>NC_071394.1:61087952-66087952 GCF_022682495.2 Desmodus rotundus
AAGTAGAAGAAATTATCTTCCGTACTGTAGAATGCCACTCAATGGTAAATATGGAAGAAGTGCCAGAATTTTTTAAAGTCATCATTTTTTAACCCACCACAGGTAAGGTAATGGCTCAGGGCAGGAATTATCAATGATGTTAAAGCTAGAGAGAAATGGAGGGATGGGGAGAAAAATGCAGACAATTGTAACTAAATAAAAAATTTAAAAAAATTTTTAAAAAGCTAGAGGGAAATTTTGATTAGGAGCAGGATATTAGCTTGGTCTTTAAAGTATCTTCCACACAGATTGCTTATTAGCTACAAGGTAGAAGTAGTTACTATGCAGTGGAAGAAATTGGGACGAACTGTTTGGGTAATTGAAATTCACCTTCATTGGGAAGGTGAATTTCAATTACCCAAACAGTCGTCCAATTTTTCCACTGCATAGTAACTACTTCTTCCTTGTAGCTAATAAGCAATCTGTGTGGAGATACTTTAAGACCAAGCTAATATCCTGCTCCTAATCAAAATTTCCCTCTAGCTTTTTAAAAATTTTTTTAAATTTTTTATTTAGTTACAATTGTCTGCATTTTCTCCCCATCCCTCCATTTCTCTCTAGCTTTAACATCCATTGATAATTCCTGCCTGAGCCATTACTTACTGTGGTGGTTAAAAAAATGATGATTTTAAAAAATTCTGGCACTTCTTCCATATTTACCATTGAGTGGCATTCTACAGTACGGAAGATAATTTCTTCTACTTTCTCTCTCTGTTTCTTTCCCTCCCTACAGTGTGTACTCACAGATTCCTATTTTTCCCCAATAGTTTATAATTTATGCCTTTTTTCTATTATTTTTCTCCTCAAATTATTCCAGTTTAGGTCAATGGGAGCACCTTCAAGCTCATTCCCATATTTGAGCAACATACCTCAAATATTTATTTGAACACTTTCTTACTTTCTAACACAACAAGATATTTTAGGCTCAGATTGTTCCTACTCTGCCTTCACATTGAAATTGGCCTTTTTCCCAAGGAGCCCTCCTTCATTTTAGTTGGGCATGTTGGACACCAAGATCTGGGCTCTGGGTGTACTAATTCCTACTGAGGGTTTGCTGCTTCTAAGCTCTTTGGGCAGATAGAGCTAGGAAATACCTGAATGCATATACTACAGTAGTTTCTCCTTATCTGTGATTTTGCTTTCTGTGGTTTCAGATAGTTACCTGCAGTCAACCAAGGTCCCAAAATATTAAATGAATAATTTCAGAAATAAACAATTCATAAATTTTAAATTACATGTGGTTCTGAGTAGCATGATGAAATCTCATGCCATTCTGCCCCATCCAACCTGGGATGTGAATCCTTCCTTTGTCCAACATCTCCATGCTGTAGAGCTCCCTACCCATTAGTTACTTAGTAGTCATCATCTGTTATCAGATCACACTGCTTGTGTTCAAATAACCTTTATTTTACTTAATAACAGCCTCAAAACACAAGAGTAGTGGGGCTGACAAAAAGTAGATATGCCAAAGAGAAGCCGCAACATGCTCCTTTGAAGTGAAAAGGTGAGTATAAGATATTTGGGAGAGAGATAAACCATGTTCATGTAACTTTTATTACAGTATATTGTTTTTTTTTAGAAATGTATTTTTAATATATTTATTGATTATGCTATTACAGTTGTCCCATTTCCCCCCCACTCCACTCCATCCTGCCCACCCCCTCCCTCCCACATTCCCCCCCTATAGTTCATGTCCATGGGTCATACTTATAAGTTCTTTGGCTTCTACATTTCCTACACTATTCTTACCCTCCCCCTTTCTATTTTCCACCTATCATCTATGCTACTTATTCTCTGTACCTTTCCCCCCCTCTCCCTCTCCCACTCCCCTATTGACACCCCTCCATGTGATCTCCATCTCTATGGTTCTGTTCCTGTTCTAGTTGTTTGCCTAGTTTGCTCTTGTTTTTGTTTTAGGTGTGGTTGTTAATAACTGTGAGTTTGCTGTCATTTTTACTGTTCCTATTTTTGATCTTCTTTTTCTTAGGTAACTCCCTTTAACATTTCATATAATAAGGGCTTGGTGATGATGAACTTCTTTAACTTGACCTTATCTGAGAAGCACTTTATCTTCCCTTCCATTCTAAATGATAGCTTTGCTGGATACAGTAATCTTGGATGTGGGTCCTTGCGTTTAATCTTGGGTAATGTAATTATGATGTGCCTTGATGTGTTCCTCCTTGGGTCCAGTTTCTTTGGGACTCTCTGAGCTTCCTGGACTTCCTGGAAGTCTATTTCCTTTGCCAGATTAGGGAACTTCTCCTTCATTATTTGTTCAAATAAGTTTTCAAGTTTTTGTTCTTCCTCTTCTCCTTCTGGCACCCCTATAATTCGGATGTTGGAACATTTCGAGATGTCCTGGAGGTTCCTATGCCTCTCCTCATTTTTCCAAGTTCTCGTTTCTTCATTCTTTTCTGGTTGGATGTTTCTTTCTTCCTTCTGGTCCACACCGTTGATTTGAGTCCCAGTTTCCTTCGCACCACTATTGGTTCCCTGTATATTTTCCTTTGTTTCTATTTGCATAGGCTTCATTTTTTCATCTACTTTTCGAACAGATTCAACCAATTCTGTGAGCATATTGATAACCAGTGCTTTGAACTGTGCATCTGATAGGTTGGCTATCTCTTCATTGCTTAGTTGTATTTTTTCTGGAGCTTTGAAGTGGTCTGTCATTTGGGCCTTTTTTTTTTTTTTTTTTTTTTGTCTTGGCGCTTCTGTTACTTTAAGGGGTGGAGCCTTAGGTGTTCACCGGGGTAGGGTAACGCTGGTCGCTGTTCAGTGACGCTGTACTTGGGGGAGGGGCCGAGAGGGAGCAATGGCGCCCGCCTCACTCTCCTTCGGATTTCAGTCTTTCACTCTGATACCCACAATCAAACTGGGCCCCTCTGGTGCTGGTTCCCCAGTGAGTGGGCTTGTGCACACTCTAGGCCCCTGTGGGTCTCTCCAACGACCTCTCCCGTGAGGCTTGGAGTCTCTCCTGCTGCTCCCCAACCCCCTCGGGCGTTTTCAATCAGAGGTCTGAGGCTTTATTTCCCGGAGCTTGAGCCCTGGGTTGCGCAGTCTGCTACGCTCCCTGCCGTTCGCCTGGTTTATCTGTGTGTGAATGTGGGGCCCAGGGGTGCTACCCACTGCTCTGCCTGCCCCGCTCTCCGCCACTCTGAGTCTGGCCCTCTCGGTTTATCTGCACAAATGTAGGGTTGCAGGGTCTGCTAGTGCTCGGACTGCCTGCCCCGTTCATCCCACACTCCGCCAGTCTCAGTCCCGCCACGGCCACGAGAGTCCTCTCCACCCTGGTGCCCATCTCCGCCCCTCCTACCGGTCTGGATGAATGTTTTTTTGTATTTCCTTGGTGTCGGACTTCCTTGCCGTTCGATTTTCTGTCAGTTCTGGTTGTGCGAGGAGGCGCAGTGTGTCTACCTATGCCGCCATCTTGGTTCTCTCCACAGTATATTGTTATAATTGTTCTATTTTATTGTCAGTTATTGTTGTTAATATCTTTCTGTGCCTAATTTATAAATCAGAGTTTATCATAGGTATGTATGTATAGGAAAAAAAACAGTATATATAGGATTTGGTACTACCTGTGATTTCAGGCATCCACTGAAGGTCTTGGAATGAATCCCTCAAGGATAAGTGGGAACTACTGTATATGTACATAGAAGGTATCCAGCCATGTAATATGAAAAATAGAGGCTTCCAATCCAGATGGCAATATAAACAGACATGGCTCACCTCTTCAGACAACCACATCAAAGTTACAACTAAAATAAAGAATAAGCATCACTTAGGAATGTCAGAAATCAAGTTGAATGGAGGTCTGACAACTACACAATTCAAGAAGCCACACACATCCATCCAGACTGGTTGGGACATGGATGCAGAATGGGCTGGTCCCACCCACACGTGGATGACAATTTGAGAGGGATACCTCGGGAAGGAGGAGTCCCAGCCTCAGACCAGGCCCCCCAGTCCAAGATTCCAGTGCCAGGAAGATAGCCCCTACAACTTCTGGCTGTGAAAACCAGTGGGGGTTGAGTCCAAGAAGGAGGCTGCTGGAGCCCTAAGAAGTTTCTCTTCAGGGACCCACACACAGACTCACCTCCTCAGACTCACTCCCTCTGAGATCTAGCACTGGGGTGACATCTGGAAGGGCACCAGTGGTACACAGGGAGACATTGAAGTGTCTGGCATTGGGGGAAAACAGAGGCCATTGTACCTTTGCTGAGCCCTGCCCCCACAGAGCCCATAGGCTGGTGCCATATCTGAGACTCAATCAACCTGGCTAACACTGTGTGACCCACCTTGGAGATCCACAGCAGTTCTACTGCACCCACCTTACAGGCCCACACAAGCTGCTTTTCCAAGATTGACTGGTCTTGGCTGCCAAGTCCTATCAAAGAAGCAACAGATGGCTTCAGTGAGCCCTAGTTGCAGCCACCCTAGAGTCACTACTTGGTTTCACCTGGGAGTCTCCAAGCCCAATGCAAGTGGCAGCCATCTCTAACCGCTTTATAGTTCATGCAGGGTGGCCCTGGGAAGAACAAAGGTGGGAGTTGACTTTGGCCTGAACTACCTGGCAAACCCTAGGGCTAAGGCACCCAGCAGATAGCTACAGACCATGTCAGAGCACCACCACCCTGCCCCTGCACAGCTGATCCTCTGTGGAGGGTGGAGTTTGGTGGTCAGTGGTCATAGCTAGTCCTTGTAGCTGACTGGCCTGGGTAAATTCCTCCCACTGACCTGCCAATAGCCAACAAAGGCTCAACTACCAGAGGTGCACACATGAAGGATGCACCTCTGGTACCCAGCTTGGGTGATATGGGAGGCTGTGCCACTGGACCCTACAGGACACCTACTACATTAGGCCACCCTACCAAGACATGGAGTCAAAGCAGCTCTACCTAATACATAGAAACAAACACAGGGAGGCTGCCAAGATGAAGAGACAAAGAAACTTTGGCCCATATGAAAGAACCGATCAAAAGTCCAGAAAAAGAGCTAAGCAAAGGGAGATAAACAATCTACAGATGAAGAGTACAAAACACTGTTTATAAGGATGCTCAAGGAACTTAGTGAGGACCTCAGCAGCATAAAAAGACCCAGTCAGAAATGAAGGATACACTAATTAAAATAAAGAACAATTTACAGGGAAACAACAGTAGAGTGGATGAAGCCACAAATCAAATCAATGATATGGAACATAAGGCAGCAAATACAACCATGCAGAACAAGAAGAAAAAAGAATTAAAAAAAAAATGAGGATAGTATAAACAGTCTCTGGGACAACTCCCAGCATTCCAACATGCTCATCATAGGGGTGCCAGAAGGAGAAGAGAAAACAAAAAATTGGAAATCTATTTGAAAAAGTAGTGAAAGAAAACTTCCCTAATTTGGTGAAAGAAGTAGACATGCAAGTCCAGGAAGCAGAAGAAGTCCAGGAAGAGTCCCAAATATAATGGATGCAAAGAGGCCCACTCCAAGACACATCATTACTAAAAGGCCAAAGGTTAAAGAGAAAGACTTTTTTTTTCAATTTTAATTTTTTATTGTTATTCAGTTACAGTTGTGTGGCTTTTCTCCCCATCCCTCCAACCCACCCCAGCCAAACCCCCGTCCCTCCCCCACTTCCACCCTCCCCCTTGATTTCGTCCATGTGTCCTTTATAGTAGTTCCTGTAATCCCCTCTCTTCACTGTCCCCTCCCCACTCCCCCCTGTCCTTTGTTAGATTGTTCTTAACTTCAATGTCTCTGGTTATATTTTGTTTCCTTTTTTTGTTCTATTTATTATGTTTCAGTTAAGCCAAGTACTGGAAGCAACCTAAGTGCCCATCAGCAAACGAGTGGATCCAAAAACTATGGTATATTTACACAATGGAATTCTATGCAGCAGAGAGAAAGAAGGAGGTTATACCCTTTGCAACAGCATGGATGGAACTGGAGAGCATTATGCTAAGTGAAATAAGCCAGACGGTGAGGGACAAATACAATATGATTTCACCTTTAACTGGAAAGACTGACTTTTAAAAGCAAGAAAAAAGAAGATAAGTTACCGGAAGTTTGCCAGATAGGAGGGGGCGGGGACAATGGATAAAGAGGTGAGGGGATTAAGAAGTCCAAATAGGTAGTTACAGAATAACCACAGGGATGTAAATTACAGCATAGGAAAGGGAATAGCCAAGAGCATGACCCATGGTCATGAACAATTGTGGGGTTATTGCTTTAGGGAGTAGGAGGTGGGTGGAGTGGGGAAAGAGGGAAAAAGAGGAACTCCTCTTCACTGTTCAGGACACCTGTAATAGCATAATCAATAAAGTATAATTAGAATTTTTTAAAAAGGAAAATAGAGACATTTATTGCAGATACAAGAATCATTGTACCTAGGACAATGATGCCTCAGTTCCCTTCATAGTAGGCATCTTAGGACCTCACACAGTTCTCCCAATAGTCATCAGCTGTCCCATTGTATTTTCCTGAATCTCATCAATGGTCTGAAATCTCTTCTCTTTCAAAAGTGATTTTAGTTTTGGGAAAAGACAGAAACACAGGGTGCCAAACCTGGGCTGTAGTGGGGCTGAGTCACCTGGGTGATTTGATGTTTCACAAAAAAACTCTGTATGAGATGTGATGCATGAGCGGGTGGGTTCATGATAAAATTGCCAGTCATCAGTTGCCTATAGATGCGGCCTTCTGAATCACATAAATAATTTCACAGAGGAAAATTCAAGCCTAATGCAAAGTTTGATTCAGACTCATTGCTCTACTCATTCAGTCATTTTGAATGTGACGGCCATTCAGTACACATGCTCTCTCAATGGCATCTACTGCCCCCACTGACTAGCACAGTGAAGTTGTCATTGTTCATGCATGTGCATTCCAGTCCACTCTCCTTGGCTGTAAGGTTACATCAATGTCAAACAAACTGTCTTGTTATATTAACAATGGCTGGACATTTTCTGGACAGTCCTCTAAACACATATATACATACACACATAAATGCATATAGATATGCATGTCCAATTTTACATGCACACATAAACACATACCATAGAGACCACAAATTTACATCTATGCCAGTCCATTTTCATTCATTCCATCTTTGTATGTTCATTCTTTCATGGGGAAAATTCTGGCTCCTACCATCAATACATCTTCTCATCTGCTCAGTAATGTACTACATATGAAATAGATTTATTAGGATCTGTACAGAGTGGTCCCATATTCCTGCTTGTCAAAACCAACTGGACCCAGTAATTTTATGCTTAGTGATTTATCCAAAAGAAAATAACTTATATGTCTACCACAGCCTTTTATAATAATGTTTATGGAACTTTATCATAGCCAAAACCTGGAAATAGCCCAGTTGTTTTAAGAGAAGAATGGTTAAATAATCTGTGACAGATTCATGCAATTGAACACTACTCAGCAATAAAAAGAAACACATTACTTCTGCGTGCAGCAATATAGATAAATTTCAACAACACGCAGTTTAAAAACAGAAAAGAAAGGATGTATGATCAATTTGTATGAAGTTTGAGAATAGGCAAAGTTAATATATGCTAATAGAAACTAAATCACTACTTCCTTTTGTTGAAAGTGGAACTGGGCAGGGCATTAACTTGGAAGGAGCATGGGAAAAAATTCTGAGATTAAGGAAATGTACTATGTCCTGATAAGGATGTGAGTTACATTGATGCATGTGTTTGTCACAACGGATTGAACTTTATCTTTAATATCCATTCATTTCACTGTCTGTGAATTGACCCTCAATTTTAAAACATTGTCTGGAATAGAATAGAGGCTGCCCATTTTAGCTGAAAGTAGAATCCTTTTATCGTAACACTCCTTCTTCTAGATTGCCTCACTTTTGATCCTCCTCTGTCACTACTTGCTGGGACCATGAAGGCATTTTTATTTGCTATTCCACATCAGTACATCTATTTATTTTTATTATCATTGCAAGTATATGAAGTACACATAGGTTAGAATTGTATAAATAATTAAATGACATTATCAACTATTTAAGTCAGGCCAATATATATAATATAGTATATTAAAGATGTGAATGCAAACTGAAAATATTTAAATAATGCTGAATTTTAAATTAATCCTCAGTGGAGGCCTTTGCCTATGTGATCTATTAAGACAGAAACAAAAGCAGACAAACTGCAATGTAGTCAGACTCTGTGCATGAAAACAGTTGATTTCCAGCATTAACTGATCAAAAATCATTTCAGTGAGGAATTGATCTTCTTAAACCTTTTCATAAATTCTGATGCATCATGCCCTTAATCTTATATTTCCCTAAAAAATGAGAGATCAATTGAATATCTAAAACTCAAACTAGGGGACAACAAATTTGTAGTAATAACAGAAATTTAAAAAAAATTGATGAGACTAAACTCAGAAAAAAAATTAAAATATCAGCATGTCAGTCTCTAGTAAGTTAAGATCATGACCACTAAAACAAGGAAACAGTTTTAAAGTTGACTTATGACACAGCAAACAAGTGCTGACAAGGATGTGAAGAAAAGGGAACCCTAGTGCCCTGTTACTGGGAATGAAGACTGGTGCAACCAGTGGGTAAAACAGTATGGAGTGTCCTCAAAAAATTAAAAATGGAACTACCTTTTGACTCAGCAATTCCACTTCTAGGAATATATCCTAAGAATCCAGAAACACTAATCAGAAAGAACATATACATCTTTATGTTCATAGCAGCATTATTTACAGTAGCCAAGATCTGGAAGCAGCCCAAGGGCCCATCAGTAGATGTGTTGGTTAAAAAGCAGTGGTACATTTACACAATGGATTACTATGCAGCCATAGAAAAGAAGGCACGCTTACCTTTTGTGATAGCATGGATGGACCTGGAGATTATTATGCTAAGTGAAATAAGCCAGTCAAAGAAAGACAAATGACATGTGATATCACTTATATGTGGACTTTAATGAACACAATAAACTGATGAACAAAGTAGAAACAGGCATGGATATACTTGTCAGAGGGGAGGTAGGAAGGGGGACTGAATGAAAGAAGGGGAAATGATTAGCCAAAGAATGTATATGCATAACTTATAGGCCCAGACAACAGTGAGTTGTCCAGAGGGAAAAAGGGGCAGGGACTGGGTGAAGGTGGGCAAAGAGGGGGAAATGGGGACTTTTGTAATAATGTCAATAATAAAAATAAAGAAAAAATAAAATAAAATGGAAACTTTTTCTATGCTGTACACTTCAAACTAATAAGAAATAATATTGAATGTAACAATAAACAAATAAGTAAATAACATGGCAACTTTTTATGCATAATTTGCATGCTTTTACATATACTAAAACAGTTGTTTTCAAAATGTTCTGCATACTTGCATTATCTGGGGAACATTAAAAAATACTGATGGCTCCTTCTCCCCCAGAGGTTTGGTCTGTGTTGGGGCCCCCATCTTGGTGTTTCCTCCCCATGTAAATCTATTATGCAGCTAGGGTTAAGAACCTCTGTACTAAAGAAAGAGATATTCAAGACACTATGTGAATCTATCTATAGTCAATGTATATGTTAATTAGTAAGCACAGAACCTAAAACTTAAAAAAATCGTTAGAAGTCATCTCGTGTAACCTTTGTCATTCTTATCTGCTGACTACAGAGGTCCCCAGTGAGCTCAGCTACAATTATTCACATGGTTTAATCCAAGTTACTATGGATTCTTGAAAACAAAATGCTTAGATAGCTACAAATATTCTACAATTGAGCCTTTGAGATTTGTTTTGCATTTAGAACTCAGACTTACTTTTCTCTTTGTGAGTCCCAACTAGCGAGATTTGTCCACTCTTTAACATTACTGTCATTTTTAGGTGCTGTTATTTCTAAAATAACAAGTGGGCTTTGTTAGTTCTAAATTCTCAAACCTAAACTTGAACTCTTGATAGTTTAAATATCACCTAAGCATTAACTCTGACTTCGCAGACATTCTTATCCATTGAGATTCCAAAGAAATAAGAATATTTTGAAAATAATATAACCAATTTGTTTACTTAAATATTTATTTCTGTATTTAGCATTTCTGTAATTAAGCATTATTTCTGTATTTAGAAAAAAAATACTCTTATCACTACCATTTTCCAATCCACCACATTTCTCTGTGTTGTGGTCTCTTTGCCATCTCATCTCTGCACTTGATTCAATGAGCATCTCATCAAGATTATGATGCTCTACAAAGACAAGTTCACATAATTGACTTGTTTGGCCTTTGGTTGATTAAAGAAGCAGTTTACTCAGTATTGAATCATTGTCATAATAGAGGTGCCTTGCAACACATTCATTTCCAACAGAACATAGTAGTCTACCCTTTTAACACTAACAGAAATAATTCTCTCTCTCAAGCTATTGGCTTTGAAGAGAAACATTGAAGTTTACCTTTGTTTTCCACTTGTTACCTATGGTTTCTTCAAATTCCTGGCCTTGCTTGAAGAAGATCACTGTATTTTTAAAGGTGCTTTCAGTGCTGATGGTTACAATATCCCTTTCTTACTGATGATCACCCTGGGTTTGGCCAAATTTCCCAGTTTTCCATTGGTTAACACCACATTAGAAAATCAAGACAGTATTTGAATTGTGTTGACCAAAATACAGCACCTGGAGGGTCTGTAGAGGCCACATTCTGGTCTCAGATGTGCCTCAGATATGTAGATGGCAGGTAGTGTCAACACTGTTAAGTGTCAACTCCCATGTTTCATCACCTATTGGAAATACATGCCATGGACTTGAACATTTTGGGGTTTATTATAAAAGCAATATCTGCAGATTTGAAAGAGAAAACATAATCGACAAAAGAAAAAAGCAAACAAAATATAACCAGAGACATTGAAATTAAGAACATTGTAACAAGAGCCAGAGGGGAGTGGGGAGGGGATAGTGCTGAGAGGGGTCTACAGGAGCCACTATAAAGGACACAAGGACAAAATCAAGGGGGAGGGTAGAGGTGGGGGAGGGAGGTGGGACTGGCTGGGGTGGGGTGGAGGGATGGGGAGAAAATGCAGACAATTGTAACTGAATAAAAATAAATAAATAAATTTTTTTAAAAAGTGTTCAGCCTAAATACTGCAAGTCATCCACTTTACCACATCCAACCCCCAAATCCACCAAAAATTTTCTGAGTACAGGTCTTTTACATCCTTGGTTAGGTTTATTCCTAGGTATTTCACTACTTTTGAAGCAATTGTAAATGGGATTGTTTTCTTAATTTCTCTTTCTGTCAGTTCATTATTGGCATATAAAAATGCAAATGATTTCTGGATATAAATTTTGTATCCTGTTACTTTGCTGAATCCATTTATCAGTTCTAGTAGTTTCTTGGTGGAGTCTTTGGGGTTTTCTACGTACAGTATCATGTCATCTGCAAATAAAGTCAGTTTTACTTCTTCCTTTCCAATTTAGATGGTTTTTATTTCTTCCTGTCTGATTGCTGTGGCTAGGACTTCCAGTGCTATGTTGAGTAAGAGACAAAAGCAGACATCTTTGTGTTGTTCCCAATCTTAAGGGTAACGTTGTAGTTTTTGCCCATTGAGTATGATGGTGGCACTGGGTTTGTCATATATGGACTTTGTTATGTTTAGATATGTTCCTTCTAATTCCACTTTGCTGAGAGGTTTTTTTTTATCATAAATGGGTGCTGGGTTTTATTAAATGTTCTTTCTGCATCTATAGATATAATATGTGGTTTTTATCCTTCATTTTGTTTATGTGGTGAATTGTGTTTATTGATTTGTGAGTGTTGTACCAACCTTGCATTCCCAAAATAAACCCCACTTGATCATAGTGTATGATCATTTTGATGCATTGTTGTATTCAATTTGTTAATATTTTGTTGAGGATTTTAGCATCTATGTTCATCAGGGATATTGTCCTATATTTTCTTTGTATTTTTAAAACAGATAAAGTTTTATAACCTTTATCTGGTTTTAAAATTAGGATAATTCTGGCCTTGTAAAGTAAGTTTGGGAGCCTCCCCTTCTCTTGAATTTTATTAAATAGTTTGATAAGGAAAGATGTTAGTTCTCAGAATGTTTGGCAAAATTCACCTTGGGCTTTGTTTCTTATTCTTTTTCAAGTTGTTTTAAGTGTAAAATTAGACTGTTTATGTGAGCTTTTTCTTGGATTTTTTTTGGTTTTTGTTGTTGTTGTTGTTTAAGATAGGACTGTAGTGCTATGGACTTCTCTCTTAAGATTGCTTTTCCAGTGTCCCACAGATTCTGGATTTTTGTGTCCTTATTTTCATTTGTTTCAAAGTATTTTTTGATTTCTTCCTTGATCTAATTGTTGACCCCATTCCTCGTTCAATAACATGTTATTTAGCTTGCATGTCTTTCTGAGTTTTTCAGTGTTGATCTTGTGATTAATTTCTAGTTTCATAACATTGTGGTCAGAGAACATGTTTGATATGATTTCAATCTTCCTAAATTTATTGAGACTTGTTTTGAGTCATAACATGTGGTATATCATTTCATGTGCACTTGAAAAGTATGTATATTCTGTTGCTTTGGGGTGAAATACTCTGAAGATATCAATTAAATTCATTTGATCTAATGTGTCACTTAAGGCCACTGTCTAATGGGGTGTTAAAATCTTCAACTATGACTGTATTTCTGACAGTCTCTCCCTTTATGGTCATCAAGATTTGCTTCACATAAGTAAGTGTTCCTATGTTGGGTGCACAAATGTTTACTAGGGTTATATTCTCTTGTTTGATCATTCCCTTTATGATTATATAGTGTCCTCCTTTATCTCTTAGTACAGTCTTTGTTTTAAAGTCTATTTTGTCAGATATAAGTACTGCTACCCCAGCTTTTCTTTCTTTTCCATTTGCATGAAATATCTTTTTCCATCTTTCGATCTGAGATGGGTCTCTTGAAGTCAACATATGTATTGGTCTTGTTTTCTTATCCATTCAGCTACCTTATGTCTTTTGGTTGGAGCACTTAAGCCATTTACATTTAAGGTAATTATTGATAGATACATATTTAGTGCCATTTTATTGTTAGACTATTTTCTTCTTCTTCTTTTCTTCCTCTTCTTCTTCTTCAAGCAAGCCTTTTAACATTTGTTGCAGTACTGGTTTGTTGTTAACAAACTCCTTTAGTTTTTTCTTGTCTGGGAAGCTCCCTGTTTCTCCTTTGATTTTAAATAACAGCCTTGTTGGGTAAAGTAGCCTTGGTTGTAGGTCCTTGCTTTATATCACTTTGAATATTTCATGTCACTGTCTTTTGGCCTGAAATGTTCCTGTTGAGTGATCAGATGAAAGTGTAATTGGTGCTCCCTTGTGTGTAACTAACTACCTGCTTTTCTCTTGCAGCTTTTAGGATGCTCTCCTTGTCATTTTAATTCTGATGTGTCTCCATGTAGGCCTCTTTGGGTCCAAATTGTTTGGGACTCCCGGAGCTTCCTGGACTTGTGTGTCTTTTTCCTTCACCAGACTAGGGAAGTTTTCATTCATTATTTCTCAAATAGGTTCTCAATC
The DNA here is from genome assembly GCF_022682495.2 of Desmodus rotundus. Taxonomy (NCBI): domain Eukaryota; kingdom Metazoa; phylum Chordata; class Mammalia; order Chiroptera; family Phyllostomidae; genus Desmodus; species Desmodus rotundus. The sequence continues at coordinate 61,101,499 of NC_071394.1, forward strand.
CCTTTCTTGCTCCCTTCTCCTTCTCATATTCCCATGATGTAGATGTTGTTACACTTCCTGTTGTCCAAAATGATTCTAAAGCTCTCATTTTTTAATTCTTTTTTCTTTTTGTTGCTCTGCCTGAGTGTTTTTTCTATCTTGTCTTCCAAATCACTGAGTCAATCCTCTGCTCCTTCTAACCTACTGTTTATTTCTTCCAGTGTATTATTTAATTCAGATATTGCATTCTTTATTTCTGGTGCTTCTTTAATGGTTTTTATGTCTTTGTTCATGATGTTATAATCTTTACTCTACACTCTCTATCTGATAAATTTATTGCCTCCACTTCATCTAGTACTTCTTCTGGAGAATTCTCTTGTTCTTTCATTCCTTTGGGGTCTATTCTTTGTCTTCCCATTTTGGCTACTTCTCTGTATTTTCCTAATCAGTTGTTAGGACATGTTTTTCAAACTAAGTTTTTGTAGTAGGGCCTGAGAACCTACACTTTACCAACCACCAAGGACTTACATGCACTCTGAAATTTGAAAATGACAGAATAAGGAGTCCTTCATTGAGACTGCATTGTATTTTGCTTCTTCCTCAGCTGAAAATGTTCATACATCTAAACAATCTGATAGTATGGATCAATCTCCGTAAGATCCCATAGTTTTCTGGGTAACATGACATGATCTTGCTCATTTTATCTATAAATAGAAACTTTCTCATAAGCTTTCTAAACAGGTAAATAAAGCTACAGGCACTTTGACATGCATGGCAACCTGGAGTCATTGACCTCACTATCTACTAGATTTATAGAGCTCTGGAAATGTCCAGAGTCTTTCCATCTACTGGGCTCATATCTCTGGAACATTCTTTAGAAATAGTGCCAAGTAAAGTTGATGTAAGTAATGACTAGATTTTCCATCTCCATCCACTGCTTCAACTCTGGGAAAGTCTAATGTTAGTGTAACTGAGTTTGAATTCACTGTCACAACTGTCAATTGTTTTTATCTCAGTAACTTCCCTAGGCTATGAACATATTGCTTAATGCATCTTCTTTTTACTAACTTTCTATCTACATGATTAAGTAATAATGGACTACCTAGAGGTAGAGAGAGAAAACTTATAGGTCACCTAAAAATAAAAATTTTAACTTCTGCATCTTCAAATTCTTATATCATGAGCCTTTTAGCTGTTATAAAAGTAGCTTTCAGGAAAGCCAGGGGATGGGTTGACTAAACTTTTAAGACTTCCTTCCTGCAGGTTTAAATAAAGCCCTATTTATATGAAACTTCCTTTGGCATTAGTGGGAATTCTATGCATTTAAGCATCTCTCATGTAGGTTAAAGTCTATTAAAATTTCCACAAACAAAATGCAAGTAAATTCTCTTACACAAGAAAAATCAGTCCCAGAAGAGGACTGTAGTTCAGGCTGCGCAAACTTTCCCCAGACTACTGGAAAAGGAGTTAAAAGGAAATAGTCATGCACTTTCTCCCAAAAAGCCTTTTAAGCCAGAAGAAGAAAGAGCCTTTCTTGTCCAAAGCTTTCATGTAGTCATTGAAGTACACTGGAGACTAGCTTCCACATGCCACCAATCTGTTGCTCACTGTGTTGTATGAGGTGAGGTTCATGAGACTCATGTGAAATCCTGAAGCCTCAGAAGATGCTTTTCAAAGATGTCCATGGCATATGACCCCCACAGAGACCCAACAGGGGAAAGCAAACTCAGGCCCAGGCAATGAATAGCTCATCAATCATCCATTAGGACAAAACAACCCCCCCCCCCCCGCATCATGTTTCCTTTAGTCTATAAAAAAAAAATTATAAAAATCAATGAGAGTACTATTTGAACTTTCAAAAAATTTTCATCAATCTTACATTTTTTAGGAAGTTCTTAGGTCATTAATGTTTTGGGAAAGATTCCATGAATTGAGTTGTATGCCTACTAAATTATCTGAGCATGAATGATGAAGACATGTGTGAGAGTATTTTAACATCTTGGTCCCTCTCAGTTGTGAGTGTGCAAAATTAAGAATTCTTATTAAAAAGAGAAGAAAGAGGAGGAATATACCTGAGTATTGTGATAACCACCCCCACTATGTTGTGGGAGAGAATAGCTAGCAGTATGAGTCTTTTCAAATAAGTCTACAGTTACATAAAGAGAAAAGATTTTCTATAAGAATAATACTAATGTATACAGAGAGCACATTATGGGACAGTCACTGTGCTAAGTGCTTAATATGCATAGTTTAAAGTAATATTTATCTAATCCAGGAGTTACTTACTCTTATTATATTCACTTTACCAATGAGAAAAGCAGAGCTCATGGTGGCTAGGTAACTTGTTCCCAAAACTTGAATAAGGAGAGGCAGGATTTGAACCTGGCATTGTTCCCCACTACCTAGACTCTGATCATTATTTTGCACTGCTCCTTCTATGATATCTGTGCTGAGTCCCTGGCTGAAGGTCAAGTGATCTTGATGTCACCAGAACTGGCCAGAGACACTCATTCTCTCTTCAAAAATCACGAGCTGAGGCATTGAGGTTACCATGTTCATCAGAGCACCAGTCTTTGACCAGGAGGAGCAAATGTAAAACCACTTTGAATAAAAGCATTGTTCTTTGGAATATCTAGATGCTGCCATGCCTTTTTCTTAGCAGTTTTTCACATTGACATTAATCCTGGCTATAAGACTGCAGATATTACCAGGTTGTATATGCTTAGTACCCAGGTGGGCGCATTTCACAACCATGAAAATATTTCATCATAAATTTGCTTATAACAGGTAGAATTGCGGACCTCCAGGTCTCAGGTCACCAGTACCATGACTGTGCCATAATCACAGCAATTATGTTGTTAGGGTCTAGTCAGGAAAAAATGCGGAATCATACACAGTGGACCTGAGTCTCATCTCACATTATTCATACCTAAATAATTAAAAGTGGGGGTGAAATGATGGCTAAACAAATTTCTCAGGTAACCAGCTAGCCAAATCCTAGACAAAAGAGAATGGAAGTGGAAGTAATACATTATACTGGGACAGAAGAAACAGCTATGGAAAAAAAGGACTTTTGATTAGTGAGTTTGTTATTTTCTTATCCAGACACGTAAAAAAATGAATTATGGAATCACTTGTGCCTTCAAAAATTTAGGCATTCTGCCTTAATCTATGAAAGGCTCCCAAACCCTCCACTCAAGACAAATGCTTGTATTCAGAGGGGCTGGTACAAGTGGGCTATCTCAGCTATCCCTGTATTGCATGTAGAAATAGCTATGGACTTCAAAATATAAACATTGAGATATATACCAGCAAGGTTTGTAACTTTGAAGCAATATTAGATAAAGAAAAGAATGTTCTATTTTAGACTTACCAGCAATATACCTGACTCCTGGAATTGACCAGATGTACTTGGAACCAAGAAGAAATTCTGAGCACCAGATATGAATCAAAAGCACAGATCAAAGCAATGAGAGAAGATCCAGATTGAACAAGGCTGAAGACCTTATTACTCCTGGCTAAGAAAGTCACCAATATGCTAGACAAAAAGGATGGATAAAAACACCAGGTCCACATTATAACTAGACGCATATATTTAGACTTGAATTAAGTATTAGTAAAATGATTATAGTCTCTAAATGGCATGGATTCACTTTTCACTGACTTATGGCCTATGTAAATTCTCAAGGTAAATGAGCTATATACTATAATTACACACTGAGAAGAACATCAAGGAGTCCAAACCAAATAAATGAAAAAAATTTGTCTATATAGCATGTAATGTAAATATTCCTTACATCTTGTCTTCTAGCTATATCCAATTGTATATTTTGAAAAGCAGTAATCAACAACTCATAGCAAATGAACAAAGAAGTCCCAGTCCTCCACCTGAATGCCAAAGATGTGACTCCATTACTTTCATTAACTTAGTTGAGGGCCTAAGTGCTAGCACTGTTCAAGGTTCTAGTTAGACATCACTGGACAACATTCCATGCTCCTGTGAAACTTACATTCTGCTTATGGTTTGACAAAGGCTTGAAGCAAGAAATTTGAATTCTAGTGAGTATGAAATTATTTGTAAAATAGAAATATTATGAGAATAATTGGTGGCAAGAAAATCATACCACTTGGCCCTAGGAGGAATAACTCATTAAAATGGTCATTAAAAATTGAGAAAGATTTAAAATATGTTCTTCAGGGAAGATGGCGGCGAGATAGGTGGGAGTGGAGTCCACTTCCCCTCGGCACCAGTGAAATGCCTAGCTGATCTGAGGAACAGAGCAAACAGCCAATGGAATCCCAGCATATATGAAGATCGTAGATCAAAGATAGAGGACATTGAAAGATCAGATGGTAAGAAGAGTGCTTAAGGACAATAGGTACCTGGGACCAGCATGGGGACCAGGGCGGCAGAAGCCACCAGCAGGGGTGCAGGGTCTGCTGCAGGATTCTTGGGAGAGAGCCAGCCTGGGCTGTGTGAGAGGCCAGGTGCTTGTTTGGACCAAGGGGGATAGAATAAGAGGAATTTCTTGAAAAGAAAAAGAGAAAATAGAAGCGCTCAGCGGCTCTTTAGAGAACTCTACACAGCAGCAGTGGCCTCCTGGACCCCTACCCCCTCATCCCCTGGAATGTGAACACCTGATAAGCAGCCCCACCACACACCTGAAGCCCAGTTGGTGCATACCCAGATCAGGGGACTGGGCACCCACACCTGAAACCCCGGGGTGGGCAGACATTCTGATCAGCAGCCCAGCTGCCCAGGTGCACAGGCCCAAAGCCAGGGATCAGTGTGCATCCAGATCAATGGACCTGCTGCCTGGGCACACAGGCCCAAAGCACCCAGGTGGGTGGTAACCCAATCAGTGGCCTGGGCTCCCACACCAAAAACCCTGGGTGGGTGCGCATCCTGATGAGCAGCTCGGCTGCCTGCAGCACCGGGGACTGAACATCTCCCACCTAGCCCCTGCGCACAGAGCCCTGCAGGGGCTACTAGTGCTCTAGGAGGAAGGCAGAACACCCAGCAAAGGGGAGCTGCAAGGCTAGGAGAAACTGCAGTCCCTGGAAAGAGTTGACCCAGTAGGGGGCTGAACTACCCTGAAGGAGCAATGAGAGCCCGTAGCATCTAGGACAGCAAAGAGCAAGAAGGTGGAGAGTGAGTTGCACCTAATTGGTGCACCTCATGGACAGCACAACTGGTGGACTAAAGGCCCAGGGGGGATCAGAAGGACCCTGAGGAACTGGACTGGAGGCTGGACAACAGCGAAGAGTGTGGCTCAGGAAGGGAGAAAAGTGAAACCAATCCCTCCACCCACTCCCTCCCATTTCACAGACAGGAAGACCAGCAGAACTAACCTGACCAGTTAAAGCCAGCAGAAGACTTGTTTTTTTTCCTTTCCCCTAAATTCCTTCTTCCTTTCTGTCCTTCTTTCTTTTTTTATTCCTTCTTCCTTCCTTCTTTTACTTTTTTATTCCTTCTTCCTACCTTCTTTTATTTACTTTTTTATTTTAATTTTTGTTAAAATTCCCTCTTCTTATCTTTCCTCTAATCTTTTAAAATTCATTCTTCCTTCCTTCCATTCCTTTACTATTCCTCTTTTGTTCCTTCTCTTCTTTTTTTTTCTTCTTTCTCCTTTTCGCACAGGTGAGACAAGAAAACCTGGAGTGCTGAAAAGACCAGAGTTAGACCCTGTTAAACCTATAAATGTCAGCTCAAGACCAGTGAGCTCAGGAGATTAAGAAGATGGCACCACTGAATCCCACTGGCATTCTACCATAGAAGGTCATACCATGAACCCAGGGAATCAGAACAGATCAATTTAAGAAGCAGAGGCTAACAAGAAGAGTCTCACAAACAATGGGAAGACAAAGAAACAATTCCCAAATGAAAGGAAAGGAGGAAACCTCAGAAAGAATGCTAACTGAAAAAGAGGCAAGTCAACTATCAGATACTGAGTTCAAACCAATGGTTATCAGGAAGCTCAATGAGCTTACAGAGAACTACCAGAAACTACAGGAAAACTACAATGAACTCACTGCAAACTATATCAACATGAAAAAGGAAATGGAAATTATCAACAAGGGCCAAGAGGAAATGAAGAATACAATTTCTGAATTGAAGAACAAAGTAGAAGGAATGAAAATCAGACTTGATGAAGCAGAGGATCGGATAAGCGAGCTAGAGGACAACAGAAACAAACACCCAGAAAGAGCAAGAAAAGGAAAAGAGGCTCAGAAAGAATGAAGAGACAATAAGGGAAATGCAGGACTACATGAAACGTAACAATATCCGTATAATAGGAATACCAGAAAGAGAAGGAGAAGAGCAAGGGATAGAAAACCTGTTTGAAAAAGTAATGATGGAAAATTTCCCTAATCTGATGAGATAAAAAGTCACCCAAATCCAGGAAACACAGAGAGTCCCAAGCAAGAGGAACCCAAAGAGGCCCACTGGAAGACACATCATAATTAAAATGGCAAAGTTCCAAGACAAAGAGAGGATCTTAAAGGCAGCAAGGGAGAAACAGGAAGTAACATACAAGGGAGCCCCAATAAGGTTAGTAGCTAACATCTCAAAGGAAACGCTCCAAGCCAGAAGAGAATGGCAAAAAATATTCCAAGTAATGAGAAACAGAGGCCTGCAAACAAGACTACTTTACCCAGCAAGGCTCTCAATCAAGATAGAAGGCCAGATAAAGAGTTTCCCAGACAAAAGAAGTCTAAAAGAATACACTTCCACCAAACCAGCTCTGCAAGAGATGCTACAGGGACTGCTTTAAGGAAAGGAAGGAAAAGAGAAAGACAGAGGAACACAGGTAGGAAAAAAAAGGCAATGAATAACTACCTATCGATAACCTTAAATGTTAATGGATTAAATGCTCCAATCAAAAGACATAGAATAGCTGAATGGATAAGAAAACCTGACCCACACATATGCTGCCTACAAGAGACCCATCTCAGGACAAAAGACTTACACAGACTGAAAGTGAAGGGCTGGAAACAAATTTTCCAAGCAAACGGACAGGAAAAAAAAAGCAGGAGTAGCAATACTCATATCAGACAAAATAGACTTCCAAAGAAGGGCCATAAAGAGAGACCCAGAAGGTCACTTCATAATACTCGAAGGAAGAATCCACCAAGAAGACATAAACATTGTAAATATATATGCACCCAACATAGGAGCACCCAAATACATAAAGAAAATCTTGGAGGATTTCAAGAAAGATATTGACAGCAACACTATTATAGTAGGGGACTTTAACACCCCACTGTCAAAAATGGACAGGTCGTCCAAACAAAATATCAACAAGGATATTGTGTCACTTAACAATACCCTAGAGGAAATGGACTAAACTGATATATATAGGGCTTTTCATCCCAGAGAAGCACAATACACATTCTTTTCAAGTGTCCATGGAAGTTTTTCAAAGATAGACCACATGATAGGACACAAAGCAAGCCTCAACAAATTCAAGAAAATTGAAATCATATCAAGCATTTTCTCTGACTACAAGGGGCTGAAACTAGAAACCAACCCCAAAGGAAAAAACCCAAAACACTCAAAATCATGGAGATTGAATAGTGTGCTATTAAACAATGAATGGGTCAAGAACGAGATTAGGGAAGAAATCAAAAACTTTCTGGAAACAAATGAAAACAAACTCACAATAACCCAAAACCTATGGGACACAGCAAAGGCAGTCCTGAGAGGGAAGTTCATAGCAATACAGGCCTACCTGAAAAAGATAGAAACATTTCAAACAAACAACCTAACCCTACGCCTACAACAACTGGAGGAACAACAACAAAGACAGCCCAGAGCAACCAGAAGGAAGGAAATAACCAAGATCAGAGCAGAGTTAAATGACATAGAGACTAAAAGCACAATTCTAAGGATCAATGAATCCAGGAGCTAGTTCTTTGAAAAGATAAACAAAATCGACAAGCCTTTAAGTAGGCTCATCAAGACAAAAAGAGAGAGGATCCAAATAAACACAATTAGAAATGAAAGAGGAGAGATGACAACTAATACTACAGAAATACAAAGGATTGTAAGCAATTACTATGAAGAACTATATGCTAAGAAATTTGAAAACCTAGATGAAATGTACACATTTCTAGAAAAACATAATCTTCAAAACTGAATGAAGAAGAAGCAGAAAACCTGAACAGACCAGTAACAGCAGACGAAACTGAAGCAGTCATCAAAAAACTCCCAACACACAAAAGCCCTGGACCAGATGGTTTTACAGGAGAATTCTACAAAGCATTTAAGGAAGAGCTAACCCCTATCCTCCACAGACTATTCGAAAAAATCCAAACTGATGGAAGACTCCCAAACTCTTCTTATGAAGCCAGCATCATCCTAATCCCAAAACCAGATAAAGACACAATGAAGAAAGACAACTTCAGGCCAATATCGCTGATGAACATAGACACTAAAATCCTCAAGAAAATATTGGCAAACTGCGTCCAACAATACATTAAAAAGATCATACACCATGATCAAGCGGGATTCATCCCAGGGATGCAAGGATGGTACAGTATTTGCAAATCAATAAACATAATACATCACATAAACAACAGCAAAGACAAAAATCACATGATCATATAATAGATGCAGAAAAGCATTTGATAAGATACAGCACCCATTTCTGATAAAAACACTCAGCAAAGTGGGAATAGAGGGAGCATTCCTCTACAAAATAAAGGCCATATATGAGAGACCTACAGCCAACATCATACTCAATGGACAAAAACTTAGAGCTTTCCCACTAAGATCAGGAACAAGACAAGGATGCCCCCTCTCACCACTCCTATTCAACATAGTATAGGAAGTCCTAGCCACAGCAATTAGACAAGAAAAAGAAATAAAAGGCATCCAAATTGGAAAGGAGGAAATGAATTGTCACTGTTTGCAGATGACATGATAGTGTACATGGAAAACCCTATAGACTGCACCAAAAAACTACTCGACCTAAGAAATGAATTTGGAAAAAGAGCTGGGCACAAAGTCAATACTCAGAAATCAAAGGCATTCCTGTATACCAACAATGAAACAGCAGAAACAGAAATCAGTGAAAAATCCCATTTGATATAGCAACAAGAAAAAATAAAGTACCTAGGAAAAAACCTAACCAAGGTGGTAAAAGACCTGCACTCAGAAAAGTACGCAACATTGAAGAAATTAATTAAGGAAGACAGAAACAAATGGAAGCATGTGCCATGCTCATGGATTGGAAGAATTAACATCATCAAAATGGCCATACTACCTTTTCAGATATTCATATGGAACCATAAATGACCCCAAATAGCTGCAGCAATTTTGAGAGAGAAGAACAAAGCAGGAGGGATCACAATACCTCATATCAAACTGTATTACAAGGCCACTGTAATCAAAACAGCCTGGTACTGGCATAAAAACAGGCACATACACCAATGGAACAGAACAGAGAGCCCAGAAATAAACTCAAGTCTTACGGTCAGTTAATATTTGACAAAGGAGGCAGGAGCATGAAATGGGGCAAAACACAGCCTCTTCAACAGATGGTGTTGGGAGATCTGGACAGCTACATGCAAAAAAATGAAACTCGATCACCAACTTACGCCATACACAAAAATAAACTCAAGATGGATAAAAGACTTAAATATAAGTTGTAACACTATAAAAGTCCTTGAGGAAATCATTGGCAGGAAAATCTCAGACATTCCTCGCAGCAACATCCTCACAGACACATCCCCTAAAGCAAGGGACATAAAGGAAAGAATAAACAAATGGGACCTCATCAAAATAAAAAGCTTCTGGATGGCTAAAGAAAACAGCAACAAATTACAAAGAGAACAAACAGTATGGGAAAACATATTTGCTAATGATACCTCAGACAAGGGCCTGATCTCCAATATATATAAAGAACTCACACGACTGCACTCCAGGAAGACAAACAACCCAATTAAAAAATGGGCAAAGGACTTGAACAGACACTTCTCCAAGGAAGACATACAGAGGTCCCAGAGACATGTGAAAAGATGCTCAGCATCACTAGCCATCAGAGAGATGTAAATTAAAACCACAATGAGGTACCATCTCACACCAGTCAGAGTGGCCAACATAAACAAATCCACAAACAAATGTTGGAGAGGATGCGGAGAAAAGGGAACCCTAGTGCACTGTTGGTGGGAATGCAGACTGGTGAGGCCACTGTGGAAAACAATATGGAATTTCCTCAGAAAACTAAAAATGGAACTGCCCTTTGACCCAGCAATTCCGCTGCTTGGATTATACCCTAAGAACCCTGAAACACCAATCCAAAAGAACCTGTGCACCCCAATGTTCATAGCAGCACAATTTACAATAGCCAAGTACTGGAAGCAAGCTAAGTGCCCATCAGCAAATGAGTGGATCCAAAAACTATGGTATATTTACACAATGGAATTCTACGCAGCAGAGAGAAATAAGGAGCTTATAGCCTTTGCAACAGCATGGATGAAACCGGAGAGCGTTATGCTAAGTGAAATAAGCCTGGTGGTGAGGGACAAATATCATATGATCTCACCTTTAACGGGAACATAGTCAACAAAAGAAAAAAGCAAAGAAAATATAACCAGAGACATTGAAGTTAAGAACAATCTAACAATAGCGGGGGGGGGGGGGACAGTGGGAAGAGGGGATTACAGGAACTACTATAAAGGACACATGGACAAAACCAAGGGGGAGGGTGGAGGTGGGGGAGGGAGGTGGGTTCAGCTGGGGTGGGGTGGAGGGATGGGGAGAAAAGGCACACAACTGTAATTGAATAACAATAAAAATTAAAAAAAGAGAGAATAGCATAGGAAATGGAGAAGCCAAAGAACTTACATGTACGACCCATGGACATGAACTAAGAGGGGGGAATGCTAGAGGGAAGTGGGGGCAGGGCAGAGGGTATAAAGGAGAAAAAATGGGACAACTGTAATAGCATAATCAATAAAATATACTTTAAAAAACGCCAATTAATCATTGCCATGTAGGAGGACACTTTATGGAATTTCTCAGCCATCAGATGCCATGAGGTTGATGATCTGATCTATCTTCACAACTTGGCCACCAGGGCATTATGTGCCCCTCCCAGGCAGCTGTTCCACAGAAGGTGACTTCAGGCCTGACAATCTCCTCTTTTATATTTTAAATAAGTGTTTTTCCTCTACATTTGACAATGCTGAGTTTAAAGTTTTTTTCTTAATAAATACCATTTCTTGGAACTTTCTTAGCCCATGACTATCTGAACTGATCTTTCTTAGACTCGAGTGACAGTTGTATTAGTGCTGCTCAAATGTAGTGAATGGCTTTTCTTTTGTTGAATGACAAAAGGGAGGGAAGAAGTGGTTTGTGATTCCTCTAAAGAATGCAATTGGCTTTCTTTTTACTGAACTGTAATATGCACAGTGTCTTTTCCAAAGTCTAGCCTAAGATTTCAAATCATTATTCATAATGGGGCACCTGAGAATGGAACTTACTCATTCACTGAGGAGGATATAGAAGGTGGAATTTCTGAATTTCAGTTTTTTCTATAATCAGTATAGCTCATCTTGGGTTGACAATGGTTTTTTGTTTTGCTTTGTTTTGTTTGTTTTTTAAATTTACATTTCCTCTTAGAGAGAAAGTGATATTAAGGCCATAAAAGTAAGCTCAACTTTTCAGGTATTAGCACAAAGAGCCGTAGGAAATCCTTTTTAGGACTCAGCCACCTGCTCCCTTACAGCTGATAGGACAAAAGAATTCCTTTAAAAAAAATTCACTAGTATAGCACAGTAAAAGGTGTGTGTAGTTTTATTTTATAAAGAACAAATACAGGATGAGGCAAAAGTAGGTTTACAGTTGTGAGTGTGTGAAACAGAGTTTATTCTTGTATTTTATCTATTAATTATTTTATTATTTTTAATGTGAACAGCTGTAAACCTACTTTTGCCCCACCCTGTAAAAACGTAAAAATGCAGATGATTTTCTAATCTTGTGTTATTCAGGTAACCTACTTTGTTTCCTGCTTTTTTCCTTTGATTTTCTTTTTTTTCCTTAATTTTATTGTCATTCAAGTACAGTTCTCTGCCTTTTTCCCCTACCCCAGCCTAATCCCCACCCAACCCTCCCCACCTCCCTCCCATTTCCACCTTTCCACCCCACCCCCCCGTTATTGTCCATGTGTCCTTAATAATTGTTCCTACAAACCCTTTTTCCTTTGATTTTCTTACAAATTTTTTTCAGTAATTGAGATGGTATGAAGACTGAAAGTATAATTTACATATCATACTTTATGAAATTGCTTTGTAATTTATGTATTGAAAGGTTTTACTTTTAATCAGCATCTACCGAAATCTGAACTCTATTTTACAAAGCAAACCAGAATCCATTTCCTTGCTCATTCTCCCCAACCCCCCTTTCTTAACTAATGAGTGGCTTCCAGACCTTATTCAAAGCTTACCTCCACTGAGACTCTTCTGCTCTGACTTGTTCTGCCCACTGTGTGTTGAATATGCCCTCTGTTACATTGTCCCTACTCTGTGCATCCAAATCCTTTTATAATCTAGAGGGCTGTGGAAAAGATGAGAAAATGAGGGATTTTCTGTGCTGGTCCATTGCATAAAGTCTTTAACCCTCCCTACAACCCTGTGATATAGATTTTTCCATTTCTCAAAGGAGAAAAGTTCAGTGGTTACACACCTTATTTCATGCTCACACAGCCGACAGTGGCAGGAGGAGGACTCAACAAGTTCATTCATCTCACTTCACTTCAGTATGTTTCTGGACAACAGTCGACTCCATTCTATCTTGGGACTGGTGGATAGATGCCCTCCACCCCCACCCTGTCCCTCTCCAATACTTACACATCCAGATACCAAACTTCAAAATGGACAGCATATATTTTCCCCTAAATGTTCAAAAGAAACCTTTAGAATTTATAACTTGGGAATTAAGTTATACCCCGACACTTCATCCTAATTTTCCATCTATCTTTGGTTATACTTTTGATGTCCATTTGTGTTAATTGCATTTTTATGCAAAAAGAATGAAAATTAAATACACTAAGAATGTTCAAAAATTATTTTTGTCAGTGAGTTACTAAACAGGATTGGGTAGCAAAAAAGAAATCTGGTGCATTACTCTTTGATAATAGTGTTGATCATGGTTCCAGTATGATTGATCTTTGGATAATTAATATTTTCCTATGAACATCAGCATGAATTTAAAATATAATGGTTTACAACTAAGTTATTCGGAACAAAAATATTCAAAAATAAAATATATATTTTTCTATGAGGCTCATAAAATATACTCTACTTCCTTTTTTAAAACCCTTATGGAAGGTGAGTGAATAATAGCTTTTCATTGCTTAACTTACTATAATGAAAAGTTTTGTTATTTCTAATAAAATTTGATAAAAATGACATGTTATCATTTCCTTATAGATAATGATAAATCTAATATAACTTGATAAATGTGACATGTTATCATTTATTCATAGATAATGACATTTAAGGCAAGTCAAATACACCAAGAGACTGATCTTGTAATGAGTCTAAGTATAAACTTTAATGAATTTTTTCTTACAGAAATTTTAACATGATTTGACTGAGAATAAAAATGAAGGCAATGGATTTCATGATGCCTCTGTTACTTGTAACATCAGAGATAGTTGTGAATTCTAAATCCATGTTTAACTCATATGCTGTGTTCTAGCACCCAATATGCATGAACAGACAGTGGTAGCTGAGTAAGAACTTGTTGAATGAATGATTTCCTCAGGAGTGTTATGTTTGATGCCACCTACTAAATAGCCAAGTGCTGGAAGAAACCTAAGTGCCCCTCAGTAAATGAGTGGATAAAAAACTATGGTACATTTACACAATGGAATACTATGCAGCAGAAGTAAAGAAGGAGCTCCTAACCTTCACGACAGCATGGATGGAACTGGAGAGCATTATGCTAAGTGAAGTAAGTCAGGCGGTGCAAGACAAATACCACATGATCTCACCTATAAGTGGAACCTAATCAACAAAACAAGCAAGCAAAATATAACCAGAGACAATGGAATTAAGAACAAAATGACAGTAACCAGAGGGGAGATGAGAGGGGGATATTGGGGGGAAAAGGGAAAGAGTTGTCAAGGAACACGTATAAAGGACACATGAACAAAGCCAAAGGGGGTAGGATCGAGGGTGGGAGGTGGGGATTGCTGGCGGGGGGAGTTGTGAGGGGGAAATGGAGACAACTGTACTTGAACAACAATAAAATATAGGCAAAAAAAGATCGAACATCAGGATTTTGTTTCTTGTTGTGCTTTGATCTCTCACATTTATGAGAAGAGAAATAAGTCTCGAAAATTCAGAACCATATTATTCTTTTCTTAATTATGTGTCTGCAAAGCCAAAGATTTAAATGAATGCCTAGTGTTTTTCAATGTCTTCTCCCTGATGGTTGTAGAACACACCTTCACTCCTGATCTGAGTTGTTACTAAGGCAGCTGTCCTCTAATTAAGGAGGCGTGATCCTTTTGCACACAGGACACTACCTTGGGGGTTAAACACCTCTTTGACTTTTGGAGAGCAAGCATGGTTACATTTTGTCCATAGTTGAGTCCTTTAGGGAAGAACCAGCAGGGACAAGTCATGTGGGGATGAATCTCATTGCTCACACCTGGCAGCTGTGTGACCACCACCAAGGCTGTCACTTCAGCTGTGTGCTCAGAGGTTTTCATGATTTTATCTGACAGCCCTAGTTTCTTTCCTTGTGGAGGTTCAGTTCTGGTCCCAGCCACATACTCAGCCCTGTACATTACCCTTCAATTTCATCCTTACCATGATGACTCCCCCGCCAAGTTTGCCTGGGAGGGTTCCAGTCTATGCCTGTCATCCAGGTGTAATCATTGATAGTGACCCTTTCCAGTTTTACTTTCCACCAGTATACATGACAAATGACATGGATGTTCTATTTTAGCACCCATTAAACAGGACTCCAGACTTATTTTTGGCCAACTATTATTTATTTTTAAAATTTAAGATTCAACACAATACTTACCTTTTTTTTCCTCCTTTTCCTCTTCCCACTGCTACAAACATTCTCATTGTTTTAGGATTTACCTTTTAATTTTTCCTACATTACTAGGTTTTGCTCTAAGCCCTGAGAGTGCTTCCTAGTGACGGTACTTAGTTAAATTACTAAGGGACTTTGTGTAGTTTCAATAATATTTTTACTGGGCATTTAGAAATTCAAGGCTAGCATTTAATGAAATACTGTTCTGCAAAGACTACATTGTAAAAGTGGTGGCAGATGCAGTAGGCTGGCTATTTTAAGTGGGTTTATGGGTAAGGAAGATAAAAATTGTTTATAAATGTTCTTCTATAATAATTCAACCACAGTGTATGATATCCAGAGTCTATTTCATTATCTACCTGTTAATGTATCCATGTATACATCTACCCATCCATCCATCCTAACTATAAGCAGGCCAGCTTTCTGCAAAAATAAAAAACCAACAATATTCATTTTCACCATCTGTGTTGCCCAAAGCAGCTTCCAAGGTTTACAACATTTCCCCCTTGGAGGTCACATTAATTTCCACAGGGCACCGTTTGACAGATGCCCTAATCTAAATGGAACTGTTCCATGGAGAGAACACCAGACTGCAGAAGTCAGGTGGGTAGAGGACAAAGAGGATGCTAGTGCTCTTACAATCACACCACAGGCAAGTAGCTTCTTGCTCCACCAATTTATCAGATTGTTCCTAACTCTCAGTATCACATGGCTCCAAAACTACACTGAAGTTAATGGTTTTATTGAGCAAATTTTTATGAAGCAGTTTTTCAAATCATTGGTCCTGAGGCATATCTTCATCAAGCCCCCATTTTCTGTTAGTGAGCATGTTTTCTCTGGTGTAGACACTTTCCTCATACTTTTTTGTAGACTCGTGTGCTGACAACATTATTCATGGTATGTTTCTAAAAGCAAAGAGGGGTTTGTTAGAGCTGGTAGTTGACAGGTTAAGCTTTCTGTGCCCCACCTCCCCAGACCCTCGAATCAGGACGCAGACAGAGCAACTGAGTAACTTGAGAGGCCTACTTCAAATAAGAGCATTTAAAAAGTTCCATTTAGAGAAAACTCACCGCTACCATTTTTCCATCTATAATTTGTCTTTTGATTGTTGTCTCTTTGCCAAGCCATTTTTGGACATGGACCAGTGAGTCACCATCTAATGTTACAATGCTCTATAAATGCATACAGGAATCAGTTAGAAATAGCAGTTCACTACATTCTAAGCTACATAAGACTACTTTTTAATCTCTATTTTGAAATTTTTCCTCCAAAATCCTCACTTCAGTTCCTGTTATAATTTAATATCATAAAACTAGAGAAGTCTCAAGACTTTGTTCAATTAATGCCCTCCTCCACCAAATGATACACAAACTATTTGTGGATGATTGTTTTCTTTTACATGCTTTTTTATACAATGGCAAAGAGAGATCTGAAAAAAAAAGTGAAAAACATGTTAAATTTTTGGCTCTGTTAAACAACAGAATGATTTGCAAAAGTAGTGGCTTTGATGTACAACATTAATGAATAAAACAAGCCCTGACTGACTTGGTAATTAATCAAATTAGATATGAATAAATCTTTCCCAACCACCTTCTTGGTTTTTCCTGATTGGGAAACATCAGGATGATTTGGTTCTTACCTTCACTTTCCGGTTATCTGCTGTGGTTTCATCAAACTCTTCCCCTAGCTTGAAGGAGATCTCAAAGTTCTTGAAAGAGCTCTCTGTTTTGATCCTCACCTTATCTCCATTGGCGCTAATACTGATTTTTGGCTTCTCTAACGCGGCTAGGTGCCGGATTGTAACGGGCACTCCTGTAACGCAGAGAAAGCAGCAGCCTATCTTAAGACATTTAGGAAGAAGTGCAAACAATTATTTTGGAAGCAATTTTAAAAGAATGCATGCTTCCCCCATTGATGTTTTGGATGATGTGAGGTAATTTCTTCAATGCTCTCTGTGATAGGTGGATCGAGCCAGACTCTCCCAATCAGAGGGTATGTCTGGTAATTATGCTTGTTATTTTGCAAAGATAACTTCACTTTTTTTTGAAACTGTAATACTTTTAATTACTTGAAACTGTAATAACTTCACTTTTTTTTGAAACTTTAATCTAAAGTGAGTATTTGTATAATGCCTTTCAGGTAATCAGATGCTAGTATAAGGGATGTCATTATCCTCATTTTGGAGATGAGGACACAGGGTCTCAGAGAGTTTGGGAGGCTCACTCTAGGTGATGTGTCTGGTGAGTAAAAGAGCTGAAACTTAAACACACATTTTCTAACTTTTTAAGAATTTTAGCACACTTTTTTCTTAAAAAATCAATAAATACAATTTTCAGTATATCTAAACTATGTTAAAAGAACATAACTTAAAAAGTTCAAGAACTAGTCTCATTTGCAGGTTCAATCCCATCTTGCTGAGGAGGTGGCAGACAACCATTTGACTGAGAACCTGGCCCTATTGTTCATGTTGGGACTGTCCAATGTCCCACTTGACCTCTACAGGAGATCCAGAAGAGCTGACTTGAAATCAGCATCAAAATCAGACTCATTTCTGGTTCAGGTTATGGAATGACAGGACCATCTAACTGCAGAGAAGCAGTTTTAGACGTGTGTCCCAGAAGAGAGAAGGGTGATATGGTTGAAGCCCAAGCTCCAACTTTGCCAGCTTGGGCATGTTATCTCAATAGTCAAATGTGCACAACTATAGGACTTACCTCACAGGCATGTGTGTGGTAGATGAAGTAGAAGGATTTACATGGTAAGTGTCACAGAGTAGGTTCTCAGCTGTTAGGCTCTCTCGCCTCTGCCTAAGCCCAGCTCCCAACCAACACAAATGCTTTTGCCAGAAGTCCCAAGTTTCTTAGATACCCCCAAATTTAAGCTCAAAACAGGTGAGTTTATGAATCCATGAAGAGATAGAAAAATATGTTTAAATTAGTCCCTGAGAAGTTAATACCGATTATGAAAAAATACAAATACTGTATTATGAGCACATTGACTTCTTATGTTGCATTGCAGACTGCTGCAGCCACTGTGGAAAACAGTATGGAATTTCCTCAGAACACTAAAAAATGGAACTGCCTTTTGACCCAGCAATTCCACTGCTGGGATTATACCCTATGAATCCCGAAACACCAACTCAAAAGAGCCTGTGCACCCCAATGTTCACAGAAGTACAATTTACAATAGTCAAGTGCTGGAAGCAACCTAAGTGCCCATCAGTAAATGAGTGGATCTAAAAACTATGGTACATTTACACAATGGAATACTATGCAGCAGAAAGAAAGAAGGAGCTCCTATCTTTTGCAACAGCATGGATGGAACTGGAGAGCATTATGCTAAGTGAAATAAGCCAGGCGGTGAAAGACAAATGCCATATGATCTCACCTATAAGTGGAATCTAATCAATAAAACAAACAAGCAAGCAAACTATAACCAGAGATATTGAAATTAAGGACAAACTGACAGTAACAAGAGGGGAAGTGGGAGGGGGTCATAGGGGGAAAGAAGGGAAGGGTTGTCAAGGAAATAGTATAAAGGACACATGGATAAAGCTAAAAGTGGGTAGGATCGAGGGTGGGAGGTGGGGATGCTTGGGGCAGGGGTGAGTGGTGGTAGGAAAATGGAGATGACTGTACTTGAACAACAATAATTTTTTTTTTAAGGAAAGGAGTTGAATGAGGTCCAACTTAAAATTAAACAATAGAACAAAATATAATAAAAACGTAAGTTAAAAATTCTTCACTTTATATAAAATTTATTATAGCAAGGGAAGTTTCTCTTAATTAAGCATTAAAAATTTCTTAATTAGGAGTTCTTCTAGCATTATTACAGGATAGTTTAGTTGCTATAAACCCAAGCACTGTAATAGATGTTTACACACTTGCATAAGAGCTCAAGGGTAGATAGGGTTCATATGTCTGAGAAATAGCCAATGGTGAGACATTTAATGAGGAAAAGTGTTTCATTTCTCCAATGAAAAATTTGAAATTCTTCAAAACAATGTTTTAAAAATATCTTCCACAGTTATCAAACTCTAAAAATTAACCAACTAAACTTCACTTGTTGTTATTGCTCTTTTGAAGTTAAAACTTAAAGCAGACCTTGAAACAAATTTAGTTGATAAATTTAATTGTAGATAGTTATTAGTGTCTACACATTTGAAGCTGGGAAAAGCTATTTGATGAAATAATCAAGCTAAAGAGAAAGTTTATGAAGGGGTTATTTTCAAAATATTTTTTCAAATGTTTTAATTAAGGATAAATGGACTTAAATATATGAATGATGAGTAGAAAGAAGTATATGTGAACATAGTATTCCCAAAAGAGACAATTATTACTAGTAATATAAAAAAGCAAAAGTAGCTACATAAACTTTGTTAATCTCATGTGAATGTACCCTAGGATCACAAAAGAGAGAACTGTAGGGTCATTCATGGTAAAGTGCAAACCCAACCTCATCACAAAATATGTGGCCAGTTTCCAAACCTTGCAATGGTATTTCTCACCTAGCTGTTCCAAGTATTCCTCAAAATTTTCACTGGATTCCAGTTTCCAAGTTCCCAAGAAGGGCTCGATCATGATGGAAAGCTTGCAGAGAATAGATGCTCACAACCAGAAGCCAAAGAATCACAGGCAACACAGTGCTACAACATCTTCATTTAAAATACATCTTCATCACGTGACTCTTTTGAAATGGCCAGTGGGTAGCAACAAGACCAAAGAGTCCAAGCATCAGCATTGACTCATTTTGTCTACCTCCAAATTAAGGAGCAGAAAATTAACATGGGAAGTTGAATTTAGGTCCATAATTATAGCTTCTGGCAAACAGAGTTATACCCCAGGTCCACCTGATAAATATACCCTGTGGAATGGAAACAATTTTCCATAGATATTGGCCTTTTGAATGAATGTCTAGACAACTCTGAAGGAATCTCCTGAGAGATGTCTAACAAACACCTGACTGAGGTGCTGTCCCTCCTGATACAAGGACATCCTTACTTGGCCACACCTCAGCTGGTTTTTTGTTTGCACAAATCACATTACCAGAGAACTCTCTTCATTAATATAATATCTTCCCCTCCCTTCCTTGCAGGGTTGATGAACTGATATCAGTTAATGTAACTGAAATATCTATAATTGCTTGGAGGTGTGGGTTATCATTAATTTTATCATTGTTCTTCATCAAGAGTAATTGTGAACTGGGAAGAAAAGTAACAATTATCATTGATTAGTGTTCTGTGATTTAAGCTCAAAATTGGTGGTAGAGCTAATGCTTGTAAAATTCATCTTCTAGGCTTACAAAGTAAGCTCAGTATTAAAAGATACCACTTGATATTGTGAAGGAAACTTTTCAGGGGAGATACAGTATTTTGATAAATGCACTCTAAAAGACAAATAAGCAGATAATTTAAATCTTTGTGTAATTATGTCTGAAATCATCTTCTTCAACCCAAGTAATGGATGTGAACTTTGCAGGTATTGTGTTTACTAACAAGGATTTGAGTCAGAAGCTGTAGATTTATGTCACAGCCCTGAGCTCCAGATGTTTTGAAGAAGGCTGGAAAATCAGAAGAAGAATATTCATACTATTGTCTGCCTGTGTTAAATATTCCTTCAATTCAGAGAAATATTTATTCAAACCATCTCTTTGTTAAAAAAACAAATTTTTAAAAAAGTTTGTTGATGCTTTGGCATCACAAGTTTATAAATTAAGTAGGCTAAAGAACTTCTTTTGATGAAAACATATAAAAAGGAAATTTATAATGCAGTATCTTTATAGGAGGAATAGTTATTAAAATATCAGGAAGGCAAAACAGGAAGCAAACTCCCTAGAGTCAGTTTCAGGAAACTGAGACCTGGGCTCAAGATAAGTGCGTTCACAGTTGAAAATGTCTTCAGAGGTGAGGTTCTAATGATGAGCACGTGACTAGATCTTGCCTAACTGGTTATAGGCGTGTGTGTACTCTATTCTGGAAGATAGCAAACATACATGGCTGCACCTGTTTGCCAGTAGGCTAGTGGGAAAAAGGTCTCTCATTGGTGTAACCATCCTTTCTTTAATTCCCCTGCCAGAAGTCAACCCTGTGGCCCATTTTAGCACTCAGAAGGCTCACGAGACAAGTGGGAAAGTCAAATTTCCGCTTCTATCAAATGTCTTTACCCCTTGGAGAGAGCCAGAGTGGTGGTCTCTCTTCGTCTCTACGCAGTTTGTTTTCTTGTGTTACCAACTCAAAGATAAAGCCAAAACTGATAATGGCAGGGTCCAAAGCAGGGAGAAACTGAGGCCACTTCATTTCTGAAATTCTTATTATAGAATTAATAAATTCCATTACTATTTAAACAATTTTGTGTCTGAGTTTGTGACTTGCACCTTAAACCTTCATAGTCAGTATATGTTTGTAAATAGTTTTCACCCAAGTGATGAATTTGGACTTTCACAACAACCAATGGCATGCAACATAGGATATTAGCCCTCTGTGCACAGCCTCAGGGCATCACCCATCCTTCCAGATCCATTGCCAAAATCTCTGTGACACTGGCTCAGAGGTAGTTGATTCCTGTCATGTGACACAACCATATTTTAACAGAAGTTTCTTAGAGAACTTTTCTTAGAGTATTGCCAGGAGTTAACCTCCCACTGTCCCCTGACCTACTTTGTGAATTTATCAAGCAAAGAAAATATTTCTTAGTCACCTCTGTATCTGTAAGACATTGCCTGGTATATTGCAGGTGTTCAACACATGTTTGGTGAATGGATGATAAAAGGAATAAGCAGTGTTCTCTTCTTTATAACTGACAGTTCCCCTTTTTACTGATTCTAGTTTCTCTAACAGTGACTAGAGATAAGGTTTGAATACATTGTTCTCACCTGTCCTGCTTGTATGAAGGGCCTTGAGGGATTATCAGCCACCCTTGCCTTAGCTCAGTGCTCATTACGACCATGTAAGTCTCCATCTTCAACCAAGACAGTTCCCTGCTGGTCACACTGCTGCCACCGCCAGCCTTTGGCAGCTTTGTTTGAGTATAAAAAACAAACAAACAAACAAACCCCAAACCATTTCCTCAAGTACTAATGTTTCAATTTAGAATGTTCTTAATTGTTAATCCTAATAAAAGAACTAAAATGCAGTAATTTGTTATAGAACAGTTATGGTACATGTTTTATTTTCATAATGATTTCAATGTTTATTTCTTCATTATCTCATTTTATATGCTTCTATAATATCTCATTGTCTACATAAACTTTCTTGTGACATTTTAGATAGTAAGTTGTTTTAAATAAAATTTTAATTTTAATATACTCCATTCTCCATTGGTGAGGCATACTGGTAAAGTTACTACCAGAAGCTATAAAATTTTTCAGAAATATGTTTCATAATTTATTGCTGTATGTATAATATTTTAACTGGGCCACACTCAATTTTTTTTCTAATTTTTTAATGTGGTAAAATACACATAACACAAAATTAACTATCTTAACCAATACAGTTCAGTGGTATTAAATACATTCATGTTGTTGTGTAACCATCCCCACCATCCATCTCTGGAACACTTTTCATCTTGCAAAACTGAAACTCTGTCCCCATTAAAAAATAACCCCCCTTTCTTCTTTTCCCCCTACCCCTGATAACCACCATTCTATACCGTCTCTATGATTTTTATTACTCTAAGTACCTAAGTGGAATCATGCAGTATTTAGTGGGGGTTTTTGTTTGTGTGACTGTTTTATTTCATTCAGCATGTCCTCAAGCTTAATTCATATTGTAGTATATCTCAGAATTTCCTTTAACACTTAATATTCCACTGTATAAATAGACCATATTATGCTATCCATTCATCTGTTGAGGAACACTTGGATTGCTTCTATACTTTAGCTAAATTCTTGTGACCAGCAACTTATCTTTGGGCCTGTTGATATGTTGGTGTTATATATAGGATAGGTGTTCAGAAAATAATGGACATATTTTTAAAAGACTCATCACAAACACAATTATATCAACTATAGCACACATTTTAACAGACGTTGACTTACTGTAAAATGTAAGTATATAGTTTGAACTTATCATTCTATGTACATGGAACTCCAATAATATGGAGAGGTGCCTCAAAGCTTCTAAGGGCAGAAGAAATAACTAATATGCACACACACACCTACCTGAAAAGTCTCATTATCATTTTTGTTTGTGTTATATATTGGAATGTTATAGGGATTTTATTTGAATAAAAAATTCCAGAATATATTCAATATTTTATTTGAATAAAAAGTTCCACTGCTGAGAAAAACTTGGAAACCACTTTGAGGACATTTCCATCATTACTGATTACAAGGCTGTCATATCATTTTTGGAATGAATATTTTGGAATTATTTGCACTCAACTCTTGAGAGACTCCAGAGATAGCTTGGTTTACCAATAACTTTTCAGATTAAAATTTGCAGCCTAGAAATCTTTTTCTACGATGTGCATTGTTACTCTACTTCTCTCTCTCATTGCCACTGGACCGATAGGCATGAATAACAACAGCACCTGGGCCAGTTGAATTTGTTTTCTTGTACTTCACAGACATTGTGTATATTTTACAAACTGAAGGTTTGTGGCAACCTTGTGTTGGGCAAGTCTGTAGGTGCCATTTTTCCAATAACATTTGCTCACATTGTGTCTCTGGGTCTCATTTTGGCAGTTCTCACAAAATTTCAAACTTTTTCATTACTATTATTCTATTTGTTATGGTGACCTGTGGTCAGTCATCTCTCCTGTTACTAGGGCAAGACCCTGTCCCAACAATAAGGTTACAGCTCACTGAAAGCCCAGATGATGGTTAGCATTCTTTAGCAATAAAGAATTTTTAAATTAAGGCATGTACATCTCTTTAGATATAATGTCATTGCATACTTAATAGTACAAACATACCGTATTTTTCAGACTATAAGAGACACACCCCCCAAATTTGGGAGGAAAATGGGGGGGTGTCTTATAGTCTGAATGTAGCTTACATTTACTTTGGTGAAATATTATGTTATTTATGTTATTAAATATTTTACCACATTTTTTGCTTCAAAATTTTTTTTCCTATTTTCTTCCTCCTAGGTGTGTCTTAAGGTCCAAAAAATATGGTAACTTTTATATGCACTGGGAAACCAAAAAATTCATGACTTGCTTTATTGCTGTCCTCGCTTTATTGAGGTGCTCTGGAATTGAACCCACAAAATCTCCGAAGGCTGTCACCCCCCTTAACCACGGTTTCACTTTTCACATTTTTGGGTATCCAAGGCCAACTGCAGTAGGAGAATATTAATTGGAAAATTCTAGAAATAAGCAATTCATCTATTATAAACTACACAATATTCTGAGGAGCTTGATGACATCTCACAATGTCCTTCTGCATTCCACCTGGGATATGAGTTTTCCCTTTGTCTCCCCACCCATTAGCTACTCAGTAGCCATCTTAGATGTCAGATCAAATATCACAGTATCATGGTGTTTGTGTTCAAGTAAGCGTTATTTTACTTAATGATGTCAAATTCACAAAACTTCTATTATAGTACATTGTTATAATTGTATTTTATTAACAGTTTCTGTTCATCTCTACTGTGCCTAATTTATAAATTAAACTTTATCATAATTATGGATGTATAGAAAATATATAGCATATATTGAATTCAATACTCTCCGTGGTTTCGGGCATCCACTGGTAGGTCTTGGAATGTATCCCTCATGGATAAGGGGAAATTACTGTACTTTTAAAACTATCTTAGGTCTCTGCAAGGGTCACTTGACTGAAGATACACTGAAGAACTTCATATTCCATAATAACATGTTTATCAATTTCTACTAAGACAATGAAAAATTCTTGAATATTATTTTTTACCTTGGATTATTTATGAAAAATCATATTGCTTAAACCAAGAACAAAGCAATAACATGATTTTCTATTTCTTTCTCTGAGTTATAAGTAAGAAATTCTCTGGTCCAATGAATAAATCATTACATCATCTTCTAACTCTAAAACATTTTATTTAACCAATGAAAGGCAACTACATTGAATAATCAGATTGGCAAAAAATTAGTTGCTTGCTAATTAGTGGAAAATAGCAATATATGTTTGGACAACATATCCAACAGAATGGCATAGAGTTCGATGCAAACTTCCATCCAGTTCAATGTCCCTTGGTTTATGCTCTTTCATAAACTCGGGTAGAAGTGACGCCTTTCATGATACATTCCTAGACACAAAAAAATTCTTGGTCAATCACAGGTTTGTTTATTGTCTCCTTCAGTGTTGGGAAGGAAACAACACTCATTTGAAAGATATTTGTTCTGGGCTGCTATGTATACCTGATGTTGTAATGTACTAAGGAGATATAAAGACCAAAAAGATACAAGTCTTTTCCTTAAGGAACCTTGCAATCTGGATGGGGAGTAATAAAAGCAAATGTAATACCACATAGTGCATGCTTTGAGGGGTCAGGGAATGCTTCCTGGTGGACAGCATGCCCAGGCTGAGCTATAAGCATGAAGACCAATTATGAAACCATGAACCCAAGAGAATCACTTTTTGTTCTACGTAAGCAAGAGCAAGTATCTGTTTGTTTAAGTCAAATGATAATTATAAGATGGCCTAGTCTTGGCTGGTGTGGCTCAGTGGACAAAGTGCTGGCCTGCAAACCAAAGGATTTCCAGTTTGACTCCCAGTCAGGGTATGTGCCTGGGTTGCAGGCCAGGTCCCCAGTAGGGGGCGTGTGACAGGCAACCATACATTGATGTTTCTCTTCTGCTCTTCTCCTTCCCTTCCCCTCTCTCTAAAAAAAATAATAAATAAACTCTTAAAAAAAAAGATGCCCTGGAAGTAGAATCTAGCAGCTAGAACATACTCACCACCACGAGTTTATCATCCACTCTCTTTCTCTTTATGGTCGTTGACTTTCCATCCCATTTCTGCACCTGTATGAGGGCACTTCCATCTAAGGTTATGATGCTCTGCAGGTGCAATAAAAAATGGTTACAATTTTTACATGGTAGAGGGAAATACAAAGTCACCTTTGTTTTAAGGAGTCTTTTGAGGTCATTATAAATTCTAAATTTAAGAATATATTGCAATAAAAAAATGAATGTCAAAAATAAAAGCATACAAAGTGTATATGCATTATGATCAAAATATTATACAAACATGCATTTGAAAAAATACTGTGAAAGAATATAGGTAATAAATTTATGTTGAGGTGGTAGTATTATAAGTGATCTAAACATTTTCCCACTCTTTATAAATTTCTGTAACATTATGTTACTTTAATCCACTTAAATTTTATATATATGGGCCTTGGCTGGTGTGGCTCAGTGGATTGAGTGCCAGCCTGAGAACTGAAAAGTCACTGGTTCGATTCCCAGTCAGGGCACATGCCTGGGTTGCAGGCCAGGTCCCTGGTTGAGGGCATGTGAGAGGCAACCAATCAATATATCTCTCACACATTGATGTTTCTCTCCCTCTCCTTTTTCCTCACTTCCCCCTCTCTAAAACTAAATAAATAAAATCTTTAAAGTATATACATGGAATGACAAATAAATTGTTTCTTAAAATAATAATGACAACTTTTAAAAAAGTAGTAAAATTCACAAACTAAATATCAAAGGCAACATGGTTTAGATATAGGTCAGGGATCTTCGGCCTGTGGTAGGTGGTTTTTCCTCCTTATAGAATGGCTTCTTGGAGACAGCAGCTGCTCATTTAGCAACCTGGCTTTTCCTCTGCTCCAATTCCTATTCCTCACCTTGACTTTTCTGTCATCTGCTGTGACTTCATCAAATTCCTGGCCCAGTTTGAAGGAAATCTCTGTGTTTTTAAAGGTACTTTCTGTTTTAATGGTGATCACATCCCCACTGACACTGATGATCATGTTGGGCTTGGCCATACCAGCCACTTTCCTGGTGGCAAAGCCCACTCCTGCAGGTGGGAAGAGAAGAAACATCAGGTTTACAACTTTCTCTCACATCTTTAAGAAACAGCTGTAGTATGTCTATGAGTGTGCCTGTGTGTGTAGGTTGGGACACGTGTGCATAAAAGGGAAAATTGGTGAATTTCTTAATTGCCTCATTTAAACAGCTCCTGCACACAAGTAAAGAGGCTAATATTTAAAGAAACACATGATGCACAATTAGCTGTGGATTTGTTCTTTAAATTTTCCCTCTGCAGTTCAGATGCAGCTCCTCAGGAGACCCACTGTTAATTTCAACAAGAATATGTACAAAGGTGAAGTCTTCTGAAATGTATGTATTTTTAAAAAGCCACACACTCTCACATTTACTGGCCATCACAGCCGTTAAGGCAGCACCTGTCATTTTGCTCAATTCGTGAAACACTTGGGGCACCGTGACCATTTTTTCTTAGATGAAAGTGATCTAATCACAATCAAAGATGGAATTCTCAATAGGATATTGGGGCCTATATAGAGTTACTCAGTTAAAAGAAATCACCTGTTTGTGGGTCCAAAACTTACATTTCGTGGCACTTGCTGCCCATCTAGTTTGTTAACTTTTTCACATTACTTTATCACAGAATAAAGATTTTGATGAATTTCTCCACAGGCAAAATGTTTCCTACATTTATATTATTATAGAACGGTGACATGGCTCCCAATAAATTATAGGAAAGGTTAAAGAGGATCTAGGTATAAATTGTGAAAACCTTAAAATTTAACAAATCACTATTTTATAAGTTTAGTAATCAATACTTGATTCTCAGTCACCTAAGTTACAAATTTCTCTTAAAAAAAAAAAGCAATCTACTTTTCTTGTGGAGGGTATGGGATGAACAATTTACCACCCAACAGACACAGCAGTAACTTGAACTCACTGCATGTGTGATACAGAATTTACTATGGTCACTGGATGTGTTGGATTTTTTTAAACACCTGTG
This sequence comes from Desmodus rotundus, assembly GCF_022682495.2. Taxonomy (NCBI): domain Eukaryota; kingdom Metazoa; phylum Chordata; class Mammalia; order Chiroptera; family Phyllostomidae; genus Desmodus; species Desmodus rotundus. The sequence continues at coordinate 61,129,451 of NC_071394.1, forward strand.
TATAAATCTAAGCTATTTCTTTGACTAAAGGTTGCTTACAGATACCAAAGATTAGGAAAGAGGGATCACGGAGAGAAATATTGAAGAAAACAAGTGGTACTGAGGCTCTGATTTAGCTCCCTGGCAGATAAGAGAATATGTTGCTTCATCAAATCCTGACTCTGTTGTCAAATACAGGAAGTGAGCCAGCACAGTGACTGGATGCTACACCAAGTGTGATTCCGGAGTGGCCACCCATGGGCAAAATCCTATTCTCCACTTGCCGGAACCTGTCCTTATTTGGCTGATGAAGGTGATACCTGCTTATCCATTATCAATTAGAGTAGGTAATTTCAGGAGTTAGCTTATTGTCTTATCATCATACTTTCTAATTTTAAAACACAGTAGAAGAACTTAAATATAAATATTAAAAGTGTAAAATGTTTTTTAAAATCCGTAGGTAAATAGCCTCAAGTCTTGGCATTTCTATATCAGCACATATTAGCTTATTGTATCAAAATTAATTGATATTCTAGAAAATTAGGTCTCACTCATGCTGAAGTTCCTGATTTCCCTCTTTCTCTATAAACAAGGAAAACGGTATTTATAGACAAGCAAAAATATTCTGACTTGGGGGAAGGTTAAATATTGATATTTATGGAGTAAATCATAACCCTTAATAAAGATATTGTGTGGAATTTCTTCCCAATTTGCCCCCTGGATATGACTTGATCATGCACAGGGGTGTGGGGGAAGGGCTTTCAAAGTGAAGAAGCCCGAAGGTGGGAACCTGCTTTCCTACAACCTTGCTTTTCCTTATCTAAAAACCCAGAAGACTCCACTATCAAAGAGAAGGTATGTTATGTATGTTACATTCTCCTTTTAAATTACTCAATAATTCTATGCATCCACAGATTTGCTAGTCAAAGAACTATGTAAGCCCTCTAGGGAACATACTCTCTAAAATTAAGATTTTTGTTCCCGTAAAACCACCACATGTTTTAATGTATTAACATTAAGACAATAAAGTAATTGGTCAGCATAGGTTTACTTTAAAAAATTATATGAAGATGAGAAATACAGTGTGCTTTCAGTGTCAACGGACATTATTACATGCAAGGAAATAAATACGGTTTTATGTCCAAGTTATTGCTTCTTTTTATGCAAGAAACACAGGCAGAGAGCCAAGTAAACCAAAGATAACCAAGTTTAGCAATCAAATAAAATCTTTTCATTTCTATAGACTATAAAAATCCCATTTAGACCCTTTTTCATATTGATTAGTTCACCTGATGTTGTAACTTTGGTCTACAATGTTTCTACAAACAAATGATTCTCAGGTGCTATTTTTATAGTCTTGATATGGAAAGCAGCATTTCATATCTTGACAATGCTTCCAGAGTGGAAAACAGCCATCAGCCCCTTTTCCCCAGAGAAAAAGGTATAAATACAGTCCTCCCACCACTCATTTGCTTACCCACTTCTTTCATGTAATCATCAAAGTTTTCACTGGAGACAAGTTTCCAGGTACCTACAAATGCATCACACATTTTGCAAGCTGTCTAAGATTATTCTGCAAGGTGAGAAGAAGCTGCAGCCTTCAGGAACGTGCTGTGCCTGTCTGAGTCCAATTAAGGTCCTTTTAAAGATGCCCAGAACATGTGACCTGATGAAAGACCAATTGGGAATGATATCAGAGCATTTCCCTCATTACCAGACTCCTCATTTCCCCCTCTGAGTCATGTTTTAATAGAAATTTCTCAACTTTGTTTCTCCCTGGCAAATGGTCATTGGACTGAGAGTACAAATTATTTTTAACCACTTACAGAATGTTTTAAACATGCCTATTTTGATGGTTTTAATACTCAGTGCATTATATTTCCCCCTATTATTTTCATATATACTTATCCCAGTGTAGAACAGAGCAGGGTAATTGTCTTGGGATAAACTTTGACCCCCTTTTCTGGAGTTTATATTAAATTACAATTATGTGGTTCTTTTAAATTGAGGAACATAAAAATTACTTTGGGGAGTTTTAAGTAATTGCAAAGGCTCTTTGGGATAGTACTTTCAGGGAATTACCTGGCAATTAAAATAAAATAAGTAATGGTATTTTAAAAAAATAGTGAAAAGTGAACTCAGTTAATCCACTAGTAGCCTGGACTGTAGACTTAACTGATAAACAATAATTTAGCCTCACTCTTTCATCCCCTAAATGAGAGCATATATATTTGATTGATTTCCACAAACTCCTTAAAAAGTAGGCCCCAATCCAAAAATATAATCCTTATACTGATAAAATGGTTATTTATTCCCTAAATTACATTATAAGCCTTCAATTTATCCAGATCTAAAAGGCGTCACTTTATCTGAAAATGATCAGAAATGGCCTGGTCAGAAACTATCAAAATCTTATTTACCTCTTTCGCATAGTGAATAACCTATGAGATGACTTCTCAAGAGTAGTCATAGTTTTCAATTCTGCCTCGCCATACCAGAGTGATCAAAGACGGTCATACGTACAACAACTCCCACAAACATAGCTAGATTTTAGGCAAGAAAAAAGAACTAAAATATTGTGGAGGGATGAACCACTGCTCTGTGTTTCCACTGAAGAAAGAGTATTTGCTGAATGCACAATCGATTCGACTGATTCCCAGACCCATGCCAGCGTCCTGAGGGATTTTGTCTGTCCTCTCTGGACGGCTGCATAGACTCAAAGACTGCGGATGTTGAACTGCTCCAGGGGCAGGGTTGCTATTATAAATTCCCCTGTTTACCATTGAACAAGTAAATAAAAATGACCAATCTTAGTACAGAGATAACTTTGGTGTCATGTTCTAAATTGATAATGGTTTACTTTTGTGTTTGTTTTTGTTTTGTGATGTTTTACTTTTAAGACTATTTTTAAGAGAAGTTTTAGGTTTAAAAGTCTCTTTTTTTCTTCCTTTCGGAAAGTGGCAGATAATCTTTTTTTAAATCCCCACCCGAGGACATGCCTATTGATTTTAGAAAGGAAAAGGGAAGGAGAGAGAGAGGGAGAGAAACACCTATGCCAGAGAGAAACACTGATCAGGTGCCTCTTGTACATACCCTGACTGGGGACTGAACCTGAAACCTAGGCATGTGCCCCAACTGGGAATCACACCCACGAACTTTGAATTTACACAATGACACTCCAACCAACTGAGCCACACTGGCCAGGGTGAGAAGTTTTAAGTTTACAATCAAATTGAGAGGAGGGTTCAGAGGTTTTCCATACACCTACTGTCCCTCCACTGCACACGTGCATAACCTCTCCCATTACCAACATAACTCAGAATGGTACATTTTTTTAAAACAAGAATGAACCTACATTGACACATCGTAATCACCCCAAGTCCATAGTTTATCTTAGGGTTTACTCTTAATGCTGTAGATCCTATAGGTTTGGACCAATGTATATGTCATCATTATAGTGCCACACAGAGTAATTTCACCTCCCTAAAAATCCTCTGTGCTCTGCCTGTTCACCACTCTCCCGCCACTCACCCGCTCCTCCCACCATTGTTATTTTTACTGTCTCCATAGTTTTGCCTTTTTTGGAATGCCTTGGAGTTGGAATTACATAGTAAGCAGCCTTTCCAGATTGGCTTCTTTCACTTTAGTCATATGCACTAAAGCATATGACTTTGTTTGGCTCCATGTCTTTTTTTGGCTTGATAGCTCATTTTCTTTTTAGCACTGAATAATATTCCATTTTCTGGATGGACCGCAGTTTATTTATTCACTCACCTACTGAAGGACATCTTGGTTGCTTCCAACTTTCCAAGCTAAGACTAAGCTTCTATAAACATCCACATGCAGGTTTTTGTGTGGATATCACTTTTCAAGTCATTTGGGTAAATACTAAGGAGCATCGTGGCTGGACAGTAGGGTAAGAGTATGTTTAGGTTTGAAAGAAACCACCAAACTGTCTTCCACAGTGGCCGTGGTATTTTGCATTCCTACCAGCAATAAGTAAGAGTTTCCTGTTGCTCCACATCCTCACCAGCATTTGTCGGTCGTCTGGATTTTAACCACTCTAATAGATGTTCAGGAGTATCTCATGGTTGTTTTATTTTGCATTTCCCTGATGACATATGATGTGGAGCATCTTTCCAACTGTTTATTTGCTATCTGTACATCTTCTTTAGTAAGGTATTTGTTAAGGTCTTTGGCCCATTCTTTAAAATGTATTGATTTTTTTTTTTTATTTTAGAGAGTAGAAGGGGAGAGGGGGGAAGAGAGAGAGAGAGATTTGTTGTTCCACTCATCTATGCACTCATTTGTTGATTCTGGTATGTGCCCATGCCAAGGGTAGAACCCGTAACCGTGGTGTATCAGGACGATGCTCTAACCAACTGAACTACCCAGTCAAGGCTTTGGCTCATTTTTTAATTGGGTTGTTTGTTTTATTATTGTTGAAGTTTTTAAAATTAAAATATATTTGACATATAGCATTGTACAAATTTAAAGTATACAACATGTTAACCTGTATCATGTTATATAATTATCCTTTCTTCTTAGTGATTAGAATCATTAAGTGTTTAGTGTCTTGGTAAGTTTGATGACTACAGCACAATACTGTTTATATATACGACACTGTGTACTAGGTCTCTGGGGATTATTTACTACTCTTCTTGTTGAATTTTTAAAATACATTGTATATCGTGGATAACAGCCTTTACCAGATGTGTCTTTGCACATATTTTCTCCCAGTCTATTAATAATGAGGGGTTTTTTTTGCAAAATATATGTTGATGCTTTACTTTAAGTAACAAATTGTTTAAGTCAGATCTTCAAATGATTACCACATTTGAATATATATCACACATATTGTAACACTGCAATTTAAACATTGTTTGAGAGATGGACTAATACTGTCATTTTCATTGATATTGAATATAGCTAGTGTGACTGAGAAATTGAGTATTTAATTTTACTTAATTTTAATTAAAATTCAAGAAACAATCATTAATTCACTTATTTAAAAATTTTTAAACAGTTTTGAAAGAACTTGGGTATGTGAATCTACTTTTCAAATATAAATGTTATGAAATCTGAATATCTATCAAACATTTCAAAAGAAAATCTAGAGTCTGAATTGAGGTGTACTGTTACTATAAAATTCAAGCTGAGTTTTGAGGACAGTGTGAAGTAAAAGTACAGTGTCTAATTAAATTTTTATATTGATTATATGTTGAAATGACATATTTTAGATATTTTGGGTTAAACAGAATATATTACAAAAATTAATTTAACCTATTTTTCTTCTACTTTCTTAACATGGAAACTAGAAATTTTAAATAACATATGTGGCTCACATTGTGTATCTATGGCAGCACTGTTTTAGGGACCATTGTGACACCACATTCATCGGAGTATGTAGCAGGTTCATCAGGCAATTTGCTAACCACTGGGGCATTCAGTTACGAGCAAGCCACACCAGGCACCTGCTTGCTTTCACAGAGCTTACATTCCAGTACTGGAGAAAATAACATACAAATTAATGAACCAATTATAGGGAGTGATGTGTTTCAGTGGAAACAGAAGATGCTGTCTGTCACATGAGTGCTGTGAGGGTTGCAACACTAGATGGGTGGTCCAGGAAGGTTGGTCGAAGGAGGTAAACAATGAAGTTGATACCTGAATGCTGAGAAGAAACCAGCCTTGGAAGGATCAGAAAAAAACAGTGTCCCAGTCAGAGGGAACAGAGGAAGTTTCTGGTTTGCTTTTTCATCCAAACTTGATAACCAACCATAAACCATGACAGGTGTATACACATACCTACAACCATGTGTTCCTGCTGAGCAGAATCCAAGCTCCATTAAAGCAGGGACTTTCCTCCAGATTGTTCACTGATGGATATCAAGTAATTAAGTATTCAGTAAGATACATGGGAGAAATCCTAACTAGGTAGGTTAGTGGGAATCTACCAATACTCCTGCAAAAATACTTCAAGAACATTTCTGTGGGCCTCATGTTCCTATGTCAACACATTTGGTGCCTGATCACTCTTGGAGAAACACCATAGTTGAGATTATCTAGAAACAATCACTGGCTCGATGAATGATTTCAGATAAACAGGAATAATAGTAACCTATAGGAAAGGGTCTTGGTAACTTAAATAGCAATGGAAGAATCAAGATGTGAAAGGAGTTAAGTCCAAATGAAGAAATTTCACATTATCAGTTATAGAGTATCAAAATGGACTGGTCAGAGTTACATGCTTGAAGGGATGTTAAAAGCAGCTCAGTTTATGTTCAAACACATGGTCCATGGTACAATCTTGCTCCATGGATAAGATAAAATGTTCTGTCATCAACTAATCATCATCTTTTACCACAGTGTCTATGGACAGCTGTGGGAATAATATGGCATACAATCAGGAGAATCTACAAAAATAATTCCTTGTTACATGACCTTGGGTTCCATCCTGCTTGATGAATATCCTCCCAATTATTAATGCAGGGAATTCAAATTAACCAAAACTTTAGTGTTCATCTTTTCTTGAAAACTAGCAGAAATTATACTATTCATATTTTCAAACCTGGTTTCATTGTATAGAGCTCACAGTGGCAAATAATTTTCACCAAAAAATTTTTTGCAACCCTACTATGTCCAAAGCACTGTGCTAGGTGCAGTAAGAGACTATAATAATAAATAACATGTAATTTCTGCCTTTCCTTAATGATCCAAATTCTATGCTAGTTACCAGCCTGGGGCCAAATTAAAATGCAAAGCCTTTTTAGATATTTTATTTTGAAAGTCATCTTAATATAGGCATTTTTTGATCTTGCACATGAGGCACTCACTCCTCTTCTAATTTCCTCACACTTTTATCGTCCTGTATTAGCATAAAATGTGTAAAAGATACGTGACAACTTCATCCCAATCTCCCCCCTTTCCTCACCTCATTTCTCCATCCTGAACTTTATATTTCATTCATGATTTAAAGTTCCTAGCACCTTACTCATTCCCCAAATCCTTGCCGGAATAAGGCATTGATTAACAGAAGGAATGAGGTATGGGTTTCAGGTACATGTAATGCTTGATGCTCGGGTGTGAGTTTCATGTCAGTGACCATAGTAGAAATCTGTGTTTGGCAAACATAGGTTGGCAACAGGAAGGGGGATTATAGGGCATATAGGTAGCAGATATAAATTCTCTTACAAAGCATGAGGTAAGAGACAGCAAGGCGCTGAGCAAAGAGAATGGCAATGAGCAATGGGCAAGCAAGGGGAGAAATTAAGAAGTGATATAGGAAGGGTATAGAAGGCTCCTTTTTTCAGAGGGGAACCTGGTCACATAAACACGGTACATCAGAGAAGATTTGCCTCTGGTCATAAAAGGAATTTCCACAGGGGTGATATGCTTTTGTTTACAAATATACACAAACAGCATTAAAAAGCACATGCCAGGCCAGCCTCTTTCCCCAGAGCTGTGGAGAAGGGGTCTTCAGAGGCCAGTCTTGCTTTGCTCTGGAAGTGTGGCCTGGGAACATGGTCCCAAACCCTCAGTGCTGACTGGGGACAGGCAGGCCCTGGACCAGGCTGACTGCCTTGCACTTTGCTCCACTCTGGACAGCTTCCATGGAATGCATCCTCCTGACCTTTGCCTGTGTTTATTTCTTTTGGAGGAAATGAGGGTATTTTTTTCTAACAATTTTTAAGTTGAAGAGGAAACAGCCAATCACTGGATAATAAGGAAAAAGCAGTGATGAGAAGAAGTATTTTCACAGTATATGTGTGGTGGGTTAAGTCAGGCTTGTGCCAAGGCTCTCCTTTTATCGAAACAAAGTTCCTAATCATAATGCATTATTATTACCAATGTTTGGGGATTTGTTCAAGTTTTAAGATGAAATGCTGATAGGAAATTTAGGGATATTTTATGAATTTGGTTCTCCTCTGCCCCCACAGTGTTGTGGACACTGAATGTGAGAATTGTTTTCCATTTCTCAACCTAGTTTTAAGAGGCAAAGTAAAGGCACCCTGTGCTAGTTTGTGTACCATTCATTGAAAATATGTTCACAGTGATTGATCATTGAATCTTTGACCTCAAAAGGGTGATCATTGTAGAAAGAGTGAGTGAGCCAGTACACTGTGCACCAAGTGAAAAGTGGTGGCTGCTATCAGACTTGTGCTGTGGTTTCTGGTGTGTGTGTGACTTCTTCACTTGCCCTCTTACCCATAACACGAGTCTGTATCCACAGTGTAGCACATGCAAGTAGGAACCAACAAAAGAGCTGGCAGAGTCCTTTCCGAATGTAGCATATGCTTTCCTTTGTCTGAAAGCAAGAGAAAAAGTGTCATTATAAAAGACGGATTGCAGCAAAAAATTACCTAGTAAAACAAGAAAAGAATGTACAACTGAACTAGTTGTGATAGCAGAATATATCACCAAGACAATGTCCAGCACACAGGCAGAAACACACAGATACATGCACACATCAAGTTCTTCTCTTCTTTGTGTTCATTTAACATTAAGTTATTCCTCCTTTAACACCTGGCTATGAACTCTTTGTGGGGTAGCATTCTGTACAATGTGGTAGTTCCTTAAAGTTCATTTTGAATTAGGAGAAAATAATTCAGATTGATTTAAAGCATATTAAGTTATAAATGATAGATAATATAATATTACTGAAAATATTTGCATTTTATAAAAAGATTCTGATTAATCTCCAAAATGATTTGTCAAGGGAAAGACTTCAGGTGTGGGGGTCCACCATGGAACAAGGTCCTGTCTAGTCCCCGAAGCTCTTGTGCTTTGGGAATTGCCACTTGTGCCTGTGAGACTCCTTTTTAATCCACAAGGAAGGAGCACCCCATCCTTTCTAGACTTCTGTTCATCATTTCGCTTTTACCAACCTCAGCCCCCTTACATTTCATATGCTTTTTCAAATTGCACTCAGATTGTGTGATTGAAATTATGTAAGTAGAGCTAAATGCAAAGAAGATATTCAGCCATGTTGTCATGTAATTACATAAGGGCTGGTCTCTGTGCTTCATGCCTGGGCAGAGGAATGAGCAAAGAAGTGGGGAGGCCCTAGAGAACCCAGAGCTTCCCCAAGAATAGACTGTGCATTAGTATGTTTCGGGCAGACAATAGGCACAATTTCTGGTCCAGTGCTGGCACTTAAGAAATCATGTTTAAGAGTGAGAAAGAGGACAAGGTCAGGGAGAAGAAGGAATAGAAAATAGAGGAGAAAAAGAACAAAGGAGAGAGGAAGAGGGGAAAAGGGAAAGAGAGAGAACATGCTTAGGATGAGCTTGCAGACAAGTTGAGAGCTGAGTGCTACGGTGAAAACATGAAAGAGTAGCAATGCCACATTAGGCACTATCTGTGACTTGATGCTGATAGACAGAGCAGGGCAGTTCATCCCCAAATGATTTTGATTACAGGGAAATACTAGTATTCTTTATGGGAAGCACTCTGCCATGGGACTCCCCCTCCCTCCCACTTCAGTGAACTCTGATCTAGTGAAAAGCACAAACGTCAGGCATCTGGGAATTATATTTGCCATCTGGGTGTTAACTTCCCTCTTAACAAAAATCCTCTCGCTCTGGGTGAAATGTGCATTCCTGCACTTATGTGGCAGCTTGCCAAGATTCTCCAATCTAACTATTATTACCCCTGCTACAAAATTCTTGATAATGATTTTATGCTATGAAGATATCATTCCTTATCATTTTGTTACTACTTTAAAATTTTTATTCAACAAACACCAACATTGTTGTGACATTTTCATGGTGGGTTTATAAACAGTGTTAAGTAATAGAAAGACCCATGATCTCTGGAGTTACATCCTTGAAATTCTGTTTCCACTATTCACTAGCTTGTGACCTTTGGAAATCTAATTAATTTCTATGACACTCAGCTTTTTCTCATCTGTAAAACTGGAAAGCTATATTTGATGGCAATATTTAAATTAGTAGTCTTGAATGTTGAATATTTTTGCATGTTGCCCAGCATATAAGTAACTCAACATGTGGCAGCTAGTAATAGTAGTAATAGTAGCAGTAGTAGTAGTAGTAATAATAATTATTATTATGCTTCTGGAATATAAGCACATACTTGAGGATGTGAATCCTGGGCTGGGAAGAACTTGAACATTTTCTCTGGTGTAGAATAGTCTTATTCTCAATTGTCTTTGGCTTTTGGACTCTCAAAAGTTTGAGCTTTTTCCAGCAATAATTGTGGAGTCAAAGTTTATTAGCAGGACAGAAATTTATGAAATTTAAAATGGAGGGAAGGGGAGAAAATGCAGACAATTGTAACTGAATAAAAATAAATTAATTAATTTAAAAAATAAAAAATAAATAAAATGGGTTTTCTTAAAAATAAATAAATAAAATGAGTTTTCTTGATATCCATGGTTCAGAATAAGAAATTTTTTTCTCAAGAAATTATATCATCTTAATACCTTTTCCTCTCACTGTGGAAAATTTTCCTCCCCAAATGGGAATATTTTAATATTTTTAAAAATTAATACATGTTTGATGTAAAAATTCAAACAATATAAACATAGAGGAGAAAGTCATTGCTCCACTCTCCAGATCACCACTTTTAATGATTTAATTAATATTCTTTTAGTTTTTATTTACACATATGTAAACACATGGAATATGAATATACATTTTTATTAAAGACATTGCATGATATGTCAAGACTTTGTACATATACACACTTCCATAATTTTTTTTTGAGGGAGGAAAAGGTATATACATTTTATTTTATTTATTTATTCTTAATTTTTTTATTGTTATTCAGTTACAATTGTCTGCATTTTCTCCCCATCCTTCCACCCCACCCCAGCCAAACCCACCTCCCTCCCCCACCTCAACACTCCCCCTTGATTTTGTCCATGTGTCCTTTATAGTAGCTCCTGTAGATGCCTCTCAGCACTATCCTCTCCCCACTCCCCTCTGGCTATTGTTACATTGTCCTTAATTTCAATGTCTCTGGTTATATTTTGTTTGCTTTTTTCTTTTGTTGATTATGTTCCAGTTAAAGGTGAGATCATATGATATTGCTGATATCAAACTGTATTACAAGGCCACTGTAATCAAAACAGCCTGGTACTGGCATAAAAACAGGCACATAGACCAATGGAACAGAACAGGGAGCCCAGAAATAAACCCAAGTCTCTACAGTCAATTAATATTTGACAAAGGAGGCAGGAGCATAAAATGGAGCAAAAATAGCCTCTTCAACAAATGGTGTTGGGAGTTCTGGACAGCTACGTGCAAAAAACTGAAACTTGATCACGAACTTACACCATACACGAAAATAAATTCAAGATGGGTAAAAGACTTAAATATAAGTTGTAACACCATAACTTTTATCTTCAAATAATAAAATACCATAGCCATCTTTTCATGTCAATTAATATAAACACACCTCACTTTTAAATATTGCTGCCAAATATTTTATTTATATATGTGCCATATTTTAACCAACACCTTAACTTTTTATTGTTCATTTTTTAGTTAACACTCTTATACATATGTATCCTTGTCTATTTGTGTTAATACTTCTGTAGAATAAATGCCTAGCGGTAGAGTTGAAGGGCCAATGGTTATATACATTTTAAATGTTGATGAACATGATTGAATTGCTCTTCAAACTCCCACAAACAGTAAGTGAAATTTTCTATTTCCTCTCAGTGGAACTGGCTTAAAATGAGGCTTACTTTCAATGGGATTTATAATTTGAAATAGTCAACATGGAAACAAGGTAAACCAATAGATAATAGAACACAAACTTAAGTACCAGAACCAGAGCCAGGACACTACACACAGCCTCATCCAGAGCAGTCAATTGTCACTCAACATATATTTGGTGGCAGACCAAATATCTGACTGTCTAACGGAGATCATCAAGGACCGGGCTTAGGAAACGCAAATGAGTTGAATGAAGAAATAAGTAACATTATGTACAAATATTACTGTTCCTGGTCTTCTACTGGAAAAATAAAACAGTATATGAGTGAAGAGCTTGAAGCAACTTCTCTTAGGGGAGGTAGTTGAACTTTTTCAAATTTCTGTAGAGAAAGATGGAGTATACATCCTCAAACCACATACTTTTTCTGCTTTCCAAATAATAAGGCAAGAAAATTATAGTGACTAAACTTTGGTCATAACTACTCTCTCAAAACCAATCAAGACCCTAAAAAATACAGTTTTTTCATTTGACTCTTCTGAGAAGTTGAGAGTTTGCACTTATAATTCCCAATAAGATGGGTTTTTTATTAGTAAGTATTAGGAAGTAGTCTTAAAATATTGTATTTTGTGAGATAAAAAAGACTTACCATGATTCTAACTCTCTTAGAATGCTCATTCTCTTTAGTGTGTAAATATTAGAGAGTGCCTTACCTACATTAAAGACCATGTTACATGAATGGCTTTATCAGTCAGAGAAGTAGGTAGCCTAATCAAATTAAGTGCAAACTTGTTTACATACTTAATTATCTAAGTACGTAATAATAATGAAAGGTGCCTTTCAATAGCAAAGGAGTTTCTTTAATGTGGAAGAACCATAGAGAAAAAGCTCGTATAAAATGTGATGTAAAATTCAGGAAACTAGATTTTGTTTCCTAGTGTTGTGATTTCCATTGGGACCCTTTCACCTTCTCATAGCCCTCCCATGGCTGCGTAAACCATGAGGTGGCCCCTGATCATCTGTGTTGCACAGAGCAAGTCATCCACTATGAATAATTGTTTTCCCACACAAAGACATCAGTCTATCACTAGAGGCATATCAATGAACACAAATGCTGAAAACAAGTTTGAACTCCTCTATTAAAAATCACTCCCAACACCAGAGACTAGTAAATGAAAACCTTCAGGCAGCAACAGTGTCATCCTGAACAAGTAGAGTCAGCCCCTTGGTTATTTCTCCGTGAATTAGCCATTATGTATGTGTGTGAAAAATCATGAATTACTTTGACATAAGTTGACTTTTTTCCAAGGATTTCATTAATCTCCTATTTTCCTTCTTGAAAAATTATTTAATGCTTTGGTTTAAGAAAACTGTTCCATTTGGCTGGGGTGGGGGGATGTGAAGGGGAAAATGCAGACAACTATAACTGAACAAGAATAAAATAAATTTTTAAAGTTGTTGCAATTATAAATTATTTATACCTTGAAGCCTGTGCTTATTCAGAAAATCATTGAATAATAGTTTTAATATGTATGTTATTACTCTAAGATATTCCTTGGCATATACGTGTACTTATGTCCCATAAAATTTTCTTAATTATTTCTTAAATCTTCAAAGAAAAGAGTTCTGGCTTAGGGAAAAAACATCTAATGTTAAATCTAAAAACTACTTATTTTGTTCTTTGTGTTTGCCATAATGTGCCTGAGTTTTATTTAAAAAAATTTAAATCTTTCCTGGTTTAGACAAAGGAAGGAGTCAGCATCCTTTCAACAATATTAACAGGCAAGACTGGAAGCTCAAGAATTGCCAGGGTTGCCAGAGCACAATTTCCCTTTACTTCAGTTTCCCCAGGGCCCTGATTCCTAGTCACCCTAAAACTTGGAAGCAACTCTTTCGGCACTTGCCCTTTCCCCTAGTTATCTTGCCAAATCCTGCAAATCACTCTTGTTTCTTCCCAAATCATGCCCAGAGCCATTGTCCTCATTCCTTTCTAGGTGTTTTTTTTTTTTTCCCTTGTCCTTTGACACAGTTCTGAGTTCCTCAGGACTTGCAGAACATGGGCTATTTTCAATAAGTCAATGAGACAGTCTCACTTTCCATAACCATTTTTTTATTCTGATATGAGATTGTCTTCACTCAAAAATAACACTCTATTCAAAAACCACAGAACAGTAGTCCAGAGGGCAACCCAAGAGTTTCATAGCTGGAAAAATATGTGTTACATAAAACCATAGTGAACAGATCTTCTTAAAAGTACATTATTCTCGTTAACTGTTCAGTACTTGCCCAATAATATGATTTAGAAATACAAATGAAAAAATCTAAGTATATAGAAAAAGGCATGTGGTAACTTTACTTTTTTATGTTTTTTTTTTTTTTAGTTGGAGAGAGAGAGAGAGAGTGTTTTCTTGTTCCATTTATTTATACATTCATTGGTTGATTCTTGTTTGTGTCCTGAGTGAGGATCTAACCTACAACCTTGGCATATTGAGATGATGCTCTCACCAACTAAGCTATCCAGCCAGGGCAACATTTTTATGTTTTATAAAAAACATATTTTTGTATTTTTGCTTACTGTTAAAGGAGCATTTTTTAGAGGATAACATACACGTACACTCCTAGTGACTTTTTCTCTCTTTCTCCATAAATAGAAATACTGTCCAGAAACAGCTGTGGAGATCACTTGGTAGTTGATCACATCCATAACTTAGAAATTACCAGTCTTTCTGAACAGTTGGCATATTTATTCATTTACATCAATACATCAATGATTTGTTCATTCAACAAATATTTTACTACGCGCCTACTGAATGCAAAGTGCCTAGTGTCAAGTCAGACAGCATGTGTTCTACACCAGCTTGTTCTTTCTATAAGGTGTTGAAAAGATTGAGATAATTCACATAAAGCATAAAGGGCAGAACCTTCCAATAATAATTAGCTAATATATAAAACTCTTAGAACTTTTAACTTTATTAATATTAATGATAATAACATTAAAATATGGTCACAGTCTCTGGGGAGGACCAGGCTTTACAATAATGAATGTGACATACAATCATGCATACTATGATGCAGGTACATACAAAATTCAGAGGGAATCACAATTTTGCTTGGAAATGCCACAGAAGCCTTGACAGAGTGAATCATGTTTCAGCCTGAGATTGAAAGTTAAAGAGTCCAGGGAAGAGTCATGGAAAGGATGTGTCAAGCAGAAGCATGTCTTTGCCCACCCACATGATCAGTATGGAGTATATCAGGCCGGAAACCTGAGGATGGCTATCTGATAGCATGAGATCCCTTTCAGAGGATGTAGTAAGGCTAAGTCATTGAGGAGATTTTCTGTAGAGATTTGAAGATGTTGAAGTCATAGAGAAACACAATTTACCTTTTATAAAAATAATTCTAGCAGAGCAGTAGAAGTTGGAGCCAAAATCAAATTAGGGAAAGGGAGGCAGGCAAGACGGGGAGCCCCCAAAGGCAAGCTGTTAAAATAGATCTGTCTGGCTCTTTGTTTTTTCACTGGGATTCTCCCAACCTAGTACTGAGCAAGATATGCTAGAAATCCCAGCCCTTCCCTGACAAACATGCTCTCCACCCCCTCTGTCTCCCTGGTCTTGTGTAGGCACAGGTTAATGGGGTGTTTTGAAGACCTTTGAAATTGAACCCAGACAGGTCACTGCTAAGCTTCATATGGGTCACATTATTTGACCCTTCTGCTCCTTATTTGCTAAACCCTACATGGAGTAGTGTTTCTTACAGTGAGGTACACTGACCACCCACCACCTGTTTCATAAGCACCTGTGCAGGCTGGTTAAAAATGCCAATTTGTAGACCCCACCCAGAAATCAGAGACCCATGGAAGTGGACATTAAATGGGCACTTTTTACAACTTCCCCAAGAAAGAATAGCTTTGAAAACCCCTAAACAAACCACTACGCAAGTGGTTTTTAAATTCAAGTAATCATCTAACTGACCTCAGGAACTTTTTATAAAGTAGTCTTTGAGGTCCCAATCCCCTCCAGAGACCTGAAGATCTGGGCCACACAGGAAGTCTGGACACAGAGAATCCTCTCGTAGGTTGGATACCAATGAGATTTTAGAACCATTACCTAGCTTGCCTTCCTAGAAAATTACCTTCTGCTGCTGTATAAATGAAATAGGCATAAACCTTTGCTAGTGTAATGTCAAGAGGTGGCTGAGTTGCCATTTTATTTAATTGACTTGCCATAGAAAGATTTTGAAAGATAAAGCAGCCAAAACCAAAGAACAAGTTCCTTCTTAAAATTTGTTGCTAATGAGAGGTGGCCTTGAGAAGGAATGGTGTAGACATCCACAGAACTCTTACCTGAGGCCTCACAAGATGTGCATTTGTAGAAAACCAACTGATGTGGGACAAAGATGTGGGACATTTGATCTAATCACTCACATCAGATCCTTTTTCCAGCTCCTCTCTCATTTGCCTGAGAATTAAGGGTAACTCCTTTCAACCACATAATGACAGTGTTTCTAGTTCAGAAAGCAAGGATCTCTGTGCCCACTTACTCATTAGCCAGGATGTGTGAGGTTGACTGGATCTGAAAAAAAGTTAATCTAATAATGGACCTGTTTGGGTGGCAGAAGCATTGAGGTGGGGAAAGAACTTTGAATGAATTAAATAATACTAATAGGTATAAATTTTAAAAACAGTGAAAAAAATTGATTCCTGGGTCTTTCATGTCTACCGTATCAGAACACAAATATAATAACTATAGTAGAAATACTTCATGTAACTTAAATTTGGGGTGTAGGTAGTTAGCTAGATATTAATAAAGAAAGGGAGCAAAAGGAATCAGATATTAAGAAACCCGTTTCCTTCACCAAGAAGCTACATCTTCAGGTACTCCAGGGGATTGCAGCATTGTCCAGCCAAGAGGATTAAGACCTCTCCCTTTCTTCATATAGGAAACAGCTCACTCTCCAGTACTGGCCTGTCTAGCAGAACAGGGCGGAGGTAAGGACATGTGCAGTAAAAGTCAAAAAGGTGCAGGGGGAGGTGCTCCTATAAGATATGTAATAGGAGCCAAGAAGGCAACCATAGAGACCTGTCAGTCTAGACTGGGGAAAGAATAGATTGGTTAGGAGGTGGACCCATCAGAAGCCCATGAAAGCTTAGGAAATTGAAAAAGTGCCTGGTCCTTCCCAAGCTCAAGATAATTTAACCTGAGCCAAACAAAGACAAAGCCCTTCTTCTCTCACCTTCTCAGTAACACATGCTTGCCTGCTGGTTCATGCATTCTGTCTATAGCAACCGTGTGGGTCAGTCCAGCAGCCACCTGGAGCCCATGGCAGACCTCACAGGCCCCAAAGGACTAAGCTTTAATATGAAACAGAAACTGTGGACACTGGCCTTTGTTTTGGCCTTGATAAAGACCAGATTATAATTTCTGTATGGCAGGATAGACACAGATGAGACATTGGGAACCCAGGGGCAGCCTTCTTTTTCCACCCAAATAGATTTTACTATTCCACAGTCTCTCATACATGGGTCCATGGAATGCTCTCCATGCAATTCTGTGAAAGAACATGATTTCCACTATCAGCAAAATGAGATTAAGGATTTGAAGGGGAAGAGGATCCAAGATGGTGGAAGAGTGAGTGAAAGTCACTCTAACCTCATCCCAAGACCAATCTGGAATTACAACTAAATTGTGGAGAAATCATCCAGAATAAACAACTGAACAACGGTGGGAGAGAAGCCTTATAACCACACACAGACAGAAGAAACAGTTTCAACACAATGTGACTTGTAGGGAGTGCAGAGGAAATGAGAGAGGGCTGGCTGGGCTCCCATGGGTGGCAGCTGAAGTGCCAGAGAAATATTTCAGTGGCAGGGAGGAGGATCCCACTGAGAAGTGTGGGGTCTAAACCACAAGCTGGGCTCCCCAGCCTACACAGAGCCCAAAAGTACACAGATAACGCCTAGCTGTGAAAAGTGGTGGGGTTTCTCTCTGCCAGAGATGGATGGCTGGAGATGTAGAGAGGCGTTTAAAGGGCCAATGCATAAAGTTTCATTTGCAGCCACTTACAGGGCTTTGGCAAAGGAGGAGGGGGCACAGAGTGGTCTAGAGATGCTTGAGGAAAGACTGAGGATGATGACTTTGGGGAGAGGACTGAGAGAGTAGCCATTAGAATCCTGGTGCTGAGTCATCCCCCATACTGCAGGAGTCATCTTGCTCAGGCAGACCAGCCCCCCCCCCCATCCCCGAATGGCGTAAGCCTGAGGGGAAGCAGTAAACCTGCTCCCCAAGAGATACTCTGCCCTACCCTGTTGTGCTTAAGCCTGACTACTCAGTGCAGAGTGACTAGGTCAGCAACTGAAGGAGTCAGCCATAGATGGTAGATCTCTGGTAGTCTTGACCAGGCTGCCTAAGGCCAGACTGGGACACCATCTGACATCACCAGAGACAGATCCAGAATGAAAAAACAGTGGTAAGTACTAGATACTACCAAGATGAAATCCACTGAAGTCTTCTCCATGATTTGCAATATTTTCTTTCCTGAATAGTTTTTTAACATTCATTTCTTGTCTTTCAAGTTTGTACATATTAAGTCACTAGATTCTATATTATAGTTTATTTTAAGTCTCATATTTTGCTCCTCCCTTCTCTTACCCCATTTTACCTTCTTTCCTCTTACATTTTTATTTTAAATTTTGTTTTCTCTCTTGCTACAATTTGTTTCCGTTCTCTACTTGTACTATTTCTTCCCCGTCTAGCCTCTCAAAACCAATTTTCTTGTCCATGGTCACCTCATATTCTTTTTCTTGCTCATAATATACCCGTGTTCCCTCTCCACCTTAGCAATCTTTGCTCCTTAGTTGTGGATAGGTTAGTTATTGTTCCATTTTTTACAATTTTAACTATAGATCTCACTATCCTTGTGTTCCCCTCTCCTACTCCGTTCTTCCTTCATCCTGCCCATTCTTTATATATATATTGATTATGCTATTACAGTTGTCCCATTTTCCCCCTTCCCCCCCCCACCCTGCACACCTCCTCCCACCCACATTACCCCTGTTACTTCATGTCCATGGGTCATACTTATAAGTTCTTTGGCTTCTACATTTCCTATACTATTCTTACCCTCCCCCTGTCTATTTTCTACCTACCATTTATGCTACTTATTTTCTGTACCTTTTCCCCTTCTCTCCCCCTCCCACTCCCCTGTTGATAACCCTCCATGTGATCTCCATTTCTGTGGTTCTGTTCCTGTTCTAGTTGTTTGCTTAGTTTTATTTTGTTTTTGTTTTAGGTGTGGTTGTTAATAACTGTGAGTTTGCTGTCATTTTACTGTTCATATTTTTGATCTTCTTTTTCTCTCCTTCTCTTTAATCTTGGGTAATGTAATTATGATGTGCCTTGGTGTGTTCCTCCTTGGGTCCAGCTTCTTTGGGACTCTCTGAGCTTCCTGGACTTCCTGGAAGTCTATCTCCTTTGCCAGATTAGGGAAGTTCTCCTTCATTATTTGTTCAAATAAGTTTTCAATTTTTTGTTCTTGCTCTTCTCCTTCTGGTACTGCTATGATTTGATGTCAGAACATTTAAAGATATCCTGGAGGTTCCTAAGCCTCTCCTCATTTTTTAAAATTCTTGTTTCTTCATTCTTTTCTGGTTGGATGTTTCTTCCTTCCGGTCCACACCGTTGATTTGAGTTCCAGTTTCCTTCCCATCACTATTGGTTCCCTGTACATTTTCCTTTCTTTCACTTAGCATAGCCTTCATTTTTTCATCTAATTTGTGGCTAAAGTCAACCAATTCTGTGAGCATCCTGATTACCAGTGTTTTGAACTATCGATCTGATAGGTTGGCTATCTCTTCATCACTTAGTTGTATTCTTTCTGGAGCTTTGATCTGTTCTTTCATTTGGGTCAATTTTTGTCTTGGCATTCCTATTGTGTAGTGAGGGGTGGAGCCATAGGTATTCCCAAGGGTGGGGCAAACCATGTCACTGCGTTGTGATGCTGTTTGTGGGGAAGGGATCTGAGAGGGAACAATGGCACTTGCTCCACTCTCTGCTGGAATTCAGTCACTCCCTCTGCTACCCATAATCAAAATGGGTCCTTCTGGTGCTGATTCCCAAGTGGGTGGGTTTGTGTACATTCCAGGCCCCTGTGGGTCTCTCCAACAAACTCTACTGTGAGGCTTGGAGTTTCTCCCACTGCTGCCTCAACCCCCACAGGTGTTTTCAGTCAGTGGTTTGAAGCTTTATTTCCCCATGCTGGAGCCCTGAGTTGTGCAGTCTGATGCTGGGTCCACCAGCTGCTGCCTTGCCAGTCAGCTGCAGCCTTGCCCATCCCACTCCACAATCCACCTCCTTGCTGGGTCCTCCAGCTGCCACCTTGCTGTAAGTCCTCTCCACACGGCTGCACATCTCTGCCCCTCCAACCAGTCTGGATAAATGTGTCTTCTTTAACTCCATGGTTGTTGGACTTCCATACAGTTTGATTTTCTGTCAGTTCTGGTTGTTTTTTGTTTTTAAATTGTCCTTCTTTTGGTTGTTCGAGGAGACACAGTGTGTCTACCTACGCCTCCATCTTGGCCAGAAGTCCCCATTCTTTTTTTTTTTTTCATCTCAAATTTTAAGTTTTTCCTGTCTTAGCCTGTTTTTTTTTTTTCTTTTCTATTTTCTCTTTCATCCTGCCCTTTCTTTTTATCTCAAATTTTAATTTTTCCCTATGTTAGCCTGGTTTTCATTCTTCACTCTTAGTATTTTCTCTCCCTCTGCCATCTCAAAATCACTTCTTTTTCCTCTACGTATCTCTTAAGCTTTTCTTTCTTTCTTTTTTCCCTGTTATTCCCATCTGACTTATCTTGGCTCATTTGTTGTTCACAGTGTTGTGGTGGGGTTTTTTTCCAATTTGGTTCCTTTTTTTTCTACTATTATCAATTTACTTTTTTTCCTTTTCCTTTCTCTAGCTCCCTTTATTTTTTGTAATTTCTGTTTAAACATAATACTATATGCTTCCCTTCTCTTATTCCATTCTGCTGCTTCATTCCTTTTTTCCAATGTAAATTTTACTTTCTCTCTTTGCACTGCTCTGATTCCCTACCCTTATTAGTGCTCCTCTCTCTACCCATTCAAAATCATTTTTCTATCACTTAGTCATCTCATATTCATTTCTCCTGTCTTATATTAGTGTTAATCTCTTCACACCCTTATTAATGCTGGTTCATTTGCTGTTGATAGTGGGATTGCAGGTGACAGATATTTTTGTTGGTGTGGGTTTGTTTCCTGGGCTGTGAAGTTTCATTCTGGCAACACCTGCACAACAGCATATAAGATATGGTGGGAGGGGTGATCCTCAGTCAGCCAGATGAAAGGAAGGACCTACCAAAGAGTGACCCAACAACAATCAAAACTTAGTGTGAACAACATCAGCATCAAAAAGGACATAGAAACTATCAATAAGAGCAAGGAGGAAATGAAGAATACAATTTTTGATTTGAAGAACACAGTAGAAGGAGTCAAAATCAGACTACATGAAGCAGAGGATTGAATCAGTGAGCTGGAGGACATGGTAGAAAAAAACTCCCAAGAAGAACAAGAAAAGAAAAAAAAAGACTCAAAAAGAATAAAGAGGGGTTAAAGGAGCTGCAGGACAATATGAAATGTAATAATATCTGTATTATAGGGATACCAGAAGAAGAGGAGCATAGGATAGAAAACCTGTTTGAAAAAGAAATCATGGAAAACTTCCCTAATTTGATGGGAGAAAAAGTCACACAAGTCCAGGAAGCACAGAGGGTCCCAGTCAAGATGAAACCAAAGAGGCCCACTCCAAGACACATCATAACTAAAATGGCAAAATTCAAAGACAGAGAAAGAACCTTAAAGGCAGCAAGGAAGAAAACAGGAAGTAACATACAAGGGAGCCCCCATATGGCTAAAAGCTGACTTCTCAACAGAAACACTATAAGCCAGAAGGGAATGGCAAGAAATATTCCAAATAATGAAAAGCAAAGACCAGCAACCAAGAACAGTCTACCCACCAAGTTTTCCATTTAAAATGGAAGGCAAAGTAAGGAGTACCTCAGAAAAAAAAGAAGGTTAAAAAAAATACACCTCCACCAAACCAGCATTGCAAGATATGATAGCAGGACTGCTTTCAGAACAGGAAGAAAAAGAGTGAGAGAGAGAGGAACATAGCTACAAAGTGGAAAAATGGCAATGAATAAGTACCTATCAATAATGACTTTAAATGTAAATGGATTAAATGCTCCAGTCAGAAGACACAGGGAAGCTGAATGGATAAAAAACATGACCCACACATATGCTGCCTACAAGAGACCCACCTCAGAACAAAAGAACTACCAGACTGAAAGTGAAGGGTTGGAAAGAAATATTCTAAGCAAACAGATGGGGAAAAAAAGCTGGGGTAGCAGTACTTATATAAGAGGAAATAGATTTCTAAACAAAGGCCATAAAAAGAGACACAGGATACTTCGTGGTACTCAAAAAGACATAAACATTGTTAAAATATATGCACACAACATAGGAACACCTAAATATATAAGGAAAATCTTGGAGGATTTTATTCAAGATATAGACAGTACCACACTTAAAGTAGGGAATTCTAACAACCCACTGTCAAAAATGGGTAGATATTCAAAAGGATATTGTGGCAATGAATGATGCACTAGATCAAATGGAATTAATTGACATATAGAGAATGGTTCACCCCAAAGAAACAAAACACACATTCTTTTCAAATGCACATGGAACATTTTCAAAGATAGACCACCTGATAAGACACAAAACAGGCTTCAACAAATTCAAGAAAATTGAAAATCTATCAAGCATTTTCTCGGAAGACAATGTCTTGAAACTAGAAATCAACCTCAAGGAAAAAACTCAAAAAAAGTCATATTCATGGAAACCAAATAACATGTTACTAAACAATGAATGGGTTAACAATGAAATCAAGGAAGAAATGAAAAATTATCTGGAAACAAATGAAAGTGAACACACAACAGCCCAGGACCTATGGGACATAGTGAAGGCTGTTCTAAGAGGGAAGATCATAGTCATACAGGCCTACCTAAAAAAGATAGAAAAATCTCAAAAAAACAACCTAATTCTACATCTACAAGAACTGGAGAAACAACAACAAAGACAGCCCAGAACAAGTACAAGGAAGGTAATAAGATCAGAGCAGAATTAAATGACATACACTAAAGGAACAATTCAAAAAATCAATAAATCCAGGAGGTGGCTCTTTGAAAAGATGAACAAAATTGAAGACTTTAACCAGGCTCATCAAGAAAAAAAAGGGAGAAGTCCCAAATAAATAAAATCAGGAACAAAAGAGGAGAAATTCCAACACATACCACAGAAATACAAAGGATTGTAAGAAATTACTATAAACAACACCATACCAAGAAAGTTGAAAACCTGGGTGAAATGGACAAATTTCTAGAAACCTATAATCTTCCAAAACTGAATCAGGAAGCAGAAAGCCTGAACATCCTGATAACAGCTAGTGTAATTGAAGCAGTAATCAAAAAACTCTTGGCACACAAGGTGCCGAGACCAGAGAGTTTTGTTTCACAGGACAATTTTACAAAACATTTTTTAAAAATTATTTTATTTTTGGTCACTTACAGTTGTCTGCATTTCACCCCCACTACTCTCCCCCACTCCAGCCAAACCCACCTCCCTCCCTTGCTTCCACCCTCTCCCTTGGTTTTGTCCATGTGTCCTTTATAGTAGTTCCTGAAAACCGTTAACCCCAATGTCCCCTCCCCCGTCCCCTCTGGCTATTGTTAGATTGTTCTTAACTTAAATGACTCTGGTTATATTTTGTTTGCTTTTTTCTTTTGTTGATTATGTTCCAATTAAAGGTGAGATCATGTGGTAATTGTCCCTCACCTCCTGGCTTATTTCACTTAGCATAATGCTCTCCAGTTCCATCCATGCTGTTGCAAAGGGTATAAGCTCCTTCTCTCTCTCTGCTGCATAGAATTCCATTGTGTAAATGTACCATAGTTTTTTGACCCATTCATTTACTGATGGGCATTTAGGTTGCTTCCAGTACTTTGCTATTGTAAATTGTGCTGCTATGAACATCAGAGTGCATAGGATCTTTTGGGTTGGAGTTTCAGGGATCTTAGGGTATAATCCCAGCAGTAGAATTGCCGGGTCAAAAGGAAAGAGCTAACCCCTATCCTTCTCAACTATTCTGAAAAAATACAAGAATAGGGAAGACTCCCAAACTCTTTGTATGAGGCCAGCATCATCCTAATCCTAAAACCAGATAAAGACACAACAAAAAAAGAAAACTACAGGCCATTATTACTGATGAACATAGATGATAAAATCCTCAACAAAATATTGGCAAACTAGATCCAGCAATACATTAAAAAGGTCATGCACTATGATCAAGTGGGATTCACCCCAGGGATGCAAGGATGGCACAATATTTGCATATCAATAAAAATCATACATCACATAAACAAAATGAAAGACCAAAACCACATGATCATATCAATAGATGCTGAAAAAGCATGTGATAAAGTACAGCACCCATTTATGATACAAATACTCAGGAAAGTTGAAATAGCAGGAGCATACCTCAACATAATGAAGGCCACATATGAGAAACCTACAGCCAACTTTATTCTCAATGGACAAAAATTAAAAGCTTTCCTCCTAAAAGATTGTGCCCCACCAGGCACAAGACAAAGGTGTGTGCTTTCACCACTTCTATTCAACATGGTATTGTAAGTTCTAGTCACAGTGATCAGACAATAAAAGGAATCCAAATTGGAAAGGTGGAAATAAAGCTGTCATTATTTGCAAATGACTTGATAGTGTACACGGACATCCCTATACACTCTACCAAAAAAACTATTCAATTTAACAAGTGAATTTGGCAAAATGGTGGGATACAAAGTCAATATTCAGAAATCAAAGGCATTTTGTATACTCTCAATGAAAAATTATAAACAGAAACTAGGGGAAAATCACATTTGCTTTAGCAACAAGAAAAATAAAGTACCTAGGAATAAAGCTAACCAAGAAGGTTAAAGACCTGTATTCAGAAAACTACGCAACACTAAAGAAAGAAATTAAGGAAGTCACAAATAAATGGAACCATATACCATGTTCATGGATTAGAAAAATTAACATCATTAAAATGTCCATACTACCGAAAACAATCTATAGATTCCACACAATCCCTATTAAAATACCAAGACATATTTCACGGATAGAGAACACATATTTCAAAAATTTACATGGAACCATAAACAACCCCAAATAGTCTCAGCAATTTTGAGAAAGAAGAACAAAGCAGGAGGGATTACAATAGCTGATATCAAACTATATTACGAGGTCACTGTAATGAAAACAGGCTGGTACTGGCATAAAAACAGGCACATAGACCAATGAAACAGAACAGAGAGCCTAGAAATAAACCCAAGTCTTTACAGTCAATTAATATATGACAAAGGAGGCAGGAGCATGAAATGGAGCAAAAACAGCCTCTTCAACAGATGGTGTGGGAGATCTGGACAGCTGCGTGCAAAAAAATGAAACTCGATCACCAACTTGCGCCATACACAAAAATAAATTCAAGATGGATAAAAGACTTAAATATAAGTCGTAACACCATAAAAGTCCTAGAGGAGAGCATAGGCTTGAAAATTTCAGATATCCCGCACAGCAATATTTTCACTGATATGTCCCCTAGAGCAAGGAACATAAAGGAAAGAATAAACAAATGGAACTTAATCAAATTAAAAAGCTTCTGCATGGCTGAAGAAAACAGCAAAGTGAAAAGGGAAGCAACCATATGGGAAAATATATCTGCCAATGATACCTTGGACAAGGGTTTGATTTCCAAAATATATAAAGAACACACACAACTCCACTCCAGGAAGACAAACAATGCAATTAAAAACTGGGCCAAGGACCTAAACAGACACTTCTGCAAAGAGGACATACAGAGGGCCCAGAGACATATGAAAGGATGCTCAGCATCACTAGCCATCAGAGAGATGCAAATTAAAACCACAATGAAATACCACTTCACACCAGTGAGAGTGGCCATTATAAGCAAATCAACAAACAACAAGCACTGGCAAGGTTGTGGAGAAAAGGGAACCCTAGTGCACTGTTGGTGGGAATGCAGACTGGTACAGCCACTGTGTAAGGCAGTGTGAAATTTCCTCCAAAAACTAAAAATGGAACTGCCTTTTGACATGCGATTCCACTGCTGGGATTATACCCTAAGAATCCTGAAACACCAATCAAAAAGAACATATGCACCCCAGTGTTCATTCATAGCAGCGTTATTAACAAAAGCCAAGTGCTAGAATCAGCCTAAGTGACCATCAGTAAATGAGGGGATCAAAAAATTATGGTACATTTACACAATGGAATACTACACAGCAGAAAGAAAGAAGGAACTCTTACCCTTCACAGCAGTATGGATGGAACTAGACAGTATTATGCTAAGTGAAATAAATCAGGCAGTGAAAGGCAAATACCATATGATCTCACCTATAAGTGGACCCTAATCAACAAAACAAACAACAAGCTAAATAGCACTGCAGACACGGAAAGAAGAAATAAACTCACAATGACCAGAGAGGTGGGTGGAGGGAAATAATGGGGGAAAGAGGGAAGGGTCAAGTAAAGGAACATGTATAAAGGACCCATGGACAAGGACAACAGGAGGGGAAATTGAATGTGGGAGAGGAGTGGGTGAGCAGGGCAGGAGAGAGCAATGGGGAGAAATGGCGACAACTGTAATTGAACAAAAAATAATTTTTTTAAAGATTTGAAAGGGGAGAAAGTCCTACAGAATCAGAATATTATGCCATCAGTTATCACTTCACATGGATTTGGTTCCACTAATTTTTTCACAGTTTAATGAATTTCCCCCCTGGGATTGCCTATTAAAGCTCTTTGCTGCATAGAAACTCTGTTGAATAAACTGGAGGGAGATCTTACTGGTGTCTAAATGATCAAAAGATGCTTTTGGAAAATTTTTCAAGGGAGTAATGGTTACATGTCCAAGTGGCTCCAAGTTTTTGCTTTAATTTACCCATGGTTGAATAAGTAGACATGCTTCCAGCAAGAGACTTAGAACTTGCAAGTACAAAAGAGGGCAAGCTTTTGCCTAAGATAAAATGTGAACTTTCCCATAATTCTTATTGTTTTAACATTCATATGAAAAGAATAGTCTGAGGACCTCTGGCCAGGTGGCTCAGTCGGTTGGTGCATTGTCCCATACACCAAAATTTCGCAGGTGTGATCCTTGGTTAGGGCACATACCTAGGTTGCAGGTAACATTCCCAATAAAGGCATGTATGGGAGGCAACTGATCTATGTTTCCCTCTCACATTGACGTTTCTCTCTCTCTCTCTCTTGCTCTCTATCCCTCTCTCTCTAAAAAGAAATAAATAGAAAGACATCTTTGGATTAAAAAAATAGTCCAAGGACACATGTGAACCTCCAAGGAGACCAAGAGGAGATTTATTTTGAAGCATAGGCCTGCCAATAACAGGGCTGCTCACCCATTTGATCTGAAAATCCCAGAAAAGCCTTCAAAAGAAAAATTCAACTATAATCTAGAATTATTTACTTTATAATTATTAGGAAAGACAAATCTATCCTCAGAGTCAAGAAAGACTTGCGAAGAAGGTATCACTTGAACTGAGTATTGAAGGCTGATACAGGTTTGTCAAACAGAGGAGGAGGATAAGGGCATTCTAGGGAGTAAGAATGGGCATACACATGTGGTGATTGTAAAAAAAAATTAAAAGAAGCACATGTTATTTTGCCCAAAGTGTGTGGGAAGGTGAAGATGAGCATAGGTGTGTGTAGGGTAGGCAGTTTGAGAGGGTGGGTCTGCAGCCCTAGGCCAGGTGAAAGCAGTTGCCAAGAAATCAAGTCTTTCCAGTAGGGGAGTTGGTTGCAAAATCAGATTCTGGTTTTAATGAGGTAATTCCAGTTGCTGAGTGGCTTAGTGTAGGGAGAGACTGGCAATTTTGACTAGGAGATCAATCAGAAGGCTAATGCAGTTAGTGCTATTAAAGAGAAATGAAGAGAGGGTGAATTAGGATGGGGATCAAGGGCATGCCAGAAGTTAACACCGTTGGACCAAGATCACACAGAGAATCTGTCTTGATCTGTACTCCCGAAGTTTTTCCTGCTTCACTATCTTTACTGCTGAATCATCATTGCTGACATTTGCTTTTTTCAAAAATACACGTCCTCTTATCTTCTGCTCCCATATGGCTGAAAAAAGTCTCATTTTTCTGAAATCCCATTGCACTAATCATAACCTGCACTGCATCATTGGTAAATTTGTTTAAGACAGGATCCATTCTCTGCTTCAAATATAGATTTTTTTTCACAAGTCAATTTATTTATTTATTTGTCACATTTTTTTATTTTGTTCAAGTATAGTTGTCTTCATTTTCCTCCCACCCCAGCCATCCCCACTTCTCCCCCTTGATCCTACCCCACTTTGGTTTTTATGTAGCTGCCTATCACTCTACTTAGGATCCACAAAGTACGTAAAGTACAGCCAAACATACATTCTCTCTATCCACCACCACCATGACTTTGGTCCTAATGAGGTAAAGTAGGAAATGCAGAAATTTCAAAATGACCCCTTCCTTTTCCAAAATAGCTCGACCCCAGATGTGATATACCCAAAACTCTATCTCCTTTCCTCAGGTCCTTTTAAAATTTTTCCAAAGTGTAGTCTTCCCAAGAAGAAGACACACAAGTCCCCAAACCTCTTCTGCCTATAGAGGAAGAGAAAAAAGAGGAATCAAAAGGAACAAAACGGTTGTAATTCTTTCTAACCCTCCTATTAGTTGTCCAATATCTTAGCCTTGGAGGAGGGGATGGTCAGGGCAGTGTTTTTGGTGTTCCCACTCTCTTATGGATGTCAGGGACCAAAAGGTGGTGGGAAAGAAGATTTTTGCCTTCTTGGGATCAGGGCTGGGAACCCTACTCCCCTGTAAATGCTACAGTGGTTTACATATCTTAGATACATAACATTTTACTATTACCTACAATAAGTCAAATCCTCATTACAATTATTTTTTTAAATTTTGAGTTAGTCTTCATAGTTTTACAGAATTGTAACATAATCAGTGGAAGTCCTATTGGCCCCAGTGTACAGATGATCATCTAAAATGTGGGTTAAATGCTTCACCAAGCATCAGTAGGCAGTCAGTGGCAAACTTGGACTCACACCCAGGGGTTTTGATCAGTATTCTGCTCTCTTTAACATTCCCAGGTCTTCCATGGGACACTTCTGAACATTATACTGAAGAGCCTGGACCAGATACATACAAATCTTTTCAAATTCCTGGGCAGTGACAGAGGGTCTCTTTCTGCCTGTGAAAGAATTTTTGAAAACTAAGAAAATGAGTAAAGATAACTAGTGTTGAGATAAACCAAGTATTCGTCCACCCACCCACAATTAATGAAAACTTATCAGAATTAGTGTTAAGATGAGAAATGGTACAGGATGTTCACTGACTACCTAATACATTAGAGCACTATGTGCCAAATGAGCATCTTGTAAAAAAATGGAAATCCCAGGTTCCACCCTCACCTACTGAGTCAGACTCTCTAAGAATCGAGCCCAGAAATCTGCATGATTAAAACTCTCTTCTGAAAGTTTGAAAAAAAAATCATTGGACTAAAGTATTTGTCATCTCATTTAACCTTTCCAGATACTCTGGCCTCAGTTGTATCATCTGCAAAATGGGATAATAAGACCTTACCTCCTTAAAGCCAGCAGGCTAGATCTGATGGATGATCTCTTCCTATCTCTCATGGTTGGGAAACATGCTATTCAATTATTTGTTCTTCTCATCAATCATTACCAATGATTCATTCCTGCTTCCCTATGGTAATACCACTTCCTTCCCCCCAAATGATTCTCCAAACCCTTATCCCATTTACAATTTGTCCCTTCTGTGAAACTGTTCCCATCCCCTCCCACCCTGGACTCACTCCCCTCCCTTCTCTGGACTCTAGAAGCATTTGTAGTCCCAGCACTGATTTAGCCTGTGGAAGCCATGGTTTTGTAGTAACAACATTTCTTATGTCTGTGTTGTGGTTCTCACCTTGAGCATAGGAACTGTTCTTGTTGATGACAATAATGTTGACCAACATTATGTAAACTACCATTTCAAAACAATGTTATAATCACTCTAATGTGCATGTTCAGTTATTGTGAAATAAATTCTCTGAGAAGTCTGCAATGCACAGAATTCAAGCTCTATCTCTAATAGATTTAAACTCAGGGATTTGATTTTATTTGCTAAATGTAGTTAACTCTCCAATGTCTAACCCTCTAGACTTCTCAATTAAGAAAGCATACAAGGTATTTCCTAAAAACAAGATTTTAATTAAACAACAAAAAAATGCTAAGTAGAAATATTTGGTCTGTGGCTTACAAAGGAAATAAACATGCTTGAAAGAAAGATAAGTGAAAAGAGACATGGAGTAAGCCAGTCAGCACTCCCCAAGATGCTCCCAAATGAATGGGAACACAATAATTTGTATTTTTGACATTGAAACAGGTAGTATTCAAGTACCTCTCAAAAAAAGAGCTCCATTGAAATCAGGGTTATCTGCTGAATTATATCCTAAGCCTTTAATGAAAAGTCTTCTTAATGCAGAATTGTAATAAATAATTAGCCCTGGTCTTAACATTGAGGAAGATGATGCTAAAATATTATTTCATTGTCAACTTTAATGTATCTAGGTTTTTAAAAAATTTATCTGTTATTCTCTTATTTTAAGCTAAAACTTTTTGACTTTGTGGCATTCAGATAGGAAGCTGGAAAGAGAAAATTAATCTCCCAAACAGGCAATTGCACAGAGAAGTCCACTAGAGATGAGGGATGTCAGGGGCAGCCCAGAGCTAGTGTGTCTCCCACAACTCCCTACACATAGCTCTACTCCTCATTCAAGAGAAACAGGAATGGCAGGCAGAAAGGAATCTCATTAAATTAACTTTACCTTTTTCATAATTGATAAATAACTGAATATTAATTCAACTTGCAATTACAAATTATGATTATTTGATTCCATAAGTTTTCTTGACCATCTACCTGATAATGAGTGTTTGTTCTAGAGTTTGCTCTGTGGGAAAGGAAAGCAGAAAAGGGTGAGCACTAGGGAACAAAGAGGAAGCTAAAAAAGAGACATGAGAAATATTCCATTGGCTATGAGTTAGAAATAACTAGAAAACAATCAAAAAGTTATATTCAAAGGCAAAGTTTTTCTAGAAGTTTACTCGAATTCACTACCTCAAAAACATATTGGAACCAAAAACATAGTGATGAGTGGCTGCATCAAGCAATAGCAAATACATTGAAAGTCAAAGAGTCATTGCCTGGCAGCATTATCACCTTCATGGGTTGTTCTACATTCTCCCTTCATGGGTCCTTCCCACCACAATAATATCAACATTAAAATTATTATTGTTTTAAAATATTTTATTTATTTATGTTTAGAAAGGGGAATAGGGGAGAAAAAGGTGGAGCGAAACATCAATGTGAGAGAGAAATATCAACCAGTTGTCTCTTGCATGTGCCTTGACTGGGGACTGAACTTAAAACCCAGGTGTGTGCCCTGACCAGGAATGGAACTGGTGACTCTTTGCTTTGTGGGATGATACCCAACCAACCAAAGTACACAGGTCAGGGGTTGATATTAAAATTTATTTTTATGTATAATAATAAAAATTTATTTTTATTTTAACAGTATGGGAAAACATATTTGCCAATGACACCTCAGACAAGGGCCTGATCTCCAAAATATATAAAGAACTCACACAACTCCACTCCAGGAAGGCAAACAACCCAATTAAAAAATGGGCAAAGGACTTGAACAGACACTTCTCCAAGGAAGACATACAGAGGGCCCAGAGACATATGAAAAGATGCTCAGCATCACTAGCCATCAGACAGATGCAAATTAAAACCACAATGAGGTACCATCTCACACCAGTGAGAGAGGCCAACATAAACAAATCCACAAACAAATGTTGGAGAGGATGCGGAGAAAAGGGAACCCTAGTGCACTGTTGGTGGGAATGCAGACTGGTGAGGCCACTGTGGAAAACAATATGGAATTTCCTCAGAAAACTAAAAATGGAACTGCCCTTTGACCCAGCAATTCCGCTGCTGGGAATATACCCTAAGAACCCTGAAACACCAATCCAAAAGAACCTGTGCACCCCAATGTTGATAGCAGCAGAATTTACAATAGCCAAGTACTGGAAGCAACCTAAGTGCCCATCAGCAAACGAGTGGAACCAACAACTATGGTATATCTACACAATGGAATTCTATGCAGCAGAGAGAAAGAAGGAGCTTATACCCTTTGCAACAGCCTGGATGGAACTGGAGAGCATTATGTTAAGTGAAATAAGCCAGGCGGTGAGGGACAAATACCATATGATCTCACCTTTAACTGGAACATAATAAATAGAAGAAAAAAGCAAACAAAATATAACCAGAGACATTGAAGTTAAGAACAATCTAACAATGGGCAGGGGGGAGTAGGGGAGGGACAGTGAGGAGAGGGGATTACAGGAACTACTATAAAGGACACATGGACCAAATCAAGGGGGAGGGTGGAGTTGGGGGAGGGAGGGGGTTTCAGCTGGGGTGGGGTAGAGGGATGGGGAGAAAAGGCACACAACTGTAATTGAATAACAATAAAAAATTTAAAAAAATTATTTTTATATAACTTTAAATATTTTACTATTTGAGGCAACATTGAATAAATTTTTATAGGCCATAAAAGTGCTACTTTTATGATGTGAAAAAAAACACTTTTATAATCCTAAAAGTTTTTTGTTCTTACAATTTTAACGGAATTAAAAGATTTTAATGGATCTCTAAAAGTATGTGGGGTCATGTGCTCTGATATGTGTGCCTCATAGGTAAGTTGGTCTTAAATCAATGAACTAAAAACCATAATTGTTTCCATAATGTCTTCTGACTC
Organism: Desmodus rotundus; assembly: GCF_022682495.2. Taxonomy (NCBI): domain Eukaryota; kingdom Metazoa; phylum Chordata; class Mammalia; order Chiroptera; family Phyllostomidae; genus Desmodus; species Desmodus rotundus. The sequence continues at coordinate 61,162,144 of NC_071394.1, forward strand.
AGTGAGCTTGGGAGATGTTGTTATGATATTTGACCAGCAATTATATTTCTCACAGGTCTTAGAGACCTGTAAACAATTTCAAGGATTGAGAACTGAGTTTATTGACTGAACTAAGGATTGATGATGACAATAATGATGACAATGATAATGACTATACTAATTGTAATAATTTCTTATACATATTTATTCATTCAAAAAAGAATACAAATACTTGAATTTTAGTTCAGTTTTTTCCCCAAGATCAATATACTTAATTGGCTCTGTTACTTAATAGTGCTATTACTAGCCCAATAAGAGTGAAAAATATTGTTTTTCAAAATACATTAATGAAATTGATCTCAAAAGTAAATTAAAATGGAAAGAAGAACATAATATGTTGTAAAATGCACTGGGAATCAAGAAGTTCTAGCCTTACTTCTGCCCTTTACACTGTGAGAATTTGCAAAATTGAGATGCTTTCTCTAAATTAAGACATTGAGAAGGGGAAGAGAATTTCCAAGACCTCTTCTAATGCTAAAATTCTGTGAAAGCAACAAAAAGTCCATAATCCCTAATTAATAAAAGTATCTATTTCAACACTGTGCTTATGCAGATCTATCTGCATTGCAACATATTTTGAAAGTGCAGGTTTCAGGCCCCATTCCATGCACTTACCCACTGTAGAGGTTCCAATTGTTAGCAGAATTGGGAAGCACAGGTCTAGATAGTAGATTTATAAATGTTTTTATTTTGTAAGAGTTCTAACCTGTCTATGTCCCACTTAATAAAGATCTATGTTGAAGGAATTGATTGCATTGAGAGATCAGGAGAAGAGCAAGGTACCTAATGATAGTAACACTGCAAAGGACTAAGGACATGAATCAAGTTCAACAATAAATTGAGCAACAGTACATGGGCAGAAGACTGCTCTCAGGAAACAGAGTATAAATGCTACTGGCAAACATAGAACAATAGAGTCAAAAATAGGAATATTTCTGAAAAATTATTAAAATCTTTCTGGACTCAAAATTAACTACTATTAGTGACTAAGATTAATTTTGGGACAAAAAAGATTTTCATTTTACCAACAGTTTGAGTCCAGAATATTGAACTATCTACTTTTTGTCGTGTATTTTCTTTAGTTTTGATAGGCCATATTTTTGGAATTCCATTTCCTTAACTATAACTCATGCCTACTATGTTCCAGGCAATGTTCTAAGAGTTTTATGTAAGAATGAGTAATTCAATCCTTACAGCAACTCTATGACTTGGGTACGATCATTATTCTATTTTTATAGTTGAAGGTATAAAAATGTTTGGTAATATGGTCAAGGTGAGCCAGACAGAATGGCACCCCTTGTTAAATCAAATTCTTGGTTCCCATCTTGCTAACTTCAAAACAGTATACAGTGCATTTAAATGACTCACTTTTGAGGCTATCCTCCATTCCCACATCCACCCACCCAACACTGATGGGGAGGATTTGAGGAAAGAGAAAACGAGATAAATTAAGATATATTTTCTGTTTATGTAGTTCACAAATATTGGCTTATATTTTTATGATTAATTGAAACTTTTTATATTTGCATTCATTTGTGCTTGGAGTATATATTGTCCATTAAAAACTGTGAAAGAGGTCACAAAATCTATGCTGAGTCAGTGTATCCTCAGAGGGGGAAGGACATAGTGTACTTCAGTGCTCTGCAGAGCTCAGTCAGGTATTTGCACACATGAATAGCCTGGTATTTTTATAGTTTTGTAGGGGTGGGGAGAGGAGACTGCTTTGAGAGTGAGCTTTAATGCCTTCAGCCTGCAGACAACTTCTCCTACTGACACAGCTGCATTTCAACTCCACACCTCACCAGTTTTAGGAAATAACTGGGCTTTCTCTTAAAGTGATTGCTTTCTCAACAATACTTGGTTTTACAAGGGGGCTCTTGAAGACAGGAAAATCTTTGAAGAGCCAAAGGGAATAAATGGTACCACTTGAGACTCCTGATAGAAGGAAATAGCACAGTGTAGAAGAATGAGGAAAGAGTTTGTGATATCTCTCAAGTTACTCCTCCTAGGCCTATGCTAGTCCCTCTTGTACTCAAGCATGAATGCATGAATCTTATTGTATGTAGAATCAATCTTTTTAAGAATAACTAACCATACTCTTTCCATTTCTTAAAAGACATATTTTTTCATTTACACATTTTCTCCTTTACGTTTGATAATTGATGTCATATATATATAAGATGTTATGGAATTCATAAAAAACAAAAAACGTATCTAACATAAGAAATTAATGGTAGAACCAAGATGGCGGCATAGGTAGACACACTGTGCCTCCTCGCACAACCAGAACTGACAGAAAATCAAACGGCAAGGAAGTCCGACACCAAGGAAATAAAAAATAAACATTCATCCAGACCGGTAGGAGGGGCGGAGATGGGCAGCCGGGGTGGAGAGGACTCACATTGCCATGGCGGGAAAGAGACTGGTGGAGTGTGGGACAAAGGGGGCAGGCAGTCTGACCACTAGCAGACCTTGCGGCCCCACATTCATGCACAGATAAACCGGACAAATGGCGGGGATCAAAGCAGACCGCGCAACCCAGGGCTCCAGCTCGGGGAAATAAAGCCCCAAACCTCTGATTAAAAATGCGCATGGGGGTTGGGGCGGCAGCAGGAGAGACTCCCAGCCTCACAAGAGAGGTAGTTGGAGAGACCCACAGGGGCCTAGGGTGTGCACAAGCCCACCCACTCGGGAACCAGCACCAGAGGGGCCCAGTTTGATTGTGGGTAGCACAGCGAGAGACTGAAACCTGGTGGAGAGTGGAGTGGGCACCATTGCTCCCTCTCGGCCCCTCCCACACGTACAGCATCACAGTGCAGTGACCAGCGTTACCCCACCCCAGAGAACACCTAAGGCTCCGTGCCTTTAAGTAACAGACCGGCCAAGACAAAAAAAAAAAAAAATGGCCCAAATGACAGAACACTTCAAAGCTCCAGAAAAAATCAATTAAGCGAGGAAGAGATAGCCAACCTAATGGATGCACAGTTCAAAACACTGGTTATCAAGACACTCACAGAATTGGTTGAATTTGTTCGAAAACTAGATGAAAAAATGAAGCCTATGCTAAGAGAAACAAAGGAAAATGTACAGGGAACCAATAGTGATGTGAAGGAAACTAGGACTCAAATCAATGGTGTGGACCAGAAGGAAGAAAGAAACATCCAACCAAAAAAGAATGAAGAAACAAGAATTTGGAAAAATGAGGAGAGGCTTAGGAACCTCCAGGACATCTTTAAATGTTCCAACATCCAAATTATAGGGGTGCCAGAAGGAGAAGAGGAAGAACAAAAAATTGAAAACTTATTTGAAAAAATAATGGAGGAGAACTTTCCTCGTCTGGCAAAGGAAATAGACTTCCAGGAAATCCAGGGAGCTCAGAGAGTCCCAAAGAAGCTGGAGCCAAGGAGGAACACACCAAGCCACATCATAATTATATTAGCCAAGATGAAACAGCAGGAGAGAATCTTAGAAGCAGCAAGAGAAAAGGACACAGTTACCTACAAAGGACTTCCCATAAGACTGTCAGCTGATTTCTCAAAAGAGACCTTACAGGCAAGAAGGGGCTGGCAAGAAGTATTCCAAGTCATGAAAGGCAAGGACCTACATCCAAGATTACTGTATCCAGCAAAGCTATCATTTAGAATGGAAGGGAAGATAAAGTGCTTCTCAGATAAAGTCAAGTTAAAGGAGTTCATCATCACCAAGCCCTTATTATATGAAATGTTAAAGGGAGTTACCTAAGAAAAAGAAGATAAAAAATAGGAACAGTAAAAATGACAGCAAACTCACAGTTATTAACAACCACATCTAAAACAAAAACAAAAGCAAACTAAGCAAAAAACTAGAACAGGAACACAACCATAGAGATGGAGATCACACGGAGGGTTGTCAATAGGGGAGTGGGAGGGGGAGAGGGGGGGAAAGGTACAGAGAAAAAGTAGCATAGATGATAGGTGGAAAATAGACAGGGGGAGGGTAAGAATAGTGTAGGAAATGTAGAAGCCAAAGAACTTATAAGTATGACCCATGGACATGAACTATATGGGGGGAATGTGGGAGGGAGGGGGTGGGCAGGATGGAATGAGTGAAGGGGCGGAAATGGGACAACTGTAATAGCATAATCAATAAATATATCAAAAAAAGGAAAAAATAATAAATTACTTAAAGGTAAAAAAAAATCTTTAAGACCGAGAGGTCCAAATGAAGGAAAGGTTAAAAAAAGACAGATAGTAAAGGAAATTGATCAGATATCGATTAGAAAAACCATCACATTGCTTCAGTGACCCTCAATACTGTACATAGCACCACCTTGAGGAAGAGAATAGAGAATGGTATTTTGTGTGTAATCAAGCCCAATCTGTTCACTGAGGTATTCATTCAGCATTTACTTAGTGCTCCTAGGGATACCTAGCGCTGTTTCAGATACTTGGGATTCAACAGTGAATCAAAAGTAACAACAACAACACAATCCCTTCCCTCTTTTAGCTTATTCATCAGAAAAAGTAGATTTGTTTTTAAATAACATGTTTATATATCAATTTATTTTATAAACTTTAAAAAAGATATTTTAAGAATTTAGAGGAAACCTTTATATGGAAAATAAACATAAAAGGACACTCTGAATTTTTCTTTTTAAATGATTTTTCACAGGAGAAATTTGCATAAATCAGAGACTTTTGGTACCATTCCATAGTCAATTCCAAGATTTTCTAAAGGTATACCTTATCTCTTTATCTGAGATTGAAGCATGCATCCACCTCAGCTGCAGGTGTGTAGGTTTCTGAAGACTCACAGTTCTGACCCCATCCCAGCATGATTATTCCACATATCAAATTAACATTGTCTCGTGGCTGCCTCTCCCTCCTGGGAGGTGTCTAAACTTGTGTAAGGGAACTCTCTTTAGCATAAAGCCATTTTCAGCCGTCATTCCTTTCTGTGTGCTTCAGCCTCGACAGATTCTATTGGTATGTCTTCAAGTTCACTAATCTTTGCTTCTGCAGTTTCCCATCTGTTCTTAATCTTATCCAGCAAGTGTTCATTTCAGATGTACTTTTCATTTCTAGAAGTTTTATCTTCCATTTAGCTCTTTATTATGCTCAGGTTTTCATTAAATTTTAAGCATTTCAGCATATTTATGTTTTAAAGCAATCAGTCTCTTTAATTCTGCCATTTCAGGATCTGTTTCTAATGACAGATTTTCCCCCTTATTATAGATCCCGTTTTTAATCCCATTTTCTTGTCATGCTTAGTAATTTTTGATGGAATGCATGAACCTTGCAAGTTTAATGTTGTTAAGTGCCTGAAATTTGCCTTCCTTTAAAGAGCATTGGTTTTTGTTGTTACAGGAATTTAAGTTACTGGGAGATCAACTTAATCCTTCCAAGACTTGCATTTAAGTTTTGTTAAGGTGGGCCTAACCTCACCTTTACTCCAGGGATAGTTTAGCTTTAGTACCCAAACAGGACCCTTCTGGGATCTTTTCTGAATGTCCTTGGTATCTCCATTCTGGCTGACAAAGCTTAAATATTTCCCTGCCCTGTATTAGCTCTATGACTTGTTCAGTTTTCAGCCTTCTGGTCATTCTCTCCTTGGCTGCTAAAGTTTCACTCTGCATGTACAGCTAGATTTTGCCAAGAATAAATGAGATCTTTTATAGAGATTTCTAGTGTTCTTTTTTCTGTGGATCATTCATCTCTGAAACCCTGCCCTACATCTTCCAGAGGCCTCACACCCCTTACACTTAAATTGGTCTCCTTAGCTCAGCAAGGCCACTGGACCCTTTCAGGGATCTCCTCCCTCACACTGACCAGGAATGTGTCCCAGGAAGAAAACTGGGATAATAACAGGAGCTCACCTTCTCTAAGGCATAATGGTCCTCTATTTCCTGTACTCCAACATCTGAATATTGCTGCTTTATTTACTTTGTCCATTATTACAGCCATTTATGGTGCATTTGCTGTCACTATGTCCTTGCTAGGAGCAAAGTCCCAAATTTTTTTTCTATCTTTTCTATACATGCAGTATAATGTGAACACAAACTCATTTCAGTAATGTATACCATCCATTTTTATGACATCGTTCCTTAAGAACTTGTATTTGATGTCCAGCTATCAGAGAGGGCATACCTTTTTCCTTTTGCCAGTCCTTAGGCAGTGGGGATGGAGGTCATTGCTAGGACCTGGGAAGACATGTTGATACCCATCGATACTACTCATGCTCTCTCTCTACACTTCCATGTGTGTACAGGAAATAGTAACTCTCTAGGAAACAAACAAACAAGCAAAAATGAAGGCTAGTATTACAAGGGAAGAAGGGAGCTGGAATTTAGATTTAAAATTATCAAGTCATAAGCTGTTCTAAGTCAGCCAAGTGTTTGCAAGTTGGGAGACTATAAGGACTTGACTGTTTTGACTTATTTTAGATTCTCCTCAAGGGAACAGACAAAATAAAGATTGCCAGACACAAGTTGTTCCATTTGCATGCAAGAGCTCCTATGTTACACGTTTGATAAACTTGTGCTAGACATTCAAGAGTCACCACAAATACCACCGCCAAAAAAACCCCAGAAAGTACTAATTCTTTATTGTAGATATTGAAATAATATTTATAGAATTCTTGAGATCAAATTCTTTTCCTAGGCATTTATCCTTCTCTAGCCTTCAATATTTTTTTAAAGTAACACATAAATAGATATAAAGCCCTGGCCAGGTAGCTTGGTTGGTGATGGCATTGTCCTGATACACCAAGGTTGTGAGTTCAATCCCCAGTCAGGGCACATAAAAGAAGCAACCAGTGAATGCAGAAATAAGTGAAACAATAAACATGTTTCTCTCTCTCTCTCTCTCTCTCTCTCTCTTTCTTACCCCCCTTCCTCCCTCTAAAATTAATAAATAATTTTTTAAAAGAAAGAATTCTGGCTTTAACCATTATTCCAGAAGTAATGTTGACAGTCTCAACTTTCAAAGCTCTTTATCCAGCCACAGTGTTACTGAGTGATTGAGAACAGTGTCTTCATAAGGAGATAGACTTGGACCCTGAATGTGCCATTAGCATCTCCATAACCTTGTGGGAAATTATTTAATTTCTCCAAGTCTTAAGTATAAATGACTTAGTACATTGACTTAGTACATTCTCTAAGTCTTAAGTATAAATGACTTAGTAGGTGTTCAATACCAATCAGAAGAAGTAGAAACCACACAACAGAGAGATTTTAACATGAGGAATTAGCTAAAAACATTATGCAGAGGTAATGCAATGGCAAGAGCAGGACTAAGCTACTTCCCTTATGGCTGCAGGAGCAAAGGAAAAGGGAAGGAGGTTTAGAATTTTAAAGACGTGTCCCCTGGAGCCAGGACTAGGCTCATGGGGAGGATGAGGGTATGATGCAGAGCAGGTATGGGGGCCTTATCTGTCTTTCCTTTCAGGGGCCCCTGCAATATTTCCCTGACTCCTGTGTCTTGAAAACCATTATTACCCATAATTTGGCCATTTTCTGTTGTTTCAAGTAAGAAGTAAATCTGGCCCCTGATACTCTCTCTTGGTCAGAAAGGGAAGTCTCTAATATTTCCTAAATAAATAAATGAACCACTCTTTTGGATCAGTGTAGCTGGGTCTGTCTTTCTCTGTTTCATTTTTCAGTGATTTATAAAATCAGACAATTGTTTTGGCATAGTGTAGATGTGGCGTCACTTAATGACATGCATCTTCTAATATTTAAGACCAAAAACTTTTAAATCACCTTCTCATTCCAGTTTTTCAAATTCAGTCATCAGTATATTATGTTAACTCTAACCAGAAATATATCCCAAATCCTGCTATTTCTTGCCACCCCCACTGCAAGTCTTCATCATTGCATGCCTGGAATATAGTCACAACTTCCAAATTGATATGCTAATCAAAAAATAAGGCACTCATTATTGTCAACTTCCCTCAATACCATCTAAAGAAGAAAAGCTCTCTCAAATGTTAGTCAGGATGAAAATAGAAGCATGGTATAGTTTCTAGCAGGACTACATCTCCAATTTAGGATCAAAACTAGATATTACAAATTTTCTCTAGTTCATTCCATAAGCACCAACACACACAGCAAAGTATAAAGGGTGGACGTAAGTGGCGATTTCATGCAATAGAACCCCTGTATCCCAGATCTTTTTCTCTGATGTAGAAAAAGACAATTTATTGGCCGATTAGAAATGTTATCATGTTCTCATTTTTGATCATTTAAACAAAAAATGAGAGGTTTCATAGATGTTATTTGGCCTTTGAACTAAAGTGAGGTTTAGTCAGAGCTAGAACAACCATTTTAAACTATGGACCTATTGAGCAAGAAAATGGAACAGCTGGGGGAGGGGGGTATAAGGGGACTAAATGGTAATGGAAAAATACAATAAAGATTAAGTTAAAAAATAAAATTTTGGATTACCACTTCAAAAAAACAAAACAAAAAATGGAACAGAAAAAATGAAGCAAAAAGACTGTGTTACACAAACACACACACACAAACAGCCTTGTTACTGATCGTTTTCCAGAAGCCTGCTCGATTTTCCATAAGCGCAGAGTCTTCATTGCCTTAAGAACACCAAATAACTTCTCAGTAAATATCCTTAATTTAGTTTCTGTTCCTTTCGACCTTTACTGTAACACATTCATGTCCAGTGATATCTATAAGAAATAAGAACAGGGGGCAAGAAATACAATAGCAAATACACCGAATACATACCATCAGCCCTGAGGACACCAGTGTTAATCCTAGTCAGTGCTTGATGTCCATGTGATGGCAGAGTTACTGAAAAGAACTGAAATTATAAAATTCTTTTAAGACAAGAAAGAAAATAGAGCATTTTGTAACAATCCTCATTCAAATGTTAAATTTCCAATACTAAAAATATCTGGAAAGATGCTTATCCAGGCTAGTGATCTTACTGATAATTATTTAACTGACATTGATTTAGTAGCTAGTATTATACACATAATATAGGCTAAGAAATTTTGCATACACCATTGATTTAATGTCCCTACTATGGTTGGGGAAGATATCATAGTTTCTGTTTCTTTTTCTTTCCTGTGTTAGCCAGTTTAATATTATGGCTGTTTATATTAATGTGTAAAATTTATAAAGTTATGACTTGATTGAATAGGCATAATGCTGAAACTAGAAAAGGTATGAAAATTAGGCACTGAAGATGCTAACATCCCTAGGATTTTTCAGGCAAATGTTGAATGTGTTGCCTCATGATGGATGCACACTGATTGTCCAACATGAGGAAAATCACCTATTGAAAATCACCTCCTTGAAGATGTCATATTGAGAGTTCAGTGTTAGTCTCTATTGCTAGTCAATTAGAGTTTCAGAAATGTCAGTGAAATAGAGCCCGAACATGACCTCTGTCTGCTCCTGTGGTCCTTCCATTCATGTGCTCAGCATGTCAATTCAACTGGCATAGTCATTGTGTCTATTCAGCTATTCACTATCTTTCTGTGATGGATATTTTCTGGTGTCTGTAAATACCTAAGTCAAAAATCTTCCCACATCATGGCCAATCCCTTCAGTGCATCCATATTCCTTTATATCAAATTTCCTTTTTTACAATTTTTTAATACCACTCAGTTAGATAGTGTAGAAAAGTCAGAGAAAAACTAAAGAACTCTAATTCTTGCCATCTTCTCTTAATACCATCTAAAGAAGACTAGCTTTCTTGAATGTAAGTCAGAATGAATTCCTCGTGTCCAAATTTTCAGTTTTTTACCTCCAGACTCCTGACTGCCCTTTCATACCAGTCCTTGTGCCCACAAATATATATATTCTCACTTCAGGCCCTTGGTTCTTGCACACAGGTTCCTGCACACAGGTTCCTGCACACAGGTTCTTGCACGCAGGTGCACTTCTCTGAGCTTTGTCCATTGGGACCATTTTTTCCTCACCAATGTTTCTCAAGTCCCCTCCCACCCTGAGTGTCACCAAACCCCTGCCCATTAGTTTGTAGCCACACACTGAGTTGACCTAACCCATAACACATGTTCAGGCTTTTCGTACTCCTTCAGTTGGTTACATAGGACCCCCACATAATCCTGACAGAGGGGTGCTGGTATAGCCGTCATGAGTCACATGGGGGTCTGGGCTGCCTATTCATGCAGTCACCTCATGTCTTCTGGTCTTACTTAGCCTTGATCCCAGACACACAATTTCAGTCTTACATTAGAGCCCTGCTGGGCCTGCCTGAGTTTCTGACTCAGAGTCTGACAGAACCCAGCTCACAATGGACAGTTCCATATGCATGGTTACTTAGGGTCCTATCAGCAAGAATTCTGTCCCTAGTAGGTCCCAACAACACACCAGGAACTCTTTTTCATAAAGTACATATGTTTCTATTGCAGATTGGTTGACCTTGCTCCCAAACCCTGGAGGTCTATGTTATATGCTCCCACATCTAACATAGGAGCTTCGTCTATATGCCACACTGCATTCTTTCCTGTCACTAACACCTCCAATGGCATAGCATTTGTGAGAGCATATGGACCAAGCAGTGGGGTTGCCTACACTGCAGCCCTGACTTCCTGCTCCAGGCCCCACTCAATGCAGGGAGTCTCTTAGGTTCCCTAGCACATGGGCTGGAGCACATTTCTAGAAGTGGAATATATTGTCACCATAAATGAAGGATCCTACAAGGAATTGTTTCCTTCTTTCTGGTAGAAAAGCAAGATGTAGCAACTTGTCTTTGGGAAGATATGTCATCACTACCCTTGACCTAGATGGATCCCCACACACTTTACAACAGTGGAAGTTACCTCAATTGTTACCAACTTTAACTTCTATACTCTATAGTGTACATGTCCACCAGCTCCTCTGGTATGCTAGCCACTGCTTACTACTCTCCTTCTCAACATGTTATTGTACATAATGTTGTACAAGATGTCCAGACAGCCCAGGCTTCATCTGATTATATTATGAAAGCAAACAGAAGAAGAATGTGGAGAATTCAATGTAGGATTACTGCAACAGCCACTTTGGTTGGGGAAATGACCAGTTCACAGGTCTGCAGACCTACTAGACCTAATGAGCCAGATGTTATCCAGGATGCAGTTTATTACCTGGCCCTTGTATGCCTCCAGTCTAACATGATACTTTGGAACTCCAAATCAGTGTTAATTCTGATCGACTTCCTTCACAGTATCTGACTCTTTCTCTTTCCTCAATATGTATTTTCTCAAGTAAATGACCATAGATCTCTTTGGAGGGAAATGGGGGGAATTTACACGGTATATTTTTGCCGTGGTATTTCAGAGTTCTTCTTCTTGTGGACTTGCCCACTCTTCAGCCAATAGTTTCTGGGTCTGCAAACTGGCTGAGATCTGGGTCCTAGTAAAGGTTCATGGCTTTCTATTGGGATGATGCCCTCAACCTGCTGCCTATCCATTCTTTCCTTTTTAAAATCATATGTATTAAGCAGCACCCTCATTAGCTATACATCTACTTTGCCTTTAAGGATGTAATATATTTATTACTTCAACAATGCCCTCCAGGCCCAGCCCCATTAGTTTTTCTTCAATTTGGCCTGTTATGGTAATTGCACCTCCTGGCTTCTGGAGGTAAAGTGATACTACCTGGCCCCAATTGCCTGCATCTTATCATTCCATTGCTATCAATGAGGTAATCCATATAGATAGATGATAGATAGATAGGAAGAAGGAAAGAAAGAAAGAAAGAAAGAAAGAAAGAAAGAAAGAAAGAAAGAAAGAAAGAAAGAAACAGGGAGGGAGGGAGGGAGGGAGGAAGGCAGGAAGGAAGGAAGGAAGGAAGGAAGGAAGGAAGGAAGGAAGGAAGGAAGGAAGGAAGGAAAAGAAAGAAAGAAAAAGAGAGAGAGAGAAAGAAAGAAACAGGGAGGGAGGGAGGGAGGGAGGGAGGAAGGAAGGAAGGAAGGAAGGAAGGAAGGAAGGAAGGAAGGAAGGAAGGAAGGAAGGAAGGAAGGAAGGAAAAGAAAGAAAGAAAGAAAGAAAGAAAGAAAGAAAGAAAGAAAGAAATATTTGTTCTCTCTGTGACTCTATTGGTCCACAAGACAAGTACAGATCCCATAACTTCCTTTCCTACAGAGAAAGAGGAGAGCCCCATCATACAAAAGTTCCCAGTCTTGAACCCTAGTGCACTGTTGGTGGGAATGCAGACTGCTGAGGCCACTGTGGAAAACAATATGGAATTTCCTCAGAAAACTAAAAATGGAACTGCCCTTTGACCCAGCAATTCCGCTGCTGGGGTTATACCCTAAGAACACTGAAACACCAATCCAAAAGAATCTGTGCACCCCAATGTTCATAGCAGCACAATTTACAATAGCTAAGTGCTGGAAGCAACCGAAGTGCCCATCAGCAAATGAGTGGATCCAGAAACTATGGTATATTTACACAATGGAATTCTACGCAGCAGAGAGAAAGAAGGAGCTTATACCCTTTGCAACAGCATGGATGAAACTGGAGAGCATTATGCTAAGTGAAATAAGCTGGGCGGTGAGGGACAAATACCATATGATCTCACCTTTAACTGGAACATAATCAATAGAAGAAAAAACCAAACAAAATATAACCAGAGACATTGAAGTTAAGAACAATCTAAGAATAGCCAGGGCGGAGGGGGGGGGAGGGGCGGGGACAGTGGGAAGAGGGGATTACAGGAACTACTATAAAGGACACATGGACAAAACCAAGGGGGAGGGTGGAGGTGGGGGAGGGAGGTGGGTTCACCTGGGGTGGGGTGGAGGGATGGGGAGAAAAGGCATACAACTGTAATTGAATAACAATAAAAATTAAAAAAAAAAAGTTCCCAGTCTTTTGTCATGTTGAACTTGAATTATCTCAGCTGAGCAATCTGAAGTGGATTGGAGCTGGGCAAGGCATAGTGGGCACTCTGCAGAGATTGGCATGTAGGAACACTTGGCACTTACTCATCTGCTGTTCATTCAATAGGCAACTGACTGCCTCATAAATGAAAGATCCCCTTGCAAGCACTGAGAATACAATGGTGAATGAAAGACATCCAAAATGTTTCCAACATTATAAAATGGAATCTGAAATTACACTAACTTCCTACTGCTTCTTTATGGATATCTATCTATAGAGAAGAGATGTGGAGAACTGGTTGACATTTTAGAGTAGGTAACCTATGACATGTAGGTAAAGTTGCACTGGAACTCTGCCACATTTCACCTCTTACCTGTTACTGCTTTCAGGCTACAGTAGCAGAGCTGAGTAGCTGTGACAGACAATGAGTCTTCCACCCTTTCAGTCTCCTTAGTGATGTTAAGCCTTCAGGCTTTTCATGCAGTTGTAATAAACTCAGATTAAAACCATGCCATAAGAAAAATATCTTTAATGACGTTTTAATGGAAAATTCATTGAAAGTAGGCAAAGCCACTATAGAGCTTTAGGTGTTGTGGCCAATGGAAAATAGTTAACTAAAGAGTTGCATAGGTGTCTTCTTATATTGGTTGGGCTTTGTAGGTTGTTCATGGAACTTGGAAAGAGTGCAGCCCTCCTTGGTCACCCCTCCGTGTGCACAGGACAGCAGGAAAATGCCAGCAACTTGGCCATTAGTGAGACTCATGGTGTTTCTGCATGGCCCCCACCATTCGTATGAGCAGCTGGGGTGAGCAGCAGATAGGAAGCTGGAATGATTGGATTATGACACAGGACAACCCAGGGGCCAATCACGTGGCACCGCTCCACACTAATACTCTTCACACATTGGTTCATTAGTTTTTAGTAAGGTTGGGAAGTGTAGTAGGTTGAATTGTGTGCCCCCCAAAATATGCCCAAGTCCTAATTCCCAATACTTGTGAACATGACCTTGTTTGCAGAAAGTAGAGGGTAGCTATAAACCAAAGATACCAAGTGCTGTCCGCAGCCACCAGATGCTAGGAGAGGCATCTGGATTCTTCCTCAGAGTCCGTAGGAGGCTGCCAACACTTTAATTTCATACCTCTGGCCTTTAAAACTGTAAGAGAATTAATTTCCATCTTTGTAAGTTAGGATAATTTGTTTCTTTTTAAAAAGATTTTACTTATTTATAGAGAGAGAGGAAGGGAGGGAAAAAGAGAGTTTGCCTCTTACCCCCAACAGGGACCTGGCCTGCAACCTGGCAATGTTTAGGTTTGCAGGGTAATGCCCAACCAACTAAGCCACACCAGTCAGGGCAGGACATTTTTTTTTCTTTTTTAAAAGATTTTATTTATTTACTTTTAGAGAGGAGAAAGGGAGGGAGAAAGAAATGGGGAGAAACATCAATGTGTCAGAGATATGTCGATCAGTTGCCTCTCACATGCTTCTGACTGGGGACCTGGACTGCAACCCAGGTACATGCCTTCATTGGGAATCGAACTGGCAATGTTTTGGTTCTCAGGCTGGCGCTCAATCTACTGAGCCACACTAGCCAGGGTGCGCAGGACAATTTCTTAAGACAGTTCTTGGCAACTAATAAAGGCAGAAACTAATTTTAAAAAATCTTAGGTCACTTTATCTTCAAAATAAAGAGTTTATTTAGCCCTGGCTGGTGTAGCTCAGTGGATTGAGCACGAGCCTGCAAACCAAAGGGTCGCCAATTTGATTCCCAGTCCAGGGCACAGGCCAGGGTTGTGGAATGCACCCACAACCCTGTAAGGGGCGCATGAGAGGCAACCACACATTGATGTTTCTCTCCCTCTCTTTCTCTTTCCCTTCCCCTCTCTTTATAAATAAATAAATAAAATCTTTAAAAAATAAAATATGGAGTTTACTTAAATATGTAAAATGACATTTAAATGTATCAAGAATTGCCTTTATTTCACTAGATTTTTTTGTTAGCTAAATGTTATATTTACCAAATTAGAAGTAACTTTTATAGAGAATAACAATAGTGAGTAATTATGATAATATAATAAAAGGGCTCAATAAGAATAGTAAAAAATAATATAATTGTATAATTAAATTTTTAAATTAAAACTTTTTTCTGTAAGTTGATGTAAGAAAAACATTATTTTCATATTTCTCTAATTTTTTCTCCTATTCCCGTATCCTGCCTATTTTCTTTTGAAGTATTCAAGATATACGTGATTTATTTTTGGTGAATATTAAAGGATTTAAGATCTAGACAATGAAATAAATGACTTGATACTAGTAAGAGCACTATGCTGTGCTTTATCTGTGTCAGAGTTTTAGCAGATTGCTAACTTTCGCTGCTCATGGGTTGAGTGCTGTCTGCTTCCAAGCTATCCTGTGAATCAGACATACCAAAATACCAAAGACTTCCTGGGGGGGGGGTGAATAAAGATTGCAAGGTCAGCCAGGTGGCTCCCCTGCCCTACACCTCCTACAGTTGGAGTTGTTAGAATCCTACCTGAGGACTTGGCTTTAGCCCAGTCTTAAGACCGCTCCACTCCCCACAGGCTATCACCCCCAGTGGGTTTCAAGCTTGACCTGTATTTGTACGTTGTCAATTCTTGGGTGCCACCCTGGACTTTCCAAATCAGAATTTCCAGGGACTGGACCTAGCTATATGAATTTTTAGAATTTCTCCCAGGTGATTCTACTCATGTTTAAGGTCAGTAATAAAGGACAAAATGCTCTAGGACAGTGGTTCTCAAAGTGGCGTCTCTGCACCAGCAGTAGGAGCATCACCTGGGAACTGGATAAAAATGCAAGTTCTTAGGCTTCACTCCAGACTTGCTAAATCAGAAATTCTAGGAAAGAGCCTGCCAGTGTGTGTTTCAACAGTTTTGCAGGTTACTCGCATTCAACAACTGTTGCTAGCTTAGACTCATTTCCAAAGAACAGAGGACAGAAAGGGAAAAGCAGCAATTTTGGAAACCTGGCATCCTCACCTTGACCAAGTTACCAAGTTTAATATCACCTGTGCTAATCATGCTCTTATCATCTGCACCCTGATGCAAGGCAATGAGAAGGCAGTTCACCTCTGTGGTCTTGTTCATAAACACCCATCACCCAGATCTACTCACCAGGAAACATCAGATATATAAAAACAAAACTGAGGACATTCTACACTATTGAAAACTGTCAAAGTCTTGAATAGCAAGGAAAAACTAAGATAGGAGGAGACTAAGGAGATATGATAATTAAATGCAAAGTGAGATCCTGAATTAGATCCCAGAACAGAAAAAAGTATTAACAGAAAAAACTGGGGAAATTTGATATAAGTCTATAGTTTATTTACTAGTAAAGTACTGACATTCATGTCTTAGTTTTGATAAATGTTCACCATAATATAAAATGTTAACATCAAGGGAAGTGGGGTAAATGGAATGTGGGAAGTCTCTGTACTATATTTCTAATTTTCTGTCAATCTTAAATTACTTCAAAAAATTTTTAAGTTAATAAGAAATAAGACCCCCCAAATTGTGGTCCCCAATTCAGCAGCATCTGCACCATCAGAAAGCTTGTCAGTGATACCCACTCAGGTCTGCTGAATCAGAATCTGCATTTTTCAAAGATTCTCAGGTGAATTATTTACTGTACAGTAACATTTGAATAACTCTGCTCTTTACCAGGAGCCTGGAATTAAGCCTAGAATTTAGCGTCAGCTCAATCTTGTCTCAGCCTAAAACATGCTCTCATTGTGATTATTGAACATCTGCCTACGTCTCAAGCCCCCAGGCTCAGTTTTAACCTAGTTCAGATGCTAACTTCTGTTCCACTCCTTAAAGCTCAGCCTTCCCATGGTAACCCTTCCCAAAAGGCTCAGATCGGACCTTGTGTTTGTAAGACATTTTCTTCCTTAAATCCGGGAGTCTTGCCTTTGATCCCTAACTCTGCCTGGGCCCTGATCCCTACCACAGACCCCTTCCTGCTGACAGCCACCTTGCCTGGTATTTCAAGGGCTGCCTCCTAGAACCCTCCTGTCACTTTGTTCCACTCACTTCCCATGCTGATGAATGCTGGATTTCCACCTGTTGTCTCAGATACTGTATAAACTCAGATACTGTGTTCTAGTTTCCAGATTCAACCATGTCTTGAAAGACCTAGAGAGAGGATGACATGTGGAAAACCCACTTCTTCATCAAAGGGCTCAACAGAAGGGGCAGGACTCACAGAGACTTCCCAGTGTTCAAAACAAAATTGTTCAACAGGATTTGTGGATACAGGTAATGGCACTGGAGGCGGGGGAATGAAACCAGAAAGGTGAACAATTTCACTGAAGTCTCAGAAACAAGAAGCTACTGATTCTATATAGACAGTTTCTGGTTGGAGAGTTATAAAATCCAGTGAGAATGGTGAAAATGGACACTTCCCTGGACCTATTGGCATTGACTTTCTTCTCTTGGAGAACAGAACCTAAGTGAATTGCAGGTTAAAAGTTAGGAGAAATTACTCCCTGAAAACATCCTTGGCCCAGTTTGCCATAAGGGGGACCAGGGTTTCTTGCTTTTGGTTCAGAAACACTGGGCATCTGAGGCATCTTGGCAAGTGTCACCCCAGGAAGCATTGTCTGAATTGGACCATGGCAAGTGGATTTTTCAGAGAACAGTTGCACTATCACTCAAATGATTGGAGGGCAACTAAGACAACCCTACAATGACCTGGAAGTTAGAAGCAACTTGCTGAGTGGGATGTAGGGAGAAGTTTGAGGGATTCCATACCAGTCTGAGCCTTGGAAGAGCTCTGGGTGAGACTGGGTGCTCCCACAGTGTGCAGGTGGGAGGCAGGTTGTGGATAAGCAATATGCAGCAATGTGGGTGTGCTGAATGCACTCCAGTCACAGTGACCCAGAATGTGCATTTGAGCCCACACACTGCTACTCTATAAATGCACCCATTTCTAAACTTGTGTCTTATGTCTTTTGATCTCCACTGAAAAAGAAAAAAAAAACCCTCCAATTTTGTTGCAGATGAACGAAGAGATTTTCCCCACATTCTAATTAGGACAAGACTGGAGGTTAATATCTTCAACATCAGTGACTAATGCAGTTTCACAACCTGGGAAACAAGGCAGGAAGGGGCAGGGCTACCTGAGAACACTGAGCCCTGGCTGCAGTGGAGACAAAGTGCACCCAAAGATGAACAGGGTTGACTTCTGTGTCAACTGTAGGAAGAAAGTCCACTATTCTATCAAAAGGCTTATGAAATAATCTAACATACTCAGGTTTAAAATTTTGACCCTTTAGTGTCTAAAAATCACAAAGAAACATCCAGTAATCAAAAACCATTGTGACAGAGGATGGAGCATTCACAGCTTGAGCTGTATGATTCTGAGTGTGTGTTGTGAATCCAATTAGCCACAGGCTAGGCAGTGAGTCATTTATTCTTCTCATATTAACAACAACTGTTAAACCTCAAGTGAATAATGACATTCCAGGAACAACTGCCTATGATAAATCTTCAGCAGGTTTGGGCAAAGTAGAGTCGTTGTCAAAATCCAGTTGTCTATTCCGTTGTCAAAAGGGATACATCATCACACGCCATTTTAATGATGATGGCTCCACTAGGAAGGAATATGAGGGCTGGGGGTAGGAGGATGAGGTTAGTGTCTGGGCTCTGGTTCAAGAGAAAATGAAGATGGAAAGTAAATACTATTGTGAAATTAATTTAGGGAATGGTTGGCTACAGATGAGGAGTTCTTTTTCAGGGATGTCTAAAAACAAACACCATCAATTTTGAAAAGCAACAAGACATGCTCATTCGTTTATGTATGGAGCACACAAAGAGACACCACGACTGCACACACACAAAGGACAGTCAGACTATGTGAGAACACAGGGAGAAGCTGGCTGCCTACAAGTCAAGAAGGGAGGCCTCAGGAGAGACCAACACTGCTGACACCTTGTTCATGGACTTCCAGCCTCCAGAACAGTGAGAAAATACATTTCTGTTGTTTAAGCCCCTGAGTCTGCAGAATTTTTTATGGCAGTCTTAGTAAATGAATATAGATGGGTTCATGGAAAGCACAATTTCACAAATGAAAGCATTTCTGAAGGGAAACAACTTGAAGACAGAGCACACTTTAGACTAGAGTCATGAATCAGAATCCTCTACAGAGTGTGGTTAAATGTTGATACCTGGACCCTATGCTACTCCCACAAGTTTGGGCCACTGTATTCTTTCCTTGTTCCCAGTGATTCTGAGACACACCACCGTCAGAGATTCATTAGACTAGAGCATAGGAATTCGGAGGACATGGTTAGCAGGTGACAAAGTGATTGCTACTGGGGGACAATGAAAAGTTAGAATAAGAATGATATATATGGAGGGAAGCGATGATAAGGAAATCTATATAATTGGGACAGAAAGGATGATGGTTAATTTTAAGTCAACATGACTGAGCCATGATACCCAGACATTTGGTCAACTCTTATTCTGGATGTTTCTATGAAGGAATTTTTTAAGATGATATTAACATTTAAGTTACTGGACTGTGAGTAGAGTTGATAATGTAAGTGGGCCTCATTCAATTGGTTGAAGACATAAGTAGAACAAAGATTGATTTTCCCTGAGGAACAACTTCTGCCAGAAGATGGCCTTTGAGACCGGGGACTGCAACTCTGCCCTGGGTCCCCAGCCTGCTGGCCTATCCTGCAGATTTAAACTTATCAAGTCCCACAATTTCATGAGCCAGTTATTTAAGATAGATAGATAGATAGATAGATAGATAGATAGATAGATAACAAATGGATAGAGAGAGGATAGATGATAGGTAGGTAGGTAGATACATATAGATAGATAGACAGACAGACAGACAAATAGATAGATGTACCATCTAAACAGCCACACATCCTATTGGTTCTGTTTCTCTGGAAAACCTTGGTTGATATGCAAAAGGAAGTTAGAAAAATGAGAATACATTGAAGAAAGCCCTGGATGGGTAAGCTAAGGAGTTTGGTCTTTATTCAATTGTGACTATAGAAGTTTTCAGATAGCCAGGTGACCCTTCAAAGTACAGGTTTGACTTTGGCACTCACCAAAACAGCAAAGAGCAGTATAGAGAGTAAGTTAATCCTTTTCTTTTTAAACTGACTTCAGAGAAAGAGGCACAGCTTCTCAGAAACACGTTAACTTCTCAGAGCTGGATCAAGAAGTATGCAAAACTGTGAACTTTCTTTGTTGTGATGCCAAGAGATTAGCAATCTGCCACAGGGATGAAACGGAAGAGGTAACATAGGTAATGTAAAATGAGGGTGTGGGGTTCAAATTCCTTCATGCAGATACCAAACCCATGATCTGCTATCATTTTCAGAGTAGTTGAATCTGTGTTCTTTTGATGTAGTCACAATGAAAAACAACCCAGAGTTTTAAAAAGCAAAACAAATCAAAAGATTTCAAAGAATTCAAATAAAGAACGCTAGGAATTTTATAACCTACAGTTCTATCTTGGTTTTCAAAGACTTCTGCTCACACATGTCTTGAGCACCAAGGCCACTGAAAGGGTGGTGGGAAGAAGGGAATGCTAAACATATTTGTTTTTAAAATGTCGCAGTTATCTGTGGTTATCATACCCTCGTCGTTACCTGTCTGGTTAAATTTTCTCAGTTCTGGATCAGTCTAGATATTCCTCTTCTCCATTTGTCTAACAGATGCTATTCTCTCTCCAGTGTTGAGATGCCACTTCATTCATATATTCATATATTCATTCTATTCCACATTTATTAAATGAACATGTATTGAGTACCTAACCTAAGCTCTACACTGCAGTAGATATTTGGAATAATGTTCAGTGAGCCAAAAGACACAATCTTATTCTTGTTATAATCTTTTGAGAGATAATTAAACTATGTTTTAAAGTAAAAAAATAAGGAGAAATGTTCCAAAGGATACTGACCTAGATACGTGATGGGATTGCATTGGCTAAGCAAATGTGTCCACGGTTTTTTTGTGGGTGCTTGATTTCTAGAAACTTCATGGAGCAGAATTAACAATATAATACTTGAAAATGGACACCTAGTTTTAAAGTGAAAAACTTATTCAGTGACTAATAAATTCCATAGAATGATGAAAAGAATACAGTGGCATAGAATAATTCTTTGCCCTTGAATGACTTTTAAAATCCTTTAATATGTTTAAGGAGATTTGTCATAATTTTATTTCATATTTCTATAAGTATTCTTTATTACTCAAAAATCAATTAAATTAAAACATCTTATACTATAGTTAAAATAAGGCATTTTATTATTCTATTCCAATTTAGAATAAATTTTAAAGTGTATTCTTAATAAAAAGTTTTAATAAGAGGACATGGGATGAAATTAAAAAGATTCAGAAAAAATAATTTCACCCCTAGAGACACTATAGGGGTCTCTGTAGGGATACTATAGGGCTGACTTTCAGTGTCACCCCTAAAGACACTGAAAGTCAGCTTGATTAATCAAAGGTTCTAGGTGTTCTAATTTGTTTTTTAGAAAGTAAACTTGGATTGTGGAAAACTGTTAGAATATATATTTTTAATTAGTTTGTGAGCATGTAAGAAATGAAGTGGTGATCTCTAAGAAATCATGGTGTCTTAATGACAAATCATACATTTTCAATGAGCTGAATAAAACGTGTTACAAATGCAGTGCCTTGGTATTTGTAAGTCATTTATCAGAATCTTTCACAATACGTGTTGCTAAGATTTTAAAAACTGTACAAGTTGTACTGCAGTCAGCAAGTTCCATTCCCAGTCACAGAGCAGCACGGATTCGTGGTTTCTACTCCTCTTACCTTGAACATTTCTACCCCAGAGAGCAATGAGACTATGGGAAGCCCTTTATCACACGTACCAATGCACAGAGTCTCAGATGAAAGCTAATGTATTTGAAAAGAAAGGTGAGATTAAAAACATCTTGATTGACTGGACCAATTGTGAAGGGCTGACCTGTCAGGCTACTGTGTTAGGGAACTCATTAGCATTGCTACCTTTCCCTTGGGTCTGCTAAGGCCAGAGCCCAGAGCTGATGGAACACCTTTTTACACACAACATAGAATTCATCAGCACTAAAGGAAAACAGTAAGACAGTAAATAATCATTGTCCAGAAAGTAGTAATTATAATATTAATGATAAATAGCTTGTTGTTTTTATTCTCTTCAAATAAATAAAAATACAAAATTTTAGAGTACGAAAAATCCCATAGAAATAACATAACTTCACTTTCCTTTTCAAATTCTAACATATCCTGTAACAGCTCAGATATATAACTATCAGGCCTTTTCTTGAGTTATTCATGGCAATATCCCAGTGTTAGAACAATGCCTGGAAATTAACCACAGCAAATATTTGTAGATTGAATGATTTTAGGGAAAGGAAACTTTTTTTGCCACTGTGTTACATTTCTAGAAGATACCAGCTGCTGGAATGGTCTTCCTTATACTGAGTCAAACTCACTTTTCTATAACTCTTATTTATTAGATATAATTATGCTTGCCTGGTATGAATAAAATAAATCTAATTTTCTTCCAAATATTTTAAGACAGCAAACATTTCCCTTTTAAGTATGTGTTATTTTTTCCAGGAAGAAGGTAATAAATAGCTGAACCTTCTCTGTGTAACATGGTTTCCTATCCCTTAATAAATCTTATCATTCTTTTCTGTATATGCCCAAATTTTCATGTTTTCTTGTAATGTGGTACCCTGACTGAAACCCAACTGCAGATGGAAGTTGATGTGAACAATCACACCATATTATTATAAGATTATATTAGCTGTGGGAAAGAAAGCTAGAATAGTAGCAATGAATTCAGTTCAGTCTGAAATCAGTTAAAACCTTTAAGTATTTTCTCAAACTACAGGGAGGTCCTAGCTGACATCTGGGTTAAACATATTAATTTTTTTCCAAAATGAAATTTTATTTTCCATTTGATTTTCTACAGCAAGTCTTTAATTAGCCAAAGAATAAAAATAAGACATGTATTATAAGAAAAAGAGTTTATTCTAAGGTCATTTAAATTTGGGTTTTAAACCTCACATAGGACTAATCAGATGAACACACACTGTTCCCTGCACTCAGCCCTGAGGCCTGAAAGTGACACCGCAGTACTCATGGCCGAGAGTCTTCTTGGGCAGGAAGCCAGTGGAGGCCCTGGGTCAGCATGGGGCTCTTGGTGAGAAGCTAGTTAGGGAAGAGGCCACTGGAAGACAGCAGAACATGATTGCCCAAGCCCCTTTCTGGGCCAAAGGGACACAGGATTGCATGAACATTACTATTGGCAAATAGAGAACTGGTCCCTGTGACACGCCCCCTGCTACTCTACCCTGTACTGTGAGAGGAGGGAGAATGGAGAATTTCAACCCAGGAGGGAGAAGGAAAAGAAAGGCTGTAAAGGCGTGCAGGGACACAGCCCTACCAACCCTCTACACACAAGTGAATGGGTGAAATATGGGTCAGAAGGGAACCTGTCCTGCACATTCCTAAGGTACACAGTGATTAGAATAAGAATCCCGCCAATTCATGCTCAGTGACTTGGGTGGTGAGCCACTTGTCTCTGGGAAGGGTAACAGTGGAAGTAGGGAAGCCCTCCTTCTTCATTTTTTTCTGCACTACAATGAGCTAGGGCCAGCCTGCTCACGCTCCCTTCCAGTCTGCCCATGACCTGAGCCTGCTGCAAATGAAGGCAATGGTGGGTGACCAAGACTTATTACCCTTGGGAGTCACATGGCCCAAGTACTCCTGACATTTAAGTGGATGGAGGCTGGGTGAGTATGCCCAGGGGGGGCAGGCAGAGAAGGAGGACCTCTGGTGGCTGTGAGCAAGGCTATTGTCAAGGGGAGCCTCTCTCATGTCCTCACAATTCTGCTCTTGCTCCAAACTTGGATACTCCACTCAGCAAAACATGAACTTGGCTTAAGCAGACCCTTTCTCCTTAAATGTCAGGTTAGCAACCAAATCTTGTTCCTTGGGTATTTCCCGTAAGTGACCTATTCCAGTCCATCCTCCCATTCCAAAGTATTCCTTTCCACACTCAACAGGAATTCCAGTGATCACAAGTTCTCCATCCCATGATATTCTAGTGATGTTTTGGGCCCCCTACAGAGTGCCCTGGGAAGTGCCCTCCTGACCTACTGGTCAAATATGGGGTCAGCTGAGAGTAACCCTTGTACTCTCTTCTCTTCATTTATGGGCTTAGGACCCACTTCCTATTCCTCAGTCAGGATAAGAGGTCTGGCTCAAATGGTCCACAGTGATTAATAAAAAAGGGTCTTTTGTCATTTGCCTTGCTAAGTAGCTTCTCTCCTTGCCATGTGCTTTGCTTTCTACAACAGTAATAAAGGTGGGATGGGGGACCATTGACCTTTCTTTTCCCAAGACCCCCAAAAGATCAATCTTACCTAGTAATATAGGCTCTACTCTGCAGAAAATGCAGTGTCTGATGCTCTGTTCCTGGGAGCTCAGGAAAGGCCAGGGTAAGTGTTCAACACTACTGCTCCCTAACTGGGGAGAGGTTGAAGCCACTGGGAACTATAAAAGATTATAAATTTCTGCAGCATGGAATAATTAAACTCTGTATTCTGGCCCAGGAGGAAGCAATGTAATTTCTAACTCCCGGACCATAGTCCATGGGCAGAAAGAGCTTCCAAGTAGTTCAAACAATGTTTTGTAGGAATGTCAGGTTCAGAGACCACAATACGGAAAATTGATATGCTCTGCTTATATATTTGTTCTTTCCCTCAACCCTTATCCCCAGCCAAGCCACACCTTTTTCCTTGAATTCATTTTGAGAAAAAAAAATAATGAAAAATATCTTCCCAACACAATCTTTCTCTCTGCACCCTCAGATGTGTGTATATGCGGCCACAGCAACTGCCCCCTGGTCCAAGGACACAAAGACATACAATAAAAAATACCAACTGGGGGAAATGAAGACAAAACTAATTTATCATAATTGCCCACACTGTGTTCTCCTAGTCTCTGCCTCCCAAACACTTGGCTCGTGCTATGGTGATAGGATCTAGACACCCACCATCCCTCCACACTTAGGAGAAGACGCTGGACTGAAGCCCCAAACTAACACATTGAAATAAAAAAAATAAAGTGCATATCACTTTTAATCACAGCCAAGGCATTCCTAGCCTTACTGTATTTGCCTCAGAAAAGTTGTTTTACATCCTAGATACTGGGCAGGCCATCCCTCCATCAGCCACACAAACATAGCTGTGGGTGTGTTCAGACAGCAGGGCATGACCACCAGCTTCACACTCAGCACGTCGCAGGTTTCTTCCATCGTAACCTCCGTTTGTCCCAGATCCCCATGAACTCTTCAGCAGACCCAGTGCCAGGTTTTAGGAAGGCCATTATCTCATTTAGTCTTCTCAAAGTTTTACAGAAACATGTATTTGAGAGATTAAGTGACATCCCCCAAGAACACATAAGCTAATAAATGGCAGAGCTAGGACAAGGACACTGTAACATTTAAGTTCGTGCTGTCAACCTCAGCTTGTGCAGCTTCTCTTCAGTAAGTGAGAAAAGCACTGGAAACCCTCCTGACACTGTGTCTCACCTTCAGGGTGTGATCTGAAGGAGCCACGTTGCTGCCTGGTGTTCTGGCCTCTCTTCCCAGCACACAAGTCTTCTCATCCCACGCGGGAGTGGGTCATGTGGCTTTTCTGAGAACCTATCATTATCCTTCCCCAGCCTCTAGAAACTATGAAGTTGGTTGGGAATTTGACAGAACTTGTTCTCTTTCTAGTCCCTGTCTACCTTTAGTGGCTGTGTGATCTTGAGCAACTCACAATTGTTCTCCGTTTCAAATCTCTAATCACCTCCCACTCTTCCTGAAGTAGTCAAACGACAATAGCATATGTGACAAACAGTACTTCATAAATGGGAAAATACCCCATGCGCCACACTGGTCCAAGGCCCAGTTCAAAAAGTTGGGTCAATGTGCTAGTTACCATATACCAACTGGCCAAAAAAAAACCCACAAAAAACTGCACTAATTTTTTCCCCTTTGCTATAGCTAACATTCTAAATTTATAATATTGTAGCTAACATTCTAAAACTTATTAGTGTAATAAAAGGCTTTTGGTAGATACCAAGATGGTTGTCAGACAGGTTTCAACCATTGCAGTTTATTGTGTGAATCTGGAGAGTCTCTAGATTCAACATTGTTGAGGTCGAATAAGACACCCAGCATTAAACCCTGAGGCCGCAGAGCTGATGTCTGGAATAAGAAACGGTTGAGTCCATGTTCTGAAGGGAGCAGGCAACTTAGCAATTCTGTCACCACCTCCTTGTTGGTGTGGACTTCGCTCCAAACAGGAGCAGGCCGAATCTCTGCCTCCCTCATCTCCACCTCCCCCAGAGTAAGGAGACCACACGAGACTGCAAACAGCAAATGCTAACTTCCACTGTGAGCAGCTCCAAGCTCTGACAGCCACTCGGAAGACCCAACCTATTCCAAGGAGCTTTAGAATGAAATATGTTCCTTTAAGTCATGATTTTTAAAAAATGCAGCCCTTTGCCAGTCACAGAAAAATGCTTTCTGCATAATAACCAGCATTTTCTTTACAAAGTGTTTTCAAATATTGTACTCTATGTGAGGAAGGGTTACTCTCTTTTTACAGATGAAACAAACTAAATTTCAATGACTGAGTCACATGGGTAGAGGCCAAACTCGAACCCTGACCTTTTTTTTCAAAACATCGTAAATATCTTTCTACCTTCCAGCCTTTTAAAATTTCATCATCAAAACACTGGGGTAATTTAAAGCCACAGCTTGGTACTCAGTGAAACAAACACGGAGCAATATGGTTAACTCTGAGAAACCATTTATTCCAGAGTTTAGAGAGAAATCTAATTTGAAACTATTTCCTGTTGTTCTCCAAGACAGTGTCATACACACTTCCCAAATCTGTTCATTGTTTTTGCTTTGAAAAAAACTCTGTATGATTCTAATATTGTATTTTAAAAGCTTTTAAACTCTACTGTGAAATACAAATGATGTGTGATATGGAATTGGGGAGGAAAAGGTTAAGGGGAGGAGAAATCAGAAACCAATAAAGACTTTGATCCTTTTTCTTATTAGGGAAGAGAGAAAATGGGCAAGCCATCTATTCATTTCATTTTCAAAAGCAAAAAAAACCCTTTTATTTTGCTTTTTTCAAATAAAGTTTTTTTCTAAAACTGTATTTTAGATTTGGGAATTCCGAATCTAAATCTATATCATTTAGAATAATGTAGTTTCATTAGTCAACCTTCATGTCTACAATGAATATGACATCTCTGAAAAGTGATAGTAATATCTTGCATGTGTGTTGGTCTTTTCTCTCAAACTATCTAAGCCTTTCATGGAGCCATGATCCTTCCCATTTTCAGAAAATGTTGTTAAGTTAACATACCATCTGTTTAATGAGGGAAGACTAAACCAAAATGAGCGTGTGGCTTTTCTGGAGCTGTAGGTTACTCTCTAAAGGCAATTGGACAAGGACATGTGATTTCCCTTTACGTCTGGGCCACCAGCACCCATGTCACACCAGGTAGCAAAGGAAATGAGGTTCCATGAACGTGGTAGAATCAACCAGGAACTATAGAAACAAGTCAACAACAAAGTCAGTACACCATCTCTGGGACCTCCGTAACCAATGTCATGTGAAGATCATTCCTATCCAAAACAGCAACGTCGTAGGTGTTTTCATTATAAAATGTACATTTACTCATCTTTGCCACAACTGCATGTTACACCATGATGTCATGTCATGCATACGATGAATACGTGAACATGACATGGAATGGAAGAATGAGGACCTTCAGAAAGGAATCCTGGGGTCTCCCCCTTACAGGGTGTGCTTGAGTTAGATCTGCTCCTTTGGGAGCCTCAGCAGGTGAGCATGTCTGACTCACCAGAAGATGACGTAAGGGTGGGCACTGCCTCTCCTTCCTGCAGGCCCAGTGTGTCTGTGATTGAACTCAGTCCACAGTGGGCTGAGTCTTTATCTCAATGATAATTGAATAGCCAAGCTGCAGGGCTCCTGGCTATTGATTTTGCAGTGTTCACACAGCTCAGGGATGTTCTGGGTCCTGGCAGATGAGCAGCTATTTCTTGAATGAGCTCAGTGGCTGCTACCCATTGTCTCAGAGTTAGTAGTTGTTTACGAAATGAGCACTATCAGCTTCCGGTGCAGATGTTTCTGAAATCCTGTCACTACAGACTTTCTGGCACCTGAGAACCTCAGAGGCCAGGGATCTAGCATCCCTGTGCTCCTGTGCACTTGGGGGTCCCCACAATTGGAAATTAGAGAGGTTTGGCTGCTGAGTTAAAAGTAAGCAGTGAGCTGTGGCTTCAAGGTCACCACACAAGTGATGGCACGACAGGGCAGGAGGGAGGACGGGCAGGGCTGATGTGGTGGAGGTGGACACAGATCATTACTTGTCATCAAACAACAGTGTGACAGCTGAGGGCCAGTCTCCTCCACTTCTGAGAAGGATATTTGGACACATAATGAGACCCAATCAGCTGAAGACTAACTGAATAGCAAAAGATACTTGTTTACATACACACACACATGCTCACACTCAGCATTCAGGGTAAAGGGTCTTTGCAGATGTGATTCCGGATCTTGAGATGGGGGACTTTCCTGGGTTATGTGAGTGGGTGCCAAGTGCCATCACCTGTGTGCTTGTAGTAGAAGCAGAGGGAGACTTCACATACACACACAGCAGAAGGTGATGTGAAGACTGCAACAGAGATAAGAGTGCCGTGGTCATGAGCTAAGGAACATCCCAGAAGCTCTGAAAACCCAGCAGCCCCAGAGCCTCTCCATACCTGCCAGTTATCTAGCAACATCACCCCAGTGAACTTGCCTCCGCTTAAGGAGAATGGGATGGGTAGCCAGCCCCCAACCAAGCAGGCACCTAATGAAGGAAAAATGTGCGGCAGTGCCAGCCCTCCTAGGATTATCTTGGCACCTCCATGTCTTTGTGTTGTTGGGAGCAAGGCACCTACTCTCTCTGCACACTGCCCTTTCCAGGACAGGTGGCCTCTCCTCTCTCCATTAGCCACAGATCCCCTGAGGACACACCTGGCTTTAACAGGTGGCTCCTTGACTGAAATTTATACCAGCGAGTGCCTTCTGTTCATAGCTTTGAGTCACTGTGATTCTGAACAACATGAAAAAATTTCACACAGCATTCCATTATTTATACATACCTAATCAAATGCAAAAGCATTTCTAGAATGGCTCTTCTAATGATCCAATTATCTGCTGTTCAGCAGTAGTATGTCATGCCTGAGTGATCCAGGAAGTCACATAATGGTCACCTGAGGACGGAACCTGGGACTTGACCTGCAGAAGGTGCAGAAGCAGCATTTAGCCAATAAATCCTGGCAGTCGGAGGACTACGCAGCTCCGTTGGGGGATTACTGCTTTGTTTATGCCTCTCATCCTATCATTTCAATAGGTGGCCGCCATGGTTTGACAGTGGCCACTTACACTTTAGAAACCCCATCCATGAATGTCAGACACAAAGGCGTGTGAATGAAAAGCAAAATATTCTGATTCACAAATTATCTGGCTCAAGCATGCAAGAAAACGTGCAAAAAAAGAAAAAAGAAAGTTAGCAAACTTTAATTTCCGAAAGAACCAAGTAATGACATTTCCAGTGATTGTTAGAGCACCAAAATTTGAGTGCCCAAAGATTAAAAATGTGTAGAAATACACCCTTCTGTAATAGATTTTGTTCCTTTGCAATTAATAAAATAAAATGATTGATTTCCTTCAATATTTGTTCTTTAAAAGAGTATATGAATCATATTTTGATGATTTCTTTTGGCTGTGACTTGACTGGCAGACAGAGGGTTACTCAGATCACTGAGGCTTTTCTGCGAGCGAGGTACTTAAGGCAGAGCATACGGGCTGCGGCATCAGCTCTGGTCTTCCCGTGAACTCACAGTTTTGAAGTGCTTTGGGCGGGTCAGCCTGCTGGGGAAAGACTGGTTTATGTGAAGTAACAGGCTCCCTCTAGTGAATACACACAAGAAAGCATTTTATCCCTTCATTTGCGGGTAAGTTAACAATTTCAATTCTGAGCACTAACTTGGTTTTGGGCTTAGATTCCCTCTCGAAAAGCTGCACTTTGTGACTTTCAGTTTACCAAGGCTCCATCAAGCAGGCTATGAATGTTGTTGTTTTTTTTTGTAGTTTACTTGTATTTCCTCTGTTGTCTTTTTTCCCCCCTATAATTCTCTTCACTGTTCAAGTCCTTAAACCAATGAGTATTTATAAATGGCTGCCACGTGTCAGACGGGCACATTTTGTTCACAACAGTGAGTGAACAAAATGATTCAAAAACTTGTCATGGGAACTTCAGACAGTGTCAGACACATTTACTGTGTACTAGTGATTTGTAGTTACTATTTAACCAAATCCTCCCAACAACCCTACGAGGAAACTGAGAAGCTAAGAAATTGGCCCTGATCACACAGGTGGCACTTAGGTATACCACTCCTCAGACAGCTGCCCTGACCAGACCGCCCGGCAGCTCTGAACCTAGCAGACCGGAGTGGACCCGCATTGTGGCAGGTGTTTTTAATTGCCTGTCTCCTCCAGCTGACTGTGTGCATCACCTGTCACAGGCTGTGTCTGCTTGTTGTTCACTGTACCCAGCACCAGAGGCCAGCCCTGTGGGTTCTCCAGAATAATTCACTTAAATGCTTAATTATCATGAATCAGTAAGAGAAAACCAAACTCAGGACTAACTGACTCCAAGACCTCCTCACCCATGTGTTCTGCCACCTCCATGAATTTCCAAAAACTAGAAGTGTCCCCTGACTGGTGGCTCAAGTGAATTATTTTAGTTATAAGTCCTCTCCATTTTCTTTCGGAGTAAGGGAAGGAAACAGAGTCTAAAATAACAAGATCTAAAATAACAAATAACAATCCTTAGAAGATTCAAAACCTTTATAAACAAATTCTTCCTTGCCACCTCCCCTGACTTTTAGAACTAGAGGCAGGAACAAGCCAAAGGCACATAAACTCAGGCTGCGGGCACTCCCCTGGAAGAGCCATCAGCTTTGGGGTGGAGAGTGGGAATGGACACAGATGAGCAGCCCTTCACTCTTCCCTGCCAGTTGTAGACAGAACTTAATGCCTGTGTAAAGGGCCATTCCCATGGTATTATTTTGTTACTTATTTTACAGTAGTTATTTCCTCAGTCATCATATGCACTATTCCACTGTTTGCCACTCACCACAGGTTGTAAGAACATTGACGCTATCGTTCACATCTACGAACATCTCTCTGTGTGTTGAATGTCGTCAGCGGCTCTGGGGCCGGAGTGGTAAGATTGGTAAGTATTGAAAGAGTAATCTTGCCATTTGAAGTGCTTCTGGCTTGAATCACTGTTTGTTCAGTGGCAGCACAACCCAGGAATTGCTCAGTAATGAGACAGGATCAGCTTCCAATGCTGGGTAAGCAGGAAAAATCACCAGGAGTAGGAACATCTCATTCCACCTACCCTTTAGTTTGCATTTTACGGAGGAATTGGCAACATCTGCTCCTAATACACAAGACAGTAAAACAAACCCCAAGGAGAAAACTGAAGAGAAGTTATCTTAGGCTGACAGTTACTTAAAAACAAGAACAACAACCCAAGGGAGTTCTGACTTTCATCAACCATGATCTCTACTAAAATCCTGGGGTGGTTCTTCCTTACTTGGGAAGTCCTTTGTGTCAGCTGTTATAGAAAGGGGAGTTTGCAAGTTGACTCTGCACAGCTCTCTCATTGTTACTTAGATTGTTTTTTCCACAGGGAGATGAGTTTATGGGTAATAATCCCCATCTTATTTTGAGAGGTCAAGATACCAGTTTCTGATGGAGTTAAATTGCTCCTAGTTACTACTTTTAGTTTATTTTATACATATCAACTTCCTCATAAACCTGTCTCCAGGTGGGTGGACCCACACCCTAGGAAGATCTTCCAAGAAAGAGCTTTACCTCCATCTTCTCCTTCTAGCCTTCTGCAATGACCTCTTCTCCTGCAATGCCCACTGTCACCTCTGTGCAGAACTGTCACTTCTGTGCAGAAGTCTCACGGTTGACCAGTCCTCCCTCCCTTCCTGAAATCTTAGCACCCTCTGGGCATCTTTACTTGGATTTCCCACCCTTGCCTGAAACTCAACAAGTCCAAGGTGAACTCATCCCCAACTCTGCTCCTATCTCTACATGGGTTTGGGAGCTGCCCCATCTGTGCGTTCCCGTTGCTCATAGCCAAGTGGCCTTGTTCTTTCCTTCTTGAACTTCTTCAAACTTTTAACTGCTTCCCTGCTTTCCAAGCACCACTCCGTCTGCAATAAGCTCTTTCTCTTCTTCATGTAGCTGCTGTCAATCCCCCTGCTGCCCACCAACCTCAAGGAGTCCACCACCAAATTAGAGATGTCCCAGCCCAGTAGGCATGCAGGCCCCTACAACGTGGTCCTCCTGATGGCCCTTAGACTGATGCCCACAACACTGGTGTCCTCACCGTGTTCCCACAATGAGGCCTTTCCTGTCTGCAGGTGCCCGTTCGCACTGTTATGTCAGCCTGGGGTGCCAATGCC
This sequence comes from Desmodus rotundus, assembly GCF_022682495.2. Classification (NCBI taxonomy): domain Eukaryota; kingdom Metazoa; phylum Chordata; class Mammalia; order Chiroptera; family Phyllostomidae; genus Desmodus; species Desmodus rotundus. The sequence goes on from NC_071394.1 coordinate 61,194,655, forward strand.
AATGCCATATTTCCCAATTCCATCCATTCCCTCATGCCAAGTTCAACTCACATGCCAATTTCCAGTTCCTCCTAACAGAGCCTGTTTTCCTCCAAATCTTTACACTTGTTGTTGGTCTTCCTCCCACCATACCTGCCTTTCTTATTCTTGCTATGATAGTTGTTGATTTACACATCTTATTACACACACGCATATGCACATGCACCTCGCACCCAATGCTGGAGGTGGCCCATAGTTAGGAAAACGCAGCAGCTTTGGATTCTAACTCTAACAACTGAGCACATGGCCGTGGCAAATTCCTTATCCATCTGGATTCAATTCTCTAAAAGTGAGTGATGCTCAACCTTTTCAAATCCAATTGAATTCTGTATTTTAAGTTCCAGATGCTCACAAAGCTCTGGCCTATGTTATTAACTCTAATTACATGCCTTCCACAGTCCCCAGACCCTGTGATGCCCACCCTAGCTTCACAGTGTCAGGGCTCAAAATGGTGGCAGAACTGAAGACTGCTGTTCTTAGGTGGATCCTTTGGCTTCAAACTGATCTCAGAATTTAGCATAAGTTCAACAAGCATGATGTTGACTTACAGAGCACCAAAAAACATTTCCCAGTTATATTCATCAGACTCTAGGGTTTTCAGTTGGACCAAAATGACCCAATTGTTACCCAGTTATTATAAAGCTGATCTTGGGGTAGTGAAGCCTAGCCATGGCTTCTGTTTGAGAAGAGGTATGTCATGTGATAGGTAGATATCCCCAAAATGAAGGTCCAGCAGAGGTGGTGAAGCCTCCCAACCTCACATCTATTTCTAAGACGGAGCTGATGTCAGGCCGTGTCACCCAATGGCTCAAACTGTGGTCTGGCTGGAGCTTCCTCCTAGGAATGACTGAGGAGAGTGAAACGAGAGAGGAAGTCTGCTTCTCCCAGCCAGACACATGGACACAGAGCAGACAGTTTCCCATGCAGTAACTTCCCAGACTCAACCATTCACAGGCATGTTGGCTATGACCCCTTACTGAAACTTTGCAAAACAATCTATGGGACCCCTTCACTCCTGGTGATTCTGAGAATCACTCTCTAAAGTGCCCATAAATTAATGGCTTAGTGGGGAATAGCTAGCAAGTTATGGAAGGCAAAGCAGGGATTCGGCGGAAAGGTTTAGGGCCAAGCACGAAAGGGCACAATGACAGCGGGGAGGTAAAGTGCCCTCAAACATTCACATCACTGGTTCAAAAGCAAGTCATCCAGCTGGTGCATATGCCATGAGTCTAGTGAAGGACAACAGGAAATACAGTTGCTATTTTTTAAAATTTTTATTTATTGACTTTTTTAGAGAGAGAGGGGAAGGTGGAAAGAGAGTTGTTGTTTCACTTATTCACTTATTTCTGCATTCATTGGTTACTTCTTAAATGTGCCCTGACCAAAGATCAAGCCCAGAGGATGATGCTCTAACCGACTGAGCTACCCGTCCAGGGCTGCTTTTTGACGGAAAAATTTTAAAACTCATTAACTGATAAACACAAGTATCGGATGCTTGCATGACCTCCTCTCCCTCCAGCATGAGTGAGCGTGTGAGCACACACATGCACACGTGGCTTTCTCCGTGTCAGCCAAGTGTGCTCACTCTGCACCAATTACCAAGAAGATTGTTTTCTCTACAGAGGCCAAGTGTTATAACTATTTATGTATTTGTCTGGCTATCTACTTGTTTCTTGTCATGTTCCAGAAAATATGTTAAATGGCTTATTTGGACATGCAATGTGACAAGAATTTAAAGTAAAAGGAAGGTGGGAAAAAACACAAACCAAAGATGAAATGACAGGAGTCAGGAAAAGGATTCGAGAGTATAACATAATGATCTATCCACCTGTTCCCTGCGAGCCATAAATTTGCCCCCTAAGCTTTCCAGTGGCCAAGTTGCCAGTGAGGAGAAACCTAGTCAATTATATAATTCTCATTTCTAAGAGGAATTCCCAGACTTTTGTGTGCACTTGAACCACCTGAAGAGCTTATAAAACTAGCCTCACTCAGGCCCACCAACAGAATTTCAAATTCTGTAAGTTGGGGGTTAGATCCTGGAATTTAGAATTTTATCACATTCTCCTTGATTCCCTCAGATAAAAGAGAAACTAAGTTCTCAGAACAAGAACAGTTATTTTTGGTGTTAAGATCATATAGGACTTTCTTTCAGGGAGGAAGGAGAGGGAGGGGAATAGAAGGGAGTACATCCTTCTTATGGAAATTGATCTTTCTGAAGAAGGCCTGTTTTCAGTGGACGCAAGTTATCTTAAGTTGTTAATGTGGAGTTCTCAATACTTATGTGAACTGTGTGATCGTGTAAAGTTTCGTTCATTTCAATTCTGTAGCAAAAGAGACATAACTTTTATTATATTTTTCACATCTCACATCTTGTCACTTTGAAGCTGAAGTGAATCTCAAAGACTTTGAGGGTGCATCATTCATGTTTTATTTTTAAATAAATCAAGGACTAGATGAGATAGTCTTTTGTTTTCCTAGGAAAGGGATAATTTGGGCTGCTTTTAGACAATTTCTTATTTTCCGGTGTGCATAAACTGCTCTCAAACTGGGTAGAAAAAGGCATAAGAGGGTGGGGCAATTAGGTACTGAGACCTCCTTCACATGTCCATTAACTTTCTGTAGAGAGCTTGGTATTTGATGAGAATACAGGAATAGGCAGACTGCCTCTGTGGTATGTGCAAACAAGAGGTGATCTAATGTAATGTGGTAAGTAGGCTGAGTAAGGACATGCAGAACACTCAAGGGAGACAACAAAGCCATCCCTGGTGGCCAGGGAAGGCTTCTTGGAAGATGTTACATGTAAGCTAAGACCTAATATTTAGGTAGAAATTAAACATGAAGGCAGGTTAAACGTGGGTTGGAATGGGCTTCAAAATGGAAGTTGGGAGAGAATGTTACAAAATAAACATACAAATGAACAAAGAACCCACCCAGCCTGTTGTGAATATCCATTCCTGAGACAGAAGGAGGTATGTTGCTAAAGCTGAAAGAAATCCAGGCTGACCTCGCATGCTGTTGTGGGACAGGTGTGAAAATGGTGAGATGAGAAGAGGTGTTTGCATGTTTGTGATTGTAATCCTTGTTAAAGCTACAGATTAAGGACCCTTGTAATCTATATTAAGGAACTTAGACTAACCCATGAGAGCTGGGGAGCCCTTAAGCTAGAAATCATTTATTTGCATTTAGAAAGATTATTGGGACCCTTAATCTCTCCGATCATCTCTGATCATATCTTTCATCACAGGTAAGTTCAGATAAGGGACATGAATTATTTAGCACTTGAAAACCTAAGGGAGTGAAAGAATGAAGCCCATTGCTTCAGGGAGTAGCCCAAGCAGCTCCACAGATGAGCCCCGTCATGGCCACCCCAGGTATGACAGCTTGGAGGTACTGGACCAACTGCTGCCACCTGGAAATGAAGGTACTTTGCTGGTGGTACCCTAAATCAATGATCGCATTCATATATGTCTCTTATTTTTTCCCCCTCATATTTCTCACCACCATTCCTCCATTATCCCAGCAACTAGTTTCCAAGAAAAAGGAAAATCAGGCATATAATACTAACTACACACCCCTGCCTTGCAGGGCTGGAGATACAACCAGCTCCCTGAGAAAGGTAAACAGGACATCAGTAAATACTAAGAACGGGTCAATTATTTGGACAGGGACATGGAATCTGTTGGTAGAAAGGTGTTCTCAAGTATGTTTATGACAAATATTTTTGTCATAAAGATAAAATGTTTTATTTATGTTTATGATTAATAAACCCCTTTTTAAAGCTAAAGCTGGAAGATGACTTAACTCTAGGCCACAGTGTACAAAGGGTATCTATGGCTCTGCTAGAGGGAACATGAGTTGACTCACAATCCAGATTAATTCAATTTATGAGAAAACTACCCTGGTTTTAATACTAGAGCATTAAACTGGAGTACTGACTAATGAGGTTATTTGAAGGAAAAATAATGTTCTGAGATAAAACTCCTAAGATGATTCCCATGTGTAGTTTGCCATCTAGTGGTCATTTGTGGAAATAAAATAGGTTAGTACAGTAGTTTTCAAATGAGGCTCATTGGCAAACGGATGACTCAAAATCACATTTCAATTTTAAGACACCAAAATATATGGTGAAACCCTCTGAGGTCTGTGTTGGTGGGCAAAGGGGTGGATGGGTGAGTAGGGCATTTGTAAGAAATCAGGTGCTTCTGGGAAGCAGTACAGTGTAAGCGAATGGTTCTCAAACCTAGCTATCCACAAAATCACCTGGAACACCTTATAAAAGTACAGATGGCCAGGCCACACGGCAGACTGCATAAATTAGATTCCCTCAGGTGGGACACAGTAAATGGATGTTCAAAAGCCTCAGGTGAATCCCTTATGCAGCCAAGGTGAGGACCACTGTGTGGTGGGTTAAGACTGTGGATTCCAGCTGTCTCTCTTTCTATATGAGTTCCACCGCTATTTGTTACCTTAAGCAGGGAAAGTGGACTCATTAAATAACATCTATGTGCCTCATAAAATGAGGATGATAACCTCTCCTGTGGTTACTGTGGGGGTTAAACATGATCATGGGCATCAAGTGCTCAGTATAATGCCTGGTATTGTGCTCAACAACTGCTAAATGTTTAATGACACTTTTTATCAAAGGAAATGTTTTATAAGTTAATAAAAAGAATAAACAAAAAAGTAATTTAAACTATAAATCTTAATGAAAATTTCAATTATACTTTTTATTTAAAATGTGATTCAGGATTGTCTTAAGTAAAATATATTCGATTACAAAAACAACCGGTCTTAGAATACAGTATGAGATGCTTTAGTACACAGGACCAACAACACAAATGCATAGCTGTAATACTGAAATCTTAATATCATACACATTTAATGTATCAGAAGTACACAATAGAAAGATAACCCCTTCCTTAAAATCTTTATAGAAGCACTGAGACGTTTCCTCAAAGACAAGGTTCACGTAAGTCGATAACAAAACCTAACAGTCTGTTCACATGCCAAGGACAATAAATTAATCTTTAAAAGTATCTCTGAGCCAGAAAAATTCTCTTTTTGAGTTTGATACGTCAAAGACTAGTGAGGAACATTTAGAAGCTGAACAGAAACTGGTGACAAAGATGTGAAACAAGGAGTTTGAGAAGAAACAAACAGTTCAGTATTATCACTTTCATGTATCTGCCAAGTTCTAGGTTTCTTGGGCTCAACCAATCGCTGAACACAGTGACTGTAAAGGAATCCACATAAATACCAAAGCGCAGCGTCCTGGAGAATACACTCGCTGCAGAAATGCCCACAGTAATGAACGCCACCTGGTGGTAAGGTAATGAAATGGTATGGAATAAAATGTCAAATGGTAATGTGAAATATAAAAAGTATGTCTAGATAATGTTTACTTCAAAACCTGAAGTAAAAATACAGAATGGTGAGCTCTTTACTTTGTGTATCTGTTATAAACTTGGAATTGCTACCCTCAAAATACTCATGGTTTCAATGCCGACCATCTGACGGGTCCTGTGCTTGGCGCTCCCTGCACACTGATGCAAAAAACAAAGTTCTCTGAGAAGAAAGAAACCCAGGTCAAGGAAGTACTCATCATACTTTTTAAAAATTCAATGTTTTGTCTTCTGAATCTAAAGAGAATTTTTTCCAGAAAGATGATTTTTCTAATTAAGAATGTTTATGTACATAAACAGCAAGTCAGAATTTCAGAAGCTCACAGACTCAGAAACTCTAAATTATTCATTGACTATGTCAGTGGATGTGATGCCCGCATCTCATCACCTGCCGGTGTGTTTCTCCCAAAGTACATTCTTACACATGGAATTTTAAAACAGACATCAAAAACAATTTAAACCAATCAGATTATAGGACTGAAATGATGTCCTAAATTTTGTGACGCCATCGGTGTGGCAGTAAATTTGGGGAGAGGCAGCAACCATGGCTGAGCACGTGAGGGTGTTAGAATCAATCTTCATCGTCTCTTTGAAAAGGCACTACCTGAATTTCTCTGGCTATTCTCTCTGCTAAGGTTTTACTGCTTGCAGCAATTATTCTCCGTGACATCAGGTCAAACGGTCCACCTGAAATCAACCAAACATGGACAATAGTTACACTCTGTATTAAAACTATTCCTATAGAACTCAAACAGCCAATAGACACTATGGTCAATCATAACATGGTGGTTATCTTTTCAAAAAGCTACCCTTTCACATAACCATAATTTTTAAGCTTTGGCAACATTCTAGGCATCTTTTTTTAAAAACCAGTTAGGGGTGAGTCTCAATCATACCGGTCTGAAAAATGTCATTTTTCTGTTTTCCCTTTGTACACTTTTATTACTCTGATGACCTCCGTAATGTTTGGGAGTCTGTAAACAGGAAATACGGGCAGGGTGTTTTCATACTTCTCTCCTCCCATTTCCTGACTTCTTTGTCACTCTTCCCCAGACACTGGTGAATTTTTAACCCAGGTTCTCCTGACTTTTAAAAATGGCACCACCAGTTTGAAGCATTTAACCTCTGCAGGCCTGAGGCAGAAAGTGACCGAGCAGAGGTCAGTCATCAGCTATCACCCGGTCACCACTGGGAGTTGTTGGTACAATCTTCAGGTTCATTGACCTTCTAGACTTTTTCTACAGCCTGTCCAGAGCTCTTGCTACTCACAATTGAAGAGGCTTAGCCATTTGTCATTAGGAATCCCACATTACCCTTAGCATCTTATACTTGTCTGTACCCTAAAATGTTTATTTCGATTTTGGAGAAAACCACATCTTGTTTTGTCCTTAAGAGTATAACACATATCCAAACATTGAAAGACAAGAGCCACATGTGGAGGAAAGTCCAACAGAAGAGAGAAGAAATGCTTCACTACCACATCACGCTACCTGTCACATCCATCAGTACCCCACCGGCTTCGGTGACAATGATGCCAGCTCCGGCCATGTCCCAGCAGTGAATACCCATCTCGTAATACGCATCGGCAGCTCCACTGGCCACAAGGCACATATTGACAGCTGCCGTTCCGACACCTCGGATCCTAACAAATAGCATTTAAAAACAAGATTGGAAAAAAGAATTCTTTCAAATAAGTATTCCTCCTTAATGTCAGTTCATTTTAAGTGTTGACTGAGATCATCTGAACACATCTAGAGGATGCACATAAAAAAAGGTCATTTCTAACTTTAAAATGAAAATACATAAAATCTAATAATCATGGTGTACTATATGACAAAATTAATCCTCACAAAATGATTTCATAAGATAAACATTAAAATAATGATATTTTCAGGGGAGAAAAGCTGAAAAAAGACCTAAATTCTACTATCTTGGCATGCATGTATATATAATCATGTTTGTCAAAACAATGTAAAAAGGACTATCTTTCGTATTACAAAGATTTGAGTTTGCTCCCTGCTCAGCTGTTTAAAAGCTGTAATTTGGAAAAAACTTTATTCTTCAAATTGTAGCTTTTTGTCATCAAAATGGGGATATCACCTGCCTTGGTTCACTGTTGTAATGATTATAAATTATGTAAAGCACCTAGCAGAGTGCCTAATATAATATCTATTGGGTTGGCTGAAAAGCCTGAATGTTTTTGTCAGTAAAATAAAAGACACATATTTCATTTTCACCAATAAATTTATTGAACTGGATATTTTTAGTATGTTGGCTAGCTCCTGCGTGGTAGGACATTGATTATTCTCATTTAATGTCTCGATTTGATTGCTATCAACTTCAACTGGTCTACCCGACCGTGGAGCATTGTCCAGCTAGAAATCTCCAGCATGCAACTTCACAAACCACTTTTGACATGTTCTATCTATCACAGCACCTTCTCCACACACTGCACACATCCTTTTTGGCATTTCAGTTGTGTTTTTACTTTTCTTGAACTAATAAAGCACAGTGTGCTGAGAATGCTGTGCATCTTCTTCCATCTTCAATGTTAAAATGGCTGCACAAAAATTCACCAATTTTGATGTTTTATTTTTAAAATGAATGCTGATATGACAGCTGCCACAGTACAATCTTAACAAAATTGCTTTGAATGAAGTTCCAGACAACTAAGCACTACTAGAGCTATTGCATGGGAAAAAAACAAACAAACTTTTTGGCCAACCCAATAAAAGGCCCTCAGTAGAGAGGAAGCTATGGTTCTGGTGAAATTATTCCCTAAACCACGATACCAGAAAATATTACATAAGAAAACAGACACAGTGCATTTCACCTATGCCGAGTCCCCAGAACTTAAAAGGAAATGGACCCATAATGATCTACTTTGCCTCATAAATGTCCTTCCCTAACTTGGAAACTAATAGACTATTTCTACTTATTTTAAGGCATTCATTCAAAAATCATAACTCTCTTGATTTTTTTTTTGGTTATAATTAATGCTTCTCAGTTCACATTGAAAAACTAGAGAATCAGCTGAATGTGGAAGTTCATAGAAAGAAATCAGTACATCTGTACTTCTCCTTGGTAATACTTTCCCAGTTATACTTTTGAGAAAATCCCAGAAATAAAAGGTCACTGTTCCTGTTTTACTTCTGGCAATGGAACAATGAAAAGTTAAAGGTATGAAGCACTGGCAGCTCTTTCCTGCTCAGCATAAGCGTTCCACAGCCCACCGTTAAGTCCTGCTTCAGTTGGCGCCCTGGCTCAGGCTTCCGGAACCTCCCTCTGGACCTCCTTCTGGGAGGTTCCATAGCTACCTGACAGCCACCCTCTCACTTCCCTGCATACTGCGTAGATCACAGATTCACAGCCTAGAATCAGAGTCCGCACAGTGGCCATGCTATACACTGACTGTACGAACTCCTAAGAGAGAAACTTAATATTGGAAAAAGAGAAATGGCCCAGAAGCCAGGTCCTAGCCACATCTCCATCCGGCTGTGTGTTCCTGGGCAGTCACTTTACCTCCCTGAACCTTGGTCAACTCACCTACAAATAAGGCTGGATTATTAGAGGTTTTTTAATCAGATCAAAGAGTCTTACAACTCAGTGGTGATTTTTTCAGAAAAAACAGAATTGGTAGTAAATTAAAATCACAAAAATCTGTGGTTATTCAACAGCTTTATTATTATTATTATTTTTCAAGCAGACAACTACAGTAAATGTCAGAGAAATGATATTTAATGTAGCCATTAACTATATTAAAGTTAATGACCTGCAACCTCTAGTTTTCTTGAAAATTTAAGCATAAATGTATATAAGTGTTTACTATTGGTTTTTAATTTCTTTGCTTACAAAACTTTCAAGCAAACTTATAGAACAACTCTGAATCTGAAGAATAACAGTGTCATTATGATGTTAAAACCTTTACTACCTTCCCCCAAATAAAAATAAAATAAAACCCTGACCAGGTGGCTCAGTTGGTTGGAGCATCATCTGGTAAACTGAAAGGTCAATTCCCAATCAAGGCGCATGCCTAGGTTCTGTGTTTCTCCTGGGTAGGGGTGCATAAGAGAGGCAACCAACTGATGTTTCTCTCTCACATCGATGTTTCTCTCCCTCTCTATCTCCCTTCCTTCCCCTCTCTCTAAAATCAATAGGCATGTCCTTGGGTGAGGATGAAAAATTAAAATTAAAAAAAAAATCAACGAGGACAAATAAAACCCCTAAGACCCATTCCTTCAGTGAGTCTAGCAATCAGAAAACATGAATTCTCAAACCACTTCTGATAGAGGGAAAACAAGGAAGAGGACTCTAACATAGCACTGCCAGCCTGCAGGTACAGAAAGCTGGGGACAGCAGACGGGAGCAGCAGACGTAGGGGGAATGCACAAACCAGCCTATAAAAGAGAAAGTGGGACAGTGGACACAGACCAGTATCTCGTACTTCACAGCCCAGCTACAGCAACAAAGGGGCTGGGAAACACCCAGAGACTGACGTGGCAGCGCAGGGATGCTATGCTTCTCCAGGAGAGTCAGGTCGGACAGCAGAGGTTATTCCACCTATGTGTGTATATGGGAAACCAAAAAAACCACACCAAGCTCACAGAAACAGAGAATGGAGAGATGGTCGCCAGAGGCAGGAGTGGAGGGTAGGTGAAATGGTGAAGGAAGTCAAAGGTACAAATTTCCAGTTATAAAATAAATAAATCCTGGAGATGTGATGTACGGCACTGTGACTATAGTTAACAATACTATGCTGCATACTTGAAAGTTGAGTAAATCTTAAAAAGTTCTTATCACAAGAAAAATATTTTGTAAGTATGTGTAATGATGGATGTTAACTAGACTTATTGGGGTGATTATTTTGCAATATATACAAATATCAAATCATTACATGGTACACCTGAGACTGATATAATGCTATATGTCAATTATACCTCAGTAAAAGAGGTGGTACCTCTTGGAAACAAAGAAGTAAAGAAAAAGTAGGAACTAAGAAAGAGAAATTAAGAACCTTGCAGAAATGAAAAAGAAACAAGACATGCCAACAGCTCCCCCCAATAGATATTCATAAACGAAAATGCACAGCAGGGCAGAACGGACAGAATGAGGAAATCTGAAACCAGGAACCTGGTCCCATTATAAACAGAAATGTAAAACGGGAGGCCAAATCCACATAAAACTGCTACAAAACACTGGACATTGCTAATAAATGCTTTGGGCTTTTGCTGATAAAGTCTCCCCCAGAAAAATCAATAATAAAGTTGAAGAAAACTGAAGCTGAAATCAACCCAATCTGAATTAAATATCCCCAAACAAATAGGTGTGAATAAGGGTGGGGAGGGGGAAATGTTAAAATCAGAAATACAAGAACTAAACAGAGAGAGAGAGGGGAAAAAAATACAGGAAGAAATAAAATGAGATGAGATTGAACTCAGCAAAGAAAGTGGGGCACAAAGACAAAATGACATGAGGAATGAAGACTACATTTCATGACAGGCCCTAATAGCACTGGTACAAGTAAAAACCTAATAAAGGGCCATAAGGAAAAGAAAAAAAACAAGTCAAAAGAGTCAGAGAGAAAGTGGCTAAAATGGAAGACACAGAAGAGACTGAACTTGCCTCCTGGTGTCTCTGAAGAAGAAAATGAAAACAGGCTTGAACTAGTATTTAAAACTATAATTCAGGAAGACTTGAAAAAAAAAGACATGAATCTACATGTTCAAGGAGAAAACTATCTGAGAATGAGCAAATCCAAAATATATACTTGTAAAACAATGACATCAAAGATTAAAAGGAAAACCAATTCTCAGAGGTTCCATTAAATCATGAAATAATTTAAAAGCCAAGGACAAAATTTGATTGGCATCAGATTTCTCAAAAACAACATTCAAAGTGCCCCGACTGGTGTGGCTCAGTAGGTTAGGCATCGTCCCACAAACCAAACGGTCGCTAGTTCGAGTCTCAGTCAAGGGCACATGCCTGGGTTGCAGGCCAGGCTCCCCATTTGGGGTGTGCGAGAGGCAACTGATCAATGTTTTGCACATTGATGTTTTCTCCCTCTCTTTCTCCTTCCCTTCCCCTCTCTCTAAAAATAAATAAATAAAATCTTTTTAAAAAACTTACAAAGTAAAGGTGGCTAAAGAGATAGGATGGCTAAATGGCTGGAGCCTGGATCTTGCCTTGGAGGAAGGAAAACACTACGAAGGACGTTATTGAATCAATTGACCACAGTGAACTTGGATGGTAGATTAGAGAACAAGTTTATAAACTCAGTAGTGCACTGTGTGTGTGGAAGAGAATATCCCTGCTCTTAACAAGTAACAAACTGAAGTACTTAGGGATTAAGAACTATGGTGTAAGTAATTTACCTTAAGATAGTTCATGGAGGTAAAAGGTATGCATGGACACACGCACACACAGAGGGAAGAGTAAAAGTACAAACAAATGGGGTAAAATATTATTAATAGGTCAATCTGCGCAAAGGATATACTATTTTTTACATTATTTTTGAAAATTTTGTTCAATTTGAAATTATTTTCAAATTACATTAGAAAATTGGAATTACAGTACTGCTCCCATGTCAATTAATAAAAACTTTCACTTGTAAAAGAAAACTATTCCTTAATGTATTAAATTATCTGGAACTCTTGAGGGGAATGAATAGAGCTTACCCATGAATAGGGATGCAAAGAAGCTTTTCCATGTTAGAAAGAACTGTTCTTACAGTCTCTGGCGTTCTGCAAGAGCCCAACTCTGTGACCAGCAGTGACTTGGTAATATCTAAAAGAAAATGTTTCCAATAATCATTAGAGTTTAATGATAAGAATTCTGGTAAAAAAAAAAAAAAGAAATTGACACTTGTAATTCAGAATAAAACAGGACAATCTCATCTCACCGCTTCCTAGTTGTATCACATTTGTTTACTTCTAGGTCTTTAAATATTAAAATACTGATAAATTTATTATTTCTCAGTGGTCATTTTATAAGAGTCTAGCTTTTAAACCATCCCCAAAATATGCAGAATATAACTAATTTGCCTGCATACAGAATACCTTCAGTGAGAAATTAGCAAATACCTTAAATATTTAAAACACAGAATTTAGGAGTTAAATTCAATAAATAATTTATATATAGATTTGAAATTAAACAAGTTAGAAATGGAAGCTCTCTTATCTGCCCTGTTTACTAATTTCACAGATTGCCAAAGCTTGCCATTCCCTCTTTGAGACTGTCTGAATTCAGGACAACTCAACACCCGGTCACAGGCGAGCGGACCCCACACACCGTGCTCCAACAGCTGAGGAGTATGCTCATAGCTTGTTCTAAACATGTCTATCACAGCTGAATTTCTAATAATCATACAATTTTATTAAATATTATGGAAAGCAAAAGAATAATTATAAAAAGGGAAAGTTGTTTGTAGGACACAGTCCTTCAATTCTGAGATGCATATTTTTTCACATGTTAACATCTTGAAAATCAGGATGCATACTCCAATCTTTGGGGTCTTAGAGTTCCATGTAAAGAAAATGTGCCCTGACCAGTGCAGTGCAATGGATTGGGCGTCATCCTGCGAACTGAAAGGCCACTGGTTTGATTCCTAGTCAGAGCATGTGCCTGGGTTGTGGGCCAGGTCCCCAACGGCATGTGAGAGGCAACCCATCAATATTTCTCTTCCTCTCTTCCTCACTCCCTCTCCCTCTCTCTAAAAATGAATAAATAGAATCTTTTTTTAAAAAAGAAAATAAAAATATGTTCTCAGATTAAGTGTTTGAGGAGAAAAAAATATGATAGTATGGGAGGATTCTGAATTTAGATTATTTTGCAAGTATCTTTAAGTACCAGCTGCATTTAAAAGGATCTAATATACAAACTGGAAAACGTTGGACATGGTTTATGGAAGAAAGGTGATGACTCAAAAACTCAATCAGGTATCACACAGAAAGAAGACTTAAAATTTCCATCATCAAGCTCATACAAAAATGTATAGGCATCATTTTTAATTTTCCCAAATTTAACACATTTTTCCCTGATTTACTATCTAATAAGTAGTCTCGATGGCATCAGATCAGAGGGATTCTACAAAGAATTTTGGGATGCAGTGCCTGAAATAATAGGCAGGAACTCTCTGTCCCCCACCCTTGGCACCGATGCCCCAAGAGTGGTTCGCTCAACTCCACCAGCTTCCAGTCTAACACTACTACCTTCAAACTCCAGCTGGGGGAAAAAAAGCAAAGAGAAAATAAACACAATTTACGAATTACCTAACACTTGGAAAATCCCATAGGTTAACATTCAAAAACAACAAAATATGGGTACATAATATCAATCACACCCAAAATGAGAGGATAAACCTACCTTCCTGCTGTGAAACCTGCAGTTTCTGACCGTTGCAGAAGGCGCCTTTCCCCCTCCTGCCTGTGTACATCTTGTCCTCCACACAGCTGTAGACAACTCCAAATTCTATCTGCAGATGGAAAACCACTTTCCTTTACCAAACCTGGGTATTTTTCACTGTGAAATCAATACTTATTCTAAGAAAGTAACAAGAAAATCTGGTATACTGACAAACAATGTTTTCAAATGGCTACACAGTGGGATACTTAAAATACTAACTTCTAGATTAATCAGAGAAGTCATTAGACTTGAATTCCTGACTCTCATCCATTTATAAGCCTCGGAGCACCCACCTTGACCTCCTCCCTCTCACTCAGATGAGGACAGAACCTTCCTATTTTCTAGGGTGAATCCTTCCTCATGAGTACGATTCCTCCCCTCTCATACTTCTTGGAAAAGCTGCTTCCTACTGATATCTGGTCTCTGCAATATCGATTCTGACACCTTCTCAACAGACTCTCCCTCTCTTACAAAGTCTTCAAAATGTTATTTCTTTTCCCTTCACTGCCAAAGAGTAGTCCACACTTTGCATCTCCCTTTCTCCTTTAATCCACTACATTTTGGCTTCTGAAAGATTGCCAGTGATCACCAATGAACTCTTATGGGCCAAGTACCTTCTCTGAAGAACTGGAGACTGCCACCATCACCAAGGCTTCTTCCACATTTATTAATCCAGTAGCTCTGTGTCTCTGGCAGGACCCTCTGTCCCCCTACCTCACTCACTAACCTGTCTTGCTGTCAGTTGTTTTAGGACCTTCTTTTTCTGCTTAACCTTTAAAAGTTGTGCACCTTAGGATTTTTTATTTTTCCACTGCCCTTTAGCTCTCTATATGTAGTCCTCTAGGTTGGTTCTTTCCAGCCTACACATCAACTACCACCTGGAAGTGTGGGTCATCAACTCCATCATCACAGTGAAGAACCTCATCTCATAAAAACCTCAACCAAAGAGGTTATGCCTGGTCACGCCTAACTCCTTCCCCATTCTCCTCCTTCAAATTTTATCTTGAAAACACTTCCTGATTCTGGCATTTCCTCGGCGATTCTCACTGCAGCATCTCAGTTCAGAATCACCAGCCCCTCCAATATAATCACAACAAGGCTGGAAATACCTGTCACTGTGCACTTAAAAACCTCTACTGGTTTCCACTGCCTAAAAACAAAACTCAATGCTGTGGTGCAGACAGGCCACAATCTCACAACAGGACCACCACCAACTTCTCTCATTGCCCTGTTCCTGCCACTTGAGGGCCTCACTTGTGACAACCATCTCACCCCTTCCACACACCTCACGCTCTTCTCCAGGCTTTTCTTTGTGATTGAAATGTGTTCCTTTTCTTCTTTATTTGTGAAGCCCAAACCACACAATGGGGTTAATTCAACCCTTCTTTAGGAAAATCTCCCAAACTACTCATGGCGAACTGGTTCCACCCTCTTCTGCTCTCAGGGTTCGTTTTTCCTAGTCTACCACGTATGACTGTATCTGTTCACACATCTCACTTTTGCACTAACTGGGAGCTCAGTGGCAGGGACCACACACAGTGCCAGGCTGAGTATATGCTAAACGCTCACTTAGCTCCTTCGCACATTCTCACTGATGACCACAACCCACAGCTAATTTCATTTGCACTAATTTATGTTTCCATTTTCAGAGACTTCTTAACTCTCTTCTGTACACACTGATCAAATACATCACAAACTCCTTAAAGAAAAGTACATAAGATGATGGTAGACATCATTCATTGTTTGATCAATCAAATAGCCAAATAGCAAGGCAACGCAATAGCTACAAATTTTGTTCTACTGTGTTTACATACAGCAAGTATTTGGGCTCTTGAACACTCAGTATCTTCCACGTGTGCCCTGGCCCCTACCACTTCCTAGCCTTTCACTGACAACTGCTAAAGCATTCCTAGCTCAGATCTCACCTCTGCCATTAACCACCGTAGGTCATGTGCCAGCTCTTCATGCACCGGACTCTATCACATATATAACAGTGATTACATACAGACGTGTAGTTCAGTTCCTTCTGTGTATTTATTTCTTCCTTATAACTCTTGCTTCTCAAAAAAGCATTAACTTTTATTCAATGGAAAAGTATCATCATAATTTTAATACTCCTGTAGCTTATTTCAGAATAATGCAGCTGTATAAATTGAATATAGAGACAAATCTAAACTATTATGGAGATGTATTTACTTTTTCTCAGAAAATGACAGCAAGGCATTTTACCAACCATAAATTTAAACAGCATACCTTTTTATTGACAACAAAGCCGATTGAAACAGCAACAAAAGGAAATCTTAAAAAAAAAAAACACATACAAATTTACCAGGATAGGACTTATTTTCAATAAACGTGTTTTTTCCATGATATGATTGCTTATAAAATTTTTCATGTAAAGTCTCATCTCTTCTCCCCCAGAACAGTATGTACAGTATACAACCCTCTGTGTAAATGGCAGAGGTGGGGGAGTCGTACATGCGGGTCACACACAGGAAACTCACGTCTACAGGAAGCATCTCTGAGAGGTGTCACAAGAAACCTGAAACGCTTCTCACCTTCAGAGATGGGTCCTGAAAAATGGGACAGAAGTGGGAGGCCACTTCATACTGCACACCATTTTATATTTTTTGAGTGTCAAATACCACAAATATAGTAACAATGTAAAAAAAAATCTTTCTTCAAAAAATAAAACATTTTAAAAGAGATTTTTAATTGGTTAAAAAGTTTCTTTGCTTTGGTCATTTCTCCCCTAGCATGGACCTATAAACTTAGGCATGAATTATACAAAATAAATTGTTACTTTTCTTAACTCAAACACACAATGTGGAGCTTTGTATCTGAAAGGTAAACTGTTAGCCACAGGTATTGCCATGGCCGCATTACAGTTTGAAGACATAATTTCTGACTCAGAAGAGAATCAAGATAAAGAAAATAGACAAAATGGGTTCAATATAACTACTAAAAATAAAAATATTTAGAAATATTTAATAGTTTTCATTTTAACATACTATATGTATTGCATTGCAATCCTTTCTCTGTTACAAATGAGCATCCTTCCACGTTCTCATCCCTCACACAGAGTCTAGGCCCTCGCGTTAGAGACTCTGTCAATTCTGTGTCACTAAAGACATGCACAGCTACAGGGCAACTTCAAATACAACATCTGTGCAATCCCAGCAAACGAGGCTGGCGTTCGAACCCCCGCTGGCAATTCCAACAGGCTCTCTTCTATACACTTACCGTGCGCCAGCACTGTACTGTGTCCTTATGGAAACGCACTGCTCACTGAGTCCCCACAATGCTATTGGGCAGGTACCATGAATATGATCATTTTATAGATAACTAAAAAAAACAACTGAGGCTTAGAAAGATTAAGAAACTTGCCCCAGGTCGCAAAGCCTATAGACAAGCACCCAGATTCAGCCTAAGTCTTGCTATTAAAATTCAAGATCCTTTTAAGTTTTTTCTCCTGGAACGAACCTCCAGTATCAATCCCATGAACGCTATAACTGATCTCAAAGCAGCAATGGTGCTTGCTTATATTTTTGCCTGACTCCCACAGCGCGAAAAGAAAGATGGACAGGGCACTGCGTCTCATAAGCCGCAACAGCAATGTTCCATCACCACATCGGATGAAAATTCTCATCTTTTACTCTATAGAGCATCTTTTACTCTATAAATTACACATTTTTCTAAAGTATGTATGCTTGTGAACAGAGCACTCAAAAGATCCATTCAGTTCATATATACACAGTAATTACGACATAAAAATTTAAAAACGTACCTATGTACAAAGTTAGTTGTTCCATCAATAGGGTCAATGATCCACGTGGGGTTGTCAGTTAAGACACTTTTCTCCCCGGCGGCCACAGATTCCTCACCAATGAAACTAAAAGCAAGAGTGACTCCTTACACTGCTTTCAACGAGTTTCAAGCTCAACATTTCCTTAGCAGCAGTCTACTAGAAAACATAACGAAAGTCTACACACCACACTTTTCTGTCGTTGCTCTTTTTTCATTCATAATGATGAGTGTGGGAAGGCTATACCTTCCCCAGAGCAAAGTCATGGGAAAAGTAGAACTGAAAACCCTACAATGCGATGCACAGGCACAAGCGCACACACGCATGAACAGAGCGCTGGTGGTAGATGAGAACTTAGCAGGGAATGTGGTGGTTTTAAAAATATGCTCCTATTCCCAGCTAGTCCAGCTCAGTGGACTGAGTGCCAGCCTGGGAACCAAAAGGTCACAGGTTAGATTCCGGGTCAGGGCACTTGACTGCGTTGGGGGCGGGTGCCCAGTGGGGGTGTGCAAGAGGCAACCACACGTTGATGTTTCTCTCTCTCTCCCTCCCTTCCCCTCTTTCTGAAATAAATAAAATCTTTAAAATAAATGAATAAATAAAAATATGCCCCCAGTTCTCTCATCCTCTTCTCTTCCAGAGGTAGGGCTTAATGCTCCTGGCCTTGAGTGTGCACTTGAATATAGTGACTAATTTCTAAGCAACAGAACAAATCAGAAGTGTTGGTATGCAACCCTCAAGCCTCGTGCACAAACTCCTTCACAAACTGGCACCGTGGTTCATCTGCTCTCCTCTTTCCCCACTCCCTTTCCCATTCATGCCCTGGGGGAGACTGGCCACCCTGTTCTGAGCTGCTCTGAGGAGAGGCCCACATGGTGAGGAACTGAGGGAAGCTGCCAGCAGACCCCCCAGGAGCAGGTGGACGCACCAACCATCACCTAAGGGAACAGACCCTTCAGCCCCAGGGGAGACCTGAGATGGCTGCAGCCCAAACTGACAGTCTGCCTGTAACTTCACGAGACCTTGCGGCTCAGCTACTCTCATATTCCTGACCCTATAAAACACCGCGATAATAAATGTTTGTCTTCTAGAGCTGCTAAGGTTTAGGATAATTTGCTACGCAGCAACAGATAGAGAACATTAAAAAAGTGAACCAGAAGGCAAACAGCCCACCAAATTACTGTATCTACCTGTCTTCCTAAAACACACTATGTAATAAATGCTAGGTGAATTCTGGAAATGGTGTTTGATTTCAATGTTTTCTTTCCTTTCCTACTTTCATTTTTATATTTTTCCTTTTTTCAATAATGAACTGTCCTAACAATCATTATTATGATCTTTATCTCTTAGCCGTACACCTTTTTATTGAGAGGAAGTATATTTATTTAGCTAGAGCTTTCTTTTTTAATTTTATTTACTTTCAGAGAGGGGGAAGGAGGGAGAAACATCAATGTGTGATTGCCTCTCAAGTGCCCCTTACTGGGGACCTAGCCCACAACCTACGCATGTGCCCTGACTGGGAATTGAACCAGCGACTCTGTGGTTTGCAGTCTGGAGCTCAATCTACTGAGCCAGGGCTACTTAGCTAGAGCTTTAAAATGACCAGGAAGGGGTAGAGAATGACAATGCTGAAGCTTTAAAGTGATGCCAATACTTCTGCTCTACCTGTGCCTGTGAGAGAGCCCTGACTTCAGTGGTTTCTTTCAAATTCCCTAAAGTTACCATATAAAAAAGTTTGCAATACAGAGAATGAAGCTGAACTTCTAAATCATGCCTATGGCAGACATTTGTCACATCTGCTTCCCACCATCCAAACACTCTTCTTCATATGAGGGATGCTCAATATCCCCTCTTGGCTGCTCCCTGGCCGCTTGGGCAAAGGCAAATCACCCGAGTTCAGCAGGCGGTGTTCCTGGCCAGGATCTGTAATTGTGAGCTAACGAGGCATCACACTCAAGAGTGGGGTGACCAGTGGCGGTGCAGCCATGGCTCCTATACAGCGACTATGTCCAAGACCTTCCTCCCTGGTTCCTGCTCAACCTCCATTCTCAGGCTGCGGAGCCACCCCACCCCCTCCAAAGACATTCCTTTTCAGGTGAAGTCAACTCAAGTCAATTTCTTTATCTAGAATCAAAATTTTTATCTCATATATTGATTCTAACCAGGTTTCCTTTTTATCATTTGAAACTGAAACAAGAAATACCTGTGTGATGGGTACTTTTCCTTTATGAAAGAGAGAAGCATTTTTTCAACTTTTTGGTCAGTCACAGTTACCAAGTCAGCTGGAGAACTTTTAATCATAATGTTCACTTCATTTTTTAGAGCTTCACGAACCACCTAAAAAGAGGTTTTTTTGTAAAATAGAAAAAGCATAAGTAATTTGAAATCAAACTAAAAAGTGAGATACAGAAATGGTGTAAAACATTCAGTCTGTCTTAAACAATATTCTTACAAATCCCGTAGCACAAGTTTTATACAGTAAGCCTTCACTGGTTATGAAGCATAGAATCTTACACCCCATTTAGATTCACAACTGTCATAACAAAAAGTTAGTGACATAAAATTGGAGTATTCACTCCATTTACAGTGTTTAGTAAAATGAAAAGCAACAGGTATGTTTTATTTATCACAGCGGCCACCGGCTGCCCACAACTGCCGCAGTGGGTGACCAGATGGTAGTTCATACCTCTCCAGCTCGCCTTGCTAGAGTCACTGCATATTCCATGCATTCCTGCCAGGGATCAGCCATCTTTGAAACAGATTTAACACATATCAGAACACAGCAGTGACAAATCTCTAAAAGTCTTAATCACAGAAACATTAGTTCACAAAAACATCTCAATTAGCAAAATACTTTCATTTGGGATTCTCACCCCTTTCCTGAGTCTAGAGTTCAATTTTTTTTTTCAAGATTCACTGGTAGATCCAGTAAGAAACATTTCTACCTAAATTACTCCACTTTTACTGTAGAAACATTTTTCAGAACGAAAAAATACTCTACGAAAGTGTCTCCCAAAGTGCCCAAATCATATCACATTTAAAACAATGACATTGGCTTGGGGAATTGTAACAGGGTGCAGCCAAGAGGGGGGCCCCAAATAGGGATTTGTAATGGGGTCCAGAACTCAAGGTGTCCAGGAAATATTAGAAAAATATATATAGGATGTCCTCACCCCCACAAGTCTGAGCTGGGGGAAGGGACACATGGAGCAGAGCCACTGAGAGCTGTTTTGTACAGCAACAGCTTTGCAGCTAACCTCTGGCATGGTCCTTTAACATATATATTACCGTTAACTGGTTCATAGATATGTTAAGTAGCTGTAGCCAAGCTTTGAGCCAGGAAGATGGGAGTGACTTCCACCCAAGATGTAACAGGGAGGCAACTCCCCTGGTTACAGTGCCTGCGTGAGCTTGGAGATGATTGGCTCCACGCCATGGGGTCACAGCAGCCCAGACTTACTACAGCAGCCAGTAAACCTGGAAGAATATGGGAATGCTGGCAGGTGTAACTGATTATAGGAGTTGGAAATGGGGCTGCAGATGAAGATTGGCGCTGGGATTTAAACCCAGGCATGACTGCCATATGAGGGGAGGACCACGAGGCTTTGGCAGAGTAAGAGGGGATCCCCCGGCTTGGGGAGAGTCAGGACCACGTGGCTTTGAGTTGCTACTTTTGACTTTGAGTTGCTACTTTTTGCCCCGCAGCTTAGGAAGCAGAAGAGACTTTTCCGGGAAGGGGTGAAAGGACTCTTGCTGGTGGGCCATGAGAAGGTGCCACACGGCTTTGGATTAACTGGAGATGTGGCAGCAACACAGCTGATGGTGCCGGGAGCCTGAATCACGGACTTCTACTTCTTCTCCTGAGATAGGTACCTCAGACTAGGGCAGAGGGAGAGGGAAGGACTGTGTGCGTCTGTGGGTATTCTAAAGGACTTTAGTATTTTAATGAAGACATTAAGTCATTACTCTAAGTCTGTATAACTTTTAAATAAGTAACTCCTTCCCTTTTCACCAATCTCTGGAATCGAGAGACGTCTTTCCTCTGGCAGGGGGCAAAGTGGACCTAGTAGGTGGGGGGAACCCCCAGACAAAAAGGGGGGGTGTCCTTTTGGTAATAGTATATTGTTCACTCCCCCACCCTGGGTCTGTTCTGTAACGGAATGGCGAAGAAAGAACACAGAAATATTTTCAAGGTCAGGGACACCTAAAGTGGTTCCGAACAAGTCTCCCCTAAATGTGTCACTTTGGCATGTGGAGTATTTTGAGCCAAAGGCAATAAAGGCCCAGAAGACACATAAAAGGCAGAGCTTTTACTGCCCCCTCACCTGCCAGTTTTGTTTCTGTTTGAGAAGCAGCAGCACAGTTAAGCTCAGAAACTGATTTTTTCCTTTGGTACAGGTGTTGGGGGGGATTTCTCAAGCCAACTGCATACAGGATAATATCTCTTTACAAGCCAAGGAAAGAAATGACACTTCAAACAGATGACAGATTAACTTCTCTAGTGATCCTGGCCAGAGGAGATGAGAGGAATGAATTCCAAATTTTATCAGATGTGTATCTTTTTATACCAGAAGGAGGAGGCACTTGGCAGTTCTGGAAAGAAAATTTCAGGACTAAGAAAAAAAAATAATAATAAAGCAAAAATGAAATTTCTTTCCCTGAGTTTCAGAGAGGAAAAAAACCCAAAACATTTTGGTGTTCTGAGCTGTCCAGCTTTCCACTGACTGTTGAAGAGAAGACTAAAATAACTCCCCACTGGCGGGACCACATTCTAAAGCCTGTACCTAGGACAGTGAAGCTTCTGAAGTTGTCAGAGTCAGAAATGTGGCATCATTTATAAAGCTACCCAAATTATGACACCTTTATAACTGAAAATAGCTGGCAGAGCTTCACTTTGACTTGTCAGGAGGCCCCATCCCAGGTGCTCACAAGATAGGAAAAGGCAAATAGCAGACACACTGAGCTGCTTCTGCTAGCTGCTTTTTTCTTCCTGAAATAAATATTTTAAAACTTTACAAAGGAAGCCACTTTTTGAGTTACCTAAGTAACTCCTTAGGCCACTTCAAGAACTGCTTCCAAACTCTTTTGTCATTCTTATTTACTCCCATTCCTCTCCTGTAGGCTTAACAGAAGGAAAGCTTAACTCCAGCCACCACTCTCCCCACCTAACAGCACCAACAATGACCAGCATTCTTCCAGCCAGCTGCAAACCTGCCCTTTCTTCTGGGGATTCTCCCCCAGAAGTCAGCGTATTTTTCATCATGCAGAACTATTTGCTGAATATTGTATACTATGCACTACATCACAGTTGATACTGACTCTCTAGTGGGGACTCAGATATTGATCAAAACAATTGGACTACTTGCAAAATCACTGATGTGACAAAGGCTAAGGAGAAGTGCAATAAGTATGTAACAGGGAGCTCTGGCCAGCTCTAGGGTCTCAGATAAGGTTTCCCTGAGGATGCAAACAGACCAAGATCTGAAGGACAAATGAATAGGCATTAACTAACACAACTGCAGGACACCTGGAAGTGAAGGGGGACTGAGACCTCAGCAAGACAACTACGAAATCAAGGGAAACAGGAGGGAAAGGCTGGGGGAGAGCAGGGATCACCCTGCTGCAGCCTGGGAGGTAAGACTTGGTTGTGAGCTCCTGGAAGAATCTCTTCCTGGTGGGCACTGAGCATGGACTGGAGGGTGGAGGGGAGGTAGAGAGTGGGCAGATCAGTTCGAGGATTCAGGCTTACAACCCAGCAGTCCAAAGGACACCTGATAGTTGGCTTACACCTGTAGGGGCCGGGGTGGGGATGGAGTGCAGGAGGTATTTGCTTCAGGAGGTAAAGTTGGGAGCACTGGGTAACAGCCTGGATTGGGATTATGACGGGACCAGAAGAGCTTAATGATGCCCAGATTTCACATGTTGGCAGCTGAACATATAAAGGTGACATCTACCATAACAGGGAATGACAGAAAGCAGTTTACGATTTGGGTAGGAAGTGTGGTGAGCAAGTTTAATTAGTGGAGTACCAGGGGCCTTCGTGAAGCCAACCGGACATATCCATGAGGCAGCTCAACATGAGAGATCTTGAGCCTAGAGGAGGGGTGTGGCCTGCATATAGAATTTCAATCACCTGAGCAGGGGAACTGAGTTCTAAGTCTGAAGGATATTCCTTGATCAGAGACTCTGATACTCAGCGATACCCTCCTTACATTTCGGCCACGTATGTGCTTGCCTTGCCTTCCCACCCACATTTCTTGGTAGAAGGGGCCACATTTGATCCACCGTCCCTTTCCCAAAGGCCTGAAGCATTTCCAACTGATTCTGTCCTGGTCCCAGCCCTCCCGGCGGTGAGAGTCACGCACCTCCCTGTCACTTGTGTGTCCCCAAAGTGCGACTTCTCATCAAAGGGACCTACACGGTGCCTAGGTGACCCCAGACTGCGTCCAGTCCCTGAGTTCCCTCGGAATCTGTGAAATGAAAGCGGGGGCTCGTCCTACACAAGCTGCCACAAGGGTGCAGTGAGGTCGCTGGGGCAAAACAGCTACACAACATGGGTACTGATCCTGGGGTCACTCGTCGCAGTGACTCAGGACAACACAGGCCCCGGGTGCCGCCCCCTGCTCTGCTCCTCTCCTTGCCGCCTTCCCGCAGCACCGCCCACTACCCATCCCGCTGGGACCAACATGGGATCGCGGGATCGCGGGATCGCGGGATGGTAGGAACGCAGGTCTCACCTTAATCTACTGGGGGTCAGCCTCACAGGCTGCAGGAAGAACATGCAGCTCGCTCTTTCCAGAGACGTAGCGGGGACAGGAAGTCCCGCCCCACGCCCCGCCCACAGGGGTGTGGCTGCCACCACCCGAGCCGCAGGAGAGCCCCGCCCCGCCTCTAAATCCTAACTGGCGTGAGCCCTGCAATCTGCACGGGTCTTTTCTCATCCTTGGTTCTGTCTCAGGCCTGCACTTTCTTCTGTACAGTTTTTTTTTTAAATTCCTTTCCTCTTTATTCCGTGCATTCTTTCTTCCATGCCTTCCCATTTTCCCGTTTCTCTTTCTTTCTTCCTTTCTCTCATTTATTCCAGACTTCTCTCGACAAAAGACAAATTGCAAGTATACATCCGGTTTTACAACTTTTATTTGCTAAACCTATACTAGGTAGTAAATAAAAACATATAACAAATTATATATATAAACCATATACACTACATATATTTAATAGATAGGTAGCTTGATAAGTGATGCCCAGAATCAACTGTCCTGTCCCTATTCTCAATAATTCATTTGGTTACCATGTCTTGAGGACTTAACCATGCTTCAGACTACATTTTTATATGCATTATTCTACTTAAACCTTGACAATAGTTCTGTGACAATTTAGCTTCACCAAAGCGTTGAGGAAAATAAGTCCCAGAGAAGTTATTTGTCCTGAGGTCACATAGTATGGAACACCCTGAGTCTGAGTCCGTGCTCGGGGACTATATGGCACAGTGAGGCTACACTGTGTGAAATACAAGGACTAGTCTGTGATCCTTAGAGTTTTCTCATCTTGAAATAATAGCTCTGGCATCATGGGATATATAGTCTTACCATTACAATGCAAAAAGCATTGCACAGATCCAAGAGGTCCTAGACACGACAGGCCCAGGAAAGTGGGTTATTCGGCTCTTTGCTTGTGAAGAGACTGCTTCCCTTTATTTGACCAAAAGACAGGGTGTTGTCAGCAACACGTTGCAAATGAAGTAGTTCTCAGAGATGAATGAGAAATACTAGCTTTAACATATGCATTACTTACTAGGCTTATAACTGTTTACCTTAAACTAAAATTTTCCAACTCTTGAGTCCCCTATCACTTTAATAGTGTAGGAAAGGTTTTCAGGAACAGTGGTTGGTTTGGTTTTAAAAGCATGTTGACAAATTGTGTATTCAATTTTGTATGCAAATAAGATTTAAATTTTCTCTTTATAACATCTCAGAAACTGAGTCTCATTTAAGTAACTTGGTGGTCTTTGGTTATATTTCAGGTAGATTTTGTATTCTGGATTTACAGTTTTATTAAATACACAAAAATTTTGATGATAACTTTGCAAATATTTGTTAATCATTGAGTATGAGAATCTTTTTTAAAATAATACTTTACAGCCTAACTAAGTATAATGGAAATCACTATTTTAAGTCTAGGAAAGAGGGTAGCACATATATATACAAAAGATGAATAAGGTCTATCAAGTCGACAAGATTTTTGTTATTTTTCATTCATTGGAACTGTTTTGTATACTGTCTTAGTTCTGCTTGTTTTATTTTTGTGTTCTGCTTATGGTTTATTTTATATAAATTTTTATAATACTTTAAATTAAAACAAAGATTGATGATTTAAGTATCTGAATTGGATACCTTCATTTGTCTAGCAAAAAAAATGCTTTTGTGTTCTTGATGAAAAAAAAGAAGAAAAAAACTTCAGAAATTAGCTTTTTTGGTTTTCTGTTGTCAGTTATCTTAAACTCTTGACAACTACATAGTGACATGTTGATTCATAGGCAAATAAAATTTTCCAGGCATTTATAGAAATGTCATCAGAGTCCTCTTTACATCTTCTTAAATGAACATGGTCCTGTAACAGGGTGCAGCCAGGGCCCCCCTGCCCTCAAACGAAGGATTTGAAATGTGGTCCAGAACTCAGGATGTCCAGGAATTATAAAATATAGGGTATCCTCACCTCCACCAGTCTGAACTGTGGGGTGGGACACATGGAGCAGGACCATTGAGAGTTATTTTGCATACCAATAGTTGGTCAGCTTCATAGCTGATATCCAAAAACATCTTTTATTCAACATTTCTAAACAGCTGGGTAGTTTCATAAATATGTTAAGTAGCTGTGGCCATGCTTTGAGTCAGGGAGATGGGAGTGACTTCCACCCATGATATAACTGGGAGGAAACTCCCCCTGGTTACAACGCCTGTGTGAGAGCTTGGAGATGATTCACTCCATGCCACAGGACCATGCCTGCCCACACTAACTATGGTAGCCCAGAAAAACTGGAAAAATATGGAATGCTGGCAGGTGTGGCTGATTGTGGGCAGTCAGAAATAGGGATGCAGAGGAAGATTTGCGCCGGGGATTTAAACCCAGGCACGGCAGCCATGTGGTGTGGACCACGTGGTTGTGTGGCTCCCTTAACCACAGGGCTTAGGAAGCAGGAAAGCAAGAAGTAGGAGCCATGCAGCACTCTCTCTTAGCAGTTTGGAAGAACGCAGGAGAGACAATGTGGGAAGGAAAAGGGTGAAAGGACTTGCTGGTGGGCCATGAGAAGGTGCCACATGGTTTTGGATTAAGAACTGGAGATCATGGCAACACAGCTGATGGTGCTGGGGACTGCGGGAGACCTGCTATCCGAGCCATGCACCATTTTTCCTGAGATACGGTACCCAGGCTGGCCTGCCAGGGCAAAGGGGCAGGAAGGACTGTGTGTGTTTACGCAAGTGTTAAGGGACTTTGGTATTTTAATGAAGACGTTAAGTCATTACTCTAAGTCTATAACTTTTGAATAAATAGTTCCTTTACTTTTCACCAAACTCTGGCATTGAGAACCATAATTCTAATTCCTAAGGGTGATGGGCAAGGTGAACCTGGTGAAGAGAGACCCTGGGAGATAGGGGACCCATTCAGTAACAGCATCCTCCCCCCCCCCCCATGGGGCCATTCTGTAACAGTCCCACTCACAGATCAGGTATCTTATTCTCTCACATTAAAAACACTTAAAGATTCCTACCTCAAAAGAGCAGGAGGTCAAACATTTTTCTAGGGGCCTCAGCTGCTACCTCACATTGGTCTCAAGTAACTGAGTGTTTTCAGGCCAAAGAGGCCATTCTGCCCCCAAAACGCCCACTTAAACATGAAATGAAGAATCCTCTAATGCAGGGATCCCATTAGGAACATGGCTGCGGGCAAAGCTCACTTGAGTTCGGCCTCTTGTCCCTCCCCTTCGGCAGCTGGCCAGCGGAGGGTGCACACCTGACCACCTTACATGAAACTGGTCTCTGGTGCCAAAGAAGTTGGGGACTGCTGCCTAGCACACAGGATGGTCTACTGCTCAGCTCTGATTTGGTCTGCGTTGCAAACTGGTACCACCAAATCCAAATGATTTTTGTCTGTGAGTGATTCAGATGGCTGCAGCGCCCTCAGTACAGGTGCATTGCTCTTGGGTTCTCAATGGGGCATTTTTTAAAGCTACAGTAGCAGTCATTGTTCCCAATCACAAAGATCTACCAGGTCTAGGTGGCTGGGAGATAGGGAGGGGCCAGGTTCCAGCCTCAGCCACTCCTGGTGAAAACAAAACCTGCTCTTTGGTATGGGGAACAGGTCATAGTTCCCTTTTCACCAGCTGACTTCCATCCTGGAGAGAGGTTTTTATTATCCTAAACCTCAAAATGGAAGGGAGGGGAGATCTAAAGCCCCTGATATCTCCTAGACACCTGACTGTACTTGAAAGGGAGTTTCGGGAGTGATGGCCTTTATCAGGCTGTGGAGCACTTTTGTCAAGCTGTGCATATGGGGAATAGGTATTTGCATAATAAAGAGTGGGCACCTAGGTGATTCCTTTCACAGCAATCTTGGGTATCTCACTAACCCTACTTACTCCCCAGAGGTGACTGCTTGTAAATGGCAACTCCCTTTCACTAAAAAAAAAAAAAAAAAATTCAACTTCATATCACAAGATTTTCCTGTAGTGGACTTGGATTAAAAATAAAATTTACATGTGCAATATGCAAGTCCTCAGGTGGTGGAGCCTCCCAAATATCTAACAGGATTTTCATGTTTTAACATGAAATAGGTTGGAGCTGCAGATATTGGTTAAGCCACTGACATGCCCTGTAATGCCACCAGCTTTCTCAGATGATTGGAGGATCATCCTGTACACCAGAAGGTTGTGGGTTCGATTCCTGGTTAGGGCATATACCTAGGTTACGGGTGTATGTATGGGTGGCAACCAACTAATGTTTCTCACAGCGATGTCTCTTTCTCTCTCAGATCAATAAATAACCATAGAAATTGATGCTTGGACAATGTATCACAGAATCTAAACTCTTAAAAGTTAGAAACTTTTAAAAACTAGCCTAATACCTCTACCTCTAGATATTTTTCTAACCAATCACAGTTGTGTAAAATACTTGGTATGAACTCACCAACTGGATAGCATGTTTTATGCATCTCATTCTTAAAAAAAAAAAAAAAAAAAAAAAGAATAACTTAAGTAACTTTATCCCAATCCAAATTAGTCAAATTTTGTTATGTAAAAATCTGTTTTCCACAATACAACTGATAGATAAAATGTATTCCAAGACCCATCTATGCATTTTTAACTCCTTTTAACATGGAAGACCAATCAGATATGCAAAGAAACAGTAATGATGAGTTTACTGTGTGTTAGGCAGTGTTCTGAAAACCTTGCTCATATTAACTAATTTAATCCTCACAACAATAGCATGAGGTAGATAGGATCATTACCCACATTTTCCACATGAATTTAGGCAGACAGAGTAAGCAATTTGACCAATGTCATCCAGCTGGTAGATGACAGAGCTGAAATTGCAGACCCAGGCACAGTCTGGCTCTGCACCATATGATCTTGACCTTTATAGATATTGCTGATTAATTTATCCAATAAATGTTGAATGAGCATCTACTCTGTTTGAGACATTGTGCTAAACACTGTAGGGAATTCCAAGAATACGGGGCACCTGCACTCAAGAAGTTCATTGGGCCCCAGGCCATGTGGCTCAGTTGGTTGGAGCATAACTGAAAGGTTTGGGTTCAAATCCCAGTGAGGGCACATACCTAGGTTGTGGGTTTGATCCCCAATCTGGCATGTAAGATCCCTGGTCCTGGCACATATGGGAGGCAACCAATTCACACTTCTCTCTCTAAAAGCAATGATAAAATGTCCTCGGGTGAGGATAAAAAATTAAAAAAGAATTTTTTAAAAAATTTTGGTTGCTGCCCTAACTACAGCACTTGTGTGTGGTTACTCTCATCAGTCTGAACCTTCTTCACTTTGCCCCATCACCCTGCTCATGGTGCTAGGTCCTAGAATTTCATGCCAGAACCACAGACTTAAGAGTTGAGCAAGATCTTAAACCTCAGTTGAATTTCTTCATTTTACAGATGTAAAACTGAAGAACAGAGAAGTGTCTTGTTCAAGGTCACTAAGTTAATGAAAGGCAGATCTATCAGCTCCCAATCAGTAAAATATGTTCATGGAAATGCATATAAGTTAAATTTGTGCAAGCTTAATTATATTTTTGGTATCTAAGTGGACACTTCTGTGTAAAGGACTCAGTAGTAAAAGACTCCATGTAAACATTTATCACTTTATAAAGTGAATAATAACCAGCCACCACCATGCCGAAAAACATCTTTTATAAATCTTGGTATTCATATATTAAATTTTATGAAATTATAAAAAAAGAACTTTGGTTTTCTTATTGGCTGACAAACCAATTACCTAATATTATGAGAATTTACAACTTCTTCACGTAATATGCCTATTACGTGAACACTCCTTCCGTAAAAGGTTGGGATAGTCTCATAATCACTACAGGAGGTGTTTTTTAAATTGCTCTTTCCCGCATGCGAGACCATACTGAAGTACACATTCCAATCCAACTCTTAAAACATTTCCAACACAGCTACAAAGTGATCGCCTTCTTCTGAACTCCCATATGATAATGTACATATTCTGATAATGTATACTTCCCCGCCACTGTCAAGTTTGCACAGATCATAAGTGGGTTGAAAGCAGGCATTATTTTAGATATTCTTTGAATCTCCCATAGTACTTCATTCAGAGTAGGAATTGTCATGCTTTGATTGTTAGATGAGGGGAATTTTTTTCTTTTATATTCTATGATAAGGATACATCTTTTCTTCGCCTTGTAGAACAGGAGGATCAGTAACATTTCATATCCAGAACACATGGCCACTGTAACAGGAGCAACAGAAGCTAAGTCTGCCTTGGATTGGGAAAGAGAAAGCTTGATGACAGCCAGAGCTAAGGAGCTACTTAGCATCCCACTTTCAATAGCAACAGTTTTACATATAGGAAGGGGCAGCCTAGAGATTTTAGCAAAGGAGTACCCAAACAGAAAACCCAAAGCAGGAACTAAGATACCTAACAGAAGCACCTCTAAGTTAACTGTTATTAGAAACCTTAATCCCATTCTGAACATCAAATAAATTCCTACAGACACTAAAATAAAACTCAGAGGTCTAATGATTCTCTCTAGGACATTTGCTTTTTCAGGTATTCTACGCTTGATGACTATTCCAGCCGATATAGGAATAAGTATGAGGAGGAGTGGTGACATAATTATCAAAACAGGAATATGGAATGTACCAGATAACCCTAAAATCCTACTGCACAGGTAAGAATTGGCAGGTATCATTATAAGGGCCAAGACCACTGGCATGCACGTAATCAAAATAGCCAAAGTGGTACCTCTTTCTGGAAGCAGAGCAAAGAGATAACCCCACCCCTCCTGGGCATGTGCAGGTCATTACACATCTGAAAGCCTGTGCCTCAGGCAATGACAAAATCTGAGTCAAAAGAAATCCACAAAATGGCATAAGAAAAAACTGTGTAAATGTCCCCAAAATTATTGGCAAAGGTCTCTTCCATAGTGTTTGAAACACATGCAATCCAATCTTGCAACCAAATGCACATTTATTTAACAGTATCATTGGCAGAATATGTATTAGGATATTTCTATCTATGTGCACGGATGCCTGGAAAAGACTGTCTTGTCTTTGTTTGAGCACTTCGACTCTGACATTCTTTATTTCTTAATGAGTCTTTCTTGCCTACCTTCAGAATCTCCAGTTGAATGGCCAAATTTGTCTCCCCTTATTCCTCTGTCACTAGCTTTATGATAAAGTTTGTAGCATCCACGAAGGTCTTGGTCACGTTCACCACCTACAGCATTTTAGGATTTTCTAACTGCACAAAGAGGTCGCTGGAGTTGGGCCATTTATCTTTGTAACTTGATCGGACGACAACTGTTTCTTCTGTCTTTGGGAAGAATAGTATTTCAGTCTCCTCTATATTCAGAAAACTGAGAAATGATTTCCTTGGTTCTCCCAGAGTCACACATGACAAAAGCAATACAATAAAAAATTTTCTAATCATTTTGAAAGCTTAAATTAATCATATATGCAAAAGCATTAAAACCAACTAGAGAACATTCCTGATAAAGGTTGAGGCAAGAGTTGTTTTGCTGGATCAAAGTACGGAGGAAGAACTATGTACTTTCAAACAAATACCAAGATGCCTAGTAAGTGACACACCTGCCTAACCTGTAGTTATGAAAATGTACAAGCCACAGTATATTACAGCTTCAATTTATCACAGCAGAAACCTAATCTCTTCTTTCATTCCTTTTCTGCTAAAAAAAAAAAAAGAGGCTCCTATTCACCTGAATTTAAAAACTTAGGGTCATCATTTTTTGTTTTTCTTTCTCCCTAAGGAAAAGCTACACCGGAAACAGTCAGGATCTGAAATACTAAAATAGATATTGAGGAGGCCTGCAAGTGGGTGTTACTATTTTACTCACTCATGTCAAAATCAAGTTAAGTATTTACTGGTCCTGTTTGCTGGGGCCCTATGCCTAGAGCAGGTATCGCAGAGGAATCCAGCCCAATGCGTCTCCACATTCCAGCAGTTCTCCAGGGTAATCCCTTAGCTTGATGTAGAAAACCAGAGTCCATAAATCAGCCTTGCTATATCCTTAGGCAACTAATGATTTTCTACAAATCTAAAAAGTGTTTGCATCAATTAGGCAAAATCTGAAACTGTTTTGGGGATCCTTAAGTAGAACAACAATGTCCTAGTTACCAGAAAGGTTGGGAACCTGGGAAGCTGGTGGCCAGATCCATGGCCAAGGGATAGCCTGATTAAGGAACCGCTGCTGCCAGACACCACTGAGCCTGACAAATGGGGCAATGGAAGGTCACTGACACTAATTCTCTTTCTCCTCCCTTCACAGCTGAGGGCAAGGACATTCCACTGACCCAACTGAGGGTCATATGCCTGTGCCTTGGCTTCCAGGAAAAAGGAAAAGTATTGGGTTTTTTGGACTTCAACCCACATACTCCCATAATTATGTATTTCTCACACAAGAGAGGGAGTTCTGATACTACACAGAAAAAAGAAAACAATAAGAAAAAAATCAGCTCCAACCATCTTACTACTAAGCCTACAGATCTGGTAGTCTCTGAACAGATAACCACTTCAGCAGATCCTTCAGGGAGTCAAGACAGAATCTGTGTTAAATTGCCACAAGGACCGTTTGTAGTAAGTACTTTTAGATCATGATGTTTGCTCCTCAAAAATTGTTAAAGCAATTTTAGTGTACATTTTTTAAAGTTTTAAAAATTCTACTTATATAGGTTAATTTTTCAAAGGCAGTAGACTCTACACCTAAAATATTGAATGTCAACTGTAACTAAAAAATAAATGTTTTAAAAACTGCAACAGACCCTATAGTTCATAAATTGTATTTCCACATACCACATCAAGACATTGTCCCAATGCTGAAAATAGGGAATGTAACTGATGTTTCTATGATATCTCAGTTACATTTCTGGAGAACTTCCCTAAAGAAAAGACACTTCATAAAACCAAAGCCATCTTTATAGTATGTGACCAAATGTTTTAAATCACAATTTCTGTTGCCCAGCTAAAAAATGTAAGGAAGGTACATTTCATTTTGCTCAGATTCCTCTATCTGCAACCTAAACTCTATAGGGAATAAAACCTGACAAATCTGGAAAAAAATGAATAATTTATTTTTCACATGCCTTTACTGGCTGATTATATTTAAACTGAAGCTAATTTATATCATATTATTATTACAACTATTCATCTGAATTGAAAACTATTTGTGAGTTTTCTACTTATAATTCTAGTTGTCAGCAAGCACGTAGAAACATACTAAGGTGGCGCTGGGAACAGTCAAACTCTAAAATTTCACTGAGCATACTCAACCTAACAAAGTCTGAGAAAGCTGACTGATGTCAATAGTTTGGAAATGAGAAGCTGGGAGCTTTTCTCTTGCCTACAACCTGTCCTCTTTAGGAGACTGTTCATGCTGGGTCTGATCCCAGGAGGCTCTGAGGATACTGGTACTTGTGTCTTCTGGACAAGCTTGCCCCACTATCTGGCAATGAACCTAACCAAGGATGCCTATTGACACAGTCCTTTCCTCCATGACCCTGGTCTCCTTTCTGTCTAGTCATTGACAGGCCTGCTTCCACATTCTCCCACTGTAACTCAGTCTCTGCCAGCCTTATGTACCCTCTTCTCACTCTTCATTGGTACTTTCTCTGGTATATTTAGCTTTATATTCACGAGACATATGTTAACCCCTTACCATGTATAAATAATTATGACACATGCTGAGGTATTTGTTTTGTGTGTGGGGGGGGGAGCTCTGCCCGCAGAGCACCGCCCCCCCATCTGCCATGGATGAGAATAAGTCTACCAAGACATGATCTGCTTGGGGAGGAAAGGTGGCTGATCTCTCAAAGGAGAAGGGGGGCGGTGTTCCTCAGTAGGCTTTTATTGGATTTAGTTTGCATAGGAATACAGGGCGTGTGTGTGTGTGTGTGTGTGTGTGTGTGTGTACAGCTCATCAATCATTGTCAGCAGTGGTGATCAAACAGATAACATTCAAAGAACTCTGAGGGCTTATTCAAAGTCAGAGACAGATGGCTAAAGGGCCATAAAACTTTGGGGGAAACATACTCATTTCATGCTTGGACCCTTATCATTTAAATTGAGGGTATTAGCAAAACAGGTTTCACAGGATTTTATGCATTCTTTCTTAGGCCTGATCACCCCAGGGAACCCGCTCTCATTGGTACTTTCTCTGGTATATTTAGCTTTATATTCATGAGATGTATGTTAACCCTCTACCATGTACAAATAATTATGACACATGCTGAGGTATTTGTGTTAAAACTTCCTGGTATATTTAAGGATTATTTCTACTTCTGGTCATACAGTTTGTGATGAAAGAGATATTGGAACAGAGCTACGCTTATGATCCATCTGCTCATTTGGTACTTGCCACACACTAGAATCAAATCCTTAACTTAGTAGGTACCTGAATAACTATACTAATATAAATGAATGTATCATCAGCTAATGTAAGTCAGAAGCTATCTCCATTCTTTCCATTAAAATAGCACAAAGAAAAAAATTAAGAGAGAAAATGAACATTCCAAGTCTATTCCTTCAATTAAACCTAAAGCCACTGTACTTGTCCACGACAATTAAAAAAGGGACAAAGAAGAAATAAATCTTTTCTGCTCCTTCTATATAGCAGTCCTTTATTGAGTATGGAATACATCAGTCAGAGCATCAATTTGTCAGTAAAATGTGTCTACTTTTGGCATGTTTTTTCTTTGGTAGATATAGAGACTGCACTGCAAATGAGCTACCTCATTTTTCTTCTCATTTGTAATATCCTTCATCAGAGATATGCCCCAAAGCAATTAAATTACACCAAGAAAATCATTTCCCCTTCCTAGGCCAGAGATTTCTCATCCAAAACTTTGACAAGTGAATGAGACAGTCTCTCAGTTCCTCTGATTCATGTACCCACATGAATTTATACATCATGATGTAGCACAAGGTAAAGCTCTACTGCCTTGGCCATGGAACTTGCTTAAAGCAAAAGTGATACATGTACCCTCTAAGAGCCTCTTCTTTCCTCCTCTGCCAGAAGAATGGTAATGTCCCAAAAAGGACAGCTGAACGTCCAGTGAAGATGCAGAAGTCAACACCAACCCAGTGAGACATACAGCTTTGTTGTTGTTATTATAGCACATTCTACTAAAATCTAATGAAATACAACAATTTGCTAATAATTGAGTGTCAATTCATAAACTTTAAAACAATTTTAATTTATAGAAAACTGGTAACATTATAATATAATGGAAACAAATTTAAAGCAACTTTTAAAAATAAAAATATGAATAGTATTGATAGTAAAAAAATATGACTTCACATAGAGGTTAGCTCATTGAATCCTTAAATGACTATTCCAAGTAAGAATCAACATTTTTTAAAAAGTGTTCTTCCTCATTAAGATATTCCAAGATAATATTTCCACCATTATATAAAGGACAATCCTCCTTAGCAATCCACATTTCCAAAGTATGATCCAAGGGTAATGCTTCTCCTGAAGTCATGTGACATAACCTTAATTTCTGTTACAAGAGAAACAAAGCACACTGTAATAAACAAAGATGCCTGTGCAGCATATCCTAAAACTTCTAGGGAAAACTTATTATAACCAGTTGTTACCTTGGCTGTTAATCTGTTGTTGTTGTTTTTGAGACTGGCTAAAGAAGCTGCAAAGTCAATGACCTTCCCAATGCTCCATCGGCCGCAGAAGAACATTGGTTTGCTCTTCTCTTTGCTTTCCTTGGGTAAGAAAACCTGCAAGTAAATTCTTTCTGTCTGTAAAAATAAAAAAGTTAAAATACCGATTATGTACATGAACTAGTTATCCATTTTTGTCTGGTGACATGTCCTCCTCTCTTCTCCTGGTCAGAGGGATCACCCTCTAATGCGTAGCCCAGCATCCACCTGAATTCATGGGAACAGGACTCAAGACCCTGGCAGGGTGATTTGTGCAAAGACAGGTATGTGACCTAAGGCAGGCCAGTTAAGGCCTTTTCCTGGAATTTTACCTTCAAAAGCTGGGGGAGGGAAGGGAGAGCTCTTTTTCCCAAATTTTTTAGTCTTTGAATTAAACTTGGAATTGCCTGCAGCTATATCCCCCAGGAATCTCAGCTATTCCTGAAACAATGTGGAAAAAAAGTCTTCTGAAATGGGAAAGAATGAGTTCAATACAGACAGAGAAGTCAAGGGCACAATGGACTCATTCAACTGCATTTGATTCCTGGAATCCGGTCATCATTAGAGACTAGATCAAAGCCACTCCCCATCATATAAGGGAAAAAATTGTTTTGATTAAACTACTTGGTATCGAGTTTCTGTCACCTGCGATTGAAAGATCCCTGAAACATAAAACATGTCTTTTCATGTGAAAGACTTCACAACGTATTTAGAGACAACAGGGCTTTTGAGAATAAAGAAACTAAAGAAAGAAAAAAGAAGAGAACAGACAACTACTATATCAATAAAAGAGAAGGAATCATAGATTTGAATGGTTCCTCTAATATTCTATACCCTATATGCCTTCTTATGTTGTATTTTCTTGCTAAATTAATAAATTCAGGGAAAAAAAGGAATAAGAACAAAGGTGTTCCACCTTGGATCTTCCTTGATTCCTAAAAATAACTTTAAAAAGTGCTGGCTTTGTAAAGGGAGATCTGGCCAGATCACTGGGTACAGGTGAGGCACCCCAGAGAGGTGTCAGGAAGTGCTGAAGGTGGCAGGATTTAAGCCGCAGCCGCGTGTGACTTCATTTCCCTGGGTGAGGGTAAACAAACAAGTGTATGACACCCAGGCCCGGGCAGAGATGCTGTAACCCTGGGCGTATCTAGAAAATCTTTCCACCCACTTCTGGGGCATGGCAACTGGAGGAGGGGCAGAGATGCTGCACAGGCTGACATGTACCTGTCTAGCCCACAGGACTGGCTAGAAAAGTTGGATGCTCCTACAGCGAGTAGGATTTTGGGACATAAGATTTAACCAGAGGGCGCAGAGTCTTATTCCTTTTTGGGTTCCCCTAATAGGGGACTTAAGAGTTGGAAAATTTTAGTAGCTAATAAGCTTAGCAATCAATGCTTTTTACAAAAAGCATGTAAAAGCTTTTGTTCCAGGAACTGAAGGTATGACCCACCCTGACTCCAGGAGACCAGAAGCAGTTCCACCTTTGTCTGTCAGGAGGACTGCAAGCAGCTCAAGATGATATCTGAGCCACTGTACTCCAGGGTGAGATGACCACCGCCTGGGGCACAGCTTAAGACCACTGCCCAGAGCAAGAAAGTTTAAGTTGGTTTTTTTTAATCCAATTAACTTTTCCCTGAATTCCAAACCCCTTACCTACACTTTGTTCTCCTTATAAAAAGGGCCATTTTAAAATGGAATTTAAGATGGTCTATAGGGTATGAACCCGCCATCTTCTCAGATCACCAGCCATCTGAATAAAGCACCCATAAAGACTCAATCGCTGTCAGTGCTTATTGGGTTTGGTAGTGACAGGCAGCCCAAAATCTGGTGTCTTTTCCAGTTTTACCCTTGCTCACCCAGTCAGGGTGGGCCGGAGTGTTTGTGAGGCCCAGTGGATGTTGGACCTGCTTGTGGCTCTTGCCATGCCCTTCCACACCCAGTTGGGAGCAGGCCCACTGGGACACGTGCCTTGCTGGCAGCAGTCCTTGGGATGCTGCAGCTCCACATGACTTGGCACGGGTCCTGGACTGTACTCCCATTCTATTGCTCTGAGAGCACTGCACAGACACACAGGCTATGAACATTCACTGACCCCAGGGGTGCAAGTAGCCTTGGGGGCCGGGGCCCCACAGACAGAGCTGCTTACAAGACAGGCTACAAAGATCTCGCAGTGTGCCCCATCCTGGGACTGGGAGGAAGCTGCGGCAAGGCAATGGCGATGCTGGCCCCACAAGTGCACAAGTCGGAGAGAAAGAACCTGAAGCTGGAGAGCCAGAGGAGACCGGTTTACCCAACAGACTTAGGCTCCAGGAGGACAGATAAGAATGGAGTGGGTTGTCTGGACACTCACTTTGGTACTGGGGTGGCTGGCTTCTTCCTGTGTTTTGCAGAAGAGATTGGCTTGGAGCCAATACTTCCCCATATTGGGCAACCTTTTAATAAAAACCTTTTTGTTCCCCACCACTTTTGGTGTTATGCTTGTGTTCAGCGGCAGGCAGCTGAATCCTACTCTGTTCGGCAACAGTTTTACAGACCAATTATTGTCACAATAAAATTTTTGGCATAAGAGAAGCATCTATAAGTAGCAGAGGAAAGATTACAATTATTTTAAGAAATATCAGATTCAAGACAATGCCCATCCCAGCACTACAGAATATTGATTTGTTGAAGACCAGTGAAGTATATTATTACAGATAACAAATACTAAAAGAAAAAATAAGAAATCATTGGAAATTCAAGTTTTGGGGCTAACTCTATCACCTAGTAGTTCCTGCTCCAAAATCATACTAATAAGAGTATAAATATGAAAAGAGAACATTAAAAAGATATAGCCTCACCTAAAAAAAAAAGTCTGAAGACATAAAATGAAACAGAAAAGCAAAAGAGTAGGAACAGTGAGAGAGACATAGAAGAACCGATGTTCAACACAAACATGCACAATTTTTTAAACTGAAATTTCAAACCAAATCAAATATGAAAATAAGTAAACTTGAAAAAAGACATTTAAAAAAGTTATTTAGGGCCATGGCCGGGTAGCTCAGTTCACTGGAGCATCTTCTCAATATGCCAAAGTGGCACATTCAATCCCAGGTCAGGGCACATGCAAGACTAAACCAATGAATAACATAAATAAGTGGAACAACAAATCAATGTTTCTCTCTCAAAATTAATAAATAAAAAAATTGTTTAAGTTAGTTAGGATAGACAATGAGATATATTACAGGAATAATATCTGTGACAAAGGAACAAGAAGTTAAGAAACCAAAACAGGCAGAAGTGAAATAAGAAAGGCTATAAATATCTAATAAGAAATATAATCATTAATAAACAAAGTTTCTGAAATAAAAAACTCAAACAGGATAAATTTCTGTAATCTTCCATAAAAAGGCTTACTTGAGGAAGTTATCTAGGATACATAAAATACAGCACAAACTGGTATCAAGACAAATTTCAAATCCAAAAATACACCTATCTGAAATTAACAAGAATTTCAGAAGATAATAGATGATGGAGAAGTCCAGAAATGATGGTAAAGCAATAATCAAAGAAAAAAATGATTATAATTTTCCAAAAGCGAAGAGATAAGTCAAAATTTAAAACACCTCAAGGGCCAAGCTGGATGATTAAAATAAATCCATGCCTGAAACACTGCGCTGAAACTAGAAAATATCACAGGTAAACTCTTAAAAGCCACCAAAAGAAAACCACCCATAAGTAACAAGAATTGAGTGACAGTAAACATTTCCCCAACAGTAAAGAGGTGAGAGTCTATAATACACAATCCAGCTCAAGTGAAGGTAAAATTGGCTACTTTCAGACAAAAAAGCCTAAAAGAGTTTACCAACAAAGACTCTGAATGAATTACTAAAGGATGTACCTCAGCAAAATAAAGTCCTAAGGAAAGAAGAAACTCAAAAAATATAGTGATAAAAAATAATCTTCTGTGTGAACAAAGATAATGGGATAGGAGACATTCAAGTGAACAGGCATGCCAAGCTCCTTGTACTATTTGAGAGAATATAATAACAAGTGACTTTAGATTTTGAGAGAAAAAACAGTGTTTAAATATATATTATTAAAAATGTAAATATGGCTATTATCACCATTATTATAACACATTATATTGGAGATTCTAAAGACTGTAGTATAAGAAAATGAAATAACTAGTGTAATTATTAAAAAATAAAATTGCCATGCTGGTGTGGTTCAGTGCATTGAGAGCCGGCCTGTGAACCAAAGGATTGCCGGTTTGATTCCCAGTCTAGGGAACATGCCTGGGTTGTGGGCCAGGTCCCCAGCAGGGGGTGCATGAGAGGCAACCACACATTGATGTTTCTCTCCCCCTCTTCCCATCTCTAAAAATAAATAAATAAATAAAATCTTTTAAAAAAATGTCCTGCTTATGTTTTAAAAAATTAAATTAAAGCTACCCTTACTTGTGGTTGGGATGTGACTGTATATGTAGAAAATCAAAGGCACTAATGAGGAACAAACTTCTAAGATGAATAATAGAGTTTTAGGACATGGTTGAATCAGATGAATATACAAAAATCAAGACCTTTTTTCTCTACATTAGCAGTAAGTACCTAAAAATAGAGGTGAATGTAAATATTCTGTTCACGATAGAAATAAATCCAAAAGATAATTAGGAATGAAAATAAATATGGAATAGGATTAAAATGAAGAAATATATGTTACAGAAGGCAAGAAAACATGATCTGAATAATTGAAAATACACATAAGGTTCATAGACAGGAAGGTCATGTAATAAAAATGTCATTTCTCTCAAAACTGGTAAGTAACATATAATACAAATCCAATATGAATCCTTCAGGGTGTGTTTAATTTTTCTCTTTATACATTTTTTTAATAGTTACACTTTGTTAAAAGCATGTACTACTTTTGTGAATTTAAAAACATCAAAAAAATTTCAAAAAAAATACTAAGGGTAATCACTAAAAGAAGAAGACTACAATTAATGGTTTCTAAACCAGCAGGGTAAAAGAAAATGTAGAAAACTCAATCAATACAAAAGATGACATGAAAGAGAAATAAAGGAAAAGGATGATGAGCAAAAATCCTACGACAGAACAAATAATCCAAATGTACCAGTGATCACAATATATATAAATGGATTCAACTCACCTATAAAAGAGGGATACTATCAAACTGGATTAAAAAAACAAAGTCCAGCTATATGCTGCTTACAAGAGACATCCTAAAACAAGAGACATCCTAAAACAAAACAACACAGAAAAGTTGAATATAATGTGATGAAAAATGACATAATAGTTAAATATTAATCAAAAGAAAACTAGTAAAACAATGCTATTATAACTCAAAATAGCATTTAAGGTGCAATTCAGAAAGAAGATATAACCACGAAGAAATTTCACACACCTGGTAATAGACAACTCAGCAAAACCAGTAGAATTATAAGAAAAGAACCCGACAAAAACCACAGCTACATGAGATTTTTAAACATCTGTCTCAGAAACTGATAGATAAGCAGGCCAAAAATTAGTATGCACACACATACAAACACGGGCACAAATATGTAGACATACACACAGAGAGAGACTGCAAATGATAAAGCAAATAGAGCAAAATGTGAATGAGTGGTACATTTGGGTAAAGAATTATAGAAAAATTCTTTGCACTATTCTTGCAACTATTCTGTGTTTGAAACTGTACCAAATTCAAGTTACCTAAAAAACACTTTCAAACAATGTGTTAAAATTAGGTAAGTACATTATTGATTGCGAGAAGTTGAAAAAAGAACATCAGAGAAAATCTGAACAAGAAAAAGAAAAAAGAAAAAAAGGAAATCATAACATAAGAGTACAATTTAGAGAAAGAGAAACAAAGGAACAATACAGAGGTTAGTAAAACCAAAATATGGTTCTCTGAAAAGACTAACATATAAATTTAAAAAACCCACAAACTTTTAGGAAGAGTGTTCAAGGAGAAAACAAAGAAAAATACAAATGGAAAATGTTAAGAATGAAATGGAGTAACTAAAGACACAGAAGTGATTTTGGAATGTAAGAAAATAAATTGAATAACTGTAATAATAAATTGGAAAATCTACACTGGGAATTTTTAAGAAAAATATTATTTACCAAAACTTATTTCAGAAGCAATAGATTATCCAAATAAATTGAGAGCTATTTAATATTTGAAATAGTATTAAAAATTCTCCCCTCAAAAAGGAGGTAAATACAAAGGCTATACTAACTACTACCAAACCTTCTAGCACAAAGAATCCCCAACCTCTACAATTATTTCAAAGAATAGAAACGGGAAAGCTACTAACTGATTTTATAAGTATAATCTGGCTACTAATGTCACAAAATAACACTGAATAATGTATTAGAAAATAAAGTTAGCAGTTCATTTTAAAAGAATTATATATAGGAGTCAAGTGGTTTATCTTGGAGTATGTAAGTGATTCAACAACAGAAAAATTGATCAACATAATTTATCACAGTGGTAAGAAAAAAAAAACACCTCAACATGATCATCTTATTAGATGTAGGAAAAAAACTTATAGAAAAATTTAAGAGCTATTCATGATATAAATTCCTAGGAAACTAGGAACAGGAAAAAATATTGTTAACCTGATAAAGGCTACTATCAAAAACCTAGAGTAAAGATAATATTTAATGTTAAAACTTCAAAATCATTGGGATTAAAATAAAAAATGTGAAGATGCTATCACCCATACTATTCAATATTGTTCTGGAGAGCTCAACCAATGAATTAAAACAAATAATGATGAAAAGGAGGAGGAATAAGTGGAAATAAAATTTGAAAAAAAGAAAAAAAAACCCAAATACAAAACTCATTTGCAGAAAACATAACTGCACAGAAAACTTCCCAGAAAAATCTATAAACTATGGGAACAATTAGAGGTCTCTTTGCTGGAGAGAAGGACAATATTAAAAAAAACAGCAATAACCAACTAAGAAAACATTAATTTAAAAAT
This sequence comes from Desmodus rotundus, assembly GCF_022682495.2. Taxonomy (NCBI): domain Eukaryota; kingdom Metazoa; phylum Chordata; class Mammalia; order Chiroptera; family Phyllostomidae; genus Desmodus; species Desmodus rotundus. The sequence continues at coordinate 61,237,710 of NC_071394.1, forward strand.
TATTTACAGTGGCAGCAAAAATTATGAAGTACCTAAGAATATACCTAAGAAAAGATATTCATGGTAAGCACTACAGATATTGAAGACAGAAAAGAAGAACTAAAGAAAAATTGGAATGACAGACCATAAACATGGATGAGAAGAGTCAAAATTCTAGAGATAAACTTTTCTAATAAAAAATTCAGCACAATTCCTATCATGCACAATTTCACAGAACAGGATAAAGTGATACTAAAATTTTTACAAAAGAACAAATGGTCAAGAATAGACACAGCTGAAAGCAAAGAATAAAGTGTAGAGATTTGTCCTACTCATTATACAGCCATGATAATTAAGACAGGTTGATATTGATGCAAAGATAGAAAAAGAACTGAATTGAGAGTCCTACACCAGTCTCAAACGTAGGGAGCAAAATGGTGGGTGACAGACGTGTAATTACAAGGATGAACACTCAATACCTTATGTTATGACAATAGGTAATACATCCAGGTGTGTGTGTGTATTTCTATTTGTGGAAATCTTTACTTTTTAACAATTAATGTCTAAATGGAATAAAGAATTAAACAAAATAAAACTTTTAAAGGAAAATATAAGAAAATAAACAATTTATTTTGAAAAGTACAAATCTTAAGGAAATCACTAATAAATTTGAGTGTATTAAAATTTAAAATGTCTGGACTACTATAAGAGATCAAAAACAAAGTGAACACAAACCACAGACTAAGAGAAGCTATGTACAACACATTTAATCAAAAAGTTCAGAACATCTAAAGAATCTTATAAATATATTTTTTAAATGTACCAAACTAACCAACAGAAAAAGTGGGCAAAAGATATGAGCAAATAATTCACAGAAGTCAACGACCAATAAACTTATGCAATGTAGCTGAACCTCAGTTGTCAAAAGGGAAGTTTAACTTTAAACCTCAGTGAGATATGACTTCATATCTATCAGATTTGAAGCTACAATGAATAATACCCAGTGTTGGCAAGAAACACGGAAACTCTCAGACAAGGAGAAAAGTCAGTACAACCATTAACAGTACAAAGCTGACAATATCCAGGAAAGTGGAAGATGAGCAAATCCTGTGACCCAGATTTTCTATTTCTCGGTACATTTCCCAGAATAGCATTTTTCAATATGAGGGTTTCAATACTTCAGGGATTACAAAATCAATAATCTTTAAAATAAAATATGCCAGAGCATATAACATAGTTGTAAGGCTAAGTGAAATCATGTTAAGGTATGTATGTATGTATGCATGCATGCATGTGTATATGTACTGGGTTGTTGTATAAAATGTAATTGATATTATGAAATTTTGAAGGGACTGCCCTAGAGAAATGTTCCCATATACATACAAGGACATTCACTGTTGAACAACTTATAATAGCAAAAAAAAAAAAAAAAAACTTGGAAAAACTCTGAATATTGTTTATGAAGAGAATGAATAAACGTGGTAATTCATACCATGGGATATGCAGCTATCACAATGAACAAACTAGACTAAATGGCTCAACACAGATGAATGCTAAAATCATGACAAGTGGGAAAAAATGAATTGAAGAAGAATACATATGGTTACCTGCTATTTCTGTAAAGTAAAAAATCTCACAAAACTATGTATCATTTATTTATGTAGCAACACACCATGTAACACTAGGAATGATACACATCAGACTTAAGGTAGTAGTTACTAGGTCGGGGGGAGGAGTAGAGAGAGGCTTCAACTATATCTAAACATTTTTGTTTTTCAAAGTCTCTAAGACCAACCTGTGGCAATGACTTATCTCCTTCAGCATGCATCTTCAATTTCATCAACGCTACCTTTGCAGCTGTTGCACTATTTTTTGCACCCTTCCGTCGCTTAACTGCTGTCTCTCCTGTCTTGGAATCTAAGAAATAAGAATAAGCATATAAGCACATAAGAATGTTTACATTATTTTCCAGAGTTTTATTACTTATTACTTTATGGCTCTAAAATGTACACAAATTACACACAATGGAGATATAGAGAGACGACATTCATTGTGTCAATATTATATGTACATGCTCAATGGGAAAACACTGAGGTTGACCTAAGCAATCTCCACATCAAAAAACTCACTGTTATGTGCTTCTTTCCAGCTCAAGTCTATTTAATCTAATCAATAACACTTCTACAGAGAACTTTAAGATTTAGGTATAGAAAATTTTAATAAAAGTAGTATCCTTAACAGAGAATGAAAATTCTGCTGAATGAAAATACATTCTCTCCTGGTACCTCAAATTATCAGCAGCATTCCTAGGACAGGGGACTAGACTTAAAATTTAGTCTTGAGAGACTACAAACCACTACTTGAGCCTCATGAATACCATTTCTAGTCCTGACGGTTATCCATCTGATCTAAGTGGCCCAGCAAGAGAACATCCCGTAGGGAATTTCCACAGAATTTTCAAATTTTCTTTGGTCAGGCGGGCCTCATGTGAAATAGTGTTGCAAAAAATGTCATCGAAATCTGTTGCAAGTTGTAACACAGGGGCTCTTAACAACACCTTTCATACTGAAAAGCTGGCACGAGAAGAAGGAGCTTTGGAACTAATAAGAGTATATAGCAATAAGGGAAGCAATGAAGTAAGCTTTCTTGATACTTGCCAATAATGTCTTTAACGAGTTTCTGAGTGGTAGCCATCCGAGGCCTAGGGATTTCCAGGTTTTCACATTCGTGATCTGACTGATGACGGTGTCTGTGAATAACAGAAGAATGACACTAGTTATAGTATTTGCATACAAGTAAAACAGATACACAGAATTTTAATGATCTGAGCACCTCAGGCAAAAATTCTTCTCACAATAAGGACAGATAACTGGTACAAGCTCTTTTTCAACACACTCCTTGTATGAGCATGGATAAGATGCATGCGTATCTGACTTCAGTCTCTCCTTGATTACAGTTACCTGAAAATGTAGAAAAAAAGGGGGGGTGGTAATATTTCACATGGAAAGTAAATCAACAAATTTATTTTGGAAGGTTGCTTAAACTTATAAGAGCAACTTAGACACTCACACAAAACAGATTATAATAAATATTTGTGAGAAATGATTATTGTGTTGATTGTTCTACATTTTCATATTTTCCCTGCTGTGGTATACTTGTCTTCTAAGTCAAGTTAAAATGACTATTCAGTTACTCTTTATAATTTCAATCTTCTACTTTGTAACAGTCCAACACAAAGGTGCTTCCAATAATAATACACTCAGGTAATCACCTCATCATCCGCCCTCAAACAGCAAGTCATACCTACTTTCTACATCAACTTTAAGTAGTTAAATATATATGTGAATACGTAAGAATTATGTTTACCTATGATACAGAAGGTTAAAGACAATTTTCATAATGATATACTATATTCTTGATGGTTTAATATTGTATTGCCAGCAAATGTTACATCAGAGGAAGATAACAGTTTATAAGATCAGCCAGGCTATTTTGAGTACAGGTGACCCCCACTATTCAAAAGTAGCTCAGCATTCCTATGAAAACTTTCATAAGCCAAAATGGCTTAAAGCAAAGAAGCAATTGCCACTAATTTATATGGAAAATTTTTTGAGTGTTCCCAGACCACCAAATGGGTCTCCCAAATGCTCAGACTCAGTTCAAAGCTATGAGGGCTTAATGCTGAGATGCCAAGTGTGGTCCTTGGGGAAGGAGCTTGGTGGGACCACTCTCACGGCTTGGAGTGCGTGCTGCCTGTACAGTGAATGGCTCACTGCAAAACAAATGCTAAACACTACTTTCACTTTTTGTCTTTTATCATAAAAGTGCAAAAATCCTTTTTGGATTTCTTTCAGTTAGCAAAAACAGATACTAATGTGGTTTTTTCATAAAAGTGAATGAGCTTAAAGTGAACTTTCAAAAAATGGGGGGGTGGCAGGGGGAAACCTGTATTAAGTAACTGCTTCTAGAGTTTCATGAACTTAAGGAAATAACTGCTTGAAATATACAATCAAAGGACATCCTTCTATATCAATAATAGTTACATCTTGTTCAAACTGAATTAACTATTTTTCCAAATTTGTTCCAACAGTCTTAAGGTAAATGATTTTTTTTTTCACTAATTAAGGAGATCTAATTGAGAGACATTCTGTGAGACACATTCATAGGAAATCAAATAATACCCTAAGAAAAAGGAAAACGCAGCGCATTTACAAGCTATGTGAGAAACATCAGTATGTTTACTATAGGACTCTAAATGAGTATTCCCTTCCAATTAATCCCACGTAAGCCAGTATGTTCATTAACTTTTAGTTTCCTCAAATAAGTCACCTAAACTTCACAGGGCCAGATTTTGACTGACGCTCAGTTAAACTTCATTTTCTGTAATTGAGAGAACAGATGTAAAAACCCTCGGTAAAGTGCAAGGTAAATGGGGGCCAGGAATAAATGTCCGCTGCAAAGTGTGAGGCAAATGCTTCTTTCCAAACTGAGTGACGTCAGTTTTAACTTCCTGCCTCTCTCTGCCGCGAGGGAGCTAGGGCTGTCAAATTTGAGAAAACTACTTTAAGTGTGGTAGACTCAGCTTTCTCTTTTTTTGGTCTTTGAACTGAACTTATAAGTAAAGGAGGTGGCCTAAGCTGGCCCAGCACTGCTGTAACTGGGAGGCAATGGCTTTCCTTTGCAGATCTATTGGGCTCTCACTAAGCTTTCCCATTCACTTTATCTTTTATCAATAATAAGGATGATATTTTGGTTCCTATCTGCCAGACCTTTTGTTAATCTCTCCATTTGGTCAGAATTCGAATGGGATTTTATTGGACCATAGGTTTGTTCCTGGGTCTAAGGCTGACAGAGTTAGAACAATTTATTGCCACCAAATCCTAAAGACAGGCACCAGTAAAACTGAACACAAGAATAAAGAAAACTGGGAGGGATATATGATGAGGATGTTAATTCCATTTTAGATCTGTAAATATAGGGCCTAAAGCTGCAAGTAGGAAACCTCAACAGAAGTGTAGTATAAAGAAATAAAAATTATAAGAATAAAAATGTATAAATACCAAGTAGATCGACTTTTGTTTTAAACTGAGAAAAATAATATAAATGAAGCAAAAACCTCTTTCATAATGAGCTCAGTACGCCAAATTTTAGTCTGCTATACACTGATGGTTTGAAATCTCTTTAAAATCTGAGGAAAAGTACATAAATACAAACGTGTTATTAGAACTATTAACATACCTCAGGACAGTTGTGTGACTCTCTGCTTCTGTGTTCAAGGCTTAAATAATTTTAAAAAATAGCGTTTATTTAAATGCAATCAAATAATGTAAAGATAACTGCAATAATCTGAGATATTTCAATAGTTAGTATCCTTAAGATTAATTACACTTATACTACATTAAGAACTAACTCTACATATAAGGATAAACTGAGTACTAGATAAACATAGAGCAGCTACTGTCTCAAAAGTTTTAAAACACAACTATTCAACTTCCATGTGAATAAAAACAATTCATCACTTTAAATTTCCTTTACTCTGAGTGCTTTCAAGTGTGAAAAGACAATCTATTGATTCCTTTTATTTCTCAAAGGCCATCATTAATAAAAGGTCAAAGAAGAGCTTCTAGTTCTGATTTTAAAATATGCGTTACTTTACTTCTAATAAATCTTTCTGAATTATCTTTCTAAAAGAATTTATTCTTTCACTGCTTTGTTTAATAAATTAAATGCCTGATACATGAAAGTGTAGTTGCAAAGAAAATACATTTTCCAAAATCCTTGGTTAGTTCCCAGGTTTTTTACTTTGTATGTTATGTGTGGGCAAAGGCCATGTGATCCAATTTAAGACATGTACGGGTTGGGCTATTTTCATTTTATTAACTAAAATAAAGAGAAATAATCATAACTGGATTTTCCCTCCATATTCTTTATATTGTGGACATATTCTCTCCTGGTAATTAAAAGACACAAATACAAGTATTACATTTAAAAAAATCACACAGAAATAATGCCATCTGTGAAGTTAAAAGATTAGCCAACTATATGCACAAATAGTCAAGGCCTATGACTAGTCTGTTTTTTCCAAAGTGATTATCCTAATGAATATCAAATACCAATGGTTAAAGTAAGAACTGTTTGAAATCATTCTACTTTTCAGTAATAAACCTCATATTACCAGCACTAAAATTACTCTCAAGTCCCACATGAACAAGTAACTTACCAAAATATTCCTGAACAACCATCACATACAAATGGAAGAAAATCTAAAATAGAGGGAAAATGTTATATGTATTGGTCAGTGTTTGGTTTTGATTTAGTTTTCTTGAGCATACGGAATCTTCAACTCCAGAACTACCTCCATAGAAGAACTTTCAATTTTGACCAATATGCTAGTATAGCAAATAGTGGTTAAACAAAAGCCATCACAACCTCGATTACTTCTGGGAGAAAATAACCAGATTATCAGGAGATAAATGTTACTTGTAGTAGCATATTAAATCCAAAAAAAATTGTTTTTTGGTGTATTTGGTTTTGCTTCCTAGATTTAGTAGGTGTTGTTTTTGAGAGCTGAATACTGCAAAAATCCTGTAAGTGAAAAACCTGCATTTCAATTCTAATTTTGCTGCTTACTAATTTAGCAATGTTAGGCAAGTGACTTAATAGTACAGCTTTAGAGATTTTATATAGAAATATATTTTATAGTATAGTGTATTATGTATGTAAACACACACATATATATGCACAAAACCAAAGTTCTTATTAATTAGGTAATATAGGGATAAATATAGATATAAGTACACAGTGCCTGGGTATTTGTGTATGTATCTATGCTACATGCTGTATCTACTTCACAAAGTGATTAAGAAAACCAGATGATATACGTAAAAGGTATGAATAGGACAGTAACTATAATTTCAAAGATAATTACAACAATTAACATGCCTTGAATATATTCAATCAGAGAAAATATCCTGTGGTGACTTAGGAGATATTTTTAAAGAAATTCCAGAGATTCAATAGGTTGATCTGATACTGCAAAATTTAATCCTGAACTATGTTTTTCCTTGATGTTGGGGAACAACTAAGCTAGAACTGACTAACTAACTAACAACCAAGTAAGGAACAGAATTTTGGGAAAGTACAGGCAAGTATCCGTTCCCAGATGTGGCAACTGACTGCTAGTCACCAGACACAATCGGTTACTCTGAACTGTTTTCAATGTACTTCATATTATAGTTTACAGCCAAGTAAGGCGGGATATATACAATCACACCATTTTTACAAAGTGAAAACAAAAAAACACTGCACTGTAGAGAAAGCTGCGATTTTCCCCTCCAAAGACCTCATTCTACAGGTTATCTCGATAGGCAACAGAAAAAAGGGATCTTTTTATAACCGAAAGGGACCCCTGGGTAATTCTGTCTGTGGGACAAGAGGGCCCAAATACAGCTTCCTTCACCTAGGAACTGGGCTTAATGAACTGTTTCATTGTTGTTCTGACTACAGAATTCTGTGAGCATGTTTCATACCAAGAAAGTCTAGCAGGGATGCTGTCTTTTTGTCCACAGCCCATAGCAGGTATCTCTCATCAGTTGTGTCACTCCCACTAACCCCGGCTGAACCTCAGATTCCTTCTCAACAGAGAGACTCAGATACCTGCTGCCAATGACAGAAGAGGCCGCAAGGGGAGATGAAACCTATTTGCCACCCTCTTGCAGTGTGAGCCAAACGTGACAGTGCACGTAAGGACTGAAACCCAGGTACCAAGGACTGAGCTTGTTGTGTGCTTTATTTAGTTTTAGGAGCTTGCCTGCAGTAGACGTGTGAAATCCTTAAAGCCTGGGACACACTTCCCTGAACTGGCTATTGGATGGGCTCTGTGGATCCCGGGTCTCCCAGCTCAAGGGACAGAGATCACATTATTATTATTAATGCTCTAAAATGCAGCTTAACTACCAGCCTGAAAAAAGCCTTATGTAGTCCCAGCCCAAACTAGCTGCTCCGCAGATGTTTGCCGATTGGGTGACAATCAAAATGCAAGACTGCCAGAGCTGGGAGAGAGATAACCTGGCGGGATAGTCTGAGGATCAGCATCCCTTAGAGAATATGGTAAAAGCTAAGGGCCTTCGCACTATAAGCTTGTCTCTAGAGGCCCATAACCCAGGTTAAAACTGATCTCGCCTGCTGCCTCCACCAGACTATAAGTAACAGATTAAACAAGAAGTCTGGGGAAGAGAAGAGGCTTGCCCCAGCCCGCTGTGGCAGGGCCGGCGGAGCTCGAGCCTCCCCGCGTGAGACTTTTCGGTGAGCGCGCTCCACCACCCAGGTGCACGCCCAGGTGTGTTTCGAGGCGTCGCCGGGCTCCCTGCCGAGGAGACCTCGAGTCTCCCAGAAGCGCCAGCGAAGCTCGCTCCACACCCCGCAGGGCCCGCCGCCCAGGCCTCCCGTCTCCCGCCGCCACTGTCCGGGGGAGCAGAGCCGAAGCCGCCTCCGCTGTCACCTCGCTGCCTGCAGTGCTCCAACTGGCAGTGCAGCCCGACGTCCAAGTCCGCCATCTCCCAGCGCCACGAGGGGCGGGGCTGGAGGCAGGGGCGAGGCGTCCGAGCGCGCGGCGCTTGCTGGGAACCTGGAGAACCCGGGCGCCGACCCCGCGAGTGGGGCGGGGCCAGGGCCGGAAGCTGCAGAGCGCCGGGGAGTCTCTAGGAGAGCGGAGTGTTGGCGAGCGGGCGCCAAGTCCACCCAAAAGAAGGGCCTGACGTCCGTCTTTTTCCTACATGGGAAAAGTCCTCACGCCCAGCCCTTAAGGAAGTGCTCACCTCGCGTCCTGGAGGGTTGCTTGCTGCAACCAGAATCGCGGAAAGCCTCGCGAGGATCGTCTTTTGTTATTAGTATAACTCTAGGAACCAGCACAGTGCCCAGCACAGGTATTTATTTACAAGAGTCAAGTGAAGGAGAGCACTTGGATCGAGTGATTCGTGATTCGACTTACACTAGTGTTACTTGATTATATAGTTTAAAGTAAATACCCTTTGTGAGGAAGACGTTAGGCGTTTTTATGAATAAAGGTTTTAAACTTTTTTTCTTGCCTTTTAAATAATTTTTGGTAGAAAAAGTTCCCGCGTGCGTACTGAACCGCAGAGGGCTTGTTAGCCCAGACGCACACAACCACCTGAAGCAAGCTGACAGGGATTCCTTTGGGATGGAGGAGTTCCACATGCTTGATGAACCATTTCAAAGGAACTGAGGGAGGAGAGGCTCCTCTAGGGGAGGTACAAATGGATGCCATTCACCTGACGCGAGTCAGAGTGCTTAAGTGATAAAACTTATGACAGGAACTGGAAAAGTAGTCAGTACCTCCTGTATGCCCTTGGGTATTCCAGTGCCTGCTATATGACCTTTGGTTGTCCCAAGTCAATATTCACTGAAGAAGGGGGAAAGGTGGGCTTGGAAAACAGGTATCATTATTTAAGGTTTTGCACTTGAATAAATCTATGTAATAAATCCATCTCAGACTTGCTTGAATCTCTGAAGACATTAGATTTCAGAGCTGGAAGAAACCTAAGGTATTGTCTAGCTGTGTCAGCCTCCCTAGCTTCCCCCACCCCCCAACACACACACTTTGCTTTTAAAGAGAGGAAGGGGCTGGGGGAGAGACAGAGAGAGAGGGATAGAGAGAAACATCCATTGGTTGTCTTCTGTGCAGTCTGATGGGAATCGAACCCACAACCTGGGTGTGTGACCTGACTGGTAATCCAACCCGCAAATATTCAGTCTATAGGACATCTCTCCAATCCATTGAGCCACACCAGCCAGAGAAGCTTTTCTTTTTTAAGATGAGGAAGCAGGTTCATAGACATTAAATGACTTGTCCAAATTAGTGAAAGAGTCAGGACTAAAATCCAAGTGGCAAAGACTTCTGGCATTCTTGAATCCAAGAATTAGTGGCTTACCTAGATTTTGTATGTTTATTTTATCTGATTGTGTCAATCATTTTCAGGTTTTCTAGAATTGTACTGTTTTCTAGAATTCACTAAGTAAATTCTAATTTACTAGAATGGTCTAAGTAGGTGGCAAATATATATTTTATCAGTCCAATCATAATGGAAATACTTTTATTTTTTCAGTTCACTTAGACTGGGAATATAAGTATCAAATAATCAGAGTAGCCAAGACTGCAGTTGCTAGCTCTTTCATATTTACTTAGTTTCCTTTGCTGATTTCTCTCTAGGTGCTACTTGAACATGCCTATTTCCCCATAATTTTGTCTTTGGACCCTTTATCAGTTTACATCCTCATACAAGGGACATTCCTATGGTTCTGTGGTAGGCAGTTAGACATAAGCAAGGACAATATGCCAGGTACAGACGGTCACCAGGGTGGAAAGCCCTGGGTGCCGGTCATCGGCAAAAACGGGAAAACAAGGACTTCACTCCCAAGGTAACCTTTCCTCCCCTAGCATATCAGCTGGTCGTGCAGCTCAGACTCTCCCCGATATTTCCTCCCCTAGCATGTTGCTAGCATGTGAGTTAGACCCTCTTCAAGGGAGAATGAACAAGGGGGCCAGAGAGTAACCCTTAAGCATTAAGACTCCTGGACGATGAGGTTCTGACCCACATCCAAATATATCTACGCCTCAGTTGTGTTTCAGTTTCAAGGCCCCAAAAGGCAGCAAAACCAGACAACCGACACTGTGGCTGAAGTCAGGACCAGCTGCTCTGACTAATGACCCCCTGCCCTGGTGCAGACCAATCAGTGGAGACCACAACCCTGAAAGGACATACCTGCAAAAGCCAATGACTATTCTGTTGAGATCATCCTGTGGAACACTTCCCTAAAATCTCCGCCCTTAAAAGCTTTTAGGATGAAGGACCCAGAATGCTCGCCCTGCCAGGAGGAGCGTGCCCTGTCTTTTCCTACCCCTCTTCTTCCCACCAGGCACATTATCATAATCTTCCTCTCTCCTAAGATTCAAGGCCCTTCTTTTGTCCCTGAAACTTGTTTCCTGAGCCCATTTCTTCTACCACTCACTTCTTCTACCTCTGTGACTTTCTAAATAAACTTTCTTTTACAGTTTGAGTCTTGGCTCTGAATCTTTTCCTAGCCAGAACTCAAGTACCAAGTGTGCTGAACCAAGGTCCAGTCTGCCCCAACTGGTCTAATACCTGGTGCTGTTCTTGCAGCCGCCAACAGTTCCAGGGACCCCATACCCATATTCTCAGCCCAAAGAACTTTCTCCCAAGCTGGAGTTCTCTGTTTCCTTCTGTTGGTTAGACATAGTCACTTGATATCATTTGTCATGTAAAACTCCAGTCTAAAATGGAATGCTTTCCTACCATATCATCCTCCCCCTAAGGAAGTCAGTCTACCACCTTGCCTTTCTTACTTCTCCCAGAGAAGTAGCTATTAAACTATCAGTTGTGCCACAGAAATGTCTCTCAAACCTGTACTCTTCAAGTTTCCTATTTCCTCCCCCAAAACTCACTTCCTTCCGCCATTGGCCCTCCATTATTCACAAGATTCCCTAGCTTAGTGAAGAACAGCTTTATTGATAATGTTTTCGCAGTTTCGAGCATTGGACTTTCCATTCTCAACCATTTCCTGAATACACCTTCGGGCTCTCATTTGTCCATACTTTTGTGCATGCATTTTCTTTTCTCTGAGTGTTCTCTTTACCGGAGTTTCCTAAACTTTCTTGAAAATGAGAGTCAGGTAGAGTGCTAATTAATAAATACAGCTGCCTATACCCCACTCTGGGTCTAATTTAGAGGGTCTTGTATGGGTCCTGGCAAACTGTGTTTAAAAACTCAACTTTAAATTCATTCTTATCATCAGACCAGCTTAGAAAACAGATTTCTCTTTTATCCCTTTATAATGGGATTTCTCTCTTACCCTTTCGTAGTATGATTTTGTCATCCTTTCATCTGGAAAGTCCTGAATGCATCAGCAAAATTCAGTCCTTTAGGACATCATGCACCTACCTGGCAGCACTTCCTATGTACTTGTCTTACCGGCACTAACCAGATAGTATAATTTACCTGACCAAGTGGCTTATATTAGCTCTATAATAACATCTGCACTCAAACACGTCAGCAAGTGTTTTGGTCTTCTATCCCTTATCAGATACTATTCTAGGTTTGATACAGATTGAACAAGACCTGATCCCTGACCTCAAGGAGATTACGTAGTCTACAGCGCAATACCTCAGCCTGGCATTTAAATGCTTTCAGCTCTTGGCCCAACCTACCTGTCTCTCATTCACTGTCTCTCACATGCCTCTTCCTACTGTGTGCTCCCTATGGCCACGGGCCATTTACACCTGTTGTTTCTTCCACTTAGAGTGCCCTTCTCCCCATTTGCTCTAATTTGTTTCTACTTTCCTTTAGCTGTCGCCTCAAGTATCTTTCCTTAGGAAATTCTTTGTTCTCCATTATTAGGACACATCCTGCTCTTATTACATTCATTTCATATCTCCTTCAAAGCATTTATCCCAGACTTGACTTGGTATTTGTTTGTATGATTATTTAAGTTTGTCTCCCCCTCCAAGATGTAAGTTCCATGAGGACCGCGACCATGTCTGTTTTGGCTGTCTGTTGTAGTTTAATTGCCCCGAGTCTACTTTTAGATATAAAATAAATTTTTATTGGATAAATGAATGATTTTTCTTAATTCTTCTATGCATGAGCAAAATTGAATTATTACAGGTTTCTTGTGCATGCCCTTGGCTTCCTCACCTCTGGGTCTTGTGCTGCCTTCTCTGCCACAGAATGCCCTTTGTCCTATCTATACAAATCAAATTCCTACCCAGGCTTGAGGGCCAAATTCAAATTTCATCTCCTATCCAAGACTTTCCTTTATTCCTTCCACTGCAAAGGAGTCACTACTTCTTTTGGATTCTTATTATGTTCTATTAATACTTCTTTATTAAACATAGTTATTTCTAAATGTTATTATAATTGTTCTTATGTATATCTTCTCCCTTACAGGCTGTAACCTTACAGGCTATAACCACTTTGATGGCTGGCCTGATGTTTCATTTATCATCATAATTCTTTCAATCGGCTATGATGCCATTCTATCTGGTCCCAGAATGAAGACACATGGAATAGACCTCAACCCAGCCCACAACATGGAGCCAAGCTCAGTGAACCCACAGTGTGAAGAAGAGCTACCCAGACGATCCCTTCCTAGCCCAGCCAAATTTCAATAGACCTGAAGATCTGTGAGCTTCAGTACAAATGCTTATGGTTATAACTCCTGGAGTTTTAGTATGTTTTATAAAGCATCCTCATGGTAATATCTCACTAATATACAGAAAATAAATAAAACAAATAAAAGGCAAGATATTCCACAATTCACATAACAAATAATTTCTCCTCTCTGTTTTTCAGTTTATCTTGTACACCATGTTCTAAATCAAAGCTTCACCATGAATGAACAAAATGGGTGTACGAGTCAGCGTTCCAGGCAGAAGAGCAGTAAGAATGTACCTCGTGAATTTGAGCGAGGGTGGGCAGACCAGAGTGGGCAGACCAGACTGGCTGGAGCAGAGTGGACCAGTAGGAGAGGAGAGATTGGACAGGGGGACTGGTGCTGTGAGGGTAAGGGTTGGTAGCACTTCATGGAGGGTCTTGAAGACATTTGTGAAGACCTTAGCTTTAAGTCTGGAATGAAGTGGGAAGTCAATGGAGGGTTTGACTCTGGCTCACTCTGCAGGGAGTCAGCAAAAAGGTCAAGGTGATCCTAAGGGAGGTCAGTTGGAAATCCCCTGTGATACGTAGCAGACAGCCTAGAGTGGGTTGGAACAGGATGTTAGCAGTGGTGGTGGTGGTGAGGGGTCAGTTTTGTAGTAATGAGAGCACATAGGGCCTGCTGATGTTTTGGATGTGGGGTATGAGAGAAAGAGAAGGGACAAGGATGACTACAAGGTTTTTGTTTTGAGCAAAAGGAAAACTATCCTTATTAACTCAGAGATAATCTGTGTGTTCCTTGACTAGGTCCAATATCTCATGGGATTATATTCGGGTATAACAAAATTCTAGAGGGAAAAGAAGGTGTAAGAATCAACTTTGGGTGGGTTATGCAATACGGATAATACTGAGGTAGAGGGTTATGTCTCATTTTACATTCACTAAGTGGTTGGGGTAGAAAACATTTTACAGCCAAATCTAATAATCCTTTGATTCTGTCATTTTTTTTTTCTGGTCAGGGATAAACGGAGAAAAGAAAAAAAACATGAATGAAAAGCTATGCAGGCAAAACTCAGTCACAGGCACCATATATCTTCATTATGAATTAGGGCAATACAACTTTTATTTCTGAAATATTATTATTTTTCATAATGGCTACTTTTGTACTCATTATTGTGATACGATGAATATTTGGTTCTGAAACAGAATTGCTGATGAAAAGGATGTGTACATGCTGTTGAGCTGCTTAATAAATAACTATTTGATGATGATTCTGCTGTGTGTTTAAAGGGCAATTCTTCTTCTGTTGCTTCAGAGAGTTCATTTGGCATTCTAAAAATGGATGTGATTCTAAGGGGTGGCCAAAATGTATCAATTAGCCTGACATCTAGGTCTTTTTAACAGATCTATAAATTTCCAATTTCCTTCACCATCTTACCCATGGTAAATCATCCTGAACAAGACCATTCTTTTGAATAACAGCCTCCTTATTAGCTGAGACCAATTGAGATTAGAAAATGGAAAATACACAAGATGCCGAGAACTCTTCATGAAATCACATTTGTAGGATGAGTATTGAATGAAGATTAATGTGTTATTTTTCAGCTTCTACATCATTGATTTAAAAATTTATTCTCTATATTTTATTGCTAGATTAAGCACTAATATATATTTGGATTGTTTGCTTGCTTGCTTGCAAGTATTATCTTTTCTATTGAGAAAAGATAATACTTCTTATGTATTAATGGAAGGGAATGATTTTTAATTCAATTATTTCTTGCTTTGCATACCACATGTATTTCTGAAAGTACTACACATTAAGTTGGGTAAAACTAATTCCTTTTTCTGTTGAATTATAAATTAATGATTAATTTTTTTCTTCAAATTTCTGATTGACTTTAATTTTCTCTTCAGATAAAATGCAAGATCTTTCTTAGCACCTCCTGTGGACCCCAGACTCTATCTACCTTTACAATCTGACAGCACTCTCCTCTTGTTTCCAAGCCCCAGCTATTCTGGTCTTCCTTCAAATTCTAGGATTTCAGATTCAAGATTTTGGCACATGTTGTCTAAAATTTTAATTCTCTAACACTCTGTGCTTAATTTCCCCCCACATAGCACATATAAGACATTACTTTATTAATTCATTGTCTGCCGTCCCTCAACTAGAAAGTTGGGTCAAAAAATGCACGCATTTCAGGATTTTCTTGATGCTGAATCTCTAGCATCTAGAACGGTGTTGAGCTTATAGTATTATAGTATGCACCCAGGAAATGATGTTACTGCTATCACTGAAAGGTAAGCTTTTTTAGAGTAGACTACACTTGTATTCCCGACACCTTATAGACAGATACATTCGGTAAAGTTGGCTAAACTGACCAGCAATAAGAACTGGAGCAGAATACATGCTGTTTCTCAACTCTTGGGGGGCTTACAATCTAACCCAGAAAATATGTTCCAAAACAGATTCACAAAATATTCAGACAATAATAAAATATAGTACTTATTACAGTTTACAATACAGAGAAGATTAGAGCAAAATATGTGTTACAGATCTTAGGTGTTTTGGATGGCCAGGCAAGGAGATGACAAGAAGTGATTGGCTGTGATTCCTGGGAAATGATAAGTTCATATGTTTGTGTGTGTAACAGGTAAACCAATAAGAATCCTATGAAAATGTCCAATTCCTTTGGCAAAATTTGATGCTGGCTATTCCAGTGTTGGGTAAAATGGACCAACCTGCTGCTTCTCTGTTAGTATAATGACAGACAAATTAGGTTATTGATCTTGGGTATCAGGGTGTATTTGTCATAGTAATGTATGCTTTTTTCCTCCTTTAACTATCAGTGGTTAGCTAACGATCACAAATAAGTTCTGATGATGTTGGGTAATTGCTCAAATAGGGCTGAATTATGTGGGGTACATACAGCTCTTGAAAACCAGAACACAGACTCAAGTCCACATTCCACTTCTTGGTGGCATGCTCAGTGTCAGCTGTACTCATTACATATTGGTGTCCTTTAAGCTTACCAAACTCTGCAGGTGGGACTGAGATAGTGAGCCCGAACAAAAGAATGTTTCTTTTCTCTGGGACATTTGCTCCTTTTATTATTTAGGTGTCTGTAAAGGCATCTGATGTAGAGCCAAACAGTCCCCCATTAGAAGTGTTTGCTACACTAACCATCATGCGGAATGCTTCCGTTTCCTAATTACAGAATTGAATGGAACAACCAAACTCACCCAGAAGTCCTGACATTGGTGAAAGAGATGACCACCATCTTTCAGCCACTTCAGACTATGTAAGGATGATGTAGAAATGGCCCGTGCAGACAGCAACCAGGCACACAGGGACCTGCCCAGATTTCTCATCTGCAGACAAGTCCCACAGACCAGCTGCTCCTAGATGAGCCTCCTACCACACACCTGCATCGTAGTAGCAGAACCCTCCACACACTCATACCCACAGGACACACACCTACACTGTCATGTTCTTATTCACAAGGACAGAGACTGGTGTACAGAACACTGTGCACACACACTCACAAACAAAAACACACAGCACATGTGTGGAATAAAACACTTTATTTGGGTGTCACATCACACACACACACACACACACACACACACACACACACACACTAGCGCTCGCGCGCTTTCAGGCCCCGCACAAGACCCCTGGGACGTGGGTTTGCTCTCCTTCACCTTGGGGCGTCCCCAGCGTGGACAAAGCCACAACTGCTGCACAACTCCGCTGCAGTCCTGCCGGAGTTTTGCACTTTTTCCGAGCTGTCCCGGAGCTCCCCATTCCAGTGGCGCCGGCGGCCAAGTTGGACTACAAGAGCCCTCCCCTCCCGGCCCGGCAGAGGGCGGGGCGCTGGCGCCAGGAAATACCCAGGAGTGTGTGTCACCTGCCCCGAACCCTTGTTGATTCCCAGGAGCGCCGCCTTTGAGGTCGGAACCCGAGACGGACTACGATTTTTCCTGGGCCCTAGATCCCCAGACATGAGCAAGTTGGGCAAGTTCTTTAAAGGGGGAGGCTCTTCTAAGAGCCGAGCGGCTCCCAGCCCCCAGGAAGCCCTGGCCCGACTTCGGGAGACTGAGGAGATGCTGGGCAAGAAACAGGAGTACCTGGAAAACCGCATCCAGAGAGAACTCGTGCTGGCCAAGAAGCACGGCACGCACAATAAGCGAGGTAGGTTCAGGCTGCCCCAGGCGTGGGCTCCCACCCACCTAGTTCTGGCCCACAACACCTGCCCCCCTGGCGGCCAGGTGTGCTCCCTCAGCTTTTCTAGGAATTGACACTGACCCTCCAGGGCTGGGACTGCAGGGAGCTGAACCAGGCACGGTTCTGGAGGGCAAGGTGATCAAGAGGAATAATAGGCAATATTTTAAAAACTCAAAATGAATGCAAAAAATCCACGATGAACGAAATATCAAAATTTTAAATAAAGACAGGATCGGTATTATTGATTTTATTCCCTCTTGATTCTTACGTGTAGTGCACAACACTTATTTAAAATTCTTTTTTAAAAAATGTGCTGTTTTTTTCAACATGGATTTTGCCATTCATTTGTTTTAAATATATGGCATGAAAATATTATTTATCTTGATTACTGATTTTTTTTGGTGCTCCCTGAAACATTGTAACTGGCTGGTCTCACCGCAGTCCAGCCCTGCTGACCTCAACACTAAATATTAGGTTTTCTACTGTGTGTTTGCATGCTGAACCACACATTTCAATTTGCGTGGAAATCGCCAGTGAAGTACATTCTACTACATTCTGGTGCCTCAGCTGTTGAAAACTTCAGTTGGCTGAGTGAAGGTGAGTGAGACATTATAACAACAACAACAAAACAAAACAAAAAAGTCAGGGAATTAATTATTGAAGTTCCTATCACTGGTTTTTACCAACCACCCTCAAGGAACTTTGAGTCAGTAATGAAACTTAGTGTTCTATTGTACCTTGAACCCTTTATTCTTTGCCAGAGTTAATTGGTTTCTTCAGTGTACAGCTCTCTATAGAGAATAAAACAGCAGCAGGGGAACATACAAAATCCGGCAAGAAGTTGAAGGGATTTGCTCTTGTAACTGGAGGTCAATGGCAGACCCAGAAATAGAAGTGGCCATACAGGACTCTGCACTGCCAAATCTTGAATGCCTCCTTAAGTCATAATGACCCTTGGGAGACTGAGGTCCCTCCAAGTGATGCCATCATTGTTAAACACAGGAAAGGAATAATGGAGTTGACCTTGAAACCCTGTGGCTCTCATAAAAATGCTCCCGAAACATTTGTACCCACTTATTACCAGCAATAAGAAGGTCAAGTTTTATTTTTTTTCTGCCACTGTGTGTAACTTTTGACCATATTATAGTCTGTTTTCGAGTTAAATGCTGGTTTCTATTTTTGCTTTATGTCTGAAAATATTTTGGCAATTTCTACAGGGAAACTATGCTGCTGTGGCTTGCCAAAAAAAGCATCAGTCATTCTGTTCCTCCATCTCCCTCTCCGATGTGATATGCACTCTGACATTTGCTTAGTGTCTGTCAAGGGTTTTCTTTTCTTTTTTGTTTTGTCATCCATTTGGATCTGTTTAAAGCTCTCTCTACAGTGGTTGCTCAGTAAATAGTGGTTTAAAAAACCTGAAAAATTGAACATCTCCTTCTAGAAAGTGGTAAAAATATAGATTTACTTTCAGAAGACAAAAATGTAAAATAAATATAGAAATGTTCTAAAATCGGCAATGCACTAAAGTGTATACCAGTAAACTTTGTAAAGACACCAAAAAATACTAAAGACAAAACTAAGAACATCAACCTACTTTCCTTAAATCAGGGAAGTTACATACAAATGCCACTATCAAGTGCAATTTATCCATTGGTGTCAGAAAGCCATTTACTTTGTGTCATTTATCCTTGGGAACTTCATTGATGTTAGCCCAACCCTGGTTCTACAGTGGCTTTGGGATTAGAGAGGCTGGTTAGCAAGAGGTCATCTATAAGCTGAATTACGGAAAGAATTCAGTTAGACCATTCTTTGGAAACATTGTTAATAATCATTATCACCAAATAAACTAGGTAACTTCATATATACATAGGTACTGACTTCCATCAGCCACCAGGAAATATTTTCACCCACGTCATAAAGACCAATATACATGGTACTAAATGGACCTTGTGTTTCTCATTGTTGGTACAAGAATGGCCGTAATTTACGTGATGAGCAGAGTTACTTCTAGAGGTGGTTGGCCACCTAACATGTCAAGAATACTAGTTGAGTGGCCAGCTAGCATTGTGTCAGAAAGGACCATACACCTGGCCTGTACAAATTCTTTAGTGATCTATTTCTCTACAATAACAGGAGTCTTTTTTAAAAAATTATTTATTTATTTATTTATTTTTAGGGAGAGGGAAGGGAAGGAGAAAGAGAGGGAGAGAAAACATCGATTGGTTGCCTCTCGCACACCCCCAACTGGGGAGCTGGCCCAAAACCCAGGCATGTGCCATGGCCAGTAACCAGTGGCCAGTGGCCTTTAGGTTTGTGGGATGATGCCCAACCCACTGAGCCACACCAGTCAGGGCAACAACAACAGAAATCTTGACAGCATTCTGTATGTCAAAAATGGGTTTTATTGGTAAAATGAGTAATTCATATTAGTATAATAAATGTGAAATGGGGTCTCACTGGTGAAGTTGTGGGTATTCTAAACACATGGGCTGGCTAAAGTAGTTTAAAACCCTTCCCTGCTCCCTAAGTAAGAATGGATGGTAGAAATTTGCTGGGTGTATAATTAACTCAACATTAGGGTGGTACCTGAGTCTCAACTTCAACTCAGTGCCTTGTCCAGTCCTTGGTTCAGGCGGCTCTCTGACCGCATGCACCTCCCACAGGGCACAGCACTGTGCCAGGGAGTGTCACTGTGTCTCCAGTGAACTTTTCAGTCACGGTGTATTGAACCTAAAGAGACAGAGAGTTGGGACTTCACTGAGCTCGTGGAACAGGTTGGCAAACTGCTTTTTGCCTGCTTGGCCAATGTGTGTTTGTTTAATAAGTATATCTGCAAAACTTAGCGTGAGACCTGCCTTCACCATAACTCATAGCAAGTAGCAAGGTTGTGCAGTGGCAGCTAATTCTTCCTGCTTCGAACCTCCTTGGCAGTTACCATAGTCTACCAGAACGGCCCTCACTGTGCATCACCAAACTGGCTCTGCAACAGGCATGATATTTGAGGCCCTGCTGATCTAAAAGAGTAACATTTGGAGCAAGACATAATTTGGTTAAAAACTTTGGGAGGTCAGACGTCTTCAATGCAGTTTTTTTAGAGACTGTAGATTTCCTACACTATAATAATCTGCTTGTGGAAAAGCAAACTTTTTATATATCACTTAAATTTTTTCTCCTCCTGCTGACCACCATTATCTAGAACAGTTTTCAGTCCTTTCTGTATATTAAAGTCCCCTTGATGCCGGGGTCCCAGCCCTGTAGATTCTGGTATAATAGGCTGGGGTGTGGCTTGGGAACCAGATGATTCTTTCCAGTGTCTTAGGCTAAGGATTAGGACACTAAATCCATAGTAATGTTAATGAGGCAGAGATACAAGTCCTCTTAGTCTTCCATTGCTTCCTCCCCTTTTTCATATCATGGCTCCAGGGGCACTGATGATATTTGTATGCTTCACTGGCTGGTGGCCTCAGGAGCTGATGGAACACTGTGGTCCCTTCCTGCCACAATGGATTGATGGTATAGCTTAGGGGTCACTGTTCTAACCCCCTTATGAATGTGTATATATATATATATATGTGTATATATATATATATGTATATATATATATACTTATCTATATATATGACCAAGAAATGGTCATAGGGATCTCACTTAAATATAATATTCTGATCCAATTTTTTCACATTTGATAGAAAGTGATTTAGTGTTACAGTAGAGAGCCAGGGCGTCAAAGCAGACAGCCCTGAGGCCCAGCCAGGCCCTGCCATTTAGAAACTGGGTAACTTTAGACCACTTTCTTGGCCTAATTCTCAGTTTCCTTATCTGCATAATGGTGATGATAAGGTTGATTCCAGAGCTATGAGGATTAATGACTTTGTGTGTAGCCCTTAATTCAGTATTTTATAAATATCAGCTAATGTAGCGATAGCTCTTTTTTTTTTTTTAAGCTGAAACTGGCTTCCTATTAAGTTCCATTTATTGGCCCAAATTGTGTCTTTTGGAATAACAGGGAATAAATCTTCTCCATCTGTGTGACATAAAGAGGTTTTTTCTACATATTTAAGGACAGGAGTCACTTCTCTGAGTCTCAAACTCAACAAACCTCAGTGGCTTTCTCAGTTTCCCCTCCTAGACTGAACTTGCCTCACCAGGGCTGGGTCCAGGGCGAGGCCAGGGAGACCCCCTAAGACACACTTGTGTGACCTGTGGGTGAAAGCCCCTTAAATTCCCACCCTAGGTACCCTCTTTCTCCCTCACACTAAGCCTGGCTCTGTTGCTTACCTTGTCCCAGGAAAAGCAACAAATCCAAATGTTATTATGTGAAAAAGGATGTCCAGTCTGGAGGATTGTGGGCCTCAGGCTGTTGGTCTGTTAGAGAAGAAAGGCTGAGACAGACAGGAGGCAAATTGAGCCCAAATCCCTATCATTGCATGTAATTCCAGTGAGAACCTGGTGCTGAGGCTACTTCACCTCTTCATCAGGTGTCTGGTGAATGAGACCCCAAGGCAGAGTCTTGAGTAAGAAGCTACTTTGCAGCCTGAGCATTTTTTGACGAGGGTAAATTTGCTTTCAGAGTCATGGTTCAGATGTGGATGTCCTCAGAGCTGGTGTGTACACAGTCCTGCTGGCTTAGCTCAATGTTGGAACCTCTTTGGGCTCTTGAATTGCTTTTTATTATCATTGTCATGGAGCTGAATTCTGCAATTGCAGACACTGGGGACCAGAGGACTTCTGTGTGAAGAGAACCATGTCTGTGTCAGCTAGTTCGGTGCAGTGTTGCAGGGGCAGAAGCGTGGCGGAGGTGTAATAAGACAGACCAACTACAGGTCCCAGAGGACAGAAGTCCCCCTGGGAGAGATCCCTTACATGGTGACCTCCTTTCTTAAGAGTTTCTCAAAATGTGCTCCTTAGGTAACCTGCATTGGAAGTCCTGGAATGTGTCTGTTAAAACGTACAGTCACAAGTACCCCCTTAAACTTCTGATTTAATAGGTCGAGTGTAGGGTCCATAAACTGAATTTTGAACAAGTGACTCCGTGGTTCTGATGTGCACACACTACAGTGTGAGGACCTGACGTGTTTTCTTCCCTCATCACTCCTATTCCTCCCTCCTTCATCCTCACTGGGATACCTGGATGAAGAATATCTCTGCTGCCCCTCTGTTCATCAGTGAGGGACCATTTGCAGAGTTTCTGATGGGTCCTCCTTAGCTGCCTGAACCAGTTTCCTTTAGGGAGGTTCACGTGTACTGTGATCCCCAACCCTCATGAAGGGCCTCAGCATTCTCCAGGGTTCAAATGACAACCAAGCATCACAATCAAGTGTTCTGTGTGCCTCCGGTTACCCGATCACTTTGTACCATACTCTGTACTCTAGGGGCTGGGCGGAGAGTGAGTTGTATTCTTAGGGCAATAACAACAACCAGTGTCTGGGCATTCTCTCTTCTGGAAAACACAGATCAGTGGAAATAAGACCCTCCTTCAGTCCCCTTCCCCATTTTCTCCCCAACCTTAGAGCTCCCCAGGCTCCCACTCCGTGGTGGGGGGCCCCAACACACCTGAACCAGCCTCTGAGCCCTATCACTTTCACTGTAGTTTAAAATTTCTCACTTTCCTCCTAACTCCCTCTCCCCTGGGAGCCTTGGAGAGAATCCTAGCACTTACTGTCTCTCACACACTTAGGTACCCATCAGTCCAAGGGCCCTGCTATCTCTTCGTTCTGTTAAACAGCCTTGTTTGCCTGTGCTTTTTCAGATGCTATATCATGTCCTTCTCCATTGAATTTGGAAAGAGTTAAAACTCCCAGCCAGATTGACCTTCTCCCCTTTATTAAATCAATATATTAAACTGTCATTTGTGATTTTACATATATTTATATTAAATATCATTTTATTTTCAGTTGTCTTAAAATTACGATTTCTAAGAGCTGTTTCTTTTAGTTGAATCAGACACAAATTTAATCAGCAGCCTTTTTGTGGCTATCAAAATCCTTGCTACATATATTTAATAAGACAGAACTGAGGGTAGAGCCTCGTGACATGCCACTAGAGACCTCAGTCCCGGACAAGCTCTGAGTGATAGCAGTGGTGTTTAATATAAGATTCAGCAAGGGCATGATGACCAGTGTGACAAATCAACACTGAATGAGTTATTTATCTAGTGATGAATACAACTGACCTGCATTTGTAGCCCCATATCAGCTTAATTTTCCAAACTTTCCTCTTTTCTCTGACAATGCCGCAATATACCTTGTGAATTATTTTCCTAAAACCAGACTACATTCACACACTTCTGGTTCACAAATCCTGGTTTATGTGCTGACAGTGTGATCTTGTCATCCTATCACCTGGAGAGCTTTTTAAAATTTTGTTTCAAGAGATCTGGAATAAGATTCAGAATTGTGTTACTCACAGCTTTCTGAATGATTCTGATGTGAGCAGGTTAAAGGGACAGTGGTAGGCTTGGTTTTTCCTTAAGTCAGCTTCCAGGAACCTAAAGTAAAGACAGCAATGAGATTAGTTGGGTATTTGTTTTTTATTGTTGTGAACTCATACTGTCTTCTTCTTTTTTTTTTCCATCATAAACTAGAGGGTAGAGTATTTCTATTCTAGAAGCATTCTTTCAATTCTCTGTGGCACCAATTTTGACAGTTTGCCGACGTGTTCTAGCTATTTCTAGAACAGTAATTGGTACTGTTTCTTGTGTTATGTAACCTTACTTCTAGTTTGCTTTTTTCCTTCATGAATTTGAAGCAGTTATTATAAATATTGGAACATTCATTCTTCTTCTTCATGTAAATTCCACAAAGCTGGATAATAGAGCACCACATTTGGGGAAATACTTACATAAATCAAAGAATAGAAATTTCCTTGATTGATGCTATTTTGCTTATGGAAATATTTGGACTTAGTCCAGAGTTTATATGGTCCTGCTTTAAAGCAGTCAGAGCTCCTAAACCTGGACCAATGGCTGTTTCAGTTCACGGCTAAGCCCTTTACCCAGGTATTTCTCACTTGTGGGTGTTTGCAGGGAGGGAATGAGGGGTAGTCAGAAATGCCCTCACCCACCCACCCTGGGCCATCTCCATCAACCTTTCCTCAGTCTAGCAATCTAGTGACTCTAATACCAACACGGTCATTGCTGCCATCAAAGTAAAGCAAGCCCCTCAAAAGCAAGCAAACAAGAATGGTGTTTTTAAAATTACAGGAAAGGGAAAGCTGATTATTCTCTATTAAAAGTCAGAAAACCTTACATTAGAAGTTAAATTCTTTATTTAAAAATTAAAGTTTAATGTAAACCATCTAACTTAAATAAAACGATCTAACTTAAGTAAAATAAAGACTAAATTTTATATTTGGCTTACATATAAATGTAGAGGAACAAAATTATGCAACCAAATATTTGACAGGCACTTAGGGCATTTATTTTCTATTTTCACATGAATTTCTAGTGACTCTTTTGGTCTTTTCGCATTGGGTTGTGTGCTCCCCAGTCATAATGGGTGTGTCTTATTTGCTGCGGTAGGAACATTGTTCAACAGGCCTTTTTCAGTGAGCAGCGCTATTTACATGAGCAATGCTTTCCATATCTTTTATACCTATAAAATGAAAATAAATATAGCTTTGGAGCCTGAGCAGAGATAGCATTCTAACTCAAAATTTCTAAAAAACTGCAGCAAGAAAAATTATGATTATGTTAAATCAATATATGCATATTTTAAAGGTCACATGTACAAGACCCTATAATTTTGTGAGCAGTTTGAAAAACTTTATGTAAACTCTCTTGATTTACTAGATATTGTTCTCCTATTTATATTTGAGAATTTCAAGAATATTATAGTTCATCACCAAGTGCGAGGAAATCTCTTTTTAAAGAATTTCAAATAGTAATAGTCATCGTGAGGACAGAGCCTATGTATTTCTCAAGATTTGATGGTAATAGTATCGCAAAGGAGTAATCATACAGTTACAGACAGTGAGAGCCAAGAGGGGCCACAGGCTTATAGTTTGTTGGTTCTCAGGAGTCCCTGTAAGCCATAGGCACAGTGGTGGTGAATATTACTGCATCATAGAACAGGAAATACTTTTTTACAAGTAGAATATAAAAACATATTCTAGAACACACACACGTACAAACATACATACATATACACACACATATATAACATACACACAATATAAAATTACATCAATAGGTACATGCGTCTATTCTGTAGAATTAAGCAAAATCACTACTTCTGAATTTTTCTGTTTAATATTGCTGGGTTTAATATTGCTATTCATACTCTTTTCTCCTATATTCTAGGCAGTAGCAGGCCTACAGAGTTACCGATTTGTGAGCTTACAAAAATGTTAGTAGTGAGTAAAAAAACTCATTCAAGTAGTTATTTATTCTGCCTGATGTCCAACATTATTCTTTGTCCAACAAAGAATATCAAGTAGATTTTAATTAATACATTGGTATATTGTTCCAATAACAGATTAATTCTATTTGCTTGGCAATTGACCAAGGAAGCAATTGTTTATAAGAAATAAGAATTTCAGCATTTATTTCAAATGTCTTCTACGCAAGCATTTCTTCCTTTTATAATAACTCATGGTGGATAGCACTTGGAGGCCATGATCTTCCCCTCTGTGATCCACCTGCTGTGATCATCCGTGTGTGATGTCCTGGTGGTAAGAACTGCCTCCTCTCCAACGAGGACGAGAGCATTGTTTCTGTTGGAAAATAACCTTAGTTTCCTTTGTCCATTTGTGTCTTTCTGGAGATGGGAGAGGGCACTGATCACTCTCCTTCTAATCTTTTATATTTTATAATATTAGTAACCACCATTTTTTTCCATTTTTTCTCTTCACAGAATTCAGCTCCACATTACCGGCTTGCTTACATCAATAGTTGTATTCCAAATGCCCGTTCCTAACAATGCCCCTCATTCACTCTCTGCAATCTCATTCTGTCACCATTCTCCCGGGCATCTGCTCTGTCTCTGTCTAATCATACATCATTGCTATGTCTTTCTTTAGCTTGCAGTTTCCCTTTCTGTGACATTTACTATTGGTGAGACCTCTGACAATACAGAGCTGGCAAGCTGCAGGGATCAGCTCAGTTCTGATGTTTACAGTCTCTGATTCCTAGTGGATCTCAGCCAGGAACTTGGCATGGTTCAGTAGGGAGGGTGGGGAGAGGGTCGAGGCTGGAAGGAATCCTCTGTGCAATGCCTTTTGTCACACATGTTCCCTAGTGAGCAGTGCTTGGCTAAATGTGTGGGCAGGCACCTGCTTTGTCATGGCCCCCTCTACGGAGCCTCCCCTCACTCTCCAGAGTGAGCTTACACATTCCTCTGTGTATCCACTGAGACTGTTACGCTTCTCTGCCTCCTCTACTACTTGAGGTGAAGGATGTGACTTATGTATGTTAGGATCCCCGGGCACAGTTCCTGAATCATACTAGGTGCTTAGTAAATGCTCGCTGAATGATGAATGAGGCTGAATGCCCATTTCCTCTGAGACTGTAGCCTCTGTCTTTGTCCCTGCAGAGGCCCACATGGTGCATGGCACATGGGAGATCCTCAGTGTGTCCTTGTCCCATGACAAATGAATGGATAAGGAATAGTTTATAAAAGTGATGAAGGCCAGGGGATTCATAACGGGGTAGCACTGGCCAAATAAGGTCAGAATTTTCTAGTAGGCCCCCCACCCCACCCAGTTGTTTCATGACTTTGAACTGAAACATTTTGGGTTTTATTCCATTTGTGGGATGCTAGTGATAATGCTTATCAGATTGTGTTTTTTGAGAACTAAAATGAGCTGCCACAAACAGAAAGTATTGTTTAGTTAAGTGATTTGTTTGTAAGAACAGGACTTACATTAAAGTTTCTTACATAAAACAACATGATTGTGAGACTTCCCAGTAAGAACAAAAGACAATGTAACCAATTATGTGTGACGTCTGTATCTTAAGCACTTTCTGGGGTTCCTCTTCCAAGCTTTACCTCTTAGTCCTCCTGTAGAGAGCATCCCTTTCCAGGAGAGGGGAGAGCTGTTATAACACAGTCTCGTATTTCACAGCCAGAATTGTCTGCAGTCATGGAGATGATGTTTCCTAAAAGGTTCTTCTTTTTTGCTAACTAATAGATTAACAATGCACACATGTGTACACCCTGAATGTGTAAAGAGCAACAGGTTCACCTTCAAAACCCAGGTGCTGTACTCATTATATGAGCAATGAAACTGCCACTCTTTTCTGCTATTTTGTTATTTTTCATAGATGACTGAAGCCTTCCTCTGGCAGCAAAGTAAAGTTGCATAGGGTTGGATTTCATCAAAGGGGTAATTTTTAAGTTTCAGTCCCAGTTGAGGGGACTAGAGTGAGGGTTCTTCATGGCTCCCCCAGGAGCAGAACACAAGGGACATTGTTCTGTGACTCCATTGCTG
This sequence comes from Desmodus rotundus, assembly GCF_022682495.2. NCBI lineage: Eukaryota > Metazoa > Chordata > Mammalia > Chiroptera > Phyllostomidae > Desmodus > Desmodus rotundus. Next base: position 61,265,529 of record NC_071394.1, read on the forward strand.
AGGGGCTGTGTCACTGTTAGGCGAGGAGACAAAATTTCCACCCCTGGCTGTTTCTCTACCACAAAGGAACACAGTAAATTCCTCTGTTTTAGGAAGGATGTTATCCAGGTTTCAGCAGGTGCTTTAATGCACACGCAGGAGCTTGGAAGATTAAATTGCAGCTTCTCCACAGGTTAAGTGGTACGGCTCTAAACATGTCCTTTTTTGCCAAATCACAAGCAATGCTTGATTTGCAGAATTTGTTGCATGTCTTTGAAAAAGTAGGGCTGTTACTTTCCCCAATTGTTTATTAAGAAACAAAGTCAGAGCCTGTCCAACTCATGGTTGGCCTGTGGCATCATCATTTCATGTGAGAAGCAGCTCACAGGGAGACTGCTCCCGGACACCTCTTGGCTCTTTGGAACAAAAAACCTCTTGTCTTCATGTTTGTGAGAAAGCTTACTGTGCCTGGCAGATGTCGAAAGACGGGTCAGGTGTCCTGGGGCCAGATCCAGTCATGCAGGAATCATCAGTTTTGCTCACACAGGTTTTTTTGAAAATTGTAAGTCAGCTTTTAAATGTGGGGATTTTGCATGCAAATCCAGATTTCTTGCTTCTTTGACTGGTGGAAGCCATGATCTAGACCTGAGTGTTTTGCCTCCATGAGCTCAGGCTTTTTTATGTTCTGCAGTCACCAGACATCCATTTTTCCTGTGGAATCCCTGATACAGGGCCTGTGTCACTGCCATTTATTGTCACGTTGGCAGCATCTTCTATTGTTGTAGCAGAGAAATGCTCCTCTATCTCCTCCTCTTTCACAGGTGAGCAGACACAGATGGCCATTCCCCTAATCTCTCTCTAATTCCCTGACCCTCATTACCTGCCAGGCACCCTCTGAGTTGAGGACTTCGGGGCAGGCCAGTCTGTAGTTTGTGGTGTGGTAATTGTATTGTGGTGAGATCTCGACTCTGGGTGAATGTTCTAATTTCAGCAAAAACATTTTGAAGAGGAAAAACCATACATTAACATAGGCATTTATGTGTTCAACCAGATTTGATCATTATCAATAACAAACATTCGTAAATTTGGGCATTATACAGGGTGGCTCCCGCCGTAGAGCTCTGACAAACTTGTGAAGGAGATGAGGGTAATCACAGAGTCCCTGATATTTAGTAAATACTCACTATGTGCTGAGCACTGCACTGAATACTTTTCACGTTATTTCATTTAATCCCCTACAACTGAGTGACTTACATCTGCACTTTCCAATAAGTGACTCATAGAAGGCCACAGCACTACGGATAGATGGAGCCTGGATTTGAAAGTAGGCAACTTCTCTTCAGAGTACAGGGTTCTGTTGTAATTTTCTAGACATGATTGTTGCTTTGTTGTTGTTATCATTCATATGGGAGAACATCACTTAAGAAGAGTCATTCACCAAGGTTTTATGGATAGTTATTAATTGGTAGGGGCAGGATTGAAATGTGAATTTGGTGACACCAAAGCCTCATCTTTTATACCAAATTGTGTTTCTTGATTTTCAGGAAAGTAATCTAAAATTAGTTCTTATTAGGAAACATGGTGTACTTTTTAGTGGAGAACTTAACATTTTTCTAAAAAAAAAGAAGATGCTTTTGGGTCCAAATAAGTGTAGCCGCTAAACCAGCCTGGCAAGATTGGGAGGAGACCCACTTCGAACATTCTGCTTCCGGGTATGGTGGTGGGTGGAGATGCGTATTTGGGGTATAGCTTCTTAGGACACTTTGCTGAAGAGCATTATGTTTTGCACCTACTGAAATGTGGAACTGATTTGTAAAATTATATTCCTTTCAGGATGAGTTGTGGTGAAATAAATGGGTAAGTTATTGCTCAGTAGCCTCAGAAATGATACACAATTTCATTAATGAGTGTTATATAAATCACTATTATTAATACTAATATCTAGTTGCTAAGACTCTATCATGCACAGGGACTATATAAAGTATTTTCTGTAAATTATCATTAATTATTAAAAATCATCCAGCCTTATGGGGATTACATTCCCATTTCCAGAACAGCAAACTGAAGCCTAAAGAAGTGAAATGACCTAGCCAAGAACATACACCGACCAAGTCATGGGAGAAGGATCAACACTCGTCCCTCAAGGCCATAATTTTTCTATTAAACCATGTTGTCATTATACTATGTGCATGAAGTTACCAGATTTATCCATTTAATGTTCATGCATTTCATTCTCTGTAAAATGGGCCAATAATTACGTCTACTCCTGGAGTCTGTGAGGGTTGGTGACTGAAACCCCGTGAGGGTGATGCACATAAAGCACGTCAGCTTGGCATGCAGCCGAGACTCAGTCAGTGCTGGTTTTTGTTATGTTTCTTGTTGGCCGTGTGCTAGGGGCTGGGGGAATGGGGGAAAAGAATCTTGCATCCAAGGGTTTGTAGTTAGTGTAGGGGAGGAGGAGTGGAATAGATTTTACAAATAATTATAATACAGTTGGATAAATGCAGCAGTAGCTGCAGGCCCGTAGGCAGGGTGTTAGCATAGGGTGGCGGGAGGCCCATTGGCCATTCACCCTCACACAACTCTGGTCATTAATGTAATGAGCCTCTCTGCAGAGTGAGATTGTTGGAAGGCCTTTATGCCAGATAACTTTAAAAAGATTGTTTTTGTTCTTTCCTAAAGGACAGATTACTAAACAAATAGAACTGTTCTATAAATAAAGTGTAAGTGCTGTTCAGCAAGAACTTAATTGTGGTGTTGCATCTGGAGAGAGAAGCAGAACAGAGCCTCCATAGTCTACAGGGAAGGCAGGGATGTGGAAGAAAGTACCACTCAGAAGAGTATCCATCATCCAAATTAAAACCTTTCTTTGGCACTGTAGGACCCCCCAGCTTGTCTAATTCCCCACCCAGTACAGGCAGCCTGCCTCCTGGCATGCCGCACTCACTTCTTCAGAGCTGTGGGCAGCCTTCACTTTCAAGAGACAGGCCCCATGGGGAACACACTTAGGTAATTACAAGAGGCACATCTACTCACACTAACTATTCTAGTCTTTTATTTATACATATAAACCTGTAATACAAGATCAGAAGAATTTTGAGGAAAGGTAATTGCATGAAAGAGAAGCATCGAAATATGCAAGCAAAAGAGCTAATGTAAGAAATAAACAAATATTGAGAACATAACTTGTATTAGTATCTTCAGGGAGGTTGCAGAGGCTATTGCCTTGTAAGACAAGAATGGTTATCATATAAATGAACAGCTAGAAGAAAAAGTTCTTAGAAATTAAAAATATAGTTAAAAACAAATAGGGCAAAGAAAGAATAAATAGAGATGAAGACTAGTTAGTGATATGAAATATAAAGTTAAGGAATTCTCCGAGAACACAGAACAAAAAGACAGATACATTGATAGACTCAGGACAGACCCAAGGAATTCAACATTCATTGTGTAGGGATTTCAAAGAAGAGAAAAATAGATAGAATGGTTTGGGCAGGGTCACAGTATAGATAATAATATAAAAATGAGTAGGGATTTCAGAAGAAAGACAGAAATAATGGAGAGAAAAGAAGTAACAAAAAATTAAAGAATACAATTTCCTTAAGATGAAGGAAGATTTGACTCTTGAGAATAAAAATACGTGAATATTTTTACTTAAGAAAAAAAAGGCATGTGCCTAAACCTATACTCATAAAATGTCCTAATTCCAAAGTAAAAAAGATCTTAAACATTTTCAGAGATGAAACAAGCAACCATATTATCTACAAGGGGAAGAGAAGAGTATTATTATTATTATCAAACTTTTGAAGTATTGGCTACCCAATGACAATAGAATAGTGTCTTAAAATTCTAAAAATATTCTGAACCTAGAATTCTGTAAAAATTCCAATTATCATTCAACTTTGAAACAAAATAAAGACATTTTCAGACCTGTAGGAGTTCAGAGACTTTATATCTATGTTACTTTTCTGAAAAAAAAAATTCAAGATTTATTTCGGTAAAAAAAAATCCAAGAAAGGATGATTAGGTTACCAAAGCAATAGTAAGAAAATAAGCCAGCAAACACTATAGTTGAGTGCAAATAACTGTTGAGATCGTGTCTGTCAAGTTTAATGCAATTGCTAAGAAAAGTTTCCTTAAGAATTAAAAAGATAATTAAAAACAACTAGTAATCATCTGGAATTGATAATACAATTGCAGATTACTTTAGTCAAACATTAGAAGGTTTGGGGTAGGAAAGGAATCTTTTTGGGAACAATACATTACAGATACTAATTAATTTTCAACATGGATAGAAAGTTAAGTTTAATTATATGTGTATATTTAAATGCAAGGGTATTCATTAGGAGAATAAATTTAGTATAAGTAACTGTCCAACAAATTAAAGGGGGAAAATATACAAGGAATATTTGATCAATCTACATAAAGACAAAAGAAACTGTACATATGTATGTATATATACAAAAGAAAACAAAAGGATGACAGTAAAAAGATCACATTATATAACATCAGTTATCACAATAAAGAAGAATAAGTTAAAGTCTTACATTAAAAGATAGAAACTATCTGACTGGGTTAAAAACAATCACACAAATATCCAGCTGTATGCTGTCATAATAAGTTTACCAAAAAAGAGCAAATATAAGACACTCTTGAAGTACAGGCTCCCGTAAAGTTATTATAGGCAAATTGTAACAGAAAGAAAGCAAAAATGTTAATTTAAATATAAAACAAAATGGAATTTAAGGCAAAAAAAGATTAATGGGACAGAGAGTAAATATTTCATATTGATCACCAATAAAACTGAACAAGAAAGTATAATGATTATGAGTTTCTGTGCATCAAACAAAAAGCACTGGAATAAATAAACCAAACATGTTGAAATTACAAGAAAAAATTGACCAAAACTGAGTTAGAAAAGAACCTTCTCTCAGAAATCTGTTGCAATAACTTGCATGTTTCACTTTGAAACCATTAACCTATTTGAGTTGTTTTGCCAGTTCCATTTAATTATCTTCTTAGTAACTTTCTTCTGCTGCTCTTTCCCTGCACTCTCCCTAAAAGCCTTATCACAACTCACATTTTAGTGCCTGTTTTGGGGTTCCTTCCAAGGTGCCATAGTCAAAAGAACTCTGTTGGTTTTGTGATTTCTGAGAGAAGCTGATAAGCTTATTTTGTTAAAATGCTAATAGCTGGGAATTTAGATATCTTTCTCTGAAGGCAACACTCTTCTCTCACCAGCTAATCCTTGCATGTGACTCTAGCAGCTTGCTTTCCCGGCCACTCAGGGAAAGATGTACCGTGTTTTTTGGACTATAAGACGCACCCCCCAAATTTGGGAGGAAAATGGGGGGTGCATCTTATAGTCTGAATGTAACTTACATTTACATTGGTGAAATATTATGTTATTTATGTTATTAAATATTTTACCACATTTTTTGCTTCAAATTTTTTCCCCTATTTTCCTCCTCTAAAACCTAGGTGCATCTCATGGTCCAAAAAATACGGTAACTGGCCATCTCATAATCCTTTCAGATCAAGACTTGCAGCTGGCTTCCTGGGTTTCAGACAGCCACTCACTGTTTACCTTCTAGCAAGTCATGTAATTTCTCCAGGTCTTGATTAACTTGTCTTTGAAATGAGGAAGCAGGGGTAGAATAAACAGTCATTAAAGTTCTTTTTTCCTCTAAAGGTTTATTTTCTTGTTACATTTTTATTCATATTTTTATACCTATTGTTTTTTAAAATCCAATTTCTGTGGTATATTTTATGGAATGTGGAAATGTAGTTTTCATTTGACACTTGCCAGAACTTTGGAAGAAAAGAATGCCATTGAAAATGTTTGAGGGCGTAGCACTTGGTCCGGCTCTCACCCTGGAGTTCCTCTGCTCCATCTGGTCTCCTCTTTGTCTGTAGGTGCCAACAATGCCAACTGTCACCAGTTGGTGCTGAACGAATGTCTCTCGACATTCGTGATTGGGATCTCTCCTTATAAATGTGGCTTCTCCCTTATTTAGCTGCGTTGCAGGCACTGAAGAGAAAGAAGAGGTTTGAGAAGCAGCTCACTCAGATTGATGGCACACTGTCCACGATCGAGTTCCAGAGAGAAGCCCTAGAGAACTCACACACCAATGCTGAGGTGCTGAGGAACATGGGCTTGGCGGCCAAGGCAATGAGAGCAGTTCATGAAAACATGTGAGTGACCTTCCTTCCCTCTGTCGTAAGTGCCCTCTCAGTTGGAAGAGCCGTTTGATGATTTCAGCAGGAATGGGCTTATCCTGTTGAGGCTCTTTGATATGTCAGAATGGAATGGTCCCTCAGAGAAAGCTTAGAAGTGATAGTGGCAGAAAACAAAATAAAAAACATGCAAACATGAAGGACATTTATTTTGCCCTTGAGGTTTACCAGTAACCTGACAATTATCTGACACTCCATCTTTTTAAAAAGGCTTACATGTCAGCATCTGGAACGTGTATCACCAAATCACAGGTGGTTTATCAACATCATCTCATTGTGCTCCTTTTGAGAAAAATTCACCCCAGGCCCAAACTTTAACTTCACCTTTCCTATACCCCCTTTAAAAAATAAATTCCTTATATATTTGTTTTAAATATGAGAATTGGGGTGGTTAGAGAATGGTAAGAAGTGTTCTTTTTCATTACTACATGAAAATATGTCAAAGTACTCAGCTTTTTCCACATACAGAAACTTTCTATAAGACTTACTCCATTGAGAATCAAAATTTCTGTGTTTAAGTTGCCTAATAAAGGGAAAACTTGTCACTTTTCTGGTACCCAATCCCTCCAGCTCTGGCCTAGTTTCAGAGCTGGAGGGATGGTTCAGAGACAGGGTCCTAGAGACGCAGTCCAGATCCTGTCATTCAGACCCTGGCAGCTTAGGCTGTTGGTTAAGGGCCGCTCAGGTGCTAGAAACTGCCTTTGAAGAAGCTGTCCAGATTCCTTTGCTGACATTGCTGATTCTTCTGACGGCTTCCTAGGCCTAATCCTGCCCTCACCTGTCATCTCCAAGGACAGCAGCAGGCCTGGGGTGGTCCTCAGGGAGTGAGGACCTTAGAGCAACTAGGCATTCTGGAAAATTGTCCTCTTGCTCCAGAACTCAGCTTCTATGAAAGGCTGCTGTCAGGTGGCAGCTGTGGAAAGCTGTCCTGGCTTATCTTAGCCACTGTGGTCCTCAGGGTTCCACAGCACCATTTCCTGCAGAGTCCATACGTAGTAGCATATATTTAAATTTTCCAAATGCCCTGACAGACAGAATTTCAAAAGGAGCCTATAAATATTGTAAATTATAAGATAAGTTGCTCTTTAGTGACTCCCAAATGTAGCAGTTGTTTAATACTTAGTGTATAGATGCCTGTACAGGATCATTCTTTTTTTTAATGTAAATTATTTTTAAAGTTAATAAATGTTATCATCGGGAATTTTTGTTATCCTATGGAAATAACTAAGAGTTTATATTAAATTGACTCATTCTTTCATATGGGAGTATATCTAAATTCGTAATTTTAAAGTAAAATTCTAAAATATTTTAACAAAATGTTTCCCAGGGATCTGAACAAAATAGATGATTTGATGCAAGAGATCACAGAGCAACAGGATGTTGCCCAAGAAATCTCCGAAGCATTTTCTCAGCGGGTTGGATTTGGTGATGACTTTGATGAGGTGGGTAACGTGGTATGAAGAATGGAGTGTTACGGCTGCTAAAAAAGACAGCTTCCCACCATCTACAGCAGAGAAGGCGCCTCAGTATTTCCTAAAGTACCATAAAAGAATAAATGATACTTGCTAGAAACATACTTAAGAGGGAAATTAAGTGTCGGTAGCTCTGATTTAAAGGAAAGATTAATACGGTTTGGCAAACAGCCTCCTAATTAAGCTTCTAGCTATTAAGAAAAGCAGTCTGTGATTATATAAAGTTAGTGACTTTTAATGGTGGAACCCTAATCAGCCCATTACAAGGAGGAATCGCTGCTTGCACATCTGCACAGAACAAAACAGACTGTCACTCTGCGAGAAACAGACGTATCATGCTCTGTGGTTGTTAAATTAGAGGTTAGGCTGTCTCCGTTCATTACTCAGGCTATGGAACAAAATAAATGTGGATGGGCATTATTAACACACACATTCCATTTGGATTCATCAGTCCAATAAAACAGACTCTCTTTAGAATGGTATCTGGGCTGTGAATTTCAATTGTTCTGTTCAAAGCACCCATACTCATACAGATACTCAAAGCCCAGATGTTCGTAACATTTAGAAATGTTTCCAGTTCTTAGGGTAGCATGGTGAAGACTCTGACTTCCTACACCTACCTGGTATTAAAAACAAAGCTTCTAATGAGGAAGACCTGGTTCTACAGAACCCTAGAAGATGAGAATTGGGTGTCAAGAACTTTAAAAAATGGTGTAGCTCAGCATTCAGGCCACACCCTATGGCCTGTTTTTGTGTGACCTGTCGAGGATGCTTTTTACACATTTAAAGGGTTGTAGAAGACAACAACACCAGTAACAATTGCAATAGAGAAGACTGACAGAGACCATGTGTGGTGAAACCTAAATTAGCGCTGTGTGGCTTTTTGGAGACAGTTTGCCCACCCTGGTTAGACTACCAGGCATCATAGGGCTCCAGGCTTATGACATCTGGGTTCTGACATTTATTATTAAACTTTGTGTAAGTCCCTTTACTTTTCTGGCCCTTCATTTTTCTCATCTATAAAATGAGAATTACTGGCTCATTACCTTATCTCTAAAATTTCTTAAATTCTAAAATCCCTTTATCAGTGAATAAATAAGTGGTTGGTACCTAGAGTCTGAAAACGAGGGAGGAGAGGATTATTCTGTCATGCTATTTGCTAAAGAAAATATCAGTATTTTTTTGGTGGTGTTGATCACTACTGCACACTAGGGAACTCTGGGTGCACGCTCAGTGTAGCACAGTGTGTTCTGCTGTTACTACATTTGCTGCATTTGTTCCTGATTGTTTTGTGAGCAAAAATAAGACATCAGAGTATTGATTCTGAAGGCACTCCATTTAGATAGCCTGTGGACAACCACAGAGCACACAACTACACTGACCACACTATTTCACATGCATTTCGTGTTTTTTTCCCCTTTTCATGAGGTAGATAGAACAGTGGTCAATCATTTAGTTCGCTGCCTAATGCCCATTGACTTCATGAAATGTGGTTGGCTTAAATATCTCCTCTCTTGGTCCCTAGTATTATTACTCTCATTTTAATACAGGATAAATATTTGTTTATGTGCCTTTCTCCTACATTCAGTAATAAGCTCCTTCCAGGTAGGGACTGTTGGTTGAACTTTGCTTCCCTGGTTCAAGTTCTGTACCTGGCCAGGAGTGAGCTCTCAATCAGTTTGTTCAATCATGAATGAATAGATGAAGACTTTCCTTGAACAAATATAAGAGTGTCTTAGGTCATTTGTAATGGGGACAACCTCAAAATTCTAATGATGACAAATTTAGCTTAGACTCTGGGCCTCTCTCAGTGGTTGAACTCTACCTGAGGACACATGGAGCCAGGTAGATCTGGACTACCACAAGTCATCACCTACCTGTCATAAGGTGACTTACATTCTTAAAGTCCCCAACTAGTCTTGTGTGTCTAAGGTTCTCGGGATAGAGAGTAGCTTAGGATTAAACCAGACCCTCTGAGATTGTTGCTAAAAGAAAGGAATACAGTGTACCTACCTTGGGTTGAAATTTACATAACCCAAACACATATTGGCTTGGGTAATTTAACAAAGAAATCATAGTATCTTTGATTCTTTTTACTTTCTGTACATTATAAATTTTGCTATACCTGTTGCTTATTTTTAATAACATTAACCCAAATGAAAATATAACCTCCAGTTAAGGTTTCACAGCTTCTTAATTTTTAACAGTAGAAAAGAAAAGATGCATTGGAAAAGGGATGGGCAAGCTGTAGATTTCCTGGGAACTGTGGAAGTTTTCTATTCAGTTAGCACAAATTATTTGAATAACTATTTACTGAAGTATTTATAAGATTAGCTATGACAAATTTGCACAACCCCAAATATTCATTTTTTAATCATTGCTCAGTGTTGCAAAAAAGACTTAGTCTTAACATAAATATTCCATTTGACTGGGTTCTCACATATCAATTGGGTAGCAGATGTTCTTGTTATTGTGTCTGAGGAAACCTACTGCTTGAAACACTAACTCTGTAATTCTTTCTTCTGTGATCAGGATGAGTTGATGGCAGAACTGGAAGAATTGGAGCAGGAAGAATTAAATAAGAAGATGACAAATATTCGACTTCCAGATGTGCCTTCCTCCTCCCTCCCAGCACAGCCGGACAGAATGCCAGGTAGAATGAGGGGCGCGTCATCCACTGCACAGAGGTCCCAAGCAGGTATGTCCCCACCTCCACTACCTGTGGTCACATAGTTGCCTACAATGATAGCCTGATCTGTATCTCTGTTAGCACTTGTATTTTATATTCCATAAATATACAAGAGGGCCCCCCAAAATGGAATTTATTTATAAAAATTGTGTATTTATTCTTACATGTTTAAACTTCCATCACCTTCAAAGTATTCTCCATTTGATGCAATATACCTACTGACACTTTTTTCCACTGCCCAAAACAGTTTTTGAAGTTGTCAATTCTGATGCCTTTTAGTGCTTCTGCCGTTTTTTGTTTCACCTCTTTCATATTGGCAAAACATTTACTTTTGAGGACTTTTTTCATCTGGGGAAACAAAAAAGTCCCTTGGGGTGAGACTGAGTGAATAAGGAGGGTGGGGAACAGGGGTCATGCTGTTTTTGGTCAAAAACTGCTAAACACTCATTGCAGTGTGGGCAGGTGTGCTTGTAACTCACCCACCATGAAATGGGCGAAAACATTGAAAGAGTCAAAAAAATTCACTGAAGCTGAATGCAGCCTCTCACAACAATGCCAGCTGGTGTGGGGGGCTCTGTCCCACAGAGATCCCACAGCCACCACGGATGAGAATAAGTCTACCAAGACATGATCTGCTTGGGGAGGAAAGGCTGACCAGTCTCTCAGAGGAGAAAAGTCTTGAGCCTCTCTTTCAATGGGCTTTTATTGAGTTTAGCTTGCATAGTGATGCATATCAAAGAAAGGAGGTATGGTTTACAAATAATATTTCCGGGGTCATGGGTGTCCTTTTGTGTCAGGGTCTGGTAGACAGGGTGATGCCAGTTGGCTGTAAGAGCTTGGGAAACAAACTTATTTTGTGCCTGGACCCTTAACATTTAAATTGAAGACATTCTTAGCAAAGCAGGTTTCACAGGACTTTATGGATTCTTTCTTAGGCCTGATCGTCCCCCACCAGGAACCGCCCTTTCTGGCACAAGACTGCATGCACCTTCCTTTGGCATTGCTTCAGGCTTGAATCAGGCAGGGAAAGCCAGGCAGCCAAGAGATTAGGAGACTTTTTACAGATAGAATGAGGACTCAGGCTATGATAAAGCCGAGGGGTGAGGATCTTTTGTCCCTCCTCCACAATCCCCTAAGTCCTTCCCTGATGTCCCCTTCTCGACTATGCCTGTCTTAGGTTGTTCTTCCCTTGAGGAATCTTACCCATCATGGACAATCCAGCCATCCTCCAGGGGCCAAGCAGGGTGAAGTAAAGGGGGCAGAGGCTGTATCCCTGCTGGGAGGATAAGTTTTGTCTCCTTAGTAGCTTATGGTCCCAAGGTCTCCTAGCTGTGGGGCCTTTTTGCCTGTCGGCGATTTACAGCTCCTGAAACCAGGCAGGATAGCTCCCAACAAGCTGGTACACTGATGCAGATGGGTTCCTAGAACACTCACCTAGTGGGGGAAGCCTGTACTACAAGGGACCCACCCTCCAGGACGTAATTCCATTTTGGGGGGGTATCCCCTTATACACCTTTGTAGACATAATTCATACCTGTTTTTAATGCTAAAGTATGAATGTCACCAATTACTTATTTTTATACATTTTATGTTCCAGTCTCTTCTAGGAGGGCAGAAGAAGAGGAGGATGACATCAAACACTTGGCAGCTTGGGCTACTTAAAAGGGAAATGGAATTTTTTGAGACCTAAATTAATGACCTCCATATAGGACATAAAAAATATTTTTGCCAAGTTCAGAAGTTAACAGAGACCCTGTTTCACATTTACACTGGATGAGTAATTGTGTTTTAAGCCTCATAAGTAAAAGTTAAAGAAAGGAGTCATACCAGACAGAAGCAGGGATGGAAAGGGACTACTGGTGGCATCTTGGAGGACCTCTCTGCAAGGATGGGAGGGGCCCATGCCTTGCTCACTACTGAATTCCTGTCCTGGAACATAGGTGGTGCTCTCTCTGTTGACAAGAAACTGACATCTGTTCACATATAAAACATATAATCGTTTAGAAGCCATTGAAGAGTGATGTGTCTGTGATAGCTGGAACAATGACTTTCTATTCTATGCAAGTGCAAGTGGGCTGTGTTTCCATGTCAGTGGATATGGTACCCACAGTAGATGGAAATACACAGTGTCTCTAGTAGAAGAGATGTCATGTGGGGCAGTCCTGTGCCAGTCTATACATAGTTTCACTTTAGTTTTGTAATTTGAAATCTTAAAGGATTTTAAATTGACATTTATTATGCCAATTAAGCTTGGAATGGGGCAGTGTGCATTTCCCAGAATGTCTGAAAGCGCTAGGAACTCACGCCACTGAGCGTGGATCTCCTGAGTGTCATTCAGCGGCTTAGGAAGCTGTGTGACAGCCTGGGGCCATTATGATGCTGCTTCAGTGGCTGAATGTGTAAATGTTCATGCTTTCCGTCCTATGCTCTCTTGTTCTTTAATTTACACTTTGCAGCCTATTTCTTGTAAATACATTAAAATATAGGCCCTTAAAAGTATATCTTGAATGACATTTTGGCTATAATTATTATTATTATTATTTTTTTACTGTGTCAAATCTTTTTATTTCCAGCAATCAAAACATTGCCTTTTCTTTTTTCCTTTCTAAGTAGACATTATTTTTTAGAGCAGTTTTAGGTTCACAGCAAAATAGAGCAGGAAGTACAGAGTTCCCATATATCCCTGCCCCCACACACATAGCCTCTTCCACTGTCAACATCCTGTACCAGCAAATTGGTTAATTTCGAGTTGACTGATGCCCTTAACTTTTGGGAAAATAAGCAGTTTGATATAGCCTGACATCATTCTGAAATTTGTTTTATAACATTTCTCTCACTTTAGAAATTATTATATAATTATTTTTAAATGGAAGTATATTACAAAGTTATGTATTGCCCAAAATATGTCGTGAAGCATAAAATGACAATGTCATTACATAAAATGTTCTAGTGTTCCCTACATTTGCTTAGCAACATAGTGAAATGGAGAGAACACTGGATGTGGAGAGAGGGTCCTGATTCCGGCCCCTGCCCTGCCACTTACACAGTAAGGAAGAGGCATGAACTCCAAGCCTTTTTGTCTTTATTGGGGAAGCTAAGGGTTGGACTTGATCTCTAATGGACCGATCTTGCCACAGGCCTTTTGCATATTGCTGTTCTTCTTAGTAGTCTTCTTACCCTCCACAACACAGGTACCAAATCTTATTTCCTAAGTCTTAGTTAAAATGTTCATTATCTTGGGAAACTTTTCTAAATGCACAGACAAAATTGGGTCTCCCTGTTAAATGAGTCCATAGCACACTGCTTTCTCTCCTGTCACGGTTCACTTTGTGTATTTACTTGAATTATTACTCAATTATCACTGTTCTTCCCTGTTGGTCTGTGGTGATCTTAAGGGTGTGAGCTGTATCTCTTTCAGTTCAATAGGGTACCCCCAGCACCCTGCATAGTTCCTTGTACACAGTAGGCATTCGGGAAATATTTGATAAATAAATGGAGATTAAGTTTTTACATCTTTTGGGCCATCACAGGAACTTGATTGACCTTCTATCTTCAAAAATGGACAAAATACATGAAACAACAGTTTCTAGACATTGGACAACAGACAGCCCTAGACTGATTCCTGAGAAAGAAACCAATAAAGTGAGTCCTCACTGCCCCAGCTCACTGCCTTCACAGGGGAGGGAACTCAAAGAGAGCCTGGTGGTCTTAGAGGGGGAGGAGAGAGAGAGAGAGTGTGTGTGCACGCTCTGGAGATCAGATCAGCAGAGGGGTCCCTGCAGTCTGGCTGAGCGCTGATCTGCGTACATGTGTTACAAATTTACTGAGGCCCAGAAGAAACACTGGGGAGAAGTAGGCAGATCAATCCCAGAGCTCACGCAGGGCCAGGAACAGTTTGTGTTCCCACTAGCCATTGTGGAAAGGCCTGATACAGGGGGCATCAGACTGAGTCCTCAGAAGGGCATTGCCTCAGTAGTGAGGTCAAATTTTGCCTCAACTAAAGGATGTCTGGATCCACCCTGAAAAACTTAAAGGTAAACTTCAAAAGAATGAAATGATACTGAGTCACCTAACTGCATCCTGGGTCAAAACCCCCTAATACTTAAAGGAATATAAAAGCTAACAAGTAACAACAGAGCAACTAAAATAAAACCGTGGCCCTGACTGGTGTGGCTCATTTTGTTGGGCATTGCTCCATGAGGCTAAAGATCACAGTTTCGATTCCAGGTCAGGGCACATGCCTGGGTTGTGGGTTCAGTCCCCGGTTGGGGTGTAGGAGACGCAACAGATCTATAGTTTCTCTATAAATAAGTAAATAAATACATAATCTTTAAAATAAAATGAAATAAAACCCTGACACCCAAATCTTTTAATTTCAAAGATTTAGTATAAAAGGAACGTAGAATGTCTCATTAATACTTTTATATTGATTTCATGTTGAAATATTATTTTAGATGTATTGGGTTAAATAAAATACATTATTAAAATTTATTTCACCTGTTTCTTTTTACCCTTTTGAAATTTGGCTGCTTGTAAATTTAAAATTGCATATATGGCTCACACTATATTTCTATTGGTTGGTCTTGGGCAAGAAGATCATTATTAATTAATGCTCAGATAATTTAAAGTACTAAAATGGCAAATTGTTAAAAAGAAATTTTTCAGAAAGTTCCATCTTACTTTGAAAAGAAAAATGCTTTGAAAGGAAATCATAATCCTGCATCTCTGTTGACAGTAAAGAGAATGAAACACGAGAGAAAAGGTGTAAAAACGCAAATCGTCCTTGGATTGAAGAAGGTATTACAAAGAATAAGGGTATTAATCAGACATCTAAAGGTGTTTCCAGCAAGACCTCGTTAGAATGGGAAGGCTTTTGTTGGAAGTTGTAAATTCTGGGATGTTTGCTAAAGATTGGTCTCAGTACAGTACATGGTACCTCGGGGGGAGGGGGGGACAGTCGTTTGGGTAATACAGAATAGCTACTCTGTTGGGTTTTGTATTTTTAAGTAAAATGTTTTCCAATATATCAGTTAGGTTTTTTCCTTCATTTTTGCCATAAGATACATATTCAAGATAACTTAAAAGATAAACTTGGATTTCTTAGAAGAGATTTGGAAATGCTTAAAATGCAAAAATCAGGAAGATCAGAGACCAGAGAGGCTCTGGAGCTCATGGCAGCCAGATCTGAGAGACTCTGCCTTCTGAGTAGCCAGCCAGTTGTCAGGAAAATTGAGCAAGCTGTTTTTCTGCTCAAGAGTCAAATTCCAGAGCCAGAATATTTGATTGGACAAGGTTGACTCATGGAACTACCTCTGGAGTCAGCCATCAGGACCCTCCTGAATGAGAAGTGGCTGGAGGTGGGGGGAAGAGGTGTGCTAAAGCTTAATCCAGGTGCTCCTACCCGAAGAAGTGGGGATGGATGTTGGCCACCTCAAACCTGAAAACACTGCCTCAAACAGTAGATGTCCACTCCACAACTGAGAATAATTAAATCTGAACTGCAGCATGTTCTCATTCTTGGCAAACATGGAGTCTGAACACTGATTTACTTAGGAGAAATTAGAGCAGCAAATAGCTCGTACAATACAATGGTAAATGTCTTGCAAAAACAAATAGGATAATGTGTCAAAGTTAGCAATACAAACTAGAAGAAAGAAAAAAAAAAAAGGAAAAACCCAGAGAAGCTAAGACTAATAAGGATATCTTGGTACCACTATATTACAGCTCTAGGGAACAAATTGATGAAATATTAGTCAATTTAATTTCATCTCCTCACTTCCTTCTTTCCTTTTAATTTAAGACAGGTATTAATGTTTCTGCTGGAGAAAGCATTTCTTAAAAGAGCTAAATATCCTCTTCCAACTTCCAATTCACTTTGCATGATTTGTTTCTTGGCTTACTGGGAGTTTTATTGCACTATATACAAGACATCGGGGCTATTTTTCAGCAGACAGTGACTTAATATACATTGAGGGAGCACAGCTAGGGCAAAGCAGTAATGTTGTTATTTAGAAGAGAGATGTACCTCTAATTATGAATGATTCTCCTGAAAATTTCTAGTAGTCATAAACCGTTGAAGGTTATGTATACACTTATTTAGGATATCAGGAAGATTACATGTTCCCTTTCAGCAACCAAAAAGCACTCCTTCTCTGAAAGGATGACATGCATGTGGTTAATTGTTTTTACATATGTAATATAACTATAAATATATAAAATGTATGTTTATAGCTCTGGCCAGCGTGGCTCAGTTGATTGGAGCATTGTCCTGTATATCAGAAGTTTGCAGGTTGACTCCTGGTCAGGGCACACATCTAGGTTGTGGGTTTGATCCCTAGTGGGGAGTGTATGGGGCCAAGGGTGGGGCAAGGGCAGCCAATTGATGTCTCTCTCTCTCATCAGTGTTTCTCTCTCCCTTCCTCTCTCTATAAAAGAAAAGAAAAAATGTCCTTGGGTGGGGATAAAAAATAAAAATAAATGTGTGTATGTAGATTACATATGCTTTTGTATAAATTACATATAGTCTCTATATTAATACAGTGTGTCATATACTCTTTGAAAGTCTGCTACTCATTGTCCTCCACTACATTCCTGTATTTCCATTTTCCATAATCCTAACTCTTGCTTTTCTTTCTTTTCGGATGACTCAGTCTTCTTGACTCGCAAAGTGACTCTTTTCCACATTTTCCATAATTTAGCTATTTGTTCTCTCTTACTTGTATATTCCTTACAGATCTCATTTTAAATTATAGCTTCAACTGTCACTTTATTTGGAATGACTTAGAGCTCATATGTGAATTTACTCATTTAGTCAATCAGTATCTACTAAATATTATACCCTGAGCTCTGACCTAGGGTGGGGATTGAAGTTTAATAAAAAATGGTATATTTCTATACATGACCTCTATCCCAAGCTCCAGTCAACTGGAAGTTAGAGGGCAGCAGAGAGTAAGTACTTCAAAGTGTGGAATTAGACTTCCTTTCTCTACTGGTATCTCCCCTAGGGTATTTTATTTTATTTTATTATTTTTTTATTGTTATTCAGTTACAATTGTCTGCATTTTCTTCCCATCCCTCCATCCCATCCCAGCCAATCCCACCTCCCTCCCCCACCTTTCCCTTCCCCTTTGATTTTGTCCTTGTGTCCTTTATAGTAGCTCCTGTAAACCCCTCTCCCCACTATCCCCTCCCCACTCCCCTGTGGCTATTGTTACATCGTTCTTAATTTCAATGACTCTGGTTATATTTTGTTTGCTTTTTTCTTTTGTTGATTATGTTCCAGTTAAAGGTGAGATCATATGGTATTTGTCCCTCCCCGCCTTTATTTCACTTAGCATAATGCTCTCCAGTTCCATCCAAGCTGTTGCAAAGGGTATTTGGACAATGCAAAATTGCATAGGCCTAAAACTGTGTAATGAGCACCTGGGAAACTCAGCCAGATTGACAGGGTTTTATTATTATTTTTATTCATTATTCATTTATTTATCTGACACAATTTTTCTTCTCTTTTTTAAAAAATAACATTCCTCCTTTTTGCAGAGAAAGAAAGCAAACCTGAGCCAAAAAATTACACCAATAACAATTCACCTGTGGTAAAGAATACTCTCCTCAATCCCTATTTGAAAAGTTAGCCCTTTTGTAGATTAGTTCTTAGTCAGAATAGAAGAGTTCAAGACCATATTTTACAGTTAAGGTTTAAAGAAAATTGAGCTGTTTTTATTATGAGTCCTCTCCCCTGTAGATGTTCGTTGGCAGCTCTAGAGCGCTCTGCCATATATGGCTCAAGGCCTTAGGTGGCAGGAGGGCTTGGTCACCCAGGGCAGATGTTACCGTGCAGGGAAGCTGACCTTGTGCCTGAACACTGCCTGTACTCCCAGGATAATTATTCTCTTGTGAGCTCCTTCTCTCTCCTTCTCCTAAAACATTTTGCTTTTAATGATGCTTTTTATGTTATTTAGTAAAATAATGTTAAGACTTGGGTCAAGCTTGTGTTTTAGGAGTAAAAATATAATTGCTAAAACTTTAAGTTTCTAAATGTATTGATAAATGAAACAAAGTCCAAAATCAGAGTATGTCTGTGTACTGAAAGTTTAAAGTACCATTTATTGACTTGGTCCTAAAATCATGAACTTTAGAATATAATTTGCATGACCCTTCAGGCAACAGACTAGGTTGTAAGGTTCTTTAGGGTGAAAGTGGTAAATGCATGACCATGACCATGAAATTAAAAAAAAAAAACAGGTTAAAAGGTGAACTGACAAATACTTATTGAGTGCCTTTGCTTAGTACCAGGGATACAAAGGTAAGCACGGCTTGTTCATCGTAGGAAGGTGCGCGATCTAGTGGGTCAAGTCCAAACCCAGTATTTCCACCATGAAGATCTTAGATAATTGTTTAACTGTTGGCCCTTCCTTTCTTCATTTGTAAAATAAGTATTTAAAAATATCTTTATAGGGTCAACAGGAGGATTAAATCTAACAATATTTGGAATCATCAAATTGCAGCTGTACAGAAAGAGCGTGGCTGATGTCTACTTAGTGGAAATTGCAACTGTGGAAGAGGAGTAGGATAAACAATAGAAAATCCAGGAGGTTTTCTAGCTTCTGTGACGTGTTTGACAGTATGGGCAAATGTCCCATTTCCATCCAGTCAGGCAGCAGCTTTCCTAAATGATTTCCAAAGCTGCTTCTCTCAGAATATCAAAGTTCCCTTTGAAACGAAGATACGGAATAAAGCGGAAGCATTTTATTTTTTTCAAAATAAGGTGAAAAAAATTATTAAACCTACCACTTTTAGGGAATAGCTGAAACAAAAAAAATGCAGTTAAAGAATAAACTTTTTGTAGAGGAACACAGAGGATGTGGGTATATGAAAAGGGTAATATAGGGAGCAGTCACCTTTCAATGCTGTGTACTTGGCTTCCTAGTGAAACATAGGTAAAAATAATAGAAACAAATAAATTGAAAAGTTTATTACAACACAAAAATAGATGATAATGGCATTTAGCATTTTAGATATAAACATGGGTCAGGCACGGGTCAATTTCATGTTCCTGCCTTATGAAGGTAAAGAGAAAAATGTACCAAAAATAGAGTAAATTAATTACACACCTGTTTGGGCTATTTGAGAGCTACCCTGATTCAGCTGGAATACTTTCTTAGAGGAGATAGTCACTCAAGATAAATCTCTTTGGAATATATCTCCTTTATATCTGAAAAGCCTGTAAAACAGCAGCCCATTTTCTTAGACCTTGGGATTTTCAATTTGTGGCATTCTCGACATCCCCCCATGCTTTTTCCCAGCACCGTCATCAAGTGCTAACACACATCTCAACCACTATGGGCACTCCAAGCTCGTTGTAAATGTAAGTCCATGTGTCCCTAAAATTTGCCAAAACAGTTTGGATAATATTAATTGAAATTTTAAAATAGAAAATGATTCTTTATAAACCAGGCCATATGGTTTAGTGGAGCCTGAAAGTTAGCCATCTTTGCAATCCTTGCTTTTGATTTATTTCACTCTCTGGGGCATCTTGTGAGGCTGCCTGTGAAAATATCAGGGTTGCAGTGACACCTGTTTGGCCCCGCCTTCCTTGAGTACAGATGGCTGTCCTGGGACTGTGGTAACTGAGAGAGGCCTTGGTCTACTGGGAAGCCTACAACTATTTATCAAGGGATGTATAGGACCCAACAATATTGCTTGGCCTCTCATATGCAACAAATTATTGAGCCCATGGTGTGTCTGTCCAA
This sequence comes from Desmodus rotundus, assembly GCF_022682495.2. Lineage (NCBI taxonomy): Eukaryota > Metazoa > Chordata > Mammalia > Chiroptera > Phyllostomidae > Desmodus > Desmodus rotundus. The sequence goes on from NC_071394.1 coordinate 61,285,655, forward strand.
CACTATGAACTAAGCAGTGTAGGATTGCTGAGAGTCCATGTGGTGGATGCACTTACAGCAAATCAGTACAACCTACATTGTAAGAACTCCACTAGAGTAGTCATTTTCAACCTTTCTTATCTCATGGCAAACAAGCGAATTATTAAAATTTTGTGACACACCAAAAATATATTTTTTGCCATTCTGACAAAAAAGGTATAATTTTGATGCATTTATTTCAGATGGTTATTGTTTTATTGACTGTTGTCTTTTTTTAATTTGACAGTCTAATAGAAAAGAAGTCAGTGTCCTTAACTAAATTCAGGTTTTGCAAGTTTATAAATTCTTGAGGCATACTCTTGGAAATCACAGGTCCAGAGGAATGTACATGGTGCTATGGGTCTAACTTTCTAGGCATTCCAGTGGGAATACCACACCCAGAGCTGGGACAGAGCATATCTAGAGCTTGGGGCTCGGTCATGAAGGCCCTTGTTTGTAGCAGCACCTGTCAAACACGTTCCCTACCACTGAGAGATGGCCAATGTTTGCAGACTGAATGCCTGATGAATACAGATGACAAAGTGTTGTCATTGAAAGTGATGCCTCAGATTTCTGAACTCTTTCTGTAGCCGGGACAGACTATGTTTTTGTTGCTTTATTTTTCCAGAAACTTCATGGACATGGGCAGGAATCTCAGCGTGTAACAGTATGTTGATTGAATTTAAAGAAATTCTTATTTCCATAACTCAAAATGCAATTTTCTAAGAGTATATCTCCTTCTATTACTGAAGAAGCTTGTGAAAAAATAATGGAATAAAGTTACTCAAATAATATTTACCTTCAAACATTTCTAAGTTTAAAACTCCCTGTGTAATTGAATAAGGAACAAACCAAGGAATGGGGCACAGCCTATATTTAGTCAAAATGAAAATAAATTTAGGAAGTGACTTCCATATCATTTTTTTATAGCTTGACAGCACAATAAATCAATTATTATTCCTTTGACATATTTGAAAGGTGAGATTGAGTTAAAAGAAAAATACTTCCAAGAATAAGTTTAAAGAAATTCTATATCTGACCACATGTAGATCAACTTCCTTAATTTCCCTGTATCTTTGTGCCTTTAAACAACATGCTTATTTGAAGCACAGATAGTTACAATCAAGATGAACTGAAGAGGCCTACACAAAGACACCACAATTAAAATGGCAAAGGTTGAAGACTAAGTGAGAATCTCAAAGACAGCAAGAGAGAAACAATTAATTACCTATAAGGGAGCTCTAATAGGGCTGTCAGCTGATTTCTCATCAGAAACACTACAGGCCAGAAGGGACTGGCAAGAAATATTCAAGGTGATGAAAAGGACCTGAAACCAGGATACTCTATCCAGCAAGTCTCTCATTTAAAATGGAAGGTGAAATAAAGAGCTTCCTAGACACCCACCCCCCACACCCAAAAAAAGGCTGGAGTACATTTCCAATAAACAAGCACCATGATTCTTCTTTTTAAGTTTAAATTTTAATTTAATTTAATTTTATTACTGTTGTTCAAGTACAGTTGTCTCCATTTTCCCACCACCACTCCCCCTGTCCCACCTATCCCCAACTTCCACCCTCACTCCTACCCCCCTTTGGCTTTGTCCATGGGTCCTTTATAAATATTCCTTGATGACCCCAAAGAGACTTCTTTAAGAAGAAGAAGCAATATAGAGAGAAAGGAACACAGGAACAAAGGGAAAAATGGAAATGAATAAATACATATCAATAATAATCTTCAAAGTAAATGGATTAAATGTTCCAATCAAAAGATATAGGGTAGCTAAATGGATAAGAAAACATGACCTGCATATATGTTGTTTATATGAGGACTGACCTCAAATAAAAGACCTACACAAACTGAAAGTGAAGGGATGGAAAAAAATATTCCATGCAAATGGAGGTGAAAGGAAAGCTGGGTAGCAATACTTCTATTAGAGAAAATAGACTTCAAAACAAAGACCATAATAAGAGACAGAAAACATCACTACATAATAGTTAAGGGGTCAGTCCAACGAGAGGATATAATCATATGTGCACCTAATATAGGAGTACCTAAATATATAAAGAAAATCTTGGAGGACTTTAAGGAAGAGATTGACAGCAATAGCAATTGTAGGGGATTTTAACACCTCACTGTTAATAATGGACAGATCTTTCAGACAAAAAATCAACAAGGATAGAGCAGCAATCCCGAATGATAATCCCAAAGAAGCAAAATACACATTCTTCTCAAATGTACATAGAACGTTCTCAAAGCTAGACTACACAGTAGGACACAAAATAAGCCTTAACAATTCAGAAACTTGAAGTCATATCAAGCATTTTCTCAGTTCACAATGGCTTGAACCTAGAAATCAACCTCAGAAAAAAACTCGAAAACATTCCAATACATGTAGGCTAAATAGCATGCTAAATAATGAATGTGTTAACAATGAGATCAAGAAAGAAATAAAAAAGTACCTGAAAACAAATGAAAATAAACACACAACCCAAAACCTATGGGACACAGAGAAGGCAGTCCTGAGAAGAAAGTTCTTGGTTACATGCTTATCTAAAGAAGATAAAAAAATTTTAAATAACCAACCTAATCTTACAACCAAAAGAACTCGAAAAACAACAAACAAAGCCAAGAATGAGTAGAAAAAAGGAAATAATCAAGGTAACAGCAGAAATAAATGACATAGAGACTAAAAAAGAAAATTCAAAGGATCAATGAATGCAGGAGCTGGTTCTTTGAAACATAAGCAAAATTGACAAGCGTTTAACCAGACTCATCAAGAAAAAAAAGAGGATCCAAATAAATAAAATTAGAAATGAAAGAAGAGAACTAACAACATCCCACAGAAATACAAAGGATTATAAGAAATTACTATGAACAACTATATGCCAAGAAATTGGGACAACCTGGGCAAAATGGATAATTTTCTAGAAACATACAATCTTCCAAAACTGAATGAAGAAAAAGCAGAAAACATGAACAGACCAATAACAACTAGTGAAATTGAAGCAGTAATAAAAAAATCCCTCCTGGTACACAAAAGCCCTGGACCAGATGGCCTTGCAGGAGAATTGTAACAAACATTCAAAGAAGAACTAACACTATCATACTTAAACTATTCCAAAAAATTCAACAAGAGGGAAAACTTCAGAACTCATTTTATGAGGCTAGTATTACCCTAATTCCAAATCAAGTAAAGTCACAACAAAGAAAGAAAATTATAGGCCAATATCTCTAATGAATATAGATGCCAAAATCCTGAACCAAATATTAGCAAACTGAGTCCAGCAACACATTAAAAAGATCATATACCCTGATCAAGTGGGATTTATTCTAGAGATACAAGGCTGATACAATATTTGCAAATCAATAAATGTGATACACACATAAACAAGATGAAAGACAAATGACACATGATCATATCAACAGATGTTGAAAAATCATTTGATGAAATCTAGCACCCATTTATGATAAAAACACCAGAGTGGGAGTAGAGGGAGCATATTTCAACATAATAAAGACCATAGACAAAAACCTACTGCCAACATCTATTCAATGGGCAAAAACTAAAAGCATTTCCCTTAAGGTCAGGAATAAGATAGGGGTGTCCCCTTTCACCTCTCTTATTCAATATAGTACTGGAACTCCTAGCCACAGCAATCCAAAAGAAGAATGAAAAGGCAACAGAATTGGAAAACAGGAAGTAAAGCTGTCATTATTCACAGATGATATGATATTGTACATAGAAAACCCTATAGACTCCACCAAAAAATTACTCTACCTAATGAATGAATTTGGCAAAGTAGAAGGATATGTCAATATTTAGAAATCAATGGCATTTTTATACACCAATAGTGGACTATCAAAAAGAGAAACTAAGAAAAAAGACTCATGTGCTATTGCAACAACTACAAAAATAAAGTATTTAGGAGTAAATTTAACCAAGAAGGCAAAAGACCTGTTTCAGAAAACTATAGGACAGTAAAGAAAGAAACTGAAGAAAATACAAATAAGTGGAAGCATATCCCTTGTTCATGGATTGGAAGAATTAAAATCATTAAAATGTCCATATTACCCAAAGCAATCTATAGGTTCAACACAATTGCTATTAAGATACCAATTGCATGTATCACAGATCTAGAACAAATATTTCAAAAATTTATATGGAACCAAAACAACCCCAAATAGCCTCAGCAATCTTGAGAAAGAAGAACAAAATAGGAAGGATCACAATACTGGATATCAAACCATACTACAAGCCCACTGTAACCAAAACATGCTGGTACTGGCATAAGAACAGTCATGTAGATCAATGGGACAGAATAGAAAGCCCAGAAGTTAACCCATGTCTTTAAGGTCAATTAATATTTTACAAAGGAGGCAAGACTAAAATGGAGTAAAGACATTCTCTTCAATAAATGGTGTTGGGAGAACTGGTCTGGTACATGCAAGAAAAGAAAGAAACTAGACCACCCACTCACACCGTACACCAGAAGAAACTCAAAATAGATAAAAGACTTAAATATATGTTGTGATACCATAAAAATCTTAGAGGATATCATAGGCAGTATAATTTGAGATATCTCACATAGCAGTATTTTTGCTAATATATCTCCTAAGGCAAGGGAAATAAAGGAAAAAAGAAATGGGACTATATCAAATTAAAAAGCCTCTGCAGAGTTAAACAAACCATTATCAACAAAAAGAGGGAACAACTGTGTGGGAAAACATATTTGCCAATGATACATTGGGCAAGGGTTTAATCTCCAAAATATATAAAAAACTCATGACTCAACACCAGGTAGACAAACAACCTAATTAAAAAATTGGCAAAGGACCTGAACAGACACATCTCTAAAGAGGACATACAGATGGTTTATAGGTATATGAAAAAATGCCCAACATCCCTAGCCATTGGAGAGATGCAAATTAAAACCACAATGAAATAGCATCTCAGACCTGTCAGAATAGCTATCATTAACAAATCAACAAACAACTAGGGCTGGTGAGAAAAGGGAACCCTAGTACACTGTTGGCAGTAATGCAGACTGGTGCAGCCACTGTGGAAAACTGTATGGAATTTCTTCAAAAAACTAAAAATGGAACTGCATTTTGATCAAGTGATTCCACTGCTGGGAACATACCAGAAGATTCCTGAAACACCGATTCAAAAGAATTTATGCACCCCAATGTTCATAGCAGCACTATTTACAATAGCCAATTGTTGAAAACAGCCTAAATACCCATCAGTAGATGAATGGATAAAATAAACTGTGGTACATCTACACAATGGAATACTACACAGCAGAAAGAATTCCACCTTTTTGCGACAGCGTGGATGCAACTGGAGACTATTACGTTAAGCGAAATAAGCCAGTCAATTAAAGACAAATAGCACATGATCTCATGTATAAAAGGAATCTAATGAACAAAATAAATGAATGAGCAAAACAGAATCAGAAGTAGAATCATGGAGCAGACTGAGAGCTGTAAGTGGGGATTGAAAGAAGGTGAAGGGATTAGTCAAAGAACATATACGAAGGACCCATGGACATGGACATCAATGTGGGGACTGATTACAGGAGTGAGGGAGCAGGATACGTGGAGGAGGGCCAAGGGGGAAAAAGTAGGACAACCGTAATAGCATAAACAATAAAATAACATAAAATAAATAAATAACATGCCTATTTGTTTCATGCATTTACACTGGAAGTTTTATTTTAACTCTCAGTGTTATAAAAATTTGCAGGCATCATTAATGAAACAATACTTATTGGAAGTATTGCAGAAGCAGGATGTTGAGATTTCCTTATGTTTGGCTTTGTTCTTCTGTTGACAGAAAATGCAGGGGAAATGTAGATTTGAGGTGGGAAAGTGTCTAGAACAGTCAATAAACTGAAAAAAGACTAGTATGGCTAGTGAATAACAAGAGAAGTGAGTGATGGATGCAGTTGAAGAGTTGAGCTCCAATTTATGGTCACTCTGAGTGCACTAAAAATGTATTTCTATGAAAATATTCAAACAGATTCCACAGTCACTGAGACTACAAAAGAACATGGATAGTTCAGTATTACAGGTAGCTCTTTTTTCTTTTCTTGAGTCTCCTGACTGTTACCTTTTTAGAACAGAGTGTGGTGGGCACTGACTGGCACACACATGTTTGCATGTGCACAGAGTTGCACATGGCCTCACAGTGCACCCTCACACCCATGCTGACCTGTGGCTGTGATGCTATTTCCAGGTCACAAGAGGTGCCAAATCCTCTGCTAAGCACCTCACTTGTCCTTTCTCATGCATTCCTGTCAATGAACCACATTTGTGAGCACTATTACTAACCCTATCTCAAATGAGCACCAAGGCACAGAGAGGCTACATGACTTCCCCATTAGGTACAAAGCAGAGCCTAAACTCAGACTTAGGTTTGTTCAATTTAAAAGTATATTCTCAAATAGAATCGGATTAAGAGGCAAGTGAGCCTGGAAAGTTCTGAGGTTCCAAAAATTGGAGAATGTTAGGAAATAGACAGGGGCTATGGCAGAGATAGGAGGCAGACAACCTTAACAGACTCTCAGAATGGAAATAAGGCCATGTGGGCTGGCACCATGGAGGGCAGCTGGCAGTGTGAAATCATGGTGGGGGGCCATGGAAGGAAGTCTGAATTTTGTAATGCTAAACAACATGGGAAAACGTTGAAATGTTAAAAAAAAAAATTTGTTGTTGTTGTTCAAATACAGTTGTCTCTATTTCCCCACCACCACTCGCCCTGCCCCACCCATCCCCAACTTCCAACCTCAATCCTACCCCACTTTGGCTTTGTCCATGTGTCCTCTATACAAGTTCCTTGGCGATCCTTCCCCTTCTTTCCCTTATTATCCTCCTCCCACCTCCCCTCTAGTTACTGCCAATTTCTTCTTTATTTTAATGTCTTTGGTTATATTTTGCTTACTTATTTGTTTCATTGATTAGGTTCCACTTATAGGTGAGATCATATGGTATTTGTCTTTCACCGCCTGGCTTATTTCACTTAGCATAATGCTCTCCAGATCCACCCATGCTGTCTCAAAGGGTAGGAGCTCCTTCTTTCTTCCTGCTGCGTAGTATTCCATTGTGTGAATGTACCATAGTTTTTTGATCCACTCATTTACTGATAGGCACTCGGGTTTCCTCCAACACTTGACTATTGTAAATTGTGCTATGAACATTGGGGTGCATAGGTGCTTTTTAAGTAGAGAATAAATGTGATATGATTTCAATTTTTCAAAAAGAACACAATGGCTATCATGGGAGATGTAAGAGATGGAACATAGTGGGGCAAAGTGGGAACAGAGATATCAGTCAAACTATTTCAGTACCTCACTGGAGAGACTTGGTGATTTGGACCAGGATGATGGCGATGACAATGAAGAGAACTGGACAGAATCAATGTATAAGGAAAGTCATCTTCTAGCCTCCCAACCTCAGAATACACACTTAACTGACCTGCCACAGTTTTCTATCTCTTCTGTAAAATGCACTCACTGACACCCATGGCACATGAATAATCCTGTCTGGTTGGTCCTGCTTAGAACACCTGCAACACTCCTGTCTCCCCATGCCCCGCCACCAAGAGAGCTGTATGGGTACCCATCACCTGTCTTATTTCTGAACTTGTGTATGCTAGCTGTATTGAAATTAATTCTTTTTTTTGAGAAATATAAATGTTATTATCTTATTATTTGAAAAGTTGGACATGACAGTTAGCAAGGTAGCTGTTAGATTCGTGCTCTATTCCCATACACAGGTTGCTTTGGTTTCTTGGTTTGTAAGCTATTTTGTTGTTTTTTAAAATTAATTCTTAAATTTAGTGGTAGCATATAAAACAATGACATAAGAGAACAAGTGATCATTTCTAGGGAAAACTAAGTCAGATAATTTGGAAAGACTTGGTAAGAAGCAAGATAGCAGTGCATGAAGACATGAAAAAAAATAGTAAAGGCTGCTTTCTGTTACAGATTCCTTCATACATATCTCATGTCTTCACGGTACAGAAACCAAAGCTAGGGATCAGAAAATGCATTAGGGGTTTGGATTAGTAAGGGACACACAGAACTTCTCATCAGTGAAACAGCACTGAAGAAAGACCTCGAACTTCTATCAAAATATTGGCAAATGAATCTACACATTGAGCATTAAATTACAGTAAACATTTGAGGTGAATCTCATGGTTGTGTGGAGTCCACTGTACTTTGGATCTGGAGCTGATACAGTGGGTGAGAGGAAAAGAACCAGGGACAGTAACACTTGTTACTTACAGAGGTGGGAGCTGACTCTCCTGTTCAGCGTGCCCATCTAGTCCACTTTTAAGAAGCAGCTTAAGCAGTAGACTTCCACTTCTTGCCAATCTTTGCCTCCTTTTCAGCTCTCTTGTCTCCATAATTGATGCGGAGCCCGGCTAGAGGGATCCATGTGTTGTGGCAGCAATGGACAAATACACACGGACTACAGAAATCCTGTGGAGAAAAAGGGACGGCATGGCCACTCTCTAAGTGAGGGAGAGGGCGAGAGGGCCAGAGAGAGCCCAAGAGCCTGACCTCTGCCTGGACAGGCTTTTATTGTTTTTCTGGGCACATTAAATTGAAGTGGTCTGTGGGGAACCATTGCAAGTGTGGGAAATGTGGCTCAGCCCCCACTCGGAAAAGCCAGTGGGGAGTGAGGTTGGTGAGCAGGACCCATGTCCATGGATAGGTTCTCCCATGGGGAATCAGGCGTGCATTGTACCTAGACTGCTATGAGACTTGCTCTTGCTAAAACTCCCTCACCCTGAATTGAGGCAGCAAATGTTTACTGAGTATCTTTATCTTCCTAAAATCTGTGCTAAACCTCCCAAGTATGGAGTGTGACCAGTTTCCCCCTTGAGCTGTAACATCCTTCCCTTTGAAGTAATTAGCAGTAGTCTGTCCTTTGTTGTCCCTAAAAGGTAATCACCTGTGGTGAACCTGTGCATAGTAAACGAGGACCATCCTCAATGTAATGTGCCCAGAAAAGCAATAAAAGCCTGTCCAGGCAGGGATCGGCTCTCTCTTGGGCTCTCTCTAGCTCTCTCGCCCTCTCTCACTTAGAGTGGCCATGCCATCCCTTTTTCTCTGCAGGATTTCTGTGTGTAGTTGTATATTGCAGCCACAACACCGGATCCTGTGGGCCAGGATCCACGTCAATAGTCCTCCTTTACTATGCACAGGTTCACTGTAGGTGATTACATTTTACAGACAAGCAAGGAAAGAATGCTGCTAATTACTTCAAAGAGAAGGAGGTTACAGCTCAAGGGGGAAAGTGGTTGAACTGGTTACACTCCATACTTGGGAGGTTTAGCACAGACTTTAGGAAGTTAAAGATACTCAGTAAACATTTGCTGCCTCAATTCAGGGTGAGGGAGTTTTAGCAAGAGCAAGTCTCATAGCAGTCAAGGTACAACGCAGGCCTGATTCCCCACGGAAGAGCCTGTCCTTGGGCGTGTGTCCTACCTGCCGAACCTCGCTCCCACTGGCTTTTCAGAGTGGGAGCTGGGCTACATTTCCCATGCGTGGAATAGCTCCCTATACATAATCCATCCTGAATGCCTATTACATTTCCCACAGTGGTGTACACTGTGCATTGACCAGCCTGTATAGAAAGCCACACCATCCTAAACTCCTTGAAGGGATCACATATTTCTCAATAACTTTTATAACCCAGAGCAACACACAGTGGATATTCAATGTTTGTTGAATGAACAACTGAATGAATAGGCTATTTAATTTTCTGAGAAATATCTTTGTAAACATTTAATGATGTTACATCCATCCTTTACTTTATACACTGAATGTTCGTGTTCTCCCAAATTCATATGTAGAATCCCTAAGCCCCCAACGTATTTGGAAATGGGGCCTCTAAGAACTAATTGAGGGTAAATGAGCTCATAAGGGTGGGGCAGTGATCCAAGAGGACTGATATCCTTATGAGCTTGCTCTGCCCAAATGCACTGGAGAAAGGCCTTGTGACACACAAAAGGTCAGTGTCTGTACCTCAAAGGAAAGCCGTCCTGGCACCAGGTCTGCTGGTGCCTTCATCTTGGACTTCCAGCCTCCAGAGCTGTAAATGTTCATTGTTTGAGCCACCCAGTTGATGGTATCTTGTTATAGCAGCCCAAGCAGACTAACACATATATGTAGAATAGATTTTCTCTTTCACATCTGGTTTGCCAAAACAAGGCTCACAAGTAAGCACCCTCTGGTTTGTCCAACAGATGTTTATCTGCCCTTAATTTCAAGAAAAAGAAATTTCTCCTGTAATTTTTTTTTGCTAACAAAATACACATTATCACCACAGGAGGAAAAGCCTTTTTTTTTTCTTCTTTTTAAAAATTTATTTATTTTTATTGTTGTTCAAGTATAGTTGTCTCCATTCCCCCCCGTCCCCCACTCCCTCCCGCCCTACACATCCCCACCTTGGGGTAATGGAAAAGGGGAAGGGTTGTCAAGGAACATGTATAAAAGACACATGGACAAAGCCAAAAGTGGGGTAGGATCAAGGGTGAGAGAAAAGCCTCCCCTACCCAGCTTACAATCTACAACCCAAATTGAAGATCACTTTTGTGTTGGCACAGCTAGTAAAACGTTACAATTTATAGGGCTTAACAAGAGGCTGGCCATCTCTGTGATTCTCATTCTTCCCTCACTTGTGACACCTTTTTGCCAAGTGGCTTCCACAGCACTACTGGGCAACATCAGAAATCAAAACAAGAGGGGAAGTCTCACAGCAGCGTATCTACCTTCTTAAAGGAAAAACAAGCTATTCCAGAAGTTTATAGTAGACTTCATTTGTCTCATGTCACAGATTCAACTCCAGCTGCAAGGAGCTGAGAAGTGCAGTTAACCTTGAACAATATGGGTTTGAACTGCACAGGTACACTTACATGTGGGTTTCTGTCAACAGCGGGCCCTTCCTAACCATGTGTTCCGCATGTGCAGATTCAACCACCATGGACTGAAAACAGTATTTTCTGTTTGGCCTTGTAAATCTACAGGTGGGAAGGCAAAAATACTTTCGATTCTTGGTTGTTTGAAACCACAGATGTGAAGGGCTGGCTACAGACTCAAGAGTTATGTGTGGATTTTTGACTGATTGGGTTTGGCACCCCTAACCCCCACATTGTTCAAGGGTTAACTGTACTTAGTTCATCCAATTCTGATTTTGGGGGCAATGCAAACATCTGTTGGGTTAGTCCTTGTATGGTGTTTGCTGAGCAGGATCTGGAAGACCAGATGTACAAATGGGCTAATTCTAGAGGGTCCTCCAGTTTAACCTTGGTTCCCCCAAGGTGGGCTTGCATTTTACACTTTAGCAAAGGACTTGAGCCGTCATCTAACACTAATACATCTTTCACTGCAGTTAGCGAGCCTGCAAACATTACATGAGGGTACTGAAAATCATACCTATCCGTGCCTGTATCTATTATAATAAAATCCTACCTTTCATCTGAAAAGATATTGGCTGTACTGTTTTTCATTGTTTGTTTTGTGTGGGGACAATGACATTGTTCCACTTTGTCAGTAAGCAAGTGGCAAGTGGGGTCTGTTCTGATTTGAGGCTATGGTGAAAACCACCATCTGAGTTTCTCAATATTGTGCTCTAGCGAAGAACCTACCCAGAGCTTCCCACTAGCCAGCACTTCTAAGCCTGAGTTACACAGGCTGATTGATCTCACTTAAAGGCATCTTTTAAAGAAAAAAAACAACTGAGCTTTGTGTGATTATTGGCATCACTTAATGGTGCAGTTAGGTGTGTTAGTACAGGCTATAACAAGTTCTTACCACACGTAGTCTAAAATATTCAAATATGGGGCTTTATCAGAACAAAAATTCATATTTTGTAATAGAACTTAAACAGGGAGGGAAAATTGGAGGTAAGAGAAAATAGGGTAGGAAAATAAAGTCATGTTTACTACGAAAAGCTGTAACTCATGAGGTTCCATAAAGAAGGCTACAGGTGACTACAATTGGACTCAGAACTGCCCAAAAAACACAAGAAGAAAAGACAGTAACAGAGTCTATCGCATTTAAAAGAAAAGTAGTCAACTGTTAAGGGGAAGCACAGGTTTACTGGAGCTGAGACCTGAGAGATCTTCTTCCCATGTAGTACAGCTATCAGTTTTAGAAACACATTACTGAAAATACAAGCTTTGATGACTGTTTTTACTAATAGAAGCAGACAACATAGAAAAAAAGTACAATGTAAAAAAAGGTAATTCTGTGAAGAGTCAAAATGTTGATCAGATGTGAAACTCTGTGGAAATATCCCAGAGGATAAGAGTTAGATTTCTTGTATTTCCTAGTTGGGAATACAAACTTGTTTTAACACGATCCAAAAACTAAGTTACAAAATCCATTTCCAAACCAAATTATTCTTAGACCTAAGGCCACACTATTCCTATAATGTCACAGACAATTGAAGTAGACTCCATAGATGATTTATCTGAGGAACATGGTTTTCTAAATAAATGTGCTTTCAATAGCTAACATCCATATGGCAGATAGATAATAGAGTTTAAAATGCTACATTTTATGGTTGTACTACCTATTTGTAAACTTCATTTTTCAAAGGTTAAAAGATTACCCACAAAAGTTCTGTTTCAGTTATGTTCAATTTTTTAATTAACATTGGTTACATTTGAAGTATATTGCACCTTTTCACGAAAACTTAATATAAAGTGTAAACTTAAAAACTCATTACACATGTGTGAAGAGTTGTAGCAGTTAACGACACATTGTAGCAGTTAACTACAACTGTTACAATAATTGTAGGGATGGGAAAAAGAATGTAGAAACTGGAGGGGATGGTGTTTAATATCTGAGTAACACAGCTATTGTTGTACTGAAAAAATAATTTATTAAATATAATACTGGGAATAAAATGCATTATAAAAGTAAAAAAGTAAATTCTAAATATAAATAATAGTGTCTTACCTAATTAACAAGAATTTTTCTTCACTCATCTCAAACTTTAATACAATCTTATGAAAGACCAGATTTTGAAACTGTATGGTTTACTTTAAAACAGACATGTGGTGTTATAGTATCTGGAATTTAGCATAGATAATCATGTTTTATTAAAAATTATATTAACTTAAATGATTGTTCTTTTTAAACCTAAAATAATATTTTGAAAGATACAAGTAGACCAGTGTGTTATGTTCATTCTTTCTCCCAGGCTAGTAAACACATTTCTGGTACACTTTGTGGAAAATACTCTGAGACAGCGCATACCTGGGGGACTTTGACATAGACTTTTAAAATTTTTGGTATTTTGGTAAAAAGTAGTCTCCTTTTTAGATCAAATATGAAAAACAGCCATTGGATCTGTTAATCTATGTGAGTGGAATTTAAAATAATGACATCTTAATACATTCATCAAGATACTGACACACTTTTAGATAGTGAAGAAAAAAAAAATGAAGCTTGTTATTTTATTTCCCCAGCAAGTTCCCCTCAGTTTTTAGAAAGCATATGGAGTTCAATAGACCAACTAGGATCTTAAAATGCTAGCATGATTATGATGCTTACTAACAGCAATATGCAAAACAGTAGAAATAGAAAATGAATAACTTCACACTATAAAAACAAAATAAGGCACTTTTGACAACTGTACATAAAACAGAAATGAACATTTTTTTGTAAGGCTAAATAAGCAGACCCCAGGAGACTTTTGTAAAAAGTGAAGTACCAAAGGCCCTAACTCTACTCACTAAAGAAATTCACCAATTCAACTTGGCACAAAAGACTTTAATTACCATAAAGTGCATCACTTGGCTAAATATATTAAAAAGAAAATCGCCAAGAATAGAATATATAGCAACATATTTACACATATAGACATGCAATGCCAGGAGTCTACATAGTGAGGAACTGTGTGTGTGTGTGTGTGTGTGTGTGTGGCTTTTTATTTGTATTTTTTTTTAATAATTCCTTATTTACTTAGAATCCATAATATATTTTCAAAAGAGTATGCCTCGATTAGCAAAAAGAGGTAGTGTTCTCAAAGAGGCAAACTCACTGAATTCTATAGGTAGAGATTTAAGATAAAGATTATGTGGAAAATAAGTAAGTAAAACAATAAACTAGGACACATAGTATTTTGATATTAATGAATTAACTCTTAAAATCAAGGCTATTTTAGCACTTTACCTATATTATCACAGCTCTTTCAAATAGTTTTCCTTTGGTACTAGAAAGTTTTCTACTTTTATAGTAGCATTCTAAATAAGCAGTTTTTATTTAGAGATGGTAAACATTTCAATATTTAAAACTTAGTTCTTTACCAACTAAATCATGGCAGATACACGAAGAAGTATATCTCAACCAGACAGTGAGAGCAACATGCAGTAAATTTCCATTTAACTAATGAAACTGGTAACATAAACACACATTGGTGTTTTGGAGCAATATACTGACAAAAAAACCCAAAATAATTTATGCACAGTATTTAAGAACATGGGTCTTGATAACAGAACTCTAACTAGAATTTTTTTTAGTGTGTTAAATCCAAAGGTTGAATAAAAGACAATTTAAAGCATCAGTGAATATATACTTCTTATCCCCATAACTTAAAAAACTTTTCTTTATGTAAACTTTATACATGTGCATTCTTGCTATTTTCAGTGAATAATCTAGAGCTGCTGAGATGTAGAAAGGGAAGGAATGGCTACGACGGATTAGTCGTCTTCTGCATTATAAGCCACTTCTGCTACTTCCACCTCTGACACTGGAATTTCAGGTTCACTAAAACTTAAGCATGACTTGTCATCAGCTCTGCAAAGAAAGAGAAACACATCACTGTCAAGGCTGGATGCATGCTATTACCTTTAAAAACCTTTTATGTAAAGAATATTTAAATATTTAATGAAAAAATATAATATAATGTATTATTTTTCACTAGTCACTGCCAAAGAACTTTTGGGGATATATTTTTAATTCTATCAGCTCTCCCAACAACCATTTATCAATAAAAATCTAGCTTGTGATTACCCTTACAAACATGAAATTTATTGTCATAATTATAGCTTAACAATTACTGCTAAAGTATTAGCTTGGATGTATACGCAATAAAAATTCTATGGGCTTTTGAAAATACTATTTTTGTCATTCCTATCATGTTGGCAGGGTAGTGGCTATTATAGTGTCCCACATTTTGAATGGAAAAAGACTGACATTGTGGGAGATTAATTTGTCAAAATTTACAAAATTATTTAACTGACTCACAGCCCAGTTAATTCAGACATAGCTTCAAATTAGGTATTTTTATAAAAAATCTTAGATCCTACCTGCCAAAGTTCAATGTTAATGGGCAGCCTAGAATATCTACAGTCTTTCTCTGTGTTCTCAGCAGACTCATGATACAATGATAAATGACTGTGTAAAAGATACTCTATTGAGTATTGTAACAATTTCCCTCCAGTAATTCAGACGATTAGGCTACAATAAACTAAACATTATATACCTGGATTCTTCATCCAAGAATTCTTGATCAGCCGGAAGTACAGGGGCATCCACCTTTGGGATCTGTTCACCTTCTGTACCTGACAAGCGCAGTGACTCCTCAGGTTCTAAACACAATGCTCTACAAGTACATTACAGTAAGTTATTTTCCTATCAAATGTCTTCTTGAAAAAATTATGTTTTTTTGTGAATATATGTAGCTTTCATTGTCTTCAGCTGTTAAGTCTTAATATAGTCATATGGCTAATAAATTGCTGACTGGGAGTGAACAAAAACATTATTATTTATGATTAATTTAAAATGATTTCAGCATCAATTCAATGGATGCTAATGAAAAAGCAAACTAAAACTTTTGTATGTGAAAATTTGGCATAAATGCCTAGAAACAAAGCTGTCATTTAAATAGGTTAAAATGAATAATGTTTATCCTGTTGAACAGCTAGAGGCTTAGTATCCTGAAGTTTCCCATCCTTCAAATGTTCAGTCTCCTAAATAAATAAAACAAATTTTCTCAATCTACAAGGAAGGACATGAAGAGTCTATGACTTTTAAGTTAGAAATTTCCTAAAGCATATTAAATACAAAGGGTATTTATCCCAGAGTAGAGAGTTAGACTAGAAATGCAGGTATTGAAACACACCTGATCCTTTTCTCCAGCATCTCTATACGTAGCTGCTTTTCACTAAGCAGTTTCTTCAGTGACTCCACCTCTTTCTGCTTTTCAAGTAATTCTTTCTGAAAACGGTAGTTTGTCTCCTCTAAAGTTTCACAGAAAGCCTTAAAAACAAACAGACAAAAATCTTATGCAGGAAAAGAGTAAAATTAATTATGTATACAGTATCTTTCATTACGGAGGAGACGAGGAACATGAACAATCAAGATAATATGTTTGCAACCTAAATGATTTGTCCTGTACCTTTTCTGGTCTCTGCCATCTTAGCAATTTGTCCCTGCCCACCACCAGTGTGTCTGAGGTGAATATGTGATATATCCCTCCAGGGTAAAATGGAAAATTACTAACAACCATTATATGAGGTTATATTCTACTTAGCCTATTTCTAATCAGTCTGAAATGATTACATGTAAAAAAACAGGCTATTGATCCCATTTGTATTAGCTCAGTGATAGTAAACAGAAATAGTAAATGCAAAACAACATATCAACTAATAAAAGATTTCAATACGGATGTGACATATAAAATAAATATGCAAAAATCAATAATAAAAGAGTAATAAATTAGAATATAATAAAAATATCAGTTATGATGATAAATCCTACAGCTTTCCTTAGAAGGTTAAGGAAAAAATTTAAAACTTTACTGAAGGCCTTTAAATAAAGAGCTAAGTAAGCAAAGATCTCATAAAGATTCATTACTGTAAAGAAGTACTCTACAAAATCAATTAATCAATTTATTATAATTCCCCCCAAAATGCCAGTAGGATTTTCCATAAAACTCACATGTTAATTAAATAATCCATATAGAAGAGTATATAGCAAACTTAAAGAAGAACAAGGCAGGGAATACTTATACTGCCATATACAAAGATTATAACGCCAAGTATAATAATTAACAAATTATAAACTCAACAAATTGGAACATTTCACATCATAACCAATGCACAAAACCTAAAAGCTTTTCCCTTAAGATCAGGAACAATACAGGGGTGTCCGCTTTCACCACTCTTATTCAACACAGTACTGAAAGTTCCAGCCCCAGTGATCAGCAAGAAAAAGAAATAAAAGGCATCCTATTGGAAAGGACAAAGTAAAACTGTCATTATTTGCAGATGACATTATAGTGTACATAGGAAACCCTAGCAGGGGTGTCTAACTTGCGATCCGCAGGCTACATGCAGCCCAACACAAAATTGTGAATTTACTTAGAACAGTATGAGATTTTTTTTTTTTGTGAGTACATGTGGCAATGTATTTAATGTGTGGCCCAAGGCAACTCTTCTTCTTCCAGTGTGGTGCAGAGATGCCAAAAGGTTGGACACCCCTACTATAGTCTCCAACAAAGAAGTACTCGACCTAATAAGTGAATTTGGCAAAATAGAGGACACAAAGTCGCTATTCAGAAATTGATGGAATTTCTGTACAGCAAAAATGAACTATCAGAAAGAGAAATTAAGGAAAAAAATCCCATTTACTCTAACAACAAAAAAATGAAGTACCTAGAAATAAATTTAACCAAGGAGGTTAAAGACCTGTACTTGGAAAACTATAGAACACTGAAGAAAGAAATTGAGGAAGATACAAATAAATGGAAAGATATACCGTGTTCGTGGATTACAAGAATTAACTTCATTAAAATGTCCATACTACCAAAAGCAATTTACAGATTCAATGCAATTCCTATTAAAATACCAATGGCATATTTCACAGACTTACAACAAATATTTCAAAAATTTATATAGAACAAAAATGACCCTGAATAGCCTCAGCAATCTTGACAAAGAACATAGCTGGAGGGATCACAATACCTGGTATCAAACTATACTACAGGGCCACTCTAATCAAAACAGATGGGACTGGCATAAGAACAGACACATATATTAATGGAACAGATAAGAGAGCCCAGAATGAAATCCATGTATTTATGGTCAACTAATATTTGACATAGGGGGCATGACAGCCTCTTCAATAAATAGTGTTGGGAGACTGGAACAGTACATGCAAAAAAATGAAACTAGACCACCAACTTACACCATACACTGGACAAAACTCAAAATGGACAAAATACTTAAATATAAATGGTGATACCATAAAGTCCTAGAGGAAAACATAGGCAGTAAAATTTCAGATATCTCCCATAGCAATCTTTTTGCTGATACATCTCCTAGGGAAGGCAAATAAGGGGAAAAAAACCCAAAACAAATGGGACTATATCAAATTAAAAAGCTTCTGCAGAGCTAAAGAAAACATAATCAAAATAAAAAGGGAACCAACTATATGGGAGAACTTTTACCAATGATATACTGAACAACGGTTTAACCTCCAAAATATATAAAAAACAAATATGACTCAACACCGGGAAGACAAACAATCCAATTAAAAATGGTCAAAGTACCTGAATGGAGACTTTTCCAAGGAGGACATACAGAGGGCCATAGACATATCAAAAAATATTCAACATCACCAGTTATCAGAGATGCAAATTAAAACCTCTACGAGATACCACCTCACACCTGCCAAAATGGTTATCATTAATAAATCAACAAAAACAAGTGCTAGTGAGAATGTGAAGAATAGGGAGCACTGTTGATGGGAATGCAGACTGGTGCAGCCACTGTGGAAAACAGTATGAAATATCCTCAAAAAAATAAAAATGGAACTGCCTTTTGATCCAGCAATTCCACTGCTGGGAATACACCTTAAGAATCCCAAAACACCAATTCAAAAGAACTTATGCCCCCTAATGTTTATAGTAGCGCTGTTTACAATAGTCAAGTGTTGGAAACAGCCCATTAGTAGATAAGTGGATTAAAAAAGTGTGGTACATTTACACAATGAAATACTACACATCAGAAAGAAGGAATTGCTACCTTTTGAGACAGCATGGTTGGAACTGGAGACTATTATGCTAGTGAAATAAGCCAGTTGGTAAAAGAAAAAATACCATATGATCTCACTTGTAAAAGGAATCTAATGAACAAAATAAATTAACAAGCAAAACAGAACCAGAGTCGTGGAATCATGAGCAGACGGATAGCTGCCAGAGGGGAATGTGGAGACAGAGATGGTGTGCATAAGTGGAAGGGATTAGTCAAAAACATGTGTGAAAGACCCATGGATACAGACAAGGACAATGGTGTGGGGAATGACTGTTGGAGCGAGGACTGTGAGGGGCAGAGGAGGGTAAAGTGGGGAAAATTGGGCCAATTGTAATAGAATAAACAAGAATAATAAAAAAACAAATAGAGAATCTCAATAAGCAAGTTACAGAATGACAAAAAATAAAGATGAGAAATTATGGATTTGAAAAGTACAATTAAAATGAAAAATTAACAAGAGGGGCTCAACAGCAGATGGAGATGTCAGAAAAATGAATCAGTGAGCTTGTAGATAGATCAAGATAGACTCTCTCCAACTTGAAAAAGAGAAATAAATGACTGAAGAAAAATAAACAGCACTGTAGAAACATGTCGTACAATATAAAGTATACAAACATACAGGTAATAGAAATCCTACCAAAGGAAGTATGAAACAAAATAGGACTGAAAAATTATTTGAACAGATAATGGCCAACACATTCCTAGGTCTGATGTTGAGCATTAATCTGCCAAAATTAAGAAGCTCAATGATCCAAAGTATGACAAACACAAAGAGATCTATGAGGTTGGTCCAGAAAGTACCCAGCCATGTATTATGAAAAATAGACACATTTATTGAAGAAGATACAAAATATAAGAAACATTGTACACAGGACAATGATGCCTCAGTCCCTTTCCAAGTAGGCACCTGGGGACCTCACATCGATCTTCTAATCATCATTAGCTGTCCTGTCTTATTTTCCTGAATCTCATCGACAGTCTGAAATCTCTTCCTTTTCATAGGTGATTTTTGTTTTGGGAAAAGCCAGAAGTTGCAGGGTGCCAAATCTGGGCTGTAGCAGGGCTGATTGTAGCAGGGCTGATTGTAGCAGGGCATCAAACCAGCTGGGTGATTTGATGTTTCACCAAAAAACTGCAAGAGACGTGATGCATGAGCAGGCACGTTTTTGTGATGAAGCTGCCAATCACCAGTTGTCCTTAACTGCAGCCTTCTGAATCATCCAAACAGTTTCCATGGAGGAACGTTGAAGGCTGATGCAAAATCTGATGCAGATTCGTTGCTCTACTTGCTTAGTCATTTTTGAATGTGACAGATACATAGTGCAAAGGGTCACTCAGTGGCATCTATTGCCCCACTGACTAGTATAGTGAAGTCATCTTTGTTCATGCATATGCATTCCAGTTCACTCTCCTTGGCTGCCAGGTTATATAATGTTGTGCAAACCATTCTTGTTATTTTAACAATGGCTGGACTTTTTCTGGACAGACCTCTTATGTATTCATTTACTTTAAAAACAGTCTCATTGTGAATGACACATGACACTATTTAGTATATTCATTATTGCTACTTTTTTTGATTTACATAACCTTTTTTTCTTTTAAAAAATCACCAGAGAAGATCTCAGATTTTTACACTTCTCCTTTCTTTAAGGAGAATGATTCAAGTATATGACCCCAAACACAGATAAAGTTAACATGCCCCTCCAGTATGTCCCATTATCAGTTGAAGGTTTGCGCTTCCTATTTCACAATGCTAACATGGTTGTCTTTTTTGAGTTCACTGCATGAACTAAGCTCAAGCTCTTCCTCCACGAATATGTAAGAGAGTACATTCAATGGCAGTTGCTGGTGAAGGGCAAGATGGTGAGCGTGGCCATTCCAACATCCCTTTAGCTCTATCCCAGAGTCACTGCAGGTACCCAGAGATAGTGTAGGATTATTTTGAGAAGCGCAACACAGGACCTCTATGCAGCATAGTTTAACTACCATGAAGGCCTCAAAATTGGAGGCTGTAGATACCCAGTAAGGGGCCCAGGCTTCATCACATGGCCCTGACTCTGCTGACCTTCCTGGTCCTTAGTTTCCACTTTTGCAAAAGAGGAAAATAAAATAATTACTACATGAGGTCACTCTGAGGATTAATGTATACCTCCATTTGGAAAGTACCAAAGCCATAATGACTCACCGTGAACAATAATATAATTAAAGGCTGACTTTTCACCAGAAACAATGGAGTCCAGAAGACAATGGAATGGCACAAAATAGTGAAAGAAAAAAACCTGTCAACTAAACTATGCTTTAAAAATTGACATTCTAAGCCCTGGCCAGTATGGCTTGGTTGGAGCATTGTCCTGTGCACTGAAGGTTGTGGGATCGATTCCTGGTCAGGCCACATACCCAGGTTGTGGATTTGATCCCCAGTCGGGGAGCCTATGAGAGTTAACCAATTGATGTTTCTCTGTTACATCAATATTTATGCCCCCTCCTCTCTCCCTAAAAGCAATGAAAAAATGTCCTCAGGTGAGGATAAAAGAAAAAAACACATTCTCAGAAAACCAAAGACTGAGAACTTGTTCCCAGCAGACCTGCCTTACAAGAGATACTACATAAAAGCTGAAAGGATGTGAAAGTAGACAGTAACACCAATCCACAGGAATAAAATAGTGAATATATGAATAAATATAAAAGAATGTATAAAACGTTTTCTCATTCTCTTAAGTTGTTTAAAAGACAAAAGGTTGTAGAAGGAAATAATTGCTACACTGTATTGTTATAGTCATAACATACATAGATATAAAATATATAATAACAGCAACACGGTGGGGGGGAAGAGGATATGTTGGAGCCAAGTGTATAATTTATTGGAATTAAGTTTTATTCTGAAGTAGTGTTAAGATGCAAACTATAATACCTTGGGCGACCACTAAAAAGTTTCTATAGAGGAATCAAAATAGCATACTTATTTATTTCACACAATGTTAGGCAGTTAAGCAGAAAGAAGACCCAAACAGATGAGAGAGAGAGAAAACATAGTACAGATGAGAGAGAGAGAAAACATAGTAAAAGGCAGACATGTCAGACTGAATAAAAGACCAACACCCAACTATATGCTATGTATAATAGATAGACTTTAGATTGAAAGATACAAACAAATTGAAAGCAAAGGATGGAAAAAGATATACCAATTAAACAGGAGCCACGAGAGGGCAATAGTAAATAGGACCGTGTGGTGTTGCTATGAGGATAGGAAGTAGATCAATGAAGAAAATAAAAGTCCAGAAGCCATCCCTTCTATTGATAAAGGTGTCAACACAAATCAATAAAGGGTAGTGACACAATTATATACCTATAGGAACTCGAGGCTCTTTTCTCACACCTTACAAAGAAATTAGCTTGGGATGGGTCACAGACCTAAATGTAGCAGCTTCAACTCTAAAACTTCTAGGAAAAAAGCAGGAAAAAAATCTTTGCGACCCTGTATTAGGCAAAAAGTTCTTATGATATAGCACCAAAAGCATAAGCCATAAAGTGATAAAATGAACTTCACTGAAATTAAAAACATTAGCACTTCAAAAGACCATTAACAAGATGAAAAGACATGTACAGACTGGGAGAAAATATTATAAATCATGCATCTGATAAGGGACTTGTATCCAAAATAAAAAGCTCTTACAACTCAATAAGACAAAGAGCCCAAATTTTAAAAAATGAGCAAAAGGCTTAACCAGAAAATTCAAAGAAAATCTGAATGGTTAAAAAGCCCATGAAAAATTGATCAACATAAAAAAAATCATTAGCAAAATGCAAATTAAAACTATAATGAAATACCACCACATACCCCATGACAATGGATATAATTCAAAAGATAGATACTATTATATTATTATATCAGTGCTCTGGTTGGTGCTCTAGGTCATCCAGATCATGATCTAGCCTCACTCCTCATTCTGCAGACTCATCTTCCACTACTCCCTGCATATACGTGGTGTAGGCCAAGTGTTGCACAACAGGTAGTGGTGGGGATCGGATAATGCTTGCTCTATTGAAAAGGGCAGAGTTCAACAGAGCCCTGAGTTCAATAGACTGAGTTCATCTTGAGACACTTGTAGCATATAGGAAGGGAGATTCAGTGACGCAGCTCTATCAATCTTTAAAGAGGAACTAGAATGTAAATTTTAAATGTAAAATAACCCCAATTCTAAAGCCTAGAAGAAAAGAAAGAAAAAACATTTGTGAGTGAACTGGAACTCTCATACACTCCTGGTGGGAATATAAAATGGTATAGGCATTTTAGAAAACAGTCTGTAAGTTTCTTTAAAAAGTTAAACATGATCTTTGCAATATAACCAAATATTCCACTCCTAGGGATCAAACCAAGAGAAATGAAATCAAGTCCACACAAAGCCCTCTATGAGACTGTTCACAACAGCATTATTTATAACAGCACAAAACTGGAAACAATCCCAAACAAAATGTAGTATATGTATACAAAAACTATTCAGTAACAAAAAGTACTAACACGTTGATAGAGACTATACCATGGATGACCCTCAAAAACATTATGCTAAGATCCAAGATAGCAGAGGAGTAAGTGGAAGCTACACTAACCTCCTCCCAGGACCAATCTGGAATTACAACTAAATTGTAGAGAAATCATCCAGAATAACTAACTGAACAATAGCTGGAGAGAAGCCTCATAGCCACGGACAGACAGGAGAAACCACTTCACGAGAAGAAGACTGGTATTGAGTGTGGAGGAGACATGAGAGGGCTGGCTGGGCTCCCACACGTGGCAGCTGAAGTGCCAGAGGGAAATTTCAGTGGCTAGGGTTTCCCACTGAGGAGTGTGGGGTCTAAACTCCAAGCTGGGCCTCCTAGTCTACAGCACCAGAGTTGGAATGGAGCCCAGGTAACATCCAGCTGTGAAAAGTGGTGGAGTTTCTGTCTGCCAGGGAGAGATGGCTGGAGACACAGAAAGCCTCTTAAGAGGCCAATACAGAAAATTTCATTACAGCCACTTAACCTGGGCTCCAGCAAAAGTGGGGCAGAATGGACTAGAGAAGCTTGAGGAGAGTATGGGGATGGTGATTTGGGGGAGAGAACTGAGGTGCAGCCACCAGGATCCCTGTGCTGAGTCATTCCCCATACTGCAGGGGCCATCTTGCTCAGGCAGAGCAGACCCCCTCCAAGTGGCATCAGCCTGAGGGGAAGCAATAGCCTCACTTGCAGTAATTACTCTGCCCCACCTTGTGGTGCTTAAGCCTGACTAGTGATTACAGGTTGACTAGATTAACAACAGAAGAGGGCAGCCTCAGACTGTGGATCGCTGGCAGCCTTAAACACACTGCCTAGGGCCACACTGGGACACCATCTGACATCACCAGTGGTGGATCCAGAAATAAAAAACAGTGGTAAACACTACATTCTACTTAGAGAATTTCACTGTGGTCTTATTCGTATTTTTGTGTTATTTTCTTTCCTGCATAGCTTTTACACATTCATTTTTTATCCTTCAAGTTTGGGCCCACCTAGGGCACTATGTTTCACATTATAGTTTATTTCAGACCTCATATTTTGCTCCTCCCATCTCTTATTCCATTTTACCTTGTTTCCTCTTATTTTTGTTTTAAATTTTATTTTCTCTCTTGTTATGACTTGCTTCCTTTTGGCGCTCTTACTAATTCTACCTCCTCCAGCCACTCAAACCCATTTTTCTTGTCATTAGTCATCTCACATTCTTTTTCCTGTTCTTAAAATATTCTCTCTCCACCTTTATCAATTTTTGTTCATTGGTTGTGCATGTGGTGGTTGTTACTTCATTTCTTCATCTTTATTACTAGATCTTCACTACTTTTCTATTTCAAATCTCAAATTTTACTGTTCCTCACTCCTACTCCATGTTGCCTTCCTCCTGGCCCTTTTTCTTTGTTTTAAATTTTAATTTTCCCCTGTCTTAGCCTCAAGGTTTTCATTCCTCAGTCTTAGTATTCCCTCTCCCTCTATCCTCTCGATATCATTACTCTTTCCTCTAGACATCTCTTAGGCTTTTCTTTCTTTTTTCCATTTTATTCCCAACCCAGCTATATTAATCTTTGCTAATTTCTTGTTGTTAACACTGTGGTGGATCTATTTTCTCCGATTTTATTCCTATTTTTTCCTCTCACTATATTTAAAAAAAAATTCTGTTAAAACCTAATACTATATGCTTCCAAACTCTTACTCCATTCCAACTTCTTCCCTTCCTTTTTTAACTTATGATATAAACTTTACTTTTTTTCTCTCTTCACCTTGTATTTATTCCCTACTCTTAGTATTGCTCCTCCCTCAGCACTCTCAAAATCTTTTTCATTCAATTAGTCATCTCATACTCATTTTTCCTTTCTTATAATAGCCTTTATCTCTTTGCACCTTAATCAATATTGGCTCACTTGCTATTGATAGTGTGTTGTTGTAGGTAGGGGATATTTTTGCAGGTGTGGGTTTGTTTCCTGGGGTGTTTGGTATTGTCCTGGCAGCAACTGTACAACAACATACAAGATGTGATGGGCAAAGTGACTCTCAGCCAGCCAGCCAGAGAAAAGGACCCACTAAAGAATGACCCAATAACAATGAAAACCCAATTATAACCAGAGAGCCCACATAAATAGCATAAAGGGCATCTGAAGAGCATTAAGTTCAGGAGACCAAGGGAATAGCACCACTGAAGCCCACAAGTCTCCTACCACATAAAGTCACACCATGAAGACAATGAGTCAAAGCAGATCAATCTAACATGTGGAAACAAACAAGAAGAGTCACCTAAAATGGGGAGAAAAGAAACACCCCCCACAATCGAAAGTAAATACTTAAGGCAAAGGAAAGGAGAGATCCCCAGGAAGAATGCTAAATGAAATAGAGGCAAGCAAACTATCAGACACTGCGTTCAAAATAATGGTTCTAAGGATGCTCAATGAGCTGTGTGAGAACTACCAAGAACTGTAGGGAAGCTATAAGGAACTTACTGAGAACTACACTAGCATAAAAAAGGACACAGAAACTATCAATAAGAGCCAGGAAAAAATGGAGAATACAATATCTGAAAAGAAGAACACAGTAGAAGGAATCAAAATCAGGTTAG
This sequence comes from Desmodus rotundus, assembly GCF_022682495.2. Taxonomy (NCBI): domain Eukaryota; kingdom Metazoa; phylum Chordata; class Mammalia; order Chiroptera; family Phyllostomidae; genus Desmodus; species Desmodus rotundus. The sequence continues at coordinate 61,311,850 of NC_071394.1, forward strand.
ATGAGGCAGAGGACTGAATCAGTGAGCTGGATAGCAATGTAGGAAAAAATTCTAAGACAAAGGAGAATCTTAAAAACAGCAGGGAGAAACAGTTAGTAACATACAAGGGAGATCCGATAAGGCCATCAGCTGATAATTCAACAGAAACACTAAGGCCTGAAGGGAATGCAAGAAATATTCCAAGTACTGAACAGCAAAGAACTGCAACCAAGACTACTCTACCCAGCAAGGCTCTTATTTAAAATGGTAGGTAAAATAAGGATATTCTGAGACAAAAAAGGCTAGAAGAACACATTTCCACCAAACCAGCATTGCAAGAGATGCTAAAGGGACTGCATTCAGAAGATGAAGAAAGAGTGAGAGAGAATGGAACACAAGAATAAAGGTAACAAATGGCAATGGATAAGTACCTATCAATAATAACTTTAAATGTAAATGATTTAAATGCTCTAATCAAAAGACAAAGGGTAGTTGAGTAGATAAGAAAACATGACCTACATATACACTACCTACAAGAGACCTGCCTCAAAACAAAAGACCTACACAGACTGAAAGTGAAGGGTTGGAAAATATATTGCAAGCAAATGGACAGGGAAAAAAAAAAGCTGGGGTAGCAATACTTATATATAAGACAAAATAAACTTCAAAACAAAGGCCATAAAAAGAGACACAGAGGGACACTTCATAATACTTAAGGGAAGAATCCATCAAGAAGACATAAACATTATAATCACATATGCACCCAACATAGGAGAATCTAAATGTAAAAGGAAAATCTTGGAGGACTTCAAGAAAGGTATCGACAGCAACACACTTATAGTAGGGGATATTAACACCCCACTGCCAACAATGGAATAGACATTCCAAGCAAAGAATCAGTAAGTACATTGTGGCACTGAACAACACTCCAGTTCAAATGCACGTAATTGATATGTACAGAACCTTTTACTCCAAAGCAAAATATTCATTCTTTTCAAAAGCTAATGGAACATTCTCAAAGATAGACCACATAGTAGGACCAAACATGCCTCCACAACAAATTCAATAAAAGTGAAATCATATCAAGCATCTTTTTGGATCACAATGGCTTAAAACTAGAAACCCACCTCAAGGAAAGAACTCAAAAATATTGAAATTCATGGACACTGAATAACATGCTATTAAACAATGAATGGGTTAACAAATGAGATCAAGGAAGAAATAAAAAAGTTTCTGGAAACAAATGAAAATGAACACAAAACAGCCCAGAACCTATAGGACACAGAGAAGGCAAGTTCTCTTGAGAGGGAAGAGAACTTGAGAGGGAAGAACTTGAGAACATGAGAGGGAAGTTCATAGCAACACAAGTCTACCTAACATGATAGAAACATTTCAAATAAACAACCGAACCCTACATCTACAAGAACTGGAGGGACAACAACAAACAAACCCAGAGCAAGTAGAAGGAAGGACACAATCAAGATCAGAGCAGAATTAAATGATATAGAGATGAAAAGAATAATTCTTAAGGATCAATGAATCCAGGAGCTGGTTCTTTGAAAATAAACAAAATTGACAAGCCTTTAAGCAGACTCATCAAGAAAAAAAGAGAGAGGGCCCAAATAAACACAATCAGAAATGAAAGAGGAGAGATTACAACTGATATCACAGATAAAAAAGGGTGGTAAGAAATTACTACGAACAACTATATGGAAGAAATTTGAAAACCTGGGCGAAATGGAGAAATTTCTAGAAACCTATAATCTTCCAAAACTGAATCAAGAAGAAGCAGGAAGTCTGAATAGACCGACAAGAACTAGTGAAATTGAGGCAGTAATCAAAAAACTCCTGGCACAAAAAATCCCTGGACTGGATGGTTTCACAGGGAAAATTTACCAAACACTTAGGGAAGAGCTAACTTCTACCCTGAGACTACTGTATTTTGCTGTGTACAATGTGCATGTTGTTGCTCAAATTTCTGAGGGAAAAATAAGGATGCACATAATACACAAGAACTAATAAATCCTTTTTATAGAAAATGTTAATTCTTTTATGTTTACACATTAAAAGTGTAACACTAGAAAGTAACACAGATATTTGTATGCAATATAATACCCTGGATTATGATAATTGGTTTTGTTTCTAAATATAAAAAAATTAAAAATTGAATTAAAACTTAAAATGATAGATGTTTTTTCCTGAAAGTTTGGTCCAAAAACATGGGTGTGCACTACACACAGCAATGTGACATACGGTATTCCAAAAAATTCAGGAACAAGGAAGACACCCAAAGTCTTTATGAAGCCAGTATTATCTTAATCCCCAAATCAGGTAAAGACATAACAAAGAAAGAAAACTATAGGCCAATATCTCTGATGAACATAAATGCTAAAATCCTCAACAAAATATTGGCAAACTACATCCAGCAATACATTAAAAAGATCATACACCATGATCAAGTGGGATTCATCCTAAGGATGCAAGGATGGTACAATATTCACAAATCAAAAACATAATATGCCACATAAATCAAAGGAAAGACAAAAATCACATCATGACATCAACAGATGCTGAAAAAGTATTTGATAAAGTACAGCACCTACTTTTGATAAAAATGCTCAGCAAAGTAGTAATGGAGGGAGAATACATCAACATAATAAAGGCTGTTATGAGAAACCTACAGCCAACATCATACTCAATGGGTAAAATTGAAAGGCTTTCCCCTAAGATAAAGCACAAGACAGGGGCGTCCACTTTTACCACTTTTATTCAACACAGTATATTGGAAGTTTTAGCCACAGGATTCAGGAAGAAAAGTAAATAAAAGGAATCTAAATTGGAAAGGAGAAGTAAAACTGTATTATTTGCAGATACCATGATAATGTACCTAGAAAACTCTATAGGCTCCACCAAAAAACTTGACCTAGTAAGTGAATTTGGTAAAATAGTGAGATACAAAGTCAATATTCAGAAATCAAAGGCACTTTGTACACCAACAATGAAATATCAGAAATAGAAACTAGGAAAAACATCCAATCTTCTATAGCAACAAGAAAAATAAAGTACCTAGGAATAAATTTAACCAAGGAGGTAAAAGACCTGTACTTGGAAAACTACAGAACACTGAAGACAGAAATTAAGGGAGATACAAATAAATGGAAGCATATACTGTGTTCATTGACTGCAAGAATTAATGTCATTAAAATGTCCATACTACCCAAAGCAATCTATAGATTCAATGCAATCCCTATAAAAATACCAATGACATATTTCACAGATTTATAACAAATATTTCAAAAATTTATATGGAACCAAAAGTGACCCCAAATAGCCTCAGCAATTTTGAGAAAGAACAAGGTAGGAGGGACCACAGGACTTGACATCAAATTATATTACAAGGCCACTGTAATCAAAAGATTTTGGTACTGGTGTAAGAACAGACACATAGATCAATGGGACAGAAGAGAGAACCGAGAAATAAACCCATGTCTCTATGGTCAACTACTATTTGACAAAGGGTCCAGGAGCATAAAATGGAATAAAAATAGCCTCTTCAACAAATGGTACTGGGAGAACTGGAATGGTACATGCAAAAAATATATATATAAATAAACTAGACCACCAACTTAACACCAGAATAAATAAACTCAAAATGGATAAAAGAGTTAAACATAAGCCATGACACCATAGAAGTCCTAGAGGAAAACTTAGGCATAAAACTTTAGCTATCCCATGTAGCAATATTTTCACTGATATATCCCTAAGGCAGCAGCATCAAACTCATTTTCACCAGGGGCCACATCAGCCTCATGGTTGCCTTCAAAGGGCTGAATGTAATTTCAACGCCTTAACAATTAAGGAGCAGTTACATTTATACAGTTCGAAAATTATTTTGGCCCTTTGAAGGCATCCATGAGGCTGATGTGGCCCCTGGTGAAAATGAGTTTGCCACCCCTGCTCTAAGGCAAGGGAAGTAAAGGACAGAATAAACAAATGGGACTACATCAAATTAAAATCTTCTGCATGGTTAAAGAAAACATCAGCAAAATGGAAAGGGCATCAATTGTATGGGAAAACATATTTGACAATGATATCTTGGACAAGGATTTGATCTCCAAAGTATCTGAAGAACTTCATGACCAACACCAGGAAGACAAACAATCCAATTAAGAAATGGGCAAAGGACGTGAACAGACACTTCTCCAAAGAGGTCATACAGAGGGCCCATAGGCATATGAAAGGATGCTCAACATCACTAGCCATCAAGAGTGTTGCAAATTAAAACCACAATGGATACCACCTCACAGTGGTCCGAATGGCCATCAGTAACATATCAACAACCAAGTGCTAGTGAGGATGTCGAGAAAAGGGAACCCTAGGGCACTCTTGCTGAAGACTGCTGCAGCCACTGTGGAAAACAGTATGGGATTTCCTCAAAAAACTAAAAATGGAACTGCCTTTTGATCCAGTGTTTCTATTGCTGGGATTAAACCCTAAATATCCTGAAACACCAATTCAAAAGAATCTATGCATCCCTATGTTCTAGCATCATTATTTACTATTGCCAAATGGTGGAAACAACCTAAATGCCCATAAGTAAATGAGTGGATCAAAAAACTGTGGTACATTTACACAATGGAATACTATGCAGCAGAAAGAAAGAAGGAACTCCTACCTTTTGCGACAGCATGTATAGAATTGGAGAATGTTATGCTAAGTGAAATAAGCCAGGCGGTGAAAGACAAACATCATATGATCTCACCTACACCATGAACCTAATGAACAAAACAAACAAACGAGCAAAATAGAACCAGAGGCATGGAAGTAAGACTAACAGTGACCAGAGGGGAGGGGAGATGGGGATAAGGGGGCAAAGAAAGGGAAGGGTTTATCAAGGAACAGTTACAAATACCTGTAGCATGGACAACAGTGTGGGGATCAACTGTGGGAACAGGAGGTGGGCAGGGCAGGGGAGGGGAGAGCTATGGTGAACAATTGGGACAACTGTAATAGAACAACAACAATAGAAAAGACTACAGATAAGTGAGGCAACTAAAACTAAGTAAGGAGTATATGAAATAGCCAAAATAATAATCAGACCATTACCAAACTCATTATACTTTTTAGGTTGTATTAATAGAAACTAATGTAAGTTTAGTATAAGAATCATGGTTTCAATTGTGCAATGAATCATCTGGAATTATGTGATTTAATGCTCCAGGAATATCTTAAGTATAAATAATGCTCCAGGAATATCTTAAGTGTTACAGGGAACTGAAGAAAACTTCTTGTTCTGTCAAAAAAAAATTATTCTAATGAAAGAAAATAGATAAAAATTATGTTTTATATATACAAAGACTACATATAGTTATAAATCTGTACATATAAAAATTATATAATTGAATACTGATTCATATAGGCATACATACACATTGTGATTGTGTTTATATGAAATATCCAGAAAAGGCAAATTTGCAGAGTGAAAGCAGACCAGTAGTTAGGGGCTGGGACTGTAGATTGCAAAATGGCTTGTAGGAATTTTTTCCGAGGCAACGGGAATTTCTAGAACTAGAATATGGCACAGCTTTACAAATTTACTAAAATTATTGAACTGTACATTTACCATAGAATAGCGAATAACAAATTTTATGGATAAAGATTTTACTTCAGTAAAGCTGATTTTACTTCAAAAAAGCTATGGTATTCACTCTAATACAAAGAACTGATTTAGTTTAACTGAAAACAGTACAAACCTACTAATTAAATCTGTTCCATTTAAACATTTGGGGAAAAAACTTACAAAAAATCCTAGCTAATCTATTATTACCAATCTGTTTTGATAATCTTGCCAATTGCTTCAAGAAATAGGCCACTTTAACACGTCAATTAGTGTAATTTGAGCAGCATCAGGCTTGAGCTGAACTGATAACAAGACAGTAACTTTGATCTCTGAAAATAAGTTTTCAATTTTATTTTAACTGTAGGTTCCTGACTTTGATACTTAGATGGAAGAATACTTTAACGTACAAATAGTACTATTAGATGTAGTAAAATAAATTTGCAAGTAATTTTCTATTTTTTTTGAGACAGTAAAAATAAAGAGAATAAAATGCAGGATTTAATTTTAGAGCTTCACTGACTACATGACATCCATGAGTGTTTATTTTTTCACTGAACTAGGTACATGCATTTCATTGAAAAAAACCTTTGACTCAAATATTAAAATCTTCCTGTGCAAAACTACCATGGTTTGAAATTATAACATTTTGCTGTTTGCTACTCCATTCAAGGAACAATGTAGTTATTCTACTGAATTATTTGTTCCCCTTTCCATGTGATATATAATACAGCACTCACCCTGCTTTCTTCTAGGCTATCAAATGGACCTGGTGGATCATCCAGACAAAGAAATTCTCTCACTGCCAGGCTTTTCAAAGGAAAAAAAAAATTAGCTGGGGTACAAATAAGTTTACAAAAGATTGCAAGAAGCAAAAGTTATTTTGAAGATACACAGTCTTAAGCAAGTTGATTGCTAATATACCAAAAGAAACAAGTTGATTTATGTGGATTCATATGAGCAACCAAATACCATAAAATATACAGAAGATACAAAGATTTTAAACTATTTTTAAAGATATTATGAACGTAAGAGATGGAGAATTTGTTATTTAAAAACTACAAGACATAAAACATAATTCAGAATAATGGTACAGAGACCAATCTAAACGGTGAATACATACTTTATCTCTTTCAAAGAAGTGTTAGTTTGAACAAGTCTAAAAATGTCTATCTTGTTATGAACAAATACTATTTCTAACTTACACTTCATCTGTTTCTTCTTTGGGGGATTCATCTTAAGTAATTTAACCGAAAAGTACTTACTCTGAAAAAAGTTAAAGATTTTTCTTGCAATTTTTTTATTATATAAGTTTACTTAAATATTTTGCCTAGAAAGTTCAAGGGAAAAATTCTCACCATCCCATTTCTGAATTACCATAAATTGTGAAATAATGCAATATAGTATTGCTATTTATACTTTGCAGTTATCAAAAATAGGTTAATAACTTAGGAAATTAAATTCTCTTTTTACAAAAATACTCCACTCTATAAAAGCAATTTTGGACAGAGATAACTGTATGTATATGTTAAAACAAAAATGTGGATATTTAATTTATTGAGGCATAAGAGGACAGAAATATAATTTCTTAATGTATTACATAAAGGAGAGCTCAACCTATGCTGAAAAGGGAATGGGACTTTGGGTTCAATTGGGCCACATAGGTTGACGATGTCAGGGATGTTCATAGAGAGAAAAATGGGGGTTTTAGTGAAATCTTCCCCTCCCCAAAATATGAATTAATATAGAACAATGGCAATAATAAAAAAATTGAGAATTAATATAGATAAGTGGTGTGAAGAAGCAATCCAGAAGATCCCAAAGAGGAGCAAATTTCTGGTCTTTAATAGCTTGACAATGTATATAAAAAAGGACACATTCAAGGAGGAAAAAACTTGAGTATTTACAATCAGGGAATTAGAGATGGAAGGTATCTTAATGTGGTCAAGTGGAACCATCCATAGCATATTTTACCCCTTTAACATGTTTGGCCAAGAGAATAACTAAATACCTCCAAAAATAGGGAATATTCCATCCTATGCTTGAACAACTGAAATTTAGAAAATTATTTCCTTCACTGAGCTGGGACTTTTCTCCTGGCAGCTTCAATTCATGAGTCTTAGTTGTGCTTTTGGGACCATTCAAGATAAATGTAAGCCCTTTTTCACAAGATAATCCTAAAATATGTCAACAATGTTATATTTCCTTTAATTTCATCTCTCCAAGAAGTAGTAATAATACATTAACATTTTCTTTCTTTTTTTCATGTCACAAAATTAATTTAGTATTTAAAGCCTTACAGTCTCTACATTCATAAAGCCAACATTTTTTCCCTGCTTTATTGAGGTATAATTGACAATTACAAATTGTACACATTGAAAATGTATAACTTGATTTGATATATGCATACACTGTGAAACATGAACTGCAATCAAGCTAATTAACATATCCATCACCTCATGTTTTCTGACATTTTCAAAGTATGTTGTACACACAGGGCAACATATCCTATTTTATTTAATCTTCACAACTATCATGTAAAGTAAGAATAGGCATTATTTTACCATTTTACAAATGATACCAAAGTTCAGAGAGATAAAATGACTCACTCAAGGTCACACAGTGCACATGGTAGAGGCAGCTCTTAAATTTCTTCTGAGTGTAAACATGTACCTTTTTCTACCCTTAAAATCTTTTCTCTTATATTTTGGTTTATTTGGATTCTTTCCCCTTGCCAGTCACTTCATTCTCACCCCATTCAACCCTGGTCTGTTTCCCTCTTTAATAAAGGTTTCTAAGAATACTACAGTTGGTCTAAGAGCACAAAGAACAGGACTACCATATATATAAAATATATATATATTTTAAATTTAGATATTATACCTTCCACCCACCTATTATGTACATTGGAAAAACCATCTATTAGGCAAAAATGCACTACAGGAAATAAATTATCTTGATATTGAGAAGTCAAAAGTTTGGATGAAACCCTGAGATAATGGCCTTTAAGACTAAAAAGGAAAGTCCTAAGAAGATAATGATCTTTTTTAAATACTTTCAGTGTATGACAACCCACTGTGAGACATTTTCTTATGGGTTTATACCCAGATGCCTTCATTCTTTAGTAATATTTTTATGTTCACAAATTACTCTAATTATTGGCATGATGCTGCTGCTCAGAAAGAAAAAGTACGAGAGGGAATTCATGTATTTCTTTTTACGCCTTTGTTTTATAGTAGAAATTCAGCCCAAGATCAACAGTGACGTTGACAATGTACCCAGCTGTAGTAATCTTTTTTTGGATGAAATCCAATGGATTCCCTAAGTTCTTTTCAATATAGTTCTGAGGTTATAATCTATTTCCTGCTTTCTTTAATCTGCAGCATTAAGAATGGAATTTAAAACTGGTTTTACAACTTTGATCGACAAAACATTTTTTCAGTGGCTCACGATATATTTCTTCTGTTTCAAAAGGACTCAACTGGAAAAGAAAAGTCAGTACTCTCCAGCTGTATTCTCATCCAAGGAGAGGGTCACAAAAGAATCTCTGGGAGACAGTGTTTGGGAAAAGAATTTCTTTCTCAAAAATTCTATACCCTTTACCCCCCAGAAAAGGAAGCACATATCCCTACTTGAGAATAATTGACTAGAGAACCTTTTTTAGATTTGATAAATATTTTACTGCCTATGTGTGCCATGGTTCTGCTCTGTAATTTCCTATATACTCTCAATGTGTGACATAAATAAATCAAGTGAATTCAAATCAAATGTACTCAAGAGTCTATATTATTAAATAGTCTATAATTACAATAGAAGTGATTAAAAAAGTTCTTATTCTTTTTCTTAAAACTTGTTCACTGATAGGTTCAATACAGCCCCTAATCTCTCATCTGTATTCAATCCTTTATACTTTGCTTCCATTTGACCAGGATAATAAAGGTAAGTATAACATCTGGATAGGAAAGAAGTACCTGACTAAGGGAACATCCAACAGTCTGGAATTAAAGGTAAGGTAAGGCTCTTTCTATTCTTTTTATATGTTACCTAGAGTACTGATTTAGTGTTTGGGAAAACTCTTCTATAAAATTAAGATCAGTCGTTGACTTACCTGGCCTGAAGAAATGTATCAGTTTACATTTCACATTTTTTTTAAATGACCAGTAGTTTAATAGCTAAATGTGCTGTTTATCAAAAACCACCCCCAAAACTAATGCTGACAATTCATTAAGAGGTCAATTAAGAATTAAGTAGAAAATTATACTAAAAATACTAGATATCAATTGTCAGAACAAAATTAGGCACAATGATCACTGCATGAAAATATTACTGAGAGATTTCAGGTAGAAATGTATCAGTTAATATTTCTCTTTATTATTCCTCACTAGTTAAAAGAAAATATAAAAAAATGGCATTAAACACCACCTTGAGGATAGGGCATTGTGGATCAAGGTTGGTGACAGTGAGGGTCACACTGGCTTGTGGGTACAGAGGTCATGTTTGGCTTGCTATGGGGTCATAGTTTAGATCTTGACTGTCTCTCTCCTACTTGCTCTTAGCTCACTTGTGTCCATATGTTCAGGCTTATTCCTTCTAATCCAGAACAGTACTTCAAAAACCAATGTTTTATTTTCAACCTAGCTTAAAATCCATCTAGCTTCCTCTAGCAAGAAGGATCAAAGCCAAGTTCTTGGTGTTGGCATAAAGCACTAGCAGGCAATCAGGAAAGACAGTTACCTAAGGAAGTTAAGTTTTTATTGAAAGCTGAAGGAAATATGGGAGTTATCTAGGCTAAGGCAGCAGTATGAAACATTGCTTCTCAGGATATTTGAAGGCCCTAAGGGACAACGGAGCAAGGCAACTTTGGGAAATATTGATAAAAAGACCAATAAAGCTGATGTACAGAGGATGACAATGAAACATGAAGTCAGAAAGACAGGCAGGTAGACAAGAAGCGGAATGAGTTAAAGTGCATTTCTAAAGATCACTGTACCCACAATACCCTAAGAATCCAGAAACACCAATTCAAAAGAATTTATGCACCCCAATGTTCAGAGCAGCATTATTTCCAATAGCCAAGTGTTGGAAACAGCCTAAGTGCCATCAGTAGATGAATGGATTAAAAACTGCAGTACATTTACACAATGGAGTACTACAGAAAGAAAGAAAGAACTCCTACCTTTTGTGATGGCATGGATGGAACTGGAGACTATTATGCTAAATGAAACAAGCCAAATGGCAAAAGACAAATACCAAATGATATCACTTATAAGAGGAACTTAATGAACAAAATAAACTAATGAGCAAAACAGAACCAGAGACATGGAAACAAGGAATAGACTGACAGCTGCCAGAGCAAAGTGGGCTAGGGGGAAGGATGGAAAGAATGGGAAAGGAACAGTCACAGATCATATATGAATGACCCATGGACATAGAGACACAGGGGTGGGGGTGGACTGTGGGAACAGGGGACGGAACAGAGGAGGGCAAAGGGGAAAATCTGGGACAATTGTAGTAGAATAAACAAGAACAAAATAAAATTAAATAAAAAAAAGATCACTGTGCCTCCGATGGGCTACAGAAATCAGGGTGGATGAGGTAGGCCAGCGGGAAAGCTTCTGCAATAATCAAGGTGAGATAACTGCTTAGACTAGGTTTATGGCAGGCATGGAGAAAAGCAGACAGATTTGAGTGAAATTTAAAATGTAAAGGAAGGAATAGCGGTTCCAGGTAGATAATGCTGTTGAATTTTTTTGGCAAGTCTGGAGACTAAGCTTTTAAGTCTGTTTTAGGTTTAAGGTCACACTGACATACCAGAAAGAGATGTTAAGGAGGTAACTGCGTATATGAATGTGAAGCTAAGAGAAGAGGTCTGGGTCATAGTTCATTTCATAGAGGAAAATGAGGATCGTGGGCAGAGGTCTCAAGCAGCCATCAAACTTAGGCAGCACACATTAAGAACCAAGATGTATATGCAAAGCATGTGTTATGTATAACATAGGAGATATACAGAAAAACACTGAGAATAAAGGGCAGATAAAGTGAGACAGGTTGGTTTTCTTCTTTTCCATCCTTATGTGAAAAACTGCTAAAGATAGTTACAGACATAGGTATCGAGATATGCTATTGCTGCCTTGCAAATGGCTCTATAATTTTTCAAAATATAGATTTATTTGATAAAGTTCCTAAATTAGGTATTCAGCTGATATTAAATCATAAAGCAATTTTCTTATAAATATATTCAGAAGCAAAAAAGCCACATAGATCCCTCCCCTCCCTTTTTTACATTTACCATATTTTTTTTACTGTTATTCAATTACAACTGTCTGCATTTTCTTCCCATCCCTCCACTCCACCCCAGCCAATCCCACCTCCCTCCCCCACCTCTACCCCCACCTTGATTTTGTCCTTGTGTTCTTTATGGTAGCTCCTGTAAACCCCTCTCTCCACCATCCCCTCCCCACTCCCCCTTGGCTATTGTTACATTGTTCTTAATTTCAATGTCTCTGGTTATATTTTGTTTGCTTTTTTCTTTTGTTGATTATGTTCCAGTTAAAGGTGAGATCACACGGTATTTGTCCCTCACTGCCTGGCTTATTTCACTTAGCATAATGCTCTCCAGTTCCATCCATGCTGTTGGTGGGAATGCAGACTGGTGAGGCCATTGTAGAAAACAGTATGGAATTTCCTCAGAAAACTAAAAATGGAACTGCCCTTTGACCCAGCAATTCCGCTGCTGGGATTATACCCTAAGAACCCTGAAACACCAATCCAAAAGAACCTATGCACCCCAATGTTCATAGCAGCACAATTTACAATAGCCAAGTACTGGAAGCAACCTAAGTGCCCATCAGCAAATGAGTGGATAAAAAAAACTATAGTACATTTACATAATGGAATTCTATGCAGCAGAGAGAAAGAAGGAGCTTATATCCTTCCTCTTTTTAATGATTTTTTGTATTTTCACTTTACCGTCTATATAAATTAACTCAACTCTGTAATTTTCATATTTTTGCATTACTTTGAAAAAATATTACCCTCAAAATTATGTAGGGTTGTATTAACCAAAAATCTAATATGAGGGCCACTTGTTTAAATGATTGCTAAAAAATTAAAACCTGAAATCAAGTTAACATTTGAATGGTTTGAATATGGTACACTAAATTTTTAACTTTGCTGGCTTTTTTAAGTGTTAATCAAAATCAAAGACCAAATAAAGTTCTTAATGAAAAAAGGAAAGAAAATTCCATGCAGTGTTTGTTAGAGGACAAATAATTATAATTTTTTTATAGTTTTTGTTCACCTTGAATAACTACTGTCCTAGATTTATTCGTTGGTTTTAACTAGTTGTTGAAATGTATTTATAATCTCTTATTTCAACTTGTTACATACCAGTGAGCAATGTCCTTGTGAGCTACTAAATTTTGAAGAAATGCTTGTAATCCTAATTGTCTATCTTCTAAAAAGTCGGCGTTGTAATTATCTTTAAACCAGCGTTTTGGTGGAAGTGCTAATCGAAAGCCGGGAAACATCTCTTTTAACTGAAAAAGAACAAGAATACACATTATTAAACTCCATTATATTAATTCTACAAAATCTATCCTGTTGACTGGCTACAATATTCATGAAATAAGCTTAAAATAAAACTTAATCCAGCTAAGCTTTTTATGCCTTTACTTCTTGACTTCTCCCAGCTGTGTATACATAGGAGTAACAGTTGCTCCTCCTCCTTGCCAACACTTGCATTGTCAGCCTTTTTAATGTTAGCCATTGTAGTGGGTGTGTAGTAGTGTTTTACTGTGGCTTTAATTTGCATGTCTCTGTTGACCCAATGGTATTAAGTATCTTCTTATGTGCTTATTTGGATCTGCTTCTTTGGTAAATTATCTATTCAAATCTTCTGACCTCTCATATTTTAGAAAAAAACTGAGTTGTGTTTTTATTAAGTTGTGAGAGTTCTTTATATACTCCAGATAGATATCTTTTGTTAGATATACATATGACAAATACTTTCTCCCAGACTGTGGCCTGACTTTTAACAGTCTTAGCAGAACATGTATTTGAAATTTTAATATTATCTAATTTTCATCCATTTTCGTCTTTTATGGGGTGTGTTTCTTTAGATCCTATCTAAGAAATCTTTGTGCCCTCCAAAGTTGTAAGGATATTCTTCTATTTTTTTTCTCTTATAGTTTTAGCTTTTACATTTTGCTTTATGATCTGCTTTGCATGTTTGGCTTAAATTTTACTTTCTTAGGGAGAGACTTTTCCAAACTGCTGAGTTGGATTTGCCTTTATACACTCTGTTCAAGTGACTCATATAACAAGTTACCTCAAAACTCAGTGACTTGAACAACCATTTACTAGGCCATGGACTCTGTGGGCATAGTGACGATGGCTTATCTCTGTTCCACAATGAGCTAGGAACTCAGCTGGAAGATTTGAAGGTGGAAGCTGGAATCATCTGAAGTTCACTCCTACATACTTGTAAAGAATGATGATGGTTGCTGGCTGAGACCTTAGCTGAGTGTCAGCCATAATCTTAACATGGAGTGTATTGGACTTTCTTACAGCATAGAGGCTGTTTCAAGGGGGAGCCTCCAAGAGAGAAAGTCAGGATGAAGCTGTGTATTTTGTATGACCCAGCCTAGTAATGCAGCATTATTTCCTCTGTCTTTTTCTGGTTGACTTCTCCCAGCTCAACCAGGTTCAAAGGGGAGGGGAAACAGATTCAATCTCTTACTGGTCAGTGGCAAGATTCTGGAAGAGTGTATGGGACTAAAAAGATAGTTGTGAACATTTTTAGAAAAGACAATCTATCACAAATTCTCAAATCATTAATTATTTCTAAATGACATTTATTGCAATATAAATAATGTTTATTTAATTTTGGATTCTCTTACTGGACCAGTGATTCTAAACCTTGGCTATACATTGGAATCACTCAAGGAACTTTAAAAGACATTAATGTCTATATCCTACCTCTGACAGATTTTGATTTAATTAATTGGGGTATGGACTGGTCATTGCAATTTTTAAAATGCCTTCCAGGTAAGTCCAAAGTATAGCTGAGATTGAAAAACATTTCACTACACAGTGATGATTCTGCCTTATTCATAGCTGCATCCCTGTCTAGCACGGTGCCTATTATGTTATAAACAGTCGATAGTCTAAGTTCTGTAGGTGGGTGAATGAAATAACACCATGTACATTCACATTTCTGTTCTTAAATGTAAAACTAAATATCACAAGGTAATGAAAGACTGACATAAGGGAAAAATTCACAGGATAAAATGCTAAGTAAAAATATAATGTTTTGTCTTTATTTCTATAAATATGTGAAGATAAACAAGACAAAAACTAGAAAACAACTTGGATAATCAGGGAAAACCCTGATTTAACTTCAAGATGTAATTAGATATTTTTGGCCTTGGAATTTTGTTATTTAATGTGTTTGCAGTCAGAGTAAGAAAAGCCATGAAAAGGAAATAAGTTTTTTTTAATTAATTTTGCACATTAAAATCTAAATATCCCATATACCCACATGCATAATTAGACATTCTCCCACCCAACCCCCACAATTAACTCTTCTTTAAGTGTTCATGTTATGGGTACTTCATATTATGGATTATAGGTAATCAATAACTTTAATTTGAACAAAGTGCAATTAGGAAACTATACATTTGCTTAAAATAACTCTAAAAAAAACTAGTTTTCTTATTATATTAAAACATTACATTTCCTGCAAAAAATGACATCATAATAGGCATTTGATGTTTCTATAAATAAGCCTCCAAAAAGATGACCCCGTGACCTCTGCTCCTGGTATCCTTTGTGTGATTTCCTTTCCTTTCACAGCATAAGGCATTCTGCAGATATAACTAGGGTTACTACTGGCTGACCTTAAGATAGGGAGATTATCTGTGTGAGCCCAATCTTATCACAGGAGCATTTTAAAGTACAGCTTCCTTGTGGCTGATAGCAGAAGAGAAAGTCAGAGATTCCAAGCTCAAGGACTGGACTTGCTGTTAGTGTCTTTGAAGATGGACGAGCCCCATGCAAGGACTGTAGAGCAGGCTCCTCGCTCGAGCTAAGAACCTCTGGTTGACAAGCAGCAAGGACACAGGGACATTGGTATTACAACCAAGAGAAAGCAAACTTTGCCAACAACCTGAATGAGCCTGGAAGCTGCTTCTTTCCCAGAGCCTCTAGATAAGAGCCCAGTGGAGCCAACAGTTTAATACTGACTATGTCTGACCCTAAGCAGCAAATCCAGCTGAACCTACCCAAATCACACTAGATAATAAACAGAATTATATTGTTTCAATAATTTTAAGGTTGTCACATATCTTTTGTTTTCAAAAAAAGAAAGTTATGTGTAAAGATGGGATTTCAGACCACTAAAGTGAAATGAAATAGTGTATTTTCTTAGGAACTAGCAAACATTTGACTTCATATAAATAATTAACAAGGAAGAAAAAGCACAAATGTAAGAGCAGAATTGTTAGGAACAGATAACAATTCAAAACTGAAAAGTCAGTTTTAGATTTATTAAAGTACTTACTTTATCATTAAGCCTAGAGAAGTCAGTGTATCTTCTGAAAACTACCCAACTTTCTTCTGGGTTTTTCTTTACTAGAATTTTATATACCTGTGAGGGGGGAAGGTTAAAAAAATATATGTAAAGATATTTAAAAATTCAAATCAAATATTTTAAAAACTTCTACTTGACAATCTAGAGCATAACAATTATTATGTGAAAAATATTAGAGATCATTTAGACCATGAAATGTACAAATAATCAGTGTAGGCACCAAAAGCAAGATTTTTTTTCTTAAGACACAAGACTATGACAAATTTGAGCCGAAATGCTTTTTTTGGTACACAGGAACAATAAATGAACTCATCAGCTTCCAAAACATATTTTATGCCACATATTTTAGAATTGATAAAAGAATCATTCATGCTTAAAAAAGCTATGAAAAATAGCCACTTGTGTCCTATACAATCGATTTAATTTTTAAACTCAATACTACAAAGCAGTTTTGAAGTAAATTTGATGACTTAATCTTCTAGGCTGAAATACAAGCTAAAAAATACCCACATTAGATAAAAGTTTACATTTCTATAATTATGCACAATTATGTAGGCTATGAAACAAAAAACCCTGTTTGAATCATGTCACTATTTTAAAAAGTTTATAAGGAAAAAACTAAATTTTATTTTTGTAAGTATAATTTTAGAATTTATTAAGAGGAAGTATTATTTGTAACAGATCTGCAAAGCAAAACTGGTAGTTTCTGGTATAGCATTTTGGGCTAAGCTAAATACATGGCACTTATGAAGCACCTAACAATATCTGCTAAATGAGTGAAACTCTTGAAGAGCAACTTGCTTTCTTGAAGTCAGCTGTGCAATAACTTTCAAGAGCTGCAGGCCAGCCCCACGTGGCTACTAAACATCTGAAATGTGACTAGTCCAAAGGCAGGTGTGCTGTGACTTAGGGACTGTAGGCTATCCTTACCATTAGATTTGATTTTTCTCCCTTATAGACTTCTCTTTCAGCTTTTAAGGGGGAGAATTATTAGGAGTTAAGCATGAATCCATGTAACATATAAAAGTGAGGAAGATCATTTGGATACCCTCTAAAATATCCAGAAAGTCCTGATCTAAGATAATCATGAGGGGGATTAAAGATACTAGTGTCTGACACATAATAGGTACTCAAATGTTAAATTAATGAATAAACAAGCACAACGAATCTCATATCTGTTGTCTACCTCCTCCTCTATGATGTCTTAAAAGACTTTATATACTACTGCCTTAAATTTACCTATGAACTTGCATTTTCACATATACCACCTTGATGAATACTCATTCCTTCATAGGAAGATAGGTCAATGCAAGGAAATGTGCCACTAGTGTGTTATTTTGAAAATCACTCTTAAGAAATGTCAGGTTCATTCAGATTTCTTAACACATCATCACTCTTATGATAATTTAATGGTAAAGACTGTCTCTTCATAAATTTTCTAAGTAATTTTTTACTTGGACACCCTTCCATACTGTCCTAAGTGTGCAGCATGAAATGGCACAGACATATAAACTTGACGTCAAGAAAACACAAGAGAAAGAATGAACTATTTCAACTAATAAGTGAATTTAGCAAAATTGCTAGATACATAAACATACAAGCCTGATATATATAAACTAGCAAAGAACAGAAAAAAGATATTAAGAACATGAAACATCTATACCTATACATAAATCTAAGCAAAAGATGTAAGACCTATGCCCTGAAAATTACATTGCATCATTATAAAAAGCAGATGACTTAAGTATACAAACTAAGTTCACAGATTCAAACTCAGTTTTGTAAAGATTAGTCTGCGTTCAATATAATCCCAATGCAAAGGGTCAAGAGCAGCCAAGACAATCCTGAAAAGTAAAATTAGAGTACATAGGCTGCCAGATATTAACACCTATCAAGAAGCTTTAATGATTAAGACTATAGAATTGATAAAGGAGGGAAAAATGGAACTCAGAAACAGACCCATATATTTACGGTCATCTGATTTATGTCATAGGCAACAGCGCAAATGCAGAGGAGAAGTGTGGTCATCTCAATAAAAATCTGATCACTTGTGTGAAAATGTGCCTTGACTGTTACCTCATACCATGGATAAAAAATTCCAGATGGTTTACAGATCTAAATATGAAAGGTACAGCAATAAAGATTTTAGGAGAAAACAGAACATTTTTCAGTGGGAGTAGGCAGATTTTAAAAAGTACCGACCATATAAGAAAAAGTTAGCACGTACAAAGGACACATGGACAAAGTCAAAGAGGTGTAGGATTGAGGGTGGGAGGTGGGGGTGGAGGGAGCGGTGGGAGGAAAATGGAGACAACTGTACTTGAATAATAACAAAAAAAAGGAAAAAAGTTAATAAATTAGACTATATTAAAATTAAGAACCTTTTTTTTTTTTTTATCAAATGCATCATTAAGGGAGTGAAAAGGCAAACCAGAGAATCAGAGAATAGAGTCACGATACATGTCCTAAAAGAAGACTTACTTCCAAATGCATAGAAAACTGCAAATTAAAGTGTAAAAGGCTTGCTCATAGGAAAATTGATGGATCTTGAACAGACTCTTCACAAGAGATTATCCAAATGGCCAAAAATGTCTTCAATTTATTAATCATTAAGAAATGCAAATTAAGACCACAATGTGACATCACTCTACCTACCAGAATAACCAAAATGAAAAAGACGGAAAAATACCATATATTGGGAATATGTGGAGTAACTGGAACTCTCTTACACTGCTCACAAGAGTATAAATTAGTACAACCACTGTGGTACATTGTTCGTATCTTATAAGCTGGGTATATGATCCAGTAATTTTATTCCCAGACAGGTATCAACAGAAATGTGTCCACGTGTTTACTGAGTGGCAAGTACTAAAAGGTTCATAGTGGCAGTATTTGTAAAAGCCCCAAACCGGAAATTATCCAAGTGTTCATCAACAGGAAAATGGTAAATATTCACGTAAAGGAATAGTATCAGTAATAAAAATGAGCTACCTACAATCACATGCAAGGTCAAGGAATCGTCTTACAAACAAATGCTTAAGAAAAGAGACCATACTCCATGACTCCATTTATGTAAAATACAAACATCGGCAAAATTAACGTAGGCTATCAGGAAAGCAGGTACTGACTGAAGGAGAGCATGGTGGCAGTCGTGGATGCCAGTTATATAGGTTCTTGATCTGCGTACTAGTTTCCTAAGTATGTCTGGTTTGTGACAATTCATTCACGTAAAACAGAAGTTTACTACAATGGCAGAATTTAGAGTGTAAAAACCACTTGAATTCTATCTTCAAGAAATTACAAGTACATGCTAACATTAATCCATTTAACACCGGTGTAGAACACAGCTGAGTCAGTCTTTCACTTTCTAATGGTGCGCAGCAAAAGTCAATACTCACAGTAAATTTAGCTCTTTCTTCCATCACCTCATAACCTAAAATAGTAGGTGTAGAAGGCCTATCTTCCAAATTCACTGTTTCAGAATTTTGTTCTTCACTTTCTCTTGGTCTAGTAGAATACTCAATGGAAGAATTTGCATTTGTAAATTTAGTCCTAATGAGGGGACTGCTATCCATTTGATCAGGTACAATTGCCTGTTTTAAGTTTCCGATATTTGAGTCTTCTAACTGGCCTTTGGAAGAGTTTGAATTTGTTGAAATACTCCCAAAAGAAGAACTTCTTTGGTTTCTGTTGGTTGTAAAGCTGGAAGAAGAGTTCCCTATGGGCATGGGAACTGGCACATAAGGGGTTGCCATCTTCTTTGGGGCTTTGCAACAATCCCGCACACTGCTGTGTCCAAACACTTAGAGAACAACTGATGTGCAATCCATTATTTTCTTCTTGGGAATTTGCTATCTAAAAATGAGAAGAACATATTGAAAGACTGGTCTTTAATCTGAAGCATTACCCAAAAGAAAATATAATGTTCATATCCATTTCTTTTAATTTTATGATACCCTATTCTTTTATCTGAAATGAAAACATGCCTCAAATCTTTCTTTAATTGCAAAATCTCTAAGGACTCTCATTTGCAAGGTAAAGAGAGCAGAACTACACACCTTTTTTCTTGACACTCTTCCCTTCCCCCTCTATTTTTTTGTGATAATTTCTGTAATGTTCATTTCAACCTTCCTGAGGTTTTATTTTCTGTTTATAGTCCTGACTCTATACAGCACAGGGAGGGAAGGAGGGAAGGGCAGGGAAATTATTCACATCACCTTTTGATTCAATTAGTTAAAGTCTA
Organism: Desmodus rotundus; assembly: GCF_022682495.2. Classification (NCBI taxonomy): domain Eukaryota; kingdom Metazoa; phylum Chordata; class Mammalia; order Chiroptera; family Phyllostomidae; genus Desmodus; species Desmodus rotundus. Next base: position 61,332,280 of record NC_071394.1, read on the forward strand.
AAGAATCAACCAAAGGAAAAACTGAACCAGAAGCTTAGACGCTACAAAGGGCAAGTGCATTTGGAAAAAAAAAAACCCTCAAAACGTCCAAATTAAATTAATCAAATAAAACCTAATGGACTTTAAACTTATCTCCAACAAGACATAATGATTAAAAGTTTAAGTGTTCTTCACAGTTTCCAGATACTCACTGATTCTGCTACACCATAAACTGAGGGTACTTAACAACTTTGTAACTTTTTACTCATAACTTCTGTTGTCAACAAGGCTAGTTTATCTTATCTCAAAATAATTTCATAACAATACGAAGAAGAAAAGGTTTACCAATAAGTTGTTAATAAACTAAGAAGTCATATTAACTACAGACCAGTGACATGACAACAATGGGTCTGCTTATCCAACTACATCTATGTAATTGCACGGGTGAGAAAAGTAGGAAATGAGCAGCTTGCACTTGCAAAGATGCTGAAATAAGAGTTTTACCACAGCACGTTGCTCTGGGCAGCCTTCCCCATCCTCAAAGCCTCAAAACACACGATTCAGCAGCATTCTTCGGTTCTGTCTGAAGGCCTGCCCTCCCCCCTCCGAACAAACTAGCTCGAGGTCTGATGTCTCAGCCTCCCCCAGGGCAAGCGGGAAGCCCAGCCCTCCGCCAAGCGGTTACCTGAGGTCGCCAGGCTGGACGAGGATGCACCTCCCGCAGTGCGACCGCAAAGGGGCGCTACACAACTTACGGACACAGAGGCTCAACGGCAGCGTCTGCGTTTAAGCCTCTGCGCCCTGACCAACCCCGGAAACCCTCCGGCAGGTGCGGGAGCCGCGACAACACGCTGGACAACACGCTGGACGACAGAAGTGGGCGACTAGAGAAAAGCAGGGATGCCAGGCGCAGCCTGCCCACACCAGTGTCCCATCGCTGGCTTAGCAGGCCGTGGGACTTGGGTTTAGCGAGCGGTAGAGCACCGCTCCCGGGGTCCCTACAGCCCCACGACAGTCGCACCCCTGCGGCCTGGTACCCCGCGAAGCGTCAGCGGTGGCCCGGGGACTTCACAGCGCAGCTCCGACCAACCGCTAGCGGTCAGCCGGATGCGGGATGCAGGTGTCACCGCTTGAGCGCCCGGGACAGAGCTCGCTGCCCTGCCCCTACCTGCGCCCCCTCCGCCGTCCAGCTCCAGCACGCTTCCAGTGAAGGTTAACTCCGACCCACTTTCCCGTTGCTCTCAGTCCCCACCCGCACCTCCCAGCGGTCTCACGTGTCCCGACGCACTGACAGCGGCCGCTCCACGCCCCGGCGGGGCTCGGGCACTCGCAGACCCTAGATCCCCGCGCTGCGGGCAGAGGTTGGGCGGGGCGAGCAGCTCCGGGAAGTGACGGCACGCGAGGGCGCCGCCCCTGAGGCGTTAGCAGGACTTGGGCCAGGGCTCTCTGGCGGCTGGCTTGAACTTAGTGTCGTGGTAAGAATTATTCTTTCTCTGCCTCAGCTTTATTTGTATAAATTTTGAGAAACTCAGGCTACGGTACCTAGTTTTCCCGACAGGTGGTGAGGAGGTGAAAATTCCCAGGAGGCTAAGGCCAAGAGAGGTCAGGGTACCTGCTTTGCATCATGGGACTTGTAGTGTTCATCAGCTTGGGCTGGTTCTAATAGGTTATAGATGGTTTTCCAGAATTAACGCTTTAAGGGAGGACAATCGATTCTAGGAGTAGGAAATGATAACTGCACTGCAACCTATTTGTCCTACATAATTCACACGTTTTCCTGGGCAGATAATTGAAATTCTTGGCTGTTCGCTTGTTTGTTTTACAATCAGGAGCAATTTCATTCCAAATAATACAGCGTTAGGCTTGTTTGACAGACACATTTGAAAAACTGTAAGGCTTTTGGGAGAATCGTTCTTTGATATTCAGATATCAAAATCCATACCACTTTTAACAGGTCTGTTTATCAATAGAAATGTGCAATTCGATATACATTTCATCTCATGATCTTCAAGACTTTGTAATATTCCCAAGCCTGGAAAAAATGGATAGTTATTTTACAATGAACATAGGAAGCTAATCTGGCTTGTGACATAATAATGGTTTTGGTTGATAATATTGTTCTTCCAGTGTGAATGAGACATAAAAAGAGAATTCTATAGAACCAGTTGACTAAAACATGAGGTAGTTTTCAGGATAGACTTGGCAGCCTTGCCCCTGAGGTGGCAGTTATGTCCCTGAGTTCTGTAAGTGAATAAGGAGAGAAAAAGAAAAAGAGAAAACGAGTCTTGGAACATATCCATCAGTTGTGGACAGGGCTGTAGGTGGTAGCAAAAATGCCTGTGATGAGGAAAACCCAATAGTCCAAGGAAGTCAAGGAAGACTAAAGTTCCAAGAAGTAAAGGTGTACAGTTACCACAGGAGGAAGATAACAATCTAGGAAAGGTCATTGAAATTGTCCAAGAAGAACTTTCTTCTCAGATTATTGAGAGGAACATACTATATGTATTCTTTATCTTCCAGAATATCTGCTTTTAACAAATGTCTAGATTTTACTTTCAGAAAATGAACTGAACATTGTTCTTTAAAAATTAAAATTGTTTTGAAAGTTGTGGTATAACTGACATATAACATTATATTAGTTTCAGGTGTACAACATAATGATTCTATGTTTGCATGTATTGGGAAATGATCACAATAGTTCTAGTTAACAGTCATCATCACACGTAGTTACAGACAATTTTTTTTCTTGTGATGAAGATTTAAAATTTACTCAGCAACTTTCAAGTATGCAATGCAGTATTACTAACTATAGTCACTGTGCTGCTTGCGTATTACACCCTCAGGACTTACTTATCTTCTAACTGGAAGTTGTACCTTGACCCCCTTCATTCATTTTATTCACCTTCTATACCTTGCCTCTGGCAACCAGCAATCTATTGTCTGTTTCTATGAGTGTAGTGTTTGGTTTTGTTTTTTAAATTACAAATATAAATGAGGTCATGCAGCATTTGTCTTTCTAGGCCTGACTTATTTCACTCAGCATAATGCCCTCAAGGTTCATTCATGTTGTTGCAAATGGCTAGCTTTCATTCTTTTTAAAAAAATATATTTTATTGGTTATGCCATTACAATTGACCCATCTTTTTTCTCCCCTTTATTCCCCTCTTCCCTGCACCCTTCTTCCCACCTGCCCACCCCCTTAATTCATGTCCATGGGTCGTACATATAAGTTCTTTGGCTTTTCCATTTCCCATACTATTCTTAACCTCCCCTTATCTATTTTGTACCTACCATTTATGCTACTTATTCCCTGTACCTTTTCCCCCACTCTCCCCCCACCCCCTCCCCACTGATAACCCTCCATGTGATCTCCATTTCTCTGGTTCTGTTCCTGTTCCAGTTGTTTGCTTAGTTCGTTTTTGCTTTCATTTTTTTAGGTTTGGTTGTTGATAGTTGTGAGTTTGTTGTCATTTTACTGTTCATAGTTTTGATCTTCTTTTTCTTAGATAAGTCCCTTTAACATTTCATATAATAAAGGCTTGGTGATGATGCACTCCTTTAACTTGACCTAACCTGGGAAGCACTTTATCTGCCCTTCCATTATAAATGATAGCTTTGCTGGATAGAGCAATCTTGGATGTAGGTCCTTGCCTTTCATGACTTTTAATATTTCTTTCCATCCCCTTCTTGCCTGCAAAATTTCTTTTGAGAAATCAGGTAATGGTCTTATGGAAACTCCTTTGTAGGTAACTGTGTCCTTTTCTCTTGCTGCTTTTAAGATTCTCTCCTTCTTTTTAATCTTGACTAAGGTAATGATAATGTGCCTTGGTGTGTTCCTCCTTGGGTCCAACTTGTTTGGGACTCTCTAAGCTTCCTGGACTTCCTGGAATTTTATTTCCTTTGCCAGATTGGGAAAGTTGTCCTTCATTATTTGTTCAAATAAGTTTTCAATTTCTTGTTCTTCCTCTCCTCCTTCTGGCATCCCTATGATTCGGATGTTGGAACTTTTAAAGTTGTCCTGGAGGTTCCCAAGCTTCTCATTTTTTTTTGAATTCTTGTTTCTTCATTCTTTTCTGGTTGAATGTTTATTTCTTTCTCCTGGTCCAAACCATTGATAGGCTTCCCGGTTTACTTCCCTTCACTGTTGGTTCCTTGTATATTTTCCTTTATTTCACTTTCCATAGCCTTCACTTTTTCCTCTAGTTTTCAACCATACTTAACCATTTCTGTGAGCTTTCTGATTACCAGTGTTTTGAACTCTGCGTCTGATAGATTGGCTATCTCCTTGTAGCTTAGTCCTTTTTTTTTTGAGTTTTGATGTGTTCTTTCATTTGGGCCATATTTCTTTGTCTGGGCACACCTGTCATGTTGTAAAGGCAGAGCCTTAGGAATTCAACAGGGTAGACAACCCACCTTGCTGTGTTGTGGTGCTGTATGTGGGTTAGGGGCTTGAGAGGGAACAATGCTGCTTGCCTGGCTCTCGGCCAGCTTTCAGTCACTTCTCCACTATCCATAAGCAAGTTGGGCCCTTCTGGTGCTGATTCCTGGGTGAGTGGTTTTGTGTATGTTCTAGGACCCTGTGAGGCTGGGAGTTTCTCTTGCCACCACAATCCCCATAGGTTTTTTCAGTCAGAGGTTTTGAGGCTTTATTTCCCTGTACTGGAACCCTGGGTTTCACAGTCTATCTTGCTCCCCAGTTGTTCCTCCCGGTGTATATACACGCAAATATGGGACCTCATGCTCCACCAGCCACAGCCTTACCTGCCTAGGTGCTTCAGCTACCTTCTTGCTGAGCATCCTCTCTGCCCCATTTGTCTGTCTCTACCCCTCCTACCGGTCTGGTTGAATGTTTCTTTAACTCCTTGATTGTTGGACTTCCATAGTTTGATTTTCTGGCAGTTCTGGTTGTTTTTTGTTTTTAAACTTGTTGTTGTCCTTCTTTTTTGTTGTGTGAGGAGGCACCCATGCCTCCCTAGCTTTCATTGTTTTTATGGCTGCATAGTATTTCATTGTGAGTGTGTGTATCACAATTCCTTTATCCATTTTTCTGCCCTTGGGCACTTAGGTTGTTTCCATATCTTTTCAGTTTATTGACTATTATAAATAGTGCTGCAGTGAACATGGGGTACATATATCTTTTCAAATTCATGTTTTTCTTTTCTTTGGATACATACACAGAAGGAGAACTGTTGGATCACATGTAGTTATATATTTAATTTTTTGAGGAACCTTCATACTGTTTTCCATAGTGGCTCCACCCATTTAAAATCTTACCAGGAGTGCACAAACAAGGGTTTTCTTTTCTCTGTGTCCTCACCAACACTTACTATATCTTGTCTTTATGATAATAGCCATTCTAACAGAGATGAGGAGATAGCTTATTGTGGTTTTGATTTGCATTTCCATGATGATTAATGACGTTGAACATCTTTTCACATATTTGTTGGCCATCTGTATGTCTCCTTTGGAGAAATATCTATTTAGATCCTTCATCTGTTTTTTTTAATTTAGTTTTTTTTCCTACTGGGTTTTATATAGTTTGGATATTAATCCCTTATCACATGATTTGCAAATTTTTTTCCTCTTTAGTAGGTTGCCTTTTCATTTGTGGATGATTTTCTTTGCTGTGTGGTAGCTTTTTAGTTTGATGTAGTCCCACATGTTTATTTTTCTTTTGTTTCCTTTGCTTTTGAAGTCAGATTCAAAATTCATTGCCAAGACCTATGTCAAGGAGCCTAACCCCAATGTTTTCTTCTAGGAGTTTTATGGTTTCAGATCTTAAATCCATTTTGAGTCAGTTTTTAGTATGGTGTAAGATTGTAATGTAGTTTCATTCTTTTGCATGTGGCTGTCCAGTTTTCAGAACACTATTTATTGAATAGACTGTCCTTTCCCCATTGTATATTCCTGTTTTTATTTTTTTTGTGATAAATTTATTGACCAAATAGGTGTGGGTTTATTTCTGGGCTCCTGAACATCTTAATAATCAAGAAGAAGTATCCTGTGGCTGTCAGAGTAAAAGTAACATTATCACAGCCGATATCTAATGGTTAGTCTCTATGTATGCAATATGTATATATGTGTGTTTGTGTGTATATATATAGGTATATATAGTTAATTTATATATATGTATACATATATACATATGTATACATTTTACATATATATAAAATTAAATGTAATATAAAATTAAAATGTAATATATACATTTTACATATATATAAAATTTGGGCATTTTAAAAAAATCTCTCTCAAGTATGTTTATTGATTTGAGAGAGATGGGGCAGAGGGAGAGAGAGAAAACATTGATGTGAGAGAGAGAAACATTGATAGGTAGCCTCCTATACACACCCCGACCAGGGATCCAACATGTAACCTTTTGATGTATAGGACAATGCTTCAACCAACTGACCCACCTGGCCAGGGCTATGTATGGAATATTTTAGTTAAGCTTGGATATCTCTATGCAGTGCACAGATATTGAATTATATACATTTTAATTTGTGAAGTAACATAAGATTTTTCTGCCCTTTCATTATTTTAATTTTGCATAAAATTTATACACCTAGCAGGACACTTTAAGCCCACTCATGGTGTAATTTTATACAATGATATATAGATATTGTGCGGGGAGGGGATTTTAGGAGAAGAAAGAAGGGTAAAAAAAAGCCACAGCAGAAAAAAGTACATGCAATAGGCAGGCATCTCCTCTGGTGGCTTCCTAGATCCCAACATGTCCCCTTCCATAGAATTGGTCCCTTTTCTATAAGGCAGGACTCCTGGTGGCCATGTTTGTCATATGTTACTCTTGTAACACATTTTTTTTTTTTTTTTTTGGTCATAGTTGATTGTGTCTAAGGAGGACCTTTGACCCATGTTGTGTCCAAAGGATACTCTCTTCTTGGAATTAAAACTGGGGTTAGGTCGGGGGAGAAACAAGCTGGAAGTCCCAGGAGCTAGAGTCAGACTGAAGAAATTCTGTGGTGAGAAGTTCCATGAAGTCCCACTGCTGAGGTCTCTGGAGTTTATTTGCTTCTTCCCCGTTTTTGACCTTTTTTTTGAGTTCATGAGATACTCTAGTGTTCTGTCAATGGATTTGCTTTTTGCTTAAATCTATCCAAAGTTGGTTCTTTTGCTTATAACCAAAAGTACTATAAAACTAATATAGTTAAGTTGGAACTTGGCAAACCGAATATGAGTTGTAAAAGCTGATACAATGCAAACAATTCTTTCTCAATGATTTATGATGAAAATCACATAAAAATCAACTTTTTAATTATTTTGGTATCATTTCATAGATTCCATAGTTCATGTATATTGATTTCCATAGGCAGTGTTTTTGTAATCTTAACATTTGGGATCTCTACTTTACCTGCCCTCTATTTTTCTCACTGCCATGAAATTGTAAGAGTCAGAGAAAAAACCACAGCAATCTACTCTTAGAGTAACAGGAGGTGACCAAAGTAGGTAGAGCAACAGGACAGACACCTTCATTGCAATGAACCTGTGATCTTCGCAATTTCCTAAACTGGGGTAGGAGTTACCTTTTATGATGATACAGAGAAGACACTCTTCAATATGGCTGCTTTCATTAGTGATTTTCCACTCATCATTATCCAAAGAACATTTTGAAAGCATGTGTAGAAATCCTACTGGGAGTATAATAAAGATCAACTTTCTCCACAAAATCACACTTATAATCTTAGAACTTAAATGGACTATAATAATCCTGAGGCTAAGCTCCCTTTTAGAGCTAAGACTGCTAAGGAAAAGAGGCTAAAAGATCTGTCTATAATCACAAGGCCAATGCATTCTTGACTCCCAAACTAGTAAGCTTCTTACCACACCCAATAAGACAGCCTTTCCTGAGCATGTGGTACCCTAAATGTCTTTCAGCCTTTTAGCAGTATCTTGCCTCTGGTACACTCTCAATTAACATTTGATACCTAGGAAGTGCTCATGGATTTGATGCTTGAATAGTGTCTGCATTTGGCCTTTAGGGATTGGTAGGAATTGGATAAATAAAGGAGGGAGGCAGTGTAGACTGGACAAAGTCAAGACTTGAGGGAGAACATAGCAAAGTGTGGGGTGTTGTGGGGCCATTAGGAGACCAACCAGATTGGGTTGAAAGGTGTTCAGGTATAACTGGAAATAGAGAGATTAGCTCCTACTTTTTCCTCAAGTCCATCTCATATATAATCTCATTAATAATACCTTCCTGATTTCCTCAGATGGAAGTAAGTGAGCCCTCCTCTGTGATCACATTATATTTGGTTTGTGAGTGGAGGCAAGTATCAAAGTATATTATGTGTACTATGCATATGTGTGGCCTGAGGGCCAGGATCACTTATTAGACATCATGTACTGACAGTACTTTTTATGGAACCTAGATGAGGCAGGTTCTTCATATATAGTCCCCATAATCACTATTTGTTTTACACCTGGCCCACTCTACTTATTTAAATCTCCCATAAGATTTGCATAGCCATTCACATTTTCAATTCCTAGTTTAGAGAATAAAATCCAAATTCTTTGAGTAGGTGTATGTGTCCCTTTATAAAAACTGGCTTTTATCTACTTTTATAGCCTACTTCCTCCAGATTAATTAGTTAATCAATTGACCAGCTATTTATTAAGGACCTGTCACATGCAATGAATCTCAAATTCCAGCCATGTCAATTTTTTCTCATTCTGAGCCCTTCATTTTTTCTCTTGCTAGCATTTGTTGTTGCTTTTGCCTAGAATTCTGCTACTTCTCCCATCTGGTTTCTGAGGCTCAACTCTCGATGTCTTACTTCTTCCACCCACCTTATTGAAAAATTACATGACCAGAAGGACTGGGAAGGAGTTAATCAAGTGAAGTATGTGTCTGGAGGGGAATTGAGGGGTGTAGTTGAGAAGAGGTGTATTCAGGCAGGAAAGGTATAGAAGATTTTATGTAGAGACTGCTTAATAATGACAGATAAGGTTAACTTTTATGTGCTATCAAATAGCCTCCATTCGTGAGGAGCCAGACCTTCATACTCATTCAACAAATACTTGTTGAGTACCTACCAGATATAACAGTTACTGTTCTAAGCCTACAGGAATTAATCACAAACAACATAATGCAAACACACCTTCTCATGACATTCACATTCTGGTGAAAGTTTATGCAGGGACAGATAATGAACATGAGAGGTTTTAAGAATTGAACTAGATTCCTGTTCTTTGAAGACAATAAATGAGTCATGAGATTAGGATGGCTGGGGCATTCTAATCATGCATCGGGGCACCAGATCAGACCTCTCTGAGAATGTCCTAAGTGCTGAGATCAAATGGCTAGAAGAAAACAGCTTTGCAAAAACCAGGGGGTGGAGCATTCCAGGACAGCAGCTTCACATGTTCTGTAGGAGGAAAAAGGAACTAGCAAAGCACTCCCTTTTCCTTCTCCTAAGAACTTCAATTCCAGGAAATCAGACGCCAGACGTTTCTCTCATCACATGTGTGATCCATATGTCTCTGGGACATTGGACTTTAACATTTATACCTAAATCTTGCTCATTTTAAGCTCCCATTTCATGTTAAGGAATTCTAGTCTCTTGTAGATTTTTCTTTTCCTATATATTCTTAGAGTCCCCAAGGGTCATCTGTGCTCCAGGGATTCTGTTCTGGTTATTGCTCCCTGTCACTGTTTCTGGTGAATTGTGGTTACTGCTTTTGCCACTGGCTAATCATGCTGCCTTGACAGCTCCACGTTAGCCTGTCCACTTACAGAGATTAGATATTTAGTGTCTCTTGAGTCAAATTCTTCTACCACAGGTGCAAGCTGGAGATCTCCAGGGATGCTACCTTCCTCTATTGAAATGAAGACCCATAATGCTGCAGTCTGTAGCCCATGGAAATAGAGAGGTTGCTTTCACTTCTGCTTGAATTCTGAAGTATTGCAGAGTACACCAGTCCTCTTTTCCCCCTGGAGCACCACGCTGTGTGGGTAGCTGAGTTTGTACAGGCTCCCCAGATGGCTCCGCAGTGGACCTTATTAGTTGTCAACTTTCTGAACCTTTTTCTGTGTCTCAGGAATTCCTGCCCCATGAGTCTCAGTGAGAGATCAAAGCACACTTCCCACTATAAGACTCCAAATTGCCATATACTTCCTTTGTCTGCCTCCCTTCTGCAAGGTCTAGATACATGCCTGAGGCATTGTTGCCCATGTGAATCCTTCCCTGTGTCTGCCGTGTTGGTTGGTCCCAGGTACAGGCTCTAATGCTCAGTGTAGTAGTATCTCATAAGACTGGTTTTATGGTTTGGTTTTAGGCTTTGTTCCTGGTTGCAGTGTTTCTAAGCTTCCCAGAGGTTCTGTGAGCTAGTTAAGATCTTAAAATTTTTTTAATTCATAAATTGGACAGAGTCCCTTTAGGTTGCTTGCCACACAGGTTAGTGAAGTGAAGGTCAATAGACAGACCAAGGAAAAGGAAGGACTTGATTCCTGGCTTGGGGAAAATATTCTCTTCTCTTCAATTGGGCAAGATAAGGAGGCCCAGAGTCCTGATTGCCTTTGGGAGTCACCTTGCAACTGTAAGGGAATCACTGTGAGATGAAGCCTGTATGAAGATGGCAGAGGGAAGAGGGGCAAAGCATCTTGATGATATCACTGACCTAGAGTCCGCTCAACATCTGGACTTGAAATTATCTGAGATAATACATTTCCTTATTGATTAACAAGCTTCAGTTGGAGTTGTCTGTTGTTACTACCTTTACTACAATAAATACAAATAATAATGTCTAGGCTTTATTGAGAACTTAAAATATCGCAGGTATTTTTCATTCATTCATTGAACAAATTTTCATTGAGCATCTACATATATAACTAATTTAATTGCTGTAACAACCCTAATGTTACAACAACAATAATGTTATGTATGCAGCTGGATGTATAGACTTATACACAGACATAGACATATATAGATAGAGATATGTATGTATGTGTAGAGATATAGACAAAGCATGTATGTGGATATAGATATAAGTATGGCTATGTATAAGGCTCTGCATGAAGGTATAGATTTACATAGAGATTAAGATGTGCAACTAGGTGATAAATAAGATTTATCACCTATGGCAGCTAAGTCCCAAAGCAGAAGATAGAAGTTGCTGAGTTCTCTGTGTTCTAAGGGTATGGTGCACATGTCGTTGGAGCCAGCAGTCTTCTCCAAAATTCTTATTGAGGGGTGCCAGTTCAGAAACTGGACAGTCACCAACATCACCCTGATAACAGTGAGGAGGCCCAAAGAGAGAGAGGGTGGCATGTCCTTTTGGTGAATGCAGTGTTTGTGAAGAGAGGCTGTTTCTTTCCTATCACAGCAGCTGACAGTTTAACCAGTTTCTCAATCTCATTATCATGATGGCCAGCTCCTCAGCCTCGGATATTCCTTACACCATGCTTCTCCCATTCAGCTCATTCCACATTTTAATACCAGATTCTGAGTTAGTTAGTCTGACTTGGGGGTAAAAATAATAGAAAATATGGCCCAGACTTGCTAAAACATTAATAAGAATATGTGTTGGCACAGTTATCTGAAAATCTAGGAGTGTAATGGGGGACCCTGCCCCAAGAAATGGGGGAGGGGTTGAGCTGCACATGCTTGCATCACCCTGGCAACCAGGGCTAGGCATGCTGGGGGCTGTGCAAGGGATTCTGGGGGAGATTATTTAAAACAGGGTGTCAAACTCATTTTCATCAGAGGCCACATCAGCCTTGCAGATGCCTTCAAAGGGCCGAATGTAATTTTAGGACTTTATAAATGTAACTATTACTTAACAGTTAAGCGAGAGCTTGGCGCTGCCGCTTGGTAGAAACAAGGTGCCAGCTGCATAAAACAAGGTGGATGGCTGGATTCAGCCCACAGGCCTTGTGTTTGCTACCTGTGATTTAAAAGGAGTGTGTGGAAATGCTGCTTCCTCTTTTAAATCTCCCCTTCCCAGCTGCTGGGGGCTTGAGATCCTGGCCCCAGATCATTAGGGTCTGTAAGTGAGGTGGGGAGGAGGGTTAGGCCTGTCAGTGGCAGGCCCTGTGCTGTGCCTCTGCCTGGCATAGGCTTGTCAATGGCAGCAGGCTGCAGTCCTCCCCAGCATGGCCTTTGCCGGTGGTCACCAGCACGGATGTAGGAAGAGGACAGCGCACCATGAGAAGTCCTGGGTACACAGACTCCGAAAGATGCCTGAAACTAGACAGTGACTGGAGACCAGCTAAGCTATCTACATTTACAATAATTCTGGGTAAGAGAAGAGATTCCTGGTGCAACCTTAAACTGAGCCGACAGTGGGTGACAGGGTGATTTTACTTAATGTTTCTTAGAGGAAATGCGCTTTGAAAATTGTTAAATAAAAGATTCCTTTCCTTTCCACTGAACTCTGCTTTGGAGTTTTGCCTAGTAGGTGGGCAGCAGTAGGTCTCCTTTGCCCCTTTGCTGTTGGGTTCAGTAACAGGAGGACAGGTTTTAGGTTTGAGTAATCTGATTTTTTAATGGTTCTCTTCCTTTTCTGTGGTAGTAAGCCAATTAGGTGGACAGTATAGGATGGCCTCCAGGACTAATCAATTATATATGTTTCCTTGTTTATTTTTGTGGGAAAAAGAATTTCCATCTCAGTATTACAAGCAAGAGTCCTGAGAGTCATCCTAATTGGACTGTGTGTCACATGCCCAATAATCCTCCAGTGACTGTAGCCAGGGGAATACATACATATTCGCTGGCTTAAGTCAGCCAAGTTCTGCCTCTGAGGTAGGAGATTTTTAATCAGCTTGACCCAAAGTGCTTGGGTTGCATAGGGGATGGGATGTATATCTTAGTATGAATCTGGATGCTGTTAGGAAGGGAGAATGGAATATGGATGCTGAAAAACAATCTATAATGTTCTCTATAAGGAGTTAATGACATGGTGAAAGGTGATCAATGACGGGGATATCTATAAATCCTAGGTAGGATGCAGAAGAACTTGGATGGTGTCCCAATTAACAGGTAAAGATGGACAGCTCTTAGAGAAAGGTTGGGAAGGCTTTGAGGAATTCCTTGTCAAGAGGATCAGCTTGTACTTCCACTAGGATCTGTCTTCATTTGAGGGAAGTCAGGTTAGGTGGTGTCTAGTACAGAGTAGGGAAGTGTAGCTCCCTCTCCAGCAACTGACTGGAAGAGGCACAGGCTTCACTGGGCTGCTTAGTGATAACAAGCATCTGCCTGTGGACAATAGTCCAGCTGGAGAAATGGTCAAGTTGATCCCCCCACCCCCCAGTTTTCCCTTCCATAGAAGTGAAGATATGTACTCTGTGGAACAGAAAAGAAAGTAGTAGACCTCTTAGTCTCATACCCAATAGCTGGTTGAATATTCCTACTTGAATGTCCCACCAGCACTTTAAAGACATCATTTACCCTCTCTATTTTGGTTGGTGATGATATTCCTACCTGCTGGATCACCTAAAGCAGAAAACTTTGAATTGTCCCAGAGTTTCTCTTCTGCATTCTTTATGTCCTGTCAGAAGAAGTCTCTGTCAATTGTTTTATAATATGTATCAAAACTTTTCTTTCCCATCACTACAAACACATTCCTTTGGGCATCCACCCATATTGCCTTGGACAAATAGAGTTAGCACCAGATCAGTCTGTTTGCCACCAGACATTCATTTTCCAGAGTGGGCATTCTGCTACTAGAGTGGGCATTCTGGAACACAAATCTACATGTATTGTAATCACCTGCTCAAAATCCTTTATTCTTGCTCAGTCACTTATGAAAGAAAATGTGAAAAACCGTTTAGCTTGGCAGCCAGCACCCAAGGACTCTTATGATCTGGCCCTTGCCTGTCACTCTAACCTCATTGTTACTAATTTTCTTTTTTTCTCTCCTTAACCCACATATTGAATGAATCACTTGTCATAAATGTGAAATGCTCCCTTCCTTGGTCCATGCTGTTTCTTCCCTACCCTTGGAAAGATTCTATTCATAAAGTTCACACTTTAAATCCTTCATATGATTTTTCACAACTTTTCCACACTTAGTTGGCATTTCTTTCTCTGTGCCTCTGCTGTCCATTATATAGATTTTGGTCTTTATCACACTGTATTAAAATTGTTTACATGTTTGTTTCCCCACTTATTTAGTCAGCCCACATTTTTTGAGTACCTTGTGTGTGTGAAGCATAATTCCAAGTGCTGGCCATTGATGCTAACTGATTCTAGTCACCAGTTAAGTAGAGATCAGCATTTCAATCAAAATCAATGAGTATGTACGTGTTCTAGATGCTAGGATGGATCTCTCAACAGTGTACCTGAATAGCATAAAGAAGAGAGATGTATTTTCCTTGGAGTCATGGGTTACCTGTCAGGTTCTCTGCTAGTTACTTTATGTGTTAACTCACTTATTCTTTTCACCAACAACAGATCTTTATTGAGCACTTATGGTTGCCACAGAATGAACCAAGACACAGAGTGGTAATCAAAATAGAATTAGTTATTGCTCTGATGGCACTTAGAGTTGTGTTGGGAACCGCCCTGCCTGGTTTCAGAAGCTATAACCCCCCCCATGGCTAAGGCTGAGTAAAAGGCCTTGGACCATAAGCCACTAAGGAGACAAACTTTATCTTCCCAGCAGGGGTGCTGCCTCTGCCCCCTTTATTTCACCCTGCTTGGCCCTGGGTGGATGACTGGTTAGCCAATGATGGGTAAGATTCCTCAAGGGAGGGATGACTTAAGATGGGAATAGTTGTGAAGGGGCTATCAGGGAAGGACTTGGGGTACTATAGAAAAAAGGGGGTGATGGACCCTCACCCCTTGGCTTTGACATAGCCTGAGTCTTCCTTCTGTCTGCAAGAAGTCTCCTAATCTCTTGGCTGCCTTACTTCCCCTGCCTAACTTAAGCCTGAAACAATGCTGGAGGGTGGTGCAGCCCTGGATGGGAACAGGTGGTTCCCCAGGGCAATCAGACCTAGGAAAAAATGCATGAAATACTGTGAAACCTGTTTTGCTAAGAATGCCCTCAATTTTTTGATAAGGGTCCAAGCATAAATTGAGTTTGTTTCCCAAAGTTTTATGGCCTTTACCTATCTGACCCTGAGTGAGAATAAGCCCTCATAGTTCTTTGAATGTTATCTATTGTTTGATCATTACTGCCTGACACTGATTGATGAGCTTTACCTGTATTCCTGTGCAAATTGAACCCAATAAAAGCCCCCTGAGGAACAGGCTCAAGGCCCTTCTCCTCTGAGAGACTGGCCACCTTTCCTACCCAAGCAGATCATGTCTTGGTAGATATTCTCATCCACCATGGTCAGGAGGGCTCTGCTGGATGAAGCTCCCCCACAGAGCTGAAAGGAGACAGAGTAAAGAGAAAATTACAATACAGCAGAGGAACACTGTAGTTGGGTGAATTAGTGGATGTTCACACAGAGATGTGCCAACCCAGGCTGTGGGGTGGATTGTCAGTGATTACTTCCTGGAGAAAATGATATCTAAGTTCACACCTGAAGGATGATTAAAAGTTGGGCAGGTGCACTTCCGGCCAAGGTGGAGGCATAGGTAGAGATGCTGTGCCTCCTCTCACAACCAAAAGAAGGACAACAACAATTTAAAAACAAAAAACAACCAGGGCTGACAGAAAATCGAACTGTATGGAAGTCCGACAACCAAGAAGTTAAAGAAGAAATATTCATCCATACCTGTAGGCGGGGCAGAGACGGGTAGCTGGGCAGACAGGACTCACTGCAAGACGGCGGCTGGAGGACTGGAGTGGGCAAGGGTGCAGCTGGTGGACCCAGCGAGGCAGCGGCTGGTGGAGCGGGCGGTCCCACACTCATGTGCAGATAAATTGGGAGGAACAACTGGGAAGCTAGAGAGACCACACAACCCAGGGTTCCAGAGAGGGGAAATAAAGCCTCAAACCTCTGATTGAAAACACCTGTGGGGGCTGAGGCAGTGGGAGAAACCCCCAGCCTCACAGGAGAGTTTGTTGGAAACCCACCCACCTGGGAACCAGCACCAGAAGGGCCCAATTTGCTTGTGGGTAGTGAGGGAAGTGACTGAAAACCAGTAGAGAGATGGCCAAGTAGCATTGTTCCCTCTTGGACCCCTCCCCTACATACAGTGCCACAATGCAGTGACGTGGGCTGCCCCACCCTGGTGAACACCTAAGCCTCCACCCCTTATACATAACAGGCACGCCTAGAGAAAAAAAAAATGCCCCAAGTGAAGAACAGATTAAAGCTCCAGAAAAAATACAACTAAGTGACAAAGAGGTAGCCAACCTATTGGATGCACAGTTCAAAACACTGGTAATCAGGATGCTCACAGAATTGGTTGAATATGATCACAAATGAGATGAAAAAATGAAGGCTATGCTAGGTGAAATAAAGGAAAATGTATAGGGAACCAACAGCGATGGGAAGGAAATGGACTCAAATCAACGGTGTGGACCAGAAGGAAGAAAGAAACATTCAACCAGAAAAGAATGAAGAAACAAGAGTTCAAAAAAAATGAGAGGTTTAGGAACCTCCAGGACATCTTTAAATGTTCCAACATCCGAATCATAGGGGTGCCAGAAGGAGAAGAGGAAGAGCAAGAAATTGAAAACTTATTTGAACAAATAATGAAGTAGAACTTCCCTAATCTGGCAAAGGAAATAGACTTCCAGGAAGTCCAGGAGGCTCAGAGAGTTCCAAAGAAGTTAGACCAAAGGAGGAACACACCAAGGCACATTATCATTACCTTAGTCAAGATTAAAGAGAAGGAGAGAATCTAAAAGCAGCAAGAGAAAAGGACACAGTTACCTGCAAAGGAGTTCCCATAAAACTGTCAGCTGATTTCTCCAAAGAGACCTTACAGGCAAGAAGGGGCTGGAAAGAAGTATTTGACGTCATGAAAGGCAAGAATCTACATCCAAGATTACTCTATCCAGCAAAGCTGTCATTTAGAATGGAAGGGCAGATAAAGTGCTTCCCAGATAAAGTCAAGTTAAAGGAGTTCATCACCACCAAGCCCTAATTATATGAAATGTTAAAGGGATTTATCTAAGAAAAAGAAGGTAAAAAGTATGAACAATAAAAGGACAACAAACTCACCGTTATTAACAACCACACCTAAAACAAAAACAAAAACTAAGCAAACAACTAGAACAGGAACAGAATCACAGAAATAGAGATTATGTTGAGGGTTATCAGCAGGGGAGTGGGAGAGGGGAGAGGGGGAAAAGATACAGATAATAAGTAGCATAAATGACACGTAGAAAATAGACGGGTAGGTTAACTATTGTTAACTATAGGAATTGTAATTATAGGAAATATAGAAGCCAAGGATCTTAAAAGTATGACCCATGGACATGAAGTAAAGGGGGGAATGTGGGTGGGAGGGGGTGTGCAGGTTGGAGGGGAATAAAGGGGGGGAATGGGACAACTGTAATAGCATAGTCAATAAAATATATTTTAAAAAAAGATAGGTGAAGGGAATAGGGATTGAAAGTAGGGGGAGCGGAGGTATTCTGGGCAACATAGTATTTTCTGAGGTCTGGAGGTAAAAAACAGCATAATAGAGTCAGGTGTATTAGGTGCAAAACATGAATATATGAATATGTGCTATTTTCCATACACCCTTGACTTTAAGGTGGAAAGATCAATCTTGCTTGTTATGTCTTCTGTATAATCTAGTAATGAGCTGACAATTTGTTTTAAATAAAGAAAGCAACTGAGAGGGAGCAGAGACTACTTTCCTCAGCAAGTTTCATGTATGCTTCCTTCCTGAGGAGAGGGGAGGCATCTAGGACTCTGAACCTGCTGGGTTCTCTGGCTGTCTTACACCATTCTAGAATGGATTACCTTGGCTGTTGGGCTGGAGTGGAAGACTGGGAACCAGCAGTGGTGCATGGTAAGGACTGGGTAGAGTGGAGGGTGGAGTTATCTGACTGTAAGAGAAGTGGATGGAGAAAGAGCAGATGCTTGCTAGCTACTGAGAATGGAAATCCTTCAGGGAAAGGAGAGATTTATAAAGGGATTGCTTTTCATGAAATTCTGTGTGATTCTGTGTCACTTCTTTAAGACCCTCATAGTTAAAGTCTACCCTGCCCTTCAAGCTTTCAGGCACAAGGCTCACATTTCTGTGGCTGGAATACTATACGTGGGGCCCTGGGAACTCTTTGAATTTCAGAAGGAAGTGTAATAAAAGAAATAGAAAAATTTCACAGAGCAAATACCACCAAGTATAGAGTCTGGGGTGAAGCAGAAGAGGTGAAGGAAGACCAGGTCTCAAACGGTCTTGAAAGTATGGTTGAGAATCTTAAAAGTTTACTATTGGGAATGGGCAATGGGAAGACAAGGAAGAGAACCCAGGATCATATTTTCATTTCAGACAGATTATTCTGCCTCTGGTGTCCAGAATAAATAGAAGAGAGGCAAGACTCGAGGAAGGGTGATGATGTGCTATGGTGTGAAGCAGTCCTTAAAGGGCACATATTGTCCCGACTTTTGAAATGCAGAAGTGGAGTTCAGGGAAGTGTTTGGCAGTAAACTGAGAGCAGTGGGATTCTGGACTGACCTGCTCCAGAGTCCATGATTTTTTTTCAAGTATATCATACTGTTCCTGTCTATGAGGCTGAATTACTCTTGGAAGGAAAAACCTGGGTCAATTTTTGGGTTACAGTTCATGTTCTTGTTATCTATTGATGAATGACTAACCAAGACAAAACTTAGTGACTTAAAGCAATAACATTTATTTTGCTTATGCATTTGCAATGTGTGCAGGGCTTTAAAGAGACAGCTCAGCTTTGCTCTACTCAGACCCCTAGGACAGTGTGAAGTTGGGGCTGGAATCACCTATGGCTCATTCACATGCATGTCTGAATGACATGCTCACTATTGTCTGGAATCTTAGTTGGGGCTATTGGCCAGAACTCCTCCACATGGTCTTTCTTTGTGTCCTGTCCCTTGTTTTCTCACAACATGGTGACTGGGTTCCAAAGAAAGAGAGGACCATGATATATGTTTTTTTTTAAACTAGCCTTGGAAATCACTGCATTTTGCTGGGGATGCCTCATAAAGGTAAGCACATACCTAAAGAAGTGATTAGATTCCACGTTTTGATTGAAGAAGTATCAAGGAGTTTGTGGATGTGATTTATATCCACTACAGTGCCTCATAATAATAGCAAACACTTACCAAGCAGTTAAACATAGCAAGTGCTCATCTATAATTTTTACTTATATTGAGTTATTTCTTAAAATTTATTTATTTATTTATTTATTTATTTCTAGAGAGAGGGGAAAGGAGGAAAAGAGAGGGAGATGAACAGTGATGTGAGAGAGAAACATCAGTAGACTACCTCTTGAACTTCTGTCCTTAGCAGGGACAGAACCCACAATCCAAGCATGAGCCCTGATCCGGAATCAAATCTTGACCTTTTGCTTTGTGGGATGGTGCCCAACTACCTGAGCTATACTGGTCAGGGTTGTATGAGTTATTTGATTCTTATGACAATCTTGCATTATACCCACTTCACATAAGAGGAAATCTAGTCACAATAAGTTAAGTATTTTACCAAGATGACACAGGAAGGAATGAACCATTATTGCAACCTAGACGGTCTGGTGCCATAGTCTGTGCTCTTAACCACTCTGCTGTGTTGTCTGCTACAGTGTCTGGAATATAGTCTGGGCCAATGTATATTTGTTGAGTGGATGAATGCTTTACTTTTCTGGATTCCCTCAAATGCTAGTAAAGATGTTCCTTAAGTGAATGATTTCAAATGATTTTATACTCTACCTGCATCTGACATTGAATGGGAGATATATTCCTGTGCAAGTAAAAAAGGAGCAATCATGGATTTCCAAGAAAGCAATGAAAGAACCTGTTCAAGGTGTCTTCCATTTAGGAGGTGCCTAAAGGTACCGCATTCTACTACAGTTACTCAGGGCCCTGAGTATCTTCTAAATAGATACGTTATGGTAACAACCTCTATCTGTCTCTGTCTGTCTCTCTCTCACACACACGCACACACAAATCATTGAAAGAACATTTAGTTGTATATATTTTACTGTGCTTAGATTTTTTTCTCCTTTTTCCAGACTGGTTTTATCTCATATTTACTTTTGATTTAAAAGAACATACAAGAGATAATATATTCTCTATGGAAATTTTTTTTCAAAGCTGCTCAGATGACATAGTTAATTTAGAATCTAGGAAGAGCCCCCTTGTGGCAAAATTTAGCATTTCACAGGTATATACTTTTATTTTTATTTATATTTATTTATTTTGTTTGTTCATGAGTGATTTATTATGCTTTTATTTCAGAAAAAAAGTTCTCTTATTTTTTTCATCTACTCTACTCTCTTTTCTTATTCTATTTAGATATAATTCCATTTCTTCAAATATCAAGAGTATCATTACTTTCTTTTTTATTATTTTTATTTATTTTTATTTTTTAATATATTTATTGATTATGCTATTACAGTTGTCCCATTTCCCCCCCTCCACTCCATCCTGCCCCCCCCTCCCTCCCACATTCCCCCCTATAGTTCATGTCCATGGGTCATACTTATAAGTTCTTTGGCTTCTACATTTCCTACACTATTCTTACCCTCCCCCTTTCTATTTTCCACCTATCATCTATGCTACTTATTCTTTGTACCTTTCCCCCCCTCTCCCTCTCCCACTCCCCTATTGACACCCCTTCATGTGATCTCCATTTCTATGGTTCTGTTCCTGTTCTAGTTGTTTGCCTAGTTTGCTCTTGTTTTTGTTTTAGGTGTGGTCGTTAATAACTGTGAGTTTGCTGTAATTTTTACTGTTCCTATTTTTGATCTTCTTTTTCTTAGGTAACTCCCTTTAACATTTCATATAATAAGGGCTTGGTGATGATGAACTTCTTTAACTTGACCTTATCTGAGAAGCACTTGATCTTCCCTTCCATTCTAAATGATAGCTTTGCTGGATACAGTAATCTTGGATGTAGGTCCTTGCATTTAATCTTGGGTAATGTAATTATGATGTGCCTTGGTGTGTTCCTCCTTGGGTCCAGCTTCCTTGGGACTCTCTGAGCTACCTGCACTTCCTGGAAGTCTATTTCCTTTGCCATATTAGGGAAGTTCTCCTTCATTATTTGTTCAAATAAGTTTTCAAGTTTTTGTTCTTCCTCTTCTCCTTCTGGCACCCCTACAATTTGGATGTTGGAACGTTTCGAGATGTCCTGGAGGTTCCTATGCCTCTCCTCATTTTTCCGGAGTTCTCGTTTCTTCATTCTTTTCTGGTTGGATGTTTGTTTCTTCCTTCTGGTCCACACCGTTGATCTGAGTCCCAGTTTCCTTCGCATCACTATTGGTTCCCTGTACATTTTCCTTTGTTTCTATTTGCATAGGCTTCATTTTTTCATCTAGTTTTCGAACAGATTCAACCAATTCTGTGAGCATATTGATAACCAGTGCTTTGAACTGTGCATCCGATAGGTTGGCTATCTCTTCCTCGCTTAGTTGTATTTTTTCTGGAGCTTTGAAGTGTTCTGTCATTTGGGCCACTTTTTTTTTTTTTTTTTGGTCTTGGCGCTTCTGTTACTTTAAGGAGCCGAGCCTTAGGTGTTCACCGGGGCGGGGTAACGCTGGTCGCTGTGCTGTGACGCTGTACGTGGGGGAGGGGCCGAGAGGGAGCAATGGCGCCCGCCTTACTCTCCTCCGGATTTCAGTCTTTCACTCTGATACCCACAATCAAACTGGGCCCCTCTCGTGCTGGTTCCCCAGTGGGTGGGCTTGTGCACACTCTAGGCCCCTGTGGGTCTCTCCAACGACCTCTCCCGTGAGGCTGGGAGTCTCTCCGGCTGCTGCCCCAACCCCCACGGGCGCTTTCAATCAGAGGTTTGAGGCTTTATTTCCTGGAGCTGGAGCCCTGGGTTGCGCAGTCTGCTTTGATCCCCGCCGTTGGCCTGGTTTATCTGTGTGTGAATGTGGGGCCCCGGGGTGCTACCCACTGCTCTGCCTGCCCCACTCTCCGCCACTCTGAGTCCGGCCCTCTCGGTTTATCTGCGCAAATGTAGGGTTGCAGGGCCTGCTAGTGCTCAGACTGTCTGCCCCGTTGGTCCCACACTCCGCCAGTCTCAGTCCCGCTAGGGCCACGTGAGTCCTCTCCACCCCGGTGCCCGTCTCCACCCCTACCGGTCTGGATGAATGTTTATTTTGTATTTCCTTGGTGTTGGACCCCCTTGCCGTTCGATTTTCTGTCAGTTCTGGTTGTTCGAGGAGGCGCAGTGTGTCTACCTACGCCGCCATCTTGGTTCTGTCTTTTTTCTTTAAAGTATATTTTATTGATTATGCTAATACAGTTTTCCCAATTTTTCCCCTTTGATCTGCCCTCTGCCCTGCACCCCCCGACCCTCCAGCATTCTCCCCACTTAGTTCATGTCCATGGGTAGTACATATAAGTTCTTTGAGTTCTGTTTCCTATACCATTCTTAACCTCTCCCCATCTATTTTATGCCTACCAATTATGCTGCTTATTCCTTGTACCTTCCCCCCATTCTTCCCCTCCCCCACTTGAAAACCTTCCATGTGATCTCCATTTCTCTGATTCTGTTCTGTTCTAGTGGTTTGCCTAGTTTTTTTTTGTTTTTTTTTTTTATTTAGGTTTGGTTGTTAATAACTGAATTTGTTGTCATTTTACTGTTTGTACTTTTAGATCTTCAATTTCTTAGATAAGTCCTTTTAACATGTCATATAATAAAGGCTGGGTGATGATGAACTTCTTTAACTTGACCTTATCTGGGAAGCACTTTATCTACCCTTCCATTCCAAATGATAGCTTTGCAGGTAGAGTATTCTTGGATATAGGTCCTTGTTTTTCAAGTCTTCAAATACTTCTTTCCAGCCCCTTCTTGCCTGCAAGGTTTCTTTTGAGAAATCAGCTGGAAGTCTTTTGGGAACTCCTTTGTAGGTAACTGTCTCCTTTTCTCTTGCTGCTTTTAAGATTCTCTCTTTATCTTTAATCTTCGATAACTTAATGATGATGTGCCTTGGTGTGTTCCTCTTTGGGTCCAACTTCTTTGGGACTCTCTGGGCTTCCTGGACTTCCTGGATGTCTATTTCTTTTGCCAGACTGGGGAAGTTCTCCTTCATTATTTGTTCAAATAAGTTTTCAATTTCTTGCTCTTGTTCTTCTCTTTCTGGCACCCCTATAATTCGGATGTTGGAACGCTTAAAGTTGTTGCAGAGATTCCTAAGTCTCCTCATTTTTCTGCGTTCTTGTTTCTTCATTCTGTTTCGGTTGGGTGTTTTATTTCTTCCTTTTGTTCCAAATTATTGATTTGAGTCCTGGTTTCCTTCCTGTCACTGTTGGTTCCCTGAATATTTTGCTTTATTTCACTTTGGGTATCTTTCATTTTGTGACCAAGCTCAATCAGTTCTCTGAGCATTTTGATTCCCAGGGCTTTGAACTCTCCATCATATAGGTTGCCTATCTCGTCATCGCTTAGCTCTTTCTGGAGTTTTGCTCTGTTCTTTCATTTGGGCCATATTTCTTTGTCTTGGCATACCTGTTAAGTTGTAAGGAGGCTGGGGGACTGAGGTATTCACCAGGGCAGGACAATCCTCTTTGCTGTATTGTGGTACTGTCTGTGGGGGGAGGGGTCAGAGAGGGAACAATGCAGCTCTTTTGCTGGGCTCTAGCCCCACTTTCCAATGAACTCTCGGGTGAGACTGGGAGTTTCTCCCACTGTCGCAACCCCTGCCGTAGTCCACACTCAGCTCTGAGTCTCATTTTCCTGTGCAGCCAGCCTCACCCACATGGTCCACTGCCTTGCTGGGGGACCTCTCAGCCAGTCCCACCCACACAGTCTGTCACTTTGCCACTGGTCTTTTCTGCCTGTCTAGCTTCCCAGTCTGGTTGAATGTTTCTTTAATTCCTTCGTTGTTGGAGTTCCATGCAGTTTGATTTTCTGGCACTTCTGGCTGTTTATTGTTTTTAGATTGGTTGTTATCCTCCTTTTGGTTGTGCAGGGAAGCAAAAGGTTTCTATCTATGCCTCCATCTTGGCCAGAACCTACAGGTGCATATTTTTAAAGAAAACAATGAAAGCAGCTCTACAAGAAATCCATTGGATAGCAAAGTAAAAGACATTAATATTATATGTCATGTAATGTGTCATGTAATATATGTCATGAGATATATAGTTTGATATTAACATTAGCAAATATTATCCAAATATATTTTTTAAGAATTCAGAAAGTCTAGAATAAAATATGCAAAAGACATTACATGCAGTAATGAATTTATATTTAAAATGCTTGTACTTGTCTCCTAGTACACCCACTTTCAACATGAATTTGGACTTCAAAAATGAAACATAAAACATGTATTCAATTAAACTTTTCTTGATATTTAATTATAATTACAATTTATTATATATTTAATATGGCTTAAGTTTCATTATATATTTTATTTTAAAATATAACCCATCCTTCTCCAAATTGTTGATTTGAGTCCCAGTTTCTTCCCTTCACTGTTGGTTCCCTGTATATTTTTTTTATTTCACTTTGCATAGCCTTCACTTTTTCCTCTACTTTGCGACCATACTTAACCATTTCTGTGAGCATCCTGATTACCAGTGTTTTGAACTCTGCATCTCATAGGTTGTCTATCTCCTTGTAGCTTAGTTCTTTTTTTTGATTTTGATGTGTTGTTTCATTTGGTCCATATTTCTTTGTCTGGGCACACCTGTCATGTTGTAAGGGGTGAAGCCTTAGGTATTAGTCATGGTGGGGCAACCCACTTTGCTGTATGTGGCACTGTATTTGGGGGAGGGGTCAGAGAGGGAACATTGCACCTTGCTCAGCTCTTGCCCTGCTTTCAGTCACTTTCCCCACTACTTACAAGCAAATTGCACCTTTCTGGTGCTGATTCCCAGGTGGGTGAGGTTGTGTACGTTCTAGGATCCCATGTGTCCCTCCAACAGACTCTCCTGTGAGGCTGGGAGTTCTCCTGCCATCACAATCCCCACTGGTTTTTTCAGTCAGAGGTTTGAGGTTTTATTTCCCCACACTGAAACCCTGGGTTGCGCAGTCTGTTTCACTCCCCAGTTCTTCCACCCAGTTTATCCACAAGCAGATGTGGGAGCACCCAGTCTGCCCGCTGCTGCCTTGCCTGCCTGGTAAATCTCCAGCTTTTCTTCCCTTCACATTTTGACATATATTTCTCCCTCCTAAATCTCCAAGGGTGTGTGGCTTTTGATTGGGATCTTTTTGTCTCTGCTTTAGTCTCTTGCCAACTCTGGATGCCAATTCTTCTACTCCAAATGAGGGATATGTGAAGAAAAAGAAGACAGGACCCTCACCACTTCATGGTTCTGTGGGTCTCCATGTCCCTCGATGGTTGGCCTTCCTTACACTTTTCAGAGTCATCTTCTGTTTGTTTTATATACAGGGTGTAGGGTTTTTAGTTTACTTAACTGGAGAAATAGGGGAAAGTAGATCTTTTTCTTCTTGGGAACAGAAGTCTTGAATTAGTTATTTTTTTTCAATTTACTTTTTATAAATCATTTTTGCTACTCTGCAAAAAGCAGATTCAGAAGGAAAGGAGGTAGTGAAACAGAAGATTCTGGAAGACCAGTTAAAAGTTGTTCCACCCATCAGTTAAGAGATAATGTTGAACTGTATGAAGGTAGTGGTAGTGGAAATGCAACACAGTTTATGTCTCTGGTTACATAACGACACATCTTTGGTAGCTGTTTATTTGGTTAGTTTTTTCATTTCATCCAGCATATATTAATTGAGCACATACCAGGTGCTGGAACCTGGTCTAGGCATTGGGTATAGAGGTTTTTCTTTTTAAATGTATTTATTGATTATGCTCTTACAGTTGTCCCATTTCCCCCCCTTCACTCCATCCTGCCCACCCCCTCCCTCCCACATTCCCCCCCTATAGTTCATGTCCAAGGGTCATACATATAAGTTATTTGGCTTCTACATTTCCTACACTATTCTTACCCTCCCCCTGTCTATTTTCTACTTACCATTTATGATACTTATTCTCTGTACCTTTCCCCCCTCTCTTCCCCTTCCACTCCCCTACTGACAACCCTCCATGTGATCTCCATTTCTGTGGTTCTGTTCCTGTTCTAGTTGTTTCTTAGTTTGCTTTTGTTTTAGTTTTAGATGTGGTTGTTAATAACTGTGAGTTTCCTGTCATTTTTACTGTTCATATTTTTTATCTTCTTTTTCTTAGATAGATCCCTTTAACATTTCATATAATAAGGGCTTGGTGGTGATGAACTCCTTTAACTTGACCTTATCTGGGAAGCACTTTATCTACCCTTCCATTCTAAATGATAGCTTTGCTGGATACAGTAATCTTGGATGTAGGTCCTTGCCTTTCATGACTTGGAATACTTCTTGCCAGCCCCTTCTTGCCTGTAAGGTCTCTTTTGAGAAATCAGCTGACAGTCTTATGGGAAGTCCTTTGTAGGTAACTGTGTCCTTTTCTCTTGCTGCTTCTAAGATTCTCTCCTTCTCTTTAATCTTGGCTAATGGAATTATGATGTGCCTTGGTGTGTTCCTCCTTGGGTCCAGCTTCCTTGGGACTCTCTGAGCTTCCTGGACTTCCTGGAAGTCTATTTCCTTTGCCAGATTGGGGAAGTTCTACTTCATTATTTGTTCAAATAAGTTTTCAATTTTTTGTTCTTCCTCTTCTCCTCCTGGCACCCCTATAATTCAGATGTTGGAACATTTCAAGATGTCCTGGAGGTTCCTAAGCCTCTCCTCATTTTTCTGAATTCTTGTTTCTTCATTCTTTTCTGGTTGGCTGTTTCTTTCTTCCTCCTGGTCCACACCATCGATTCGGGTCCCAGTTTCCTTCCCATCATTATTAGTTCCCTGTACATTTTCCTTTGTTTCTCTTAGAATAGCCTTCATTTTTTCATCTAATTTGCGACCAAATTCGACCAATTCTGTGAGCTTCCTGATTACCAGTGTTTTGAACTGTGCATCTGATAGGTTGGCTATGTCTTCATTGCTTAGTTATATTTTTTCTGGAGCTTTGAAGTGTTCTGTCAATTTGGGCCATTTTTTTTTGTCTTGGTGCACCTGTTATGTAAAGGGTCGGAACCTTAAGTGTTCACTGGGGCGGGGTAATGCTGGTCGTTGTGCTGTGACACTGTACATGGGGGAGGGGTTGAGAGGAGGCAATGGTGCCCGCTCCACTCTCTGCCAGATTTCAGTTATTCACCGTGCTACCCACAATCAAATTGGGCCCCTGTGGTGCTGATTCCTGAGTGGGTGGGCTTGTGCACACTCTAGGCCCCTGTGGGTCTCTCCAACGACCTCTCCTGTGAGGCTGGGAGTTTCTCCTGTTGCCACCTCAACCCCCATGGGTGTTTTCAATCAGAGGTTTGAGGCTTTATTTCCCCTGGCTGGAACCCTGGGTTGTGTGGTCTTTCTAGCTCCCCCGCCGTTCCTCCTGGTTTATCATCTATGCGTGAATATGGGGCCACAGGGTCTGCCAGCCACCACGTTGTGGGGGCTGGTAGCTGCAGCCTGGCGTGCCCCTGCAGCCTGGCGTGCCCTGGTCCACAATCTGCCACCTCGCTGGGTCTGCCAGCCACCACGTTGCCGTGAGTCCTCTCAGCCCTGGCTGCCTGTCTTCCGCCCCTCCTGCCGGTCTGGATGAATGTTTCTCCTTTATCTCCTTGGTTGTTGGACTTCCATACAGTTTGATTATCTGTCAATTCTGGCTGTTTTTTGTTTTTAAATTGTTGTCCTTCTTTTGGTTGTACGAGGAGGCACAGTGTGTCTACCTATGCCTCCATCTTGGCTGGAAGCCTGGGTATAGAGTTTTGAGTGACTTTTGCATTATCCCTGATTAATATGGAACTTATTATCTAATTTGGAAAGATGTATGATAAACAAGTAAACAAAAAGCTGCATTATAGCCACCACTTGAGAAAGTGCTGTGAATGCAGTGAATAACAGAACATGGAATCAGATCTACTTAATGGCATAGTCTGAGTAGACTTTTGATAAGATGAAAGTTGTTGTGAGGCTGGAACAGTTAGAGGGAACCAGGCATGCAAATTTTGGGATTAGGTGTAAGGACAAGGAAATTCGGTCAGATTAGAGGATATAAAAAGCAGTTTGATTATGATATAAAGATGGCATGGGGTCTTGGCCTTCGATGAAGACTTGAGTAAATAGTGATATTGACAAAAGGGATTTCATCTTGCTAGGCCCTTGGGGAGGGCGTATATGTAGCTCCTGGGCAGAAATATGGAGTACTTTCCTAAGCTGTAAAGAGTTTACAGTACTTTCTCAGGCAGTATGAGCTATGAGGGTGGAAAGGGGAATTGCTTATTCAATATCTCTGAGGATTTGGTCCTGAAGAGCCACATAACTCCTCCCTTAGGCTGCAGGCTAGGATCTTGAAGGATCTTACCTGTTTCTTTTCATTTGTACTATATCTGTTTTTACCAGAATCACATTTTAATTGCCTTGTTTAGCAAGTATTTATTAAGTTCATGTGAACAGCAGTCTGTGTACTGTAATATCCATACCCACATGGCAATATCATGATTATTTAACTTTATTTACTGAGGATATAGCAAAATGGATAGACCTGAAGTACTGTATTGGTTGACTGTTGTTGAATTTGTACTGTTGTTGAAATTGATGATAAGAGATGATAATGCAAGTTATTGGAGAAGAATAACAATGTAAAGTGAAGATGTATTAATATATAATATAATTATTTAAAATATTGACTACTTTAAAATACTTTTTTAATGTAAGCAAATATTAACTATTTTTTTTGGAAGAAGAATGAACTCAAAGAACAAAGATGACTTTCATGTGTTCTTCTATCTTTGAGTGTAAATCCTCAAGGGTAGAGATGGTGTAGAATATATCATTGAGTTATTAGTACCTACCCAGCACCTGGCATGCACTGGTGCCAAGTAAAAGTCTGTTCCATGAATGAATGAGTGAACAGAAAAATGAAATGTTTAAGCTGATGTTCTGACTACAACCAGCAGATTTCTGATCACACAAGTGCTCGTTTCCAATCGTGAATTGTGTGTATGATACTGCCCTAAGTACATACTGCCCTAAGTGAAAACAGAAAAAATGAGAAAGCAAGTTCATCACCGAGGAGTTTTTGTCTATTTTGTCCACTCTTGGCTAGTCCATCTGCTCCTTTCTTCTCTGTTAATTCCTGCCTTAGGGTTGAGTTCACTGGAGAGGATTAGGGATGTACAAACGGCTTGCTAAAAGGTACCTAGCTCCTGATACGAACGGCTTGGTTAGTTAAAAATGTCTTTCAGGGAGCAGTTTTAGAATGGGGTTTGACTATTTTTTACCAGGGGTATGGAGAGAGAGGGGCAGGATGATGTGGGATAGAGCAGAGGACAGTCTGAGAGGGACTAACATGGTAATAGTAATTTCTGTTTAGTATCTGCAGGTGCCTGGCACTCTACTAAATGCTTTATATTGTTCTACTTAATCTTCAGAACAACCCTCCAAATACTGTTCTTATTCTTTTTTTTTTCCATTTATTTACTTATGGATCAGAAATTCAGATGAGGATGGCTTGTCTCTCCTCCATAATGTTGAGCCTCAGCTGGAAGACTTGAAGGTTGGATCTTCCATCTTCTTCTGAAAGCTTGTCTGCTTACAAGCCTAGTGGTTGATGTGATGGATGCTGAGGACCTCTGTGTTACGTTTTCCCATGAGCTGGTTTGTGTCTCCTAAGAGCAGATGGATTTCAAAGGTGAGTGGAGGAAGGAGGGAGTGATGGGGAGAGGTAGTGGGAGGAAGAGGGGAGAGGGAGAGAGACAGCGGGTCGGGGGAGAGAGAAAGAAAATAAATCATTTTTATGACTTTGGAAAATACAGTTGACCACATAGAGGCTCAGAGAGGTTAAACAACTCACCCTGCCAAACAGCTAGTAAGTGGAGCAACCCCAGCAGATGATCAGATTTATTGTACTTAACTCTTAACTTTTTGTGCTTGGCCCTTGATCACCTTGCATAGTAGGGTATTATAGGATCAGTAAGATGTTAAAAGAACCATGGTGAATAAATAAGAAAAGTTACATGAACAAATTAGATTCAGGGCTTCAAATCTTTGTTTATTAAATCATTTTTAATTGTTATTCCATTACAATAAAATTGTCCCAATTTTTCCCTTTTGCCCCACTCTGCCCATCCCACACCCCATTCCCACAATTAATTCCTACACTGTTGTCCATGTCCTGTGGGTCATTCATACATGTTCTTTGTCTCGTCCCTTCCCCTTCTTTCCACCATAATTCCCCTCCCTCCTCTCCTCTGGTCACTTTCAGTCTCTTCCATGTTTCCATGCCTGTGGTTCTATTTTGTTCATTAGCCCTAGGTTTCAAGATTTGCAGGTCACTGAGACAATAGTTTGTACCTTTTTTTAAAACACCTTTCTAATGTCACCTGTTCATTTTTTACCTTAAATTCTTATTTGTGCACATATAACTAACCACCTCTCCCTGCACATAGACTCTGCTTGTTTTATTCACGGCAGGATTTTGTCTAATCAGATCACCTTTCTACCTTGACAACACCTATTCTCAGAAGCTGATTTATAGTAAACCCTCACTAAATTCCTATCAAATGAATAAATATGAGTTCATACTAGCAGAAAGTAACATAGTGTAACTTCATTATTGTTGAACTCTCTGGGATACTCAGATTATAGGTATTGTGAGGATCAGGTTAGGTATTTCAAGTGAAAGTGCTTTAAAATGGTAAATGTCAGATGTGCTTTGTGATGAATATGGGAGTGGTGGGTTCAGTCCTGGATCTCTGATAGATTTTGAGGAAGACATTGAGACATTTCATTCTTGGTCTTTGGCCTGTGGCATAGTCTGGTTTTGTAGGAATAAGATAAATCATGGTCATAATATCAAAATAAATATAGCATTGGATGGTTTGAAGATCTCTTTCTCAATATGTCAGTTCATGTTATCTACCTACCTACTTACCATTCATCCATCTATAGCTAGCTGTAATTTTAACATAACTCATAACTAAGATCATGTTATTTGTAGTATTCTTTTTTGCTTTTACTTTAAAAAATATATCTTAGAAATCTTTTTGTGTTAGTACATGTGAATTTATCAGTCTTATATTGCTAAATAAAATTCAATTAATATATTGAAATAATTCCCTATACATGGACATTAGATTAATCCTATTTTTTCATTGTTATTGAAATTATAGGTAATATTGCAATGACATACCTGTGCATAGCAAGAATTTCTATGGGACGGATTCCTGAAAGTGAGTTACTAAAAAAGTTATGTGTTTTTTGTTTAAAATTTTGATAGATACTGGCAGATTGCTCTCTAAAATGGTTATATGGATATAGCCCTGACCAGTGTGGCTCAGTTGCTTGAGTATGATTTTGTAAAGTGAAAGGTCTCTGGTTTGATTTTCAGTCAGGACACATGCCTAGGTTATGGGTTGGGTCCCTGGTTGGGGTGCGTACAAGAGGCAACATGGGTTGCATATGAGAGGCAACCAATTGATGTTTCTTTCCCTTTCTTTCTCCCTCCTTTCCTCTCTCTCTCTCGAAAAAAAAACCCCTTTAAAATGGCTATGTGGATATAATCCTACTAGTATTTCCCTACATCTTTTCAATGCTGACTTTGATGTGATTAATCTAGGGAAATTGTCACACAGTAGATTAAGAATCCTCATATTAGCAACCAGAACTGACAGAAAATCAATGGCAAGGAAGTCCGACACCAAGGAAATAAAAAATAAACATTCATCCAGACCGGTGGGAGGGGCAGAGATGGGCAGCCGGGGCGGAGAGGACTCGCATGGCAGTGGTGGGACCGAGACTGGCGGAGTGTGGGATGAACGGGGCAGGCAGTCTGACCACTAGCAGACCCTGCGGCCCCACATTCGCACAGATAAACCGAGAGGGCCGGACTGAGAGTGGCGGAGAATGGGGCAGGCAGAGTGGTGGGTAGCACCCGGCGGCCCCACATTCGCACACAGATAAACCGGACAAACGGCAGGGAGTGAAGCAGGGAGCGAAGCAGACCGCGTAACCCAGGGCTCCAGCTCGGGGAAATAAAGCCTCAAACCTCTGATTGAAAACGCCCGTGGGGGTTGGGGCGGCAGCAGGAGAGACTCCCAGCCTCACGGGAGAGGTCGTTGGAGAGACCCACAGGGGCCTAGAGTGTGCACAAGCCCACCCACTGGGGAACCAGCACGAGAGGGGCCCAGTTTGATTGTGGGTAGCGGAGTGAAAGATTGAAATCCAGTGGAGAGTGGAGCGGGCGCCATTGCTCCCTCTCAGCCCCTCCCCCACGTACAGCGTCGCAGCACAGCGACCAGCATTACCCCGCACCTCCCTGGGAACACCTAAGGATCCGCCCCTTTAAATAACAGACACACCAAGACAAAAAAAAATGGCCCGAATGACAGAACACTTCAAAGCTCCAGAAAAAATATAACTAAGCAATGAAGACATAGTCAACCTATCAGATGCACAGTTCAAAACACTGGTTATCAAGACGCTCACAGAATTGGTTGAATTTGTTCGAAAAGTGGATGAAAAAAATGAAGCCTATGCTAAGAGAAACAAAGGAAAATGTACAAGGAACCAATAGTGATGCGAAGGAAACTGGGATCAAATCAATGGTGTGGACCAGAAGGAAGAAAGAAACATCCAACCAGAAAAGAATGAAGAAACAAGAATTCGGAAAAATGAGGAGAGGTTTAGGAACCGCCAGGACATCTTGAAACGTTCCAAGATCCGAATTATAGGGGTGCCAGAAGGAGAAGAGGAAGAACAAAAACTTGAAAACTTATTTGAACAAATAATGAAGGAGAACTTTCCCAATCTGGCAAAGGAAATAGACTTCCAGGAAGTCCAGGAAGCTCAGAGAGTCCCAAGGAAGCTGGACCCAAGGAGGAACACACCAAGGCACATCATAATTCCATTAGCCAAGATTAAAGAGAAGGAGAGAATCTTAGAAGCAGCAAGAGAAAAGGACACAGTTACCTACAAAGGACTTCCCATAAGACTGTCAGCTGATTTCTCAAAAGAGACCTTACAGGCAAGAAGGGGCTGGCAAGAAGTATTCCAAGTCATGAAAGGCAAGGACCTACATCCAAGATTACTGTATCCAGCAAAGCTATCATGTAGAATGGAAGGGAAGATAAAGTGCTTCTCAGATAAGGTCAAGTTAAAGGAGTTCATCACCACCAAGTCCTTATTATATGAAATGTTAAAGGGATCTATCTAAGAAAAAGAAGATAAAAAATATGAACAGTAAAAATGACAGGAAACTCACAGTTATTAACGAGCACACCTAAAACAAAAACGAGCAAACTAGGCAAACAACTAGAACAGGAACAGAACCATAGAGATGGAGATCACATGGAGGGTTGTCAATAGGGGAGTGGGAGGGGGAGAGGGGGGGAAAGGTACAGAGAATAAGTAGCATAGATGATACGTGGCAAATAGACAGGGGGAGGGTAAAAATAGTGTAGGAAATGTAGAAGCCAAAGAACTTATAAGTATGACCCATGGACATGAACTATAGGGGGGGGAATGTGGGAGGGAGGGGGTAGGCAGGATAGAGTGGAGCGAGGGGGGGGGGAAATGGGACAACTGTAATAGCATAATCAATAAATATATATTTTTAAAAAGAAATATATTTCCAAAACAAAAACAAATACAAACAAAAAGAAAGAATCCTCATTAGCAAAGGAAGGAATTTTTTTTTTTTTGAACTGACATCTGGTTTGAAATTCTTAGTTGGCCACTAAAGAGTTGTGTGATCTTGGGTAATTGATTTGTTTTTTTCAGCCTCAGTTTCTTCATCCGTACAATACAGCTAATGCTAAAAACATTTCTAGATTGTTGAAATGAGTAAATCAGATAGTTTCATATGCAAAGTGCTCTGTGAAATTCTTGGAACTAAAAATTATTGCTAAATTATTTTTCCTTTCCTTCATCAAATTTTAATTTAAATATATTACCTCAAAATATAAGCCTCATTTTGGCCTCTGCCCATCTTATTACAAAGCCCAGCTTAAATACTAAATAGCATTTCTTCAAAATCATAGTTTAACTCTCAAAAAACATATTTGAAAGAATGCATTTTGATTTCACTGACTTTAAAAATCTACATACTAGACTTCTGGTCAAAATGGAGGCATAGGTAAACATGGCTCACCTCCTCACACAACTACAGCAAAAATTCAACTAGACTACAAAACAAGTATCACCCAGAATTGATAGAAAATCAGGCTGTATGGAAGTCCAACAACCAAGGAAATAAAGATGTCACATTCATCCAGATAAGTAGGAGGGGAGGGAGACGTAGAGAGGCACAGAGGTTCAGAGATTGGAATGGCAGTCACACACCCATGTGTTTTGGATAAAAGTCAGAAGGGATATCTCCTGAGCCAGGAATCCCAGTCCCACACTAGACAACCCAGCCCAGGGTTCCAGTGCCAGAAAGATAAGTCCCCATAACTTCTGGCTGCAAAAACAAGTGGGGTCTGGGGTGGTGGAAGAAGTAGGAATTCTCAGGAGTCTCCGCTTAAGGGGCCTGTGGGGAACTGTTCGATGCGTGGGAAATGTGGCAAAGCCAGTGGGGAGCGAGGTTGGCGGGCAGGACCCACATTCATGGATAGGTTCTCCAGTGGGAAATCAGGCCTGCATTGTACCTTGACTGCTATGAGACTTGCTCTTGCTAAAACTCCCTCACCCTGAATTGAGGCAGCAAATGTTTACTGAGTATCTTTATCTTCCTAAAATCTGGACTAGTCCTTCCAGGTATGGAGCATAACTGGTTTCGATCACTTCTCCCTTTACATTGCAAATATCCTTCTTTGATGTATTCAGTGACTTCCTTTCCTTTCTCTGCAAAAGATAACCACCCAAAACAAACCTGTGCATAGTAAATGAGGACCATCCTTGATGTAATGTGCCTAGAAAAACAATAAAAGCCTGTCCAGGCAGGGGTCTCGAGACCCTCTCTCTAACTTGGAGAGCGGTTACGCATCCCGTTTTTCTCCACAGGATTTCTGTAGTCCATGTGTATTTGTATAATGCAGCTACAACACCAGATCCTGTGGGCTGGGCTCAGCGTCAGGGGCCCACAATGGACTTAGGACTTACCAGACTCACTCCCTTTGGGCTTCAGCACTGGGGCAGCAGCTGGAAGGGCACCAGTGGCATATAGGGGAAAAATGGAATTATCTGGTATCAGGGCTAGTCATGGGGACAACTTCCTCCTGGACGAAACTCCAGAGGCCAGGCAGTGGCTTTGTCCCCTTTCTAAGCCCTCACCCATACAGAGACACAGAGTGGAGATACTATATCAGATATTGCATCATCCTGGTTCACATAGGTTGCCCATCCTTAGGTAGTTACCTAAGGCTCTGACCCGTCTAACTTACCAGTGCACTTTACTACAATAGGCCACACTACTAAGACAGGGAGTCAAAGCAGCTCTACCTAATATACGAACAACACAGGGAGGCTGCTAAAATGAGAAGACAAAGAAATATTGCCTAATTGAAAGAACAGAACAAAACTCCAGAAAAAGAACTAAACAAAATGTAGATAAGCCATCTATCAGATGCAGAGATCAAAACACTGGTTGTTAGGATGCTCAAGGAACTCATTGGGTATTTCAACAACATAAAAAAGACCCTGGCAGAAATGAATGTTACACTAAGTGAAGTAAAGAAAAATTTACAAGGAATCAACACTGGAAGCAAAGAATCAAATCAATGATTTGGAACATAAGGAAGAAAAAAATAACCAATCAGAACCACAAGAAGAAAAAAGAATTCAAAATATAAGGATAGGCTAAGGAGTCTCTGGGACAACTTCAAACATACCAACATTTGAATCATAGGGGTGCTGGAAGGAGAAGACAATGAGCAAGAAATTGAAAACTTGAAAAAATAAAGAGCAAGAAATTTCAAACTTGAAAAAATAATGAAAGAAAACTTCCCTAATTTGGTGATGGAAATAGACATATAAGTCCTAGAAACACAGAGAGTCCCAAACAAGATGGACACAAAGAGGACCACATGAAGACACATCATAATCAAAATGCCAAATGATAAAGAGAGAATCTTAAAAGCAGCAAGAGGAAAGCAGAGAGTTACCTACAAAGGAGAGCCCATAAGACTGTCAGCTGATTTCTCAAAAGAAACTTTGCAGGCTAGAAGGGACTGGCAAAATGTATACTCTATCCAGCAAAGCTATTCTTTAGACTAGAAGGTCAGGTAAAGTGCTTCCCAGACAAGGTAAAGCTAAAGGAGTTCATCATCACCAATCCATCATTGTATGAAATGTTAAAGGGACTTATTTGAGAATAGAAAAAGATCAAAACTACAAACATTAAAATGGCAATAAGTTCACAATTGTCAACAGTTGAATCTAAAAAACAAACTAAGCAAGCAAACAGACAGAAACAGAATCAAAGATATGGAAATCATTTTGAGAGTTATCAGTTGGGCGGGGGAAGGGAGAGAATGGGTGAAATAGTGCAGGGATTAAGAAGTATAAATTGGTAGGTATAGAATAGACGGGAATGTTAAGAATAGTATAGGAAATGGAGAATCCAGAGAACTTATATGCATGATCCATGGGCATGAACTAAGGGGGGGTTGCTGGAGGGAATGGGGATACTGGGTAGAGGGGGGAAAAGAAAATTGGGACAACTGTAATAGCATAATCAGTAAAATATATTAAAAATCCACATACTTGTCAATGTAGTTTTAAAAAACGTCCTTTTAATTGGTCTCTTTGACCATACAATAACAATCATTGTTTCTTGATTTATTTGCATCTTACAAAATATATTTTAACAGTATTATATCATATTAGTCCTGGACAAAAGCTATAGTTTTCCTATGTTTTCTTTTCATAGCAGTTGTACAACCTAGAGAAAATGATTTTTAAAAAGCTGGAGTTTCTACCCCTTAATGTAAAATGTTCCAAAGAAAAAGATAAAGGACAACATTAAAACTTCACAATCATGCTATAACCCTTGATTGTGTTTCCAGAGGCTGCTTGGGCTAAATAAAATTATTTGGTTTGTAATGAGTTTTATAAGAAATGAAGAGAGTGGACATATTGGAAAATAAAGTATATCTCTTAATTGAAAAGAGACTGTGATTGTTTCTTTCCAATCTAAATCAAATTATTATTACAGTGGCTTCAAGCAATTGGAAACGGGAATTATTCACTGGAAATAATGACTTCATTATATAACCTAACAAACATAAGTTTAAAAAACTCGTTAGTTGTAGTCCTGCCAAAATAAATGATTTAAAAGTGAAAATAATTTTACTGTTGTTCATCTGTAGAATTCATTTTTGTTCCTCAAAATAATATATAAGCATTAGAAGACAGATTTCTCATTCTTTCCTGAATGTTCATTGGGGTTACCATAACCTGTAAACTAACTAGGCAAAAGAAGTGAAACTCTCTATATCATTTATATATATAGATATATAATGTTTATGATTTTAATTTACTTGTGTAGATGTTTTTTAAATTTACTTTTTGAGATGAATATAATTTAAATTTTCAAGAATATAATTTGCATTTTTATATTATACACACTGACACATACACGATCTCAGTACATGAAAAAATACTGCATTGGACCTGGGTTGCAGCAAATGTTAGTGCTTATAAAGGAAACACAGCGCATACATTTTCCTCATATGCTGAGAGAAGGAATACTTGTTTTTTACCTTTTAGGGAAAATAATCTCCCCAAATGTCAATATTCACTATAATGTGAAATACTTCCCAATTTTAAGCTCAAGAACAAATACTAATTGTCCAGATCTGGATGTTAGAAATCATTACTAAAGCCTTCAATCATTTTCCTTTTCCCATTTACTGGTACATGGACCATGAAAACCATTATCCAGGCAGAGCTCTTACACTCTTAAGAGTCTTGTCTTGGTTTGGATTCCACATTTTGAAAGCTGAGAAATTTGTTAACACAATGTAATAGTACTTATCTTCCTGTCTGTATGTCTGTTTATCTAGTTAGCATCTATCTATTATGCCAGTCTATTTACCTATAGGGTCAGTTACACTTCTTTCTCATTTTTTTATAACATTCAATAGATTGGACTTTTAAAATAGAGGCGTTTGGGATCAAATGTTCATAGAAATCACATTGTCTGTTTAGTCTTGGATAGTTGTAACTGTTTGAAAGTTTTTTCTTGTTTTGAACAAAAACTTATGCCCCTTGGGCTCACCTTTACTAATGAGTAGCAGGCCCAATCTTTCCCAAAACACTGGTCTCATTTCATAGCCCCACTATGCCTGTTTCCTTTCCTCTTCAACTCAGTCCTCTCACAGACTTTCACACTCAGTTTCGGGGCTTGGTTTTAGATACGTATCACTAAACAAGAAACACTTGTATGTACAAACATATGTCTGTGTCCCCCCTCCTGTTGCTTTCTTTTTCTGAATTTTAAATATTAACCTGATTATCCACAAATCTTAATGGCAAACAATTTTTTAAAATGTCACCAATGTGTAGAGTAAGGGGAACAAATGAAATAAATTTGAAATTGTAAACCAGTGTGATTAAAACAGTCTTGTAAGTCTAATTCTGATTCCTTCTGTATGCTCTTCCCCAAAATAAATTCTTCTGAGAATATGCCTTCCTCAAGTGAGTATCTCAAAACACCTCACTTATTTTATTCTGCTTAAAGAATGAAGTACAAATGCTGTATCAGGCACTGCGATACACCTTGCCAACTTCGTCTGTAATTATTCTCTCCAAAACTTTATGAAAATAAATCTGCAGATTGTTCTCAGATCAGAAGTGTATAGTAGGGTGGCCAGTCTGTGTGTGTTCAGGTCTTCCTGTGCCACCTCCTCACTGTGTAGCTCAAGTATATCAGTTAAGCTCTCCGTGCCTCACACAAAAAAGGACTAGTTACAGTATCTACTCCTGGTGATGAGGATCAAGTGTAGTCAAATATGTAAAATCAGAGAAAATCTTGCATGACACCTGGAAAGCATCAAATATATATCAGCAAAAAATGCCAGGTACGCCCCATTGATTTTATTTTCTTATACCATTCCTTTTTCCCATCAAGTCATACATTACCTTTTTTCTCTATTAAGCTCTCCCTTCCTTGGAGATACATTTCGGATCTAATCTCCTCCATCCTTCAGTGATGTCTCATCTTCTGAAGTTGTGTTTCTTTTTCTGGGTAATCAGTGCAGCACTTGGTTAGGGTTACTATAGTATTTATTCAAGCTGGGACTTTTCTGATAGTAAAAATGAATATTTTTGATAATTACATGGTGACCAATGGTATAAATTAGGATTGACCAGGGCAAAGGGACAGATGGTTACCCTATGAATAGTGAAGCTTTAAGTTAACAAATCTGTTACTAAACCAAAGCAAAGTTTATATGCAAATTGTTACTGCAAATCTCCCACCAACTTGCAGGAAATGAAGTTTATCATATGAACCTCAGCTGTTTCTGGCCATTTCCAGAGTATTGCTTCTCATTTGTTCAGGCACAAGATCCCAAGTTTCTTCTGTTCAGTCTTTTTCGTGTGATTCTCATGCTCCTGCCTTCCTGACCGCTGAGCCTTATAAGACAGCCACTCCATACAGTGCTCCTGCACTGCCTAACTCCACTGCCTCCTCCTTATCCCCACACTCACTCCCTCTCTAGGGTTCGGAAAGGAGGAACTGCTGTCACCTATGTTATTTCTTCCCAAAATTTATGCACTGGTCCTTTCTTAATGATCAACTAAGACTACTATAATTCTCGCTTAGACTTTAATAATGCAAAGAAGAGGATTTTAAGTCACAGAATTCCCAACAACCACTGCTCCAACCTGTTCCCACACTGATGGTCATTTTTAGGCTCATTCTTTGCCTTGATTTCAGCCTGTCTTCTCTGACCGGAGACAGTTCAAATCCCACCATGTGAACCACTCCAAGATTCTCAGTCATTTTTATGTATCAAATGCCCCTGCCTAGAAAGAGACAAGTGTTAAAAACAAAACGGGCCCCAAAATAGAGTCACTTGTGCTAAACCTCGTGTTAGCAAACAAAGACTTAATACCTAACCTAATTGTAGTTTCATTCTCTCCCATTAATGCAACCTTTCCTCAGTCTGGAATTACCCCATCAACCCTAGTGAGGTAATCTGCTGGATAGACTCCTGCCTTCTCCCAAAGGAAGGTGTCCTGGCTTGAAACAATCTACTTTTTGCTAACTTCCTTGTCCCACCTCCTTCTGCCTTTACAGATCTTCCATTTTCTATAGCTACTTGGAGCTCCTTTCTGTTTGCTAGATGGGCTGCTACTCACTTCATGAATCATTGAATAAAACCAATATATCTTTGGATTTACTCAGTTAAATTTTTTTTTAACACACATTTCCTCTATACTCATGTTTCTCACCACCCACCCTCTGGCTTGATCTCTTTTAGGATGATTGATAATATGAAATCTTCTGTCTGGGGAACGTCTACCCCAGTTCTGGTTCTATTCTCTTGTTAAAATAATCATAATAGCCTGACATTAGTATATTTCTCGAAAACTGAAATATTTGACTTTTTTCATCGTTACCTGTTACATAGTATCTGCCGCTTTGTTATTTGTATTTTTATAAATGTCTTCTATAACCTTAACTAATTGTGTGTTCCTTGTAAGCACATATTTCCTTTGCCTAACAAAGTTCCTGACACAGAGACAGTGTTCAATGACAGTCTGTGGTTCATAAGTGTGAGGTGATAAGGTAATACAAAACACTCCTAATTTATGAAATACCCATTCCTTCCTCAACTACTGGTACCTGCTTTTGGACAGTAGTTCATATGTAGAAGAACTTCCTGTGAATCTCTGGGTTCTCTTGGTAGAGCCGTGTTTCCTCCTGGTCTACTGAACGCATTCTCCTATGGCTCATCATACTTATATTGTAACATAGCTTTCCTCCTGGGACAAGTTAATCTTGTATTCTGAGCATTGAGCTCAGGCAACTCAAAAGGTGATGAGAGGAGAGTTTGTGAAGCGAAGTCCACAAAAGATAAGTGTCACAAAATCAGCAATACCAATGCTAGGTTTGTGGTGGTTTGTGTTTGGAAATTTCCCCACCAGAATTATCTTGTTCTGAACAGATCTGTCAGTAGAAAGAACATCAGTGGCCTGCTCCTACTCTGGCAACTCTTCAGTTGTTTAATTTAGAAATATTTCTCTCAAGCTTCAATTTCCCACTTTTCAACTCTAATAGTTCTCACATAATAAGTGTTTGACATATGTCTTTGTCAACCAATACTTCCTATGTGAGCTCATTTAGATATAAAACATGCTCTTTTATCCATGCAATGTTTCTTTCCATCACTCACGCTGACCTGGTGTTAGCAGCTGTTTCACCAGTTGCTGTCATTGGTACTTACAGATAACCAGAGATGTGCTCTCAGATTTTACTTTTGTTCTGCATACTGAGGACAAAGAAAATGAAAAACACTAACACTGTATCTGAACAGGAAATGATGGAAAAGTCAGGAAAGATAGCACTAAATGAAAAATTTTATCATTTATTATAATTTAGTTTAAGGTGGTTTTAAAAAATTATATACTACTCTTAGCTAAATAGATTTAAATCTGACAAACAGTGGCAAATCTATTTATTATTTTACTTACTGAGATGTAATTTTCATGCTTTCTATTTTTCCTTTCTATTTTTCCATTACTTTCTACCTGGTTTGTGAAATAAGCAATGAAATCACAACTTGGTCTTTTCCCCCCCCCCCCATTATAGAGTTTTTATTTTAGTGGAAAAGACAATATATTTTTCTTTTTTTCAATTTTTAAATTATTTTACTGTTGTTCAATTACAGTTGTCTGCATTTTCTCCCCACCCCTCAACCCCACCCCAGCCATCCCCACCTCCCTCCCCTGCATCCACCCTTCCCCTTGGTTTTGTCCATGTGTTCTTTATAGTAGTTCATGAAAACCCTTCTCCCCACTGTCCCTTCCCCCCCTCCCCTCTGGATATTGTTAGATTGTTCTTAACTTCAATGTCTCTGGTTATATTTTGTTTCCTTTTTTCTTTTGTTGATTATGTTCCAGTTAAAGGTGAGATCATATGGTATTTGTCCCTCATGGCCTGGCTTATTTCACTTAGCATAATGCTCTCCAGTTCCATCCATGCTGTCCCAAAGGGCATAAGCTCCTTCTTTCTCTCTGCTGCGTAGAATTCCATTGTGTAAATGTACCATAGTTTTTGGATCCACTCATTTGCTGATGGGCACTTAGGTTGCTTCCAGTACTTGGCTATTGTAAATTGTGCTGCTATGAACATTGGGGTGCACAGGTTCTTTTGGATTGGTGTTTCAGGGCTCTTAGGGTATAATCCCAGCAGTGGAATTGCTGGGTCAAAAGGCAGTTTCATTTTTAGTTTTCTGAGGAAATTCCATACTGTTTTCCAAATGGTGTTAGGAGATCTGGACAGCTACATGCAAAAAAATGAAACTCGATCACCAACTTACTCCATACACAAAAATAAATTCAAGGTGGTTAAAAGACTTAAATATAAGTCATAATACCATAAAAGTCCTAGAGGAAAACATTGG
The DNA here is from genome assembly GCF_022682495.2 of Desmodus rotundus. Classification (NCBI taxonomy): domain Eukaryota; kingdom Metazoa; phylum Chordata; class Mammalia; order Chiroptera; family Phyllostomidae; genus Desmodus; species Desmodus rotundus. The sequence goes on from NC_071394.1 coordinate 61,374,878, forward strand.
CAGGAAAATCTCAGACATTCCATGCAGCAACATCCTCACAGACACATCCCCTAAAGCAAGGGACATAAAGGAAGGAATAAACAAATGGGACCTCATCAAAATTAAAAGCTTCTGAATGGCTAAAGAAAACAGCATTAAAATACAAAGAGAACCAACAATATGGGAAAACATGTTTGCCAATGATACCTCAGACAAGGGCCTGATCTCCAAAATATATGAAGAACTCACATGACTCAACTCCAGAAGACAAACAACCCACTTAAAAAATGGGCAAAGGACGTGAACAGACACTTCTCCAAGGAAGACATACAGAGAGCCCAGAGACATATGAAAAGATGCTCAGCATCACTAACCCTCAGAGAGATGCAAATTAAAACCACAATTAGGAACCATCTCACACTGGTCAGAGTGGCCAAGATAAACAAATCAACAAACAACTTGGTTTTAATTGTGGATTAATGATATATTTTCTTCATTCCATTTTTTCTCATCTTTTATTCTTTTATTTATTTTAATTAATTAATTAATTTATTTATTTTTATTCAGTTAAAATTGTCTGCATTTTCTCCCCTTCCCTCCACCCCACCCCAGCCAGTTCCACCTCCCTCCCCTACCTCTCCCCTCCCCCTTGATTTTGTCCTTGTGTCCTTTATAGTAGCTCCTATAGACCCCTCTCTCCACTATCCCCTCCCCACTCCCCTGTGGCTATTGTTACAATGTTCTTCATTCCATTTTTATCTTTTATTATTTTTGTGTGTATTATATTGATTATGCTATTAGAGTTGTCCCATTTCCTTTGTCCCTTTTACTCCCTTCCTCCCTGTATCCACCTTCCCACCAGCATACCTTCCCTTAGTTTATGTCCATGGGTCATACATATAAGTTTTTTGGCTTCTTCATTTCCTATACTATCCTTAACCTTCCCCAGTCTATTTTGTACTTACCATTTATGCTTCTTATTTCCTGTACCTTTTTCCGCATTCTCCCCTCTCTCTCTCTCAGATAAGAAGAAGTAATAAAGGCATTCAAATTGGAAAGGAAGAAGTAAAACTACCTTTACTTGCAGATGACATGATACTGTACATAGAGAATCCAAAAGATTCCACAACAAACTAGTAGAACTGATAAATGAATTCAGTAAAGTAGCAGTATGCAAAATTAATATCCAGAAATCAGTTAAATTTTAAATGCCAATAATGAACTATCAGAAAGGGAAATTAAGAAAAACAATTCCATTTAAATTACTTCCAATAGAATACAATACCTAGTAATAAATCTATTGAAGGGAGTAAAAGATCTGCACTGAGAAAATTATAAGACACTGAAGAGAAACTGAAGAAGATACAAATAGGTGGAAGCACATACCATGTTTGTGATAGAGGAATTAATATCATAAAAATGTCCATACTACAAAAAACAATTTATAGATCAGTGCAATTCCTATCAAGATGCCGATAACATATTTCACTAGAACAAATATTTCAAAATTTATATGAGACCATAAAAGGCCTTGAATAGCCACAGCAGTCTGCAAATAAAAGCTAAGTTGAAGGGAGCATGCTATCTATAAGGCCATAGTAATCAAAACAGCATGGTACTGGCCTAAAAACAGACACATAGAGCAATATAACAGAATAGAGGGCCCAGAAATAAACCCACACTTTTATAGTCAGTTAATTTATGATAGAGGAAGCAAGCACATATAATGGACTAAAGATAGTTTATTCAACAAATGGTGTTGGTAAAATTGGACAGATATATACAGAAAAATTAAACTAGACCACCTTCTTATACTACACATAAGAATAAATTCAAGATGGATTTAAAATGAAATGTTAGGAGATTCCAGCCAAGATGGAGGCATAGGCAGAAACACTTCACTTCCTCACACAACCAAAAGAAGGATAACAACCAATTTAGAAACAAAGAACAACTAGTACTGCCAGAAAATTATTTGCATGAAGTCCAACAATCAAGGAGTTAAAGAAACATTCATCCAGACTGGTAGGAGGGGCGAAGATGGGCTACTGGGGTGGAGAGGATGAACAGCAAGGCAAAGCATCAGACTGAGTGGTTGATCCCACACTAGCACTCAGATAAGCTGGGAACAACAATGGGGGTAGTGAGACATACTGCGAAACCCAGAGTTTCTTCTGCACAGGAAACTAAAGACTCAAAACCCCTGGCTATAAAAAATCTGTGGGGGTTGCAGCAGCAAGAGAAGCTCTTAGCCTCACAGGAGAGTTCATTGGAGAGGCCCACAGGGTCCTAAAACATACACAAACCCACCCACCTATGAATCAGCACCTGAAAGGGAACAATCTGCATGTGGGAAGCAAGGACAGTGATGGAAAGTGGTGTGAGAGTGGAGCAACTGGCATTGTTCCCTCTCTGACCCCTTCCCAACAGACAGTGCCACAATGTAGCAAAGAGGGTTGCCCTGCCCTAGCGAATACCTAAGGCTCCATCCCCTGTCACATAATAGATGCACTGAGACAAAGAAAAATGACCCAAATGAAAGAACACATCAAAACTCCAGAAAAAGAACTAAGCAACAAGGAGATAGACAACCTATCTGATGAGGAGTTCAAAACACTGGTAATCAGGATGCTCACAGAATTGATTGAGCTTTGTCTCAAAATGAAGGAAGAAATGAAGGCTACACAAAGTGAGATGAAAAATATACAGGAAAGCAACAGTGAAGGGATGGAAACAGGGACTAAAATCAACAATTTGGAACAGAAAGAAGAAATAAACATCCAATTGGAATAGAACGAAGAAACAAGAATGCAGAAAAATTAGGAGAGGATTAGCAATTCTCTGGGACAACTTTAAATGTTCCAACATCCGAATCATGGGGGTGCCAGAAGGAGAAGAGGAAGAGCAAGAAATTGAAAACTTATTTGAACAAATAATGAAGGATAACTTCCCCAATCTGGCTAAGGAAATGGACTTCCAGGAAGTCTAGGAAGCCCAGAGAGTCCCAAAGAAATTGGACCCAAGGAAGAACACACCAAGACACATCATAAATCAAGATATATACCAAAGATTAAAGATCAGGAGAGAATCTTAAAAGCAGCAAGAGGAAAGGAGACAGTTACCTGCAAAGGAGTTCCCATAAGACTCTCAGCCGATTTCTCAAAAGAAACTTTTCAGGCAAGCAGGGTCTAGAAAGAAGTATTCCAAGTCATGAAAGGCAAGGACCTACACCCAAGATTACTCTATCCAGCACAGCTATCATTTAGAATGGAAGGGCAGATAAAGTACTTCCCAGGTAAGGTCAAGTTAAAGGAGTGCATCATCACCAAGCCTTTATTATACGAAATGTTAAAGGGAATTCTTTAAGAAAAAGAAGATAAAACTATGAACAGTAAAATGTCAACAAACTCATAACTATCAACAACTGAATCTAAAAAAGAAAGGAGGCAAACAATTAGATCAGGATCACAGAACTGGAGATAATATGGAGGGTTATCAGTGAGGAGGGGGAGGAAGAATGGGGGAGAAAGTACAGGGAATAAGAAGCACAAATGGTAGGCAGAAAATAGAGGGAGGTTAAGAATAGTACACAAAATGGACAAGCCGAAGAACTTACATGTATGACCCATGGACATGAACTGAAGGGTGGGAGAATGCTCTAGGTTCAGGGTGTACTTGCAGGAGAGGCTAGAGGGGAGAAAAAATTGGGACACCTGTAATAGCATAATCAATAGAATATAGTTAAAATATAGACTTAAATGTTATACCCAAAACCATTACAACATAGGCAGTAAATCTTGAACATTATTCATAGCAATATTTTTTCAGAGACATCTCTTCAGGAAAGGGAAAAAAATAAATAATAAACAAGTGGGACTACATCAAACTAAAAGGATTTTCACAGCAAAGGAAACCATTAACAAAATAAAAAGACAACCCACTGAATTGGAAAACATATTCACCAATGTATCTGATAAGGGGTTAATATCCAAAATTTATAAAGAACTTATAAAACTCAATACCAAAATAACCCAAACAGTCCTGTTGAATAATTGGCAAAGGACCTGAATAGACACTTCTTCAAAGAGGACATACAGATTGCCAATAGATACATGAAACGATCCTCACCGTCACTAATCATCAGAGAAATGGAAATTAAAACCACAATGAGGTATCATCTCACACTGTTCATAATGGCTATCATCAATAAGTCCACAAACAAGTGTCAGTGAGGATGTGGACAAAATGGAGCACTTGTGCACTGCTGGTGGGGATGTAGATTGTTGTAGCCACTGTGGAAAGCAGTATGGAGATATCTCAAAAAATTAAAAATGGATCTGCCTTATGACCTAGTGATTCTACTTCTGGGAATTTATCCAAAGAAACCCAGTACACTGATTTCAAAGAATGTAAGCACCCTCATGTTCACATATCGGTGTACTTAAAATTGCCTTGATTTGGAAGCATCCCAAATGTGCATTAGTAGATGAGTGGATAAAACAAATATGAGACATTCAACAAAACAGAATATTACTTGGCCATAAAAAAGAAAATTTTACCATTTGTCACAGTATGGATGGACCTGGACACCATTACGCTATGTGAAATAAGCCAGTTAAAGAAAGACAAATACCATATCATTTCACTCATGTGGAATCTAATGAACAAAGTGAACTAATAAGCAAAATTGAGACAGATTTATAGATATGGAGCAGGCTGACAGCCCTTGGTGGGGTTAGGGGATGGAGGGTTTGAGCAACAAGGATAAATGACTCATGGACATGGACAACAGTGTGGTGATTCAGGGGGAAGAGGGTGGGTGGAGGTGGATGAGGGGATAAGGGGGATAAATGGTAATGGAAAAAATACACTAAAAATGTTCATGAAAAGTAAAAAAAGAAAAATTCTGTTTTCCTTGTGCTGTAAGAAGCCAAAGAAACCTATGTACAAAATTCATTCCTTTTAACTTAATGTTCTGCTTACTCTCAGCTACAGGAATTTCTTGGTGTTTAATAAAGTTGGTTTTCCCTGAAAAGCTGCAGGCTCTGCTGTCTGCTCTTGCAGTGGGTGTAGATCCTTCTGGGCCTCACAAGTTGTATTACAGTTGTATTAAGTTGTATTAGCTTAATTCATTTTTAACGAGATCAAAGATAGATGGGGCACATTAGATTATTACAGCTCTGGGTGAACATGTTGCAAATTTCAAAATGATCCAATCCACAGTTCCTAGAAGAGTTATACAATAAAAATGATATTCCCTTAGTCCAGAACCGAGGATTTCATCTAACCAAATATTGTTTGTCAAAGACCACAGTGTAGGCTCATTTGTATCTGAGTGAAGGGCTCAGAAAGTTCTTAGGCGATTCTTGATTTAGCTGTCATACCAATCAGGTTGCCAGTTAGGCCAGAATTCATAAACCCAAATGGCAGAAATCAGCAAGAGGTTAATTTGTCCATATGCATATGCCATATGGGGAAAAATATCTACCTCTGTGTGCTGTCTATTCTCCTAGATTGTGGCATTTTAGATATTGATGCTGTTTTTCAAAGTTTAGAAGTTTTTGATGGTGGAAGCTCCAAACAGATTTGTATTTGGGGAGTCCCTGTTTCACATCCCATTGTCAAAATGTGGCATTTATCCATTGTGCTGTTTTTCTGGGCCCAACATTGCTAATCTAAACCTACAAACTTACTAGTGTGGTGTAGCAGGGTAAAACTTGGGTGTGACATGTGTCAAATCCTGTCAGCATAGTAGAAGCAAATATCTGCTGTTTGTCAGCTCTGCGTAGAAAATGGCTGCTTCCTGTAGCTGAGGACTTTCACCTGTGTGGTTCAAGGTCAGCAGCAGATTCTGGATCCTAAGATTGCCCCAATTACTGTAGATTAAACCTTTTTTCCCCCATTTTTTAAAATTTTTGATCGATTACAGTTGTCCCACATTTTCCCCTGATGCTCTCTCCTGCCCTGCCCCAACTCACTCAATCCCCACCACATTATCCATGTCCAGGGGGTGATTTATACATGTTGCTTGACTTGTTCCTTTGACTTCTTTCCCCTGTGACCCCCTCCCCCATCCCCTCTGATCACTGTCACTTTGTTCTTTATTTCCATGTCTCTGGTTCTATTTTGCTTGTTTGATTTGTTGATTAAGTTCCACTTACAGATGAGATCATATGGTATTTGTCTTTCACCACCTAGTTTATTTCACTTAGCATAATGCTCTCCAGTTCCATCCATGCTGTGACAAATGATAGGAGTTCCTTCTTTCTTTATGCTGCATAGTATTCCATTGTGTAAATGTACCACAGTTTTTTGATCCACTCATTTACTGCTGAGCACATAGGCTGTTTCCAGGACTTGGCTGTTGTAAATAACTCTGCTGTGAACATTGGGGTGCATAGGTTCTTTTTATTTGGTGTTTCAGGATCCTTAGGGTGGAATTGCTGAATCAAAAGGTAGTTCCATTTTTAGTTTTCTGAGGAAATTCCATACTATTTGCCACAGTGGCTGCACCAGTCTGCATTTCCACCACAGTATACTAGGTTTCCCTTTTCTCCATGACCTCACCAGAACTTGTTTGTTGATTTGTTAATGATGGCTATTCTGACTGGTGTGAGGTGGTATCTCATTATGGTTTTAATTTGCATCTGATGGCTAGTGATGTTGAGCATCCATTCATATGTCTCTGGGCCTTCTGTATGTCCTCCTTGGAGAAGTGTCTGTTCAGGTCCTTTGTCCATTTTTTAATTGGATTGTTTGTCTTCTTGGAGTGAAGTTGAATGAGTTCTTTGTATATTTTAGAGATCAAACCCTTGTGTGAAGTATCATGGCAAATATGTTTTTCCATACATCTGGTTCCCTTTTTAGTTGCTGATGTTTACTTTAGCCAGGCATCTTTTTATTTTGATGTAGTGCCGTTTGTTTATTCTTCCCTTTATATCCTTTGCCCTAGGGGACATATCGGTGAAAATGTTGCTTCATGGGATATCTGAAATTTGCCTGCCTATGTTTTCCTCTAGGACTTTTATGGTGCTACGACTTATATTTAAAACTCTTATCCACTTTGAGTTTATTTTGGTGTATGATATCAGTTGGTGATCGAATTTAATTTTTTTGGATGTGGCTGTCCAGATCTCCCAACACTATATATTGCACAGGCTATTTCTACTCTATATTATGCTTCTGCCTCTTTGCCCAATATTAACTGACCATATTGACATGGGTTTATTTCTGGGCTCTCTATTCTGTTCCATTGGTCTATGTGTCTGTTCTTACGCCACTACCAGGATGTTTTGATTACAGTGGACTTGTAATGTAGTTTGTTATCAGGTATTGTGACCCCTCCTGCTTTGTTCTTCTTTCCAAAATAACTTAGGTTATTTGGAATTGTTTATAGATCCATATACATTTTTGAAATGTCACTGCTACTTTAAGAGGGATTTCGTTGAATCTATAGATTGCTTTGAGTAGTATGTCCACTTTGATGATGTTAATTCTTCCAATCCATGAGCATGGTGCATGCTACCATTTGTTTGTGTCTTCCTTAATTACTTTCTTCAATGTTGTGTAGTTTTCTGAGTACAGGTCTTTTACCTCCTCGGTTAGGTTAATTCCTAGGCGCTTTATTTTCCTTGTTGCTATATCAAAAGGGATTTTATTTCCTGATTTCTGTTTCTGCTGTTTCATTGCTGGTATACAAAAATGCCTTTGATTTCTGAATATTGACTTTGTATCCTGCTGTTTTGCCAAATTCACTTATTAGGTCGAGTATTTTTTTGGTGGAGTTTATAGGATTTTCTATGTACATTATCATGACATCTGCAAACAATGACAGTTTTGCTCCCTCCTTTCCATTTTGGATGCCTTTTATTTCTTCTTCTTGTCTAATTGTTGTGGCTAGGACTTCCAATACTATGTTGAATAGAAGTGGTGAAAGTAGACATCCTTGTCTTATTCTTGTTATTAGTGGGAAAGCTTTTAGTTTATGCCCGTTGAGTATGATGTTGACTGTATGTCTCTCATATATGATCTTTATTATGTTGAGGAATGCTCCCTCTATTCCCACTTTGCTGACTGTTTTATTATAAGTGGGTGCTGTACCTTATCAAATGCTTTTTCTGCATCTGTTGCTATGATCATGTGACTTTTGCCTTTCATTTTGTTGGTGTGATGTATTACATTTATTGATTTAGAAATATTGTACCATCTTTGTATCCCTGGGATGAATCCCACTTGATCATGGTGTATGATCTTTTTAATGTATTGCTGGGTGTGGTTTTCCAATATTTTGTTGACTATTTTAGCTCTATGTTGATCAGTGATATTGGTCTGTAGGTTTCTTTGTTATGCCTTTATCTGGTTGTGGGATTAGGATGATGCTGGCTTCATAAAAGAATTTGGGAGTATTCCATCGTCTTGGATTTTTTGGAATAGGCTGTGAAGGATAGGTATTAGCTCTTCCTTAAACGCTCTGTAAAATTCTCCTGTGAAATCATCCAGGCCAGGGCTTTTGTGTTCCACGAGTTTTTTGATTCCTGCTTTGATTTCGTTACCTGTTATTGGTCTGTTCAGGCTTTCTTCTTCTTCTTCATTCAGTTATGGGAGATTATATTTTTCTAGAAATTTGTGCATTTCACCTAGGTTTTCAAATTTCTTGGCATATAGTTCTTCGTAGTAATTTCTTACAGTCCTTTGCATTTCTGTGTTATCAGTTGCAATCTCTCCTTTTTCATTTCAGGTTGTGTTCATTTGGGCTCTCATTTTTTCTTGATGTGTCTGTTTAAAGGCTTCTCATGTTGTTTATCTTTTCAAAGAACCAGCTCCTGGATTCACTGATCCTTAGAATTTTTCTTTTAGTCTCTATGTCATTTAATTCTGCTCTGATCTTGATTATTTCTTTCCTACTACTCATTCTGGGCTTTCTTTGTTGTTGTTCCTCCAGTTCTTATAGATGTAGGGTTAGGTTGTTTATTTGAAAAGTTTGTATCTTTTTTAGGTAGGCTTGTATTGCTATACCCTCTCAGGACTTCCCTCTCAGGACTGCCTTCACTGTGTCCAATAAGTTTTGGACTGTCTTGAGTTCATTTCCATTTGTTTCCAGAAACTTTTTGATTTCTTCCTTGATCTCATTCTTAACCCCTTCATTGTTTAATAGCATGCCATTCAATCTCCATGAATTTGAATGTTTTTGAGTTTTTTCCTTGAGGTTGGTTTCTAGTCTTAGGTGCCTGTGGTCTGAGAAAATGCTTTATATGATTCAATTTTCTTGAACTTGTTGAGGCTTGTTTTGTGTCCCATCATGTGGTCTATCTTTGAAAATGTTCCATGTGCTTTTGAAAAGAATGTGTACTTTGCTTCTTTGGGTTGAAAGGTTGTATATATTTTGGTTAAGTCCATGTGATCTAGGTCATTGTTCAATTCCACAATATTTTTGTTGATATTTTTTAGAAGATCTATAGTGGGGTGTTGAAATCCCCTACTATAATTGTGTTTCTGTCAATATCTTTCTTGACGTCCTTCAAGATTTTCCTTATGTATTTTGGTGCTCCTATGTTGTGTACATTTACGTTTATAATGTTTATGTCTTCTTGATGGATTCTTCCCTTGAGTATTATGAAGTGTCCTTCTGGGTCTCTTTTTATGGCCCTTGTTTTGAAGTCTATTTTGTCTGATATGAATATTGCTACTTCAGCTTTTTTTCCCCGGTCCATTTGCTTGGAATATTTTTTTTTCCAACCCTTCACGTTCAGTCTGTGTAGCTCTTTTGTTCTGAGGTGGGCCTCTTTTAGGCAGCATGTGTGTGGGTCTTGGTTTCTTATCCATTCAGCTATTCTATGTCTTTTGATTGGAGCATTTAATTCATTTACATTTAAGGTTATTATTGATAGGTACTAATTCATTTCCATTTTACTTCCTTTGTACCTGTGTTCCTATCTCTCTCATTCTTTTCCTTCCTTTCCTTAAAGCAGTCCCTTTAGCATATGTTGTAGTGTTGGTTTGGTGGAGGTGTATATGAGCCTCTTGTCTGGGACACTCCTTATTTGGCCCTGTATTTTAGTTGAGAGCCTTGCAAGATAGAGTAATCCTGGTTGCAGACCTTTGTTTTTCATTATTTGGAATATTTCTTACCATTCCCTTCTGTCTTGTATTATTTTCATTATGAAGTCAGCTGCTAGTCTTATTGGTGCTCCCTTGTATGTTACTTCCTGTTTCTCCCTTGCTGCCTTGAAGATTCTCTTTGTGTTAGAATTTTGCCATTTTAATTTAGATGTATCTTGCAGTGGGCCTCTTTGGGTTCCTCTTGATTGGGACCCTCTGTGCTTCCTAGATTTGTGTGACTTTTTCTCTCCTCAGATCAGGGGATTTTTCCATCATTACCTTTTGAAGCAGCTCTTCTATTCCTTGCTCTTCTCCTTCTGGTATCCCTATTATATGTGTATAATTACATTTCCTGTTTTCCTGTAGTTCCCTTAACACCAATTTGTTCCTTTTGAGTCTTTTTTGCCTTTTCTTGCTGTTTCTGGGAGTTTTTTCCTCCCTTTTCATCCAGTTCGCTGATTTGATCTTCAGCTTCATCTAGCCTGCTTTTGATTCTCTCTACTGTGTTCAATTCAGAAATTGTATTCTTCCTTTCCTGTTGGTCTTGTTGATAGTTTTTATTTTCTTTATAATGTTGATATCATTGTAGTAGGTTCATCATACGTTCTCGGTAGTTTTTGGTAATTCTCTGTAAGCTCATTGAGGTTCCTTGTAATCATTGCTTTGAACTCAATATATGATAATTTACTTGCCTGTATTTCGTTTAGCATTCTTTCTGAGGATTCCTCTTTTCTTTTTGATTGCAGTTTCTTTGTCTTCCCATTGTTTGTGAGCATCTTTTTGTTAGCCTCTGCTTTCGTAAATTGATCTATTTTGACTCCTTGAGATTGTGGTGTGAACTTCTAGGGTAGGAGAACTGTGAGATTCTGTGGACCAGTCTCCATGATCTCCTGTACTGATGCTCTTGTGATGCTGTTTATGTTGGCTCTCTGAATGTAATTGGGTTTTGATTTTTGTTGGGTCATTCTGTGGTGGGTCCTTCTCTCCCATTTGTTGACCGAGGGTCACTCTGCCCACCACATCTTGTATGCTGTTGTGTAGGTCCTTGCAGAAGAAAACCACAAAGCCCAAGGAACAAACCCACATCCGCAAAAATATGTCCCTCCCGCAATCTCAGTATCAACAGCAAATGAACAAGTATTAATAAGGGTGAAAAGATATTAAGACTATTATAAGAAATGAGAGAAATAAACAATAGTATAAATTCTAGTGTCTTAATATTCACAAACCTGTTGGACAAGAGATGAATTTTAAAAAGTTATACAGGGAAGAAAATATTGCTAATCATGGAGATGACCACAGTGGATTTCATCTCGGTAGCCTCTGGTATTTACCAGTTTTTCTTTTCTGGATCTGCCTCTGGTGATGTCAGATGTTGACCCCGTCTGACCATAGGCAGCCTGCTCTGAGACTGCCAGAGATCTGCTGTCTATGATTGTCTTCTTCAGTTGTGAATCTAGTTACTTTCTACCCAGCAGTCAGGCTTACACCCCATTAGGCATGGCAGAATTGCTCCTGGAGTTGGGGGTATTGTTTCCCCACAGGCTGTTGTTGCTCGGTGGGGAGTGCTATTCCTGAGCAGGATGGTTGCTGCAGGATGGGTGAGGATTCAGCACCAGTTTCCCAGTGGTCACTCCCAGTTTTCTCCCCCAAGTCTCTGTACCCAATCTCTCCTCAAGCGTCTCTAGTCCACTCTGCCTCCCCTTTGGCAGGGATCTGTCTGTGGCTGTCTCCTTCAGTTATTAATCTGGCCACTCTGCACTCAGCAGTCAGGCATAAGCACCACTGAGCTAGGGCAGAGTCTCTCTTGGGGGTGGGGCTATTGTTTCCCCCCCCAGGCTGCTGCCACTTGGAGCTGAGTTGTCTGCCTGTTCACAATGGCTGCTGCTGTTTGGGGGATAACTCAGCACTTGGTTCCCTGAGGGTACTCTCTCTGCAGTCTCCCCAAAGGTTCCATCCTCAACCTTTCCTCAGGTGTCTCCGGCCCACTCTGCTCCCGCCTTTGCCAGAACCCCGGGTAGGTGACAGCAATTGGAAATTTGTGTGTGGGCCCTTTAATCAGCTCTTTGCATCTCCACTGGTCCTTATCTGGCAGAGAGCAACCCTGCCGCTTTTCGCCACTGGTTGTTATCTGTGTACTTTTGGGCTCTGGAGTTCTAGGCTGGGGATCCCAGCTTAGGGTTTAGACCCCATTTTTCTCAGTGGGAGTCCAACCTGCTGCTTAATTATCCCGCTGGTGCTGCCACCTGTGGGTGCCCAGCCAGGTCTCTTGAGTCTCCACTGCACTCCTTAACAGACTTGTTGTACTGTAGGTGATTCTGTCTGTCCAAGGTTATAAGGCTTCTCTCGCTGTAGTTCAGTTGTTTGTTCTGGGTGATTTCTCCACAATTTAGTTGTAATTCCAGATTGGTCCTGGGAGTAGGTTAGTGTGGCTTCCACTCACTCCTCTGCCATCTTCAAATTTGCCATTTTGACCAGCTGAGATTCCTGGACGATTCTTTTTCTAATTCAAAACAATATTATATGACTCTCTTGGTTAGAAATTACTTTTCATTACCTATAAGATGAAGTTAAAACTCTTTATCATAAATATACATAGTTCTTCATAATCTGATTCTAACCTCTCTTTTGAGAATTATAATAATAAAACACCCCTTCCTCATGTCTTCTTTCTAGTCACCCAGAGTCATTGGACATTTCTAATTCTTGCTAGTTACTTCACTTCTCTGTGTAATTGTTTTTTTCCTTAGGTGTTGCATATTATTTCTTCTTTTCACTTTCCTTCATCTAATAACTTCCTTCACATTTTTTAGAGCCTGGCTCAAAATTACCTCTTCTGAAAGGACTTCTAGCCCTGGTTTCATGGCTCAGGTAGTTGGAATGTCATCCTGTGTACCAAAAGGTTGTGAATTCCATCCCTGATCAGGGCCTGTACAGGAGACAACTGATTGATGTTTCTCATATCAATGTTTCTCTGTCCATTCCTCTCTCTAAAATCAATAAAATTATATCCTCTGGTGAGTTGTTTTTTTTTTTTTAAAGGACTTCCAAGGTTTCTCAGGCAGAATTACTTATTTCTAATATTTATGCTTGAAACATAGTATAAATAGATCTACCATAGTGCTTTTAAATTATATTTTAATCATTTTCCCCCTATGTGTATTGGTACCTTTTTTTCCTTCTGTACCTTTTGATTGTAAATTCCAATGAAGTAGGCAGTTTGGGTTGGCACATAATAAATAATTAATTTATGTGGAAATTTCAAGATACCATGGGGAAGGGTAAACAAATTAAAAAACATAGTAAAAATATTTTAAGTAATATATAACATAAAATATAAATTAAAGTAACAGAGTCTTGCTACAACCTAATTTTCAAAATCATGAAATTTTAAAGACTTTGTTCTTCATCAAAGTGGCTGTAATATGCAGAATTACTTAAATTGTATTTTTGTACCTTAGTGTCTCATTTAATTCACTCCAGACAGAAATTAGGGTACAGTAAAGACATATGTTTAAAACTGATTGAATACTTCATATGCTTTTTTTTCTCATTCTCTTTTGATTTATTGTCAACTCTCTTAATCAGAAGCAAAAATAATCAATATAGCGAGTAAGCCAAGAGAACCTAAATGCAATTGAATGTACTTGTCAATTTTGAACTAAATTACTAGAGCAAATACTAAAAATGTGTATGTAGCTTATAAGCCACAGGCATCTACTATAAGCCACATTTTGGAAACAGTCATGCTGAGCACAGATTCATTTTAGCAACCTCTTAGTTGTTCTTGCTGAAGGAGGGGAGCGGATGCGTACCCTCTCTGGGTCTCAGTATCCTCACTTGTAAAATAAAATGGTTGGACTAGATTCATTCATTTGTTCCAAATGCTTCTGTGCCAGATGCTAGTGCTGGGAATACACAAATGAGCAAAACAGAGAGAGCCCTGTCTTCTAGAGACTTAAGAGACATTGGTGCATTTAAAATGATTGCTATCTAGGGTCTCATAACCATAACATGATGTTATAAATTAAATGAGATTGATCATGAAATGCTATTTCATATTTGCTTTTGAATGCAGAAGCACTGATGTTTATATGATTAAAGTTATCATTGGAAAACAAGCTTGTTTATTTTTCACTTACAGTTGACATACGATGTTATATTAGTTTCAGATATACAATATGGTGATTAAACATTCATATAATTTACAAAGTGGTCACTGTGATAAATCTAGTAGCCATCTGACACCATACCTAATTATCAATATTATTGACTATATTTCCTGTGCTGTGTTTTACATTTCTGTGATTGTTTTTATAAATGACAATTTGTAGTTCTTAATCCCTTCACCTTTTTCACCCATCCCCCTACCTGCCTCCCATCTGGAAACCACCAAACTGGGAAAGCGAGCTTCAATGGTGGAATTGGATAAACATATCGTCAATGTTTTATGTGGTAATTGCCTCTTGACATTAAACAGTAGAAATCTGGTCAATGTATTGACCACACATGGAGTAGAGTTCAGTGAGACATATGTACTTCTTTTAGAAATTTTTTTTTTAACATTTTATTTATTTTGAGAGAGAGGGGAAGGGAGGGAGAGAGAGAGGGAGAGAAGCATCCATGTGTGGTTGCCTCTCACACACCCCCTTCTGGGGACCTGGCCCGCAACCCAGGCATGTGCCCTGACTGGGAATCGAACCAGCGACCCTTTGGTTCACAGGTCGACACTCAATCCACTGAGCCATACCAGCCAGGGCTTGTTTTTTAGAAATTTAAAAAAAATTTTATTTTTATTGTTGTTCAAGTACAGTTGTCTCCATTTCCCCACCACCACTTACCCCCACCACTTCCCTCCACCCCAGCCATCCCCACCTCCCACCCGTGATCCTACACCACTTTGGCTTTGTCCATGTGCCCTTTATACATGTTTCTTGACAATCCTACCTCCTAATTCCCCTAATATCCCCTCCTACCTCCCCTGTGGTTACTGTCAGTTTGTTCTTTATTTTAATGTCTCTGGTTATATTTTGATTGTTTGCTTGTTTTGTTGATTAGGTTCCACTTATAGGTGAGATCATATGGTGTTTGTCTTTCACCACCTGGCTTATTTCATTTAGCATAATACTCTAGATCCATCCAAGCTGGTGTGAAGGGTAGGAGCTCCTTTTTTCTGCTGTATAGTATTCCACCATGTAAATATACCACACTTTCACAATCCACTCATTTACTGATGGACACTTAGGTTGCTTCCAGTGCTTGACTATTATAAATTATGCTGCTGTGAACATTGGGGTGCATAGGATCTTTTGAATTGGTGTTTCAGAATTCTTAGTATATAGTTCCAACAATGGAATTGCTGGGTCAAAAGGCAGTTCCATTTTTAGTTTTCTGAGGAAATTCCATACTGTTTTCCACAGTGGCTGCACCAGTCTGCAATCCCACCAACAGCATACTAGGGTTCCCTTTTCTCCATGACCTTGTCAGCACTTGTTTGTTGATGTGGTTATGATGGCCATTCTGACTGGTATGAAGTGGAATCTCATTGTGGTTTTAATTTGCAACTCTCTTAGAGGTAATGATGCTGAGCATCCTTTCATATGACTCTAGGCCCTCTGTCCTTCTAGAAGTGTCTGCTCAGGTCCTTTGAGACATATGCTCTTTAATTACCAGAATCCCTCATAGAGATTTCACTTTGCACACCAACTCCTCCTGCTCAATTCTAGATTGGCATTATTGGCTATGGCATTCCATATGACTTGATAATGGGGACAGAGCATTTTTCTATTGCTGTAAATGTTGTGCAGAGGAAACAACTGATTCAAAAATATGAATTATTTATCCTACATAAATGGATGATGGATTAAGAATAAAGAGGAAAAAGAAATAAGTAAATATATATTGTCTTAGTAGATCTGACTCATGGAGACTTTGGGGAGTAACTAGAATGACAAAAAGACACTCAGAGGAAGATAATGCTTTTGAATTTATTTTCTAAATGATCCCAATATTGCAGCCATATTATGTTTCTGCTAAGTGAAGACATCTATGATAAACAAGTCAACAGTAAAGCAGGTGCCTTTCTGCTCAAGTTTTCATTTACTGATTGGAAAAATATAATATTCCTTAGTGTGGCAAGAATGATGTTTCCATGGTATTAAACCAACATGGTGGGTTTTTTGTTTTTGTTTTTGTTTTCAACCAGTAATTGAATGGCCTCCATATGAAAAGCCATGCCTCGTAGCTCAGATGATACTATTTATTCTTTCGAGAAGATGCCTCTTCTATTATTGAGGCTGGGAACTGAGGTTGATGTCTCCTGGAAAGGAGGAAGTTAGAATGGAGGAGAAGTCTTTGCTAGAGAGAATAGAAGTAGAATACCTCCTTCTCTGAACATGTGGATTTAGGAAAGGAAAATAGGGAGGTGTGGCAAAGAGATCAGATTTCCATGTACTCATTTTCCCTGTCTTGGTAACAGAACCCAGTGCACGTGTTTGGAGTGTCCAGACATGTGTGGAAGAATCTGGCCACATCATTGGATCTTGTGGAAGAAAGCTCAATCAAAACTGTAAAACTCAGAGGGAAGGTCCTAGTTGGCCCTGTCCAAGATGACAAGAGTAGACTCACAAGTCTATTGAGGGGAATTGGCTGGTAGATGACCGGAGTCACAGATTTTGAGACCATAAGCTCTCATGGTGGATGCCATCATGATGCTTCCATAGACACATTACAAAATGGGGGAATACCCACTCGTGAATTATATCAGACCAGTCACAACACAACAGAAACTATAAAGAATCCAGAGGATACCCTGTGCCATAACACCACGAGTCCATCATCTTCCCTGACACTGTCTTGGTGGTGCCAGGATCAAGGGATTGTTTCAGTTACTACTGCGACATAATAAACCACTCAAATACTTAGTGGTATAAAAGAAAGATTTTATTATGCTCATGGATTTTATAGTCTGAGATTTGGACAAGGCATGGTAAGGAGTATTTTTCTGTACCATCTGACATGTGAAGCCTTATCTAGGAATACTCACTGGCTGAGAGTGACCTGATGCTCGGGGCTGGAATCACCAGGAGGTGTCTTCACTCACATGTCTGCTGATTGACAGTGACAGTTGGTTAAGACCTCAGCTGGGCTGCCAACCAGAGTACCTCTATGGCCTCTAATGTGGCCTTGTTTTCAAAACATGGAAGCCTAAGAGTAGTTGAACTTCTTATATGGTGGCTCAAGGTCCTAAACACAAGTGTCCTTGTGGACATGATGGAAGCTTCATTGCTTTTTATGACCTAGATTTTTCATATTCTATTGTTTGCAGTAATCACAAGCTCAGCTAGATTTGAGGGGAAGGGACGTAGGCCTCATATTTTTTCTTTTTAAATCATGTTTTAATTTATTTGTATGGCTAGTTAACATTTAATTATAAAATATTTGAATTATACAACATACCATTTAATATATGTAAAGTAAATTTTATATGTCACTTAGATATGTAAGGAAGTTAAATATATAAAGTAGGTTTCACATAATTGGTGTATATAATAGTATAAACACTTGTGAGTGTACCAAGTTTGCGTTGTTTTTCTGAGACATTTAATCTTTCATTTGACACATATTCCTTTGTTTCTTTATTGTGTTTGACTCTCTGTGTTGGTGTCTATCATTGGATAAAACAGCTGGCTCTCCCAGTCCTGAAGGAGTGGCTTTGTGCAGGGGATAAAACTTATCACTCAACCCTGCCCTAGCTCTTGGTATCCCTCAGATCTGCTCAGTGCAAGCAGCCTATTTTATTTGTAAAGGCTCCCAGTAGTTGAGGGAGTGCCAAGACCTATCAGTGTCCCAAAGGGGATGATCTCAGTCAGCACCTCAGTCAGATTATTGGAAGCCAGATCCTCAGACAAGAGCTTTTAGATGAGATCAGGCGCATTCAGGGTGGTATGGCTGTAGACAGGCAGGAGCTTTTAAAGTGCAAATATCTGAGGTCTGTCCAGAAGATATCCATCCGGGTAATATGAAAAATTGAAGAAGATACAAAATA
Organism: Desmodus rotundus; assembly: GCF_022682495.2. Classification (NCBI taxonomy): domain Eukaryota; kingdom Metazoa; phylum Chordata; class Mammalia; order Chiroptera; family Phyllostomidae; genus Desmodus; species Desmodus rotundus. Next base: position 61,393,002 of record NC_071394.1, read on the forward strand.
TAAGAAATATTGTATGTAGGACAATGACACCTCAGTCCCCTTCAAAGTAGGCACCTTGGGACCTCGCACAGTTCTCCCAATTTCCATCAGCTGCCCCATTGTATTTTCCTGAATCTCATCCACAGTCTGAAATTTCTTCCCTTTCAAAGGTGATTTTAGTTTTGGGAAAAGCCAGAAGTCTCAGGGCGCCAAATCTGGGCTTAGGGCACTGAGTCACCTGGGTGATTTGATGTGTAGCCAAAAAACTCTGCAGAAGATGTGATGCATGAGTGATTGAGTTGTTGTGATGAAGCTACCAATCACCAGTTGCTCACAGCTGTAGCCTTTTGAATCATCTAAATAGTTTTCATGGAGGAATGCTCAAGCTTAATGCAAAATTTGATGCAGATTCATTGCTCTACTCGCTCAGTTATTTTGTATGTAATGGCCACACAGTACACATGCTCACTCAACAGTGTCTGCTGCCCCCACTGACTAGCACAGTGAAGTCACCATTGTTCATGCATGCACATTCTAGTCCACTCTCCTTGGCTGCCAGGTTACATTGATGTCATACAAACCATTCTTGTTGTATTAACAATAACTGGACTTTTTCCAGAAAGACCTTGTGTACAGCCCTGCGGGGCTGCAAGCATCAGCCCTGCTGGCTACCAGAAGCCAGGCCTATAGACAGGTCCCCTAGTGGCAGCCTCAAACCCCTGGCAGCAGGCAGTGGAAAAGCTCCCCTTTGGGATATACTGGTGCTCTAGAGCACACAGAGGGAGAGACAGTGCAATGATTTGCCCACCAGTTTCCATCCCGGAAGACCACCCCAGCAGGCCTCCAAGAGTGTGTCAAACCAGGTGCCTGCCCCTTAGGCCTGATGCTCCAAGATAAGTAAATGAGCCTCTTATACACAGAGTTCAAGTGCATCATGATCAGCCTTGGTCCCTGGGGTGTCTGAGTCCAAGCAATGAACCTTTTAAAAACTATTTCTCAGATTGTTCTAGTTTTGTGGGTCTAAGCCCTGGGGTTTTCAAAGCTAGATGTTTTGGGGTCTCCTCTCTCAGGTGCAGGTCTTAAAAGTTGAGGTGCCATTTGTTGGGTTCAGACTCTTCACTCTTCAAGGAGAAGCTTGGGGTTTTAATTTCCCTCCGTATCGTGGGACTCTGGGTTGGTCACTGCACTGGAGGTAAGATTGATTTGAAGATTGTGTCCCAGCCTCTCCTGCCCACCTCCATGTGGCCTCCCCTCATTAACCCGTGCAAAGGTTTTATGTGTTTTTCAGAGGAGGTAGTTCCATATGTAGCTGTAGATTTGGTGGGTTTAGGGGAGGAGGTGATTCAGGATCCTTTTATGTCACCATCTGGAACTGGAACTTTGGATTCCATTTCTTGATGGAGGGTGGCAAGTCACCTTATAGATGAGCAAATGGGATGGGAAATAATGTTCTGACATCTTTGGAAACTGATAGGATAATCCATGGAACATACTTGAAAGCCACTGTTTACACTAAAAAGGAGACTAGTTAAACCCAAGTGGCCAGGATAATATTAATTGGAAAGTTTAAATTTTTATTACTCAGTGGAATGTGGTCCATGGAGAAGATTAAATTTGTTTTCTTTTTCTCATATTGTAGTAGAAGATATTTATTTTGTAATCTCACTTTTAGCCTAATTGATTTGGGTTTAATTTTGAAACCACTGTGTTCTCTGTCAGTGACATTTTAATAGCTAGCCCATATCTCCAGTGCCTAATCTCAATTTCAGCTGTCTAAGAACAAACATTTCTCTCTCGATTATAGTCAAACAGTCTTTTGAGTACTTCCGAATGATGACTGCCTATTTCTTGGAGTGTTCAGAAGTTCCTCACCTGTGTGTTCTCCAATGAGTTTGAGAACACACATCTCTTCCAATTGTAAACAAATTTCTCAGGTTAAATGTAACTTTTATTCACCTTTAAAACTATTCATTCTTTATCAGAAGATTATGTTTTGGTCACAATTTTTAAAAATTAAATTATAAGTTATTTCTCTTTTCTGTGCCCTTAGGTTCCTCATATTAAACAATAAAAAGATATGTTAGGTCAAATAATTTTAAAGTTTTCATCCCATTTTATGAATCTATTAGTTTCTCTTATTTTAAGGAGATAAAGAAGAGCAATAAAGAATCTATAGGTTAACTTTACATAAAATAATTCTCGTATGTATCTACTTGGTCACACTGGCATTTAGGAAGGAAATGTATGAGGAGGTCTTGACAATTTTTTGTCTGTATAACTTAAAATAGGTTTTATAGAATCTTGACAAAATAGCTGAAACATTTTTTATTCTAAAGTTGGAAAAATTTTCAGAACAATAATAGCACTTCACCTAAATTTTGAAATACCACAAATGAATAAACTTAAAATTAAATTGCTCTTGAACTTCAGGCAGGCATATGAGCTAAATTTATTTTTGTTACATGATACAAATGTTTCATTTCTATTCATTTGGAGGAAGAGAAAAACCTAGTGGAGTTGGTAGAAAGCTTTGAGAGAAATTAGTCAATTTAACTGCAATAACTAAGAAACATAACTGGTGATTATGAAAAGAAAAACTTATCTCATTGTCATAATTATTGTGAAAGGTAATATACTTATTTTAGAAACAGGCATCTAAATATTTAGCTCTATTTCAGATTGAGAGTATATCATCTTAAATCATGACTGAAGCATTTTATGATAACATTTGAGATTTTACTTAATATTTAATTACATAAACCATTAGCTGAGCAAAGTTGAAGCACCTTATTTTGGAAATCAATAAAATCAGTAATCATTTTTTATAGGTTAAGACTAGGTATGGATTTGCAGTATTTTTCTTTTACAGAACAGAATTCTATTAAAGGTAGTTTATATATGTATATTTTTTAGCTGGAAATTTTTTCCCTAACAATGTTGTATATAAAATGAAATTTATGGTAGATTTAAAAATTGACTAGAATGATGCTAGTTGGCCTTGAGCCCAATTCACTTGGCCATTCTTTTTTCACCCAGCAAGGCTCTGTATTCACCCTGGAACCCTGAGCATTGGAAGAGCAATTTGAAAATCAATACCTTTTTGTATAAAGTTTATATTAGTGTGTAAATGGTGACATTAACTGATTACTACATGGCCGATATTGAGAAAGACATTATTTATTGAAATTTCTTCTTTTATGCATATAAAATCCAACTGATTGTGTTTTTTTACTATTAGATATTAAATTTCATGTTTTAAAGAGAGTGGCATTTGAAAGAAACAAAGTCTAGTTTAAATGGTTTCCTAAACCACCTAGAAATAATTAAATCAGTCAGGGAGTTTATACATAAGTAATCAACAGAGACCCTCAAGTAAATGAAATAAAGTACTGCTTCCGAGTTTGTTCAAAGTGCTATATTCAAATGCTAGAAAAAAACCCAGCACTATTTATTAATATAGGAAACATACTTTATTTTGGGTTACTTTTATGTAATCTTCTCACTTTTGAAAGATTTAAAATGACTGGAGTGTCAGATCTGGATGTTTCTCTAGATGTTAATGAACTATTCAGAGTTATCTAGTTGAGGTTAACCATGTCTGGAAATCTCTCCAGTGTATTTTATGGCATTTATAGAATGTGTTTGACTTTGTAGAATGTTCATCACTAAGCATCTTCCAGAGAGGCAGCTGATAAATCTTTGACAGGACACAGAACTCCCAGGCTAACAGATGTCTTTGTTGGAGGTCTTAACATAGCAAAAGTAGGCTGACTTGTCATTGTTTACCTGCCTTCTGTCTTCCTCAGTTTTTGGTCACCCCTAGTCATTAAACATTGCCACTATCTCCTTTCAGCATATAATCTCAAATCCACCTTTTTCTCAACTCATAGTCCAGTAGTTAGCAAATCAAGAGAAGTTATAATTTCCATAACCCCATGAAATAACTATATTTTCAACGAAAACCTTCGTGTCATTGAGTCAGAACTGGATTATCCATGTGGGAGATTGGGCAAAGGCCTGTTGGTCCTCAGATTAGCTTTTCTTTTTCTAGAAAGGGAGAAGCAGCATCACCAGCTTCCTGTTACAGTAATCTTGCCTTTGGTAATGGACATCACACATCCTTGAAAATATTCCAGGTAGTTTGGTGTTATTCAAATTACCCCAGCCCCTGACAAGTTCCTCATGAGACACTTGTATTTGTAAGCCAGTAGTTAATCACATTGTGCTGGGAACTGCTGGAGAGAAACCAAGTGGTCTCTCACTTTAAGGACTTTATAGTTTGAGAAGCTCTAGGGTCAGAGTCCCTGAGTTCAAATCTCTCTTCTGTCACTTACTAAATGTGCAACTTTGCACAAGTTCTTGAACTTATGTATTTCCATATGTCTTAAATGAAGATTATGAAAATCATTACCCCATGGGGTTGTGAGAATTAAATGAGTTAATATAGGTAAAGCACTTTGTGCCTGGCACATAGTAGGCACTGGCTACCTGGTAAGCACATAGTCAGCTATTATTATTAGTTGGCAGGGCACTTTGTCTCTTCGGTTTTGATTTCTCCATGTGACATTACATTCGGGACTCATTGAGCTGAACTCCAAAAGTAATAATGTGTAAAATGCTTTTCCTGGTATTTATTTGCACCAGTGGATGTGTGTGTGTGTGTGTATATGTGTGTTTCCAGTCAGGCTCAGGAACTGGGTTTGAGTGGCCATGTTGAAGACTGGCAGACCTGTTGCACTAAGAGAGATCTAAGATGCTAGGTAAGAGCTGATGGTCAGAAGCTGGGAGGACTTTGTCAACATCAAACAGAGTTCCTTCCAAGTGCTGCAGAATCCTTCTGAAGACTGACATTGATTTACCATCACCCATTCCACTTCACTCTAGTCTAGTTCAAGTAAATCAATACTCTTTTAACACTGGACACTTAAACAAAGAAACCTCTTTAGTAAGTGCAGGCTGCAAATAGGAAAATCTGAGAATGAGAACCATATTTTTCAGACTGTAAGATTCCTACCCCCCAAAATTTGGGAGAAAAATAGGGGTGAGTCTTATAGCCCAAATGTAGCTTACCTGGCTCGCTGGGTGGGGGAGGGTGGTGGTGCAGGGGGTGGCGGTGGAGTGGGGTCACATGAGGCAGGAGCAGGACCACATTGTTTGCTTCATTTTTTTTTTTTCCTATTTTCCTCTAAAACCTAGGGCGTCTTATGGTCCGGTGCATCATATAGTCCAAAAAATACGGTGGTTTTCTAGGCCTCATTCTCCCACTGCAGGTGCCAGAACTGCTCCTCAGTAACAGGTTGTTGTATCTTGGACATGGGTTAGCTGGGGAAGCTCCAGTGTAAATGACTTCCCCTGAACTGCCTGGATCCCAAATTCCTGGTCCTGGGAGAGTTGGTGAAGGGTCCTATCTGAAAAATTGATAATACCAACTGTAGCAACCCAATTGCTGAACAGAGCTCAGCCTTTTTGCTGCATTTCCTCCTACTGCCTTCCCAAGAATGTCTGTGTGTCTGGGAAGATTCAGGATCTCACTGGTTCCTGTTTCCCTAGCCTGGCACAGTGAGCTTATGTCTCAGTGGCTCATTCCCCCAGGACCTAGACAGAGGGACCCCAACTACTTTAATAAATTATAGCACAGTAGATTCTCATTTTTCAAAACAGTTTTCTAGGCACTTTTGGGAACACTGAGTTAGGGAAAGTGAATCATCACCCCAGGGGTAATACAGGCTTAGTGCCTAGGAATGTCTGGTGACATTTTCATGAACCAATCAAGATGTAACCTTGTTTAATGTGTATCTCTGTTTTAAAAAACCTCATTTAATGTATGTTATTGATTAACAGTGAACTCACAGCTGAAAGCACTATGACTCCTGGCTGAAGGAAGCTTATCTAACACATATACTATTTTCTCCATAAGACACAACACAGCCTTCTTGTGTTTGGGAACAGGAAACAGTAGTTCAGCATTATGCTTGTGACCAATTTAAAATAGCAGAATTATCAACAAAAAGGATAACAGTGTGACAAATGCAGCACTAAATATACTTGAAAAGGACACTGTTTATACTCTCAGATAATAAAACAAGAAGGCAGAGTGTTGCCTTGGTTGACTTTAGCTGGGCATGTGCATGGCTGACAAATTTCTCACCTCTCTGCCCAGATCCATGTTCAAGAATTACCAAAAAGTACCATATGATTGATTTGGGGTTGCAAATAAATTTTTGGAAGTAGACAAATTTGCAAATGTGGAATCTGCAAGTAAAGAGGATTGACTCTACACTTCAGGCAGGGTCATATTGGTGTGTACAAGTTATTTTTGATTCATGAAACTTTTGACTTAAAACATGCCTACTACCTGAGTCTTGAGCATTCTAATGATTCTGGCTCTTATTTTCACCAATGGCAGGAACACTGTCTGTAGAAATTCTCATACACAGACTGACACCTGCCACACTTAAAAAATATTAAATCCCAATTCCCAAACTTTAATTATCTGTCCCTCCAACTTCAATAAATCTTGTCCATAATATGACATGGAATTGGGAAAGAGCCCTTTCCCTTTTTTGTCCTGCCATATGCTGGCCTCACTCAGACCCCAGGGGTCACAAGATGCTGGTGGAAGTGGTTTGGGAAGCTTCTCCAGGTAGCTCTGGGCAGGAAGCATGGCTACATAACAGCCAGAACAGAAAATTGAAGGTAGGTGTGTGGTGGTAACTGGTTTCTGGGCAATTATGAGGACCTTCTGGAGTGCCCCCCAAAATAACTGGGAACATTTTGGGCATGACCATTTTTTTGGTAATCAAGCTTATGGAGAATTATGCCATGATAATATAAACTTAAAAAGGAACTGTTACCTTGTTTTATAGGCCTGGGAATTTCTGGTTACTTGGATTACAGAATTTTGATTAAAATACCATGAAAATCAATATAATAAAATACTCTAATAAATACCTACTGTGTGCCATGAAGCCTACAAACTATTTTACATGCATTATTTTATGTAATAATAGGAATTACAAGTTCCATTTTGTAGATGAGAGAATATAGGTTGGAGAAATTAATAATTGTGATTAAACTAGAAAGTTAAACCAGAATTCAAAGCTGGGTCTGTCTGGCTTCACATTCCATGCTCCTTTCTGTTCACTACATTTCCTCAAATATTTATGTCAGAGAGTGATTGAGTGGAGGTTTGGAGTGCAAAGTATTGTTAGGAAGTTTTTAAGATGTGGGAGAAACATAGGTATGTAGTAATAATCTTCTACAATTTGTCCACCCCAAGGAAAGGATTCTTTCTCGTGCCACGTGACGGTAATTAATATCTGTTAACCTTCAACAATAGTACACATGGGAGACATTACATGTGCTTGTGATGACTTAGCGAGGCAGTGACTATCAATCATATTTCAACCTACTATTGCAATGTTAGGCATTTAATGTTATTTAGAAGTCAGATAGGCTTTCTTATTTGATTATTTTAGGGAATTCTACACGGGGGCATCACCTCACACATCACCAATCACACTTTACATTCGACCCTCTGACACGCCCTGCAACAGCAGCCAAGAGGGCTGTGAACCTTGAAGGGCCCAAACCTTGCTTTCTATTTTCCTGTCAATTAATTTTCATAATAAAAGTAAATAAAGTCCCGTATCTGTTATTTTTTTAAATCCCAGCCTGGCTTCTACAACATCTCAAAAGGAAAAAGAAACCCCCCAAAAGAAAAATTATGAGTGAAGGAAGATTGTTCAATGAAAAGTGTACAGATGACTATTTTTTTGTCAAGGCAAATGGTAAGGAACTCAGCTTAATTTGTAGGGAATTTGTACAAGTTTTCAAAGACTCTAATTTGAAAAGGCATTATATGCAAAAACATGCTGCCAAATTCAACGAGTATGAAGGATTGTGTCATAAGGAAAAAAATAGTAGAACTGAAAAAACTCTGTCATCTTAACAAAATATTTTTTCAAAAAGTTACAACTTGAGTGGATTCCATTGTAAAAGCTAGTTATGTGGTAGCATATTTAATAGCAAAAAATCAAAACCATTTACTGGTGGTAAGTTTATTTATAGAAAACAGAAAGCATGGCAGGTATAATTTGCCCTGAAAAAAAAAGAAGGATATTTCTAAAATTAGCTTGTCTCACCAGATTATATCCAGGTGAAATGAAGAAATTGGAAAATCTATTGAAAAAAGTTTGGAGAGTAAAGCTGCTAATTTAAAATTTTATGCTTTGGTGGTGGATGATAACACTGATGCTACAGATTTGGCTCAAATTGCCATTTCTGTTAGAGGTGTTGATGACAAATATAATGTCACTGAAGAAATGGCTTCTTTAGTGCCATCAAAAGATACAAATAAATCAAGAGATTTATACAAAGCACTAAAAAATACGTTAAAGAGATTTTCTTTGTCCATTATAAACATATCTGGTATAGGTACTGATGGTGCCCTGGTGATGGTAGGTAAAAGAGAGGGGCTTTCTTGTAAAATTAATAGAAGATGATACACTTACTGCCCAAAACTCATGTTTGATGAAGTATCATTGCATAGTACATCAAGAAAATTTATGGGGGACAGGCAAGATGGCAGAGGAATAAATGATAGCCACATTAACCTCCTCCCAGATCCAATTTGGAATTACAACTAAACTGGGGAGAAATTACCTGGAAAAAACAACTGAACAATAGCAAGAAAGGAGTCTTATAACCTCAGACAGACAGAAGAATCATCCACAGCACTAACTGACTGGTAAGGAGTATGGTGGAGACTAGAGAAGGCTGGCTGGGAGCCCACAGGTGACAGCTCCAGAGGGATAATTAAGCAAATGGTTGGATCATCCTGAAGAGTGTGGGGTCTAAACCTGAAGCTGGGATCCCCAGCCCACAGCTCCAGAGCCCAAAAAGTACACAGGTAACAACTGGCAGTGAAAAGTGGCAGGGTTGCTCTCTGCCAGAGATGGATGGATGGAGACTCCAAAGAGACATTTAAAGGGCCAATGCACATATTTTCACTTATAGCAACTTACCCTGGGCTCCAGCAAAGGAGGGAGCAGAGTGGGCTAGAGACACCTGAGGAGACTAGGGACGGAAGCTTTGGGGAGAGAGCTGAGAGAGTAGCCATCTGGATCAGGGTGCCGAATCATCCCCCATAAGGCAGAAGCCATCGTGCTCAGGCAGAACACTCCCCTCTGAGAGTATAGGGCCTGGGGGGAAACAACAGCCCTGACCCCAGTAGAGACTCTACTCTGGCTCTGTGGTGCCTAAGTCTGACTGTCCAGTGCAGAGTGACTAGATTAACAAGGGAAGGAGTCAGCCACAGATAGTAGATCCCTGGCAAAGGGGGAACAGAGTGGACTAGGGACACATGAGGAGAGACTGGGGACAAAGGCATTAGGGAAAGAAGTGACAGAGTTAAGACCTGAATTTGGGTGCTGAGTCATCACCCCTATGGCATCAGCCATCCTATTCAGGCACACCACTCCCCTCAAGCAGCAGCAGGCTGAGGAGAAACAACAGGCCCAATACCAGGAGGGATTCCGGGCTTAAGCCTGAACACTGAGTGCAGTGATTAGATTAATAACTGAAGGAGACAGCCACAGAGAGCAGATCCCTGGCAGTCTCTGAGCAGGCTGCCTAAGATCTGACAGGGTCAACATCTGACATTCACCAGAGGCAGATCCAGAAAGGAAAAACAGAAAGGTAAATACTAAAGGCTACGGAGGTGAAATACACTGTAGTCTCCATGATTTGCGATAATTCCTTTCCTGCATAGCTTTTTAAACTTTTAAATTTATTTTTATTTTTAATATGTTTTATTGATTATGCTATTACAGTTGTCCCATTTCTCCTCCTTCACTACACTCCATCCTGCCCACCCCCTCCCTCCCACATTCCCCCCCTATAGTTCATGTCCATGGGTCATACTTATAAGTTCTTTGGCTTCTACATTTCCTATACTATTCTTACCCTCCCCCTGTCTATTTTCTGCCTACCATTTATGATACTTATTCTCTGTACCTTTCCCCCCTCACTCCCTCTCCCACTCCCCTGTTGATAACCCTCCATGTAATCTCCATTTCTGTAGTTCTGTTCCTGTTCTAGTTGTTTGCTTAGTTTGCTTTTGTTTTTGTTTTAGGTGTGGTTGTTAATAACTGTGAATTTGCTGTCATTTTTACTGTTCATATTTTTTATCTTCTTTTTCCTAGATAAATCCCTTTAACATTTCATATAATAAGCGCTTGGTGGTGATGAACTCCTTTAACTTGACCTTATCTGGGAAGCACTTTATCTTCCCTTCCATTCTAAATGATAGCTTTGCTGGATACAGTAATCTTGGATGTAGGTCCTTGCCTTTCATGACTTTGAATACTTCTTGCCAGCCCCTTCTTGCCTGTAACGTCTCTTTTGAGAAATCAGCTGACAGTCTTATGGGAATTCCTTCGTAGGTAACTGTGTCCTTTTCTCTTGCTGCTTCTAAGATTCTCTCCTTCTGTTTAATCTTGGGGAATGTAATTATGATGTGCCTTGGTGTGTTCCTCCTTGGGTCCAGCTTCTTTGGGACTGTCTGGGCTTCCTGGACTTCCTGGAAGTGTATTTCCTTTGCTAGATTAGGGAAGTTCTCATTCATTATTTGTTCAAATAAGTTTTCAATGTTTTGTTCTTCCTCTTCTCCTTCTGGTACCCCTATAATTTGGATGTTGGAATATTTAAAGATGTCCTAGAAGTTCCTATGCCTCTCCTCATTTTTTTTGAATTCTCAATTCTTCATTCTTTTCTGGTTGGCTCTTCCTTTCTTCCTTCTGGTCCACACCGTTGATTTGAGTCCCAGTTTCTTTCCCATCACTGTTGGTTCCCTGTACATTTTCCTTAGTTTCTCTTAGCATAGCCTTCATTTTTTCATCTAATTTGTGACCAAATTCAACCAATTCTGTCAGCTTCCTGATGTTTTGAACTGTGCATCTGATAGGTTGGCTATCTCTTCATTGCTTAGTTGTATTTTTTCTGGAGCTTTGATCTGTTCTTTTATTTAGGCTATTTGTTTTTTTTTGTCTTGGCGTGCCTGTTATGTAAAGGGGAGGAGCCTTAGGTATTCACCAGGGTGGGGTAATACTGGTAGCTGCACTGTGATGCTATACATGGGGGAGAGGTCCAATATGGAGCAATGGGGCTTGCTCCACTCTCTGGCGGTTTTCAGTCACTCCTTCCACTACCCACAATCAAATTGGACCCTTCTGGTGATGCTTCCCCAGTGGGGGGGTTTGTGTAGGTTCTAGGACCCTGTGGGTCTCTCCAACAAACTGTCCTGTGAGGCTGGAGTTTCTCCCACTGCCACCTCAAGCCCCACAGCTGTTTTCAATCAGTGGATTGAGGCTTTATTTCCCCATGCTGGAACTCTGGGTTGCATGGTCTGTCACCTGGTCCACCAGCTACTGCCTAGCCAGGCAGCTGCAGCTTTGCCCACCCCGCTCCACAAACCATCACCTTGCTGGGTCCACCAGCTGCTGCCTTTCAGCAAGTTCTCTCTGCCGGGCTCTGCCCCTCCTACCAGTCTGGATGAAAGTTTCTTCATTATCTCCTTGGTTGTCGGACTTCCATGCAGTTCAATTTCCTGTCAGTTCTGGTTGTTTTTAAGTTGTTGTCCTTTGGTTGTGCGAGGAGGCACAGTGTGTCTACCTATGCCTCCATCTTCCTTTTCCTACATAGCTTTTTAACATTCATTTCTAGTCCATCAAATTTGTGCATATTAAGTCAATAGATTTTATACTGTAGTCTATTTCTCTCCTTTCTTATAACATTCTTAATGCCTTTACACCCCTATAAATACTGGTTCATTTGCTTTTGATACTGGGATTGCTGAGAAGGGCAGAGATATTTTTGAGGATGTAGGTTTGCTCCCTGGACTTTGTGGTTTTGTTCTGGCAGCACCTGCACAACAGCATACAAGACATGGTGGGCAGTGTGACCCTCAGTCCACAAGTGGGAGAGAATGACCCACCAAAGAATGACCCAAGAATAATCAAAGCCCAATTACATCCAGAGAGACAACATAATCAGCATAAAAGGCATCCCAAGAGCATCAAGTTCAGGAGATCAAGGAGACTGCATGACTGAATCTCACACGTCTCCTACTATAGAAGTTCACACCAAAATCTCAAGGACTCAAAACAGATCAATTTACGAAGCAGAGGCAAACAAGAAAAGTCTCACAAATAATGAGAAGACAAAGAAACAAGCCCCAATCAAAAGGAAAGGAGGAATGCTCAGAAAGAATGCTAAATGAAATAGCGGCAAATCAACTGTCAGATAATGAGTTCAAAACAATGGTTATATAGTCGTTCCTTTCCCCTTTCCCCTTTCCCCTCTGTCCCCTCCCCACGCACCCCTGGCTATTGTTAGATTGTTCTTAACTTCAATGTCTGGTTATGTTTTCTTTGCTTTTTTCTTTTGTTGATTATGTTCCAGTTAAAGGTGAGATCATATGGTATTTGTCCCTCATCGTCTGGCTTATCTCACTTAGCATAATTCATTCCATGCTGTTGCAAAGAGTATAAGCTCCTTCTTTCTCTCTGCTGCATAAAATTCCATTGTGTAAATATACCATAGTTTTCAGATACACTCATTTGCTGATGGGCACTTAGGTTGCTTCCAGTACTTGGCTATTGTAAATTGTGCTGCTTTGAACATTGGGGTGCATAGATTCTTTTGGATTGGTGTTTCAGGGTTCTTAGGGTATAATCCCAGCAGCAGAATTGATGGACAAAATCAAGGGCGAGGGTGGAGTTGGGGGAGGGAGGGAGGTTCGGCTGGGGTGGGGTGGAGGGATGGGGAGAAAAGGCATACAACTGTAATTGAATAACAATAAAAATTTAAAAAAAAGACTGTGAAAGATTTGTTATATATTTGTTATATTTTTAATGTGAAGCATTATTACAGGAAAAGTCATTCATTTCCAACTTTAGAAAGTTTTATTTATACCTTTCATCTTCAGTTGTGTTTGACGCTTTTTATTTGCTTGCTTGGGCCCTTAATTATATAGTATTTCTAAACAAACAAACAAACAAACAAAAAACAATGGTTATAAGGAAGCTCAATTAGCTCACTGAAAATTACCAAAAACTACAGGAAACCTACAAGGAACTTAACTGCAAATTACACCACATTGAAAAAGGACATAGAAATTGTCAACAAGAATCAACAGGAAATGAAGAAAACAATTTCTGAATTGAAGAACACAGTAGAAGGAATCAAAATCAGGCTAGATGAAGCAGAGGATCGAATCAGTGAGCTGAAGAACAAGGTAGAAAAAAACTCCCATAAAGATTAAGAAAAAGAAAAAAGACTCAGAAAGAACGAAGAGGTGGTAAGGGAACTGCAGAACAACATGAAATGGAATAATATTCGTATAATAGGGATAGCAGAAGGAAAAGAAGAAGAACAAGAGATACAAAACCTGTTTCAAAAAGTAATGATGGAAAGCATCCATAATATGATGAGAGAAAAAGTCACACAAATCTAGGAAGCACAGAGGGTCCCAATCTAGAGGAACCTAAAGAGGCCCACTCCCAGACACATCATAATTAAAATGGCTAAATTCCAAGACAAAGAGAGAATCTTCAAGGCAGCAAAGGAGAAACAGGAAGTAACATACAAGGGAGCCCCGAAAAGCCTAGCAGCTGACTTCTCAAGAGAAACACTAGGAGCCAGAAGGGAAGAGCAAGAAATATTCCAAATAATGAAAAGCAAAGGCCTAAAACCAAGAAAACTGGACCCAGCAAGGCTGTCAATTAAAATGGAAGGCAAAATAAGGAGTTGCCCAGACAAAGGACAAAGAATACACCTCCACCAAACCAGCTCTGCAAGAGATGCTAAAGGGACTGCTTTAAGCAAAGGAAGGAAAAGAGAAAGAGAGAGGAACACAGGTATGAAAAAATGGCAGTGAATAACTACCTATCGATAATAACCTTAAACATAAATGGATTAAATGCTCCAATCAAAAGACATAGAATAGCTGAATGGATAAGAAAACATGACCCACACATATGCTGACTACAGGAGGCCCACCTCAGAGCAAAAGACTTATACAGACTGAAAGTGAAGGGTTGGTAAAAAATATTCCAAGCAAATGACATGGAAAAAAAGGCTGGATAGCAGTGCTCATATCAGACAAAATAGACTTCAAAGCAAAGGCCATAAAAAGAGACACAGAAGGTCACTTCATAATTCCGAAGGAAGAATCCATCAAGAAGACATAAACATTGTAAACATATATGCGCCTAACACAGGAACACCCAAGTACGTCAGGAAAATATTGGAGGACTTCAAGAGAGAGATTGACAGCCACACAATTATGGTAGGGGTTTTTAAAATGCCAGTGTTAAAAATGGATTTCTTCCAAACAAAATATCAACAAAAATATTGTGGCATTGAACAATGCCCTAGATGAAATGTACTTAACTGAAATGTATAGAACCTTTCATCCCCCAAACTCAAAATACACACTTTTTAAAATTATTTTGTTGCCGTTCAATTATAGTTGTCTGCATTTTCTCCCCACCCCTCCCCCCACCACATCGAAACCCACCTATCTCCCTTGCTTCCTCCCTCACCCTTGGTTTTGTGCATGTGTCCTTTATAGTAGTTCCTGAAAACCCTTCTCCCCACTATCCCCTCCCCACTCCCCTCTGGTTATTGTTAGATTGTTCCTAACTTCGATGACTCAGGTTATATTTTATTTGCTTCTTTCTTTTGTCGATTATGTTCCAGTTAAAGGTGAGATCATATGGTACTAGTCCCTCACTGCCTTGCTTATTTCACTTAGTATAATGCTCTCCAGTTCCATCCATGCTGTTGCAAAGGGTATAAGGTCCTTTTTTCTCTCTGCTGCATAGAATTCCATTGTGTAAATATACCATAGTTTTTGGATCCACTCATTTGCTGATGGGCACTTAGGTTGCTTCCAGTATTTGGCTATTGTAAATTGTGCTGCTTTGAACATTGGGCTGCATAGGTTCTGTTGGATTGGTATTTCAGGGTTCTTAGGATTTAATCCCAGCAGTCGAATTGCTGGCTCACAAGGCAGTTCCATTTTTGGTTTTCTGAGAAAATTCCATACTGTTTTCCACAGTGGCCTCACCAGTCTGCATTCCCACCAACAGTGTACTATGATTCCCTTTTCTCTGCATCCCCTCCAACACTTGTGTTTGTTTGTTTATGATGGCCATTCCGGTAGCTGTGAACTGATATCTCATTGTGGTTTTAATTTGCATCTCTCTGATGTCTAGTGATGCTGAGCATCTTGCCATATGTCTCTGGACCCTCTGTATGTCCTTGTTGGAGAACTGTGTGTTCAAGTACTTTGCTCATTTTTTAATTGGATTTTTTATTTTCCTAGAGTGGAGTCTTGTGAGTTCTTTATACATTTTGGAGATCAAGCCTTTGTGTGAGGTATCATTGGCAAATGTTTTCCCATATAGTTGATTCTCTTTTCTTTTTAATGCTGTTTTCTGTAGCCATGCGAAAGTTTTTAGTTTGATGAGGTCCCATTTGTTTATTTTTTCCTTTATGTCCTTTGCTGTAGGGGCATATCAGTGAAAATGTTGCTGCATGGAATGTCTGAGATTTTTGTGCCAATGTTCTCCTCTAGGACTTTTATGGTGTCATGGCTTATATTAAAGTCTTTGTCCATCTTGAATTTATTTTTGTGTATGGTGTCAGTTGGTGATTGAGTTTCATGTTTTTGCATGTAGCTGTCCAGCTCTCCCAATACCATTTGTTGAAGAGGCTATTCTTGCTCCATTTTATGCTTCTTCACCCTTTGTCAAATATTAATTGACTGTAGAGACTTGGGTTTATTTCTTGGCTCTCTGTTTGGTTCCATCCGTCTATATGCCTTTTTTAATGCCAGTACCAGACTGTTTTGATTACAGTGGCCTTGTAATACATTTTGATATATAGGTATTGTGGTCCCTCCTGCTTTGTTCTTCATTCTCAAAATTGCTGCAGCTATTCAGAAGCATTTATGGTTCCATATTAATTTTTGAAATGTTTGTTCTATATCTGTGAAATAAGTCATGGCTACTTTAATAGGGATTGCATTGAATCTATAAATTGCTTTGGGTAGTGTGGCCATTTTGGTGATGTTAATTATTCCAAACCATGAGCATGGTACATGCTTCCATTTGTTTGTGTCTTCCTTAATTTCTTTCTTCAGTGTTGTGTAGTTTTCTAAGTACAGGTCTTTTACCACCTTGGTTAGGTTTATTCCTAGATACTTTATGTTTCTTATTGCTATATGAAATGGGATTTTTTTCCTGATTTCTGTTTCTTATGTTTCATTGTTAGTATACAAGAAAGCCTTTGACCTCTGAATATTGACCTTTTATCCAGCTGTTTTGCCAAATTCATTTATTAGGTCGAGTAGTTTTTTGGTGGAGTCTATAGGGTTTTCCATGTACACTATCATGTCATCTGCAAAAAATGACAGTTTCATTTCCTCCTTTCCAATTTGGATGCCTTTTATTTCCTTTTCTTGTCTGATTGCTGTGGCTAGGACTTCCAATACTATGTTGAATAGGAGTGGTGAGAGAGGGCATCCTTGTGTTGTTCCTGATCTTAGTGGGAAAGCTCTAAGTTTTTGTCCATTGACTATGATGTTGGCTGTAGGTCTCTCATATATGGCCTTTATTATGTTGAGGAATGCTCCCTCTATTCCCACTTTGCTGACTGTTTTTATCAGAAGTGGGTGCTGTATCTTATCAAGTGCTTTTTCTGTATCTGTTGATATGATCATGTGATTTTTCTTTGCTCTTGTTGATGTGATGTATTATATTTATTGATTTGCGAGTATTGTACCATCCTTGCATCCCTGGGATGATTCCCACTTGGTCATGGTGGATGATCTTTTTAATGTATTGCTGGATGCGGTTTGCCAATATTTTTTTGAGAATTTTAGCGTCTATGTTCATCAGTGATATTGGCCTGAGGTTTTCTTTCTTCATTGTGTCGTTATCTGGTTTTGGGATTAGAATGATGCTGGCTTCATAAAATGAGTTTGGGAGTCTTCCATCAGTTTGGATTTTTTTGAATAGTCTGTGAAGGATAGGGGTTAACTCTTCATTAAATGCTTTGTAGAGGTCTCCTGTGAAACCATCTGGTCCAGGGCTTTTGTGTGTTGGGAGTTTTTTGATGACTGCTTCAGTTTCGTCTGCTGTTATTGGACTGTTCAGGTTTTCTGCTTCTTCATTCAGTTTTGGAAGATTATATTTTTTCTAGAAATGTGTCCATTTCCCCTAGGTTTTCAAATTTCTTGGCATAAAGTTCTTCATAGTAATTTCTTACAATCCTTTCTATTTCTGTGGTATCAGTTGTAGTCTCTCCTTTTTCATTTCTAATTGTGTTTATTTGGATCCTCTCTCTTTTTTTCTTGATAAGCCTACTTAAAGGCTTGTAAATTTTGTTTATCTTTTCAAAGAACCAGCTCCTGGATTCATTGATCCTTAGAACTGTGCTTTTAGTGTCTATGTCATTTAACTCTGCTCTGATCTTGGTTATTTCCTTCCTTCTGCTTGCTCTGGGCTGTCTTTGTTGTTGTTCCTCGCGTTCTTGTAGGTGTAGGGTTAGGTTGTTTGTTTGAAATGTTTCTATCTTTTTAAGGTAGGCCTGTTTTGCTATGAACTTCCCTCTCAGAACTGCCTTTGCTGTGTCCCATAGGTTTTGGGTTGTTGTAAGTTCATTTTCATTTGTTTCCAGAAAGTTTTTGATTTCTTCCCTAATCTCATTCTTGACCCATTCATTGTTTAATAGCATGCTATTCAGTCTCCATGATTTTGAGTGTTTTGGGTTTTTTCCTTTGGGGTTGGTTTCTAGTTTCAGTCCCTTTTGGTCAGAGAAAATGCTTGATAGGATTTCAATTTTCTTGAATTTGTTGAGGCTTGCTTTGTGTCCTATCATGTGGTCTGTCTTTGAAAATATTCCATGGACACTTGAAAAGAATGTGTATTTTGCTTCTTTGGGATGAAATGCTATACATATATCAGTTAAGTCCATTTCCTCTAGGGTATTGTTAAGTGACACAATATCCTTGTTGATATTTTGTTTGGAAGATCTGTCCATTTTTGACAGTGGGGTGTTAAAGTCCCCTACTATAATTGTGTTGCTGTCAATGTCTTTCTTGAAATCCTCCAAGATTTTCTTCATGTATTTGGGTGCTCCTATGTTGGGTGCATATATATTTACAATGTTTATGTCTTCTTGCTGGATTCTTCCTTTGAGTATTATGAAGTGACCTTCTGGGTCTCTCTTTATGGAGTTTCTTTTGAAGTCTATTTTGTCTGATATGAGTATTGCTACCCCTGCTTTTTTTTTCCTGTCCATTTGCTTGGAAAATTTGTTTCCAGCCCTTCACTTTCAGTCTGTTTAATTCTTTTGTCCTGAGATGGGTCTCTTGTTGGCAGCATATGTGTGGGTCATGTTTTCTTATCCATTCAACTATTCTATGTGTTTTGATTGGAGCATTTAATCCATTTACGTTTAAGGTTATTATCAATAGGTAGTTATTCATTGCCATTTTTTCCTACCTGTGTTCCTCTGTCTTTCTCTTTTCCTTCCTTTCCTTAAAGCAGTCCCTTTAGCATCTCTTGCAGAGCTGGTTTGGTGGAGCTGTATTCTTTTAGACTTCTTTTGTCTGGGAAACTCTTTGTTTGGCCTTCTATCTTGATTGAGAGCCTTGCTGGGTAAAGTAGTCTTGATTGCAGCCCTCTGGTTCTCATTACCTGGAGCAATTTTTTGCCATTCTCTTATGACGTTGAGCGTTTCCACTGATAAGTCAGTTGCTAACCTTATGGGGGCTTCCTTGTATGTTACTTCCTTTTACTCCCTTGCTGCCTTTAAGATCCTCTCTTTGTCTTGGAATTTTGCTATTTTAATTATGATGTGTCTTGCAGTGTGGCTCTTTGGGTTTCTCTTGTTTGGGATTCTCTGTGTTTCCTGGATTTGTGTGACTTTTTCTCACATCAGATTAGGTTAATTTTCCATCATTACTTTTTCAAACAGGTTTTCTATCCCTTGCTCTCCTCTTCTCCTCTGGTAACCCTATTATATGGATATTATTATGTTTCACATTGTCCTGCATTTCCCTTAATCCCTCTTCATTCTTTCTGAGCCTCTTTTGCTTTCTTGTTCTTTCTGGGTGTTTTTTTCTACTTTGTCCTCCAGCTCGCTAATCAGATCCTCTGCTTCATCACGTCTGCTTTTGATACCTTCTACTGTGTTCTTCAGTTCAGAAATTGTATTCTTCCTTTCCTCTTGGCCCTTGTTGATAGTTTCTATTTCCTTTTCATGTTGATATAGTTTGCAGTGAGTTCATTCTAGTTTCACTGTAGTTTCTGGTAGTTCTCTGTGAGCTCAGTGAGCTTCCTGATAACCATTGCTTTGAACTCAGTATCTGATAGTGGACTTGCCTCTTTTTCAGTTAGCATTCTTTCTGAGGCTTCCTCCTTTCCTTTCATTTGGGGATTGTTTCTTTGTCTTCCCATTGTTTGTCAGACTCTTCTTGTTAGGCTCTGCTTCTTAAATTGATCTGTTCTGATTCCCTGGGTTTATGGTATGAACTTCTATGGTAGAATGCTAGTGGGATTCAGTGGTGCTGTCTCCTTAATCTCATGTGCTCACTGGTCTTGAGCTGACGTTTATGGGTCTAACATGGTGTAACTCTGGTCTTTTCAGTGCTCCAGGTTTTATTGTATCACCTGTGGGAGAAAGAGAAAGAAGGAAAAAAAAAAAAGGAGAAGGGATGGTGGGAAAAAGGGAATAGAAAAGGAATGGAAGGAAGGAAGGAAGAAGGAATAAAAAAAGATTGGAGGAAAGATAAGAAGAAGGAATTTTAACAAAAATTAAAACAACAGAATGAATAAAAGACGGCAGGAAGAAGGAATAAAAAAGGTAAAGGATGGAAGGAAGAAGGAATAAAAAAAGAATGAAGGACAGAAAGGAAGAAGGAATTCAGGGGGAAAGGACGAAAGTAAAAAAAAAAATTCTTCTGCTGGCTTTAAACTGGGCAGGTTAATTCTGCTGGTCTTCCTGTCTGTGAATTGGGAGGGGGTGGTTGGAGGGATTGGTTTCACTTTTCTCTCTTCCTGAGCCACACTCTTCCCTGTTGTTCAGCCTCCAGTCCAGTTCCTCAGGGTCCTTCTGCTCCCCACTAGGCCTTTACTTTACCAGTTGTGCTGTCCTTGAGTTGCACCAATTAGGGGCAACTCACACTGCACCTTCTTGCTCTTTGCTGTCTTAGATGCCAGGGGCTCTCGGTGCTCCTTGGGGGTAGTTCAGCCCCGTACTGGGTCAAGTCTTTCTGGGGAATGCAGTCTCCCCTACCCCTGTAGCTCCCCTCTGCTGGGCGTTCTGCCTTCCTCCTAGAGAGCCAATAGGCCCTACAGGGCTCTGTGTGCAGGGGTTAGTTGGGAGTTGTTCAGTACCAGTGCTTTTAGGTGTGGTCGCCCGCAGGCAGCCAGACCGTTGATTGGGCTGCGTAGCCAATCCACAGCTTTGGGTCTGTGCGTGGGGCAGCCAGCCACTGATCCAGGTGCACACCCAGCCAAGGTTTCAGGTGTGGACGCCATGCCGGGGTTTCTGATGTGGGCACCCAGGGCACTGATGGAGGTGCGTACCCACCCAGGCACTTTGTGTCTGTGTCCCCAGGCAGCTGGGCTGCTTATCAGTGCACGCGCCCACCCGGGGTTTCAGTTGTGGGCACCCAGTCCGCTAATCTGGGTGTGCGCCAGCCTGGCTTCAGGTGAGTGCTGGCGCTGCTTATCCCACATTCACAGTCCAGGGGCTGAGGTGGGAGGGGCACCAGAGGCCACAGCTGCTGAGGAGAGTTCTCTAACTAGCCGCTGAGTTCCTCTATTTCCTCTTCTTCTTTTTGAGAAATTCTTCCTATTCAAGCCCCCCTGGTCCAAACAAGCACATGGCCTCTCACACAGCCTAGCCTGGCTCTCTCCCAAGAATCTTGCAGCAGACTGTGCTCCCTGGCCAGTGGCTTCAGCCGCCCTCATCCCCGTGCTGGTCCCAGGGACCTTATTGTCCTTAAGCACTGTTCTTACTGTCAGATCTTTCAATGTTCTCTATCTTTGGTCTCCAATCTTCATATATAGTGGAATACTGTTGTCTGTTTGCTCTGTTCCTCAGATCAGCTAGGTGTTTCACTGGTACCAAGGGGAAGTGGACTCCACTCCCACCTATCTCGCTGACATCTTTGGAGAAGTGTTTTTAAGGATCATGTATAAAGGACACATTTACAAAGCTAGAGAGGGAGGATTGATGGTGGGATGTAGGCATGGCTGGGGTGGAAGGGAGTGGTGTGGAGAAAGTGGAGACAACTGTACTTGGACAACAATAAAAAGCAAAATTAATAAAACACACAGAAAAGAAAATTTATGCACAATAGCTTTAAAAATGAATAATGTCATTCATCTCATCATCAAGACTCTGAATTTCATAAGAGCTATGGGATTGAATCATCGCCAGTTCTAGGAATTCCTTAAAAGTGTTGAAATCTATGGTGACATCATTTACTTTTTGGAAGTGAGACAGTTTCATTCAGACCAAATACAAAAAGATTTTATGATTTGAGACATGTTTTCAAATCGTTTATGGTATCAAAAATCAAATATGTTCCAGAATTTAATGATGAAATTTGCCTCACAGATTTAGCATTTTTAGTGGATTTAAGTGCACATTTAATGAGTTAAAAATGTGTCCTCAAGGTGAAAACCTATTTATCAGTACTTTGTTTCAAACCCTAAGAACATTCCAAATGATACTGAAATTATGGTAAGCTCAAATTAAGGGAAACAATTTTATGCATTTTGATATAGTGGCTAAACAATCATGTAAACAGTGAAAAATATGCAGCCTCTTTTTTTGATTTAATACAAGAATTCGAAAGGAGATTACAAGATTTCTGAGAAAACAATCAATATTTTGCTATATTTGCAAATACATTTTCAGTCTGCATAAATATGTCACCTGCCAATTTTCAAATGGAATGCATAGAGCTGCAATCTTGACATTCAGCTTCATGAAAAATTTGATCGTGTGTGTTTCCTGGAGTTTTATACATCCTCTCTTCCCAGAGACACACATCCCTGGCTTCACAATCATGCCTTACTCATGTCATTGCTATTTGGCAGCACCTACATTTGTGAGCAACTATTTTCAAGAATGGAACACATTGAGAAAAATTAGAACCAAAATATCTGATGAGCACCTTGAGAACTCCCTGAGAAGTGCAACTACTACCATCAATCCAGATATTGATATACTAATCTCTCAAATACAATATCAAACATCCCACTAGTTTTATGTTACCCTCTTTCTTTTACTTTTTAATAAAAATTACAAAAAATACATCAATGATGTTTTATTACTTAGATATGTACATTTTCTATATTAGTGATCACAAACTTGGGACTTGCTCGATGATTTTAAAAGATTATCTAAAGGGCCACTGCATGATTAGGGTTATTATGTGAGGACTTTTGCTTATCTGTGGTGGCAGATGTCATGAAAATTATGTGTGGAGCCTTTTTTGCTCATCAATTTTTGTCAGTGTTTGTGTATTTAATGTGTAGCCCAAGACAACTATTCTTTCAATGTGGCCCAGAGACGCCAAAATGTTGGGCATTGACCAACTCCTGACTTACTTTTTAAAAACATACTGAATTTATTTTGTGGCTCGTTGAGCTTTAGAAAAACAATTTGAATTTTAATCATCCCAATATATGTATATAATTAAAAATCAAGCGATATAAATACGAATGACAAAGTACAGCCTTCTACTCCAGGCCTTACCCTCCACTTTGATCCTGCCCCTTCCTCTTGCCCCTTCAAAGGAAGCTGCTTCTCCTGCCAGCTTTTCACTTACTGATCCTAGGTATTTGTTGGCCTCTGTTACTGCAGTTAATGATGACCTTGCTTACATAACACTTCCCATTCCCACTGCTTCTCCTTGTAGTTTTATCACTATTTTTGGATTTTACTATCAATATTTACATTGGTAGATTCATATTTTTCTTAAAACCAGATAAATTTTCCTTTATCATTTATATAATTTTTCTTGTTACCTTTTTCTTCTTAAATTTCATGATTAATGAAAACAGTTTTCTATTAATTCTGCTTATACCAAGTTATAAATGAATATCTAACATTTTATTGCTCTTTTTAGAATGTAAATGCTGAACTTCCAAAGTTATGTGTAAAAATGTTTTCAAACTCATGTGTTAAATATACACATAAAATGAATAACATTTAAAGTTCTATTCAGCATTTTTAAAATTTTGTTTTATTGTTGTTGATCAAGTACAGTTGTCTCCATTCCCCCCACCCACTCTCCCCTGCCCCACCCATCCCTGCCTTCCACCCTTGAACCTACCCCCTTTGGCTTTGTTCATGTGTCCTGCATGCATGTTCCTTGATGGGCCTTCCCCTATTATCCCCTCTTATCCCTCTTACCCCACCCCTCTGTTTACTGTCAGTTCGTTCTTTATTTCAATGTTTCTGGTTATATTTTCAGCATCTGTATACGATAATTTTATGACACATATTAACTTACAATACTGTGTATAGGTGCCAGGCACTCTTACAGATATTTTACAAGTACTAGCTTAGTTTTGTGAGAACCACATTCTGAGGTAGATATTATTATTATCCCCATTTTTTAGATGAAAAAACATATATATACACACATTTATATGTATAAATGTATATATGTGTGTGTACACACACGCACATAAAAATTGTCTAATGTTCAACAGTGAAACCAAGATTCCAACTCAGGCCCTTTGGCTTTAGAAAGTTGAATATCTACTTAGATTCTCCTTGTATGGCCTCCAGCATCTGCCAGTTACTTGAAAGCCTTAAGAACTTAAGGGTAAAAATTTGGCCCTTTTATATGACAAAGTTTTTTTTCTTCTTAATTCCTAGTCCACTCTTGGCTTTAAAAACCTTCCGTCTCCTTTTCTGTCTCAACAAGGAAGTAGGTAAGAAAGTAGGTTTTTATATGAATATAGGGATGGTACCTTGTTAACATTAGGAGTTATTTCTTTCACCTCATACCTTCTGAGAAGAAAGCAAGTCTTAATTCTGAAATATTTGTGGGAAGATGTGAAGTGGACAGAATTTAAGGATTTCAGTGTTATGCACTGAATTGAATGAGAAACTAGAAAATTAGTTAAATATACTCATTTTGGTAAATGATCTGTCATAGAATTCGATTTAACATTCATTTAAGCAGTGTATACATTTTTGTAGGTTTGGCAAAGTGTCGAAACTTATGAAATATTTGGAGGTCTCAATTCAGCAGTGGCCTCAAAATAGATTCTCTTTAACGAAAGTTAAAAGTTAAAAGGCAAACTTGAAATACATCCTGCCTAAATGTTTCACAGGCTTGCCAGATGGCCAGATGATACTTACTGGAGGCTATGAAAATATGATGAGCAGCCTAATCAGGAAAAATCTCTTTGGCCTACATCTCTGGAGAAGTTTGTACAGACAGTGAACAATAAACTAAAGACATTTAAAAATAAAATGACAGTGAAACAAAATAAAACCAGTCTCTCCCAACAAAAACAGGCATAAGAACAACAACAGCAGCAACAAACTAGAAAGCAGCTGTTTAACTTAATGTTTCATATGATTAGTTTTGAGAAAGAAGGTTAAACTTTGCTTAGCCGTGAAATTTTGCAAAAATGAATAGTAGTTCTAAGTGCTACTATAGAACTTTCTGTATTTAGCAGTGGCTGTTAGACATCTTTAATTAATGTCTATGATACATTTGTTCTATTTAAGAATTAGAGCTTGGTAGGGAGTGAGTCTAATTTGGTCAGAACTTGAGGGAGAAGAAAAATGTAGTTAGTGAACTACAAATCTTGTTTTAGAAATTCTTGCTTTTCTTAAAATAGCCATCTTTGTTCAATTAAATTTATTGGGGTAATATTAACTAATACAGTCATATAGGTTTCAAGTGTACATTTCTTTTTTTTTAAATTTTTATTGTTATTCAAGTACAGTTGTATGCCTTTTCTCCCCATCCCTCCACCCCACCCTAACTGAACCCACCTCCCTCCCCCACCCCCACCCTCCCCCCTGGTTTTGTCCATGTGTCCTCCATAGTAGTTCCTGTAATCCCCTCTTCCCACTGCCTCCCCCCCGTCATTGTTAGATTGTTCTCAACTTCAATGTCTCTAGTTATATTTTGTTTGCTTTTTTTCTTCTATTGATTATGTTCCAGTTAAAGGTGAGATCATATGGTATTTGTCCCTCACCGCCTGGCTTATTTCACTTAGCATAATGCTCTCCAGTTTCATCCATGTTGTTGCAAAGGGTATAAGCTCCTTCTTTCTCCCTGCTGCATAGAATTCCATTGTGTAAATGTACCATAGTTTTTGGATCCACTCATTTGCTGATGGGCACTTAGGTTGCTTCCAGTACTTGGCTATTGTAAATTGTGCTGCTATGAACATTGGGGTGCACAGGTTCTTTTGGATTGGTGTTTCAGGGTTCTTAGGGTATAATCCAAGCAGCGGAATTGCTGGGTCAAAGGGCAGTTCCATTTTTAGTTTTCTGAGGAAATTCCATATTGTTTTCCACAGTGGCCTCACCAGGCTGCATTCCCACCAACAGTGCACTAGGGTTCCCTTTTCTCCGCATCCTCTCCAGCATTTGTTTGTGGATTTGTTTATGTTGGCCACTCTGACTGGTGTGAGATGGTACCTCATTGTGGTTTTAATTTGCATCTCTCTGATGGCTAGTGATGCTGAGCATCTTTTCATATGTCTCTGGGCCCTCTGTATGTCTTCCTTGGAGAAGTGTCTGTTCAAGTCCTTTGCCCATTTTTTAATTGGGTTGTTTGTCTTCCTGGAGTGGAGTCGTGTGAGTTCTTTATATATTTTGGAGATCAGGCCCTTGTCTGAGGTATCATTGGTAAATATGTTTTCCCATACTGTTGGTTCTCTTTGTAATTTGGTACTGTTTTCTTTAGCCTTGCAGAAGCTTTTTATTTTGATGAGGTCCCATTTGTTATTCTTTCCTTTATGTCCCTTGCTTTAGGGGATGTGTCTGTGAGGATGTTGCTGTGTGGAATGTCTGAGATTTTCCTGCCAATGTTTTCCTCAAGGACTTTTATGGTGTTACAACTTATATTTAAGTCTTTTATCCATCTTGAGTTTATTTTAGTGTATGGCGTAAGTTGGTGATCGAGTTTCATTTTTTTGCACGTAGCTGTCCAGATCTCCCAACACCATCTGTTGAAGAGGCTGTTTTTGCTCCATTTTATGCTTCTGCCTCCTTTGTCAAATATTAATTGTCCGTATAGACTTGAGTTTATTTCTGGGCTCTCTGTTCTGTTCCATTGGTCTATGTGCCTGTTTTTTCAATTGTACATTTCTTTAACAGCCATCTTAATCTAGGAAAAATTCCACAGATTCTTTAGCTTGGTACTATTCAATACAAGTGGCTTTATAAATTTAAATTTAAATTAATTAGAGAGTTCCGGCCAAGATGGAGGCACAGGCAGATATGCTTTTCCTCCTTGCACAACCAAAAGAAGGAAACAACCAATTTAAAAGGAAAAGACAATCAGAATGGCCAGAAAATCAAACTTAATGGAAATTCGAAAACTAAGGAGTTAAAGAAGAAACATTTATCCAGAATGGTGCACTGAGACAAAGAAATATGGCCCAAATGAAAGAACAGATCAAAACTCCAGAAAAAGAACTAGCCAACCTATCAGATGCAGAGTTCAAAACACTGGTAATTAGTATGCTCACAGAAATGATTGAGTATGGCCACAAAATGAAGAAGTGAAGGCTATCAAAAGTGAAATAAAGCAAAATATACAGGGAACCAAGAGTGAAAGGAAGGAAACTGGGACTCAAATCCACAATTTGGAACAGAAGGAAGAAATAAACATTCAAGTGGAACAGAATGAATAAACAAGAATTCAAAAAAATAAGGAGAGGCTTAGGATCCTCTGGGACACTTCACATGTTCCAACATCCAAATTATAGGAGTGTCAAAAGGAGAAGAGGATGAGGAAGTAGTTGAAAACTTATTTGAAAAAAATAATGAAAGAAAACTTACCCAGTCTGGAATGGAAATAGACATAGAAGTCCAGGAAGCTCCGCGAGTCCCAAAGAAGTTGGACCTGAAGAGGAGCACACCAAGACACATCATAATTAAATTAACCAAGATTAAAGAGTAGGAGATAATCTTAAAAGCAGCAAGAGGAAAGGAGACAGTTACCTACAAAAGAGCGCCCATAGGAATATCACCTGATTTATCAAAAGAAACCTTATAGTCAAGAAGGGGCTGGTAAGAAGTATTCAAAGTTTTGAAAAGCAAGGACCTACATTCAAGATTACTCTATCCAGCAAAGCTATCATTTAGAACTGAAGGGCAAATAAAGTGCTTAGGTAAAGTTAAAGGAGTTTATCATCACTTAGCCCTTACATGAAATGTTAAGGGGACTTATCTAAGAAAAAGAAGATGATCAAAACTATGAACAGTAAAATGACAACTAACAACTATCAACAACTGAACCTAAAAAACAAAAACAAACTAAGCAAACAAGTAGAACAGGAACAGAATCACAGAAATGGGGATCACATGGAGGGTCATCAGCGGGGAAGGGGAGAGGGGAATGGGGTTAAAGGTACAGGGAATAAGAAGCATAATGGGTAGGTACAGAATAGACAGGGGGAGGTTAAGAATAGTATAGGAAATGGAAAAGCCAAAGAACTTAGATGTACGACCCATGGACTTAAACTAAGGGTCGGGAATGCTGGGGGAGCATAGGTGTAGGACAGAGGGGGATAAAGGGGAGAGAAAAATGGGACAACTGTAATAGCATAGTCAATAAAATATACTTAAAATGTTTTAAAGATTTAGCAAGGTAAAACAAATTTGGCATTATTTACTGGTGATAATGTTATCTACAGAGAAAATTCAAGAGAATTTACATGCAAGTCCTTAGTTTTGTTACAGCAAGTCACCATGTCACACCAAGCAGAAAGGAAAGATTGTGTAAGAGGAAACACTGTTCAGAAATTAAAGTGAACTTGTAAATAGGACTCATGGACATGACAATAGTATGGTGATTGCAGGGGGGTGGAGGGAGGTTATAAGGGGGTTAAATGGTAATGGAAAAATACAATTAAAAATTTAAAAATAAATTTAAATTTAAATTAATTAAAATTAAGTAAAATTAGATGATTCCTCAGTTGCCTTTGCTACATTGCAATTGCTCAGTAGCTAACTACCTGCAGTCAGTAGCTATCATGTTGGTCGGAACAGACATAAATATTGAACTTGCCCATCTCCCCAGGATGTTCTATTGCAGAGTATTGCCTTTGAGTATTTATGTTTGACCATCTGAGTGCTATTTTCAATTTCCATGGCCCTATTCAATCTGTCAGAAGTCCATAAGTTCTATTAGTTTTCTATGTGGACATATTGTAGTGGAAATGTCTTCCATTATCTACTTTTAAGACTCTCTTTCCTAATCTGTGGAAAGGAATATATAATATTCAGGGATTTTGTGAGATTTATATATAGTAGCTTTAATTTGTAATGATCAGGTTCAATGACCTATGTCTAGCCTGGTGACTTCTCTTCTTCTCTGATGGTGATTTGCCATGTGAAGCACAGCTTAAAGTTCAGGGGGATTTGTGCTGTTTTCCTTGGCAGAACTGTCCCTCCTTTTGGAGTTAGGAATTCTCAACCCATAGAGGCCAGAACTGTGAGGGAGAAAGTAGAAATTTTCCAAGTGGTTGCCTTGGAGAGATCCAAGTGAGACTTTCTTATTTCACTCCTTGGTCTTCCGATCCATGAATTCACCACTTGGGGACACAGTGCCATTATGTGTACATAGATGTGCATGTATTTGTGCATCTTGCATTCCAGAGAATAGTGCCCACTTCTTGTAGGATGTATTTTCTGAGTTGATGCCTTAGTTATACCTTCAGCAAGTTTTAACTTCGCTCTACCAGGCTGGCAGTGCCTGGGTGGTGCAGGGTGTGAGGGGAACACTGAATCTGTAGTGATTTTGCATAAAATTCATGTCAGATACTCTGACATGAATTTTATGCAAAAATAGATCAGACACTCTCAGCTTTTAGGTAATAGTTCAGGATAAGGCCCTATGAGAAGGAAAGGAAAAGTATATCTTGATATATGCCTAGAGCAGGAAAATAAATGACTGCCCTTTCAGGCCGGAAAGGGTCAACTTTTCCCAAGTATTTCCTTGGTCTCCTTGAAATCCTGTCTTTCACATTTAGCTATTTAATCTCTCACAACTATTTATTGTATTGTCTTTTCTTCTAAAGCATCAGTTGTCCCCAGCAACAGTCACCCAGTTCCATTGTCTTTATAACTGTACTTCCCCTGTATTTCCCAAATTACTGATGAATTCCTTTTACCACAGGGCATCCCAGTTCACCACCAAAGTTTTTACATTTAATATTTACATTGCTACTATGGGGAACCGTACATATTCCACCTCTCTCCAGACCCGGTTCCTCATTGCCAGCCATCCAGCAGGTGGTTATGCTCCAGGATTTACTGACTGTTGTAGGTCAGGTTCCCTGGGAGGCTGACTCTGAGATGGAATTAGTGTGAAGAAAATTTACTAGGGAGTGCTCTCCGAAGTAATACCTGTGGATAGCATTGCCATATTTAGCAAGTAGAAATACAGGGCCCAGTTGAAGTTAAACTTCTGAACAATTTTAACAGAAAATGCCCTATTTGGGGCATATCTATCTGGAATTCCTATTTCACTGGGTGTCATGTATTTTGTGTGATAGCCCTATCTGTGAGGAAGGGATAAAGTGGCAGTGCACACATGGGCTCAGAGGAGGTTGGACTGTTCTCTCTAACAAAGAGGCCTCAGCTGACCTTTTTGAAAACTGAAATTGGATGGCTCTTCAGCCATGTTCCCAGTTGGGGTGAGGAGGCTGGATTCTACATCCTTGTATTGACCAGTCATGAGGTACAGACTGTAGGTGGGAGAGAACCATGACCTTGGGAAAGGTAACTTTTGAGCTGAGATTAACTTGCTGTGAGAGCTGTCAGCCAGCCACACTCCCAGCAGCCAGGGCAATACAGTACTCAAGTGAGTGCCTGGTGGGTATATAGCAGAGAATCTATTTTAATTATCATCATTATAATAAACATGCTCATTTTTATGTATTCTCATGTAAATACTCTGAATGTTATGTGACAACTCACATTGAGAACAAGGTCTTCACTGACAGTTCCGTAACTGGTGTCTTTGTCACTGCTTATGGCTGTGGATGAAGGCCATCCCTCAGAGTAAGGCCCTTATTCTTCTTTCCTAAACCCTATGGCAATCCGTCCTCCCATCAAGGTTCTGCCCCTGCTCTGGAAGCCAGACAGAAATTCTTGCTCAGAACAAATCTTTGGGCTTAGATCCTAAGTCCTATGTTCTTTGCTGTGATACCAGTGGAGGTCAAGACTTTTAACCCTTTTATTTTCCCTCTATCCTATGTTTTTAAGTTCTTTTTTTCAGCTTTGAAGGTTTCAACTCTTACATACTAAAGTTATATGCTCTTGGCCATATCTTCCTTTAGCTGCAATTTAATCAATCCTCTTCCTTTTCTTCATCCTTTAAAAAACCAATCTATACTTTATAGGGAACCTATCTGCAAGGAATGGCAAATGTAGCCCAGCCCTACTGGAAAGCCTATAGGCGCATGTTGGCACACAGGAAGCCAAACCCATGGACTGGCTTAGCCTATGGGAAACCAGGCCTGCATTGTACCTAGGCTGCTTTGAGCTCTTGCTAAAACTCCCTCACCCTGAGTTGAAGCAGCAAATGCTTACTGCTTATCTTTAAAGTAATTTACTGAAGTCTGTGCTAATCTCCCAAGGAGGGAGTGTAACGAGACCAATCACTCTTATTGTTCCCTTGCATTTGCAACATTTTTCCTTGTTAATCTGTAAGAAGTAATCAGTAACATCCTTTCCTTTGTTATCTGTAAAATGTAATCACCTAAAGCAAACCTGAGCATAATGAATGAGAACCTTCTTTGATGTATAGTATTAGAAAGCCAATAAAAGCCTGTCAAGGCCAGGGTCAAAGTGCTGTCCCCTTGAGAGAGTGGCTGTGCCATCCCTTTTTCTCCACAGGACTTTGGTAGTCCGTGTGAATTTGTTCTTTGCATCCACAACATACGGGCTTCGCAGAACAGAGTCCACATCAGTACTTGATATCTATTCTCCCTGATTCTCTATCTGCTGGTATTTGGCTTTTAGTCCACTGAGTGAAAGGATCTCAGTCTCTTCTTAATTGCCTAAGCCAATGGCCATTCTTTTTGCCTTTATATTACTGAAACTTCTACTTAAAATCATAGTTCAGTCCCTCTTTCTGAATGTCTGTACTACTGTTACTGAATGAAAGTAGGGGTTTGGCTGCCCGCTGCCACCCATAGGCAAATTCTAGAAGCAGATGTTGGCGAGAAAGGAAGGAGGTCTTTATTCAGTGCCTGTACAATCTGAGGGGCGGCAAACTCCTGAATCAAAAGCCCATCCACTCCGGGAACCAAGCCACCCTCTGCTGCACCAACCCAAAGCAGTGTCCAGAGTTCTTGCTCCCATTTAAAGTACAGTCCTTTGGGAACTGCAGGTGGCTGCTGCATGATTATCCAGGTGGCTTAGCTTATTCCCGGTTGCAGTCTGGCTTTAGGCTCCTTCCTGGGGACCCATTTGTGAAGCTGGCACTGCCATTGGCTATGTGGCTTCTAGAGCCATAAGTACTGGCCTTCACAACCATGAGGTGGGTAAAAGAGAAAATGGGTAAAAGACAGTGTCTCTCCCTTCCCTTAGTTTATATAAGCTACCTGTGTGGGCTGGGCCAGATGCTCAAACTTTCACATGCTCTGGTAGGATCTGGCCCTCCAACCAATTCTCTCTTTTCCCTAGGCCAGACTGATATGTCTTCTTTGGCACAGCACCTCCCTGTTCTGCCATCTTGACCTCTAAGGTCACATATGGAGGCTTTAACCTGGTCCTTCCCCCAACCAGGGACCTGAAGGGGGTAGCAGGGCTTTTCCCTTAGCCAATCATTTCACTAGCTTTGCGAATGCTCAGTGCAATGACTTCCTCCTGCTGTATCTTGCCTGGGGGGTATGGGAGGTCTGTCATCAGGAGCAGGAAGCTTTCTGCATGAGGAAGAAAAGGACAGAGCACAAGGCACTAGCTAGGTTACCTGGGCAACGTGGTTCACAGTCTCCTCCTGTGGCCCTTCCCTCCACCCCGTGGTTTGGCCAGGTGGTCTGTTCAGGTCTTTCCAGGCCTATCTGTATTATTATCCTGACTTTACAACTCTGCAGTCTCCTGGTCCACTTCATTTCTCAGAACTTCAGGGTCTCCAGTTTATCCCCTTGACCCTTAAATGTTAGTGTTTCTTTTATTTTATCCCAGTTGTCTTAAAGATTCTGTATGTTTTCCCTGAGCAATATTCTTCCATCGTTTCAACTAACATTTATATGCTGGATACTCTTGATTTAATCTGTTCTCACCAAGATCTTTCCCCTGGCTTTCAAATTTGTATATTCAGCTCTTCAAAAGTTATCTCTATTTGGATGTTCCAAAGATGCTTCAAAGGCAATACAAACAAAACTATTTGGCTATAAGCTAGGCTCCTTCTCCATATATTAGTAAGTTGGTGGTATTCAGATACCCAAGCTTGAATTCTGAGAGCTACCTCTGACCCCTTTCTTATACTTTCTATGTTCAAAAACCTATCTCCTCCTGATAGCTTTAATGCCTAAATGTTTCTGGTGCATCTCCTTGTCACCAGCATAATCTTTCACACATTTTTCTTTGTATACAAAACTTCTAGAGTGATCAGAGATACAAATCTAACCATGTCAGTATTCTGATTAAAATCCTTTATTGTCTTCATCTACAAACTCTTAGATAAGACTTTCACTCTAGGACTAGATTTACCTTTCCAATAATTTCTTTTTCTGTAGACAGAAAAATGGACAATGTACATGCTGCAACAATTTTTAGACATTGGATGACATGCTATTGAAAGAAGGGAAACAAGATGCACCTGCAATTATCCCAGCTGTCTTGCCTTCAGGTACTTTCTGGACAGTGTGGGGGGGGGTGTCTTGAACAGAGCACAGTGGTCATTAATTTGAGCGTTTGGAATTGTAGTCAAGGAATATCAAAAATCTGTGTAGGAAATCCCTTCCATTTGTTGCTAAATACTTAGCTGTACGTTAAGTATGAAGGAACTACCTGAGGCCAGGAAAACAACAGCTAGGATACTGTAAGTTGAGAAGTTTCCAGTATTCACGCAGGGCTGGGTGACATTTGAGTTTTAAGAGGCTAGAATGATGAGTCCTTCTTACATGCACGGGCCTACAGGGAAACTTCAAAGGGTTCATGCCTTAGTAATGCCACTAAATTGTCATTCTTTCTTAAGTGGGGTTTTATGGAAAATGACTTGAATAATGGTTTTCTTGTTTCTCTCAATGTTGGCATAAAACCTTTCTAATTGCTTTAGAGAAGTTAATTCATTATGTACAATATTGCCTTAGACACTAGGGTTTAATTTTCACTTGGAACCCAACTGAGGAGTGTTTTATACCCATCCCTCAAAGCGTAAAAACAAACTTCAAAAGGATCAATTAAGTTAACTGCCTGCCAGACCAAAATCTAGTCTTCAGCAATGTAAAATACATACAACATCCATCACCCAGTCAAAAATTACTAGAATTATGAAGAAGGAAATTGTGATCACAGTTAGGAGAAAAATTAGTCAGTTGAAACAGGCACAAAAATAATGTAAATGATGAAATGACATGAAACATTTCTTATAGGTATTAAAAATAATAATCTCAAGGATTTAAAACAATGCATGAATATAATTAGAAGGGAAATGGAAGACATAAAATATACTAAGTAGAACTTTAAGGGATGACAAATACAGTGTCTATAAAAAGTCATTGGATGGGCTTACTACCTGATGAGACACTGCAGAAGAGGGGTTGGTGAACTTTAATACATATATGTAGAAAATATAGAAAAATGAAGCCCAGAGAGGAAAAAACAGACTAAAAAATGTAGTGACTCAGTGACCTTTGGGATAATATCAAGCAGTCTATTAAATGTGTAATTGGAGTCCTAGGAGAAGGGAAGAACAGAATAAACATTATTTAAACTCCCATACAACTCACATTTCACAATTCATTTAATGACTTTTTCTTCTCTTTCAAGTTTCAAATTTTTTTTTTTTTTAAAGTCTTTTTTTTTTTTTTTTTTTTTTTTTTTTTTTTTATTGTTATGCAATTACAGTTGTATGCCTTTTCTCCCCATCCCTCTACCCCACCCCAGGTGAACCCACCTCCCTCCCCCCTCTCCACCCTCCCCCTTGGTTTTGTCCATGTGTCCTTTATAGTAGTTCCTGTAATACCCTTTTCCCACTATCCCCGCCCCCACCCCCCACCCCCGCCCTGGCTATTGTTAGATTGTTCTTAACTTCAATGTCTCTGGTTATATTTTGTTTGCTTTTTTCTTCTATTGCTTATGTTCCAGTTAAAGGTGAGATCATATGGTATTTGTCCCTCACTTCCTGGCTTATTTCACTTAGCATAATGCTCTCCAGTTTCATCCATGCTGTTGCAAAGGGTATAAGCTCCTTCTTTCTCTCTGCTGCGTAGAATTCCATTGTGTAAATATACCATAGTTTTTGGATCCACTCGTTTGCTGATGGGCACTTCGGTTGCTTCCAGTACTTGGCTATTGTAAATTGTGCTGCTATGAACATTGGGGTGCACAGATTCTTTTGGATTGGTGTTTCAGTGTTCTTAGGGTATAATCCCAGCAGCGGAATTACTGGGTCAAAGGGCAGTTCCATTTTTAGTTTTCTGAGGAAATTCCATATTGTTTTCCACAGTGGCCTCACCAGTCTGCATTCCCACCAACAGTGCACGAGGGTTCCCTTTTCTCCACATCCTCTCCAACATTTGTTTGTGGATTTGTTTATGTTGGCCATTCTGACTGGTGTGAGATGATACCTCATTGTGGTTTTAATTTGCATCTCTCTGATGGCTAGTGATGCTGAGCATCTTTTCATATGTCTCTGGGCCCTCTGTATGTCTTCCTTGGAGAAGTGTCTGTTCAAGTCCTTTGCCCATTTTTTAATTGGGTTGTTTGTCTTCCTGGAGTGGAGTCGAGTGAGTTCTTTATATATTTTGGAGATCAGGCCCTTGTCTGAGGTATCGTTGGCAAATATGTTTTCCCATACTGTTGGTACTCTTTGTAATTTGGTGCTGTTTTCTTTAGCCATGCAGAAGCTTTTTATTCTGATGAGGTCCCATTTGTTTATTCTTTCCTTTATGTCCCTTGCTTTAGGGGATGTGTCTGTGAGGATGTTGCTGCGTGGAATGTCTGAGATTTTCCTGCCAATGTTTTCCTCAAGGACTTTTATGGTGTTACGGCTTATATTTAAGTCTTTTATCCATCTTGAGTTTATTTTCGTGTATGGCGTAAGTTGGTGATCGAGTTTCATTTTTTTGCACGTAGCTGTCCAGATCTCCCAACACCATCTGTTGAAGAGGCTGTTTTTGCTCCATTTTATGCTCCTGCCTCCTTTGTCAAATATTAATTGATCGTATAGACTTGAGTTTATTTCTGGGCTCTCTATTCTGTTCCATTGGTCTATGTGCCTGTTTTTATGCCAGTACCAGGCTGTTTTGATTACAGTGGCCTTGTAATACAGTTTGATATCAGGTATTGTGATCCCTCCTGCTTTGTTTTTCTTTCTCAAAATTGCTGCAGCTATTCGAGGTCGTTTATGGTTCCATATGAATTTCTGCAATGTTTGTTCTATATCTGTGAAATATGTCATGGGTACTCTAATAGGGATTACATTGAATCTATAGATTGCTTTGGGTAGTATGGCCATTTTGATAATGTTGATTCTTCCAATCCATGAACATGGTACATGCTTCCATTTGTTTGTATCTTCCTTAATTTCTTTCTTCAGTGTTGTGTAGTTTTCTGAGTACAGGTCTTTTACCTCCTTGGTTAGGTTTATTCCTAGGTACTTTATTTTTCTTGTTGCTATATCGAATGGGATTTTTTTCCTGATTTCTGTTTCTGCAGTTTCGTTGCTGGTGTACAGGAATGCCTTTGATTTCTGGGTATTGACTCTGTATCCAGCTGTTTTGCCAAATTCATTTATTAGGTCGAGTAGTTTTTGAGTGGAGTCTATAGGGTTTTCCATGTACACTATCATGTCGTCCGCAAACAGTGACAGTTTCATTTCCTCCTTTCCAATTTGGATGCCTTTTATTGCTTTTTCTTGTCTGATTGCTGTGGCTAGGACTTCCAATACTATGTTGAATAGGAGTGGTGAGAGAGGGCATCCTTGTCTAGTTCCTGATCTTAGTGGGAAAGCTCTAAGTTTTTGTCCATTGAGTGTGATGTTGGCTGTAGGTCTCTCATATATGGCCTTAATTATGTTGAGGACTGCTCCCTTTATTCCCACTTTGCTGAGTGTTTTTATCAGAAATGGGTGCTGTATCTTATCAAATGCTTTTTCCGCATCTATTGATATGATCATGTGATTTTTGTCTTTGCTGTTGTTGATGTGATGTATTATGTTTATTGATTTGCGAATATTGTACCATCCTTGCATCCCTGGGATGAATCCCACTTGGTCATGGTGGATGATCTTTTTAATATATTGCTGGATGCGGTTTGCTAATATTTTGTTGAGAATTTTAGCGTCTATGTTCATCAGCGATATTGGCCTGAAGTTTTCTTTCTTCGTTGTGTCTTTATCTGGTTTTGGGATTAGGATGATGTTGGCTTCATAAAAAGAGTTTGGGAGTCTTCCATCAGTTTGGATTTTTTCGAATAGTCTGTGAAGGATAGGGGTTAGTTCTTCCTTAAATGCTTTGTAGAAATCTCCTGTGAAACCATCTGGTCCAGGGCTTTTGTGTGATGGGAGTTTCTTGATGACTTCTTCAATTTCCTTTGCTGATATTGGTCTGTTCAGGTTTTCTGCTTCTTCTTCATTCAGTTTTGGAAGATTATATTTTTCTAGAAATGTGTCCATTTCATCTAGGTTTTCAAATTTCTTAGCATACAGGTCTTCATAGTAATTTCTTACGATCCTTTGTATTTCTGTGGTATCAGTTGTAATCTCTCCACTTTCATTTCTAATTCTGTTTATTTGGATCCTCTCTCTTTTTTTCTTGATGAGCCTACTTAAAGGCTTGTCGATTTTGTTTATCTTTTCAAAGAACCAGCTCCTGGATTCATTGATCCTTACAATTGTGCTTTTAGTCTCTATGTCATTTAGTTCTGCTCTGATCTTGGTTATTTCCTTCCTTCTGCTTGCTCTGGGCTGTCTTTGTTGTTGTTCCTCCAGTTCTTGTAGGCGTAGGGTTAGGTTGT
The DNA here is from genome assembly GCF_022682495.2 of Desmodus rotundus. Classification (NCBI taxonomy): domain Eukaryota; kingdom Metazoa; phylum Chordata; class Mammalia; order Chiroptera; family Phyllostomidae; genus Desmodus; species Desmodus rotundus. The sequence goes on from NC_071394.1 coordinate 61,430,472, forward strand.
TTGTGTGAACTGTTTCTAACTTCTTAAGGTAGGCCTGTATTGCTATGAACTTCCCTCTCAGGACTGCCTTTGCTGTGTCCCATAGGTTTTGGGTTGTTGTGAGTTCGTTTTCATTTGTTTCCAGGAAGTTTTTGATTTCTTCCCTAATCTCATTCTTGACCCATTCATTGTTTAATAGCATGCTATTCAGTCTCCATGCTTTTGAGTGTTTTGGGTTTTTACCCTTGGGGTTGGTTTCTAGTTTCAGACCCTTGTGGTCAGAGAAGATGCTTGATATGATTTCAATTTTCTTGAATTTGTTGAGGCTTGCTTTGTGTCCTATCATGTGGTCTATCTTTGAAAAAGTTCCATGGACACTTGAAAAGAACGTGTATTTTGCTTCTTTGGGATGAAAAGCTCTGTATATATCAGTTAAGTCCATTTCCTCTAAGGTATTGTTAAGTGACACAATATCTTTGTTGATCTTTTGTTTGGAAGACCTGTCCATTTTTGATAGTGGGGTGTTAAAATCCCCTACTATAATTGTGTTGCTGTCAATATCTTTCTTGAAATCCTCCAAGATTTTCTTTATGTATTTGGGTGCTCCTATGTTGGGTGCATATATATTTACAATGTTTATGTCTTCTTGGTGGATTCTTCCTTTGAGTATTATGAAGTGACCTTCTGGGTCTCTCTTTATGGCCCTTCTTTGGAAGTCTATTTTGTCAGATATGAGTATTGCTACCCCTGCTTTTTTTTCCTGTCCATTTGCTTGGAAGATTTGTTTCCAGCCCTTCACTTTCAGTCTGTGTAAGTCTTTTGTCCTGAGATGGGTTTCTTGTAGGCAGCATATGTGTGGGTCATGTTTTCTTATCCATTCAGCTGTTCTATGTCTTTTGATTGGAGCATTTAATCCATTTACGTTTAAGGTTATTATCGATAGGTAGTTATTCATTGCCATTATTTCCTACCTGTGTTCCTCTGTCTTTCTCTTTTCCTTCCTTTCCTTAAAGCAGTCCCTTTAGCATCTCTTGCAGAGCTGGTTTGGTGGAGCTGTATTCTTTTAGACTTCTTTTGTCTGGGAAACTCTTTATTTGGTCTTCTATCTTGATTGAGAGCCTTGCTGGGTAAAGTAGTCTTGGTTGCAGGCCTCTGGTTCTCAGTACTTGGAATATTTTTTGCCATTCTCTTCTGGCTTGGAGCGTTTCCATTGAGAAGTCAGTTGCTAACCTTATTGGGGCTCCCTTGTATGTTACTTCCTTTTTCTCCCTTGCTGCCTTTAAGATCCTCTCTTTGTCTTGGAAATTTGCCATTTTAATTATGATGTGTCTTGCAGTGGGTCTCTTTGGGTTCCTCTTGTTTGGGACTCTCTGTGATTCCTGGATTTGGGTGACTTTTTCTCTTCTCAGATTAGGGAAATTTTCCATCATTACTTTTTCAAACAGGTTTTCTATCCCTTGCTCTTCTTCTTCTCCTTCTGGTATTCCTATTATACGGATATTGTTACGTTTCATGTTGTCCTGCATTTCCCTTATTGCCTCTTCATTCTTTCTGAGCCTCTTTTCCTTTTCTTGCTCCTTCTGGGTGTTTTTTTCTACTTTGTCCTCCAGCTCGCTGATCCGATCCTCTGCTTCGTCAAGTCTGCTTTTAATTCCTTCTACTGTGTTCTTCAATTCAGAAATTGTATTCTTCATTTCCTCTTGGCTCTTGTTGATATTTTCTATTTCCTTTTTCATGTTGATATAGTTTGCAGTGAGTTCATTGTAGTTTCCTTGTAGTTTCTGGTAGTTCTCTTTGAGCTCAGAGAGCTCAGTGAGTTTCCTGATGACCATTGCTTTGAACTCAGTATCTGATAGTTGACTTGCCTCTTTTTCGGTTAGTATTCTTTCTGAGGCTTCCTCCTTTCCTTTCATTTGGGAATTGTTTCTTTGTCTTCCCATTGTTTGTGAGGCTCTTCTTGTTGCCTCTGCGTCTTAAATTGCTTTGTTCTGACTCCCTGGATTTATGATATGAACTTCTATGGTAGAATGCCAATGGGATTCGGTGGTGCTGTCTCCTTACTCTCCTGTGCTCACTGGTCTTGAGCTGACGTTTATGTGTTTAACACGGTCTAACTCTAGTCTTTTCAGCACTCCAGGTTTTGTTGTCTCACCGTCAGATCTTTCAGTGTCCTCTATCTTTGGTCTCTGATCTTCGTATATGCTGGAATACTGTTGGCTGTTCGCTCTGCTCCTCAGATCAGCTAGGTATTTCCCTGGCGTTGAGGAGAAGTGGACTCCGCTCCCACCTATGTTGCCGCCATCTTGTCTCTCTCGGAAGTTGTTTAATTTCCACTTACCTATATGTTTCTGTGACTGTGTCCCTGTGGCTTCCTCCTCTCCACAACAGTCTTCCTCTCAAGTTTCAAATTTAAGCCAGTTCCTGACATTTGGTTTTCTTTATAGCTCACTGAGTGACTCATAATTTATCACACACATTATACTATCTCTTATCTCTATATCTTTGTTCATTCTGGTGTCTCTGCCTAGAATGCTCTTAATTTCTAACCTTGGGCTATCTAATTCATATTTCTGCTTAAAGTCTCAACCTATGAGTCATCTCCAAGAAGTCTTTCTTGACACTATCCCTACATTTTCTTCACAAGCAATAGTGGTTCTCTTTGGTGCTCCCAAAATATCTTTGTATATCTTTACTCTTGCATTAATCCATTATATTAAAGAGATCTGTTTTTGAGTCTCTTTCTTTTAGTAGAAGGATGTACCTAATTCATATTTCTATCTCTAACATTTAGTAGAAGGACTGGCACAAGATTTGTTAAAGAATATATGTGATGACTTCATTGATCTTACTTGGATCTGAATTTGATATTTTCATACATGTATCATTAACAATAACCCAATTTCCCTTAGATCTCATTTAGTATGGCTTTCTTCTTTATTTGAAAATAAAAATATATTATCTTATAGCTAATGAATATAAGCTTAAAGTCTGAATATGATATATGTGATATTTTTATGACTTATTTGATCTATATATCAAATATATATATCATATATATAATACTTATTCTGTACTTTTTAATAAAGTTTCACAAGTATAGGATTCCATAATTCCAGGTGAATTATGGACTTTATTATAATTATGGACTTTATAATTCAAATATCTTCAAATTTTAATGTGTTCTAAGAGTTTTTGTGAGGCTTGTTAAAATGCAGTTTATCTTGCCTAACTTTCAGAAAGTCTGATTTACTAAATCTGGATCACAGCTCAGACGTCTGCATTTTAAAAAACTCCCCAGGTGATTCTTCTGTAAATGATAGATAATGTCTGGAGAGAAACAAACATTTATGTTCCATTGCTAGAAGGCATTGATTCCCTAAGTTGTGACTAGAGAAATGTAGTTTAACAGTGGTTCCTGCAGTTGCACTTGGAGTAGCCAAAGAAGAAGTGAGGCTTGGAAGAGGACTAATTAGAAAAACACCTCTTCTTAAATAAAGAACCCGCATCATGTTAATTTTAAAGTTCTGAATAAACATTATAGTGAGCAGTTAATGGAAACTCATCGAGACAGGAAGCATCAGTAAAGCAAGCAGAAGAATCCTCTTTATTCTACTTTAAAATCTGTTCTCTAAAGAAGAAAACACTTTTTTAAAACTTGCGTTTGATTTGGAGCACTTAATTCCAGAAGGAACCGATGCGGATCCCGGCCTTCCATGGGATCCGTGTGTTGTGCCTGCAATGGACAAATTCACCCAGACTACCGAGTCCTGTGTAGGAAAAGGGACAGCACAGCCACTCTCTCAAGAGCAGAGCACAGTGACCCTTGCCTTAATAGGCTTTTATTGCTTTTCTGGGTATATCACATTGAGGATGGTCCTCATTTACTATGCACAGGTTCGCTTTGGGTGGTTACCTTCTGTAGAAAACAAAGGAGAGGATGTTGCTAATTACATCAAAAAGGAAGGATATTTGCAAATGTAAAGGGAAAAGTGGTTGAACTGGTTACACTGGTCCTTGGAAGGTTTAGCATAGATTTTAGGAAGTTACTTTAAAGATATGCAGTAAACGTTTGCTGCCTCAATTCAGGGTGAGGGAGTTTAGCAAAAAGCAAGTCTCAAAGAGGCCTAGGTACAATGCAGGCCTGATTCCCCATGGGAGAACCTATCCATGGGCGTGGGTTCTGTGTGCAGGACCTCGCTCCCTACTGGCTTTTCCGAGTGGGAGCTGGGCCCGTACCATGCAGAACAATCTCCTATAAGGAACAAATTGCCTCTGAAAGCTCATGGGTCAGAGGCTAGAAGAAAACTGCTCTAATCTGCTTGGCAGTCACCATAGTTAAAAGCAGGATCTCCCACCTGATTGCACCATTCTAAATATTGTATTAAGCCATTTACTTAAGAGTATTTTCAAGAACAAGTTAATGGGCAATCTTGTCGTAGTATTACATGCAGCAATCATGCTGTGTTGAATGGCCACATCAGAGAGAAACTTTTGAAAAGCTGAGCCAACTCAGAGAAATAGACGTAGAGTTGTTTTTACATATGAAGGTGACCAACCATGAAATTACCTCCAGACATAGAACATTACATGCGGCCTATGAAACTGGGCAAAGAATTTATTGATAAAATCTCAGAAGTGAATGATTTTGGATGGAATTTTGAAATTCATTCTTTTCAGCTACACTCAGTGTTTTGCATCATACTCTACATTTTATATTCACAAGTTCTCTTAGAAATGTAGCTATCTATCCATCCATCCATCTTCCTACTTAACATATCTTTCCACATATCCATCTACTAAATCTAATATTTGAATGTATTCACAACACTAGAAAACAAAATTCTCCGAGAAGGTACCATTTCAATGATATCAGGACCAAATGGTCCTGAAATTTTCTATCCCAGTATAGACTAGAGGTTATAGAGTCTTGTTCAATGAGGTCTATTCTTTATTTCCCAAAAGACTGTATCATTCCTATCTCTGATCCAGATAACTGAGGGTCTCATTGGATATCTGGTTCAAAGGTCAGCAAATGGGGAAAATATAATTGTATCCATAGTACTCATAGAAGAGCGAAAAACAAATGTCAGGTTGAACACTGAAATAGATATTAATGATGCATTAAGACCAATGTAATACTGAACCTCATGACTCTATCACCTCCATTTTTCATGCAAATCTCAAAATCAGTCTTTGTTTAATAAGATTAGATCCATTGAGATATACATATTCGCTTTTTTCTGTAATACTTTATCATGTTAGAAATATATTTAAATTATTTTATTAAACTCTATCCATTAAATTCAATCATTTGTGAATAAACTCTTAAAATATGTTCACTCTTATCTTGGCCTTTCCCTATTTTGTTAGTTGTGATTTATGCCTAGTTACTTCCTGTATCGGTGTTGAATTTTAGGGGATAGTTCCAAAAGAGATTAAGGCATCTTTAAATTTCACTTTGTACTGGTTTAATAGATCATTAACCCCCTCTCCTTATTTTCCTTTATGGGACCAGCAATTACCCCTTTTTACTGATACCTAGCACATAGATCTTTTAGCTCAGCTCTAGTAAAATATGTGCCTCTCTTACTTTTTATGTGTGAATCATTGTCTCAAGCTCTGTAGCAGACACCTTGGAATTAGCCAGCCTGGGTTACAATTCCTCTCCTAGATGTGGGCAAGAACAATATCCTTTCTAAGTTTCAGTTTCTTCATCTACAAAATAGGCATTGTAATAGCCCATAGTGTGGGATTCTTTGAGGTTCAAATGAGATAATACAGGTAAAGTACAGACACATTGGAAGTACTCAATACATGCCATTCATTGTTGAATTTCTGCTGTTTCTTGTTGGAGCTGTACAGTTGTGCTGTACTAACTGTGGTTTAGAAGAAGGAACAAGACTGGGTTTGGATCACTGTGCATTACCACTCTTCTCATTTAATATAATGCTTCGGCTGATGATGACAAGCTCCTCCCAGTGCCTCCCTCTGTAATCCTTAACAGACTCTACTTGAGTACATAATAATTGTTAATAAATTCATTTAGAGCAAAAAGATTCTGTAGACCACACTATTATAGGATATTGAGTAACCCCCAGGTGGCTGTGAGAGAAGAGTAGGTTGTTCCTGAAATCAAGTTGTGAATGATGGGTACAGACAGGCAGTGTACTTATTATTCTTCAAAGTGTTAGTTAGCAATAGAGTACTTTCAGGATGCAGCTGGAAATAAGTGTGTAGTGACAAGCTCCTGCCGCTTCAAGAGGCAAGTTCACCAGTAAATGCAGCCTGCCTGGAAGAGGAATGACACTGAGATGACTACAAGATGGTATTTTCAGAATTTAAGCTCATTGAGTAATATAATATTACGAACTTTTAAATTACATCATCTTGATGTAGTCTGAGGTCTAATTGTGTTAAAATAGTCTGAGCTTTTGGGTAGCATAGAATAAAAGAGTAGAGATAAAGGCCTATGAATCCTAAGACCTTATTTTTGAAGGAGAAATATGCTCTATTATCTTAATTGGTGACAGCTAAACTAATAGAAGCATTGTAAATGGCTCAGAACTTTTCTTGAACACTCTTCTGGCCAATATTTTTCATGATTCATTTATACTTCTCATTATTGGATTAAAGTTAAATATTTTATGCTTTTAACAATTATATTGAAGTACTTGATTTATCAATGGCCTGGCTTTTTGGCAGTGACTTAACACAACTGCTCAGTACTATTTTGATTCCTTACATTTATCTTGGCTTATATAACAGCATAGCCTGTAGAATTTTTAGAAGCAAAATTATCCGTGTATCAATTTTTGCATTATTTTTAGTGAAATTGCATGTGGAATAATTTTACATGAGTTATAGCTGTGGTCTGCTTCTCTGAGGAATTTGCTCCAATGCTTGGCTTATTCTGTTTCTTTGATCATGTCAATGGCAATGTATTCAGTGTATTTACTTGTTAGTCAAGGTTATATGCATTATCAATGAAATGTTCTTTCTCTTTGCTTTATAAGTTATTTTATTTTATTTTTATCAAAATGCAACAGGCATGTTAAAAATTCAAATACTACAGATAGCTGATAATGTAAAATTCTATTCTTTATACTTACTTGTCAGAAGCAATCATTTTCAGCTGTTATTATTAGAGCTATTGGTGATTAAGCTCAGACACTTAAATAATAAACTATTTCTTGAAGTATCAGCTTTGGAAATATCAACTGTATTGCCTCTATTATCAAAGATAAATATTTAACTTATTCAATCCCTTTCTGCTTTCTCAATTATTGATAATTATTATTTTATTAATTTTTGTAACTAAGCATTATTTATAGACTTATGTTTTTTAAAGGATTTTATTTATTTTATTTTTAGACAGAGGGGAAGAGAGGAAGAAAGAGAGGGAAACATCAATGTGTGGTTGCCTCTCGCACACCCCTTACTGGGGACCTGGCCCTCAACCTAGGTATGTTCCCTAACTGGGAATTGAACCAGCAACCCTTTGGTTCACAGGTCAGTGCTCAATCCATTGAGCCACACCAGCCAGGGCAAACTTACGTTAATTACTCTACCATATTCAGATAATAAATTGAGCTTGCAGTAATGTAAGACATGTTATTAGCACCATTATCATTTTGCCATGTATAATTGTACTTTTACATTATTAACATTGATTATATTTATATTTGGTTCTCAAGCATAATTAGGTCTTCCATTGTCAATCTATAGGTTGACTTGAGATAAATATCCTATGTTTTAGCTCTATCCATATCTACGTAAATATTTCATGTATTATCTGTATTTAAGTATCTCAGAATTCTTTATAAGTTGATCCTAATTAAATTATATTATTTTAGTATTTTTAGCTTCAGAACCAATGGTGTGTTAGAATTCCCTTTCTAAAGGTCCACTGTAAAGACTTACCTATTAGAAGATTATCACCAGAATTAAGATCTAATAAATTATCATTTCTAACTCTTCATTAATTACTGAAAATCATGCCATATTGTCATTTGCTTCATATTTGAATCAGGAATTTTTCTTACAATTACTTTTGTTGTTTCTTTTCACATTCTTTCTGAGGAATTTATTCTTGGAGTCTGCTGACTTCCTCTTCTCATTTAGACGAATCACTTTCTAGACTTGCCATACAGCTGTCATCCTGGCAGTTCATCCTGTTGGAATCCAGGGCGAACTGACTTATTTCCTATTCCAAATCATCTTCTTTTTTATTTACTACTCTTGTATAAATGTACATATTTCTGTGGATTTACTAGAAGAAGTAGGGAATTAATGTTTTGAGTCCTTGAGTATGTGGAAAGATCTTTGATTCGGACTCACTGGGTTTATAATGTGCCATGGTACAGAAGTGAGGATACACTGTAATTCCCTACAGACATTTGAAACTTTGCACCATTGTCATTTAGCATCTTGTTGATATGAAACTTGAGGCCAGATGATTTTGGTCTGCTGTGTTAGAAATTTTCATTGGCTAATTAATTGACTACATTTTCAACATGATTTGTTTGATAATTTTATTTCATAGTTATTGTATTGAGTTAATTTATGTGATACTTTTGTGTGTAGATATAGCATTTAACAAAACTTTTAAAATAATTTCGTTAAAAATAATTTGGAAGGCATTGAATTTGTTTCTATGGCAAGTATTAAATTGTGTAAAACCTGCTTCCTGACCCAGAAAATTTAGAGGTTATTGTGATTATGGTTATTTTATATCATGTGCATGTTACTTAAAATGGACTTGTAATTTTTTTTAGTACTTTTAGAGTACAAATGACTATCTCATTATTTTGTATCATATTTTTTAAATTTAAAGAAAAAAAGTTCAACAAATTATTTTTAAAATATAGTTTTGACATTTGGAATGTGTAGGATGATAAGAAAACAGAGGATAATGCTTAAATTTGTAAGTCTCAACTAAAGTAGAATATATCTGCATCATTTTAGGAATATGTTATATCATTTAAAAGGCATATGCTTTTGAGTCAAGTAGACATTAGATTCAAATTACAACTTCCTTTTTTACTGTCTGTGTAAATTTTAAAAGTTAGTTATCATTTCTAAACTCCAGTTTCTTCATTTATTAAGCAGCACAAATTATTCTTACCCATGGAGTTATAGGTTGTATGTGGTATGAGATATGTAAGGCCTAGCTTATTGTTATGTAGCATTTTATGTACAACCAACATAATGTAGCATTTTATTTACATTCTACTTGTATATGTTATTCTTTTTGAAAGCTCCTCACAGAAGATATTATCTTCATGTAGTCAAAAATGTTGGCATACATTCATTAAAATTTTTTCTTACCATTTTTTAAATGTCTGTAAGATCTGTAGTGACTACCTTTCTTTCATAGCTGACATTGAAATTTGTATTCTGTGTGGGTGTATATAGCCGGGGTCTAATGGTTTTCCTGATCTTTTCAAAGAAATAATTTTATGACTATCAGTTTTTGTTTTGTTTTTTTTAGTCAATCTTGCATTTATTTATTCATCTTACTGTCTGTTCATGATAGAACCAGCCCTGGGGTCCAAATCTCTTTTACTATCTTGATTACTATAGCTTTATAATAATTCTTTAAATCAGGTAGTCTTCCAACTTTGTTATTTTCCAAAGTCATTTTGGATATTCTCTGTTCTTTACATTTTTTAAAAGAATTTAGAATCAATCTGTAAATGTCCACCAAAAGTCTGCTAGAAGTTTGACTGCGATTATGTTGCATTTACAGATCCATTTGGGAAGAATCATCATCTTGGTTTTTTTCTTTTTTTTTTGTTGTTAGAGTTGTCTCCATTTTCTCTCCAACACTCACCCCCACCCCAGCCATCCCAACCTCCCACCCTCGATCCTACCCCCCTTTCATTTTGTCCATGTGTCCTTCATGCATGTTCCTTGACTACCCTTTCCCCTTTTGCCTCTGTTATCCCCTCCCACCTCACTTCTGGTTACTGTCAGTTTGTTCTTTATTTCCATACATCAGGTTATAGTTTGCTTGCTTGTTTGTTTTGTTGATTAATTTCAACTTATAGGTGAGGTCATATGGTATTTGTCTTTCACTGCCTGGCTTATTTCACTTAGCATAATGCTTTCCAGATCCACCCTTGCTGTCTCAAAGGGTAGGAGCTCCTTCTTTCTTTCTGCTGCATAGGAGTCCATTGTGAAAATGTACCACAGTTTATTGATCCACTCATTTACTGATGGGCACTTAGGTTGCTTCCAACACTTGGCTATTGTAAATAACACTGCTATGAACATTGGGGTGCATAGGTTCTTTTGAATTGGTGTTTCAGGATTCTTAGGATATAATCCCAGCAGTGGAATTGCTGGGTCAAAAGGCAGTTCCATTTTTAGTTTTCTGAGAAAATTCCATACTGTTTTCCACAGTGGCTGCACCAATCTGCATTCCTATCAACAATGTACTAGGGTTCCCTTTTCTCCACATCCTCTCTAGCACATGTTGTTTGTTGATTTTTTTATGATGGCCATTCTGACCAGTGTGAGGTGGTATCTCATTGTGGTTTTAATTTGCATCTCTCTGATGACTGGCTGGTGATGCTGACCATCCTTTCATATGTCTCTGGGCCCTATGTATGTCCTCCTTGGAGAAGTGTTTGTTCAGGTCCTTTGCCTTTTAATGGGATTGTTTGTCTTCCTGGTGTGGAGTCATATGAGTTCTCTGTGTATTCAACAGATCAGATCCTTGTGTGAGATATCATTGGCAAATATATTTTCCCATACAGTTGGTTCCCTTAAGCCATGCAGAATGTTTTTAATTTCATGAAGTCCTATTTGTTTATTCTTTCCTTTATGTCCCTTCTCTAGGGGACATATTGTTGAAAATATTGCTGGGTGGAATATCTGATATTTTCCTCCCTATGTTCTCCTCTAGGGCTTTTATGGTGTCATGATTATTTTAAGTCTTTTATCTATCATCAGTTTATTTTTGTGAATGGTGCAAGTTGGTGGTCAAGTTTCATGTTGTTCCATGTAGCTGTCCAGATCTACCAACACCATTTATTGAAGAGGACATTTTTATTCCATTTTATGCTTCTGTCCCCTTTCTCAAATATTAATTGACCATAGAGACTTGGGTTTATTTCCGGGTGCTCTATCCTGTTCCATTGGTCTATGTGTCTGTCCTTATGCCAGTACCATTCTGTTTTGATTACTGTGGCCTTGTAATATAGTTTGATATTAGATATTGTGATCCTCCTACTTTGTTCTTGTTTGTTAAAATTGCTGCAGCTCTTTGGGGTCATTTATGGTTCCATATACATTTTGAAATGTTTGTTTGATATCTGTCAAATAGGTCATAGGTTTTTTAATAGGGATTGCATTGAATCTATAAATTGCTTTGGGGACTATGGACATTTTGATTATTCCAATCCATGAACACAGTATATGTTTCTATTTGTTTGTGTCTTCCTCAATTTCTTTCTTCAGTGTTGTGTGGTTTTTTGAATACAGGTCTTTTACCTCCTTGGTTGGGTTTATTCCTAGGTACTTTATTTTCATTGTTCCTGGATCAAATGGGATTTTTTTCCTGATTTCTGTTTCTGATATTTCATTGTTGGTTACAAAAATGCCTTTGATTTCTGAATATTGACTTTGTATCTGCAGTTTTGCCAAAATCACATCAGGTTGAGTAGTTCTTTAGTAGAGTCTATAGGATTTTCTATGTACACTATCATGTCATCTGCAAACAATGACAGTTTTGCTTCCTTCTTTCCAATTTGGATGCCTTTTATTTCTTCTTGTCTGAGTGCTGTGTCTAGGACTTCCAATAGTATGTTGAATAGAAGTGGTGAAAGTGGACATCCTTGTCTTGTTCTTGATCTCAGTGGGGAAGCTTTTAATTTATGCCCATTGAGTACAGTGTTGGCTGAAGGTTTTTTCATATATGGCCTTTATTATGTTGAGGAATGCTCCCTCTACCTCCACTTTGCTGAGTGTTTTTGTCATAAATGGGTGCTGTAACTTATCAAATGCTTTTTCCACACCTACTGATATGATCATATAATTTTTATCTTTTGTTTATGTGATGTATGACATTTATTGATTTGTGAATATTGTAACATCCTTGCATCCCTGGGATGAATCCCACTTGATCATGGTGTATTACCTTTTTAATGTATTGCTGGATGTGGTTTGCCAATATTGTCTTGAGGAGTTTTCCGTCTATGCTCATCAGTGATAGTGACGTGCAGTTTTATTTCTTAGTTGTATATTTATCTGGTTTTGGGCTTAGGATGATGCTGCCTTCGTAAAATGAGTTTGGAAGTCTGTCTTCTTGGATTTTTGGAATAGTCTATGGAAGATAGGGGTTAGCTCTTCCTTAAATGTTTTGTAGAATTCTCCTGTTAAACTGTCCGGTCCAGGGCTTTTGTGTGCTGGGAATTTTTTGATTACTGTTTCAATTTTGACAGGTGTTATCAGTCTTTTCAGGCTTTGTGCTTCTTCATTCAGTTTTGAAAGATTATATTTTTCTAGAAATTTGTCCATTTCACTTAGGTTTTCAGTTTTTTTTGCATGTAGTTGTTTGTTCTAATTTCTTACGATCATTTTATTTCTGTGGTATCAGTTGTAATCTCTCTTCTTTCATTTCTGATTTTGTTTATTCGAGTCCTCTCTTTTTCTTGATGAGTCTGGTTGAAGGCTTGTCGGTTTTGTTTATCTTTTCAAAGAACCAGCTCCTGGATATATTGATCCTTAGAATTTGTCTTTTAGTCTCTGTGTCACTTAATTTTGCTCTGATCTTGGTTATTTTCTTCCTTGTACTCACTCTGAGATTTGTATGTTGTTCTTCCAGTTCTTGTAGATGTAGGGTTAGGTTGTTTATTTGGAAAGTTTCTATCTTTTTAGGTAAGCCTGTATTGCTATGAACTTCCCTCTCAGGACTGCCTTTGTTGTGTCCTATAGGTTTTGGGTTGTTGTGAGTTCATTTTCATTTGTTTCCAGAAAGTTTCTGATTTCTTCCCTAATCTTGTTCTTGACCCATTCATTGGTTAATAGCATGCTATTCAATCTCCATGATCTTGAGTGTTTTGGATTTTTTCCTTTTGGGTTGGTTTCTAGTTTCAGTCCCTTATGGTCAGAGAAAATGCTTGATATGATTTCAATGTTCTTGAACTTATTGAGGCTTGTTTTGTGTCCTATCATGTGGTCTATCTTTGAAAATGTTCCATGTACATTTGAAAAGAAGGTGTATCTTTCTTCTTTGGGATGAAAGGCTCTCTGTATATCAGTTAAGTCCATTTCATTTAGGACATTGTTCTGTGCCGCAATATCTTTGTTGATATTTTGTTTGGAACATCTATCCATTTTTGACGGGGGAGGGGAGTGTTAAAATCCCCTCCTGTAATTATGTTGCTGTCAATATCTGTCTTGAAGTCCTCCAAGATTTTCCTTATATATTGGGTGCTCCTATGTTGTGTGCATATATGTTTATTATGTTTATGTCTTCTTAGTGGATTCTTCCCTTGAATATTATGAAGTGACCTTCTGGGTCTCTTTTTATGGCCCTTGTTTTGAAGTTTATTTTGTTTGATATGAGTATTGCTATCTGGCCTTTTTTCCCTGTCCATTTGCTTGGAATATTTTTTTCCAACCCTTCACTTTAAGTCTGTGTAGGTCTTTTTTTTTTTGAGGTCTGTGTTTTGTAGGCAATATATGTGCGGGTTATGTTTTCTTATCCATTCAGCTACCCTATGTCATTGACTGGAGCATTTAATTCATTTACAGTTATTATTGATAGGTACTTATTCATTGCCTTTTATACCCTTTGTACCTGTGTTCCTTTCTCACTCTTTTTCTTTCTTTCCATCATGCTTCCCTTTAGCATATCTTTTAGTGCTGTTTTGATGGAGGTGTATTCTTTGAGCCTCCTTTTCTCTGGGAAACTCCTTATTTGCCTTCCATTTTAATTGAGAGCCTTTCTGGATCCAGTATTCTTGGTTTTAGGCCTTTGCTTTTCATTACTTGGAATATTTCTTGCCCTTCTCTTCTGGTTTCTAGTGTTACTGTTGAGAAGTCAGCTGCTAGCCTTATCAGGGCTCCCTTGCATGTTACTTCATGTTTCTCCCTTGCTGCCTTTAAGATTCTCTCTTTGTCTTTCAATTTTGCCTTTTAGTTTTGATGTGTCTTGTAGTTGGATTCTTTTACTTTCTTTTTTTGGGACCCTCTGTGCTTCCTGGATTTGTGTGACTTTTTCTCTCATCAAATTAGGGAAGTTTCCCATCATTACTTTTTGAAACACATTTTCTATCCCTTCCTCTTCTTCTTCTCCTTCTGGTATCCCTATTACACTGATATTATTCCATTTCATGTGTCCTGCATTTCCCTAATTCCTCTTCCTTCATTTTGAGTCTTTTTTCCTTTTCTTGCTCTTTCCAGATGTGTTTTTCTACCTTGTCCTCCAGCTTGCTGATTCAATCATCTGCTTTGTCTGTTCTGCTTTTGATTCCTTTTGCTGTGTTCTTCAATTCAGAAATTGTTTTATTCATTTCCTGATGGTTCTTGTGTATAGTTTCTATGTCCTTTTTTATGCTGGCATAATTTGTAGTAAGTTCCTTGTAGGTTCCCTGTAGTTTTTGGTAATTCTCAGTGAGCTCATTGAGCTTCCTTATAACCATTGGTGTGAACTTAGTGTCTGACAGTTGACTTACCTCTATTTTATTTAGCATTGTTTCCAAGGATTCCTCCTTTCCTTTTGTTTGGGGGTTGTTTCTTTGTCTCCTAATTATTCGTGAGACTTTTCTTGTTTACCTCTCCTTCATAAATTGATCTGTTTTGATTCCTTGAGGTTATGGCATGAACTTCTATGGTAGGAGAACTTTGAGATTCAGTCATGCTGTCTCCTTGATCTCCTGAACTTGCTGGTCTTGGCATGCCCTTTATGCCATTTATGTTGCTCTCTGAATGTAATTGGGTTTTGATTATTGTTGGGTCGTCCTTTGGTGCACGTCCTTCCCTCCTACTGGTTGACTGAGGGTCACACTGGCCACCACGTCTTGTATGCTATTGTGCAGGTGCTGCCAGAACAAAACCACAAAACCCAGGGAGCAAACCTACATCTGCAAAAATATCTCTGCCCCACATCAGCAATCCCACTATCAACAGCAAATGAACCAGTATTAATAAGAGTATAAAGCCATTAAGACTGTTATAAGAAAGGAGAGAAATAGACTATAGTATAAAATCTATTGACTTAATATGCACAAACTTTATGGAGAAGAAATGAATGTTAAAAAGCTATGCAGGAAAGAAATTATCATAAATCATGGAGAAGAGCACAGTGGATTTCACCTCGGTAAACTCCAGTATTTACCACTGTTTTTCCTTTCTGGATCTGCCTCTGGTGATGTCAGATGTTGACCCTGTCTGACCTTAGCCAGCCTGCTCAGAGACTGCCAGGGATCTACTGTCTATGTCTGTCTCCTTTAGTTGTTAATCTAGTCACACTGCACTGAGCATTCAGGCTTAAGGTCCAAAGGGTGGGACAGAATACATCCTAGTGTTGGGGCTATTGTTTCTCCTCAGGTGCTGCTGCTTGGAGGGCAGTCGTCTGCCCAAGATGGATGGCTGCTGTGTAGGGGTGATGAGCTAGCACCTGGATTCTGGTGGTTTTCTGTCAGTTCTCTCCCTAATCCCTCCATTCCCAGTCTCTCCTGAAGCATCTCTAGTTCACTCTGTCCCTGCTTTGGTGGGGATCTACTCTCTATTGCTGTCTCCTTCAGTTGTTAATCTAGTCACTCTGCCATCAGCAGTCAGGCTTAAGTACCCAGAGCTGGAGCTATCTCTCTGCTGTGGTTGGGGCTGTTGTTTCCCCTCAGGCCATACACTCTGGGAGGGGAGTGGTCTCCCTGAGTAAGATGGCTGCTTCCAGTTGGTTGATGACAGCACCATGATCCCCGTGTCTGTTTTGTCAGCTCTCTCCCCAAAGCTTCCCTCCCCAGTCTCTTATCAGGCATCTCTAGCCCAACCTCCCCCCACCATTGCTAAAGCCCTGGGTAAGTGACAGCAAATGAAAATTCGTGTGTTGGCCCTTTAAACAGCTTTTTTTCATCTCTAGCCATCTATCTCTGGCAGAGAGCAACCCTGCTGCTTTTCACTGCCAGTTTTTATCTGTGTACTTTTTGGGCCCTGGTGCTCTAGGCTTGGGATCCCAGGTTAGGGATTAGACCCTACACTTCTCAGGGGGATCCAACTGGCCGCTGAATTATCACCCTGGTGTTGCCACTGGGGGCACCAAGCCAGCTCTCTTGAGTCTCTACTGCATTCCTTATCAGTCAGTTAGTGCTGAAGATGATTCTTCTCTCTGTCCAAGGTTCTAAGGCTTCTCTCTCACTATTGTTCTATTGTTTGTTCCTGGTGATCTCTTCACAATTTAGTTGTAATTCCAGATTTGTCCTGGCAGGAGGTTACTGTGGCTTCCATTCACTGCTCTGCCATGTTGCTTTTGTTACTTTTTATGTTACTTTGATTTCTGCTCTTTTATTGTTTCCTTCCTTCTATTTACTTTTTTAAAGATATTTTATTGATTATAATATTACTGTTGTTCCATTTCTTTTCTTCTCTTTATTCCCCTCTTCCCTGTACACCCCCTCCCTCCATCCAGCATTCCCCCACATTAGTTCATGTCCATGGGTCATACATATAAGTTCTTTGGCTTCTCCATTTCCTATGCTATTCTTAACAGCCCCCCACCATCTATTTTGTACCTACCAATTATGCTTCTTATTCTCTGTATCTTTTACCCCATTCTCCCTCCAACCCTTCTCCACTAATAACCCTCCATGTGATCTACATTTCTGTGATTCTGTTCCTCTTCTAGTTGTTTGCTTAGTTTGTTTTTATTTTGGTTTGCTTTTAGGTTCAGTTGTTGATAGTTGTGTGTTTGTTGTCATTTTACTGTTCCTAGTTTTGATCATCTTTTTTTTTCTTAAATAAGTCCCTTTAACATTTCATATAATAAGAGCTTGATGATGATGAACTCCTTTAACTTTACCTTATTTGGGAAGCACTTTCTCTGCCCTTCCATTCTAAATGATAACTTTGCTCGATAGAGTAATCTTGGATGTAGGTCCTTGCCTTTCATGACTTGGAATACTTCTTTCCAGCACCTTCTTGTCTGTAAGGTTTCTTTTGAGAAATCATCTGATAATCTTATGGGAACTCCTTTGTAGGTAACTGTCCTCTTTTCTCTTGCTACTTTTAAGATTTTCTCCTTATCTTTAATCTTGGGTAACTTATTGATGATGTGCTTTGGTGTGTCCTCCTTGGATGCAATTTCTTTGGGAATCTCTGGGCTTTCTAGACTTCCTGGAAGTCTATATCCTTTGCCATTTTTGGAAAGTTTTCTTTCTTTATTTGTTCAAATAAGTTTTCAATTTCTTGCTCTTCCTCTTCTCCTTCTGGCACCCCTATGATTTGGATGTTGGAACATTGTCCCAGAAAAAAGCCTTTCCTCATTTTGTGGAATTCTTGTTTCTTCATTCTGTTCTGGTTGAATGTTTATTTCTTCTTTCTGTTCAAAATCGTTGATTTGTTTCCCAGTTTCCTTCTCATCACTGTTGGTTCCCTGTGCATTTTCCTTTATTTCACTTTGCATAGCCTTCACTTCTTCCTCTATTTTGAGACCATACTCAACCTTTTCTGTGAGCATCCTGATTAGCATTGTTTTGAACTCTGCATCTGATAGGTTGGCTATCTCTTCATCACTTAACTCTGTTTTTGAAGCTTTGATCTATTCTTTTATTTGGGCCATATTTTTTTGTCTTGGCACACCTGTTATGTAGTAAGGGGTGGAACCTGAGGTATTGGCCAGGGTGGGGCAACCCATGTTGCTGTGTTGTGGTGTTGTATGTGAGTTAGTGGTCTGAGAGGGAACAATTCCACTTGCTGGGCTCTCATCCTGCTTTCAGTCACTTCCCCCATTTCTTCAATCAAATTGGTGTTTTCTGGTGCTGAATCCTGGGTGTGTGGGTTTGTGTATGTTCTAAGACCCTGTGTGTCTTTCCAACAAACTCTCCTGTGAGGTTGGGAGTTTCTCCTGCCACCTCAACCCCCAAAGGATTTTACAGTCAGATGTTTTGAGGGTTTATTTCCCCATATTGGGTTGCTTGGTGTGTCTTGCTCCCCAGTTGTTCTTCCCAGTTTATCAGTTTATCTGCATGCAAGTAGGGGATCACCCAGTACATCAGCCTCTACCTTGCCTGGTCCACCAGCTGCTGCCTTGCCTTGAGTCCTCTCTGCCCAGGCTGCCTGACTCTGCCCCTTCTACCCATCTGAATGAATGTTTCTTCTTTAACTCCTTGGTTGTCGGATTTCCACAGAGTTCAATTTTCTGACAGTCCTGGTAATTTTTTGTTTTTAAATTTGTTATTGTACTTCTTTTGATTGTGTAAGGAGGCAAAGTGTATCTCCCTATGCCTCCATCCTGGCCAGAAGTCCAATTTGACAATTTAATTTCACTAATTGTCAAGCATAGGCATTAACATTTAATGTGATTATTGATATTGTTTGTTATGTATTACAAACTTTGTGCTTGCCACACCTCTGCTTTGTGTTTCTCTGTTTTTCCTTTCTTGCCATCTTTTGATTAATTTTTTAACATTCCATTTTTAGTTTAGTTATTGGTATTTTAGTCATACCTTTGGACATTAATTTTTAAGTGCTTGCTCTAAGAATTACATGATACATTGTTAACTTTTTACTTTACTTAAAATTAATCCTTTACTACTTAACATAAATTGTAAGATTTATATTGAGCCTCAAACAGAAAAATGTTCCTTTAAAGAATTTTAATAGCATGCCAAGCAAACCATTGCCTTTAAACAATAGAAGTTTAAGGGTATGGTTCCATACAGCCTCTCAGGCAGCTTGAGGCCCAGGAGAGATTATCCCAGTGAGATTTGTAGCTATAGTTTTTGTCTAATAGAGTGAACCACAAAATATTTTTAATATAATTGCTTTGTGAACAACTTGGACCTGAGAAGCTAAAAATAAAATAAAACAAAGTGAGAAGAGGCCTTTGAACCTCTAAAGATATTGAGTAGAAATCAGGCTGAGCTACATCTCTCTGCTTCATAATTTTGTCTACATTAAACCTGGATAGAGCAAAGTAGGTATGATTAAAATTATTTCTGGACATGTCTTGTATCTCATTGATGAACGTTGGAATATTAAGCACATTGTAAGTGCTAATAATTTTACTACTTAAAATAGGCCACACAGAATAAGGCACTGATTAATTCATTTGTGGAGACACTATTTCTGTTTCCTTAATAGGCATTTCTACTAGATCTTTACTAACAACATCTATAAATAAATAATGATGGACATGCTAGCGATGATGACAAACATCAGAGCATGCATTTAAAAGTTTCAAAACTATCTATTAACATTTACTAATTTTAGTTGTTTAAAATCCTATTTTTCCTGAGATAACTAATGAGACACTTAATGAACAGCAAAGCTGTCCTATATCTTCTTGTGAAGATTAGAAATACTCATTAATTCACTAAAATTAAAAAGGGAATAGTTATATATGGAATATTAATTAGAAAACAGATTCCTTCTTTTAATAAAAATGTTCATAGCCTTTTTGGGGTACAGCTGAAACAATTGCTAAAGCCATTGTTCTTTCCTGGTATGCTAGCCAGACTGTTTAAACTTACGACTTATAGTTTTCCAGACACTCTTATTTTATTTTTTTACCCATTTTTATTGTATTTTTTCCATTGCTATTTCTCCCCATTATATCTTCTTCTGCCTCCACACACCAGTCTACCTCCCACCTCCACAATCACCACTCTAATTTTTAGAGTGCTCAGTAATATCATCTGGACATGGATCAAGGCATGTGCAGATGCTGAAGCCTTAATCATGCTGCATGACAAGTTCATGTCATTGAAAGATGGTCCATTATCTATATAAAATTATAAAGTGTGAGCCGTAGTATAATTTAAAAAAATTATGCCTGTGTACTGTCTCCTTGTGGGCAGAAGGCCTGAGGCAATTTGGATGGGTAATTCAGACTAAAGGATATTTTAGATTTGAAAAAATATGTACCCAAGAAGTTGGATTTATGCAGCGTTTGCTCAAGGTTTCTCATTATGTAGAATGTGTGTTTTAGAGTGTGTAGGATGTGTCTGTGGATGTATGCATCACATGGGCCAAGTGCAGAAGGAATTTGTAAGGGGTGATACCTTTGAAATGGCCTCACCATCAGAATCTTAACTCTTAATTGTCATCAGACCCCACCCAATGGTCTGTGTCAGGGTCTTCCAAACTGGGTGCTGTTTACATTTTGGGCTGCCCTGTGCGTGTTAGGCATTTTTATGGCATCCCTGACCTCTGCTCACTAAATAGCTTGGCAGTGACAACCAAAAATGTAAATATTGCCAAATGTCCCATTCAAGGGGTGGGAAGGTGTCAAACTCAGCCCTGCTTATGAACCACTGGGGTATATATAGCCTTGCTGTTGTGATCTGTTCTTTCTGGAAGGGTATATAAGGACAGTGAAGGCCCCAGAAGAACCATTGGACTTTAACTGTAATTAAGAGGTGTGTTGGAATCTAGAAGATGGTATAAAATCATTCTTTCAAGTTCTGTTCCTTCAAGGCTATTTCCATGAAGTTCTCTTTCAGTTATAGACAGTAAGCCTCCTTTGGTGGCTGGAAAACTAGTCCATTATTCTATTGTAGCCAAAAATGAGAATCCTTTCCTGGTTCCATGCTAAAAAGAGTATGGAACCTCACTTTTCCGAGGGGAGGATATACAAAACAAACACAACTTGACCTCCTGAGTATTGATTGCCCTGCTTTCCACTCCTGATACATAATTTTGTGTTGAATGAACAGTTTCTCATTAGGGACTAGGGATGAGGTAAAGAGAGAATGAAGGGATTAGTAAATCCAATTATTCCACATATAAATAATAATTAATAGAAGGTTTCCTTACTTTTATAGGCTAGTCAGGGGTCAGCAAAATTTTTCTGTAAAGACACAGATAGTAAATACTTTAGGATTTATAGGCCTTATGATCTCTTTTGCATTTTCTCAACTCTGCTGTTATAGTGCAGAATGCCCACTGACAATAGTAAATAAGTGGGTACAGCTGTGTACCAGTCCATGTTCACCCTGCATGTTGCAGTAGGATTCTGCCTTTGGGCCCTAGTTTCCAAAGCCCTGACACCAGCGATAGCATCATTGTGTGTCCTTCCTTTATCCCATATCCCTGCCTAGCCTCCAGTGGTAATCACTATTCACATTTCTAATTAATTATAAATAAATGTCTATTATTACTTTACTTTTTAAAAAATAAAGTTTTATGACCAGTGTACATGTATATATGCTAAATAATATATTGTTTAATTTTTCTTGGTTTTGAGCTTTATAAGATTGTATTGTACTCTTATAAGTGTTGCCGTGAAAACATGGCAAGTTATGAAAGCATTTTTAAGAATTGTTATTGGGCCCTGGCTGGTGTGGCTCAATGGACTGAGTGCCGGCTTGTGAACCAAAGGGTTGCTAGTTCTTTCCCTGTCAGGGCACATGCCTGGATTAGGTCCCCAGTAGGGTGTGTGTAAGAGGCAACCACACATTGATGTTTCCTTTGCTTTCTCCCTCCCTTCCCCTATCTCTAAAAATAAATTTAAAAAATCTTTTTTTAAAAAAAGGGTTGTTATTGGTCTGTGGTTGGTGTGGCTCAGTGGATTGAGTGCTGGCCTGCAAACCAAAGGGTTGTAGTTAGATTTCCAGTCAGGGCACATGCCTGGGTTGTGGGCGAGGTCCCAATTTGGATGTGTGGGAGAGGCAACCCCACACTGATATTTCTCTCCTTTCTTCCCCTCTCTCAAGAAATAAATTAATAAAATCTTTTAAAAAAAGAATTGTTATTGTTGATGCAAATTATTTAGCAGTAATTGACTGCCTACATCTTTGCATTTGGTTCCCTTTTGCTGTTCATTGCAACTTAGTTTGAATTCATTTAGAAAGATTGAATAATTTTTAATAAGCATATTGGAATGAATAATAATCATAATGTAATGGATGGATTTTTAGCATAAACTAATCTCATTTCAAAAAAAAAACAAAAATAAGACCAAAAAACCCCAAAATACATAATCAACAAATATTTTTAAATAAATAAACTAGTTAGTAGCTGAGGAGGGAAAAGTTCCAGCTCTGTTAGTCTTTAATTGTTTGAAAAATAAAAACAACAGAATCTATTATACAGAAAAGTTCATATAATTAGGTAGAATGGCAAGTTACAAATTTGACTTTTTTATGCTCCCACTTTATCCCATTCATGAGGTAGGTCTCCTTTACCCATCTTAGTTTAGCATAATGATTAAATTCTGAAGCACCAAAACCATAGTAACTTGAAAAATAAGAGTGAATTCATAGCTGATTAGCTTACTGGAGTTCAATTCACTTACAAGATCTTGCCCTGCCAGAACAGTGAAAAAGGAAAATCTGAAGGATTGAATCCTAACTCATTTTCTTTTTGTCTCTAGAAGTCATTCAGCTTTTCCTCTTTCACCCCTCCTGTCCTGTACCCAAGCACAAAGTGCCTCATTTTAGCATCTAATCCAGCTCATGGGTAGCAGCTGAGGCCATTGAAGTTGATGTTTGGCAAACTGAGTATTCAGGAAAAAAGTAAAATTGAATACAACATAATTCTACCCAATGCATCTATTGTCAAAATATAATGTATAATTTCTATTTAGTTCTAACTAACTGCAAAAGACCATGCTGCTAATGGCCAAATGTTAGAGAAGTGAAAACTTAAAAATCAAATGTAACAGATGTGGAAACTATGGGACCACAGTGGAGTGCTAACACTCTGAATGACAACTTTAAATAACTTCTGTAAATTGGCCAGTTGCCATAGGGTTAATAGCAGCTCTATAACTATGGATGGGTAATTTTACAGCCTTTCCACATTCTGTCTGCACCATTTAAAGTAATTTCTGTTTTAGGGTTCTGATCTCCTGGCTGTGGATATGTAATGTGAATGCATAAATAGATTTTAACAAATGAATAACTAGCATATGGCAAATTGGAAGATTAATTGGGGAAGGGTTGGGGGGAGCACTCATTCAGATTGTTAATGATTCTAAAAATAGTTTTCATTCAGTAAATTTATTCCTTGACTAACCTGTTTTCCTAAGGAGCTCAATGTGCAATCATTTCGCAAGATTTGCTTTTCTAAAATATTAATCTTAAAAAAAGAAAGAGATAATTTACTCTTTGCGTTTAACTGAAATATTTGCAGGCCAATTTAGAGATAAAGGGATTTTTCTAGTGTTCTTCAGGAAAAATATGCTTTCATTTCTTCCTTTTCAGCAAAAACAGAGTCAACCAAATATATAGCTACCTGTTATGTGACTCCAGGATGTGTGAAAGCATCTTTGGCCAGATTTTTTCTTTCTTGGTTGACTAATCTGTGGCATTCTATAGTTAGAAATTCTTTGCTTTAGTTTTAGTCCTCCAATGTCCTGGAAATAAAAATATTAAGGGGTCATTTACAGCAATGAGTAATTAGTTTATCTTATTCTGAGAGTCAGTTTTTATAACAACCATGGCTAATAGGCACTGAGTACTTTTTCAAGTTATAGGTACTTCATGTCTTATCTCATTTCATTCCCCTTAATATTATGAATTGATTAATTATATTATTTACAGTTTTACAAGTGGGGAAACAGAGACTCAAAGAGGTAAATAGTGTTGTTCAACTAATAAGAGGTAAAGCTAAGGCTCCAGTTCAGGTCTCTGAATCCAGTGTTTGATTGTTAAATGTTATACTATAATGTTAGAGAAAGGGGGAAAAGAAAAAAAATTGAACCATGAGGCACTGATGGGGGGGAACATTATAGTAGGTCATGGTCAGGAAGGGCCAGATGAAGGTGTTGGAATATGCTCCTGGCTTCTTTATTGTTTTTGTTTTTTCTTAATATTGGTAAGACTAGTACAGGAGGAGGCACAGTATGATGCCTCAGCTCTTGTAGGTAGTACAGAGTTTTTCAAACTATAAATGATATCTTATTAGTGGGTCATGAAGTTGATTGAGTGGATTAGTGGTAGCATTTTGGTGGAAACTGGCATAATCTTAGGAGATTTTATTAAAATATGTCATTACCCATATTATGGGAGTTAAAGAGTGTTAAGGTCCAAGGCCTAAAAGAGAGGATTTTCAAGTGTTTACTCATAGGTATGTGATAATGTGTGCATGACAGTGGATGCTAGGGAGGTCTGGCTCATTGTTTGTCCTGCTCCATCCCCATGTATAGCATGAGCATGCAGGAAGGAGCTCCCAGGGCAGAAACTGATTAATTTGAGAAATTCATTGTAACTCTCTCCAGAATTCCTGTCATAATTGTTTCAGACTCTGAGACCTAAGTCAAGCAGCCTATAAGTATCCCTAGAGGACGAGTTATATGGCCAGCATGTTAATAAAATCAAAGAGAAAAGAGTAAAAAATATTAGACTGTGTCACAGTCTAACAGAGGGTATTAGAACTAATGCTGTGGCCACTTGTGATTTGTGTGTGAGACAGAAAACTAGTGGAAAGGATGTTATAAATCCCAAGCATTGGCTGGAAAGAGCTCTGATCTTTTGCTCATTAGTGCCTCATCTGAATTTGTGGCATGTGATAGTAATAGCTAATTAATGCCTATAAGACCCTTTCTCTTTGCCAGGAAATTGCTGTAAGAACTTTGCATGCATTCATTTTTTAATCATCAAAGCAAGTCTATGATTTAAGGACTCTACTTAGTTTCCTTTTACAGATGAAGAGATGAGGGGTGGTGCACTAAGAAACATGTCTACATTTTACAGCAAGTGTAAGGAATAACTGGGTCAATGCCAAGCTGTTTGGCTCTACAGTCTGTGCTGGTGATCATGACACTATCCTGACCATCACACAATTAGGGCATACATCTTGTATGAATTAATTTTATATGAACATAATTTAATTGTGAAACAGTGCAGGGAAAACTGACTCTCAGTGAAGTGTTGACATTTTCAAATTAGTTTCAATGTGTGTGCTTTTTAAAACAGGAACACTATGAAAACAGACTGATAGCTGTCAGACAGGAGGGAGTTTTGGGGACTGGGTAAAAAAGATGAAGAGATTAAGAAAAGAAAACTCAGACATAGATAACAAACAGTGTGATGATTACCAGAGGGAAAGAGGTGGCTGGGGGATGTGTAGGAAGGAAAAGGGGAGATAAATGGTGATGGAAGGAGACTTGGCTTGGGGTGGTGAACACACAATACAGTGTGTGAATGTATTATAGAATTGTACACCTGAAACCTATGTAATTTTGTTAACCAATGCCACCCCAATAAGTTCAATAAAAGTTTTAAAAAGAACATTGTGGAAAAAAACTATTAGAGTTTGGGACAAATTTAACATTGTAATTGAAATAACATGACTGCTTTTCTGCTGCTGAGTTCCTCACTAAGTTGCTTGAGTTTCCTTATAACCAGTGTTTTGAACTCTGCATCTGATAGGTTGCTTATCTCCATTTCATTTATCTCTTTCTGGAGTTTTGATCTGTTCTTTCATTTGTGTCATGTATCTTTGTCTCTTTGTTTTGGCAGCCTTCCTATGTTTGTTTCTATGTATTAGGTAGAGCTTCTTTGACTCCATGTCTTGGTAGGGTGGCCTAAAGTAGTAGGTGGCCTGTAGGGTCTGGTGGCACAGCCTCCCCTTTCAACCAAGCTGGGTACTCGAGGTGTGCCCTTTGTGTGGGGTCAGTACACTCTCCTCTTGTAGTTGAGCTTTGGTTGCTGTTGAAAGATCAATGAGAGGGATTTACCCAGACCAGTTAGCTGCTGACCACATTGGATTTGCTGTGACCACTGACCACCAACCTCCACTCTCCACAGGATCATCTATGCAGCGGCAGGATGAAGGACCCATGGACATGGACAATGCCAACGCACTGATTACGGAAGTGGGGGACAGGCTGGGTGGAGGGGGCAAAGGGGAAAAGTGAAACAACAGTAATATCATAAACAATAAAAAAAATAAAATGGTTAAATTTGTTTTGTGAATTTACTTCAATAAATTATTTTTAAATGAAAAAATGATCTACTCTGTTAGCAACTTTCAACTATGTGATACAATATTATTTATTATACTCATAGGCTGCACAGAAGATTTCCAGATTTATTCATCTTGCATAACTGAAACTCAGTACTTAGACAAACATCTTCTTCTTTTCCCCAGCACTTAAAAGTGACAATCACCATACTGCTGCATTTTTTAGTCTGTCTTGGTATGTTATGTTTCTAGGAATTTATCCATTTCTTCTAGGTTGTCCAATTTCATGAAACAAATTCAAATAAATGCTCCAATCAAAAGACGTAGAATAACCGAAAGGTTAAGAAAGCATGACCCACACATATGTTGCCTATAAGAGACCCACCTCAGAACAAAAGACCTACATTGGCTGAAAGTGAAGGGCTGGAAAGAAATATTCCAAGCAAATGGACAGGAAAAAAAAGATGGGGTAGCAATACTCATATCAGACAAAATAGACTTCAAAACAAAGGGCCATAAGCAGAGACCCAGAAAGTCATTTCATAATTCTCAAAAGAAGAATCCATCAGGAGGACATAAACATTGTATGTATATATATACAATGAAGGAGCATATATATATGGACCCAACATAGGAGCACCCAAATACATAAAGAAAATCTTGGAGGACTTCAAGAAAGATATTGACAGCAACACAATTATAGTAGGGGATTTTAACACTCTACTGTCAGAAATGGAAAGATCTTCCAAACAAAATATCAAGAAGGATATTGTGTCACTTAACAATACCCTAGATAAAATGGGCTTAACTGATATATATAGAGAGATGGTCATCCCAAAGAAGCAAAGTACACATTCTTTTCAAATGCACATGGAACATTTTCAAAGGTAGACCACATGATAGAACACAAAACAAGCCTCAACAAATTCAAGAAAATTGAAATTATATCAAGCATCTTCTCTGACCACAAGGGACTGGAACTAGAAACCAACCCTAAAGGAAAAAACCCAAAACACTCAAAATCATGGAGACTGAATAGCATGCTATTAAACAATGAATGGGTCAAGAATGAGATTAGGGAAGAAATCAAAAACTTTCTGGAAACAAATTAAAATGAACTCAGAACAAACCAAAACTTATGGGACACCACGAAGGCAGTACTGAGAGGGAAGCTCATAGTGATACAGGCCTACCTAAAAAAGATAGAAACATTTCAAATAAACAAACTAACCCTACACCTGCAAGAAATCAAAGAGCAACAACAAAGACAGCCCAGAGCAAGCAGAAGGAAGGAAATAACCAAGATCAGAGCAGAATTAAACAACATAGGGACTAAAAGCACAATTCTAAGGATCAATAAACCCAGGAGCTGGTTCTGTGAAAAGATAAACAACATCAACAAGCCTTTAAGCAGACTCATCAAGAAAAAAAGAGAGAGGACCCAAATTGACCCAGTCAGAAATGAAAAAGGAGAGATTACAACTGACACCACGGAAATAGAAAGGATTGAAAGAAATTACTACAAAGAACTATATGCCAAGAAATTTGAAAACTTAGGAGAAATGGACAAATTTCCAGAAAAATAAAAACCTCCAAAACTGAGTGAAGAAGGATCAGAAAGCCTGAGTGAACCAATAACAGCTGATGAAATTGACGCAGTAATCAAAAAACTCCAAACACACAAAAGCCCTGGACCAGATGGTTTCACAGGAGAATTCTACAAAGCATTTAAAGAAGAGCTAACCCCTGTCCTTCACAGACTATTCCAAAAATTCCAAGAAGACGGAAAACTCCCAAACTCTTTTTATGAAGTCAGCATCATCCTAATCCCAAAACCAGATAAAGACACAATAAAGACAGAAAACTTGAGGCCAATATCGCTGATGAACATAGACGCTAAAATCCTCAACAAAATACTGGCAAACTGCATCCAGCAATACATTAAAAATAACACACACCATGATCAAGAACAATTCATCCCAGGGATGCAAGGATGGTACAATATTCTCAAACCAATAAACGTAATACATCACACAAACAAAAGGAAAGACAAAAATCACATGATCTTATCAATAGATGGGGAAAGAAGCACTTGATAAGGTACAGCACCCACTTATGATAAAAACACTCAGCAAAGTGGGAGTAGAAGGAGCATTCCTCAACATAATGAAGACCATATATGAAAAATCTACAGCCAACATCATACTCAATGGACAAAAACTAAAAACTTCCCCATTAAGATCAGGAACAAGACAAGGTTGTCCACTTTCACCACTTCTATTCAACATAGTATTGGAAATTGTAGCCACAGCAATCAGACAAGAAAAGGAAATAAAAGGCATCCAAATATGAAAGGAGGAAGTAAAACTGTCATTGTTTGCAGATGACATGATAGTGTACATAGAAAATCCTATAGACTCCATCAAAAAATTGCTTGACCTATTAAATGAATTTGGCAAAACAGTGGGATACAAAGTCAATATTCAGAAATTGAAGGCATTTTTTTACACAATGTAGTATCAGAAACAGAAATCAGGAAAAAAAATCCCAATTGCTATAGCAACAAGAAAAATAAAGTACCTAGGAATAAACCTAACCAAGGAGGTAAAAGACCTGTACTTAGAAAACTACACAACACTGAAGAAAGAAATTGAAGAAGACTCAAACAAATGGAAACATATACTGTGTTCATGGATTGGAAGAATTAACATCATCAAAATGGCCATACTACCCAAAGCAATTTATAGATTCAATGCAGTCCCTATTAAAGTATCCATGACATATTTCACAGATGTAGAACAAACATTTCAGAAATTTATATGGAACCACAAACAACCCTGAATAGCTGCAGCAATTATGAGACAGAAAAACAAAGTAGGAGGGACCACAATACCTGGTATCAAACTGTATTATAAGACCACTGTAATCAAAACAGCCTGGTACTGGCATAAGAACAGGCACATAGACCAATGGAACCTTAAACTTGAACATAATCAACAAAACAAAGAAGCAAGCAAAATATAACCAAATACCTTGAAATTGGGAACAAGCTGACAGTAACCAGAAGGGAGAGGGGAGGGAATAATAGGGGAGAAGGCTGAAAGGTTTACAGGAACAACTATAAAGGACACATGGACAAAAACAAGGGGAGGTGGAAACAGGGGAGGGAGGTGGGGAATGCTGGGGTGGTGGGGAGGGGTAGGGGTAAAGGCAGAAAATTGTACTTGAACAACAAAGAAATCAAAGGTATTTAAAAAAAATAAATTAGCAAAACTAAATCAAGAAAGCTCTTGTTTGTTATGCTTAGGAGTGTGGCATTTAAGGTCAAAGAAATAGGGGAATGACATGGACAATCTGTATTTCATTAGGATGACATTATAATGGAAGGATTTATAAGGACTAAGATCAATACATTTAATTATTTCAACATGAAAAAACTGAATCCAAAATTTAAGAAAAGAGTAAAATCAAGCAAGTTAAACTGGGACAAGTACTTATAATAAGTATGTCAAAAGTTAATCATTTTAGTATTTAAAGAGTTCATTCAAATTGGGAACAACAGCACTAAGAAGATCCTCATAGATAACAGAGTGTGACACTAATAGATAATTAGGAAAAAAATAAACTAACAGACATCAGTATGCAGATTAAAACAACAGGGAAGTCTCATTTTTTTTTGTCAAATCGGGAAACTTGAAACAAGTATTACAGTCAGACTATCTAATGCTGACAAAAATAAGGACTAAAAGGAATTTTCATACTTTGCTGATGGGAGCATATATTAATATAACCTTTGTGGATGCAGTTGTATACTGACTTTGGAAATTGACCATATTCAGTGACTTGGGAATCTCTTATATTGGAATTTTAAATAAGGAAATAATCTGAAGTACAGAACGGGCTATTTTGATGCTTGAATAAGATAATTCATTTGAAACACAGTACAACATATATCCTGGCACATATAAGCACTAAATGAATGTTGTTATTGTTGGCACAAATATGGGCCATTAAACATAATCAAAAGAAACTTCTAGTAGTATTTAGAATAGTGTGGTATGGGGAATAACAAAGATTTAATTTGTTTCACTACAATATATTATTTTAACACAGGTCTTGTGAAATAATTTGACAATCATGACAAAAAAACACATCTTGAGACTTTTGAATGTAGAAGGATCCTTTATATGATTGTAAATAATTTTGCACATGACTATTAGTATAGCGTGATATAAGTTTGAAGGGAAACTTGAAATAAAAAATCCAGTCTGGAATTTAACAAGAAAAAGGAGAATGGTTAAGGAGAGTCTTGAACAAATATGTACTGTCATCTGAAATTATCTTAAAATAGAAGAATTAGGGTAAGACTTGAGGCAATTTTTTTTACAGTCAGGAGGTTGTAACCTAGCTGGATGCAGGGTAGTAGAAAGCAAAATTATAACTGAATAATGGAAAAGGGCTTCAATTGTACTTTCGGAAACTGCCTGGAGTTCAAGATTTGGGACATGTCATTTTTCTTTTCCATTTGAAGTAAGTTTCTCAGTCTTAGAATTGCATAATGAATCAGACTAAGTCAAATCACCCAGCAAATAGTGATTGACATTTGGTAAAATATACGCAGTTGTGAGTTTCAACATTCAAGTCTAATTTTTCTTCTCAGATGCATTTGTCTTAAAGAACCATGATGTGCACAGCATGTTATACCCGATAAAGTAGAAGGAAGAAATCGAATTATTAGGTTGGCTTCCACCTATCCACTTACCAGAAAAGAACACACCTGCCTCATTTGTGAAAACATAATTGCTGCCACCATCATGTTTTGAATTCGAAATGCACCCAGGGAGGTGTGAGGGTGGAGGGGGAGAAATCGTTGGTCTTCTGAGTCCTCCTCATCCCCTCCTTTTCCCCCTTTCCTTTGCTGTCTCCCTCACTCCTTTCCTTCTTTCTTTCATTCAACATTTCAACCTAGATTCCTAGCATAGCTGACCTGACTTGGAGTTAGTCTTTATTTAGGACAAGTTGGAGAGTCTAGCACTCTTATAGGTACCCCTAAGAATTTTTGAAATATATCTTGATGTCATGACATCATTGTTGTTGTGAAGTGAGCATAAGCTTTAAATGCAGATGTGTCCAACTTTTGGCATCTCTGGACCACACTGAAAGAAGAAGAGTTGTCTTGGGCTACACATTAAATACACAATCACTAACAAAAACTGATGAGCAAAACAAAAGGTTTTAAGTAAATTTACAATTTTGTGTTGGGCAACATTCATAGCCACCCTGGGCCACATGTGGCCTGTGAGCTGCGGGTTGGACACCCCTGCAAGTAAGGTGATCAAGGTTGACTCCCAGTTCTACTGCTTATCAGTTGCGTTGTATTGTACAAGTCACTGCATGTCACTGAGCCTCAGAGTTTTCTTAATTAAAAATTGTATTCTATAAGCCTTGGCTTGCAAGGCTGTGATAAAGCTTTGGCATATAGTAAATGTTTAATATTCAGTGCCAGTTATCATTATACCAAACAAACAAACAAAACCTTTTTGGATTTCATTAGAGAATATTTGATGCATAAAGAATGATTATCACCCCTTTTTGTTACCATAGTATGTGGCTCAGGTAACAGTCACAGAAGCTCTCTCCAAAGGTCTAAACATGATTTCTGAAATCCTACCTCTAGGTGTTTACAATCTTTTTATCACTCACTTAAAAAGCATATCTTCCTTAATTTATTTCTTCAGTGTTCTGTAGGTTGCCAAGTACAGACCTTTCACCTCTTTGGTTAAATTTATTCTTAGGTACTGTATTTTTCTTGTTGCTGTAGTAAATGGGATTTTTTCCCCCTAGTTTCTCTTTCTGATATTTCATTGTCGGTGTACAAAAGTGCCATCAATTTCTGACTATTGACTTTGTAGCCCAATATTTTGCCAAATTCAGCAATTAGTTTGAGTAGTTTTTTGGTGGAGGCTATAGGATTTTCTATGTACACTATCATGTCATCTGCAAATAATGACAGTTTTACCTCCTCCTTTCCAATTTAGATACCTTTTATTTCTTTTTCTTGTCTGATCACTGCGTCTAGAACTTCCAGTACTATGTTGAATGAGAGTGGTGAAAGCAGACACCCTTGTCTTATTACTGAGTCTCTGTGGTCAATTAATATTTGACAAAGCAGTCATGAGCATATAATGGAGTAAAGATAGCCTCTTCAATAAATAGTGGTAGGAGAATTGGATTCATACATGCAGGGAAAAAAAGGGTAAAGAAAAAAGAAACTCGACCACCCACTTGTACCATACACCAGAATAAACTCAAAATGGATAAAAGACTTAAATATAAATCATGACACCATAAAAATACTAGAGGAAAACAGGGGCAGGAAAATTTCAGATATCTCATGTAGCAATGTTTTTTTTTTTGCCAATATATCTCCTAGGGCAAGGAAAATAAAGGAAGAAAATAAACAAATGGGACTACATCAAACTAAAAAGCTTCTGCACAGCTAGAGAAACCACCATTAAAATGAAAAGGGAACCAACCATATGGGAGAACATATTAGCCAGTGATAGATTGGACAAGGGTTTGATCTTCAAAATATGTAAAGAACTCATATGACTCAACACCAGAAGACCACCAATCCAATTAAAAAAATGTACAAAGGACCTGAATAGATACTTCTCCAAGGAGAACATTCAGATGTATGAAACATCCCATAGATGTATGAAAAGATGCTCAACATCACTGGCCATCAGAGAGATGCAAATTAAAACCATAAAGAGACCTCACACCTGTCAAAATGGCCATCACTAGTAAGTGAATAAACAAGTGCTGTTGAGGATGCAAAGAAAAGGGAACCCTAGTGTACTGTTGGTGGGTATGCAGACTGGTGCAGTCACTGTGGAAAATAGTGTGGATTTTCCTCATAAAACTAAAAATGGAACTGCCTTTTGACCCAATGATTCTGGTGCTGGGAATATACCCTAAGAATCCTGAATCACCAATTGAAAAGAACCTATGCACCCCAATGTTCATAGCAGTGTTACTTACAATAGCCAAGTGCTGGAAGCAACCTAAGTGCACATCAGTAAATGCGTGGATCAAAAAACTATGGTACATTTACATAATGAAATACTATGCAGCAGAAAGAAAGAAGGAGCTCCTAACCTTTGAGACAGCATGTGTGGATCTGGAGAGCATTTTGCTAAGTGAAATAAGCCAGGAGGTGAAAGACAAATACCATATGATCTCACCTATAAGTGGAACCTGATTAGTGAAACAAGCAAGCAAAATATTACCAGAGACATTGAAATAAAGAACAAACTGACAGTAACCAGTAGTGAGGTGGGAGGGGATAACAGAGGCAAAAGGTGGAAGGGTAGTCAAGGAACATGCATAAAGGAACATGCATGGACAAAGCCAAAGTGGGGTAGTATCAAGCGTGGGGTTGGGAGGAGTGGTGGGTGGAAAATGGAGACAATTATACTTGAACAACAATAAAAAAATAATAAATAGAAAAAGAATCATACACTTGAAACCTATATAATTTTATTAACAAATTTCACCCCAATAAATTCAATAAAAATTTTTAAAAAATGAAATAAAAAAATTAAAAAAGTAATTGAGTGGATCAAAAAACTGGTACATTTACACAATGGAATATTATGTAGCAGGAAAGAAGAAGGAACTCCTACCTTTTGAGACAGCATGGAATATTATGCTAAAAAAATATGCCAGGTGGTAAAAGATAAATACCATATGATCTCACCTATAAGAGGAATCTATTGAACAAGATAAACTAATGAACAAAATAGAACCACAGGCATGGAAACATGGAACACACTGAAAGTGACCAGAGGGGTGCAGGGAGTGGGATAATGGTGGAAAGAAGGGGAAGAGACTAGTCAAAGAACATGTGTGAATGACCCATGAATATGGACAACAGTGTGGAATTGAGTGTGGGAGGGTTATGGAATGGGCAGAGGGGGGCAAAGGGGAAAAAAATGAGACAACTGTAGTAGAATAATAATAAATTAAAAATAAAAAGCATATCAAAATGCAAGAAAATATTAGTTGCAATGTTCTGGAAATAATTTTTTAATGTGATTCATTTTATTTTTAAAAGGGAAAGTCAGTGTTTGCACATTGTTATTAAAATTACTTAAGACACCACACAAGTGACCATTGGTGAATCATTAACCTTTGAAGGAAATACAGTGGTTGAGAAGTGCTGAGTTGAGGGTGTCTCCAGATTCCTGCCGGGAGCATCATTCCACAAAAATTATGCTGAATGCTTCTGGTTGAAGAAGACAACAGCAAATATTTTGAGATGTAGCTTTTTAAAAAAAATTTTTTAATAACTAAAGGCAGGGAGAGAGCTTTTATGGTTTAAAGAAAACAGATAGGAAGGTAAGAGGATAGTAAGACAGAGACCTCAAAGTTACTTTAAGATTCTCTCTGTCACTAGGATATTAATAAGACAGGGAAAGGGAGAGTGGGGAAGAGGGAGCAGATGACTTATGTTGAGTATGTTTAATATTTAAAAGTCCACAAGAATAGAGGTTGTAAAAGCTTCCTTATCATTTTATTCACCTTAGCCACCAGATGTTGTTATTTAGTGTGAGAAGGACAAACAAAAATCCACTGTTAATTTTATTATGAAGTTATCTTATCCTTATCCTTTACTGGTAGATAACAGATAACAGCTGTTTCCAGACTACTTATTGCTGTCTCAGTGAAAGAAAAGATTGTGTCTAGGATAAGTCCATTCATCTCTGTTGTTTTATTTTCTCACCTCTACTCAAAGAGACTAATCAATTGATTAGACTGTTCTTTTTCATTCACAAGTCTTCTTGGAAGTTGAAACAGACAAGGCATGGAAAAAACTTTTCAAATCATAAAACTGTATCATTGCAACCTGGTATTATGTGAAATAGAGCAATGCCATTATTATGAATCCCAAGAATTAGATAAGCAAGGATGGCAACAACAGTATTTTTAACTTCATCTAATTTTATCTTGAAATGAGCAATAGAGGCTGCTTTATGAATAAGCAACATATCATTGCTTTCAGGTTTTTTGGTCCCTTACATAACTAGGAGGTTGCTACAAGCATTTAATATGGAAGATAGAAAATAATTCTGCCAGTGAGAATTTTTCCAATCAAAATTATTCAGTTACAATACAAAAAAGTTTTCAAAAGTTACTTATTTGTTAGTTACATATAGGACTATGACTCTTTAATCCAAATTGTATTACTGACAGACTCATTATCTGTAAAGCTTGCACTGAGATTTTCTTTTTCCCTTCCTTCCTCCCTTCCCCCCTTCTTTCTTCCTTCTTCCTTCCTCCCCTTTCTTCTCCTCCTCCTCCCCTCTCTATTTCTGTCTCCCTCTCCATCCCCCTTCTGTTTCTTAAACTTAGAAATCACAGAAAGGTCTTTCATTTTCCATTTTCTTCTTTCCATAGTTTCTCTCTAAGTGGACTATCTTAGCTAATGCCATGACTTTGAGAATCAATAATGTACAAGCAGTTTATACTTCTGTGTGCCTAGTTCTGACCTCTTCTCCAAGCTCTAACACCATACTTTCATTTACCTGCTGGTTATATCTAACTGTAAGAGTCCTAGCTTAATCTCACAGTGGATCTGTTATTTCCCCCTACACCTGCTCTCTTCCTTTTCTGGTTCTTTTTCTAATAATGGTTACTAACGTCCCTACGAATAGGCCCCAAACCTTGGTGTTGTCTTTGAGTCATCCTTTCTGTTGTTCTTCTCATCTGGTTAAACAGTTCCTCAAAATTTTAACATTTCTTTGCTCTTCTCCATTTCTAGTATTATTATACAGTTATACTTTACCTCTTACCTGTGTTACTGGGATATTTCTTAACTGGTTTCTCTATCTCCACACTCTCCTCAAATTCATCTTATACACTATTGCCAGATAAATCCTGGACTCTTAGTGTCATAGATCTCAGACTTAGGAATAGACCTTTAGATGATCTGGTTCAATCAACTGGATTTTCAACTAAGGAAGTTCCCTCTAAATCCCAAAAGAAATATGTGCTTAGAAATGGAGACAACTGTACTTGAACCAAAAAACAAGAGTAAAATATATAAAAACATAAATAAATATAGAGACAAAAAAAGAAATCTGTGCTTTGATAACTCTACCACTAACCATAGTCTTTGAAAGTAACCTAGCTATTTTAAAGTATTTTTTCTGTTCCCCTCCTCCTCTTTTACCTCCGTGGTCTTCATTTGAGCTGGAATCCTTCCTCCACTTTTGCCTTAAGTCTGTCTGGTGTGCCCATATAGGAAGTCTAATATACCACACTCAGGATTTTAGACCCGTAGGTAGTTATTTTGTGTTAAAGTATGAAGCTCCTCATTGGGTTAGGGTTTAGAAGCTGTCAGCAGCATTGTTAATTTTAATCATGCTTGTTTCAAACTTTGGCAGAAAGAAAATAGAAATGAGAGCCACTTCTGAACCCAAAGCTGTCCTGGTTGTGTAAATCATTTTTGTTTTGTTTTGGGGGTTTTTTTGAGAAAAAAATGCATAACTTTAAGACCAGGTACTAAAATCATGCACTAGAATTCATACATGTCTGAAGTGATTTAAATGTACAATTTAAGAAATATAATTTATCTCCACTAACCATATTTTATTTCACAATTAATTACAACATGTACATGTATCATAATTATTAAAAATAATTCGGTGAAACATTCTTCATTTTTTCAATCAGTAGTCATGTTATATAGTTTCAAGATCCTTTCTTGCCCTGGTTATTTTCCTTGGAGAAAAACTCATTTGGTTCATAACCCTGCTAGCAGACGCTGCTGGTGCCCCATCATATCTGTTAGGCATGTATAGTTCCCATGCATAATAGATGTCCTAAGGCTATATAGCAACTGTGATTCCTGCTTGAGAGCTTTCTCTGTCTGGTACTGCCTGAATCTCCTCCAATATCATCCACTTGCACTCAAATCTTAGTCTCACAATTTGCTGCTGGGGAACCTTACCTAAATCACCGCTCTTAAAATATTCTACTGGGAGGAAGATGGCGGCGAGATAGGTCGGAGCGGAGTCCACTTCCCCTCGGCACCAGTGAAACACCTAGGTGATCTGAGGAGCAGAGCGAACAGCCAACGGTATTCTAGCATATATGAAGATCAGAGACCAAAGGCAGAGGACATTGAAAGATCTGATGGTAAGAAGAGTGATTAAGAACAATAAGGTCCCTGGGACCAGTGCGGGGAACAGGGCGGCTGAATCCCCCTGCTGGGGCACAGGGTCTGCTGTAGAATTCTTGGGAGAGAGCCAGGCTGGGCTGTGTGAGAGGCCAGGTGCTTGTTTGGACCAGGGAGGCTTAAATAGGAAGAATTTCTCAAAAAGAAAAAGAGAAAATAGAGGCACTCAGTGGCTAGTTAGAGAACTCTCCACAGCAGCTGTGGCCTCTTGCGCACCTACCCTCTCAGCCCCTGGACTGTGAACTCGGGATAAGCAGCCCCAGCACATACCTGAAGCCTAGTTGGCGCACACCCAGATCAGAGGACTGGGCGCCCACAACTGAAACCCTGGGTGGGCACGCACCCTGATCATCGGCCCTGCTGCCTGGGCTTGAAGAGCTGCTTTATGGAACCCCAAGTAATTCGAGGAGGGTTTGCTCTATGCTGTTGGGGTCTCCTAGTTCGGTGATGACTGGCCCAATGACTCTCTTGGATCTCGAGGGTCTTCATCTTCTTCTTTAGAGCTGCAAGCTGCATCTCCAGGCTCATGATGTACCCACGGTTTCACTCTCTTCACCGGCAACCACAAGGGCCCTGTTGGAGATAAAACACAGGCATACCCTCTCCCCCAGGTTATTAACTCGACCAGTCCCTTCCAAAGGCAATCCTCATGTCCTTTATACAGGACCAGAGGTCGAGGTAGCTCCTTTAACTTTGAGTGATGCATCTGGGCCGCAGTTAGGCCTGAATTCAAAATATTTAAATAGTTTAGTGTAAACAGGGCTTTAGATAATTGTTGTGCGGGGGTGAGTAAATTCCCCCTTTTTTGTTTTTTAAGTTGCAGTTTTAGGATCTGATGGGCTCTTTCAATCATAGCCTGGCCTGTGGGATTGTGAGGGATACCAGTTGTGTGTATTATATTCCATTCTAACAAAAAGGTTTTTATAGCCTTCCCAGTATAACCTGGTCCATTATCAGTCTTGATTTGTTTAGGTTTTTGTTGAGAAATACTGGTACTCCAGTAAACATCCAGTATATTAGTACTCCCAAACCCTTCCTTTCCCCTGTATCTTTGGTGGCTTTGAGGGACAGTATATGGTAAAAGTAATAATTGAGCAAGTCTTTGCCCTGTAGTTATTACAGAGTACGAGCCTGTAGACACCATAATTTTAATCTCTCCCAAATAATCAGAGTCAATAACCCCAATATGCACATTCAGACCTTTCAAAGTTACACTAGATCTTCCTATTATTAAGCCTACTAATCCTTTAGGTAAGGGACCATAAACATTGGTACCTATTAAATAAACTTTATGTATCTCAGTTAGTTCATAATCCTTGGAGGAGGCCAAGTCCAGGCCGGCACTCCCTTTGGTGGCCGAGAAGAGTTGATAGACATACATTCGGCTGTCTGCTGAGGGGAACTTTGCAGGGAGTAGCCCTGGTATTGTTTTGGGGCGCCAGGGCGTGCGCCCCTCCGGGTGTTTCCTGAAGGGTCTAAGGGGTATCCATCCTTATGAAATTTGGATCTACACATCTTTACTGAATGACTCGACTTTAAACATCTCTGACATACCTTGTCTCCTTTTTTAGACAAACTCCTTTGTTTGTTTCTCTGAGGGCAATCCTTTATAAAGTGACCCCTTTTATGACAATTGTAGCATGTCCCCTGAGATTGTAAGGTCAACATTTCAAACATGGTATGTAATTTATGTGATTCGGTCCCTACATTCTGACATGCTTTTATATAATCACCTATATCTCGCACAGTGACTCTTAAGGGGCCCATAGCAGTCTGACACTCCCGATTAGCATTCTCATAGGCCAATTGTATCAATAAGTTTTGCACTGCATCCTCATTCTCAGTCTGCCGAAAAATTGCTATCTGCAGTCGGTCTATAAAATCCATATAGGGCTCAGTCGGTCCCTGCCTAATATTAACGAAGGACCCATCAGGTTTTCTATGCTCTGGAATCTGCTTCCAACATTTGGCAGCTATGCTGGAACACTGCTCAAAAACTCGTTCATCCATTTCAGTCTGTCGAGCCAGAGTAGCATAGTCCCCTTCTCCATTAAGCATATCAACTGCTATAAGAATATTTTTTGACAAATTTTTGACAGCCTGCGCTCCGGCTTCATCTTGATAAAGACTCAGCCACATGGCATTCTGAGCAGGAGTCAGCAAGGTTTTACAAAATACTTTCCAGTCCCAGGGGGTCATATGAAATTGTCCACCTATAGCCTCCACCATACCATGAGTATAAGGGGAATGCAAACCATTTTCTTTAATACTTCTTTTCACTTCCTTAAAGATATTATATGTTAAATACTCATGGGTAGGGTCCTCCATAGGACCAGTAGGAAGAGTCACTGGAAAAAGTAAGCATCCTTCTTTTTGGGCTTCTCTAAGACACTGAAACATGGTCCCTTTATGTCCGCCTCCCTTAATTGAGAAAGGAGAGCTAGCAAGGGGCCTAAGAGGTGGCTTAGGAGGGGGAAAGGACTGTCATATCACTGGGAATAGGGGGTCAAAGCCCCCTGGATCTAAAGGAGCAGTGGGATCCTTAGAGGAAGGGGTCTCATCATCCTCTGAATTGGAGTCAGAAACTTTAACTACTGCCCCTTCAGAGGTCACTGAAGCCTGCAAAGGGCGCAAAGCTACCTCAACCATAGACCATGTCCCCAATAAGTGACCTCCGATAGTTCCCGACTTATCCTGCTCCTCTCGTAGCATTTTTCCAACGCGTTGCCAAACCGTGGTATCTAGAGTACCCTTATCCGGGAACCACGGGCAGTGATATTTCACACACTGCAAAAGTGCAAGCAACTGTTTATCTTTAATCTCACAGCCTGAAACTTTTACCAGCTGTTTTAAGAGATTAAAGAATATCTGTTGCTCTTTAGTCATGGAATTCCCCATGGTTAGATCTGATTACCTACGAAAGTAGTCCACTCCTGACACTTTCGGTTTCCCGGTGGTGCAATCAGTCCCGATCAGCTCCTTCGAGTTCCTCACACAGGGCACCAATTGAAGAGCTACAAATAAGACACCACTCTCGAGGGAAGGTGAATGGCCAGAGGCAAACAGCCAAAGGCAATCTTTATGTCCAAGCTTTTAATATATATCCTTTTGTTATATAACTTTGTTACATAAAGTGTTTTTTCCTTTTACACACATGATTCCGTTATAGGCTGTAACATAGCAATCACTATGGTAGGTATGTTATATGTTCTTGGTACTAAGGTTACCTCTATAGTAACTTTACTTCTGTGTACCCAATGGGGTGAGCCTTAGGTTACTTCTATGGTAACCTGGGGTGAGACTGAGGTTATCACTATGGTAACTTTACCTCAGCCAATAAGGGTTTGTTATGTGGTCATGATTCCATTGGTTAGGGAGCCAGCCTTGGTTATGGAGGATGTAGTGTTCCACAGCGTCCCTGTAACCAGCCTTGGCTATGGCCTGTAACCAAGGATGAGGAATCTAGATTTTGATCACCACATGGGCTCACAGACCTAAAGTGGCCCAGTGGGCGCATACCCCAATCAGTGGCCTGGACGCCCACAACTGAAACCCCAGGTAGGCGCACAACCTGATCAATGGCCCGGATGCCCTGGGTGCACAGGCCCAAACCTGGGATCAGTGTACATCCACATCAGTGGCTCGGCTCCCAGGGCACAGGCCCAAAGTGCCTGGGTAGGCACGCACCTGGATGAGTGGCCTAGGCACCCATACCTGAAACCCCGAGTGGGCCCCCACACCTGAAACCTCCAGTGGGTGTGCACCCGGAGCAGCAATTGGCTGCCCCTGCGCACAGGCCCAAAGCCGGGAATCGGCTGCACAACGCCATTAAGGGCCTGGCTGTCCACAGGTGACCACACCTGAAGCACCCAGGACTGAACAACTCCAACCTAGCCCCTGTGCACAGAGCCCTGCAGGGCCTACTAGCTCTCTAGGAGGAAGGCAGAATGCCCAGCAGAGGGGAGTTGCAGGGCTTGGGGAAACTGCAGTCCTGAGAAAGACTTGACCCAGTAGGGGGCTGAACTACCCCCAAGGAGCACCGAGAGCCCCTAGCATCTAAGACAGCAAAGAGCAAGAAGGTGGAGTGTGAGTTGCCCCTAACTGGTACACCTCAAGGACAGCACAACTAGCACAACTGATGAACTAAAGGCCTAGTGGGGAGCAGAAGGACCCTGAGGAACTGGACTAGAGTCTGAACAATAGTGAAGAGTGTGGCTCAGGAAGGGAGAAAAGTGAAGCCAATCCCTTCAACCACCCCCTCCCATTCTCCCATTTCACAGACAGGAAGACCAGCAGAATTAACCTGACCAGTTCAAAGGCAGCAGAAGACTTTTTTTTTCTTTCTTTCTTTTCTCTCTCTCTTTTTTTTTTCCTTTCCCCTCAAATTCCTTCTTCTTTCCATCCTTCTTTCTTTTTTTATTCCTTCTTCCTTCCATCCTTTACTTTTTTATTCCTTCCTCCTGCCTTCTTTTATTTATTTATTTATTTATTTATTTATTTATTTATTTAAATTTTTGTTAAAATTCCCTCTTCTTATCTTTCCTTTGATCTTTTTTTATTCCTTCTTCCTTCCTTCCTTCCACTCCTTTTCTACTCCCTTTTCCCTTCCTTCCCTTCTCCTTTTTTTTCCCCCTTCTTTCTCTTTTTCCCACTGGTGAGACAATAAAACCTGGAGCTCTGAAAAGACCAGAGTTAGACCCTGTTAGACCCATAAACGTCCGCTCAAGACCAGTAATCGCAGGAGGCTAAGGAGACGGCACCACTGAATCCCACTGGCATTCTACCGTAGAAGTTCATAACATAAAACCAGGGAGTCAGAACAGATCAATTTAAGAAACAGAGGCTAACAAGGAGAGTCTCAGAAACAATGGGGAGACAAAGAAACAATCCCCAAATGAAAGGAAAGAAGGAAGCCCCAGAAAGAATGCTAACTGAAATAGAGGCAAGTCAACTATCAGATACTGAGTTCAAAGTACTGGTTATCAGGAAGCTCACTGAGCTCACAGAGAACTACCAGAAACTACAGGGAAACTACAATGAATTCACTGTAAACTATATAAACATGAAAAAGGAAATAGAAACTATCAACAAGAGCCAAGAGGAAATGAAGAATACAATTTCTGAATTGAAGAACGCAGTAGAAGGAATCAAAAGCAGATGTGATGAAGCAGAGGATCGGATCAGGGAGCTGGAGGACAAAGTAAATAAAAACACCCAGAAAGAGCAAGAAAAGGAAAAGAGGCTCAGAAAGAATGAAGAGGGAATAAGGGAAATGCAGGACAACATGAAACATAATAATATCTGTATAACAGGAATACCAGAGGAGAAGAAGAAGAGCAAGGGATAGAAAACCTGTTTGAAAAAGTA
Organism: Desmodus rotundus; assembly: GCF_022682495.2. Lineage (NCBI taxonomy): Eukaryota > Metazoa > Chordata > Mammalia > Chiroptera > Phyllostomidae > Desmodus > Desmodus rotundus. The sequence continues at coordinate 61,473,139 of NC_071394.1, forward strand.
ATGATGGAAAATTTCCCTAATCTGAGGAGAGAAAAAGTCACCCAAATCCAGGAAAAACAGAAAGTCCCAAACAGGAGGAACCCAAAAAGGCCCACTGCAGGACACATCATAATTAAAATGGCAAATTCCAAGACAAAGAGAGGATATTAAAGGAAGCAAGGGAGAAAAAGGAAGTAACGTACAAGGGAGCCCCAATAAGGTTAGCAACTGACTTCTCAATAGAAACACTCCAAGCCAGAAGAGAATGGCAAAAAATATTCTAAGTAATGAGAAACAGAGGCCTGCAACCAAGGCTACTTTACCCAGCAAGGCTCTCAATCAAGATAGAAGGCCAAATAAAGAGCTTCCCAGACAAAAGAAGTCTACAAGAATACACCTCCACCAAACCAGCTCTGCAAAAGATGCTAAAGGGACTGCTTTAAGGAAAGGAAGGAAAAGAGAAAGAGAGAGGAACACAGGTATGAAAAGATGGCAATGAATAACTATCAATAATATCCTTAAATGTAAATGGATTAAATGCTCCAATGAAAAGACATAGAATAGCTGAATGGATAAGAAAACATGACCCACACATATGCTGCCTACAAGAGACCCACCTCAGGACAAAAGACCTACACAGACTGAAAGTGAAGGGCTGGAAACAAATTTTCCAAGCAAATGGACAGGAAAAAAAAAGCAGGGGTAGCAATACTCATATCAGACAAAATAGGCTTCCAAAGAAGGGCCATAAAGAGAGACCCAGAAGGTCACTTCATAACATTCAAAGGAAGAATCCACCAAGAAGACATAAACATTGTAAATAGATATGCACCCAACATAGGAGCACCCAAATACATACAGAAAATCTTGGAGGACTTCAAGAAAGATATCGACAGCAACACAATTATAGTAGGACACTTTAACACCCCACTGTCAAAAATGGACAGATCTTCCAAACAAAATATCAACAAGGATATTGTGTCACTTAACAATACCCTAGAGGAAATGGACTTAACTGATATATATAGAGCTTTTCATCCCAAAGAAGCAAAATACACATTCTTTTCATATATGCATGGAACATTTTCAAAGATAGACCACATGATAGGACACAAAGCAAGCCTCAACAAATTCAAGAAAATTGAAATCATATCAAGCATTTTCTCTGACCACAAGGGACTGAAACTAGAAACCAACCCCAAAGGAAAAAACCCAAAACACTCAAAATCATGGAGACTGAATAGCATGCTATTAAACAATGAATGGGTCAAGAATGAAATGAAACTCGATCTCCAACTTACGCCATACACAAAAATAAATTCAAGATGGATAAAACACTTAAATATAAGTCGTAACACCATAAAAGTCCTAGAGGAAAATATTGGCAGGAAAATGTCAGACATTCCACGCAGCAACATCCTCACAAACACGTCCCTTAAAGCAAGGAACATAAAGGAAAGAATAAACAAATGGGACCTCATCAAAATAAAAAGCTTCTGAATTGCTAAAGAAAACAGCATTAAAATAAAAAGAGAACCAACAGTATGGGAAAACATATTTACCAATGATACCTCAGACAAGGGCCTGATCTCCAAGATATATAAAGAACTCATGACTGCACTCCAGGAAGACAAACAACCCAATTAAAAAATGGGCAAAGGACTTGAACAGACACTTCTCCAAGGAAGACATACAGAGGGCGCAGAGACATATGAGATGATACTCAGCATCACTAGCCCTCAGAGAGATGCAAATTGAAACCACAATGAGGTACCATCTCACTCCAGTCAGAGTGGCCAACATAAACAAATCCACAAACAAATGTTGGAGAGGATGCGGAGAAAAGGGAACCCTAGTGCACTGTTGGTGGGAATGCAGACTGGTGAGGCCACTGTGGAAAACAGTATGGAATTTCCTCAGAAAACTAAAAATGGAACTGCCCTTTGACCCAGCAATTCCACTGCTGGGATTATACCCTAAGAACCCTGAAACACCAATCCAAAAGAACCTATGTACCCCAATGTTCATAGCAGCACAATTTACAATAGCCAAGTACTGGAAGCAACCTAAGTGCCCATCAGCAAATGAGTGGATCCAAAAACTATGGTACATTTACACAATGGAATTCTATGCAGCAGAGAGAAAGAAGGAGCTTATACCCTTTGCAACAAGCATGGATGGAACTGGAGAGCATTGTGCTAAGTGAAACAAGCCAGACGGTGAGGGACAAATACCATACGACCTCACCTTTAACTCTAACATAATCAATAGAAGAAAAAAGCAAACAAAATATAACCAGAGACATTGAAGTTAAGAACAATCTAACAATAGCCGGGGGGAGTGGGGAGGGGACACTGAGGAGAAGTGATTACAGGAACTACTATAAAGGACACATGGACAAAATCATGGGGGAGGGTGGAGGTGGGGGAGGGAGGTGGGTTCAGCTGGGATGGGGTAGAGGGATGGGGAGAAAAGGCATACAACTTTAATTGAATAACAATCAAAATTAAAAAAAAATTCTACTGTGTATTTTGCACTTAAACATAGACTTTTTCCTTTCCTTGAATCTTAAGAGGTAGGAAATATTATCAAAGGCTACTTGCTATGCCATATTAAGTCTTTTTTAAAAACTGGACTCTAAAGGTAGGGAGAAATTCCTGAAGGGGTTTGCAACAATAGAACAGCCAGGCCAGATCAGATGTGCTTTGTGGTGGATGGGTTTGAGAAAGGCTGGATTAGAGGAGACCATTCACTTAGGCATGTGCTCCTGTGGTCCAGGCAGGACTTCGTGGTTGATGTGATGACAGAAGCATATCACAGCAACACAGAAAGGGTGTGGTTTTGAGAGATGTTTATGGAGTATGTTGACAGAACTTGGCTAGTGGGGTTAAGGAGATGTGGAAGGTGAGGGAGTAACTAGGTAGATATTAATGCCACTGTTCTTCTTAAAAAAAGGAAAAAGTTTGCGGGGAAAAGCTTTTTGTTTTTGACATGTTTGAGATATTTGTGTGAGACTGAAGAAGCATATGCTATTTTAAAGATGCAAATAAAACCTGGCAATGGCTGGGGTGGGTGAGGGAGTAGTGGGGGTGGGGGGAGAAATGGAGACAATATACCTGAACAACAATAAAAAAAAACCTGTTTATGAAACTGATTTGTAACTTTCATTTTATTTGTTCAAAAGTGTCTTCTACTTTCTCTCCATAATATCTCATCTGTATCATTTTTATATTAGCTGGATATGAGTTTTTTTCTGTTACTAAAAACTATCTCATGATGTAACCATTTGGACTAATTTCTACTTGCATATCAGTTTGTACCTCTTAGGTCCCAGGAGAGAAGGTAGAGTTCCAGTGATGTGAAGCTTATATCTATAAGACATTTGAAATGGGCAAAATAACTACAGCATGTGTGTTTGTAAAAGAATTGTTTGTGTACATGTGTATAGCCATTCTTTACAACAATGTGGTGATTGCTGGGGGGTGGGGGGTGGCATGTAAGGGGACCAAAAGGTAATTGGAAAAAATACACTAAAGATTAAATAAAATATATAAAAAGACAAAAAAAGGAAAGCAAAGGCATGCAGAAAAAAGAACTCTAGGATTGAAGAACACCTGTAGTATTTGAAAAGTCTCTTATGGCTTCATGCAGACAATCCTTTATGTATGCATTCAGTACTGCTTTCCCTTTATTTAACCTTAAAATTCTATGATTTTGGAGTCTTCTAGGGAGTAAGTGCCAATAACTCTGGGTCATTGTTTGTTTGGACTCTGCCAGATGCAAATGCATTCATCAGCCATCACCTGGGACCTGAGGTTCCCTTCCTGAGTAGTTGGCCAGCAAAACCCTTAAATGTTTGTAGAGCCTTAAAAATTAATCTGAAAACATTTTGAAGGAGAACTGTAATCTAGGTTTTGTTTTTGTCTTTATCTTTCTTTGTAACGGGTCCTTTTTAGGAGTGCACTGTGGTGGAGCCAGAAGTAGTTACAATAAGAGACAGCCTCTTGTAGAGATTAAGCTTAGTGTAGACATTTCACTTCCTTAACATTTCTGTCCAACCTTCTATCACAAGCATCTATGGGGGCTATTAATGCCCATGGGGAACACATTGTGAAAAACTGTCCCCCTTTGAGAGCCAGGAGTAAAAGTCAGTCAAAGATGACCTTTTTTGTCCTGCTTGTAGCTCAGCTGACAAACTTGCTTTTTGAACTTTGGCAAATTAGCGTCAACTGCACAGCCCTCTCGGTAGCCAGTGGATGACAGCTGGCATGTGAATTCATTACTTCTCTAGAATAAAACAGGTTTTATTCTCTTTTTTTAATATATTTATTGATTATGCTATTACAGTTGTCCCATTTCCCCCCCACTCCACTCCATCCTGCCCACCCCCCTCCCTCCCACATTTCCCCACTATAGTTCATGTCCATAGGTCATACTTATAAGTTCTTTGGCTTCTACATTTCCTACACTATTTTTACCCTCCCCCTGTCTATTTTCCACCTATCATCTATGCTACTTATTCTCTGTACCTTTTCCCCCCTCTCCCCCTCCCACTCCCTTAATGACAACCCTCATGTTCTAGTTGTTTGCCTAGTTTGCTCTCGTTTTTGTTTTATGTGTGGCCGTTAATAACTGTGAGTTTGCTGTCGTTTTTACTGTTCCTATTTTTGATCTTCTTTTTCTTAGGTAACTCCCTTTAACATTTCATATAATAAGGGCTTGGTGATGATGAACTTCTTTAACTTGACCTTATCTGAGAAGCACTTTATCTTCCCTTCCATTCTAAGTGATAGCTTTGCTGGATACAGTAATCTTGGATGTAGGTCCTTGCATTTAATCTTGGGGAATGTAATTATGATGTGCCTTGGCGTGTTCCTCCTTGGGTCCAGCTTCTTTGGGACTCTCTGAGCTTCCTGGACTTCCCGGAAGTCGATTTCCTTTGCCAGATTAGGGAGGTTCTCCTTCATTATTTGTTCAAATAAGTTTTCAATTTTTTGTTCTTCCTCTTCTTCTGGCACCCCTATAATTCGGATGTTGGAACCTTTCAAGGCGTCCGGGAGGTTCCTAAGCCTCTCCTCATTTTTTCAAGTTCTTGTTTCTTCATTCTTTTCTGGTTGGATGTTTGTTTCTTCCTTCTGGTCCACACCATTGATTTGAGTCCCAGTTTCCTTCTCATCACTATTAGTTCCCTGTACATTTTCCTTTGTTTCTCTTAGCATAGGCTTCATTTTTTCATCTGTTTTTCGAATAGATTCAACCAAGTCTGTGAGCATATTGATAACCAGTGCTTTGAATTGTGCATCCGATAGGTTGGCTATCTCTTCGTCGCTTAGTTGTATTTTTTCTGGAGCTTTGAAGTGTTCTGTCATTTGGGCCATTTTTGTTTGTCTTGGTGCGTCTGTTACTTTAAGGGGCGGAGCCTTAGGTGTTCACCGGGGCGGGGTAATGCTGGTCACAGAGCTGTGACACTGTACATGGGGGAGGGGCCGAGAGGGAGCAATGGCGCCCACCTCACTCTCCTCCGGCTTTCAATCTTTCACTCCGCTACCCACAATCAAACTGGGCCCCTCTGGTGCTGGTTCCCAAGTAAGTGGGCCTGTGCCCACTCTAGGCCCCTGTGGGTCTCTCCAACAACCTCTCCTGTGAGGCTGGGAGTCTCTCCTGCTGCCGCCCCAACCCCCACAGGCGTTTTCAATCAGAGGTTTGAGGCTTTATTTCCCCGAGCTGGAGCCCTTGGTTACGCGGTCTGCTTCGCTCCCCGCCGTTTGTCCGGTTTATCTGTGGGTGAATGTGGGGCCGTGGGGTGCTACCCGCTGCTCTGCCTGCCCCGTTCTCCGCCACTCTGAGTCTGGCCCTCTGGGTTTATCTGTGTAAATGTGGGGCCGCAGGGTCTGCTAGTGCTCAGACTGCCTGCGCCATTTGTCCCACACTCTGCCAGTCTAAGTCCCGCCACAGCCACGCAAGTCCTCTCCACCCCGGTGCCCGTCTCCGCCCCTCCTACCAGTCTGGATGAATGTTTATTTTCTATTTCCTTGGTGTTGGTCCCCGCTTGCTGTTCGATTCTCTGTCAGTTCTGGTTGTGCGAGGAGGCGCAGTGTGTCTACCTACGCCGCCATCTTGGTTCTCCCCCAGGTTTTATTCTTTAGAAATCCATCTGCAGAGTTCACTTTGTAGAACATTCCCCTGTTAGTGGTGTGGAACACGCCTACAAAAATGAGCAGTTCTAGGGACCAGGAATAGCTCATAGACATCTTCCATCTTTTACAGAGCTTATGGGTATAGTCAGAGTCACTGTCGCTGATTTTCTCCTAATTTAATTATGGAACTGACATTACATTCTCCCTCTGAATAAAGGTAGTACAGCAGCCTGTTATGTAAGTTACCCATGTTATATTTGTGACCTTCCTTACCTTAATAATACTGAGGTCCGACCTTATGTTAAAAAAATAGGAATTAGCTTCTAGCCATAATTTTGGTTGATCTGAAAAGTTTCTGTGCATTCCAAAACCACAGCTTTTCTTAAAATTCCCTAAGCTGATTCATGCGCTGGACAAGTAATTTAATTTGGCATATCTCCCTGACCTTTACAAACTAGACCTTCAAATACCACTAAAAATCCTTAGCGTGGGCAGCTCTTCAATGATTCAGGATTTACCTACTTAGTTTTTGGCAAGAGTTTCTAACATGTCAGCTGGACAGATTTTCTATTTTGTATTTTTGATCTTATTAAATCAGATTGCCATACCTGTGTTTTTGATCCCATGATTTCTTTTTTCTTATTTATAGCAGTTTCCTGGCTTGGTTTCCGTGTCTGTCTATTGCAGCTGATTTATGGGCACACTGGCTGGCCTCAGAAAGGACAGAGAGAAATTTCGTAGAGTGCTTTGGCATGCCTCTCTCCACCATTTCTCATAGACTCTGGTCATAAATAACTTGTCATGTACAGAATGTGCAGAAATATAAAGAGGAGTGGCTTGTTGAGGTAGTGAGTCCAGGAGACATAATTAGGTGTGGGAATCAGAAGATTTAGGATGCCAAGGAGTTTGGAGGTGATCTGATAGCAGAGAGGAAGTCTTTGAGCATGGGAACAGTGCAGTGAAAACTACATCTTATCTTGGATAAGCTAACATGGGAAAAAATGGGAAGCAATAACAAGTCATGATAGTATGGACAAGTAATAATGAGGTTACAATGATTATTTTTTAAGTTTTCTCTGCTTCAACAGAATATGATTAAAGGTAAAAATATTTTTCTCAATTTTTGAACAATTGGAAAGCATACAAATTTAGACCATCTTGAGAAGATTTAAGTAATGAGTTTAAAGTTCTACAAATTTTTGTCGTTCATTGTCCATTTTAGATTTCTTTTTTCAATCTTTTCTTTGTTGTTCAATTACAATTGTCCCAATTTTTCTCCCATTTATTCTAGATTTCTTTATGCCATGCCTCTGTCTCAATTATGCAGTTCCTATCCTTAATTGAATCATTTACTTAGAAGTAATTTTAGTTTTCTATAATTAAATACTTTTACTCGAAGGAGGAGTTTGAGATAATCATAGTAAGTATATATCTATGTAAGTATCAATACTTATCAATACTTAAGATATATACTTATATACCTGTATAAGTATCAAGAGTAAGTATATACCTACCTACCTACTTACCTACCTATCATTTTTCTATAGATAGAACATTGTTCATAACTTTTATCTACAAAAATACAAATTATAAAATTCTAAAATAGAATTTTATACAATTATACATTATACATCATCCATGTGCTCATTTGATTAGCAAATATCTATCTTCTTAGGAACTTGTAATTAACATTATAAAGTGTATCAGGATGCCTTTGAAAGGCAGATCAGGGTGGGTTTTGACTTTGAAATTCTGAGTCCGCCTTAAAGGTCAGTACTTCAAAATTCTTACTAGTTAACTCAGATAAGACAATTGCAGATATATATATATATATATATATATATATATATATATATATATATATTGCCACCTAGGTTATACCTAGGAATTGTTATATACATTGTTATATACATTGTTCTCTTGCACCCTGGTTGCCTGGTTGTCAGCTCTCTCCATCACTTCTCCCTGCATAGGAGGGTTGGAATACTAAGGTCGACACCCACAGGATCTCCTCTGATAGTAAGGTGGAACCATCGCCTGCAGTATTGCCAGAGCCCTTGGGTCTGGCCTTCCTGAGCATTCTCCGATCCCTCATTCTTTACCCCACTCCCACTGTTGTGGTAATTCTGCTGGTAACTGCGTGGAGGACCCCTGCGATGTGGATAGCGTCTATTAGGGTTATGGTCTGCTGCGTATTTACTGCGTTGCACTGGAACTCCACCAGTGTCTGTAACATTTGCTGCCTCTGCACACTTTTCTCTTTCAACATCAGACTCCACAGTCTCTCCATCTCCTCCAACACTTCGAAGGTACTTCCTGAGGTTATTCTTTTTTATGGCAGTCTGGTGGACAAATACACCTTCCTTGGTGTCATTCCTGTTGACGAAACCATATCTGTTTCTTACTGTTCCCCAAAACTTCCTTGCAAAGACCTTCTTGTTGTCCCCGTTGGCAGGCACCACTGATACAAAACCACTGGCGCTGCCACTCCCTGGGCCACTGCCCACGGTGCCAGTCTTGGTGGGGGGAGGGGTGGCCGCTGGGTCTGGGCCTCGCTGCTCACGGTTGCCGTGTCGATGACTGGGGCTAGTGGCGGCAGCTGCACCTCCTCCCGGATGATGATAACTAGGCTGGTGGCAACAGTGGAGCTGCTCAGGGCTCTCTGGGATCCACTCTGCTCCTGCTACCAATTGAACTCTAGTCAAACATTCGTGTGAAGAGTTGCACAGATAAATAGGCCTATGAAAATTTTATTTGCCAAATTACCTTTGGCTTTGTCCATAGTAAAATGCCACATTTGTTGGGGTCCACATCCATCTTCCCACAATCCTATACTAGCAACCTTCTATATTATTAGGTAGAAGGGCAGAAGCATCTGCTTGAAATAAGTATAGATGTGTACTTCTGTGAATACCAAACAGAAAAAAAACATAGGAAGGAAAAGCAGTGCCCACTTTCTAAAAAGACCCACTGACTCATTTCTAATTGGCTTCTACTTGCTCTGTCTTGCCAGATCTGTCTCAGTTCAATGCATTTGAGGTCTGTGGTTATCCTTGAGGATGATCCAGTATGCTGAGGGCCATGACATTTCGCTAAACTCAGGGAATCTTGGGCAAAGTACATTGATCTACTAATCTTGGTAAAAAAAAAAAAAATGAGGTTCTGAAAAGGAGACTCTTCCGCTTTCTTTTATTTTGAACCCCAAATTTATTTCAGTTGCCCTCATCTGATGAGAGAGAGATACATGTTGGGACAGTCGATGCTTTTCCAGGGTAGACCAGTTGTCAACTCAGCCTCCACCTTTGCCTCTGACTATGACACCAGACTGGTGTTATAGAAAGGTTGCGCTGACCTCATAACATCAGTCTTAAAGGGCAAGAATGGAAAACTTATTGAATACCTACTATGTGCCAGACATTGAGGGCTATTTACACAAATTTTTCTCAGTCCTGATTTCAAGCTCATGAGATTATTTAGTTATTATAAGAAGTTTTTTTTTTCAAAGATTTTTTCTTTATTCATTCCCAGAGAAAGGGGAAGGGAGCAAGAAAGAGAGGGAGAGAAACATCATGGTGTAGTTGCCTCTTGAGCGCCCCTTACTGGGGACCTGTCCTGTAACCTAGGCATGTGCCTTGACTGGGAATGGAACTGGCAACCCTTTTGTTCACAGCCTGGCACTCAATTCAATGAGCCACGCCAGCCAGGGCAAAGCTAACTAGCTACAAGCTCATGAGATTAAAAAAAAATTAACATTTATCACAACAAAACCCTGTAAATATCAGAGAGATCCCCTAAAACTAGTAGTGATGGAGCCTAGATTTGAAATCAGATTTGAAATTAAGTCCATTTGTGATTTTTCATGTTACCATTTTGCTACGAATGCATCTTCTGTTTTATAGTTATTTATCATAAATAAATATTAATAGACCCTTTCTAAAATGTATTATTTGCATTTATCCCCCACTATAGTTAGAATTTAAAAAATCAAATCTTCTCACCTAATACTGTCTCACAACTATTTTAAAAATAACTTACTTATAATTCACCCTTCACACTTCATTAATTATAGACTCCAGGATTGACACTGAATTATCTTGAGTAAACTGTTATTTCTTTAAAAATAATGGTTTTTAACTTTATGCAAGGAACACTTTTCAAGACTTCATATATATCTTCTCATTTCATTATCTGCCAAACCCTGTGATGTAGGTACTATTATTATTTATAAATGAGAAAACTGAGGCAATGGAGGTTATTGACCACTAGCAGAAGAGTTGGAATCAAACCCAGGCTACCTGCTTTCAGAGTCTCCATGCTAAATTTCTACACTCTTCTGCTTCTTCTTAATTCATTGGTTACTTACTCTTTCTGGTTCTCTCTTCGAAATATATCAGTTTATCATCAGTCCATTTTCTAGGAAGAATAATAAAACCAATCAGAGAAACAGGGTGGAAAATGAACTGAATTTAATAGTTAAGTTTTGAAGCAAGTATTTAAATTATCTTTAGCATTTTGCTTCTTGGGCATCTAAATTATGTGAATTGTGTACATCCTTTATTATAGGCATTCAATAAGAATTCAAATTACATTTATATTTACCAGTCTTGACTTAAACTAGTGGAAAACTGTTACTATCACACTGCATTGCCTGTGGTTGGTACTTGCATCTTTCTCTTGGTCTCTGATCTTTCAGATCTAAGGCAGGACAGAGTCATAGTGGGAAGACAGACCATCAGGAGCAGTCAGTCTTTGCCTCATCTGAACACACCAGAGGCAGTGATATGACAAAGGGCTCATCTGAACTTCTAAGTTGTTTGTGTCTTATAGTTGAAAAGACCAAAAGAAAAGGAAAACGGCAGGATATTCTACATGTAAAGGGGACATGGAGGCTTCCTAAGATGAACCAGGTCAGCTAAATTTTCAGCTCTGTTTAAAGACATCATCCATCCCATATTTACAGAGATATCTTACACAACATTCATTATTTTGACCAGTTTGGCTTACATCAAGCCAGTTATTTTATCTCTTTTAATTCCTTTGACATAGTCGACATTCAAAATGTGCATCAGATCAGATGTCTCTTTGAGTAGGCATTAGCCCTCATCTTCATAAAATATAGCTCAATTTTTTAGGGGCTTTGAGAAGCACTGAGAACTTTGTTTTCCAACTATACAGTAAATTGCACAGGAAATGTTTTTTTTTTTTTACCTTTTTCTTTTATTTATTTATTTTTAATCAGTTACAATTGTCTGCATTTTCTCCCCTTCCCTCCACCCCACCCCAGCCAGTCCCACCTCCCTTCCACCTCTACCCTCCCTCTTGATTTTGTCCTTGTGTCCTTTATAGTAGCTCCTATAGACTCCTCTCCCCACTATCCCCTCCCCACTCCCCTGTGGCTATTGTTACAATGTTCTTAATTTCAATGTCTCTGGTTATATTTTGTTTGCTTTTTTCTTTTGTTGATTATGCTGGGATTATACCCTAAGAACCCTGAAACACCAATCCAAAAGAACCTATGCACCCCAATGTTCATAGCAGCAAAATTTACAATAGCCAAGTACTGGAAGCAACCTAATTGCCCATCAGCAAATGAGTGGGTCAAAAAAATTATGGTACATTTACACAATGGAATTCTACGCAGCAGAGAGAAAGAAGGAGCTTATACCCTTTGCAATGGCATGGATGGAACTGGAGAGCATTATGCTAAGTGAAATAAGCCAGGTGGTGAGGGACAAATACCATATGATCTCACCTTTAACTGGAACATAATCAGGAAATGGTTTTTAATTTTTCTGATCTAATTCTGGAAGTAATTTCCTGTGTATCCTTCCTCGTTGTTCTGAGAATGGTTGGAATTTAACAGATGGAAGGATTTAATAATGGGTCCATTTTTAAAATATTTTTGTGCTTTGAAATGTCTTAGTATTACAGCTGATTTTGAAGTGTCATATATAAAATTTTAATTCAAGTAAAACAATCCTCTCATTTGACTTTTCTTTCTATTCTGAGTGTGTGTTTGAAGAATGTAAAGGGAGACAGCTTAAAGTATGTATTGTCCTGAAATTTGCTTCCTGTCCTTCAAGTTTTACTAACTTTTTCCTGTTCCTGAGATTGAAGTTCATTTTTCAGGTTTTCTCTCTTTTCAGTTTCAGTCTCCACTAAACACATTTGGGAGAGCAAGCATTACCAGGTAGGTATAATCTCTCCACTTTCATGCACCTTTAAAATGAGATCATAGAACAAGTTTAATTAACTGAAAACAGTAAGAAAGCATTCAGTCTGTAGAATGGATGTGCTGTTCTATCATTCCACTAAATCCCCCAAATTCAAAATGTCTGCACAAATAAGCAAACATGAACAAAATATTATAATGAAATTGCTGCATTTTTTCTCTTTTCCTTTCCTCCCCAAGATTTCCTTGTCACTTCCTTGTTTATAATCTTCCAATATCTGCTCTTATTACACCTTGAAATAATGTCATCCTTTACAATGCAAGGCACGGTGTCATCTGGTCCCTACCTCCTCTTAGGACTTATCTCTGTGATTCCCCCATGTTCACTCTGCTTATAACACTGACACCCTTTCTTTCAGTGTGCCCCCTTTCTGTAAGTATGCTAGTTCTTTTCTGACCGAGGGTCTTGGCACTGGTTATTCCTTCTACCCAAAATATCTTCTCTTACATCTTCTCATGCTTGAGTCCTTACCATTCAGTTTTAGTTCAAATATTACTTTCTCTGAGAAGTGTTATCTCTTCACTCTCTATAAAGTAACTGCCATTCCAACTCTAGGCCACCTTACCTATATAAAATCATCTTATTTATTTATTACCTTTGTTTCATCCCTCCCTCCATTATATTAAGTTCCATGAGATCAGGAATCTTATAATGTATGTTAATCCTTATATTTCCAGCTTCTAGAATCTACCCTGATATATAGTAAGTGCTCAAGAAATATTTGAGTGGGTGAATGGATCAAGCAGTCACAACACAACTTATACTTTACAGAGTAGCTATGGGGATCAACTTTGTATTTCGGCAGGATCTGTGTAAAGATTTTAAATAGCTTTCAAAATAAAATACAAAAGAAAATGTCTTCCAAAAACTCCTGTGTTTATAATGTGAATGAGGAGCTGACAAAAGTCTTCTGGAAGAAATAAAAATTCACAAAACAGTACAAAGAGAAAAAAGGAGACTTAACATTTTTCATGTTAGGTGCTGGCACATCTAAGAATTAAAGATGAAGTGAAATGAGACTAATTGTATGAATGCGTTTTTTTGTTTGACTGTGATCATTATTTGGAATCACCTCTTCCCCAAATCTGTCTTCCTAGATTTCAGGAAAAGAAAGACAGCTGGACAGAAATACATTTTCTTCCTTTTTCACCACACAGATCACTACTTTGGGTTTGATAAACTGCCTAAACTACCTGGCTGGCTGGAAGGGAAGGTTATGTTTTTACATTTATATTAAACAAAAACCTGGTGCTTTAATAATAAATCATCACATCTGATGGTATTGCCTCTCTTTCATTTGTTTGCTATCAAGTGTGAGTGAAAGGTCACACACAGAACAATCCTTGGGCTACAATTTATACTCCGAGGTGGCAGTAAAGCCCTATAATGAGTAACCATCACACACAGGGAAGCTGTCAGACACCAAATTCATCACTCCCATTCCCAGAATCCTCTTGTTTTTAGAAGACACTAAAATATGGTCTCTTTTCTTAGCCCACAAGAATTTCAAAGATGTCTTTTGACCTGCATTTTGGCACTGTATAATGAATGCAGAACCCCCCCGCCCCCCAATATGTCTTTAAGATCACATTTTGAAGTTATGGGAGTGAGCACACAGAATTATACTGGATGGCAGTAACTACTGTCTTAGAGCTTTTAAATTTGGTGCAGGGCCTGGAAGAAAGCCATGGAGTACTCAGCATAATTTTTGGTGGGCAACATATTCTTACTACAGACCTACCCTAGAAAATTAACATATACGTAAACTGTGGCAAGTGTTAGGTTTGTCGTCAGCCTGCCTAATGCATGCTGCCATTCCTGGCTTGGTGTTGCTATCCATAGTATCACTATGGACATTGTAGTTCATGATGACCAACGCCTAGTCTTTTCTTTAAAGTTTTACCTTTTCCAGTCTTTCCAAGGGACTACAATAATAAATAGCTTTCTAACTGGGTGACTTCTTAATTCCTCTGATTTTTCTGGAACTAAATATTCTCATTTGTAGAACATTACCACTGAAGATATAATCCAAGATCTTTCCTACTTCCAAAATATAAAGACAAAATAATCACTCTACTTTTCCACGTGAGGTAGCTCTTTCTGACCAGACATTAGTAATGTTAATATATGTGCCTATATTTTTGTCATTTTTCATTTAGAAAGAGGTGGAGTAACTTTTTTGATAACTTTGATGAACAGTCTTCACTAAATTAAAGAAGGCATTCAGGATAAAAGCATTATGAATGTAGCAAGGATTCTATATTGAACACAAGCTGACATTTCAGTATGGCAAACAGCAGGGGGTGTGAGGGCCATTGTGGGAGATGGCAGATTATATTAGCTGAAAGTGAGATGATCCTTTGGAAGGAGCTGGCTCTAAGGAGATGCACCAGGAAAAGAAACTTTCCTAGGAGCAAAATTTTTGGCATCAGAGAGATAGCTTATTTCTGAAGGCATTTTGCAAATAACCATTTGAAACCATTCCTAACCCTTCAATATATCTGTGAAAAGCACTATAATGAAAAGCAGGCTTGCTTCAGTAAAATATGTAAACTTTTGGGGAAAAGGCCCCACCAACATGCCATCACCAATGAAGTAAAACAGAAGGGTGCCTCCTTCCCTCCCCTGTGTTACCACAGTTGTAGAGTTAGAGCATAGGCGGCAAACATAAGGCCCTTGGGCTGAATCCGGCCCTCCACCTTGTTTTTCCTGGCCTGGCACCTTGTTTCTACCCAGCGGCAGTGCCAAGCTCCTTTCCCTTAGTTAAGGAGTAGTTACATTTATACAGTCCTAAAATTACATTCAGCCCTTTGAAGGCAACTGTGAAGCTGATGTGGCCCCCTGTGAAAATGAGTTTGACACCCCTGACTATTAGAGGCTTAATATCCTGATGGTGTTTTCTAGCAAGAATGGCAGAATAGGGTCAACACCAAGTGGGAATGGATTTCCGCATAAGAATGTGGGAAACATCTCCTGGGGATTCCTCCAATACTAGAGGGTAGCCCACGGGTTCTTTTCAAGGGGCTGAAGTTCAGCCTTGTGGTGTTGTCTCAGAGTCAGTGAAAGTTCAGTTCTTATAATGAATCAGACTGTGTCAGAATGTTCAGAAACTAAGACTCCTAACCTACACACAAAGCCCACTGGCCAAAAATCTGGAGCCATGAATTTAACACAACCAGGGGTGTTTGTTCAAAGCTGAGCAATAGATATTCAGGTATTTGAAGAAGATTTTTGGATTTGCATCATTTAAATATGAAGTTTTCAACTAGCAGAAATTGATACTCAGGCCTTTTAGCAATAATTGCATGAATGATTGCCTAGAGTGTTACAGCATCTAAAATATATGAAGATCACTGGTGAAATATACATTATAGCAGATGGCCAGGAGGAGGTCCAGTTGAATCAAATAATAAACAACACAAATTAAGAACTTCATGGTTAATTAAAGAAGATTAATGGTACTTATGGTGGATGTAAAGACCCAGGGACCTTCTCAAACAAAGGATTAGTGTGCTGGTACTCTGTGATGCTCTCCTTTTCAATGTGTTGCTAAGGATGAAAAGCCTCCATTAGAATTCCATCTTCAGTAACCCAAATCCCTCAATTCAACACACTGGGACAGGGTGTCATAAATTCTCATGTAATTTGGTCGGGGTATTCCTCTCTTTTATTCTGCTATGTGCATTTAGATCCCATTAACTTTTAAAAGGACTTTCATGCACAGATGATAATAGGTACATTTAGTGGGTACAGTGACTTCATGTACTTTATAGTCTTCACCTCCGAGAAGCACCACTTTGCTGAATGTTAATGCTCAAGGTCTTTGCCCTTAGCACATACTCTTCAGTCAATATTTATAGAATGAATAAAGGGGGCTGTTGAGGGAGAAAAGCAAGCTGTGTCCTCTTAGATTTAAAAGTACTTTACACTTTTATTTCAAGAGTCTTCTATAAGTTCTATCCATTTTTTCAAGATTCACCTCAAATTTAATGTATTTCTCATCTGTTAATTTAGTCATTTGTTTATTCCTTCAACTTGTCAACATTTATTGAATACCTATAGCCATCAGTTGTTTTGTTTGATACTGATTAATAAAAATGGTCTTTATCCTTGATGGAGTCACTGTTTAGAAAGGAAACTGAAAATGTAAATGATTTATATAGTACATGAGAGAGTTGCTGTAAAATTATGTACAAGTTTTATGTGAGTGTAAAAGAAGAAATTCTCTCTCTTCTTGATGAGGATGAAAGGGAAGGACATTTCACGAAAGCAGTCAGGGAAGGTAACTTCTGAGCTGAATCTAATGACAGACTTTGCTGACTGTGCTCTGCAGACCAAATCTGGCCCATGTCTGTTTCTGTTTAACTCCACATCTGTGTCTACTTTCCTGCTTCAGAACAGCAAAACTGAGTTGTGACAGAGACAGTATGGTAGCAAGTCTGAAAATACTTACTCTCTGGTCCTTGACAAGAAAAGTTTGCTGACACCTGGTCTAAAATATGGTAGTTTTCCAGGGGGCAAGGTTAGAAAAAGCAACATATCCGGAGGCTTGGAGACATGACAAGTGAACATGGGGGTTGGAATAAAGAGTCAATATTCAGGAGGAGCAAGTAGCTCTATATGGGTAGGGTGAAGGCTTCACAAAAGAATTGGAGGGATAAAGATAGGAAGGTAGTTTGAACCAAAATTGTAGACAATTTTAAATGTTGGTGACATTCTTTCAACGGTCTAGAGGGAGCACAGCACTGAATTCTGGGACTGTTTCTGCTACTTTCTATCTGAGTATAATTTCAAAAGGGGAGCTTTCTGCTCAGCATAGGAGAGCAAGAGTTGTATTATTTCTTCTCTGGCTTACCTTTGGGATTATGCATTTGTGGAATGCCATGCAGCTGCAGGGATGGAGCATAGACCTAGTCCTGCCATCTAATGTTGGAGGGGTTTCTGCCCAAGGGAAGTCCATGTTAGAACCAGTCTAGCACAGCATACAGGAGGCATTTTCTAGGCCCCTTAAATTGGTCTGGGATGGGGACAGTAATCCTTGCAATTTAAATGTGAGCCTGTTCAGTTCATCAGATTTTGGGTCCTCAATCTTGCCTGTTACCACTTGTCACCTCAGAGATGTAACCATCACAGTGACACAGGCTTGGATAGGTATGCTTCAACAAATGGTGCCTGGATCAAGAATAGTGGCTCAAAAACCAGTTAGTACACCAGAATCAACTGGGAGGCTTCTATTGTAAAAGGTGTGTATTCCTGGGCTCTACCCTACACCTGACTCAGAATTTGTGGGCATGGGCCCCTGAAATCCTTAAATTTTTAAAATTGTCTTTGATTATTCCTGTTATTCGACCATTTTGGGAACCACTGTTCCCCAAGACAGTGTCTTTAGGATAACGCTGTTGACAATGGTGCCTTTCATACACAACACTTGAATTTTGCTATGTGTGTGCTCAGTGGCTTGACTAATGGATGAAACAGGAGTTTGTATGATAATCAATATCAAAGCAACTGGAAGTTTTAATTACTGAGTGATATAAACTAGAGAGTGATATGTTTTAAGATTATTAATAATGTGGCATAGTTGCATAGGTAGATTAGTGAGAAATGACTGCATAATTCAAGTCATTGAATTGGTATAAATTTGGACGTCACTCTAAGTTTTTACTTAGATAAAAACATAAGTCAAGATTTCTTCCACAAATTTCCAACCTTATGTCTATTAGAGAAAAATCTGAATTATTTTAGGAAATCTCACTGTTCTTTGTAAAAGACCCTGGCACTCTTAGATACTGATAGAAATATCTTTCTTATTCCAAGTCAAAACAAGCCCCTGTATTTTCCACTCAGTGATTGTAATTTATATGTCCTTAAAACAATCTTGAAGGAAATAAATGCCTTCTATTTTAATTCACTTATTATGCTTCTCTGCAATCTTTTCTTTCTTTCTTTTTTCAATCTAAAATGCTTAGTTTGTCCAAAAAACCTTGAAGAGCTTGGTTTTCAAATTTCTTATCACTTGGTACATGACCTTTTGAACATCTTTTAGATCAATATTTCCCAAAGCATGTCCTTTGTAATACTAGTTCTGAGAGCTAATCTTTAAAAAGGACTTCCATGGTAAATTCATCTGAGAAAAGCTAAAACCTTACCATCTTAGAGCTTCACAATGCACACTAACTAGTATATGCATTTTCCGATGGAACCTGAGTTTGAGAAAACTCTCTAAAATGGCATGTGTTTAATTTAGTATTTTTCAAACTAATTTGATCAGAGTAACCATGGATTTATTTCCTGTATCATTAATATTCCATTGCATACATTTTGGGTAGACTGTTATATGTTAGTGACTTTCCTCTTTAAATGTCAGGAATAGAGAAAAAACATGACATTCCAAACGTCACTGTATGTATGCTGAGTTCAGACTTTCTCCTTCATTGATGCGAACAGTGTGTTCTTTTAAAATGTTAATATAGACCACGGCCACATTAGCATTTGGTATTTGCATTTTCCTAATGACTCACCAAAATTCTGGTTAACTAATATCATTAAGGATTTTCACATAAAATGCTGTCAAATTAGGTTTTTCTCAGCCTCCTCCATGCTTGATAAAAGATAAATAAATGAGAAACAACTCCATGCACCTCAGCCCTCTGGCCTTCACCCCTTTTTAGCGTTTCTAACAGAGGTCCCAGGACTACTAGAGGGAATTAACATTTTTTTCTGGCTTTATTACTTGTTTACGTTTAGAGTCTATGAGACATAAGGTGAAGGTGTAGACAGAATTTTTCATTTATACGTTTTACATTCAAGCAATGACATGTTATTTTTAAAAAGAGACAACAGGCATCATGTTTGTTGAAATTCTAAGTGTGTGTGTCTGCTTGCAAGTGTTTTGAGTCTGTCTTGTGTGAGATATGTAAATTTGCAGATGAAAGTCACTATATAATTTTAGACATTATATCTAACTTTAAATAATTTTAGAATTGTAGATCTAAATTTCTCTTTCTCACATGCTCATCGGTCAGGCTAAGATTAGGAAGGGGAGGGGCCAAAGTTTACTTGTTATGAAACTGTTTTGAAGACATGGTACAAAAAGAGAAGTATCTTTGGAATTCTTTCTGAGTCCAGGTTTCACATGTAACTCAGGATGAATAATGAACTAAGGCGTTCATTCTCTTTGCATTTACAGAAACCCCTTGATCCCTGGGCCTTAAAGTTCTAGGTGAATGTGATCTCAAACTATATTTCTGATTATATTTTGCTTACTTATTCCAGAAATATAGTTTGAGAAAAATACAGCCAGAGACATTGAAATAAAGAACAAACTGACAGTAATCAGAGAGGAGGGTGAAGAAGGATAATGGGGGCAAATAGGAATATGTATAAAGGACACATGGACAAAGCCAGAGGGTGTAGGTTCCAGGGTAGGAGGTGGGGATGAGTGGGGTGAGGGGGCGTGGTGGGGTGAAAATGGAGATAACTCTACTTGAACAACAATAAAAAAAAGAAAAGCATAAAAAACCCTATATTTCTTAAGACAAAAAAAAATTCCCATTTAATGTTACCACTGACCATTCAATATACTTTGGAAAGATACCAATGACCTAATCTTAAGATGTATAATATCAGATCCCGGAGGAAGATGGCGGCCAGATAGGTGGGAGCGGAGCCCACTTCCCCTCAACACCAGTGAAATACCTAGCTGATCTGAGGAGCAGCCCTGGTGCTCACCTGAAGCCCTGCTGACGCGTCTAGGGGACCACACCTGAAACCCCGGGTGAGCGCGAGCCCTGATAAGCAGCCCAGCTGCCTGAGCGCCAGACCCAAAGTGCCCCAGTGGGTGCGTACCCCAATCAGTGGCCTGGGGCCCACACCTGAAACCCTGGGTGGGTGGGCGCCCTGATAAGCGCAGGCAGCCTGGGAGCACAGACAAAAAGCTCCTGGGTGAGTGCGCAACTGGGTCAGTGGCTGGCTGCCCCCACGTACAGACCCAAAGCAGGGGATCAGCAACCAACTGAAGTCCAAAGCAGAGATCGGCCACACAACCGGATCAACGGCCTGGCTGCCTGCAGGCGACCACAGCCAAAAAAAAGCACTGGTTCTGAAAACTCCTACCTAGCCCCTGTGCACAGAACTCTGCAGGGCCTACGGCTCTCTAGGAGGAAGGCAGAACGCCCAGCAGAGGGGAGCTGCAGGGCTAGGAGAGACTGCATTTCCCGGAAAGACTCGACCCAGTAGGGGGCTGAACTACCCCATAGCAGCACCGAAAGACCCTAGCATCTAAGACAGCAAAGAGCAAGAAGGTGGAATGTGAGTTGCCCCTAATTGGTGTAACTCAAGGACAGCCACAGCTGGTGAACTAAATGCCTAGTGGGGAGCAGAAGGACCCGGGGGAACTAGACTGAAGGCTGAACAATAGCGAAAAGTGTGGCTCAGGAAGGGAGAAAAGTGAAACCAATCCTTCCAACCACTCCCTCCCGTTGCACAGACAGGACGACCAGCAGAACTAACCTGACCAGTTTAAAGCCAGCAGAAGACCTTTTTTTTTTTTTCTTTTTATTTCATTTTTCTTCTTCTTCTTTTTTCTTTCCTTCTTTCCCCTGAATTCCTTCTTCCTTTCTGTCCTTCTTTCTTTTTTTATTCCTTCTTCCTTCCATCCTTTACCTTTTTTATTCCTTCTTCCTGCCTTCTTTTATTTATTCTGTTGTTATAATTTTTGTCAAAAAATTCCTTCTTATCTTGCCTCTGATCTTTCTTTATTACTACTCCCTTCCTTCCTTTCCTTCTCTATCCCTTTTTCCCTCCTTCTGTTTTTTTTTTTTTGCCCCCATTCCTCTTTTTCCCACAGGTGAGACAAGAAAACCTGGAGTGCTGAAAAGACCAGAGTAAGACTGTGTTACACTCATAAACGTTAGCTCAAGACCAGTGAGCACAGGAGATTAAGGAGACAGCACCACTGAATCCCACTGGCATTCTACCACAGAAGTTCATACCATAAACCCAGGGAGTCAGAATAGATCAATTTAAGAAGCAGAGGCTAACAAGAAGAGTTTCACAAACAATGGGAAGACAAAGAAACAATTCCCAAATGAAAGGAAAGGAGGAAGCCTCAGAAAGAATACTAACTGAAAAAGAGGCAAGTCAACTATCAGATACTGAGTTCAAAGCACTGGTCATCAGGAAGCTCACTGAGCTCTCTGAGCTCAAAGAGAACTACCAGAAACTACAGGAAAACTACAATGAACTCACTGCAAACTATATCAACATGAAAAAGGAAATAGAAACTATCAACAAGGGCCAAGAGGAAATGAAGAATACAATTTCTGAATTGAAGAACACAGTAGAAGGAATGAAAAGCAGACTTGATGAAGCAGAGGATCGGATCAGCGAGCTGGAGGACAAAGTAGAAAACAACACCCAGAAAGAGCAAGAAAAGGAAAAGAGGCTCAGAAAGAATGAAGAGGCAATAAGAGAAATGCAGGACAACATGAAACGTAACAATATCCGTATAATAGGAATACCAGAAGGAGAAGAAGAAGAGCAAGGGATAGAAAACCTGTTTGAAAAAGTAATGATGGAAAATTTCCCTAATCTGAGGAGAGAGAAAGTCACCGAAATCCAGGAATCACAGAGAGTCCCAATAAGGGGAACCCAAAGAGACCCACTGCAAGACACATCATAATTAAAACGGCAAATTTGCAAGACAAAGAGAGGATCTTAAAGGCAGCAAGGGAGAAAAAGGAAGTAACATACAAGGGAGCCCCAATAAGGTTAGCAACTGACTTCTCAATGGAAACACTCCAAGCCAGAAGAGAATGGCAAAAAATATTCCAAGTAATGGGAACCAGAAGCCTGCAACCAAGACTACTTTACCCAGCAAGGCTCTCAATCAAGATAGAAGGCCAAATAAAGAGCTTCCCAGACAAAAGAAGTCTACAAGAATACACCTCCACCAAACCAGCTCTGCAAGAGATGCTAAAGGGACTGTTTTAAGGAAAGGAAGGAAAAGAGAAAGACAGAGGAACACAGGTAGGAAAAAATGGCAATGAATAACTACCTATCGATAATAACCTTAAACGTAAATGGATTAAATGCGCCAATCAAAAGACATAGAATAGTTGAATGGATAAGAAAACATGACCCACACATATGCTGCCTACAAGAGACCCACCTCAGGACAAAAGACCTACACAGACTGAAAGTGAAGGGCTGGAAACAAATTTTCCAAGCAAACAGAAAGGAAAAAAAAGCAGGGGTAGCAATACTCATATCAGACAAAATAGACTTCCAAAGAAGGGCCATAAAGAGAGACCCAGTAGGTCACTTCATAATGCTCAAAGGAAGAATCCACCAAAAAGACATAAACATTGTAAATATATATGCACCCAACATAGGAGCACCCAAATACATAAAGAAAATCTTGCAGGACTTCAAGAAAGATATTGACAGCACCACAATTATAGTAGGGGACTTTAACACAGCACTATCAAAAATGGACAGGTCTTCCAAACAAAATATCAACAAGGATATTGTGTCACTTAACAATACCCTAGAGGAAATGGACTTAACTGATATATATAGAGCATTTCATCCCAAAGAAGCAAAATACACATTCTTTTCAAGTGTCCATGGAACTTTTTCAAAGATAGACCACATGATAGGACACAAAGCAAGCCTCAACAAATTCAAGAGAATTGAAATCATATCAAGCATATTCTCTGACCACAAGGGTCTGAAACTAGAAACCAACCCCAAGGGTAAAAACCCAAAACACTCAAAAACATGGAGACTGAATAGCATGCTATTAAACAATGAATGGGTCAAGAACGAGATTAGGGAAGAAATCAAAAACTTCCTGGAAACAAATGAAAACGAACTCACAACAACCCAAAACCTATGGGACACAGCAAAGGCAGTCCTGAGAGGGAAGTTCATAGCAATACAGGCCTACCTTAATAAGTTAGAAACAGTTCAAACAAACAACCTAACCCTATGCCTACAAGAACTGGAGGAACAACAACAAAGACAGCCCAGAGCAAGCAGAAGGAAGGAAATAACCAAGATCAGAGCAGAACTAAATGACATAGAGACTAAAAGCACAATTGTAAGGATCAATGAATCCAGAAGCTGGTTCTTTGAAAAGATAAACAAAATCGACAAGCCTTTAAGTAGGCTTATCAAGAAGAAAAGAGAGAGGATCCAAATAAACAGAATTAGAAATGAAAGTGGAGAGATTACAACTGATACCACAGAAATACAAAGGATCGTAAGAAATTACTATGAAGACCTGTATGCTAAGAAATTTGAAAACCTAGATGAAATGGACACATTTCTAGAAAAATATAATCTTCCGAAACTGACTGAAGAAGAAGCAGAAAACCTGAACAGACCAATATCAGCAAAGTAAATTGAAGCAGTCATCAAGAAACTTCCATCACTCAAAAGCCCTGGACCAGATGGTTTCACAGGAGAATTCTACAAAGCATTTAAGGAAGAGCTAACCCCTATCCTTCACAGACTATTCGAAAAAATCCAAACTGATGGAAGACTCCCAAACTCTTTTTATGAAGCCAGCATCATCTTAATCCCAAAACCAGATAAAGACATAACAAAGAAAGAAAACTTCAGGCTAATATCGCTGATGAACATAGACACTAAAATTCTCAACAAAATATTGGCAAACAGCATCCAACAATACATTAAAAAGATCATCCTCCATGACCAAGTGGGATTCATCCCAGGGATGCAAGGATGGTACAATACTTGCAAATCAATAAACATAATACATCACATCAATAACTACAAAGACAAAAATCACATGATCATATCAATAGATGCGGAAAAAGCATTTGATAAGATACAGCACCCATTTCTGATAAAAACACTCAGCAAAGTGGGAATAAAGGGAGCATTCCTCAACATAATAAAGGCCATATATAAGAGACCTACACCAACATCACACTCAAAGGACAAAAACTTAGAGCTTTCCCACTAAGATCAGGAACAAGACAAAGATGCCGTCTCTCACCACTCCTATTCAACATAGTATTGGAAGTCCTAGCCACAGCAATTAGACAAGAAAAAGCAATAAAAGGCATCCAAATTGGAAAGGAGGAAATGAAACTGTCACTGTTTGCAGACGACATGATAGTGTACATGGAAAACCCTATAGACTCCACCAAAATACTACTCCACCTAAGAAATGAATTTGGCAAAACAGCTGGATACAAAGTTAATACTCAGAAATCAAAGGCATTCCTGTACACCAACAACGAAACTGCAGAAACAGAAACCAGGAAAAAAATCCCATTTGATATAGCAACAAGAAAAATC
Organism: Desmodus rotundus; assembly: GCF_022682495.2. Taxonomy (NCBI): domain Eukaryota; kingdom Metazoa; phylum Chordata; class Mammalia; order Chiroptera; family Phyllostomidae; genus Desmodus; species Desmodus rotundus. The sequence goes on from NC_071394.1 coordinate 61,497,821, forward strand.
AAGTACCTAGGAATAAACCTAACCAAGGAGGTAACAGACCTGTACTCAGAAAACTACACAACACTGAAGAAAGAAATGAAGGAAGACACAAACAAATGGAAGCATGTACCATGCTCATGGATTGGAAGAATTAACATCATCAAAATGGCCATACTACCCAAAGCAATTTATAGATTCAATGCAATCCCTATTAGAGTACCTATGACATATTTCACAGATATAGAACAAACATTTCAGAAATTCATATGGAACCATAAACGACCCCAAATAGGTGCAGCAATTTTGAGAAAGAAGAACAAAGCAGGAGGGATCACAATACCTGATATCAAACTGTATTACAAGGCCACGGTAATCAAAACAGCCTGGTACTGGCATAAAAACAGGCACATAGACCAATGGAACAGAACAGAGAGACCAGAAATAAACTCAAGTCTATACGGCCAATTAATATTTGACAAAGGTGGCAGGAGCATAAAATGGAGCAAAAACAGCCTCTTCAACAGATGGTGTTGGGAGATCTGGACAGCTATGTGCAAAAAAATGAAACTCGATCACCAACTTACACCATACACAAAAATAAACTCAAGATGGATAAAAGACTTAAATATAAGCCGTAACACCATAAAAGTCCTTGAGGAAAACATTGGCAGGAAAATCTCAGACATTCCACGCAGCAACATCCTCACAGACACATCCCCTAAAGCAAGGGACATAAAGGACAGAATAAACAAATGGGACCTCATCAAAATAAAAAGCTTCTGCATGGCTAAAGAAAACAGCACCAAATTACAAAGAGAAACAACAGTATGGGAAAACATATTTGCTAATGATACCTCAGACAAGGGCCTGATCTCCAAAATATATAAAGAACTCACACGACTCCACTCCAGGAAGACAAACAACCCAATTAAATAATGGGCAAAGGACTTGAACAGACAATTCTCCACGGAAGACATACAGAGGGCCCAGAGACATATGAAAAGATGCTCAGCATCACTAGCCATCAGAGAGATGCAAATTAAAACCACAATGAGGTACCATCTCACACAAGTCAGAGTGGCCAACATAAACAAATCAACAAACAAATGTTGGAGAGGATGCGGAGAAAAGGGAACCCTAGTGCACTGTTGGTGGGAATGCAGCCTGGTGAGGCCACTGTGGAAAACAATATGGAATTTCCTCAGAAAACTAAAAATGGAACTGCCCTTTGACCCAGCAATTCCACTGCTGGGATTATACCCTAAGAACCCTGAAACACCAATCCAAAAGAACCTGTGCACCCCAATGTTGATAGCAGCAGAATTTACAATAGCCAAGTACTGGAAGCAACCTAAGTGCCCATCAGCAAATGAGTGGATCCAAAAACTATGGTATATTTACACAATGGAATTCTACGCAGCAGGGAGAAAGAAGGAGCGTATACCCTTTGCAACAGCATGGATGAAACTGGAGAGCATTATGCTAAGTGAAATAAGCCAGGCGGTGAGGGACAAATACCATATGATCTCACCTTTAACTGGAACATAATCAGTAGAAGAAAAAAGCAAACAAAATATAACCAGAGACATTGAAGTTAAGAACAATCTAACAATAGCCAGGGCGGGGGAGGGGGGACAGTGGGAAGAGGGGATTACAGGAACTACTGTAAAGGACACATGGACAAAACCAAGGGGGATGGTGGAGGTGGGGGAGGGAGGTGGGTTCAGTTGGGGTGGGGTGGAGGGATGGGGAGAAAAGGCACACAACTGTAATTGAATAACAATAAAAATTAAAAAAAAAGATGTATAATATGTAGATGCATAATATCTAGGCCTTTGCCAAATGCAGGAGTTATCTTTCCACTTCCTTCAGTCGTCTTGCGTTATTGATGAGAAAAAAATGGTGATGAAAAGTGTCGTTGTTTTAGTTAAAGAAAAATCACTTTTAAACTTCCCTACACAGGTGTAAATCATAGGCTTTCAAGCTGAGAGAGAACCTGTCTATTTATCAGCTTAAATTGCAATCCGTATGGAAGATGGGAAGCCCTTGAGGACTTTGAGTAAAAGTTGTCTTCTCATAAACTGATTTCTTTAACCTTTTCATTAATTCTGTACCCTAGCTCTACCAAGGATTCTTCTTTAGAAGGAGTAGAAGTTTTAAAAACTGAATATTACTCTACGATTCCTGAATCAGCTGCTTTTCAATATTGTTCGCTGAGCCCAGGTGGTCTGGCTCGGTTCGTTGGAGCATTGTCCCATGCACTAAAAGGTTGCAGGTTTGATCCCAGGTCAGGGCACATGCCTAGGCTGCAGTTTCAGTCCCTGGTTGGTGCACATGTGGAAGGCAACCAGGTAATGTTTCTCTCTCACGTCGATGTTTCTCTTTTCTCTCTCTCTGGAATCAATAGCTATATAAAAAATATATTGTTCCCGAATACAAGACAGGATCTAAATCCCTGTTAATGGGCTAGACGACAGCCATGCTGTTAAACATGACAGTTTTAGAGAATAAATTCTGGCCATGTTTTTGGCAATGTTTCATTGGATGATTCATTGACATGGATAATAATTCAGAGGTAGAAGAAGAAACAGAACAGTCAAAAGCCTGAGGCGTAAGTGTGTGTTTGACTCCCCAGCCTGTACAGATAAGTGGTTACACATCTTTAAGTGGTACTGGACCCACTGTTTTCCTCCTAGAGCTACCAATATATTTCATGCTGAAAAATACATACAGAACAAAGTATACAGGTTAAGATTAATTTATGAGAATATGATTCAGCTTCACTGCAGTTATAAAGTTGAAGATCAAATTCACTGGTTTTGATGAAAACAGATAATAGTAATTATAATTATTCCAAGTGATTTTTGTCACAGCATGTTATGGTACATTAGATGTTGCATCCTGCAGATGCATTGGCTTGATCTTGAAGACTGCAGGAGTGATTAATCAGATGTTGATTGATAAGGGAGGAATATCATATAGTGAGGATGACTTTTCATGAAGTTGACATGTAAAATGGATCAAGATAAAATGTAATCATGGAAACTGTCTTGCAGATTACCAACAAGGAGGATCACAAAGTAATACCCAGGACAAATCTCAAATTGAATAATTTACCTTTTAAACATTGAAAGCAGATTGCATTGTATTGTTGTTTATCCATATATAAAATAATATGGAGAGTAAAATTTTTAGAAAAGATAGTTTGTTGGGCAAGAGAAAGGGTTATACTGTTATAAAAGGAGCAGTTGAGAACTCTTCTTACCATTATACTGGGACCTTCCCTAAACTGGAGAGAGTTCTCTTTTTTATTCTTGAATAAATTCGACACATAACATTGTGTAAGTTTAAGGTGTACGGTGTGGTACTTCGGTATATTTATATAGTATAATATGATTGCCAATGTCATAATATTTATCATATTACATAAGGATAGTACCACATTATTATTGTCTATTTTATTATACTGTGCATTAGATCTTTATCATTTCTTTACTACTTGTTAAAAATTTGTACCTCACACACCATCACTGTTATCCCCAACCCCAGGGGTTATCTCAACCCCTGATAACCACAATTTTACTCTCTGATTTGTAGGTTTAACTTTTTTAGATTCTATATATAAGTGAGCTTATATAGTACTTATCTTTGTCTGACTTATCTCATGTGGCATAATCTGATCAAAGTCTATCGTGTTGTTGAAAGTGTGTGGACTTCCTCCTATCTCAGGACTGAATAGTATTCCCTTGTGTATATGAACCACATCATTTTTATTCATTCATCCATTGATGGACATTTCAGTTGTTTCCATATCTTGGCTATTGTGTATAAAGCTGCAATAAACACAGGAGGATGAAAAGGAAACCCATGTACATGGTTGGTGAGAATGTAAGTTTGTCCATCTACTATGGAAAGCAATATGGAGTTTCCTCAAAAAAAATTAAAACAGATCTACCATATGATCCAGATATTCCACTTCTGAGTATATACTCAAAGGAAGAGAAAACAGGATTTTGACGAGATATCTGCACTCTCATGTTTATTGCAGCATTACTCACAGTAGCCCAAATATGGAAACTACCTAAATGACCATCAATGATATGTTTCTTGAATCAGAAGTGGATGGGACGTTAAGATAGTTTTTTTATACACTTGAAACCTATATAATTTTATTAACTAATGACATCCCAATAAATTTAGTTTTAAAAAAGTTAAAAACTCCCAGTTATAAAACAAATAAGCAGTAGAGATGTAATGTATAAATCATGACTGTAGTTCACACTGCTTGCTGTACGATACATAGAAAAGTTGTTAACGGTGAAGATCCTAAGAGTTCTCATTACAAAGAAAAATCTTTCTCTTTTCTTTTTGTTGTACCAATATGAGATGATAGAATGATGGGAGTTAATTTAATTAAATTAACTCCCATCATTCCACAATATATGGTAATAATTTCACAATATATGCAAATTATTTGACAATATATGTAAATCAAAACACATGTAGTACATTTAAAACTTATTCAGTGATATATGTCCATTATTTATATATTTTATATTTATTTTTTAAATTATTTTATTGTTGTTCAATTATAGTTGTCTGCATTTCCCCCCCCTACTTCCCCACCAGCCAAACCAACCTCCCTCCCTTGCTTCCACCCTCACCCTTTGTTTTGTCTATGTGTTCTTTGTTCCTGAAAATCCTTTCCCCCATTATCCCCTCCCACCTCCCCTCTGGTTACTGTCAGATTGTTCTTAATTCCAATGTCTCTGGTTATATTTTGGTTGCTTTTTTCTTTTGTTGATTATGTTCCAGTTAAAGGTGAGATCATATGGTATTTGTCCCTCATGGCCTGGCTTATTTCACTTAGCATAATGCTCTCCAGTTCCATCCATGCTGTCGCAAAAAGTAGGAGCTCCTTCTTTCTATCTGCTGCGTAGTATTTCGTTGTGTAAATGTACCATAGTTTTTTTATCCACTTATATACTGATGGGCACTTAGGTTGCTTCCAGCACTTGGCTATTGTAAATTGTGCTGCTATGAACATTGTGGTGCATAGGTTCTTTTGGATTGGTGTTTCAAGGTTCTTAGGATATAATCCCAACAGTGGAATTGCTGGGTCAAAAGGCAGTTCCATTTTCAGTTTTCTGAGGAAATTCCACACTGTTTTCCACAGTCGCTGCACCAGTCTGCATTCCTACCAACGATGTACTAGGGTTCCCTTTTCTCTGCATCCTCTCCAACACTTGTGTTTGTTGATTTGTTTATGATGGCCATTCTGGTAGCTGTAAACTGGTATCTCATTGTGCTTTTAATTTGCATCCCTCTGATGGCTTGTTATGCTGAGCATCTTGCCGTATGTCTCTGGACCCTCTGTATGTCCTTGGAGAACTGTGTGTTCAAGTACTTTGCTCATTTTTTAATTGGATTTTTTATTTTCCTAGAGTGGAGTCTTGTGAGTTCTTTATATATTTTGGAGATCAAGCCTTTGTGTGAGGTATCATTGGCAAATATGTTTTCCCATATAGTTGGTTCTCTTTTCATTTTAGTGCTGTTTTCTTTAGCCATGCAGAAGCCTTTTAATTTGATGAGGTCCCATTTGTTTATTCTTTCCTTTATGTCCCTTGCTTTAGGGGACATATCAGTGAAGATATGGCTGCATGGACTATCTGAGATTTTCCTGCCAATGTTTTCCTCTAGGACTTTTATGGTGTCGTGGCTTATATTTAAGGCTTTTATCCACCTTGAATTTATTTTTGTGTATGGTGTAAGTTGGTGATCGAGTTTCATTTTTTTTTTCATGCTGCTATCTACCTCTCCCAACACCATTTGTTGAAGAGGCTAATTTGACTCCATTTTATACTTCTTCCCCCTTTGTCAAATATTAATTGACCATAGAGACTTGGGTTTATTTCTGGGCTCTCTGTTCTGTTCTTTTGGTCCATGTGTCTGTTCTTATGCCAGTACCAGGCTATTTTGATTACAGTGACTTTGTAATACAGTTTGATATCAGGTATTGTGGTCCCTCCTATTTTGCTCTTCTTACTCAAAATTGCTGCAGCTATTCAGGGTTGTTTGAGGTTCCATATATATTTGAAGTGTTTGTTTTATATCTGTGAAATATGCCATTCGTACTTTAATAGGTATTGCATTGACTCTATAAATTGCTTTGGGTAGTATGGACATTTTGATGATGTTAATTCTTCCAATCCATGAACACAGTATATGTTTCCATTTGTTTGAGTCTTCTTTAATTTCTTTCTTCAGTGTTGTGTAGTTTTCTGAGTACAGGTCTGTTACCTCCTTGGTTAGGTTTATTCCTAGGTACTTGATTTTTCTTGTTGCTATAGCAAATGGGATTTTTTCCCTGATTTCTGTTTCTGATATTTCATTGTTGTACAAAAATGCCTTGGATTTCTGAATATTGACTTTGTATCCAGCTGTTTTGCCCAATTCACTTATTATGTCAGGCAGTGTTTTGGTGGGGTCTACAGGATTTTCTATGTACATTATCATGTCATCTGCAAACAATGACAGTTTTGCTTCCTCCTTTCCAATTTGGATGCCTTTTATTTCTTTTTCTTGTCTGATTGCTGTGGCTAGGACTTCCAGTACTATCTTGAATGGGAGTGGTGAGAGCGGGCATCCTTGCCTTGTTCCTGGTCTTAGTGGGAAAGTTTTTAGTTTTTGTCCATTGAGTGTGATGTTGGCTGTAGATTTTTCATACATGGCCTTCATTATGTTGAGGAATGCTCCCTCTACTCCCATTTTGCTGAGTGTTTTTATCATAAATGGCTCCTGTACCTTCTCAAATGCTTCTTTCCCCATCTATTGCTAAGATCATGTGATTTTTGTCTTTCCTTTTGTTTATGTGATGTATTACATTTATTGATTTGCTAATATTGTACCATTCTTTCATCCCTGGGATGAATTCCACTTGATCATGGTATGTGATATTTTTAATGTATTGCTGGATGCAGTTTGCCAGTATTTTGTTGAGGATTTTAGCATCTATGTTCATCAGCAATATTGACCTGAACTTTTCTTTCTTTGTTGTATCTGTATCTCGTTTTGGGATCAGGATGATGCTGGCTTCATAAAAAGAGTTTGGGAGTCTTCCATTTTGGATTTTTGGAATAGTTTGTGAAGGATAGGGGTTAGCTCTTCCTTAAATGCTTTGTAAAATTCTCCTGTGAAACCATCCAGTCCAGGGCTTTTGTGTGTTGGGAGTTTTTTGATTACTGCTTCAATTTCATTAGCTGTTATTGGTCCGCTCAGGCTTTCTGATCCTTCTTCACTCAGTTTTGGAGGTTTTTATTTTTCTAGAAATTTGTCCATTTGTCCTAGGTTTTCAAATTCCTTGGCATATAGTTCTCTGTAGTAATTTCTTTCAATCCTTTCTGTTTCTGTGGTATCAGTTGTAGTCTCTCCTCTTTCACTTCTGATTGTGTTTATTTGGATAGTCTCTCTTTTTTTCTTGATGAGTCCACTTAAAGGCTTGTTGATGTTGTTGTATTTTCACAGAACCAGCTCCTGGATTTATTGATCCTTAGAATTGTGCTTTTAGTCTCTATGTTGTTTAATTCTGCTCTGATCTTGGTTATTTCCTTCCTTCTACTTGCTCTGGGCTGTCTTTGTTGTTGCTCTTTGATTTCTTGTAGGTGTAGGGTTAGTTTGTTTATTTGAAATGTTTCTATCTTTTTAAGGTAGGCCTGTATCACTATGAGCTTCCCTCTCAGTACTGTCTTCGTGGTGTCCCATAAGTTTTGGTTTGTTCTGAGTTCATTTTAATTTGTTTCCAGAAACTTTTTGATTTCTTCCTTGATCTCATTCTTGACCCATTCATTGTTTAATAGCATGCTATTCAGTCTCCATGATTTTGAGTGTTTTGGGTTTTTTCCTTTGGGGTTGGTTTCTAGTTCCAGTCCCTTGTGGTCAGAGAAAATGCTTGATATGATTTCAATTTTCTTGAATTTGTTGATGCTTGTTTTGTGTTCTATCATGTGGTCTACCTTTGAAAATGTTCCATGTGCATTTGAAAAGAATGTGTATTTTGCTTCTTTGGGATGACCATCTCTCTATATATATCAGTTAAGCCCATTTTATCTAGGGTATTGTTAAGTGACACAATATCCTTCTTGATATTTTGTTTGGAAGATCTTTCCATTTCTGACAGTAGAGTGTTAAAATCCCCTACTATAATTGTGTTGCTGTTAATATCTTTCTTGAAGTCCTCCAAGATTTTTATGTATTTGGGTACTCCTATGTTGGGTGCATATATATATATACAGTGTTTATGTCCTCCTGATGGATTCTTCTTTTGAGAATTATGAAGTGACTTTCTGGGTCTCTACTTATGGCCCTTTGTTTTGAAGTCTATTTTGTCTGATATGAGTATTGCTACCCCATCTTTTTTTTTCCTGTCCATTTGCTTGGAATATTTGTTTCCAGCCCTTCACTTTCAGCCAATGTAGGTCTTTTGTTCTGAAGTGGGTCTCTTATAGGCAGCATATGTGTGGGTCATGCTTTCTTACCTTTCGGTTATTCTATGTCTTTTGATTGGAGCATTTAATCCATTTATGTTTAATGTTATTCTTGATAGGTACTTATTCATTGCCTTTTTTTCATACCTGTCTTTGTCTCTCTCTTACTCTTTTCCTTCCTTTTGTTAAAGCAGTCCCGTTAGCATTTCTTGCAGAGCTGGTTTGGTGGAGCTGTATTCTTTTAGACTTCTTTTGCTTGGGAAGCCCCTTATTTGGTCTTCCATTTTAATTGAGAGCCTTGCTGGATAGAATAGTCTTGGTTGCAGGCCTCTAGTTTTCATTACTTGTAATATTTCTTGCCATTCCCTTCTGTCTTGGAGCATTTCCATTGAGATGTCAGCTGCTAGTCTTCTCGGGGCTCTCTTGTATGTTACTTCCTGTTTCTCCCTTGCTGCCTTTAAGATTCTCTCTCCGTCTTGGAATTTTGCCATTTTAATTATGACGTGTCTTGCAGTGGGCCTCTTTGGGTTCCTCTTGCTTGGGACTCTCTGTGTTTCCTGGATTTGTGTGACTTTTTCTCTCATCAAATTAGGGAAGTTTTCCATTATTACTTTTTCAAACAGGTTTTCTGTTCCTTGCTCTCTTCTGCTTCTGGTATCCCTAATACATGAATATTATATGTTTCATATTGTCCTGAAGTTCCCTTAGCCCGTCTTCATTTTTTCTGAGTCTTTTTTCCTTTTCTTCCTCTACTGGGTGTTTTTTTCCTATCTTGTCATCCAGCTCACTGATTCAATCCTCTGCTTTATCCAGCATGCTTGTGATTCCTTCTAGTGTGTTTTTTATTTCTGAGATTTTACTGTTCATTTCCTCATGGTTTTCGTGTATGGTTTCTATTTCCTTTTTCATGCTGTTGTAGTTCTCATTCAGTTCCTTGTAGTTGTCTGTGAGTTCCTTGAGCATCTTTACAACCTTTATGATGAATTCTATATCTGATAGTTTGGTTACCTCCATTTCATTTAGCTCTTTTAGTGGGGAGTCTTCCATTCCTTTTGATTGCATGTTCTTTTTTTGTCTTTCTATTTCAGGTGACTCTTTTTGTTTGTTTCTGCAACTCCTGACATTTTGCTTCAAGCTGTCTTTGTAGGGTGAACTTCTGTGTTAGGAGTTCTATGGGGCTCTGTGGTCTCTTTGATCTCCTTGACTGGACACTCTAGGCTTTCCCTTTTTTCTGTTTGTATCAGATCTCTTGTTGTACTTGGGTTTTTTCCTTTAGGTGGTTCCTTTGTTGGTGGTTTGTCTCCTCCAGCAAGTATACTGATGTTTGCAGCTCCCACCTATTCTTGTATGTGATCAGTGGCCAGGGGTAGGGAAAATGGATTAAGACAGCTGGAGAGTATTTTATGGGATTTAAAGTACCAGCAGTAGAGAAGAGATAGGAGACTCTTTGGATAAGTATAGCATTAACTGTGATATTTCATTCCAGTAGCCAGTTTTTATAAAAGGTGAAAGAGAGATAAGACTCTTGTTAGAGGCGAGGATGATTGTGAGCTGAATCTAGAAAACAGAGTGCTTGTGCAATGTTAGATGATGAGATATGGTTAGAGTAAAGTATAGATAGTAAGTGTAGTATGCAAGAGAATAGAGTTAACCACAAGAATAATAATGATCAGGATTAAAGTGAAGTGGGTAAGATGAGGGAGGGCGGCTGTATAGTATGTATGGTTGTATGGAACAACAATTATTTATAATAGTACTGGAACAACAGTAATATGACAAGAAATATATGATTTGGATAACCAGAATAGAAAGTACTCAATCAGGAGTTGTGTGTTATTGGAACACAAGTAAGTGAAAGAAGGAAAATTAAAATACAATACAGAGAGAATAAGGAAAACCAGTCAAACAATGCATATACACAGAGAAATAAAATGAGGAAAAGTGAGCATAAGAGAAATAAAAAACATACTAATAAAATTAAAGTGGTAAAATTATGAAAAAATAATACACATAAACAATAAAATGCCAGCTCTATGGGATCACAAAGTGACATTTGTCTCACTGTCTCAGTTTTTGGTGTTAGACTTGTGTTCCCCCTTTGGATCTGTCTCTGGACCCTTCATCTCTCTGTGTCTTATTGTCTCATTTGAGCTAAGAAAAAATGAAAAAAAGAAAGGAACAAAAAAGAAAACAACAATAAACCTCTTGCTGACTTTAAATCTGTTCAGCAAGTTCTGCTGGTCTTCCTAGATTCACAGGAAAAGGGTGATTGGGCTTCGATTTTCTCCCTTCCTATGGTTTTGAGAGCATCGGGACCAGGTCTGGGCTGCAATATTCATAGCTTACCAGCCTCTGGCCCAGGTCCTCCATGAGCTACCAGGCTCCAATCAGCCACTCAGTCTCTGGGCAGGCAGCGTGTGTCAATCTCCAGGACGCTGTTTCACTTAGCCACTCAGTCTCTGGCGCCTGGCTCCAATCAGCTGCTCAGTTTCTGGGCATGCTGCACAAATCAATCTCAGGCACACAGGTCCACTTAGCCACTTAGTCTCTGGGCACACTCAGCTCAGGATTTCCTTACAAAGCAGCTGCCCACTGTTCTTAAGAAGTGCATGGCTTTTCACACAGCCCAACTTTCCAACCAGTCCGGAGATGATCCGAGTCAGTGTCTGACAGGGCCCACCTCCGCCCTTCTCCAGGTGTTGCCTGGCACCTCAATTTCTTTGGTGCTGGCATCCACAGTCCCAGTGAATGTATACTGCCCCTGTGTGTATTCCTCCCATTTCATCTCTATTATCCCTGGTGACTTCCAGTATCCAGGTCCCTCCTAGTGCCAGGCTCCCCTCCCTGCTTTGGTAGGGCAGGGAGCTGGTGATCTAACTCTCCTCCCTGTATCCTGTAGCAGGTGCTGGGCCAGAGGCTGCAGCAACCTTGGTCCCTGCACAGATCCCAAGGACCTTACTGTCCCAGCACAGTCTCCTCACCATGTTTTTCAATGTCTGCAATTTTTGGCCTCCAAACTTCATATAATCTGGGATTCCATTTGCTGTTCACTCTGTTCCTCAGAAGATCTGCTAGATGTTCCACCTGGGCACAGGGGAACTGGGCTCCACTCCCACCTACCTCGCTGCCATCTTCTGCTTACCAGGTATGTAGACCATTTCTTTTAATAGTCCTTTGTCTTTGGTCATTCCGCCAGTTATCAGCTGTTTCATGGGCTGTGCCAGGCATGCAGTCAACATGAGTTTCTTTTGGTGATGAGTGGATCCAGAGCAACGGCAAATGTGTGCTCTCCAAATAGGGACCAGGTGTCATAAGGAATTGAAACTGTGGAGAGAGGTGTGAACTGACCAAGGAGTAATAGGGGAAGTACTTGTGTCAAGATAGGTATCTGATGAGCCTGAAGCTCACTTCTGGAAGTGTGGTCTCTTCTGAAACTTTAGTCATCACATTTTCTAGCTTCCAGGTCATAGTACACAGTTTGTTATGCCTGAAGTACTCATTCTTTCTCTTCTTCTAGATTACTCTATATCATGCTTAAGTTCTCAACTTAAGTTTCACCACTACAAGGAGGACTTCCAACCTAACCTAGAATAAATTAAGTCCTTTGATATATGGGGATGTTCTTTTCTTTTCTTTTTCTTTTCCCATTTATTACAATGATCTCATTTCTAAATATTTGGTTGATGTCTCTCTCTCTCTCTCTCTCTCTCTCTCTCAAAACTAAATAAATAAATATGTAAAAAATAAGTTTTAGCAATTTAAAAGAAAAGGGGGGAGGCTATGTACAGAGTATATAATGAAGCAAATGTGTTTCAATTGACAGTTATCTGTGCAATTTGGCTATTGAAATAATGTAAATGATCTTAGATTGCATTATTAGGAGAATTTATTGACCTATCAATTTATATTCCATTTTTGTACCAAAGTGTCTTGAGTCAGTTTCCTATCTACATATCTTTAAAAATGACAATAAACTATTGAGTAGGCTCAGGGCATTTTATTAGATACTGTGGTGTTATAAGAGATAGATCTGAAATTGGTTTCTGAGCTATCTGGTGACCAGAACAAAGAGAGAAGTACGAATCAGGGCTAAGATGAAAGTAAAGCTTTTTTTAGGAAAAACAAAACTTTTTTCCTGAAAGCTGTAGTTTCTGTGTTCTCATAGAAAAGAAATTGTGTAGTATAACAGTCAGTGTCCACCAAATAATATGTAAAATAAATACAGTATTGAGTTTGTATGATGTTTTTCCTGCTGTAGCAGTTTGGTCAGCTGGCTTGATCCAGATGTAATGAAGCACATCTAAAAGTAGGTTTTCAGTTTTAGATTGCACAAAGATTGTCTGGGAGATGCTGACTTAACAGATCATGGTGGGTTCAGGAGTGTGTGTTATTAGAAGGCACCTCAGTTGATTGTGCCCACAGATAACAATTTGAGGAATATTGACTTAGGGGTATAGTTGGTTATTTTCTGTGTAAGTGGTTTATCACAGTTGAGCCCTAGATAAGAATGGGTGGAGTATGTGATTCCACTATTCAGCAGGAATCTGGATTGCAGAAATGAAATCTTGGTAATTCAACATGCAGCCATGTAAAATTTGACCTTTAGTGTTTCCTGTTAAATGCATTTTAAAACATTAGTTATGCTATCCAATATATTTCTTCTGGCTTTTTCAGTCAGTACACACTCTAAACATAGGATTGTTACAATAATGAGATTGCCTACACAGAAAAATCCCTGTGAAAACATTGATGTGAGAATTGCCTGAGGAGTTTCATAGATAATGGAAGAATTATTGGAAGTATTATTTTAAAGATCAAATTGACAAACATCTACTTCTTAAACATGTAAAAATTAATATATTAATTACTTTTAAGTTTGGCTGACTTAGAATATGGTTACATTTTATTTATTCTGTAACATGGTTGTATTGAGCAAGAAGTCAATGGACTAGTGTCTTTTTTAACCTGTTGTTCAAAGTAATGTGTTTGACAATAGAAAAATAAGTCATATGTTTTGAAGATTTTTAGATCCCTTAGCTGACATAGCAGTACATGGCATGGGGTGGATACTAAGTTCTTCAGAATCTGTGTTATTGATCCCCTCAGAGGGTGTTTGAACTAACCTCAAAAGAAAATGTCAGTCACCTTTTTACAATCCAGGCAGCAGTAAGAATCATAGAATAAAATGAAAAGAGTATGCTTAGTGCAAAAGAAAATCTTTTGAAAGAAATTCTGAAAAATTATATAAAAAGAACAGATTTTCTTAGAACATAATTTCTTTCAATATTGTATATAAATATGAAATCAAATAATTCTAAATTAAAGTTAATTTAAGTTTTTTATGTCTCCTGTATGTGATTCTATTAACTAACTTTTTCTAAAAGTTGCTCTGTTTAATGAAACACATTTGGCTTAGCAAACTAGAATCAGCCTCTTAAATATATGACTTTTTTCTTACATACATGTGCTGTCTAAATTGTGATGATTGTTGAAACATTACACCTTTTGATATATAATCCAAATAAATACTTTTTTATTAAGATAAAGATGATAATTTTATGCATAGAATTGAAGAAACTTAGAAACAGTGCAAATATCTCAACCCCTTCTCTGTTTTCTGTGTAACACATTTGAACACAGTTGTCCATCACCAGCCACCACCACCATTACTACCACTGCCATCAATGCCACTGCCACCGCCACCGCCACCGCCACCCACATCACCACCACCTCCATCACCATCACCACCTCCACCACAGCCACCACGCCTCAAGGCAGAAACCCTTCTTACAATATTTCTTCCAAGCTTCATCTCCCCTTTGATCAGAGGTTTTCCAAGATAAAGTCTCTGTACTTATGATTAAGTTCACTCTCTTGCCATGCATTTCTAATTGTTGAAAACTTATAGGCCACATTTTGCCTTCCTGTCATTTTCTTTCTTGCCCTTTGATAAGACACAACATGTACAGACATACACCTAAAGCCACATGTTCACTTGTTTGAAGACATCTCTCATTTTCCCTTAGGTTCTTCCTTCATTCTGAGCATTCCAATTATTTTAAAGATTTATATCACAGAGTTTGCAGATGCACACAGTCTTGTGTATTTGCTTTTCTCCCTTAGTGGACAGGGACAGGGTCATGTTTATCTTTCTGTTTCCAGTTCCAGCATAATATTGGAAACAAATTCGACAATTAAAAACTTATATCTGGATGTCTTATTAGAAAAATGATCAGTCACCAACAAACTTTCTAAAGTTTTTCAATAGACCCTTTAAAAGTGATGCCTAAAACTAAACATGATACCCCTGAGATTATCTGATCAAAGCAGAATGCAGAGTAATTATTGCATTTTAGGACTTGTATACTGCACATTTTAAACAATATTGGTATATTACTCTATGGGCTAACATTGAGACTGTAGTGGGTTAACTAGGATTTTTCAATTGGCTATTTAATAGCCATTGTCTCCCAATCTGTATGTATGCAATTGATTTAATCTAAGCTAGGACCACAGATATTTCCTGTTGAATATACTTTCTTTATTAAAAAAATTTAGTCTTTCCATCTAATTTATTTTTCTTGACTCTGCATTATGAATAAGTGTGATAAACTTGCTTTTAATGTATCTTTCCAAATTAATGGACAATAAGTCACTACAATCTTAATAAAAATTTTATCAATCTATTAATCAATGTATTTTAGTTATAATGATCATTCCATCTAACTGTGCTGCTAACCAGATAATTCTTTTGTTTCCCCACAGGTATTTTAGGGGATGCTTTGTAAAAAAATATGTTAAATCAGGGGATACTCTTCTTCTAAAAAGTGATATTACAAATATTTTGTCTTGTAATTCTATTTAAAAGAAAGGAGATCAGGGTATTATAAGAGGAGCTTTTCTTGGTGACTGAATGGCTTCTAGAGATAACTGCTTCTGAAGTATCCATACACTAGTCTAGAATTCTTCCTGGGACCAATGCCACAAGTATGTTAATTGTATAATTTCCCCCTTTTTTGAAAAATCACTGACAATATCTGTCTTTACATTTTAGAATCTCTTACATAAGCTATGATTCTTGCCCCTTCCTCTTTGAAGATTCCAGTGTAGAGACATTTCTAAATCTTGTCAGTGTTCTGGGTATTGTGAAACATGAAACATGAAATTGTCACAAGGAGAGTCTAGAATTTTAAAGATATTATGCATTTACTGAAAATAAGTTTATCAGATAACATTATATGTGAAGTTCTTTATGTCTCCCTTATTTTGTCCCTATGCAGTTTTTTAAATATGTTTATTGATTATGCTATTACAGTTGTCCCATTCCCCCCCTTCACTCCACTCCATCCTGCCCACCCCCTCCCTCCCACATTCCCCCCCCCCCATAGTTCATGTCCATGGGTCATACATATAAGTTCTTTGGCTTCTACATTTCCTACACTATTCTTATCCTCCCCCTGTCTATTTTCTACCTACCATTTATGCTACTTATTCTCTGTACCTTTCCCCCCTCTCTCCCCCTCCCACTCCCCTGTTGATAATCCTCCGTGTGGTCTCCATTTCTGTGGTTCTGTTCCTATTCTAGTTGTTTGCTTAGTTTGCTTTTGTTTTTGTTTTAGGTGTGGTCATTAATAACTGTGAGTTTGCTGTCATTTTTACTGTTCATATTTTTTATCTTCTTTTTCTTAGATAAATCCCTTTAACATTTCATGTAATAAGCGCTTGGTGATGATGAACTCCTTTAACTTGACCTTATCTGAGAAACACTTTATCTGCCCTTCCATTCTAAATCATAGCTTTGCTGGATAGAGTAATCTTGGATGTAGGTCCTTGCCTTTCATGACTTGGAATACTTCTTGCCAGCCCCTTCTTGCCTGTAAGGTCTCTTTGGAGAAATCAGCTGACAGTCTTATGGGAAGTCCTTTGTAGGTAACTGTGTCCTTTTCTCTTGCTGCTTCTAAGATTCTCTCCTTCTGTGTAATCTTAGGTAAAGTAATTATGATGTGCCTTGGTGTGTTCCTCCTTGGGTTCAGCTTCCTTGGGACTCTCTGAGCTTCCTGGACTTCCTGGAAGTTTATTTGCTTTGCCAGATTGGGGTAGTTCTACTTCATTATTTGTTCAAATAAGTTTTCAATTTTTTGTTCTTCCTCTTCTCCTTGTGGTACCCCTATAATTCGGATGTTGGAATGTTTCAAGATGTCCTGGAGGTTCCTAAGCCTCTCCTCATTTTTTTGAATTCTTGTTTCTTCATTCTTTTCTGGTTGGATGTTTTTTCTTCCTTCTGGTCCACACCATTGATTTGAGTCCCAGTTTTCTTCTCATCACTATTGGTTCCCTGTACATTTTCCTTAGTTTCTCTTAGCATAGCCTTCATTTTTTCATCTAATTTGTGACCAAATTCAACCAATTCTGTGAGCTTCCTGATTACCAGTGTTTTGAATTGTGCATCTGATAGGTTGGCTATCTGTTCGCTGCTTAATTGTATTTTTTCTGGAGCTTTGGTCTGTTCTTTCATTAGGGCCATTTCTTTTTGTCTTGGCGTGCCTGTTACGTAAAGGGGCGGAGCCTCAGGTATTTGCCGGGGGTGGGGTAATGCTGGTCACTGCACTGTGAGGCTGTACGTGGGGGAGGGGCCGAGAGGGAGCAGTGGGGCTTGCTCCACTCTCTGCTGGATTTCAGTCATTGCCTGTGCTACCCACAATCAAATTGGGCCTCTGTGGTGCTGATTCCTGAGTGGGTGGGCTTGTGCACGCTCTAGGCCCCTGTGGGTCTCTCCAACGACCTCTCCTGTGAGGCTGGGAGTTTCTCCTGCTGCCACCTCAACCCCCACGAGTGTTTTCAATCAGAGGTTTGAGGCTTTATTTCCCCTGGCTGGAGCCCTGGGTTGTATGGTCTGTTTTGCCCCCCCCACGGTTCCTCCCAGTTTATCTATGTGTGAATGTGGGGCCGCAGGGTCTGCTAGCTGCCACACTGCCTGCCCCATTCCACAATCTGCCACCTGGCTGGATCTGCCAGCTGCCGCCTTGCCGCGAGTCCTCTCTGCCCCAGCTGCCCATCTCTGCCCCACCTACTGGTCTGGATGAATGTTTCTGCTTTATCTCCTTGGTTGTGGGACTTCCATGTGGTTCAATTTTCTGTCATTTCTTGTTGTTTTTTGTTTTTAAATTGTTGTTGTCCTTCTTTTGGTTGTGCGAGGAGGCACAGTGTGTCTACCTATGCCTCCATCTTGTCCTGAAGCCCCCTTATGCAGTTTTGAAATCTGTAAGTTTGATAAGTCTAGGTACTCTGTAGGTTACATTCCTCACAGAGTTTTCAGCCATGTCCAAAATGTTAATGCTTAAGAAGATATTTCTGGGTTTAGATAGCCTATAACACTTATTTGTATTTTAAATTTACAGGATAAATACAGAAAAAATACTATTATGTTTTCTTGGTCCAATAATTGTATTGTGACTATATTGCCAATAGTCGACTTGCCTCCATATCCTAGCTGGTAATGGCACAGTGGGGTTAGGTAGGTGGGTTAGGGTTTGAAACTAGCAGGAGAGGGATTTATATGAACTATGAACCAAATTACCACTGATGTCCTAACAATATTTCTTTTACTCTTTCTTACAAATCTTACATATTGGTTCCTATTTGTGCTTGTGCTCTTAGGTCTGAGAATTTTCTATGAATATTTTTTCTTTGCATATGATCTTACTTTGTCTTTACTCCTCAGTGTTATCTGTGTTATTTTAGATTTCCAGCCTTTTTCAGGAGTCCATGCTTTAGGAGTTACAAACCTTAGTCTTGAAAACAAAAATCCCAATCATCCTCTTTTATATAGTTAGAATTCACTTTTTGTGATTTTTTAAATCCTTACCCTAGTACATGTTATTGATTTTAGAGAAAGTGGAGGGGAAGGGTGGGGAAGGAGAAGAGAGAGAGAGAGAGCGGGAGACAGAAACATCAATTAGAGTAAATGAGCCACATAGGTCAGTGCAGTTTCTGTGATTTTTAAAAAAATTTGCTCTATGGTCATACTTTTCCACTGGTAAAAAACACTATAAAATCCCTGGATATACCCTTTCAACTGCATCAGTTATTTATTTCAGTGTAACACATTATCCCAAAGCATAACAGCTTAAAACAACATGTGTTTATTATTTCCTGTTTTTTGAGGATCAGGAATCTAGGAGTAACATAGCTGGAAAGTTCTGTATCAGGGTCTCTCCAGAGGCTGTAGTCAAGGTGGAGGCTGGACCACAGTTACCTCAGGCTTTACTAGGGCCACAGAGTCACTGTGAAACACACTCATGTGGTTGTGAGAAGCCTTGGTTCCTGGGTGGATTTCAGTTGGACGTGAAAGAGAGACCAAGACACATGAAGAATCATCTAATCTAATCTCAGAAGTGACATGCTAGTATTTCTGTGATATTGTATTTGTCACACAGACTATCCCTTATACATGTGGAGGGGACTACACGTTGGTGTGGGAGGCAGGAAGTGCAGATCTTGCTTGAAGACTAGCTACTACAATGTCTTTCAATTGCCCTCCAAGCTTTCAAATCAAAGCAGTCTGGGTTTCCTCTGAAGAAATTAGTAATTCTCAGGGCAATTAGTTAAATCCTGGTATTAGACTGAGAATATGAGCCCTTGTAAAGAGCCCTTGTAGGTCCTCTGGTTAATTGTAGATAAATTACCAGTGAATTAGCATACTCTGATTAACTTTATTATATGTTCCAGGGGATGATCTAAACTTCTGCACCACACTTTTCAAGGGATTTCATTTTATAGTTTTCAAAGAATAAGAAGAATGATTGTGTTTGTTAAATATATAGAAGGGACACCGAGAAGATGAAGTCTCATATATGAAAAAGTCCAGAAAAAGTCCAGCCATTGTTAACATAACAAGAACAGTTTATGTGACATTGATGTAACCTGGCAGCCAAGGAGAGTGGACTGGAATGCACAGGTATGAACAATGACAACTTCACTGAGTAATACTAGTCAGTTGGGGTGATAGAGGCCATTGAGTGAGCACGTGTACTGTGTGGCCATCATATTCAAAATGACTGAGCAAGTAGAGCAATGAATCTGCATCAAATTTTGTTTTAAGTTTGAACATTCCTCCACAGAAACTATTCAGATAGTTCAGAAGGCTGCAGCTATGGGCAACTGGTGATTGGCAGCCTCATCACAACAATGTGCTCATTCATGCATCATGTCTTGGACAGAGTTTTTTGGCAAAACAACAAATCACCCAAGTGACTCAGTCCTACTACAGCACAGATTTGGTGTCCTGAATCCAGCACAGACTTGTGGATTTTCTCAACACTAAAATCACCTTTGAAAAGGAAGACATTTCAGACCTTTGGTGAGATTCAGGAAAATAAGAAGCAGCTGATGGCAATTGGGAGAACTGTGTATGGTCCCAAGGTGCCTACTTGGAATGGAATGGAGGCATCATTGTCCTATGTACAAAATTTCTTGTATCTTGCATCTTCTTCAATAAATGTCTCTATTTTTCATATTACATGGCTACCAACTGGTCGTCACCACATTTAATTCTAGTTCAGATATTTAACTGTATACAACATATAATTGTGGAATAATAGTTTCTTGTTACAGTGCAAGTGGGTAGTACTATGTGAAGATATATGGGGTGTGGTATAAAGGCCATGAATTTATTTTATTTTTTTCAAACTGGGCAAAGCAACATCCCTGGCAGGGGAGATGAGAAGATACTATGCTTACCCTCAAGGAGCTTATAGTCATTTTTAGTCTAGAGCAGACTTGAACTTTAGCTGTCATTTTCTCTTCCCTTACCTATAAACTTCGTGATGGATATCCTGTGTATCATTTAGGGATGCTGTGAAGACTAGTGATATGATCCTTGTGGTGTTGTGATCTATTCAAAACCAATGTGTTATATAAATGTCTTATTAAAATGTGGTGAGCCTGTCATTGAAATTATAATCATCATATTTCATTACACAAAATGTGTATTCACCCCAACAAAAGTATAGAAGTTTCTAATGCAATCACAACTATTGGTTTGGCCAAAAATTTTGTTTAGTTTTTTCCTGTAAAATAGAAGACACATTTTTTTCTTTTTTAAAATTATGTTTTATTATTATGCCATTACAGTTGTCCCAATTTTTCCCTCTTTTCCCCCCTCCATCCAGCCCCAGCAACCCACTCCCTCAGGCAATCCCCACACTGTTGTTCATGTCCATAGGTCATACATATATGTTCTTTGGCAACTCTATTTCTTATGCTATACATTACATCACAATGACTATTCTGTAACTACCAATTTGCACTTCTCAATTCCTTCACCCCTTTCACTTATCCCCCGACCCTCCTCCCATCTGGCAGCCATCAAAATACTCTGTGTATCTGTGATGCTGTTTGTGTTCTGCTTGTTTGTTTATTTTGTTTTTTAGATTCAATTGTTGATAGGTATATATTTGTTGCCATTTTATTGTTCATAGTTTTGATCTTCTTCTTCTTCTTAAAGAAGACCCCTTAACATTTTATATAATGCTGGTTTGGTGGTGCTGTATTCCTTTAGCTTTTTCTTATCTGGGAAGCTATTTATCTGCCCTTCCATTCTAAATGATATCTTTGATGGGTAGAGCAGTCTTGGCTATAGGTCCCTGCTTTTTATGAGTTTGAATATTTCTTGCCAATCCCTTCTAGCCTGCAAAATTTCTTTTGAGAAATCAGCTGACAGTTTTAATCAGACTCCCCTGTAGGTAACTAAGTTCTTTTCTCTTACTGCTTTTAAGATATGCTCTTTGTATTTAATCTTTTGCATTTTAATTATGATATGTCTTGGGTGGGCCTCTTTGGGTTCATCTTGCTTGAGAGTCTCTGCTCTTCCTGGATCTGTATGTCTATTTACTTCACCAAGTTAGGGAACTTTTTTGTCATTATTTTTAAAATAGATTTCCAATTTCTTGCTCTTTCTCTTCTCCTTCTGGCACCCTCATGATGCAAATGTTGGTATGCTTGAATTTGCCTCAGAGATACCTTACATTATCATTTATTAAGATTCTTTTTTCTTCTTGCTATTCTGATTAGTTGTTTTTACTTCTCTATATTCCAAGTTGCTGATTTCATTCTCAGCTTCATCCACTCTACTGTTGATTCCCTGTAAATTGTTCTTTATTATAATTAGTATATCCTTTGTTTCAGACTGGGTCTTTTTTATACTATTGAGGTCCTCACTAAGTTCCTTGAATATCCTTATAACCAGTGTTTTGAACTCTGCATTTAGTATCTTGCTTGTCTCCATTTTGTTTAGTTCTTTTCCTAGAGCTTTTTTCTGCTCTTTCATTTGGGCCACATTTCTTTGTCTCCTCACAACCTCCCTGTGTTTGTTTCTATGTATAGGTAGAGTTGCTATGTCACTCAGACTTAGTAGAATGGCCTAATGTAGTAGGTGTCCTGTAGGGTCCAGAGGCACAGCCTGTCTTATTACCCAAGCTGTGTACTCAAGATGTTCCCACTGGGTGAGCTGTATACACTCTTCTCTTGTAATTGATTCTTGATTGCTGTTGGCACATCCAAGGTCAGCCACTGTCTGTATTCTGTCCGGAGACACACAGCATAAGATACAAAGCAATCCTAGAGGGCTGCTACTTATTCTAGGCTTGGTGGTGCCCAGCAGAAGCCATGCTGTGAACTAAGGCCAAGTTGCTGCTAGTGTCAGGCCTGGGACAACTTAGCAAGAAGTACAGGGTTCGATGAAACCAGATGTGGATTGTTTGAGAGAATTTAGGAAATCTGAAACATGTGCCATGTCAAGCCATTCATATGGAAAAGCCACGGGAAACAGCTTGGGTGGCCCCAAAAGATGGGTGGGGCAGGGCCTCAGAGAATCACCAAGGTGGGGCAAACAGTGTGAGCCAGGTTGATAGAGTCTCCAATATGGTGCCTGCCTGCCAGCTCTGTTGGGGAGAGGGCTCAGAAAAACAATAGTGGCCTCTGCCAGCACTTCTCTCTAGAGGAAAGGTGTCCCTCAGTTCTTGCCCTAGTGCCAGACAATTCACTTCCTCCCTGTATGTCTCTGGTGCCTTTCAATATGTTGCCCCTGTGATGGAGCTCAGAGGGAATGAGTCTGAGTAAGTCAGTGCATGGGTCCATTAAGCTGAACTGCCAGGGAGTTCAGCAGTTTCTATCTTCCATGGCTTCAGTCCCTGCTGGTTTTTACAGCTAGAAGTTATGGCAACTTCTTTTCCTGGCACCAGAACCCTGGGCTGGGGGCCTGGTGTGGGGCTGGGACCCCTCCCTCCTGAGATATTCCTCCCAATTTTTATCTACCACATGTGGGTGTGGGACCAGCCTATTCTGCATTCGCCCCTCCTACCAGTCTGGATGTGGTTTCTTCTTTAATTCTGTAGTTGTAGGACTTCCACTCAGCTCAATTTTTGATAATTCTGACGGATGGTTGTTCTATAGTTTAGTTGTAATTTGGATGTACTTGTGCAAGGAGGCAATCTGTGTCTACCTATGCCACCATCTTGACCATAAATTCTTCACACATTTTTTGTTTTCACCAGTGACTTTATTGATTTGGATATTTTGAATATGTTATTTCCTGTGTGGTATAATGTTGATTGTTTTCAATTAATGTCTTGGTTTTATCACTATCAATTTCAACTGGTCTACCTGACTGTGGAACATCTTCCAGCAAGAAATCTCTAGCATAAAACTTCATAAACCACTTTTAACATGTTCAATCCATCACAGCACCTTCTCCATACACTGCACAAATCTTTTTTTTCCTTGCATTTCAGTTGCATTTTTACCTTTCTTGAAAAAATAAAGCATAATATGCTGAAAATGCCATGTATTTTTTCCATCCTCAATATTAAAATGGATACACAAAAATTTACCAGTTTTGATAAGTTTTAAAAAATGCATGCTGATATGACAGCTGTAGCAATACAACCTAACAAAATTGTTTTGGATACAGTTAAAGACAACCAGGCACTACTAGAGCCATGTCATGGAAAAAGCTAATGAACTTTTTAGCCAACCAAATGTTATGAAGCTTTCTTACAACTGTGAACATAAGTAGCAAAATGAAAGTAATTTGGTAATTAATGCAAATTAGAGTCAAAACTTTTCCCCAGTTATTTGGCAAATGGAGCCATTTTAGGTTTCTTCTAGGGGAATCATTATTTGAGGCAAAAGTGTTTTCTGGCTGGCAGAGCCTTATATACAACATTTAAATTTTTCAAAATAATATGGAGTAAAAATACCAGTATTCTTTTGAGGAATACAACAGAGAGATTAAAAGCCTTTCTTAAGCTCACAAAGTAATACTGTAAAATAATAAAGAATTCAGGTTAGTGTTTTGTACTACATTGTATCCCTACTAAAATGCCTATTTTTAAACCCAATCTTGAAATTATATGGAGAGAAATTCTTACTCCAAAATGGACTCTCATCTGTAATTCTTTTGGTTTTTTTTTTTTTTGGTGAAAAGGAAAGAAATTATTTATTTAAAAGTTACACAGACTTAGAGTAATGACTTAATATCTTCATTAAGATACTAAAGTCCTTTAGAATACCCACAGATGCACACAGTCCTTCCCTCTCCCTCTGCCCAGTCCGGGGTACCTTATCTCAGGAAAAGAGGTAGAAGTCCGTGATTCAGTCTCCCGGCGCCATCAGCTGTGTGGCTGCCGCAATCTCCAGTTAATCCAAAGCCATGTGGCACCTTCTCACGGCCCACCAGCAAGAATCCTTTCTCCCTTTTTCTTCCCAGCAAAGTCTCTCCTGCTGCCTAAGCCGCGTGGCAAAAAGAAGCACCCCAAAACCACATGGTCCTCTCCAATTCACTCCAGAACCACGTGGTCCTCCTCTATTCCTTCAGAAAGGCAGGGTCCTCTCCTCGTCTGTAGTTTTAAAAATTAATCCTTATTTCTTTTGATGAGACCTCTCACATGGTTGGTAGTTAGATACAAAGGGCAAACCACACATAAACATATTTATTTATATATCAAACCAAAATGATACAACATATTGTAGGTTTGAATTACCATAAAAGTAAAAATTAAATAAAATTTAGCTATAGGAAAGCTCACTAACTAAGAAAAAATTGATATATTATTTTCCCCCTCTGGAGTATACACATAGTATAGCTAGACCATTGGATTCTTGCTATGTTAAACTTGACCCAAGATGCTGAACTGCAGGATAATTATTGTTGGGAAGTAGACCTGATTAATTCACAGATGCTTATTATTTATAATAGGAAAATAAGAGATAAATAGCTTGTAAAAATTCCTTCTTGCAGTGAAATATTTGAATTCTGAACTCTCTAGTAGTAATTTCTGAAAGTGTTTCCCGGCATTATGTTATTTGCAAATTATGGCTATATTACTTTAAGAAAATTCAGTATCTGAAGATCATTGTTTACCAAATACATGGAGGAGAGAAAATTGTTACTATTTGTACTATAGAAAGATTCTGTTTTACAAAACGCTGCACTGCATGATCCCTATGAATACGGAGCTCCTCTAGTATTTTAAGAACGTGAGGTGGATGACAGAATGTGATGTATACAGAACTTCATTTACACATTTACTGTGGAACAAAAAGAAAGAGATAGTTTTTTCCAATATGGGACTATGTATGATTAAATTGTTTTTAGGATGAGTTTAAACTATTTAACAAAAACTTCAACTCCTCTTTGGGAAACTGTTGATTTTATTTACCAGTAATTTTATTATAATGTTCACTAATAAGTATGATAAAATTTAGCTTTGGGTTCCCCTAGGCCTCACTGACTCTGAATTATATCAGTCAAGATGGTAAATGAGGATATGAAGCATCTATGATTGTCTAATGCATCAGTTGCCATGGAAGCTGCTCTTCTGGCTCACTTTGATCAAATTTTTTGTAAGCAACTAATTTGCTAATTCTTTCTAAAGTGAAAATGTCATAATGTTCTTATTACTAAGTTGAAAGAACCAAATTGTTTCTTTTAATACTTAATGGTCTCCTCCTAATACCATGGTATTTTGGTCATTTTATGTACATTCAGTAGATATTAAGATTTAAGTTTGTGTATTTTTAAAAGTGTGTTACCAAAAGTCTTTTTACTTTTAATTCTTTTTTATATGCTTGTCAACAAGGTTATCTTAAAAATCCAAATCCTTTTAATGTAAATATTGGTGCTACTTCCCTTGAGAAACAGTGCCTAATTGCATCACAGTACATGAAGCATTTGGGTAAAAGTACTCTTACCACTGTCATCATCAGAGCATTCATTAAATGCTGCAGGTAAACATTAGCTTCATCACAATTAGAGGAAACTGAAATCCTTGTTGGGAATTTGACTCCCTAGTCTTGATAATCTGCTTCCTGAAATGAAGCGGGATGGGAATGAGAAGGGTCTTGCTCTGAAACACTATGTGCGGGAAGGGACTTCTTCCGTTTTCCTAAACCAGTCTCAGACTCCAGGAAGCACTTGCACTTTATGACTACTGATACAATACCTAGTGTGCATTTGCATACTTAACATTAATGCTGCATGACAAATAGGGGCACCATGAAATTAACGAGGACATCTATTGAAAACTTGCAGTCCTGAAAAAGAAAACAAGCTATTAGCTAGCGATTGTCAGCTGTCCTGTAGGTGGCAATGTGTAGCAAGGAGAGCTGGCCATGACGGTTACTGCAGAGAATCTCTAACAAGTGAAAAATTTTTTAAAAAGCCATGTTTTGTTTTTGTTTTTTTGTCAGGAATGTCTTCTTGCATCTTCTGCATTTATTTTCTTTCCCTAGTGCTAGTCTCTGGTTTGAATCTCTGAACGTACGTGCCCTGTATCACTAAAATCATTACTGTGCGTTTTCTTTGTTTCAAAACCAATGTCTGTTCTTTAATATGTAACCCAGGTACCCACTCTGGTGTTATGAGAGTCCTGTGGGTGTTAAGGAATATTTTTGGCTGTCAACACTGAGTTGGAAGTAACCATCTTAACTGCTCTATCAGTTTTTGTTTCTCAAAATTGAAGCATGGAAGTTATCTGGAGAGTGTTGGACAAGCTAGGAAGAACAAATATGAAGACATACTGTTTAAAGATATTCAGAAATCTGTGTTTGGTTTTGAATTCAAGAGGAGAACTCCTGGGGGTTAGGTTTTGCCAAAGCCTTTGTCCAAATGCTTTGTCATAAATTCAAACATAAAGCCATATTTATCTTTTTTCATTACAACCATATATACAAGTTGTGCCTATGTTCTTATGTGAGTATAATTTTCATATCAAAAACATAAATATGGAAAAAATCCCCTACGAATTTTTTCTTATCTTATTTTCTTCCATCCTAAACAGGAATCATTGGATTTTTGGAAAAAATGCATATTTCTAATTACTAATGTCTTTTGTAAAAGAGACAGCAAAGGAATCAGAGCAGTCCAAATATTGCAGTTCCAAATCTTGATCAGAGACTTTATTACTTTTTATGTAATTTTATTTTGTCTGTGTCTGATTCAATTAGAAGTCTTTCCAACAAGGCAGATTACAGCATCTGGAGTTTGATCTCCTTGAAGCCTCTGATATAATCAGGCAAAGTGATCACAAACCCTCAACCTAGCTCCTCAATTTGATACCTTTAACCCTCTATGTTTCCTACAGCTGTCACCTTAAGTCACCTGCTGGGCTTAGTTGCAGGCTGTAAGCTTAACGTGGCAGAACATTTGGCAATCTTTTAATGCTATGTTTGTCAACAGTGGCTTATTTCCTTTGTCTGCTTTTTAAAAGATCACTGCTTTCCAGTTTATTAGAACCAACAAAACAAAACCATTGCAAAGGAACTATTTAAGATAACCTTTCCTTGCTATTTGATGATATAGCCCTGCTTAGTTGTAAAGGTTTTTTCTGCCTTCCTGTTTTTTTTCAATTTTTTTCAAATTTATTAAAACAAGCTTGTTCCTTGAGCCTAATTTTCTGCTTTCCATCTTCAAGCTGCAATAATGCCTGTTGTGCCTTATATGCCCCTTGTTTTAATGCTCTTCATGCTATATGGATTTGGTTCTTCTGTTCTTTCAAACTACCGTGGGTAGTTGTGGGTCTCAAGTCCCCTGACACGTTGTTTCTTCTCTCCACCCTTCCACCCCTGCCCTGTAAACTTCCTCTTGTGGGAAGAACACTGATCAGCTGCTGTTTAATAAGGCAGGCATCTCATTTCATCTGTTCATGTCCATCAAAATGTCTTTCCGTAGAACTGGCATTCTTCCACTATTATTTGGTTAACTTATTACATGTGATTTTTCATTTCTTCATTGGGGACAGAAGCTCTCAAGAGTGATGTTGTTTGTGTTGAACTGAAGAACACCAGTTTTCCTCCTCGAAACAAAGAGCTGGATCAGATTCTGCTCTTCTAATGCCTTCCGGCCTCTAGCACTGTGAAGCTACTGGCTTTTGTGAAAGTGATATTTGGAGAAAAACATCACATATTTAAGCTCATCTTGAGTTACAAAACAAAAGAAAAATTATGTAACCTGAATTGATACACTGCTAAAATTACGGCAATAGCAATTCTGAATGTTGCTGTGTATATGCATAGCTTTACATTTGTAAGAATCTCAAATAATAGCATTCATGTATAGACTTCCATTTATTTTCTTCCTGTCACTGCTAAGAAACAAGCAAGAGTTATTTTTCTCATTTTGTGGATGGGGAAAATGAAGTGAGGCTAAGTGAGCAGAAATATAGTGACAGAGGACGGAATCAATGTTTTCTGTTTTCAAGCCTGCTTCCTCCAGGACTTTGAAGCTGCTGGCTTCTATCAAAGTTAGTGATATTTGGAGGAAAATGTCACCATTAAAGCATGCAATAGCTTCCACTGGACCAAAGGGTTTCTGTGTCTGCCTTCGGAGTATAATGCAGTGATGTGTTTTTGAAAACTGTGATATGTGCTAAAAAAAAAAAAAGGCAATTTTCTTTGATTACTCTGAGTCCATTAACTGATTAGAAAGCTTTCTTAATAATATAGGAGGCTTGTGACATCCTGCGAATTTCTGCTAGCTGTGCAATCCATTGTGGGGCTCATTATTAAAACAGTGTTAAATGCCTAAAATAATAATATTGAGCATTTTCAAGCAACACCTATTGTAAAGACTATGGTATCCAATTTTCTCTTTCGGCGGAGGTCGGAATTATATTTGGAAACATATGTATTTAACCATTTTTCCTAATTACAATAAGATAAAAGTTTAGAATATACAAAGATGTAAAACTAAGTTGTAATTTTATCATGTTGATTTTAATTTCAGAATTTTAAGTAAGCATACATAGAGAATTTTACAAAAATGGGTTTGTGGGTTTTTCAAGGGAACCCCAGTAAATAGCACCTTTTTGCACATCTGAAATGTTGAAGAGAAGAAAAACAAATACAGAGACAAAAATAATATCTATTACTAACAGGGATTAGACAGAGCAACTAGCTTTATATTATTAGCCAAGTAGGCTGCTAATAGGAAACTGTAGGATCATTCAGATATCCTCACCTAGTCCCAGGTAGTTGGAAACTGGAACTTGCCTATGCAAGAAGCCTGCCCAGGTACACTTTACAGTGTGGAAGAGAGAACAATAGTGTCTTCTCAAGAGGAAGTGAATGGGGCTAACACAGAATACCCAGTCATTTCCCCCCCCACATTTTCCAACTAGTTGATTCACAGAACCAAGGGAAATCTGCATTTACAATCAGCGTCCCTTCACTGGAAGGACATGTGAAGTGTGAGGTATTTCCTATCAACAGGGTCACACACCTGTTGATTTTTACTTTGTCTCCTCCCCTTCATTTAACCAGGACAGTTGGCTTTTCTCTATATTCTATGTCAAGTCACTGGACTTGTATTTAAATGAAAGTGTTTGAGGAAAGTATCCAAGCAATGTGTAACATCTGGAAACCATGAACACATGGTAGCTTTTATGTGTATACAAGGGACATTATGCTGAGTGAAATAAGTGAGATACGGAAGGATACTGTATGATCTCACTTATATGTGGAATGTAAAAATGTAGAACTTTGTCCATGTGTCCTTTATAGTAGTTTCTGTAATCCCCTCTTCCCACTGTCCCCCCGCCCCGGGGTGGAGGGATGGGGAGAAAAGGCATACAACTGTAATCGAATAACAATAAAAATTTTTTAAAAAAGAAAAAAAAACGTAGAACTTATAGTAGCAGAGAGTAGAAAGGTGGTTGTCAGGGGCTGGGAGATGTGGAAAGGGAGATTGGTGTTAAGAGTACAAAGTTTCATTTAGAAGATGAAGAAGTTCTGAGGATCTAATGTATAGCATGATGGCTATGGTTGATAATAATATATTATATACTTGAAGTTTTCTAAGAGAGTAGATCTAAAGTATTCTTACTACATGCACACAAAATGTACCTATGTGAGGTAATGGATGTGTTAACTTTATTGTGATAATAATTTCACAGTGAATACATCTATATACACATATGTTAAATCATCATGTTTTATACCTTTAAAAATCATGTTATACAACTTAAATATATGTAATATTTATTTGTTAATCATACTTCAAAAAAGCTGGAAAAATTAAAATTAATCTTTGGCTTTTTGGTACTCAGAGATATAGGGAATTAGTAAAAATAAACAAAAACTTTCCATCATACCTTTACTTGATTCTTGGTAATAAGTGTAAATAATTTACCTCTTTTTTTCTCCCATGAACAATACACTTATTTAAAATACTTACTGTGACTCCATTAATGTGTGGCTGAGCTAGTTTTCACACTATGACAATCATGGCTGGTTCATTAGTTGAGCAAACAATTAATAGTGTATGCAATTGGCTAAGCATGGTCTTTGGCATACAGTAGGTAATCAAAACTGGAAGTAGTTTACTATTATTGTTTTATTATTATTATCATCATCATTATTATCATTATTATTATTTCCATTGTAAATACTACTAAAAAACTACTAAATCTACAGTAGTCAAGAGAGTCTGGTATTGCTAAAAGAATAGACATATAGAACAATGTAACAGAGTAGAGAACACAGAAATAGACTCACATACATATAGTCAAGTGGTAAAGATAATATAATAGAGCAAAACTAGTCTTTTCAACAAATGATGATGGAACACATTGACATCCACTTGAAAAAAATGAATCTAGACACAGATCTTTTCACTTCACAAAAATTAACTCAAATGATCACAGATCTAAGTGTAAAATGCAAAGCTCAACTCCTAGAAGATAACATAGGAGAAAATCTAGATGACCTTGGATTTGGCAATAACTTTTCAGATATAACACCAAGGGCAGGATACATGAAAGAAAAAAGTGGTAGGTTGACATTAAAATTAAAAACTTCTGCCTTGTGAAAGGCAATGTTAAGAGAATGAATATACAGGTTACAGACTGGGAAAAAAGCATTTGCAGAAGATATACCTAATAAAGAACTATTAACTAAGTCTATGGTTCTGCTTTGCAGGCAAGACAAGGAACATGAATAGAGGACTCATGAGCATGGACAAGGGGGGAACTGACTGTGGGAGTGCAGGAGGGTGGACAGGGTAGGGGAGAGCAATGGGGAAAAAGGTGGGACAACTGTAACTGAACAATATAAAAATATTTTTAAAAAGAGAAAAAATCTGCTATCCAAATATATAGCAAACAACTCAGTAATACAAAAGCAAACAGCTCAGTTAAAAAATGAGCAAAGACCTTCACAGACCTCTCACCAAAGATGATATATAGATGGCAAATAAGCACATGAAAAGATGATCCACATCATATGTCATCAGGGAAAAGAAAATTAAAGCGAGATACCAATCACTTCACACTTATTAGAATGGCCAAAATCCAGGACACTGACAACATCAAACACTGGCAAGGATGTGGAAAACAGGAGCTCTCATTCGTTGCTGGTAGGAATGCAAAACTGTACACCACTGTGGAAGACCATTTGGTGGTTTCTTTCAATACTAAGCATACTCTTACCGTATGATCCATAACTCGATAACACCCCGTGGTATTTATCCAAAGGTTGAAATTTATGTCCACATAAAAACCTGTATACACATGTTTATAGCAGCTTTATGCATAATTGTGAAAATTTTCAAGCAACCAAATGTCCTTCAGCAGGTAAACGGATAAACTGTGGTACATCTAGACAATAGAATATTATTTAGTACTAAAAACAAATGTGCTATCAAGCCATGAAAAGAGGAACCTTCAATGCATATTACCAAATGAAAGAAGCCAATCTGAAAAAGCCTACATATTGTATGATGGCAATTATATGACTTTCTGGAAAAGACAAAATTATGGAGCTAGTAAAAAATATTGGTGGTTAGGGAAGAAGGAAGGATAAATAGGCAAAGCACAATGGATATTAAGATCAATGGAATTACTGAGTATGATACTATAATCATGGATACATGTTATAAATTTGTCCAAATCCATAGAATGTATAACACCAAGTATAACTATGGACTCTTGGTGATGATGTATCAGTCTAGGTTCATCAGTTGTTACCTAGGTAGCACTCTGGTGGGGGATGTTGATATTGGTGAAGGCTATGCATGTATGGGGCAGGGATATATGGGAAATCTCTGGGTGTTCTGCTAAATTTTGCTGTGAACCTAAAACTACTCTAAAAATATCAAGTTTATTTAAAAAGCAATAAGGAGAAATTGATGATTTTGCGCTAAATTGGGTCATCTAACTATATTTGGATTCTAGTATATAGGCTCTAAACTCAGCGGTCTAAAATATAGACTCTAAATTCAAAGTAGAAATACATCAATATTGGCTTAAATAATCAAAAAGGAATTAATGGAGGAACATTAATGGCTGGACATTGTTTGACTCATGAAGAATGGACATACTTTGGTTGTGGGTTATACTTTATTCACTTTAGCATGAACAAAGGTGTAGCAGTATCTGAGGTTCAGAGAACTTATGTTCATTTTCAGAGATGCTGGCACATCTCAGATTAGACCATTTGATCCTTGGCTTTCTTCTTAAAGCAGGTTGGAAAGTATATGTTGAACATTCAGAGCTGTACAGAGAGGATCCAGTTCAGTACCTTCATCATTAGAATAATTTGGCTATTCTCCCTCTGTTCTTTGGACTAAGTATGTTTTCCTTATCTTTTTGACAAATAACTGAAAATGGTAAGAATTGAAAAATTGAATCTGAATAGTTCTGGCAATTAGAAGAGTTACCTTGGTGGGAATTTTATTTCAAATCTCATTAAGCAATTATGAATAATCCTTAATTCATATTTGCTTGAAAATTTGTGGTAACTGCTAAATTATAACTTTGGCCTAATCTTTAGGGTTACATTACACAGTAAATAGTAGCTACAGTTGCAAGGTTATTTGTGTGAGTTAAAAGTATAGAGAGAATGCAGTGAAAATTACTGAAACCAAGAATATCATTATCTAAAATTAGTACTTAAAAATGTATGGGCTATATGAATTCTATGATACACAAGAAAACCCACTGCACTTTAACATATATAATATAATAATTGGTCTGGTAAAATGTCAAATCATTTATGTTTATGAATTGTGATTTCTTGGTACTTTTGATCACAATGTGTGCAACTATGGAATTGTTTACTATTTGATATCTTTTTGTTCAATGAGTAATAAAATGCCATTGTATTAAGGAGACCTTGGAGCATGGAAGTATTTTCTACTGGGATAAATTCTTGGAGTAGATTTCTGGTTCATGAATAGATAGGGAGGTGAAAATATTCAGTTAGGGTTTTGAGTTATGTTACTGATTTTTTTTTTTTTTTTGCCCACTTGGAAGAATCTAAAACCCAAGATAAAGCTAGAATTTAACAACTTGTATCACATTATCAGGACATTTGTTTTTACATAATAGCTAATCCCAAACCATCAGGGCATAGATTATATATATTTTTTTAATGTCTCTTTACTTTTAGAGTCATTATTATTTAATTAAAAAATTCAATTATTGTAATCCTATCTTTTGTCTACCCAACCAACAATTTATAAGGCTTTTAAAACTTAATTCATAAGACCTTTAATTTCTTAATTTCTGCCTGGCTTATCCTCAGTACACGTAATATATCTATTTTAATTTGTATATGAACAGTGTTTCCTTTAGTCTTGAAAAATATTTTGGGCCTGTGATTTTTTAATTAAACACTAATTTTTAGCTTAGTTTTTACATCCCACATGTCTTGGTGGTTGTTCGTTTGCTAACGTGACTTTTCCTCTCTGCCTCATTGGATGGCCCCTTATGAAATATTTGAACTTAGAGATCTAAGATGGTGGCAGAGTAGCAGGCGGCTCCATTCATCTACTCATAGACACGGACTGGATTTGAACTCAACACAGAGTAGACAGTGAGTGAAAGCATCTGTGAGTGAGGACATACACAGATAAGAGTGTGGGGAATGCTCAGGAGTATGCAGGAATTGGCCTACCTGTGGGGCACCCGGGAGCCCATGGCCTTGGCTTTCTAGGTGGACCACCACCACTGGCCAGCCCAGCACAGCTGGCTGCACAGAGTTGGGGCAGCTGTAGATGGGCCCAGGACCCGTGAGCTGCTGGAGAGGCAAGAGAACACCTGGGAGGTGTGGGCTCCAGAAACAGCATAATGGGAGCAGGCATGCCCAAGGCTGAAGATCTCTGGAGGCAGCAGGGTCAGCATGCCACCACAGCCTTGTGTTGGAGTATAGCTGTGGGGGTCTTCCCAATGTTATCTGGAAAATATTCAGAGAGAAACACTATTTAAAACTCTTGGAGGCTCTGGAAGGAGACGGCCAGCCCTGACTGGGAGAGCTTGTGTGTTTTGGGAGGGAGTACATGGAGAGCAGGGTCCCCAGGGACTGGTGCTACAGTGTGGGGGCCATATAGCAACTCTTTCTAAGGGTGAGCTGAGGCAAGTCCCAAGACTTGGCAGGGACCTGGGCTCACACACCTGTGTGCATGGGTGGGATGCAGTGGATTTTCTAACCAAAAACTTAGAGAATAAATACATTGAAGGAATGGGAGGACCCAACCCAGCACAGCTCTTGAGTAGAAGACAGCTCAGAGTGGAGAATTCAGGATGAAACTCCTGTGAGAGAGAAGCAGGCTGGAGTCTGGAAGGCAGGAGCCTGAGATTTGCTGCAGTCAAGCAGAGCCTTTCATAGGTGAAGAATGCAACCCCACCTGTGGGATTACAGGCTCAGTGGATTGGCGAGGACAGGCTCAGGAGTTTCCTGATGTGTACATTTCCTCAGGGAAAAGAAGAAAAAGCACCAACAGGGCCCTTTGCCAGACACTACTTGTCAGACTCTATGTGCTACACAACTCCTCAGGTCCCAATTTACTAAACCCAGCAGAGCAGAGAAAATAGAGACGAGGGCAATTTGGCACCATCTTCTGTCCTGCATAGCTATTTAACATTCATTTTATATCCTTCAAGTTTGGGCATAATATGGTACCAAGTTTTAGACCAGACCAGATCAGGCGCGTTCAGGGTGGTATGGCCATAGACTCTAATATAGTTTGTTTCAAACCTCATATATTGATTTTCCCTTCTCTTACTCTATACTACCTCCTTCTTCCCTCTTCATATTTTTATTTTAAATCCTATTTTCTCTCTTGCCATGACTTGTTTCCATTCCACACTCTTACTATTGCTCCCCTCTCCAGCCTCTCAAAAGCATTTGTGATTGTCATCAGTCATCTCACATTCCTTCTCACATTTTTAAACTATGCTTATTCTTTCTCCACCTCTATCAATCTTTGGTCATAGGTTGTGAATAAGGTAGTTGTTGTTACAGTTCTTCAAACTTATTTCTAGATGGTGACTCTCTTTGTAGTTCAAATCTCAAATTTCACTGTTCCCCTCTCCTACACCATTTGGCCTTCATCCTGCCCTTTTCCTTTTTCTTTTTAAATGTTAATTTTCCCCACTCTTAGCCATGTTTCTATCCCACACTCTTAATATTCCTTTTCCTTCTATCCTCTCAAAATAACTTTCCTTTCCTCTAGACATCTCTTAACCTCTCTTTCCTTTTGCCCTCTTATTCCCATTCCACCTATATAAATCTCTGCTGATTGGTTGTTGATATTTCTGTGGTGGAGATTTTTCCATAATTAGGTTCATATTATTTATTTTTATATATAACAAATATATATACATAATGTATAGATTTGTTGTTATGGTTGTCTGTTTTCTGTGTGTGTGTGTGTGTGTGTGTGTATAAAATTTTCTTTAAATTTCAGTTTCAACCTAATACTACATGCTTTGACTCTCTTAATCCATTCCATTTTCCTTCCCCCATTTTTTAGTTACAAAGTAAGTTTTATTTTCTTTCCCACTTTGCCTTGTCTCTATTCCCTACTTTTGTTATTGTCCTTCCCTCTACCATCACAGAATATCTTTCTTTCAGTTAGTTATCTCATATTTGTTATTCTTCCTTATAATACTCTTAATCTCTTTATACCTGTATTGATATTAGGTAATTGGCTGTTGATAGTTTAACTGTGGGTAGAGTTTAATTTTGTGGCTGTGTGTCTATTTCTTGGGTGGTTTGGTTTTTGTTCTGGCAGCCCCTGCACAACAGTATACAAGATGTGGACGGCAGAGTGCCTCTCAGTCAGTCAGCCAGAAAAAAGAACCCAACAAAGAATAACCCAACAACAACCAAAACCCATTTACTAATAGGGAGTCCACATAAGAGGCATAAAGAGTGGCACAAGAGTACCAAGCTCATGTGATAAAGGAGAATGCACCACTGAGTCCCACAGGTCTCCTACCACAGAAGATCACAAAGACAGGGAGTCAAAGCAGATTAATCTAATGTGCAGAAACAAACAAGAAGAGTCACCTAACATGGGGAGACAAAGAAACAACCCCCAATCGAAAGGAAAGGAGGGGAGAACCAAGATGGCGGCGTAGGTAGACACACTGCGCCTCCTCGCACAACCAGAACTGACAGAGAATCGAAGGAAATAGAAAATAAACATTCATCCAGACCAGTAGGAGGGGCGGAGACGGGCACTGGGGTGGAGAGGACTCACGTGGCTGTCGTGGGATTGAGACAGGGGGAGTGTGGGACAAACAGCGCAGGCAGTCCAAGCACTAGCAGACCCCAAGGCACCACATTTGCGCACAGATAAACCAGACAAATGGCGGGGAGTGAAGCAGACCTCGCAACCCAGGGCTCCAGCTCGGGGAAATAAAGCCTCAAACCTCTGATTGAAAACGCCCGTGGGGGTTGGGGCAGCAGCAGGAGAGACTCCCAGCCTCACAGGAGAGGTTGTTGGAGAGACCCACAGGGGCCTAGAGTGTGCACAGGCCCACCCACTCGGGAACCAGCACCAGAGGGGCCCAGTTTGATTGTGGGTACCGGAGTGAAAGATTGAAAGCCGGAGGAGAGAGGCGGGTGCCATTGCTCCCTCTCGGCCCCTCCCCCACATACAGCGTCAGAGCGCAGTGACCAGCGTTACCCCGCCCCAGTGAACACCTAAGGCTCCGCCCCTTTAAGTAACAGACGCACCAAGACAAAAAAAAAAAAAAAAAAAAAAGGCCCAAATGACAGAACACTTCAAAGCTCCAGAAAAAAGTACAACTAAGTGAGGAAGAGATAGCCAACCTATCGGATGCACAGTTCAAAACACTGGTTATTAAGACGCTCACAGAATGGGTTGAATTTGTTCGAAAACTAGATGAAAAAAGGAAGGCTATGCCAAGAGAAACAAAGGAAAATGTACAGGGAACCAATAGTGATGGGAAGGAAACTGGGACTCAAATGAACGGTGTGGACCAGAAGGAAGAAAGAAACATCCAACCAGAAAAGAATGAAGAAACAAGAACTTGGAAAAATGAGGAGAGGCTTATTAGGAACCTCCAGGACACCTTGAAACGTTCCAACATCCGAATTATAGGGGTGACCAAAGAAGAAGAGTAAGGACAAAAACTTGAAAACTTATTTGAACAAATAAGGAAGGAGAACTTCCCTCATCTGGCAAAGGAAATAGACTTCCGGGAAGTCCAGGAAGCTCAGAGAGTCCCAAAGAAGCTGGATCCAAGGAGGAACACACCAAGGCACATCATAATTACATTATCCAAGATTAAATGCAAGGACCTACATCCAATATTACTGTATCCAGCAAAGCTATCACTTAGAATGGAAGGGAAGATAAAGTGCTTCCCAGATAAGGTCAAGTTAAAGAAGTTCATCATCACCAAGCCCTTATTATATGAAATGTCAAAGGGAGTTACCTAAGAAAAAGAAGATCAAAAATAGGAACAGTAAAAATGACAGCAAACTCACAGCTATTAATGACCACACCTAAAACAAAAACCAGAGCAAACTAGGCAAACAACTAGAACAGGAACAGAACCATAGAGATGGAGATCACATGAGGGTTGTCAATAGGGGAGTGGGAGGGGAAGAGGGAGGTAAAGGTACAGAGAATAAGTAGCATAGATGATAGGTGGAAAATAGACAGGGGAGGGTAAGAATAGTGTAAGAAATGTAGAAGGCAAAGAACTTATAAGTAGGACCCATGGACATGAACTCTAGGGGGGGAATGTGGGAGGGAGGGGGTGGGCAGGATGGAGTGGAGTGGGGAGGGGAAATGGGACAACTATAATAGCATAATCAATAAATATATTTAAAAAGAAAAAAAAAGAAAGGAAAGGAGGAATCCCTAGAAAGAGTGCTGAATGAAATTGAGGCAACCAAATATCAGATGTGGAGTTCAAAATAATGGTTGTTAAGGATGGTCAATGAGCTCAGTAAGAACTTTAAAGAACTCCAGGGAAGCTTCAAAGTCATAGGAAACACAGAGTGTCCCAATCAAGAGGAACCCAAAGAGGCCCACTTCAAGACACATCATAAATAAAATTGCAAAATTCAAAGACAAAGAGAGAATCTTAAGGGCATCAAGGGAGAAACGGGAAGTAAAATACAAGGCAGCTCCTATAAGGCTAGCAGCTGATTTCTCAACAGAAACACTACAAGTCAGAAGGGAATGGCAAGAACTATTCTAAGTAATGAAAAGCAAAGGCCTGCAACCAAGACTATTCTACCCAGCAAGGCTCTTATTTAAAATGGAAAGTGAAATAAACAGTTTCCCAGACAAAAGAAGGCTAAAAGTATACACCTCTACCAAATCAGCATTGTAAGATAGGCTAAAGGGACTGCTTTAAGAAGATGAAGAAAATGAGTAAGAGAGAGAAGAACATAGGTACAAACAGGGAAACTGACAATGAATAAAAATAAATAACTATCAATAATAACCTTATATGAAAGTGTGTTAAATGTTCCAAACAAAAAACATAGGGTAGTGAAATGGATAAGAAAACATGACCTGCATATATGCTGTTAATAAGAGACCCACCTCAGAACAAAAGACTTACACAGCCTGAAAGAGAGGGGTTGGAAAAAAATATTCCAAGCAAATGAGCAGGAAAAACAACTGGGGTAGCAAGGGTAGCAATATTCATAACAGATAAAATAGATTTCAAAACAAAGGGCACAAAAACAGACAGAGAAAGACACTTCATAATATGAAGGATAGAATCCATCAAGAAGATACAACATAGTAAACATATCTGCATCCTATATAGGAGCACCCAAATATATAAGGAGAATTTTGGAGGACTTCAAGAAAGATACAGAAAATAACACACTTATAGTTGGGGATATTAACACCCCACTCTTAACACTGGACAGATCTTCCAAACAAAGAACAAGGATATTGTGGCACTGAATGACACTGTATATCAAATGGATTTAACTGATGTCTGTGGAATGTTTCACCCCAAATAAGCAAAATACACATTTTTTTCAAATGCTTAGGAACATTTCCAAGGATAGATCATGTGATAGGACACAAAACAAGCCTAAAAAAATTCAATAAAATTGAAATCATATCACACATTTTCTTAGATCACAATGACTGGAAATTAGAAGCCAACCTAAAGGGAAAAACTCAAAAACAGTCAAATTCATGGAGACTGAATACCATGCTATTGAACAATGAATGGGTAAACAATGAGATCAAGGAAGAATTCAAAAAGTTTCTGGAAACAAATGAAAATGAACTCACAACAGCCCCAAACCTATGGGACACAGTGAAGGCAGTAATGAGAGGGACTCAGCAATACAGGCCTATGTAAAAAAGATAGAAACATTTCACATAAACAGCCTGAACCAACATCTACAGGAATTGGAGGAACAACAACAAACAAAGCCCAGAGCTAGTAGAAGGAAGTAAATAATCAAGATCAGAGCAAAATTAAATGACATAGAGACTAAAAGAACAATTCAAAGGATCAATAAATCCAGGAGCTTTTTCTTTGAAAAAATAAACAAAATTGAAAAATTTTTAACCAGACCCACCAGAAAAAGGGAGAGGACCCTAATAAATAAGATAAGAAACAAAAGAGGGTAAATTACAATGGATACCACAGAAATAAAAGGGATTGTAAGAAATTACTATGGACAACTATATATCAAGAAATTTGACGACCTGGGTAAAATGGACAAATTTTTAGAAACATATAATTCTCCAAAATTGAATCAAGAAGAAGCAGAGTGCCTGAATAGACTGATAAAAGCTAGTGAAATTGAAGCAGTAATCAAAAAACTCCTGGCACACAAATGCCCTGGACCAGGTGGCTTTTCAGGAGAATTTTACCAAACATATAGGAAAGAGCTAAATCCTATCCTTCTCAAACTATTCTAAAAAACCCAAGAAGAGGGAAGACTTCCAAACTCTTTTATGAGGCCAGCATCATTTCAATTCCAAAATCACACAGCAAAGAAAGAAAATTTACGGCCAATGTCGCTGATGAACATAGATGCTAAAATTTTTAACGAAATATTGGCAAACTGGATCCAGCAATACATTAAAAAGATTATACACCATGAGGTGGTGGCATTCATCCTAGGGATGCAGGGATGGTACAATATTCACAAATCAATAAATGTAATAAATCACATAAAAAATGAAAGACAAAAACCACATGATCATATCAATAAGTGCTGAAAAAGCAATTGATAAAGTACAGAACCCATTTATGATAAAAACACTCAGCAAAGTGGGAGTACAGGGAGCATACCTCAACATAATAAAGGCCATATACAAGAAACCTACTGCCAACATCATAATCAGGGGGCAAATAAAAGCTTTCCCCTAAGCTCAGAAATGAGCCAAGGGTTTCTGCTTTCACCACTTCTATTCAACATAGCAGAGGCAGTTCTAGCCACAGTGATTAGAAAAAACAAATACATATAAAAAGCACCCAAATTGAAAAGGAGAAAATGAAGCTGTCATTGTTTGCACATACATGATAATGTATATAGAAAACCCTATAGACTCCACCAAAATCTACTCAACCTAATAAGCGAATTTGGCAAAACAGGATACAAAGTCAATATTCAGAAATTGAAAACATTTTTGTACACCCACAATGAAAGATCAGAACTAGAAATTAGGGGGAAAAGACCCATTTGCTATAGCAACAAGAAAAATAAAGTACCTAGGAATAAACTTAACCATGGAGGTAAAAGACTTCTACTTAAATAACTACAGAACACTGAAAAGAAATTAAGGAAGACACAAATAAATGAAAGCATATAACGTGTTCATGGACTGGAAGAATTAACATCATTAAAATGTCCATGCTTCACAAAGTAATCTAAAGATTCAATGCAATACCTATTATTTTTTATCAATAAAAAATATTTTATTTTTTTCATTTGTCAAAATGAATATTCTTTTATTTATTTCTTTTTCTCTCTCTTTTAAAAAATTGTTCAAATACAGTTTTCTCTATTTTCCTCCCACCACCCTCCCCTGCCCCAGCCATCCCCACCTCCCACCATGGATCCTACACCCCTTTGGCTTTGTCCATGTGTCCCGTATACATGTTCCTTGATGACCCTGCTCCCTTTTTCTCACATTATCCCCTCCCACCTCCCCTCTGGTTACTGTCAGTTTGTTCTTAATTTCAATGTCTCTGGTTATACTTTGCTTGCTTGTTTGTTTTGTTGATTAGGTATAAAAACCATGGTACATTTGCACAAAGGAATACTACACAGCAGAAAGAAAGAAGGAGCTACTGCCTTTTGCCACAGCCTGGATGGATCTGGAGAGCATTATGCTAAGTGAAATAAGCCAGGCAGTGAAAGACAAATACGATACGATCACACATATAAGTGGAACCTAATCAGCAATACCTATTAAAATAACAATGACATATTTCAGAGATATAGAATAATATTTCAAAAATTTATATGGACCTATAAATGACCCTAAATAGCCTCAGCAATTTTGAGAAAGAAGAACAATGCAGGAGGGATCATTGTGATATCTGGCATATCATAATGCCGGATATCAAACTATATTACAAAGCCATTGTAATCAAAACAGTCTGTTACTGGCATAAGAACACACACATAGATAAATGGAGCAGAATAGAGAGCCCAGAAATAAACCCATGTTTCTATGGTCACTTAATAGTTGACAAATGAGGCATGAACATACAATGGATTAAAAATAGACTCTTCAATAAATGATGTTGGAAGAACTGGACTAGTACATGCAAAAAAATGAAACTAGACCACCAACTTACATTATCTACCAGAATGAACTCAAATGGATAAAAGACTTAAATATAAGTTGTGACACCATAATAGTCCTAGAGGAAAACATTAGCAGGAAAATTTCAGAAATCCCATGTAGTAATATTTTTGCTGATATATCCCCTAGCACAAGGGAAATAAAGGAAAAAATAAACAATTGGGACTACATCAAATTAAATAGCTTCTGCATGGCTAAAGAAATCATCATGAAAATGAAAAGGGTACTGACTCTATGGGAGAACATATTTGACAATGATACATTGGAGAAGCATTTGATCTCTAAAATATATAAAGAACTCACATGACTCTA
Source organism: Desmodus rotundus (assembly GCF_022682495.2). Taxonomy (NCBI): domain Eukaryota; kingdom Metazoa; phylum Chordata; class Mammalia; order Chiroptera; family Phyllostomidae; genus Desmodus; species Desmodus rotundus. The sequence continues at coordinate 61,540,211 of NC_071394.1, forward strand.
CACCAGGAAAACAAAGAATCCAATTAAAAAATGGGCAAATAACCTGAATAGAAACTTCTATAAGGAGGACATATAGGTGGCTCATAGACATATGAAAAGATGCTCAACATCACTAGCCTCTGAGAAATGCAAATTAAAACCAAGATGGAGGTGTAGGTAGACACACTTTGCCTTCTCGCACCACCACAGAGAGAATTACAACTAAACCTCAAAACAGATAACACCCAGAACTGTCAGAAAATTGAACTGTATGGAAGTCCAACAACCAAGGATTTAAAGAAGCCACATTTGTCCAGATAGGTAGGAGGTGGTGGAGACACAGAGATAGGTGTGGAGGCAAGGAGATGCACTGTGGCATACAGAGGAATGGGCGGTGGAACGGGCAGTCCCACTTTCACGTGTGGTGGATAACTTGGGAGTGAGCAATCTGAGCCCAAGGCCAGAGCACACAGCCCAATGTTCCAGTGCCAGGAAGATAAATCCTCATAAATTCTGGCTGTAAAAACCAGTGGGGATTGAGGCAGCAGAAGAAACTGCCAGATTTTCAAGAGACTCCTCTTAAAGGGCCCACATGTGTTAGAATATACTCAAACCCACCCACTCTGCAATGTAGCATTAGGGCAACAGCTGGAAGGGTTCCAATCACATATGGGGAGCGGGTGAAGTGACTGGAAATGGGGTGAGTGCAGGGAAACCTCCAGAAGCTAGGTAGTGGAACTGTCCCCTCTCTGAGCCTTCCCCCCCCCACAGAGGCAAAAAGCAGTAAAGCAGGTTGCCTTGCCCTGGTGATTACCAAAGGCTCCACCCCACACAATTTACACATGCCTTTTCTACAATAGGCCACATTACTAAGGGAATCTAAGCAGCTCTACCTAATACACAGAAACAAACACAGGGAGGCTGCCAAATTGAGGAGACAAAGAAATATGGTCCATATGAAAGAACAAAACAAAACCACAGAAAAATAACTAAATGAAACAGAGATAACCAACCTATCAATTGCAGAGTTCAAAACACTGATGATCAGGATGCTCAAAGAACTCACTGAGTACAGCAACATCATAAAGAAAGAAAGAAAGAAGTTTACAAAAGTGAAATAAAGAAAAATCTACAAGTGAAGGGGAGGGAGCTGGGATTCAAATCAATGATTTGGAACATAAGGAAGAAAAGCATTCAATCAGAACAGCAAGAAGAAACAAGAATTCAAAAAATGAGGATAGTATAAGAAGTTTCTGGGACATGCCCAAAAGTGCCGACATCTGAATCATAGAGAAGCCAGAAGGAGAAAAGGAAGAGCAAGAAATTGAAGACTTATTTGAAAAAATAATGAAAGAAAATTTCCTTAATTTGGTGAAGGAAATAGACATGCCATCCAGGAAGCACAGAGAGTCCCCAAAGAGTTGGACAGAAAGAGAACCACACCAAGACACATAATAATTAAAATGCTAAAGGTTAAAGATAAAGAGAGAATCTTAAAAGCAGCAAGAAAAAAGAGTTACCTACAAATAAGTGCCCATAAGACTATCAGCTGATTTCTCAAAAGAAACTATGCAGGCAAAAAGGGACTAGAAAGAAGTATTCAGTGATGAAAAGCAAGGACCTTCAATCTAGACAACTCTATCCAGCAAAGCTGTCATTTAGAATGGAAGGGAAGTTACAGTGGGAATTCATCACAACCAAACCATTATTACATGAAATAATACAGGGCCTTATTTAAGAAAAAGAAAAAGATAAAAACTATGAACATTAAAATGGCAACGATTTCACAACTATCAACAACTAATCTAAAAAAACCAAACTAAACAAACAAGTGAAATGAACTGAATCACAGGTATGGAGATCATTTGGAGGGTTATCAGCTGGGAAGGGGAAGGGGGTGATTTGGGGCAAAGGTTAGGGATTAAGAAGCATAAATGGTAGATACAAAATAGACAGGGGGATGTTAAGTATAATATAGGAAATGGAGAAGCCAAAGAACTATGCAAAACAAAATGACGTGAACTAAAGGGAGGATTGCTGGAGGGAAGGGAATACTGGGTGGAGGGGGGGCAAAAGGGGGAAAATTGGAACAAATGTAATAGCATTATCAATAAAATATATTAAAAAATAAAACCACAGTGAGATATCACATCACACCAGTCGGAATGGCCATGATTAATAAATCAATAAAGTAAGTGCTGACAAGGATGTGGAGTATAGGGAACCCTAGTGCACTGTTGATGGAAATGCAGACTTGTGCAGCCACTATGGATAATAGTATGGAATTTCCTCGGAAAATTAAAAATCGAACTGCCTTTTGACCTAGTGTTTCCACCACTGGGATACACCCTAAGAAGTCTGAAACACCAATTCAAAAGAATTTATGCGCCCCCATATTCATAGCAGTGTTATTTACAATAGCCAAGTTCTGGAAACAGCCTAAGTACCCATCAGTAGATGAATGGATTAAAAATTGTGGTAAATTTACACAATGAAGTACCACACAGCAGAAAGAAAGAAGGAAATCCTACCTTTCATGACATAATGGATGGATCTGGAGAGCATTATGCTAATGAAACAAGCCAGTCAGTGAAAGACAAATACCGTATCATCTCACCTATAAGTGGAACATAATCAATGGAACAAAGAAATGAGCAAAACAGAACCAGAGGCATGGAAACATGGAACAGACTGACAGTGACCAGAGGGCAGGTGTCAGCGGGACAATGGTGGAAAGAAAGGGAAGGGACTAGTCAAAGAACATGCATGAATAACAAACACATGGATGTAGTCAATGGTGTGGGGATTGACTGGGGGAGTTGGGGGTGGGCTGGTCAGAGGAGGGCTAAGGGAAAAATTGGGAAAATGTAATAGAATAACAATAATTTTTTTAAAAAAAATATGGAGTGTGGTTTTGATTTCTCTGTTCTAATAAATAGGATGGCAGATTCAAATGAGATTGTGGGGGAGGCATACTTAAAAATACATCAAATTCATTTAGTCAGATTTATTTTAAAACATGCAATAGAAAAGTGCAAATCAAACCTTGATGTATTTTCCACTGTCATACACTTGGCTAGGTCAGTGTTGAAAATGTGTATTCCTGAGAGCACCTGTTGCACTTGGGTGCCTGTTTACTTTTGGAGCTGTGTAGTGATACATCAACACTAGCTTTTTAAAGCAAAATCCATTTCAAATGACAGTATCCTGTCTTTAAAAGTTTTCAGCCATCTTAGCATTCTGTGATGTGATGTACCTGTTAGGGACAGCAGGATTCTAGCTACATTTCACACAATGTTAATCTTACGATGTTCATACATATACTCTGGATAGTTTTGTTGTACTTTTCCTCTTCATATGCTTTTCAACTGTGTCATGTTTTTCTGCTTTCCCCCAGAGTTGGCTCTGGTATTATTTTGTGTAAAATCACCCTGTTTATACTTTGATGCCATCCTATTAAATCTGGGAAGTGATTAGGGGCTCTTGTGGTTGCAGAAACACATTTAGATATTGTGACTTTGCCATTCATGAATTCAGATTTATCCATGTATATTATATCCCTTTTTTCCTTGTTCTTTTGAAATTAATGCTTTTAAAATTATTCTCTAAGATCATATGTTTTCTTTAGTAGAATCTGGAATGTAACTTCAATAAATTTTCATCTAATCTACAGGACTTGCACACAGTTTATCACCATTTCCATTTGAGCTTTCACTCTCTGCCACTGGCGTTGTCACTTGGGATTAGCTCATTTCCCCTCTTTGATAGTGACAACAAAAGATCTAGACCCTTTTTATATTTCAGAGATATGTTTAGGCTTAGCAAAAGATCTTATAATATTTATTCATTCATGCATATTTGTCTGGTGGGATAAGGTAAACATATCATTTGCTTTAGTCCTTTTCCTTTTCTTGATTAAATTCCAAATCTCTTCTTTTATTATTTCTAAATTCATATTCCTTAGTACATCCAATTCTCCCCAGCACTCCTGTGAACAGCTGTGGGTGGTGATGGGCGATATATTGAGATAGCACTTCCTCACTCAGCACATTCCCCCAGAGCAGCTTTTTAGAACTCAAGGAAAGTACAGTAAAGCTCTGTGGCAGATGGACTTTCAAATAGCATTCACCAAGATCCTTTCCTTTCATATCAAGAAATGTGAGCTATATATCCTACTTAGTATGCTGACATTTCGCAGTTGATATCCTCGTGTATTTTCCCTTTCACTTGATGGGCAGGGGTGGGAATTGAAGTGCCCTTTTCAAACAAAACATGCTTTCTTTTTTGGCATCTCTTGACTGTTGAGTACAACAAATCTATTTGTCTGCATTTTACTTGTTTTCTAAATTCCTGTGTTGTACACCTAATGCAGTGACTACCAAGTGTTGGAAATATGCTAAATTGATCTCCGAGTTCATTACCAGTCTGGCTCAACAATTGCTGTATTCAAGCATATATTTAGTTTACAAATTGTTAAGAAAACTAGGTTTTATGCCATCTTCCATTTCTATTTTACCAGTTTGAGTACTTGTGTTTTATTGATTTGGAAATGTCACAGAAATTGGTGTTAAAAGAACTCTTGAACAATTTGATGATATCGAATACAGTGTTTAAATAATCTTTTTTTTCTTGACAGTGAAAAGAATTTTCTAGCTGAGTTAAGGTCCTGTGTTTTGAGCTTATTTTTACTCTGTGCCCTAGAATAATTATATGACCAAACAATGTTCCCAAATGAAAAGAAAATGAGTTTGCCAGAGAGATAGGGACTTTCACCTCTGTCTTAAGTTTGTTCATAAAAGACATTTTTTAAATATCAAAAACTTTCAGCAAAAATATCCCATTAGTCTCAGTCCTGCAGTAAATTTTGTTCTGGAAAATTTAATATAGTCTGTGTGAAGTGTCTGGAGACAAATAAATGTGTTTTTTTCCCCTCTTGGGTAACTCCAAATTGTTTTCTTTAAAGTTGTGATTTAGCAGATAATCCTCTAGGTGTACCTTGACAGTCTAGCTAGACTCACCCTAGCCCTCTGAAAGCAGCAGGTGGGCAGTTGGCTGCCTCACTACCTCCAGCTCAAGGCCTAGTTGAAAGGGACATGTAAGGGCTTATGATGAATTTTAGTGTGGGGTTTATTTAGATTGAAATGTAGCCAGAATGCTCAGAAGTTTTGAAGGGTGCTAGTGCCCATTACTGAGTGGGAGTTTGGAACATTTTATTTGTATAGATATAACCTTTGGTACTACCTCTCCTGCTTATTTGAAGGAGAGACAGATGCTTATGAAAGATTTAGCTATAGAAACAGGAGATTTTGTCCTCTGAGATATAGAGAAGAATCTGTGATAGGCAAGGGTTCAGAATCAATGAGTCTAACTATTTTGTGGTAGTAGAAAGTGGATGTTGTTAGAAGTGAGTAGGCTCAGCAGGAACAAATTATTATTTTCGAGGCAAAATAACAGTTTGAGGGCCACAATTATTTGCCAGATGCTGGTCCAACTGCTTTGTTTGTAGAACCACATTCAATCCGTATAATCCTATGAAGTAGGAACTACTATTTCTCCTGTTATGTAGGTGGGAGAACTGAAACAGAGAAAGGTGATTGTAGAGGGCAGAATAATGATTTCCCCAAATATGTCCCCATCCTAATCCCTGGAACCTGTGAATATGTTCTCTTACTTGGCAAATGGGACTTTTCATATGTGATTACTGTTAAGGACCTTGAGATAGAGGTGGATTATCCTGGTTTATCTGGGTGGGTCTATGCCCATCATATGAGTCCTTAAGAGGGGGAGCATATTTCCTAGCTGTGGTCAAAGACACAGATGTGATGATGGAAGAAGAGTCAGAGAGATGCAACATTATGGCTTTGAAGATGGAATGGGAGGCCATGAGCCAAGGAATGTAGGCACCCTCTAGAAATGGAAAGGAAAAGGAAATTGATTATTCCTTGGAGTATTCACAAAGTGTCTTAGTCTGGTCAGGCTGTTATAGCAAAATGCCATAGACTTGGTGTCTTATAAATGACAGAAATTTATTTTTCACAGTTCTGGAGGCAGGAAGTCCAAGATCAGATGTCAGCATGGTTGGGTGAGAGCCCTCTTTCAGGGTACAGATTTCTGGTTGTATCTTCATATAGCAAAAGTGCCTAGAGACGTGGATTATCTTTTATAGGAGCACTAATCCTATTTATGAGGGCTCCACCCTTATGACCTTAAGCATCTCCCCAAAGCCCCATTTTTAAATTGCATCAAATTTAGCATTACAATTTCAATATGTAAATTTTGGGAGGACACAAATATTCACAACATAGCAGAAAGGAACAGAGCACTGCAAACGTCTTAATTTTAGCCCAGTGAAACCCATGTTAGTCTTCTGACACACCCAGAAATGTAAGATAATAAATTTGTGTGTTTTAAGCCACTACATTTAAGGTAATTTGTTAGAACAACAATAGAAAATTAAGACAGTAATGACATTCATATGCATAAAAAGTCTGAGAAAGCCTCAGAATCCCTAGCAGGGATGACAGAAGGTATTTATCTCTTAAAATCAGTGAGTAAAGAGGAAGAGATGACTTGCTATTTCAAATATGAAGACAACAATTCAGATCTATAAGGAACATGAAAAATCAAGGAAGCATGACACCACCAGAGGATCATAATGATTATTCAGTAAATCTAGTAGCTGACCCCAAAGCTATGAAACTAGAAATCCATAACAGGAGGAAAACTGTAAAATTTACAAATAATTGGAGATTGAACAATATACACTGACCAACAACAACAAAAATAGGTCAAGGATAAAATTGTAAAAATATATTAAAATAAACAAAAATGGGAAAACAATATAAAAACTTATGGGATGCATCAAAGGCAATTCTAAGATTTTATAGTGATGAACACCTACATTAATAAAAAAAACACTCAAACTACCTAACATTACACTTCAAGGAACTAGAAAAACAACAAACTAAACTGAAAGTAAGCAGAAGGAACGAAATAACAAAGATCAGAGTATAAATAAATACAATAGAGACCAGAAAAATAATTTAAAAAGCTCAAAGAAATGAAGAGCTGACTTTTTAAAAAAAAATAAACAAAATTGACAATTATTTAACTAGACTAAAAAGAGAGAAGATTCAAATAAGATTAGAAATCACAAGGAGACATTACAACTGATACCACAAAAATATAAAGGATCATGAGAATATTATGAACAATTATGTACCAACAAATTGGATCAAATAGAAGAAATAGGTGAATTTCATCAGCTCAAAAGATCCTGTGTACCCCAATGTTCATAGCAGCACAATTTACAATAGCCAAGTGTTGTAAGCAACCTAAGTGCCCATCAGTTAGTGAATGGATCAAAAAACTATGGCACATTTACAAAATGGAATACTGCACAGCAGAAAGAAAGAAGAAGCTCATACCCTTTGTGACAGCATGGATGGATCTGGAGAGCATTATGCTAAGTGAAATAAGCCAGGCAGTGAAAGACAAATACCATATGACCTCACCTATAAGTTGAAACTAATCAACAAAACACACAAGCAAGTGAACTATAACCTGATGTATGGAAATAAAGAACAAACTGACAGTAATCAGAGGGGATGTAGGCAGGGATAGTGGGGGGGAAAGGGGGCAGTGTCATCAAGGAACATGTATGAAGGACACATGGACAAAGCCAAAGAGGGTAGGATCGAGGGTAGGAGGTGGAGATGGCTAGGGCGGGGGGAATTGTGGAGGGTGGGAAATGGAGACAACAGTACTTGAACAACAATAAAAAAAATTAAGAAGAGAAATAGGTGAATTTCAAAACTGAATCATGAAGAAATAGAAAATCTGAACAGACCAGTATTGAGTAAGGAGATTGAATCAGTAATCAAAAACTTCCAACAAAGAAAATATTCAGACCATATAACTTCACTGGTGAATTCAACTTAATACTTGAAGAATTAATGCCAAATCTTCTCAAACTCTTTCCAAAATTTGAAGAGCAGAAAACTTTCATAACTTATTTTGTTAAGCCAACATTAAAGGCACTTGAAGAAAACTACAGGCCAATATTCCTGATGAACATAGATGCACAAATTCTCAACAAAATACTAGCCAATTAATTGAACAGTACATTAAAAGGATCACACACTATGATCCTTTTTGTTCCAAAATGGGATTTATCCCTGGGATACAGATGGTTCAACATATGCAAATCAATAAATGTGGTACACCTCATTAATACAATAAAAATAAAAAATGATATGATTGTCTCAATAGGTGCAGAAGAAGCATTTGACAAATACAACATTCTTTCATGACAAAAACTATCAACAATTTGGGTATGAAAGAAATATACCTAAACATAAAAAATCCATATGTGACAAGCCATATATAACATCATTCTCAATGGTGAAAGGTTGAACATTTATCCTCTGAGATTTGGAGCAGGACCAGAGTGCCCACTCTTACTACTTCAATTTAACATAGTACTGGAAGTTGTAGTCATAGCAATAGGTAAGAAAAAGAAATAAAATGCATCCAAGTAAAAAGTAATAAGTAAAATTGTTTCTGCTGGTTGCTGACATGATTTTATATTCAGGAAAATATGAAGACCCTACCAAAAAACTGTTAGGACTAATAAATAAATTCTCTAGAGTTGTGGGATGGAAAATCAACATACAGTAATCAGTTGTTTTTTTTTTTTACAATAATAAACTAAAAAAGAAATAAAACAATCCCATTTGCCATACATTACATCAAAAGTAATAAAACACTTAGTAACAAATTTAACCAATGAGGTGAAATATCTGTCCACTGAAGACTATAAGACACAAGTGGCAAACACAAGGCCTGTTGGGCAAATCTGGCCCTCAACCTTGTTTTACCCCGCCCAGCACCTTGTTTCTACCCAGCGGCAGCACTATGCTCTCGCTGAACTGTTAGGGGTAGTTACATTTATACAGTCCTAAAATTACATTCAGCCCTTTGAAGGCAACTGTGAGGCTGATGTGGCCCCAGGTGAAAATGAGTTTAACACCCTTGCTATAAGACATTAATGAAAAACATTACAGAAGACACAAATAAATGAAAAGATATTCCATGTTCATGGATTGGAATAGTTAATATTGTTAATACTACCCAAAGTAGTTTAGAGATTCAATGCATTCTCTATGAAAATCCCATTGGTATTTTTCATAAAAATAGGAAAAACAATTCTAAATTTATATGGAATCAGAAAATACCTGAAATAACCAAAACATTCCTTAGAATAAAGAACAAAGCTGGAGACATACATACAGTGATTCCAAATGAGATTACAAGGATATAGTAATCAAAATAGTATGGAACTAGTATAAAAATAGAAATATAGAACAATGGAACAGAGTCAAGAGCCAAGAAATAAACCCTCAAATATATAGTCAACTAATATTTGACAAGGAAGTCAAAAGTACTTAATGGAAAAAGATTAGTCTCTTCAATAATTGGTATTGTGAAAACTGGATGGTCATGCAGAAGAATGAAATTAGACACCTATTTTACAACACTCAAAAAAAAATTCACTCAAAATGGATTAAATACTTAAACCATAGACCTGAAACCTAAATCTCCTTCAATTAGGTTTCCTTATATCTTCTTTACATTATCTTAGCAATGATTTTTGGATATGATCTCCGAAGCACATGCAACAAAAGCCAAAATTAATTAGTGGGGCTACATCAAACTAAAAACTGCACAGCAAAAGAAATAATGAACAATATAAAAAGGGTAACTAGGGGGTAGGAGAAAATATGTGCAGACTATCTAATGAGAGATTAATATCCAAAATACGTAATGAACTGCTATAACTTAGTAGTAAAAAAAATCGCATTTAGAAGTTGTCAGAGTAGCTGAACAGACATTTTTCTAGAGAATACCACTAATGGCCAACAGGTACATGAAAAGATGCTCAGCCTCACTATCATCAGCTAAAGACAAATCAAAGCATATCACTTCACATCTGTTAGAATGACTATTTTGAAAAAGACAGATAACAATGTTGGCACTGATGTAGAGAAGAGGTGACCTTTCCACTGGTGGAAATGTAAATTGGTACAGCCACTATGGAAACAGTATGGATTTCTCAAAAAGTATATGTAAAAATAGGACTACCATATATTCCAGCAATCTCTCTTCTCCATTTATACCCAAAGGAAGTGAAATAGGACCTTGAAGACATATCTGCACCCCCTATGTTCATTGCAGTATGATTTCCAACAGGCAGGGCATGGAAATAGCCTAAGTGTTTATCTACCAATGAGTGTGATATTATTCAGCCATGGGAAAAAATTATTTTTGCCATTTGTGAAAACATACATGGAACTTGAGTGCATAACGGTAAGTGAAATAAAGCAGACAAAAAAAGAAATTCTGCATCATCTTACTTACATATGGGATCTAAAAAAGGCTGAACTCATAGAAACAGTAGAATGGTGATGGCCCGGGCCTGAGGGGTGGGGGAAATGGGGAGATGTTGGTCAAAGGGTTCAAATTTGTAGTTATAAAAGGAATAATTCTGGGAGTCTGATGTACAGCTTGATGTCTATAGTTAACAATACTCTACTATATTCTTGAAAGTTTCTAAAAGTAGATCTTAAGGGTTCTAAGATCCCACCCCCAATACAATGGTAATTATATGAAGTCATGGAAGTGTTAACCGGCCATATGTCATAACATTTGAAATGTACGTGTATCAGATCATCCCATTGAACACATTAAACTAACAAAATGTTGTATATCAATTACATCTCAGTAAAGCTGGAAACAATTTGTTGGATAAATAGTTACAAAGGAAAAAAATATTAATTGCCTAGTGTATGCCACGCATGGAGCTAGGTGCTGGGAGGTGGTATGATATTTTGATACATAAGACAGTCATGGATATTGCATTTTTAATGTATGCTTTTGTTGAACACATTAAAAATAGGAAAACATGGAAGTGGAAATTTAGTTATAATTGTGATAGGGTCATGGGCATATAAATGTATGAAGTGTGATTAAATGTGGTAGTAATTGTCTAGGTTGTTGGTGTTAGCCTTCTAATCTCTCTCTGGATCTGTCTTTGATTTTTTCACAGCTCCAGGTCTTATTGTCTTACACTTGGAAGAAAAAAGAAAAAAAAAACACAATGCCTACTGCTGACTTTGAACCCACCAAGCAGGTTCTGCTGGTCTTCCTGGATGTTGTAGGTAGAGGGAGGCTGGGCTCCGTTTTTGTTTTTGTTTTTCCTTTCCTGTGGTTCTGTGTTGGGGACTCTGTCTGTGGAATCCTGAAACACCAATTCAAAAGAACCTATGCACCCCAATATTCATAGCAGCACAATTTACAATAAGCAAGTGCTGGGAGCAACTTAAATGCTCACCAGAAAATGACTGGATAAGAAAACCAAGGTGCATTTACACAATGGAATACTATTCAGAAGAAAGAAAGAAGGAGCTCCTACCTTATGTAACAGCATGGATTGATCTGGAGAGCATTATGCTAAGTGAAATGAGCCAGACGTTGAAAGACAAACACCATATGATCTCACCTATAAGTGGAATCTAATCAACAAAACAAACAAGCAAGCAAAATAGAACCAGAGACATTGAAATATAGAACAAACTGACAGTAATCAGAGGGGAAGGGAGAGAGGGATATGGGGGAAAATAGGGGAAGGGTATATATACATTGAGAAACATGTATATAGGGCCCAAAGGGGGTAGGATTGAAGGTAGGAGGCGGGCATGTGTGGGGCAGGGGTGTAGTGGTGGGGTAAAAATGGAGACAACTGTACTTGAATAACAACAAGAATATGGTAGTGATTGATGGGCTTCCTTTACATGGTTAGGGAAGCTATCTCTGCAAAGGTCATGTTTATATTGATACTACCAAGGGGGACCCCCAAACCCGGATTATCTTCTGGAGGGCAGGCCCATCGTAGTACAGGCTTCCCCTACTAGGTGAGTGTTCTAGGAACCCATCTGTATCAGTGTGCCAGCTGGCGTTGTTGTGAGAGGCTGTGTATGGCTGAAGCCAAACTTCACAGAAGCGAAATTTTTTGAAAACTCTTTCAATGTGTTTGCCCACACTGTGCTGAGTGTTCAGCAGTTTTTGACCCAAAATGGCATGACTCCCATCCTCTACCCTTCCTATTCACCTGATCTTGCCCCAAGAGACTATTTTGTTTCTCCAGATTAAATATAAAAAGTCTTCACAGGGAAATGTTTTGCTGATGTAGAAGTGAAACAAAAATTGGAAGAAGTACTAAAAAGCATCAAAATTGACAAGTTCAAAAACTGTTTTGAGCAGTGGAAAAAACATCTTGATAGGTGTATTGCATCAAATAGAGAGTACTTTGAAGGTGACCGAAGTTTAAATATGTAAGAATAAATACACAATTTTTATAAATAAATTCCATTTTGGGGGGGTCCCCCCTCATATATTTGCATTGAGAGGCACAGAAAAGACTAGCATTCGGGAAAGTGGAAATAGTGTTATACAGAAAATAGGGCAAATGCTAATCTCACAAGGATGGGGAGAACTTTTTACTGTGTTCATAGATGCACAAATATCCTGGTAGTTGGTGGAGTACAAGGTAGACAGATTCAAGATGAGGTTGAAATCATGATCCAGGTCAGGGAGGGCATTGACAGCCCGTGCATATGAGAGGGAATTTTATTCTAGGCTCAGTAGGAAGCCATAAACATGTTTGTGAGGCAAGGCAATGATGGAAATTGATTTATGCCTTATAAAAAATTGACATGCCCAGGATTGCAGAAGCCAAGAGTTGAAGCAGAAGAAAAAGAAGACTAATTCATGGCACAATAAAGACTCACTCCTCCCAGCAGTCTGCACAAGTTTAGTGAATGTCTTTTCGTTGAAGAAATTATACACAATTATTGTCTCTAGAAAAATCAGAGAGGCTGCATTTAACACCCGTGTTATCTGTTAGTCAAGATTTCACTTACCAAAATAGGAACACTTCAACTGACTGGAGAAAAAATAAAGATTCTGTGAGCCTTGATGTCATGCGAAAACTTACTGTCTCTGCCTAGATGTTTGTGTATTTTTACCCCAAATTTGGTAGTATGATTTGGGGGCAAGTATCATTCTAACCTGTGAGTTTGAAAGTTAACACATGAAGAAATAACTTCTTCAATAGTACAGCTTACATTAGAGCCATTTTAAATATACTCTCTGACTCTGTAATTTATAAAACTCAGGATAAATAGCCAAGTTTATTAGGTATGAAATTGTGTCTGGTATGGATCTAATATCCCTACATGTTCCTATTATCTCTGATGATGAACTCACCTTTATATGAAAAGCTCTATTTTGCTCTGAAGACATTATGTGGAATTTACAACATGCCAAAAATATATATGTGAATGTGACATCTAATTTCATTTCAAATTGAAAAAAAAATCTCAGTAGTGCAAAACTTGACCATAATGACAAGCTAAGGCTTTATATAGAAGAAAAAGTCCTTTAAGGAATTAAAAAGCTAATCATCCTACAACAATAAGCACTTATCTACATTGTTTATATGGACTCTTGTGCTTGTTAAAGAGATTTTAAGAGTCCGCATTCGTGTGTAGAGTTAGAACTGCACTGGAGAATTAGAATTGCTAACTACTTGAATTGTCAGCTATGCATTTTGGTAGATTTTTGCCTTGAATGTTAATGTGGTCTTTCAAGTATCATTTTGATGAATTTTATTGTTCATTTGATACAGTCTGGTTTTTCCAGTCGTGTCCACTCCATCACTGTCAATATGCTACTATACCATTAAATATGACCAGAAGTAAACATTATTGAAAGCTGTGCCTGTTACTGGTGTCTCACAATAGTGTAATTTTGTTTTTATTTCCTTTGATTTTATGCAGATACGGGATTCAGCAGTATTTGCCTGCAGCCTCTTTCAGCTTTTCCTTTTAATTAAAACGCCTAATTGGGAGTAATAAAACTTCCAATTAAGCCTTTTAAATAAAAACTGCAAGCTGAAAGTGGCTGCGGTTGCAGAGAGAGGCAGGCACTGACACTGTCATTATGGTGGATTGTCTTACTGCAAGACCACTCGCGGTTTCCAGGTTTGACTTGAGACCTGAGTTAGGACCTGGGGAGGGACATCCAAACAGACCATCATACAGTTAAACACCCAAGTGTTTTTGGGGGTGGGCTTTGTTTATCAAGAAGGAAGGATACTGAAGGGAAGCTTAAAACATCGTCACAGTTAAAAATTTCAGTAATATTGCACTTTTACTTGTAAAAGTACAAGATTCTGGTATTTGAACAAAACCAAATATTCTAGCTTATTTGTTATTTTCATTTAGGTGTAAAGTAATCTAAATATTTTGGCTTGCTCTGTGTTCCTTCATTTCTTGCACTAGAGAAACATGCTAGAAAAAGCCTACAGTGGAACCTAGGGTTATATAGTCTCCAGCCGGACACGCTGGTGCTTAATTTGCTGATCCTTGTGTGCAGATCCAATAATAACAGCCTCCATGATGGATGTTGACGCTCTGAAATCAAGAAAGCTGGACTTTAACGCACTGGAATATAGGGATACTTCATACGTTGATATTTTTTCTCATGGTAAGAAATGTTTGCTAACATAATACAAGTTTTGGTAAATCAAATCACATTTTAATTATGCCAGAGATGTTTGATACTTGAAAGAATAATGTAATGAATCATTTTGTATGACAAATAATCAATTTGTAATCAATTTTACTCTATGGTTTTAGTTTACATATATCATTTTAAAGTTGGCATATGTATGTATACACTTTCCTGGCTTATAGTTTGTCAAATGCTTGGTATATTGTACCAGTTTCAAATAAAAGAGACAATGAAAAGTCAGATGTCAGAGATATTTCTAACTTTGTGAAACTGTAATTATTTTAAGTGGATATAGGAATGTGTGTGTGTGTGTGTGTAGGGAGCCTGGAGGCAGTAATAGACTAAACATTAACTTTCATCAGTTATTCTCATTAAATTGAGGTTTTCTTGGGCTGCATGCATTCACTTACAAGGTACCTCTTAAAACACAGAGGAGCAGCATGCATCTCAGGTCAAGTATCCGTCTTTTTTCTCTGTGCAAACCTTACCTCATGTAAGGTTCTGGCTTTGGGAACTGAAGGGCTAGGAAAGAGTATGAAAGGGTGAGAGGACACTTTGGTGGCAGAGGAAGAGGTGTCTTTTAAAGGAAGAAAGCTCAGCAACTGAGATACATGATGCCCCACAAAGCAGCAAACTCTCTAAGCATTTTCAACAGAAATAGACACACATGATAGATATTTGAGAAGCCAAACCATAAATGGTGAGTCAGCCAAGGTATTAGGAACAAGAAGAAACCATTACCGATTATGCCTAGGGGCCTGCAGGAGCTCCCAATCCCAACCCCAGGATCTAGGTAGGCACTGAAGCTGTGGTGAGGGCTGTCTCGTGAAAGCCCATCTGTGAGGGATGAGCTGGTGTGAGTGGGCTGGAGTTAAGGGGAGAGGGAGTTAGAGATGCCATCCTAGGCTGGGGAAGGAGGGTGTCAGTGGAAACAACATTGTTTCTTCCTTCTTTCACCCTCTGATCTCTGCCCTTTCCTCCATTAGCCAAACCAAGATGGAAATCAGCTGGCGAGGGTGGGTCATTTATGGGGCTAATTCCTCCAATATACAGGACAGAGAAACAGAAGGGCAGAGAATGGATCTCAGACTAGGTAGAATAGTGACCAGTATGTGTGCTATTGACATTTTATGCCTGCGTGGAGGTCAGACATACAGAGGAGCAGATGCCTGGTTTGGGGATATGGGGCCTACCAAACTTCTTCAGAGAGTGCATCTAGAAAATGAGTGGGTTTAGGTCCGAGTCACTGAAACAGAGTGAATACTAGTGGAGCTGTGGGAAAAAAATTCTGCAGTGGGAATGAAATGGAGATTCTAGAATTGACATAACAGTACTCTAGCTATTTGTTCTTGACAAATCTTTACTATTTTAAACGTAAATTCTCCTTCCTCCTCCCTTTCCTTCCCTTCCTTCCACTCTCTTCCTTCCACCCACCTTCCCTTCTTCTTTTTTCCGTCCTTCTTTACTTCCTTCCTTCCTTCACTGTTAAGTTTGAATACAAGTTTGAAGATTAGATAGGATACTCTGTGAGATTACTTTTATGTTCAACATTTCATACATGTTTCTTGCCAGAGTTGTGTCAGTAACATACTCCTTTTCCATTATTTTATCCATATGCCTCTGTGTTATGGTCTGACATAACAGAATATTATTAGCCAATAAAAACTCTGCCTACTGGGTTTTTACCCTTGTTACTCTCTTAGGACCTGAGGCTCCCAGGGGAAAGTGTGGTGGCTTTTAGTATTCTTTAACAGCGAAATCTCTTACAAGCATCAATTCCTATTAAAAACTCAGTTTTTCTCTCTTCCTTTCCTTGGACTCCTCCAGTCCCTCCCTCTTTTCTTTTTTTCCTTGCTAATATGCATTTAGGATCTAATATTATAAACTATGAACAAAATTAAACAATTTCTATAATGCTTTATGGAAGAGTTATGTATTTGTCAGCAAGTGAATGATAAAAAAATGAAGTTTGAACAGTATGCATACTTTGCTACAGAAAATTTGCTTTAAAAATGTAATTATTCAGTTAAAAAGGTAGCAAATAAAACTGGACTTGCTTTTCAAAAATCCACCTACTAATTAATAATCACTTTTCCAAAAGTTTTGTCCTTAAGTCTCTATCCTCTAATGTATTGATTTTTATCATCAGTGAAGTATAGGTGGTGTCAGACACTGGTACTATATTCCACCAAAGCTGATTAAGTACATTTTTTTTGTTCACGTGGGCACTAGATACCCAATGGGGAATGCAGTAGGGCATCTCATGGGAAAGATATAAGAGATAAAGTATGAAAAAGGAGTCCTGGGAATTGAAGTAAATCTTTCCCTATTTCAAAATTTACTTTAAGGACTAAATTGTGCGACCAGGAAAGAAAGGTTTAATTTGGGAGCGGGAGGTTTAAAGCAGAGAGCATTGCTATCTTCTGTCTCTTTCAGCTGACTCTCCGTGTTTTGCCTCTTGACCCAGCAAGCTCAAATGCTTGGAAGAGCTTCTAAGTAGAAATAAAAATGATAATTCTTTTTTATTTCTTCTTTTTCTTCTATGCAGTCATAATAGGTAGATTTTCATTAAACATGGGAGGATGAAAAATGGGAAATGCACTTTTCCTGAACTCTCTCAATTTCTATAAAATGTTCAGTTAACTGTACTTGCCTCTGTCCATATTTCTTTCTATACTCACTAGATTATATGAAGTTTTTCTAATGTCTTAGCAGTAAAAAAAAAGTCAATTTATTATTTTTTACTCAACTTAGAGAATATCTGGGTGAATAAATACTGTTACTAATCATTTCACTTGCTTCATTACCTGTTGTTTAAACTTTTAAGGAACCATAACACAGTAGGATCTAAAGCTATTTTAAAAGAAAAGTCAGCTAGTGGATAACAGGAATAAAACTTGATTTTCCTTGTGCTTTTGTGCACCATATCCAGCCCGTGAGCTATTAAACCCTGTAATAACAGCTGAGCAAGTAATTCCATTCTATGTAACATATGGAAAATTAACAACAATGAAATTTACAAAGGAATAGAGAGAACTGGTTAGTGTTTGAGGCATTACACATTTAGAAATGTGGATGGATACCAGCCCTGTAATTTAATAGCTATGTGACTTGGGTCAAGTTGTTTACTCTTCCTAAGCAAAATTTTCCTCATTTGTAAAATGGGAGTAATAATACTTAACTCTCAGGTCATTGTACAGACTGAGACACTGAATGAAAAAGCTCATGATCAGTAAGTAGTAGCTCAGGTGCCATCACCAATAGAAATGAACCAAGAACCTTTTCTGTCACTGTTCTAATCAAGGTACTATTGTGCCACAAGAGAACAAATGTCAAAACAGTGATTTCTCTTTTTATTTCAGAAAATGTGGGTGGAGCTCTATCAGTTTCTATTAATACAGAAAGAGGGTGTGTGGGCATATGTTTGAGAGAGAGAGAGAGAGAGAGAGAGAGAGACATAGAGAGAGACAGGGGGAGAGAGAGAGAGAAAATAACTGGCCTAGTGGGTGGTGATGCTCCTACTTGGGTGTACTTAAACTGATTGCTTTGAAACATTTTTTAGCGTCAATGTCGGGAAAAGGGCAATAGACTTAGAATAAGAAAACTTAGGTTTACGTCTCAGCACTACCAAATAGTGATTACATTAAATACATGATTTATGCAGGTACCCAACAAATGACATGTTTATTTGGTTTAAGGATGCACGAGTTGTTAGTCCCTCAATATTGGGGCTGTACATAATTTCAGCAGGCTGCACTATTTGCTTCCTTCAAAGATCTTGAAAGAGTGATGAGAACCATAAAGTAAACTTTGGTTGAGTAGATGACCATGTCTGTGGAACTGATTGAAGCTGTTAGAAATATCATATCCTCCAAAATATTTTCTTTGCTGATCTGGAACCATTGTTAGAGACTTCATGATTGCTGAATAATTTATGTCACTGATTCTCAAACTTTTAGGCCTCACAACACTTTTATGCTTTTGAAAATGACTGGTGGTGACTTGTTTATGTGAGTTACATTTATTGATATTGCTGTATTAAAATTTAAAACAGAAATTTAAAAATATTATAAAGGACCATTATACGTTAACCTAAGTAACATTTTCATGAAAGGAACTACATGTAAACTTTCTATTCAGGGTAACACTTTTGTGTAGCAGTATCTTTGTGCAAAAGATTTACATATTTAGAATAATGTTTTTAAGTTGGAATCCTACTGGAATTACTGGTTCAATAAACATTTTTCAAGCTTTGAATTTATGTGAGGCAAATACTTTTCAAAGGGTGTTGGATAATTTTATGTACATTCTGGGCCCTGGGATACATCAATAAGCAAAACAGAAGAGCTGTGTCCTTAGCAGTACCAGGCAATACAATTTGTTTTAATTTTTACATATTTGATAGGTAAGAAATGAAATGTCTACTGAGAACAAAGCATTAACATAAACTCTGGAAGATGCAGGTGTGGTCTTTTGTGTACATGAAGATCTTTCTAGTGTCTCAACTAGTATTTAATAAAAGTAGATTTTTAATATTTTCCTGATTTGTTCCCTAGTACTAATGATCTTGTTTTGTTTTGGCTGATGGACTTTTAAAAGCTTTTAGAGCATACTTTAATCAACTTATTTATTTTCCTGACAAAAGCTGACCCTGGGGCAATATATTCTAAAGGCTCTAATTTTTTTTTTAATTCAATCTTTATTGTATTTTTTGTTCATTAAAAAAATTTTATTGTTCAGTTACAGTTGTCCCCATCCCCCCCCGCCCGTGTCTTTTGCTCTCCCTGCCTCTTTATTGTATTTTTTCCATTACCATTTATCCCCCTTATCCCCTCTACCCCCAGCAAACACCACACTGTTGTCCATGTCCATGAGCCTATTTCCTTTTTGCTCAGTCCCCCTGCCCCCTCTCTGCCTGCCTGCCACCCCCAATCCCCACTACTGTCATCCTCACCCTGTTTTAAAATCCTGGTAGGCATAAAGCAAGAATGGGGTATGTGTGGAAGATAGAGTGGAGGTTGTTAGAATAGGCTTCAAATTCCAGGATAATTTTAGTGAGACATGCCCTCAAATAGGACTGTGTTGTAGGATTGTGGGAGAGGGTTCAGGTGGTGTTATGGGCTGAATGTCTCTTTCCTAATTCATATGTTTAAGTCCTAAACCTTAGTATCTCAGAATGTGACTGTATTTGGAGAAAGGGTATTTAAAAAGATGATTAAGATTAACTGAATCTTAATGCAGTTAAGAATTAAGGTGGGCTCTAATCCAGTAGGACCTGTGTCTTTATCAGAAGAGACTGAGACACAGACACATGGAGAGAGAAGACCCTGTGAACAAACTGGAGGAAAGTGGCTCTCTGCAACAAGGCAGGTAAGCACCTTACAGGTAGAAATCGGGAGATAGATGTTTTTGCTTGCTTGCTCCTGAGCAACTGCTTATTCATGTCCATTGTCTTGCGGGAGTCAGGAATGCTGAGCCCTCTTAGCAATGAACGGTAGGTGATTTAGGGGACTGTTCCCTGGGCAGCAGCTTTAACAGTTGGGGCTCTAGATGTGAGAACAAGCTACTTCTAGGGGATGCTGGGACTGGGTTTTATTATTGTTGGAGGAAGAAGGCAGGGGAAATGCCCACTGCTTCCCCCTCGCCCTGGGAGATTGAGGTCCTCTTCCTAGCTTGCTGATGGAAGTCAGACCTCCCCAGTCAGCAGCTTGCAAAGCCTGCAGTCAGACCCCTTCCTTCCAGGAGAAACTGGAAGACATAGGTTTTTGCCAGCTTATCAGTGCTGAGCCCGCAGGGGTTTGCAGAACTGTTAAGAACTGTTTCTTTGTGTACTGTTGTCACATGGGATTTGAGAGTACAAACCCCCTTGGCTTTCAGAACTAGGTGTTTGGGGTTCCTCTCTGGGGGCAGTTGATGTGGGGCATTCCGTGTGTGGTTGGAACTCTGCTCTTCTCAGGAGAAGCTCGGAGTTGGGGTTCCATCCTGATTCTGGGTCTGTGCTTGGGGTGTGGTCTATGGCTAGAGGTTGTCTCAGCCTTTCCTTTTCAGGGTTTATGTTTTTCTCCCCTCATGTGCAGGAGTCCCTCAGCTACTTTCTGGACTTCTCTCAGAACGAAATGCTCCACATCCAGCTCTACGTGTGGTGTACATTTGGGAGGACAGAAACCCAGGATCCTCTCCGGTTGCTATTTCACTAGGAGTCCAGGTGGTGCCCTGTGTGAACTGTGACTCAGGTGTTAAGCTGCCTGACTGTGGATGAAGATGTTGTCAGACATATATTCCGCAGAGACAACCTTTGAGCACGTAGAGTTGTTAGCATGAAGTGTAGACTTAATTAGTTATTTCATAAGAGGGTTTCATTAATTAGTTGTTTATAACACTTGCTCATTCTCACAAGCATCAAAAATTTTGCTTGGTCATTTACTTTGCAAATGATTTTTAATTTGCTTCTTAAAAATTTTAAATTAACAACCTGTTGACCTAAAATAAATAAATAGATATTTTTCCAGTAAAATGGATTTATTTGGGAACAACAGAGAATTGCAATTAGGGTCATGCAGTCTAATGGTGAACTACATCCAAGTCCAGAGAAATAAGTAAAGGAACATTTCGCTTAGACTCAGGAGGGACTACTGTATAAAAAGAGCACATTGGAGGAAAAGAAAGTTCGAAGCATAGTAACTTCTGTTTGGCTGAGCTACAGCATCCTCCCATCGACAGAGCTGTTCTGGGGAAGGAAGGAATCTTTCCTTCCTTTTTCAAAGGTAGTAGTGCCACTTCTTTTTTTTTTTTTTAAATATATTTATTGATTATGCTATTACAGTTGTCCCATTTCCCCCCCCACTCCACTCCATCCTGCCCACCCCCCTCCCTCCCACATTCCCCCCCCATAGTTCATGTCCATGGGTCATACTTATAAGTTCTTTGGCTTCTACATTTCCTACACTATTTTTACCCTCCCCCTGTCTATTTTCCACCTATCATCTATGCTACTTATTCTCTGTACCTTTACCCCCCTCTCCCCCTCCCACTCCCTTATTGACAACCCTCATGTTCTAGTTGTTTGCCTAGTTTGCTCTCGTTTTTGTTTTATGTGTGGTCGTTAATAACTGTGAGTTTGGTGTCATTTTTACTGTTCCTATTTTTGATCTTTTTCTTAGGTAACTCCCTTTAACATTTCATATAATAAGGGCTTGGTGATGATGAGCCTCTTCAACTTGACCTTATCTGAGAAGCACTTTATCCTCCCTTCCATTCTAAATGATAGCTTTGCTGGATATAGTAATCTTGGACGTAGGTCCTTGCGTTTAATCTTGGGTAATGTAATTATGATGTGTCTTGTTGTGTTCCTCCTTGGGTCCAGCTTCTTTGGGACTCTCTGAGCTTCCTGGACTTCCCGGAAGTCTATTTCCTTTGCCAGATCGGGGAAGTTCTCCATTATTTGTTCAAATAAGTTTTCAATTTTAATGTACAGGGAACCAATAGTGATGAGGGAACCAATAGTGATGAGAAGGAAACTGGGACTCAAATCAATGGTATGGACCAGAAGGAAGAAACAAACATTCAACCAGAAAAGAATGAAGAAACAAGAACTTGGAAAAATAGTAGTGCCACTTCTTGTAAGAGATGCTGGTACGCATGCTTCTTTCTGTTTGGGTCAGTAGGATACATTGAGTGACATGTAAGTGAGAGTTTTCTCTTTCAGCCTCCTGACTCAGTTTTAAATGAGGTTTCTATTTATTTTCACAAACCAAAAAGGTCTTCTTACAGCATAACTTTTGCCCTTGTTAACATTGCTTTTCTGCTAATTTTTTTTTAGAAGTGTTGCTAGCTGGTTTGGAATAAATGTAAACTTCTTAATTGAGTTAGGTTTTGTTATAGAACCATGGATAATTAAGTTATGAACAATAAACTGTGAGATTCTAGTGAAAAAAATCAATGCATGCAAATGATTGTTTTTCCTGGAAATAGGAAATTAGGGACTTAAGGGACTGCATGGTATGTACTAAATTTGGAGCTTCTCTATCAGCAGAGAAACCATAAAGTTAATTTAGCTGATGGTTTCAGGGTAACAATTTTTTCTCTTGTTTTTCTGACTTTCTGAACCCCAACACAAGATTCTCAAGTAGAAAATGTTCCTCTAAATGAGACTGCTATTTGTATCATTAGTTCCTTTTCTTTTTTAAATAAAGTTAAGTAGAAAAATACTTGGAATTCAGCAAAGAGATTAAATGTCAAATACTACTACTTTGAAAAAATTTAAAAAGCATTTTTTCTAAAATATTTTATTATTTTGTGGTGCTTAACTACTGATTTATTTCATCACTAAGAACTTTCTTATTTTTTTAAAAAGCTATTTTTAAATTTAAGATGGTAGAATACTTTTGTTTTTATAGAAATCACTAGAAAATGTGCAGGACATTTATTCAAAAAGGAGTAAAAATCATTTTAGTGAGTGGAAGTTCTTTTCCTTTTTATTTCTACTGTCTGGGTCAGTATGTAAGATATGATTTGTGTAAAGGATAACAGAAATTTCAGTGAAAAGGTAAAGAATATAATTCAAAGAATGTATAATATTAGGTGATGTGGACACTGGACTGCAGTGTCTGTGGCGTTGTGGTTGAGACAAGACAAATTCGCATGGACTACTGAGTCCCGTGGAGGAAAAGGGACAGCACAGCCACTCTCTCAAGAGAAGAGCACAGTGACCCTTGCCTTGACAGGCTTTTATTGCTTTTCTGGGCACATTACATTGAGGATGATGACCCTCATTTACTATACACAGGTTCGCTTTAGGTGGTTACCTTTTACAGAAACCAAAGGAGAGGGTGTTGCTAATTACATCAAAAAAGAAGGATATTTGCAAAAGTAAAGGGAAAAGTGGTTGAAGTGGTTACACTGGTCCTTAGAAGGTTTAGCAAAGATTTTTAGGAAGTTACTTTAAAGATATGCAGTAAACATTTACTGCCTCAATTCAGGGTGAGGGAGTTTTAGCAAAAAGCAAGTCTCAAAGAGGCCTAGGTACAATGCAGGCCTGATTCCCCACGGGAGAACCTATCCATGGGCGTGGGTCCTGTGTGCTGGACCTCGTTTTCCAGTGGCCTTTCCACGTGGGAGCTGGGCCCATGCCATGCAGAATGGTCTCCTATAATTAGGCCTGGCTGGTGTAGTTCAGTGGATTGAACTTGGGCCTGTGAACCAAAGAGTTGCTGGTTTGATTCCCAGTCAGGACACATGCCTGAGTTGCAGGCCAGGTCCCTAGTAGGGGGGTGCTTCATGCTGCCTCCATGTGCACCACGTGACTGGAACCTCCTGGAGTTGTCCTGTGCTCAACCCTTGTGATCTCACACAGCAGTCCGATGAACCTAACGTACAGTCACTTCTTCTTACTTAGTTTCTACAATAGCTCCATAACTGGACCTATGAATTTCTTCTACTTGATTGTTTTAAATATTTTTAACACAAGTAAAAGAAACAAAAATGTACTTATAGAATGGCACTTGCTTGATGTGAGGTGTTTTTCAAACAGTGAAATATACTCCTTAGGAAATATGGCCTTGGGATACACTTAGGCATCCTTACTAATCTCATCACCAGCCCATTTCACTCATCTGGTTATTGGGTTGAGTATCAAGAACTTTTGTGTATTGTTGCTTTCTCATCTGGGAAATGCAAGTTGTGGGACTAACTCAGAGGTTTTCAAACTCTGAACAGCATGGGACAGTTGTTAAAAATGTAGATTTTAGGTCCCACTTCAAGCCTTGGAATGATCAATATCAGTGACTGTGACCTGAGACTATCTATTTCTTAAGTGCTTCCCAGGTGGTTCTGATTTGGAAACCATCAAAAGAGGATGGTACTTTCAGCAACTGTACATAGTGATTTTTTTTTCATTTATAGATGGGTTATTTGTTTTTTGTTTGTTTGTTTTGTAATATCTTTCCCCTTTTTTCCTTTCTCTCCCTTCCTCCTTAGTATTTCGCATTTGAGTTGCTATTTATTCTGTTTACTATTCAGTTATATCTTGAGCCACAAATGCAGTGTTACTGTGTAAATAGCATGTGTTGTACCTAGAGCTGTTTTACCATAGGCGTGCCTCCCACATTCAAAATGCCATTGTTATTTTGAGTTCTTATTTATTAATTTCTGAGCTTAACTTGCTGGACATATCTACTTTGATCTCAGTTATTACTGTTCATTGACTATAAGTGGTTTTTTCTTAACCAGGACCAAGTATTTCTTGAACAGCTACAGGAGAGAAAATACAAAAATGATGACAAGAATAAAATTATTATAGCTTGTCCAACTCAAACAATGGGAGATGTTGTGATCAATAAAACCTTGCAAGTCAGAACTGCCTCTGAATTTTGCATGTTTTAAGGAGACTATTTATTATAAGAAAAGACATCTCTGTTGCTGAAATATAACTAATGTCATTGATTAAGTTAACAGTTATTTATTGGGTACTTGTTCTACATCAGTCTATTCTGATGGTGCAGGAAAACAATAGAGGATAGGTTCTTGCCCAGCTGGGGAGACAGAGAAATAATCAATTGATAATTAATAAATACTAATATTAAAATATGTAGTGTTAAGTGTTACCAACAAAAATTTAATGGGTGATGTGATGAAAGTATCTGTGTGGTCAGTCTGAATTAGGAGGCTAGAAAGGGCCTCTTTGAAAAAGTAGTATTTATCTGTGGAATTGCTTGACAGAAAGCAACTATGCAAAGGTCAGAGGGGAGAACATTCTGAGAGATGGAGACAGTTTAGTGCAAAGCTGTACGTCTGAGGATGATCTTGGTGCATTAGAGGGGCAAAACGACAACAACAATGACAAAAACAAAAACAAAAAACGGTCAGTGTGTCAGGAGAGAAGTGTGTCAGGTGAGAGTATTTGGAACTGATATGAGCAGGGGATGAATCTTATAAGAGCTTTGCAAGTATGCTTTGAAAGCCAAAATAAGAGATTTGTTGGTAAGGAATGGCATTATTTAATTTAATTTCTATTTTTTGACTGCCCTGGGAGGAATGTGCTAGAAGGGCCTAAGGAAACATAGGAAGCCCAGCTAAGAGTCTGTGGCATTGGACTAGAGTGATGGTGGCAGGACAGAGCAGAGTGTAAGGACTGGAAGTGTGATTTCCAGGTAGATTAGACAAGACTTGCTGATAGACTTCTGTCTTGAGCTACTGAAGGAATGATGGTGCTGTTGACTGGGATGTAGATGATGTAGCAGCTTATTACAAGCCCATTCTTCCTTTCCAACTCTCTCAGGCATTTGGATATGGAATCCCATAATCTGTTTGGGGGAATGAAAAGAGCTGATGTTGAAACATCTAAGCTCTGCCCTTTGACAACTTTGGGCAGTGGGGAATTTACATAGATTTTGCGAACTCAAATTTCTAATTTGTGATTGAAGCATTAGATCAGGGTGTCGAACTCGTTTTCACTGGGGGCCACATCAGCTTCGTGGTTGCCTTCAAAGGGCCGAATGTAATTTTAGGCCTGTATAAATGTAACTCCTTAACAGTTAAGTGAGATCTCAGTATTGCCAGCAGGTAGAAACAAGGTGGAGGGCCTAATTTGGCCCGAGGGCCTTGTGTTTGCCACCTGTGCATTAGATGCGATCATGAGTGTTTATAGCAGAGGATCTGTACATAATAAGAACACAATTCTGTACATATGAATTCAAACCTTCCCTAGCTATATTCTGGTCTTTCACTGCAGAATATGATTCTCATAATTTGGATGCCACTGATCAAGGTTGTCGCTTATGCTTAATTTAGTAGATTATTTATTTATTTACTTACTTTTTCCCTTTTTATTGAATTTATTGGGGTGACAATGGTTAACAAAAATATACAAGTCTCAGGTACACAATTCCACCACTCCAAGGCAAGTCTCTTTCCATCACTATTTATACACCCTAAACCATCCTCCATCTCCCTCTACCTGCCTCTTCCTGGCAATCACTACTCTGGTGTCCATGTCCATAAGCCTTTTCTCCCTTTTTTCTCTTTGCTCAGTCAGCTAAATTTTATTTGAAATGATGGAGTACTCTGGAGACTTCTATTTGAAGATAAGCCTATCTTGAACTGTAATTACAATTTGAATTTACCTCTTAAGAACAAAATTTCTCTAGTTTATAAATTCACAACATCATGTCAAACTGGAAAAACTATTTTATTCCTCTGACCTTGTAAGGTTGTGTCTTTTCTTTTTCCAACTCGAGACATAATTGACATAAAATATTGTCTAAGTTTAAGGTGTGCAATGCATCGATTTGTTACATGTTGATATTGTGAAATATTGCCACAATAAGGTTTGTTAATACATCCTTTACATCACATAATTACCATAATTTTGTTGTTGTTATGGTGAGAACATTAAAGCTCTACTCACAGCAACTTTTAAACATGCAATGCAGAATTGTTAACTATAGTTACTACGCTGTACCTTAGATCTCCAGACCTTATTCATTTTATAACTGAAGGTTAGTACCCTTTGACCAACATCTCCTCAACTTCCTCACCCCTCAGCCCCTGGCAACCACCATTCTCCCCTTTGTTTCTTTCAATCTGAGGTTCTTAGAGTCCACATATAAGTCAGGTTGTAAAGTATTTGTCTGTCTCTGTCTGGCTTATTACTCCTAGCATAATGCCCTCAAGTTACATCCCTGTTTTCACAGATAGCAGAATCTTCTTTTTTAATGGCAGAATAATATTCCATTGTATATATGTATATAGCACATTTGAAAATCCATTTATCCATCAGTGGACACTTAGGTTATATCCATGTCTTGGCTATCGTAAATAATTCTGCAGTAAACATGGAGGTGAGATTTCTCTTTGAGATAATGATTTGGATACATGCCAGAAATGAGATTACTGGATCATATGGTAGTTCTATTTTTATTTTTATTTTTAAGGATCTTCCATGTTTCCATGGTGGCTACTCAATTTACATTCCCAGAACAGTGCATCTGGCTGTCAGTGTGCATTGTGGTGACTGTGGGCTTGCTGCATGCTCACGGAGGTGGAGGCTGCTGATGGCAGGTCTGCTGGCCATTTCTTTCTTCACTGAGGAGAGCTGCTGCGTTTGTCTGCAGAGAAGGTCACCCCAAACTGCAGTGAATCCTGCTGTGTGGCTGCTATGGGAGCCCCTGATTTTCTTCCTTGTTTTTAGCCATCTCTGTACCTCTCAACTTTGCCTGGCTCTGGGTTACTGAAATGGTACCTTCATGCTATACCCAGAACTGGTCACTCACCCTGCTCTTTCTTTCCCTGCAACAGGAATTTTTTCTAGCTGGAGAGTTCCCTCTAGGTGCTGAGCATTGCTGCCTTGGGAGATGGGACCACAGAAGCAAAATGTAGCTGCCTTCCTTCTATTTTTGTGCTGTTATTCTTTGTTGTTGTTCTGGGTTTTATTCCACTTTGTTGCTGATATTTCTTTCATGCGGATCCTGGCCAGCAGGATCCTGTGTTGTGGCAGCAATAGACAAATTCACACACACTACAGAAATCCTGTGGAGAAAAAGGGATGGCATGGCCACTCTCTAAGTGAGAGAGAGGGTGAGAGGGCCAGAGAGAGCCCAAGAGAGAGCCCGACCCCTGCCTAGACAGGCTTTTATTGCTTTTCTGGGCACATTACATGAGGATGGTCCTCATTTACTATGCACAGGTTCACTGCAGGTGGTTACCTTTTACAGACAACAAAGAACAGAATGCCGCTAATTACTTCAATGAGAAGGATGTTACAGCTCAAGGGGGAAAGTGGTTGAACTGGTTACACTCTATACTTGGGAGGTTTAGCACAGACTTTAGGAAGTTAAATATACTCAGTAAACATTTGCTGCCTTAATTCAGGGTGAGGGAGTTTTAGCAAAAGAAGTCTCATAGCAGCCTAGGTACAATGCAGGCCTGATTCCCCACGGGAGAACCTGTCCATGGGTGTGGGTCCTGCCTGTCAAACCTTGCTCCCACTGGCTTTTCCAAGCGGGAGCTGGGCTACATTTCCCACGCGTGGAACAGTTCTCTTTCTCTCTCTCTCTCTCTCTCTCTCTCTCTATATATATATATATATATATATATACACAATTTAAAAAGTTACTAGAGATGACATTGTTTAATAAAATTATATAGGTTTCAGGTGTAAAGTTCTACAATACATCATCTGTATATTGTATTGTGTGTTCACCACCCTAAGTCATGTCTCCTCCCTTCACGATTTATCCCACCTTTACCCTCCTCTACCTCTCCCCACCCCCTTTCCTACTGGTAAGCATCATACTGTTGTCTGTGTCTATGACTTTTTCTTTGTTCACTGAATCCCTTCATCTTTTTCACCCAGCCCCCAAACCCCTTCCATTCTCACAGCTGTTGGTCTGTTCTCTGTATCTATGAATCTGTTTCTATTTTGTTTGTTAGTTTATTTTGTTCATTAGATTTCACATATAAGTGAAATCATATTGTCTTTGATTTTCTCTGACTGATTTATTTCACTGAGCATAATACTGTCCAGGTCTATCCATATTGTCACAACAGGTAGGATTTCCTTCTTCTTTTTTTTTTAAATACCACTGAGCATTTGTTTGTATAAATGTACCATAACTTTTTTTTATCCACTTATCTACTGATGGGCACTTGGTCTGCTTCCAAATCTTGGCTATTTTAAATAATGCTGCAGTGGACATAGAGGTACATATATTCTTTCTAATTAGTGTTTCTGGTTTCTTTGTCTATAGTCCAAGTGGAATTGCTGGGTCATAAGGCAGTTCCATTTTTAATTTTTTGAGGTAACTCCACACTGTTTTACACAGTAGCTGTACCAATCTGCATTTCTACCAATAGTGCATGAGAGTTCCTTTTCCCCCACATCCTTACCAACACCTGTTGTTGATTTATTAATGATGGCCATTCTGACAGGTATGAGGCAATATCTCTTTGTGGTTTTAATTTGCATGTCTCTGATGATTAGTGATGTTGAGCATCTTTTCATATGTTTATTGGCCATCTGTATGTCCTCTTTGGGAAGTGTTCATTCAGGTCCTTTGCCCATTTTCTATTTTATTTTATTTATTTTTTTTAATATATAATCTTTATTTTTTCCCATTGCCATTTAGTTCCCTTATGCCCCACTAACCCCAG
The DNA here is from genome assembly GCF_022682495.2 of Desmodus rotundus. Lineage (NCBI taxonomy): Eukaryota > Metazoa > Chordata > Mammalia > Chiroptera > Phyllostomidae > Desmodus > Desmodus rotundus. Next base: position 61,569,971 of record NC_071394.1, read on the forward strand.
CAATCACTACCCTGTAGTCCATGTCCATGAATCCTTTTTCTTTTTTGCTCAATCTCTCCACCCCAACCTCCCCCCAGCTCCATATTTAATTGAATTGTTTTTTTATGTGTTGAGTTTTATTAAGTTCTTTGTAAAGTTTGGATATTAACCCCTTATCAGATGTATCATTGGTGAATATGCTCTCTCATTCAGTGCATTGTCTTTTTATTTTGTTTATAGTTTCCTTTCCTATGCAAAAACTTTTTAGTTTGATGTAGTCCCATTTGTTTATTTTTTCTTTTATTTCCTTTGCATGATGCAGTATATTAGAAAAAATATTGCTATGAGAAATGTCTGGGATTTTACTGCCTATGTTTTCTTCTAGGATTTTTATAGTTTCAGATCTAACATAATTCTTTAGTCCATTTTGAGTTTATTCTTGTGTGTGGTGTAGGGAGGTAGTCTAGTTTCACTTTTTTGCATGTCCAATTTTCCCAGTGTATGTTTTTGCCCCCTTTGTCAAATATTCATTGACCATAGAGACATGGGTTTATTTCTGGGCTCTCTGTTCTATTCCATTCATCTATATGTCTGTTTTTATGTCAGTACCATACTATTTTAAATGCTGTGGTCTTATACTATAGTTTCGTATGAGGTAGGCTGGTTCCTCCAAATTTGTTCTTCTTTCTCTAGATTGCTATGTATATTTGGAGTCTTTTGTGTTTAGCTGATATTTCTTAAGTGGATTCCAGAGCTTTTCCAGAATTAGTTTTGCTTTACTTTTTTGTTGTTTTTATTTTTATTTTTTTGCATCTCTCTTCCCATTTTTCCCCATTTTTTATATTGTTGTTCAAGTATAGTTGTGTCTCCACTTTACCCCCACCACTCCCCCCATTCTACCCATCCCCACTCCCCACCCTTGATCCTATCCCCCTTTGGTTTTGTCCATGTGTCCTTTGTAGATGTTCCTGAAAACAATTCCCCCTTCCCTCCCCTTAACCCCTCCCACCTCCGCTCTGGTTACTACTGTTAGTTTGTTCTTTATTTCAATGCCTCAGGTTATATTTTGCTTGCTTATTTGTTTTGTTGATTAGGTTCCACTTATAGGTGAGATCATATGGTATTTGTCTTTCACATCCTGGCTTATTTCACTTAGCATAATGCTCTCCAGATCCATCCATGCAGTCACAAAGGGTAGGCGCTCCTTTCTTTCTGCTGCATAGTATTCCATCATGTAAATGTACCATAGTTTTTTGATCCATTCATTTACTGATGGGCACTTAGGTTACTTCCAGCACTTGGCTATTGTAAATAACACTAATATGAACATTGGAGTGCATGGGTTCTTCTGAATTGGAGTTTCAGGGTCCTTAGGGTATAATTCCACCAGTGGAATTGCTAGGTCAAAAGGTATTTCCATTTCTCCATACTGTTTTCCACAGTGGCTGCACCAGTCTGCATTCCCACCAACAGTGCACTAGGGTTCCCTTTTCTCCACATTCTCTCGAGCACTTGTTGTTTGTTGCTTTGTTTATGAAGGCCATTCTGACTGGTGTGAAGTGGTATCTCATTGTGGTTTTAATATGCATCTCTCTGATGGCTAGTGATGCTGAGCATCTTTTCACACGTTTCTGGACCCTTTGTATGTCCTCCTTGGAGAAGTGTCTGCAGAACTAGTTTTGTTCTTAAATAGCTTCCTAATTTTTATCTTTGTGAGGGATGGAAGCTCTCCTACTCCTCAATTTTGGTGGCATCACTTGTAACTTGTATGTCTTCTTAAGTGGCTAAAGGCAAATCATTTTCCAGAAGGCAAGAGTAGTATTAGATAGGCTCAGTGAAGATAAGACAGCTGGTCAATAGGGAAAACTGATAAAAACTCAGATGTTACTTAACTATTAGGGTTTATATGAGTATTTACATACATATATTTGTATAATATGTAACACAGAGCAATAAACCAGAGCAAGAGACATAATATAAAAATATCTGGATGCTGATAGAAATCCAATTTCATATTCTGTTTTTCCTTATCAATAAAGAGTAAGGATTTCCACCTTTGTATATACCATGAGGACCCAATCTTTAATATATGTGTGATATTGCATTATTTAGTTTTGTTCTGTATTATGTAATAAATTCTCTAATCACTAGTAGAACTCTGATTCCACTACCAGTATCCCAATTTTATGCTACTGAAAAAAGTAGGGTTGGGCATTTCAGAAACTGGGTGACTTATATGAGGATTTACTTTGCTTTTGGCTGTTGTTGTAAGGCTGTAATCTGCTCTATTCTAGTGGGTATGCTCTATATTTTAAGTATATACTCCTTCAGGTCTGAGATTTTGATATGCTGAGTCATAGCTTTGGGCTCATATTTTTTTTCAGGGCTGATGGATGAATTGATTTCTCTTTAAAAAGCCAGTAAACAATATGCTTTAAGAAGTCTGTATAACTTACCTTTAGCTCCTTTTCCGTATTTAATTATATTTTAGAGAAATAAAATCATAGTACCTAATACTTTTAAAGCTAGAATTAAAGTGCATTAAGGCTTCTTGAATTTTGTTATCTGTCATTCTAAATCCTCTTGAAGTTAGGTATAAAGAATAATAGATAGATATATATTCAGTTAGCATACTGAAGGCTTTTACTGGCTTGGGATTAGAGGATTTTCAACTACCAGTGTTTAAGCTTCAAGTTGCTGTCAGTTTGTCTTGACAAGGCCAAAATAAGATTCTAATAGTTGTGATTGTAGAGTGAGTACTTTTTCATTAGGTAAGGCAAGGTGTCAATTAAAAGGGTATTGAGATAAAGAAATTGAAACTAGATTAAGTTTATACTTTTTCATGGATGATAAGAAAATCCATTTTCGAGTTACATTTCAATGAGGATCTCCTATCAGAGGCAAAGCTGGAATACCTTACACATTTAAAAGACCATCTTTTAGTCTTTAAAAATTTATTGCCTAGTAATCATACCAAAAGAATATCTTTATGTATGAAACAAACATTTTAAACAAAATGAAATGCCAATATCATATTTGCAGGAACTTTTAAAGAAGGTATGTAATCAGCAATCTTATTTTTTTTCTCTTTCCTACTAGTTTTCTACCATTTAAATCATGAATATTTTCGGTCTTTCAGTGAGGTTTCTAATCGTATAAGGAAGTCTGAAAACTATATTTGATGTATATCCACAAAAATAAATACTGTGTACATTTCCAGTGTGACTTTAGAGAGAATGCATAGTAAGACTGAGCTTAAGATTTTCATACGACATTGAAAATTGAGATGCAGCTACAAAATGCATGGAACACCAAGCTAGAAATTGCTCTTCTGACTAATCTATATAAATAAAATTCAGTTTCTCTCTGCTGGTTACTGCATATAGTGGAAATGGGTGGATAGATTTGTCTCAAACTTAGAAAGTCTTCTTGGGACTTAATAAGTAGGCTATACCTTAAATAAGAAATTCACCAAGAGAAGACTCAGGAGATCTCTGAAAGAGATGCCTCCAGTGGAACTTCAACAGTGATTTGCAGAGCTGCTTCTCATGCTGAAATGTGATCTATTTTGCTTCTAGGTAAGAAATTTATGTACAATCATTAACTATCACTTCTTAGTGATAGTTAATGAACAATCATTAACTATCACTTCTTAGTGATAGTTAATGATTCTTGCTGTTTCTTTTTATGCCATGCTATTGAAATTTAGTTACTTCTTGCCGATCTCTGCAGTTTCATATAAGAAATGCACTGTCATTAGAAAGACTTTTGTCTTTGGGTGTTTAGATATTTAATTATGATGAGTCCTGTCAAAAATATCTTTGGGTTTAGCCTGTTTAACAGTCACATAGCTTCTTGAATCTCCAGCTTTGTGTCTTTTGCCAAATTTGGGGTGTAGGAGGCATTATTTCTTCGAATATTCTTTCAGCCCCACTCTCTTCCTGCTTGCCCCTCTTGCCCTCTGGGACTTTGGTGATATAAATGTTAGATCTTTTTATCATTGTCCCACAGGTCTCCAATGCTCTGATCATTTTTTTTCCAGTCTATTTTCTCCCTGTTTTACAGACAGACTAAATTTTGTTGATCTTTCCTCAGGTTCAGTGATTGAATTCTGTCACCTCTACTACTATTGTGTTCATCCAAGTTTATCATTACTTTTCTTGTATATTTCAGGTCTATCATTTTTATATAGTTACTTTTCATTGTTTCCATTTCTTTCCCAAGATTTTTCTGTTTTTTCTGTTTCTTTGAAGAGAATGTGTAATTGATTATTATTTTTGTGATGGCTGCCTTAAAATCCTTGTCAGATAATTGCAGTATCTGATTTATCTTGTTAGCATAAGTTGATTGTCTTCTTTCATTCAAGCTGTGATGTCTTCATTCTTAGCATGAGTAACTTTTGATCGTGTCTTGGACATTTCATCTATTATGTTAGGAACGTTTGGATCCTGTTTAAATTTTATAATTAGTAGGCATTACCCTGTTGTTTAGCATGGAAACCCTGGTGTATTGTTTTGGTCTGTGGTTCCAATAGCAGTTCAATTTGCAGATCATTTGCAGTGTTATTTTGCTTGACTTGGTTTATCAGGAGCTGACTGTGGTTGTTATTGGTGCCTGCTGGTGCTGTCCAAGGGGACAGGAGAAATTTACTGAGGCTGGGGAACTGGTGTCTGGGGTGAAGGGGAAGAGCCTCCAGCACACAGGAACTAGGAGGCTTCCTGGGCCAGGTGGGGTATGAGGGATCACTCTTGTTAGTGTTGCTCAGCTTCCCAGTATCTCTGGTTGAAGGAGGGGAGTCTCAGGCCCTACATGGAAGGAGTGCACTTCCCCTGGCAGCTTATTATTAGTGGGGTTTCCTACCTGCCCCCATGGAAGTGTCAAGAGAGCCTTCCAGTCTACTGGGGGAAGGAACAAGCCTCCCTGGCTGTCTGCTGTTGCTGGGCTGGGAAGAGAAAGCATATAGACTGTCCTCTTATTATATTATTTTTCTAGTCCCAGGATCCCAAACCAGTTTGCCTTCCTCTTCTGACCCTTCAGAATTTTTCTTGGATTGCCTTTGTGTTATTTCCAGAATTTATGGTTATACTTAGTGGGGAGGAGGAGGGAGAAATGAGTCTATTCATGTCATCCAGACTTCAGGTTACCGCTTACCATAACATGATGCAAAAAGAAATTTGGGTGAAACAATGTCAGCTTGGAATCCCTGTTCAACCTCTATCTGATCTTAGAAAATTTACTTTACTTCTCTGAGCCTCATTTTATTTATCTTTAAAATGGGGGTAACTCCTGTATCCATTCACTAAAAATATCTGGCATTGCTAGCTCACTCTAAACTGAGCACTTTCCCAGGCACTGGAGATCCAGTGAGGTGTGACATGTGTGAAATCCAGCTATCATGGCATCCCTGTTGCATCCATAGGTAATCAACAGGTTACCTGAAAATAAGTAATTTCAGAGAGTGATACATCCTGTGAGCAAAACAAAACATGGTACTTAGGTGGCTGTACTTCTGATACTCAGAGGTCTCTCTGAGGAGGTAACATTTCATTTCATTCATTCATTCCATTGATTCAGCCCACATTTATGGACCTCTTACTAGGTCCTAGGTGTCTATTTGGTCAAAGACCCAAATAATAACAGGGTCCCAGTCATTTGAAATTTGGGGGCATATCATTCCAGGTAGGGAAACACTCTGTAAAAATAAAAGTCCTGAGGTAGGAAGAATCTCGAAAAGACTGAGAAACAGGGAAAGGTGTGCAGTATAGTTGGAATGTCATAAATAAGGGTTTCAGAAATGATCAGAAAGATAGGCAAGAAACTGATTTTGTGGGGGTCAGGAAAATGAGCTCAATTTTATTCTGCTAACAGGAAACTTGTAGAAAGTTTAAACAGATAAGTGATATAATTTATATATGTTTGAGAACAATCACTCCAAATGTTTTCTAGGGAAGGGCATATAGGAGAAAAAAAATAGAAGTTGGGAGCCAATTAAAAAACTGTTTCAAGTACTCCAAGTAAGAGGAATGAACCTTGAATTGGAGAGGCAGCTGTGGAATAAAGAAGTTGTAGATTGGTCCTTTGAGCAGGAAAGATTTTTCGGAAGGATTGGCTCTGTAAAGTTAAGGAAAAATGAATCTATTTCAGATTTTGGCTGGATAATAGGAGACATTTTAGAGCTACCATTTTTAGGCTATATACACATCACACACTTTACACATATTATCTCAATGAACCTTGACAACCACCAAATTGTTACAGGGCAGAACGGGATTTGGCTGCCTGCCACCGCATATAACCATAAAACAGAGATTGATGGGAAAGGAAGAAGTTTCTTATTAACAAGGTACCCAATTTGGGGAACCTGAGGCCTCCTCTGCTCCAAGCCATTCCATTCTGCAAAATACAGAAATCCCCTTGTTCCCCAAAAGACTGAAATCCAATTCCATGCCCAGGGATTATCCTCATTCTTATCTGCTGTTTTGGATTCCAAGGCTGCTACATGGATGGGTCTCCATCTCTCCAAATCCAGGCTCTCTCTCTCTTTGGAGTGCAAATTTATGAGGCCAGTGTCTCCATTGCCTCTCAGCAGCTTCCTCTCTCTCGTGAGGCTGGGGCTCACTGCCAGACCACTGCAGCCAGTCATGCAAGGGGCTCAGTCCACTGGGCCCCAGTGTCCAGGGCTGCTTGCACACTCGGGACCAAGGAGCATTCCTGGCCTGCACATCTGTGTGCCACTCTCAGGGCAAGAGAATGGGAGTAGTTCAGGACCCATGCCATGAGGCACAGGGCCACTGTCCTGCCTGAGCCTGCCACTGGTGAGGTGCACATCCCACATGAGTCTGCTCCAGACTATGCAAGCAGGACATGGCAAGAGCCCCGGGTGAGGCCTGGTGGCCTGCTGGTGGGGCACGTGTCTTGCACACAGGACTCAGACTCCCACAGCCTGTACAGGCTCTGTATAAGTGGTGTCATGAACTGCTTTGATTGTTCACTGTTGCTTCAGGGGTATGGAATTATGCCCCAGCTCCGGTTTTGATTCTGGGCTGCTTTTAGCACTTTCCAGTCCCTCTCTGGGGTCCCTCCATTCTTTAGAAGGGGGTCTCTTTTGCTAGCTGCTGCTTCAGTCTGCTACCTTAGGGTTTCTTTCCTCCGACCTCTCCCTTCTCAAGGCGGGTGGTGCAGCCTCTTGCGCTGGTTTGGGGTTTCTCCCTGCCCCCCAGTATTCTGGCCAGACTTTCCTGTTAGAGTATGACGTAGGTGCTATTATTGTATTCACTATCCTAGTGAAAAATTGAGTGTCAGAGAGAACTGAAGATACTGTGATTTTATTTTAAAAAAATCAAATCTTCCTGAATCCCTTGTTCTCTTAACATAATTTTGTCTTTTACTTTTTGGATATGTGGAGAGGCTTAAATTGTTAAGATGAGGGTTCTGGAGTACCCACATAAATGAAGTTTCTGGACTCAAGACCAAAGCCAAGTTTCCTTTTCTCCTAAGAAAAAAAAAGACATAGAAAAAAGGTAGAAGGTAGGCCAGACCATCAGATCAAGGAGAGAAAGGACTTGAGATATGGCACAACCATTTGCAAAATATGGAACCCTCCCCAAGCTTGAATGTGTATAATGAAAGAAGGAGAGGAGAAATAGCCAGGTCCCAGGTAAATAAAATGCAATGAATCTTGGCTGTCAATTCAGTGGGTAGGGGAGATTCCAGGAGTAAGAGTTGTGGGTGCTCAAGAGTAAGGCTAGGATAGCCATCACTTGCAGAGGGTTAGAAAAGAGAAAGTTTAGGATGGGCAGCTGAGATTTATTTTAATCAGGTGTTAGGTGAGACATGCACATAGGAAAGTGACTGTCACAAAGGAGGAAGTTTATTATGTTCTCAGATCCTTAGAAACAGGAAGGGTGGCATAGGACAGGGCCATACAGAGAAGCACCAGTGTGGGTCAAGAGGCAGAGGGAATGAAGGGAGATATGGGCAAGAACCTTTCTTGTGGTTTTCAGGGAAGGAAAGGGCCAGGCAGGATAAGCATTGTTAAGATTGGCTACCTTGAAAGATTTCTGCATTTCCTGGGTATAAGGGCTGTTTCCAGTTGTGTAGTACTTGGCCCCTAGTGATCAGGGTGTGTGGATAATAGCCTGAAATGTGAGAGGCTGACAAGAAAGGATTGGGTGTGTGGGCTCTGCATTGACTGATTTGCATATGAAAGATAAACTCTCAGGCAAGTTTTTTGCTATCACTAGGAATTAGCTCACTAGGAAGCAGCAATCCCTCCCAGGTCGGGGAGGTCCCAGATGTCAAAGCATCAAAGTACAGAAAATAAAAAGGCATGGCACACCCAATATTGAACATTCATTATATGCCAGGCACAGGCTTTATTTCATTTATTTCTCATGACAACCCTGAAGGTAGGAATTATGTTTGGATTTTATAAATGAGGAAATTTATGTTATTTGATTGTGGAAAAAGTCCCAATTTAGTATGAAATCCTGTCGGTGTCAGTGCACTAAGTCATCACTTAACAGTCCTGGGTCTCGCATTCTGCAGTTGTTCCTGGCACATCTGTGGGTGGTGAAGAGAAACAGGAGTAGGTGATTTCCAAGCCTTCTCCTTTCCTGGATTTCCTGTGTGTGATGAATCTGTGGGACAGGAAGGATGTGAGCCAGTGTGTGCAGAAGCACCCTTGGGAGGAAGCTGAACCAGAGGCAGTTGTAATAGAGGCTGTGGGCAGGGGGTAATTAAACCTGGAGTCAGGAAACCTACACTTCAGCTCTCTCAGCACTGCTCTGTTGCTGGGTCGTAGCCCTGGATGACTTCTTGGACACATGGCCTGGAAACAGGGATTTGAAGTTTAGCAGAAGAACCAAGAGTGCTGAAATGAAGTATGAATGGAAAATCATATGTTGAAATAAGTTGTTGACTTATTTTGTAGAAAATCTTTAAAAATATATATTGAACTGGATATAATTTCATCTGGTGGTAGGTTTTCTAAAAAGATCAGGCTGTGACTAACCTGAAGAGAATGTGGGTGTTCTTAATCTCACAGAGATTTATATTACTTATCTCTCCCTTTTCTCAGTTCCTGTAACATTGGTTAACTGACACAAATTCTTCAGTAAATACCCTGATAATTATTTATTAATTGCCTTTTCTTGTAGTATTTATGCTTTTCCTATTTCTTACAAAAATTAGACTGTAAGCGACTCAGGATGAGTGCTATGTCTAGATCCCACAGAGCATGTAGCAAGTTCAGAACATATTGATATCCAGTAAATATTAAGATTTTGTGAATTTGTTGCTTGAAATAATCTTAGAAAGCCTTTAATTTAGCTCTCTAGTCATGATAATGAAGAAACAGTGTTGGGGAAGTTGAGATGCTCATCCAAGGTCAAAGGCAAGACAGTGATGGTACCATTGTTACAGAACAGAGGGGGGGTGGGGGGGTGGGGGGGTGGGTGCAGTTCACAATATACTATTACAGAAAGGATCCTCCCTTTCTCTCTCTGGGGGTCCCCCCTCCAACACACACCTACTAGGTTCGCAATGCCTGCTGCCAGAGGAATGATGTCTCTCAATGCCAGAGATTGGTGAAAAGGAAAGAAATTATTTATTTAAAAGTTACACAGACTTAGAGTAATGACTTAATGTCTTCATTAAAATACTAAAGTCCTCTAGAATACCCACAGGTGGACAGTCCTTCCCTCTCCCTCTGCCCAGCCGGGGGTACCGTATCTCAGGAAAAGAAGTAGAAGTCCGTGATTCAGGCTCCCGGCCCCATCAGCTGTGTGGCTGCCGCAATCTCCAGTTAATCCAGAGCCATGTGGCACCTTCTCACGGCCCACCAGCAAGAGTCCTTTCTCCCCTTTTCTTTCCGGCAGTCTTTCCTGCTGCCTAAGCCGCGTGGCAAAAAGGAGCACCCCAAAACCGCATGGTCCTCTCTCTTCTCTCCCAAAACCGCATGGTCCTCTCCTATTCACTTTGCCAAAGCTGCGTGATCCCCTCCCTTCTCCTCCAAAACCACATGGTCCTCCTTCCCTATGGCTGCTGTGCCTGGGTTTAAATCCCAGTGCCAGTCTTCCTCTGCAGCCCCATTTCCGACCCCTCCTACAATCAGTTACACCTGCCAGCATTCCCTATTCTTCCAGCTTTACTGGGCTGCCATAGTAAAGTTGGACAGGTGTGACCCCATGGCGTGGAGCCAATCATCTCCAAGTTCTCACACAGGCTCTGTAACTAGGGGGAATTGCTTCCCAGTTACATCTTGGGTGAAAGTCACTCCCATCTCCCTGGCTCAAAGCAAGGCCACAGCTATTTAACATATCTATGAAACAAGTTAAAGGTTATAGATATGTTAAATGACCATGCCAAAGGTTAGCTGCACAGCTGTTGCTGTACAAAACAACTCTCAATGGCCCTGCTCCATGTGACCCATTCCCCAGCTCAGGCTTGTGGGGGTGAGGACATCCTACATATATCTTTCTAATATTTCCTGGACACCTTGAGTCCCGGACCCCATTACAAATCCCTATTTGGGCCCCCCGCTCTTGGCTGCACCTTGTTACACCATGACTTAGTTCAGTGCCTGGTTCTCCTCATCAGGTCTCTTGATTGATAGATTGAGTATTCAGTGCTTGCTTTAGCTTTCTTAGGAGCATACTGGACTTTTAACAAAGCTAAATTCATTTAAATGTTTTACAAATTCTAATTGCCTATAATTATATAAAATGTCTCAGATATAATTTTTAACTAGGCCTTTATTCTGTCATTTGTCATTGATATAGATGACAGAAATAGCATATGTATTAAAAGTGTCAAGTGTACTAGGATGATGACATTTTATGTAAGTGCATAATTAAATCATATTTTGGAAGAAGCAATAATCCCTGTTTCCAAAGAAAATGAATTATATTTTGGGGCATTTTGAAGGGTCTTCCACAATTTAGAACCAGCTCTGCATACTATCACAGAGGTGCCAAAGAAGAAGACAAGATGGTTCTCTCTACGGCCACACAAGCAAGACCATGCAAAATGTGCAGATGTCTGAGTGCTTCCCAAGGTACGTAAGAGATTGCACATTTCATTTCTAACAGCCTGTTCTAGGGCCAAAAACAACCACTCACCTTCACTACAAACATTGACAGAGGTAAGATCCAATATACGACTAATCGAAAAATTGCTTACTGTAAATAATATCACTCATATGGCTGCAAGTGATACTGTTAAAAACAGTATTTTGCAGCACTAATGTTTGGCAACATCTATTTCTTCCCTCATTGTAGGTAACTCTTATTTCTAGACTCTACACTCAATCCCTTGTCAAAAGAAGAGAGGGTTGGTGATAATTTTTGAAAACGTGAATATATCATAATTATACTTACAGTTATTTACTCCAAATCCTATTGGGCAGAGAATGTGAATAATGAAAAGCGTTGTTAAATAAGAACTTTAACTTCCATTTTTATGTGTTTATGTATGCATGTATCAATCAGTTGTAACAAACAGAAAAAAAACTAAGTAAAAATCCTGTGCAGGGTTATTTCAATAATTGTATCTTGGAAAAGTAGTTTAAGCTTATTACACATATTAAGGGGTTAAGCATAGAACATACATGCATAGCTCATAGACACAGATGACCGTGTGGTGACAGCCAGAGAAGAGGGGCAAGGGGTGGGTAGAGGCAGGCAAAGGGGGGGAAATGGGGACATCTGTAATGGTGTCAACAGTAAAAAAAAAGTATGTTATAATTTTCCTATGGTTCAGGGATATTACTTAAGACACTTTTAATTAATTCCCTGAATGAGCCCTATTTCTACTCAGTATCCAAAGTTGCAGATAAAATGATAGAGAAATTTTCTTACAAGAGGACACAGAATTTTTGGTCTAAATGGTAAACTATTTTGATATATACTAATTGAGAAACAAGAAAAATAGATCAAGGCGATATGTATAGGAAATATAGATAATTTGTTGTTAGTATTTTTACTACCTAATAATCCAAAAGGAGTAATGTAAGACTTATGACTAGTTTAAGCAGTCAATTCAGAAATAGCAGACCACCCACTGTGAAGAAAAGGGAAAATATGGGAGCTCCGGCCAAGATGGAGGCGTAGGTAGAAACCCTTTGCTTCCTCCCACAACCAAAATGAAGATAACAACCAATCTAAAAACAATAAACAACCAGAAGTGCCAGAAAATCAAACTGCATAGAACTCCAACAACCAAGGAATTAAAGAAACAGTCAACCAGAACAACCAGACCATTAAGACAGGTGGACAGAGAAAACCTACGGCAAGGCAGCAGACCTCAAAAGTGGCACTGGCTGAATGGGAAACTAAGACTCAGAGCTGACTGTGAACTGTGGCAGGGATTGCCGCAGTGGAAGAAACTCCCAGTCTCACGCAAGCATTCATTGGAAAGTGGGCTAGAGCCCAGCAGGAGAGCTGCATTGTTCCCTCTCTGGCCCCTCCCACACAGACAGCACTGCAGGGCAGCAAGGAGGGTTGTCCTGCCCTGGTGAATACCTAAAGCCCTGCCCCCTTACAACTTGACAGGTGCACCGAGACAAAGAATATGGCCCAAATGAAAGAACAGAGCAAAACTCCAGAAAGAGAGCTAAGCAGTGAGGAGGTAGCCAACATATCTGATGGACAGTTCAAAATCCTGGTAATCAGGTTGCTTACAGAACTGATCGATTGAGTTTGGCTGCAAAATGAAAGAGCAAATGAAAGATAGCCAAAGAGAAATAAAGCAAAATATATTCAGGGAGCCAACAGTGACAGGAAGGAAACCAGGACTCAAATCAACAATTTAGAACAAAAGGAAGAAATAATCATCCAACTGTAACAGAATGAAGAAACAAGAATTAAAAGAAATGAAGAGAAGCTTAGGAACCTCTGGGACAACTTTAAATGTTCCAATATCTGAATTATAGGGGTGCCAGAAGGAGAAACAAGAGCAAGAAATTGAAAACGTATTTGAACAAATAATGAGGGAAAACTTCCCCAATCTGGCAAAGGAAATAGACTTCCAGAAAGTCCAGGAAGTCCAGAGAGTCCCAAAGAAGTTGGACCCAAAGAAGATCACACCCAGGCACATCATCATTAAGTTACCCAAGATTCAAGATAAAGAGAGAATCATAAAAGCAGCAAGAGGAAAAGAGAGAGTTACCTACAAAGGAGAGCCCATAAGACTATCAACTGATTCTCAAAAGAAACCTTGCAGGCAAGATGGGGATGGAAAGAAATATTAAAAGTCATGAAAGGCAAGGACCTACATCCAAGATTACTCTATCCAACAAAGCTATCATTTAGAATGGAAGGGCAGATAAATTGCTTCCCAGATAAGGTCAAGTTAAAGGAGTTCATCATCACCAAGCCTTTATTATATGAAATGTTAAAGGGACTTATCTAAGAAATTGAGGATCAAAAACTATGAACAGTAAAATGACAACAAACTCATAACTATGAACAAATGAACCTAAAAAAAAAGAAAACCAATGAAAACAAAAGCTAAGCAAACAACTAGAACAGGAACAGAATCAGAGAAATGGACATCACATGGAAGGTATTCAGTTGGGTTGGGGGAGGAATAGCAGGGAAAGGTACAGGGAAGAAGAAGCATGATTGGTAAGTATAAAATAGATGGGGAGAGGTCAAAAATGGTATAGGAAAGAGAGAATTCAATGAACTTATAAGGACAACCGATGGACATGAACCAAAGGTGGGAGATGCTGAAGGGCTGTGGGGTGCAGGGTTGAGGGGGGATAAAAGGGGAAAATTTGGGAAAACTGTAGTAGCATAATCAATAAAATATACTTTAAAAAGAAAGGAAAAATATGTCTATCTTTGCTATTTATTTATTTATTTTTATCTATGTATCATCTATGCCTGTCAGGGTCTAGTCTGTAAAACAGAAACCGCATTTAGAATTTCAGAGAAAGAACTTAAGATTGAAAAGAGGAAGCTCAGGTATCCCAGAAATTTGTTACTCTAGGAAAGAATAATCACTCTTAGAAAATAAGAAACCCAGAGCTTGGGGGTGGGATACCTGCAGGGCTGGTGCACTGGCCTGTGTGGAGGAGGCATGGCCCCGTGTGTGCTTGGAACTCTAAGGGCCCCAGCCTAGTATCTTCTCAGACTGATGAGATAGGCATGGCCAAGTGGGCACTTGGGCTGCCAGATATGGATACTTAGATGGATGGATGGATGGATGGATAGATGGATGGATGGCTAGATTGTACTCTGGCTTTTAGAGGTGGAGGCCTGGCAAGAGTATGAGGCAGGATGATGGTTCCTTGGCAGAAGAAGCTCGAAGCTGGAGGCTGCCATCTGCTAGAATAATGCCTGGTTGCCATTGGAAAACATGAAGTTTATCTCTCTCCTTCTTTATATTCCTTTTAAAATAAACCCTGAACAGAAAACCCACAGACCAAGGGGTATGGGAAATGTAATTCACAGAAAGGTATATATAGAAAGGTGGTCTTAGAGCAGAGACAGCAGGTAAATAGCTAGCTCATCTTCATTCTTGATTTTCTTCTTAGCTTAAATTTATTCTCCCTCTATTTAGACATCTCAAACATGTCTAAAACAGAACAATTGATTTTCCCCACCCCCAATTATGCTTTTTCTCATGTCAGCAAATGGCACTGACATCCATCCACCTGCTTGGACCAAAATATGATGTTTCTTGATACTGCTCACTTCTTCATCATTTGAATTTAATCTACCAGGGAATGCTATCAGCTCCACCTCTGGAAGAATTGTGGAGTCTCATTACTTCATGGCATCTCCACAGCTATGATTTGAGTCTCAACATCATCCTTTCTCATGGAATATTTTAGTAATCTTCTAACTGAGCTCCCTGCTTCCCTGTCCCTCCAGTGTCCTCTTACTTTCCTTCTCATCCAATGGCCTCTGCTGTCCTGGAACAAGACATGCTTATTCCTCCTCAAGGCCACCCCTGGACTTGGATGTCTATTCTTTTGTATGTTTGCATGGCCTATCCTCACATTCAGGCCCCAGCTTATATGTCAGTTCCTAAGAATGGCCTTCTCTCACCATGCAGGCTAATGTGTCCCCACCCCACTTTCTTGATACACTGTTGCTTTCTAGACTATTCTATTATTCTTGTTAGTTTTCTTTATAACACATGCCATTGCAATAATTATTTTTATTATTGTTAATGTATGTCTCACAGTCCACTTAGAGTAGTAATATCATAGAGTTTTAAGTCAGCTTACAAGAAGTATTTATTGAGAACTAACTGGTAAAGGTACATAAAGTCACAGGGTCCTGAAGCCAAGGTATCTATGTTAAAATTTAGAGGAGTGCTTGCTAACATATTGGGATTGGTGGTGAATAAAAAAGTAACATTTTATTAGTGAGTTGTTAAAGAAAAATGAGTTGATGAAGAAAAGTTTATAATAAGTTGATACAGAAAACTAGCTAAAGATTAATCTATATGATTGATGTATTTTGGATTTTAGCTTTAATATTTGTTCATATGTCCAAGACACTCGGACTACTTGGTTTCAGATCTTGGGGAAGTATTTTGAGAGATGGCTAAATCATTTCAGGTTTGAATGTACAAATACAGACCAAACAAGTGACAGCTTCTGTCACATCTTTATTTGTAGGACATTTATGTCAGGGCTAACTCCTATGCTGTAAACAGACGTGGACCCAGTGAGGAAAGAGAGTTAGTGAAAAGCAATAAAATTATTCAGGAGAGATGGAGTGAAGTAGTACACTATGCTGGGCAAGGTTTTTATAGATCAAGTTCATCCAGGGAGTTTTCAAGTCTAGTCTTCTTCCAGTGGATGTTGAGATCCAAGGGGAGTACAGTGGGTGGGATGGGAAGTGGTACAGCTTTGTGAGATGATGGAGTTTTGAATTTAGGGAAATTAATTTCTGATGATATGGGGGAGAAATGAAATGTGCTATAAAAGGGCCCCATGGACCTTTGGGCCATTAGAAGTTCAGAACCCCAAAGATCACAAGAAATAGAGAAGCCTTGAGTTCCATGAAGCACAGAGAGTAGGAATTGAATAAGTGACCTGTCTTCCCTGTGGGAGACAGACATAAAATAGTGTTAGTAATTTAGAGGAATAGGATCTGTCCCAGCAGTTCCTCCTGTCCATGTCTTGTGAGGACCTCACTTCTTTACAATTCAGGGTCCCATGGTGTTTTTGCTCAGAAGGAGAGACACTTGATCCTAACCTACGAATTGCTTTATTCCTGTTTGATTGTTTTACTATTGTGACCTCTGCACCACCTTCCTTTTCCTACCACAGATCCCCAGTAAAGAATTGGGGGCTGAAGACAGTGCTCCCTGGCACATCCCTCTGCTTGGGGAACTTGACCTGAATCACTCTGAGATGCCCTTAGGTGTGGTACATATAGCCATGTTATACTTGTATCATTTCACTTAATACTAATAACTGGGTAAGTTCAACTATCTTGCAGGGAAGTTTTATAAGAAAATGAATCTTTGAGAGGTTACACAGCTTGCAGGAAATAGAGCCACATGAGAAATTCTCTTTGGTCAACTCCAAAACCAAGTTCATCAGTTTTATTTTCCTTTTCTTTTCCCTCCTTTCCTTCCCTCACCCTCTATTCCCCTTCCTCTTCTCCTTACCCCCACCCCTCCCCCATTTCCCTTTCCCCTTTTCCTTCTCTTCTTTTTCTTTTCTTTGCTTTTCCCCTTTTTTGACACTATCTTCTTATTTCTACAAGGAAAATTCCAAGTTAGTGTTCATCATCTTTACTTTTAAACCAAGGCCTGCCTTCGTCATTGCATTCCATCTTGCCTCAGTTGGCTAATGGGAGGACCCCACTTCATCAATAACTGTGACTCATATCCATGAATCAATCTTGCCAGAACAGAATATAAATATCTTAAGTGTGTAATAAATATGCTTCTGTGTAAGTGCTATGTAACACATTGCTGGGAGGATGGTTTCTTGATGACAGGTGGATGGGTGCTGTGCTCTAAATAGCTGAAGGAAAGGGGAGAGGTAAGACAGAGGAAGCTACACAAGAAGTCTGAGAATGTCTGAGATGGCTGACTTAGCTTCTCCTAAACTGACTCACCATCCTATTTATTAAAGCTGTAATCCCACCTAAACAAATTTATGTACAGCCTATGAAAACTATTTCATGTTATTTATAGTCTACTTCAGACCTTTTGAAGTCTGTTTTGATGTATATTTCACAAAAATAATAGAATTATTAATATGTTTTGATATTTCATTATTACAGCTATATAAAACCATCATAATATGTGGCTAAAAATAACAATTATTTTTTCCTCCATGTCTCATGTCTCTCTTTCAAGTACGTATGAGTAAGGAAGTATTGAAAACAAGGAAACTAAGGTGTCGCTTATCATTAACACAGAAATACTCATTCAAAAATACCTATCTCAGCTCAGTAGCAATAAACCTGTAAGAAAGAAGTTGAAAATGGTAGTTTCTTCAAAAGTTTATTAGTATTGCACACTAAGGATAATATATGGTTTTGTTTACATTGTCTATGGCTGGAAATTTAATGTTCAGTGTGACTGTTAGATTAGGTTGAATGGGGCTTGATCCAACAGCACATGTGTGAATTTGGAGGAATCTGCCTCACAAATGATACCTTCTTGCTAATTGTGTTATGGTTTAAAGCAGAGAGGGCATCTCTTGACCTTGGTGCCCAGTTGAATTATGTCCTTGTAAGTGAGAAAGATGGTGGTCAAATGAGCAGTCTCACCTTTTGTCAATTAATAACGTGCTTGCTTTTAATATGTTGTACACAATTCATATTTATAGGTTTATCTGGGATAGTTACTTTTTATTCAGTATTTTCCTGTTAATAGCTCTTAATTTCTTAGGTTAATAGAGGAGAATAAATTTAATTTTTGCTTGCCAATACAAAAATCTATAGTTTTGTTTCCCAGTATAAAACTGTCTGAAGTAGGAGAGTTTTGCAGAGGAAATCACTCTTTAATCAAAAAGGTGCAACCTGTCCACCTCATTGAAACAATGGAAAATAAACATAAAAACATTTTAATATAATAACATGAGTAACACATTTACATAGGATTTTCACCACATGTCTGGCTAAATCATTCTCAGCTCTGTTATTTAAGCAGGACAATGGTTTCTTGCAAACTGGAAAATTACTTAGGGAAGAGTGAATAGGATGCAGGTTCTTCCCACCTGCCCTTCTGCATTTTCATGTTCCTTCTTCTTTATCTTTGCACAGTCTAACGCATGTATCCTTCCCATAGGAGTTGCTCTGATATTCATTAGACATTATCATGTACATTTGAATGAGGATCAAGTTCCAAGTTATTATAAAAACCACTTGAAAAGAATTTCCTCCTGATTTCAAATCTTTAAAACAGCCACAACAGATTAAATTATTTTTAGGAAGGTAAGTTGTGCTTTATTACTTCTTTTTAATATTCAAAATTTATTGATTAGTTATTTTATAGAATGTCCTTAATGAATACATTCATATCAGACCGTGGGGAAAAAGCCCATCCTGAGAAGGATCCAATGAACCATACCAAACTGAAATAACTACATAGGCATTTTGCAAATGGACCATTAATTGGAAAAAGAACCAAAGTGAGAATATAATCCTATAGGATGGAACTTAAAATGGTGATCTATTTTAAGGCTTTAAAAGTTTGATTCACTTGATGGAGGAAAAAATGAATGTGAAAGGAGTCCTTTATCCCTCTGTCTAATGGAAAGCATTTCCACTGCATCATTTTTGTAACCTGATTTGGAGAAAGAAAGGAGTTTTGAGAATTTTGTTAACTTAATAAGAACTCTTGTCTTGATCCTAGACTTTTTCTTCATTTAGTTGTATAAGCAGATGGATGTTCCATCACATGAGTGGCTCTTCTCGCAGGCTGCTGGTGTTGCAGGGACTAGTGAAGCTGTGAGGCAGTGGTCTCAGGAGAAACAAGTGCATCAGAACAGATCTACAAGAATCAGGGCCTTGTCTGGATGAACAGATAACTTATCCTCACAGGCACAAGGGACAGGACAGGGCTGGAGGAGGAGTTAAATTGGCTATGGTGTCACCATTTGCCACCAGCCTCCTCTAGCCCTGGGAGAAGTAACCTGGGCCACAGAACAGCCACCTCTTTGCCACCAACCCTATGTGTGTCCACACTGCCCCCCTGGTGTTTCCACTCAGCCATGCAGCTTTTGTCTTCCATCCCCAGCGGGCTTGCTGGTTGCCTTGCTCAGGGCAGTTCTCAACAAACAGATTACCCAAGCTGGGGCCACTGTAGGTCTCCCCTTGTGATGCATTCCAAATTACCATGACCTCTTCCTGCTTTGTAAAAGCAAAAACACTGGATGCATATGTGAATGAAAAAGAATACCATTAATACCTACAGCTGGACCATAGGCACAAACCTGGTCTGTCCTGGACACTCAGATCCATTGTTCTATTGGTCAGTGTTCTTTATAGGATAAATATGTGTGTGTGTAAACCTCTCTCTCTATATAAAGAGATTTATTATAATGCCTTGGCTCATGTGATTATGGAGACTGGCAAATCCAATATCTGTAGAACCCATGTTCCCATTCCAGTCCCAAGTCTGGAGCTGCTGTAGAACCTGCAAGAGCTGATGTCCTGGTTTGGTCATCAAGCATGAGAATTCTCTCCCATTACAGGAGGGTCAGCCTTTGGTTCCATTTTGACCTTCAACTGATTAGATGAGGCCCACCCACATTTTGGAGGGCAACCTACTTTACTAGGTCTACCAATTTAAATGTTAATCTTATCTAAGATACCCTCCCCAAAACACCCAGAATAATATATGACCAAATATCCAAGCACCCTGTGGCCCAATACATTTGGAACATAAAGTTAATAATTGCAATGGCCATCCAACTTATTTCACAGTGGCAAACTTGCTGTCTCATGATGAGCCTCTGTCCACAGTGATTCACACAGTGTCTTTTTTTTAAAAAAAGATTGTATTTATTTATTTTTAGAGAGAGGGAACAGCAGGGAGAAAGACAAAGAGGGGATGAGGAATATCAGTGTGAGAGAGAATGTCAATTGGTTACCTCTCATATGCACCCCAGCCAGTGACCAAACCCAAAACACAGGTATGTGCCCTGACTGAGAACAAACCCATGACCTTTTGCTTTGTAGGACAACACCCAACCAACTGAGCCACATTGGTCAGTGCACACAGTGTCTTCTTTACCTTTACTCGAATGAATCTAGTCTCTGCTTGTCTATACTTGGTCTCAGCTTGGGTCAGACCTTCCCTGGCTCTACTCTGTCATATTTATTTACCTCTCTCTTCTGTGTCTTTTCATCCTGTCATTTTAAATAGTGCTTTACAAACTGCAGATGTTTTGTTTTTTTCTTTCCAGCAAGCTTTGATGTAAGGACAGAGTAGGCTAAAATAAATTTGAAAATCACTACATATTTTCCTTAATGATATCATGATTTTGCATCACACAATACAGAAAATGCTGAAATTGTATGTGATAATTTGTTTCTTCATATAGATGTTCTCCTGAGGAGAAGGCACACAAATTTCTCATTTATTTAAAGAGGTTCATAACTCATATCCAATTATTCACCATAAGCCAACTGTTATGCATGATGTCTTGTGTTTTCGAAAGGAGATATGATTTAGAAATGACATACAAAGACATTGAGAGTATTCATGTCTAATAAATCATCTATGTTTCTATTGGATCACTAACAGAATGATACTGAAATGAAGCAAGGATTAAACAGCAACAGAAAACAACACAGAAAAAAATGTAATTTCTATCTAGACTTAGCCACAGACATTCCTGCTTTCTTGGTAGGGTGGCATATTTGGTATATGGAGAGTTAAATATCTTCCTGCTTAACAGCCTCCACAGAAACCTGGCTAAATAGATCAAGTTTAAACAGAAAACTTTTCAGTTTTATGTTGTTGCATAGCAAACATTTCCAACATTTAGTGCCTTAAAATAAGAGTACTTCTTATTTCTCATGATTCTGTTGGTTGACTGGGAGGTTCATTACTCCATGTAGCATCAACTGCTTTAAGCTGGGTGCTTGTCCAGGCCATTTTGGTTCTCCAAGTGCTGTTTTAACCTCAAAAGTATTTCCACATGTCCTCTCCCTTCAGGAGAATAGCCTGAAATTCCTTAGAATGTGGAGAAGATTGAGTTCCAGAAGTCTAAGTCCCAGTGTTCAAGTACTTACCAAACCTGTGTTCACATCATGCATGCTGGTGAAAGGCTGCAGCGAATCTGCTGTCTAACCCAGAATTAATGTGGGAGAACTGCACAGGCCTACACACTGGAAGCATGGCACTCTGGGAGCCACCAGTGTAATGGCTGACACACAGGCACCTGAGAAACTCGTTTCCACTAAGCAGGCTGGTAGATCAGGGTCAGAAATTAAATCTGTGTTTAGAAATGAAAATAGTGTCATCTGGAACACTCAAGTTTAGGAGATCATTCATATAATAGAAAAATTCATACCTTAAAAACTTTCACTATTAAAGCAGGAAAAAGAAAACAAAATAATTGAGTTCTATTCAAAAATTTATCTAAAATTCCAGATAATAAAAATTAAGCAGGATATAATAGTGCAAAGGAAAGAATTTAATAATTTGAAATGATAGATTAATATCAGAAATTGCTTCCTTGAAAAGTCTAATGATATAGACAAAGCTTTTATAATTAATAATCAAGTAAAACAGAGAAAGCCTATACACAAAATGAAGAATGCAAATTGGCATTAGAAAAATATGATTAATTCTAGGCCAACTAATATGTACTTCTTTATAGTATTCTGGAATCCATTATGAAACTATAAAAAACACAAATTTGTAATAAAAACATACAAAAGGATGGCATAAATTATTATTTGTAGATAATGTGATTTACTATCCAGATGAATTGGAATTATTAAGATTATTAAGATAAAGAAGAAATCAGATACCTATAGAATGTAGACACAAAAATCCTCAACAAAATATTGGCAAACCAGAGCCAGCAATACATTAAAAAGATCATACACCATGATCAAGTGGGATTCATCCCAGGGATGCAAGGATAGTACAATATTTGCAAATCAATAAATGTAATACATCACAAAAGCAAAAGGAAAGACAAAAATCACATAATCATATCAATAGATGTGGATAAAGCATTTGATAAGAAATAAAACCCATTTATGATAAAAAACACTCAGCAAAGTGGGAGTAGAGGGGGCATTCCTCAACCTAATAAAGTGCATATGGGAGAAAACTACAGCCAACATCATACTCAATGGGCAAAAACTAAAAGCTTCCTCCTAAGATCAGGAACAAGACAAGGGTGTCCACTTTCACCACAGTATTCAACATAGTATTGGAAGTCCTAGTTACAGTGATCACACAAGAAGAAATAAAAGGCATCCAAATTGGAAAGAAGGAAGTAAAACTGTCACTGTTTGCAGCTGACATTATAGTGTACACAGAAAAACCTATATACTCCACCAAAAAACTACTCGACCTAATAAGTGACTTTGGCAAAACAGTGGTATAAAAACTCAATATTCAGAAATCAAAGGCATTATAATACCTGATATCAAACTATATTAGAAGACCACTATAATCAAAACAGTGTGGTACTGGCATAAGAACAAACTCATAGATCAATGGAAGAGAATAGGGAGCCCAGATATAAACCCATGTCTCTATGGGCAATTAATATTCAACAAATGGGACAGGAGCATAAAATGGAGTAAAAATAGGCTCTTCAATAAATTGTGTTGGGAGATGTGGACAGCTACATGCAAAAAAAAAAAGAAACTCGATCACCAACTTATACTATACACAAAAATAAACTCAAGGTGGATAAAAGACTGAAATATAAGTTGTGACACCATAAAAGTCCTAGAGGAGAACATAGGCAAGAAAGTCTCAGATATTCCACGCAGTAATATTTTCACCAACATGTCCCTTAGAACAAGGGACCTAAAGGAAAGAATAAACAACTGGGACTTCATCAAAATGTAAACCTTCTGTGCAGCTAAAGAAAACGCCAGCAAAATGAAATGGGAACCAATGGTATGGGAAAATACATTTGCCAATTGTACCTCAGAAAAGGGTTTGATCTCCAAAGTACACAAAGAACTTACAGGACTCTACTACAGGAAGGCAAACAGTCCAATTAAAAAATGAGCAAAGAACCCAAACAGACACTTCTCCAAGGAGGACATACGGAGGGCCCAGAAACATATGAAAGGATGCTTAGCATCACTAGACATCAGAGAGGTGAAAATTAAAACCACAGTGAGATATGAGATACCACCTCACACTGGTCAGAATGGCCATCATAAAAAAATCAACAAACACTATTCGAAAAAATCCAAACTGATGGAAGACTCCCAAACTCTTTTTATGAAGCCAGCATCATCCTAATCCCAAAACCAGATAAAGATACAACGAAGAAAGAAAACTTCAGGCCAATATCGCTGATGAACATAGATGCCAAAATTCTCAAAAAAATATTGGCAAACCGCATCCAGCAATACATTAAAAAGATCATACACCATGACCCAGTGGGATTCATCCCAGGTATTGAAGGATGGTACAATATTCGCAAATCAATAAACATAATACATCACATCAACAACAGCAAAGACAAAAATCACATGATCACATCAATAGATGAGGAAAAAGCATTTGATAAGATATAGCACCCATTTCTGATAAAAACACTCAGCAAAGTAGGAATAGAGGGAGCATTCCTTAACATAATAAAGGCCATATGTGAGAGACCTATAGCCAACATCATACTCAATGGACAAAAACTTAGAGCTTTTCCACTAAGATCAGGAACAACACAAGGATGCCCTCTCTCACCACTCCTATTCGACATAGTATTGGAAGTCCTAGCCACAGCAATCAGACAAGAAAAAGAAATAAAAGACATCCTAATTGTAAAGGAGGAAACAAAACTGTCACTGTTTGCAGATGACATGATAGTATACACAGAAAATCCTATAGACTCCACCAAAAAACTACTTGACCTAATAAATGAATTTGGCAAAACAGCTGGATACAAAGTCAATACTCAGAAATCAAAGGCATTCCTCTATACGAACAACAAAACTGCAGAAACAGAAATCAGGAAACAAATCCCATTTGATATAGCAACAAGAAAAATAAAGTACCTAGGAATCAACCTAACCAAGGAGGTAAAAGACCTGTACTCAGAAAACTACACAACATTGAAGAAAGAAATGAAGGAAGACACAACCAAATGGAAGCATGTACCATGTTCATGGATTGGGAAAATTAACATCATCAAAATGTCCATACTACCCAAAGCAATTTATAGATTCAATGCAATCCCCATTAGAGTACCTATGACATATTTCACAGATATAGAACAAACATTTCAGAAATTCATATGGAACCATAAACAACTCCGAATAGCTGCAGCAATTTTGAGAAAGAAGAACAAAGCAGGAGAGATCACAATACCTGATATCAAACTGTATTACAAGGCCACTGTAATCAAAACAGCCTGGTAATGGCATAAAAACAGGCACAAAGACCAAAAGAACAGAACAGAGAGACCAGAAATAAACTCAAGTCTTTATGGTCAATTAAGATTTGACAAAGGAGGCAGGAGCATAAAATGGAGCAAAAGCAGCCTCTTCAACAGATGGTGTTGGGATATCTGGACACCTACATGCAAAAAAATGAAACTCAATCACCAACTTACGCCATACACAAAATTAAACTCAAGATGGATAAAAGACTTACATATAAGACATAACACCATAAATGTCCTAGAGGAAAACTAGGACATTGGCAGGAAAATCTCAGACATTCCACACAGCAACATCCTCATAGACATGTCCCCTAAAGCAAGGGACATAAAGGAAAGAATAAACAAATGGGACCTCATCAAAATAAAAAGCTTCTGCATGGCTAAAGAAAGCAGCACCAAATTACAAAGTGAACTGACAATATGAGAAAAGATATTTGCCAATGATATCTCAGACAAGGATTTAATCTCCAAAATACATAAAGAACTCACACGACTCCACTCCAGGAAGACAAACAACACAATTAAAAAATGGGCAAAGGACTTCAACAGACACTTCTCCAAGGAAGACATACAGAGGGCCCAGCGACATATGAAAAGATGCTCAGCATCACTAGACATCAGAGAGATGCAAATTAAAGCTACAATAAGGTACCATCTCACACCGGTCAGAGTAGCCAACATAAACAAATGCAGAAACAAATGTTGGAGAGGATGCGGAGAAAAGGGAACCCTAGTGCACTGTTGGTGGAATGCAGACTGGTGAGGCCACTATGGAAAACATTATGGAATTTCCTCAGAAAACTAAAAATGGAACTGCCCTTTGACCCATCAATTCCACTGCTGGGATTATACCCTAAGAACCCTGAAACACCAATCCAAAAGAACCTATGCACCCCAATATTCATAGCAACACAATTTACAATAGCCAAGTACTGGAAGCAACCTAAGTGCCCATCAGCAAGTGAGTGGATCCAAAAACTATGGTATATTTACACAATGGAATTCTATGCAGCAGAGAGAAAGAAGGAGCTTATGCCCTTTGGGACAGCATGGATGGAACTGGAGAGCATTATGCTAAGTGAAATAAGCCAGGCCATGAGGGACAAATACCATATGATCTCACCTTTAACTGGAACATAATCAACAAAAGAAAAAAGGAAACAAAATATAACCAGAGACATTGAAGTTAAGAACAATCTAACAATGGGCAGGGGGAGTGGGGAGGGGACAGTGAGGAGAGGGGATTACAGGAACTACTATAAAGGATACATGGACCAAATCAAGGGGGAGGGTAGAGGTGGGGGAGGGAGGGGGTTCAGCTGGGGTGGGGTGGAGGGATGGGGAGAAAAGGCACACAACTGTAATTGAATAACAATACAAAATAAAAATAAAATAAAATAAAATATTTAAAAAAATCAACAAACAACATATGCTAGAGAAGATGTGGAGAAAAGGGAACCCTAGTACACTGTTGATAGGAATGCAGATTGGTGCAGCCACTGTGGAAAACAGTATGGAATTTTCTCACAAAATTAAAAATGGAACTGCCTTTTGACCCAGCAATTCTACTGCTGGGATTATATCCTAAGAATCCTGAAACACCAATTCCAAAGAACCTATGAACCCCAATGTTCATAGCAGTGTTATTTACAATAGCCAAGTGCTGGAAACAACCTAAGAGCCCATCAAGAAATGAGTGGATCAAAAATCTGTGGTACATTTACACAATGAAATACTATGCCACAGAGAGAAAAAACGAGCTCTCTACCCTTTGGAACAGCATGGATGGAAGTGGAGAACATTCTGTTAAGTGAAATCAGCCAGGAGGTGAAAGGCAAATACCATATGATATCACCTATAAGTGGAATCCAGCCAACAAAAGAAACATGCAAGCAAATATAACCAGAGACATTGAAGTAAAGAAAAACTCAATGGTAACCAGAAGGGAGGGGGAAGGGGGAAATGAGAGACAGAAGGGAAAGGGTTGTCAAGGAACATGTATATAGGACTTACTGGACAAAGCCAGAGGGAGGATTGAGAGTGGGAGGCAGGGTGAGTGGAGTGAGGGAGGGTTGGGTGGTGGAAATGGAGACAATTGTGCTTGAACAACAATAAAAAAAAGAAACCAGATATTTATAAACTACATATAGAGAAATAAAATAATACATCATTTATCAGCAATGATCCCAAAACATTGTGGAAAAGAGTTTTTATTCATATTACTAGTAAAACTTTAGGAATAAATTGGCACAATGTGTAGTCTTTGTAAAGATCTCAAATTATATTTTCTGAGTTATCAGAACTAATAAAAATGAACAAGAGTATAGAACCTATATAAATAGATCAAATACATTTTACTTAAAATATAATGACAGCCTTGATTCAACAGATGCATTATGATGTTCCAGGTTGGGAAGTATGACCATTGTAAAAACATTATTTTGCCCTGGCTGGTGTGGCTCAGTGGATTGAACTCTGTCCTTCGAACCGGAGTTTCACCAGTTTGATTCCTATCAGGACATGTGCCTGAGTTGTGGGCCAGGTGCCCAGTAGGGGGTGTAGGAGAGGCAACCACACATTCATGTTTCTGTCTCTATTTCTCCCTTCCTCCCTTCTGTCTAAAAATAAATAAATAAATAAATAACCCAAAACATTAATTTTATTCTACTAATTTAAATATTTAATTCATTTCCATTATGTACCTACCGAGAATATTTTGGAACTCAAAGTCAGTCATACAAAAGTTTAATGGAAGAATAGAAAAGGTAAGACTGACATACATTTCTTTTTAAAAAAAGAGTAAGTAAAAGGGCACTCCCAAATATTTCATATTAAAACAGGGCCATGATAATCAAAACAGCATGTGATTGTACCAAATCCTCACAGTCAGATATATGGGACTGATTCAAAATATCAGGAACAGGATTTTAGTATAATCTGAATTTGATTTATGATGAAGTAAAATTTCACTCTGTTATGTAGAAAAATAACAGTCTATTTAATTAGGGATGCTGAGTCCATTATTATTTATAAACAAATAAGATCTCTACCTCAGATCATAATCCATAGCAATGAAAACTATGGTAATTGGCACATTTGCCTACATCAAAACTCAAAATCTTCATATGTCAACATATTAGGGATAAATGTTAAAAAATATAAGTTTCAGTTATGAAACTAAGTCATGAAAAATAAGTTCTAGGTATCTGCCGTGCAGCATGATGCCTATAATTAACAACACTGTCTTGGACACTTAAAATTTGTTAAAAAGGTAAATCTCATGTTAAATGTTCTTACTACAATAAAAAAACATTATAACATACTGTTTCAAATAGTGAATAGTCTCATTAAATAGAGCCTTAAAAACAATAATGAAAGAATGAGTAATAAGTACCTAAGTAACAAAATCATGATTAGATCATAAACAAAGTAATACAAAATGAGAAAAATAATAGGAATTGTTTAACCTCAAAATTGATTAAATAAAAATCTATACACTTTTTCATTGTTAAATATGAAAAATTGAGTAAGAATGATAGCCAATGTTGGCAACGGTTCAAGTAAATGGCACATATTTTGGAGGGGAGTTAACATGGCACAACAGTGTGTAGAAAAATTTGATAATATGTACCAAAACACTTTAAATTATAGTATCTTTGATCTAGTAATGTTTCCTCCCGAAACTTACCCTAAGGAAATAATTATGGATGTGAATTAGAGCATTAATATTTAATAGCAAACATAAAACAAAATATAAGTAACCCACATTTACAACCACAGATTATTACTGAGGGACCTTAAATCTATATGATGGGAATACCTGTAGGCATTAATCATGTATGCAAAAGAATATATGTTCCATGGCATGCAATAGTATCTAGGATGATTAATATTATGGGAATAAGTAGTTTATAAAATATTACACATAGTATAATCTCCAGAAAAATCTTTGAGAGATATATACTAAAGTATTAACAGTGATTATTTCTTGTTTGTGGCATTATGAGTGATTTTTTTATCATTTAAAAATTATTATTCTATTACAATTGTCTCAATTTTTCCCCCTTTGCCCTTGTCCTCCCATCCCACCCCGCACTGCCACAGTCAATTCCCACACTATTGTCCATATTCATGGGTCATTCACACATGTTCTTTGACTAGTCTCTTCCCCTTGTTTCCACCATTATCCTCCTCCCCTCTTCCCTCTAGTCACTTTCAGTGTGTTCCATGTTTCCATGCCTGTGGTTCTATTTTGATCATTAGTTTATTTTGTTCATTAGATTCCTCTTATAGGTGAGATTATATGGTATTCGTGTTTCACTGATTGGCTTATTTCACTTAGCTTAATAGTTTCCAGGTCCATCCATGCTGTCAAAAAAAGGTAGGAGTTCCTTCTTTCTTTCTGCTATGTAGTATTCCATTGTGTAAATCTACCACAGGCAGCCGGGTAGATTTATCAGAAAGGTGCAAAGCAAGGGGATTTCTTGGCCCCAGCCTGGCAGGATGAAGGCTGTGAAGAGTGGAGAGTGTGGACCTCTGTCTGCTGCAAGGGCAGTGGGCTGGGAACTGGAAGTGCATGAGCTGAGCACCTGAGATTATTTAAAACCAGACAGAGTCCCCTTCCATGGCAGAGATGGAAGAGAATGTTGCATTGCACCCCCACCTCCTGCAGGAGTGGGAAAGTTCTACTAAACAGGCAGGTCAGGCTCAAGAACACTATAGGGTACATTTCCATAAAAGAAAGACTGCAAGAGGAATGCCTGAAGGGCCCATTTTGAACTTCTCTCAGGGAAACAAAATACAGTGGTTCCTAGGGCCCTATTTCACTGAGGCCAGCAAAGCAGGGAGATCAGAAATTGGTGCAGCAAGGGGGAGTGAGAGACCTGCTAGGCCTCAGCTCCCACACACAGCTGCAGTCAACACCAAGCAGGAGAGAGCTGACCCTCTTACACAAATTGTCTCCCTACCACACTGACAGCTAATCCATCAGAAACTATACATCATTGGAAATAAGCTGGGACAGACCAAGATTGGTGATGCAGGGGCAGGGGGAACACACACACAATTTTCCCAGAAGACTAAACAATGCCTCTCTGTAGAGACCTATGGCTTGCACTCTCCTGATCACAACAGAATCTCCTTCTAGAGGCAGGTGAAGATGGTACAGGCAGTGTTGCCAGAGGTTGGATGACCCATCCCCAGGACCTTGAGCTGATAAAAAACCAGAGATGGATCCAGAAAGAGAAGTCAGCAGGCAAACACCAAACTGCTGAGATGAGTGCTTTTTTAATTGTGATTTTCTGTATTTTCCAAAATTTCTTAATTATTGCTTTATTTTTGTAATCAGAAGAAGGTAGCCAAAGTTACTAAATATTGAACAGAAAGGTGATAAAATGAGACCCATCCTTCTGCTTGCATACACATATGTGAGACTATATTTACACACACATGCTTGCCTGCACACACATACCCCCTCCCAGAGTACAGAACTCATTTTTTTGTAGCATCAGCTCATAGCATCTGTGAATTAATAGGCTTCAGAGCTGTTGTATTTGTGATACATGTGGAATATTTGAACAATGCTCAACATAAATTCCCCAGTCACATGGGCGTTGCAGACCCTTGCCACTTGGTGAAGAGGTTTGGTCTGCCATGGACAAATCTGCTATCTGAGGAGTTTTCTTCAGGCCCAGACCTGACCATTCCCAAATACTCAGAATACTACAGGCCTAGAGGATATTTATTTTTTCCACTTTTCCTTCAGTTACTCCCTGAGGAGTTCTCTGTTGATAACTGATAGAAGATTTACTATTTTATGGGAGTCAAGAAGCAACATTGCTATGCCTGTTTAATATTTACTTTTTCGTCCTCCTTCCCTGCTTTTGTTCCTTCCTTCCTCTCTCTCTCCCACCCCTCTCTCTGTCTCTCCATTCTTTTGTTTTCTCCTTCCTTGCTCTCTCTTCCCTCTCAGGTACCTCCTATACAGCAGGTATAATGCTTAGCATTGACCAGTCAGGAGCAAACCTGCCTAATTGCTTTCAGTAAGCTCAGTTACTTAGGGGGATATCTAGTGCTTAAAGTGAAATTTGCCACTGAAGTGTTATGTGCTTTCAGAAAATTTATGAATTCATACTTTGCGAGGGCTAAATCTAATAATTCTCACAAGGGTTTGGTGACAAAGCTGGCAAGAAGCTTAAATGTTTTGACAGAATAGCAGAAGTCAGGCCACTTGCCTCACTCTTCAACAACTCTATTACTGTGGAATAAAATGTAATGTAATGACCAGTTTACACACCCTATCCTAGCAAATTGGATCTCTATTCCAGTATGCTGCTATGGGCTGAATGTCTGTGCCCCCTCCAATTCCAAATCTCCAATGTGATTGTAGTAGGAGGTGGGGACCTTTTGGGAGGTGATTAGGTTATGAGGGCACAGATCTCATGAATGGTTTTGTCCCCTTATGAGAGAGACTCCAGAAAGAGCCCTGGCTCCTTCCCTCATGTGAGGTCACAATGATAAAGGCAGCCCTCTGTGAGGATGCAGTCCCTCACCAGACAACAAATCTGCTAGCCCCCTGACTTTGGACTTTTCACCTCCAGAACTCTGAAGAGCAAAATGTCTGTTGTTTATAAGCCACCCAGTCTGTGGTTCTCTGTTGTAGCAGTTCAAAGGGACTAAGATATCCTGAAAATGTTTTCAAGCTTACCCTAACCAGTAATAAACTTTTCTTCTCTCCTTCACTATTAACTATATTATACACAGGAGTATCTCCCAGCCCCAGCCCCCAACACCTGCAAATTGTCATTTCAGTCTCACTGTTTTTAAATGTCATTCTTCTTCACAGAACATTGGGTTTTTCTAGGGTGGTTAGAAAAGTAGACCTGACATTTGTCCTCTTTTCCTCTGCTTTCCACCATTAATCTCTTTTACCTCCTTTTAATTTGTAAAGGCTCTGGATGTGAATACATCAACTTGGGAGTTGGGATTAAAAAGGTGAAACAAGATTTTAATTTGGGTATGGGAATTTTCTCGTAGAGATTAAAAGAAGAGTCAAGGCCATGTTACTGTTCAAAGTTCAGACAGTATATACATTCATGAATTAAAGATAACATAGTATTGCTAGACAGGATTCAGATAGAAGAATGTTCTGATTTATTAAACTTGTCTTTATAAGTAAGATAAAGCAGTTGAGCTAATAGACAATCTGGGTCTCTTTTCCCTGAATCTCAGAAGGAAATATTTCTGCTGTTAAGAGTCTTGGGAGAGGGAGAAGTATAAAAATGTGTTTTACTCCAATGGGCAGAGATTGGGAGAGGGGCTATATAATTTGTACATTGAGGCTAATTCACATAGTGTTAATTGCATCCTTCTCCTAGTCAGGTGCTGCCCTGAGACTCTACATACTCCGCTGAGTCACCCCTTGGAATTGTTAAAAGCTGAACAGTGGTTTAGAAGAAACCATGATCTTGGCTTCCACTGTGCACTGCAGCCATACGAGCATGTGGGAGGCCATCTCCATCATGGGGAGGTGGAGAAGGACAGGCACTAGGACCATTTCTGTTACTTTTTGTCAATGCTTCCTATAAATTAACTTTGCTGTTATGGCAGTTTAATTAATTTAAGTGTGTGGAGGGGCAACCAGAGAGTTGACATGGGATCTAGGACAATGTTAATAGCTTATGTTTTTCCTGTGATTCCCATTTTGACCTTGGGAGTCTTCCTTTATTCTAGTCCACCTAGGCGTCTGTGAATCCAGAAAGACATGTCAGGTTCTGAAATCCAAAGGAAGGTTTTGCATCTGTACTTGGCCTTGCTAAACAGGATTAATGGTTTAAAGTTTATTTCTTTTTTCATCATGGGAAAAAATCTTGTTTGGCAGGCTAGATCACTCAGTTTTAGAAAGGGAGTATTTTGATAGGTCGAAGAGGAAGAAGAAAGGAAGAAAGACCCTTTTTCCAGTTTCAAGGGGTTGTGGGAGGTGACAAAGATGAAAGTGACAAAGTAGTGTGTGAAATGGGTCTTAATGTCTATTCTTCAGACATCAACCTAGAGTGGTAGTTTGTCAGTAAATAAGAGTATCACCAAGTACAGAGGGGCAGGAATTCTCTATTCCTTGTTTGCGATTCTGGGAGGACGTTAGCGCTTTGCACACTGATCACAGCATATCACTTAAAACGTGCTTGGGAGAACTCTATGGAAAGACCTGGCTAAGTGACATGGCCTTTTATCCATGGTCATAGGAGAGATGGTTTTTGCCAAGAAGTATTAGAATCAAAGTTAGACCTTAGAACTATCTTTAGCACCAGCAGGAGATAGGATGAGGTATTCTGTGGCTGTGAAACCTGAGCAGATATATGAGTCCAAGCAAGGAAGAATGGGCCAAAATTTTACCAGGGCCTATTTCTTTACTGGAGACCAGACGAGCCAGACCAGAGGTTTCTGCATTCAGGAACCATAAACTGTTCCCCTCTGCCTCTTGTCTACAGAGGGGAGCAAAACACCTCTATTCTCTTCAGCAGAGGAACAGCTGAACATGTCCAAGTCCCAAAGGGCTCTTTTTTGATATTAGACTAAACTTTAGATTAGATTGGGTATTTACTTACACAAACTGTGGAGGACACTGTAGGAGGAATAAATTAGTTACAGACAAAATAACAAACTATATATTTAAAAGTTCTTATATAACAAATTTTACTTCTTTAGGTTACAATGTGAAAAAATATTGGCAACTGCTCTTCAAATGTTAGTAGTAAAAGCTAGCCCACAGATATCGTTCTGTAAAACTAATTTCCCTTTCAACTTAAACAATCTTGATTAAAGCTGAGACAGTTTGAGAAATTGAACTGTCTTCCTCTTTGTTTCTCCTATTTTCTCACACTGCAAGCACCCCAACTCCCATCTTCAGTTTCTAAGGTTTTTAGCACTGAAACATGGGAAACCAAGTTTTCTAGATCACAAAGGTTGTCTTGATGAAATTCCATTCAAAGAATATCACCTGTTGTGAACTTACGATGGTCATATCTTTTATACTTGTTAAAGCATTGGTGCAGCTGTTTGCATTGACATTTCTGCATCTGGATCTTGAATTCACTGTTTTTTCTTTTTAAAAATCTTAAGTTTTTAAAAGACAAGTGGTAAGAAATGATACTGCCTACTCCTGTCTGAACTTGTGAAGACTCGCCTTGTTTTCAAATTTGTTTGAACTCTCCTGGTTTTTAAAATTTGTTTAACAAATATAATTAAAGGACACAAGGTTTATCACATAGATACTCTGCATCTAGATTTTGCTTCCTTTTTATGTATCGAACTCTGCATGGTTCTTGGCTTTTCTTGTCTTTCTCGGTCACGTTTTCTTTTTTTGTTGTTTGTTTTTTAAATTTTATTTTTCATTTACAATTTACATTCAATATTTTCTTATTCTGAGGTATGCATGTGCTTCACGGACTTGGTGAACCCACTAAAGTTGCTTGTGTATGCTATATGAATACACATTTTTTTCTACTGAAGGTCCATCTTTTTCATAACATTTTCAATGAGGAATGAGACTGAATAAATTTGAGTATTTTCATTGTATCTTTATATGTCAGCCTTATTTTTGTCCCATTAATTCTTCATTTTCTCCTGTCTCTTTATTCCCCTCTTCCTCCTTCTGTAATATGGGTAGGAAATATGTCTTTATCAACACAGAAAAACTTTGCTTTCTGATTATAATATAAAGAGGGAAGAATGAGAAAATTTTATATATTTATTTAAAAGTTGTTAGGTGTTCTTCAGTTTATTACTTAACTATAGTTAATTAGTTATTTTAAAGCAAACAAAAAATCAAAATAAAATCCATAATAATAGCAACAAAGCACCCTTTGGGATTCTTTTGATTTTGAAAAGAAGTATAAAAAAAGGAGTATAAAAAAAGGAGTATAAAAAAATATAAAAAAAGAAGTATAAAAAAAGTCTTCCAAACATGGAAGACTTGTCAAGTGGAGAGCAGCATTTGCAAAGGGCAGGAATATATGAGCAGGTCCCAATGGGAAGTTGTCCCTAGTCTGGTACTACTGGAGTGTGGAGTTCTGAGAATGGTGAGGAAGAAAGGCATAAAAGAAGGTGGAATGGAGTGTTAGAAACAGAGTGAGTAGCCCTGGCTGGTGTGGCTCAGTAGATTGAATGCCAGCCTGTGAACCAAAGGGTCACTGGTTCGATTCCCAGTCAGGGCACATGCCTGGGTTGTGAGCCAGGCCCCCAATTGGGGGTGCACAGGAGGAAACCCACATTGATGTTTATCTCCCTTTCTTTCTCCCTCACTTTCTCTAAACATAAATAAATACAGATAGTTACCAGAGAGAAGGGGAAAGGAGGGTAATGGGGGAGAGAAGGGGAAGGGTCATCAAGGAACATGTATAAAGGATCCATGGAGAAAGCCAAAGGAGGTAGGATTGAGGGTGGGAGGTGGGGGTGTGTGGGGTAGGGGAAAGTGGTGGCGGGAAAATGGAGACAACTGTACTTGAACAACAATAAAATTAAAAAAAAAAATCATCAACCCCCCCTCCCCAGTGAATAGTATAGTAGTACTACTGGTGGCATGAGTTGAAAATTGCTTTTTATTTTTTAGTGATGCAATTAACATGATTGACGGGGAGAAGTTATAGAGGGAGAGACTAAGGATCTTGGAAAACCATTAAATTATCTTATGGATTTTGGTATGTTTGCTGCTCTTTCTGTGTCATTGCTCTTTACATTTTAAATATTTCCTTTTGAAAGTCAGTGTGATAAATGGTCATGGTCTATATTTAGGATGTGGTTTGCAAAGAGAAGATGTGGTTCTCTCCTTTCCATTGCATTCACTCTGTGTGCATGAACAGGCCCTACCAGGTGTTATGTCTTCCTGACTGACCATTCTTTGTGATCCTGTTGATTGTTCACTGCCAGAAGGTGACAATGTGAAGGCTGAGACTGGTGAAAATACTAGGTTTCTTTTCATTAAAAATAGAACATTGCTCATAACAAAGAAGTCAATTGGCATGCAACAGCAAGTTATTGATGTTATAGCTAACCCATTTGCAAGTTTTATCTAAAGGTGTCATTTTTCCTATGAAGTTCTGCATAAAATTTATTGCATTTCAGGTTAATGCTATTGACCACCAGGGAAGGCAGTAAAAATATAGTGTGTGTCACTTAATCTTCCCTTATAGTAGAATCAACACTGTCTTCATTTGACCTTGAATTTCCTGGACATTATGGGCCGTGGTATACTGGAACAGTGTGCAATACCCTGGACCTTTTGAGTCTTAGCATCTGCTGGAAACTTAATGACTCACATCACTTTGGCAACTGTGCTTTGGGCTTATAGCTGTAATGCAGGCTCATGTGGATAATGGAACCAGTTTCCTGTCTCTGTCGTAGTAAATGGTCTTAAATGAACTTTGTTCAAAAAACTTTCCGTTATAGAACCATTCACACTGTTTTTGACCTTGTCAAAACTCATTGTCTGCTGCAAAAATGGTCATTGTTGGTTAGAGGAATAAAATTACATAACTATCATGTATTACTGACATAACCTGAACCATGAAAATTGAAGAAAAGGGATTTTTTAAAAAAGACTTTCTATCCTTGCTGTGTAGTATTACTGATTTCTCTATTTTTATTCTTGAGACTGGCTTTTGGGGGATTTATATTACCCAAGTAATTGGATTTCTAATTTCCTTTGGGAATTATTAAACTGCCTAATAGACTAAATGGTTTAGTGTCATTTTTATCTGTTTGACTTTTAGTTATGTAGAATTCTAATGAAGGATTTCTGTTGTCCCAATCACCCTGAAAATTAGTAAAACTATTCTAAGTTTGAATTTTAAGAAATTCTTATCTAAACAGATATTATAAGAAGCATAAAGCTTTACTTTTATGTTTATAAAGTTAATTTATTTGTTAAATGCAAGTATGTGCATGTTTGTGTGTATTTGCATTTAACTAAGGCTATGATAGTGATATACATGAAATATTGCAGGAAAAAAACCAGAGTTTGGAGGAAACATTTGAATATAAGGTGAATTTCAGTTTGTGAAAAACCTTAGTTAAAACCAAGCAAACTATGAACTCATTGAAAATATAAAATCAGAAGAAAAGTCACTAAAAAGATCATTTTAAAGATCTAAAAGTATTGCTGGTATATTGTTTAGATATAGTTACCTTTTATTCCCCAATTTTAATGTCTCTGGTTATATTTTGCTTTCTTGTTTGTTTTGTTGAGTAAGTTCCCTTTATAGGTGAGATCACATGATATTTGTCTTTCACTGCCTGGCTTATTTCACTTAGCATAATGGTCTCAAGTTCCATCCATGCTAACGTGCAAAGGGTAGGAGCTCCTTCTTTTTTTAAAAGGTAAAGATATACCTTTCATATGAGGAAAATATTTAGATTTCTATGCACTCAGACCTTCTCTTTCAAGATCTATTAAAAATTAACATAAATGGGAGAATGCATTTCGGTTATTGCATACTTCTCATTTTGCAAAGTGCCTTGGTGGATATTCTGAGTAATATTTAATATTTTATTTCTCAAATATATATTGAGTACTTCCTGTTGTGAGTCACTGGAAGCTTTTAGTAGGATAAAAATGAAGTTTTGTGAGGGAGATCTGTGGAAATTGTGGTGATTGATGGGTAATGAAATAAAACTGAACCCAGGATTTGGAGGTAATTCAATAGCCAAAGAATGGAGTACAAAGGACCTAGACTAACCAAGGTGGTGGCAATGGGAATGAAAGTAAAGGAAGGGGTTGAGGAATATTTTTTAAAAAACTGAGTTGAGTGTGTATAGGTGAGATAGGTAAAAGAAAGAAGGAAATGAAAGAAGATTCAAGGAACAATGGAACTGCTAGAAACAAGAAATCCAGAAAGGCAGGTGGTTGGTAGAGAAAGACCAAGGATTAGGAGGTTGATGATAGACTTCCAACTGAAGTTGTTAATTGGCATCTGGGGCTCTGCAGAAAAATGAGTAGATTAATGTAGTGGCTAGGGGATTATCTAGTTGGATGCAGGAAGGTACAACTCAGGAAAATTGAAGTTCTACCAAGTTCCTGTTGTTGAGATTGATATAAATAAGTGAATTGTGAGTAAAACATCCTATAATCAGAACTACTATATTGTAACTATTGTTACATTGTGGAAAATACCTGGGAACTTAGGTGAACAAGTTTAGTACTTTCTACAGTCACAAATGTGCATGTCCAAATAATCTTGTGGGTTGGGCATCAATGAAGAACTTTTCATGTTTTCTGTGTTTTATTTGATACAATTGCAGGTATGAAGTGAAGTTTTTCCTAACTAGTAGGCAAACTTTGTGCCCATCCCAGAGTTTAGACTGAGCACTTCCCCTTTCTGAGCTCCTCAAGCTTACCTACTAAAAATGGATACATAGAAGAATTAAAAAAGGCAACTCTACAGTGCTTCTTTTACTCTTTTTGAGAGTGGAGCAAATGGAATCGTCTAAGCATAGACTAAGTAAGTTCCTAGAGAGATTGGGAGGA
Organism: Desmodus rotundus; assembly: GCF_022682495.2. Classification (NCBI taxonomy): domain Eukaryota; kingdom Metazoa; phylum Chordata; class Mammalia; order Chiroptera; family Phyllostomidae; genus Desmodus; species Desmodus rotundus. Next base: position 61,608,043 of record NC_071394.1, read on the forward strand.
CTTGGAAAAGAATGAGTTTTCATATTAATTTCTCCAGAGGTGGGGAGGAGAACTTAGCCAAGAGTAGAGAGGTGAGACCTCATGCTTTGAGTAATTTTTTACAGACTTGGGAGCTGCAAGTGTGAAATTACCTGGAGGCAGAAGAAGACCTGCCTCATCATGTCTCTTGATTGAATTCTCAGCATCATGTCATCTCAACTGTGTTCAGTTTGGTCACCATCTCACCCAGACTCAGCACCTGGAGCCCCATCCTCATTCTGGTAATGATCTTACTGGGTTCATCATGTCCCTGGGCCCCCCAGCCAAATCAAAGAGTATACTTCCCTAATTTTCCTTTAACAAGATGTAATGGTAATGATAAAATCTGGGTGAATAATTGAAACAGGAAATGGGAAAGGGAACAAAATGAGGAAGAGGCATAGTTCATTGGGAGGGAGGACGAGATTTGGAAATAAAACTCTGGCAAGAACAATATTCAGAAGTCCTTGTAACAAGCAGCAGACAAATCTGTCACTGTGTAAAAAGGTTTTTAAATTCTAAACTGGCACATAAGGAAAATATCCTTATCTTAGTAGGTGAGTAGTGTATGAAACAGATTATTGGATGAGGAATTTAGGAATGGCAACCAAGATACAAAGACAGAAGAAATAGGGACATGCAAGCTAAAATGATGCTTAGGAACAAGAGAGGAATACAGTTACCAGAACCTAGATGCTGTATTATGGTTATTCGAGGACACAGAAGATGCTGAATCCCAGATAATGAAGCTAGAACTAGTTTCTTGGCAGAGGTTTTGATCTCCGATATGAAAACCAGGAGGAATGTGGAAGCTGGGAACTAATCTGGATCTTTAAAACTCCCAAAGTGTTGTCACTTTTTAAACTTCAATTTCCAATTGTTATTGCTAGTATATAAAAAATAATGAAGTTTGTATATTGATCCTATAATTTGTGGCTTTATAAACTCACTGATTGTTCTAGGAAACCCCTCTTCCCTGCTTTTTAGTTTCTGTAAGGATTTTCTAAATAGATAATCATACAATTTATGCATAGTGATAGTTTTATTTTTTCCTTTCTAATTTATATGCATATCTCTTTTCCTTGCCTTATGGGTATGATGTTGAATAGGGGCAAGTGAACATCCTTACTTTTCCCCAGTTTGGGGGAAAACAGTCAATCTTTTACCATTAAATAAGATGTTTGTGGTATTTTTTTATCATTACTTGTCAGATTACTTGATGTTCCTGTTCATTTCTAGTTTGTTAAAAGGATTTTTTTTGCTTGTTTTACTATGAATGGATGTGGGGATTCATAAAATGCTTTTTATCAATCTTTTGAAAAGCTCCCTGTTTTTACTTTGTTGATATGATTAAGTATATTGGTTGATTTTTAAGTGTTGAATCAACTTTGCATTCCCAGGGTATATTCATATACCATTTAGTTGTGTTAGATTTTTTGTATCTTGTTGTATTTAATTTATTATGTTTTATTGGTAATTTTTCTTTGTTCATGAGGAATACAGGTCTGAAGTTTTCTTATGTCTTTGTCTTCTTTTGGTATTGATGTAATAATACTGGCCAAAAAAAAGTATAAAAGGAAAATATTCTATTCACTTATATTTTGAAGAAGATATTGTCTATAATTGGTATTATTTCCTTCCTAAGTGTTTGGAAGAATTCACTGTTGAAACAATCTTGGCCTGCATTTGTCTTCGTTAAAATGTCAGAATAGAGAACCAAGATGGCAGCGTAGGTAGACACACTGCGCCTTCTCGCACAACCAGAACTGACAGAAAATCGAACATCAAGAAAGTCTGACACCAAGTAGATAAAAAACAAACATACATCCAGACCGGTAGGAGGGGCGGAGACGGGCACTGGGGTGGAGAGGACTCCCATGGCCGTGGCGGGACTGAGACTGGCAGAGTATGGGACCAATAGGGCAGGCAGTCTGACCACTAGCAGACCCGGCGGCCCCACATTTGCACACAGATAAACTGGGACGAACGGTGGGGAGTGAAGCAGACCGAGTAACCCAGGGCTCCAGCGCGGGGAAATAAACCCTCAAACCTCTGATTAAAAACGCCCTTGGGGTTTGGGGCGGCAGCAGGAGAGACTCCCACCCTCACAGGAGAGGTCATTGGAGAGACCCACAGGGGCCTAGAGTGTGCACAAGCCCACCCACTCAGGAACCAGCACCAGAGGGGCCCAATTTGATTCTGGGTAGCACAGCGAGTGACTGAAACCCGGTGGAGAGTGTAGCGGGCACCATTACTCCCTCTCTGCCCCTCTCCCACGTACAGCGTCACAGCACAGCAACCAGCGTTACCCTGCCCTGGTGAACACCTAAGGCTCCACCCCTTTAAGTAACAGATGCGCCCAGACAAAAAAAAAAAACAATGGCCCAAATGATAGAACACTTCAAAGCTCCAGAAAAAATACAACTAAGCGACGAAGAGATAGCCAACCTATCAGGTGCAGAGTTCAAAGCACTGGTTATCAATATGCTCACAGACTTGGTTGAATCTGTTCGAAAGACAGATGAAAAAATGAAGCCTATGCTAAGAGAAACAAAGGAAAATGTACAGGGAACCAATAGTGATGCGAAGGAAACTGGGACTCAAATCAATGGTGTGGACCAGAAGGAAGAAAGAAACATCCAACCAGAAAAGAATGAAGAAACAAGAATTCAGAAAAATGAGGAGAGGCTTAGGAACCTCCAGGACATCTTGAAATGTTCCAACATCCGAATTATAGGGGTGCCAGAAGGAGAAGAGTAAGGACAAAAACTTGAAAACTTATTGGAACAAATAATGAAGGAGAACTTCCCCAGTCTGGCAAAGGAAATAGACTTCCAGGAAGTCTAGGAAGCTCAGAGAGTCCCAAAGAAGCTGGACCCAAAGAGGAACACACCAAGGCGCATCATAATTACATTAGCCAAGATTAAGCAGAAGGAGAGAATCTTAGAAGCAGCAAGAGAAAAGGACACAGTTACCTACAAAGGGGTTCCCATAAGACTGTCAGCTGATTTCTCCAAAGAGACCTTACAGGCAAGAAGGGACTGGCAAGAAGTATTCCAAGTCATGAAACGCAAGGGCCTACATCCAAGATTACTGTATCCAGCAAAGCTATCATTTAGAATGGAAGGGCAGATAAAGTGCTTCTCAGATAAGGTCAAGTTCAAGGAGTTCATCATCACCAAGCCCTTATTATATGAAATGTTAAAGGGAGTTACCTAAGAAAAAGAAGATCAAAAATAGGAACAGTGAAAATGACAGCAAACTCACAGTTATTAACGACCACACCTAAAACAAAAACAAAAGCAAACTAAGCAAACAACTAGAACAGGAAAGAATCACAGAAATGGAGATCACATGGAGGGTTATCAGCTGGGGAGTGGGAGGGGGAGAGCAGGGGGAAAGGTACAGAGAATAAGTAGCATAAATGATAGGTGGAAAATAGACAGGGGGAGGGTAAGAATAGTGCAGGAAATGTAGAAGCCAAAGAACTTATAAGTATGACCCATGGACATGAACTATAGGGGGGGAATGTGGGAGGGAGGGTGTGGGCAGGATGGAGTTGAGTGAAGGGGAGGAAATGGGACAACTGTAATAGCATAATCAATAAATATATCAAAAAATGTCAGAATAGTATTTGCAAAATGTGATTGAATATGTACTACGTATCTATATTTCTTGGTTATGTTCTCATATATTTTCTCAAAATCTATAACATATTTACAATCTCTACAGCAAGTGTTGACTTAGGTTAGCATAAGGTATTGATGGAAGGAAGGATCTATAAGTAGGTTTGATGCAATGTAGATACTGCTTTGTTAGTATTATTGATATTTCACTGAGAACTATGAAAATGTCTGGTAGAAAAGCTAGACTTGAAATTAAAGGTAAGGTAAACTTGGGACCTTAAGTTAAGTCATAGACTTCCTTGAGCCCAAGTTTCTTATCTAAAAAATAGTTATAACACATTATAAAATACATTTCATTAGACAAAGTCTTCTGAATTTATGCCTAATTTACAAATGATCCAATTGTTCTGATTTTCACTGAATATAAACATCCATTTTTCAAGGTAAAAAAGAACAAACATCAAAGGTTTAAGTTATGTATCTGTGAGAGAAGCACTAGTTGCTTATCAAAATAAGTATTTCCTTTGCTTTTTGGGTTTATATGGCCCTTGGAGGGATTTGTAGCTGAATTCCAGCCAGTTTACATGAGAGGTAGCGTTGCACGTCACTCCCAGTTCTGGTTCCTTAAGCTGTGTGTGGCCCTCCTTGTCTTTTTCCCCTTCAGTCTGGTGGAGGTGGAGACAATCAGTGATCTTAAACTTGGATACCTGCATTATTCCATGGATGAGACTTGCCCTGCCAGCACATTCTCCTCTCCAGTAATATGTGAAGAACACAACAACCTAAATTGTTTGGATCATTTGGGAATACATTTGTTAAAACAGCTACCATTAATTTCAATGTCTATTGTAGCAATAGCCACAGGAGAGTGGGGAGGGGATAGTGGGGAGAGGAGTCTATAGGAGCTACTATAAAGGACACAAAATCAAGGGGGAGGGTAGAGGTGGGGGAGGGAGGTGGGACTGGCTGGGGTGGGGTGGAGGGAAGGGGAGAAAATGCAGACAATTGTAACTGAATAAAAATAAATTAATTAATTTAAAAAAACAGCTACCATTACACTAATTTGTACAATTCAAGAGTTATCTTTTAATGGTGCCATAGCTTTCTATTAGGAATAATTATAAATGTTCAAATTTGAGCAATCCCAAGGTGAACAGAAGTATTCAATGTCAGATGGGACATTTTGTGATCCCCAAAATCTATGAATCAAAAGTAAGAGAAAAACAATTTTGAAGAGTTTGTCACTCAGGTGAAAGATTTTGGAGAAGGATATTTGTGTTTGGTTGTCTGTTTAAGGACAGGCATACCGTATTTTTTGGACCATAAGACACACGTAGGTTTTAGAGGAGGAAAATAGGAAAAAAATTTGAAGCAAAAAATGTGGTAAAATATTTAATAACATCCTTTAATGCAGAAATCCTTTTCTGCTTTGACATCTTTCCACAATTACGGTAGATTCAGCAGGAGACTATTGTACGCTATCGTATCTTTCTACAACAAAGTACAGTAATGACAGAACTATCAGCACTGTGTCCTTCATAGTTATGGGGACACTGTAGCTGAGAACATCAGTGGATGACGCACTGTTATGGGGAGATCTGCTCCTGGGGGGGCACGAGTTGTGTAACACTCTTGTATGGGGGCAGCAGTTGTGCACAACCTGCGTGGCTCTGCAGCTGTTGCCAAATTTCAGCTCCCATCATCCCGACCTGTCCAAGCATGATGGGAGTTGTAGTTTTGCAACAGCTGCAGGGCCACATTGACAAGTGACCCTGTAGTAGAATTTGCCTATGTTAATGTTAATGGGGGGACACACCAGTCACGTGATGGAGGCATGTTGGGGGCCCGCAGGCTTTCTACTAATGTACCTGCACTGCCCCTACCCTCCTCCCTAGCACTATAGTATGCTGCAGTGGGGACTCTGCTCCTGCCTCCCTTGCTCTGCACCTCTGGGATACCCCCTCCTCCCTGCCCAGGGCCCGCAGCATCGCCGGACTCCTGCAGCAGCTGGCTTCCTACAGCAGCGACCCTGCTCCTGCCTCCTGTGACCCAACTCCGCATCCCTCCGCACCCCCCCTTCCCCCCGCCATAGGGAGCCAGGTAAGCTACATTCGGACTATAAGACACACCCCATTTTCCTCCCAAATTTTTGGGGAAAGTGCATCTTATAGTCCAAAAAATACGGTAGTTATCCAAGTAACACTCCAGATCAGGGCATTCCACATGGTGATGTTTTGTGTTGCTAGAAACAGTACTCCCACCCATAACTGTGTGAGACACAGTGTGTAAGCAGTGTTGATTTAGGACTTGCTAAATGACTACTGGAGAAACGAAAAAATTTAGATGTGCTTAAGAGCAATAGGAGTTATCAGCTATTTACATGAACCATAATTCTACTTTAATGCTGAAAAGCATTTTCACACATTTAAACATGGTTCCACAGTACTTTAGAAATAACAAGTCAACAATTAAAATGCAGAGATAATAGATTCATGTGCCTTTTGTATGGCGGAGGTGCACTTGGTTTTCAAGGTGTATTCTGGCCTGCCAACAGTGGTGTTAATCATTGTCCCTCATTTCCTTTCACTGCTATGATTTCACAAGGATTTTCTTTTGTCTTGAAAAACTGCACATGGTGGAATGTTTCTTTGCCTTATTCCTGTAGTCATAACATACTCTACCATGTATATTGCTGTTTATTCTGTATTCTGGTATATTTTTTGAAAAATGGTTTTCATATCACAGATTTGATTCCTGTCTTGGTATTGAAAGATCATAAACAAATATATTTTTATGTTATTTTCTTTTAGTAAGCTTTATGATTTTATCCTCAACAACTGAACTAATTCAATAAGCAGCAGACCATAAGGCAGTAAATGGGTATGCTATTAATTTTTATTGCTAAAGTTTCTTTTATGTACTATTTGATCTAAAGATGTTACTCATATTTTTATGGTGAAATTGGCAGACCTGAAGAATTCTGTCTCTATAATGCTTATTGATGAAGCCAGGATGTTTTTAACTCAATAGCAGCCCCAGAAATGGCAGGCAGCATTTTGAATCTCACAAGCAGACCATTAAGTGAAAAGTCTTGAGTCAGAAAGGAATGGCCAAGTAGGTGATGGCAGTTTAGTTGTTTGATCAATAAGACACAATTTGGATGGTTTTATGACAGTATTAATATCAGTACTACAAGAACTTACTGGCTGATTTATTCTTTTCTTTGTTTACCTTCAATGTGAGAAGTATAGGCCTAAATTGCCTCAAGAATGCACTTAAAATTGCTTTGATTCTGTGGTTGCACAACATTGGAGCAGAAGCAGTTGACCGATAAAGTGGGATGGTCAAATTAAAAAAAAACACATGGAAGGAAACAAAATATTCCTTATGTCCAGATGGACAGGCATGCAGCAGTCCCATACCTCCCGGACTATCTTGCCGCTAACTTTGACATCATACTAATTGGCAAGTACACAAAATCTACCCTCCCAGGTTCACACCAGTTAAACCAGTACCCTCAATTCATATTCCTCCACCTTTGAATATAATATGCCTTAAATGGGACCTGAAGAATGCTGATACCATGTAAAACACTGGGAGATAATGATTGTACAAGCCTTTAAAGGACTCTATACCATCAATATTTAGTGAAGACTTATGTAAAAACTTCATGGAAATACAAATAAATGCAGTCCATGCCCACAAGAGCTTAATTAGTGAAAAATATTCCGACATTAAAGATTCATAAAGTGTAATTGATAATCATGCAAAAATTTAAAATCTGCTCAGGGCTACATGCTAAGTGACTAGTGTGAGTAGTTAAAGGTGAAGTAGCCCATTCTATACTGGGATGGTCTGGGGAGTTTTATGGACATTCAGTTTATCATTTGGAGATTGTTTAATTTAAGCAATATAGAACACAAAAGCTTATTATCTTTAAATCCATGAGGCAGACAATCAGTGCCAAAGGCACTCAAAATGAAAGACAATATTCAAGGCTAGTGCTCAGAAAATGCTTTATGGCAGATGAAGGATAGGAATTGTGTATCTCCCAAAATTTATGGCAAACATAAAACTTCATGAAGTGTTAGAAACTTTCCCTTAAAAGGAGGAATGAGACAAATATGACCATTATAATTATTTCTCTTTAACATTAGGCTAGTGATACTCATAAACATATTAAAATAACAAAAAGCAATAAAGGAATGAGAACTTGAAAACAATATACAAAACAGCCAGACAGGTTGCTAGACACAACTATACAGTGGCACTTGTTGAAATAACTCCAGTGAGATATAATTTACATATCATTAAATACAATGTTATTGTGGCCTTCAGAGACATGATTTATCTGCATGAAGAAGTTTCCTTCTCTTCTTAGTTTGTTGAATTTTTTTTATCATGAAAGAGTATTAGATTCTGTGAAATCCTGAGTCTATTCAGACAATCATGTGTTTTTTTTCCTTTTTTCTATTGATGTGATTTATTACACTAACAGATTTTTAGATGTTGAACCAACCTTGGATTTCTAGGATAAATCTCACTTGGTCATGATGTATAATCCTTTTCATATACAGTTTTTATAAGCTGGATTCAGTTTGTTAGTAACTTGTTTAGGATGTTTGTGTATACATGAGAAGTATTGGTTTTTACTTTTCTTATGGTATCTTTATTTTTGCTATCAGGCTAATACTACCCCATACAATAAATTAGGAACTGTTCCCTCTTATTCTATCTTTTTATTGTAAAATATTTGAAGAATTTCAATTAAGTCTTATTTCAGTATCTGGTACAATTCACTGGTAAAGCATCAGGGCATGGTTTTTAGAATTAACTATGGGACATTTACAGAATGGAATACTACTCAGCCATAAGAAAGAAGAAAATTTTACCCTTTGTGACAATATGGATGGACCTGGAGAACATTATACTAAGGTAAATAATCCAATCAGAGAAAGGCAAATACCACATGATTTCACTCATGTGGAATCCAATGACCAAACGAAGCTAAGAAGCAAAACAGAGACAGGCTCATAGATAGAGAACGGGATGAAAATTAAGGGGCGTGGCTCAGGAGTGAGGGGACTGAGCAAAAAGGAAAAAGGACTCATAGACGTGAACAACAGTGGGGTGATTGCAGGGAGAGAGGGTATAAAGGGACTAAATGGTAATTGAAAAAATATAATAATACATTAAAATTATCAGAAGTTTTTGATTATTCCAACTCTTTAGTTGTTACAGTATATTCTAATTTTCTATTTTTTCTTAAGTCAGGTTTTGTAGTATGTTTTCTAGTAATTTGTCCTTCTCATGAGACTTATCTGATTTCATCAGCCTACAGATGATGGAATTGTACAGTTTCATTGTATCTACCTACAATCTTTTTTTATTCAGGTAAGTTCATTAATGTTGCCCCCTCTAGGGGCATTTCAGTCATAATCAGTCATTTCATTACTGATTATAATTTGGGCCTTCTCTCTCTCTCTTTTTTTTGGTCAGTTTACTTGAAGTTTTCTCACTTTTGTTAAAAGAACCAATCTTTTAAAAGGACCAGTTTTTGGCTTTATGATATTCTCTATTGCTTTTTCATTCTCTATTACTTTAAATATTGTGACAAAGTATTAGCATATGTAATACATCATTTAAACAAGTTTCACTTTAATAATCCTCTCTTTGGCCTTTTAATGTAGGTACTATAGTTATCTACAAGTTAAATATGAGGAAATTGAAGAAAAGAGATGTTGAGTGACATGCTCAAGGTCACACAGCTAGTTCCTGTCCCCACCAAGGGTTTACATCCTGGGAGTTTGGACTTAGAGTTCATGGTCTCAACCATTTACTATACTGTATAAAATTATTTGTAACAGTGCTGTTTCTAGTAATGAATCACAATGATTAAATTGAGTTTAATAAAATTATGTGTACTTGACATGATATGCATAAATGAACATGCATCTGCAAAAGTGCATGTTGTATATGTCAATGTAAGTGATGAGGAAAATAAAGCAACTTAGTAGAGGATATCATTAATGTAGTCTTTGTATCAAACAAAATAAATCCCTTAATTTCTAATTGCATAGACAAAGCACTAAAATGATACTTAATGGAAATTTTAATAAAGATTTTTCTTACTCTTTGGTGATGTGATTATAGAAAATAGTCACTATTTACATTTATCTATTAGAGAATATTTTGAAAGAGATGTGTTATTCTTTATAATGAGAAGTATAAAGATATGTATCTAGATTGATTTCCTTGAAAAGTAACTGAAATAAGAAAAATGACACTTAATAATTAAAGCAATGTAGAATACTTGTTACTACATTAAGATATTTTTAAAGTTTTTGCTATCCTCATGGCAGTGGCTAGTGGAGATGACTCTGAGGTAAATATATCCAAATTGTGGTTGATAAATGATAGAAGAGAATTGTGTGAATAATTAAATCAGTCATCACATGTATCTTTTTTTAATGTTCACTTGAGAATATGCTTATTGATAATTTTTAGAAAGAGAGGAGGGTAGAAAGAAGAGAGATAGATAGAAGAGAGAGAAATAAACATCGATGGGAGAGAGAAACATTGATCAGTTGCCTCCCATACGTGCCAACTAGGGATTGAACCTGCAACCTTTTGGTATATGGGATGACACTCCAACCAACTGAGTCAGCTGGCTAGGGACACATATATCTTTCTATTTTCATAAGATTAAAAATTTTTAAGAATTGTCATTAGAAAATGTGTGGATTCATGTAAACAGAGAAAGTTATGAAAGCTGGATCAGGGGAAAAATCAGCTTCTGACAATAAGGGCTTGGAGGACAAAGTGAGGTGGTGTTACAGGCAAGAACTAAGAACCAGTGGTTGCTGCAGAAGAGACTTGTAGGCTGAAAGGGGATGGCTCAAGAGTTATGATTAGATGACTCCATAGAATGGGAAGAATTGCCTTTCGTTGGATAATTTAAGTCAAATGTATTTGACATACATTAATTATTTGTTTACTACATGCTGGGGACCCCATTAGGTACTGTGACAGTACAAAGGTTACCTGGTCATGATACACACCCTTTAGTAGTTAACAGTGCTTAGTCCACTATCTTTGTGCAGTCTCACATATGTCTATTTTAATTAATCAATTAAATAATTAATAGCCATTTAGTAAGCATCTACTCTGACAGGACAAAAAAACTACCATTAACTTAAAAAGCAAAATATTGGAGATTCAAGATGGCAGAGGAATAAGTGGAAGCTATACTATCTACCTTTCAGGGCCAATCTGAAATTATGACTAAATTATAGAGAAATCATCATGAATAACCAACTAAACCCTTGCTGGAGAGGGGTAAGCCTTATAACCATGGTCAGACAGAAGAAATCAATTCACCACAATGAGACTGGTAGGGAGTGTGGAGATGGTGGAAGAGGTCTGGCTGGGCTCCCATGGGTGTCAGCTGCAGTTCTGGAGGGCTATTTCAGTGGCTGGAAGGTTCTCCTGAGAGGTGTTGGGTCTAAACCCCAAGCTGGGCTCCCCAGCCTACAGCAGCAGAGCCAGAAAGGAACCCAAATAACATCCAGCTCTGAAAAGCAACAAGGTTTCTGTCTGTGAGGTAGAAAAGATTGGAGACTTAGAGAGCCTCCTAAAAAGCCAACCCACAAAATTTTGTTTGCAGCCACTTACCCGGGGCTCCAACAGAGAGTGGGCAGAGTGGACTAGAGATGCTTCAGAACAGTCTGGGCCTGGTGGCTCTGGGGTTAGAACTGAAGGAACAGCTGCCAGTATCCCTGTACTGTCATTCCCCATACTACAGAAGCCATCTTTCTCAGGCAGAGCCCTCCTGGCCAGGGCCACATATATATTTCTGTTTTTATAAGACTTATGAATGGAAGCAATAGCCCGTTCCACAGGAATTACTCTGCCCCATCCTGTGGAGCTTAAGCTGGGCAGCTGATTACAATTTGAGAGTATATCACAAATTAGTTTAACAACCAAGACAGATCTCTGGGAACTCTATGAGACTTCAACTGACACTGTCCCTTGACCATTGCTGGTAAAACCAAGCCTTGGTGCACAACCTGGTCCTTTCTGCACACAAACACACCCAGCAGAGGTGCAGAAACCACTAGCTGCAGATCACTGATAGCTTCAAACAGGTTGCCCAGGGCCAGTCACAAGCAATGTCTGACAAAGGTCTGGTATAGACCTTTGTAGATCTTCCTACTACATAGAAAAAATACAAAGAAGAAGCCTAAAAGGGAAGATAAACAAACAGATCCCAAATGAAAGAACAAGAGAATTCTCCAGAAGTACAGCTAAAGGAAATGTATGAAAGCATTTTATCAGATAGAGAATTTAGAACAATGATTATAACAGCATGAAAAAAGACATCGAAACCATAAAAAGTCAGAAATAAATAATACACTGGAAGGAATAGACAATAGGTTAGATGAAGCAGAAGATTGAATCAGTGATTTGGAAGACAGTAAAAAACACCAAGGCAGAGCAGCAAAAAAAAAAAAAGAAAAGAAAAAGACTTAAAAAATGAGGAGAACCTAAGAAACATTTTGGACAACATGAAACATAACAATATTTGCATCATGGGAATACCGGGAGAAGAGAATGAGCAAGGGCTCAAGTACCTAGTTGAAGAAATAATGATTGAAAACTTCCCTAATCTGTTGAAGGAGAAAGATATGCAATCCCAGGAAGCTCAGAGAGTCACAAACAAGTTGGACCCAAAGAGGCCTACACTGACACACATCATAATTAAAATGACAAGGCTTAAGACAAGGAGAAAATCCTAGAAGCTGCAGGACAAAAGCAGGTAGTTACATACAAGGGAGTACCAATTAGTCTGTCATCTGATTTCTCAACAGAAACATTTCAGGTCAGAAATGAGTGGCATGAAATATTCAAGATGATGAAAAGCAAGGATCTACACTGAAGGCTACTTTACCTAGTAAGGTTATCATTTAAAATCAAAGGAGAAATAAGGAGCTTCCCAGACAAGAAAAAGCTAAGGAGTTTGTTAAGACAGAACCAATACTATAACAAATGTTAAAGGGCTTGCTTTAAGAAGGAGAAGAAACAGAAGAGAAAGAAAAATAAAATAGAGGAAAATAGTGTAACAACAAAATGGCACTAAATATGTATCTATCAATAACCACGTTAAATGTAAATGGCTTAAATACTCCAAGCAAAAGACATAGGGTACCTGAATGCATAAGGAATATATATATATATATGGTTGGGCCTCCAAGAGACCCACCTCAGATTAAAAGATACAGATTAAAAGTAAAGGGATGGAAAAAGATATTTCATGCAAATGGAAAGAAAAAAAGCTGGAGAAGCAGTACTTATATTTGACAAAATAGACTTTAAAATCAAGGTTATAGTAAAAGACGAAGAAGGATGCTACATAATGATAAATGTAAAAATACAACAAGAGGATAGAACCCTAGTAAACATTTATGCACCCAACGTGGGAGCACCTAAATCTGTAAAACAAATATTGATGGACATAAAGGGAGAGATTGACAGAAATAGAGTCATAGTTGAGTATTTTAAAACACCATTGATTTCAGTGGATACATTTTCCAGGCAGAAAATCAACAAGGAAACAGCAGCTTAAAATGAGACTCTAGAAGGTCTAATGGGTTTTATTGATAAATTCAGAGCATTTCACTCCAAAGCAGTAGAATATACATACTTTTGAAATACACATGGAACATTTTCTAGACTAGATCACATACGAGGGCACATACCAAGTCTCAATAAATTTGAGAAGATTGAAAGGCATACAACTGTAATTGAATAACAATAAAAAAAAATCAAAAAAAAAAAGAAATTATTCCAAGCATCTTCTTTGACCATAATGCTTTGAAACTAGAAATCAATCACAAGAAAAACACTGAAAAACAGACCAAGACATAGAAGCTGAATAACATGTTATAAACAGTGAATGGCTCAACCAGAGGATCAGGGAAGAAATCAAAAGATACCTTGAAGCAAGTGAAAATGAGGACAATTAAAAATCTATGGGACACTAGGAAAGCAATCCTAAGAGGGAAGTTCATAGCATTGCAGGCCTATATCAAAAACAAGAACAAAACAAAACCAAAAAAACCCCAAAACAAAACAAGAAAGAGATCAAATAAACAATCTAACTTTACACTTAAAGAAACGTGAAAAAACAACAAAGCCCAAACTGAGTAGAAAGAAGGAAATAAAACAGACTAGAGCAGAAATGAACTAAAAAAAGTCTAAGAAAACAATACAGAGTTCCAGCCAAGATGGAAGCATAGGTAAAAACCCTTTGCTTCCTCGCACAACCAAAATGAAGATAACAACCAATCTAAAAACAATAAACAACCAGAAGTGCCAGAAAATCAAACTGCATAGAACTCCGACATCCAAGGAATTAAAGAAACAGTCAACCAGTACAACCAGATCATTAAGACAGGTCGACAGAGAAAACCCACGGCAAGGCAGCAGACCTCGAAGGTGGCACTGGCTGAATGGGAAACTGAGACTCAGAGCTGACTGTGAACTATGGCAGGGATTGCCGCAGTGGGAGAAACTCCCAGTTTCACACAAGCATTCATTGGAAAGTGGGCTAGAGCCCAGCAGGAGAGCTGCATTGTTCCCTCTCTGGCCCCTCCCACACAGACAGCACTGCAGGGCAGCAAGGAGGGTTGTCCTGCCCCGGTGAATACCTAAAGCTCCACCCCCTTACAACTTTATAGGTGTACCAAGACAAAGAAATATGGCCCAAATGAAAGAACAGAGCAAAACTCCAGAAAGAGAGCTAAGCGATGAGGAGATAGCCAACCTATCTGATGGAGAGTTCAAAGCCCCGGTAATCAAAATGCTCACAGAACTGATTGATCGAGCTTGGCTGCAAAATGAAAGAGCAAATGAAAGATAGCCAAAGAGAAATAAAGCAAAATATATTCAAGGAACCAACAGTGACAGAAAAGAACCCAGGACTCAAATCAACATTTTGGAACAAAAGGAAGAAATAATCATCCAACTGTAACAGAATGAAGAAACAATTAAAAAAATGGAGAGAAACCTAGGAACCTCTGGGACAACTTTAAATGTTCCAATATCTGAATTATAGGGGTGTCAGAAGGAGAAGAACAAGAACAAGAAATTGAAAACGTATTTGAACAAATAATGAGGGAAAACTTCCCCAATCTGGCAAAGGAAATAGACTTCCAGGAAGTCCAGGAAGTCCAGAGAGTCCCAAAGAAACTGGACCCAAGGAGGAACACCCCAAGGGACATCATAAGTAAGTTACCCAAAATTAAAGATAAGGAGAGAATCTTAAAAGCAAGAAGAGGAAAGGAGAGAGTTACCTACTAAGGAGAGACCATAAGGCTATCAGCTGATTTCTCAAAAGAAACCTTATAGGCAAGAAGGGGCTGGAAAGAAGTATTTGAAGTCATGAAAGGCAAGGACTTACATCCAAGATTACTGTATCCAGCAAAGCTATCATTTAGAATGGAAGGGCAGATAAATTGCTTCCCATATAAGGTCAAGTTAAAGGAGTTCATCATCACCAAGCCATTATATAAAATGTTAAAGGGACTTGTCTAAGAAAAAAGAAGATATAAAATATGAACAACAAAATGGAAACAAACTCACAAGTATCAACAACTGAACCTAAGAAACAAAAACAAATACTAAGCAAACAACTAGAACAGGAACAGAATCAGAGAAATGGACATCATATGGAGGGCTTTCTGTGGGGAGGGGAAGGAGAAGAATAGGGGGGAAAGGTACAGGGAATAAGCAGCATAATTGGTAGGCATAAAATAGATGGGGAGAGGTTAAGAATGATATAGGAAAGAGAAGTCGAAGAACTTATATGTACAACCCAAGAATATGAACTTAGGGGGGGGGGGAATGCTGGAGGGTTGGGAGGTGCAGGGCAGGGGGGACTAAAGGGGGAAAAATTGGGAAAATTGTAATAATATAATCAATAAAATATACTTGAAAAATGAAAACAATAAAAAGATAATGAATCCGAGAGCTGGTTTTTAAAAGAGAAACAACACTGACAAACCTTTAACCAGACTTATCAAGAAAAAAGGAAAGAGGACCCAATTAAAATCAGGAATGAAAGAGGAGAAATAACAGCTGACAATAGAAGTTTCCCTTAGTGAACCCCTGGTTTGTCCAGTGTCTCCAGAATCTTGGATTACAGTTATGTGGTTTATGTCTGCATGCATGTAAGACGAGACCTGACCTTTCACTGATATTTTTTCTTAGGCCAAGTTCTCCAATAATTTACTTTTTAAATGCAACTAAAAATAACCATATTTACATATTATATTTCAAAGTACTCTGAGATCATCAACAAAACAAACAAGCAAGCAAAATATAAAAAGAGACATTGAAATAAAGAACAGACTGATGGTAACCAGAGGGGAGGAGGAAGGGGGATAACAAGGGAAAGAAGGGGAAGTGTCATCAAGAAACATGTGTAAAGGACCCATGGATGAAGCCAAAGGCGGGGTGGGATTAAGGATGGGAGGTGGGAGTGGGTGAGTCAGGGGGGAAGGGATGGGGGAAAATGGAGACAGCTGTACTTGAAAAACAATAAAAATAAATTTTATAAAATACATGGCAATTTTGTTGAAAGGTCCAGCATTTCATAATATTAACAATATTTTATTTTTTCAGGAAGAAGCTAGCCAGCAATTTGTCTTTGAAATGCTTTCCTTCTATAACTCTTCTTTTTATATTCTTTTCAGAAAAGATGACCTTTCATGTCCCAAGTTATATGAGTACACCTACTGTTCTGTTCAAAACAGCTTACCTCATTTGTCACGACTGAAATTTTTTCATTGGTTCTTAATTTGAATTTCTGCGGACTGTGTCATGACCATGCCCTTTTTTGTCTTCCTTTATTCAGTAAGCCATTAGTTCTGACATGTTTGTTGTATTTTTTAAGTCAGTCTTCTTTTTTTATTCCAAAATTTTTGGTCTCTTGATAGTTTTCTATCAGCATGATTTTGAGTTATCTTAGGATGAGAGTTTCTCCTTCCCCGTGAGGCTACAGGACACAGGGAAAAGCAGCATGGTCTGAGAAAATCAGGAGGGTTTGGTGGCCAAACAGATCTATTTTTGAATCCATGTTTCACCTGATAAGGTGTTGAGAAGGGTACATGTACCAATATGTATATGCAAAGATTCTGGCACAGTGTGATGTCCAACAAGTGTTATTTCCTTTCCTTTTTTTTCTGGACACCATTTATTCTGTAACATTTTATTACATACATTTCTGGTGTTAATTAGCAAGTAAAATATTTGGCAGAGGTTCTATCATGTAGCATCACTCAATACATATTAGTCATTGTTAAAATTATTACCCTTGTATCTCCACCTCACCTTTTCCTTACTCAATTTCCCATGGAGTTCTTTGTGCTCTCAATGGAAAATATATTTATTGTTCTTCTCTAAATGTATGCTGAGAATGTATTGGCTTTTTGTCATCCTTCTCAGGAGGCTGAGTTCCTAAAGAAGGAAACAGAAAAGGGTAAATGGGAGAAAACTGTAGCATTAAATAACAAGAAGATGCTGGAAAAGAAAAATAATAAAGCTGTATTTGTCTAACTTGAATCATATTTAAGAAAGGCAGTTTTTGAAGAGGACTATGTACTCACTAATGAATTGTCAAGATATTAATATTTCTAGATTCACTATTTGGACTTATGAATGACCTACTGGATTAATAGTGCATACTGGTGTTCAACCAAGTTAACAAGTAATTGAATATAACATGATGCATGGAGTCCCTTGTGTGAGTTCCTGGTACCATCAAGAAACAATTTTATTTCTTGAATTATGTGAAATTATTTGAAACTGGAACTTAAGATTTCACTTTGAGATAAAGTTTGTATCATGTTTCACTACAGATGGACACATATATTGTTCAAATACATTTTGAAGAATTGGAATTAGCCATAGCCACTTGTGTGTTCATTAAATTATATGAAGTTAACCGCGTGGTATTTTCCTTGAAAATACATCTTTGTTATCAACATTCTTTAATACCTGCTCTAAGTAATACTAGTTGTAATAAATTTTTATATCTTTGTATCAGTGCTTGCTTTTCCCTTCTTTATTTAATTCTTTCTTAGATGAGCTGTTGCTGCAAATTTTTGGCATTGGGTTCTAGTGTACTATAAACTCTCTCACTACCAGTGATGTTGTGTTGAAGATGGAAAGCAGATACATAAAGTGCCTTATTGACCCTTCTACATATTTTTAAAATTCAGTCAATTTACTATGTAAGGCAGTTATGTGAGTGCTCTCACTAGAAGGAATCTCATTCTCTCCAAGGGCTACAACTGCAGTGTTCCAAATATTTTGCCTACAGACAACCAACCCAGGTCCTTCTCCTTAATTCCATGCCTGCTTTATGAACTGCCTACTGTTTATTGCTGCAGACATTTGAACTACAGTTTTGCAGAACTGAACTAATTAATTTTCCTCCACACAAATCGTAATGAGAAGACCACAACACATATAGTTGCTTATTTTCTGAGAAGACGGCGTATCACCCAAATGTTTTCATTAAAAAAATATTTTATTTATTTTATTTTTAGGCAGAGGAGAAGGGAGGGAGAAAGAGAGGGAGAGAAATATCAATGCGTGGTTGCCTCTCACTTGCCCTGTTCGGAGGACCTGGCCCACAACCCAGGCATGTGCCCTGACTGGGAATTGAGCCCACTTCCCTGTGGTTTGGAGGCTGGTGCTCAATCCACTGAGCCATATCAGCCAGGGCCCAAATGCTTTCTCTTCCATAAACAGACCTGGCCTCCAGTCAATCACTGCATCTTCTCAGTTCTGCCCCCTTACAATGGAATCAAGTTCCTTCTTTCCATCCCCACAACCCTACCATCCTTGAGGCCATCAGCGCATCATTTCCCCAGTTTATTGCAGATTACCATTTAGCCTGCTTCTTGTATAGATACAAATGCAGACACAGTTATTTCTATCATGCCACACCTAGCTTAAAACATGTGAATGGCTCCCCACTGACTTACAGTTAAAGGTAAAGCTCCTTAATGTGGGATACAGTTTCCATTATCATCTTGTTCCAGCTGCTTCTCTAGCTTCATCTCCGTTCTTCATCTTTAGCATTCCCTGGTCCAGCTCCATGGAATGTCTTCCAGAACCTGGACTCAAGATTTTACTTACTATCTTGCTTTAGAGATTTTTCCTGCCATTTTCTTAGCCTGAGACACTTCTCTTCCTATTCCATTTTATTATTTACCCTTTGTATTAAGGTTTCCCAGAGAAACAGAAATAGAATGCCAAGATCTTCAGTGGGTAAGCTGGAGATCCAGGAGAGCTGATGGTGTAAATTCCAGTATGAGTACAAAGGAAGGAGAAGACAGGTGTCCCAGGCAAAGGCCATCACTCAGAGAGAGTGAATTCTCCTTTACTCTGCCTTATTGTTCTATTCAGGCCTTCAATGGATTGGATGAGGCCCACCTACACTGGGGAGGACAATCGGCTTGGTTCAGTCTACCATTTCAACTGTTAATCTCATCCAGAAACAGCCTTATAGACATATCCAGAATAATGTTTAGCCCAATATCGTGGCCCCCATAGCCCAGTTAACTCGTCAAAATTAAACGTCACACACTTCTGGTCTCATTATGGGTGACTTTTGCTCAAGAAAAATTTTCATGGCCCAGGTCCTGATGAAATTGCATTCTAACATTTTTATCTGCTTCCACAACACCCTGTTTTCCTCCATCAGAGCACCTCTAGCACTATATTCTCATTGCCTGATTGCTGCTACCCCACAGAGATTCATCCATACCTCTTGCTCATCCTTACCTCGGTAATTCCTAATTTTGGAATTAAGAATTACACTTTGGTACTTAGGACATATTCAATGAATATTTGTTGAATACATGCACTATTACATTAACCTTTTACTTGAATCCTTACCAGCATTAAAACAATATATTATCTAGTTTGATTGCTCATATAAAACCAACATTTACTCCTGGCCAATTATGGCTGAATATATATATGTGTGTATGTGTGTGTGTGTATAAGAATATTCAACATTCTTGTTTCATTAACTTTCCTCTGGGATTTATGTTCTAAAGGCTCTCAATCTGTGGTTTAGATATTTTATACTGATTTAAACTAGTTTACCTTGTTAGAATTCTTTTTGTTGCTCACCACTAGGGAAAAGGGCATTCAATTTAGCTATTTCCAATTAGAAACTAACATAGGAAAGGTACTGAGGCTTTGGAATAAAACAAGGCCCTGTTAGAAGACTTGTGCTCATTTGCAGCCTTCATTATGTCTTAGTTATTGACTTCTGTATATTGAGCACCTGGAAGAAGGCTACTGACACAAAATTGGTTCTAAAAACTGCTATCATGGGTGTCAAACGCATTTTCACCGGGGGCCACATCAGCCTCATGGTTGGCTTCAGATGGCTGAAATAATTTTAGGGCTGTATAAATGTAACCACTCCTTAACTGTTAGGGAGTTGAAATTATATTTGTCCCTTTTAATGCAATTTGGAGGCTGATGTAGCCCCCAGTGAAAATGAGTTTGACACCTCTGTGCTAGATGATTTAATGTTGATAAGTCAAAAAATAACTTTAGTCACAAGTTTCTGAGTAAGTACAACTATCATATTTACTTCACAAAGGTTTTGGGGACTATAGATGAGTTAATATACTCAAATTGTGTAGAGAGTTGACGCTAAATGAAAGTCTCTTGTATTTTTTATTGATAGAGTATCAGAATATCAGCGAATGCATTTACCAGTGAAAATATTTGTTCCGTCCTGGAGCCCCCAATTACTCAATCCCCCACCCCTTTGTAGGCAGTTACTACATGCCAGGCACTATCCTAAGTGCTTGACATGCTTCATTTTATTTTAATAAGGCACAGCTCTTCTCTATTGACAAGGAAAATCTTGTCTAGTACAAATTCAATAACTTGCCCAAGTTCTCGCAGCTATATGGTTTCAAAGCCTACACTGGTATCTGGGTTTATGGGATATCAAGATTCAGTGGTTCTGTTTAATATTCAAATACCTGAAATAAAGTTGGTGTCCATTAAAAGTTAATTTTTTCCCTGCTGTTGTCCACGGGATCAATGTCCTACTGTTCTATGTGTTTTAGGATTTGCACAAGCACAGAGGTTATGATGTTTAGGGATACTTAGCAGAGATGATGATTACCCTTCCATTCTGTTAACTGTATCTTTTTCTTCACTTTTATTATTGCCCTTATTTTTCCTTTATGTCTTCAGGAATATTTTTTCTCAATATAATAAAAATAACAACAAACATCCTGACTTGATTCTGATTTGTCTTTCTTTTTAAAAGTATATTTTATTGATTATGTTATTACAGTTTTCCCAATTTTCTCTTCCCTTTATCCCCCCCTCCCCCCTGCACCCCCCACCCTCCAGCATTCTCCACCCCTCCTTAGTTCACATCCATGCATTATACATATAAGTTCTTTGGATTCTCTATTTCTTATACTGTTCTTAACCTCTCTCAGTCTATTTGTACCTACCAATTATACTTCTTATTCCCTGTACCTTTTCCCCCATTACCCCCTTCCCTGCTGATAACCCTCCATGTGATCCCCATTTCTGTTATTCTGTTCCTGTTCTACTTGTTTGCTTAGTTTATTTTTGTTTTTTAGGTTCAGTTGCTGATAGTTGTGAGTTTGTTGTCATTTTACTATTCATAGTTTTTGATCTTCTATTTCTTAGATAAGTCCCTTTAACATTTCGTATAATAAGGGCTTGGTGATGATGAACTCCTTTAACTTGACCTTATCTGGGAAGCAATTTATCTGCCCTTCCATCTAAACGAAAGCTTTGCTGGGTGGAGTAATCTTGGATGTAGGTCCTTCCCTTTCATGACTTCGAATACCTTCATCTAGTCCTTTCTTGCCTGTAAGATTAAGGTTTCTTTGGAGAAATCAGCTGATAGCCTTATGGGCTCTCCTTTGTACGTAACTCTCTCCTTTCCTCTTGCTGCTTTTAAGATTCTCTCTTTATCTTTAATCTTGTGTAACTTAATTATGATATCGCTTGGGGGTGATCCTCTTTGGGTCCAATTTCTTTGGGACTCTCTGGGCTTCCTAGACTTTCTAGAAGTGCATTTTCTTCACCAGATTGGGGATGTTCCCCTTCATTATTTGTTCAAATAAGTTTTCAATTTCTTGCTCTTGTTCTTCTCCTTCTGGCACCCCTATGATTCAGATGTTGGAGCACTTAAAGTTGTCCCAGAGGTTCCTAAGACTCTCCTCAATTTTTGAATTCTTGTTTCTTCATTCTGTTCTGATTGGACGTTTATTTCTTCCTTTTGTTCCAAAATTTTGATTTGAGTCCTGGTTTCCTCCCTTCACTGTTGGTTCCCTGTAGATTTTTCTTTATTTCACTTTGTGTAGCCTCATTTCTTCCTTCATTTTGTGACACAGCTCAATCAATTCTATGAGCATCCTGATTACCAGTGTTTTGAACTCTGCATCACATAGGCTGTCTACCTCCTTGTTGCTTAGCTCTTTTCCTGGAGTTTTGATCTGTTCTTTCATTCAGGCCACATTTCTTTGTCTCAGTACACCTGTTATGTTGTAAGGAGCTGGAGCCTTCGGTATTCACTACGGCAGGGCAAACCACTTTGCTGCATTGTGGCACTGTCTGTGGGGGAGGGGTCAGAGAGGGTCTGCTCTAGCTCCACTTTCTAACAGACTTTCCTATGAGACTGGGAGTTTCTCCCATCTTCAAAATCCCCCACAATATTTTACAGCTAGAGGTTATGAATCTTTAGTATCCTGGTCAGCCAGCTTCTCCTCACTCCAATGGTCCGCTGCCTTGCTGCAGGTCCTCTCCATATGGCTGCCCATCTCCACCCCTCCTGCCTGTCTGAATGAATGTTTATTTAACTCCTTGATTGTTGGAGTTCCATACAGTTTGATTTTATGGCACTACTGGTAGTTTATTGTTATTAAATTGGTTGTTACCCTTCTATTGTTTGTGCAAGGAAGCGAAGCATTTCTACCTATGCCTCCATCTTGGCCAGAACTCCCCCATTTTTCTTTTAATTACCATCCTTTTTATATTTGATACAAATCTCTTAGAACATATACAACCGTATTATATTTTTTCTCCCATTACTTTTTCAGTTCTACCATTTAAACTTTGTTAAAATATCTCTAGTAAAATATTTCATTGAGTTAGAAACCATCAATTGAATAACATTTACAATTTTATAAATTAACTGAATGACACACATTGATTTCATTGTTTTAAAACTGATACTTATATATTCAATAAGCAATATAATAAACTGTACTGTCTTTTATTCCTGGTGAATCAAAATTTTTCTCTGAAGTTATTAGGGGTCTTCTTTCTTTCTTTTTTTTGATATATTTATTGATTATGCTATTACAGTTGTCCCATTTCTGCCCCTTCGCTCAACTCCATCTTGCCCACCCCCTCCCTCCCACATTCCCCCCCTATAGTTCATGTCCATGGGTCATACTTATAAGTTCTTTGACTTCTACATTTCCTACACTATTCTTACGCTCCCCCTGTCTATTTTCCACCTATCATTTATGCTATTTATTCTCTGTACATTTCCCCCCCTCTCTTCCCCTCCCACTCCCCTACTGACAACCCTCCATGTGATCTCCATCTCTATGGTTCTGTTCCTGTTCTAGTTGTTTGCCTAGTTTGCTCTTGTTTTTGTTTTAGGTGTGGTCGTTAATAACTGTGAGTTTGCTGTCATTTTCACTGTTCCTATTTTTGATCTTCTTTTTCTTAGGTAACTCCCTTTAACATTTCATATAATAAGGGCTTGGTGATGATGAACTCCTTGAACTTGACCTTATCTGAGAAGCACTTTATCTGCCCTTCCATTCTAAATGATAGCTTTGCTGGATACAGTAATCTTGGATGTAGGCCCTTGCGTTTCATGACTTGGAATACTTCTTGCCAGTCCCTTCTTGCCTGTAAGGTCTCTTTGAAGAAATCATCTGACAGTCTTATGGTAACCCCTTTGTAGGTAACTGTGTCCTTTTCTCTTGCTGCTTCTAAGATTCTCTCCTTCTGCTTAATCTTGGCTAATGTAATTATGATGTGCCTTGGTGTGTTCCTCCTTGGGTCCAGCTTCTTTGGGACTCTCTGAGCTTCCTGGACTTCCTGGAAGTCTATTTCCTTTGCCAGACTGGGGAAGTTCTCCTTCATTATTTGTTCCAATAAGTTTTCAATTTTTTGTTCTTCCTCTTCTCCTTCTGGCACCCCTATAATTCGATGTTGGAACGTTTAAAGATGTCCTGGAGGTTCCTAAGCCTCTCCTCATTTTTCTGAATTCTTGTTTCTTCATTCTTTTCTGGTTGGATGTTTCTTTCTTCCTTCTGGTCCACACCATTGATTTGAGTCCCAGTTTCCTTCACATCACTATTGGTTCCCTGTACATTTTCCTTTGTTTCTCTTGGCATAGGCTTCATTTTTTCATCTAGTTTTCGAACAAATTCAACCCATTCTGTGAGTGTCTTAATAACCAGTGTTTTGAACTGTGCATCTGATAGGTTGGCTATCTCTTCCTCGCTTAGTTGTATTTTTTCTGGAGCTTTGAAGTGTTCTATCATTTGGGCCATTGTTTTTTTTTTTTTGTCTTGGCGCGTCTGTTACTTAAAGGGGTGGAGCCTTAGGTGTTCACCAGGGCAGGGTAACGCTGGTTGCTGTGCTGTGACGCTCTAGGTGGGAGAGGGGCTGAGAGGGAGTAATGGTGCCCGCTACACTCTCCACCGGGTTTCAGTCACTCGCTGTGCTACCCAGAATCAAATTGGGCCCCTCTGGTGCTGGTTCCCGAGTGGGTGGGCTTGTGCACACTCTAGGCCCCTGTGGGTCTCTCCAATGACCTCTCCTGTGAGGCTGGAAGTCTCTCCTGCTGCCGCCCCAAACCCCATGGGTGTTTTCAATCAGAGGTTTGAGGGTTTATTTCCCCGCACTGGAGCCCTGGGTTACTCGGTCTGCTTCACTCTCCACCGTTCATCCCAGTTTATCTGTGCGCGAGCGTCAGGTTGCGGGGTCTGCTACCTGCTGCTCTGCCTGCCCCATTTTCTGTCACTCTGAGTCTGGCCCTCTGGGTTTATCTGTGCGCGAATGTGGGGCGGCAGGGTCTGCTAGTGATCAGACTGCCTGCCCCGCTTGTCCCACACTCCGCCAGTCTTGGTCCCGCCACGGCCAAGTGAGTCCTCTCCACCCCGGTGCCCATCTCCTCCCCTCCTACCGGTCTGGATATTTGTTTCGGACTTCCTTGCCGTTCGATTTTCTGTCAGTTCTGATTGTGCGAGGAGGCACAGTGTGTCTACCTATGCCGCCCTCTTGGTTCTCCCGGGGTTTTCTTTCAATATTGCAAACATTTAGCCCATTTAGAAATGAGTCTCCTTTTTCACTCAAGGTTTAATAAATTGATTTTTGTAGTAAATTTATTCAACTGTTGTAAGAAGACATTCTTAATAATAAATGTTTACAATCAAAAGAATTAAATGTGAGCACCCAGTTAGTTTTGGTTTTGTTTTTAATTAGTATGCATATAGACACACACACACACACACACACACTTCAACCCATATAAAATTTAATAGTTGCACTAATATGATTAAAATTATTCTACTTCTAATTACTTAAGTTTGTTGCAAACAGTTGGTTTCTACAAGTGGATATTAACATTTTAAAGATACAGCATAGTCAGAGAGTTCAGCAAGGCATTTGATTCTTTTTTAGCCTCAAGAAGTGGGGAAATTATACTTATTTAAATGTCACTGTTTTGCAAATATTTTAAAAGTCTCTTTCTTCATCTTTTTTCCTTCATTTGAAAGTGCTTACAGAATATGTCCAGTAATTGCACTTATTAAAGTATAACTATTTTTAACAAAGGCAAACATTAATCTTATTGCTCCGTATTTACATTAGAGATTAATATGTTTGCTTGACTTCTTGGCAGATTAACATCTCTTTATTCAGCCTTATGGGTTTGTTTTAAGCACTGATGAAGTCTGCCATTCACACACTGAGCTCATGTCAGTGATCTTATTTTTCAGAATTTTTTTGTTACATTACAATTTTGGAAAAATGTGCATAAATATCTATTGGATGATAAAAATAGAAACTGAAGCTTCAATTACAAGAGTTACTCAGTGTACTTTTTTTTAAAGCCTACCAGATGAGAAAACACAAGTTATATTTTTAAAAAATAATTTATTGTTATTATAAAACTCTTCATTGTTTTTTCCAATTCTTTAATTCCTGTAATAATAAAATCAATTAAATTGTTAATGGTTAAAATTAAATTCCATAATATTTATTTTTTAACTAGGAACCCTAAGAGTCTGTAAATGTTTAATTAACTCAGTTGTGTAAGGGTTAACAGTGAGAAATATATCCAGGTCACCTAAGTCTAAGGATTGCCAGATGGTTGCTAGGCAACAGAAATCAGGTTTGGCTGATGCAAGTTTCCAGGCAAAGCTTATAGTGTGAAAAGAAAAACAAATTACATGACACCTGCATTTCTGTTGTTATGCTTTCTGAAAATAAAGTTGTATTTGGAGGAAAAAAATGCCTTGACATTTCTTAGGCATGTTGTCTTTCTTCTAAATGTCAGAAGTATATCATTTGATAGTTAATTGATAAAGGACAATAAATTAAAATGACAGATGACATTTTCTTTCTTAGGTAGTTTTAGAAATGTGCCTTTTGCCTAATCCTATTTTTGTATCTTGTCATCAATATAATTAATTTTCTAAATTCATTAGGATTGAAAAGAAGCTGCAGATCAGAATTAATGAAATATAATTAATTTAAAATATAAACATTTCCATGCTACTAAGGACAAGAAATGATTCTAGCACAATGCCAAAATATGTCACCAGTGGTGAAAATGATGTTGAGAGAGAGACCATATGTTAGAAATCTAGAGTTTTAGAATCTCTAAGTCTGTGCAAATTACATAAAACTATTGTCATTACATATTAGTTAATTTTTATTTTCTGTGATATATATTGGTAAAGCATTAAGTATGATAAGAAATATAAGGTGTCTAGAATAATACCCACATCCTAACATAAACTCCAATAATGTTCTGTCCCTCTTTTTACTCTTTTTAAAAGTGTACATGAGAATTTTTATTTTGGTCAAACATGGTTTAAAGTCAACAGGTCTAAGAGGAAGCAACCAAAATTATCTATTAGACAAATAGTAAAAAAAATATTTGTTTGTCTCTGGTTATGTATTTCGCTTGCTTGTTTGTTTTGTTTGATTAGGTTACACTTAAAGGTGAAATCATACGGTATTTGTCTTTCACCGCCTGGCTTATTTCACTTAACATAATGGTCTCCAGTTCCATTCATGCTGTCGTGCAAAGGGTAGGAGCTCCTTCTTTCTTTCTACTGCATAGTATTCCATTGTAAGAACAAACTGACAGTAACCAGAGGGGAGGTGGGAGGGCATAATGGGGGGAAGAGGAGGAAGGGTTTTCAGGAACAACTATAAAGGACACATGGACAAAACCAAGCCAGGGGAGGATCAGGGGAGAGAGATGGGGATGGCTGGGGTGGGGGGCACTGGTTGAGGGAAAATACAGAAAACTGTACTTGAACAAGAATAAAATAAAAAATATATATATTTGTTTGCTTTTTAGTTTTTAAACAGGACTTTTTATTATTTATTTATTTTTATTAAATTTTTAAATTGTTATTCTATTACTGTTGTCTCAATTTTTCCCCTTTTACCCTCCTTCGCCCATCCCACTCCTCAATCTCCTAGTCAATTCCTACACTGTTGTCCATGTCTGTGGGTCATTCATACATGTTCTTTGTCCAGTCCCTTCCCTTTCTTTACACAATTATCCCATCTGGTCACTTTCAGTCTCTTCTATGTTTCCTTGCCTGTGGTTCTGTTTTGTTCATTAGTTTATTTTGTTCTTTAGATTTCTCTTGTAGGTGAGATCATATGGTACATATTTTTCACCAACTGGCTTATTTCACTTAGCATAATACTCTCCAGTTCCATCTATGTTGTCTCAAATGGTAGGAGTTCCTTCTTTCTTTCTGTTGCATAGTATTCCATTGTGTGAATGCACCAAGTATTTTGATCCACTCATTTATTTATGGGCACTTAGGCTGTTTCCAGCCCTTGGCTATTGTAAATAATGCCACTATAAACATAGGGCCGCATAGGTTCTTTTGAATCGGTGTTTCAAGATTCATAGAGTATAATCTCAGCAGCAGAATTGCTGGGTCAAAAGGCAGTTCCATTTTTAATTTTGTGAGGGAAGTCCACACTGTTTTCCATGGTGGCTGCATCAGTCTGCATTCCCACCAACAGTTCACTAGGGTTCCTTATTCTTTGCATCCTTACTAGCACTTGTTGCTTGTTGATTTATTGTTAAAGCATAAATTTCAGAGATTTGATATTTACTCCTTAAATGAGTTGTGGCAAAAATTAAGTAATTTACTTTTGCTTAGGCTCACTTTTCACTGAGAAAATTTAACCCAAAATTTAGCAAAATCAGTATTTTTTGTGGGTAAATAGATGCAGTCTTTCACAAATTAAGAGATTTTCAAGTAAATTTTCAGTTTTTGGTGTTAGATAAAGACATAGGAGACATGTATTGAAATTCATCATTTTTACAAAATAGAATTTTGTCAAACTCTTATCTAGAATTATGATTCCAGTGCTTCTTTCTGATTTCTAATGTGGGATAATAGAATGTAGGAGAATTCAATTAAAATAAAGTATATCAGGTGGATGAATCAGGTTGAGGTGTACAGTGATAAAGTAATGATTTAACAAGTCAACAAAAAATACCATGTTGGTTTTCTAATTCAAACCAAACTTTTTGTTTACATACCATGTTTTTTGGACTATAAGACGCACCAGACCATAAGATGTACCTAGGTTTTAGAGGAGGAAAATAGGAAAAAACCCCTGTTCCACCGCTGCCCCCCTCCCCTCAGGGAACCTGGTAAACTGCATTCGGACTATAAGATGCACCCTCCATTTTCCTCCCAAATCTAGGGGGAAGAAAGTGCGTCTTATAGTCTGAAAAATACAGTACCTGAATCATGTATTTAGTTCACATAGCAGACACCTGCTCAGTTATTATAGGCTTAAGAAAACTGAGACCAGAATTTATTTTATCTCTTGGGAAAACCATACAAAGAATATCTCTTTATATTCTTCATGTATAAAGTGAGGATTCTAGAACCCATGTGAGTTGTTGGTGAAAACATATAACAAAAATTAAAATAAATTTAAATCATAAAGCATTAAGTTACAAGTACCTCTAACATAAAGAGAAATTATGGTTATGCTTGTTCTGTATACTTTATACAGCAGCTTTAAAATATGTGTCCATTTAAGTGCAAACTGCCTAACACTTCTAAAATAAATAATATATTCAAATAAATATTGTTACCAGGTTTTAGAAATGTTTCAGCATTTTATGAAATAACTACATTGAGAAAATCAAGGTTATTACAAATTGAGGACTAGATTGCTCAAAGGTAATGCTGTTTATAAAGTTATGTCTCTTTAAACCATTATGCTGCTTGCTTTTTCTTTAAAGATTTTATTTTATTTCATTTTTTAGAGAGAGGAGAAGGGAGGGAGAAAGAGAGGGAGAGAAATGTCTATGTGTGGTTGCCTCCTGCCCACCCTCTACTGGGGACCTGGTCTGTAATCCAGGAATATTCCCTGACTGGGAATCATACCAGTGACCCTTTGGTTCACAGGCTGGTATACAATCCACTGAGCCACACCAGCCCAGGTGCTTTTTTTTGACATCCAGAAACAGAGGCATGTATGGATAAAAAAGTTTTATTTAAAAGGCAATAAAAAATTTAAAGAATTAGTATAGTTGGTTCTTGCTTTAATATGAGCTTTCGGAGATATTTGGGAACTTGTTGTGGTTAATTCATTTATGTTCATCTCTTCTAGATGTCTTCCACATTGGGGAACATGTGAAATCAATGGAACCAGAGGCACAGAGGAGAATCATGCTGTATAAATCCCATCTTTCATAAATGCTAAGTATAGCCAGGTATGCTTAAATAATGAGACATTTGTTAGTATTGGAAATGCTTCTAGTCTTACAAATTTCATTGAGTTGTTAAATACTGAATTACTGTCTTCCCATTTCATTTCTTTGATAGATTATCTGTATAGAATTTCATGGACATTATAAGAAATGATGGTGGTAGACTTTATAGTCCTTGATTGAGGTGGAGTAAAAATAGTACATTTGTGTTAGGTCAGTCATATCATATTTACTTTAGTTACTTCATAAAGCACATTTTGGTGGAGCCATAATAGAATATTCCTTTTGAGACATATTTTATTTTCCCACAACCTATGGGCATAATCTGCTAGATGCTGATAGTGTACCCATATAGAGTAGGAAACAGTTCCATTTATAGGGAGGAGATTCCAGATTTCCAAACTTGACTTAGAATGTTTAAGTGTGAATCTTGGAATTACTTAGAGACTGGTCCAAAAAAGTGGACTGCTCAGCTATGAGTAGGAAAATAGAAGACAGTTTGAAGAAGATGGAAAAATTAAGTAAAGCTTTATGATGCCATTGGTTTGGCTTATATTGTGCTTGAGTTGAGTTTGATTACATTATAATTGCATTAAAATATAAAGTATGAGCTAGGATCATCTATTTTATGTTAGAAAAGCCTTTGTCAGGAGACCAACCCAGAAGAAGGAAGGAAATGGAGACGAGGAATGCAATCGGCATCTGTTAAATGCCCAGCACTTGATAGACACTATTCTAAGTGCATGTTCTCTATTTAATATATATAACCCAGTATGTCAGGGAGTCTCATCTCCAACTGATAGATGAGGAAGACAAAGGAAATTCTAGGAGTTATGTAACTTGCAAAAAGTTTTAAGTCAGTAGCCAACAGAGGAGTCTTTGGAACTCAGGCAGGCCTGCACCCTAGGCCCATGTTTATTTTGCTGAACCAGAATTTCATAGAGGTAGCAGTAACTGTAGCAAAAGATCCATCATTACATTCCTTATATGGCTTTCTGGTTGATGCTGAAAAAAGAAACCCTTAGTGATGTAAGCCCAACTTTAGAAAATAATCTATTATTTAATGGAGGTTATGTTTTGACAGATTGTTTAATGGAGGTAAAGTCTTAGCTTACTTTATTTCCTACATCTTATATAAGACAAATACATCTATTACAGATACACAAGATAAGAGCCTGAGTGTGTTCATTTTACTAACAGATAAATGCTGGTGTTATGAAAACACATAAATGGTGATCACTTAGAACAGTGGTTTTCAAGTTTGTGCTTTCAAACTTATTTTTGAATGTGACTCACAGTAAGAAAAATATACTTTCTTTTACAACCCTCCCTCACATACACTTGCACACAAATTTATAAAAAAAAGTACTTAGCTTTAACTGCATGTACTATATTACATGTCCCATCTTATCTCAATCCATGCCATGGCATAATGTTCTACAACTTTACAAAAATTACTGGTAAGAGACACACTATACTATGATTTATAGTTTGGAAATTACTGATTTAAAGGTATTAGGTAAAGCTTCCTGGAGAATATAAACTTTGTAAGTTTAGACTAAGAAAATGAGTATTAGGGAGTCAGGCAAAAAGCAGGAGATGGGAGGCAGTGTACGATTAATTTTTCTTAAAAAGATTTTAAAAAATTCCTCACCTGAGGATATTTTTACTGATTTTAGAGCGAGAAGAATGGAAAGAGAGAGAGAAATATCCACTGGTTGCCACCCTGTGGTGTCCCACCACCCTGTGGTGTCTCACTTACCCTGTACATGCCCTGACCAGGATCAAACCCACAAACTTTTGGTGTTCAGGATGATACTCCAACCAACTGCCTCTAATTTTGTTCTAGGCAGAGAAATAGAAGGTGTGGAGGCCCAGTATTGGAAAGGAATTTGGTGAGAGTTGCCCCTGAGAGAAGGGACAGTGTACCTGGGATATATTGGCAGAGTGGGAGAGTGATATGAGTGGAGGTATACACATATGACTCAAAGTTATGCAGATCATTTAATCATGAATACTGTGAAGGATACTGTTGGAGGAGGGAGTGGTGTTGACTTTGTCAGATTGGCTTCATGAAGCAGTCAACCTGAAAGCAAGGAGGGGAAACATCTGAAGAGGGGGAGAGTGAATATCAGAATAGTTTGGGACCTTTTATAGAGGTCTGGGTGAGAGATGTCCAGGTTTAGAATAGGTCAGTTCAGAAAGGTTGGATGAAAGTAGATGATATAAAAATATATTTAGGAAATGAAAATGACAGGATTTGATGAGGGATTTGTTATGGAAAGGCACTGAAGGATGAGTTAAAGGCAATAGTTATAATAATTGCTAACATTTTGTAATAGTTACTATGTAACAGATACTTTCTAAGTAATATATCTGTTAAATTTGGCTTTCAAACATTTTTTTTCTGAATACAACTCACATTAAGAAATCTGTTTTATGTTATTATAGACAAACATGTATTTATAAAACTCTCCCTCTTGGATTTCTGGCTTAACAATTAGGTAAAGGCTAGTGCTATGAGCTGAAGTAAAGAATAGTGGAGAATATTTTTTTTCGAGGAGAAATGAGGGGGATGATGTGTTTGATATTGTATGTCATGAAATTTAGCTGTTTCCCTGTGGATCTGAACTCAGAAATATTATTTGGGTCATAGGTAAAACATTTGGTAGTGATCAATGCATAGATAAAAATTAAAGCCAAGACACTTGAGTGAGATCATCTGAACAGGAAAAAAGAGAGTAAACAGAAAGTGAGGTTTAGTTTGGAGCTTTGTTCAAATCAACTATCAATAGTCAAATTGAGGAGGCAGTGCTGAGAAAGGAGCATCCAGAAAAGTTGCGTCAGGCAGAGGAGAAAATCAGGGGAGAGGGTGGTGCCATGGTCATGGAATTGAGGTGTTTTGTTTTGTTTGCTTATAAAATGATGAGTATATAATCATAAGCAATAAACTGTATCAAATACATCTGTAAACTCAAGTAAACTAAAAATAATAAGTTTCTTAGATACATACTTGTTAGTGGTGTCCTCAGAGATGACCTCTGAGGTAGAATGTCTAAGGGTTGGAAGTGTATGACTTAAACAAATTGTACTTAATCTATGATCTGGTAAAATTCTAACATGTTTTCAAGGAAACATTCTCAGTTAGGTTTTGTTAAAGGCCTAGCCCAAACTACAGCTTTTTCACTAAATTTGAGGTTGCAACTCTGTAAAATGTGAAGACTCGTTCTTCCATACTACCACACTGGTGAGAATATGGAAGTGAGAAGAAATTGAACACAATGAAGACAACAGTCAAGGTGGGAAACCTTTGTAGATGACAATGTCCATAGTATGCCCCGATGAGTTGTTAGATGAGGTAAAAGGGTAAACTTGGAGACAGGTGATAATAAAGACTGCTGTGTGGTTTGGGTCATCAACATTGACTTGGAGTCATCAAAGACAAGCCTAAAACTTGGATGGAGACTGAGACCACGATGCAAAATATTCAGTTAATGAGGCAAGTGTTCCACATGGCAGTGGCAAATGCATTTTATTTATTTTTATTATTTTATCTTTTTATTGTCCAATTACAGTTGTTCCCGTTCAGCCCCCATTACTTTCCTCTGCCTCACTCAAGCCCCACCTCCCACATCCAGTCCTTTCCCCTGCCCATTGTCATTGTCTGTGGGTCCTTTATTACATGTTCCTTGATTAGCCCCTTCCGATCCTTTTTCCAGGTACCCCACTACACCTCCTCTCTGGTCACTGTCAGTTTGTTCTTTATTTCAGTGTCTGGTTCTATTTTATTCACTTGTTTGTTTTGTTGATTAGGTTCCACTAAAAGGTGAGATCATATGGTTTTTGTCTTTTACTGCCTGGATTATTTCACTTAGCAAAATACTCTCCAGTTTCAATCATGCTGTCACAAAGGGTATAAGCCCCTTCTTTCTGCATAGTATTCCATTGTGTAATTGTACCACAGTTTATTGATCCACTGATTTACTGATGGGCACTTTCCAGCACTTGGCTATTGTAAATTGTGCTGCTATGAACATTGGGGTGCAGAGGTTCTTTTGAATTGATGTTTCAGAATTCTTAGGGTAAAATCCCAGCAGTGGAATTCCTGGATCAAAGGCAGTTCCATTTTTGATTATCTGAGGAAATTCCACACTGTATTCCACAGTGGTTTCATCAGTCTTCATTCCTGCCAATGGTGTACTAGGGTTCTCTTTTCTCCACAACCTCATCAGCATTTCTTGTTTGTTGATTTGTTTATGATGACTATTCTAACTGGTATGAAGTGGTATCTCATTCTGGCTTTAATTTGCATCTCTCTGATGGCTAGTGATGCTGAGCATCCTTTCATATATCTTTGGGCCCTCTGTAAGTCCTACCTGGAGAAGTGTCTGTTCAGATCCTTTGCCCGTGGTTTTAATTTTATTGTTTTTCTTCCTGGAGTGGAGTCCTGTGAGTTCTTTATATATTCAACAGATCAAACCCTTGTGTGAGGTATCATTGGCAAATACATTTTCTCATACAGTTGGTTCCCTTTCATTTTGCTGATGTTTTCCTTAGCTGTGCAGATTTTATTTTGATGCAATCCCATTTGTTTATTCTTTCCTTCATATTCCTTGCTCTAGGGGACATATCAGAGAAAATATTGCTCTGTGGGATATCTGAGATTTTCCTGCCTATGTTCTCCTCTAAGACATATGGTGTCACAACTTATGTTTAAGTCTTTTATCATCTTGAGTTTATTTTTGTGCATGGTATAAGTTGGTGATCAAGTTTCATTTTTTTGCACGTAGGTGTCCAGATCTTCCAACACCATTTATTGAAGAGGTTAGTTTTACTCCATTTTATGCTCCTCCCTCCTTTGTTGAATATTAATTGACCCAAGAGACTTGGGTTTATTTCTGGGCAATCTATTCTGTTCCACTGATTTATGTGTCTGTTCTTATGTCAGACCACACTGTTTTGATTACAGTGGCCTTATATTATAGTTTGATATCAGGCATGTGATTCCTCCTACTTCATTCTTTCTCAGAATTGCTGCAACTATTAAGGGTTGTTCATCATTCCATAAAAATTTTTGAATAGTTTGTTCTAAATCTGTGATATATGTCATTGGTATTTTAATAGTGATTGTGTTAAATGCATAGATTGCTTTGGGTAGTATGGACATTTTGATGATGTGAATTCCTACAATCCATGAACACGGTATATGCTCCCATTTATTTGTGTCTTCCTTAATTTCTTTCTTCAGTATTGTATAGATTTCTGAGTACAGGTCTTTTACCTCCTTGGTTAGGTTAATTCCTGGGTACTTTATTTTTCTTGTTACCATATCAAATGGGATTTTCCCCCTGATTTCTGTTTCTGATCTTTTATTGTTGGTGAATAAAAATGCCTTTAATTTCTGAATATTGACTTTGAATCCTGCTGTTTTGCCAAATTCACTTATTAGGTCAAGTAGTTTTTAGTGGAGTCTATAGGGTTTTCTATGTACACTATCATATCCTCTGCAAATATTGACAGTTTTACTTCCTTGTTTCCAATTTCGATGCCTCTTGTTTCTTTTCCTTGTCTGATCACAGTGTCTAGGACTTCCAATACTATGTTGAATAGAAGTGGTGAAAGCAGACACAGTTGTCTTCTTTCTGATCTTAGGGGGAAAGCTTTTAGTTTTTGCCCATTGAGTATGATGCTGTTTGTAGGTTTCTCATACATAGCCTTTATTCTGTTGAGGAATGCTTCTTCTACTCCCACTTTGCTGAGTGTTTTTATAATAAATTGGTGCTGTACCTTATCAAATGATTTTCTGCATCTGTTGATATGATCATGTGGTTTTTGTCTTTGTTTTATGTGATGTATTACATTTATTGATTTGCAAATATTGTACCATCCTTGCATTCCAGGATGAATTCCACTTGATCATGGTGTGTGATCTTTTTAATGTATTGCTGGATGCGGTTTGCCAATATTTTGTGGAGGATTTTAGCGTCTTTGTTTATCAGCAATATTGGCCCAAAGTTTTCTTTTTTTGTTGTGTCTTTATCTGTTTGTGGGATTAGGATGATACTGGCTTCATAAAAAAGAGTTTGGAGTCTTGCATCTTCTTGGATTTTTTGGAATAATCTGTGAAGGATAGGTGTTAGCTCTTCCTTAAATGCTTTGTAAAATTCTCCCGTGAAACCATCTGGTCCAGGGCTTTTGTGTGGTGGGAGTTTTTTGATTACTGCTTCAATTTTGTCAGCTGTTATTGGTGTGTTCAGGCTTTCTGATTCTTCTTCATTCATTTTGGAAGTTTTTATTTTTCTAGAAATTTGTCCGTTTTTCCCAGGTTTTCAGATTTTTGGCATATAGTTCTTTGTAGTAATTTCTTACAATTCTTTGCATTTCTGTGGTATCAGTTGTAATCTCTTCTCTTTCACTTCTTTTTGTGTTTATTTGGGTCCTCTCTCTTTTTTTCTTGATTAGTCTACTTAAAGGCTTGTCTATTTTATCTATCTTTTCAGAGAACTTGCTCCTGGATATATTGATCCTTAGAATTGTGCTTTTAGTCTCTATGTCATTTAATTCTGCTCTGATCTTGGTTATTTCTTTCCTTCTACTTGCTATGGACTGTCTTTGTTGTTGTTCCTCCACTTCTTGTAGGTGTAAGGTTAATTTGTTTATTTGAACTGTTTCTATCTTTTTTTAGGTAGGCTTGAATTTCTATGAACTTCTCTCTCAGCACTGCCTTTTGCTGTGTCCCATAAGTTTCGGGTTGTTGTGCATTCATTTTCATTTGTTTCCAGAAACTTTTTGATTTCTTCCTTAATCTCATTCTTGATCCACTCATTGTTTAATAGAATGCTATTCAATCTCCATGATTTTGAGTGTTTTAAGTTTTTTCCTTGAGGTCAGTTTCTAGATTCAGGCCCTTGTGGTCAGAGAAAATGCTTGATGTGATTTCAATTTTCTTGAATTTGTTGAGGCTTATTTTGTGTCCTATCGTGTGCTCTATCTTTGAAAATGTTACATGTGCATTTGAAAAGAATATGTATTTTGCTTTTGGGGGATGAAAGTCTGTATATATATCAGTTAAGTCCATTTGATCCAGGACATTGTTTAATGCCGCAATATCCTTGTTGATATTTTGTGTGGAAGATCTATCCATTTTTGACAGTGGGGTGTTGAAATCCCGTACTATAATTGTGTTGCTGTCAATATCTTTCTCAAAGTCCTCCAAGATTTTCCTTATGTATTTGGGTGGTCCTCTGTTGGGTGCATATATGTTTATAATGTTTATGTCTTCTTGATGGATTCTTCCCTTGAGTATTATGAAGTGAGCTTCTGGGCCTCTTTTTATGGCCCTCTTTTTGAAGTCTGTTTTGTCTGATATGGGTATTGCAACCCTGGCTTTTTTTTTCCTGTCTGTTTGCTTGGAATATTTGTTTCCAGCCCTTCACTTTCAGTCTCTGTAGGTCTTTTGTTCTGGGGTAGGTCTCTTGTAGGCAGCATATGTGTGGGTCATGACTTCTTATCCATTGAGCTTTTCTGTGTCTTTTGATTGGAGTCTTTAATCTGTTTATGTTTAAGGTTATTATTGATAGGTACTTATTCATTGACTTTTTTTTGTACCTTTGTTCCTCTCTCTCTCACTCTTTCCTTTCTCTTCTTATGGTAGTCCCTTTTGTAAATTTTGTAGGGCTGGTTTGGTGGAGATCTATTCTTTCAGCCTTCCTTTGTCTGGGAAAATCTTTATTTTGCCTTCCATTTTAGTTGAGAGCCTTGCTGGGTAGAGTAATCTTGGTTGCAGGCCTTAATTTTTCATTACTTGGTATATCTCTTGCCATTCTCTCCTGGATTGGAGTGTTTCTGTTGAGAAGGCAGCTGCTAGCCTTATTGGAGCCCCCTTGTATGTTACTTCTTGTTCCTCCCTTGCTGCTTTTAAGTTCTCTCTTTGTCTTTAATACATGGCATTTTATTTATGATATGTCTTATAATTGACCCCTTTGGTTTCTTCTTGATTGGGACTCTCTGTGCTTCCTGCAGTTGCATGTTTTTTTCCCTCTTCAGGTTTGGACAGTTTTCTGTCATTATTTTTTCAAACAGGGTTTCTATCCTCTGTTTTTTTTCTTCTTTTTCTGGTAATCCTATCATTCAAATGTTGTTGCATTTCATGTTATATTGGAGTTCCCTTAAGCTATCCTCATATTTTTTTAGTCTTTTTTTCATGTAGCTGCTCTACTTGGGTGTTTCTTTCCCCCTTGTCTTACAGCTCGCTAATTCAGTCCTGTACTTCATCCAGCTTGTAATTCCTTCTAGTGTGTTTTTTATTTCCGAGATTTTATTGTTCATTTCTTGCTGGTTTTTGTGTATAGTTTCTATTTCCTTTTTCATACTGTTGTAGTTCTCACTCAGTTCCTGGTAGCTGTCTTTGAGTTCCTTGAGCATCTTTAAAACCATTGTTTTGAATTCTATAACTGATGGTTTGCTTGCCTCCATTTCATTTATCTTTTTTATTGGGGAGTCTCCCATTCATTTTGATTGCATGTTCTTTTTTTTGGCTCACCATTTTAGGTAACTCTTTTTGTTTGTTTCTGCACTTCCTGAAGTTTTGCTTTGCTGGCTGTCTTTGTAGGGTGAACTTCTATGGTAGGAAATCTGTGGTATTCAGTGGTGTGGTGTCTTTGATCTCCTTGTCTGGACACTCTAGGTTTGCCCTTTCTTCTGTTTGTGTGGGCTCTCCCGTTGTACTTAGGTTTTTTCCTTTTGGTGGTTCTTTTGTTGGTGGTTTGTCTCCTCCAGCAAGTATACTGATGTTCGCAGCTCTCACCTATTCTTGTATGTGATCTGTGGCAGGGGGTAGGCAAAATGGATTGAGACATCAGGATAGTATTCTGTGGGATTTAAAGTACCAAGAAGTAGAGAAGAATGGGAGATTCTTTGGATAAGTATAGTGTTAACTGTGATATTTCACCAAACTAGCCACTTTTTATAAAAGGTGAAAGAGAGGTAAGACTCTTGTTAGAGGGGAGGAGGATTGTGACCTGAATCCATAAAACAGAGTACTTGTGCAAGGTTAGATAATGATATATAGTTAGAATAAAGAATAGAAAGTAGGCATAGTATACAAGAGAATAGAGTTAACCACAACAACAAGAATAATACTCAGGAATAAAGTGAAGTGGGTAAGATCATGGAGGGTTGCTATGTAGTATTTACAATTGTATGGAACAACAATTACTTACAATACTACTGGAACAAAAATATGACAAGAAATATATGATTTGGATAGCAAGAATAGAAAGTACACGATCAAGAATAGTGTGTTATTGGAACACGAGTGAAGTGAAATAAGGAAAATTAAGATACAATAAAGAGAGAATAAGGAAAACCAGTCAAACAATGCAATTAAGCAGATAAATAAAATGAAGAAAACTAAACAAAAAGAAATTTAAAAAATACTAAAAAATAAAAGAAGTAAAAATAATGAAAAATAATAATAATACAAATAAACAATAAAATGCCAGTTCTATGGGATAGCAAAGTGAAATTTGTCTCAATTTCTCAGTTTTGGGGGTTATCCTTGTGCTCTCCATTTGGATCTGTCTCTGGACCTTTCACAACTCCATGACTTATTGTCTCACTTGGGGGAAGAAACAAAAAAAGAGAGAGAGGAAGGAAACAATAAGCCTCCTGCTGACTTTAAACCCACTGCGTGAGTTCTGTTGGTCTTCCTGGATGCCACAGGAAGAGGGGATCTGGGCTTCGCCTTTCTCCCTTCCTGTGACTTTGCGAGGATGGGGCCAGGTCTGGGTGGCAATAATCACAGTTGCCCAGCTTCGTGGCCAGGTCCTCCATGAACTGCTGGGCCCCCACTCTCCATCTGCACCAGCCCTGGGCCTTTAATTCACCAGTTGTGCGACGTCTGTGCGGTGTGCATCCTCCTTTTGAGCCCACCATGGCCAGAGCACACTGCTGGAGAAGCAGCGCTAGTTAGCCTCCCGTCACACAGTGCCACTCAGCCTCTGGGTGAGTAGTGCAAGTCAAGCTCAGGTGCAGGGCTCAAATCAGCCTCAGGGCAAGTGGTGCAGTGAGCAGCCAGAATCAGCCACAGGGTGAGTGTTGCCAGTCAGCCTTCAGGTGAGTGGTGAGACTCAGCTCCCGGGCTAGTGGTCTGAGTACAGCGCAGGCAAGCAGCTTGAATCAGCCTCTGGGCCAGCAGGGTGAATCAGCTGCCTGGCAAGCTGCCCAAGTCAAGAGTGGCCATGTGGTTGGAATCCACAGCTGGGTGAGTGTCTGAGCCAAGTGCCAGCAAGCAGCTCAAATCACCCTTGGGGTAAGCCAGCCACTTCGAGAGAGTTCCTTACAAAGCAGCTGTGAGCCTGTTTTTTTTTTTTTTTTTTTTTTAAATAAAAGCCTCTTGTTTAAGCCAACAGTTCTTAACAAGTGCCCAGCTTTTCACTCAGCCCAACTTTGTAACCAGACTGGAGACTTTCTGGGTCAGGGTCCATCACGGCCCAACTCTTCTCCCTTCTCCAGGTGTCGCCCGGCTCCCCGGTTTCTCTGGTAATGACCTAGCCAGTGTCCATAGTCCCAGTGGGTGTATACTGCACTGCCTCTGTATCCCTCCCACTTTGTCTCTATTCCCCTCAGCGACTTCAAGCATTCACGTCCCTCCTGGTGCTGGGCTGCCCACCCTGCTCTTGTAGGGGAGTGAGCTGGTGATCTAACTCTCCTCCCAGTATTCTGTTGCAGGCGCTGTGCTGGGGGGAGGGGGCTGCATAGCAGCCTAGATCCCTGAGCAGATCCCAGGGATCTTACCCTCCCAACAAAATCTCCTCACCATCTGTTTTTCAATATCTTCTACAATTTTTGGCTTCCAAACTTCATATATGCCGGGATTCCATTGGCTTTTCACTCTGTTCCTCAGAAGATCAGCTAGGTTTTCCAGCTGGGTACAGGGAGAACTAGGCTCTGAGCCTACCTACCTCACCGCCATCTTCACCAGAAGTATATTCTTTTAGTTTTCTTTTGTCTGGGAAACTCCTAATTTCACTTTTCATTTTAAATGAGAACTTTGTTGGGTAGAGTCTTCTTTGTTGCAAGCCTTTGCTTTTCATTACTTGGAATATTTTTTGCCATTCCCTTCTGGTTTGTTGTATTTGTTTTGAGAAGTCTGCTGCTAGCCTTATCAGAGCTCCCTTTTATGTTATTTCCTGTTTCTCCTGTGCTGCCTTTATGATTCCCTCTTTGTCTTTGAATTTTGCCACTTAATTATGATGTGTCTTGGAGTGGGCCTCTTTGGGTTCATCTTGATTGGGACCCTCTGTTCTTCCTGGACTTATGTGATTTTTCTCTTATCAAATCAGGGAAGTTTTCTATCATTACTTTTTCAAACTGATTTTTTATCGTTTGCTCTTGTTCTTTTTCTCCTTTTGTATCCCTGATGTATGGATATTATTATGTTTCATGTTGTCCTGAAGTTCCCATAACCCCTCTTCATTCTTTTTGCATCTTTTTCCTTTTCTTGCTCTTCTGGGAATTTTTTTCTACCTTTCTCCAGCTTGCTGATTTGATCGTGTGCTTCATTTAGGCTACTTTTGATTTCTTCTACTGTGTTCTTCAATTCAGAAATTGTAGTCTTCATTTCCTTCTGGCTCTTATTGACTGTTTCTGTGTCCTTTTTCATGCTGTTGTAGTTCACAGTAAGTTCCTTGTAGCTTCTTTGTGGATTTGGTAATTCTCACTGTGCTCATTGAGCTTCCTTATAACCATTATTTTGAACTCAGTATCTGATAGTATACTTTCCTCTATTTCATTTAATACTCTTTCTTGGGATTCCTCCTTTCTCTTGTTTGGGAGTTGTCTCTTTGTCTTCCCATTTTAGGGGAGACTCTTCTTGTTTGCTTCTGCTTCTTAAATTGATGTGCTTTGACTCCACGTCTTTGTGCTGTCAACTT
This sequence comes from Desmodus rotundus, assembly GCF_022682495.2. Lineage (NCBI taxonomy): Eukaryota > Metazoa > Chordata > Mammalia > Chiroptera > Phyllostomidae > Desmodus > Desmodus rotundus. The sequence goes on from NC_071394.1 coordinate 61,649,730, forward strand.
CTATTGTAGGAGACCTGTGTGGTTCATTGGTGTAGTCTCCTTGATCTCCTGATCTTGATGCTCCTAGGATGCCCTTTATGCTATTTATTATGGCTCTCTGGATGTAATTGGGTTTTGGTTGTTGTTGGGTCTTCTTTGGTGGCTCCTTCCCTCCAGCTGGTTGACTAAGGGTCACTCCACCCACCACATCTTGTAAGATGTTGTGTATGTGCTACCAGAAGAAAATCACAAAGCCCAGGAAGCAAATCCGCACCTGCAAAAATAACTCTCACTTGCAATCCCACTATCAACAGCAAATGAACCAGTGTTAATAAGGGTGTAAAGAGATTAAGACTACTATAGAAAGGAGAGAAATAAACTATGGTATAAATTGTAGTGACTTAATATGCCCAAACTTGCTGGACAGAAATGAATGTCTCAATTAGCTACTTAAATATCCCTCAGGCATTTCAGCTGCTGCCTGTGGGTGCCCAGCTAGGCCCTTCATATCTCCACCGCACTCCTTACCAATCAGATTGTGCTGAAGCTGATTCTTCTGTTTGTCTGTGGTTATAAGGTTTCTCTCTCATTATTGTTCAGTTGTTTGTTCCAGCTGATTTCTCCACAATTTAGTTGTAATTCCAGATTGGTCCTGGGAGGAGATTAGTGTGGCTTCCACTCACTCCACCATCATCTTGGATCCCCCTCCCAGTTTAAATATCATTTTTATTACAGACTCTCTGATCACCATAAAATTGAAGGGACAAAATATAGTATACATGCTTTTTTTAGAGGTAACTTGCAAGGGGGAATTAGAAAATGATCAAAAAGAACAATGTTAGAATTCTTATGCTAAGACTTTCTATAAAAATACAATTTCTTATGTGTTGGGAACCGCCCTGCCTGGTTTCAGAGGCTGTAACCCCCCCATGGTTAAGGCTGAGTCAGACTTGGGACCATAAGCCACAAAGGAGACAAAGCTTATCTCCCTGGGAGGTGTGCCACCTCTGCCCACTTCACCCTGCTTGGCCCTGAGCTTGACCAGTTAGCCAATGACGGGTAAGAATCCTCAAGGGAGGAACAACCTAAGACAGGCATGGTCACGGAATAAGCCCACAGGGAAGGACTCGGGGGGCTATAGAAAACGGGGGTGATGGACGCTCGCCCCTCGGCTTTGGAATAGCCTGAGTCCTCATTCTGTCTGCAAGAAGTCTCCTAATCTCTTGGCTGCCTTACTTCCCTTGCCTGACTTAAGCCTGAAGCAGTAACAGAGGGCAGTGCAGTCCTGTGCTGGGAGGGGCAGATTCCCTGGGGAATCAGGCCTAACAAAAATACATACATTCCTGTGAAACCTACTTAATTTGTACCCTCAGCTTAAAAGATAAGGGTCCAGACCTGAGATGAGTCTGGTGCCTAAAGTTTTATGGCCCTCTAACTAATTGGCTGTAACTCAGAATAAGGCCTCAAAGTTCTCTGTAAATCATGTATTGTTTAACCCTCACTGCCTAACAATGATTGATGAGCTTTATCTGTATTCCTGTGCTAATGAACCTAATAAAAGCCCATGGAGGGAAAGGCTCTGGGCCCTTCTCCTTTGAGAGATTGGCCACGTCTCCTCCCCAAGCAGATCATGTCTTGGTAGACTTATTCTTCATCTGTGGCGGACGGGCGTGCTGCGTTAAAGCTCCCTGACACTTATGCATTCTGGAAGTTTTATAATTGGCCTCTAAATGTAACTGTGACATAGAGTAAATGTTTTCTTTACTTCTAATTAGAGAAGAGGTAGAAAGAGCATAGGTGAACAGTTGGGTGGAAAGCAGCAAGATGCTCTTCCCCTTTGCCCTTTCACCTATAATTTGGTAGCAACATTTGAAGTCACCACTGTTACTGCCAATAGCTGTGTCTGTTCTTTGTTGACATTTTATAGAATTTGTGAGTTATGAATAGCAGTCACTGTTATTTTCTTGTATTTTGATCAAAAAGACAAATTGAAATATCCTTGGACAAGTGGACCTTGCCTTAAATGGTTTCTGGGTATCTCACCTTGCTGACTTGGATGTGAAAGACAGGAAATCATGAAGTGTTTGAGGGGATGAAAGAGAGAGTCCTAGCATTTTCTGAATAAATGTCAACTGGTGAGGCTTCGAAATTTACTGTTTAATTGTGATTAACTAGTTAAGCACTTGATTTAATTAGTAGTTGCTTAAATTAAAGTAGAATTTGATGGGTAATTTTTTAATTTGTAAGGCTTCATTTAGTGGGTAGATTTTATCTATTGTAAAATACATTTGCATGTAAGTGGAATTCTTCCATTGCTTTTTCATAAAGAATTCTGGAATTGACACTTTGAATAAAGTTCCATATTATGCAAAGCAATCTTTTAAAAAATATATAAACCAAACTGTTCTCATGAACTCATGGAGTTATCATGTGGTTTCTTTATTTTCAGTCATTAGAATTTATGCTGTTCTCAGAACTTCTATCTTATTACATGGTTTATTTTTTTAATGCTAGAGGTGTTATGTAATTACACTATAATTAAATGTAATTTATCAAATAGAAATAAAGACAAAACCAGTAATCAGAGACTCTTCCTCCATTTATAGATATTCAGTGGAGCTGTATCATGTAATTAATTTACCAATGTTTACACCAGAACAAGTAGAATAAAATTGTCATCATTTTTCCTTTCATCATCTGACACCACACTTGGAATTCATTTGCATAGCTATACAATAGAAGTCATTACCCTCATCAAAGATGTACTGTTATCTAACCAGCAAGGAAAAAGTGAAGTTTATGAAGAAGGTAGAGATAAGAAAATTGATTTATTGTGGAAGAAAGAGTTCAAAGTTTCTTTTCTTTTTTTAGGGGGGCAATTAATGTTAACAGAACTGTTGGATCTCGTATATGGACTCATCTCCAAGAAGACTGTCTCTGTTTACCTTCACCTGCAAGAAAGTGAGAAAGACATCAGAGACATGACTTACAAAAGAGATGGGCTGAAGATCCTGGAACTTTGTTCTCTCATCCACCCAAGTCAGTGAAGGAATGAAAGTTGGAGAAGCTTGGCAGTGGGAGATAGAATCTTTTTTCAGATTTAGTGTGCCCTTTGTTACACCCCTTCCCCAAGGTAGAGAAGTATGTATGTTTGTATGTGTGTGTGTATATAGTGGGATAGCAGATTATTTTTTTCTATTCTCAAATCTATTAGGAGTCATTGCTTGAAAACCTCATGAACATCCAGATGTATGTATCTGTTGTTTGGAGAACACAGAAGCTGAGGCAGGACCTACCTACTACCAACTAACTGAAAAGGATGCACCTCCATTCACACCAGTGACTGTCAGGGCATACTTGTTCTGTCATACTCTCCACTAAGAAGGTTCCATTCATCTGTACCATGCACATATAATGTATTAGAGGATTTGCTTCCATGTTGGCAACTATCTCACTGGTTTGAGTTCACAACAGGGAAGCATCACTCCCCTACCTCCCTGTCTCCGCACCTCGGTCCCTTCTCCCCTCCTGGCATTCTGGATTAATGGTTTCTCTTAATCTCTTTGCAGTGGCTAAAAGCATGGGCACTGTGGTCATACATACTTGGAGGAGAGTTTTGACCCCATCATTTACTGACACATGAGAAGCACAGTTTACTGAACTTGTTAGGATTTTATTTTGTCATCTGTAAAAAAGGATAACTGCAATGCCTACACTATAGATTTACTGTGAAAAGTCAATGAATGTAAGGTAATTAGCTCAGTGCCTTGCACATACAGCCAAACAGAGGTCAACTGTCATGAAATATATATTAAAATGGGTGTCCACTTAGAGTGTCTTAGTGTGACCAATACTATCCCAAAATACAGAGTCAGTAGTTTCTTCTTTGAACTCAGTTGGGAGTCTTGTGATCTAAGAGCCTGCAGTGTTGCTGGGAAATGTCTGCATTGAGTAGCTGAATGATTCAGATCAGAAGTCTCCATCATAAAGTAATAGCCAGATGACAGAAGAGGCTTTGGCATAAAGCCAAGGAAACATTTCTATTGATGAAATGAGTTGGCAGAAATATCTCTATGTGGCTACCAAGTGTCCTCACTTAAATGATTCACACATGACCAGCTGCATCACTTCTTGGGAAGCATGTGAACAGTGTCCCTTAAGAGTTTCTTCCAGAGTCTCTCACTGCAGCATTGTCTGGTTGGTCACCATGCTCCAATATCCCTTTCAGGAATGGCTTTCTAGATTCTGCATCCTGGCATCTTTTTAACTCCCTTCTTAACCCCATCTTAGTCAAAGCTCAATGTCTTCTTTTTCCTTCTTCATTCTCCTTCTTCTTTCCTTCTTCTTTTGTTTTTCTATAATGGAATGTAATGAGTCTTTGAGAAATACCAGATGTGAGCAAGAAAAAAATATATGTATCTTCCTGGAGGACAAAGTGAGCGCATTTGGTAGGCCATGGATTTTAAAACCAAAACTTGCATATAGTTCAAGGGGAAAAGGAAATACTTTCACGCAATACCTTTCTCTTTATGGATCAGATGGGTTCAGCTTCATCTGTTGCAGAAGAGAAGTGAGGGAAGAAGAGAGTAGGGTAGAGAGAATCCTATTACTGCTTATTATGTCTATAGATTACATCTATATATACACACAGACATTTATAAATGCACATATGTGTTATATACATACAGACTGGGCTGCTGTCAGTCACTGGGTGCTACATGCTATGCTAAGTCTATTTTTCCTCAGTTAATCTTTCCTGTGATCCTAAAAGAATAGGGTCATGATCTCTGGTACATACCAGGAAATTATGGTTCAGAGAAGTTAAACACCTTGCTGAACTCTGTAGAACTAAGGGGGAGAAACTGTCTCACTCCAAAGCCCATGCTCTTGGCACCATACTGCAATACCTCTGATTACCCAAGGTCAGGTACTTTTAATTCCTTAAGTATAGATAATCAAAAAATAGTAATTCTGTGGAAAAAGTAACAAAATAATTCCAGGTTCTCATGGCTTGTCCTGAAATGAATTTTCCAAAAGAAAAGAGGAAGATATATTTAAAACCTACAAAGAGCCTAGCTGGTATGGCTCGGTTGGAGCATTGTCTCATAGATGGAAAGGTTGAAAGTTTGATTTCCTGTGAGAGCAAATGCCCAGGTTGAGGTTTGATTGATGGTCCAGGTGCATAAGAGAAAGCAACCAGTAGATGTTTCTCTCTCACATTGATATTTCTCTCTTTCCCCCTCCTTCCCTTCCTCTTTTTTTGAAAGCAATGAGAATATGTCCTTGAGTGAGGATAAAAAAACAACTAGAAAGATATAAATTTGGTTCACTTCATGTTATATGAGGTTACATTGGTACATGTATTAAGTATTTAAGCATATGGAGTACAGTAGTAGTAGATACAGGAACCCCAATATTCCCACACTCAGAAATTAAACATAAATTTATCTTCTATCATTAATCTGCTAGGTTATATGATATCAGACAGATATTTTATCTAATATAAAATAAAACAGTTCACCCAATTAAGTCTTTTAAATTGTTAATGCCCAATCAGTTATTGTTTTTGTTAGTTTTTCTAACAAAATACTATGCCTCAAATTACCATGTAATAAATTTTTCAAAATTTCATTTTAGGGAAATTATTCTTGTATCATTAAATATAATTCATTTCTTTTTTTCCCCACCTCCCTCTTCTGCTTTCAGCCCCCACCTCCTTGTTATTGTCCATATGTCCTTTATAATTGTTCCTGTGAACTCTTCACCCTTTTCCCCCATTATACTCTCCCCTCTCCCTTCTGGTCACTGTCAGCCTGTTCTCAATTTCAATGTCTTTGGCTATGCTTTGTTTGCTTGTTTCTTTTGTTGATTAGGTTCCTGCTAATGGTGAAATCATATGGTATTTGTCATTCACTGCCTGATTTATTTCAGTTAGCATAATGCTCTCCAGTTCTATCTATGCTGTCACAAATTGTAGGAGTTCCTTCTTTATTTCTGCTGCGTAGTATCCTATTGTGTAAATGTACCATAGTTTTGTCATCCAATCATTTACAGATGGGCACTTACATTGCTTCCAGCACCTGGCTCTTGTACATTGTGCTGCGATGAACATTGGGGTGCATAGGTTCTTTTGGATTGGTGTATTAGGGCTCTTAGGGTATAATCCCAGCAGAAGAATTACTGGGTCAAAAGGCAGTTCCACTTTTAGCTTCCTGAGGAAATTCCATACTGTTTTCCACAGTGGCTGCACCAATCTGCATTCTCACCAACAGTGCACTAGTGTTGCCTTTTTTCTACAACCTCTCTACTTGTTGTTTGTTGCTTTGTTTATGATGGATATTCTGACTAGTGTGAAGTGGTATCTCATTGTGGTTTTTCTCTCTGATGACCAGCGATACTGAGCTTTTTTTCATATGTCTCTGAACCCTCTGTATGTCCTCCATGGAGAAGTGTCTGTTGAAGTCCTTTGCCCATTTTTAAATTGGGTTTTTTGTCTTCCTAGAATGGAGTCATGTGCATTCTTTATATGTTTTGGAGATCAAACCCTTGCTGAAATGTATGTTTCCCCATACATTTCATTCTCTTTTCGTTTTAATGCTATTTTCTTTAGCCATGCAGAAGCTATTTATATTTATCATATCCCATTTGTCTATTCTTTCCTTTATGTCCCTTGCTCTGGGGGACATATCAGAGAAAATATTGCTGCATGGAATATCTGAGAATTTCCTGCCTATGTTCTCCTCTAGGACTTTAATCGTGACATGAGTTATATTTAAGTCTTTTATCCACCTTGAATTTATTTTTGTGTATGGTGTAAGTCGGTGCTCGAGTTTCATTTTTTTGCATGTAGCTGTCCAGATCTCCCAACACCATTTTTTGAAGAGGCTATTTTTGCTCCATTTTATGCTGCTACCCCCCTTGTCAAATTTTAATTGACTATAGAGACTTGCGCTATTTCTGGGCTCTCTATTCTGTTCCATTGGTCCATGTGTTTGTACTTATGCCAGTACCAGGCTGTTTTGATTACAGTGGCTATGTAATACAGTTTGATGTCAGGTATTGTGATCCCTCTTACTTTGCTCTTCTTTCTCAAAATTGCTGCAGGTGTTGAGGGTCATTTATGGTTCCATATGAATTTTTGAAGTGTTTGTTCTATATCTGTGAAATATGCCATTGGTACTTTCATAGGTATTGCATTGAATCTATAAATTGCTTTCGGTAGTATGGACATTTTGACGATGTTAATTCTTCTGATCCATGAACACGGTATATGTTTCTATTTGTTTGTGTCTTCCTTAATTTCTTTCTTCAGTGTTGTGTAGCTTTCTGAGAGGATGGTACAATATTTGCAAATCAATAAACATAATACATCACATAAACAAAAGCAAAGACAAAAATCACACTATCATATCAATAGATGTGGAAAAAGCATTTGATAAGTCATTTCTTACTACCACATCATTCAACACTGTTGTGTAAGTTTTGAGCAGAAGTTTCAGATGCTGAGGCATATTCAAGTGACATTTAAAAATCAAGCAGGTGATAAACGTTACACTGGTTTATGCTCATGGCAGAAAAATTAACATTTTTTACCTGTCATTATCATGTTTTTTCCCCAAAAGGAACATGAATTAATGGATTCTTATCCTACTTTTCAAAACTACAACTCAGAAAATACTTATTGGAGCCTTAGGTGTTCACCTGGGTGGGGTAACGCTGGTTGCTGTGCTGTGACACTGTACGTGGGGGAGGGGCCTAGAGGGAGCAGTGGCGCCGGCTTCACTCTCCCCCCGGATTCCAATCTTTCACTCCGCTACCCACAATCAAACTGGGCCCCTCTGGTGCTGGTTGCCGAGAGGGTGGGCTTGTGCAACTCTAGACCCCTGTGGGTCTCTCCAACGACCTCTCCTGTGAGGCTGAGAGTCTCTTCTGCTGCTGCCCCAACCCCCACGGGCATTTTCAATCAGAGGTTTGAGGCTTTATTTTTCCGTGCTGGAGCCCTGGGTTGCATGGTCTGCTTCACTCCCCGCCGTTTTTCTGGTTTATCTGTGCGCGAATGTGGGGCTGTGGGGTGCTACCCACGGCTCTGCCTGCCCTATTCTCCACCACTCTGAGTCTGGCCCTCTCGGTTTATCTGTGTGCGAATGTGGGTCTGCAGGGTCTGCTAGTGGTCAGACTGCCTGCCCCATTCATCCCACACTCCGCCAGTCTCGGTCCCGCCACAGCAAAATGAGGAGAGGCTTAGGAACCACCAGGACATCTTGAAACATTCCAACATCCGAATTATAGGGGTGCCAGAAGGAGAAGAGGAAGAACAAAATATTGAAAACTTATTGGAACAAATAATGAAGGAGAACTTTCCCAATCTGGCAAAGGAAATAGACTTCCAGGAAGTCCAGGAAGCTCAGAGAGTCCCAAAGAAGCTGGACCCAAGGAGGAACACACCAAGGCACATCATAATTACATTACCCAAGATTAAACGCAAGGACCTACATCCAAGATTACTGTATCCAGCAAAGCTATCATTTAGAATGGAAGGGCAGATAAAGTGCTTCTCAGATAAGGTCAAGGTAAAGAAGTTCAGCATCACCAAGCCCTTATTATATGAAATGTTAAAGGGAGTTACCTAAGAAAAAGAAGATAAAAGATAAGAACAGTAAAAATGACAGCAAAGTCACAGTTATTAACAACCACACCTAAAACCAAAACAAGAGCAAACTAGGCAAACAACTAGAACAGGAACAGAACCATAGAGATGGAGATCACATGGAGGATTGTCAATAGGGGAGTGGGAGTGGGGGAAAGGTTCAGAGAATAAGTAGCATAGATGATAGGTAGAAGATAGACAGGGGGAGGGTAAGAATAGTGTAGGAAATGTAGAAGCCAAAGAACTTATAAGTAGGACCCATGGTCATGAACTATAGGGGGGAAATGTGAGAGGGAGGAGGTGGGCAGGATTGAGTGGAGTGAGGGGGGGGAATGGGACAATTGTAATAGCATAATCAATAAATATATTTAAAAAAAAGAAAATACTTATTGGGCTTGAGGATTGGCTTTTCTCTGTACTATTCCACTTCCTCCCAAGGGGGTTATCAATTGACTATACTTTTTTTGTGGTGAGAGAATTAAGTTTTTTTTTAGTTTATATTATACAGTATAAAAATGTAATGAAAACATGTATATATAAATTACCTTATATCAAGTGTTATTTCTAATATGTATTTTTTCTTCTACCTGAATTACGTAGACATTTAAAAGTGGTCCAATGTGAAAGACTGTAGAATAAATTCAGAGTAAAATCTAGGTAATCCACCCTTTATTTTTATAAAATTATTTTATTGTTCAATTACAGTTGTCTGCACTTATCCCCCACCATTCTCCCCATACCACCCCAGCCATCCCCACCTCCTTCCCTTGCTTCCACCCACCCTTGGGTTTTGTCCATGTGTCCTTTATAGTTGTTCCTGAAAACCCTTCCCCCATAATCCCCTCCTACCTCCTCTCTGGTTACTTTCAGATTGTTCTTAATTTCAATTTCTCTGGTTATATTTTCCTTGCTTGTTGGTTTTGTTGATTAGGTTCCACTTAAATGTGAGATCATATGGTATTTGTCCCTCACTGCTTGGCTTACTTCACTTAGCATAATTCTCTGCATGCTGTTGTGAAGGGTAGGAGCTCCTTCTTTCTTTCTGCTGCGTAGTATTCCATTGTCTAAATGTACCATAGGTTAACTTTATTTTCTCACACACTAAGCCAAGTGTCTAACTGTTATTATCACTATTTCTCCTCCATCTAACCTCACATAAATGCTGTGCTTTCTAAAGTCACCTCATATTCCTTTTCCCTTATTATTAGAGTCTTAATTCTTTCTCGCCTTTTATAAAAAGTGGCTGGTTGAGTGAAATATCACAGTTATTGCTGTGCTTCTCCAAAGGATCTCCTATTTTCATTACTTGTTAGTACTTTAAATCCCATAGTATACTCTCCCACTCTCTTACTCCATTTTACCTTTGCCCTACCCCTGATCAGTTGAGCAAGAAATTTTATCTCATTGTTTCCTCTCTACCTTTTTTTTCCTCTTTCTTCTTTGTTCTCTCTCTTTCTTTTTTTCCTTTCTCTCAGCCTGGGCTTTATTCCTTATTCTTATTAGTTAGCTTCCCTCATTCTCTAAAAGTCACTTTTCTCAACTGTAGATATCTCATATTCTCTTTTCAATTTTCTACAATATTCTTATTCATGTTCCACTTCATTAAATTTCATTCCACTGTTGATGAGACCGACCCTGCTATGGGTTTTCTGCAATTTTGCTCCCATTGGTCCAGTACCTTTTCAATTGCACTTCAGACCTCATAGTATACTCTTCCCTCTTCCTACCCACTGTTCTCATAGCGCTTTTATGTTATACTTACATTGTAAATTTTGCTCTCTCCCTTTCTTTATCTCAGCTTTATCTGAACTCATCAATTCTCTTCCCTCTTACCACAGAACAATATGTCCCCCTCTTATAGTCATCTCATATTCCCTTTCTACAATCCTTCTTCACATTTATTAATCTTAGTTCTATCATTGTTGAGTGTGCTGATGTGGGGAGGGGTGGTTCTTTTGGCAAGCATAGGTTTGACAGTTTGGTAATATGGCTTTGTTAACCAACACCTGTCCGACAGCAAAAAGACAAGGTGTGAGTTGCGAATAGCAGTAAATCCGCTGGAGGGGAGGGCCCACCAACAAAGGAGCCACCAACAGGTAAAGCCCAAGTACAACAAGAGAACCAACAGAAATGGAAGAAAGGGTAAACCTAGAGCATTCAGACAAGGAGATCAAGGAGACCACACCACTGAATCCCACAGAGCTCCTACCACAGAAGTTCACCGACAAAGACAGCTGCCAAAGCAGAGCATCTGGAATTGTAGAAACAAATAAAAAGAGTCACCTAAATTGGGAAGACAAAGAAAGAGCACACAATCAAAAGCAATGGAAGATTCCCAGGTAAAAGAGCTCAATGAAACGGAGGCAAGAAAATGATCAGACATAGAATTCAAAAGAATCTTTGTAAGGAAGCTCAAGGAACTCACTGACCACTACAGGAAACTGAGTGACAGTGACAAGAGGACAAAAAAGGAAATAGAAACTAAAAACAAGAACGAGGAAGAAATGAAGGATGCAATTTCTGAAATAAAAAAACATACTAGAATGAATTACAATCAAGCAGGATGAAACAGAGGACTGCCTTAGTGAATTGGAGGACAAGGTATAAGGAAACACACAGGTAGAGCAGCTGCACAAAAAAAAGACTAAAACAATATGAATACAGTTAAGAAAACTGTAAAACAATATGAAATGCAACCACATTCGAATCATAGGAATACCAGAAGAAGAAGAAAAGGTTCAAGGGATACAAACTGTGTTTCAAAAATATGACAAAAAATTTCCTGAAACTGGAGAGGAGAAAAACCATGCAGGTTCAGGAAGCACAGAGGGTCCCAATCAAGATGAACCCAAAGAGGCCTACAGGAAGATACATCATAATTAAAATGCCAAGTTTTAAAGACAAAAAGAGATTCTTAAAGGCAGCAAGGGATAAATAGGAAGTAACATACAAGGGAGCGCCAAAGAGACTAGCAGCTGATTTCTCAATGGAAACACTACAACCTACAGGAATGGCAAGAAATATTCCAGTAATGAAAACCAAAGGCATGTAACCAAGACTACTTCAAATTAAAATGGAAAGCAAAATAAGGAGTTTCCCATACAAAAGCAGGATGAAAGAATAGAGCTCCACCAAATGAGCTATGCAACAAATACTAAAGGGACTTCTTAAAGAGGAGAAAGAAGAAGAACAAAGTAGAGGAACACAGGTACAAAGGGGGAAAATGAATAAGTATCTACAATAATAACCTTAAATATTAATGGATTAAATACTTCAATCAAAAGACATAGGGTAGCTGAATGGATAAGAAAACATGACCTGAACATATGCTGCCTAAAAGAGACCAACCTCAGAAAAAAAAACAAAACAAAAAAACCCCAAACCTATACAGAGTGAAAGTGAAAGGTTGGGGAAAAAATGTATTCCAAGCAAATGGATGGGAAATAAAAGCCAGGGTAGCAATACTTATATCAGACAAAATAGACTTCAAAACAAAGGCCATAAAAGACACACAGAAGTACACTTAATGATACTCAAGGGAAGACATACATTACAAACATATATGCACCCACATTGGGGCACACAAATATATGAGGAAAATGTTGCAGGACTTCGAGAAAGATACGGACAGCAACACTATTATAGTAATGGATGTTAACATCCCACTGACAAAAATGGATAGATCTTTCAAACAAAATATCAACAAGGGTATAGTGGCATTGAAAACTGCCCAAGATCAAATGGACTTAACTGATATACATATACATAACCTATCAACCCAAAGCAAAATACATATTCTTTTCAATGCACATGGAACATTTTCAAAGACAGACCACATGATAGGACACAAAACAAGCCTTAACAAATTCAAGAATATTGAAATCATAGCAAGTATTTTCTCAGACCACAAGGGCCTGAATCTAGAATCCAACCTGAAGGAAAAAAATCAAAAACACTCCAATTCATGCATACTAGATAGCATGCTGTTAAAAAATGACTAGGTTAATAATGACATCAGGGAAGAAATAAAAAAGTTTCTGGAAATGAATGACAATGAAAACACAAAAGTACAAAACTTATGGGACACAGCAAAGGCAGTGCTGAGAGAGAAGTTCATAGCAACACAGGCCTACCTAAAAAAAATAGAAACATTTCAAATAAACCACCTAACCCTACAACTACAAGAACTGGAAGAACAACAAGGACAGCCCACAGCAAGTAGAAAGAAGGAAACAACCAAGGTCGGAGCAGAATTAAACGACATAGAGACTAAAAGCACAATTATAAGGATCAATGAATCCCGGAGCTGGTTCTTTGAAAACATAAACAAAATTGACAAGCCTTTAATCAGACTCGTGAAGAAAAAAAGTGGGAGGACACAAATATATAAAATCAGAAATGGAAGAGGAGAGATTATGATGATACCACAGAAATACAAAGGATTGTAAGAAATTACTATGAAGAACTATGTGCCAAGAAATTTGAAAACCTAGGTGAAATGGATAAATATCAATAAAAAAATAATCTTCCAAAACTGAATGAAGAAGCAGCAGAAAGCCTGGACATACCAATAATAGCTGATGAAATTGCAGCAGTAATCACAAAACTCCTGACACACAAAAGCCCTGGACTGGAGGTTTCACAGGAAAATTTCACGAAGTATTTAAGGAAGAGCTAACCCCTATCCTTCACAGACTATTACAAAAAATCAAAGAAGATGGAAGGCTACAAAACTCTTTTTATGAAGCCAGTATCATCCTAATCCCACAACCAGATAAAGACACAACAAAGAAAAAAAGAAAATTTCAGGCCAATATTGCTGATTAACAAAGACGCTAAAATCTTCCACAAAATATTGGCAAACTGCATCCAGCAATACATTAAAAAGACCACACACCATGATCAAGTGGAATTCATCCCAGGTATGCAAGAATGGTACAATATTTGCAAATCAATAAACATAATACATCAAATAGACAAAAGCAAAGACAAAAATCTCATGATCATATCAACAGATGTGGAAAAAGCATATGATAAGGTACAGCAACCATTTATGATTAAACCATTCAACAAAGTGTGAATAGAGGAAGCATTCCTCAACCTAATAAAGGCCATATATGAGAGACCTACAGCCAACACCATACTCAATGGACAAAAACTTAGAGCTTTCCCACTAAGATCAGGAACAAGACAAGGTTGTCCACTTTCACCACTCCTATTCAACATAGTATTGGAAGTCCTAGCCACAGCAATTAGACAAGAAAAAGCAATAAAAGGCATCCAAATTGGAAAGGAGGAAATGAAACTGTCACTGTTTGCAGACGACATGATAGTGTACATAGAAAACCCTATAGACTCCACTCAAAAAGCTACTTGATCTAATAAATGAATTTGGCAAAACAGCTGGATACAAAGTCAATACTCAGAAATCAGAAGCATACATTCTTACACAAACAATGAAATATCAAAAACAGAAATCAGGAAAAAATCTCATTTGGTATAAGAACAAGATAAATAAAGCACCTAGGAATAAACCTAACCAAGGAGGTAAAAGACCCGTACTCAGAAAACTATAGAACACTGAAGAAAGAAATTAAGGAAGACACAAACAAGTGGAAGCATATACTGTGTTCATGGATTAGAAGAACTAACATCATCCAAATATCCATGCTACCCAAAGCAATTTATAGATTCAGTGAAATACTTATTAAAGTACCAATGGCATATTTCACAGATATAGAACAAACACTTCAAAAATTCATATGGAGGAAGATGGCGGCAACATAGGTGGGAGCGGAATCCACTTCCCCTCAGCGCCAGGGAAATACCTAGCTGATCTGAGGAGCAGAGCGAACAGCCAACAGTACTCCAGCATATACGAAGATTAGAGACCAAAGATAGAGGACATTGAAAGATCTGATGGTAAGAAGAGTGCTCAAGGACAATAAGGTCCCCGGGACCCGGGAACGCGCGGTACAAGGGTGGCAGAAGCGCCAGCCCTGGCGCAGGGGCGGCTGCAGGAGTCTTGGGAGAGGGCCAGGCTGAGCTGTGAGCAGCCAGGTGCTTGATTGGACCAGGGGAGCTTGAAAAGGAGGAATTTCTCAAAAAGAAAAAGAAAATAGAGACACTCAGGGGCTAGTTAGAGAACTCTCCGTAGTAACGGAGGCCACTGGCGCCCCTCCCCCCTCCACCCCTGGACTGCGAGGGGGGGGGGTGGGGATAAACAGTACAAAAAGTGACGGCGCTCACCCGAGGTCCAGTCAGGCACACGCGCGCACCCCGGAGGGGCGCCCACACCTGAAACCTCCGAGATCATTTGCAGCTGAGGCTAGCTGCTCCACCCACAGGCCCAAAACCTCGGAACCAAGTGCCCTGTGATTCAGTCCCAGGGCGGCCCCGCCCGCTCGAGAGACTCAAGCCCAGGGCGGCTGGATCTGGCCCCCAAGCATAGAACCTCAGGCGCCGCGGATTGCGCGCACCAAGCGCAGGGCCGGCTGGGTGCGCGTTTTCCAAAAACAAAGCTGCTGGCGAGTGTACTAACTCCAGAGTCCCAAGCCCGGGCGGCTGGATCGGTCGGCTGGCGGCGCACTCTGGGCACAAAATACGTCACAAACACAAAACAGCTGGATTCCCCTGCTGCGCGCACAAGTGTACCAAGCCAAAGCTGCTGCAGCCGCCGCTTGCGTGTCCCAAGAACAAAGCTGCTGGAGTGGCTGATCAATGGCCTGATTGACTGCCAGGGACCACACCTGCAAAACAGCAAAGAGTGTGACCCAGGAAGGGAGAAAAGTGAAACCAATCCTTCCAACCACCCCCTCCCGTTGCACAGACAGGACACCAGCAGATATAACATGACCGGTTCAAAGCCAACAGAAGATTTTTTTTCTTATATTTTTTCTTATCTTTTTTCTTTTCTTTCCTTTCCCCCTGAATTCCTTCTTCCTCTCTCCTTTTTTTCTTTTTTTTTCATTCCTTCTTCCTCCCATCCTTTACCATTTTTATGTCTTCTTCCTGCCTTCTTTTATCTATTTCTATGTTTTAATTTTTGTTAAAATTCCTTCTTATCTTGCCTACGATCTTTCTTTATTCCTTCTTCCCTCCTTCCTTCCTTTCCTCCTTTCCTAGTTCCTTTTTCCCTCCTTCCCATCTTTGTTTTGGTTTTTTGGGGGTGGTTTTTTTTTTTGTGGGTTATTTTTTTGTGTGTGTGTGTGTTTTCCTTTCTCCCCCCCTTTCTCTTTTTCCCACAGGTGAGACAACAAAACCTGGAGGGCTGAAAAGACTAGAGTTAGACCGTGTTAAACACATAAACGTCACCTCAAGACCAGTGAGCACAGGAGAGTAAGGAGACAGCACCACCGAATCCCATTGGCATTCTACCATAGAAGTTCATATCATAAATCCAGGGAGTCAGAACAAAGCAATTTAAGAAGCAGAGGCCAACAAGAAGAGCCTCACTAACAATGGGAAGACAAAGAAACAATTCCCAAATGAAAGGAAAGGAGCAAGTCTCAGAAAGAATACTAACCGAAAAAGAGGCAACTCAACTATCAGATACTGAGTTCAAAGCAATGGTCATCAGGAAGCTCACTGAGCTCTCTGACCTCAAAGAGAACTACCAGAAACTACAAGGAAACTACAATGAACTCACTGCAAACTATATCAACATGAAAAAGGAAATAGAAAATATCAACAAGAGCCAAGAGGAAATGAAGAATACAATTTCTGAATTGAAGAACACAGTAGAAGGAATGAAAAGCAGACTTGATGAAGCAGAGGATCGGCTCAGCGAGCTGGAGGATAAAGTAGAAAAAAACACCCAGAAGGAGCAAGAAAAGGAAAAGAGGCTCAGAAAGAATGAAGAGGCAATAAGGGAAATGCAGGACAACATGAAACGTAACAATATCCGTATAATAGGAATACCAGAAGGAGAAGAAGAAGAGCAAGGCATAGAAAACCTGTTTGAAAAAGTAATGATGGAAAATTTCCCTAATCTGAGGAGAGAAAAAATCACCCAAATCCAGGAATCACAGAGAGTCCCAAGCAAAAGGAACCCAAAGAGACCCACTGCAAGACACATCATAATTAAAATGGCAAATTTCTAAGACAAAGAGAGGATCTTAAAGGCAGCAAGGGAGAAAAAGGAAGTAACATACAAGGGAGCCCCAATAAGGTTAGCAACTGACTTCTCAATGGAAACGCTCCAAGCCAGAAGAGAATGGCAAAAAATATTCCAAGTAATGAGAACCAGAGGCCTGCAACCAAGACTACTTTACCCAGCAAGGCTCTCAATTAAGATAGAAGACCAAATAAAGTGTTTCCCTGATAAAAGAAGTCTAAAAGAATACAGCTCCACCAAACCAGTTCTGCAAGAGATGCTAAAGGGACTGCTTTAAGGAAAGGAAGGAAAAGAAAAAGACAGAGGAACACAGATAGGAAATAATGGCAATGAATAACTACCTATCGATAATAACCTTAAACGTAAATGGATTAAATGCTCCAATCAAAAGACATAGAAGAGCTGAATGGATAAGAAAACATGACCCACACATATGCTGCCTACAAGAAACCCATCTCAGGACAAAAGACTTACACAGACTGAAAGTGAAGGGCTGGAAACAAATTTTCCAAGCAAACGGACAGGAAAAAAAAGCAGGGGTAGCAATACTCATATCAGACAAAATAGACTTCCAAAGAAGGGCCATAAAGGGAGATCCAGAAGGTCACTTCATAATACTCAAAGGAAGAATCCACCAAGAAGACATAAACATTGTAAATATATATGCACCCAACATACGAGCACCCAAATACATAAAGAAAATCTTGGAAGACTTCAAGAAAGATATTGACTGCAACACAATTATAGGAGGGGATTTTAACACCCCACTATCAAAAATGGACAGGTCTTCCAAACAAAAGATCAACAAAGATATTGTGTCACTTAACAATACCCTAGAGGAAATGGACTTAACTGATATATACAGAGCTTTTCATCCCAAAGAAGCAAAATACACATTCTTTTCAAGTGTTTATGGAACTTTTTCAAAGATAGACCACATGATAGGACACAAAGCAAGCCTCAACAAATTCAAGAAAATTGAAATCATATCAAGCATCTTCTCTGACCACAAGGGTATGAAACTAGAAACCAACCCCAAGGGTAAAAACCTAAAACACTCAAAAACATGGAGACTGAATAGCATGCTATTAAACAATGAATGGGTCAAGAACGAGATTAGGGAATAAATCAAGAACTTCCTGGAAACAAATGAAAACGAACTCACAACAACCCAAAACCTATGGGACACAGCAAAGGCAGTCCTGAGAGGGAAGTTCATAGCAATACAGGCCTACCTTAAGAAGTTAGAAACAGTTCAAACAAACAACCTAACCCTATGCCTACAAGAACTGGAGGAACAACAACAAAGACAGCCCAGAGCAAGCAGAAGGAAGGAAATAACCAAGATCAGAGCAGAACTAAATGACATAGAGACTAAAAGCACAATTGTAAGGATCAATGAATCCAGGAGCTGGTTCTTTGAAAAGATAAACAAAATCGACAAGCCTTTAAGTAGGCTCATCAAGAAAAAAAGAGAGAGGATCCAAATAAAGAGAATTAGAAATGAAAGTGGAGAGATTACAACTGATACCACAGAAATTCAAAGGATCGTAAGAAATTACTATGAAGACCTGTATGCTAAGAAATTTGAAAACCTAGATGAAATGGACACATTTCTAGAAAAATATAATCTTCCAAAACTGAATGAAGAAGAAGCAGAAAACCTGAACAGACCAATATCAGCAAAGGAAATTGAAGCAGTCATCAAGAAACTCCCATCACACAAAAGCCCTGGACCAGATGGTTACACAGGAGAATTCTACAAAGCATTTAAGGAAGAGCTAAGCCCTATCCTTCACAGACTATTCGAAAAAATCCAAACTGATGGAAGACTCCCAAACTCTTTTTATGAAGCCAAAATCATCCTAATCCCAAAACCAGATAAAGACACAACGAAGAAAGAAAACTTCAGGCCAATATCGCTGATGAACATAGACGCTAAAATTCTCAACAAAATATTAGCAAACCGCATCCAGCAATATATTAAAAAGATCATCCACCATGACCAAGTGGGATTCATCCCAGGGATGCAAGGATGGTACAATATTCGCAAATCAATAAACATAATACATCACATCAACAACAGCAAAGACAAAAATCACATGATCATATCAATAGATGTGGAAAAAGCGTTCGATAAGATACTGCACCCATTTGTGATAAAAACACTCAGCAAAGTGGGAACAAAGGGAGCCGTCCTCAACATAATAAAAGCCATATATGAGAGACCTACAGCCAACATCACACTCAATGGACAAAAACTTAGAGCTTTCCCACTAAGATCAGGAACAAGACAAGGATGCCCTCTCTCACCACTCCTATTCAACAAAGTATTGGAAGTCCTAGCCACAGCAATTAGACAAGAAAAAGCAATAAAAGGCATCCAAATTGGAAAGGAGGAAATGAAACTGTCACTGTTTGCAGACAACATGATAGTGTACATGGAAAACCCTATAGACTCCACTCAAAAAACTACTTGACCTAATAAATGAATTTGGCAAAACAGCTGGATACAGAGTCAATACCCAGAAATCAAAGGCATTCCTGTACACCAGCAACGAAACTGCAGAAACAGAAATCAGGAAAAAAATCCCATTCGATAAAGCAACAAGAAAAATAAAGTACCTAGGAATAAACCTAACCAAGGAGGTAAAAGACCTGTACTCAGAAAACTACACAACACTGAAGAAAGAAATTAAGGAAGATACAAACAAATGGAAGCATGTACCATGTTCATGGATTGGAAGAATTAACATCAACAAAATGGCCATACTACCCAAAGCAATTTATAAATTCAATGCAATCCCTATTAGAATACCCATAACATATTTCACAGATATAGAACAAACATTGCAGAAATTCATATGGAACCATAAACGACCCCGAATAGCTGCAGCAATTTTGAGAAAGAAGAACAAAGCAGGAGGGATCACAATACCTGATATCAAACTGTATTACAAGGCCACTGTAATCAAAACAGCCTGGTACTGGCATAAAAACAGGCACATAGAACAATGGAACAGAATAGAGAGCCCAGAAATAAACTCAAGTCTATACGATCAATTAATATTTGACAAAGGAGGCAGGAGCATAAAATGGAGCAAAAACAGCCTCTTCAACAGATGGTGTTGGGAGATCTGGACAGCTACGTGCAAAAAAATGAAACTCGATCACCAACTTACACCATACACGAAAATAAACTCAAGATGGATAAAAGACTTAAATATAAGCCGTAACACCATAAAAGTCCTTGAGGAAAACATTGGCAGGAAAATCTCAGACATTCCACGCAGCAACATCCTCACAGACACATCCCCTAAAGCAAGGGACATAAAGGAAAGAATAAACAAATGGGACCTCATCAAAATAAAAAGCTTATGCAGGGCTAAAGAAAAGAGCACCAAATTACAAAGAGAACCAACAGTATGGGAAAACATATTTGCCAATGATACCTCAGACAAGGGCCTGATCTCCAACATATATAAAGAACTCACACGACTCCACTCCAGGAAGACAAGCAACCCAATTAAAAAATGGGCAAAGGACTTGAACAGACACTTCTCCAAGGAAGACATACAGAGGGCCCAGAGACATATGAAAAGATGCTCAGCATCACTAGCCATCAGAGAGATGCAAATTAAAACCACAATGAGGTATCATCTCACACCAGTCAGAATGGCCAACATAAACAAATCCACAAACAAATGTTGGAGAGGATGCAGAGAAAAGGGAACCCTCGTGCACTGTTGGTGGGAATGCAGACTGGTGAGGCCACTGTGGAAAACAGTATGGAATTTCCTCAGAAAACTAAAAATGGAACTGCCCTTTGACCCAGTAATTCCGCTGCTGGGATTATACCCTAAGAACACTGAAACACCAATCCAAAAGAATCTGTGCACCCCAATGTTCATAGCAGCA
Source organism: Desmodus rotundus (assembly GCF_022682495.2). Taxonomy (NCBI): domain Eukaryota; kingdom Metazoa; phylum Chordata; class Mammalia; order Chiroptera; family Phyllostomidae; genus Desmodus; species Desmodus rotundus. Next base: position 61,670,390 of record NC_071394.1, read on the forward strand.
CAATTTACAATAGCCAAGTACTGGAAGCAACCGAAGTGCCCATCAGCAAACGAGTGGATCCAAAAACTATGGTATATTTACACAATGGAATTCTATGCAGCAGAGAGAAAGAAGGAGCTTATACCCTTTGCAACAGCATGGATGAAACTGGAGAGCATTATGCTAAGTGAACCAAGCCAGGAAGTGAGGGACAAATACCATATGATCTCACCTTTAACTGGAACATAAGCAATAGAAGGAAAAAGCAAACAAAATATAACCAGAGTCATTGATGTTAAGAACAATCTAACAATAGCCAGGGTGGGGGTGGGGGGTGGGGGCGGGGACAGTGGGTAGAGGGGATTACAGGAAGTACTATAAAGGACACATGGACAAAACCAAGGGGGAGGGTGGAGAGGGGGGAGGGAGGTGGGTTCAGCTGGGGTGGGGTGGAGGGATGGGGAGAAAAGGCATACAACTGTAATTTAATAACAATAAAAAAAATATGCATATCTACCCACTTAAAAAAAAATTCATATGGAACCATAAATGACCCTGAATACCTGCAGCAATTGTGAGAAAGAACTGCAAAATAGGAGGGATCACAACACCTGATATCAAACTGTATTACATTGCCACTGTAATTAAGACAGCATAGTACTGGCATAAGTACAGACACATGGAACGGATTAGAGAGCCCAGAAATAAGCGCAAGTCTCTATCTTCAATTAAGGTTTGACAAACAGGCCAGCAGCATAGAATGGAGCAAAAATATCCCCTTCAACACAGGGTATTGGGAGAGCTAGACAGCTACATGCAAAAAATGAAACTCGAGCACCAACTTACACCATACACAAAAATAAATTCGAGGTGGATAAAAGACTTAAATATAACTTGTGACACCTTAAAAGTCCTTCAGGTGTACATAGGCAGGAAATTCTCAGGTATTCCATGCACCGATGTATATATTTTTTTATTGTTATTCAATTACAGTTGTATGCCTTTTCTCACCATCCCTCCACCCACCCCAGGTGAACCCACCTCCCTCCCCCACCTCCACCCTCCCCCTTGGTTTTGTCCATGTGTCCTTTATAGTACTTCCTGTAATCCCCTCTACCCACTGTCCCCGCCCCCACCCCCACCCCCACCCTGGCTATGGTTAGATTGTTCTTAACTTCAATGTCTCTGGTTATATTTTGTTTGCTTTTTTCTTCTATTGCTTATGTTCCAGTTAAAGGTGAGATCATATGGTATTTGTCCCTCACCTCCTGGCTTATTTCACTTAGCATAATGCTCTCCAGTTTCATCCATGCTGTTGCAAAGGGTATAAGCTCCTTCTTTCTCTCTGCTGCATAGAATTCCATTGTGTAAATATACCATAGTTTTTGGATCCACTCGTTTGCTGATGGGCACTTCGGTTGCTTCCAGTACTTGGCTATTGTAAATTGTGCTGCTATGAACATTGGGGTGCACAGATTCTTTTGGATTGGTGTTTCAGTGTTCTTAGGGTATAATCCCAGCAGCGGAATTACTGGGTCAAAGGGCAGTTCCATTTTTAGTTTTCTGAGGAAATTCCATACTGTTTTCCACAGTGGCCTCACCAGTCTGCATTCCCACCAACAGTGCACGAGGGTTCCCTTTTCTCTGCATCCTCTCCAACATTTGTTTGTGGATTTGTTTATGTTGGCCATTCTGACTGGTGTGAGATGATACCTCATTGTGGTTTTAATTTGCATCTCTCTGATGGCTAGTGATGCTGAGCATCTTTTCATATGTCTCTGGGCCCTCTGTATGTCTTCCTTGGAGAAGTGTCTGTTCAAGTCCTTTGCCCATTTTTTAATTGGGTTGCTTGTCTTCCTGGAGTGGAGTCGTGTGAGTTCTTTATATATGTTGGAGATCAGGCCCTTGTCTGAGGTATCATTGGCAAATATGTTTTCCCATACTGTTGGTTCTCTTTGTAATTTGGTGCTCTTTTCTTTAGCCCTGCATAAGCTTTTTATTTTGATGAGGTCCCATTTGTTTATTCTTTCCTTTATGTCCCTTGCTTTAGGGGATGTGTCTGTGAGGATGTTGCTGCGTGGAATGTCTGAGATTTTCCTGCCAATGATTTCCTCAAGGACTTTTATAGTGTTACAACTTATATTTAAGTCTTTTATCCATCTTGAGTTTATTTTTGTGTATGGCGTAAGTTGGTGATCGAGTTTCATTTTTTTGCACGTAGCTGTCCAGATCTCCCAACACCATCTGTTGAAGAGGCTGTTTTTGCTCCATTTTATGCTCCTGCCTCCTTTGTCAAATATTAATTGATCGTATAGACTTGAGTTTATTTCTGGGCTCTCTATTCTGTTCCATTGGTCTATGTGCCTGTTTTTATGTCAGTACCAGGCTGTTTTGATTACAGTGGCCTTGTAATACAGTTTGATATCAGGTATTGTGATCCCTCCTGCTTTGTTCTTCTTTCTCAAAATTGCTGCAGCTATTCGGGGTCGTTTATGGTTCCATATGAATTTCTGCAATGTTTGTTCTATGTCTGTGAAATATGTCATGGGTACTCTAATAAGGATTGCATTGAATCTATAAATTGCTTTGGGTAGTATGGCCATTTTGATGATGTTAATTCTTCCAATCCATGAACATGGTACATGCTTCCATTTGTTTGTATCTTCCTTAATTTCTTTCTTCAGTATTGTGTAGTTTTCTGAGTACAGGTCTTTTACCTCCTTGGTTAGGTTTATTCCTAGGTACTTTATTTTTCTTGTTGCTTTATCGAATGGGATTTTTTTCCTGATTTCTGTTTCTGCAGTTTCGTTGCTGGTGTACAGGAATGCCTTTGATTTCTGGGTATTGACTCTGTATCCAGCTGTTTTGCCAAATTCATTTATTAGGTCAAGTACTTTTTTGTTGGAGTCTATAGGGTTTTCCATGTACACTATCATGTTGTCTGCAAACAGTGACAGTTTCATTTCCTCCTTTCCAATTTGGATGCCTTTTATTGCTTTTTCTTGTCTAATTGCTGTGGCTAGGACTTCCAATACTTTGTTGAATAGGAGTGGTGAGAGAGGGCATCCTTGTCTTGTTCCTGATCTTAGTGGGAAAGCTCTAAGTTTTTGTCCATTGAGTGTGATGTTGGCTGTAGGTCTCTCATATATGGCTTTTATTATGTTGAGGACGGCTCCCTTTGTTCCCACTTTGCTGAGTGTTTTTATCACAAATGGGTGCAGTATCTTATCGAACGCTTTTTCCACATCTATTGATATGATCATGTGATTTTTGTCTTTGCTGTTGTTGATGTGATGTATTATGTTTATTGATTTGCGAATATTGTACCATCCTTGCATCCCTGGGATGAATCCCACTTGGTCATGGTGGATGATCTTTTTAATATATTGCTGGATGCGGTTTGCTAATATTTTGTTGAGAATTTTAGCGTCTATGTTCATCAGCGATATTGGCCTGAAGTTTTCTTTCTTCGTTGTGTCTTTATCTGGTTTTGGGATTAGGATGATTTTGGCTTCATAAAAAGAGTTTGGGAGTCTTCCATCAGTTTGGATTTTTTCGAATAGTCTGTGAAGGATAGGGCTTAGCTCTTCCTTAAATGCTTTGTAGAATTCTCCTGTGAAACCATCTGGTCCAGGGCTTTTGTGTGATGGGAGTTTTTTGATGACTGCTTCAATATCCTTTGCTGATATTGGTCTGTTCAGGTTTTCTGCTTCTTCTTCATTCAGTTTTGGAAGATTATATTTTTCTAGAAATGTGTCCATTTCATCTAGGTTTTCAAATTTCTTAGCATACAGGTCTTCATAGTAATTTCTTACGATCCTTTGAATTTCTGTGGTATCAGTTGTAATCTCTCCACTTTCATTTCTAATTCTCTTTATTTGGATCCTCTCTCTTTTTTTCTTGATGAGCCTTCTTAAAGGCTTGTCGATTTTGTTTATCTTTTCAGAGAACCAGCTCCTGGATTCATTGATCCTTACAATTGTGCTTTTAGTCTCTATGTCATTTAGTTCTGCTCTGATCTTGGTTATTTCCTTCCTTCTGCTTGCTCTGGGCTGTCTTTGTTGTTGTTCCTCCAGTTCTTGTAGGCATAGGGTTAGGTTGTTTGTTTGAACTGTTTCTAACTTCTTAAGGTAGGCCTGTATTGCTATGAACTTCCCTCTCAGGACTGCCTTTGCTGTGTCCCATAGGTTTTGGGTTGTTGTGAGTTCGTTTTCATTTGTTTCCAGGAAGTTCTTGATTTATTCCCTAATCTCGTTCTTGACCCATTCATTGTTTAATAGCATGCTATTCAGTCTCCATGATTTTGAGTGTTTTAGGTTTTTACCCTTGGGGTTGGTTTCTAGTTTCATACCCTTGTGGTCAGAGAAGATGCTTGGTATGATTTCAATTTTCTTGAATTTGTTGAGGCTTGCTTTGTGTCCTATCATGTGGTCTATCTTTGAAAAAGTTCCATGAACACTTGAAAAGAATGTGTATTTTGCTTCTTTGGGATGAAAAGCTCTGTATATATCAGTTAAGTCCATTTCCTCTAGGGTATTGTTAAGTGACACAATATCTGTGTTGATATTTTGTTTGGAAGACCTGTCCATTTTTAATAGGGGGTGTTAAAGTCCCCTACTATAATTGTGTTGCTGTCAATATCTTTCTTGAAATCCTCCAAGATTTTCTTTACGTATTTGGGTGCTCCTAAGTTGGGTGCATATATATTTACAATGTTTATGTCTTCTTGGTGGATTCTTCCTTTGAGTATTATGAAGTGACCTTCTGGGTCTCTCTTTATGGCCCTTGTTTGGAAGTCTGTTTTGTTTGATATGAGTATTGCTACCCCTGCTTTTTTTTCCTGTCTGTTTGCTTGGAAAATTTGTTTCCAGCCATTCTCTTTCAGTCTGTGTAGGTCTTTTGTCCTGAGATGGGTCTCTTGTAGGCAGCATATGTGTGGGTCATGTTTTCTTATCCATTCAGCTATTCTATGTCTTTTGATTGGAGCATTTAATCCATTTACGTTTAAGGTTATTATCGATAGGTAGTTATTCATTGCCATTATTTCCTACCTGTGTTCCTCTGTCTTTCTCTTTTCCTTCCTTTCCTTAAAGCAGTCTCTTTAGCATCTCTTGCAGAGCTGGTTTGGTGGAGCTGTATTCTTTTAGACTTCTTTTGTCTGGGAAACTCTTTATTTGGCCTTCTATCTTGATTGAGAGCCTTGCTGGGTAAAGTAGTCTTGGTTGCAGGCCTCTGGTTCTCATTACTTGGAATATTTTTTGCCATTCTCTTCTGGCTTGGAGCGTTTCCATTGAGAAGTCAGTTGCTAACCTTATTGGGGCTCCCTTGTATGTTACTTCCTTTTTCTCCCTTGCTGCCTTTAAGATCCTCTCTTTGTCTTGGAAAGTTGCCATTTTAATTATGATGTGTCTTGCAGTGGGTCTCCTGGGTTCCTCTTACTTGGGACTCTCTGTGATTCCTGGATTTGGGTGACTTTTTCTCTCCTCAGATTAGGGAAATTTTCCATCATTACTTTTTCAAACAGGTTTTCTATGCCTTGCTCTTCTTCTTCTCCTTCTGGTATTCCTATTATACGGATATTGTTACGTTTCATGTTGTCCTGCATTTCCCTTATTGCCTCTTCATTCTTTCTGAGCCTCTTTTCCTTTTCTTGCTCCTTCTGGGTGTGTTTTTCTACTTTGTCCTCCAGCTCGCTGATTCGATACTCTGCTTCATCAAGTCTGCTTTTTATTCCTTCTACTGTGTTCTTTAATTCAGAAATTGTATTCTTCATTTCCTCTTGGCTCTTGATATTTTATATTACCTTTTTCATGTTGATATAGTTTGCAGTGAGTTCATTGTAGTTTCCTTGTAGTTTCTGGTAGTTCTCTTTGAGCTCAGAGAGCTCAGTGAGCTTCCTGATGACCATTGCTTTGAACTCAGTATCTGATAGTTGACTTGCCTGTTTTTCAGTTAGCATTCTTTCTGAGACCTCCTCCTTTCCTTTCATTTGGGAATTGTTTCTTTGTCTTCCCATTGTTTGTGAGGCTCTTCTTGTTGGCCTCTGCTTCTTAAATTGCTCTATTCTGACTCCCTGGGTTTATGATATGAACTTCTATGGTAGAATGCCAATGGGATTCGGTGGTGCTCTCTCCTTAATCTCCTGTGCTCACTGGTCTTGAGCTGATGTTTATGGGTTTAACACGGTCTAACTCTAGTCTTTTCAGCACTCCAGGTTTTGTTGTCTCACCTGTGGGAAAAAGAGAAAGGGTGGAAGAAAGAAAAAAAAAACACAACAAAGATGGGAAGGAAGGAAAAAGGAAATAGAAAAGGAGGAAAGAAAGGAAGGAGGGAAGAAAGAATAAAGAAAGATCGTAGGCAAGATAAGAAGGAATTTTAACAAAAATTAAAACATAGAAATAGATAAAAGAAGGCAGGAAGAAGACATAAAAATGGTAAAGGATGGGAGGAAGAAGGAATGAAGAAACTAAAAAAGAGAGAGGAAGAAGGAATTCAGTGGGAAAGGATGAAAGGAAAAAAAAAAATCTTCTGCTGGCTTTAAACCGGTCAGGTTAGTTCTGCTGGTGTCCTGTCTGTGCAACGGGAGGGGGTGGTTGGAAGGATTGGTTTCACTTTTCTCCCTTCCTGGGCCACACTCTTTGCTGTTGTTCAGCCTGCAGACTCTCCTCTCACTGCAGCTCCCCTCTGTTGGGTGTTCTACCTTAGTCCTAGAGAGCTAGTAGGCCCTGCCGGGTGCGCAAGTGTTAGGTAGGAGTTGTAGGTGTGGTCCCTGGCAGGTAATCAGGCCGTTGATCAGCCAATCCAGCAGCTTTGTTCTTGGGATGCGCAAGGGGCGGCTCAGCTGCTTAGGCTTGGGAAGCGTGTGTGCAGCAGGGGGATCCAGCTGCTTTTAGGTTTGGGACGCTCTCTAGCGGCTTTGTGCTTGGAGCGCGCACCTGGCCGATCCAGCCGCCCTGGGCTTGGGACGTGAGTGCAGGCAGCGGATTCAGCCGCCTTGGGTTTAGGAAGTGGCTTTGTGCTTGGAAAACGAGCAGCCAGCCGGCCCTGCGCTTGGGAGGCCAATCCAGCCGCCCTGGGTTTGAGTCTCTCGGGTGGGCAGGGCCGCCCTGGGACTGAATCACGCAGCACTGGGTTCGGAGGTTTTGGGCCTGTGGGTGGAGCAGCTAGCCTCTGCTCCAGATGCTCTCGAGGTTTCAGGTGTGGGAGCCCCTCCAGGGTTTCAGGTATGGGCCCCCCCCGCCCCCCCGTTCGCTAATCTGTGGGCTCGCAACCGGGCCTCAGGTGAGCTCCGGGGCTCCGGTGCTGCTTATCTGGAGCTCACAGTCCAGAGGCGGAGGGGGGAGGGGCGCCAGGGTCCTCAGCTGCTGCCGAGAGTTCTCTAACTAGCCCCTGAGTGTCTCTATTTTCTTTTTCTTTTTGAGAAATTCCTCCTTTTCAAACCCCCCGGTCCAATCAAGCACCTGGCTGCTCACAGCTCAGCCTGGCCCTCTCCCAAGACTCCTGCAGCCGCCCCTGCGCCAGGGCTGGCGCTTCTGCCGCCCTTGTACCGCGCGTTCCCGGGTCCCGGGGACCTTATTGTCCTTGAGCACTCTTCTTACCGTCAGATCTTTCAATGTCCTCTATCTTTGGTCTCTGATCTTCATATATGCTGGGGTGGCTGTTCGCTCTGCTCCTCAGATCAGCTAGGTATTTCCCTGGCGTTGAGGGGAAGTGGATTCCGCTCCCACCTATGTTGCCGCCATCTTCCACCCATGCAGCAATATTTTCACTGATATGTCCCCCAGAGCAGGGAACATAAAGGAAAGAATAAACAAATGGGATATGATAAAAATAAATAGCTTCTGCATGGCTAAAGAAAATTGCATTAAAATGAAAAGAGCACCAAACATATGAGAAAACATATTTGCCAATGATACCTCAGACAAGGGTTTGATCTCCAAAATATATAACAATGTCACATCAGTCCATTCCAGGAAGACAAACAACTCAAATAAAAAATGGAAAAAAGACCTGAACAGACACTTCTCCAAGTAGGAGAACATACAGAGGGTCCAGAGACATATGAAAAGATGCTCAGCATCACTAGCTATCAGAGAGATGCAACTTGAAACCACAATGAGATACCACTTCACACTAGTCAGAATATCCGTCATAAACAAATCAACAAACAAGAAGTATTGGACAGGATTTGGAGAAAAGGGAACCCTAGTGCACTGTTGTTGGGGTGGCAGACTGGTGTAGCCACTATGGAAAACAGAGTGGAATTTCCTCAGAAAAGTAAAAATGGAACTGCCTTTTGACATGGTAATTCCACTGCTGGGATTATATCCTAAGAATCCTGAAACACCAGTCCAAAAGAACCTATGCACCCCAATGTTCATAGCAGCACAATGTACAATATCCAAGTGCTGGAAGCAACCTAAGTGCTCATTAGTAAATGAATGGATCAAAAACAATGGTACATTTAGACAATGGGATACTACGCAGCAGAAAGAAAGAAGAAACTCCTACCATTTGTGACAGCATGGATGGAACTGGAGATCACTATGCTAACTGAATTAAATCAGGTAGTGAAAGACAAATACCATAAAATCTCACTTTTAGTGAAACCTAAACAACAAAAGAAACAAGCAAGCAAAATATTAAGATATTGAAATTAAGAACAAATGGACAGTAACTAGATGGGAGATGGGTGGGGATGTTGGGGAGGAAGGGGTGAATGGTTTTTAGGAACAACTATAAAGAACACATGGACAAAACCAAGGGGCAGATAGACTCAGGGGAGGGAGGTAGGGGTGGCTGATATGGGTGGAAGTAGTGGGGAGAAAAAGCAGAAAACTGTACTTGAACAATAATAAAATAAAATAAAAAGGAATATGGCACAAATAAAAGAACAGATCAACACTCTGGAAAAAAAACTAAGCAACAATGAGATAGATAACCTGTGAGATGCAGAGTTCAAAACAGTGGTAATGAGGATGCTCACAGAACTGATTCAGTTCAGCTGCAAAATGAAGGAAGAAGTGAAGGCTGTACAAAGTGTCATAAAGGAAAATATACAGGGAACCAACAGTGAAGGGAAGGAAATGAGGGCTCCGATCAATGATTTGGAACAAAAGGAAGAAAAAAACATCCAACCATAACAGAATGAAGTACTAAGAATTCAAAAAAATTGGGGAGAGGCTTAGGAACCTGTGGGATATGTGTAAGGGCTCAAACATCTGAATCATAGAGGTGCCAGAAGGAGAAGAGAAAGACGGAGAAGTTGAAAACTTATTTGAACAAATAACGAAGGAAAAATTCCCCAATCTGGCAAAGGAAATAGACTTCCAGAAAGTCCAGGAAGACCTGAGAGTCCCAAAGAAACTGGACCCAAGGAGGAACCCCCCAAGGGACATCATAATTAAGTTACCAAAAATTAAAGATAAGGAGAGAATCTTAAAAGCAAGAGGAGGAAAGGAGAGAGTTACCTACAAAGGAGCCCATAGGCTATCAGCTGATTTCTCAAAAGAAACTTTATAGGCAAGAAAGGGCTGGAAAGAAGTGTTCAAAGTCATGAAAGGCAAGGACTTACATCCAAGATTACTCTATCCAGCAAAGCTATCATTTAGAATGGAAGGGCAGATAAAGTGCTTCCCATATAAGCTCAAGTTAAGGAGTTCATCATCACCAAGCCATTATTATATGAAATGTTAAAGGGACTTGTCTAGGAAAAAAGAAGATATAAAATATGAACAGTAAAATGGCAACAAATACAACTATCAACAACTGAACCTAAGAAACAAAAACAAATACTAAGCAAACAACTAGAACAGGAAACAAATCATAGAAATGGAGATCACATGGTGGGTTATCAGTGGGGAGGGGGAGGAGGGAGAATGGGGGGAGTGGTACAGGGAATAAGAAGCATAATTTATAGGACAAAATAGACTGGGGGAGGTTAAGAATAGTACAGGAAATGTAGAAGCCAAAGAGCTTATATATATATGTCCCATGGACATGAACTAAGGGGTGAGATGCTGGAGGGTGGAGGAGGGTGCAGGGCAGAGGTGGCATAAAGGAGAGAAAAAAATTAGGATACCTGTGTTAGCATGATCAATAACATATACTTTAAAAATAAAAAAAATAAATGGGCAAAGGTCCTGAACAGACACTTCTCCACAGAGGACATACAGAGGATCCAGAGAGATATGAAAGGGTGCTTAGCATCACTAGTTATCAGAGAGATGCAGATTAGAACCACAATGAGCCCTGGTGTGGCTCAGTGGATTGAGGGTCAGACTGGGAAACAAAAGGTTGCCAGTTGCAGTCTCAGTCAAGGCACATGCCTGGGTTGCAGGCCAGGTCGCCAGTATGGGTCATGTGAGAGGCAAGCACACATTGCCCCCTCTTTTCCTCCTTCCCTTGCCCTCTCTCTAAAAATAAATAAATAAAATCTTTAAAAAATAAAATAAAAAATAAAACCACATGGCCATCATACGGTCATCATAAATCAACAAACAACAAGTGCTGTAGAGGTTGTGGAGACAAGGGAACCCTAGTACATTGTTGCTGGGAATGCAGACTGGTGCAGCCACTGTGGATAAAAGTATGGAATTTCCTCAGAAAACTAAAAATGTAACTGCCTTTTGACCCAGCAATTCCAATGCTGGGATTATACCCTAAGAACCCGGAAACACCAATCCAAAAGAGTCTATGCATCTCAATGTTCATAGCAGCACAATTTACAACAGCCAAGTGCTGGAAACACCCTAAGTGCCCAGCTGGAAGTGAGTGCATCAAAAACTATGGTACATTTACATGATGGAATACTACACATCATAAAGAAAGAAGGAGCTCCTACCCTTCACTACAGCATGGATGGATCTGGAGAGTATTATGCTAAGTGAAATAAGCTGAGTTGAAAGACAGATACCATATGATCTCACCTATAAGAGGAATCTAATCAACAAAACAACCAAGGAAGCAAAATAGAACCAAAGACACTGAAATAAAGAACAAACTGACAGTAGTCAGAGGGGAGAGGTGGGAGTATAATGGGAAAAAGGGGAAGGGTCATCAAGGAACATGTATAAAGAATACAATGAGAAAGCAAAAGGGGGGTAGGGTTGAGAGTAGGAGTGTGGGATAGGTGGGGAGAGGGGGAGTTGTGGGTGCAAAATGGACGCAATTGTTCTTGAACAACAATATAAAATAAAAATAAATTAAAAAATAACTTGGTAAGGTAAAAAATAATTTGTTTTCATTTATTTCATTAAGACTAAAGAACTCACCCCTTTTCAAGTCAATAGGAGTGATTAAAAACAAAAACTTGCAGACTTCAATCTCAAACCAGCTGTACCATTTACTAGCTATACTCCCTTAAACAATACTTAGCCAGTTACCTCAATGCTACTACACTTGAAACTGTTAATTGAGATAACATATAACTGACACTTAGCATAGAGTATATCTGATGTTAAAGATTTTGTAAACAGAAATTCCTAGTTTTCTTAGGTAACAGTAATAACCAGACGCCGAGAGTGACCAAAAATATGAATTATTTGGTTTATATTGTTGGGGTAACCATTATCATTATCAAATATTGATTGAAGCCTAGGGTGTCATCGGCAGTGAGAAAACAAAGATCTAGTGAGAAGATTGTTTTTCTAGAAATATAATTAAAAATAGTTGTTGCATATATCATGCATGTAGCATTTTTATGTTATGAGGGAGATAAGATTTTCCTTTGAGGAAATATTTCCAATTTTATAAGGTCTAATAAAATGTTTTATTAACATAAATTGTTTCAATCAGATATTCTGAAGTTTTATGTTTCTTTTCTATGAGTAAGGAATATATTTCTTATTTATGTAGTGTATTTAAAGGAAACACTACTGAACATATATATCTGAAATATAAAAGTTTTCAGCTTATATAATTCTCTTTTAGTATATATATAAAATATTGTAATATGCAAATGTATTCCAATATATATTACATATTTTAAAATATAGAGTATATAATATGTAATATAATTAGGATTATCTAATGATATATATATATATCATTATATGATATATATGATATATATATATAGATATACTAAACAAAGTGCCTTGTTAGTCATCATATTTCTGCCCCCTCATTCTGTCAAAAATTAATTCTATTTAATAGCATAACAGGGTGCTGAGTGATTATTGGCTTGGAGGGTAGAAGAATCTTGCTTCACTTTGAAGTTTTAAGTTATTTGTCATTAGATACTTGGGTCAACTCTAAGATTCTGACATTAAATGAAAAGACCTGAAATACAACTAAATGTGTTCTGATTATTGAAAAAGAGATGTGTGTGTGATTGCCTGTTCATCCATTCATTTTCTCTATTCAAGATAAGCTATGTTAGAGACTAAAAGCACAATTGTAAGGATCAATGAATCCAGGAGCTGGTTCTTTGAAAAGATAAACAAAATCGACAAGCCTTTAAGTAGGCTCATCAAGAAGAAAAGAGAGAGGATCCAAATAAACAGAATTAGAAATGAAAGTGGAGAGATTACAACTGATACCACAGAAATACAAAGGATCATAAGAAATTACTATGAAGAACTGTATGCTAAGAAATTTGAAAACCTAGATGAAATGGACACATTTCTAGAAAAATATAATCTTCCAAAACTGAATGAAGAAGAAGCAGAAAACCTGAACAGACCAATATCAGCAAAGGAAATTGAAGCAGTCATCAAAAAACTCCCATCACACAAAAGCCCTGGACCAGATGGTTTCACAGGAGAATTCTACAAAGCATTTAAGGAAGAGCTAACCCCTATCCTACACAGACTATTCGAAAAAATCCAAACTGATGGAAGACTCCCAAACTCTTTTTATGAAGCCAACATCATCCTAATCCCAAAACCAGATAAAGACACAACGAAGAAAGAAAACTTCAGGCCAATATCGCTGATGAACATAGACGCTAAAATTCTCAACAAAATATTAGCAAACCGCATCCAGCAATATATTAAAAAGATCATCCACCATGACCAAGTGGGATTCATCCCAGGGATGCAAGGATGGTACAATATTCGCAAATCAATAAACATAATACATCACATCAACAACAGCAAAGACAAAAATCACATGATCATATCAATAGATGCGGAAAAAGCGTTCGATAAGATACTGCACCCATTTCTGATAAAAACACTCAGCAAAGTGGGAATAAAGGGAGCAGTCCTCAACATAATTAAGGCCATATATGAGAGACCTACAGCCAACATCACACTCAATGGACAAAAACTTAGAGCTTTCCCACTAAGATCAGGAACAAGACAAGGATGCCCTCTCTCACCACTCCTATTCAACAAAGTATTGGAAGTCCTAGCCACAGCAATTAGACAAGAAAAAGCAATAAAAGGCATCCAAATTGGAAAGGAGGAAATGAAACTGTCACTGTTTGCAGACAACATGATAGTGTACATGGAAAACCCTATAGACTCCACTCAAAAAACTACTTGACCTAATAAATGAATTTGGCAAAACAGCTGGATACAGAGTCAATACCCAGAAATCAAAGGCATTCCTGTACACCAGCAACGAAACTGCAGAAACAGAAATCAGGAAAAAAATCCCATTCGATAAAGCAACAAGAAAAATAAAGTACCTAGGAATAAACCTAACCAAGGAGGTAAAAGACCTGTACTCAGAAAACTACACAACACTGAAGAAAGAAATTAAGGAAGATACAAACAAATGGAAGCATGTACCATGTTCATGGATTGGAAGAATTAACATCATCAAAATGGCCATACTACCCAAAGCAATTTATAAATTCAATGCAATCCCTATTAGAGTACCCATGACATATTTCACAGACATAGAACAAACATTGCAGAAATTCATATGGAACCATAAACGACCCCGAATAGCTGCAGCAATTTTGAGAAAGAAGAACAAAGCAGGAGGGATCACAATTCCTGATATCAAACTGTATTACAAGGCCACTGTAATCAAAACAGCCTGGTACTGGCATAAAAACAGGCACATAGACCAATGGAACAGAACAGAGAGCCCAGAAATAAACTCAAGTCTATACGATCAATTAATATTTGACAAAGGAGGCAGGAGCATAAAATGGAGCAAAAACAGCCTCTTCAACAGATGGTGTTGGGAGATCTGGACAGCTACGTGCAAAAAAATGAAACTCGATCACCAACTTACGCCATACACGAAAATAAACTCAAGATGGATAAAAGACTTAAATATAAGCCGTAACACCATAAAAGTCCTTGAGGAAAACATTGGCAGGAAAATCTCAGACATTCCACGCAGCAACATCCTCACAGACACATCCCCTAAAGCAAGGGACATAAAGGAAAGAATAAACAAATGGGACCTCATCAAAATAAAAAGCTTCTGCATGGCTAAAGAAAACAGAACCAAATTACAAAGAGAACCAACAGTATGGGAAAACATATTTGCCAATGATACCTCAGACAAGGGCCTGATCTCCAAAATATATAAAGAACTCACACAACTCCACTCCAGGAAGACAAAAAACCCAGTTAAAAAGTGGGCAAAGGACTTGAACAGTCACTTCTCCAAGGAAGACATACAGAGGGCCCAGAGACATATGAAAAGATGCTCAGCATCACAAGACATCAGAGAGATGCAAATTAAAACCACAATGAGGTACCATCTCACACCAGTCAGAGTGGCCAACATAAACAAGTCCACAAACAAATGTTGGAGAGGATGCAGAGAAAAGGGAACCCTAGTGCACTGTTGGTGGGAATGCAGACTGGTGTGGCCACTGTGGAAAACAGTATGGAATTTCCTCAGAAAACTAAAAATGGAACTGCCCTTTGACCCAGTAATTCCGCTGCTGGGATTATACACTAAGAACACTGAAACACCAATCCAAAAGAATCTGTGCACCCCAATGTTCATAGCAGCACAATTTACAATAGCCAAGTACTGGAAGCAACCGAAGTGCCCATCAGCAAACGAGTGGATCCAAAAACTATGGTATATTTACACAATGGAATTCTATGCAGCAGAGAGAAAGAAGGAGCTTATACCCTTTGCAACAGCATGGATGAAACTGGAGAGCATTATGCTAAGTGAAATAAGCCAGGAGGTGAGGGACAAATACCATATGATCTCACTTTTAACTGGAACATAAGCAATAGAAGTAAAAAGCAAACAAAATATAACCAGAGACATTGAAGTTAAGAACAATCTAACAATAGCCAGGGCGGGGGTGGGGGGGTGGGGGCGGGGACAGTGGGTAGAGGGGATTACAGGAAGTACTATAAAGGACACATGGACAAAACCAAGGGGGAGGGTGGAGGTGGGGGAGGGAGGTGGGTTCACCTGGGGTGGGGTGGAGGGATGGTGAGAAAAGGCATACAACTGTAATTGAATAACAATAAAAAAAAAAAAAGAATACGTGCACCCCTGTGTTCAGGACAGCATTCTTTAAAAAAAAAAAAAAAGATAAGGTATGTTATTATCTCAACGTGCTAGAGCTCTGACTCTATTATGATCTATAATGATGTCTGTGGTAGACATGAAAACACTTTGTGTTTAATGCTACTGACTTTTAGAAATTTTAGTTTTCATATGGAAAGAATGAATATTTTTACATGATTTATCAATTGCTACAAATAAAATATTACATGAATTTACAAACTGGAAACTTCACATTTTTCTTTTTCTCTTTGAGATTTGGCGACATTTTGACATTTTTATAGAACTTTTTTGAACTTCCAATTTTGGTTCTTTAATCTTTTTTTATTGTCTTTATTGCTAGATCTTCTAATGTGTTCTGATTAACTTGTTTTGTGGAGAAAAATTTACAATAATCATTTAGCTACAAACACTACAAAACAGTAATAATGACTACACTGGATATCCTGTCCAGATCTATTTTCTAAACTTATGTCTCTCTATTTCTATATACCATCTCTTTCTCTTTCTCTCTCTCTCTCCCCCCAGATATTTTACCAGACAGTCTGCCTGAGTATCCTGGGGCATATCTAAAACTCACTATGTTATGAACCAAGCTTATTTATAGCTTTTTCTATACAGAAACACTCCCTACAATATGCACATTACATTCAACAATCCCTAAATCTACTATTTTGGTCAATTAATAGCAGTAGCAAAAAACCAGTCTCTCAACTGGTGAATTCAGTCTTCTCAGGGGCTGGGTGAGACGATGACAGGATTAAGCAAAGAAAAAAAAGAAAGACTCATGTGCACAGACAACTATATGGTGATTACTGAGGGAAAGGAGAGTGGAAGAAGGTAGGAGAGGTTAAAGGTAAAGATAAATGTTGCTGGGAGGAGACTTGACTTGGGGTGGTAAACACACAATACAGTATTCAGATGATGTATTATACAAATGTGTACCTGAAACACTTAATTTTATTAACCAATGTTATCCCAATAAACTCAATAAAAATAAAATAATATTTCAAAACTATCCTAACTTGCTTTTTTTCAAATTTAATTTATCCTCAAATCATATTGATTTTGTATTGAAAGTATTTCTTGAATGTCTTCTTATTCTATTTCTTTCCAAATTTCAAATTTTGGCTCTTTTATGTACTTATTATTTTTTCATTCTTTATTGCATTTCTTCTTATCTATTTGCTTATTCTGAAAGTGATTACAGAGAGCCAGTTGTGACCCAGTCCCTGTGTGAACTTACTTCAGACAGTCCTCAGGGTCCCTCTCACACGGTGGCAGTTCAGGCTGATGGAATGGGGACAAAGAGCAGGAGCCAGACTAGGCTCACAACTCCTCTCCTTCTAATGCTACTTCCCATCTTTCATCCCCCAGAATAACTTCACATTAACTCTTTTCCAGTACCACAGAAGTCCTGAAACACAAACTCTACTAAAGACTCCAATTCGCTAAGGTGTGAAATCCAGATTCCTTCAAAGCACATACTTTTGCCTCCTTTGCCAGCATGGCTTCTTTGCTACTTTTTTTCTGTATTACAAAGGACAAAGCATTTGTGTTCTCCAATAAACTCTGAGTAGCACAACACAGAAAAAAAATTGTATGCTAGTGATTGCTGTCTTTGTGTATGCCTGAAATGCCCACCTTCTCTTCTTGTCTGCCTAACCTATCATTCAACACTCAAGTTAAACCTCCTCAATGAGAGAATTAGATTCTTTTCCAAGCTCCCACATTACCTCAGCTTCTAGAAAAAGACTTCTATTATATTAGCTGTCACATTAAAATTCAATCATCTTTTACATGTTTGTTTGCTCAACTAGATTGAGCTTATTCAAGTCAAAGGCTGTGATATTCATTTCTGCTATTTCTGGTACCTAGTTCAGTGCCCGTTATATTAGATATTTAATACAAGTTTGATGAGTGGATAGATGAATGATGGGGAGATGAATGACAAAAATGTGCTTTTTTTTAAAAATCATAGCTTTGAATATACCATTAGTCTTGCTTTCATTTCAGTGCCAACAGTTTAAAGAAGTTTCAATGACATAATTTTCTGACCCTGGAAATACATTCCTATATTTTACAACTCCAATACAAAGAACTAAAAATTACCTCTCAACTTGTACATTAGATTCTTTTACATTTTTAAGATATGAGGCATGTAGGGGAGAACCTAACGGAAATTCAAAATGGGTTTGAAGGATATCTCAGTAGTTGCTTGTAAATAAGACCATTCTGTTTATTTTCTTCTTGTTTACCAAGAAAAAAACTAACAATACCAGGAAAAAATAGATCCTGCATTTTAAGTCACACCAGACACAACTAATGAACAGAAAACTACAGACCTGACAGCTGGAAGGAAAAAGCATCAGTTTTATAAACAATTCACTCAAGTGTCAACAGTCAGTCTGACAGGGAAATAAAGTGAACAGTATTTTTTAAGATGTATTTATTTTGCTGAATAAATATTGAGCAAAATTTTTGTGTCAGCTGTATTGATGGTGAGTAAAGGCCATGCAAATATGAAGAGGCCATATTTCCAACATTAAATAATTTTTTTGTTGAGATACATTTCCTTTGAAATCTGAAAATTATTGAAGTGTTATGAATATTAACCCCTTTTCTACAACAGAACATCTGAATAAGATTACAAAAGATTCTTCTCTTTCTAATGATGGAAAGAGTCAGGTACAGTCATTGAAATTGTAAGATATATATAATTATCTTCATATTAGCAGCACCATTCTGGTGATAACAGAAGGAAGTCACTGAAAACATAAGAATTAGTGATTTGCAGACCAACTGATGTGATTATCCACTCAACTTATCAAGAACGCTTTGAATTTATTACAAAGGTGATCAGATTAAAAATTTAATGGAATAGCATCCTTGTCACAGTTTGGGCTCTCCCAAAGTAAATCCTTAGATTTTGCAGCAGACACTGGTAGTGAATTTTGAGGGTAATCCAAGAATGCTGGAATGACGTAGTATGGAGAGTAACACAGGGTTGGAGGGAAAGCCATTGAAAATTGGGATCTTGATCTGGTTATTTTTCTAGGCAACTGAACCCAAACTTGCTGAGGAGTCTTGAGAAACCATGTAGAATGAACCTCAGAATTGCACCTCCAAATAACGTGGGGCTGGGACATCCACTCATTGACACCCATTTCTCATTGACTAAAGGTTGCTCTAGGAGACACATGCCTACTGCACTGATGGACTGACCTTTATAGACTAATATGCCCTGGGAGCTTGAGGATGGTCAGAGCCTCCAGTTTGTGTAAGAACCATCCAGAATAGCTGCAGCTGAAGTAGATACAGCTGGCTCTGAGGTGTGGTGTGGGGCTTCAATGGTGTCCATATCCATGAGCATTTGCATTTCATTTATAATTTCTCCAGCAACTACTTTAAATATAAAGATGTATATTTTTGTGATTTATTTGTACCAAGAAATAGGAAATAACCTGGAAAAAATAAACAACTATTAACAAATTTGGAAGGGTCATAATGTGCTAATCATGATACATATGTACCATGATACATTCTATTTTCTACTGTTGTTGCTGTTAGAAACAGTTTGGAGATAATCCTGCTTTGTGTCTTTGTGAAGACAAAATTTAATAAGGATCTCTTCTAGTTATTTTTCAAGACTTTTCTTTGAGTGGATCATGGAAATGAAATAGAAAAAATTTCTGACAACTACATGAGGAACTTTGCAAACCATCCTTTTTTTATATATAGATAGAGCAGACTTCCTCTTGGCCAGTAACTAATTTTTCTTCTCTTTTTGCTAATAAGGTATGTCTCAAATTCTCTATAAATTCAATTATCAAACTTACAATAGTTATAACATTTTTCAACAATAATCTCTTTCTGAGTAAATTTTGAGGAAAATATATGTAAGCAGAAGATGCTTACCATGTTCCAGGCACTGTTCTAAGGAAATTATCTGAATAAACATATCTAACCTTGATTAAAACACCATGAAGGAAAAGTACTATTTTATTTATTTTATAGGTAGTGAAACTGAGGTACAGTGAAGTTATGTAGCTTCCTAAAGGTCAGAGATATGGGAAGTATTAATCTAGATTTCAGATCCAGGTAGCCTGACCCTAGACTCTGTGTTGGTAACAAAGAAGTAATTGGCCATATCAGGATATGAGTCAGGGCATGACTTAAACCAGGATCAGTCTGATTCTAAAACCTGTGCTATAGGGTTTATTCTGAATAAACCCTAGCTATCTCTCTCTCTGTCTCCCACCTCTGACCTGCTCTCTCTAAGAAATACTTTATATTTTGGAATGATGGCACATTGATTCTCACCATCAGTGAGTTGGGGGGAAGTGGGATACAAGCCTTTGGCTGTCTCATTAGAGCTTGAACAGAAGCTTTTATCAACTTACTATGTTATCTCTTTTAATACATGATATTGAATAAAGAATGAACCCATGGAGACTGAAGCAAAGATAATTGATGAGTAAGATCTTAGGCAGCATTTGTTAAGTAACACACAGGGTTGGAAGCCATACTTTACTCAAGTTTTATATTTCTAATTTGTTGTTGCTTGGTTTCTGACAGATAATGCTTTCTACTTTTTAAAAGATGAATTTCTCTTGTGAACATTCATAAAATATAGAATTGATTGAAAAATTACATATTGGATTTCATTCAGATGGCAAATATATCAAGGAATCTAGACAATCATCTACACTTAAGTATGACCCAAGTGGGAGCAATTGTCCTCCCTTCTTTTTTTCCATTGTTCATGAGCCATTATATCATAGTCCCACAACTATATCACATTTTGAAGGGGGGAGAAGATACACTAACTCCTCTAGAAAAATTATATTTAAATTTTAAAATCTTTACTCCACAACATAACAAAATTTTATTCTGTAGTACACAAAATACAGAATATTATTTGATTCAATCATTCCTCAACAAGCAATCTGTGCGGGCATTGCTTACCACACTAGGGTTCGGATCGTAGGATTTGACTGGTAGACTTTGAGGATCTCAGTGTGGTGAAGACAGATACCGTGTAACTGCTGTTAAAAGAACAAGGGGAAGGGATGTTTTTTCCTTTTAGGGATCACAGTCATGAAATGTTCAAGATATAAAGAGAAGTAAAATTATTTCATTCAGAAGAAGCAAAACAAAAATAAAGTTGAAGAATATATGATTTGTGTGAGAAACAATAGGAAAGGCTGAGTGGCTAGAAAGTAAAGGAGTGGGTCCCTGGGGAGCAGAGTGAATTGATTTGGGGTTAAATGTCATGTGGTCAGTGACAAAATGATGAAGGATGACTACGGGCAGGAGAGATTGAAGTAGGTTGACACCTGTCAATACTCTAACCAGAATATGTACAGCTCTGGCAAGAGAGAGAGAAGAGGAAAGTGTGAGGTTTGTTAAAAAGGAAAGAATCCATTTCTTGTATGTGTTGAAGGCACTGAGGATTTCAGGTACACCCACCATTGTTGGCTCCTGTGCTCTTTGAACATCTTGGTCATTTTTGACTTAAAGCTAAAAGGTCAATCTTTTTCATTGTTGACACAGTCCTTTTATTCATTTTTCTTAAAATGCATATCTTACAAGAATATATAATACTGTTAAAATATCTAAAAATGGTCATACCTAAGGTAAGATGTGATAATTTTACCTGTATCGGTAGTTATAGTGAAATAGTTACTCTGGAAAAAATAAATGTCCTTTGTGACTTTCAGGTATTAAGTAAAAGTCACTAATAGTTAATAATGTTTTATGCCCTTTTCTTTGTCATAACAAATGGAAAACAAAACTCTATATGTTTTTAGAAATATTAATATAAATTCAATTTGCACTGCAACACAATTCTTGGCCAATATGGTAATTTCAATTGGACAAGATCAATTGTTTAATATATATAGCTACCTAGGCAGGTAGATAGGCAGTTACTTAGAACCTGTGCTATCTGCAGAAGAGCAGCTGACTTGGAGTCAGGATCTGAGTTCTTGTCCTGCTTCTGCTAGAAATAATTATGAAAACTCAGGCAAGTTACCTGTGTAGCCTAAGTTGTAGATAACCTACTTTAATGTATATACAAACACCCTAGAGAATGTAAGGAGGTAAGTTTTAGGTGAAGGAACGAAATGAAAATTTAAATAAAAAGGTCTTGGGATAAAGAATCCTGGGCTATACTTTTGGAATTGTCAATGATTCATTACCTAGAGTAACTAGTTTATCTAAACACTACAAAGAAGCTGTGGAAATGCATGAAGTCTAAAATTATATGATTCCAGAACATTTTATTCATTTAAGTAACTGTACTTGATCAAAACATAATAACTGTTATCTCATGTGCTCACGAACAATCTGTGGCAGATTATGACTACTGTGTTTTAGGGAAAATGAAATAAGTGTCAGGGAGACATGCAACATGAAACCATAAATGGTGGGGCTAACGGTCACAAATGTCTCGTGGTCCCATACCCACACACATGCACAAACACACTGGGCAGTTTGCAGTGCTTAAAGCAGAATGTTGTAACATTGTCTGATGGATTTTAAGTGTTTTGATAATTATTTGATGCCTAAATAATATTAGCTGGAAGTACATTAAATGATATGAATATTAATAAGCAGTACTGTTCATGGAATTATTGGTTAATGTCTAGGACTCTTGATAGACAGAGTAAATTTGGTTATTATATGAGACAAAAATCAGTCAACTTCCCTGGCCCAGGATGATGGTGGATGGGACAGTCCAGAGTTGAAGGGAAAAAAAAAAAAGATATTATTCTTCCTACCACCCATTCTCCTGGGGAAAAGAACAATTTAGCAATTTACTTTGTGATAACATAGGTCATAGCTTTCTTAGAACTCTTGTTATCCAAAGAGCTCTGGAACTTTTAAATGTTTGTTTGAAGCAAAACTGAATAGTCTCATGTCTTGTTATAAGTTGTTCCTACTGTTAAGTGTCTTTTATTTTAAAGTATTTTTCTCTTTTGGGGATTTCCCTTATCAGATTTCTTTCTTTTTTTTCCAGACATTTTAAGGAAGTTGCTAGAATGTTAATCCTACTTTTACTAACTGGCTACCTGCTGTCTGTTTTGGAACTAGAAATAGTTTCCTTGGTATGCATACATCCTTCAAAGATGTTATTTTTTTTTTGTGCATTGATGAATCTCTCTTAAATTTATCTCATATGAATAACAGTATTACTGTGGTACAGATTATACTATTTCCTTCTGGATTCTTTTGAATTTTTTCTCAAAAATCATTTTTTAAACTGGGTCTAGTGTCTGGAATACATTTTATCTTGTTTTTGCATTTAAGTGATGTTTAAACGGACATTAAAATTTTGGGTTGACATGTTCCTTCCTTTAGCACTTTGACAGCATTGCCCCATCATAATCTTGTATCCAGAGTTAACTTCTGTTCCTTTAGAGACAATTGTCTTCCTTTGATGTCTTTGCAGTCTCTATGTTTCTGAACTTCTTAAAAATCTCATTCTTATCCTAATTATTTTATGATGAAAATTTTCATTCTGTAGACTTATCTTTTATAAATTATTGGTCAGTCTTAACCATGATTTTCTCCCCCTCTCTTTAAGTTTTTTCTTTCCATGAGCTTCCAGCACATCTATACCTTTCTGGTTTTATATCTTTAATACTTTTTTCCTTGAAAATGTTCCTGCTTTTGCTCCTCAGATATCTTATTTTCCCCTACATGCATATTTTCTAGAAGTATCAAGGTAATACAGAACTCTATATATTTTGTATCTGTATTAATTTATGGCCAGGTGCATACATTATTTTTATATTCATTTATAGTAATAATGGTAGTTACTTTGTTGATGAGATTATAAGCCATTTTATTGTCTTCAGATAGAGCTGTATGTTTTTTAATCTCCCAAATTTTTATTAAGGAATAGTTTCCTTTGGGTAATTCAACTGGAGTGAATAAAAAGACTTAACTTTACAGGTTTTATCATTTGAATTTTGTTTATTTTAGCTTATCACTTTTTTCAGGTATTTATGCTAATAAAATAACAGGCACTGGTGCTAAAAGAGAAAAACCTGTCCTGTTGTTAATAAAACATTTTATACCCAAGAGAAGTAAAATGTCTGAACTTTTAAATATGGTAGAAGAGTTTATTTCCCAAAATCATGGATACAAAAAAAAGAGAAAAAGTGTTATAGAATGAATCTGGTGAGTCACAGGAAAATGACTGATGAAATGATTGATCCAATTGAAACTGTTTTCTGGAAGGTAACTACAGATGTGAAGGAGAGAGACACATCCTTGAGACATACTGGAGATCAAGGAACAAGTCTGGCAAGTAAAGCTCAGAGTTACAATGTCAGAGTACAGACAGGAGCTGGAAATGAGGTAAGTTGCCTCATCCTTCTGATATCTGATATAGGACAGCCTAGACATCAATGAGAAGAGGATGTGAGTACCTCATTTACCTACACTGCCATGTTGACCAGAAACCCTGAATTGTTTTTTAAGGTTATATGTTATACAAACTGGAAGACAATGGCCAAATAGGTGGAAGCTGAGCCTCCTTGCTTGTGCCCCTAACATGGATTTTCAGCTGACCTTCTAACAAGTGTCCTGAATAATCAATGGAATCTCAGCTGATAGAATTTTTGAAGCCAAGGAGTATAGAGGAAGCTTTGTATCATCTGCTAAAATATTTTATAAGTTGAAGGGGAAATACCCTGTGTAAGGCACCTGCAGCAAAGGAGAGACCAAACAGAAAATGCAGCTTAGTTTCTCCCTCCCTTCACAGAGTGGGGAGCCCAGGTCTTCACAGGGAACCCCCTACTCTAATTGGGAGAGACTTGGGAGGATATATGGAATTTGGAAGACTCAGGCTGCACACACACAGTAGGCAGTTTGTCCATAGCTACAGTGCCAACTGAGAATGTTCCAGAGAGAAATTCTATCTCCTACAACTGTCAGAGGCATTGGCAGGCTTCAGCCAGCCCTGACAGAGAGAGACTTTGCTTTTTGGGGTGGTGGAGTGTGACAGAACTGGTTAGTGACTTGGTACTGCAGTGTGGGTGCCACATAGAGACTTTTGAAAAGGGGAGCTGAAGCATGGCAGGACAGGAAGCTGTTTGTGTGTGCAGCTGTTCTGCTAGCAAAGAAACCAGACTGAATGGGCAGTTCATTCCAAATGAATCCAGGTGGGCAGGAAAATAACAAAGCTATACAGTGAAGGGATTCTGGGGCCTCCACCTAGCATGGCTGTGAAGAGTGGGGGGCTGTACAGAATGGAGAGTTTGGGTCTGGGTCTCCTGTGAGAGCAGTGGGAGCTAGACAGGAAAGAGCTGAGAACCTTACATTCTTTGCAGCCAGGCAGATTCTTTCACACCATGGAGTACAAACCTCCAGGATGAAGGCTTGCCCAATCCCCGTCTGCAGGATTGCAAACTCCATAGAACAGTAAGGGTGGGCTCAAAAGCCCCCTGCTGGGAAAGAAAGAGAATCTCCAAAAGTGCTCTTTCTGAAATTTTATCAGATACTGACAAGCTACATGGGTTCCTTGGGCTCTACACTGAAACCAGCAGAGCAGAGAGATTAGCAATTGGTGCAACAAGGGGTATTCAGGGTCGCAGCCAGTCTTGGCACTTATAAAGAGCTGCCATCAGCTCCAAGCAAGAAAGAGTTGACCCTGTTACACAGAGTGGCCCCTCATGTGACGTGGACAACTAATTCATCAGAAACTATAGTTTGATGCAAATAATCTGGGACAAACCAAGATGTGTGGTGCAGGGGTGGGGGAATACACCTACCATCTTCCCTGAGACTGAACAGTACCTCCTGAGGGGATACCCAGGGATCACAGCCTCTTGATTGCACCAGAAGCCCTCTCTAGACAGGAGGAAGTGGTACATGTGGTGTTGTCGGACATTAGATGAACCACCCTTGTGCCTTGTGCTGATGAAAAACCAGCAGGGCAGAACAGTAAGGACCAACCAAGGCTGAAGGAGACAGCCACACACTGTGGATCTCTTGGAGCTTTGAACAAGCTGCCTAAAGTAGCCTGAGATACCACCTGACATTATCAGAGATGGATCCAAAAGGAAAAGACAGTAGGCACTCAACTCTGCTGAGATGAGTTCCACCTCATTCTTTTTAATTATTTGCGTTATTTTTCTACTGCATAGCTCTTTGATATATTTTTTAATTTTCTTCAATTTTGTTCATATTATATCACTATTTTTAATTTATTTTAGTTTTATTTCAAATCTCATATTTCAAGAGATTTATTTCGAATCTCTTACTCTTCCCTTCTCTTAATCCATTTCCCTTCTTCCTTCCTTTTCTTATTTTCATTTTAAATTTTATTCTTTCCATTTCTACACGTTTCTATTTCTTACTTTTTCTATTTCTCCTCCCTCCATCCTCTCACAACCAATTTTCTTTCATTAGTCATCTCACATTCTTTCTCCCTTTCTTATAATGCCCTTATTCTCTCTCCACTTTTATTAATCTTTGCTCATTTTGTGTTGATATTATGATTATTGTTGCATTTCTTCAATTCTGTTCCTATTTTTCACTATTTTTAATTTTATTTCAAACCTCATGTAATAGTCTTCCTTTTCCTTACCCCATCTTGTCTTATTCCTTCTCTTTTTATTTACATTGTAAATGTTATTTTCACCCTTTTAACCTTGTTTCTATTCTCTTTTTATTTCTCCTCCCTCTATCCCTCAAAATAATTTTTCTTTTTGTTACTCATCTCATACTTTTTCCTTTCAAATAATATTCTCAATCACTTCCCACCTTAATTAAGCTTTACTTATTTGTTGTTGATATTGCTGTTATGGTTGTGGAGTATTTTTGTTGGTGTGTGTTTTGTTTGCTGGGTTGTTTTGTTCTGGCAGCACCTGTACAATAGCATATAAGATATGGTAGGAGTTGTGACTCTCAGTTAGCCAGCTGGAGAGAAGAACCCACCAATGAAGGAGTCTACAACAACCAAAACCCAATTACAATTAGAGAGCACACATACATTGCATGAAGGGCATCCTTAGAGCATCTAGGTATGGAGATCAAGGAGACTGAACCACTGAGTCCCATAGTTCTCCTACCACAGACGACCATCTAATGAAGATAGGGAGTCAAAGAAGATCAATCTAATATGCAGAAAGAAACAAACAGAGCCACCTAAAATGGGTAGACAAAGAAACAACCCCCAATTGAAAGGAAAGGAGGAATCCCTAGAAAAAGTGCTAAATGAAATTGAGGCAAGCAATTTATCAGACATAGAGTTCAAAGTAATGGTTATAAGGATGCTAAAGGAACTCAGTGAGAACTATGAGAAACTTTACGGAAACTACAAGGAACTTAGTGGGAACCACATTAGCATGAAAAAGTACGTAGAAACTATGAATAAGATCCAGGAGGAAATGAAGAATACAATATCTAAAATGAAGAATATGCTAGAAAACATTAGAAGCAGGCTAGATGAAACAGAGGTTTGAATCAGCAAGTTGGAGGACAAGGTAGGAAAAAACACCAAATCAGAACAACAAAATGAAAAATACTTAAAAAGAATTAAGATAAAGTGAGCTGCAGAATATGAAATGTAACAACATTCTCATCAGAGGGTTATGAAAAAGAGAGGAAAAAGAGCAAGGGATAGAAAACCTGTTTGAAAAAATAATGACAGAAAACTTCCCTAACTGGGTGAGGGAAAAAGTCATGCAAGTTCAGGAAGCACAGTGGGTCCCAATTGTGATGAACCCAAAGAGGCCCACTCCAAGACATATCATGATTAAATGGCAAAATTTAAAGACAAAGAGAAAATCTTAAATTCATCAAGGGAGAAACAACTAGTAACATATAAGGGAGCTCTGGTAAGGATATCAGCTGATTTCTCAACAGGATCACTACAAGCCAGAAAGGAATGGCATAAAATAGTCCAAGTAATGAAAAGCAAAGACCTTCAACCAAGACAACTCTACTCAACAAGGCTGTTATTTAAATGAAAGGTGAAATGAGGAGCTTCCAAGATGAAAAAAGACTAAAGGTCACATCACCACCAAAGCAGCATTGCAAGAGATGTTAAAGGAGCTGCTTTAAGAGAAAGGAGAGAGAGGGGGAGAAAGAGAGAGAGCAAAAGAGAAAGAGAAGGGAACATAGGTACAAAGAATGGCAATCAATAAATACCAATCAATAATAATCTTACAAACAAATGGAAAAAATACATCAAAAGACATAGGGTAGCTAAATGGATAAGAAAATATGACCCACATTTATGTTGTCTACAAGACACACATCAGAAAAAAGATCTATATAGGCTGAAAGTGAAGCAATGGAAAACATATTCCAAGCAAATGGACATGAAAAAAAAGCAGGGGTAGCAATAATTAGAGAAAATAGAGTTCAAAACAAAGACCATAACAAGATACAAAGAAGGTCACTACAAAATATTAAGGGAGCAGTGCAACAAGATGATATAACCCTTGTAAAAATACACACACCCCATATAAGAGCACCAGAATGTAAGGAAAAACTTGGAGGACTTTAAAATCAGATCAAGAGCAATACAGTTATTGTAGAAGATTTTAACACCCTATGGTTAATAATTAATGGATCATCCAACAAAAAAAATCAACAAGGATATTGTGGCATTGAACAACACTGTAGATTCATGGACTTAATTGATGTTTAGAGCATTTTACCCCAATGAAGAAAAAATATTCTTTTCAAATTTACATTGATCATTTTCAAAGATAAACCACATGGTAGTATGCAAAACAAGCCTCCACAAGTTCAAGGAAATTGAGATCATATCAAGCATCTTCGTAGATCACAATAGCTTGAAGCTAGAGACCAACATCAAGGAAAAAGCTCAAAAATAGTAAAATATATGGAAACTGAATAACACGCTATTAAATAATGAATGGCTTAACATGAGGTCAAAGAGGAAATCAAACACTTTCTGGAAATAAATGAAAATGGACATACAACATCCCAAAATCTATGGGACACAGTGAAGGCAGTCCTGACAGGGAATTTCATAGCAATATATGCCTACCTAAAGAAGATAGAAAAATCTCAAATAAACAACCTAACCCTACATCTACAATAACTGGAGGGCCAACAACAAACAAAGCCCAGAATGAGTAGAAGGAAGGAACTAATCAAGACCAGAGAAGAAATAAATAACAGAGAGACTAAAAAAATTCAAAGTATCTATGAATCCAGGATCTGGTTCTGTGGAAAGATAAACAACATTGACAAACCTCTAACCAGACTCATCAAGAAAAAAAGAGAGAGGACCCAAATAAACAAAATGAGAAAAGTAAAAGGAGAAAAAAACAACTGATACCACAGAAATACAAAGGATTGTAAGAAATTACTATGAACAACTATATGCCAAGAGATTGGATAAACTGGGTGAAATGGATAAATTCCTAGAATTGTACAATCTTCCAAAACAGAATCAAGAAGAGTCAGAAAGCCTGAATAATCTGATAACAATTAGTGAAACTGAAGCAGTAATAAAAAAATTCCTGACACACAAAATCCATGGACCAGATGGCTTCACTGGTGAATTTTACCAAACATTCAAAGAATAGCTAACTTTGGTCCTTCACAAACAATTCCAAAATTCAAGAAGAGGAGAGACTCCCGAACTTTTTTTATGAGTCCAGTATTATCCTAATTCCAAAACCAGGTAAAGACACAACAAAGAAAAAAAATCACAGGCCAATATCTCTGATGAATACAGATGCTAAAATCCTCAGCAAAATATTGCCCGTCTGGATCTAGCAATACATTGAAAAAATCATATACAATGGAGAAGTGCAACTTATCCCAGGTACAATATTCACAAATCAATACACCACATAAATAAAATGAAGGACAAAAATCACATGATCATATCAATAGAGGCTGAAAAAGCATTTGCTAAAATTCAGGACCCATTTAAGATGAAAAAAACACTCAGCAAAGTGGGTATAGATGGAGCACACCTCAACATAATAAAGGTCATATATGAGAAACCTACTGCCAACATAATAATCAATGAGCAAAACCTGAAAGCTTTTCCCTTAAAATCAAGAACAAGTAAAGGGTATCCACTTTCACCACTCTTATTCAACATGGTACTGTGAATTCTAGTCATAGCAAGCAGACAAGAAAAAGAAATAAAAGGCATCCAAATTGGAAAGGAGGAAGTAATACTATCTGTCCATATTTTCAGATGACATGATAGAGTACATGGAAAACACTATAATCTCCACAAAAAAGTACTCAACCTAATACATCAATATTGCAAAATAGTGGGATACAAAGCCAATAGTCAGAAATCAATGGCATTTTGTACACCAACAATGAACCATCAGAAGAGAAACTAAAATAATCCCATTTACAAAAGCAACAAGAAAAATAAAGTATCTAGAAATAAATCTAACTAAGGAGGTTAAAGACCTGTACTTGGAAAACTACAGAACACTGAAGAAAGAAATTGAGGAAGATACAAATAAATGGAAGCATATATCATGTTCATGGATTGGGATAATTAACATCATTACATTGTACATATTACCAAAGCAATCTGTAGTTTCAATACATTCCTATTAAAATATCAATGGCATATTTAATGGATCTAGAACAAATATTGCAAAAATTTATGGAATGAAAAAAGGACCTGAATAGCCTCAGCAATCTTGAGGAAGAAGAACATAGTTGGAGGGATCATGATACCTGATATAAAAGTAAATTACAAGGCCACTGTATTCAAAACAGTCTGATACTGGCATAAAAACAGAAACACAAGTTAATGAAACAGAACAGAGAGCCCAGAAATGAACCCATGTCTCTGTGGTCAATTAATATTTGACAAAGGGGACATGAGCACACAGTGGAGTAAAGATAGTCTCTTCAATAAATGGTGTAGGGAGAACTGGACTGTACATGCAGAAAAACTGAAACTAGACCACCAACTTACATCACACACCAGAATAAACTCAAGATGGATAAAATACCTAAATATAAGTCATGACCATAAAAGTCCTAGCAGAAAACATAGGCAGTAAAATTTCAGATATCCCATGTAGCAATATTTTTTCCAATATATCTCGTAGGGCAAGGGATATAAAGGAAAATTAAACAAATGGGAGTACATTCAATTAAGGAGCTCCTGCACCGCTAAAGAAACCATCATCAAAATGAAAGGGGAACTGACTATGAGAGAACATATTTGCCAATGACACATCAGAAAATGATTTGATCTCCAAAATATATAATGAACTCGTATGACTCAACACCAGGAAGACAAACAATCCAATTAAAAAATGGGCAAAGGACCTGAAAGGACACTTTTCCAAGAAGGACATACAGATGACCCATAGACATATGAGAAGATGCTCAGCATCACTAGCCATCAGAGAGATGCAAATTAAAAGCACATTGAGATATCACTTCACACTTGTCAGAATGGCCAACATTAATAAATCAATAAACAATTGCTGGTGAGGTTGTGCAGAAAAGGGAACACTTTTGCACTGTTTGTAAGAATGCAGACTGGTGAAGCCATTGTGGAAAACAGTGTGGGATTTTTCTCAAAAAAGTAAAAATAGCACTGCCTTTTAACCCAGAGATTCCACTGCTGGGAATATACCCTAAGTGTCTGGCAACACCAATTCAAAAGGACTTACGCACCCCAATGTTCATAGCAGCAAAATTGACAATAGTCAAGTCCTGGAAATAGCCTAAGTGCCCATTAATAGATGAGAGCATTAAAAAACTTTGGTACATTTACAAAATGGAATACTCTGCAGCAGAAACAAAGAATGAATTTTTATCTTTTGTGACAGCATAGTTGGGACTGGAGAGTATTATGTTAAGTGAAATAAACCAGTGGGTGAAAAACAAATACCATGTGATCTCACCTTTAAGACAAATCTAACAAACAAAATAAACTAATGTTCAAAAAATAACTTGAGACATGGGAACATGGAACAGGCTGACAGCTTCCAGGAGGGAATGTTGGAAAGAAGGGGAAGGGACTAGTCAAAGAACATGTATGAATGAGTCATGGACATGAACACCGGTGTGAGGATTGACTGTGGGAGCCAGGGGTGGGCTCAGTGGAGGAGGGCAAGGGGAAATAGTGGGACAATTGTAATGGGATAAACAATAATAAAAAATAAAGACATACAAAAAGTATCAAAAAGAAATAAAGCTGTTTTCTGGGTAAGTTTGGTAAATTGTTTATTAGAAAAATTTAGCATTAATAAGAATTGGTTTCCAGTGAAATGGTTTTTGAAAATTAAAGCCCAGTATTTCTGCTAATGGGAAAATTTCTTTGACCACTTGACCAAAGTCACCCCATCTTGCAGTAAATAGAGGGGTAGAGAGCCCAGAAAGGCTTGAGATGTTGTTTTTGATACAGAGAAATCTGATTAGACCATTGGGGAGGGGACAATGGTGAACAGTCTAACAGGACTGGCTGAGAAGCTGAATGCCTGCAGAGTGCATGGTATTATGGGTGAGAAGGTCTGAAATAAAAGAAGCGTTCTTGGGCTCTCAGGTCTCTTCTTTCTTGAGGGTGACTGGATGATCATGCTGTAGCTCAATCATGCCTGCATTTCCCAGAAATGGTATTTGTGGGAAGAAACTCTGGGCGCAGACTAAGGTTGGGCTGGTCTGGCAGAGGGTGGCAGGGTTATTCTTCTTTGGGTATTCTAGAGCTAATGACCTATGAGGCAGAAGCCTTCCATTCTTCCAAAATTGTGTAGCCTTTGTATCTTATATTGTTTTAGTTTGTAAACTAACTCTATTGAAATAAGATAACTAAAACCTAACAGGGGGAATAATAGGAGAACTCTTAATTGATAGGTTTAAGTGATTAAAGCTGTAAAGAGTTAAAGAGCTTAGTCTTAATTGATAGGCTTAAGTGACTAATGGTGTGGAAAGCTGTTATTCCAAAATTGTGAAGTTTTGAATAAAGGCTCCTTTCCTTTATCACCAAACCTTTGCCTCTGGAATCTTGCCTAGATGGTGGAGGCGGGCAGCAGGACCCCAATTGCTGTTTTGGTAGGGAGGAGATCCACCAAGCTCCTCTCCCTATTCTTTCAGAAACCCCACTTATTCTTACTCTCATTTCTTCCATTTCCCCCCCTCTAGCTTTTCTACTTTTACTTCAGTAGCTCCAAGTTTTCCCCAAACTGTGTAGAGATCGGCTGGCTTCTTACCACTAGGTCAGGGTATATTTCTTTTCCACAACTTTTCTGTGTTAACTATTGATGGACACTCTTAGGTAACCAGTCTTCTAATTTTCCAGAATTCCACATGAAAATAATTATTCCTAGTGCTAAACAAAACCACTGGACATTCACATATCTCTAAAATTCATTGTTTTGAATATCTTTCATGCCTTTGTGGTTTGTTTTTTGTTGTTGTTGTTGTTCTGCTTTTGCACCCTTATACTTGCCTCAAAGTATTCTACTTAGAATATGTTTCTAGATGACAGAAACCAGATCTATGTCTTTCTGTTGGTGCAATGGTTTGTACAGCGTTATCAAATAAAATTAGTGTTAAATGCCTAAATTAGATTATGACTATGTTTAAGCTAAAATGGAGTAAGGGTATTGTAAAGAATCTCTCCACTAAAAGAAATGGCCTCAAGAAAGAGGTCCAGTAGCTAACAGCTCATCATGAAGTAAAAGTTCAATCACAACAATCACGCATTTACCATAGATTTACTGAATATTTATCATGGGAACAATAATTGCTTTGCCTTTTTCACAATACTATGGTTATTTTTAAATAATAATGACTATGAATTTATTTTATAACTATTAAAATGGGTAGATGTAAAATTTTGACTCCAATTACAATATGAATAGGGGTTTTCTACACCACCATGGAATTCTTAGACACTAGCTGGGTGTCCTACAATTCAACTCAAATCTGACACCATCTACCTGGAGATAGTGTCAGATCCTACAGCTCAAGGTCTCACTCAGCCCTATAAGACTGCTCCCATCCCAAGACTTCAGATACCAATCACAAGTCCAGAACTCAGAGAAACATTTTACTTACTAGATTGCCAGTTTATTACAACCAGATAGAAGAGATGCATAGAGAAGGGTATAGGGAAAGAACACTCAGCTCTCATGCTTCTGGGTATGTCATGTTCAGTAACTCTGAAGCTCTTGGAACCGCCTACTTTTGGGGTTTTTAATTATTTATTTATTATTATTTTTTAATTAAACATTTTCTTTTTTGTTAATATATTTATTGATTATATAAATCAATAAATCAGTTGTCCCATTTCCCCCCAGTCCACTCCATCCTGCCCACCCCCCTCCCTCCCACATTCCCCCACCCCCCATAGTTCATGTCCATGGGTCCTACTTATAAGTTCTTTGGCTTCTACATTTCCTACACTATTTTTACCCTCCCCCTGTCTATTTTCCACCTATCATCTATGCTACTTATTCTCTGTATGTTTACCCCCCTCTCCCCCTCCCACTCCCTTATTGACAACCATCATGTTCTAGTTGTTTGCCTAGTTTGCTCTTGTTTTTGTTTTATGTGTGGTCGTTAATAACTGTGAGTTTGCTGTCATTTTTACTGTTCCTATTTTTGATCTTCTTTTTCTTAGGTAACTCCCTTTAACATTTCATATAATAAGGGCTTGGTGATGATGAGCTTCTTTAACTTGACCTTATCTGAGAAGCACTTTATCTTCCCTTCCATTCTAAATGATAGCTTTGCTGGATACAGAAATCTTGGATGTAAGTCCTTGCATTTAATCTTGGGTAATGTAATTATGATGTGCCTTGGTGTGTTCCTCCTTGGGTCCAGCTTCTTTGAGACTCTCTGAGCTTCCTGGACTTCCCGGAAGTCTATTTCCTTTGCCAGATTAGGGAAGTTCTCCTTCATTATTTGTTCAAATAACTTTTCAATTTTTTGTTCTTCCCCTTTTCCTCTGGCACCCCTATAATTCGGATCTTGGAACGTTTCAAGGTGTCCTGGAGGTTCCTAATAAGCCTCCCCTCATTTTTCCAAGTTCTTGTTTCTTCATTCTTTTCTGGTTGGATGTTTGTTTCTTCCTTCTGGTCCACACCATTGATTTGAGTCCCAGTTTCCTTCTCATCACTATTGGTTCCCTGTACATTTTCCTTTGTTTCTCTTAGCATAGGCTTCATTTTTTCATCTGTTTTTCGAACAGATTCAACCAAGTCTGTGAGCATATTGATAACCAGTGCTTTGAACTGTGCATCCGATAGGTTGGCTATCTCTTCCTCGCTTAGTTGTATTTTTTCTGGAGCTTTGAAGTGTTCTGTCATTTGGGCCATTTTTTTTTGTTTGTTTGTTTGTTTGTCTTGGCGTGTCTGTTACTTTAAGGGGCGGAGCCTTAGGTGTTCACCCGGGTGGGGTAATGCTGGTCACTGCGCTGTGATGTTGTACGTGGGGGAGGGGCCGAGTGGGAGCAATGGCGCCCGCCTCACTCTCCTCTGGATTTCAATCTTTCACTCCAATACCCACAATCAAACTGGGCCTCTCTGGTGCTGGTTCCTAAGTAAGTGGGCCTGTGCACACTCTAGGCCCCTGTGGGTCTCTCCAACAACCTCTCCTGTGAGGCTGGGAGTCTCTCCTGCTGCCACCCGAACCCCCAGGGGCGCTTACAATCAGAGGTTTGAGGCTTTATTTCCCCCGAGCTGGAGCCCTGGGTTGCGCAGTCTGTTTCGCTCCCCTCCGTTTGTCCAGTTTATCTGTGGGCGAATGTGGTGCCGCAGGGTGCTACCCGCTGCTCTGCCTGCCCCATTCTCTGTCACTCTGAGTCCGGCCCTCTCGGTTTATCTGTGTAAATGTGGGGCCGCAGGGTCTGCTAGTGCTCGGACTGCCTGCGCCATTTGTCCCACACTCTGCCAGTCTCAGTCCTGCCACAGCCACTCGAGTCCTCTCCACCCTGGTGCCCGTCTCCGCCCCTCCTACCAGTCTGGATGAATGTTTATTTTCTATTTCCTTGGTGTCGGTCCCCCTTGCTGTTCGATTCTCTGTCAGTTCTGGTTGTGCTAGGAGGCGCAGTGTGTCTACCTACGCCGCCATCTTGGTTCTCCCCTAAACATTTTCTTTATTGTTGTTCAATTACAGTTGTCTACATTTTCTCCCCACCCCTCCACCCCATCCCAGCCAAACCTCCCTCCCTCCCCCTCCTTCACCCTCCCTCTTGGTTTTGTCTATGTGTCCTTTATAGTAGTTCCTGAAAACTCCTCTCCCCAATATCCCCTCCCCATTCCCCTCTGGTTATTGTTAGATTGCTCTTAACTTCAATGTCTCTGGTTATATTTTGTTTGCTTTGTTCTTTTGTTGATTATGTTCCAGTTAAAGGTGAGATCATATGGTATTTGTCCCTCACCGCCTGGCTTATTCCACTTAGCATAATGCTCTCCAGTTCCATCCATGCTGTTGCAAAGGGTATAAGCTCCTTCTTTCTCTCTGCTGCATAGAATTCCATTGTGTAAATATACCATAGTTTTTGGATCCACTCGTTTGCTGATGGGCACTTAGGTTGCTGCCAGAACTTGGCTATTGTAAATTGTGCTGCTATGAACATTGGGGTGCACAGGTTCTTTTGGATTGGTGTTTCAGGGTTCTTACGGTATAATCCCAGCAGCGGAATTGCTGGGTCAAAGGGCAGTTCCATCTTCAGTTTTTTGAGGAAATTCCATACTGTTTTCCACAGTGGCCTCACCAGTCTGCATTCCACCAACAGTGCACTAGGATTCCCTTTTCTCTGCATCCTCTCCAACATTTGTTTGTGGATTTGTTTATGTTGGCCACTCTGACTGGTGTGAGATGGTATCTCATTGTGATTTTAATTTGCATTTCGCTGATGGCTAGTGATGCTGAGCATCTTTTCTTATATCTCCGGGTCCTCTGTATGTTTCCCTTGGAGAAGTGTCTGTTCAAATCCTTTGCCCATTTTGTAATTGGGTTGTTTGTTTTCCTGGAGTGGATTGTGTGAGTTCTTTATATATTTTGGAGATCAGACCCTTTTCTCAGGTATCATTTGCAATGTGTTTTCCCATACTGTTGGTTCTCTTTTCATTTTAATGTTGTTTCTTTAGCCATGCAGAAGCTTTTTATTTTGATGAGGTCCCATTTGTTTATTCTTTCCTTTATGTCCCTTGCTTACCTTTTGGGTTTTAATAGAGGCTTCATTACATAGGCAATATTGATTAAATAATTGGCCATTGGTGATTGAATTCAATCTCCAGCCCCCCCCCCCAAGAGGTATTTGTAGAACTAGAAGTTACAACCCTGTAATCACAAAGTTGGCTCCATTGGCAACCAGCCTCCATATTTAGGCAGGGCCCAAAAGTCATGGATTAATATAACAAATATATCTCAATCATTCTCTTCAATTAGGAAATTTCAAAAATTTTAGTAGCTCTGTGCCAAAATTTGGGAGAAGTACCAAATATATTTTTCTTCTTATAAATCAATGTATTGTATGGTATATAAGGTTATATGATTCATCACATTTGTTTCAACAATATAAAGTTCTCATGGTAACAATCAAAATTATTATTTTCTGCTGCAATCTGTTTATTACCATTACATGCCACTTGAATTATAAAGAAAGTCAAATTCTTAGAGACTGTCTTAGATTGTAGAGTCTTAGAAAGTGTACAATCAAAACTCACTACATATGGAGCTTGGCAAGATGGTGGAGGAATGAGTGGAAGCCACACTAACCTCCTCCTAGGACCAATCTGGAATTACAACTAAATTGTGGAGAGATCACCCAGAACAAACAACTGAACAACAGCGAGAGAGAAGCCTTATAACCTTGGACAGACAAAAGAACTAGCTTCAGCACAACCTGTCTGTTAAGGAGTGTGGTGGAGGCTCCAGAGGGCTGCCTGGGTGCCCACAGGTAGCGGTGCTGGAGAGATAATTAAGCTGCAGGTTGGATCCCTCTGAGAGAATTGGGGTCTAAACCCTAAGCTGGAATCATCAGTCTAGAACACCAGAGCCCAAAAAGTACACAGATAACTGGTGGCAAAAAGTGGCAGGGCTGTTCTCTGCCAGAGACTGATAGCTGGAGAGCTATCAAAGAGCTGTTTAAAGAGCTATTGCATAAATTTTCTTTGCTGCCACTCACCCCAGGTTCTGGCAAAAGCAGAAGCAGAGTGGGCTTGAGACACCTGAGGAAAGACTGGGGAGGAAAGCTTTGGGGAGAGAGCAGAGAAAGTGACCACAGGGATCCCAGTGCTGAGTCATCCCCCAAATGGTGGCAGCCATCTTGCTCAGGCAGACCACTCCCCTCTGAGCAGCAGTAGCCTGAGGGGAAAACAGCGTTGTCCCCAAGAGAGACTCTGCCTAGGCTCTGTGGTGCTTAAGCCTGACTGCTGAGTGCAGAATGACCTGATTAATAACTGAAGGAAACAGCCACAGGTGTAGATCCCTGGCCAAGGTAGGAGGGGCAGGGTGGACTAGAGCCACTTGAGGAGAGACTGGGGATGGAGGCTTGGGGGAGAGAACTAAGAGAACTGCCGCTGGGATCCTGGTGCTGAGTCATTACTCATACTGCAGCAGCCAGCCTACTCAGGCAGACCACTCCCCTCCAAGCAGCAGAAGCCTGAGGGAAAACAATAGCCCCAACCCCAGGAGGAAATTTGCCCCACACTATGGGGCATAAGGCCTGACTGCTAAGTCCAGAGTGACCAGAGTAACAACTGAAGGAGACAACTATACACAGCAGATCTCTGGGAGTCTCAGAGCAGGCTGCCTAAGGTCAGACGGGGTTAACATCTGACACCACCAGAGGTTGGACCCAGAAAGAAAAACCAGTGGCAAATATTAAAGGCTACTGAGACAAAATCCACTGTGGTCTCTCCATGATTAGTGGTATTTTATTTCCTCCATAGCTTTTTAACATTCATTTCTTGTCCAGCAAGTTTGTACATATTAAGTCACTAGAATTTACACTATAGTTTATATCTCTCCTTTCTTATAACAGTCTTAATCTCCTTACACTCTTTTTAATACTGGTTCATTTGCTGTTGATACTGAGATTACAGAGGGGAGATATTTTTGTGGATGTGAATTTCTTCCCTGGGTTTTGTGTTTTCTTCTGGCAGGACCTGCACAACAGCACACAGACATGGTGGGAGGAGTGACTCTCAGTCAACCAGATGGAGGAAAGGTTCTAGCAAACAATGAGCCAACACCAATCAAAACCCAAATACATCCAGAGAGCCAACATCAATGGCATCCCAAGCAACAGAATTATAGTAGGGGATTTTAACACCCCACTGTCAAAAAATGGATAGATCTTCCAAACAAAATATCAACAAGGATATTGCGGCATTGAACAATGCCCTAGATCAAATTGACTTAACTGATATATATATATAGAGAGAGAGAGAGCCTTTCATCACAAAGAGATGCAAAATACACATTCTTTTCAAGTGCACATAGAATATTTTCAAAGATAGACCACATGATAGGACACAAAAGAAGCCTCAACAAATTCAAGAAAATTGAAATCATATCAAGGATTCTCTCCAACCACAAGGAACTGAAACTAGAAACCAACCTCAAGGAAAAGATCTCAAAACACTCAAACTCATGGAGATTGAATACCATGCTATTAAACAATGAATGGGTCCAGAATGAGATCAAGGAAGAAATCAAAAAGCTTATGGAAACAAATGAAAATGAATGCACAATAATCCAAAACTTATGGGACACAGTGAAGGCACTCCTGAGAGGGAAGTTCATAGTGATACAGGCCTACCTAAAAAAGATGGAAACACTTCAAATAAACGACCTCACCCTACACCTACAAGAACTCAAAGAACAACAACAAAGACAGCCCAGAGCAAGTACAAGGACGGAAATAACCAAGATCAGAACAGAATTAAATAGAGAATAAAAGCACAATTCAAAGGATCAATAAATCCAGGAGCTGGTTCTTTGAAAACATAAACCCAAATAAACATAACCATAAGTGAAAGAGGAGATATTACAACTGATACCACAGAAATATAAAGGATTGTAAGAAATTACTACGAAGAACTGTATGTCAAGAAATTTGAAAACCTAGGTGAAATGGACAAAATTCTATAAAAATATAATCTTCCAAAACTGAATGAAGAAGAAGCAGAAAACCTGAACAGACCAATAACAGCAGATGAAATTGAAGCAGTAGTCAAAAAACTCCCAACACACAAAAGCCCTGGACCAGATGGTTTCACAGGAGAATTCTACAAAGCATTTAAGGAAAAGCTAACCCCTATCCTTCACAAACTATTTGAAAAAATCCTAAATGATGGAAGACTCCCAAACTCTTTTTATGAAGCCAGCATCATCCTAATCCCAAAACCAGATAATGACATAACAAAGAAAGAAAACTCCAGGCCAATATCGCTGATAAACATAGACGCTACAATCCTCAACAAAATATCGGCAAACCGCATCCAGCAATATATTAAAAAGATCATCCACCATGACCAAGTGGGATTCATCCCAGGGATGCAAGGATGGTACAATATTTGCAAATCAATAAACATAATACATCAAATAAACAAAAGGAAAGACAAAAATCACATGAGCATATCAATAGATGCAGAAAAAAGCATTTGATAAAGTTCAGCACCCATTCATGATAAAAACACTCAGCAAAGTGAGAATAGAGGGATCATTCCTCAACATAATAAAGACCATAGACAAGAGATCTGCAGCAAACATCATACTCAATGGACAAAAACTTAGAACTTTCCCACTAAGAGGAGGAACAAGACAAGGTTGTTCACTTTCACCACTTCTATTCAACATCATATTGGATATCCTAGCCACAGCAATCAGACAAGAGGAAGAACTAAATGGCATCCAAATTGGAAGGGAGGAAGTAAAACTGTCATTGCTTGCAGAGGATATGATAGTGTACATAGAAACCCTGTAGACTCCACTAAAAACTACTTGACCTGATAAGTGAATTTGGCAAAACAGCAGGATACAAAGTCAGTATTCAGAAATCCAAGGCATTTTTGTACAAGAACAATGTAATATCAGAAACAGAAATTGGGAAAAAAATCCCATTTGATATAGCAACAAGAAAAATAAAGTACCTAGGACTAAACCTAACCAAGGAGGTAAAAGACCTGTACTCAGAAAACTACAAAATGCTGAGGAAAGAAATTAAGGAAGACACAAATGCCATGACCAGGGCCGCTGGATCGATCAGGTCCTGAGGGAACGCAACAGGAGATTAAGAAATAAAGAGGAAGAGTCAAAGCGGGGTCAGGTGGAGTCCCTTCTCTAGGATGTGGAGGAGGGAACTGTTTATTGGTAAAGTCAGGCTGTATTTATTGAGCAAGCTTTGAAGCAGAGTGTGAGAAAGACAAACTGCAAGGCTAGGTAACTTTTATTTTTCTAAGAACATTTCTTGCTCCTTCTTAGTAGGGTGATCTAGCAAGTGGCCAAGCCATTCTTTTCTTGCAACAATCAATCTTATGTGGCCTAGGGCAGCTGTGCTGAACCTAAGGTCTGCATTCTGACTCCCTTGGCACACATTATCCATCCTTCTTGGCTCTCCACACATAAATAGAAGCATGTACCATGTTCATGGATTTGAAGAATTAACATCATCAAAATGGCCATACTACCCAAAGCAATTTATAGATTCAACACAATCCCTAATAAAGTACCAGTGACATATTTCACAGATATAGGACATACATTTCAAAAATTTATATGGAACCATGAACTACCCCAAATAGCTACAGCAACTTTGAGAAACAAGAACAAAGTAGGAGGATCACAATACCTGATATCAAACTGTGTTACAAGGCCACTGTAACAAAACAGCCTGGTACTGGCATAAGAACAGACACATAGACCAATGGAACAGATTAGAGAGCCCAGAAATAAGTCATGTCTCTATGGTCAATTAATATTTGACAAAGGGGGAAGAGGCATAAAATGGACTAAAAATAGCCTCTTCAACAAATGGTGTTGGGAGATCTGGACAGCTACATGCAAACAAATGAAACTGGACCACTAACTTATACCATACACAAAAATAAATTCAAGTTGGATAAAAGACTTAAATATAAGTTGTGACACCATAAAAGTCTTTGAGGGGAACATAGGCAGGAAAATCTCAGGTATTCCATGCAGCAATATTTTCACCAATATGTCCCCTAAAGGAAGGGACATAAAGTAAAGAATAAACAATGGGACCTCATCCAAATAAAAAGCTTCTGCATGGCTAAGGAAAACAGCATTAAAATGAAAAGAGCACCAACAGTATGGGAAAACATATTGCAAATGATAACTCAGGCAAGGGTTTGAACTCCAAAATATATAAAGAACTCACACAACTCCACTCCAGGAAAACAAACAACCCAATTAAAAAATGGGCAAAGGACCTGAACAAATATTTCTCCAAGGAAAAGATACAGAAGACCCAGAGACATATGAAAAGATGCTCAGCATCACTAGCCATCAGAGAGATGCAAATTAAAACCACAATGAGGTACCATCTCACACCAGTCAGAGTGGCCAACATAAACAAATCCACAAACAAGTGTTGGAGAGGATGCAGAGAAAAGGGAACCCTAGTGCACTGTTGGTGGGAATTCAGACTGGTGAGGCCACTGTGGAAAACAGTATGGAATTTCCTCAGAAAACTAAAAATGGAACTGCCCTTTGACCCAGCAATTCTGCTGCTGGGATTATACACTAAGAACCCTGAAACATCAATCCAAATGAACCTATGCACCCCAATGTTCATAGCAGCACAATTTACAATAGCCAAGTACTGGAAGCAACCAAAGTGCCCACCAGCAAGTGAGTGGATCTAAAAACTATGGTACATTTAGACAATGGAATTCTACACAGCAGAGAGAAAGAAGGAGCTCCTACCTTTCATGACAGCATGGTTGGAACTGGAGAGCATTATGCTAAGTGAAATAAACCAGGCAGTAAAATACAAGTAACATATGATCTCACCTATAAGTTGAACCTAATCAACAAAACAAACAAGCAAGCACGATATAAATAGACAAAGTGAAATTGAGAGTAAACCGAGAGTAACCAGAGAGGATGTGGGAGGGGATAATGGGGGGGGGAGGGTTTTCAGGAGCATGTATAAAGGACATATGGACAAAACCAAAGGGGAGTAAGGATCAAGGGTGGGAAGTAGGAATGGCTGGAGCGGTGGGGGGAGTGGTGTGGGGAAAATGTAGACAACTGTAATTGAACAAAAATATAAAGTTTAAAAAACAATTTACTACATATTAAACATTCCAGGCATGTTATGAAATATCCCTGTCCATTATTGATCAAATACTCTTTTTTCAAGACCATTATAATAGTATGTTAGGAAAGACACTCATTGTGGGTAGCTTCCCAAGTCAGAGTTTCACACACTGTGCCCTTGGATAAGTCATTTGTTTCAATCACTTCCTCTTCAGGCATGATAGCAACTGCCCAGTCTAGTTTACAGAATAGTTCTGAGGATCAAATGAAATTGGTGTGCAAAGTTACTGAAAAGTCAGAAGCAGTACACAAGTCCTAGGTGTTAGTTGCTAACAGAATATGTAAAGTGGAGTTATAAAATTTTCTGAGGAATGCTGCAAACTAAATATAAACTGTATTAGAAGCCAAAAAAAGTATTTCCTCATTCCTGAATGGATCACCTCTTGGCTCTGGGTGGTAATGAATAGAGAGTAAAGCTATTGGAAGACAGTTCTAATAAAACAATTGTGGGCATGAAAAGAGAAACCAGAAGCAGAGTACTTAGGGCCAGAGGCTGAAACACAACTGGAGCAGGTCCAGAGCCTCAGTGGGTCGGGATTTTGGCAGAGGATAGGAGGAGTTTGCTTTGTGTGTAGATTCCTGGTGGATACATGACATTTGTATTCATTACTGACTCCCTTGGTGGGTTTTATTACTGCTGTGGCCAGAGAGAAT
Source organism: Desmodus rotundus (assembly GCF_022682495.2). Lineage (NCBI taxonomy): Eukaryota > Metazoa > Chordata > Mammalia > Chiroptera > Phyllostomidae > Desmodus > Desmodus rotundus. The sequence goes on from NC_071394.1 coordinate 61,713,764, forward strand.
CTGAGGGAAAAAAAAGAAAATAGATGGACCCAAAGACCTTTGATATGTTGGCGTACAATAAATATCAGCAGAAAGTAAAGCTTTGTCTGAAGGGTATGTGAAAATAAGTAATTAGCACATGTCCTGACATGCCCATATGCTTCTTGAAGAATTTCACACTGGCATTTTCAGAAAGTCAGAGAGTTATTTTCCTGGTGCAATAAAATATTTTCACACTATTTTTCCCAAAGAAAAGTTAGATAATTAGGAGAGGTCATAGAAGTCACTAATATATAAGTAAAATTATAGTTATTAATGAATAATAGCTCAGAACTTTATGTTTATTTTCATTTAATCATTGTAATATTCCAGATATGTATTGTAATCTACATTTTAGAGTTGAAAGAGTTTATATGCCTCAATTAGGATCGCATAGTTAAAAGGTGTTGGACTAGAGTTAAGACCTAGATGATTTTAATTCTAGACATCACGTTCTTCACCAACTTTTTGGATTCTCAAGCACCAATCCTTGGACCATTGTGTCTTCATGTCGAAATTTTTACTGGTTTACTGAATAATTTTCAGAGGAATTCATGAGTATATGTTTGATAAATTCTGATGACAAAATTAAAAGATAGTCTATGGCTGTTCTAATTATATTGTGAATTTGAATCATGGAATTCAGACATCTTTACACCATATTGACTATATGACTAAATGAGTAAATGAATTTTAAATACTTATAAAATTGCCTCTTTGTATCGAGGGACAACTTTCACAAATTATGAAAACTAGACTCACGTGCCACACACCGACACCTCTGAGGAAGTATACTTTCCTTTCTCGCCAAGGGCACGTGGCACTGCCCAGGGTTCTTCCCATGAATTCTTCTTCATGTGGTTTCACTGCACCCTTCATCCAATTTGTAGCTGAAAATACTAAAGTGGTTGCTTAGAAACATCAAATTTGCAAATTTATGCATTTTCAGAAGGTTGCATTGAAATGTAGGAGTAGCATATGGTGAGCTGACATGTTTTGTCCTTTAGCCAAGGAGAAGTGTAGCCTTCTGTGATCTCTCTAATTATTTCATGGCACTTGAAGATGCCAAGCTGAATTTAGAAAACATCAAGCCTTCAGGGCTAAGGAAAAATAGAATGTACTTTTTGTTTTCAGTATTTAGGGCTAAAGTAATTGTTGTTCTTTTCAAAAATTAATTAGAATGGTTTTGGAAATCTAAAAGCAGAGGATAAGTTTTATGTAAAGGATAGAAAAGGGTTCATTTTTTTTGGCTGAAATACAAAGGAAGTAAGAATGTTTATTAATGTGGGAAAAAAAGGCAGCCCTGAAGTGAAGATATTTGATAAGAAAAAGTTATGATCCTAAGTACTTATCAAAATCTATTTAATAACTACTGAAAGAGAATACAAAAAAATAATTCAAGAGGATTGAAGAAATTAGAAGACAAAGTCAAAACACAAATAGAAATAATAAATTAAGGAATTGAAGCCCTGGTGATGTGTAGATGTTAATTTCTGTAATGATATAAGCTTGGTCTGGAGGGAAGCATCATGGAAATTTTAGCTAAATAAACTGAATAATTCATTCATTCTCCTGTTCTAAAAATGACCACCAATTCCTCTTGCCCCATCCAAAACCTTTTAGCAGCCTTCTACGTGGCATGGAGGATACCCATGTCATCTTGACTTCTTTCAAGACCAGCCTTGTATTTCATGAGTGGGGCTTGAAAGGAAGGAGATAACATTCTGCTACTCACATGACCTCTCTGACTGTTCATACAATGTAGAGTGCAAGGGCACTATATTTACAGAGATTGCTGCAGATATGAACATAACAAACCACTAAACAGGAAGAAGTGACTGCTACAGATCTAACTGCAAATTCATCCTAGCTGTTTCCTCAAGTCTCTCATCAGTAGTTGGACTGATTATTGAAATGAATACAGGTGAGGCTGAGTCAAGAAATTCAAACTTTGCAACTGTAGGAGCAGGTTCAGAAGACTGGGTGGATGCCATTTGTTGGTCCTGGGCAGCCCAACTGTGGCCGTACTTCCCCTTCTTGCACCAAGGCACCCCTGCAGGGCTCAGTGACCAAGGAAGACTTGGAGAAGGAGTATCCTGCAGTGAAAATAAAGCTGCAGTTGGAGAGTAACGCTATGGGGAGAACTGTGTGTATTTCCATGGACACTCCTGTGATCTGTGTCTTCCATCTGGTGGATACTGCCCAGAGATCACACCACATAAAATCTTTCACTAAGGCCCATGAGAAGGACATGGAGCCCTTGTTTTACATCCAGTGCCATAAGGACAAAGTGTGTGGGATTTGCATGGAGGTGGTCTATGAGAAAGTCAACCCCAGTGAGCGCTGCTTCGAGATTCTCTTCAACTGCGACAACACCTACTGTCTCAAGTGTATTCAGAAGTAGAAGAGTACTACGCAATTTGAGAGCAAGATCATAAAGTCCTGCCCAGAATGCCAGATCACATCTAACTTTGTCCTTCCAAGTGAGGACTGGGTGGAGGAGAAAGAAGAAAAGCAGAAACTCATTCAGAAATACAAGGAGGCAATGAGCAACAAGGTGTGTAGATATTTTGATAAAGGACCTGGAAGCTGCCCATTGGGAAGGAACTGTTTTTACAAGCATGTGTAATCCACATGGCCATAGAGAAGAGCCACAGAGACACAAAGTGGGATCATCAAGCAGATACTGCACCCAATGAAAGACCCACTTTTGGGAGCTCATTGAGGAAAGAATGAACAACAACCCCTTTGACTATGATGAAGAGGCTGCCACCTTTAAACTGGCTAAGATGTTGCTTATGCTTTTGGCTATAGGTAGACTCTGAAGATGAGTGGCACTTGTTTTCACATGAGCTGGAAGAATTTTATGACTCAGATCTATGGCAGCTGTGTGTGACCTGTGGGCCAGCCTGCTGAAATGTCAAACAGAAGCTGTCCCTCAAGTGGTAGGGCAGGGCCCATGGTTCTCTCTCAGGCAGGCCTAGCCACTACGGGTGCCATCACAATTTTTACCCAAGGCCTGTCTTCTCATTTTCTCACCTTTCCCTAAGGATTATGTTCTTTTCTCTGGTTAAAAGACAAAATTAAACCTTAAAGTTTGTTTTTTCGTAACACAAACTTAACTCTCAGACAGTAAGTGCAGGTTTGTTCCATCATCTGTTTTCAACCAGATTCACACAGTTGGAGGGTATTGTTTATGGACTTTCAGCAGTCATTTTGAGGACCCTGGGTTAAAAAGTAACACCATTGGCCCTACTTTGGTGCCCAAGAATAGGGTTGTTGGGTGCAGGATCTGGACTGTGGCAAGTAATCTCTGCTACAAGCTTAAGAGGTGGATACTTAAGGTTTCTGGTGAAATCTGAACCTCTATTTTTATCAGTTCCCTACCCTGCAGTCCCCACCCCATGCACTTGTTCTGTGGTTCTGGTCTCTTGTTTAATTGCACACAAGTAATAAACTACTGGGTAACCATAACTAAGAAAAGTGAAATAACTACCAAGAATCAACTGTTCCAGGGACCTTATTAGGACACAGGGGTTAAAAGAAGAGATAGATGCGGATTTTGCCCTTATAGGACCTATACTGTTTGAGACACAGGCACATAAGCCATTATGGAAGCCCATATGAAAAGCATAATGATACAAATATGCCATGGGCCTTCATGAATCTAGAGGAGCACTTAATGTAGTCATGGGAAATTAGGCAGATTTCAAGGCAGGCTGATTACTGTAACAATTCCAAAATATCAACGGATTTACACAGCAGGACTTCCTCTTGCTCATGTATTTCTATATATTTGATGTATTTCTCAGAGCTTCTTTCACCTAGTATTTCAGAAGCTCTGACATCTCTAGGGCCTCATAATCTACTTATGTACTCTGCGTCTGAGGCCGGCAGCTGGGGATGAGAAGCACTGCATGTTTTGTTTTGTTTTTTTAAGGGTGAGGCCTGAAATTTGGACATTATCTATTGACCACATTTAACTTCAAGGGGAACTGTGAACTAGGAGGAATAAAAATATGTTTGTTGACTGACTATTTCCAATAAGACATAGCTTATTGGAGGAGTTTTTATTTTACCTGAGCCTTAAAGATGGAACCTAGTATGCAGGTGAAGAAGATTGGGCAAGGGTATTCCTGAAAGAAGGAATACCATGATAAAAGACATGAATGTAAAAAAACATATGGGAAACTTTAAAGACTACAGTTGTTGGACTAGACATCACAGGTCATGATTAATGAGAGATGAAGCTCTACTTCTGATGGGTTTTCTTGATGTATGCTTTCCAATACACCCAGTTGCCTACGTGATATGTATCCTCTAATGACTCCAAGGTGTATCAGATTCAACCGATACAAAACCAACTCCAGGATTCTCTACTCCACTTCCTGGCCCTTGTCCAGGGAACCCTTCAAACCTAGTCTTTCTTTATTCTACCACAAATTAAAGAAAAGTTGAAAAGGATCCTTGACATCTTCTATCCATAATTTCATGAAGCTAATGTATCACCAAATCTTACATATGTGAAGTTCAAATTTTTTCTTGAATATGTTTATTTTACCTCATTTCCACTTTAGGACTCTCCCCCAATTAACATTATTTCTGCCAGATTTATCACAGAGGGCACCCAACTTCACTCTTTCTACCCATCCTTTTCTGCCTCTCTTCAGTCTGTTATACACAGGAATCCATCAGACACCAGGACCATTATCACTATGATCGTCTGCATTTATTGGGTGCTCATAAAGCATGATACATTAATCTTTACTGATTGCCTTGATTGCCTCATTAGTCCTCATATAGCCAAACATGGTAGGTGCTATTCCCATTTCAATGCATGAATGAGGAAACTGAGGCTTGGAGTTTCAATTTGCTTGCCCCATTTCACACAGCTATTAGGCAGAGTAATTTTTAAAAAAATCTAGGTGGTTTGCTTCCTGAGAACCATTTTCTAAATCATTATGCTAAATATTCTGTCAGTGTAGACATTAAAACATTTATTTATTGTTTGAATGAATACTGGAAGAAAAAGTGGCAAATTGACAAGTGCTCCATATAATGGAAGGTCATGTAAACACATTTTATTGTGTTCATGTGGTGGAAAGGAGCTGTTAAGAGATTTTAAGAAAGCAGTGACCTAGATCTAGAGATTGGAAAGATATCTTCATTATGTGCATGGAGTATGGCATGGAAGAGAAGGTTCAAAGCAGAGAGTGATTCCATCAGAGTGTCAAAGAAATTGTCAAGGGCACTAAGGGCAGATAAGTCAGAAGAGGTTTGAGGTTCTTTTAAGGTCTTGATGGCTTTCCTTCTTTGTTGCCTTCAGTTTCATTTCCTTCCCCGGTCAAAATGCAACATTCATTGCATCTTTCAAAGACAAGTTCAGTGTCAATGGATATATAATAGTGAATTAGACTATATATATGTAATACATATTTATATATAAAAGATACAAAATACATATCTGATATATATTATACACACACACGCATATGTATAGAGAGAAAGAGAGAGACAGAGAGACAGAGAAAGAGAGAAAGAGAGAATGAGAGCCCAAGAAAGTTCTTCAAGAAGAGGAAATTGTTACAACATCGCCGACTGTGAGGACAGCTGGGTCGCGGTGCAGGAGAAGAGGGTGGTCTCCTCAGCTCTCTCTTTGTAGACCTCCCATGATGACGTTGTGCAGGAGCTGCTCCACGATTCCTACTATATTATCTACTGGGACAGGGCGCAGGTGCTTCAGGCCAACACCAACGTCTGATGCTGGTCTCAGCTGAGTTCATCTTTAAATTGAAAGAAGCTGGCTTCCAGCCAAGATGGAGGCGTAGCTAGACATACTGTGCTGCCTCACACAAACAAAAGAAGGACAACGACAATTTAAAAAAAAACAAAAACATCCAGAACTGACAGAAAATTGAACTGCATGGAAGTCCAACAACCAAGGAGATGAAGAAACATTCATCCATACTGGTAGGAGGGGCAGGACTGGCAGCAGGGGTGGAGAGGACTTATGGCAAAGTGGGGCTGGCAGACCCAGTGAGGTGGTGAATTGTGGAGCGGGGCAGACCAGAATGCAATAGCAGACTCCACAGGGTGGTGGCTGGCAGACCCTGTGACCCCACATTCGCACATAGATAAACCGGGAGGAACGGCAGGGGGTGAAGCAGACCTGGCAACCCAGGGCACCAGCATGGGGAAATAAAGCCTCAAACCTCTGATTGAAAACACCCGTGGGGGTTGAGGTGGCAGCAGGAGAAACTCCCAGCCTCACAGGAGAGTTCACTGGAGAGACCCACAGGGGCCTAGAGCGTGAACAAGCCCACCCACTCAGGAATCAACACCAGAGGGGCCCAATTTGATTGTGGGTAGCGGAGGGAGTGACTGAAATCTGGCAGACAGTGGAGCAAGCGCCATTGCTCCCTCTCAGCCCCTCCCCCACATACATCATCACAGCCCAGCAACCAGCACTACCCACCCCCAGTGAACATCTAAGGCTCGGCCCCTTTACATAACAAGCACGCCACAACCAAAAAAAAAAAAAAAAAAAAAAAAAAAAAAGGCCAAAATGAAAGAACAGATCAAAGCTCCAGAAAAAATACAACTAAGCAGCGAACAGATAGCCAACCTATCAGATACACAGTTCAAAACACTGGTAATCAGGATGCTCACAGAATTGGTTGAATTTGGTCACAAATTAGATGAAAAAATGAAGGCTATGCTAAGAGAAACAAAGGAAAATGTACAGGGAACCAATAGTGATGGGAAGGAAACTTGGACTCAAATCAACGTGTGGACCAGAAGGAAGAAAGGAACATGCAACCAGAAAAGAATGAAGAAACAAGAATTCAGGAAAATGAGGAGAGGCTTAGGAACCTCCAGGACATCTTTAAATGTTCCAACATCTGAATTACAGGGGTACCAGAAGGAGAAGAGGAAGAACAAAAAATTGAAAACTTATTTGAACAAATAATGAAGGAGGACTTCCCTAATCTGGCAAAACAAATAGACTTCCAGGAAGTCTAGGAAGCTCAGAGAGTCCCAAAAAAGCTGGACCCAAGGAGGAACACACCAAGGCACATCATAATTACATTAGCCAAGATTAAGCAGAAGGAGAGAATCTTAGAAGCAGCAAGAGAAAAGGACACAGTTACCTACAAAGGAGTTCCCATAAGACTGTCAGCTGATTTCTCCAAAGAGACCTTACAGGCAAGAAGGGGCTGGCAAGAAATATTCAAAGTCATGAAAGGCAAGGACCCGCATCCAAGATTACTGTATCCAGCAAAGCTATCATTTAGAATGGAATGGCAGATAAAATGCTTCTCAGAGAAGGTCAAGTTAAAGGAGTTCATCATCACCAAGCCCTTATTACATGAAATGTAAAGGGACTTATCTAAGAAAAAGAAGATAAAAAATATGAACAGTAAAAATGACAGCAAACTGACAGTTATTAACAACCACACCTAAAACAAAAACAAAAGCAAACTAAGCAAACAACTAGAATAGGAACAGAACCACAGACATGGAGATCACATGGAGGGTTATCAACAGGGGAGCAGGAGGGGGAGAGGGGGGAAAGTTACAGAGAATAAGTAGCATAAATGATAGGTAGAAAATAAACAGGGGGAGGGTAAGAATAGTATAGGAAATGTAGAAGCCAAAGAACTTATATATATGACCCATGGACATGAACTATATGGGGGGAATGTGGGAGGGAGGGGGTGGGCAATATGGAGTGGAGTGAAGGGGGGGAAATGGGACAACTGTAATAGCATAATGAATAAATATATTTTAAAAAAAGAAAAGGAAATTATTTACTTCACATTCCATTTCCAAATGTCCTGATAATAGGAGAGAAAATGTGAATTACAAAGTCTTGAATTTAGGGGAATAAATACAGTCAAAAAAGTACTTAAAGATATGGATCAATACCCAAGCTTGATGAACTTTACTTTGGTGATTTTAGAAGATGGAGAAGAGTCAGTGAATGTGTGTTAATATTGCCTAAGTTTTGTTTATTCTGCTAAGTTCTGGTCAGAGATAATTATTATTTTTTCCTTTAAAAAAAGGTTTTTATTTTTTAAAAATTATTTTATTGTTCAATTACAGTTGTCTGTACTATCTCCCCACCCCTCTACTCCACCCCAGTCAAGCCGACCACCCTCCCAGGATTCCACCCTCCCCCTTGGTTTTGTATATGTGTCCTTTATAGTAGTTCCTAAAAACCCTTCTCCCCACTATCCCTTCCCCCCTTCCCTCTGGTATTGTTATTGTTCTTAACTTCAATGTCTCCGGTTATATACTGTTTCCTTTTTTCTCCTATTTATTATGTTCCAGTTAAATGTGAGATCATATGGTATTTGTCCCTCACCGCCTGGCTTATTTCACTTAGCATAATGCTCTCCAGTTCCATCCATGCTGTTGCAAAGGGTATAAGCTCTTTCTTTCTCTCTGCTGCATAGAATCACACTGTGTAAATGTACCATAGTTTTTGGATCCACTCGTTTGCTGATGGGCACTTCGGTTGCTTCCAGTACTTGGCTATTGTAAATTGTGCTGCTATGAACATTGGGGTGCACAGGTTCTTTTGGATTGGTGATTCAGGGCTCTTAGGGTATAATCCCAGCAGTGGAATTGCTGGGTCAAAGGGCAGTTCCATTTTTAGTTTTCTGAGGAAATTCCATACTGTTTCACACAGCTGACTCACCAGTCTGCATTCCCACCAACAGTGAACTAAGGTTCCCTTTTCTCCACAAGCTCTCCAACATTTGTTTGTTGATTTGTTTATGTTGGCCTCTCTCACTGGTGTGAGATGGTACCTCATTGTGGTTTTAATTTGCATCTGTCTGATGGCTAGTGATACTGAGCATCTTTTCCTATGTCTTTGGGCCCTTTGTATGTTTCCCTGGAGAAGTGTCAGTTCAAGTCCTTTGCCCATTTTTTTATTGGGTTGTTTGTCTTCTTGGAGTGGAGTTGTGTGAGTTCTTTATATACTTTAGAGATCAAGCCCTTGTCTGAGGTATCATTTGCAACATGTTTTCCCATACTGTTGGTTCTCTTTGTAATTTAGTGCTGTTTTCTTTATCCATGCAGAATTCTTTTATTTTAATGAGGTCCCATTTGTTTATTCTTTCCTTTATGTCCCTTGCTTTAGGGGACATGTCTGTGAGGATGTTGCTGTGTGGAATGTCTGAGATTTTACTGCCAATTTTTCCTTCTAGGACTTTTATGGTGTTATAACTCATATTTAAGTCTTTTATCCACCTTGAATTTATTTTTGTGTATGCTGTAAATTGGTGATCCAGTTTCATTTTTTGCACGTAGCTGTCCAGATCTCCCAACAGCATTTGTTGAAGAGGTTATTTTTGCTCCATTTTATGCTCCTGCCTTTTTTGTCAAGTATTAATTGACCGTAGAGACTTGTTTTTATTTCTGGGCTCTCTGTTCTGTTCCATTGGTCTATCTGTGTGTTTTTATGCCAGTAACAGGCTGTTTTGTTATAGTGGCCTTGTAATACAGTTTGATATCAGGTATTGTGACCCCTCCTGCTTTGTTCTTCTTTCTCAAAATTTCTGTGGCTATTTGGGGTCATTAATGGTCCCATATGAATTTCTGCAATGTTTGTTCTATATCTGTGAAATATGTCATGGGTACTCTAATAGGGATTGTATTGAATCTATAAATCCCTTTGCGTAGTATGGACATTTTGATGATGTTAATTCTTCCAATCCATGAACATGGTACATGCTTCCATTTGTTTGTGTCTTCCTTAATTTCTTTCTTCAGTGTTGTGTAGTTTTCTGAGTACAGGTCTTTTACCTCCTTGGTTAGGTTTATTCCTAGGTGCTTTATTCTCTTGTTGCTATATTAAATGGGACTTTTTTTTTTCCTGATTTCTGTTTCTGATGATTCATTGTCGGTGTGCAAGAATGTACGCCTCTGATTCCTGAGTATTGACTTTATATCCGGCTTTTTTACCAAATTCACTTATTTGGTCCAGTAGGTTTTTGGAGGAGTCTATGGGATTTTCCATGTACACTATCATGTCATCTGCAAACAATGACAGTTCCATTTCCTCCTTTCCAACTTGGATACCTTTTATTTCTTTTTCTTGTCTGATTGGTGTGGCTAGGACTTCCAATACTATGTTGAATAGGAGTGGTGAGAGAGGGTATCCTTGTCTTGTTCCTGATCTTAGTGGGAAAGCTCTAAGTTTTTGTTCATTGAGTATGATTTTGGCTGTAGGTCTCTCATATATGACCTTTATAATTTTGAGAATTGCACCCTCTATTCCCACTTTGCTGAGTGTTTTTATCAGAAATGGGTGCTGTACCTTATCAAATGCTTTTTCCACATCTATTGATATGATCATGTGATTTTTGTCTTTGCTGTTGTTGATGTGATGTATTATGTTTATTGATTTACGAATATTGTACCATCCTTGCATCTACGGGATGAATACCACTTGATCATGGTGTATGATCTCTTTAATGTATTGCTGGATGCGATTTGCCAATATTTTTTTGAGAATTTTAGTATCTATGTTCATCAGTGACATTGGCCTGAAGTTTTCTTTCTTTGTTTTGTCTTTATCTGGTTTTGGGATTAGGATGATGTTGGCTTCATAAAACGAGTTTGGGAGTCTTCCACATTATTGAATTTTTTGAAATAATCTGTGGAGGATGGGTGTTAGCTTTCCATGAAATGTCCTGTAGAATTCTCCTGTGAAAATATCTCGTCTGGGGCTTTTGTGTGTCACAGTTTTTTGATTCGTGTTTCAATTTCATCAGGTGTTAGTTGTCTGTTCAGGCTTTCTGCTTCTTCTTCATTGAGTTTTGGGAGGTTATATTTTTCTAGAAATATGTCCATTTCCTCTAGGTTTTTACATTTCTTGGCATATAGTTCTTCATAGTAATTTCTTACAATCCTTTGTATTTTGGTGGTATGAGTTGTAGTATCTCCTCTTTCATTCCTGATTATGTTTGTTTGGGTTGTCTCTCTTTTTTTCTTGATGAGCCTATTTAAGGGCTTATTGATTTTGTTTATCTTTTCAAAGAACAAGCTCCTGGATTCATTGATCCTTAAAAGTGTGCTGTTAGTCTCTATTTCACTTAATTCTTCTCTGATTTGGTTATTTCCTTCCTTGTACTTCCTCTGGGTTGTCTTTGTTGTTGTTCCTCGAGTTCTTGTAGGTATATAGTTAGGTTGTTTATTTCAAGTGTTTCTATTCTTTTTAAGGTAGGCCTCTATTGCTATGAACTTCCCTCTCAGGACTGCCTTTGCTGTGTCCCATAGGTTTTGTATTGTTTTGAGTTCATTTTCATTTGTTTCCAGAAACTTTTTGATTTCTTTCCTAATCTCATTCTTTACCCATTCATTGTTTAATAGCATGCTATTCAATCACTATGTTTTTGAGTGTTTTGGTTTTTTTTTTCCTTGAGATTTATTTCTAATTTCAGTCCCTTGTGGTCTGAGAAAAATGCTTGATATGATTTCAATTTTCTTGAATTTGTTGAGGCTTGCTTTGTGTCCTATCATGTGGTCTATCTTTGAAAATGTTCCATGTAAACTTGAAAAGAATGTGTATTTTGCTTCTTTGGGGTGAAAAGCTCTATATATATCAGTTAAGTCCATTTCCTCTAGGGTATTGTTAAGTGACACAATATCCTTGTTGATATTTTGTTTGGAAGACCTGTCCATTTTTGATAGTGCTGTGTTAAAGTCCCCTACTATAATTGTGTTGCTGTCAATATCTTTCTTGAAATCCTCCAAGATTTTCTTTATGTATTTGGGTGCTCCTATGTTGGGTGCATATATATTTACAATGTTTATGTCTTCTTGGTGGATTCTTCCTTTGAGTATTATGAAATGACCTTCTGGGTGTTCCTGCATGACCCCTTTTTGAAGTCTATTTTGTCAGATATGAGTATTGCTACCCCTACTTTTTTTTTTCCTGTCTGTTTGCTTGGAAAATTTGTTTCCAGCCCTTCACTTTCAGTTTGTGTAGGTCTTTTGTCCTGAGGTGGGTCTCCTGTAGGCAGCATATGTGTGGGTCACGCTTTCTTATCCACTCAGCTATTCTATGTCTTTTGATTGGAGCATTTAATCCATTTATGTTTAAGGTTATTATTGATAGGTACTTATTCATTGCTGATTTTTTGTACCTATGTTCCTCTCTCTCTCTCTCTTTTCCTTCCTTTCCTTAACGTAGTCTGTTTAGCATCTCATGCAGAGCTAGTTTGGTGGAAGTATATTCTTTTAGCCTTCTTTTGTCTTGGAATCTCCTTATTTGACCTTCTATTTTGATTTTAGAGCCTTGCTGGGTAATGTAGTCTTGGTTGCAGGCCTCTGGTTCTCATTACTTGGCATATTTTTTGTCATTCTCTTCTGGCTTGGAGCATTTCCATTGAGAAGTCAACTGCTAACCTTATTGGGACTCCATTGTATGGTACGTCCTGTTTCTCCCATGCTACCCTAAGATCCTCTCTTTGTCTTCGAATTTTGCCATTTCTTTTTAATTATGATGTGTCTTGCAGTGGGCCTCTTTGTGTTCCTCTTGCTTGGGACTCCCTGTGTTTCCTGGATTTGTGTGACTTTTTCTCTCATCAATTTAGGGAAATTTTCCATCATTACTTTTTCAAACAGATTTTCTATCCCTTGCTCTTCTTCTTCTCCTTCTGGTATCCCTATTATATGGATATTATTATGTTTCATAGTGTCCTGCATTTCCCTTAACCTCTCCTCATTCTTTGTGAGCCTCTTTTCCTTTTCTTGCTCATTCTGGGTATTTTTTCTACCTTGTCTTCCAACTTGCTGATCTGATCTTCTTCTTCAGCAAACCTGCTTTTGATTCCTTCTACTGTGTTCTTCAGTTCAGAAATTGTATTCTTCATTTCCTCTTGGCCCTAGAGATAATTATTTCAAATGATCCCAGATGAACTGTAAAATTTGGTTAAATATAAGCACATATGCAGTGGGAATAGAAGGGTGTTCAGTTTTCAACTATTGTTGCAAGTGATTTCAAAGAAATATAACATATAATATACAAAATACCTTTCTCTGTATGTGTGTGTATGCACACATGTACATAAATAATTAAAATGAATTTCTTAAACAGAACCCATCTTGGAGTATTTATTTCTGATTTTATGTGTATACACACACATATATAATTCAATATATGATAGTTAAATATCTAATGATAAAATGTTGGGATAAATGTCTAGTTTCTACTTAAAATGCCATAAATCTATACTTTTAAATAGGGTTTATGATAAGGTAGAAAGCCTAAAGTATAACAAACATATTCAAAATGTAATCACAAAATACTAAAGATACATGTTCTGCAAAATGCTATACAGTTTTGCTGAGTGTGCAAGACCTTCATTTTCTGTAAATGTGGAGTCCTTCTGTGCATTATTTAACTTTCAACAAAATGGATTGGGGACTACAGTTATACAATAAATTATTTATAGGACATAATCTGGGAATTGACTCAGAAGGAGTAGATGGCATATGGGAAGAAAAATTTCTTCTATATTTCTCTCTGTAAATATTTCCAGAGCAGGGAGAACCTTAGATGAATAACCTATAATGATCCTAGTAGCAGGAGGTTCACCAGACAAAAACAAATGAAAGCTTGCATTCACTGTTATAATTCTTTATCAGTATTTTGTATTGCCTTTTGATACTTGTATTTTTCTCTCTAGCTTTAGATGATTTATCCACTGTTCATAATGTATCAGTAATTCTTTTCTAAAACATATTTTTTATTTAATTTTAAATTTATTTTTAATTTTTGTTATTCAATTACAGTTGTCAGTATTTATATTTTATTGATTATGCTATTACAGTTGTCCCATTTCCCCCCCTTTATTTCCCTCAGCCCTGCACACCCCCTCCTACCCACATTCCCCCCCTATAGTTCATGTCCATGAGTCGTATATATAAGTTTTGTGGCTCCTACATTTCCTATACTATTGTTAACATCCCCTTGCCTATTTTCTACCTACCATTTATGCTACTTATTCTCTGTATCTTTTCCCCCCTCTCTCCCCCTCCCACTCCCCTGCTGATAACCCTCCATGTGATCTCTATTTCTGTGATTCTGTTCCTGTTGTAGTTGTTTGCTTAGTTTTTTAATTATTTTTCAGATTCGGTTGTTAATAGCTGTCAGTTTGTTGTCATTTTACCGGTCATGTTTTCGACCTTCCTTCCCTTAGATAAGTCCCATTTACATTTCTTATTTTTTTTCTGTTCCAATATTTGTGTTTTTATTTGGTTTTCTTCCTTCATTTCTTTTTTATTGTTTTTTAAATAATTTTAATTTTTATTGTTATTCAATTACAGTTGTGTGCCTTTTCTCCCTATCCCTCCACCCGACCCCAGTTGACACCCCCTCCCTCCCACACCTCCACCCTCTGCCTTGATTTTGTCCATGTGTCCCTTATAGTAGTTCCTCTAGGCCCCTTTTTTCAATGCCCCCACCCCACTCCCCCCTGCCCATTGTTAGATTGTTCTTAACTTCAATGTCTCTGGTTATATTTTGTTTCCTTTTTTCCCCTATTTATTATGTTACAGTTAAATGTGAGATCATATGGTATTTGTCCCTCACCGCCTGGCTTATTTCACTTAGCATAATGCTCTCCAGTTCCATCCATGCTGTTGCAAAAGGTATAAGCTCTTTCTTTCTCTCTGCTGTGTAGAATTCCACTGTGTAAATGTACCATAATTTTTGGATCCACTCATTTGCTGATGGGCACTTCGGTTGCATCCAGTACTTGGCTATTGTAAATTGTGCTGCTATGAACATTGGGGTGCATAGGTTCTTTTGGATTGGTGATTCAGGGCTCTTAGGGTATAATCCCAGCAGTGGAATTGCTGGGTCAAAGGGCAGTTCCATCTTCAGTTTTTTGAGGAAATTCCATACTGTTTTCCACAGTGGCCTCACCAGTCTGCATTCCCACCAACAGTGTACTAAGGTTCCCTTTTCTCCACATCCTCTCCAACATTTGTTTGTTGAATTGTTTATGTTGGCCTCTCTGGTGTGAGATGGTACCTCATGGTGGTTTTAATTTGCATCTCTCTGATGGCTAGTGATACTGAGCATCTTTTCCTATGTCTTTGGGCCCTCTGTATGTTTCCCTGGAGAAGTGTCTGTTCAAGTCCTTTGCCCATTTTTTAATTGGGTTGTTTGTCTTCCTGGAGTGGAGTCGTGTGAGTTCTTTATATATTTTGGAGATCAGGCCCTTGTCTCAGGTATCATTAGGAAATATGTTTTCCCATACTGTTGGTTCTCTTTGTAATTTGGTGCTGTTTTCTATAGCCATGCAGAAGCTTTTTATTTTGATGAGATCCCATTTGTTTATTCTTTCCTTTATGTCCCTTGCTTTAGGGGATGTGTCTGTGAGGATGTTGCTGCGTGAAATGTCTGAGATATTTCTGCCAATGTTTTCCTCTAGGACTTTTATGGTGTTATGACTTCTATTTAAGTCTTCTATCCATCTTGAGTTTAGTTTTGTGTATGGCGTTAAGTTGGTGATTGAGTTTCATTTTTTTTTGCACGTAGCTATCCAGATCTCCCAACACCATCTGTTGAAGAGGATGTTTTTGATCCATTTTATGCTCCTGCTTCCTTTGTCAAATATTAATTGACTGTAAAGACTTGAGTTTATTTCTGGACTCTCTGTTCTGTTCCATTGGTCTATGTGCCTGTTTTGATGCCAGTAACAGGCTGTTTTGAATACAGTGGCCTTGTAATACAGTTTGATATCAAGTGTTGTGATCCCTCCTGCTTTGTTCTTCTTTCTCAAAATTGCTGCAGCTATTCAGGGTCATTTATGGTTCCATATGAATTTCTGAAATATTTGTTCTATGTCTGTGAAATATGTCATGAGTACTATAATGGGGATTGCGTTGAATCTATAAATTGCTTTGGGTAGTATGGACATTTTGATGATGTTAATTCTTCCAATCCATGAGCATGGTACATGCTTCCATTTGTTTGTGTCTTCCTTAATTTCTTTCTTCAGTGTTGTGTAGTTTTCTGAGTACAGGTCTTTTACCTCCTTGGTTAGGTTTATTCCTAGGTACTTTATTTTTCTTGTTGCTATATCAAATGGGATATTTTTTCTGATTTCTGTTTCTGCAGTTTCGTTGTTGGTATACAGGAATGCCTTTGATTTCTGAGTATTGACTTTAGATCCAGCTGTTTTGCCCAATTCATTTATTAGGTCAGATAGTTTTTTGGTGGAGTCTATAGGATTTTCCATGTACACTCTCATTTCATTTTCAAACAGTGACAGTTTCATTTCCTCCTTTCCAACTTGGATGCCTTTTATTTCTTTTTCTTGTCTGATTGCTGTGGCTAGGTCTTCCAATACTATGTTGAATAGGAGTGGTGAGATAGGGCATCTTTGTCTTGTTCCTGATTTTAGTGGGAAAGCTCTAATTTTTTGTCCATTGAGTATGATGTTGGCTGTAGGTCTCTCATATATGGCCTTTATTATATTGAGGAATGCTCCCTTTATTCCCACTTTGCTGAGTGTTTTTATCAGAAATGGGTGCTGTATCTTATCAAATGCTTTTTCCGCATCTATTGATATGATCATGTGATTTTTGTCTTTGCTGTTGTTGATGTGATGTATTATGTTTATTGATTTGCAAATATTGTACCATCCTTGCATCTCTGGGATGAATCCCACTTGGTCATGGTGTATGATCTTTTTAATGTATTGCTGGGTGCGGTTTGCCAATATTTTGTTGAGAATTTTAGCGTCTATGTTCATCAGCGATATTGGCCTGAAGTTTTCTTTCTTCGTTGTGTCTTTATCTGGTTTTGGGATTAGGATAATGCTGGCTTCATAAAAAGAGTTAGGGAGTCTTCCATCAGTTTGGATTTTTTCGAATAGTCTGTGGAGGATAGGGGTTAGCTCTCCCTTAAATGCTTTGTAGAATTCTCCTGTGAAACCATCAGGTCCAGGGCTTTTGTGTGTTGGGAGTTTTTTGATGACTGCTTCAATTTCATCTGCTGTTATTGGTCTGTTCACGTTTTCTGCTTCGTCTTCATTCAGTTTTGAAGATTATATTTTTCTAGAAATGTGTCCATTTCACCTAGGTTTTCAATTTTCTTGGCATACAGTTCTTTGTAGTAATTTCTTACAATCCTTTGTATTTCTGTGGTATCAGTTGTAATCTCGTCTCTTTCATTTCTAATTCTGTTTATTTGGATCCTCTCTCTTTTTTTCTTGATGAGTCTACTTAAAGGCTTGAAAATTTTGCTTATGTTTTCAAAGAACCAGCTCCTGGATTCATTGATCCTTAGAATTGTGCTTTTAGTCTCTATGTCATTTAGTTCTGCTCTGATCTTGGTTATTTCCTTCCTTCTGCTTACTCTGGGATGTCTTTGCTGTTGTTCCTCGAGTTCTTGTAGGCATAGGGTTAAGTTGTTTATTTCAAGTGTTTCTATTCTTTTTAAGGTAGGCCTCTATTGATATGAACTTCCCTTCTCAGGACTGCCTTTGCTGTGTCCCATAGGTTTTGAGTTGTTTTGAGTCATTTTCATTTGTTTCCAGAAACTTTTTGATTTCTTCCCTAATCTCCTTCTTGACTCATTCATTGTTTGATAGCATGCAATCCAGTCTCCATGATTTTAAGTGTTTTGGGTTTTTTCCTTTGGGGTTGGTTTCTAGTTTCAGTCCCTTGTGGTCAGAGAAAATTCTTGATATGATTTCAGTTTTCTTGAATTTGTTGAGGCTTGCTTTGTGTCCTATCATGTGGTCTATCTTTGAAAATGTTCCATGTAAACTTGAAAAGAATGTGTATTTTGCTTCTTTGGGGTGAAAAGCTCTGTATATATCAGTTAAGTCCATTTCCTCTAGGGTATTGTTAAGTGACACAATATCCTTCTTGATATTTTGTTTGGAATATCTGTGTATTTTTGACAGCAGGATGTTAAAGTCCCCTACTATAATTGTGTTGCTGCCAATATCTTTCTTGAAGTCCTCCAAGATTTTCTTTATGTATTTGGGTGCTCCTATGTTGGGTGCATATATATTTACAATGTTTATGTCTTCTTGGTGGATTCTTCCTTTGAGTATTATGAAGTGACCTTCTGGGTCTCTCTTTATGGCCCTTCTTTGGAAGTCTATTTTGTCTGATATGAGTTTTGCTACCCCTGCTTTTTTTTTCTGTCTGTTTGCTTGGAAAATTTGTTTCCAGCCATTCACTTTCAGTCTGTGTAGATCTTTTGTCCTGAGATGGGTCTCTTGTAGGCAGCATATGTGTGGGTAATGTTTTCTTATCCATTCAGCTATTGTAAGTTTTTTGATTGGAGCATATAATCCATTTACATTTAAGGTTATTATCGATAGGCCGTTATTCATTGCCATTTTTTCCTATCTGTGTTCCTCTCTCTTTCTGTTTTCCTTCCTTTACTTAAAGCAGTCCCTTTATCATCTCTTGCAGAGCTGGTTTGGTGGAAGTGTATTCTTTTAGACTTCTTTTGTCTGGGAAACTCTTTATTTGGCCTTCTATCTTGATTGAGAGCCTTGCTGGGTAAAGTAGTCTTGGTTTCAGGCCTCTGGTTCTCATTACTTGGAATATATTTTGCCATTCTCTTCTATCTTGGAGCGTTTCCATTGAGAAATCAGTTGCAAACATTATTGGGGCCCCCTTGTATGTTACTTCCTATTTCTCCCTTGCTGCCTTTAAGATCCTCTCTTTGTCTTGGAATTTTGCCATTTTAATTATGATGTGTCTTGCAGTAGGCCTCTTTGGGTTCCTCTTGTTTGGGACTCTCTGTGTTTCCTGGCTGTGTGTGACTTTTTCTCTCAAGAAATTTTGGAAGTTTTCCATCATTACTTTTTCAAACAGGTTTTCTATCCCTTGCTCTTCTTCTTCTCCTTCTGGTATTCCTATTATACAGATTTTGTTACATTGCATTTTGTCCTGCATTTCCCTTTATCTCTCTTCATTTTTTCTGATCCTCTTTTCTTTTTCTTGCTCTTTCTGGGTGTTTTTTTGTACTTTGTCCTCCTGCTCGCTGATCTGATCCTCTGCTTCATCAAGTCTGCTTCTGATTCCTTTCACTATGTTCTTCAATTCAGAAATAGTATTCTTTATTTCTTCTTGGCCCTTGTTGATAGTTTCTATTTCCTTTTTCATGTTAATATATTTTGGAGTCAGTTCATTGTAGTTTCCCTGTAGTTTCTGGTAGTTCTCTGTAGGCTCAGTGAGCTTCCTGATAACCATTGCTTTGAACTCTATCTGATAGTTGACTTGCCTCTTTTTCAGTTAGCATTGTTTCTGAGGCTTCCTCCTTTCCTTTTGTTTGGGGTTGTTTTCCTTGTCTTCCCATTGTTTGTGAGACTCTTCTTGTTATCCTCTCCTTCTTAAATTGGTCTGTTCTGACTCCCTGGGATTATGGTATGAACTTCTATGGTAGAATGCCAATGGGATTCAGTGGTGCTGTCTCCTTAATCTCCTGTGCTCACTGGTCTTGAGCTGATGTTTATGGGTGTAACACGATATAACTCTGGTCTTTTCAGCACTCCAGGTTTTATTGTCTCACCTGTGGGAAAAGGAGAAAGGGGCGGGGGGGAGGAGAAGGGAAGGAGGGAAAAAGGGAATAGAAAAGGAAAGGAAGGAAGGAAGAAGGAATAAAGAAAGATCGGAGGCAAGATAAAAAGGAATGTTAACAAAAATTAAAACAAAAGAATAAATAAAAGATGGCAGGAAGAAGGAATAAAAAAGGTAAAGGTTGGGAGGAAGAAGGAATAAAAAGAGAAAGAATGACAGAAAGGAAGAAGGAATTCAGGGGGAAAGGAGGAAATAAAAAAAAAAAGAAGAAAAAGGAAAATAAATGTCTTCTGCTGGCTTTAAACCAGTCAGGTTAGTTTTGCTGGTATTCCTGTGTTTGAAACAGGAGGAGGTGGTTGGAAGGATTGGTTTCACTTTTCTCCCTTCCTGAGCCACACTCTTCCCTGTTGTTCATACTCCAGTCCAGTTCCTCAGTGTCCTTCAGCTCCCCACTAGGCCTTTGGTTCACCAGTTGTGCTGTCCTTGAGTTGCTCAAATTAGGGGCAACTCACACTCCCCCTTCTTGCTCTTTGCTGTCTTAGATGCTAGGCGCTTTTGGTGCTGCTATGGGGTAGTTCAGCCCCCTACTGGGTCAAGCCTTTCTGGGGAATGCAGTCTCCCCTAGACATGCAGCTCCCCTCTGGGGGCTGTTCTGCCTTAGTCTTAGAGAGCCAGTAGGCCCTGCTGGGCTCTGTGTGCAGGGGATAGGTAGGAGTTGTTCAGATCTGGTTCTTTTAGGTGTGGTTCCTCATAGGCAGCCAGGCCCTTGATCAGCCGATCTGCTGCTTTGGGCCTGATCCATGCGGCCGGCCAGTCCACTGCCTTTGGCCTGTGCGTGGGGCAACTAGCCTCTACTTCTGGTGTGCACCCATCCGAGGTTTCAGGTGTGGGCAACCAGCTGGGGTTTCAGTTGTGGGCCCCCAGTCCGCTTATCTTGGTGCACGCCAGCCGGGCTTCAGGTGAGCGCCAGGGCTGCTTATCCTGTGTTCACTGTCCAGGGGCTGAGGGGGGAGGGGCGCCAGAGGCCTGGACTGCTGCGGAGAGTTCTCTAACTAGCTGCTGGGTGCCTCTATTTTCTTTTTCTTTTTTAGAAATTCTTCCTATTCAAGTCCCCCTGTCCAAACAAGCGCCTGGCTGCTCACACAGCCCAGCCTGGTGCTCTCCCAAAATCCTGCAGCAGACCCTGCGTCCAAGCTGGGGCTTTAGCTGCCCTGGTCCCCACACAGGTTCCAGGGACCTTATTGTCCTTAAGCACTCTTCTTCATGTCACATCTTTCAATGTCCTCTATCTTTGGTCTCTGATCTTCATATATGCTGGAATACCGTTGGCCTGTTCGCTCTGCTCCTCAAATCATCTAGGTGTTTCACTGGTGTTGAGGGGAAGTGGACTCCGCTCCCACCTATCTCACTGCTATCTTCCTCACACTCTCTTCACATTTCTTATAATAAGGGCTTGGTGATGATGAACTCCTTTAACTTGACCTTAACTGGGAAGCACTTTCTCTGTCCTTCCATTCTAAATGATAGCTTTGCTGGATAGAGTAATTTTCGATGTAGGTCCTTGCCTTTCATGACTTGGAATACTTCTTTCCAGCCCTTTCTTGCCTGCAAGTTTTCTTTTGACAAATCAGCTGGTAGTCTAATGGGAACTCCTTTGTAGGTAACAGTCTCCTTTTCTCTTGCTGCTTTTAAGATTCTCTCCTTATCTTTAATGTTCGCTAAAGTAATTATGAGGTGCCTTTGTGTGTGCTGTCTTGGATCCAACTTCTTTGGGACTCTGAGCTTCCTGGACTTCCTGAAAGTCTATTTCCTTTGCCAGGTTGGGGAAGTTCTCCATTATTTTTTCAAATAAGTTTTCAATATTTTGCTCTTCCTCTTCTCCTTCTGGCACCTCTATGATTTGGATGTTGGAATGTTTAAAGATGTCCTGGATGTTCCTGAGCCTCTCCTCATTTTTTTGAATTCTTGTTTGTTCATTCTCTTCTGGTTGATTTTTTTTTTTCTTCCTTGTGTTCCAAATCATTGATCAAGGAGTCCCTGTTTCCTTTCCATCACTGTTGGTTCCCTGTACATTTTCCTTTGTTTCTCTTAGCACAGCCTTCATTTCTCCCTCAAATTTGTAACCATATTCAACCGATTCTGTGAGAATCCTGATTACCAGTGTTTTGAAATGTGCATCTGGCAATTTGACTATCTCTTCATCACTTAGTTGTATTTTTTCTGGAGCTTTGATCTGTTCTTTCATTTGGGCCATTTTATTTGTCTCCATGAAACTGTTATGTAGTAAGGGGTGGAGTCTTATATGTTCAGCAGCGTGGGGCAACCCACGTAGCTGCATTGTGATGCTGTATATGGGCACGGGGTGTGAGAGGTATCAATGCTGCTTGCTCTGCTCTCTGCCAGTTTTCAGTCACTTCCCCTGCTACCCATAAGCAAATTGGGCCCTTCTTGTGCTGATTCTTAGGTGGATGGGTTTGTGTACATTCTAGGACCCTGTTGGTCTCTCCAACAATCTCCTCTGTGAGACTGGGAGTTTCTCCCGCTGCTGCTTCCACCTTTCCAGGTGTCTTCAGTATGAGGTTTTCAGGCTTTATTTCCATGTACTGGAACCCTGGGTTGCGTGGTCTATCTTGCTCCCCAGTTATTCCCCCTGGTTTATCTGTATGCGAATGTGAGACCACCCAGTCCACAAGCTGTCCCCTTGCCCTGTCTGCCAGTTGGCTCCTTGCCATGAATCCTCTCCACCTGGCTGCCAGTCATCCCTCCTACAGGTCTGGATGAATGTTTGTTCTTTAACTCCTGGGTTGTCGGACTTACATACATTTCGATGTTCTGTCAGTTCTGGTTATTTTTCGTTATTAAATTTGTTGTCTGTCTTTTGGTTGTGCGAGGAGGCACAGTGTGTCTACCTACACAACCGTCTTGACCAGAAGCCAGTAATTCTTATAATTTAAATATTTTCATAATGGACTCAACATGAATGTGATTAAGAATAATATAAGTAAAATAAGAGTACCATGATAATTTCCTGTTTGATAAAAGTAAGGGGACAGAATTAATGTTTGGATTTTTCTTATTGAATGCTAATAATTAATCTAGGTTCTGGGGTGGGTGCAGTGGTGAAGGGGGTCAAAAGGTATAAACTTCCAGTTATTAACTAAGTCCTGGGGATGTCATGCACAACCTGAAGGCTATAGTTAATAATACTATGTTGTATAGTTGGAACTTGCTAAGTGTCGGGGGGCTTTAACGCAACCCCTGGGTCTGCCATGGATGAAGGAAAAGACTACCAAGACATGATCTGCTTGGGGAGGAAAGGTGGCCGTTTCTCTCAGGGGGAGAAGGGCCCCGAGCCTCTCTCTCCAGGGGCTTTTATTAGGTTCATTCGCATAGGAATACAGATAAAGCTCATCAATCATTGTCAGTCAGTAAGGGTTAAACAATATAAGATTTACAGAGAACTCTGAGGGCTTATTCTGAGTTACAGCCAATTAGTTAGAGGGCCATAAAACTTTAGGCGCCAGACTCATCTCAGGTCTGGACCCTTATCTCTTAAACTGAGGGTACAAATTAAGTAGGTTTCACAGGAATGTATGTATTTTTGTTAGGCCTGATTCCCCAGGGAATCCGCCCCTCCCAGCATAGGACTGCACTGCCCTCTGTTATTGCTTCAGGCTTAAGTCAGGCAAGGGAAGTAAGGCAGCCAAGAGATTAGGAGACTTCTTGCAGACAGAATGAGGACTCAGGCTATTTCAAAGCCGAGGGGCGAGGGTCCATCACCCCCTTTTTCCACAGCCCCCCGAGTCCTTCCCTGCGGGCCTCTTCCATGACCAGAACCTGTCTTAGGTTAATCCTCCCTTGAGGATTCTTACCCGTCTTTGGCTAACTGGCCAAGCTCAGGGCCAAGCAGGGTGAAGTGGGCAGAAGTGGCACTTCTGCCAGGGAGATAAGCTTTGTCTCCTTAGTGGCTTATGGTCCCAACTCTGACTCAGCCTTAACCATGAGGGGTTACAGCCTCTGAAACCAGGCAGGGCGGTTCCCAACAGCTAAGAGAGTAAATCTGATACATCAGACAAGGGTTTGTTCTCCAAAATATATAAAAAACTTATACTAGGAACACAAACAATCCAACTAAAAAATGAGCAAAAGATCTGAGTAGACACTTCTCCAAGGAGGACATATAGATAGCCCACAGACATATGAAAAGATGCTCAATAACACTAGTTATCAGAGAGATACCTATTAAAAGCACATTGAGATATCACTTCACACCTGTCACAATGGCCTTCATCAATAAATCAAGAAATGAGGAGTGCTGGCATGGATGCAGAGAAAAGGGAACCCTAGTGCTGCATTGCTGGGAATGTAGACTGGTACAGCCCCTGTGGAAAACAGTATGGAATTTCCTCAAAAGACTAAAGATTGAGCTACCTTTTGACCCAGTGATTCCACTGCTGGGAACATACCCTAGAAATCCCTAGTCACCAATTCAAAAGAACTTATCCACCCTTGTGTTCATAGAGGCACTATTGAAAATAGCCAAGTGCTGGAAACACCCTAAGTTCCCATCGGTAAATGAGTGGATCAAAAAACTGTGGTACACTTCATAATGGAATACTATATAGCAGAAAAAAGAAGGAACTCTTAACTTTCACAACAGCATGGATGGACCTGGAGACTATTATGCTAAGTGAAATAAGTCAATCAGTGAAAGATAAATGCCATATGATCTCACCTGTGAGTGGAATGCAATGAACAGAATAAACAAATGAACAAAATAGAACTACAGACATGGAAACATGGGGCAGACTGAAAGTGACCAGAGGGGAGGGGGGAAGATAAAATTGTGGAAAGAAGGGGAAGGGACTAAATGAAGAACATGTATGAATGATCCACGGATGTGGACAACAGTGTGGAAATTAACTGTGGGAGTAGGGGTGGAATGGGCAGAGGAGGGCAAAAGGGGAAAAATGGAGACAACTGTAATAGCATAACAATACAAAATTATTTAAAAAAAAGTTCTCATTACAATATGTCCCCTGGAGTAAGGGACATACATTTACACAGCGGAATACTATGCAACAGAAAGAAAGAAGGAGCTCTTACCCTTTGCAACAGCATGAATGGATCTGGAGAGAGCATTATGCTAAGTGAAATAAGTCAGGTGGTGAAAAACAAAACCATATAAATGGAACATATAAGTGGAACATAATCAGAAAAACAAACAAGCAACCAAAATATAACCAGAGACATTGAAATAAAGAAGAATCTGACAGTAATTATAGGGGATGGGGAGAGGGAAAATGGGGGAAAATAGGGAAAGGGTCGTCAAGGAACATATATAAAGGACACATGGACAAAACCAAATGAGGGTAGGATAGAGGGTGGAAGATGGGGATGGGTGGGGTGGGGGGAGTAGAGGGGGGGAAATGGAGACAACTGTACTTGAACTACAATAAAAAAAGTTAAAAAAATAAAAGAACAAAAAATGTTCTCATCCCAAGAAAAAAACTTTTGTAACTGTGTGGTGGTGGATGTTAACTAGACTTATTTTGATCATTTCCAAATATACAATATCAAATTATTATGTTGTACACTTGAAACTGATATAATGTTATATGTTAACTATATATCAATAAAAATAATAAAATTAAATGTCATTATCCACAGGGAAAAATCAATTGGAGGTATCAAGAATGTTAAATTATTATTAATAAAAATCAACTTTAAAAAATAAAAAAAAATATATACAGCAATCATCTGTGGTTTACTTTCTGCAATTGCAGTTACCCATGGTCAATCATGGTCAAAAAATAGTAAATGGTAAATTCCAGAAGTAAACAATTCATAATTTTAACTTAACTTTAAGCAGGAACTGAAAAGCAAAGACCAAGCTAAGCTTCTCTCTTTGTCTCTGTCTCTCCCTCCGTCTGTCTCTCTTTCTCTGTATGTGTGTCTCTGTGTTCTTTCTCTCTCTGTCTCTCAGACTACATACTTGTATCTCTCCTGTGTGCATTTCTACTCCATTTTAACTTTCTTTGCAGACTGTTTTTCTCCACTTTTCTATACACATGACCAAATATAGTCAGGTCACATTGACCTCACTGATTGAATGGCCAACTGGGGTTTTTGGACCACAAATCCAAATTCCCAGGAGAGAGAAAACCATGTCTGACCATCTGTTGCCATGTGGTTCTGGTCCTTGGGTCATGGTGTCTTGGGTCATCAGGACTGTAGAGGCACGACTTCTTTTTCCTCCCTTCTTCATTTTCACTAGGTTATTGGAAAATGTATTGAAACAAAATGAATCTATCTTTGTATTTATTAAACAAACTTCAATTAATCATAGTATATCTCTTAATGTAGCATTAAATTATTTGCCAATATTTTATTTAGGATTTTTGGATTGATATTAATAAATAAAACTGGTATATACTATTTTTTTTGTTTAGGAAATAATGTTATTCTTGTTTCCTAAAAATATTTTCAACTGTTCCTTAATTTTCTGTGATATGTAACAATTTGTATAGCATTAGAATTACCTGGTCTTTGAAGTTTTGATAGAATTTTCCATAGAATTTTTCCTGGACCTGATGCTTCTTTGTTGGGTAGTTTTTCAATAACTCCTACTCTACTGTCTTTCTCTTTAGTCATATGGAAATAATCTGTTTAAAATTTCTGTCTCATTATAATCAAATTTGTTAAATTATATTTCCCCGAGATGTTATCTATTTCATCTGAATGTTGGCATTTATTTGTATAAAGTTTTGCAAAATATTCTCATAATATTTTGAATCCTCCGTTTCAATTGCTATTTTATCCTGTTCTTACTTTTGTTCTTTAACCATTGTTACCATCTTTCTTTTAATCTTAGATCCAAAATTAAATGCATTTAGTGTTGAAAATCAGTTATTTTGCTAAGGTTTTTTCAGTCATCTCCTGAGAGGATTAAGCTTGTCCTGTAATTGGTTCTTTAGGAAGGGCTCATACAGTATTCCTAGTTCTTGCAGGATTAGTCAGTTTTCTATAGACTTGACGCTGGATTAAAAATCCTTTGTTTACACTCCTTTTCCTTGGGTTATTAAAATTCGATGTGTTCCATCTTTGTCTTGGTTTTGATGTTCATATATAGAATTTAGATGTCTTCAAATCTTCTTTAATTGATATGAGACTTTGTCTTTTTGTGTGGATAGTCTAAGGATAATTTAATTTATTTTAAAATAAATATATTGAAGTTAAACATAAAAGGACAGATTTTTTTCCTGGTATATGGTAATCTTTTCAATAATATAGTTTCAAGATTCTTTATTTCTGAATGTTTTTGAACTATGTTTTAACATATTTTCAATTATTTTAGTCTTTCTTTAATATTTCCACCTATGCTTTTTTCTTATACTTTGAAGGTTAAGCTTTTCTCTCTTGGACACTATGTAATTTAATTAATATTATCCAAACATGTTAATATTTAATATTAACACACTAATGTTTATCCTATTATTGAAAAAATATTTTTATTATGAATGAACTTAGATGTTCACTTTTGTTCTGAATTTTGGAATTTACAATTCGGTTTTGTTGTTTTGCAAGTTGCTGCTTAAGATCATTTAATTCAGTTTGGAGTGTAGTGTTGAAGTTTTTGCTTACTTGAATTTGTTTGTTGGCTTTTTTATTAGAAAGAATTATTATTATTTTTTTTAAATTTTATTTTTTAATATATTTATTGATTATGCTATTACAGTTCTCCCATTCCCCCCCACTCCACTCCATCCTGCCCACCCCCCTCCCTCCCACATTCCCCCCCTATAGTTCATGTCCATAGGTCATACTTATAAGTTCTTTGGCTTCTACATTTCCTACACTATTTTTACCCTCCCCCTGTCTATTTTCCACCTATCATCTATGCTACTTATTCTCTGTACCTTTCCCCCCCTCTCCCCCTCCCACTCCCCTATTGGCAACCCTCATGTTCTAGTTGTTTGCCTAGTTTGCTCTCGTTTTTGTTTTATGTGTGGTCGTTAATAACTGTGGGTTTGCTGTCATTTTTACTGTTCCTATTTTTGATCTTCTTTTTCTTAGGTAACTCCCTTTAACATTTCATATAATAAGGGCTTGGTGATGATGAGCTTCTTTAACTTGACCTTATCTGAGAAGCACTTTATCTTCCCTTCCATTCTAAATGATAGCTTTGCTGGATACAGTAATCTTGGATGTAGGTCCTTGCGTTTAATCTTGGGTAATGTAATGATGATGTGCCTTGGTGTGTTCCTCCTTGGGTCCAGCTTCTTTGGGACTCTCTGAGCTTCCTGGACTTCCCGGAAGTCTATTTCCTTTGCCAGATTAGGGAAGTTCTCCTTCATTATTTGTTCAAATAAGTTTTCAATTTTTTGTTCTTCCTCTTCTCCTTCTGGCACCCCTATAATTCGGATGTTGGAATGTTTCAAGGCGTCCGGGAGGTTCCTAAGCCTCTCATTTTTCCAAGTTCTTGTTTCTTCATTCTTTTCTGGTTGGATGTTCCTTTCTTCCTTCTGGTCCATACCATTGATTTGAGTCCCAGATTCCTTCTCATCACTATTGGTTCCCTGTACATTTTCCTTTGTTTCTCTTAGCATAGGCTTCATTTTTTCATCTGTTTTTCGAATAGATTCAACCAAGTCTGTGAGCATATTGATAACCAGTGCTTTGAACTGTGCATCCGATAGGTTGGCTATCTCTTCGTCGCTTAGTTGTATTTTTTCAGGAGCTTTGAAGTGTTCTGTCATTTGGGCCATTTTTTTTTTGTTTGTCTGTCTTGGCGCGTCTGTTACTTTAAGGGGCGGAGTCTTAGGTGTTCACCGGGGCGGGGTAACGCTGGTCGCTGCGCTGTGACGCTGTACGTGGGGGCGGGGCCGAGTGGGAGCAATGGCGCCCGCCTCACTCTCCTCCGGCTTTCAATCTTTCACTCCACTACCCACAATCAAACTGGGCCACTCTGGTGCTGGTTCCCGAGTAAGTGGGCCTGTGCACACTCTAGGCCCCTGTGGGTGTCTCCAACAACCTCTCCTGTGAGGCTGGGAGTCTCTCCTGCTGCCGCCCCAACCCCCACGGGCGTTTTCAATCAGAGGTTTGAGGCTTTATTTCCCCGAGCTGGAGCCCTGGATTGCGCGGTCTGCTTCGCTCCCCACAGTTCGCCCGGTTTATCTCTGTTCGAATGTGGGGTCGCAGGGTGCTACCCCCTGCTCAGCCTGCCCCGTTCTCCGCCACTCTGAGTCCGGCCCTCTCGGTTTATCTGTGCAAATGTGGGGCCGCAGGGTCTGCTAGTGCTCGGACTGCCTGCGCCATTTGTCCCACACTCCGCCAGTCTCAGTCCCGCCACAGCCACGCGAGTCCTCTCCACCCCGGTGCCCGTCTCCGCCCCTCCTACCAGTCTGGATGAATGTTTATTTTCTATTTCCTTGGTGTTGGTCCCCCTTGCTGTTCGATTCTCTGTCAGTTCTGGTTGTGCGAGGAGGCGCAGTGTGTCTACCTACGCCGCCATCTTGGTTCTCTCTAGAAAGAATTATTGACTGAGATGTTTTGATTCTCCTCTTTTCTTTTCATATTAGGTATATATGGAGGTACTTTGCAATTATTTTTATTGATTCAGTGTTTTAAAAAATTATTCTGGAATGATAGTAACAAATGTCTGCATATACGATGAGACTTTCATGTAGCTAATTAGGTTTCTCTTTTTAAGAATTATCTTTTCTCTTAATTTACTGAAATGTAGTTTATTCAATGGAAAGTGCTCCTTTCAGGGAAAGAGGTTTTGATCTGTAAGTACATTTAATTGGAGATAAAAAATAAGAACATCATAAGAATCAGAAGGATGATAATCTTGAAAATAGTTTAGAGTAAGCTAAGAATTATTGAATAATTTTAGAATAAGTATCTGAAAGATAACAATCTTAATACAGTCAGTCAAATTCTTAATAATTTTTCTCTATAGAGCAGAGTAAGTAACTGCAGGAAGTCTTTGGGAAGAAAGTCACAGCTCAGATAACTTAGCATTTTACTTATTGCTAATGACTCAGCTCCCAAACTGTGGGATCTTATATCTGTGGATAGCTGATATTAATTACCTGTGAGTGATGATCTTTGTGTTTCTACAAACCTACAAAGCTGGTGCCAGATTCTCCCTGTATAAAACACAGTGCCCAATAAAGTGTTAAAAAATCATTTAATTGTATCCTTACTTGGGATGATACATGAAGGGAATTGAGTGGTAGAGCTAGGTCTTGCACCCATGTAATAATGGTTTTATATGCTTAACAAATGGCCTTATTCAGAGTAAGAAACCATATTGATTTAAATAAAATGTTTATGTAGCTTGTTATCACAGTATTCTTTAAGTAGAGAGCAGAATAGGAAAGTGTGTATATCATTACTCCTCTATGCCCATCACATTTGCATGCACATATGGATATAACACGTTACTAACAAAAATAGAGTTGGAAGCACAGGATAAAAGACAAAACAAAATAAAAATATTTAAATAAGAGACTTAGAAGAAAACTATAATTCTTTTTTAAAATTTTTAAAACCTTTTTATTCAGTTACAATTGTCTGCATTTTCTAGAAAACTATAATTCTATTTTTATTTACCCACTTTAAGAGAAGTGTCTTCTTCCATAGTTCAACATTCAGTTAATAAGAAAATTTAAGATACATTGTTCCACTTACTAAAATAATTATGCTTTCTTCTTAATAAAAGCACATTGGAAAATAGCAAAGGAGGGTAAATCATATCTTCTACCTTAATTATGGATTTTTAAACTGTGAAAATGGGAAGTGTGTATACTACTCATTAGTTATATTTAACGTCAAGAAGATCCTAAAATTTTAAGTTTGCAAAGTAAAAAAAAATTAATGAAAAATGTTATAACATGGAACCTGGCTGACATTTTCCAAACAGCAAGATAAAGCCATTTATATCCAGTGGTAGGCCTGGCCTATGTATGTTCAAGCAACTTTCAGGAATAAATACATTAAATTTAGGACACAGTGGGTATCAAACAGGATCAATTGCCTAGTGACAACTGAAATGAACAGAGGTGAAAAACATAGGTTCATTTTGTTTCAATACATTTTCCAATAACCTAGTGAAAAAGAAGGGAAGAAAGAGAAATTGTGCCTCCACAGTCCTGATGACCCAAGAGACCAGAAGATGGTCAGACAAAGCTTTCTCTTTCCTGGGAATTTGGATTTGAGATCCAAAAACCCTAACTGGCTATTCAATCAGTGCGGTCAATGTGACCTCAATGTATTTGGTCATGTGTATGGAAAAGAAGAGAAAAATAGCCTGCAGAGAAAGATGTAAATGAAATAGACATGCACAGAGAGAAGATGTGAGTATATAGTGTAACAGAGAGAGAGAGAAAGAGAGAGAAAGTTTAGTTTGGTCTTTGCTTTTCAGGTCCTTCTTACAGTTCATTTAGAGATATTGAAACTTTCTGCTTTCCTGTCTCTCAGTTTTATTTTTATTTAGGTTAGTTTTGTCAGGTTTCTGCTAATAGCAACCCAACTATCATGGCTTTAAAATATGGTCTTGCAAAACAAACAAGCAAGCAAAATATAACCAGAGACGTTGAAATAAAGAACAAACTAACAGTAACAAGAGAGGAGAGGGAAGGGGGATAACAAGGGAAAAAGGAAAAGGGTCATCAAGGAACAGGCATAACGGACCCATGGACAAAGCCAATGGGGGGATAGGATTGAGTGTGGGAGGTGGGAGTGGGTGGGGCAGGGGACATAGTTTCATAGATGAGGAAGCCTAA
This sequence comes from Desmodus rotundus, assembly GCF_022682495.2. Lineage (NCBI taxonomy): Eukaryota > Metazoa > Chordata > Mammalia > Chiroptera > Phyllostomidae > Desmodus > Desmodus rotundus. The sequence goes on from NC_071394.1 coordinate 61,745,149, forward strand.
AGAGGTTATTACAGAGGTAATTGAAGATTCTGGGTAGCACTAGCTCTCCTGGTTTCACAAACAGCAGTGTTTTGTAGAAATTTAAAGCAAAGACCTGGGAGTAAATAATCATTTTCTTGCTTTATCCCCTAATTCCACCTCATTTTCCAGTGATACTTTTCTAACACAGTGATTAATCTTGAAAATTCTGAAAGAAATTCAACATATTGAACATGAGAGCTATCCATTTTCTGCACCATAGACCAGACATTTTGACATACTTGTTTTATATAGCTCTTTTTAAAGACATAATTGGTCAAAATCCAGCTGAAATGTTGTTTTAAAATGTAATTTTAGACCAAGTAATCTAATGTGTATACTTTTATAAAGTACCCTCTATTCAACTCAGATATGATTATACCTTCCATATTTTCTACTTTTCCAAATAGAAATGTTTAAAATAGATTACTGACATAGGATTCATATCATGTTTTTATATTACTGAAAAAATTATATTTATCCTACCAAAATTATGACATTAAATGTGCTTAGATGCATTTTACTAGCTATAGATTGAGGCATATCTTTACATTTTTATATTTGTATACTTTTTCATGGTTTGGAAATATTATTTAGTTTCAGCTTCTTGCATTCTCTCATCTGGAGCTGTGCTGGATGCTAGATGTCATTCAAAACTGGTAGCAATCAGTATCCTTTTAAAAATCTTGTGAGAATGTCAATGTTGTTTTATAGTACTTGGAAATCAAGAATATTAATGGAGATTATTTAAAATACAGTAGCAATGACTTTACATAGTATTTATGTGACTATATTTTTTCAAGGGATTTACATTGTAATTCAAGATTAGTTAAGTATAAATTAATAAACTCTTCAAGTACTAGCCAGGTCTTCTTAGACAAGACCCTGATAGATTCTTTCCAATTTAAAAATGATAATAAGTCTAATTAACTATAATGCCCTGGAGTCATGTTATAGGGAATACATAGTATTTACTCAAATAATCAAATATTTAAAGCAACATATTGATTCATTTTTTCCTTTTCACCATAGTACATATTTATCATAATGATAAAATGAAATTTAATCATTCAGTTGTTAGCTTCCTGTTTGCCTTCCTTTATTTGTTTACTTATATTAGTCACTTTTTATTTTGATATAATTTGAAATAATTTCAAACTTACAGTAGAGAGTGGCAAACCAGGAAACAAAACTCCTATATACTACAGTACAGTGATGATAAGGGAGCTTAACATTGATACGCTACTTCTTTCTAATCCACAGTCTATGTTTAAATTTCTCCCATAGTCCTAAAAATGTTATTTTACAGCTACTTTCTTTCCTGAGTCCAGAGTCCACTTCAGGCTAATTTCTTATATTTGATTGTCTTATTCCTTTAATTTTATTTGATGTGGAATTGTTCACCAGAATTTCTTTGTATTTTATAACCTTGGCATTTTTTAAGAGAATGGGCTAGTAACTTTTTAAAATGCTGCTCATTTTGGGTTATCTTAGCTTATTAATTCTCACAGCTGCCTAGAAACTCCTATGTTAATTATTGCAATATAATTTTGAAAGTTGAATTTTTTTTTTTTTTATTATGAGGAAGCTGATCTAGCTTAGTCGTTCATGGAGGACATTTCTTGTCCTGGTTAAGTTTTAGGCTCTGGAGTCTGGCAGATTTAGGTTGGCATGCTACCTCCCTGCAATTAGTTGTTCTTGTCTTCTCCAAGCTTCAATTTTCTAATCTGGAAAATAGAAAAAATGTTGGATTCTCAAAAGGTAGCTGGAAGGTTTTTTTTTAATTTTAATTATTTTTCTGTTGTTCAAGTACAGTTGTCTCCATTTCCCCCCCCACTACTCTGCCCCACCCCACCCATCCTTGCCTGTTACTCTCAATCCTACCTCTCTTTGGCTTTGTCCATGAGTCTTTTATACATGTTCCTTGATGGCCCTCCCCCTTTCCTCCCTGTAACATCCCTCTCCCCTCCCCTTTGGTTACTATCAGTTTGTTCTTATTTTAATGCCTCTGGTTATATTTCGCTTGCTTGTTTGTTTTGTGGATTAGGTTCCACTTATAGGTGAGATCATATGGTATTTCTCTTTCACTGCCTTGTTTCACTTAGCATAATGCTCTTCAGACCCATGCATGCCATCACAAAGGGGAGGAGCTCCTTCTTTCTTTCTGCTGCATAGTATTCCATTGTGTAAATGTACCACAGTTTTTTGATCCACTCATGTACTGATGGGCACTGAGGTTGCTTCTAACACTTTGCTGCCATAAATTGTGCTGGTATGAACATTGGGGTGTATAGGTTCTTTTCAATTGGTATTCTTAGAGTTAAATGAAATAACATATGCAAAGTATTAGGTAGACTGTCTAGCATATAAACAAACCTCCATAAAAGATTGGACACATGCTTGTATTTCCAATGGAAAATAACATGAAAAAACTGACAAGCTAGTTTAGTGGCATTATGTAAATGATAGCACCAATATTCAGGAGAGAGAAAAGTGAGTGAAATTATCTGTTTCATTTGAAAGCCTTTGAAGCATTTATGTTTTTAGTTCCAAGTATTAGGTGTTTTTAATGTCTCGTTAAGTACATAGGGATTTTTATTTAATTTTCCAAAACTAACTACCTCAACTTATGTTTTTAATATATTTCCTTTTGGAATAAAAATCATAACTAAGGAGATTTCTTTCTGATAATGTAGGATTTAAAATAAGAGTTACTAGTAAGTTGTTCATTTAAACTAATTTATATACAATACATGCTTACATGCTTATTTACTTAGAGAATAGTACTTTCTCAATGTACATCAGGAAAGCCCATTTAGCTAGTAATCAATTTGGGTGAATTGGCTATGAGAGTAATAGCTGCTATTCAGGTTGTGGGAATATGGATTCAGTTGACACAGGAGGCATGAAAAGTGGAGAAAACACACAGTTTTAGCTCATTGCATCATGTAGAATTGATGCCATGAATGATCTTGACCTAAGCTGAGTCTGTGTTTGGCCACCTACCTTGATTCCTTCTGGTCATTTACTCTACTTTCTGGTGATTCATTCCAGTGGTCTTAAGCTTGTAACAAGCTAGGTTTTGTTATAGCTTTTCCTGCCTTGCTGTGTTTACAGACAACTTTCTTCTTGGGTGAAGAATTCATATATTTTTAGGGAAATTTACTCTATCAGTAAGGCATTTGGGTAGCTTAATGAATAAAATTTAACTTATTTAAATTTTTCATAGATATTTATATTTAAAAATCATAAAGGTGATAAAATTCATATAGGTGATAATTAAAATAAATATTGAATTGGTTATTTTTCAGGCTTTGTGCTTGATAGTTATTGACAAGTTTGTCCAACTTGTGCTCTGAAATGGTGTTGTATGGGGCCCTTTTTCTCTAAACTGATACTGCCCATATCTGCTTAGCTGTTTCTAGTTTTGAAGATTAAGCATCTTTAGTGCATTTAGCCACAGTTCTCATGTCAAGGTCAGAGGTAGGGTGAATGGAAGCATGAATTAACGCCTCACAAAATAGGCTGCCTGCCTGGTGAGAGCCCTGGGTACTGTGTGGAGTTTGAAATACACAAAGGGCTCTGACATCCAGGTACATTCTGGCTCGAATGTGCTTGCAGCAATTCTCTACAGGGTAATTTCAGCACAACAGAATTCTCATTTTATTCAAAAGTAGGGAGGCTTGAATTATCTAAATTTGTTATCACCTCTGCCAAAAGGAATGCAGAAGATCAAAACAAAAAATTAAAGAGAAAAAATTTCAAAATACCATCTCAAATGTGAGTGGGTAGGGTGATTTGCACTTTTTTCTTCATAAGCATTTGGTCATTTAATTCCCTCATACTTTTTTGCTTTTTATACAGTGTTATTGATTCTTTTCTTTATCCTCACCAGAGATCTTTTCTTCATTGGTTTTCAGAGAGAGAGGAAGGGAGAGAGAAAGGTGGAAAGAGAGATACATCAATGCAAAAGAGAAACATCTATCAGTTTGCCTCCTGTACACATACATGCATTGAGGACAGGACATTGAACCTTTGACCTAGATATGCACCCTGACCGGGAACTGAACCCGCAACCTTTTGGTTATGAGGCAACACTCCAACCAAACTGAGCCACACCAGCCAAGGCACAGTGTTATTTATTTTGCATATCTATTTGCAACAGCTAGAAAGTCACTTTTGAAAAACTATTTAAATAGCTTACAATTTTGATGCCATATCCTTAAAGAATTTAGAAATATTTGTTTTCTTTATAGTACACTATTACAATTTTCTAATAATTGTATACATTTTTCTTACATTTTAAGAGCAGTCTTTTCTTTGAAATTGAGGTTTGACACTCAGGTGCTTTGACAGGTAAGTGACAAGAACATTTGAAAGAAATCAGAGGTTATTGCCACAAGTGGCCTTCAGTTGGTGAGGAATTCATATATCAGATAAATTCTTTTTAATTTATTATAAAGTTAGAAACACAGTATTGTTACTTAAAATTTTTGCACATAATAATTTCCTAAAGAGTTGTAAATGCTTTAAGTTTTACTCTTGATTGTAGTCAGTTGTATGGTTGTATCTACAATCAATTGTTAGGCAATTTTTTAATGACTATATCCATGACTGGTATTCTTTATGGTGCTATTGTGTGGTAGCACTCTGATTATATCATTATTAAGATTTTTACATTGTCTAAAGGCACATTTGAATGATAGAGGCTTTATGTCCAAGAGTAGACATTCCCATGTAAAGCAATCCTTCACCTAGTCTGGTGAATTGTCTTTTCACCAAGTCAACAGACCGAACAATTTTCAGAAGAAAACCACCATGTTCACTTTTCATCCTATAATGTGAATGTTATTTAAAAGTTATATTACTAAAATTTATAACTTTTTAATATGAAATCAGAAAAAGGTCTAATAAAAAAGACCGAAAAGGAATGGCCAGAATATCTGGGAAAAACCGAGTGAAGGGCATTTTCAGGAAACCCAGGGGAAGAAGGAGTTAATCAGATGTTAGAGAGAAAGGTAAGGTAAGTGCTTAGAAGTGTCCACTGCATCTGGCACTAAGGACCATTAACCTTGACCTCACTGAGAGAAGATTCAGTGGAGTTATGGGTATAGAAACCAGGTGCACATGTAACTAGGAATCAAGGGGAAATAGAGAAAATGCACAATATAGGGAGTATATTTTATTCTTGGGGAACTAATTGAGAAGAAAAGGAGAAAGATGGGATAATATATATAGAGAAAAAGTTTTTATTTTGTTTGTTTTATTTTTTTAACATAGCAGAAATGACTACACACCAAAGGTAATGAATCAAAAGAAAAGGATAACAATGCTGAGGAAAAAGTCTCTGAAGAGATTCAGAATTTTACTGAAGAGCAAAGTAAACTTTGAACAGATAACTTGGCACTTCTTTCACTGAAATATAGAAGGAGGTTAAGTGGTTACTGAAGGTAGATTCATTTGTGGGTGGAGGTAGGAAGTTGAGGGAATTTCTGCTGCTTGGTATCTATATTAGTTGTAATTTAAGAAGATACATTGTGGCACTGACTGGTATAGCTCATTGGGTTGGACATCATCCTGCAAACTGAAAGGTTATTGGTTCAATTCCTGATCAGGGCACATGCCTGGTTTGCAGGCCAGGTACCTGGTTATGTTTGCTTGAGAGGCAACCTATCGGTGTAGCTCTCTGTTTCTCCCTCCATTCCCCTCTCTCTAAAAAAATAAATGAATAAAATCGTTAAAAAGATAGGTTTGTCTGTCATAGAAGGGCATGGTGGTATGTGTGAGCATGGGGATGGGATGTGGAATGGAGGGAAGTGTTAGACCCTGCCATGCAGAAGGCTGGAGGAGTTTGATGATGATTGTTTACAACTTGAAAAGAGGTATTTTTCTCAGCAGTGCTTAATAGTGTACATGTAAAAACAGGGGAAGTAAAGCACATGTTTGCAGTGATTTACAGACCCAGTGTGGAAGCAGGACAAGAAACCAAGTGGTTGTGAGTGTGACTGAGGGGTACTTGTAAATGATGTTTCACAGTGTCTGGTATACAGAGGGATGGAGATGCTTCACTGGAAGGCTGAGGACCCAGAGAGTTGGAATGGCCAGTGTTCTGAAGTATGGATGAAATTAGATCATTTGTATAGTGAGAATATAAAAGTTCTGAAAGGGCAAATGTTTTTTAATAAGAAAATAGGATTTCAGATCCAAAGTTTTGAAAGTGGTGTTACTTGGCAGGATGACAATAGAATTAATTTTAAGATCAACAACAATGTTTGTTATTATTTTAATTGGCCTGCTTTTTAAAATAAACTGTGAAATATAACTGATTAATTTATTTTGATCAGTGGTTGTCAACAGTGTCTAGAAAGTTATCTCTTTGGCCAGCACATCTCTAGTGGTGATGTGCAGCCTCCATTGAAAATCACTCACTGCCATCATCAACAGAGGTGAGAAGTGTGCTCTTGGGATGGGAACTACTAACTCCCTGAAAGTATTGAGCACCTAAAGTGCCTAGTGTAATGCAGGAGCTGAATTTCAAATTTTATTTAATTTAACATTAATTTAAAAACTGAAACATTCTAAAATATATTTCCCATAATAAAACTTTATTGCTTTATTGGCACTACATTTCACTTTAACTGTAGCATCAACACTGTGGTGTTGTACTGAATGTAATGGGTATACCATTAGTAGTATATAATTAATAATTTCAATTATTTTTCAGAAATCATAATATTTGTATATATGGGTTTAATTAAATATATTATTGAGACTAAGTTTACCTGTTTCTTTCCTACTCTAAAATATAGCTTCAAAAAGTTGAAAATTACTTATATGATTTGTGTTAGATTTATACTGGACAGAACTAGTTTAGCATTTCATTGATCATAGCTATCTTTTGGAAATTAAAAACATGTGAAAATGAAAGTAAAAATCTCACTTCAAATGGAGTAGGGAAGCTGCAAGAGAGAACTCTTACACAGGTGTCACTCAACATGAACTACTGTTACCAAACCCAGCCACTTATGGGGTGGTCCTACCACTCACTGCCTGTCAGGCAAAACTCCAAAGACAGAGTTTGGTAGAAAGGAAAAAAGAATCTTTTATTTAAGCATGCAACTTAAAATAAAGGCTGTCAGTTTTCTGCCCCAAAACCCATTACCTGGCAAGTAAGGCACAATCAGAAAAACAAACCCTACCACTCTCTGCTAGGCCCGGGAAGCCCTAGGCCATGCCCAGAATTACCTTTCCCTTTTTAAAGTACCAACCTAGGGAAAGATGGAGGTGGCTGAAGCACACATCTGGTCATGACAGATTTGAGGCCTTATTTCCAGGCCTGCAGAGCATGGGCTGGCAGCAGAAACCACAGTACAGGCTGCAGCAGCTCTGCTCTCAGGGCCCACCCTGGGGCCAGCGGCTGCTGGGCTCAGCTTCTCATGTGGGGGAGGGGCACAAGGTTTGCCATCCAGCTATGCAGCACTCAGGATTTGTCTGGAACTTTCTGGAGCACTGGGGAGGGGTGCCAAGACCTTTCCCAGACCCCTTGCCTCCTGCAAGTATGGGAGCCTGAGCCTCCCATGTATGACTAACAAGTGGAGGGGGCTACAAAACGCAGTGTTTCTGCCTGCATGCTCTGCTATTTAAAGACAACCCCCCTTAACTTCCTGTGCGGTGAAAGTGGATAGAAGGGAATTTCCCTCCATCCAATCACCTTCATAACTATAGTGCACTTCTTTTTTTAAAAAAAATAACTCAACTCCCGTGCATTATCCCCATTGCTGGGGTGATGCACATGCATGCATAGATCAGACCTCTTCCCCATTTCTAGCAGTGTGTGTGCTCCCATTGCAACTCCCTCCTTTTAACACTCTGGGCACTTGTAATCTTACAAGGGCAAATGGAGAAAGTCTCATTTTTCTGTAACTACTTTCTGCTGGCCAGGGTATTAGTTCTACCTATCCCCACATCTAGAGGTCCCTAACATAGGGGTTCTGGAGTAGTGGGAATCTTCACATGAGGGAGAAGGATCTTTCAAGGTCGAGGTCAGTTGGTTGTCTCTTAGTATGATGTCCAAAGGATGGCACTGGTGGGCAAGTTGGTACCCTTGTAGTATTCTGGAGAGGACAAATTAGACAAGAGGGTTAGAAGGCACAGTCAGATCCACAATAACTAAATAACTAAGGAAGGGACTGTTACAATTCCCTGCTTTTAACATTTCTGGATCTTTTCTGTCCAAACAATTAAAGTAGAAAAGAAAACCAATTTCAAAATGAAGCTGATAGGTTGCCCCATACTTTGCCAACTCAATCATCTAGTCCAGCCAAACTATTGAGTCTTGGGAGGTTGTGATGAGGGAGACTTCTCAAGTGGGGCCTTCACATCTCTTGAGTCTGCAAGACTGCTTTTTGATATGTTCAGCTGCAAGTCCTTTGCTGGAATGATATCAAGCAGTGACAATTTGACAAATCCTCCATGTAAACTTCTAAGTGAAAAAAATCTTTGAGGAAAATTAGCTGCACTAAAGTCAACTATTCACAATAATCTTTATGCCTTACATCTTTTGTTACTTTACTTTCCAATTTAACGTTAAGCTTTAACCTTTAGAAGCCTCAATTTCTTTGTTTTTATTGGTTTTATTTCCATTGCCATTTAGTCCTCTTACATCCCATTCCCCCCTACAATCACCACACTGTTGTCTATGTCTATGAGTCCTTTCTCATTTTTCTCAATCCCTCCACCCTCTAATCTCCACCCCCACTGGCTGTCTTCCTGCTCTCTATGAGTCTGTCTCTATTTTGCTTCTTAGTTTTGTGTGTTCATTACATTCCATACTTGAGTGAAATCTCACAATATTTGTGTTTCTCTGCCTGGCTTATTTCACTTACTATAATGTTATCCAAGTCCGTCCATATTATTGCAAAAGGTAAAATTTTCTTCTTTTTTATGGCCAAGTAGTATTCCATTGTGTAAATGTCCTATCATTGTTTTATCCATCATCTACTGATGAATACTTGGGCTGATTCCATGACTTGGCAATTGTAAATAATGCTGCAATGGGTGTTTATGTTCTTTTGAATTAGTGTTTTGGGTTCTTTGGATATATTCCCAGATGTGAGATTGCTGGGTCAAAAGGCAGATCCATTTTTAATTATTTGAGGTATCTTCATACTGCTTTCAAATCTGCATTCCCACCAACAGTACAAAAAGGTTCCCCTTTCTCCACATCCTCACCATCACTTGATGTTTGTTAATTTATTGATGATAGCCATTCTGACAGGTGTGAGGTAATATCTCATTTGGCTTTAAGAGGCATTTCTCTGATGATTAGTAATGTTGAGTATCTTTTCATACATCAGTTGGCCATCTGTATGTCCTCTTTGGAGAAGTATCTATTCAGGTCCTTTGCCCATTTGAGTCATTTGTTTTTTAATGTTGAAATTCGTAAGTTCTTTTTAAATTTTGGATATTAACCCCTTATCAGATGTATTGGTGAATATGTTCTCCCATTTTGTGGGTTGTCCTTCTGTTTTTTGAAGAAACAAGAATTTGGAAAAATGAGGAAAGGCTTAGGAACCTCCAGGACATCTTTTTTTTTTTTTTTTATGTTTACCTTTGCTTTGCAAAAACATTTTAGTTTGATGTAGTCCCATTTGATTTTTATTTCTTTTCTTTCCCTTGCCTGGGGAGATATATCTGATAAAATAATGCTATGAACAATATCCAAAAGTCTGCTGCCTATACTTTCTTCTAGGGTTTTTATGGTTTGGGGTCTAACATTTAAGTCTGTAATCCATTTTGAATTTATTCTTGTGTGTGGTATAAGAAGTTGGTCTATTTATGTTTTTCTGCAGGTATCCATCCAATTTTCCCCAAACAATTTATTGAATAAACTATCTTTATCCCATTGAATGTACATGCTTCCTCTGTCAAATATTAATTAGCTGTAAAGGAGTGGGTTTATTTCTGGGCTCTCTTTTCTGTTCCATTGATCTATCTGTTTCTTTTTACCCCGTACCATGCTGTTTTGATTACTTTGGCCTTATAGTATAGTTTGATATTAGGTAGCATGATTCCTTCAACTTTGTTCTTCTTTCTCAGGATCACTGTTGCTATGTGGGGGCTTTTGTGGCTCCATATAAATTTTTCAAATATTTGTTCTAGTTCTGTGAAATACATAATTGGAATCTTGATAGGAATTTCACTGAAGCTATAGGTTGCTTTGGGCAGTATGGATATTTTAATGATGTTAATTCTTCCCATCCATAAATGCAGAGTGTGTTCACTTATTTGTATCCTCTTCAATTTCTTTCTTCAGTGTCTTATAATTTTCTAAGTACTGGTCTTTTATATCCTTGGTTAAGTTTATTCCTAGGTATTCTATTTTGTTTGAAGCAATTGGGAATGGGATTATTTTCTTATTTTCCCTTCCCGTTAGTTCATTATTGGCATATAAAAATGCAGCTAATTTCTGTATATTGATTTGAACCCTGCTATTTTGCTGAATTTATTGATATGTTCTAGTAGTTTCTTGGTGGAATCTTTGTGGTTCTCTATGCACAGTATCATGTCATTTGTAAATAAAGACATTTTTTGTTTTTCCTTCCCAATTTGGTTGCTTTTCTTTTTTTTTTCTTTTTCTAGTCTGATTTCTGTTGCTAGGATTTCCAGTACTATATTGAATAAGAAAGGTAAAAGAGGACATCCTTGTCTTGTTCTTGATCTTAATGGGAACACTTGTAGTTTTTGCCCACTGAGTATGATGTTGGCAGTGGGTTTGTCATATATGACCATAATTATATTTAGGTATATTCCCTCTAATCCCACTTTGTTGAGAGTTTCTTTCTAAATGGGTGCTGGATTTTATCAAATACTTTTTCTGCATCTATTGATATAATCATGTGATTTTTATTCTTCATTTTGTTTATGTGGGGAACCACATTATTGATTTGCAAATGTTGTACCAACTTTGCATTCCCAGAATAAATCCCACTTGATCATGCTGTATGATCTTTTTGATGCATTGCTGTATTTTGTTTGCTATTTTTGTTGAGAATTTTAGTGTTATATTCATCAGGGATATTGGCTTATAACTTTCTTTTTTGTAACATCTGTATCATGTTTTAGAATTAGGATAATGCTGGCGTCATAAAATGAGTTTGGGAACTTTCCTGTCTCTTGAATTTTTTGAAATAGTTTGAAGATAGGTGTTAGTTTTTCTTGGAACGTTTGGTAAAATTCACATGTGAAGCCATCTGGTCCTTATTTCTCCTTTGAATTTAAATGATAGCCTTGCCGGGTAAAGTAGCCTCAGTTGTGGGCCCTTGCTTTCATCACATTGAATATTTCATGACACTCATCTCTGGCCTGAAATGTTTCTGTTGAGAAATCAGATGACAGTCTAATTGGTGCTCCCTTTTATGTAACTACCGACTTTTCTCTTGCAGCTTTTAGGATTTTTTTTCTGGGGCCTGCTGTCCGCTTTCAGAAGGGAAATTTCAATCTCTTTCTGGAGTGCAGGTCAATCTTTCCTTTTCAGCATCAACTACAGCAGCAGAGTTTGATCATCTTCAGGCAGTGCCCATTTTATCTGTATGTGGAGGATCCAAGGCTTAATTTCCATGAACATTAGAGAAGAGTACATTGTCAGTAGGACAAATAGTGACCAGTCCATTGTTCAGGGCCCTGAGTCTTCAAAGTCTCTAAAAAGACTTGTACCTCAGGAAGGAACAGCTGTAAGGACTCATCAGATGGGTAGGTGGACCTGCAATGAGCAAACTTGTGCAAAATGATTAGTGTTTGCCCTAAATGTTCTATATATTGCTTAATTTTTGACTCATACTCCAAATCTAAAGGGAGCATTCCTAAATCAGAGTTTTGGAGGGTCTCCCATAAATTATTTCAAAGGGGTTTAACTTCAGCCCACTTCTGGGTACTACCCTAATCTGGAGCAAATCAATGGGAAGTGCCTGGTCCCCTTTCAAATATGTTTCCTGGCATATTTTTTCCAGGGTCTTTTTACTGTGTGATTCATTTTTTTTCAGTGTTTCCTGTAGATTGAGGTCTCCAAGATGCATATAATTTTTATTGTATTGTAGTGCCTGTCCAACCTTCTGGGAGATCTTTGTAGTGAATGATGGTCCATTGTTACTCTGAATACTGGAAGGAAGTCCAAACCTTAGGATTTAGGATTATTTCTTTAAATAAAAGTTTTGCTACTTCACTCACCTTCTCAGTTCTAGTGGGGCATGCCTCTACCCATCCAAAAAATGATGTCCACAAAAACTAATAAAATTTTGAAATTCCCTCTGGTTTTGGGCATTTGTGTAAAATCCACTTGCCAGTCATCAAATGGGCATAACTCTTTATATTGTGCTTCCTTTTTTTTTTTTTGTTGGGGCATCTCCCAAACTAGGATTGTTTTTGGCACACATTTGACAGGTTGGGTGATCCTCTGAATGGTCCTTTGCAAATGAGGGCCCTTCAAATATGGCCTAATGAGGTCCATCAAAGCATCTCTTTCATAACAGGTCCCTTCATGTAGGTGTTTGAGGATGGGATACACTAGGGCTTTGGGAAGTAAGGTCAACCCATGGGTGTTGATCTTCCATATGCATTTGGAATCAGAAGTTAGTGATTTCCCATTCATGGACCCATTCCTCTTCTCATTCCATGTAGTGAGGTTTAAATTTTGACAAGTCCAAGAAGGGGATCAAAGCCCTAAGCATGGTGGCCCTCCAGCTGATTGTTTTGCTGTTTTATCAGCAGTTTGATTTCCCTGGATCATTTGAGAACTGTCTCTTTGGTGTTCTGGGCAGTGTATTATGGCAACCTGGTCCAGTAGATTCACTGCCTGTAGCAATTATAAAATTTCTTCTGTATGTTTGACATCCTTTTTTCCTGTGGTTAAGAGTTCTCTCTCCTTCACATTGCTCCATGGGCAAGGGTTACCATGAAGGCATGTTTGGAGTCCATGTAGATGTTAAATTTCTTTCTCTGGGATAGAACTAAAGATGTCATGAAGGCTATCAGTTCAGCCTTCTGTGCTGAGGCTCCTAAGGCAAAGGCTTGGGATTCTATTACATAGTCTAGGGTGACTACCATGTACCTTGCTCATCATTGACCATTTTCCAAGAAGCTGTTCCTGTCTGTGTACAGCTCCCAGTCTGGTGCTGTCAATGGTTGGTCCAGTAGATATGGCCTGCTAGAATAAACTTGGTCAATAATTTCCAAGAAGTCATGTTGGAGGGCTGAGTCTCCTTCCATGCCTGGGAGCAAAGTGGCTGGATTCAAAGTTGTGGCAGTCTACAAGGAAACATTTAGGTCGACAGAATGGCCTGCCATTTTCCCATGTGTCCTGCCATCAGCCAATACCCTCCTTTCTTTTCCTATAGAATTAGGACCTGATGTGGTATTAATACCATAGTAGGCTGTCCCAAAATGAACCCCTTAGCTTCCTGTAAGATGTCACAGGTAGCTGCTATTGCTGGGAGGCATAGTGGCCATCCCTTTGTCATGTGATCCAACTTTTTTGAGAGATAGGCTATGGGTTTAGGGAATGTTTCCCAGAGTCTGGGTTAGTAACCCCAGTTGAATCCCTTTCCTTTCATTAACATACAATTTGAAAGGTTTCTGTAAATTGGGCAATGCTAGTGTAGGAGCTGAAACTAGCTTTTCCTTCAGGGTATCAAATTATACCTTATAACCCCTTGTCCACTTGAAAGGTTCAGAGTCCAGTCCTGTTAAGGAATTGTACAGTGGTTTTGCTATAAGTCCAAAGTTTGAAATCCAAATTTGGCAGAATCTTGTAGTCCTCAAGAACCCATGAAGCTGTCTCCAGTTCTCTGGGACTTTTATTGTAGCAATGGCTTGCTTTTTGTCTGCCATCAAGCTTCTAGTACCCTGTTTCAATTGAAATCCCAGGTATTCCAACTCCTGTTTCCAAATCTGGGCCTCATGAGGTGTTACCTTATATCCCATTTTTGGCAAATGATTTAGATCTGTGATAGTGTTGAGCAGCCTCATCGTTGCTGCTAGATATCAATATGTCACATACATATTGAAGAAGAACTTCTGACCTCAATTAAATATCCTTTAATTCTTTGGCTAATACTTCACCAAATATAGTTGGGGAATTCTTAAATCCTTGTGGCAGCACAGTCCAACAGTATTGGAGCATAGCTTTTGCTTTTAGGTCCTGTCATTCAAAGGTGAACAGTAGTTGAGCCTGTTCTTCTATTGGGATGCATAAAAACTCATTCTTCAAGTCTATGACTGAAAATCATTTGCTATCTCCAGGCACCATGGTCAACAGAGTATAGGGGTTGGGCACCGTAGGATGAGTGTCCTGAACAATGTCATTCATGGCTTTAAGATCTTGTACAAATTGATATTCATCAGAGTGAGGCTTTTTAATGGGTAAAATGGGAATGTTATAGGGAGACTGGCAAGCCCAAGTTAGTCCTGATTTTAAGAATCTATGCAATACTAGCTGAATGCCCTCTAAAGCCTCCTTTTTGAGGAGGTACTGTTTCTTCAGTGGGATCCACACCCTCTCTTTTAGGTTAACTTTTATGGGTTGGATATTAACCACTTTACCTGGGGTTCCATCAGCCCAAACAGTTTGATCAACCTGTTCATAGATCTCAGGAGGGAAGAGTTCACCTCTGGGACCTTCTAGGCAAATCAGGAGCACCTGGATGTGCAGAGTATATTCCACTGGAACCTCCAAACATAGTTGCTGCTTTTCAGGAGAAAAAGTTATTCATGCATGCAATTTTCAAAGTAAATATTGGCTTAGCAATGGAATGACAGAGTCTGGCATGTGGAGAAAATTATGTAGAATCCTCTTATCCCCAAGCTAGCATTTTAAGGGTTGAAGGAATGCCTGTTTTTGTAATTGTCTGCCACTGCAGTTACCATTACTGCATCTAAACTTTCTTAATTATTTTGCATTCAGTACTGAATACATAGCTCCCGTACCTACAAGGAAATCAATCGGCACGTTCTCCACCATTAACTCTACCCACGACTCCTGTGGGGAAATACTAATAGGTTGGGAGATATCCAAGGGAGCCCCTGGGCCTCCTCATTCTTCACCAGACTCCTCTAGCCTTTTTAGCATTTCTCAGTGAGGTTTTTCATCTCTCTGTTCCTTTTTGAACTTTGGGCACTCCTTTCTCAAGTGGCCCTCCTCCTTGCAATAGGCACATTGATTGGTGTTTATGGGGCCTCTTCTCTTTGCTTTAGGGTTACATCTCTTCTTCTGGTCTTGCCACCCTATTTCTAGGAACACCATGGCCTGCTTTATCTTCCTTGCTTCCCAGGTGTGGTAGACTTCAAAGGCTATGCCCATCAGATGAGAGGGATTCATTCCCAATGCTCCATCAAACTTCTGGAGTTTGCTTCTAATATCTGGGGCACTTTGTCCAATAAAGGTCACTGTCTGCACATTTTCTGGTGCCTGCAGGTCAGCATCAGTGTGCTTTCTTTAGGCCTGTTAGATCCTTTTTCAAAGTTCAGAAGTGTCTTGGTCTCTGTTGAAGATCCTGTATTATATTCAAGCTCTTTTGTTTAGGCACCCCTTTCTTAATCCCTTCTAAAATGTACCTTCTGTAATCTTACAGTAGGGCAAGGTTCCTACTCTTTGGACCCCAGGTTGGCTCTGTCAATGGAATTGATCCAGCTAGGTTGGAGGTTACATTAGGATTTTCTTGGTGGAGACATTGGGCCTTTATTTTTTCTTTAAATTTTTATTGTTATTCAATTACAGTTGTCTGCATTTTCTTCCCATCCCTCTACCCCACCCCAGCCGAACCCACCTCCCTCTCCCGCCTCCACCCTCCCCCTTGATTTTGTCCATGTGTCCTTTATAGTAATTCCTGCAAACCCCTCTCCCCATTGTCCCCTCCCCACTCCCCTCTGGCTATTGTTAGATTTTTCTTAACTTCAAGAGACATTGGGCCTTTTCATTTGCCTTATTTATAACCAGCCATCTCTCATCTACGGTTAACAAGATGTTAAGGAGAAACTGTATATCTGCCCAGTTTGGATGATGAGTGACAAAAATGGAGGTGAAAAGATCTGTCATTCTCTGAGAATTGTCCCTATTATGAAGGGTTGGAATTCTTCCAATTCAGTAAGTCTGAAGTGTAGAATGGACTATGGTCTGAATAGTAACGACTGGGTTGGCCTTCCTGAGTTACTCCACTTAAAAGGCACTGCCTTAAAAGAATCTTCCTTGCTCTGGATAGGGATGATCCCTCGCCAAATTGGGTGCCTGTTGTATTTTGAGGGAAAGACCTTTTACTCATCATACACAGGTGGAGCTGTTTGTTCTGTGGGCCCCACTCCAGGAGTAGCTAGTGGGGGGAGTAGGGAGATAGAGGTCCTCCTGCCACCAGCCCTGAGTCCTCTGGGTTCAGGGCATTGATGAGGTTTATCTTTTCATTCTCCTTTTCTTCCTGCATCTTACTTTGGGAGAGGCCTTGAGGTCTCTTCCATTCTTTGTACCATCAAGTGATTCTCCATCCCTGGTGAAACCCCATTATGCAATGATATAAATGCATTGACATAACAGGTTTCATTCAATCAATTCACTTGCATGATAGTATAGTTATCTAGGGAACCATCCATTGACCACCTTTTTCCACAATCCAAAATATACATAAGCCACACAATATTACAATAATAAATAAACACTTCCTTGGACAATGAATAATGACTGCATGTACTCCAGCCCACTAAAATTCTACCCAGTGGGCTCCCTCTAGGAGTCATACAGAAAAAAAATGACATTCACAACTCCATCCACAACTCCATTGTTCCAACAAAGTGGCCCCAAGCAATGAGCTCCCCAAAGCTTGACTACTAGCCCCCAAATTTGGGTGATCCTTCCTCCTTCCAAGAATCTGTTCCCTTCCAAGACCCATTTCTTTTCCACCTGCTGGACATATTTAGGCAGTTGATGTGTCTAGTGGGCATGCAGAGAATTTCCCAGCAACTGGGAAACACCACAGTCTCACTACTCAGGGAGTTGACCTGCCATGAGTGACTAGGCTCTCACTGGAGTCACCATTTTCTGTTAATGAACCCAGATAGTGGGGGGTTCCTACTGCCTGCTGTCTACCAGGCAATACTCCAAAGACAGAGTTCAGTGGAAAGGAAAAAGGAATCTTATATTTAAGCATGTGATTTGAAATAAAGACAGTCAATTTTCTGTGTCAAAACTTATTTCCTGGCAAATAAGGCACAATCAGAAAAACAAACCCTACCACCCTGTGCTAGGCCAGGCCAGCCCTAGGCTGTACCTGGAATTCCTTTTCTCTTTTTAAAATACAATCCTTGGGAAAAATGTAGGTGGCTGAAGTACACTTCTGGTAATGGCAGGTTTGACGCCTCTCCTCTATTTCCCAGGCCTGCAGAGCCTGGGCTTGCAGCAGGAACCCCAGTACTGGCTGCAGAAGCTCCACAGTCAGGGCCCATGCTAGAGCACTCATGGGAGGCAAGCCAGTGGCTGCTGGGCCCGACTTCTTCTGTTGGGGAGAGGCATGGGGTTTGCCACCTGGCCTCATGGCACATAAGGTCAGTTGGTATGGTGCTCTTCCCTTCTCTCTTTTGCACCTGCTGCACTCTAGGCAGGTCCTGAAACCCTGAGGAGGTATACCAGGAACCCCCCTGGACCACACTGTCTCTTGCTGTTCTGGGAACCTGAGCATCCCATGTCTGACCAGCAAGGGGAGGGGCTGCCAAGTGCACAACATTTCCACATGCCCTTCTATTTAGAGACTGTGCTCCATAATGCCTTGCAAAGCAGAAGTGGACAGGATGGAATGTCCTTCTGTCCAATCACCTCCCTAGCTCTAGTGAACTTCTTTTTTTGAATAACTTGACTCCCATACAACATCCTGGTTGCTGGGGTGATGAATTCATGTTCAGCTCAAACCCTTCCCCCACTTCTGCATGGGTGCATCTCCTCATTACAACTCCCCCCTCTCTGGACCCCTCCCCAACACAGATGGCTCAGCAATAAGCCCAGTGCAGGCCTCTCAATGGAGCACAGGCCTGTCTGTGCAGACCCTGTGCCCCTCCCCCAGTGAGGGCATGTCAAGTGTTGCCAGTGTGAGCTGGTGAGCTGCAGTAGGAAGAAGACAGTGTGCCATGATTAAGAGGCATAAAGCCACAGACTCTGAAAGATGCCTGAAGCTGGACCAGAGACCAGCAAAGCCACCTACATTTATGAGACTTTGGGTGAGAGAAGGGGTTCTTGGCAAAACTTTCGACTGAGCTGGCATAGGGTGTCAGGGTGATTTTTCTTTGAGTGTCTTAGACTGAAGTTTTGACTCTTAAATAAAAGTTTCCTTTCTTTTCCACTGAACTGTATCTTTGGAGTTTTGCCTGGTAGGGGGAGCGCAGTAGGACTCCTCCTACTGGTTGGGTTTGGTAACACTACTGACCTTGATGGAAAGAGACACCTCCATCTCAGACAAAAGATGATGCTACTATGCTACCTCAGCTGTTGGAAGGAAAGACTCCTCTCTGACCATTAACAACTCAGCCAATGGGAAGCTGCCATATCTCAGCTAATGAGAAGTCACTATACTGGAACTTTCCTTTTCCTCCAATGGACTCTTGCTTTACAACAGTCCCTCCCAAGTATATAAAGGAGCGTGACCCCTAATCAGCAGCTGAACAGCCTCAGCAGTGTCTATACTGCACCAGAGGGTGGAAGCAGCACTGCCTGCTGAAGTACCTGTGAAGCCTCAGGTGGCAAAGATGCATCTGTGGGATGTGATAATCCTGCCTGTGATGGTGGTTGTGTGCAATGGTAACATCCTCAGCTAGGTGAAATTGTGGCCTGAAATGAGCGGCCACTACCTGTGTGAGTTCTTCATCAGCTGTAGACCTGGAAGCATTAGCCCCACTCCTCCCCTGCATTCCCCTCATGTAGCTGAGCTGATAAAGGCACAGAATTTTTTAAAGCAGGTTTTACAAATATTTTGTTTATTTTAAAGAAGCTGGTACACACAATGGCCATTTAAAACCCATACTCCAGGCCTAAAATATAAATAAAATATTAAAGAGCAGTGTTCTGTTGTATATGCTTCTGCATGAATAACTTAATTAACTGCTAATTACAGAACATACCAGAACAGTGAAATAACAACTGTTCTGGGATGTTCTGACAAGATTTTCCTTTAATCTTTTTTTTTTTTAATTCAAAACAGATTTTATTAATACTGATGATTTTATTCTGGGTTTTTGTACAGAGAACTTTCAAATAATTATAAACTTAGAGTAAACATTTGTCTGATTAAATAAAACCTTAATAGCATTCCTTATGGTCAAATTAGAATTAAAACAAAATTATGAGATATCAGCACATAAAATCATCCCTCTGACGGCTGGAAAACTGAATCAAAGTCATGGAGGGTACATGTTAATGAGGGTAGGCTATGCTTGGAGAAAGCTGGGTCTTTTCAATATATACTCCTTGTTTACTTCATCACCATTCTCTCGGAGCTTGAACATGGGAATCTGTTGACCATCCTTGAGCTTTAAGAAGACCTCTTGAAGGTGCCACCTGTTAAAGGGGGCATCTCTGGATGAGATAACATAGAGATGGCCCGTTGACCTGGATCCAGAGATGGGAATCTTCAACTGGGCATCAGCAATGTCCACGAAGTTGTACTTGTCAGTGAGTTGAAGATAGTGAATGTTGAGAGGAGTGCCCAGAGCTTCCAGAGCCTCAGAGTGGCTATGCATCTGCTCCAATGCCAACTGCTAATAGGAAGCCTTGGAAAAAGTTTTTTGTACAAGGTAATACACAAGGGCATAGCCCCCACTAGTCATCACACTGATAAAAAAGACCAGTTTTCCCAGAGGCACTGGCATCCTGATTCCTGTCAGGGAGAGAGGTACCACACCGAGAGCTGCTCGAGGATTCCTACGGGAAGTGCTCCTTTAATCTTAAAATGCTTTCTCTTTAGTGAAGCTGTCTTCCTCGTCATTCCTCTCCTGTATCTGTCATCTTGACTCCAACCTGATATTCTTCTTTTGGCCAAGAACTTCATATTTTAAATTTGAGAATAATCTGTCATTGCAAGGATTTTTCTTGCCAACTTTTACTAATGTATTGAGGAGACAAACTTCTTTGTTTGACATTATTTATGACTAGGAAAATAAAGATAAAGGCGATAAGTGAGAGGCCGAGTTTCCAGAGTGGGGAGCCAGCTGCTTGGTGTCACATTCTGCAGGCTTTTCTCCCTTCCTCTGCATGGAATCCTCCCTGTTTTCTGCTGTGTGCCCTTCCTCACCCTCTTGCTGTGTGCCCTCCAGGCCATGTGAGACAAAATAGGAAGAGGGAAGCTCCTGAGAGGCAGGGGAGTCAGGGGAGCTCTCTACAATTTGTCAGATATGGAGAGGTAAAAATTAGTGATTGTGTCTGCCACAATGCCTGGATTTGAGGAACATCATGATCTCAGACAGAGGGAGGCATAGGGTAGTGAATCAAATATTTGTTTTCCCTTGAGACATTCACTGTTTCTAAGCTTTTCAGGACAAGTTTTTCCATTCAATTTCCTCAGTTTTCCTGAACTCCCATTTGTATATCTTGAGTTCAGCAAAACTGGCATTGCTTAGGTCCTCCGTCCTGCTATGAATCTGTAAGTGCCTGTCTATAAAAAGGGGCAGATTTTAGTGTTTTCTCCCTTTGTTTTCTTGTAAAGGATTACAGCCCTGCATTGTGTGTTTCTCAATATCTAAAAAGAGTTATTTCATGCTTTCCCAGTGTTCTTGCTTTTTATGGTGAAAAGGCAAGTCCAATAACAAGGCAGATTCTGTCATGGTTTGAAGTAGGAATGTTTTTTTTATTTAAAACTTTTCATAATTAAAATAATTTCTTGCATTATAGTATTAGAACATCATTGAAAAGATTAATATGTTACTTTAAATTATCCTATTTAAAATATTATAGTAGCTACTTATAGTTATTGAAATTTGAGCTCCCAAATTTGAGATGATTCATAAATCAACATAATATTAATAAGTGAATTCAGATTAAACATCAAGGGCAGATTATCAAAGAATATCAATGTTGTGAATAGAAACATTTTGAAAAGCTTTTTTTTAGCATTTTGATCAGTTGCCATCTTTGTTCACCATATTTAAAATATTTATTTATTATTTAATGATTTAATTATTTCTATATTTTAATATCAACACATACATATACATTTGTATATGCACCTAACTCAAACACTAAGTACATGGGTTACTTGGTGGAGTTCATACTCATTCCTCCATCTGACATCAAAGCACCCACAGCACAGGAATGAAGCACGTGAACCAGGATTTAAAATTACTAAAACTCTAAATTTAAAGTTCTTCATCCTTTTATACAAAAGTGAAGGAATTTTCTGGACTAAATGAGGATTGTCAGGGAAGTAGGGGAGACAAGAAGTCATAGACATATTATTTCTACAATGAATCCCCTACCACAGAGCTCTGCCCCATGTTATCCTATTTGTCTCACACCTGTTCTTAACAGTAGAGTATAAGTTGCAGGTGAGTAAAAGGAGGCTTGGAGAGACATTTGTGATTGTCCCAAGGTGTAAGATATGTCAGATACCTTATTCTGAAACTGAACTCAAAAATACGTCTGAAGCGATGCAGCTATCAGTATGTGTTTCTATCCACCTCTGTATCCCAAACTGTGTTTTCGTGAAAATGTAAAGATGGTGGGTTACCTGAACCATGACACCAATTCTTCATCCTTAATGTCAAGATTCTGATGATTATTGGAGTGGATATGTTTGATGATGAAAACTGTCAATTTAAGTTAAAAGGAGGTTACAACTTTGTAAGGAATGAAGAAAAATAGATCTTATATAAGGGATACTTGTGATTTATTAATTACTAATTTTTAATCCATTTTCTAATGAAGCAAATTTAAACAGGATTAAATAAATATGTATACAGATACAGATACATATATATATATATATATACACATATGTAAAAAAGGGAATGATTTATTTCCTGAAGTTTTCTTAAGAATTAGTTAAATGGGCTAAAATATTCTTAAATTCAATAAGAATTCAGTGAAAGTTTTGAAATTTACTGGCATCATGTTATTTTGTAAAGACAATTGTGTCTAATTTAGTTTTTTTATTTATTGTAAGAATTATATAAGTAACAAAGAATGCTTAAATGAATAGCTCTTCATTTTTTGGTGGTTAAAACTAATAGACATGTTAAAAATGTAATTGGTCTTATAATATAAGACATAAAAATAGCATCAGCAAAAAAATGCAATATATGATTATACTTTCCCCAGCTTGTTGACATTCTCTTCCTCATTGTCTTGCTTTTGAAAACAAATCTGGGCACCAAATATTAAAGTATTCAACTGTTACACTAACATTTTTAAAACATCCAACACAAAAATAATTGTTATAACATCTGTTTCTTTTTCAATAAAATCCCATTTTCTAGATTGTTTGTAAAGTACCACAGGCTTGAAGGAAATTCAAATTCCCTACTTCCTGTTTTGAATTTATAGACTCTTTTAAATATATTACCATTGAATAAACACACTTAGAAATCTTATCTTATTTGAACATTAAGGGAAATAATGCTATTCTTCTTGAAATATTTCCTCTCCATTACATTTCAAGTCCCACCTCCTTGAAGTGTTCTCTGTTTTATCTATCCTAAACCTATTCTGAATTCCCATATCTTATTTTCTCTTTCCACTTGCATAGTCTTATATACTCTTTACTTTTGTATGGGGTAAGCCTTTAAAATCCTCAAGGATGAATACCTTATTCTCTCACTTTCCCCTCAGCAAAGTGTCAAAAATAGAGCAAGTGTTCCAAAAAGATTTGACTGGTCTCAGGTGGCTTTGAATAACAGAAGTATCCCCTGGTACCTGATATGAAAGTAAGAACTATGTGGTCTTCAAACTATATACCAAGGAATCAAAGGTGCTAATCAGAACCTGTTAACAGTATCTCACAACCAAACTAGTTTGAACAATTTCTCAGAGAATTTTCCTGGAAAAGTCATAAGTTGGTGAGCTCTGGGGCAGTTGGTCCTTGGTTTCATCATAATTGAGGCATCATAGTCTCCTGGAGACCATGCATGCACCCTTTTATTTCTACTCCTGGCTATTGTACAGTTGTCAAATACATATCTCAAACTTTAAATCTGAGAAATATTTCAGCATGGGGACTAAGAGGTAGTTTATTATAGCACCTTCTGTTTTCAAGATGATTATAACAGCCATAAAGGTCAGTGCTTGGAGACTACTAACAGCCTAAATATGCCTGAAATAATAGAAAAGAGATGAAAATTTACAGCAAAAATTTTGAGGGAATTTAGCACTTATTTCTTCCTTAGATATTTTAAAAATTAAATTGAATATGTGGTCTACTTGTCGGAAATGGCTGGCTGCCCTCAACAGGTGTGGAAGATCTTTCATAGCCTGGAAGGTGGATGGTGCACAGCAAGAGGGGCTTTTGGGAGCCATAGTTTCCATCAGGCAGCCGTGGGGGTGGAGGCTGACAGCAAGCCCTGGAGTTCACTATTTCAAGAAATTAGCGCTAGCTGATGTGGCTCAGTGGATTGAGTGCTGTTCTGCGAACCAAAAGGCCGCCGGTTCAATTCCTAGTCAGGGCATATGCCTGGGTTGTGGTCCAAGTCCCCACTAGCGGGTGCACAAGAGGCAACCACACATTGATGCTTCTCTTCCTCCCTCTGTTAAATAAATATTAATATTTAAGAAAAGAATGCTGCAGAGAAAAAAGGAAGGATCTTGAAACATACAGTGGTCTGGGTTCATCCTTAAATATCATCTCCAACCTCCCCAGGGTGGGCTGGCCCTTTTATTGGGCCCTGGATGAGATAAGTTCATCAGTTTGTTTCTTCTCCCTGTCTGCTGCCAACCAGCAATCTGTACCTCATGTCTCTTCTCCTCTGAGTGCTTGGGGGGACCTGCATATTTGGGAATGGTTGAAGTTCCTTGGGCTGGATCAGTGGCATTTGAGTAGTCATCATTAAGTCATGCTGTTCCAGGACTTGTCTCTGCTCTCCCATTCTGCTCCCTGTTGGAACCAGAAGAATGAGGAAGGAAGGAGACTGAAAGGAAACACACCCAAATGGCTCTTTTTGTCCAGCCCTCAATTTTAAAACATGTGCTTTGGCTTCAGGCTTTCCTGAAGGTTGTTTCTTGTAGAACATAATGGAAAACTGGCAGGCTGTCCTTCCAGATGTGGTCTGATATGGTTTGCAAGTTGGCTTTCTCTCTCGGATGGAGAACAAGTGAACATCCTTTGCATCTCCCCACCCAGTTGGCCCGCAAGTCTTACACAAGGCACCTGCCTAGGCATAAATACCTTGGTGAAATTCACCTTCCCCTCCATCTTTGTCTGGGCCTAAGTGGTATGTACCTGTAGTTTTTGAATTCCTAATGCCTAGATGTTTGGTATATGCCAGAACAATGGAATGATGTGGTCTGTTATGTTCAACTCAAATCCAGCCTTATAGTTTCACGGGCATTTTACCCTCACATTACCTCTTGGGTTTCAGTTTCTATTCCCTGGGCTGAAATGGAAATAAGCTAATTTTTCTTTTGTTGATGGTAGCAGTAGGAGAACCAAAGAGCCTGTTAATAGCATTTGATAGGGATGTAACCCATAACTACCACAATTTTTATGGACCCCACTTTCTTCCATTGAAGTTGGGTATGGTTGGTTTTCTGCAGCTTGTCAAAAGCTCAGGTTGGTCCTGGTCATGCACATGCTTTTACCAGTTTGGTCTTCCCCAGACCTGGCATCCTGTGTTTCTATTTCTTGGGGGCACATTCTTCTATGACTTCCCTGTTACAATGGTTCTCTTCAAGTGTCATCTACAGGCTCTGGCCTGCCGATACCACCCAACTGTAAGGCTCACCTGACTGAAGGGACTTCTCTGAGAGCAAACAGGACCAGGGCTGCTTCCAGGACAGGATATCTTCCTTGGGTGCTCACTGGCATCTTCTTGTAGCCCTCCTGCTGAGGCAGCTGCCTGGGAAATTGAGTTGTGCTGCTCAGCGAACCAGCAAAAAGTTATGCTTCTCCCTGCATCCTTACTTTCTAACTCCCTGTCCTTGACTTCTGATTTAATTTTTTTTTTTTTTTTTTTTTAGCAGTAAACTTCTTCCCTCCAGGAAACCAAAGAGTGAGGTGTTTTGAGCTATACCTGTGGCTGCTATTTTTACCCTGTTTGTTTTCATGTGAGGAACTCATAAACTGCCCTTTTGTGAGACTTGTTGAGAAAGAACAGTCTCTGTCATGACCCTCTTTAGTGGAGCCAGGTCATTGGGTCCCTGAATGCTTGATGTGGACCCCGGCCCATGGGGTCTGTGTGGTGTGGCTGTGATGAACAAATTCACATGGACTACAGAAGTCCTGTGGAGAAAAAGGGACCACATGGCCATTCTCTAATTGAGAGAGGGCCCCGACCCCTGCCTAGACAGGCTTTTATTGCTTTTCTGGGCACATTACATGGAGGATGGTCTTCATTTACTATGCACAGGTTCACTTTAGGTGATTACCTTTTACAGACAACAAAGGAAAGAATGTTGCTAATTACTTCAAAAGAAAGAATGTTGCTAATTTGATGTTTGCAAATCAAGGGAAAAGTGGTTGAACTGGTTACACTCCATACTTGGGAGGTTTAGCACAGATTTTAGGAAGTTACTTTAAAGATATGCAATAAACATTTGCTGCCTCAATTCAGGGTGAGGGAGTTTTATCAAAAAGCAAACCTCATAGCAGCCTAGGTACAATGCAGGCCTGATTCCTCATGGGAAAACTGATCCATGGGCTTCAGTCCTGTGTGAGGACTCCCTCCCCACCAGTTTTACGAATGAGGGGCTGGGCTACATTCGCCATGCCATGCGGATAGGTTCCCTATAAATGCTGTTGGTAGATCCAGGAGTAGCTGCATGATCTGAGATTATGGAAAACATCAGAGCGTTCTGTAGAGAAGGTTGAGATGTTAGAGGTTCAGACAAGGATAGCACTGTATGGACCTGAATGGACATGGACATGAAGGGCCCCAAACAGCAGGCTTTGGTGGACACTTTAAGGAAACAGTCCTGTTATAAATGGCACTCCTCAGAAGCAAGAATCAGGGCAGTCAGATCTTTCAGTTTACGTGGTTAGGAGCTCCTGAAGAATGACTGCTGTGTTTTGCAAGGTAGCTTAGGGACAGGCTCAGCTCCATGCTTAGAGTGCCTTTGATGTGGATCAGTCACCTTGGGAAACCCAGATGTTGCTTACACTACCTATGACTCACTGGAACATGAAAACAGTTCTGACACCCAGCAGGGTTTCCTCCACCACTGGAAGGTAACACCTGGTTGTCTGGTCTTTGCTCCCAGGGCCCAGGACATTCTTGTTCTCCAGCTAGTCAGTTGGCTCTTCCCTAAGTGAGCACCTCTCAAGGTGTTTGGCAGGCCATTCTGAGCTCCAGCACCGTGGGCAGTGTCCTTTGTGTGTCTTGACTGCACGTCCAGCAGGGCCTGCGCCCCTAGCTAGGGTGTATTGTGTGCATGGATAGTGCAACCTCTTCTGTAGCTGCCTGCTGTGTGCTCAGGGAGCTGTGGGTTTGAAATGATGCAATTGTGAAGGGGGACACTCTTTGACATTCCTGCCGTGTCCATCTACCCATCCCTTTTCCAGTCCTGAGCACAATGGTCTGACATTGGATTTTTGTAAAATAAATAAATAAAAAGACTTAAAAAAAGGAAATATGGTGTAGATATATTGTAGAAATATGTGGGAGTCTACAAATTACCAATAATATTCCTTAATCACTACCTTCTTCGCTTTGTCTCTCATAACTCTTCTATGAAAGTCTTTTGGAGGAAACTTCTTTGATACCCAAACTGTTTTTTTTTGTTGTTATATTCAGCTGAATGTATATGATTTAATTTTTCAGACACAATTTTGATAAATATATACACAAAGAACAAGGCAACATTTTATTTCTAAATTCTACACCGAAGATTCTCTCTGTGGGTTTTACTTAGTAATTAGTTCCTTTTGATAAGGAACAGCAAAGACATTAATGAGTCAATCTGATTTAAAAGTTCATTGATTCTCTGCTGGCTATGTGTTTCTCTGGATTACCTTAAAAAAACTCAGTAGCAAGTAGAGAGCCCTTTCTTTGCTCCTTGCCAAGTAGGATTTTCAACCAGGGTAGTTTACTCTATTTTTTTGTTTTGTAAAATCTTGAAAACATTTGTCTTATGGAATTCTATTATTATTTTTTAGATAGAGAGCACATTTTTGCACTTGATGGATAACCTATTGACTTGAGAAAGGCTTTGTTTTTCCAAAGAATCTGAACTTATGAAACAATCGAAACATTTCATTTAAATGAAATTCCACAGCAATAAAACCTCCATTTTGTACAAACATAGATGGAGTTCGGTTTCCATGGTTACTGGTTACTAGCCCTGTGCTTTCCCTGGTTTTCTATGGAGCTGGACTAGAGATCAAGCCTCGAGTGTCATTATAATGAGGTCGAAACTGAGAGTAATGCTTTAGTTGATGGCCATGAAGCAGTTTACAACACTTGTAATTTTAAGGTTACCATTATAAAAAAAGACACCACGGGGCTTTTTCCTCCCTAAACTAACTGCTTATTCAGTAATGTCTTGGGACTAAGAATGAGAAGAAAAGGAAGTATAATTGTCTTATCTATCTATTCTATGAAGTGTTACTAAAAAATTTACTCATTCATAAGGTTGAGATTTTAAAAAGCATGGAATATTTTAAGTAGAATATTATAGGGCGTGTGTGTGTGTATGAAAAGAAAATAGAAGTTTAGAAATGTGTATTTTGACCTAAGGTAAACCAAACAAATAAAAAAAATTGAAACTCTTAGAAGAAAAGTTATCCCCAGATTCATAGTTCAAGGATCACTCTGATCCATTTTATTCATGGAAATTATTTTTTTTTCTTGTGAAGTGACAATGAGAGATACCCCCCAA
Source organism: Desmodus rotundus (assembly GCF_022682495.2). Classification (NCBI taxonomy): domain Eukaryota; kingdom Metazoa; phylum Chordata; class Mammalia; order Chiroptera; family Phyllostomidae; genus Desmodus; species Desmodus rotundus. The sequence continues at coordinate 61,773,206 of NC_071394.1, forward strand.
ACCAGATTTTATTTATAAAAAATCATACATTTAATTTTTACATGTTTAAAGTTCAGTCACCTTCAAAGTATTCTCCATTTGATGCAATACACCTGTTAAGACTTTTCTCCACTGTTCAAAACAGTTTTTGAACTTGTCAACTTTGATACTTTTTAGTGCTTCTGCTGCTTTTTGTTTTACCTCTTCCACATAGGCAAAATGTTTCCCTTTAAAGACTTTTTTCATCTGGGCGAATAAAAAAAGTTGGGGCAAGATTGGATGAATAGGGAGGTTGGGGCATGGGTGATCATGCCATTTTTGGTCAAAAATGGGTGATCATACCATTTTTAGTGGTGTGGGAAGGTGTGCTCATAAATCACCCATCATGTAATGGGGTCAAATGTGTTGAAAAGGTCTTCAAAAAAAATCCACTGAAGTTGAACACAGCCTCTCACAACACCAGCTGGTACACTAATACAGGTGGGTTCCTAGAACATTCACATAGTGGGGGAAGCCTGTACTACAAGTTTCCCACCTTCCAGAAGATAATTCCATTTTTGGGGGGTCCCCGCTTATATAGTATAGATTTGGAATTGTGTTTCAGTAACCTAAGCTATATCTTAAAAATTACATTTTAGTTGTGTATGTGCTATCTGTGTAAAATTAAAACAGCTTCATATACTCTTACTTTAATTTGGCATCTGTTTAGAAACTATGCCATTGTTATTATCTCCAGATAAACCCCCAAATGTCAAGATTATATAGAAAAAGGACCAAGGGAACTGATGGTAGAATTATTTGATAGTAAACCTACATATAATACACTTCAAGAAATTGAGCAATAGCCCTTATCACCTGACAGATGATAGAAATATATTAGGTCCTTTCACCATTGTCTTCTAGTTGTTCTTGGAGACACAGCATTTGTACCAAGCAGAAAACCGAGTGCTCCCCCTTTGCTTCAAATGTGTGCATTTTTGAATGGCCAGAAAGCAATACTTTTCCTTTTACAACTTCTGGAGTCCCAAATCCCACAAGTAAGCTGTGATAGATAAGGGAAAAACTGGGAGTGCCTTGAAAACTGTTTCTAGGTCTCATATTTATCCACACAATTCATTTAGTGTTTTAAGATGTTAAGTAAGGAGTTTATTCCACTTACATCCAATGAAATAACACTAGAGCTGGTGCCTTGCCCTGGGGTCTGAATTCATGGCAGTTGTGTAGTTAGATGGGAAAAAATAAACCTTTATTTTCATTACTCTGTAACTGAAGTGTAGCATCCCTTTCAAGTTTGAATGTAGGCAATAAAGCCCAATTATATTAGCCAGACATACTACTTTCTCCCCAAAAGAGGTCATCAATGTTTTGATATCATATTTCAGTGGTTTCAGGTTTCTTAAAATATATTTTATGTGCATGGATAATTTGGATTTATGATACTTATGAGAACTTTTATTGTTAACTATTAGTAAAGAAGCATCTATATTGGTATATAATGTATTTAGTTTTAAAGTAGACTGTTATCTATTATTTTAATATATTTGTTTTCTTAAAATTCTATTTAATTTTCTTATTTTTTAAGATTTTATTTATTTATTTTTAGAGAAAGGGGAAGGGAGGGAGAAAGGGAGGGAGAGAAATATCAATGTGTGATTGCCTCTCACGTGACCTCTACTGGGGACCTGGCCCACAACCCAGGCATGTGCCCTGACTGGGAATTGAACCAGTGACCCTTTGGTTTGCAGCCTGCACTCAATCCACTGAGCTACACCATCCAAGGAGCTTTTTAAAGATTTCTTTGTGTTTCATTGTACTGCCAAGTATTTTAATGGCTCAAAAAAAAAAAAAAAAAGAATGGAAAAGAAAAGAAAAGAACCACTGCTTGAAGCAGAATATTGGCTGGAAATTGTGTAACAGACTGGGATTTCTGTATGTCCATTTGCTCTTTAGCCCTAACTGCAAAGGGAGAATGTAGCCAGCACCCAAGCACTAAGCAGTGCCAAGGAGAAGCAGCAGCACCAGATATCCTGCTGAACATCAACTCTAGTTAACTCCCACAAAGTTTAATGATGGAAAAAGTAAAAACACTTCAGATCAAAGGAGATAATATTAAATGAAGACTTAGAAAATGACATTACCTCTGAAAATGAACTGTTATTACCAAAACCATAAAATTACATCTGAAAAGCTCTTTGATATCCTTGCTATTGAAAATCATCAAGACTGAAGAGATGAAATGGGAGAAGAAAAAGAGAAAGAAACAAGGAAACAAAATACCTTTTCTCTGAATTAAATTTTCATAAAAAATTAAGAACAGGATTTCCAAAGAAGAAAATCAATTTAATGACATGGGAGATAAACTTTAGATACTTTCCTCCATTGCAAGGAAGGAAAAGAAAAGGAATGACAGAGAATGCAATTATGAGTGTTTCAGCAGGGGGAAAAAAACAAGAATAATTAAGGTCATTATTCAAGAGATTAAGTAATCACTGGAGAAATTTTTCTTCAAAAAAGAAAATTGCTGACATATACAAAATGAAGCAACCTCCAGGGAAAACTTTATCAACTTCAGGTAAAACTTAAAAAAAAAAGAAAGCTCTATTTTAGAAAAAAGTCACCTGGGCACATGAGGAAAAATAAATCTAAAACAACACAAATCAAAAGAAGAAAAATAAAACATTATCTATAAAGAAACAGTCTAGCCTCCAAATTCTCTGTAACACTAAATAATCATATGTTGGAGGAGGATGTTTAAGAAGCCTTGAGATAATTTTTATCTAAAGGAATTTCCTTAGAAATAAAACAGGTATTCAAATATACAAAGAATTCACTTACAGATTAGTTGGAAAATGTTTAAATGGATACAACTGTACTTCAGCAACAATTTAAAAAAAGAAAGAAAAAATAAAAAAATAAAAGTTTTCAGTAAGTATTTCAGCAATACTGCAATTAATTTAATTATAAAATAATTCTAAATGAACTGATCATAATTGAGGAAACCAAGTGTAAAAATATGACAACTAATACAAATTAAGCCTAAATCATTGTTGAAGAAAATTTATGAAATAGGAAATGAATTGCAATAATCTTGGTGTAAATCATGTTTCCTTAGTACACATTATAATGTGGGAATGGGCTTGTGAAAATTAAGGGGTGTTGAATTTTTTATCATAAAATAGAGATGACACTTTATGATGATTCTAATACTATTCAATATTTCAAACTAGCTTCAGACTTGTTAATGTAGTTAAATTTATTAGAAGTTTGTATAGCAAGAATGAATACCACAAAATCCTTTTTAAAAGAGGGAATCTACAATAGGAGATTTAGTCGACTTTGAATCTAGGATCAAATGATTGAAGGCTGGTCTTTTCACATGGGATTGATGAAGACAGTGCTAAATTTATGATATAATTTAGGTTTGGTGGACACAAGAAAACAGTGTCTTGAACTGAACCTTGCCTAATAAGCAAAAGGCTTATCCAGGTGAGAAGATTATGTCTCTAATAAAATGACTATGGGAATTTCCTGAATGAAATATTGAAGTTATATAGCAATTTACAGCCTTATCTTTCATAGAACAACGTATTTTTTTAAAAGAACAAATGACATAATCATGTTGCCATAGGTGGTCTTCAGGCTTATTTAAATTATGTTGATACACATGACCTTAATCATGTTTTTAAAACTTTTTAAGTAACCTGTAATAATATTAACATCACTTTAAAATTGAATTATAATTATAGCAGATGAATATCTGTGTTCATATATGACAAAACTATATATCTGAAAATATTAACATTTCTGTTAAAAATATAAATGCTTAAACTATTATATTGACAAGAAAAGGCTTAATTTGATAAAAGGTAATAAAATTAAAATATATGCTATTTATAAAAAATATACAAACAGAAAATTAAAACAAATAGGCAAATGTTGAAATGGCAGATGCAAATAAAAATATATTCAGTATTTATTTAAAGCAAACAAAATAAGAGTCCTGTAAGGGACAAAAGGTGAATTTTAAATAGAATAAAATATAAGCCTTAATGATGAGATGACATATGTTATACAATAAATAGCAGAGAACAGCAACAGATAGAAAAAAATTCTTAGAAATCTGAGGAAATAATCAAAATTATAAATTTTAATAGATTAAAAATTCCAGTCTTTACCAGAATAAGCATGTACAAATATATAAGTATGTTTGAAGAATTATAATCTATGAAATAGTTTAATTATTGTGGAAACAGAAGATTGTGTGTTCAATTCAGCATTATTTCAAGCAAATCCTATAAATATGAAAGGTCCAATTACATGACACATTTTCTGACTTGTATGTGAAACAGATGGAAATTGTCAAAGCTTTAAATGTTATCAATAACAGCAACAAATTCAGCCACTTTTAAATTTAAGACAATAGAAAACTTTCTCAAGCAGTTTTGAGTCAAAGTAAAATTAAAACCAGTAAAAAACAATTAAATATGATGAGGAGACTCCTTACCAAAGCTCACATGATTCCACCATGACTACACATAGAAAAAAAGCAGTAACTTAAAAAACTTTCATTATAATTGGTGTTTCAGGATTCTTAGGGTATAATCCTAGCAGTGGGATTGCTGGGTCAAAAGGCAGTTCTATTTTTAGTTTTCTGAGGAAATTCCATACTGTTTTCAACAGTAGCTGCACCAGTCTATATTCCCACCCACAATGCACTAGGGTTCCCTTTTCTCCACAACTTGGCCAGCATTTGTTGTTTGTTGATTTGTTGTGGTATGTCATTATGGTTGTAATTTGCATCTCTCCGATGGCTAGTATGGCTGAGCATCTTTTTATATGTTTCTGGGCCCTCTGTATGTCCTTCTTGGAGAAGTGTCTGTTCAAGTCTTTTGCCCATTTTTAATTGGGCCATTTGTCTTCCTGGAGTGGAGTCCTATGAGTTCTTTATATATTTTGGAGATCAAACCTTTGTCCCAGGTACCATTTGCAAATGTTTTCCTATATGGTTGATTCTTTTTTCATTTCAATGCTGTTTTCTTTAGCCATGCAGAAACTTTTAATTTTGATGAGGTCCCATTTGTTTATACTTTCCTTTATGTCCCTTGCTCTAGGGGACATATCAGTGAAAATACTGCTGTGTGGAATATCTGAGATTTTCCTGCCTATGTTCTCCTGTAGGACTTTTATAGTGTCATGACTTATATTTAAGTCTTTTATCATCTTGAGTTTATTTTTTTGTGTGTGGTGTAAGTTGATGATTGAGTTTCATTTTTTGTATGTAGCTGTCCAAATCTCCCAACACCATCTGTTGAACCTATGAACCCCAATGTTCATAGCAGCAAAATTTATAATAGCCAAGTGCTATAAGCAACCTAAGTGCCCATCAGTAAATGAGTGGATAAAAAAACCATGGTAAATTTACCCAATGGAATACTACATAGCAGAGAGAAAGGAAGAACTCCTACCCTTCATGACAGCATGGATGGAACTGGAGAGCATTAGGCTAAGTGAAATAAGCAAGACAATAAAAGAAAAATACGACATGATCTCACCTATAAGTGGAACTTAATCAACAAAACAAACAAGCAATCAAAATATAACCAGAGACATCAAATAAGGAATGAACTGACAGTAACCAGAGGGGAGAAGGTGGGAGATAATGGGAGAAAGAAAGGGAAGAGTTGTCAAGGAATATGTATAAAGGACCCATGGACAAAGCAAAAGTGGGGTAGGATTGAGGGTGGGAGGTGGGGATGGGCAGGGATGGGGGGGAGTGGTGGAGGAAAATGGAGACAACTCTACTTGAACAACAATAAAAAATGGAAAACAACTCAGCAAGTACAAAACATAAAAAAGTTAGAGTAGGAACATAAATTAGCTAATCAATATTTCAAGATATTAGACTAAAATACATACAGAGAAAATATGACTATAAAGTAGATAAATGGAAATCTAATTCTTATACATTTTTACATGAGTGCTGTAGGTCAAATATTTGCCAACTAGATATCATGAATCATGCAGATTAATCCTCATACCTTTCCCATAGGACAGTCTTATGTAATTTTATAGAATACTATCACATTATTATACCATTTTATACTTGAGGAATCAAAGCCTTGTAGAAGTTAAATTTCTTGTGTAAGGGTATGTAGTTTACAGGTTGTGTGGTTGTAATTTCATCACTGTTTTCTTTGATTCCAAAGTTCATTCCTTAACCAGTGTGTTAGTTTCCTATTGCTGCTGAAACAGATTATAACATACTTGGTGGTAAAACAGTCCACACTTATTATCTTATTATTCAGGAGGTCTGAAGTCTTAAATGGGTCCCATTTGGCTAAAATCAAGGAGTGGCCAGAACTGTATTTCTTCTGGAAGCTGTAGGGGACAATTTCTTTCTGTTTACCAGTTTCTAGGGCCTACTGCATTCCTTGGCACATGGCCCTCTCATTTTTTAAAGCCAGAAATGATCTGCTGAGATTTTCTCATGTAGTAGGACTCTGATACTGTGTCCCTCCCTATTCTTATAAAAATCCTTCTGATTACACTTGCTCCACACAGACGATCCAGTATAATTTTCCTATTCTAAAGTCATTGGATTCTATCTGCAATCTTAATTTTCTCTTGTCATATTACATAATATAGTGACACATTCTGGAGATTAGGATGTGAACATCTTTGAGAGGCCTGTTACATAAGTATCCCTAAAATGTTACTCTTCTAAGTATTGACTCTTTGAATGTAAAATCTGCAATTCTGATGAGGAAAAAACATAGTTACTAGAAATGAAAATATCTAAATAATAATTAAAAATGAGTGTGTACTGTATTGGTAAGATTCTTTGCAGAAGACATTCTTTAAATGTTTATGTAGAAAGGAGTTCAGTAGAGGATACATCTTGGGTGCAGCATTTTTAGGAGGGCTGCAACAGTATAGCCAAGCATAGAATTAGCGCCAGTGAGCTACTTCACCTCCCTGGTACAGAAGTTACCTGCACTACTGCTGGCTCAAGACTACATACTCTGCTTCTTTGTACTCTGGTGTATCAGTCTGCTCAGGCTGCCATACCAGAATGTCACAGACTGTATGGATAAATGTTAGGAATTGATTTCTCACAATTTGGGTGGCTGGGGAAGTCCAAGATCAGGGTGTCAGCTTGCTGGGGTTCTGGCGAGGATGTATGTCTTCCTTGTTTCTAGAGATGGGTGCCTTTTCCCTGTGTGTTCAGTGCATTAGAATGACCTCTTCTTCCTTGTGCTGGGTTGGGGGCTAGCAAGCTCTGAGATGCCCCTTCTTATAAGGACACTAATCCTTATAAGGATTATGACCTTACGCAACCATAATTATGTCCTTAGAGGCTACATCTCCAAACACAGCCACATAGGGAGTTAGGGCTTCAGCATATGAATTTTAGGGATACAAACATTCATTTCATAACATCTAGTAAGACAGTGTTTACATGACTAGTCTGAATTATCATGCAACTAACTTCTGAACTCTAGAATCCTACTGGTACTTTGACTGGCAGAGCCAGGATCTGGTATCAGCTCCATACTGATATAGGTGCAAAGAAATATAGTGGTTGTATTTATTTGTTTGTTTTTTGGAAGTTGAGATTCAAACTGTGGGACAGATGTTCCAAATATTTTGGGAAGCCACAGAAAACAAAGTCTATAAGAAAAGATATAAAAGAAATATAAAAATAATTTTATTCTGTAAAAACATTATTAATTAATTTCTAAGGTCTTTTTTTGTGAAATATATGAATCATTGGGAATTTATCAAAGTTGACTAAAATAATTATAGAAAACCTGAGGAAGTTAAAGTAAATGAGAATGTTTCCCTACTCCCTGAAAGAGTGGATCTGGGTTATTTCATAAGATAACTTTTTTCAAATCCTTGTGGAACAGATCATTTTCAGCCCATTTAAACATTTCCGGAACATAAAGATGAAAAGCTATCATGTGATGCTAATAACAAAACCTAAAAAGTATAGAAAGAAAATATCAATCTTAATTATAAATATAGATGCAAAAATAACAAATAAATCATCAACAAATGATCTCCAGCTGTATTTGAAAACCTCAATCCACCATGGCCAGTGGGTTTGTTTCCTGAATGCAAGAATGGATCAATACTAGGAAATCTATTAAATCCTTCATATTAACAGATTTAAATGGAATGTATATTTAACTATCTCCATGTGAAATTTGACTGAATATAATTATCATTTATAGATCAAATGAAAGAATAGAATTTTTGCCTTGATCCAATAAAACTGTATACATATATATCTTAGATTCAAGTACAAATCAATTTTCTGTTGTGATTTCATAGAAGTAAATAATATATAGGCATATTTAAAGGAAGTCCAGTACAAATCTTTTTATCATTTACTTTATCATTTTCTTTTAATTTCATATGTATGCTACTTCATTGTTAGTATTTGAGATTTATTCTTCCCTATTCTGTAGCCCCCAAATGAAAAAAAGTGACTTCTAATTCACTCATCTATTTAGTAATTCACTCACATACCAGGTATTTACTGAGTAACTACTCTGTGTCAGACACTGTTCTAGAATATTGAGATACATTAGTAAACAAAAGTTACTTTCTGAAGCTTATATTTTAGTAGTAATTTTTTTCTATTGTGGATGTATGATTACTGGGATTTACAGACATTAGAAATAGAAATATTATATATTTTACAATCTCTCATCAAAAGAAATTAATATTAATTTGCCAGTAGAAGTGATATTTGGATATTTTAAACTTCTGTCTCGTAATTCTTAACCCAAAGAACTGCCCCTATGTAACAGAAAATAATTAAAAAAGTGTATAATTTGTGTCAGAGCAACTTACCATGTACAACCATAAGTCTCTATCTGCAAGACCATTTTTTGCATATTAATTATAGTATCTATGACTTTTTATAATATCCCTTGTCTCAGGACAACTTTAAATATCCTCTCTGTTATTACAAGGTCAATATTGAATTTAATTCAACAAATATTTTGAATTATTATGATTGTTATATCTTATTTAATGAAGAGATTTATCCAGAAATCTTTACTCTCAAAGACCTTATAGTTGGCTGGGCAAGATTGTCCAAAATAATGAACTTCCACATAAATAAGGGAATATGGGGAAGATAAAAAACAAGGAAAAATAAAACAAAATAAATAAATGCTAAGGGCATAGTCATTAATCTCAGCCTTAAGAAATGAGCAAAAGCTAATAAAGTCAGAGAAGTACAAGGGTGAAAATATACTTGAACACTGAAAGATGTTGAGAAGTTCAGAGCGGCTGGAAAATAGGGTACATCAGAGCAGGGTGGCAAGAGATGTGTCTGGAAATGTATAATTGGAAGAACCTGAAACAGTTTATCCTGTAAGTAATAAAATATGGTAAAATTTTTGAGGACCAAGATGTAATTTGTGCCTTAGTGCAGTAATGGTTGCTATCATGGAGTTAATTTGGGACAAGGCAGAGATTATAGATATGAAGACTCAATTAATAAGCTATTACCATGATTCATTTGAGATATGATATGGATCTGATCTAGTTATTGGAAGAAAGAATGGAAAGGAAGTAGAATTTACAGATTAGATGTGGATGATAGAAAGAATTGGACATGACTTCATTATTACCCAGAATGACTTATGAGGGTGGAGATGTGGTTATTTAAAAAGAGACCATAGGTAAAAAAGGAACTTTTGGTGTAAACTTTATTTTGCTTATTTTTAGCTTTGGTTGTGTTTAATTTGTGTTGCAGGAGAAATTTAATGTGGAAATGAGGGCAGGTAATAGTATATTTGAATTAAGACCAATCTCATGTTCAAAATTCCACCTTACACTTACCTAAGTATTTTGAATATTAGTGACATTAACTATATCTTTTATAACATACATAATTACAAAATATTTTATAATAAATATAATTAGAGAATATTTTATATATTGGTTAGGAATTCAATGTGAAAGTAGTTCCCTCATCATTGGATGGATTGTGTATATTAAAATTTTGGCAATTGTAAGAATGGAGTCTAGCAAAGTGAGGAAAGACAGAAAGAAGAAAATAAACATTCAATACTATCCAAAGAGAATTTTGATTTACTTATGCTCCTTTTACTCAGATTAAGGAAAGGATTAACCAAAGAAAATTTAAGCACAACCCATGGACACAGACAATGATATGGGGATCGGCTTGGGAAGGGGGTAGGGTGGGACTTGGTGGAGGTGGGGAAAGGGGGAAAAAGCAAGAACTGTAACAGCACAAACAATAACAAATAAAATAAAAAAATAATCAATAGAAACACATATTTTGAAGGCTCACTAAACGTGATTAAGATAACATTCCCATTTGTTTATTTTTTTTCTTTTGTTTCCCTTGCCTGAGGAGATATATCAGATAAAATATTGCTACAAGCAATGCCCAAGATTTTATGGCATGTTTTCTTCTAGGATCTTTATGGTTTTAGGTCTAATGTTAAGTCTTTAACCCATTTTGAATTTATTCTTGTATGTGGTGTAAGAGGGTGTTCTAGTTTCTTTTGTCTGCACATATCTATCTGGTTTAACCAAGACCATTGATTGAATAAACTATCTTTAGCCCACTGTATGTACTTCATCTGTTGAATATTAATTGAATACAAAGATACGGGTTTATTTCTGGGCTGTCTATTCTGTTCTGTTGATCTATGTGTCTGTTTTTAAGGCAGTACCATGCTGTTTAGATTACTATAGCCTTATAGTATAGTTTGATATTAGTAAACATAATTCCTCCAACTTTGTTCTTTCTCAGGATCAATTGTAGTTATGCAGGGCCTTTTGTGGTTCCATATAAATTTTTGAAATATTTGTCCTAGTTTTGTGAAATACATCATTGGAATGATGAAAGGAATTGTGCTGAATCTATAGATTGCTTTGAGTAGCACGGACATTTTAATGATGTCAATTCTTCCTATCCGTGAACATGGTATGTGGTTCCACTTATTTGTATCCTCTTCAATTTCTTTCTTCAATGTCTTGTAATTTTCCAAGTACAGGTCTTTTACATTATTGTTTAGATTTATTCCTAGGTATTTTATTCTTTTTGAAGGAATTGTGAATGGGATTGTTTTCTTAATTTCCCTTTCTGATAATTCATTATTGACATGTAAAAATGCAATTGATTTTTGGATTCTGCTACTTTGCTGAATTCATTTATCAGACTAAAAAGTTTTTGCACAGCAAAGGAAACTGTCAACAAAATAAAAAGGCAACCCATGGGATGGGATAACATATTTGCCAATACATCTGAAAAGGGGTTAATATCCAAAATTTATAATGAACTTATAAAATTCAATACCAAAAAACAAACAGTCCAATTAAAAAATGGAGAGAGGACCTGAATGGACACTTCTCCAAAGAAGACATACAGAGGGCCAATAGACATAAGAAAACATGCTCAATGTCACTAATCATAGAGAAATGAAAATTAAAACCACAACGAGATATCACCTCAAACCTGTAAGAATAGCTATTATCAATAAATCAACAAACATCAAGTTTTGGTGAAGATGTGGAGAAAGGGGAACTGTCCTGCCCTGTTGGGGGGAATGTAGGTAAGTACAGCCACTGTGGAAAGTAATATGGAGATACTTCAAAAAATTAAAAATGGATCTGCCTTTTGACTCAGCAATATCACTTCTTGGACTATATCTGAAGAAATCCAAAACACTAATTTGAAAGAAAATAAGCACCTCTATGTTCACTGCAGCATTAATTACAATTGCCACGATACAGAAGCAGCCCAAATATCCATCAGTAGGTAAGTGGGTAAAACAACTATGCGACATTAACACAATGGAATACTGCTCAGCTGTAAAAAAGAAGAAAATTGGGGAAGATGGCAGCAAATTAGCTGGGAGCTGAGTCCACTTATCCCTGCTCATGGATGAAACACCTAGCCAAACTTCTGAGGAACACAGGAAACAGAAAAAAGTATCCCAGCATATATGAAGATTGGAGACCAAAAATTGTAGAGGACATTGAAAAATCAGAGAAGTAGGAGGAAGCTGTGAACTCAGGATAACTCCAGGAAGAGGAAACCTACCAACAAAGGAAGCACCAACAGAAAACAAGAGAAGAAGGTGAAGGAGGGAGTAAAAGCCACAATAACTCAACCCAGGACATATCTGGAAATAAAACTAAATAGTGGAGAAATTACTCAGAACAAACAACTGAACAAGAGCAAGAGAGAATCCTCAAATCCTTGTGCACAAAGAAGAACCAGCTTCAGCACAACCTGTCCACACCCCCACAACAGAATACAAGATGTGGTGGATGTAGTGACCCTCAGTTAACCAGCTTGAGGTAAGGACCCACCAAAGAAAGAACCAACAACAACCAAAACCCAAAGGCATACAGAGAACCAACATCAATGACAGCCCAAGACCAACAAGCTCAGGAAATCAAGGAGACAGCACCACTGAAAATCACAGATCTTCTACCATAGAAGTTCACACGATAAACACAGGGGGGCAATTTCAAAAGTAGAAGCTAACAAGAAGAGTCTCAGAGACAATGGGAAGACAAAGAAACAATCCCCAAATGAAAGGAAAGGAAGAAGCTTCAGAAAGAATGCTAAATGAAATAAAGGCAAGTCAATGATCAGATATTGAGTTCAAAACAATGGTGATAAGGAATCTCGATGAGCTCAGAGAGAATTACCAAAACTACAAGGAAACTATAATTAACTCACTGCCAAATACATCAGCATGAAAAAGGAACTGTCAACAAAGGACAAGAGGAAATGAAACATACAATTTCTGAACTGAAGAACACAGTAGAAGGAATCAAAACAAGGCTCTATGAAGTAGAGGATCAGATCAGCAAGCTGGAGGACAAGGTAGAAAAAAACACCCAGAATGAGCAAGAAAAGGAAAGGATGCTCAGAAAGAATGAAGAGGGGTTAAGGGAAATGCAGCACAACATGAAACGTGATGATATCCGTAAAATGGGCATACCAAAAGGACAAGAAGAAGAGCAAGGGATAGAAAACCTGTTTGAAAAAGTAATGATGGAAAACTTCCAAAATTTCATGAGAGAAAAAGTCACACACAGCCAGGTAACACAGAGAGTCCCAATCAAGAGGAACCCAGAGAGGCCCACTTGAAGAGACATCATAATTAAAATGACAAAATTCCAAGATAAAGAGAGAATCTTAAAGGCAGCAAGGAAAAACAGGAAGTAACATATAAGGGAGCTCCGATAATACTAGCAGCTGACTTCTCAATGGAAATGCTCCAAGCCAGAAGGGAATGGCAAGAAATAATCCAAGTAATGAGAACCAGAGGCAGGCAACCAAGACTACTTTAACCAGCAAGGCTCTCAATTAAAATGGAAGGCCAAATAAGGAGCATCCCAGACAAATGAAGTCTAAAAGAATACACCTCCACCTAACCAGCTCTGCAAGAGATGCTACAGGAACACAGGAACACAGGAACAGGTGCTTCAAGAAGGAAGAGATGCTTCAAGAACAGGAAGAAATCAGTGAGATAGAGAGGAACACAGGTACCAAAAAATGCCAATGAATAAATATGTATCAATAATAACCTTAAATATAAATGGATTAAATGCCCCAATCAAAAGACACAGAATAGCGGAATGGATAAGAAAACATGACCCACACATATGCTGCCTACAACAGACCCACCTCAGAACAAAAGACCTACACAGACTGAAAGTGAAGGGCTGGAAACAAATCTTCCAAAAAAATGGAAAGGGAAAAAAAAAAAAAAAGCTGGGGTAGCAATACTCACATAGAACAGAATAGACTTCAAAAAAGAGTCATAAAAAGAGATGCAGAAGATCACTTCATAATACTCAAAGGAAGAATCCATCAAGAAGACATAAATGTTGCAAATACATATGCACCCAGCATAGGAGCACCCAAATACATAAAGAAAAACTTGGAGGACTTCAAGAAAGATATTGACAGCAACACAACTATAGGAGGGGATTTTAACACTCTACTGTCAAAAATGGAAAGATCTTCCAAACAAAATATCAACAAAGATATTGTGGCACTGAACAGTGTCCTAGATCAAAAGGACTTAACTGATATATACAGAGCCTTTCATCGCAAACAAGCAAAATACACATTCTTTTCAAATACACATGGAACATTTTCAAGGATAGACCACGGGATAGGATGCAAAACCAGCCTCAACAAGCTCAAGAAAATTGAAATCATATCAAGGATTTTATCTGACCACAATGGATTGAAATGAGAAACCAACCTCAAGGAAAAAAAAACCCCAAACACTCAAAATCATGGAGATTGAATAGCATGCTATTAAACAATGAGTGGGTTAAGAATGACATTAGGGAAGATATCAAAAAGTTTCTGGAAACAAATGAAAATGAAAGAGTCTAAAACTTATGGGACACAGTGAAGGAAGTCCTGAGAGGGAAATTCATAGTGATACAAGCCTACCTAAAAAGAATAGAAACACTTCAAATAAACAACCTAACCCTACACCTACAAGAACTTGAGGAACAACAACAAAGCCAACCCAGAGCAAGTACAAAGAAGGAAATAACGAAGATCAGACCAGACTTAAATGACATAGAGACTAAAAGGAAAATTCTGAGGATCAATGAATCCAGGAGCTGGTTCTTGGAAAAGATAAACAAAGTCGACAAGCCTTTAAGCATGCTCATCAAGAAAAAGAGAGAGAGGATCCAAATAAACACAATTAGAAATGAAAGAGGAGAGACGACAACTAATACCACAGAAATACAAAGGATTGTAAGAAATTACTACGAAGAACTATATGCCAAGAAATATGAAAACCTTGTTGAAATGGACAAGTTTCTAGAACTATATAACCTTCCAAAACTCAATGAAGAAGAAGCAGAAAGCCTGAACAGACCAATAACAGCTGATGAAATTGAAACAGTAATTAAAAAGCTTCTGATGCACAAAGGCCCTGGACCTGAAGGTTTCACAGGAGAATTTTACAAAGCATTTAAGGCAAAGTTAACCTCCATCCTCCAAAAAATTCAAGAAGATGGAAGACTCCCAAACCCTTTTTATGAGGCCAGCAGCATCGTAATTCCACAACCAGATAAAGACACAACAAAGAAAGAAAACTTCAGGTCAGTATTGCTGATGAACATAGATGGTAAAATCCTCAACAAAACATTGGCAAACTGCATCCAGCAATGCGTTAAAAACATTGTACACCATGACCAAGAGGGATTCACCCCAGGATGCAAGGATGGTACAATATTCACAATCAATAAACATAATATACCCCATCAACAAAATGAAAGACAAAATCACATGATCATATCAATAGATGCAGAAAAAGCATTTGAAAAGGAACAGCACCCATTTATGATGAAAAAAAAAGCAAACCACTTAGCAAAGTGGGAATACATGGAGCATTCCTCAACATAATAAGGGTCATATATGAGAGACCTGCAGCCAACATCATACTCAATGGACAAAAAACTTAGAGCTTTCCCACTAAGATCCAGAACAAGACAAGGATGCCCCCTCTCACCACTCCTATTCAACATAGTACTGGAAGTCCTAGCCACAGCAATCAGACAAGAAAAAGAAATAAAAGGCATCCTAATTGGAAAGGAGGAAGTAAAACTGTCATTGTTTGCAGATGACAGAATAGTGTACATAGAAAATCATATAGACTCCACCAAAAAACTACTCGACCTAATAAATGAATTGGGCAAAACAGCCAGATACAAAGTCAATACTCAGAAATCAAAGGCAATCTTGTACACCAACAGTGAAATATCAGAAACAGAAATCAGGAAAAAATTCCCATTTGATATAGCAAAAAGAAAAATAAAATACCTAGGAATAAACCTAAGCAAAGAGGTAAAAGACCCATACTCAGAAAACTATACAACACTGAAGAAAGAAAGAAAGGAAG
Organism: Desmodus rotundus; assembly: GCF_022682495.2. Classification (NCBI taxonomy): domain Eukaryota; kingdom Metazoa; phylum Chordata; class Mammalia; order Chiroptera; family Phyllostomidae; genus Desmodus; species Desmodus rotundus. The sequence continues at coordinate 61,789,132 of NC_071394.1, forward strand.
ACTGAAACAAATGGAAACATATATCATGCTCATGGATTGGAAGAATTAACATCATCAAAATGGCCATACTACCCAAAGCGATTTATAGATTCAATAGAATCCCTATTAAATTATCAATAACGTATTTCACAGATATAGAACAAGCATTTCAGAAATTTATATGGAAACATAATTGACCGCAAATAGCTGCAGCAATTTTGAGAAAGAAGAACAAAGCAGGAGGGGTCACAATACCTGATATCAAACTGTAATACAAGGCCACTGTAATCAAAACAGCCTGATACTGGCATAAAAACAGGCACATAGACCAATGGAACAGAACAGAGAGCCCAGAAATAAACCCAAGTCTCTACAGTCAATTAATGTTTGACAAAGGGTGCAGGAGCATAAAATGGAGTAAAAATATCCTCTTCAACAGATGGTGTTGGGAGATCTGGACAGCTACATGCAAAAAAATGAAACTCAATCACCAATTTACACCATACACAAAAGTAAATTCAAGGTGGATAAAAGACTTAAATATAAGTCGTGACACCATAAAAGTGCTAGAGGAAAACATCAGCAGGAAAATCTCAGACATTCCACACAGCAACATCTTCATAGACATGTACCCTAGAGCAAGGGACATGAGGGAAAGAATAAACACATGGGACCTCATCAAATCAAACAGCTTCTGCATGGCTAAAGAAAACAACATTGAAATGAAAAGAGAACCAACTATATGGGAAAACATATTTGCCAATGATACCTCAGACAAGGGTCTGATCTCCAAAATATATAAAAAACTCACACAACTCCACTCCAGGAAGACAAAAAATAAAAATAAAAAATGAGCAAAGGACATGGACAGACACTTTTCCAAGGAGGACATACAGAGGGCCCAGAGACATATGAAAAGATGCTCAGCATCACTAGCCATCAGACAGATGCAAATGAAAACCACAATGAGATACTGTCTCACACTGGTCAGAATGGCCATCATAAACAAATCAACACACAAATGTTGGAGAGGATGTGGAGAAAAGGGGACCTTAGGGCACTGTTGGTGGGAATGCAGACTGGTGCAGCCACTGTTGAAAACAGTATGGGATTTCCTCAGAAAACTAAAAATGAAACTGCCTTTTGACCCAACAATTCCACTGCTGAGATTATACGCTAAGAGCCCTGAAACACCAATCTAAAAGAACCTATGCACCCTAATGTTCATAACAGCACCATTTACAATAGCCAAGTGCTGGAAGCAACCTAAGTGCCCATCAGCAAATGAGTGGATCCAAAAACTATGGTACATTTACACAATGGAATTCTATGCAGCAGAGAGAAAGAAGGAGCTCATACCCTTTGGGACAGCATGGATGTAACTGGAGCGCATTATTCTACGTGAAATAATCCAGGCCGTGAGGGACAAATACCATATGATCTCAGCTTTGACTGGAACATAATCAACAGAAGAAAAAAGCAAACAAAATATAACCAGAGACATTGAAATTAAGAACTATCTAACAATAGGCAGAGGGGAGTGGGGAGGGGACAGTGGGGAGAAGGGTTTTCAGGAACTACTATAAAGGACACATGGACATAACCAAGGGGAGGGTGGAAGCAAAGGAGGGAGGTGGGTTTAGCTGGGGTGGGGGGCAGGGGTGGATGTGGACAAGTGTAATTGAACAATAATAAAATAATGAAAAAAATTATTTAGCATTCCTGATTTTATGTCTGAAATTTAACTGTTAAAACCTAGTCTAAACCCTGGCTGCGTAGTTCAATTGGTTAGAGCATTGTCCTGATACGCCAAAGTTGAGGGTTCAATCCCTGGTCTAGGGACATACAAGAATCAACAAATGAATGCATAAATTTGTGGAAAAACAACTGGATATTTCTCTCTCTCTCTCCTTCTCTCCTTTCCTCTCTCCCTCTAAAAGTCAATAAAAGAAAAATTAAAGCTTAGTTTACATTATATATTTTGTTCATATCTAAAGGAATTAGTCTTTCAACTGTTATTCATGTATGCATTCATGTAAATAAAAGATCAAACTAATGGCTTGTTAAGAAGCACAGGGGTAAAATAAAGATCATGAACAACTAGGAATGGATAAGGAGGGATTTTTGAAGTCTAAGAACTTATTAGTTTATCATTAGCTACTTCACAAATTTGTCTGTGAACCATTATCAAATATTTAGCAAATAAAACCAGAAAGAAAAAAGTTGACTCTGCATTTGTGGTTTATTATTCATTTTTATTTGCAGTGGAAGTGGTTGAATGGCATTTTCCTCCAAGAAACTTTGCTCATTCTCTTAAGGTAACCGAGAGATCAAAGAGACTTCAAAGCAAAGAGGAAGAAATTAAGGGGCTGTTGAAAACCTCACAGCAACATTAGAAAAGAAAGTAATGCTTGCAGGGACATGTGGCACCTAAGGCCATCCCTGTGCTGAGACAAGATTAAGAATTCGTCACAACTGCAGATTCAATTTTCAGGTAACTAGACTGAAAAAGACCTGAGACTTTACAGTCTGCAGCGTGATCAGTCTTTTCCAGCAACATGGCTAGGGTTCAGAATCTGACTCCAATCAAATGAGGGATGAAAACTGGGTTCAATAATTTAATACAAAAAGCCCTGCAGCTTTTTTTTTTTTTCATACAGATTGCTAAAACACTCTTTGTGGAGTTTCAAATCATCAAGTCCTTTTCCTCTTCCAAGTTCACATTATAAACCTAGAGCCTTGCTACTCAGTGTCTTTTACAACCAGCAGCTTCCTTGTCACTGAGAACTGTTAGAAATGAAGAACTCAGGGTCTCACTCCAGACATTTTCTATCAGAATGAATGCTTTCAATTTGCCGTACATCTGAAAATGGAGTGCAGTGGCATTGAATGTAAACTGTGTTTGAAATTTTTAAAAAAATTAAAGACTAAAATGCATTGGATTTGTACATAATAAAGTCTAAAACATATTATCTGAAATATGCTTCTCTGGAAGCAAACCATATCTGTGGGTACTTCTGTTGGATGACACAGACACTGGTATAATTGAATGTGACCTTTTTATCATTTCTTCTCCCTCTTTTTCATTGTTATTGTATTTTTCCATTACCATTTATCCCTCTTACCCCTTCCCCCTCAATCACCATACTGTTGTCTATGAGTCCTTTGTCCTTTTTACTCAATCCCTCCAACACTTAACCTCTCCTCCTATAGCTGTCAGCCTGCTCTCTACCTATGAGTCTCTCTCTATTTTGCTTGTAAGTTCAGTTAGTTCATTAGATTCTACATGTGAAAGAAATAATACGATATTTTTCTTTCTCTGACTGGCATATTTCACTCAGCATGATGTTCTCTAGGTCCATTGTGATGGTGAAAACAATAAAATTTCTTGTATTTCTTAATTTTTAATATTTCATTTTTAAAAAATTACTTTCTTTTTGTTCAATTACAGCTGTTTGCATTTTCTCCCAACCTATCCCCGCCACTGTTACTCCAGCCAAACCAACCTCCCTCCCTTGCTCCCACCTTCCCCTTTGGTTATGTCCATGTATCCTTTATAGTAGTTCCTGGAAACCCTTCTCCCCACTGTCCCCTCCCCACTCCCCTCTGCCTATTGTTAGATAGTTCTTAATTTCAATGTCTCTGGTTATATTTTGTTTGCTTTTTTCTTCTGTTGATTATGTTCCAGTCAAAGCTGAGATCATATGGTATTTGTCCCTCACGGCCTGGATTATTTCACGTAGAATAATGCGCTCCAGTTACATCCATGCTGTCCCAAAGGGTATGAGCTCCTTCTTTCTCTCTGCTGCATAGAATTCCATTGTGTAAATGTACCATAGTTTTTGGATCCACTCATTTGCTGATGGGCACTTAGGTTGCTTCCAGCACTTGGCTATTGTAAATGGTGCTGTTATGAACATTAGGGTGCATAGGTTCTTTTAGATTGGTGTTTCAGGGCTCTTAGCGTATAATCTCAGCAGTGGAATTGTTGGGTCAAAAGGCAGTTTCATTTTTAGTTTTCTGAGGAAATCCCATACTGTTTTCAACAGTGGCTGCACCAGTCTGCATTCCCACCAACAGTGCCCTAAGGTCCCCTTTTCTCCACATCCTCTCCAACATTTGTGTGTTGATTTGTTTATGATGGCCATTCTGACCAGTGTGAGACAGTATCTCATTGTGGTTTTCATTTGCATCTGTCTGATGGCTAGTGATGCTGAGCATCTTTTCATATGTCTCTGGGCCCTCTGTATGTCCTCCTTGGAAAAGTGTCTGTCCATGTCCTTTGCTCATTTTTTATTTTTATTTTTTGTCTTCCTGGAGTGGAGTTGTGTGAGTTTTTTATATATTTTGGAGATCAGACCCTTGTCTGAGGTATCATTGGCAAATATGTTTTCCCATATAGTTGGTTCTCTTTTCATTTCAATGTTGTTTTCTTTAGCCATGCAGAAGCTGTTTGATTTGATGAGGTCCCATGTGTTTATTCTTTCCCTCATGTCCCTTGCTCTAGGGTACATGTCTATGAAGATGTTGCTGTGTGGAATGTCTGAGATTTTCCTGCTGATGTTTTCCTCTAGCACTTTTATGGTGTCACGACTTATATTTAAGTCTTTTATCCACCTTGAATTTACTTTTGTGTATGGTGTAAATTGGTGATTGAGTTTCATTTTTTTGCATGTAGCTGTCCAGATCTCCCAACACCATCTGTTGAAGAGGATATTTTTACTCCATTTTATGCTCCTGCACCCTTTGTCAAACATTAATTGACTGTAGAGACTTGGGTTTATTTCTGGGCTCTCTGTTCTGTTCCATTGGTCTATGTGCCTGTTTTTATGCCAGTATCAGGCTGTTTTGATTACAGTGGCCTTGTATTACAGTTTGATATCAGGTATTGTGACCCCTCCTGCTTTGTTCTTCTTTCTCAAAATTGCTGCAGCTATTTGCGGTCAATTATGTTTCCATATAAATTTCTGAAATGCTTGTTCTATATCTGTGAAATACGTTATTGATAATTTAATAGGGATTCTATTGAATCTATAAATCGCTTTGGGTAGTATGGCCATTTTGATGATGTTAATTCTTCCAATCCATGAGCATGATATATGTTTCCATTTGTTTCAGTCTTCCTTTCTTTCTTTCTTCAGTGTTGTATAGTTTTCTGAGTATGGGTCTTTTACCTCTTTGCTTAGGTTTATTCCTAGGTATTTTATTTTTCTTTTTGCTATATCAAATGGGAATTTTTTCCTGATTTCTGTTTCTGATATTTCACTGTTGGTGTACAAGATTGCCTTTGATTTCTGAGTATTGACTTTGTATCTGGCTGTTTTGCCCAATTCATTTATTAGGTCGAGTAGTTTTTTGGTGGAGTCTATATGATTTTCTATGTACACTATTCTGTCATCTGCAAACAATGACAGTTTTACTTCCTCCTTTCCAATTAGGATGCCTTTTATTTCTTTTTCTTGTCTGATTGCTGTGGCTAGGACTTCCAGTACTATGTTGAATAGGAGTGGTGAGAGGGGGCATCCTTGTCTTGTTCTGGATCTTAGTGGGAAAGCTCTAAGTTTTTTGTCCATTGAGTATGATGTTGGCTGCAGGTCTCTCATATATGACCCTTATTATGTTGAGGAATGCTCCATGTATTCCCACTTTGCTAAGTGGTTTGCTTTTTTTTTCATCATAAATGGGTGCTGTTCCTTTTCAAATGCTTTTTCTGCATCTATTGATATGATCATGTGATTTTGTCTTTCATTTTGTTGATGGGGTATATTATGTTTATTGATTGTGAATATTGTACCATCCTTGCATCCTGGGGTGAATCCCTCTTGGTCATGGTGTACAATGTTTTTAACGCATTGCTGGATGCAGTTTGCCAATGTTTTGTTGAGGATTTTACCATCTATGTTCATCAGCAATACTGACCTGAAGTTTTCTTTCTTTGTTGTGTCTTTATCTGGTTGTGGAATTACGATGCTGCTGGCCTCATAAAAAGGGTTTGGGAGTCTTCCATCTTCTTGAATTTTTTGGAGGATGGAGGTTAACTTTGCCTTAAATGCTTTGTAAAATTCTCCTGTGAAACCTTCAGGTCCAGGGCCTTTGTGCATCAGAAGCTTTTTAATTACTGTTTCAATTTCATCAGCTGTTATTGGTCTGTTCAGGCTTTCTGCTTCTTCTTCATTGAGTTTTGGAAGGTTATATAGTTCTAGAAACTTGTCCATTTCAACAAGGTTTTCATATTTCTTGGCATATAGTTCTTCGTAGTAATTTCTTACAATCCTTTGTATTTCTGTGGTATTAGTTGTCGTCTCTCCTCTTTCATTTCTAATTGTGTTTATTTGGATCCTCTCTCTCTTTTTCTTGATGAGCATGCTTAAAGGCTTGTCGACTTTGTTTATCTTTTCCAAGAACCAGCTCCTGGATTCATTGATCCTCAGAATTTTCCTTTTAGTCTCTATGTCATTTAAGTCTGGTCTGATCTTCGTTATTTCCTTCTTTGTACTTGCTCTGGGTTGGCTTTGTTGTTGTTCCTCAAGTTCTTGTAGGTGTAGGGTTAGGTTGTTTATTTGAAGTGTTTCTATTCTTTTTAGGTAGGCTTGTATCACTATGAATTTCCCTCTCAGGACTTCCTTCACTGTGTCCCATAAGTTTTAGACTCTTTCATTTTCATTTGTTTCCAGAAACTTTTTGATATCTTCCCTAATGTCATTCTTAACCCACTCATTGTTTAATAGCATGCTATTCAATCTCCATGATTTTGAGTGTTTGGGGTTTTTTTTTCCTTGAGGTTGGTTTCTCATTTCAATCCATTGTGGTCAGATAAAATCCTTGATATGATTTCAATTTTCTTGAGCTTGTTGAGGCTGGTTTTGCATCCTATCCCGTGGTCTATCCTTGAAAATGTTCCATGTGTATTTGAAAAGAATGTGTATTTTGCTTGTTTGCGATGAAAGGCTCTGTATATATCAGTTAAGTCCTTTTGATCTAGGACACTGTTCAGTGCCACAATATCTTTGTTGATATTTTGTTTGGAAGATCTTTCCATTTTTGACAGTAGAGTGTTAAAATCCCCTCCTATAGTTGTGTTGCTGTCAATATCTTTCTTGAAGTCCTCCAAGTTTTTCTTTATGTATTTGGGTGCTCCTATGCTGGGTGCATATGTATTTGCAACATTTATGTCTTCTTGATGGATTCTTCCTTTGAGTATTATGAAGTGATCTTCTGCATCTCTTTTTATGACTCTTTTTTGAAGTCTATTCTGTTCTATGTGAGTATTGCTACCCCAGCTTTTTTTTTTTTTTTCCCTTTCCATTTTTTTGGAAGATTTGTTTCCAGCCCTTCACTTTCAGTCTGTGTAGGTCTTTTGTTCTGAGGTGAGTCTGTTGTAGGCAGCATATGTGTGGGTCATGTTTTCTTATCCATTCCGCTATTCTGTGTCTTTTGATTGGGGCATTTAATCCATTTATATTTAAGGTTATTATTGATACATATTTATTCATTGGCATTTTTTGGTACCTGTGTTCCTCTCTATCTCACTGATTTCTTCCTGTTCTTGAAGCATCTCTTCCTTCTTGAAGCACCTGTTCCTGTGTTCCTGTGTTCCTGTAGCATCTCTTGCAGAGCTGGTTAGGTGGAGGTGTATTCTTTTAGACTTCATTTGTCTGGGATGCTCCTTATTTGGCCTTCCATTTTAATTGAGAGCCTTGCTGGTTAAAGTAGTCTTGGTTGCCTGCCTCTGGTTCTCATTACTTGGATTATTTCTTGCCATTCCCTTCTGGCTTGGAGCATTTCCATTGAGAAGTCAGCTGCTAGTATTATCGGAGCTCCCTTATATGTTACTTCCTGTTTTTCCTTGCTGCCTTTAAGATTCTCTCTTTATCTTGGAATTTTGTCATTTTAATTATGATGTCTCTTCAAGTGGGCCTCTCTGGGTTCCTCTTGATTGGGACTCTCTGTGTTACCTGGCTGTGTGTGACTTTTTCTCTCATGAAATTTTGGAAGTTTTCCATCATTACTTTTTCAAACAGGTTTTCTATCCCTTGCTCTTCTTCTTGTCCTTTTGGTATGCCCATTTTACGGATATCATCACGTTTCATGTTGTGCTGCATTTCCCTTAACCCCTCTTCATTCTTTCTGAGCATCCTTTCCTTTTCTTGCTCATTCTGGGTGTTTTTTTCTACCTTGTCCTCCAGCTTGCTGATCTGATCCTCTACTTCATAGAGCCTTGTTTTGATTCCTTCTACTGTGTTCTTCAGTTCAGAAATTGTATGTTTCATTTCCTCTTGTCCTTTGTTGACAGTTCCTTTTTCATGCTGATGTATTTGGCAGTGAGTTAATTATAGTTTCCTTGTAGTTTTGGTAATTCTCTCTGAGCTCATCGAGATTCCTTATCACCATTGTTTTGAACTCAATATCTGATCATTGACTTGCCTTTATTTCATTTAGCATTCTTTCTGAAGCTTCTTCCTTTCCTTTCATTTGGGGATTGTTTCTTTGTCTTCCCATTGTCTCTGAGACTCTTCCTTTTAGCCTTGTTTCTTAAGTTGATCTGTTCTGATCCCCTGGATTTATGGTATAAACTTCTGTGGTAGAATACCTGTGAGATTCAGTGGTATAGTCTCCTCGATCTCCCGAACTCACTGATCTTGGGCTGTAGTTTATGTTGCCTCTGGTATGTCTTTTGTTTTTGGTTGTTGTTGGTTCTTTCTTTGGTGGATCCTTCCCACCCTCTGTTTAACTAAGGGTCACTCTGTCCAACCATCTCTCGTTTTATGTTGTGCAGGTGTGGGCAGGTCGTGTTGGAGCTGGTTCTTCCATATGAACAAGGTTTTGAGGCTTTTCTGTTACTCTTTTTCAATTGTTTGTTCTGGGTAATTTCTCCACTATTTAGTTGTATTTCCAGATATGTCCTGAGTAGAGTTAGTGTGGCTTCCACTCCCTCCTTCACCTTCTTCTGATGTTGGTTCCTTTGATCAGTTGGTGGTTCCTTTGTTCGTGGTTTTCCTCTTACCGGAGGTATCCTGGTGTTCACAGCTTCTTCCTACTCTTTTTTGTGATAGGTTGGAGGGGGAAGGTGAAATGGTTTAAGACAGCAGGAGTATATTCTATGATATTTAAAGTACCAGCCCTTAGAGAAAAGATTGGAGATTCTTTGGGTATGTATAGTGTTAAACTTGATGATTCCCCCACCTAGCCACTTGTTAGAATGGGTGGAAAGTAGATAAGACTCTTGTTGGGGTGGGGTGAAGGATTGTGAGTTGGATGTAGAAAGCTGTGAGCTTGTGGGAGGTCAGATTATGAGGTAAAGTGAGATTAAAGGGTAGAAAATAGGTGCAATATGTGAGAGAGTATAGTTATCCACACCAATAATAAAGTTCAGGAAACAGTGAAGTGAGCTAAGATCTGGGAGGAGTGCTGTGTAGTATTTACAAATGTATGGAACAGGTGTTATTTCCAATAGTAATGGAGCAACATTATATGACAGAATCTATGTGACTGGATAACTAGAATAGAGTGTATAGGTCCTAGAGTAGTGTGTTAATGGAACACAAGTGAAGTGAAAGACAGTTAATTAATAGTACACTATGATAGACAGAACAAGGAGAAACCAGTCAAACAATGCAAATTAACCAGTCAAGTGAAGAAGACTAAATAGAAAAAGAGAAATGCAAAACTAGTCATAAAATGAGATATGTAAGACTGTTGGGGAGCTTTAATGCAGCCCCCCAGTCTGCCACGGATGAAAAATAAGTCTACCAAGACATGATCTGCTTGGGGAGGAGAGGTGGCCAATCTCTCAAAGGAGAAGGGCCCAGAGCTTTTCCCTCCATGGGCTTTTACTAGGTTCATTTGCATAAGAATGCAGATAAAGCTCATCAATCATTGTCAGCCAGTAAGGGTTAAACAATACAGGATTTACAGAGAACTTTGAGGGCTTATTCTCAGTTATAGCCAATTAGTTAGAGGGCCATAAAACTTTAGGCACCAGACTCATCTCAGGTCTGGACCCTTATGTTTTAAGCTGAGGGTACAAATTAAGTGGGTTTCACAGGAATGTATGTGTTTTTCTTAGGCCTGATTCCCCAGAGAATCCACCCCTCCCAACACAGCACTGCACTGCCCTCTGTTATTGCTTCAGGCTTAAGTCAGGCAAGGGAAGTAAAGCAGCCAAGAGATTAGGAGACTTCTTGCAGACAGAATGAGGACTCAGGCTATTTCAAAGCCAAGAGGCGAGGGTCCATCACCCTCTTTTGCCACAGCCCCCTGAATCCTTCCCTGCAAGCTTATCCCTGGTGACCAGAGCCTGTCTTAAGTTGATCCTCCCTTGAGGATTCTTACCTGTCATTGGCTAACTGGCCAAGTTCAGAGCCAAGCAGGGTGAAGTGGGCAGAGGTGGCACACCTGCCAGGGGGATAAGCTTTGTCTCCTTTGTGGGTTATGGTCCCATCTCTGACTCAGCCTTAACCATGGGGGGGTTACAGCCTCTGAAACCAGGCAGGGTGGTTCCCAACATAAGACTAATGAAAAAAATGATAATACAAATATACAGTAACATGCAAGTTCTCTAGAGTAGCAAAGGAAATTTGTTTGACTGTCTCAGCTGTTGGGATGCCCCCTCTTTGGGTCCAACTCTGGTCTTTTCACAATTCCAGGTTTTATTGTCTCACTTGTGGGAATTTTTAAAAAAAGGAAAGAAGAAGAGATAAAAAGGGAAAGAAAGAAGGAATAAAACAAGAAAGAAGGAAAGAGAGGAAGAAGATGTTAAATGAAAAATAATAATAAAAAAATAATAAAGAACTACTAAAAAAAAAAAAAAAGCCTCTTGCTGCCTTCAAACTGGCCAAGCCAGTTTTGCTGGGGTTTTTGGCTGCAGGCTGAGGAGGTCTTAGTTTCACTCTTCTCTGTTCCTGATCAGCACTTGGCCAGCCTCCAGCCCTGTTCCCCAGCAACCTCTGGTCCCGCAGGTTCGGGCGCACACTCTCCTTGGGGCTAAGGGTGCAAGATCAGGGCCTCCCGAGGTGTGCACTCTCCCCTGTGCCTCAGATGTGGGCTGTCACAGACCTTTATCTCTGAGCCCCGTGTCTGCCACGGATGAAGAATAAGTCTACCAAGACATGATCCGCTTGGGGAGGAGAGGTGGCCGATCTCTCAAAGGAGAAGGGCCCAGAGCCTTTTCCTCCATGGGCTTTTATTAGGTTCATTTTGCACAGGAATGCAGATAAAGCTCATCAATCATTGTCAGGAAGTAAGGGTCAAACAATACATAACTTACAGAGAACTTTGAGGGTGTATCCTGAGTTGGTCAGTTAGTTAAAGGGCTATAAAACTTTGGGCTCCAGACTCACTTCAGGCCTGGACCCTTATCATTTAAGCTGAGGGTATAAATAAAGCAGGTTTCACAGGATTGTATGCATTCTTTCTTAGGCCTGATTCCCCAGGGAATCTGCCCCTCCCAGCACAGGACTGCAGTGGACTTGGGGGCCCTCTGAGGTGTTCACTCTCCCCAGGGCCTTCCACACCACCAAGGGAGTGCCTCACAGCTGGAGGAGGCTGGAGTGGCTGCTTCAGGAGAATTCCCCAAACTGCCCCTGAGTGTGTCTTTTTTTCACTTTTTCTTTTTGAGAAAATCCTCCTGCTCAATTCTGCTGCTCTATACACAAAGAAGGGCCTGTCCCGTCACACAACCCACCTCTCCAGCTAGACTGGGGACTGTCCAGGTCAGGGCCCCACACTGCCCAACTCTCAACTCTCCCCAGCCGGCACACACGGTCTCCGTGGGTTTACCACTTGGTCCTTATTCCCCTCCCTGTGATTTCAAGCAACCATATCTCTCTCTGTGCTGCTCAAATCTTGTTTGGCAGGGGAGGGAGCTGTTAACCCAGCTCTCTCCCAAGAGTCCTGTGGCAGACCAGGCAGGTTCTGGGCTTGGGGCTACAGTCACCCTGGTCCTTGTACTGGTTCCAGGGATCTTATTGTCCTTAAGCAATCCCCTTACCATGTGGTTTTTCAGTGTATTCTATATTTTTTGGTCTCCTATCTTCATATATGCTGGGGTACTGTTGGCTGTTCGTGTTGTTCCTCAGTAGATTGGCTAGGTGCTTCACCCACCTGCAGGGGGAAGTGAACTCTGCTCCCACCTATCTCGCTGCCATCTTGCATCCTAGGAATGCTAAATAATTAATTTGGGATGTTCAAGTCCATCTATAATTGACGTCTGGCACAAATACCGCCCTTTTTATGTGCTGGTAATCTATACCAAATCTTTTAGTACAAAATCATAAGAGTGCAATTCTGCTACATAACAATATTACTCACGCACACCATATAACATTTTAGGTGAAACGTTCAATTTACTGTCCATTTCATGTGAGGCATTCATGTATCTTACCAGCCACACTTGAAGGTGTTACTTCTGCTGGACCTTGTAGTTCTTAAACCATACCCACATCTTTTTAAATAGGTCAATAAAAGACCATCAACTAAAGCTGTGGACTGGAAGGACTTAAGCACATGTATGAGTATGTTGATAACTTAGTGAGCACCCAACTAGTAATTAGAGGGTGGATCTCATTTCTATTAATGGACAAGGACATTTGGAGTCTTTGGTATGCAATGTTTTACAATTATGAGTAACTGTGGGAAACACAACAAGAACCCTTGAAGTTTTAGGATTTAGGTGTGTGTCTAATTCAATTGTGTTCCCTATTTCACTAGTTTGGTAATTTTTACAATTAATGAAGGCCTCTGATATCTTGTTTAGGCAAAAGGTTAAGTCATTTGCATTGTAAGAACTGCCATTGCTCCCATGAATATCTGTGATGGGTACATAGCATTGTACATTACTATGACATTTCTCTCTTCTCTACCTATCTTTATGTATACAGTAATTTTAATGTAGTTATACAGTGCTATATTGAATGACAATATTGTGTGTTATAAAGATCTCAGGAATTATCCTTTAACGTATTTTAGGAATTTATTGATCTTGGACTGAAGAAGGGCACTTTTTTCATACTTGAGTGTTTCTTTTTTAGATTCCTGCATCTTATTCTAATCATGACTTTTTGTGTTTCTGAAAACCAGAATACTAAATTCACTAAAACTATGAAACTGGTCCAAGAAAGCTAAGATATATAGCCAAGGCACATTTTAGGGAAATAGAGCAGATTTCTCCAAAGCATGTCTTTCTTATCACACTTTCTTAGTTATTTTAAAGACAATATAATTGTTTAGCCTCCAATGATTTTGAAGACATTGGGGATTTCTTCTTAACATTTATGCATTTTAAAACATTTTGACTCATTATTCTGAATGTTTTATGGTTATGCTATTTTGTGTCTTTCATATTTATAATGCATGAGTTGTGTTTCAATAGAGTATTTGTTGTCTTTTATTTCTTTACATTTCAAGAAAATTGAACAAGTAGAGTTTTTTTGATTTTATTCTTTTTCAAAGTTTTAGTGTACTCTTTTGTATTTTTCAAACAATGAACAATTTGTTCTTTATCACTATATATGTTATACATTTTCAGAAATTAGAATATGTAGTAAATAAATGAAATCAAAGAGAAGCAAATCTTTGCTAGAATTTTGATACTCTAAACAAAAGGGATCAAGATGCTAACATTCTTACATTGGGTAAGATTAATGATTGACTCAATCTCACATCTTGTATCTAAACGAGGTACTTGGACCATTGTGAAAAGAGCAGAATATATTGATACTAATGTTAAAGTTAGAATGCACCTGAAATTACTCATGAAGTTACTTTTCTAACATTTAAATATTACCCAGATTCATATCTTGGAACATTTTTGATTCTACCAGTGAAGTTTGTAGGCTTATGGTGGTACAGAAACAAAAAAGTTCCCTTTATCTATTTATAGAATTTTGTATGAAAATTTCTGTTCACTTCCTACCAATCTCAATTTTATAGCCTCCTGTTTCCTATCAATAGTTATCATTCCAAGTGGAAATCCTAAGCATTTTTCTATTTTCTTTATCTCATGGTAATTCTAGTTGCCCTTTTAAAATATTCTTTTGCTTGGCTATTAAAGGAAATAAAAATCAATACATCATTATATATTATAATATTTGTTAATATAAAAAAGGGGAATTCTTAGGGGATCTAATATAGATTTGAGGATATCAGTATGAGCAACTTATATTTATGTGGTGTTTTCTGAGAACGGGAAAGTAGCTATGACTTAGCTAGATTAAGAGTGTAGAGGACTTACCTTCTACGTAAAGCAAAAGCATGTGCAAAACCCCTGACTAGAACATACTTGGTGAGTTGATGTTGAAAGTGTTTTTAGGACTTAGAGAGAAAAGTGTGAGAAGGACATGAGGTGATATGGAACAGCAGTTACTGGAGACAGTGACAAAGACTTTGCTCTTTTCTGTGTTTGGAAGTCATACACATAAAAACTACAGTTAATATTTTATATTGAATAAATATTCAAATTGAGTTTTTTTCTTTCTTCATGGTCCCACATGGAAATCTTTATCATAATTTTCATAAGTTACATAATTATTTTTAAAAGCATCCTTCAGGAAAGACTAATGAGAATCCCTGGGTTCTATTACTACATTTATTTTTATTTACTCTTTCTACATATAGTTTTAAAATCCTTATACATAGAAGTAGAAAATATGCATATAATTTTTCTCTTAATTTTGGGACAGTTTAAGCCTTGTAATTCTTACAGATATTACTTTCCATAATATAAAGGATGTATAGAAAATATTATAACTGATTTTCTACTGAAATCAGGTCATTTTTAATTGACTCAATGAGGCTACTGAGAAAGTACTTTATTAGGATAAAGTGTATCCTCAGTAATATTTATTTTACATTTACTCATGCTCTGATGGAATGTTTTGTTCTGTTCATGAACTACTTCGGCATTTCATTAATAAGACAATTTATTTCTTAGATCTCAAGGTTTAGAAGTATTCTAATTATGCCATATGCTTCATTAAGAATGGAACTGTGATAGATGCCATTAAATTTAAACTTTTATCACAATTGTTCCATTTGCAAGGCCTCACATGAGAAAATGATGCAGAGAAAATGGAGATACTGAGAATAAGATTATATCCATAAAATCTTTGTTGCATTAAACCTTTTTAATTTTTAAGTGATTTGGGTATTGGAATTATTCTATTTTTCTTGGAAGCTCACTTAGATCAAATCAATTTTTTACATTATCAGCAAATTAAAAAAATATTTTACTTATATGTGAAATCTAAAAACACAAACCTGAAATAGACTCATAGGCAAAGTGAACAAATTGATGGTTTCAGAGTGCAGGGCAGGGGTTGGGGGCTGGGTGAGAAAGATGAAGGGGATAAGAGTACAGACTTCTAGTTACAGAATAAATAAGTCATGGTGATGTGGTATACATATCAGGGAAATTAGTCAAAAATATTGCAGTAACTTTGAATGATGATAGTTGGATAACAGACTTATTCTTGTAATCATATCTGTGTTGTAATCATATCTATCAGGTGTACTGTTGTACATAGTATTAAATGATATTATGTAATAGTATTATGTAATACTATGTAATTATGTATTATGTAATTATATAATATTACCCAAAAGTAATATTTTATGTCAACTATTACTTTAATAAAAAATACATTCAATTTCAAATGATTTTCTTAGTTAGTCAGTCAACTAAGAAAATCCTCTTTTTTAGTCCCTAACACATTTCAGTACACAAGCATTTTAGGTGCTTTGTCCTTCAAATCGATATCATTTTAAATTAATTGATAAACATTTGGTGTACTTCCTTTATTTTTATAAGTAATTTTTTGTTACCTTTTACCAATTTTTCATCACCAGATTTCTTCTAGTTAATTTATCTGGTTATGATAATGAAGGACCAACTGATTGCTGAATTAGATACATTATCTAACCAGAGATTTTATTCA
Organism: Desmodus rotundus; assembly: GCF_022682495.2. Classification (NCBI taxonomy): domain Eukaryota; kingdom Metazoa; phylum Chordata; class Mammalia; order Chiroptera; family Phyllostomidae; genus Desmodus; species Desmodus rotundus. Next base: position 61,805,043 of record NC_071394.1, read on the forward strand.
TTTTGCAGGAGATATAGAGGATGCAACAACTTCTTGTTTTGATAACTTTTCTATCTTGATATGTTCAAAACTGTTTATTTCTCTTTACTTCTGATCTCAAATTCATCCTTTCTTATTTCTTTCTGCTCTGCTAACTTATTTCATTCCCTGTAGTGCAGAGATTTAAAAATTATAGTTAGTTTTTTAAAGATTCAGTATTGTAAAATGTCTATTATTCCCTGATGGATCTACAGATGCTGTGGAATCTCAATTAATATTATACCAAGTTTGTGTGTGTGTGTATGAGAGAGAGAAAGAGAATTGAAATCTAATCTTTAATTGTATATGGACCAAGAATTGTTGAACTATATATAATCCAGAACATTTTGAGAAAATAAAACAAGAAATCAAAACATTTACTAAAGGTACATTAATGAAAACAGTGTAGGGTTGATCTAAATACTGACTACTGGAACAAAGTAGAGAATCTGGAAATGGACAAAAGTATACAGCAGAACAGTTGGAAAATGTTGCATTTGTATGTGTGTGTGTGTGTGATGGCAGCACTGTTGGGCTCCAGGTGTGTGTACAGGCTCCTCCCAGAGAGGTGCTAGTGACCTGCTTTTATGTTGGAATGAGAGGAAGTGGGGAGTGCCTGCCTGCTAATTTGACATGGGACCCTTAGGCCTCGGTTTGTAAAGTACGAAGTCAAGTCCCTTTCATGGAAACACTGTGCAATGGGTGTTTCTCCCTCCACTCTGCCCTGAGATCTTGGCAACAGTCTAGGAGAGGGCTCCCAGGATCACATATTAAGACCTGCTTTTTTGTTTGCTACAAACAGTCTTATGGCTCAGGAACATGACCATTGGCTAGCAGAGCCAGGTGATTGGGGCCATACCCCATAGCAGATGCAAAAGCCGGCATGTGAATGATTAAAATCTAAAAATGACACTACAAAGCTTTAGCAAGAATGTAAAGCAAGTGGAACTCCTGTTTACTACCAGCTAGAGCCAGTTTGCAAAACTATTTGACAGTATTTACTTAAGTCGAACATCAACATGCCTTATCATCCGGTATATTATCATCCAATTATACTCCTAGGTATTTTCCACAGAGAAATGAATGCATGTTTCTCAAGTAGAAGCCATTCAAGTATTCTTCAGGAGCAGACTTTGATAAATATATGTCTATGAAAACTATTGAACTATTATTATTCAAAATAACACGAAAACAATCTTACCAATTCATTGAAAATTTATCAATGATCTTAGCAATATGTGATCTGAGCTTTTTTTTTACATGCATAGTGTACTGAGAAAATAATATATTTAAGTATAAGCACTACATGAATAACTTTCATTTTAAAAAGAAAAAAGTTTTTAACTTAACATTAGAGCTAATAGGAAATGAAAACCATAAAGGAGAAGGAGGAGGAAATAAATAAATGAGGAGTTGTAAAATTTTTTCTAACCTATTTTTCAATTGGTTACTATGTTCATTGTAAAACAGTAAGTGTTGTGAGCAGCACAATTTATAGTAGCCAAGTGCTGGAAGCAACCTAAATGCCCACCAGTAAATGAGTGGATACAAAAACCATGGTACATTTACACTGTGGAATACTATGCAACAGAAAGAAAGAAGGAGACTTCTGGCCAATATTGAGGTGTAAGTAGACCACTGTGCCTACTCACACAACCAAAAGAAGGACAACAAATTTAAAAACAAAAAACAACCAGAACTGACAGAAAATCAAACTGTATGGAAGTCCGACAACCAAGGAGTTAAAGAAGACACATTCATCCAGACCAGTAGGAGGGGCAGAACTGGGCAGCCGGGCAGAGAGGACTCATGACAAGGTGGTGGCTGGTAGCTCTGGTGGTCCCACATTTGCGTGCAAATAAACTGGGAGGAACAACTAAGGAGTGAGTCAGACTGCACAACCCAGGGTTCCAGCACGGGGAAATAAAGCCTCAAAACCTCTGGCTGAGGACACCTCGGGGGGTTGAGGTGACAGTGGGAGAAACTCCCAGCCTCACAGCAGAGTTCATTGGAGAGACCCACAGGGTCCTAGAATGTACACAAACCCACCCACCCGGGATTAGCATCAGAAAGGTCCCATTTGATTGTGGGTAGCCAGGGAAGTGACTGAAAACCAGCAGAGAGCAGAGCAAGTGGCACTGTTCCCTCTTGGACCCCTCCCCAACATACAGCATCACAATGCAGTCACGAGGGTTACCCCACCCTGGTGAACACCTAAGGCTCCACCCCTTGCTATGTAACAGGTGTGCTGAGACAAAAATAAGGCCCAAATGAAAGAACAGTTCAAGGCTCCAGAAAAAAATACAGCTAAGTGACAAAGAGATAGTCAATCTATCAGATGCACAGTTCGAAACACTGGTTATCAGGATGCTCCAGGAACTCACTGGGTACTTCAACAGTATAAAAAAGACCCAGGCAGCAATGAAGGTTGCATTATGTGAAATAAAGAAAAATCTACAGGGAACCAACAGTGATGGGAAGGAAACCAGGACTCAGATCAACGGTCTGGAGCAGAAGGAAGAAAGAAACATTTAACCAAAACAGAATGAAGAAATAAGAATTCAAAAAAAAATGAAGAGAGGCTTAGGAACCTCCAGGGCATTTTTAAAGGTTCCAACATCTGAATCATAGGGGTGCCAGAAGGGGAAGAAAAAGAGCAAGAAATTGAAAACTTTGAATAAATAATGAAAAACTTCCCTAATCTGGCAAAGGAAATAGACTTCCAGGAAGTCCAGGAAGCTCAGAGAGTCCCAAAGAAATTGGGCCCAAGGAGAAACACACCAAGTCACATCATAAATTACATTAGCCAAGGTTAAAGATAAGGAGAGAATCATAAGAGCAGCGAGAGAAAAGGAGACAGTTACCTACAAAGGAGTTCTCATAAGACCATCAGCTGATTTCTCAAAAGAAACCTTGCAGGCAAGAAGGGCTGGAAAGAAGTGTTAGAAGTCATGAAAGGCAAGGACCTACATCCAAGATTACTCTACCCACAAAAGCTTTCATTTATAATAGAAGGGCAGATAAAGTGCTTCTCAGAGAAGATCAAGTTAAAGGAGTTCATCATCACAAAGCCCTTATTATATGAAATGTTAAAGGGATTTATCTAAGAAAAAGAAGATAAAAAATATGAACAGTAAAATGCCAACAAACTCACAGCTATTAACAACTGAACCTAAAAAAAGAAAAAAACTAAGCAAACAACTACAACAGGAACAGAATCACAGAAATGGAGATCACATGAAGGGTTATCAGTGGGAGAGTGAGAGGGGGAGAGAGGGAGAAAAGGTATAGAGAATAAATAGCATACATGGTAGGTAGAAAATAGACAGGGGGAGGTTAAGAATAGTATAGAAAATGTAGAAGCCAAAGAACTTATATGTACAGCCCATGAACATGAACTAAAATGGGGAATGCAGGCAGGAGGGTGTGTGCAGGTTGGAGGGAAATAAAGGGGGGGAAATGGGACAACCATAATAGCATAATCAATAAAATATTTAAAAAAAGGAAAGAAAGAAAGAGGGAGCTCCTACCCTTCATGACAGCATGGGTGGAACCGGAAAGCATTGAGCTAAGTGAAAATGAGCCAGGCAGTGAAAATACCATATGATCTCATCTATAAGGGGAACCTAATCAACAAAACAAACAAGCAAGCAAAATAGAACCTCAGATATTGAAATAAAGAACAAACTGACAGTAACCAGAGGGGAGGGAAGGAGGGATAATGGGGAGAAATAGGGTAAGGGCCATCAAGGATATGTATAAAGGACACATGGACAAAGCCAAAAGGGGTATGTTTGAGGGTGGAAGGCAGGAATGGGTGGGGCTGGAAGCATGGTGGGGTGAAAATGGAGACAGCTGTACTTGAATAACAAAAAACAAATAAATAAAAAGAAAAGAAATTAGATCTATTCCTACTAATATGAAAACAAGTTAGTCGACAAGACCAAACAAAAGGAAAAGAGAAGTAAATCAAAGCTCGAACAAATCTTGATAGCTATGGTGGGGGTGGTGAATAGTGTAAGGTAGGCAAGAGACAGGAATTCTGGAAGAAAGGACATTGACATAGCTCTTGAAGGAAGGCAGGATTCTGACAAGTATTGTGTGAGAGGTCTCAGAGGGGTTAAGGTACAGATCCCAGGATTTTGTGTGTTTAGAAGGGAAAGTGACAGAATCCCATTCTAAGTAATTTGGATCTTTTCTGCCAACAGCAACTTCCTGTGGAAGGATTTCAGTAGTAAGCTAACATTTGATCCATGTTTTGAGAATGTAGTTAGAGGAAATATGAAGGGAGGATTTAACTGGGGAAAAATAATAGGGGAATTTTGAGAGTATCTAACCCTTATTTTATACATCATAAAAGAGTTTCATATCAGTTCATAACACAAGAAATTACAGAACCCAGATTTCTGAATTTTTAACCCAAGGAATCTTTTCTCTAAAACTAGATTTAAGAATAACTAGTAAGCTACTGAATGATCTAGGTCAGAGATTTTCAACCTTTTTCATCTCATGGCATGCAAACTAATTACTAAAATTCTGTTACACCAAAAAATTATTTTTTTGCCCATTTGACAGAAATGATACCATTTTGATTAATTCAGGCTGGACAGCTATTGTTGTGTTGGCTGTTGTCATTTTTTTGTTTGACAGTCTAAGGGAAGAGAGGTCAGTGCCCATGACTAAATTGTTAGGCATTACATGTTTAAAAAAGTTCTCTTTAGTGTACTGGTTGAAAATCCCCCATCTTGATGAGAAGAGATGGTGGCAGGAACTGGGGGAATGAGGATAAGAATAAGTTGACACATTGAGGGACTTTGAAAAGGTGTGATTGGCAGGATTTTGTAAGTAACTAAATGTGGGGAATGAAGGGTTTCCAGCTTGAATATTTTTGGATTCCAGCTTGAATGACTGGAAAAAGGAGAAAGATTTTAACTGAGCCATAGAAGAAGAGAACCAGCAGGCTTGGGAGGGAAAAGGAAAGGATATTTTATTTACTTCTGTATACAAATCACTAGCTTTACTAGGAAGTGAGCAAGAAGTTCAGTTCTGTTCAAGACTCCTTTTTAAGTTTGAGGTGATAACATCAAAACAACTGTTTCCTCCATTTGAATGATGTATGCAAATCAGTTGCTAAGAATTAGATGGATTGACTAACCAGATAAACAAATGCCCTTTTTTGTTTTTACATTGTTGTTTTAGCATTGGATATGCATATCAAGAGTGTCTCCTCTTAAAAGCATATCTGATGTTTGTTTCTTTGAACTCGATCTTTGACTTCATCTCAGTTAACTGTGGCAGGAGGGAGTAAAAGTGCATTGTTCAGCAAAAGCCACATTTTCTCTCCAAGCAGCTTTAAAGTACACCTTAAAGAGCTCTCTATGGATAATGGTTTACTTATTCAAAAACAGTGATTGAGTTCTTGTGATCTAGGCACTATGCTAAGCTTAGGGATATAGGTGAGTAAGAGATGAAGACCTTGCATTCATGGAATTGACTATTAGTGTGGCAGCCAGGTATCAATAAGCTCACAAGTGTAATATTTTCATCATAAATACTGATAAGTGTGTGAAGGAAAGTCTCATGTACTATTGAGTATGAATTGGAGAAATACATCTTTATTTATAAAAAGTATACAGAAAAAGATTAGCATGAATACTGTTTGGGAACCTAATTTGAATGTTTTTTGAAATAATACAAACAGTATCACACTAAAAATCTAAACTAAGTGATGATCCAGATCAGTGAAGTTTGCTATAAAGCTTGTTCAAATGTATTATAATTTGTTAAAGTTAATGTATAGATCATTGCATACCAGGAAAATTAGTGTATTTGAATGTGCTTTAAATCTTGAGATGTTTAAATCATTTGAATATAAATGTAGAGTGAAAATCTTAGCCAATTTAATTAATTCTAAATGATACTTGAAAAATACTACTTTCTAAACTTAGTAGAATCATCTGGTCTATTTAATTGATACTTTATTTTTGTAGAATCTTGTTGTCATAGAAGTGATCTCTAACAGAATTTAAAATAACAACATATAACCTCCATAACCAATGAAGTATAGTTACTATATGCAGGATACTTTGTATTCTTGGAAGATGTTTCTCTTGGTTTCCTCTTGTCTCTGTGGTGGTTACTCTTCTCTTCTGCTGGCCTCTCCTGCTGTAATCTGTTCTTTCAAGTGGTGTTTTCCAACTCTTGATTCTGCTCCTTCTGATGCTAAGGCCTTCTTGGGTAACCTCATTCATTGCTATAGAGCAGTTATCAGCAGTAGCATAACTCATGTGTCCTCATTTTCAAAACATGATGGATTGCTGATTGGACATCTGTTCCTGACTCCTGCCCTGATCCCCAGTGGCTTCTCACAATGAGAGTTCAGTTTTGGAGTTAGACACCTAAGTTTGAATTCTTGCTTCACAACTTACTGGAAGTGTGTATTCTAAAGATATCACTTAAATTTTCTGTGCTTTTGTTTCCTTATCTCTGAAATGATAGAATAATGACATAGACATCTCTAGGTTGTGTTGAGCCTTATAAGGAACAATACACAAGTGCCTGAAATATTATTATAAATGATCTATGTTTACGAAAAGGTGTTCCATTTCCAGACTGCAGAGATGGACAAGTAACTATTATCTCCACCTTATTATTTGACTTATTAGATTCTTGTATAGCCTTCCTTTCTGTCTCCAAATAATTTTAAGTCTTCTTATAGATGCTATTATTTGTTTCACTGAGGGTCAAGGCAGTACTACATTATTCATCATAAATGTGCCTTCAGATATTGTAGGGACAAGATGGTCAAATGAATTACAGCTTAAATTTAAGTCTAAATGCTAATGACAGACAACATAATAGAAACAAATACCGAGATAAAGCTCAGCTCAAATGTGAGGCAGTGATGAGTACAGCTGATTGTGATGCCCTGCTGGCCTCTGGGTTAATAATTGGGGGTTGGAAGCCAGACTTTTAGCTCCTATTATTAAAGAGCATTAAAAAGGGTTTAAATTACTGGGTTTTCAAATAAAATACTTCATTGGTTGTGAATAGAGATTAAGGTGTGGCACCCTGGTTACAAGATATGGATGAAGAACACTGTCTCCAACTTCATTCACATTGGGGTTTTGCTGACCTCTAAGAGCCTAATCAAACTATCTTGACTGGATCTACCATCTCTTTCAACAGACTGGGAGTAAGCCCATAGTCTTGATAGAAAGGGCCAACTCCAGGAATCAAAGAAAGAGCTAGGCAAAACGGTGATAAAAGAGACAAAGTAGTGAAGAAGATGAAGAAAAACATACACAGTAATGTTAATAACAGAAATCTTCTATCCCATGTAAGCTGGATAATAAAATGTTAAAGTACATTTAATACCAGGGTAAAGAAGGTGAAACAATTTAGGCTGGATGAAAATGGTTTCATACAATGTTCTGATAAAGACTTTAAAATGAGTAGGTTTGACAAATCCAAAAGAACCTGTGCACCCCAATGTTCATATGAGCACAATTTACAATAGCCAAGTACTGGAAGCAACCTAAGTGCCCATCAGCAAATGAGTGGATCCAAAAACTATGTTATATTTACACAATGGAGTTTTACGCAGCAGAGAGAAAGAAGGAGCTTATACTCTTTGCAACAGCATGGATGGAACTGGAAAGCATTATGTTAAGTGAAACAAGCCAGATGGTGAGGGACAAATACCATATGATCTCACCTTTAACTGGAACATAATAAATAGAAGAAAAAAGGAAGCGAAATATAACCAGAGACATTGAAGTTAAGAACAATCTAACAATGGGCAGGGGGGAGTGGGGAGAGGACAGTGAGGAGAGGGGATTACAGGAACTACTATAAAGGACACATGGACAAAATCAAGGAGGAGGGTGGAGGTGGGGGGAGGGAGGGGGTCAGCCGCGGTGGGGTGGAGGGATGGGGAGAAAGGGCATACAACAGTAATTGAATAACAATAAAAAATTAAAATTAAAAAAAAAGTAGGTTTGCATATACAACAGGTAAATTAATACCTAGTTTCTGTGATAACAGAATAAAGAATTATATCATCCAAGAGAATATTCTACATACCCCAACAGTGTATGCTGCATAGTAAGCACTCAATAAATATCTCATGAGTGAATGAATGAAAAATATAGAACACTATCACGAATATAAACTTAAAGAAAATAGAAGTATAAAACAGTATAAAATGTTAGCAAACCAAATTTATTAGTATGTATGTATATATATATATATATATATAAATCACAATATGACCAAATATGGTTTGCCCCAGGAAAGCTAGGAACTTTACCACTGTGAATTCTAACATTGCAGTGTATATAGTTGATACTGTGACGTACCACTTGACATCCCTTTGGACTTAAGGATGATTTTCCTGGTGCCTGGGAATACTGCTAGCAGATAGCCCTCAGCAACTGGTCATTTTCACAAAATGAGTGGATAAAGAGAGTCATCTTGTTCAAGTTCCAGCCCCTTTTCCTGGACAACTTGCATCAAATGATTGGTCCACTAGGGAGCTTAAGTATCTGTTCTCCTCCCGCCAATTTTAAAAATGTTTGGTATTCCACCACACCTCAGCTGACTCTCTGTGGTGTTGGCTAACATTTCCCTTGACAGTTCAGTACAGCTGAGCTTCTCTCTCTCCCCAATCCTGCTTCCTTTTAATTTCTCCCATAGATGATGACTCCTGATTAACTTCCTACATGTTAACTTCTACCTCATAGTCCACACCCTGGACAACCCAACTAATAATAGAATAAAATTAATGTTTTAAAGAAAAACATACAGAGAAGATGATTAATTTAATGTTTACTCAAGATATAGCTCCTAGGAAACTAGAAATTGAACAGTATATCTACAAAGTAATAAAATATTAAAACCAGAAACAAATCCTAGAAAATCCACAGAAAGAGTATTGGAACTAATAAGAAAGTGAAGCAAGTTTTCTCACATACCAGATATACTCCCAAAGGCTCCAAAGCATCCCTATACAACATTTAAAAAATAATAGAGATTATAACACATTAATAATGGCAGTTAATGGTTTTTGAATTGGTACTATGATAAAGACTTTACATATTCCCAAGCAAGTTACAAATGGTATCTATGAACTTAATGAATAAACTTAATAAATGATGACAATGTGTATATGGAGAAAATTATAGAATGGTATTTAAGGACAGAAAATAAAATCTGGCCCTGGCTGGTGGCTCAGTGGATTGAGCGCTGGACTGCAAAACAAAGGGTTGCTGGTTCGATTCCCAGTCAGGGCACATGCCTGGGTTGCAGGCCAGGTCCCCAGTGGGGGGGCATGCGAGAGGCAACCACACACTGATGCTTCTCTCTCTGTCTTTCTCCCTTCCTTCCCCTCTCTCTACAAATGAATAAATAAAATCTTTTAGAAAAGAAAAGAAAATCTGAATAATGAAGAATATGTCACTTTAGGGACTGTCAGATTCATAAACCTTCAACAAACCACTCTTAATATTAAGATCTAAGGGCCAAGAAAAACCAAGACATTTCTGAAGAAGTTGGAGAAACTTTATTTATCATATATAAGCTTGCTATAAACCTAAGATAATAAAGGTAGTAGTTTAAGTTGGAGATAAATGGAAATAGATCGATGTAACAAAATCAAGAGCTCCAACAGTCTGTGAATACATGCAGCCTTGGTACATGAAAAATGAGCCATTGTACATCAGTAGAGAAATAATACAGAAAATGATTTTGGGACAATTGACTAACCTTATAGAAAAAAAATTAGATTGTAATAACACTATGCACAAAGATCAATTCTAGCTAGGTTAAAAAACCTTAGTATAAAAAAACAAACTTTAAAAAACTTTCAGAAGAAAATGTTGACTATCATATTTATGATTTAGTGGTTTACAAGAATAATTTCAAGAAGAGAAAAAAGTGTAATCCATAAAGGAACCAATTAATGCATTAACTTCATTAAAATTTATCTTCTCATAGCAGAAGATTTATGACTTCAGTTTTTATTATTCCTTAACTTTTAAATAATTTTTATATACTTATAGATTTTCAAACATACATTATTACTTGGCATAATTTTGAATATTTTATAAATAATGTCTTAACTTGTTTTTTCTTTTCATTTAATAATAATTTATTTTAAGGTAATAGATATAGCCTTAGTCCATTCATTTTTAATTCCCATAACATATTGAGTCCCAAGGATATTTCTCAACATACACATTGATAGAAATTTGTATTGTTTAGAATTTTTCCTTTCATGAATGATGAGGATGTGAACACTGTTGCAATATGACCTTTGCACTAGGTTTCTCTGGAGAGAAGCTACCTAGGAAGGTAAAGGTAGGAAGCAGAGAAATAGGATAAGGGAGGATGCAAGGAGATTCATACAGAATAGAAAACTGAAAAATACTTAAAGCAACTCTTTGCAAAAAGTTGGGCAGAGGACACATAGTTGTTCATCGAATTATACTACATGATTATTTATATAATTGAAGCACTTCATATATAACAAAAAGCTCCTTGTTTTCTTCATATATTCTGCCTTGAGTTCAACCTTAAATGATACTGGTATCATGAACTCTGCCTTTTGTTTCTGATGTACATTTTCTGATATGTATTTGCATAACGTTACTTGCAACATTTTTTAGCCACTTTTTCTTTTAGAACCTTTTAAAAAATAATGCATTAAAATTGATATTGTTTCTGTTTTTTAAATTGTTGTTGTATTTTTTTAGTGTCGTTCAATTATGGTTGTCCCCATTTTTTCCTCATTACTTTCCCCTTCCCTACCCACCCCCCACCTTCTAAATTCAATCCACCCCCCCCAAGTTGTCTTTGTCCATGGGTCCTTTATACATGTTCCTTGACTTGATGCTTCCTCTTCTTTTCCCTATTATCCCCCTTCCTCCCCTTCTCTGGTCATTGTCAGTTTGTTCTTTATTTCTATGTCTCTGGTTCTATTTTGATCCCTTGTTTTATTTGTTGATTAGGTTCCATTTATAGGAGACCTCATATGGTATTTGTCTTTCACTGCCTGGCTTAATTTACTTAGCATAATACTTTACATTTTCATCCATGCTGTCATGAAGGGTAGCAGTTCCTTCTTTCTTTTTGCTGTGTAGTATTCTATTGTGTAAATGTACAACAGTTTTTTAATCCACTCATTTACTGATGGACACGTAGGCTGTTTCCAGCATTTGGCTATTGTAAATAATGCTGCGCTGGACATTGGGGTGCATAGGTTCTTTTAAATTGGTGTTTCAGGATTCTTAGGATATAATTCCAGCAGTGGAATTGCTGGGTCAGGGGCACTTCCATATTTATTTTCTGAGGAAATTCCATACTGTTTTCCACCATGGCTGCACCAGTCTATATTCCCACCAACAGTGCAATAGGGTTCCCTTTTCTCCACAACCTTGCCAGCACTTGTTTGTTGATTTGTTTATGATGACCATTCTGACTGGTGTCAAATGGTATCTCATTGTGGTTTTAACTTGCATCTCTCTGATGGCTAGTGATGCTGAGCATCCTTACATATGTCTATGGGCCTTGTGTATGTCCTCCTTAGAGAAGTGTCTGTTGAAGTCCTTTTCTCATTTTTAAATTGGATTGTTTGTCCTCTTAGTGAGGAGTTGTGTGAGTTCTTTATATATTTTGGAGATTAAACCCTTGTCCAAGATATCATTGGCAAATATATTTTCCCATAGTGTTGGCTCCCTTTTCATTTTGCTGATATTTTCTTCCCCTGCCCCACACTTTTTTATTGTTGTTCTAGTACAGTTTCCCCCATGACTCCCCTCTACCCCAGACATCTCACTTCCCACCCTTGATCCTACCCCACTTTGGTTTTGTCCATGTGTCCTTTATACTTGTTCCTGAAAACACTTCCTCCTTTCCCCACTATTATCCTCTCCCACCTCCCCTATGGTTACTGTGAGTTTGTTCTTAATTTCAGTGTCTCTGGATATATATTTTCCTTGCTTGTTTGTTTTGTTGATTAGGTTCCCCTTATACACAAGATCACATGGTATTTGTCTTTCATTGCCTGGCTTATTTCACTTAGCATAATGCTCTCCACTTCCATCCATGCTGTCATGAAGGGTAGGAGCTCCTTCTTTCTTTCTGCTGCATAGAATTCCATTGTGTAAATGTACCATAGTTTTTGATCCCTTCATTTCCTGATGGGCACCTAGGTTGCTTCCAGCATTTGGCTATTGTAAATTGTGCTGCTATGAACATTGGGGTGCATACATTCTTTTGGATTGGTGTTTTAGCATCTTAGGGTATAATCCCAGAAGTATAATTGCTGGGTCAAAAGGCAGTTCCACTTTTAGTTTTCTGAGGAAATTCTATACTATTTCCACAGTGGTTGTACCAGTCTATTTTCCCACTAACAGTGTTCTAGGGTTCCCTTTTCTCCACAACCTTGCCAGCACTTGTTGTTTGTTGATTTGTTTATGATGGCCATTCTGACCAGTATGAAGTGGTATGTCATTGTGGTTTTAATTTGCATCTCTGATGGCTAGTGATGTTGAGAGTCCTTTCATACATCTCTGGACCCTTTGTATGTCTTCCTTGGAGAAGTGTCTGTTCAGATCCTTTGCCCATTTTTTTTTCAAAATTATTTATTTTTAGAGAGGGAAGAGGAGGGAGAAAGGGAGAGAAACATTCATGTGTGAGAGAAACATCAGTCAGTTGACTCTCACACAACCTGCAATTGGGGACCTCGCCCATAACCTATGCATATGTGCTGCCCGGGAATCGAACTGGCAACCATTCAGTCCCTGGGCTGGCAGTCAATCCACTGAGACATACCAGCCAGGTCTGAAGTTTGGAATTTTAAAATAGGCAACTTTGTGTTCATATGTGAGTCAGTGTTATAATTTACAATGTCCTTTTTCTAGCCACATAGCCCTTGTATTTAGAATGCTGACTGAAAGCATAAGAATAAATTATAGAAGGCAGGTCAGGTTTTGGTACCGGGTTTAAGGTAGTAGACTGAGGGCTAGGGGAGGGCAATGATGTGGCTGAGCAGGAAATGTGGTATAAGGCCTCTCACACTGGGAATGACCAGTTACAGCATATGTGGACAATGGAGCAGAAGGGAAGGGAGCAGAGTAGCCTGCTTGATTTGAATGGCAGGAGACTGGGACAGGGAATAGGAGACACTAAGGAGGAATATAAAGCTGGTTAACTTCCTGCCTTTATTTTTATTTATTTATTTATTTATAATATATTTATTGATTATGCTATTACAGTTGTCCCATTCCCCCCCTCACTCCACTCCATCTTGCACACCCCCTCCCTCCCACATTCCCCCCCTATAGTTCATGTCCTTGGGTCATACTTACAAGTTCTTTGGCTTCTACATTTCCTACACTATTCTTACCCTCCCCTGTTTATTTTCTACCTACCATTTATTCTACTTATTCTCTGTAACTTTCCCCCCTCTCTCCTGCTCCCTCTCCCTGTTGATAACCCTCCATGTGATCTCTATTTCTGTGATTCTGTCCCAATTCTAGTTGTTTGCTTAGTTTGCTTTTGTTTTTGTTTTAGGTGTGGTTGTTAATAACTATGAGTTTGCTGTCATTTTTTACTGTTCCTATTTTTTATCTTCTTTTTCTTAGATAAATCCCTTTAACATTTCATATAATAAGGGCTTGGTGATGATGAACTCCTTTAACTTGACCTTATCTGAGAAGCACTTTACCTGCCCTTCCACTCTAAATGATAGCTTTGCTGGATACAGTAATCTTGGATGCAGGTCTTTGCCTTTCATGACTTGGAATACTTTTTGCCAGCCCCTTCTTGCCTGTAAGGTCTCTTTGGAGAAATCAGCTGACAGTCTTATGGGAACTCCTTTGTAGGTAACAGTCTCCTTTTCTCTTGCTGCTTCTAAGATTCTCTCCTCGTCTTTAATCTTGGGTAATGTAGTTATGATGTACCTTGGTGTGTTTTTCCTTGGGTCCAGCTTCTTTGGGACTCTCTGAGCTTCCTGGACTTCCTGGAAGTCTATTTTCTTTGCCAGATTAGGGAAGTTCTTCATTATTTGTTCAAATGAGTTTTCAATTTTTTGCTCTTCCTCTTCTCCTTCTGGTACCCCTATGATTCGGATGTTGGAATGTTTAAAGATGTCCTGGAGGTTCCTAAGCCTATCCTCATTTTTTTGAATTCTTGTTTCTTCATTCTTTTCTGGTTGCATGTTTCTTTCTTCCTTCTGGTCCACACCATTGATTTGAGTCCCAGTTTCCTTCCCATCACTATTGGTTCCCTGTACATTTTCCTTTGTTTCTTTTAGCATAGCCTTCATTTTTTCATGTAGTTTGTGACCAAATTCAACCAATTCTGTGAGCATCCTGATTACGAGTGTTTTGAACTGTGCATCTGATAGGTTGGCTATCTCTTCGTTGGTTAGTTGCATTATTTCTGAAGCTTTGATCTGTCCTTTCATTTGGGCCATTTTTTTTTTTTTTTGTCTTGGCATGCTTGTTATGTAACAGGGTGGAGCCTTAGGTATTCACCAGGGCAGGGTAACCCTGGTCCCTGTGCTGTGATGCTGTATGTAGTGGAGGGGTCCAAGAGGGAGCAATGGTGCTTGCTCCACTCTCTACTGGATTTCAGTCACTCCCTCTGCTACCCACAATCAAATTGGGACCCTCTGGTGCTGATTCCCGAATGGGTGGGCTTGTGCACACTCTAGGCCCCTGTGGGTATCTCCAATGACCTCTCCTATGAGGCTGGGAGTTTCTGCTGCTGCTGCCTCAACCCCCACAGGTGTTTTCAATCAGTGGTTTGCGGTTTTATTTCCCCATGCTGGAGCCCTGGGTTGCATGGTCTGCTTCACTCCCACGCAGTTCCTCTTGGTTTATCTATGTGAGAATGTGGGGCTGCAGGGGCCGCCAGACATCATCTTGTGGGGTCTTCCAGCTGCAGCCTGGCTTGCCACATTCCACAATCCGCCACCTCGCTGGGTCTGCCAGCCATTGCCTTCCTGTGAGTCCTCACCACTCTGCTGCCTGGCTCCGCCCCTCCTACTGGTCTGGATGAATGTTTCTTCTTTATCTCTTTGGTTGTCGGACTTCCACGCAGTTCGATTTTCTGTCAATTCTGGTTGTTTTTTGTTTTTAAATTGTTGTTGTCCTTCTTTTGGTTGTGCGAGGAGGCACATTGTGTCTACCTACGCCTCCATCTTGGCTGGAACTTCCTTTTGCCCATTTTTAAATTGAGTTATTTGTCTTCCTGGTGTGGAGTTGTGTGAGTTCTTTCTATATTTTGGAGATCAGACCTTTGTCCGAGGTATCATTTGCAAACATATTTTCCCATATGGTTGGTTTCCTTTTCATTTTGCTGATGTTTTCTTTAGCCATGCAGAAGCTTTTTATTTTGATGACATCCCAATTCTTTTATTCTGTCCTTTGTGTCCCTTGCTCTAGAGGACATATTGGTGTAAATATTGCTGCAGGGAATATCTGAGATTTCCCTGCTTATATTCCTCTCTAGGACTTTTATGGTGGTGTGACTTATATTGAAGTCTTTTATCCATCTTGAGTTTATTTTTCTATATGGTGTAAGTTGGTTGTCAAGTTTCACTTTTTTGCATGTAACTGTCCAGATCTCCCAACACCATTTATTGAAGAGGCTATTTCTACTCTTGTGCTTGTTCCCCCTTTGTCAAATGTTAATTGACCACATAAACTTGGGTTTATTTCTGGGCCCTCTAAGCTGTTCTATTGATCTATGTGTCTGTTCTTATGTTACTACCAAACAATTTTGATTACTGTGGCCTTGTAATATAGTTTGACTCTATTTAAAGGAATAAATTTTTCCCACTGTGAAAAATTAAATCTTGTAGTGCATCCTAAACTCCTATTTAGTACAGGTTCCCTTTCCTTAATACACTTATAATGTTTTGAAAGAGTTTGATTCATTTCATGTGTGGGATCCATTTTTGACTGGCTTAAAATAAATTACAGTTGTAAGTAATTTGAATTGTTACACTTTAAGATTTGTGTAATTGTTTACATTTTCCAACTTTCATCTTTGTTTTAAAAAGTCTAAAAAATGCTATTCTAATAAAATTTTATTTATTTAAATGATTTCAAGGAAGATGTCTTTGCTCACATTAAACATATCCATATGCATATATGCATATATAATCTATATGTACATATAATCTATAATTGATATGCATATATGTAATCTGTTGCAGAATTCAAACTAATTTTTACCTCATGAGCATCTTCGGCCTTTGTTGACACCTAGGACATATTACTAAGTTATATTATTCATAAGCTCTTTAAAATTGAATGTCATAAATGTTATGCCCTGTACTGACATTATATATACACACTGAATAACTGGTGATCTCTACCTTTCAGGAGTTACATAGAACAGATGAGAAACAAGATATGATAAATTTTATAAGAAATATGCCAAGATAATAAAGAATTTTGATTCACCACATATGGGAATTTATACCAGTAGAGGAGATACTAAAAAGACTTAATTTTCACTTATTTTATTTAAATTCTCCAGGCAATACTTTTCTGAATTCCATCTTTATTGTAAAAAGAAATAAGAATAAGATAGAATTTAAATTTTTTTAATCCTCACCCAAGGATTGGTCTATTGAATTTTTTTGGAGATATCTGAAGAGAGAGAGAGAGAGAGAGAGAAGCTTTGATGTAAGAGAGAAACATCAATCGGTTGCCTCCCACATGTGCCCTGACAGGGGCTCAAACCTGTGACCTAGGCATATGCCCTGACCAGGAATAGAACCCACAACCTTTTTGGTGTGTAAGACAATACTCCAACCAATTGAGTCACCCAGCCAGGGTGAGTATTTAAGTTTCAATCTCCTCTAACAAAAAATGAAAACAAGTGTAGTATTCTTCATTCATTTTTTTCTATGTTTTGTGACTTTTAAAATAGTGAAAATGTAAACATTCAATTTATAGTATGTATTGTAGAAATATTAAGGAATTAATTTTTCTCATATGTCAACTATACCATCAGTATTATGGACACAAAGTGTCAAGGATGTTTTTAAATAACATTTTATTTCAATAGAAGATTTTTAACAACAAAAAAGAGTTAGTTTGATAATATTTGTTAGTGTTATGTTTAATCTTTGATATTTGACTGTATACCTGTGTCATAATAAAACACTCTCTCCCCATAAGCCAAAAATAGAAGAATAAATGATGTATGATGAAAGTCAGAAGTGCAGAGAAACTGATTTTTTTGATAAGTGGTTAATTAGAAAACTGTAGCTTGTGTTAGGATATTACTTGGGAATTTAATAATTGTAGATGTAGAGTAAAGGAGAGATATAGGTCTAAAGATCAAAATTTGAATGCTGACTCTGACATTAAAAACTTTATATTTATTTTGTTTATTTTTAATTGGACAAGATATTTCAACCTGTCAGGTCAGGCAGCAATGATGATGTCTTTCTGTCAGAGCTATTAGGTGATTTCAATATTAATAAGAATGTGATATTTCAGAGATTTCATTTTAAGCTGTAACATATACTAAAGTAGGAAATGGAATGCTTATGGTTATTTATAATTATAATATCAAGTAAGAAAAGGTAAGTGTTACTTTTTAAGACTGAGGACTCATGATGTATCTTATCTCTCAAAGACTTGTCAATAGTCACTCTGGTCCACACATTTCCCCAGAGCCTAAGGATGCTGTGAAGTCAATGTTATGAAGGACATATGCAGGACAGAGTCACCAGGTTTGAGGATGCAGAGAACAATAAGGGTGGGATAAGATAAATGGGGAACAATATGAGCAGATGGCACATAATGAAGAGCCTTACTGATGCAGCATCTCTATCTTGCTCCAACAAAAGATGATTCTGTGGAAAGGATTTTGTTAAAACTTTTGTGTTACACATGTTTTAAACATTTTTCTACAAAAATGTAACAAGAATTTTTTTAATATACATTCTTGATTGGTTGGATGGTTGTGTGAATGATAATAATTTCTTAGACAAAGTAATCAGATTACATTGTGAGCAGTTTTCAAGACAGGGAGGCACAGTTGCAATCTCAAGGGCTGGCTCTGTGTAAATGGTCAATCTGTTTCCATGGTTACAGGCTGGCTGATTAAACTGTAAATTTGTAGGTGTTGCTTTGTGCCCTTTTATCTTAAAGAATCTGGAGGAGATTGTTTCTATAAATACGGTTTCTCTCTCTGGACTAAATATGGGTCCAAGAAAAAAATTAGGGAAGGGGAGCATTTAAGCTGAATAAAGAGCAGTTCATAAAGTTAACTTTTCTGCATCTTGCACAATGTTTTCATTATTAAACATGACAGTATTTGTAGTTTCCACTAGCCTAATTATAAGGAAATGCACTTTATCACACCCTTTCTGAAGTCATCTATATTTCTGTTTTCCTAGGCCGTGGAAATGTGGAAGGCTGTCTTTTTAATACAAGCTATTACCTTCTTTTCAGAATTATCACAGCAGCCAATTTTAGCTCACACAAAGATGACCTTAGAATGATGATACAGAAGAGGTGTTTTTTACTCCAAAATAAGATTCAAGAACCTTCAAGAACATAAATGAATATATTTGGTTCTTATTTAAAAGAATGGAAAGTTTTCATTTCTTATATGAGAATACATGGCTATTTTTCTGAATTTTCATTTATTCTTTTTACACTTATTAAATAAAATACTTAGAATTAAAAAAATATTAAAAACAGAAGACTTACCTCATTCTTATGACATCTTGAACTGTGTTCTATTTGCGTTGGTTCTTTTCAGTGTTACAGTGTAATCTTTCTCCCCCTCCCATTGCCAATCCTATGCTGAGTTAAGTTGATTACAGAGCTCCCATTGATTTCAAAAGGAGCTCCATACCCTCAAAACCTCCCTAACTATGTATATGCACATAGCCAAGTGATAAAGTGACTGAGAAGTTCAGCATGTGCAAGCTGAAGATTAGAATAATAATTTCATCATTATCATGATTACTGCTATTTAATATTTATATAACACTTTGAGAATCTCAAGAAAATTTATAAATTTTAAATTATCCAGTAGGCTCTAATCTTCACTATACCTTTGTATGCTAGGTAGGGCCCAAAATTACTAAGTTTTGAGTGACATTTATTGCTAGGGAATTCTAATTCAATTGCTGGTTAGCTCTCTTCTGTTATTAGAAAAAGGCATTACATATTTGCCTAGAAAGTTGGATTGCTATCTCATTGTTTTATTAATGGGGGTCCATTTGCTATTTATTTTGGGCAACTCCAGGTGACAGCTTATTTAAAAATAAAGAAGAAATACACTGATATATAAATGAAAAGACAATTTTTATTTATATTTAGTATTAATCATTAACATTCCAAACTAACCTTCAATGAAAAGAAGAAAAATGTCTCTTTATCTTATACAGGATACATTACTTTTATACTCAGTGCCTAAACTTAGATATACCTGAATAAATTATTCTGGTCCCTTAAGAATACTGGGTTCAGTATTCTTTGGGCTATTTTATACATAGTAGTGAAGTTTGATTTATTACAATGAATTATTTGTTGCTACTCTATCTAAAATTAAACAGGATATAAAAACCATTCATTTCATGAATCTAATGGAATAATTTAAAAATTAATTTTCTCAATAATACTTCATCAAAAAACCCTATTTCTTAGACTTTTGAAATATAATTTTAGCTCTACTGGATTAAGATACAGATTTTAGGGGACTTCCGGCCAAGATGAAGGCATAGGTAGACACACTGTGCTTCCTTGCACAACCAAAAGAAGGACAACAACAATTTAAAAACAAAAAAACCCAGAACTGACAGAAAATCGAACTGTATGGAAGTCCGACAACCAATGAGATAAAGAAGAAACATTCATCCAGACCTGTAAGAGGGGTGGAGCCAGGCAGCCGGGCAGAGAGGACTCGCAGCAAGGCTGTGGCTGGCAGACCAGGATGAGGATTGTGGAGCGGGGTGGGCAAAGCTGCAGCTGGCCTGCGAGGCAGCAGCTGGTGGACCAGGTGACAGACTGTACAACCCAGAGTTCCAGCACGGGGAAATAAAGCCTCAAACCACTGATTGAAAACACCTGTGGGGGTTGAGGTGGCAGCAGGAGAAACTCCCAGCCTCACAGGAGAGTTCATTGAACAGACCCATAGGGTCCTAGAATATACACACACCCATTCACTTGGGAATCAGCACCAGAAGGATACAATTTGATTGTGGGTAGCAGAGGGAGTGACTGAAATCCAGCAGAGAGTGGAGCAAGCGCCATTGCTCCCTCTTGGACCCCTCCACTACATACAGCATCACAGCACAGGGACCAGGGTTACCCTGCCCTGGTGAATACCTAAGGCTCCACCCTGTTACATAATAAGCATGCCAAGACAAAAAAAAAATGGCCCAAATGAAAGGACAGATCAAAGCTTCAGAAATAATGCAACTAACCAACGAAGAGATAGCCAACCTATCAGATGCACAGTTCAAAACACTCGTAATCAGGATGCTCACAGAATTGGTTGAATTTGGTCACAAACTACATGAAAAAACGAAGGCTATGCTAAAAGAAACAAAGGAAAATGTACAGGGAACCAATAGTGATGGGAAGGAAACTGGGACTCAAATCAATGGTGTGGACCAGAAAGAAGAAAGAAACATGCAACCAGAAAAGAATGAAGAAACAAGAATTCAAAAAAATGAGGATAGGCTTAGGAACCTCCAGGACATCTTTAAACATTCCAACATCCGAATCATAGGGGTACCAGAAGGAGAAGAGGAAGAGCAAAAAATTGAAAACTCATTTGAACAAATAATGAAGAACTTCCCTAATCTGGCAAAGAAAATAGACTTCCAGGAAGTCCAGGAAGCTCGGAGAGTCCCAAAGAAGCTGGACCCAAGGAAAAACACACCAAGGTACATCATAACTACATTACCCAAGATTAAAGACGAGGAGAGAATCTTAGAAGCAGCAAGAGAAAAGGAGACTGTTACCTACAAAGGAGTTCCCATAAGACTGTCAGCTGATTTCTCCAAAGAGACCTTACAGGCAAGAAGGGGCTGGCAAAAAGTATTCCAAGTCATGAAAGGCAAGGACCTACATCCAAGACTGCTCTATCCGGGAAAGTCTTAATTGTTGATTTTGTTTATCTTTTCAAAGAACTACCTCCTGAATTCACTGATCACTAGAGTTTTGCTTTTAGTCTCTATGTCATTTAACTCTGCTCTGATCTTGGTTATTTCATTCCTTCTACTTGCTCTGGGCTGTCTTTGTTGATGTTCCTCAAGTCCTTGTAGGTGTAGGGTTAGGTTGTTTATTTGAAATGTTTCTATCTTTTTTAGGTAGGCTTCTATTGCTATGAACTTCCCTCTCAGGACTCCCTTCACTGTGTCCCATAAGTTTTGGATTGTTGTGAGTTTATTTTCATTTGTTTCCAGAAACTTTTTGATATCTTCCTTAATCTCCTTCTTAATCCATTCATTCTTTAATAGCATGCTATTCAATCTCCATGAATTTGAATGCTTTTGAGTTTTTTTCTTGAGGTTGGTTTCTATTTTCAGTCCCTTGTGGTTGGAGAAAATGCTTGATATGATTTCAATTTTTTTGAATTAGTTGAGGCTTGTTTTGTGTACTATTATGTGGCCTATCTTTGAAAATGTTCCACATGCATTTGAAAAGAATGTGTATTTTGCTTCTTTGGGATGAAAGACTCTATATGTATCAGTTAAGTCCTTTTGATCTAGGACACTGTTCAATGCTGCAATATCTTTGTTGATATTTTGTTTGGAAGATCTATCTGCCTTTGATAGTGGGGAGTTAAAATCCCCTACTATAATAGTGTTGTTGTCTATATCTTTGTTGAAGTCCTCCAAGGTTTTCCCTATGTATTTGGGTTCTCCTATGTTGGGTGCATAGGTGTTTGTAATGTTTATGTCTTCTTGGTGGATTCTTCCCTTGAGTATTATGAAGTGTCTCTTTTTATGGCCCTTGTTTTAAAGTCTATTTTGTCTGATATGAATATTGCTACCCTGGCTTTTCTTTCCTGTCCATTTGCTTGGAATATTTTTTCTCAACCCTTTTCTTTCAGTCTCTGTAGGTGTTTCATTCTGAGGTGGGTCTCTTGTAGGGAGCATATGTGTGGGTCACATTTTCTCAGCCATTCAGCTACTCTATGTCTTTTGATTAGAGCATTTAATCCATTAACATTAAAGATTATTATTGATAGGTGTTTGTTCACTCCCCTTCCTTTGTACCTGTGCTCCTCTCTCTTTTACTCTTTCCTTTCTCTTCTTATAGTACAAAAGGGACTACCCTTTTGTAAATCTTGTAGGGCTGGTTTGGTGGAGATGAATTCTTTCAACCTTCTTTTGTCTGGGAAAATCCTTATTTTGCCTTCCATTTTAATTGAGAGCCTTGCTGGGTAGAGTAGTCTTGGTTGCAGGCCTTTGTTTTTCATTACTTGGAATATCTCTTGCCATTCTCTACTGGATTGGAGTGTTTGTTTTGAGAAGTCAGCTGCTAGCCTTATTGGAGCCCCTTTGTATGTTACTTCTTGTTTCTTCCTTGCTGCTTTTGAGTTCTCTTTTTGTCTTTAATACATGGCATTTTAACTATGATATGTCTTGGAACTAGCTTCTTTTGGTTCATCTTGATTGGGATTCCCTGTGCTTCTTGCACTTGCATGTTTTTTCCCCCTCACCGGGTTCAGATGGTTTTCTGTCATTATTTTTTCAAGCAGGGTTTTTACCCCCTGCTCCTTTCCTTCTCCTTCTGGTATTCCTATGATTCAAATATTGTTGCATTTCATGTTATCTTGGAATTCCCTTAAGTTGTCTTTATATTTTTTCAGTCTTTTTTCATGCAGCTGCTCTGCCTGGGTGTTTCTTTCCACCTTGTCTTCCAGCTCACTAATTCGGTCCTCTGCTTCATCTAGTCTGCTTGTAATTCCTTGTAGTGTGTTTTTTTATATCTGAAAATGTATTGTTCATATCTTCCTGGGTTTTTTCATAGTTTCTTTTTCTTTTTTCATACTGTGTAGTTCTCACTCAGTTCCTTATAGTTGTCTGTGAGTTCTTTGAGTATCCATTTAATCATTATTTTGAATTCTGTATCTGATAGTTTGCTTACCTCCATTTCATTTAGGTCTTTTAGTGGGGAGTCTTTCATTCCTTTTGATTGCATGGTCTTTTTTTGTCTCCCCATTTTAATTGACTCTGTTTATTTGTTTCTGCTCTTCCTGATATTTCATTTTGCTAGCCGTCTTTGTAGGGTAAACTTTAATGTAAGAATTATATGGGATTCAGTGGTGTGGTCTCTTTGAGCTCCATGTTGGGATGTTCTAGGTTTGCCCTTTCTACTTTTTTTGTGGGCTGTCTTGTTGTACTTGGGTTTTTACCTGTTGGTGGTTCCTTTGTTGGTGGGTTCTCTCTTGTAGTGGGTATACTAATGGTCACAGATCTCATCACCTAATCTCGTATGTGATCAGTGGCAGGGGCTAGGCAAAATGGATTAAGATAATGGGAGAGTATTCTATGGGATTTAATGTACCAACAAGTAGAGAAGAGATATGAGAACCTTTGTTTGAGGAACTGTGATATTTCACCCAGCTAGCCACTTTTTATAAAAGGTAAAAAGGAGATAAAAGTCTTATTATAGGAGAGGAGGATTGTGAGCTGAATCGAGAAAGCAGAGCACTTGTGCAAGGTTAGATAATGAGATATAGTGAGGGTAAAGTATAGAAAGTAGGCATAGTGTGTGAGAGAGAGTTAACCACAACAATAATAAAGCTCAGGAATAAAGTGAAGTGGGCCTAAGATCATGGAGGGTTGGTGTGAAGTATATACAATTGTATGGAACACCAATTATATACAATAGTACTGGAACAACAATAATATTACAAGAAATATATGATTTGGATAGCAAGAATAGGAAGTACACGATCAAGAGTAGTGTGTTATTGGAACATGAGCGAAGTGAAAGAAGGAAAATTAAAATACAATCTGACAGAGACAATAAGGAAAACTAGTCAAACAATGCAATTAAACAGAGAAATAAAACGATGAAGACTAAACAGAAAGAAGATATATAAAAATATACTAATAAAATAAAAGAAGTAAAAATAATGAAAAAATAATCAAATAAACAAAATGCATGTTCTATTGGATAGCAAAGTGAAATTTGTCTCAGTTTCTCAGTTGTTGTTAGCCTTGTGCTCCCTCTTTGGATCTGTTCTGGACTTTTCACAACTCCAGGACTTATTGTATCACTTGGGGGAAGGAAAAAAAAAACAAAGAGGAAAGCAAAAAACAAGCCTCCTGCTGACTTTAAACCCACTGATCGAGTTCTGCTGGTCTTCCTGGATGCCATAGGAAGAGGTGGGCTGGGCTTTGCTTTTCTCCTTTCCTATGGTTTTGTGAGGATGGTGGCCGGATCGCAATATTCACATTTGCCCAGCCTCCAGCCCAGGTCCTCCATGAGCTGCCAGGCCTCCACTATCCATTTGTGACAGGCCTGTGCCTTTTTAATCCACCAGTTGTGCGAGGTCCATGCAGTGTGCCACCTCCTTGCTCTTTGCAAGCCCATTATGGCCGGAGCCCATCAAGGGGCAAATGGCGCCACTCAACCTCTGGGCAAGCAGTGCGAATCTGCTTCTGGGCTAGGCCAGAGTGAAGTGCAGGTGAGTGGTGTGAGCCAGCTCCTGCTTGAGCGTTCCTTAGAAAGTGGCTGTGAGCTTTTTTTTTTTTAGTAAAATCCTCTTGTTTAAGCCAGCAGTTCTTAACAAGTGCCCTGCTTTTCACACAGCCCAACTTTCTAACCAGACTGGAGACTATCCGGGTCAGGGTCCATCATAGCCCAACTCTTCTCCCTTCTGCAGGTGTTGCCCAGCTCCTCAATTTCTCTGGTAATGACCTAACTGGTGTCCACAGTCCCAGTGAGTGTATACTGCCTCTGTGTGTCTCCTACTTAGTCTCTACTTCCCACAGCAACTTCAAGCATTCAGGCCCCTCCTGGTGCTGGGCTGCCCTCCCTGCTCTGGTAGGGGAGTGAGCTGGTGATCTAACTCTCCTCTCAGTAACCTTCCGGGCCAGGACCACAGCAGCCTAGGTCTCTGTGCAGATCCCAGGGACCTTAGCATTGTAACTCAATCTCCTCACCATCTGTTCATCAATGTCCTCTATAATTTTTGGCCTCCAAACTTCATATAAGCTGGGATTCCATTGGTTGTTCACCCTGCTCCTCAGCAGATTGGCTAGGTGTTCCAGCTGGGCACTGGGAAAACTGGACTCTGCTCTCACCTACCTTGCCACCATCTTCTCACCGATTATTGGGAAGCCCCATATCTTTCTTAACTATGAGAATCTAATCCTGAGACTAAAGAATAAGGTTGGATAAAAAGTGCTAAACTATGTGGGTTTACAGATAGACTATGTGGGTGTATCTGTAGAGACTGTTATCCACTCATCAAGTTGCTGGCCAGTAGACCACTATAGTGGACATGAGATGTGCCACTTAGACTTCCATCAGGAAAAGACTCACAGCCCAGCCAGGAGTACAGTGAGCCTCCACCTGTGAGCTCCTTCCTGGTCTTCATTAGAATCAGAGAACCACCTCAACAATCATGCCTCTTGTACGGAAGTCCACATCTGGTGACTAAGGGAGGCAGGTGTGTGAATCCCCGGTCATTTTGGCTTGTGGCGGGATACCTGTGATAGTAGTGCTATCTCCCAAAGGCATGTTAGGCTATATTGTGGTTTGCCTTCTCCGTCTATCCAAGCCTGGTTTGTCCTCCTTCCTTTGCTAAGTATTGGTCTCTAGTACACACACTGTACCTTAGATTCTCTCCTTTGCATTGGTCTTTCTCTTCACTTTGGACTTCCATTTCCCTCCAGCAAAGGGAAATATATATAAAGTTTCTGAACAATTACCTATTGCTTTCTCAGATCCAACAATTTTATTGTTGATTCTGCTGCTTCACTAGGGTTGGCTTTAGGAGAGAAAACCAACAGTCGGCATTAGCTTACCACCTTGCCAAGAAACTCTTTGTCGGATTTTACAAATGATTATGTGTTGCTCGCTTTCAGTGGTTGTTAGATAGCAGCAGGCCTTCATACACTTTGAACTTCAATTGTAAAAATACTGTGGACTGTTCAGGTCATGGTATTAAGATGCATTAAAAAAATTTAGCTTGTAAGATTTGAATGGAATGAAATTTCTATGCTATTTCTCTCCAACTAAACAGTAATCTTTATGGTTATTTGTTTTAGCAGGTTTAGGAGGGAATCTGTTTTCTAGCAGTTAAAATTAATTGGATAATTTGAATTAAATTCATTTGAGGTTGACATTTTGTGTTTCCTTGCCATTCTTATCAGGGCAATTTTACCATAATAACTGAATGTGGCATCAAATGTATAATTACGAGGCTGCAAAATAAGTACTTTGTAAAATTGAAGGTATTCCCTTTAAGAATGTACTCTTTATAAAGTTCGCAGTGTGTCATTAACCTGTGTGCCACTCTGGGTTTTCAGTGTCAAATGTGCATTTATTTGATAAAAAGTGCTAGGAAGGAAACTAAACCCTGATAAACTTTCTTAGCACCACCCCACAGGCGTAGCAGTGAGGAAACAATAAAAACCTTGCCTCCCCCTCCCTGTTTGCTCCCACCACTGCCTGACATTCGCTTCAGTAAATATCGTAGTGCCAACTCCTGGGAACAAGGCTGAAGGATAACTCCAGGTGTCCCATTTCACTGAGAGAGGTATGCCACTTAACTATTTTTAGGAGTCATTCAAGTGCATGAACTAAGTCTTTACCTGGCTGATTATGCCAATGAAGCAGTCACAGCATTTAGCAGGGTAATGAGTAAGTGGAACTCTCTTAATTGAGCCACTCAATTTTTTGTTCATTCTACTGTCCACATTGTAACATAGAAGTTCTTTCTCTTCTCGATCTCAGTTTCCCCCGCACAGGTTTCTTGGATTTTAAAAATACATGTTTGGAAGTGATTTATTTATACACATGGTACCAATTTCAGTTTGACCACTGGGAATATGTAGTTGAACAGTTCTATACAGGGACCACTTGATAAGGAATATCAGGGAGCTTATTCCAAATTTCACATACACACTCCCATATAGAAAATGTTAACTACACTTATGTCTGGGTGGTAGAATTATAGATAATTTTCATCTCCCTTTTGTGAGTCTTTGTATTTAAAACAATAAACACGTAACACTTTTCTAATAAGGAAAAATAATAAATAGGATTTAAAAATGCATCTTATTTAATTGGCACACTTACATGAAAATGATGAAAATGAAGCTTTTAGAATCAGGAGCTGATTGTATAATCACTTAAAGGAAATTGCACAGAATGAAAGTGGAGTAACCAAACTTCTGTCTTCCATAGGACATTTTGCTATCATTAGTCCTGGCTTTTTGTTTTCTTTCATATTTCCCTCATCAGAAATGCCCATTATCCACCTGTTTCTCTTACAATAAACACAGGCAATAGGTACAGAAAATCTTACATTAAGACAAACCTTAAGTTTCAGCAATTTTCTCAGGTTTATTTTACAGGTGATAGCACTTGAGCTCAAGAGTTTATGGAACACTGGCAGGGCAGGTTCACTTGAGGACAGTTGGTTTTATTGTTTAATTTTTGTAAATCAGGAACTCTGGACACAGCAGTTCTATTTCTGTAATATGACATTACTGCTTTGACAGTGGTATTGTGCTGTTTCAATTCATTCCATGCTTATGAAATCTTAGTTCTGTTATTATCCCTTCCAGAAGTCAGATGCTGACCCAGGAAAACACTTGCAAATACTCTTTGACCAGGGGTTAAGAGTCTGACCACTGAATTTTATCCTCTTTAATGAAATTATCTTTCTATTTCTGGCCACTCAATAAGAAAAATATTATGAGTCTAAAGACTTAGGAGTAAGAGAGGAGTGAGAGGAAGTGCTGGTCACCTGTGCTGGGTCCTGTGCAGCCCACTCATTTTCCCCTGAAAAAGTGACAATCTCTCCAATGGAAAATTACAGTGCTGTTTAACTGGAGTGAAGTTACACATTGTGATTGTCTTCTCACAAAAACAAAATGAAGGAAAGGGAAGTGTTGTGTCCTTGCAACTATAGTTTTGGTGTGGTTTTCATGGGCTGCCTCTCATCACCTCACTGCAGCCTGGTGACCAGGGCAGACACAGGATTTGTCCACCTTTATTAGCATTAATCCATCAGAATTCACTTGTTGTCCAGAGGCACGTTAGCTCTATTGGTTTTTTGTTTGTTTGTTTTTTGCCTCCAGTGACAGAAGACATGTCCTGCATTTAATCTATTAGGAAAAAGAAAGGGAAACAAGTCACTATTTAACAATTCCAAGCCAATGGCTGGTTCTCTAATATCTTCTTTTTACCCCCAGTTTCACTGGGCTGCACTGCAGGAGTGATGGCCAACAACTGCTTTAATCCCAGACCTGTAGACATGTGAGAGATGATAGTGCTCAAAAAAAGGATGAAATGTGTGTTTATTTTTAGCAAAGTTGATGATGCCAAATGTCAAGGCATTTAAGTGTTCCCAATAATCTTCTCTATTGAGATCTTGAATCATCTGAGAAATAAGATGAAAAGTTAGCACATACAGGACAAAATGCCACCTTTATTTTTATAAAATGTTTGTATTTTGAGCAATAATGAATCAAGAAGTAGCAACCTTAGCTATCTGCCAGGGCTAGACTGGGGCAGACATCTTCCTGGCTACCCTGGGAGGCTCTAGTAAACTTGGTGGCATGGAGAAGACTGAGAAATATGTTTCCCGAAGGCAGCTCACTTCTGAGAAGACCAGGCACAAGCTCTCTTCTATCACAGGCAACTCTCCTTTAAAACTCATTGTTAGGTATAATCAGAGCAGTGGAATTGCTAGGTCAAAGGGCAGTTCCATTTTTAGTTTTCTGAGGAAATTCCATACTGTTTCCCACAGTGGCTGCACCAGTCTGCATTCCCACCAACAATGCACTAGGGTTCCCTTTTCTCCACATCCTCTCCAACATTTGTTTGTTGATTTGTTTATGTTGGCCACTCTGACTGGTGTGAGATGGTACGTCATTGTATTTTAATTTGCATCTCTCTGATGGCTAGTGATGCTGAGCATCTTTTCATGTGCCTCTGGGCCCTCTGTATGTCTTCCTTGGAGAAGTGTCTGTTCAAGTCCTTTGCCCAACCCTGAAACACCCATCCAAAAGAACTTATGCACCCCAATGTTCATAGCAGCACAATTTACAATAGCCAAGTACTGGAAGCAACCTAAGTGCCCATCAGCAAATGAGTGGATCCAAAAACTATGGTACATTTACACAATGAAATTCTATGCAGCAGAGAGAAAGAAGGAGCTTATACCCTTTGCAATGGCATGGATGGAACTGGAGAGCATTATGCTAAGTGAAATAAGCCAGACAGTGAGGGACAAATACCATATGATCTCACCTTTAAGTGGAACATAATCAACAAAAGAAAAAAGCAAACAAAATATAACTAGAGACATTGAAATTAAGAACATCGTAACAATAGCCACAGGGGAGTGGGGAGGGGATAGTGGGGAGAGGGGTCTATAGGAGCTACTATAAAGGACACAAGGACAAAATCAAGGGGGAGGGTGGAGGTGGGGGAGGGAGGTGGGACTGGCTGGGGTGGGGTGGAGGGAAGGGGAGAAAATGCAGACAATTTTAACTGAATAAAAATAAATAAATAAATTAAAAAAAAAGAAAACAGGTAGTTAACTCCTCTCTTGAGGATTAAAACAACAACAACAACAACAACAAAAAAACCTCATTGTTAGGTAAAAAGTAAGGAAGGGAGCTAGTATAGGCCAGGGTTGCGATAGCCAGTGAACTTCTTCATGGTGAGATATATTAGAATTAGGCCTTTCCCACGTCACCACACATGGCGAAATGATTCAAAAATAGGAGATGCTATTTTAAAACAAATAATTTACTATTTTATCTAACCATATTTATGTTGTGCCTTTTAATATAAAATTAGTACTTACCTTCCCTTGTTCACTTTATTTTTTAGTTTCTAAAAACAAAATAATGATTGAAGACATTAGGAGGGAAAATACCATCTTCTGTCCCTTGACTGGCTGCCAGGTAGTATATTTGTGGTAATTGGCAACAATATCTTGTATGTCATTGTTTTATGTTGCAAAGAATTACAGATATTCTGATCATATCCTGAGCTGAAGCAGACATCTGAATCTGAATTATTTATTTCCTGAAAACTGCAGATGGTCAAGTCTCCATCTAATGGCCTTTGGGATTAATCCATTCTCTGAGCTGATGGAACTAAGTAGCCTGCTCTTCTTGGTGCACCTGTTCCTGTTGACTGAAAAGACTGTTGGTTTGCCATCAACATTCTTTTCAGGTTCTTAAAGTAGAGGTTTGTTGTTACTACCTGTGCCAGCTTAAATTCTTGGGATAAAAAGACCTGGAAAATACTTTTGATTATAATGAATATGCTCATTTAGGTAAACTTTTCTTTGTTAACTTTTGTAGAAGTTTTTATTTTACTGTGAATTATAATAAATTGCAATTTGTGTAATCAAACATAGTCCAATATTAGCAATATTATACTTTTATAATTTATATTATCTAAATTCATTCAAAGTCCATAATATGCTATGTGCATGTTCTAAAGAACCTTAAATACATACCCACTTATAATTACATTTAAAGCATATACATTATATATTACATATGTGTGTGCACATGTAGTATTTAAATTTCTTAGAGCATGTAGACAGCATATTCTGAATACATAAAACAAGTGGTTTTTGTAATTTAAAAAGAAGCTAAGTTAAAGGTTAGCTGCAATGTGGAATCTGAAAGCATATCAATGAACTTTCATACTTTTTTATCTTTATTTTATTTATTTATTTTAATTTTTTATTTTTCAAAAAATTTTTATTGTTATTTAATTACAGTTGTATGCCTTTTATGCCCATCCCTCCACCCCAACACAGCTGAACACACCTCCCTCCCCCACCTCCACACTCCCTCTTGATTTTGTCCATGTGTTCTTTATAGTAGTTCCTGTAATACCCTCTCCTCACTGTCCCCTCCCCACTCCCCCCTGGCTACTGTTAGATTCTTCCTAACTTTAATGTCTCTGGTTATATTTTGTTTGCTTTTTTCTTCTGTTGATTATGTTCCAATTAAAGGTGAGATCATATGGTATTTGTCCCTCACCGCCTAGCTTATTTCACTTAGCATAATGCTCTCCAGTTCCATCCATGCTGTTGCAAAGGGTATAAGCTCCTTCTTTCTCTCTGCTGCATAGAATTCCATGGTGTAAATATACCATAGTTTTTGGATCCACTCATTTGCTGATGGGCACTTAGGTTGCTTCCAGTACTTGGCTATTGTAAATTGTGCTCATATGAACATTGGGGTGCATAGGTTCTTTTGGATTGGTGTTTCAGGGTTCTTAGGGTATAATCCCAGCGGAATTGCTGGGTCAAAGGGCAGTTTCATTTTTAGCTTTCTGAGGAAATTCCATACTGTTTTCCACAGTGGCCTCACCAGTCTGCATTCCCACCAACAGTGCACTAGGGTTCCCTTTTCTCTGCATCCTCTCCAACATTTGTTTGTTGATTTGTTCATGTTGGCCACTCTGACTGGTGTGAGATGGTACCTCATTGTGGTTTTAATTTGCATCTCTCTGATGGCTAGTGATGCTGAGCATCTTCATATGTCTCTGGGCCCTGTGTATGTCTTCCATAAAGAAGTGTCTGAACAAGTCCTTTGCCCATTTTTTAATTGGGTTGTTTGTCTTCCTGGAGTGGAGTTGTGTGAGTTCTTCATATATTTTGGAGATCAGGCCCTTGTCTGAGGTATCATTGGCAAATATGTTTTCCCATACTGTTGGTTCTCTGTGTAATTTGGTGCTGTTTTCTTTAGCCATGCAGAAGCTTTTTATTTTGATGAGGTCCCATTTTTTTATTCTTTCCTTTATGTCCCTTGCTTTAGCGGAGGTGTCTGTGAGGATGTTGCTGCATGGAATGTCTGAGATTTTTCTGCCAATGTTTTCCTCTAGGACTTTTATGGTGTTATATCTTATATTTAAGTCTTTTATCCATCTTCAGTTTATTTTGTGTATGGCGTAAGTTGGTGATCGAGTTTCATTATTTTGCACATAGCTGTCCAGATCTAAGTGCTGATGGTCACTTAGGTTGCTTCCAGTACTTGGCTATTGTAAATTGTGCTCATATGAACATTGGGGTGCATAGGTTCTTTTGGATTGGTGTTTCAGGGTTCTTAGGGTATAATCCCAGCGGAATTGCTGGGTCAAAGGGCAGTTTCATTTTTAGCTTTCTGAGGAAATTCCATAGTGTTTTCCACAGTGGCCTCACCAGTCTGCATTCCCACCAACAGTGCACGAGGGTTCCCTTTTCTCTGCATCCTCTCCAACATTTGTTTGTGGATTTGTTTATGTTGGCCATTCTGACTGGTGTGAGATGATACCTCATTGTGGTTTTAATTTGCATCTCTCTGATGGCTAGTGATGCTGAGCATCTTTTCATATGTCTCTGGGCCCTCTGTATGTCTTCCTTGGAGAAGTGTCTGTTCAAGTCCTTTGCCCATTTTTTAATTGGGTTGCTTGTCTTCCTGGAGTGGAGTCGTGTGAGTTCTTTATATATGTTGGAGATCAGGCCCTTGTCTGAGGTATCATTGGCAAATATGTTTTCCCATACTGTTGGTTCTCTTTGTAATTTGGTGCTGTTTTCTTTAGCCATGCAGAAGCTTTTTATTTTGATGAGGTCCCATTTGTTTATTCTTTCCTTTATGTCCCTTGCTTTAGGGGATGTGTCTGTGAGGATGTTGCTGCGTGGAATGTCTGAGATTTTCCTGCCAATGTTTTCCTCTAGGACTTTTATGGTATTATGTCTTATATTTAAGTCTTTTATCCATCTTCAGTTTATTTTGTGTATGGCGTAAGTTGGTGATCGAGTTTCATTATTTTGCACATAGCTGTCCAGATCTCCCAACACCATCTGTTGAAGAGGCTGTTTTTGCTCCATTTTATGCTCCTGCCTCCTTTGTCAAACATTAATTGACTGTAAAGACTTGAGTTTATTTCTGGGCTCTCTGTTCTGTTCCATTGCACTATGTGCCTGTTTTGATGCCAGTACCAGGCTGTTTTGATTACAGTGGCCTTGTAATAGATTTTGACATCAGGTATTGTGATCCCTCCTGCTTTGTTCTTCTTTCTCAAAATTGCTGTAGCTATTCGGGGTCGTTTATGGTTCCATATGAATTTCTGAAATGTTTGTCCTATATTTGGGAAATATGTCATGGGTACTTTAATAAGGATTGCATTGAATCTATAAATCACTTTGGGTAGTATGGACACTTTGATGATGTTAATTCTTCCAATCCATGAGCATAGTACATTCTTCCATTTGTTTGCATCTTCCTTAATTTCTTTCTTCAGTGTTGTGTAGTTTTCTGAGTACAGGTCTTTTACCTCCTTGGTTAGGTTTACTCCTAGATACTTTATTTTTCCTGTTGCTATAGCAAATGGGATTATTTTCCTGATTTCTGTTTATGCAGTTTCATTGTTGGTATACAGGAATGCCTTTGATTTCTGAGTATTGACTTTGTATCCAGCTGTTTTGCCAAATTTATTTATTAGCTGAAGTAATTTTTTTGGCGGAGTGTATAGGATTTTCCATGTACACTATCAGGTCATCTACAAACAGTGACAGTTTCATTTCCTCCTTTCCAATTTGGATGCCTTTTATTTCTTTCTTTTGTCTGATGGCTGTGGCTAGGACTTCCAATACTATGTTGAATAGAAGTGGTGAGAGAGGGCATCCTTTTCTTGTTCTCAATCTTAGTGGGAAAGCTCTAAGTTTTTGTCCACTGAGTATGATGTTGGCTGTAGGTCTCTCATATATGTCCTTTATTATGTTGAGAAATGCTCGCTCTATTCCCACTTTGCTGAGTGTTCTTATGAGAAATGGGTGCTGTATCTTATCAAATGCCTTTTCCGCATCTATTGATATGATCATGTGATTTTTGTCTTTGCAGCTGTTTATGTGATGTATTATGTGTATTGATTTGTGAATATTGTACCATCCTTGCATCCCTGGGATGAATCCCACTTGGCCATGGTTTGTCATTTTTTTAATGTATTGCTGGATGTCATTTCCCAATATTTTGTTGAGAATTTTAGCGTCTATGTTCATCAGCGATATTGGCCTGAAGTTTTCTTTCTTTGTTGTGTATTTATCTTGTTTGGGGATTAGGATGATGTTGGCTTCATAAAAAGAGTTTGGGAGTCTTCCATAAGTTTGGATTTTTTTGAATAGTCTGTGAAGGATGTAGGTTAGCTCTTCCTTAAATGCTTTATAGAATTCTCCTGTGAAACCATCTTTTGTGTGTTGGGAGGTTTTTGGTTCCTGCTTCAATTTCATCTGCTGTTATTGGTCTGTTCAGGTTTTCTGCTTCGTCTTCATTCAGTTTTGGAAGATTATATTTTTGTAGAAATGTGCCCATTTCACCTAGGTTTTCAAATTTCTTGGCATACAGTTCTTCATAGTAACAATTTCTTAAAATCCTTTGTATTTCTGTGGTATCAGTTGTAATCTCTCCTCTTTCATTTCTAATTGTGTTTATTTGGATCCTCTCTCTTTTTTTCTTGATGAGCCTACTTAAAGGCTTGTCGATTTTGTTTATCTTTTCAAAGAACCAGCTCCTGGATTCATTGATCCTTACAATTGTGCTTTTAGTCTCTATGTCATTTAGTTCTGCTCTGATCTTGGTTATTTCCTTCCTTCTGCTTGCTCTGGGCTGTCTTTGTTGTTGTTCCTCCAGTTCTTGTAGGCATAGGGTTAGGTTGTTTGAAATGTTTCTATCTTTTTCAGGTAGGCCTGAATTGCTATGAACTTCCCCCCTCATGACTGCCTATGCTGTGTCCCATAGGTTTTGGTTTGTTTTGAGTTCGTTTTCATTTGTTTCCAGAAAGTTTTTGATTTCTTCCCTAATCTCTTTGTTGACCCATTCATTGTTTAATAGAATGATTTTGAGTGTTTTGGGATTTTTTCTTTGGGGCTGGTCTCTAGTTTCAGTCAGAGAAAATGCTTGATATGATTTCAATTTTCTTGAATTTGTTGAGGCTTGCTTTGTGTCCTATCATGTGGTCTATCTTTGAAAATGTTCCGTGTACACTTGAAAAGAATGTGTATTTTGCTTCTTTGGGATGAAAAGCTCTATATATATCAGTTAAATCCATTTCATCTATGGTATTGTTAAGTGACACAATATCCTTGTTGATATTTTGTTTGGAAGATCTGTCCATTTTTGACAGTGGGGTGTTAAAGTCCCCTACTATAATTATGTTGCTGTCAATATCTTTCTTGAAGTTCTTCAAGATTTTCTTTATGTATTTGGGTGCTCCTATGTTGGGTGCATATATATTTACAATGTTTATGTCTTCTTGGTGGATTCTTCCTTTGAGTATTATGAAGTGACCTTCTGGGTCTCTCTTTATGGCCCTTCTTTTGAAGTCTCTTTTGTCTGACATGAGTATTGCTACCCCTGGTTTATTTTTCCCTGTCCATTTGCTTGGAAGATTTGTTTCCAGCCCTTCACTTTCAGTCTGTGTAGGTCTTTTGTCCTGAGGTGGGTCTCTTGTAGGCAGCATATATGTGGGTCATGTTTTCTTATCCACTCAGCTATTCTATGTCTTTTGATTGGAGCATGTATTCCATTTACATTTAAGGTTATTATCGATAGGTAGTTTTTCATTGCCATTTTTTCCTACCTGTGTTCCTCTGTCTTTCTCTTTTCCTTCCTTTCCTTAAAGCCATCCCTTTAGCATCTCTTGCATAGCTTGTTTGGTGGAGGTGTATTCTTTTAGACTTCTTTTGTCTGGGAAGCTCTTTGTTCTGCCTTCTATCTTGATTGAGAGCCTTGCTGGGTAAATTAGCCTTGTTTACAAGCCTCTGGGTCTCATTACTTGGAATATTTTTTCCCATTCTCTTGTGTTTTGGAGCATTTCCATTGAGA
Organism: Desmodus rotundus; assembly: GCF_022682495.2. NCBI lineage: Eukaryota > Metazoa > Chordata > Mammalia > Chiroptera > Phyllostomidae > Desmodus > Desmodus rotundus. The sequence continues at coordinate 61,841,143 of NC_071394.1, forward strand.
TGTCAGCTGCTAGTCTTCTTGGGTCTCCCTTGTATGTTACTTCCTGTTTCTCCCTTGCTGCCTTTAAGATCCTATCTTTTTCTTGGAACTTTGCCATTTTAATTATGATGTGTCTTGCAGTGAGCCTCTGTGGGTTCCTCTTGCTTGGGACTCTCTGTGTTTCCTGGATTTGTGTTACTTTTTCTCTCATCAGATTAGGGAAATTTTCCATCATTACTTTTTCAAACAGGTTTTCTATCCCTTGCTCTTCTTCTTCTCCTTCTGGTATCCCTATTATATGGATATTATTATGTTTCATTTTGTCCTGCATTTCCCTTATTCCCTCTTCATTCTTTCTGAGCCTCTTTTCCTTTTTTTGCTCTTTCTGGGTGTTTTTTTCTACTTTGTCCTTCCAGCTCGCTGATCCGATCCTCTGCTTCATCAAGTCTGCTTCTGATTCCTTCCACTGTGTTCTTCAGTTCAGAAATAGTATTCTTCATTTCCTCTTGGCCCTTGTTAATAGTTTGTATTTCCTTTTTCATGTTGATGTAGTTTGCAGTGACTTCATTGTAGTTTCCCTGTAGTTTCTGGTAGTTCTCTGTGAGCTCAGTGAGCTTCCTGATAACCATTGCTTTGAACTCAGTGTCTGATAGTTGAATTGCCTGTTTTTCAGTTAACATTTTCTGAGGCTTCCTCCTTTCCTTTCATTTGGGGATTGTTTCTTTGTCTTCCCATTGTTTTTGAGACCCTTTTTGTTATCCTCTGTTTCTTAAATTGGTCTGTTCTGACTCCCTGGGTTTATGGTGTGAACTTCTATGGTAGAATGCCAATGGGATTCAGTGGTACTGTCTAATTAATCTCCTGTGCTCACTTTTCTTGAGCTGATGTTTATAGGTCTAACAGGGTCTAACTCTGTTCTTTTCAGAGCTCCAGGTTTTATTGTCTCACCGTCTGATCTTTCAATGTCCTCTATCTTTGGTCTCTGATCTTCATATGTGCTGAAATACCATTGGCTGTTCGCTCTCTTCCTCAGATCAGGTAGGCGTTTCACTGGTGCCGAGGGGAAGTGGACTCCGCTCCACCTATCTCACCACCATCTTCCGAAATCTACTTTCATACTTTTTATACCCATGAATGAATGAGAGTTTAAAAGTCAAATTATGTCTAAAAATTATTATGGAAATAGTTTTCAATTTCAATCCCTCTGAAAGAGGCTAGGTCCCCCAGAAGTCATTGGACTACACTTTGAGAACCTCGACTTATTAAAACATGGTAATAGAGTGGAGGATAATAGGTATATGTGTGTGCATTCTCTAGAAGTTCACTTTGAACTAATAGCTAATGGTCTTTTAATGAGGAGCCAGCCATCAGGCCACCTGGGAGAAGATTCTTCTATACAGAAGGAGTAGGAGCAGCCAGTGCAGGTGCTCTGAGCAAAGAAGAGTTGAGGAGCCCACGTTATGGACTTATTCAAATAATTAAATAATCTCTTCAGAAAAAGATACATTTATAAATTTCAGTCACTGGTTTTGCTTTAATAAGAGGTTTGACAGAACAAGGGATGTAACTTTCTTTTATAAAAAATTCATTGATTTCTTTTAGCACTTGGCTATTGTAAATTGTGCTGCTACAAAGATGGGGGTACATAGGTTCTTCTGGATTGGTGTTTCAGGGCTCTTAGGATATAATCCCAGCAGTGGAATTGCTGGGTCAAAAGGCAGTTCCATTTTTAGTTTTCTGAGGAAATTACATACTATTTTCCACAGTGGCTGTACCAGTCTGCCTTACCAGAAACAGTGCACTAGGGTTCCCTTTTCTCCCACACTTGTTTGTTGATTTGTTTGTGATGGACTATCTGATCAGTGTAAAGTGGTATCTCACTGTGCATTTAATTTGCATCTCTCTGATGGTTAGTGATGCTGAACATCTTTTCATATGTTTCTGGACCCTTTGTATGCCCATCAAAAAATGAATGGATCAAAAAACTATGGTACATTTTCACGATTGAATACTAAGCAGCAGAAAGAAAGAAGGAACTCCTACCCTTTGTGACAGACAGTATGGGTAGATCTGGAGAGCATTTTGCTAAGTGAAATAAGCCAGGCAATGAAAGACAAATACCATATGATCTCACCTATAAGTGGAACCTAATCAACAAAACAAACAAGCAAGCAAAATATATTCAGAGACATTAAAATTAAGAACAAACTGACAATAACCAGAGGGGAAGTGGGAGGCGATAAAGAGGGGGAAGGGGAAAGTGTTTTCAGGAACATGTATAAAGGACATATAGACAAAATGAAAGAGGGGTAGGATCAAGGGTGGGGAGTGGGGATGGCCAGGAATGGGTAATGGTGGTAGGGGGGAAATTGAGACAACTGCACTTGAACAACAATAAATTTTTTTTTTTTAAAAAGCGTTTATTTTACCATATTGCTACTTTACCAATAGTCATTCTGTTTCTGCTTATGGCATCTAAGGAAAGTAAATGTTCATGCTTTTTTTTCTACTAACTTCAAGGATTTAAATCTCAGGTTATATTCATAGCTACTATACCAACTCAAGAAAATAAACCAGTTAATAAAGATATATTGTAATCAAGTAACTACAATACACGAATTTTTCTTGTGAACATGGACAAAGCATAATTTAGTTAGAAGTAACCATATGGAAAAGATTTAAATTTGTTTACTATAGTAAATCATGGCACTATAATGGATAGTTGTCTTAATAAATTCTCACGGATACCTTGCATTTTATCATTCAAGTAAGTTGCTGAAAGAATGTGACTTTTATGTGTAATTTTATAAAGCAAAATTTACAAATATCTTTTATCTTAGAACATGCCTGAGAAAACATTTCTGGAAGCATATTATATTTTGTGTTTATGATCTACCTCAATGTACTTGCTTCACATCTCTCTTTAGAATATTTCTATCAGAACATTTATTGATGCCATTTTGAAAAAAATGTACAAAAATATATAGAATTTTTAGAATTTTATCAGAACTTGTAAAATTTTAATTCAGAATAACAAATGAAGATATTCTTCAACTTTTCTTCAGTCTAGTGCAATATGTGGCAGCCTCTCCTATTAAGGAAGAGTCCTTAGCTGTCATATGTCTAAACATTATTGTTCATTGCTACCATCTCATTTAAACACAGCAGCTTTCTGTTCTCAGTAGGTATGAAAGACAGATAGTCTATACTGTATCTACCCAAGGGAACTTCTCAGTAACTTGTTATGTCCTAGGTTATAAGAATTTTATTAACTGTGTTCCCTGAAAAGTTACCAGTGTTATCCCCTCTGCCAAGTCATCAGTGACAACTTGGAATGTTCTATAGGAAGACTGGGCAAGATGTGTGACCCCTATTGAAGTGTGAAAATGGCACCCTTAATGGCTTTCATGTTTAATATGATCTATCTGGTTTTGCTATTTATGCTTAATTTCTAAGTAATTTCTCAATCATTTCAAAATCTGGCTGTATGAGGTTCCACTAAGATAACACCTCCCTTGGGAAGGATCCCTGAATCCTCTTCTGTGCTTCTCCAATATAGTCTTTAACATCCATATAAAATTCTACTGATAGGTACTTCTTTCAAAGCACAACACAACATGGTCCACTCACCTAGAATAAACCTTAAGCCCCTCAACAGCACTCAAGACCCACTCAACTTGACTGCCAGCACACCTAGCCTAGTACACATTATGCTCACCTTCCTGACTTCTTCCATACTGCCCAATTTAGTAATCCACTTCAACTCACTTACTTGCTTGCTTTCGTTGGTAAATGCAAATACACTACTTAGTCCATGGCTTTGTTATTCCACTTGGAATTATCTTCTTCAGTCATCATCATGTTGAGAACCCCTTGCCACCTTCTCAGGGTACTACGTATCAATGAGATTGTTAATGACAACCCTACTTAAAATGGCCTCCCAAATACTATTGTCATTTTTTGGTGTAAATTTTTATGGTTATTTTTCAAAGTAGATAAATCTAATTAACCTTCTACCATCATGCAGTCTTCACATCATAATTTTTGGGGGATGGGAGAGGAGGAATACTTTAAAATTAATGTTATTTTCCAAATTTGACTTTTTAAATTTTAGGTGATTTTTGGTAATTCATATAACAGTGTACTTAACCAAATTATAACATGGACTTGTGATAACTTATTCGGAATCAAGGTAATAATACAATCTTATTTTTAGAAAGATTATTAACCAATGTGAATAGAAAAAAACATTTTCATAGATTTATTTGGATTAGTTTTAGATATGTTGCAGCATGCCTTGAATACTTTCAGCAACGAGCAGCTTCAATTTACTTTTGTAGGTCTAGAATGAAAAGAGGAAACCTGTCATTTCATTTTGGCTGTGTTCACGAGGCTTTTTGGAACCAGGGCCCTTCATAATCATTGAAGCCCAAACAACTTGGAGATTTGTCACCAAATTTTAGCTTTAAAAAAAATAAGATCATATGACATTTTTTATTTAATAGAGTACTTAAGATAAATAATAAACACATATCTGGCTCATGGAGAGAGAGTGGCAAGAAGGTTAGTTAGAAGATATGCTCAGGAAAATGGTGGTCTGAGAACTTGAGAGAATCTGCCTGCAGGAGGAGTGAAAACCCTCAACCCACAGCCATCTAAGACCTCGTGCCTATTCCTTCTGCTTAAAACTTTGGGAGATAGTAGCCTGATCACTGATATATGCCATAGAGACTAACAGTTTTTTAAAGGATATTACTTTATACTTTATTTAAATATTTTATAGTGCATAATGAACAAGCCAATCTTTTGGAAGATGCATATTTGTAAGACTTTATTACCTTTATTTGACCACCATGTATATATCACACCATTCATCATTTTCATCTTTTGTTTTATTTCCTTTGAAGTTTGCAGATATATTCTACATTTCTGCTAACGATCATTATTAATATAATATAATATAATATCATTTGTTATTTTGAATTTGTGATAAAGGTTCATTTTTATATGCTTTCCAAGTATTATATGGATGTAATTGTAAAAATTTATTCACTGTTTACCTAAATTTTAAATTTAATTGTTCATCTCATATTTTTGTAATATCTGGAACCCCCAGGGACTTTGTTAAATTTTTTCACATTATAGAATAAAAATATTGATAGTTTTGAGTCAATATATGTATGTGTATATATAAATACATATATATGAAAAAATGCAAATGAGAAAATGGAACCAATAAAAGGGAAAAAATGAATCAAATAGACTGTGGATCTTTACATAACATTGTAAGTTCATTTATTTTGACATTATATTTATCCATTTTAAGATATAATATGGAGTATCTGCATCACTGTTTTTTTATTTATTTTTTATTTTTTTAAAATTTTTTATTAAAATGTGTGCCTTTTCTCCCCATCCCTCCACCCCACCCCGGCTGAACCCACCTCCCTCCGCCACCTCCACCCTCCCCCTGGATTTTGTCCATGTGTCTTTTATAGTAGTTCTTGTAATCCCATCTCCTCACTGTCCCCTCCCCACTCCCCCCTGACTATTGTTAGATTGTTTTTAACTTCAATGTCTCTGGTTATATTTTGTTTGTTTTTTTCTTCTGTTGATTATGTTCCAGTTAAAGGTGAGATCATATGGTATTTGTCTCTCACCATCTGGCTTATTTCACTTGGCATAATGCTCTCCAGTTCCATCCATGCTGTTACAAAGGGTATAAGCTCCTTCTTTCTCTCTGCTGCATAGAATTCCATTGTGTAAATATACCATAGTTTTCATCACTAGCCATCAGAGAGATGCAAATTAAAACCACAATGAGGTACCATCTCACACTGGTTAGAGTGGCCAACATAAACAAGTGAATAAACAAATGTTGGAGAGGATGCGGAAAAAAGGGAACCCTAGTGCATTGTTGGTGGGAATGCAGACTGGTGAGGCCACTGTGGAAAACAGTATGGAATTTCCTCAGAAAACTAAAAATGGAACTGCCCTTTGACCCAGCAATTCCACTGCTGGGATTATACCCTAAGAACCCTGAAACACCAATCCAAAAGAACCTATGCACCCCAATGTTCATATGAGCACAATTTACAATAGCCAAGTACTGGAAGCAACCTAAGTGCCCATAAGCAAATGAGTGGATCCTTGTTTAGAACTTTTTAGGAATTTAAAGTTGAGACAACAGAATGCTTACCCAAGCATGTAGCCCTTGTGAGTGTGGGTACCTGAGCAAATGCACAGGTGATATGCCTGTGAGCTGTGCTGGCAGTGAGAGCAATCTACTACACATGAGGTTGATATTGCTGTAGATGTTATTGTGATTGCCATTTCACAGAAGAAAAATGGGAGGTTTTTGTGAGGTTAAGCAACAAGTCCACATAGAAAGAAACTGATTCAGGTTTGAATCTAAGTCAACATTTTGCAATATTTTATTCTAAGAAAAAATAAAGCCAAAGTTGAAAGTGGACCTGACTTGGGGAGATATGTGTTCAGATGGGATACAAATGTCTGTGGAGATTAAGCAGATCAAATTAATGAATAAAGCAGACTAGGAATCATAACCAATGGGTGGGAATTGTGGGAAACTGGAGCTTATGTGTCATGTGCAAACCATTCAAATCCAGTGATACAGGAAGTTTGTGAGCTACTTTTAATTATGGATAGGTAGTAGTTTGTAATCCTGTGAGTCTTGGTTTAGATATTATAAATAAACATATTCATTATTTTTCTTTTTATAGAAGACCACCTTTCCTAAGTAACAGTCCTCAAAATAAATTTAAGTGAAAATAAAAAGCTTTTCTTCGGTTTGATGAAAATGAAGTGATAGCAGCTGCTTCAACAACATAGTAGAAAGCATCTGGTTTGGTATACACTGATTGTACAAAGTGTTAAAGGGACTTAAGAAAAGTAAGAAACTATGGAGATCATCTGGAGGTCTATCAGCAGGGAGGTGGAGAAGGAAGAATGGGAGAAAAAAATGTGCAGGGATAAAGAATCATATATGGTTGGTACAAAACAGCTATGGGGATGTTAAAAACAGTATAGGAAATGGAGAAGCCAAAGATCTTATGTGCATGACCCACGGACATAAACTGGGTGGGGGGGCGATCACTGGAGGGGAGGGGGGGTACTGGATGGAGGGTCAAAGGGGGAAAATTGTAAAAACTGTAATAGCATAATCAATAACATATATATTTAATATATTTATTGATTATGCTATTACAGTTGTCCCATTTCTCCACTTTCACTCCACTCCATCCTGCCCACCCCTCCCTCCCACATTCCCCCCATATAGTTCATGTCCATGGGTCATACTTACAAAGCTCTTTTGCTTCTACATTTCCTATACTATTCTTACCCTCCCCCTGTCTATTTTCTACCTACCATTTATGCTACTTATTCTCTGTACCTTTTCCCCCTCTCTCCCCCTCCCACTCCCCTGTTGATAACCCTCCATGTGATCTCCATTTCTGTGGTTCTGTTCCTGTTCTAGTTGTTTGCTTAGTTTGCTTTTGTTTTTGTTTTAGGTGTGGTTGTTAATAACTGTGAGTTTGCTGTCATTTTTACTGTTCATATTTTTTATCTTCTTTTTCTTAGGTAAGTCCCTTTAATATTTCATATAATAAGGGCTTGGTGATAATGGACTCCTTTAACTTGACCTTATCTGAGAAGCACTTTATCTGCCCTTCCATTCTAAATGATACCTTTGCTGGATACAGTAATCTTGGATGTAGGTCCTTGCCTTTCATGACTTGGAATACTTCTTGCCAGCCCCTTCTTGCCTGTAAGGTCTCTTTGGAGAAATCAGCTGACAGTCTTATGGGAACTCCTTTGTAGGTAACTGTGTCCTTATCCCTTGCTGCTTCTAAGATTCTCTCCTTCTGCTTAATCTTGGCTAATGTAATTATGATGTGCCTTGGTGTGTTCCTCCTTGGGTCCAGCTTCTTTGGGACTCTCTGAGCTTCCTGGACTTCCTGGAAGTCTATTCCTTTGCCAGATTAGGGAAGTCCTCCTTCATTATTTGTTCAAATAAGTTTTCAATTTTTTGTTCTTCCTCTTCTCCTTCTGGCACCCCTATGATTCGGATGTTGGAACATTTCGAGATGTCCTGGAGGTTCCTAAGCCTCTCCTCATTTTTCCGAATTCTTGTTTCTTCATTCTTTTCTGGTTGGCTGTTTCTTTCTTCCTTCTGGCCCACACCATTGATTTGAGTCCCAGTTTCCTTTGCATCACTGTTGGTTCCCTGTACATTTTCCTTTGTTACTCTTAGCATAGCCTTCATTTTTCCATGTAGCTTGTGACCAAATTCAACCAATTCTGTGAGCATCCTGATTACGAGTGTTTTGAACTATACATCTGATAGGTTGGCTATCTGTTCTCTGCTTAGTTGTATTTTTTCTGGAGCTTTGATCTGTTCTTTCATTTGGGACATTTTTTTTTTGTCTTGGCGCACCTGTTAGGTAAAGGGGTGGAGCCTTAGGTGTTCACGGTGTGGGGTAATGCTGGTCGATGAGCTGTGACTCTTCATGTGGGGGAGGGAGCAAGAGTGAGCAATGGAGCCTGCTCCACTCTCTGCTGGATTTCAGTCACTCCCTTTGCTACTCACAATCAAATTGGGACCCTCCGATGCTCATTCCTGAGCGGGTGGGCTTGTGCACACTCTAGGCCCCTGTGGGTCTCTCCAACCAACTCTCCTGTTAGGCCTGCTGCTGCCTCAACCCCTACAGCTGTTTTCAATCAGAGGTTTGAGGCTTTATTTCCCCAGGCTAGAGCCATGGGTTGCATGGTCTGCTTCACTCCCCCGCTGTTTGTCCTGGTTTATTTATGCGTGAATGTGTGGCTTCAGGATTTGCTAGTGGTCTCACCACTTGCCCCATTCATCCCACAATCCACCAGTCTCTGGGTCTGGCTGCATTGCCACGATCCTGTCTGCCCCTGCTGCCCGTCTCTGCCCCTCCTACTGGTCTGGAGGAATGTTTCTTCTTTCTCTCCTTGTTTGTTGGACTTCCCTGCTGTTCAATTTTCTGCCAGTTCTGGTTGTTTTTTGTTTTTAAATTGTTGTTGTCCTTCTTTTGGTTGTGCGAGGAGGCGCAGCGTGTCTACCTATGCCTCCATCTTGGTTTCCACTGAGTATAACATATTTTTTTTTTAAGTTTTCTCCTTTTGATGCTTTTATCAATTGATTTTCATAAGGGATAAATAAGTAGGTGCTCAAAATTGCCACATCCCTTTCTTGCACTTCAAACATAAAACCTTTCTGACGCCCAGAGCTAAGATCTGGAAATGCTAAGCATTAAACAAAATGGATTAGTCTTCAGAAGAGGAGCTTCTGACCGTCAGTGTCCAAGGGGTTAATGAAAAACAGTGTGCAATACCTTCCATTTTTCCTATATTATCTTTCCCAGAACAGCTGCTTAATGAACTAGACATAAATTATCATATTATAAGTACAGTTTTTAATAACAAAAGCCTTGTGGAAACATTTCTTCTTGTTGAATTAATAAACTCAGAATAATGATTTCGATGAGGTTTACTCAGATGCTACATGCAAAAAATATTAAAAAATGATTGATGGCTATTGGATTTTTTATTTCTCTAAGGGTAGTAAAAATAATTTTATTATTTTAAGTGGTTTATTTCAATAGGAATTTGAGTATTCTTTTGTCAGGATCATAGGTGATCTCGATTTGATAAATAAACATGCAAATGATATTTTAAACTTCTTTCCCCCTTGCGTTTAACTCGTAATAATTCCTGATTGTTTTCTCAGTTTCCCCCTTTGAAATATATACATATGTATATATATATGAGGTACCTTGGAGGTAGATATTTATATATATATATAATTTATATCTCAAAGGGGGACATTCTTTAAATATTAAATACATATTTATTTTATCGATGCTCATATATCATTAGTCAATAACAAGTTTTTTAACTAGAACTATATTGATAAGAAATATATGTATTTAATTCCCATGTAATCCTGAAACACAGTGTTTTAAAAAAATTGTGTGTTTTATTAGAATTTTGGAAAATAGGTTAAACTGAATGAAATCTCTAAAATAAATAGTGCTTTTTCTTTAAAAAATGTTTTGCTTATATAAGAAATGGATTGAAATCCATGTTATACGTTAACCTTCCTCAAATTCAAATCTTTTCTTCAAAGCATTGTGCATTTTTACTCTGTGTATATTGCCCTAGTCATCCTGACTTTGTTATCTTTATACCCCTTCTGCTTTGTGGCTAAAAATATTCTTCATTATGCAGTTTGGATAATATAGGGGCCTCAAAATCAAGAGGAGAGGGATTCACAAACAATTTGTTCAAGTATTTTCTTTTACTGAGAAGTCATAACTAATAATCTTTACATGGAATATCAAAAAAGGGATATGAAAAATATTTTTTAAAGAACCACAAAGCAATGAGAAATGATGAAAGTTTTCCCTAATGTTTTATATTGATTTGGTTTGAGAACTTTCCCTATTAGAGAATAAATTTTATCTGAAATTCTTCAGTTGCAGGGATACCCAATTCCAAGGCTGGCATTAATATGGTAGGATTTGCTTCCATTGACAATTTATCATGTAATCACCCAACTTCCATTTTTATATACAACTGGAATTATCATTTTAATGAACTAGCAACAATTTTTACTTAGAAACACTCAATTTATTGCTCTCTGACACTGAAAATACTCCTTAAAATTAGGTGTATAATTGTTTAGTGATTTAAAAGGTGTCTTTGCATATAAACTCTTTCATTTTTTATAAATAGATTATAGGCCCATTTTGGATAGTTAGGAAACAATGGAAACTTGGTAGGGGCTAAAAATCTTCCCTAACATCACCCTTTCTTGTTACTATGGATAACCACAAAGCCAAATGGTCTCCTGTGTATCAGAGCTGATTATAATTTTTACCAAATTATAAAACAGTGTCAAATTATATTTATACCTTGATCTTTCACTTTATTTTTTTGTCATTTTAGCCATAGTGATTTTTGTACTTATTTTTAAACATTTTTTATTGTTGAAGTTGAGTTTTCTGCCATTTCTCACTGCCCCTCTCCACCACCCTTCCCTGTTTCCATACCCTCCTTGTTATTGTTCATGTGTCCTTTAATATTGTTCCTGCAAACCCTTCACACTTTTCCCCTATAATCCACTTCCTTCTCCCCTCATGTAACTGTCAGCCTCTTTCTCAATTTCAATGTCCTTGGTTATATTTTGCTTGCTTGTTCATTTTGTTGATTAGATTTCTGTTAAAGGTGAGATCATATGGTATTTGTCTCTCACCACCTGGTTTATTTCACTTAGCATAATGCCCTCCAGTTCCATCCATGCTGTCATGAAGGGTAGGAGCTCCTTCTTTCTTTCTGCTGCATAGAATTCCATTGTATAAATGTACCATAGTTTTTGATCCCTTCATTTCCTGATGGGCACCTAGGTTGCTTCCAGCATTTGGCCATTGTAAATTGTGCTGCTATGAACATTGGGGTGCATAGGTTCTTTTGGATTGATGTTTCAGGGTTCTTAGGATGTAATCCTAGCAGTGGAATTGCCAGGTCAAAAGCACTTCCATTTTTAGTTTTCTGAGGAAATTCCATACTGTTTTCCATAGTGGTTGTACCACTCTGCAATCCCACCAAGAGTGCACTAGGGTTCCCTTATCTCCACAACCTCTCCAACATTTGTTGTTTGTGTATGATGGCCATTCTCACTGGTGTGAAATGGTATCTTATTGTGGTTTTAATTTTCATCTCTGTGATGACTAGTGATACTGAGCATCTTTTCATATGTCTCTGGACCCTCTGTATGTCCTCCTCGGAAAAGTGTCTGTTCAAGTCCTTTGCCCATTTTTTAATTGGGTTGCTTGTCTTCTTAGAATGGAGTCGTGTGAGTTCTTTATGTATTTTGGAGATCAAACCCTTGTCTGAGATATCATTAGAAAATATATTTTCCCATACAGTTGGCTCTCTTTTTAGTTTAATACTGTTTTCTTTAGACATTAGAAACTTTTTATTTTGGTGAGAACCCATTTGTTTATTCTTTCCTTTATGTCCCTTGCTCTGAGGGACATATCAGTGAAAATATTGCTGCGTGAAATATCTGAGATTTTCCTGCTTATGTTCTCCTCTATGACTTTAATGGTGCCACGACTTGTATTTAAGTCTTTTCTCCACCTTGAATTTATTTTTGTGTGTGATATAAGTTGGTGATCGAGTTTCATTTTTTTGCATGTAGCGGTCCAGATCTCCCAACACTATTTGTTGAAGAGGACATTTTTACTCCATTTTATATTGCTGACCCCTTTGTTTAAAATTAATTGACCATAGAGTCTTGGGTTTATTTCGGGGCTCTCTGTTCTGTTCCATTGGTCTATGTGCCTGTTTTTATGCTAGTAACAGGCTGGTTTGTTACAGTGGCCTTGTATTACAGTTTGGTATCAAGTATTATGATCTGTCCTACTTTCCCTTTCTTTCTAAAAATTGCCGCAGCTATTTGGGTCATTTATGGTTCCACAAAAATTTCTGAAATGTTTGTTCTATATCTGTGAAATATGTCATGGGTACTTTGACAGGTATTGCATTGAATCTATAAATTGCTTTGGGTGGTATGGACATTTTGATGATGTTAATTCTTCTCATCCATGAACATGGTATATGTTTCCATTTGCTTGGGACTTCCTTGATTTCTTTCTTCAGTGTTATGTAGTTTTCTGAGTACAGGTCTTTTACCTCCTTGGTTAGGTTTATTTCTAGGTATTTTATTTTTCTTGTTGTTATATCAAATGGGATTTTTTTCCTAATTTCTGCTTCCAATGTTTCATTGTTGGTATACAAAAATGCCTATGATTTCTGGATATAGACTTTGTATCCACCTGTTATGCCACATTCATTTATTAGGTTGAGTAGTATTTTGGTGGAGTCTATAGGATTTTCTATGTACATTATCATGTCATCTGCAAACAGTGACAGTTTCATTTCCTCCTTTCGAATTTGGATGCCTTTTATTTCCTTTTCTTGTGTGATTGCTGTGGCTAGGACTTCTAATACTATTTTCAATGGTGAGAGAGGGCATCCTTGTCTTGTTCCTGATCTTAGTGGGAAAGATTTTAGTTTTTGTCTATTGAGTATGATGTTGGATGTAGGTCTGTCATATATGGCCTGTATTATGTTGAGGAATGCTCCCTCTATTTCCACTTTGCTGAGTGGTTTTATCATAAATGGGCGCTTTAACCTTATCAAATGCTTTTTCCGCATCTATTGATATGATCATGTGATTTTTGTCTTTGCTGTTGTTGATGTGATGTATTACCTTTATTGATTTGCGATTATTGTACCATCCTTGCATCTCTGTGATGAATTGGACTTGGTCGTGGTGTATGATCTTTTTAATGTATTGCTGGATGTCATTTGCCAATATTTTCTTGAGAATTTTACTGTCTATGATCATTAATGATATTGGCCTGAAGTTTTCTTTCTTCGTTGTGTCTTTATCTGGTTTTGGTATTAGGATGATGCTGGCTTCATGAAAAGAATTTGGGAATCTTCCATCATTTTGGATTTTTTCGAATAGTCTGTGAAGGATAGGGGTTAGCTCTTCCTTAAATGCTTTGTAGAATTCTCCTGTGAAACCATCTGGTCCAGGGCTTTTGTGTGTTGGGAGGTTTTTGGTGACTGCTTCAATTTCATCTGCTGGCATTGGTCTGTTAAGGCTTTCTGCTTCTTCTTCATTCAGTTTTGGAAGATTATATTTTTCTAGAAATTTGTCCATTTCACCTAGGTTTCAAAGTTCTTGGCATACAGTTCTTCATAGTAATTTCTTACAATCCTTTTTATTTCTGTGGTATCAGTTGTAATCTCTCCTCTTTCATTTCTAATTGTGTTTATTTTGATCCTCTGTCTTTTTTCTTGATGAGCCTGCTTAAAAGCTTGTCAGTTTTGGTTATCTTTTCAGAGAACCACCTCCTGGATTCACTGATCATTAGAGTTTTGCTTTTAGTTTCTATGTCATTTAACTGTGCTCTGATGTTGATTATTTCCTTCCTTCTACTTGCTCTGGGCTATCTTTGTTGTTGTTCCTCAAGTTGTTTTAGGTATAGAGTTAGGTTATTTGTTTGAAATGTTTTTATCTTCTTAAGGTAGGCCTGCATTTCTATGAACTTCCATCTCAGGACTGCCTTTGCTGTGTCCTATAGGTTTTGGGTTGTTTTGAGTTTCTTTTCATTTGTTTTTAGAAAATTTTTGATATCTTCCCTAATCTCATTCTTGACCCATTCATTCCTTAATAACATGCTAAGCAATCTCCATGATTTTGAGTGTTTTGGGTTTTTTTTTTTCTTGGCGTTTGTTTGTAGTTCCAGTCCCTTGTGGTCAGAGAAAATGCTTGATGTGATTTTAATTTTCTTGAACTTGTTGAAGCTTGCTTTGTGTCCTATTATGCGGTTTATCTTTGAAAATGTTGCATGTGCATTTGAAAAGAATGTGTATTTTACTTGTTTGGGATGAAACGCTCTGTATGTATAAGTTAAGTGCATTTGATCTAGGACATTGTTCAATGACACAATATCTTTGTTGACATTTTGTTTGGAAGATGTATCCATTTTTGACAGTGGGGTGTTAAAATCCCCTACTATAATTGTGTTGCTGTCAATATCTTTCTTGAAATCCTCGAAGATTTTCTTTATGTATTTGGATGCTCCTATGTTGGGTGCATATATATTTACAATGTGTATGTCTTCTTGGTGGATTCTTTCTTAGAGTATTATGAAGTGACTTTCTGGGTCTCTTTTTATGGGTCTTTTTTTTGAAGTCTATTTTGTTTGATATTATTGTTGCTACCCTGTCTCTTTTTTTCCTGTTTGCTTGGAAAATTTGTTTCCAGCCTGTCACTTTCAGTCTCTGTATTTCTTTTATTCTGAGGTGGGTCTCTTGTAGGCAGCATATGTGTGGGTAATGCTTTCTTATCCATTCAGCTATTTTATTTCTTTTGATTGGAGCATTTAATCCATTTACAGTTAAAATTATTATCGATAGGTACTTACTCATTGCCATTTTTTCATACCTGTGTTCCTCTCTCTCTCTCTTTCTCTTTTCCTTCCTTTCCTTAAAGCAATCCCTTTAGCATCTCTTGCACAGCAAGTTTGATGGAGCTGTGTTCTTTTAGACTTCATTTGTCTGGGAAGCTGCTTATTTGTCCTTCCATCTTAATTGAGAGCCTTGCTGGGTAAAGTAGCCTTGGTTGCAGGCCTCTGGTTCTCATTACTTGGAATATTTCTTGCCATTCTCTTCTGGCTTGTAGTGTTTCCATTGTCAAGTCAGTTGCTAGCCTTTTCAGGGCTCCCTTATATGTTACTTCCTGTTTCACCCTTGCTGCCTTTAAAATTCTCTCTTTGTCTTGTAATTTTGTCATTTTAAGTATGATATGTCTTCAAGTAGCCTCGTTGGGTCCTCTTGATTGGGACTTTCTGTGTTTCTTGGATTTATGTGACTTTTTCTGTCATCAAATTAGGGAAGTTTTCCATCATTACTTTTTCAATCAGGTTTTCTATCCCTTGTTCCTCTTCTCCTTCTGGCATCCCTATTATACAGATATTATTACATTTCATGTTGTCTTTCAGCTCCCTTACCACCTCTTTGTTCTTTCCGAGTCTCTTTTCCTGTTCTTGCTTCTTCTGGGTGTTTTTATCTACCTTTTCCTCCAGCTCACTGGTTCGATCCTGTGCTTCATTCAGCCTGCTTGTAATTCCTTCCAATGTGTTTTTTATTTCTGAGGTTTTGTTGTTCATTTCTTCCTTGTTTTTGTTTCTAGTTTCTATTTCCTTTTTCATGCTGATGTACTTCTGACTCAGTTCCCTGTAGTTGTCTGTGAGTTCGGTGAGCATCTTTATAACCATTATTTTGAATTCTGTATCTGATAGTTTTCTTACCTCCATTTCATTTAGCTCTTTTAGTGGGGAGTCTTCCATTCCTTTTGATTGCATGTTCTTTTTTTGTCTCCCCATTTTAGGTGACTCTTTCTGTTTGTTTCTGTGCTTCCTGATGTTTTGCTTTGCTATGTGTCTTTGTAGGGTCATTTTGTATGTTAGGAATTCTATGAGGTTCAGTGGTATTGTCTCTTTGATCTCCTTGTCTGGTCACTCTGGGCTTTCCCTTTCTTCTGTTTGTGTGGGCTCTCTTGTTGTACTTGGGATTTTACCTGTTGGTGGTTCCTTTGTTGCTGGTGTTTCTTCTCCAGCTGGTATACTGATGTTTGCACCTCCCACCTCTTCTAGTATGTGATCAGTGGAAGGGTGTAGGCAAAATGGATTAAGGTAGTGGGAGAGTATTCTATAGGATTTAAAATACCAGCAAGTAGATGGCGGCAACATAGGTGGGAGCGGAGTCCACTTCCCCTCAACGCCAGGGAAATACCTAGCTGATCTGAGGAGCAGAGCGAACAGACAACAGTATTCCAGCATATACGAAGATCAGAGACCAAAGATAGAGGACACTGAAAGATCTGACGGTAAGAAGAGTGCTGAAGGACAATAAGGTCCACGGGACCCAGGACCGCGCAGTACAAGGGCGGCAGAAGCGCCAGCCCTGGCGCAGGGGCTGCGGCAGGAGTCTTGGGAGAGGGCCAGGCTGCGCTGTGAGCAGCCAGGTGCTTGATTAGACCAGGGGGGCTTGAAAAGGAGGAATTTCTCAAAAAGAAAAAGAAAATAGAGACACTCAGGGGCTAATTAGAGAACTCTCGGTAGTAGCCGAGGCCCCTGGCGCCCCTCCCCCTCCACCCCTGGACTGCTACGCTCACCTGAGGTCCGGTCACGCGCGCGCGCAGATTAGCGAACGGGACCCACACTTGAAACCCCGGAGGGGCGCCCACACCTGAAACCTCCGAGATAATTTGGAGCAGAGACTAGCTGCTCCACCCACAGGCCCAAAACCTCGGAACCGAGTGCCGCGTGATTCAGTCCCAGGGCGGCCCCGCCCGCCCCAGAGTCTCAAGCCCAGGGCGGCTGGATCCGGCCCCCAAGCACAGAGCCTGTGGCTCAGCAGGCTGCGCGTGCTCACCAAGCACAGGGCCGGCTGGGTGCCTGTTTTCCAAATACAAAGCTGCTGGCGAGTGTCCTAACCCCAAGGCGACTGAATCTGCCACCTGCGCGCCAGCGTTCCAAGCCCTGGCGACTCGATTGGTCCGCCGGCTGCGCTCAGGGCACAAAATAGCGTCACAACCCAAAGCGGCTGGATTCCCCTGCTGCGCACGCACGCGTCACAAGCCAAAGCGGCTGGATTGGCTGATCAACGGACTGATTGACTGCCAGGGACCACACCTACAAAACAGCGAAGAGTGTGACCCAGGAAGAGAGAAAAGTGAAACCAATCCTTCCAACCACCCCCTCCCGTTGCACAGACAGGACACCAGCAGAAATAACCTGACCGGTTTAAAGCCAACAGAAGATTTTTTTTTTTTTATCCTTTTTCTTTTTTTTCCTTTCCCCCTGAATTCCTTCTTCCTCTCTCTTTTTTTCTTTTTTTTTCATTCCTTCTTCCTCCCATCCTTTACCATTTTTATGTCTTCTTCCTGCCTTCTTTTATCTATTTCTATGTTTTAATTTTTGCTAAAATTCCTTCTTATCTTGCCTCCGATCTTTCTTTATTCCTTCTTCCCTCCTTCCTTCCTTTCCTCCTTTCCTATTTCCTTTTTCCCTCCTTCCCATCTTTGTTTTGGTTTGTTTTGTGTGTGTGTGTGTGTGTTTTTTTTTTTCTTTTCTTTCGCCCCCCCTTTCTCTTTTTCCCACAGGTGAGACAACAAAACCTGGAGTGCTGAAAAGACTAGAGTTAGACCATGTTAAACACATAAACGTCAGCTCAAGACCAGTGAGCACAGGAGAGTAAGGAGACAGCACCACCGAATCCCATTGGCATTCTACCATAGAAGTTCATATCATAAATCCAGGGAGTCAGAACAAAGCAATTTAAGACGCAGAGGCCAACAAGAAGAGCCTCACAAACAATGGGAAGACAAAGAAACAATTCCCAAATGAAAGGAAAGGAGGAAGTCTCAGAAAGAATACTAACCGAAAAAGAGGCAAGTCAACTATCAGATACTGAGTTCAAAGCAATGGTCATCAGGAAACTCACTGAGCTCTCTGAGCTCAAAGAGAACTACCAGAAACTACAAGGAAACTACAATGAACTCACTGCAAACTATATCAACATGAAAAAGGAAATAGAAAATATCAACAAGAGCCAAGCGGAAATGAAGAATACAATTTCTGAATTGAAGAACACAGTAGAAGGAATTAAAAGCAGACTTGATGAAGCAGAGGATCGGATCAGCGAGCTGGAGGATAAAGTAGAAAAAAACACCCAGAAGGAGCAAGAAAAGGAAAAGAGGCTCAGAAAGAATGAAGAGGCAATAAGGGAAATGCAGGACAACATGAAACGTAACAATATCCGTATAATAGGAATACCAGAAGGAGAAGAAGAAGAGCAAGGGATAGAAAACCTGTTTGAAAAAGTAATGATGGAAAATTTCCCTAATCTGAGGAGAGAAAAAGTCACCCAAATCCAGGAAACACAGAGAGTCCCAAGCAAGAGGAACCCAAAGAGACCCACTGCAAGACACATCATAATTAAAATGGCAAAGTTCCAAGACAAAGAGAGGATCTTAAAGGCAGCAAGGGAGAAAAACGAAGTAACATACAAGGGAGCCCCAATAAGGTTAGCAACTGACTTCTCAATGGAAACGCTCCAAGCCAGAAGAGAATGGCAAAAAATATTCCAAGTACTGAGAACCAGAGGCCTGCAACCAAGACTACTTTACCCAGCAAGGCTCTCAATCAAGATAGAAGACCAAATAAAGAGTTTCCCAGACAAAAAAAGTCTAAAAGAATACAGCTCCATCAAACCAGCTCTGCAAGAGATGCTAAAGGGACTGCATTAAGGAAAGGAAGGAAAAGAGAAAGACAGAGGAACACAGGTAGGAAATAATGGCAATGAATAACTACCTATCGATAATAACCTTAAATGTAAATGGATTAAATGCTCCAATCAAAAGACATAGAACAGCTGAATGGATAAGAAAACATGACCCACACATATGCTGCCTACAAGAGACCCATCTGAGGACAAAAGACTTACACAGACTGAAAGTGAAGGGCTGGAAACAAATTTTCCAAGCAAACGGACAGGAAAAAAAAGCAGGGGTAGCAATACTCATATCTGACAAAATAGACTTCCAAAGAAGGGCCATAAAGAGAGACCCAGAAGGTCACTTCATAATACTCAAAGGAAGAATCCACCAAGAAGACATAAACATTGTAAATATATATGCACCCAACATAGGAGCACCCAAATACATAAAGAAAATATTGGAGGATTTCAAGAAAGATATTGACAGCAACACAATTATAGGAGGGGATTTTAACACCCCACTATCAAAAATGGACAGGTCTTCCAAACAAAAGATCAACAAAGATATTGTGTCACTTAACAATACCTTAGAGGAAATGGACTTAACTGATATATACAGAGCTTTTCATCCCAAAGAAGCAAAATACACGTTCTTTTCAAGTGTCCATGGAACTTTTTCAAAGATAGACCACATGATAGGACACAAAGCAAGCCTCAACAAATTCAAGAAAATTGAAATCATATCAAGCATCTTCTCTGACCACAAGGGTCTGAAACTAGAAACCAACGCCAAGGGTAAAAACCCAAAACACTCAAAAGCATGGAGACTGAATAGCATGCTATTAAACAATGAATGGGTCAAGAACGAGATTAGGGAAGAAATCAAAAACTTCCTGGAAACAAATGAAAATGAACTCACAACAACCCAAAACCTATGGGACACAGCAAAGGCAGTCCTGAGAGGGAAGTTCATAGCAATACAGGCCTACCTTAAGAAGTTAGAAACAGTTCACACAAACAACCTAACCCTATGCCTACAAGAACTCGAGGAACAACAACAAAGACAGCCCAGAGCAAGCAGAAGGAAGGAAATAACCAAGATCAGAGCAGAATTAAATGACATAGAGACTAAAAGCACAATTGTAAGGATCAATGAATCCAGGAGCTGGTTCTTTGAAAAGATAAACAAAATCGACAAGCCTTTAAGTAGGCTTATCAAAAAGAAAAGAGAGAGGATCCAAATAAACAGAATTAGAAATGAAAGTGGAGAGATTACAACTGATACCACAGAAATACAAAGGATCGTAAGAAATTACTATGAAGACCTGTATGCTATGAAATTTGAAAACCTAGATGAAATGGACACATTTCTAGAAAAATATAATCTTCCAAAACTGACTGAAGAAGAAGCAGAAAACCTGAACAGACCAATATCAGCAAAGGAAATTGAAGCAGTCATCAAGAAACTCCCATCACACAAAAGCCCTGGACCAGATGGTTTCACAGGAGATTTCTACAAAGCATTTAAGGAAGAACTAACCCCTATCCTTCACAGACTATTCGAAAAAATCCAAACTGATGGAAGACTCCCAAACTCTTTTTATGAAGCCAACATCATCCTAATCCCAAAACCAGATAAAGACACAACGAAGAAAGAAAACTTCAGGCCAATATCGCTGATGAACATAGACGCTAAAATTCTCAACAAAATATTAGCAAACCGCATCCAGCAATATATTAAAAAGATCATCCACCATGACCAAGTGGGATTCATCCCAGGGATGCAAGGATGGTACAATATTCGCAAATCAATAAACATAATACATCACATCAACAACAGCAAAGACAAAAATCACATGATCATATCAATAGATGCGGAAAAAGCATTTGATAAGATACAGCACCCATTTCTGATAAAAACACTCAGCAAAGTGGGAATAAAGGGAGCAGTCCTCAACATAATTAAGGCCATATATGAGAGACCTACAGCCAACATCACACTCAATGGACAAAAACTTAGAGCTTTCCCACTAAGATCAGGAACTAGACAAGGATGCCCTCTCTCACCACTCCTATTCAACATAGTATTGGAAGTCCTAGCCACAGCAATCAGACAAGAAAAAGCAATAAAAGGCATCCAAATTGGAAAGGAGGAAATGAAACTGTCACTGTTTGCAGATGACATGATAGTGTACATGGAAAACCCTATAGACTCCACTAAAAAACTACTCGACCTAATAAATGAATTTGGCAAAATAGCTGGATACAAAGTCAATACCCAGAAATCAAAGGCATTCCTGTATACCAACAATGAAACTGCAGAAACAGAAATCAGGAAAAAAATCCCATTCGATATAGCAACAAGAAAAATAAAGTACCTAGGAATAAACCTAACCAAGGAGGTAAAAGACCTGTACTCAGAAAATTACACAACACTGAAGAAAGAAATTAAGGAAGATACAAACAAATGGAAGCATGTACCATGTTCATGGATTGGAAGAATCAACATTATCAAAATGGCCATACTACCCAAAGCAATTTATAGATTCAATGCAATCCCTATTAGAGTACCCATGACATATTTCACAGATATAGAACAAACATTGCAGAAATTCATATGGAACCATAAACGACCTCGAATAGCTGCAGCAATTTTGAGAAAGAAGAACAAAGCAGGAGGGATCACAATACCTGATATCAAACTGTATTACAAGGCCACTGTAATCAAAACAGCCCGGTACTGGCATAAAAACAGGCACATTGACCAATGGAACAGAATAGAGAGCCCAGAAATAAACTCAAGTCTATACGATCAATTAATATTTGACAAAGGAGGCAGGAGCATAAAATGGAGCAAAAACAGCCTCTTCAACAGATGGTGTTGGGAGATCTGGACAGCTACGTGCAAAAAAATGAAACTCGATCACCAACTTACGCCATACACAAAATAAACTGAAGATGGATAAAAGACTTAAATATAAGACATAACACCATAAAAGTCCTAGAGGAAAACATTGGCAGGAAAATCTCAGACATTCCACGCAGCAACATCCTCACAGACACATCCCCTAAAGCAAGGGACATAAAGGAAAGAATAAACAAATGGGACCTCATCAAAATAAAAAGCTTCTGCATGGCTAAAGAAAACAGCACCAAATTACAAAGAGTACCAACAGTATGGGAAAACATATTTGCCAACGATACCTCAGACAAGGGCCTGATCTCCAAAATATATAAAGAACTCACTCGACTCCACTCCAGGAAGACAAACAACCCAATTAAAAAATGGGCAAAGGACTTGAACAGACACTTCTCCAAGGAAGACATACAGAGGGCCCAGAGACATATGAAAAGATGCTCAGCATCACTAGCCATCAGAGAGATGCAAATTAAAACCACAATGAGGTATCATCTCACACCAGTCAGAATGGCCAACATAAACAAATCCACAAACAAATGTTGGAGAGGATGTGGAGAAAAGGGAACCCTCGTGCACTGTTGGTGGGAATGCAGACTGGTGAGGCCACTGTGGAAAACAGTATGGAATTTCCTCAGAAAACTAAAAATGGAACTGCCCTTTGACCCAGTAATTCCGCTGCTGGGATTATACCCTAAGAACACTGAAACACCAATCCAAAAGAATCTGTGCACCCCAATGTTCATAGCAGCACAATTTACAATAGCCAAGTACTGGAAGCAACCGAAGTGCCCATCAGCAAATGAGTGGATCCAAAAACTATGGTATATTTACACAATGGAATTCTACGCAGCAGAGAGAAAGAAGGAGCTTATGCCCTTTGGGACAGCATGGATGGAACTGGAGAGCATTATGCTAAGTGAAATAAGCCAGGAAGTGAGGGACAAGTACCTTATGATCTCACCTTTAACTGGAACATAAGCAATAGAAGAAAAAAGCAAACAAAATATAACCAGAGACATTGAAGTTAAGAACAATCTAACAATAGCCAGGGCGGGGGTGGGGGGTGGGCTCGGGGATAATGGGAAGAGGGTATTACAGGAACTACTATAAAGGACACATGGACAAAACCAAGGGGGAGGGTGGAGAGGGGGGAGGGAGGTGGGTTCACCTGGGGTGGGGTAGAGGGATGGGGAGAAAAGGCATACAACTGTAATTGCATAACAATAAAAAAAAATAAAATAAAATAAAATAAAATACCAGCAAGTAGAGAAGAGATAGGGGATTCTTTGGATAATTATATCGTTAACTGTGATATTTCACCCAAGTAGTCACTTTTTATGAAAGGTGAAAGGGAGATAAGACTCTTGTTGGAGGGGAGGATGATTATGAGCTGAATTCAGAAAACAGAGCACTTCTGCAAGGTTAGATGATGAGATATAGTGAGAGTAAAGTATAGAAAGTAGGTGTATTGTGCAAGAGAATAGAGTTAACCATAATAATAATAATGCTCAGGATTGAAGTGAAGTGGGCTAAGATCAGGAGGTTTGCTTTGTAGTATGTACAATTGTTTGCAGCAATTATTTATAATAGTACTGGAATAACAATAATATGAAAATAAATATATGATTTGAATAACCAGAATAGAAAGACCCAATCAACAATTGTGTGTTATTGGAACATGGGTGAAGTGAAAGAAGGAAAATTAAAATACAATAAAGAGAGAATAAGAAAAACCAGTTAAATAATGCAATTAAAGAGAAATAAAATGAGGAAAACTAAATAAAAGGAAGAGAAATGAAAAAAATACTAATAAAATAAAAGTGGTAAAAATAATGAAAAGATAATAATAATACACAAAAACAATAAAATGCCAGCTCTATGGGATAGCAAAGTGAAATTTGTCTCAGTTTCTCAGTTTTTTAGGGTTAGCCTTGTGCTCCCCCTTTCGATCTGTCTCTGGTCCCTTCATAACTTCTCGTCTGATTGTCTCACTTAGAGGAAGAAGAAAAAAAAGGAAAAAACAGAGAGAGAGGGTAGAAAAAGAAAAAAAAAAAAGCCTCCTGCTAACTTTAAACTTGTTCAGGGAGTTCTGATGGTCTTCCTAGATGCCACAGGAAAAGGGGACTGGGCTCCACTTTTCTTTCTTCCTATGGTTTTGAGAGGATGGTGACCATGTCTGGGTCGCAATTTCCTGGCCTCTGCTGTCCCAGGTCCTCGGTGAGCTGCCAGGCTCAAATTATCCACTCAGTCTCTGGTTGCACAGCATGAGCCAATCTCCGACATGAAACCAGAGGCAAGCCTGGGATGCAGGGTTCTGCTCAGCTATTCAGTCTCTGGGCGCTCAGTGTGAGTCAATCTTAGGCATGGAGCCAGAGACAAGCTGGCGGGTGCAGTTCTGATAGGCTATTCAGTCTCTGGACACTCTTGCAGCTGAAATCTCCCTCCGGGCGTTCCAGCCACTGCTGAGAGATCCTTACAAAGCAGCTGCCTGTCCTTAACAAACGCTCTGCTTTTCACACAGCCCAGCTTTCTAGCCAGTCAGGAGACTATCTGAGTCAGGGTTGACAGAGCCCAACTCCTCCCTTTTCCAGGTGTCATGGGGCACCTCAATTTCTCTGGTGCCAGTGTCCACAGTCCCAGCAGATTTGTACCACCTCTGTGTGTCTCCTACTTTGTCTCTATTTCCCCCAATGACTTCCAGCATCTGGGTCCCTGTTGGTGCCGGCTGCCCTACCTGCTCTTATAGGGGAGGGAGCTGGTGCTCTAACTCTCCTCCCTGTATCTTGAGGCAGATGCTGGGCTGGGGGCCACAGCAGCCTAGGTCCCCACGCAGATCCCAGGGACCTTACCATCCAAGCGCAATCTCCTCACCATCTGTTTTTCAATGTCCTCTGCAATTTTTTGCCTCCAAACTTCATATAAGCTGGGATTCTGTTGTCTGTTCACTCTGTTCAACATAGGATTAGCTAGGTGTTCCCATTGGGCACAGGGAGAAATGGGCTCTGCTCCCACCTACCTTGCCACCGTCTTCTCTCACCTTCACTTACTTTAAAAAAGACTTGAAGTAGTACTTATACAACCTAATTTTAATAAACAAAATAAAAAATAGCAAAAGTTGTCTCTAGATCATTTAATAGGCATGCATGGAGAGCTAATTATTTGCACAATGCATCATTACTTTTGGGGATTTTGGTAAAAAAAGTTATGCAATTTTTGGTTGATTTATCTATTGATTCCAATAACTTATGTCTTAACAAAGTAATCGGGTAGAGGAAACATGTGAAGAGAACTCTTGGCTCAAGCAATTCTTGAAAAGGGATTTATGTTAGGCCAATTTACTTGCAGTGAATGATGCTTTTAGAAAATATTTTAAGAAGACAAAGGTTCTCTAAGGTGATGAAGAAAATAGTTTTTAGTTTTGTTTATTTTCATACATTACTGGAGTACTATGACAAAATAAAAATTACTATATTCTAATACAATCCAATAAGACCATATAGGAGTTGGATTACAAATATCCCAGAGCTGAATTCTCCAGTGAATATTTAAAACATAAGAAAAAAGTATTTGTTGCAAGGGACATATGCTTAAATTATTGAAATAAAGGAGGGGTGACATTCTATTTTGACAGCTTCCAAGACAAGCTTCTATTTTCAGTTTGATCTACTGATTTTTTGTATATAAGCTCCACTTGTAGTAGAGGTCATAATTTCCCACCAACAAGAACTTTGCATCCTTCTAAATATTTTTGGAGATATTTAGAAGATAAGTTCTGCTATTTGTTCCATGTTCTACATATGGAACAAATAGCAGAAGATAAGTTCTGCTATTTGTTCCATGTTCTACATATGGAACAAATAGCAGAACTTTTAATTAAAGTTTCCAACTAACAGGTTTGAAAAGCTTTTATAGTTTTAAAATATTTTCTTGAGAAATTAGTATGTGTCAAGAAGTGCACCTCGCAGTGAGAACTATGATTTATTAATTAACACTTGATTATGATCCTAGCACTTGCCAGTATATCACAGTAGGTGAAAATTAATATAATAAATACAATTCAAACCCTGTCATATATGTATTTTTGGGTTATATCTTGCTAGTCATTGTACAATCCAATCCAATTAAAAACTAAGATTATTATTACCATTATGATTCTTTCTTACTTAATCTATTTTTTATTTTTCCTATTACATGTTTTAATTTTTATTTCTTTTCAATTTTTGATGTGATAGACACTGTATTTTGTTATAAACTTAATTTTGTTTTATGTTTAAGTCCTTTATGTATAAGTATTCTGTGAGAACTTGAATTTTGATGTTAGAATTTATTCATGAATAAATTTGAATATCTTTAAGCAGCTGACTAAATACAATAATTCATGCTCTTATATTCATCCTTCAGTTTACAGTTTTGTTTAAATTATTTTCATGAATGCTAAGACACTGTATGCATGCTGGAGATAACAAAGGATTAGATTGTGAAGTCAAATGTACACAAAGCAAAGATCTTACTCAGGATTTGCTTTATTAATAATTACTCAATAGTTGAGAGGCACAGGTAAAGCAAGAAGATGTTCCAATTCCCTAGTGTGACTCCCCAGTCCTTTGCTTGCTCACTTGGTGCACTTCAACTCAGGTTAACAGATGATGGAATACTATGCAGCAGGAAGGAAGAAGGGGCTCCTACCCTTTCCAACAGCTTGGATGGATCTGGATAGCATTATGCTAAGTGAAATGAGCCAGGCAGTGAAAGACAAATACCATATGATCTCACCTATAAGTGGAACCCTGTCAACAAAACAAACAAGTGAGCAAAATTTAAACAGAAACCTTGAATTAAAGAACAAACTGACAGTAATAGGAAGGGAGATGGGAGGGGATATTGGAGGGGTTGGGGGGAAGGGTCGTCAAGGAAAATGTATAAAGGACTCATGGACAAAGCCAAAGGTGGGTAAGATCCATGATGGGAGGCGGGGATGGCTGGGAAGGTGGGGAGTTGGTGGGGGGGGGGTGGAAATGGAGATAACTGTACTTGAACAACAATAAAAAAAATGTCTTGCTTAGAAAGAAAAAAGATATAAATCAGGAAAGATCTTAATTTTATGCGCTGTTAGAGACTGAATGTTCCTCCCAATTTATATGTTGAGGGCTTAACCTTAGGTGTAGTTATATTTGATATTTGGAGATGGGGCCTCTAAGGAAGTAACAGAGTAATTAAGATTAAATAAAGTCATAAGGGTAGAGCCCTGATCCAAAAGTATCAGTGTCCTTATAAGATGTTATGAGAAGAGATACTTGGAGAACTCTCTTCCTCTGTCTACACATTAAGGAAAAATTTTGTTAAGACCTAGCAAGACAGTGGCCACTGAAAGCTAGGAAGAGATTTGTCACCAGAAAACCTAGATACTGGCACTTTGATCTCAGGAGAAGTACATTTTTGTTGCTTAAGTCCTCTGTAATATTTTGTTATTGAGTCCTAGAAGATTAATGCACGTTCATATAGTTATACAGCTTTATGTGACATTTTCCAGGGAGCTATGGCCAATAAACTTACAAATTACAGGTTTGTTTTCCATAGTGATCTTTGAAAACCAAGTGCATTCTGCTAAGAGCATACTGGAGAAAAGGAATTTGTTGCTGGCAAAAAAAAAAAAAAAAATTAGCATACTCTCAAGGAGATTAAACTGGATTATGTGCTTTCTTTCTTTTCTAGGAGTGCCTCTCAACAGTGCCTTCCCACAAGTACAGGATATTAGTGGATTGAACCCTTATTTCACATCACTTTTTAATTCAATTTAAGATAGGTCTGTAATATGTTTGTTTTCAGAACCTACAGGAATAATACTTTTTAAAATGGTTATAAAGTTTGCCCATCACATGAAAACATTCCATTTTACAGAATGTGTTCCCTATTGATGGACATCTCAAGTATTTGTTTACAGAAACTCTGGCAATTTGTTTATATATTTAACTGTATTTGATTAGTTCATCATGAAAACACATTTATTCTCTTCCTTTTATCTTCCTGGGGTCAGAATATCTCCTTTTTGGTTTTGGGTTCAGTCATATGACTTGTTTTGGCCCATAGAATGGGCAGAATTGACTACCAATTCCCAGCCTAGACCCTAAGTGGCTTTGTATGTGTCTTCTTGCTCCCTGGACCTTCTGCTATCAACCTGAGGGAAGCATACGCAGGTTAGCACTATGGGTCCAGGAAAAGGATAAGCCATGTGGAGCAGGGCCAAACCTGTCTGGTTAAATCCAGCCAGATCAGACAAACAGACCTTCAGATGTATGGGTAAGTCTAGTCTCCATCAGTAGAGCTGCCCAGATAAATTCAGCCTAGACCAGTCTTCTGTCAGTTAACCAACAGACGGATGAGGGAATATTGTTGTTGTTTCAAGTGACTGAATTTTAGGATGGTTTATGCAGAGTATTTTTGCAGTAATACTTACAACATATGTGTCTACATGAAGAATATATTCCTAGAACTAGAATTGTTGAGAGACAATAACTGTTTCCCTAATTCAGTGCATCACAAATTTCATTATTTATTAATATTACAGATATATATTTAATGATAAAATAGAGCTTGAGTATATGTCTCCATTTATAGTTTTTATATTTGGAAATTTACCCAAACATGACACCATTTTGAAAGCATTAATCCTAATAGTTTATTCTTGCTTTATTTGTTCATTTTATTTGTCTTTATAAATTCCAGGCTTAGTTGTTTTATTTCTACAGGTGTGTAAAATTAAAAATGACACAGTCTACCACGTAGAATAATAAACTCAAATACATGAGTTCTGTCTCTACTGACCACTCTTTATAGAAGAGTCCTAGGCCTATACCTTCCTGAAAAGAATTTGGATAAGAAGGTGTACACTTTCATTCTTATATGGAGCTTTAGGACTCTCAAGGCAGAACCCAATACTTATATTATACAAATAGGTAACATTTTTGATGACTTTTTTTGTCAGTGCTAAAATAGAGTGCATATTTCTTAGGGGTACTCTGGACATAGTAGTGTATACTTGTCAAACTTCTCACTTTCCCCAACAAAATATGCTTTCAGATGGTTAATGCACATGGCAGTGTCCATAATAGGACATAGAGCTACATTTCAAATACTTACTGGGGAGTAAAATGTGGACCAGAGAGCTGTTCAATAACTATAAAACTCACTTCAAAAACAACTTTACTTGTGTAAGTAGAGCTGATCCACCCATTTCTCCAGACAGTCTAAGTACCTGACAAAAGCTTCAAATTTGTGTGTATCTGTATCATGGTGGTTTCCAACTCAAGTCCTTTTAACACACTGATTGGTGAAGTGTCATCATTTTATACTAAGATATTACAAGAAACTTCTCTGGGAAAGTCAGTTTTGTACTTATTTTGACTTCTTGAAATTTAGTATATAGTACAAAGTCATCTCTGAAATCTCAGTAAACATTTTTTTTGATTCTACTTGCACAACAACGTTTTCCTTTGCCTCAAATTTTCAACTGTTTTTAAAAAAATATATTTATTGATTATGCTATTACCATTGTCCCATTCCCCCCCTTCACTCCACTCCATACAGCCCCCCCTCCCGCCCACCACCCCCGATAGTTCATGTCCATGGGTCATACATATAAGTTCTTTGGCTTCTACATTTCCTATACTATTCTTACCCTACCCTTGTCTATTTTCTACCTACCATTGATGCTACTTATTCTCTGTACCTTTCCCCCCTCTCTCCTCCTCCCACTCCCTTGTTGATAACACTTCATGTGATCTCTATTTCTGTGGTTCTGTTCCTGTTCTTGTTGTTTGCCTAATTTGCTTTTGTTTTTGTTTTAGGTGTGGTTGTTAATAACTGTGAGTTTGCTGTCATTTTTAATGTTCCTATTTTTTAATTTTATTTTTTAAATATATTTATTGATTATGCTATTACAGTTGCCCCATTTCCCCCCCCACTCCACTCCATCCTGCCCACCCCCCTCCCT
Organism: Desmodus rotundus; assembly: GCF_022682495.2. Classification (NCBI taxonomy): domain Eukaryota; kingdom Metazoa; phylum Chordata; class Mammalia; order Chiroptera; family Phyllostomidae; genus Desmodus; species Desmodus rotundus. Next base: position 61,870,941 of record NC_071394.1, read on the forward strand.
CCCACATTCCCCCCCTATAGTTCATGTCCATAGGTCATACTTATAAGTTCTTTGGCTTCTACATTTCCTACACTATTTTTACCCTCCCCCTGTCTATTTTCCACCTATCATCTATGCTACTTATTCTCTGTACCTTTCCCCCCCTCCCCCTCCCACTCCCTTAATGACAACCCTCATGTTCTAGTTGTTTGCCTAGTTTGCTCTCGTTTTTGTTTTATGTGTGGTCGTACTGTGAGTTTGCTGTCATTTTTACTGTTCCTATTTTTGATCTTCTTTTTCTTAGGTAACTCCCTTTAACATTTCATATAATAAGGGCTTGGTGATGATGAACTTCTTTAACTTGACCTTATCTGAGAAGCACTTTATCTTCCCTTCCATTCTAAGTGATAGCTTTGCTGGATACAGTAATCTTGGATGTAGGTCCTTGCGTTTAATCTTGGGTAATGTAATTATGATGTGCCTTGGCGTGTTCCTCCTTGGGTCCAGCTTCTTTGGGACTCTCTGAACTTCCTGGACTTCCCGGAAGTCTATTTCCTTTGCCAGATTAGGGAAGTTCTCCTTCATTATTTGTTCAAATAAGTTTTCAATTTTTTGTTCTTCCTCTTCTCCTTCTGGCACCCCTGTAATTCGGATGTTGGAACGTTTCAAGGAGTCCAGGAGGTTCCTAAGCCTCTCCTCATTTTTCCAAGTTCTTGTTTCTTCATTCTTTTCTGGTTGGATGTTTGTTTCTTCCTTCTGGTCCACACCATTGATTTGAGTCCCAGATTCCTTCTCATCACTATTGGTTCCCTGTACATTTTCCTTTGTTTCTCTTTGCATAGGCTTCATTTTTTCATCTGTTTTTCAAATAGATTCAACTAAGTCTGTGAGCATATTGATAACCAGTGCTTTGAACTGTGCATCTGATAGGTTGGCTATCTCTTCCTCGCTTAGTTGTATTTTTTCTGGAGCTTTGAAGTGTTCTGTCATTTCGGCCATTTTTTTTTTTTTTTTTTTTTTTGGTCTTGGCGCCACTGTTACTTTAAAGGGCGGAGCCTTAGGTGTTCACCAGGGTGGGGTAATGCTGGTGGCTGGGCTGTGAAGCTGTACGAGGGGGAGGGGCTGAGTGGGAGCAATGGCGCCCGCCTCACTCTCCTCCGGCTTTCAATCTTTCACTCTGCTACCCACAATCAAACTGGGCCACTCTGGTGCTGGTTCCCGAGTAAGTGGGCCTGTGCACACTCTAGGCCCCTGTGGGTCTCTCCAAGGACCTCTCCTGTGAGGCTGGGAGTCTCTCCTGCTGCCGCCCCAACCCCCACGGGGCGTTTTCAATCAGAGGTTTGAGGCTTTATTTCCCTGAGCTGGGGCCCTGGGTTACGTGGTCTGCTTCGCTCCCTGCCGTTGGTCCGGTTTATCTGTGGGCGAATGGGGTGCAGCGGGGTGCTAACTGCTGCTCTGCCTGCCCCGTTCTCCGCCACTCCGAGTCCAGCCCTCTGGGTTTATCTGTGCAAATGTGGAGCCGCAGGGTCTGCTAGTGCTCAGACTGCCTGCGCCATTTGTCCCACACTCCGCCAGTCTCAGTCCAGCCACAGCTATGCGAGTCCTCTCCACCCAGGTGCCCGTCTCTGCCCCTCCTACCAGTCTGGATGAATGTTTATTTTCTATTTCCTTGGTGTTGGTCCCCCTTGCTGTTCGATTCTCTGTCAATTCTGGTTGTGCGAGGAGGCGCAGTGTGTCTACCTACGCCGCCATCTTGGTTCTCCTTGTCCCTGTTCCTATTTTTTATCTTCTTTTTCTTACATAAGTCCCTTTAATATTTCCTATAATAAGGGCTTGGTGATGATGAACTCCTTTAACTTGACCTTATCGAGAAGCACTTTATCTGCCCTTCCATTCTAAATGATAGCTTTGCTGGACACAGTAATCTTGGATGTAGGCCCTTGGCTTTCATGACTTTGAATACTTCTTGCCAGCCCCTTCTTGCCTGTAATGTCTCTTTGGAGAAATCAGCTGACAGTCTTATGGGAACTCCTTTGTAGGTAACTGTGTCCTTATCCCTTGCTGCTTCTAAGATTCTCTCCTTCTGCTTAATCTTGGCTAATGTGATTATGATGTGCCTTGGTGTGTTCCTCCTTGGGTCCAGCTTCTTTGGGACTCAGCTTCCTGGACTTCCTGGAAGTCTATTCCTTTGCCAGATTAGGGAAGTCCTCCTTCATTATTTGTTCAAATCAGTTTTCAGTATTTTGTTCTTCCTCTTCTCCTTCTGGCACCCCTATAATTCGGATGTTGGAACATTTCAAGATGTCCTGGAGGTTCCTAAGCCTATCCTCATTTTTTTGAATTCTTGTTTCTTCATTCTTTTCTGGTTGCATGTTTCTTTCTTCCTTCTGGTCCACACCATTGATTTGAATCCCAGTTTCCTTTGCATCACTGTTGGTTCCCTGTACATTTTCCTTTGTTTCTCTTGGCATAGCCTACATTTTTTCATCTAATTTGTGACCAAATTCAACCAATTCTGTGAGCATCCTGATTACCAGTGTTTTGAACTGTGCATCTGGTAGGTTGGCTATCTCTTCATTTCTTAGTTGTATTATTTCTGGATCTTTGATCTGTTCTTTCATTTGGGCCATTTTTTTTTTTTTTGTCTTGGTTTGCCTGTTAGGTAAAGGGGCAGAGCCTTAGGTGTTCACCAGGGCAGGGTAACACTGGTCACTGCACTGTGATGCTGTATGTGTGGGAGGGGCTGAGAGGGAGCGATGGCACCTGCTCCACTCTCTGCCAGATTTCAGTCACTCCCTTTGCTACCTACAATCAAATTGGGACCCTCTGGTGCTGATTCCTGAGTGGGTGGGCTTGTGCACACTCTAGACCCCTATGGGTCTCTCCAACGAACTCTCCTGTGAGGCTAGGAGTTTCTCCTGCTACTGCCTCAACCCCTACAGCTGTTTTCAATCAGAGGTTTGAGGCTTTATTTCCCTGGTCTGGAGCCCTGGGTTGCGTGGTCTGCTTCGCTCCCGTGCTGTTCCTCCCAGTTTATCTATGTGCAAATGTGGGGCCACGGGCATGGTCTGCTAGCTGTCGCACTGCCTGCCCCATTCGTTCCACAGTCCGCCACCTCTCTGGGTCCGCCAGCTGCGTTGCCCTGAGTCCTCCCTCCTACCCACTCGCCCCCGGCCATCTCCACCCCTCCTACAGGTCTGGATGAATGTTTCATCTTGATCTCCTGGTTGTTGGACTTCTATGCGGTTCGATTTTCTGTCAGTTCTGGTTGTTTTTTGTTTTTAAATTGTTGTTGTCCTTGTTTTGGTTGTGTGAGGAGGCACAGTGTATATACCTACACCTCCACCTTGGCCGGAAAATTTTCAACTGTTTTAAATTCAGTTGGTATTGTGTGCTATCTGTATTTCTGAAAGCCACTCTGAGCCTTACAAGTACATAGCAAAGTATAAAATGTGAATACAAATTAAAAACTGGTTGGAATGTGATAAGGTGAGACAAACATCAGGAGGTCCTTTCTGTATGACGTTAACTTATGAGACAGAGATGGATTCTTCCACTCTCACTTCATTCCTATGTGTAGCTAATTTAAATGCCAGCTTGTTTTGACACTAGGTGAACAAGGGCAAATGTATGGTCCTGCTCCCTGCTTCTTTGTTCCACTTTGGCATATAAAGGAGAAAGTATGGCCTGCATAAGAGTTGCCGGGTGATAGTCATAAATTATGTCAAGTCTCTCCATTTATTCATGGCATGCCACAGCCCTTAAGACTCTAAAAATTTTAATGCACCCATATTTTTATTGGGTAGAAAAAAGAAAACTGTTAGACTGAGCCTTTAGTCCAATATAGCAATTCAAGTGATTGTCTCATGTTAGATTCAAATTGTCTACATAGGGGCTCAGAGTCAGTATCTCCAAATTATGTAGATATCAGGCAGAATTACCAGTTAAAAGAGGTAATTATTAAAAGTTAAAAATAAAAATAGAAGTGCACAAATGTTTTATTTTGGGTTTATAATGAAAAAACTTTCATTATTTTTCTCTGTATAGAAATATTTAAATAGTTTGGGCTGTCTATTTTTAAGAATTGAGGTCATTCCTTGGCTTTGATAATTAGATTTTTTGAAGAAACAAACAAATTAAAAAAATAATTGTTATCCCTGGCTGGTGTGACTCAATGGATTGAGAGCCAGTCTGTGAACCAATGGGTCGCTGGTTCAACTCCCAGTCAGGGCATATGCCTGGGTTGTGGACCAGGTCCCCAGTGTGGGGCATGTGAGAGGCAACCACACATTGAGGTTTCTCTCCCCTCTTTCTCCATCCCTTTCCCTCTCTCTAAAAATAAATAAATTCTTTAAAAATAATTATTAAAGAATAATTATTTGTTTGAGCATGCACACAAAATTTGCCTTCAAGACATGCCTCAAGATTTTTCAAACACTAGTATTTGTATTTTTCTTTTCTTTTCATTTTAAATATATTTTATTGGTTATGTTATTACTGTTGTCCCATGTCCCCCACTTTATTCCCCTCAGCCCTGCACACCCCCTCCCACCTGCATTCCCCCCCTTTATTCATGTCCTAGGGTTGTACATATAAGTTCCTTGGCTTCTGTATTTACTATACTATTTATTAAGCTCCCCCTGTCTATTTCCTACCTACCATTTATGCTATTTATTCCTTGTACCTTTTCCCTCTTTATCCCCCTCCTCCTATGCTGCTGATAACCCTCCATGTGATCTCCATTTCTGTGGTTCTGTTCCTGTTCTACTTGTCTGCTTAGTTCCTTTTCTTTTTGTGTTTTTTAGGTTCAGTTGTGAATACTTGTGAGTTTGTTGTCATTTTACTGTTCATAGTTTTATTATCTTTTTCTTACATAAGTCCCTTTGGCATTTCATATAATAAGGACTTGGTGATGATGAACTCCTTTAACTTGACATTATCTGGGAAACACTTTATGTGCCTTCCATTCTAAATGATATCTTTGCTGGATACAGTAATCTTGGATGTACATCCTTGCCTTTCATGACTTGGAATACTTCTTTCCAGCCCATCTTGCCTATAAGGTTTCCTTTGAGAAATCAGCTGATAGTTGTATGGAAACTCCTTCGTAGGTAATGCTCTCCTTTCCTCTTGCTGTTTTTATTATTCTCTCCTTAACTTTAACCTTGGGTAATGTAATTATGATGTGCCTTGGTGTGTGCTTCCTTGGGTCTAACTTGTTTGGGACTCTCTGAGCTTCCTGAATTCCTGGAAGTCTATTTCCTTTCCGAGATTGGGGAAGTTCTCCATTATTTGTTCAAATGAGTTGTCAATTTGTTGCTCTTTCTCTTCTTCTTCTGGGACCCCTATGATTTGGATCTTTGAACATTTAAAGTTGTCCTGGAGGTTCCTAAGCCTCTCCTCATTTTTTTTGAATTATTGTTTCTTTATTCTGTTCTGGTTAAAAGTTTCTTTCTTCCTTCTGCTCCAAACCATTGATTTGAATCCCAGTTGCTTTCCCTTCAGTGTTGGTTCCCTGTACATTTTCATTTATTTCACTTTTCATAGCCTTCATTTTTTCCTATTTTGTGACTATATTCAACCAATTCTGTGAGCTTCCTGATTACCATTGTTTGAACTGTACATCTGATAGTTTGGCTAACTCTTTATCACATAGTTGTATTTTTTCTAAAGTTTTGATCTGTTCCTTCACTTGGGCCATTTTTTGTCTCAGCACCACTGTTATGTAGTAAGGGGCAGAGCCTTAGGTATTTGCCAGGGCAGGGCAATCCATGTCCTTGCATTTTGGCATTGTATGTGGGGGAGGGGTCTGAGAGTGAACAATGCTGCTTGATCAGCTCTCAGCTGGCTTTCAGTCACTTGCTCCACTACCCACAAGCAAATTGGGCCCTTTTGGTGCTGATTGGGTGGGTTTGTGTATGTTCTAGGATCCTGTGGGTCTCTCCAATGAACTCTCCTGTGAGATTGGGAGTTTCTCCTAATGACACAACACTCACAACGCTTTCAATCTGAGGTTTTGAGGCTTTATTTCCCCATGCTGGAACCCTGGGTTGTGTGGTCTGTCTTGCTCCCCTGTTGTTCCTCCTGTTTTATCCACACACAAATATGGGACTGCTGCTCCAACAGCCACTGCCTTGCTGGGTCCTTGGGAAGATTCTTCTCTGCCCAGCTACTTGTCTCCAACCCTGGTACCGGTCTGGATGAATGTTTGTTCTTTAACTCCTTGGTTGTCAGACTTCCATACAGTTAAATTTTCTGGCAGTTCTGGTTGTTTTTTGTTTTAAAATTTGTTGTTGTCCTTCTTTTGGTTGTGTGAGTAGGCACAGTGTATCTACCTATGTCTCCCTCTTGGTCGGAAGTGTTCTTCACTTTTTTCTGTCTAATTTAATGAAATGTCTTTGTTTTAAAACATTCATCTTGGTATATGGCAATCTTGTTGAACTCTTATATTAATTGTAATTATCTTACACATTATCCCATGTCTGTTAGATAGAGATCATATCAATTATGAACAACTTTTTATCTTTATACCCCTTATTACTGCTTTATATTTTGAATTTTTTGTTACTCCATTGGATATAATTTTGTTATAATGTTGAAGACAAATGGTCCTAATCAACATCATTATCGTCTTTTTAATGTAACAGAAATGTTCTTCACAAATCACTGTTAAGTCCAAAGCTCACAGAGGGTTTTGGTAAGCCTATACCTTTCTATTATGCTATACTAACTTAAAATATTGTATTTATATATTTTTTTAATTAAAAGAATATCATTTATAGGACGGAAGTCATGGTGTCCTTTGGAACTATAATGAAATGTATGGAATTTCTCCACAGGAATAAAATGAACTTTTGTAGATCAACAGAGGCACTTTGTTTACAATTTTAGGGGCTTATGGATCTGTTAAATATCTTCTATTGCCTCAAAGTGAAGACCTTTTGATCTAAAAGTTTCATTAAAACATTCAAGAAACATTTATTGAATATCTGTTATATGACATTGACTGAAATATACTGTGTGCACAGAAAAGAGCACATTGAAGCCTGTGCACATGAGATGCTCACAATGTAAAACACAAACTAAGGTCTTTAATGAGGATATATGAATTTTTATCTTCAAGATTTCTTTCTTTGTGTGTTTTTGTGGAAGTGCATGTTTAAGTTTTAAATACCATTTTGTTATGTAAAAGTTCCTAATTTTAAGAATAAACACTCAGCCAGGCAAATGAGATTGAGTTCATGTAATAATAAATTAATACATTCTATCTATCCTCTCTAATCCTATTAGTTTTTCTTAATTTCACTATATTTCATAACATTATTATGTACTTGAAAGGTTTTATTTTGGTTCAACCAACATACTGGTACTCAGAGCTTTTTTATTAGTAGTTTTGCAAAAATGTATGCAGGTTACTTTGCTCAAAGGGAATACAGATTCCTTAGGCTTTTAGAAGAAGCGTTGTCTGTTTTTCTCTTTCTAATACATTGTTGACAACTGAAAATACATAAATGGATAAGATGCTTTGGTTGAACTGATAGTAGTTATGGACAAGGTCCTTCTCCAGGGAAGTGTGGCCTTAGGCCAGTTGCACTAGGGATGGACTGTAAGTCAAAATGTTATCTCACCCTAGGAGCTTGTTGACTCTGTGTGAAGAGCAGGTGATTACTTTCACTGAACTTTTCAGGCCTTTTGCACATTTCACAGGTTTACACACACTTGGAGGAGGCATTCTGCCTGTGGCTGCCTTAACCTTGCTTTTTTCCTAGATCTTTGAAAAGAGGATGTCAAATTAGCCAAAGCTTCTGTGGGTGTATTTCTATTCCATCAGTCCTTTGAAATTAAAGTGCTTATATATGCTTCTAGGGAGATTTCATGAGGGAGTTTTCATTTCAAATGATTAATACATGCAGTGTCCTCCACACAAACAACTAATGTGGAAAATAAAACAGAAATAGCCCTTTAAACTAAGTTTCCAGCAAATTTTGGCGGTAAATAATAATAATAACTAAATTTGCATATGTGTCTTTGTCTATAAGCTCATACTTAATTTTGATATGTGTGAGAAGGTAAAAGATGTGGGAAAAGAAAAACTATTGTCACAATATAATAAAACAATTACTTAATGCACCTGCTACTGAAATTCAGAGAAACTCATCCATTGGCTAATTCTCAGTATATTTCTTGAATACAATTATATTGCCAATCAGTTTCTTTCCTAGAATTGGTAAAATTAACTGTCAGTCAATTAAATTAAAATGGAATTCATTGCAAAGAACAGATTCCTGTACTAAATGTTTAATATGCACATAAACTGTTGGATTATGAGTTCATGCCCAGTCATGAACTTGATCTAATACTTAAAGTCTTCATCTTTCGTTTCATGGATATTTCATTTAAAGACTGAAGACTTTTCCTTTTATAGTGTGAGTGAGAGTGAAGCACATTCTTTATTGCTAAAGTTATTCATTTTTCTTGGCATTTTAATTTACTTTCTAAAATTTTTTAGCTAAGGACCATTTCAATTTCAGTGAGCATGTTTTATCATATTTTTTTCAGATGATTACATTTTCTCTTTGAATTATTTATTATTAATTTGTCTAAAGCTTGAGAATATTTCCCATCAATTTCTAACTTATTAAACATGACATTGAAGTCATACACAAGTCATTTCTTCTGTGATTTAGGGATTTTTGTTGGTAGGTGACTAACTATAGTTCAAGGACTGTATTGTACTTCTACATATCTACTAGAAATGGTCAAATGTAAGTCATCTTCATTTTCCTAACTGATTAATGGTAATATGACTTATACAGAATTAAGTGTATTAATATAACTAACTTTATACTGGACAGTATTTAATATATTAAATATGTATCATAAGCATTTAATACTTATCATAGCCACTCTCTCCCAAAAATGTCTGTCATCATTAAGTGGTGAGGTGGAGTGAGCAGCATCATGTTAGGTCTGCAGTTTATAGAGGAGGGGAGGTAGAAGAGATGGACTTTTACTGTACACTTCTGTATATCCTATATACACTATATTGATAAATTAACATGAATTGCAAAGAACCACATTAAAACTATTGATTTGAAATTAACCATAAGCACTAACACAATTTAATTTTGATGCTATGAATTTTTAAAATTTCTTTGACTCCTGAGCATTTTCTTTTTCTCATTTCATTCTCATCAAATAGATGGTAAGTACATGATGTTCACATATAGTTATTAGGTCATATAATCAGGATTAAAGAACAATTTCTGAAACCTAGTCTGGTCATCTATCAGCTACATTGCTATTACATAAATTTAATTTTGTCACACATATGATAGCAAAAGCATTTATCCAACCAGTACAAAAGTTCTGAAATTTTGGTCAGCAGCCTCAACCTAGCCTGGATATATTCTGTTTGTATCATGCACTGTTTAATAGTTCAAAATAGGGAATTAGCATAAAAACAGATTCCTGGCTTCTCTTCAAAAGTGGGAATATTGGATCACCAAGATTCTATGTGTCTACTTGGAAATCGCCAAATAACTGCTAAAGAGTGCTGTGTCCTTGATAGAAGATACTCTATTTTCAGTGATCCATCCTGTGTGTCTTCCTCACACTGAGACAGTGTCGGCTGCAGAACAAGAAGTAAATATGATGACATTATGTTATACGAGTCCCACTTTCCTCCTTTGTGTTATAAGCCTGACTAAGGTAGGCAACTGATTGGTGACTCCTGACTGAGTCACTTAATCTTACTTCTGGCTTGTTTATATTAAGTTCTTATTTAAACTTCTCATTATCAGTACATTGCTTAAATGATAGTGTTCCCACCTAGAAAAACAGATAGGATTGCCTTATGATAGACTTTCACATTCTACAGAATCTTACTAGGAGGCTTCTAATATCAACTTTACAGTGAAAAATCCTATAGGTATACATGTGGCTCATCATTATTTTTCTTTTTCTTTGATATTTAGGCTTCTATGTCTCATTTCTTTTTTTGATATATTTATTGATTATGCTATTACAAGTTGTCCTATTTCCACCCCTTCACTCAACTCCATCCTACCCACCCCCTCCCTCCCACATTCCCCCCCTATAGTTCATGTCCTTGGGTCATACTTATAAGTTCTTTGGCTTCTACATTTCCTATACTATTCTTACCCTCCCCCTGTCTATTTTCCACCTATCATTTATGCTATTTCTTCTCTGTACCTTTCCCCCCTCTCTCCCCCTCCAAATCCCCTATTGATAACCCTCCATGTGATCTCCATTTCTGTGGTTCTGTTTCTGTTCTAGTTTGCTTAGTTTCCTTTTGTTTTAGTTTTAGGTGTGGTTGTTAAACTGTGAGTTTGCTGTCATTTTTACTGTTCATATTTTTTATCTTCTTTTTCTTAGATAAGTCCCTTTAACATTTCATATAATAAGGGCTTGGTGGTGATGAACACCTTTAACTTGACCTTATCTGAGAAGCACTTTATCTTCCCTTCCATTCTAAATGATAGCTTTGCTGGATACAGTAATTTTGGATGTAGGCCCTTGCCTTTCATGACTTGGAATACTTCTTGCCAGCCCCTTCTTACCTGTAAGGTCTCTTTTGAGAAGTCAGCTGACAGTCTTATGGGAACCCCTTTGTAGATAACTGTGTCCTTTTCTCTTGCTGCTTCTAAGATTCTCTCCTTCTGCTTAATCTTGGCTAATGTAATTATGATGTGCCTCGGTGTGTTCCTCCTTGGGTCCAGCTTCTTTGGGACTCTCTGAGCTTCCTGGACTTCCTGGAAGTCTATTCCTTTGCCAGACTGGGAAAGTTCTCCTTCATTATTTGTTCAAATAAGTTTTCAATTTTTTGTTCTTCCTCTTCTCCTTCTGGCACCCCTATAATTCGGATGTTGGAACATTTCAAGATGTCCTGGAGGTTCCTAAGCTTCTCCTCATTTTTCCAAATTCTTGTTTCTTCATTCTTTTCTGGTTGGCTGTTTCTTTCTTCCTTCTGGTCCACACCATTGCTTTGAGTCCCAGTTTCCTTCAAGTCACTACTGGTTCCCTGTACATTTTCCTTTGTTTCTCTTGGCATAGCCTTCGTTTTTTCATCTAGTTTTCGAACAAATTCAACCAATTCTGTGAGCGTCTTAATAACCAGTGTTTTGAACTGTGCATCTGATAGGTTGGCTATCTCTTCCTCGCTTAGTTGTATTTTTTCTGGAGCTTTGAAGTGTTCTGTCATTTGGGCCATCTTTTTTTTTTTTTTTTGTCTTGGCATGTCTGTTACTTAAAGGGGCGGAGCCTTAGGTGTCCACTGGGGGGGGGGGTGATGCTGGTCGCTGTGCTGTGATGCTGTACATGGGGGAGAGGCCGAGAGGGAGCAATGGCGCTCACTCCACTCTCCACCAGATTTCAGCCACTCCCTCAGCTACCCACAATCAAATTGGGCCCCTCTGGTGCTGGTTCCCAAGTGGGTTGGCTTGTGCACACTCTAGGCCCCTGTGGGTCTCTCTAATGACCTCTTCTGTGAGGCTGGCAGTCTCTCCTGCTGCCACCCCAACCCCCACGGGTGTTTTCACTCAGTGGTCTGAGGCTTTATTTCCCCCCGCGCTGGAGCCCTGGGTTACGCGGTCTGCTTCGTTCCCCGTCGTTTGTCCGGTTTATCTGTGCGTGAATGTGGGGCCTCAGGGTGCTACCCACCGCTCTGCCTGCCCCATTCTCCGCCACTCTGAGTCCGGCCCTCTTGGTTCATCTGTGTGAGACTGTAGGGCCGCAGGGTCTGCTAGTGGTCAGACTGCCTGCCCCGTTGGTCCCACACTCCGCCAGTCTCAGTCCCGCCATGGCCAACACGAGTCCTCTCCACTCTGGTGCCCGTCTCTGCCCCTCCTACCAGTCTGGATGTATGTTCTTTTTTATCTACTTGGTGTCGGACTTCCTTGCTGTTCAATTTTCTGTCAGTTCTGGTTGTGCGAGGAGGAGCAGTGTGTCTACCTATGCCGCCATCTTGGTTCTCCTATGTCTTATTTCTTATTGCACATGTCCATTTGGCGTAGTGTAGATATCTCTTGTTACTGATATTTTATTTATTTATTTTTTAATTTTAAAAAAAATTTATTCAGTTACAATTGTCTGCATTTTCTCCCCATCCCTCCACCCCACCCAAGCCAATCCTACCTTCCTCCCCCGCCTCTACCCTTTCCCTTGATTTTGTCCTTGTGTCCTTTATAGTAGCTCCTGTAGACCCCTCTCCCCACTATCCACTCCCCTCTGGCTATTGTTACGCTGTTCTTAATTTCAATGTCTCTGGTTATATTTTGTTTGCTTTTTTCTTTTAAATACTTGTACCAAGATTTGATCTTTTTTTTTTGCAGTCCTAAATTCGGAATGTGGTATCATTCTCTGGTTACCAAAACATAGAAATATTCAAAGTTTCTGTTTCTCTCACTCTTTCTCAATTCCTAAGACCTAAAAAAAAAAAAAAAAAGGTTATGTTTATTTCATCTCTGAAATATACAATTTTTACTTAAAAAAACACTACCTATGTATGTATTAGCAATATAAAATGAAAACATTTAAAATAAGAAAGTTCTCCCAACTTCCAAATGTTAATTAGACCTATGAATAGAAAATTGCAATTTAATGTGACATGGAAAGTGGTATACTTATACAAAGGATGTCTCAGGACTCAGAAGAATGCCACGTAGGCCATATTGAGGGAGACTGGTGTGGAAAGTGGTGGTGTTGTTTCAACTGAATGATGCTTCAGTTGAGGTAGGCAGTGGTCAACTCAGGGAATGGGAATTCTGTGTAAAAGGATAACTATAGAGAGAAGGGCAAATAGATGTAGGGAAATTTATAAGTAGGTGGGTTTGCTAGAGGATCCAGTATAAGGTAGGAAGTGTGGTAGATAGTTGGAGAAACAGAAATTTCATTATGAAAAGGTTTGAATGACATAAAAATAGATCAGACTTTATCTTCTCAGGAGAAGATTTGAAGAAAATTAGGCCAAGTGGTAATAAAGTTGAAAATGAAATTTAGTAAGAATATAGTTGTGTGTTTTTATTTGGTATAAATTGCCTGAATGAAAGAAGCACAATTAGGGAGATAATACAATGGTTATAAAAAGAAACTATGAACAAGTGAAATAAACTGGTTATAATAAGGCCATAGAAGATTTGATCTGATAAATATTTAGAGTTAAAATCTGGAGATTAAATCAAACATAGGGGCAGAGACAAAGAGACAAAGAATAATTTTTTTAGTTTTCTAGCTTTGGTGATTGGGTAGTTGAGATTGTGATTGACAATAGCAACAAATATGTATTGAAAGACATTCATGAAAATTGAAAAAAAAGGCAGTTGTGTAGTATCTGGGGCATATTCTACTTTTTAAATCTAACATAAAAATTAAAACTTCTATAACTATTTATAATTATTAATATATTCTTATAGAATATTATAAGCATAAATGGTGATTGGTGTTATTCATGTTGGATCAGTTGGATGTCTGAGTTTGAGAGCTTTGCAGGGGACTCTAGAGCTGTAAAGATGCTTAACACCTGTCTATTTTTAGTCCTACTAATGAAACTAGCCATAATAATTATAAAACAATAGCCAATATGTTTACCATGTGCGGCTACTGTGGTAGGGTTTAAAAAAAAATTGTTTTTACACATTCTTTATGATGTTCACAGCAACCATAGAATATTTTACAGGTAAAGAAACTAAAGCTTAGTGAGGCTAAGTATAAAATGTCCAACTTAAACTTAGATGCTTAAATTCAAAGCCAGTTCAGTCTGAACTCTTAAATACTGTGCTATATATGACCCACATATGTAACATGGTTGGCTGCACTTAGGAATGCAGTGTTTCTCAAGTCTGAAGAAGGGGACAGATACCTGAGTAATTTAAGTTTCTTTTTAACTTATTGGTAGTTGCTTAGAAAAAAAAACCCAGAATAGAATAAAAGTTCTTTTTTTTTTTTTTTTTTTTGTAGGTGGGAGCCTTAATAAGCCAGGGAACTTATGTTCGAGGCTTCTCTTGAGCAGATGAAAGATGACTAGTTATCCATACACAACTGCCAGATTCTTAGGAGTTTATATAGAGGCTTAGTAGGATTCATTCAGTCCATATCAGTCCAGATGGTCTCAGTAATTAATACAATACATTACTCTCAAAAGCCTGGATCTTTTAAGTGGCTTTTAGTATGGGAACAGTGGGTAGAACATGCAATTCTAGGGCAGACTTTAACTTACTCCAACTGAGTTCAGTTCCTCCGCACTGCCCAAAATTGTACAAGTCTCCTTCAAGGTTCAGGCTAAATTTTAATAATTTTATTGTTTATTATTATTATTATTATTATTATTTTGATTCAGCTCAACATCCAATAGATGATTTTTCCATACTTCAGTGGAATAAGAATGTACTTGAAGTCAGATTATTTTAACCATAAATTACAAATCACTTAATGATTATGGAAACAAAAGAGAAATAACACTTATTCCAAATGTCATGCTTTTTGGATAAGGATCAGTTCTAATATTTCAAAATATTTTTATTGTAATGATGGATTACTTTGAGTTGTGTTTTGATTTTGAAATAATTGCCTCTTTTAATAAATTAATATTTTGTTTGCTTTTTTATTTATCTCATTTGCTTATGCTATGCAAATGCTTTTACAAATTTCTTTTCTGAAGAGGTGAGAAAGACTTCAGTGCTTGATCTCCTTCTAAAGCTTATTGCATATATTTTAATTCTACTGTGTTACAGAATTCGTCCTGTCATTGTTCAAATACTACCACTAACTCCTCTAAGATTACTTATTTTGATCTTACTTATGACTAAACAGAGAAAATCCTAACAGGGACTTTAAACAATCCTTGTCAGTCCTCCACTTCTGGTTATTAACTGTGTACAAAACAACTCAAAGAGGTCATTAGCAATCTGGGTCTAGAAATGCAAAATACATATGACTATTTCATCTATCTCTTTCAAGTAACATTCCTTTAATAAATCTTTTTGTGACTCAAAACTACCTTTAAATTACCCTGACCAGTGTGGCTCAGTTGGTTGGGTGTCTTCCCACAAGATAAAGTTTTGCTGGTTCAATTCCCAGTCAAGGCATGTGACTGGGTTGCAGGTTTGGTCCCTGGTTGGGGCACATTCAAGAGGAAGCTGATCAATGTTTCTCTCACGCACTGATGTTTCTCTCTCTCTCTGTCCCTTCCCCTCTGTCTAAAAAATGAAAGGAAAAAATTTACCTTTAAATAATATTATTAGAGAATACATATGCGGACACATCTGAAGTGAGGTTAATATCCAAAATTTATAAAGAACTTACAAAACTCAACACCAAAAAAGAACAAACAACCCAATTGAAGAAGGGACAAAGGATCTGAATAGACACTTCTTCAGAGAGGACATAAAGGTGGCTAATAGGCATATGAAAGGATGCTCACTAATCATCAGAGAAATGCAAATTAAAGCCACAATGAGATGTCAACTCACACTAGTCAGACTGGCTATCATCAATAAATCAACAAACAACAAGTGCTGGTGAGGATGTGGAGAAAGAGGATCCCTTCTACACTGTTAGTGGGAATGCAGACTGGTGCAGCCACTGTGGAAAGCAGTATGGTGATACCTCAAAAAGTTAAAAATGAATCTGCCTTTTGACCCAGTGATTCTATGTCTGGGAAAATATCTGAAGGAAACCAAAACAGTAATGTCCAAGAACATAAACACTACTATGTTCACTGCAGCTTTATTTACAATTGCCAAGATATGGAAGTAGTCCAAGTGTCCATCATTAGAGGAGTGGATAAAACAACTAAGGGACATTTACACAATGGAATACTACCTGAGTATAAAACAAGAAATTTTACCCTTTGGGTTGGTATGAATGAACCTGGAGAACATTGTGCTAAGTGATACATGCCAGGCAGAGAAAAGACAAATACCATATGATTTCACTTGTATGTGGAATCTAATGAACCAACTGAACTAACAAGCAACATAGATACAGATTCATAGATTTCAGGATGACAACTAAGGGGTGGAGGTCAGGGGTGGGGGGATTGAGCAAAAAAGTAAAAGAGCTCATGGGCATGGACAATAGTGTGGTGATTGTGGGGCAGGCAGTATTATAAGGGGACTAAATGGTAATAAAAATACAATAAAATTATTGAATAAAAAATAAGCAGGTTTTACCATGGGAATTAGTATATTTCCAAGTATAAACTGCACATCCCTTTATATTATATTTTATTCTCCAAGATATCTTTGGGAATTTATAACTATGCTCTTTTTGATCTCTTGAAAGGCAGAAATAATACTATAGGCATTTCAATGTTTTTTTCTTTCTATACTCAGTGTCTTTGTTAATAAAAAAGTATATGACTATGTGCACACAGATATATGAGTGAACAGAAATCAGGCATTTTACCAAGAAGTAAAACCCTGCATTGCACTTAAGAAACATACATTGTTGTTTATTATTTAGCATGTCATAAGGAAGAATCATTTAACTCTCATAGTTTACAAATACAATGTACATGTAAAACAGTGATTCATAAATCAGAAACTGTCGGGGAGCTTTAACGCAGCCCCCGTCAGCCATGGATGAAGAATAAGTCTACCAAGACATGATCTACTTGGGGAGGAGAGGTGGCTGATCTCTCAAAGGAGAAGGGCCCAGAGCCTTTCCCTCCATGGGCTTTTATTAGGTTCATTAGCACAGGAATACAGATAAAGCTCATCAATCATTGTTAGGCAGTCAGGGTTAAACAATACAGGATTTACAGAGAACTTTGAGGGCTTATTCTGAGTTACAGCCAATTAGTTAGAGGGCCATAAAACTTTAGGCACCAGACTCATCTCAGGTCTGGACCCTTATGTTTTAAGCTGAGGGTACAAATTAAGTAGGTTTCACAGGAATGTATGTATTTTTCTTAGGCCTGATTCCCCGGGGAATCCACCCCTCCCAGCACAGGACTGCACTGCCCTCTGTTATTGCTTCAGGCTTAAGTCAGGCAAGGGAAGTAAGGCAGCCAAGAGATTAGGAGACTTCTTGCAGACTGAATGAGGACTCAGGCTATTTCAAAGCCAAGAGGCGAGGGTCCATCACCCTCTTTTGCCACAGCCCCCTGAGTCCTTCCCTGCGAGCTTATCCCTGGTGACCAGAGCCTCTCTTAGGTTGATCCTCCTTTGAGGATTCTTACCCATCATTGGCTAACTGGTCAAGCTCAGAGTCAAGCAGGGTGAAGTGGGCAGAGGTGGCACACCTGCCAGGGAGATAAGCTTTGTCTCCTTCGTGGCTTATGGTCCCAACTCTGACTCAGCCTTAACCATGGTGGGTTATAGCTTCTGAAACCAGGCAGGGAGGTTCCCAACAAGAAACATCCCCAGCAATGACTGTTGCAATTTTTTAAATTTTTATTTTATTTATATTTTTATTTTATATTGTTTTTCAAGTACAGTTGTCTTCATTTTTACCCCAACATGCCCCCCCTGCCTCCTACCCTTAAATCTACTCCCTTTCGCTTTGTCCATGTGTCCTTTTTACATGCTCCTTGATGGCCCTTCCCCTATTACCTCTCTCCCCACTCCTGTGTGGTAACTGTCAGTTCGTTCTTAATTTCAATGCCTCTGGTTGTGTTTCGCTTGCTTGTTTTTTTTTTTTTTTTTTATTAGGTTCCACTTATAGGCGAGATCATATGGTATTTCTCTTTCACTGCCTGGCTTATTTCACTTAGTATAATGCTTTCCAGTTCCATCCATGCTGTTGCAAAGGGCAGGAGCCCCTTCTTTCTTTCTGCTGTGTAGTATTCCATTGAAACAGTATGGAATTTTCTCAGAAAACTAAAAATGGAACTGCCTTTTGACCCAGCAGCACTGTCAGAATTATACCCTAAGGATCCTGAAACACCAATTCAAAAGAACGTATGCACCACAATGTTCATAGCACACAATTTATAATAGTCAAATCCTGAAGCAACTTAAGTGACTGTTGCAATTCTTGAGCAATCAATTGGAAAGCATGTAGATTTGTCAAATCCAGATCTGGATCTAGGTATATAGAGCAAAGCAGACAGAGAGGCAGAAGAAGAGGGAGAGAGGGACACGTTACCTACAACATTCTCTTTAGAATCTTACACTACTGTCAAATTGTTGTTTTCAGTATATTACAATTGTCAATAGTGCATCAATGCATACTCCTGTAGACAACACTTTGGATATATCTAGAATTATTTTCCTGTGACTAATTTTTATTAGTAAAGTGTAGATCATAAAGCAGGACACTTTTTTCACCTTTTATGATACATGTTGTCATCTACTGCCAAACACATCAAATGAAACATTTCCAACTTGTTTTCAGATTAAATTGCATTCTCACCAACACTAAATGTAATCATCCTTTTCCATGAAGATTTACCAAAGTTTGATATTAGCAATGACAATATTTTCAGAATTATTTTAATTATCATTGGTTTAAAACCAAGAGAATAAACATTATTATTTTATATTTCACATAACTATATAAATATAATTATATTCCTTAATATATAAACATTTATAAAACAGTACATTCAATATTTCAAAATTACCAAATATTATCTTTTATATATATTTATACATTTTCTTATACTATATTTATTTATACATTGTAGGTTTATAGAAATTCTTTAATTGAAGTGATAGTGGCTTGTCATCCATTATAGTATATGAAAATTTCCCCAACCAATTTTTACCTTTTTCTTTTTTTTAATTGATATTTAAATACGGTTGTCTCCATTTTCCCACAACCACTTTCCAATATTCTACCTACCCCCACTCCTCACTCTCAATCCTAACCCTCGTTTGGCTTTGTCCATGGGTCATTTATACATGTTCACTTATGACCCTTAACCTTGTTTCCTACATTATTTACCTCCCCACTCCCTTCTGGTTACTGTCAGTTTGTTCTTAATTTCAATGTCTCTGGTTACATTTTGCTTGCTTGTTTATTTTGTTAATTAGGTTCCACTTATAGGTGATATCATATGGTATTTGTCTTTCACCACCTGGCTAACTTCACTGGCATAATGCTCTCTAGATCCATCCACACTGTCATGAAGGGTAGGGGCTCCTTCTTTCTTTCTGCTGCATAGTATTCCATTGTGTAAATGTACCACACCTTATTGGTCCACTAATTTACTAATGGGCACCTAGGTTACTTCCAACACTTGGCTGTTATAAATTGTGCTGCTATGAACATTGGGGTGCATAGGTTCTTTTGAATTAGTGTTTCATGATTCTTAGGGTAAAATATCAGCAGTGGAATTGCTGGGTCAATAGGCAGTTCCATTTTTAGTTTTTTGAAGAATTTCCATACTGTCTTCCATAGTGGTTGCACCAGTCTGCATTCCCACCAACAGTGTACTAGGGTTTCCTTTTCTCCACAACCTCTCCAGCTCTTTGTTTGTTGATTGGTTTATGATGGCTATTCTGACATGTGTGAAGTCGTATCTCATTGTGGTTTTTAATTTGCCATCTTCTGTCTGATGGCTAGTGATGCTGAGCATCTTTTCATATGTCTCTGGGCACTCTGTGTATCCTCCTTGGAGAAGTATCTGTTCAGGTCCTTCACCCATTTTTTAATTGGATTGTTTGTCTTCCTGGTGTGGAGCCATGTGACTTCTTTATACATTTTGGATATCAAACCCTTGTCTGAGATATCATTGGCAAATATATTTTCCCATACAGTGGGTTCCCTTTCAATTTTGCTAATGTTTTCTTTAGCCATGCAGAAGCTATTTATTTTTTTTATTATATCCCATTTTTTAATTCTTTCCTATATGTCCCTTACACTTGGGGACATATCAATGACAATATTACTGCATGGAATATCTGAGATTTTCCTGCCTGTATTTTCCTCTAGGGCTTTTATGGTATCCCAACTTATATTTATGTCTTTTGTCCATCTCGAGTTTATTTTTGTGTATGGTGTAAGTAGGTACTCAAGTTTCATTTTTTTGCATGTAGCTGTACAGATCACCCAACACCATTTGTTGAAGAGGCTATTATTACTCCATTTTATGCTTCTGCCACCTTTGTCCAATATTAATTGACCATAGAGATTTAGGTTTATTTCTGGGCTCTCTATTCTGTTCCATTGATGTTTAAGTCTGTTCTTATTCCAGTACCAGGCTGTTTTGATTACTGTGACCTTGTAATATAGTTTGATGTCAAGTATGGTGATCCCACCTTCTTCGTTCTTCTTTCTCAAAATTGCTACAGCTGTTTGGGGTCATTTATGGTTCCATATAAATGTTTGAAATGTTTGTTCTATATCTGTGAAATATGTCATTGGTATTTTAATAGAGATTGTGTTGAATCTATAAATCATGTGCTGTTGTGCACATGCTGCCTGAACAAAAACACAGAGCCCAAGAAACAAACCCACACCTGGAAATATAACTCCCCCTTGACAATCCCACTATAAATAGCAAATGAGTCAGTATTAATAAGGGTATAATGAGATTTAGACTATTATATTAAAGGAGAGTGGATATGATATGATCTACTGAAAGAAAAATGATTTTCAGGGGCAGGGGGAGGAGCACTAATAAGAGTTGGGAATTGGAGCAATGGAAGGAGAGAAGGTAAAGTTTATCTCATGAATAAAAAAGGGAATGAAGAGTGTGGAATGGAGAATGACAAGGGAAGTGGATAATATTGGGTTTAAATAGAAATTAAAATAATATAAAATAAAATAAAGTGAGAGAGAGAGAAAAAGAAAAAGGAAGGAAAAATATTAAATATTAATAAGAATATAGCAGCCAAAGATCCAGCAGAGTATTATCAACAACAAACAAGCTAAAATTAATATAGATGGTAAGGGAATGAGAGAGAAAAAAGAAACAAGGAAAGGTCTAGGAGATGTTTAGAGGAATGGGAAGTGATTTTGAAATGATAGAAGGAGAGGGAATACTAAGAGTGAGGAACAAAAACCAGACTAAGTGAGGGAAAAATTAAAATTTGGCATATAAAGGAGAAGAAAAAATGGAGAATAAAGAACAATAAAAGGGCAGGATGAAAGAGAAATAGAAGAAAGACAAAAAAGAAAAAGATAAAAAAACAGGCTAAAATGGCAAAATTAAAATTTGAGATGAAAGAAAGAGTAGGGAAGGGGTCCCGTACAATTTGATATTTGAAATACAGAATTAGTGAAGCTCTAGAGATAACCTTGACAAAATGACATAACAACTACCCTACCCACAACCAACTAGCAAAGTTTGTTAAAGGCATAGAGAGAACACAGGTATTTTGAGAGCTGGGCAAAAGGATGTGAAATGACTCTTGACAAGAAAATTCTTTTTGAGTGTCTGGGTGGGGGAGAAATAGTAAGAGTGTGGAATGGAAACAAGTTGTAGCTAGAGAGAAAACCAAATTTGAAATGAAAATATTGTGAGGAAAGAGGAAGGTAAAATGGGCTAAGAGAAGGGAGGGGCAAAATATGTGAACTGAAATACACAGTAGTATAAAATCTAGTGACATTATATACAAACTCGCTGGACAAGAAATGAATGTTATAAAGCTATGCAGGAAAGAAAATATGGCAAATCATGAAGGAGACCACAGTGGCTTTCATCTCAGTAGCCTCTCATATTTTCCACTGTTTTTTCCTTTCTGGATCTGCCTCTGGTAATGTCAGATGTTGGCCTTGTCTGATCTTGGGCAGCCTGTTCGATACTTCCAGTGATCTGCTGTCACTGGCTGTCTCCTTCAATTGTTAATCTGGTCACTCTGCACTCAGCAGTCAGGTTTAAGCACCGTAGGTCAGGGCCAAACCCCTCCTGGGAGGGGAGTGGTCTGCCTGAGCTGGATGGTTGCTGCCTGTGGGGGTTGGCTCAGCACTAGATCCTGGTGGCTACTCTCTCTCAGTTCTCTCCCCAAGGATTCTGTATCCTGTCTCTCCTCAAGAGTCTCCATCCCACTCCGTCCTCATCTTTGCCAGAGCCCAAGGTAAGTGGCTTCAAATGAAAATTTGTGTCAGCCCTTGTAATGGCCCTTGTTTCTCCAGCTGTCCATCCCTGGCAGAGGGTGACCCTTTGGGTTTTTTTGCCACTGGTTGTTATCTGTGTACTTTTGGTCTCTGATGCTCTAGGCTGGGGATCCTAAGTTAGGGTTTAGGCCCCAATATTCTCTGGAGGACCCAACCGGCTACTTCATTATCCTGCTGGCCCTGCCACCTGTGGGAGCCCAACCAGCCCTCTTGAGTCTCTATAGCACTCCTAACCAGACAGGTTGTGCTGAAGCTGGTTCTTCTGTGTGTCCCAAGGTATATGCTTCTCTCTGGCTATTGCTCAGTTGTTTGTTCTGGGCAATCTCTCCACAATTGAGTTGTAATTCCAGATTGTTCCCAGGAGGAGGTCAGTGTAACTTCCATTCACTCCTCTGCCATCATCCCTCACACTTCAATATCTTTTTTTTATCTTTTTCATATTATCCAAATTATTTCATAATTTAAAAAAAGTGTGTACATATATGCAAATAACAATCATGTCTCTTTTTTGGGGATTTTTCTTTTTGTTGTAAAGGTTCTTATCTAATTATGTTATTTTCTTTTATTTTTTAAAACATTTTCAATTTTGCATCAACATTGTTACTTGATTTGCAATTTATTTTTCTGTTGGTATAGAGTGATGATTAAACTTGATCTGTTTTATTAATCCACTGTTTCTTACAGTAGAAAATGCTATATTTGTTAAAATTGTAAGTAGTCCAAGGTTTGTCTTTGAATTTTTATATTTAGCTTCATAGTTTTGAATATGAGGTTGCATATTTTTATATCCTTTTCTTGACATTTTATTCTTTTACTATTTAAACATAAATACTGATAAGAATTGTCTCAAAGAAACTACACTCCCATGCATTTCAGCATTATTAATGATTGCCAAAACTTAGAAGCAACATTAATATTCATCTTTGAAGAATACATAAAGAAAATCTGATATACACACTCTGTGGAACATTATTCAGCCTTAAAAAGAAGGAAATTCTTCTATTTGTGGCAGCATGGATAAATATGGAGGATATTATATTAAGTGAAATCAGTCTTTCCAGAAGGACAAATACTACGTGAAAGTGCTGATGTGAGTGAGGGGTCTAAAATAGTTGAACTCAGAACCAGAGGATAGCATGGTGGTTGCCACAGGATGGGGGAAGAGGACAAGGGAAGATACTAGTAAAAGAGCACAGAGTTTCAGTTATATGAAATGAATATGGCATAGAGATATAGTGTACCACATATTACAGTTAATAATACTGTATTGTTTACTTAAATTTTTGCTATGGTGGTAGATCTTATGTTAAGTGTTCTTTTCACAACAAAAAATAAATGCAGAGGGAAGCGGGAGGATTCTGAGGTAATGGATGTGTTTATCGCATACATTGTGGTGATGATTTCATGAGTGCATACTTATCTCCAAGCTGATCAAGCTATATACATTAAATAGGTACAGCTCTTTGTATGTCAATCATACATCAAAAACATGGTTGTTAATAAGAGTCTTTTGCCCTGGCTGGGTGGCTAAGTTGGTTGGAGTGTCCTCAATACACCAAAAGGTTGCAGGTATAATTCCCAGTTTGGGCACATACCCTAGGTTGTGAGTTCAGTCTCTGTTTGGGTTGTGTATAGGAGGTAACTGTTTGATGTTTCTCACAACAATGTCTCTCTCTCTCCCCTTCCCCACTGCATCTTTCTCTAAAAATCAATAAAAACATATGCTTGGGTAAGGATTAAAAAATAATAATAAAATCAAAAAAGGGTCTTTCAACCTTATTTTTATATTGGATAAGGGCACAGCTGTGTCAATGAGTGCTCACACTGGGGTCAAGAAAATTCAATTAAATATTCAGATAATTGAGATATATTTAAAAATTAAATCTAATATTCAGACAATTGAGATTAGCAGAAAATCAGCCTGAAAAGTTGGACTCATTGGCCCACTAAGTCTGATATCAGAGGCACATTGTTTACTAAAAAAAGAATTCAGATCAGCACTCTGATTTCCCCACCTGTGTGTGTCACTGTGCTTCTCATTCCTTTCATTGCTTTCACAAGATTTTCTCATTTGAGAGCCCTAGTATTACCTCTGATAAGCTATGTTACCTTGGTGCTTCCTCTAGTCAGTTTTGACATTGATTGACCCTATCTGGCTCAGAGAAGTGGTAATGTACTGCTTTACACTTTTCATTGCTTTCTTTCAGAAAAAGAAAAGATTATGACCCACTTGATAAAAATTTGAACTAATGTCTTTGTAGGCAAAATATAAAAACTACAGAAAAATATCCCTTCATACATTTTCAATTTTTTCTTCTTCCAGAAGGGTCCATGTGTTAAATTAATGAATTTTACTCCCCAGCACATAGCAGCATCCTGTTTTTGTGTTCAATGCAGCATCTCCATATATGAATTTCCAGGAAATTTCACCTGGATTATATGAATAAAGGAGTCAGATAAAAATGGGCTATTGCTTCATAACACTAATAAACTATGCAAAGTAACATAAATTTTAGATTTTATCATCTATGAAATCATAATTCTAAGATCTGACAGTATTTAGCAAACAACTTTGCTTATTGCAAAATATGACAAGGGTGATGGTGATTTAAAAATAATAACTCATGTTTTAAATACTTGAATCACCTGTCTTTAGGATTACTTTTATTGGCCAATTGTCAAAATTGTGGAACCTAATCATACAAATTAAATGAGCAAAACAGAACTAGAGACTTGGAAATAAAGAACAAACTAACAGTGATCAAAGGGGAGGTAGGAAGGGGATAAAGGGGAAAAGAAGGGGAAGGGGCAAAAAAAGGAACACAAATAGAGGACTCTTGGGCATGGACAATGGTGGGGGATTGACTGTGGGAGTAGAGGGGGATGGGGTAGGGGTAAGCAGTGGGAAAAAGGCGGGACAACTATCTGAACAACAATTAAAAAAAGAAAAAAAGAAAATGCAAATACATTGTATTTATAAATAAATATATTATTTAATCCATAAAAAAGGATTTAAAGTGAAATAAGCTTAGGGAGTCCAAGCTGGACAGGGGGAGACATGCAATGGACAACAGGTACCATGGAAGTTTTACTATTGTGTGGTCTGTCTTCTTTCTGGTCCTTCCATTTCCCCATTTCCTGCTCAGAGGCTACTCATCTTTGTTGTGCTGCTAGTCAGACTTCTGCCTTTTCTGGCTACTCAATTGCCCTCTCAGGCTCTACTCGCTGGTGACTGTTTTTTTTTCTTTTTCTTTTTTTTTGAAATTCCATTCTGTATTACTAATTCCTCATGACTTACCTGCTCAAGGTCACAACAACGTTAGGCCCTCTTATTGGGCATTCTTGTCCTCATTGACTGAATTAGCTCGTTTGCTCACTTTCACAGTGACTATGTTCCAAGGATTTCTGACTTTTCTCTCCTGGGTTACACACATGCTTATGCAATCATGCATGCATGACTCCTATTTAGCTAAAACTCTCATTCTGTACTTTCACTTTATTGGTATCTATTAATTTATATTTCTTTTTTAAAAAGGATAAAGCCAAACTCTCCTTTCCAGAATTATTCTCTGTATTCAACTTAAATTCCTTTGATATTCTTTAAGTTAGTTTGAATAGTGTGAGAAATGGAAGCAATACAAACTAGTTTCATTTGTACATAAATGTGAATATACAGGGTGGGGCAAAAGTAGGTTTAAAGTTGTGAGTACACAAAATGAGTTTATTCTTATATTATTATTTATTAATTATTGTGTTATATGAAAAACTGTAAATCTTCTTTTGCCACACCCTGAGTTAAATGAAATATATTAATTATCACTATATCTAAAACCTGGGAATAGTAATTGGAAAAGAGAATTATCTTTATTTAGTTTGTTTGGGAAAAAAAGGGAAATAAATTATCCCAAACCTAAAGTTATTCCTGTCAATTAAATTAAAGACAGCATGATGTTTTAAAACCTAAAAATATCAATAACATTCAATTCTTACCAAAAAGTAAACACTATAGATTCTAATTTAACTAAGTTTCCCACCGCCCCCCCACCCCATAACTTGGTTCTTCAATGGTTTGGAACTCTGTCATCTCCATATTTATTTCATCTGTTTCTAGTATGTCTTTTTTGTTTACCTCAATATAGATTTCAAAGATTATTTAATTTCTTCTGACTTTGAGGTTTATATACCTTGAAATGGGCAAAAATGCAGTCATAATGAGTTTTACTGTGGCAAAATGTGAACAACTGGTCCTTTATTGACATGATGGAGACCTTGACAGTTAATACACACAATGCTTCTGAATACAGCAATGGTAAAGAAGTCAACTTGAGCTATGATAATGTTATACAACCCTTATTTGGGGAATGCTGGGTGGAGCAAGGAGCCCTAGGAGTTTGAGGGTATAGTCAGATGCTGTGAATCAAAGTGCAATGCTTTCCATTTCCCTGATTTAGCAGAGCGAAATAGGTCATGGAATAAACATACGCTAAAAGTATAATGGCAGAACTCAGCTTTTGCCCAATTATGGTATTTACTCTTTGGAGACATATCTTCTTCTGGAAATCAGAGGGATCTTTGTTTAATTTTTCTATTATTTGGTAAACTGTTTTATTAGATTACATGGTAGGTAATAAGAGGTTTTTTTGGGTTTTTTTGTTGTTGTTGTTTTGTTTTTTAGTGTGACCACATTTACCTGCCTCTAGAAGTACATAAGATAAAGGGTAGACACACCTCTTCTGTCAGGGCATAGTCTGCTTTGGGACAGGGCTGAGTAAGTTTATCTTCAGAACAGTTTTCCATGTCCTTAACCCTTTCTAAAATATGAAGACATTTTCATCATCTATGGAAAAGTATTTTGAGTTACTGCTTTCATAAGTATCCTCTCATGTTCAAGGCCATGGCTTCTTACTCAAGAGCATCTCCAGTACCTGTATTAGCTCTTTCACCTCCAGGAAAGATGTTTATAGCTCAGGTCTCAAGCCTTTCATACCCAGAGTGATCAGGACTGGTCACTTGCTTCCATCTAAGCTCTAATAGTCCTTTTGCTCTTAGCTCCAGAGAGGTGTTATGGCTTGAATTATGTCCCCCGCTGGAATTTCATATGTTGAAGTCCTAAATTCCTGTACCTCAGACTAAGTGCCCTTATTGTGAAAAGGTCACTGGGGATGTAATTAATGAGGTTGAGGTCATGAGGAAAGGCCCTGATCCCATGTGAGTTGTTAGACAAGGGGGATTTTGGGTACAGAGGCAGACCTGCACAGGGAGAATTCCATTGGAATCATTAGAGCTGCTGCACAGATGAGCCACTGCTACAGCTAGGACAGAAGCTTGGGATGGATCCTGCCTTAGTGCCTGTAGTGGGAGCATGACCTTTCTGACACCTTGGTGTCAGACTTCTAGTCTCCAGAACTGTGACAAAATACGTTTCTGCTGTTTCTGTTGTGTAAGTCCCTCAGTGGGTAGTTCTCTGTCATAGCAGCCCCTTCATAGCAGACAAACTGAAAAGAGAGGGAAGCACATAGCTCTGCAGAATGCACTGTACGTAGTTCGAGTGCCCTATTTCTCAGGACAACATTGTCACCAGGACTATCTCTTTTAAGAAATTGTTCCTTGTCACTGAAATGACACCAGAAATATTAAATTCCTAATTTAATTTCCATTTTTTCTCTTCTTACCCCTAAGACAGTATTTAACTCCATCAAGATTCCTTTTAAGGTTAAATTCACAAACTTAATTAATACTGTTTTTAATAATGAATATTAAAAATTAAATAAGGAGGTATATCATAACTGGTTAAAGGAAATGATGTGAAGAAGGGGTGAAACAATAGTTGTCACTGATGTGCCCAATTATGGTAAAATGTATTATCAGCATCCATAGGCAGCAGCTCTGCTCAATCATTTCAAGAGGTGGGGCCCAATGATACCAGCAATTGTAGGTGTCATTGTTCTCTGTACTTCTGTACAGATGATTTTAAAAACCTCTCTCCCACATCTTATTTAAAGACATTGCTCTTGTGCATCACCATGTTATGATAACATAGAAAATATAGCTGAATGTCATAAAGATAACTAAAGAATTGTGAATATGAAAATGAAGATAAATGAGAAAATAAATTCGGAATTACATAGATATTTATATAGTAAAATCAAATATTGAATTATAAAATTTTAACTCTTAATGTGTGAAAGTTAATATACTATCTAAAAATGTATAGCCTTTGAATCTTCAGGTAGAAAAGTAAATATGGAAAGTGGGTCAGTGTAACCTCCTCCTTGGAGAGAAGTCACTCCTGACACTTGCAGCCCCTCAGATGACCTCCTCACTGGCTGTTAAATACTTCCAGCTTACTGAGATGGCAGCCAGCACATCTGAACTGATCAAAGTGTTTCCTTATTGAAGAAGCATCTTTCTGATGTGGAAAGGTCAGAATAGAAAAGATAAATGAGAAATAAATCAAACCTAATGTATTCACACTTTGGTGTTAGAGTTAGGTCTAATATATGCAATTGGCATTTTAAATGTTTGTAATATTTCAGAGAATTTGACATAATAGACTACCAAAATAGATTTTGTTAGATTCACATTTACAATTTAAAATGAATAATCGGTGTTAGACTTGTGATTTCAAGGTAAAAAATATAAAGGAATTTTCCAACTCTAAACTATTTTGGAGTAATTAAAATGATTTGACTAACTATATTTATAAGTTTAATTTACCTAATTCTCTAGAGTTATTTTGAGGCACTCAGAAAGGTGTGGCTTGTTATATCTTACATTCGAAGGCCATAAAAATAGCTATTACATTTTAGTGGATTTAAATGTGAATAGTAATCGGGTTGTAAAAACATTTCTGAGGGGGTTTTAACTTCTTTGAGTTAATCAAACACAGAAAAAGTGGAGGTTATTGTCTTTTTTATTAGATTAACAAATGGAATAATACTATTTGTACATTAAAAGTATAGAAGGAGCTTATACCCTTTGTAACAGCATGGATGAAACTGGAGAGCATTATGCTAAGTGAAATAAGCCAGGTGGTGAGGGACAAATGCCATATGATCTCACCTTTAACTGGAACATAAGCAATAGAAGGAAAAAGCAAACAAAATATAACCAGAGACATTGAAGTTAAGAACAATCTAACAATAGCCAGGGCGGGGGTGGGGGGTGGGGGCGGGGACAGTGGGTAGAGGGGATTACAGGAACTACTATAAAGGACACATGGACAAAACCAAGGGGGAGGGTGGAGAGGGGGGAGGGAGGTGGGTTCAGCTGGAGTGGGGTGGTTGGGGAGAAAAGGCATACAACTGTAATTGAATAACAATTAAAAATATATATATATATATAGGAATAGGAGAACCAAGATGGCGGCGTAGGTAGACACACTGCGCCTCCTCGCACAACCAGAATTGACAGAGAATCGAACAGCAAGGGGGACCAACACCAAGGAAATAGAAAATAAACATTCATCCAGACTGGTAGGAGGGGCGGAGACGGGCACCGGGGTGGAGAGGACTGGCATGGCTGTGGCGG
The DNA here is from genome assembly GCF_022682495.2 of Desmodus rotundus. Classification (NCBI taxonomy): domain Eukaryota; kingdom Metazoa; phylum Chordata; class Mammalia; order Chiroptera; family Phyllostomidae; genus Desmodus; species Desmodus rotundus. Next base: position 61,900,476 of record NC_071394.1, read on the forward strand.
GACTGAGACTGGCGGAGTGTGGGACAAATGGCGCAGGCAGTCTGAGCACTAGCAGACCCTGCGGCTCCACATTTGCACAGATAAACCCAGAGGGCCGGACTCGGAGTGGCGGAGAACGGGGCAGGCAGAGCAGCAGTTAGCACCCCCCTGCACCCCATTCGCCCACAGATAAACCGGACCAACGGCAGGGAGCAAAGCAGACCACGTAACCCAGGGCCCCAGCTCAGGGAAATAAAGCCTCAAACCTCTGATTGAAAACGCCCCGTGGGGGTTGGGGCGGCAGCAGGAGAGACTCCCAGCCTCACAGGAGAGGTCCTTGGAGAGACCCACAGGGGCCTAGAGTGTGCACAGGCCCACTTACTCGGGAACCAGCACCAGAGTGGCCCAGTTTGATTGTGGGTAGTGGAGTGAAAGATTGAAAGCCGGAGGAGAGTGAGGCGGGCGCCATTGCTCCCACTCAGCCCCTCCCCCTCGTACAGCTTCACAGCCCAGCCACCAGCATTACCCCGCCCTGGTGAACACCTAAGGCTCTGCCCTTTAAAGTAACAGTGGCGCCAAGACCAAAAAAAAAAAAAAAAAAAATGGCCGAAATGACAGAACACTTCAAAGCTCCAGAAAAAATACAACTAAGCGAGGAAGAGATAGCCAACCTATCGGATGCACAGTTCAAAGCACTGGTTATCAATATGCTCACAGACTTGGTTGAATCTATTTGAAAAACAGATGAAAAAATGAAGCCTATGCAAAGAGAAACAAAGGAAAATGTACAGGGAACCAATAGTGATGAGAAGGAATCTGGGACTCAAATCAATGGTGTGGACCAGAAGGAAGAAACAAACATCCAACCAGAAAAGAATGAAGAAACAAGAACTTGGAAAAATGAGGAGAGGCTTAGGAACCTCCTGGACTCCTTGAAACGTTCCAACATCCGAATTATAGGGGTGCCAGAAGGAGAAGAGGAAGAACAAAAAATTGAAAACTTATTTGAACAAATAATGAAGGAGAACCTCCCTAATCTGGCAAAGGAAATAGACTTCCGGGAAGTCCAGGAAGCTCAGAGAGTCCCAAAGAAGCTGGACCCAAGGAGGAACACAACAAGGCACATCATAATTACATTACCCAAGATTAAACGCAAGGACCTACATCCAAGATTACTGTATCCAGCAAAGCTATCACTTAGAATGGAAGGGAAGATAAAGTGCTTCTCAGATAAGGTCAAGTTAAAGAAGTTCATCATCACCAAGCCCTTATTATATGAAATGTTAAAGGGAGTTACCTAAGAAAAAGAAGATCAAAAATAGGAACAGTAAAAATGACAGCAAACTCACAGTTATTAACGGCCACACATAACACAAAAACGAGAGCAAACTAGGCAAACAACTAGAACATGAGGGTTGTCATTAAGGGAGTGGGAGGGGGAGGGGGGAGAAAGGTACAGAGAATAAGTAGCATAGATGATAGGTGGAAAATAGACAGGGGGAGGGTAAAAATAGTGTAGGAAATGTAGAAGCCAAAGAACTTATAAGTATGACCCATGGACATGAACTATAGGGGGGGGAATGTGGGAGGGAGGGGGGTGGGCAGGATGGAGTGGAGTTGGGGGGGAAATGGGACAACTGTAATAGCATAATCAATAAATAAAATTGAAAAGTATAGGAATAGTAATATTTCCATGTTTTTTTAACATATTGACTATTAATTTTCAACCTAAGGTACTGTAAATAGTACTCTAAGAATAAAACCATCATAGGCACCATGAAATATATTTGACACTATGCTGTAACCTAAGTTTTATTAGGAAATGAATATGCAAAACCTGGTTGTTCCAGGCTTTCATTCTTACCATCCCAGTAACGTCAAATACTAAACAACTCTGACAGATTCTATGGTCAAACCCTGTCAGTGTCTTCCTGTGAAAAAGTTTAGAATATCAAAGGACACCTTGTCCCAGAACTTCATTTTTAGGAGTTTTACTGATCTTGGGTTTTGACTCTAACTGTGGGGACTACTACTGTTTGAGAAGTTTTTATGTTGTGGCCTTATTGTCCTCTGGCAAGATTTCTATTCTTTATAGTCTAAAAAGTCTTTTTGAGGAAATATTATACAACTTTTGGAAGTGATACTGTCAAATAAGATTATCTTTTTTTGAGGGATAAGAAAGAAACTATTTTACTCTTTGGTATATTCTATATCAAATAGACATTTGACTCCTACTATGAGAACAAGAGGCAGTCTGTGGCATCAATAATAATTAGAATTTGGGAGAAGTGAGTTCAGTCACATTTCTGTTACTTGTGGTTCTTAAACTTAGGATATTTGGAAAATAATCACCAATGGAATTCTCTGTTACATTTCTGCTTCTTAAATGAATGAGTTTTTTGAATGATGGTAAGCTACTTTATCTGTAAATTTTGCTATGTATGCAAAATGCATCATTTAGATACATATTCAACATGGTGTCTCTGAGCACAACCATTTGCGATTCCCGCAACTCAGAGGGGTATATGTAACTACTTTAATTTTCTATCTATGTTTTTAAAATTTATTAAGATGTTCATTGTATACATAATGATTGGTTTGTTCTCTGCTTTCTTTTGTTTGCATTTAGTTTTCTTATTCTTGCTAATTGTGATGCCTTCTCTTGGCCTGTCTGTTTGTGAAGAGGGAAGCCCAGGTGAGGAGTTTTGATTTTGACCATGGGATGGAAAACTCGCTGCCAAGGATTGGACATTTGACTCTGGTTCATGAGACATGATTTTGATCAAATTAATTTTTTAGCCTGCAGACATTTAGAAAGAAAATGAATGTTATAATACTCATTTTCCACTCATGTTAAAATGTTTGTGTGCATTTTCCAATGTACACATCTATGTTACTGAGGGAAATTTCTTTCCCTGTACTTTGTGTTTACCCCAAAATTTTATGAATGCTACTTAATCACAGATTACAGAATAACAGCAATGTACCTTTGCAACCAGTCATTTTAAAACTGTATGCCAAGAAAGCAGTTTTTTGGCTTCATTTATATTCCTTTCTGCATGAATTATCTGCTTCTTTATCTTTGTGTCCAAACTTCTAGTTCAGTGCCTGACTCAAGACAGTCTACAAACATTGGGTAAATGAATGAATGAATGAACCATCCCTTACTATTTATTTGTTAACTACAGTCACATAACAAATTACCCCCAAACTTATTGGCATAAGTCATCAATAGAGATGTATTATCTTGGGTAGTTTTGGTGGGTCATGGTTTAGAATTAGCTTAGCCGGGTGGGTGTGACTCAAGAGTCTTATGAGGTTAAAATTAAGATGTCCAGATCTCTCTTTAGGACTTGTATATATACTCATGTCATAGAAGCTGGCTTCCTCTTGAGCAAATGACCCCAAAGACATAGAAGCATAAGTGCTGATATCTTCATGATCTAACCTTGGAAATCACACACATTATTTCCACTATATTCTGCAGGTTAAACAGGTCAGTCCTATGTAATACAGGAGGCACTACACAGGGATATTAAGCCAGGAGATGGGGATTACTGGGGCCATTGTTGAGGCTGGCTAATACACATTTATAGACATCTTATATTCAATAAAACTTTTCACATTTCTTGTCATTTTCTCATCTAGTTTAGCTCTCTCATGTTAAAATGAGGCAACTGCAGCACAAAGGTTAATCAATTTATTATCAGCTTTAGGGGTCAGGAAGTATATTCTCAAAAAGTCTGGAAATAAAGGGTGGGGCAAAAGTAGGTTTATAGTTTGCACAGCAAATAATACAATAACTAATAAAAAGTGATGCAAGAATAAACTGTTTCATGTACTCACAACTATAAACCTACTTTTGCCTCACCCTTTATATAGCAAGCTGAAGAATGATGTTAACAAATGTGTATCTATTTAACTTTCTCTTCATGTTTTCCAAACCCCTTGCTGTAAATCCTGTGCATATCCTGATGTGCTTTAAAACATGAGCCATCTTTATCAATCTGAGATTTGCCTAGTTAGCGCCTGAGATTTCATAGGAATGAAACAGCCTCAGATAACATCAGTAAATCCCTTTAGCTTAAGTGCAAGAAGTCAATCACAGAAAAACCACAAAGCATAAAGCCACACATAAAATAACACTACCGGTCTGATTTCTTAGGAAAAAACAGGTGGTAAATGGGAAAGATGTTTTCTGAAAGCACGCTCAACCTCTCCTGGCAAAACAAAAACCAGATATAAATTACAGTGTATGTTTACACTAGAATGGCTATTACCTTAAGAAAATTCAAAGCAATTTTCCATAGAAATAGGGTCATCACATCCCAGAGTAAAAATGATCACTAAACTGAGGCCAACTTTACTGACAGAAACAGGAGGAGGGGAGGGAGGGAGACAAACCAACTCTGAACATTTAAGAAAGCCACACAATTAAAAATTACATATTCTATGATTTTAGCTTTTTTAAAAATTTTGTTTTATGTGGATTTTCTCTTTTGACTTTTTAAATTATTTTTTAGTGGGAGTACATAGGCCCTCTTCTAATTGAGAATATGAGTTAGATGGTAAGAGTTACACACTCTCAATAATCCATAATTCAGAGTAGTGAATTATTCACAGTGGAAGAAGTGATTGTGTTTCCATAAATTACCTATTGAGGCAGTGCTCGGTGATTTGTGTGAAGAAATCTTTCATCACAAATGTAGAGAAGTGAGAAAAGAGCTCCCTGATTTTTTCCTTTTATGTGCCAGGCACTGTGCAAAATCTGCACAACAAATAGATGAAAGGTACTCTGAGATGCAGAGAGGCTAAGGAATTTGAAAATGAGAGGAGTGAGTGCTTGTGGATAGTAGCTAAGAAGTGGTGGAGCCTGCATTTTGTCCAACTGCTGAGCTCTTTCCATGCCATCTTCATGCAGTCTGCAGGGAAAATGAAGGTTAGGAACTCTTCCATTCTGATTTCAACTGAAGACTGAAGTAGGCTGTCAGATTCTTTTTACCAGAAACCATAGAATTTGGAGAAAGTTAGAGAACTAGAAAATGGTGACCAAGTATTGCTGCATTATTTTAAAAATGAACAAAACTTTATTAAAGTTTGTATTGAATTCTTTGCTTCAGGAAATATAAATACGATTGTATTTTCAATGACATACAGGTATGATGGCAGATCCAGTTCAACGGAATGTTTTGCTATTCACTCTTCTCCTGATGCTGTCATATAGTTAGTCTGGCACAACTGCACTAACATTATTTGACAAGAATTCCCTTCTGTTATTGCACTCAGATTTATGTTTAATCTCTATTGGCCTGATGACCAGGAATGACTCCTATCTCTCATCAGCTATCCCCTCAATGTAGCCGACTAGCTTCTTAAGCGTTGCAGGAAATTAATGTCCACCACACCACTGTGTTCCAAACATTGACATGACAGCTATCTTAATTATAGGGGGTAGTGTGCCTAATTGGGGGGGAATGGTATTGAAGGAAAATTGTTAAAAATATATCTAACCAGATGTCTCCTGGTCCAATACCCTACTTCTATGAAAGAATGAACATAAATACAAATACCTGTTAGTCCCAGGCCAGGCTCTAGAGTTTGACGAGGTCTTTCCATTTCTTCCACTAATGTTTTACAGCCCTACTGTCATAAAGTTCATTCTTTAGTGACTTTAAATTTCAAGGTACCTAAGTCCTCCTAAGCTCTTTTCAATCTTTTGTTTGCTTTCGAGTGATCAACCTACATGTGTTTTATCCTTTAGTCTAGGTGATTTATTATTCTATTAACATTTCTTACCTTCTATAAATTATCCCTCAGTTAAGTTTGGTGTGGGGTAAGTGATTTAACCCGTGGCAACCTCCTCCCATCTGCATCACTGCAGAGGCTCTATGTCCTGGGATCTCTGTTCTCCTCCATCTCATATACATTCCACATGAACGTGTTCTTCAAACCAAGTGCTACTGAGGTCAGAGGAACAGTAAGATTCTAAGTTAAGGGCAGTATGTGGTCATTGGCACAGCATTTCAGTTCTTTTTTAGACTCATCAGTATACAAATCTTTGTGAATTTATGGGACTCTCTGTCCTACAAATACAGATATCTTTATTACCTCTCCTACCACACTCACAGATCACTGTAGTATATCTGATTGTTCTTGTGTCTGATAACTTTGATAGAATGTCAGAGTTCAACATGGTTCTTTTATATAATGACCAGTCCAAGACTGAAGGAAGGAGCCAAACCTGGCCAAAGTCAGTTGGGGTCTCTGCAGTCATGCATATGTGTGCACACTAGAACCTAGAGAGAAGAGGAGAACCCCTCTTCCTGCTGTGATTTCCACAGAATAGTCCAGCCTGTGCAATGAGCATGGGAGAGTCAGACACCTGTCTGGAGACCTGATTTGTCACCCAGACTTGTTTCTGCCTACTTTAGTCCTTCTCTCTTTTTAAAGTGCATTATAAATCACCTGGGATTCTTGTTTCTATCAGAAAGTTATGCTTATAGTTTAATTAAGAAAATAAAAATTTAGGAATTTCAAATATTTCCTTAACTGTGATTTAAACTTCATCTGGGGCATGAAAAGAAGATATCAAATTTTATTTTTAAATAAATTAATAACAAAATCACCAGAAGATATAGTTTTATATATCTTAAGAGAGGTATTGAGGGTTCATGCAATTGAAAACATTGTAAGAAGCGTCACAGCGCTGTGACCAGCATTACCCCACCCCGGTGAACACCTAAGGCTCCGCCCCTTAAAGTAACAGAGGCGCCAAGACAAACAAACAAAAAAAATGGCCCAAATGACAGAACACTTCAAAGCTCCAGAAAAAATACAACTAAGCGACGAAGAGATAGCCAACCTATCGGATGCACAGTTCAAAGCACTGGTTATCAATATGCTCACAGACTTGGTTGAATCTGTTCGAAAAACAGATGAAAAAATGAAGCCTATGCTAAGAGAAACAAAGGAAAATGTACAGGGAACCAATAGTGATGACAAGGAAACTGGGACTCAAATCAATGGTATGGACCAGAAGGAAGAAACAAACATCCAACCAGAAAAGAATGAAGAAACAAGAACTTGGAAAAATGAGGAGAGGCTTAGGAACCTCCAGGACACCTTGAAACGTTCCAACATCCGAATTACAGGGGTGCCAGAAGGAGAAGAGGAAGAACAAAAAACTGAAAACTTATTTGAACAAATAATGGAGAACTTCCCCGATGTGGCAAAGGAAATAGACTTCCGGGAAGTCCAGGAAGCTCAGAGAGTCCCAAAGAAGCTGGACCCAAGGAGGAACACAACAAGGCACACCATAATTATATTACCCAAGATTAAACGCAAGGACCTACATCCAAGATTACTGTATCCAGCAAAGCTATCACTTAGAATGGAAGGGAAGATAAAGTGCTTCTCAGATAAGGTCAAGTTAAAGAAGTTCATCATCACCAAGCCCTTATTATATGAAATGTTAAAGGGAGTTACCTAAGAAAAAGAAGATCAAAAATAGGAACAGTAAAAATGACAGCAAACTCACAGTTATTAACGACCACACATAAAACAAAAACGAGAGCAAACTAGGCAAACAACTAGAACATGAGGGTTGTCAATAAGGGAGTGGGAGGGGGAGAGGGGGGTAAAGGTACAGAGAATAAATAGCATAGATGATAGGTGGAAAATAGACAGGGGGAGGGTAAAAATAGTGTAGGAAATGTAGAAGCCAAAGAACTTATAAGTATGACCCATGGACATGAACTATGGGGGGGGAACGTGGGAGGGAGGGGGGTGGGCAGGATGGAGTGGAGTGGGGGGGGAATGGGACAACTGTAATAGCATAATCAATAAATATATTAAAAAAAAAAGAAAACATTGTAAGATTGATGAGGTTCTTTGCATACTATTGAGTCCAATCATTTTATTTTATAGAAACATACTAAAAATAATTGAATGTTTGTATAGCAAGCACTTTGTACATACATATAGTCTTTATTTTAAGATTATAGTACTTATCTGTGAATACATATATATTTAATAAAAAGGTAAATATGTATTCACACATGCATCTCTAAGAGTATGTAAGTGAATGTATGTATATTTCCTTTTGTTAGTTATGTTAACGTCTTTTAATAGAAACCTTCATAAATATAAAAATGCAAATGGAACTTATATATCAATCACCCAATTTTAAAAATATAAATATTTTTACCAGTTTTGTTTTATATATTCCTTCTTCTTCTTCCAATCCATTTTTAGGATGGTTGGATTATTTAAAAGTGAAGGCCAAATATAACATAATTTATCATATTAGAAATTTTTAAAAAATATTGTTTCTCACAAGAGGCAACCAGTTGATGTTTCTGGCACACATTGATGTTTCTCTCCCTCTCTTTCTCTCTCCCATCCTCTCTCTAAACAAACAAACAAACAAATAAATAAATAAAATCTTAAAAAAAAATCTCTTCTAAAAAAAGCAAGTGGATGGACTACTTTCAAACTGATTTTACAAGGCTAGCATTACCCTGATAATCAAAACCACTCAAGGACAAAAGAAAATAAAATTATAGGCTAGTATCCCTGATGAACATAGATGCAATACTAAACAAAATATTATCAAAATGAATTCAAAAACATATTTAAAGGATCATACACCATGATAAAAGAGAATTTATCTCATCACAAGAAAAAAATCTTCAACTATGTATGGTGACAGATGTTAACTACACTTATGTGGTGATCATTTTGCAGTATATACAAATATCAAATTTCCTGAAACAAGTATAATGTTGTATGTCTATCAGATCTCAATAAAAATATAGATTAAAAATATAAAAATATTGTTTCTCTTTCAAGACTGTGCCTCATGTGTGTGTGATTCTGTAAAGAACATGTCATAAATCCAGTGGTGTGCTGATGATGTTTAAAAACTGGCTCTCTGAAGATAACAAAAACCAAAAACTGATGGTTTCTGCATTTACAATATCTCTGTTGTAAATACTTTCACCGAGGCCAATTTCAAGCAAGAAACTTGACATTATTGAACATAGATTTGAAAAGAGATGTTTACCACAGTTCCCTTGGGCCAGAATAAGCTGACTCCAGCACAGTGATGTGTAAATCTGCCTATTTAATTGTATGGTTTGGGCACACAAATGTTTATTTCCCTCTGCAGCTCAGATATTAAACTTGTGGGTAATTCTGACTATGGAGTGGATATCTTATTTCAGTAGATGTTTTAATTTTATATGCTAGGAAGTTATCAAACTATTTCTGTCAATTGCCTGCATGGGAGGTGTGGAATATGATTTCTTAATTAAATTAAACAATCTCATACATCCCTTTCATGCATCTTGTACTAATGGTCACTCAATAAAAATTTGTCCAATGAAATATAAAATATAGCAATACATAAATAAAGTCATTATTATGCAAAAACATATGTTTTCACATATAATTGAGATATTTTGGATAAAATTTTATTTAATATAATGTTCTTAGGGTATATAGGTGATTTATATTCAAAATCTAAACTGCCTAGGGCTACTCTGTTTTCAGGCATGTGAGTCATCTAAAATCAAGAGATTGAAATACAGGGTAGGTAATGGTAAATAATGCATGAGTGATATAATTTTATTGTGTATTTCATTAGTAAAATGCTGCAGGAGAGAGTAATGTTAAAAAATAAATAAATTTTTCTTTTCTTAAACACCTGACTTCTGGCCAAGATGAAGACGTAGGTAGATAGACTTTGCCTCCTCACACAACCAAAAGAAGGACAATAACAAATTTAAAAACAAAATACAACCAGAACTGACAGTAAATCAAACTGTATGGAAGTCTGACAACCAAGGAGTTAAAGAAGAAACATTGATCCAGACCAGTTGGAGGGGCGGAGATGGGCAGCCCGGTGGAGAGGACCCAGGGCAAGGCAGCAGCTAGTGGACTGGGCGAACCGTCTTGCGGACTGGGCAGTCCCACATTCACTTGTGGATAAGCTGGGAGGAACAACTGGGGAGCGAGACAGACCACACAACCCAGGGTTCCAGAACAGGGAAATAAAGCCTCAAAACCTCTGACTGAAAACACCTGTGGGGGTTGAGGCAAAAGGGGGAGAAACTCCCAGCCTCACAAGAGAGTTCATGGAGAGACCCACAGGGTCTTAGAACATACAAAACCCACCCATCTGGGAATCAGCACTAGAAGGGCCCAATTTGATTGTGGGTATCTGGGGAAGTGACTGAAAACCAGCAGAGAGCAGAGCAAGCGGCACTGTTCCCTCTCAGACCCTTTCTCCACATAGAGCATCACAATGCAGCCATGTAGGTTGCCCCTCCCTGGTGAACACTTAAGGCTCTGCCCCTTACTACCTACCAGGTGCATCAAGACAGAAAAAAAAAAAATGACCCAAATGAAAGAACAGATCAAAGCTCCAGAAAAAATACAACTAAGCGACGAAGAGATAACCAACCTATCAGATGCACAGTTCAAAACATTGGTTGTTAAGATGCTCCAGGAACTCACTGGGTACTTCAGCAGCATAAAAAAGCCCCAGGCAGCAATGAAGGTTGCATTATGTGACATAAAGAAAAATCTCCAGGGAACCAACAGTGACGGGAAGGAAAACAGGACTCAAATCAATGTTCTGGAACACAAGGAAGAAAGAATCATTCAGCCAAAATGGAATGAAGAAACAAGAATTCAAAAAAATGAAGAGAGGCTTAGGAACCTCCAGGACATCTTCAAAGGTTCCAACATCTGAATCATAGGGGTGGCAGAAGGAGGAGAGGAAGAGCAAGAAATTGAAAACTTATTTGAATAAATAATGAAGGAGAACTTCCCCAATCTGGCAAAGGAAATAGACTTCCAGGAAGTCCAGGAAGCTCAGAGAGTCCCAAACAAGTTGGACCCTAGGAGGAAGATACCAAGGCCCATCATAAGTACATTACCCAAGATTGAAGATAAGGAGAGAATTGTAAGAGCAGCAAGAGAAAAGGAGACAATTACCTACAAAGGAGTTCACATAAGACCATTAGCTGATTTCTCAAAAGAAAGCTTGCAGGCAAGAAGGGGCTGGAAAAAAGTATTCCAAGTCATGAAAGGCAAGGAACTATGTCCAAGATTACTCTATCCAGCAAAGCTATCATTTATAATAGAAGGGTGGATAAAGTGCTTCCCAGATAAGGTCAAGTTAAAGGAGTTCATCATCACCAAGCCCTTATTATATGAAATGTTAAAGGGACTTCTAAGAAAAAGAAGATAAAAAATATGAACAGTAAAATGACAACAAACTCACAGGTATTAATAAATGAACCTTAAAAAACCCCTAAGCAAACAACGAGAACAGGAATAGTATCACAGAAATGGATATCACATGGAGGATTATCAATGGGAGAGTGAGAGGGGGAGAGAGGAGGAAAATGTACATAGAGTAAGTAGCATACATGGTAGGTAGAAAATAGACAGGGGGAAGTTAAGAATAGTATAGGAAATGTAGAAGCCAAAGAACTTATATGTGTCACCCATGGACATGAACTATAGGGGGAGAATGTGGGTGGAAGGGGGTGTGCAGGACAGAGGGGAATAAAGGGGGGGAAATGGGACAACTGTAATAGCATAGTCAATAAAATATATATTTTTTAAAAACACCATCACATTTAAAGAGTCAATTTTCAGACAGCTTGATGGGCATTGATAGGAAGTTATAATGCAGTACTGACAGTTGTTATTCTGTAGATCAAAAGGAAAATCACAAATCTCATTTCTAACTCAAGCTTCAGTCTCTCTCTCTCTTTATTTCTTCTCTTTTTAATCTTCTGCAACAAACAATTTCAAATCTCTCCTAATAAAATGTAAATTACATCCTGGGTTCAAAGTTATTAGAGCCATTTTATTAGCTCTTGCACAGTGCAGCATTCTGGTGGGAACCGGTTATAAAAAAATAATCATCTTTTCCTTATCTCCTGGTTTCCATCTATAACTAATGGTCTACATCATCCTATCCTACAGACAAGCATTTCTTCATAAACAAAAATGTGATTTGGTGCAGATGTAGCTGAGGGTCCTAAAAAGCCAATATATCAATTTTGATGCATTTTGCAGCATACAATTTCATGTCTAACTTTTGGCATTATAACCTTGGTATCTTCAGTTAGATGCTGAATCCAGAAGCATAAAATAGAATGATTATTTCTTAGGTCTCTTGTACACAATCAAGAAATCTAAAGGGGAGAAAATAAGAGAGTATGTAAGAAGACTGCATGCAAGAAGATATTTATTATGTTTAAAAAATGTTCACCTTAGGGAATTTGTTATTTGAAGTGCTACAAAAATAGTTACAAGCTAGTTTATACACTGTATATAATCTTTGGTTTTTTATAACATCTCTGCAAATAAACATATGTTAGCTAGAGTTTCTCATGTCTCTTTATTAAGAGGTACTGTGAGGAATAACTGAACTGTATCTTTCTACTTGGTAGATTTTTATATAAACAAACACACATAAACATATAAATCTAAAATTTTTGAAATAATAAATACCTTTTCTAGATACTAAAGCATAAAAATCCTAGGATGTTGATTAGACTCTGTGGTAGACATCTATTTTTATTTTTAAGTTTTGCTGCTCAGCATCTATTTCCCCTTCATAACAACTTTCCAAAAATATACAGGTAGGAATGTTTTCCACTTATTTGGTGTTTTGGCAGCAAAAATAATTTCTGTTCTACCTACAATCAGTAGAATCTAAAGGGTTGCTGCAAAGTCCTTTGGCCAAATATATCAACTGCTCTATCTCCCCCACAATTAAACTTACGGGGCATACTGTATTCTAATTTTGAGCAATAAGACATTATCTCTCAGGAATTATGAATATTGCTTCATACAAGAAATTAAAACAGAGACCAATATTATTATTGTTCCTTCTTGTTTTCTATCTTTTCTTAGTTAAGGGTCAGGTCTTAATTCATATAGTAATCAAAAGATCCATCATGGACTCAACTAAGCCAGCTGCAATTTACTCAAAAGATTTAACTACTTTCGTAGGGAGCAGATAAAGCTGTCTTGTTATTTAAAATAATTTTTACCATTACTTCAGCTTTCCATTTCACATTATGTATGTGTATTATAATAGAAAGAAAAGATGGTATAATTATGTCCCAGATCACAGGTCTCTGACCTGCCACCTGGAGACAATTTCTGTCAGGAGGCCATCTGTGAAGTAAGACCCCTGGAGCTGTTCCAGGTTGTGGGGAACTGTGTAGGCTCAGAGGCTGGGACTGTGACAGCTGTGGCAAACCAACTTACTGTCAATAGGTGCTTACCTGACACCCTCATGGGCCATATTCTCTGAAACCCTATATAAACTACATATATGATTCTGGAAAAGAAAACCATATATTCTGAAAAGTAGTCATATTATTGGAGGAAGAAACCCCTCTGTTTTTCTTTAGTTTGGTTTTTGGGAAAATGGCTAAAAGTTCTTCATTTTAAGCTATTCTTTGTTCAGACTGAGCTCAGGGAATATTCTTGTCTCACTTTGGGTAAGTTGCTTAACCTGGTCCTTAATTTCTTTACCTGTAATAAAATCCAGGCTAATTACCCATATGACAATGCAGTTAGCACATCCATGAGTTAAAGCACTTTGCATGTTCTAGTTAAACTGAAATATGTGGCATAATTAAACAATAATACAATGATGATTAATCATTTTCACAATTCAATTAAATAATGTGTATGATTAATCATTATAATTTAAAAGGTATAATAAGCAAACAGAATAATTATGTATAATGGAACATGAGGTGTAGGTTAAAAGGTATATATTAAAATTACTCATAAGTATCCTGGGAATTGTTAAATAATATTACTAAATATGCCTTTAATGTAATTAGTCTCAGGGCTTTCTGTGTAAAAGGAGGGCTTTTGCTCCCTTCACACCAGGCAAGGAGGCTTTCTGTTGTTTTCTTTATCTTCTTTCTCAAGCAGAGTGTATATTTTTAAGTGCTCTGAATTTTTTAGTCAAGTCTTCTAAAATGGAACAGAAAGAGATTGGAGATTTTTGTCTTTTTTAATTTAATTAATTTATTTTTAGAGAGAGGGGAAGGGAGGGAGAAAGAGAGGGAAAGTTTCATCAACGTGTGGTTGCCTCTCACATGGCCTGCACTGGGAACCTGGCCTGCAACCCAGGCATGTGCCCTGACTGGGAATTGAACCAGTGACCCTTTAGTTCGCAGCCTATACTCAATCCACTGAGCCACACCAACCAGGGCGAGATTGGAGATTTTTGAAAGGAAAGACAGGATCAACTCTTCTGATAGAATCTTTGATACTTGTCATCATTTGAACAAACTATTTAAACATGTACAATGTCTATCACACCAACACCTAATCTTTCATTACCAGATTTTTGGGTAAGTTTATCCCTATAATGTCAAGGAAAATTAGACCTAAAAAATTAATTTAGCAAAAGGGAAATATTGTGTGTGAGGATGTAACCAAAACACTCCCTGTGGTTCTTGCTGCTTGATACCTAAAATGGTGACTTATCCTTTTGTCCCTGTCGTGGTAATAGGAGAAGGAATGTCTGCTTTTTCATTAATTAATTTATTCATTTAGAAAATATGTGGGTTGTATCCATGCTTCATAGAAATATCCACTGGGTGATTCTACAACTACAAAATGTCCACGTGGCTATGCAGTGCTTTCCCTGGAAAAAAGGTAAGTTTGGGTGTCCCAAAGTGAAACTCAGGCTATGAATGATGACAGCATGTTCAATAGAATTTATCAAAAGTATTTATAATATACTGAGCCTAATGTGCTGAATTCAGTCCGCCTTGAGATTATGTTTTAGCTTACTCCAGTAAATTAACATCTTTAGTAACACCTTTCAATGGAAAAACACATTCTAGGTTCCAGAAAAATGACTGAGGGTTTAATTTGGTAATACAACTCAGCTGTAAGTTAAGGCCTGGCTATTGTAAGAAATTAATCACAAGGGTTATCATGTTGTGGCAGAGATAATAAAAAGATGTAAGTAGTGTTTCCCTGCACTAGTATCCTAGAAAGCATGATACTTGAGAGCTGTATTTCATTAAATCACTATACAAACAAAATTTTGGAAAGCAAGTGTCATTTGTCATGCCTGTAGGCAATTTTGCTCAATCCCCACACTCGTAAATAACTCCCAGTAACATCAGCAGGAATTAAGCCTATGTGTGGAGAAGCACATTAGCGATCTAGGGTGACAGGACCCTAGCTGGGTCTTGCCATTAAGAGTCATAGCTCTGGCTGGTGTGGCTCAGTGGATTGAACGCAGATCTGAGAACCAAAGTGTCACTGGTTCGGTTCTCAGTCAGGGCACAAGCCTGGGTTGTAGGCCATGTCCCCAGTAGGGGGTATACTAGAGGCAACCACACATTGATGTTTCACTCCCCCTCTTTCTCCCTCCCTTCCCCTCTCTCTAAAAATAAATAAATAAAATCTTTTAAAAAAAGAGTCATGCTAAAATATAATGTAAGACAGCGAGGCAGACCTGAGAGCCTAGGTGAGAACTGCAGACCAGACCTCTATCAAGAGATATTAATATGGCCTCTCAGAGGAGTGGTCATGTGCAGTAAGAAGGGGAGAATAGGAGATAAGAACTGAGAGAGGAGATGCAGCCAAAGCAGATTCTACCACACACACTGGGCTGTGGAGAATGCATTAATCTCTCAACCTGTTTCTGCCTCTTAGCCATCAGAATGGTCTTTTAATAAAAGATAGCTTATGAAAACTTTCTCTTAGTTTGATATGGGCTAGTGTGGTCATAATTATTGTTGACCTATTATGCATCTAGGAAACACAAAATTATATATGGACTCATTATCAGAGTCTAATTCTGGGGATAGTTCTCAAGATGAATAATAACATAAGGTGTGGATAGTAAATTACTACTGTAACTGCTAAACCAGTACCTTAACCCTTACCTGATGTGGGAGTCCTGAGCAAACTGCCATCTAAGCCAGTTTCACCTTGCAAGAGGTGCTTAGTTGAACCTTGAAGGGAGGCTGTTCTTTAGACTGCAGAGTAGGACAGGCGATTCCAGTGGAGATATAATAATGAGTAAAGATCTCAAGGCAGAATATGTAGGTCAAGTCAAGGAGCTAATGAGCTAGGCATTTTGGTACAGCAGAGGAATTTCTCTGGACAAGAAACCAGTACATTTTGTGCTGGGATAGAGTTGGTCATTATTAGCATCTTTAAAATCCATTTTCCTCCCAATCATAATAGCTAATCCTCTGCAACCATAAAGGCAAGCTAGCAGGTGAATGGGGTTTCATTCATTCATTCATTCATTTATTCAATTTGGAATATTATGATGGTCAGTTTTCGTCAACTTGGCTAGGCTACAGTCTCCAATTATTCAAACACTAATGTTGGTATTGCTGTGAGGTGTTTTGTAGATGTGTTTAAAGTTTATAATTAGTTTACTGTAAATAAAGAAGATTGTCCTAAATAATCTGGACTGATCTGACTCAATTCATTGAGGGGACATAAAAGCATAACTCTAGCTTCCCAGAGGAAGAAGAAACCCTGCCTCCAGGTAGCAGCTTCAGCTCCTGCCAGAGAAATTCAGCCTACCCTACCTAATGGTAGATTTCAGAATTCTGAGCTACCTAGCTAGCCTCACAATCATGAAAGTGTCCCTTGCAATAAATTTGTTCATGTGTATGTCATCTGGTTCTGTTTCTGTATTGGAACCCTGATTGACATTAAAATGTCTTAACAGATTTGAAGACAGAGGTGTGATGAGAAAACACATTAACATTTTAGCAGGATGATGGTATGTGAAAAGTGGGGCTTTCGTGAAAAATGATGAAATTTAGTGTTAGTGCACAGGGGAGATTATGGGGAAAATATGTGTTGGAGGCAACTTGACTGGAATGCTGAGTTAATTTGAATGAGAAGTTTGAGTCTCAGTTTTATAGAATTGGACAAGAAGTCTGATGAGAGAAACAAGGAAACTGAGGAATCAGGGTCACAACTGACGTTAAAATCTGTTGAAAAAGTCTGATGATTAAGAATATGCTGGAGATACAAGTCCAAATGCACCTATAGTTGGGGTCTTTGTGGAAGTAGTTTTGGAGTCAGGTGGAGACAAAGTGGAAGGAGCTAGTGCCAAGATGTTTCTAGGAAGATTCAAATTGGCTTAAAGGGTGCAAGTCAAGGTCATATTGAAGGAACTAAGATTAGAATGCCATAGCCATATGTTCTGAATGGAACAACACATGGCTTAATTAAGGCAATGTTGAGAATGAAAAAGAATTGAATAAAAGAAGGAGACATTAAAAAAGAAAAAAAATCATATTTCCAGGAGAATTGTTGTAAGAATAGAAGGAATTGGAAGCAGTGACACTCCCAGGATCACAAAGTATTTGACCAGTGAGACCAAATGCACACAAAGAATACATCTTCGTGACTCTTAATAGAGCAATGATGAGCTATGACTCAAATATTCTAAGTTCTTATGCTTGCAAACAAATTGTAAACATATTACACTATTGGGCAATAAATTTAGTGCTTTATTTCAATCTAATATTTATTTTCTTTTTTCTACATTTTTTTTTTCTGTATCAGTGATCTATTTCCTAATACTATACTAATTAAGACAGTGAGTGCCCTAGTATATGTCCCCAGGTTGAGATAGCATGGTTTGGTTTTATTGTAAATAAAACTAGTTCTGCCCAGCACTGAGGATTAAGTTTCCTTCCACTTTCAGCTTTTGACAGGCCAGGAAGATCAGACCTCTGAGGCATCATCTTCTGTGTGTCAGACGTCAGGTGTTTTCCCTAAACTTTATTATTTATTAGTGGCACATAAAAGGAAATAGAACAGTGTCAATATCAACACATACTTTTCCAAGGGACTCAGAATATTTTTTCAGTTGGGATAGGGTTATGGTGTGCAATAGCTACCTGTAACTGATATACATTTATGTCAAGGATCTAATTGGCACTTCTTAAAAAGGGAATAGGCCTAAAATCCAATAAGAGCTTTGAAATTAGATAACAGAAAGAATATTAAAATTGCAAGACATTAGATGATCTACTGAGAAAGAAAGAAGCATTTAAGAAAAGGTTATAAACCTTAATTTTCTTCCCTGGCTGGGTGGCTCAGTTGGTTAGAGCATCATCCCATACACTAAAGCATTGCAGGTTCAATCCTCAATTAGGGCACATACCTGGGTTGCACATTTCATCCTCAGTTGGGATACATATGAGAAGCAACTGATTGATGTTGATCTTTGACATTGATGTTTCTCTCTATCTCTCCCTTCCTCTCTCTCTAAAATCATGAAAAACATATCCTGGGAGGTCTTCTGGTCAAGATGGCATCATCAGTAAACACAGCTTGTCTCTTTGTACAACCACATTAAAATTACAACTAAAATATAGAACAACCATCACTCAGAAATGTTAGAAATCGAATGGAATGGAAATCTGACAACTATGGAATTAAAGAAATGACATCCATCTAGACTGGTAGGAGGGATGGACACATGAAACAGGCTGGTCCCACAACCACATGTGGTGGATTAAACTTTGGGACTTATATCTCAGGAGGAGTCCCAACCCCACACTAGGCCCCCTAAGCCCAGGGTTTCGGTGCCAGGAAGATAAGTCCCCATAACTTCTGGATGCAAAAACCAGTAGGGATTGAGTTGGTGGAAGAAACTTCTGGAGTTCCAAGCAGTTCACCTTAAAGAACCCACATATGGACTTATTCAGACTCACTTGCTCTGAGCTCCAGCACCAGGGCAGCAGCTTGAAAGGCACCAGTGGCATACAGGGAAGAACTGAAGTGACTGGCATCAAGATGGGAGCTGGGGGACAGTTTTCTCTCAAACAGAAAGGTGGAAAGAGGCTATTGTCCCTTTTCTGAGCCCTCCCAGGGCAGAGCCACAGACATGGCAGGCAGGCCTGAGACTCCATCAACCTGACTAACACTGTTGGCCCCACCCTGGAGATCCCTTGAATCTCTGTCCCACCCACCTCACAGACTCACCCAAACTGTTAACCATGACTTTTCCATATGAATGGCTGGTCTTGGATCATGTGTCACAACTTCCTAAATACTTTCAAAGAAGCACCAGCTGACCTCAGTGAGCCCCCAATCTCTGTACTTCTTGCTAAGTGGCCCAGGCCCAGCACTAGCAGCAGCTAGCCTAGTCTCACAGTTTGGCCTCACCTGGGAATCTCCAAGCTCAGCACAAATGCAGCCATTTCAGATTGCTTTATAGTTCATGCAGGGTGGCCCTGGGCAGAATACAGGTTGGGACTGGCTTTGGCCTGCACCACCCAGAGCTTGTGCACCCAGGGGACAGCTACAGACCATGTCGGAGTACCACCATCCTGGCCCTGCACAGTTGATCCTCCACAGAGGGAGGAGGTTAATGGTAAGTGGTCAAAGCCAATCCTTGTAGTTGACTGGCCTGGGTAAATTTCTCCTATTAACCTGCCAACAGTAATCAAGCCTCAGCTATAAGAGGAACATGTACCAGCCCAAATGAAGGGCGTGCATTAAGTACCCAGCTTAAGTGACAGCGTAGGCTGTGCCACTGGACCCTACAGGACCCCTATTACATTAGGCCACACTACAAAGATAGGGACTCATAGCACTTTTACCTAACACATAGAAACAAACACAAGGAGGCTTCCAAATGAGAAGACAAAGAAATATAGTCCAAATGAAAGAACAGATCAAATCTCCTGAAAAAGAACTACACAAAATAGAGATAAGTAATCTATTAGTTGCAGAGTTCAAAACACTGGTTATAAGGATGCTCACCAAACTTAGTGAGGACCTCAATAGCATAAAAAGGATCCAGTCAGAAATGAAGGATTCACTAATTAAAGAATAATTTACAGGAAAACAACAGTAGAATGGATGAAGCCAAGAATCAAATCAATGATTTAGAACATAGGAAGCAAAGCAAACACACTAACAACAACAACAACAAAAGCCCAATCAGAACAACAAGAATTAAAAAACTCCAAAAAATGAGGATAGGAGAAGCAGCCTCTGGGACAACTTCGAGAGGTCCCAACATTCACATCATAGGGGTGCCAGAAGGAGAGAAAAAAGAGCAAGAAACTAAAAATCTATTTGAAAAAATAATGAAAGCAAACTTCCCCAATGTGGTGAAGGAAATAGGCATATAAGTCCAGGAAGTACATAGTGTCCCAAACAAGATGGATGCAAAGAGGCTCACTCCAAGACACATCATAACTAAAGTGCCAAAGTTTAAACATAAAGAGAAAATCTTAAAAGCAGCAAGAGAAAAAAGTTAGTTACCTACAGGAGAGCTCCTGTAAAACTGTCAGCTTATTTCTCAAAACAAACTTTGCAGGCTAGAAGGGTTTGGCAATGCATATTCAAAGTCATGAAAAGTAGGGACCTAGAGCCTAGATTGCTCTACCCAGCAAAATTATCATTTAGAATTGAAGCAAAGATAAAGAGCTTCCCAGGGAAGAAAAAAACTAAAGGAGTTCATCACCAAACCATTATTGTGTGAAATGTTAAAGGGAGTTATTTAAGAAAAAGATCAATACTATGAATAATAAAATGGCAATAAATACAACTCTATCAACAATTGAATATAAAAAACAAACTAATCCACAGATGGCAAACACAAGGCCCATGGGCCAAATCCGGCCCTCCACCTTGTTTTATTCGGCCCAGCACCTTGTTTGTACCTGGTGGCAGTGCTGAGCTCTCGCTTAACTGTTAAGGAGTAGTTACATTTATACAGTCCTAATGCTACATTCAGCCCTTTGAAGGCAACTGCAAGGCTGATGTGGCCTCCGGTGAAAATGAGTTTGACACCCCTGGACTAAGTAAACAAGAACAGAGACAGAATTATGGATATAGAGAGCATTTTGATAGTTGCCAGATGGTAGGGGGTTGTGGGAAAGTGGGTGAAGAGGTGAGGGGATTAAGAAGTACAAATAGGTAGTTACAGAATAGACATAGGGGTGTAAAGTACAGTATAGGAAATGGAGTAGCCAATGAACTTACATACAGGACCCATGGACATGAACAATGGTGTGGGTATTGCCTGAAGGAATGGAGGGTGCTGGGTGAAGAGGTCAAAGGGAGAAAATTGGGACAACTCTAATGGCTTATTCAATAAAATATAATTAAAAGAAAAAAACATATCATCACATGATGATTAAAATAAGAGAAAAAATATTTTTTCTGAGATGGTTAAACTCAAATTCATTTCAGAGACTAGGTACTTAATATATATCCTTTTAAAATATTTTGTTAAGTATTTATACAGTGCTTGATATTTAAAGTCAGGTAACCCAGTGTTCTAGTGCTAGGTCTACAACATATTAGCAATGTGATTTTGACCAAATACTATACCTGTTAAAACCTCCATTGCCTCATCTCTAAAATGAGGGTGGGTGCTAGCACTGTCTACTTGTTAGGATTCTTGTAATAAATGCAACTCAAGTTCAGTGTCATGCTCAATGCTATCGCCTCTATTCCCTTGTTCTTGTGGCTGATGGACTCAGTTATGCTGTTTTTCCAGGCACAATTTATTTTGTAGACAGGTGTCATGAACTGAAATTTGGAAGAAAGAAGTGGATTTGGAAGTAAGTGACCGGATTTTTCATTCAGTGTATTAGAATTAGAATATAGTCATGCTATCACTGGGAAATGTGTGGTGCTCATTTTAAAGCAGTTCTAACATCTTTTTTTTCAATATTTTATTTATTTATTTGTAGAGAGAAGGGAAGGAAATGAGAAAGAGAGGGATAGAAACATCGAAACATCAATGTGTGGTTGCCTCTCTCTCGCTCCCTACTGGGGACGTGTCTCACAACCCAGGCATGTGCCCTGACTGGGAATCGAACTGGCAACTCTTTGCTTCCCAGTCCAGTGCTCAATTAAGTGAGCTACACAAGCCAGGGCCTAATACCTTTTAAAAAGAATATGTTGGAAGCAAGGAAATGATGTCCAGTGTGGCACAAGTGTGCTAGGAAATGCTGCCTAATAAATCAAGAGTTCTTACAAAATTACCTTTAACCCAGGGAGCTGCCTCCCCAACCGAGCTCTGACTTCTGGAAACTCTCAAGCATAGTTTAATGGTGAAAGTTTCAGGCCAGTCCAAGGGGGTAAGAGTCCAACTTCAGACCACTGGCAACCTCAGGCAACTGAAGTTATTCATAAAAAGCTTCATCTAATGCAGAAATCCCTTGTTAGGGTTTCAGAACAAGCTGTCACACAGCTCTGTATTAAAATGAACAAACTGTGTAGCGTTAAAATAAGAGTGTAATTTATCAGAGTGAGCTGCACGAAATCTGTAGTCAGAAAAGAAAGAAGAAGAAAACAATCCTTGAGGCTTCAGTAATGTCATATCAATCATAGTGCATATTAAAATTAAAGATTAATAATAGGCCAAAGCACATCCATGATACTCACTATAAAAATAAAACTGCAATTTAAAATCCTTTCTCAGAACATGTCCTAGTTTTAATTGATGAGCAAAAATTATAATTTGTTGTAAGCCTTTACAAAGTATTTGTACTATATCAAATGGTATAATTATGTTGACTTATAATAATGAATAGAGAAACTTACCATAAAGAATAACTAATGAAAATTATATGAATATAACAAAAAACTAGATCAACAGAACAAAATTAAAACATAAAGGTAAGTACAGTGACTTATACTCGGCATTATTTTGTATCTGATAGATTTGACATGAAAAGGTGACTCTTTAGTAGATGGTATTGGAAAGCTCATTTTCTCAGAATAAAGTCAGATCTTTTCTCAAGCTCTATCACAAAGACCTCACACAAGTTAACATTAATGGTGCCATAAAAATATTAAAAATAAAAATTAATGTTTATTTGATCCTGGTTGTGGGAAATCCTTTCAATATGTGGGTGATAATATTTTTTGATATTATCCTTTCACTCTGTGTCTACATTTGATATTTTCTATCAACTGTACTGAACAGGTAGCTGGCTCTTTACTGCACTCTTTTGAGAAGGATGGTAGCACCCCAAAACATGAAAATAGACTACATTGATTTTGGGGTTTCTTTTTTTCAGTCTTTCAAGAAGCCAAAGTTTAAGACTGAGTGTAGAGAGTTTATGGAAAAGGGGAAGGGAAAGGCAGGGCCAGGGCCATATACAACCTCATAATGTGCTGCTATAGCTCTGGATGCAGCCAGGACCTGGGCAGCACTCTGCAGACCTGGTGAAACTCTACAGCAGAGTAGAATTTCTAGGCAACTCAGATAACTTAAAGAAAGGCAGATTCCACAAAGAAAAAAAAAAAGCCATATTCTCCTGACTAAGTATAAAAAAAACTTTAGGTCACTGAACAACATTTTTTCATATTATACACTGAATTTTATTTAAGTAATCATATACCTATTTTTGGAAATTTAGTTTCTAAATATGTATTATAATACATGCTACTTAAAAATATGATATATTTATTTTGAAATATAACCTCAAATGTTTAGCTAGAATAAATTTCTCTATTTGGAAGTCTGGAGTAAAATGATATGCATATTTTTCAGTCTTGTAATGCACATGGTCACATTTCCTTCTACCACCATTATCTTTCCCTCTTTTTTTGCCACTTTAATGTGGGAAAACGTAAGTATTTTTGTTTTCACTACAAGAGAGGATTTACCTTCTTAGCAACACTTTTTCTTTAGATTTATAATAATTTTTAAAAGAAATGTCAATTTTCTAATATGTTTAAGTGTTTTAATGCTTTGTAAAAATTTATATACCTTAAAAAATATGATTCATCCATCAAATTGGTTGCAAAAATGTTCCTCATTTACCTAATACTTTGTAGTTTTATGTGTAAATTTTAAAAATGTACACTAGCATTAAATGTTAATGTAAGCCACTTTATCTTTTGTTTTCTTTGTATTTAAAAAAAATAATAAAATGCCTTATCCATTTTCACTTGGAATTAATTTTTAAAAGTTGCTCTATATTTTTTCTTTTTCTGTTTTTACTACTAACGCTAATTAATGTGGGACTTATATTGTCAATTCCAGTACAAAATAACTTTCCCCATTTATTTATTTAATATTTTTACACTGATAGTTATTGTTGGCTAGTCATGTGCTATATCCTGGGGATAAAGTGGAGTAGAAAACATAGTCCATACCTTGCAACATTTTATTCTCTCAAATGTATCCAAGAAGCAAAGAAGATATTGCAGTATAATACAAATGCCATTATTGTACTAAATACTGTATGTTACGGAAAGTGCAGTTGAGAAATAGAAGGGTCACTAGTGAATTCCCAGAAGTTTCATCTAGGCTGAAACATATGATTTCTAGAATTTATCCACATAAAGTGAAGAAAGCAGATTCCATCATGAGGAACATCAGGCACAGAAGTTCATCAGGCACATCAGGCACATTCAGAAGGAAAGTCTGATGGAAGAAGTGAGAGTCCTGGAGAGAAAAAGGTCAGAGTTGCCTTTGCAAAGAACATGAAGAGAGTCAAAGGATTGGAGCAAAAATACGTCGTCAAAAGGCAGGTCATAGAGAGCTCCGTGACAGACATTAAGGGGACCAGACTCACTAAAAGCAAAAGCAACACTGAAGGATGTTGCAGCAGGGATGGAGCATTATAAGATTTTGCATCAGTCTGAGTCCGTGAACCAGTGTGAAACTAGAGGTGTTTCGCATCCCACCTGCACCAGGAACACCATGGATTGCTCTGTACTGGGAAATAAGCACTCATTCTGTCAAACCCATGAAGCCTGAGGCTGGTTGATCAAAGCAGCAAGCCATTTGCTGACACATTCAGTGAATGGAGAGGACCCCTCACTGTTAAACTTCAAATCATTCTTTCACCATTTGGAATGCAGTGGCTCATTTCTAAATAAAAATCCACACTTTATATTTTATTGTGGTTATAATAAATAAGATGCCCAATTTAAGATGTATGAATAGATTTGACAGTAATAGATGAGGAGAATTATTAAAAAGATAAAGCAAATTAAACTGTAATACACCTTAATGAAAAAGTTGTTAGCTGGGACATCAGGTTGGAAGTTTCATCTACTCTTGGATATTTTCCCCTGATGTTCAGTTTCAGCTCAGACATAAATAGGGTAATTTGAAATAATTAAATATTGAAATGGGGGAAGTGTGCTTTAGAAGTTGTTATACGCACACATTTATATATGTGATATGAAGGTATTTTAACTTTGTGCACATCAAAGAAAAACAAAAATTAAGCATATTATAGGATTGTATTCTTAGTTACAAATAATGGCTACTTTTAAAGTATTCTGTACTAGTCACAAATAATAGTTTAGTTTGGGGAAAATGTGGTACTTTTTAAAATTAAACATATTTTTGACTTATTTTCTTCCTCTTCTCCTTAAGTGTCATCCAAGAACTGAAGTAAATCATAAAAGGCTCACCTGTAATGTAACATTTCTATGAAATTATACATGTCTTAATTTATTAATGACCAGAAATTACATAAATTCTAAAAGATGTATGTTAGACCATATTAGAAAAAATTCTTACCTTTCCATGAAAATTTTTATGATGTATAAATATCCAGTATTGTTGGTTATACCACCTAATAATACAGTTATGAAAAGATTTAAGTGCTACAAGACTAGACTCTTATCTGCTATCACAGTACCTTTAATTACATGAAGTAGTCATGTTTTTTTCTTCTGGAAGGTACTTATACTACAGATTGAAGTGTTATTTGAATATAGAGGTTTCCTTTGTAGTGTCTAATAATAAGCAGTGTAAACAGAGAAGTCAATTGAGGTTGGCAGGTGGGGGAGTAGGGCTGGAGTTTATGCTATTATCTGCATAAGCAAATTCTACTGGCAAAAGTAATCAGCATAGATAAATTTAGCCAGTAGAATTGAATTTCTGGTAAGTTACTGCTCTACATTTCACCTCCATTTATACTTGCCCTACAGATTATTATTTATTATTGAATGCCATTACAAATTCTTAAGGGAAAATACTGTAATTCATTTGAAATGATGCTACATGATTATGCACACAGTATACTCAAATTCTTACAATTATTATTTTGACTTATGGGGTAATAGGTTGTTATTCAAGAGTTATTTTTTGTGGTTTGAACTATATAGATTTATTTCTGTTTGTGAACACATTATGGTTAGTTATAGTCAACAGGAAAAATAGACTTTAATTAAGCAAACTTCATGAATCATTATGTCTGAATAATTTGCATGTCCTTTGTAAAATGAACTAAGCATAGTTTAGCTTGCTATGTATAAAGCCACAAACTATTTGGGGCTATTAAGTGTTGAGGGAGTTTTCATCTGAATTACATTTCAGTAGTTATGAACAACTGAGAATCAACTTATTTCCAGGTCTTTAGCTATTACAAAAGTGATGCTACAATATTTATTTTCTTACTGCAAAATGAATTGTGTATGAATAATACATTATTACTATCAGTAGCATTTCAAGTGTTATTTATCAAAAGTTGTTTAAAAATTAAAGAAATTGTAAATAACAACTAGACTACATGCAGTGCACCTTACATTCAACTAGGAGCTTTGTGCTCTATGAGTTGGGTGCTATGTACACTTGTCTTCTCATCTTGTAGTTGGGAAAATAATGCATGAACAGTAACTAGAGAATGACACAATAGAGGAATAAATCATGTGGTAATTGAATACAGAATTTCAGAGAAATGTGAGGGGAGAAGAAGCTTTAGTATTCAGAAAAATGTTTCTTTAAACAGTTTAAAGTTGATTTGGGGTGACAGCATGAGTAAAGTTTAGATAACTTGAAGAAAATGTCCATTATGGAGAAGTGTCTATTGAGGCCCTTTGCCCATTTTTTAATTGGGTTTTTTTTTGGTGTTGAGTTTTACAAGTTCTTCATAAATTTTGGATATTAACCCCTTATCAGATGTATTGGCAAATACGCTCTCCGATTTAGTAGATTGTCTTGTTATTTTGTTGCTGTTTTCCTTTGTTGTGCAAAAGTGTTTTAGTTTGATATAGTCCCATTTGTTAATTTTTCTTTTGTTTTCCTTGCCTGAGGAGATATAGCAGATAAAATATTGCTACAAGCAATATCTGATATTTTACTGCCTATGTGTTTTTCTAGGATTTTTATGGTTTCAGGTCTAATGATTAAGTAAGTTTTTGATTCATTTAAAATTTATTCTTGTGTGTGATGTAAGAAAGTGGTCTAGTTTCATTTTTCTGCACTTATATGTCCAATTTTCCCAGCACCATTTATTGAATAAACTATATTTAGCCCATTGTATGAGCTTGCTTCCTGTGTCAAATATTATTAATCTATTATAAAGGTGTGGATTTGTTTCTGGGCTCTCTATTCTGTTCCATCAATCAAAGTATCTGTTTTCATGCCAGTATCATGCAGTTTTGATTACTGTGGCCTTATAGTATAGTTTGATATTAGGTAGAGTGATTCCTCCAACTTTGTTCTTTCTTTCTCAAGAACACTGTCACTATTTGGGGCCTTTTGTGGTTCCATATACATTTTTGAACTATTTGTTCTAGTTCTGTGAAGTACATCATTGATATCTTGATAGGAATTGGGTTGAATCTATAGGTTGCATTGGGTGGCATGTATATTTTAATGATGTTAATTCTTTCTATCCGTGAACATGGTATGCACCTCTACTTATTTGTATCTTCTTTAGTTTCTTTCTTTAGTGTTATAACTTTCCAAGTGCAGGTCTTTTACATCTTTGATTAATTTTATTCCTAGATATTTCATTCTTTTTGAAACAATTGTGAATGGGATTGTTTTCTTAATTTCCCTTTCTGATAGTTCATTATTTGCATACAAAAATACAACTGATTTCTGGATACTAATTTTGTATCCTGCTATTTGGCTGAATTCATTGATCAATTCTAGTAGTTTCTTGGTGGAATCTTTAAGGTTCCCTATGTACCGTGCCATGTGATCTGCAAATAAAGACAGTTTTACAATACTTCTTCCTTTCCAATTTGGATGTCTTTTATTTCTTCTTCTTCTCTAATTGCTATGGCTATGACTTCCAGTATTGTGTTGAATAAGAGAGGTGAAAGCAGACACACTGTCTTGTTCCCAGTCTTAAGGGGAATGCTTGTAGTTTTCCTGATTGAGTATGATGCTGCAGTGTATTTGTCATATATGACCTTTATTATGTTTAGATATGTTCCCTCTATTCTCACCTTGCTGAGAGTTTTGATCATAAATGGGTGCTGGATTTTATCAAATGCTTTTTAAGCATCTATTGATATGATCATGTGGATGTTATCCTTTATTTATATTGTGTGTCATTTTTTAAAAATTATTTTCTTGTTCAATTACAGTTGTCTGCATTTTCTCCCTACTCCTCTACCCATCCCAAGCCAAACCCACCTCCCTCCCCTGCTTCCACTCTCCCCCTTGATTTTGTCTATATGTCCTTTCTAGTAGTTCCTGAAAACCCTTTACCCCACTGTCCCTTTCCCCCTCCCCTCTGGCTATTGTTAGATTGTTCTTAACTTCAATGTCTCTGGTTATATTTTGTTTGCTTTTTTCTTCTGTTGATTATGTTCCAGTTAAAGGTGAGATCATATGGTATTTGCCCTGCACTACCTGGCTTATATCACTTAGCATAATGCTATCCAGTTCCATCATGCTGTCCCAAAGGGTATGAGCTCCTTCTTTCTCTCTGCTGCCTAGAGTTCCATTGTGTAAATGTACCGTAGTTTTTTGATCCACTCATTTGCTGATGGGCACTTAGGTTGCTTCCAGTACTTGGCTATTGTAAATTGTGCTGCTGTGAACATTGGGGTGCATAGGTTCTTTTGGATTGCTGTTTCAGGGCTCTTAGGGTATAATCCCAGCATGTTTTCAATTTGCAAATGTAACCACCTTGCATTCCCAGAATAAACCCTACTTGATCATGGTGTATGAACTTTTTGATGCATTGCCGTGTTCAGTTTGCTAATATTTTGTTAAGGATTTTAACACCCATATTTATCAGGGATATTGGCTATAATGTGTTCTCTCTCTCTCTCTCTCTTTTATTTGTAGTGTCATTATTTGGTTTTCAAATTAAGGTAATGCTGACCTCGTAAAATGAGCTTGGGTGTCTTTCCTCCTCTTAAGTTTTTTGGAATAGTTTGGGAAGGAGAAGTGTTAGTTCTCAGAATGATTGGTAAAATTCATCTGTGAAGCCATCCAGTCCAGAGCTTCAGTTCGTTGGGAGTTTTTTGATTACCACTTTAATTTCACTAGGAGTTATCTGTCTATTCGATTCTCTGATTCCTCCTGATTTAGTTTTGGAAGATTTCATAATGCTAGGAATTTATCCATTTTGTCCAGGTTGTCCAATTTTTTGGCATATAGTTGTTCATAATATATTTATTATAATATTTTGTATTTCCTTGGTTTCAGTTGTTATTTCTCCTCTTTCATTTCTGATTTTATTTATTTGTGTGTCTTTCTTTTATCAGTCTGGTAAACATATGAAAAGATTCTCAACATACTAATCATCAGAGAAATCCAAATTAAAATCACAATGTGATATCATTTCACATAAGTCAGAATCGCTATCATTAATAAATCAACAAACAAAAAATGCTGGTGAGGATGTGGAGAAAGGGGAACTGTTTTGCACTGTAGGTGGGAATGTAGATTGATGCAGACACTGTGGAAAACAGTATGAGATACCTCAAAAAATTAAAAATGGAACTGCCTTATGACCCAGCAACTCCACTTCTGGGAATTTATCTGAAGAAACCAAAACACTAACTCAAAAGAACATAAGTACCCCTGTGTTTCTTTGCAGAATTATTTACTACCACCAAGATATAGAAGCAGCCCAATTTCCATCAGTAGGTGAGTAGATAAAACAACTATAGGACATTTATACAATAGAATACTACTCAGCTGTAAAAAAGAAGATTTTATCCTTTATGACAGTATGGATTCACCTGGAGAACATTATACTAAGTGAAATAAGCCAGTCAGAGAAAGACATATACCATATGGTTTCACTCATATGAAATTTAATGAACAAACTGAACGAACAAGCAAAACAGAGACTGACTTACAGATAGAGAACACGCTGACTGTTCTGAGGGAAGAGGTGGTGGTTAGAGGTTGGAGGGATTGAGCACAAAAGAAAAAGGACTCATGGATATGGACAACAGTGTGATGATTGTGAGCTGGGAGAGTTATAAGGGGGATAAATGGTAATAGAAAAATGTACAATAAAAATGCATTTTAAAATGCCCATTATGGACTTTTACATTACCAAGAACACATGCATCTAAGTTGAATGTAGCAAATGTGTTAAGGGAACCAATGTGTGGAGAAACATATTGTTTGTCACTGGGAACATAAGTGGACTAAGTAGAGTGGGAAACAGAGAATGTTGTGGAACAAATATATAAAGATATCTATCTACCTTTATCTACATGTAATCTATCTATATATTTTCCTATATCTATTAGCTATCTATCATCTATCTCCCAATTCAGAAGCTTCTGAACCCTAAGTTAGTAATAGAAATTCTCTTGTTAAGTGGGACAAATTTGGCATTGCATCAATGGCCAATAAAGGTAAATTTTTATTTTAATGTATTTTCTCTCCAAAAAACAGAGTCCCTCTATCCCAGTCTTGCTGTTCTTAAACACTTAAATAATTTATTCAAAATCAAATGATTTTTTCCTTGTACTTAAATTAACTAGTTGATTGATATATGGAAAGAAAGTGCCTGTTAGTTTACTATTACATTTTAGATATGGGGCTGGGCACAGGGTGTGTCTTTTCATATAATCTTCATAGCAATGCCTGGGGTTAGCTATTATCATTGAATATTAGGAATTAGGAATATTAGACATAAGCAAATCCCTATCTTTCTAATTCCAAAGTCTATGCTTTTTTTAAATAATCAAGTTGTACATCAAATTTCAGATCTATTAGATACAGTAATTTTTACTTCACCCACTCTAAAATAGAATGCATCCCTCATTCTTCTATTTCTTGTAGCTCAGGTGGGCATGTTGCTACCAGGTGGCCTGTGTCTTAGCTGACAGTTAATGGAACCACAGTCAGGCACCTGACCTAGATTGAGTCAAATAATTCCTCTCACTACAGATATTTGAACTAAGATAGAAATGTATTAAGTAGATATCAGTAAATGGATGCATAAGTGATCACAGCCTTAGAGAAGAGCCAAATACCCTGGGAGGAAGATGAAACAGATGTAGACTGAGAAACAAGCATGCAGAAGTTTGTATCTTTGTCTGACTAAAAATGTCTTTACTAGATCCTCTGACTTGGCAGAGCAGAGCAAAGCTGCAGTTTAATCTCTTCATTTAATCTAGTTCATTTTAATCTCTTTATAAACAATTCGTTTTTTATTTTTAGTGGAAGCTTTTATGTTTTATTGTTGTTCTTATTTATTTATTAAGGGCAAATATCACAATGAAACACTCTGATTTACATATACAAAGTTAACACATTGTTTTTTACTCAACAAAATTCTGTTGTAATAATTTTCAGTGTGAACAGGAATATAATGAGTTTATATACAAGTAAAAGACATTGACTGTCAGAAATAAACAAATCTTTCGCTCTTCATGAAGTAACACAAATAGTAATATAACTTAAGCCAAAATTTTTGCTTGCCCTACAAGAAGTGGCTATTTTCTAGACTCTCAAAGACAAGTATCATGTGTGAATATAGTATAAGAGTATCAAGACAATTTGTAACATTTATAAATAGTGAATTTAGGTAATAATTCAACAGTAATAGTATGCAACCATTACTAGATTTAGGTGCTCTCTTGTAATAAATTATTCCTCTAATTAACATGAAATATGACAGCAATTTCTGAGATTTACTTGCAGTAAAAGTCTAGCAAGAAATAGTGAACAGCGCATTTGGAAGGGGTCTTTTTACATAGCAAGGTCACAAGGTTAGAAATGTTTTGGAAAATGGCTGTACCTTATATGTTCATTATTTTCATATTTTTCAAATACATTTCATGCAAAGGTAGACAATGTGTATAGCAAGATTCATGCTTAGATGTATAGGGATTATTATGCAAATGTTTGTGGGTGGCTATTGGTCCAGTGGGCCAAACAGAAAGGAGGCACTTTTTCTTCTCCTCTTTAGGCAAAGTTAGATCATATTTCAAGTGACAAAAGACAACAGGTGCCAAGAGGTAGGGTTGGAAAGAACAACTGCCAAGATTCTTTGAATGATTCTAGTGAACTAAATTCTTTAAACCTCAATTTCTTCATTTAACAAATATTTATTGGGTGTGCCTGTTGTATGCTAGGCACTCTTCCAGGTATCCAGAATATATCGGCAGATATCCACTTTGCTAACTTTAGGCTTTTTCACTGGTTCATTTTCCTACATCTAATTAAAATGCATCATCAATGCTTCGCAGCTTTCACCACTAATGTACAAACTGAGATGTGTCTGTATGCCTCCCCTTTCCATTGATTTATTCATTAGACTTGCTTGTTCTTTCAAATGTTAGGAGCAGAGAACTTGTAAATTTCTGCATTTCCCAGTGTCAGATCACTTACAGAGACACACGGCAGGCTACTCCAGAGACCACATGAAACTGTCATTAAAGTGCTGACCCCTGTAGGGCAATATTTTTTGATAGATAAACTAGTTGTAAAATCAGACAATTTACAGATGTTAGTTTACATATCTAATTTGGGGAACTTTGAGAAAATCATGGATATATTTGGAATTGTACTTGTTCATAATACTTTGTCAGGAAGATGAGAAATAGAGAGTTCAAGGGAAGATAAATGAGGAGTTATTTCCAAATCCACTCAATAGGAAATCTTCACAAGATCATTGTTGGCTCCATAAAGGAAGACTTGGGCAGAAAGACACACTCTTGAAGGGCTAGAAAGTCTTACCATGAGCTGAAATAATATCATTGAGCCAGGATTTTTTAGTGAGGACAAAAAGAAACTGAGAAAGTAAGTAAGAATATATAATTTAGTATCTTTATGCAAGGGTTTCCTGGGTGCAGGCTTGAGGGATTTGACAGAAACATACACTGTAGCACTCACACTAAAAGCAACAGGTTTGAGAGGATGCAGTGAGTGGTGGTCCTGGGAAGTCAAATCACAGGAATCAGGTAGTGCTTCATGTGTCTAGAGACACCAGAAGAAAAAGAAAACCTCTCAAAACTCTACTATTAGTAAACTATAGAGAATTACTGGCAGTTGTTAGTGTCCTGAGAGAAGGCAACCATGAGAACCCAGAGCCATCAAAAGGCAGTGCTATTCTGGGAAATTTTCAGAAGCTGTAACTATCGTTCAAAAGCTCTTGCAATATAATTTCAAGTGAAAATGAAGGATGCACAACTTTATATATAATGCAATATTGAGAACTATGTAAGTTATCTATGTCCCTATATAGAAAACAAAGAAGAAGAATACATATTCTTCAATGAGCATTACTTAAATTTATAGTCATATAAAATGGTTTTTTTTGTAATTCAGTCCAATTACTGTCAAATTTTATATAATACGCACACCATTTCTGTTTTAAGTCCATCTTAACAGCCATTTGAAAGAGTTTTCTAGTGGAGAGACTTTTTTCTGAGTATCAAAGTGGGTTATAAAAATATTACTATAGGACTGAGTGACAATTACACCTTTGCTCTTTACTTTTGTATGGCTGAAGGGAGCAATGGGGGAAAAGAAGCACAACTACATCAAAGATATTTTAAGAATAGCTTATAATACTAGTTACAAAGACATAAGTTATTATGATTTGGGTCCCATTCTCTTGAAAACCCAAAGGAAGTTATGGGTTTTGTGACCCCATGGTCTCTTTGGGCAGAGTTGGAGATAGAAATCAGCCATAGGTGCTGAGGACTGTGGAGATGAGAAAATACCAGGAGAGAAATCAGTGATGTCATGCAGGCAGGATGTCAAAACTGAATCTCCTTCTAGGAGGATGTGTCAGAAGAGGAAGTAAGGGAAAACCTGTAGAATCACAATAGAATGATAAATACATGGAAAAAAGTTCCTAGAAACCTTTCCTTGAGGATGTGGAATGTGTTTTCTTTTCAGATTAGGGACTCTTCGATCTTTTCTTTAGAAGTGGTACCAGCCAATATGGACTGTGACATCCCCAGTTATTTTCCTTCTTTCTGTGCAGAGCTCAGCTTAAGTTGCTTGCTAACACTG
Source organism: Desmodus rotundus (assembly GCF_022682495.2). Classification (NCBI taxonomy): domain Eukaryota; kingdom Metazoa; phylum Chordata; class Mammalia; order Chiroptera; family Phyllostomidae; genus Desmodus; species Desmodus rotundus. Next base: position 61,934,683 of record NC_071394.1, read on the forward strand.
TTTGCTGTTTTAATAAGGGGGCCCCTACACAGTTTGTGTCCTAGATGAAAGTGGAGGTGTGAAGGCTGACCACCAACAGGATTAGCCACAAAGTGTAAGAGCAGCAAGGTGCTATTCAGACAATGCCTGGGGTGGAAGGAGGTGAAAGGGAAGCTGATTGTGTCATCTATCCTTTTAGGAACCTGAGCAAGAAGACTGTCATGGACATGAAGAGTGTACCCTTGCATGGACTATCAGGACATATTTGAGTGCCTACAAAACTACATTAGGCAAATGATCTATCAATGGGTCAGTTTTAAACTGATGGTCACTATAAGGAAACACTAAATAAAATGAAATAAATAGTCAGCAATCAAAATAGCTTACATATATTAAAACAATTTAGTTCTCAAGCTCTAAATAATTAATAGCACAAAGTGACAAAATAAACTGAAATAAATATTAACTTTGTGTATGACAGATTATTTGTCAATACAAATAATCTAGATACTATGTTTATTTTAATTAATGTGGCAGTCAATAAGATAACAGTTATGGCACCCAAGGCCCAGCATTTCCACTCAGTAATTTATGTATTCAAACATATTTGCTGAACTCCTACAGGTTAATGTTCAGGCAGCCTGTCACCTTGACCATGGGCTTGTTCTGCTGAAACAGGCAGTATGCAGTCATGATGCCTTATTGACCTAATCACTAACCAGCCAGGGCTGAGGCAATTTCCTAATTAAGAAAAACAGTTGCTTTGTGAATTTCCTTGTGAAAGTCTATGCCCATCATTTGCATTTATGATAAAACAGGAACACAAAAATCTGAGTTGTTTCATCAACAAATGGAGGAATGAAAATGGCAACTCTGAATAATGAAATGTGGTCTCACTGTTGCCATCAAACATGTGCCACTGTCAAGATACCAGAAGTGAGAAGGAAGTACCATTCAGCTGCTTTCTCCTGCTTTCTAAAAGAATTGAAATACTTTTGTTTGTAATTTAATTTTATTTGGCTTATCTCTCAATTAAAGATAGAATATTATCCACCATCCTGTTAGAATTGCTTATCACTAAATTTAATTTTAATTTGTTGACCAGCTTCATTTTAACTCTCTGTTCTATCATAAAGCCTCTGATTTCCCTATGCCAATATATTTTCAATCTTCAACATTATTGAGCACTGAAAGCTTTATCCAGTTCTCTAACCCTGTACAATTTATCCTATCAGGTTACTGGAGCTTTTAAAATCTTTACATTCATGTCATGTTTTGACATTTATAGCAGGTACAGTAGAAATGAGCTTAAAATGAAACAAGTTATATACTAAGTATACAACCTCTTTCTGCCAAGGTTCTTATCTTTTTAATAAACCATAAAATTTATTGCCTATGCTACTTTTGTAGGAGAAAGCTTGACCTTGTTTCTTACTAAATATTATTAGCAGTTAAACTGTAACAAATGGGTTTCTTTTCTTTCTTATACTTTATTTTTAAAAATTCAGAAATGAAACTTTTTCCTACAAGCATTTAATGATCATTTCTGCTACTCTTTTGTTATTGTCAGAAAATATATTCTCAAGGCCATCTCTAAATTTTAGTTCACATAGAAGGCATTTTACTTCCCATAGCTATGGTGTAATTGTGTGAGCTCTCTGTACAATTGGAAGGACAAACAAAATTACAGACTTAAATTGAAAAATCTAGCTTTATTTTGAGATTAAAACAATGAAAACACACTGAGGTTGTAACTCAGACCAAACACACTTCTAAATACTTTAAATTTATTTTTATATAAATTAACACACAGCTTGCACCAGGTCATCCAGGAGTTAGGTGGTGGTGTCAGGAATTGAACATAGGTACCCTTGGCCCTGCCATCTTATGCTTATGCTGCAGTATTTTCAAATATTGTTTGAAATGTGAACTTTCCTATTCATGTAAAACACAAACTTACATAAATGAAAGACATAAAAATTAGTTATAATTTTTATTTTATTTTTATTTTTATTGTCGATCAAGTACAACTGTCACCATTTCTCCCCAACCTCTACCCCTACCCCAGCCATCCCTACCTCCCACCCTCAATCCTAACCGCCTTTGGCTTGGTCCATGTGTCCTTTATACATGTTCTTTAATGATCCTTCCCCCTTTTCCGTCCATTATCTCCTCCTATGTCCCCTCTGGTCACTGTCAGTTTGTTCTTATTTTCAATGTCTCTGGTTATATTCTGCTTGCTTGTTTATTTTGATGATTAGGTTTCACTTATAGGTGAGATCATATGGTATTTGTCTTTCACTGCCTGGCTTATTTCACTTAGCATAATGTTCTCCAGTTCCATCCAGGCTGTCATGAAGGATGGTAGAAGCTCCTTCTTTCTTTCTGCTTTGTGGTATTCCATTGTGTAAATATACCATAGTTTTTTGATCCAATCATTTATTGGTGGGCACATAGGTTGCTTATAGCACTTGGCTATTGTAAATTGTACTGCTATGAACATTGGGGTTCATAGGTTCTTTTGAATTTGTGTTTCAGGATTCTAGCCCCATCAGTGGAAATGCTGGGTCAAAAGGCAGCTCCATTTTTAGTTTTCTGAGGAAATTTCATACCTTTTTCCACAGTAGCTGCACCAGTCTGCATTCCCACCAATAGTATACTAAGGTTCCCTTTTCTCCATAGCCTCTGGCAGCACTTGTTGTTGATTTGTTTATGATGGCCATTCTGACTGGTGTGAAGTGGTATCTCACTGTGGTTTTAATTTGTATCTCTCTGATGGCTAGTGATGCTGAGCATTCTTTCATATGTCTCTGGGCCCTCTGTATGTCCTCCTTGGAGAAGTGTCTGTTCAGGTCCTTCCAGAAGAAAACCACAAAGCCCAGGGAACAAATCCACACCCACAAAAATATCTCCCCCATTCAATCTCAGTATCAACAGCAAATGAACTGGTATTAAAAAGGGTGCAAAGAGATTAAGGCTATTATAAGAAAGGAGAGTAATAAACTATAGCATAAATTCTAGTTACTTAATATGCACAAACTTGCTGGATAAGAAATGAATGTTATAAAGCTATGCAGGAAAGATAATATCACTAATCATGGAGAGACCACAGTGGATTTTGTCATGGTAGCCTCTAGAATTTACCACTGTTTTTTCTTTCTGGATCTGCCCTTGGTGATGTCAGATGTTGCCCCCATCTGGCCTTAGACAGCCTGCTCTGAGACTCCAACAGATCTACTGTCTATGTTATCACCTTCAGTTGTTAATTTAGTTACTTTGCACTCAGCAGTCCAGCTTAAGTCCCATATAGTGGGGCAGAATTCCTCCTGGAGTTGGGGCTATTGTTTCCCCTCAGGCTGCTGCTGCTTGAAGGGAAGTATTCTGCCTGAGCAGGATGGCTGCTGCAGTATGGGTGATGACTCAGCACCAGGATCCCAGTAGCCGGTCTCTCAGTTCTCTCCCACATGCCTCTGTCCCCAGTCTCTCCTCAAGTGTCTCTAGTCCATTCTGCCCTGCCCCCCTCCACCCTTTGCCAGGGATCTACGTCTGTGGCTGTCTCCTTCAGTTATAAATCTAGTCACTCTGTGCTCAGCAGTCAGGCTTAAGCACCACAGAGCTGGAGCAGAATTCCTTCTGGAGTTGGGGCTGTTGTTTTCCCTCAGGCTGCTGCCACTGAAAGGGGAATGGTCTGCCTGAGCAGATGGCTGCCATCATTTGAGGGATGACTCAGCGCTGGGATCCCAGAGGCTACTCTCTCAGTTCTCTCCTCAAGGATTCTGTCCTCCATCTCTCAGGCATCTCAGCCCACTCTGCTCCCACCCTTACTGCAGCCCAAGGTATATGACAGCAAATGAAAATTTGTGCATTGGCTGTTTAAATGGCTCTTGTGTCTCCAGATGTCCATGTCTAGCAGAGAGCAACCCTGTCAGTTTTTGCTGCTGGTTGTTATCTGTGTACTTTTTGGGCTCTGGTATTCTAGGTTGGTGATCTCAGCTTAGGGTTTAGACCACATTATTCTCAATGGGATCCAGCCTGCAGCTTAATTATCCCTCTGGTGCTGCTGCCTGTGGACGCCCACCCAGCCCTTTGGAGCCTCCACTACACTCCTTATCAAACAGGTTGTGCTGAAGCTAGTTCTTTTGTCTGTCCAAGGTTATAAGGATTCTCTGTCACTATTGTTCAGTTGTTTGTTCTGGGTAATTCCTCCACAATTTAGCTGTAATTCCAGATTGGTCCTGGGAGGAGGTTAGTGTGGCTTCCATTCACTCTTATGCCATCTTGCCTCTCACTTTAAAAATTAAAGATATAATCCGCATGACATTCAAAAGAATATTAAAAGCATGTAAATAACCTCACACCAGTCTACTTTATTCAACCATTTCATAAAAGTTTTGGAAACAGTTTGTGTTATTATATGGTGATTTTTTAAAGGTAAGTATATGGTTGACAATTTTGTACCTTTCTTGTGGAGATAATGTGTGAAGAATACATTTCCTGGTTATGTAAAATGATCTTTAGTTTGTAGAAATTTCTATAACTCCCTGAGTTAGTACACCACTTTTTTATTATTGATGTTATTTACACTTTAAAAATTAAACATTTCCTGGTGTTTGGAAGTATATACCTAGTATTGAAGTATATTGGAAAGACTTAAAAAGCAGATAAAAATATAAGAAATTTATTACATGATACTCTAAATGGGATGTGAGAGGGACTCCAAAGAGAAAAATAATTAATAGAAGTGTATAAATGCTATTTATTATTGTCACATTTTAAAACCAGGAAACTAATAACATGGATTTAACCATCCACTTAAAGAAATCCTCAGATTCCCTGTTAAGATCTAAAAGGTATTAAAAATGAAAAGGTAAACCTTTATTATTATGGATTGGATTGTGTCCCTTGAAAATTCATATGTTGAAGTCTAACCCACAGTGCATCAGAATGTGACACATTTGGAGATAGGGTCTTTGTAGAATTGTTCAAGTTAAAGTGAGGTCATTAGGGTGGTTCCTAATCCAATATTACTGGTGTCCTTATAAAAAGAGGAGATTTGGAGACAGACATGCATATACGAAGAACACTGTGTGAACATGAAAATGGCTGTAGGAGCTGAGCAGGGCTGTGAGTGAGGACAGGACATTGTGGACATTACTTATTCAGGGGGGGAGGCAGAAATTGAGGCCAACTCAATGGTATGTAACACACACATTTTGCAAAAGAATGCTGTTGTAAAATGGAAATAGACAAACCAAAACAAAAGTATCTAAATCAGTGAATATTCCAGTGTTTTTATGCTCACTCTTATTCACTGCTCTAACTTCTTATATTACAGAAAGGAGCTTGATTATATTTTTGTCACAGATTATGTTGCATTTAAAAGGAGTAATTTGTTTGCATATACATAAATCTGTGCAATTCACTTCTCAAGATTTTGTATATTAAGAATAATTCTAAGAAAATGTGAATTTAATGTGGTGCCTGTGATTTTTACTTTATTACATTGCTTAACTATAAAACATTAAATAATTTTTTTCTTTTAGGGAAAAATAATACTACAGCCAATATAATGTTGATCTTTTATACTTTCCCTGGAATAAATTTCTTTCACTTTTTTTTTATATCAGTTTTTTGAAATGACTGAGATGAGACTAAAAGGATAGGGATTCCATTGTACTTTGTTTGCTTTTCTTCTCTACTTCTTGTAATTTAAATATATTAAAATGATAGAAACAGAATAACTCATCAGGGGACTAAATTTTAGAAAACTGTCAGTATTACTCATAACTCTTGAAAAATATATATTAGTATAGAAAATTACAGTTTACTGCACTTTCAGACTGGAAACTAATTGTAACCAGACAGCCTTTGGTGGATATTTAGAAAACATTTTTATAAATTACTTCCATAAATATAATAATAGTAATTTAGGAGCCTTCTTCATTGCAAAAGCTCAGAGAAAGAAGTTAGATATGCATTAAAATTTCATTATTATCTAATGCCCCAGAATATATAAATTTGCTGTTAAATGCCATACAAAGTATTTGGAAAGTATAAACTTCAGTGGAAAAATGCCACTTAAACCACAGTCTATTCCCATTCTGGGAAAAGGCATTCAGCAAATGGCAAAAGGGCATTCAATAAAAACTTTATGGTACTATCTTCAGAATTTAATATCCTTTCCTGAATGAGAACTTTCCTCCAAGTACTGAAGCTGGTGATAGTTGTCATGGTGTCTGATTCATTGTTCATAGAAATGTCATGCACAGTTTTAATGACACCTGGGAAGACTTGCTCCCACAACTGCCAGTGATCAGCCTTTTCTAGAGGCCGTCTGGGTCTCCAGCCTGTACCAGTGCCTCATGCTGTGTGAAACAACTACTCAGTATGCACAGTTGTTGAGCTTGACCTTTTCATCTTCTAATGTTCAAATTAACAGAAGGTAGAGTGGCTGAGACACCTCACTGATGAAATCTTTGTTCTTGATTCTTAATTCAGAATATGGTGGTAATTACAGTTTTTAACTTAAGCACAATCCATTTGAAAAGTTCTGTAATTGCTAAATCATAATAATCATGTATGATGGCTGAAAGGGAGGAGTTCAGGAAATATACTTTTCTGTTTTAAGGGATTTTTACTTCATCCATTTCAAAGCTTGCCTCTTAAAAGCAATATGCAACCAGTATTCTGAATATGCATTTTTAAGAGGTTGTCTGGCATCCACTTATTTGGAAATAATAAAGAGCTTCTATTTCATCACCTCCTGCAGTACAATAGTGTGTGCATCAGTCTTTGGGAATTACTGGCAATCAGTAGCAGGATATTTGAAAATTATTTGAGATTGGTTAGACATTGGCTTAAAAAAGATGAAAAATAGTAATGTATTTATTTTTATTTATCAAAAATATATGAATGATGATGCACATTTAATAGACTTTGTGCTGTTTGAAGATTATTTCCCCTCTGCAGAAATGACACTGCCATAGCTTCGTCACTTTAAAGACACTGGTGTGCAGTCTAGCTTCCTGAATACAGCTTTCAACTCTGGGCACTCAACCTACTGTTCTCTTCACTGACTGTAAACTGAGCTTGTGTTTGAATGTTTCATCAGTTTAACCCTTTATATCACGTTGGAAAATACATTCAAAGGTTTAAAATTACATGTTTATGTTAAAAGCTTTGAAAGGATTTTAACGACTAATATTTAAATATCAACGTTCAAGAGGTTATTCTTCTTTTTCAAATATATTTTATTGGTTATGCTATTACAGTTGTCCCATTTTCACCCCTTCACCCCCCTCCATCTTGCACACCCACTGCCACCGACACTCCCCCCCTATAGTTCATGTCCATGGGTCATACATTGTCAGGGAGCTTTACCGCAGCCCCCCGCCCCCCCCCCCCCCCCGGCCGTCTGCCACGGATGAAGAATAAGTTTACCAAGACATGATCTGCTTGGGGAGGAAAGGTGGCCAATCTCTCAAAGGAGAGGGGCCCCGAGCCTTTTCCTCTATGGGCTTTTATTAGGTTCATTAGCACAGGAATACAGATAAAGCTCATCAATCATTGTCAGGCAGTAAGGCTTAAACAATACATAACTAATAGAGAACTTTGAGGGCATATTCTGAGTTAGGGTCAGTTAGTTAAAGGGCTATAAAACCTTGGGCACCAGACTCATCTCAGGTCTGGACCCTTATCTTTTAAGCTGAGGGTACAAATTAAGTAGGTTTCACAGGAATGTATGTATTTTTGTTAGGCCTGATTCCCCGGGGAATCTGCCCCTCCCAGCACAGGACCGCACTGCCCTCTGTTATTGCTTCAGGCTTAAGTCAGGCAAGGGAAGTAAGGCAGCCAAGAGATTAGGAGACTTCCTGCAGACAGAATGAGGACTCAAGCTATGTCAAAGCCGAGAGGTGAGGGTCCATCACCCCCTTTTTCTATAGTCCCCCGAGTCCTTCCCTGTGGGCTTATTCCTGATGATCAATGCCTGTCTTAGGTTGATCCTCCCTGGAGGAATCTTATCCATCATTGGCTAACTGGTGAAGCTCGGGGCCAAGCAGGGTGAAGTGGGCAGAGGTGTGGCACCTCTGCCAGGGAGATAAGCTTTGTCTCCTTCGTGGCTTATGGTCCCAACTCTGACTCAGCCTTAACCATGGTGGGTTACAGCTTCTGAAACCAGGCAGGGCGGTTCCCAACAATACATATGAGTTCTTTGGCTTCTACATTTCCTATACTATTCTTACCTTCTCCCTGTCTATTTTCTACCTACCATTTTTGCTACTTATTCTCTGTACCTTTCCCACCTGTCTCCCCCTAGTACTCCCCTGTTGAAAACCCTCCATGTGATCTCCATTTTTGTGGTTCTGTTCTTATTCTAGTTGTTGGCTTAGTTTGCTTTTGTTTTTGTTTTAGGTGTGGAGGTTAATAACTGTGAGTTTGCTGTCATTTTTACTGTTCCTATTTTTGATCTTCTTTTTCTTAGATAAATCCCTTTAACATTTCATATAATAAGGGCTTGGTGATGATGAATTCCTTTAACTTGACCTTATCTGAGAAGCACTTTACCTGCCCTTCCATTCTAAATGATAGCTTTGATGGATAGAGCAATCTTGTATGTAGGTTCTTGGCTTTCATGACTTTGACTACTTCTTTCCAGCCCCTTCTTGCCTGTAAGGTCTCTTTGGAGAAATCAGCTGACAGTCTTATGGGAACTCCTTTGTAGGTAACTGTGTTCTTATCCCTTGCTGCTCCTAAGATTCTCTCCTTCTGCTTAATCTTAGGTAATGTAATTATGATGTGCCTTGGTGTGTTCCTCCTTGGGTCCAGCTTCTTTGGGACTCTCTGAGCTTCCTAGACTTCCTGGAAGTCTATTTTCTTTGCTGGACTGGGGAAGTTCTCCTTCATTATTTGTTCAAATCAGTTTTCAATATTTTGTTCTTCCTCTTCTCCTTCTGGCACCCTTATGATTCGGATGTTGGAATGTTTCAAGATGTCCTGGAGGTTCCTAAGCCTCTCCTCATTTTTCCAAGTTCTTGTTTCTTCATTCTTTTCTGGTTGGCTGTTTCTTTCTTCCTTCTGGTCCACACCATCGATTTGAGTCCAATTTTCCTTCCCATCACTATTGGTTCCCTGTACATTTTCCTTTGTTACTCTTAGCATAGCCTTCATTTTTTCATGTAGTTTGTGACCATATTCAACCAATTCTGTGAGCATCCTGATTTCCAGTGTTTTGAACTGTGTATCTGATAGGTTGGCTATCTGTTCACTGCTTAGTTGTATTTTTTCTGGAGCTTTGATCTGTTCTTTCATTTGGGCCATTTTTTTTTTTTTTTTTGTCTTGGTGAACCTGTTACATAAAGGGGCAGAACCTCAGGTATTCATCAGGGTAGGGTAATGCTGGTAGCTGTGCTGTGATGCTGTATGTGGGGGAGGGGTCCAAAAGGGAGCAATGGTGCTTGCTCCATGCTCTGGTGGTTTTCAGTCACTCCCTCTGCTACCCACAATCAAATTGGGCCCTTCTGGTGTTGATTCCCAGGTGGGTGGGTTTGTGTACATTCTAGGACCCTGTGGGTCTCTCCAAGGAACTCTCACATGAGGCTGGGAGTTTCTCCGGCTGGCACCTCAACCCCCACAGGTGTTTTCAATCAGTGGTTTGAGGCTTTATTTCCCTGTGCTGGAACTCTGGGTTGCACAGTCTGTCTACCTGGTCCATGGTCCACCAGCTGCTGCCTCTCTGGCCAGCTGCAGCTTTCCCCACCCTGCTGCACAATCTGCCACCTCACTGGGTCCATCAGCTGCCACCTTGCCACATGTCCTTTCTGCCCAGCTGCCCATCTCTGCCCTCTTACTTGTCTGGATGAATGTTTCTTCTTTATCTCCTTGGTTGTCAGACTTCCATACAGTTCAATTTTCTCTCAGTTCTGGTTGTTTTTTGTTTTTAAATTGTTCCTGTCCTTCTTTTGGTTGTGTGAGGAGGCACAGTGTGTCTACCTATGCCTCCATCTTGACCAGAAGTCCCAATAAAGAGCTCAAGAAGTTATTCTTAAGTGGAAAGGGAACTTCACAGTTGCATATAACAACATTCTCAAGTAAAGAAGATTGAATTTTGAGTTTCATAATAGACTCTGAGAAAACACAATGTCGTGTATGTATAAGTTTGCTTCCCTTAATATCCTGAAGTGATTAAATTAGAATATTTAAATTGTCTAATAAGCACTTTTAAAATTTTATTTATTTATTTTTTCTTAGAGAGAGGGGAAAGCAGGAAGAAAGTGAGGGAGAGAAACATCAATGTGTGGTTGCCTCTCATGTACCCCCTACTGAGGAACCCAGACATTTGCTCCAACCAGGAACTGGTGACTCTTTGTTTTGCAAGTCAGTGCTCAATCCACTGAACTACACAAGCCAGGGTAGAATAGTCCAGTTAAGTATTAATAAGCAATGACTACAACTAAAAAATATAAAGCAATAGAAAATCTTCTGGGCCTATTAGCATGGTAATACTTGCAACAGGTCTTACTAAAAAAAAACCTATAGATTTTGAAAATATTAAGTAGCCAGTATAGGTGAGAGACAATGGTAGCCTAGAAGTTCAATGTTATTATGGGGATAAATAAGACCCTTATGTCCATGGGTCTGGACTCGAGCACTTTTGTAGACATTAAGTTTCATCAGTCATGTCTGAGAAATGAATGAGATCATGGTGGGAGCTATTGGGTGATAGAAATGTAGAGATCCCAGGAAAGAAACCAGAAATAATCCAATATTTATTGATTAACAAGAGACAGGGGGACTGGCAAATTAGAGAAGAACTAGATGAGGTGGAGAAGAAGTGAGGAAGCAAGAAAAGAGAGGCTTTCTTTTCTAGAAATAAAGATGAGGGGGCTTTTTAAGTGCTGCTGAAAGATGAAGTAAAATTAGGCCTGAGGAGTAACTACAACATTTGGTGATAGAATAGGTAGTACATCTGAGAAAGGTGTTTTTAAGTGTTCTGTCTTGATAAGTGAGCATCTTTTCCTGAATTTTATTTTCTCTATGAAAATAAGTCTTAACTAAGTCTGCTAAGAAAATGAAAAGAGATAGCATATTTTGAAGTTATAAGATACTAACACATGTTTGAAATGTTACTTTTGGAGATGGAAAGAGAAAAATTATTAAGAAGACCCGTTCCACTTGCTGGTCAATATTGAGGAACTAGCTGTGTTTCTGATGGTGAAATTATTACACTATTGAGGTAGTTGTATTATTTATTTGTTTATTTATTCATTTATTTGTATTACCTATATTACTTGGGGATAGGAAAACAGACAATGTTGGTGTTTATTTGGGAAGATAAGAGAGTAAAGGAGCAGGGGAGTTTCAGTTTTGTAAAAGGCAAAAGATTTATATGATCTGAAGGGAAACTGGAGTATATGGGAGGTGCAGTTCTGATAAGACAGTGACTGAAATGGCTGATCCAATATTCAAAGCTGGAGGAAAAGGAAATTAAAGGAAAGAGTGTGATTATATTTTGTGTAAGAGACAACTTCTAAACTGAAAATACAGATAATTTTGAGACTAATGGAAGGACTTAAATTAAAAAGGGCAGACCAAATATATTTGTTTATCTACATTCTTTTTGAGATACCATGAAAATGACAGTAACATAAATTTTAATGAATCTACAAAGGCAGAAAGAACCTGGGGGATCTCTTTCTTAAAGCTCTGTTTTAGGTACATTTACACAATGGAATTCTACGCAGCAGAGAGAAAGAAGGAGCTTATACCCTTTGCAATGGCATGGATGGAACTGGACAGCATTATGCTAAGTGAAATAAGCCAGGCAGTGAGGGACAAATACCATATGATCTCACCTTTAACTGGAACATAATCAACAAAAGAAAAAAGCAAACAAAATATAACCAGAGACACTGAAATTAAGAACATTGTAACAATAACCACAGGGGAGTGGGGAGGGGATAATGGGGAGAGAGATCTATAGGAGCCACTATAAAGGACACAAGGACAAAATCAAGGGGGAGGGTTGAGGTGGGGGAGGGAGGTGGGACTGGTTGGGGTGGGGTGGAGGGAAGGGGAGAAAATGCAGACAATTGTAACTGAATAAAAATAAATAAATAAAAAATTTTAAAAGCTCTCTTTTATTTTATGCACTGAGTAATTGGTGTTGGAAAATACATTTCTTGGGTAATTTAGAGGCCCACAAACTCTTGACGAGTTATGATGTTTTGGAAAATGGTGATGAGAAATTTCAAGTTAATGTAAGATGCTCAGGTTAGCAACAGACCTAAATATCTAAATATTAACATATGGGGAAATATTTAGAAATCACTATACAATATGCTTACAGAAAAATGAGTTGGTATATCTGCATGTTAGCTGCCATTACATAAATAAGAAAGAGTGTAACTCACAAACAAGATAGAAATGAAGAAACAAGGAGATAGATAGTGAGGAAGGGAAACTTTTTCAGGTGATGGATATTAGCAACTCTTATGAACTCCTTAATGCTAATTTTAAATGCACATACTTGTTTCTGAGCCAAACACAAATAGCTGACTAAACGTTAAATACTGGTACTTGTTTTTGGAACAAACTATTGGAATGAGAAAGCTGTGTGGGAAGCTTACCAGGTCCAATAATCCTGAAAACAACACTGACAGTGATAAAGTATTGCCCAGTCTGACTGTTTTCCTTACAGTGCTTATTTGTCTCCATTCAAATCCCTAACAATAAGGAGGACTGAAAGCAGTAAATGTATTTATGGATGGTTCTTTCAAGCACCCTCTCTGGAATTTATTGTCAAGAAAAATAGCTTAATAAAAGGAAAAGAAGCAGAAAAAGATTGAGGAAGAAAGATATAATATAAAAAGAAATCCTAAAAGATTAATAAACTGTTGAATCCAGAGATTTAACTGCACCTTTCAAATTAGACTTTAAGTCATTGGCAAACAGAAGTGACCATCTATTCTATAGCATATTGCTTTAACATATAATTGGCACAAACTCTTTTTTTATATGGTGTTTATGGTATCAGATTTTATTAATCATCTCACATCTTAATTGTATTTTCTCAGCCTGAAAAGGTCTTCAAAAGTTGTATCTTTCATTATTTAATTTAATTTTTATTCTTTTCACTTTCTTATATTTTAATATCAATGGAGATGGTTTATTCTGTTATATGTATATTATAAATATTTACATTATTGTACTAGCACTTTATGAAAGGGAATACAAAATAAAACACAAAGTTTTGCATATGACATGTTGCCCTATACTAGTAATTGGCATTTGTAAAACTTGAGTCCTTTGTCCTCAAATACTGTAGTTTTTGTGGAGAACACTTCCTATGGTAGATTTGCTGCCTGCATCCACAGTTTAAAATCATTATTTATCCTTATATTCTCATTATTTATTCCTCAAACATATACAGAGAATGTACTACGTGTGAGGAACTGAGCTGGGAAATCAAAGTTAAATAAGACAGAGTTCCCTGTCCTCAGAAAAGTTAAGGAGTGCATGTTTGTCAGAATAGTGAAGTTTTGCAAGAGGAGTCTGGAGCCATAGGAGAACCTTATGATGCCAGGGCCAGACAAATTGTGGTGTAGACCACCTCTGGTTGGTATGTCTAGTATAATACTTTTGCAGGCAACCTTTTCCCCTACTTACTTCAATGTCCAGTGCACCATCCTTAGTCTCCTAGGTAAAACCTCATTTTTGATAAGGACTAGATATCATTCATAAATTACTTTAGACAATTGATATCAATGTTAGTTTCTTTGAGAACACTACTTTTCAAGCCAAATCTCTAATTGTAGAAATTTAATAATTCATCACCATTGGACAAATGTTGGTCATCTAGAACAGATAGGGAAGGTTTAGGCAGCTTTAGGGTAGCTTCTGTCAACTGAGCCAGATAGGGGCTGGCAAGTATCTTATCTCCTGCCTCTTACCTAGTTCTTAAACAAATTTCTATACCAAGTTCTGACTTATTGCTTGCCAGGCTTCCAATTAGTTTTTGATCTAATAAAAGGAGAAACACACACAAAATGTGGTTTCAATAACATGGAAAAATGGGTCCAAAGACCAGTGACTCCATACTTCAGTAATTCAAACTAATTTTTTAAGAATTATAAAGACAAGGCAAGGGAAGATGGCAGAGGTGTGAATGGAAGTCACATTGAATGACTCCCAGGACCAATCTGGAATTACAACTCAATTGTGGAGAGATTGCCCAGAACAAACAACTGAGCAATAGCCAGAGAGAAGCATATACCTTCGGACACACAGAAGAACCAGCTTCAGCACAACCTGTCTGGTTAGGAGTGCTATAGAGACTCAAGAGGGCTGGTTGGGCTCCCACAGGTGGCAGGGCCAGCAGGATAATGAAGTAGCCGGTTGGGTCCTCCAGAGAATATTGGGGCCTAAACCCTAACTTAGGATCCCCAGCCTAGAGCATCAGAGACCAAAAGTACACAGATAACAACCAGTGGCAAAAAAACCCAAAGGGTCACCCTCTGCCAGGGATGGACAGCTGGAGAAACAAGGGCCATTACAAGGGCTGACACAAATTTTCATTTGAAGCCACTTACCTTGGGCTCTGGCAAAGATGAGGACGGAGTGGGATGGAGACTCTTGAGGAGAGACAGGATACAGAATCCTTGGGGAGAGAACTGAGAGAGAGTAGCCACCAGGATCTAGTGCTGAGCCAACCCCCACAGGCAGCAACCATCCAGCTCAGGCAGACCACTCCCCTCCCAGGAGGGGTTTGGCCCTGACCTACGGTGCTTAAACCTGACTGCTGAGTGCAGAGTGACCAGATTAACAATTGAAGGAGACAGCCAGTGACAGCAGATCACTGGAAGTATCGAACAGGCTGCCCAAGATCAGACAAGGCCAACATCTGACATTACCAGAGGCAGATCCAGAAAGGAAAAAACAGTGGAAAATATGAGAGGCTACTGAGATGAAAGCCACTGTGGTCTCCTTCATGATTTGCCATATTTTCTTTCCTGCATAGCTTTATAACATTCATTTCTTGTCCAGCGAGTTTGTATATAATGTCACTAGATTTTATACTACTGTGTATTTCAGTTCACATATTTTGCCCCTCCCTTCTCTTAGCCCATTTTACCTTCCTCTTTCCTCACAATATTTTCATTTCAAATTTGGTTTTCTCTCTAGCTACAACTTGTTTCCATTCCACACTCTTACTATTTCTCCCCCACCCAGACACTCAAAAAGAATTTTCTTGTCAAGAGTCATTTCACATCCTTTTGCCCAGCTCTCAAAATACCTGTGTTCTCTCTATGCCTTTAACAAACTTTGCTAGTTGGTTGTGGGTAGGGTAGTTGTTATGTCATTTTGTCAAGGTTATCTCTAGAGCTTCACTAATTCTGTATTTCAAATATCAAATTGTACGGGACCCCTTCCCTACTCTTTCTTTCATCTCAAATTTTAATTTTGCCATTTTAGCCTGTTTTTTTATCTTTTTCTTTTTTGTCTTTCTTCTATTTCTCTTTCATCCTGCCCTTTTATTGTTCTTTATTCTCCATTTTTTCTTCTCCTTTATATGCCAAATTTTAATTTTTCCCTCACTTAGTCTGGTTTTTGTTCCTCACTCTTAGTATTCCCTCTCCTTCTATCATTTCAAAATCACTTCCCATTCCTCTAAACATCTCCTAGACCTTTCCTTGTTTCTTTTTTCTCTCTCATTCCCTTACCATCTATATTAATTTTAGCTTGTTTGTTGTTGATAATACTCTGCTGGATCTTTGGCTGCTATATTCTTATTAATATTTAATATTTTTCCTTCCTTTTTCTTTTTCTCTCTCTCTCACTTTATTTTATTTTATATTATTTTAATTTCTATTTAAACCCAATATTATCTACTTCCCTTGTCATTCTCCATTCCACACTCTTCATTCCCTTTTTTATTCATGAGATAAACTTTACCTTCTCTCCTTCCATTGCTCCAATTCCCAACTCTTATTAGTGCTCTTCCCCCTGTCCCTGAAAATCATTTTTCTTTCAGTAGATCATATCATATCCACTCTCCTTTAATATAATAGTCTAAATCTCATTATACCCTTATTAATACTGACTCATTTGCTATTTATAGTGGGATTTTGTGGGGGAGGTTGTACTTCCTGGGCTTTGTGGTTTTGTTCTGGCAGCACCTGCACAACAGCACACAAGATGTGGTGGGTGGAGTGACACTCAGTCAAGCAGCTGGAAGGAAGGATCCAAGAAAAGCAACCCAAGAACAATCAAAATCCAATTACATCCAGAAAACTGCATAAAAGGCATAAAGGACATTCCAAGAACATCAAGTTCAGGTGATCAAGGAGAATGCAGTGCTGAATCTAACAGGCCTCCCACCATAGAAGTTAACACCAGAAAGTCAGAAAGTCAAACAGATCACTTTAAGAAGCAGGAGCAAACAAGAAGAGTCCCACAAACAATGGGAAGACAAAGAAACAATCCCTAATCAAAAAGAAAGGAGGAATCCTAAGAAAGAATGAAAAAGAAATTGAGGCAAGTCAATGATCAGATATTGAGTTCAAAACAATGGTTATAAGAAAGCTCAGTGAACTCACTGTGAATTACCAAAAACTACAGGGAAACTATGAAGAACTTACTGCAAACTATATCAGCATAAAAAAGGACATCGAAACAATCAACAAAGGCCAAGAAGAAATGAAGAATACAATTTCTGAATTAAAGAACACAGTAGAAGGAATTGAAAGCAGGCTGAATGAAGCAGGGGATCAAATCAGTGAGCTAAGGGACAGAATAGGAAAAAACTCCCAGAAAGAGTGAGAAAAGGAAAAAAGTCTGAGAAAGAATGAAGAGAGGTTAAGGGAAAAGCAGGACAACATGAGCTAAAATAATATCTGTATAATAGGGATACCAGAAGGAGAAGAAGAGGAGCAAGAGATAGAAAACATGTTTGAAGATGGAGAACCAAGATGGCGGCGTAGGTAGACACACTGCGCCTCCTCGCACAACCAGAACTGACAGAGAATCGAACAGCAAGGGGGACCGACACCAAGGAAATAGAAAATAAACACATCCAGACTGGTAGGAGGGGCGGAGAGGGGCACTGGGGTGGAGAGGACTCTCATGGCTGTGGCGGGACTGAGACTGGCGGAGCGTGGGACAATTGGCGCAGGCAGTCTGAGCATTAGCAGACCCTGCGGCCCCACATTTGCACAGATAAACCCAGAGGGCCGGACTCAGAGTGGTGGAGAATGGGGCAGGCAGAGTGGCGGGTAGCACCCTGCGGCACCACATTCGCCCACAGATAAACCTGACCAACGGTGGGCAGCGAAGCAGACCATGCAACCGAGAGCTACAGCTTGGGGGAAATAAAGCCTCAAACCTCTGATTGAAAGCGCCCCTGGGGGTTGGGGCGGCAGCAGGAGAGACTCCCAGCCTCACAGGAGAGGTTGTTGGAGAGACCCACAGGGGCCTAGAGTGTGCACAGGCCCACTTACTCGGGAACCAGCACCAGAGTGGCCCAGTTTGATTGTGGGTATCAGAGTGAAAGATTGAAATCCAGAGGACAGTGAGGCGGGCGCCATTGCTCCCACTCGGCCCCTCCCCCACGTAGAGCGTCACAGTGCAGCCACCAGCATTACCCCACCCTGGTGAACACCTAAGGCTCCACCCCTTAAAGTAACAGACGCGCCAAGAGAAACAACAAAAAAAAAAATGGCCCAAATGACAGAACACTTCAAAGCTCCAGAAAAAATACAACTAAGCGAGGAAGAGATAGCCAACCTATCGGATGCACAGTTCAAAGCACTGGTTATCAATATGCTCACAGACTTGGTTGAATCTGTTCGAAAAACAGATGAAAAAATGAAGCCTATGCTAAGAGAAACAAAGGAAAATGTACAGGGAACCAATAGTGATGACAAGGAAACTGGGACTCAAATCAATGGTATGGACCAGAAGGAAGAAACAAACATCCAACCAGAAAAGAATGAAGAAACAAGAACTTGGAAAAATGAGGAGAGGCTTAGGAACCTCCAGGACAACTTGAAACGTTCCAACATCCGAATTATAGGGGTGCCAGAAGGAGAAGAGGAAGAACAAAAAATTGAAAACTTATTTGAACAAATAATGGAGAACTTCCCCGATCTGGCAAAGGAAATAGACTTCCGGGAAGTCCAGGAAGCTCAGAGAGTCCCAAAGAAGCTGGACCCAAGGAGGAACACACCAAGGCACATCATAATTACATTACCCAAGATTAAACGCAAGGACCTACATCCAAGATTACTGTATCCAGCAAAGCTATCATTTAGAATGGAAGGGAAGATAAAGTGCTTCTCAGATAAGGTCAGGTTAAAGAAGCTCATCATCACCAAGCCCTTATTATATGAAATGTTAAAGGGAGTTACCTAAGAAAAAGAAGATCAACATTAGGAACAGTAAAAATGACAGCAAGCTCACAGTTATTAACGGCCACACCTAAAACAAAAACGAGAGCAAACTAGGCAAACAACTAGAATATGAGGGTTGTCAATAAGGGAGTGGGAGGGGGAGAGGGGGGTAAAGGTACGTAGAATAAGTAGCATAGATGATAGGTGGAAAATAGACAGGGGGAGGGTAAAAATAGTGTAGGAAATGTAGAAGCCAAAGAACTTATAAGTATGACCCATGGACATGAACTATGGGGGGGGAATGTGGGAGGGAGGGGGTGGGCAGGATGGAGTGGAGTGGGGGGGGAATGGGACAACTATAATAGCATAATCAATAAATATATTTAAATTAAAAAAAAAAGAAAACATATTTGAAAAAGTAATGATGGAAAACTCCACTAATTTGATGAGAGAAAAAGCCACACAAGTCCAGGAAGCAGAGAGGGTCCCAATCAAGAGAAACCCAAAGAGACCCACTGCAAAACACCTCATAATTAAAATGGCAAAATTTAAAGACAAAGGGAGAATCTTAAAGTTAGCAAGGAAGAAACAGGAAATAACATACAAGGGAGTCTCAATAAGGCTAGCACCTGACTTCTCAACAGAAGTATTATAAGCCAGAAAGGAACAACCAGAAATATTCCAGGTAATAAAAAACAAAGCCTGCAACTGAGACTACTCTATCCAGCAAAGTTCTCAATTAATATGTAAAGCAAAATAAGGAGTTTCCCTGACAAAAGAAGGCTAAGAGCACACACCTACACCAACCCAGCAATCCAAGATATGCTAAAGGGACTGCTTCAAGAAGAGGAAGAAAAACAGTGAGAGAGAATGGAACAAAGGTACCAAGGGTGTAAAATGTCAATAAATAACTAATTACCTATCAATAATAACCTTAAATGTAAATTCATTAAATGCTCCAATCAAGAAAATATAGGGTAGCAGAATGGATAAGGAAATATGACCTATACATATGCCTCCTACAAGAGACCACCACAGAACGAGAGACCTACACAGACTTAGAGTGAAGGGCTGGAAAAAATATTCCATGCAAACTCACAGGAAAAATAGCTGGGCAGCAATACATATATCTGACAAATAGACTTCAAAACAAAGGCCATAAAATGAGACCGAGAAGGATACTTCATAATAATGAAGGGAAGAATCCAACAAGAAGACATAAACATTAAAAACATATATGCACACAACATAGGATCACCCCAATATATATGGAAACTTTGGAGGAATTCAAGAAAGATATAGACAGTAGCACACACTAGGGGATTTTGACACCCCACTGTCAAAAATGCATAGATCTTTCAAACAAAATATCAACAAGAAGATTGCAGCATTGAACAATGCCCTAGATGAAATTGACTTTATTGATACATAGAGAAACTTTCATGCCAAAGAAGCAAAATACACATTCCTTACAAATGCACATGAAACATTTTCAAAGGTAGACCACATGATAGGACACAAAACAAGCCTCAACAAATTCAAGAAAACTGAAATCATATCAAGCAGCTTCTCATACCACAAGGGCCTGAAAATAAAAACAAACCCAATGGAAAAACTCAAAAACACTCAAAGTCATGGTGATTGAATAACATTCAATTAACAATGAATGGGTTAAGAATCAGATCAAGGAAGAAATCAAAAATTTTCTGAAAACAAATGCCAGTGAACTCACAACAGTCTAAATATTATGGGACACAGCACAGGCAGTCCTGAGAGGGAAGTTCATAGTGATACAAGCCTACCTAAAAATGACAGAAATATTTCAAATAAACAACCTAACCTGACACCTACAAATACAGGAGTAAAACAACAAGGAAAGCCCAGAGTAAGTAGAAAGAAGGAAATAACCAAGATGAGAGAACAATTAAACAACATAGAGACTAAAGGAGCAATTCTAAGGATCGATAAGTCCAGGAGCTGGTTCTTTGAAAAGATAAACAAAATCGACAAGTGTTTAAGTAGGCTCATCAAGAAAAAAAGAGAGAGGATCCAAATAAACACAATCAGAAATGAAAGAGGAAACATTACAACTGATACCACAGAAAACAAAGCATTGTAAGATATTACTATGAAGAAGTATATGCCAAGAAGTTTGAAAACCTAGGAAAAATGGACAAATTTCTACAAAAATACAATCTTCCAAAACAAATGAGAAGAAGTAGAAAGACTGAACATACCAATAATAGCTGATGAAATCGAAGCACTAATCAAAAAACTCTCAGCACACAAAAGCCCTGGACCTGATGGTTTCACAGAATTTTATTAAACATTTAAGGAAGAGCTAATCCCTATCCTTCTCAGACTATTCCAAAAAATCCAAAATGATGGAAGACTACCAAACTCTTTTTATGAAGCCAGAATAATCTTAAACCCAAAACCAGATAAAGACACAACAAAGAAAGAAAACTACAGGCCAATATTGCTGATGAACATGGATGCTAAAATCCTCAACAAAATATTGGCAAACCACATCCAGCAATACGTTAAAAAGATCATATAAATGACCAAGTGGGATTCATCCCAGGATTGCAAGGATGGTACAATATTTGCAAATCAATAAACGTAATACATCACATAAACCAAAGCAAAGACAAAAATCACACGATCATATCAATAGATGCAGAAAAAGCATTGGATAAGATACAGCACCTGTTTATGATAAAAACACACTGCAAAGTGGTAATAGGGGGAGCATTCCTCAACATAATAAAGGCCATATGTGAGAGACCTACAGCCAACATCATACTTAATGGGCAAAATCTAAAAGCTTTCCTTTAAGATGAGGAACAAGACAAGCATGACTGCTTTCAACACTTCTATTCAACATAGTATTGGAAGACCTAGTCATAGTAATCAAACATGAAGAAAAAATAAAAGGCATCCAAATTGGAAAGGAAAAAACAAAACTGGCATTGTTTGCAGGTGACATGATAGTGTACACAGAAAACCCTAGAGACTACCAAAAAACTATTCAACCTAATAAGTGAATTTGGAAAAACACCAGGATACAAAGTCAATACTCAGAAATCAGAGTCTTTTTCGTACACCAACAATGAAATATCAGAAACAGAAATCAGGAAAATAATCCCATTTGCTATAGCAACAGGAAAAATAAAGTATCTAGGAGTAAACCTAACCAAGGAGGTAAAAGACCTGTACTCAGAAAACTACACAACTCTGAAGAAAGAAAGTAAGGAAGACACAAATAAATGGAAGCCTATACCATGTTCATGGATTGGAAGAATTAACATCATCAAAATGTCCATACTACCCAAAGTGATTTATAGATTCAATGCAATCCCTATTAGAGTACCTATGACATATTTCACAGATATAAAACAAACATTTCAAAAATTTATATGGAACCATAAATGACCCTGAGTAGCTGCAACATTTTTGAGAAAGAAGACCAAAGTATTGAATCACCATACCTGACATCAGACTATATTACAAGATCACTAATCAAGACAGCCTGGTATCGGCATAAGAACAGACACATAGATCAATGGAACAGAATAGAGAGCCCAGAAATAAACCCAAGTCTCTATGGTCAATTAATATTTGGCAAAAGTCACAGAAGCATAAAATGGAATAAAAATAGTCTCTTCAACAAATTTTGTGGGAGATCTGGACAGCTACATGCAAAAAAATGAAACTGGAGCACCAACTTACACCATAGACAAAAATAAACTCAAGATGGATAAAAGACTTAAATATAAGTCATGGTACCATAAAAGTCCTAGAGGAGAACATAGGCAGGAAAATCTCAGATATTTTCTGAGCAATATTTTCACAGATATGTCCCCTCGAACAAGGGACATAAAGGAAAGAATAAACAAATGGGATCTCATCAAAATAAAATAAAAAAGAACTTCTGTATGGCTAAAGAAAACATTAGCAAAATGAAAAGGGAACCAACTGTGTGAGAAAATATATTTGCCAATGATATCTCAGACAAGGGGTTGATCTCCAAAATATATAAAGAACTCAAATGACTCCACACCAGGAAGACAAACAATCCCATTACAAAATGGGCAAAGGACCTGAACAGACATTTCTCCAAGGACGACAAAGAGAGGACCCAGAGACATATGAAAGGATACTCAGCATCACTAGCTATTAGAGAGATGCAAATTAAAACCACAATGAGATACTACTTCACACTGGTCAGAATAGACATAAACAAAGCAACAAACAAGTGCTGGTGAGGTTATGGAGAAATGGGAATCCTATTACACTGTTTGTGGTAATGCAAACTGGTACAGCCACTGTGGAAAATAGTATGGAATTTCTTGAAGAAACTAAAAAATGGAATTGCTTTTTGACCTGGCAATTCCACTGCTGGGATTATACCCTAAGATTCCTGAAACACTCATTCAAAAGCAGCTATTCACCCCAATATTCATAGCAGCACCATTTACAATAGCCAAGTGCTGGAAGCAGCCTAGGTGCCCATCAGTAAATGAGTGGATCAATAAACTGTGGTACATTTAGACAATGCAATGCCATGCAGCAGGAAGCAAAAGAGCTCCCACCCTTCGAGACAGCATGGATGGAACTGTAGAGCATTATGGTAAGTGAAGTAACCCAGGCAGTGAAGGACAAATACCATATGATCTCACCTTTAAGTGGAACCTAATTAACAAAACAAGCAAGCAAAATATAAACAGAGACATTGAAATTAAGAACAAACTGACAGTAACCAGAAGGAAGAGGGTAGGGAAATAATGTGGGAAAGAAGAGAAAAGGTCATGAGTGAACATGTATAAGGGGCCCTTGGACAAAGCCAAAGGTAGGTAGAATTGAGTGTGGGAAGTGGGGTTAGTTCGGAGGGGGAAAGTGGTGGTGGGAAAATGGAGGCAACTGTAAAAATTGAACATCAATTTTTTTTTTTTTTTTTATTGTTATGCAATTACAGTTGTATGCCTTTTCTCCCCATCCCTCTACCCCACCCCAGGTGAACCCACCTCCCTCCCCCCTCTCCACCCTCCCCCTTGGTTTTGTCCATGTGTCCTTTATAGTAGTTCCTGTAATACCCTCTTCCCACTATCCCCGCCCCCACCCCCCCACCCCCGCCCTGGCTATTGTTAGATTGTTCTTAACTTCAATGTCTCTGGTTATATTTTGTTTGCTTTTTTCTTCTATTGCTTATGTTCCAGTTAAAGGTGAGATCATATGGTACTTGTCCCTCACTTCCTGGCTTATTTCACTTAGCATAATGCTCTCCAGTTTCATCCATGCTGTTGCAAAGGGTATAAGCTCCTTCTTTCTCTCTGCTGCGTAGAATTCCATTGTGTAAATATACCATAGTTTTTGGATCCACTCGTTTGCTGATGGGCACTTCGGTTGCTTCCAGTACTTGGCTATTGTAAATTGTGCTGCTATGAACATTGGGGTGCACAGATTCTTTTGGATTGGTGTTTCAGTGTTCTTAGGGTATAATCCCAGCAGCGGAATTACTGGGTCAAAGGGCAGTTCCATTTTTAGTTTTCTGAGGAAATTCCATATTGTTTTCCACAGTGGCCTCACCAGTCTGCATTCCCACCAACAGTGCACAAGGGTTCCCTTTTCTCCACATCCTCTCCAACATTTGTTTGTGGATTTGTTTATGTTGGCCATTCTGACTGGTGTGAGATGATACCTCATTGTGGTTTTAATTTGCATCTCTCTGATGGCTAGTGATGCTGAGCATCTTTTCATATGTCTCTGGGCCCTCTGTATGTCTTCCTTGGAGAAGTGTCTGTTCAAGTCCTTTGCCCATTTTTTAATTGGGTTGTTTGTCTTCCTGGAGTGGAGTCGAGTGAGTTCTTTATATATTTTGGAGATCAGGCCCTTGTCTGAGGTATCGTTGGCAAATATGTTTTCCCATACTGTTGGTACTCTTTGTAATTTGGTGCTGTTTTCTTTAGCCATGCAGAAGCTTTTTATTCTGATGAGGTCCCATTTGTTTATTCTTTCCTTTATGTCCCTTGCTTTAGGGGATGTGTCTGTGAGGATGTTGCTGCGTGGAATGTCTGAGATTTTCCTGCCAATGTTTTCCTCAAGGACTTTTATGGTGTTACGGCTTATATTTAAGTCTTTTATCCATCTTGAGTTTATTTTCGTGTATGGCGTAAGTTGGTGATCGAGTTTCATTTTTTTGCACGTAGCTGTCCAGATCTCCCAACACCATCTGTTGAAGAGGCTGTTTTTGCTCCATTTTATGCTCCTGCCTCCTTTGTCAAATATTAATTGATCGTATAGACTTGAGTTTATTTCTGGGCTCTCTGTTCTGTTCCATTGGTCTATGTGCCTGTTTTTATGCCAGTACCAGGCTGTTTTGATTACAGTGGCCTTGTAATACAGTTTGATATCAGGTATTGTGATCCCTCCTGCTTTGTTTTTCTTTCTCAAAATTGCTGCAGCTATTCGAGGTCGTTTATGGTTCCATATGAATTTCTGCAATGTTTGTTCTATATCTGTGAAATATGTCATGGGTACTCTAATAGGGATTGCATTGAATCTATAAATTGCTTTGGGTAGTATGGCCATTTTGATAATGTTGATTCTTCCAATCCATGAACATGGTACATGCTTCCATTTGTTTGTATCTTCCTTAATTTCTTTCTTCAGTGTTGTGTAGTTTTCTGAGTACAGGTCTTTTACCTCCTTGGTTAGGTTTATTCCTAGGTACTTTATTTTTCTTGTTGCTATATCGAATGGGATTTTTTTCCTGATTTCTGTTTCTGCAGTTTCGTTGCTGGTGTACAGGAATGCCTTTGATTTCTGGGTATTGACTCTGTATCCAGCTGTTTTGCCAAATTCATTTATTAGGTCAAGTAGTTTTTTGAGTGGAGTCTATAGGGTTTTCCATGTACACTATCATGTCGTCTGCAAACAGTGACAGTTTCATTTCCTCCTTTCCAATTTGGATGCCTTTTATTGCTTTTTCTTGTCTGATTGCTGTGGCTAGGACTTCCAATACTATGTTGAATAGGAGTGGTGAGAGAGGGCATCCTTGTCTAGTTCCTGATCTTAGTGGGAAAGCTCTAAGTTTTTGTCCATTGAGTGTGATGTTGGCTGTAGGTCTCTCATATATGGCCTTAATTATGTTGAGGACTGCTCCCTTTATTCCCACTTTGCTGAGTGTTTTTATCAGAAATGGGTGCTGTATCTTATCAAATGCTTTTTCCGCATCTATTGATATGATCATGTGATTTTTGTCTTTGCTGTTGTTGATGTGATGTATTATGTTTATTGATTTGCGAATATTGTACCATCCTTGCATCCCTGGGATGAATCCCACTTGGTCATGGTGGATGATCTTTTTAATATATTGCTGGATGCGGTTTGCTAATATTTTGTTGAGAATTTTAGCGTCTATGTTCATCAGCGATATTGGCCTGAAGTTTTCTTTCTTCGTTGTGTCTTTATCTGGTTTTGGGATTAGGATGATGTTGGCTTCATAAAAAGAGTTTGGGAGTCTTCCATCAGTTTGGATTTTTTCGAATAGTCTGTGAAGGATAGGGGTTAGTTCTTCCTTAAATGCTTTGTAGAAATCTCCTGTGAAACCATCTGGTCCAGGGCTTTTGTGTGATGGGAGTTTCTTGATGACTGCTTCAATTTCCTTTGCTGATATTGGTCTGTTCAGGTTTTCTGCTTCTTCTTCAGTCAGTTTTGGAAGATTATATTTTTCTAGAAATGTGTCCATTTCATCTAGGTTTTCAAATTTCTTAGCATACAGGTCTTCATAGTAATTTCTTATGATCCTTTGTATTTCTGTGGTATCAGTTGTAATCTCTCCACTTTCATTTCTAATTCTGTTTATTTGGATCCTCTCTCTTTTTTTCTTGATGAGCCTACTTAAAGGCTTGTCGATTTTGTTTATCTTTTCAAAGAACCAGCTCCTGGATTCATTGATCCTTACAATTGTGCTTTTAGTCTCTATGTCATTTAGTTCTGCTCTGATCTTGGTTATTTCCTTCCTTCTGCTTGCTCTGGGCTGTCTTTGTTGTTGTTCCTCCAGTTCTTGTAGGCATAGGGTTAGGTTGTTTGTTTGAACTGTTTCTAACTTCTTAAGGTAGGCCTGTATTGCTATGAACTTCCCTCTCAGGACTGCCTTTGCTGTGTCCCATAGGTTTTGGGTTGTTGTGAGTTCGTTTTCATTTGTTTCCAGGAAGTTTTTGATTTCTTCCCTAATCTCATTCTTGACCCATTCATTGTTTAATAGCATGCTATTCAGTCTCCACGCTTTTGAGTGTTTTGGGTTTTTACCCTTGGGGTTGGTTTCTAGTTTCAGACCCTTGTGGTCAGAGAAGATGCTTGATATGATTTCAATTTTCTTGAATTTGTTGAGGCTTGCTTTGTGTCCTATCATGTGGTCTATCTTTGAAAAAGTTCCATGGACACTTGAAAAGAACGTGTATTTTGCTTCTTTGGGATGAAAAGCTCTGTATATAACAGTTAAGTCCATTTCCTCTAAGGTATTGTTAAGTGACACAATATCTTTGTTGATCTTTTGTTTGGAAGACCTGTCCATCTTTGATAGTGGGGTGTTAAAATCCCCTACTATAATTGTGTTGCTGTCAATATCTTTCTTGAAATCCTCCAAGATTTTCTTTATGTATTTGGGTGCTCCTATGTTGGGTGCATATATATTTACAATGTTTATGTCTTCTTGGTGGATTCTTCCTTTGAGTATTATGAAGTGACCTTCTGGGTCTCTCTTTATGGCCCTTCTTTGGAAGTCTATTTTGTCAGATATGAGTATTGCTACCCCTGCTTTTTTTTCCTGTCCGTTTGCTTGGAAGATTTGTTTCCAGCCCTTCACTTTCAGTCTGTGTAAGTCTTTTGTCCTGAGATGGGTTTCTTGTAGGCAGCATATGTGTGGGTCATGTTTTCTTATCCATTCAGCTGTTCTATGTCTTTTGATTGGAGCATTTAATCCATTTACATTTAAGGTTATTATCGATAGGTAGTTATTCATTGCCATTATTTCCTACCTGTGTTCCTCTGTCTTTCTCTTTTCCTTCCTTTCCTTAAAGCAGTCCCTTTAGCATCTCTTGCAGAGCTGGTTTGGTGGAGCTGTATTCTTTTAGACTTCTTTTGTCTGGGAAACTCTTTATTTGGTCTTCTATCTTGATTGAGAGCCTTGCTGGGTAAAGTAGTCTTGGTTGCAGGCCTCTGGTTCTCAGTACTTGGAATATTTTTTGCCATTCTCTTCTGGCTTGGAGCGTTTCCATTGAGAAGTCAGTTGCTAACCTTATTGGGGCTCCCTTGTATGTTACTTCCTTTTTCTCCCTTGCTGCCTTTAAGATCCTCTCTTTGTCTTGGAAATTTGCCATTTTAATTATGATGTGTCTTGCAGTGGGTCTCTTTGGGTTCCTCTTGTTTGGGACTCTCTGTGATTCCTGGATTTGGGTGACTTTTTCTCTTCTCAGATTAGGGAAATTTTCCATCATTACTTTTTCAAACAGGTTTTCTATCCCTTGCTCTTCTTCTTCTCCTTCTGGTATTCCTATTATACGGATATTGTTACGTTTCATGTTGTCCTGCATTTCCCTTATTGCCTCTTCATTCTTTCTGAGCCTCTTTTCCTTTTCTTGCTCCTTCTGGGTGTTTTTTTCTACTTTGTCCTCCAGCTCACTGATCCGATCCTCTGCTTCGTCAAGTCTGCTTTTAATTCCTTCTACTGTGTTCTTCAATTCAGAAATTGTATTCTTCATTTCCTCTTGGCTCTTGTTGATATTTTCTATTTCCTTTTTCAGGTTGATATAGTTTGCAGTGAGTTCATTGTAGTTTCCTTGTAGTTTCTGGTAGTTCTCTTTGAGCTCAGAGAGCTCAGTGAGCTTCCTGATGACCATTGCTTTGAACTCAGTATCTGATAGTTGACTTGCCTCTTTTTCGGTTAGTATTCTTTCTGAGACTTCCTCCTTTCCTTTCATTTGGGAATTGTTTCTTTGTCTTCCCATTGTTTGTGAGGCTCTTCTTGTTGGCCTCTGCGTCTTAAATTGCTTTGTTCTGACTCCCTGGATTTATGATATGAACTTCTATGGTAGAATGCCAATGGGATTCGGTGGTGCTGTCTCCTTACTCTCCTGTGCTCACTGGTCTTGAGCTGACGTTTATGTGTTTAACACGGTCTAACTCTAGTCTTTTCAGCACTCCAGGTTTTGTTGTCTCACCTGTGGGAAAAAGAGAAAGGGGGGGCAAAAGAAAAGAAAAAAAAAACACACACACACACACAAAACAAACCAAAACAAAGATGGGAAGGAGGGAAAAAGGAAATAGGAAAGGAGGAAAGGAAGGAAGGAGGGAAGAAGGAATAAAGAAAGATCGGAGGCAAGATAAGAAGGAATTTTAGCAAAAATTAAAACATAGAAATAGATAAAAGAAGGCAGGAAGAAGACATAAAAATGGTAAAGGATGGGAGGAAGAAGGAATGAAAAAAAAGAAAAAAAGAGAGAGGAAGAAGGAATTCAGGGGGAAAGGAAAAAAAAGAAAAAGGATAAAAAAAAAAAAAATCTTCTGTTGGCTTTAAACCGGTCAGGTTATTTCTGCTGGTGTCCTGTCTGTGCAACGGGAGGGGGTGGTTGGAAGGATTGGTTTCACTTTTCTCTCTTCCTGGGTCACACTCTTCGCTGTTTTGTAGGTGTGGTCCCTGGCAGTCAATCAGTCCGTTGATCAGCCAATCCAGCCGCTTTGGCTTGTGACGCGTGCGTGCGCAGCAGGGGAATCCAGCCGCTTTGGGTCTGTGACGTTATTTTGTGCCCTGAGCGCGCAGCCGGCGGACCAATAGAGCCGCCAGGGCTTGGAACGCTGGCGCGCAGGTGGCGGATTCAGCCGCCTTGGGGTTAGGACACTCGCCAGCTGCTTTGTATTTGGAAAACAGGCACCCAGCCGGCCCTGTGCTTGGTGAGCGCGCGCAGCCCGCTGAGCCACAGGCTCTGTGCTTGGGAGCCCGATCCAGCCGCCCTGGGCTTGAGTCTCTCGGGCGGGCGGGGCCGCCCTGGGACTGAATCACGCGGCACTGGGTTCCGAGGTTTGGGGCCTGTGGGTGGAGCAGCTAGTCTCTGCTCCAAATTATCTCGGAGGTTTCAGGTGTGGGCGCCCCTCCGGGGTTTCAAGTGTGGGTCCCGTTCGCTAATCTGCTCGCGCGCGCGACCGGACCTCAGGTGAGCGTAGCAGTCCAGGGGTGGAGGGGGAGGGGCGCCAGGGGCCTCGGCTACTACCAAGAGTTCTCTAATTAGCCCCTGAGTGTCTCTATTTTCTTTTTCTTTTTGAGAAATTCCTCCTTTTCAAGCCCCCCTGGTCTAATCAAGCACCTGGCTGCTCACAGCGCAGCCTGGCCCTCTCCCAAGACTCCTGCAGGAGCCCCTGCGCCAGGGCTGGCGCTTCTGCCGCCCTTGTACCGCACGGTCCTGGGTCCCGTGGACCTTATTGTCCTTGAGCACTCTTCTTACCGTCAGATCTTTCAATGTCCTCTATCTTTGGTCTCTGATCTTCGTATATGCTGGAATACTGTTGGCTGTTCGCTCTGCTCCTCAGATCAGCTAGGTATTTCCCTGGCGTTGAGGGGAAGTGGACTCCGCTCCCACCTATGTTGCCGCCATCTTGTCCCTATCTGAACATCAATTTTTAAAAAAAGATTGTAAAGACAAATACCATATGATCTCACCTATAAGTGTAACCTAATCATCAAAACAAACAAGGAAGTAAAATATAACCAGAGACACTGAAATAAATAACAAAGTGACAGTAACCAAAGGGGAGGGGGAGAGGAAAGAAGGGGAACAAGGAAAGAAGGGGAAGAATTGTCAAGGAACATGTATAAAGGACACAGGAGGAAAGCCAAAGGGAGGTAGGACTCAGGGTGGGAGGTGGGGTTTGGATGAAGTGGTGGGGCATGGTGTGGGGAAAACGGAGACAATTGTACTAGAGCAACAATAAAAAAAATCTGCCCCATAATACATAACATTTCAACTCCTAAAAAAATAGAATTATAATGCGTGTCTAAATTACAGCCCTTTATAGTTTTCATCAGAACATGTTGAAGTAATCTAAGATGGATTGTATTTGTATGGAATTACCATACAAATACAGTTTTTATGTCACCTTCCTGCTAATGAGGTTGACTGCATAGCATATTCAAATGAGGAAAATGCTATCAATCATTAAAATGATCAAAAAAACCTTGCTCACATAAAGGCCTCTCCCCTTACCGAAGGTGGGGCAATTTGATGAAGAGAAGAAAAGATGGTTTTCTTGATTTTTTGCTGCTGTTACAAATTACCACAAACCTACTGTTTTAGCACAATTTGTTTTATCTTATAACACTGTAGATCAGATGTCTGATAGACTTCTCTCAGGTACTCAAGGTGTCCACATTACTGCATGCCTTTTTGGTGGCTCTAGGGGAGAATCCATTTCCTTGCTCTTTTGTGTTGCTAGTAGAATTCAGTCCCTTGCTGTTATAGAGGTAGGATGCCCATGTTCTTGATGGTCAATCAGAGGCTGATTATAGTTCTGGAGGCCACTTCATTCTTTGGCTTGTGGCTTCCTCCATCTTCAACACCAGCAAGAACAGGTCAATTCCTTTACCATTTCCATCCCTCTGACCCATTCTTCCTTTGTTTTCTACTTATAAAGACTCATGTGATTAGGTTGTATCTAGTGGATAATGGAAGATAAGCTCAACATCTCAAGGTCTGGCCTTACCTGAATTTCACCTGCAAAGTTATTTTTCCATGTAAGAGAACATGTTCATAGATTCTGGGAATATCTTGAGGGTGTATTATTCTATTATAATATTATTGAATAAAGTAATTATTCATTAATCAGACTGATATGTTCATATGTAAATACTTTAATAGGTATATAAGTGAGGGAAAGGGGTAACTCTGTTAATGTTCCTTGCAGAAGAATTCAAATTGATAAATATAGAAGTGACGGGGGAAACACAAACACTATAGTAGTAATTGTTGCAAATAAGGTCAAGTAATGGATTGTCTTTTCATTTTGTTGATGTTTTCCCTTGATGTGTAAAAATTTTTTAGTTTGATGCAGTCTCATTTGCTAATTTTTTCTTTTGTTTCCCTTGCCTGGAGAGATATACTCAATAAAATATTTCTATGAGCTAAGTCCCACATTTTGCTGTTTTCGTTTTGGATTTTTATGGTTTCAGGCCTAATGTTTTCAATTAATAACTTTTGAATTTGTTTTTGTGTGTGGCATAAGAAGGAGGGCCAGTTTAATTTTTCTGCATTTATCTGTCCCAACACCATTTATTGAATAAACTATCTTTAGCTCATTGTATGTGCTTGCTTCCTCTGTAAAATATTAATTGACTACAAAGGAGTGGGTTTATTTCTGCGCTGTCTTTTCTGTTCCACTGATCTATTTGTGTCTGTTGTTATTCCAGTACGATGATCTTTTGAGTACTATGGCCTTAGAGTGTAGTTTCATATAGGTAGCTTAATTCCTCCAACTTTGTTCTTCTTTCTCAGAATTGCTGTTGCTATACAGGACTTTTTATGGTTCCATATAAATTTTTGAAATATTTGTTGTAGTTCTGTGAAATATGTCATTGAAATCTTGATAGGAATTGTGTTGAATCTATAGATTGCTTTGGGTAGTATGGACATTTTAATGATGTTAATTCTCCCTATCCATGAACACAGTATGTGCTTCCACTACCTTCTTCAATTTCTTTCTTCAGTGTATTAATTTTCTGAGTACAGTTATTTTACATGCTTTGTTAGGATTATTTCTAGGTATTTCATTACTTCTGAAGCAATTGTAAATAGGATTGTTTTCTTAATTTCCCTTTCTGTTTGTTTGTTACTGGCATATGAAAATGTAACTGATTTCTGGACATTAATTTTGTATCCTACTACTTTGTTTAATTCACTTATCAATTCTAGTAGTTTCTTTGTGGAATCTTTGGGGTTCTCTATGAACAGTATCATGTTATCTGCAGATAAAGACAGTTTTACTTCTCTTTCAATTTAGGTACCTTTTATTTCTTCTTCTTGTCTGATTGCTGTGGTTAGGAGTTCCAGTACTATGTTGAATAAGAAAGGTGAAAGAAGACATCCCTGTTTGTTTCCTATCTTAAGGGAGGATACATTTGCCAATACATCTGATAAACTATTAATACCTAAGCTTGTAAAGAACTTACAAAAAATGAAAAACTCAATTAAAAAATAGTTAAAGGAACTGAATAGACACTTCTCCAAAGAGGACATATGGTTGGCCAATTGACATATGAAAAGATGCTCAACATCACTAATCATCAGAGAAATGCCAGTTAAAACCACAATAAGATATCATTTCACATCTGTCACAATGGCTATTATCAGTAAGTCAATAAACAAGTGCTTACGAGGATGTGGAGGAAGGGGAACTTTTCTGCACTGTTGGTGAGAATGCAGATTGGTATAGCCATTGTGGAAAACAGTATGGAGATACCTCAAAAAATTAAAAATGGATTTTGGCATGGGAAGATGATTATGAGGTAGGTTGGAGCTGAACCCACTTGCTTGTGCATCCAACTGGAACACCTAGCCGATCTTCTGAAGAACAGAGTGAACAGCCAACACAATCCTGGCTAATATGAAGTTTGGAAGCCAAAGATTTCAGAGGATGCTTAAAAACAATGGTAAGGAGATTTTGTCAGCCAATTGGAAGTTCCATGGGCCCTGTGCCAGAGACCGTGGGTGCCACAGGAGCATTGGAGGACAACCGGGTCAGTGATTGCAGCTTAGTGGCTTCCTCTCCTCCCAGGGTGGAGAAGTCACAGACTCATACCAGGGAATACCTGGACATTTAAAGTCACTGGGGGAATAAAGACACAATAAAAGACACACAGCCAGCAGAGTACCCTGGCTGGGGTTGGGGTGGCAGCTGCCAGCTGGGACATTACCAGAGAAACTGGGGAGCCTGGAGAAACCTGGATAGGAGAAGAGATGGGCAGTGACTGCCCACGACTCAGATAGTCTCTGGACTGGCCAGAGAGTTGGTCTCTGTAAAAAGCTGGGCACTTGTTAGGAATGGCTGGCCATACCCAAGGATAATTAGCTCCAAAGAGGATCTCAGCCACTGCACAACAGCTTCTCGTACGCAGCAGCCAGGCCAGCTAAGAGGGAGGAGTGGGGGCATGAATCGCTCCCACTCAGGGCACCTATGGACTAATCAAAGGGTTCCACAAGGTGGATTATAGGTGCTGGCCTGGTGCATATATACGGAATGGGCAATGTGGGCTGCACAGCATTCTGAGGGCATGGACTGGGAACTGGACACCCGTGAATATTGTAGCCCAGACCAAGCCCCCATCCTCGTGCAACCACAGGAAAGGAAAAAAAATGAAGCTGAGCCCTACTCTGCCTGTAGCACCGGGGAAGACTAGCAAAACCCCCTTGGCAGGTTTAAAGTCAACAGGAGAGGTCCCCTCCCCCCCCCAAGAGTAAGACAATAAGACCTGGCTCTGTGAAAAGACCAAAGACAGATCTGGAAAGAAGTCAGAAGGTGAGCAGCAACAGCTGAGATAATATCAATTCACTGTCCTTCAGAACTTGCATGTTTTTAATTTCTCTTCTGTTTAATTAGTTTTTGTTGTTTTGTTTGTTTGATTTCATTGTTTGGTTTGTCTTCTTTATTATGCCTCTCATATTGCATTTTAATTTTTCTTCTTTCACTTCACTTATATTCCAATAACACAGTACTCTTGGTCTTTTACTTTTTATTCTTTTATTCAGATTATATATTTCTTATCAGACTATTGTTATTCTAAATCCCACACAACGCCTTTCCCTGGTCTTAATCCATTTCACCATCTTCCTGAGCTTTATTACTGTTGTGTAAGCTGTATTTTCTCTCACACTACGCCAAGTTTCTATCCCTTACTCTCACAATTTCTCCTCCATTGAACATTGCATAAGAGCTCTGCTTTCTTAAGTCAACTAACATTCTTTTTCCCTTTTAATAAGAGTCTTATTTCTTTTTCATCTTTTATAAAAAGTGGCTAGTTGGGTGAAATAGCATGGTATTGCTGTACTTCTCCCAAGATCTCCTATTTGTTCACTACTTGTTAGTACTTTAAATCCCATAGAATAATCTCCCACTCTCTTACTCCATTTCACCTTTGCCCTGCCCCTGATCAGTTGAGTAAGGGATTTTATCTTCTTGTTTTATCTCTCCCCTTTTTCTCTTTCTTCTTCTTTTTTTTTCATTTCCTCTCTCTTTCTTTGTTCCCCTCTCTCAACCTTGGTTTTACTCCTTACTCTTATGAGTGTGCTTCCCCCATCCTCTCAAAATCACTTTTCTTAACTGTAGACATCTCATATTCAGTTTTTTCTTCAATATTCTTATTCCCATTTCACTTTTTAACAAATACCATATGATCTCACCTTTAACTGGAACATAATCAATAGAAGAAAAAAGCAAACAAAATATAACCTGAGACATTGAAGTTGAGAACAATCTAACAATAGCCAGGGGGGGGGGAGGGGGACAGTGGGAAGAGGGGATTACAGGAACTACTATGGAGTACACATGGACAAAACCAAGCAGGAGGGTGGAGGTGGGGGAGGGAGGTGGGTTCAGTTGGGGTGAGGTGGAGGGATGGGGAGAAAAGGCATACAACTGTACTTGAATAAAAAATTTCATTCACCTAGTGTTGCTGTTGATCCTGCTGTGGGTTTTCTGCAATTTAGCTCCCATTGGTCCAGTACCTTTTCAATTTTACTTCAGACCTCATGGTATACTATTCCCGCATCTTACCCCTTTTGTGTTTTACTCATGTTGTAAATTTTGCTTTTTCCTTTTCTTCCCCTTGGTTCTGTTATATGCGAAAGCGAGATCTCTCGTTCCAGGAACTGATGGACTCAGACTCTTAAGAGATTTATAGATGGTTTATTGGCCAAACAAAGCTTTTACCTGCGCAGGGGCAGACTCTCCCAAAGTGACCAGAGTCACGGTGCTCAGTAGAGCTGCAAATGAGAGCCACGCCTAGCGCTTACAGCCTATCAGTTTTATAGTCACATGCAAGCAAGCATAGGCACAGAAGCAGATGTGGCGGTTAGCGATTGGCTCAGGGGATTGGCGCCCTTATACCCCATTGGTGGGGAGTTGCTTACAGACAAATATGAGCGGGAAGACTTCCTGGGCTTATGGCAGGAGTTTAAAATTTCCTATTTCTTGCATTACTTGCTGTGCTAACATCCCACATTTCTCAACCTTTTACTGACCATAGCGATTTCATTATAGCTCAGCTTCCTTCTCAATTCACAACAGGAAACCAGGATGGTTTCGCTGTAACAGCACTAATTTGCTGCAGGCCTGGTCTCAACAGTTCCATCATAACTCTTATCAATCCTTCTCTGTCTAACCACACAATATTTTTCTCTCTTCTAGTCATCTCATATTCCCTTTGTCATATCATACAATATCCACAATCCCTCTTCACATTTATTAATTTTAGGGCTACTGCAGTTGAGAGTGCTGATGTGGTAGATGGGTCCTTTTGGCTAGTGTAGGTATGGTGGTCTGGTAATAATTCTTTGTTCACCAACACCTGTACAACAGCATACAAGATAAAAATGGAGTTGTGAATACCAGTAAACCTGCTAGAGGGGAGGACCAACCAACAAAAGAGCCACCAACAGGTAAAGCCCAAGTACAACAGGAGAGCCCACACAAACAGAAGAAAGGGCAACCTTAGAGCATTGAGACAAGGAGATTGAAGAAACCACACCACTGAGTTCCACAGAACTCTTTCCACAGAAGTTTCCTCTACAAAGTCAGCTGGCAAAGCAGAGCATCTGGAATCACAGAAACAAACTAAAAGAGACACATAAAATGGGGAGACAATGAAAGAAACTGCAATCGAAAAGAATTGAAGACTCTCCAGTAAAAGAGCTAAATGAAATGGAGGCAAGCAAACTATCAGGTATAGAATTCAAAAGAATGGTGGTAAGGATGCTTAAAGGAGCTCACAGACAACTAGGGGCAACAGAGTGGGAACTACAACAGTATGTAAAAGGAAATAGAAACTATAAAAAAGAACCAGGAAGATATTAAGAATACAATTGCTGGAATAAAAAAAATATATACTAGATGGAATTACAAGCTGGATCGATGAAACAGAGGACCAGTTAAGAAGCAGGAAGACAAGGTAGAAAGAAATACCCAGGAAGAGCAGTATACAGAAAATATGAAGATAGCTGAAGGGAACTGCAAGAGAACATGAATGCAACAAAGTTCAAATCATAAGAATACCAGAAGGAGAAGAAAAGGAGCAAGGAACAGTAACCATGTTTGAAAAAATAATGACAGAAAATTTCCCAAACCTGGAGAGGGGGAAAGCAACATAAGTTTAGGAAGCACAGAGAGTCCCAATTAGGATTAACCCAAAGAGGCCTATCCCAAGACACATCATAATTAAAATGCCAAGTTTTAAAGGCAAAGAGATAATCTTAAAAACAGCAAGGGAAAAACAGGAAGTAATATATAAGGCAGTAAAGCTAGCAACTTATTTCTCAACAGAAGCACTACAAGCCTGAAGGGAATGGCAAGAAATATTCCAACTAATGGAAAGCGAAGGCCAGCAACCAAGACTACTCTACCCAGCAAAGCTCTCAATTAAAGTGGAAGATGAAATAAAGAGTTACCAAGACAAAAGTCAGCTTAAAGAATATACTTCCACCAAACCAGCACTGCAAGAAATGCTAAAGGGACTGCATTGAAGAAGGTGAAGGAAAGAGTGCGAGAGAGAGGGAACACAGGTACAAAAAAAGAAAAATGAACAAGTACCTATTAATAATAACCTTAAATGTTAATGGATTACATGCTCCAATTGAAAGACATAGGGTAGATGAATGGATAAGAAAACATGACCTGAACATATGCTGTCTGCAAGAGACCCACCCACCCACCCACACACACACACACACACACACAAAAACACAGATGGAAAGAAAGGGATAGGAAAAAATTTTCCAAGGAAACGGACAGGAAGAAAAGATGGGGTAGCAATGCTATCAGAGAAAACTGACTTCAAAAGAATGGCTGTAGAAAGAGACACAAAGAACATTTCATAATACACAATGGAGTATCTATCAAGAAGACATAAACATTATAAACATATTTGCACCCAACACAGGAGCACCCAAATATATAAGGACAATTTTGGAGGACTTCAAGAAAGATATAGACAGCAACAGACTTATACTAGGGGATTTTAACACCCCACTGTCAAAAATGGATATATTTTCCAAAAAAAATATCAACAAGGACATTGTGGCATTGAACAATGCCCTTGATCAAATGGACTTAACTGATACATATAGAATCTTTCATCCCAAAGAAGCAAAACAGACATTCTTTTCAAATGCACATGGAACATTTTCAAAGCTAGACCACATATTGGACTCAAAACAAGCCTCAACAAATTCAACAAATTTGAAATCATATCACACATTTTCTTGGACCACAAGGGCTTAAAACTAGAAGCTAATCCCAAAGAAAAAACTCCAAAACACTCAAATTCCTGGAGATTGAATAGCATGTTATTAAACAATAAATGGGTTAACAATGAGATTAGGGAAGAAATCAAAATGTTTCTGCAAACAAATGGAAATGAACACAAAATAGTCCAAAACCTATGAACATACAGTAGGCCATTCTGAGAGCGAAATTCATAGCAATACAAGCTTACCTAAAAAAAAAAAAAAGAAAAGAAAAAAAAAAAAGAAAAATCTCAAACAAACAACTAAACTGTACATCTACAAGATCTAGAGGAAAAACAACAAACACAACTCAGAGAAAGTAGAAGGAAGGAAATAATCAAGGCCAGAACAAAATTAAATGACATAGAGACTAAAAGAACAATTCAAAGGAACAATAATCCAGGGGATGGTTCTTTGAAGAGGTACACAAAATTGATGAGCCTTTAACCAGATTCATTAAGAAAAAAAGAGAGAGGACCCAAATAAATAAGATGAGACACAAAATAAGAGAAATTACAACTGATACCACAAAAATACAAAGGATTGTAAGAGATTACTATTAGCAACTACATGCCAAAAATTTTGAAAACAAGGGTGAAATGGACAAATTTTTAGAAAAACAATATCCCAAAACTGAATGAAGAAGAATTAGAAAGCTTGAACAGACCAATAACAGCTGATGACATCAAACAGTCATCAAAAAACTCCAAGAACACAAAATCCCTGGACAGGATGGTTTTGCAGGATAATTTTACAAAACATTCAAGGAAGAGCTACCCCCTATCCTTCAAAGACTATTCCAAAAAATCCAAGAAGAGAGAACACTCCAAACTCATCTAGTGAAGCCAGGATCATCCTGACACCAAAACCAGATAAAGACACAACAAAGAAAGAAAACTACAGGCTGTTATTGCTGATGAATGTAGATACAAAACTTCTCAACAAAATATTGGCAAACTACATCCAGCAATACATCAAAAAGATCAT
This sequence comes from Desmodus rotundus, assembly GCF_022682495.2. Lineage (NCBI taxonomy): Eukaryota > Metazoa > Chordata > Mammalia > Chiroptera > Phyllostomidae > Desmodus > Desmodus rotundus. The sequence continues at coordinate 61,973,579 of NC_071394.1, forward strand.
ACACCATGATCAAGTGATATTCATCCCATGAATGCAAGGATGGTACAACATTCACAAATCAATAAACATAACACATCACATAAACAAAATGAAAGAAACTGCATGATCCTATCAATAGATACAGAAAAAGCATTTGATAAGGTACAGCACCCATTTATGATAAAAACACTCAGCAAAGTGAGAATAGAGGGAGCATACTTCAACATAATAAAGGCCATATACCGGAAACCTATAGCTAACATCATACTGAATGGACAAAAACTAAAAGCTTTCTCACTAAGATCAGGAACAAGACAAGGATGTATGCTTCCACCACTTCTGTTCAGCATAGTATTGGAAGTCCTAGCCACAGAAATCAGGCAAGAAAAAGAAATAAAAGGCATCCAAATTGCAAAGGAGGAGACAACACTGTCACTGTTTGCAGATGACGTGATAGAGTACGTAGAAAATCCTATAGACTCCACCAAAAAACTACTCGACCTAATAAATGAATTTGGCAAAACAGCCAGATACAAAGTCAATACTCAGAAATCAAAGACATTTTTGTATGCCAACAATGAAATATCAGAAACAGAACTCAGGAAAAAAATCCCATTTGCTATAGCTACAAGAAAAATAAAATATCTAGCAAAAATCTAACCAAGGAGGTAAAGGAACTCTATTCAGAAAAGTATGTAACACTGAAGAAATAAATTAAGGAAGACACAAACAAATGGAAGCATATACTGTGTTAATGGATTGAAAGAATTAAAATAATCAAAATGCCCATACTACCCAAAGCAATTTATAGATCCAATGTGACCCCTTATAAAATGCCAATAACATATTTCACAGATATAGAAGAAACATTCAAAAAATTTATATGGAACAATAAACAACTCTGAATAGCCACAGCAATTTTGTGAAAGAAGAACAAAATAGGATGGATTACAATACCTGACATCAAACTATATTACAAGGCCATGGTAATCAAAACAATCTCTCCTGGCATAAGAACAGACACATAGATCAATGGAACAGAATAGAGAGCTCAGAAATAAACCGATGTGTCTATGGTCAATTAGTATTTGGCAAAGGGGGTAGAAGCATATAGTGGAATAAAAATGGCCTCTTCAACAAATGGTGTTGGGAGATCTGGAGAACTACATGTAAAAAAATGAAACTCAACTGCCAACTTACACAATACACAAAAATAAACTCAAGATGGATGAAACAGTTAAATATAACTCATGATACCATAAAAGTCCTAGAGGAGAACATAGGTGGGAAAGTTTCAGATATTCCACGCAGCAATATTTTCACCAATATGTCCCCTAGAACAAGGAGCATGAAGGAAAGACTAAATAAATGGACTTCATCAAAATAACATCTTCTGGATGGCTGAAGAAAACATCAGCAAAACGAAAAGGGAACCAACTATATGGAAAATATGTATTTGCAAATGATACCTTGGACAAGGGTCAGATCTCCAAATATATAAAGAACTCATATGACTCCACTCCAGGAAGACAAACAACCCAATTTAAAAGATGAGGAAGGACCTGAACAGACACTTCTTCAAGGAAGACATACAGAGAGACCAGAGACATATCAAAGGATGCTCAGCATCACTAGCTCAGAGAGATGCAAATTAAAACCACAGTGAGATACCACTTCACATGAGCCAGAATGGCCATCATAAACAAATCAACAAACAACAAGTGCTTGCGAAATTGTGGAGAAAAGGGAACCAAAGTGCACTGTTGGTAGGAATGCAAACTGGTGGAGCCACTGTGAAAACATTATGTAATTTCCTCAAGAAACTAAAAGTGGAATTGCTTTTTGACCCAGCAATTCCACTGCCGGGATTATACTCTAAGATTCCTGAAATACTAATTCAAAAGAAACTATGAACCCCAATGTCTGTAGCAGCAGAACTCACAATAACCAAGTGTTGGAATCATCCTAAATGCCCATCAGTAAATGAGTGGATCAAAAAATCATGGCACAGTTACACAATAGAATACTATGCAGCAGAAACAAAGAAGAATCTGCTATCATTTGCAACAGCCTGGAGGGATCTGGAGAGCATAATGCTAAGTACAATCAGCCAGGCAGTGAGTGTCAAATACCTTATGATCTCACCTATGAGTGGAAATAATCAACAAAACAAATAAGCAAGCACAATATAACTAGAGACATGGAAATGAAGTACAAACTGACTGTTACCAGAGGAGACAGGGGAGGGGCATAACGGGGGATACAAAGGGAAGGGTGGTCAAAGAACATGTATAAATGTTCCATGGACAAAGCCAAAAGGGGGAAGGAATAAATGATGGTGGGTGGTGGGTGTGTGTGTGTTGGTGGAAAGTTTTGGCAGGAATATGGAGACAAATGTACTTGAACAAAAAAAAAAAGATTAAAGAAAACCAAAGAAAAAAAGTAAAAAGGACTCACGGACGTGGACAAGAGTGTGTTGATTAAGAGAGATGAAGGGGGTATAAGGGGACCTAATGGCAATGGAAGGAAATGTAATAAAAAAAATCCACTAATGATGACTACAGTTAGTGAGCTGATTTTTGGCAGAAAGATAATATTTGCATAGTCTCAACGTAATGTTCCCCAACATACATGTCAATTACAAATTGAAAATAGTAACTTTCCAGTGAAGAAGCCTAACAGATACCACTTTAACCAATAAATCAAGATTAACTTTCCAGTAATAAGATATGAACAATGATGAACTAGGAAGGGCTTTCATTTCAGTCATGTTGTTGCCCAAATCTCATTACCTCATCCTCATCACAAGAAAACATCTGTTAAACCAAAACTGAGGCTCTTGATCAATGTTCTTAAAAGGGTCGAGTTCATGAAAGGCAAGGAAAGACAGAGGAACTGTCACCGATTTGAGGAGACTAGGGAGACATGAAAATAATGCAATGTGAGATCCCTGGTCAGAATCTGGGGTAACAAAAAGTCATTAGCAGAAAAATTGGCGTAGTAGCATGCAAACTGTATTTGAAAAATAAAATTTAAAAAATCTGATTTTTAGTCAATAATATTGGCTAATGTTAGTTTTCTGGTTTTGATAGTAATACTATGGTTATAGAAGATGGTAACATTCAGGAAAACTAGCTGAGAATATATGGGAGCTCTCTCATTACTATTTGTGCTAATTTTTAAAAGAAGTCTAAAATTATTTTTTGCAAAAGATAACCAAAAAAGTACCCATGCAGAGTTATGGATATTTTAAATTTTCTTATTTTTATTTATTTGTAGTGTCTATAATGGTTATATATTTATTAACTTTTAATTAAAATAGTTAAAATTGAAAAAAAAATGGTATGCCTTAACCGTAGATGCACAATATTGCTGCCACAAGTTTGCAAGTAAAGAGGAGCCCTAAGGAGTTGACTCACTAATGAGTACTCCCTATGCCCTGAGGTGCTTCAGGAAAGACCTTCCATGGTCCAGCACATAGACAAATACTTGTTCATACAAAGGTATGCAAGGATGTCTTTCAAAGCAGTTTGATCTATTGGGAATAACAATTTATTGGGTTTGCAATCTAAAAACCTATGTTAACTACTCCTTATTGATTGTTGCTAGATTTGTTCAAATCAGCTAATCTCTAAGCCAACTTTTTCCTCATTAATTATAATGAAATGAATCTTTTTTGGTGTTTTTTTCCCCCAAGGAATAAATGCCACAAATGTGGTCACAAGCTCTGATAAGTAATTGTTAAATGCTCTTCATTCCCTGATATTATTGTTTGGTATCTCAAATTGACAAGTGAGCCACTGACATTAGAAAATTCCTTGTGATAACAGATCTGAAAAAGTTAACTGAGCTCAATGCAGAAGCCTATTTTATTCTCACTTAACTGAAGTGTGGCTGTAGGGAAAGCTTTGGTAAAAAGGAAGATAAGTGAGCCCTTTTCTCTTTGCACTTGCTCTTGGGATGAAATATGTATGGAAATTAAGTCATTTTCAGTTCATCTCAATTTTTGTTGTCCTCCTCGTACCTTCCTGACCTTGCTTTGCCCCCGAGCTTTTCCAGGGCTGAGTAATGATAACATAGGTAGAAATCACATGGAAGGCAAGTGTGCAGTATGTATGGGGACTCAAGAATTTAATTTTCTTTCTGGGCAAAGCACTCTGCCTCTTCAAAACTCATTTCCCTTTACAGCAAAATCTACAGAAGTGCATTGGGAGAAAAACTTTTCCACTTTAAATAAATTTTGCTGCTTGTGCTTTACATGAGGAAATTTATGAAGTTCACTTAAAAAAATGGCTAAGTAAAGGGAGTTTCAATCTGAAATGAAGACAGACTGAAGGGAAAAAAACATAAAAATATATGGGGATCTGACTCAGCCTAGCCCATAAGCTCTGCATTGGTGCACACATACATAATGTTAATGAAGGAGTACAGTTTTATAAAACCTGATTAGAGTGTAGACTAGGAGTTTAACGAAATAATCAAAGGAATAAGCTTTAGAGTTGATATCAAAGAATACTCATTGGGTAGAAGAGAATGAAGAGACATAGATAGAAATATCTTCTATTTATTCCTTGGTTCTTAGGGTAAGTGTTTTAAGAAAACAAATAAAATATGAAAGCCTGACTCATGCAAAATAAGAGAACTGTGTATATTTATGGCCAGAAAAAAGAAATATCTTCATTCCTAGTATAATTTTTGGCTAGCAATAATCTTCTAGCAGACTAATAAAAGCATTACAGGAAAGTTAATATACACAGCAAATTCTAAATTCTTATTTATATACTTGTCTTTGGTTCTGAATTTGTAGTTACAAAGTCCACCCAGCCCCCTTCCAGCAAAGTAAAGATGAAACATTTTTATTAAAAAGTCTGCTTCATTTTTATCTCTTAGTTGCAAGTAGCAATAAAGAGGCAGATTTCTAATATAGACAAAAGAATGATGTGCTATGAATGGATGCATCAGCCTAATATGATTAGCATACTTTGGCAGGTATATTTTTTTCTTTGTAAGGGAAAATCATTCCATGCCCCATCACATTCCTCAATTTATATGTAGGAAAATGAGTCATCAGGGATGAGTTGTAGTGTGTGGATGAGACAATGCCCTCATCTTGCAGTTCTATGCATTTTCCACTTTAGATTCTGCACATTGCCCAAAGTTGCCATGCGTTGCTGAGAAACTGTGTTTCTTTGCCCTAAGAAACAAATGCAGAGCAGCTCATTTTTTGAGGTTTTGCTGAGAGGCAGAACTAGAACACAGGTATGAAAAGAATTATTCTTAATAGATAAAAATGTTTTCCCCAAAGTATTGAAAATTCCCTTAGTCTAAGCAGAGTGGTTGTGAAAGATGGACTTGCACAATCATTAACACCAATGTATGTAGGAGGTAATTTGAAAAGATTTTTAGAAAGCCTGTGCTCATCAGCTCTTGGTCTAACTATTGTGCAGCCAGTCACCTGCACATTCCTAAATCACCGTTCCTAGGAAATGGAGGATGCCCTTCTGTGGGCTTTGAGGGAATGAGCCTTGCCAAGACTGAGGGCACACAAAAAGGGCTTTACTCTTGAGGTCATTCATCTGATCTACTAAGAGAGACATAAGGTAGTCAGTATTAATTACTATAAGACTGAATCAAATGATTAAATTATAAGAAGGATTTGAAGTTGTAAATGCTATAGGAACAGAAAATGATTAATCCATTCGAAGAATATTCTATGATCCTAATTTGGCAAAGTCATTGATACAGCAGATCAATATTTATGGAACTTCTCTTTGGAGATTTAAGAATAATTGAGTACTATAGGTTCTAATCTAGATGCAATTTGGTGAACCAAGAGACAGCACAAATAGATATTTGTTACAGTTTACTCAGGCCAAAGGGTAGTTCTAGGCTGTTATCTAGGAAGGAAGGAAGGAAGGAAGGAAGGAAGGAAGGAAGGAAGGAAGGAAGGAAGGAAGGAAGGAAGGAAGGAAAAGAAAAGGGTATATTGAAGTGACGTATGTTCACTAAAACTGAGTGCTGTTAAATTGTTTAATCCCTTAAAGGCTCAACTCATACTATGCATAAATCAGGTTCTGAAACACTTGGCAGATAACAGGCTTCTGGATGTGTGTGTGTTTGTGTGGGGGAAAGTGAGGGATAGGCATTGCTCCTGTACATGAGGGATTTGGAATTAATTAACATAAAAGTAGAACTATGTAAATTGATTTTAAATTGACAAGGAGTAAGCATGAAGTCAATGAAGATAATAGTAAGCAAAATTTTAAGAAGTGCTTAGAATCTCCCTAGTTGGTATAGCTCAGTGGATTGAGTGCCAGCCTGTGAATCAAAGGGTTGTTGGTTCGATTCCCAGTCAGGGCACTTGCCTAGGTTGTGGGCCAGGTCCTCAGTGGAGGGTGCTTGAGAGGCAACCACAAACCGATATTTCTCTCTCTCTCTCCCTCCCTTCCCCTCTCTAAAAATAAAAGAAAAGAAGTAGTTAGAATTATCTCAGTTCTTTTTCAAAACAATCTATACAACAACTCAGAATTTTGGTCACTATTTTCCCAAAAGCATACTGCAAGTAAGTAGTAGAATTAAATTAATTCTTATACTTAACATTTCTGGAAGTCACAAGGAATTTTGCTATGATTGTAGGTCTTCAAATTGGTTTGGATCTTCTAGGTGCAGGATGAAGAAGAACAAAGATGTGTCTGGAATTCTAGACCCCTTTTCTCTCTCACAGTGGGCACAATAGATAAAGCATGCTCTGTAGAAACTCTGTACCAAACAGGAACTCAATAATCTTATTTTGTACTCTTTTGAATGTGACATAAAACAATACCAAATAAAAAGAAAATGAGAAATTCAATTAAGACCTTCAAAGTAAATTCAGTAATATTTTGGTGGGAGAATAATTGTTTTTGTGTTTTCTCATATGAACAATTGAATTCATTGTTTATAAATTGAGATGGAAAAAAGGTGAAACTACCTACCTCTACATTGTAACCATTTTTCTATCTAAAAGAAAAATGTTTATGGCAAGGCTGAATGCCAATAAACATATATGGAAAATTATCAGATCTCTATATACCAAGTATGCCTGACACTCTTGTAAGTTATTCAGCTAAATAAATATATGACAATTCATGTCAGGTATAAGAAATATGAAATCTCCTCACCGGGCTGGTATCATCTGGAAAGGGTTTTTTTTTTAACTAAATTAGATTAAAGAGGAAGAACAACATGAGTCATCTTGTATCAGATCTGCCTTATTAATATTTGTGGCAAGGAATTGGCAAATAATCTAATGAAAAATGGGCATAGTAGCTCTGACTGGTGTGGCTCAGTGGGATGGATGTTGTACTGAAAACTGAAAAATAGGCATAGTTTCTGAATATGGACCCTTCCTTCATGTTATTAAAATGGCCAGTGAGGACATGGAAAGGTCTCAGTGTCACCAGTCATTAGAAAATACAATCAGAAATAAAATGAGGTACCACATCACATCCACTAAACTCGCTGTATGTCCAATGATGCTGTGGAAGGACTGGAACCCTTATATATTATTGCCCAGAATGTGAAGTGGTGCAGTGGCGGGGGGGGGGGCTCTTCCCTCTGGGCTCCCCCGGCCACCACAGATGAGAATAAGACTACCAAGACATGACCTGCTTGGGGAAGAAAAGTGGCCAATCTCTCAAAGGAGAAGGGCCCCGAGCCTTTTCCTCTATGGGCTTTTATTAGGTTCATTCGCACAGGAATACAGATAAAGCTCATCAATCATTGTCCGGCAGTAAGGGTTAAACAATATATAACTTACAGAAAACTTTGAGGGCTTATTCTGAGTTATGGTCAATTAGCTAAAGGGCTATAAGACTTTGGGAAACAAACTCATCTCAGGCTTGGACCCTTATCATTTAAACTGAGGGTATAAACAAAGCAGGTATCACAGGATTCTATGCATTCTTTCTTAGGCCTGATGGCCCTGGGGAATCCGCCCTTTCCAGCACAGGACTGCACTGCCCTCTGTCATTGTTTCAGGCTTACATCAGGCAGGGGAAGTAAGGTAGCCAAGAGATTAGGAGACTTCTTGAAGACAGAATGAGGACTCAGGCTATGTCAAAGCTGAGGGACGAGGGTCCATCACCCCCTTTTTCTATAGCCCTCCCAAGTCCTTCCCCACGAGCCTTTTTCGTGACCATGCCTGTCTTAGGTTGTTACTCCCTTGAGGAATCTTACCCGTCATTGGCTAACTGGTCAAGCTCAGGGCCAAGCAGGGTGAAGTAAAGTGGGCAGAGATGGCACCCCTGCCAAGGAGATAAGCTTTGTCTCCTTAATGGCTTATGGTCCCAAGGTCTCTGACTTAACCTTAACCATGGGGATTATAGCTTTTGAAACCAGGCAGGGCGGTTCCCAACAGTGCAGGCATTTAAAAGAACAGTTTGGTATTTCCTTAAAATATGAAATAGAGTTACCAAATGATACAACAACAACACTCCCTCTGAGAGGAATACCCAAGTGAACTCAAAATATATATCAACACAAAACCTTGTAAATAAATTTTTAAGCAGCATTATTTACACTATAATAAAGGGAAAAACTGGAATGTTTATCAACTCATGTGTGGATAAAAATATTGGAATATTCACACAATGGTATATTTATTCAGCCATTACAAAAAGGAATGAATACTGATATGCTATAACATTGATGGAAACTTGAAAACACTGTGCTAAATGAAAGAAGCCAGTCACAAAAGATCACACATTGTGTGGATTACAATTATATATAGAAGATAATTTCTGGGGATCTAAGAACAGCATTTGACTAAAGTGAATAATAAAGTACTTTCAATTATATACTTGAAAGTTGTGAAGAAAGAAGACTTTAAATGTAAAAAATGTAGAAAAATATAATGGTAGTTATGTGACATGATAAAGGTATTAGTTAATCCTATTGTAGTAATCAAATCAACATGTTATTGAATCAACAAGTTGTATACTTTAAACTCACACAATATTATATGAGATGGGACCCCAAAAAACCCCTGGAATTTATTTAAAATTGTATATTTACAATGGAATACTATACAGTAGAAAGAAAGAAGGAGCTCCTACACTTTGTGACAGCATGGATGGAACTGGGGAGCATTATATTAAGTGAGGTGGTGAAAGATAAATACCACATGGTCTCACCTATTAGTGGAGCCTAATCAACAAACCAACAAGTAAGCAAAATATAACCAGAGACATTGAAATAAAGAACAAACTGACAGTAATCAGAAGGGATAGCAAAGAGGGATAATGGAGGAAAATAGAGGAAGAGCCATCAAGGGACATGTATAAAGGACACATGGACAAAGCCAAAAGGGGTAGGTTTGAGGGTGGGAGGTGAGGATGGGTGGGGTGGGGTGGTATGGTTGAGGAAATTGGAGGCACCTGTACTTGAATAACAATACAAACATTTAAAAAAATAAATAAAATACAATAAAATAAAATTCTAAAAAGAAACAAGTAAAATTTGATAAATTATTTGAGAAATGAGCATAAGTATATTTTATATTTTTAAAATTAATCAAGTTGTACAATAGCTTTTAAGCAAAATTGGTATTTTAACTTTAATGACAGATTGATACTCTGACTTGAGTGATGAAGCAGCTTCTGATTATTTGGAAAGCAAATCTGAATTGGTCTTAAGTGTTGGTCTCCTGTGTCCCATCAGTGTTTATTGGATTGAGGTTCCCAGGAGCATATTGTAGGAATAATTCATATTGGTAACAAGATGTGTTGATGCATGCTAAAATGTATAAAGCACTTCTGTAAACTGATATTGTCAGTAAACCATATGTTCCCATTTCTCGAGTCTATTATATAAAAATAGAAAACATTCTCTGGATATTTATTATGTATTAGGCACTATTCTTTGTTCTTTCAATGAATTAACTTATTTAGTTCTCAATCATTAACCTTATTTTATAAAAAATCACACATGTGTCAAAGTCACACATGTAATTAAAAAGTGAAGCTGAGGTTGACAAAACATTCCAGAGCTTAGATTAGCAAAAACACTTAATTATTTATTTACATATTTACAGATATTATCCACCTGTAGTACCATTAGACCTTTGCAAAGTATTCACATTGAAACATTCAGGAAAACATTCCCAAAAGTGCCAGACTGGGGCTTTCAGTTGGCAAGCGAATTATTATCACATTGTCTATTTTCAACAACTTTCTAAGAGCACATTCTTAGTTAACAGACAGTTGTCATAGTGCAGTAATTTTAGCCACTCAACTAAATGCAATGTATTTTAAAATTGATTATATCATTACCATTTTTATGATTTATTTATTTAATTTTTTCATTTTTTATTATTGTTCAAGTACAGTTGTCTCCATTTCCCCACCACTACTCCCCCCACCCCAGCCATCCCCTCCTCCAACCCTCGATCTTAACCCCCTTTGGCATTATCATTTTATTTAAGCTTCACTCTCACTATTCAGGATTCAATATGCTTTGGGATTGGAGTGAAATTTTTGAGTTCAGTAGAGAGGAGGAAGTTCTATTAGAATATCTGAACTAGACCTTACTGGTGAGGTTCAGTTGGTTGGGCATGATTTTACAAAACAAAAGGTTGCCAGTGCAATTCCTAGTGTGGGCACATGCCTGGATTGTGGGTTCAGTACCCAGACAGGGAGCATACTAGAGGCAACCAATCAATGTTTCTCTCTCACATTGGTGTTTACCTCCCCCTCCTTCTCTTTATCTTCCCCTCTCTCTAAAAATAAAAATAAATAACAATTAAAAAAGAATACCTGAACTAAGGAAGATGCAATATTTTTTTGATGTTTTCTTATTTCAAATTGGAGTAATTTCTGTAAGAAAACACATTATAATTGTTGCTAAAAATAGAAGTTGGAATAATATTTTTCCAAGGATTTATAACAGAAAATAAGTTTTATATTGATTCTTTCAAAAAATAACTTAAAGACCTACTGTACCCCAGACAATTTTTTTTTTTAATTGCTGGTGATACAGCAGTAAACCAAACAGACAAAATACCCTGCTCTCAATTTTACTGCCAATTGTTTTTGGACCTATGAAAACCTGTAGAAGAAGGAACAAAGATGTAAATATTTTGAGTGCCCTAGCAGGGGACATAAATAGGTAAATAAGGCAGAGTTAAAATGCCAGGGAATGGTGGGGACTGTAATGAACTAGAGAGTTCAGACCTGGCCCAGAGGTTTTGGGCTTTATTTCTTTAAATCATTTTACAAAAAAAAAAAAAATCATTTTACCAGCCAATCAAATGTGTCTGATTTTTAGAATAAGGGTGATTGCACCTTTCCCCAAGAATCTCAAGAACTGAATGGTACTTTAAACCATCCATTCCAATCCTTGTTCATAATTAAAGATATACAATAATGTATGCTACAAGAAATGAATCAAAATCTCTTTTAGCCTTTCTAGGGATGGGAATCTCAGTACTTGCTGGATTAGTCTACTCTTTCTGGTTGGCTCTGACTTTATATAGATCCTTCCCTTTGAGTTTACTTTAGTGTATACTGGAAACACATATGCCCAAAGACAAATCACATCAAAGTCTACCTTAAATCAATCAATCAGCAAGTATTATCTGATGATGTTTGTGTATTATTCCAAGGCTAACCAAAAAAAGTATAAAATATCCAGATGAGTTGACAGGACTAACACTGATGAAAATAAATAAGTATTAGAGACTCTATATCAGTTATTATAACTTCAATAAATACTAGAGTTAGGAGATAGCATCTATAAGACTGATGAAAAGGAGAAGCAGAGAGATCTCACATGTAAGTGAAATCATATAGTATTTGTCTCTGTCTGACTTATTTCACTTAGAATAATGCTCTCAATATCCATACGTGTAATTTCAAATTACAGAATATTCTTTTTCCTCATAACTATGTAATTTAGCATTGTGTGTGTATGTATATATTTATATATTCTCCCAAATACATATATATACATACACACACACACACACACATATATATATATATATAATATTGCATCTTTATTTTTCCATTTTACTGTACACAGACAAGGTTGTTTCCAAATAACATCTATTGTACATAATACTGCAATAAATGTGAGAATACAGATATATCTTTAATATTCTGGTTTTATTTCCTCTGGATGTATAACCAGACGTGGAATTGCTTGATCATATTGTACTTCTATTGCAGTTTTTTGAGGAAGCTTCAGAATGATTGGAAGATATTTTGTTTTGGCAATTTGAATATATCATGTCCCTCCATTCTGGTCTGCAAAATTTTAGTTGAAAAATCTGCTGATAATCTTATAGGGGTTCCTTTGTATGTGACAAGTTGTCACTCTCTTGCACCTTTGAGGATTCTCTCTTTGTCTTAACTTTTGACATTTTAGTTATAATGTGGATGTGTTCCTTTATGTTTATCTTATTTGAAACTCTCTGGGCTTCCTGGATCTGTACTTTTGTTTCCTTTCCAAGGTTGAGGAAGTTTTTAGCCATGGTTTTTCTAAATAATTTTTCTGCCCCTTTCTTTCCTCCTTTTCCATCTAGGACCTCTATAATGCCAGTGTTAGTCTGCTTGATGTTGTCTCATAAGTCCCTTAACCTATATTCACTTTTTGTCATGTTATGTTCTTTTTGCTGCTCTGATTGGGTGAATTCTAATACTTTGTCTTTGAGTTTACTGATCTTATGCTTCTTCTAGTCTGCTATTGAACCCCTCTAGTATAGTTTTCAGTTCAATTATTGTATTCTTCAGCTCTGTGACTTCTATTTGATACTTTTAAGTACTTTTAATCTTTGTTGAAGTTCACACTATGTTAATTCATTCTTTTCCCAAATTTGAGCATCTTTATGACTATTACTTTGAACTATTTATCATGCAAATTACTTGCCTCAGTTTCGTCAAGGTTCCTCCTCACCCCCTGAGGATTTACCTTGTTATTCTGTTTGGAACATATTCCCTTGTTTCTTCATTTTTCTTTACTCTGTGTTGGTGTCTATCATTGGATGAAACAGCCAGTTCTCCCAGTCCTGAAGGAGTGTCTTTATATAGGAAGTAAACCTTATTACTAACCCCTGCTCTAGATCTTGATATCTCTCAAATCTGTGCAGCTGGGCAAGCAGTCTATTTTATTTCTAATGACTCCAAGTAGTTGAGAGTATGCTGAGACCTGTCAGTGTCCCAAAGGTAGGATCTCAGTCAGCACATTTTCAGGCTGATTGGAAGCCAGACACTCAGGCAGGAGATTTTAAAGTGCAAATATAGTCCTGTGGGACTGCAAGCAGAGGCCCTGCTGGCCTTCAGGAGCATGCAATCTGGACGTTTCCCTTGGGTAGCAGTAATCCCCATCTCTTACTGTTTCCCTGAAGTGACGTTTTGCCCGATATCTTCATATGTTATACATGGAGCAGAGGAAGAAAAACTAATTAAAACTTAAGAAATAAAAGGTTACAAAAATATTATTTCCTTACTTCAACCTGTCATAAAATGAATTGATAAAATAAGAAATAAGCCTTGTCAAATGCCAAAACATTTGTGAAAATATTACAATAAGCTTTTAGCTGTATAAGTAGATTACAAATTTGGAGTCTTTTTTGCAAACCTTTGAGCTTATCTTATTTGTTTATACTTGCGTATTTTTTGCTTCTGGGTATAAAACATCTATTCTTAAGAGCAGAGATTTTATACATCACACTAAAACTAAGACCCCTGGCTCCTAAAACAGTCTTTAAGGACTCTAGATACTCCATTGTTTACAGAGAAAATGAATAATCTAAGAATATTGTGGTAACTCTCCAACACATAACAGTCACTTTTTATACTAAGATTTATACAACAAGAAAAATAAATAAAATGCTTAATCTGTAACATTTGTTCTTTTTCAAAACATTCTGAATTAATTTGTTCTAAAGAGCTGAAAGCATCTGGCTAACATCCAGAAGCAGTTTCTTTCAGAACATTGCAATCCTGATTGGGTTCAACATATTAATTCCAGAATACATTCACAGCAAACCATCCCTGAAGTAGCTATTCCTCTAAGCCAGGTTCTTAATTTGAAAAATTCAGTTATTTGGGTATTGGTTCTCTTTAGAGTATTTTAATATTATAGGCAAAGACTTGTATTGCTTGAAAAAAAAGGGCTCAAATGAAAATTAGCTTTTATTGTTAACAATGGATAAAATTAAACTAAGTGTTTATTTGTCCTAACACAATGACTGATGCATAGTGCTTACTGGTTCCTAATAACTAGAAAATGCTTTTTAGAATTTACAAAGCACTGTCACATACTATTATGACAGTATATGTATAGTATATAAAATACTATTTTATTTACTACTCACTAGAGTTCACATATTTATCACCATTGTTGAAATTTTAAACAACACAAAAACAGTAAATTTGTTACCACAGAGTTCATCTGGGATAAATGTGACAGTATGGATTGACCTGCAGAACATTATGCAAAGTGAAATGAGCCTTTCAGAGAAAGACAAATGCCATATGATTTCACTTATATGTGGAATCTGATGAACAAACTGAACTAACAAAGAAAATAGAGAGAGACTCATAGATAGAGAGCAGGATGACAGCTATGGTGGGGAGATGAGGGGATGGAGGGATTGAGCAAAAAGGAAAAAGGACTAATGAACTTGGAAAACAGTGTGGTGATTGTGGAAGGTTGTATAAGGGGACTAAATGGCAATGGAAAAATACAATAAAAATTAAAAAAGAAATAACACAAACATTTGAGTGCATGCAGAACTGAAATGAGAAACAGAAGAAAGCAAAACTAGGCATACTGAAGAAGAGCTGCATGGAGAGAAAATGAGGTGTTTTTTTAAAAAAATAAATCCCTATCTTTTCAATCAAAATGCAATAGTCTTGAAACCATTGGTTCTTAGTTTTGCAGGTAGCAAATGCATGTAGGACCCAAACTGAAAATTGTACTGTGCTTAGCAAATATCAAATATGAATGATGAAAAGTAAATATCAAATATAAAATGAAACCCTAACCAAACCCAGACTGGGCTGTTTGTAAAGACCAGTAATTGATTGCTCATAATCATTCACCCATATATTTATCCCTGACTAACAAATACCATCAGCAGTTTAACATCAAGTAAGAAGGCAAGGCAAATTCACTTATTGACGTTGTTTCAGAAATTACAAGCATTAAAAAGTGATTATTAGTTTATGTTTTTGGTCACATAATGTGTCTTCAGTTATTGAAATGGGTTGGAACACAGCTATAAATGAGCAGACTTATATATGTTATTAAAGTTAAGTTGGTAAAATTAAAAATGGAATATTATAGTTTTAGAATATTAAGTGTAATCCCAATGGTAACCACAAAGAATATAGTTATAGAATATACAGAAAAGGAAAAAAAAGAGGGAATTAAAATGGCTTACTATAAAAAATAAATACAAAAAAAGACAGTAACATGAGGAATGAGGTACAAAAAGCTGTAAACTATATAGAAAACAAATAGCAAGCAACAGAAGTGAGTCCCTCTACATTGGTGATTACTTCAAAGGTAAGTGGAATAAACTCTGTGAAAAGATTGGCAAAAAAGGATAAGAAGAATGATTGACCTATATGCTATCTGCAAGAGATCAAAGACAAATAGATTAAAAGTAAAAAGATGGAAAAATATACTTCATGTAAATAATAACCAAAAGAAATCAGGGGTGGCCATATTAATATCAAACTATACTTTAAATAAGAAAAATTCACATAAGACAAAGGAGGACATTATATATTAATAAAAAGATTTAATACAGTAAGAAGATACAATAATTATAAACATTTATACACCTAATAACTGACCCTCAAACTATATAAGCATAACTTAAAGAATAGAAGGGAGTGATCAACATTTCTATAGTAAGTTAGAGAATTCAGTATCCCACTCTCAATAATGACTAGAACAACCCTAATAATGATTAGAGACCAGTCATAAGATAATTAAAGAAATTGAAGAATTGAACAACACATTTAACCTCTAGATCTAACAGACATATACAGAAAACTGCGACAACAACTTATACAAATCCTGTCAAGGGCATATGGGACATTCTTTAGGGTAGACCATCTGTGAACCCACTGAGGAAGTCTCAATAGATGTAAAAATATAAACATCATACAGTGTATCTTCCATGACCACAAGGGATAAACTTACAAATCAATAACAGAAGGAAAACTGGAAAATGAGCAAATTTGTGGAAATTAAAGAGCATACTCTAAAGCCACCAATGGGTTGAAGAAGAAATCACAAGGGAAATCAGCAAATACAGAGACAAATGCACATGAAAGTATCACACATAAAAACTTGTGAGAGGCACAGAAGGCAGTGCTGAAGGACATTTATAGCTCTAAATGCATACATGAAAGAGATAAGAACTCAAATAAAAAATGTAACTTTAAAACGTAAGGGAGTAGGCTTCTGGCCAAGATGGAGGCATAGGTAGACACACTGTGCCTCCTTGCCCAACCAACAGAAGAACAACGACAAATTTAATAACAAAAACCAACCAGAACTGACAGAAAATTGAACTGTATGGAAGTCCTACAACCAAGGAGTTAAAGAAGAAACATTCATCCATACCGGTAGGATGGGCAGAGACAGGCAGCTGGGTAAAGAGGACTCTGGGCAAGGCAATGGCTGGAGGACTGGTGCAGGCCAGGCAACAGCTGGTGGGCCCTGCAAGGCAGCGGCTAGCTAGACAGGGTGGTCCCACATTTGTGTGCAGATAAACTGAGAGGAACAACTGGGGAGCGAGACAGACTGTGCAACCCAGGGTTCCAGCACAGGGAAATAAAGCCTCAAAGCCTCTAACTGAAAACACCTGTTGGGGTTGAGGCAGCAGTGGGAGAAACTCCCAGCCTCACAGGAGAGTTCACTTGAGAGACCAGCAGGATCCTTGAATGTATGCAAACTCACCCACCTGGGGAATCAGCACCAGAAGGGCCCAATTTGATTGTGGGTAGTGGGGGAAGTGACTGAAAACCAGCAGAGAGTGGAGCAAGCAGCATGGTCCGCTTTTGGACCCCTACCCCACATATAGCTTCATAAGGCAGTGATGTGGGTTGCCCAGCCTTGGCTCTAAAGGCTCCACCCCTTACTACATAACAGGTACACTGAACCAAAATAAATGGCTCAAATGAAAGAACAGATCAAAGCTCCAGCAAAAATACAACACAAATATTGTTGACAAAAGAGATAGCCAACCTATAAGATGCAGAGTTCAAAACACTGGTAATCAGGATGCTCACAGAATTGGTTGAATATGGTTGCAAATTAGAGGGAAAAATGATGACTATGCTAAATAAAATAAAGGAAAGTGTACAGGGAACTAACAGTGACAGGAAGGAAACTGGCACTCAAATCAATGGTGTGCACTAGAAGGAAGAAGGAAACATTCAACCAGAAAAGAATGAAGAAACAAGAATTCAAAAAAATGAAGAGAGGCTTAAGAACCTTCAGGACATCTTTAAACTTTCCAACATCCAAATCATAGGGGTGCCAGAAGGAGAAAAGAAAGAGCAAGAAATTGAAAACATAATGAAGGAGAACTTCCCCCAATCTGGCAAAGGAAATAGACTTTCAGACAGTCCAGGAAGCTCAGAGAGTTCCAAAGAAGTTGGACCCAAGGAGGAACACACCAAGGAACATCATAATTAAGTTACCCAAAATTGAAGGTAAGGAGAGAATCTTAAAAACAGCAAGAGAAAAAGGAGACAGTTACTTACAAAGGAGTGGCTGTAAGACTATCAGCTGATTTCTCAAAAACTTTGCAGGCAAGAAGGGGCTGGAAAGAAGTATTCAAAGTCATGAAAGGCAAGGACCTACATCCAAGATTAATATATCCAGCAAAGTTATCACTTAGAATGGATAAAGTGCTTCCTAGTTAAGATCAAGTTCAAGGAGTTCATCATCACCAAGCCCTTATTATATGAAATGTTAAAGGGACTTGTTTAAGGAAAAGAAGATAAAAAACATGAACAGGAAAATGACAACAACCTCATAGTTATTAACAACTGAACCTAAAACAAAAACTAAAATGAACTAAGCAAACAACTAGAACCGGAACAGAATCACAGAAATGGAGATCACATGGAGGGTTATCAACAAGAGAGTGGGAGGGGGAGAAAGGGGGAAAAGGTACAGAGAATAAGTACCATAAATGATAGGTAGAAAATAGACAGGGGGAGGGTAAGAATAGTATAGGAAATGTAGAAGCCAAAGAACTTATATGTATGACCCATGGACATGAACTAAGGGGGGGAATGCAGGTGGGAGGGAGAGTGCAGGGTGGAGGGGAATAAAAGGGGGAAAATGGGATAACTGTAATAGCATAATCAATAAAATATATATAATAAAAAATAAAATGTAAGGGACTAGAAAAAGAACAAAATAAGCCCAAAGCAGACAGAAGGAAACTGTAAAGATTATAGTGGAGAGAAGTAATCTAGAAAATATAAAAACAGTAGAGAAGATCAAAGAAACCAAAAGTTAGTGTTTGAACAGATCAATAATATTGTGAAAACTTTAGCAAGATTGTCTAAGCAACAGGAGAGAAGACTTCAAATTACCAAATCAGAAATGAAGGTGGGCATTACTACCAATTCTACAGAAATAACAAGGAGATTGTAAGAGATTAGTATGAACAACTGTACATGACAGATTGGATAAACTACATAAAATGGACTAATTTCTAGAATCACAAATGACCATGCCTCAGAACTCTAGAAATGATAACATGGTGCTAACATAAGGTGAGAATGTAAATCAGTATAGTCATTATGTAAAATGGTATTATGTAATGTAATGTAACTCTTCTGTGATCAAACAATTCCATTTCTGTGTACTCATTACTGAGACTCATTACTTTTTTGGATTAATTATAGTCTCTGTATGGTACTTTCCATCCTCTTTTTATTTTGGTGAAAATATAGTCTTTACTTCTCTCTTAAATTCCCAATTAGCACTTATTCTTTGTGAGAAAGTTCTTCCTCACCTCAGAAGTATGGTGTGGAAAACTGGAAATGGTAAGAATGATGCAGAAAGACCAAGCTTGGAGCTGTTTTTCAACTCTAGTATGATATCGTTAATAGCACTGGTCCTTCCCTCTTACATGATAACATGCTCTGTCAGCTGGAAACTGATATCTTGCTAGGTCAGAAATGCAAGAATAAGTGAAATATTCTATAAAGATAGAACATTATATTATGCAGGGGCCAGTGGAATTGTCTGACAGCCAGAGTCACATTGTTCTCTGGCCCAATCAATGTAGACATGTGGGAAAAAAAGAAAAGGACCAGAGGGAATGATTTATGATAAAATATTAGAAAAAATTATACATGGATGCTTTGGTCAAATTCAAAGTAGTGTGGCTAGTAAGTCGAATTGGATCTTGTATTTTCTTCCACTGAGTGCCATCTCAAATGTTCACATTGAAATTGTCCAGGGAAAGAAAAGATTATGGACTCCAACGCTACAATAAGGATGATCACAGTACTGCCATATTTGAAAATGCGATTGACATTGTACCATTGATTTTAGATGTACTTTTTCTCCTTTGCTATGTTGTGAACTGTGAACTGTGAACTGTTTTGTCTTAGAGTTGTTTAGAGAAGATTTACAACTTCCCTTGTCTTTGACATATTAACATTCCCTTTGTTAATCTATATTATTTACCATTACATTCTTGTGTACCTTGTTTCACAAATATTAAAATTCTCATTTCAATTCCAGCCGTCATTCTAACCTTTTAGAGATCATTGTTGAAAGTTCTTTTTCTACTTACCTAATGTTGATTAGGATGAAAAATTTTAAAAAAATGCATCAGACTACATATTGAGAATTTTCTTCTAAAGACTGCTTCATTTTATGTCCCCACTTTTAAAAAATGGGAACACGTTCTATGTTAATTTCTATAGCTGGGACTTCTTTTGATTCACATGTTTTATGGATCAGATATGTTTTATGTTGGCCTGTACAGTTTGGCCAGATAAAAGGTTTAGCATAGTTTAGCATTTAAGAGATAAAACTCCATGGTAAGAATGTCTGGGTTTCTAATCCTAGCCACAACATGGCCTAGTTCTGTGATTTGAGGCAAGGTAACCTCTCAGAGCCTTCATATCTTCATCTGTAATATAGAGATAATTCCACCTACAAACTATTATGCACATATAAGAATATCTAGTATGTGGAAACAGTCAATAAAAGCTTAGCTATTATGAGTTTCTGAAAATCAAAGAAGGTGAAATAATAATAATAGGTCCTCAGTTTTCCAACTTTATCTTAAGAAGAAATAAGTCAATGAGAAATACTCAATTCTAATAGAGGCTGGAGGTGGGATTAATTAAAGAAGATTTGAGTCTTATCCAAGGTGTGGAATTACTGCACTGTTTATTGTGTTTACACAAATGATAATTTGATTCCAAACTTAACATTGCTTGCTTTCCTCTATGAGCACAAGCTAAGCACTTGAATATGGTGTCACTACAGAGGCCAAGTTATGGCCCAGGTATAATTATTAATATCATCTCTGTCATCAGTTACATTCATATGGAGGGATAAAATTCAGAGTGAAAATCTTCTACCTTAGGAGCAGAAGTAGAGGTCTAGGCACAGATGTCATTGGCACCATTACCATTCTATGTTATTTTTTTTATTATTATTGATCATGCAGTAAAATAAATATGCTATTTTTTGTTTTTGATACTTTTGAGTACCATGTATGCCTTTATTTTTATGTATGAATGAGGTTAGTGAGATTGAAATAAGCCTTATAAATATTCCCCCAAATAGTCTATAAACCATTCTTGAACATACTTCATGTCTGGTCTGTTATAATATCATCATAATTGATATTCTGTATTTTCTAAGTCTTCTCACATGTCTCTGACTTCATTCTGACCCATCTCCATTAATCTCAAGGTCAGACATTACAACCAGGCTATCATCTTATCATCTTCAGCTTTTCTCTGATGAATGTTCCCATATCTTTTTTCATCCTCACTATTGCAACAGACAGCTAATGATTTTCTCACTGGGAGTTTTGAATTCCTTCATTCTGTTCACTAAATTCTTGTATTAGTGGTTTTTCACATGCCTTCCTAGTAAGTTACTCTCATGGTTTGAAATATTTAACATTTAAAAAATTTATACAATACAGCACAAACTTCCTAGTATAGCATACTAAATGATTATTGATTAGTCTCCATGTATTGCCTTATTAACAAATGTGTTCTTCTGGAGTTACAGTTTCCTCAGTAGGGGTAGGGGGGTGTGTGTGTGTGTGTGTGTGTGTGTGTGTGTCTGTGTCTGTGTGTAATAACTCTGACTTTGGCCATTCTTCTCTCTGTGCCTGGAATGATGACAGGGATGAGCCTGGTGGGGTATCTATATTTCTGCCTTGAGGTTAATGGGTTCCTGCAGGTTGAGGCACTATGGTATATGGATGTCAATGATGCTAGTGTAGTGAATCAGGCATAGGTATTGTCCACACTGGTTTGTAGGCTAATCCAAAGAACAAATAATTACTTTTGGAGGCTTCTCTTACACCCATTCTTGGCATCTTTCTTCTCTAACTTGCTATTCCCAACCAAAGGCTTGATCACTACAATCTTTGCGCCTCAGTCATATTTTCTACAGATGTCTTTCAAAGCATTTTTTGTCCCTTTTTTTTTTTACTCAATCTTTTGATTTCTTTAATGGTTAATTTTTATGTCAACTTGACTAGGACACAGAATCCAACCCTGATATTTGGTCAGATGTTATTCTAGATATTTTTGTGAAAATATTTTATTTTTCAGATAAGATAAAATCAAAGTTGTGGTATCTGAGTAAAGCAGATTACTCTTCATAAAGTGCATTGGGCAGGTCTCACCCAATCTGTTGCGGGCCTGAATAGAAAAAAACTGATTTCCCTGGAAGAAGAGGGAATTTTTCTAGCAGACCACCTTGGAACTTATATTGCATTTCTGCCCTGGGTCTCCTGGGTCTCCAGCCTATTAGTTTATGCTGCAGATTTTTGACTTGTCAAGCCTCCACAATCATTTTGACTAATTCCTTAAATTCTGTCTATCTATATCTATCTATCTATCATCTACCTATCTATCATATATCTATCTATCTGTCTATCATCTATCTATCTATCTATCTATCTATCTATCTATCTATCTATCTATCTATCATCTATCTATAATCTATCATCATCTGTCTACCTATCCATTATCATGTATGTATTTGGTTCTGTTTCTTTCTAAATCTTGACTAATATATTACCTAAATGGAACTTGAGGACAAAGCTATGTTCTTTCATTTTTTAATTACCTAACATTTTCCCTGATATTCAGATTGATGAATAATGAATCTATTCAATATATAAAGTATCATTCATGTTAATTTCATGTTAATATTACTAACCTCTTATTTCTATAAAATATATTCGATATTCATTTATCTGATCAAATAACTGCTAACATATCTTCAATGGCATCTTAGTACCTCAGGATTAGATGACAAGTCCTCTCTCTTGTATTTTGTGCCTTTACACTAACACCTGAACCACTGCATGGAGCACCTTCTTCCCCACGTTGTAAACACTGCACTCTGAGCAGCTGTTTTTTTCCTGTACCATAGAACACTTTGTATATCCTCCTCCTCTGCCTCTCCTCAGACTGTCCTCCCTGCAGGAATATCCACCACAACATCCACCTGTAAAATCCTGCCTCCATTAATTCCCACCTTCTCTGAGATACTTTCTCTTTCAATTCAATTCTAAAGCTCTGTCTTCTTATTTTAAAACCCTTCTAAAGCCATAAATTTAACATATTATGTAGTGCCTGGCATTTCTGGTTCATTTTTTTTCTCTCTGTTCCTTATGTTAGTGTCAATTTGTTACTTTAGGGCAAGCATTTAATGCTAATAATGTACAAATATGAAAAAGGTGAACAAAACATATATTTTCAAAGAATTTAGAGAGGTTAAAATTATGGCATTGTATTTTGACCTTATTGCTAGTATGACTTTAGAGTAGTTATTAATAGGTGCTTATAGGAGCTTGAATTATTATAATTTATTTTTGAAATCTTCATTATTGAAATTTTATTTGCTTATAAAGTTCCTGCATTTTTTAATCATTAACTTGAAGGAACCAAATTATTTTTCTTTTGGAACCTAATCAACAAAACAA
The DNA here is from genome assembly GCF_022682495.2 of Desmodus rotundus. NCBI lineage: Eukaryota > Metazoa > Chordata > Mammalia > Chiroptera > Phyllostomidae > Desmodus > Desmodus rotundus. The sequence goes on from NC_071394.1 coordinate 61,996,779, forward strand.
ATAAGCAAGTAAAATATAACCAGAGTCATTGAAGTAAGGAACAAACTGACAGTAACAAGAGGGGAGTGGGATGGGGATAATGGGGAGGGGAAGGGAAGGGTCGTCAAAGAACATGGATAAAGGGCACATGAAGAAAGCCCAAAGGGAGGAGAACTGAAGGTGGGAGGTGAGGATGGGTGGTATGCTGGGGAGTGGTGGTGGGGAAAATGTAAACAACTGTACTTGAACAATAAAAAAATAAAATAAAAATGGAAAGATTGACAGAAATAAAAGAATAAATTGATAAAATAATCTTGATTTTAAAGAAATGACAAGCTGAAGAGAGAGAAAAGGAGGTCTATCTGTCTGTCTACTATCTATGTACCATCTATCTATCTGTCTATCTATCTAGACAGAGACATAGAAAGACGGAGACAGAGAGAGTTTGGATTTTTCAGTATCTGCACACTTGTGTCTGTGTGCATGACTTAAGAATTATTATTTTGCTGAAGATATTTCAAAAGTTATGCTTTAAAAGAGGAATAAAGCTCAAACTCAAAGGTAGTGTAACAAAAGAAACATCTAAACATACCCATGACATACTATTTTATAATGTCATTTTAAAAGTAGAATAAATAAAGAAAAATGGGACATTGATTATAAACCTTTTTATAGAAGCATTTTTTGGTTCACAGCAAAATAGAGGGAAAGTACCAAGATTTCCCATAGAACCCTTGTCTCCCCATGTGTATAACCTTCCCCATCTTCAACATCCCTCACCAGTGTTGTACAGTTGTTACACTGATAAACATTGACATGTCATCATCACCCAGAGTCCATGGTCTACATTATGCTTCATTATTGGTGGTGTACATTCTATGAGTTTGGACAAACCTTTATTAATAAGTATCCACTATTAGAGTATCATACAAAATATTTTTACTGCATTATGAATCCTTTGTGTTCCTCCTACTCACCCCTCCTTCCAGCAGACAAAATCCTTGGCCAAAGTCAATATTTTTACTGTCTCTACAGTGTAGCCTTTTCTAGAAGCTTAATAGTAGATTCTTATAATATGTAGCCTTTTCAGATTGGCTTTTTTAACTTATTAATATGTATTTAAGTTTCCTGTATGTCTTTTCCTGGATGGATAACCCAGGGATTTTTTTTAGCACTCAATAATATTCCGTTGTCTTGATGTACCTACCACAGTTTATTCATCCATTAACCTAATAAAGAACATCTCATTGTTGTTTTACTTTGCATTTCCCTGATGAAAAATTATGTGAAGTATCTTGTGATCTGTTTATTTGTCATCTGTATATCTTCTTTAGTGAGATGGCTTGAGGTTAAAGCTTGATGGCTTTAGTGAGGTTAAGGTCTTTGGCCCATTTTTTAACTAGGTAGTTTGTTTTCTTATTTTTGAGTTGTAAGTGTCCTTTCTATATTTTGGATAACAGTCTCTTATCAGGTGCGGCTTTTGCAAATATTTTTACCCACTGTGTGGCTTGTCTTCTCACTCTTATGATACGGTCTCTCACAAAACAAAAGTTGACAGTTTTAATTAAGTCCAGCTTATCAATTATTTCTTTTGTGATTTATGGTGTTGTATCTAAAACTTCATTGTCATAACTAAGTTCATATAGATTTTCTCCTATGTTATCTTCTAGTAGTTTTATAGTTTTTCATTTTATACCTAGGTTTTTGATACATTTTGAGTTAATTTTTTGAGAAGAGTCTAAGGTTGGTATCTAAATTTTTATATGGATATCCTATTGATTCAGTACCATTTATTTAAAAGACTATTTTTTCCCTATTAAATTGCCTTTGGTCCTTTGTCTAGGATCAGTTGCTTATATTTATGTGGATGTATTTGACCTGACTGTCTATTTCTATGTCAACACCACACTGTGTTGAATACCATGACTTTATAGTAAGTCTTGAAGCTGGGTAGTGTCAGCCTTCCAACTTTGATATTCTTCAAAATTGTGTTGAATATCTTGGATATTTTCCCAATATAAACATTTGTTAGTGTCAAACATTTGAATTAGTTAGTATCCACAAAATAACTTGCTGAGATTTTGAGTAAGATTGCATTGAAACTGTTGGTGAAGTTGGAATAAATTGACATTTTGACAATATTGAGACTTTTATCCATGAACATTTATTTAGTTTATTTATTTATTAATTTCTTTTGTTCATTCAAATCCCAAAACCTGATACAGATGCGACAATAAAGAAAATTATATGCCAATATTACTGATGAACATAGATGCTAAAATCCTCAACAAAATATTAGCAAACTGAGTACAGCAATGCATGAAAACGATCATACACCATGATCAAGTGGGATTTATTCCAGTAACACAAGGATGGTGCAACATTCACAATTCAATAGATGTGATTCACTACACACAGAATAACTTACTGAAATGACCAAAGCCACTACCTTGAATACCATCCTCCACTAAAGTCAAAAGATGTTTAGGCAATGGGGGAGAGTCAGTTTTTGTTGGTCGTCAGGAAAAGCACAGTGAACAATGGTGAGGTTGTTAGGCAGATTTAAATTGTTGTCTTCTGCATTGATAAGCATTTCTAGAGGAAAGGTCTCCCCCACTTCCTGCTACAGAGAGAGACACCCTTACAAATGTAAATATCATTTACAAAGGGTAACTTCTTGGTTTTCAGAGCATCCCTCATGTCTGCTGTTTCTTAAAATTATTTAGCCTAAAATAATCCTTATGCCAAATAGACATATTTTGGGGGTGACAAATTCTGTTCCTCTACTGCTCATAGGCTACAAACCTGTACAGTTTGTTATTGTACTGAATACTCTAGGCAATTGTAACACTATGGTAAGTACTTGTGTAATACATTGCATTATGAGGTTAAGATGACTATGATGTCACCAGGTGATAGGAATTTTTCCCCATTAAAATCTTATGGGACCATAATTATATATGCACTTGGTTATTGACCAAAATGTTATGTAGTACATGACAGCATTTATGTGTTATACAGTTTGTTGAGTTTTTGTATGGCATTCTTAATTTTTGTTGGAGATGGGTATTATTACATCAGCTTTGCCATTTTGATTGAAATGTAACAATCCATTGATTTATTTATTCTTTTAGCAAGAATCTGAGAAAATGATAGATTTGCTTATAATTAAACTATATAGGTCTCTCTTCTCAAAAAGTTCAATGTAGAGCATATTATTACAACAAACCTGACATTTTAGAAGTCTTTTAGATATCTAATATTTTATCTTGTGTTCTGTCTACATGCCCAGATCCATATTTGCTTCAGGAAAAATGGTGACCTAACCTTATACTATTCAGAGAAATCTCACCTAAGAAACATTTGATTGCTTTGCTCCTTCTCATTTCTTTTTTAAAAAAATTTTATTGTTATTCAATTACAGTTGTCTGCATTGTCTCTCCATCCCTCCACCCCACCCCAGCTGAAACCACCTCCCTCCCCCACCTCCACCCTACCCCTTGATTTTTTCCATGTGTCCTTTTATAGTAGTTCCTGTAAACCCTTCTCCCCATTGTTCCTTCCCCACTCCCCTCTGGCTATTGTTAGATTGTTCTTAACTTCAATGTCTCTGGTTATATTTTGTTTGCTTTTTTCTTTTGTTGATTATGTTCCAGTTAAAGGTGAGATCATATGGTATTCATCCCTCACTGCCTGGCTTATTTCACTTAGCATAATGCTCTCCAGTTCCATCCATGCTGTTGCAAAGGGATCAGCAAATGAGTGGACCCAAAAACTATGGTACATTTACACAATGGAATTCTACACAGCAGAGAGAAAGAAGGATCTTATATCCTTCTCATTTCTTACCACTGCTTTTAGAGCCTATAGTATCATAACTTATATAAAAAATTATTGAAAAGTATTTTACCTTTAATGCTAGACTCTGCAGATACAAAACAGGGAGGAATAGAGATTCTTTTATTCAAGGTAAATTAATGTTTAGAGCAGTAGTTAGGGAATAAGACATAAGTGTTTATAAAGTGCTGTGAGAACAGAGGAGGAATTCCAGAGCTGCCACTGCAGAGATGAAAATGTCCCCACACAGATGTTTTAACTGGGTTTTGTGAACAAGTCACCATAATACCTTCTTGATGTCTTAAGGAGTGAAAAGGGATATGAGGATATGAAAAGAGATGTTAGGTAAAGGAGAAATTCTAAAGGGACTGTGTTCAACTCTAAGATGCTGAACGGTGTATACCTTATAGGCAATTTTGACTCAAGCAGGGACATGTATAATCATATCTGTATTTCAAAAGCATATAAAAGATGGCTTGAACAATGATTAATTGGTGTCAAAAACAACTTATAGTAATCCCTGTTATTTAAAGAAGTCTGAAATCCTCAAAATTTTGAAAATATTTGTTTTGTCAAGTTCTTGAACTTAGGACAAGAGACACATAGAGATATCATCCTAAACTTTTAGTTTTCTAATTATTGTCATTATCCTTAGCATTTGTAAAAATATTAAATATAACCAATTTTTAGCAGGGCCACTTTTCCATGAAAGGAAGCCTTCAGATTCTAAGGAAAGTATTATTTCAATATTAAATAGTATATTTCCCATAAGTCTATATAAATCTGTCAATGTTTGGGGAACTTTACTTTTTTGTCTGATATTCTACAATGAACTCTCAAAATAGAGATTCCTTCATGGAGTCAAGATATTGTATTCCTAAGAGTGCTTTCCCTAGAGCTAATTCCCCTTAAAATGCTGCATTTATATATGAAAATTTTCAAGCTTGGATCTAAAATCATTTTTCAGAAATTATTTACTTCTTTGTAAATGGAAGGCTGTGCCTCCACCATCATGCATGGATTGGACCCTAGAGGTAATTTTGAAGTTATTTTAACAAGATGATACTAAAGAACATATTCTATTTAATACTTTGATAGTTTCATTTATAACTTTGATATTTAGATATATGATGTGTGAGCTTCTTTCTCACCCTAAATTCCAAAATGTTCAGGACATACCAGCAGGAGATATGAAAGACACAATTTTTTACTTCACAATTTGTTCCTGCTTACTTTCATCATAATCACTGTTGAGTCTCTAAGTAAAATCACCTCTAAGTAAAATTAGATTAAAGTAAAATAAGAATAACAAACTTCTAGAATCAGAAAACTGGCACTGAAGGAGGCCTTTATTCTGGATATTAAGCACGAGGTAACTGCATTGATGAATTTTGTCCCACATCACCCAGAAATGTGATGGCAGAGCCAAGATAAAAAGCTGGGTGTGTAGATGGCTTGATATTTTTCCTTGCCTTTTATCTTTTAATAATGAATGTTTTTTATGTCTCTTTTAGCAGACATATTACAGTGAATTACTCCTTTGTAGGTCTTATCCAGCATTCATAAAAAAATCAAAATTATGTTAATGTATGTTACAAAACTAAGACTTGACGGTATTTTTGCAGTTGCATTTTTAATTTTGTAAACAATGTTATTTGTACTAAATCAGTGACTAACATTTTTTATCCTTGCTGGAGAACATGCTTATTGATTTTAGAGGGGGGAAGGGAGGAAGAGAAACATTGATGTGAGAGGGAGATATGAGTTGATTGTCTCTTGTACTCATCTCCTGCCCCCGCCCAACCAGACCAGCCATGAACCCACAATCCAGATATATGCTCTGACTCGAATCAACTGACCACTTTCTGGTGTATAGGACAATGCTCCAACAAGCTGAGCCACACTGGCCAGGGCAGTGACTGACATTTTTAAGGACTGTTAAATGATATTAGTCAGATATTGCATTAATATTTATAGAAACACCTTATACACTTGAAATTATGAGTTCTCTGTTGGTATATTTGCATAAATATTGGAAATTCTAAGAAAATATAAAAAATGTAAACAACTTATATTTTACATTTTTTCATGAATAATATACATATTCCACACACTGGAAAAACTAACATAGATCAATTAAGAAAATGTAATAAGTGATCTTCCAAACAAAATATCAACAAGGATATTGTAGAACTGAATGATGCATTGGATCAATAGGACTTAACTGATATATGTGTGTGTGTGTGTGTATATATATAGAGAGAGAGAAACTTTTATCCCAAAGAAGCTAAATACACATTTCAAATGAACAACCTAACCCTACATTGACAGGAACTGGTGGAACAACAACAAACAAAGCCTAGAATGAGTAGAAGGAAGGAAACAATCAAGATCAGAGCAGAATTACATGACAGAGACTAAAAGAACAATTCAAAGGATTAATAAATCCAGGAGCTGGTTCTTGGAAAAGATGAAGAAAATCAACAAGCCTTTAACCAGATTAATCAAGAAAAAAAGAGATGACCCAAATAAATAAAATCAGAAATGAAAGAGGAGAAATTACAACTGATATTACAGAAATAGAGGATTGTAATAGATTACTATGAAAAACTACATGACAAGAAATTTGAAAACCTGGGTGAGATGGACAAATTTCTAGAAAAATATAGTCTTCCAAAACTGAATCAATAAGATGAGGAAAGCCTAAATAGATTGATAACAGCTGGCGAAATAGAAGCAGTAATCAAAAACCTCCCAACACACAAAAGCCCAGCACCAGATGGTTTCACAGGAGAATATACTTCTCAGACTATTCCAAAAAATCCAAGAAGGAAAACTACCAAACTCTTTTTATGAGGCCAGAATCATTCTAATCCCAATTTCAAACAAAGACACAGCAAAGAAAGAAAACTACAGTCCAATATTGCTGATGAACATAGATGCTAAATTCCTCAAAAAAATATTGGAAAACCACATCCAGCAATACATCAAAAAGATCATACACCACAATCAAGTGATATTCATCCCATGAATGCAAGGATGGTACAACATTCACAAATCAATAAACATAACACATCACATAAACAAAATAAAAGACAGAAACTACATGATCCTATCAATAGATACAGAAAAAGCATTTGATAAGGTACAGCACCCATTTATGATAAAAACACTCAGCAAAGTGGGAGTAGAGGGAGCATTCCTCAACATAACAAAGGCCATATACGAGAAACCTACAGCCAACATCATACTCAATGGGCAAAAACTAAAAGCCCTCCCAGTAAGATGAGGAACAAGACAAGGATGTCCACTTTCAACACTTCTATTCAACATAGTATTGGAAGTCCTGGCCACAACGATCAGGCAAGAAAGAGAAATGGAGACATCCAAATAGGAAAGGAGGAAGTAAAACTGTCAATGTTTACAGATGACATTACAGTGTACATAGAAAGCCCTGTAGACTCAACCAAAACTACTCGATTTAATAAATGAATATGGCAATACAGTGGGATACAAAGTCAATATTCAGAAATCAAAGACATTTTTTTACACCAACAATGAAATATCAGAAACAGAAATCAGGAAAAAATCCTATTGCTATAGCAACAAGAAAAATAAAGTACCTAGGAATAAACCTAACCAAGGAGGTAAAAGACCTATACTCAGAAAACTATACAACACTGAAGAAAGAAATTAAGGAAGACTCAAATAATGGAAGAATACACCACATTCATGGATTGGGAGAATTAACATCATCAAAGTGTCCATACTATCCAAAGCAATTTATAGATTCAACATGATCCCTATTAAAATAGCAATGACATATTTAACAGATATAGAATAAACATTTCAAAAATTTATATGGAACCATAAATGACTGAAATAGCCACAGCAAATTTCAGAAAGAAGAACAAAATAGGAGGGAAAACAATACCTGACACCAAATTATATTACAAGGCCACAGTAATCAATACAGTTCTACTTGCAGAAGAATAGACAGATCAATGGAACAGAACAGAGAGCCCAGAAATAAACCCAAGTCTTTATGATCAATTAATATTTTACAAAGGAGGCAAGAGCATAAAATGGAGCAAAAATAGCCTCTTCAACAAGTGGTGTTGGGACATCTGGACAGCTACATGAAAAAGAATTATACTCGACCACCAACTTTCACCATACGAAAAAATAAACTCGGATGCCGGCCAAGATGGAGGCATAGGTAGACACAATGCACCTCCTCGCACAACCAAAAGAAGGACAACAACAATTTAAAAACAAAAAACAACCAGAACTGACAGAAAATCGAACTGCATGGAAGTCTGACAACCAAGGAGATAAAGAAGAAACATTCATCCAGACCGGTAGGAGGGGCAGAAACAGGCAGCTGGGGTGGAGAGGACGCGCTGCAATGTGGCCGGACTCAGAGAGGTGGCAGATTGTGGAATAAACGGGGCAGGCAGTGCGATCCTAGCAGACCCCATGGCCCCACATTTGTGCATAGATAAACCGGGAGGAACAGTGGGGGAGCAAAGCAGACTGCACAACCCAGAGTTCCAGCGTGGGGAAATAAAGCCTCAAACCTCTGATTGAAAACACGTGTGGGGGTTGAGGCAGCAGCAGGAGAAACTTCCAGCCTCATGGGAGAGTTTGTTGGAGAGACCCACAGGGGCCTAGAATGTGCACAAGGCCACCCACCCACTCAGGAATCAGCACTAAAGGGTCCCAATTTGATTGTGGGTAGCAAAGGGAGTGACTAAAATCCGGCAGAGAGTGGAGCAGGCACCATTGCTCCGTCTCAGCCCCTCCCCCACATACAGCCTCGCAGTGCACTGACCAGCATTACCCTGCCCTGGTGAACACCTGAGGCTTCGCCCCTTTATGTAACAGGCATGCCAAGACAAAAAGAAATTGGCCCAAGTGAAAGAACAGATCAGAGCCCCAGAAATAATTCAACTAAGCAGCGAACAGATAGCCAACCTATCAAATGCACAGTTCAAAACACTGGTGATCAGGATGCTCACAGAACTGGTTCAATTTGGTTGCACATTAGATGAAAAAAATGAAGGCTATGCTAAGAGAAACAGAGGAAAATGTACAGGGAACCAATAGTGACGTGAAGGAAACTGGGACTCAAATCAATGGTGTGGACCAGAAGGAAGAAAGAAACATCCAACCAGAAAAGAATGAAGAAACAAGAATTCAGAAAAATGAGGAGAGGCTTAGGAACCTCCAGGACATTTTTAAAAGTTCCAACATCCGAAGTATAGGGGTACCACAAGGAGAAGAGGAAGAACAAAAAATTGAAAACTTATTTGAACAAATAATGAAGGAGAACTCCCCTCATCTGGCAAAGGAATAGACTTCCAGGAAGTCCAGGAAGCTCAGAGAGTCCCGAAGAAGCTGGACCCAAGGAGGAACACACCAAGGCACATCATAATTACATTACCTAAGATTAAGCAGAAGGAGAGAATCTTAGGAGCAGCAACGGATAAGGACACAGTTACCTACAAAGGAGTTCCCATAAGACTGTCAGCTGATTTCTCAAAAGAGACCTTACAGGCAAGAGGGGCTGGCAAGAAATATTCAAAGTCGTGAAAGCCAAGGACCTACATCCAAGATTACTGTATCCATCAAAGCTTTCATTAAGAATGGGAGGGCAGATAAAATGCTTCCCAGATAAGGTCAAGTTAACAGAGTTCATCATTACCAATCCCTTATTATATGAAATGTTAAAGGAACTTATCTAAGAATTAGAAGATCAAAAATAGGAACAGTAAAAATGACAGAAACTCACAGTTATTAAACCACACCTAAAACCAAAACAAAAGAAAACTAAACAAACAACTAGAATAGGAACAGAACCACAGAAATGGAGATCACATGGAGGGTTATCAACAGGGGAGTGGGAGGGGGAAAGAGGGGGGAAAGGTACAGAGAATAAATAGCATCAATGGTAGGTAGAAAATAGACAAGGGGTGGGTAAGAATAGTGTAGGAAATGTAGAAGCCAAAGAACTTATAAGTATGACCCATGGACATGGACTATAGGGGGGAATGTGGGAGGGAGGTGGTGGGCAGGATGCAGTGGAGTGAAGGGGGGAAATGGGACAATTGTAGTAGCATAATCAATAAATGTATTTTAAAAACAGATTAAAAAAATAAACTCAAGATGGATAAGTCATGATACCATAAAAGCCCTAGAGGAGAACATTGGCAGGAAAATCAGTTATTCCACACAGCAATATTTTCACAGATATGTTCCCTAGAACAAAGAACATAAAGGAAAGAATAAACAAATGGGACTTCATCAAAATAAAAAGCTTCTGCACGGCTAAAGAAAATATCAGCAAAATTAAAAAGGAAACCAAATATATGGGGAAATATAGTTGACAACGATATCTTGGACAAGGGTTTGATCTTCAAAATATAAAAGAACTCACATGACTGCACTCCTGGAAGACAAACAATCCAATTAAAATTGGCAAAAGACTTGAACAGACACTTCTCCAAAGAGGACATACAGAAGACCCAGAGACATATGAAAGGATGCTCAGCATCTCTAGCCATCAGAGAGTTACAAATTAAAACCACAGTGAGATACCACTTCACACTGGTCAGAATGGCCATCATAAACCAATCAACAAACAATAAGTGCTAGCAAGGTTGTAGAGAAAATGTAACTGTAGTACATTGTTGGTGGGAATGCAGACTGGTGCAGCCGTGGTGGAAAACAGTATGGAATTTCCTCAGAAAACTAAAAATGGTACTGCCTTTTGACCCAGCAATTCCACTCCTGGGATTATACCCTGAGAATCCCGAAACACTAATTCAAAAAAATCTTTCACCCCAATGTTCATAGCAGCACAATTTACAATAGCCAAGTGTTCTAAGCAACCTAGGGGCCCATCCGTAAAAGAGTGGATCAAAAAAAATGTGGTACATTTTCACAATGCAATATTATTCAACAGAAAGAAAGAAGGAGCTCCAAACCTTCACGACAGCAGGGATGGAACTGAAGAGTTTTATGCTAAGTGAAGTAAGCCAGGTGGTGAAAGACAAATACCATATGATCTCACCTATTAGTGAAACCTAATCAATGAAATGAACAAGCAGGTGAAATATAAGCAGAGACATTGAAATAAAGAAAAAACTCACAGTAACCAGAAGGGAAGATGGAGGGAGATAACAGGGTAAAGAAGAGACAGGGTCATCGAGGAACTTGTATAAATGACCCATGGACAAAGCCAAAGGGGGTAGGATTGAGGGTCGGTTGTTGGGTGCATGGGTCAGGGGAAAGTGGTGGTAGGAACATGGAGACAATTGTATTCATACAACAACAAAAATTGATTTATAAAAGATACTGCTAATTAAGTCATGGAGGAGGAATGTGAACTCAGGTAGTTTTCTTGAAAATAAACACAACGTATGATTTGAATGTACCAAGGAATACCAGGTCTGGTGGAAGTAAGGCCTGCTTATGTGTGGTTGATAGTGTAATTACATGGGAGTATAATTTATAGTTTTAATTTGAACATTTTACATGAAATATCATATGGCTTGAGTGTGATATTGTTATTTTACAGAATTACATGCTTATTACCTTGTAATAAAAGATTTTGTAATTAAAAAAGAAAATTTAGAAAGTGAATTAAATCTGTGTTAATGTACTTGTTTAAAATTCATTAAATAATGATGCCGCTCCAACATGAAAAGTTTTCAGGAAACATTACTGGTAGTTTTGATATGTTATGAGTATTACCGTGCCTTAAATCATGCAATTCTATTTTGCATATCATATTAATATTAGAAATAAAGGACTAAAATTTACTGCTCAGGAACTTATTGCTTATTTTCTATGCATGCAAATATCATACAACTATATAGCCTTATCTTATTATGCTATTCAATTAATTAAAAGTTAATGTCCACCCACATTCATAATTTATCAGCATCCATTTCAATTACAATGAATAAGAGAACATTGGCAATCATTCTTGAAAACACATCTGCTCAATGAAGGGCAAGAGGTCATGGCAATAGAAAAGGTGTTTAAAATGCATCACAGTAAAAATCTAGAAAAAACTATTTTCAGAAATTGTTATCCACAGTCAGCTATAAATATGAAAGTTTACTATATGCATGACCCTGCCTATATCTCTCAGCACATATTTTCCAAATTTTACAAGGGTGATCGACCTTTAACCTTGACATCTTTTTACATGTGGCCTTTTATAATTCTTTGAGGAAGGCAAATGGGCACACAAAACATGAAAGAAAAAAACATTAAAGCAAGTGTTCTTAGATTCAAGGAGTTACATATGCTTTTTAAAATTTTTTTATTGTTATTCTATTACAGTTCTATGCCTTTTCTCCCCATCCCTCCACCCCACCCCAGCTGAACTCCCCTCCCTCCCCCACCTCCATCCTCCCCCTTGATTTTGTCCAGGTGTCCTTTATAGTAGTTCCTGTAATCCCCTCTCCTCACTGTCCCCTCCCCACTCCCCCCTGGCTATTGTTAGTTTGTTCTTAACTTCAATGTCTCTGGTCATATTTTGTTTGCTTTTAACAGCATGAGAATCACCTTCATTTAATCTTCTATTGAATTCATTCATTCCCCATTACTTGCCACAGATAATTAACATAACTAAAAACATTTTATTAATTGATTTTAATCAATAAAAGCTAAGATTTTCCCAGTGATATTGGTGCTTTTTAATTAAATACCCCACACTTGTTTTTGTTGAAAGGGTGAGGCAAGGGTTTTGCAAAATCTTTGAAAAGAATTTTGCTACCATGCATTGGACAAAAGAGTCATGGTCATATTAATATAAATACAAAAGATAAATGCCAATCACTACTGACTCCAATTATCAGTAACTGGTTCTAATTTGATAAAGGGCTACAGATGAAATTAATCTTTAAACTATTGGTTTGTCAGCAAAGTGGGTCATGCAAGGAGTCAAGTAAGAGGTAGAGTAGCACTGGGACTAGGGCTTCTGTGACTATTCAGGGAGACTGACTGAGCCCATAGACCAGGCAGTGATGGGGCAATCCTTTTCCTTGATGTGTGCAAAGCCGGGAGAATAAAGACAGAGACAACCTGCCACTAAGCGCATCAGCAATGGGCCTCAGGCATCATAGTGCAGAGACATTGTATGTTGAATTTACTTCTAGGTAAAGAATTTTCTAGAGATTAATGTAAAAATTTTTCATATTATGTATTCTCAAAAGTGACTGTGCAGCTATGGACTCCATCAGGAGCCATTCCTGTGACTCAGATATGTTTAGATGCACAGCCCACAGAAGCTTGGGAGAAAGTATCACTGCACACTGTACAATGTGCAGATGTCATCAGAATATTGAAATACTATGTCAGTTTAAAGATGACATTTCTTCTATCAAGAGATGGATTCTGTTTTTCATGTCCCTAAGTGTGGGCTTCCATGTGATGTTTTGACCAATATGGTATAGTGAAAGTGGAGTTATGCCAAGTCCAATCCAGGTTATTAAGGAGACTGGAATCACTGGAGTCCTGGGCTACCATGTAAGAAGTTAGACTTCCTGGGGGGAACCAAGATGGCGGCCTAGGTAGACACACTGCGCCTCCTCGCACAACCAGAACTGACAGAGAATCAAACAGCAAGGGGGACCGACACCAAGGAAATAGAAAATAAACATTCATCCAGACTGGTAGGAGGGGCGGAGAGGGGCACCGGGGTGGAGAGGACTCGCGTGGCTGTGGTGGGACTGAGACTGGCGGAGTGTGGGACAAATGGCGCAGGCAGTCTGAGCACTAGCAGACCCTGCGGCCCCACATTTGCACAGATAAACCCAGAGGGCCGGACTCAGAGTGGCGGAGAGTGGGGCAGGCAGAGTGGCGGGTAGCACCCCACGTCCCCACATTCGCACACAGATAAACCGGACGAACGGCGGGCATCGAAGCAGACCGTGCAACCCAGGGCTCCAGCTCGGGGAAATAAAGCCTCAAACCTCTGATTGAAAGTGCCCCTGGGGGTTGGGGAGGCAGCAGGAGAGACTCCCAGCCTCACAGGAGAGGTTGTTGGAGAGACCCACAGGGGCCTAGAGTGTGCACAAGCCCACCCACTCAGGAACCAGCACCAGAGGGGCCCAGTTTGATTGTGGGTAGCAGAGTGAAAGATTGGGGTCTGGTAGAGAGTGGAGCGGGCACCATTGCTCCCTCTTGGCCCCTCCCCCACATCCAGCATCACAGCGCTGCGACCAGCATTACCCCGCCCTGGTGAACACCTAAGGCTCCGCCCCTTAAAGTAACAGAAGCGCCAAGACAAACAAACAAAAAAAAGGCCCAAATGACAGAACACTTCAAAGCTCCAGAAAAAATACAACTAAGTGACGAAGAGATAGCCAACCTATCGGATGCACAGTTCAAAGCACTGGTTATCAATATGCTCACAGACTTGGTTGAATCTGTTCGAAAAACAGATGAAAAAATGAAGCCTATACTAAGAGAAACAAAGGAAAATGTACAGGGAACCAATAGTGATGAGAAGGAAACTGAGACTCAAATCAATGGTATGGACCAGAAGGAAGAAACAAACATCCGACCAGAAAAGAATGAAGAAACAAGAACTTGGAAAAATGAGGAGAGGCTTACGAACCTACAGGACACCTTGAAACGTTCCAACATCCAAATTATAGGGGTGCCAGAAGGAGAAGAGGAAGAACAAAAAATTGAAAATTTATTTGAACAAATAATGAAGGAGAACTTCCCTAATCTGGCAAAGGAAATAGACTTCCAGGAAGTCCAGGAAGCTCAGAGAGTCCCAAAGAAGCTGGACCCAAGGAGGAACACAACAAGGCACATCATAATTACATTACCACCCAAGATTAAACACAAGGACCTACATCCAAGATTACTGTATCCAGCAAAGCTATCATTTAGAATGGAAGGGAAGATAAAGTGCTTCTCAGATAAGGTCAAGTTAAAGAAGCTCATCATCACCAAGCCTTTATTATATGAAATGTTAAGGGGAGTTACCTAAGAAAAAGAAGATCAAAAATAGGAACAGTAAAAATGACAGCAAACTCACAGTTATTAATGGCCACACATAAAACAAAAACGAGAGCAAACTAGGCAAACAACTAGAACATGAGGGTTGTCAATAAGGGAGTGGGGGGGGAGAGGGGGGTAAAGGTACAGAGAATCAGTAGCATAGATGATAGGTGGAAAATAGACAGGGGGAGGGTAAAAATAGTGTAGGAAATGTAGAAGCCAAAGAACTTATAAGTATGACCCATGGACATGAACTATGGGGGGGGGGGAATGTGGGAGGGAGGGGGGTGGGCAGAATGGAGTGGAGTGGGGGGTGAATGGGACAACTGTAATAGCATAATCAATAAATATATTTAAAAAAAAGAAAAAAGAAAAAAAAAGAAAAAGATTAAGGGATTAAGCAAAGGGAAAAAAAGCTCATGGACACAGATTACAGATAACAGTGGGTGACTGCCAGAGGGGGTGAATGGAGGTGGAAGATGTAAAGCAGGGATAAATGCTAATGGAAGGAAGCTTGACTGGGGGTGGTAAATACACGGTACAATATGCAGATGATGTATTTGAAAACTATATAATCTTATTAGCCAATGTTACCTGAACAAGTTCAATAAAAAGCAGTATTTAAAATTAAAAAAAAAAAAAAAAGAAGTTAGACTTCCTTCTGAAGAGAGCAAATGAAGAAGCCTTGAGACTTGATGGGGAGGAAGAGGGCTCCACGCCTATGTTTCTAGCCACTCCTGCCAAGGCACCAGCGGCATGAAGGAAACTCCCTTGGACAGTCCAGACCAGTGGAACTTAGAGTTGAATACCACTTAATGACCAGAATCAATACCACATGGAAAAGAAGAACCACACATAAAAGCCTTACCTGCTTAAATATCTTGCCTAAAACATTGTGAGATATGAAAGTTGTTGTTTTCATCACTAAAATTTGGAGCAGTTTGTTACACAGAAATAGGTAATCATAAGAAATGCTAATCCTGAATTTGCTTTGATTCCTTTAGTATAATGTATTGCCTTTATTGGAAAAAAAGTATTTGTGCAAATTCTAAAACTAAGAATATTTGTTTTGGAACAGACAAGAATGACCAGGCAGACTAGGGTAGAAACCAACAGAAGAAACATTCCAAAGCAAAATTAGAAAAAATTCCTCAGCATTAAAAACAATAACAAAAATCTTATTGTTATTTGTGTTATTTATATTGATTGGAACTGACTGTCTAAAGAACACTGTGTCCATGTCATAACATCTTGTTTCTTCCACATGACATACTAACTTTATGGGATAATTATAACTCAGGTAGAATTTGTTTTGTCCAACTGCTTACCCTTAAGTATAGATCACATTAATACTTTCTAAAGGTCTCTCTTAGTTTGACTACTTTATGAAAATAAAGCATAAAACATAAAGAACTCCTGTTATATTTTAATCTAATTACTAATTAATGAAATTAATGATTTATCATTAGGAACCCATAGTAGAAGACAGTAACATTTTGGCAATGGGATAAAATTATCAAAATAGTCTTCATTTTTCATCTAAAAAGTACTAATTCACAGTCAATAAAATTCTTACAGATAAATGTTGGGTATAATTTTTAAAGTTTACAGGTAAAAACAATTCAGATAGCTTCCTCAGAAAGTACAAAGATATTAAAGATCCATTCAGAAATTGATAAAGATCAAAATACCGATTAAGCAGCAAAAGTTTTCATGTACCATCAAGGATTTTAATTGACTGAGTGTTCATATAAGATATTCATTAGGTGACTATTTTTATTACTTCAAGTGAACATAGGGAAAATTAAACCGAGGTAATCTTTCAGTTTCAGGATGGCTTGTTCGGACTATTTGCAATTATGACCAAAATGGTGCTCATATTTTGTCCCTGGCACTTTTTCATGGCTTTAACTTGGAAATTAATCATTTCTAATTGACCCCCAAAGGCATGTGTCAATTGCAGAAAGAAAGTTTAATATCTCGTGGTCTTGATGTAGGTAGGAGAAAACAGAGACATGAATCATACTTGATGGATTCTTATGGTAAATTCATTTAGAAACTTTGTTCATCAAAACCCCATAGTTTTGGCCAGGAGGTGAGCCAACAGGGGAGGGGGTAGAAGTCTGTTCTAGCAAGACAAGAGGACCTGAAGCTGAGGGAGTGCTGGCTAAGTGGAATGGCCAGCCTGGGTACAGTCCATAGGCATGCAAGTTGTGCTCTGCATGTGACTGGAGGGGTTGATTGTGGGGTGAAAACCCATCTATGCTCTGCTTATCAGTCTGCACAGAGAGACACAGGTCCCTTTGGCACAAAGATATGCCTTTTTCTTATAGGTATACTATAGGAGTGGTCTTTATTGGACCCTATCAACGATGATCTTTTTAATAACAATGGCCCCAGGTGTAGCTTTCAATAATTTTCTATCTCCATTTTTAGTTTGATCCAGACAGAAACAGGAATAGGGCAGATCATAAGGCAAAAATATTTGGAGTCAGATAGATTTCAAATTGATTTTTGAAACGTTGCATAGGTTGAAAAAAAGTTGTTTTAGTTAGCAGGTGGATATTCCTGGATAGAGTTCAGATCAATCTGTCAGTAAAAGGTGATACATTGAGGCTTAGAAACCAAAATTGTTAAGAGGTTTAGGGTAAGATATGGGACCAAGGTCAGCAAGAATGATGGCAGGGCATGGTCTGAGGCTGGCACTAATATATCATGGCTCAGTTCTCAGTTACTCAGACTGGATGGGGTTGAGTCGGCAACTTGCTTTTATTAAATGGTACTTAAAAGAGGATACATATTGAAGCTAAAACCAGAATTTCTGGGCTATTTTATTTAACTCATGCTCCAACGTGCCTTAAGTATATGAGTTTACTGTCAATATAGTACTAGTAATAATTATTAAAATATGAAAAATTAGACATATCGACATAATACTTTTTAAAGTACTTGATTCATATTTTCACTATTAGTCAAATTTATACTTCTGTAAGCTGTATAAAAATATAACCATTTCATATCTCCATAAGCATAAGAATGATCATTTTTTCATTTTTAATTATATTTTATTGATTATGCTATTACAGTTGGCCTGATTTTCCTTGCCCCTCCTCAAGCACTCCACACTCCCTCAGGCAATCCCCTAACCATTGTCCACATCCATGGGTCATGCACATATGCACAGAAGTTCTTTGGATACTCCATTTCCTGTACTGTACTTTATATCCCCATGGCCATTCTGCAACTACCAGTTTGTCCTGTTTAATCCCCTCACTTCTTCACGCATTTCCCCACACCCCTTCCATCTGGTAACCATCAAAACACTCTCTGTATCCCTGATTCTCTCTCTGTTTTTCTTGTTTGTTGAGTTTGCTTTTTTAGATTCAGTTGTTGATAGATATGTACTGCCATGTTATTGTTCATAGTTTTGATCTTCTTTTTATTGAATAAGTCCCTTCAACATTTCATATAATAATGATTTGGTGATGATGAACTTTAGTTTTTTCTTGTCTGGGAAACTCCTTATCTGCCCTTTGATTCTAAATGCTATCTTTGCTGGGTAGAGCAATCTAGGCTGTAGGTCCCTGCTTTTCATGACTTGAATATGTCTTTCCAATCCCTTTTGGCCTGCAAAGTTTCTTTTGAGAAATCAGCTGACAGTCTTATGGGAGTTCCCCTGTAGGTAACTAACTTTTTTTCTCTTACTGCTTTTAAGATTCTCTCTTTATCTTTAAACTTTGGCATCTTAATTATGATGTGTCTTGGAGTGGGCTTCTTTGCATCCATCTTTTTTGGGACTCTCTATGCTTCCAGGATTTGCATGTCTATTTCCTTCATCAAATTAGGGAAGTTTTCTTTCATTATTTTTTCAAATAAATTTCCATTTTCTTGCTCTTACTCTTCCCCTCTGGTGTCCAACATTGGACCTCCTGAAGTTGCCCCAGAGGCTGCTTACACTATGCTCATTTTTTTGGATTTTTTAATTATTGTTCTGATTTTTTTCTTTTTGCTTCCTTATATTCCAAATCATTGATTTGATTCTAGGTTTCATCCACTCTACTGTTGTTTCCCTGTAAATTGTTCTTTATTTCAATTAGTGTATCCTTCATTTCTGACTAGATCTTTTTTCATGCTGTTGAGGTCCTAAGTTTCTTGAGCATCCTTATAACAAGTGTATTGAACTCTTCACGTGACATATTGCTTATCTCTATTTCATTTAGCTCTCTTTCAGGAGTTTTGATATGTTCTTTCATTCGGGCCATGTTTCTTTGTCTCCTCATTTTGGCAGCCTCCCTGTGTTTGTTTCTATGTATTATGTAGAGCTGCTTTGACTCAGTGTCTTAGAAGTGTGGGTTTTTTTTTTTTACTTTTTTTTTTATTGTTGTTCAAGTACAGCTGTCTCTGTTTTCTCCCTACCACTCCCCCCCACCCCAGCCATCCCACCTCCCACCCTCGATCCTACCCTCCTGTGGTTTTGTCCATATGTCCTTTATACGTGTTCCTGAAAACCTTTCCCCCTTTCCCCCAATTATTTCCTCCCACCTCCCCTCTAGTTACTGTCAGGTTGTTCTTAATTTCAATGTTTCTGGTTATATTTTGCTTTCTTGTTTGATTTTTGATTAGGTTCCACTTATAGTGTGTTCTAATGTAGTGGGTGTCCTGTAGGGTCCACTGGCTAGCCTCCCCTATCATCCAAGCTGGGTACTTGAGGTGCATCCTTTATGTAGGTTGAGTACACCCTCCCCTTCTCTTGTAGTTGAGCTTTGATTGCTATTGACAGGTCAATGGGAAGGATTTACCTAGGCCAGTCAGCTGCAAGGATTGTCTGCGGCCACTTACCACCAACCTCTACCCTCTGTGGAGGATCAGCTGTGAAGAGGGAGGGTGGTGATGCTCCAATGTGCTCTGTAGCTGTCCACTGGGTGCACTGGCCCTGGGGTTTCCTGGGTACTGCAGACCAAGAATAACCCCCACCTATACTTGCCCAGGGCTACCCTGCATGAACTACAAAGCAATGTGAGATGCCTGCTACTTGTGCTGGGCTTGGGGGTCTCTAGGCAAAGCCAAGCTGTGAATCTAGGCTGGCTGCTGCTAGTACTGGGACTATGGCTCAGTGAGGCCAGCTGTTGCTTGTTTGAGAGGATTTAGGTAGTTGTGCAGCATGGGCCAAGACCAGCCATTCATATGGAAAAGCAAATTCAGTAGGCCTGTAAGTAGGGTGGGACAGGGTCTCTGGGGATCTCCAACACTGGTCAAATAGTGTTAGCCATGTTGATGGAGTCGCAGTTATGGCACCAGGTTACTGGCTTTGTGTCTCAGTCTGGATGGTCTCTTTAATTCCGTAGTTATCAAACTTCCATTCAACTCCATTTGTGGGAGTTCTGAGTTGTTCTACATTTTTCTTGTAATTTTGATGTGGTTGTGTGAAGAGGTAAACCATTTCTGCCTATGTCGCCATCTTGACTGAAAGTGAAATTATCATTTTTAAAAACAATCTCTGTAAATCTAGAATCTAAGAATTACATCTAATTTATTTTTTATTCAATATAAATTTTTTTTATTTGTAATGAATTGAACAATTTGTTCTCCTTCCAATGTTTCTACTTTGCGACGTGCATATGCATGTTATTGTGGGTATTTATTTATTTATTTATTTAAAAATTTTTATTGTTATTCGATTACAGTTCTATGCCTTTTCTTCCCATCCCTTCACCCCAAACCAGCTGAACCCACCTCCCTCCCCCACCTCCACCCTCCCCCTTCATTTTGTCCAGGTGTTCTTTATAGTAGTTCCTATAATCCCATCTCCTCACTGTACCCTCCCCACTCCCCCCTGGCTATTGTTAGATTATTCTTAACTTCAATGTCTCTGGTTATATTTTGTTTGCTTTTTTCTTTTGTTGATTATGTTCCAGTTAAAGGTGAGATCAAATGATATTTGTCCCTCAATGTCTGGTTTATTTCACTTAGCATAATGCCCGCCAGTTCCACCCACGCTGTTGCAAAGGGTATAAACTCCTTCTTTTTTTCTGCTGCATAGAATTCCATTGTCTAAATGTACCATAGTTTTGGGATCCACTCACTTGCTGGTGGGCACTTAGGTTGCTTCCAGTACTTGGCTATTGTAAATTGTGCTGCTATGAACATTGGGGTGCACAGGTTCTTTTGGATTGATGTTTCAGGGTTCTTAGTGTATAATCCCAGCAGCGGAATTGCTGGGTCAAAGGGCAGTTCCATTTTTAGTTTTCTAGGAAATTCCATACTGTTTTCCACAGTGGCCTCACCAGTCTGCATTCCCACCAACAGTGCACTAGGGTTCCCTTTTCTCCGCATCCTCTCCAACATTTGTTTGTGGATTTGTTTATGTTGGCCACTCTGACTGGTGTGAGATGGTACCTCATTGTGGTTTTAATTTGCATTTCTCTGATGGCTAGTGATACTGAGCTTCTTTTCATATGTTTCTGGGCCCTCTGTGTGTTTTCTTTGGAGAAGTGTCTGTTCAAGTCCTTTGCCCACTTTTTAAAGGGTTGTTTGTCTTCCTGTAGTGGAGTTGTGTGAGTTCTTTATATAATTTGGAGACCAGGCCCTTGTCTGAGGTATCATTGGCAAATATATTTTCCTATACTTTTGGTTCTCTTTTTATTTTAATGCTGTTTTCTTTAGCCATTCAGAAGCTTTTTATTTTGATGAGGTCCCGTTTGCTTATTCTTCCCTTTATGTCCCTTGCTTTAGGGGACATGTCTATGAGGATGTTGCTGTGTGGAAAGTCTGAGATTTTCCTGCCAATGTTTTCCTCTAGGACATTTATGGTGTTACAACTTATATTTAAGTCTTTCATCCACCTTGAATTTATTTTTGTATATGGCATAAGTTGGTGATCGAGTTTCGTTTTTTTGCATGTAGGTGTCCAGATCTCCCAACACCATTTTTTGATGAGGCTATTTTTGCTTCATTTTATGCTTCTGCCTCCTTTGTCAAATATTAATTGACTGTAAAGACTTGAGTTTATTTCTGGGCTCTCTGTTCTGTTCCATTGGTCTATGTGCCTGTTCTTACGCCAGTAACAGGAAGTTTTGATGACAGTGGCCTTGTAATACAGTTTGATATCGGGTATTGTGATCCCTCCTGCTTTGTTCTTCTTTCTCAAAATTGCTGCAGCTATTTGGGGTCATTTATGGTTCCATATGAATTTCTGAAATGTTTATTCTATATCTGTGAAATATGTCATAGGTACTTTAATAAGGATTGCATTGAATCTATAAATCACTTTGGGTACTATGGACACTTTGATGATGTTAATTCTCCCAATCCATGAGTATTGTATATGCTTCCATTTGTTTGTGTCTTCCTTAATTTCTTTCTTCAATGTTGTGTAGTTTTCTGAGTACAGGTGTTTTATGTCCATGGTTAGTATTATTCCTAGGTACTTTGTTTTTCTTGTTGCTATATCAAATTGAATTTTTTTCCAGATTTCTGTTTCTGATGTTTCATTGTTGGTACACAGGAAAACCTTTGATTTCTGATTATTGACTTTGTATCCAGCTGTTTTGCCAAATTCATTTATTAGGTCAAGTAGGTTTCTGATCTTCATATATGCTGGAATACCATTGGCTATTCGCTCTGTTCCTCAGATCAGCTAGGTGTTTCACTGGTGCCAAGGGGAAGTGGACTCCGCTCCCACCTATATCGCCACCATCTTCCTTCCTCTGGTATTTATTTTTAAACTACATGTAAGGTAGGTCACTGACCCCCAGAAATATCACTGAAGTAGTAGGCTCCAAACCTGAGGTTCTCCTTCTCTCTAGAATTTCTAAAACAAATAAACTATTTTCTAGCTTCCTGTTTATCAGCTCCATTCTGCATATTATTAATTTAGTGAACAACATGACATTTTCCAAATGTTAAGGTGAGGAAGATCTTTGTGGATGAGACTGTGGTAGAATCCAGGAGAATTTATGTGACTCTGAGCATACACTATGAAGGTATTCCATTGGACCTACCAGGTAAAAGCCATATGCCTCTGGAGGTTCTTGTAGATTAGTATAGTGAAAAATATATTAGCCAATCACTAGCTGTATAGCATCTGCCTGTGTCTGTGCTGATTTGCTCCCATACAGATACTGCATTTGGAATAGTGGCTTCAACTGGAGTCATCCCCTAATTATCTTTACTACATTCCACAGACTTTCTCCAAGATGCCATCTTTCTTTTCAGAAACCAAACAGTTTAGTTAGAGGAGAATGTGATTTGTCCTGCACTGTAATCTGCATACCTCTGCTTCATTGGACTGATGCTCACCTCTTGTATTCTGATTATTCGTGCATCGCTGCTGCCCTTAATGGGTCATGTGCCCACCTTGTTATTTTGAGGGTTACATGTTGCTACTTGACCTGAGCTGTCCAGAAGCCATAATACTATATTATGGTATACCATAATATCCAATGATGGTATTCTGTGGAGGAGGCTCCAACCACACGCCCCTCCCCACACACCGGCTGCCGAGGATGAGAATAAGTCTACAAAGACATGGTCTGCTTGGGGAGGAAATGTGGCCGATCTCTCAAAGGAAAAGGGCCAGGAGCCTGGTCCTCAATGGGCTTTTATTGGGTTCAATTTGCACAGGAATACAGGTCATCAATCATTGTCAAGCAGTAATCATCAAACAACAGACAACATTCAAAGAACTATGAGGGCTTATTCTGAGTAAGGGTCAGATAGCTAAAGGGCCATAAAACTTTGGGGAGCAAACTCATTTCATGCTTGGACCCTTATCATTTAAATTGAGGGTATTAGCAAAGCAGGTTTCACAGGATTTTATGCATTCTTTCTTAGGCCTGATCACCCCAGGGAACCTGCCCTTTCCAGCACAGGGCTGCACCTACCTCCGGCATTGTTTCAGGCTTAAGTCAGGCAGGGGAAGTAAGGCAGCCAAGAGATTAGGAGACTTCTTGCAGACAGAATGAGGACTCAGGCTATGTCAAAGTCGAGGGGTGAGTGCCTATCACCCCCTTTTTCTATAGCCCCCCAAGTCCTTCCTTGAGGGCCCCTTTGTAGCCATGCCTGTCTTAGGTCATCCCTCCCTTGAGGAATCTTACCCATCCCTCTGGGGCCAAATCATCCCTCTGGGGTCAAGCAGGGTGAAGTAAAAGGGGGCAGAGATGATGACTCTGCCAGGGATATAAGCTTTGTCTCTTTAGTGACTGATGGTCCCAAGGTCTCTTTACTCAGCCTTAGCCATAGGGGGTTACAGCTTCTGGAACCAGACAGGGCAGTTCCCAACAGTATTCCAATAACCATGTCTGGTTTATAAAAGAAATTAATGATTAAGAATAGAAATGCTCAACTCACTAATGTATTTCTTCATGTCTTAGTAAAATGAGTATAGTATGTCCTGTGTTTTTTGGAAGGTGTATTCAGGGTGAGTGTGCAAGTCACATATGCTAAATCAGTGCCAACATTCCTATGTTCTTAAGACTTTGTTTTTCTTTACCTTCTTAATAATTTTCTGTATTTCAACAATTTCAATTGTGGTGAAATACATACAAAATTTACCATCTTAATCACTTTATTTTTTAATCACAATTTACATTCAACACTATTTTGTATTAGTTTGAGATGTATAGCATAGTGGCCAATTATATATTTTACAGAGTGATTCCCCCTGATATTTCAAGTACCACCTGGCACCATATATAGTTATTACAATATTATTGACCATACTCCCCATTCCTGTGACTATTTTGTGACTACCAATTAGTACTATTTATTTATTTATTTATTTATTTATTTATTTTCCTCACCTGAGGGTTTAATTGCTTTTGAGAGAGAGATAGAGAAAGAGAAACATTGATGTGAGAGAGAAACATCAACTGGATGCCTTCTCATATGTACTCTGACAGGGATGAAATCCATAATGTGGGCACCTGGGCATGTGCTCTGATCAGGAATCAAATTGGAAAACTTTTGGTCTGTGGGACAATGATACCCCAACCAAATGAGCCACACTGGCTAGGGCCCAAGTAGTACTTTTTAATCCCTTTGTCTTTTCACCAGGCTACCCAACCATTATCAGTCTGTTCTCTGTTTCCATGAATCTCTTTCTGTTTTGTTTGTTTATTTTTTTCTTTAGATTCCATATATAAGTTAAATTATATGGTATTTGTCTTTTTCTGTCTGATTTATTTCATTTAGCATAATACCTTCTAGGCCCATCCATGCTGTCACAATGGTAGGATAACATTCTTTTTTATAGGCGAGTAATATTCCCTTGTATATACTTATATATGTAGCACTACAGTTTTATTGACCAATCTATTGATAGGCATTTGGGTTGCTTCCATATTTTGACTGTTGTAAAAAATGCTACAATGAACATAGGGGTGTCTTTTCTTATTAGTATTTTAGGTTTCTTCAGATATATACCCAGAGTGGAATCACTGAGTCATAAGGTAGTTCCATTCTTAATTTTTTAAGGTAATTACCTACGGATTTCCACATGGTTGCACCAAAAGAGCATGAGGGTTCCCTTTTCTCCACAACCTCTCCAACATTTGTTGTTTGTTGATTTATTGATAACAGCTTTTCTGACAGGTGGTATCTGGTAGTGGTTTTAATTTGCATTATTTGCATTTCTCTGATTACTGATGTTGAGCATCTTTTATTTTTATTTCTATTGGCCATCTGTATGTCCTCTTCAGAGATTTAGACTTTAATTCTTACAAAATTTACTTCTTTTTCCTTAAGACGTTTTATTTTTTTTAATCATGTTATTTTTCAGAGTTTGGTAATACTAATCTCACTTATTGTAGACCATAAGTGAATTCAAATTCCAGTCAAGCAACCAAGTAAGCTGGTAGTTCCACCTTCAATCCACAATCTAATACCTTTAATCTAGAATGTCTAGTAAGTACATCAGTATCAATAAGATATTGATAATGATATCTATCTGAAAAATATATGAGATATCAATGAGATATCTGAGAAGCTCTCCAGTTCCCAGACAAGGACTTTAGATGAATGTGAAAGGTCATGATCTTGGTGTTTTCTTCCTGTCAGTGTTTCAGTGAAGTTATTGGAGTATTTGTCATCATTACCATGGCCAGACCAGTCAATTGCAGCAGCCACTTGCATCCCAAGACACTTGCTTCAGTTTGAACATCATCATAACCACTGAGAGTGGGCAGAATCATTAATTAGGAACCCACTGCATGTCATGGATTTTGGGAATCCCGTTTTCCATTGGAAAGGATTTGGGTCACTTGAGCTCAAAGAGAAGACTACCATCAAACCAAGACTAAAATTTTATCTTTGAGGGTATCTCCTGGAACCACTCCCAACACAAATTCTGTTTAGTCAGAAGACAGAAATAGCACTATTTGGAATAGAAACAGTTTAATATAAAGAATATAAAAAACAATTTAATATAAAGACTTATTAACTCTGAAAGGGGAATTACAGTTTAGCATTACAGAAAACTATGAGTTTTCTATGGTTGTTCTAACAAATTGCCACAACTTAAAGACTTAAAACAATACAAATTTACTATTACAGTTCTGTTTGTCAGAAGTCTGACCTATATTTTATTGAGTTAAAATAAACATATCTGGAGGGCTCTCTTCCCTAGCTGAGAATTTATTTCCTCTGCTTCTCTAGCTTTTAGAGACCTCTTATACTCTCTTTCATTTGACTCCCTTCCTTACCTGCAAAAGCCAGTCATGGTTTAATCCTTCTCATCTTGCATTTTTTCTGGCCCTTTTTCCATCATCATATCTTTCTCTGACTACAGTTGGGAAACTTCCTGTGGTTTGAAGGACTCATGTAATTAGATTGGACACACCCAGATAATCCAGATAATCTCCCCATCTCGAAATTGATAACCCTAATCACATCTGTAAATTTCCTTTTCCCATGAAATGTGGTGAATTCACTAGTTGCAGGGACTAGGGATAGACATCTTTGAGGGGATATTTTTCTCTTGCCACAAGAACTCTAAAGAATCCAAAAATAGCATAATTTGGGAGCAGCTACCACTTCTCCAACTAAGGCAGAGTACTCAAGGAAGGAACATACTTTGAGAAGGCCTTCCTTCAAGGTTCAGATTTAGAACTCATGAGGGAAAGTCTAACTGTGTAGGTTTTAAATAATTTCAAATTTTCATGTTCTCTTTGTCTAGTGGGCAAGATGAAAAATAAACACATAAATGAGAAGAAAACTTTAAATTGTATTTATATGCTGAAGAAAATGCAAAAGTATGATGTGATAAAATGTTATTGGTAGAGGTAACTAATTTAAATTTGTTGGTGAAGAAGAAACCTCTTTTAAAAAGTCATATTAGCAGATGCCTCACTGGTATTTAGAAGGTAGCCTTGCAAAAATGTGTAGACAGAGAAATGCAAAGCTTCCCTCTCTCTGGCAGGACAAATAGAGTGTGGAGCACTATGGGGGCTATAGGTCTGGATCTAGGTGAGTGGGAAGGAAGAGTGAAGGACATAATGTTGAAGAAATAGCAGCCATCAGCAACTATAGGGCTCTGTAACTCAAGAGACAATGATTAAAGTTTTGATTTTTTATATCAGAGTAAGATGAAAAGCAATTAAGAAGTTTCAGCAAGGTAGTAACATGACCTGATTTACATGAAATAAAAATTACTTTTGTTACTATATGGAAAATAGATTGTCTCATTGATTCATCTGTCTGCCCTTGAAAGTTGGTAGGTGCTTTATAAAGTCCTTTGAATACATGAAAGAATGAGTGAATAAATAAAATATATAAGTGGAATAAAACTGTTTCTTTAAAGGGAGTTGTAGAAGGTAAAAAAAAGAAAGGCCAACTGGCAGCACAAATGTGTACAGTATCCTTCTGGGCAAGACAAATCTTCCATGGTGATGATAGAGGCAGGGGGTTAATCCAGTTATAAGCTGGCTCTACTCTGAGTGTCTGAATGTCTAAGTGGAGCACAAAAGAGTGAGCACCTATGTGTATTTTCCCAAAAGAACTTATAATAGAACACGCATTAACACCAGCGTGCTCATGATCACCGTGCACTTTTCTGAACTTCTGTAATCCTCAAGAGTGCATTAGAAGTACTGAGACTTAAGACTGTAAGTGTAGAGAGAAATGTAAACAATGCTAATAAGGAGAAGAGCTTTTGTGTACTCAGCATTTGCAACAGACAACTGTCAACATTCAAGCTCTTGGAACTCAAATATTTGGCATGATAGTTACGATTATTAAAATAAAATTCAGTCCTGGCTGGTGTGGCTCAGTGGAATGAGTGCTGGACTGTGAAGCAAGGGGTTGCTAGTTCAATTCCCAGTCAGGGCTCATGCCTGGGTTGTGGGCCAGGTCCCTAGTGCAGGGCATAGGAAAGGCAACCACACATTGATGTGTCTCTCCCTCTCATTCTCCCTCCCTTCCCCTACAAAATAAATGAATACAATAAAAAAATGAAGTTCATAGTAAAAAAATTAATGGATAAGAAGGAATAACACTAAGGAAAATCATACTTTAAACTAAGGAGACATGGTGAATCTCTAATCAGTTGAACAGAGTACATAACCTGTGTGTTAAGGTAAATACTGTAGATATGGAGTGGCTAACTGACAAGAGGAAAAATGTTATGTGCAGGTAAAACTAAAGACTGATTTCTGGTATAAATACTTTCTTTCCAACATTAATTTTATAAAAAATACACTTGTATTCTCTGGCAGTGTTTTCCTTTAGCTTTAAGGATATGCCTGGTCTTTGTTATCATCTTTATACAAAGCTTAATATTTTGAAAAACTCAACTATATGCCTATCTGTCATGGAATTATGTATCCAACAGAAAGAACCTAAACACATACTCCTTAATCTGAATGAAACTACACTTAATAAGTACATTTGCAAGAATATGGTTTTCCTGCAATGACAATAAAGAAAGGAAAAATGCAGGTGCTCAAATAATCTTCCCCTAGATTCAAATAGCTATATATTTACTACTCAAAAATACTGCCAGCCACAAATTTTCCAGAACAAGTATAATAATGCTCTCAGGAAGTGTAGGCTATCCACAGTGCAGTGTTTCCTATTTCTTCACAAAAATAGACATTAATGGAATACAATAGTTGCAATGGGCTATCAAACAACAGGCTAGAAAGGAAGCTAGACTAGGGTGATACATGCCAATTAGCAAGTTCTTAAAGTAGTCACCAGCTGAAGCACTGGTTGTTTGGACATCAATCTAAGCAGCCTTAAAGGAGGACTCAACTCTGAAATAGGCCACACCTGAATTTCTACCTGGTAGGAGATTTCATGTTGGATAATGAACTTATAATTAGTATAATGTATGGCACAAAACTCTTTCATCAAAAAAAACCTTTTTAAGATGTTGAACATAATTATTTTACTGGAATTTGACTGGAAAAACTAAATGTATTTCCCAAGTGAAGAATAAAACACGATCCTTCAGGAGGGCCAAAGGAGTTTCAGAACATCTCAAATTCTAAGTTTAATGAAGCAATAAAAAATTCTCAAAAAAAGAGCCAGCTAACTTCACATTTGTATATGAACTGTGACCAATGATTCACACTGAAAACAATATGAAGGTGAACTTACAGTTGAGCTCAGGGTCTGCATAGCATGGTGTAAATGAATCAAACAATACACAATAAATTTCATGGACAATTAAGTTTTAGTTCTACTAGTGTAAATCACAGGTGGGCTCTCATTACAGAGAGATATATTGTTGGGATGATAAAAACAGTGAAGTAAAAAACTCTTAATCTGCCTTAAGTATCTGAGCTCCAGAAGAAAGAGAAACTCAGTGGGGGAGATAATAAATAGAGATGGGAACAGAAAAGAACTAATCCCAGTGCCAAAAATAAAAAGAAGAATCAAAGCTAAACCACCTGTGCGACCTCTCTGAATGATTCCCGAGTAAAATGAATCAATTCAACTTCTAATTTGTGGCCCAGCTGTAGAAATGAGTCTAGAAAAATCAAAAAGGATTGGTCAGGGGAGGGGGTGGGAGAGCCTGCTGGGTAGTTGTTTGATTGAGCTCAACTTCATTCCATCAGATGAGAAAAATAAAAGTTTTACTGTGTGTTGGTAGGACATGTATGGTTTTTTATTCTGCCAGAATGTACATGCTCATTTTGGCAAGTAGTGGAGTCAGAAAGACCATGTTACTTAACATATTTAATCTGTACTTATCAAACATTCAACTTGATTTCTTTCATTGGTCTAAAGAGCTAGACATTCAGAATTCATAGAGTTGAGCAGGTAAAATCAAATAATTGGAATTATAGATATACTTGGTATTTTGAAGACTCAGATGCATTTTCAAAGCCTAAATAAGCCTACATGAAACCATTTAATGGAAAAATATTATACAACTAGTTAATATAAGGTTTTATTGTCATTTACAATCCTCGTTTCTCCACTTCCTCAAGCAAAAAATATTTCAGTAAAAAGTTTGTGGGTCTATAATGGTCTGAATCTAGTTAAAAATTAACTTTTAGTAAATCTGGAAGTAAACAATAAAATGTGTTTCTTAATCTGATAACAGGTAAATAGCCCAAGACAATTCCATGCATTATTCTTTCTGTTATTAAAAGTTACATCAAGGTATTGTTAAGAAATTTTTTGTCCTTCTTTTTAGTAAGATTTTTTATCCAAAGATGCATCTTCACTAAACCCCCCCCCCCCAAAATGTTATCTTTCAGACTTTCCTCAACACCTATGGATTACTAAAAATATAGAGGGCACATAAATTGAATAGCTAAAAAAACAGTTTATATCAAATTGTATATTCATTTAAAATGGAAAGGTGAAAGTAAAAAAATGAATAGGAGTTATTTTTCAAACAAAGTATTCATTCTGATCATGTCCATAGAGATTGAAGATTCAGGCTTTGCAGAACAACTTCCTAGCTTTATCAGGGATGTCTGCATATGTGCTTAATGTGGAAATAGTTTACATTTCTTCAGTTATATATAACGATTCAAGAGGTGGTCATAATCAGGAAAAATGTCAAGACAATAAAAATTTTGTACATATGTATATTATAATACTTGACTTAAAAAAAGATTTTTATTTATTTATTTTTAGAGAGAGGAGAGAGGAGGGAGAAACATTGATGTGTGAGAAATACCACTTGCATGCCTTAATACTTGACTTTTACTATTTAGTTAATTTGATGGAAAAAATACTATTAATGGTGGTGGTATTGCCACTAGGTGGCATATTCATTCATAGACATTACTTTCCAGCTCTGCTCCTGTCTGGTTACATAAGCCTGAAAATTACCACACAGGTAAGCTTCAGTTGCCTTACCTACAACATGAAGATGTAAATGTAAATGTGGAACAAAACACAAAGTCTTAGGTATTTGAAAAGACATTCATATTTAATTCTTATTAATAACATTATTTTATTTGATTGCAATAATTGATTAATACAGTAAATATTACTTGATGTATAATGCGTGCTATTAGATATCACAGAGCAGGCACACCTCTTGTTATCAACTATTTGGGACAGATAGTTAAAACTAATATCAGAGAAAAGAAAAAATTTATGTCATTTGGATGGAATTGTATTTACACAATTTTGTGCCTGGATGAAGTGGTCAGCGTGCATGTCAACCTATGGAAAGTGGTAGACCTTTATCTACCATATGTTTCAGACTATAAGACACACCCCCAAATTTGGGAGGAAAATGGGGGTGCATCTTATAGTCCAAATGTAGCTTACATTTACATTGGTGAAATATTGTTATTTATATTATTAAATATTTTACCACAATTTTTGCTTCAAAAATTTTTTTCCTAATTTCCTCCTCTAAAACCTAGGTGCATCTTATGGTCTGAAAAATATGGTAAGTGATGAATGCCTTACTAATTTAAAATGCTTCACTAGAAGAACTTTTATAAATTATTTGCAAGAATAGCAGTATTGCTAAAGCATAAACTTAATAAACTAACAAAAACAAATTGATAAGGTTATTAATGAGATGCTCATTCAAGAATTCTTAAGTGACTTGTCTCTAGGAGCTTTAGAAGACTTTAGTGAGTTTCCTCACATTGTTGTTTTGTCTATACCTGTCAGGAGGCACATGCAGTATATAAAGAAAACATGATAGCATGAGTAATTTTTATTTTAGTTCACATTAAAACTAAATTATTCAAAAAGCATGATAAAAACCAGTACCAGTTAGGAAGACCATTTCTATACTCAGGCTAGAATTATGTCAACCATGTTTGACTTGGCTTGGCTGATGAGATTTTTTTGAATATTAGCATATGATTTCAAAACACTTGTAAATCTGGCAATGAATTTGCCAAAGTGAATGCCATTGCATTAAAATTTTATTTAAGAATATATGTATATCAAACCTGTACTCTCTATCTGGAACTTTGCTAAACCTTCCAATGCATCAGTGAATCGGACACATTATGTTCTTCCCTATTGAGTAGACAGGCAAAGAATCCAAAATTATAATATGAATGCTTCAACATCCTAGGAGACAGTGTGTGCATCATCTGACAATTAGCTCATCAAAAACAATTTCCTTGTAAGAACTTTAGGAAAAAGAACTGGTTAAAACCTGAGATATTGCTCACCACGAGCACATTGAACCTTAAACCTGCTTTACTGCTGCAAAACACTAAGTCATCTGGACATTCTTCTTAAGTCTAGATTTCACCCTAATAACTTTTGGGAATGTAACAGCACAGATGTCACAACCAATTTACTGGAATGTACATGGCATGTGAAAAGGTTCTGCTGTTATGGGCTGAGTTTCTGTTAATAGGATAAACTAAGATGGTACAGTTTATCAGTGTTCACATTTTTAAAAATAAACTTAATTTGAAATATAGTATACTTACAGAAGACTGCATGAATAATGTATAGAGCGTGGTGTATCATTATAAAGCAAACTCCGACTTAACCATCTCCCTGGCCAAGGTAGACTATCATCATGTCAGAAACTACTACCATGACCTTTTGTGGTCATTACTTTCATTTATCTCCTTAGAGGTGACAATATTCTTCTAAAACTACCTGATTTTGTTCAATGTCAGGTTTGTGAGATTTATTATTATTGTTGGGTATAGCAGTAAATTGTTCATTTTCATTGCTATCGAATAGTTCATTGTATTAATATATTCTAAAATATTATTCATTCTCCTTTGTTGATATTTGATGTGTCCAGTTTTGGATTAGTATGAAAAATGGCCATCTGAATATTATTGTATATGACATTTAAAGGACACATACATGCACTCTTTCTTGGATATATGTTCAAACATGGAATTTCTCTTTGTAGGAATTATGCATATCACATATAGGCAATAACATTATTTTTGACTTGTGTTCCACAGTTTATATGTTGCTTTTGATAAACACAAAGTCTATCTCTTTAAATTAAACATTTTGTTAAATTAATAAACAATTTTTAACGATTTTATTTATTTATTTTTAGAGAGTGGGAGAGAGAGGGAAAAATTCAGGGATAGAAATATTAATGTGTGGTTGCCTCTCGAGCAACCCCTAATGGGGACCTGGCCCGCAATCCAGATGTGTTCCCTGACTGCAAATCGAACCAGTGACCATTTGGTTCACAGGCCAGCACTCAATCCACTGAACCACACCAACCAGGGCAAGTCTTTCATTATTTATCTTATTCTGGAAATGGAATCTGAATATTTGTCATAATTTTGCCAATTTTTATATCTGTATCATATATCTAAAGCAATGAGACTACTTGATTTTAACCTTTGAAGCATAGCAGACTTCATGGTACAGAGATAGGTAAATAATCTAAAATAGTTAAAATGGCCAATTTTGTTATATTTTACCACAATAAAAAAACCCCTGAAGTATCAGAAAAAAATCTTTGTAAAGCTGAATTGGATTCCTCCTTAGTATTAGTTACAGGATATATGTAGTTCTGGCTGAGTTAGAATAACATACATGCCATTTTAGAAATGAATTGTTCCTTCATAGGTTTAAGAATATATAAGGAAATATGGTGGTGGCATTTCATAAAGGGTAACCACACTGGACATCTTTATGTAGTGTGACATTCTTAAGTTCAGTGTCAATGCATCTTCTTTTCTGGAACATTTCCCTTTCATGGGTCTTTTTGTTTTTGTTTGAAAAGGACTAGGGAAACTTAGTAGTTAGAGCGATGCTGAAAGAAGTTTAAATTTTGTTTTGCATTTGTTGTATTCCATTCTTGTTCCTTTAGGGGTCCTTTGCATACAGATACATACTTTTTCAAATTTTTTTCTCCTACTTCTCGGAAATCCAAGGGTTCTTTGTGTGTAATGTAGCTTGCTCCAGAAACACTGGTACCCACTTCTGGTTTTCTGGCTGTGGATCTGCACAATGCTTCAACCCCCAGTAACACATTTCTTCACTGTACATCATAGCCAGCAAACGGATGTCACTGAATATTCCTTCCCTCAGTAACTTAGCTGTGTCTAGGTCTTGGAAAGAAACTCCTTCATTTAATTGAGTAGGATACCAATAACTTAGCATCTGTAGCAAGTAACTGATTTCATCAACAAGGTACTCTTTAACCAAACTAGATTTTGTCATGAGCCACTCTCTCCTTTTGGTCAGAGAATGACAATACATATAAAGCAGGGTTCCTTGTCACCAAGAGAGACATTCCAGGAGCTCGTCCCCAAGCAAATCACAGTGTTTGGGGTTCATATTATTTTCTTTAACTAAAATTTCTGGTTCTGAAAGAAAAGTGATCAGCTCTTTTACTTTCTGTGAAGTCTTCAGGGAAATCATCTACTAGCTTGTTCTCCTCAAAGTATGTCATGTCCAAAATAGCCTGCATGTATAGTTTGAGAAGGTTGGATGGATTTGAACAGTCTTTGTCTTCTCCACACAAGAGTTTCAATTTTCTAGAGCTGCAGAGGCCCAAATTAAAAAATGATCATAAACTGAAAAAGAGTTCAGCTTCTGGGCATTCTGTGGGTTTTGAAGAACATGCTCCATCTTCACCGGCTGTCTTGTTGAGCTGTGGTATGTGGGCCTGGGCCAGGTCTCTGAACTACTCCATTCATCTCACCACATTCTGGAGCCTGCGGCTGCCATGACCACAACAGTAGGGTGTGCCCATAATAGACAATTTTCTAAAGAGCATGTTCAGATTTATAGAAAAGTTGAGTGGAAAGCACAGAGAGTTCCCATTCATGATCTAATTTAATATTATCCAATTTAGCAATTTTCCTTCATATTTAATATTTTAATACAATGTACAGTTGTGCATTATAGAACTGTATACCTGAAAGGTATATAATTTTAATAACCAATGTCACCCCAATAAATTAAAAAAAATTTGCTTACTCCCAAATCAAGAAATATATTTCTCTCTAATTTGGAATATGTTCAGATGTTTCAACTGGAGCACTTTTGTTTTAACTTTTAAATCTAGATCAAAAATCCACATACAATATTTAGCACTATATATTTCACATTCATCTGCAAGATGACTGTTACCACCAGTCAAGTATCCATGTAGGAATGAATATATATATACATATATGTGTGTGTGTGTACATATATACACATACCTAATATATACCATATATAACATACATAGCATACCTAATATATACCATATATATTAGATACCTAACATATAACATACCTAATATATACCATATATATGTAATTATTGAAAGTAAAAACATTTTTTGGAGTGATAATATACCAAAGTACTTTAGAAATTATTCAGAAACAAGGAGGATGAACTATATTGTAACACATTTCAACTCTATTTATGTTTTATATGTTAATCTTGATGGTACCTACACCAGTGATTTTTTATTTGTCTTTATATTTTTTAAGATCCTAAGCATTTACTAATAATTCAAGGACATCAGGATAAATGTGTCATAAAAGCACATTAAGTTTTGAATTGATTTGGTCCATTTTCTAGAGTCATATATTATGTTCTGTCTGAGATGCAGAGCACATCTGGTCAATCAATCTTTTCAGTAGCTAAGCAAATTTTATTATGCCCCAGAACTTGGAGAGTGAAGGGTTCTATTTCACTAATTTGAGGCTACTTATGCTATCCATTTTGTTTAATTTATATTATATCGTTCATTATTACATAAATAAACCACCTACTGACAATTCTGAGCATTTAAGTTCAGGACTGAAGGCTTTAAGTTCAGTAAATTTAACAGAAATAGTCTATGTAACATTTTTGCTATGTAATCTCAGACATGCTGTGGAACTAACAGTGGATGAGAGTCTCTGGCTGTCCCATGTGGATAAAGGCTAATACATGCACTACCCAAGAATACAAGATTATGTTACCTAGAATGGTTGTTTATAACCATTGGTGTCCCTATCAATTTCAACTTCAAATATTTCACATTTTATTGATTGAAACAGTTAAGAAAGTAAAGATGTTATTCAATAAAATGTATAACACTTTATTTTGTTATTATAAACATCTGTATTTTAGGAGAAAATCAGAATAAACACTTTTATGGGTTAGCCTAGTTTATCTTTTTAGCATTACTATGAAATAGATGTTTGTATTTACTTTTTATATAAGAGGAAACTAATTTGCAAAGAACACTTTAATAAATTTGTTTACAGAGACTGTAAATGCATGGGTATTAACAGAACTGTTTATTTTCTTCCTTTTAAAATTATAACATACAGAACACGGTACAGAAACCCCAAAAGCACGAGTGTGGATATCAATGAGTTTTCACAAATTTAACTTAAAGTTTACTGTCATCAAAATCAAGAAATGTTTATTTTATTTTTTTCACATTTTTTTATAGTTCAAGTACAGTTGTTTCCATTTTCCCCCCACAACTCCCCACCACCCCAGCCATCCCCACTTCCCACCCTTGATCCTATTCCCCTTTGGTTTTTCCATGTGTCCTTTATACATGTTCCTGAAAACCCTTCCCATTTTCCTCCTATTATCCAGTCCATCCTCCCCTATGTCAGTTAGTTATTAATTTCAATGTCTCTGGTTATATGTTGCTTTCTTGTTTGATTTGTTGATTAGGTTCCACTCATAGGTAAGATAATATGGCAAAAAAAACCAAGAAATAGATTTTGTTCAAAAGGCATAAATCTTTTTTTATGAACTGTCGAAGTTTTTACTGCACCCATTGCTAAGGGTATACTCTAGTGATTTCTATTATTTTGGGATTAAAGACTTTTCTATTATTGATATTTATATAAAAGGAATCATGCAATCCACATTATTTAGTGCCTTTCTGTTCAGAAAAAATGTCTGTGAGATTCATTCATGTGGTATGTATCAGCGACCTAATAATTCTGTTGCTGTATTTAGTTTCATGGATAAGATGAAACTTCCATTTTTTATCGATAAACATTTCTATTGTGTACATTTTAGTTTTATGACTAATGCTGTAATAAGCATTTTGTACATGTCTCTGCTGTGTATTAGTATGAACATCTTGTGGACAAATAATAAAGAGGGGAGATTTCTGTGTCATTGGGTATACTATGACCAGTTTATGTAAATAATAAAAATAAGTTCCAAAATGATTTTTAAAATTATTTCTATTTTTTAAAATTTTATTGTTATTCGATTACAGTTGTCTGCATTTTCTCCCCATCCCTCCACCCCACTCCAGCCAATCCCACCTCCCTCCCCCACCTCTACCCTCCCCTTTGATTTCATCCATGTGTGCTTTATAGTACCTCCTGTAAACCCCTCTGCCCACTAATTCCTCCCCACTCCCCTCTGGCTATTGTTACATTTTTCTTAATTTCAATGTCTCTGGTTATATTTTGTTTGCTTTTTTCTCTTGTTCATTATGTTCCAGTTAAAGGTGAGATCATATGGTATTTGTCCCTCACCGTCTGGCTTATTTCACTTAGCATAATGCTCTCCAGTTCCATCTATGCATCTATAAGCTCCTTCTTTCTCTCTGCTGTGTAGAATTCCATTTTGTAAATGTACCATAGTTTTTTGATCCACTCATTTTCTGATGGGCACTTAGGTTGCTTCCAGCACTTGGCTATTGTAAATTGTGCTGCTATGAACATTGGGGTGTATAGGTTCTTTTGGATAGGTGTTTCAGGGTTCTTAGGATATCATCCTAGCAGTGGAATTGGTGGGTCAAAAGGCAGATCCATTTTTAGTTTTCTGAGGAAATTCCATACTGTTTCCCATAGTGGTTGCACCAGTCTACAATCCCACCAAGAGTGCACTAGGGTAACTGTTTCTCCACAACCTCTCCAAAAGTTGTTTGTTGATTTGTTTATGATGGCCATCCTGACCGATGTGAGATGGTATCTCATTGTGGTTTTAATTTGCATCTCTCTGATAGCTAGCCATACTGAGCATCTTTTCATATGTCTCTGGACCCTCTGTATGTCCTCCTTGGAGAAGTGTCTGTTCAAATCCTTTGCCCATTTTTTAATTGGGTTGCTTGTCTTCTTAGAGTGGAGTCATGTGAGTTCTTTATGTATTTTGGAGATTAAATCCTTGTCTGAGATATCATTGGCAAATATGTTTTCCCATACGGTTGGTTCTCTTTTTATTTTAATACTGTTTTATTTAGCCATGCAGAAGCTTTTTATTTTGATGAGATCCCATTTGTTTATTCTTTCCTTTATGTCACTTGCTCTAGGGGACATATCAGTGAAAATACTGCTGCATGCAATATCTGAGATTTTCCTGCCTATGTTCTCCTCTGGGACTTTAATGGTGTCATGACTTATATTTAAATCTTTTACCCACCTTGAATTTATTTTTGTGTATGGTGTAAGTTGGTGCTCAAGTTTCATTTTTTTGCATGTAGCTGTACAGCTCTCCCAACACCATTTGTTGAAGAGGATAGTTTTACTCCATTTTTTTTGCTGCTGCCCCCTTTGTCAAAATTAATTGATTGTAGAGACTTGGGTTTATTTCTGGGCTCTCTGTTGTGTTCCATTGGTCTATCTGTCAGTTTTTATGCCAGTATCAGGCTCTTTTGATTATGGTGGCCTTGTCATATAGTTTGATATCAGGTATTGTGATCCCTCCTGCTTTGTTCTTCTTTCTCAAAATTGTAGCAGCTATTTGGGGTCATTTATTGTTCCATATAAATTTTAGAAGTGTTCATTCTATATCTGTAAAATATGTCATGGGTACTTTAATAGGGATTGCATTGAATCTATAAATTGCTTTGGGAGTATGGACATTTTGATGATGTTATTTCTTCCAATCCATGAACATGGTATTTTTCCATTTGTTTGAGTCTTCCTTGATTATTTTCTTCAGTGTTGTGTAAGTTTCTGAGTACAAGTCTTTAACCTCCTTGGTTAGGTTTATTCCTAGGTATTTTATTTTTCTTGTTGCTATGTCAAGTGGGATTTTTTTCCCTGTTTTCTGTTTCTGTTGTTTCATTGTTGGTGTAAAAAAATGCCTTTGTTTCTGGATATTGAGTTTGTATCCTGCTCTTTTGCCAAATTCACTTATTAGGTCAATCACTTATTTGGTGGAGTCTATAGGATTCTCATTGCACATTATCAAGTCATCTGCAAACCATGACAGCTTTGTTTCCTCTCCAATTTGGATGCCTTTTATTTCCATTTCTTGTCTGATTGCTGTGGCTAGGACTTCCAATACTATGTTGAACAGAAGTGGTGAGAGAGGGCATCCTTGTCTTGTTCCTGATCTTAGCGGGAAAGTTCTAAGTTTTTGATGATTGAGTATGATGTTGGCTGTAGGTCTCTCATATATGGTCTTTATTATGTTGAGGAATGCTCCCTCTACTCCCACTTTGCTGAGTGTTTTTATCATAAATGGATGCCGTATCTTATCAAATGCTTTTTCTGCATCTATTGATATGATCATGTGATTTTTGTCTTTGCTGTTGTTGATGTGATGCATTATGTTTATTGATTTGCAAATATTGTACCATCCTTGCATCCCTGGGATGAATCCCACTTGGTCATGGTGTATGATCTTTTTAATGTATTGCTGGATGCAGTTTGCCAATATTTTGTTGAGGATTTTACCATCTATGTTCATCAGTGATATTGGCCTGAAGTTTTTTTATGGTTGTTATTTTGTATTTATCTTGTTCGGGGATTAGGATGATGTTGGCTTCATAAAATGAGTTTGGGAATCTTCCATTATTTTGGAATTTTTGGAATAGTATGTGAAGGATGGGGGTTAGCTCTTCCTTAAATGCTTTGGAGAATTCTCCTGTGAAACCATCTGGTTCAGGGCCCTTGTGTGTCAGGAGTTTTTTGATTAATGCTTTAATTTTGTCTGCTGTTATTAGTCCATTCAGGCTTTCTGCTTCTACTTCATTGAGTTTTGGAAGATTATATTTTTCTAGAAATTTGTCCATTTCACCTAGATTTTCAAATTTTTTGGCATACAGTTCTTCATAGTAATTTCTTACAATCCTTTGTATTTCTGTGGTATCAGTTGTAATCTCTCCTGTTTCATTGCTGATTGTGTTTATCTGAGTCATCTCTCTTTTTGTCTTAATGAGCCTCCTTAAAGGCTTGTAGATGTTGTTTATCTTTTCAGAGAACCAGCTCCTGGATTCATTGATCCTTAGAATTGTCAGTTTAGTCTCTCTGTCTTTAACTGTGCTCTGATCTTGATTATTTCCTTCCTTCTAGTTGCTGTGGGCTGTCTTTGTTTTTCTTCCTCGAGTTCTTATAGGTGTAGAGTTAGGTTGTTTCTTTGAAATGTTTCTATCTTTTTAAGGTAGGTCTGTATCGCTATGAACTTCCCTCTCTGAACTACCTTCACTGTGTCCCGTAAGTTGTATTGTTGTGAGTTCATTTTCGTTTGTTTCCAGAAACTTTTTGATTTCTTCCCTAATATCATTCTTGACCTATTCATTGTGTAATAATGTGCTATTCAATCGCCATGATTTTGAGTGTTTTGGTGTTTTTCCTTGGGGTTGGTTTTTAGTTTCAGTCCCTTGTGGTCAGAGAAAATGTTTGATATGATTTCAATTTTCCTGAATTTGTTGAGGCTTTTTTTGTGTACTATTATGAGGTCTATCTTTTACATTGTACCATGTTCATTTGAAAAGAATGTGTATTTAGCTTCTTTGGGATGAAAGGCTCTATATATATCAGTTAAGTCCATTTCATCTAGCACATTGTTCAATGCCACAATATATTTGTTGATATTTTGTTTAGAAGATTTGTGCATCTTTGACACTGGAGTATTAAAATCCCCTAGTATAATTGTGTTGCTGTCAGTATCTTTTTTAAATTCCTCCAAGATTTTCTTTATGTATTTGGGTGCTCCTCTGTTGGGTGCATACATATTTACAATGTTTATGTCTTCTTGGTGGATTCTTCCCTTGAGTATTATGAAGTGACTTTCTGGGTCTCTCTTTATGGACTTTTTTTTGAAGTCTATTTTGTCTGATATGAGTATTGCTACCCGGCTTTTTTTCCTGTCCATTTGCTTGGAATGTTTGTTTCCAGCCCTTCACTTTCAGTCTATGTAGATCTTTTGTGCTGAGGTGAGTCTCTTGTAGGTAGCATATGTGTGGGTCATGCTTTCTTATCCATTCATCTATTCTATGTGTTTTGATTGGAGCATTTAATCTATTTACATTTAAGACTATTATTGATAGGTACTCATTCATTGCCATTTTTTCATAGCTGTTTTTCCCCCCTCTCTCTCTATTCCTTCCTTTCCTTAAAGCAGCCCCTTTAGCATCTCTTGCAGAGCTGTTTTGGGGGAGGTGTATTCTTGTAGACTTCTTTTGTCTGGGAAGCTCCTTACTTGTCATTTGCCCATTTTTCAATTGGGTTTTTTGTCTTTCTGGATTGGAGTCATGTGAGT
Organism: Desmodus rotundus; assembly: GCF_022682495.2. Taxonomy (NCBI): domain Eukaryota; kingdom Metazoa; phylum Chordata; class Mammalia; order Chiroptera; family Phyllostomidae; genus Desmodus; species Desmodus rotundus. The sequence goes on from NC_071394.1 coordinate 62,038,447, forward strand.
TCTCTATTTATTTTGGAGATCAAACCCTTGGCTGATGTATCATTGTTAAATATGTTTTCCCATATAGTTGGTTTCCTTTTCATTATAATGCTGTTTTCTTTAGCCTTGCAGAAGTTTTTATTTTGATGAAGTCACATTTGTTTATTCTTTCCTTTATTTCCCTTGCTCTAGGGGACATTTCAGTGGGAATATTGCTGTGTGTAATATCTGAGATTTTCCTGCCTATCTTCTCCTTTAGGACTTTATGTTGTCACAACCTATATTTAAGTCTTTCATCCACCTTGAATTTATTTTTGTGTATGGCTTTTTTTAAAATATATTTATTGATTATGCTACTATAGTTGTCCCATTTCCCCTCCCACTCCACTCCATCGTGCCCACCCCCCTCTCTCCCACATTCCCCCCCCTATAGTTCATGTCCATGGGTCATACTTATAAGTTCTTTGGCTTCTACATTTCCTACACTATTTTTACCCTCCCCCTGTCTATTTTCCACCTATCATCTATGCTACTGATTCTCTGTACCTTTACCCCCCCTCTCCCCCACCACTCCCTTATTGACAACCCTCATGTTCTAGTTGTTTGCCTAGTTTGCTCTCGTTTTTGTTTTATGTGTGGTCGTTAATAACTGTGAGTTTGCTGTCATTTTTACTGTTCCTATTTTTGATCTTCTTTTTCTTAGGTAACTCCCTTTAACATTTCATATAATAAGGGCTTGGTGATGATGAGCTTCTTTAACTTGACCTTATCTGAGAAGCACTTTATCTTCCCTTCCATTCTAAATGATAGCTTTGCTGGATACAGTAATCTTGGATGTAGGCCCTTGCGTTTAATCTTGGGTAATGTAATTATGATGTGCCTTGGTGTGTTCCTCCTTGGGTCCAGCTTCTTTGGGACTCTCTGAGCTTCCTGGACTTCCCGGAAGTCTATTTCCTTTGCCAGATTGGGGAAGTTCTCCATTATTTGTTCAAATAAATTTTCAATTTTTTGTTCTTCCTCTTCTCCTTCTGGCACCCCTATAATTCGGATGTTGGAATGTTTCAAGGTGTCCTGGAGGTTCCTGAGCCTCTCCTCATTTTTCCAAGTTCTTGTTTCTTCATTCTTTTCTGGTTGGATGTTTGTTTCATCCTTCTGGTCCATACCATTGATTTGAGTCCCAGTTTCCTTCTCATCACTATTGGTTCCCTGTACATTTTCCTTTGTTTCTCTTAGCATAGGCTTCATTTTTTCATCTGTTTTTCAAACAGATTCAACCAAGTCTGTGAGCATATTGATAACCAGTGCTTTGAACTGTGCATCCGATAGGTTGGCTATCTCTTCCTCGCTTAGTTGTATTTTTTCTGGAGCTTTGAAGTGTTCTGTCATTTGGGCCATTTTGTTTGTTTGTTTGTTTGTCTTGGCATGTCTGTTACTTTAAGGGGCGGAGCCTTAGGTGTTCACCAGGGCGGGGTAATGCTGGTCTAGGCGCTGTGATGCTGGATGTGGGGGAGGGGCCGAGTGGGAGCAATGGCGCCCGCCTCACTCTCCTTTGGATTTCAATCTTTCACTTGGATACCCACAATCAAACTGGGCCACTCTGGTGCTGGTTCCCGAGTAAGTGGGCCTGTGCACACTCTAGGCCCCTGTGGGTCTCTCCAAGAACCTCTCCTGTGAGGCTGGGAGTCTCTCCTGCTGCTGCCCCAACCCCCGGGGGCGCTTTCAATCAGAGGTTTGAGGCTTTATTTCCCTGAGCTGGAGCCCTGGGTTGCATGTTCTGCTTCGCTGCCCACCGTTGGTCAGGTTTATCTGTGGGCGAATGTGGTGCCGCAGGGTGCTACCCGCCACTCTGCCTGCCCCACTCTCCGCCACTCTGAGTCCGGCCCTCTGGGTTTATCTGTGCAAATGTGGGGCCGCAGGATCTGCTAGTGCTCGGACTGCCTGCGCCATTTGTCCCACACTCCACCAGTCTCAGTCCCGCCACAGCCACACAAGTCCTCTCAACCCCGGGCCCGTCTCAGCCCCTCCTACCAGTCTGGATGAATGTTCATTTTTCTATTTCCTTGGTGTCGGTCCCCCTTGCTGTTTGATTCTCTGTCAGTTCTGGTTGTGCGAGGAGGCGCAGTGTGTCTACCTACGCAGCCATCTTGGTTCCTCCCTGTGTATCACTTAAGTTGGTGATCGAGCTTCTTTTTTTTTTTTTGCATGTAGCTGTCCAGCTCTTCCAACACCATTTATTGAAGAGGGTATTTTTACTCCATTTTATGGTTCTTCCCCCTTTTTCACTTCTGGGATTATACCCTAAGAATCCTGAAATATCAACTTAAAGGAAATTTATCATCCCAATGTTCATAGCAGCACAATTTACAATAGGCAAATGCTTGAGGCAATGTAAGTGCCTATCAGTAAATGAATGGGTCAAAAAACTATGGTACATTTACATGATGGAATACTATGGAGCAGAAAAGACGAAGGAGATCCTACCCTTTAGGAAAGCATGGAGGGTGCTGAGACCATTATGGTAAGTGAAGCAATCCAGGCAGTGAAAGACAAATACTATATGATCTCACCTATAAATGAAACCTAATTAACAAAACAAATAAGCAACAAAATATAGCCAGGGACAGTGAAATTAAGAATAAAGTCAGAGGGGAGGTGGGAGGGGTTAATGGGGAGAAAAAGAGGAAGTATTTTAAAGAATTTCTATAAAGGTCACATGGACAAAACCAAAAGGGGTAGGATTAAGGGTGGGAACTGGGGATGTCTGGGGTAGGGGGAGTTGTGGGAAGAAAAGGACGACAACTGAAACAACAATAAAAAAAATAAAAAATAAAGTGATGGATGTCCCCAAACTCTACCTACAGTATACACAATTATAGTAAAGTTCAATAGCAAGGAAAACTAAATGTATTCAAATATCATTCAAAAGGTAATAAAAGAGAATAAAATGTACATGTAAATTACTGATATAGAACAGATTGTAATAATTACCATTCAGTGACAGGTTGTTCTTAGACTTCAGAAAGGTAAGAGACATGCCTCAAATCACTAATGATGATGGGGATAGTAATGTACCATCACAGATAAGCCAAATCCCTGTGAGGTGGCATATTATTTGAAAGTTGTATTTCAACATATCTTACCAAATGCCATTTTATTGGTTTGTCCATATGAGGATATATAGATCTTAAACATATCACCTTGTAAACTCTAAGAGTTCTTTTTGATTTGAAGTCATTAAATTTGCTTTCAGGAAAATATCTATAATCTATTTTTTTTATTCTCAGTTTTCCTTGTACTATCTCACTGAAGTCTTTTTAAGACTTCACTGTGCAAAACAGTGAATTAATCTGTTGAGAATAATTTAAAAATGCTACCATTATGGCAGGGTTTTCTTTATTTTTAACATGAAGATAGAGTCACTCTGCTAAATTCTTTAACTTCAATTTTAGGTATGTGACTAAGAAACATTTTTTGTATGGCATACATTAGGATAGAAGCATCTGGTGTTTATGCATTTTCTGCTAAATCACAGATGACTACTTATTTTCTATGTGTCAGGAAAAAAATTGATTAATCACCTATTCTTGTTAGCCCAATGTTCAGCTAAGAGATGTTCTTTTGAGTATTTGACTCAATCTCTTTGTATATTTTATGGCCTTTGCAGTCTTAACTGCAAAGATATTTATTTCCACATTAAAAAAAAATTTCTTCAGATATTCATCCTTTTAGGTGTTTCTAGAATTTTTGCTTTAAGACAAATTTAAAAATATCATTGGAGAGACCCATAAAATTTTTTCTAGTGATTTTGACAGTTTAAATATAGATGAATTTGGAGAGATATACCTCTATTGTTCCATTGCTGTTTCCCCATATTCTAAAGATATCCTCAACATGTTTATAGGCTGTAGTTTGGGTGAATGTTATGGGTATTTGACCAGTTCAACTAAAATTTTCTGTCATTTTAGTAAAAGAAAGTAATGCAGAGCAATAGGTTAATTAAATTAACAATTACCACCAGCTGAGGGAATTAAGTCTGAACTTTTGATATTTAAATGACTTTCAGGCTCTTTTAATTGTTTGTTTTTTGAGTATAATATTTTTAAAAATTGAAGATGCCTTTATAACAATCACTTCCTAATTTCCCAGAGGAATTAATATACTTTGTAAATGATGATATGTATTATCTGTGAAGAAAAGAAATCCATACCTACTTTATACATCTGTGTTTTTACAGAATACAGCATAGTAATTAAACAATATTTCATGATCTGGTAATTTTTGTCCCTATTTATAAGTAAGCTTATCGCACTGTAAATTAGCTATGACTCTATGGTAGACACATGAGAATAAAATATCATCTCACTAGTTTTCCAAAGACATTGTATATTATAGTTATATATCTATTGAATCACTCTGTGAATGCAGAATAATGGTCTGTTATGTTTAATACTTTTGGTAAAAATTCTATTTTCATAGTTCAAGAAATGTGTTTTGACCCACGTATTCTATGTACTGATTTATCTACTCCACATCTCATGAATCTGAAATGGTTTTAAGTGGGTTCTGATGATGCCAGTGGACATCTGAAAGTATCTTGTGATACCAACATTAAAATAAAAAATGAATCCCCAGTACAAAAGAGTTTAAATTGTCCAAACCATAAAGGAATTATTTTTCTAACAGGTGAACTTATGTTCTGTTCCTTGTTTCCTTCCAGTATTTCATAGACTCTTTGGAGTAATCAGATCAATTCTGCCAGATCCCAAGCAATTAACTCTCCAGCTCCAGTTCACCTGGATATCTTGATATCCCATCTTCTTTTTAGATGCTGGGATTTGAATTTCACCCAGCATTGCTGGTTCTTTGAAGTCAGTGTGGTATTGTTATGTGAACTGGATTTTCATCTCATTTAAAATTGCTCACTGACACAAACAATGGAGCAAGGCAAAGCCTCAGCAGGAAGTCCAGTATTTACTGTAGAGGAAATGATCACTTTTTAAAGTCATTCTTTGTGTTCTAAGAAAATAATTTGTATTGTTTAATCCAAGGAGTTTTTCCTTTAAAATATGCTATTTTTCTTACTAAAATATTTCAAAGGACTGAATGTTTGTGTTCTTCAAAATTAAGAAATTAAATCTTAACTCTCAATGTGATGGTATTTGAAGGTGGAGCCTATAGGGGGTTATTAGGTCATGAGGGTAGAACTTTCGTGAATGGGTTTAGTGACCTCATAAAAGGGACTTCTGAGAGCTCCATAGCCTCTTCCATCATGTGAGGACACAATGAAAAAATGGTCCTTAATGAAACTGCTGGATTTTACCAGACACCAAGTCTCCAGTGCCTTGATCTGGAACTTCGCAGCTTCTAGAACTATGAGAAATAATTTTCTTCTGTTTATAAAGCCAACGGTCTATGGTATTTTGTTATAGTAGCCAAAGTAATCTAAGACAAATACATTGTTGACAGTCTTAGGAATTTAAAACTAGTATCTTCAAGAATATTGTGTAAGTAATTGTTTTATAGCCCTTGTACAATATTATGATATCCTTCTTTTTATAATGTGATGCAGAGAAGTAGGAAGAGGTTAAAACCAGTGTTCATTATCTGTTGTCTGCACATAGAGTGAAACTACTCCCCAAAGTCATTCTTTTATCATTTTCCTCAGAGACGATAAAGCTCCTCAGTGAGGGGGTTGGGGGGAGGCTATTCCAAGAGAAAACCTATCATCTAGTGATAAGGACATTGAGAGTTCCAGCTGATGATATTTTACTATAAACTCAGAAGTACGGTTATTATTCCCATCTTTGCTAAAAGGCAAACACTAAGAGAAGGCTATACAGTAGATAATCTATAGAATATGTAATGACTGCTTGTCTCTCCCATGAATCTGCAATATTAGTAAGTAGTAATATTGAAAAGAACATGTTTATATTTGAAGTAAATGTGAATAAAATGAAATGATTTAAATACACAGTGTTTTAGTTTTGTAAAAAATTCATGGTTTCTAGTACACATATTAAAAATAGTCTTCATAAAAATTTTCAAAACCAGCTTCTTAGTGCTTTTAGTATGGTTAAATTTTCTAGGTAAAGGCACTAACATTGTTAATAGGAATCAATATTGGAAGTGCTTCTAGATCATCTATTAAAAAAGAGCTAAAAAGTCATATGATTAAAAAAAAATTCTGATGTATATACACAACATTTAAATACACAAACTCCTTGTATATAATTTAATCAGATTCATGTATTTATAATTTTGTTCATCAATATTTCAGCTTAGCATCAAGATTTCAGCTTAGCAACAAGCCAAAATTATCATTTAATATATGCTAAACATGAAATATATAGTCCATAAAATGCTACAAATCTATAAAATATGATCTCAGAATGCATATATTTGAATTAATATGTTATAAGTTAATTTGAATTTATTAAAATATAAAAATCCTATCAAGACAGCATTTTATGAATATTTAATCTTATTCTAATTTTGGACTCCTGAATTTTACAAGAATCTTCATCTCAGGAAATCAAATGTGATTTATCTACATTGTCAGAAGTATACACTGGTTGAGTCGGGGTTACCATTAGAGACATTTTACTACAAACTCAATATTTTTTCTCGTGTGCCAGTAGGTCAGTTTTATTTCTGGCAAGTGGTAGGAAATATTAATTGAATGGGGAAAATGCCTAAAAATAATAGATTTTATATCTTTATTTCATAATGGTTTTTATTCTTTGTCAATACAATTTTTTCTTTTCACAATATGTTGAGTGCCTTTTCTGTGCAAAGCATGAGTTCAGTAGTGGGCCAGGCAAAGATAATTGAGTGAGGTGCTTCCCACAAGGTATTTTCAGCTTCAGAAGAGCAACCCAATCTATTGAGTAGTTGTCATTACTGGTCTCCCATAGCTGCTGTGAGAGGGAAGTGGGAATCCATTGTGAGTGATGCCAGAAAAAAATGATTGATGATAAGTCAGGATGTGAATTGAAAGTCTAATATCCTGGTACTTTTCAATCAGTGCCTATTTTTATCAGTAAAAGTTAAGCATGTGTCACCCAGTCCAGACACCTGTAATCTCTGTAATAAAATATAAGCAGCACCTAGGAAATTTTGACTATACCAAGTAGTGATCAGTTTTTCTGACCTCCACTGGATGTGTATTTTCACAAGTTTTATAGTAGCTGCTTCTTTGATATAATAAGATGATCAATGATTATTATGGTGCTTATGATTTATTTTCAGAGATGATTTAACCCCACATTATTTTATTCTTTACTCCCACCTCTCTGCGACTTTTGTCATTAGAATTCAGTCAATTTGTCATTAGTTCTTTTAAAATAAAACAGCATTACTTATACAATTGTCCATAACTTACTCTCATATCTTATTTTATACAGTTTTAAGAAGATTATCTCAAGAAATCTCTCAAATATTCATTTTATCATTTCTTTGAATATGATTTTAAATCTGTCAAATGTAGTCAAATTAGATCGTAAATTCTAATTAAACTGAGATTAAAACTCAAATGAACTTAAAAACCCCCATGATGGAGGAATTTATTTTTTCTTTCTTTTTATTTTAATTTAGAAGCAATAATCAACATATACAAATTGTTTGTTTAATAGAGTATAATTATTGCTCAAAGTATAAGATCAATTGTAGAACATATATTCTACAGGTATTTTTATATGTATATTTCTATGTGTATATTCTACAGGTATTTCTACATTTCTATATGCTTTTCAAGGAGAAAATGCATTTATTTTATAAACAATATTGTTTTTAATATACTGGCAGGATATAGCATATATTATTAAATCACTAAATATAGTTTTGGATGATATAATTACATTGAGGTTATAAGTATAAATTTTAATTAAGTACCTTTTCATTTAGAGAGAGAATATATAGTCATGGTGAGGTATAGAATGTGTTTTTTTTTTTATTATTGTTCAATTAGAGTTGTCTGCATTTTCTCCCCACCCCTCCAACCCACCCCAGCCAAACCCACCTCCTTCCTGCCCCTTGATTTTGTCCATGTGTCCTTTATAGTAGTTTCTGAGAACCCCTCTCCCTACCATCCCCTCCCGACACCCCTCTGGCTATTGTTAGATTGTTCTTAACTTCAATGTCTCTGGTTATATTTTGTTTGCTTTTTTCTTCTATTTATTATGTTCCAGTTAAAGGTGAGATCATATGGTATTTGTCCCTCACCACCTGGCTTATTTCACTTAGCATAATGCTCTCCAGTTCCATCCAGGCTGTTGCAAAGGGTATAAGATCCTTCATTCTCTCTGCTGAGAACAATTCCATTGTGTAAATGTACCATGGTTTTTGGATCCACTCATTTGCTGATGGGCACTTAGGTTGCTTCCAGTACTTGGCTATTGTAAATTGTGCTGCTATGAACATTGGGCTGCATAGGTTCTTTTGGATTGGTGTTTCAAGATTCTAAGGGTATAATCCCAGCAGTGGAGTTGCTGGGTCAAAGGGCGGTTCCATTTTTAGTTTTCTGAGGAAATTCCATACTGTTTTCCACAGTGGCCTCACCAGTCTGCATTCCCACCAACAGTGCACTAGGGTTCCGTTTTCTCCGCATCCTCTCCAACATTTGTTTGTGGATTTGTTTATGTTGGCCACTCTGACTGGTGTGAGATGGTACCTCATTGTGGTTTTAATTTGCATCTCTCTGATGGCTAGTGATACTGAGCATCTTTTACTATGTCTCTGGGCCCTCTCTTTGTCCTCCTTGGAGAAGTGTATGTTCAAGTCCTTTGCCCACTTTTTAATTGGGTTGTTTGTCTTCCTGGAGTGGAGTTGTGTGAGTTCTTTATATATTTTGGAGACCAGGCCCTTGTCTGAGGTATCATTGGCAAATATGTTTTCCCATACTTTTGGTTCTCTTTTCATTTTAATGCTGTTTTCTTTAGCCATACAGAAGCTTTTTATTTTGATGAGGTCCCATTTGTTTATTCTTTCCTTTATGTCCCTTGCTTTAGGGGACATGTCTGTGAGGATGTTGCTGCATGGAATGTCTGAGATCTTCTTGCCAATGTTTTCCTCTAGGACTTTTATGGTGTTACGACTTATATTTAAGTCTTTTATCCACCTTGAATTTATTTTTGTGTATGGTGTAAGTTGGTGATCAAGTTTCACTTTTTTGCATGTAGCTGTTCAGATCTCCCAACACCATTTGGTGAAGAAGCTATTTTTGCTTCTTTTTATGATCCTGCCTCCTTTGTCAAATATTAATTGACTGTAAAGACGGGGGTTTATTTCTGGGCTCTCTGTTCTGTTCCATTGGTCTATGTGCCTGTTTTGATGCCAGTACCAGGCTGTTTTGATAACAGTGGCCTTGTAATACAGTTTGATATCAGGTGTTGTGATCCCTCCTGCTTTGTTCTTCTTTCTCAAAATTGCTGCAGCTATTCGAGGTCGTTTATGGTTTCATATAAATTTCTGAAATGTTTGTTTTATATCCGTGAAATATGTCATGGGTACTTTAATAGGGATTGCATCATTTTGTTACTAAACCATTTTATAAGACTCTTCCGAAAATAAGGCTAGGTGTTTATCTTTTTGATGTCTTTATTTCTGTAGCTATCTTTATAGATAATTAAAATATATTAAGTTTCAAAGATTTGTAATTACTATGTTTATTGGTCAGGAAACCAGCTGAAAATAGACAACAAGTTAAAATTAGGATAATTGGAGGAGAGTTTAAAACAAGAACTAAATATAAAGTAGGCAAGATATAAGGAAACTGCATGAGACAGCCAGGACCATCAGGCTAGTGAAAATGATTATCAGCCCTAGCCCTCTTTGATGAGCCTGAGAGGGAGCACTTCTGAGACCTCCAAAGGAAATTTCCTGAACAGAAATCTGCCTTGCACAGAGAAGACTCATCCTTGTGCACTGTTGGTGGGATTGTAAACTAATATAGCTTATAGGGAAAAATAGTATGAAGTTTCCTCAAAAAATTAAAAATAGTACTGCCTTATAAACCAACAAGTCCATTTATGGATATTTCTCTGAAAAAAATAAAAACACTAATTCAAAAAGATGTGTCCACTCTTATGTTCATGACAGCATTATTTGTAATAGTCAAAATATGAAAACAACTTAGATGTTTATCAATACAGGAATGGACAAAGAAGATGTGGTACAGCTATACAGTGGGATATTACTCAGCCATAAAGAGAAGAATGAAATCTTGCCTTTTGCAACAATGTAGATGGACCTAGAGCAGGGGTGTCAAACTCATTTTCTGGGGGCCACATCAGCCTTACGGTTGCCTTCAAAGGGCCAAATATAATTTTAGGCCTGTATAAATATAACTACCACTTAATAGTTAAGTGAGAGCTTAGAGCTGCTGTGGGGTAGAAACAAGGTGCCAGGCTGGATAAAACAAGGTGGAGGGCTGGATTTGGCCTGTGGGAATTAGTGTTTTGTGTTTGCAACCTGTGACCTAGAGGGTATTACATTCAGTGAAATTAGTCAGACAGAGAAAGACAAATATCATATAATGTCACTTATAAATGGATCTAAAATGCAAAACAAATGAAAAAACAAAATTAAACAGATCAAACTCATATTTACAGAGAACAAACTGATGGTTGACAGAAGGGAGGTGGTTGGAGGGCTGAGTGGAAAAGGGGAAAGGATTAAGAAGTAAAACTTCCAGTTATAAAATAAGTCATGACAGAGAAGATGGAGGCGAAGTAGGTGGGAGCTGAGCCCACTTGCTCGTGCACTCAACTGGGACACTTAGCTGATCTTCTGAAAAACAACGTGAACGGTCAACAGACTCTTAGCTGATATGAAGTTTGCAAGCCAGTGTGCAGAGAACACTTCAAAATGGGTGGTAAGGAGGTTTTATAGGTGGATGGGGAAAGGTCCCAGGCATGGCACCAGAAACTATAGCTTTTGCCGGAACGTCAGAGAAGAGCCCCGGGTTAGGGATAGCAGCCCAGTGGCTCCCTCCCCTCCTAGGGTGGGGAATCCACAGACCTATGCAGGGAGAAATAGGATTTAAAGATGCACAGAGCTGGCAGCACACCCTAGCTGGGGCAGTGTGGTCTGTGGCTGGGATGGCCCCAGAAAGTAAGATTCTGGCTGCACATGAAGCTGGGGAAAGAGGAGGGCCAGATTGGCTGGACTGAGATGGACTCTTGACTTGCCAGAGAGTTGGAGTGCGTGGAAAGCCAGGTAGTGGCTCAGGGCTGCCCCACTAGCGCTCTGGGACACTTTTTTCAAAAGCGGAGCTGAGGCATGCTGGGCAGGACCCTGTGCACATGCAACTGCCTGGCCAACAAGGAGGGAGGTTAGTGGGCATGATCAGCACCCGACCAGTACACCAGGGCAACTTGATTAAAGGGGTGCAAAGTGATTTGGTTTCTTGCTGCCAGCCCTGCCCAATGTCACAGAGTGGAGAGTGCAAGCCACAGCATGTGGGCTGGGAACTGTGGACCTGAGATTAAATGAAACCAGACTGTGCCTCCTAATTGGCAGAACCTGTAGGAAAGGAAGATAGAGCCCAGCCACCTAACTCAGGTATGAGCAGGGAAGATCTGTCAAACCACCCGGGCAGGCTTAACAACCTGCAGAGAGGGCCATTTGCAAGAGTAAGACTAACACCTAAAAGGGCCCATTTTGAACTCCCCACAGGGATACAAAGTACACTGAGTCCTAGGGCCTTGTTTTACTGAGGCCATCAAAACAGGAAGTTAAGAAAGGGTACAAAAAGGGGGATTCAGGGTGCTGTCCAGACTAGGCTCACACACAGAGATGCCCACTACAACTAGCAAGAGAGAACTGACCCTCTTACACAGATTGCTCCCTACCCCCATGAAACAGATATTCAAGCAGAAACTATACATTATTGGAAATAAAATGGGACAGAATAAGACAGGAGGTGCAGGGGTGGGTGAACACACCCAAAATTTTCCCTGAAGACTGAACAGTGCCTCCCAGGGGAGACACAGAGACCTCTCCCTCTAAATCATGACAGCATCTCCCTTTAGAGTCAGGGGATTGAGATACAGGCCGTGTTGCTGGAAGTTGGATGACCCACCTGGGGACCTTGAGCTGATAAAAAGCCAGAGAAGGATCCAGAAAGAAGTCAGAAAGTGAACACAAACAGGTGAAATGAATTTCACCTTGCTTTTCATCAGAACTTCCATATTTTTCTTTTATTTTGTGCTTCCTTTCATATAGCATTTTTAATATTTCTTCTTTCATTTCACTCATATTCCAACTAACTCACAATGCTTGATCTTTTATTTTTTATTCTTTTTATTCAGATTATTTTCATATTATTGTTATTCCAAATGTCACACAGCACCCTTCCCTGGTCTTATTCCATTTTGCCATCTTGTGACTTTTCTAACTGTTGTAAACTTTCTTTTCTCTCACACCACATCATGTTCCTATTCCTTACTATTACTATTCCTCCTCCATCTAACCTCACATAAGTGCTTTTCTTTCCTAAGTCAGCTCACATTTTCCCCCTTATAATGGTCCTATTTCCATTCCACCATTATAAATTGTAGCAATTTGCATGAAATACGATGGTTATTGCTGTCCTCCAACAGAACTCCAATTTGTTCACTATTTGTGCTTTCAATCCCACAGGATACTCTCCTTGTCTTACTCCATTTTACTTTCTCCCTGCGCCTGATCAGTTGAGTGAGGAATTTTATTTTATTTTTATTTTTATTGTTGTTCAAGTGTAGTTGTCTCCATTTTTTCCCCACCACTCTCCTCCACCCCACTGACCCCCACCTTCCACCCTCAATCCTACCCCTGTTTGGCTTTTTGTCCATGGGTCCTTTATACACGTTCCTTGATGACCCTCCCTCTTCTTTCTCTTGTCTCCCTCCCTGCTCCCCTCTGGTTGCTGTTGAAAAAAACATGATTTAAATAATCTTAATAATTAATAATTAATTATTTTATTTTATTTTGGAAGATAAATATGACTAAAAATAATTGCACCAGATATTATGAGTCAATAATCAAGATTGCATATTGGCAGTAAAGTGTCACGAGTAACTGGACTTAAAAAAAATGCTGGAGTCAGTGAGATTTATCTTAATTCTGATTCTGGTTTATGGTCTGGAGAAGAACACACCCTGTGTAGACTCCTTGTCAAAAATTTTTCACCTTAAAAGAAATGTCATCATAATATTAATCCAGCATCTTCCACATGAGGTAAAACAGTAAATGAGAGCACTCCTGTTTTGAATGCTTAGAGGGAAGGTATTTTATTAACTTGGGAGCTTTCCTTCAGACTTGCACGTGCAAGTCATAATGTGAAAATTGTTTATTTTCAGACTTATTACATCTACTTTAAAATGTTATATTCTTAAAACATGAGAGAAAAGTGGCTTTTTGAAAAAAGTATAACTGCCAACACTTATGGTATAATACAAGGACAGAAATTCTTCCAGCATAGTATTTATGATTGATAATAATACCAAGCATTTCCAAGGTAAACAAACAAAACAATATTATAATAAATGTAGCACTATGTAAATTATTTGTTAACATAATAATTCACATTACATATAAGTGGCTTTCTTTAATTTCAGTAAGGTCATTGAATATAAAATTTCTTTTAGGTTTGAAGATACCACAACTGGTGATGATTAGTGAATGATTAGCTATAATAACTCTGTCTCAGAATTGAGACAGGAGTAGTAATCTCTACATGATTAAATGCTTTTTTTTTTAATTTTCAGTTTTCAACTCATTCACATAAATTTGTAAGAAAATTTAGACTTCTGAAATTTACCCTATATTGTCACTGCTGATCACCTACATTGTTCCTTTTACGTACTAAAGGAGAACTTGAACTGTACCTTTATTTAAACATATATGGAGACTTCTAAATGTCAGTGAGAAAGTTAACTGAAAAAAGAGTAATTTCAGCTATTTTATATGAAACTCAAAGCTTTAAATTATTTCAATTTTAATAATGCAAGACCTTGAGAAATGACCTGTTTCAACAACAGTCAAAAAGTATGTTTCATTACATGCATTACATTTTTAGTTTTAAAAAATGCTGCAAAGATAATACCATTAACAATGACCGAATATGTGTGCAATTTCTATATAACTTTTACCATCCCTCACATACAGCTTTCATATGCTCCATGTATATAAATGTAATCTTTCATAAATATTCTCCTTGAACACTCAGATATAGCAGTTTTCTGGACTACAAATGCTCAATTATTTTAAACCTCTAATCTCTTACATAAATATCAAAAGTTTTAATGCTTTTTCCAGTTTAATTTTAGTAATGCTAAAATCATGTGATAAGAGATGTCATTATGACAAAGTAATGTGAATAGCAAAAACTGAAAAAATATTACCATAATTTTTCATTGTGTATAACTCATGGTTCTTTTTGATTTATTGATTTAGAGAGAGAAAGTCAGGGAGGGAGAAAAAGGTGAAAGGGGGAGACAGAAGGAGAGAGAGAGAGAAACATCAATTTGTTATTCCACTTATTTTGCCTTCATTGTTTAATTCTTATATGTGCCCTTAGCAGAGATTGAACCCATAACCTTGGCATATCAGGACACCACACTAACCAACTGAGCTACTCATCCAGGGCCTAACTCAGGGTTATTTTGAAAGAAAAATATAATTTTTAATATATTTTCAAAAAGATTCCAAGGTATGTGCTAAGTGAGTTACTATCTAAAAATCTTTATTCTTTGACATTGTGGATAGCTTGAAAACGTTTCAAATATTTTGCAATTCAATTAATAAAAGCCTTTAGAAATGAAGACATTGAAATACATACATCAATTTCACAACAATTCATAATTTTTATGTTATGGTATATATTTGGTTTAACTACAATATAGAATCAATTTAAGTACTGATAATTAACAAATATTTTACATTTTTTTTCCAGTATGACAAACATTTAACTGCTGGAACTATTAGAATGGAAATTCCCTGTGTCACAACAAACAAAAGATTAGGAATCAGACTGTCTCACAGCTAAATCTAGGTAACAAATAATAGATTAAGGAATGATAATATCTTTGAAGCTGGGTTGATGTAAAGATCCAATAAAATAGTATATATGTAATTGTGTAGAATGATGGTGCACATGTGTGCATTACATTTATGCTGGATATTTTTAAATGTTAATTTTCATTTTCTGAAGTTTTGCTGGTTCATAATTATTATTCTCTAATGGGGTAGAAACTAAGAGTTACTTTCTAATAGCCATTTCTTTTTCATTTGCAATGACATCCCTGAAATTTAGCTGACCCCAAAAATGTCCAGAATAATAACTAAATTACCCTCTTTAAGCAAGTTGTGACCATATGACTACATGTAGTCAATGAGAAGTAAACAGAATTGGCACAATTGCTGGGTGTATAAGTGGGAGGAGTTGTCTACTTGCTTCCTTTTTCTGCCTGGTTGGAATGCACTTATCTTCTTGCTTCCTTTTGCTGAAGTCAAATTGGAAGCTATTGTTGAAATCATATTTTAATGAATACAAAGCAATAAAGCAAGGCTTTTCTTCAAAATAATGTTAAAAATATCTGGTGAAACTAGGACTGTTTATGGTAATATTGCTACTATCAAAGTAAAGCTTTATCCTATTGCAGTGGTATTTTGGACACTTCATGGTTAGTGGTGGCCAGCTTTCCATTAGCCTGTTGCTGTAAAGAGAAATGTGTCTGTCAATAAGCTTTATTTAGATACATACTGTATTTTTCAGATTTTAAGATGCACCCTCCCCCCACAAATTTGGGAGGGAAATTGGGGGTGCATCTTATAGTCCAAATGTAGCTTACATTCACATTGGTGAAATATTATGTTATTTATGTGTTTTTTTTCAGGTTTTAAAACTTTTTATTTGCATATTAAAAAAATCGTGCATTCCAATAATTGAAATCATTTTAACAACAAAAAAATGGCACTCTGATTAAACTGCATTTTACAGCCTGCAGGACACCTTGGACCAACTTGGTTTTACTCCAGATTTCACTGTCCTCCCACCCAGCTTCTTCCTTTATCAACATGCAAGTTCTTTTCCTTCACTGCCAGCTAGAGAGGCAGATAGGAGAGGCAGGTGCGGCCTTCATTGTCAGTAGTTCTGACGTAAAAAGGGGGCAGCACAGTCATTTAAACTGATCCAACCTCTTTGTAGCTTACAAAGTTAAACAGCTAAAAGAAGTAAAATAAGAAGGCAATGCTTGTGGAATGTACAGTGCATATTGGCAGTGTGGGCCTCATTACGATTCGCCTGCTTGCTTCTCCTGTTCAATCGTTTCTTTGGAAGGCAGTGGATTTTTCTCTTGCATTTCTTCAATTTTGACTTATCGAATTTCTCAATCTCGGCCATATCGGGTTTATCAGACATGGTTGCTGAGGAAGCCGAGGGAGGCGCACGAATGAGAGAGGAGTCCAATCTGCTCGGTGACCGCCGAATCTATTTATGTTATTAAATATTTTATCACATGTTTTGCTCCAAAAAATTTTTCCCCTATTTTCCTCCTCTAAAACCTAGGTGTGTCTTATGGTCTGAAAAATATGGTATATCATCTAGGTAGATTCTTTTTCTTTCACTCTCAAACATATGTGATGTCTTAGTCAATTTTGGCTGTTACAACAGGATTCCATACTGTTGTAACAGGGTGATTTGAACAGCATACATTTGTATCTCACAGACCTAGAAGCTTAGAAATCTAAGTTCAAGGATCCAGGAGAGTCAGTGTCTGGTGAGGCATGCTTCTTGATTTTGAGATGATTGTCTTCTTGTTGTACTCTCTTGTGGCAGAGAGAAGAACAAGAAGTCAAGTTCTCCTTTTATAAAGAACACTAATCCCTTCATGAGGGCTTCACCTAAATTATTGCAATCCTGAAGTCAAAAATATTTTAAGGCAGCCTTAATATCAGAAACTATATTTCCCTAGAATATTTCTGAAAACATTGCTTAAGGATGTATCTAAGCAAAATTAGCTTGAAAATAATAATGACATGAACATCAACAATTTCTCAATTCAAACTTTCATGTCATCTGAAATTCTGTTTGCTATATGAATTAGGCTATTAATTATTAGGTTATTAATTATTAGATTTGTTCCAAATGAAATAGTAGACATTTTTCAAATACCCATGATTGTATCAGTACAAAACTAGCATATATTTTACACAGAAAACATATTTGAGTGTTAGAAATTGTTCTTGCATCAATTTGGGTTCGGTCAAGGAAGTAGAACCACTATGAATGGTATGAAATTGGTATTTATTAGAGGGTTTAGAATTCTGAATTGATTAAAAAGTGCTGTGGAAGACTTTTGATGTTGTACCTGGTGAAAGGCCTGAAGTTGCTGTGGAAAGGTAAGCTAGCAGTCATGAGGAAAAGCCTAATTGAAGCAGGAGAGCTTATGGACAGAGTGGTATCCATGACAGTAAAATGAAGCTATGTCTTTTTCACTTACCACATCCAACATCAGTGACAAGGGTGCCTGCAGAAGGAGAAGACTCATTTCGTCTCTACTACATGCCAACCTGTCCCAGGACATCATTGAATGAAACAATCCATTGGAATCTGGAGGAATTTGACCTAGCTGCTTCTCAATGTCCCAAGATAAGATCAGAGTCAACAGGGTGAACTTCAATAGTCCCTGGTGCCCTTCATTGACTTGCAGAGAAAAATGGCTACAACCTCAGACTTCTAATTTTCACATGACCTGCGACCATACAGGAAAGGAGATTTGCAGGACAGTAAAACTTATCTAAATTACAGCAGCACACAAAACAAAGATTTGGACTCTTAAAAGACATGGCATGAGGCTCAATGAATTTCAACAAATTTAGACAAATGGAGGAAATGAAGCAGGGTACAACAATTGTAATATAAAATACATTGTGATATACCACAACTTATCAGAATTTTATATCCTTGGTATCTTATGGCCTTAAAGATCATCTGCTTTTTTCTGAGTTCTGAGATGAGAATGATAGGTTTTACAGATTGGATTTCTTTATATTCCATGTTTTCACCATGGCCTTGTGCACATCTCTTCACCAAGCCCCTCACCTTTGTGTGCACATGGGAATAGCCACAACTATGCTGGAGAAGGGTAGGTTCTAATCTCTGACTGATATCTGACTGGGACAATGCTGTTGAGAAATTTGCTTTAATATATGTTCAACACTCTCTGATTCCTAGAAGTCACTACAAGCTCATCTATACAGGACAAGGCCAAGGACACAGACTTCACAGCCAGCCTTCATGGTAAGGAAGTCCTGCTCATTGAAAGGAGTATAAACAGGCTTTTGTTTTTTCTGAAGTTGCTTCCAGTCAAGGCTATGGTGGCTCACCCTTGAAATCAAGAAGTGTGGGAGTCAAATTCCTTATTGCCAACAATCAAATGATTTGGGAAATCCAGAATGTTAATTACCAAAAATGAACTATTCTTAACGGCATTTAAGAAACTTTTCACTCCTGTAATACCATTATAAATTTGTTTATTTATAACCCGAAGTTTAAAATTGTTCTTAGGCAGATCCAAATGGCATTTGATAACTGGTTTATTGAACAGTTTGGACTCAGCAGTGCACTAACGTGAAAAATCAATTAGCATATTCTAAGTGGCTAGTAAGTGCCAACCTCCATAGGAGACAACATGAGTTCTATGAAAATGAATCAGGCATGACCTCAGCCTCAAAGAACTTAACTTAGTAGAGGAACTAAGGCATGAGTTGAGGCAATTCTAATATAACATAGACTGTGATATGTTACAAGACTACTAGAATCGCTCATCCAGGCTATCGTATGGCTTTAAACGTTGTCAGCTTC
The DNA here is from genome assembly GCF_022682495.2 of Desmodus rotundus. NCBI lineage: Eukaryota > Metazoa > Chordata > Mammalia > Chiroptera > Phyllostomidae > Desmodus > Desmodus rotundus. Next base: position 62,057,270 of record NC_071394.1, read on the forward strand.
ATTCAGAGTTCTGAAGAGAGGAGTGTTGTTAAAGATGGAACTTATTAAACTCTTTCAAATGTCAATTTGTGGATGGTTATATCACATAAATAAAACACACATACATTTGTTAAAAATAGACTGCTTTTGAGTGTCAGCACTAACAGTGACATTGTCCCCTGACTGGTGTGGTTCAGTTGGTTGGACATCCTTACGCAAAATAAAAGGTGGCTGGTTCAATTCTTGGTCAGGGCATACGCCTGGGTTGCAGGTTTAGTCCCTGGTCAGGGCACCTATAGGAGATAACTGATCAATGTTTCTCTCTTACATTGATGTTTCTCTCTCTCTCTCACTCCCTCCCTTCCCCTCTCTTTAAAAATAAATAAATAAATAAAAGGAGTGACATCATAAAAGATGTGGTAGGAATGTGGGCAAATACTACTTTTGTAGCTAAGTAAAATAACAGTTCAATTATAGATAGTATTTGTTGGCTAAATTATCTGGATAGACAATTTAATTTCATTTTTTGGTCAACAAATAAATGCAAGCATATTACATTGAACATCCAATTAATAATGGGTCTGTATATTGTCAATGTCTCTAAGTGATTTGGATAATGACATTTGGTGGATGAAACTTTCAGAGGAGAGGCTGTTTATGAGCCCTGGCCTTCCCAGGGTGTTCTACCAAGGGAGAGGGTGTTGTCTTGTTTGGAGCCCTTTCCTAATATTTTGGCTCTATTTAAACCTCGTAGTGACCTCATCTTTATTTTAGGCCTACATCAGGCACAATGAAGACTGTAATCTCTTTGACAAGTCATCACACTGACAGGGATGTACACATATCTCTGAGATTTGCACAATTACAGAGGCATTATGGAGAGAAAGATATAGTTTGTTGTCTGGCTTTTCAAAATAGTTTGACTGTTTATGATTTAGAGGCAACCAAGTTGGCATAAAGCGTTTAGAATGATATTTTGACCTGCCAATTTTTAACTTGCTCATTGGGTATATAATTGGAAGAACAGCTATCTGTTCTGTGCCTGGCATTTGAAACACAGATGCTTATTTTGTTTTCTACTTACTCAAATGTACATAGTAAAGAAATGCACCCAAAAATAAGATATTGCTACATAGGTTACTTATTCCCTACCTCACATATTTTTAATATTTATTGAAGAATAAGACAAAATATCTTTAACAATTATTTCATTAAGAGGAAGAAAGAAACAACTATTTTATCAAACAAATTATTTGAGACAGAAACTAGAAATATAATAGCATTAATAAACAGAGAGAAAGCATCAGAAATACATACTATTGTTATCTTTTTTATTAGAAAAATAAAACAATTAAAGATTCACATAGGCCAGTAAAAAGACTAACCTCTCATCTCTCTCTCTCTCTCTCTCTCTCCCTCTCACAATTGCTATGTTTTCTCTGTGAAAAGACTGAAAAATAAATGCAAAAGAGCAATTTTCTAGGTGGAAAAATTAAATTGATACATTCTAAGAACTTAAGAGACAGATCGATGCATTGTATCATTTAAATATTTTGACTAATTTGTTCTGACCTCAGTGTTTCTTTGCTACTAACCACAGTTTTCCCAGCCTTTTCCATTGGGAGAATGCTGTTTTATTAATGAAACTTAACTTGCATATAAACACAGACACTGAGCATGTCTTCAATAATAGCCCTATACAAAGCAGTCATTGAAAATTCTTCTGATGTAAATATTTCTGTGTGGAATATCTGAGATTTTCATGCCTATCTTCTCCTCTAGGACTTTTATGGTATCAAAATTCATATTTAAATCTTTTATCCACCTTCAATTTATTTTTGTGAATTGTACAAGTCGGTGGTTAAGTTTCATTTTTTTGCATGTAGCTGTCCAGACCTCCCAACACCATTTGTAGAAGAGGCTATTTTTACTCCAATTTATGCTTCTTCTCTCTTTGTTGAATATTAACTGACCATTGAGACTTGGGTTTATTTCTGAGCTCTCTAATCTGTTCCATTGATATATGTGTCTGTTCTTATGCCAGTACCAGGCTGTCTTGATTACAGTGGCCTTGTAATATAGTTTGACATCAGGTATTGTGATCCCTCCTACTTTATTCTTTCTCAAAATTCCCATAGCTATTTGGGGTTGTTATTGGTTCCATGTAAATTTTTGAAATGTTTGTTCTATATCTGTGAAATACATCATTTGTACTTTAACAGGGATGGTGCTGAGTCTATAAATTGCTTTGGGATATATGGACATTTTGATGATGTTAATTCTTCCAATCCATGAGCATGGTACATGCTTCCATTTGTTTGTGTCTTCCTTAATTTCTTTCTTCAGTGTTGTGTAGTTTTCTGAGTACAAGTCTTTCACCTTCTTGGTTAGGTTTATTCCTAGGTACTTTATTTTTCTTGTTGCTATATCAAATGAGATTTTTTTCCTGATTTCTGTTTCTGATATTTCATTGTTGTACAAAATGCCTTTGATTTCTGAGTATTGACTTTGTATCCTGCTGTTTTGCCAAATTCACTTATTAGGTTGAGCAGTTTTTTGGTGGAGTCTGTAGAATTTTTTATGCACACTATCATGTCATCTGCAAACAATGCCAGTTTTGTTTTTTCCTTTCCAACGTGTATGCCTTTTATTTCTCTCTCTTATCAGATCACAGTGGCTAGGACTTCCAATACTATGTTGAATAGAACTGGTGAAAGTGAAAATCCTTGTCTTGTTCCTGATCTTACTGGGAAAGTTTTTAGTTTTTGCCCATTGAGTATGATGTTGGCTGTAGGTCTCTCATATATGACCTTTATTATGCTGAGGAATGTTCACTCTATTCCCACTTTGCTGAGTGTTTTCATCATAAATGGGTGTTGTACTTTATCAAATGCTTTTTCTGTATCTATTGATATGATAATGTGATTTTTGCTTTCCTTTTGTTTATGTGATGTATTACCTTTATTGATTTGTGAATATTGTACCATCCTTGCATCTTTTGGATGAATCCCACTTGATCATGGTGTATGATCTTTTTAATGTATTTCTGGATGTAGTTTCCCAATATTTTGTTGAGGATTTTAGTGACTATTCTCATCAGCAATATTGGCCTGTAGTTTTCTTTCTTTGTTGTGTCTTTATCTGATTTTGGGATTGGAATGATGCTGGGTTCATAAAAAGGGTTTGGGAGTCTTCCATCTTCTTGAATTTTTTGGAATAGTCTTTGAAGGACAGGGGACATAAAGAAAAAATAAAGAAATGGGATCTTATCAAAATAGCCTCTGCATGGCTAAAGAAAACAGCATGAAAATGAAAAGAGAACCAACTATATGGAAACACATTTTGCAAATGATACCTTGGACAAGGGTTTAATCTCCACAATATATAAAGAACTCATAAGACACCACTCTAGGAAGACAAACAACTCAATTAAAATAAAGGGCAAAGGACTTGAACAGATACTTCTCCAAGGAGGACATACGGAAGGCCCAGAGACATATGAAAATATACTCAGCATCACTAGCCATCAGAGAGATGCAAATTAAATCCACAGTGAGATACCATTTCACACTGGTGAGAATGACCTTCACAAACAAAGCAACAAACAACAAGTGTTGGAGAGGATGTGGTGAAAAGGGAACCCTAGTGCACTGTTGGTGGGAATGGAGACTGGTGCAGCCACTGTGGAAAACAGAATGGAATTTCCTCAGAAAACTAAAAATGGAGCTGCCTTTTGACCCAGCAACTGCACTGCTGGGATTATACCCTCAGAATCTTGAAACACCAATCCAAAAGAACCTATGCACGCCAATGTTCATAGCAGCACAATAAACGATAACCAAAAGCTGGAAGCAACCTAAATGCCCATCAGTAAATGAGTGGACAAAAGAAGTATGGTACATTTACATGATAGAATACTATGTAGCAGAAAGAAAGAAGGAGGTCCTACCCTTTGAAACAGCATGTATGTAACTGGAGAGCATTATGCTAAGTGAAATAAGTCAAGCGGTAAAAGACAAATACTATATGATCTCACCTATAAGTGGAATCTAATCAACAAAACAAACAAGCAAGCAAAATATAACCAGAAACATTGAAATAAGGAACAAACTGTCAGTAACCAGAGGGGGGGGTATAATGGGGGGAAAAGAAGGAAGGATTTCTAGGAACATCTATAAAGGACACATGGACAAATTTGAAATGGGGGTAGGATCAAGTGTGGGAAGTAAGGATGGCCGGTGTGGTGGGGATAAAATTGAGACAATTGTACTTGAACAAGAATTAAAAGAAAAGGAAAAAAATAAAGAAAACTCCTCTGACATGGCAGAGCCGTGAATGATAACACAAACATAGTTCTCACTCTGGAGTCAACCACCCACTTGCATTAACCTTTCACACCATATCTTTTTTTCCTCAATGGGTGCATTTATTCATTGAATAATAAAGAACCAGAAAATATTCAGACAGAGAGAAAAATTCCTGAGAGTGCATAGCAGAGTGGGAAAATGGTTAATTAAATCAGAGTGTGATATGAGTTTGACTAAAGCAGGGTCAGCAAACCCTGGGTCACCAGCCAGATTCAGCCTGTTGTCTGTTCCTGTATGACTCAAAAAATTAATGTGGGTTTTATATTTTCAATAGTTGAAAATATTGAAAAAAAACAGTGTTTTATGACACAAAAAGCTTAAGAAATTCAACTTTCACTCTTTTTTATGTTGATTGTTCCAATTCATCAACATCAAATTTTACTCTTAATAAATGCATTTTTATTTTTTTATAGCCACAGTTATTTCTACTAGGATTGGCTAAGCCTCTTCTTATGCTATGACATATCGAAGTGAGTGGTCACAATATAGAGACCACATGGACAGAAAAGCCTGAAATATGTACAGTCTGGCCTTTTACAAAAAAACTTTCGCTGACCCATGGACTAGATGAACATAAAAGAGCATAGAATTAGTTTAGTGTGGTGAAATGAGCAGAGTGCACAAGGATCCCTTCTAACCCAATATCACCTGATTATTTTTCAAGGGGCACCATAAAATTTGTCCTGGGCATTCTAAATTCTATGGCCCTCAAGAATTTCAGATGGTCTGTGTTGATAACCATAGGTAGCCATTGTATTACATTGCACCTGGCCCTGAACTCCTTACAAACTGCAGTTTTTGCCTGTAACTCAGAATTTCAGGTGTAAACTGTCAACTGGGATTGCAAAATGGAAATTTTCCCACCTTTCCAATAAAGGACACAATTTTGGTAGAGTAAATGTCCTTGCAAAGTCCCAGGACACTTTCCCACCATATTTCCTAAGAAAACCTCTCTGTACATAATAGATAAACAGTAAAACAGGACTGTGATGAAGAGGCCTTCATTAATCGTTCTTTAGGTGAAGCAAAAATTAAAATAGAAGAAAAATCCCCCCAAACATTGTCTTTCCCATGTTTATCCCTTCTTCCATTTCATATTTTTGAATTACCAATAAAATAAAAAGTGCTGTAAAAAGATGTCTGCTTTGAATATTAATTAAAAATACCTCTGTATGAACAAAACACTATATTCATTACTTCACAAATTCTGAAAGGCATGTTCTTTTCATAAATAAAAGATTATCTTTGATTCAGTCACTATCCTTACAAGTTATTTTTCTCCACTAATTTTTGAGGGTTAATTACCATTCAGTAAACAGAGAATTTGCATACTATGTATATGAGAGAATATATTCTTCTAAGATGTAATATTCTAAATATAATTATCCTATAAGCTTAAAAATTCTTTCTATTATACTCATAGGAACATATACCTAAACACAGCAGCATTAATTCATGAAATAGGTCTGCAGGCCTGGAGATGAAGTGAACTCCAGGTGTCTAAAATAGGGACTGAGTTCAATTTGTCTGATCATATCAGCAAACAGAATAAGAAGCACAGTGCAGTGTGGAGGGTCCCAGCTGGCCAGGCTGCACACACAACTGAATGGGGAGAAGACAAACCAAGCAAATACAGAATGTTTTCTGGGAAACAAATTTTTCTAATATTTATGTTGTTAGTTTTCCATTTAATAAGATGAAAGCACCACAAGATGCTATATGCAATAGGTTAATATTGTCTGAGTTATGGTCATCATTGTAGCATACCCATGATATTAACAAATAGTCTCTAAATGTCACACATTGTGAAACATAAATAAATGTAAAGAAAAAAGAAAAGAGTCTGGACTATAAGAAGAAATTTTAAATTGGGTGGCTATGTATCTCAGCTTGCCAGTTAAACTGAGTAATCACAGACAGCACCTCTTTCAGTTTCAAAAGTATCTTCTATAATTAAAAGTTCTGAGACACTGGAATATAAGGTACACACTTGGGCAGCAAATCAGTAAATGGAATGCTATTGCTCTTGTGTGAGTGAGACGGATTCTTTGAGGCGTTCCCCAGGAATTGTGTTTCTCATTGTTGGGCATAATGTCTAACCCCCACTAGAAATTCTAATATTTGAATAATAGATCAATTAAAATATACAAAATACCACAAGAATGTATGTATACCACAGCTTCTACACAGGTAATCAAGGCACACAACTACAAGTGACTATGATAATCTGGCAAAATTTCAACTAAAAAGATAACTCTAAAATTATGTAAGAACGACAAAGACCTTAGTTCACTGGAGATATTTGACCTTTGCTTTTGCTTTTGATTGCTATGGGATGCTACCAGGAGGAAAGGATCTGGGGGTGTAGTGAGTTCTCAAGACCCCACTGAATCCTTTAAAACACTGCACTATGCCTGGCAGTAGGTGATCATTAAGATTTCAGTTTTATCACAGCAAAAATTTTAACTGGCAAATGAGATGAACAAGTAATAGGCACAATAAGTATGCCAGTTAATACTTTATGTTATTTTTAAACTAATTCTTTTTTTAATATTTTATTTATTTATTTTTAGAAAGAGGGGAAGGAAGGGAGAAAGAGAGGGAGAGAAACATCAATGTGTGGTTGCTTCTTGTTCACCTGTTATTGGGGACTTAGCCTGCAACCCAGGCATGTGCCCTGCCTGGACATCAAACCAGTGACCCTTTGGCTCAATCCACTGAGCCACACCAGCCAGGGCTAAGTGAATTCTTAAAGAAAATTCTTAAAGATACAAAAATATGATTTCCAGAAGAAACGATTATTTTCATTCTTAGTATGACACGTATTGGCTCATTAACCATAACAGATGCTCCACTCAGTATAAGGTCTTATATTGGAGAAGGCTGTGCATGTGTGGGACAGGAATATATGGGAACTCTGCACACATTCTGCTATGTGAACCTAAAACTTCTCGAAAAAATAAAGTCTATTAAAATACACACACACACACATATGTAGAACAATGATTCCCAAACTTCACTGTGCATTACCTGGAGAGCTTGTTAAAATACAGACTGCTGGGCCCACACTGGGCTATCTCCTTCATTAGTTGTGGATGAGGCACAATAACCTGCATTCCTGAAAAGTTCATGTGAGGCTAATGCTCTGGTCCTTGGACTACACTTTGTGAACCAGTAACATGGAGGAATTCAGAACAAGGTTGTCTTACTGCTGACTAGTCCTTGGAAATATTTCTTTACTAATAGAAAAAATAATGTGTTCAAGAGTCATTCCTGTGTTAACAGTTTAACCATTCTTAAAAGAGATTATGGAAAATTAATGAGATAAGAGTCTTTCTAGTTTTTCTATTTGAAGTTATTTTCTAAATTATCATTGGCTTCATTATTTTTACTAAAATGACTGGCTCTTTTCCAGTTTACATTTGTGAATATTTTCATAAACCTAATACAACTTTTAGGAAAAAATGCTAAGGTTGTTTTTATATGAAATATGTAACAAGAACAAAATTAGTAAATGATGTAATAAACAATATGATAGTTTTTCTCAATAACAATTTATTATCCTGCTTAAATGTTATATTATAATTATTAACTTGAGTAAAATGGTATAGAATTCACATCTTTTACATCTGATAAATTATGGTTGAAGAAATGTATGTTCCATGTTGCAGGATATTAGAGTATCATTATTTTATCAACACCAATGAATTAAAAGGAAAAATAATTTCTCTTACTGCCATTTGAAAGGGCATATTGTGTTACTGCAGTTATAAGATTACTATACAGTTTTATTATGTTAATGTCATTTGGACTTGTCTGGAAAGTCAAGAGAATTATAACAAGAATTTAGCCCTATAGAATTATTCATTATTAATGTTATTATTATTGTAATCTTCATTCTCCTACATGCATTAATCACTACTTCTAGATGAAACTTGAACCCAACCAGTCCTATAACTCATTAGGAATACCACTTCACAATATTTTAGGTTTTCTGTCTTACATGTTTATTCAGACACATACAATTATTTAAATACCCAATGTTCATATTTGATTATAATTTTGCAAATTACATTTCTCAGAGTAGCTATTATATGTATTTCCTGCATGGGTTTTCTCTGTTTTGTGCTCAAAGATATCTTATATCTGCAGAGCAGGTACTGAAACCAGGTCTGTTTTATACTTAACACATAGATTCTCAGAGTTATTAAAGACAATCTGAGAATTTTAGCTTACAAATAAGCAGAGACCCAGAATAGCTGTGCGTCTGTCAGCATCCACAGTCAGTGGCAGGACTAAGAGAAGAACTTGCACTTGAATACTCTGCTCAGGGCTCTTACCTTAGTACCTTTCTGCCCCTCTGCTTTGCATCCCAATAGAGCAAATGAGAATAGCTACCATTTCTTTATTATAAGGAACAAAAACAAACATGTATATCAGAGACACTGGAAAGCAAACTAATGAGACCTGGTTTGTGGGTACATCTTTACCTGAAATGCCCCTCAGGCAGCTGAAGTTAACAAAGTCATTTCTGCTGAGAAACAAAATATGGGAAATTGTTTTCCAGGCCTGGATCAAGGTGTTTCAGGGGAAAGCCATTGATCTGGAATTTCCTACTCATTTAAGAACTCATGGACCATGATTCCATCAGTCTTCAGGATGGTGGCAAGAGAGGTGAACTAATTTTTGTATAAGTTTAGACTTGCTGCTTATCATAGTATTTTGGAATTACATTTTCATTATTAATTGTTGTATGCTTGCTATATTTAATGATGTTTTAGATTTTAAAAGAAATAAAAATCCAAGTAAGAAAGGGAAATTTTAAAACATAGTTGGTAAAGATTTAAAGTAGTATTAAAGATTTAGGAAACCATACTTTAAATGTTGGAATTGGTATATTTTTTGCTCTGTATGGAAGGTAGACTTTGTGGGTGGGTGAGCAATACTTGTTCAGTTACAACTTTTTTTCTCATGACTAGATAAATGATCTTCTCAATTCCATAGTATCACAAATAATCCAACATTGGGAAATAGAGTGAAGGTTGTAAATTAAAATGCATGATTCAAATTCTAGACCTTCCATTTAGTGAAACTGGGTAGCAGCATGGAATGAGGCTCAGGCTCTCCAATGACCAAGCTGTATGGTCTTGACCATATTATACCTTTCTAAGTCAGAAGTTCTTCTTCACTGAATAATGAATGAGATCATGGTTAATTAAGTTTCATATGCTTTATTTTGTATCTGAATTCTGTATTATCTCAACAAAGGCCCCTCTAAACCAGAAACTTTATAATTCTATAATTCCATGATGTTCCCATGCTTTCAGTTTTAGAGCTAGAAACATGTACGAAGCATTAATGCATGATGAGACAACTCTTGATTATTAGTCTTCTAAATAGTATTGAAATATTATTACAGAATATTAGTCAAGTAGACTTCTGACAGCAGAAGGTTGCTAAATGCCTTAAAGGAAATTATTTTATCAAGTCTGCTCATGGCTCATGGAGCTATCAGAAGTATTCAGCAAGATAATATGTGGGAGCATAGCTTGCCCAGAGACTGACTTGTACCATTTTAATGTTATTTTCCTAAATGTATTTATTATTTATTTTTCTACTCAACTTTTTCTTTTATTTTCCTTTTTAAGTTTTAAAATGTTTAACACAACTATTAACCTTCCTAACTCTCTCTCCTTAGGCTGCTCTTGGCATATTGTACATAATTAATTTGTTTTACTAATCTATCTCTCCAAATACCAAACACAAATATGTACACACCTTTTAAACAGAGCTCATTTTAATTACATTAAATTAAGAATGAGATGATTGTGATTTCTAACAATTTTCACATGTTCTCCCTTAAATTCTCCTTTAGTCCATATTTTTCTTTAGTCCTTCTCTTTCCTAATAATCTCATATGTTACCATGAATATCAGGGCAGTGTAACTCATTACATCACATTATTCGTATCTAAAATCCATTAGGCAACAATGAAATATAACTTGATTTTTAAATAACTACTTCACTATTTATATCATGTCTGTAAGTCATGAACAGAAGAAACTTCAGGGAAAGAAGAAAATGTGTTATTTATTAAGGTGTTATTTGAGGAAATGGGCCATATGTGTAGTTTTATCTCACAATGAAATGACAGTGCAGGAAATCTAGAGGGAAAAATAGAACAAATTAGTGTGAATTCATGGACAACCTGAAACAAATAATTTTTTTTCAAAATCAAAATTACTAAAGTCTGGGGGGAGTTCCAAGATGGCTGTAGAGTAGCTGGCAATGTCATCCACTTGCTTCAAGACCTGGACTGGACTTACAGTTAAACTGCCACGCATTCAACTTAAAAAACAAAAACCAAAACCATTAAAGTAGCTGATTTGGAACTTTATATAAACAGGAGACAGAGGAAGAAGGAAGAAACAAGGAGAAAGAAGAGAAGAGAAAACTGTCATTATTCACCGATGACATGATATTGTACATAGACAACTCCAAAGACTCCACCAAAAAACTACTAGACTTAATAAATAAATACAGCAAAGTAGCAGGATACAAAGTTAATATTCAGAGTGGTTCTGAATGGCTCACTCAGAATGGTTCACTTTTGTCCACCAATAATGAACTCTCAGAAAGAGAAATTAAGAAAATAGTTCCACTTGCCATTGCAAGAACAACAAAAAGTAACTAGGAATGAACTTAACCAAGAAGGTAAAAAAACCTATACTAGGAAAACTATAAGACATTAAAGAAATAAATACAAAAAGACGCAAACAAGTAGAAGCATATGCTGTGTTCATGGATTGTAAGAATTAACATCATTAAAATGTCCATATTACCCAAAGCAATCTATAATTCAACACAAATCTTATTAAAATACCAATGGTAAATTTAAGAGATCTAGAAAAAATATTCCAACAATTTATATGGAACCAAAATAGACCCCAAATAACCTCAGCAATCTTGAGAAAGTAGAATGAAGTTGAAGGATATCAAACTATCCTGTTTTGGAACAATAACAGGCCAAAACAGTCTGGTACTAGAATAATAACAGGCAAAAAGATCAATGAAATAGAGCAGAAAGCCCAGAAATCAACACATACCTTTATGGTCAGATAATATTTGAAAAAGGAAGCAAGAATATATAATGGAATAAAAAGTTTGTTTAATAAATGGTATTGGGAAAATTGAACAGGTACATGCAAAATTATGAAATTAGACCACCAACTTACACAATATACAAGAAAAAACTCAAAATGGATAAAAAACTTAAATATAAGTCACAAAACCATAAAAATCCTATAGAAAACATATGCAGTAAAATCTCAGATATCTCATAAAGCAATATTTTTGCTTATTTATCTCCTAGGACAAGGGAAACAAAGGAAATAATATAAACAAATGGTACTACAACAAACTAAAGACTTTCTGCACAGCAAAAGAATTCATCAACCAAATGAAAAAGGAACCCACTGTATGGGAGAACATATTTTGCCAGTGATACAACTGATAAGGGGTTAATTTCAAAAATATAAAAAGAACTTATACAGCTCATCACCAGGAAGATGGACAACCCAATTAAAAAATGGGCAAAGGTCCTGAATAGACACTTCTCCAGAGAGGATATACAAATGGCCAATACACATATGAAAAATTGTTCCACATCACTAATCATTAGAGAGATGCAAATTAAAACCACAATGAGATATTACCTCATGCTTGCCAGATTGGTTACCATCAATGAATCAACAAAAAATGCTGTTGAGGATGTGGAGTAAAGGGAATCCTTGTGCACTGTTGGTGGGAATAGAGATTGGTGCAGCCACTGTGGAAAACAATATGGAGTTTCCTCAAAAAACTGCCATTTGGAATTGCCATTTGACCCAATGATCCTACTTCTGAGAATATATCCTGAGAATCCCCAAACACCAACCAAACGTACATACTCCTATATTCATAGCAGTGTTATTCATAATAGCCAAGATCTGGAAATAGCTGAAGTGCCCACTAATAAATGAGTGGATAAAAAAAGCTGTGGTACATTTACACAATGGAATACTATATGACTGTAAAAACAAAGGAACTCTTACCATTTGTGACAGCATGGATGGACCTGAATATTATTTAATGAAATAATCCAGTCAAAGAAAGAAAAAATAGCATATGATCTCATTTATATGTGAAATCTAATGAACAAGATAAACTGATGAGCAAAATAAAATCATAGGCATGGATACATAGAGCAGACTGACATATCTCAGAGGGGAGGGTGGTGGAGTGGAAGAAATTAGCCAAAGAACATATATGTATATATGCAAAGCCCAAGGACACAGACAACATTGTGGTGAATGCTGGGTGGGGGGACAGAGACTAGGTGGATGGGGGTGAAATGGGGGAAAATGGGGGATATCTGTAACCGTGTCAAGAATGAAAAATTCTAGAAAAAATTACAAAAATTTATTCCAGATACATAAGTGGCTAAGTTATGTTTTCCCTGAAATCTATGTAACCATGAAAATATTAGACTATCCGCAGAAAAATGTAAGAACCTGAAAACAGTATGTAAAATATATCAAGCACCTTAATACTTGTAATTGTGTCATGGATCAAGGAATTCTACCAGAGAATATTAAATAATAGTTACTTTTGTGAATAAATGGCAAAAAATGACCTCACTAATAAAAAATGAATGAATGATACTGTGAATTCCCAGCCTATAAAACTCATATGTGAGTCATTCTACTTCTCTAAAATGACTGTTTAGAACTAATAATGAAGACAGTAAGCAAACACTTAGGCATCAAGGAGAGAGAATATGCTTGTTTTCTGATCCAGATGAAATGTGGGGAACATGGATATAGCCTAGGAAATAGAACTATGCTAAACACTCACACTCTGTCTGAATCTAAATTTAGTCCTGATTTGTCACCCTTTAACTCTGGAACTTAGAGAAAATGCTAAATCCTTCCAGTACCCACTTACACTATATATTAAATAAAGAGACTCAATAAAATAATTTCATGAGAGGCATTTAACCATCTTCTGCTGTCAGAAGTCTACTCAGCTAATATTGTGCAATAGTATTACAATATTTAGAAGTCCAATCATCACGGAGTTGTCTCATCATGCATTACTTCTTCCTATATGCTCTAACTCTAAAACTGAAATTACAGAATTATAAAGTCACAGGTTTGGAGGAACTTTTGTTGAGATAATAGAGAATTCAGAGACAAAAACAAAGCATATTGCACACAGCCCATTTCAATGCTAGTTCCTTTGAAAATGAGTAGCCACTGTTTGTGAGTGTATAAATCGGCTCTCTTCCTGAGGTCCCCTAACACTTAACATATTGCACTTTATTGAGTCACACACATGAAAGTCTCTTCTATCAAACTGGGCACCCTCTAAATAAGAAATCATTAGTCTTTATTTTCTCAGCATTTGTAAGCTGACAATGATTTGTTTCAATTTTAATGAAAGAAATTTAAGTGAACCTAAATGCTCAATGGCACGTAATTTTAAAGCAAAGTTCTTTCTCTCTCTCACACACACACCAACACACACAAAGGCACAAAGAGAGAACTAGGAAAAATTATAGCACTCAAAACTTTGGATAATTGATAAGACATTTGTTGAAATTTAGTGAAGTAAATATTTTATACATTTATTGCCACTATATATATTTGTTCATATATAAACATGGCTAATTTTTGTTGACTGTGTTTAAAAAATTTTGAAACCCATGTAAATCTAGAAAAACTGGTAGTCTTAAAACATGTTTGTGATAAATTACATTTTATAATGCCTTATTTTGTTAATATTACAACTCTTATGATTCCTCTAATAACCTTCACATTTCACTTTACTTTAGAATATTTTTTTTACTTCCAATACATAATAGTACTATATAACTAAAAAAGGGCTCATTTCCTAAGAATGTGATTTGACATTATTTCTATTTTTATTAAAGATTTTGTAGATACAAGCAAAGTGAAATATATAATTAAGGTCTTTTCAGGATAACTTCATAAAATCCCTAAACAAATTCATGATTTTAAATTTACATGCCTCAATTTACCATTCTATAAAGGCTTTATTTTGTTATTTGCACAAAATTTGCACAATAAAATTTTTTTACTGACATATCAGAAAAAGTTGGTGACTTATTACCAACTTTTATGTCAGTAATTCCTACTATGCAATTATAGTTTAAAAAACAGACATCTCTATATAGAAATGATAACAATTTATCTATAATTTTTATTGGAGACTCAGCAATTCTGTATAGTCATATGCTGCTTAACAATAGGGATACATTCTGAGAAATGTGTCATTAAGTGATTTTGCAGTCATGTGAACATCAGAGAGTGTAGTTATATACAAACCTAGACGGTATAGCCTACTCCCCACCTAGGCTGTGTCGTATACCACTGTTGGATAGGCAGTCCGTTGTTGACTGAAACATCTTATGAGTCATTCCTGTAATTGTCAAAACTATTGTCTTCCTTTGTACAATGTGAACATATATAACATAAATAATATAATGTAAAGTTTGTATATAAGTAGTTGAGCCTTAAAAATAAAACATCACAAAGGCAGTGAGCATTTTGTTGGATTATTCTGTTTTATTCTTATAGATCAATTGCCTTTATAACTCTGATGGTCTAAGAAGGAAATTCCAGATAGAAAATTGACTGTAAAAATTTTATTTTACATTTCATGAGAAATGAGTATTTCTCATTTGGTAATTTTTTTTATAATTTACAATAGATATGTGAAAGAAGTATAACTATTATGTTTTGTAATTCTTCTCTAAGTACTGTTTTGATTTATTAAGTTTAGGTAAAATGTTCTAATTTTGAAATCCTTTTAAAAATGTATTACTCTATGGGAAAATACCATTAAAATATCAAATAAAATCTATACAGGTCACTACCTGAGAAGAGGAAGGTCTATATTTGTGAAGGATTTAAAAAAGTAATTGTACAACTTACGTATTAGTTCTAATTTTCTTTGGGATTGAGCTCTGAAGCTTTGATCCAAAACAGACAGATCATTAATACCAAGGAGATTTTTTTCTGAGGAGGGTCATCTTCATGCCCTGACTCAATGATCTTAGAAGATGAGAGAATGGCAAAACCAGGAAGAGAGATAGTTAAGTGAGGCAAGGCTGAAAGTCATTTAAAGGTCAAACGAAGAAGATGAATTCAGTTACATTATCCTTTGAAAAGTGTCTTCTGCTCATGCATAAATGCCAACATTTGAAAGTCATTACCAGGGATATTGGAGGGGAAAAGCTTTTTTTCTGGCCCTCTCTGAATGAGAAGTTTCTGTGGTATAGAATGAATCAAAATGCTACAACTCGAGAGCATGCAACCGGGGAATGATTTGTTTCAATGTTGCTCCTAAGTAACACTTGATAAACTATCATATTTGAGACATATGCATTTTTGGTAGCTATAGGTACATTTGGATAAGGAATAATATTCTAACCACTCTTAGCTTCCATGAGCCTTATATTCACACATGACAAAACCAGTAGCTATTAGGTAGTGTCTCCTACTTCTCTAAGAGTCTTTTAGATCAGAGGTGGGGCTGTAGTTGGGAAAGGAGATAAAAGAGTCTTTTTTTATGGATTTACCCAAGCTATAGTTTAGGAGTAGGCAACGATAATCCAGAGCCTTATCCCAGTCTTTGGCCAACATGAGTGAGAATCACCCAAACTTAAGCAGGGAGTCAGCACAATTCTGGTATCCTGATCATGTGATCTGGGTGAATTAATGAAGGGAATAGTGGCAGCCATTTGTTGTGGTGGTAGTGTGTACGTGGCAGGGTCAGGGTGTAGTGGAGGGTTGGAGAACACATTCATGAGGAGAAATAGGGACCAGCTCCATACAGATTTGCGGTGTCCTGTATAGATGCCACTGCTGGCCCTGGTTTTTGAAAGGTAACTAATAAAACTGGATTTCTCTGTGGTTAATTTAAATGGGATATTTGATTTTCCAAAATCTTAAATTCAGAAGGCCCATAAATTAATATCTGCTTGATGGTCTAATTAGCAAAGTGTTTTGTTAACTCTTAGGTTAAATTGAGAATGGAGTATATTTATTGACTTTTCCTCTTTGATATACAAGTAATACCTTGCTCAGACCAGTCATTTTCTCTTCACTCTTAAAGAGATTTTTTACCTAACTTGTGTTGATTTTTTCAATGAGTTGTTTTTAATTTAAAATGTATAATAATTTTAGACTTACAAAAATGTACCCACCCCTAAATTTTATCAAAATTAGAACATTGACATTGATTTAAAACTGTTAACTAAACTACAGACTTACTCAAACTTCACCAATATTTCCACTTGTTCATTTTCTCTTCCAAGATCCTATCAATGATCCTATACTGCATTATGCCCTTTAGTCTCCTTAGTCTCCTTGAACATGAACCAGCTGTTCAGTCTTTCCTTGTTTTTTATGACTCTGGCACATTAAACATGCATTGATTGAAGAGTCTAATCCAATGGTTGACTGATTCAGAGCAGCCTTGGGCATGAGTGTAAAGATCAATTCATCCTGCTGTTGGTCCAAAGGAAACTTTTCTAGCATATGTTAAAGCAGTCCTAAATAAGATTTCTGCTTTTCAGAGCTTTTTGGACAACCAGGATTATAATAACATTGTAAACAATTATCTATCAATAATATAATGAAATAGCATCAGAGAATTGGCTGATAAATTTTGCTTTGCTTATTTCTGTGGTGAATAGTCTTAGAATCTATTTTCTGACAGAGGTAGATAAACTGGGCTCTAAGACCAGGTTACATTACTATTCATAATGGAAATATTCTGTACTGAGCAAGTATTGCCAGATGCTTTTCTTCTCCCTTGGGGTAGTATTAACTCATATTTTGGTGTCTAAACAGAGATTTTGCATTTGCTCTGGGAATCTTTCCTGTATATAATTGATTTGAGAGCATTCTTCCACAAAAAGATCCCATATTAATTGTTTCTATGTGGGTGATTTTCTCCAAAACAGTAGATACACTTGTATGTTCAGGTACATTTAAATACTGGTAAATTCTTCTGTAAAGTTTTCAGAAACCATAATAACGAAACAAATAAACTTTGTCTTTCCATTATTACACAATTACCTACATAATTGTTGCATGGCCGTGTGTCTTTAGATAATGAGATAAAAGTAGTGTTTATATTAATTAAGGCAATAAAAGTATATTTTTACATTTAATAAGTATAAGCGGGAACTTCAAAGACCAATAAAATGATTTTTATAACCTGACAGGAGTCAAGAAGTTGCAAAAATAGTTCTCCTAGCACTCAGAATATGTTAGGATATCATTCTGGGAAGTGCCCAACCCCATTGACTAAATTTCTTCTATTTCTCACTAAGCAAATGTCTGGGTGAAAACCTTAACTGCTTCTAGTTGTTTTCATTTTACTTTTATACTCACAGGTTGAATAAAAGATTGAAATCAAACTATACTACAAAGCCATAGTAATCAAAACATCATGGTACTAGCATTAAAATAGACATATAGATCAATGGAACAAAATAGCCCAGAAATAAATACACACATTTATGGTCAGTTGATATTTGGCAAAGGAGGCAAGATATACATACAATGGGCTTAATATAATCTATTCAATAAGTGGTGTTTGAAAAATTGGACAGACGTGCAAAAAAAATTTAACGACCACCTTCTTACACATGACCAAGAATAAACTCAAAATGGATTAAAGACTTAAATGTTAGACTCAAAACCATAAAAATCCTAGAGGAAAACATAAGCAGTAAAATCTCAGGTACTTCTACTAGTGATACTTTTTTCCAATATATCTCCTTGGGCAAAGAAACAAAAGAAAAATTAAATAAATAGAACTACATCAAATTAAAATATTTTGCACATCAAAGACACTATCAACAAAATGAAAATACAACCCACTGAGTGGGAGAACATATTCACCAATGAAACATCTGATAAGGGGCTATTATCTGAAATTTATAAAGAACTTATAAAACTTAACACCAAAAACCAAAATAAAACCAAACCTCAAGAATCCAATTAAAAAATAGTCAAAGGACCTGAACAGAAATGTCTCTAAAGAGGACATACAGATGGCCAAGAGACATATGAAAAAATGCTCAAAATCACTAATCATGGGAGAAATAAAAATTAAAACCACAATAAGGTATCATCTGACACCTGTCAGAATGGCTATCATCATTGGCAAGAATGTGGAGAAAAGGGAGCCCTCATGCACTGTTGGTAGAAATGTAGACTGGTACAGCCACTGTAGAAAGCAGTATGGAGTTACTTCAAAAAAAATTAAAATTAAAACTGACTTTGACCCAGTGATTCCAATTCTGGGAATATATCCAAAGAAACCCCAAACATTAATTCTAAAGAATATATGCCCCTTATGATCATTGCAGCATTATTTACAATAGCCTAGATCTGGAAACAGCCCAAGTGTTCATCAGTAGATGAGAGGATAAAAAAGCTGTGGGATATTTACACAATAGAATACTGCTCAGCTGTTAAAAAAAGAAGGAAATCTATACTTTATTGACAGCATGGATGAACCTGGAAAGTATGCTAAGTTAAAATAAGACAGAGAAAGACAAATACAACATGATTTCACTTTTATGTGGAATATAACAAACAAAATAAACTAACAGAACAAAAACAGACTCATAGACACAAAGAACAGACTGAAATCTAATTGAAAACTGAATCCCAACATTCAAAATTTGTCTCAGCTGTGCCCCTAAGTTAATAATTAAAAATAGTAGGAACTTGAACCCTAGAGACACTTCTGATATGAAAATTTGCATTCCTTTCCAAATCAGAAATAACACTTATATCAAGAGATTATTAATGTTTTCCATGGAGCCTTTACTGAATGCACAGAGTCTCATAACAAAAAAGGAAACAAAAAAAGATTATTATTGTAAGACAGAGTGCTTCAATGAACAGATGTGAAAAATTAAAACCACAGAATATATCTGTCTTCTGTTTCAGAATATAAACAGAAATATATCTTTTATAGTTCAACAGAAGAAAATAATTTAAATATTAAGATAGTCGTTTATATCACATAAGAGCATAACTAAATATGCCTTAAAATTGAAGCTTCCCACAGTGCCCTAATAGAAATCCACAGTTGCTAAGGCAGAATCTGTAACAGTCACTGGCCGACTGATCTTATAATAGTAAGCTATCAGAATTCAATTTGGCTGTCGTAAAGCCTATAATTTAAACAGAACACTGCTGGGATTTTCATAAATTGAAGTTACAAAGTGCCAGAAAAATCTTACTGTTATCATTTATACATTGAGTTCTGGATTATTCTAATTTTTAAAACATAGCCTTTTCATTGGATTTGTTTCTATCACTCTACAGTCAGAAACATTTTTTTAATGGAACTTTGTAAAGATATCTTTTTGTTTAATAAAAAAGCCACATATTAAAGTTCTCTAAGATCAGAACATATTGCTAAAGGAATTCATTGGTGGTATTTGAATATCTTGATTTCCATTTATGGAGAGATTTATGTGTCAAATAGTTCCTAAAATCAAAGGTATGCTCTTATATAAAATCTTTTATATTTATACTTATTCTACCTAGTTAAAATACATTCTTAGAAACCTAAAAGTTTATAGAAAAATGGGTAGAGTTATAAATAGATAATAATTGGCAGAAGAAATGTTAATAAACAGGTGAAAACAGTCAAATTTATAGCAACTAGTAACATAAAACAAATGCAAATTATAATGTAGTATCATTATTGTGTGTCAACTTATTAAATATTTTAGTAGCATATCATTCAGTACTAATAAAGTTAGGCAAGTATTTTTACCCATACCAGAAACCATGACTGTAAGCTCATTATATTTTACATTGGTTTTACCTACTATGTCCATGTCTAACCCTAATGAATCATCAGAAATGCACACACAAATATTTGTCCAAAATGTAATAAAGATTCTAACAATAACAACAATGCTACATAACATTTAATGAACAGTTGTTGGATATCAAGTCCTTTTCTTAAAGCTTTTTGTATATTAACTAATTATCACTATGATTCTCTGAAAATTTATACTAGCATTATAGTTATGAGAAAATTAAGGACCAGAAGCTCTAAGTAACCTGTCCAGAGTTTCACAGTTCTTCAGTCATGTCTCCAGATAGCATAGCACCCAGGCAGTTGTTGTTCCAGAGTTGTAGGTGGTGTTACCTCCACATTATTTTGAGGGATAATAATAATAACTGAAATGGCCAGAATGCTTCATAATCATTGAGTTCTGTGTATAAATGAGAATACATGCACATGGGAAAATGATATGTATCAATTAAAGCTTTTTAAACTTTCAAACAACATGGCAAAGAGCTAATATTTTATGAAATAATAGAAGTGTACAAAGCATCTAAATGTTTCCAATTATTTACAAACATATGCATATATGGTACAGCAAGAAATTTACCTTACCTTTAACAATTATAATTTATACTCAAGGTGGAACACTCTTTGTTCAGGAAGGTACCTTGATGATTTCTCCAAATGTAGATTATGGGAAACTGATGTTATTAAACAGTAAGAAATGAAGAAGATGATAGGTAGATTTCTATATAGAGGGTTATACATCTTTCTTATTAAAAATAAATCTATGTATCTGGATAGTCATTCATGAATAGACAGGGTAGGGGAAGAGTGATATCAAGGGAAGGGGAAAGACAACACAAAAGAAGAGAAAAAAGAAGTAAGGTGCTTGAAAAAGGAGAAAGAGAAAGAGGAGCAAAAAAGGCAGGGGCTGATTAACAACACCTCAAGAGGTTAAAGCCTTATTGAGAATTTTCAAGAAAAAATAATCTAATCTTTTATTTTCATTTTTTTGTATTGCTGTAGTGACTCTCTTCTATTTCTTGTGAAACTAAAGTAAAAGTCTAAATACATCTAACTCCTAGAGTTTTTGTTTTTTCTTTCTTTTTAGTTGGGTAGGATGAGATAGCAATTCAAGTATCTTCAGAACTGGAAAACTATGTTCAGATCCCCAAATGATCTCAGATATATATATATATATCTGAGAATAATCTTCTACCCTTGTAACCCTACCCTATTCCTCTGATTTGTTTTTCTCCATATCTTTCCATCCCATCCAACACATGAGGTGTTACACTGAATTGTTTGCCTATGTGTCTGCCCTTGTCCTCTTTATCACCCCTGGAATATAACTTGGTAAAAATAGATTCCATTTGTTTTTCTCATAGTTGTTCCCCAATATCTTAAAAAGTGCCAATATAGAGTTGGCATTCACTGAATATTTTTGAAGGAATACAGAATCTGTGTCAATGTTGGGGTGAGCATAGATAAAGTACTGGTCACAAAAATATTGAGTAGAGGAAAAGAACACAGCGTAAGTAATTAGCCAATATGTAAATATATAAATATATATGATATGCACAGTGAATTCACTAATCTCTTAGAGAAAATACTGTAGGTACCACAGGATAAGGAAACAAAATTTAATTAACAATCTTACTGAAATCTTGGCGTGTGGTCAATCCAGGTCACACAGAAAATAAAGATATGACTAGAGAATAAATATATTACCAGTCATTATCTCTCTGTTACGGGACCATAGGCATTATAAAAATTTCATTCTTTATCCCTTTATGTATATTCCACATTTTAAAAGTGTGCTATTTTTAATTAGAAAAACATTTAGAAAGGGGGTAATCTACAACCATTCACAAAGATGGGATAAGGTATTAAAAACCTTTCCTCCTCCTTCTTCATCTTCATCCATTTGAAAGTTGAACTTGTTAAAAGAAGCACGATGCTACCTTCAATAGGGAAGGTTGTGGACATGCCATTATAAACAGCATACTCCCTTGTAACTTGGCAGGAGAGATATTTTTCCAAGTCCATATAAACCCACAAGGGGGAGGGTTGCTCTGGAAAAGGAATTCTGTGGGAATTGGCCTACCCACTCACAAAAAGTCTTTTTTTTTTTTTGTAAATAGGACTACTCTATCATAAATTTTCCTTGTAAATCCATTTTTATTTCCCCATTTCTACCTGTAACATTTTATATTTATTATTTTTCTTGAAATATGATTCTTTCAGATTCTTTTCATAAAATGTGCAAAGGCGTACAACCATGATTTGAGTCTAGGATGTTATAAATTTTGGAATCAATGTATTCAAAATATTGCACAAATGAAAGGGGCTTAAAAGGTAGAATAATTGGTCTTTAACATTTGTGTAAATTTGTGTTTTTACATACTTACTCTCCATTTTTAGATTATCATTTCATGAATTCATTTTTATGCTATAGCTATCCATTCATTCATTCATTCATTCAATAAACAAAAAAAAACGTTGAACATTTCCTCCACACAAAATGAAGTGTAAGTTTATTCACTATGATGAGTCAAGATATTCACATATAAAACAGTTAAGCAAGATCAGTAATAAATAATGTTTGAGCAACTTTGTAAGACAAAAAAATAGGACTAGTCTCTGTCCATATATAACATCAAACACAATAGATGGAAGTATTTAATCCAGATTGTTGGAGGATATGTTAGTAATCTTATATTTTAGAACATGAACTCTGCAGTGTAGAGGATATCCGCTGCAGAAAGACTTTGGGACCCCTAACAGTGAAATGCCATCATACTTCTTATCACCCCAAAGTACATAGAGTAGCTATGTAATTACTGACCTGAGATGTAGTGGGGTTTTTTTTTCTGCATTAAACTTTGTTTAAATAGATCTCAAAATTCTGTGACATATGTGGTCATGTTGTTTCCATTAAAAAACACTGATTTTAAAAACTAATAACTTAAAAACTGCTACACATACAAAAATACCCCAAATGGTCCATAAACCATTTCCTTCTGAAGGTTTTACAATGCATTGTAATTATTAACCAACCCTTTATTATTAAACTTAAATGACCAATTGAAACAAATATTTCTGAGACTGTTCTTCCACATCTGATTAAGACTGGGGTGGCAGGTGTTGGGGATAATAATCATTTAGCCTTCCGAGCTTTGTGGGCAGACTTGAAGACTGTGCCAGCTCCAGCTACCTTTCTTTTCCACTGCTTTGATGACACCAACAACAACTGTCTGTCTCATGTCATAAACAGAAGTGGCCCAGAGGAGGATAGTCAGAGAAGTTCTCAAC
The DNA here is from genome assembly GCF_022682495.2 of Desmodus rotundus. NCBI lineage: Eukaryota > Metazoa > Chordata > Mammalia > Chiroptera > Phyllostomidae > Desmodus > Desmodus rotundus. Next base: position 62,080,831 of record NC_071394.1, read on the forward strand.
ACACATGGGCTTTCCAGGAACCATATCAACAATGGCAGCCTCACCAGATTTCAGAAACATTGGGCCATTTTCTAGCTTTTTCCTAGAATGACAAACAATATTCTCCTCAGCTCAGCAATTCTGCAAGCAATATGAGCTGTGTGACAATACACAACAGGTGCATATCCAGCACTGATTTGGCCTGGAAGATTCAGGATAATCACCTGAGCTGTGAAAACAGCTGCTTCCACTGGTGGATCATTTTTGCTGTCACCAGCCACATTGCCACAATGAAAATCTCTGACAGACATGTTCTTGACATTGAAGCCCACATTGTCCCCAGGAAGAGCTTCACTCAAAGCTTCATGGTGTATTTCAACAGACTTTACTTCAGTTGTAACATTGACTGGAGCAAAGGTGACCACCATGCCAGGTTTGAGAATACCAGTCTCCACTTGACCCACAGAGACAGTACCAATACCACCACTTTTGTGGACATCCTGGAGAGGCAGATACAGGGGTTTGTCAGTTGGATGAGTTGGTGGCAAGATGAAATCCAGAGCTTCAGACATCATGGTTCCACTGGCATTGCCATCTTTACAAGTGACTTTCCATCTCTTGAACCAAGGCATGTTAGTACTTGGCTCCAACATGTTGCCATTCTAATGACTTGGCACTGAGATCTGTTTTTATCCACCTGAGAAGAGAAAACGCACTGTTGTTTCAAAAGATGAGCTCCAAACCAAATCATGAGGATGCACTAGGAATTGTAGATGTCTATTTGTTCCTGAGGTCCTTTCCATGTGGGTGACTCTATAAAGAGCTCTGCACTTTGCAAAGCAACAGGGGTGACTTAGCTGTGGTTCTGAGTTACATGAGTAGGGATGGATGGGCAGGCAGCAGTGAATAACCTCTTGATGTTCAAGGAAGACTTGGGTGGGGGATGTAGGATTGTGGCCATAAAAAAAGAATATAAATAGATGCAGAAAAAAAAGCAGGACCTCTGAAGTAGGTCTGATTGTGCTAGATTTTGGGTTGGAATTTACAATAAATCTATCCTTGGAAAGTTTTTTGACTCCCATCTTTAGTGTCATTATTTGAACAGCAGACAAAAATTTAATATTTTTTTCCTTTTTTAAAATTGTTGTTCAAGTATAGTTGTCTCCATTTTCACACCAACACACCACTCCACGACACCCATCCTGCCTCCCACCCTCAAACCTACTCACTTTGGCTTTGTCCATATATCCATTATTCATGTTCCTTGATGGCCCTTCCCCTATTATCCCCTATTATCCTACTCCCCCATCCTCTCTGGTTATGGTCAGTTTGTTCCTATTTAAGTGTCTCTGTTTGTATTTGGCTTCCTTGTTTGTTTTGTTGATTAGATTTCAGTTAAAGGTGAGATCATATGGTATTTGTCTTTCACTGCCTGGATTATTTCACATAGAATAATGCGCTCCAGTTACATCCATGCTGTTGCAAATGGTATAAGCTCCTTCTTTCTCTCTGCTGCATAGAATTCCATTGTGCAAATAGACCATAGTTTTTTTGTGCACTCATTTGCTGATGGGCACTTAGGTTGCTTCCAGTACTTGGCTATTGTAAATTGTGCCGCTATAAACATTGGGGTGCATTGGTTCTCTTGGATTGGTGTTTCAGGATTCTTAGGGTATAATCCCAGCAGTAGAATTGCTGAGTCAAAGGGCAGTTCCATTTTTAGTTTTCTGAGGAAATTCCATACTGTTTTCCACAGTGGCTGCACCCGTCTCCAGTCCCACCAACAGTGCACTAGGGTTCCCTTTTCTCCACAACCTCTCCAACACTTGTGGTTTGCTGATTTGTTTATGATGGCCATTCTCACTGGTGTGAAGTGGTAGCTCATTGTGGTTTTAATTTGTGACTCCATGATGGCAATTGATGCTGAGCATCCTTTCATATGTCTTCTGTATATCATCCTTTGAGAAGTGTCTGTTTCAGTCCTTTGTCCATTTTTTAATTGGGTTGTTTGTCTTTCTGGAGTGGAGTCATGTGAGTTCTTTATGTATTTTGGAGATCAAATCCTTGTCTGAGACATCACTGGCAAATACATTTTCCCATAGAGTTAGTTCCCTTTTCCTTTTGCTGATGTCTTCTTTAGCTGTGCAGAACTTTTTATTTTGATGAATTCCCATTTGTTTATTCTTTCCTTCATGGCCAGTGCTCTAGGGGACATATTCATGAAAACATTGCTGTGTGGGATATCTGAGATTTTCCTGTATGTGTTTCCCTCTAGGACTTTTATGGTGTCCCTTATATTTAAGTCTTTTATCTACTTTGAACTTATTTTTGTGAGTGGTGTAAGTTGGTGGTTGAGTTTCATTTTTTTGCATGTAGCTGTCCAGATCTCCCAACATCATTTGTTGAAGAGGCCATTTTTACTCCATTTTATGCTGCTGCCCCCTTTGTCAAATATTAATTTACCATAGAGACTTGGGATTATTTCTGGGCTACCTATTCTGTTTTGGTCTATGTGTTGGTCTCTGTGTCTGTTCTTATGCCAGCACCAGGCTCTTTTGACGATAGTGGTCTTGTAAAACATTTTGATATCGAATATTGTAATTCCTCCTACTTTGTTCTTCTTTCTAAAAATTGCCAGGGCTATTCACAATTGTTTATGGTTCCATATAAATTTTTGAAATGTTTGTTCTATATCTGTAAAATATGTCATTGGTATTTTAATAAAAATTGTATTGAATCTATCAATTGCTTTTGGGTAGTACGGACATTTTGATGATGTTGATTTTTCCAATCCATGAACACGATATATGCTTCCATTTATTTGTGTCTTCCTTAATTTCTTCAGTATTGTGTAGTTTTCTAAGTACAGGTCTTTTGCCTCCTTGGTAAGGTATATTCCTAGGTATTTTATTTTTCTTGTTGCCTTATCAAATAGAATTTTTTTTCCGATTTCTGTTTCTGATATTTCATTGTTGGTGTACAAAAATGCCTTCAATTTCTGAATATTGACTTTGTATCCTGCTTTTTTCCTAAATTCACGTATCAGGTCAAGGAGTTTTTAGTGGAGTCTATAGATTTTTCTATGTACACTACCATATCATCTGCAAACAGCAACCGTTTTACTTCCTCCTTTCCAATTTGAATGCCTTCTAGTTTTCTTTCTTGCCTAATCACTGTGGCTAGGAGTTCAAATACTGTATTGAATAGAGTGGTGAAAGTGGACATCCTTGTGTTGTTCCTGATCTAGTGGGAAATCTTTTAGTTTTGGCCTGTTGAATATGATGTTGGCTGTAGGTTTCTTGTATATGGCCTTTATTATGTTGAGGAATGGTCCCTCTACTCCCATTTTGCTGAGTGTTTCTATCATAAATGGGTGCTGTACCTTATCAAATGATTTTTTCCACATCTCTTGATACGATTATGTGATTTTGTCTTTCCTTTTGTTTATGTTATGTATTATATTTATTGATTTGTGAATGTTGTACCATCCTTGTATCCTTTGGATGAATCCCACTTGATCATGATGTATGATCTTTTTAAGTGTTGCTGGATGCAGTTTGCCAATATTTTGTTGAAGATTTTAGCATCTATATTCATCAATGATAGTGGCCTGTAGTTTTCTTTCTTCGTTGTGTCTTTACTGGTTTTGGATTAGGATGATGCTGAGTTTGTAAAAAGAATTTGGAAGTCTTCCCTCTTTTGGGTTTTTCAGAATAATCTGAGAAGTATAGGGGTTAGCTCTTCCTTAAAAGTTTTGTAAAAACTCCTGTGAACCCATCCAGTCCAGTGCTTTTGTGTGATGGGAGTTTTGTGATTACAAGCAGAGATAATTTTAATTTTTCAGGGATTTTATTTGTAAAGTGTTTGACTTGACCACAAAATAAAAATGATGACTATTATTATTCCCAGAATACATGAAAAATTTTAAAATAATGTCCATATATAGAGTTTGTGTTCCAGAATAAAGTAGATGTGATTGTATCTTATAAAAAGAAGCTGCCAACACCACTGATATTTTCTAGTGGGTTCAGAGCAGAGTATCTTCTAGTAGCAAGAGTGTCTTTTTTTGCTGAACTATGGCTTTTTGATGATAGGAGAAACTAGTGTGGGAAATTGTGATGTTTAATTTTTAATAAATGTACTGGGGTAACTATGGTTGATAAAATTATACAGATTTCCAGTGTACAATTGTATGATACCTTACCTTGTATATTACATAGTGTGCCTGACACCAAAATTCAAACCTTCTTTTACCATATATTTGGCCCCCTTGAACCCTTACTACCTCTAACCCGCTTTCTTTTTTGCAATCACCATACTGTTATCTGTGTCAATGAGTTTTTCTTAGTTTGTTGGGTTTATTCACGTAATCCTTTCAGTTCTATACCCACATGTGAGTGAAATAATATATTTCTTGACTTTTTCTATCTGATGTATTTTGCTTCGTATGATATTCTCAAGTTCTATCCAGGTTGCTGAGGGACACGTGCTTGTTTCCATGTCTTGGCCAGTGAATAATGACCCAATTAATATAAACGAGCATAAGTCTTTGTGAAAAAATGTTTTCAAGTTTTTCAGGTAGATACCCAGAAGAGGGGTTGCTCAGTCATTGGGTAATTCTATTGTTACTTTTGGGGATGGTTAATATAAAAAAAAATTGTTATTCAAATACAGTTGTCTGCCTTTTCTCCCCAGGCCTCCACCCACCCAAGCCGAACCCGCCTATACCCTGAACCTTCATTTTGTCCATGTGTCCTTCATAGTAGCTCCTGTAATCCCCTCTCTCCACTGTCCCCTCCCCACTCCCACATGGCTATTGTTAGATTGTTCTTAACTTCAAAGTCTCTGGATATATTTTGTTTCCTTTTTTCTTCTATTGATTATGTTCCAGTTAAAGGTGAGATCATATGGTATTTGTCCCTCAGTGCCTGGCTTATATCACTTAGCATAATGCTCTCCAGTTCCATCCATGCTGTTGCAAAGGGTATAAGATCCTTCATTCTCTCTGCTGAGAACAATTCCATTGTGTAAATGTACCATAGTTTTTGGATCCACTCGATTGCTGGGCACTTAGGTTGCTTCCAGTACTTGGCTATTGTAAATTGTGCTCATATGAACATTGGGGTGCACAGGTTCTTTTGGATTGGTGTTTCAGGGTTCTTAGGGTATAATCCCAGCAGTGGAATTGCTGGGTCAAAGGGCAGTTCCATTTTTAGTTTTCTGAGGAAATCCCATAGTGTTTTCCACAGTGGCCTCACCAGTCTGCATTCCCACCAACAGTGCACTAGGGTTCCCTTTTCTCTACATGCTCTCCAACATTTGTTTGTGGATTTGTTTATGTTGGCCACTCTGACTGGTGTGAAATGGTACCTCGTTGTGGTTTTAATTTCCATCTCTCTGATGGCTAGTGATGCTGAGCATATTTTCATATGGCTCTGGGCTCGCCGTATGTCTTCCTTGATGAAGTGTCCGTTCAAGTCCTTTGCCCATTTTTTCATTGGGTTGTTTGTTTTCCTGGAGTGGAGTCGTGTGAGTTCTTTATATATTTTGGGGATCAGGCCTTTGTCTGAGGTATCATTGGCAAATATGTTTTCCCATACTGTTGGTTCTCTTTGTAATTTGGTGCTGTTTTCTTTAGCCTTGCAGAAGCTTTTTATTTTGCTGAGGTCCCATTTGTTTATTCTTTCCTTTATGTCCCTTGCTTTAGGGGACATGTCTGTGAGGATGTTGCTGCATGGAATGTCTGAGATTTCCCTGCCAATGTTTTCCTCAAGGACTTTTATGGTGTTATAATTTATATTTAAGTCTTTTATCCATCTTGAGTTTATTTTCGTGTATGGCGTAAGTTGGTGATCGAGTTTCATTTTTTTCAATGTAGCTGTCCAGATCTCCCAACACCATCTGGTGAAGAGGCTGTTTTTGCTCCATTTTATGCTTCTGCCTCCTTTGTCAAATATTAATTGACTGTAAAGACTTGAGTTTAATTCTGGGCTCTCTGTTCTGTTCCATTGGTCTATGTGCCTGTTTTTATGCCAGTACCAGGCTGTTTTGATTACAGCGGCCTTGTAATAGATTTTGACATCAGGTATTGTGATCCCTCCTGCTTTGTTCTTCTTTCTCAAAATTGCTGCGGGTATTTGGGGTCGTTTATGGTTCCATATAAATTTCTGAAATGTTTGTTCTATATCTGTGAAATCTGTCATGGGTACTCTAATAGGGATTGCATTGAATATATAAATTGCTTTGGGTAGTATGGCCATTTTGATGATGTTAATTCTTCCAATCCATGAGCATGGTACATGCTTCCATTTGTTTATGGATTCCTTAATTTCTTTCTTCAGTGTTGTGCAGTTTTCTGAGTACAAGTCTTTTACCTCCTTGGTTAGGTTTATTCCTAGGTACTTTATTTTTCTTGTTGTTATATCAAATGGGATTTTGTTCCTGATTTCTGTTTCTGCAGTTTCGTTGTTGGTGTACAGGATTGCATTTGATTTCTAAGCATTGACTTTGTATCCAGCTGTTTTGCCAAATTCATTTATTAGGTCGAGTAGTTTTTTGGTGGAGTCTATAGGATTTTCCATGTACACTATCATGTCATCTGCAAACAGTGACAGTTTCATTTCCTCCTTTCCACTTTGGATGCATTTTATTGCTTTTTCTTGTCTGATTGCTGTGGCTAGGACTTCCAGTATTATGTTGAATAGGACTGGTGAGAGAAGGCAATCTTGCCTTGTTCCTGATCATAGTGGTAAAGCTCTCAGTTTTTGTCCATTGAGTATGATGTTGGATGTAGGTCTCTCATACATGACCTTTATTATGTTGAGGACTGTTCTCTTTATTCGCACTTTGCTGAGTGTTTTTATCAGAAATGGATGCTGTATCTTATCAAATGCTTTTTCTGCACCTATTGACATGATCATGTGATTTTTGTCTTTGCAGTTATTGACGTGATGTATTATGTTTATTGATTTGCGAATATTGTACCATCCTTGCATCCCTGGGATGAATCCCACTTGGTCATGGTGTATGATCTTTTTAATGTATTGATGGATGTGGTTTGCCAATATTTATTTGAGGAATTTAGCATCTATGTTCAGCAGCGATATTGGCCTGAAGTTTTCTTTCTTTGTTGTGTCTTTATCTGGTTTTGGAATTAGGATGATGCTGGCTTCATTAAAAGAATTTGGGAGTCTTCCATCATTTTGGATTTTTTCCAATAGTCTGTGAAGGATAGGGGCAAGCTCTACCTTAAGTGCTTTGTAGAATTGACCTGTGAAACCATCTGGTCCAGGGCTTTTGTGTGTTGGGAGTTTTTTGATGACTGCTTCAATTTCGTCTGCTGTTATTGGTCTGTTCAGGTTTTCTGCTTCTTCTTCATTCAGTTTTGGAGGATTATATTTTTCTAGAAATGTGTCCATTTCACCTAGGGTTTCAAATTTCTTGTCACACAGTTCTTTGTAGTAATTTCTTGCAATCCTTTGTAGTTATGTGGTATCAGTTGTAATCTCTCCTCTTTTATTTCTAATTGTGTTTATTTGGATCCTCTCTCCTCTCTTCTTGATGAGCCTGCTTAAAGGCTTGTCGATTTTGTTTATCTTTTCAAAGAACCAGCTCCTGGATTCATCGATCCCTAGAATTGTGTTTTTAGTCTCTATGTCATTTAACTCTGCTCTGATCTTGGTTATTGCCTTCCTTCTGCTTGCTCTGGGCTGTCTTTGTTTTTGTTCCTCGAGTTCTTGTAGGCGTAGGGTTAGGTTGTTTGTTTGAAATGTTTCTATCTTTTTAAGGTAGGCTTGTATTGCTATGAACTTCCCTCTCAGGACTGCCTTTGCTGTGTCCCGTAGGTTTTGGGTTTTTGTGAGTTCATTTTCATTTGTTTCCAGAAAGGTTTTGATTTCTTCCCAAATCTCGTTCTTGACCCATTCATTGTTTAATAGCATGCTATTCAATCTCCATCATTTTGAGTGTTTTGGGTTTTTTCCTTTGGGGTTGGTTTCTAGTTTCAGTCCCTTGTGGTCAGAGAAAATGCTTGGTATGATTTCAATTTTCTTGAATTTGTTGAGGCTTGCTTTGTGTCCTATCATGTGGTCTATCTTTGAAAAAAGTTCCATGTACACTTGAAAGGAATGTGTATTTTGCTTATTTGAGATGAAAGGCTGTATATATATCAGTTAAGTCCATTTCCTCTAGGGTATTGTTAAGTGACACAATATCCTTGTTGATATTTTGTTTGGAAGATCTGTCCATTTTTGACAGTTGGATGTTAAAGTCCCCTACTATAATTGTGTGGCTGTCAATATCTTTCTAAAAGTCCTCCAAGATTTTCTTTATGTATTTGGGTGCTCCTATGTTGGGTGCATATATATTTACAATGTTTATGTCTTCTTGGTGGATTCTTCCTTTCAGTATTATGAAGTGACCTTCTGAGTCTCTCTTTATGGCCCTTCTTTGGAAGTCTATTTGGTCTGATATGAGTATTGCTACCCTGGCTTTTTTTTCCTGTCCATTTGCTTGGAAAATTTGTTTCCAGCCCTTCACTTTCAGTCTGTGTAGGTCTTTTGTCCTGAGGTGGGTCTCTTGTAGGCAGCATATGTTCGGTCATATTTTCTTATCCATTCAGCTATTCTATGTCTTTTGATTGGAGCATTTAATCCATTCACGTTTAAGGTTATTATCGATAGGTAGTTTTTCATTGCCATTTTTTCCTACCTGTGTTCCTCTCTCTCTTTCTCATTTCCTTCCTTTCCTTAAAGCAGTCCCTTTAGCATTTCTTGCAGAGCTGGTTTGGTGGAGGTGTATCCTTGTAGACTTCTTTTATCTGGGAAGTTCTTTATTTGGCCTTCTATCTTGATTGAGAGCCTTGCTGGGTAAAGTAGCTTTGGTTGCAGGCCTCTGGTTCTCATTACTTGGAATATTTTTTCCCATTCTCTTGTGTTTTGGAGCGTTTCCATTGAGATGTCAGCTGCTAGTCTTCTCGGGTCTCCCTTGTATGTTACTTCCCGTTTCTCCCTTGCTGCCTTTAAGATCCTCTCTTTGTCTTGGAAATTTGCCATTTTAGTTATGATGTGTCTTGCATAGGGCCTCTTTGGGTTCCTCTTGTTGGGACTATCTGTGTTTCCTGCATTTGAGTGACTTTTTCTCTCAACAGATTACGGAAATTTTCCATCATTACTTTTTCAAACAGGTTTTCTATCCCTTGCTCTTCTTCTTCTCCTTCTGGTATTCCTATTATACGGATATTGTTACGTTTCATGTTGTCCTGCATTTCCCTTATTGCCTCTTCATTCTTTCTGAGCCTCTTTTCCTTTTCTTGCTCTTTCTGGGTGTTTTTTTCTACTTTGTCCTCCAGCTCGCTGATCTGATCCTCTGCTTCATCAAGTCTGCTTTTCATTCCTTCTACTGTGTTCTTCAGTTCAGAAATTGTATTCTTCATTTCCTCTTGGCCCTTGTTGATAGTTTCTATTTCCTTTTTAATGTTGATATAGTTTGCAGTGAGTTCATTGTAGTTTTCCTGTAGTTTCTGGTAGTTGTCTTTGAACTCAGAGAGCTCAGTGAGCTTCCTGATGACCATTGCTTTGAACTCAGTATCTGATAGTTGACTTGCCTCTTTTTCAGTTAGCATTGTTTCTGAGGCTTCCTCCTTTCCTTTCATTTGGGAATTGTTTCTTTGTCTTCCCATTGTTTGTGAGACTCTTCTTGTTAGCCTCTGCTTCTTAAATTGATCTGTTCTGACTCCCTGGGTTTATGGTATGAACTTCTATGGTTGAATGCCAGTGGGATTCAGTGGTGCTGTCTCCTTAATCTCCTGTGCTCACTGGTCTTGAGCTAACGTTTATGAGTGTAACACAGTCTTACTCTGGTCTTTTCAGCACTCCAGGTTTTCTTGTCTCACCTGTGGGAAAAAGAGGAATGGGGGCAAAAAAAAAAAAAAAAAAAAAAAAAAAAAAAAAAAAAACAGAAGCAGGGAAAAAGGGATAGAGAAGGAAAGGAAGGAAGGGAGTAGTAATAAAGAAAGATCGGAGGCAAGATAAGAAGGAATTTTTTGACAAAAATTAAAATAACAGAATAAATAAAAGAAGGCAGGAAGAAGGAATAAAAAAGGTAAAGGATGGAAGGAAGAAGGAATAAAAAAAAAAGAAGGACAGAAAGGAAGAGGGTATTCAGGAGGAAAGGAGGATAGAAAAAAAAAAGTCTTCTGTTGGCTTTAAACTGGTCAGGTTAGTTCTGCTGGTCTTCCTGTCTGTGGAACGGGATGGGGTGGTTGGAGAGATTCGTTTCACTTTTCTCCCTTCCTGAGCCACAGTCTTCACTGTTGTTCAGCCTTCAGTCTAGTTCCTCCGGGTCCTTCTGCTCCCCACTAGGCCTTTAGTTCACCAGCTGTGTTGTCCTTGAGTTGCACCAATTAGGGGCAACTAACATTCCACCTTCTTGCTCTTTGCTGTCTTATATGCTAGGGACTCTCGGTGCTGCTGTGGTGTAGTTCAGCCCCCTACTGGGTCGAGTCTTTCCAGGGAATGCAGTCTCCCCTAGCCCTGCAGCTCCCCTCTGCTAGGCGTTCTGCCTTCCTTCTAGAGAGCCAATAGGCCCTGCAGAGTTCTGTGCGCAGGCGCTACATAGGAGTTTTTCAGAACCCATGCTTTTGGGTGTGGTCACCATAAGTCCTTAGCATCCAGGACAGCAAAGAACAAGAAGGTGGAGTCTGGGTTGGCACTAATTGATGCACCTCAACAACAGCACAACTGGTGAACTAAAGGCCTAGGGGGGAGCAGAAGGACCCTGAGGAACTGGACTCAAGGCTGGACAACAGCGAAGAGTGTGGCTCAGGAAGGGAGAAGAGTGAAACCAATCCGTCCAACCAACCCCTCCCATTTTAAAGACAGGAAGATCAGAAGAAGTAAACTCACCAGTTTAAAGCCAGGAGAAGATTTGATTTTCTCCTTTCCCCCTAAATTCCTTCTTCCTTTCTGTCATTCTTTCTTTTTTTATTCTTCTTCCTTCCATCCTTTACTTTGTAATTCCTTCTTCCTGCCTTCTTTTATTTATTTATTTATTTATTTATTTATTTAAATATTTCTTAAGATTTCTTCTTCTTATCTGTCCTCCCATCTTTTCTTATCCCTTCTTCCTTCCTCTCTTCCTTCCTTTCCTTTTCTTTCCCTTTTTCCTTCCTTCCTTTCTCCTTTTTTATTTTTCTTCTTTCTCCTCTTCCCACAGGTGAGACAATAAAACCTGCAGCACTGAAAAGACCAGAGTTAGACCCTTTTAGATGCATAAATGTCAGTTCAAGAAAACTGTGCTCAGGAGTTTAAGGAGACAGCACCACTGAATCCCACTGGCATTCAACCATAGAAGTTCATACCATAAACCCAGGGAGTCAGAACAGATCAATTTAAGAAGCAGAGGCTAACAAGAAGAGTCTCACAAACAATGGGAAGACAAAGAAACAATTCCCAAATGAAAGGAAAGGAGGAAGCCTCAGAAACAATGCTAACTGAAAAAGAGGCAAGTCAACTATCAGATACTGAGTTCAAAGCAATGGTCATCAGGAAGCTCACTGAGCTCTCTGAGTTCAAAGACAACTACCAGAAACTACAGGAAAACTACAATGAACTCACTGCAAACTATATCAACATTAAAAAGGAAATAGAAACTATCAACAAGGGCCAAGAGGAAATGAAGAATACAATTTCTGAACTGAAGAACACAGTAGAAGGAATGAAAAGCAGACTTGATGAAGCAGAGGATCAGATCAGCGAGCTGGAGGACAAAGTAGAAAAAAACACCCAGAAAGAGCAAGAAAAGGAAAAGAGGCTCAGAAAGAATGAAGAGGCAATAAGGGAAATGCAGGACAACATGAAACGTAACAATATCCGTATAATAGGAATACCAGAAGGAGAAGAAGAAGAGCAAGGGATAGAAAACCTGTTTGAAAAAGTAATGATGGAAAATTTCCGTAATCTGTTGAGAGAAAAAGTCACTCAAATGCAGGAAACACAGATAGTCCCAACAAGAGGAACCCAAAGAGGCCCTATGCAAGACACATCATAACTAAAATGGCAAATTTCCAAGACAAAGAGAGGATCTTAAAGGCAGCAAGGGAGAAACGGGAAGTAACATACAAGGGAGACCCGAGAAGACTAGCAGCTGACATCTCAATGGAAACGCTCCAAAACACAAGAGAATGGGAAAAAATATTCCAAGTAATGAGAACCAGAGGCCTGCAACCAAAGCTACTTTACCCAGCAAGGCTCTCAATCAAGATAGAAGGCCAAATAAAGAACTTCCCAGATAAAAGAAGTCTACAAGGATACACCTCCACCAAACCAGCTCTGCAAGAAATGCTAAAGGGACTGCTTTAAGGAAAGGAAGGAAATGAGAAAGAGAGAGAGGAACACAGGTAGGAAAAAATGGCAATGAAAAACTACCTATCGATAATAACCTTAAACGTGAATGGATTAAATGCTCCAATCAAAAGACATAGAATAGCTGAATGGATAAGAAAATATGACCGAACATATGCTGCCTACAAGAGACCCACCTCAGGACAAAAGACCTACACAGACTGAAAGTGAAGGGCTGGAAACAAATTTTCCAAGCAAATGGACAGGAAAAAAAAGCCAGGGTAGCAATACTCATATCAGACCAAATAGACTTCCAAAGAAGGGCCATAAAGAGAGACTCAGAAGGTCACTTCATAATACTGAAAGGAAGAATCCACCAAGAAGACATAAACATTGTAAATATATATGCACCCAACATAGGAGCACCCAAATACATAAAGAAAATCTTGGAGGACTTTTAGAAAGATATTGACAGCCACACAATTATAGTAGGGGACTTTAACATCCAACTGTCAAAAATGGACAGATCTTCCAAACAAAATATCAACAAGGATATTGTGTCACTTAACAATACCCTAGAGGAAATGGACTTAACTGATATATATACAGCCTTTCATCTCAAATAAGCAAAATACACATTCCTTTCAAGTGTACATGGAACTTTTTTCAAAGATAGACCACATGATAGGACACAAAGCAAGCCTCAACAAATTCAAGAAAATTGAAATCATACCAAGCATTTTCTCTGACCACAAGGGACTGAAACTAGAAACCAACCCCAAAGGAAAAAACCCAAAACACTCAAAATGATGGAGATTGAATAGCATGCTATTAAACAATGAATGGGTCAAGAACGAGATTTGGGAAGAAATCAAAACCTTTCTGGAAACAAATGAAAATGAACTCACAAAAACCCAAAACCTACGGGACACAGCAAAGGCAGTCCTGAGAGGGAAGTTCATAGCAATACAGGCCTACCTTAAAAAGATAGAAACATTTCAAACAAACAACCTAACCCTACGCCTACAAGAACTCGAGGAACAAAAACAAAGACAGCCCAGAGCAAGCAGAAGGAAGGCAATAACCAAGATCAGAGCAGAGTTAAATGACATAGAGACTAAAAACACAATTCTAGGGATCGATGAATCCAGGAGCTGGTTCTTTGAAAAGATAAACAAAATCGACAAGCCTTTAAGCAGGCTCATCAAGAAGAGAGGAGAGAGGATCCAAATAAACACAATTAGAAATAAAAGAAGAGAGATTACAACTGATACCACATAACTACAAAGGATTGTAAGAAATTACTACAAAGAACTGTATGCCAAGAAATTTCAACACCTAGGTGAAATGGACACATTTCTAGAAAAATATAATCCTCCAAAACTGAATGAAGAAGCAGCAGAAAACCTGAACAGACCAATAACAGCAGATGAAATTGAAGCAGTCGTCAAAAAACTCCCAATACACAGAAGCCCTGTTCCAGATGTTTTCACAGGAGGATTCTACAAAGCATTTAAGGAAGAGCTAGCCTGTATCCTTCACAGACTATTTGAAAAAATCCAAAGTGATGGAAGACTTCCAAACTCTTTTAATGAAGCCAGCATCATCCTAATTCCAAAACCAGATAAAGACACAACAAAGAAAGAAAACTTCAGGCCAATATTGCTGCTGAACATAGATGCTAAATTCCTCAAATAAATATTGGCAAACCGCATCCATCAATACATTAAAAAGATCATACACCATGACCAAGTGGGATTCATCCCAGGGATGCAAGGATGGTACAATATTCGCAAATCAATAAACATAATGCTTCACATCAACAACAGCAAAGACAAAAATCACATGATCGTATCAATAGATGCAGAAAAACCATTTGATAATATACAGCACCCATTTCTGATAAGAACACTCAGCAAAGTGGGAATAGAGGGAGCATTCCTCAGCATAATAAAGGTCATGTATGAGAGACCTACAGTCAACATCATACTCAATGGACAAAAACTTAGAACTTTCCCACTAAGATCATGAAGAAGACAAGGTTGTCCACTTTTACCACTCCTATTCAACATAGCATTGGAAGTCTTAGCCACAGCAATCAGACAAGAAAAAGTAATAAAAGTCATCCAAAGTGGAAAGGGGGAAATGAAACTGTCACTGTTTGCAGATGACATGATAGTGTACATGGAAAATCCTATAGACTCCACCAAAAAACTACTCGACCTAATAAATGAATTTGGCAAAACAGCTGGATACAAAGTCAATACTCAGAAATCAAAGGCATTCCTGTACACCAACAACAAAACTGCAGAAACAGAAATCATGGAAAAAATCCCATTTGATATGCCAACAAGAAAAATAAAGTACGTAGGAATAAACCTAACCAAGGAGGGAAAAGACCTGTACCCTGAAAACTGCACAACACTGAAGAAAGAAATGAAGGAAGACACAAACAAATGGAAGCATGTACCATGCTCATGGATTGGAAGAATTAACATCATCAAAATGGCCATACTACCCAAAGCGATTTATACATTCGATGCAATCCCTATTAAAGTACCCATGACATATTTCACAGATATAGAACAAACATTTCAGAAATTTATATGGAACCATAAACGACCCCGAATAGCTGCAGCAATTTTGAGAAAGAAGAACAAAGCAGGGGGGATCACAATTCATTATATCATACTGTATTACAAGGCCACTGTAATCAAAACAGCCTGGTACTGGCATAAAAACAGGCACATAGACCAATGGAACAGAACAGAGGGCCCAGAAATAAACTCAAGTCTTTACAGTCAATTAATATTTGATAAAGGAGGTAAGAGCATAAAATGGAGTAAAATAGCCTCTTCAACAAATGGTGTTGGGAGATCTGGACAGCTACGTGTAAAAAAACGAAACTCGATCACCAACTTACGTCACATACAAAAATATATTCAAGGTGGATAAAAGACTTAAATATATGTTGTAACACCCTACAAGTCCTAGAGGAAAACATTGGCAGGAAAATCTCAGATATTGCACACAGCAACATCCTGTCACACATGTCCCCTAAAGCAAGGGACATAAAGGAAAGAATAAACAAATGGCATCTCATCAAAATAAAAAGCTTATGCATGGCTAAAGAAAACAGCATTAAAATAAAAAGAGAAGCAACAGTATGGGAAAACATATTTACCAATGATACCTCAGTCAAGGGCCTGATCTCCAAAATATATAAAGAACTCACACGGCTCCACTCCAGGAAGACAAATAATCCAGTTAAAAAGTGGGCAAAGGACTTGAACATACACTTCTCCAAGGAAGACATACAGAGGGCCCAGAGACATGTGAAAAGATGCTCAGCATCACTAGCCATCAGAGAGATGCAAATTAAAACCACAATGAGGTACCATCTCACACCAGTCAGAGTGGCCAACATAAACAAATCCACAAACAAATGTTGGAGAAGATGCAGAGAAAAGGCAACCCTAGTGCACTGTTGGTGGGAATGCAGACTGGTGAGGCCACTGTGGAAAACAGTATGGAATTTCCTCAGAAAACTAAAAATGGAGCTGCCCTTTGACCCAGCAGTTCCATTGGGATTATACCCTAAGAACCCTGAAACACCAATGTAAAAGAATCTATGCATCCCAATGTTCATAGCAGCATAATTTACAATAGCCAAGTGCTGGAAACAACCTAAGTGCCCATCAGCAAATGAGTGGATCCAAAAACTATGATATATTTACACAATGGAATTCTGTGCAGCAGAAACAAAGAAGGATCTTATACCCTTTGCAACAGCATGGATGGAACTGGAGAGCATTATGCTAAGTAAAATAAGCCAGGTGGTGAGGGACAAATACCACATGATCTCCCCTTTAACTGGAACATAATGAACAAGAGAAAAAAGCAAACAAAATATAACCAGAGACATTGAAATTAAGAACAATCTAACAAAAGCCATGGGGGAGTGGGGAGGGCCCAGTGAGGAGAGAGGATTACAGGAACTATTATAAAGGATTCATGGGAAAAATCAAGGGGGAGTGTGGCAGTGGAGAGGGAGGTGAGTTTGGCTGGGTTGGGGTGGAGGGATGGGGAGAAAAATCATGCAATTGTCATTAAATAACATTAAACATTAAAAAAATAAAAAAATAATATAATTAAAACTAAGTCAATTATACATATGTTTTGTACTGTAGGTAATAAAGACAAACAAGGTAGGTATTCTATTTACTACACATATAATATGTTTTTTAGGTTCAAATATGTGCATACACTTTGCAGGGCTGTCCAACCTGCAGCCCATGCGCTACATGAGGCCCAGGATGGCTATGAATGTGGCCCTCCACGAAATCTCAAATTGTCTTAAAACCTTTTTTGCTCATCAATTTTCAGTAGTGTTTTTGTATTTAATGTGTAGCCCAAGACAATTCTTTTTCTTCCAATGTGGTCCAGAGACACCAAAAGTTTGGACACCCCCTATAGAGCTTTCATTACATTCAGCCATGAATTAAGCAGCTGTTGAAATTTGAGAATAAGTATGAAGGAAGCCATTTAATTTCATTGTTTTTGGCCTTTTCACTTCTCGAATAAACCTTATCTCTCCGTTTAATCTGTGTATATTTTAACTTTGAGAGAAATATATTTCAAGACGGAAACAAAACTGTCACATCTATTCTTATAAAATTAAATTACCACAGCAATGGCTATCGTTTAAGATAGTTCTGAGACTAAAGTAAGTCATTAGGTGAGTGTGATATTTTCAGAAACCTGACCAGTACTTCCTCCCCTTTCCCCAACTAAAACTGTTGCTTTGAATTTTCGTTCATTCCTGTCTTAGTTTTCTAAAAGCACTTCAAAAAGCTTAAAACTGGCACAGCACCTACTGATGAAAGTGATACTAAGGATTTCGTTTTCTACCGCACACTTATTCTTGTACATTATTTCTTTAACTTTTTTTCATTCAGTAATTCACAGTATGCTTTATGATGATTTTGCTATAATTGCTAAAATGTTTAAGTGTCTCTGTGTTCACTTAGGACAGAAAACTGTCACATTTTGTTTTGGAGGTTGGCCTGATTTTATTGTCTATTAAAGTTCAGATAGTCTTCCATTGCATAAATTTGGTGTCTGATTATATTGAAGTAGTAACAGCAAGGATAGATGTTGTGTCCAGGAAAGAATTTTAATAATAGCAACAGAAATGTGGAGGTGAGTGAAATAAAAAAGTTAATAGGATTAATAGTGCTCTGAAGGCAAGTCAAGTATTGTTCAACCTACACTTTTCCTCAGAATACCATTTTGCCTTTATTTCAACATAAGTTGAAATGATCTTAGTACAAAGATTTTAACATGCTGGTAGGTTTTTAGTAAGAGAAAGTGCAAAGTTATTATTTTGTTCTATTTACTTGGAACACACACAGTAATAATAATGAGAAAACAATTTCAATGGGAGGTTTGAATTTAAAATAGGTTGGTGATAGTATAAAGAAATATTAGGATTTTCTTCCAGGATTCTTAAAATAGTATTGCTATACTTTATAATTTGAATATAATTATGGAGTTTTTAGCAAGAAAAAATAAACTGATTATAAAATAAGAATGTTTTACACCGTTGAGAAATTTTTGGCCTTTAAGTTGATTATTCCCACTTAAATATTGGTATTCATTACTAATTCTTTTCACATAATTCAATTACATTTGCCTCAAATTAAAATGATTTTTAGTTATTGTATCTTCAATATAGATATTACTGTTATTATAAAATAGGATTCCTTTATGAATTGGAATGCTGTTATCATATTATGGCTAAATAACCCTCACAGCTTTATTCCTAAGTCACCTTAAACCATTTATTGCCTGGTTTTAATTATCTTAATTTTTTAAAACTCCAATTACAAGAGTAAAAACTCACAAGAGAAATCATGGAAAATGTAAATGAACTTGGCTTTTCTTTTTCTCAGTTTTTCAAAAAGTGCTTGATGGTTCTGAAGACATTTTTAAACCTGTCTTATGGCTTATGTCTTCAGAGAAACCAACAAAAACCTCTCTTGTTAACCCATGAAAATATAGAGAAGAGATTGAATTCTTAAATAAATAAAAACATCAATAGTTTTACACCAAGCTCAATGCCATATATTGAAACAGTTTAAATTTGTCAGTGTCACGCTCAAGAGATAGGAGGCCTATACTGAGCATGGTAAACTGTTACATTCCTCAGGTCTGATGTTACCTTTATCTCTCATGAAACATGAAGACCCTTTCATTGGGCAACCAAGTCAGACTAAAATCTCATATTGAATAGTGCTCCAGTGTGAATGTCAACAATTGGCCATTTGAACTTCAGGATAGCATTTTACAATTCCTATTGTCATCATACCTAATATCTAAATATATATCTAAATATTGTGTATATTTATCTATATATTTTCCTGTCTTTCCAGTATCTTGGGTTTTATGGCTCTTTAATATATATTCTATTTGGTATTTTAGTTTGGAGTATTTTCATCAGTTCAGTTCAATATCTTTTATAAAGAGCCGGTTCCTTCTTATGAAATAATTAGCCTGATAAAAAAATATATATGGAGAGAAGGGGGGGGCATCCTTCTAGAGGTTCTGGGGAAGAATCGATTCCATGCCTCTCTACTAGCTTGTGATGGCTGCCAGCAATCCTTGGCATTCCTTGGCTTATAGACATGATCCCTCCAATATCTGCTTCCATCTTTATGTAACCTTCACCCCTCCATGTGCCTCTGTGTCTCAAATCCTCTCTCCTTTTTTTTTTTTTTACACAGACATCAGTTTAAAGGACTGGGGATAATTTTGTTTAAGTGATCCTTCACCTTTGCGGCTTACACATGGTCTGGGTACACATGCTCTGATCCTGGGCACACCTCTCTGACCTCTGCCCTATGTCTGCATCTCTGTCCATGAGTCATTGTTCCTGATCATTTTCAGCATGGGATGCAATTGGTTTAGACTTTTATGTGAGGAAGATCAAAAGACCTAAATTGAACACATCTAAATTGCCAACCTTATGAAATATCTGTCAAAAAAATCTCATGTTGTTATGAGTTTCCATCATAAGCAACACAATTCTGTTCAGTCAGTTCACTGCTGAGTCACTATGTTTAATATACTCACCATGGTTTATGACTGGCATTGATAAAACAGGGTATATGCAGAGAGATTAATTAGTGCCTCTGAGGGAGGCCAGAATAGTGTACAGAATTAAGGTTTATAGCTCAGAAAAGAGAATACACATCGGGAGATGTTAAGTTATTTTTTTAACTTGAAACACTTCCAAGGAGTTGGAGTGAGAGTTAAAGAATTTCTATGCAAGGACGGAGACCTAATTCTTTTATTTAATATTGTCAGTATCACTGACCATACATTTATGATTATAAATCTATCACTGTTTTGCACTTCAGAAATCAGGGTGGGCTTAGCTATTTTCTTTTCTTGGATCTGGAAGAGAATCCATGCCTAGGCAACTTGGACTTATTGTTAGGGTTCCCTTCCATGTAGTTTGGGACTGTAGTCCTTCTCTCCTGGCTGCCTTTTAACTGGAGATTGTCCTGAGCTTCTAGAGGCCTCCTGCACCCCTGGGCCTGTTTCCCTCATCCTCACAGCCAGCAAAGGCAGGTTGAGTCATTCTCATGGTTCAAATCTTCCTGACCTTTACTTCTGCCTTATGTCTTTTACCCTCGACTGCAGAAAATTTTCTGCTTTTAAGGCCTTGTGTTAACAGCTTGGATCTACCATAATAATTCATGATAATCTACCCATCTCAAAATCCTTAACTCTGCATTTGCAGAGTTTACATCTGCAAAGACCTTTTCTTATGTAACCAAATATAGTTACAAGTTCTGAGATTTAGAAAGTCTATATTTTTACAAGATCACTTTGTTGTCACAACCATAAATATGAGTTTCAGAAAAGCAGCTTTTGGTTCAACATGAGGGAGAGCTTTCAATAAAAATATTCAGTTGATGGGATTTTAGTCTTTAAAATGGCAGTCTCTTTATCAAATATTCAAGAATAAACTGAATGTCCATTTTTTAGGACTTGGAGAGAGAACTATTCCTATATGCTGGTCCATTGCAAGGCTTTTATTTCAGTTCTATGATATATATGATTAAGCATAGTAAAATCACTTTACGTAATTATGTCCTTTCCTCACTCTTTTAATAATTTCAAAATCTGTCCACATCTTTAAGAATGTATATTTTCTACAGTGTTCCTTGCATTTATTTTCATGCCTTTGCTACACTTATTTAAGAGATCAGGAGAGTGTTATTCTTCTAATGATGGGCCTGGGTTCAAAGGCAGGTGGGATTCTAAGTTCTCCCAGTCTGATTCACCTCCATCCTGAAACTCACCTTAAACGTAAATTAGTCTTTTCCAACATGAAAAAAAAGAGGGGAGACTTACAAATTTGCCATGAGTTTAACTTTTATCTCAGCTTTCAAACATTTCACCCTTATTTTATCTAAGCATTGTCTTGCATTATATGGTTGCAGAACAATAAGCAGAGAATAATAATTATATGTGCAAAAACCCCCCAGACTTGTAATTCTATCACCAACTGTTTATAACATTACACATTATTTCTTAAAATAACATTGAAAGAAATATTTAGAAGATGAACTCCTAACATTTCTATTATCAATTCACAAGTTAAAAAAAATACATTATTGACACTGGCAATAATTATTCCTGGAAAGAAAGTGATAACCTTTAAAATGTCAAGCTGTTTAAACTTTTCAAATTAAAAAAAACATACTATTAGTGAGGGACTGTCAAGAATATTTAACTAATAAGAGCTCTCCTGGAACATGCTGACAAGAGGTTGACAAGCTCAGAGTCAGAGCGAGGCAGCTTAGAACCTTGTAGCAATTATCGATGGAAGTCCTATAATGGTCTTCTAAATGCCGTGTCTGCAGGAAGAATGGGAAGAGATGCCCTCATGAGATACAGGGTGTCTCTGTGTGGGGACTGCAGATCGTGACTGCTATTAATAAGTGGTGGCAGATTAATAGGTTATATCACCAAGTCAGAATTATGAAAATTTTAGAAATTTTGCAGTGGACTTTCAAATTGCTTTTATATCCAAATACCAAGACTCCTTGCCTAACATGTAAATTGTTTGGTGCTGAATCAAATCTAGGTTCATTTTGTTTTCCATTTTGGAAGGATTTGCATGTTGCACAAGTCAATGAATAGCTGAACTGAAATGAACACAAACTGTGATTTCAAGATTCCATCTCATGGCACATAATGAAGCTGAAATAAAAAGGAAACAAAACATATTTCCTGTCAGTCAACTGTCAGAGTGTTTATTTGTTTCTCTAAACAGAGTACTCAGATAATAGCAGGAAAACAGTTTTTCACTTGTAATGTTGTTTAATAAATGATGTGGGTGACCTAGGATATTTTCCATTTATTACTCACATAATTCCAAAATAAAGTTCTTTCATGATTCTAAGGAAGTCACAAAACCTTTTCTTCAAATTGTCCTATTAATAGCAGAAGGTAAGCAAAAAAAGTAAAGTAAATGAATAAAATAAACTTGAAAGAAATAAAAGATCCTGTGTGCTATAGGAGACCATTCTGCGTGGTGTGGGCCCAGCTTCCACTCCGAAAGGCCAGTGGAAAGCAAGGTCCGGCACACAGGACCCACACCCACAGACAGTCTCTCCAGTGGGGAATCAGGCCTGCATTGTACCTAGGCTGCTTTGAGACTTGCTATTTGCTAAAACTCCCCCACCCTGAATTGAGGCATCAAATATCTACTGCATGTCTTTAAAGTAACTTCCTAAAATCTATGCTAAACCTTCCAAGGACCAGTGTAACCAGTTCAACCACTTTTTCCTTTACATTTGCAAATATCCTTCCTTTTTGATGTAATTAGCAACATCCTCTCCTTTGTTTTCTGTAAAAGGTAACCACCTAAAGCAAACCTGATCCCGTGCATAGTAAATGAGGAACATCCTCAATGTAATGAAAAGCAATAAAAGCCTGTCAAGGCAAGGGTTGGTGCATTCTCCTCTTGAGAGAGTGGCTGTGCTGTTCCTTTTCCTCCACAAGACTCAGTAGTCAGTGTGAATTTGTCTCATCTCAACCACAACGCAGTGGACACTGCTTGCAGATGACCACATCAGTGTGCTCTTCTGTACTTGTATTTCTAGGCCAGTAATGTCTGATGTAAATGAAAGCAGACTGGTATTGATTGACTTAAAAGATCTTTATATCATTTGATTTAACTGGCTTCCAACCTGGTAATAATGTCAGTGAGAACACATGATTCTTGTCGTTGATGAATGAAAAAGCAGGAGGACTGAAGTTCACCAAGCCTTAGAGGTGTTTCCATAACAAAGACCACTAAAATGAATTACTCTATCATTACACTTAGAACCCTCTCTTTGTTCAGAAAACACTTTTATAGTTTGAGGGTCTAGTGGTACAAATTATGAACAGGAAAGCTTATGAGGCAACTCATTTTACATAGTAGAGATGTTTTCTTCTAAATTACAGTCAGGTGTATTGTAGCAGGTCGTTAACACTCTCAGGATGCCCTTTTGAAGGAAGCAAAGATCTTTATGTCACTTTGCAGATGCAGACCCTGGATTCTGTTGCCATTTCTCTTGGCATTTGGCTCTAACTGCATGTCTAATATTCTCTTTCTTCATTTTCTCAGTATATGTTGAGGCCCCAAATGTGCTAGTTTTGATTTAAATTCTTGTCAGCATTGAATATGAATTTTGTTGTTAGAGTCACTTAATTTTTTTCTCTGTTTCTTAACACAGTGCTGTCTTTCCTTGTCTCTTCCATTGCTTCTCTCTATCAACATACAACATTTGTGTTTGATTAGCTCTGCTTGTCTTCTAAATTTTGTCCTTATTTTATTTTTAATTCATAAGGAGAATATGGTTCACTTCTTTACATTATAATATCATATATCTAATGTACATTAATTCTTAATGGAAACTTATTCCTGGATACCTCTCTTAGGAATGTTCCAGATGAATTTTGCTAATGTCCACATGATTATTATTGGAGCTTTAAGGATAAATATAGAATATATAAGTTATACCTTTAGTTTTGTGTCAAATTAGTACCATGTTTCATACTCCATAAACACTTAAGGATTTAATTGCCAGTTTGGAATTTTCCAAAGTTCTCTTTGGTTTCTGGTAAAGTTACAGAGAGTGTTAAATGTGCTGCCACTCAGCTTTTCCCATGAGTGACTGGAATGAGCAGAATTTCAATTAACATTCACTTTCCCTAGGTCAACCTCAATGTACAGCAACATGAGTAAAAAAATAAACTACTCTTGGTTTAAGTCATTAAGATTGGGAATGTTTGTTACCCCAACATAAGTTAGTCTACGTTGATTGTTAATATATTAGAAATAGATTGATGGTAAAAAGCTATGAAATGAAAGAGCTTGTATCTGAACTGTTTTTAATATCAGAGTCTGTGCTCATAATCCTACATCACATGGCCCCTCTGTAAATATGGTAACTACAGTACAGAATAAATGTATAAATTATGAGAAGTATTCTATAGTGAATTAATAGCACCCATTATTACAGGTGTTATTGTCAAAGCATGTATTAAGCAGACTTAATAAGTATTTTTGTGACATTTAGTGAAAAATCTCATGAAAGAATATATTAAAAACCCAAAGAAGCTCAAAAATAAGTTTGTAGACTAGAAATGTATATTCCATTAAAATAAAAAAGTGATGTTTCAATGTCTAGTTTTCTTAAGTACCAGCTCAGTTTCATCTCTATTTCATGGACACATACTAACTGTCATATTGTAAGTTTCTATACTGTACTGAGGAATTGCCATGCAAAGGCAGAGAGATGTATCTACATTGCTGGCACCCTGAAGAGTGCTTCCACCAGGTTTTTTCTCAGGACTCTTCCAAATCACAGAAATAATTTAAAAGCATATTAAAAGATGCAGAAGTAGGTGACCAGTTTAATGAAGGAAAATTAAAAGATAAAATGAAAATTATCTGAGCAGGCAAATTAGACTAACGAAACTTAAAGGAAACACAACTTTGATGTTACAAAGTTTAAATATTTCAAAGTGTATGGATAGAGATTTTGTAAGTTTTTAAAAAAGTTGTTGGTGACTCTCTTTTCTAAAAGACTTACCTTTTTTCAGTAACAAATTATAGAATACAGGAAAAGTAAGAAGGTGTCATTTACCAACCAGAGAGATAGCTAATATATTCTGTACAGTCAGAAAAATTAGCTGGATACACATTAATGTGAAATGTCTTAAAACGAAATGCTCAACAAGAGCCTCAGGATTCAAAATTTTTGAATCTTATTAAGTAATACTTTGTACTTTGCAGCAATTTTATACTTGCTTTTTCATAACTTTAGATGCAAAAAGATAATCATTATCTCTATTCTAGAGATGTGAAAGAACTACAGATAAATTGCTACAAGCTTTTAAAGTTATATAGACATAAATATCAGTTGAAATAAAACCAAAGAATGCATATTTTAATCCTCAACCTAGAAGACAATTTTAATTCAACCTGTACATTTCCTTGATCATGATAAACAATCATACACCATAAAATAAGTAAGTTACCTATTTTAATTCCAGGCATATTTTATTTTGTCTATTCAGTTGTATTAAATTTCAAAATTTAAAATAAATGCTCTATTACCATTCTTAAAAGAGATACATTTAATTGTGAACTTTATTGAAGATTATTTTTTATTAGTTAACCATTTCAGCAAAGCCAATTTTCAGACGTCTTATAGACAAAAAAGAATAATTAAAATATTTTTCTATTATTACTTAGAGCTCTAAAATTATTTTATTAAATGCTATGGAAATTGTCTTTGTTGTTCCATGCTATTATAATTGATCCCCCAATACCTAAAAGTGCATGTACATGAAGACTGATACATAATGACATCAATTATGTTAATCGGAGTAGTTTAGCCACTCTGTTATTTTGGCTTTAAACATGTGTGCTATGAATAAATGTTTACTAGGCTGAATGTTCAAAGTGACAGTTTAAGATGATAATAGTGTTATAATTTAAAATTTTCAGAGTGGTTGGAAGATGGCGGTGAGGTAGGTGGGAGCTTTACCCACTTGCTTAGTGCACCCACAGGGACACCTAGCTGATCTTCTGAAGAACAGAGTGAACAACCAACAGAATCCCAGCTTATATGAAGTCTGGAAGTCAAAAATTGCAGAGGACATTAAAAAACTGACAGTAAGGAAATTTTGTAGGTGGACGGGAAAGTCACCGGGCCCAGCACCTGGAACCATGGCCAGGTGGCTGTGGTCCTTCCTGGTCCCTGCTACCATGGGAGCTTTGGAGACCTGGGTCAGGGATTCTAACTTTACAGGTCCCTGTTCTCCCAGACCAGGAAAACCAGTCCCGCCTAGGAGAGATCTGGATGCTTGAAGTCACTGGGGGTATAAAGACGCAGTGGGAGACACAACAGGAGGCATTCCCCAGGGTGGACTGTGGTCTCTGGCTCAATAGTACCAGAGAAATCAGGGAGCAGGAGAAACCTGGAGATGGGAGAAGAGTTGAACCATGACTAAGTGTGACCCAGAGTCTTGGGACTGGTCAGAGTGTTGGGCTGTGTAAAAGCCTGGTGCTTGTTAAAGATGGCAGTCTGAAACCAAGGGGAAGTCACTCAAAAAACAAGAACAACAACAAAAAAACCAGTGAGCAGCTGCGATGCAAGGACTTCTTTCTCTCAGTAGCCAGGCCAGTGAATAGGGAGGAAGAGGGGTTGCTCCTAACCATTAGAACTCATGGGTGGCACAACATGGTGGATTAAAGACACCGGCCTGGCACAGATGGATATTTGAGCCATGTGGTGCTCAGAAAGATTAGGCTGGAGACTGGGCAAATCTGAATATTGCAGCCCAGACCTAGGCCCCATCATTGAAAAACCACAGGAAAGGAAAAAAGTGAAGTCCAGCCCCACTCTGCCTGCAGCAGACAGGAAGACCAGAACTGGCTTGGTGGTTTAAAGTCAGCAAGACGCTTTTTTTCCCCCCTCCAAGAGTGAGACAATAAGACCTGGAGCTGTGAAAGGATCAAAGAACCAAAGACAGAAACAGGGAGAGATCAAAAGGCTAATGCCAACTGGGAAACTGAGACAAATTTCACTTTGCTGTCCTACAGAACTTGCATTTTATTTGTTATTTTTATTATTGTTTTTGTTACTTTTCCTTCTATTTTATTATTTCTTTATTTCTATTTTTTTATTTCTCTTCTTTCTGTTTAGTTTTTTTTGTTTTGTTTGCTTCTTTAATTGCATTGTTTGACTGGTTCTATTTGTCCTCCCTTTCACATTGTATTTTAATTTTTTTCTCTCATTTCACTTGTATTCCAATAACACACTACTCTTGGTCTTTTACTTTCTATTCTTTTTATTCAAATCATATATTTCTTGTCTTATTATTGTTGTTTCTGTATTATTCTAAATAATTGTTGTTCCATATTATTGTAAATACTACACAGTACCCCTCTCTGGTCTTGGCCCATTTCACTGTCTTCCTGAGCTTTATTACTGTTGTGGTTATCTTTATTCTCTTACACACTATACCTAGTTTCTATCCCTTACTGTTACTATATCTCACCATCTAAATGCGCACAAATGCTCTATTTTCTGGATTCAGCTCACATTATTTCTCACATCTACTAAGAGACTTATCTCTTTTTCACCTTTTATAAAAAATGGCTAATTGGGTGAAATATCAGTTGCACTGTACTTCTCCAAGGATCTCCTTTCTGTTATTTACTTGTTGATACTTTAAATCCAATAGAAGACTCACCCTCTGACTTGTTCTATTTCACCTTCACCCTGCCACTGATCACATACAAGAGAAGGTGGGAGTTGTAACAGCAGTAAACCCTCTGGAGGAGAGAACCCACCAACAAAAGAACCACCAACAGGTAAAACCCAAGTACAAAAGAGCCTACAAAAATGGAAGAAAGGGCAACCCTAGAGCATCCAGACAAGGAGATCCAAGAGACCACGCCACTGAATCCCATAGAACTCCTACTATAGAAGTTCACCCTACAAAGACAGGTAGCAAAGCAAAACATCAGGAATTGCAGAAGCAAACAAACAAAAAAAGAGTCTCCTAAAATGGGTAGACAAAGAAAGACAATCAAAAGGATTGGAAGATTCCTCACTAGAAGAGCTAAATGGAATGGAGGCAAGCAAACTATCAGATATAGAATTCAAAAGAATGGTGATAAGGATACTCAAGGAACTCACAAACAACTACAAGGAACTGAGTGACAACTACAACAGTGTGGAAAAGGAAATAGAAAGTAAAAACAAGAACCAGGAAGAAATGAAGAATACCATCCCTGAAATAAAAAACATACTAGAAGGAATTACAAACAAGCAGGATGAAGGAGAGGACCAAATTAGTGAGCTGGAAGACAAAGTATAAAGAAACATACAGGTAGAGCAGCTGCATGAAAAAAAGACTAAAAGAATATGAGGACAGATTAAGGGAACTGCAAGATAACATGAAACACAATAACATTCAAATCATAGGAATACCAGAAGGACAAGAAAAGGAGCATGGGATAGAAACCTTGTTTGAAAAAATAGTGAAAGAAAACTTTCCAAACCTGGAGAAAGGGAAAGCTACTGAAGTCCAGGAAGCACAGAGGGTCCCAATCAAGATGAACCCAAAGAGGCCTACTCCAAGACATATCATAATTAAAATGACAAGTTTTAAAGACAAAGAGAGAATCTTAAAAGCAGCAAGGGAGAAACAAGAAGGAACATACAAGGGAGCTCTGATAAGGCTAACAACTGATTTCTCAACAGATACACTGTAGGCCAGGAGAGAATGGCAAAAATATTCCAAATAATGAAAAGCAAAGGCCTGCCACCAAGACAACTCTACCCAGTGGGTCTCTCGATCAAAATGGAAGGCAAAATAAGGAGTTTTCTAGAAAAAATAAGGCTGAAAGAATATACCTCCACCCACCAGCACTGCAAGGTATGCTAAAGGGATTGCTATAAGAAGAGGAAAAAAGGGTGACAGAGAGAGGAACACAGGTAAAAAGAGGGTAAAATGGCAATGAATAAGCACCTTCAATAATAACCTTAAATGTTAATGGATTAAATGCTCCAATCAAAAGACATAGGGTATCTGAATGGATAAGAAAACACTACCCACACATATGCTGCCCACAAGAGACCCACCTCAGAAAAAAACACCTACACAGACTAAAAATAAAATGTTGGAAGAAAATATATATGCAAATGGGCAGGAAATAAAATGGCTGTAGCAATCCTTATATCAGACAAAATAGACTTCAAAACAAAAGCCATAAAAAGAGTCACAGAAAGACACTTCATAATACTAAGATGGACAATCCATCAAAAAGAGATAAACATTGTAAATACCCGTGTACCAACATAGGAAAACCCAACTATATAAAGAAAATCTTGAAGGGCTTCAAGAACCATATAGACAGCAACACATATATACTAGGGGATTTGAAAACCCCACTGTCAAAAATGGATAGATCTTCCAAGCAAAATATCGATAAAGATAGTGCATCACTGAACAGTGTCCTAGACCAAATGGTCTTAACTGATATATATAGACCTTTCATCCCAAAGAAGCAAAATACACACTTTTCAAATTCACATGGAACATTTTCAGAGATAGACCACACAATACACACAAACCAAGCCTCAACAATTTCAAGAAAATTTAAATTGTATCAAGCATTTTCTCATAACACAAGGGCTTGAAATTAGAAACCACCATCAAGGATAAAACTCAAAAATATTCACATTCACAGAAATTGAATAGGGTGCTATTAAACAATGAATGGGTTAAGAATGAGATGAAAGAAGGAATCAAACAGTTTCTGGAAACAAATGAAAATGAACACACAAGACTCCGAATCCTATGGGACACAGTGAAGGCAGTCCTGAGAGAGAAGTTCATAGCGATACTGGCCTACCTAAAAAAGATAGAAACATTTCAAATAAATGACCTAACTGTACATCTATAAGAATGGGAGGAACAACAACAAACAAAGCCCAGAATGAGTAGAATGAAGGAAATAACCAAGATCAGAGCAGAATTAAATGACATAGAGACTAAAAGAAAAGTTCAAAGGAACAATAATCCAGGAGCTGGTTCTTCGGAAAGGCAAACAAAATTAACAAGCCTTCACCCAGATTCATTAAGAAAAAAAGAGAGAGAACCCAAATAAATAAAATGAGAAACTAAAGAAGAGAAACTAAAACCGATACCACAGAGATACAAAGGATTGTAAGAAATTACTATGAACAACTATATGCCAAGAATTTTGAAAACAAGGGTGAAATGGACAAATTAAAAAATATATAATATCCCAAAACTGAATGAAGAAGTAGAAAGCTTGAACAGACCAATAACAGCTGATGACATCAAGCAGTAATTAAAAATCTCCTGGCACAAAAAAGCCCAGGACCGGATGGCTTCACAAAGGAATTTTACAAAACATTTAAGGAAGCACTAACCCCTATCCTTCTCAGACTCTTCAAAAAAATCCAAGAAGAAATCCAAGAAGACGGAGGACTCTCAAACTCTTTTTACGAAGCCAGCATTATCCTAATTCCAAAACCAGTAAAGACACAACGAAGAAAGAAAACTGCAGGCCACTATCATTGATGAACATAGACAATAAAATCCTCAACTAAATATTGGCCAACCACATCCAGCAACATATTAAAAAGATCATACTCAATGATCGAGTAGGATTCAACCAAAGGATAGAAGGATGGTACAACATTCACTAATCAGTAAACATAATATATCACATAAACAAAAGGAAAGACAAAAATCACATGATCTTGCCAATAGATGTAGAAAAAGCATTTGATAATGTACAGCATCCATTTATGATAGAAACGCTTAGCAAAGTGTGAGTAAAGGGAGCATTCCTCAACATAATAAAGACCATATATGAGAAACCTACAGCCAACATCATACTCAATGGGCACAACATAAAAGCTTTCCCACTAAGATCAGGAACAAGACAAGAATGACCGCTTTCACCACTTCTATTCAATATAGTATTGGAAGTCCTAGCCACAGCAATCAGGCAAGAAAGAGAAATAGAAGGCATCGAAACTGGAAAGGAAGAAGTAAAAGGGTCACTGTTTCCAGATGATATGGCAGTGTATATAGAAAACCCTATAGATTCCATTAGAAAGAATAAAAAATCTACTTGACCTAATAAGTGAATTTGGCAAAACAGCAGATACAAAGTCAATACTCAGAAGTCAAAGGCATTTTGACATACCAGCAATGAAAGATCAGAATCAGAAATCAGGGAAAAAATTGCATTTGCTATAGCAACAAGAAAAATAAAGAACATAGGAATGAACCTTATCAAGGAGGTGAAAGACCTGTACTCAGAAAACTACACAACACTGAAGAAAGAAATTAAGGAAGACACAAATAAATGGAAGCATATACCATGTCCATGGATTGGAAGAGTGAACATCATCTAAATGTCCATACTACCCAAAAGGAATTTATAGATTCAACATGATCCTTATTAAAATACCAATGACATATTTCACAGATATAGAACAAACATTTCAAAAATTTATATGGATCCATGAATGACCTCAAAAAGCTGTGGCAATTTTTAGAAAGAAGAACAAAGTAGGAGGGATCACAATATCTGATATTTATATGGCCACTGTAATTAAAAAAGTGTGGTGCTTCCCTGGATGGTGTCTGAGAACTAAAGGGTTGCCAATTCGATTCCCAGTCAGGGCACATGCCTAAGTTGCAGGCCAGGTCTCCAGTAGGGAGTACATGAGAGGCAACCACACATTGATGTTTCTCCTTCCCTTCCACTCTGTCTGAAAAATAAATAAATAAAATCTTTAAAAATTAGTGTAAAAAAAAACAGTATGGTACTGGCATAAGAACAGACACATAGACCATTTGAACAGAATAGAGAACACAGGAATAAACCTAAGTCTCTATGGTCAATTAATATTTCATAAAGGGGGCAGAAGCATATAGTGGAATAAAAATAACCTCTTTAGCAAATAGTTTTGGGACATCTGGACAGCTACCTGCAAAAAAAAAAATGAAACTTGATCACCAACTTACACCATACACAAAAAGAAATTCAAGGTGGATAAAATACTTAAATATAAGTTGTCATACCATAAAAGTCCTAGAGATGAACATAGGCAGGAAAACCTCACATATTCCAGGCAGCAGTACTTTCACCAATATGTCCCCTAGAGCAAGGGACATAAAGGAAAGAACAACTGGGATCTCATCAAAATAAAAGGCTTCTGCATGGCTAAAAAAAACAGCATTAAAACAAAAAGAACCAACCATAAGGGAAAACATACTTGCAAATGATACCTTGGCCAAAGTTTGATCTCCAAAATATATAAAGAATTCACATGACTCTACTCCAGAAAGACAAACAACCCAATTAAAAAATGGACAAAGGACTTGAACAGACACTTCTCCAAGGGGGACATACAGAGGGCCCGGGGATATATGAAAAGATGCTCTGCAGCAGTAGCTATCAGAGAGATGCAAATTAAAACCACAGTGAGATACCACATCACACCAGTCAGAATGGCCATCATAAACAAATCAACAAACCACAAGTGTTGGAGAGAATGTGGTGAAAAGTGAACCCTAGTGCACAGTTGGTGGGAATGGAGACTGGTGAGGTCACTGTGGTAAACAGTATGGCATTTCTTCAGAAAAATAAAAATGGAATACTTTTTTGACCCAGCAATCCCACTGCTGGGATTATACCCTAAGGATCCTGAAACACCAATTCAAAAGAACCTATGCACACCAATGTTCATAGCAGCACAATTTACAATGGCCAAGTGTTGGAAGCCTCTTAAGTGTCCATCAATAAATGTGTGGATCAAAACACTGTGGTACTTTTACACAATGGAATACTATGTAGCAAAAAGAAAAAAAGGAGTTCCTAACCTTTGCGACAGCATGGATGGAACTGCAGAGCATTATGCTAAATGAAATAAGCCAGGTGGTGATAGACAAATACCATATGATCTCACCTTTAATTAGAACATAATCAACAAAACAAACAAGCAAGCCAAATACAACCAGAGACATTGAAATATAACCAGAGAGAAGGATAATAGGAGATAATAAGGGGAGGGTCATCAAGGAACATGTATAAAAGACATATGCACAAAGCCAAAGGGGATAGGATTGAGGATGAGAGGCAGGGATGTGTGGGGAGCGGTGGGTGTGGTGCAGTGAAAATGGAGACAACAGTATGTGAATGATAAACAATAAATTAATTAATTAAATCAAAATAAAATAAAATTTTCATTACTTGTAGTTGATATGAATTGTATATAAGAAATCATAAAAACTCAACCAATAAAATTGTTAGAACTAATTAATAAATTTAATAATGTTGTCATCTGTAAAATAAACATAACAAAATCAGATGACTTTCTATACACTAACAACAAAATATATGAAAAAGAACTAAAGAAAACATCCCATTTGCAAGAACATCATAAACAATAAACACTTAGGAAATAATTTATCCAAGGAAATAAAAGATCTGTACAATGAGAATGCTAAGAATTTGATGAAAGGAGTCAAAGAGGGCACAAACAAAAGGAAAGGTATCCAATGATCACAGATCAGAAGAGGTACATGCTAAAATGTCCATACTACCCAAATCTATCTATAGATTCAATATAATCCCTATCAAAATTCTAATGTCACTTTCCAGAAATAGGAAAAAAAAAATCCTAAGATTTGTAGGGAACCAGAAAAGATCTCAAGAAGATAAGTAACCTTTAGAATGAAAGTGAGAGGCATCATACTTCTTAATTTCAAAGTATTCTAGAAAGCTTTAATAAATAAGAATGGAATAAAAGATAAACATAGACCAATAGAACAAAATAGAGTGAAGGGGGGAAAAATCCACACTTAAACTTAATATTTGACAATGGAGCCAAGAGCACTCACAATGGGGAAAACTGGATAATGACAATTGAACTACTTTCTCACACCACTCACAGAAATTAACTAAAAAAATGAACGACTTAAATATAAGACCTTTCCTGTGAAACTTGGAAATAATGGTAGGAAAGAAGCTCCTTACAAAATACAATTGGTCTTGGCAATTTTATTTTGGATGTGGCACCAAAAGTACAAGCGACAAAAGCAAAATTAACAGTTGGTACTACATTAAATGAAAAGGCCTCTGCACAGCAAAAGAACCAACAAAATGAAAGGACACCCTACAGAATGGGAGGAAATATTTGTAAACTGTATATCTAATAAGGGATAATATTCAAAATACATGAAGAACTCATATAACTCAATAACAAAGATACAAACAATTCAATACGAAAATGGACTGAGGAACTAAACATTTCCCCAAAAAGACATCCAAATAGTCAAGAGGTATGTTGAAATATGCTCAACATCATTAGTCATCAGGGAAATGCAAATAAAAACCACAATGGGATATTGGATTGGCCAACAAAGTCCGTATGGTTTTTTTCTGTAAAATAAAACACATTTTTCATTTTCACCAATAACTTTATTGATTGGATACTTGAGTATGTTGGATACTATCTCCCTTGTGGGACAAGGGAAATTGTTCTCAAATAATGTCTCAACTTGATCATTATGTACTTCAACTGGTCTACTTACCCATGGAGCATCGCCAAGTAAGAAATCTACAGCACAAGATTTCACACACCACTCAGTCAGAGCACCTTCTCCATACACTGCACAAATCTTTTGTGTGTGTGTCTTTTAGTTGCATTTTTACCTTTCTTGAAATAATGAAGCATAATATGCCAAAAATGTTGTGTATTTTCTTCCATCTTCAATATTAAAATGATTATACCAAAATTTATCAATTTTGATATGCTTTTTAAATTCACAATAATGTGACAGCTGTCACAATACAATCTAATAAAATTGTTTTGAATGAAGTTAAAGACAGCTAAGTGCTACTAGAGCCATCTTACGGAAAAACCAAATGAACTTTTTGGCCAATACAGTATCACATCACATCTCTTAGAATGGCTATCAGCAAAAAGACAAAGACATAACAAATGCTGGCGAGGATGTGGAGTAAAGGGAATCCTCGAGAGCTGTTTGTGGTGGTGTAAATTGGTTCAGCCACTATGGGAAAAAAAACAGAAATTCCTCCAAAAAACAGAAGTACCATATGATCCAGCACCCCATTACTGAGTATATATCCAGGGGATATGAAAACAGGATATAAAAGAGATATTTGTACCCCATATACTACTAATATGTTTAATTGTAAAATTCCTTTCTCTGTAAAGAGATGTAGAAGGTATTAAGCACAAATTTGTTGTTACAGAATAGTCATGGGGATGTTAAGTATGGCATAGGGAATATAGTAGCCAAAAAACATACGCATGACACATGGACATGGACAAGGACATGGGGATTGCCTGAGAGTGTGGGGGGAATGGTTGGAAGGGGAGAAAGGGGGGAAAATTTGGGCAACTATAATGGCATAAACAATAAAACATAATTTAAAAAGAAATATAAAAAAGAAGAAAGAGTAGCTCTGCTATTTAGTAAGCTAAAGAATTTTAACCAAATCTTCCAAAATGCTTTGGAATGAAAGTATGATTGACAGAAAAGTCTTCAGAGTTGATAATAACACAGAAACCTAAAAGGATATCTTTCAGTACTGAACAATCCTACTTATTTAATGAAAAGTAAAACTGAAATGAAAAACTTTTAAAGGTAAATTTTCCTTCCAAAACCATTTCATTAAATTTAGTTATCATTCGAGGTTTGTTCCAGGAGATTTTAAAAATTCTGTAGCTTTTTAAAGTATAATTCATCATAAATGTTCCTCCAGGCTCCATGCCTATTCACAGAAAATGAGCTGGGCATCAGGCAGAGTTTATGTTACTGAAGCAATGTGAATTATTATTTTTATTTTACGTGAGGAAAAAGTAACATAAATGGACCAGCTGTCAGGCATAATTCAATTCATTATCATTTAATGTGACAAACAGAGGTAGAATCTTATGAAATTTTAAGTCTGCTATAAATAGAAGCACAATCATGGACATTTCTCTTGGTTCCCGACAGCACTAATGTGAGGCAACAGAAGACCCTGGGATCAGCATGGGATTCTGTAAGTCAGCCAATCTTGCCTGTCACAGGAAGCGTTCAGCAGGTCACATGTTTGTGGGCAGTGATGTCAGAAGAGGCTTCCTGTTTCCTACAATCCAAAACAGAATAATTACTATACAGTATTGAATAACTATTAAAATTTTTAAGATGATATTATAGATTTTTTACAAGATAAATTTAATAATCAGTCTGAAAGAATATTGGTTTTTTAGTAGCCTTGGTCTGACTTGGTCAATGAAGTAACAAAGTTACTTAATTACATAATTTAATATTTTCCCAAGCGAGACAATGGATTTCAACTCTTACCAGGAAAAGGTGACCAATTCTGATAAATCTGTAAAATCAGTACACTTTTCCACTCTTCTAATTCCTTCTCAATCCTAAAGAACAAGCTACTAAAGCATGCTTTTACTTTTTACTCTTGTAAAATCTGTTATTTTTATTTGCTTTTAATAACTAAAAAAATAATATTGTGGCATGTAACATAAGACCCTTGTGCATTTTTTCAGGTTTATCCAAACATTTCCATTCTTAACTCCAGTCTCTGAATTTTAGCTACCATAGTTTTTTCACACCATACTTCCTCTGAATCCATGCATTAACTCTTGTCCCTCCTCATCTTTTGAAGTTCTATGACTTTTTTTCAGTCTCTAATTTTCAGAATTTCAAGTCAAATATCATTTACTTCATGGGCATTCTCTATAAACTCTTTCTACTATTCATGACTATTATTTGTTTTCTTACCTCTGCATTTTCCACAACTGTTGCCATTTTTAAATTAAATATATATATATATATATATAACATGATTTTTTGATTAAACTTGCTCTCATTATAATCTGAACTTCTTAAGGCCAAGTACTCTGTTTTGACTCATGTCTTTATTGAATGCTTAACAGGTAACAAGTATTAATATTTGTTGAAGCGAAGAGTTTTGCTAGTCCATTGGCCACAGATTAGCAATAACATAAAATAAGTTTTCCACAGCTATATCATCAGTAAACACAAATATTGCCACCTAACCATTAGGCAATCTATATGACTGTGGGGAACCTTTCCAAGCATGGGAAATGTGACTCAGCCCCCACTCAGAAAAGCCAGTGGGGAGCGAGGTTGGCAGGCATGACCCAGGTCCATGGATAGGTTCTCCCATGGGAAATCAAGCCTGCATTGTACATAGGCTGCTATGAGACTCGTTTGTGCTAAAACTCTGTCACCCTGAAATGAGGCAGCAAATATTTACTGAGTATCTTTAACTTCCTAAAGTCTGTGCTAAACCACCCAAGTATGGAGAGTGACCAGTTTCCCCCTTGAGCTGTAACATCCTTGTCTTTGAAGTAATTAGCAGTATTCTGTCCTTTGTTGTCCTTAAAAGGTAATCACCTGTGGTGAACCTGTGCATAGTAAACGAGGACCATCCTCAATGTAAAGTGCCCAGAAAAGCAATAAAAGCCTGTCCAGGCAGGGGTCAGCTCTCTCTCTTGGGCTCTCTCTAGCTCTCTTGCCCTCTCTCACTTAGACAGTGGCCATGCCATCCCTTTTTCTCCACAGGATTTCTGTAGTCCATGTGTATTTGTATATTGCAGCCACCACACTGGATCCTGCTGGCTGGGATCTGAATCATATGACATACAAAAAGTAAACATATTAATTTGCAATAAATTTGGTCCTAAGTTTCAGTCAGTTCATGATTTATGTGTAAATTTATTTAGTTGCTTCATAAATGTAGGACTCTCTTCCCACTAAAAATCCTCTACATTCATGTGCCACATAATGACTTTTTGATCAAAGATGGACCACATGTACAATGGTGGTTCCATAAGATTATACCCCTGAAAACCCCTCCCTCCTTTCGTCCCCATTATCCCCTCCCACCTCCCCTCTGGCTACTGTTGGCTTGTTCTTAATTTCAATGTCTCTGGTTATATTTTGCTTGCTTTTTTGTTTTGTTGATTAGGTTCCATTTAAAGGGTTTTCAGGAACAACTATAAAGGATACATGGACAAAACCAAGTGGTGGTAGGATCAGGGGAAGGAGGTGGGAATGGCTGGGTTGCAGGGGAGTGGTGGGGGAAAAATGCAGACAACTGTACTTGGACAACAATAAAAAGAGATAAATAAATAAATAAATATCATTGAATGTCAACTGTAATTTAAACATTAAATATAAAATAAATTGTTTAACTTAATTAAAAACATTTAAAGTAAGTAGAGATGTATGCAGCAACAAATAAAAAAAAGATTATAATGGATTATAAATTTCATACCTCCTAGTGGTGTCATGACCATCATTAATTGAGAGAAATATTCATGGTGCTTTATCTGCTTATAAGAAAATCTATGATAAAAAAAGAAATAAACCAGATAAACAACCATGGACCTATTTCTGAAAGGAGTGACACCTCTTCAAGAAGAGCCTTAGGCAGGTCTTTCAGGAGGTGTTCCAGAAGAAGGCATTGCTGTTATAGGAGATGACAGCTCCATGGGTGGTTTCCCCTGACAACCTTCCAGTGGGACAAGATGTGGAGGAGGAAGACAGTATATTGATGATCCTGACTCTGGGCAGGCCTAGGCTAATATGTGCCTAGTTTTTAACAAAAAAATTTAAGAAGTAAAAAAACCCCACCTTTTTTGTAGAAGAAAACATAAAATAAGAATACATAAAATAGAAAATATTTTTGTACAGCTGTACAATGTGTTTGGGTTTTAAGCTAAGGAGTTGAAAAGTTTAAAATATTAAAAAGTTATAAAGTAAAAATTTTGCAGTAAGGAAAGGTTAACTAACTAAAGAAAGAATTTTTAAAAATAAATTGTATACCAAAGTACACAGCGTTTATAAAGTCTACAGCAGTGTATAGTGTATACTCACTCACCACTCACTCCTGATTCACCCAGAGCAACTTCCAGTCCTTCAGGCTTCATTCATGGTAGTGCCTATATAGGGGTACAGTTTTTTAAGTGTATTTTTATTGTAACTTTTATCTGTTTAGATAGACCAATACTTAACCATTGTGCTATAGTGGCCTATGGTATTCAGGACAGTAACATGCTATACAGGTTTGTAGCCTAGGACCAGTAGGCGACCCCATATGGTCTAGATGTGTAGCAGGCCATCCTATCTAGGTTTGTGTAAGCACACTCTGTGATGTACAGACAAGGACTCGATTGCCTGACGACACATCTCTCAGAATGTGTCCCCATTGTTAATATGTGCATGACTCTTTTTTACCTACAGTGACCGGTGCTTATCAATGTCCCTTTGTCACACCTTTCACTGATCCTACCCCTGGCCTGGGTGTCTTATTAGCCACGTAATAAATACTACTTGTTTTATTTTATTAAAATAATTTTACATCTCTGCTTTTTAATATGAAAAACAAATTAGTAATTCCAGCGGAAAAATGGCATCATAAATATACAAACTGATTCCTTCTTTTCCTATGGACAGAAAAAAGAAACAGTTTAGTACATTAAACTTATTTAAATCATTTGTTTGGGCACTGTAGGGAGACAGACAAATATAAAGAGTACATTGGGGAACCAAGATGGCGGCGTAGGTAGACACACTGTGCCTCCTCGCACAACCAGAACTGACAGAGAATCCAACGGCAAGGGGGTCCGACACCAAGGAAATAAAAAATGAACAAGGGCCT
The DNA here is from genome assembly GCF_022682495.2 of Desmodus rotundus. Taxonomy (NCBI): domain Eukaryota; kingdom Metazoa; phylum Chordata; class Mammalia; order Chiroptera; family Phyllostomidae; genus Desmodus; species Desmodus rotundus. The sequence continues at coordinate 62,120,011 of NC_071394.1, forward strand.
GATCTCCAAAATATGTAAAGAACTCACACGACTCCACTCCAGGAAGACAAACAACCCAATTAAAAAATGGGCAAAGGACTTGAACAGACACTTCTCCAAGGAAGACATACAGAGGGCCCAGAGACATATGAAAAGATGCTCAGCATCACTAGCCATCGGACAGATGCAAATTAAAAACACAATGAGGTACCATCTCACACCAGTCAGAGTGGCCAATATAAACAAATCCACAAACAAATGTTGGAGAGGATGTGGAGAAAAGGGAACCCTCGTGCACTGTTGGTGGGAATGCAGACTGGTGAAGCCACTGTGGAAAACAGTATGGATTTCCTCAGAAAACTAAAAATGGAGCTGCCCTTTGACCCAGCAATTCCACTGCTGGGATTATACCCTAAGAGCCCTGAAACACCAATCCAAAAGAATCTGTGCACCCCAATGTTCATAGCAGCACAATTTACAATAGCCAAGTACTGGAAGCAACCGAAGTGCCCATCAGCAAACGAGTGGATCCAAAAACTATGGTATATTTACACAATGGAATTCTATGCAGCAGAGAGAAAGAAGGAGCTTATACCCTTTGCAACAGCATGGATGGAACTGGAGAGCATTATGCTAAGTGAAATAAGCCAGGAAGTGAGGGACAAATACCATATGATCTCACCTTTAACTGGAACATAAGCAATAGAAGAAAAAAGGAAACAAAATATAACCAGAGACATTGAAGTTAAGAACAATCTAACAATAGCCAGGGGCGAGTGGGGTGGGGACAGTGGGAAGAGGGGATTACAGGAACTACTATAAAGTACACGTGAACAAAATCAAGGGGGGGTGGGGGTGGGGGAGGTAGGTGGGTTCAGCTGGGGTGGGGTGGAGGGATGGGGAGATAAGGCATGCAACTGTAATTGTATAACAATAAAAATTAAAAAAAAAAATTGAACATTCATCCAGACCAGTAGGAGGGACAGAGACGGGCACCGGGGTTGAGAGGACTCCCGTGGCTGTGGAGGGACCGAGACTGGTGGAGTGTGGGACCAACAGCTCAGGCAGTCTGAGCACTGGCAGACCCTGCGGCCCCACATTTGCACAGATAAACCGAGAGGGCCGGACTCAGAGTGGTGGAGAACAGGGCAGGCAGAGCAGTGGGCAGCACCCCAAGGCCCCACATTCGCGCATAGATAAACCGGAAAAACAACAGGGAGCGAAGCAGACATTGCAACACAGAGCTCCAGCTCGGGGAAATCAAGCCTCAAACCTCTGATTGAAAACGCCCTCAAACGTCTGATTGAAAACGCCTGTGGGGGTTGGGGCAGCAGCAGGAGAGACTCCCAGTCTCATGGGAGAAGTAGTTGGAGAGACCCACAGGGCCTAGAGTGTGCACAAGCCCACCCACTCGGGAACCAGCACCAGAGGGGACCAATTTGATTGTGGGTATCGGAGTGAAACATTGAAATCCGGAGGAGAGTGAAGCAGGCACCATTGCTCCCTCTTGGCCCCTCCCCCACATACAGCGTCACAGAGCAGTGACCAGCGTTACCCCGCCCTGGTGAACACCTAAGGCTCCGCCCCTTAATGTAACAGATGCACCAAGACAAAAAAAAAAAAAAAGGCCCAAATGACAGAACACTTCAAAGCACCAGAAAAAATACAACTAAGCGAGGAAGAGATAGCCAACCTATCGGATCCACAGTTCAAAACACTGGTTATCAAGATGCTCACAGAATTGGTTGAATCTCTTTGAAAACCAGATGAAAAAATGAAGCCTATGCTAAGAGAAACAAAGGAAAATGTACAGGGAACCAATAGTGATGCGAAGGAAACTGGGACTCAAATCAACGGTGTGGATCAGAAGGAAGAAAGAAACATCCAACCAGAAAAGAATGAAGAAAAAGGAACTCGGAAAAATGAGGAGAGGCTTAGGAACCTCCAGGACATTTTCAAACGTTCCAACATCCGAATTATAGGGGTGCCAGAAGGAGAAGAGGAAGAACAAAAAATTGAAAACTTATTTGAACAAATAATGAAGGAGAACTTCCCTACTCTGGCAAAGGAAATAGACTTCCAGGAAGCCCAGGAAGCTCAGAGAGTCCCAAAGAAGCTGGACCCAAGGAGGAACACACCAAGGCACATCATAATTACATTACCCAAGATTAAACACAAGGTCCTACATCCAAGATTACTGTATCCAGCAAAGCTATCATTTAGAATGGAAGGGAAGATCAAGTGCTTCTCAGATAAGGTCAAGTTAAAGAAGTTCATCATCACCAAGCCCTTATTATATGAAATGTTAAAGGGAGTTACCTAAGAAAAAGAAGATAAAAAATAGGAACAGTAAAAATGACAGCAAACTCACAGTTATTAACGACCACACCTAAGACAAAAACAAGAGCAAACTAGACAAACAACTAGAACAGGAACAGAACCATAGAGATGTAGATCACATGGAGGGTTGTCAATAGGGGAGTGGGAGGGGGAGAGGGGGGGAAAGGTACAGAGAATAAGTAGTATAGATGATAGGTGGAAAATAGACAGGGAGAGGGTAAAAATAGTGTAGGAAATGTAGAAGTCAAAGAACTTATAAGTATGACCCATGGACATGAACTATAGGGGGGAATGTGGGAGGGAGAGGGTGGGCAGGATGGAGTGGAGCTGGGGGGGGGAATGGGACCACTGTAATAGCATAATTAATAAATATATTTAAAAAAACTAAAAAGGATAAAAAAAGAGTACATTGAGCTCCCTTTTTCAGTGGCTCCTCTGAAGGTAGTGAGGACAAGGAGGAAAGAGGCAGACTGCTACTTGGCAATTGCTGATTCGATTTGTGGTTATTTGTTGGGTAGATGTAATTCATGACAATCAGCTAATAGGCTTCAGAGGAATATGAGCTCTATTTTGAAGGAGTGATGAGAAAATGATATTCACATGATGATGAAGACAAAATGATTCTCTTTGCCTAAAAAAGATTTTAATGTGAACTCTTGAGTTTTGCAGTTATAGATATTTAAGAGGAATATAGAAACTAAAATTAAGATTACATTATATAGAGAGAAAATTAGATGTGTTATATTAATTTAGTTAAATCATTTTTCTCTTTGTTTTATAATTTATCAACTTTCACATGAGTTTAGAAATTATAATAACTACAATAATTAAATATTCTACATTTTACATAATAAAAACCTTACTTAAACTTTATGATATTCAAAGTGGCATCTCTAGCATAGTAATTTCCTTTTAAAAGGCAGAATGATTATTGTCAGGAACATTTTATTTCATATAAAATGAGAAATTATAAGTGAAATTATCTTTTCTTACTTGTAAATTAAATTGCCATAAGTTTAAAATTGTCAGCTGGACCAATAACTGTATTTGGGAAATTACAGTTTGGAATCCAATACCTAGTGTGCTTGAATTTGGATTCAATTTATTATCATTTTTTTTCTTTTGGCAGGTAAAATTGTTTTATTTACTGAAATTATTTAGAGGAAAACATATTATTTCAACTATCAAACTTTATCTCTTACATGATAATCGAAGCATTTCTGTGATTGACATAATAGATATAGATGATAAATAAAAATTATATAATTATAGATATGAAGAGGAATTCTGTTATAGAAATTATATCACACAATTATGTGGGATCAGAAGTCCCATAACCTGCTGTCTGCAAGATGGAGACCTAAGAAACCTGTAGTATTTGAGTCCAGTTTAGGTCCAGGCCCCCAAAACCAGGAGCACTGATGTATGAGGCAAGAGAAGACGAATGTCCAGCTCAAAGAGAGCAAGGTTTCAGTTCCTGCACATTTTGTTCTATTCAGGCCCTCGGGGACTGAATGATGCCCACCCACATTAGTGAGGGTGATCATCTATTCAGTCTACAGAGTCAAATGTAAATCTCGTCCAGAAACACCTTCACAGATACAGAAAAATGGTGTTTTACCAACTACCTGGTAAACCTGACATGTAAAATTTACCCTCATATTGTGGTACCAGGAAAATGAAATATATGAGATAAGAAATATTTGTTAATATCCTCCCTAGATTCTTCACTTTTTCATGAGATTTCTTCATGGTATCTAGACTTGTGTTTCAACCTAACTGAAATTCAGTTCTCACATGGCTTCTTCCTTTCCTCACAGCAAACATTACTGGATACATAGAATTTTTTAGCAGTCATTTATTCTTTAATATATGTTCTCTTTCTTCCTTCTTCTCATTTTCTAGAAGATGATTTATATACAATGTTCTAAAATAATCCAAATTGTTTCTGTTGCTTGACTATTAACCTGATTGGCAGTAGTATAACTCTAAAATTAGGTTTCTTTATGAACAACTTACTCTTGGATAAAAATTTTAAAATTATGTCTCAGTGAGCAGAGATTTCTGGATTTACCCGGATATGGTTGCACATTTTTCTGGGATCTTAGCACAAATTTTTGCTATGTGGTGTGTGCAAATCTTTGTATACATTTATGAATTAGAAATAGTAATTCCTTCATTTCACATTCAGATAGGCATTTCTTACTTATGCTCTCCTTTCCTTTTTTTAAATGTGTTTATTGATTTTACACATTTACCAAGGAGAGAAAGAGAGAGTAGAAACATCAATGTGAGAGAGAACATCAATTGTTTGCCTCCCCTATGCATCCTGACCAGGGGATTGAACCTAGAACCTAGGTATGTGCCCTGACTTGGAATCAAACCCACAACCTTTTTGGTGTACAAGACGATGTTCCAACCAACTGAGTCACCTAGCCTGTGTCTTTTTTTTAAGTAGAGAATTTTTTAGAGTAGTTTTAGGTTCCCAGCAAAATTGAGCAGAAGGTACAGAGATTCTATATTCCACACCTCAGACACATGTAAACAGGGTCTCCATTATTGACATCTCTCTAAAGTGGTACATTTATTACAAGTGATGAACCTATGATGACACAACATTACCTGTTAAAGTCCATAATTTACATTAGGTTTCACTCCTGGTGGCATACTTCCTATGGGTTTGGACAAATGTATAATGAAATGTATCCAACATTATAGTATCATATAGAGTAGTTTTACTGCCCTAAAAATCCTCAGTGCTTTGCGTGTTCAGTCCTCTCCTCTAACCTCTGGCAACCACTGATCTTATTATTGTCTGCATAGTGTTGTCTTTAGAATCAGAGAGTGGTGGTATGTAGAATTAATTTTTTTGACATATGTAGGATCTCACACTTTTCTTGCATACTATCCTCACTCATAATAATAAACATACACTTAATTCACAATCACATGAGAAAATGTGCAATAAAATTATTCTTGTATTTTGTTTACAGTAATATATCCTTCAGTCTTTAGAAGAAACAAATGTACCTTTCTGTTTTAACCTTCCTAGGAATGAATTAAGTAAACTTTATCACACAAATATGTCCATTTGGACAACAAGAAAAGCAATTTTGAGAATAAGACAATAATTGGTATAAGGTTATTAACATTTATCAGATATTTATAAAGCACACACTTATGTGAGTTTCTGTGATAGCTGATGAAAGTTAGTCTTGGTTCTTTAATGGGCGTTTTCTTCTTTGCTTTTTTATTACTTAACAGAATGTTCCAAGTTCTTTTCTCTTTTAACAAATTAACCTTGCTTTTAGCTCTTCAACTGCATAAAATACATTTATTCTCAAGTTTGATGTACCTTTAGAAATAAATGAAACCTTTCCTCAAACTGGGAAATAGATTGGTTATTCATTGAATGTTTTACTAAATGACATTTTCTATAGTAGCTATCATAAAAATTTATTTCCAATAAACATTTAAGCATAAAATTATTGAAATACGAGGCTTTGATAAGTGTGATATATAGTCAGTAAAAGAAACGTTTAAAACAGAGATAGAATATAAGGCAGGTAAACCGGGTTCTTTTGCTGAGTCTAAGACAACAGTTGTGCAATCTTGACAAAGTCACTTAACATCTCACGTCTGGATGGTTTACCTAGTAAATGAAAATTGTTACTGGGCAATCTCTACGGCAACTTCTACTGCTGAAACTCTAAATATAAGTTTTCACTTGTTTTCTCAGGTTGTCTTCCAGCAGACACAGTATAAGCATCCTAGATTTAACTTTTAAAATGATTCAAATATTAAGTACTCAATGAATTATTATATTATACAAGACAGCACTTAACAGAAGAGATTTACATATGATACATTTATTTATCTGCCAATTTTAGCCATTTTTAGTCTGCATTTCAAATTCTGTATACCTGACAAATTTTCTGAATAAGTACAGGCAGAGGTAGTTTGTGGCACATAAATAATTACATTACTTTAAGTATTCATTAATAATGGGAAGGATTTAATTAAGTGCAAATATATCCAAAGAAATAGCTAAGTCATAGGTATTATCAGGAAACACTTTTCAGAAGTAATAAGCTAAATCTTCAAAAATTAGTAGGCATTAAACAAGGAGAGCATCTAAAGCAGAGGGACTGGAATTTGCAGAGATAGTAAAAAAATCAAAATAATACTATTATCAAAATAATTTAAAAATTGATGTGCTTTGCCAACAGAGTAAATAAAAGTTATGGGAAATGTAAACATTGAATTAGAGTAGAGTTGCTGGTTAGGCATGTAAAATACAATCTTAGATGACCAACTCATTTGGGAAGCCTAGGAGTCTAAAATAGTTATGTTTTAATTAAAATAATTTGCTGTTTTGAATATGTTTTAATTGTGTACCAATTCTGTATAGAAATATTCTTTTAGTAACATCTTTAAATTAATCTTAACCCTTATACCTGATTTACTATAGATACTGCTCTTACAGGCTTGAATTTATTGCTTGTACATTTAATCAATAACCTAATCAGTGTCAACCCCAGTATTTATCAATTTAACCTCATTTTGACAAAAAAAAGCACCACCTACTCTGGTGCCAGGAAAATGATTTAATCTCATTTATATCCTGTTTTCCTTTTAATTACTTTCTCTCTTTAGATAGATGCCTGTAACCTAGCCAGGTGAATTACCCTAAGCCTATTCCTTCAGGCCATAACACTTTAACAACTTCTTTGCATCATCCCAGTACAATGATGCTTATTACTTAAGCAGATATACTTGTATATAAATAAACTTGTACACAAATATTCTTATTCATTTGGCCTCCTTATCCATGAAATCAGATTTCATGACTTTTTCTGATTAAAGCCCATCAGTGACTTCCCTTCACACTTAGAACAGTAGTCCTTTTCTTTCCTGGGCTCATATCCTGGCAGGATCTAGACACTAGGTACCCTTGGTCCTTTGCCACAGTCCTTCTGGCTTCCATTCAATTCTTCTAATGCATTGCAGACCAGAAGCTTTTCAGTTCATAATCCCTCTGCCTGGATTCCCTTTATTCCCTTTTTTTCAGATGCAGAAATACCCCATTCTGTTTCACTTTGTTACACTTCACAGATAATAAATGTTTTACAAATTGAAGATTTATGGCAACCCTACATTGAGCAAGTCTATAATATGTGCCATTTTTTCCAACAATATTTGCTCATTTCATGTCTCTGTGTCACATTTTGGTAATTCTCAACATTTCAAACTTTTTTATTGTTTGTTATGATGGTCTGTAATCATTTATCTTTGATGTTACTATTGTAGTTCTTTTAGGGTGCCACAGACCACTCCAATGTAAGATGGCAAACAATCAATAAATGTTGTATGAGTTCTGACTGCTTTACTGACTGACTGTTCCCATTTCCCACCCTCTCCTCAAGCCTGCCTATTTCTGAGATACAACGATATTCAAATTAGTGTATTTAATAATTCTACAATGGCCTCTAAATGTTCAAGTAAAAGGAAGAATTGCACTTCTCTCTTTAAATAATTAGTTATAAATGAGTATGCTTAGTGAGGAAGGCATGTTGAAAGCCAAGACAAGTTCAAAGCTAGGCTTCTTGTGGCAAAGCAACAGTTAGCCATGTTGTAAATGCAAAAGAAAAATTCTTGAAGGAAATTAAAAGTTCCACTCCAGTGAGCACACCAATGATAAGAAAGGGAAACAGCCTTATTGCTGATCTGGAGAAAGTTTAGTGGTCTGGATAAAATAAAACAGCTACAACCTTCCCTTAAGCCAAAATTTAATCCAGAACAGGCCTTAACTTTTCAATGATATGAAGGCTGAGCGAGGAAAGGAAGCTGCAGAAGGAAAATTTTAAGCTAGCAGACTTTTGTTCCTGAGGTTTAGGAAAGAAGTCCTCTCTTTAGCATCAAAGTACAAGGTGAAGCAGCAAGTGCTGATGCAAAAGCTGCAGAAAGTTATCCAGAAGATGTAGCTCAGGTAATTAATGAATTTAAGTCACAGACATGTAAAGTATAGCATATAAAATATAGTAAAAAATGTTACAATAACTATATATGGTATCAGGTGGGTAATGAAAATATCAGGGGGAGATAGTTTGTAAAGTACATGATTGTCTAACCACTATGCTATACACTTGAAACTAATACAAATAATATTGAATACAAAATAAGGGGTGTACCATTAGGAAAGATAATTAGTAAGGATTTTCAACTGGATAACAAATTTTTAGTGCAGACAAAACAGCCTTTTACTGGTAAACAGCCTTTTACCATCTAACACTTCCATATCTAGAGAGAAGTCAATGCCTGGTTTCAGAGCTTAAAAGTATAGATGGAAACAGGGAAGGGAGGTGGGGATGGCTGGGATGGTCGGGAGGGGTAGGGGGAAAAGGCAGAAAACTATACATGAACAACAGTAGAATTCAAAAGTATTTAATAAAAAACATGTATATATAATACAAAAATAGTTTGTTTTAAAAGGAGTTGACTTTTTAAAGAGCAAATGCATTTTTAAATGTATTTTATTGATTATGCTATTATGGTTGCCCATTTTTTTCTTCCTTTGTCCCCCCCTCCCTCTAGTATTCTCCCATGTTTTTGTAAGTTTTTTAAAATACATTTTGGATATTAAGCCCTTGAAATTAAAAAGGACAGGTTGACTCTCTCATTAGGGGTTAATGTAACCAGTGAGTTAACTCGAAACCAGTGCTCATTTAGTATTCTGAAAATCCTAGGGCCCTAAGAATTTGGCTAAATCAACTCTGCCTATGCTCTATACACAGAACAACAAATCCTGGATGACAGCACACCTGTTTACAATATGGTTTACTGAATATTTTAAGTCCACTGTCGAGACCTGTTACTCAGAAAAAGAATATATTCTTTTCAATATATAATTGCTCATTGACAATGTACCTGGTCACCCAATATTTCTGATGGAGATGTGCAGTGAGATTAATGCTGTTCTCTTGCCTGCTAACACAGCATCTATCCTGCAGCCCATGGATCAAGGAGTAATTAAAAATTTCAAGTCTTACTATTTAAGAAATACAGTAAGGCTATAGCTGCCATAGATAATGATTCTTCTAGTGGATCTGGGTAAAATCAACAGAAAATCTTCTGGACAGAATCCACGGTTCTGGATTCTATTAAGAACATTCATTATAAATGGAAAAATGCCAAAATATCAACAACAAAACATTGGAAGTTGATCCAACCATCATGGGTGATTTTGAGGGGTTCAAGACTTCAGTGGAAGAAGTAAGTTGTTGATGAGGTAGAAATGACAAGAGACCTAGAATTAGAAGTGGAGCTGGATAATGAGACTGAATTGCTGCACCCTCATGATAAAACTTTAGAGGATGAAGAGTTGCTTTTTATGGATGATCAAAGGAAGGGGTTTCTTGAGTTGGAGTCTACTCCCAGTGATGATGCTGTGAATGTCAGAGGTGGGCACAGGTAACCAGATTCTTGGTGATCGGGACAAAGAATTGAACCGAACAGCTGGAGGCTATAGCAGAGAACATGAGAGCAGGCCAACTCCAAGCAGAGATTGACCTCATGGGCTGGAGGGATTCTATTCTTATAGCCTGGATCCTTCCTGGCTAGTTTTGGTGGGCTTTTACTGCACATGTACAAGTAGTTGTATTGCTTTAGAGCTACTGCAGATATGGTTTCCCATGATTTTCCCTGATTGGCCACCAGAGAAGGGGTTGCAAAATGCTACTGAATGGACCCCCCCTTCTCCTGGAGTCCCTCTGTACAGCTCTCCATATCAGAGATTGTTGAAAATGAATTATTTATTCAAAAGTTATATAGACTTAAGATGAATGACTTAATGTTTTCATTAAAATACTAAATTCCTTTAGAATACCCACAAATGCACACAGTCCTTCCTTCTCCCCTTTGCCCAGTCTGGGGTACCATATGTCAGGAAAAGCAATAGAAGTCCATGACTCAGGTAGCCCCCAGTTCTTCCCAGTAATCTGAGCTCAGCTGGTAGGCCTCCCTTGGTTCCTGGCACCATCAGCTGTGTTGGCAGGATCTCCAGTTCTTATTCCAAAACCACATAGCACTTTCTCATGGCCCACCAGCAAGAGTCCTTTCATCCCTTTCCTTCCTTCATGGTCTCTCCTGCATTCTTCCAAACTGCTAAGAGAGGGCTCTGCATTGCTACTACTACATCTTGCTTTCCAGCTTCTTAAGCTGCATGGCAAAAGGGAGACCCAAAGCTGCATGGTTCTTCCCTGCCAAAGCCACATGTTTCTTCTCTGCTAAAGCCATGTGGTGATTCTTGTCATGGCTGTGGTGTCTGGGTTTAAATCCCCACACCAATCTTCCTCTGCAGCCCCATTTCTGACTCCTCCCACAATTGGCTACATTTACCAGCATTTCTATTTTTCCAGCTTTACTGGGCTGCCATACTAAGCCCGTGCAGGTGTGGCCCTGTGGTGTGGAGCCAGTGATCTCCAAGCTCTTAGGCAGGCTCTGTAACCAGAGGGAGTTGTCTCCCAGTTACATCCTGGGTAGAAGACAATCCCATCTCCCTGGCTCAAAGCATGACCACAGCTGTTTAACATATGTATGAAACCAGTTAAATGTTTTAGATATGCTAAATGACTGTTCTAGAGGTTATCTGCAAAACTGTTGCTATGCAAAGCAGTGGACCTGCTCCATATGTCCCATCCCCCAGTTCAGACTTGTGGGGGTAAGGACATCCCATATTTTTAATATTTCCTGGACACCCTGAGTTCTGGACCCCATTACAAATCCTTCTTTTGGGGGACCTCAGCTGCATCTCTTACATGAAGATTGTTGAAATGACAACAAAGGACTTAGAATACAATGGAACCTTGGTTCTCAAACTTAATTCATTGTAGAACATTCTTCAAGAAGCGATTGGTTTGTAGAGTAGGAAGATGGCGGTGACATAGATGAGAGCTGAGCCCACTTGCTCATGCACCCAACTGAGACACATAGCAGATCTTCCAAAGAACAGAGTGAATAGCCAACAGAATCCCAACAGATATGAAGTTTTGAGGCCAAAGTGTGCAGGGAACATTTAAAAAGATGGGCATTAAGGAGATTTTGTAGGCCAATAGGAAGGTCCCTGGGGCTTGTGCCAGAGACCACAGCTGCTGCCAGAGAATTGGAGGAGAGCCAGGTGAGTGATAGTAACCTAGAGGCTCCCTCCCCACACAGAAAGTCCCAGACCTGTACCAGGAGAGACCTGATTGTGTGAAGTCACTGGGGGAGATAAAAAGGTGTTAAGTGACACACAGCTGGCAGTGTACCCCACCTGGGACAGCAGTTGCTGGCTGGGACAGTACCAGAAAAATTGGGGAGCTGGGTGACACCTGGAGCTGGGAGAAGAGATGGGCTAGGACTGGCCATGACCCAGCTGGACTCTAGAGTGGTCAGAGAGTTGGAATGTGTGGAAAGCTGGGCACTTGTTAAGAATAGCCAGCAGCAACCAAGGGGAATTCACTCAGTAAAGACTCTCAGCTGCTGTGAAATGACCTCTCTGGCACAGTGGCAGGGCCAACGAAGCGGAAGGGTGGGGCATCATTTGTTCCTACTCAGTGCTCCTTATGGACTACTCATAGGGTTGCAAAACATGGTGGATTATCAGTGCTGGCCTGGCACAAATGTGCAGAATGGACAGTGCTGGCCTCACAGTGTTCTGAGGGCATGGACTGTAAACTGGGCACCTCGTATTTTTATAGCCCAGACTGAGACCCCATCCTTGCAGAACCACAGGAAGGTTAAAAATGGAGCTCAGCCCCCCTCTGCCAGCAGGATCCCTGAAGACCTGCAAAACCTGCTTGGCAGGTTTAAAATAAGCAAGAGGCATTTTTTTTCTTTTCTTTTTTTTTCAATAGTAAGAAAATGAGACCTGAAGCTGTGAGAAAACACAAGACTGATCCAGAAAGAAGTCAGAAACTGAATACCAACTGCTGAGACAAATTTCAGTTCTATATTCTTCAAGACATATTTTTTTTGTTATTTCTCTTCTTTCCATTTATTTAGTTTTTTGTTTTGTTTTTGTAATCTGCCTTTCATATTGCATTTTAACTTTAATCTTTCATTTCACTCATATTCCAAATAACAAACTACTCTTGGTCTTTTAATTTTTATTATTTTTTATTAAGATTATATATTCCCTATCATACTATTGTTATTCCAAATCCCACACAGCACCTTTCCCTGGTATTAATCCATATCACCATCTTCTTGAGTTTTATCATGTTGTGGTTAACTTTATTTTTTCTCACACTATGTCAAGTTTTCATCCCTTACTTTATCTCTCCTCCATCTAACCTCACACAAGCACTCTTTTTTTCTTGTCAGCTATTTTTTCCCTTCTAATAAGAATTTTATTCCTTTTTTATCTTTTATAAACAGTGGGTAGTTGGGTGAAATATCATGGTTATTGCTGTATTCAAAGGATTTCATATTTGTTCACTACTTGTTTGTACTTTAAATACCATAGAATACTTTCCCCCATCTTACTCCATTTGTCCTTCCCTTTAGCCCTGATCAGTTGAGGAAGAATTTTATCTCACTATTCTCCCCTCTCTCAACCTGGGATTTACTCCTTGCTCTTTTTAATTTCTTTCCCTCATCCTCTCTGAATCATTTTTCTTTACTGTAGACATTTCATATTCACTTTTCACTTTTCTACAATACTCTTATTCCTGTTCCATCTTTACTAAAGTTCATTCAGCTGTCAGTGCTATGGGTTTTTTTTTTTGTGTGTGTGTGTTTTTTTGCAATTTTGCTCCCATTAGCCCGGTACATTTTCAATTTTACTTCAAACCTCACAGTACATTCTATCCTCATCTTACTCCATTGTTCCCATCATCCTTTCATGTTTTACTTACATTGTCAATTTTGTTCTCTCCCTTTCTTTGCCTTGGTTCTATCCCAACTCTTATCAAGTCTCATCCTTCTTACAATACAACACTTCTCCCTCTTTTAGTCATCTCATATTTCCATTATCATATCTTATAATATCTGTTCCCTCTTTACCTTTATGAATCTCAGTTCAATTGCAGTTAAGACTGCTGATGTGGTAAGGGGTTCTTTTTGCTGGCATAGGTTTTATTGTTTTGTAATACTACTTTGTTAAGAAACACCTGTATGATAGCATATAAGACAAGGTGGGAGTTATGAATACCAGTAAACCCACTGGAGGGGAGATCCAGCAACAAAGGGGCCACCAACAGGGAAAGCCCAATTACAATAAGAGAGCCCACACAAACAGAAGAAAGGGAAAAAATAGAACATCCAAACAAGGAGATCAAAGAGACTGTACCACTGAGTCCTGAACCCCTACGAGACAGCTGGCAAAGCAGATCATCTGGACTCACAGAAACAAACAAAAAGATACATCTGAAATGGTGAGACAAAGAAAGAACCCATAATAAAAAGGAATGGAAATGTCCCCAGTAACAAAGATAAATGAAAGGGAGGCAAGCAAACTATCAGATATAGAATTCAAAAGAATGGTTATAAGGATGCTCAAGGAACTCACAGACAAGTACAGGAACTGAGCAGGAACTACAACAGTGTGAAAAAGCAAATAGAAACTATAAACAAGAACCAGAAATAAATGAAGAATACAAAATCTGAAATTAAAAACAAAACAACAACAACAAAAAAACACTAGAAGTAATTATACCCAGGCTAGATGAAGTACAGGACCGAATTACTGAGCTGAGAAATAAGATAGAAGGAAATACCCAGGTAGAGCAGCTGCATGAAAAATACTAAAAAATATGAAGATAGCTTAAGGGATGTAGGACAACATAAAACACAACATTCAAACCAAAGGAATACCAAAAGGATAGGGAAAGAAGCAAGGGATTTAAACCTGTTTGAAAAATAATGCCAAAAAACTTCCCTAACTTGGAGAGGGGAAAAGCCACGCATGTTCAGGAAGCACAGAGGGTCCCAATCAAGATGAACCCAAAGAGGCCTACTCCAAGACACATCATAATGAAAATGTCAAATTTTAATGACAAAGAGAGAATCTTAGATGAAGCAAGGCAGAAATAGGAAGTAAAACACAAGGGAGCTCCAACAAGGTTAGCAGCTAATTTCTCAACAGAAACACTATAAGCCAAAAAGGAATGAAAAGAAATATTTCAAGTAATGAAAAGCAAAGGCCTGCACCCAAGATACTCTAACAAGCAACATTCTCAATAAAATGGAAGATGAAATAAGGAGTTTCCCAGACAAAAGAAGACTAAAAAGAATAAACCTCCACCAAATGGCACTGCATAATATGAGAAAGGGACTGCTTCAGGAAGAGGAAGAAAAAGAGTTAGAGACAGAGGAACACAAATACAAAGGGGGAAAAATGAATATGTACCTATCAATAATAACCTTAAATTTAAATGGATTAAATGCTCCAAACAAAAGATATAGGGTAGCGGAATGCATAACAAAACAAGACCTGCATATATGCTGACTACCAAAAACCCACATCACAACAAAAGACATACACAGACTGAAAGTAAAGTGTTGGAAGAAAACATTCTATGCAAATGGGCAGGAAAAAAAGAAAAGTGGCTGTAGCAATACTTACATTAGACAAAATAGACATAAAAAAAAGCCATAAAGAGACACAGGATACTTCATAATTCTCAAGGGAAGAATTTATCAAGACGACATGAACATTATAAACATATATGCACTCAACATAGGACCACCCAAATATGTAAGGAAAATCTTGGAGGATTTCTAGAAAGATATAGAGAGCAACACACTTATATTAGGGGATTTTAATATCCCACTGTCAAAAATGGACAGATCTTCCAAACAAAATATCAACAAGGATATTGTGGCATTGAACAATGTCCTAGATTAAATGGACTTAACTAATATATATATAATCTTCCATGTCAAAGAAGTAAAATACACATTCTTTTCAAATGCACATGGAACATTTACAAAGATAGATCACATGATAAGATACTAAACAAGCCACAGCAGTTTCAAGAAAATTGAAATCATGTCAAGCATTTTCTCATACCACAAGGGCCTGAAATGAGAAAACAATTTTAAGGATAAAAGTCAAAAATATTAAAATTCATGGAAATTGAATAGCATGCTATTAAACAATGAATGGGTTAAGGGTAGGGGGGGAGGGAGGTGGAATTGGCTGGGGTGGGTTGGAGGGATGGGGAGAAAATGCAGACAACTGTAATTAAATAACAATAAAAGTTTAAAAATAAATAAATAAATAAAAAGAATGAGATTCAGGAAGAAGTCAAAAAGTTTCTGGAAAAAAAAAGAAATGACCACACGACAGTCCAAATCCTATGGGGCACAGCAAAAGTAGTCATGAGACAGAAGTTCATAGCAATACAGGCCTACATAAACAAGATAGAAAATTTTCAAATAACCAATGCAACCCTACATCTACAAGAATGAGAGGAACAACAACAAACAAAGCTCAAAATGAGTAGAAGGAAGGAAATAACCAAGATCAGAGCAGAATTAAATGACACAGAGACTAAAAACCAATTCAAAGGATCAATGGACTCAGGAGCTGGTTCTCTGAAGAGATAAACAAAATTGACAAGCGTTTACACAGACTCATCAAGAAAAATAGAGATAGGACCCAAATAAACACAATGAGAAATGAAAGAGGAGTGATTACAATTGATACCATCAAGATACAAAGGATTGTAAGAAATTACTATGAAGAAATATATGCCAAGGAATTTGAAAACCTAGGTGAAATGGACAAATTTCTAGAAAATATAATCTTCCAAAATTGAATGAAGAAGAAGCAAAAAGCCTGAACAGACCAATTGGAGTTGGAAAAATTGAAGCAGTAATTTTAAAACTCCCAGCACACAAAAGACCTGGACCAGGCAGTTTCACGGGAGAATTTTATAAAACATTTAAGATAGAGCTAACACCTATCCTTCTCAGACTCCAAAAATCCAAGGAAAGGGAAGACCCCCAGACTCTTTTTTTGAAGCTGGCATAATACTAATCCCCAAACCATATGAAGACACAACAAAGAAAACTACAGGCCAATATCGCTGATGAATATAGATGCTAAAAACCTCAAAAAAATATTGGCAAACTGCATCTAGCAATACATTAAAAAGGTCATACACCATGATCAAGTGGGATTCATCCGAAAGATGCAAGGATGGTATAATATCACAAATCAATAAACAGAATACATCACACAAGCAAAAGGAAAGACAAAAATCACATGATCTTATCAATAGATTTGGAGAAAGCATTTGATAAGATACCCATTTAAGATAGAAACATTTTATCACCTGTGTGTGGGGGGGTCCACCCACAGGGCCCACCTGGCCACCACAGATGAGAATAAGTCTATTAAGACATGATATGCTTGGGGAGGGAAGGTGGCAGATCTCTCAAAGGAGAAGGGCCTTGAACCTGGTCCTCAGTGGGCTTTATTGGGTTCAATATGCACAGGAATACAGGCCTTATAGGTAAAGCTCATCAATCATTGTCAGGCACTAATGATCAAACAATAGATAACATTCAAAGAACTCTGAGGGATTATTTTGAGTCAGGGTCAGATAGCTAAAGGGCCATAAAACTTTGGGAAACAAACTCATTTCATGCTTAGACCCTTATCATTTAAATTGAGGGTATTAGCAAAGCAGGTTTCACAGGATTTTATGCATTCTTTTTTAGGCCTGATCACCCTGGGGAACTTGCCCTTTCCAGCACAGGGCCACACCCACCTCCGGCATTGTTTCAGGCTTAAGTCAGGCAGGGGAAGTAAGGTAGCCAAGAGACTAGGAGACTTCTTGCAGACAGAATGAGGACTCAGGCAAGTCAAAGCCGAGGCGTGAGGATCCATCACCACCCTTTTCTATAGCCCCCCAAGTTCTTGCCTGAGGGCCCCTTCATGATGGTGCCTTCTTAGGTTGTCCTTCCCGTGAGGAATCTTACCCATTTTTGGCTAACCAGTCATCCCTCCAGGGCCAAGCAGGGTGAAGTAAAAGGGGGCAGGGGCAGTGCCTCTGACAGGGAGACAAGCTTTGTCTCTTTAGTGGCTTAGGGTCCCAAGGTCTCTCACTCAGCCTTTGCCATGGGGGTTACAGCTTCTGAAACCAGGCAGGGAGGTTCCCAACAATCATCCTTCTATGATTAAAACACTCAGCAAAGATGGAGTAGAGTGAGCATATTTCAACATAACAAAAGTCATGTATGAGAAATCTACAGCGTACATTATACTCAACAGGCAAAAACCAAAAACTTTCCCACTAAGATCAGGAACAAGACAAGGATGTCTGCTTTTACCACTTCTATTCAACATAGTATTGGAATTCCTAGCCACAGCAATCAGACAAGAAAGAGAAATAAAAGGCATCCAAAATGGAAAGGAGGGAGCAAAACTGTCATTGTTTAAAGTTGACATGAGAGTGTACCTGGAAAACTCTGTGGACTCCACCAGAAAACTACTCGACCTAATCAGTGAATTTGGCAAAACAGCGGGTTACAAAATCAATATTCAGAAATTGAAGGCATTTTCATAAACCAACAACAAAGTGTCACAAGCACAAATTAGGAAAGAAATCCCACTTGCTGTAGCATCAAGAAAGTAAAGTACCTGGGAATAAAGTTAGTCAAGGAGGTAAAAGTCCTGTACTCAAAAAACTACAGAATACTGAAGAAAGAAATTGAGTAAAATACAAACAAATGGAAGCATGTACCATGTTCGTGGACTGGAAGAATTCATATCATCAAAATGCCCATACTACCCAGAGCAATTTATAGATTCAACACAATCCTTATTAAAATTCCAATGACATATTTATTTCACAGATATAGCACAAACATTTCAAAAATTTATATGCAGCCATAAATGATCTTGAATAGTTGCACCAATTTGAGAAATAAGAACAAAGGAGGAGTCACAATACCTGATATCAAACTATATTACAAGCCACTACAATGAGAACAGACTGGTACTGTCATAATAACAAACACATAGATCAATGGTATAGGATAGAGAGTCCAAAAATAAACTCATGCCTATCTGGCCCATTAACATTTGACAAAAGGGGCAGGATCATAAAATTGAGTTAAAATAGCCTCTTCAACAAATGGTTTTGGGAGATCTGGACAGCTGCAAGCAATAAAATGAAACTCGACCACCAACTTACACCATACACAAAAATAAACTCAAGATGGATAAAAGACTTAAATAAAAGTCATGATACCATAAAAGTCCTAGAGGAGAACATGGCAGGAAAATCTCAGACATTCCACACAACAATATTTTCACCAATATGTCCTCTAGAGCAAGGGACATAAAAGAAAGAATAAACAAATGGGACTTCATCAAATTAAAAAGCTTTGCATGGCTAAGGAAAACATCAGCAAAATGAAAAGGGAACCAACCATACTGTGAAGTATATTCGCAGGGTTTGATCTTCGAAATATATAAAGAACTCACATGACAGCACACCAGGAAGACAAACAATCCAATTAAATAATGGGAAAGGGTCCTGAGCAGACACTTTTTGAAGGAGGACATACAGAGGGCCCAAAGACATATGAAAGGATGCTCAGCATCAGTAGCCATCAGAAAGATGCAAAGTTAAACCACAATGAGATACCACTTCACAATGGTGAGAATGGCCATCATAAACAAATTAACAAATAACAAGTACTAGTGAGGTTGTGGAGAAAAGGGAACCCTAGTGTACTATTGGTGGGAATGCAGACTGGCACAGCCAGTGTAGAAAACAGTTTGGAATTTCCTCAGAATTTGCCTCTTGACTTGGCAGTTCCACTGCTGGGATTATACCCTAAGAATCCTGAAACACAAAACTATGGTACATTTAAACAATGGAATACTACACAGCAGAAAGAAAGAAGGAGCTTCTAACATTTGAAACAGAGTGGGTGGAACTGGAGAAAATTATACTAAATATAATAAGCCTCGTGGTGAAATACAAATATCATATGATTTTACCTATAAGTTGAACTTAACAAAACAAACAAGCAAGCAAAATAGAACCAGAGACATTGAAATACAGAAAAAACTGACAGTAACCAGAGGGGAGAGAGGAGGGTGATAACAGAGAAAAGAAAGGGAAGGGTTTTCAAGGAAAATTTATAAAGGAGCCATGGACAAAGCCAAAGAGGGGATATGATTAAGGGTACAATGTGGTGGTGGGTGTGGCTTGGGAGAGTGGTGGTGAGAAAATGGAGACAACTGTCTGTACCTGAACAACAATTTAAAAAAAAGCAAAGAAACAACCAGAAAAAAGAAGTGATTTGTTTGAAAACCGAATCATTTTTTGAAAGTAGAAATGGAAATTGAATCAATCTGTTCCAGACCCTCAAATAATTATGTGTTTTGTTTTTCTTATATATGGTACATGTCCAATGTACTGTTTAATCTATAATAAGCACTTTAAAAACAAAAAAAAAGACATGAAATGTAAATGAAAACTTAACCAAAAGGAACTGAAATGTACAGTAAAAAGATACATATTTACATACACACTATATTGAGATGTATTGGTGACCGAATTTGGAGAGAGATGGAGGGATGAAGGGATGTTACGTTTGGAAGGAGAGTCCTTTTTTGTAAAAATGTCAGATAGCTGTTCTTCTGCAGTTCTTTCTCTATTGTCTCTTTGCTCCACTAGAATCTGCTTCAGGCTCACTGGGCCTCTGTCTCACTAGAAACCTATCCAATGCTGTTTCTTTTTTCTTTCATTTTA
The DNA here is from genome assembly GCF_022682495.2 of Desmodus rotundus. Lineage (NCBI taxonomy): Eukaryota > Metazoa > Chordata > Mammalia > Chiroptera > Phyllostomidae > Desmodus > Desmodus rotundus. The sequence continues at coordinate 62,140,089 of NC_071394.1, forward strand.
ACATTTGCCTGAAGTGAAACACTGCATTATTATTGAATAAGTTCATCAATGACAAGGCTTACTTTGTCTTTGTCTGGGTGTTATTTCACAATAAAACCTTGTGTTTTTTGTTTGTTTGTTTGTTTGGATTTCCCAAGCATTTCCTCGATTAGTTAAGTGTGAATATCCTCCCTTAGCTCCTCCTTCTCTGAAAAGAGCTCCTCAGCTGCCATCTCTTGTTGCTTTCTCTGAAGATCTTGGAGCTCCACCAAATCCCCCACATCATCATCGTCCACACCGAAGCCCATGGACTTGCCCAGAGACAATATCCTCCACAATAGACACAGGATCATCCTCAATGCCCTCAAAATTTCTTTCAGCAACAGCCTCAGGCCACAATTTTTTCCAGGCTGATTGCATGGTCCTAGAGGACACTTCCCCCCATGCATTAAGCAGTGAGGATATTAAAATGTTCCTTCCAAAACTCCCTGAGGATTAAATTAGTTTCAGATGTTACCTCAAAACATCTCTGAAACAGTGCTTTTGTTTAGAGTTTCTTAAAATTAGAAATGACCTGCTGGTTCATGGGCTGGATGAGAGGAGTTGTGTTAGGTAGCAAGAACCTAACAGTGATGAAGCAGTACTCCTCTACCAGCTCAGCCTCCAAGCCTAGAAGTTGGGCAGGAGCACTGTCCATTATAAAAAGTGCCCTGAGCCCAAACCTCTGTAGCTCAGTTGGTTGGGTGTCATCCTGCAAGGCAAAAGGTCACCAGTTTTGTCCCCAGTCAGGGCACACATGAGAGGCAACCAAGCAATCTTTTGTCCCCTGGTCAGGGCACATGTGAGAGGCAACCAATGGGTCTCACATCTTGTTTCTCTTCCTCTCTTTTTCTCTCCCTTCCCCTCTCTCTAAAAATAAACAAAATCATAAAAAAAGGAGTGCCCTGAGTGGCAATTGTTTTTCCCACAGGATTTCTTTGCATTTGGAGCAAGCACTTCATGAATCCACTCAATAAAAATTGTCTGGTTACCCAAGCTTTGCTATTAGACCTCCACATTACATTGAACTTATTTTCTTGACATTTTCTTTAAGACTCGTGGTTTTCAGAATAGTAGAGGAATAGAGACTTTAACTTAAAATCCTCACTCGTATTCCCACACCACAATAACAATGATGTCAGCCTGTCCTTCATTGGTTTGTGCCCCGCAATGATTTTTCTTCCTGTGATGGAAGAAAGGAACAAAGAGGACCTGTGATGTAGGTCCTTTTTGGCATTTTCTTTCAGGAAAGGCCTGTCTCATCACAATTAAACATTTGTTGGAACAAATCCCTCAGCCTCTACATATTATTGAAATTCTATCATGAAATTATCAGGAGCTACTTCATTAGAACTGGCAGCCTCCCCATGCCTCACTATATTATGTATGCCACTTCTTTTCTTAAATTATGGAACCACCCACTACTAGCCTTAAAGAAATCACTTTTAGTACTCATTCTGGGGTAGTGTTTCAGCAGGTCAGTATGCAGCACCTTTGCTTTTTCATATATCATTGCCTCTGAAAAGGTATCACTGGCTAATGGCTTTTTGTTTATCCAAATCAACAATTTTTCTACCTCTTTAATTGCCTGTGATGTTGTTTTGTGAACACTTTCACACCCTTAGCATTTGCAGGACTAATTCTTTAAACTTTTGTAAAGATTTTATTTGTGTAGTTTTAGAGGGAGGAGTGGGGGAGAGAGAAACATCTATACAAAAGAGAAATATTGATTGGTTGTCTCTTATACCTGCCCCAACGTGGGAACCAACCTGCAACCCAGGCACGTGCCTTGCCTGGAAATTGAACCAGCAACCCTTCTCTTTGCAGGATGACACCCAAGCAACTGCACCACACCAGGGTCAGACCCCAACATCGGGATTCTTAATGGCCTCTTTATGTTTTAAAACTGTGCAAATTAATTCACTTCACCATGCCATTCTCATTCTCAGTAGTCAGATCAGATACACGAATACCTTTACCATGTTTTGCAATTATTTCTTTTAAAGTTTTATGGTTGGTCTCGCAACTTTCCTTTTTATTTTGCTGCTATCACTAACCTTCTTAGGACCCATGGTGACTTTCTGTACGTATTTAATAATAATATGTGTTGGGAACCACCCTGCCTGGTTTCAGAAGCTGTAACCCCCCATGGCGAAGGCTGAGTGAGAGACCTTGGGATCATAAGCCACTAAGGAAACAAAGCTTATCTTTCTGGCAGGGCCACAACCTCTGCCCCCATTTACTTCACCCTGCTTGACTCTGGGCAGATGACTGGTTAGCCAAAAATGGATAAGATTCCTCAAGGGAGGGACAACCTAAAATGGCACAGTTGTGATGGGGCCATCAGGGAAGGACTTGGGGAGCTATAGAAGAAGGGGGTGATGGACCCTCACCCCTCGGCTTTGACATAGCCTGAGTCCTCATTCTGTCTGCAAGAAGTCTCCTAATCTCTTGGCTGCCTTATGTCTCCTATCTGACTTAAGCTTCAAACAATGCTGGAGGTAGGTGCAGCCCTGTGCTGGAAAGAGTGGGTTCCCTGCGGTGATCAGGCCTAAGAAAGAATGCATAAAATCCTGTGAAACCTGCTTTGCTAAGAATGCCCTCAATTTTCTGATAAGGTCCAAGCATGAAATGAGTTTGTTTCCCAAAGTTTATGGCCCTTTAGCTATCTGACCCTGACTAAAGATAAGCCCTCATAGTTCTTTGAATGTTGCCTGTTGTTTGATCATTACGGCTTGACAATGATTGATGACCTGTATTCCTGTGCAAACTGAACCCAATAAAAGCCCATTGAGGACCAGGCTCCAGGCCCTTCTCCTTTGAGAGATTGACCACATTTCCTCCCCAAAGAATCATGTCTTGGTAGACTTATTCTCATCTTCAGTGGACAGAGGGGTTCTGTGGGTAGAGCCCCCCACAAATAAGCAGCAACAAAGGGAAAAAACCATGAAAATATTCACAGCACAATTTCCTGCGATTTTAACAACACAAGATTTAGTGGTAAACTGACTTATACTCGTGCAGTCTCTCCTTTGTTGTTCGAGAGACACGTGACTGATCATACAGGTAGCAGCATGAAAGAATTGTCAGGTGAAGAACCAACATTTTGTTTGACAAGTGAGACATTTTTTAGGTGTACAATTTGGTTGAGAACTGAATTGTTCGAGATAGGAGATGAATAAGAACTCAAATATGACCATAGTACATAAACTTAGTTGATGAAGCAGCAGCAGGTTTGAGGGGATTGACTCCAATTTTGAAAGAAAGAAGGACCCACGGACATGGACAACAGCGCAATGATTGCTGGGGGAGAGTGGTGTAAGGGAACTAAATGGTAATGGAAAAAAATGAAGATTAAAGAAATAAAAATAAAAAAATAAAAAGGGTAGGTATTTTATAATTGTGGAGGGTATTCAAACAAAATTTAATATTAAATAATGTTAAAGAATACATAGCTTTGTTTCCTTTACACTAAAATGTAAAAAAAAAAAAAAAAGAGGAAGGAAAGAAGTTCTACTAAGGGTAAAATGCTATCGAACAGCCTCACATGCTAAAGAGAAATCATTCATGAAAGAAATAGTCAATTGATGTGGCAAATATCAGTGTTGTCTTATCCCCAGCTTTCAGTAACCACCACCCTGATCAGTCATGAGCCATGAACATTGAGGCAGTACCCTTCACCAGCAAAAAGATTATGACTTGCTGAAGGCTCAGATGATGGTTAGCAATTTTTAGCAATCAAATATTTTAATTAAGGTAAATACATTGTTTTTCTAGACATAATTCTAATGCACACCTAATAGACTACAGTACAGTATAAACAACTTTTATATGTACTAGATAACCAAAAATTTGTGTGACTAGCTTTATTGTGATATTCACGTTATTGCTGTTGTCTGAAATCAAACACACTATTTCTCTGAGGTATGCCTGTATATAATTTTCCAACATTACCTGGGAATAGTCTTATTACTCTATATCTTAAATAGTACATAACATTACTGGGTTCTACTTGCTCATCGTAAATGAACAGCTGAGTCACACAAAATTTATTAAATGATTGTGGGTTATTACATTTCACTCTTAAGATAACTCTTTGAACTTTTGAAAATAATCCCACTTGAAATAATAATAATTGTAGGTTTGATTTTTGAAACTTTAGATTCTACTCCTGCTACTGATTTTATCATGTGTCCAAAGACTCCTTGACTTCAAGCATTCAGAGAATATGTAAGATAATGAAAAATACCATGGTGACTGAGCTGCATCCCACTTTTCTTTAATCTCTCCATGTCTCCTGAAGTGTCAAATGCTTTGCTGTACTTCAGAAGGAAACTCACTAAAGCAAGAGACCTCTCTCACCCAGAGTTTCTTAAATTACAATTGGCCAAAGAATTTCACCTATTGTTTTTGCACAATATGTAGTTTTCATGCTTTTTTTTGAAATACCATTAAATAAGCAAAACTTCCCATCATTCTACAAATGAATGAAAACATGGTTCCCTGCTACTTTTTTGTCTTTGCCATTACATTGTAAGACATTATTATTTAAAATTTCATTAGAAATGATTATTCCATGGGATAAAATATCATATTTTACACAATAGTAACTTAGGTGAATTTTGGAGCAATATAATGAAAACATACACCTAATTCAATGAATATATTAAATCCAAATATTGTAAACCTATGGAAGTCTCTGTTTGGATGGAAAGACGAGAAAAACTATTACAGAAAAACCAAAAACGAGTTTGCCAATTCAAATATCATATATAAAAAATGAGGTGCACAATCTAATTAAGGAGACAGTTCAGCTGGTAGAGATGAGAGGAGTCCATCCAGGGCCATCCGTCTGTCTGCAGCTGAGAGAATGCTCAGTGAACCAGCTGGCTGTGCATGCCAGTCATGAACCTCATGACTGCTTCTGTCCAACCACGAATGGCTTCTTGATAAATGAGGACAGGTTCTGACAAACTGCAAAGGCTGGATGAAAATATAAATAGAAAATTATGTAAAATTAGTGATGGTGAAATTTCTAAATTAAAACATTTGAAAGTTTTCACCTAACCCAACACTGACTAAGGGCTCAAGTGTTTCAGCGAAGTTTCTTCATTCCCTATCAGTTCAAAATAGTGTTGGAGTTTTTTTGTTGTCATTTTTTTGTTTTTTGCTTAATCCCTCCACATTTTCACCCCATCCCTCAAATGCCCCTCTTCTCTGATAGCTGTCAGTCTGTCCTCTAGAGAGAAAGGGGAGTGAGGGATATAAGATAAGAGAGTAAGGGGAGGATAAATGGTGATAGGAGGAGACTTGACTTGGGGTGGTGAACACACAATATAATATATAGATGATGCATCATATATAATTGTACACCTGAAACCTAAATAATTTTATTGAATAATGTCACCCCTATTTATAATATAATATAATATAATATAATATAATATAATATAATATAATATAATATAATATAATATATAATATAAAATTAATATAATATATGGATGGCAACTGTCCAAAAGTCTCTCATACTTTTTGTCCCCCACACTTGTAAGGCCTTCTGAGGAAGATATTTACTCCTCTTTACTCTGGACAATCTTTTAAAGGATATTTGCATAGTGAAGAGTCTTGAAATAGAGAAATAATGTCTTGTTCAAAGAAGACAGATTTCTTTATAGTCTTTTAGGAATTACTATTGTTGTTCTAGAGCAAAGGCAGGTGCTACCATCTACAGTCATAAAGATAAAGCATCCCTTCACAACAAAGATAAATGTATGTCCATTCCCAAAGATTCTAGTGCTCTAAGAACAAAATCCTTTTCCAATAAAGCAACTCACTGTGTGTGCAGATATCAACTGGCTTTTTTTCACATAACCATGCAAAATGGCCCCCAGGAACCAGAACAAAATTACTGGAACTCTGGCTATAGCTATTATTCTGAGTAGCATACCATACTTTGTGTATGACTCAGGAGTCTCATGCCTTGAGGAGCATCCATGAAATCTTGAAATGTTAGTTGACTCTGGTTACATTATGTTGGTTTTGAAAACTAACATATGTCATGTTTTTAGCCTCATTAATATGTCCTGTCATTGGCTGGGGTCAGCTGGGGTGATAGGAATAACTGGGCTGCTAGCCTGGGTTTGTGCTTATTATAGCTAGGCAGGTTGAAGAGGGAGAAGTGTGCAGAGCATCTTTATGTAAAAGCTCAAAAGTAGTACCCATTAACTTTACCCACACTGTACTCGCCAGAATGAAGAGAGGGAAAGAGACAACCTTAAGGAGAAAATATGCAGAACCACACTGTAAAGGATGCACAACCATTTTTGCAGACTATCTTTCACACGTGCATTATCTTATTTAATTCTCCAATTAACTTTTGAAGTTTGTGTTATTATCCCCTTTTTACAACTGAGCAAATGAAGGCTTGAAAGAATCAGTAGCTTGTGTAAAGTCACAGTGTCAGGAAGTGTACAACCTGAATTCTAGTGCAGGTCTGTCTGAATGCTGAGGTTTCTCATCTATCACCTATTGCTCCATGCACTTCAGAATGAGTCTGCTTCAAATGGATTTTCACTTGACCTTTGACACTGTGAGTATCTACTGAGAAAAATAGATAACAAAACTATAAAGACTTCTGCCCCTTCTCATGAGATCCATTCAGCATTACTTTCCTATTTCTTTAAAGTTAGTTAATCCTTCAAAGCTTTATTTCTTTTACTGCTAAAACAAACAAAAAAATCAGTTAGGGTTTAGGAGTGCCAAGAGGAAGAAAAAAGGCCTGTATGACACCCCATAAATCTCAGCATAAAAGTTCAAAGCTATTGTTAAAAATTGTCATGTCTTAGACACAGAATTCTCAAGGTCATTCCTTTAGAATTCAGTCTAAAGCTCTTTGGTAGTGTCCTATGTTCTTCCAAAGATCATCACATTTTCTTCTAATTTTGAAAGATATAACTGTATTTTATTCTCAAGTTTTGTATCTGTCATAGTGATTGTGGTCAAAATAAGCACTCTTTTCCTGAGGTGGTGCTTTACTTTCTCAGCGTTTTCTGAGGTTAAATTCATCACAGCCCCACACCAGAAATCATTCTTAAATGAACCAAAGGGCACTGAAGTTTGCTGGATTTTTGATATGATGCATTCTATGTCTCACTATTGTTTATGAATATAATTAAAATCACATGAAAATGTAAGTAGAAGAAAATTACAACTTATAAGTAAAGACTCTGCTTCCTGTAAAAGACTAACAAGTACAAAGGGAAGGGATGAGAATCTAGTTATGATGTGAAAATAAGGTGTAAATCATCTCCAGGCACATCACACACACACCATTCACTGACAAGACACGTGTACACACACAGGATGAATACAAGAATTGGCAGGTAGTGTTCTAGGAAAAATGGAGAGATTAGGCTGCAGTCTTATGAAAGAGCAGAGAGTAAATTTGGAAAACCACACAGACAGATTCATTAAGTAGTAAAAATAAAGTATAACACATATAAAATGGGTATCAAAATCATAAGCACTATAAACATTTTGTAAATCACAAGCACTTTTAAACTCCTTCCTGATGGAATGTTCTAAATTTATTTATTTTTAATTGTTGTTTAAGTACAGTTGTCTCCATTTTCACCCCACCATCCCCCCCCCCTGCTTCCCACCTTTGAACCTACTTCCTTTGGTTTTGTCCTTGTGTCCTTTATACATGTTCTTGATGGCCCTTCCCCTATTTTGCACATTATCTCTTTCCCACCACCCCTAATTTTTCCATTCATTTAGTAAAACAGGTCATTTCTAAAATTCTCCTCCCTGTGTAAACTTAGTCCATGTTGACTGAGGGCAAACTCTCACACTATGTTTGGAAAAAAATGACTTTTTAAAAATTTGCTGTGGTTTATTCATCTTTGAATAGATACATTTAGATTGCAACTAGAAGGACCTTTCTGCACTGAAGGTAAGGCTAAGATGACCATAGGAAACCATAGACAGACCACACTGGTTAGATCTGGAGGGCAAATTTTTTCAGGTGTTCTTGTTCTCCAGTAGTCAGTGATCGGTGAGATCCTCTATATTGAAAATTTTCACAAAGAGACAAAAATAATAATTTGTTGATGGCTGGAAATGCCAGCATGGGGCACAAAGCCTCTTGTGGATATTGCTTTATAGACCAAAATGGGAATCCAAATACAATATAGAAATGAGATAAAAATGGAATATAAGATCTTTGGGTATAGGAATAGACTGAACAGAGCCCATGATCTGTCTCCTATGATGTTGAGCTGACATTTGCAGTCAATCTGATGAACAATGCTCCTGAACTTTAAGAGGTGCTGTGTGCAGCCCTGGCTGGTGTGGCTCATTGGCTTGAGTGCCGGCCTGTGAACCAAAGGTCACCAGTTTGATTCCCAGTCAGGGCACATGCCTGAGTTGCAGGCCAGGTGCCCAAAAAGGGGCACATGAGAGGCAACCATACATTGATGTTTCTCTCCATTTCTTTCTCCTTCCCTTCCCCTCTCTAAAATAAATAAATAAAATCTTTTTAAAAAAAGATGTCCTGTTTTCAGAAAGCATGAAGGTTTAGAAATGTTGTTCTGTACTGTAGGAACTACCACACTTTTCCAGTCATTCCTAACTTCTTTATTGTTTGGGCCAATTTAATTTCTGTGGAAATTTGTACATTTTACTTTAGTTGAAACAGGTAATATTTAGATGTATGCTTACTCATTTTAAAATAAAAAGGATGTTTATAGTTATTGTAGCATAATTATAGCATAGCACCCCTTTGTCTGAGTGTCATCTGTATGATTTCAGTTCTTAGATTTGTTTCATATTACATCTAATGGTCAACCTAGGTAAATGTTTTCATGTACTTGAAAATTATTTGTATTCTTCAGTTACTAGATGTAGTTCACGCTATGTGTCAATTAAGTAACCATTGTTTGAAATTTCCACATTTTTCATATGCTTAATCTTTTCCCTGTTTCTTCTGTCAGTTGCTGTGAAAGGTTTTTTAAAACTCTAGTATAATTGTATATTTGTCTCTTTATCCTTGTAGTTTTCTCAGTTTGACTTGATCTATTTTGAGGCATGTTATTAGACACATACAAACTTTCTCATTTGATTTAACTTTTTATTTTTATGTAATACACTTTTTAATTTGTATATCTGGCCATAAATTTCTATATCTGATAAAATCAGTATAGCTATACCAACATTCTGGGGCTTTTTGTTTGTTTGTTTTTATCTTTTTTATTTTTAGATATTTATTTTTAAGATCTTAGATTTCTCATCTTTTGGCTTTAAATCTTTATGAATAGTTTTTCCAGTTCTTTGAAGTATAATTTGTATATAAAAACTGCACATATTTAATGTGTATAATTTGATAAGTTTGGACATATTCATGCACATGTGATACCATTACCACAATCAAGGTAATGAACAGACCAATCACCTCCCAAAATTTCTCTGTGTCATTTTATGTTTTTTTTTAAAGATTTTATTTATTTATTTATATTTAGAGAGGGGAAGGGAGGGAGAAAGAGAGGGAGAGAAACATCAATGTGCAGTTGCCTCTTGCACACCCTCTGCTGGGGACTTGGCCCACAACCCAGGCATAAACCCTGACTAGGAATCTAACCAGTGACCTTTTGGTTTGCAGGCTGGCACTTAGTTCACTGAGCCACACCAGCCAGGACACTTTATGTTTTTTTACTGTGTTTTGGTTTTTGTGTGTGTGTGTGTGTGTGAAGAACAATTAATGTGAAGTCTAACCTTTAAATAATTTTTAGGTGCATAGTACCATATTGGTAACTATAGGCGCTATGTTGTACTGCAGATGTATAGAGTTTATCCATTTATGTATTTGTTACTTTATAACATTAACTACCATCTTATTACTTTCTCCCTTCCCTTCCCTTTGCACCCATCATTCTATGTTACGCTTATATGTTTGACTATTTTAGGTACGTCATATAGTTATATCATGTAGTATTTGTCCTTTTCTCAGTCTATTATTGGGTGCATAAACACTTCAAATTATTATAACTTATGGATGAATTGATCCTTATTCATTATGAAAGGACATTATTTATTCCTAGTTATTTTCTTTGCTTTAAAATTTATTTTGTCAGATAATAATTTAGCATATCAATGATATATATTTCCAAGATGAAATTCTTTGGTTTTTATTTTTTTATATATTCTTTTATGTTCTTTTTTTTAATCTTGTTTTATCATTGTTCAAGTATACTTGTCTTCATTTTCCTGCCACCACTTTCCCCCACCCCACCCCACCCAACCTCCCACCCTCAATTATACACCTTTTGTCTTTGTCATGGATACGCTGTTTTCTTTAGCCATGAGGCTGTTCTTGCTCCATTTTATGCTCCTGCCTCCTTTGTCAAATATTAATTAACCGTAAAGACTTGAGTTTATTTCTGGGCTCTCTGTTCTGTTCCATTGGTCTATGTGCCTGTTTTTATGCCAGTACCAGGCTGTTTTGATTACCGTGGCCTTGTAATAGATTTTGATATCAGGTATTGTGATCCCTCCTGCTTTGTTCTTCTTTCTCAAAATTGCTGCAGCTATTTGGGGTCGTTTATGGTTCCATATGAATTTCTGAAATGTTTGTTCTACATCTGTGAAATATGTCATGGGTACTCTAATAAGGATTGCATTGAATCTATAAATTGCTTTAGGTAGTATGGCCATTTTGATGATGTTAATTCTTAAAATCCATGAGCATGGTACATGCTTCCATTTGTTTGTGTCTTCCTTAATTTCTTTCTTCAGTGTTGTGTAGTTTTCAGGGTACAGGTCTTTCGCCTCCTTGGTTAAGTTTATTCCTAGGTACTTTATTTTTCTTGTTGCTTTATCAAATGGGATTTTTTTCCTGATTTCTGTTTCTGCAGTTTCATTGTTGGTATACAGGAATACCTTTGATTTCTGAGTACTGACTTTGTATCCAGTTGTTTTGCCAAATTCATTTATTAGGTTGAGGAGTTTTTTGGTGGAGTCTATAGGATTTTCCATGTACACTATCATGTCATCTGCAAACAGTGACAGTTTCATTTCCTCCTTTCCAATTTGGATGTCTTTTATTGCTTTTTCTTGTCTGATTGCTGTGGCTAGGACTTCCAATGCTATGTTGAATAGGAGTGGTGAGAGAGGGCATCCTTGTCTTGTTTCTGATCTTAGTGGGAAAGTTCTAGGTTTTTGTCTACTGAGTATGATGTTGGCTGTAGGTCTCTCATATATGCCCTTTATTATGTTGAGAAATGATCCCTCTATTCCCACTTTGCTGAGTGTTTTTATCACAAATGGGTGCTGTATCTTATCAAATGCTTTTTCCGCATCTATTGATATGATCATGTGATTTTTGTCTTTGCTGTTGTTGATGTGATGTATTATGTTTATTGATTTGCGAATATTGTACCATCCTTGCATCCCTGGGATAAATCCCACTTGGTCATGGTGCATGATCTTTTCAATGTATTGCTGGATGCGGTTTGCCAATATTTTGTTGAGAATTTTAGCGTTTATATTCATCAGAGATATTGGCCTGAAGTTTTCTTTCTTTGTTGTGTCTTTATCTGGTTTTGGGGTTAGGATGATGCTGGCTTCATAAAAAGAGTTGGTGAGACTTCCATTAGTTTGGGTTTTTTCGAATAGTCTGTGAAGGATAGGGATTAGCTCTTCCTTAAAGGCTTTGTAGAATTCTCCTGTGAAACCATCTGGTCCAGGGCTTTTGTGTGTTGGAGGTTTTTGATGACTGCTTCAATTTCCTCTGCTGTTATTGGTCTGTTCAGACTTTCTGCGTCTTCATTCAGTGTTGAAAGATTATATTTTTCTAGAAATATGTCCATTTCACCTAGGGTTTCAAATATCTTGGCATACAGTTCTTCGTAGTAACTTCTCACACTCCTTTGTATTTCTGTGGTATCAGTTGTAATCTCTCCTCTTTCATTTCTAATTGTGTTTATTTGGATCCTCTCTTTTTTTCTTGATGAGCCTACTTAAAGGCTTGTCGATTTTGTTTATCTTTTCAAAGAACCAGCTCCTGGACTCATTGATCCTTTGAATTGTGCTTTTAGTCTCTATGTCATTTAACTCTGCTCTTATCTTGGTTATTTTCTTCCTTCTGCTTTCTCTGGGCTGTCTTTGTTTTTGTTCCACGAGTTCTTGTAGGCATACGGTTAGGTTGTTTGTTTGAACTGTTTCTATCTTCTTAAGGTAGGCCTGTATTGCTATGAACTTACCTCTCAGGACTGCCTTTGCTGTGTCCCATAGGTTTTGGGTTATTGTGAATTCATTTTCATTTGTATCCAGAAAGTTATTGATTTCTTCCCTAATCTCGTTCTTGACCCATTCATTGTTTAATAGCATGCTATTCAGTCTCCATGATTTTGAGTGTTTTGGGTTTTTTCCTTTGGGGTTGGTTTCTAGTTTCAGTCCCTTGTGGTCAGAGAAAATGCTTGATATGATATTAATTTTCTTGAATTTGTTGAGGTTTGCTTTGTGTCCTATCATGTGGTCTATCTTTGAAAAAGTTCCATGTACACCTGAGAAGAATGTGTATTTTGCTTCTTTGGGATGAAAAGCTCTATATATATCAGTTAAGTCCATTTCCTCTAGGGTATTGTTAAGTGATGTAATATCCTTGTTGATATTTTGTTGGGAAGACCTGTCCATTTTTGACAGTGGGGTGTTAAAGTCCTCTACTATAATTGTGTTGCTGTCAATATCTTTCTTGAAGTCCTCCAAGATTTTCTTTGTGTATTTCTGTGCTCCTATGTTGGGTGCATATATATTTACAATGTTTATGTCTTCTTGGTGGATTCTTCCTTTGAGTATTTTGAAGTGACCTTCTGGGTCTCCTTTTATAGCCCTTCTTTTGAAGTCTATTTTGTGTGATATGAGTATTGCTACCCCTGGTTTTTTTTTTCCTGTCCAATTGCTTGGAAAATTTGTTTCCAGCCCTTCACTTTCAGTCTGTGTAGGTCTTTTGTCCTGAGGTGGGTCTCCTGTAGGGATGCTTAAAACAGTCCCTTTAGCATCTGTTGCAGAGCTGGTTTGGTGGAAGTGTATTCTTTTAGACTTCTTTTGTCTGGGAAACTCTTTATTTGGCCTTCTATCTTGATTGAGAGCCTTGCTGGGTAAAGTAGTCTTGGATGCAGGCCTCTGGTTCTCATTACTTGGAATATTTCTTGCCATTCTCTTCTGGCTTGGAGCGTTTCCATTGAGAAGTCAGTTGCTAACCTTATTGGGGCTCCCTTGTATTTTACTTCCCGTTTCTCCCTTGTTGCCTTTAAGATTCTCTCTTTGTCTTGATATTTTGCCATTTTAATTATGATGTGTCTTGCAGTGGGCCTCTTTGGTTTCCTCTTGCTTGGGACTGTCTGTGTTTCCTGGATTTGGGTGACTCTTTCTTTCATCAGATTAGGAAATTTTCCATCATTACTTTCTAAACAGGTTTTCTATCCCTTGCTCTTCTTCTTCTCGTTCTGGTATTCCTATTATACGGATATTGTTACGTTTCATGTTGTCCTGCATTTCCCTTATTGCCTCTTCATTCTTTCTGAGCCTCTTTTCCTTTTCTTGCTCTTTCTGGGTGTTTTTGTCTACTTTGTCCTCCAGCTCGCTGATCCGATCCTCTGCTTCATCAAGTCTGCTTTTCATTCCTTCTACTGTGTTCTTCAGTTCAGAAATTGTATTCTTCATTTCTTCTTGGCCTTTGTTGATAGTTTCTATTTCCTTTTTAATGTTGATATAGTTTGCAGTGAGTTCATTGTAGTTTCCCTGTAGTTTCTGGTAGTTCTCTTTGAGCTCAGTGAGCTCAGTGAGCTTCCTGATAACCATTGCTTTGAAGTCAGTATCTGATAGTTGAGTTGCCTCTTTTTTAGTTAGCATTCTTTCTGAGGCTTCCTCCTTTCCTTTCATTTGGGGATTGTTTCCTTGTCTTCCCATTGTTTGTGAGACTCTTCTTATTAGCCTCTGCTTCTTAAATTGATCTATTCTGACTCCCTGGGTTTATGGTATGAACTTCTATGGTAGAATGCCAATGTGATTCGGTGGTTCTGTCTCCTTAATCTCCTGTGCTCACTGGTCTTGAGCTGACGTTTATGGGTGTAACATGGTGTAACTCTGGTCTTTTCAGCATTCCAGGTTTTATTGTCTCACCTGTGGGAAAAAGAGAGGGAGGAGGGAAGAAGAAAAAAAAAGAAGGGAAGGAGTAAAAAGGGAATAGAAAAGGAATGGAAGGAAGGAAGAAGGAATAAAGAAAGATTGGAGGCAAGATAAGAAGGAATTTTAACAAAAATTAAAACAAAAGAATAAATAAAAGAAGGCAGGAAGAAGGAATAAAAAAAGAAAGAAGGACAGAAAGGAAGAAGGAATTCAGGTGGAAAGGAGGAAAGAAAAAAGAAAAGAAAAGAAAAGAAAAGTCTTCTGTTGGCTTTTAACCGGTCAGGGTAGTTCTGGTGGTCTTCCTGTCTGTGTTATGGGAGGGGGTGGTTGGTAGTATTGGTTTCACTTTTTACCCTTCCTGAGCCACACTCTTCGCTGTTGTTCAGCCTCCAGTCCAGTTCCTCAGGGTCCTTCTGCTCCCCACTGTGCCTTTATTTCACTGGTTTTGCTGTCTTTGAGTTTCACCAATTAGGGGCAACTCACACTCCCCCTTCTTGCTCTTTGCTGTCTTAGATCCTAGGGGCTCTTGGTGCTGCTATGGAGTAGTTCAGCCCCCTAATGTGTCGAGCCTTTCTGGGAAATGCAATCTTCCCTAGCCCTGTAGCTCCCCTTTGCTGGGTGTTCTGCCTTAGTCCTAGAGAGCCAGTAGGCCCTGCAGGGCTCTGTGTGCAGGGGCTAGGTAAGAGTTGTTCAGAACTGGTGCTTTTAGGTGTGGTTCCTCACAGGCAGCCAGGACATTGATCAGCTGATCTGCTGCTTTGGGCCTGGGTGGAGCTAGGCCGGCTGGTCTGTTGCTCTGGGCCTGAGTCGCTCAGGGCAGGCCAGTCAGCTTTGGGTCTGAGTTGGGTGGCTGGCTGGTCTGCCGCCTTGTGCCTGTGTGGGGGGCAGCTAGCCTCTGCTCCCGGTGCACACCCACCCAAGGTTTCAGGTGTGGGCGGCCAGCCAGGGTTTCAGGTGTGCCCCCCAGTCTGTTAATCTGGGTACGCACAACAGGGGTTCAGGTGAGTGCCACGGCTGCTTATCCCGTGTTCACAGTCCAGGGGCTGAGTGGGCAGGGGCGCCAGAGGCTGCGGCTGTTGCGGAGAGTTCTCTAACTAGCCCCTGAGTGCCTCTATTCTCTCTTTCTTTTTGAGAAATTCTTCCTATTCAAGCCCCCCTGGTCCAAACAAGCACCTGGCTGCTCACACAGCTCAGCCTGGCTCTCTCTCAAGAATCCTGCAGCAGACCCTGCGCCTGGGCTGGGGCTTCAGCCACCCTGGTCCCTGCGCTGGTCCCAGGGACCTTATTGTCCTTAAGCACTCTTCTTACCGTCAGATCTTTCAATGTCTTCTATCTTTGGTCTCCAATCTTCATATATGCTGGAATACCATTGGCTGTTGCTCTGCTCCTCAGATCAGCTAGGTGTTTCACTGGTGTTGAGGGGAAGTGGACTCTGCTCTCATCTATCTCACCGCCATCTTGCCTAAACTGATTTTTAATTTTTTGAGATATCTCCATACTGCTTTCCACCGTGGTTGCCCCATTCTGCATTCCTACCAACAGTGCAAAGGGACCAACAGAAACACTTTAAATAAAAAACATAGAAAGGATGAGGGAGATATAAAATCACCATTAGAATGCCACAATAACAGTCATCTTAGGCAAGGCCCACAGATGAATGCTGATGTTGGTGGGTGGGACAAAATTTAAATAAAAAGGAGATATTTGCATAGCCTCAAAGTCTCTGTTTCTGCTGTCGCCAAATACAGGTCCACATATTTTTTGAATTTCTTTTCTTTAGGAGCTGGAGCTTAATTCTTCCCCCTTAAGTGTTACTTCTACAACTATTTACTTTTACAAATAATGTGTAGAAAGGGAAAATATTAATTTTACAATGGAGAAGCCTAAGAGACACCACTATAATTAAATTATAAAAGTTAAAATCAGTATCCTTCTCATTTTACAGTATCCTTTGATACTGTAAAATGAGAAGGGCACTTTACCTCTCTTACATTCTTCCCCCAAATTTACAACCCCAGTTTTGCAAAAACCAAGTTGAGAAACATTCTACAAAACACCGGACCAGTATTCTTTAAAAGTATCAAATGTATGAGAAACTGTCACAGATCTGAGGAAACTAAGGAGCCATGATAACTCAGTGCAGCATGCTTTTCTGGTTTGGATCCTTGAAGAGAAAAAGGACATTCATGGAAAAACTAGGGATATCTGGTACAAGTCTGTTGGTTAGCTGATGGTAATGTACCAGTGTTAGTTTCTTGATTTTGATAAATGCATAATGGTTATATAAAGTGTTATTAATAATGGAAGCTTATTGAAGGATATACAGAAACTATGTTATATTTGTAACATTTTTGAAGATTTAAAATTATTTTAAAATATAAAAAGGTTGGTTTCTACATTCTAGAATAAAAAGTGACTATGTATAGCAAAATAAGCATATGTTAAATAAGAATATAAAAGCAGTAGCCTTAACAATTAAAATCATGATCCATGAGAGAAAAATGTAAGTTGTACTTCATTAAAATAAAAAAACCCCTAAACTTTTACCTTGTAAGAAAAGGGTTACATGAAAAAAAGGACAAGCCATGAAAAGAGTGAAAAGAATTACAACTCAAATATCTGATAAATCACTGCTATCCAAAATATGCAGACCTTTTATAACTCAACAATAAGAAGACACCTACTGTATGATTTCAAATACATTACATTATGGAAAAGGAAAACTATAGAAAATTTAGATCAGTGGTTGCCAGGGAAAGAGGAAGGAAGGATCAACAGGAGAAACATGGAGGATTTTTAGGGTGATTAAACTATTCCATATGTTACTATAATGAAATCTATATGACATTATGCCATTTGTCAAAACTCACAGAAAGTGCAGCACAAAGAGTGAGCTCTAATGTAAACTATAGATTTCAGTCAATAACCATTTATTTCTATTTCACCAGTTTGAACAAATGCACCACATTAGCAGGATGCTAATGACAGCAAAAACTGAGGCTAAGGTTTGAGGAAATACATTGGAACTCTGCACTTCCTGGTGAATTCTTCTGTAAACCTACAACTTCTCTAAAAACTAAAGCCTAAAAAACAAATAAACAAGCAAACAATCATCTTTAAACAGGAAGTGGAGTGAGTTAGATGGTGATATTTTGCCTTGCTCTTCTCATGGAATGTAGAGAGTGGGAGATTCTATACAGAAGACCTCGTAATTGGGGCAGCCCTTGGAAATGAGGTATGGCTATGGTTTAGTGGGTTGTGGAGAGGAACTTATGGGAAAGGGTGAAATTTTATTGGAAATACAAATTTTAGAAATAGTGTTGCCTTAGGTGATGTTTTCTTATGAATTAAAAAGATTCTTAAAAATTATAAATGAAACCAAGTAGATTCTTTCATTGAATTTGTATTTGAAAATTGAGAGGGTGTTAAAGAAGGGGACGGGATGGGTCCACACAATAAAGATTGATATCTTACTGGATAGTAATTGAAAAAATAACTTTTACATTGTTTTCACCCAAGGATTCATATTAGTCATTTTTATTAATCTATTGTTCATATTAGCCCAGTTTTTTATGGTTTAAGGTAAAGCTTTTTTAAAAAAAGATTTTATTTGTTTATTTTTAGACAGGGGGAAGAGGGGGAGAAAGAGAGGTGATGAAACACCAATGTGTAGTTGCCTTCCATACGCCCCCTACTGGGGACCTGGCCTGCAATCCAGGTGTGAGCCCTGACTGGGAATTTAATCAGTGACCCTTTGGTACCCAGGCCAGCACTCAATCCCCTGAGCCACACCAGGCAGGGCTAAGGTAAAGCTTTTTTCTCTCTATGAAAACCACTATACTCCTGAGCTAGCCTGGACCACCTATAATTACAAGAATATGCTTTCCCTCAGTACCATATTGAATGCGGTATTCTGTTTTCATCACTCCCTAGGCTTAGGGCCAGGGATATTGCGTTGGTAGCTTACAAATGGCACAATAGAGGTAACACAGAAGGAAAATTGACAAATTCTACAAATTAGAGTATTACGAGCACAGGTATTATTAGTAGTATTTTAAAGAACTAATTTTTAAGCACATACTAGAATAACAATGCTGATGGCTGATATTAAAATGTAGTCAATCAAATAACTTGACTTTAAAAAAAATCCTTTAAATGTTGTAACTCCATTAGCAAGGAAAAGTGAGCTACAAGCAAAGAAGTGTAAAAAGGGACATTATAGGATTATTATATGAATCTCAAATATATTGTCATTCCTCAGTGGCAGGGCTGCATCACCCCTTGCATTTAATTAGCCCACAACCTGCCTCCTCTGCAGTGGATGCAGTCAGTATACTGGCACTGGAATTGAAATCCATTCATGTTTGATATCTGTGGTGACTGTCAGTGATTCATCAGTATAACATTACTGTGTTTTAATAGATTTCACTGGTGTTTTGTGCAGGTGTCCCCAGAGTTGAGACTGTACAGAGGACCAATGGATTAGAAAAGATATAAAATACCTACCCAGAAATGCCTTTGCTTGTCAACTCTACTTCTATTTTTTTGACCGAAAGTGTCCTTGGTTCAATATTAACTTTTTCCCAAGAGCCACATATCATCTAAAATACTAATTTTATTTCATTTTCAAAGCAATTATTATAAGGAATCTATGAATTATAGTAAGTGCACATTACTTCAACAGGGAACATTTCCTCCCTCTGAAATTAGTAATAAATATGTATTTTAAATGTACCAAAGTATTTTTTGAGCTTTATTTTGAGGGATTCTTGTCCAGGATCTGAATCTGTCCTCCGTGAACAGTGATTCATCCAATCTCTCCATGGGCTGTGTCTCAGGAAGGCAGTGAGCTTCCTGCTAAATCAATTTGTGTTCGTGGTGCAGTACAGATTTGGAGCAGCACAATTCAAACTGACTTCTCCAAATAATACTTCCTCTGACAACAGTTTTAAAGTGGCAAGGTGGCTGGGAAAATTACAGGCTTGAGATACCACATCCTCCAGCAGAATTCAACATACTGCTGTGACACTGATAAACTAGAAGCTAAATTGTAATGTGAGGTAGCAAAGCAGCTCATAGGTGCACCCTGCACCACACATTGCTAAAAGCTATGCCCAATAAAGAAACCAGAGAACTGTAGCAAGAGTAACAGAAAAGCCCAGCCTTTGTAGGGGGGAAAAGTCCAATGAATATGGGATAAGTAGTTTTCTCCAACTTAGAAACATAATGTCCCTCTCTTTTAAATTGTAAAGGTGGAACACAACATTGGAGAGAGTGTATGGGTCACCAGTTGAAATATTGGAAATACTTTTTAATTGCTTACCATTTGTTTAATATGTTGCACAGTGTTAAGCTTACAGCATGTGAATATTTAAGTGTGTTTACCATTAGTGGAAGCCTATGGAGAACCTATACTGTGATTTAAAAATCATGCTTTCTTTTGTAAATAATATTTTTCCATGATTAAGGATGCTCATGACATAAGTGGTTAATGCATTATGGGATCTTTCGTATTTGAGATTTTTTGTCATATCTGTGGGTAGAGAATGGTTGCATTTTTGGAGAAACTGGGGAAATTAAATAGTCCCATGAGATGGCACATCATAAATAAATGTTTTTGCCCTTTAATTAACTTTATATTTACTGTAATCTGACAGTCTAGCTATAAAGGCTTAATTTGAACTTCACTCCATAGTGCTATTTATTCAGTTATTACTAATGAACATTTTATTGTTGGGCAACTGAAAATGTTTTGGTTGTTGATGTAGCCCTGCCTTTAAGATGGATGAACACACAGTTGCTAAAAGTAATGGTAGTCACAGAGTAGATCTTTAATATTGTTGAGTCATTGATTGGATTCTTAAATCAAGACATGGAAAATAATTAAAGAGAATTGTGAATCCTTAGAGGCTAGTCTTGCCTTGTAGAAGATGTTAGCAACATTTACAACTCCATTCTCAGTTGTATATTTTGAAGTTGTGAAAGTAGTATTGGCCATGGCCCTTAAATTCTGTCTTCCTTAGGGGTAATCACAAGGATGAGAGCTCTGGTTCTATCCCATACAATTGACATTTACTCTTTTGCCTCTATCTGAAATGCAGCTTTGATTATACCTTCTCCTGTTGCCATCAAACCAGATGATATTAAAAATCAAGCTATCAATACATAGCAGAATTATCGTTCATATTACCTTTTGCTTAAGGCACAAGTTTTCATACTTTGAACAATGAGTGGTGAGGAGACCTTATTTCCCATCAAGATTGATTTTATCATTGGGAGGAAAACAACTCAATTTCAGGAAGAAGAAAGTCATATTTTTGCTGACAAAGAGAATAATTATTTTTATTTCTGTATTTTACCTTCCAAAATAGAGAACTATATTTTTAGTAATGCACATATTTTTCTCTTGTGTTAGAAAAGAAAAACAAATTTAAGAGGTAGGTAGTCAATGAGATAAGAGTTATAGACAATGATAGAAATAGTCCAAGTCAGAGAAATCCCCAGGTTGTCATGGTAAATACTTCCTAGGATATGGTCTGTTGTAATTATTAATAAGATATGCTTTTCTTTTCTTCAGAGACATAGAAGGGATTAGGATTTTGGGTAGTGGACCATAAAGCTGGATGAAATTGAATCCAGTACTGTCCTGCAAACTGAAAATTTCCATCTCTTGCCTTAGATTTAAATCTATAGTAGTGATGGACCATCCAGGTATGTGACAATTTTTAAGGTGTTATCAATATAAATAATAAACTGCAGACATAAACTAGGCTGAGTTTAACAACCTTTTGTAAGCAAAGTTCAGCTACACTTTTCTGCAGATTCATCATCCTTGTGTCCCATTGGTCTCCCTCCCCATTTTTGTCCTAAAGTCCATTATTCCCTCCATACTTTATTCATGTAGATACAGAATCTGCAACATTATGAACATTTGCTGAAATCTGTGGAATAAAGCTTATGAAAGGAAAAGTATTATCAAACACTTATAATATTGTGTTCCTACAATAGTCAGATTTTCTATTTATTGCACTGAGAAACTGGAGAGACAGTTATTTGACTTTTTCAGATGACTGCTTTGGTATAAACAGTGTAAAACTTCATAGACATACTGGCTGCATAGACACATAAGTTAGTACACACTGAGTTTTACCTAGGGCACATCAGGTATTAAAAGAGCTTGAATTGCATGGATTAATTTTAGCTGGTTGGGAATGACCTCATGCTGATCTCCAGATCTGCCTTACTCATGATGGTGACCCTTGGACAAGGATAGAAGATATGCCAACTAGAGAAAAATGATGTTCTGTAATCATGAACCTGTGAGTTGTTTTGGTGACAAGATGCATTTCTGTGTCAGCATAGGAATGGTGCCTGGTTTTAGTAGAGTTACTGTTAAGGCCGGTCATGGAGCTGTGTAACCATCTTACACTGAGACAGATCTTGGGTTTGCTGATATTGAAGTGTTCCAAGGCCTACAGACAAAAGATGTCCTGGATAACCCTGGGGTTGTTGGAAAAGAAGTCCACACACACCATCTTCTATGATTTCCAAAGCCTGTCCTTTACTTTCTGTGGCTGTTCCATTTCCTTTGCCTGTAATAAAGATCTTCTGTGAGTAAAAACTGAGTCCTTTCAGTAATGGAATGCTTAAAGCAATCACTGCATAATTAGTAGAGATGTAAATTAGGAAGTCCAGTAAATGGCAAAAAATAAATAAATAAAAACTACAAAAAACACAGCAGAGTATTAAAATGAGCCAATAATACATTAAAGAAATAACCTTGTGTCAATAGGCTTAGGGACACTTAAAAGCATATGGATATTAACTGAGGTGTAAAAATTGAGGAGGTACTCTTAATTAGTTTAAGGAAAAGAGGTGTTATATGAAGCATTATGGTAGAAACCTACAAAGGAAGAACATGGTTGGATATCTTAGCAATGTGGTATAAAAGCAATTAACTGAATAGTTTAATTTCTGGAGGAAACTACCAGGTGTTACAAGTGAGTTTTCTAGGATACGTTAACTAAAACAAGTTTGAGTGTGAAGGATACAGATGAATATGAATGAAATGGCCTTTTGGAATTCCTTCCAGCTAGTCCTCTGTAACTCCTTTATTTTAACAACATGCTTGTATGTTTATCACTTAATTGCCTACTTTTAATACCGGAGACTACATATGTTAAGATGGACACTAAAGTGTTATTTATTGAGTGCTGTTGCCACATACAATTCAATTTAAAGAGCTCATTTGTTTATTATAGAATTGTTAGAGTTTAACTCCTTTAAGTAGAACATTTTCAAGTTCAGTCCTAAGGAAATCAGTAAAAGGAAGATCAACAACTTTAAATGAATCGGGTAGAGAAAAACCACCTGGCTTACTTTGTCCTCTTTAAGCTTGGTCTTTGCGGTGGACTGCATTATCCCCCCCCCCCATTTTATGTTAAAACACTAATTTCCAGTTACTGGTGTTTATAGATGGAGCTTTGGGGAGCTTACTTGTTCAGTTTCATCTTGACAGGGGACTTAGGGAGTGGACAGGGCAAGATTACATAATCATACTGATGAGAGATGTTTTTGAAAACTATTTTCTCATCCACACTTATTAATATCTAAGGATTTGATTTTTCTAGAGCTGCAAAACAAAAACTATAGCAGACACTGAGAAATCTGAAATTAACATTGTAAAGTTGCATAGAAGTGGCCAAATTATTTAGCATCTTTGTGCCTCATTGTGTTCAACTCTACCTATTTCAGAGGGCTAAGAGTATATGAAGCACTGAATAAAAGTTAACTGTAATTATGTCTCATGTAATATCTATGTATTTCACCCACATGATTACATTTTTCTTTGCATGTGATGGATTTTATTTACCACATAAAGACAATTTTCCTGCCACCCATTTGTATAACTTATTTTAAATGACATGGAATTAATCAATTTATTTTTCCTTCAATATTCTTATAGCTTACTTTCTACATTGGTGTTATATGGTATGAACAAGCTACCCATTTGTTATATTATCTACTTGATACTATTATACTGCTCAACCAGAATTGACCTTAGAGTTCCCAAGGGCCACAATTGAAATACTTGAGTAAAAATAAATTGGTACAGTGTTGGATTCTAACCCCTCAAATAACATAAACAACTGTGAGTCCACACTGAAATATATAAATAACTGAATAAGTGTTTAAATAGGGAAGAAGTGACAAGTCTTTAGATGAATTAGAATTAATCAGTATAGATGAAGTGACAGAAATAGAAAATCACTATTACTGTACTACCATCAAACTCTTGCAGGTCATCTCATTTTCCAGAATGTTGAAGTGAGTAGGGGAATGTCTAAGTGGAAACAGAATGTTTGCATAGTCTCAAAATAATTCCCTCAAAATGCATAGTAGTTACAATGGTAAAAATAATAAGATCAAGTGGATAATTCTGATAGACACCATTAACAGCCAAATGATCAAGGCTCACATCATCCATAACATCAATAGACATCACACATCCATGTCACAATGTGCTGATAAGAGCATGTAACTTCTTTCCTGTCCTGTCCCACCATGTATTACCTCAATGTGATCTGAGAAAGAATATTCAACAAATAAAAATTGAAGACTATTATAAAAATAATAACTAGCCAGTAGCTTTCAAGAGTCTAAAGGAAAGATTAAAGAAGTGTTGTTGATTAGAGGAGATAAGGACACATGACAACTAAGGAGAGAAGTGAAGAGAAAAGCCTGTAGAAACCTTCTGTACTATTTCTGACCCTTTTCAACATTTAAACATGTGAATAAATAGTTATTGGTATTTTAATAAGTTTTGGGTTGTTGTGTGTTCATTTTCATTTGTTTCCAGATACTTTTTTAACTTCTTTCTTGATTGCATTGTTAACCCATTCATTATATAATAACAGTTATTCAGTCTCCATGTATTTGAATATTTTTGAGTTTTTTCCTTGAGATTGGTTTCCAGTTTCAAGACATTGTGATCTGATAAGATGCTTGATATGATTTCAATTGTATTAGTTTCATATAAAAATTTGTGTGGAACCAAAAAGATCCCAAATAGTCTCAGCAATACTGAGAAATAAGGACACAGTTGGAAAGATCACAATACCTGATATCAAACTATATTACAAAACCACTGTAATCAAGACAGTCTGATATTGGCATAAGAACAGACACATAGATTAATGGGACAGAATAGAAAGCCCGGAAATAAACCCATGTCTATATGATCAATTAATATTTGACAAAAGGAGCACAAGCATACAATGGTGTGAAAAGAGTCTCTTCGATAAATGGTGTTGGAAGAATTGTACTGGTACATGCAAAATATTAAAAGTATACCACCAACTTACACAATACACAAGAATAAACTCAAAGTGGATAATGGACTTAAATATCAGTTGTTATCAAATAAAACCACAATGAGATACTACTTCACATATGTGAGAATGGCCATCGTAAACAAATCAACAAATAACAAGCATTGGAGAGGTTGTGGAGAAAAGTGAACCTTAGTGCATTGCTGGTGGGAATGCAGACTGGAGCAACCACTGTGGAAAACAGTATGGAATTTTCTCAAAAAACTAACAATGAAACTGCCTTTTAATCTAGTTACTCTACTGCTGGGAATACGGAAGGGGGCAAAAGGGAAAAAGTGGGACAACTGTAACAGAATACAAAAATTTAAAAAAATATATTTAAATAGTTAAAAGAAATAGAATAAACAATAAAAAGGCAAAAAAGAAATATTTAGAACAGCAATAACTAACAAAAAATGGAGACAACTGTACTTAAACAACAAAAAATAAGATAAAAAATAAAAAATAAGAAAAAATGGTTTAGATCAACAGAGCAGCAATGATAGTCATTCCCTAAAAAAAACATAACTAAGTACAAAACTTTCTTCAAAACTTCCCATTATTTTGCCCAATGTTTTCTAACAAAAATTGAAAAATGTTAAAGTGAAATAATCTGATGAGATCAGGAACATTTAGGGTGGTATGGCCATTACAATTGCCAAGTGCTGGAAGCAACCTAAGTGTCCATCAGTAAATAAATGGATCAAAAATGTGGTACATTTACACTATGTAATACTATGCAGCAGAAAGAAAGGAGCTCCTACCTTTTGTGACATCATAGAGGATCTAGAGAGCATTATGCTAAGTGAAATTAGCCAGACAGTGAAAGACAAATACCATATGATTTCACCTTTAAGTGGAACCTAATAAACAATACAAACAAGCAAGCAAAATATAACCAGAGACATTGAAATTAAGAACAAACTGACAGTAACCAGAGGGGAGGTGAGAGAGGATAATGAGGGGGGGGAGAAGAGTTGTGAGGAACATGTATAAAGGACAAAGCTAAATGGGGGTAGGATCAAGGGTGGGAAGTGGGGATCGGTGGAGTGGGGGGAGTGGAGGAGAATGGAAACAACTGTACTTGAACAACAATAAAAATGTAGAAAAATAAAACAAGAGGAAATAGTCTGAATCTTTGGGAAATCTATATGTAAATGAAGATATGTATTACATTGTTTATTGGCAGCTATAATAGCCTGTTACAAAATAATTAATTAGAATATTGCAGATCATTAGCAAAGAAGGTGTCAGAGAGACTCAGAGACTTTCAAGCATGGTGGATATGCAGAAGAATCATTGTGTAAATGGAAATTACTTAAGCATTGTATGCAGAACAGGTTCTAGTAGTTCTTTCATGAGGATATTTGGCAAATGTACTTATAGTACTCATGTGTTTGTGCAGGAAAGATTCTGTTAATAGCCAATAGTTTCAAGAGTCGACATGTTCAGGAGACATAATGGTCCATCATATCAATGATCAATAACCTTAAATGTTATAAATACACTGTAATCGTCTTTTGTGTCAAGAATCTGCAAGCTAAAAGGTATACCAGAACCATAACTTGCAACGGTACAGTCCCTAAATATGACTCTATGTGATGGACTGTGATGGCTAAGAAGGAACTGTCATTGTCCCCTGGATAGTATTGATATTCAAAGGGGTTACACAGTAAAACCCTCCATACACATGAGTCAAGGGAAAATGCACCCTTTGTCCTTCATTTGTTCAGGTTGATTTCAAGAAATGTCAACCACCATGTCTTGAAAGTCTGTTAGTAATGTCTGCATTAAAGGAGAAAACAATGATTTTTAGAAACCCTCTAATAGAATAAAGACAGGCTTATGTTGAGAAAATCTTTCTTGCTTACTTGAATTATCCCCACAATATTTTATCAGTCTGAATTTGGCAGTTGACAGAATAGTTCTTTCCATTTCTTATTCACATCATGAACTCATTATCTTTTTATTTGCATATTAATAATCAAAATGAAAGAATAATGGTAACCAAATTGGACAAGAACAAACATCAAACTTTGTTTTTGGCTTCCAGCCAAGGTGGAGATGTAGTCAGAAAAGCTTCACTTCCTTGCACAACCAAAAGAAGGATAACAACAAATTTAAAAACAAAGAACAACCAGAACTGCCAGAAAATCATTTGCTGGGAAGTCCAACAATCAAGTTGTTAAAGCAATATTCATCCAGACTGGTAGGAGGGGTGGAGACGGGCCACAGTAGAGAGGATGCACAGAAAAAGGCAAAGTGGTGCACCATGTGGGTGATCCCTCATTTGCACACAGATAAGCTGGGTGGAACAATGGGAGAGGGAAACAGACCTCAAAACCCAGGATTTCAGCACAGGAAGCCAAAGACCCAAAATCCCTGGCTGTGAAATTCTGTGGGGTTGCGGCAGAGGGAGAAACTCCCAGCCTCATGGAAGAGTTCCTTGGACAGGCCAACAGGGTCATAAAATATACACAAAACCACCCACCTGCAAGTCAGCACCTGAAATGGCACAATTCACTTGTGGGAGGCAAGGGAAGGGACAGAAAGTGTGACAAGAACAGAGCAAGTGGCATTGTTCTGTCTGAATACCAACCCCCACCCCAGACACACCACAATGAAGCAAAGAGGTTGCACAGTCCTGATGAATACCTAAGGACCCACCCCTTACCATGTAACAGGTGCACCAAGACAAAGAAATATGTCCCAAATGAAAGAACAGATCAAAACTCCAGAAAAAGAGCTAAGCAATGAGGAGATAGACAAACTGACGCAGAGTTCAAAACACTGGTAATCAGGATGATCACAGAATTGATTGAGCTCAGTCACAAAAAGAAGGAAGAAATGAATACTACACAAAGTGAAATAAAGCAAAATGCATAGGGAACCAAGAGTGAAGGGAAGGAAATGGGGACTCAAATCAATGATTTGGAACAAAAGGAAGAAATAAACATCCAATCAGAACAGAATGAAGAAACAAGAATTCAAAAAATGAAGAGAAGCTTAGGAACCTCTGAGACAACTTTAAATGTTCCAGTATCCGAATTGTAGGGCTTCCAGAAGAGAAGAACAAGAATAAGAAATTAAAAACTTATTTGAACAATGAAGGAGAACTTCCCCAATCTGGCAAAGGAAATAGACTTCCAGGAAGTCCAGGAAGCCCAGAGAGTCCCAAACAAGTTGGACCCAAAGAAAAACACAGCAAGGCACATCATCATTAAGTTACCCAAGATTAAAGGTAAAGGGAGAATCTTAAAAGCAGCAAGAGGAAAGGAGAGAGTTACCTACAAAAGAGTACCCATAAGACTATTAGCTGATTTCTCAAAAGAAAGCTTGCAGGCAAGAAGGGGCTGGAAAGAAGTATTCCAAGTCAAGAAAGGCAAAGAGCTACATCCAAGAATACTCTATCCAGCAAAGCTATCATTTAAAGCTATCATTAAAGGGCTTCCCAGATAAGGTCAAGTTAAACAGGTTCATCATCACCAAGCCCTTTTTATATGAAATGTTAAAAGGACTTATCTAAGAAAAAGAAGAAGATAAAAAATTATGAACAGTAAAATGACAACAAACTCACAACTATCAACAACTGAACCTAAAAAACAAACACTAAGCAAATGACTGGAACAGGATCAGAATCACAGAAATGGATACCACACAGAGGATTATCAGTGGGGAGGGCCAGGGAGGAATGGGGGGAAAAGGTACAGGGAATAAGAAGCAGAATAGGTCAGCACAAAATAGACAGGAGGAGGTTAAGAATAGTACAGGAAATGGAGAAGCCAAAGAACTTATATGTACTACCCATGGACATGAACTGATGTGGGGGGATGCTGGAGGGTAGAGGGAGGCAGTGAAGGGAGGAGAGGGATAAAGGGGGAAAAACTGGGATAACTGTAATAGCATAATTAATAAAAAATATACTTAAAAAAGAACAAATATCAACCTTTATCTCAATTATTTGTGTATGCTTTCCTTTAATAGATCTAGAAAACAAACCTCAATCTTCTTTTTACTTACATAACAAAAAATAGGTCTTCTCCTGGGTACATTAACATTATTTCAATTTTCCATTTCATTTTTTGTACTCTTTGTTTACTTTTTCTTAGAGTTAACAAGAAAGATTTAAGAAGATGTGAGTTTGGTACTGAAAAAGTAGTGCATTTCATTGTTTTGAACTCTAAATATTTTATATACACACACAGTTATTATGGTGAGTAGTCATGGAAAAAAAGCAAATTATATTTTCAAAAGCAACTTATATTTTCAAAAACGCACAGATGAGCTGTCAAAGTGATGCTAATACTGAGGCACCATGAAGTACCTGGATCTTGGCTGACTTTATTTAAAAGAAATATCTTTTTCCTTTCTAATGACCTCTTTAACTTTACTTATCCAAATATATCCATAACATATTGATACCATAAAAATGTGTTTTGGTAGCACCTTTTTAAAACATATGTAAAAAGAATGGATAAAGTAACAGAATAAGAAATAACTTAAAATTAAGCATAGACCAAAGTAATGTGGATGTATGAACATAATTGCAAAGTAAAAATAAGAGATGTAATAATTTATTTTTAAAACAATATTGCATTAAATAATTAATTTTATGAAAGAAAAATGCTTTCCTCTGCTTACCCTTCTAAATGATTAAATGTAACATCATCATCATATCAGAAACCTGCTTTTAGTAATATGGTAAAAGCCATTTTTACCACTACACTCTGATAAATAATTTAATGACACCTACAAATATGTGCTGTGCATACTAAATTAGATGTTAATACTTCAAGACATTTCTGGAGTCAATAATACAAAAACTGCCTCATCTACTCTGAATAATACTTTGGAAATATCTGTCAAGATGATAAATATAAGTCACTGGAAAATACAAAGGAGAATTGAAAAATAAGAATTATAACATGCAATACCATTTATTTAATGATATGCATATCTTTATTTTAACTTGGTACAATTAAAAGAACACTGGATTCAGAATCAAAAGTTCTGGGTTTGAATGCCAACTTCAATAATTACTAACTAAGATGTAAAGAATATTAATTTGTTGTTTTGATATCTAGTTCTCTTCTAGGGTAGAATTAAATTGTATTTGTGAATACACAATCACGACACAGGACTTTACTAATATTATTATTAGTAGTAGTATTACTTTCAGTGATTTTTTTATTTATATAAAGTATAATTTAATATTCTTTGGTGTTTAGTATAATTTGGTGTTCCCAGTTTTCTTGCTTTTGGCAGAAGCAAAGAGCCAAGTATCCACCACTCCAATCTTGATACAGATTACATCAACTCAAATATTCCCTTGTTTTGTTCTTTTGTAATCAACCCCTAGCCACTATTTTCATTTAATTGTGTGCCTTTTTTAGGTGTCATAAAGACAGAATCAAACACTATGTAGTATTTTGATTCTGGCTTCTTCCACTTCACAAAAGACATTCAAGATTGAGCACATCTTTTCATAAAACAGTAGCTTGCTTTGCTTACTTTTGTTTTAAATGCTGTGTGGTATTCCACATCTTCCATAGTATGTGTACACCAGAGTGTGTTTATCCATTCACCAGTTCAATGATATCAGGTTGTTTTCAGTTTTGGGTGATTATAAGCAAAAATGCAGTAAACAGCATACAGGTTTTATGGAAACCTAAATTTTATTTGTTTTGGGTAAATATCTAGAAGTGTGAAATTTTATCACATATATGCTTAGTTTATGAGAAACTACTAAGCTATTCTTCACAATATCTCCACCAGTTTGCATTCCTGAGAGCAGTGTCTGACTATTTCTCTGTATTTTCTCCAGCACTTGGGATCATCAGGTATTTTTGTGCAGTTTGAAGCAGAAAGGAATGACTATTAATAGGTATTCAGCAGTACCTCATTTTTTCTTCAGTCTGTCCTTTATTTATTTTTATTTTTATTTTATTTTATTTTTAGAGAGGGAAAGGAAGGGAGAAAGAGAAGGAGAGAAACAGCAATGTGTTATTGCTTCTTGCACATGCCCCAGTGGGGACCTGGCCTGTAACCCAGGCATGTGCCCTGACTGGGAATCAAATCAGCAACTTTTTGGTTTGCAGGCCGGTACTCAATCCACTGAGCCACACCAGCTGGGGTCATTTATTTGTATCTATTATGAATCCATACCTCAGATTCAATCTCTCTTAAGTAGTGCTTAATTGCCCAGTCCCCATGCCCTAGCCAATCCTCATAGGAGACTCAAACAGAAATGGCCTACATGTCTAAAATTTTACTAAATACCTATGTGCAGTAGAAGTCACATATCTGTGCTGCATAGGGTGGCTTTAGTTGCTCATTAAATATTTGTCTTGTTGAAAATTTTTCTGAACATCTGTCTTCAGGGATTTTTTACAGATCAAGCTACTTCAAAGTACCACGTTAATCTTCAAACACTTTGCTATTTCTCTTTCTCTTCTCACCCACAATTATCTTCTTCATTGCTTTCTTTTGATATTCTTTATAAATGATACATTTTCTCTAACACCTAACCACAATCCATTCAGCATTACTTAACTCTACATGTAAAATCATTCTTATTCCTAACATTAAACATCTACCCGTTTACTGTCAAAAGTTATTAACACCCACACTAAGTTTACAGGAAGAAGGTACAATGACTATATAGCTTTAATATCATTTCAATATGTTACTTTATCATTGACAATTTTATATGTTACTTTTAGAATTTGGGTTTAGAGGTCACACGGAGGAAGATGCCTTAGAGTCATCCTCATTCCTTATTCAGGTTAAATATATTGAGATACCTCTTCAGTTGCAGAATTTTCTGTCCTGCTTGTCTTTAAAGTAACTCATGTAAAGATTGGGGATTTTTTTTTTACTCCTGGGAGTTCAATTAAATAAGTTATTTTTAGTTTTTTCAATAAGTTTAATACATAACATTTTTGAAATTTAACCAGTTATCTCCTTGCCATAGTGTCTAGCATGTATGTATGTCCACAACATGCTATCCATGTTTGTTGCATTCATTTGAATTAGCCATCTGTAAATTAGAAAATTAGCAAGAAAGTTAAAGAATGAGCCTCATGCTCAAATTTCAAATATATATTAATGGCAAATTGATATTATTCCTACCACATATATGCCCTTTTCCACATAACACTTCATTAGTTGAGCTATCACCCATCATTTCATCCTAACTTTTAGGTTTAATATTTTTCAACTTCAACACCATAACACTCACATGTGAAATCTAATGAACAAATTAAATTGACATACAAAATAAAACCAGAGACCTGGGCACATGGAACAGACTGACAGACCTCAGGGGTGAATGGAAGAAATTAGCAAAAGAACATATATGCATATGTGCAAAGCCCATGGATATGGACAATAATGTGGTGAAGGCTGGGGAGGGAGCACAGGAGCTGGGTGGAGGGAAGCAAAGGGGGAGATTGGGGACATCTGTAATAGTGTCAGCAATAAGAAGAAATTAAACCACTAATTTAGATATTTTAGAAAAGACAAATATCAGAGTTTGTGTTGCCAATGAACCATAAGTGTAGAAATAGATCATTGAATTTTCAGGAAAAGTATTAAGGTGGTTATGCTAAAAGATGCAATTTCCAATTGTCATGTTACTTACAGTATGGAAACAGTTATGGTAATTATGCCTTTATTCCTTTCCAAAGTGGCATTATATTCTTATGCTTCCTAGATTTTCTTATTTATTTCCCTTGAATCAAAAATATTTCAATTGTGTTATTGTGTGAATGGAACATAACACAGCAATTTATTTTATTAAATTCAACATAGAGAGTGGCTTATGGAAACTAGCAACAAGAAATAAAGAAAAAAATAATAAAAAGCTTTTTTGTCACTGAATTTTTGTGAGCCAAGTGTTCATTGCAGTTCACTCTGGAGAGAACCAATAATGTATTTAATTAGACTACTTGGTGCTTAAAATAACTTGAAAGGCATGCTATGGGAAAAGGAAAATATCTAAGACAATATGTATTGTTGAACTAATATTTTAAACCATAGTAAGTAGTTCAATGTGTAGCCATAAATCCCCAGAATATCAAAGAGAAACATAAGTTTTTTAGTGTAAACAATATGGATATCTGACATTTCAGTGTTGATATTGTGTTCTTGGTGCCTGCATAGTTATTTCCTTTCCTGTCATATGTAGGTCAAAGAATTTGGCAAAATAAAATTATTTCATGATTTTGATTTTGGAACTCAAACCATTTAATTATGTTTTTTCAAATGTTTTTATTTCTTAATTTCCCTGCTTCTAATCTTGACCTAGTCTTGCCTGTGTTCAAGAGCCCCCAGAGTGACTTTTGAAAACTAAATCAGATCATATGATTCCTCAGCTTACAGAGAACTCAAAGGTCTTCCTTCACCTGCAGAAAAAACTCCAAACTTGGCCTCAACCTAACCCCAAGCCAGAACCCCCAGATATGAACCTTGCTCACCTCCTTCATCTCTGGTCTAATGATTTTTCACTTGGTTCACTTGATTACCATTCTTGTTGCTATTCATAATTGCATTCTACAGAATTATGTTCTTCTGCTTGATTTTGCTTTTATTGGAAATTTCCTTTCTCCTGTCTTGGCATCTTTGTTTCCTAACAAATGGGTTCTAGAACATAAACTCAGAAGGACATTCCTGCCACTCAGTTTCTAATGTGTCATATCATGGTTTATTTTCTTGACAGTACTTATCATGATATAAAAATAAATTACTATACTTTCTGATTTTCTTTACTTGAATATAAGCTCTAGAGAGTAATGAACCGATGATAAATATTTTGTGAAGCTAAGTTGGAGTTCCTTGTTGTAGTACTTATGGAAGCTGCCCAGAAATACAAGTGAACTTGGCTGTAAAAAAGTTATATTACTCAGTTAAATGCCTTTATCCACAGTCTCATAGCTGGAAGAAGGAAGAGAAAAAAAGAGTAATTGAGCTGGTTGAAACAATATCCAAAGACCTTGAAAGTGATTGGAAGTGATGTGTGATCACAATTAATGTCTTTGCAGAGTAACTATCTACTACTCCTTGTTACATATTCAAAGCCTAGTAGTCAGAATATTTTCTGATTCTTTTGTGTAATATGCAGAAAATATTGCAAGTCAAATTATGACAATATACTTGAAAAACATGTGACAAGGATATAGTGAGGTCAGCGTATAGAGGAGCACATTCAGGAGGTGGCCTGTGGTCATCTCTTTCCAGCTCTGAGAGAAGGAGGAATGTGTCTATAAGATATTGATAACTGACCTTTCGAAAAGTAGACTAATGGTATTTGCTGGAAGGTAAGTTCTTATTTATGAAATAGCAAGAATTTCCTGGGTTAATATTCCTTATTATTCATGAACATAAGTTCCATAGGTATATAGGGAATGTCTCTTAGGAAGATGTTTCATAACCTACATACTCCCCACTTTGTGAGGTGACATGAAATCTCAGTTAGAGAATCCATCAATTATTCTGGGTCACAATGGATGTGTCCTGATTAGTGAACGAAGGACCCACTGATCCACGTAGTATTTCCCAGACTTCTCTTCCTCTGCTTGGCTTTTTTTTTTTTGAATTTATTAGTAAAGCTTAATACAGGGTATATTCTGTGAGTCTGAATTGATCATTCAATTACCAGTGTTAGTGCAAACTTATATATATTTTAAACAGATCATTGTAATGAGATTGCTCTTGTTTAGGTAAAACCTGATCACAATGGTCTCTTTAAGCCTCTATGACCACATTTAACATATGTTGGTAACATTTCAAAGTTTGTGTTGTCACTCATATTTTATACATTAAGTTAATGTACAGTTACAAATGAAGTAACTAAAATATATTGAATTTCACTTACAAAGTATATTGAATTTCATGTGCCTGAGGTTTTAAATATATTTATTAGGAACTTATTTGAGGTAGGAATTTTTAGTACCATTGTTAAGTGAATTAAGTTCAGTTAACTCATTAACTTACTCAAACCAGATAAAAGAGCTCAAAGTGTAAATTAGTCACATTATTTCAAAATCTATGCTGAAAAAGCAATTTTACATAGATGACCCATTTTGGGGTGAATAAAGGTGAACTTATTGTATTCTCAGAGTCAAGGCTCAGAGCTGTTACAGACATCAAATTGAAAAGTTTTATATAATTATATTTTTATGGTATGAGTAGCTAAAACTGACAGAGAAAACACAATAAGTCCAATCTATTCTATTTTTTTGCTGTTCTCAAATATAAATAGAAAAAGTGATTTGAAAAATACTAATAAAGATTGTTATCACAGCAATAATGAAACCTGCAAATACCTTCAGTTAGGTCTAGGTACAGGTGGACATAATCTCACTGAAGTCTATATCCTGGTCATAAAGTAGAGGGAGGAGGATTCAGATGTGAAAGAAAGCTTGAATTTTGGCTAAATTAATAAATAATTAAGACATTAGGAATAATATATATGTATATATTTAAGAGCTAAATTCAGAAATCTGAAACATTTTATGCGTCAGTTATAAATTTCTCATGTAGGCTTTCACAAATGTCCAAAAACTAAAAATGGATAATCTCTTTATATTTATAAATAATAAAAAGTTTTTTCTTTATCTCAGTATAAATTCAAATTGTGATTAACATACAATGTTCTCTAATCAGCATACATTGTTCTGTTATAGGTGAAAAAGAATTAAAATACCAGGGAACTAAATAGAAGCAAATAATAAAACACCCCATTATAATTATAAGGTTAAACAAAAATTGTTATTTTTTTTCTTGCAGGACTCAGCAATAAAAATAATAACATAAAAATGATTTATCATCATAAGGGAGGTCTTAGCCAGAATAACTCTACTGTAAAAAATATTTATTTTTGCTAAAATTATACATCTAAACTCTTAATCCTTCATTTCCTCTGCATAAATTTAGACTTTGGACTTTTCTATTTCCAATGAGGATTCTCATCTTGAGTGTACTCCTTTGTACTTAATTCTGCAAAAACTCTCAGTTCTGGGGCTTATGTGAAAATGTTTTTCTATGGAACTATAAGTAACGTGATTATGGTCTAAGAGAGAGCATAAAATGGAGTTAAGTCTTTCTGAAAGCCACTTTGGTGTCACATGAAATAAGTAGTTGCTGACCTCACTGCTCAATGGTCCAAGGTTTTGAGAGTAAGTTCCCAACTTACAAAAATATATATACATATATATGTTTAATATTTCAGAGCACAACATAATTGAAAAGCTGAACTGATACCTAGTTTTGACGTGTGTTTGTTTGGTTGTTTAAAAAAAATTTTTTTTAATTGGATACAGTGAAATAGCAAAACTAGAAGGGAAATATGTAATGTGAGTTTGTTGGAAATAAAATAACTTACTGTTAAAACTTCAGTTCATTTAAAAATAAATTAGGGCTATTTGGGATAGTAGGAAAGAAAACTGGGCTATAGAATTCACAAATATTATCTTCATAAGGAATGTTCAGTACACAGGGGATTCCTTATATTTAAAAATTTTTTTTAATGCAGTTACTGAGAACTTTAAAACACACCACAATGGTAATTTGTCATTAAAACATTTACCTCTAATAAGCACATGAATTAAAATGTTACTTAAAAGTCTTTTTTGGCGGGGGGAGAGATTTTTTAAAAACTTTACTGCAGCGTACTCTCCTTTGTGCTTCATTCTTTTTTTAAAATATATTTATTGATTATGCTATTACAGTTGTCCCATTTCACCCCCCCTCACTCCACTCCATCCTGCCCACCCCCTCCCTCCCACATTCCCCCCCTATAGTTCATGTCCATGGGTCATACTTATAAGTTCTTTGGCTTCTACATTTCTTACACTATTCTTACCCTCCCCCTATCTATTTTCCACCTATCATCTATGCTACTTATTCTCTGTACCTTCCCCCCCTCTCCCCCTCCCACTCCCCTATTGACAACCCTCCATGTGATCTCCATCTCTATGGTTCTATTCCTGTTCTAGTTGTTTGCCTAGTTTGCTCTTGTTTTGGTTTTAGATGTGGTCATTAATAACTGAGTTTGCTGTCATTTTTACTGTTCCTATTTTTGATCTTCTTTTTCTTAGGTAACTCCCTTTAACATTTCATGTAATAAGGGCTTGGTGATGATGAACTTCTTTAACTTGACCTTATCTGAGAAGCTCTTTATCTTCCCTTCCATTCTGAATGACAGCTTTGCTGGATACAGTAATCTTGGATGTAGGTCCTTGCCTTTCATGACTTGGAATACTTCTTTGCAGCCCCTTCTTGCCTGAAAGGTTTCTTTTGAGAAACCAGCTGACAGTCTTATGGGCACTCCTTTGTAGGTAACTGTCTCCTTTTCTCTTGCTGCTTTTAAGATTCTCTCCTTCTGCTTAATCTTGGGTAATGTAATTATGATGTGCCTTGGTGTGTTCCTCCTTGGGTCCAGCTTCTTTGGGACTCTCTGAGCTTCCTGGACTTCCTGGAAGTCTATTCCTTTGCCAGATTAGGGAAGTCCTCCTTCATTATTTGTTCAAATCAGTTTTCAATGTTTTGTTCTTCCTCTTCTCCTTCTGGCACCCCTATAATTCGGATGTTGGAACATTTCAAGATGGCCTGGAGGTTCCTAAGCCTTTCCTCATTTTTCCGAATTCTTGTTTCTTCATTCTTTTCTGGTTTGCTGTTTCTTTCTTCCTTCTGGTCCACACCATTGATTTGAGTCCCAGTTTCCTTCGCATCACTATTGGTTCCCTGTACATTTTCCTTTGTTTCTCTTAGCATAGGCTTCATTTTCTCATCTGGTTTTCAAAGAAATTCAACCAATTCTGTGAGCATCTTGATAACCAGTGTTTTGAACTGTGCATCCAATAGGTTGGCTATCTCTTCCTCGCTTAGTTGTATTTTTCCTGGAACTTTGAAGTGTTCTGTCATTAGGGCCTTTTTTTTTTTTTTTTTTTTTTTTTTTTGTCTTGGTGCAGCTGTTACTTAAAGGGGCAGAGCCTTAGGTGTTCCCTGGGGTGGGGTAAGGCTGGTCGCTGAGCTGTGACGCTGTACGTGGGGGAGGGGCTGAGAGGGAGCAATGGCGCTTGCTCCACTCTCCACCGGACCTCAATCTTTCACTCCGCTACCCATAGTCAAATTGGGCCCCTCTGGTGCTGGTTCCTGAGTGGGTGGGCTTGTGCACGCCCTAGGCCCCTGTGGGTCTCTCCAACAACCTCTCCTGTGAGTCTGGGAGTCTCTCCTGCTGACTCCCCAACCGCCATGGGCGTTTCCAATCAGAGGTTTGAGGCTTTATTTCCCCTCGCTGGAGCCCTGGGTTACGTGGTCTGCTTCTCTCCCCACCGTTTGTCCCAGTTTATCTGTGTGCGAGTGTGGGGCCTGGGGATGCTACCCACCGCTCCACCTGCCCCATTCTCCGCCACTCTTAGTCTGGCCTTCTCAGTTTATCTGCGCGAATGTGGGGCCACAGGGTCTGTCAGTGGTCAGACTACCTGCCCTGTTCGTCCCACACTCCACCAGTCTCGGTCCCGCCATGGCCACTGGAGTCCTCTCCGCCCCTCCTACAGGTCTGGATGAATGTTTATTTTTTATTTCCTTGGTGTCGGACTTCCTTGCCCTTCGATTTTCTGTCAGTTCTGGTTTTGGGAGGAGGTGCAGTGTGTCTACCTACGCTGCCATCTTGGTTCTCTCTTCACTTAAAAGTCTTTAGATTTCATTTGTAACAAGGGGTAGTTAAAACACTATTTTTAAAATTGTTTTTCAAGAACAGTTGTCTCCATTTTCTCACCAGCACTCTCTCCTGCCCCACTGACCCCCACCTCCAACCCTCGATCCTAACCCCATCCCCATTTGGACCCATTTGGCTTTGTCCATGGGTCCAAATACATGTTCCTTGATTACCCTCCCCCTTTTTTCCCCCATTATGCCCATCCCTCTTCCTCTCTGGTTACTGTAAGTTTGTTCTTTATTTCAATGTCTCTGGTTATATTTTCCTTGCTTGTTTGTTTTGTTGATTAAGTTCCACTTACAGGTGAGATCATTAGGTATTTGTCTTTCACTGCCTGGCTTATTTCACTTAGCATAATGCTCTCCAGTTCCATCATGCTGTCACAAAGGGTAGGAGCCCCTCTTTCTTTCTGCTGCATAGTGTTCCATTGTGTATCCAAGTTCTTTTAATATTGTTCAAAGACATAGCTTTAGATATCATTATGTATAGTCTATTATAAATCTTATGCCTAAGGGATAATTATTTATTTAAACCAAGTATAATTTCAAACTGTGCACTTTTATTCCAGGGAAACCATCTGGCCCCAAAGTGCAGGCCATTCTACCCCAGAACAGAAGGGATATACGTAGCTTGGCTTTCAGTGTACCTAAAGAACTTTCCAGAAACTATGTGTTCTCTTCTATTATTGGGCCTTTGGTGTTCAGAATTTCCCTAAAGCAAGGGTTGAATTTCAGAGCTGTCTGATTCTCCATATTATTTATTTATATATGTATATATAAATAAATAATATATATATATATATTCCATACATAATCTGTGTGCAAATACTTTATCACTTATTCTGGACTTACTGGAAATTGTAAATTAACAATAAGAGTTGCATCTTTAGTTTTTTCTGTTCACTAAAGAAGAATCTTATCCTTTAAGAAACACCGCATAACTGTATATATTGACAGGGGGAAAAAGGCCTATTTAATCATTTCTCTGCACATACCTGAACCTCTATTGTATCATTAAGTCAGATAAAGGTTACTATGAACTTGAGTTTCAGATTTGGATTATGGGAGCAAGCCATACAATACAGCAAATTTCTGAAGAGATCTAATGTGGCAGTTTCAAGACTCCAAGTCTTTAACAAAGGTTCAGTAAAATGGTGTTTCTTTTAGATAAAGTGACTATATCTCGTAGTTATTACCTGCAGAAATATCATAGCAGAAGGGTGGTGGTTAATGATGCAGGATTGTAAGCATATGCCAATTCCCAAGACAAATACCATTAAAGTGCTTGGAAAAACACCATCCTTGGGACTTGGACTCTTGGACCAAACTGTAGCTTGTGAAAAAAAAAAAAAAGGAGACTTTACTCAGGTCTTGAATGTCTGAAACTTAACACATCAAAAATTAGGAAGTTTTTAATACACTTTAACATTTCATATTTAAAAATGCAAAGTACATTTCATTTAGAAATTGAAACATGGTAACAATAATTAAATAGAGTTGATATCATTTAAATCTTGAGTCTTTTTCCACGACTGACTCATAGTTTATCTCTGTTTGGATACTATGATGAACAATATAGGTTGACATAACTTAAGATGAAAAATCAAAACAGGGGTCAGTAGTTTTAGAAAAACTAGAATACTTTTTGTGACTATAGATTTGTTTCACACAAACTGGTTTCAGTTCTAAGATTGTTATGATAATATCAACAAATCTTAGATCCCTTTCAACTGACTACCTTAAACATTTTTAATTAGATCCATTAACCTAAAAATGATTTTCTTGTCTCCAACAGAAATAAATCAAGCCACAATCTAATGACTGTCTGTAGCAAACTATATAAAAGTCATATTAACACAATTTAATCATAAAGTCTTTTTTGACATTTTTTTAGTTTATTAATTTGCACATAGTACCCTGAAACCCTTTTTGTAGCCATAGTTGGGAAGAAGAGATACTATAAGTATTTAATTTATAACTCTTCTACTATATGCATAGGATGATACAATTTTTTGTGTGAAATAATCAGGGACTTGGAAAAACAAGGCAGAAAATTAAAAGCCCACATATGTGTTTGGTATATTCAGTTTAAATAATTATATTTGTTTTTCCTATTTTAACAAAATTGTGGTATTACCATAAATTCTTATATTAATATTATTTGGACATATGATTTCAATGGCTATGTAAAGATATGTAATATTGTAATGTTAATATGTAATATTAATATGTAATATAATATTTAATATGCAATATTGTAATTTATTTCATCCTTTTCTGTTGTGAGCTACTTTACTAATTTCTAATTTTTTCAAATTATAAGTAGTACCTTAAAAAACAACATTGTACATAAAGTTTGCTGTTTTCTTATAATTATATTTATTGTCTTTCCCTTAATACAAGCATATTTCTACTATTTCCAAATTTCAGTGGTTGACCTCTTTATTTGTGATTTATGATAACATACAGTTGAATCTTGTTTTTTATTCAGTCTGAAAATTTTGTCACTTAGAGTATATCATTTATTTACATACAATATAATGAGTGGTACGGTTGGAAGAGGCACTTGTTTTCTGTCTGTATCATCCATGAGCCTTGAACTGAAGAATAGAAAAATTGTGTATTTATCCCACAACTAGTGAGACATAGTTTTTCCCCATCATTTTCATTGTAACACATATTTAGCAACATCTACAAAGTTGTGTAACTATGCCTGTGATGAAGATAGCAACAGTCGAAAATATAGAAAGGAAAGATGTTTTCCAGGAGAAAAAAATTGGATGTGATTTTATATTTATATAATTCAGTTTGATGTAGTTTGGTTCATCTTTTCATTTCTGAACCAAATATCTGGTTCAGATGTGTTCAGAAATATAATTCCTATGGCCAGTGTCATTAGTTGGAGTTGGTCCTGCCTGAATCCCATGGAGTGACTTTGCCTTGAGAGACAGAGCAGCCTTCTGCTGCTGGTGGAACGTGGGAGAAGTGGCAGGTAGGTGAATTTCACAGATAAGTGTCATACTCAGGAAGCATACATTGACAAAGGGAGGTAATATTGGGGGGACCATTTCTAGCTTTCTAGAGGCTGAATGAGGACCTCGATCTTGTTCTTTACTCTTTTACTCTGTTGAAGTATTTAATCTATTTTTTTAGTTTCAAATGAACACTAATACTTCACCCACAATTCTGTGCCTCAACCATGTGCTGCTTTTCTGGTCTCTAAACAAACATATGTGTCTACTAATATCTGCTTGATATGTTCTACAGGCCCCTCAAACCCAGAATGTTTAAAAACAAAGCTCATTATCTACTTTGCCTGTACTCTGTCCTTCCATCTTGGGAACGTCACAACATTTACTGTTTCCACACCCAGCCACTTCCACTGGCATAATTAATGATGAGCAAAGCCATCTACTTCACATTCATATCAGACATCACTTTCTACCTATGTTGATCTAATAGGCATTGAAGTCATTTCCCTTTTTCTAATACAGCTCACCTCCAATACACTGTTAGAATACCTTCTCTAAAGCACAGAGAAGAGTAAATATTTCTTGACATTTGGAGTGAAGTACAAAGATCTAAGAATCTTTTCAGTTCTGCTCCTTTATTATTCCCCTGGACTCACTGTGCCTCTTCCTGATGCCTTGTGCTCTCCCCCCATCCCTCTCTCTGCCATTTTCCCAACAAAACAAGCTTTCAACATTTTCTCTTCTCTTAAAGTTGATCTTGCTTCTTTGCCTAAAAGCCCTTTCTCCAAATTTGTCACTCAGTTATTTTTATTTTCTCATTTTCAATATAACTCTGAATATCACTTTCACCTGGATGACTTTCTTGACCTTCAAGTCTAGTGTTATCCCAAGTCTGGGACAGCAGATCATTATAAATGTTACATAAATAAAACAAGAGCTATGCACTTACATATATTTATTAGAAAAATAATCTCACACATCTAACCTGTCATTATGCTTATTTTCTTTCTAGGCAAGGTTTTCTTGATTTAAGACAAATTTTTTAAAAAACACATGAGACTAAAATTTATTCATTAGAAATTTGGCTGTTTTTCACTCCCCTTCTGCTTGGATAAGTTTATAGTTTTGGCAATAAAGTCAGTACTCTTGCTTTTAACTTAGTTTAATTCATGTGCTGTCATTTCAAATAGGTTATTTTGGTTTAACTGACCCTGCTGCTGTCAGATTACTTTAACACACCAAAGCTTTGCCCTTCCTAACATAACACATCTTACATAATTCTTCTCCCTAAATTTGGAAAATAGTGTTAAATTTTAAGTATGGGCAATAATGTCTGATAGGGTCCCAAACTCCCACAGTGAACCTGCCTCCATACCTGTGTATGAAAAATACATTGTTTACATTAGCACATGGATCAGTTCCTCAAGAGTGTATTTATCAACAGAAACCATTTCTGCATGAAGTTAACTACCACCCACTCCCCTGCATGCTACATAATCTTTTTTTTATTGTTGTTCAAATACAGTTGTCTCCATTTTCCCCCACCCCTTCCTCTGACTCCAGCTATCCCCACCTCCCACCCTTGATGCCACCCTTGGTTTTGTTCATGTGTCCTTTATAGTTGTTCCTGAAAACCCTTCCTCCTTTCCCCCTCATTATTCCTTCCCATCTTCCCTCTGGTTACTGTCAGTTTCTTCTTAATTTCAATGTTTCGTTATATTTTGCTTGCTTGTTTGTTTTGTTGATTAGGTTCCACTTAAAGGTGAGATCATATGGTATTTGTCTTTCACCACCTGGCTTATTTCACTTAGCAAAATGCTCTTCCAGTTCCATCCATGTTGTCACAATGAGATACCACTACATAATCTTTATTGCAGTTTATACTATGTAATTGTGATCCTGAAGTTTGAACCAAGCAGCAACATGCAAAATAATATATACACTCTCTCCCTGTTACCACTTCCTCACTCCTCTCCCTATACTGAAGATTTGAGGTAAATATAAATATAGATTACTTTTAGGCTATTGTTTGGCTTTCCAGATATACATAAATTTTGGTAAATAAAACCCATAAAATAAATCCATACCCTTGTCATGCAGAGAAAATTATGGTTATGCGTGATATGTTCCTTAAAGTGATTTCTCTTGGTGTGGTATTTATCTTACAATAGTTTGGTTAGATAGTAAGTAAACTCTCTGCCCTGTTCTTGTTGCTGTTTATCCTGCTAAGACTCATTAATAATATTTTTATCACATCAGTATAATACTGATTAAAAAGACTGCTGTGGATTCCTTTCTATTTGTTGTTGCCTTAATTTGGACCCAACATAATGATATATACGTATACACACACACATCTGCCAATAGTCATCTGCATTTAGAGTAGTTATTGGCTATTGACTACTTCCCATATGGGAAACTTGCATAATAAATGTTCCCTATACATGATTTCAATTCTCTTGCAGTAGCAATTATGATTCTTACTCTCATAAAACAGATCAAGTCTCTGGCATTCAGAGTGTTTTCAGTGGGTGTAAGTTCACAATGCAAGTATGAGGTTTTGGACCTAGGAGAGCTCAAGTGTATCTTATGTATCCACACTCTGCTTTCCAGAGCAGAGGGGCCTACTCCTGTCTGCAGCCCCCAGGCTCCTGGCTGGTTGCAGTCTGTCAGGCCACAGAGAGGCAGTGTTGAGAGCCGGAGGCAGAGGAGCACCAGGGAGCTGTCTCTTCATGGCTCCACTCCTGTCTGATTATACTGAATTTAGGTTTTGCTAACACCTTACTTTACTCCTCCAAGGTAGGGTGGGTCACCTCCAAGGTGTTTCAGCACCCATTATTGACCTTTTCAGCTGTTCATCAATCATCCTTCTAAGCACTCAAGCCCCTTCATTCTCAAACTCAAGTTGTACTTGTTTCTGGCTTGGAGCCTTTGTTTCTAAATATTTTTTGGAATATTTATTCTGAGATGTGCTTGAAGAATGTTATTTAATTACTTACGGGTGAAAGTTACTATAAAATATCTATGTTCCAATAGACCTGGCCATGCTAAGAAGTCAATAATTTATTCCTCCCAGGATGACCTAGGGCTATGTGAATCTTAGTAAGCCACAAAACCTCCTGGGAATGTACCATATATTGAAGAAAGTGACTAATATGCAATAACTTTTTGCTCAACATCATTA
This sequence comes from Desmodus rotundus, assembly GCF_022682495.2. Taxonomy (NCBI): domain Eukaryota; kingdom Metazoa; phylum Chordata; class Mammalia; order Chiroptera; family Phyllostomidae; genus Desmodus; species Desmodus rotundus. The sequence continues at coordinate 62,184,539 of NC_071394.1, forward strand.
CTTTCTATTTCTTTAGTTCTATTGTGTATTCAATATTACTGTTAAAGTCTCTGTTAATCTAGTTATCAAAAATCTAAGAATTATATTTCAGAATTCTTGTCATTTATAACTACTTTAAATTGGCATTTTTAATTTGTCTTGGAGATGAACGATTTCCTAGCTATAATTATGCTGTAGTGTAAGAATTCCAGGAAAACTGTGTTTGTAGTTCCTGTATTTTAGCAGTTTGTTTTCTGTGTGGAGGTTTTTAGCTGTATTCTGACTGCATAGTACATTCTTGCTCTTTTCAGCCAGTTTGAAAGTTATCATACAGCTTTGTTGCTTCTTTCCCTCTCATCTCATTTCTCTGCACCAGAATATCTCAGAGAGAGTTTTCCTTCCAGGACAATAGAATTCCAGACAGGCCCTAACCTTTTTAATGTAAAATGAAATGTCACTTTACCTAATAGTTTGTTGGTGATTTTGAACAAGATCCATTTTTCCTCAGAAATAAAATGAGGAAGAGAATGATATTGCCATATTTTAGAATTCTTATGTTAAAATATCAAAGTGATTTTATATTCCATTTTTTATGTTTGGTGCCAAATTATTGAATAATCTTTATTGTCTTTCTTTTTGTTCAATTAACAGAAAATATATTTATTAATCTAATTTCTTTAACAGAGGAAATGTTTTCTAAACTATCATTCTCTTACATTTTTTTCTAGAAATTTTGTTTGCAACCAATTTTACATGGGGTCCTCCAATTTCAGTATAAGTCCTCTGTGGTGAAGCTAGTAAGTCTTTTGATAAAAAATGCAGTTTCTTCTTTTTCAAGTTGAATATCTAGCATTTAACATATACATATAAAATATGCCTTTGATCATATTAATATAATCATATGTACATATCCATCTTTTCCAAAGTCAAGTTTCTCAACTAGAAAAAAAAGAAATGAAGCTAATTTAACTTCAACTTCTGTTGTTTTGAGTGTTTCATTTATCCACCTGTTCATACCTCCATCCATCCAGTCATTTTTGAATATATGAATAAATGCATATATTAATTCATTATTGCATGAATTTAGTCAGGTTTTTTTCAACACATAAGTATCAAATTCTGGGGAGAAAAGATGGTGGTGAAATAAGTGGGAGCAGAGTCCATTTCCCCCTGTGCATGGGGGAAACACCTAGCTGATCTTCTGAGGAACAGAGTGAACAGCCAATGGTATTCCAGCATATATGAAGATTGGAGACACAAAATTATAAAGGACATTGAAAAATCAGATGGTAAGGAGAATGCTTAAGGACAATAAGGTCCTTGGGACCAGTGCAGGGATCAGGGCGGCTGTAGCCCCAGGCCTGGTGCCCGCTGGGTCTGCTGCAAGATACTTCGGACAGAGTCAGACTGGGTTGTGTGAAAGGCCAGGTACTTGTTTGGACAAGCAGGCTTGAATAGGAGGAATTTTTCAAAAAGAAAAAAAGAAAAAAGAGACACTCTGCACATGTTTGAAAAATTCTCTGTAGCAGGAGCCCACTTCCTGACCCCCTACCCTGGCAGTCCCTGGACAGTGTGCACCCAATCAGCAGCCCAGCTGCCACAGGCACCCACACATGAAACACCAGGGATGGAGCACCTCCAGACTAGCCCCTGCACCCAGAGACCTGCAGGGCTGACTGGCTGTCTAGGAGGAAGGTGGAAATGTCCTGCAAAGGAAAGCTGCAAGGGGAGATGGAAGTCCCTGGAAAGACTTGACTCAGTAGGGGGATGACATACCCTGAATGGTCCCTGAGAGTCCCTACCATCTAGAACAGCAAAGAGCAAGAAGGTGGTGTGTGAGTTGCCCCAAATTGTTGCACCTCAAGGACAGCGCAACTGGTGGACTAAAGGCCTAGGCGGGGAGCAGAAGGGCACTGAGGAACTGGGCTGGAGGCTAGACAACAGTGAAGAGTGTGGCTCAGGAAGGGAGAAAAGCAACACCAATCCCTCCCCAGCCTGATGCAGCCAGGAAGACCAGAAGAATTGGCTTGAACGGTTTAAAGCCAGCAGAAGGCTTTTTTTTTAAATTCATTTTTTCTTTCTGTCCTTCTTTCTTTTTTTATTCCTTCTTCCTTCCTTCCTTTCCTTTTTTATTCCTTCTACATTCATTATTTTATTTATTTATTATTTTTATTTTAATTTTTTAAAAATTCCTACTTCCTTTCTTTTGTATTCCTCCTTCCTTCTTTCATTTCCCTTTTTATTACTTCTTCCTTACTTCCCTTTTTTTCTTCTTTTCCCACAGGTGAGACAATAAAACCTGGAGCTGTGAAAAGACCCAAAGAGGGGTCATCATAATAACAGAGGCAGTGAGACAAATTTCACATTGCTACTCCAGAGAACTTGCAAGGTGGGAGTGGAGAACACCAGTACACCTGCTGGAAGAGGAAACCCACCAACAAAAAAACCACCAACAGATAACAACAGAAGAAGGTGGAAGAGGGAATGGAACCACACTAACCTCAATCCAGGACCGATATGGAAATACAATTAAATGGTGGAAAAATTACCTACAACAAACAACTGAACAAGAGCGAGAAAGAAGCCTCAAAAACTTGTACACAAAGAAGAATCAGCTTCAACACAAACTGTCCACATCTGCACAACAGCATATAAGACGTGGTAGACGGAGTGACCCTCAATTAACCAGCTGGACAGAAGGACCCACCAAAGACCAAACAACAATCAAAACACAAAGACATACAGAGAGCCAACATAAATGACAGCCCAAGACCAGCGAGTTGAGGAGCTGAAGGAGCCTGTACCACTGGTTCTCAAAGGAATTCTACAATAGAAGTTCACACCAGAAAACCAGGGAGTTAGATCAATTTAAGAAGCAGAGGCTAACAAGAAGAGTCTCACAAACAATGGGAAGACAAAGAAACAATCCCCAAATGAAAGGAAAGGAGGAAATCTCAGAAAGAATGTTAAATGAAACAGAGGCAAGTCAACTATCAGATACTGAGTTCAAAGCAATGGTTATCAGGAAGCACACTGAGCTCACAGACAACTACCAGAAACTATAGGGAAACTACAATGAAATCATTGTAAACAATATCAGCATGAAAATGGAAACAGAAACTATCAACAAGGGCCAAGAGGAAATGAAGAATACAATTTCTGAACTGAAGAACAAAGTAGAAGGAATCAGAAGTAGGCTCGGATGAAGCAGAGGATGGGATCACTGAGCTGGAGGACAAAGTAGAAAAAAACACCCAGAAAGAGCAAAAAAAAGGAAAAGAGGCTCAGAAAGAATGAAGAGGGATTAAGGGAAATGCAGGACAACATGATACGTAATAATATCCGTATAATAGGGATACCAGAAGGAGAAGAAGAAAAACAAGGGATAGAAAACCTGTATGAAAAAGTAATGATGGAAAACTTCCGTAATTTGATGAGAGGAAAAAGTCATACAAATCCAGGAAACAGAGAGAGTCCCAATCAAGAGGATCCCAAAGAGGCCCACTGCAAGACACATCCTAATTAAAATGGCAAAATTCCAAGACAAACAGAGGATCTTAAAGGCAGCAAGGGAGAAACAGAAAGTAACATACAAGGGAGTCCCAATAAGCTTAGTGGCTGAATTCTCTTCCAGCATTTCCAAGGCTACTTGGAAGTACTTCTGTCTACTTACAAGCCAGAGAAGAATGCCAAGAAATATTCCAAGTAATGAGAACCAGATGTCTGCAACCAAGGCTACTTTATCCAGCAAGGATCTCAATTATTATAGAAGGCCAAATAAAGAGCTTCACAGACAAAAGAAGTCTAAAAGAATACACCTCCACCAAACCAGCTCTGCACGAGATGCTAAAGGGACAGCTTTAAGGAAAGGAGGGAGAAGAGAGAGTGAGAGAGAGGAACAAGGGTATGAAAAAATGCCAATGAATAACTACTTATTGATAATAACCTTAAACGTAAATGGATTATTTGTTCCAATCAAAAGACATAGAATAGATGAATAGATAAGAAAGCATAACCCACACATATGCTGCCTACAAGAGACCCACCTCAGGACAAAAGACCTACACAGACTGAAAGTGAAGGGCTAGAAACAAATTTCCAAGGAAACGGAAAGGAAAAAAAAACAGGGGTAGCAATACTCATATCAGACAAAATAGACTTCCAAAGAAGGGCCATAAAGAGAGACCCAGAAGGTCACTTCATAATATTCAAAGGAAGAATCCACCAAGAAGACATAAACATTGTAAATACATATGTACCCAAAATAGGAGCACCCAAATACATAAAGAAAATCTTGGAGGACTTCAAGAAAGATATTGAGAACAACACAATTATAGTAGAAGACTTTAACACCCCACTGTCAAAAATGGACAGAATATCAAATAATACCAAACAAAATATCAACAAGGATATAGTGTCACTTAACAATACCCTAGATGAAATGGACTTAACTGATATATATACAGAGAGCTTTTCATCCCAAGAAGCAAAATACTCTTTCTTTTCAAATGTATATGGTATATTTTCAAAGATAGACCACATGATAGGACACAAAGCAAGCCTCAAAAAATTCAAGAAAATTGAAATCATATCAAGCATTTTCTCTGACCACAAGAGACTGGAACTAGAAACCAACCCCAAAGGAAAAAAACCACAAATACTCAAAATCATGGAGACTGAATAGCATGCTATTAAACAATGAATGGGTCAAGAATGAGATTAGGGAAGAAATCAAAAACTTTCTGGAAACAAATGAAAAGAAACTCACAACAACCCAAAACCTATGGGACACAGCAAAGGCAGTCCTGAGAAGGAAGTTCATAGCAATACAGGCCTACCTTAAAAAGATAGAAACACTTCAAACAATCAACCTAACCATATACCTACAAGAACTTGAAGAACAACAACAAAGATAGCCCAGAGAAACAAGAAGGAAGGAAATAATCAAGATCAGAGCACAGTTAAATGACGCAGAGACTAAAACCACAATTCTAAGGATCAATGAATCCAGGAGCTGGTTCTTTGAAAAGATAAACAAAATTGACAAGCCTTTAAGTAGGCTCATCAAGAAAAAGAAGAGGATCCAAATAAGCACAATTAGAAATGAAAGAGGAGAGATTACAACTGATACCACAGAAATACAAAGGATTGTAAGAAATTACTACGAAGAACTGTATATCAAGAAATTTGAAAATCTAGGTGAAATGGACACATTTCTAGAAAAATATAATCTTTCAACACTGAATGAAGAAGAAGCAGAAAACCTGAATGGACAATAACAGCAGATGAAATTGAAGCAGTCATCAAAAAACGCCCAACACACAAAAGCCCTGGACCAGATGGTTTCACAGGAGAATTCTACAAAGCATTTAAGGAAGAGCTAGCCCCTATCCTTCACAGACTAGTCGAAAAAACCCAAACTGATGGAAGTCTCACCAACTCTTTTTATGAAGCCAGCATCATCCTAACCCCAAAACCAGATAAAGACACAATGAAGAAAGAAAACTTCAGGCCAATATCTCTGATGAATATAGACGCTAAAATTCTCAACAAAATATTGGCAAACCGCATCCAGCAATACATTAAAAAGATCATACACCATGACCAAGTGGGATTCATCCCAGGGATGCAAGGATGGTACAATATTTTCAAATCAATAAACATAATACATCACATCAACAACAGCAAAGACAAAATTCACATGATCATATCAATAGATGCAGAAAAAGCATTTGATAAGATACAGCACCCATTTCTGATAAAAACACTCAGCAAAGTGGGAATAGAGGGAGCATTCCTCAACATGTTAAAGGCCATATATGAGAGACCTACAACCAACATCATACTTAATGGACAAAAACTTAGAGCTTTCCCACTAAGATCAGGAACAAAAAAAGGATGCCCTCTCTCACTACTCCTATTCAACATAGTATTGGAAGTCCTAGCCACAGCAATCAGACAAGAAAAAGAAATAACAGGCATCCAAATTGGAAAGGAGGAAATGAAACTGTCACTTTTTCCAGATGACATGATAGTGTATATGGAAAATCCTATAGACTCCAACAAAAAAATACTCGACCTAATAAATGAATTTGGCAAAACAGCTGGATACAAAGTCAATACTCAGAAATCAAAGGTATTCCTGTATACCAACAATGAAACTGTAGAAACTGAAATCAGGAAAAAAATCCCATTTGATATAGCAACAAGAAAAATCAAGTACCTAGGAAAAAAGCTAAGCAAGGAGGTAAAAGACCTGTACTCAGAAAACTACACAACACTGAAGAAAGAAATTAAGGAAGACACAAACAAATTGGAGCATGTACCATGCTCATGGATTGGATGAATTAACATCATCAAAATGGCCATACTACCCAAAGCAATTTATATATTCAGTGCAATCCCTATTAGAGTACCCATGACATATTTCACAGATATAGAACAAACATTTCAGAAATTCATATGGAACCATAAACGACCCCGAATAGCTGCAGCAATTTTGAGAAAGAAGAACAAAGCAGGAGGGATCACAATACCTGATATCAAAATCTATTACAAGGCCGCTGTAATCAAAACAGCCTGGCACTGGCATAAAAACAGGCACATAGTCCAATGGAACAGAACAGAGAGCCCAGAAATAAACTCAAGTCTATACAGACAATTAATATTTGACGAAGGAGGCCGGAGCATAAAATGGAGCAAAAACAGCCTCTTCCACAGATGGTGTTGGGAGATCTGGACAGCTACGTGCAAAAAAATGAAACTCGATCACCAACTTACACTATACACAAAAATAAACTCCAGATGGATAAAAGACTTAAATATAAGTCGTAACCCCATAAAAGTCCTAGAGGAAAACATTGGCAGGAAAAACTCAGACACTCCACGCAGCAACATCCTCACAGACATGTCCCCTAAAGCAAGGAACATAAAGGAAAGAATAAACAAAAGAGACCTCATCAAAATAAAAAGATTCTGCATGGCTAAAGAAAACAGCATGGAATTACAAAGACAAGCAACTGTATGGGAAAACATATTTGCTAATGATACCTCAGACAACTGGAGAGCATTATGTTAAGTGAAATAAGCCAGAGGGTGAGGGACAAATACCATATGATCTCACCTTTAACTGGAACATAATAAATAGAAGAAAAAAGGAAACAAAATATAACCAGAGTCATTGAAGTTAAGAACAATCTAACAATGGGCAGGGGGGAGTGGGGAGGGGATAGTGAGGAGAGGGGATTACAGGAACTACTATAAAGGACACATGGAGCAAATCACGGGGGAGGGTGGAGGGGGGAGGGAGGGGGGTTCAACTGGAGTGGTGTGGAGGAATGGGAGAAAAGGCACACAACTGTAACTTAATAACAAAAAATTTAAAAAAAACCCTATTTTTCCTAAGAAGTGAAGTTGACAAAACAGAGGGATACAAAGTCAATATTCAGAAATGGAAAGATTTTTGTACATGAACAAGTAAATATAAGACAGAGAAATTAGGCAAAATATCCCATTTACTATAGCAAAAAGGAAAATAAACTACCAAGTAATAAACGTCAACAAGGAGGTAAAAGGCCTTTACCTGGAGAACTACAGAACACTGAAGAATGAAGTTAAGGAAGACACAATAAATAGAAGCATAAACTGTGTCAATGCAGAGGAAGAATTAACTAACATTATTAAATGTCCATTCTACCCAAAACAATCTATAGAGTCAATGTAATCTCTATCAAAATACCAATGACATTTCAGACATAGAACAAATATTTCAAAAATTCACATGGCTCCATAAATGACCCTAAATATTGTTAGCAATTTTGAGGAAGAACAAAGAGGGATCACAATATCTGATACCAAACTATTCCAAGTCCACTGTACCAAAACAGCATGGCACTGGCATATGAATGGACACATAGATCAATGGAACAGAATAGAGAGCCCAGATATAAACCCTTGTCTCTATGGTCAATTAATATTTGACAAAGAGGGCAGAAGCATAAAATGAGTTAAACATAATCTCTTCAATAAATGGTGTTGGGAGATCTGGACAAGTAAGTATGCAAAAAAAAAAAAAAAACAAAACCCAAAGAAATTAGACCACTAACTTACACCATATGGAAAAATAAACTTAAAATGGATAAAAGACTTAAATATAAGCTGCAACACCATAAAAGTCCTAGAGAAGAATATAGGCAGGGAAATTTCATATATCCCACTCAGCAATACTTTCACTGATACGTCCCCTATTGCAAAGCATATAAAGGTAAGAATAAACAAATGGGACTACATAAAAATAAGAAAGCTTCTGAATGGCTAAGAAATCACCAGCAAAATGAAAAGGGAACCAACTGTATGGGAAAACATATATGCCAATGGGACCTTGGACAAGGGTTTGGTTTCCAAAATGCATAAAGAACTCACACGACTTCACTCCAGGAAGACAATTCAATTAAAAAAATGGGCAAAGGACCCAAACAGACACTTCTCTAAGGAAGACATATAGAAGAACCAGAAACATATGATAGGATGCTGAGCATCACTAGCCATCAGAGAGATGCAAATTAAATCCACTATGAGATGCCACTTTGCACCAGCCAGAGTGGCCATTATTAACAAATCAAGAAACACAAGTGCTGGCGATTCTGTGGAGAAAAGGGAACTTTAGTACACTGTTGGTGGGAATGCAGAATGGTGCAACCATTGTGGAAAATAGTATGGAAACTCCTCAAAAAACTAAAAATGGAACTTCCTTTCAACCCAGTGATTCCACTGCTGGAAATATACCCTAACAATCTTAAAACACCAAATCAAAAGAACCTATGTACCCCAATGTTCATAGCAGCACAATTTACAGTAGGCAAGTGATGGAAACAGCCTAAGTGCCTATTAGTAAATCAGTGGATCAGAAACCTGTGGTACAGCTACAGGATGGAATACTACACAATAGAAAGAAAGAAGAAACTTCTATCCTTCATGTCAGCATGGATGGAACTAGAGAGTGTTATGCTAAGTGAAATAAACCAGGCAGTGAAAGACAAACATCATATAATTTCACCTATAAATGGAAGCTACTCAATGAAACAAACAAGTGAGCAAAATAAAACCAGAGACATGGAAATAAATAACAAACTGACAGTGACCAGAGTGGAGGAGGGAGAGGAATAATGGTGCAAAGAAGGGGAAGGCGCAAGTCAAGGAACATGTTTAGAGGACCCAGGGGTATGGCAACAGGGTGGGGATTGACTCTGGGAGATGTGTGATGGCAGGGGGGTGGGGCAGAAAGGAAGAGCAATTGGAAAAATGTGGGACAATTGTAATTAAACAACAATAAAAAATAAAGAAAAGAGAAAAAGAAAAAATCATACTTTTGAGAGTTCAACATAATACAAATCTGTACAATTTTCAAAACTGATCTCTTAACAGCTTCTTTATTTTTCTTTATCAGCTTCATAATTGTTCTTAGTTATAATTGAATTTATTCTAACATATATTATAACTCTCTAAAAATTTGTGTGAGAATATTAATTTACTCCTAAACTAGACAGAAAATGCTTGTTTAGTGGATATTTAATAAAAATATGATAGCAATAAAAATATCATACAATTGCATCATTTATAGACATTTGACATCACTTTTTCATTTGCTGACATTTTTATGGGAGAATTTTGCAACAAATGTATGATAAACAGATTAGTAGCTGGGATCTATCTTTATACCACATTTCCCCATAATTAAAATATGCTGTGTAAACCAGGTGTTCATTAGTGCAATTGGCATATTTAGTTTCTATTTTTTGGGGGTGTGTGTCTTATTTCCCATCCTTGATTTCTCTTCTAAAAGAATACCATAAGTACAGTTTATCTGTATAATCCTCTTCATTGCAACATTTCATAACAATACCTTATTTTGAATTAATTTGTTAGTTAATGAAAGTCTATTTTACAAAAGTTTTAAAGTCACTGTATGACTAACATGCATATTAAAATTCATAGCAGGTAACGTAATTTTATCTAAATATTAATGCATTGTCTCCTATAGTACATAGATCATGTATAACTAGGCAACTTATCTTTTCATTGTTGTTCAATTACAATTGTCCCAATTCTTCCCTGTTGCTCTCCCCTGTCCCATCTACCCCTCCTCACTGTAAATCCCCACCCTGTTGTCCATGTTCATGGGTCATTTATACTTATTTTTTAACTAGGCCCTTCCCCTTCTTTTCTCCTTATCCACCTCCCATCTCCCGTCTGGTCCCTGTCAGTCTGTTACTTGTTTACAAACCTCTAGTTCTATTTTGCTCATTTATTTGTTTTGTTCATTAGGTTCTACTTATAGGTGAGATCATAGGGATTTATCCTTCACCACCTGGCTTATTTCACTTAGCATAATAACTCTCCAGTTCCATCCATAGTGTAGAGAAGAGTAAGAGTTCCTTCTTTCTTTCTGCTGCATAGTATTCCATTGTGTAAAGGTACCACAAGTTTTTGATCCACTCATTTCCTGATGGGCACTTAGGCCGTTTCCACCACCACTTGGCTATTGTAAATAATGCTGCTATGAATATCCAGATGCATAGGTTATTTTGATTTAGTGTTGCTGGATTCTCAAGATATAATCCCAGCAGTGGAATCGCTGGGTCAAAAGGTAATTCCATTTTTAGTTTTTTGAGGAAATTCCATTCATACTGTTTTCCACAGTGGCCGTGCCATTCTGCATTCCCATCAAAAGTGTACTAGGGTTCCCTTTCCTACCCATCCTCACCAGTACTTGTTGTTTGTTGATTTGTTAATGTTGGCCATTCTGATGGATGTGAAGTGGTATCTCACTGTGGTTTTAATTTGCATCTCTCTGATGATGGCTAGTGATGTTGAGCATCATTTCATATACCTATGGGCCCTCTGTATGTCAGCCAATTAATTTTTATCCAAGTTTTTATCCTCTCTGCTCTCTTGTTTGTATTAATTTGCTTTGTACATACTTTATTCAAACACAGTTCAAAGGTAAATGTAAATGTAGCTTTGCTGATTTTTTCTAAAAGATGGAACACCTCCCACCAACCCAGCAAATGTTCTACAGGGCAATAAACCATGATTTTTTCTATGTTTGTGAAATAAACTCTTTCTAAGTGCATTAAAGAGTCTTGCACACTCTGAGTCTTCCACACTCTTTCTCCTACACTGTAGAGAAAATATTTGTTGTTTTGAATGGTGCCTAAATTCAAGTTCTTCCAGGATGCTTGCCAACTCATGTTCTCTTTTCTCAACACACATTGCATATTGGGTACTATATATCCACAAAGCTTATACATTTTTAAAATTTTCATCATTAATCTAAGAAAAAATGAAAGCACACTCATTACTATGACTCTTTAATTGAAACTTTATGGTATTTATATAAGTTCTACTTACAAAATGTCTACACTGTGTTATCCCATAGTTGGGATGATGACCTGTATTTGATCAATGCTTTCTCGCCTTCCACTGGGAAAGTTAATTGGATCACAGATTCCAATTCAACACAGGTAATTTGAATTGTTAAAATGTCTTTAACAAACTATTTTGATAGGTGTTTTTCCTTCTTTTTTTAAAGTATGAATTTCAAGGAAACTTAGACTTTTAAATTACTTTAATTGGATTTTTATCTACTTAAATTTCATTTAGCCAATGTGCATTTATTAAATATTCATTATATTCCAAATCCTTGTCTTAGGGCTGGGAGAAAATACAAAAGTTAATAACTCAGAGATATAGCCATTAAGTTGTCACTAATCTGTAATGACATATTTGCAATTTATTTTGATAAGGGCTATAATATTCTTTTTTTAAAGATTTTATTATTTTTATTTTAATTTTTAAAAGATTTCATTTATTTATTTTTAGAGAGAGGGGAAGGGAGGGAGAAAGAAAGAGAGAGAAACTTCAGTGTGCGGTTGCCTCTCGTACACCCCCCTACTGGGGATCTGGTCTGCAACCCAGGCATGTGCCATGACTGGGAATTGAACCAGCAACCCTTTGATTTGCAGTCTAGTGCTCAATCCACTAAGCCACACCAGCCAGGGCAGATTTCTTATTTTTAGAAAGAGGGGAAGGGAAGGAGAAAGAGAGGGAGAGAAATATTGATGTGTGAGTGATACACCAATTGGTTGCCTCCTACCTGCCCCCAACCGAGGACCTAGCCTGTGACCCAGGCATGTGCTTGGACTGGGAATCAAACTGGCAACCCTTTCGTTCACATGCCAGCAGTAGATCCACTAAGCCACACCAGCCAAACAGGGCTATAATATTCTTAAAGTTGTATGAAAACTAAGGAGAGAGAGCATTTAACTCCATATTTGGGAAGGCATCAAAGAAGAAGTGACATTTGAACTAGGTCCTCAGGTGGAGGTGGAATTCTGTTGTGGTAAAGGATAATTTGGGTGATAGGGAGAGTGTGGTTAGAATATAGTGTGAAAGTGCAGTCTACGGCCATACTACCCTGAATGCGCCTGACCTCTTCTGATCTCGAAAGCTAAGCAAGGTCGGACCTGGTTAGTACCTGGATGGGAGAATATAGTGTGAAAGTGTAATGTTAGGATAGAGAGCTCAGGTATTAATGGACATTGTATTAATTACGGTGGTTTTGTCTGCAAGACACAAACACCATTTATTATCTCAATAAATAAAAGATCTACGACAGGGTGTTCCAGGGTTGGTTTAATGACTCAGTGGTGTAATCAAAGACCCAGAATCTTGTTCTAGGTGCTACTGCTGTCTTGCATACATGGATGTCTCTGTTCATGGTTTTGAGATGTGAACTCTACCTTCAAGCACCAGATTCTTGTGCCATAGCTAGGCATCAGAAATAAAGTGTGCAGGGACAAAAAGAAGGGCTTTGGCTTTCTCTTTCTGTGTGTCTCATGTTTTATCCAAGGGATACATTTTGCTATATAGCTGGGAAGACTGACTAGTGAGCTGAAAGTTCGGGGTTTCATCATTTGATCAGATCTTCACACAATATACAATGTTCACTTTCAGCCTTTGCAAGACTTTTATAGAAATGCTATGGAAATTGATGAATATGAACACCTTGAGCCTCTTATCTAAACACAAAATATTGTTGTACTAATTCTCTTACCTAATAGCACAAAGAAATAGCACATGTAAAAATGAATTAAAATTTAAAAGAAGTATAATTATTTGCAAAGATGAATGTTTTAACACCTTTTAGTCTTTCAAGTATTTAGAATGATTTGGACAATAATCATTCAGATGAGAAGAAAGATGGATGTCAAGTAGTAGGTTCCTGATTTTAAGAGGTGAACTAGATAAATATTTGCCTCTTTTAAAATTTTCTCAAAAAGTTTGTAATCTAAATACATTAAGTGGTAGATTTAGGTACTACTAAATCCGATTGTTTAAATGATGTTTTTTGGACTGAAGATAGCAGCCAAATAGGTGGAAGCTGAGTGCACTTGCTCCTGCCCCCAACCCAGATTTTCAGCTGAACTTCTGACAACCAACCTGAACAATCAATGGAATCTTAGCTGATATGAAGTTCTGAAGCAAAGGAGTACAGAACGTGCTTCGTACCATCCAGTAACAGGGTTTTATAAGTGGAAGGGGAAATACCCTGTGCATGGCTCCTGTCTCAGCTGAGAGACAAGATGGAAATTGCTAATCATCAGAGAAATTCAAATTAAGACCTCAATGAGATATCATCTTATACCTGTCAGAATGGCTACTATCAATAAGTCAATAAACAAGTGTTGGCAAGTTTGCAGAAAAAAAGAGAACCCTAGTGTACTGTTGGTGGGAATGGAACCACTGGTGTAGCCACTGTGGAAACAATAATGGTGTATCCTTTAAAAATAAAAAAATGGGCCCTGGCTGGTGTAGCTTAGTGGATTGAGTGTGGGTTGTGAACCAAAGGGTCGCTGGTTCGATTCCCAATCAGGGCACATGCCTGGGTTGTGGGCCAGGTCCCCAGTGGGGGCCATGTGAGAGGCAACCACACATTAATGTTTTTCTCCCTCTCTTTCTCCCTCCCTTCCCCTCTCTCTAAGATAAATTAAAGTTACTAATATGTAATAATTTAAGAAAATTAGTTATTTGTCATTGATTCTGGCCCTCCATTCATAAATTGCCAGTTATTTTTTTCAATATAATTTTTAAAAAGTTATTGGCCCTGTGTGGATGCCTGAGCTGGTTGGAGCATCATCTTGTACAGCATAAAGGTGGCAGGTTAGATCCCCAATCAAGACACATATCCAGGTTGTGGGTTTGACCCATGGTCGGGGCACATAAATAGGTTGCAGCTTCAATTCCCCCATTCGTGTGTGTATAGATATTTCTCTGTGACATGGATTTTTCTCTCTCTCCCTTCCTCTCTCTCTAAAATCAATAAACATACCCTTGAGTAAAGATTAAAAAAAAAGATTTGGTGATGTTTGGAGAACTAGGTCTGGGTCTCATTTAGTATAATACAAAATTATGAGGTTGAATCCATTGGCTAAGAGTTTTATGTGCAATGATAAAAAAGAACAACTGAACTATTCTCTGTAGTACTCACACACACAACTCTCCCACAAACACAGAATGACAAAAAATGCACATGAAAAATATAGCAAAGAATCCAGCTTCTTGGGGAATAAGCACTGATTAACATTCATTAGTATAAACATGGGAAGAAAACTTAATAGTTTAGTAGTGACCAGGATACTTATTTATAGAATACAAAGTAATTACAAAAGAATATTAAAAACATATTTTAAAGTACCAAATATAAAATATAATACATAAATGTTAATGATAATTACTTTACATGAGTTAGGAATTAGTTAGATATTGACATTCATGATACAATCATAAGATGTTGCATTTAATATTGCAATAGATGTTTTCTGACAGAGATAAAAAGGAAAACAATATTTACAGCAATGTATGTTCTTGTAATAAATATATGATCTGTTTTTAAAGCACTAGGCCACAATAGATTTTGTTTTCTTTCATATTATCTTGTTTAACCTGAGAGCAATAATTGGTTTTTATGTCACTTCTTCGATTTTATTTCTTGCAGCTTTGAATTTTAACAGTTTTCTAAGATGTGCATTGATTTTGAAGCTTTGCCAGTGCTTTTGGCTTTTGCTACTATATGTAAAGAAATACATGTTAAGCTTTCAAGTTATTGATCTTTTGAAGAAAGAAAGATTAAAAGATGCTTTTATTTAGTGTTAATGTAAAGATTATCATAACATTTTTCTGACATTTGTCCCATTTTAAAGACCATATCCAAACTTCAGGCAAAACCATCAAAAATATAGATATATTAGGCTCCCATCAATATATTTTCCTATCTCTGTCACTGATGCATTTGTAAGATATTTAAATTTTCAGCAAATTTTATAGTGAATGAGTTCTTCAAATACTTATATTGTAAATGCCATTCAATTTAATCAAACCAGCACTTTTTTGAACCCAAATATATGCCTGGCATTTTGCTTAGAGATGACAAGGCAGTCATACTTAAATAGACACAGTGCTTGCCTTACAGACTGGAGTAATAATCCATTAGTGTGTATTGGTATATTTCTGTCTTTATGCTTAAAATGAAAAGAAAAATCTTTTTTACAAAAGTATTGTCCCAAGAATGTATTTGCAAGATGAATTAAACAAGCCTATAGGATAGGAAAAGATGTTAAGATTAGAAACATATTAGAAATCATGATAATTAAAACTGTGATTGTAAATAATAGCTTTTGCAAATTTGCTTCTGGGAAAAAAAAGGAAAACTGGGTGAATGCTAGAGCAAAACTGGGTGAAAAACTAGAGCAATAATAACATTCTTCCTGGGACCATAAACCACAAAGGAGAAGCCATCCACATTCATTTCCATCACATGATTTCTGATAGCTAACATTTTCTCCTGCATGTCTGCTTCATTTTCCTCCTCTGCAATCTGCCTTTCCCCTCCTCAGCACTGGCTGTCTCAGAGCTCCAGTACGACATTCTGACCTCAGTTCCCCTCTTCCCAACCTCCCTCAAGTCTAAGTCTTTCTCAGAGCCTGTCATGATCTGTTAGGATTGTGAGCACATGGTATTGAGAGAAAGGGTGTGTAGGGGAGGCAGGGAGGATGGGAGCCTAACCTATCTGTCTGGATTAGCTGTTTCCTATCAAGGGCTCTTTGACTGTATTGATATAGTCAAGAGAGCATATATTAATAGTGTCTTCATTTTATAGAATAATAAACTGATATTTATAGGTGAAGCAATTTTCAAAAAGTGAGACCATTAGGAAGTGTCATGACCAAGTTGATGTGACTTCACTGTTAACTGCTATGTTTTCCCAGATCTCTAGAAATAGATGCAAGAAACAAGTGTTAGATCTTTATTTGAGAGATGAAATCCTACAGTGAGGTAGAGGGGGAAGGGAAGTAAGGTGAGAGCATGGGGGAAAATGCATGGTGCTGAGCTGGGTGCTCATTACTTCTTCACCATGAACCACAAATGGGACTTAGTAAATGGCTTGGCTGGCGCAATTGTACAGATATCTGGACAAATGCCATAGAGGATCTCTGCCTTGGAACACTTCAGGAAAAAAGTGACTTATCTTCCTGGCTTTTTCCATTTTCTGTCTCCCATTGGACAATGTATGCTTGAAAGCAAACCATACACATAAGAAAGAGAAGGCTTTGCACCAGCTCTTGTGGAGGACATGTGTGGGCCAATCCAGAGGGGTTTGTTGTGGTAGTGACAGAGGCAAAGTGAGGATATATGATACAGTCAAACAACCATCAAAAGTTATAGTAGAAGATATACAAGAGCACTCAACTCAGGTTTTAGTTCTCACAATTTCCTTAAAAATTAACTAGAAAAAGATTATCCTGATAAACTATCAAAAGTCCACAAGGAGACCTATGTAAGAAGGGTCTGTATCCATGTTCTGCATTGCCTCATAGCACTGTAGGTGGTAGCTCAGATTTTGAGTTAATTTATGGGGTCACAGCTAGTTAAATGACCATTATAACATGATTTATGCAGTAAACAAGAACGACCAATTGGATTTAATTGTAGATACATGAGAAAATTCTAAAATACAATGTTAAATAAAAAATAAAACACAATTAGCGGGTATAGTGTGTGAAGTAACAAGAGATTGTCACTTGCACTTGAATGAAGAGGATAAAACCACAGAGCCGGAGCCCAAGCAAAATTGTGAGGACTGAATTCTAAGTACTAACAAGTCATTGCCAATAGAGACTCACCGTCACTTCCATCTCTTACAATGTGTAAGGAGGACTGCAAAGGTGAAGCTAACATCAATGGGATCAGGGAGACAAGGTGGATATGTAACAGTCACATGTTGATATGTGTAATAGGTTGGAATCTCAAGGAATTCAAGCTACCCACTCAGTCTACAAGCACCAAGGAGCCCAGTTTTTCTCACTGTCTTTTATTGTGTGCCCAAGATTAGTGCACCTATGGCTGCAGATAGGGCTGGGATCTGAGTAAGTTCTCCCTGAAGCACTCAGGCATCTCCACAGTACGAGACAGTGGATCACCAAAGGGCAGAAGATCTAGGCCCTCCATGGAACACTGTGTGCCTGTGACATTGAAGAAAGTGGATGTCAAAAGCTAGAGGAAGAGTGAGAGTGCTAAGAGAAGTTCCCCCCATGGCATCCTGGGCTTTTACTGAACCCTGTGCAGCTGTCCTGTAGAGACCAGTGGCAAGGTTGCACAATGGCTAACTCTCCCGCAAGGACAGAACCTAAAAAGTGGGGATGGAGAGCAAGCATAACTCTCCTGTATTGGAAAAAGCTGGCAGGTAGCATAGAAAACACAGTTCTCTCACAGTTCAGAAAGCTTTTACATGGTTTATGAAGTCACATAATACCATTTGAAAGTAGACTTGATTACTTTTTTACTATATGATGTTTTTAACATCATATAGTAAATGGTAGAGCATTAAAAGCTGCAGCTGTAACTAAAAGAGCCAATTTAATTAACAAAATTTATAAAAGCAGTCAGATCACCCTAAATAAGTAAAGAATGAAGGCACACGGAAATATAGAAAGATTGATTAAATAGAAAACAAATATAAGTAGTAGACTTCAATGAACTCAACTAATTGTTATAGCAAAAATAATATATATTATTCATATATATTTTATATTATGTATAATAATATATAAAACAGTATATTATTATATATTATATGAGTAATATGTAATGTGTAATATAATATAACATGTAATATATGTATTCTATAATGCATATATTACATATTATTACATAATTTGTAATATATATTACATAATATATAATATATAATATAATATCTATTTATTATATATACATATATAATTCAGTCATCATATATATGGGTTGAACCCTTCAATTAAAGGGAAGAGCTTGAAAGACTGGAATTAAAAAAAAAACACATAGTTATCTGGGGTCATCTAACACATAGGATACTCCTGAAGTCCCCTCCTCCTTCAGACGCAACAATGTATAGTTGCCCATGGAGCAATTGCTTCTGAAAGAATCCAGAAACTAGCTGAGAGACTTCTACACATAGAGCAAAAGAGAAAATACCCACATGGATGCAAATAGGAAAAGCTGACACACTCTCTCCATAAACCCCATATCCAATCAAGTACAATGCCATACAGTTGGGAGGGAGCCCCAACTCTAGTTCCCTGCTGAGGGTTAGAAGGTTTGGACTTCACATTTTAGTGCCTCAACTTTTAAGCCTTGTACCCAAAAGCCAGGTCATCAAAACACCTGACTCTGAGAGCCTATGAGACTTGCATATTCCAGACCCATTCGACTAGAGCTAACAACAGTTGTTTTCCAGATGTGAGCACTGGTTGTTGGTATCTGCCAGAGCACAACGCAGAGGGACAGGCAAAACCTCCAGCTCCCAGGCACTTCCTAAAAATGGGCCATGTGCACTTAGATGCTGATTCTGAGGATTGTGATTATAATTTAGCACATGTTTTGGGGCCTGCAATGACTCTTCCTTGACACCGGGAACCAGCCAGACTCCCACGCTGGCTCTCCCGAGCTCACTCCATCTTGCCACTATCTCCCTGGAAGGAATCTGTACAAAAGTCTGGGCCCCAGGGTCCCCATGTCACCCAGCTTTGAGCCAATGTGTTTTGCCTTCTTGAGTCCCACAGGACTGTCACAAAGGAGTTGTTAACCAGCTCTCACTCAGGGCTCAGCACAGAGGGAGTAAGTACCGTACATCTCCTAGTCTTTCCCTGAAAAGTGTCCTTCTGTGGACTTTTACAGCTGCTGCTGGAGGGTCAGGCTTCTAATTCAGCAGCATGTCATGAATGGCTTCTGCAATACTTTTGTTTTCATATGTATTAAACTAGGACAAAAAAATCTATCACCAAAGTTGTGTATTAAAAATATTACAAATGTTTAGTATGTTATCAGATATATGTTGCATTTAATGCACACTAGTATTAATATTATCTGTGCAGGTATTCTAAATAAAATATTTATCTAATATTATATCTAAATGTTATATTATATATAAAATATTATGTTAACTATATTAATGATTTTAAGACCTTTATTTTTTAAATATGTGTATTATCACACCTGAATTTAAAGCATAAAAAGCATTTACTGTAATTTTATTCTATTATATTTGATTTTTCTAGTCTATCCATCCTTTCTTCTTTACTCTTCTGAAGGAGCCATTTAGACACCAATATACCTATGTTAACTTTGTTTTTAACCCTTCAAATAAGGCAAACATTAATACTAATTGACCAACAACTGAAACAACTTGTTTTTTTAATGGTGTTTGTTTTTCAAAATGTTAGACAAGTAAAAGAAATAAAATTGAAAAGTTGAGAGTCATATGTTTAAATCTTACTTTTGTGCTGAGGTAAATTTAACAAGAGAGTACATTTATTTATTGTGGATGGATTTCTCTTATATAATTGCATTGTATTGGCATCTACGGTTTGTGTGTGAATAACAGTCTCGCCCTCACTATGCCGTACCTCCACATTCCTATTGGACGTTGGGTTTGAGTTATAATGGTACATTAAATTTTAACTGCAGATATAAAGCTGCTTTTTTATTTGAATGTGCAGCTTTATGCACCCACAGTTTCACTATGCAGCTTTCAGTATCCTTTTATGCTCCAAATTCTTTTTTTTTCTAGAATTCCACTGGTCCTTGAATGCAATTATTTGTATGAGGTATGTTTGGTCAGTGAGGCATGTAATGCATTTATAAATTACACAGTCAAAATTTTGCAAAGAAGAACTCTAGCCTTTATTTATAGTACTTAAAAATCACAATCTGTGTCATAAAATAAGATCAATATTAAACTATAAAATACAAGAAATAGCTTTGAAACTCTTTAAAAATCATGGGTCTTTGTATTCTGTTCTCCTAATAGTAGCTAATCTTAAGCATGATTCACTATGTTTTATGTGCCCTTGAGAAATATATATAGTCACTTATATGTTCCTCATGCGTGGATGGAGGGTATAATAATAACAAACACAGTTTTAAGAACTTGGTGCTATTTCATTTAATTCTTACAGTAATCCAATAAGTTAAGTACTAATGTCATCACCCTGATTTCATAGATAAGAACAGTGATGCTCAAAAGTTTAAGGAATTTGACAGAAGATACTAATCAAGTAAGTAGCTGTTTAGACACAAACTCAGGTCATAAGACTCTGGAGCTTACACCCTTAACCAGCAGGTGGGATGTTACATTTTCAATACAAATAATTATCATTATCTATGACATTCCAGAGACTGCTGTGTGTCAGTGATTTTTAATATATCATCTTAACTTTTACAATAATCCAGGAGTGGATCTCCCACATCTGCAAATAAAATTCTCAGAGAGGCTAACTGGCCACATCATTAAACAGGCAGAATTTTTTCAGACTCAATCTCTTGCACTCCAAAGGAAGTAGCCTACTTATGCCTGTTGTAATAAATGGAAAACCTTGGATGCCTATGTACTTGACAGGTCAAGGAAGTCTCTTTGGGAAATGTGGTCTGAAGAAGGAAAGGAGACAGAAATGTGAAAATCCACAAGAAAGTGCTTTCAGTTATGCCCTGTTCTTCTAGTTCTGTTGAGTTTTTAAAAATCTAGAAGTGGCTTTTGCACATTATATTTCTGTGTGCAGAAATACCTTTTGTTGTCTGCTCAGCATGGCTGGGTCAGGGAAAAGAGCTAGAGAGTAGATTGATTTTATATGAAGCCATCTCAGATAAATTGACACTAAATTTTAGAAAGGATTTTCTTTGCTCCAGAGTTCCAGGGAGTGTTATTTTATGCCAGAGAATGTTTATGGCGATTAGGGAGTAAAAGAAAAAACTATATTCAATATAAGCAGCATAACGATGTGAACAAGAGAGTCTGTGTTACAGGGCCTGCTGTTTCTGCCAGGGATGCCCAACCCATCGTCCATGGGCTGCATGTGGCTCAGGATAGCTGTGAATGTTGCCCAACACAAAATCATACATTTAATTAAAACCTTTTTTTTGCTCAGCAGTTTTCATTAGTGTTTGTGTATTTAATGTGTGGTCCAAGACAACTTTTCTTCTTCCAATGTGGCCCAGAGTTGCCAAAAGTTTAGACACCCCTGCCAGAATGCAGGGGATACTATACCTTCCCAAACCTCACTTTTCTCACCTATTACACAGGTTAATAAAATTCTGGTCACTAGGGGAACTGCCAGCTCTAATAATCTGTGCGATTATGGAGGCAGGCGGAACAAAAAATATTGATTTCAGAAGAAAATAGTAAGTAGGAAATTAGACATAAAGTCATGTTAATGGTATATTTGTTAAGTCATATCAGCAAAATTCCTCCAGTTGTTACATACACTAGCTGAGAAGCAAAGGTGCAAAGTGTGCAATAAATTCTACAAAAAGAAGCTAAAATATATGTGTTTAACTTCAGAGTATTTAGATAAAAAAATTTCTCTGTCATCCAATCAGAAGACATCAGCACGAAAAACACAATAAAATGTGTGTACTTAGATGCTGCTCTGGACAGCAAGTCTTAGGCACACCTTCAATATTCTCCATTAGGCATGGTTTCTATGATTTCCTGTTTTATATGCATATACAATCATCAACATAAATAGTGATGTTCTATTGTGTTTTGAAAAACTATTCCATTCCATGCAATTGATATATTAGTGAACAATTTGAATACAATGGAAATTACATATTTGCTTATGCATAATTTCATTCCTGAGAAACATAAGATGAACACAGATGACTACATCCAGCCAAGCTGTGCTGTGTAGGAATACACAAAACACACATGTACAGACACCTGTGTAATCTATTAATTTTTGACAGAGGAAACAAACACATGCAATAGGCTAAAGATAATTAATTCAATAAATGGTGTTGGGAAAATTGGACAGATACATGTAGAAAATTAAAATGAGACCACATTCTTACACCACAAAAAAGTAAATTCAAAGTGGATCAAAGACTTAAATGTTAGATCTGATACCATAAAAATCCTAGAAGAAAACATAAGGAGTGAAATCTTGAACATTGCTCATATCAATTTTTTATTGGATATGTAACCCAGGTAAAGGAAACAAAAGAAAAAATAAACAAATGGGACTATATCAAGCTAAAAAGTTTTTGCCCAGAAAAGGAAACCATCAACAAAATAAAAAGACAACTCACAGAATGGGGGAACATATTCACAGATACATCTGATAAGGGGTTAATATCTAAAATTTATAAAGTACTCAGGAAACTCAACACCAAAAAACCAAACAACCCAATGCAAAAATGAGCAAAGGATCTGAATAGACACTTCTCCAAAGAAGACATACACATGGCCAATAGCCATATGAATTAAAACCACAATGAGATACAATATCACAATTGTCAGAATGGCTATCATCAGTAAATCAATAAATAACAAGTGCTGGTGAGGATGTAGAGAAAGAGGAACCCTACTGCACTGCTGGTGGGAATGCAGATTGGTGCAGCCACTGTGGAAAGCCATATAGAGACACCTCAAAAAATTAAAAATGTATCTGCCTTTTGACCCAGTGATTCCACTTCTGGGAATATATTGGAAGGAACTCAAACCACTAGTTTGAAAGAAGATAAACACCCCTATGTTCATTGTGACATGATTTACAATAGCCAAGATATGGACGGAGCCCAAGTGTCCATCAGTAGATGAGTATATAAAACAACCATGCAACAATTACACAATGAAATACTATCCAGCCATAACAAAGAAGAAAATTTTACCCTTTCTGACAGTGTGGATGGACCTGGAGAACATTATACTAAGTGAAATAACTCATTCAGAGAAAGACAAATACCATATATTTCACTCATATGTGGAATCTAATGGACAAATTGAACTAACAAGGAGAATGGGGACAGACTCATAGATGGAAAGCAGGATGACAGCCAGTGGTCAGGGGGTAAGGGTGCAGGGATTGAACAAAAAGGAAAAAGTCTTCATGGACATGGACAACAGTGTGGTGATTGCTGTGGAGAAAGGGTAAAAGGGGCCAAAAAAAATAAAAATTAAAAAAATTAAAAAAAAATAACACGTGCCCAGACCTCAGACATCTACCAGCTGCCTTGGCCGTGGTTGACCATGTGCGTTCCTATTTTCTCACATTTGTGACTGTGTGTGTATAATGTATATATAATGTATATATATAAAATACATGTGCATAGATGTATATTATGTGTACATATACACATTATTCATGTCCAGATTGTTGAATATTTATTATGTGTATTTATACATTTATTTATATATGTTCATTTATACATAAGTGTCATTCAACATTCCAAACATGAATACTCTTTGTTTCAAAATACTAAGCAATTGATGAAAAGGAAACCTTTAGATATTAAGAAGAAATAATATAGTGATTTAGAAGAAACCACAGAACATTTGCTATCTCTCAGCTGTAAAGAATTCTACATTGTAGAACATTGTAAACAATGACACAGAAATTAAAAAAAAAACCCTTCAACTGCTGCATAGTCATAAAAGTATTATCTTAAGAAATAGAAACAAATGGGAAGACTTGTTGAGAAAATGGATTGAAGAAAAAAACAGCAAGATTCAGAAACAGCCTGTCACGTATTCAGAAAGAAAGCAGTACCTATATATTAAGACCTTATTGCCACACCATGTAGAAATGGCTCACCTTAGTGCCTTATGGGCTAATTCAGTGATTTCAAATATTACTTTAATTTCCCAAGTCTTCAGTTGTTGGACACAGCAACTGGCACATGTGAGGGGGAATTCCCAGCTGTAATACAAAAATTAGTTGAAGTAGAAGGTTATACATTAGGTCAAATTTCAATTTTTATGAAAGAAGCATCTATTAGAAATGCAGGTCTTCCGGCCAAGATGGAGGCATAGGTAGACACACTGTGCCTCCTCACACAACCAAAAGAAGGACAACAACAAATTTAAAAACAAAAAGCAACCAGAACTGACAGAAAATCGAACTGTATGGAAGTCCGACAACCAAGGAGTTAAGAAACATTCATGCAGACCAGTAGGAGGGGTAGAGATGGGCAGCCTCGTGGAGAGGACGTGTGGCAAGGTGGTGGCTGAAGGACTGGGGTGGGCAAGGTGGTGGATTGCAGACTGGGCGGTCCCACATTCAAGTGCAGGTAAACCGCAAGG
Source organism: Desmodus rotundus (assembly GCF_022682495.2). Taxonomy (NCBI): domain Eukaryota; kingdom Metazoa; phylum Chordata; class Mammalia; order Chiroptera; family Phyllostomidae; genus Desmodus; species Desmodus rotundus. The sequence continues at coordinate 62,209,191 of NC_071394.1, forward strand.
AACAACTGGGAAGTGAGACAGACCGCACAACCCAGGGTTCCAGTGTGGGGAAGTAAATCCTCAAACCTCTGATTGAAAACACCTGTGCAGGCTGAGGAAGCAGGAGAAATCCCCAGCCTCACAGGGAGAGTTCATTGGAGAGACCCATAGGGTCCCAGAACATACTCAAGCCCACCCATGTGGGAATCAGCACCAGAAGGGCCCAATTTGATTGTGGGTAGTGGGGGAAGAGACTGAAAACCAGCAGAGAGTGGAGTAAGTGGCATTGTTCCCTTTTGGACCGACCCCTCCCTCACATATAGCCCCACAACCCAGCGGTGTGGGCTGCCCTGCCCTGGTGAACACCTAAGGTTCCATCCCTTACTATGTAACAGGCCCACAGGGACAAAAAAAAATATGGCCCAAATGAAGGAACAGATCAAAGCTCCAGAAAAAATACAACTGAGTGACAAAGAGATAGACAACCTATCAGATGCACAGTTCAAAACACTGGTTATTAGGATGTTTGCAGAATTGGTTGAATATGGTCACAAATTCGATGAAAAAATGAAGGCTATGCTAAGTGACATAAAGGAAAATATACAGGGAACCAACAGTGATGGGAAGGAAATCCAGACTCAAATCAACGGTGTGGACCAGAAAGTAGAAATAAACATTCAACGAAAACAGAATGAAGAAACAAGAATTCAAAAAAATGAGGAGAGGCTTAGGAACCTCCAGGACCTCTTTAAATGTTCCAGTGTTCGAATCATAGGGGTACCAGAAGGAGAAGAGGAAGGGCAAGAAATTGAAAACTTATTTGAACAAATAATGAAGGAGAACTTCCCTAATCTGGCAAAGGAAATAGACTTCCAGAAAGTCCAGGAATCCCAGAGAGTCCCAAAGAAACTGGACCCAAGGAGGAACACACCAAGGCACATCATAATTATATTACCCAAGATTAAGCAGAAAGAGAGAATCTTAGAAGCAGCAAGAGAAAAGGAGACAGTTTCCTACAAAGGAGTACCCATAAAACTGTCAGCTGATTCCTCAAAAGAAAACTTGAAGGCAAGAAGGGTCTGGAAAGAAGTATTCCAAGTCATGAAAGGCACAGACCTATATCCAAGATTAATCTATCCAGCAAAGCTATCATTTAGAATGGAAGGACAGCTAAAGAGCTTCCCAGATAAGGTCAAGTTAAAGGAGTTCACCATCACCAAGCCCTTATTATATGAAATGTAAAAGGGACTTATCTAAGAAAAAGAAGATAAAATATAAGAACAGTAAAATGAGAACAAACTCACAGTTATTAACAACTGAACCTAAAACAAAAACAAAAGCTAAGCAAATAACTAGAACAGGAGCAGAATCACAGAAATGGAGAACACATGGAGGGTTATCAGTGGGGGAGTGGGAGGAGGGGAGAAGGGGGAAAGGTACAGAGAATTAGCATAAATGGCAGGTAGAAAATAGACAAGGTGAGGTTAAGAATAGTACAGGAAATGTGGAAGCCATAGAACTTATATGTATGATGCATGGACATTAATTAAAGTGGGGGGGGGATGTGGCTGGGAGGGGGTGTGGAGGGCAGAGGTGAATAAAGGGGGGGGAATGGGACAACTGTAAAGCACAATCAATAAAATATGTTTAAAAAATGAAATGCACCATTCAAAGAATGTACATCTCAAAAAGAAACATGTCCAAGGATTAAGAATGAGGTAGATTTATAACTGAATTTTTATGCCCACATGAAGAGAACTCAGTGAGCCCCACCACCCACATTTCCTTTTAGAAGGACGTGGCAGCTCTTTTTCAAGATAAACTGACATTTATTACAGTATTTCTGGATTTCCTTTTTTTGTTATTTTATTTTATTTTGTCAGGGGGTTTCTTTTTTTTAAATATATTTTTTATTGTTCAAGTACAGCTGTCTCCATTTTTCCCCTCCACTCCCCTCTGCCCCACCCATCCCCACCTCCCACCCTCAATCCCATAAAGGACACATGGACAAAGCAGAATGGGGGTAGGGTCGAGGGTGGGAGGTATTTATGCATTTCTTAACCATGTAATATATGTGAAACTGTGTTACCATTTTTATTAGGTCTCTGTCTTTTGTGAAAGTGTGTCACTGAGGCAAATTTTTAATGTTGCTTCCCATTATTTCCATAATCCCTGTGGTTTTTATTGTGTAATTTTGCATAGCAAGGCAATTTTTAAAAATTCATATATTATGTTATAACAGAACTGACTTTAGATTTAATCAAGGGTAAAATGGCTGAGTTGTTCTTGTATTAGCTTTTTCCTACTTCTCATTCACCCCTATCTTCTTCCTTAATTTTAAAATTGATATGCTTGTTCAAAAATAATTTATTATAATACAGAATTGTGTAAAGTTAAAAAAACAAATGACAAAAAAACCCCTTCATTACTACAATCCCTCCATCCTTTAACCTTTTTCAGATCCATGGACAGTTACTACAAACCTAGATTAAGTTATTAAAATCAAAGTGCAGCCCTGGTTGGGTAGCTCAGTTGGTTAGAGTGTCCTCCCAAAACCAAGGTTGCAAGTTCAGTTTCTGGTCAGGGCACATATAAGAATTAACCAATGAATGCATAAGTAATAGGAACAACATATCAATGTCTCTCTCTCTGTCTTGCTCTCCTTATCTATCTCTAAATTATCAATTTAAAAGAGTCAAAGTGCATTAATTGTTAGTTCAGGTTTGCTTCTATTGTTCACAAACAATATCATTTTTAATATCATAAGCTCCCAAAGACATAGGGTTGCATATTCACTTATTCCATTTTTCCATATAAGTAAGTAGTCTATATTCATAGGTAATTGATTCAACTATATCACATCCAGATAAATTCAGAGGATGTTTGTAGAAGTATTTAAACCAATATCTCTGAAAATGTGCTCTTGGGAAAATAGCATCACATCATCTGAGAATTTGATAAAAATGTTAATTTTCTGGCCACATCCCAGATTGATTAATTGAAAATTTCTGGGAGTGGGGCCCATCAATGTGTGTTTCAACAAGCTTCCCATGTCATGCTGATGCATACTAGGTCCATGTGTGGTAACCACTGAATTAAACCATCTCAAATGTAATTTGGGAAAAGGAACTCTGAGACTGGACTACCTGTATTCAGTGTAGGTTCTGGTACATTCTGATCACCATATAAAATGCTTATTTTTGAAGGCTATATGTCTCTTTCCTCAACTGGTTGAAAATTACATAAAATGTATAAAGCAATAGAACTTAGAACAAAGCCTACTTACTATGTTGTAAGTACTCAAAAAATGCAAAGTAACATTTTTAATTTTTAATATATTTTATTGATTATGCTATTACAGTTCCATTTTTTTCTCCCCTTTATTTTTCTCTGCCCTGCAATTGCCCTCCCACCAGCATCCCCCAACTTTAGTTCATGTCCATGGGTCACACATATAAGTTCTTTGGCTGCTACATTTCCTATACTATTCTTAACCTCCCCCTGCCTATTTTCTACCTGCCATTTATGCTTCTTACTCCCTGCACCTTTTCCCCTATTCTCCCTCCATCCACTCCCCACTGATAACCCTCCATAGGATCTCCATTTCTGTGATTCTGTTCCTGTTCTACTTTTTTGCTTTGTTTTTGTTTTAGGTTCAGTTGTTGATAGCTGTGAGTTTATTGTCATTTTACTGTTCATATTTTTGATCATCTTCTTTTTCTTAGGTAAGTTCATTTAACATTTTATATAATAAGGGCTTGGTGATGATGAACTCCTTTAACTTGACCTTGTTTGGGAAGCACTTTATCTGCCCTTCCATTGTAAATGAAAGCTTTGCTGGATAGATTAATCTTGGATATAGGTCTGTGCCTTTCATGACTTGGAATACTTCTTTCCAGACCCTTCTTGCCTTCAAGTTTTCTTTTGAGAAATCAGCTGACAGTTTTATGGGTACTCCTTTGTAGGTAACTGTCTCCTTTTCTCTTGCTGCTTTTAAGATTCTCTCCTTATTTTTAATCTTGGGTAATGTAATTATGATGTGCCTTGGTGTGTGCTTCCTTGGGTTCAACTTCTTAGGTACTCTTTGAGCTTCTTGGACTTCTTGGAAGTCTATTTTATTTGTCAGTTTGGGGAATTTCTCCTCCATTATATTTTCAAGTAAGTTTTCAATTTCCTGCCCTTCCTCTTCTCCTTCTGGCGCCCCTATGATACAGATGTTGAAACATTTAAAGTAGTTCTGGAGGTTCCTTAGCCTCTCCTCATATAATTCTTCTTTCTTCATTCTGTTCTGGTTGAATATTTATTTCTTACTTCTCATCCAAATTGTTGATTTGTATCCTGGTTTCCTTCCCATCACTGTTGGTTCCCTGTGCATTTTCCTTTATTTCACTTTCCATAGCCTTCACATTTTCCTCTATTTTTGACCATACACAACCATTATCCTCATTATCAGATTATCAGTGTTTTGAACATTGCATCTGATAGGTTGACTATCTCTTTGTCACTTAGTTGTATTTTTTCTGGAGCTTTGATCTGTTTTTTCATGGGCCTTTTTTTTTTTTTTTTTGTCTTGGACCGCCCCTTAGAGGAGGGGAGCCTTAGGTATTCGCCAGGGTGGGGCAGACCACTTCTCTGCATTGTGGTGCTGTATGTGGGGAAGGGGTCCAAAAGGGAACAGTGTTGCTTGTTTGGGTCTCAGCTGGCTTTCAGTCACTTCCCCCACTACCCACAGTCAAATTGGGCCCTTCTGGTGCTGATTCCTGGGTGGGTTGTTTTTTGTACTTTGGGCTCTGTGGGTCTCTCCAATGAACTCTCCTGTGAGTCTCTGAGTTTCTCTCACGGCCACAACCCCAACAGGTTTTCTCAGTGAGAGGGTTTGAGGCTTCATTTCCCCATGCTGGAATCCTGGGTGGCATAGTATGTCTCACTCCCCAGCTGTTCCTCCCAGTTTATCAGCATGCAAGTGTGGGACTGCCCATTTCACCAGCTGCTGCTTCACAACCATGCTGGTCCTCCAGCCACTGCCTTGCCTCCAGTCCTCTCTGCCCCAGCTGCCCATCTCTGCCCCTCCTACAGGTCTGGATGAATGTTTCTTTAACTCCTTGGTTGTCGGACTTCTATACAGTTTGATTTTCTGGCATTTCTTGTTATTTATTGTTTTTAAATTTATTGTTGTCCTTTTGGTTGTATGTGGAGGCTAAGTATATCTACCTATGCCTCCATCTTGACTAGAAGTCCCCGTAATGTAACATTTTAATCTCATTCTAAGCATCTTCTCTCGTGAGCATTTAATAGGCTAAATAATAAAATGTTCATCTTATACAATTGTGAGCTTAATTACAATTAATAGTATTTGAGCCAGATATGATCTTGAATAATAAAATGGAGTTCAGGAATTAAGAATATGAAAGGAATGTATAAAGCTCTTACTGCGTATCACAAGTTGGGCTCTGAGAAGGAGACTGGGATGCCCTCTGAGACTGATGGGCACTTGTGGAAGGGAGAGAGGCAGGAAGCAGGGTCTGGCAGTGGGAGTCATTGAATATTGATGTTGTTCTGATGGCAACCTCAACCGACTTCCTATGGAAGCTTGAGTTAAAACAACTGATTACATCAGACCTTTGGAAGTGCTTAAATGGCTTGACATTTATAGACCTTATTCCATCAATCATTTGATGTGGACTACCCCCAAAGCGCATGAGACAAGAAGTTTGGGTGAGGAAGTTAGAGTTAAATCTATTACTGAGGGTGCTAAGCTTGGTTTCCAACAGCATCTCTCTCTAATGAGACAGCAAACTTTATTAAACAGCGATTTGAATAGCAGGTACTTTTTAGAAGGAGGAAAAGAAGAGGGCATCACCACAGGCCCCACAATATCCCTTCCTTATGCATTAAAGCTTTTTCAGGTAGAAAAGCATGCAAAATCAGGGTAGGTCTCTGGTGACACATAATAATTAAATTACATTTATCATCATTTCCATGAGGAACAAGAAATGTAAAGTAAACAATAACAAAATATTTTTCCAAATCATAAGTGTGTCAGAACAAGCATAATTTATATCGGGAAAAGGGACCATGGTCCTTTCTTAGGGAGGTGGTAAGTTCAATTTCAGAGAACACGTGATGTGGTTATTCTTCTGTTCTCTGGAATGGATTTAACCTGGTGGGAGCTATCTCTGTGATGTGTTGGTATTGCTGTTGTACCCTTTGCATAAGTGAAGTCCACCCAATAAATCGAATTTAATATTGAGGTAGAGATTCACACTATCTCTTTCTATCTAAAGAAAATGAAGTATTTCTCAGATGTGACATTTGGATTATATAAAGAGAAGGAAATCAAAATAATGTTTCACTAGATGTTAAACAGTATAACAATAGAAGAAAGATATTCACAAAATACAGTTCCTCAAAGTAGTTTAAATCTCTATGGCTTAGTAAGTTTAGATTTATATAATAAAATTGAAAGTACATAAAAATCGTTTTTCTGTATTCTAGGTAACTAACCATCAACTGTCTCAGAGTCTCTCATCTTTGTCAACATTTTGCCCCAGAGCCTGATGGTTGGAGAGCTACATGTGTGTTTGTCTTCCCAATTTCCAGAGATATGTCTCTAATCAATAAATATGCTTTCACCCAACTATACTCTAGACATGAGTTTCTGAATAACCCCACTTATGTTAAATTGGGTGCTTTAGATTAGTTGTAGCTGTGAATAGGTTATCTTATCAAACTAATAAATGGACTGTGAGCCAGCTGACTACTGTGGCTGGAAATGGCTTAGGCCCATGGCTCAATTACAAACCAGCCCATGGAAAAGCAGAAAGGAGAGCTCAAGGTGATTAATTGATTGTAATGCCAGAATAAGCACGTTAACTCTCACTGCTCTAAATGTAAGCTGACACTACAAATGAGAATAAAAGAGAAACAAAACAATTAGGATGAAAGCTATCAAAGGACATCAGGGAACATTTGAGAAACAACTCCAGACTCAAAGAGAATGAGGCCATGCTTCCAAAGGAATGAATTCTCACCACTTTACATTTGATAACAGTGTCTGTCTTGGCCTCTTCTGTTCTTTGTATTTTCTATCTTATAGAAATACTAACATACTAAGAAATAGATTTATCATTTATTTTATAATACTTGAAAAATAAATGTAGAATGACTTGAGTTTTAATATACTGTTATGGGTCGTCAAAAAATCCTAACAAAATAATAACTGTCCAGATATGAAGATTTAGACCTCCCCCCAGTATTCCAGAAAGGAAGAAGCTACTGGAAACTTCAAATTACTGTTTTGTTTTACAAAGGGCATCCTTTTCAGATTTTCCTATTTCCCTACTTAAAATGAAACCTGCTTTCCAAACAGTAGCCAGGTCATTGTGAACTGCTTACTGAGAATCTGGTGTCACTGTAAGGAGACATTGAGAATGAAAAACAAAAGAAAAAAAAAAGAAGAGAAATGAAAAGAAAGGGGAGGAAAGGGATCAAAGCAAGGTGAGAACACTGTGAAAAGCAGAAGAGAAAGGGGAAGTGTTTAAAAGCTGGCTACAATAGGAAGCCCTTTTTTTTTTTTTTACAACCTGAACAGAATAGTACAGAAGTTCCAAAGGAAACTGCAAAAGATGGTGACAATGACAAAAAAGGAAAAGAGAAAGATTTAAAGCCTCTTCACAGTACAAAGACATGGAGTACAACCTGAGAACAAAAATTCAAGCTCACATTGTGTGAATTGCATGGAGCTCAAGTTGCTACATTCTTCTTCACATTCATATTTCAGCTCAAGTTTTGACAATGGGAAGCAGAATAGAACAAAGGAAATAAATTATCTGTGCAATGATTAATAATACACACCTATGTTCCTCAGAGCCTAAGGCTCTCTGTGAACATTTATCAGGCACCAAACTTGTTAGTAAATGAAAGATAATTAAACCACAAATTTAATCCAGAGCCAGTGAAAAATTAGGGATATACTTGAGAAAGGAAGAGTAAAGAAAAATATGTGGTTTGGATGGACTTCACTTCATTTAGAGTTTCAGTAGAAAAATAAGATAACCTTGTTGATCATTCATACTACAGATACTTCAAATCTTTTCTGGGTCCCAAAACTGGTTATCTCTTTTAAAACCCATATAATTTAAACCATATTATTTTATCTTATTCCCAGCCATGTGAACAAAAGTTATGGAAGATAAGATACTGATTATAGTGTATTTCTTACTGTCGTGGATTACCAGTTATTGTGTATAGTATGAACAATCGGAACTTTTTATCCTATTTTTCCATTCAGTTAGTACATAATCACGATTTTAAAAGGCATTTTTAAAGCTTTTTAAAAGATTTTATTTATTTATTTTTAGACAGAGGGGAAAGGAGGGAGAAAAAGAGGGACAGAAACATCAATGTGTGGTTGCCTCTTATGTGCCCCACCCTGGGGAACCTGGCCTGCAACTCAGGCAGGTGCCCTGACTGGGAGTCGACCCTTTGGTTTGCAGGCCAGTGCTCAGTCCACTGAGCAACACCAGCCAGGAGGTTAAAACACATTTTTAAGCAAATTTGTCACTTTATTGCAGTGTGATTATTAGTTTAGTGAGATGTAAGTTTTACAATAATATACAATGATCAAAATTATTCTAAACATTGAGGAATAGGAATAAATTCTTCAAGTACATGATAGTCTCCTAATATATTGGATATATTACAATTTTTAATAAGTATTTTCATTTTATTTACATGTTATTTTCCCCAAACTTTTGAAGATAAGTGTTTTGAGTTAAGCAAAGAAATAAATATATCTCAAAAATCTTTTATTTTAATAAATAAAGATAATAGCTTCTATAGAATTCATTTATAGTATTGTCTTATGAGTAACCATTTTTCAACACAAATTATCTATTCGTTACATATTCAGTTCAGAAAGAAGAAACTTCATATATAGACTCATTAGTGACCTTTTTACAGTATGTTGCATACATAAAATTTATATTTAGTGAAGGAAATTAATCCTGAATTATCCTTTGTTGACTTAATTTAAAATTATGGTGCCGCTTTATTCTTTTTTCCTGTTTGAAGTATTAATGTTATCCAGATGGCTTACTAGTTGAGTGCAATGGTGAAAATATTAGTTAACATGCATTTGTATTTTAAATATGCCATATAAGCACAATGCTAAAGAGATAAGAATATTAACATGTATTGGTAGTGTAAGTGCAGTTACAAAGCACTCATATGAAACCTAAAATCATCCTCAAAGTCACGTGTCCATCCTATAAAATCCAAATCTCAAAAGTAATTTCTTCCTGATAAAAGTCCCTCTTAAGAGGATAGCTGAGGCCCTGGCTGGTGTGGCTCAGTGGACTAAGTACTGGCCTATGAATCAAAGGGTCTCCAGTTTGATTCCCATGCACTTCCCAGTGGGAGGTGCGTGAGAGGTGCGTGAGAGGCAACCACACATTGATGTTTCTCTCCCTTCCTTTAAAAAAAAGATTAAAAAAAAAAAGGATAGCTGAGTGCCAGTACTTCATTAGCACCTCTAACTCCAGAAATGATCCCAGTACATGGAGGATGGCACAGTGAGTGCAAGAGTTTTTCTTTTTGTCATTGCTTCGGCATGACATTGACCAGAGCATTGAGGACAGTGTAAGGTGTGTGCTCAAGTTATGTTAAAGGACGGGGTGTGAGATATAACTTTTATATAGAAATATATAATAAATATATGTAAATATTTTAATATATATTAAGATATAAAAAATATATAATGTGTGTATTTGTATACAGGGTCTTGCAGAAGTAAGACCTGCTTGAGTGTGGTTGATAGAGTGATAATATGGGTATAATAATTTATAGTTTTAATTTGAACATTTAACCTAAACTGTCATATGGTGTGCTTGGGTGTGGTATTGTTATATTACAGAATTACATGCTTATGATTTTGTAATAAAAGGGGATGTTATTGGTGCCAGATCCTGTATATCTTACTTCATAGAAAGATTGACGGTCATCACCCTTTCAGTTTCCTTTTATTGTTAATATGCCAATTTTTAGACTCACTTGGAGTTTATTACATCCTCCCCTTTGCTTTCTCAAACTCTGAAACTCTTGGAAGAACTAGGCCTGTATCTGAATACATTAGGTTCATAGTCTGTAGGATATAATTAGATCGAGGCTGTATGAAGAAAAAGTTTGGTCCAGGCTAATTAGCTACAATTATGCAAAAGTCACTACCATTTTGTTATTATTATCATGCTTGCATTAAACAAATACTGAAGAATTCCTCAGAAAAAAGTATCACTATATGACTGGAGCTTCAGGTTATATACCTCCTTGATGATTATATTCCAGAGCTGTTTCTTGGAATTTTGGTCAACTGCAGCTCATAAACACAAAAAAAGGCAATAAATTATCAAGAATTAACAATTTTTGAAATTTTATGGTATTTCAAGCCAAATCCATTACTAAATTTCAAGTGGATTCCTAGATGGAGATAGCATTGCTCATGTATTAATTCTGTTCACATAAGAGTCTGATATCAAATGCATAGATGACTGTTGTATTCTATGAGAAATATTATCCCTACTATAAGAATCTCGGGAAAATGTACTTCCCTATACACACTCTATTGTTTTGTTAAAATGCTGCATAAAAGTAGCTCACTAGTCTAAGGGATTGACTCATTTATGAAATAGATAAATCATACACAATCCTAATGTACAAAACTGAAAATAATCACAAATCACTTTCTTGTTCTTCTAAGTTATAGATTAAAATGCTAAAACTAAGAGTTGAAGCTTTGCAGTATGTATCACTCAAAGAAAATACAAATTGATATTACTTTGAACAATAATATGCTCACTCAATGGCATCTGCCACCTCCGCTGACTAGTACAGTGAGTCATCATTATTCACAAATGTCCACTCTTCTGGGCTGCTAGGTTATATTGATGTCATGCAAACCATTCTCATTATGTTAACAATGGCTGGACTTTTTCTGGACAATCTAATAGATTTTAAATCAAAAGATACATATTACACTTAATTATATATTTTTCTAGAAACAAAATATTTTCAGTAGAAAAATCTTATTCAAGAGCTTCAGGTGGAGATTACTTATTTCAGCTGAATATAGCAAAAAGAATTACGTTGTCAGTTTATAAAAAGACAAAGCAAGTAGAGGGATAATTTACTAAAATATTATCAAAGAAGCCATTTTGAAGATATCACATTTTAATAATTTTAGAATGAAAGTTATTATAATTTTTCCTAAGTAGCTAGGTTTATAAAGACATTGTATTAAAACATTACAGATTCTGGGATTGTTGTAAGATATTACGGTTGATATTCTGAAGTAATGCTAAGCCCAAAGTTATCATTTAACTCTCTACAAAAAAGGTGCCTTTAAATCAACATACAGATAATTGATACATTTCATGAATTGTTTCTTCAATGAAAAATCAACAATAAAAAGCAGAAAGAATGTAGTATAAGCAGATAATTGCTTTTAGCAATTAAAATTTAGTAAGTACATAAGTAAAATTGGCACCCTTGAAATAAGTGCAAAACCACAAGAGAATTATTTAAAAGCAGTGAAATGAATACAGTTTAAACTTATAAACTGGAGAAGATTATTTTTTAGAACCAGCATAAAGGATTTTGTTTCTGGACTCCCAAGCATCTCCATTTTTTTTTTATGTAAAAGATTCATCGGTATGTTACTATATTAGAGGTTGAACACACACAGTTAGCATAGGAGGATATATGTATTGACACATTCCTATGGGCTTAGATCTAACTACTTCCACCTGTAAGTATCTGTGTCTTTGACTGAGACCCTTGTTTGGTGGCCTGACCCCACTCTTCCCTACCATCACCAAGTGGGAGGTTTAGTAGTTAACTTCTCTTCTGAAGCAGCTATTGAGCAGCAATTCAAGGTCTTCTCACTTATTGGTTGGTCTTTCAAAATTTCCCAGAGTCTGAGCACCAGTTGCTTACACAAAGCACTTCTTGAAGCTTCACTATTTATAGAATTATTTCTTCATTTCCCAGCTGAGATAAACAAATTCATACTCACTTGTACTCACATTATTATTGTCTTAAAGTATACCTCTCAAGGAACCCAACCAAATATATTTACTCCTGGTTTTATTTCAACAACATATCCCTTTTCATTCTTTTCCTGTGATTTGGGTGGGAATGACCCTACTCTTGAGTCCAGGATAGGTCTTCACTGACTTTAGACCAATAGGAGTGCACATTTCCCAGTCCACTGTGAATAGTTTAACAATGGCGAAGTGAAATGATTTTGGATAATAGGAAAAAGTGAGTACAAACATTAGTGTAAAGATACCATACGTGATTGTCTGTGTTTTGTTCTCTGGTATGACACGAAAATGGAGATGTTTGTAATTACAAAGGAACAGCCTGGAGATGCAGGGGAAGTGCAGGAAAGCATACATAAACCCGAGAATAAACCCGAAGCAGTAGAATGGTGAGATGGCAAGTCAGTGACTTTGACCCACTGTATCAAGCTTCTGCTAATAATCGCTTCTTATGATAATTAACATGAAGGTTTTAAATTTGTTTAGCCAATAATTACCTTGTATTTTATAAGATTTTGATTTTGATATTCTGACTCTTGTAGATAAAGCAGTGGAGTCCAATGCAGTTCCTGAGAACCCAAACAGACCAACATAATTACATATACTTAAAATTATAATATTGAACTAATACATTTATTTTTCTTCCTTTAAACAGTGGTTTAATTTAGTGCTTGCAACTGAAGATTAAAAGCCAAAATTTTAGTCTATATTTCAAATTTTCCTTTCTCATTTTGTTCACAAAACAGTATTTGGGCCCTTATGACTTGCAAGACATATATAAGGCATGACTCTGCACTTAATCTAGAATGAAACTTATGTAGTGAGATAAATGATATGCCAAACATTGAAAAATACAGCCTTACCACATTCCTGAGCAAACTCTGTTAGGTTTTAGTTTGAACATCACTAATACACAGATAAGAAAAATGAGACTCAGAGAGTATAAATATAACTAGTATAAATTTTATAGTTGAGAGATCCAAGATAAGGATATAGAAGTTACAATTCTGGATTTAGAATTTTTCTACTATATTAAACAAACTAGTTTTTTAATAGTTGAATGAGACTTTTTTAACTGAGATATAATTGACATATAACATTCTGTAAGTTTAAGGTGTGCATGTTGACTTGATACATTTATACATTGTATATAGTTACTACTATAGTATTACCTAGAATTTCTTCCACATCACATAATTATCATATCTTCTTTGTGATAAGAACAATTAATATTTACTCTGTTAGTAACTTTGAAGCTTTTAATAGAGTTATTTCTATTATCACTCTGCTGTGCAATAGATCTCCAGGGCTTATATGTCTATGAGGTGCATGTTTGTACCTTAAACTATATCTCCCCCAAATCCTCCCAGCCTCCCATCCCTTCATACCATCTTTCATGCCCTTAAGGCCCTTTCATGTTGCAAGTGGAAAAATTTCCTTCTTTCTCCTGGTTGAATATTGAATAATATTCCATATGTACCTATATGTAAAACTACAAGGGAAGTTGGAAACCTTATTACTCAGTACCTTAAAAATCAAAACCTCAAACTATCAATTTTTTGTAGTTAGAAGAGGTCTTGCCTGAAGGATGATAGGTCCTGTAGATAGGTTATCAGTTTCACCCAGAGGTCTTAGGAGGCAGTTAACAGGACACACACTATTCTAAAAATTGGAGGGGTGATGACTAATGACTGAGAAATAGATATTTGATCATTTATGAATGAGGTTTTAGAAAATAAAATGATTCTTAAATGTTGAAGTACCACTAATATAAATCTGACAGCTTTGCTTCCATTACACTTGATTAAGTTATGTAACTATGTGCCAATAGCTAGATTCAGAAAAAGTCACAAAAGAAACACCTTAACAAGCAAAATGATTGTTTTTGATAGGTTGTGAGCCAAGTGAAGGTCCATGAAATTAGAAAACAAAAGAAAGAGGGAAAAAAAAACCCACATTCAATTTGTCTATCCTTGGATATCTTTCAAAATGGATTGAAATTAATTTAATTCCTGTTTATATATTTTTAGTAATAAAATATGAAGCAAACCCTAGTTTCTTTGGGGAGTTAATAAAGATCCTTCCATGTATGCTAACATACAGAGTAGAGACTCAAATAATTTTTAGACTTTGCTCATACTGAGAAAGAGAGAAAACTTAAAATGACCAAAGAAATGGGGAAATGGTGGTGAAAAATTATATCTATGTCTATACAAACACACACACACACACACACACACACACACATGGCAGGATATAGTCTGGAAGGAGGAAACTCCGGAGGTGCCCCAGGACTACAATAAAGGACATCAATACAGGACAGAGACCCTGTTCTAAGACTGGTTGTTTTCGCTTTCTGGAAAAGTGCTGAGTCATGGTGAATCATGAATGTACCTGTGTAAAAGATGCTACATGACCCCTGCTTCATCATAATAGCATCATAATAAATTAACTTTGTGTGACCCCCTTCCCCAGTGACCAGTCAAGGGAAATCAAGGGAGACCACATGCACAGTAGCTTTAAAGTAATATAACTACTTGTACATGCTCAATACAAACCCACTTAAACTAACCAGGAAATATCTGCTCTATAAGAATAGAATTCCTCTAGCTCCTGAGGTAAATCTCTGCTCATAGTTGGCCCACTCCCATATTCTATAGAGCGTACTATCACTGAATAAATCTGCTCTGTTTCTGCTATAAATTCTGTGTGTTCAGTTCAATTCTTTGTCCATGATCACCAAGAATCTGGTTACCTGTGCCCACCTACACACAAATATATATATATATATATATATATACATATATATATATATATATATGATGTAGATTATTAAAGAAAAATGCATTCATGTTTGAGTAGTAGCTTAGAGTAGAAAGAAAATTCTATCACTGGTTTTCTCTTTGGAAAACTACAACTTGGTAAGAGTTACATAGAAGAAAATATAGAGAATATTTTGATGTTTTCTTTATGAGGAAAGAGGTTTCTCCACTTTTCAGTATCCCTTAACTGTTTTACATCTCAAATCCTCTAAATCATGGTAAAAGTTTGGAACATTATTTCAAGCAGGAAGGAGAGAATGTGACTTACAATCCATCTCAGGTTATAAACCAGGACATTCATGTCATACCAGTTTGCCTAATTGTGTACTTTCCTGTGTGGAGAAAGAGAGAAGGCAGAATACAATGAGTTTGCCAGAGTGTATGGAGTGTGGAGCTGTTGCCTGTATGTTGCAGAAGCATGGTGTATCTATGGAAAATGCTACTGAAAAGCCAGTGAAGACAATCCATCTGGGGTTGAGCTTAGGTAGGGGAAAAATGGAGCTAACAGGGGGGGATAAAACAGCAAAAATGAGGTAAATAAAGAGCTAGGTGGCAAAATTGTTGAGATTTATTTTTCCTCCTTGTCATGAAGGTAGATATTTTAGCTTAAAATCTTACAGGAGCAGTTATTCCAGATAATAACAAGATCCAGCATGTTTTCATAGAAATAGAAACCTAATGAGGTATGGTGAAAGATAACCAAAATGCAAATGTAAATTATAAACTATGAGACTAGGTAGATGACCCAAATCCATGTCTGAAGTCACTCAGTATGGTGGCAGAACTCAAATTTGGAACAGAAAAAAATAGAAGCTAACATTTTTTCAGGGTGAGAGGATGAGAAAATGACAGAGTTAGAAACTACTGAGTTCCACTGAGTGTCAAGAGTGTGGTTTTTAGTTTTGTGTTTTTATCCTTATTTAAGGTAGAATCATGATGATCTAGAATGGAGAACAGAACTTGGAGAGAATGCTGATCAACTCCTAGCCAGAAGATGCACATGGAATGGGAAAATGACAGTATCAGCTGACTCCAGAAAATGTAGTCCTAGACAGGAGTTAGTCCCATTTTCCTTAATCCTAGGAAAAATAAAGAGAAAATTATCTTAGTATGTCAAGGGGGTAGGTGGAGGAGTTTTGGGAATCCATACCTTAAAAAGTATTCCCAGAGAATGAGGAACAAAATCTGTAAGAGGTAAATAGCAGGAGTGTGGGTCAGTAAAGATGACCTGATCTCATAGATACAACTTCTTAGAAGCTTTACTCAGGAAAGTCAATTTTGCACTTTTACAATGATCCCCGAGAAAACAAACAGAAAGAATAGCTGGCTATAAGACAGTTTTAAAATGACAAAAGCTAACTCATGTACGTTAATAATTTAGAAGTTAGAAAGGAAATCATTAAATAGGTCATTATAACATAAACTGAAGGGGTACTTGTTCCAAGGGTTTGGGCTTTGCTTGTGTGGTGCAGACTTGAAGGAGAGAGTTACATCACCGGTCCTCCTGTCCAAGTGCCCATTTGGATGCTTGCCCATAAAATCAGGTCATTCTAAGTTGCTTTCTTTCAACAACTTGAATTTATACCCAAATGGACTGAACCTGGTGGAGTTATTTTCAGTGTGAGTATAAGAAGATGATTAGGTGACTTGCCACATCTTCAAAGTTATACTTATTTACTCACTAAAATTTAACTGAAAATGACCACAAATGACAATTATCTAAACAATATGCTGTTGCTGAAGACACAAAAAACCCCAAAACACTACATTCTGGTTTTTGTATACAGCTTAAAGGGAAAAAAATTCCAAATTGTACAATTTAATATAAGCAGTTATTCTTTGGAAATGATTTTCTTAAAAAATCTCTTCACTTTAGAATTAGCAATTAGAGAATAGAAGTGTGAAATATTAACCCTGAATAACACTTTTGCATTAAAAACTATTTTTATTTTTCATAAGGAATTCAACTATTTGGTAGAGAAATTTATACATATAAAAATGAAAGTTTTCACTTTTTATCATCATACAAAAAACATTTGGATTAAAAGTAAGATATTGATCTAAACGACCACTGTACAACATAAATACAAGGAAAACCCATATTCTGATTGTGAAACAGCATAAATACTGCATTTAATTATATCAAACATAAAAAAAGCATATTCTCAAGGCTCAAAGATCAAGGTAGAAAGGTGCAGTTTTGTAACAGGGTGCAGCCAAAGGGGGCCCCAAATAGAGATTTCTAATGGGGTCTAGAACTAAGGGTGTCCAGGAAATATTAGAAATATATGTATATATATATATATACATATACACACACACACACACACATATATGTTGTCCTCATCCCCACAAGTCTGAACTGGGGGAGGGGACACATGGAGTAGGGTCATTGAGAGCTGTTTTGCATAGCAGCAGTTTTGCAGGAACGGTCATTTAACATATCTATAACTTTTAACTGGTTTCATGGATATGTTAAAGAGCTGTGGCCCTGCTTTGAGCCAGGGAGATGGGAGTAACCTTAACCCATGAGGTAACTGGGAGGCAACTTCCTTTGGTTATAGCACCTGCGTGAGAGCTTGTAGATGATTGGCTCAATGCCATGGGGCCACGCCTGCCTGGACTTACTATGGCAGCCCAGTAAAGCTGGAAGAATATGGAAATGCTGGCAGGTATAACTGATTGTGGAAGGAGTCAGAAATGGGGCTGCAGAGGAAGATTGGTACTGGGATTTAAACCGAGGTGTGGCAGCCATGGATTTTTTTTTAGTCAGGTTCACTAGGCTTTGGAGTACTCCCTTTTGTCATGTGGCTTAGGAAGCAGGAAAGACCTTGCTGGGAAGAAAAGGAGTGAAATGACTCTTGCTGAAGGGCTATGAGAAGGTGCCACATGGTTTTGGATTAACTGGAGATTGTGGCAGCAACACAGCTGATGGTGCTGGGAACCGAGGGACTGCCTGAACCATGAACTTCTACTTTTCCTGAGATACAGTACTCTGGACTGGACAGAGGGAGAAGGAAGGACTGTGTGCATTTGTGGGTATTCTAAAGGACTTTAGTATTTTAATGAATATTAAAATTAAGTCATTACTCTAAGTCCAGGGGCAGGGGGGACCCTGGAAGCAGAAAGGGGGGCTCCATTTGGTAATAGTATATCGTTCACTGCCTGCCGCAGGTCTGTTCTGTAACAGTTTCACTTGACTTGTTGCTCTTTTCCCCACCAAAATCAGTAAAATAGTTTTTAAAGTGTGTATTCCTTTAAAGGAATGAGGGGTTAATGTTTTTCATAATTAAATAGCAAAATATTCATAACTTGTGAGAGCCATTCAAAATTGGAAAAATAGACACTAAAAGAAATCCCTACCAACTTTTCTGTTTCATTATTTCAGAGGCAAACAATAAGCAATGACTCTGCCTAAACTCCATCTCTCCATTTAGGTAGACATCGTGGCTGACAGTTTAAGAAAATTGATTTAAGCTTCTCACAGACTGTGTGCAGAATATGTGAATTCCTTGAATGATTTTATTCATTTACCATACCATTTTCAGCTTCCAATTATAAAACTTGCACAGATAAGAGGAAGAGTGAGAAATAACAAGATACCACACCAGCTGTGCTGAGCTATTTAGGCTTACACAGCTTGAATATTAAATTATCCAGAAGGTGAAACTGTGTAATAGACATGAAAAGTATTTCTGTTAGAGACTCAAAGAGTTCTTAGATTTAATAATGACATTTTTTCACATCTGTGTTGTTAGTGGAGATATGATGTATTAGTGTACCTGACACGTATGGAGATGTGTCTATCATTAGACACACAGCCTTACAATGCCAGGCACAGAAACACATTCTCACAAAGCATTAACAGGATCCTGCTGTAAATTAGGGAGTTTTGGCAGCTGTTCTGAATCTTAATGATTATCAGGGTATCGGCTTCCTTAATACTAAGGAAATAATAAGTTGTATTAGTGTCTGGTTAAAGAATTATTTTTGGAGATAGTGTGATGATATTAGTGTACTAAAAAGGAATCTGGAGAACAGAGTGGGTGAAAACATTTTCCCAAAATGCCAAATTTATGGCCAGGTTATGGTTTAGGCACAGGGAGGATACTGCTATGACAAACAGGCAATAGTGAAATTCCATGGTGCAACTGCTCACTGGGCTGGCGAGAGAGAATACATAGGTGACTCAGTTAAATACAAAATCTCTTTATAACCATGCTTCCTTGCTTTGGAATGAATCTCATTTTAAATGTCACTTTATCTTCCATTCATATATGTGTTCTTATGATCTTCAGGGGTTTGTATGGACTCTCATCCTCAGCAGGAAGAGAGACTGAAGCTGCTTTAGTAACAGACATGAAAGTCAAACTGCTTGTCTGTAATCCAGTGGAAGGTGGGGATAAAAGGCAACCACATTTTTTTTCACATTTTAAAAAATTTTTGTTCAAGTACAGTTCTCTCCATTTTCCCCTCACCCCTCCTGCTACCCCAGCCATTCCCCACTTCCTACCTTTGATCCTACCCCTCTTTAGTTTTGTCCATGTGTCCTTTATACATGTTCCTGAAAATGCTTCCTTCTTTTCCCCACATTTTGATGATGGTTTCTTTAGCCATATCTTCTGTATGGCTAAGTAAACCATCATCAAAATGAAATGGGAACTAACTGTATTGGAGAACATTTTTTCCAATGATACATTGAGCAAGGGTTTAATTTTCAAAATATATAAAGAACTCATAAGACTCAATACCATAAGGGCAAATAATCCAATTAAAAAAGGGCAAAGGAACTGAATAGACACTTCTCCAAGGAAAACATATAGAGGGCCCATACACATTAGAAAAAAAAAGCTCAGTCGCTAGCCATCAGAGAGATGCAATTTAAAACCACAATGAGATATCACCTCACACCTGTCAGAATGGCTATCATTAATAAATCAACGAACAGCAATCACTGGTGAGGATGTGGAGAAAAGGGAACTCCACTGCACTGTTTGTGGGAATGCAGATTTGTGCAGCCACTGTGGAAAACAGTATGGAATTTCCTCAAAAAAATTAAAAATGGAACTGCCTTTTGACCCAGCAATCCCTAAGAGGCCCCAAACACCAATTCTAAAGAATTTATGCACTCCTATGTTCATAGCAGTGTTCTTTACAATAGCCAAGATCTGGAAACAGCCTAAGTGCCCTTCAGTAGATAAGTAGATTAAAAAATCTTGGTACATCTACACCATGGAATACTAGGCAGAGGAGAGAAAGAAGGAAGTTCTACCTTTTGCAACAGCATGTATGGACCTGGAGACTATTATGCTAAGTGAAATAAGCTAGTTGGTGAAAGACAAATACCATATATCTTACTTAGAAGAGGGATCTAATGAACAAAATAACTAAGCAAAATAGAACCAAAGGCATAGAATTAAGGAATGAATTGACAGCTGTTAGAAGGGAGAGGGGAGGAAAGGAAGATTGTTTGAAAGAAGGTTAAGGAATTGTTCAAATAACATGTGAAGGACCCATGGGCATGGTCAAAAGGGTAAAGATTAGCTATGGAAGAGGGGATGGGTGGTGTTAAGTGGAGTAAAAGGGGAAAATTGGGACAATTGTAATAGCATAAATAATAATAAAATAAAAAATAAAATTAAATTTTTAAAGGTAACCATGGGTAGCTTCTGGGTTGTCCTCATGGGAGTCTTAAGAATAAGGAATACTAAGGAACAGAAGGAAGAGGAGGACTGTTGAAGAGGAGTATTGCTCCTCTTTATCCCTGATAATCTTGTTCTAAAGTCTGTGTTTCTGATATTAATATAGCTACTTCAGCTTTCTTTTGAATAGTGTTGGCAAGGTATATAATTATGTGTCTCTGTACTTTTAACCTACATGAACCCTTGTATTTAGAGTTTTCTTATATACAATGTAAAATTGACTTTTTGTTGTAATACACTATGACAATCTCTGTTGTTATCTGGTATATTTTGATCATCCCCATTTCCAGTTGATGCAGTTGTTAGTTCTATTTTTTGTCTTCTTATTGGGAAGAGCTTATCTCTACTTTTAACTGAACATTTCATGTTTCCATTTTCTCTCATCTCTTGACTTATCAACCTATAGTTTATTTTTTAAAGATTTTATTTTTTTATTTTTAGAGAGGGGGAAGGGAGAGAGAGAGAGAAAGAGAAAGAGAGAAACATCAATGTGTGGTTGCCTCTCATGCACCCCCAACTGGTGACCTGGCCTGCAACCCAGGCATATGCCCTTACTGGGAATTGAACCAGTGACCCTTTTGTTCACAGGCCAGCTCTCAATCCACTGAGCTACACCAGCCAGGGCTCAACCTACAGTTTAAAAAATAGTGTTTAATTATTGTAGTGGTTAAAATATATTTGGCAAATTATGTACATACACCTCCAAATAATATGATACGATTTCACATCTAGCATAGGTACTTTAAAACAAAATAGTCCTATTCCTCTCTTGTGCCTTGTGACATTGCTATCTATTTCACTTATTTTTTACTATCACCCAATAATTAGTCATTATTATGCATTTAAACAGTATCTTTCATATTAATTAATATTAATAAAAATAAAATATTTTACCTTTATTTCTTCTATAACATGTTTTGGTTAGGTAGTCACAAGTTTCTGACCTACTTCATCAATCTTCCTGAAGAGATTGTTTTAACATTTATTGCAGGGTAGGTCTGCGGGAAATACATTCATTCAATTTTTTCTGAAAATGTTTTATTACTTCTCAATTTATGAAGGATAATTATATTGAATTTAGAATCCTAGGTTGGTCCTTTTCTTAAAATTTAGTACCTTAAGGGTTTACTCATTTTTTTTCCTTATGATGCTTCCAAAAAGAAAATAAGTATGGTAATTTTTCTCCTTGTTCTTGGAAAAGTATTCTTTCTGCCTTATAATCTAGATTTCTTTAAGATTTTATCTTTGTTCATTTTTTTTCTAGATGTTTTTGATTTTGAATGTATAATGCTTGGTGTTATTGGAGCCTCCTGGATCGTGGTTTGATGTCTGTGAAAAATGTGCGTTCTCACTCATTATTAATTCAAACATTTCTTCTCTGTGTTTTTCTCTTTCTCTTACTTCTGGCATTCAAAATACATGACAGCTACACTTTTAGATATTGTCCCACTGTTTTTGATGCTTTTATTCTTTTTTAATAGTTTATTTTTTATTGTATTTTTCTGTTACTGTTTATAACCCTTATAATCTCTTCCACATCCACCCATCCCCTCCCCCAACAATCACACATTTCTCCATGTTCATGAGTTCTTTTTCTTTTTTGCTTAATCTTTGCATTACAGTTTGAGAAGTTTCTATTGACCTATATTTAAATTCATCAACTCTTTCCTCAGCAGTGTGCAAACTGATGATGAGCTTGTTGATGACATTTTTCATTTATGTTACTCTGGTTTTGATTCCTAGCAATTCATCTGATTCTTCTTAAGTTTTGAACTCTCTGTTTATCCATCTGTTTCTGCATTTTGTCTAATTTTTTCTTTAGGGCCTTTCACATATTTTACAATTATATAAAATCTTTGCCTATAATTCCAACATGAGTGTCAAATCCTAGTCTAATTCTGTTGATTTGTCCCTTCTCATGCCTTGTAATTTTTTTTGTCCTCACCCAAGGATATGTTTATTGATTTGAGAGAGAGATGAAGGGAGAGAAAGAGAGAAAGAACATCAGTGTGAGAAACATCAATGGTTGCCTCCTAGATGTGCCCCAATGGGGGATCAAACCTTCAACCTAGGTATGTGTGTTGACCAGGAATCAAACCCACATCCTTTCAGTTTACACGACAATGCTCCAACCAACTATGCTGCTCTGCCTGGGTGCCTTGTAACTTTTTTTTTATTTTGAAATCTCAACATGTTTGATTGGATAACATTAACTCAGATAAATAGGCCTTTAGTGTGAAGGTTTATGTTATGAGTAAAAGTTGTGCTGTGTTTTTGTTGTAGGTCTAGATACCAGAATCTTTAAATTCCTATTGTGTCTTTGTTTTTTGTCTCCCCTCTTGAATCTGTGTCTCAAAGCTGTTTCATAGATAATCCACTGATGTTATCCTGGAAATCTGTAGGTGTTGTAGTGAGAGAGAGCATTCTGTAATCTTCCCATTAAATTTCATCCCTGGGCCTGTCTCAGTGCTGTGACCTTATCAAACAGTTCTTGGCTTTAGCTCTTTCCCCCTAATCTCTCTGACCTTGCCACAGCATCTCCAGTATTTTTCCTTGTAGCCACAACTCTCATTAATGTGATTTTTATTTTGTGTTGTTCTTTTCCCTCTAAGGTGTCTCAAGAAGACTGGAGGGGTCTGAAGTGGCAATTTTCTTCCTTCCAGTTGGGATTAAGTTTTGAAAGTGCATTGTGTCAAAGTATTTTCCCCTGAGTAATAATAGGTTGTTTTTATGGAGAAGGCTATAATCTTATTTCACAAAAGTTCCATTCCTCCTCCTCCTGTCAGAGCTATGTGGGCATCTTGCTCAGATATCCACATTGAGATCCTGATTGAGTTATTGGAGGAAAGACCATGAAAGTGAGAACTTGCCTAAGACTGTAGTTCTCAGGAGTTTGTTGATCTTATACTATTCCACACTCAGCCTCCAATGATTCTAAAAAAATACCATTTAATTGTTCTTACCAGTCCCTGGCTCCAGAAGCTAAGCTACTACTCCAGATATGCAGTTCTCTAGTGCTCTAACTCTAGATGCTCTTGTCTCTCCAGAATTTCGGTGGCATCTACCCTGTGAATTCTGTGTTTTGAGTTTTGTTTGTTCAGTTTTATTTTGTTTTGTTCTTGTTGCTAAGGACTGGAGGACAAATTTCAAGCACTTTACATGTTGGAGCTGAAATTAGAAACACCCTAGATTTATTTTTTGAAGGTGAAAAATTCGCATTTTTCTTCATGAGTAATCATGGTTCATGCATGAAACTGTAGAGACATGCCAAGTTTTTATAAACAATGATGGGTCTTTAACTAACATAACAAGGCTGCTTCTAGGTGACACCATGTTATCCCCAGATAGGAGGAGTTGAAGATGGGGCAAAGATTTAAGACCTTTTGCATTTCAAATAAGGTTCAGAATCCTTTATACATTTTTATGGTAGTGGGAATTCACAGAGTGAAGATATTTTTTTGACTGCTCTAAAATTTGCTCCTTTGATCTCCCCTGTGATGTCAATGAGTTGTCTTGCCACTCAGGGGAGGATCTCATAGGAGAGTGAGGAAAAAGAAATTAACTATCTTTCATGCTTTCCAGAAATGTTTCTTGAATGATAATTAATATAAAACTCATATTAAAAAGTGTTGGAATTCTTTCCTTCCCCACATCCTACCTTACTCATTAGATATTGCTTGCTTAGTTAACCTTAACCTAGGTATTATTGCCTTCAAATGTCCATAATGAATGCTCAAATGTTTTTATTTTATTTTATTTTTTCACAATTTTTATTGTTTTTCAAGTACAGTTGTCTCCATTTTCACCTCAACATACCCTCCTGCCCCACCCATCCCCATCTCCCACCCTTGAACCTACTCCCTTTGGCTTTGTCCATGTGTCCTTTATACACATTCCTTGATGAGCCTTCCCCTATTATCCCTCTTCCCCTTCCTCGCTGGTTACTGTCAGTTTGTTCTTTATTTCAATGTTTTATTGAAATGCAGTGATTTCTCTAACTAAGTAGTAAAAAGTATTGATAGCATGTCTATGATAATATTATGAAATATAGAATCAAGGGAAATTAATAAAATATAACTAAATGAGGAGATAAAGGTCAAATAATCTGTTTACAAATGGGTAGAACTTTGGCAAATATATGCAATATGCTTTCCATATCCTGAAAACTAGAATATTGTCAAAATATTGATTTTGAGAACTCAATTGTTAATGTTGGACCTTAAGGTGTTAGGAGACATAGATTTTCCATCTGAGTGTCACTATTTATATATGTCCCTACCAATGTGGACTACACACATTCAGACCCTTTAGCAACTGTTAAACATGTGGGATATGTATCCTGATCATCCTTTACTGTTTGTTCACAGTTATGTCTCCAAAGAATAATAAGAACAAATTTAGAATATTTTATATTTAGTATGTGCTCTGTTAATTTTTATACAGTTTTATTTCCATCTCATACCCATCTAATAAGTGATTAAGTATAATCATATTTAATATTAGGCATGATTAAAACCCATATCCTCTCTTCTCAGAACTCAAAAGTAAAACCAATCATCACCATGTCATTAAAGTTAATGACTTAGATAATCTACCTAAGGAAAAATAGTACTATACATTATATGTTACCAAGGAAATACAAATTAAAACACCATTGAGATACCACTAAACACCTATTAAAGTGATCAAAATCTAGACATTGACAGCATCAAATGCTACCATGGGTGTGGAGCAATGGGAGCTCACATTCACTACTGGTGGGAATGCAAATGGTGCAGTTGCTTGGCAAGATGGTTTGATGGTTTCTTACAAAATTAAATATACTGTTTTTATATGATGCAGAAATTGCAGTCTTTGGTATTTACCCAAAGGGGTTGAAAACTTATGGCCACCTAAAGTCTGCATAAGAATATTATTAAAGCTTTATTTATTTTTGCCAAAACTTGGAAGCAAACAAGATACCTGTCAGAGAATGAATAAATACATAAACCATGGTCTATCCAGGCAATGGAATGTTACTCAGCATTAAAAAGAAATGAGCAATCAAATCATGAAGAGACACAGAGGAAACGTAAGTGTGTATTGTTATGTGGAAGAAGCCAAAGTGAAAATGCTACATACCGTATGATTCTACCTTAATAACATTCTGGAAAAAAGGCAAAACTGGAAACAGTAAAAAGATCAGTGGTGACTGGGAACTGAGAAGGAAGGGATAAATAGGTGGAGAAGAGAGGATTTTTAGGTCAGAAAAAAATACTGTGTTTGATCTTATATTGGTGGATACTTGTCTTATACATTTGCTCAAACCCATAGAATGTACAAAACAAAAAGTAAGTGCTCATGTAATCTATGGATTTTGGGTGATTATTACATGTCAGTGTAGGTTCACTAATCAACAAGTGTACTCTCTGGCGAGGGTGATGGTAATTGAGAGAATGCTGTGAATGTGTGGTGGCAGTAGGTTATGGGAAATCTCTGTGCCTTCTCTCAATTTTGCTACAACCTAAAATTACTCTAAAAATATTTTTAAATAATAAAACAGAAAGATGATTTTAGGGTTTTCAATTAAGTAATTATAATTGGTAAGAATAGCTAGTAAGACATTTTTTCATAATTAAGCAAGTAAACCAATTTTTCTCTTTATTTCTTTGGTTTTTAACCTCACTCTGAAACCACTTACTTTTCAAAGAAAAATTAAATTGCATTTCAGGTCCAATTATTTTTTTTTCATGCAGTATGTGAAAAACTTTGTCTTGAATTCAATGCCACTGAAACTCTGTTAAAATATCTTTTTTTTTAATTTGGGAAGAATAAGGATTGATTACCATTAAAACATTAATATGTTTTATTTCATGATTTTTATACATGCAAAATAGTATAAAGGATAATACTATAAGCATAAATGGGTTCACCAACCAGTTTAAGATATAAGGTATTATTATTATTTATTAGGATTCTTATTAATGTAAAATGTTATGAACATGAAAAATCTTTAAAATATATACTAATATTTAAACACTAGGTTATTTTGACTTTCTTAACAAAGAGATGCCTATAGTTTTTCATTCTGATGACTTGTATAGATCTAGTTACACAAGGGATATATGATTTTGTTTGCCAAGTGTCCAACTGGCTCTTCTTGTGAATTTAGGAAATTATTTGAAAACTTACTATTGACAATCTCTTCTGCTGACAGAGTTGCAGCTGCTTTTATTTTGCTTTAACAAATCTTAATAATTTATTGGATAGTTTAATGACACATAGAAATATAAAGATTGCTTGTTTTGGTTTGCTAGTTGGAGAACATAGCTGTTTTCACAGGGAACATATACCTAATATAACCCTAATATGATTATCTGTCTTCAACCAGCCTTATTCACATGTGGAAAAGCAGAATTAGTTATTTTAAATGCATATCTAATATGTCCACATTTTTAATTGGATACAAAATGAAAAAATAACACCCCTGTGTGAATAGATCTATAACTTCTTTGTACTTACATTTACAGCTTTTACGATTTCTTACTTATTTTTCTATTTTTTGAGAGTTTTATTACAGTATTTTTACAATGTTTATAAATGCAAATTTTCAGGTAGGCAGTTCTGTGAAGAATGAATGGACACTTACCAAAGAGGATTTCTTTTCAAACTAAGCACACTGAAACTCCACCTAATCACCAATGTTATTTTCAGTCAGTCAGTATCATTAAAATGTGTACCATTTTTTTAAATCCATAATTTGTTTAAACCATATACCTGCTTAAATTCCTATATGTACATGTTTTTCCCTGGTCATTAATTACAGCTACAGCATTATTTCTAACAGTGCAATCTAGCTTTAATATACTGAGCATAGTGTCATCGTAGAGGATAACAAAGAGATCTGCCACAGGTATATCCTTGATAAAAATATGAATATACCTCTGACGTAAAATGCGTCTTCTCCAGGTTTGGAAATACGTCGGCTCCTTGAAAGCAAACTTTTGTGTAGTTCAGTTGGTTTGTCTTTTGTTCAACTAACAATAGCATCCCGAATTCGGTATTTATTGAAAAAAAAATTCCCCTGAGGACAGGTTAAATTATGCCCCCTGTCTGAACCTTTTCAATAGATGTTATAATGACCATAGTGAGTGATAGTATTAACTATATTATCTAAGACAGAAAGGACATAAAGCATGTACAATGTGTATAAATTAAGGATTTAGCTCAGCAATTGCTGTGATGTGAAGTAAAGGCAAAGACGACATGACTCAGATTCACTCTGATCCTGTCCTCTTATGCAAGCCTTTTAGTATAAAGTGTTGCGATACTACTACATGTTTATGAACTGATGATACAAAATGGTAACAAAATATTTTAAGAAGAACTAAAACGTTCTCATGACCATGTCCAGAAAACTTGGTCAACACAGTATGGTTTGCTTTGTTCCTCTACTAGTTTTTTTTTTTAATTTGTTTTCAATATTCATCAGCTTCAAAATACCTTAGGAATCAGAGGTTGAGTTTCCAATTTATTTATCTTCCACTGTTCTTGGTACACATTTGGTAAATGAGACTGACCAAGTGACTAGAAATTATGTACATTTTGATACATATGAATTTACATAAAACTAGGTTGCCTAAATATGAAGCAAGGGTAGCCACCATTTTTGAAGTATGATGCATGTATACAGTATTTTTCTTTTTTTTCACATTCCTCTTGTCTCTATTTACCCCCCACTACTCACCCCTACCCCACCCATCTCCACTTCCCACCTTGATCCTAACCCCCCTTGGTTTTGTTCATGTGTCCTTTATACATGTTGCTGAAAACCCTTCCCCTTTGTCCCCCCATTATCCCCTCCCACCTTCCCTGTGGTTACTGTCACTGTGCTTTTTTTAAACAGACATATGAGACTTGAACTTTTTAAAAAAACATATTTTCTTATACAAAAATGTTAGTAATCATAGTTTTGGGACACTTACTTTAATTCACCCCATCACCTTTGATATTCACTAAAACATTTGAAAGCAGTCTCAGACTTCATGTCATCTTAATCCTGGATAGTTAAATAGTTACACCTGAAACCGATGGGTATTATATTACATACTATAATTATTAATAAACAGTATTTTTTGGTTGTCTAATCCCAATCCATATTCAAATACCTATGTTATTGGGGGAAATGTCTTACAATTTCAGTAGGTAAAAATCAGTTCCAAAAGGTCACCATTACATAAGGTTATTATATTTTTTGATCTTATTTAATTTGTGGTTGTTCTTTCCTCCTTTTATCTCATATGGAAGCTTAAACCGGGAAGTATTTTCTTCCTAGATCAGTGCTGAGATAGGTCCTGAGGCCAAGCTCAATTTCATAAAAAAAAAAAAAAAAAAAAAGAAAGGACAGATAAAAACCATGTCCAATGTATGTCATCATAATGTCCAAATAGTCCAATATGTAACCTTAAATTAAATATTATTAGAAGAAAGAGTACTACCTACCTGAGTTCCTTTATTTGGACAACAGAAGAATTGATTTCACTGAATTCACCTGGACCCTGATGTCATCTGCACCAAGGAACAGGCATTTCTGAGAATAGTCTTGGATGACTCAGTGCTATATTTATTGGAAGAAAGCACATAAGGACATTGTTCACACATTCATTCAATATGTAGCCTCCAAAAAAACCCAAGGTGAAATGTCTCATCTTGTTTCCAGGAGTCACTGGGCTTATCCTGATCAATGAACTTAATCTCAGAAAGCCTGTGAATGCTAATAAAGCTTCCTTTTAAAATTTTTTTACTCTCAGATATTTTAGAGATAATTATTTTCTAATGCTAGCAAACATACTAGGAGAACTTTGCAGTATTGTTTTTGTCTTGAAATTTGATTCCTGGCTTTATTTTTCTATTTCTGATACTTATTTGGCCTTCATCTTTCATTCCTTTCATTTCTCATGCTTTCAGTTTTTATTTCATCTCAGTGTGTATGTGACCTTAATTTTTCCCTGAAGAAGACAAGGTTTCATAAATAAATTTAAAATGCTTAAGCATTTTAGTGCAGGCATTATACCACAGCACAGGTTTTTATAACTCATATGGAAAATTTTTGAGTACATACTTATTATATTTCAGGCAGTTTTCAAAATGCTAGGGAACTGTCAGTGAACAAGAAAGGCAAAAATCGTTAAAAGGTGACAGCAAGTTAGAGATAGTATTAGAAGAAATAAAATAAACTTTGTGAGGCCAACTTTTTGTACATAATTGGCTTTGTTTTTATTCTTTAACAAGAAGTGTCAAACTTGATAAAAAGCATGTTTATTGTTCCAAAAAAATAAAACACTAGAAAACAAAGAAGTTACTTTGTGCAAAAATTTGTTGTTAATCAACAGAGGCTTGTTCATATATAAAATTATGCCCCTATTAAGAAAATACCTTTGTTAAAAGAATTACTAAGAGTTAAAAAGATTATTATCATGAGCATTAAAGTCTCTAGCTCTACATCTTTTTCTGGTTTTCGTATTGAATCATTCATTTAAAAAAATTATTGTTCAATTACAGTTGTCCCCATTTTTCTCCTATTATTCTCCCCTGCCCTACCCACTTCCACCTCCCACATTCAATCCTGCCCCCCTTTGGCTTTGTCCATGGGTCCTTTATACATGTTCCTTGACTTGACCTTCCCCTTCTTTCCCCCATTAACCCCCTCCACTCCCCTCTCAGGTCACTGTCAATTTGTTCTTTATTTCCAAGTCTCTGATTCTATTTTGCTCACTTGTTTTGATTAGGTTCCACTTCAGGTGAGATCATATGGTATTTGGCTTTCACTGTCTTATTTCACTTAGCATGATACTCTCCATTTCCATCCATGTTGTTGCAAAGTGTAGGAGCTCCTTCTTTCTTTCTGCTGCATAGTGTTCCATTGTGTAAATGTACCATAGTTTTCTGATCCACTCTCTTACTGATGAGCACTTAGGCTGTTTCCAGATATGGCAATTCCACTGCTGGGATTGTACCCTAAGAATCCTGAAACACCAATTCAAAAGAACCTAGGCATCCCAATGTTCATAGCACCATTTATAAGTAATATTGAATTGTTCTTTTTAAAATATATTTATTGATTATGTTATTACAGTTGTCCCATTCCCCCCCTTCACTCCACTCCATCCTGCCCACCCACACCCTCCCACATTCCCCCCCACCCCCATAGTTCATGCCTGTGGGTCATACATGTAAGTTCTTTGGCTTCTACATTTCCTATACTATTCTTACCCTCTCGTGTCTATTTTCTACCTACCATTTATGCTACTTATTCTCTGTACCTTTCCCCCCTCTCTCCCCCTCCCACTCCCCTGCTGATAACCCTCCATGTGATCTCCATTTCTGTGGTTCTGTTCCTGTTCTAGTTGTTTGCCTAGTTTGCTTTTGTTTTTGTTTTAGGTGTGGTTGTTAATGACTGTGAGATTGCTCTCATTTTTACTGTTCATGTTTTTGATCTTATTTTTCTTAGGTAACTCCCTTTAACATTTCATATAATAAGGGCTTGGTGATGATGAACTCCTTTAACTTGACCTTATCTGGGAAGCACTTTATCTGTCCTTCCATTCTAAATGATAGCTTTGCTGGATATAGTAATCTTGGATGTAGGTCTGTGCCTTTCATGACTTGGAATACTTCTTTCCAGACCTTTCTTGCCTTCAAATTTTCTTTTGAGAAATCAGCTGACAGTTTTATGGGAAGTCCTTTGTAGGTAACTGTCTCCTTTTCTCTTGCTTCTTCTAAGACTCTCTCCTTCTGATTAATCTTGAGTAATGTAATTATGATGTGCCTTGGTGTGTTCCTCCTTGGGTCCAGCTTCTTTGGAACTCTCTGGGATTCCTGGACTTTCTGGAAGTGTATTTCCTTTGCCAGATTAGGGAAGTTCTCCTTCATTATTTGTTCAAATAAGTTTTCAATTTCTTGCCCTTCCTCTTCTCCTTCTGGTACCCCTATGATTCGAACACTGGAACATTTAAAGAGGTCCTGGAGGTTCCTAAGCCTCTCCTCATTTTTTTGAATTCTTGTTTCTTCATTCTGTTTTTGTTGAATGTTTATTTCTACTTTCTGGTCCACACCGTTGATTTGAGTCTCAGTTTCCTTCCCATCACTATTGGTTCCCTGTACATTTTCCTTTGTTACTCTTAGCATAGCCTTCATTTTTTTCATGTAATTTGCGACCAAATTCAACCAATTCTGTGAGTTTCCTGATTACCAGTGTTTTGAACTATGCATCTGATAGGTTGACTATCTCTTCATTGCTTAGTTGTATTTTTTCTGGAGCTTTGATCTGTTCTTTCATTTGGGCCATTTTTGTGCCTTGGCGTGCCTGTTACATAAAGGGGTGGAGCCTTAGGTGCTCACCAGGAAGGGGTAATACTGGTCACTGTGCTGTGATGTTGTACATGGGGGAGGGGCTAAGGGGGAGCAGTGGTGCTTGCTCCACTCTCTGCTGGATTTCAGTCACTCCCCCTGCTACCCACAATCAAATTGGGCCCCTCTGGTGCTGATTCCCAAGTGGGTGGGCCTGTGCATGATCTAGGTCCCTGTGGTTCTCCCTAATGAACTCTCCTGTGGGGCTGGGAGTTTCTCCTGCTGCTGCTTCAACCCCCACGGATGTTTTCAATCAGAAGTTTGAGGCTTTATTTCCCCAGGCTGGAGCCCTGGGTTGCGTGGTCTGTTTTGCTCCCCTGCTGTTCCTCCCAATTTATCTATGCGCGAATGTGGGGCCATAGGGTCTGCCAGCTGCAGCCTGGCCTTCCCCATTCCACAATCTGCCACCTCTCTGGGTCCGCCAGCCGCTGCCTTGCTGCAAGTCCTCTCTGCCTGGCTGCCTGTCTCCACCCCTCCTACGAGTCTGGATGAATGTTTCTTCTTTATCTCCTTGGTTTTTGGACTCTCATACAGTTCGATTTTCTGTCAGTTCTGGTTGTTTTTTGTTTTTAAATTGTTGTCCTTCTTTTGGTTGTACAAGAAGGCACAGTGTGTCTACCTATGCCTCCATCTTGGCTGGAAGCCAGCAATAATATTGATTTGTTCTTAACACAAGTTTTGATATAATGCTGCTTTAAGAATGCAACCATGATATCATATCACATTATAATGAAAGATCTATTTGTATGAAATATAATTGACACATTAGGGCATTGTTTTTCAATATAAAAATATTCATGTAGAAAACAAAGGGCTAAACTATTCAACTTGCTGGTATTTTTTTTTCAGCTCAATGACTAATCACTCATATTATCACTCCATTGTCTTAGGTATATTTGCATTATTTTCCCTGTTAGTTTTAAAATAATCTTTATAATGATTTTATATTTACTGAAAAGTTGCAAAGATACTACAGCACATTTTCATATACCTTTCAATGAATTTCATCTAACATTAACATCTTACATTTCCTCTAATGGCACATTATAAAAGCTGAGAAATTAACATTGACATTATTATTAACTAAACTACAGACTTTATGCAGATATCCACTAATATCTTCTGTCTCTCCGATGATCCAATCACATTCTACTTAGACTTTTTGAACTATTTTGAGGAAGTAGAGGGAACAGTTGAGAGAATGGGATTCAGATCAAACAGACCTAGAATTCAAGATCCGGTAATAGCTGACATCGTGTACACTTTTGGACAAGTAGTTAACTACACTGAGACTTGTTTTCTCCATTTGCAAACCAAATTTATATAGTATGTTACTTTCTGACACATAAGTTCTTAGTAAATGTTCAATTCCTAATGGGGCCTTAAGTTTTCTTTTCACAAACACTTAACTATCATCTCGTAGCTTGTTAAGGAGATTCCTAGCTCATGCAAAATTTAAAATTTGGCAGCGCATGCTGAAATGCAGAATAAAGGTGTCAGGGTGATGGAAGGGTGTGTGGTTGTGGTTGCAGTGGCCTAAGAAAATATTCATGATTGTAGCTAGATAAATTGAGCCAAGCTTTTCAACTGTACTGTGGAGAGTTTAATTGGCAATATGGCTTGAAATTCAGTAGACAAGGATGAACTACAAACAAAAGTGACAAAGTGAAGCATACTGCATAGTCCTATTGTGTTGAATAAAGTCAACAAGTAGTTCTGATTTGCAGCAGTGATAGTGACTTTCTTGGTGATTCAGAATTAAGATATTAGTTCTCTATCCCTTATTGTGTTATATACTACTTGGGTTAATTTTAGGTAAGTTGATTTCAAATGTAACAGAAACTAGTTTCTGTATTTTCTCTACATTATAGCTCCTCAAATAAATCATAAATAAAATATTAAATTGACTGGATTTTTAAAATTTATTTCACACATGCTTCAACTGTATAAAAGCAAAATAACTAAGGTTTTTAAAACAGCTTTTTTGTTTTTTTTTAAAGATGTTACTTATTTTTAGAGAGAGGGGAAGGGAAGGAAAAAGAGAGGGAAACATCAATGTGTGGTTGTCTCTGTGTGCCCCTTACTGGCAACCTGGCTGTTAACCCAGGCATGTGCCCTGAATGAGAATCAAACGGGAGACTCTTTGGTTTTCAGGCCCACACTCAATCCACTGAGCTACACCAGCCAGAGCTGAAAACTTAGCTTTCTAAGGTTACCCTGAAATGTCACTTAAAATTAAATAATTTATTTTCATTTTCATCTGAAACCCCAAACCACATGAGTTCTAATAGTCTCTGACCCCTGTTTTATAAATGTCAATGTTTCTTAGGTCACAACTGAATAAGTAAAACTGTATTCTTGTTATTTTATAGATGAAGGTTATGATATGATGATATTTGTTCTTTCACACACTTTGTCATTTATTGCAAATTAGAAAGGACTTATGAAGCAATATGTTTAATAATATGGACTTGAATTATATCATTTTATTAGAGTAAAAATAAAATAACCACATATGATATGGAGATTCACTTGGTGATGTTAGTAACTTCATGCTCACTAGGTTCAAATATTGCTTTGTGTGTCTACTTGAGGGACAACATTGCAGACAATAAATGAAAGTTGCTGCCTTAAGTGTGAAATAATAATGGTTGAAATTAGAGAAGGGATTCATTGTTGGATCTAAGTAGCTATTTTATTTATAATTCTAATATAACCATTAAGTAAGAAACCAGTCTTCATTTATCTGCAATATTACTGTTATGCTAGCAATTTATTCAAAGATGCAGTTACAAGTTGAACCTTGGATTCTGCAGTGAAAATTGTTCTGCATAATGAATTGTAAGATTGCTGCTTTGAAGAAAAATACATATTTACCTTCCATAAAACTAGTAGTTATTACTTCAACATAGCTACCAATAATAATAAATCTAGTTCTCCTTGTTTAACTGGTTAGTTTTACTTCTTTCTTTTTTTTATTCATCATAATAAATGTCTTTATTTCATGAATGTCACCTGTATTTTAATATATACCTGAATTTCATTATATTATTATATATTTTTGAGTGAGTTTTACTAGGTTCACAGCAACTTTTCCTATTTATTCAAAGAGGGTGTTGATCTTAACATATTTAATCAGGAAACTGTTGTTATGATCAGTCTATTATATATTAAGAATGACAATTAACTAGTGCTTTGGAATAATGAGTAGGTAGACATAAAAAAATGTTATGAGGAATCACTGCCTAACACATATCAAACAAAGGGGGTAGGGTGAGGGAACTATCTGGAAATACTGCTTTAGGAAGAAGTAAACATCAAAGCATGAAGTCATGAAGAAACACCTCGTTCATCATCTCTAGACTGGAGAAGGTACATGATTCATATATTCTTTATATCTTTGAATTCTTTTTACTTTTCAATTGCTAGTTTGATCAATTCTTGCTTTTGTAAAGAAAATAATATCAAAATCATTGTACTTTCAGCAGTGATTTGTGATTATATCAGAAATGCTTTCAAAAAGATTAATAAAGGCTTTTCTCTAATAGAAGATTTGAGTAGTCTATGTTTCTTTTTTCTGCACAATAATAACAACAGAAAGAAGAAACTTTTCTATGGCAATCAGTGATTCTATTATTTCTTCATTCATTACTGTATCTAGCATATTTTCATCAGTGCTATACAAGCTGCAGTGGGCCTAATGGTTAATAAGACAAATCCCTTAGTCCTTGCCTTGTTCATAATATGGAAGAAAAGGATTATAACAGAATATATAAGGTATTAAAAGACATAACTACAATAAAATGTAACATGCAAATATTAGTTTGGTATGTTATAGCTTGTTAATATATAAATACAAGAAATAAAGGGTACAATAGACTCTTCAAACTAATTCACATACATTTCTACTCTAGGAAAAATAATAAAGTCAGAATTCTCTGAATTGAACAAGATGTGACTAAATTTTTAAAGAAATGTATATGTGATTATTAAGAAGTAAATAGGAAAAGCAGAATTTCACTGTAGCTTGTTTAGAGACTTATCTGAAGAGTGCAGGAAATGAAATGGAAGATTAGATCTGAACACAAGTTTTTTTTTTTTTTTTTTATTGTTGTTCAAGTACAGTTTTCTCCATTTTCACCCCACCATGCTTCCTTGCCCCACCCATCCCTGACTCCCAACCTTGAACCTACTCTCTTTGGCTTTGTCCATGTGTCCATCATACATGTTCCTTGATGGCCTTCCCCCTATTATCTCGTGTTATCCTTCTTCCCCCTCCTGTCTGGTTACTGTCAGTTTGTTCTTTATTAAGTGTCTTTGGTTGTGTTTTCCTTGCTTGTTTGTTTTGTTGATGAGATTCCACTTATAAGTGAGATCATATGGTATTTGTCTCTCACCGCCTGGCTTATTTCACTTAGCATAATACTCTCCAGTTCCATCCATGTTGTTGAAGGGTAAGAACTCCTTCTTTCTTTCTACTGCATAGTATTCCATTGTGTAAATGTATCAAAGTTTTTTGATCCACTCATTTAATGATGGGCACTTAGATTGCTGATGAGAGTTTCCTAGGTCTGAAATCTCCCCTGACCAGTTCAAACCATTCTTGTCCCATGTGACTTGCACTGCCATGTCTTCCTGTTATACTTTGTAAACACAGCACTGTATTGATGTGCTTGGGCAGGGACTCTCTCTCCTTGGCAAGGTCCTGCTGTATCTCTACTTAGCAACACAGGACCTAACATGGTGTAAGCACTAAATAAACATTCAACCAAGACAGATCAGTGACACTCCACATATGCTGTGATTCCACTAGGTCTAAGAATCAAATACATACCTAGCTGCCTTTACTCTGAATCTGGCACCACTCAAACAGACATGAGTAAAGTAAATTTTCCTGTCAGAATTCCTTCAAGTAAAAAATAGAATGTGAAAACCATATAATCTGCTGATCAAGTTTATCTATTAGAATAAATATTTATATTGAAATAGTTTATCCATCAAGCATTTCTGAATTTAGTTCTTGTAAAGCAGATCATAAGAGACCAAACATTTCTTCTTGCAAGGACTAGATCTTGTTTTGAATCTGCGAAGTCAAGACCAGATCCAGAAATGTTCTAGTGAAAAGATTGTCACTCCTGAGAGCCCTGATTTTGGTGCTACCTTTATCACATCTTTTGCTTTTTAAGATAAATATCTATTTGGAGAACCTGAAGAAAGCTATTGAAACTCTCCTTAGGGAAAAAAAAAAGTGTGCCTGAACATATGGACATATGTACATTTAAATCTGTATGTTTGGAAGGATTTTATAAATTTTCTAATTGTAATCTATTGTAAACTCTTGATGAAATATCTTAGAAGTGTTATCAGAATAAGACTATTTTTGAATTGATAAGTTTCTCCTCCAAAACAGTAATGCCACAAGACTGTAGAACACAATGCAAGGGTGAGGTTTGGAAGTTATCTTTCAAGTTAAGAAACTAAACAAATCAATGTGAATAATCAAAAATGGACATTTTCCATTTGCAAACTATCTTCGTGCCAACAGTCAATATCATCTCCAATCTTAATGCAGCTAAAAACTGAATTTATAGGCTTTATTTATTAATACTGGCTGCATAAATTAGCCTAGGAAATAAAGTTCAATGAATGTGAAATTTATTAAATAATTTGAGCACAGATAGTTGCTAAGGGCTGAATATATAAGCTGATGTCCTAACCCCCAGCCTCAGACTGTGACTGAATGCAGAGAGAAGGCTTTTAAAAGTAAGGAATGTTAAATGAGGTCACAGGAGTGAGCCCTAATGCAAAATGACTGGTGTCTTATTTATAAGAACAGAAAAGTTTAATGCACAGAAACGTGGAGGAAAGATCACAGGAGGACACAAGAAGAAGGTGGCCATCTGCAAGCCAAGCAGTGAGGCTTTAGAAGGAAACCAATCCTTGATGAGGGACTTTTGGTCTCTATAACTGTAAAGTAATAAATATCTATTGTTTAAGCCACCCAGCCTGTGGTTTTTTGTTATGGAAGAGCTAGCAGAGTCAGATAATGCCTTTCATTTTCCAGGTGAATAACCTACTAAGGGAATGGGCATTGCAAATATTAATGAAGGGCCATTCCATTACTGTATTAAATCTATCTCTTCAGAACTTTTATGAATCGCTTAGCATGTGCTTTCTTTGGTGGAATGGTTACTAATTGTAAACGATGTTAAATTTCACTCCCTAAAGACAGTGGAGCCTCCTCTAAGAATCAGAATATGGACTTTTCCT
The DNA here is from genome assembly GCF_022682495.2 of Desmodus rotundus. NCBI lineage: Eukaryota > Metazoa > Chordata > Mammalia > Chiroptera > Phyllostomidae > Desmodus > Desmodus rotundus. Next base: position 62,247,447 of record NC_071394.1, read on the forward strand.
GTACTGCAGGGGGTTCTTTACAGCGTCTGGATTTCCCTTGGATGCAATGGCCAGAAGCACACTGAGAAATACAAAAGGAGGTTTATTTCTCTGGAGCCCGGGAAATACCTTTCTATGTGCAAGGAAAATTCAAAACATTACCTTAGAAATTGACTAGAAAAAAATTGCTAACCTTCTTTAAAGTGTCAAAACTGCTTTCTTCACTGTTTATAGATTTATTCAGACAAATGGGAATATAGAGGACTTTCCAAATTTTCAATTTTTCTTTAAATTTGACACTTCATGTTCTTTTAAATCTGTCCTCTAACTTATTTATGAAGGTGTCTTGAATTTTTTGTATTGTTCCCTTTGCCTACATTCTACTCATAGTGAGGTTAGTCTCTCTGAGTTCATTAATGTTTGTATTCAGAATAATCATTTTTGATTTCCCAGTTGTTATCAAGGAGACTATACCATTTCTTAATGTCCATCAGTATCACGTTTCTCTAACTTTTTATTAGTAACTACTAAAGGGATTGAAATAGTGATGATTGTAGTCTTTCAACACTTCATCACTTAAAACATCTTCAGGTGCAAGAACTTCTATTTTCTTGAGGTTCTCTTCAAAGACTGCATTCCAAAGTGTAATTTTTCAATTTTCCAGATGGGTTCAAAAGTCTACATTTAAAGTTTAAACCATGAATTTATTTAACAAATATTTACTGAACACTGATTTTCATATAAGGTACCGGGTCGTGACGTTGGGACACAGGAAAACTACCCCAGGTTCTGACCTCAATAAAAGGTACAATAAACTGGCTACCAGTATTTTAAAATATTGTATTACTTTTAGATTGTGTGTCATACCACTGAAATGAGGAAAATGGCCTTCTTCAGTCATCTCTCTAACCTTTTTTTATAAACGTTATGAGCTTTCATGAAGCAGACTTTTTAGAGTTGTCTTGGTTTTCAAAGCATTTAGAGCATAAATATTCTAGTTTATCTATAGTTGTTAGTTATAGAAGATAATTATATTTTTATATTTTTCACCAAAAATGAACAATATAATACCTTTCTTGTAGATGTTTATTTGGGATAAATGATCTTATACTAAGATCATGAATGTGAGTACAATCTGTGTGTGTGAGTATTTCTGTTTGTTCACATTCACACACTATATAGATAAATGTTTAGCAACTGACTCTCCAGGAAAAAGCCCTGATATGTAGTGTTACTAATTTCCAGGGTATAAGTACTTGACATGACTGATTTCAAGTTATCAACATAACATCTCCCAGTTTGCAAAAATCTCTGGAAATCTAACAATTGGCTTTTGAAACATAGTACAAGCCCAGTCAAATAAACCACTTAGTTGTGATCCAGTCACTTAGTGTTTCATTTGTGACACACTAAGTGTTTGATAAATTGTAGTTTTTGATTCATAAGTGAAATGTACATATTTAAATCGAAGGGATACAGTAAAAGTTATGTGCCCTTTCATTTGTTAATTATGGGGATTCTTTTCTGGCTCTTCCCAACAGGTTGCAGGTGGGGTGCATAGCATTCAAAAATATTTTTTTCAATAATTAAATATAATATGAAAAGTTCTCAATTCTTAAAGTGTGCAAGGTTGACAGATAAATATTAAATACAATTTAAAGCCAAAAAATAACAGTCTTTGTAGAGTTTTTAGTATTTTTGCCCAGATTTCAGACTCTATTCTGTCATGAGTGCTATGTAAAACAGGTTATGAGGTACAACCATTTTATAACTTTGTAAGCAGTACAAAGTCCATTGTACATGGTCATATTGCTGGAAGAAGTGTGGACAATTGAGTTTTTGTTTAGGCAGATACAAAATGGCAATGGTAAGTTTTCATGTAAGAAACAGGTTTAGCTAGAGGCAGAGTTGGTTCAAGAAAAACTGACAGTTGAGAAAGAAAATGTATATCCTATAACCTAATTATTTTATTTTGGCTCTTGGTTTTCACTAACAGTACGTATCAGAAAATTCTAAACTGAAAGAAACAACCATACACCTTGGAGAAATTTTTATGATCTGTTCAAGATACACTTGTGTGTTTATAAAGATGTGAATAATAGGGTCAAGGTGAAGAGGTTTCTGTCAAGAAGGTGTCAATTTTGTTTTCAAACTGTAAACTTTTGGGGGCAGTTGCATTAGTAACAGAGGTTAGAAATTTAAAGTTTTAGCAGCTTTACCTAATGCATAGAAATAAAAATAGATAGGCTGCCAAAGTGAAGAGACCCCCCCCCACCAAAAAAAAAGAAAGAAGGAAAAAAGCATGTCCTAAATGAAAGAACAGAACAAAACTTTAGAAAAGAACTAAAAATGAAGACAAGCAATTACTAGAAGCAGAGTTCAAAACAGTGGTCCTAAGGGTGCTCAATGAACTTAGTGAGAACTTCAACAACATAAAAAAAAAAACATGGAAACCATAAAAACCATCAGAAATTAAGGATAAACTAATGGAAATGCAGAATAATTTACAGGAAATCAACAGCAATGTTGGTGAAGCTAAGGATAAAATCAGTGAATTGGAATATAAGGAAGCAAAAAAACCACTTAATCAGAACAGGAAAAAGAAAAAAAATAATAACAAAAAAAACTGAGGCTAGCGTAAGGAGCCCATGGGACAACTTCAAGCATACCAACATTTGGATCATAGAGCTGCTGGAAGAAGAGAGAACAAGAAATCAAAAACTTATATGAAAAAATAATGACGAAACTTTCCTATCCTGGTGAAAGAAATAGACATACAAGTCCAGGAAATGTAGAAAGTGCCAAGAAAAGATGAGCCTAAAGAGATCCACACCAAAACACATCATAATTAAATGCAAGAGATTAAAGAAAAAGAGAGATCTTAAAAGCAACAAGAGAAAAGCAGTTAGCTACCTGTAAGGGAGTTCCCATAAACCGTCAGCTGATTTCTCAACAGAAATATTGCAGGCCAGAGGAATTGGCAAGAAATATTCAAAGTGATGAAAAGCAAGGACCTACAACCAAGATTACTCTATCTGGTAAAGCCATCATTTAGAATCAAAAGATATATAAAAAGCTTCTCAGAGAAGAAAAAGTTAAAGGCATTCATTACAACTAAACCAGTGTTAAATGAAATGTTAAACAGTTTTCTTTAAGAAGAAGGAGAAAAAATGTGAACAGTAAAATAGCAATAAATACATATCTACCAATAATTGAATCTAAAAAACAAAATTAACAAACAAACAGAACAGAAACAGATTCGTAGATGCACAGTACATTTTGATGGTTGCCAGATGGGAGGGGTGTTGAGGGGTTGGGTGAAAGAGGTGAAGGGATTGAGAGGTACAGATTGCTTGTTACAGAATAGTCATGAGGATGAAAAGTACAGCATAAGGAATATAGTCAATAATACTCTAATCCTAGTCAGTGTGGCTCAGTTAGTTGGAGCATCATCCCATAATCAAAATGGTGTGGGTTCAATTCCAACTCAGGGCACATACCCAAATTGCCAGTCCTGTATCCAGGAACATACAATTCCAAGTCCAGGCATGTATTGGAGGCAACAAACCAATGTTTCTCTTTCAATCAATGTTTCTCTCTCTCCCTTCCTCTCTCTTTACAAGTAATGAAAAAAATGTTCTTGAGTGAGGCTAAAAAATAATAATGATATTCTAATAACTATGTATGGTGTCAGGTAGGTGTGAGATTAATTGGGATGATAACTTAATAAGTTATATAGTGTCTAATCATTGGAGTGTACATCCAAAACTAACATAATATTGTATGTCAAATTTAACTGAAAAGTAAAAAATGTTTAAAATAAATAAATAAAAAGTTTTACCTTGTGTGGGAAAAAAATCAATTCTGAATTGTGTACCAGGTTGGGATAGGGACTGTGTGAACACTGCAGGGCAGCAGGGAGAAGTTCAGGTACTCTCAGGTCTCAGTTCACAGATTCTCTCTTCACAGAATTGTTCCCCGATCTTCCTGGTCAGGAGTTTCCTCATCTATGGAGCTATGAACTCTTTCACTTATTGCTTTCATTGAATTAATTAAACCTCATTAGAATTAATTTTATAACATGTGTCTCATGAATTGGAATGGATGCCTGGGGAGAAAAGGCTGCCTGTGTGTAAAAAATGGATCAAGATTGTTTCTAGCTGGGAGCTGAGAAGGTAGGTCAGTGGGAAATCTTAGCACTCTGCTCTCCTTCCCTTCCCAGGTTCCCCAAAGAGTTCACATCTGCTTTCTTGAAGATATGCAGCCAGTGAGGTAGGTGTTTGACTGATAACAGCACAGCACAAACCAGTGTCAGGACAGGAGTAGGTTAAACAGGTATTGCCCTTCGGTATTCATTTCCCATGTGTCTCCCTGAACTCCAAGGCTCATGTATTAAAATGTAGTGGCCTATCTGCTGTGTCTGCTGCTTCTTCCTTGTGGTCTATAGGCAAAACATTATCCTAAGTCTCAGCCGATGGAGGCATTAACAATGATTCGCTGTGCCTGGGACCCCCTGCCTAATAGACAATGTTTAAATACTTCCTTTTTTAATTGAATTTATTGGGGTGACATTGGTTCACAAAATCATACAGATTTCAAGTGCACAACTCAACAAAATATCATCTGCTCACTGTATCATGTGCCCATTGCCAAAAGCAAAGTCCCTTTCTGTCCCCATTTTCCCCTCCTTTGCCTAACTCGATCTACCCTCACCCTCCTTTCACTCTATCACCACACTGTGGTTCATATCCATGTGATGTTGATATATATATGAATATATATATGTGTGTGTGTATGTAGATAGATAGATAGATATAGATAGATAGATAGTCTGGCACAAATAACACCCCATTTTATTACAAAATGTTTTTATTATAAAATCTTCAGTGACCTGGCAATTCCACTGCTGGGATTATACACTAAGAGCTCTAAAACACCAATTCAAAATACCTACGTACCCCAATGTTCATAGCAGCACAATATACAATAGCCAAGTGATGGAAGCAACCTAAGTGCCCATCAGTAAACGAATGGATCAAAAAACTGTGCTACATTTACACAATGGAATACTGCACAGCAGAAACAAAGAAGGAGCTTCTATCCTTTGTGACAGTGTGGATGGAACTGGAAAGCATTAAGCTAAGAGAAGTAAGCCAGGTGGTGAAAGACAAATGCCATATGATCTCACCTATAATTGGAACCTAATCAACAAAACAAACAAGCAAGCAAAATATAACTAGAGACATTGAAATTGAGAACAAACTGACAGTAACCAGAAGGGAGGTGGGAGGGGATAATGAGGGGAAAGGGGGAAGGTTTTTCAGGAACATGTATGAAGGACACATGGATAAAACCAAAGGGGGTTAAGATCAAGGGTGGGAAGTGGGGATGGCTGGGGTGGGAGGATAGGTAGGGGGAAATGTAGACAACTGTATTTGAGCAACAATAAAAAATGAAAAAATAAAAAATGTTTTATTACAAAATCATCAGTATGTAATTCTGTAACATAGCAATATCACACTTAAGCAAACAAGATGACATTTTAGGTAAAATGTTCAAATTAAAACTATAAATTATTTCGTCCATATTATTACCATACCAACCACACTCAAGCAGGCCTTACTTCTGCTGGACCCTGATTAATTACAAATATAGATATAAATAAATATAAATACAAATATTATATTGCTTAATTCCTTCACCTTATTCATCCAACCCCTCAATCCTCTCTCCTCTGATAGCTGTCAGTCTGTTCCATGTCTCCATGCCTTTATTCTTCTTAACTCACTAGAAAAACCAAAAGGCTAGTCTGTTTTTCAGCCTTTGCATGACATGTATTGTCGGGGGGCTTTAACACAGCCCCCTGGTCCACCACGGATGAAGAAAAAGACTACGAAGACATGATCTGCTTGGGGAAGAAAGGTGGCCGCTTCTCTCAAAGGAGAAAGGCCTTGATCCTTTCCCTCCATGGGCTTTTATTAGGTTCATTCCCATAGGACTGCAGATAAAGCTCATCAATCATTGTCAGCCAGTAAGGGTTAAACAATACAGGATTTACAGAGAACTTGAGGGCTTAGTCTGAGCTACAGCCAATCAGCTAGAGGGCCAGAAAACTTTAGGGGCCAGACTCATCTCAGGTCTGGACCCTTATCTTTTAAACTGAGGGTACAGATTAAGTAGGTTTCACAGGAATGTAGTATTTTCCTGAGGCCTGATTCCCCAGGGAATCCGCCCCTCCCAGCACAGGACTGCACAGCCCTCTGTTATTGCTTCAGGCTCAAGTCAGACAGGGAAGTAAAGCAGCCAAGAGATTAGGAGACTTCTTGCAGACAGAAAGAGGACTCAGGCTATTTCAAAGCCGAGGGGCGAGGGTCCATCACCCCCTTTTGCCACAGCCCCCCGAGTCCTTCCCTGTAAGCTTATCCCTGGTGACCAGAGCCTGTCTTAGGTTGATCCTCCCTTGAGGATTCTTACCCGTCATTGGCTAGCTGGCCAACCTCAGGGCCAAGCAGGGTGAAGTGGGCAGAGGTGGCACTTCTGCCAGGGAGATAAGCTTTGTCTCCTTCATGGCTTATGGTCCCAACTCTGACTCAGCCTTAACCATGGTGGGTTACAGCCTCTGAAACCAGGCAGGGCAGTTCCCAACAATGTATCATACAAGGTAACTGATGCACTAAGGAAATGTGAGCTCCCACATCAAAATCCTGGATCTCTCTGGAATGCAATCAAGGTATAAGAGACACACCATGCTGATTTACATTTAGTGACTGTAAATTACATTTAGTAGAATTAATTGAAGAGATGCAATAATTTAAAGTAAGTGTATCTCATGTATGTAAGGCAAGATATTAACATGTAACAAGAACAAGAATTTTTGAGAAAACTGTGTTGAAATGTTAGGTCTGAAAAATATGAATTTAAAATTAAACTGTTTAAAAATTCAATATATGGTCACAAACCAGAGGAGGTATAGTTTACTTTGGGTATTCTTTCTTTACCCCCTCTAAATCCACCCTGTTAAATATTAGTGGCCTAAATATTATTATTAAATATTATTATAACTGAACTGGTAACTCTGTGAGGTAACCAGTTCTGTGTCATTGTAAGAAGAGCCTAGAGAGTTGAGATTTGTAGAACAGAGGAAATTACCACCATGGTTAAGAAAATTGAACCAGGTAACCTCAAAGATAGTCATAATTCAAAGAATCTTGTATTCTCTGGATAAATGTTATAAATGAAAGTATTGTCTTTTGTTGAATAGAAAGTAATTATAATATAGTTAGCTAAGTATAGATATATAAAAATTACTTAAATAGTCATAATTCAAGAAGTTTCCAGTTTAGTGAAGTGGGTACCATAGATTTTAGTGGGTTCTAGTAAATTGTCCTTAATTACACATACATGTGAAGGGAAAAATCCACAGTGTTCTGCCTCATGGTAGGTCCTTAATAAATACTTGTTGAGTTATTTAATATAAGATAAACTGTGAGTCACAGCATTGTATTGAACTTCTTACTTCCAGTGCTGTAATATCTGTTATTTTCTCCGCTTTGGATTCTGAAACAGTAGGCCAATACTACTTGCATTTAGGATTTAGACATTTTACACTGAAGTCAGTCTGAAGCTCAATAACCTTTTTGAGAGAAAACAACCAGAAATAAATTGTTACAAAACCAATTTCTCCAAAGAAAAGCTATCAAGTTACTATGTAGCAAAGCCTACTCAAAATGCCAGTGCAAGGTTGGATCACAGTAAAGCTGTATCCCAGTGGAAGTCAAGTTTGCTGTTTCTAGAAGTTGTTTATTCACCTTATTGAGAACTTGCAAGGTAAGAGTGGACCCTAATCTATTTTTTCCTTATATAAAAGTATGAAATTCCACTTTATCTTACATTCTATTTATAAAATTTTACTATGTAAACATTTTAAAATTGGATATTTTGTCCAAAAGAGGATGGGGAGAAGATTGTTAAAAAAACAAAAGGTATAGTGAGTGCCCTGTATAATTCTGTGAGATGAGTTCAAATAGAAAGTGGAATTGTTAAGATCCTAAACACATTTTCCAGCTGCCATTTCTCAGTTCATTCAAATTGATGATAAAATGGGAAAATTTATATATGCATGTATTATTATATATTTGAATAACTAAACAGAACAAAATGAAGTGAATATGTGATCTCTTTTTTTACCCCTGTATTGGACTCACTGAGGTCTGAAATAGGCAATTACAATATTTCTTGCCCAATATTTGGAAGAACAGTCACACACAAATAGAAACAACATAGAAGGCAAATTTGTCCAGGCTTTGCTGGCGAAAGGAGCAGAATTCCTGTTCATGTGCAGTGCTTCCTTGTACAGAGCATTCATTTTTACCATGCAGTGTGAATGTGATCCATTACAGAGCTTTTATTGCCACTTTAATAAATCTTTGCAGTGGGGACATGGATATCTCAGGTCAAATCATAATATTCTGCAAATGACAGTACATAAAATATTTTCTGATGAAAAAGTATTTAAATCAGAAAAGCTATAATTGTTTAGATAATCAGCTTTGACAATAAAAAAGATCAACATTAATTATATTCTAGACTTCCAGGCAATAAAAGTGACATTTCCATTAGTTAATGGGGATTTTATGTTTTAATTTTCTTTGCTTTGAAAATATATTTTTATGTAGAGGACATACTTTATTTTATCATACTCACTAAGTGTTATTTTTTGCCTTTAATATCATGAATCAAGAATATTTAGATATAGGTAATATAACTCAACCAAGGAGTTTAGAAGACTTATTTTCTTTCATAACATCAGAAAATGAAATAGAAACTCAAAATAGTTCTTTACAGATACACATACACACACATAATTCACAGAAGGAACATTAGTTTTAATTTTGATGCTCATACCCTTTGTAAAAGAGTGCAGTTTAAAATTTAACTCAGATTGTATATACACAATCTTTTTCTACTTTTAAATGCAAAAGAAATGTATACACACACCCAAGAGTGGGCAAAAATAAATGTACAATTGTTCATATGGAAAGATACAAATTAATTAATAGTATAAGAATAAACTCCATGTTTCACATAATCATAAATATATATATATATATATATAGTTATACACACACAACACACACACATATACATAACACATATATATGAAACCCCTAATTTGGCTGATTTTCAGATTGAATCATATAAATCATTACACTGTTTCTGCATCATCTACACCCAGCCTTTTGTTAATAACATTTTCTTTCTTGAATTTCACAGGACACTAGCAACGTGGTTTTGTTCACACAGAGTTAGAAAGTCTTGTTTCAACTGCTGCTGAGATGGTTAATGGAGGTATGTTTTATTTTAGAAGAAAATAATTTATCAGAAATTACGTGCTGTGCTCTGAGCTCTGTAAGGGCAGGTACATTATGTTATTCCCAGTTTGTCTCTCAGTTTCTTAAATTCGTTGTCTCATTTTATTGACACATTCTGAGCTGTAATTTCCATGGACTCAGGGACTGTGTCTTCCTCACTCATTCTTGTATTTTTCTAACCATGGGTGCCAACATTTTATTCATCTGTACATTCATTCAGAAAATATTTGAGAGCCTACGACCACCAGGTACAGGGTATAGAGCAATGAACAGGGCACACATGGTCTCGTCCCAACTATATTCTAGAAGGTGCAAAGACTATGTGTTTTTTTAATGAACTAGTAATCATGTCTCTTTGTATGATTTAATAGCCAGTTGAAGGTGACATTATAACGTCCTTGCCATGGGTGAGGAAACTGAAACATAGGCAAGTTTCAAAACTTACCAAATTTTATAGCAGAAGCTGATCACCAACCACTGGAGTCCTGGCATTAAATATACCTCACCTAATGCCTTTTTTGTGTGGTTAAATTGATTTTCACCCCTCATTGCTTTATTTGAAGCCTATGTATGTAACCATGCAGCATGGGGTTTTGGCCGTTTGTCGCCTTGATACATGACCCAAAGATTTGCTTGAAGAAAAAGGTTTTTATTATCAAGGTTCCAAGTTGAGGTGGGCTGAAAATACTCCTGCTTTGAGCCCTTCTCTGCCACAAGACCCAGAACTTCTCTTGCTCTCCAAAAGTTTACAAGCCAAAACCACACCCATAAGTCCCCCCATTTCCTTATCTGCCTTTTTAGAGCTTAAGCCAGCCATGTAACCAGATTTCCACCATCTCTGGAATGTGCGCTCGTGTTTTGCAGAGGCACCATCCTCTTGCAGTAGCTCTCTTTTATGGGATCTGGGGTGCACAGCGCTCAGTCTCCGTGCAGCCATCCAGGACCCATATGCCCTACTGCACTGAATCATAGTGTCCCAGAGGCTGGAGCCCAGTGAGGCACTTGTCCCAATGTGGTACTTGACCCTGCCTCCAGGAGCAGGCTTTTAACCATGTGGGACCTAAGGCCCTGGTGGGTCTGGCATGTGCCGGTTCTATCAGCACTGCTGTCCATGTAGGGAGCAAGGGCCAAAGACCCAGAGCATCCAAGTGTGCCTGGAACCAAAAGTCCCAAGCCAGAGCACCACAAGCCAAGAGCCAAGAGCCAAGAGCCAAGAGCCAAGAGCCTGCACCAAGTGCCAAAGCAAGAGAGCAAGATTCTCCTTGCCTACTGTTTAATTGTCACCTCTCCCAGAATTCCATGTGCTCCAGAAGCCAGTGAGAGTGTCCAGTTTTCCAACCAATGATGGCTATTGCTGGCCACACTTAGCTTTGCCCCACCTCAGGTTGAGTAAGGATCAAAGTCTCCTCATGCAGCTCCTCCTGGCTGGGAAGGTATGGGCTGCCTGGTTTCAGAGTTAAGCATGTTGGCTGGTGTACAGGTAATAACTGCCTTTGTTATGTATTGTGCCTTTAGCACTGTGCCTTCTGCTCTATCAACTCTTACCTGCCTTGGAGAAGGTAGGGTGTTTTAAATCCACAGCCTCTGCAGCTCTCCCCACCCCCTGCCTTTTCTTGTTGGGCGGGGGAGCAGTCTCGTGCCAGATTTGGGTTTTTCCTGCCAAAACTGGGATCCCTTCCTTTCTAGCAATCTTTGTGCCAACCTACCCCATTACATGTATGCATTTAAACTCAATGTTTATAGATATTTATGTAAGCTTATGAAATGTAATCCAGAAGGAGGTAGCTTTTCTGGACAGCAGTGGTGCTGACAGACAGACAGACGGACAGAGGAGCATCAGGAAAACACCCTTCGGTCAAGTCGTTCATTTGCCTTAGTGACTTAAACAAACTGGCCCATATTTATAAAATAGGTGTTGGATCTGAGGGTTTCTAAGGTCTTTCTCAACTCCATAGAACTATATATATAATTGCATTAAATGGTTAAAAAACTTACATTTAATAAGATACAATTACGCTTATGTTAGTGGAATCTGGGAATGAGATATTCTGCATTAGAGAATTTTTGGATAGCTGAATTTCTCCTCAGCAGTCATTAATACTTTATTATTGACAACAACATTAAATAATCTAAGCTTGCTTTGTTTTGTTAGTGCTGTGATTGTTTTCATATTTTTGACATATTTCTCCATATTAGGCAATTGCTTTCCACAACTATCTTTTCTAATAACTCTTCTATCTTTATAATTTTCATCTCTTTTAATTTTGACTTAGGATGATAAAGGATAACCTTATTTCTTAAATTCCACCTTTGAAAAAGGATTAGACGATATTCTGACTTAAAATCTATAAAACTCCTCTATGGAAAAGAATGGATGAATGAGTATGAATCTCCTTTGTGTTGCACAGGTTACTTAATTTCCACATTTTAGGAGATAGTACTTCAATTTATTGTAATCTGTTGGAAACTGGTTTATAGAACACTTTTAACAAATGTTTGTTTACTCTGTGGATGTATTCGTGCATACATATACAGTAGAGCACTGTACCTAGCAATTTATTTATTTGCCTCTTAAAATTTAAAAATAAAAAGGGCAAAAAAGAAACTTTGCAGCTCTAAGACTGTAGACTGCTGCTACTATTATATAGAAGCTACATAAAAACCTCATATATGTTTGTCTTTGTCTATTTCAAGGCAATCACTGTCATGGAGCTATTCTACATGAGAAGTAAAATATTGCTTACCTCACATTAGTGTGTCACTGAATGTAAGTGTAATTTTAAGTTCTGAGGCATATCACATGTATTATTTGTTTGTTTCATAAAATAAAGAGGGCTCATAAAACCCAAAACTGAATAGAAGCTGTTGAAATACCTACATCACATATAAATCAAATTTGGAAAAGATGATGATGATAATGGTGTGTGTGTGTGAATGATTATGAAACACAATGATGGATTTAAATAAAGTTCAAATGTAGGTGTTTTTATGTATGTACTCACCACTGTTCCTACTGCTATTCATTACATGTGTATCTTTATAAATCCTGTATTTTTCAGGCTCCATCATATCAAAATTGTTAAGAAAATTAAATTCATTTTATTTATAGGTTTGAAAGAAACACAATAGCACCACAATTTCAGGATCCATCATGCTGGTGGTTCATGAACATAAACAGAATTTCTGTACTTATGTGCTTCTAAGGGAGGTATTTAACTGAATACGACAATATGGGAGAAAAGCAAAATTTCTTCCTGACCAACCACTGTTAAAATATCAAAACATAATATTTCATGGCCTTTGCCTTTCTATCATTGTGACTAGTTATAGGTTTTATTGACCATAAAACTATGTAACTCTTAAGAGCTAAGCATATGACTTTTGGGACAATTCTTTTCATTTAATCATTTAAATAGTTTATGTGATCTCACCTCTTCTCAGAAATATTCTTAGAATAATAGGGAAAGCTAAGATCATTTTTTCAGCATCCACTTGCTGTATATGTATATTAATTTAATTACATATAACTGTATAAGATTACTTTTATTTATTCATCTGCTTCTTTACATATCTTAATATTACAATAAGCAAAACATTAATTATGCATATTTAGCTTTCCAAGCACATTGAAATCTTTCATTTTTGTGTATAAATATATAATAAACAATCATAAGTATATGCATATACTTATGTATATGCAATTATAATAATTTTTATATCATAGCACATTGAAAATCCACTCCATTTTGTAACCAAATGCAGGTCCAGCTGCCTGCAGCTACTACAGACAATACTTGAGAGGTAGGTGCTAATGTAAAGGAAAGTGTTTTATTTTCAGGTGCTGGCTACCTATATGATAGGGACCTATTCTCTCAAAGACTTTCTTCTAGAAAGATGGAGGACTCACATCTCAAAGCCCATCTCTACCTATCAGTGGAGGCAGAGTTTTTTTTTTTTTTTTTCTTTCTTTTTTTTTAATATATTTATTGATTATGCTATTACAGTTGTCCCATTCCCCCCCCACTCCACTCCATCCTGCCCACCCCCCTCCCTCCCACATTCCCCCCCTATAGTTCATGTCCATAGGTCATACTTATAAGTTCTTTGGCTTCTACATTTCCTACACTATTTTTACCCTCCCCCTGTCTATTTTCCACCTATCATCTATGCTACTTATTCTCTGTACCTTTCCCCCTCTCTCCCCCTCCCACTCCCTTAATGACAACCCTCATGTTCTAGTTGTTTGCCTAGTTTGCTCTCGTTTTTGTTTTATGTGTGGCCGTTAATAACTGTGAGTTTGCTGTCATTTTTACTGTTCCTATTTTTGATCTTCTTTTTCTTAGGTAACTCCCTTTAACATTTCATATAATAAGGGCTTGGTGATGATGAGCTTCTTTAACTTGACCTTATCTGAGAAGCACTTTATCTTCCCTTCCATTCTAGGTGATAGGTTTGCTGGATACAGTAATCTTGGATGTAGGTCCTTGCGTTTAATCTTGGGTAATGTAATTATGATGTGAGGCAGAGTTTTTTATAGGGAGGGAGAGGGGACAAAGAGATCAACAAAGGGGGTGGAAAAGTTCTCTACATGCAGATGAGCACAGTCCATTCTGATAAGGCAAGTGATGGTCTGGTATGCATCACCCTGGTTTAGTCATCCTGGACTCACATCATCCTGACTCTGCGATTGAAGGTCAGGAAATCTCTTGGAGCTGGGATGCCTGAAGGTCAGATTATGTATATTTTGAAGGTAGTCCCTAAGGTTCTTATACAAACATGCTGTTTATCTATAAGCTACAAATTAGTCAGAGTCAGTACTTAGAGAAACAATGTCAAAATAATAATGGTGTGGGTTACAATTTCCCACCATGACAATTTTCTACTGTTACAAATACTCACTGTCAATTTTTTTCCATTTCTGTGGAAGTTAGACAGTTGTAGCTAAATGTTTCAGAAAACTAGAAAAATTCAGGATTTAGTCTAGTTCATAGGTGAAAAATAAAATTACATCAACAATTCAGTGAATTATAGTCTAATTTCCATAGTTGTATATAATAAATTTTATTGAAAGATAATTTTTCCCCTAAATCACCCTACAACCAAATCTGCTTTGCTGCAATGTTACAACAAGTTTGTAGATTGAGCTTTAATTAGTCTAACAGGGCAAAGAAGTCAAGCCACACAGTTGCCGTCAGGCTTTGCCTACAATACCTATATGTGTGGGTAATTCCTCAACATTTTTTTAAGTATAATCTATTGACTATGCTACTACAGTTGTTCAATTTTTCCCCTTTATCCTCCTCTGCCCTGCATCCCTTCCACTTCCATTTTCCCCCCACCCCACTCCTTAGTTCATGTCCATGGTTATGCATATGAGTTCTTTGGCTTCTCCATTTCTTATGCTATTCTTAACCTCACCCTGTCTATTTTTTACCTAACATTTATGCTTTTTATTCCAGGTACCTTTTCCACATTCTCCTCCCACCCCCTCATGCTGATAATCCTCCATGTGATCTACATTTCTCTGATTCTGTTCCTGTTCTAGTTATTTGCTTAGTTTGCTTTTGTTTTTTAGGTTGAGTTGTTGATAGTTGTGTTTGTTGTCATTTTACTGCTCACAGTTTTGATCTTCTTTTTCTTAGATAAGTCTCTTTAACACTTAATATAGTAAGGGCTTGGTGATGATGAACTCCTTAAATTTACCTTATCTGGGAAGAACTTTATCTGCCCTTCCATTCTAAATGATAGCTTTGCTGGAAAGAGTAATCCAGGTTGTACATCCTTTCTTTTCTTGACTTTGAATACTTCTTTCCAGCCCCTGCTTGCTTGCAAGGCTCCTTTCAAGAAATCAGCTGATAGTCTTATGGGAACTCTTTTGTAGGTAACTCTCTCATTTTCTCTTGCTGCTTTTAAGATTCTCTCTTTATCTTTAATCTTCGATAACTTAATGATGATGTGTCTTGGTGTGTTCCTTCTTGGGTCCAACTTCTTTGGGACTCTCTGAGCTTCCTGGACCTGCATGTCTATTTCTTTTCCCAGATTAAGGACATTTTCCTTCATGCTTTTAATTGCTTGCTCTTCCACTTCTCCTTCTGGTACTGCTGTGATTCGGATGTTGGAACGTTTAAAGTTGTCCCAGAGGTTCCTAAGCCTCTCCTCATTTTTTGGAATTCTTGTTTCTGGTTCAGTGTTTATTTCTTCCTTCTCTTCCAAATTGTTAATTTGAGTACTGGTTTCCTTCCCCTCACTGTTGGTTCCCTGTATATTTTTTCTTTATTTCACTTCACAAAGCCTTCACTTCTTCCTTGATTTTGTGACAGTATACAATCATTTATGTGAGCATCCTGATCACCTGTGTTTTGAACTTTGCACCTGATAGGTTGGCTATCTCCTTTTCCCTTAGTTCTTTTTCTGGAGTTTTGATCTGTTCTTTCATTTGAGCCATATTTCTCTGCCTCAGTGCATGTGTTACACTGTAAGGGGCAGAGCCTTAGGTATTCACCAGTGTTGGGCAACCCACTTTGCTGCATTGTGGCATAGTATGTGAGGGAGGGGTCAGAGAGGGTACAATGCCACTTGCTTGGTTTTCAATCTGCTTTCAGTCACTCCCCTCTGCTTTCCATAAGTGAAGTGAGCCCTTTGAGATGCTTCCCTGGTGCTGATTCCCAGGTGGGTGGGTTTATATATATTCTATGACCACGGGGGCCCCTCCAGTTCACTCTCCTGTGAGACTGACAGCTTCTTCTGCTGCTGCAACCCCCACAGGTTTTTACAGCCAGTGGATTTCCAGTTCTTAGATCCAAACATCTGAATGGAGAATGATGTCTTTGGATTGGATTTTTAAACACTGTATTTATAACAGGTACTCCAATTCCCCTCATTGTGGAAAGGGAAAAGTATAGCTGACCCTTGTACAACATAGGTTTGACTGCATGGGTCTACTTACATGTAGATTTTTAAATAAATACCTGTACTGTTTTCCATCCATGGTTGGGAGTCTGCTGGCACAGAGGGTTAGCTGTATGCATTGTTCTGCACCATTTTAAACAGAAACTTGAGCATCTGTGGATTTGGGTATCCAAGGGGGTCCTGGAATCAATTGTCTGTAGATACCAAAAGCCAACTAAGTTTTCAGTGAGTCAAAAAGTTTACACAGATTTTTGACTGCAGGAGAGTCAGTGACCCTAACATCCATGTTGTTCAAGGTTCTGCTGTACCTACATCCTCAGCTTTTCTTCAGTCAATTCCTTTGTTAAAGAGTTACTTCAAATTAAGTATGTATCACCGTCCGTAGTCTTTAGAGACTATTTGGTCTCAGAAAACCCCTTTCCTGGCTATCACAGAATGAAAGGAGATAGTATGAGTATTTAATTTGCATAGCAAACAGAGGTATTTATATTGAGATTTTTACTTTCTTATTCACTGAAATAATCTTTCAGAAAAAATATCCAAATATGAAATCTTTCACATATGATATATACATGTGGAAATAGCTTGTACATAAAAGTATTGTGATATTTTGGGCCTGAATCTATTGTTTTTTCTTTCTCTAAATTTAGTAATTATTGTCTGGAAAGCCAAATTCTTTTGAAATGCTCTTAGGGGGAAAAAAAACCCATACAATTTACTGCTGAAAAATAAATCTGTTATATTAACACTTAACCAAAAAATATTTTGTCTCATTTTTCTTCCTTACTGAAGCTTAATTTTTTACCTTTATACTTAAGAGTATGGGAATAAAATGAAAGATTCCAGCTAAATAAGTCACTTGCATCATTCTATTCACTACTTACTCTCAAATGGATATCTATTCAAGACTGCATCTTAAAAACTCTGTTTAAAGTTTGAGAGGAATAGAACTGGGAAAGAAGAAAGCATTAAACACAGTGGTTCTTGGATTGAAGTCTGTCTCCAAACACTCAGATTGATATCACTGCATTTTTCTGACACCAGGAAACTTAGTTGAAGCCTCTCTATTTGACTGTTCTTCCCACAGCAGACACTCACCCCAAAGAGCACTCTTTCCAATTGCCCTTCTTAAGTGCATCTATAAATCAACATTATGAGAAATGTCTTTGGTGTATATAGAAAAGCAGTGTGTGAATGGTAAACAGTTATTTGAGACCTTTCAATTGACCTCAAACCTTTCTTATAAAGCTGCCAAGGAAAGTAGTGTCTTTATTCAGTGCCTTAAGTACAAAATTATTGATTTACTTACATGACTTTTGTAAAGAGCAACAAACTCCTCAGATGTATTTGCTTTTCCAATCTGCCCTATTTGATGTTTGCTGATAGCTTAGGTTTTTATTAAAATTTAGTGAAGTCTGTCCCTTTACCTGCTCAATAATTGAAATTTTGCAGGTTTATTGTAAACACATTACATCAAAGGCTGGAAAGTTCTTTGTTAAAAAAATAAAATCAATTTTATTGAAATTGAATTTTGCAAACAAAATGCAAGAGTAATTGATCAGTTTAATGGGGTTGTTGGAAGCTTTCTTCTTTAACCTCAAGACACCCTGCTGTCTAGATTTTCAAATCAGCTCATTAAAGTCCAGAAAAACTGTTGTACATTACAATGTCATTATCTGTTATCGGCTTGGCCACATAAGAATAGGAAAGTCACATTTGATCTGTAATACTCAGAGTGATATTTTAAATAGCCAGTAATGGTAAAGAAACAATGAAATACACCAATTTATTATTTCATGACTGGGTCCACTCAGCACAAAGCAAGTAACAATTTTGGTAATGCCTTAAACATTTAGCCAAACTAATTCATCAAAATGGATATTAGGATTAATAAAATAGATTTTTGTCATACATAAACTTTTTTAAAGATCTCTTGTTTCTTTATTTTCTTTTATGTTTACTAGTGTTCAGAATTTTTTGTAATCAATTTCTAATTTATTAATGAAAACTGAATTTACATTTGTTAGCCTTAGAGCCAGAAGTTAGTACTTCTGATCAGGAAAAATATTTCAAAATTAATACCATTACGAAACCTGAAGAAAGAGATAAGTACATTTTTAGGACAGTCAAGTGAGGTTTACAAATTGAATATCATCTTGATATTTAATTTGACTTGATGAGATGTCATAAATATATTAGATATGTTATATTAAATTTATTATATATAAAATAATGGATATAGTTGGATAGGTGTACATACATATCAATAAACATGATCAAATGCTAGTAATTTTAACCAAGATACAGACATAAATAAAGCAGTGATCCCAAGGAATAAAGGAAATGCAAAAAAGACAAATTCTCCTGGCATGTTAGGAGGTATTTGATTACAATAAATACATTTTAAGATGTTATTATAATGAATTTGTTATAAGATATACTCTGATATGGAAAACTTTCTAATGAAGTGTGCCAACTGATGAGTACAAACTTTTGAGAATATTCTTTCAGCTACTTTTTAAAAATATATTTTATTGATTATGCTATTACAATTGTCCCATTCTCCCCCCCCCCTTTATTCCCCTCCACCCTGCACACCACCTCCCACCCACACCCCCTCTTTAGTTTATGTCCATGGGTCATACATGTAAGTTCTTTGGCTTCTACATTTCCTATAACTATTGTAAACCTCCCCCTATCTATTTTCTACCTACCATGTATGCCACTTATTCTCTGTACCTTTCTCCTCTGTCTCCCCCTCCCATTACCCTGTTGATAAACCTCCACGTGATCTACATTTCTCTGATTCTGTTCCTGTTCTAGTTGTTTGCTTAGTTTGCTTTTGTTTTTGTTTTAGGTGTGGTTGTTAATAACTGTGAGTTTGCTGTCATTTTTGCTGTTCATATTTTTTATCTTCTTTTTCTTAGGTAACTCTCTTTAACATTTCATATAATAAGGGCTTGGTGATGATGAACTCCTTTAACTTGACCTTATCTGAGAAGCACTTTATCTTCCCTTCCATTCTAAATGATAGCTTTGCTGGATACAGTAATCTTGGATGTAGGTCCTTGCCTTTCAGGTCTTGGAATACTTCTTTCCACCCCCTTCTTGCCTGTAAGGTTTCTTTTGAGAAATCAGCTGACAGTCTTATGGGAACTCCTTTGTAGGTAACTGTGTCCTTTTCTCTTGCTGTTTCTAAGATTCTCTCCTTCTGCTTAATCTTGGGTAATGTAATTATGATGTGCCTTGGTGTGTTCCTCCTTGGGTCCAGCTTCTTTGGGACCCTGTGGGCTTCCTGGACTTCCTGGAAGTCTATTTCCTTTGCCAGATTGGGGAAGTTCTCCTTCATTATTTGTTTAAATAAATTTTCAATTTCTTGCTCTTCCTCTTCTCCTTCTGATACCCCTATAATTCGGATGTTGGAACGTTTAAAGATGTCCTGAAGGTTCTTAAGCCTCTCCTCATTTTTCTGAATTCTTGTTTCTTCATTCTTTTCTGGTTGGATGTTTCTTTCTTCCTTCTGGTCCACACCGTTGGTCTGAGTCCCAGTTTCCTTCCTATCACTTGGTTCCCTGTACATTTTCCTTTGTTTCTCTTAGCATAGCCTTCACTTTTTCATCTAATTTGTGACCAAATTCAACCAGTTCTGTGAGCATCCTGATTACCAGAGTTTTGAACTGTGCATCTGATAGGTTGTCTATCTCTTCATTGCTTAGTTGTATTTTTTCTGGAGCTTTGATCTGTTCTTTCATTTGGGCCATTTTTTTTTTTCTGTCTTGGTGCACCTGTTATGTAGTTAGGGGCAGAGACTTTGGTGTTCACCAGGGAGGGTCCACCCATGTTGCTACATTGTGATGCTGTATGTGGGGAAGGGGTCTGAGAGGGAACAGTGCCACTTTCTCCGCTCTAGGTTGGTTTTCAGTCACATCCCCCACTACCCACAAGCAAAGTGGGCCCTTCTGATTCTCGGGTGGGTGGGCTTGTGTACGTTCTAACACCCTATGGGTCTCCCCAGTGATCTGTTCTGTGAGGCTGGGAGTTTTCCCCGCTGCCACATCACCGCCCCCCACAGGTGTTTTCAATCAGAGGTTTGAGGCTTTATTTCCCCATGCTGGAACCCTGGGTTGTATGGTGTGTTTTGCTCCCCAATTGTTCCTCCTGGTTTATCTGCACTCCAATGTGGGACTGCCCACCCCACCAGCCACTGTCTCTCTGGGTCCACCAGCCGCCGCCTTACCCACCCAGGTCCTCCAGCCACCGCTTTGCTGTGAGTCTTCTCTGCCCAGCTGCCCATCTCCGCCCCTCATACTGGTCTGGATGAATGCGTATTCTTTAACTCCTTGTTGTCAGACTTCCATACAGTTCAATTTTCTGTCAGTTCTGGGTGTTTTTCATTTTTAAATTGTTGTTGTCCTTCTTTTGGTTGTGTGAGAAGGCACAGTGTGTCTACCTATGCCTCCATCTTGGCTGGAAGCCATTTCTTTCAGCTTCTTAAAGACCTCTAGAATAATCTGAGCCTTTCTTATTGTTTTGCCAGCATTTAAAACCCTTTGTTGTTATAACTCTCATGTAATTTAGCCTATATATTCTGATCTAGAATTCAAACTTGTATGGTTATGTTCTTGAAATGTAATCAGATAGTAGTAAGCTCTACTATTGAAGCAGTTGATAAATTTAAGTTCAGTTATTGAAATTTGACTAATATCTCACTTGTTTATATCAATTCTTTTAAAAATGTGTTTACAATTAATATTTCTGAAACATTGTACTATGTCTTTATTCTCCTACATACACACATGCCATACAGGGAAAGGAAATACATATTCACATAAAAATGACAAAGAGTAACTTATTTTCTAGGATACATGGTGAAGTACATAAAATACCCTGTTCTCACTACTTTTTTATTATGTACTCATCTCTAGTCTCCATGGCTTTTCACTTTTCTAAACTTGTTAATGTCTTTAAAGAATCAGATTGGAATCAGATTGGAAGAGTGTTAGTGATTCCTGAAGATGGCGGCAACATAGGTGGGAGCGGAATCCACTTCCCCTCAGCGCCAGGGAAATACCTAGCTGATCTGAGGAGCAGAGCTAACAGCCAACAGTACTCCAGCATATACGAAGATTAGAGACCAAAGATAGAGGACATTGAAAGATCTGATGGTAAGAAGAGTGCTCAAGGACCATAAGGTCCCCGGGAACCGGGACCGCGCGGTACAAGGGCTGCAGAGGCGCCAGCCCTGGCGCAGGGGCTGCTGCAGGAGTCCTGGGAGAGGGCCAGGCTGCGCTGTGAGCAGCCAGGTGCTTGATTGGACCAGGGGGGCTTGAAAAGGAGGAATTTCTCAAAAAGAAAAAGAAAATAGAGACACTCAGGGGCTAGTTAGAGAACTCTCGGTGGTGGCCGAGGCCCCTGGCGCCCCTCCCCCCTCCGCCCCTGAACTGCGAACGCGGAACGCGGGATAAGCAGCACTGGCGCTCACCTGAGTTCCGGTTGCGCGCGGTCGCGCGCGCAGATTAGCGAACGGGGCCCATACATGAAACCCCGGAGGGGCGCCCACACCTGAAACCTCCGAGATCTTTTGGAGCAGAGACTAGCTGCTCTACCCACAGACCCAAAACCTCGGAACCGAGTACCGCGTGATTCGGTCCCAGGGCAGCCCCGCCCACCCGAGAGTCTCAAGCCCCAGGCGGCTGGATCGGGCCCCCCAGCGTAGAGCCTCTGGCTCAGCGGCGGGCTGCGCGCTCACCAAGCGTAGGGCCGGCTGGATGCGCACTTCCCAAGCACAAAGGGGCTGGCAAGAGTCGTAACACCAAGGCGGCTGAACCAGCAGCTTGCAGCTCCCCAGCCTCCCTAGCCTGGGCGGCTCGATTGGTCGGCCGGCTGCGCGCTCAGAGCCCAAATAACGTCACAAACCCGAAGCGGCTGGATTCCCCTGCTGCGCGCGCACGCGGAGCCAAAGCGGCTGGAGCGGCCACTCGAGAGTCCCAAGAACAAAGCTGCTGGATTGGCTGATCAACGGCCTGATTGCCTGCCAGGGACCACACCTACAAAACAGTGAAGAGTGTGACCCAGGAAGGAAGAAAAGTGAAACCAATCCTTCCAACCACCCCCTCCCGTTGCACAGACAGGACAACAGCAGAAATAACCTGAACGGTTTAAAGCCAACAGAAGATTTTTTTTTTCCCTTTTTTTTTTTTTCCTTTTCCTTTCCCCCTGAACTCCTTCTTCCTCTCTCTCTCTTTTTTTTCTTTCATTCCTTCTTCCTCCCATCCTTTACCATTTTTATGTCTTCTTCCTGCCTTCTTTTATCTATTTCTATGTTTTAATTTTTGTTAAAATTCCTTCTTATCTTGCCTCCGATCATTCTTTAATCCTTCTTCCCTCCTTCCTTCCTTTCCTCCTTTCCTATTTCCTTTTTCCCTCCTTACCATCTTTGGTTTTTTTTGTTTGTTTGTTTGTTTGTTTGTTTTTTCCTTTTCTTTCTCCCCCCCTTTCTATTTTTCCCACAGGTGCGACAACAAAACCTGGAGTGCTGAAAAGACTAGAGTTAGACCGTGTTAAACACATAAACGTCAGCTCAAGACCAGTGAGCACAGGAGAGTAAGGAGACAGCACCACCGAATCCCATTGGCATTCTACCATAGAAGTTCATATCATAAACCCAGGGATTCAGAACAAAGCAATTTAAGAAGCAGAGGCCAACAAGAAGAGCCTCACAAACAATGGGAAGACAAAGAAACAATTCCCAAATGAAAGGAAAGGAGGAAGTCTCAGAAAGAATACTAACCGAAAAAGAGGCAAGTCAACTATCAGATACTGAGTTCAAAGCAATGGTCATCAGGAAACTCACTGAGCTCTCTGAGCTCAAAGAGAACTACCAGAAACTACAAGGAAACTACAATGAACTCACTGCAAACTATATCAACATGAAAAAGGAAATAGAAAATATCAACAAGAGCCAAGAGGAAATGAAGAATACAATTTCTGAATTGAAGAACACAGTAGAAGGAATGAAAAGCAGACTTGATGAAGCAGAGGATCGGATCAGCGAGCTGGAGGATAAAGTAGAAAAAAACACCCAGAAGGAGCAAGAAAAGGAAAAGAGGCTCAGAAAGAATGAAGAGGCAATAAGGGAAATGCAGGACAACATGAAACGTAACAATATCCGTATAATAGGAATACCAGAAGGAGAAGAAGAAGAGCAAGGGATAGAAAACCTGTTTGAAAAACTAATGATGGAAAATTTCCCTAATCTGAGGAGAGAAAAAGTCACCCAAATCCAGGAATCACAGAGAGTCCCAAACAAGAGGAACCCAAAGAGACCCACTGCAAGACACATCATAATTAAAATGGCAAATTTCCAAGACAAAGAGAGGATCTTAAAGGCAGCAAGGGAGAAAAAGGAAGTAACATACAAGGGAGCCCCAATAAGGTTAGCAACTGACTTCTCAATGGAAACGCTCCAAGCCAGAAGAGAATGGCAAAAAATATTCCAAGTAATGAGAACCAGAGGCCTACAACCAAGACTACTTTACCCAGCAAGGCTCTCAATCAAGATAGAAGACCAAATAAAGAGCTTCCCAGACAAAAGAAGTCTAAAAGAATACAGCTCCACCAAACCAGCTCTGCAAGAGATGCTAAAGGGACTGCTTTAAGGAAAGGAAGGAAAAGAGAAAGACAGAGGAACACAGGTAGGAAATAATGGCAATGAATAACTACCTATCGATAATAACCTTAAATGTAAATGGATTAAATGCTCCAATCAAAAGACATAGAACAGCTGAATGGATAAGAAAACATGACCCACACATATGCTGCCTACAAGAAACCCATCTCAGGACAAAAGACTTACACAGACTGAAAGTGAAGGGCTGGAAACAAATTTTCCAAGCAAACGGACAGGAAAAAAAAGCAGGGGTAGCAATACTCATATCAGACAAAATAGACTTCCAAAGAAGGGCCATAAAGAGAGACCCAGAAGGTCACTTCATAATACTCAAAGGAAGAATCCACCAAGAAGACATAAACATTATAAATATATATGCACCCAACATAGGAGCACCCAAATACATAAAGAAAATCTTGGAGGATTTCAAGAAAGATATTGACAGCAACACAATTATAGTAGGGGATTTTAACACCCCACTATCAAAAATGGACAGGTCTTCCAAACAAAAGATTAACAAAGATATTGTGTCACTTAACAATACCCTAGAGGAAATGGACTTAACTGATATATACAGAGCTTTTCATCCCAAAGAAGCAAAATACACATTCTTTTCAAGTGTCCATGGAACTTTTTCAAAGATAGACCACATGATAGGACACAAAGCAACCCTCAACAAATTCAAGAAAATTGAAATCATATCAAGCATCTTCTCTGACCACAAGGGTCTGAAACTAGAAACCAACCCCAAGGGTAAAAACCCAAAACACTCAAAATCATGGAGACTGAATAGCATGCTATTAAACAATGAATGGGTCAAGAACGAGATTAGGGAAGAAATCAAAAACTTCCTGGAAACATATGAAAACGAACTCACAACAACCCAAAACCTATGGGACACAGCAAAGGCAGTCCTGAGAGGGAAGTTCATAGCAATACAGGCCTACCTTAAGAAGTTAGAAACAGTTCACACAAACAACCTAACCCTACGCCTACAAGAACTGGAGGAACAACAACAAAGACAGCCCAGAGCAAGCAGAAGGAAGGAAATAACCAAGATCAGAGCAGAACTAAATGACATAGGGACTAAAAGCACAATTGTAAAGATCAATGAATCCAGAAGCTGGTTCTTTGAAAAGATAAACAAAATCGACAAGCCTTTAAGTAGGCTTATCAAGAAGAAAAGAGAGAGGATCCAAATAAACAGAATTAGAAATGAAAGTGGAGAGATTACAACTGATACCACAGAAATACAAAGGATCGTAAGAAATTACTATGAAGACCTATATGCTAAGAAATTTGAAAACCTAGATGAAATGGACACATTTCTAGAAAAATATAATCTTCCAAAACTGACTGAAGAAGAAGCAGAAAACCTGAACAGACCAATAACAGCAGAGGAAATTCAAGCAGTCGTCAATAAACTCCCATCACACAAAAGCCCTGGACCAGATGGTTTCACAGGAGATTTCTACAAAGCATTTAAGGAAGAACTAACCCCTATCCTTCACAGACTATTCGAAAAAATCCAAACTGATGGAAGACTCCCAAACTCTTTTTATGAAGCCAACATCATCCTAATCCCAAAACCAGATAAAGACACAACGAAGAAAGAAAACTTCAGGCCAATATCACTGATGAACATAGACGCTAAAATTCTCAACAAAATATTAGCGAACCGCATCCAGCAATATATTAAAAAGATCATCCACCATGACCAAGTGGGATTCATCCCAGGGATGCAAGGATGGTACAATATTCGCAAATCAATAAACATAATACATCACATCAACAACAGCAAAGACAAAAATCACATGATCATATCAATAGATGCGGAAAAAGCATTTGATAAGATACAGCACCCATTTCTGATAAAAACACTCAGCAAAGTGGGAATAAAGGGAGCAGTCCTCAACATAATTAAGGCCATATATGAGAGACCTACAGCCAACATCATATTCAATGGACAAAAACTTAGAGCTTTCCCGCTAAGATCAGGAACAAGACAAGGATGCCCCCTCTCACCACTCCTATTCAACATAGTATTGGAAGTCCTAGCCACAGCAATCAGACAAGAAAAAGCAATAAAAGGCATCCAAATTGGAAAGGAGGAAATGAAACTGTCACTGTTTGCAGACGACATGATAGTGTACATGGAAAACCCTATAGACTCCACTCAAAAACTACTCGACCTAATAAATGAATTTGGCAAAATAGCTGGATACAGAGTCAATACCCAGAAATCAAAGGCATTCCTGTACACCAACAACGAAACTGCAGAAACACAAATCAGGAAAAAAATCCCATTCGATATAGCAACAAGGAAAATAAAGTACGTAGGAATAAACCTAACCAAGGAGGTAAAAGACCTGTACTCAGAAAACTACACAACACTGAAGAAAGAAATTAAGGAAGATACAAACAAATGGAAGCATGTACCATGTTCATGGATTGGAAGAATTAACATCATCAAAATGGCCATACTACCCAAAGCAATTTATAGATTCAATGCAATCCCTATTAGAGTACCCATGACATATTTCACAGATATAGAACAAACATTGCAGAAATTCATATGGAACCATAAACGACCTCGAATAGCAGCAGCAAGTTTGAGAAAGAAGGACAAAGCAGGAGGTATCACAATATCTGATATCAAACTGTATTACAAGGCCACGGTAATCAAAACAGCCTGGTACTGGCATAAAAACAGGCTCATAGACTAATGGAACAGAATAGAGAGCCCAGAAATAAACTCAAATCTATACGATCAATTAATATTTGACAAAGGAGGCAGGAGCATAAAATGGAGCAAAAACAGCCTCTTCAACAGATGGTGTTGGGAGATCTGGACAGCTACGTGCAAAAAAATGAAACTCGATCACCAACTTATGCCATACACGAAAATAAACTCAAGATGGATAAAAGACTTAAATTTAAGCCGTAACACCATAAAAGTCCTTGAGGAAAACATTGGCAGGAAAATCTCAGACATTCCACGCAGCAACATCCTCACAGACACATCCCCTAAAGCAAGGGACATAAAGGAAAGAATAAACAAATGGGACCTCATCAAAATAAAAAGCTTCTGCATGGCTAAAGAAAACAGCACCAAATTACAAAGAGAACCAACAATATGGGAAAGCATATTTGCCAATGATACCTCAGACAAGGGCCTGATCTCCAAAATATATAAAGAACTCAGTCGACTCCATTCCAGGAAGACAAACAACCCAATTAAAAAATGGGCAAAGGACTTGAACAGACACTTCTCCAAGGAAGACATACAGAAAGCCCAGAGACATATGAAAAGATGCTCAGCATCACTAGCCATCAGAGAGATGCAAATTAAAACCACAATGAGGTATCATCTCACACCAGTCAGAATGGCCAACATAAACAAATCCACGAACAAATGTTGGAGAGGATGCGGAGAAAAGGGAACCCTCGTGCACTGTTGGTGGGAATGCAGACTGGTGAGGCCACTGTGGAAAACAATATGGAATTTCCTCAGAAAACTAAAAATGGAACTGCCCTTTGACCCAGTAATTCCGCTGCTGGGATTATACCCTAAGAACACTGAAACACCAATCCAAAAGAATCTGTGCACCCCAATGTTCATAGCAGCACAATTTACAATAGCCAAATACTGGAAGCAACCGAAGTGCCCATCAGCAAACGAGTGGATCCAAAAACTATGGTATATTTACACAATGGAATTCTACGCAGCAGAGAGAAAGAAGGAGCTTATACCCTTTGCAACAGCATGGATGAAACTGGAGAGCATTATGCTAAGTGAAATAAGCCAGGAAGTGAGGGACAAATACCATATGATCTCACCTTTAACTGGAACATAAGCAATAGAAGGAAAAAGCAAACAAAATATAACCAGAGACATTGAAGTTAAGAACAATGTAACAATAGCAAGGGCGGGGGTGGGGGGTGGGGGCGGGGACAGTGGGTAGAGGGGATTACAGGAACTACTATAAAGGACACATGAACAAATCCAAGGGGGAGGGTGGAGAGGGGGGAGGGGAGTGGGTTCACCTGGGGTGGGGTGAAGGGATGGGGGAAAAGGCATACAACTGTAATTAAATAACAATAAATAAATTAAAAAAAAAAGAAAAAAAAAAAAAAGAAGAGTGTTAGTGTAACATTTATGTTACACTATTAACATTTGAATGAGTTTATAAATGTCAATACTCATTTTTAAAAATATTTTATTTATATTTAAAGAGAAGGGTAAGAAGGGAGAAAGAGAAGGAGAGGAAAAATGGATGAGGAAGAGATACATTGATCAGTTGCCTCTCACATGCTCCTAACTGGGGACCTGGCCTGCAACCCAGGCATGTGCCCTGACTGGGAATCAAACCGGTGACCTTTTGGTTCACAGGCCAGCACTCAATTCACTGAGCCACACCAGCCAGGGCTAAATGTCAACATTCTTAATAATAATTATCTCAGCAAAAATTTTGCTATAAAATAGAATCCATGTAATTTTTTGATTGATCAGATGACCTTGGTTGTTACTATCTAAATTTAAGACTTGCATTATAAAGAATACATTTTCTTAGGCAAACAAGTGGAATTAAAAACTGCTCACTAAAGAAGCAATCATATCACTTATAGATTTTTTTGACAAAGAAAACTTATTCTGAACGTTCTACATTTTCTATTAAAATGTGCAGTTCTAAATTAACGTCTGCCTCTTTCTCATAAATATTAGAAAAGTCTGTCTTCTAAAATTCCTCATTTTATAGTACAAATTCAATTTTGTACCTTGATTACTAAAAAGAACCATAAATTCCCTATAAAATTGGAAATTATTTCTACCTTGAACGCTGGCTGACACATTTCATTTTATACTGAGAAGCATTTATTTCATTTTATACTGAAGAGGCATCCAATACAATAATGAGCCAAATTATCATATCTGCATGCATTTTAGAGGTGGTAGCTTAGGTGGCATTAGGTATCAAAGTCTCCCTTTGAACCTGTCCGAGTTCAGTAAATGTTATGAAATTGGTGAGGTTTTATGTGGTGCACCAAATCTTCTATTTTTGTAGTTTCTTCATTATTGCATGTTCCTTCTTCTCAGAGATTTGTTGCTGTAAATCTACTTAATGAATAAAACACAAGTGTTGACAAACTTATTTATATAGAAGAGCATATGTTTAATATTTACATTACAAAGTAAAACTACAGGAAACTACAAACACAAATAATACTTAATTCAAAAAATGGCATACTCTTAGTAGAGTATATATTTTACTGTAATTGGGTTGTTGAATGAGTACTGAAGATGTGACATTGCTTTTAAGATTGCGGTATCATTAGGAATTACAAGACAAAGGCAAACACATTAGTGGGAGAGGTAAACTCATCTAAAGTTTGAGGTCATTGCTTGTGACAATCACTCAGAGAAGAAATGAGTTATTTATGTGACTGTAATATTTCTTCTTTATTAATTACATTGAATAAATTATAAGATAAGGGTCCATTTTATTCTTTTGCATGTGTTTGTCCAGTTTTCCCAATACCACATATTGAAAAGACTGTCTTTACCCCATTGTATATTCTTGTCTCCTTTGTAGTAAATTAACTGGCCATATATGTGTGGGTTTGTTTCTGGGCTCTCTATTCTGTTCCACTGATTATGTGTCTGTTTTTATGCCGGTACCATGCTCTTGATTACTATAGTTTTGTAGTATAGTTCGAAATAAGGGAGTATATTACCTCTAGGTTTCCTCTTTCTTTCCCAAGATTGCTTTCGCTATTTGAGGTCTTTCTGGTTCTATACACATTTTAAGATTATTTGTTCTAGTTATGTGAAAAATACCATTGCAATTTTGGTAGTGATTGAATTGAATTTGTAGATTGCTTTGAGTAGTATGGACAATTTAAGAAAATTCTTTTTATGCATGAGCATGATATCTTTTCTTTTTTGTGTTATCTTCAAATTCTTTTCATCAATGTCTTATAGTTTATAGAATGCATATCTTTCAGCTATTTGTTTAAATATATTTATAGGTATTCTATTCTTTTTGATGCAAGTATAAATGGGATTTTAAAAAATATTTTCAGATAGTTTAACATGAGTGTTTTGAAACACAACATATTTCTGTACATTAATTTTGTATCCTGCAATATTTTTATTTTTAAAATTTTTTTAATTGAATTTATTGGTTGACATTAGTTAATAAAATTATATAGGTTTCAAGAATACGATTGTACAATTCATTGTCTATATTGTATTGTCTGTTTACCACCCCAAGTCAAGTCTCCTTCTATCGCCATTTATCCCCCCTTTACCTTCTTCTACCAAACTCCTCCCCCCTTTCCTCTGGTAATCACCATACTGTTGTCTGTGTCCATTAGTTGTTTTTAATTCTTTGCTTAATCCCTTCATTTTTCTCATTTAGCCCCCAACCCCCCCCCTCTGACAGCTATTAGTCTGTTCTCTATATACATTAGTCTGTCTTCATTTTATTTATTTTGTCCATTAGATCCCACACATAGTTGAAATCATATAATACTTGTCTTTCTCTGATTAGGTTATTTCACTTGGCACAATACTCTCCAGGACCATCCATGCTGTCACAAAAAGGTAAGATTTCCTTCTTTTTCACAGCTGATTAGTGGTCCATTGTATAAATTTACAACTTTTAAGTTCATTTATTAAATCTAGTATTTTTTTGGTGGGATCTTTAGGGCTCTCTTTATATCATAAGTATCAAGTCATCTGCAAACAATGACAGTTTTACTCTTCCAATTTGGAATGACTTTTATTTCTTTATCTTCCCTAATTGCTGTGGTTAGTACTTCTAATATCACATTAAATAACAGTGGCGAGAGTGGGCATCCTTGTCTTGTTCCTGATTTTAGAGGACAAGCATTCAACTTTTTACCATTGTGTATAATGTGAGTTATGGGCTTGTCATATATGCTCTTTATTATGTAGACACACATTCCCTCTATACTGATTTATTTGAGAGTTTTTATCATACAGGGGTGTTGAATTAATTGAATGCTTTTCCTGCATCTACTGACATGATCATATCATTTTTATACTTTATTTTTTTAATGTGGTGGATCATGTTGATTGATTTTAGGTGTTGAACCATACTTGCATCTCTCAAATAAATTTTAGTTGGCCATGGTGTATGATCCTTTTAATGGGCTGTTGAATTATTTGCTAATATTTTATTAAGAATTTTTGCAACTATGTTCGTCAGGGGTATTGGCCTTAATTTTCATTTTTTGTGATATCTTTGTCTGGTTTTGGCATCAGGGTAATACTGGCCTCATGAAATATGTTTGAAAGCATTCCCTCCCCTTCAATATTTTGGAATGATTTGAGGATAATTATTAAATCTTCTTTGAGTTTCTGGTCCTGGACTTTTTTTTTGTTGGGAGGTTTTTCTTTACTGATTTCATTGCTTTCTCATAATTAGTCTATTCAGATTTTCTGTTTCTCCATGATTCATTCTTAGAAGATTGTGTATCTAAGAATTGATCCATTTCTTCTAGGTTGTCCAGTTTGTTGGTGTATGATTGACTATAGTAGTTTCTAAGATCCTTTGCAGTTCTGTGGAATCAATGTACCTTCTCCCCTGGGTTATTGAAAGAACTGAACATAAATAATAGATAAATAGATTAGAGACACAGGGGGGTTTGTTGTTATCTTTTGCCCTTGATTTAAAGAGCCTAGGATTTGACTTCAGAAACAGAAAAGGCTCAGAGCTAAAAGCAGAGGGAAATGCTAACTAAAAATATTTATGGGCTCTGAAAAACAAAACAATAGAATGTGTCTTTTAATTCAGATCATTCATTTTTGTGCTTCTGTTTTTTTTTCTCTTTGTATTTGAGGTGTTTTTGAATAACCTAGACTTGACTTAAATTTACACTGAGATTTAAATAATGTGTGCGTTAGAATATTGCAAAGAAAGTCACCCCTCTCTACCCTGAAGCCACTGTAGCAATGGGGAACAATAAGAAACTAACGGTCTCCGAGAAGAGAAAAATTAGGGACAGAACCAGTGTCCTGCAGCCCACCAGCTGCTTCTAGCCAGAATACTATTTTGTCAGTGATCATATTAAGAGATGTCAATTTTATTTACATTAAAAAATAATGTAAGGTCATATTGATTATCATTGGTAGATAAATCATGGGGTGTTTTTCCTAAAGCCACTCAAACTCCATACGTAGGCTTATTTTATTGGATTATTGATGCTACCAATTTCTTCTATCCAACTGCTGCTGCTGTGGCTGCTTTTACTTTATTAATAACACTGAATAACTCTGCCTTGTAAATACACAACATGTTGTGATTACCAAGTGCTTTCACATATCTTGAAAGCTCGATCTGCATTAATTCTACAGTTTATCAACAGGTCTAATAGAGGGCCTGGAACATCCAGCTGCAGCAGTTCCTGACCCTTCTAAAGTAACCTCATCCCTAAAGCATGCACTAACCTCAGCACAAGGCAGAATAATTGACTGTTTTAGTTCA
Source organism: Desmodus rotundus (assembly GCF_022682495.2). NCBI lineage: Eukaryota > Metazoa > Chordata > Mammalia > Chiroptera > Phyllostomidae > Desmodus > Desmodus rotundus. Next base: position 62,279,888 of record NC_071394.1, read on the forward strand.
GCCAAGCTTGTGATAGTCTAAATCCCTCAGGTCTGGGAATGCTGGTGACTGGAAGAATGCAAAAAGATGGCTAGCTGTTTAGCTGTTTCTTGTGTACTGTCAGATGTCCTGGCTTGGTTTATAGTTTGCATCTTTCATAGCACTTGCCAAAGGCCATATGAACTACACAATGTCATTTAGTATGATGACATTTTAACACTCAGTTTCCAAAAGCTCCAACCTTATAAGGAATCATGTCAAGAGAGACCAATAATTATTTATGAAACTGTTTAACTAATATGTAACATGGTTTGCCGTCTTCTTTCCTGGGATGAACAAATACTTATTGTCCTGTGACCAAGCAAATTTTCTATTTCCAGATGCAAGTTTCTATATTTATTAGAATTCTGTTGCAAGCAACAACAATCTAACTTCAATTAGTTTAAGTGAAAGACAAGGTTGGGAGATCAGGAAGTCAATTTTGCTAGGAGCAGATGGGTCCAGGCATGTGGTGTAACCAAAATGATTTGTCTCAGATGTAAATCTTTGCTTTTTTATACACTCTGGCTTCATCCTTTCCATAGTTCACTACTTAGCTCTGTGTACACATGGAGGGTAGAGTGGGGGGTAAGGCCATCAATAGCTCCTGGATCACACCTCCAACTTGGCTCTAGTCAAGCTTGGGCCCATGCTTAGTCTACAGTAATCTCTAATATTATGGAAATTGGTATCACAAATATTCTAGCCTAGGACACGTATCCACAATTCTTTCCAAGCAAGGAAAGCTGTCAGTAAATGTCCCATGTTTGGAAAGAAAGTGGGGCAGTGTAATAATAACAGGAGGACTGGTTCAAGGGAGTGACAAAATGCAAATAAAGTTTAAAAACAATACAAGTATGTTAAAATGCAAGGATGTCACTCAAACAGTCTTTCTTAGTAATTAGTAGAGTATCTCTGTATCTTAAAAATGAGGAATGGCCATAATAATTACAGTGCTGGTTTTAACAGGTGCTGAATTTCATTATTTGGGAATATTTGCTTCAACTTGCAAATATTACTCATGTTGGCAACATGAATTATCGTGGGAAATAAAGTGGGATGGGATAAAGATTAACTTAAAATCCTTTTCATTATTTACTTTCACAATGTAATTTTACATACTAGTTTTTTAAAATTTAAATTTGGGGTGAGAGGTATTGATTGAAAAATGCCTATTTTTCTTCCACATCCTCACCAAAATTCAACTTTAATGTTCTTCTAGTGAAAGAGGAGTCCCATTTTCCCCAAGAAAACTGATTTTAGCATTGCATACCTGAAATAAGAGTGTGAGTTTTCTAGACTAATTGAAACAGATATCATTGTTTGCCACTGAAACTCTTCTACCTGGCATTGATCTCATACAGGCACAATAGTTTGGCAGCCAAGGTTCACATGATCTACTTTTGATATATCACAGCCAATATTAAAATGCAATTAGCTTTTCAAACACTTTTATTTATTTTGTCCCTTTCCTTCCTTATGAAATTTGTGACAGTGACCATTTGCATAGTTACTCTGATCTTGAGCTAATTTGATACTGGCCTTCAGTCTTTGAGAGAACTGGTCTATTTCTGGTTCATCTACATTTTCTGTTGTGGTCAGAAAGCTTAGCATCTTGTGGCATTCAACAGGGCTTCCTTGGGTGTGCGCTGTGTTCCAATAGTGGAGTCCTAAACCTGGGAGACTGGCTGAAACTCTGCCTAATATATGGTATCCCAGCTATCACTTTCTGCTCATCTTTTCTGTTGCTTGGGTGAACTGGAGTGTTGGTAAAAGATAAAAAATATATCAGGATTAGGTCCCTGAATCTGCATTCTTTTTTTTTGTCTTGAATCAAGTTCTGGCTGCCCCAGTGCCTCTTTCATACAAAATAGATTCATTTTAACATGTTTTGTCCAATTTCCTAGACCTGACCCAACCCCAGAGAGAGTAAGTATGTTTTGGGCTAGTCTACTATCTGCAGAAGCTAGTCTACTATGATCAGTACATTGGTATTTTAAAGAAAATTAAAATAGAATAACAATAATATAGCATAAGACTATATTATTTTCAGAAAGTATATTGTTAGTAACAAAGAAGAAAAAATTCTTAAGATGTTAAAGAAAAGTGAAAAGTTGTATAGTAATACAGGCTTATAATTTAATCTCTAACTTATTTTTAAAATACTAAACTTAAAAAGTTATGTTGTACTCATATATGAACTTTTTCTATTTGTGAAAAGTAAAAATGTCTTATACATTGCATTATTAATGCACAGTATACCACTTCCCTTTATTTGCCAGAGTAGTACCTATTGTCAAGAAGAGTTAAACTAATACCATATTGTTCTTAGATATATGTTTCTTTTTTTGGCCTGTACCTTTTGGGACATAACAATACAGTGTGGAATGACAAACTAAAGATAAATCAAAAAAAAAAAAAAAAGACATTGCAGGCAATGTAATCCTAGGGGAAATTCTTTAGCCTGAGGAAATATTGCAGAATAAAAAGATAGAAATCTGAGACCCCATGCTTTCTTTTTTTTTAAAGATTTATTCATTTTTAGACAGGGGGAAGGGATGGAGAAAGAGAGGAAGAGAAGCATCAATGTGTGGTTGCCCCTCACACAGCCTCTACTGGGGACCTTACCCACAACTCAGGCATGTGCCTTGACTAGGAATCAAACCCAAGATGCTTTGGTTCACAAGCTGTCACTCAGTCCACTGAGCCACACCAGCCAGGCCTGAGTACCCATGCTTTCTTCTGAGGGGGAAATACCCACTCAAACATGCTTATGAAAATTAGTTCTCACAGTTTCTGATGGGTTAGGTGTAAATGTGTTAGCAGGTGGGGAGAGATTAGGAAGAGCTCAAGTATGTTTACTGGTTTTCTTTTCAGGAGCACTTAAATAAAGTTGTGAAACAGTATCCTAATGCAGGGAGATATTTACTTTTGAGTACTTAAAAGGTGGTTCTACTTTGGAACTTAAAGACTAATTATTTGTGTCGTTCATTGTGCTGTGCACTTTAAACATCATACCTCTTTCAGTCCTCCCTAAGCCATTAGATGCAGGTAGTATATTAATTCTATTTTATGGAACAGGAAATTGAAGCTTAGAAAATATCAGAATCTTTTCTGGGTTTACAGAGGTAGGTAGTCAAGTTTGGACATAAGCCAAGTTACAGAAAAAGATCTTCATTGTGTATAAAACATCTGCTGCTCAAGCTATATTAGCTTGGTTTTAAAATCACATTATTCCATAAAATACAGAAACCAGTAAGTTCCTTATCAACTTTAAACTCTGACTTCGATTACTGTACAAGTAAAAAAAAATGACTTTGGTTCATCAAAATGAAAGAATAACTTATTGTGTGAAACCAGCATCCTACAGCAAGAAAAGTTCATAGTGGACCATCATTCTGGCAATTCCATTGGACAGAGTTCAACTTTTTAAAATCCTGCTCCAAATGTTTCAAAAACTAAATGAAAATGGAATAATTTGTTATCATGCAGAATGATTAAGCCCTAAATTGGATTTCTGAATTTAAGATGAAAAAGTAAGCTAACTTACAAAATGGCTTAAAATTGAATTTTATCTTCTCATAAGGAACAATAGCTTAAGGAGATTTAGAGGAAGTATAAGCCCTATAAAAGAATATTTTAAAATGGTGTAGTAATACAAATGACTGTTTTATAAGTGAATGAAGCCAAATATTCTATTTTTGTCCTCAAACCCATTATTGATATGAATATTGTGTAATCTTTCAGTAAAACTTCTTTTTGGCATATCCTAATTTCTTGAAGGTTAAATACAGAGATCTAGGTTTAATGCTACAATCATGCACATACACATATCAACACAATATGAACAACTTACTTTTCTATATTGGAAAGATGATAATAATAATGTTTTTTTCAATGTATTTACATTTTTCAATGTAGTTAATATTTTCCCCTAATAAGAAAATAGAAGACCCTGGCAGGGTAGCACTGTTGGTTAGAGCGTTGATATGCTAAAGGTGCAGGTTCAATCTCCAGTCAGAACACAATGAAAAGCAACCAATGAATGCATAAATAAATGGAACAATAAATTCTCTCTCTCTCTCTCTACTTTCCTCTCTCTCTCCCTCTCTCCTTTCTTCTTTCTCTAAAATCAATAAATTAAAAAAAAAAGAAAACAAGAAACAGTTATTCCTTTAAGGGTAACATCCTGGACAGTTGTGCTTTAAGATTAGAAGAGCCATCTTAAAACTCTACTTTTGTCAGCCAGCTAACAATGCTACTTGAAAAAATTGGAAGAGGTTTGGGAAATATTCACAAATGGAGTGGTTAGACTCTGACTATAAAATATGGTAATACCTCAGTGGTTCTGTACTGGGCCTATTCCTCAGTCCCACCCCAGGTACCTTTGACATTGAATCATTTTGATTGTCCCCAATGTGAGGGAGCTGCTACTGGAATCTAGTGGGTAAAGACCAGGATGCCACTAAACATCCTACGATGCTTGGGACAACCCATAGCAACTAAGAACTGCCCACAAAACTAAGGTTTTGCCTCTAGGGTTTATATTGATATATACTTGTGGATTCTGACTTTTGATGCAGGGTTCCAAAATAAGCATAATGTAGATGAACTGGACTCAACATCTCTGTATCTTAAGTTAAATACTTTTTACTTCATTAGGAAACTGAAAGCACCATCCCCTTTCCATGCATGTTTGCACTGGGAAAGTAAAAGCTTTCTAATGTATACTTCTATTTATTTTATTACTAGAATGGAATTTGTATAAATTAATCAAGTAGGTTCCCATATGAAAATATTTGAGACACATGCAATATATTCTCAACATATCTGTGATTAAGAATCACCTGGTATGCTTTGAAAAATAGTAGGTGCCTAAATTCTTTGATTTATTACATATAATAAGGACCAAGGACTCTGTCTTTTAATAAGAACACCATGTTATTCTGATGTAGTTGGTGGACTTGGAGCACTATTTGGGAAAATGGAATAGAATCTCAGCAGCTCTGGTTGAATATCCTGCAGCAATATGTAAGTTTGTACCTGAACATCTGTAATACAAAAATTTAATGTTAAATGAATGTGTGACCTAGGGCTTCAGAAGCACAAATAAAACATGCTAAAATGAATCTTATGGCTTTAGATCAATATATATTTAAATACTGTCACCTCAAGCATTTCAAAACTTAGCATTGTATTTGACGTACAATGTTGCTCCCAATTTATTTTTGAATAAATGAAGGAAAGAATCAATGGTAGGCACATGAAATCATGTATATATGTTAGTTTTTATTTCCTTGCACTTACACAAAGTGCAATCATCATGTAATAAGCAGTATAGATTTCTGGTAAACACATGTGATAGAAGGGTCCATTAGTGGGAAAATAAATGAGAAATGCAAATATATCTAGTTGTAAAGTTATAGTTTTAATCGCTGTTTTTTCTGGTAAATTAAAATTATTTGATAAAGCCTGGATTTTACTATTGATGTTATTTGCAGAGGTTCAGAGAGAGCACACCACTCCCTTGTACAAGAGAGGGAGAGTAAGATGTGACTAAGATCACGGCACCATTGGAAGGGAATGAAAGAAAGATGACAGCAAGAGCACACAAATGAGGATGATGAAAATGTACCAGAGTATGATTTTTGGTATTTGCATCACTCTTTTCCTAGCTCCATACACATTACTGACTAAGGTGGGTCTTTCATTGCAATGTGTCCACAAAGTCACATATGAGAGATAATTAATGTTAGTGAGTCAAATTTCACTTTGTATGTAATCTGTAATACTGAATGCAAAGATTCAATAGCAATGAGAGTTTAGAATAGACAGGAAGGGAAAAAAGCCAATATGAAAAAGAGGCTTATAATAACTGGGCATTGTCAACAGTAAAGACGTATTTGTACCATCCTTTGAACTCAAGTCTTAAAGACAAAGAATTGTAAAAGTAGCAAGGGAGAAATAAGAAGTAACATACAAAGGGGTTCCAATAAGACTAGCAGCTGATTTCTGAACAGAAACTCTCCAATCCAGGAGAGAATGGGAAGAGATATTCCAAGTAATGAAAAGCAAAGGCCTACAACCAAGATTACTCTACTCAGTGAGGCTCTCAGTTAAAATGGAAGGTGAAATAAGGAGTTTCTCAGACAAAAGAAGCCTCAAAGAATACACCTCACCAAACCAGCACTACAAGACATGCCAAAGGGACTACTATAAAAAGATGAAGGAAAACAGTGAGAGGAACACAAGTACAAAGAGGGGTAGGGAAAGAAGAAATATCTCTTTAATAACCTTAAAGGTTAATGGATTAAATGCTCCAATCACAAGACAAAGAGTAGCTGAATGGATAAGAAGACATGACCCACACATATGCTAACTACAAGAGACCCACCTTAAACAAAATACCTACAAAGACTGAAAGTGAAGGGTTGGAAAAAAATATTCTAAGAAAATGGAGAGGAAAAAAAAAGCCATAGTACCAATACTCATATCAAACCATGTAGACTTCAAAAAAAGGGCCATAAAAAGAGACCCAGAAGGACACTTTATAATACTCAAGGGAAGAATGCATCAAGAAGACATAAACATTATAAACATATATGCACCCAACATAGGAGCAGCCAAATACATAAGAAAATATAGGAGGACTTCAAGAAAGATAATGAGAGCAACACAATTGTAGTAGGGGATTTCAACACCCCACTGTCAAAAATGGATAGATCTTCCGAACAAAATATCAACAAACATATTGCTACATTGAACATTGTCCTAGATCAAATGGATTTAACTGATACATATATAGAACCCTTTGTTCCAAAAAAGTAAAATACACATTCTTTTCAAATGCACAAGGAACATTTTCAATGATAGATCATGTGATAGGAAACAAAAAAAAAAGCCTCAACAAATTCAAGAAAACTGAAATCATATCAAGCATTTACTCTGACCACAAGGAATTTAAAATAGAAACTAACTTCAAGGAAAAAATTAAAAAACACTCAAATTCATGGAGATTGAATAGCATGCTATTAAATAAATGGGTTAAGAATGAGATTGGGGGGATATGTGGAAGATGGCGGCAACATAGGTGGGAGCAGAGTCCACTTCCCCTCAATGCCAGGGAAATACCTAGCTGATCTGAGGAGCAGAGCGAACAGCCAACAGTATTCTAGCATATATGAAGATCAGAGACCAAAGATACAGTACATTGAAAGATCTGATGGTAAGAAGAGTGCTTAAAGACAATAAGGTCCCCGGGACCCGGGACCCGGGACCCACGCGGGGACAAGGGCAGCAGAAGCCCCAGCCCAGGCGCAGGGGCTGCTGCAGGAGTCTTGGGAGAGGGCCAAGCTGAGCTGTGAGCAGCCAGGTGCTTGTTTGGACCAGGGGGGCTTCAATATGAAGAATTTCTCAAAAAGAAAAAGAAAATAGAGGCACTCAGGGGCTAGTTAGAGAACTCTTGGCAGCAGCCTCAGACCCTGGCCCCCTCCCCCCTTTGCCCCTGGACTGCGAGCTCGGGATAAGCAGCCATGGTGCTCACCTGAAGCCCAGTTGCGCGCATGCAGATTAGTGAACTGGGGGCCCACACATGAAACCTCAGGTGGGAGAGCATCTGGAGCAGAGGCTAGCTGCTCCACCCACAAGCCCAAAACAGCGGACCGAGTGCCGCGTGACTCAGTCCCAAAGCGGCCCCTCCCACCCCAGAGACTCAAGCACAAAGTGGCTGGATTGGCTGATCAACGGCATGGCTGCCTGCCAGGGACCACACCTACAACACCTACCTAACACCTGCACACAGAGCCCTGCAGGGACTACTAGCTCTCTAGGACAAAGGCAGAACACCAAGCAGAGGGGAGCTGCAGGGCTAGGGGAGACTGCATTCCCGGAAAGACTCAACCCAGTAGTGGGCTGAACTATCCCATAGCAGCACCCAGGGCCCATAGCATCTAAGACAGCAAAGAGCAAGAAGGTAGACTGTGAACTGCACCTAATTGGTGCAACTCAAGGAGAGCACAACTGGTGAACTAAAGTCCTACTGGGGAGCAGAAGGACCATGAGGAACTGGACTGCAGGCTGAACAACAGCGAAGAGTGTGGCCCAGGAAGAGAGAAAAGTGAAACCAATCCTTCCAACCACCCCCTCCCGTTCCACAGACAGGACGACCAGCAGAACTAACCAGACCGGTTTAAAGCCAGCAGAAGATTTTTTTTTTTCCCTTTCCTCCTTTCCCCCTGAATTGTTCTTCCTTTCTTTTTTTTTTATTCCTTCTTCCTCCCATCCTTTACCTTTTTTATGCCTTCTTCCTGCCTTCTTTTATTTATTCCTATGTTTTAATTTTTGTTAAAATTCCTTCTTATCTTGCCTCTGATCTTTCTTTATTCCCTCTTCCTTCCTTCCTTTCCTTTTCTATTTCCTTTTTCCCTCCTTCCCTTCTTTTATTTTTATTGTTATTTTTTTATTTTATTTTTTGATTATTATTATTCCCCCCCCCCCCCCCTTTCTCTTTTTCCCACAGGAGAAACAACAAAACCTGGAGTGCTGAAAAGACTAGAGTTAGACCGTGTTAAACCCATAAACGTCAGCTCAAGACCAGTGAGCACAGGAGATTAAGGAGACAGCACCACCGAATCCCATTGGCATTCTACCATAGAAGTTCATACCATAAACCCAGGGAGTCAGAATAGAGCAATTTAAGAAGCAGAGGCTAACAAGAAGAGTCTCACAAACAATGGGAAGACAAAGAAACAATCCCCAAATGAAAGGAAAGGAGAAAGTCTCAGAAAGAATGCTAACTGAAAAAGAGGCAAGTCAACTATCAGATACTGAGTTCAAAGCAATGGTTATCAGGAAGCTCACTGAGCTCACTGAGCTCAAAGAGAAATACCAGAAACTACAGGGAAACTACAATGAACTCACTGCAATCTATATCAACATGAAAAAGGAAATAGAAACTATCAACAAGAGCCAAGAGGAAATGAAGAATACAATTTCTGAATTGAAGAACACAGTAGAAGGAATGAAAAGCAGACTTGATGAAGCAGAGGATCGGATCAGCGAGCTGGAGGACAAAGTAGAAAAAAACACCCAGAATGAGCAAGAAAAGGAAAAGAGGCTCAGACAATGAAGAGGCAATAAGGGAAATGCAGGACAACATGAAACGTAACAATATCCATATAATAGGAATACCAGAACGAGAAGAAGAAGAGCAAGGGATAGAAAACCTGTTTAGAAAGTAATGATGGAAAATATCCGTAATCTGATGAGAGAAAAAGTCACCAAATCCAGGAAACACAGAGGGTCCCAAGCAAGAGGAACCCAAAGAGACCCACAGCAAGATACATCATAATTAAAATGGCAAATTTCCAAGACAAAGAGAGGATCTTAAAAGCAGCAAGGGAGAAAAAGGAAGTAATGTACAAGGGAGCCCCAATAAGGTTAGCAACTGACTTCTCAATGGAAATGCTCCAAGCCAGAAGAGAATGGCAAAAAATATTCCAAGTAATGAGAAGAAGAGGCCTGCAACCAAGGCTATTTTACCCAGCAAGGCTCTCAATCAAGATAGAAGGCCAAATAAAGAGTTTCCCAGACAAAACAAGTCTAAAAGAATACACTTCCACCAAACCAGCTCTGCAGGAGATGCTAAAGGGACTGCTTTATGGAAAGGAAGGAAAAGAGAAAGACAGAGGAACACAGGTAGGAAATAATGGCAATGAATAACTATGTATCGATAATAACCTTAAACGTAAATGGATTAAATGCTCAAATCAAAAGACATAGAATAGCTGAATGGATAAGAAAACATGACCCACACATATGCTGCCTACAAGAGACCCATCTCAGGACAAAAGACCTACACAGACTGAAAGTGAAGGGCTGGAAACAAATTTTTCAAGCAAACAGACACGAAAAAAAAAGCAGGGGAGGCAATACTCATATCAGACAAAATAGACTTCCAAAGAAGGGCAATAAAGAGAGACCCAGAAGGTCACTTCATAATACTCAAAGGAAGAATCCACCAAGAAGACATAAACATTGTAAATATATATGCACCCAACATAGGAGCACCCAAATACATGAAGAAAATCTTGGATGACTTCAAGAAAGATATTGACAGCCACACAATTATAGTAGGGGACTTTAACACCCCACTATCAAAAATGGACAGGTTTCCAAAGAAAATATCAAGAAGGATATTGTGTCACTTAACAATACCCTAGATGAAATGGACTTAACTGATATATATATAGAGCTTTTCATCCCAAAGAAGCAAAATACACATTCTTTTCAAGTGTACATGGAACTTTCTCAAAGATATACCACATGATAGGACACAAAGCAAGCCTAAACAAATTCAAGAAAATTGAAATTATATCAAGTATTTTCTCTGACCACAAGGGACTGAAACTAGAAAACAACCCCAAAGGAAAAAAACCCAAACACTCAAAATCATGGAGACTGAATAGCATGCTATTAAACAATGAATGGGTCAAGAACAAGATTAAGGAAGAAATCAAAAACTTTCTGGAAACAAATGAAAATGAACTCACAACAACCCAAAACCTATGGGACACAGCAAAGGCAGTCCAGAGAGGGAAGTTCATAGCAATACAGGCCGACTTTAAAAAGATAGAAACATTTCAAACAAACAACCTAACCCTTCGCCTACAAGAACTGGAGGAACAACAACAAAGACAGCCCAGAGCAAGCAGAAGGAAGGAAATAACCAAGATCAGAGCAGAACTAAATGACATAGAGCCTAAAAACACAATTCTAAGGATTAATGAATCCAGGAGCTGGTTCTTTGAAAAGATAAACAAAATTGACAAGCCTTCAAGAAGGCTCATCAAGAAAAAAAGAGAGAGGATCCAAATAAACACAATTAGAAATGATAGAGGAGAGATTACAACTGATTCCACAGAAATACAAAGGATTGTGAGAAATTACTATGAAGAACTGTATGCCAAGCAATTTGAAAACCTAGGTGAAATGACACATTTCTAGAAAAATATAATATTCCAAAACTGAATGAAGAAGAAGCAGAAAACCTGAACAGACCAATAACAGCAGAGGAAATTGAAGCAGTCATCAAAAAATTCCCAACAGACAAAAGCCCTGGACCAGATGGTTTCACAGGAGAATTCTACAAAGCATTTAATGAAGAGCTAACCTACATCCTTCACAGACTACTCGAAAAAATCCAAACTGATGGAAGACTCCCAAACTCTTTTTATGAAGCCAGCATCATCCTAATCCCAAAACCAGATAAAGACACAACGAAGAAAGAAAACTTCAGGCCAATATCTCTGATGAACATAGACGCTAAAATTCTCAACAATATTGGCAAACCGCACCCAGGAATACATTAAAAAGATCATCCACCATGATCAAGTGGGATTCATCCCAGGGATGCAAGGATGGTACAATATTCGCAAATCAATGAACATAATACATCACATCAACAACAGCAGAGACAAAAATCACATGACCATATCAATAGATGCAGAAAAAGCATTTGATAAGGTACAGCATCCATTTCTGATAAAAACACTCAGCAAAGTGGGAGCATAGGGATCATTTCTCAACATAATAAAGGCCATATATGAGAGACCTACAGCCAACATCATATTCAATGGACAAAAACTTAGAGCTTTCCACAAAGATCAGGAACAAGACAAGGATGCCCTCTCTCACCACTCCTATTCAACATAGTATTGGAAGTCCTAGCCACAGCAATCAGACAAGAAAAAGCAATAAAAGGCATCCAAATTGGAAAGGAGGAAATGAAACTGTCACTGTTTGCAGATGACATGATAGTGTACATGGAAAATCCTATAGACTCCACCAAAAAACTACTCTACCTAATAAATGAATTTGGCAAAACAGCTGGATACAAAGTCAATACTCAGAAATCAAAGGCATTCCTGTACACCAACAACGAAACTGCAGAAACAGAAATCAGGAAAAGAAATCTCATTTGAAATAGCAACAAGGAAAATAAAGTACCTAGGAATAAACCTAACCAAGGAGGTAAAAGACCTGTACTCGGAAAACTACACAACATTGAAGAAAGAAATTAAGGAAGACACAAACAAATGGAAGCATGTACCATGCTCATGGATTGGAAGAATTAACATCATCAAAATGGCCATACTACCCAAAGCAATTTATAGATTCAATGCAATCCCTATTATAGTACCCATGACATATTTTACAGATATAGAACGAACATTTCAGAAATTCATATGGAACCATAAACAACCCCGAATAGCTGCAGCAATTTTGAGAAAGAAGAACAAAGCAGGAGGGATCACAATACCTGATATCAAACTGTATTACAAGGCCACTGTCATCAAAACAACCTGGTACTGACACAAAAACAGGCACATAGACCAATGGAACAGAACAGAGAGCCCAGAAATAAACTCAAGTCTTAACGGTCAATTAATATTTGACAGAGGAGGCAGGAACATAAAATGGAGCAAAAACAGCCTCTTCAACAGATGGTGTTGGGAGATCTGGACAGCTACATGCAAAAAAATGAAACTCGATCACCAACTTACGCCATACACAAAAATAAACTCTAGATGGGTAAAAGACTTAAATATAAGTCCTAACACCCTAAAAGTCCTAGAGGAAAACATTGGCAGGAAAATCTCAGACATTCCTTGCAGCAACATCCTCACAGACACATCCCCTAAAGCAAGGGACATAAAAGAAAGAATAAACAAATAGGACCTCATCAAAATAAAAAGCTTCTGGGTGGCTAAGGAAAACAGCAGTAAAATACAAAGAGAACCAACAGTATGGGAAAACATATTTGCCAATGATACCTCAGACAAGGGCCTGATCTCCAAAATATATAAAGAACTCACACGACTGCACTCCAGGAAGACAAACAACCCAATTAAAAAATGGCAAAGGACTTGAACAGACACTTCTCCAAGGAATACACACAAAGGGCCCAGAGACATATGAAAAGATGCTCAGCATCACTAGCTATCAGGAGTTGCAAATTAAAACCACAATGAGGTATCATCTCACACCAGTTAGAGTGGCCAACATAAACAAATCCACAAACAAATGGTGGAGAGGATGCGAAGAAAAGGGAACCCTAGTGCACTGTTGGTGGGAATGCAGACTGGTGAGGCCACTGTGGAAAAGAGTATGGAATTTCCTCAGAAAACTAAAAATGGAACTGCCCTTTGACCCAGCAATTCCACTGCTGGGATTATACCCTAAGAACCCTGAAACACCAATCCAAAAGATCCTATGCACCCCAATGTTCATAGCAGCACAATTTACAATAGCCAAATACTGGAAGCAACCGAAGTGCCCATCAGCAAACGAGTGGATCCAAAAACTATGGTATATTTACACAATGGAATTCTACGCAGCAGAGAGAAAGAAGGAGCTTTTACCCTTTGCAACATCATGGATGAAACTGGAGAGCATTATGCTAAGTGAAATAAGACAGGCGGTGAGGGACAAATACCATATGATCTCACCTTTAACTGGAACATAATCAACAAAAGAAAAAAGCAAACAAAATACAACCAGAGACATTGAGGTTGGGAACAGTCAAGCAGTGGCCAGGGGGGAGTGGGGTGGGGACAGTGGGAAGAGGGGATTGCAGGAACGATTATAAAGAACACATGGACAAAATCGGGGCGATGGTGGGGGTGGGGGAGGGAGGTGGGTTCAGCTGAGGTGTGGGGGAGCGAAGGGGAGAAAAGGCATACAAGTGTAAATGAATAACAATAAAAATTTAAAAAATATATAAATTTGAGATTTTCCTTAAATATATAGATTGAAACTCAGACAAGTGGACAATTCATTCAATGATACATTCTTTTAATCACTACTCATCATGTACCTTCAGCCCCTTTCCTCCTCACTTTGCCCTAATTGTCTAGTTAATTCAATTCTCTGTCTCCTCAGGACATTGACACAAGAAGCAGACTGAGGATAGAAGGGAAAAAAGACAACCATGTTGACTCTTTTGAACTTAATTCATGACTGCAAATCAGAAGTAAACCCTTTCATGATATCATTATTAGTTCATTAGCTGGCCTTCTCTTGGGCTGTGTCAAGTATCTCTTATTTCTTCAAAATCCCAACACCCCTCCTACTCAAGGTAAAATATTAAATACTAACTCTGCTTCCATTTGCTAAATATGTCAAACCACCTTCATTGTGCCTATTCTCTGTGCCTTCCACTTTTTTTTGTTAATTTCTTCATTGTCATCCTGCCTGTGTTCCTCTCTAAGAAAAATTATTCACTCTTTTCTGGATTTTATTCCCTTCTCCCTAAAGTAAAAACAATAATTACCATGTTTTTTTTCCTTCCCATTGTGGAATTACCAATGTTCTCTTTTCTACCTGATTATTCACTTTATTATAATATCCCCCAGGTTTGAAAAGAAAAACTCTTTTGAGACTTTATTCTCTGACATAATCCTAGTCTCCTAATTTTCTTTTTAGCAAAATTCCACTAAATTTTTGCTTATTACTTTTGTTATTTTCATATTAGACCGTTTCCTCTTTTCTTTATAGTCTATTTTATTCCTTTGAACTCAAAATCACAAGAATGCCCATTTTTCTAAATGTAATAGTTAATTCTCAGGCCTTTTACACCAACTCTTAGCATCATTTACACAAATGATCTTTACTTTTATTTAAAACTTTCCTCCACTTGGATTTGAAGGTGCTGTACTGTCCATTTTTCTTCTACTTCATGAAATGTTCCTTTTCATTTTCCTTTTAGACTCCTTAATTCCTAAAAGTAGATCCTTAATTCCTAAAAGTGGAATGCCTCAGATCAGTGTTCTTTTCATATTTCTTTCTTTTCTATCCACTGTCTTTTTCTAAAGAGATCATGAAATGCCATGACTTAAATAGCCTTTATAGACATGACATTCAGATTCATATCTCAGTACTAACTTCATTTTCTAGGTCAAGATTTTATATTAAGACCTTCCCCAATATTTCCATTAAGATGTTCAAAAGAACTCCCAGACTTCATCCATATAATAAAAAGAAAGTTCTTCAGTCTTTTTGGGACAACAATTTCCTAATCAGTCATCCAAATATCCAGGGAAAAAAGTTAAGATTCTTTGATCATTCAATCTCAATAACTTATTGCTGTCTGCAGGACAAATTTTTGTTTTCTTAACCACTACATCCTTAATCTTAGCAATCATGATATTTACCCTGGATAGTTACGATAGCCTCCCTAATCTCTTAAATGATCTTACTGATTCCTCTCTTCCCTCTTTCTCATCACATGTGGCATAGTTGTATTCCAGTTATTGGCTGAAAGATCAATTATAATCTAGAATTCATCTAAGTATTTTTACCCCTTCTAAATAGTATCTTTTCTCTCTATATCCCCACACTTTTGGCTCTTAGCCACCCCCCCACCTCCCTGCTGTTTTTCAAATACCTCAAGAGTTTTCCAGGCTTAGAGTTTGCATGTGGTATTCCCTCTGCCTAGACCTTTTATGAGTTGCAGCTTCATATTATTCAGATCTTTGTTCAAATGTTATATCCTTAGAATAAATTTCCCTGACAACTTCATCCCTATTACTCCAGAATCCCTCTCCCCTGTTTGACTTTCTTAAAGCCTTGTCTACTGTCCTATAAAATAAGTTCCATGAAATCAGGGACTATTTCTATCTTGTTCCATATATTATCACCAGTGGCTAGAATAGTCTATAGAACATAGAATAAGAATAAATAGATGGTAAATTAATTAATAAATTTAACCATCATTTCAACATTATTTTAGCCATATTTTTATATTGGAAAGAAGCAGCTGAATAAACATCACTCATGCAAAGTTCTGACATGTAAAAATTGGAGTAAAAATGAATCAGAAAGAGGATGCAAACTCTAATGAACAAGTATTTATCTACAAGTAAATAGATAGAAGCATACTAAAAACTACCTCTATTTAAGAATCTTAAATAGACTTGAGACAAGCCACAAATTAATGACTATTAACAAGCTAGCCAAGTTTTAATTTTTCAAAATAAATAAGTAGCTGTTATTTTCTCTTTTTTCAAGAACTACTTAAAATGTTTTAAAGTGAATACAAAATGAACTCAAACATATGTAATTTTTAATTAGTTCATATCTTTTTGTCATATTCAAAATATATTAATCCTATATTACAAATTTTCTTTTATATGCTGTTGCAAAGTCTACTTTTTTAATATTTAATGTTGAATAAGGTATGTGTCTTCTGGTTACTTTAGATTTTGAGATATGAGATTTTACACTAATAAATATGCCTTTACTCCTTCAAGTTAACTTTTTAGGTAATAAAGAGATGGAAGGTTGTAGTAATAAAAAAACCCTTTTCAACTTGTACTGTATCATTTACATTGTTTGCTGATGAGATGTGTCAACATTTACACAGTGAAGAGCCTAAATGTGTATTTCTATTTAAATCAAATTCATCTTCTTCAGAGTTTATGTGTATATTGAAGGAATAAAATTGGATTCTCTCAGAGAAATAAAATCAGTTATCATTTATTTCAGTCAAAGAGGTAATGAACATGCTTGACTGGAGAAACTATTCAATGCTTGAGATTTTTCTAAACTGTTTTTGCACACACATTCTAGAATATAAAATATTAAAACATCTATTAAACCAATTTTTGACTGTGGATCTCAAATGCTTTCCATAAACCTATAAAAAAAGGAACCCTAGAGCATCATAAAGAATGGCAAGAAGATGAAACTCAGAAAAACTGAGTTTATGAACTCACAAAATTGATCTGTTTAATTTTCCAACATTCCTACCTTATAATCAGAGGGTGACTGCATTTCTCTAGAGAGATGTAGCCCACATCATATTACTGCCTTCCCTGTCACTGGCCAGCCTCTTCCCAGTCTGGCACTTTCCCTTATCTACTAGCCAAGCTGGCAGGCATCAGAAGGTATGATCATTCCAAGCAAAGGGAATAGCATCTTGAGGGAGATTTTAAAAAAAAAATACAGGATTTTTTTAAAAAAAGATTTTATTTATTTATTTTTAGCAAAAGAGGAAAGGAGGGAGAAAGAGAGGGAGAGAAACATCATTATGTGGTTGCATCTCACATGACCCCACTGGCACCCTGGCCTGCAACCCAGGCATGTGCCCTGACTGGGAATCAAACCAGCAAGCTTTTGGTTGGCAGGCTGGTGATCGATCTACTGAGCCACACCAGCCAGGGCACATCTTGTGAGACTTTAATGAGCAAAAGACATGACAACTTGATTAAATCAAAGGAGGGAAATATGGCAAAATAAATACAGCAAGGTGTAGAACACCTTGCTGTGAAGATAGAGAGTAGAAAACAGATTATGCAAAACCTAGAAATTCATATTAAATATTTTAGACTTCAGAAGCCTTTAATGAATAGAAATAGAAAGTTAGGGGCATATATTTGGATTTGAGATGATTTCTTTTTCTGGAACACTGCATGTGTAAAGGAATGGTGGATCATGCTCATGGAGTAGAGACTATGACCACATTGTTAAAGAGGGAGAAAGGAAGCTTAGAGTGTAGTCATAGAAGTAGGATAGATTTGAACAATAGTTTGAACATTAAACTTGTAAAAGAGAGCAGGCTACATGTGAGGGACAGGGGCATGTCAAATTCAATTTAGTGGATCCAGAGTCAAATAGATAGATAGAGAATGCCATTTAAATCCATGGGAGTAGTATGTTTCTAATTCTCAAATACTCATATTTTAGATGTGTTGTAATCCTTGTATATATAAAGAATTTGAGGATTTCTACTGACAGTGTCCTCAATAACAGGACTACACAAAGAGTCAATCTCTGTTTCTGCCTATAAAATATGCTATGTCCCCAGGAAAAATAAAACGTATCTGTGCAGATCCAGAGAAGAGAAAGAATAATTCCAAAAAGTGCTGCGGGGGTTTTCATTTGGTTTTCACCCTCTGACCCATGCCAGTCCTTCATCTCCCACACATCCACACTTGCTTTCCTCTACCCTTCTCTCTGTGGTGGTTAGTGAAATATACACATGTACTAATTTGTTTTATTATATTGGGCTATTCCTTTCTTCCACTTCTATTCATTTATAGAAATATACTTCTGCACTGAATTTCCCTGTTCAGATTTTGTCAGCTTATTACCTGTTGTCGTGTAATTCTCAGCAGTGGAGCTAGGGATGAATGTTTTTCATAAATGGGGTCCTAGTTTTCTAAAAGGCTAGTTACTCTATATGTGGTATGAAAAATGAAAAGTCACACTGATCTCCACAAAAGTGATTTCAGATGGATTATTTAATAATTCTTAAGATTTCCCAAGCTCTGAATTGCATTTTTTTGCCAATGTAGTTTCCCTGTCTTTAAAGCAAGTGTTCCCAACAGATGATAATGCTAGGTATATAACCTATTTTGAGGAACTCTTCCCTTGTTGACATATAGTAGACCATTTCAGCAGCTCTCTGATTTATTTTAGTAGCCACTCAGGAAATCAGGGGTTTTGTTTTAGTCTAGCAATATGTAATACAGGATGACCACAGTTCTGGCTGCAAAGTGCGTAGTCTTTAAACAAAGGGGACAACTGTCAGGAGCTTCCATTCCAGCCATTGGAGAGCAGGTTGTTTCATACCACCTCAGCCTTTCTTTCACGGTATTTTGGAACAACATTTACAAACAATGAATTTAGCAGGTCCAGGAACAGTTGAACATTTATATTTTAATGTGCTATGATCTTAAACTATATACCTGTCAACAACACAATAAAATCTGATTTTAATAAAGATGGTGAAAAAGAAAACAAAAATCCACAGCACAGTATCTAGCAAGGAGTGATATGTTCGGAATCGCCCTGCCTGGTTTCAGAGGCGGTAACCCCCCATGGTTAAGGCTGAGTCAGAGTTGGGACCATAAGCCACTAAGGAGACAAAGCTTATCTCCCTGGCAGGTGTGCCACCTCTGCCCACTTCACCCTGCTTGGCCCTGAGCTTGACCAGTTAGCCAAAGTTGGGTAATTCTCAAGGGAGAATCAACCTAAGACAGGCTCTGGTCACCAGGAATAAGCTCGCAGGGAAGGACTCGGGGGGCTGTGGCAAAAGGGGGTGATGGACCCTCCCCCCTCGGCTTTGAAATAGACTGAGTCCTCTTTCTGTCTGCAAGAAGTCTCCTAATCTCTTGGCTGCTTTACTTCCCTTGCCTGACTTAAGCCTGAAGCAATAACAGAGGGCAGTGCAGTCCTGTGCTGGGAGGGATGGATTCCCTGGGGAATCAGGCCTCAGGAAAATACATACATTCCTGTGAAACCTGCTTAATTTGTACCCTCAGTTTAAAAGATAAGGGTCCAGACCTGAGATGAGTCTGGTGCCTAAAGTTTAATGGCCCTCTAACTAATTGGCTGTAACTCAGAATAAGCCCTCAAAGTTCTCTGTAAATCATGTATTGTTTAACCCTTACTGCCTAACAATGATTGATGTCCTTATTCCTATGCAAATGAACCTAATAAAAGCCCATGGAGGGAAAGGTTCTGGGCCCTTCTCCTTTGAGAGATCAGCCACCTCTCCTCCCCTAGCAGATCATGTCTTGGTAGACTTATTCTTCATCCATGGTGGACTGGGGGGCTGCATTAAAGCCCCCTGACAGTGAGACATTTCAGCCTATAGCCACAGAATTTACCCGCCACCTTTTTGACGTGTAATTGGAGCTATTCACAGGAAGCACACTCATTTCTTTTATCAAAACCTCCTGGTTTGGATTATCCTCCAAGAGGATAATCCTGCTGTATGCTTAGTATTTCCACTCTTGAAGCCTTAAATCACAGATGTTACATTAATATGATAGGAATAAAATGGGCACTTCTTGAATGAACAGATTTTACATTATCAATAGGTAATCATGAGGTTAATAAAGAAGGCATGAATAAAAGTTTCCACATCCTAGAATAACATACGTATTTTATATGGAACATTTGGATTCTCTTCAACATTCCTTTAGACAGTACACACACAGCAATAGAAGGGTGCCCTCCCTGTACATTGTGGAATTATTCTTTTCCAGTCGAAGGTGAGCAGATTATGATGGACAAACATTGAAAAGGAAGAAAAGCTAGTGCAAACACCAAGAAAATTTGCAACTAAATTATTGTTAGTTTTTTTTAGATACATGGGTTAAGTTACCTGCAATTCATTCGTTGAACAAATATTTATACATGAGCAAAAGACATAATGAGCCAGAACGGGTCATTATGGTAAAAATTAGAAAGCTGCTAACCTATATGGAGCATATGCATCCTGACAGGGGATATGTTAATGATGGTACAACATTAATGCATTTGTTCAGCACCACAGTTTTATGGGTTCTGCTGTTATCATACCCATTTTATAGATGAGAAAATTGATATAATGATTTTCTGCAAGATCATAATGCAAGATGTTATTTTTCTGATCCTCAAAGCTATACTTATTTTGCAAAATTAAAGTATTTTCCTAAATATCTTGGCATTAAGTTGTACTTCAGTCTTTGAGCCAATATTGGGACATAAAGTGAGTAAAATTCTGGAACTCCAAAAATCTGGAAATTATTTCAAACTTATCAATTACTAGATCACAGAAATATTTTGTCTTAGGTAAGTCATACAACTCCTAAAATTTTAAAACACATGTGAGAAGCATAATTGGTAGATACAAAATATACAGGGAGAGGTTAAGAATAGTATAGGAAATGGAAAAGCCAAAGAACTTATATGTATGACACATGTACATGAACTAAGGTGAAGGAATGATGCTGGGGGGTTAAAAGGGAGGAAAAAATGGGACAACTATAATAGCATAATTAATAAAATATACTTAAAAATAGTAAAACATGTGTGTCTAATTCCTGTCATGGGGAACAGATAGGAATAATGGTGGGGACCAAGAATATGAGAATAAAAAAGATTCCATTTATAGGGAATCATACTAAAAGGTTTGGGCTTGATTTTAAACTCAATAATTATTGCAAATTAATTTTTTATACATGGTTTTGAGGAAATATGGTTGAAGCATCTGTCCTTGATAATCTGAGTTGATTTGGAAACACTGGCTTCTCCTGGAATACTGTCTTCCTCTGTCATTAAACAAAAATCATTCTAGAAGTCTCATGGGTTGACAAAGACAATGCATTTCCCACAGGTAAGAAGAATATTCTTAAGATTTTGACCCATACCTATTAGGACTCCAGGACATTGTTTATCTTCTTAATTGGTTTCCTTACTACAAGAGTTTCTCTATTATTTTTTTCATTTAATAAAGTGGAAAGAGACCAGGCTTAGACCATTTCCTTGGAGATAGCACAGCGGAGTCCTTATTCTAAGTTTCAGTATAGAGATAAATGTTTCTAATGATTATGCCCACTCCAGCTTATACAATGTAAATATATATACAAAATCACTGATGAAGTAACCTCTATATATTTAACCATATCTTCAAAATTAGAGGAAAAATATACAGACAAATATAGAGATGTCTCATGAGATGTGCAGGAGACTGTCATGAGGTATTTGTCTTTGCTTTATCTTTGATGAATTCTATTTAAAAATACACATACAAACACACACACACAAGTAACCCAAGATCATTGTACCTAACAGCCTTTGTTGAATATTTGGGAAAAGACAGAGGAAGATTAGGACAAATCACAAGAACAAATAGCAGATTTCATAAGTCAAGTCTACAAATAGTATTACTTGCATATTCTTACAATTATCAGTGAATTTATTTTCCCCTGTTTCTTCTTGCAACTAGTAGATTGAAAAAACTCCTTTTACCACTCCTTGGATGCTCAGAGATTTTTTTTTAATTAAAAATATATTTATTGATTATGCTATTACATTTGTCCCATTTCTCCCCCTTCCCTCCACTCCATCCTACCCACCCCCTCCCTCCCACATCCCCCCCCCCAACTATAGTTCATATCCATGGGTCATACTTATAAGTTCTTTGGCTTCTACAATTCCTGTACTATTCTTACCCTCCCCCTGTCCATTTTCTACCTACCACTTATGCTACTTATTCTCTGTAACTTTCCGCCCCTCTCCCCGCCTCCCACACCCCTGTTGTTTGCTTAGTTTGATTTTGTTTTTGTTTTAGGTGTGGTTGTTACTAACTGTGAGTTTGCTGTCATTTTTACTGTTCATATTTTTTATCTTCTTTTTCTCAGATAAATCCCTTTAACATTTCATATAATAAGGTCTTGGGGATGATGAACTCCTTGAACTTGACCTTACCTGAGAAGCACTTTATCTGCCCTTCCATTCTGAATGATAGCTTTGCTGGATAAAGTAATCTTGGAGTAGGTCCTTGCCTTTCATGACTTGGAATACTTCTTTCCAGCCCCTTCTTGCCTATAAGGCCTCTTTTGAGAAATCAGCTGACAGTCTTATGGGAATTCCTTTGTAGGTAACTGTGTCCTTTTCCCTTGCTGCTTCTGAGATTCTCTCCTTATTCTTAATCTTGGGTAATGTAATTATGATGTGTCTCTTGGTGTGTTCCTCCTTGGGTCCAGCTTCTTTGGGACTCTCTGAGCTTCCTGGACTTCCTGGAAGTCTATTCCCATTGCCAGATTGGGGAAGTTCTCCTTCATTATCTGTTCAAATAAGTTTTCAATTTGTTGCTCTTCCTCTTCTCCTGCTGGTACCCCTATAATTCAGATGTTGGAATGTTTAAGGATGTACTGGAGGTTCCTAAGCCTCTCCTCATTTTTCTGAATTCTTGTTTCTTCTTTCTTTTCTGGTTGGATGTTTCTTTCTTCCTTCTGGACCACACTGTTGGCTTGAGTCCCAGTTTCCTTCGCATCACTATTGGTTCCCTGTACATTTTCCTTTGTTTCTCTTAACATAGCCTTCACTTTTTCATCTAATTTGTGACCAAAGTCAACCAGTTCTGTGAGCATCCTGATCACCAGTGTTTTGAACTGTGCATCTGATAGGTTGGCTATCTCTTCGTTGCTTAGTTGTATTTTTTCTGGAGCTTTAATCTGTTCTTTCATTTTGGCAATTTTTTTTTGTCTTGATACACCTATTACATAAAGGGGCGGATCCTTAGGTGTTCACTGGGAAGGGGTGACGCTGTATGTGGGGGAGGGGCTGAGAAGGAGCAGTGGTGCCTGCTCCACTCTTTGCAGGCTTCCAGTCACTTCTTCCGACTCCCACAATCAAATTGGGCCCCTCTGGTGCTGATTCCTGAGTAGGCCGGTCCGTGAACACTCTAGGCCCCTGTGGGTCTCCCCAACGAACTCTCCTGTGAGGTTGGGAGTTTCTCCTGCTGCCGCCCCAACCCCCAACGGTGTTTTCAATCAGAGGTTTGAGGCTTTATTTCCCTGTGCTGGAGCCCTGGGTTGGGCAGTCTGCTTTACTCCCCTGCCGTTCCTCCCGGTTTATCTATGTGCAAATGTGGGGCCATGGGGTCTTCCAGCCACCACCTTGTGGGGTCTGCTAGCTGCAGCCTGGCATTCCCTGTTCCACAATCAATCTGCCACCTCCCTGGGTCCGTCAGCTGCCACCTTGCAGTGAGTCCTCTCCACCTGGCTGCCTGTCTCCCCCTCTCCTACGGGTCTTGATGAATGTTTTTTCTTTATCTCCTTGGTTGTTGGACTTCAATACAGTTTGATTTTCTGTCAGTTCTGGTTGTTTTTTGTTTTTAAATTGTTGTTGTCCTTCATTTGGTTGTGCAAGGAGGCACAGTGTGTCTACCCTATGCCTCCATCTTGACCAGAAGCCCACTCAGAGATATTTTAGTTTCAACATTCCTTTTCTCAACTTATTCATAAAAACATAGCTTAGTTTTCTTAAACAAAATACACTTAACGTGCTTTATGACACAATCATCTATGTCTGGTGTGAAGCTGTCCCTACTTCATTACCAAAGTGGAATCTCGAGAATGATTTCTTTTAATAGTATTTTTTCCCTGATAGACATACTGTGACTCTACATGATTCTTAAAATAATAGTAATTTCCTCACTACTTATGAGGTTAATTACCTTTAGAAATGCACTCATTTGTTATTAGTTAGATTTCACATTACAAAGCAATGCAGAACATATCCTGAAGCCTAGCATAAATTTTGAATTACTCCATGTACATTACATTGACCTAATTACAGAAAACAGTGGGGCTTGATGGATTAGTTTAAATTTGATGTGTTTTTCTGTTTCCCTTCTATTAAATTCTAATAAATGAACTTTCAAAAGTGGCCCACAAAACTCTTGAAGGGGAAAAATAACATTTAAATGAACTATCAATTTTCTAGAAACAAATCATTGACTAGAAATAATTGCTTATTAATTATTACACCAACTGGAATTAAGGAATTGAGTAATGACGTTGTTTATGAAATACAAGAAGAAATGTAGTATCTGTTAAACATCTGCCAATATTAAGTAAGAATGGTTGATAACCATAAATACTTGGTTATTATTTGATTTCCTGAAAAGATTCTTGTTTTTTTGTGAATTAATATGTTAACTGTGCAACTAAAATAACAATTTTCAAGATCACAGATTCAATACAAGTGTCACTGGGAAGCATGAAACATTTTTAGAGGTTTTATATCCAAAATGACAACAGAGATCAAAGCTCCCTAAATCTTTGATGCCTCTGAATATAAAATAAAACTCAGGAGCATTTTATTTTGCAGAATGTTTCTGGGTTTTTTCATTGATTGGAAACCGAGATATAAAGCTATACATAATTTAAAGCAAACCCAGCATAAATGTATGGGGTCAAATATTTTCCTTCAGGGAATTTCTTTAGAAAACCGAAGAGATTCAAGGCAGAAGATGAACTTTATCTGAAGTGTGAAAAATTTAAGTGAATTTTAGATGGATAAATTTAATCTCCTTTGAAGAGGATTCTTGCTAAGGTATTTGATTCAGACCATGCTTGGATGAACTTTGATCAAATAGCCTGAACCCACAACTTTTCAAGTTTGGAAACTGATCATTTAAAATTGAAACCAAACTTTTAGGAATTATGATTCTATGGCAAGTGCCAATTCTGTTTCCTAGCTGAATCATCTACCTGGTAGGAGTTTTTTTCTAGTCATCTATGTTAATCACACTATTAAATTTGTTAATCTATATTGACTTTTCAACACTGGTCTTGAAGGGAAAAAAAAAACAACTCTGAAGCAGACATAAATGAAAGAGAATAGCCTACTGCTGCAGTATCTCTCCTCATTTCAATTATCTGCTTTCAGGGATAGAAAGATTGAAATTTTATTTAGATCCCTGGTTGCTGATCAGCTCAAGTTCTAAAGTTTTAACTGTTAAAGTTTCTTCCCTTTTGTGTCCCCATTTCCTCTGCCTTGTATCATTATAGAGTTACACATGCCTTAGTAAAATGCACAGTTGTAATTTAAGAACAATAGCTAACATTCACGTGGTAGGCATTACTCTAAATTCTTTAGCTGAACTAAC
Source organism: Desmodus rotundus (assembly GCF_022682495.2). Classification (NCBI taxonomy): domain Eukaryota; kingdom Metazoa; phylum Chordata; class Mammalia; order Chiroptera; family Phyllostomidae; genus Desmodus; species Desmodus rotundus. Next base: position 62,305,356 of record NC_071394.1, read on the forward strand.
CCATTTAAATCTCACAATAAATGTGTAATATAGCTGCTTATATTTCCCCACTGTGTAGATGAAGAAAAGAGGACACACACAGCTTCTGTACAAATCTAAAGATCCCAGTGCTGTAAGTGGAGGTGTGAGGAAGGTGGGCAGGCTGGATCCACAGGGCACACTCCTATCCAACCTACCCCACTGCTTCTTTGGGGCATAGATACAACAAATGGCTGACATAGACATAGACAATGTAGACCAATGTTGTCAGTTTGTTTACTTGTATAAATGTCAAATTTGACATAGCTAATAGAAATACAGACTTGGCTGCTTACAAAGTAGTGTAGAGAAAAAGTAGGAGCAGACAGGGGAAAAGGAGGGAGAGTTTAAGGGACAATTTTCAACCATTCATAGTGGCTTTGTCAGAGGGATGCACCAAAGAATTTTACTGTGTCCTCTCTGGTGGCCACATGACAGTCTTGATATCACTGGTTTGGCATTACTATATGGAAATGGGATATTTTGATATATTGAGAACATAAAGTTTGAATTGCTTGTTTTAAAATTACTGAGTTTTAAGCACAGACATACTTTATCTCCAATTCTTATTGGAAGAAGACCTAAGATATTGAATTTATGAGCTGAAAAAATTGCAGCTTCTATTAAATCACTTTACTACAAACCAATTTGCCAAGAAAAACCCCATCTGCATGATTATAAGCAAGACCTGGTCCAAGAGAATAAAGCAATGCTTTGAGGATGGCGTTTGTCTTTGGTCCTTAGATTTCTCCTTCAAGCCAAAGGTAAATTAGGGTAAACTAGTATTATAAACTTTGAGGGAATAAATTTCTTGCTATTTCAGAATGACTATTTCAGAATGAAAGCTAGGCATGACTATTTCAGAATGAAAGCTAGGCATGGTTAATAATAATTTACCTCTTAAGGTAGAACCTAAAATTAGTGCAGACCTAGCCAGACTTATGATTAAAGCTTTCCCCTGTTTCATTTTCTAACACAGACTTCCTAAGCTCACAACCAGTACTTGAGTGTCAATACTATTCAATAATTCATACTTGTGCAGATATTTCAGATTTCTGTGCCATCCTAAAGAGGAAAGGATTCCAAATTATTAGAAAACACTTAAGGGATTCAAGGATGGTAAGACTCAGAAGCAGAAATGTATGATAATTTATAGAGGACATTCTTAGATTCTTACAACATTAAACCATTCAGTCACTAATATTTTTTGCTCCAAGCCATGAAATCGCCTATTCTCCAAAAAACTTGGTTCCATTTATGGGAGAATAATATTGGGATCTAAAACCTTACTACCAAGAACATACATCATTTTTTCCTTGTTTTGCATTTGACCCTGAACACAGGCAGGGTTGTTCAGGATATGTAAGCAACAGAACAAAAGATTTATCTTTTGCACATCCAAATTGGGTATTTATTTATTAAACTACTTTCTCTATGTATAATGAACTAGCAGGGTTTTCTTCTGTCACTAAGTTTAACATACTGTGTTGTATATATGACTTCATGTTAAATGTGTTAAAAACATTACAAAACTGTGTATTAATTAAATACATATATTAACTGGAAAAGATAAATATAATTATAGAAATATAAAATCAAGCAATATCAAACAAATCTAAGATTATTGAAGCATAATTAATACAAATAGAATTATAAATAATACATTAATATAATAAATCAATATAGATAGTATAAAATAGAATTTATATTAATGAGATTTTGATTGTAATCTTAAAATTAATAGTTAATGGATCATACCAAATAAATTTTTAGGATTCTTTTAAAATTTCCTTAAAATAGGTATTAAATTAATATTTGAAAAAAATGAAACCAATTCTTGGTTTAAAAGCTAAAGATAAAAGCGGAAGATTTAAAAACATTTAATGAAAAATTATTACTCAAGCAGTCTCAATCCATCAAATGACATTTTCTAAGATATATTTTAATCTGCTTTCACAAAGTGATCACACTCATTTTTCCAGCAGTTATATCAAGAAATAGAACTTCAGCAGAAGCCAACTATGTCTCCTTTAGGTCCTTTTGTACCTCTTCAGGTCCCTGTGAACCCTCTAAAGTGTGACAACTCTCTCATCTTCTAATAGCATAGATTATTCTATTGAATTTGATATAAAATAAATCATAATACTTATTTTGCATCTGTTTTCTTCTTCTGAATATGAATTTTTAGGAACCATTCATAGTATTACATATAGTTGTACATTGTGTTTATTCTTATGGGTGTATAATGGTCTATTGTATGAATATATCAAATTGTTTTGTTTGCTTATGTCTTTTTGAAGCTCATTTCCTGTGTCTGCATAATAAGACATTTATCATCCAGGTATAAAGCAGAAGTGGAGAATTTGAAATGTTAACTCAAGAAATATTTTATAAGCACCTCCTATGTTTAAGGTAATGTAGCTGATGCTGAATTACCTTTTGTTGACATTACTGGTAAGAGGATAAAGGTGCAGCGTTGTTTCTAAGAGAACTCCGAAAAAAGAACAAAACAAACTTGTGGGCCTTCAAAGTGACACTCATTAAATGTTCATTGGGTTACTAAACTCTCAAAATATACACTTGTTTTTCAGTCTCCAAGTAATCAAACTTGATATCTGAAAAATATATGCAGTATCATACTGATGTTAATTACTTAATTTTTATAAACCCATCATAGCTATATAAGATGATAATTTGGGGGAAAGTTGAGTAAAGGATACCTGAACCCTCTCATAATGCTCTTAAATCTAACATTTGTTTAAAGTAACTATTTTTAACAAAAGATCCTCTCAAAGTGACAGTTTGCAAAGATCATTTATACTTTGCAAACCTCTGACTCTAGAGCGGATTTACTAAAGACCCCGTCTGAGGACTGGAAAGATTTACTCAGCCATAAGAAGGAATGAACTCTTACCATTTATGACAGCAAAATTGGACCTAGAAAGTACAATGCTGAGTGAAATAAGTCAATCAGAGAAACACAAATACTGTAAGATTTCACATATATGTGGAATATAAAGAGCAAAATAAACAAACAAAATATTAAGACTGATAAATACAGAAAACAAAATAATAGTTGCCAGAGGGGTGGGGATTGGGCAATTAGTGAAAAAGGTGAAGGGATTAAGAGGTATAGGTTGGTAGTTAAAAAATAGTCACAGGATATAAAATATAGTATAGGGAATATAGTAAATCATGTTGTAATAACTCTATATGAGGCCAGGTGGGTACTGGAAATATTTGTAAAATATATGATTATATAATCACTATTCTATATACCTTAAACTAATACAAAATGATGTTAAATGTCAACTGTAATTGAAAAGTATTTGAGGAACCAAAAGAAAAAATATATGTCTTTAAGCTGTTTCTTCATTTGGGCCTGTTATTCTCAATACATTTGTTTGTTTGTTTTGTTTTGTTTTTATTTTTAACCTTCTCCTCAGTCCACTCACCGTCTTTATTCCATTTGAATTTGCCTGAGCATGGCTGCCCAGCCAGATATAATTTTACTTCTGGCTTTAACTTGATGGCTCCTTGTGTGAATGTTTTCTCTCATTAGAGGCATATTCTGAGAAAAAGACTAAAAGATAAATTTAGATTTCTAACAGCTATGGCCACCTAGCTTTAACTTTTCCCACTTTGAAGCTTAAGGACTCTTGCATATTACCTCACAATCATGGCCTGTGTAATCCTCTCTTTTGAAGCTTCTATTGTTCCTTAAACTCCCTCACTCATTATATAGTTCCCTATTTGAGGATGTGTAGAAATACAATTTTTAAAAAAGAGTTAATGTGCATTCTTCAGGTTCCCATGTTCTCAATGTGCCCTTTGAGGCAGAATAAATACTCTGGCCAGAGAACTACATAATTTGCTTGTGTGTTGGCAATATTGGGGTTTAGAGGGTGGAGGAGGCCTGATCACTGTAAAGACATTTCTCCATAGTAAGGATGGTGAGTGAGAGGAACCACATCATTAATGGCTGATAAAATGAGGGAACATCAGGTAAAAATTATTTTTTGGGGGGGGGGCATCAGGTAAAAATTATTTGAATATCAGGCATCTGTATTTTGGTGACAATTGGATAGATAGGTATATTTATATTTTAAAAAATGAAGAGAGGGACTGAGTTTGGCCTTAAGAAAGGAAACTATACTTTTTTTCTTCCTGAATTTCCATCATTTTACAGTAAAATATGTTACAAATAATTAGGGGCTTAAGGAAATCAGAATTTATCTGTCATCACCAATTCACACATGTTTCTATGTCATTTTACAGTGTAACAAACCACTTCAGCTATGTATGGAGATACAGTTTGTAGATCAGCAATTTGGGCGTATATGCTGTTCTAGTCTGGGCCAGTTGGTTCATGAATCTATAACTGTTTGGTGCTGGTTTATGAAGGATTTGGCTTGGGTGTTGCCCAGCCTCCAGGGTGTAGCCCAGGTTGGGCATATGGTGGCAACATTTCAAAAGCAGCAAGAGAAGCCAAGCCCTGATGCAAGTCCCCTTTTTTAGGTTCTACTTTTGCCATTTTTGCTACCAAACCATTGGCCAAAGCAAGATATGAAGCTTGCCTGAAGTAAAAGAGCAGAAAAAGATTCCACATTTTGATGAGAGAACATCAAAATTGCTAGTTTGCCCACATAGAGGAGAAAGTTTTTGGCCAATTTTGTGATCTACCAAAACGTACTAAAGATATGTGGTTAAACTGGGTGACGAGTTAAATTGGGCCTGCTTTCTTCCTCTGAATGCTATGCATAAAACCAAAACTTCCTTTTCATTAAGGGCAACCTCATATGAACATTATTTCAAGTGTATTGAGAAGTCAGATTAGCCCTAGAAAATTGCTTCATGTTGTTTACTTCTTTATCAAAAGTTAACTCATTTCAGTCTACACTGAGATAAAATGTTGAACACAAAATAAAATAGGAGTAAGTGGAAGATGAAAATTCAGTATCTTTAATATATCATTCAAAATTAATTAACATTTTTATTGCAATTACCAGTGAAATTGTAATAGCTTGGCAAACTCCTTAGAGTCATCAGGAAAGAACTTGGATGAACATTATAGAGCCAATTTTGAGAACAGAAAATTCACTAACTAGTTTCCAAACAGTCTTCCCATTCTGTGGAGGAACATAAAAAGAACAAAATAAGACACCTGCTCATAGAAGACAGAAAAAAAATCCCTTGCATCATGTATGATTGTACTTCTAAGCAAATACATTCCCTGCTTCCTTTGTGTACCTATGGTCCCAGGACACTGAGGCAAAGGATTCTTCTTCTTTGTTAACCAAATTCAAAATTATGGCTCTATTCTACTCTGATTCTGTAAATCAGAAATCTTACATACAAAGCATAAATAGGAAGTAATTCCAAAGCAGAAATATTCCAATGTATTAGAAATATGTTATAGCTTTTAATTCCAAAATAATGTTCAAATTAGTAAGACTAAGGGAAGTAAAAAAGATGAATTTTGACTATGTACAAAAGATTTAAGCACCTTTTCAGGTGGAAAGGATTTTGTTCCTCATTCCAAAAAACATTTGTTCTGTTAACTGCAGATGGCCTAAGTGAACTAAACTCTGGAAAAATCAGCTGAGAGAGTGACTCATAAGTATTACCCATGTAACTTTGTCTTCTCTAGATTTCATCTTTTATTTTACTGGATTTGAGGAAAATTTGTTTAGAAGTTTTAGGAAATTTTCCTTTAGACAGTATTTTGAGAAAAATATTCAATGATATCACTACTCAAGGGGAACAATTGTTTTCCCCTGGGAAAAACATTACTATTGAGGGATAAATAAAGAACCTAGAAATCATTTCCATTTTATTGACAATGATTTTACATTGGTTTGTTTTATTTCTTGGGCCTATGTGCCTGGAAGCTGACTGGATTAAGTGTATCTTTATTTGTTGGAAATAACCAGAGTAAAAAGTAAAATTTCCATCTAATCTCATAGCCAAATGTCAAATAAACTACAATGGACATGGGAAAGCCAAAGAAACCCAAGAGCTTCCTATCAGGTTGACCAGACTTGTTCCTTGTCATATTCAATATAGGTCTGATTGAGATAACAATCTAAATATCAGATTGGGTGCTAGTCTCTACTGATTTTCCCCTCTATTTAAAATTATTTTACTCAATTAAAAAAATATATTTTTTACATTTGGTATTATTTTGTATTAGTTTCAGTGTATAGCATAGTGGTTAGACAATTATATACATTACTATTATTATTTGTGTGAGCAAATCTCCAGATGATTCTTTCTTTTTCTTTTTAAGCATCTTTCGGCAAAGAAGAAATTCTTGTGGCCAAGCTTTACTTTTTTATTTATTTATTTAGTTTTTTAGTATCAATGAAACAGAGACAGACATTTTAATTTAGGGTGAAATATGTGGTCCAAGCATCTCCACCCCTTTGCTCTTTCTCCACAGGATGCTAAGGACACAGTGAAATCTTTCTTGCTTAGCTTAGCTACATCCTCAGAATCTTTCTCAACACAGTGCTCAGGCAGTCAGCACTAATCAAAGGAATATATTTGGCATTCTTGCACAGCTAAGTCCCCTCAACCCTGATTACCTTAGCTTAGGTTGGTAGCAGCTCTCACCCCACTGAATTCTCCTCCTGCCTCCAGCTTCACTTACTGCAATTGCAGCCCCACAGTACTGACACCACTACCTATTCTTGCTCAGTGATGAAACATTGTCTACAGAGGGTGACAGCAAACTCTCTCTGTAGAGGGTCAGATCCAAATATTTCAGGTTATAAGGTAGACCCTGCCATCATTGCAGGGTGGAAACAGCCATAGACCATATGTAAATGATAGGCGTGCCTGTGTCCCAATAAAACCTTATTTACAAAAACAGGCCTCAGGCTGGATTTGGCCTGGGGGCTACAGTTTAACAATCCTGCTCTACAAAATAAGCTGTCGACAGCTCAACATGCCTTAGGAAACCACCCCAGAGGTGATTTCTTTCTATTTCTTTACTTCCACCTCCTATATCCCCTACTTTCCTCACCCTACATTATACCAATCCCATAACACAGCCCTCTACCCCAGGCATTATGTTCTTTTTGTTTATCTTCTCATGCTGATTCCTCTTCCTCAACCTGGATGCCTCACTGTCCCTACAGATTTAGCATCACATCCATTTCACACCCCTGCCCTGTGATCCTCTGATATTTATAATCCCCACCTGGCACCATACTTGGTTATGATGTTATTGACTATACTTCCCATCCCTATGACTATTTTGTAACTATTAATTCTCAATCCCTACCTTTTCACCCAGTTTCCCAATCCTCATCCCCTCTGGTAAACATCAGTCTGTTCTCTCTACCTATGAGTCTGTTTCTGTTTTTTTTTTTTTGTTTGTTTGTTTATGTTGTTCATTAGATTCCACATATAAGTGAAATCATAAGCTATTTGTCTTTCTCTGAGTGACTTCTTTCACTCAGCACAATACCCTCCAGATCCATCCATACTGTTGTAAATAGTAACATTTCATTCTTTTTTATGTATGAGTAATATTCCACTGTATATATGTTTCACAACTTTTTTATCCACTCGTCTATTGATGGGCACTTGTGTGTATCATTTTCAATCTCATTAAATACATTTTCAGAGTTTTGTTAAATAAATATTTCCCAAAGTATGAGACTTAACTGTGTTAATATTATTGGACATTATGTAAAAAATAAGCTTACTGTTGTCATATATTTGAGGATTACTTTTTACTGCAAAATTTCTCAGTGAAAAATATTCAACAGATAATATATATTTTTGAGATGGGAAATTGTAGTTGATACTCTAATAACCTTGTGTTTTGTTCCTCTCCTCCCTATTGCAAACCATCTGGTGCTTCTGGGCACAATGGGATGGTCTGAGCAAAAACCTGGGATTAACCACTTTCAAAATCTATAGTTAAACCACAATCCAGGAAACCGTGGTATATAAATTAGTATGCCAAAAATGAAAAGACATGAAAATTAGGGTTTATCTATATTTTCCAATAGAACTTTTATTAATACCATGCATGTCATACATCTGTGCTTTCCAATATGGTAGACACTAGTCAGGTGTGTCTATTAAGCACCTGGAATGTGATTATTGCAATTAAGGAACTAATTTTTTAAATTTTATTATTTTAAATTCAAATAGTCATACAAGGATAGTAGCTACCTATGTGGCAAAAAAAAAAAAAAAAACTTGGTCAAAATATTTTAATTTGAACTAAAATTTTTATTCTATTGAAGATACTAAACATATAATTACAAAGAAAAACATAGTTGAAAATTATGACCTTCACTGAAATTCATAAGATTCTACCAACTGCAAGCATCAATATGAAACCACAACATTTTAATTCTATTCAGACTGACTTCTGGTCAAGATGGAGACATAAGTAAACATGCTCACCCCCTCACACAACTGCATCAAAATTATAACTGTGCTACAGAAAAACTGTCACTCAGAACCATCAGAATTTGAGTTGAATGGAAGTCCAATAACTATGGAACTAAGGAACTAAGGAACTATATCATATCCATCCAGACTGGTATGAGATGCAGAGAGGTGGAACAGGCTGGTCCCACAGCTGTGTGTGGTGGATAACAATTCAGGAGGGATAACTGGAGTGAGGGGTCCCTTCCTCAGCCCCAGCTCAGGGTTCCAGTGCCAAGAAGATAAACTCCCATAATTTCTGGTAAATGATTGCTCTGTAAACCCCAGTGGGGTTTGAGTCGGTGAAAGAAACTACTGGAGTTCCAAAGAGAGCCTCTTAAAAGGCCAGCACATGGACTTACCCAACCTCACTCCCTCTGAGCTCTAGCACTGGAGTAGCAGATTGGGGGGCATAAGTGGCATATGGGAAAGAACTGAAGTGTCTGGCATCAGGGTGATAACTGGGGTACAGCTTGACATATATTTTCATAAAAAATAAACAAAAATAATCTTCACATTTGATTTGAAATTTTCAATAATCACTTAAAAATCTCAGGAATATTCCTGGCATATACTTGGTGCTCAGTCAATATATATTCAATGGGTGCATGAATAACCCATTGCTCCTCATTGGTGTTTACACTTAGAATAATGCCTGGAAATTGCTGCAACAAATACTGTTTATAAGGTTGTAACCCATATGAACTGACAGTACTCTACATGTAAAGTAAATCTCCCGATTATAGATATTCATATGACTTCACAGAACCTAACGCTTGATTTATCTTTGAACTCACATATTTGATTACCCATATTACAATATGGTATCAACTTTGAGTTTTTGATATTAGTGGTTTTACAACTATTGAATACACATTAAGCAAATATATAATTATTTAAATAGTCATGTGTATATGCCTTTTGAGCCAAATTGTATGTTTGTTTGTTTTTAGGAAAATTATATTTTTAAAAATATTCTTTTATTACTGCCAACCAGCATGGAACTTTACATGTAGTGATTACTCTATTAAGTTTTCTCTTAATTTGATGTCCATCAGGACACAAGATTTTGCAGAATATGCATGTGAACATTTTGGAAGTGATTTCTACTGGAGTAAGAAATGAGACAAAAATCATTAACAACAGTGAACAAACAGCAGCTGGCACTGTTCATACACTTCCAATAGCAGGATTAGGAATCACCACAGTTGTTGTATAAACCCAATTTCTTTTTTATATATTTTAAGTATATTTATTGATTATGCTATTACAGTTGTCTCATTTGCCCCCATTCACTCCACTCCATCCTGCCCTCCTCCTCCCTCCCACATCCCCCCCTATAGTTCATGTCCATGGGTCATACTTATAACTTCTTTGGCTTCTACATTTCCTATACTATTCTTACCCTACCCCTGTCTATTTTCTTCCTACCATTTATGCTACTTATTCTCTGTACCTTCCCCCCCTCTCTCCCCCTCCCACACTCTTGTTGATAACCCTCCATGTGATCTCCATTTCTGTGGTTCTGTTCCTGTTCTAGTTGTTTGCTTAGTTTACTTTTGTTTTTGTTTTAGGTGTGGTTGTTACTAACTGTGAGTTTGCTGTCATTTTTACTGTTCATATTTTTTATCTTCTTTTTCTCAGATAAATCCCTTTAACATTTTATATAATAAGGTCTTGGGGATGATGAACTCCTTGAACTTGACCTTACCTGAGAAGCACTTTATCTGCCCTTCCATTCTGAATGATAGCTTTGCTGGATAAAGTAATCTTGGAGTAGGTCCTTGCCTTTCATGACTTGGAATACTTCTTTCCAGCCCCTTCTTGCCTATAAGGCCTCTTTTGAGAAATCAGCTGACAGTCTTATGGGAATTCCTTTGTAGGTAACTGTGTCCTTTTCCCTTGCTGCTTCTGAGATTCTCTCCTTATTCTTAATCTTGGGTAATGTAATTATGATGTGTCTCTTGGTGTGTTCCTCCTTGGGTCCAGCTTCTTTGGGACTCTCTGAGCTTCCTGGACTTCCTGGAAGTCTATTCCCATTGCCAGATTGGGGAAGTTCTCCTTCATTATCTGTTCAAATAAGTTTTCAATTTGTTGCTCTTCCTCTTCTCCTGCTGGTACCCCTATAATTCGGATGTTGGAATGTTTAAGGATGTACTGGAGGTTCCTAAGCCTCTCCTCATTTTTCTGAATTCTTGTTTCTTCTTTCTTTTCTGGTTGGATGTTTCTTTCTTCCTTCTGGACCACACCATTGATTTGAGTCCCAGTTTCCTTCGCATCATTATTGGTTCCCTGTACATTTTCCTTTGTTTCTCTTAGCATAGCCTTCACTTTTTCACCTAATTTGCGATCAAATTCGTGACCAAATTCAACCAATTCTGTGAGCATCCTGATTACCAGTGTTTTGAACTGTTCATCTGATAGGTTGGCTATCTCTTCGTTGCTTAGTTGTAATTTTTCTGGAGCTTTGATCTTTTCTTTCATTTGGGCCATTTTTGTTTTGTCTTGGCGCGCTTGTTACATAAAGGGGCGGAGTCTTAGGTGCTCACCAGGAAGGGGTAATGCTGGTTGCTGTGCTGTAATGCTGTACGTGGGGGAGGGGCGGAGAGGGAACAAAGGCTCTTGCTCCACTCTCTGCCGGATTTAAGTCACTCATTTCATTACCCACAATCAAATTGGGCCCCTCTGGTGCTGATTCCTGAGTAGGTGGGCCCGTGAACACTCTAGGCCCCTGTGGGTCTCCCCAAGGAACTCTCCTGTGAGGTTGGGAGTTTCTCCTGCTGCCGCCTCAACCCGCACGTGTGTTTTAAATCAGAGGTTTGAGGCTTTATTTCCCTTTGCTGGAGCGCTGGGTTGCACAGTCTGTTTCACTCCCCTTCCATTCGTCCCGGTTTATCTATGCGCAGATGTGGGGCCGTGGGGTCTGCCAGCCACCACCTTGTGGGGTCTGCTAGCTGCAGCCTGGCCTGCCCCGTTCCACCATCAATCCACCACCTTGCTGGATCCACCAGCTGCCACCTTGCCATGAGTCCTCTCCACCTGGCTGCCTGTCTCTGCCCCTCCTACAGGTCTGGATGAATGTTTCTTCATCTCCTTGGTCATCGGACTTCCATAACATCCAATTTTCTGTCAGTTCTGGTTGTTTTCTGTTTTTAAATTGTTGTTGTCCTTCTTTTGGTTGTGTGAACAGGCACAGTGTGTCTACCTATTCCTCGATCTTGGCCAGAAGCTGATAAACTCAATTTCAATGAGGTAAATATTCAATAACATTACAAGGATCTCTATTAACATATAGACCAAATAATGCAAGAATTATTTCTTCTTGTAAAATATATTATGTATGTGTGCATAAAATTTATACATAGCAGTATAAATTTTATATAAAATGTATTATTTAAGGAACTGTATTGGCTGTGATAATCTTCCTGAATTGATGAAGTTGATTTTTTATTTATAATTCTTTTCCTTTTACATCAATAAAAATAACAATGCCAGCCTTGGGGTTAATATAGCTATCTGTGAGGCAGAATGTTAGGGTTTTGTTTCATCAACAGCACAGCTGAGCTAAATAAGACCTGTAGAAATGGGCTCTTTAACCTCAAAGTAACTACTAAGAATCAACTGAGCTCTTGTTTCATTCTTCTTTTCATGTGCTCCTAACCTATAGGCTCTTCTACATGGGCAAACATTTACCAAGTCAGTGCCTCCACAATAGATTGAGATTTCATCTTTCCTTCCAAAGCTTTACAAAGTGCCTTGTAGAATTGAAATTTCATAGCTAGGTGCTTCTTTATAATTTCAACTTTTCTCTCAGTGTACTCACCTCGTTTCAGTAATTAATATCCATGTCTTCCTTGAAAACATTAGTCCCTTGCTTGCAACAATGTTTTTGTTTTCATTCCATACTCCAGGAATTTCAGAATCAAGAGATTCATTTATGTCACATAGCTCCACCTTTCTCAACTAATGATTCTAATCACTGCTTTTATCTTATGTTAGAGGAAAAAAAGAGTTTCAAGGACTATGCCCATTGGACCCCTGTTTTTGATCCTTTTATGTTGTTCTTAGGATGACTAAATACCATGTTGCTCTCAATAAGACCCCAGAAAAATTCGTATTTCTTCCCAAATGTATCTTGCTTCTGTTTCCTTGACTGTAAATGCCACCACCATCCATCCAATCATGCGAAGCTGAGAGTAGCAAGTCAGCCTTGATACCTTCTGTACTCACTATTTCAACCTCTGACGATTTTACCGCCTATTCATTCACCATTTTACATTTTCTCTTACTTAATCTTAAAGTGGCATCATTATTTAGATCCAATATCCTCTTGCCCACCTTCCTGCATTAAGACATACTTCGCTTCAAACATTTTGTCATGGAGCATACACACTAATTTTTGAAATTACAAATCTGATTATGTTACCTGTTTTAAACATTCAGTGGTTTCCAGTGACCATAAGAGGATTCAAATATTTAAAATTATCTACAAATTTTACAGAATCTCTGTTACCTGCCTAACTAGTGTTACTTTAAAAAACTGTATTACCCATTGTGAACCACATTCAGAATGGGTATTCTGAATTAACATTTTAGTTTTCCTAACTGGTATGTTTCCTAAACAAATAACACATATATTGATTTATGAAAGATTTGCTTCAATCTGCCATCCCTTGAGCTACTCAAAGATTATGAAAAAAAAAAAACAGTTTTATTTCTCTTTTTTTTTTATTTATGTTGTATTTTTCTATTACCATTTATCCACCCTATACTCTTTTCTACCTCTACCTACCACCCTGCTCCCCGCAAAATCACCAGATTGTTGTTGGTGTCCATGACTTTTTTTACCTTTTTCTTCTTTTTTTATTAAATACTTTTGAATTTTAATGTTTTTCAAAAACAGTTTTCTGCCTTCTCCCCGGGGCCCCTCCCCACCACTCCAGCCATTCCCACCTCCCTCCCCTATTTCCACCCACACCTTGTTTTTCTCCATGTGTCCTTTATAATTGTTCCTGTGAGCTCTTAACCCTTTCCCCCCTCATTATCCCCTCCACCTCCCCTCTGGTTACTATCAGTTTGTTCTTAATTGCAATTTCTCTGGGTATATTTTGCGTGCTTGTTTATTTTGTTCATCAGGTTCCAGTTAAAGGTGAGAACATATGGTATTTGTCCCTCACCACCTGGTTTATTTCACTTAGCATAACGCTCTACAGTTCCATCCATGCTGTCACAAAGGGTAGGAGCTCCTTCTTTCTCTCTGCTGTGTAGTATTCCATCGTGCACATGTACCATGGTTTTTTGATCCATTCATTTACTGATGGGCGCTTAGGTTGCTTCCAGCACTTGGCTATTGTAAATTGTGCTGCTATGAACATTGGGGTGCATAGGTTCTTTTGGATTGGCATTTCAGGGTTCTTAGGGTATAATCCTAGAAGTGGAATTGCTGGGTCAAAAGGCAGTTCCATTTTTAGTTTTCTGAGGAAATTCCATTCTGTTTTCCATAGTGACAGTACTAGTCTGCAATCCCACCAACAGTGCACTAGGGTTCCCTTTTCTCCACAACCTCTCCTACACTTGTTTGTTGCTTTCCTTATGATGGCCATTCTGACTGGTGTGAAGTGGTATCTCATTGTGGTTTTAATTTGCATCCCTCTGATGGCTAGTGATGCTGAGCATCTTTTCATGTGTCTCTGGACCCTCTGTATGTCCACCTTGGAGAAGTGTCTGATCAGGTCCTTTGTCCATTTTTTAATTGGGTTGCTTTTCTTCTAAGAGTGGAGTCATGTGAGTTCTTTATATATTTTAGAGATCAAACCCTTGTCAGAGGTATCATTGACAAATATGTTTTCCCTTATGGTTGGTTCTCTTTTCATTCCAATGCTATTTTCTTTAGCCATGCAGAAGCTTTTTATTTTGATGAGTTCCCATTTGTTTATTCTTTCCTTGTCCCTTGCTCTACGGGACACGTCAGTGAAAATATTGCTGCATGGATATCTGAGATTTACCTGCCTATGTTCTCCTGAATGACTTTTATGGAGTCACCACTTACATTTAAGTCTTTTATCCACCTTGAATTTATTTTTGTATATAGTGTAAGTTGGTAATCTAGTTTCATCTTATTGCATGTAGCTGTCCAGCTCTCCCAACACCATTTGTTGAAGAGGCTATTTTTGCTCCATTTTATGCTGCTGTCCCCTTTGTCAAATACTAATTGACCATAGACACTTGGATTTATTTATGGGCTCTCTGTTCTGTTTCATTGGTCCATGTGTCTATTCTTATGCCATTACCATGCAGTTTTGATTATAGTGGCCTTGTAACAAAGATTGATATCAGGTATTCTGATCCCTCCTACATTGTTCTTCTTTTGCAAAGTTGCTGCAGCTTTTCAGGGTCGTTTACAGTTCCTTATAAATTTTTGAAGTGTTCTATATCTGTGAAATATGCCATTGGTACTTTAATAGGTATACATTGAAGTTATAAATTTCTTTGGGTAGTATGGACATTTTGATGATATTAATTCTTCCATTCCATGAACATGGTATATGTTTCCATTTGTTTGTGTCTTCCTTAATTTCTTTCTTCACTGTTGTATATTTTTCTGAGTACAGGTCTTTTACCTCCTTGGTTAGGTGTATTGCTAGGTATTTTATTTTTCTTGTTGCTAAAGCAAATGGGATTTATTTCCTGATTTCTGTTTCTGATATTTCATTGTTGGTACACAAAAAAACCTTTGATTTATAAATATTGACTTTGTATCCCACTGTTTTGCTGAATTCATTTGTTAGGTTGAGCAGTTTTTTGGTGGACTCTATATGGTTTTCTATGTACACTATCATGCCATCTGCAAACAATGACAGTTTTGTCTCACCTTTTCCAACTTGGAAGACTTTATTTCCTTTTCTTTTCTAATTGCTGTGGCTAGGACTTCCAATACTATGTTGAATAGGAGTGGTAAAAGTGGACAACCTTGTCTTGTTCCTGATCTTAGTGGGAAAGTTTTAGTTTTTGCCCATCGAATATGATGTTGGTTGCAGGTCTCTCATATAGGGCCTTTATTATGTTGAGGAATGCTACCTCTACTCCTAGATTGATGAGTGTTTTTATCATAAATGGGAGCTGTACCTTATCAAATACTTTTTCCACATGTATTGATATGATCATGTTATATTTATTTTTGCATTTGTTTATGTGATGTATTATGTTTATTGATTTGCCAATATTGTACCATCCTTGCATCCCTGGGATGAATCCCACTTGGTCATGGTGTATGATCTTTTCAATATATTGCTGGATACAGGTTGCCAATATTTTGTTGAGAATATTAGTGTCTATGTTCATCAGTGATATTGGCCTGAAGTTTTCTTTCTTCGTTGTGTCTTTATCTGGTTTTGGGATTGGGATGATGCTGACTTCATGAAAAGAGTTTGGGAGTCTTCCATCATTTTGGATTTTTTTGAATAGTCTGTGAAGGATAGGGGTTAGCTCTTCCTTAAATGCTTTGTAGAATTCCACTATGAAACCATCTGGTCCAGGGCTTTTGTGTGTTGGGAGTTTTTGATGACTGCTTCAATTTCCTCTGCTGTTATTGGTCTGTTCGGGTTTTCTGCTTCTTCATTCAGTTTTGGGAGATTATATTTTTCTAGAAATTTGTCTACTTCACCTAGGTTTTCAAATTTCTTGGCATATAGTTAGTTGTTCATAGTAATTTCTTACATTCCTTTGTATTTCTGTGATTTTAGTTGTAATCTCTCCTCTTTCATTTCTAATTGTGTTATTTGGGTTCTCTCTCTCTTTTTTTCTTGATGAGCCTCCTTAAAGGCTTGTAGATTTTTTTTTGTCTTTTCAAATAACCAGTCCCTGGATTTATTGATCCTTAGAATTGTGCTTTTATTCTCCATGTCATTTAATTCCACTCTGATCTTGGTTATTTCCTCCCTTCTACTTGCTGTGGGCTGTCTTTGTTGTCGTTCTTGGAGTTCTTGTAGGTGTATATTAGGTTGTTTATTTGAAATGTTTTTATTTTAATGTATGGCTGTGTTGCTATGAACTTCCCTCTCAGGACTGCCTTTACTGTGTCCCATAAGTTTTGGGTTGTTGTGACTTCATTTTTATTTGTTTCCAGAAACTTTTTAAATTCATTGTTGATATCATTCTTCATCCATTTATTGTTTATTAGCATGCTATTCAATCTCCATGAATTTGATTATATTTGAATTTATACCTTGAGGTTGGTTTTTTGTTTCCATCCCTTGTGGTCAGAGAAAGTGCTTGATATTATTTAAATGTTCTTGTATTTTTGAGTTTTGCTTTCTGTCCTATCATGTAGTCTACCTTTGAAAATGTTCCATGTGCATTTGAAAAGAATGTGAATTTTGCTTCGTTGGGATGAAAGGCTCTATATATATCAGTGAAGTCCATTTGATCTAGGACATTGGTCAATGCTGCCATATATTTGTTGATGCTTTGTTTGAAAAAATCTATCCATTTTTGACAGTGGGGGTTGAAATCCCCTACTCTAATTTAGTTGCTGTCTATATCTTTCTCAAAGTCCTCCAACATATCTTTTTGTATTTGGGTGCTCCTATGTTGAGTGCATATATATTTACAATGTTTATGGCATCTTGATCGATTCTTCCCTTAAGTATTATTAAGTGACCTTCTGTGTCTATTTTGATGTCCCATTTTTAAAGTCTATTTTGTCTGACATGACTATTGCTACCATGTCTTTTTTTTCCTGTCAATTTTCTTGGAATATTTGTTTCTAGCCCTTCACTTTCAGTCCATGTAGGTGTTTTGTTCTGAGGTTTGACTCTTGTAGGCAGCATATGTGTAGGTCATGATTTCTTCTCTATTCAGCTATTCTATGTCTTTTGATTGGAGCATTTAATAAATTTATGTTTAAGGTTATTATTGATATGTACTTATTCATTTACATTTTTTTGTACCTGTGTTCTTCTCTCTCACACACTTTTTCTTTCTTTTCTAAAAGCAGACACTTTAGCATTTGTTGCACAGCTGTTTTGGAGGAGATGTATTCTTTTAGACTTCTTTTGTCTGGGAGACTCCTTATTTGGCCTTCCAGTTTCATTGAGAGCTGTGCTGGATAGAGTAGTCTTGGTTGCAGGCGTTTGTTTTTAATTACTTGGAATATTCCTTGTCATTCTCTTCTGGCTTGGAGCATTTCCAATGAGAAGTCAGCTGCTAGCCTTATCAGGACTCTCTTGTATGTTACTTCCTGTTTCTCCCTTGCTGCCTTTAAGATTCTCTCTTTGTCCTTGAATTTTGCCATTTTAATTATGATGTGTTTTGAAGTGAGCCTCTTTGGGTTCCTCTTAATTAGGACTCTCTGTGTTTCCTGGATTTGCGTGTCCTTCTCTCATCAAATTAGGGAAGTTTCCCATCATTACTTTTTCAAAAAGGTTTTCTATCCCTTGTTCTTCTTCTTCTCCTTCTTGTATCCATATTATAATGGATGTTATTATGTTTCATGTTGTCTTGCAGTTCCCTTACCACTCCTTTGTTTTTTCTGAGTCTCTTTTCTTTTTCTTGCTCTTTCTGGGTGGTTTTTTTTTTTTTTCTATCTTGTCCTCTAGCTCTCTGATTTGATCCTCTGTTTTATCTAGATTGCTTTTAATTCCTCTTAGTGTGATTTTTATTTCTGAGATTTTATTATTCATTTTTTCCTGGTTTTTGTTGATAGTTTCTTTTTCCTTTTTTATACTGTTGTAGTTCTCACTCAGTTCCTTGTAGTTGTCTGTGAGTTCCTTGATCACCCTTATAACCATTATTTTGAATTCTATATCTGATAGTTTGGTTACCTCCATTTCATTTAGCCCTTTTAGTGGAGAGCCTTCCATTCCTTTTGATTGCATGTTCTTTTTTTTGTCTCCCCATTTTAGGTTACTGTTTTCTTTTGTTTCTGCACTTCCTGATGTTTCACTTTGCTAGCTGTCTTTGTAGGGTGGACTTCTATGGTTGGAATTCTATTGGGTTCAGTGGTGTGGTCTCTTTGATCTCCTTGTCTGGACTCTCTCAATTTGACCTTTCTTCTGTTTGTGTGAGCTCTCTTGTTATAGTTGGGTTTTTACCTGTTGGTGGTTCCTTTGTTGGTGGTGTTCCTCCTTCAGCAGGTATTCTGATGTTTGTAGCTGCCACCTATTATTTTATGTGATCAGTGGCAGGGGATAGGCAAAATGGATTAAGACAGCTGGAGAGTATTTTATGGGATTAAAGTACCAGCAAGTAGAGAAGAGATTGGAGATTTTTTTGATAAGTAAAAGCATTAACTGTGATATTTCACTCAACTAGCCACTGTTTGTAAGACGTGAAAAAGAGATAAGACTGTTATTAGAGGGAAGGAGGATTGTGAGCTGAATCCAGAAAACAGGCTGCTTGTGCAAGGTTAGATGATGAGATACGGTGAGAGTAAAGGATAAAAAGTAGGCATAGTGTGAGAGAGAATAGAGTTAACCACAACAATAATAATGCTCAGGAATAAAGTGGAGTGGGCTAAGATCATGGAGGGTTGCTATGTAGTATGTACAATTGTATGGAACAACAATTATTTACAATAGTACTAGAACAACAATAATATGACAAGGAATAAATGAATGGGATAACCTCAATAGAAAGTACAGCATGAAAAGTAGTGTGTTATTGGAACATGAGTGAAGCGAAAGAAGGAAAATTAAAATATAATAAAGAAAGGGTAAGGAAAACCAGTCTAACAATGCAATTAAACAGAGAAATAAAACAAGGAAAACTAAACATAAGAAAGACAAATAAAAAATACTAATAAAATAAAAGTAGTAAAAATAATGAAAAAATAATAAAAATACACATAAGCAATGAAATACTAGCTCTATGGGACAGTAAAGTGATATTTGTCTCAGTTTTTCAATTTTGGGGGTTAGCCTTATGCTCCCCCTTTGCATCCCTGTCTGTACCTTTTGTAACTCCACATCTTATTATTTCACTTGAGGGAAGAAAAAAAGGGGGAAAAAAAAGAGTGGAAAGAAAAGAAATAAGCCTCCTGCTGACTTTAAACCCATTCAGCAAGTTCTGCTGGTTTTCCTGGATGCCACAGGAAGAGAGGATGGGGATCAGGTCTGGGCTGCAATATTCACAGTTGCCCAGCCTCTGGCTTAGATCCTTCATGAGCTTCCGGACTCAAATCAGCCACTCAGTCAAGCTTAGGCATGTTGTTTCACTAAGCCACTCAGTCTTTAGGCATGTGAAGCTCAAATAACCCTTGCAGCAAGCCAGCCACTGCTCAAGAGTTCCTTACAATGCAGCTGTCCGCTGGTCTTAACAAGCACATGGCTTTTCACTCAGCCCATCTTTCTAACTAGTCTGGAGACTATCTGAGTCAGGGTTCAACATGGTCCAACTCCTCCATTCTCCAGGTGTCACCCAGCACCTGAATTTCTCTGGTGCTGGCATCCACAGTCCCAGTGGATGTATACCACCTCTGTGTGTCTCCCACTTAGTCTCTATTTCCCCCAGCAACTTCCAGCATCCAGGTCCCTGGTCCCTCCTGATCCTGGACTGGCCTCTTTGCTCTAGTAGGGGAGGGAGCTGGTAATCTAACTGTGCTCCCCATATCCTGCAGCAGACCCAGGGCTGGGGACCACAGCAGCCTAGGTCCCTGCATAGGTCCCAGGGACCTTACCGTCCCAGCACAATGTCCTCACTGTCTGTTTTTCAATGTCCACTACAATTTTTGGCCTCCAAACTTCATATAAGCTGGGATTCTGTTGACTGTTCACTCTGTTCCTCAGAAGATCGGCTAGGTGTTCCAGCTGGGCACAGGGAGAACTGGGCTCTACTCCCACCTACCTCACCTCCATCTTGCAAATCTCCTCTCTCTTTTCTTTTTTGCTCCATCCCTTCACCCCATTCAGAGATGTCAGTCTTCTCTCTATGAGTCTGTCTCTGTTTTGCTTTTTAGTTCAGTTTGTTCATTAGATTCCACATGAGTGAAATCATACTGTAATTATCTTTCTTGGACTGGCTCATTTCAAAGAACATAATGTTCTTCAGGTCCATCCATGCTGTTGCAAAGGGTAAGATATTCTTTTTTACAGCTTATTAGTATTCCATTGTGTAAACATACCATAGTTATTTCATCCACTCATCTACTGATGGACACTTGGGTAGCTTCCAAATCTTGAGTAATGTAAATAACACTACAATGAACATAGGGGTGCATATATTCTTTTGAATTAGTGTTTTGGGCTTCTTTTCCACAAAAATAATGAAACATGCCTTTGCAAAACAACTACAAATGGAAGAGAGTGTTTCTTGGTGGAGAGAACCACCAGCATTTCAGACATAATGATTGCACCAGTACTCACATCCAACACAGAGAAGTTCTGGAGGAACAGGTACATAGGAGCATGGAAGCTCTGTTCCAGGTAGATAATGACTATAATAATGGCAGGGTTACCAGATAAATAGTAAAACAAACAAACAAAAAAGAGTGCTCTTGGAGTTCAGGAAAGTTTGAAAAGCCAAGAAGATTAATTCAACCACAGAATTTTGATTTTGCCTTTTCATTTCAGTAGTAGAGCATAGTTTGTTTTTGTGGACATAGCATATAAATTATGAAGTTACCATACAATAGCTGAGCCTGTGTCCGCATTTATCCCACATATTCTTGGCAGATGATATAAAAAGGAACTCATCCTGACAAGAATTCAGTTTGGCAGTTTTGAAGAATGGCCAATTACTCAAATTAATGAATCTTTCAAGTAAAAAGGAGGAAGTGAAGGAAAAAGAAAGAGCACATGTATTCTGGAACTATCTTGCCTAACACTAGACTCATGAAATTAAAAGATAAGTAACTGGGTGACTTCCTCCCTCTTTAAATTTTTATTTTATTTTATTTTATTTTTTTCAAATCTCTTTTTTTATTGCTGTTCAATTATAGTTGTCCCCATTTCCCCCCTGCATTATTCTCCCCCACCCTATCCACCTCCACCTCCTCCATTCAATCCCCCCCTTGTTGTTTTTGTCCATGGGTCCTTTATACATATTCCTTGATGACCCTTCTCCTTCTTGCCCCTATTATCCTTTTCTCCTGTCCCCTCTGGTTACTGTCAGTTTGTTTTTATTTCCATGGCTCTGGTTCTATTTTGCTCATTTGTTTGTTTTATTGATTACAGTCCACTTATAGGTGAGATCATATGGTATTCATCTTTCACCACATGGCTTATTTCACTTAGCATAATGTTTCTTTCTTAACAAATCTTAGTTAATTTGCCTCTGCCCTTTTCAGAAAGCTTGCAGTTAAATGCCAAATTTGACAGTAGAGATAGGCTAGAGGGGACTTAAGGGTTACTGAGACTGTTTTCAAAATAACTCCAGGGAAACTTTATCTTATATATTATTTTATTTATAACATATATATTATATATATATGAAACAAGTCTTGTATGGCATATCAATATTTTTTCTGGGAGGTTAGCATCATTATACAAAATATTTTTCTAAAATGAAATCATAACACATAGAATTTTAAAGCTTACATGTTATTTCTTATTTGTATAATAAATTTAACAACTTTAGGCAGTAAAATACTAAGTATACTAATGGAATTTTTAATGATAAGTTTAAGAAATTTGATGCTATATATATATATATATATATATACTATTATACATTTAAACACATGAAGTGAGATTATTGTACTGAAATCATAAGCTCTTTATATAACAAAATATATTACTAATTAAGTGTTGAATGTGATATAATAAATAAACTTTTCTTTAAAAAAACCTTTATGCCTAGAGCCTTAATTAAATTACATTGAAATCTGAAATTGTAGTTTTAATCAGGTTTCCTAGAGGCACTGGAAATAACACCCAGTGAAGTAATCCATTATGACCTAGAGTTGAACCTTATGTTTGTAAGCTTTGGCAGTAATTTTTGGACTAAAATATAACCCAGGATAAACCCAGCTGTAAACCTATTTCATGTCCCACCTAAGTAAGTGTGCCTGGAGAAGATGTGAGTACATGATTGTTAAACTCATATCCCCTAACCTTAAATGAGAGTGAGCTGTCCAGAAACCCTACTAAGTCACACCTGTTGACATTTTTTTGTTTGATTCTCCAAGAAAAAGAGAAGCAATAGAGAACTGACTCCACAGGCCCCATCACAGAGCAGCATTTGTGACAGTTACTGTTCTCTTCACTCATTGCCATTTTGGCTCTTATCAAAGACAAAGCCTTTGTGCAGTAGTCTCTGCCTACTCTCATACTGAAGAATGCCTCTTTAGCAATTCTTTTCTATATCCCCTGTCTTCTTCTTGATTAATTTCTATTTCTCATTGTCACATGTATGTGCTAACTCTATAAAAATATGTATTCTGCTTACTTTCAGAATTCAGCACTGCTCACCACCACCGTGGCCATCACCTGGTGCAAGCTACCATCATCTCTCATCTGGTTGACAGAAACACACCATTTACTTATATTCCTTGTTAAAAAAAAATTAACAGAGAAAATTTAAAGAGCAAATTGACTTTATTTAATGACTCACATCAAGCAGTATTTCATCTAGCAAATAGAAAGGAGCTCTGAGTTGCTACACAGAATGAAAGAAAGGGTTTTATAGACATAAAGAGGGTGGGGAAAGGGAAAATTTGGGTTAGCTCATTGTTCTTAGGGGGATGGAAGGAGTCTGTAAGGCAGAGTATCTTACTACTGATGACCAGAAAGTTCCCAACTCACCAGTTAAGAATATTTTTCTGGAAAAGGCAGAGACTACAAATTAAGTTAGGTATTAAATGTTGGTTTGGTGATTTGAGCTTAGCACAAGTGAATCCATTTTAGGTCTATTATCTCTTTCTCTCTCTTTCACTCTCTCTTTTAATACCATGCTTTAGGGCTTATCAGTCTAACCTTGATATATAGCAGCCAGCATAATTCCTTTCAAATATGAGTCAGATCATGTTACACTTTCTGGCAAAATCCTCTAATGGTTTTCTAACTTAAAGTCAGAATCATTTCTGTGGCTGGTAATGCTCAACATTGTTTCCTTGTTAATTCTTCAAATTCATGTCTTATCTATAATGTATTCTTTCCATATTTTTTATAATCATTGGCCTCTCTGATGTTTCTGAAACTTGCCAATAATGCTATCACTTCAAGGGCATTTAATTTGCTGTTTCCTCCTTTGATAAATCCCTTCTCTCACTTTCTTACCTCCTACAGGTCTTTACATATATGGAATTTCTCAATGGGACTTTCCATGCATTCCTATTTAAAATTACATCTT
Source organism: Desmodus rotundus (assembly GCF_022682495.2). Classification (NCBI taxonomy): domain Eukaryota; kingdom Metazoa; phylum Chordata; class Mammalia; order Chiroptera; family Phyllostomidae; genus Desmodus; species Desmodus rotundus. The sequence goes on from NC_071394.1 coordinate 62,329,110, forward strand.
TGCTCTGCTATGGAAATTCTGCGATCGTGGGCATCAATGCTGGTTATCAACTGTTAGTTGCTTTTTAAAGCCTCAGAAGAGGAGTGAGGATGGGGGGCCAGTGGAAGCCTTGTTTGGTTCTTCCTTTACCCAAACTGTGTATAAAGAATAAAGTTAGCAGAATGAAAAAAAAATTTCAGCCTCTACTACTTACTGTCTAATATCCCTTTCCCTGTTTAATTATCCCCATAGCAGTCATTGCCATCTCCTACAGCCTGATTTTACTTGTTTTATATCATCCACCTTTATTAACTTGTCAATGTAAAAAACATTCAAACAAGTAGAGAGGTTTTTTTGTGAGTTTATTTGAGCCAAAGTGATGACAATTGCCAGGAAGCAAAATCTCAATTTGAGACATGCTCCAGAGAATGGCAGTTTAGCACCTTATTTCGTATATTAGGGAGGTGGGAGAAAGCAAAATTGGGGGATGGATCAGATAAAAAATTAAATGATGGACACTTTTACACAGGTGGGTACATAGTAGTTAATAGTCAACGATTAACATGGTAACAATAACAATGAGGGGATTGTGGTCCCCCGCATTGTGCAAGTGCCTGTGCTTTGAGGGTCTGGAAAAAAAGAAAGTTGGCATTCCAAAGGTTTGTTATCTTAGATTCAAAAAGACAACAGATGGGCTCAGTGAGGGTAAAGATTGACCTTTGTTAGGGAAAAATACCAGTTTAGGACATGACTACCCACTTTAAACTTCTTTTAGTTACAAAGTTTTAATTTCAGATCAATCTATATGGTTATTTTAGGTCTCTGAGTTTGTAAGGTTGCCACACAGGCCTCCCCTGAGCTCGTCAGGTTTTGCATGTGGCCCCTTTTCTTCCATAAACTGCATTAAACTCTATGAAAGCAGCGAATTTTTTTCTTTTGATTACTACTGAGTCCCAGGTATCTAGAATAATGCTGGGCACATAGAAGGTACACAAGAGAGGTGTGTTAAATGAATGATACATTTATTTATTTATATATTTTTAAACAGTTCTAGTCAAGATGCAAAATTCAGTCAAAAATCACTTAGTCTTTACTACGGTCCATCTTTTAAACTGTCCTGAAATAGAATAGGAACCTTTAATCTCTACATTCTGATCAAATACAGCCTAAAATGAGAGCTACCCTGGTAATTGTAATTATTGGCCAATGACATGACATTTGAACCTCAATACTACTTGCTAAACTAACCAGAAATACACTCTTCATATCCTTCTCACAATAAATTTTCTTTGCAGTCTCAGATGACAAACTAGACATGGAAATATTATATATGGCTTTTCTCTCTAGGTGTGCTCCTCTAGGCTAGACTAAGACATAGTGGTTGTGAAGGTAGTACTCCTTTAGCTACAGCTGTATTTGTTTTAGGGATAATTACTTTTCCATCTGGCATTGGAGGGACTGTCCTACATTTGCTTTAGGGAGAAAATAGAGAAACTGTCGCAATTGTTTAACAAAGCAAATTTTACCAATGTGCAAGGTATAGAAATGACATATAGCATTTACTACATAGTGCCTTCACCATTAATTTGATAAATGGGTGAACCAACTCTCTTTATATGTGTTAAGATTTGTGAAGAAAAATCTCAGTAAGCAATGACTCCTATAGTTGGCAACCTGTTTTATTGTGTATTCGTGGACTGTGGTTATCATTGGGTGATTCCTGAATTCAGTTTGAAAACTAATTTAACATGCATGTGTTTATAACGAACAACCTAAACTGTTAAGACACTTATCAATTTAGGTGGAAGTAAGAGCTCTGAGGGAGTAAAGACAAACATTCTAATCCCATCTTTCAAGAATAAAATACAGTATGGCTTGCAAAGTCATTAAGCCACACATATGCAAATATACCAACAAATGTGTGAATGGAGGCCATGATACTCATGGTACTCTTGTTAAAATAAAGGGGTTAATAACCACCCATGAAAAATGTATCTAGGATAGAATAGTGGTAATGTCATCAAACTTATGGAAAAATCCTTGGGCGGGAAAAGGTCTGATAACAAAGGCTGTCAGTGTTGCAACTGGGGCCTCATTATATGCAGCAGTAGGTTATCTTTTTTGCTTGTTTCATCATGAGGCATTTCAATAAATCAGTGTCAAGAAGAAGCTTTCCTGTGTTTATCTTCAGTCAGACATTCTCATAACAACGACAGCAGTAAGTATGCAGTCCGCTGTTGAATCTGGCTTGTTTCTGCTATTTTAAAACAGGTTCTTGGACACCCAAATGGAAGCAAACAAGAAAAGGTAATATATCCATAACCATCACTCTGTTTGAATGATCATGGTACATTTCAGAACCCTTAGTAAGGAATACAAACAAGAAAATCTTAACCTAAGAGCTTTGCCTTTGATGTTGTCCAGAATTCAGGTTTCAGTTCTGAATTGCTTATACAATAATGCTTTGAAGGTTTGCCACTCAAATGCTAAAGTTGAGAAGTAAAGAGTAAGCAAATGCAAATAGAAGATAATTAGATCATATGGTCTAATATCAAAGACCATTGCATTCATTTTCCATTGCTTACTTATTTAGAGGTAATATTTCTAGTTCTTTCTATTAGGATAAATATGAAGACATTCATCAGAAGTAAATTTCATGGACCTCCTATATTAAGTTAGCTCTCAATACTTAAGGTATAACCTAAAGACAAGAGCTTTGAAAATGTCAAATGATAAAATAAAGGCCCAAATTAAAAATATTATTGCTGAATTGCTGTGAGATTTTGTGCTTTCAAATAAACACATTAATGTACTATTGCCAAAATGGCACTTTGGATTCTGTTCCCAGTCAATTGATAACCATATAATTCAGAATGTAATAAATGTACTCAATCCATCACTATTTATCTCTCCTACCCCCATCAATCACCATACTGTTTCCTGTGTCCATGAATTTTTTCTCTTTTTTTCTTTTTTGCCCAGTCCTTCCACCCCTGCCCCCCACTAACTGTCAGCCTGCCCCCCAAATCTCTCAGCCTGCTCTCTATGAGTCTGTTTCTATTTTTATTGTTAGTTCATTTTATTCATTAGATTCCACATATACATGAAATCATATGGTGTAGGTTAAGTGGAGGCAGTCTGGCTTCCTCACCCAGGTGTCAGGGTAGCTAAGGGAAGCAGTGTTCCCATAGCCTTGGAGGGGCCTGGTAACCAGTGATCTTGTAGCCTTGAGGGTGAGTCTGATAAACTGTTTCCATTTCATGAAGTGGGCTCACATGTGCAGAATTATGTTATGTTATATAATGTTCTGGCAGTTTTCCGGCTTTGTTCCCCTCTAGTACTTAAACAGGTAGGAACTCCCTGCTGTGGAATGATGATGAGAGACACATGCAAGGGGACAGGTGCCAGGATGGGTGACGTGTCCAGGAGCAAGGGCCATGACATGAGACATAAAGATAGATAAGCAGCTTGCAGCATGCATGGCTTGCCCACCCGTGAATAAAGGATGCTGGACATCCCAATGGCTCCATGAATATTTTTCTTTCTGCCTGAATACCATGAACCTGCCAGGCCTTGAAGGGTTGCAACACATATGGTAATTGTTTTACTCTGCCTGGCTTATTTCACTTAGTATAATCTCTAGGTCCATCCATCTTTTCACAAAGTGTAAGATTTCTTTCTTTTTAATGGCTGAGCTTGTTTGTACATACCACTGCTTTTTTATCCACTTATCTACTGATGGACACTTGGGCCATTTCCAAATCTTGACTATTGTAAATAATGCTGCAATGAACATAGGGGTGCACAGCATACGGATAACGTGTTGTAGAATTGTGCACCTGCAACCTGTATAGTTTTGTTAACCAGGGTCACCCCAATAAAATCAATAAAAAGAAAAAAATAAAATGTAAAAATGAAAAAATGAATGGATGTATTCAAAACTTAGGTTAGTGAGAGTTCAGAGAGTATTGGGGAAAATCTGTCTAAAAATTATTTATTTCCTGTTATAAAATTGGCATTCACTCCACTACATGGTTGGCATATCTGATGTTTTCCAGACCTTCTGACCCTAAAAATATTGCTGTGAGAAAGGGGGGAGTAGTAACCAGGAATGAATATCATGTATTTTTCCATTTTGTTTAATTATTAAGTGCAAAATAGGACAATATCAGGACCCTGAATGATGTCAGATTATTAGAGAGTATGTGGAAAATTAGACTTGACATTCTTAATAAAAATAATCACATTGGTTTTAATGAGAAAGTGATTCATAATTTTAACAAAATTTTCTTAAATTCTTTGAATTTTATTAAAAAATATCCTCACTCATTCAGTAATATAACTTGTTTGAGGATGATTTTATTGTTAGTAAAATGAAAGTCTATTTTATCAATGTTTTCTCTGTTCATTTTACACTTTCCTGAAGTTGAAGACTGGTCTGTCACACCTGATAAAAGCAAACTGGAGAGATAGGAGTCTTTGTTGTGGTTTCAAAATCTAATCATAGTCACTGAAGTTTGAATAAAGCTTAAGAAATGTGGTTGCATCACAACGTGTCACAGGACAAAGGGCACTCTGGTACCTAAGAAGTGGCCAGATTGTCAAGAATTGGGTAGGTCCTCTTACACTTAATATATGAAAAAAGGGCATTAATTCCCATTGCAATTAAATGTCTCTACCTTTTCTGCCTTCCTTTCATCTCAGAGATCATTTTTCACAACCATCTACTGTCTTCCCATTGGAACCAACTTATTTTTCCTCTTATCAGTACATTGCTGCATTGCCTGCTTCCCTGAATGGCCACTGCATCTACTTTTGCTCACACCATGGTCTCCCTTTCTCTAATAGATGGCTGTCACGACCAGCAAAATGCTTTGTCTGCTTTTCACCTCTAGCCAAAGTCAACTTTATAAACCACAAATAGTCAACATCAGCACAAAACCAAAAGTCTCTAGGGTAATGTATAAGCAAACAGTCACCTGCTCCATCCCTCATCTTTACCTTTGGGCAACCCTGCCTGGCACTCCCCCTACCACTCATGCCGAATTATTTGCTAATGTCCATATAGCCAGATTCTCTTGCCTCTGGGCCTTTATATGGGTCTCTGTTCCTGGAAGAGTCATATATTCATCTTATTAGTACTTAATCTTGGCACATCACAGTTTTTCCAGGTAGCACTTTTGTTGTTCCTCCAAGGATGAGTTGGACTCCCTTGGAAAGTTGAAATCTAATGCCCCACACATGATTTGTATTTGATAGCAGTTGTGCTTATCTTTTTTTTTCTCTTAATTGTTAACTCTTTCAATGGATAAATTCTGAGTTGTTTCATTCCCTGATATATTACAGCTTCTCAATACCTATTTACTGAAGAGTATAGTGTAGTTTTAACTACTGATCCTGGCCATCATTTATTTATGCTCATTAGGTACATAGCATCTAGCATTTTAAAACCATTGGTCCATACATGAAGGTGTGTATATGATTTGGCATCATTTATCTTTTGTGTATTACAACTCTATGAGGTTAAGTTTCTTTAATTTTGCTATTTTACAGATAATAAAGAATTTAGAGATGTGCACATATACTGAATCTAAAGACCTGGTAAAGTAACATATTCAGAGTTTTCTTCAGGTTATTTTATATTAAATACTAAGAGATTTCTCTTACTGTATATCCAATCTTCTTTACAGACCCCACTAATTTTCTGATGTAGAAGGGTTTAGATACTTAAGCAACTGAGTATTTTGGGTATGGTAAAATATATAGTTGGGTGAATGGATGAGAAAATTCGTGTCACCTAAATTATGTCCTGCTCATATAGCCTATCATTACATCATCTTTAAAGCAGATAATTTTAAACAGTATTTCAGAATTCTATCTTATTCTATAGTAGCTACTGCTAGATTAAAATTTGTTCCAATGAAAACCAATGATTTCCATGTCAAAAAGTTAATAAATTTGCAAATTTATTTTTATGGGGACGCCAATTTGTTTATTCTGGTATGATTAATTATGAATTATATACAGGAGTTGTTAAAATTGTAATGTCATTTTGTCAAAAAAATGGGGGAAGGGATTATATATAAACATATTTATGTTTACTGCCATTTTGATATAACATATGTATTCAAATATACATTGTATATAATCACATCTGCTTAAATACAGTGTCAAATTTCACTTTTTAATATTTTTTATATAAATGTTAATTTTGAAGTGTTTCAAGCCTGCATATGCATAATGTGACTGTACCCATAATAGGGAGAAAAGAATAATAAAACAGCTGAAATGCACAGAACAGGAAATCTCTGTGGAGTAGAATCACCGCCTGGCATTCAGAAGCATATTAAAAACTGGGGTATCTGGTTAAGGCATCTATCTGGGTGACATACTGCCTCCTATTCCTCTCTCTAAAGTCATAAAATTTAAGGGTGATATCTAGTTGACAAAAATCACTAGGCATTTTATTTTCAAAAGTAAATGGTAGGTGGTAAAATACAACATGGAGATAACACACAAAAAGTAGAAAGAAACCAGGTACGAATCCATAAACAAAAATATACTAAAGTTATACATTTGCTTTGATGACTCTAAGGATTCATATTCCTCAGTGCATTCCACCCAGAAAGCAGAGGCAAATAATAAAACACTATGATGTTTGAATAAACATCACAAATGTAGGAGATGGCTTGACATCTGAATACTTAAACTATTGTAGTTCTTCTAATTTTCAATGCAAAGTTTTCAATCAGATTTTTAAAGACTGAGTGAGAATTCAATAAAACTCTAAAATGTCTAAGATTGAGATAATCTCAATAGATCTCATGTTAAATCTCCTCAGACACACACACACACACAAAGAAATGCACACGCACACAACATAAACACTACAACAAAGGGACACAGGCAAACTGTAGAAGATGATGGGGGTGTGTGTTTATTATCTTGATGATGGTGATGGCTTCACAGGTGTTGCATGTGTATGGTTCTAAAAAGTAGCAGGAAAATGAGATTCTTTAGAGATCCAGATTTTCAAGAGTGTTCAATAAAACTAAAGTGAGTATCTGTTTTGGGAAAGGCACTGTGCTACTTTCTACAGGTCTGAGCTAGGCTCATGAATGTGCTTTATGTTTAGGATTTGATACATATGTTTAGCTTACATTTGAATATGCATCTCATTTTTTTCTGATTTTTTTCTTGGAAAGGATTACATTATTACATTACATCAAAAATAGCTAACAAAGCTGGAAACTACATTAAATTTAGGAGATGATAGCTTGATGTGAACTTGAAAAGAAATGCAGACACCATAACTTTGAAATGTCAACAAAGTTAAGAAGAGAGACAATGAGAGTACCTGCAGAGTGGTTGATAGTTTCAGTACCTGGGTGCAGCAAAGTGAGGTCAGGAGAGATACCTTGCATTACATAGATAGGTTGTCCTAGATAAGGTTGGAGTTAATGTTTCAGTGAACAAATTGAAGGGAATGGACAATTATTGTCTATAAGGAAGCAGAGTTAAAAGGACAATATTTAGCTCTCCATTTCTTGTTGATAGGTGAACCCACTCAGACAATAGATAGACAAGTGTTCTATTTCTTCCTGTTCCTTGATTCTGCTTTCACATTCACAATTTGATGTTGCCACAGTGGGAGTAGTTGCATCACAGAACTTTCTAAATGCTACAGATCAGCACTTTTTTTGCTTTTCTCAGAAAACCTGTTGTTAAATTTTGCCAGCACCTCACTGGGTATGCACATCATTCTTTTAGTGACTCTTGATTGTTCCATATGCATATGTATGCGTATACTTGTACATTTAATTTTACCTGTTCTTGAAATGCATGAAGATGAAAATCATCTGAGAATTGTTTATATCACTTGAAGATTAGTATTGAAAATGCATCTATGTTATTTTATATAAGTATATTTAGTCTTCACTAGGTTCTAATGTTCTGTTATATTGGTATACTAAAATTAATTTCTTGTCATTTAGTCTGTTATTTGGGTTGTCTTCAATTTTTTCACTACTGATAATAATTATCACAGATTTTTGTACCTACTTCTTACTTTCAATGTACATTTTCTCCTGCATGTATATATAGAAGTGGAATGACTCCTAATAATCTTAATTTTTTAAAATAATGTCAATTTTTGTCCAAAATTATTTTAATAATTTACGTGCCTACCAGAGGAAAATGATTTATATTTTTAATATTTTTTCCAAAATTTTATTACTATCTTAGGTTTTAATTCTTTCCAGGTACATGGATAGAAATTCTTATTTTGATTTAAATTTTCATTTTTCTGATGAAAGGTTTGTGTGGGCTCTGTGTGTGTGTGTGTGTGTGTGTGTGTGTGTATGAGAGACCACACATATGGTATTTTCCATGAATTGTAAGATCATCTCATTTACCATTCTTTTATAGATGGTTTCTGTGTTTAATTGGTATTGATTATTAATATATTCTTGGTTCTACTCCTGTGTTGACAATGTACAGTTAATGGAAGCTTGTGTGTACCTACTGATTATTTACAAATGCTTTCGTTCTTATAGATCTGTGTTCAGGCTTTATTGGTTTCTAAAATTTTTAAATACTAATCTTAAAATATATATTACATTTATATTCTAGTTGATAACTACCTTTTAATAAATGGAATACCTCAATTTTAATACATTTAATTTATATACATATAGACATACATGAATATATGATATTATATTGACATTTTGGGGAGAGGGGGTTAAGATATCCTCCCCTACATCAAGATTGTAAATGTTTACCTATACTTTTCTAAGAGGTTTGGATATATTTCCTTTTTCCTTCCTCCCTCTCTTTACTGCTCCTCCCCCCTCCTATTCTTACACCATTCTTTCTTTTTTTATAAGGACAAACATTTGTTTCTAGCTGCCTAATTCTTTAGTCTATTTTATTCTTGACAATCTATTATGCTAACAATCTATTATGCTAACATTGGTATTTGTCACATACAAATATTTCCTCCACTGTATGTCTGTTTCAAAACTTTTATTTTATTGCCTTCAATCAATTTGTCTTCTCATCACCTGAACAGACTGCTGTGCCTACTGTAGATTCCTAATAAATTTTGACATATTATTGAGTAATCCCCTCCTTTCTTCCGACACCCTTGGCATTTCTTTGATCTTTGCTTACCTATGTTCAATTTAGAAATAACCAGGCAAGATCATAAAATCTCTACTTGGAATTTTATTAGAGTATCATTAAATTTCTAGTAAAAGTTTGAGAGGATGATGTTCTTAAGGTAGTAAATCTGCTCTTTCTGGTGTGGCTCAGTGGATTGAGTGATGGCCTGCGAATCAAAGCATCACAGGTTCAATTCCCAGTCAGGGCACATGCCTGGGTTGCAGCACAAGTCCCCAGTAGGGGGTGCGCCAGAGGCAACCACACATTGATGTTTCTCTCCTTCTCTTTCTCGTTCCCTAAAAAATGGAAGTAAATCTTCCTATGCATGGACTAGATATATTAAACTATTTAGATCTTCTTTAATGTTTTTTATTAAAGCTTTTCAAGTTATATTTCTTAGGTTTTACACATTTTTTAATTTTTTCTTAATTTTTTGTTTTATTTAAATTTTAAATAATGTATTTTATAATTATGTTTTAATTGTTTTTGATTATATATAGAAATACAGAAAAAATATGTACACTAATCTTACAACAACTTTGCTAAACTTTCTAATTTAGTTAATTTGTCAATAAATTGTTCTGGGTGTTCTATGGACACAATCATTACCTACTAACAACTGCAGTTTCATTACTCCTTTCAATTCCATATACAACCTATTATTAATGCTTGTTACATAGATGTCTGTACATCTTCAAAATCTTTCCTAGAGCAAGTAATTTAGAATCACTTAAAAAGTATAGTTTTTATAGTTTAAAATACTTCTAAACTTTTAGCCAATATTAGCACCACCTGGATGACTTGTTAAAATACAGATTGCTCAATGTCATTAATCATAAGAGAGATGTAAATTAAAACCATGATGAAGTATCATTTCACACCTGTCAGAATGGTTATTATCAAAAAGTCAACAAACTACAAGTGCAGGTTAGGGTGTGGAGAAAAGGGAACCATTTTGCTATTGGTGGGAGTGCAAATTGGTCCAACCACTATGGAAAACAGTGTGGAGATTAGTCAAAAATTAAAAATAAAACTGCCTATGACCCAGTGATTCCATTTCTGGGAATATATACAAGGCATCTCAAACCACTAATTTGAAAGACTATACATACCCCTATGTTCACTGCAGCATTATTTACAATACCCAAGATATAGAAGCAACCCAAACAACCCAAGAGCCCATTAACAGATGAGTAAATAAAAAGTTGTAGTACATTTACACAATGAAATACTATTTAGCAGTTTAAAAGAAAGAAGAAAGATCAGCATCACTAGCCATCAGAGAGATGCAAATTAAAACCACAATGAGGTATCATCTCACACCAGTCAGAGTGGCCAACATAAACAAATCCACAAACAAATGTTGGAGAGGATGTGGAGAAAAGGGAACCCTAGTGCAATGTTGGTGGGAATGCAGACTGGTGAGACCACTGTGGAAAACAGTATGAAATGTCCTAAGAAAACTAAAAATGGAACTGCCCTTTGACCCAGCAATTCTGCTGCTTGGATTATACCCTAAGAACCCTGAAACACCAATCCAAAAGAACCTGTGCACCCCAATGTTCATAGCAGCACAATTTACAATAGCCAAGTACTGGAAGCAACCGAAGTGCCCATCAGCAAACGAGTGGATCCAAAAACTATGGTATATTTACACAATGGTATTCTGCGCAGCAGAGAGAAAGAAGGAGCTTATACCCTTTGCAACAGCATGGATGGAACTGGAGAGCATTATGCTAAGTGAAATAAGCCAGGCAGCAAGGGACAAATACCATATGATCTCACCTTTAACTGGAACATAATAAATAGAAGAAAAAAGCAAACAAAATATAACCAGAGACATTGAAGTTAAGAACAATCTAACAATAGCCGGGCGGGGGTGGGGGTGGGACAGTGGGAAGAGGGGATTACAGGAACTACTATAAAGGACACATGGACAAAATCAAGGGGGAGGGTGGAGGTGGGGGAGGGAGGTGGGTTCAGCTGGGGTGTAGTGGAGGGATGGGGAGAAAAGGCATGCAACTGTAATTGAATAACAATAAAAATTTAAAAAAGAAGAAAGAAAGAAAGAAAGAAAGAAAGAAAGAAAGAAAGAAAGAAAGAAAGAAATATTTTCTTTTGCAACAGCATAGATAGACCTAGAAGGTATTATGCTAGGTAAAATGAATCAAAGACCAATATCATATGATTTCACCTGTATGTGGAATCTGATGAACAAAATAAACAAATAAACTGGAAACGGACTGATAGATACAGAGAACAAACTGACAATTGCCAGAGGATAGGGAAAATGAGGGGTTGGATGAAAGATGTGAAGGAATTAAGAAGTACAGGTTGGTATTTACAGAATGGTCAGAGAGCTGAAGATTACAACATAGGGAACATAGTCAATAATATCATAAGTATGCATGGGGTCACATGGGTATTTGAAATATCAGGGGACCATTCTATAAGTACATGATCTTCTAACCACTTTGCTGTATATCTGAAGCAATACAGAATAATATTGAATACAAAGTAATGGAAACCTAAAACAAAATAAATGTTTTATCCTTTTATCAGATTTTTAATTAAATTTGAGGGGAAAGGGGAAAAATTGGGGACAATTGTAGTAGAATTACAATAAAAAATCTTAAGATTCAAGATGGAGGAGAAGTAAGTGGAAGCTACAATAATTTTTCCCAGGAGCAATCTGGAATTAAAACTAAATTGTAGAGAAATCATCCTGAATAATCAACTGAACACTAACTAGAGAGAAGCATTACAATCATGGACAGAGAGAAGAAACCACTTCATCACAATGTGACTGGTAGGGAATGCAGAGGTATGAGAAGGCTGGCTGGGCTCCCATAGGCATTAGCTGAAGATATGAATGGATCTGGATGGACAGAAAGGGAGATATCGACAGACATATAGTCATAGTAGGGGATTTTAGTACACCACTGACTTCAATGGATAGATCTTCCAGGCAGAAGATCAACAAGGTGAGAACAGGGTTAGATGACAAACTAGGTCAGATGGATTTAATTGATTTCTTCAGAGCATTTCACCCTAAAGCAGCAGAATATACGTACTTATGAAGTGCACAGCAAATGTTTTCTAGGATAGACCATGTTAGGACATAAAACACGGCTCAATAAATTTAAGAAGATTGAAATAATATCAAGCATCTTCTCTGACCAAAATGCTATGAAACTAGAAATCAATCACAAGAACACTGAAATACACACAAAGACATGGAAACTAAAGAATGTTATTAAACAATGAATGGGTCAACAATGAGATCAAGAAAGAAATCAAAAGATCCCTGAAACAAATGAAAATGAGAACACAACAATCCAAATACTGTGTGACACAGGGAAAACAATCCTAAGAGGGAATTCATACATTACAGGCCTATTTAGAAAAAAAAAAAAAAGCAACAACAAGAAAATCTCAAATAAACAATCTAACTTCACTCTTAAAGGAACTTGAAAAAGAACAAACAAAGCCCAAAGTAAGTAGAAGGAAGGAAATACTAAAGATCAAAGAACAAATAAATAAAATACGGTCTACACATGATACAAAGGATCAATGAATCCAAGAGCTGATTCTTTGAAAAGATTAACAATGTTGACAAATCTTTAACCAGACTCAACAAAAAATAAAGATAAAGGATCCCAAAGAATGAAATCAGAAATGAAAAAGGAGAAATCACAACTGGCACCAAAGAAACACAAAGGATTGTAAGAAAATATTATGAACAACTACATGTCAACAAATGGGACAATCTGGATGAAATGAACAAATTCCTAGAAACATACCATCTCCCAAAACTAAATCAGGAAGAATCAGAGAATCTGAATATGCTGATTACACCTAGTAAAATTGAAGCCATAACAAACAAACAAACAAAAAACCTCCTAAAAACCAAAAGCCCTGGACCAGAGGCCTTCACAGGGAAATTTTACCAAACATTCCTAGAAGAGCTAACACCTGTCCTTCTCAAACTATTTCATAATATTGAAGTGGAGGGAAGGCTCCCAAACTTATTTTATGAGGCCAACATTATCCTAATTCCAAAACCAGATAAAGACACTACAAAGAAAGAAAATTATACGCCAATATCTCTGATGAACATAGATGTTAAAATCCTCAACAAAATTATCAAATCAAATACAGCAATGCATTCAAAAGATTATACACAATGATCAATTGGGATTTATTCTGGGAATGCAATGGGAGAAATATTCACTGATACATCTGATAAGGGGTTAATACCCCAAATTTAAAAAGTACTTACAAAACTCAAAACCAAAAAACCAAAAAACCCAATTAAAAAGTCCGCAAAGGACCTGAATAGACACTTTCCCAAAAGGACATACAGATAACCAATGGACATGTGAAAAGATGCTCAACATCACTAATCATCAGAGAAATGCAAATTAAAACCAAAATGAGATGCCACCTCACACTGTCAGAATGGTTATCATAAATAAAGCAACAAGAAACAAGTGCTGGTGAAGGTGTGGAGAAAAGAGAGCTCTTTTACACTGTTGGTGGGAATGCAGAGTGGTGCAGCCACTGTGGAAAGCAGTATGAGATACCTCAAAAAATTAAAAATGGATTTGCCTTTTGACCCAGTGATCCCACTTCTGTGAATATATCCAAAGGAGCCCAAAACACTAATTGGAAAGAACTTAAACACCCCTATGTTCATTGCAGCATTATTAACAATTGCTAAGATATGGCAGCAGCCCAAGAGTCCATCAATAGATGAGTGGATAAAACAACTACACGACATTTACACAATGGGATACTACTCAGCCATAAAAAAGATGAGATTTTCCCTTTGTAACAGTAAGGATGGACCCAGAGAATATTATGCTAACTGAAATAAGCCAGTCAGAGAAGGACAAATACCTTAGGATTTCACTCATATATGAAATCTAATGAACAAACTGAACTAATGCAAAATGGCAACAGATTCGTAGATGGAGACCAGGATGACTGCTAGTGGGGGAGGGAGATTAGGGGGTTGAGGGACTGAGCAAAATTGAAAAAGGACTCATGGACATGGACAACAATGTGGTGATTGCTGTTGTAGGGCAGTATAAAGGGACTAAAAGGTAATGTAAAAATATAGTCAAGATTATTTTTTTAATCTTAAAAAATTAAAATAGTACAATTAATCTCACTAGTAATTTTTCATTACTCTGTAGTAAAATCTACAATAAAGACCATTTTGAATGTTGAAAAAATAGAGATTGCTGCAACTCACCCCCAATGCTTTTGTTTCTGATATATTAGTTGTGGAGCGATGCTTGAGAATTTGCATTTTCAACTATCAGTTGTTGCTAGTGATTCTGGTCTAGGGACTATGACTAAAGAAACCTTGTTCTAAAAGACAGAATGGAAACTCAAGTATTTCATTAGAAATTTGTGATGTTATTAATTTGATATACAAGATACTCAGTTGCCTATAACATTAACAAGGATAATATTTTCACCTTTGATTTTATAAAGATTAAATTTTGGAGTATTATAAAGAATTTATAATAGTTTATAACAATGTGTTGATTTTTTAAAATCTAAATTGTGTCTTTAAGAGTTAACAAACAAGGGCTTCCGGCCAAGATGGAGGCGTAGGTAGACACACTGCGCCTCCTCGCACAACCAAAAGAAGGACAACAACAATTTAAAAACAAAAAACAACCAGAACTGACAGAAAATTGAACTGCAAGGAATTCCTACGACCAAAGAGATAAAGAAGAAACATTCATCCAGACCAGTAGGAGGGCCGGAGACGGGCAGCCAGGGCAGAGAGGACTTGCAGCAGGGCAGCAGCTGGAGAACCCAGCGAGGAGGTGGATTTTGGAACTGGGCAGGCAGTGCGACAGCTAGCAGATCCCCCGGCCCCACATTCGCACATAGATAAACTGGAAGGAACTGCGGGGGAGCAAAACAGACAACGCAACCCAGGGCTCTAGCACAGGGAAATAAAGCCTCAAACCTCTGATTGAAAACACCTGTGGGGGTTGAAGCAGCAGCAGGAGAAACTCCCAGCCTCACAGGGGAGTTCATTGGAGAGACCCACAGGGGCCTAGAGTGTGCACAAGCCCACCCACTCAGGAATCAGCACCAGAGGGGCCTGGTTTGATTGTGGGTAGTGGAGGGAGTGACTAAAATCTGGCAGAGAGTGGAGCAAGCGCCATTGCTCCCTCTCGGTCCCTCCCCACGTACAGTGTCACAGCACAGAATCCAGCATTACCCCACCCTGGTGAACACCTAAGGCTCCACCCCTTTACATAACAGGCACACCAAGACCAAAAAAATGGCCCAAATGAAAGAACAGATCAAAGCTCCAGAAAAAATATAACTAAGCAACGAACAGATAGCCAACCTATCAGATGCACAGTCCAAAACACTGGTAATCAGGATGCTCACAGAACTGGTTGAATTTGGTCGCAAATTAGATGAAAAAATGAAGGCTATGCTAAGAGTAACAAAGGAAAATGTACAGGGAACCAATAGTGATGGGAAGGAAACTTGGACTCAAACCAACGGTGTGGGCCAGAAGGAAGAAAGAAACATCCAGCCAGAAAAGAATGAAGAAACAAGAATTCAAAAAAATGTGGAGAGGCTTAGGAACCTTCAGGACATCTTTAAATGTTCCAACATCCAAATTATAGGGGTACCAGAAGGAGAAGAGGAAGAGCAAGAAATTGAAAACTTATTTGAACAAATAATGAAGGAGAACTTCCCTAATCTGGCAAAGGAAATAGGCTTCCAGGAAGTCCAGGAAGCTCAGAGAGTCCCAAGAAGCTGGACCCAAGGAGGAACACACCAAGGCACATCATAATTACATTAGCCAAGATTAAAGAGAAGGAGAGAATCTTAGAAGCAGCAAGAGAAAAGGAGACAGTTACCTACAAAGGAGTTCCCACAAGACTGTCAGCTGATTTCAAAAGAGACCTTACAGGCAAGAAGGGGCTGGAAAGAAGTATTCAAAGTCATGAAAGGCAAGGACCTACATCTAAGATTACAATATCCAGCAAAGCTATAATTTAGAATGGAAGGGTAGATAAAGTGCTTCTCAGATAAGGTGTTAAAGGAGTTCATCATCACCAAGCCCTTATTGTATAAAATGTTAAAGGGATTTATCTAAGAAAAAGAAGATCAAAAATATGAACAGTAAAAATGACAGCAAACTCAGAGTTATTAACAACCACACCTAAAACAAAAACAAAAGCAAACTAGGCAAACAACTAGAACAGGAACAGAACCACAGAAATGGAGATCACATGGAGGGTTATCAACAGGGGAGTGGGAGGGGGAGAGAAGGGGGAAGGGTACAGAGAATAAGTAGCATAAATGGTAGGAAGAAAATAGACAGGGGAAGGGTAAGAATAGTATAGGAAATGTAGAAGCCAAAGAACTTACATGTATGACCCATGGACATGAACTATAGGGGGGGAATGTGGGAGGGAGGGGGTGGGCAGGATGGAGTGGAGTGAGGGGGGTTGGGAAATGGGACAACTGTAATAGCATAATCAATAAGTATATTTTTTAAAAAAGAGTTAACAAATGAGCTAAGTACATTGCCTAGATGTTTCCACAGAGTACCTGGAATTTTAAATTGAGGTAAAGATTATGATATCTGATATGACAATGCATCCTACCATGGCCTGAGTTAAAATAAACTTCTTCAATAAAGTCTGGGGATGCATGAAAGTAAGAATAAAGTAATCTTTCATTGACTATGTCAGTAATAATCAAAGGATGGCATAGAATTGTGTAAATACTTATATGAAAGCTAAATATCACAATCTGTGGTAAAGAATCAGAATGTCATAGAGATCCTGAAAATGGGCAATTTAAGCATAGTTCACAAATGGTCTTGCATCAGTTTTATTGCTTTTCATCACCCCCCAAATTCATTAAAAGCACATCGTATTGTATATTGTCCATAGGTTGCACTCAGGTAATTGCATGTTTTCCACTAGTAATCACCAGATTTAAAACCACATTCAACATAAGTTTTGCCTAATTTACCCCTTAAGATTGAAAAGTGTAATCGGCCAATTTATCACAAACATCAAGAGAACCATGGAGTAAAACAAATAAATCTAGGTCCATATTTATTTCTAAAAGACATGGAAAGGGATTTATTTTTATAGTGCTAGTCTGTGTGTGGAAAGGCAGGCTAGACTCATCTTCTTGTTTTATAACACTTGCCTAATTAATTTTAGTCCTCTCACTTGAGGATAGTAATTAATTCATGACTTGCTTATTCTACCTACATATGTAGTAAATCATTTAGCTAGGAATATAACAAACCATTGGAAAATAATAATTCTACTCTATTTACTGGATTAGAGAGAAAGCACTATAAACTCAATTAAAGTGTAGTATGTTTCAGGATCTATTAGATATAAAGATAGTACAAAAAATGCTACCATATATATTGGTAGCATTTATTGCATGGGTGTATACTGATTTATTCCTAGAGAAAACATTATGTTTTTATTGGACTACCTCAATCAGGATCCTAATCTGAGAGTATTATTTGATTCAATTATAAGTAATATCTGCCATCTGTAATAATCCCAATATGAGTGTCTTGCAGCTTGGAATAAATAATTTAATCCACTATCTTTAAAACCTGTCTTACTCATCAAGAAATCTTGCAAACTTAATATTTTAAAGTGCTATTAAAATACTACCTCACATGTCAATCATAAGATAATAGCATTTAATAAGAAATTAATCAGAAATTGATAAGGACCTAAGTAGCTCCTTAGTACTAAGTTGAGCAAGTGGAAAGTTCAAGTTTTCCAAGTTAATGCTATGGCATCTCTATCAGTAGTGATAGGGGATTCAAGAGTTGGAAAATTTCAGTTTAAGGTAAAAAGTTATAAGCCTAGCAAGTAATGTATATGTTAAAGCTTTTGTTTCAGAAACTACAGATAAGGCCAGTCCTGGCTCCTGGGAAAACAGCTGACCTCCTGGGGCACTGCTAAAGATTACCACCTGGGGACAACTGGAGGCATCGGGGCCTTTGTGTTCCAGGGAGAGACAGACGACCACCTACCACCCGTCCCTGGGAACTGCCCAGGACAGGAATGTTGCAGCTTCTTTCACCTATTTCTCCCTGAATCTCAAAGCCCTCACTGCACTTTGTTTATTCCCTGTTATAAAAAGTCTGGCCTGGAAAAAGAACGCAAGATGATCTGTTAGGGTACAAACCTGCCATCTTCTCAGATTGCCGGCCATCTGAATAAATCACCCATAAAGATTCAATCTTTGTCTCTGCTTATTGGGTTTGGTAATGACAGGCAGCCCGAATGCTGGTGTCCTTTCGGTTTCAGCTTCTACATTTCCTATACTATTCTTAACCTTCCCCCTCTATTTATTACCTAACAATTATGCTACTTATTCCCTGTACCTTTTCCCCCTTTCTCAATCTCTCCCTCCTCCACTGATAACCCTCCATGGATCTCCATTTCTGTGATTCTGTTCCTGTTCTAGTTGTTTGTTTGTTTTTTTTTTTTTTTTTAGGTTCGGTTGTGTTTGTTGTCATTTTACTGTTCACATTTTTGATCTTCTTTTTCTGAGATAAGTCCCTTTAACATTTCATATAATAAAGGCTTGGTGATAATGAACTCCTTTAACTTGACCTTATCTGGAAAGCACTTTATCTGCCCTTCCATTCTAAATGATAGCTTTGCTAGATACAGTAATCTTGGATGTGGGTCCTTGCCTTTCATGACTTTGAATATTTTCCAACCCCTTCTAGCCCACAATCAGCTAATAGTCTTATGGGAACTCCTTTGTAGGTAACTCTCTCCTTTCCTCTTGCTGCTTTTAAGATTCTCTCTTTATCTTTCATCTTCGGTAATGTAATTATGATGTGCCTTGGTGTGTGCTTCCTTGGATTCAACTTCTTTAGGACTATCAGAGCTTCCTGGACTTCCTGGAAGCCTATTTCCTTTGCCAGATTAGGGAAGTTCTCCTTCATTATTTGTTCAAATAAGTTTTCAATTTCTTGCTCTTCCTCTTCTTCTGGCACCCCAATGATTCAAATGTTGGAACATGTAAAGTTGTTCTGGAGGTTACTAAGCCTTTCCTCATTTATTTGAATTCATGTTTCTTCATTCTGTTCTGGCTGAATGCTTATTTCTTCCTTCTTCTCCAAACATTGATTTCAGTCCCAGTTTCCTTCCTGACACTGTTGGTTCCCTGTACATTTTCCTTTGTTTCTCTTAGCATAGCCTTCATTTTTTCATCTAATTTGTGACCAAATTCAACCAGTTCTGTGAGCATCCTGATTACCAGTGTTTTGGACTCTGCATCTGATAGGTTGGCTATCTTTGTTGTGTAGTTGTATTTTTTCTGAAACTTTGATCTGTTCTTTCATCTGGGTCATATTCTTTTGTCTTGGCACACCTGTTATAGTAAGGGGCAGAGCCTTAGGTATTCACCAGGGCCGAGCAACCCAAGTGTCTGAGTTGTGGCGCTGTATGTTGGGGAGGGGTCCGAGAGGGAACGATGTTGTTTGGTCAGCTCTCTGTGGGCTTTCAGTTACTTCCCCCACTATCCACAAGCAAATTGGGTCCTTCTGGTGCTGATTCCCTGATGAGTGGTTTTGTGTATGTTCTAGGACCCTGTGGGTCACTCCAATGAACTCTCCTGTGGGGCTAGGAGTTTCTCCTGCCCCATCAAGCCTCACGGGTTTTTTCAGTCAGGTTTTGAGGATTTATTTCCCCTCACTGGAACCCTTGGTTGCCCCATCTCTCTAGCTCCCTGATTGTTCCTCCCAGTTTATCTGCAGGCAAATGTGGGACCTACCACTCTGCCAGCTGCTGCCTCACACAGTCATCAGCCACTGCATTGCCTGCCCCAGTCCTCCAAGCTCCATCTTGCCCTGAGTCCTCTCTGCCTGGCTGCCCATCTCTGCCGCTCCTACCAGTCTGGATGGATGTTTCTTCTTTAACTCTTTGGTTGTCAGACTTCTATACAGATCAATTTTCTGGCAGTTCTGGTTGTTTTTTGTTTTTAAATTTGTTGTTGTCCTTCTTTTTGTTGTGTGAGGAAGCACAGTGTTTCTATCTGCACTTCCGTCTTGGCCAGCTCATTGTTTGACTGGTTTTCTTTACTCTCCCTTTCATATTGCACTTTAATTTTTCTTCTTTCACTTCACTCATATTCTCATAACACACTACTCTTGGTCTTTTACTTTTTATTCTTTTTATTCAGATTATGTATTTCTAATCATATTATTGTTATTCCAAAACCCACATAGTATCCTACCCTGGTCTGAATCCATTTTGCCATATTCCTGAGCTTTATTACTGTTGTGGTTAACTTTATACTCTCACACACTATACCAAGCTTCTATCCCTTAATCTCACTCTATCTCACCATCTAACCTCACATACGTACTGTGCTTTCTAAAGCTCACATTTTTCTCAGCTCATGTTCTTTTTCCTTTCTAATAAGAGTCTTATGTCTTTTACACCTTTTATAAAAAATAACTAGTTGGGTAAAGTACAATGGTTATTGCTGTACTCCTCCAAAGGGCTTCCTATCTGTTCTCTACTTATTGGTACTTTAAATCCCATAGAATACTCTCCTGCTGTCTTACTCCATTACACCTTCACCCTGACCCTGATCACATACAAAACAAGGTGGGAGTTGTGAACACCAGTGAACCTGCTGGAAGGGAGAACCCATCAACAAAGGAACCACCAATAAATAAAGCCCAACAAAAAAGAGAGAACACACAGTCAGAAGAAAGGGTAACCCTAGAGCATCCAGACAAGGAGATCAAAGAGACCACACCACTGAGTCCCACACTATTCCTACTATAGAAGTTTACCCTAAAAAAACAACTGACAAAGCAGAGCATTGGGAAAAACAGAAACAAACAAAAAGAGTCACCTAAAATGGGGAGACAAAGAACCCTCAATAGAAAGGAATGGATGACTCCTCAGTGAAAGAACTAAATGAAATGGAGGCAAGCAAAATATCAGATATAGAATTCAAAAAATGGTGATAAGGATGCCCAGGGAACTCACTGACAACTACAAGGAACTGAGTGGGAACTACAACAATATGAAAAAGAAATAGAAACTATAAACGACAACCAGGAAGAAATTAAGAATACAATTTCTGGAATAAAAAATACACTAGAAGGAATGATAAGCAGGCTGAATGAAGCTGATGACTGAGTTAATAAGTTGGAAGACAAGGTAGAAAGAAACATCCAGGTACAGCAGCTGCATGAAAAAAGACTCAACAACATGAAGATAGCTTAAGGGAACTGCAAGGGGACGTGAAACACAACAGCATTCACATCAGAGGAATACCAGAAGAAGAAGAAAAAGAGCAAGGGATAGAAATCCTGTTTGAAAAAAATAATGACAGAAAACTTCCTAACCTGGAGAGGGGAAAAACCATATAAGTTCAGGAAGTGAAGAGAATCCCAATCAAGATGAACCCTAAGAGACCTACTCCAAGACATATCATAATTAAAATAACAAGTTTTAAAGACAAAGGGAGAATCTTAAAAACAGCAAGGGAGAAATAAGAAGTAACATACAAGGGAACTCCAATAAGGCTATCAGCTGATTTCTCTACAAGAAACACTACAAGCCAGAAGGGAATGAAGATAATAATTACTTTTATTACAAGTAATAAAAAGGAAAGGCCTGCAACCAAGACTTCTCTACCCTGTGAGGTTCTCAGTTTAAATGGAAGGTGAAATAAAGATTTTCCCAGACAAAAGAATGCTGAAAGAATATACCTCCACCAAACAAGCACTGCAAGATATACTAAAGGCGCTGCTTTAATAGGAAGAAAGAGAAGTAGAGAGAGAGGGAACACAGGTACAAAGGGGGAAAAATGAATAAATACCTATCAATAATAATATTAAATGTTAATGGATTAAATTTTCCAATCAGAAGACATAAGATAGATGAAGGGATATGGAAATAGGACCTGCACATATGCTGCCTACAAAAGACCTATCTCAGGACAAAAGACCTACACAGATTGAAAGTAAAGTGTTGGAAGAAAACATTCCAAGCAAATGGGCAGGAGAAAAAAGCTGGTGTAGCAATACTTATATCAGACAAGAAAGACTTCAAAACAAAGGCCATAAAAAGAGACACAGAAGGACACTTCATAATACTCAAGGGAAAAATACATCAAGAGACATAAACATTATAAACACATATGCACCCAACAGAGGAGCATGCAAACACATAAGGAAAATCTCGGGGGACTTCAAGAATGATATAGACAGCAACACACTTACACTAGGGGATTTTTAACACCCCACTGTCAACAATGCATAGATCTTCCAAAAAAATATTAACAGGATATTGTGACACTGAACAATGCCGTCAGTCAAATGGACTTAACTGATATATAGAGAGCTTTTCATCCCAATGAAGCAAAATACACATTCTTTTTGAATGCACATGGAACATTTTTGAAGATAAACCATATGATAGGACACAAAACAACCCTCAACAAATTAAAGAAAATTGACAGATTTTCTTAAAAAATAATCCATATTATCTGGGCCACTTCAATTAGGACAAAGCTCAATTTTTTCTTTGACTATAATTTATTTTTAACTTTGAGTGTTTTGTCAGACTATGATTTTATTTTTAATCTTCAGTCTTTGATACAAATATCTTAAAGAAGCTGTAGACCAAAATTTTAGATAATATTTTATTTTAAAATGGTCAAGGAAATTATAAAATAAAACTTGTCTTATTAAGGGTTAAAAGTCCAGGGTAATGATTTCTCTTTTGCTTACAAATATACAAACTATAACTTTAATTTTGAATTACCTCAGGTTAGATCATGGTCATTTTAGAATTAAATTTAACATTCATAGCAATAACAATTAGTAAAAACAAGGTATTGCTGATATTTATATTATGTTTACATTCAAAATAAAGTGATGCATTAACTACATTAACACTTTATGTTCTTTAAATATATGAAGTGATATAATACCAGTCATATAGTAAGTAGTCGATATACAAAATCATGTTTTATAAACTTTGGAAGACTGATTATTTGGATAAATAATAAAGTGAATCTATAGTTTTTAAAAGAATGTTTGTAATACAAATGATTGAATCATTTTTACAAATTCAAATGTTACTTTAAGAATAATAGCTGTTAAATATTTCACTTTAAGTTTCAAAAATATTCATCTATGATATACTGATAACTTCTTATGAGACTAACCTCCCCCCTACCAAAGTAACATATGCAGACATAGTAAGCTAATTCCTCTTTGCTTTTGGACATTAGCCCTGTGTCTGTCTTAATGGTAAGAAGGTGATGTGGGCATGTAAAACCTTCATGTCAGAAAAATCAACTGCACCCTCTAAGAAACACACCTGTTCCTCTTATCTACCATATTAAGGAAAACTCTTGGAAGAGAAGATCTCTCTGAGATTCCAAAAAATGCTACAATATACATGTGAGCATTACACTATTTTTTTGACAGAAGAACCTGGATGCCAGAGGTAGCAACAACTATCTTGGATAAACACACATCTAAGTTTGACAGTGTCCATGTTGTGGCAGCTTAGGTTAGAGTCCTTGGATGAAAGGCTGAGAGACAGACTCTGATCTAGGGCACTGGCTTAAAGCCAACCAAGGCTGAAGTTTCATGAGGGCAGCTGTGATAGGGAAACTGAAGGTCCTGAAGAGGGGAAACTCTGACTCTAAGCCTCTTCCTTTCCCTCTCTCTCTGCTCTCAGCTTCACCTGCTCCTTTTAATCTTCCCCTCTATTCTCTATTTTCATCCTCCATCTTCTTCCTTTCTTTTCTTCTATTTCTTTATGCATTCCCTGACCTATGCACTCTTCTTTTTCACTATTTTATTTTATTTTATTTTATTTTATTTTAGGCTCTATTACAGAATACAAACACTCACCTTTTTGAAACTTAATGATAGTGGAGGAAAATAAGCAATAAAAGTAAACATAGTAAATAAGTATATTATATGGTACATTAGCAAGATGAGTAAATTTTTCAGAAAAAGAGGAGGGTAAGAGGATCAGATTTGCTTAGAAGCAGTTTGAAATTTTAGAGAATGGGCAGGGTTGCATCATTTTGAAGATGCCATGAAGCAGAAGCAAGGAGTAGGCAGGAGAATCAGTCATACATGGACCTGCAGAGTGGCCATAGCAGCAGAAGGGGCCAGTGCAAGGTCCCTGATGAGGAAGTCTGCTGGAGTCCTAAGCATGGTGAGAACACAAGAATTCCAGAGTGGCTGTAGCTGACTAAAAACTCTAGGGAGAGGAAGACAGGTGGGAGAAAAAGTTAGAGAAATGAAGCATAAGGCAAATCACCTAGAAACTTACAGACCATTGTAAGGACTTAGGTTTTGACTTTGAGAGAAATCAGTGTGCCTGGTGATGTGTTGGTGTGAGTGTGTGTCTGTATGTAAACTCTCACATTAGTTGGATAGAACATTTGAAAGGATATCTGTTAAAGTTCAACCTCCTTACATTCCCCCAAACTTAGAATGAAATGTCTATCTTTCAGATAGGCTCCAGAGTATTTCCGAGGGCTTGTGAATAGGGGACAGAACACTTTGGCTCTGTGAAGTTACCTGGAAATCACTAGAGTATGTGCACATTTTCCCAGAAAACTTCCTTCTCTTTTGCTGTCCTGCCAACATTTCAGTCCCAGGACTGAAAGGAATAAGCCTGAAAAGAATGGAAGAAATGTGGAGGAATACAGTGTTCAGAAAACATTATGCAGATTCATTTTCAATGGGGTAAAATTAGCAATCGTGGTTGTCATTTCCTGTGATGTACTCATTTGCTGCGTCCTCACATATCTCTTCTACACTCATATCCTCATTTTATGTAGGTTTTGCAGTGAACAGAAAAAAGATACACCTACAAATAATGAGTAGCACAATTGGGGTGTTAACTAATTTTTATCTGATTGTCAATGACTCTATTGGCTGGTAATTTGGCACGAGTCAATTTCCCCTACCTGAAAGGAAATTCAAACAGAAAAAAGTATATTAGGAAACACTTGATTGATTGTTCACTGTCTTTTTTTTATGTAGGCTTTTGTAGTTCTTATTTTGTCCATATTATATTAAATATATATTGCAACTGCTAAGTTTGTTTCAGATAGAAAAGACAAGTTGCATTAATAAAAGCACAAGAAAAACTGTAGTCATGTGGTAAGCCTTGTAATTGAGCTCTTCACTCTCCCTTGACGATAGGGAATCGTCAGTCTTTCTGGGACTGGAAGGAAAGATTGACCCCTTCAATGGATACTGATAAAGGACTCTACCTTAACTGATAGATCATGAGTGAGAGTAATATTTTTAATATTTCATGAATTGTAATTAAATTAAAAACTATTTCTACAAAAAGAACAATATAGAAATCATATTACTTTTATGTATTAAGCCTCAATATTTTCATCTGTGAATTTTAAGTATAAATAAATAGTAGGGAAATGTCAATCTTTTGTTTTCACAAGTTAAAATTACTGCTCTTTTAAATGTTATTTCTCACTTAAAGTTACCTGGAGAGTGTGTGTTTTAAGAAAATGAAGGAATAGAAAAAAATCAGAACACAAGCCCTAGTGATGATAGGAAAATATTTCAATATTCATCTATGAAGGATTGCACATGTATTTATGTATGTCAATGATTCCAGAGGGACCTTGTATAATGACCTAAATTTTTCCCAAAATGTGTTTAAAAATCTAACATATTCTTTGAAAGGGAGTCAATTGTAGCATGATGGCCATATTTTGATGGCCATATTTAGAAGGGAAATTTAATATCAAGTTCACAGTATTTTTCAAACTTATTAAGTTTTAGAAATAAACAAGTAAATACGTATTTACTAAGTAATTGAAAACAGTAGCTAAAGATAAATAGCATTAATAAATAAATGAATAACATTAATAGGCAATATATAACTAAGGTGCCAATACAAATATTAACAAAATAAATAGTAACATAAGCATTAACATTAATTAAAGTATCACATCTCACAGAGATTATTGGGTATATCCATACTTCAAACTATGATGTTCATTACCATTGTTCCAAATACAACTTCAGTCTTTGAAATATCTTTATTGATATCTAAGTTATATATGTATTTGTGATGCTATATTCCTTAGTTTTTTTTTTTTATTGTTGCTCAGTTACAGTTGTCCCACCTTTTCCCAGTTGCTCTTCCTTGCCCCACTCTCCCCTGCCCCCGCCCCGTCAATCCTCAACCTATTGTCCTTGCCCATGAGTTCTCTATTCATGTTCCTTGACTTGACCCTTCCCCTTCTTTTCCCTATTATCTCCCACCCCCACCCCCTCTGGTTATTGGCAGTTTGTTGTTTATTTCCATGTCTCTGTTTCTATTTTGCTCCTTTGTTTGTTTTGTTTATTAGATTCCATTTATAGGTGAGATCATATGGTATTTGTTTTTCACTTCCTGGCTTATTTTACTTAGCATAATACTCTCCAGGTCCATCCATGCTGTCTTGAAGGTTAGGAGTTCCTTTTTTCTGCTGCATAGTTTATTCCTTAGTTTTAACCCTTGTTCAATTTGAACTATATGTCAAGAACAGTAATTAATACAGTGATATTTTACATATATTATTAGTTTCATTAAATGTCCAAACACAGTGAGCATGATTGATGGATATTTGCTGTTTGGAGAC
This sequence comes from Desmodus rotundus, assembly GCF_022682495.2. Classification (NCBI taxonomy): domain Eukaryota; kingdom Metazoa; phylum Chordata; class Mammalia; order Chiroptera; family Phyllostomidae; genus Desmodus; species Desmodus rotundus. The sequence continues at coordinate 62,355,966 of NC_071394.1, forward strand.
TAATTTATTACAGGTTTATATGGTAAATACTTTTTGTTTTCATTTAATGACATTAAAGATATCCTATTTAGTCATAATATTTATGTCTCCATCTCTTCCTAGCTTTGAACATATCATTACACTATCCCATAAGAAAAATGTAAAATATAAAATATCCTACACAGGCAATCCATAAATTAAAAATGTGTTTTCTCCTAAGAGCTCATTGATAATTCAGTGCCTCTGGTTCTCAGTAATTTATAACCTGTTAGAAAACACTTCAGCTGCCTTCATGAAAATTTCTCCAGTTCAACTCATCTCCCCTAGCCACACACACACTCAAAAACTTGCCTGCTTCTGTAGTTTTTTCCCTCTTAATAGGACATTTTCTAAGTTATTAAAGTTTTTTTTTTTAATTAACCTTACAGTTCCTAATCCTCTATGATGTAATTTTCACTTCCAGGATACCATTGAACTTGTTCCTTCTAGTCTCACCAGTGTCTTGATAGTCTCAAAACCCATTAGTGGTTAAACCAGGTACCACCTGTTTACATGGTGGATTCTTTATTGAAAAATCTCTCCTGACTTTGTATTCTGTGATATTCTTCCCATTGACTTCTCTTATTATGTTTCCCAGTATCTTTTGCTAGAGAGACTGTCTCCGACATTTGTCTTCTTCTGTTTCTTTGTCTTTTTTTTCACTTTATATGCTACTGGCTTTACTTTATATGTTGCTTTATAAGCATTGCCCTCATCTTTATAATTATAAAATCTCTATTTCTAGCCTCCTCTTTAAAGTGTGTGATTGATATTTTTATCTCACAATTTCAATTTTATCTCACAATTCAGTGTCATTGAATAACTCTTTAATTCTACCTTACTCTCCATTCCTATTTTATCTTCATTTCTCCAGCATCTTGCCCACACTATATAGGATTAAACTTCAACATTGCTGAAATTGTTATATTTCTAAAGGCAGATCAGCTTTATAAATTCTATTTACTTACACTTTTTATGTCTCTTTACCATAATGTCATCAAAATCAGATGTATTACTATCACATTCCAGTTGTGAACATGTTACTCCAATTTAATTTCCTCTCTTTCTCTTCTCCAACAACACCACATGCTTTTGACTCACTCTTTGTCTACCCTGAACTTTTAGTCCTTTAACAATGATGTTCATTCCTCTGGAATATATGTTTACTCTCTTCCTTTGGGAAAGCATAATTACAATTTGGAATAAATGAATTAATTTATAATGCTATGCATTTAGTAAAGTCCCCTGTACATAACACATGCTCATTAAATGCTAGTGACTATTACTTTTGTTATATATAATTGTAGTCATAGTCACACTAGTAATAATACTTAATGTTCATTTTAAAGGTAATTGCTTTTATTTAAAGTTATTTACCATCTTTCTTCCCTTTTTTCTTCCCTTCAGTTAGAATTAATTGTTTCTCCTTGTTCTCTCTAGTTAGCCAAAGTTGCCTCATTATTGCTTTCATTGGGATTTGCTATATTAATGTAGAACTTATAAACTTTATAAATCAATGATATGTACATATATCTTGTTAAATCATTTCTGGATGAGGAAATGATATGTACATAATATCTTTAAAAAGGAAGAAGTGGGATTGCTTCTTCAGACTTACTGGGGATATTGAGTTTTAAAAGAGAATGTTAATTTTAAAATAAAAACTGGATTAGTTCTCATAGTCATTTAAACTTGTATGTTTAATAAAATAATCAGGATTCTAGTCTCACAAGGAGAGAACTCCTTTATGCCAGAGTGATCTAAGCATGTTATGAAAATGTTTCTCCTGACCAGACTTAAAAGAAAAGTCTTTGCCTAATTTTCAAGTAAAACAAAAGTATAGAGACTCCTGCATTTGAGATTTCGGGTCACATTGATGGTGGGAAATAATAATTATATGTGAGCTGAAGCCATTTAGAGTTAGAACAGAAAAAAGGAAGTAAATTATCCTTTACTCAGCACTAAGATCAGCTTAGTCAGAATACACAGATGCTAATTATTCAGAACTAAGAGGCAAAATACCAGAGCTGTCTACCAACTTCTAAAAGGAGGAAGGTAAAAATCCAGAAGTAGGTTCCATTCCTGGCAGGTCATAACCTATTTCAGAAAGAAAGACAAGATTGGCAACAAAATGATAAGAACATAGAATTCAGTTTTACATTACTGGTAGATACTGTATTAAGTAGAGAATGTTAAATTTTAGACTTAGTTATAAAGGCAGTGGTGAGACAGATTTACTAAAACTAAGAAAAACTTTGTATAATCAAAGACATAATAGAGTTTGGGTTTTATCTAAATGAGAGATCAGAATGTATAAAAATGAGGGCCTTCTATGTAAGATGGCATGTAATTAATAATAATAGTGATAATAATTAACACTTATAGTTGGTACTATCAGGCATGATATTAATTCAATAAATTGTTATAATAACCTGTAATTTAGGTACTATTATTATGTGAGTGATAATCTCATCTACGCAAATAGTTAATTTACTAAGATATAGTCCATATTCACTTTGGGAACCAAAATTACTGCTGAATACCCAGAAGAGTGAAAATAGGTGGAAAGGATGTGATCCAATAGTTTTGAAAGTAAATTTTCTCAATTATATTGACTTCAATCCCTCTGACCTCCATAATAACTTTCTTGGATTTTTAAAAGTTAAATTCATTTTTGTACCCATCATTTAAGGAACAATTATTCTTTAAAAGGAAAACTTCAGAATTTAGAAGAATTGAAAGTTGGAACATTATTGACAAAGCAAATTTTCCCTTTATTTCTACTACGAACCTCAGTGACCTTGCCTATCACAAATAACCTCTAATAAGTGTGTATTGTCAGGATGGGCAGGGTAGGACAAAATGGCAGCTGAATTACAACCCGGAAGACACGGCTGACGTCAAACCAGGGAACCACCAATGGCAGATTGCCACTTTGTTCAAGGAGACCAATCCCTAGCCCCCACGAAGAGAGCCAACCAGAATTTGGTGCATAAAACCCCACCATATTCTCTGCTTGCTTGAGACTTCCTTGGCCTGCTCCGAGGACCAGAGAATCTCGCCTGGGTCCACAAACCTCAATAAAGCTCTGTACTGCCTAATTTTGTGGCTGATTGGCATTTCTTCCTCGGCAGAGCCTAAGAAAACCTTTCATGTATCATTTCAAATTTTTTATTAAACTTCTTATGTATATTTATTTGTCATACATATATACATATATGTTTATATAGGTATGGGCACAGGTATAGGTATGTATTTATCCACTGTATGAATGTTATCCACTACCATAAAAATTATCAAAAACTCAGCAGCTTCATACAGCCCAAATTTATTATTTTATAGCTTTTTAGGTCAGGAAGCTGGCATGGGTTTCTCTGGGCTAAAACCAGGGTGTCTGCAGGACTGTGTTCCTTCCCAGGCTCCAGAGGAGAATTCATTTTCTTGCTTTCTCTAGCTTCTACGGACCTCCCACATTCCTTGGCTCATATCCTCCTCCTTCTTCAAACAAGCAACATCCCACTTCTCAGACCATTCTTCTGTAGTCATGTCTGCCTCTAACCCAAGCTGGTAAAGCTTCTCCAGCTAAGGACTCATGATATTAAATTGGGTCCATCTGGATAATCCAGGATAATCTCCCCTCAAATTTCATAACTTCATCTGCAAAATTCAACTTGCCACATAAGGTAACATATTCACAGCTTCTGGGAATTAGGAGACAGATTACTCTTAGGTGCCATTTTCTAGTCTACCACATCTAAACATGTATTATTTATAAATTAGGTAACAGGAAGTATTACTGCAAGTCTCACAGATGCTATTTTATTTTTTTTTCTGTTAAAATCACCTGCTGGGTGTATAAGGAGTTACTGAGGGAGCAGTCTTGAGGAAAACAGTATTATCCATGTTCACATGTATCCTGGTGATGAGGGTTGTGGTGGGGACATATATGCAGGACTCAGTGAAATGATTTGACCTAGTGTGAAGACTGGAAAGATAGCTTGGCATTCTTCTGAAGATTAGGTGGATGAGGGCAAGGAACTTATGTAAGGGTTGAAGGTACAAGGAAGCATTCACTTGGTGACTTAGGGGTATTGTGATTCAAATAAGCCTTGTGTTGTCAAAACATGCCACTTTAGTTTTAATCATTTCAGAGTCAGAAGTGGTTGAGAGTCAGGCATCTTGCTTGACCCCTGATGGGCACTGCTGGGCCATTCTGTGGCTAGGACTGAATCATGGATTAAATTTCTCATGTGAAATCATGTACAAATTATTTTTCTCTCAGTATGCTTTTCTTTAGTTTTTACTAAGAAAAGATTACTAAAATCTTCTGTTTATTAAAAACAGATGTTGAGATCCTACAAAACTAAGTTGTTTATTTTATGTCACTTAAATATTTTTGGATTAAAGAAACTTTATTATCATCATGCTTATTAATTCTAAAATAAAGACATCTCTAGGATTTCATTCTGATATCTGTGCTGTTTTGATGAAATACTATTAAAACACTTTGCACAGTTCTGTGGCAAAAATATATGTTCCGTGTGTTTTCCAATTATTTTGTTTACTGTGATACTGGCTCATATCCATAGGTTATATCTTACAGTAACATTTTAGAGTTAAAATAGCACTGAAAACATTAGTGATAAAACAATGTAACTAAGTATCTCACTAAGAATATAGACACCTTCTTTGATAGATATGGAAAACAGGTAATTGAAAGACTAGTTTTTAAACACTGTGAATCCCCAAGAGACATGACAAAAATTTGATGTCATTGGATTTTACTTATGTGATTAGTGTTTGATTTGGCATTATAGATCCCAAGTGATAGGCCTGTGTTGAATTCTTACATTTTTCTATAATACCCATTTTTTAGTTGTTAGAATTGTTTATTTATTAGGTTCTGCTTCAAGTGTTATTATATAGCATTTTAATTTTGGAGATTAAATAAATTTATTTTTTGTCTCAATAAATATGACAGGGCACTTTAAAACACAAAGTTTATGATATAATAAGTAGAAGTAGTTGATTTTTAAGTTGAAAATTAAAGCCAGGTCTGAGCCTCCCTTTATTAAGCTACTCAGGAAGCTCATGCTTACGTGGGTGAATAACCAATTATATTAGGTCATTTAGTATCACGCAATCACTCTTTTTGACCTATTTACTACTTATCTGAACTGAGTGGGGTCAGTTACATAGCAGAGTTGAGTTCTCCTGCTAGTCTCTCTTGGTGATGCATGCTCCAGAGAGACATACAGTGCAGCCCAAGTAGAAAATTTAGTGAGACAAGATATTTTTCCTTTCTGACTTTTTGATACATAAAAGCCTTGTCAGTTTCACATTTGCTGCTTTTGCTTTATGATTTTGTCTTATTTTTCTCTTCTCTCTTGGAACACATTTTGTTAAATATTCCAGTTGGAGCACTGTTATTCTTTCTTTGCTCCTGGATAGAAACTAAGAAACTTACCAAGCTTCTAGTCTTATAATAGTGCCCCAAATTTTAATATGTTGTATAATTCTAATCTTGCCCATGACTGTTTTATTATTACTAATTTTTATGATTTTTTTATGAAATCCCCAATTCTATAATTGGGTTATGTCCAATGCATGGTAGAACAGTAGATACTTAAAAAATATCTACTGAATAATGAGATGTTGTTTACACTCTCAATACATCAGAAAAGGACACTTTCATTTCCACACAGAAAGGATAGACAATGTGTACACCACAGGTGTGTGAGATTAGCATAGAGGGGAAATAAATGCAAACCAAATATTTTGCTTTTAGTGATGTGAATCACTGTTCCTGTGTAGAATTTCATAAATACCTGGAGAATGAAATGTTGTCTAACAGGACAACTTTAGAGTTGAAAAGCATGCTGACTATACAGTAATGTCAACATTTCAGTTCTGACTAGTTATAAAAACAGGGATGTGGAAAACCATGGCTCAAACTGATACTTGTATGAAAATGGTAACAGTAGCATTATTTACAATAGCCAAAAATTGAAAACAACTTAGGGGTTTATCAACCAAAGATGGATAAGCAAAATGTGGCATGCCACACATGGATTCTTATTCAGCCATAGAAATGAATGAAATTATGATTCGTGCTACAACATCCAGGGACCTTGAAGACATTATGTTAAGTGAAATAAGGCAGGTACAAAAGGGCAGATATTGCATGATTCCATTTCTATGAAATATCTAAAATAGGCTAATTCAAAGAGACAGAGATAAAGGAGAGGTTACCAGGTACTGAAGTAGAATGAATAAGGAGTTAACGCTTAACGAGTAGAGACTTCTGCTTGAGGTGATGAAAAAGACTTGGAAGTAGAGAGTGGTGATGGCTGTATAACATTGTGAATATTATTAATGCTACTGTGCTCTACATTAAAATTGTTTTAAAATTCACATTTAAACGCTTTGGATATTTTGTCACTAAGGTAAAATATATAATTATGCCCTGACCAGTGGCTCAGTTGTTTGGCACATTATCCTGTAAACCAAAAAGTTGCAGTTTCAATTCCTGGTCAGAGCACATACCTGGGTTGTTGGTTTGACCCTGGTTGATGCATATGTGTGAGACAAGCAATCACTGTTGCTCTCTCACATTGGTGTTTCTCTGTCTCTGTCTCTAAAATTGATAAAAATCCTAAAATTAATGTTAATCCTCAGGTGAGGATTAAAATATATAATTAACATTACTTCATTGAAGTTTTAAAAATTAGTTTTTTCATCTTTAAAATGGAAATGGTAGCTCTTTTTCTTTTCTTTGCATTCCAGTAGTTTCAAAACTATTGTCACACATAACAACCAGTTTAATAAACTACTTTAAAAACTATTTTATTTACATTTTTTCATTATCTTCATTCCTAAGATCTTAGTTCAGGTTTAATATACCAGTGAGTAGCTGAATATGAAGGCTGCTTTAGAAACATTCTTTAACACATAACTTTACTGACCTTGAAATAAGAAATGTATTGCCCTGAGTTCTGTAATAACCAAGATAATTTTTCAGTTTCAAGATCAATATTATCTCAAGGGTCACTTTCTCCATTCGAATTCATATCCTCATGTTGATTTAACAGGGAGTTTCCATTGATTTCAAAAGGGTTGTGTACAGAGATAGACTTAAAAGTGCCTGGAGTCCATAAAAGCAGGCTGGAGACTAGAATTTATCTGGAATCTGCTTTGGTGAACTCACTCCATTGAAATAAAGTTATAGTGAAGTAAACTAGTTTATTTTCTCAAATAAAAAGTGTATCAATGATTTCCTACAGAATAATCAAAGTGTTTTTTTTTTAAAGAAAATACTTTCTTTTGAGAAAGGTTAAGTCTAACAGTTTTTGCAGCTATTGGGCCATTCTACTGACTCCATCTAAGATTTCTATTAAAATTATGATGAGTAAATAAACTTAATCTTTACATTATGCCTGTATTTCATTCACTGGACTAGTCAGAGCAGTCACTGAGATCCAGAAGTAAATAAGCCATAAGAACATACATGATACAGAACTTATATTGAACTACTGCAAGTGCAATCTATTCCTGTATGTTTACATTATTTTCATATACCTTAAATTTTAAAATGTAGTTACTATGTGTTCCATTTCAGCTTGCTCCTTCATGTTTTTTGGATAGTTACTTCTAAGTATAATGTTTAAATAAGTGAATGAGTTCAGCAAGATGCAAGATCATGCCAACTGTAAGCAGTTTTACTACTCCTCTGACTCATGCATTTTATTTTCTCTCACTGCATGAGTTCTCTGTCATCTTATTTCTCTGTCATAATATTATTTGTCACAAATTATATTTTTCTAACATTCATATAGCTGCTTCAACATTATTTTACTTAGTGTTAGCATGAAATGTCTTTTTCTTTATATGTTAACTTTTTATTGTGCTAAATTAAATGTAACATAACCTTTACCATTTTAACTATTTTTAAATATACAATTTGCTAGCCATAAGTACATTCACAATGTTTCACAGCCACTACCAATCCCCACAGTCCATCTCCAAACCTTTTTATTATCCCAAACTGAAAATCTGCTCCCTTAATAAATAATAACAGAAGAAATGCCATTATTTCACTAATCATAAATATATATAAGCATATATGTAGCATATATATGTGTATACAATATACATATACATACAAATATACAGATACATATATATCACAACTGTGTATATGCATATGTATACACAGACCATCAATTATACACACATACACACACATATTCTATCTAGAAGGTATCTAGCCATGTAATATGAAAAATACAGGCATTTATTGCAGAACATACAAGATGCAAGAAACATTGTACTTAGGACAATGATGCCTCAGTCCCCTTCATAGTAGGCAACTTGGGACCTCACACAGTTCTCTCAATCTCCATCAGCTGTTCCATCATACTGTCCTAAATCTCATTGATAGTCTGAAGTCTCTTCCCTTTTAAAGGTGATTTTAGTTTTGGGAAAATCCATGAATCACAGGGTGCCAAATCTGGGCTAAGGCGGGCTGAGTCACCTGGGTGATTTGATGTTTCACCAAAACACTGCACAAGATGTGATGCATGAGCAGGTGTGTTGTTGTGATGAAACTTCCAATCATCATTTACCTATAGCTGTGGCCTTCTGAATCATCTGAATAGTTTTCATGGAGGAATGTTCAAGCTTAATACAAAATTTGATGTAGATTTGTTGTTCCACTAGCTCATTTTGAATGTGATGGCTACACAGTACACATGATCACTCAATGGCTTCTACCACCTCCACTGATTAGTACAGTGAAGTCATCATTGTTCATACATGTGTATTCCAGTGCGCTTCCCTTGGATGCCAGGTTACACCGATGTCACACAAGCAGTTCTCCTTATATTAACAATGGTTGGATGTTTTCTGGACACACCTTCATATATATATGTATACACACATGTGTATATATATGAAGTGTGTGTGTATGTATACACACACTCATACATATTCTTTGTATGTTAAAATATAATTTTTACATTTTATATAAAATATTTTCTATATACACACCACACACCACATATATGTGAAACCCCTAATTTGGCTGATTTTCAGTTTGAATCAAATACATCATTACACTGTTTCTACATTATCTATGCCCAGCTCTTTGTTGATAACATTTTCCTTCTTGAAATTCACAGGACACTAGCAACATGGTTTTATTTACACAGTGTTAGAAAGTCCTTGTTTCAACTGCTGTTGAGATGGTTGATGGAAGTATATTTCATTTTAGAGGAAAATAATCAGAAATTACGTGCTGTGCTCTGAGCTCTGTAAGGGCAGGTACATTATATTATTCCCAGTTTGTCTCTCAGTTTCTTAAATTTATTGTCTCATTTTATTAACACATTCTGAACTGCAATTTTCATGGACCAATGGACTGCATTCCTCATGAAAATGTTGTTACATTTCATGTTGTCCCAAAATACCCTTGCCCAGCCCCTCTCTGGTAAGCACTCTTCTATTTTCTATCCATTAAGTTTTTACCTATTTGTGTTTTTCAATATAAAGTGAATTTCATGTTGGAAGTATAGATTTGTCTTATCTTCCATGCAATATTATAAAATCTGCCTTTCAATTTAAGTGTTTATACCTCTAATTTAATATAATTATTAATATCTTCAGTTCAAATGTATCATTTATAATTGTTTTCTTGTGTTCTTTCTTCCTACATTTTTTCTGTCATCATTTGGGTTGAGTATATTATTTTATCTTACATTATTTGTTGCATCTTAAACATAAAAATTACTTGTGGTATTTACATTTAAAATCACAATGGCCATGTGAGAGGATAGGTTATGGGGACCAAGAACAGAAAGAAGTTCAGTTAAGTCTTGTTCTCAGATGCATGAGTGGGATCAGGCATTTGCTTACTTGTTTCTATTTTAGGCTTGGAAATAAGATTTTTGTTTCAGCCACATGATACCTGAAATAATGGCCAAGTAGCCAAATTTTACCTAATCAAATTTATTTGATTAGGTAAAATTTTAAAAAATAATTTTCAAATGAAATAAGTCAGTGCTAGAGATGTAAAGTTGTGAGTCAATCTATATGAATATCAATAAATGCATTTTAAATCCCAGGAGCTGATTGTATAATTTTGGGACAGAGTAGAGAGAAAAAAGAAGGTCTCTGTGCTAGTCTGGGAAATTATAAAATTTATATTTTAACATACAAAGAATATTATGAAGGAGCAACCAATGTGTAGAAGACAAACAGGTGAATGAGGTGTCATCAACAAGGAAAAACAGTATTTTTTAAATGGAACTGCCTTTTGACCTGGCAATTCCACCGGTGGGACTATACCCTAAGAATCCTGAAACACCAATTCAAAAGAAGCTATACACCCCAATGTTCATAGCAGCACAATTTACAATAACCAAGTGCTGGAAGCAACCTAAGTGTCTATCAGTAAATGAATGGATCAAAAACCCTGGTACATTTATACAACGCAATGCTATACAGCAGAGAGAAAGAAAGAGTTCCTCCCTTTTGCAACAGCATGGGCAGATCCGGAGAACATTGTGCTAAGTGAAATAAGCCAGGTAGTGAAAGACAAATACTATATGATCTCCGGTATAAATGGAACCTAATCAACAAAACCAACAAGCAACAAAATATAACCAGAGACATGAAATTAAGAACAAACTGACAGTAACCAGAGGGAAGGTAGGAGGGGGTGATGGGGAGAAAACTGGGAAGGGTCAAGGAACATGTATAAAGGACACATGGACAAAGCCAAAGCGGGGCAGGATTGAGGGTGGGGTGTGGGGGAGTGGTGGGAGGAAAATGGAGACAACTGTACTTGAACAAAAATTAAAAAAAAAATTTAAATGGAGAAAAGGTTCACAAGTTAAAAATTCTGTCTAAAGGTCGATTTAAAAAAAGACAGAGAAATGGCCATGGATGTCATGCATGGGACCATTGTTGACCTTGATAGCATTACTATAAGCAACATGATTTGAGTAGCATGAGGAAATTGGAAGTTAAAGAGGTGATCATGTATAAATCTAATAAGTATTTTTCTGTGAAAAGTTAGGAGGAAATATAATGTGGCATAAAGGAGAATGTGGGGGGAAAGGAAGTGTTCCAGTTTTGTTTCACTTTAATTGTTTGTATTTTTTGTAACTATGAACACAAGACAATATTTATATTCAGCAGACAAGAATAAATCAATAACAACTTAATAATCTGTAAGGAGAGGGAACCTTGCAGCAGCAGCTACTTGAGAGGTGCAAGTGAGTGGGACCTAGGGTACAGGGGGAGGTCTTGGCTTTCACTGGGAGTGGAGCCACTTGGTCACTGTAACTGGAGGAAATGCAGAGGGTGGGTCCAGGTCAGGTCATATACAGATTTATTGGTGGGAAATGAAGGTGCTTAGGATTGATTGCTTTAATTTTTCATGAGGAAGTTTGACACAAGATCTTTAATTTTTAATTTTTTAATTAAATTTTTGAGATGACATTGGTTAATAAAATTATACAGGTTTCAAGTTTACAATTCAAGGATACATCATTTGTACATTGCATTGTGTGTTCACCATCCAAAGTCAAATCTTCTTCCATCACTATATATTTGACTGCCTTTACCAACTCCCCAAACTCTTTCCCTCTGGTAACCACCATACTCTTGTCTGTGTCTATGAGTTTTTGTTTGTCTTGTTTGTTCATTTGTTGCTTTCAGTTTTGTATCCCACATATGAGAGAAATCATATGGTTAACTTTTTCTCACATATCACTCAGCATGACACAATGTCTTTAGCCCTTACAAGTGAGGAGTCACAGAGAGCAGGATTGGAAGTTTGAAGTGTGAGGAGAAGGTATGAACCCGATGCTTTGGAAATGGAAAGAAATAACATTCTAGGGAAGTGTGGGGGAATTCCAGGAACTCTTGAGTACCTGTATGAACTGAAAGAGATAAACAGCATGGCTGTGTGATTTTACTCAGTGTTCAACTATTTAAGCAGGTACAGCTACCCAATATTCAACAATTTGGTTAGAAACAGGTTTGGAATTTTGCTACTATAGATACAGAAAATGGTAAAAAGGACAACGTTTTAAGAGAGCTTGTGATAAGTTAATTATACTAATGGTGTAGAGTCAATATATTCAAGATCTCAATGAGACCATGACTTGACCATAACACCAGGGCACAAGTGTCCTTCCCTTTGAGTTATATGATGTTGGATATTTACATAGTGGCCAGTGAACATCTATATTGATGGCTGAAATGGACAGTCAAGTCTAGTGGAAACTAAACTTTTCTGGGAGTCATAGTTTCAAAAGAAGCAAATAAATGGAAATGATAGCTAATACTGTATTTATTTAACACTTATATTAAGTCCTTAACCCACTAAGTTCCCAAGTTCATCTTGTTTATCATCTTTACAAAATCTCATGATGCATTATCATTTTGTTGTTGTTTACTTTTTAAATAGGAAAACTATAATGGAAGGGATTAAACAACTCACTGAGGGTCAAAAAGCTTGTAAAATATGGAGCTGAGATTAGAACCATACATACTCTGCCATTCTGTTACCAATGATTTATCTAGTAATTACAAATAATGAGGAGCTATTTGAGGTACAGTGACAAAGTTTACACTCAAAATGCTTGGAGATTTCAGCAATGTTTCTCAATAATACACAATTTGTATAGTATAAAATCAACATTATATTTACATAATATGGGGTTGGTGACAAAAGTCCTGAATTACATATACAATATGTTATATAATTTGTTATATGACACCAAAGCATTAGATTTTCAGCTCAAAAATTAATTACAAATGCTGAACATTGTGGAAGCAAGGCAGTAGTTTGTCTTAAATCATCATATATAAAGCCAATCACATTCCTCAATATTCTTATACAACTCTAGTCCTGAGTAGATATAGTAAATAACATTATACATATTAATGTAACAATATTTTATATTGTTATAGTAAATATATATAAATGTATATAGTAAATACACACACATATATATTTTCCCTTTCTGTTTTTTTAAATGCTTTTTTTAGCGTGAGAGGAAGGGGGAGGGGGAAGGAGAGGAAGAGAGGGGAGAAACATCATTTGTTTTTCCAGTTATTGATACTCGTATGTGCCCTGACTGGGATTGAATGCGCAACCTTGGTTTATTGGGACAATGCTCTAACCAACTGAGCTACCTGGCCAGGACTCCCTTTCTGCTTTGATCATTACTAACCATGCTGGAAACTCAATGCAACCTCACATTGCCTTTTAACTCTCCAATGTTATAATAGAAAGTGCATAAACTTATTGTGTTTATTCACACTTTAATTCCCCAGAAATTACCATAATACTGTATGAAGTTCATGATTTGGGGTTATAAATTACTCCCTTGGCATATCTACTGGATTATAAAACAGGGTTATGGATCTCTACACATTATGCATTGCTAATGTCCTTCAAACAGTGATGTACATGGAAGAATAAATTCCAATAATAAATGTTCAATAAGGTTGAACATTTCCAATAAATGTTATTAATAGAATACCAGGGCTACATATTCAGGTAAATTGTGAATCTATAGAGCCAGCTAGTTAGCTAGATGGGTAGGTAGATAATAGGTACTTATGAGACTAAGGCAGATATGAGTATTCCAAATTGATTGTAGTAAATTATAAAATATTAAAATTGGTACTAAACTTTATTGTCCTCGGGATATTCTTTAGAATCATTCTCTCAGAGACAAAGTGATGCATTCAATTTGTACACACATTAGCATTAAATTGTGCTTGAGATGACCTAATATGAAGAATTCAGATACAAAATATAAACTAGTAATACATAACTTATTTGTTATCATAGTGAATATTGTAGTACTAGCTGTAGTTATTTGTTTATAATTTATACCTTTTATTCAAATTCTGAACGTTAGCTCAACAAAAGAACAATTTAGTATACTTCCTTGGGTATACTGTAGACAATTTATAAGTTTTTATGATATATAGGTTACAAGTGATGCCACATAATGTTGGCCTCATTTAATAAAATATACTAGAAAATAAATTTTTTGAAATGGCCTTTTATTTTTACATTGTTCTGATTTAAAGAAAATTGTTCAAAGTGATTTATAAAGATGCTTATGTTTAAGGACAAATTCTGCATATTTTATATAGATCAAAATTCCAAAATGTCAACTTGTGTTAAAAGGCAATAGAACACATGGACATTTCTATAGGGAACTGGTCCACGTGGCAATGGCGAATGTAGCTCAGCCCTGGTTTGGAAAACCGACAGGTGTGAGGTGGCACACAGGAGCCAGGACCACAGATAGGCTTTCCCATGGGGAACCTGGCCTGTATCGTATCTAGGCTACTTTGAGGCTTGCTTTTGCTAAAACTCCCTCACCCTGAGTTAAGGCAGCAAATGTTTAATGCATATCTTTGAAGTAACTTCCTAAAGTCTGTGCTAAACCTCCCAAGGACAGAGTGTAACCAGTTCAACCACTTTTTCCCTTGCATTTGCAACATCCTTTTCTTTGTTATCTCTGAGAAGTAATCAGTAATCAGCACCATCTTTTTTTTTTGTTATCTGTAAAAGGTAATCACCTAAAGGAAGCCTGTACATAGTGAATGAGGACGTTCCTTGAAGTAATCCTCCCAGAAAAGCAAGTGGCCATGCCATCCCTTTTCTCCACAGGGCTTCTGCTGTCCCCATGAATTTGTTCATCGCGTCCACAACACCGTGGAAACCGCTGGTCAGAGTCCGCATCACGTATTCTACCTGGAGAGGAAATACCAGATGATATTATGGTATGCATCTAGGCAATGTGGTGCTTGAAGTCACTTAATCCAAGTCTAAATAAAAACAGTAACTTGCACAAAGTCTTGTATGGATAGCATGCCACTAGAAATTTTGAATAATTATAAAATTGAAAAAGACCTTGTGAAATTAAACTATTACACCTACCTGCAGGAAAGTATATATCATTGAAGTAATCTTATGTACCTTTACTTTTTCTCTGAGAATTGTTCCCCAAATCTCCTAGAATTTATTACAGAATGTAAAAATCCTTATTACTCATGCAACTATATCTCTTACATTTTGAATCATCTTTAAATAACCATATCAAGAATTTTTGAAGAATTTCTCTTAGATACCAGCTAACTTTTGGGGTAAATTTTCAGGATAGTCTACCAGTACCCTCTCATAAATCTTTGAACTTTTATTCTATATCACTTCACATGAAAAAATAAAATAAAATGATATAAAAGCAGCATAAATGTGATAAATTTTAGCAAAGATGGTGATTAAAAATTTATGTTGTAGTTTCTAGGTGACTAGAGATGGCATATATGAATAAAATTTTAAAGTGCCAATTCTTGCTACTTAGTGGAATTAATCTCTTTAACCAGAGATATTGATTAAAACTTCATTTACATACAAGAAAGTATCAGATTTCATGCCACCACATAGAAAATATTGATCAGGGATACTGCAATCTGCACCAATTCCAGACAGTATGTCATGTTCAATGCACAGACATCAGGCTGTTACACTTGCAGTTGGGGAGAGATACTGTAAGTGACCTCAGCTTGGGGTGTGTCATTCAGATATCTTCAGCCATTGCAGCTGAAGCAGCCTCTTGTGGGATAGTCAGCAGGAGCAGGGAAAGTGGGGACAAAGAAAAGAAGCCTCACACAGTGCACACTCTTTTGCTTTTGTCTTAACTTCCTGCATGGGCAAGATGTGATCTTAAGAAACCTACTCCACAGGTCCATCCAATTCCTTCCCCCAGTCAGACTGTCTCCATTTGAGCAGGACAACCTTCCAATGTGGTGAGTTTCAGGTTCAGGAGCCTCAAACATTTTAGAGAAATCCTGGAGGGAATATACTACTAGATAATGGCTTTCCTGATCTATATTCCTCACTAGTTCTCTTTGCATCTCCTACAGACAGCTGGGTGTAAAAATCATTGTCCAGCTCTACAAATACATGTTCATTAGGTGCATACAAGGCAAATGAAAAGAAAGGGTAGTTAGAACATCATGAGACTATCTCCATACTCCCTTAGAAGAAAAAAGAAAGCAGAAAAACATCATTGCGTATTTATTTTTAAAATCTATAGTAAAAAACAAGCAAGTAATATAGCACAGAACAACCAGAGAAAGAAAATATTATGGAATGCTAACTATGAGAAAAAAAATAAAACAACCTTTATAAGTTTTCTAGGAAGTTAGAAAATTATGAGAATATTTTATTTGAAAAAAGAAGAAACCAAAATTAAATAAATGAGTTAGTAGAATTAGGAAAATAATATTAGAACTCTAAAGTTAAAGACCAAATAGAAAAATTAATTAGCAGAATTGATGATGATAAAGCTTAAGCCACAATTTGGAATAAAGAAAAGATTCTAAAAGCTTTGAGAGAGATAGATGGAAGAGGGGAAAACTATGCCTCTTACGAAGAAATTAAAAGCAGAATATTCTGTCAAAGAACAAGGCCTTCAAATTATGAAGATGGTTGTCAGATATTGTACCTCATCACTGCATTTCTAACTTTTGGTGATATATTTTTGGCAGAGCTCTTAACTTCTATGTTCAATTTCATTATTAATAAACAAACTTACTTTCAGGTTCTCAGAAATACAATATAATCCAATATCCAAATTTCCATCTCTTGTTTGGTTTAAAGTGATCCCCATACTCTCCAGCCTGTGGGACCTTCAGTCTCTTCTGCAGCTCAGGCCAGGTCTAGGTCCTGAATTTACAAAGAAAATGCTGGCCAAGCCTCCTCCTTTTCACTCCACCAACTCCTTTCTTACTGGTGTTGTTTCAGTTTCCCTGAAGGAGCAGCTCAAAGGGCACAGGACACAAGGAGAAATGGGCCATGATTGTGCATCCAGGGTTAGGGGTAGGAGTGCCAACTAATGCTCCAATATCCTCCATGCTTCCCTTGCACACCTGAAACTGTATTTCTCTTGTGAAAGGAAAGCAGCTTTCCCTATGCCCATTGGCAGGCACATCTATAGGTGTTTCTCAGGATACTCTGTACAGGACACCCTTCTGTAGAGCCTATGGGAAAAAAATTTGCATCTTTGCAAAACCAGACACTGAAAATGCAGCACACATCCACCTCAGCCCTCTACACTTCTCATTCAGGCACAACAGAGGGTCCCAGTCCTCCTTCTCTGCACCTGTGTGACCTGCTTTGCTTAGACCAAGATAAAGGAGGCCATGGATGTGGCAGGAAATTTTCAGAGCACCATCTTCAAAGAAATCCTCCCTCATTGGTCACTGCTATTTCATCGTTTTTCAAACTCTTATACTGAACATAAAACTGGGTGATCACCTGGAAGGGTTACTACACCTGTTTTGAGCTTCTGTTTTCGGTTTTGCATGTCTGGTAAAGATAGCACACTACTGTTTTTTAGGAATTTTTGTTCCCTATTTTGGGCCTCATTTGTGTAGAATAAAACAAATTTTAGAATTTTATGAATAACTGAGTTTGGTTAATTTAGAAATGGCTACTTTTTTGGTCAAATCGAACTAGAATTCATAGCAACCATGATACCTTAGGGGAAGGGGACAAGCTGGGACCATTCATATGGCCTGGTATTCTCCGCACAACTGCTGGTCACAGAGTGGTGCCCTAGAATGTGCAATGTGGCCCTCTGCTGCCCAGAGAATTTTCTGAAGGCTGTCTGATTATAACACAAGATAGGACTGCAAAGGAATTCTAACAAAGATGGAGCAGCCTTCATGAAGGAACACCCAACCTTTGTGCTTAAGGTCCAATTCAAGAGATAAGATGATCTTTCTTGGGTAAAAAGTAAGAATGATTCCTTCTTACCTGCTATGAAGTTAAATTGTATTCTAGTTCCCAATTTATGACTGAGGCAAAAAAATAAAATCGAGAAAGATATAAGCTCTACCACTTGTCCTGTGGTGGTTGGAGATGAAGGATTCCAGCCTTGTTTTTCAAATTATTTCTCCTTTTATATGGAACATGTGGGTGATTTTAATTCTATAAGAATTTCCAAAAATGACAAATATGACCCAAACTTCTCTATTATAGGAACAGATTAAGTCAGAAGTTCATAGCAGGAAATGAATAGGGTAGTGATGTGGGTGGTGGTCAATGCTGGTGTCCTGGGGTTCCATGTCTGGACACCTCACTAACCAGGAACTGGGATCCTGAGGTGCTGCTGTGTTGTGCTGCCCACCAGGCTATATAATACTGGTTTTCAAGGACATAGAGAAGAAGGGGACACATGGTACTGAGATTCTCTATTAGTTATTGATTCTATGGTGTCAATTTAGCAACATCTACTTGAAGTGTTATGCTCAGTTTCTAGTCTGGGATTCAAATAGTCCCCTTTTGTGTATGTGAAGACACTGATGAGTAAGATTCAGGAGTCTGGCTGTATATAGATTTTGGCTTCACCATTATTGATGTACATAAGTAGGTGAGTTATGCAAATATGCTAGGCCTCAGATTTCTCATCTCTAAGGTGCCAATAATGAGATTAATAGTAACAATCACCAGCATTTACTACGCAGTTTCCCCAGCTGAAGAGAAACCTCTGGGAAGGAAATTTTACCATTAATCAAGATGTAATGTGACAACAAAATATGAGGGAGAGAAGCTGGGTGTCACACTAGAGTTGGTATCAGAGGTGTCTCATGGGATGTGTCAGCCAGCACAAAAAACATATTGGAACCACCATGCTGTGGATCTCACATCTTTTGGAGAAATGGCAGCTGTTCTCAGTAGACATGAGCTTAAGTGTAGAAGCTCTTTAGAAATGAGTTGTGGCTTTCTTTGTTCGTTTGAGCTCAGATAATGACAGATTTGTTGGAGTCTTTAAAACAAATAAGTAAGAATTTGCTACTGGAAGCAGATAAAAGTGTTTTTCTTTGAACAAGGCATTAACTCTCCTGCTGATTTGAAGTAAGAGTTGTCTTCCACAGCTCCAGGGAGTCAGACTCCTTACATGGAAAACCCAGAAAGTAAATACACAATAGTTGTTGTAATACATCAGATTAACTGGACATTGGTGGGCTCAAAGTGGGCAGAGTTTTTAATTAGATCCTTGTTTATTATACTTTTTTATCCAGAAATATATAATTTACTATGTTTGACTTTGATTCACAATAGTAGGTGTATGAAACTTTGACTATGGAATTATCAAAAAATAGACTAGATCCCAAGTTCTGTTCAATGGATTTTTTTTTTATGACTTGAATGATGAAAAACAAATTTTAGAGGAAATTGAACACAAGCATTTGAAGCACAACTCACCTCTCCTTGTTATTTTTCAATCACCATCACTAGGATTTCAGAAATTCAGTGGATGTGTGATATTATAAATCAACAAAGCTGATCTGAGAAGCCCTATTTTATGAGGGAAAATTTTGGTTCAATTAAAATTTAACCTATTTAAAAAAAATTTTAATAAGGTCTTAGTGTTGATATACTGTGAACCTAGAAATTAGATATTCTAAGAAAGTCTCAAGGGAAAACGAAGTAATAAAATGAAGTAAACACAAACAATTGAAAGCAAAAACAATATCCATACAAATGGATTTAATTCAGGACAGAAGCTGGAGTAAGAAAGGAAACAATATAGATCTTGGTGGCCAGGCTAAACAGAAAAGAAAGGAAAAACAAATTACTAGAATGTCTGTTATAAATGGTTAAATAAAGAAGGAGGGTTGTTTTCACTATTACAGAAACACAAAGGTTGACTAGGTTACAAGTAAGCGTATCACTGGAAAAAAGGCATGGTGTGTGGATCTCTGAGCAACCTTGGATTCATGAAGTGATAGAGATACCTTCATAAGACACATGGAAAAAAAATATCAATCTCTTTGATGACTGAGAAATCTATTCTGGTGTTTAAACAGTAATTTGGACACAAGTGAGGAAAGACTTCCTATTAGAACACATAAAATACTTTAAGCAGTATGAGATGAGTCAAGATGCCACCTATATTGAAGGAGGGAGGAAGAAGAACATGGCATGTTCCCTAAGGGAACAGGTCTGAGAACCTGACCTAGTTGAGAGTCTAACAAAAGTGATCATTGAGGAGAGAAAAACCAAAGGTGAGAAAAGCAGGAGAACAATAAATGTAGTCTAGACATGTGTTTAATGGTGGTCTGAGGGACTGGAACCAACTGCTAGGTGAGGGTAGAGAGGTTCTGTTTGGATAATAGACCTTTTTTCAGACCCAGAAATCACTTCTTATCTCACTAGTGAGGAATCCTTCCTGAAGGGGGAATGTATTCAGAAAGTGAAAAGTGTGAGTTTGAAATTGGAACTAAGTACTAGAAACTCTTAATGAAGGAAGTGAGGTTGGTTGTTGTCAGAAGAAATAATGGACACACTTTAAAAGGTTAAAAATATTAAACCTCAGTCACCGTCACTCGAGTAGAGTAGGGAATAAGATCAGCTCATGATTGCATCACCGGGGTTACAGAATTTGAAGGAAGTGGTTTTGAATTCCTTATTTATATATCTCATTTGTTGTATTGGTGAACACTTCTGAATAGTAATTAATAATAGACATAGCAGACTGAAGGTAGAGAACAGGAGGGTGGATATTTTGATTCCATTCTGTGAGCCCCTGAGCTCGACCCAGTGGAGCCCTTCAGGACTCCCCAAATGTTGCACTAAAATAACAAGTGGGCATTGTTTTGAGTGGCTCCATCTGTGGTGATTTGTTAGGATAGCAATAGAAAAGTAATAGACTATGTATATAATTTCACAAATAAGAAATAAAGAAGTGCATTTTAGTTTAAATAGGGGTAGTCTAGTAAACTTAAACTATAGAATGCTTCTAGAAAACCCAACTTTCCTCTTAAATGACCCTAGATTTTACTTTAGAAGTAAGGAAAAACTTGGATTTGAATCTGCACATTACATTACATTATAAGCCTTAGTTTAACTAATTGAAGTTTAGTCATTTTATATGAGAGAAATAGCTAAAGCAAAGGGGATCTTATATGTTCTGCCCTTCAAGGATTAGTTAGCATACACAGAAAAGGGATACTACCCTTCAGAGGATAGGAGTTATGTTTGTGGAAAGTTGTTGTAGGGGGGGGGCTCTACCCACAGGGCCCCTTGGCCACCATGGATGAGAATAAGTTTACCAAGACATGATCTTGGGGAGGAAAGGTGGCAGATCTCTCAAAGTAGAAGGGCCAGGAGGCTTTTCCTCAATGAGCTTTTACTGGGTTTAATTTGCATAGGAATACAGGGTGTATACATAAAGCTCATCAATCATTGTCAAGCAGTAATCATCAAACAATAGATAACATTCAAAGAACTATGAGGACTTATTTTGAGTCAGGGTCAGATAGCTAAAGGGCCATAAAACCTTGGGGAAACACTCATTTCATGCTTGGACCCTTCTCATTTAAATTGAGGGTATTAGCAAAGTAGGTTTCACAGGATTTTATGAATTCTTTCCTAGGCCTGATTGTCCCAAGGAACCCACCCTTTCCAGCACAGGGCCACACCCACCTCCAGCATTGTTTCAAGCTTAAGTCAGGCAGGGGAAGTAAGGCAGCCAGGAGATTGGGAGACTTCTTGCAGACAGAATGAGGACTCAGGCTATGTCAAAGCTGAGGGGCAAGGGTCCATCACCCCCTTTTTCTATAGCCCCACTTGTCCTTCCCTGTGGGCTGTTTTTGTGACCATGCCTGTCTTAGGTCATCCCTCCTTTGAGGAATCTTACCCATCATTGGCTAACGAGTCATCCGCCTGGGGCCAAGCAGGGTGAAGTGAAAGGGGGCAGAGGCAG
Source organism: Desmodus rotundus (assembly GCF_022682495.2). NCBI lineage: Eukaryota > Metazoa > Chordata > Mammalia > Chiroptera > Phyllostomidae > Desmodus > Desmodus rotundus. The sequence continues at coordinate 62,377,796 of NC_071394.1, forward strand.
CACCCCTGCAAGTAAGATAAGCTTTGTCTCCTTAGTGGTTTAGGGTCCTAAGGTCTCTTACTCATCCTTAGCCATGGGGGTTTGCAGCTTCTGAAAACAGGCAGGATGGTTTGCAACAGAAAGTGGTGTGCAGTTTTGGTGTTTACTAATAACCCAAGCATATTATTTTTAATAAAAATAATGTCCAGGAGATGTTCATCAAAGAGCTCTGCTATATAAGCATGACATTTTTGGGGAATCAAAATACTTAGGTGCAATAAAAAATAAAATGTTACATAGAAGCATTTATATAATTTTAAAATTGTTATATTTTAAAATTATGATACTAGTTATATTTACTAGTGCCATGCTTACCAGATGAGTACTTTTTTGCATGTGAAAGTGGCCATAATTGCTATTGAAAGATTTAAAAAATATGAAATTAGCCTAGAAAGAAATCCAGCTGTTCCAGAAATGCTGTTTAAGGTAAAGGACAGGCAAAAAGTCTCAGGGAAAGAGAGGCAGAGAGAGAAAGAGAAAAACAGAGAGAGATTCACTAACTTTACTCCTACTGTGAAATTAGGAAACACGTACTGTGTCTAGCTGTGAACCTGGTTTACTACAGCAAGTGAGTATCAGTTGAGCTGCAATAGTGAGCAGATAAAGGCAAGAAATAAATTTAAGAGAAAGCAGGTCATGCTTGGCATAAGCAACAAATCAGTTGTGATCAATTGCTTCCAGGAAATCAGTTAATTCCCAATTTAAATAAAGTATTTCGATAAAATAGTGACATAGAAATATCTTTCCTGAGCAATAGTACATACACAATATTGTTAATACAACTTTATAGTTTTTCAAATGGGCTTTAATGTGTAATCATTTACATTATTAAAATTACACATGATTGTAGAATTTTGGAAACATTGTTTAAGAGATCTTTTGCTTTCCCATTTAGCAGATGAGAAATTCGAAACCAGTAGAATGTAAGTGACCTATAGACACTCACACATCATGTCCAAACATTTTGAGAAAAAATATGCTTACTTTATAATAAATGATACACAATCTTACCTGTGGGATTATAACAATCTCCATGCAGAATGCACATATAATTGCAATTTAGGAGAATTGTAAATGTGATCCAAAATCTTTATGTTACCTCACACAGAGCTGCCATCAGCACAAAGCAGGAAAGAGCTGAACCTTTTTCACAGATTGGTCCGTCACAAGAAACAGACAACTAATTTATCCAAAACTATGCCTTAATAAAAATAATCTGGGACAGGTCAAAATGTGTGGCACAAGGGCAGGGAACATTCTTACCATCTTCCCTGAAAGATGAACAGCACCTTCTTGGGGGTGGTCCAGGAATCCCATCCTCCTGATCACACCAGAGGTCACCATCCGGGGCATGTGGAGGTGGTACATTCATTTGGACATTAGATGAACCACCTAAGTGGGCCTTGTGTTGAAACGAAACCAGCAAGGCAGAAGAGCAGGGACTGGCCAAGCCCGAAGAAGACAGCCACAGACAGTGGATAGCTTGTAGCCTCTAACAGGCTGCCTAAAGCTAACTGGGACACCAGCTGACATCAGGGATGGGTCATGAAAGAGAAGACAGTAAGCAAAAAACCACTAGACTCTGCTGAGATGAATTCCACCTTATTCTTGTCCATTATGTGTGTAATTTTTTCCCTTGAATAGCTTTTTAACATAGTTTTTTTGTCTTCAATTTTGTTCCTATTATTTCATTATTTTTATATTTCTTATTTTTATTATTTTCATTATTTTTATTTTAGTTTTAATACCAGTATCATATTTTACTCTTCCCTTCTTTTATTCCATTTTGCCTTCATCCTTCTCTTTCTTATTTTCATTTTAATTTTTTTTTTCCATTTTTATACCTCGTTTCTATTTCTCACTGTTAGTATTTCTTTTTCTTCCATCCCCTTAAAAACATCTTTCTTTCTATTAGTCATGACATGTTCTTTCCCCCTTTTTTATAATATCCTCATTGTCATTCAACCTTTATTAATATCTCCTTGGTTATCATTGATATTATGGTCATTATTGAATTTCTTCAACTCTATTCCTAGGTGATGAGTATTTTTTTTTAATTTTAAATCTCATATATTACTGTCCCCCTTTCCTATTTTGCCTTCCTGCCGCTCTGTCTTATTTTCATTTTAAATTTTATTGTCTCCCTTTTTCAGCCTAGTTTCTAATACTTAAGCTTATTATTTCTCTTTATCCTGTCAAAATCAGCTTTCTTTCTTTTAGACATCTCACAATTGTTTTGTTTTTCTGTTTCGTCTTTCTTATAATATTATTATTGTCTTTCCAACTTTATCAGTCTTTGCTCCTTAGTTGTGGATATCACTGTGGTAGTTGTTTTTCTTCACTTTGGTTCCTATTTTTCAATTTTCTTCAATTTTGGTTTGTATTTTTTCACTATTTTCTCCCCTCACATTAAACTCTTATCTCACTCCAGTTTGTCCTATTCCTCTCCTATTTTATTTATGTGGTAAATTTCAGTTTCCCTTTTTCTTCACCTTGTTCTTATACCTTACTTTTATTATTTCTCCTCCCCCTACCCTATGAAAATAATTTTTTTTGGTTAGTCATCTCATATTCTTTTTTCCTTTCATATAATGATCTTATTCTCTTTTCACCTTTATAAATCTTAGCTCATTTGTTGTTAATATTGCAGTAGTGGTTGGGGGGTATCCTGCTAATGTGGGTTTTGTTTGCTGGATTTTTTTTTTCTGGAAGCTTCTGTATAATAGCATACAAGATGTAGTGGGGGTTGTGACTCTTAGCAAGCTGGAAGGGAGAACCCAACAATGAATGAACCAACAACAACCAAAACCCAATTATAATAAGAGAGCACACATAAACTACATAAAGGGCTTGCTTAGAGTATCCATCTCAGGAGTTCGAGATTGTACCACTGAGTCCCACAGGACTCCTACCACAGATAGTCACCACATGAAGACAAGGAGTCAAAGTAGATCAATCCAATATGCAGAAACAAAAAGAATCACCTACAATGGGGAGTGAAAGAAACAATACCAGCAAAGGAAAGGAGGAATCACCAGAAAGAGTGTTAAATGATATTGAGGTAAATGATTTATCAGAAATATAGCTTAAATAATGGTATGCAGATACTGAAGGAACTCAATGAAAATTACAAGGAACTGAATGGTAACTACAACAGAATTAAAAAGGAAATAGAATCTATAAACAAGAAATCATAAATATTGGGAGACTTTAAGAAGATTGACAGCAATACAGTCATCATGGAGATCTTAACACTCCACTGTCAACAATGGATATATTGTCCAAAAAAACATGAACAGGATATTGTGACATTGAACAACTGCAAATATCAAATGGACTTAATTGATATTTACAAAGAATTTCACCCTAAAGAAGCAAAATATACATTTTTAAAAAATGCATATGCATCATTTTTAAAGATAGGCCACATGGTAGGACAATAAACAAGCCTCAACAAATCAAGAAAATTAAAATCATATCAAGCATCTTCTCAGATCACAATGGCTTGAAATTAGAAACTAACCTCAAGGAAAAAACCCCAAAACATTCAAATACATGCAGACTGAATAATATGTTATTAAATAATGAATAGATTAACAATGGGATCAAGGAAGAAATCAAAAATTACCTGGCAAGAAATGGAAATTAACACATAATCCAAAACCTATTGGACATTGCAAAGGCAGTCTTGAGAAGGAAATTCATAGCAACAGCCCTACCTAAAGAAGACAGAAAAATCTCAAATGAACAACCTAACCCTACCTCTAAAAGAACTAGAAGAACAACAACAAAGGAAGCCCAGAGTGAGAAGAAGGAAGGAAATAATCAAGATCAGAACAGAACTAAGTGACATGGAGAGTACAAAGACAATTCAAATGATCAATTAATCCAGGAGTTGGTTCTTTGAAAAGATAAACAAAATTCACAAACCTTTAACTGGATTCATCAAGAAAAATAGAGGCAGACCCAAATAAATATAATCAGAAATGAAAGAGGGGAAGTAGCAACTGATACTACAATAATAGAAAGGATTATAAGAAATTCCTTTAAATGACTATATGCCAAGAAATTGGACAACCAGAAAGAAATAGATGAATTTCTAGAAATATAGGATCTAACAAGATTGAATCAAGAAGGAGCAGAAATCCTGAGTAACCAATGCATGCAAAATTGAAGCAGTAATAAAAAAACTCCCAGCATACAAAAGTCTCGGAATGGATGGCTTCATACATTAATTTTTACCACATTCAAAGGAAAACTACCTCATCATATTCTTCTCAAACTATTTAAAAAATTTCAAGAAGAGGGAGGACTCCCAAACTTTTCTACAAGGCCAGTGTTATCTTAATTTCAAAACCAGATAAAGACAGAGCATAGATGCTAAATACTCAACAAAATATGTCAGTCTGGTTCCATAAATACACTAAAATGATCACACACCATGACCAAGTGGGATTTATACAAGTGATGCAAGGATAGTACAATATTCACTAAATAATAAACATAATAACCCACATAAACAAAATGAAGGACAAAAACCACATGATCGTGTCAATAGATGCTGAAAAGATATTTGATAAAATTCAGCATTCATTTATGATAAAAACACTCAGTAAAGTGAGTATAATCCTAAATGTAATGAGGTAACATACCTCAACACAATAAAGTCCATATATGAGAAGCCTACTGCCAACATCATACTCAATGGCAAAATACTCAAGGGCAAAAATTACAATCTTTTTCCTTAAGATCAGGAACAAGACAACTGTGTTCATTCTCACCATTCTTATTCAACATAGTACTGGAAGTTCTAACCACAGCAATCATACAAGAAAAAGAAAAAAAAAAGGCATCCAAATTGGAAAGGAGGAAGTAAAACTGCCATTATTTTCAGACTACATGATAGTGTACATAGAAAATCCTGTAGTTTCCACCAAAAACTATCGAACCTAATAAGTGAATTCAGCAAAGTTGATGGATACAAAGTCTATATTCAGAAATGAGTTGTATTCTTGTACAACAATAATGAATTATCAGAAAGAGAAACTAAGAAAAAAATCCCATTTACCAAAGCAACTAGAAAAATAAAGTACTTAAGAAGAAGTTTAAGGGATAAAATACCTATCCTTGGAAAACTATAGAACATTGAAGAAAGAAATTGAGGAAGATACAAATAAATGGAGACATATACCCTGTTCATGGATTGGAAGAATTATCATTAAAGTGTCCATATTACACAAACCCATGTATAGATTGAATGTAATCCCTAATAAAATACTAATGGCATATTTTACTTATCTACAGTAAATACTCCAAAAAAGAATACCATGAATAGTCTCAGCAATCTTATGAAAGAAGAAAAAAGCTGGAAGGATCACGATATCTGATAAAAACTATAGTACAAGGCAACTGAAATCAAAACAGCCTATGCTGGCATATAATAGACATATAGATCAGTGGAACAGAATAGAGAGCCCAGAAATAAACCCATATCTCTATAGTTCATTAATATTTGAAAAACATGGCATGAGCATACAATGAAGTAAAATTAGTCTTGAATAAATGCTGTTGAGAGAACTGGACTGCTATATGCGAAAAAATGAAAGTAGGCCACCAATTACACTATACACCAGAATAAACTCAAAATGGATAAAAAACTTAAATACATCATGATACCATGAAAGTCCTAACAGAAAACATAGGCAGCAAAACTTCAGATATCCCATGTAGCAGTATTTTGCCGATATATATCCTAGGGCAAGGGAAATAAAGGAAAAATAAACAAATGAGACTACATCAAATTAAAAAATTCTGAATGGCTAAAGAAACCATCATCAAAATGAAAAGGGACTAATCACATGGGAGAACACATTTGCCAATGATACATTGGACAAAGTTTAATCTCCAAAATATACAAAGAACTCATATGATTCAACCCCAAGAAGAAAAACAAGCCATTAAAAAATGGGCCAAAGACATGAATAAACACTTCTCCAAGGAGGACATAAAGATGACCCATAGACATATTAGAAGATGCTCATCACCACTAGCCACCAGAGAGATGCAAATTAAAACCACAATAAGATATTACCTCACATTTGCTAAAATGTCTATCATTAAATAGTCAACAAAAAACAAGTGCTGATAAAGATGTGGAGAAAAGGCAAGCCTTATGCATATTTGTAGGAATGCAGACTGGTGCAGCCACTGTGGAAAACAGTATAAAGTCTCCTCAGAAAATTAAAAATGGAAGTGCCTTAGACCCAGCAATTCCACTGCTGGGAATATTCCCAAAGAATACTAAAACACCAATTCAAAGTAATTTATGCACCCCTATGTTCATAGCAGCACTATTTACAATAGCCAAGTGCTTGAAATAGCTTACATGCCCATCAGTAGAAGAGTAGATAAAAATCTGTAGTACACAATAGAACACTGTGCAGCAGAAGAAGGAACTGCTACCTTTTGTTACAGTAGTGATAGAACTGGGGAATATTATGTTAAGTGAAATAAGCTAGTAGATGAAAGACAAATACCATATAATCTCACTTATAAGAGGAATCTAATGAACAAAAGAAACTAATGAGCAAAATAGAACCAGAGACTTAGAAACAGTCAACAGACAGTGGCCAGAGGAGAAGGGGAAGGAGGAAAATGGTGGAAAGAAGGGGAAGGGACTAGTGAAAGAGCTTGTATGAATAACCCATGGATGTGGACAACGGTGTAGGGGTTGACTGTGGGATGAGGGGTTAGGCTGTGTGGAGGAGGGCAAAGGTAGAAAAATTGGGACAACTGTAATAGAATAACAATAAAAAATAAAATCTATGTGTTATATTTAATAGTTGTCAATGAAATATCTAGAAAGTAATAGTTCTGTGCTTTAAAGGGCTTGTCTTTGGGGGCCTTACCCATTGTCCTGACATTAATCTGTCTTCAGAAAACTTAATTACCTATTATTTTTTCTACAAATAATGTTTTCTGTAGTATGTAGAACAGACAAAAATCATCCCATTTATGCAGTGTAGGTTTCTTAGTTGCAAGCAATAAAAACCTGATCTGATTTCAACAATAATAGCAGCTTAAAGAATTTTGAGAAAATTCATAATGAAGAATGAATTGTGGAAAATATAAACCACAGAAAGGAGGTTATGAAGCCAGAGCCACAGCCAAGTTAGGTTGCACAATGAGGATGGGCACAACATTGTAGACTGAGCTGTCACTATACCCTGAAAACTGGCTTGCAGGCTGCATGCAGACAAGAGTCTCTGGGAGCCCTGTGCATTTGCATCCCTAAATCAAGACTCCTCGCAGTCAGCTGGGGCTTCTGAGGGACTAAGCTTAGTAGCAACCATGGAATATGGATGACAATATCAACCCTACTTTACATTCTGGCAGGATTTTGTAAATTGAAGAGACTTGGAAAACTAAAAAAAAACAAAAAACAAAAAAAAATACATTCCAGATATCTGCTTTGCAGAAAGGATATTTGATTTAGTTCTCAAAACCATCTAGCTCAGAAAGTCTTAGATTCTGAGCAAGTGGAGCTACCCAGGGAGGTGAAACCTACTCTCTGTTGGTATAGGTCACACAGTGGTGGTACTTGAAGGCAGCGCTTGGCCTAGCAACTTTCTAGAAGTGGTCAGAGACAGATCCCCTTCACTCATGGTTCAGAGATTCTCTCTGACATACTAGGATCACAAGGTGGTGGGTGAGCTCCCTTTCATCTTTTAACTACCCATATGAACCTTCACTTTCCCAGTGTCTTCCACATTAATACAAGCTATTATTCTTACAAAAATTGTTATTCTATAATACAGAGATTTATTTCCCTGACTGTATCTTTACTGACATCTCAGAAGAGGATGAGCTTTCCACTGGCCTCATTGTGACAGACTCTCATTGCCAATCCATCCTGGTATCACCTCATGAACCAGATAAAGTAAAACTCAGATGAACAATTTTAAATATCTGAAGAACTTCAGATTTTCATTTATACTGGCAAAATTCTGGGGAATATTTGTAGAAGTAGATGCTTGTAGATAGTGCGTGACACAGAGGAACAGAACATAATATCAGGTTAGATTTATCAATATAGGTGTTCTTAAAAATGAATTTAAATGCATTGACCTAGCTTGATTAATTGGAAATGGTTCAGATTATTTGCTTGATTAAATCACAAAGTCAGCCTTGATGTATATTGAACTAAGGAAGAATGAAAGACAATTAATTAACCTACTCATTTATTATGTCCATTACAGGGGTCAAAAGAATCTCCCTTAATAATGACATTGACAAATACATTGAGTAGTGTCAATAACCTTGAAAAGTACTTCAGTAACTCTTATAGCCATGAAGAGCCTAATGGCACATGATGACTAAATATAATATATCTTTGATGGGACCCTGGAACAGATAAAAACACATTAAGTAAAACTAAGGAAATGTGAATGAAATGTTAAATTTAGTTAAAAATAATGGATTTCTTCTATATTGGCTCATGAATTGTGAAAATGTGCAATACTAATGTAAGATAATAATAATAGGAGAGACTGAGTCTGAAGTGTATGAGAACTTTGTTGTCTCGTCCCAATTTTTCTGTTAATCTAAAACCATTTTAAAATAAAAAGTTTATTTAACAAAAGAAGTACCCTACTTATTTTCTTGGATGACCTGAGATAAATATGGGATATATTGCCATTCAAAGGGGCTTGCTGATGTTAGCAAGAGTGATGTAACCCTGACTCACAGAGGCAAAGTGCAGCCCCACAAGTACCAGGTGTTATCACGTACAGGGGCATTAACATGGTAATGTCAGTGCTTTGATACTCAGGGCCCTGTGACAGTGGTAAATTGCTTATTGTGTCCCTAATTTTGGGAAAAATGCTCCAATGTCCATACAATACAAATTAAAGTGCCAACCAATGAAAAAACTTGGTTTTGGCTAACAGAAAATGATCTTTTGTTAACTCACTGGAGTTTTGGTGTCTCATCAACATTCCCATGTTTGAATCAGTTCATGTGCCCAGAGTTCCTTGAATGAAGCCCTCTGATGTTCTTGTGGAAACACCCTGAAATTGCACAAAAATCTTTGGTCAAGTCCCGTGATGATTGGAAGCTGACTTTAGAAAATGTTAATCCATGGATCACAGAGTGGGAACTTCTAAGGCTCAAGTGGGCAATGGAGTTTACCCTGAGTCCATCCACAAGAACCTGGTGATTCCATGAACCCATGATGTGTTGTAGGAGACATTCAGAGGTGGCAGGAAGTCAAATACATTGCCACCATCACCACAACTGACCTCATTACCATCACTTCTGCCTGCCCACCTTGCCAGCTGCAGCATCCAATGTGCATATTAAAATCACTTCACACATTGGGTGGATTGAGTGTGTTTTAATTTTGTTTAATGACTTCTATAGTAGAGGAAACAATAATTTGTTCACATTAGAATATATACTTATTCTGTATATGAATTTGCCTTCAGTATTTGACATGTTTTACTTGTGATACTAACTACAGAATTGTCAAAAACCTCATTTGAAGGTATTTCACTTCTTTATAGCATTTCCTCTTAGCAAGTAAGTCATTTTATGACAACTGGTATATCCTCTTGCTGATAAACAAATGATCATACAAAAAGATATAACATATGTAGGACTCAGTTGTGGTGCCAGGTTGTAGACAGAAACATAGTTTAGGTTTCCCTCTTCTAGTAGGAGATGCATACTATTGTGAACTGATAAACAGAAGAAGATACTATTTCTTCTGTAACTGGAGGACTCAATAGGTGAGAATGGGAAAATTGCCTATGACCATTGTGTCTAATTATCTATTTCTCAACTTGATTCCTATACTGGCAATAAGAAAGCGTGAAAAGATTTATGTTGAACTGGAATTTGAGACTGACATTTCATAATATTGGGTCAATTGAACTCTTCACCCATAGGCTGAAGAGGAGGATCAAGCGTTGACTAAAGTGATTAATGTAGATGACCAAGAAAAGGAGGTTGCTGCTACATGATAATGGTATGAAAGAAAATACATGCAACTAAAGTAGTTCCTCAGGGTGGCTGCCAGTATTTCTACATGTTTCATGGTAAATTATAATCAAAGTTCTGGGCATCAGTACGGAGAGGAAGAACAGGTACAAAGCACTTTAGGAAAGATTTCGGTTACCTACTAAAGGAGGTGCAGTCTTAAAAAACATTGTCAGAGTGAAGAAACCTTTGGGAGTTATAATATCTTCAGTATTATGTTGACTCATAGATTATATCTATAACATATATATATATAATTTATAAAAGTGTACAGTAATAACATGTGTTGTTTATTGTGTGTCATTTATTACTCTAGCCATTTAAAAATACCTAGATAATGTCATAGCCTTATAGCTATTAAGGATATTGGATTATAGGAGACTGTTCTGTGTGGTGTGGGCCCAGCTCCCACTCGGAAAGGCCAGTGGAAAGCGAGGTCCCATGCACAGGACCAATGCTCATGGATAGGTTCTCCTGTGGGGAATCAGGCCTGCATTGTACCTAGGCCACTTTGAGATTTGCTTTTTGCTAAAAGTCCCTCACCCTGAATTGAGGCAGCTAAAGTTTACTGCATATCTTTAAAGTAACTTCCTAAAATCTATGCTAAACCTTCCAAGGATGAGCATAACCAGTTCAACCACTTTTCCCTTTACATTTGCAAATATCCTTCCTTTTTGATATAATTAGCAACATCCTCTCCTTTGTTTCCAGTAAGAGGTAACCACTTAAAGCAAACCTGTGAGTAGTAAATGAGGACCATCCTCAATGTAACCTGCCCAGAAAAGCAATAAAAGCCTGTCAAGGCAAGGGTTGGGGCACTCTCCCCTTGAGCAAGTGGCCGTGCCCTCCCTTTTCCTCCACAGGACTTGCTAGTCAGTGTGAATTTGTCTCATCTCAGCCACAACATCACGGACACTGCAGGCTAGTGGCCACATCATTGGATAATTAAAAACATCTGTGCAAATAAAGTTCCAAGTCCAGATGGCTTCAAAGATACATTCTACCAAACTTTTTTAAAAAGTAAATAATAGAATTCAATAAAGTTCTACAAACTTTTCCATAAAAAAGAGGGTAAGAAAAAAACCCCAGAAATATTCATTAAAGTGCTTATTTTATGGAAGACACCTAATTCGAACACATTATGTAGTTGAATTCTAACATTACAATAAAGGTAGGTGACATACTCTCATTTTATATTAGAGGAGATGGGGTTTCCAGGAAGATTTGTAATATAGCCAAAAGTCTGACAAAACTGGTTTGTCAGACTTTAAAAAAACACCCCTTCTATAGCATTTCATTTAATTGATTCCTATAAAAACCTTTTTTCTTTCTTTAGTGAAAATTGAGTTTTTAAAATACAAAGAATTCTCAGGATTTTCAGGAACATGTATAAAGGACATAAGAACAAAACCAAAGAGCAGTAGGATCAAGGATGGGGGAGGTGGAGATGGCTAGGGTGGGGAAAAAAGGACTTGAACAACAATAAAAATAAAATAAAATATAAAGAATTCTCGAAAGGAAAAAAATCTTGATAACTACTTATAGTTCTGCAAGTGAGGGTGAGAATTTCATGTTCAGCTATTATGAATCTTCTTTTTCTACATACTTGGTCAAGAGTAACCCAAAAGGACTCCAGTGGCACAGACACTGTGACATTGGACAAGACTGTTTGTTTCCTGCTGGTTTTTAGATTCACAATAGTGTGTCCTTCAGAGAGCATTGTGTTACCCCTGTTTCAGATATCAGAAAATAAAGTATGCCTTTTTATTGCTATCAACTTTCCTATTTATCCTATGCCTTGTTTTATTAAATCCAAACACTGTAAATAAGCATTAAGTGTTCATGAGATGTTATTATAACAATGTTTATAGAATTTCCATTTTTAATGGCTTAGAGAAATTTGAATCTCGAGTATAAAGAAATTGTTTTATTTAATGTGTGATTATAACATATATATTATGTATACATTATATAATACATATTACATAAAATCAAGGCATTCTTTTACTTAGAAAATATACAAAATTTCTTATTCTACATAGTTGACACAAAACTGCCTTTAATGAGCATTTGTCTTAAAAATCTAATACATCATATCTTATAAATATCTAAAAATCCTAACTGTCAACTCATCAGAAATCCATAAAAATTAATTTCAAAATCAACAATAAGTGTATATGTAGTAAATAATCGAGATAAGAGTAAATATTCAATCCTAAAAAGAAAGTTTAATGATTTGTTTGATGCTCAGTGGTTGGTTAACTGTGAAGTACTGGGCATAGACATGCTTGTCTGCATGACAAGTCTCTACATCAACAGGAATTCAAAAGCCCAGTAATAAAGACACAAGGATTTTGTAAACTAGTTAATTATTTTTAAAGAAAAACCTCTGAGATGGGGTTAAATTATTTACCTAGTTCATCATTAAAATTCAGTAGAGAAAACATTAAATCCTGATACTAATTTCAGTGCTGTTTATAAGAGTGTTTTTCATCAGAAACTATTACATACAGCTATTCATACAATCTATGGATTGTTTGAAGAAAGGACCAATTTATTCTTTTAATATGTTTAATAATTGGTCAGCCAGTTTTTACAATTTTCTATGCTAGGTCTTGAAGCTGCAGTGGCAAACTAACTATTTTATTTGCCTTAAAAGTCATGGGAGTCCCCAGAAATAATGAGAGCTAAAAGATAATCATAGTGCATCTGGCAGGCACTACTGTGTGAAAGACAAACTCCCATCAGGAAGGGTCATCTAATTCAGTATTCAAATATCAATGAGTGTTTTCTGTAGAAAGAAACTCCTCTAATCAATGGACTAAAGGTGACGAAGAAAAGCTACGTAAATACAGAATAAAGACAGGATGGGGAGTACTGGAGCCAAGGATGTGAATGAGTGCTATGGGCCCAATGAGAAGCTTGGACAATGCAATGAAAGCAACAGCTGGAAGGACCTCAAATTGTATACACAGTAGAGTAGTAGTATACATAGTACAACAAGATATATGGGAACCTATATAGAGAAAGAAGTAGGTAATAAATAATAAAATACTTATAATCACTTTCAGGAAAGGAGATATCATTGAAGAGATTGGTGATGTTTTAGGTGCTAACATAACTGGGCAGGATGGTGGAATTGCCAATGGAAAATAAGAAAAAAAGGGTGTGGACTTGGTGTGGGCAGGGATTAAGGTTATGTTCTGAAAGGGGGAGAATTGTTTCAGGGGGAAGGAACACTTTTCAGCATGCTGAATTTGACTGGCTTTTTGTCCATCAAGTGAAGGTGTCCAAGAGGACCTTGACCTGGAGCCCAACAGACAGTTCTGGGAAGGAGACACAGATGTAGTGTCTGCATTATATAAGTCATTTATTTTACAGATGGTTGGTTATATATTTCTTTGAACATGAGTCTAATGAGAATGGCAGAATGCCTTCAAGTCCTGAAAATATATTACATAGATAGAGAAAAAGAAGTTCAAACGGAGTATTTTGAATTATCTGATGGGTGTAAAGAACATGAGGGGAGTATTGAGACATTGATTCCAAGGATGAAATAATTCCAAGAAGTGTGAGTAATCAACATGTCAAAGGTTACGGTGAAGAGCATAAGACAAATGTCTGTAATGGACTTAGCCATTAATTTGGTTTCTTATTAATGTGATAAATCCATGATTTATAAATCATAGGCAAAAATGAAAACAACCATTGTATCATTCTTAATATGAAACACAATGTAATTAGCTCTAAGACAGCAATTTTGAATATTTCTTGAAAGAATGAAAAAACATGAACTTACTTATCAAATTGTAGAACATATGATCTTTGGTTAAGCCATCAAATTTCAAATAAAGTATTACTTAAAATAAATGTAAAGAAATGATAAAAAAGGTTATAATGAACCTTTAACAGTAAATAATGAACTCATGTCCATTTCCCCAAAAAGAGAATAGAAATAAGAATAGATTTACAAAGTACTTAATTTTTTTTTTCATGATAGGTACAAAAATGTACATTGGATAAGAAGAGCAGGTTAGTCAGATACACCTCTGATTATGTCTCACATTACTGAAGATAACTGTCAAAATTTTACTGTGAGAAACAGTTTTCTATTTCTGGACCAAATAAATATTTGCCTTATTATTTTTACTATAATGAGACACCAATCTTTAGTTCAATACTTAAGTGATCATAACATGATTGAGAAAAAATCACATAGTTGCAGTTAATTAACATTATTGTTAACATCATATGATAATTTTTAATTTAAAAAGATGATTATACAGTAAAATTACCATCTATAGAAGCCTCAACCTGTGTGTCACCCCAACATGAAGGATCTGACATAAGACAAGAACTTACACCATTTATCAGTTACTGCCCTCAGTCTCCGGCCAGGTATGACACCTAGAGATTGACTTCCATTTCTTACAGTTAATTTGCTTCAAGCAGGAATCTTTATTTTTCCAGGCTAGCTTCCATGAGCTTGTTTATTACAGACTGAGAGGTGTACTTATTCCTTGGATTATTTTTCTGGTCATGCATGCTGATTTCATTTTGCTAACAGTAAGGAACTTCAGGTACTTTGTCCCCCAGAGATTTAATGGCTAGGGGCAGAAAAATTGTCCCAATCAATTAATTTGTCTTCCTATTACTTTTAATACATTGATGTGAAACTGGAATAAATTTCCATAATATTGAATTACAGGAAAATGAAAAAAATCAGTGTTCCAGTTGTATGGTACAGACATACATATAGCATACAGAAAAATGGATAAAGTTTTCTGTTTAAATTTCTTTTTTTGGGGAGTCTTACCTTAGGCCCCCCCAAATCATTTGGGCTAAAATAATTTTGTTTTTAGTTTATGTTTTATAATGTTGTTTTGGAAATCATTTTGTATAAATTAGTCATCAGAAATTCCTATTTATCAATCCTCCCACAAAACTGTAATATATTATAGATGCTATGGCTGTTGAAAAATATTGTAAGAACAGAATTTTTTAAAAATTATTTTATTGTTGGTCAATTACAGGTGTCTGCATTTACTCCCACCCAGCCCCTCACCCCAGCCATCACCACCTCCATCCCTTGCTTCCTCCCCACCTTGGTTTTGTTCACATGTCTTTTATAGTTGATCCTGAAAACCCTTCCCCCCTTCCCCCATTATCCCTTCCTACCTCCATTCTGGTTACTGTCAGATTATTCTTAATTTCATCATCTCTGGTTTTATTTTGCTTGCTTGCTTGTTTTGTTGATTAGGTTCCAGTTAAAGGTGAGATCATATGGTATTTGTCCCTCACCGTCTAGCTTATTTCACTTAGCATAATGCTCTCCAGTTCCATCCATGCTGTCACAAAGGGTAGGAGCTCCTTCTTTCTCTCTGCTGTGTAGAATTATATTGTGTAAATATACCATAGTTTTTTTATCCACTCATTTACTGATGGGCACTTGGGTTGCTTCTAGCCCTTGGCTAATGTAAATTATGCTGCTATGAACAGTGGGGTGCATAGGTTCATTTCTATTGGTGTTTCGGGTTCTTAGGATATAATTCCAGCAATGGAGTTGCCGGGTCAAAAGGCAGTTCTAGTTTTAGTTTTCTGAGGAAATTCCATACTGTTTTTCACAGTGGCTGCACCAGTATCCATTCCCACCAACAATGCACTAGGGTTCCCTTTTCTCCATATCCTCTCCAACACTTTGTGTTTGTTCATTTGCTTATGATGGCCATTCTCACTGGTGTGAAATGGTATTTTATTGTGGTTTTAATTTGCATCTTCCTGATGGCTAGTGATGCTGAGCGTCTTTTCAGTGGATTGAGCGCTGGCCTGCAAACCAAAGGGTACAAACTCAGGTCACATGCCTGGATTGTGGTCCATGTCCCAGTGGGGGGGGGTGGTCCACAAGAGACAACCACACATTGTTTTTTCTCTCCCTCTCTTTCTCCCTCCCTTCCTCTCTGTCTAAAAATAAATAAATAATATCTTTAAAAGTGTCTTTCCTTTCATACACTTACCTTTTATTTCTATTCAAATACTTCTAAAAACAACTTTGTTCTCTCTCTTTTAACTTAAGGATATATGGTATTTATCTTTATTTTTTGTTTTTTAAGTATATTTTATAAATTATGCTATTACAGTAGTCCCAATTCTTTCTCTCATTTCTCCCCCTCTGCCTGCATCCCTACCATTCCCTTCACCTTAGTTCATGTCCATGGATCATACATATAAGTTCTTTGGCTTCCCCATTTCCTACACTGTTTTTAACTTCCCCTTGTCTATTTTGTGCCTACTATTTATCATTCTTATTCCCTGTACCTTATCCTTCATACTTCCCCTCCCCCTCCCCACTGATAACCCTCCTCATGATCTCCATTACTGTGATTCTATTCCTGTTCTAGTTGTTTGCTTAGTTTTAGTTTTTGTTTTTTAGGTTTGTTGTTGATAGCTGTGAGTTTGTTGTCATCTTACTGTTTATACTTTTATCTTCTTTTTCTTAGATAAGTCCCTTTAACATTTCATATAATAAAGGCTTGGCGATGATGAACTCCTTTAACTTGACCTTATCTGGAAAGCACTTTATCTGCCCTTTCTTTCTAAATGATAGTTTTGCTGGACAGAGTAATCTCGGATATAGGTCCTTGCCTTTCTTGACTTGGAATACTTCTTTCCAGCCCCTTCTTGCCTCCAAGCTTTGTTTTGAGAAATCAGCTGATAATCTTATGGGCACTCCTTTGTAAGTAACTGTCTCCTTTTTTCCTGCTGCTTTTAAGATTCTCTCCTTATCTTTCATCTTGGGTGATGTAATTATGATGTGTCTGTCTTGGTGTGTTTCTTCTTGGATACAACTTCTTTGGGACTCTCTGAGATTCCTGGACTTGCATATGTATTTCCTTCACCAGATTGGGGAAGTTTTCCTTCATTATTTATTCAAATAATTTTTCAATTTCTTTCTCTTCTCCTTATGGCATCCCTCTGATTTGGATGTTGGAACATTTAAAGTTGTCCCAGATGAACCTAATCCTCTCCTCATTTTTTTGAATTATTGTTTCTTCATTTTGTTCTGGTTGGATTTTATTTTTTTCCTTTTGGTCCACATTGTTGATTTGAGTCCTCATTTCCTTCCCTTCACTTTGGTTCCCTGTATATTTTCCTTTATTTCACTTTGAAAAGACTTCATCTGTTTCTTGATTTTGTGACAGTACACAGTCATTTCTCTTAGCATCCTGATTACCGGTGTTTTGAACTCTGCACCTGATAGGTTGTCTATCTCCTCGTCATTTAGTTTTTCTTGGAGGTTTGATCTGTTCCTTAATTTGGGCCATATTTCTTTGTGTCAATACACCTGTTACTGTTTAAGAGGCAGAGCCTTAGATATTTGTCAGTGCAGGCAATCCACTTTCTGGATTATGGGGTTCTATGTGGGGGAGGGGTCAGAGAGGGAACAATGCAGCTTGCTCCCTTGCTTGGCTCTCACACCACTTTCCATCACTTCCCTTGCTTCCACAAGCAAATTGTTCCCTTTCAGGTTCTGATTCCCATGTGGGTGTGCTTGTGTATGTTCCAGGATCCTGTGGGTCTCTCAAACAGACCCTGCTGTGCTGCTGGGAGTTTCTCCTGCTGCCATAGCCCCCAAAGGTTTTTGTAGTCAGAGGTTTTGAGCCTTTAGTTTCCTGCACTGGAACCCTGTGTTGTGGGGTTTGTCTTACTCCCTGATTGTTCCTCCCAGCTTATTCACATTTGAATGTCGGAAATCCCATCAGCCAGTCACTACCTCACTCACCCCACCCATTGCCTGCTGAGCATCCTCTCCACCCCTCCTACCGGTCTGGATGAATGTTTCTTCTTTAACTCCTTGGTTGTCAGACTTCCATGAAGTTTGATTTTCTGGCAGTTCTGGTTGTTGTTGATTTTTTTTTTTTCAATTGGTTGTTATCCTTCTTTTGGTTGTGCGAAGAAGTGCATCATTTGTACCTACACCTCCATCTTGGCTGTCTCTAAATCTGCCTGGTATTTATTCTTAAACCCACCTTTCCCTTTCATAAGCTAAAATACACAATGTATTGTCTGAGGATAGTACTCTTTGTATTTCAAGATCCCTTGAAAATGGACTTTATTTACTTTTCAATATTTTTGTTATTTTATCTCTTTTCCCATTTTGTATACCCAAAATTTATTTCAATATATGGGATTTGTTAGAAAATAAACTCATAAATCTAAAGCTTCCTTAGCTAGTGCTTTACTGCCCCTCCTCACTACCATCATGTATAGACAAGAGATGATCTATACTCATCTCTTAAGAATTTCAACATACAGTTTTTTTTTTCTAATAGCCTGGACTTCTGAGTTTTCTCCTCAAAAGATTTTGCCTCCCCCACTGTAATCATCTTAACTCACACCAATAACCTTGAAATCCCTAAAAAATTTCCATTCCAAACCTCCTTATGTCATTCCATCATCTTCTTACTTTTGAGCCCTCTCTATTAACCCAATTGCTACCATTTCTAACCCCTACCAGATATGCGAGGAGCCCTCACTGCTTACCATTTCTAACTGCTTGTCCAATACTCATCTTCATGTCTGTCTTTGTTCAGGATATAGTCTACTGGCCATGACTACGATCATTCCCTAGTACACCATTATCATCTCCTTGTTCCTTAGTCCTTGTTTCCTTCAAATGGCAAAAATACCAACAAATCTTGCTCAAGTCAACTCTTTATCCACTGTACCCTTCTAGGTAGGTAGCTTAGCAACTCTAGAGGAACCCCCTACAACTACCCTCCAGTGTTTACCGGGAATTCTGTAAGTTCTGTAGTCCATAATCTCTCTCTGTTCTCAACAACTCTTTTATACTCCTTTCTTCTCCTCATTGCATAACTTACTCTTCTCCCTGTTACTTTAAACAGCTCCCCTTTTTCATAAACAACCAGGCTCTCATTAGGTGTGATAGCTTCCATGCCTTAACCTACCTAAAGATATGACTTGAGCCTTGGCTGATGTGACTGACTTGGTTGGAGTGTCGTCCAGTGGACTGAAAAGTCATGGTTTTGATTTCTGGTCAGGGTAATTGCCTAGGTGGTGGGTTCCTCCAGGTCACATAATAGAGGCAACTGATGGATGTTTTCCTTCACATTGATGTTTCCCTTTCTAACTCCCTCTTTCCTCCTCTCTCTAGAATCAATAAGCATGTCCTTGGATGAGGATAAAAAAAATATGGCTCAAATAATTGTTCCAACTGTGTTCTATAATACACTCCTTCTAATGTATCGTTTTCATTAGCATAGAAACATGCTATAATATATCTCATACTTAAAAAAATTCCATGTTGCACATTCCACCTAGAACTACCTACATGTTTCTCAGCACAAGAAAATTTCTCATTTTCCAGAGAACATTTCATTTTCCAGATTAGGGATGTTTTCCTTCATTATTTGTTCAAATAAGTTTTTAATTTCTTGCTGTTGTTTTTCTCCTTATGGCACCCCCATGATTCGGATATTGGAACAGTTTCATGTCCTTGTGATGCTTGCATCCTTCCTTCAGTCATTCTTAAAAACATTGCAATTAGCTTTTCTTACTTAGTAGTACTTACTTACTGTGTAGTATGGCTAACAGAGATATTATTTCATTTCTGAATCCTCAACACCTACACAAATTATATTTTCAAAAATATTTGTCAAATTGGTGATAAATTTTTTTTAAATTCACCATATATTCATGTCTTATAAGAGTCTTGTAAGTTATTTCTTTTATCACCACTTAGAATTAAGACCAAAATAAAATTTGACATGACTTTATAATAAAATTAATTTGATCCAACTCTTTATATAATCCAATGTATTTATATATTATAGTGTGTTTTATTCACTGGTTATTATGAAAAGAAAAATTAGATTTTTCTTATTTTTACTTATAAATGTGTTTTAGAAATAGCAAAGTGAATTCTAGTGATACTTGTCCTGATTCAGTGAGTATGTAAGTGTAAAAATTACTAAGAAAATATGTTTAATTAAGAAAATGCAATCAGTCTTCATGTACCAAAAATAATTAGCACAGCAGGATGCTATTCAGTTGTTGATTAAAAAATATATTTATATATTTGTAATAATTCTATTTTCTATGGTTTCACTGTGAAATGAAACTAGAAAAGATATATTATTTTAAGTGTTTTTATTGATTATGCTATTACAGTTTTCACAAATATTTGCCCTTTATCCCCCTCCACCTTGTCCCCTAAACCCTCCTGCATTCCTCCACCGTTAGTTCATATCCATGGGTTTTAGATATAAATTCTTTGAGTCCTATATTTCCTATAGCATTGTTTATCTCTCCCTGTCTATTTTATGCCTACTAATTATGCTTCTTCTTCCCTGTACCTCTTCCCCTCTATTCCTCTCTTCTCCCACCCCACTGAAATCCCTCCATTGATGTCCATTTCTCTGATTCTTTTCCTGTTGAAGTTGTTTGCTTAGTTTTTGTTTTCACTGTTTTTCTTTTCTTTTAGGTTAATTTATTGATAGTTGTGAGTTTGTTGTCATTTTACTGTTTATATTTTTATCTTCTTTTTCTTAGATAAGTCCCTTTAACATTTCATATAATAAAGGCTTGGTGATGATGAACTCCTTTAACTTGACCTTATCTGGAAAGCACTTTATCTGCCCTTCCATTCTAAATGATAGCTTTGCTAGATAGAGGAATCTCGGATGTAGGTCCATGTCTTTCATGACTTAGAATACTTCTTTCCAGCCCCTTCTTGCCTCCAAGCTTTCTTTTGAGAAATCAGCTGACAGTCTAATTGGAACTCCTTTGTAGGTAAGTGTCTCATTTTTTCTTGTTGCTTTTAAGATTCTCTCCTTATCTTTCATCTTGGGTAATGTAATTATGATGTGCCTTGATGTGTGCTTCCTTGGGTCCAGTTTCTTTGGGACTCTGTGAACTTCCTGGACTTCCTAGAAGTCTATTTCACTTTCCAGATTAGGGAAGTTTTCCTTCATTATTTGTTCAAATAAGTTTTCAATTTCTTCCTGTTGTTCTCCTCCTGGCAACCCCATGATTCGGATATTGGAATGCTTCATGTTGTCTCAGAAGTTTGCATGTCTCTCTCACTTTTTTTAATTCTTGTTTCTTTTCTTTTTTTTTTTTTTGGCAACCAAGAATCTGTTATATTTGACAATAGGTGTCAAGGGCCTTGAACACATGCATATATTTTTAAAAAAATTTTTTGTTATTCGATTACAGTTGTGTGCCTTTTTTCCGCATCCATCCACCCCACCCCAACTGAAACCCCCTCCCTCCCCCACCTCCACCATCCCCCTTGATTTGGTCCACATGTCCTTTATAGCAGTTCCTGTAATCCCTTCTCCTCACTGTCCCCTCGCCACTTCCTCTGGCCCATTGTTAGATTGTTTTTAACTTCAATGTCTCTGGTTATATTTTGTTTGCTTTTTTCTTCTATTTATTATGTTCCAGTTAAAGTTGAGATCATATGGTATTTGTCCCTCACCGCCTGGCTTATTTCACTTAGCATAATGCTCTCCAGTTCCATCCATGCTGTCACAAAGGGTAGGAGCTCCTTCTTTCTCTCTGCTGTGTAGAATTCCATTGTGTAAATATAACATAGTTTTTGGATCCACTCGTTTGCTGATGGGCACTTAGGTTGCTTCCAGTACTTGGCTATTGTAAATTGTGCTGCTATGAACATTGGAGTGCACAGGTTCTTTTGGATGGGTGTTTCAGGGTTCTTAGGGTATAATCCCAGCAGTGGAATTGCTGGGTCAAAGGGCAGTTCCATTTTTTGTTTTCTGAGGAAATTCCATACTGTTTTCCACAGTGGCCTCACCAGTCTGCATTCCCACCACCAGTGCACTAGGGTTCCCTTTTCTCCACATCCTCTCCAACTTTTGTTTGTTGATTTGTTTATGTTGACCACTCTGACTGGTGTGAGATGGTACCTCATTGTGGTTTTAATTTGCATCTCTCTGATGACTAGTGATGCTGAGCATCTTTCCATATGTCTCTGGGCCCTCTTTATGTCTTCCTTGGAGAAGTGTCTGTTCAAGTCCTTTGCCCATTTTTTAATTGGGTTGTTTGTCTTCCTGGAGTGCAGTCGTGTGAGTTCTTTTTGTGTTTTGGAGATTAAATCCTTGTCTGAGATATCATTGGCAAAGATCTTTTCTCATATTGTCGGTTCACTTTGTAATTTTGTGCTGCTTTCTTTAGCCTTGCAGAAGCTTTTTATTTTGATGAGGTCCCCTTTGTTTATTCTTTCCTTTATATCCCTTGCTTTAGGGGATGTGTCTGTGAGGATGTTGCTGCATGGAATGCCTGAGATTTTCCTGCCAATGTTTTCCTCAAGGACTTTTATGGTGTTACGGCTTATATTTAAGTCTTTTATCCATCTTGAGTTTATTTTCGTGTATGGCGTAAGTTGGTGATCGAGTTTCATTTTTTTGCATGTAGCTGTCCAGATCTCCCAACACCATCTGTTGAAGAGGCTGTTTTTGCTCCATTTTATGCTCCTGCCTCCTTAGTCAAATATTAATTGACCATAAGGAGTTGGGTTTATTTCTGGGCACTCTGTTCTGTTCCATTGGTCTATGTGCCTGTTTTTATGCCAGTACCAGGCTGTTTTGATTACAGTGGGTTTTTAATACAGTTTGATATCAGGTATTGTGATCCCTCCTGCTTTGTTCTTCTTTCTCAAAATTGTTGCAGCTATTCAGGGTCGTTTATGTGAGGAGCTGCAAATAAGACACCACTCTCGAGGGAAGGTGAATGGTCAGAGGCAAGCCGCCAAAGGCAATCTTTATTGTCCAAGCTTCTAATATATAGCCTTTTGCTATATAACTTTGTTACATAAAGTGTTTTTACTTTTTACACACATGATTCCATCATAAGCTGTAACATAGCAATCACCATGGTAGGTATATTATGGGTTCTTGGTACTAAGGTTACCTCTATAGTAACTTACTTCTGTATACTCAATGGGGTGATTCTTTGGTTACTTCTATGGTAACTTTACCTCAGCCAATAAGGGTTTGTTATGTGGTCATGACTCCATTGGTTACAGAGCCAGCCTTGGTTATGGAGCATGTGGCCTTCCACAGAATCCCTGTAACCAGGCCCTGGTTATGGAGCATGTGGTGTTCCACAGAATCCCTGTAACCAGGTTTTACGTTCTGTAACCAAGGATGAGGAATCTAGGTTTTGATCACCACATTTATGGTTCCATATGAATTTCTGAAATGTTTCTTCTATATCTGTGAAATATGTCATGGGTATTCTAATAGGGATTGCATTGAATCTATGAATTGCTTTGGGTAGTATGGCCATTTTGATGATGTTAATTTTTCCAATCCATGACCATGGTACATGCTTCCATTTGTTTGTGTCTTCCTTAATTTCTTTTTTCAGTGTTGTGTAGGTTTCTGAGTATAGGTCTTTTACCACCTTGGTTAGGTTTATTCCTTAGTACTTTATTTTTCTTGTTGCTATATCAAATGGGATTTTTTTTCCTGATTTCTGTTTCTGCAGTTTTTCTGTTGGTATACAGGAATGCCTTTGATTTCTGAATATTGACTTTGTATCCGGCTGTTTTGCCAAATTCATTTATTAGGTCAAGTAGTTTTTTGGTGGAGTCCATAGGATTTTGCATGTACACTATAATGTCATCTGCAAACAGTGACAGTTTCATTTCCTCCTTTCCAATTTGGATGCCTGTTATGTCTTTTTCTTGTCTGATTGCTATGGCCAGGATGTCCAATACGATGTTGAATAGGAGTGGTGAGAGAGGGCATGCTTATCCTCTTCCTGATCTTAGTGGGAAAGCTCTAAGTTTTTGTCCATTGAATATGATGTTGGCTGTAGGTCTCTCATATATGGCCTTTATTATGTTGAGGAATGCTCCCTTTATTCCCACTTTGCTGAGTGTTTTTATCAGAAATGGGTGCTGTATCTTATCAAATGCTTTTTCTGCATCTATTGATATGATCATGTGATTTTTGTTTTTGCTATTGCTGATGTGAAGTATTATGTTCATTGATTTGCAAATATTGTACCATCCTTGCATCCCTGGGATGAATCCCACTTGGTCATGGTGGATGATCTTTTTAATGTATTGCTGGATGCGATTTGCCAATATTTTGCTGAGAATTTTAGCATCTATGTTCATCAGCAATATTGGCCTGAAGTTTTCTTTGTTCGTTGTGTTGTTATCTGGTTTTGGGATTAGGATGATGCTGGCTTCGTAAAAAGAGTTTGGGAGTCTTCCATCAGTTTGGATTTTTTCGAGTAGTCTGTGAAGGATAGGGGTTAGCTCTTCCTTAAATGCTTTGTAGAGTTCTCGTGTGAAACTATCTGCTCCAGGGCTTTCGTATCTTGGGAATTTTTTGATTCCTGCTTCATTTATGTCTTGTGTTATTTGTCTGTTCAGGTTTTCTGCTTCATCTTCATTCAGTTTTGGAGGATTATATTTTTCTAGAAATGTGTCCATTTCACCTAGGGTTTCCAAATTCTTGGCATACAGTTCTTCATAGTAATTTCTTACAATCATTTGTATTTCTGTGGTATCAGTTGTAATCTCTCCTCTTTCATTTCTAATTGTGTTTATTTGGATCCTCTCTCTATTTTTCTTGATGAGCCTACTTAAAGGCTTGTTGATTTTGTTTATCTTTTCAAAGAACCAGCTCCTGGATTCATTGATCCTTAGAATTGTGCTTTTAGTCTCTATGTCATTTAACTCTGCTCTGATCTTAGTTATTTCCTTCCTTCTGCTTCCTCTGGGCTGTCTTTGTTGTTCTTCCTCAAGTTCTTGTAGGTGTAGGGTTAGCTTGTTTGTTTGAAATGTTTCTATCTTTTTCAGGTAGGCCTGTATTGCTATGAACTTCCCTCTCAGGACTGCCTTTCCTGTTTCCCATAGGTTTTGGGTTGTTGTAAGTTCATTTTCATTTGTTTCCAGAAAGTTTTTGATTTCTTCCCTAATCTCGTTCTTGACCCATTCATTGTTTAATAGCGTGCTATTCAGTCTCCATGATTTTGAGTGTTTGGGGTTTTTTCCTTTCGGGTTGGTTTCTAGTTTCAGTCCCTTGTGGTCAGAAAAAAATGCTTGATATGTTTACAATTTTCTTGAATTCGTTGAGGCTTGCTTATGTCCTATCATCTTGTCTATCTTTGAAAACGTTCCATGTACACTTTAAAAGAATGTGTATTTTGCTTCTTTGGGATGAAAAGCTCTATATATATCACTTAAGTCCATTTCATCTAGGGTATTGTTAAGGACACAGTATCGTTGTTGTTGATATTTTGTTTGGAAGACCTGTCTATTTTTGACAGTGGGGTGTTAAAGTCCCCTACTATGATTTTGTTGCTGTCAATATCTTTCTTGAACTACTCCAAGATTTTCTTTATGTATTTGGGTTTTCCTATGTTGGTTGTATATATATTTACAATGTTTATGTCTTCTTGGTGGATTCTTCCTTTGCGTATTATGAAGTTCCCTTCTGGGTCTCTATGGCTCTTCTTTTGAAGTCTATTTTGTCTGATATGAGTATTGCTGCCCCTTCTTTTTTTTTTTTCCTGTCCGTTTGCTTGGAAAATTTGTTTCCAGCCCTTCACTTTCAGTCTGTGTAAGTCTTTTGTCCTGAGATGGGTCTCTTGTGGGCAGCACATGTGTGGGTCTTGTTTTCTTATCCATTCAGCTATTCTATGTCTTTTCATTGGAGCATTTAATCCATTTACGTTTAAGGTTATTATCGATAGGTAGTTATTCATTGCCATTTTTTCCTACCTGTGTTCCTCTCTCTTTCTCGTTTCCTTCCTTTCCTTAAAGCAGTCCCTTTAGCATCTCTTGCAGAGCTGGTTTGGTGGAAGTGTATTCTTTTAGATTTCTTTTGTCTGGGAAACTCTTTATTTGGCCTTCTATCTTGATTGAGAGCCTTGTTGGGTAAAGTAAGCTTGGTTGCAGTCCTCTGGTTCTCATTACTTTGAATATTTTTTGTCATTCTCTTCTGGCTTGGAGCGTTTCCATTGAGAAGTCAACTGCTAACCTTATTGGGGCTACCTTGTATGTTACTTCCTTTTTCTCCCTTGCTGCCTTTAAGATCCTCTCTTTGTCTTGGAATTTTGCCATTTTAATTATGATGTCTCTTGCAGTTTGCCTCTTGCTTAGGACTCTCTGTGTTTCTTGGATTTGGGTGACTTTTTCTCTCCTCAGATTAGGAAATTTTCCATCATTACTTTTTCAAACATGTTTTCTATCCCTTGCTCTTCTT
Source organism: Desmodus rotundus (assembly GCF_022682495.2). NCBI lineage: Eukaryota > Metazoa > Chordata > Mammalia > Chiroptera > Phyllostomidae > Desmodus > Desmodus rotundus. The sequence goes on from NC_071394.1 coordinate 62,404,138, forward strand.
CTTCTGATATTCCTATAATACGGATATTGTTACGTTTCATGTTGTCCTGCATTTCCCTTATTACCTCTTCATTCTTTCTGAGCCTCTTTTCCTTTTTTTCTCTTTCTGGTGTTTCTTTCTACTTGGTCCTCCAGCTTGCTGATCCGATCCTCTGCTTCATCAAGTCTGCTTTTCATTCCTTCTACTGTGTTCTTCAATTCAGAAATTGTATTCTTCATTTCCTCTTGGCTCTTGTTGATAGTTTCTATTTCCTTTTTCATGTTAATATAATTTTCAGTGAGTTAATTGTAGTTTCCCTGTAGTTTCTGGTAGTTCTCTTTGACCTCAGAGAGCTCAGTGAGCTTCCTGATGACCATTGCTTTGAACTCAGTATCTGATAGTTGACTTGCCTCTTTTTCAGTTAGCATTCTTTCTGAGGCTTCTTCCTTTCCTCTCATTTGGGGATTGTTTCTTTGTCTTCCCTTTGTTTGTGAGACTCTTCTTGTTAGCCTCTGCTTCTTAAATTGCTCTATTCTGACTCCCTGGGTTTATGGTATGAACTTCTATGGTGGAATGCCAATGGGATTCAGTGGTGCTGTCTCCTTAATCTCCTGTACTCACTGGTCTTGAGCTGATGTATGGGTGTAACACTGTCTACCTCTGGTCTTTTCAGCACTCCAGGTTCTATTTTCTCACCTGTGGGTAAAAGAGGAAAGGGCGGGGGAAAGGAAAGGAAGGTAAAAGGGAATAGAAAAGGAAACGAACGAAGAAGGAAGGAATAAAGAAAGATTGGAGGCAAGATAAGAAGGAATTTTAACAAAAGTTAAAACAAAAGAATAAATAAAAGAAGGCAAGAAGAAGGAATAAAAATGTAAAAGATGGAAGGAAGAAGGAATTAAAAAAGAAAGAAGGACAGAAAGGAAGAAGGAATTCACGGTGAAAGGAGGAAAGAAAAAAAAAAGTCTTCTGCTGGCTTTAAACCAGTCAGGTTAGTTCTGCTCATCTTCCTGTCTGTGAAACTGGAGGCGGTGGTTGGAATGATTGGTTTCACTTTTTTCCCTTCCTGAGCCACACTCTTCACTGTTGTTCAGCCTTAAGTCCAGTTCCTCAGGGTCCTTCTGCTCCCCACTAGGCCTTTACTTCACCAGTTGTGCTTTCCTTGAGTTGCACCAATTAGGGGCAACTCACACTCCCCCTTCTTGCTCTTTGCTGTCTTAGATTCTAGGGGCTCTTGGTGCTGCTATGGGATAGTCCAGGCCCCTACTGGGTTGAGTCTTTCCAGGGAATGCAGTCTCCCCTAGCCCTCAAGCTCCCCTCTGCTGGGTGTTCTGCCTTCATTCTATAGAGCCAGAAGGCCCTGCAGAGCTCTGTGTGCAGGGGCTATGTAGGAGTTGTTCAGAACTGGTACTTTTAGGTGTCATCCCTGGCAGGCAGCCAAGCGTTTGATCAGCGGATCTGCCACTTTGGGTCTGGGTCTTGTGCATCCGACTGGTGGGTCGGTCTGGGACTGAGTCGTGGGGGGCAGGAGGGGCAGGCCGGTCTGTTGCTTTGGGACTGAGTTGCACGCAGCCAGTTAATTCTTGTTTCTTTATTCTGTTCCTGTTGGATGCTTATTTTTTCCTTTGTTCCAAATGATTGCTTTCAGTCCTGGCTTCCTTCCTGTCGTTGCTGGTTCCCTGATTATTTCACTTTATTTCATTTGGGGTATCATTCATTTGTTTTTCATTTTTTGACCAAGCTCAATGAGATCTGTGAGCATTTTGGTACTGGGGCTTTAAATTCTCCATCAGATAGGTTGGCTATCTCCTCTTCACTTAGTTCTCTTTCTGAGGTTTTACTCTGTTTTTTCATTTGGTTCATATTCTTTGTCTTGGCACACCTGATAAGTTGTAAGGAGGCAGGGCCTTAGATATTCACCCCAGCAGGGCAACCCTCTTTGCTGTGCTGAGGGGGAGGGACCAGAGAGGGAACAATGCAGCTTGACTGCTTATCTCTAGTCCACTTTCCAATGGACTTGTGTGAGGCTGGGAGTTTCTCCCACTGTGGCAACCGCCATAGTCCACAGTCAACTCTGAGTCTCAGTTTCCCCTTAAGTCAGCCCTGCCTGCACCGCTGTGTTGCAGCCAGCCCCGCCTGCTTGGTCAGGCACCTCATGGTGGTTTTTCTGAGCCAGACTGCACAGCAGTCAGCCACCTTACCTGTATGGTTGTTCTGGTTGACTTTTTCTTTAATTCCTTGGTTGTCAGAGTTCCGTGCAGTTTGATTTTCTGGTACTTCTGGTTGTTTATTGATTTTAGATTTGTTGTTATCCTCCTTTCAGTTATGTGAGGAAGCAAAAGGTTTCTATCTATGCCTCCATCTTGGCCAGAACTCCCTCATCTATTTTTTTTCTTTTGAAAACTCTTATAGTTAAGTCCAAAACTTAACATTCAAATATGTCTAGTTAGTGTATATTAATGAGATATTGGCAATACAGAATAAATTTATTGGTTTATTGAGTAAGTTTTTAGTGAAGTAAATGTCAAATACAAACATTTCTGGATAAATATGGCATTTTATAGTAACTGCTCTCAAACTGGCACAAAAATTTATAGAAAATCCATAAGCTTACTAAAAATTAAATGTAATGAATAAAGCTCATAGAAATTGCAACATTATTTACAATAGCCAAGATTTGGAAGAAGTGTCCACCAGTAGATGAGTGGATAATATAGCTATAGTACATTTACAAAATTGAATACTACTCAGCTGTAAAAAAAGGAAGAAAATTTTACACTTTTCAAGAACATGGATAGGCCTGCAGAACATTATGTTAAGTGAAATAAGCCAGTCAGACAAAGACAAATTCCATATGATCTCATTCATATGTGGAAACTGAAGTAACAAGCAAAATAGAGATAGACTCATAGACAGAGAGTAGGCTGACTGGTCTGGATGGGGAGGGATACAGCAAAAAAGGAAGAGAACTCATGGATATGTATAACAAATAGTGTGGTGATTGAAGGGAGCATGGGTGGGTGAGAGTGGAAGGGGGTGGAATGGGTATAAATGGTAATAAAAATATGATAAAATAAGCTATTAAAAAGAAAAATATCTAAAAATAAAAAATAAAAGGTCATTGACAAAGAAGGCTCATTAACTCTAAAATTATTTTACTATATTAAAATGCAAAATCACACCTAGATTTGTTTTTACCATGAAAAAAACATTTTCTGGTGGCAAATTGTACATTTTTATTCTCTGACCTCTATATGAAAAAAGCTACTCTTGAAAACTAAAAACGCTGATATAGGTGTGAGCCATAATTCAAATGTTGCCAGAATTTTCCCCCAATATCTTTCTTTTTTCATTCAGAAATTAAAAAGCAAACATAAAGGGGTGGTTACTGCAAAGGTTTTGGGGAAGAAAGAATGGAAGTTTCCTGTGTATATATTAAGAAATGTAATAGTGATAAAAAAATTTTTTTGATTCAAGGTTTAACAGTGGTAAAATAAATCACAGTGGAAATGTTTTCTGGGTCTCAGAAAAGTGTGGGGGTGGGGGACTGAAAAAGGTAAATGTAGCTGAAAATTTGAAGTGAGCTGAAGTGAACAACCTGCAACTATAGATTAGAGAAACTTTTCATGTCACATCATTCCACACACAATGCATACAGTTACAGAGATGTGCACACACAAATATGGCTTTGTGGGAAGATTATTAAAAGGAAGATAGTAACAAATAAGAGAATAAGCTGTTATTCTACAAAATATACAGCAGGGCAAGGAAAGAAAAGTAGAAACTTAAGGATGCTGACTCTAAAAATTATATTGAAATAATCCATACTTAAAGATACAAAATAAAAAACTATGAACCTCCTGTTGTGTTACAGGAATGCAGGAAGATATACTCCTTAAAAAAGGAGCAGAATGCTGTAAGAAGACAGTAACCTGGAATGAAAATGCCCAGAATAAGTAATAAGATGGATAAAATAAACAAGATTTTCCAAGAAAAAATATCAAAATAGCTAGATTAAAGTACTCAGGACATAATCAAGTATAAAACAGCAATGCTGGATATCAAACAAATGATTAACAAACAAATTTGGGTAAATAAACTAAAATAGCAGTGAAAAGAGACAGAAATAAAATTATTGAGAAAGAAGTTTGTATATAGAGAGGGATAAAACCAAGGTAAATTTGTGAATACTAGATTTTACTTTAAATAAGGACTAAAAGTCACTACACCAAGTAATTGTCAGAAAAGATGAATAAAAGGAAACAAGGAATGATCAGGGCATAAGAAGCAGATTGGACATGCTTGAAGTTCTAGAGCAGGGAAATTCTTGAGGACAAGGAAAGTCTTCAATCCTCTAAAATGCTTCATCACCTGGGGTAATCTGATCTTACAAACATGCAGTTAAAAAGGCACTGATTTAAACAGTCTGCTAATGCAAAACATCAGAAATTCCAGACAATACCTTCCAAACAGTGAAAGGCTAATTTGTGGATCCATAGGAAAGGAAGCTCTGAAACTTTGTATATCAAAGCTACATAGCTCCAGAGAAATGATACGGTCTGGAGATTATTATCTAAAAGACACAAAAAGAAAATATAAAACAAATTGATGGAAACAGAATCTGTGGAAAAGATGTCAAGTGATGACTAACAATGAGCATCGGAGAATGGAGAAAAAGGGTGATATGGAGATAGACAGACACTCCAGTTGGGAGTTTCCTGTGATGCTGTGGGACAACTGTCACAGTCACCCTTAATAACCAGGCTGGGGGCCCACCAGTAGCTCATTTACTGCAAAGACCCTTGAAGACATTGGTGTACCTGCTGAATTCACTCACCATTAGAACTCTACACCCATCCAAGGTATTTAGGTACCTCTAGGGAAAAGCACAATATGTCTGTCTACTTTAATATGTAAAATAGAAAATTAAGTTATTGACTTATTGGGAAAAATCACAATCACACCAATGAGATGGATTAATTTACTGATAATTTCAGTATTAAGTGCTACCTATGTTTGTGATTTTAGTAACCTCATTTTTCTTTAGCAAGTCTCAATATCTCACACATTTAAGAGGGGACATTAAAAGTTACTTAGTGTATTTGTGTGAATGTGAGGGCTAAATAAATATTCAAATGTAATTTTAAATATATCTTAAATTTTAAAAAAAACCATCCTTAATATTGACTAATTATACATGTGGCCATATTTTGAATGATTTCCTTTACTCTTATACATTAAGGTGAAGTTAGCAAGCTACATGGATAGCCAAGGTACAGATGTAAGGTATAACACACTAGAGCTAAAAAGGTTAAAATAAGTAAACATGGCCATGATCATTGGACAAAACCATTGTGACTCTGGGAAACATGAAAAAGTGGACGAATGGAGAGGCCAGGTTGTTTTTCGTGAGTAAAGTTTTGAGGAGAAATAATATGAGGTTTGTCCAGAAGGTATCCAGCTATATAATATGAAAAATGGAGACATTTATTGAAGACAATACACAAAACATTGTACATAGGATAATTACATGTCAATCCCCTTCAAAATAGGCACCATGGGACCTCACACAGTTCTCCCACTCTCCATCAGCTGCCCCATCATATTTTCCTGAATCTCATCAATGGTCTGAAATTTGTTCCCTTTCAAAGGTGATTTTAGTTTTGGGAAAAGCCAAAATAACAGAGCTCCAAATCTGGGCTGTAGGGGGGCTGAGTCACCTTGGTGATTTGATGTTTCACCAAAAATCTATGGACAAGACATAATGCATGAGTGGTCATGTTGTCATGGTGAAGCTGTCAATCACCAGTTGTCCATAGCTAAGGACTTCTGTATCATCCGAATAGTTTCTACAGAGGAATGTTCAAGCTTAATGCAAAATTTGATGGAGATTTGTTGTTCTACTCAATCATTTTGAATGCAATGACCACATAGTACACATGCTCATTCAGTGGCATCTACCACCCCCACTGACTAGTACAGTGAAGTCATCATTGTTCACACATGTGCATTCCAATCCACTCTTGTTGGCTGCCAGGTTACATCAATGTCTCCTAAACTGTTCTTGTTAGAGTAACAATGTCTGGACTTTTTCCAGACAGATCTCATATATCCATATTCTCAAATATATGGTCCAGCATATTTTTTAAATACAAAGCAAGGTAGCAGCTTTATAGGTGAGTGTAACCCAGCAGACACAAAGTTAACCAAGAGATCCATAAAATATCTCCAACAAGACATATTGCCACCATGAACTCTAAGCTATGATACACTGAGAAGGGCACAGTATCATTTTTGTAGTATTGTTGCATAAAATGCATAGCCCTATTTCAATCATGGAAAACAGACAAATTCAAATTGAGGGCATGAGTCAATGCATGTGTGGGGACAGGACATATATGGGAAATCTCTACTTGCCTCTCAGTTTTGCTGTGAACATAAACTGCTTTAAAACAATATTAAAGGCAGAGTCTGTGTCTTAATAGGATGATTAAGAAAATGATTAGTTATGCAATTTAAAAACCTTTTAAGTATTTATATATAATGGCAAAGCCTCTTATAAAATATATTTAAAACAGCATGTTTTTATTTATTTCATTTGACCTCCTGGATTCATTAAATAATTGAGATGAATGAATTTCCATTTTCTTTACATTTAGTCTTTTTGACATTTCATGTTAGAACCTACAGATTAATGTTCACCAAGAAATAAAATAGCAGATTACATTAAAACTCTCTTTAGAATTTCTAAAATGAGTTTATATATTACTCTGTTTAATTTTATTTGAGTTTCAATTTACATTAGAAATTCAAGAACTAAGTGCATTAAATATCATTTAATGTATTTTAATCACTTCAGAATTAATCAAAATCAATAGCTTAGCAGTGACCGAAGCTCACTAATTATTGGAAGATTTAAATAGTCTTGAGGAAACAAATCAGATCTTTCCTAAAATTTTAGATAATTCATCAGAAGAATCAGGCTACCAGCTAGAGAGAATTCTACATTCTATATTTTTTCCTAGTAAACTAATGTCTCCAAAATTCATCTTATTACTGTGATATATGTAACAGATATAAGGTGAATTTTAATATCTAAATATTTTCATTCATTGTTAAACTTAATATCTAATGATAAGGCTTGCCACTGATATTTTATGTTCTCTAATAATGTATAAAGTACTTATATTTTGATTATTTACATGAATGTTATTTTCATATTCTGCTGGGTTGTTATTTCTGCTACATTTTCTTTTTCTGCTTATATGAAACTCAGGTTTAAGAAAACTGATCTCAGGTTTCATATGTCTATTTTCTTTTGTCAAAATTTTGTTTTCTTAAACTCATTTTTGGACAATTTCTTAAACTGAACCTCCTTTCCTAGAAAGGAAGATGGAAGCTAGATTCCTGAGGCTTAGAAACTACCACTTAAGAAGATTAAAAAATTATCTGTCTCAAAATATTTATCCTTGAGAAGTATTCAGTATAATTCTAGTTTTCTCTCCACACTTGAGATGGATTTCACCCAGGAACATCATCTTCCTGTGTACAAAGTGGAATACAAACAAAAAGTTGGTTAATTAATTCCCTTACTACTTCAACATCTGCTCAATGTCACTAACTCAGAGATGTCTACACTAATCACCTTCTTTCAAATCTTCTTTTAAATTACAAATCTTTCCACATTGCCAGCACTCCTGGTGTATATATATGTGTATATGCATATGCATATGCACATGTATATGTATATGTATATGTGCATATTCATTCATTTGCAATGTGCTCTGAGTGTTTGCATAAATGGCAAGTTCATGTTTCAGATAAGTTATTTTGCTTTACTGCTTTGAAATAGACAAACTCTACTGTCACAATGTAGTCTTCCCCTGACCCTTGTCCTCAGGAAAAAAATAATAATAACAGTTCCCATCCAATGATGCAATGATCTTAAACTATGGGCTACCTTTGTCCCACCAGGGGTTTCAGCTTTATTTGTTACTTTGGCTTCATATCACATCAGCAAACTTTGGACATTGGTAGTCAGGCCTTGAAGTAAATCCTATTCATAACAAACTATAGTGTTCAGATGACTTTCGGTTAATCGGGGAGCAGACCAGATACCAACAACCAAGATCATCACCTGATGTACTTAGTCAAAGTCAGATCATTTAATAGGACTACCATTCCTGGTAATGCTGTTGCTACTGTCCATGAAACCCATCTTTGTAATAATTTTTCCATTCTGTCCCTTGAATATCTAATGCAGCACATGTCAGTTGGTGACATTTTTTTGCTTTTATTTGTTTTTTATTAAATGTATTGAAGTGACATCAGTTAATAAAATTATGGAGCTTTCAAGTGTATACTTCTATAATATATCACCAGTATATTCCATTGTGTGTTCACCAGCCAAAGTCAAGTTTCCTTTCATTACTTTTTGAACTGATAGACTATTATGAGAATTTTTAAAAGATTTTATTTATTTTTTTAGAGAGAGGGGAAGGGAGGGAAAAAAAAAGAGGGTGAGAAACATCAATATGAGAGAGAAACATCGATTGGTTGCCTCTGGCACATGCCTGAAGTAGGGACCAGGCTCTCAGCCTAGGTATATGCCCAGACTGGAAATCAAACCTATGACATTTCACTTTGTAGGGCAATGCCCCATCAACTGAGCCACACCAATCAAGTTGGTGAGAATTTTTAAATAAATTTGTTGATTTCTTGGTCAGGGAAGATGGCGGCGAAGTAGGTGGGAGGGGAGCCCAGTCCTCCTTGTGCCCAGTTGGAAAACCTAGCTGATCTTCTGAGGAACAGAGTGAACAGCCAATGAGCCAATGGAATCCCAGCTTACATGAAGTTTGGAGGCAAAAATTGAAAAACAAACAGTGAGGAGAGTGTGCTGGGATGGTAAGGTCCTGGGATCTGCACCAGGACCAAGGCTGCTGCGGCCTCTGACCTGGCTCCTGCTGCAGGATACAGGGAAGAGAGTTAGGTCACTAGCTGCCTCCCTTACCAGAGCAGGGAGGGCAGCCCAGCACTAGGAGGGACCTGGGTGCTGAAAGTCGCTGGGGGAGGTAGAGATGAAGGGGGAGATACACAGAGGTGGTACACACCCAGTGGGACTGTGGACACTGGCACCAGAGAAATTGTGGTGTTGGCGAAACCTGGAGAAGGGAGGAGTTGGGCTGTGTTGGACCCTGACTTGGATAGTCTCTGGATTGGTAGAAAAAGTGGGGCTGTGTGGTACGCTTGTTAAGAACTGCGGGCAGCTGCTTTGTAAGGAACTCTCTAGCAGTGGCTGGCATATCTACAGTGAGTGGCAAAGGTGAACTCTGTGCCCTGCTAGTCTTGCACTGAGTGCCCAAAGACAGTAGCTGAGCTGAACCTTGCATCCTGCCTGCCTCTCACTACACCCTCTCAGAGTGAGTGAAGGAAAGGGAACCTTGCACCCTGCCTGTCTCAGGCTCCACACGGCAGATTGACTTATGCTGTGAGCACCTGAGTGGCTGATATGAGCCTGGAAGCTCACAGAAGAGCTTGGCCAGAGGCCAAAAAACTGTGAATAGTGCAACCCAAACCTGGTCCCCATCCTCTCAGAACCAAGGGGAAGGAGAAAAGCAAAGCCCAGCCCCCTCTTCCTATAACATCTAGGAACCAGCAGAACTCACTGAAGAGGTTTAAAGTCACCAGAAGGCTTATTATCTTTTTTTTCTTTTCCTTTTGTTTTTGAATCCTCTCTCTTCCTGCCTCCCCCCACCTTTTTTTTTCTTCTTCCAAGTGAGACAATAAGACATGGAGTTACAAAGGGTCCAGAGATAGATTGAAAGGGGGAGCACAAGGCTAATCCCAGAAACCAAGAAACTGAGACAAATGTCACTTTGCTATTCCACAGAGCTGGCATTTTATTATTTATGTGTATTTTTATTATCTTGCAATTATCTTTTTACCACTTTTATTTTATTAGTATTTTTTAATTTTTCTTCTCTATGTTTTGTTTTCCTCATTTTATTTCCCTGTTTAATTGCATTGCTTGACTGTTTTTCCTTATTCTCTCTGTATTGTGTTTTAATTTTCCTTTTTTCACTTCACCTGTGTTCCAATAACACAGAACTTTTGATTGGGTACTTTCTATTCTGGTTATCCAAGTCATTTAATTCCTGTCATATTATTGTTGTTCCAGTACTACTGTAAATAATTGTTGTTCCATACAATTGTACATACTACAAAGCAACCCTCCATGATCTTAGCCCACTCCACTTTATTCCTGAGCATTATTATTGTTGTGGTTAACTCTATTCTCTCTCACACTATGCCTACTTTCTACCCTTTACTCTCACTGTATCTCATCATCTAACCTTGCACAAGCTTTCTGTTTTCTGGATTCAGCTCACAATCCTCCTCCCCTCTAACAACAGTCTTATCTCTCTTTCACGTGTTACAAACAGTTGCTAGTTGAGTGAAATATCACAGTTAATGCTATACTTATCAAAAGAATCTCCAATCTCTTCTCTACTTGCTGGTACTTTAAACCCCATAAAACACTTTCTTGCTGTTTTAATTCATTTTGCCTATCCCCTGCCACTGACCAAATACAAGAATAGGCGGGAACTGTGAACATCAGTATACCTGCTGGAGGAGAAAAACCACCAACAAAGGAACCACTAAAAGATACAAACCCAAGTACAACAAGAGAGCCAACACAAACAGAAGAAAGGGCAAACTTAGAGTGTCCAGTCAAGGATATTAAAGACCACACCACTGAATCGCATAGATCCTACCGTAGAAGTTCACCCTACAAAGACAGCTAACAAAGTGAAATATCAGAAAGTACAGAAGCAAACAAAAAGAGTCAACAAAAATGGGGAGACAAAAAAAGAACATGCAATCAAAAGGAATGGAAGACTCCCCACTAAAAGAACTAAATCAAATGGAGGTAACCAAACTATCAGATATAGAATTCAATTTAATGGTTATAAAGATGGTCAAAGAACTCACAGACAACTACAAGGAACTGAGTGAGAACTACATCAGCATGAAAAAAAATAGAAACTATTTTAAAAAAGGAAGAAAAGGATAATAAAATCTCAGAAATAAAAAACACACTAGAACAAATTACAAGCTGGATGGATGAAGCACAGCATTGAATCAGTGAGCTGGAGGACAAGGTAGAAAAAAACACCCACAAAGAGCAAGAAAAGGAAAAGAGGCTCAGAAAGAATGAACAGGTGGTAAGGGAGCTGTAAGACAGCAGGAAACATAATAATATCAGTGTAATAGGATTCCAGAAGGAGAAGAAAAAGACCAAGCGATAGAAAGCATGTTTGAAAAAGTAATGATGGAAAACTTCCCTAATTTGATGAGAGAAAAACTCATGCAAATCCAGGAAACACAGAGAGTCCCAAGCAAGAGGAACCCAAAGAAGCCCACTGCAAGACACATCATAGTTAAAATGGCAAAATTCCAAGACAAAGAGAGAGAATCTTAAAGGCAGCAAAGTAGAAACAGGAAGTAACATACAAGGGAGCCCTGATAAGGCTAGCAGCTGACTTCTCAATGGAAACACTCTAAGCCCGAAGAGAATGTCAAGAAATACTCCAAGTAATGAAAGTCACAGGCCCGAAACCAAGATTACTCTACCCAGCAAGCCTCTCAATTAAAATGGAAGGCCAGATAAGGAGCTTCCCAGACAAAAGAAGTCTAAAAGAATACATCTCCATAAAACCAGCTCTGCAAGAGATGCTAAAGGGACTGCTTTAAGAAAAGGAAGGAAGAGAGTGAGAGAGAGAGGAACACAGTTATGAAAAAATGGCAGTGAATAAGCATCTATCAATAATAATCTTAAACATAAATGGATTGAATGCTCCAATAAAAAGAAATAGAGTAGCCAAATGGATTTGAAAGCATTACCCACACACATGGTGCCTACAAGAGACCCACCTCAGAACAAAAGACCTACAAGTACTGAAAGTGAAGGGCTAGAATCAAATATTCCAAGCAAATGGATAGAAAAAAAAAAAAGTCAGGGTGTAGCAATATGCATATCCAACAAAGTAGACTTCAAAACAAAAGAGCCATAAAAAGAGACCCAGAAGGTCACTTCATAATGCTCAAGGGAAGAATCCACTAAGAAGACATAAACATTATAAATATATATGTACCCAACACAAATACATAAAGAAAATTACACAAATACATAAAGAAAATCTTGGAGGACTTCAAGAAAGCTATTGACAGCAACACAATTACAGTAGGTCATTTCCACACCCAATGTCAAAAATGGATAGATCTTGCAAACTAAATATCAACAAACATATTGCAGCATTGAACAATGTCCTAGATCAAATGAACTTAACTGATATATATATATAGGGCCTTTCATCCCAAGGAAGCAAAATTCACATTCTTTTCAAGTGCATATTGATCCTTTTCAAAGATAGACCACATGGTAGGTCACAAAACAAGGTCAACAAACTCAAGAAGATTGAAATCATATCAAGCATTTTCTCTGACCACAAGGGACAGAAATTAGAAAACAAATTTAAGGAACAAAATAAAAAACAATCAAACTCAGGGAGATTGAATAGCATGCTATTAAACAATGAATGGGTAAATAAGGAGACCAAGGAGGAAATAAAAAAGTTCCTGGAAAAAATGAAAATGAAGTCACAACAACCAAGAATCTTATGGGACACAGCAAAGTTAGTCCTGAGAGGGAAATTCATAGCTATACAGGCCTACCTAAAAAACATAGAGACATTTCAAATAAACAACCTAACACTACACCTACAAGAACTCCAGGAACAACAACAAAGACAGCCCAGAGTAAGAGAAGGAAGGAAATAACTAAGATCAGAGTAGAATTAAATGACACGGAGACTGAAAGCACAATTCTAAGGATCAGTGAATCCAAGGGCTGGTTCTTTGAAAAGATAAACAAAATCAGCAAGCATTTAAGCAGGCTCATAAAAAAAAAAGAAAGAGAGAGAGAGAGAGAAAGGACTCAGTTGAACACAATCAGAAATGAAAGAGGGTAGATTACAGTGGATACCACAGAAATAGAAAGGATTGTAAAAAATTACAACAAAGAACTGTATGCCAAGAAATTTGAAAACCTTGCTGAAGTGGTCAAATTTCTAGAAAAATATAATCTTCCAAAACTCAGTGAAGAAAAATCAGAAAGCCTGAGCAGACTAATAACAGCTGATGAAATTGGAGCAGTAATAAAAAAAAAAACAAAAACAAAAACAAAACAAAAAAAACCTCCCAACACACAAAAACCTTAGACCAGATGGTTTCACAGGAGAATTCCACAAAGCATTTAAGGAATAGCTAACCCCTATCCTTCACAGACTATCACAAAAAAAACAAGAAGATAGAAGACTCCCAAACTCTTTTTAAAAGGCCAGCATCATCCTAATCTGAAAACTAGATAAAGACATAACAAAGATAGAAAACTTCAGGCCAATGTCACTGATGAACATAAACACTAAAATCCTCACAAAATATTGGCAAACCGCATCCAGCAATACATTTAAAGGATCATATAACATGACCAGGTAGGATTCATTTCAGGAATGCAAGGATGGTACAATATTTTCAAATCAATAAATGTAATACATCACATAAACAAAAGCAAAGATAAAAATCACATGATCATATCAATAAATGTGGAAAAAGCATTTTATAAGGTACAGCACCGATTTATGATAAAAAACACTCAGCAAAGTGGGAATAGAGGGAGCATTCCTCAACCTAATATGGGCCATATATGAGAGACATATCACCAACATCATACTCAATGGGCAAAAACTAAAAACTTTCTCACTAAGATCAGGAAGAAGACAAGGTTGTCTACTTTTACCACTCCTATTAAACATGGTATATGAAGTCCTAGCCACAACAATCAGATAAGAAAAAGAAATAAAAGGCATCCAAATTGGAAAAAAGGAAACAAAACTGTCATTGTTTGCAGATGACATGATAGTGTACATAGAAAACCTTTTAGACTCCACCAAAAAACTGCTCAACCTAATAAATGAATTTGGCAAAACAAGGGATAGAAAGTCATATCCAGGAATCAAAGGCATTTTTGTATACCAAGAATGAAATATCAGAAACAGAAATCAGAAAAAAAAATCCATTTGATATAGCAACAAGAAAAATGAAATACCTAGGAATAAACCTAACCAAGGAGGTAAGAGACTAGTACTCAAAAAACTACACAACACTGAAGAAAGAAATTAAGGAAGACACAAACAAATGGAAACATATACTGTGATCATGGATTGGAAGAATTAACATCATCAAAATGGCCATACTACCCATAGAAGGTTATAGATTCAATGCAATCCCTATTAAAGTACCAATGGCATACTTCACAGACATAAAACGAACACTTCAACAATTTATAAGGAACCATAAATGACCCCGAAGAGCTGCTGCAATTTTGATAAAGAAGAGCAAAGCAGGAGGGATCCCAATACCTGATATGAAAATGTATTACAAGGCCACTGTCATCAAAACAGCCTGGTACTGGCATAAAACCAGGCACATAAACCAATGTAACAGAACAAAGAGCCCAGAAATAAACCCAAGTTTCTATGTCCAAGTCAATTAATATTTGACAAAGGAGGCAGAAGCATAAAATGGAGTAAAAATAGCCTCTTCAACAAATGGTATTGGGAGAACTGGACAGCTACATGGAAAAAAATGAGACTGGAGCCCCAACTTACACCATACAGAAAAATAAATTCAAGGTGGACAAAAGATTTAAATATAAGTCGTGACACCATTAAAGTCCTAGAGGAAAACATAGGCAGCAAAATCTCAAATATATTCCATGCAGCAATATTTTCACTGATATGTCCCTTAGAACAAGAGACATAAAGGAAAGAATAAACAAATGGGACCTCATCAAAATAAAAAGCTACTTGAAAGTGAAAAGAAAACCAACAGTATGGGAAAACATATTTGCCAAAGATACCACAGACAAGAGTTTTATCTCCAAAATATATAAAGAACTCACATGACTCCATTCTAAGAAGAGAAGCAACCCAATTCAAAAATGGGCAAAGGCCTTGAACAGACAGTTCTCCAAGGAGGACATGTAGCGGGATCAGAAACATATGAAAGGATGCTCAGTATCGGTAGGCATCAGAGAGATGCAAATTAAAACCTCAATAAGATACCACTTCACACCAGTGAGAATGGCCATCATTAACAAAGCAACAAACAACAAATATTTGAGAGGGTGTGGAGAAAAGGGAACCCTCATGCACTGTTGGTGGGATTGCAGACTGGTGCATCCACTATGGAAAACAGTATGGAATTTCCTCAGAACACTAAAAATGGAACTGCCTTTTGACCCGGAAATTCCACTGCTTGGATTATATGCTAAGAACCCTCAAACACTAATCCAAAATCCTATGCACCCCAATGTTCATAGCAGCACAATTTATAATAGCCAAGTGCTGGAGGCAACCTAGGTGCCCATCAGAAAATGAATGAATCAAAAGCCTATTCCATCTACACAATGGAATTCTACACAGCAGAAAGAAAGAAGGAGCTCCTACCCTTTGTCACATCATGGATGGAATGGTGCATATACCTACCTTCCCCTGGTCCCACCCCCAAATCAGGGGCCAGAAGAGGGTAGGATGACTTTCTCCATATCCAATTGTCTTACTAGCCTTGTGTGTGCTTACTGTAATGTGTCCTCCTGCTGCCATCTTTCCCAGGGATGGTGGAATCTGTTGCCAGGAGCAGGACACACCACACCAAGGAGGAGTGTTTACAAGGTGCCAGCATGCTTACCCAGACAATGTGGCTTTGCTTGTTGCTGTGGGTTGTTTGTGATATCCTCCTGTGACCCCTCTTGTTCCCTGTGGTCTGGCCAGGCTACTGGTATCAATATGACTAAAAACCTAGAAAAGGATAAATTGTATATAAAATAGGGATTTGGAATTAACAGACAAAAAAGTTCAAGATCTGCTTTAATGGATTATAAAAATGTTTAGGGAAGTTATCATGGCTTGTTCTCTGTTAGGTCCTCTAAAGGTTAACCCACAGTGAACTCAAAGCAAAGATTTTTTATAAGACCATTTTAAAGTTGAATGAATAAATGAATGAAGCAATGATTACATTACACATGAGTGAAATAATTATTTTTTTCAGAGAGGGAGTAATATCTTTGATTTCTGAGTGGCTTATGCTTCAAGATTCCACAACCTCTCAATTAATTTGTTTTTTTCATTGATATCAAGATAGTTGAAGAATTATTGTTGGTTGGGCATACAAGAAAATATTAAAGAGTAGGATAATTCAAACAAAAAAGCTACAGGAATTGATTTCTGTTAATTATTCTTGTTAAGAATTTGTCAAAAGTGTAGTTAAGAATTTATAGATGATGCAGAGGAAATTGTTCCTATGTGGTCTCTCTCAATGAATAATGGATGGAGTTCAAAGAAATTCATCTGGGTGGATCCCAGAGGGCTGATACAATGACATAATATCCTATGGCTATGTTGACAGTAAGAATAGGGATAATGGGCTATTTCTGAACTTTAGCAAAAATTCATCACCTATATCAAGAGCTTCCTATCAAGGTTGTGAGAAAGTAGTAATATTTTATAGATACACATAATCACAATAAAGGGAGGTTAGGTATAGGTTCAATTTTGGCATATATCATGTTGTTTCATAAATCTGATCATCAGTTTCTGAATATTTTTCAATAGTGGTACTTTGCATATACTTCTTTTGATCGTTAAAATATGATTGCAAAATTGATACAGAACCCAGGTTCAGATGTCTGCTGCTTGGAAAGCCAATACCAGAGACGCAGGTGCTGGTGTAAGTAAAAATGGTTTGTTCAAGAGCTAGCAGCCTGAGAATATGGGGGATTCTTGTCCCAAAGCCCATCTTAGCATCTCAGTGCAGACAAAGGTTATTATAAGGAGGAAGAGGGAAAACAGAAAAAGAAATCAAGGGGAGGGTGTTGAAAAGTTCTCTACATGCACAGTCACTTCTGACAAGGACCTTGAAACTGGTCAATCTATGATCTGGTGTGTGTCATCCTGGTTTTTGTTATCCCAGTATTATGATTCAAGGTCAGCAAATCTTTCAGAACTGAAACACCTGAAGTTTGGAGTTTGTATCTGCGAAGTTAGTTTCTAGGATTTGTATATGAACATGCTTTTTATCTATAAGTAACATATTAGTTAGGGTCAGCAATTAGGGAAACATGGTCAAAAGAATGGTGGGGTGGGTTACAAAATTAATTTTTCCAGTTTATCATTCAACTTGTGAAGGCTTTTAATGCTGTTTTCATAGGAAAAAGTGTCAGCCTTGTAACCTTGAAAAATATATGTTTCTATGCATTTATGGTATTATTAGTTAGGCAAATATAAACCTCTAGGTTATTTTATATATAAAAAAATGATAATAGACATACAAGTTTGTTTTGTTACATTAATCCTATAGAAAACAATTTGTCTGGGACACAACTTTTAGTAGCACACAATGGTTTAATAAAAATCATATTCTCCAGTAGTTCCAGTCCGAGCCTAAGAAGAAGCAATTCACTAAATTGTGTCCTGGGGCATTGTAATTCACCTCACATGGGTGAACACTTGCTTTGGGAAGGTAGTTTACTTATGGCAAGATCAAATGTACCTAGTTCTGTTTTGCAATGACAACAGTAACTTGTATGAGAGAATAATACTTTTTCTTTTTTGCATTATTTCTTCAGCCTCTTCAAAATTTAGTATGAATTTTAGTACCTTCTTAATCAATTTTCTCTTCATAACAGTATAATGTTAATAAGGTGACATAACCTTTTTAATTATATAAAGAAGAATTAGTGAGGCATTTTGTGTAGGTGTGTGTGTGTGTGTGATTTTTCTCTCTTCAACAAAGGTTTCTCTTGATGCTACAAGGCTACACTGATCTCCATTTATACTATGTCTAGAGTCATTAAGTGACTGTCATTTAAGACACATTTATTGCAGTACTAATTTATGTTATTTTGTTATTTGATCCAGGACATTGTTATTTCACTTAATCTTCACAAGAAAATAACATGGTGTTTTTTGTCCCTTTCTCACATCAAGAAATTAATGCTAATAAAAACTGACATTCTCAAGGTCATATTGCTAGTAAATGGCAGAGCTTGAATTAAAAACTTGTGTGTCCATCTTAAATATAAATCCTTATTTCCATTTATAAAGTCAAAAATACTGAATTAATATTGCTTGTGGCATTAGATTTGACCTATACCAGGTTTTCACTGATAATTTAATGTTATAGACATGCACCTCAATTTGGGACTTATCTGAAGCTCTGGAGCCATTCAAATACATTGTCATTACAGAGTAATGCTGTGTGTTATAACTTAGGCAGACACAAATTCAAATAACTGTTGTAGTTATTCCCAGTGTGCACCTCCAAATAATAACAATTCCCAGAGTGTTGTGCCCATTGGTGATGAATATCCACATGGTAATTTCTCAAAGCTCAAGGGCTTAGAAAGCAATATGAATCATTTCCAATATTTTAAATATTTTAGTTGGTTATAATTGAAATTTCGATGCTACCTCCTACAGGACCACTGCATGTTATGTCCTGATACATTACTGTGACTATGAATTACCAGAAACTTTTCACTGTAGACTACCACATTTCTTTGAAGCCTCTCTCCTTGGCAGAAGGATACTACAAGACATGTTTAATGCATATAGCCCTGCTTATCTTTTGAAAGCTGATTATTACATGGAGAACATGAAGGGAACTAGTAGTCATTTTCCATATTTTTCTTTTTTCTTTTTTTTAGCCTCTGCTTTTAATTTGATATGACTAGTTGAGTTTTGTTTGTTAAGTGGCTCCCTGTTACATTCAAGACCAAATCCAACCAAATCCAAAACCCATCTCTTGGCCATGTCCAACCCTTTCTAATCTGCCTTGTGATTAGTTCTGTAGACTAATCATTTGGCTGTGTCGGCCTCATACCTATGCTCCAGGCACATTGAACAGACTTCTGTGCCTTGGTCAGGCTGTGTTTTCTCATGTCCCCGGGCTTCCCTCTTTCTGCCATCTGAATGCTTTCTCTCAGTGCCCTGCTTGGCTAAATCCTACCTATCTCCCAAAACTCAGCTCAAGTATTGATTGGAGAGATTTTCAACTTTACCCTAGCCTGCATATTATCAATATAGATATTGATTTATAGATAGCTATAGATACAGATATTGATGTAGATGTAGGTATAGGTGCAGGAGCAGATGTGCTATGGATGTAGGTGTGAGTGTGGGTACAGATACAGGTGCAGGTATAGGTGCAGGTATAGGTATAGATTAGTGTTTTACTACAGGCATATTCAAATTTCCTCAAGATGTTTGAACCCACCTTTTAAGGCAAGATCACTAACTTGTGAAGCCCATAAAAAACAAGCAAAAAATGGTTACATTATGTTTAATAAGGTTTAATGTAAATATTGAATGTTGTGGGCGACGAGATAGGTGGGAGCGGAGGCCACTTCCCCTCGGCACCAGTGAAACACCTAGATGATCTGAGGAACAGAGTGAACAGCCAATGGTATTCCAGCATATATGAAGATCGGAGACAAAAGATAGAGGACTTTGAAAGATCTGACTGCAAGAAGAGTGCTTAAGGACAATAAGGTCCCTGGGACCAGTGTGAGGACCAGGGCAGCTGAAGCCCCCAGCCCCGGTGCAGGGTATGCTGCAGGATTCATGGGAGAGAGCCAGACTGGGCTGTGTGAGGGGCCAGGTGCTTGTTTGGACCAGGGGGGCTTGAATAGGAAGAATTTCTCAAAAAGAAAAAGAGAAAATAGAGGCACTCAGCGGCTAGTTAGAGAACTCTCCACAGCAGCCACAGCCTCTGGTGCCCCTCCCCCCTCAGCCCCTGGACTGTAAACACGGGATAAGCAGCCCCAGCTCTCACCTGAAGCCAGGCTGGCTCGCACCCAGATTAGCGGACTGGGCACCCACAATTGAAACCGCAGGTGGACGCGCACCTTGATAAGCGGCCCAACTGCCTGGGCGCACAGACACAAAGCACCTGGGTGGGTGCGCAACTCCATAAGTGGCCTGGGTGCCCACACCTGAAACCTTGGATGGGTGAGCACCCAAATCAGTGGCTGGCTGCCCTGTGCAAGGCCCAAAGCAGTGAATCGGCCTCCCAAACCAGGCCCAAAGGCCCACAATGGCTGCACAACCCAATCAACAGCCTGGCTGCCTGTGGGCGACCATACTTACAAGCACCAGTTCTGAACAACTTCTACCTAGCCCCTGCACACAGAGCCCTGCAGGGCCTACTGGTTCTCTAGGAGGAAGGCAGAATGCCCAGAAGAGGGGAGCTGCAGGGCTAGGGGAGACTGCAGTCCCCGAAAAGGCTCGACCCAGTAGGGGGCTGAACTACCCCATAGGAGTACCAAGAGCCCCTAGCATCTAGGACAGCAAAGAGCAAGAAGGTGGAGTATGAGTTGCCCCTAATTGGTACAACTCAAGGACAGCACTACTGGTGAAATAAAGGCCTAGTGGGCAGCAGAAGGACCCTGAGGAATTGGACTTAAGGCTGAACAACAGCGAAGTCTGTGGCTCAGGAAGGGAGAAAAGTGAACCCAATCCCTGCAACCACCACCTCCCGTTTCACAGACAGGAAGACCAGCAGAACTAACCTGACCAGTTTAAAGCCAGCAGAAGACTTTTCTTTTTTCTTTCTTCCTCCTTTCCCTCTAAATTCCTTCTTCCTTTCTGTCTTTCTTTCTTTTTTTATTCCTTCTTCCTTCCATCCTTTACTTTTTTATTCTGTCTTCCTGCCGTCTTTTATTTATTTTTTTGTTTTAATTTTTGTTAAAATTCTTTCTTCTTATCTTTCCTCCAATATTTCTTTATTCCTTCTTCCTTCCTACCTTTTGTTTTCTATTCCCTTTTCCCCTCCTTCCTTCTCCTTTTTTTTTTTTTTTTGGTTTTTTTCCCCTTCTTTCTCCTTTTCCCACGGGCGAGACAATAAAACCTGGAGTCTGAAAAGAGGAGAGTTAGACCCTGTTAGACCCTTAAAGGTCAGCTGAAGACCAGGGAGCACAGGAGATTAAGGAGGCAGCTCCACTAAATCCCACTGGCATTCTACCATAGAAGTTCATACCATAAACCCAGGAAGTCAGAACATTTAAATTCAAGAAGCAGAGGTTAACAAGAAGAGACTCACAAAAAATGGGAAGACAAGGAAACAATCCCCAAATGAAAGGAAAGGAGGAAGCCTCAGAAAGAATGCTAAATGAAACAGAGGAAAGTCAACTATCAGATACTGAGTTCAAAGCAATGGTTATCAGGAAGCTCACTGAGCTCACAGAGAACTACCAGAAACTACAGAAAACTACAATGAACTCACTGCAAACTATATAAACATAAAACAGGAAATAGAAACTATTAACAAGGGCCAAGAGGAATTGAAGAATACAGTTTCTGAACTGAAGAACACAGTGGAAGGAATGAAAAGCAGACTTGACGAAGCAGAGGATCGGATCAGCGAGCTGGAGGACAAAGTAGAAAAAAAACACTCAAAAGGAGCAAGAGTGAAAAAGAGGCTCAGAAAGAATTAAAGAATTAAAAGAATTAAAGAATTTCCTTTAATCCCTCAGAAGAGGGATTAAAGGAAATGCAGGACAACATGAAATGTAATAATATCCACATAAATGGAATACCAGAAGGAGAAGAAGAAGAGCAAGGATAGAAAACCTGTTTGAAAAAGTAATGACGGAAAATGTCCCTAATCTGATGAGAGAAAAAGTCACCCAAATCCACGAAACGCAGAGAGTCCCAAGCAAGAGGAACCCAAAGAGTCCAACTGCAACACACATCATAGTTAAAATGGCAAAATACCAAGACAAAGAGAGGATCTTAAAGGCAGCAAGGGAGAAACAGGAAGTAACATACAAGGGAGCCCCAATAAGGTTAGCAACTGACTTCTCAATGGAAAGGCTCCAAGCCAGAAGAGAATGGTAAAAAGTATTCCAATTAATGAGAACCAGAGGCCTGCCACCAAGATTAATTTAGCCAGCAAGGCTCTCAATTAAAATGGAAGTCCAAATAAGGAGTTTCCCAGAAAAAAGAAGTCTAAAAGAATACACCTCCACCAAACCACCTCTGCAAGAGATGCTAAAGGGACTGCCTTAAGGAAAGGAAGGAAATGAGAAAGACAGAGGAACACAGTAGGAAAAAATGGCAATGAATAACAACCTATTGATAATAACCTTAAACATACATGGTTAAATGCTCCAATCAAAAGACATAGAATAGCTGAATGGATGATAAAATATGACCCGCACATATGCTACCTATAAGAGACCCACCTCAGGACAAAAGCCCTACACAGACTGAAATTGAAGGGCTGGAAACAAATTTTCCAAGCACACGGACAGGAAAAAAAAAGCAGGGGTAGCAATATTCATATCAGACAAAATAGACTTCCAAAGAAGAGCCATAAAGAGAGACCCAGAAGGTCACTTCATAATACTCAAAGGAAGAATCCACCAAGAAGACATAAACATTGTAAATATATATGCACCCAACATAGGAGCACCCACATACATAAAGAAAACCTTGGAGGACTTCAAGAAAGATATTGACAGCAACACAATTGTAGTAGGTGACTTTAACATCCCACTGTCACAAATGGACAGGTCTTACAAACAAAATATCAAGGATATTGTGTCACTTAACAATACCCTAGAGGAAATGGACTTAACTGATATAGATAGACCTTTTCATCCCAAAGAAGCAAAATACACATTCTTTTCAAGTGTACATGGAACATTTTCAAAGATAGACCACATGATAGGACACAAAGCCAGCCTCAACAAATTCAAGAAAATTGAAATCATATCAAGCATTTTCTCTGACCACAAGAGACTGAAACTAGAAACCAACCCCAAAGGAAAAAACCGAAAACACTCAAAATCATGGAGACTGAATAGCATGCTATTAAGCAATGAGTAGGTCAAGAACGAGATTAAGGAAGAAAACAAAAACTTTCTGAAAACAAATGAAAATGAACTCACAACAACCCAAAACCTATGGGACACAGCAAAGGCAGCCCTGAGAGGGAAGTTCATAGCAATACAGGCCTACCTTAAGAAGGTAGAAACAGTTCAAACAAACAACCTAACCCTACATCTACAAGAACTGGAGGAACAACAACAAAGACAGCCCAGAGCAAGCAGAAGGAAGGAAATAACTAAGATCAGAGCAGAGTTAAATGACATAGAGACTAAAAGCACGTTTCTAAGGATCAATGAATCCAGGAGCTGGTTCTTCAAAAGGATAAACAAAATCGATAAGCCTTTAAGTAGGCTCATCAAGAAAAAAAGAGAGAGGATCCAAATAAACACAATTAGAAATGAAAGAGGAGAGATTACAACTGATACCACAGAAATACAAAGGACTGTAAGAAATTAATACAAAAAACTGTATGCCAAGAAATGTGAAAACCTAGGTGAAATGGAAACATTTCTAGAAAGATATAATCTTCCAAAACTGAATGAAGGAGAAGCAGAAAGCCTGAACAGACCAATAACAGCAGACGAAATTGAAGCTGTCATCAAAAAACTCCCAACTCACAAAAGCCCCGGACAAGATGGTTTCAGAGGAGAATTCTACAAAGCATTTAAGGAAGAGTGAACCCCTATCCTTCACAGACTATTCAAAAAAGTCCAAAGTGATGGAAGACTCCCCAACTCTTTTTATGAAGCCAGCATCATCCTAATCCCAAAACTAGATAACAACACAACAAAGAAAGAAAACTTCAGGCCAATATTGCTGATGAACATAGATGCTAAAATTCTCAACAAAATATTGGCAAACCGTATCCAGCAATACATTAAAAAGATCATACACCATGACCAAGTGGGATTCATTCCAGGGATGCAAGGATGGTACAATATTCGCAAATCAATAAACATAATACATCACATCAACAACAGCAAAGACAAAAATCACATGATCATATCAATAGATGCGGAAAAAGCATTGGATAAGATGCAGCACCCATTTCTGATAAAAACACTCAGCAAAGTGGGAATAAAGGGAGCATTCCTCAACATAATAAAGGCCATATATGAGAGACCTACAGCCAACATCATATTCAATGGACAAAAACTTAGAGCTTTCCCACTAAGATCAGGAAGAAGACAAGCATGCCCTCTCTCACCACTCCTATTCAACATCGTATTGGACATCCTGGCCATAGCAATCAGACAAGAAAAAGACATAACAGGCATCCAAATTGGAAAGGAGGAAATGAAACTGTCACTGTTTGCAGATGACATAATAGTGTCCATGGAAAATCCTATGGACTCCACCAAAAAACTACTCGACCTAATGAATGAATTTGGCCAAACAGCTGGAAACAAAGTCAATACTCAGAAATCAAAGGCATTCCTGTATACCAACAAAAAACTGCAGAAACAGAAATCAGGAAAAAAATCCCATTTGCTATAGCAACAAGAAAAATAAAGTACCTAGGAATAAACCTGACAAAAGAGGTAAAAGACCTGTACTCAGAAAACTACACAACACTGAAGAAAGAAATTTAGGAAGACACAAACAAATGGAAGCATGTACCATGCTCATGAATTCGAAGAATTAACATCATCAAAATGGCCATACTACCCAAAGATATTTATAGATTCAATGCAATCCCTATTAGAGTACCCATGACTGATTACACAGATATAGAACAAACATTTTAGAAATTCATATGGAACCATAAACGACCCCGAATAGCTGCAGCAATTTTGAGAAAGAAGGACAAAGCAGGAGGGATCACAATACCTGATATCAAACTGTATTAAAAACCCACTGTAATCAAAACAGCCTCGTACTGGCATAAAAACAGGCACATAGACCAATGGAACAGAACAGAGTGCCCAGAAATAAACCCAACTCCTTATGGTCAATTAATATTTGACAAAGGAGGAAGGAGCATAAAATGGAGCAAAAACAGCCTCTTCAACAGATGGTGTTGGGAGATCTGGACAGCTACATGCAAAAAAATGAAACTCGATCACCAACTTACTCCATACATGAAAATAAACTCAAGATGGATAAAAGACTTAAATATAAGTTGTAACTCCATAAAAGTCCTCAAGGAAAACATTGGCAGGAAAATCTCAGACATTCCACGCAGCAACATCCTCACAGACACATCCCCTGAAGCAAGGGATATAAAGGAAAGAATAAACAAATGGGACCTCATCAAAATAAAAACCTTCTGCATTGCTAAAGAAAACAGCACTAAAATACAAAGAGAACCAACTGTTTGGGAAAACATATTTGCCAATGATACCTCAGACAAGGGCCTGATCTCCAAAATATATAAAGAACTCAGTCGACTCCATTCCAGGAAGACAAACTACCGAATTAAAAAATGGGCAAAGGACTTGAACAGACACTTCTCCAAGGAAGACATACAGAGGGCCCAGAGATATATGAAAAGATGCTCAGCATCCCTAGCCATCAGGGAGATGCAAATTAAAACCACAATGAGGTACCATCTCACACCAGTCAGAGTGGCCAACATAAACAAATCCACAAACAAATGTTGGAGAGGATGTGGAGAAAAGGGAACCCTAGTGCACTGTTGGTGGGAATGCAGACTTGTGAGGCCACCATGGAAAACAGTATGGAATTTCCTCAGAAAAGTAAAAAAGAACTGCCCTTTGACCCAGCAATTCCGCTGCTGGGATTATACCCTAAGAACCCTGAAACACCAATCCAAAAGAACCTGTGCACCCCAATGTTCATAGCAGCACAATTTACAATAGCCAAGTACTGGAAGCAACCTAAGTGCCCATCAGCAAATGAGTGGATCCAAAAACTATGGTATATTTACACAATGGAATTGTATGCAGCAGAGAGAAAGAAGGAGCTTATACCCTTTGCAACAGCATGGATGGAACTGGAGATCATTTTGCTAAGTGAAATAAGCCAAACTGTGAGGCACAAATACCATATGATCTCACCTTTAACTGGAACATAATAAATAGGAGAAAAAAGGAAACAAAATATAACCAGAGCCATTGAAGTTAAGAACAATCTAACAATGCGCAGGGCGTAGTGGGGAGGGGACAGTGAGGAGAGGGGATTACAGGAACTACTATAAAGGACACATGGACAAAATCAAGGGGGAGGGTGTAGGTGGGGGCGGTAGGGGGGTCCAGCTGGGGTGTGGTGGAGGGATGGGTAGAAAAGGCATACAACTGTAATTCAATAACAATAAAAATAAAAAAAAAATTGAATGTAGTAAACAGTAAGAGTCATGCAGAAATTAAGGATTTTCATCCATGTTTCTATTTATCTTTGGGAGTCCCATACTTGGCCTAAAGTGAGAATGGATCAAATAGGCAAATCTGCAACAAGACATTCTTTCCTCAAATACATTTATTCGTCTCATATTTTATACAATTCTGCATGCATCTGTATTTACCCAAAACCATGTATAAAGTATTTGATGAGTTGTTTGATAGATTTCCAGTGTTGATTTTGATTTTGCACTGCTTTAATATAAGCATTGACCTTATAATTGCACCCTTTCATTAAAATGTAACTCAAATATATATCTACATATTCTTATCATCTGAAATATTGTGAAAACTAGATATATGTTTTATATTTTTCATTGTTACAGCTCCATTTTAGAGGCTGAACAACTTATGGGTAATTGAACTTATTAAGGTATTCATATCTTAATATGTATATTGACTCAGATCATAAGTTAACTTTACCACTACTGTGTTTTTAAAAATAAAGAAGTTGCTGATACTATTTGATATCTTCATTTTCTTTTTGTCACTGCCTGTTCTTATGTTCATCAAAGGAAATATTTAATAAGGACCACAGGAACAAAAAGCCTTTGCATTTAAGTGGACATTTGCACACAAACTTGTCAAATAGGTAATTTACTCAGGATTAAGCTATATGAATCGACATAAAAATTGACAATGAAAACTAATCATCAGTTTAAGTTTGTGCTTTGAAGAATGCTGTAGGTACAAATACAATTTTAATATTCCAATGATGAGAACCACATCTCTGCCAGTCCTTGTACTGACACCATTGCTGTGCATTATCAGGTGGCAAAAGATGCTTGAAGATTTAAATAATTATCCATTTTGACATGAGATATTTTTCCATTACCTTGAATCAAAGATGAATATGGAAGATATGGCTTCAATTCATCTTTTCACTGGCAAGCAAAGATGCTATTTATCTTTATCAACCTGATTAACTCTGATAGAGCCACCAAAGACCAGCCAGTTGAATATGAATTATTTGGAAGCTATAGACACTCAGAAGACTTGAGAGGGTTTTTTGTTTTGTTTTTGCCAAAAGACATTGGAACAGGGGTTTTACTTTTTTAAATAAGAATGTGTTTTATGCCCTCAAATTTTAAAAATTATATTAATGATTTTTGTGATCATGGGATCAATGTTTGTACTACAGTTTATATAAGTCTGCTTTGATAGTATAAGGCTATAAATAATAGCGTTTTGGACTGTTTAACACAAGAGGCTTTTCAAGGTGATAGGATGCTTGACATATAAAGTGAAGAGAGACTTCTGCAAAAAATCATGGTGATTTCATATGCTGTATAGTTCAACAAAATTTAAACTTAACACATTTTATAGGGTTTTCCATGTGATCTAAATATCAAAACATGTTAAAAATTACACTCAGTATTTCCTGCTAAACTTTATGCTTGTACTTTGACTTTTCAATGACAGAATCATATCTTCTTTTTCCACCAACGTAAGATGTTAATTATTTTAGAGTATTTAGATTGTAAAGAAACAACACTATAACATTTATATTTAAAAGTTTATTTTACAGAAATCCAAATTTAAAATTCATAATTATAAGCAATATGCCAATTTGAGTTGGCCACATTTATTCATACATTTTAATTCTTGGGGTGGAGTTTTAATAAATACTCTTTTAAGAAATATGTGATAAAGGATATTTAATGGGGAAAATTTGGTACCAGTCCAAATTCTACAATGTTATATGACATTTATGTATATATGATCCTTGATACAGAATGCCAGTCACATAACTTCAATTTCCTAGTCTATAAAACTAATGGGTTGCTACCAGTGATAATGTGCCTTTTATATATTATAATTAATTTACTCTAAGATTCTGGAAAGTTTAAATAAAACTGGTATTTGAACTCCATTCTTTACTCTTTACTCTTCACTCTTCACTGTCACATAATTTATGATGTTAGAATAGTTTAACAAGAAGGAAAACAACTATGGGATAGGGCAATACCTTCACTTTCCATCATTACAGTTCCTTTATAAAATTGTAAAATAAAATATTCCTCTTTCTGTGCTGAATCTAACTAATCTTTAAAGTTAAAATATATTCACACATAGAAAAGTCAATAAATGGAAATGCTAATGCATATCTAAATTTCACCGATATTAATCAATTATTTTTCAGCAAATATTAACTAAAAGTCTCTACACTGGTGTCTGTGGTAGGAAGGATAAGAATGTCCCTTGGCACCACTATAAGCTGTTCATGATCTGTTTCCCATGACCTATAAATATGTTATCTTACATGATAATAGGAAATTAAGGGTTCCGAGTCAATTTGGTTGCTGACTAGCTCATTTTAATATGGGGACTATTGCGTAGGAACCTCCCAGACGCCTTGAAACGTTCCAACATCCGAATTATAGGGGTGCCAGAAGGAGAAGAGGAAGAAGAAAAAGTTGAAAACTTATTTGAACAAATAATGAAGGAGAACTTCCCTAATCTGGCAAAGGAAATAGTCTTCCGGGAAGTCCAGGAAGCTCAGAGAGTCCCAAAGAAGCTGGACCCAAGGAGGAACACGCCAAGGCACATCATAATTACATTACCCAAGATTAAATGCAAGGACCTACATCCAAGATTACTGTATCCAGCAAAGCTATCACTTAGAATGGAAGGGAAGATAAAGTGCTTCTCAGATAAGGTCAAGTTAAAGAAGCTCATCATCACCAAGCCCTTATTATATGAAATGTTAAAGGGAGTTACCTAAGAAAAAGAAGATCAAAAATAGGAACAGTAAATATGACAGCAAACTCACAGTTATTAACGGCCACACATAAAACAAAAATGAGAGCAAACTAGGCAAACAACTAGAACATGAGGGTTGTCATTAAGGGAGTGGGAGGGGGAGAGAGGGGGAAAGGTACAGAGAATAAGTAGCATAGATGATAGGTGGAAAATAGACAGGGGGAGGGTAAAAATAGTGTAGGAAATGTAGAAGCCAAAGAACTTATAAGTATGACCTATGGACATGAACTATAGGGGGGGAATGTGGGAGGGAGGGGGGTGGGCAGGATGGAGTGGAGTTGGGGGGGGGAAATGGGACAACTGTAATAGTATAATCAATAAATATATTTTAAAAAAATTAAAAAAAAATATGGGGACTATTGTCCTGGGTTATCTGGGTGGGCCTAATCTAAGGATATAATTTTTACAAAAGGTAGAAGAAGAGTCAGAAGAAATGTGAAAGGGAGTTATGATAGAAAAAGGATTCCATACTCTCTCTCCTGCTGGCTTTGAAGATGAAGAAGGAGCCAGAAGATGAGGAAAGTGGGCCTTTAGAAGCTGAAAATGCAAGGAAAGGGTTTTCTCCAGTGCTTCTAGAAACTCACATAGCTCTGCCAATGCCTTGATTTTGGCCCTGAGATTTGTATTGTTTTAAGCCACTAAGCTTGTGGTAATTTTTTGTGGCAGAAAGAGGAAACATGTGTATGTTAATGCATTCAATTCTTCATGTCTTTAGGTAGACTGAGAAGTAGAAAAGCTATTTTTTTTGAAAAGCTATTTTTTATTATCCTGTTTTCTAAGTAAGATATGGTAGAAATGACAAATATTGTAGGCAGTTATTTAATATGTGAATATTATCACTGACCACAATTCTTTTTCAGTCTTATGTGAGTTTGTCTCAATTCTATTGTTTCTTTGGTTTATGATCACATCAACTTTGTGTGTATTTGTGCTGCTTAAGCAATCACTATTTTACATCAACTTGTCTGACTGTTTATTTGTTTAGTACTAAAATTAAATTTTGCAATTTATAAAGATAATTTGCAGCTCAGATCACTGTTATTTTCTTCCAGGAAGAATTTACTTTTTTTTTTTTTTTTTTTTTGCAAGTATTTACCTGGGAAAACTAGTGGCCATATTGCATTCACCTAATCAGGAATTAATGTGATTGGAAGCTAGGCTTTCGTTTTATGAGAGCTGGATTGTAGCTGCTGTATCCTTACTTCCTGGGTACAGACCACTTTTGGAGGGTTTCCCCTTTGCCTACATTCCTGGGCAGGGAGTCTTTTACTGTGATTTTGATCGCCTTGATCTTAATGGACTGTTGGAATCTCTGCTCATTTCTCCATCACCTCTGTGGACATCTGTTACCATTTCCCCGAGAAAAAGCAACTCAAATGTTGAATTCAGTTTGCTGGATTTCATTTTTCACATGTTAGCCTTATAATATTGCACTGTCCTCTTGGTCTTATGTGTTCAGTTAGTGGTTATTTTTTAAATTATTTTTCAGGTTTCACAGTTGTTTTTAGTGAGATGGTAAAACCAGATAATGAACCTGCATTAATGGATGTTTATAATTATTCTAAGTGTTTAGTAGTAGGAGGAAAATGTGACATCTGTGTGTTGTAATCTAAAATAAAATGAATTGCTTATGAACTTTAAATATATATAAAATGAATAGAAACGTTTTTATAGTACATCTTGACCTAACTTTAAGAAAAGGTAAAAATAAAAACCTAAATATATTGATTTTCTGTTTGCATCAAGAAATAGAAATTCCTTTTATTTTTAAAATTAAAAAAAAAACACTTCTCATTGATATAGAACATCCTTCTGTACTGCAGCTTTAGGTTACTATAATATTTTAAATGTGATTTAATGGAAAATGACATTAAATTTCACAAAGGACATATAATCAAACATACAATTAGAGTATATTCTTTAATATAGGACTATTACAACAAATTTGTTATCTCTATCTCTCAAATTATACTTGTAGAAGGGGGAGAACAGAGGCAATAATGATAAAAATCAATGGTGTAAAACTTTCTAACTTAAAAAAAATAAATAAATGTGGATACTAACCCAAGAGCAGTTGCAAACTAGTTTTCAGTGAAAATAGGTCTACTTTACATAGATGGCTTTTTCTTTTAGGAAGAGTTCAGGTATCATTCATATTATATTTGATACACTTTGAAATTAATCAAATATTATTTTCCTCCATATGTCTATCAGACCAAGCCCATTTATAGGTACTGGACACACCCATTTCAATCTGGTTCCACCTCCCCAGAGATAAATGAATCTTCTATAAATGCATCAGATGACAGTAATGATGTACTTTAGTTATAATTTCCCTGGAAAATAGCTTGATATCCTTCATTATGTTGGTTCTTATGAGCTAGAAAGAAAATTGTCAGCAATTTGAAGTATTTTTATTTTATTCACTGGCATTAGTTAAAAAACAAATGTTTCCTTTAATTGAAACACACGAATACTAACAAATATTTTATTTCTTAACAGCATTGGCATAAGGGAGGACAAGTAGATGAGAAAATTATCTTTACAAAATACTTTAACCTAAGAGTTTGAAAGTCAATTAGAGGTAATTTATTTTGGCCATGTTTGATTCTCTGCACTATAACTCAGTCAGGTAGTTTGAATATGCTTGTATATCCTCTAAAAGTTAAGAGGTCACTTGCTAATACAGAGCCCCTGGGAAATTCCACCTATGGTTTATTTGACCCATTGCTAACTAGGGTATTCTGTTTCATGAATGAGGCAGAAGCAAAACTTTTGTTGAGGAAACCATGGGTTCTTAAACTTTAACATTGTACTACTTGCTACAAACATTAGTTCATTGTTTTTATTGTGCCATTGGTTAAATTCTAATCACAACCAAAAGATATGTTATTTTTCTTTGTTTTGTACATAATTTTAAAATCATATTTGGGATTACTGAATAATTTAGTCTTTTTTCCCTTGAAGCTTTAGTTTTCTTTGCTCTGCTCATTATAATAATACATTAACCTATTCTATGTGCCCTCTTCTTAATACACATCCTTTCTTAAATTGAAAATTACTATTGAATTCTCCATGCAACTGAAGTCAATTTCATTGGGCATGTGCCATATTTTACCTAACTAATAAGAAGCAATTGTGGCTATGAAGTTATAATAATTATATTTTTATTGTTGTTTAAATATATTTGTCTCCTTTTTCACCCCACCATGCCCCCTGCCCCACCCCTCCCTGCCTTGCACCATCCAACCTACCCCCTTTGGTTTTGTCCATGTGTCCTTCATACATGTCAGAAGTTATAATAATTATTTGAGTGCCTTGTGAATTCTAGAATAATCTTTTATTGAAGAATGTTACTCATAAGTGTTTTCAACAACTATGTGTAGGGCCATTTCTGTCAACCACTATATGCTCACCTTCAGAAGGTAAATGGGAGATACACCATATTTCGGTGCTAGCTTTACAATTTGTATTATAGATCAAATTACCAAATTATAGATTTCTCATGTTTAAAGATTTCTAAATCTAGGCAAAGAGCTTATCACTTATAACCATAATGTACAAAAAATGACCTCTTGTTGAGAAAATTCTATTCCTTATATCATCATATATTGTTGCTTTGAAACTGCTATAATGAAACTATGATAGAACTCTAATGAAGGTAAGACTCAGTTTAAGATTGAAGCTTATCAGTGGGATGGTCTGAACATATTTGAAGATGGATATTACTTCTGTGGAGTAACATCAGTCATGTTTCTAAAGCACCTTATGCATATGTTTTTCTTAAATATATGTCCATCATTTAGTTCTAAAAGATGTGTTGTTGAGATGGCAATGACTTCAAAACAAGCAAGAAAAGAGAGCAATTTTAAAGGTTTCCTTGTCTTTTCTACCTCATGACTTTCTTCTCTCCCTTCCTACTTCCCTTTGCCTCAGTACTGTCCTTAGACACAGGCAAGAGGCTACCAAGCACAAGGACCTGCTGCTCTTATGAGAATGTTGAACTTTAATAAGATCTGCCCCTGATCTTCTGTGACTGAACCCCTTTATACAGGGTCAGGAGTCACAGGGTTAAAGGGATCTTCCCATATAGAGCACACTCTCTCCATTCAAGACTGTGCTCTAGATACCTGTTAACTTTCATTAAAAGACCCCAAGTCTGATTGTGGTTCTTAATGCTGGCCTCTTCCCTTGTACCTTCTTTCCAAAGCAGGCCACACTACAATTTGTGTGTGGGGGTCTTAGTAGGTAGTCATAGAGTGTCTATTTGAAAAGAGTAGGGCATGGATACAGCATGTTTTGGGGCTGGTTGTCCACATGCATCTGTGAGATGGTAAAAGAAGAGGTGAGGCCATGGGTTGGATACCAGCTAGGAGTGGCCAGCTCTCTGTTTGAAGCCATGCTCTGCATGGGCATATGAGGGACAGAGTGTTCTAAATTTAAACCTCATCTTTCAGGGCAACATGAAGATAATTTATTGGTATGAAATAGGATATATCTTATTTAAAACTTTAAGACTGAATCTAAATTTTAAACTATATGTATGAGTAGATCTAATATAACAGGCAAATTAAATTAGTTTTTGAGTCTATTGTTAGCTGAGCATTATACACCAAGTATAAGAACTTTTTAAAAAACATCTATATTTTCAATTTATCTTTCCAAGGTTATTTTTTTTAATTTTCCTTTTAAAACTGTGTTACTTCCAATATCATTTATCCCCCTTCACCCTCTTCAACCTCCACCCATTCCCTCCCTTCCTACAATGACCACACTGTTGTTTATGTTCATGAGTCTTTTCCTTTTTTTGCTCAACCCCTCCACCTCACAACCTCCCTCCCAGATCTTTCAGCTTATTCTCTACTTATGAGTCTGTCTCTATTTTGTTAGTTTAGTGTTTTTGTTAGATTACACATATGAGTGAAATCATATAGTACTTTTCTTTCTCTGAACTGGCTTATCTCACTTAGCATAATGCTCTCCAGGTCCATCTACGCTGTTGAAAAAGGTAAAAGTTTCTTCTTTTTTACTGCCAAGTAGTATCCCATTGTGTAAATATCCCATAATTGTTTTACCCACTCATCTACTAATGGACACTTAGGCTATTTCCATATCTTGGTGATTGTAAATAATGCTGCAATGAACATAGAGATGCTGATGTTCTTTCAAATTAGTGTTTTCTGTTCTTTCATATATATTCTCAGAAGTGGGATCAATGGGTCGAAAGGCAATTCCATGTTTACTTTTTTGAGGTTTCTCCATGCTGCTTTCCACAGTGGTTGCACAAGTCTGCATTCCCACCAGTAGTGCAAAGGGCTACTCATTTGTCTACTTCCTCACTAGCACTTGTTTGTTGATTTATTGATGATAACCATTCTGACAGGCATGAGATGATATCTCATTGGGATTTTAATTTGCATTTCTCTGATGATTAGTGACATTGAGCTTCTTTTCATATATCTCTTGGCCATCTCTATTCCCTCTTTGGAGAATTGTCCATTCAGGTCCTTTGCCCATATTTTAATAGGGTTTTTGTTTTTTTGTTTGTTTGTTTTGGTGCTGAGTTTTATAAGTTCTTTATAAATTTTGTATATTAATCCCTTATCAGAGGAATGGGCAAATATATTCTCCCATTCTGTGGGTTGTCTTTTTACTTTCTTAATGTTTTCCTTTGTTGCACAGAACCTTTTTACTTTGATATGGTCCCATTTATTTATTTGTTTGTTTCTATTAATATTGCTATGAACAATGTCCAAGATTTTGCTGTCAATGTATTCTATGATATTCTATGCTTTCTCTGTTAACATTTATGTCCTTTGTCCATTTTGAATTAATTCTTGTATGTGGTGTAAGAAGGTGATATAGTTTTATATTTCTACATGTATCTGTTCTATTTTTCAAGCAACATTTATTAAATAAGCTCTCTTTAGCCCATTGTGTGTGCTTGTTTCCTCTGTTAAATATTAATTGACTATGAAGGTGTGGGTTTATTTTTGGGCTCTCTATTCTGTTCCATTGATCTATGTGTCTGTTTTCATGCTAATACCATGCTTTTGTTTACTATGGTCTTATAATATAGTTTGATGTTAGGTAGTGTGATTCCTCCAACTTATTTTTTTTCCTCAAGATCTCTTGCTATATGGGATCTTTTGTGGTTCCATATAAATTTTTGAAATAATATTTGTTCTAGCTCTGTGAAATATGCCATTTTGAACTTGATAGGAATTGTGTTGAATCTGTAGATTGTTTTGAATAGTACGGACATTTTAATGGTGTTTTTTCAGCCTATCCATGAACATGGTACATGCTTCCACTTCAATCTCTTTCTTTAGTGTCTTAAAATTTTCTGAGTACAGGTCTTTTATATTCTTAGTTAGATTTATTATCTGGCATTTTATTCTTTTTGAAACAATTGTGAATGGGATTGTTTTCTTAATTTCCATTTGTGTTAGTTCATTATTGGCACATAAAAATGTAATTGATTTCTGGATATTAATTTTGTATCCAGCTACTTTGCTGAATTCATTTATTTCTAGTAGCTACTTAGTGGAATCTTTGGAGATCTCTATGTACAGTATTGTGTCAACTGCAAATAAAAACAATTTTACTTCTTCTTTTCCAATTTGTATTTTATTTCTTCCACTTGTCTGTTTGCTGTATCTAGGTCTTCCAGTACTAGTTTGAATAAGAGAGGTGAAAGTGGACAGTTCTGTCTTGTTTCTGATCTTAAAAGGAATCTTTGTAGATTTTGCCTGTTGAGTATGATGCTGGCCGTAGGTTTGTCATATATGGCCTTTATTATGTTTAAGTATGTTTGATCCCTCTAACCCCACTTTGCTGAGACTTTTTATCATAAATGTGCTGGATTTCATCAAATGCTTTTTTCTGCATCTATTGATAAGAACGCATGGTTTTATCCTTCATTTTGTTTATGTGATAAATCACATGTGTTGATTTGCAAATGTTGCATCCACCTTAAGTCCTGGAATAAATTCCACTTGATCATGGTGTACAATCTTTTTGATGCATTGCTGTATTCAGTTTGCTAATATTTTGTTGAGGATCTTAGCATCTATGTACATCAGGCATATTGGCCTATAATTTTAAGGTTTTTTGTTGTGTCTTTCCTGGTTTTGGAATTAGGATAATGCTGGCCTTATAAAATGAGTTTGGGAGCCTTCCCTCCTCTTGACATTTTTGAAATAATTTAAGGAGAGGTATTTTTACTATTCAGAATGTTTTGTAAAATTTACTTATGAAGCCATGCTGTTTAAGGCTTTTGTTTTTTGGGGAGTTTTTTGATTACTGCTTTAATTCATTAGGTGTAATCTCTCTATTCAGATTCTCTGATTCTTCCTGATTTCATTTTTGAAAAATGTATGTTTCTAAGAATTTAGCCATTTTGTCCAGGTTGTCCAATTTTTGGCATGTTGTTGTTCATAGTATTTTCTTACAATCCTTTGAATTTCTTGGTGTCGGCTATTATCTTTTTTTCATTTCTGATTTTATTTACTTGGGTCCTCCTTCTTTTTTTCTTGATGAGTCTGGTTAAAAGTTTGTCAATCTTGTTTAACTTTTCAAAGAACCAGCTCTTAGATTCATTCACCTTTTGTATCTTCTTTTAGACTTGGTTTCATTTATTTCTGCTCTGGTTTTTATTATTTTCTAACTTCTATCAGTTTGGTTTAGTTTGTTGTTCTTTTTCTAGTTCCATTAAGTGTGAAGTTACATTGTTTATTTGAGCTTTATCTTTTCTTGAGATAGGACTGTAATGCTATCAATCTTTCTTTTAGGACTGCTTTTTCTGTGTCCCAGAGATGTTGTGTTTTTGTATTTTTATTTTCATTTGTTTCAAACTATCTTCTGGTTTTTTAAATTTTATTGTTGGCCCATTCATTGTTTAATGACATGTTAATTTGCTTCCACAGTTTTGTGTATTTTCTGTTTTGTTGTTGTGATTGATTTCTAGTTTCATAGCATTATAGACAAAGAAGATACTTGATATGATTTTAAAATTCTTAAAGTTATTGAGAATTGTTTTGTGTTCTATCATATGGTCTGTACTAAAAACTGTTCTATGTGCAATTGAAAATAATATATATTCTGTTGACTTCAGGTGAAATGCTCTGAAGATATCAATAAATATATTTGATATAGTGTGACTTTTAAGGCTGCTGTCTCCTTATTGATTTTCCGTCTGGAAGACCTATCCTTTGAAGTCAATGGAGTGTTAATATCCCCTACTATAACTGTTTATCTGTCAATCTCTTCCTTTCTGTCCATCAAGATTTGCTTTACATATTTAGGTGCTCCTATGTTGGGTGCATAAATGTTTACTAGGGTTATGCCCTCTTGCTGTATTATTCCCTTTATCATTATGTAGTGTCCTTTCTTGTCTCTTACTATAGTCGTTTTAAAATCTATTTTGTAAGACATAAGTATTGTTACTCCAGCTGGTTTTCCTTTCTCTTTGAATGAAATATCTTGTTCAGTCCTTTGTTTTTAGCTCATGTGCTTCTTTCATTCAAAGGTATGTCACTTGGAGATGGCAAAAATATGGATCTTGTTTTCTTATCTATTCAGTGACCTTATGTCTTTAGATTGGAACATTTAAGCCAATTATACTTAAAGAGATTATTGATAGATACATATTTATTGCCATTTTATTTTCAAAGTATTTTTCTCTTTTTTTTTTCTTTTCTTCTTCTTTAAACAAGCCCTTTAACATTTGTTGCAAACATTGGTTTAGTGTTAAGAGATTCTTTAGTTGTTTTTTTTTGTTGTTTGTTTGTTTTTTGACTGACAAGCTGTTTATTTTTCCTTCAATTTTAAATGATAACCTTGCTGGCTAAAGTAGGCTTAGTTATAGGTCCCTGTTTTTCATCACTTGGAATATTTAATGCCAAGCCCTTCTGGCCTGATTTTTTTCTGTGGAGAAATCAGATGACAGTCTAATGGGAGCCCCCTTGGAAGTAACTAACTGATTTCTCTTACAGCTCTTAAGATTCTCGCCTTGTTTTTAAGCTTTGACATTTTAATTAAAATTTTGGTATAGGCCTCTTTGGGTGTGGGTCCATTTTGTTTGGGACTTTGTACCTCCTAGACTTGTGTCTTTTTCCTTCACCAGGTTAGTGAAGTTTTGGTTATTATTTCTTCAAATAGGTTCTTGATCTCTTGCTTACTCTCTTCTCCTTCTTGTATCCTTATGATGCAAATGTTATACTTCATGTTGTCTTTATACTTCTTTAAACTGTCCTCATTTTTAAACAGTTCTGTTTCCTTTATGCTGCTCTACTTGGTGTTTTTTCCTACCTTGTATTCAAAATCACTAATTTATACTCTGCTTCATCTAACCTGCTGTTTATTCCTTCTTTTATATCTTTAGTTCAGATATTGCATTCTTTATTTCTGACTGGTTATTTTGGGGGGAGTTCTATGTCATTTATCATGATATTGAGCATTCTTTCTTTTTAATGGCAAAATTTATTTTTAAATATATTATATTGATCATGCTATTACAGTTCTCCCATTTTTATCTCTCCTTTATTTCCCTCCACCCTGCACCCCTCCTTCCCACCAGTATTCCCCCATCTTAGTTCACGTCCATGGGTTATACATATAAGTTCTTTGGCTTCTACATTTCCTATACTATTCTTAACCTCCCTATGTCTATTTTGTACCTACTATTTATGCTTCTTATTCCCTGTACCTTATCCCACATTTTCCGCTCTCCCCCTCACTGCTGATAACCCTCCATGTGACCTCTATTTTTGCTGTTCCTGTTCTAGTTGTTTGCTTAGTTCATTTTTGTTTTTGTTTTTGTTTTAGATTCAGTTGTTGATAGTTGTGAGTTTGCTATCATTTTACTGTTCATATTTTTGACCTTCCTTTTCTTAGATAAGTCCTTTTAATGTTTCATATAATAAGGGCTGGGTGATAATGAACTCCTTTAACTTGACCTTACCTGGGTAGCACTTTATCTGTGCTCCTATTCTAAATGATAGCTTTGTTGGATGGAATAATCTTGGATGTAGGTCCTTGCCTTTCATGACTTCAAATACTTCCTTCCAGCCTCTTCTTATCTGCAAGTTTTCTTTTGAGAAATCAGCTGATAGTCTTATGGGAACTCCTTTGTAGGTAACTCTCTCCTTTTCACTGGCTGCTTTTAAGATTCTCCCCTTATCTTTAATCCTGGGTAATATATTTATGATGTGCCTTGGTGTGATCTTCTTTGTGTCCAACTTCTTTGGGACACTCTGAGCTTCCTGGACTTCTTTGGGATTCTCTGAGCTTACCTATTTTCTTTGCCAGATTAGGGAAGTTCTCTATTATTTTTTCAAATAAGCTTTCCATTTCTTGCTCTTCCTCTTCTCGTTCTGGCAGCCTTATGATTTGAATGTTGGAATGTTTGAAGATATCATGAAGGTTCCTAAGCCTCTCCTTATTTTTGGAATTCTTGTTTCTTTATTCTGTTCTGGTTGAATGTTTCTTTCTACCTTCTGCTCCAAATTGTTGATTTGAGTCCTGGTTTCCTTCTTGTCACTGTTGGTTCCTTTTGTGTATACAGTTTCCTTTATTTCACTTTGCATAGCCTTCACTTCTTCCTCTATTTTTCAACCATACTCAAGCATTTCTGTGAGAATCCTGATTACCAGTGTTTTGAACTCTGAATCTGATAATATGGCTATATCATTCTCACTTAGTTCTATTTTTGGGATTTGATGTGTTCTTTCATTTGGGCCATAATTTTTTTGTCTTGGCTTACCTGTTATGTAGTAAAGGGCAGATCCTTAGGTATTTGCCATTGCGGGGCAACCCAGGTCACTGCGTTGTGGTGCTACATATACATGGGGGACCAGTCCGATAAGGAACGATGCTGCTTGCTTGCCTTTCCCCTTACTTTCAGTCACTTCCTCTGCTCACCACATGCAAATTGGGCCCTTCTGGTGCTGATTCCCTGGTGGGTTGGTTTTTGTATGTTTTAGGGCTCTGTGGGTCTCTCCAATGAGCTTTCCTGTGAGGCTGGGAGTAACCCTCACAGAACTTTACAGTCAAGATTTTGAGACTTTATTTCCCTATTCTGGAACCCTGGATTGCCTGATCTGTGTCACTCCCCCATTGTTCCTCCTGGTTTACCCACACACAAATGTGGGACTGCCCAGTCTGCCACCTGCCATCTCATCCATCTGCCACCCATTGCCACATGTGCCCTGGTCCTTCAGTGGTGGCCTTGCAGTGAATTCTTTCTGCCCCAGCTGCCAGTCTCTGCCCCTCCTACCAGTCTGGATGAACTCCTTGGTTGTTGGACTTCCATACAGTTCAATTTTCTGGCAGTTCTGGTTATTTTTTGTTTTTAAATTTGT
Organism: Desmodus rotundus; assembly: GCF_022682495.2. NCBI lineage: Eukaryota > Metazoa > Chordata > Mammalia > Chiroptera > Phyllostomidae > Desmodus > Desmodus rotundus. Next base: position 62,444,611 of record NC_071394.1, read on the forward strand.
TGTTGTCCTTCTTTTGGTTATGTGATTTGGCAAAGTGTGTCTACCTATGCCTCCATCTTGGCTGGAACTCCTGGAGCATTCTTATAATCATTACTCTAAACTCTATATCTGATAATTCATTTGCCTCCATTCCATTTAGCTCTTCTTCTGGAGAGTCTCTTGTTCTTTCATCTAGGGCCTATCCCATATCTTTCTATTTGGCCTTCCTCTTTGTATTTGTTTCTATGCAAAGTCTCTGCTGTGTGCCTTTGTCAACACTGTCTGTGACTGACCCTGTTCATCCTGTTTGGAGCTTTCAGCAATCCACAGCTTTTTACTGCCTCTGCTGTGTCTGTGTGTGTGCAGAAAGAACTAAGCTATGCACCAAAAATGCCTTTTACCAGCTCCAGGCCTGGGGGAGGGTCAGCTAGTCTCAAAGCTACCAGAGATCTGCTTCCACTTGCAGGCTTTCTGTGAGTGTTAATCACTGATAGTGCCTCTAGTTCTACTCAGCAGCTGGGCTTGGGTTCTACAAGGTGGGGAAGAGTAATTCCTGTAGGTTGGGCTTTTGCTTCCCACAGGCTGATGATGCGTCAAGGGCAGAGTTCTGCCCAAGAAAGATGGCTTTTCACAGTATGGGGAATAACTCAGCACAAAGATGCTTGCAGATGACCCTTCAGCCCCTCCCTAGAGCCAGTAACCCCAGACTCTCCTCATGCATCTCTAGTCTACCCTGCCCTCCCTCTGGTGGAACCCAGAATAAGTGGCTGCAAATGAAATTTTGTGTATTGGCCCTTTAAGAGAGTCTCTGTTTCTCTATCCATCTTTGCCTGACAGAAATCTTGCTGGTTTTCACATCCTTATTTTATTTGGGTTCCTCATGGTTCTGGTGCTCCAGGATGTGGAGCCCAGCATGGGGTTTAGGCATCCCACCTCTCATTTGGAACCCCCCTGTAGCCACTGAAATATCCTTTGCAACTTCAGCTGCCACTCATGGAAGGCCAGCCAGCCCTCTCATGCTTTCCCACATCCTACTATCCTTGTTGTGGTGATGTGGTTTCTTCTGTAAGTTCTTGGTTTTAAGATTTCTCTCCAGCTAGTGTTCAGATGGTTATATAGGATGATTTTTTGGAAATTTATTTCTAATTCCAGATTCCTGGGAGGAGGTTAGTGTAGCTTCCACCTCCTCTATTGCCATCTTGGATCTTGTACCTTTCCTAGGTTATTGGTCAAGGAGTAGATTAACTTCTTCATAGCAAGGAAGCTGAGCATAATATGATTTATTCTTTCCTCCTCCCTCTATTTCCTGTCCATGAAAGCTGGTGAGAAAGTAGGTCTACATTGTTTTGTTATGTTTTAATAAAACCAGGCTTCTGATGATTTGTCATATAACCAATTAAGATTTATAGTAGGAATGACTGTTTATCTGTTTCAGGTAGATTACCACACTCTGACCTGGTTGATTTTATGTGAGTTTTGGTTGTTTTGTTTATTTGAAGAAAAAAAATATTCAAATATTAGAAAAATAAACAAAAAAGTTAATTTTTTCCATGAATTTAAATGTGTATATTAAATGCCAAGTGCTTTAGAAAAGTTAAGGATATTGAGAAATTTATATTTTAAGACTTGAAAGACTTACACAAGGTGTTATTAAGAAAATACATAGTCTATGTAACCACTTAACACTGGGCAATATAAATTTAAAACTGCATGCCAAAAAAATCATACAAATTAAAAAATTATAATAAATGATTCAAATATGTTAATATATTAGTTATAAAGTATAATTATAAGGAATAAACAAAATATAAACAATTTTAGAGAGTAATTGACAATGGACAAGAAAAATTAACTGGAAAGGTAAAAAATGACTACAAATGTATAAAATATTATTCAACTTATTTGTTAGTAATCAAAAATGATACACAAATGACCAAAAGGGTAACATTTATTCTCTCTGGATGATTAGATTATAGATTATTTTTGATTTTGTATGCCCCTTTATATTTTCCAAAACACATGTATTATGTTTGTAACCAGGAAAACTAGAAAAACTTTACTATCTAAAATAAAAGTTAAATTTTATAATAGTGCTTTCTATACTATGTTAGTAGTTTATTATAAACTTCATAAAAGCTTTGATGTAGGAGTCAGTAATTTTTGGCTTTGTTGATAAAGACTTACATTTTTGGTGAATATAGTGCTGTTAAAGCACAGCTCCATTGGACTATGCAAACTGAGTTCTAGTAGCAACTCTGAGCACCTGGGCAGGTGTTAGCACCCACCCCTTCTCCCCTAGCTCATATGAGACCTTGGGTTGAGGAATGGAATGAGCAGCCTTCTGGTTACCAGAGCTACACAGAGAAACATGGTTAAAAACAGCTTTAAAAGGAGAGGCTGTCTCTGGGTTCACATGTGGTACTATTGCTTATGGTACAGCCCACTGCTGCTCAGGGCTTGTTACTGTCAGCAGAGAACTGCTGGGTCTGGCTCTGCAACTCTTTTTATATTCAGAACAGATGATCATCTTTAAGGCTGAGGTAAACTTAAGTTGAAACCTCACATTTTTTTTCCACTGTCATAAGAAAGACTTGAATTAAACTAATTTTACTGACTTTGAGATGCAGATGGGACTTGTGGAATTGTGAAACAGATTATTGATCAACTAGGTCTAAAACCCAGGATTCCAAACCTGGGTTCTCTCAAGATGTCTTTCCCTGCAGAATCTGATGCCTCAAGCCCTCTAAAAATGGTAGACAGGATCGACCTGTGCCTGAATGCAGGGCGAGGGCTTACTTTTTCCCAAATTTAGTAGTTGTCTTCTATGAATAGACATTGAGTTGAAAAAGAATTGAAGTTCACATGTTGATAAACTAAATAACCTTACAGTAAAACTCTAAGTTAACCCCCAGAAGGAATGGATGGAGGGTAATTTGAGTTGGAGGTTTGAGTGGCAAGGGAGACAATTCTCTGGAAAGTAAACATTTCCAAGTTAAGCTTTGTGTAGGATTCAGATCCAAATAAAGTAGTAAGAAAGTGAAACTGCAAAATGGTGATCTTAAGTCATGGAACAAGAAGATAAAAATATGTATCAGGAAAGTAAGCATATAACATCAGTAGAAAATAAGAAAGATATTCCTCTCTGGGAAATAACTTGAGATATTTTTAGCCTCTGAAAGTTTATATCCTTTCATAGTTTAGTTATGAAAACAAATTACTAAATAAGGAAGCAGATTTTTATTGTTTTAACTTTTATTTAGGAAAATACTAAAGTTGAAGCATATACTCCAATAGGGAAAATGTTAATTAATTTCATCTATTATTCCTCTCTTCCTGTCATAAGAATATATAAAATATTCAAGATAAAGAAATTAACTCACTATAGTACCCTATAGTTAATATATGGATCTCTTAAAGCTGTGTAATTTGTAACTCATTAACAGCCTCCTGACTTAGATCAGTGGCTCACTATCGCATTTAGAGATCTATTGATCACACACCAGAGTTAGGAAACCTTTTTGTTTTATTTATGTCTACTATGTTTTAATAATTACTTTTTTCATTTCTTCTAATCTTTGTACATTCTATTCATAAAACATACTATTCATAGAACTTTCACAAGAGAATGCTTCAAAGATGCAGAAATTTTATTTACCAAGTAAATTCAATTTTATCTCACTTTCTTTCAACAACTTCACAATCCTTAGCTTTAATTATAAAGAAATACAAAGTAATTTACTCATGACTCTAATTCACCTGCCATTTCTCTTACAAAAAATTATATTGGGAGAACCAAATAAATAACCATTAATTAGGTTTTCAAATATTTTTTGCTCTAATTTCATTTTCCTGTTTCTCTTAGATTTAAATTACAAGTATATTATACCTATTCAAAACACCCTATTTTTTTTTAATCTTGCTCTTTTGTGTGTTCTTCAGTAATTGTTTCCTGGCATCAGTATGGATATTTATATTGGATTTGTATTTCCATTCTGATCCACACGTTAGCCTATGACATTTTCACTTCTACAGTTCACTTTCTCTACTTTTCTGTAAACTCTGCATTTCTTCCTGAAATGATCTGTTTGGCTTACAATGTCCTAATACATTTTTCATAATTAAATTATTTTAAGGCCTATGTTTAAAGATGCTGTTTTACTGAATTTCTTGTTGGCCTCTTTCTTCTGTCTGTTGCTTCTCTTGGATTTATGTTAAATCTTGTCAAAAATTAAACTACTTTTTAAAAAATCATAACATTGAAATGTTCTATATAACATTCAATTAACTTTTAAAAAGTTAAAAGTCTTACTTAGAAAATTTAAAAATATTTTGATTCATTATATTTCCTTTTTACTTATATAATATTTGTTAAAACCTATGATTTTTGTTAAATCCATTCATCTTTATTACTTTTTATTATTTATCTATCTCTATTTTGTAATAAGATTTATGTATATATTTTAATTATTGAAATGTTTTCTTTAAAAATCTTAAAAATGACTTACAGATGCTCAGTAGTATTTTTCAAAATTATCACAAAGTTAAATTTGTTGTTATGAAATTGGAGCAGGTTGTGACCTGTTACAAGTGATTTGACATACTTTTTTGATTTCTTAAGTGAGTAAATAACAAGCCAGTTAGGAAGCCTAAATCTTTTCTTCCATAAAGATGCCAAGATATGTGAAAAGCATCCACAAAAATAACAGTCACATTTTTCATTAAGTGGAAAGTATTACTGAAAAAGTATTTTACATATTTTTCCAGTAACTTATCTTCTAATAACTTGTTACATTTTCAAATAACTTAAATTATCTGAAAATAACAATTCTGTTGGGTTAATGGCTATATTTCTTTGGCAATCTAAAGTACTGTACCCAATAGCCCCTTTATTCATAGTCAATGTGGAACTGGACATTAAGAATATGAAAGAGGGAGAATACATACTTAACATTGTATGAAATGAAGTATTATATAAAATGAATCACCCTTCTCTTTTGCTCTATTTTGCATTATGAAGAAAACATCACAGCAATTTTAAGAATACGTAAATTTTAATAGTTTTCATCTTTGTCTTCTTTCTCACAAAACAAAATTTAATATACTGCTAGTTATCCATAGTTACAGACAAAAAAACATAGGAAATGAAGACAATAATGAAAATGATGGAAAACATCCTAATTACATGTGCAGTTTGCAGAGAATTATCCTGGAAGTGATGGTTCCATGTGAGCTGGGTTTTCTGTGAATTAGGAGCATCCTTCATTAAGTATGTCTGTAACTGATTTAATCTCTTTCCAAGTCAGCACTTAGTGTTCAGAAGCAAACAAAAATAGCCCTGCCCCACCTGAAAAAAGTTCCAAGATAAAGATAAAACAATTACTAGAATAAGTTCAAAACTTTTCTGAATTATAAGAAAAACTATATTTTTTATTTATTGGGTTAGGGAAGATACTCCCTTTTGAACACTTCTCCCTTGAGAGCCAAATACGAATCCACTTTGGGAAGTTCAGAATATTTTTGGAGCAAGTATTTCCTGTGCTCCTTGAGAACAGCAAATAAAAACCTAAAAGTATTCAAGTCATCTCTACATAATTGCATGTGTCTGACCTCAAAATTGAGCACCTAATAATACATGGTAATTCATTAATCAACAAGGCTACACTGAGTATTCATAATAGAAAAATTTCATACTTTCGAATGCAAGTGCTTATAATCTTTCACATTTTCCCTTTAACAACCCATAAAACACTACTCAAATATACCTGGTAAAATACTATAGACTTTCATTAAACTTTTTCAAGATTGTCGGTCTGGTAATATCCTTATGAACTGTTAACATTGTCAGTTCCTTAAAGTGATTAAACAGAATATCATTGAACACATCTTTATTAAATGTATTACTTGATGATATTAAATTATTTAAAATGAGATTCTATGCATTCATATACCAATAAAGAGAGGGACATAAAAGAGGAAGAAAGAGTGAAAATAATCCCTAAAATAATCATTTAAAGTCTGAGTGAAGTTCTTGAAGGTAAAAATTAATAACCACATGGGAAGAAAAGAATAGATATCCAATGAACTCAAGTGAAAGTAAGTCCCAAGAAATATATAACTGTGGAATTTAAAATATTGAGCTTATTATTAAATACATCAAAAAATCCTCATCATTAAAATAATGAAATAGAAAGTGAAGACATCATAAATAGAGAACATCTTCACCAGGAACTCCACATCTGATGAATGTCAGACATTAAGTTAATTGGGTATTTGTACCAGCAATCCAAAATTAAGTGTGAACTGACACACATGATGGACTGCTTCTCATTAATCACTTCAGATGAGTTCCTATAATAGTAACATTGTTGTTACTAACACTTGTAATTTAAAAAAAATTAATAGACTTTATTTCTTAGAGTAGCCTTATGTTACAGAAAAATAAAAAAGAAAATACAGAGGGTTTCCATATGCTACATCTCCTCCCCAACCCACTGCCACCCATAATCAAAATTTTGTATTGATGTGGTGCATTTGTTACAACTGATGAATTAATGTTTACACATTGTTTTTAAGTATGGAGTTTGTATTAGGGTACACTCCACAATGTTCAGGTCTATAGATTCTGACAGATGCATGATGTCATATATCCACTATTAGAGTATCACACACAATAGCTTTGTGCCCTAATAATCACCTGTGACCCACATAGACGTCCCCCACCCCCTGCTTAGCCCAAAACTCTGTAAAATCCTAATCTTACTGTATGCATAGTTTTGTCTTTTACAGAATGTCATATATTTGGAATCAAACAGAATGTAGCCTTTTCAGATTGGTTTCTTTCATTTAGCAATATGCATGTAAGTTCCCTCCATATTTTTTGTAGCATGATAACTAATTTATTTTTTAGTACCGAATAATATTCCAATGTATGGATGTATGATAGTTTATATATATATCACCTATTCTAGGACACCTTAGTTGCTTTCAAGTTTAACAACTATGAATAAGCTGCTATGAACATTCTTGTGTAGGTTTCTTTTTTTCTATTTTTTTTGTGAAACATATGTTTTCAACTGATTTGGGTAAATACCTACAAACACATTGCTGGGTCACATGATAAGGCTATATTTACTTGTATAAGAAGCTGCCAAACTATCACAAAACCAGCATTAAATCATAGAGTAATAAAAACATTTGTTTAAAATATATTAATTCCATAATCAATTTAAACTTAACCTATAAATTTATTTTAACATGAGGCCATAGGAAGTCACTATGCTGGGCAAAAAGTTAGATATATGGGAACATAAAATGTGGCCATTACTTTTGAGAAGTTGCATTCTGTTTAGATAAATAATATGTAAATAAATGCACTCTTGTTAAAGTAATAATTGTTTAATATCAGTAAATTAAAAAATAAAAATATATAAGGTATTTAGACAAAAACTGTCAAATAAACATAAAGAAAATAATATTTTGGCTTTGAAAAGAAGAAGAGATTGATAACATTGAAATACATATCACAGACATCAATTAGCTTTAAAATAACCAACAGAGTTATTTCATTCCCTCATGTCTAAATATTTGTATTTCTCTTTTTCCCCTATTAAATAAATTAATGTAATCTGTAATTTGCACTGAAGATTATTCATGATGTGACTTTAAGTCTACCTTTGGATCACCATCTTCCATTATAGTCATCCTATTTCCTGCCTCCTACAAACTACCCAAACAACTGAATTTTAACCTGAAAGTGTTATATTGCTTCACATTCCAGTAGCTGCTGTGAGGCTGACGTAAATTCAAGTTGCCAACAATCACATTTAAGAATTTGCTTGAGAATAAAGTCAACCACCATCTCCACCAAAAATAGAATAAAATTAATTAAAAGGTAGAGCTAGAAATGGGGAGAGAAAACTTGATTAAAAATATCATTTATTTATTAATTTATTTATTTTAAAATTTTATTCACTTTCCTCACCTTCACTCGGCCCCATCCTCTCCTATCCCCAAGCCAATCTCCATATTGTCGTCAGTGCCCAAAGGTTGTGCATAAATTATCTTTGGTTAATCCCTTCACCATCCTTCATCCCGTCCCACCCCTCCTTTTTGGCAGCTGTCAGTCTGTTTTATGTATCCAAACTTTTGTTACTATTTCATTCATTGGTTGTGTTCAGTAGATTCCACATATGAGTGAGATCATGTGGGATCTTTCTTTCAATGACTGGCTTAGTTCACTTAGCATAATTTTCTCCAGGTCCATCCATACTGTTGTAAAATGGAAAAGTTTCTTTTTTACTGTTGCATAGTATTCCACTGTGTAAATGTACCCCAGATTTTTTATCCACTCATCAACTAATGGGCACTTAGGCTGTTTCCTAAAATAGGCTGTTTAGCTATTGTAAATAATGCTGCTATAAAAATAGGGATGCACATATCTTTTTATATTGGTATTTTGATGTTCTTGGGGAATAGTCCCAAAAGTGGAATCACTGGGTGAAAAAGCGTTCCATTTTTTAAAAGATGTTATTTATTTATCTTAGAGAGAGGGGAAGGGAGGGAGAAAGAGAGGGAGAAAAACATTAATGTGTGGTTGCCTCTCACATGGCCCCCACTGGGGACCTGGCCCACAACCCAGGCATGTGCCCTGATGGGGAATCGAACCAGCGACCCTTTGGTTCACAACCCACACTCAATCCACTAAGATACACCAGCCAGGGCCCATTTTTAATTTTTGAAGGATACACCATTATTGTTTTCCACAGTGGCTACACCAGTGGTTCCATTCCCACCAACAGTACACTAGGGTTCTCTTTTTTTCTGCAAACTTGCCAACACTTGTTTGTTGACTTGTTGATAGTAGCCATTCTGACAGGTATAAGATGATATCTCATTGAGGTTTTAATTTGAATTTCTCTAATGATTAGCAATTTCCATCTTGTCTCTCAGCTGAGACAGGAGCCATGCACAGGGTATTTCCCCTTCCACTTATAAAACCCTGTTACTGGATGGTATGAAGCACCTTCTGTACTCCTTTGCTTCAGAACTTCATATCAGCTAAGATTCCATTGATTGTTCAGGTTGGTTGTCAGAAGTTCAGCTGAAAATCTGGGTTGGGGGCAGGAGCAAGTGCACTCAGCTTCCACCTATTTGGCTGCCATCTTCAGTCCAAAAAACATCATTTAAACAATCGGATTTAGTAGTGCCTAAATCTATCACTTAATGTATTTAGATTACAAACCTTTTGAGAAAATTTTAAAAGAGGCAAATATTTATCTAGTTCACCTCTTAAAATCAGGAACCTACTATTTGACATCCATCTTTCTTCTCATCTGAATGATTATTGTCCAAATCATTCTAAATACTTGAAAGACTAAAAGGTGTTAAAACATTCATCTTTGCAAATAATTATACTTCTTTTAAATTTTAATTCATTTTTACATGTGCTATTTCTTTGTGCTATTAGGTAAGAGAATTAGTACAACAATATTTTGTGTTTAGATAAGAGGCTCAAGGTGTTCATATTCATCAATTTCCATAGCATTTCTATAAAAGTCTTGAAAAGGCTGAAAGTGAACATTGTATATTGTGTAAAGATCTGATCAAATGATGAAACCCCGAACTTTCAGCTCACTAGTCAGTCTTCCCAACTATATAGCAAAATGTATCCCTTGGATAAAACATGAGACACACAGAAAGAGAAAGCCAAAGCCCTTCTTTTTGTCACTGCACACTTTATTTCTGATGCCTAGCTATGGCACAAGAATCTGGTGCTTGAAGGTAGAGTTCACATCTCAAAACCATGAACAGAGACATCCATGTATGCAAGACAGCAGTAGCACCTAGAACAAGATTCTGGGTCGTTGATTACACCACTGAGTCATTAAACCAACCCTGGAACACCCTGTCGTAGATCTTTTATTTATTGAGATAATAAATGGTGTTTGTGTCTTGCAGACAAAACCACTGTAATTAATACAATGTCCATTAATACCTGAGCTCTCTATCCTAACATTACACTTTCACACTATATTCTCCCATCCAGGTACTAACCAGGTCCGACCTTGCTTAGCTTCCGAGATCAGAAGAGGTCAGGCGCATTCAGGGTAGTATGGCCATAGACTGCACTTTCACACTATATTCTAATCACACTCTCCCTATCACCCAAATTATCCTTTACCACAACAGAATTCCACCTCCAGCTGAGGACCTAGTTCAAATGTCACTTCTTCTTTGATGCCTTCCCAAATATGGAGTTAAATGCTCTCTCTCCTTAGTTTTCATACAACTTTAAGAATATTATAGCCCTGTTTGGCTGATGTGGCTTAGTGGATCTACTGCTGGCATGTGAACGAAAGGGTTGCCAGTTTGATTCCCAGTCCAGGCACATGCCTGGGTCTCAGGCTAGGTCCTCGGTTGGGGGCAGGTAGGAGGCAACCAATTGGTGTATCACTCACACATCAATATTTCTCTCCCTCTCTTTCTCCTTCCCTTCCCCTCTTTCTAAAAATAAGAAATCTGCCCTGGCTGGTGTGGCTCAGTGGATTGAGCACTAGACTGCAAATCAAAGGGTTGCTGGTTCAATTCCCAGTCATGGCACATGCCTGGGTTGCCAACCAGTTCCCCAGTAGGGGGGCGTACGAGAGGCACCCGCACACTGAAGTTTCTCTCTCTTTCTTTCTCCCTCCCTTCCCCTCTCTCTAAAAATAAATAAATGAAATCTTTTAAAAATAAAAATAAAATAAAGTCTTTTAAAAAAGAATATTATAGCCCTTATCAAAATAAATTGCAAATATGTCATTACAGATTAGTGACAACTTAATGGCTACATCTCTGAGTTATTAATTTTTGTATTTTATCTCAGCCCTAAGACCAGGATTTGGAATATAATGAATATTTAATAAATGCACACTGGCTAAATGAAATTTAGGTAGATAAAAATCCAATTAAAGTAATTTAAAAGTCTAAGTTTCCTTGAAATTCATACTTTAAAAAAAGAAGGAAAAACACCTATCAAAATAGTTTGTTAAAGACATTTTAACAATTCAAATTACCTGTGTTGAATTGGAATCTGTGATCCAATTAACTTTCTCAGGGGAAGGCGAGAAAACATTGATCAAATACAGGTCATCATCCCAACTATGGGGTAACACAGTGTAGACATTTTGTAAGTAGAACTTATATAAATACCATAAAGTTTCAATTAAAGAGTCATAGTGATGAGTGTGCTTTCATTTCTTCTTAGATTAATGCTGAAAATTTTTAAAATGTATAAGCTTTGTGGATATATAGTACCCAATATGCAATGTGTGTTGAGAAAAGAGAACATGAGTTGGCAAGCATCCTGGAAGAACTTGAATTTAGGCACCATTCAAAACAACAAATATTTTCTCTACAGTGTAGGAGAAAGAGTGTGGAAGACTCAGAGTGTGCAAGACTCTTTAATGCACTTAGAAAGAGATTATTTCACAAACATAGAAAAAATCATGGTTTATTGCCCTGTAGAACATTTGCTGGGTTGGTGGGAGGTGTTCCATCTTTTAGAAAAAATCAACAAAGCTACATTTACATTTACCTTTGAACTGTGTTTGAATAAAGTATGTACAAAGCAAATTAATACTGTAAACAAAAACAAGAGAGCAGAGAGGATAAAAACTTGGATAAAAATTAATTGGCTGACATACAGAGGGCCCATAGGTATATGAAATGATGCTCAACATCACTAGCCATCATCAGAGAGATGCAAATTAAAACCACAGTGAGATACCACTTCACATCCATCAGAATGGCCAACATTAACAAATCAACAAACAACAAGTACTGGTGAGGATGGGTAGGAAAGGGAACCCTAGTACACTTTTGATGGGAATGCAGAATGGCACGGCCACTGTGGAAAACAGTATGAATGGAATTTCCTCAAAAAACTAAAAATGGAATTACCTTTTGACCCAGCGATTCCACTGCTGGGATTATATCTTGAGAATCCAGCAACACTAAATCAAAATAACCTATGCATCTGGATATTCATAGCAGCATTATTTACAATAGCCAAGTGGTGGTGGAAACGGCCTAAGTGCCCATCAGGAAATGAGTGGATCAAAAACTTGTGGTACCTTTACACAATGGAATACTATGCAGCAGAAAGAAAGAAGGAACTCTTACTCTTCTCTACACTATGGATGGAACTGGAGAGTTATTATGCTAAGTGAAATAAGCCAGGTGGTGAAGGATAAATCCCTATGATCTCACCTATAAGTAGAACCTAATGAACAAAACAAATAAATGAGCAAAATAGAACTAGAGGTTTGTAAACAAGTAACAGACTGACAGGGACCAGACGGGAGATGGGAGGTGGATAAGGAGAAAAGAAGGGGAAGGGCCTAGTTAAAAAATAAGTATAAATGACCCATGAACATGGACAACAGGGTGGGGATTTACAGTGAGGAGGGGTAGATGGGACAGGGGAGAGCAACAGGGAAGAATTGGGACAATTGTAATTGAACAACAATGAAAAGATAAGTTGCCTAGTTATACATGATCTATGTACTATAGGAGACAATGCATTAATATTTAGATAAAATTACGTTACCTGCTATGAATTTTAATATGCATGTTAGTCATACAGTGACTTTAAAACTTTTGTAAAATAGACTTTCATTAACTAACAAATTAATTCAAAATAAGGTATTGTTATGAAATGTTGCAATGAAGAGGATTATACAGATAAACTGTACTTATGGTATTCTTTTAGAAGAGAAATCAAGGATGGGAAATAAGACACACACCCCCAAAAAATAGAAACTAAATATGCCAATTGCACTAATGAACACCTGGTTTACACAGCATATTTTAATTATGGGGAAATGTGGTATAAAGATAGATCCCAGCTACTAATCTGTTTATCATACATTTGTTGCAAAATTCTCCCATAAAAATGTCAGCAAATGAAAAAGTGATGTCAAATGTCTATAAATGATGCAATTGTATGATATTTTTATTGCTATCATATTTTTATTAAATATCCACTAAACAAGCATTTTCTGTCTAGTTTAGGAGTAAATTAATATTCTCACACAAATTTTTAGAGAGTTATAATATATGTTAGAATAAATTCAATTATAACTAAGAACAATTATGAAGCTGATAAAGAAAAATAAAGAAGCTGTTAAGAGATCAGTTTTGAAAATTGTACAGATTTGTATTATGTTGAACTCTCAAAAGTATGATTTTTTCTTTTTCTCTTTTCTTTATTTTTTATTGTTGTTTAATTACAATTGTCCCACATTTTTCCAATTGCTCTTCCTTTCCGCCCCACCCCCCTGCCATCACACATCTCCCAGAGTCAATCCCCACCCTGTTGCCATACCCCTGGGTCCTCTAAACATGTTCCTTGACTTGCGCCTTCCCCTTCTTTGCACCATTATTCCTCTCCCTCCTCCACTCTGGTCACTGTCAGTTTGTTATTTATTTCCATGTCTCTGGTTTTATTTTGCTCACTTGTTTGTTTCATTGAGTAGCTTCCATTTATAGGTGAAATTATATGATGTTTGTCTTTCACTGCCTGGTTTATTTCACTTAGCATAACACTCTCTAGTTCCATCCATGCTGACATGAAGGATAGAAGTTTCTTCTTTCTTTCTATTGTGTAGTATTCCATCCTGTAGCTGTACCACAGGTTTCTGATCCACTGATTTACTAATAGGCACTTAGGCTGTTTCCATCACTTGCCTACTGTAAATTGTGCTGCTATGAACATTGGGGTACATAGGTTCTTTTGATTTGGTGTTTTAAGATTGTTAGGGTATATTTCCAGCAGTGGAATCACTGGGTTGAAAGGAAGTTCCATTTTTAGTTTTTTGAGGAGTTTCCATACTATTTTCCACAATGGTTGCACCATTCTGCATTCCCACCAACAGTGTACTAAAGTTCCCTTTTCTCCACAGAATCGCCAGCACTTGTGTTTCTTGATTTGTTAATAATGGCCACTCTGGCTGGTGCAAAGTGGCATCTCATAGTGGATTTAATTTGCATCTCTCTGATGGCTAGTGATGCTCAGCATCCTATCATATGTTTCTGGTTCTTCTATATGTCTTCCTTAGAGAAGTGTCTGTTTGGGTCCTTTGCCCATTTTTTTAATTGAATTGTCTTCCTGGAGTGAAGTCGTGTGAGTTCTTTATGCATTTTGGAAACCAAACCCTTGTCCAAGGTCCCATTGGCATATATGTTTTCCCATACAGTTGGTTCCCTTTTCATTTTGCTGGTGATTTCTTAGCCATTCAGAAGCTTTCTTATTTTTATGTAGTCCCATTTGTTTATTCTTACCTTTATATGCTTTGCAATAGGGGACGTATCAGTGAAAGTATTGCTGAGTGGGATATATGAAATTTCCCTGCCTATATTCTTCTCTAGGACTTTTATGGTGTTGCAGCTTATATTTAAGTCTTTTATCCATTTTAAGTTTATTTTTCCATATGGTGTAAGTTAGTGGTCTAATTTCTTTGGGTTTTGTTTTTTTTTTTTTTTTTTTTTTTTTGCATACTTACTTGTCCAGATCTCCCAACACCATTTATTGAAGAGATTATGTTTAACTCATTTTATGCTTCTGCCCTCTTTGTCAAATATTAATTGACCATAGAGACAAGGGTTTATATCTGGGCTCTCTATTCTGTTCCATTGATCTATGTGTCCATTCATATGCCAGTGCCATGCTGTTTTGGTACAGTGGACTTGGAAGAGTTTAGTATCAGATATTGTGATCCCTCTTTGTTCTTCCTCAAAATTGCTAACAATATTTAGGGTCATTTATGGAGCCATGTGAATTTTTGAAATATTTGTTCTATGTCTGAAATGTCATTGGTATTTTGATAGATTTTACATTGACTCTATAGATTGTTTTGGGTAGAATGGACATTTTAATGATGTTAGTTAATTCTTCCTCTGCATTGACACAGTTTATGCTTCTATTTATTTGTGTCTTCCTTAACTTCATTCTTCAGTGTTCTGTAGTTCTCCAAGTACAGGCCTTTTACCTCTTTGGTGAAGTTTATTACTTGGTATTTTATTTTCCTTTTTGCTATAGTAAATGGGATATTTTGCCTAATTTCTCTTTCCTATATTAACTTGTTAATGTACAAAAATCTTTCAATTTCTGAATATTGACTTTGTATGCCTCTGTTTTGTCAAATTCACTTCTTAGGTGAAATAGTTTTTGTGGTAGAGTTTATGCAGTTTTGAACACTATCTTGTCATCTGCAAACAAGGACAGTTTTACTTATCCTTTCCAATTTGGATGCCATTTATTTCTTTTCCCTGTCTGATTGCTATGGCTAGAATGTCCTATACTATATTGAATAGAAGTGGTGAAAGCAGACACACTTGTCTTGCTCCTGATCTTAGGTGAAAAGTTTTAGTTTTTCCCAGTTGAGTATGATGTTGGCTGTAGGTTTCTCATATATGGCCTTTATTTTGTTGAGATAGGCTCCCTTTACTCCCACTTTGCTGAATTTTTTTTTTTACCATAAATGGGTGCTGTACTTTATCAAATGTTTTTTCTGCATCTATTGATATGATCATCTCATTTTTGTCTTTCACATTGTTTATGTGATATATTATATTTATTGACTTGTGAACATTGTACCATCCTTGCATCCTTGGGATGGATCCCACTTGATATTGGTGTATAATCTTTTTAATGTATTGCTGGATCTAATTTGCCAATATTGTGTTGAGGATTTTAGCATCTAAGTTCATCAATGATATTGGACTATAGGTCTCTTTCTTTGGTGTGTCTTCATCTGGTTTTGGAATTAGGATAATGCTGGTCTCATAAAAACAGTTTGAGAGAGTCCCTTCTTGTTGGATTTGTTGGAATAGTTTGCGAAGGATCAGGGTTAGCTCTTCCCTGTATGTTTGATATATTTCTTCTGTGAAGCTGTCCAGTCCAAGGCCTTTGTGTGCTGGGAGTTTTTTGATTAATAGTTCAATTTCCCTAGCTTTTAGGGATTTATTCAGACTTCTTTCCTGTTGATTCATTTTTTGAGGATTATCTGTCTGTAGGAATTTGTCCATTTCATCCAGGTTATCAATTTTCTTGGTATGTAGTTGTTCATAGTAATGTCTTACTACCCTTTGTATTTCTGTGATATCGGTTGTAATTTCTACTCTTTCATTTCTGATTTTAATTGTTAGGGTCTGCTCTCTTTTTTTCTGGGTGAGTCTGGTTAAAGGCTTGTTGATTTTGTTTATCTTTTCAAAGTACTTGCTCCTAGATTTATTGGTCTTTTGAATTGTTCTTTTAGTCTCTATGTCATTTAATTCTGCTCTGATCTTGATTATTTCCTTTATTCTATTTGCTCTGGGATTTGTCTTCTGTTTTTCCTGTAGTTCTTATACATGTAGGGTTAGGTTGTTTATTAGAAATGCTTCTATCTTTTTTAGGTAGGCCTGTATCACTATGAACTTCCCTCTCAGGACTGCCTTCCTTGTGTACCATATGTTCTAGACTGTTGTCTGTTTATCTTCATTTGTTTCCAGAAACTTTTTGATTTCTTCCTTGATTTCATTGTTTACCCATTCATTGTTTAATAACATGCTATTCAGCCTCTATGGATTTGATTTTTTTTTATTTTTTTTCCTTGAGGTTTGTTTCTAGTTTCAAGGCATTGTAATCCAAGAAAACTCTTGAAATCATTTCAATTTCCTTGACTATGTCGAGGCTTGGTTTGTGTTCTATCATGTAATGTATCATTGAAAATGTTTCATGTGAATTTGAAAAGAATGCATATTTTGCTTCTTTGGTGTGAAAGTTTCTGGTTTTATTAGTTAAGTCCATTTGATCTAAAGTGTTGTTAAGTGACAGAATATCCTTGTTTATTTTTTTTGACAATCTGTCCATCATTGACAGAGAGTTGTTAAAATCCTCTACTACAAGTATCTTTCTCTCTATATCTTACTTGAAGCCCTCCAAGATTTTTCTTATATATTTGAGTGCTCCTAGATTGGGTGAGTATAGGTTTACAATGTTCATATCTTCTTGAAGGATTTTACTCTTAAGTATTTTGAAATGACCTCATCTGCCTCTTTTTATGGACTTTGTTTTGAAATAGATTTTGTCTGATATAAGTATTGCTACCCAGGCTATTTTTGTCCTGTTGATTTGGTTGGATTATTTTTTCCAATCCTTCACCTTCAGTCTGTGTAGGCCTTTTGTTCTGAGGTGGGTCTGTTGTAGATAGCATATATGTGGGTCATGTTTTCTTATCCATTCATCTACCCTATGTCTTTTTATTGAAGCCTATAATCCATTTACAGTTATGGTTATTATTGATAAATACTTATTCATTGCCATTTTTCCCTTTGTAGTTGTGTTCTTCTCTCTCTCACTCTTTTTCTTCATGTTCTTATAGCAATCTCTTTAGCCTGTGTTAGAATGCTGGTTTTGTGGAGCTGTATTCTTTCAGCCTTCTTTTGTCTGGGAATTTCCCTATTTCACCTGCCATTTTAAATGAGAGCATTGTTGGGCAGAGTAGTCTTAGTGCAGGCCTTTGTTTTTCATTACTTGGAGTATTTCTTGCCATTCCCTTCTAGCTTGCAGTGTTTCTATTGAGAAATCAACTGCTAGTCTTGTCAGAGCTCCCTTTTATGTTACTATCTGTTCCTCCCTTGCTACATTTAACATTCTCTCTTTGTCTTTAACATCTGGCATTTTAATTATGATGTGTCTTGGAGTAGACCTCTTTGGGTTCACTTTGTTTGGGACCTTCTGTGTTTTCTAAACTTGCATCACTTTTCCCCTTACCAACTTAGGCAAGTTTTCTGTTATTATTTTTTTAAACAGCTTTTCTTTCTCTTGCTTCTGTTCTTCTCCTTCTGATATTCTTATGATGCAAATTTGTTATGTTTTATGTTGCCTTGAAGTTCCCTTAAAGTATTCTTATACTTTTTTTAGTCTTTTTTTCATTTTTTTGTTCTGTTTGGATATTTCTTTCTACCTTGTCTTACAGCTTGCTGATTCAGTCCTGTGTTTCCTATAGCCTGCTTGGAATTCCTTCTAGTACATTTTTTAAAATTTCAGATACTGTGTTTTTCATTTTTCCTGGTTGTTGTTTATAGTTTCTATCTTCTTTTTCATGCTGTTGTAGTTCTCCCTCATTTCCTTGTAACTGTCATGGAGTTCCTTGAGCATCCTTATAACCATTTTTTAAAATTTAAAATCTATTTAAAATAGATTACTTGCCTCAATTTCATTTAGCTCTTTTTTTCTGGATATTCCTCCATTCCAAGAGCCCCCAACTTGGGGCTCTTTCTTTGTCTCCCCCTTTTAGGTGACTCTGTTTCTGCATCACAGGATCCTCTGCTTTGTCTACCTGTCTTCATGGGGTGAACTTCTGGGGTAGCAGTTCTGTGTGAATCAGTGGTGCAGTCTCTTTGATCTCCTCATATGTATGCCTTAGGGTTGCCCTTTCTCCCATTTGTGTGGGCTCTCTTATTGTACTTGGGTTTGCTTGTTGGTTGTTGATTCATTCGTGGGCTCTCCCGTCCAGCTGGTTTACCGGTAGTCACTATTCCTGCTATGTTGTATATGCTGTTTTACAGGTACTGGTTAACAAACCAACATCGTAGGAAATCCAAACACATTACAGAAAAAAAATCTACCACATCAGCAATATCACCAATCATTGAGCAAAGATTAATAAAGATGGTGAGTGATTGAGAATATTGTAATATAAAAAACAGAGAATATGAAATAACTAAAAGATAAAATGATTTTGAGTGGAAAGAGGGAGAATAAATAAGAATAGGGAATAGAAATGAGGCAAATAAAGTGAGAGAATAAAATTTAAATTGTATGTAAAACATGGGAGGGAGATGGCAACAATGGAGTAAGAAAAGAGAAGAGTATACTATGAAGTTTGAAGTATAATTAAAAAGATATTGAACCAACAAGAACAAATTGCAAAAAAAAAAAGAAAGAAAGAAAAAACACAGCAGGGCAATAGCAATGGCAGCTTAGTGAAAATTAATAAACGTGGAAAGGGAATAAGAATATTGTGCAAAAGAGAAAAATGAATATGAGTTGTCAACAGTAAAGAAAATTGGTTTTGAGAGAATGGGGGAGGAAAACTAATAAGAGTAAGGAGTAGAACCCAGGCTAAGAAAGGGGAAAAAGAAAAAATAAAATAGCTCTTCCAGCCAAGATGGAGGTGTAGGTAGATATACTGCCCCTCCTCTCACAACCAAAAGGACAACAACAATTTAAAAACAAAAAACAACCAGAACTGACAGAAAATCGAACTGCACAGAAGACCAACGACCAAGGAGATAAAGAAGAAACGTTCATCCAGACTGGTAGGAGGGGCACAGACAGGCAGCTGGGGTGGACAGGACTCATGGCAATGTGGCCAGAACCATAGAGGTAGCAGATTGTGGAACGAATGGGGCACACAGTGCCACTGCTAGCAGACTCCGCAGCCCCACATTCGTGCATAGATAAACCTGGAGGAATGGCAGGGGAGCGAAGGGGAGCAAAGCAGACCTAGCAACACAGGGCTCCAGCGTGGGGAAATAAAGCCTCAACCCCCTGATTGAAAACACCCATGGGGGTTGAGGCGGCAGCAGGAGACACTACAAGCCTCACAGGAGAGTTTGTTGGAGAGACCCACAGGGGCCTAGAGCGTGCACAAGCCCACGCACACGGGAATCGGCACCAGAGGGTTCCAATTTGATTGTGGGTAGCTAAGGGAGTGACTGAAATTGGGTAGAGTAAGCGCCATTGCCCCTTCTCGGCCCCTCCCCCATATATACCTTCACAGCACAGTGACCAGTGTTACCCCACCCTGGTGAACACTTAAGGCTCTGCCCCTTTATGTAATAGGTGCACAAAGACAAAAAAAAATGGCCCAAATTAAAGAACAGATCAAAGCTCCAGAAATAATACAACTAAGCAGTGAACAGATAGCCAACCTATCAGATGCACAGTTCAAAACACTGGTAATTAGGATGCTCACAGAATTGGTTGACTTTGGTCACAAATTAGATGAAAAAGTGAAGGCTATGCTAAGAGAAACAAAGGAAAATATACAGGGAACCAATAGTGATGCGAAGGAAACTGGGACTCAAATCAATGGTGTGGACCAGAAAGAAGAAAGAAACATCCAACCAGAAAAGAATGAAGAAACAAGAATTTGGAAAAATGAGGAGAGGCTTAGGAACCTCCAGGACATCTTGAAACGTTCCAACATCCGAATTATAGGGGTGCCAGAAGGAGATGAGGAAGAACAAAAAATTGAAAACTTATTTGAACAAATAATGAAGGAGAACTTCCCCAGTCTGGCAAAGGAAATAGACTTCCAGGAAGTCCAGGAAGCTCAGAGAGTCCCAAAGAAGCTGGACCCAAGGAGGAACACACCAAGGCACATCATAATTACATTACCTAAGTTTAAACAGAAGGAGAGAATCTTAGAAGCAGCAAGGGATAAGGACACAGTTACCTACAAAGGACTTCCCATAAGACAGTCAGCTGATTTCTCAAAAGAGACTTTACAGGCAAGAAGGGGCTGGAAAGAAATATTCCAAGTCATGAAAGGCGAGGACCTACATCCAAGATTACTGAATCCAGCAAAGCTATCATTCAGAATGGAAGGGCAGATAAAGTGCTTTCCAGATAAGGTCAAGTTAAAGGAATTCATCATCACCAAGCCCTTATTATATGAAATGTTAAAGGGACTTATGTAAGAAAAAGAAGATAAAAAATATGAACAGTAAAAATGACAGCAAACTCACAGTTATTAACAACCACAGTTAAGACAAAAACAAAA
Organism: Desmodus rotundus; assembly: GCF_022682495.2. Lineage (NCBI taxonomy): Eukaryota > Metazoa > Chordata > Mammalia > Chiroptera > Phyllostomidae > Desmodus > Desmodus rotundus. Next base: position 62,465,406 of record NC_071394.1, read on the forward strand.
GCAAACTAGGCAAACAACTAGAACAGGAACAGAACCACAGAAATGGAGATCACATGGAGGGTTATCAACAGGGGAGTGGGAGGGGGAGAGAGGGGGGAAGTTACAGAGAATAAGTAGCATAAATGGTAGGTAGAAACTAGACAGGGGGAGGGTAAGAATAGTATAGGAAATGTGGAAGTCAAAGAACTTATAAGTATGACCCATGGACATGAACTATAAGGGGGGAATGTGGGAGGGAGGGGGTGGGCAGGATGGAGTAGAGTGAAGGGGGGGAAATGGGACAACTGTGATAGCATAATCAATAAATATATTAAAAAAGAAAAAAATAAAATAAAATCCCTAACTCAACAGATCAGGGGCAGGGGGAAGGCAAAATAGAGTAAGATAGAGGGAGAGTATCTTATGAGATTAAAAGTATAAGTAAGTAATGAACAAATATGAGTTCCATTGGAGAATAGCAATAACCATGATATCCTCTCCCAGCTAGTCACACTTTATAGAGGTGGAAAGGAAATAAGACTACTATACGAGGGGAAAAACAATGTGAGCTGATTTAAGGAAAGAAGAATGCTTTTGTGAGCATAGACGGAGGAGAAATAGTAAGAATAAAGAATAGGAACGTGGGGTACTGTGGGAGAAAACAAAGTCTACAACAACTATGAGAATGGTCAGGAAGGTGGCTAAATGAAGTAAGTCCAGGGAAGGGTGCCATGTGGGATTTGAAATAACAGTAATATGAAAAAATATATAATCTGAATGAAAAGAATAAAAAATAAAAGATCAAAGGTAGTGAGTTATTTGGAATATGATTGAAGTGAGAGAAGAAATATTAAAATGGTATAGGAAAGCAAAAACAATACAAAATAAAAAACAAAACAAGTTCTCAGTATGAGTGAGGTGAAATTCATCTCAGCTGTTAGTTTTCACCTTCTGACATCTTTCTGGATCAACTCTGTGTTTTTTTTGTAAATCAGCTCAAGGCCCTGGGGTGGATCATTCAACATTTGGCAACACCACCAATATCTCCTTCCCCTGGCTCTAGAGGTAGCTTCTATTGCAATTGAGAGGGTGAAGCCTATGCATCTCCCTTGGGAGGCACAGTTCAGTCTTCTGAGAAAATTGTGGGTGTGTTCTCCTTGACCCTATACCTCCCATCTTAACCTGTCCAAGTGTATTTCCAATAATGTATAGTTTCTGATTAAATAGCTGTCCATTTCATGGGGCGGGGGGTCAATTTCTGTAAGAGTGTCAGCTCTCTCCTGTTTGGTGTAGACTGAAGCTCTGTGTGTGAGCCAAGGCTGGGTGGCACCCTGAATACCCCTTGCTACACACATTCTGAGCTTCCTGTCCTGATGGCCTCAGTTCAATAGAGCCTTAGGACCCAGTGTACTTACTTTGTCTTCCTGTGAGGAGTTCAAAATGGGTCCTTTTAGGCATTCATCTTGTTGTTTTACTCTTTTGGAAATGCCCGCTGCAAGTTGTTAAGCCTGCCCAGCCAGTTTTGCAGATCTTTCCCACTCCTGCAGTAGATGGGCTCAATCTTCCTTTCCTGGAGGTTCTGCCAAGGAAGGGGACTCAGTCTGGCCTCAACTAATCTCAGGTGCACAGTTCCCACCCAGCCTACTGCCCTAGTGGCACACCAAAGCCCACACTCTCCACTCTGCACTGCTGTACCAGAAGGGGGGTCGAGAAACTACCTCCTTTTTAACCACTTTGTTCAGTCCGCCCAGGTGTACTGAGTGGGAGTAAACCACGCCCATAATCCTCCTGCCTTGTTGGCAGGGCAGCAGCATGTGGGGGTCCCTGCTTAGCATGCCTCAGCTTCCCTTTTTAAAGTCTCTCTGGGTGCTCCCACTACAGTGCTTGGTTTTCCACACACTCTGCCTTTCCAATTAGTCAGAAGTCTACCTCAGTCATGACCAGTCATGGTCCTCTTTCCCCCAGGTCCAGGTGCAGGTACTCTCCTGGTCAGCATTCACAGTCGCTACTAGGGTGTGTGTAGCCTGCTTCTCCCCATTGACTTTGTGTATCCCAGTCACTCGCTGCCAGGTCTGGGGATACCCAGCCCTGGGAGGTGATGGACAGCTAGACTGCTATCTCTGACTGGGCTCTCCACAGATACTGGTGTGCAGCAGCCTCAGCTGCTGCTACCATGCCTGGGGACTTTCCTGTCCACCTATAAAACCTCCATACAGCCTGTTTTGAAATGTCCTTTGTAATCTTTGGCTTCCAAACTTCATATCAGCTAAGATTCTGTTGACTGGTCACTTTGTTTTTCAGAAGGGCAGCTAAGTGTCCGAGTTGGGTGCAAGAGCAAGTGGGCTCAGCTCCCACCTACTTGGCTGCCATCTTCTAAACCTGAATTTTCTAAACTGAAAATAACTTTAAAGTAACTATTACAAATATAAAAATCATTTTCTATTTTTTTCACAAAGCACCATTAACATTGGTTAGTTTGTACAATTGCCATCATACTATATTAAGAATTAAAATAATGTAAAATACTGAACAAGATAAAAGATATTTGAAAGAAGCATGTGAGAAGAGGCACTACTATTTGCTTACATTAAGATGACTGGCATGTCTAATAATAAGGAAGAAATTAAGAAAAAATGAGACAATTTAGACTAGTGGATAACATTTTAAAAAGTCTGTAAGTTCCCTGATGTATGTAGAAATTCAACCTGTCTTGGTAACATAGAAAAGCCTGTCAGCAGCTACAAAAAAAAAAAAAAAATAGCAGACGACTTTTGGTGGGTTAGTGGAAAGTTGTTTGAATAAATAGATGTAGAGAAGCAAAGAGGTGTCCTAGAAAGATCCAAATTGTAATGCAGAAAACAATTTGAACATAGAGGGTTTAGTAGCAATATGTAATGAAGACCGTGGTTTCTATGATAATGACAGATAATTGAGTGAAGGAACATGAACAGTGATCTGATGTCCAGGTGAGTTTGTTGGGGGGTCGGATGGGAGGTCACATGGGAGATCTGTGATATATGCAGGTGTAAATACAAGAGGAAGTGAGCTTTGACTTTATTTTTGCCAGTATCCCAGTGACTAGTCACTGATTTCTGTTCACTTTTAATTCTGTATCCCTTGGTTTCCTCATTTGCATTGTCATTCCTCATTATATCTTGGAGAAAATGTTTCTTTTATGAAAACACTAATTGTTAGCTTGCTCTTGCATCTGCTGTAGATGGAATACTTTAGGAAAATAAACACAGAAGAAATACATTATTTAATTCTTGTGAAATACAATTGAATCTATGTAGGGAAAAGAAAAAAATGATCGAGATGAATTAAAAATGCATTTCCTTTGAGACCCTCACTTTGCATTAGCATACAGAATAGTTTATTGTTATTAATGCCTGATTAATAAAACTGATATATTTTTAATGTCATTAAATATTTGATTTTCCCTTTCCACAGAAAACACAGAATTTTATAATTGGAAAAGAACATTCGGCACACTACAGCAGTGTGAGTACACTTGCTCTCATTGTAGCGGGTGCTCTGATTTCTCTGGGCAGACTTTTTATGTGAGTGATTTTCCTTTCCATTTGGCTGCCTGTGATATTTAGAATCCTAGTGAGATTTAGTTGCTTTCTTTCACCCAAACTAGGAGAGACCATTTAATTCATAGTTTTGATGATTGTGGCTTTAATTGAAGTTTAAGTAACATCAGTAGATCTTGTTGTTTTTTACTCTTTAGGGATTCCAATTCATTTTCAAGATTGTGTCTTGGGTTCTGAGGCACGTCTTTGGTTAACAAGGATGGTTTTACTATTTGAAAGAAGGAATTTCAAGTGTTATTTCTGCTAGTTCTGTTTTCATTGCATGTATCTGTGTTGTTTATTTGTGCATGATTTCCAATACTTTTTTAAATTCATTATTTTGTTTCATTTACCTCTCCTGATTTATTAAAGGATGGGTTGAAGATTAATTTTAATGTCTTACTGCCTAAATGTTATATCTCAAATTAATAATTCACCATCTTAACAAGTTTGGAATGACTTTGTAGATTGTTTTAGCATTTGAGACACAACTGACCTCATCTAACAAGGGACGGTACCATCTTTTAGGTGCTGAAATACAAAAACAAAGACATGCTCCACAGTGTGTACGGTCAGTCTGCTCTTCACACTCCATTTCTTCTGCTTTTAAGAACATTCTATCTTCATGTGATTTAGTTTAAAATATTTTGCCTGTGGCAACTCTTTTTGACCTTTTATAGCTTTTAAAGTGTAAAAGTGTCAGATAAAATACTAACTTTCTTTGGTGGGTAGTTACTTCCTAAGTAGTTGGGAAGATTAACATCTCTGTATGCTATAAATCTTGAAAATGATCTTGGAACTCATTATCTTCCAAAGGGAGAAGGAATTGAGATAAATCCAATGAGTACAATTTTTTTCTAGCACAATAAGTGCCTAGTAAAATGTCTTGAGCATAAACTTTTTTAGTATTTATTTTTATTAAGTAAATTTATTGTTTTCTATAACTCAAATTCTCTGCCTTCTATGTGCTTGTTAATCCACAGATTTGTCATATTTTTCCCTTTTAAAAACATCTTTAATGTTCTATAATTAAAAAATAATAAAATTCACATAAAATGAAATATTAATTAAAGTGAATAATTAATACATGTATTAATTAATGGACATTAAAACAATATATAATTTAATAGATTTTAATCAATTTACAAAGTTGTACAACTATCACACAATCTGATTTTAGAATATTTTTATCATCTCCCAAGAGAAATCTTATGCCCATTTGCAGTCACTCCCTATTTCTACCCCTTGCCCTGTGGAACACTAATGTACTTTCAGTCTGTCTAGATTTGCTTTTTCTTGAAATTTCATATAAATGGAATAATATATAACATGTGGTGTTTTACATCTGGCTTCTTTTACTTAGCATAAAGTTTTTGAGGTTTATCCATGTTGTAGCATGTATCAATAATTTATACATTTGTATGGCTGAATAATATCACATTTTATAGATATACCACATTTTATTTACCCATTTACTGGTTGATAGACATTCAGGTTGGTTCTACTTTTGGGCTACTGTGAATTATGCTGTTATGAACATTTGTTTATAAGCCTTTGTGTGTGCATGTGTTTTCACTTTTCCTGTGTATATACACAGAAGTGAAATTTCTGAGTCGTGTGGTAAGTCTATTTAAAACAATTTCCAAAGCAGCAGCACCATTTTACATTGCTACAAACAATGTACGAGGGTTCCATTTTTTCAGCACTCTCCACCACAGATGTGTTTTAGACTGATGTGATCTGCTGACAGACACCAGAGAAAAGGGCAAGAGAACAGTTCTAAGAGGATGAGATAAACTGAGATTACAAAGGAAAAGATCAAAGGCAGGACTCATCCTTGAATGAGTAAGAACAGGATGAGAACTAAGAAATAAGTTTGGCGTGTAAAGTGAATTTAGGAACATGACACTGGAAACCTCATTCAGAATTGGGATAGACTTGGGTATTAGAGGTTATATTAGGGAAATACTTTACAATCTGGCACACTGATAGATTAAACATAGCATGGTTCTCAAGGCCGAAGCACCCAGTGGGGAAGTGGGTTGGTCTGTGACAATGAAGCCCTAAAAAATTCCAGGCATGTCATATTGTTAGATAAACAAATCAAACTACAATCAATTAAGAATTAAGAGCAACATTATAAATACGACTCTGTGGAAACAGAGATCCATACTCAAGAATGCAAATTAAAAGCAAGAGCAAAAGAGGTCTTTATAATGAAAAGAACTCCTGCCATACACTGTAAATACACACACACACACACACACATACACATTTGAAGTCTGCCCAGAAAGTGTCCAGCCATGTAATATGAAAAATAGAGACATTTATTGAAGAAGATACAACAAACATTGTACATAGGACAATGATGCATCCCCTTCAAAGTATGCACCTTAGGACCTCACAGAGTTCTCCCAATTGCCAAGAACTGCCTCATTATATTTTCCTGAATCTCACAGATGGTCTGAAATCTCTTCCCTTTCAAATGTGATTTTAGGTTGGGAAAAGTCAGAAGTTGTAGGTCACCAGATATGGGCTATAATGGGGCTGAGGAACCTGGGAGATTTGCTGTTTTGCCAAAAAACTCTTCATATTTTGTGATACATGAATGGGTGCATAGTTGTGATGAGGTTGCCAATCATCAGTTCCCATAGCTGTGGGATTCTGAATCATCCAAATAGTTTCATGAAGGAATGTTCAAGCTTAACATAAAATTTGATGCAGATTCATTGCCCTACTTGCTCAGTCATTTTGAATGTAAGGGCCACACAGTACAAATGCTCAGTCAGTAGTGTCTACCACCCCCACTCACTAGGGCAATGAAGTCATAATTGTTCATGCATGCACTTTCCATTCCATTTTCCTTGGTTGCCAGATTGCATCAATATTGCTGGACATTCCTGGACAGACTATACACACACACACACACACACACACATATACACATATATATATAAATTACACAAACATATGTATATAATACATACACATATATAATGTACATATATAAACATTTATAAATACAAATATAACTATAAATATATAATATATTTTATGCACTCATATTTTTTCCTCTTTTTTGAGAACTACAGATCTTTCTACTTTTTGTGTTTTGTTTTTTTCCTATTGTTGTTCAAGTAAGTTGTCTTCACTTTTTTACCTCACCACCACCATCCTGCACCACACATCACTGCCCCCCACCCTTGATCCTACCCACTTTGGCTTTATCCATATGTCCTTTATATATGTTACTTGATGACCCATTCCTTATTTTCTCCCATTATTCGCACCCCACCCACCTCTTGTTACTGTCAGTTTGCCCTTTATTTCAAGTCTCTGGTTATTTTTTACTTAGTGTTTGTTTTGTTGATTAGGCTCCAAATATAATATGGTATTTCTCTTTCACCACCTGGCTTATTTCACTTAGTATAATGCTCTCCAGTTCCATCCATGCTGTCGTGAGGGGTAGGAGCTCTTACTTTCTTTCTGCTTCATAGTATTCCATTGTATAAATGTACCATGGTTTCTTGATCCACTCATTACCTGATGAGTCCTTAGGTTGCTTCCAACACCTGGCTATTGTAAATTGTGCTGCTATGAAAACTGGGGTGCATAGGTTCTATTGAATTGCTGTTTTAGGATTCTTAGGGTATAATCTCAAAATGGTATTGCTGGGTCAAAAGGCAGCTCCATTTTCAGTTTTCTGAGGAAATTCCATACTGTTTTCCACAGTGGCCTCACCAATCTCATTCCTACCAACAGTGCACTATGGTACCCTTTTCTACACAACCTCTCTAGCACTTTTCTTTGTTGATGTGTTTATGATGGCCATTCTCACTGGTGTGAAGTGGCATTTTTGTGTGTGTGTGTGGTTTTCACTTGCATTTCTCTGATGGCTAGAGATGCTGAGCATCCTTTCATATGTTTCTGGGCCCTCTGTATGTCTTCCTTGGAGAAGTGTCTGTTCAAGTCTTCTGCCCATTTTTTAATTGGGTTGTTTGTCTTCCTGGAGTGGAGGCATGTGAGTTCTTTATGTATTTTGAATATCAAACCCTTGTCCGAGGTGTCATTGGCAAATATGTTTTCCCATACCATTGGTTCCCTTTTCATTTTGTTGATGTTTTCTTTAGCTGTGCAGAAGCTTTTTATTTTGATGAAGTATTATTTGTTTATTCTTTCATTTATGTCCCTTGCTCTAGGGGACATATTGGTGAAAACATTGATGTGTGGAATGTCTGAGACTTTCCTGCCTATGCCCTCTAGGACTTTTATGGTGTCACAACTTATATTTAAGTCTTTTATCCACCTTGAGTTTATTTTTGGGTATGGTGTAAGTTGGAGATCAAGTTTCATTTTTGTGCACATAGCTGTCCAGATCTCCCAACACCATTTCATGAAGCGGCTATTTTTACTCCATTTTATGCTTCAGCCCCCTTTATCAAATATTAATTGACCATAGATACTTGGGTTTATTTTTCGGGTCTCTGTTCTGTTCCATTGGTCTATGTTTCTGCTTCTACACCAGTACCAGAATGATCTGATTACAGTGGCCTTGTGATACTGTTTGATATCAGGTATTCTGATCCCTCCTACTTTGTTCTCCTCTCTCAAAATTGCTTTGTCTATTCAGGGTCATTTATGGTTCCATACATATTTTTGAAATGTTTGTTCTCTGTATGTGAAATATGTCATTGGTACTTCAATACGGATTGCATTGAATCTATATATTGCTTTGGGTAGTGTGGACATTTTGATGATGTTAATTCTTCCAATCCATGAACATGGTACATGCTTCCATTTATGTGTGTCTTCCTTAATTTCTTTCTTCAGTGTAGTGTAATCTTCTGAGTACAGGTCTTATACAGCCGTGGTTAGGTTTATTCTAGGTATTCTATTTTTCTTGTTGCTATATCAAATGGGATTTTTTTCCTGATTTCTGTTTCTGATATTTCATTGTTGATGTACAAAAATGCCTTTGATTTATGGATAGTGACTTTGTATACCACTGTCTTGCCATATTCACTTATTAAGTCCATCATAAACACATCAAAAAATGACAAGTGTTGGGGATGATGTAGAGAAAAGGGAATGCAGACTGGTGCAGTCACTGTGGAAAACAGTATGGAATTTCCTCAGAAAACTAAAACTGGAACTCCTTTTTGACCCGGCAATTCCACTGCTGGGATTGTATCCTGACAACCCTGAAACACCAATTCAAAATACACTATACACCCCAATGTTCATAGCAGCAATGCTCATAGCAACAATGTTCTTGGCAATTTACAACAGCCAAGTGCTGGAAGTGCCCATCAGTAAATGAATGGATCAAAAAACTGTCGTACATTTACACGATGGAATACTATGCAGCAGAAAGAAAGTAGTAGCTCCTACCCTTTGTGGCAGCATGGATGGAACTAGAGAGCATTATCCTAAGTGAAATAAGGCAGACGTTGAAAGATAAATACCATATGATCTCACCTATTAGTGGAACTTAATCAACAAAACAAATGAGCAAACAAAATATAACCAGAGACATTGCAATTAACAACATACTGATAGTAATCAGAGGGGAGGTGGGAAGGATAATGGGGGGAAAAGGGGGGAGGTTTTTGAATATGTACAAAGGAAACATGGACAAAAACATTGGCAGTTTGCCAATATTTTGTTGAGGATTCTAGTGTTTATGTTCATCAGTGATATTGGCCTGAAGTTTTCTTTTTTCGTTGTGTCTTTATCTGATTTTGGGATTAGGATGATTTTGGCTTCATAAAAAGAGTTTGGGAGTCCTCTGTCTTCTTGGATTTTTTGGAATAGTCAGAGAAGGATAGAAGTTCACTCTTCCTTAAAAGTTTTGTAAAATTCTCCTGTGATACCATCTGGTCCAGGGCTTTAGTGTGCTGGGGGGTTTTTTGTTTTTTTTTTTAATTACTGCTTCAATTTCATCAGCTGTTATTGGTCTGTTCAGGCTTTCTGCTTGTACTTCATTCAGTTTTGGGAAATTATATTTTTCTTGAAGTTTGTCCATTTCACCCTGGGTTTCAAATTTCTTTGCATATAGTTGTTTGCAGTAATTTCTTAAGATATTTTGTGTATCTGTGGTATCAATTGTAATCTCTCCTCCAAATGGCAAGTGTCTCTTGACAAGAAAAGTGTTTCATTGCTGCTAGACAATAACAAATATGTATTTTTCTTAAGTAAAATATGTGAGTGTCAAGTTGATTTTTGTCATTTTAAGGTGAGTGTCAACAATAATAAAAGTATAGAGGAAATCTTGTTGAAATTCTACAGAAAACAATTCATCATTTCCCAATCATTTTTGCATGTAATGTTATTTTTCTAAATTAAGTCAATGTCAAAAATGAATCATTTTTTTTTTAGAAAATAGATGTCTGCTCATATATTTTTCTTTTTGGATATGACTTATGTAATTTAGCAGAAAAATAGTGTCATATTTTTCTCTTGACTTTAATAATTTCTGTAATAATTACAGATACTACTATAAATAAATTCCACTGATGTTGGACTTAGGAATTTTTTCCTGGGAAAAAGAGCGACTGGGAAATGGTTACAGTCACATATCAAAATGATTTGGCTTTCGGCAACATTGCCTTGAAGGTGTGCCTACTCATTTGTTCAGCAATTTTGCTCCTATATAAACAAAATGTCCAAAATATTACTGTACATACATGCAAGCAAACATGGTCAAGAATACTCGTAACATTACTTTTGATATCAAGAAACTACAATGGGCTTAAAACTTCAACAATCAAATGGATGAACAATTTTATATTTAGAGTACAGAATACTAAAAAGCTGGTTTAAAATGGTGAATTACAGTTGCAGGAATGAATCTCAAAAACATAATGTCAAAAGATTATAGTAAGCCAAAGAACTTACAAGCTATAATTCTTGTCATTCATTCATTCATTCATTCACCATGTACATCTCCATAACTTATTCATTTGAGAACTAGAAATTTGTACCTTTTGACCCCTGCACCCATTTTTCCAACTTCCTGCTCCCTGTTCCTGGCAACACCAATTTGTTCTCTACATGTATGAATTCATTTTTCCCCACATATAAGTGAGGTCATATGGCATTTATCTTTCTCTGTCTGACATTCCACTTAACATAATACCCCCTAGGTCCATCCATGTTGTCACAAATGGTAATTTTCTCTGTTTTTTAATTTCTGAATACTATGATTCTATTTTAGAAATGATTTCACAAAATCAGAAGCAGGCAAAATACAAGGATATACACAATTTAATGTGTGTGTATGTATGTGTGGTAAATGATAAAGACAGGGAAATGATTAATCAAAATTCCAGGATAGTGTTTTGCTTAGGGGAAGGTTATAAGTTAGAAGAGATTGATCATAGAAAGGTGCAGAGGAAACTTCGAGGTATTAAAAAATATTAAAATATTTTTAAAGTTGTAATATAGGCATGGTGATGTTTATTATATTTATAATAATACACGGGTATTTTAGCAATATAGTACAATTAATTTTGATACATTTGAAGTTTATTTGAAATCATTTTCAGGAAAGGAATATATATGTGGCCTTTTATGCTATTTAGGTAATATATTCATGGTGAGGCCAAAATAAACATTTATGCAACAGGTTTTAAGGAATGCTGATTTCTTCTGTGCACAGTGCAAATGTAAAATTATTGACTATAATTGTTCTTTGTAATTCAACACTTTCTAACATATATTTTAGCAGTGCCTAGAAGATTTTCTGAAAGTGAGACCTTATGCATTATTCAAGAGTTTTTCATTGCAAGTGACAGAAATTCAGTTGAACTTAGGCAAAAAGAAAAAATTATATAGGCTAACATAACTTTGACAAAAGAAGTATAGAAATGCCAAAAATTCTTTAAAATTTACAATACTTTGAAACTCTGCATTTCTGCTTCCTTACAAACTGGCTTCTGAAATGAGCAGGCTGGACCATTATTGTTGTGGCTTGGGGCTCATGTTTCCCCATCTTTACCACATCTCAGTCTGCAACAGACCTTCCCAAAACCTTCCACATTTCAGTCATTTAATTCCTTCATGAAAGAAATAATGCATTCTGAATGCTAAACATAGGTGAGACATTTGGAAAACATGATGAAACTTTCTAGGAAGTTTACTAAAAGGAGAAATAAAATGTGTACATCAATAACTATGAAATAAAGAAAGTGTTTGTGTTTGTATAGTAGTGACATGATACAGCATAAAAATATGTACCTTACATAGTCTGGATCAGATACTTAGGTTAATGAAAAAAGGTACAAAACAAACAAGCATATTGTAAACAAATAATCCATTATTGTGCATACAAAATAGTAAAGTAGCCATTAAACATTTCTTATAAAACTTTGTCGGGGGGCTTTAACGCAGCCCCCCCGGTCCACCAGGGATGAAGAAAAAGACTACCAAGACATGATATGCTTGGAGAGGAAAGGTGGCTGTTTCTCTCAAGGGGAGAAGGGCCCCGAGCCTCTCTCTCCAGGGGCTTTTATTAGGTTCATTCGCATAGGAATACAGATAAAGCTCATTGATCATTGTCAGTCAGTAAGGGTTAAACAATACAAGATTTACAGAGAACTCTGAGGGCTTATTCTGAGTTACAGCCAATTAGTTAGAGGGCCATAAAACTTTAGGCGCCAGACTCATCTCAGGTCTGGACCCTTATCTCTTAAACTGAGGGTACAAATTAAGTAGGTTTCACAGGAATGTATGTATTTTTGTTAGGCCTGATTCCCCAGGGAATCCGCCCCTCCCAGCACAGGACTGCACTGCCCTCTGTTATTGCTTCAGGCTTAAGTCAGGCAAGGGAAGTAAGGCAGCCAAGAGATTAGGAGACTTCTTGCAGACAGAATGAGGACTCAGGCTTTTTCAAAGCCGAGGGGTAAGGGTCCATCACCCCCTTTTTCCACAGCCCCCCTAGTCCTTCCCTGCGGGCCTCTTCCGTGACCAGAGCCTGTCTTAGGTTGATTCTCCCTTGAGGATTCTTACCCGTCATTGGCTAACTGGCCAAGCTCAGGGCCAAGCAGGGTGAAGTGGGCAGAGGTGGTACACCTGCCAGGGAGACAAGCTTTGTCTCCTTAGTGGCTTATGGTCCCAACTCTGACTCAGCCTTAACCATGAGGGGTTACAGCTTCTGAAACCAGGCAGGGTGGTTCCCAACAAAACTTCCTTCAAGCAGAACTACAAGTAAAGCAATGTTAATGCAATCTAAAAACTTATACATTTACACATTCTTATAACTAATTAATGCTACAGCTCTATAAATCAGTTGTTAACAAATGACTCATGAGTTAAATTAATCAGTTTGCTTTTACATATGATATTTAATATTAGAATAGTCTCATCCAAATTAAAATTATACCTATTCATTCTATTTCATGTGTTTTTTACATTTTTTTCTTTATTTTTATTGTTGACACTATTACAGATGTCCCCATTTTCCCCCAATTTGCCCACTTCCACCCAACCTCTGCTCTCTCTTCCCTCTGGCCATCACCACACTGTTGTCTGTGTCTATGAGTTATGCATATATATCCTTTGGTTAATCCCTTCACCTTCTTTCATTAGCCCTCACATCCTCCCTCCTCTCTGACCACAGTCAGTTGGTTCCATGTGTCCATGCCTCTGCTTCTATTTTGTTCATCAGTTTATTTTGTTCATTAGATTCCACATATAAGTGAAATCATAAGGTATTTGTCTTTCACTGACTGGCTTATTTCACTTAGCATAATAATCTCCAGTTCCATACATGCTCTCATGAAGGGAGCTCCAAAAAAGGAGCTCCTTCCTTTTTTATGTCTGTGTAGTATTTCATTGTGTAAATGTACCACAGCTTTTTTATCCACTCATCCACCAATGGGCACTTGAGCTGTTTCCAGATCTTGTCTAATGTAAACAACACTGCCATGAACATAAGAGTGCATACATTCTGAACTGATGTTTCAGGATTCTTAGGATGTATTCCCAGATATGGGATCGCTGGGGCAAAAGCCAGTTCCATTTTTAATTTTTTGAGAAACTCCATACTATTTTCCACAGTGGCTGCACCAGTGACATTCCCATCAACTAGGGTTATGTTTTCTCCACATCCTTGCCAGAACTTGTTGGTTGTTGATTTATTCATGGTAGTCATTCTGGCAAGTGTGAGGTAATATGTCCTTGTGGCTTTAATTTGATTTATGTGATGATTAATATTTGACAAAAGAGGCAAAAGCACACCATGGAGTAAAGATAGTCTCTTTACTAACTGGTGTTGAAAAAATTGAGCAGTTACATGCCAAAAAATGAAACTATACCACCAATTTTTACAATATACAAGAATAGGATTGGAAGATGGTGGCGAGATAGGTGGGAGTGGATTCTACTTCCCCCTGCACATGGGGGAAACACCTAGCCAATCTACTGAGGAACAAAGTGAATAGCCAACAATACCTCAGCGTTTAGGAAGATAGGAGACCAAAATGTATAGAGGACACTAAAAAAACAGATGGTAAGGGGATTGCTTCAGGACAAAAAGGTCCCTAGGACCTGTGCTTGAGCAGCACTGAGAGAGATCGGGTTGCTTGAAGTCGCAGGGAGGGGAATAAGGATGAAGTGATAAACACTGGGAGACTGTGGGCACCAGCTGGGGAGAGATGAGAGTGGGGCCATGTGGGGCCCTGACCCATACTGTCCCAGTCTAGCTGGAGAGGTGGGCTGTGTGAGAGGACAGGCCCTTCCTTGTATGGAGTGGAAGGATTGAGCAGGAGGATTTTCTCAAAAAGAAAAATATCCTCGGGGGCAGTTTGGGGAATTCTCCTGCAACAACAGCTCCAGTCTCCTCTCCACTTGGCTGACCCGTGCTCCTGTGGAGGTGTAGCAGGCAGCAAGCCCAAATCCAAAGCACGGGGAAAGTGCAACTTGAGGGACCTGAGACCACAGGCACCCAGGAGAGTGCGAATCACGGAAGGCCCCGCACACGCACCCATAGCCCAGGGGAGGGTGAGTGCCTGAACCTGTGGGTCCAGGGGCCCCTGGAGAGCTGGGCCAGAGGCTACCTGAGTGCTGGTTGAGAACAGAGAAGAGCTGGGTTAGGCCCCCTGAGTTGGCCCCAGCCAAAAAGACCAGAAAAACTGGTTTGGTCAATTTGAAGCCAGCAGGCTTGCTTTTTTGGTTTTTTTTTTTTTTTTAAGTGATTCTTTATTATTATTTTTTAATTGTTTTTCTTTCTTTTAACACCTTCTTCCTCTCTTTCCTGCTTTCTTGTTCTACTCCTTTTTTCTCTACCTTTATATCTCTTCTTCCTTCTGTTTTTTTTTTTTTTTTTTTTTTAGATCCCCACAAGTGAGACAATAAAACCTGGGACTCTGAAAAGATCAGAGTTGGATCCAAAGAGGGGGCACCCCAACAGCTGAGACAGTGAAACAAATTTCACTTTGCTACTCCAGTGAACTTGCAAGTTATGTATATTTGTATTTTTTTCATTATTCTTACATCACTCATTTTATTAGTATTTTTGTATCTCATTTCTGTTTAGTCTTCTTATTTTGACTGGTTAATTTGCATTTTTGATTGATTTCCCCTGTTCTCTCTTTCATAATGTATTGTTAATTAACTGTCTTTCACTTCATTTGTGTTCCATTAGCACACTACTCTAGGACCTATATTCCCTATTCTAGTTATCCAGAGCACATAGATTCTGTCATATGATTGTTGCTCCAATACTATTGTAAATAATAGCTGTTCCATACATCTGTAAATACTACACAGATCTCAGCCCACTTCACTGTTTCCTGAACTTTATACTGGTGTGGTTAACTCTATTCTCTCATACATTACACCTATTTTCTACCCTTTGCTCTCACTTTACCTCATAATCTGACCTCCCACAAGCTCAGAGCTTTCTTGATCCAACTCAAACTCCTCCCCACCCACAACAACAACAATCTCACTTTCTTTCCACCCTTTCTAAAAAGTGGCTAGGTGAGTGAATTATCACGGTTAACACTATACATATCCAAAGGATCTCCTATCTCTTCTCTAAGGGCTGGTACTTTAAATATCATAGAATACACTCCTGCTGTCATAAACTATTTCACCTTTCTCCTATAACATATCGCAAAAAAGAGTAGGTAGAAGTTGTGAAAACCAGGATACCTCCTGGAAGAGGAAACCCACCAACAAAGTGACCACCAACAGCTATGAAGAGAAGAAGGTGAAGGAGAGAGTGGAAGTCACACTAACTCAACCCAGGATCTATCTGGAAATACAACTAAATAGTGAGGAAATTACTCAGAACAAACAACTGAATGAGAGAAAGGGAAAAGCCTCAAAACCTTGTACACATGGAAGAATCAGCTCCAACACAACCTGCCCACACTTGCACAACAGAAAACAAGAGGTAGGGGACAGACTGACTGTCAGATAACCAGCTGGTGGGAAGGACCCACCAAAGAAAGACTCAAAAACAACCAAAAACCAAAGACATACACAGAGCCAATATAAAACACAGCCCAAGATCAGTGAGCTTGGGAGATCAAGGAGACTGTACCACTGAATCTCACAGGAATTCTACCATAGACATTTACAACACAAATCCAGGGGGTCAGAACAGAGCAACTTAAGAAGCAGAGTCTAACAGGAAGAATCTCACAAACAATGGAAAGACAAAGAAACAATCCCCAAATGGAAGGAAAGGAGGAAGCCACACGAAGAATGCTAAATTAAACAGAGGCAAGTCAACTATCAGATGTTGAGTTCAAAGCACCAGTTATAAGGAAGCTAAATGAGCTCACAGAGAATTACCGAAAACTACAATGAACCAACTGCAAACTATATCAACAAGAAAAAAGAAACAGAAACTATCAACCAGGGCCAAGAAGAAATGAAGAGTACAATTTCTGAACTGAAGAACATGGTAGAAGTAATCAAAAGCAGGCTCAGTGAAGCAGAATTGGATCAGTGAACTAGAGGACAATGTTGAAAAGAACACCCAGAATGAGCAAGAAAAGGAAAAGAGGCTCAGAAAGAATTAAGAGGGGTTAAGGGAAATGCAAGACAATATGAAACATAATAATATCCATATAATAGGGGTACCAAAAGGAGAAGAGGAAGAACAAGGGATAGAAAACATGTTTGAAAAAGTAATGATGGAAAATTTCCCTAATCTGATGGGAGAAAAAGTCACCCAAATCCAGGAAACACACAGAGTCCCAATCAAGTAGAACCCAAAGGAGCCCACTGCAAGACACTTCATAATTAAAATGGCAACATTCCAAGACAGAGAGAGAATCTTAAAGGCAGCAAGGGAGAAACAGGAAGCAACATACTAAGGAGCCCTGATAAGGCTAGCAGTTGACTTCTGAATAGAAATGCTCCAAGCCAGAAGAGAATGGCAAAAGATATTGCAAGAAAGGAGAACCAGAGGCCTGAACCAAGCTTACTTTACCCAGTAAAGCTCTCAATCAAGATAGAAGGCCAAATAAGGAGTTTTCTACACCAAAGAAGTCTAAAACTATATACCTCCACCAGACCAGCTCTGCATGAGATGCTAAAGGGTCTGCTATAAGGAAAGGAAAGGAAAGAAAAGAGAGAGAGAGAGGAACACAGGTACTAAAAAATGGCAATGAATAAGTACCTATCAATAATAACCTTAAACGTAAATGGATTAAATGCTCTAATCAAAAGACATAGAATAGCTGAATGGATAAGAAAGCATGACCCACACATATGCTGCTTACAAGACACCCACCTCATGGCAAAAGACCTACACGGAATGAAGGGCTGGAAACAAATTTTCCAAGCAAACGGACAGGAAAAAAAAGCAGGAGTAGCAATACTTATATCAGACAAAATAGACTTCAAAGAAAGGGCCATAAAGAGATACCCAGAAGGTCACTTCATAATACTCAAAGGAAGAATCCACCAAGAAGACATAAACATTGTAAATATATATGCACCCAACACAGGAGCACACAAACAGATAAAGAAAATCTTGGAGGATTTCAAGAAAGATATTGACAGCAACACAATTATAGTAGCGGATCTTAACACCCGACTGTCAAAGATGGACAGATCTTCCAAACAAAATATCAACAAAGATATTGTGGCATTGAACAATGCCCTATATGAAATGGACTTAAATGATACATATAGAGAGCCTTTCATCCCAAAGAAGCAAAATACATTCTTTTCAAATGCACATGAAACATTTTCAAAGATTGACCGCATAATAGGACACAAAACAACCCTCAACAAGTTCAAGAAAATTGAAATCATATCAAGTATTATCTCTGACCACAAGGGACTGAAACTAAACCAAGGTAAAGGAAAAAAACCCAAAACACTCAAAACCATGGAGACTGAATAGCATGCTATTAAACAATGAATGGGTCAAGAACGAGATTAGGGAAGAAATCAAAAAGTTTCTGGAAACAAAAATGAACTCACAACAATCCAAAACCTATGGAACACAGCAAAGGCAGTCCTGAGAGGGAAGTTCATAGCAATACAGGCCTACGGAAAAAGAATAGAAACATTTCAAATAAACAACCAAACCTACACCTAAAAAAACTCGAGGAACAACAACAAAGACAACAAGAACAAGTAAAAGGAAGGAAATAATAAAGATAATAGCAGAATTAAATGACATAGAGACTAAAAGCACAACTGTAAGGATCAATGAATCCAGGAGCTGGTTCTTTGAAAAAATCAACAAAATTGACAAACCCTTAAGCAGACTCATCAGAAAAAAAGGGAAAGGACCCAAATAAATACAGTCAGAAAGGAAAGAGGAGAGACTACAACTGACACCACAGAAATACAAAGGAGTGTAAGAAATTACTACAAAGAACTATGTGGTAGGAAATGTGAAAACCTAAATGAAATGGACAAATTTTAGAAAAAAAATAACCTTCCAAAAGTCAATGAAGAAGAAGCAGAAAGCTTGAACAGACTAATAACACTTGATGAAATTGAAACAATAATGAAAAACCTCCCAGCACACAAAACCCTTGGACCAGATGGTTCCAAAGGAGAATTCTACAGAACATTTAAGGGAGAGTTAACTCTCATCCTCCACAGATTATTTCAAAAAATTCAAGAACATGGAAGACTCCCAGAAATTGTTTTATGAAGCGAACATCATCCTAATCCAAAAACCAGATAAAGACATAACAAAGAAAGAAAACTTCAGGCCAATATCGCTGATGAACATAGACGCTAAAATCCTCAACAAAATATTGGCAAACTGCATCCAGCAATTCACTAAAAAGATCATACACCATGACCAAGTGGGATTCATCCCAGGGATGCAAAGATGGTACAATATTCACAAATCAATAAACATAATACACCACATAAACAACAGCAAAGACAAAAATACATGATCATGTCAACAGATGCAGGAAAAGCATTTGAAAAGGAACAGCGTTCATTTCTGATAAAAACTGTTAGCAACGTGGGAGTAGAGGGAGCATTCCTCAACATAATAAAGGCCATATATGAGAGACGTACAGCCAACATCGTACTCAATGGATGAAAAATTAGAGCTTTCCCACTGAGATAAGGAACAAGATAAGCATGCCCTCTCTCAACACTCCTATTCAACATAGTATTGGACATCCTAGCCACAGCAATCAGACAAGAAAAAGACGTAACAGGCATCAAAATTGGAAAGAAGGAAATGAAACTGTCACTGTTTGCAGATGACATGATAGTCTACATAGAAAATCCAATAGAATCCTCCAAAAAACTACATGAATTAATAAATGAATTTGGCGAAACAGCCAGATGAAGTCAATACTCAGAAATCAAAAGCCTTCTTGAACAGCAACAATGAAACATAAGAAACAGAAATCAAGAAAAATATCCCACTTGATATAGCAACAAGAAAAATAAAGTACACTTAGGAGAAAGATGGCGTCGAGATAGGTGGGAGCAGAGTCCACTTCCCCTCAACACCAGTGAAATACGTAGCTGATCTGAGGAGCAGAGCGAACAGCCAACAGTATTCCAGCATATATGAAGATTGGAGACCAAAGATAGAGGACATCGAAAGATCAGACAGTAAGAAGAGTGCTTAAGGACAATAAGATCCCCGGGACCTACACGGGAGAGGGCAACTGAAGCCCCGCCCAGGCACAGGGTCGGCTGCAGGATTCCTGGGAGAGAGCCAGGCTGGGCTGTGTGAGCAGCCAGGTGCTTGTTTGGACCAGGGGGGCTTGAATAGGAAGAACTTCTCAAAAAGGAAAAGAAAATAGAGGCACATAGTTGCTAGTTAGAGAACTCTCTGCAGCAGCCGCAGCAGCCCCGCCTTCTGGCGCCCCTCCCCCCTCAGCCCTGGACTGTGAGCATGGAAAAGCAGCCCCAGCGCTCACCTGAAGCCCGGCTGACGTGAGCGTCTAGGGGCCCACACCTGAAACCCCGGGTGGTTGGGCACCCTGATAAGCGCCGGCTGCCTGAGAGCACAAACAAAAAGCACCTGGGTGAGCGCAACTGGATCAGTGGCTGGCTGCCCCCGCACATGGACCCACAGCAGGGGATAAGCAACCAACTGAAGTCAAAACACAACCCTATCAACGGCCTGGCTACCTGCTGGCGACCACAGCCAAAAAAAGCACTGGTGCTGAAAACTCCTACTTAGCCCCTGCGCACACAACTCTGCAGGGCCTACTGGCTCTATAGGAGGAAGGCAGAACGCCCAGCAGAGGGGAGCAGCAGGGCTAGGAGAGACTGCATTCCAAGGAAAGACTCGACCCAGTAGGGGGCTGAACTACACCATAGCAGCATCCAGAGCCCCTAGCATCTAAGACAGCAAAGAGCAAGAAGGGGGAGTGTGAGTTGCCCCTAACTGGTGCAACTCAAGGACAGCCACAGCTGGTGAACTAAAGGCCTAGTGGGGAGCAGAAGGACCCAGAGGAACTAGACTGAAGGCTGAACTACAGCGAAAAGTGTGGCTCAGGAAGGGAGAAAAGTGAAACCAATCCTTCCAACCACCCCATCCCATTCCACAGACAGGACAACCAGCAGAACTAACCTGACCAGTTTAAAGCCAGCAGAAGACCCTTTTTTTTTTTTTCACTTCTTCTTTTTTCTCTCCTTCTTTCCCCCTGAATTCCTTCTTCCTTTCTGTCCTTCTTTCTTTTTTTATTCCTTCTTCCTTCCATCCTTTACCTTTTTTATTCCTTCTTCCTGCCTTCTTTTATTTATTCTGTTGTTTTAATTTTTGTCAAAAAATTCCTTCCTATCTTGCCTCCGATCTTTCTTTATTACTACTGCCTTCCTTCCTTTCCTTTTCTATTCCCTTTTTCCCTCCTTCCGGTTTTTTTTTTTTTTTTTTTTTTTTTGCCCCCATTCCTCTTTTGCCCACAGGTGAGACAAGAAAACCTGGAGCTCTGAAAAGACCAGAGTAAGACAGTGTTACACCCATAAACGTCAGCTCAAGACCAGTGAGCACAGGAGATTAAGGAGACAGCACCACTGAATCCCACTGGCATTCTACCATAGAAGTTAATACCATAAACCCAGGGAGTCAGAATACATCAATTTAAGAAGCAGAGGCTAACAAGAGTCTCACAATCAATGGGAAGACAAAGAAACAATTCCCAAATGAAAGGAAAGGAGGAAGCCTCAGAAAGAATGCTAACTGAAAAAGAGGCAAGTCAACTATCAGATACTGAGTTCAAAGCACTGGTTATCAGGAAGCTCACTGAGCTCTCTGAGCTCAAAGAGAACTACCAGAAACTACAAGGAAACTACAATGAACTCACTGCAAACTATATCAACATGAAAAAGGAAATAGAAACTATCAACAAGAGCCAAGAGGAAATAAAGAGTACAATTTCTGAATTGAAGAACACAGTTGAGGGAATGAAAAGCAGACTTGATGAAGCAGAGGATCAGATCAGCGAGCTGGAGGACAAAGTAGAAAAAAACACCCAGAAAGAGCGAGAAAAGGAAAAGAGGCTCAGAAAGAATGAAGAGGGAATAAAGGAAATGCAGGACAACATGAAATGTAACAATATCCATATAATAGGAATATCAGAAGGAGAAGAAGAAGAGCAAGGGATAGAAAACCTGTTTGAAAAAGTAATGATGGAAAATTTCCCTAATCTGAGGAGAGAAAAAGTCACCCAAATCCAGGAATCACAGAGAGTCCCAAGCAAGAGGAATCCAAAGAGACCCAGTGCAAGACACATCATAATTAAAATGGCAAATTTCCAAGACAAAGAGAGGATCTTAAAGGCAGCAAGGGATAAAAAGGAAGTAACATACAAAGGATCCCCAATAAGGTTAGTAACTGACTTCTCAATGGAAACGCTCCAAGCCAGAAGAGAATGGCAAAAATATTCCAAGTAATGAGAACCAGAGGCCTGCAACCAAGACTACTTTACCCAGCAAGGCTCTCAATCAAGATAGAAGGCCAAACAAAGAGTTTCCCAGACAAAAGAAGTCTAAAAGAATACACTTCCACCAAACCAGCTCTGCAAGAGATGCTAAAGGGACTGCATTAAGGAAAGGAAGGAAAAGAGAAAGACAGAGGAACACAGGTAGGAAAAAATGGCAATGAATAAATACCTATCGATAATACCTTATACGTAAATGGATTAAATGCTCCAATCAAAAGACATAGAATAGCTGAATGGATAAGAAAACATGACCCACAAATATGCTGCCTACAAGAGACCCATCTCAGGACAAAAGACTTACACAGACTGAAAGTGAAAGGCTGGAAACAAATTTTCCAAGCAAATGGACAGGAAAACAAAGCAGAGGTAGCAATACTCATATCAGACAAAATAGACTTCCAAAGAAGGGCCATAAAGAGAGACCCAGAAGGTCACTTCATAATACTCAAAGGAAGAATCCAGCAAGAAGACATAAACATTGTAAATATATATGCACCAAACATAGGAGCCCCCAAATACATAAAGAAAATCTTGGAGGATTCCAAGAAAGATATTGACAGCAACACAATTATAGTAGGGGTCCTTAACACCCCACTATCAAAAATGGACAGGTCTTACAAAGAAAACATCAACAAAGATATTGTGTCACTTAACAATACCCTAGAGGAAATGGACTTAACTGATATATACAGAGCTTTTCATCCCAAAGAAGCAAAATACACATTCTTTTCAAGTGTCCATGGAACTTTTTCAAAGTCAGACCACATGATAGGACACAAAGCCAGCCTCAACAAATTCAAGAAAATTGAAATCATATCAAGCATTTTCTCTGACCACAAGGGACTGAATTTAGAAACCAACCCCAAAGGAAAAAACCGAAAACACTCAAAATCATGGAGACTGAATAGCATGCTATTAAACAATGAATGGGTCAAGAATGAGATTAGGGAAGAAATCAAAAACGTCCTGGAAACAAATAAAAATGAACTCACAACAACCCAAAACCTATGGGACACAGCAAAGGCAGTCCTGAGAGGAAAGTTCATAGCAATACAGGCCTACCTTAAGAAGTTAGAAACAGTTCAAACAAACAACCTACCCCTATGCCTACAAGAACTGGAGGAACAA
The DNA here is from genome assembly GCF_022682495.2 of Desmodus rotundus. Classification (NCBI taxonomy): domain Eukaryota; kingdom Metazoa; phylum Chordata; class Mammalia; order Chiroptera; family Phyllostomidae; genus Desmodus; species Desmodus rotundus. The sequence goes on from NC_071394.1 coordinate 62,488,495, forward strand.
CAACAAAGACAGCCCAGAGCAAGCAGAAGGAAGGAAATAACCAAGATCAGAGCAGAACTAAATGACATAGAGACTAAAAGCACAATTGTAAGGATCAATGAATCCAGGAGCTGGTTCTTTGAAAAGATAAACAAAATCGACAAGCTCTTAAGTAGGCTCATCAAGAAGAAAAGAGAGAGGATCCAAATAAACACAATTAGAAATGAAAGAGGAGAGATTACAACTGATACCACAGATATACAAAGGATTGTAAGAAATTACTATGACGAACTGTATGCTAAGAAATTTGAAAACCTAGATGAAATGCAAACATTTCTAGAAAAATATAATCTTCCAAAATTGAATGAAGAAGAAGCAGAAAAGCTGAATAGACCAATAACAGCAGAGGAAATTGAAGCAGTCATCAAAAAACTCCCATCACACAAAAGCCCTGGACCAGATGGTTTCACAGGAGATTTCTACAGAGCATTTAATGAAGAGCTAACCTACATCCTTCACAGACTACTCGAAAAAATCCAAACTGATGGAAGACTCCCAAACTCTTTTTATGAAGCCAGCATCATCCTAATCCCAAAACCAGATAAAGACACAACGAAGAAAGAAAACTTCAGGCTAATATCGCTGATGAACATAGCCGCTAAAATTCTCAACAAAATATTAGCAAACCTCATCCAGCAATACATTAAAAAGATCATACACCATGACCAAGTGGGATTCATCCCAGGGATGCAAGGATGGTACAATATTCGCAAATCAATAAACATAATACATCACATCAATAACTGCAAAGACAAAAATCACATGATCATATCAACAGATGCGGAAAAAGCATTTGATAAGATACAGCACCCATTTCTGATAAAAAGACTCAGCAAAGTGGGAATAAAGGGAGCATTCCTCAAAATAATAAAGGCCATATATGAGATACCTACAGCCAACATCACACTCAATGGACAAAAACTTAGAGCTTTCCCACAAAGATCAGGAACAATACAAGGATGCCCTCTCTCACCACTCCTATTCAACATAGTATTGGAAGTCCTAGCCACAGCAATCAGACAAGAAAAAGAAATAATAGGCATCCAAATTGGAAAGGAGGAAATGAAACTGTCACTATTTGCACACGACATGATAGTGTACATGGAAAAACCTATAGACTCCACCAGAAAACTACTCGACCTAATAAATGAATGTGGCAAAACAGCTGCATACAAAATCAATACTCAGAAATCAAAGGCATTCCTGTACACCAACAATGAAACTGCAGAAACAGAAATGAGGAAAAAAAATCCCATTTGATATAGCAACAAGAAAAATCAAGTACCTAGGAATAAACCTAACCAAGGAGGTAAAAGACCTGTACCCAGAAAACTACACAACACTGAAGAAAGAAATTAAGGAAGACACAAACTTATGGAAGCATGTACCATGCTCATGGATTGGAAGAATTAACATCATCAAAATGGCCACACTACCCAAAGTGATTTATAGATTCAATGCAATCCCTATTAGAGTACCCATGACATAGTTCACAGATATAGAACAAACATTTCAGAAATTAATATGGAACCATAAACGACCCCGAATAGCTGCAGCAATTTTGAGAAAGAAGAACAGAGCAGGAGGGATCACAATACCTGATATCAAAATCTATTACAAGGCCGCTGTAATCAAAAGAGCCTCGTACTGGCATAAAAACAGGCACATAGACCAATGGAACAGAACAGAGAGCCCAGAAATACACGCAAGTCTATACGGTCAATTAATATTTGACAAAGAGGCAGGAGCATAAAATGGAGCGAAAACAGCCTCTTCAACAGATTGTGTTGGGAGATCTGGACAGCTACATGCAAAAAAATGAAACTCGATCACCAACTTACGCCATACACGAAATAAACTCAAGATGGATCAAAGACTTAAATATAAGTTGTGACACCATAAAAGTCCTTGAGGAAAACATTGGCAGGAAAATCTCAGACATTCCACGCAGCAACATCCTCACAGACATGGCCCCTAAAGCAAGGGACATAAAGGAAAGAATAAACAAAGGGGACCTCATCAAAATAAAAGGCTTCTGCATGGCTAAAGAAAACAGCACCAAATTAGAAAGAGAAACAACAGTATGGGAAAACATATTTGCTAATGATATCTCAGACAAGGGCCTGATCTCCAAAATATATAAAGAACTCACATGACTCCACTCGAGGAAGACAATCAACCCAATTAAAAAATGGGCAAAGGACTTGAACAGACACTTCTCCAAGGAAGACATACAGAGGGCCCAGAGACATATGAAAAGATGCTCAGCATCCCTAGCCATCAGAGAGATGCAAATTAATACCACAATGAGGTACCATCTCACACCAGTCAGAGTGGCCAACATAAACAAATCCACAAACAAATGTTGGAGAGTATGCGGAGAAAATGGAACCCTAATGCACTGTTGGTGGGAATGCAGACTGGTGAGGCCACTGTGGAAAACAATATGGAATTTCCTCAGAAAACTATAAATGGAACTGCCCTTTGACCCAGCAATTCCACTGCTGGGATTATACCCTAAGAACCCTGAAACACCAATCCAAATGAACCTGTGCACCCCAATGTTCATAGCAGCACAATTTACAATAGCCAAGTACTGGAAGCAACCTAAGTGCCCATCAGCAAATGAGTGGATCTAAAAACTATGGTATATTTACACAATGGAATTCTATGCAGCAGAGAGAAAGAAGGAGCTTATACCCTTTGCAACAGCATGGATGAAACTGGAGAGCATTATGCTAAGTGAAATAAGACACGCGGTGAGGGACAAATACCATATGATCTCACCTTTAACTGGAACATAATCAACAAAAGAGAAAAGCAAACAAAATACAACCATAGACATTAAAGTTAAGAACAATCTAACAATAGCTGGGGGTGGGGGGTACAGTGGGAAGAGGGGATTACAGGAACTACTATAAAGGTCACATGGACAAAACCAAGGGGGAGGGTGGAGGTGGGGGAGGGAGGTGGGTTCAGCTGGGGTGGGATGGAGGGATGGGGAGAAAAGGCATACAACTGTAATTGAATAACAATAAAAATTTAAATAATAATAATAATAATAATAAAAAGAAAAATAAAGTACTAAGGAATAAACCTAACCAAGGAGGTAAAAGACCTGTACCCAGAAAACTACACAACACTGAAGAAAGAAATTAAGGAAGACACAAACTTATGGAAGCATGTACCATGCTCATGGATTGGAAGAATTAACATCATCAAAATGGCCACACTACCCAAAGTGATTTATAGATTCAATGCAATCCCTATTAGAGTACCCATGACATAGTTCACAGATATAGAACAAACATTTCAGAAATTAATATGGAACCATAAACGACCCCGAATAGCTGCAGCAATTTTGAGAAAGAAGAACAGAGCAGGAGGGATCACAATACCTGATATCAAAATCTATTACAAGGCCGCTGTAATCAAAAGAGCCTCGTACTGGCATAAAAACAGGCACATAGACCAATGGAACAGAACAGAGAGCTCAGGAATAAAAACAAGTCTCTATGGTCAATTAATATTTGACAAAGAGGCAGGAACATAAAATGGAGCAAAAATATCCTCTTCAACAGATGGTGTTGGGAGATCTGGACAGCTACATGCAAAAAAAAAAAAAAGAAACTTGATTACCAACTTATGTCATACACAAAAATAAACTTAAGATGGATAAAAGATTTAAATATAAGTTGTAACACCATAGAAGTCCTAGAGGAAAACATTGGCAGGAAAATCTCAGACATTCCATGCAGAAACATCCTCACAGACTTTTCCCTAAAGCATGGGACATAAAGGAAAGAATAAACAAAGGGGACCTCATCAAAATAAAACACTTCTGCAAGGCTAAAGAAAACAGCATTAAAATGAAAAGAGAACCAACTGTTTGGGAAAACATATTTGCCAATGATACCTCAGACAAGGGTCTGATCTCCAAAATATATAAAGAACTCACACGACTCCACTCCAGGAAGACAAACAACCCAAATAAAAAATGGGAAAGGACTTGAACAGGCACTTCTCCAAGGAATACATGCGGAAGGCTCAGAGACATATGAAAAGATGCTCAGCATCACTAGCCATCAGAGAGATGAAAAATAAAACCACAATGAGATATCATCTCGCACCAGTCAGAGTGGACAACATAAACAAATCAACAAACAAATGCTGGAGAAGATGAGGAGAAAAGCAAACCTTTGTACATTGTTGGTGGGAATTTAGAGTGGTGCAGCCACTGTGGAAAACAGTATGGAATTTCCTCAGAAAACTAAAAATGTAACTGCCTTTTGACCCAGCAACTCCGCTGCTGGGAGTATACCCTAAGAGCCCTGGAACACCAATCCAAAAGAACCTGTGCACCCCAATGTTCATAGCAGCACAATTTACAATAACCAAGTACTAGAAGCAACCTAATTAAAGGTAACCTAAGCGCCCATCAGCAAATGAGTGGATCCAAAAACTATGGTACATTTACACAATGGAATTCTATGCAGCAGAGAGAAAAAAGGACCTTATTCCCTTTGCAACAGCATGGATGGACTGGAGAGCATTATTGTACGTAAAATAAGCCATAAGGTGAAAGACAAATACCATATGATCTCACCTTTAACTCGAACATAATCAACAGAAGAAAAAAGCAAACAAAATCTAACCAGAGACATTGAAGTTTCGAAGAAACTAATGATAGCCAGAGGGGAGGGGGGAAGGGATAGTGGGGATAAAGGTTTTCAGGAACTACTATAAAAGAGACATGGAGAAAACCAAGGGGGAGGGTAGAAGTATGGGAGGGATTTGGGTTTGGCTGGGAATGGGTAGAGAGGTGGGGAGAAAATGCAGACAATTGTTATTGAAGAACAATAAAATAATTTAAAAATTGGAAAAAAAAGAATAACTCAAAATGGATAAAATACTTATGTCGCCACAAAATTATAAAAATCCTAAAAGAAAACATAGGCAGTAAAATGTTAGACATATCTTGTAACAATACTTTTTGCCAATATGTCTCCTAGGTCAAGGAAAATAAGGAAACAAAATTAAACAAATGGGACTACATCTAACTAAAAAGCTTCTGCATAGCAAAAGAAACCATCAACAAAATGAAAAGGGAATCTACCGTCTGGGAGAAGATACTTGCCAATGATACCTTGGGTAAGGGGCCAATTTCCAAAATACCTAAATAACTTATACCATGCAACAGCAAGAAGACAAATGATCCAATTTAAAAATAGGTGAAGGACCTGAATAAACACTTCTCCAAAGATGACATATGGATGGCTAATAGACAGATTTCATGTGTTTTTAAAAATATCTTAAAAAATATATATGTACCACCCTTCCCAATTCCTCATCCCAATAGTTTTAATCTTTTCCCTGATATTATTCTATATATCTGCAATGGTAAATAATATCTCACTTAACATCCATTTAGACACACCTTCCATAGGTCTTCTAGAAAAAGCTGAAACTCACACAGTTCATCATTTCAACCCCACTCTTATTTGTAACTTCTCTGTCTGTGTTGTTTACTACAATTATTTACAATGTATCATAACTTTAAGTCTTTATCCCACATACTTACATAGAAAATACCTACCTTCTATTCTTATTCTTTTATTTCCATTTCTATTGCCCCCAGCTTTCAAATCTCTTTAATTTATCCACTCTAGTTGTCTCCTTTTTTCTGTACTCATTCAAGGCTGAAATTATCCCACCTATACCAACACCATTCTTAACTCTGCCTCCACCCTCAGCTTTTTTTCCATCCAACTCATTCCTTAGCTTATGTTCCCTGTAGATATTTAATTTTATTCCTTGTGTCAGTGTAATGTCACAAAGTATGTGCTTCATCAGAGAAACAGCTTCTCTCAGAAATTTCCCACTTTATCAAGTCAAAGATTATTTAGAGTTAAGTATTATTTGGATTATTTTCAGTCTAAACTGTATTTCTCAACCTGTGAAATAAAAAAATTCCTTGATGTCAATCAGGATCAGGTTTGTGTTACTTGCAGAACATCCCCTTTGTATACCCAGGTACTATGGACATAGAATCCAAAGGTGTGATAATACAACAGACATACTGTTACTGTTGGTAATAAGCTAATTATTGAGAAAAGGAAAGAGAGCAAAGGCACTTAGATATTGAGGTTAATAAAATGGGAAGCACAAGCCTGTTTACTTCACCAAGAATACAGAGCTGTTCACACTCCAGGGGATTGTAGCATTTCTCTGACAATGGGATTAACACTCTTCCCTTCCCCCTCCAGTATCAGGGCAGGGATGGGTGGTGCATAGGAAGGTGCTGGACCATAAAGGCCTGTCAGTCTAACTACGGGGTGTAAACTCATCCAAAGCCTACAAGTCTGGGGAGTTTCTTTCTCGTTGGAGGACCCACACTTCCACAGTTAACTCACCTGGTCTCTCCATGGCCATGTGGCTCATGGCCCATGGCTGTATAGGCTCCACATGCAGGTTCTACGAGGTAGTATGAATACCATAGAACAGCAATGGATTGCAGCTGAAAACACATGCTAAGCCAGCTGAATGTTAGACTGGTCTATATTTTAATGTGGATCAGAAACTGGGAACACTGGCTTTTGTCCCTACAGAAGACAAGACTTTTCCCATGTCAACACAGATGGAGATGGGATATTGGGAATCAGGAAGGGAACTCCCTTAATTTTACATCATCAAAAAACCATACCACAGAGCCTCATCTTCCCATGTGGGTCTCAGGAAATTCTTTTCCTCTAGACCAGGGGTGTCAGACTCATTTTCACCAGGGGACACATCAGCCTTACGGTTGCCTTCAAAGGGCCAAATGTAATTTTAGGACTGTATAAATATAACTATGCCTTAACTAGGGGCAAGAAGCTTGGTGCTTTTGCTGGGTAGAAACAAGGTGCTGGACGGGTAAAGCAAGGTGGAGGGCTGGATTTGGCCTGTGGGCCTTGTGTTTGCCACCTGTGCTCTAAACACTGCAAGAACTTGTTTTCCACCAATAATAATACTTCGTAAATGTAAATGCTCCTGAATGTCAGTGGCATCTACATTTCATTATCTGACCAGAGATGCAGAACCCCGAGAGTCCTTACTGGGAAAGTCACCAAATCATGTTAGGTGTTTGCAGCAAGTTCAAAACAGAAAAAGTGAGAGAAGAGAGTGTGTTCTCCTGATGTGGCTGAGTCAGTGTATTAGTTTGACTGGGTCTTGATGGCAGAGACAAGGATATAGTTTAAAAAGCAAGATACTGCTGCATTATACTCCTTGTTGATGTTGACTTTTTCCTAGGAAGTTCTTGCAGAGGATGTTCTGACTGAATCCACTAGGTCTACTCTAGAGTCAAGTACTGACTTGCTAAAATCCTACTTTCCTAATGTGCTTGAGACTAATCATATTCCATTTAAAAATTTTCAAATACATTTGAAATACTTGTTTTCTTTGTCCATTATTCATGGCTAAGATGAGACATTTCTTGTGGGAGAGAAACAAGGCAGCAGGCAAGTAATGTCCTACCAAACAGATTCTGAGAGTGTTAGGATATAAGAGAGGAAGTTTTACCAACTGGACAGAAGTTCTTTAACTTTGTATTAGAGGCATTAATGCTATTGGTTAAAAGCAGAGCATTTCTAATTATAACCTAACATTTCATAGACCTAGGACAACACTTACCATCAAGGAGCTCACAGAGAACTTTAAAACTGTCCTTGAAAAACTATATATCTTACAAATACATTAAATATCATATAGTAACTTGGTACCTCTTAAAATGAAAATACAGTTCCATATGATACTAGTAACTAAAGAGATAATTATCTGTAAGCTGGAGGAAAATGAGGCACTATGTGAGAAAATAGTATTTTCATATTAAATTTTTGAGTATTATTTTATTATCATTTTCCTGTCCTTGATATTGTCATGAAAATTATAGAAATGAAATATTCACTTATACTGATATAAAATGGCATTTTCTTTATCCATTATTTTTCACAAACAACAATAAAAAAGGTATATTTCCTCTTCTATGACTTAGTGGCCTCTTTCGGAGTAAACATTTCCTTCCACTGCTTTATTTGTCTACATCTTGTTACTCTTTCTATCTACAGCAAACAAAAATGTAGAATATAATTAAGTGATGCAGGAAATAAGTGGCCAAATGCAAAATAAATTATGAATTATGAATAAAAATGAATTATATAGCAATAAGTATTTAAAAGCGAGTTAATCACAAATTAAAACATTTTTTAAATATTTTATTTATTCATTTTTAGATAGAAGGGAAGAGAAGGAGAAAGAGAGGGAGAGAAATATCAGTGTTTGGTTGCCTCTCTAGTGCCCCATACTGGGGACCTGGCCTGCAACCCAGGCATGTGTCCTGACTGGGAATTGAACCAGCAACCCTTTGGTTCACAGCCCGTACTCAATCCACTGATCCACACCAGCCAGGGCTAAAACAGATTTTTAAAAAGTTACAAAATGAATCAGCAAATACTTAGGTCATTTCAAAAATAATTACTTCATTTATCAGAAGTCAATTATTCATAGTGAACTTAAACTAAATACAGGCTAATAAATAGAATAGTTGCTGAACTATGACTTCACAATCAACATCACACGTCATTTCTTAAAGAGAAAGAAACATATTTAAGATTTTTATCATAATAAATCCAGCACCCAAGAATAGTTCTATATTTATAGAAGAATAATGTTTGAATTACAGAGATAATCACTTTAAGGCCAAAAAATTTACAAAACAATAATGTTGGGAGTAAAGTGAACAAATGTGGTTACCTAAGTTAAGTTCTCTTAAACTGTTGCAAGTATTCTTTACACAACATGCAGGCTGATAAATCAAAAATCAAAATATTATTTGAAGCCACATGGAAGTAAAATCAATTGTTAAAAATTAAAAATTGTGTGAAGACAGAATTTGGGTAGAGTAAGATGACAGAAGGAAAACATTACCAATTATAAATCAATTTTGTTATTTCTATCCTCTGCATGTCCTTGTTATGATACAATTTAAAATAAGTTAAATAAAGCAACAAAATATTGACACTCATGTTCTGTTATACTCATAAACAGATTTAAAAGCAATACTAACATTCTAGTAGAGCTTTGCTCTTTGGAAGATCAGGCATTGCAGTTTATTACATGGGGACATTTTCAAGCTACCAAAGGTGACTAGGATCTTATCTAAAAGATATTATAGCCAAGTAGAAAGGACATCCACTGGCCAGTTTAACAAAAATAATAATAAACATAAATACATGTAAATCAATAAATACATAAGAGGTGACACAACAACTTATTAGTCACTTCTGTGTGATAATGTTGGACCACATCATTATTTTAAAAATTGGTAATTAGATATTTTTCTAAATATCTAAAAAAGGAAATTATGTATCTTGATGGAATGCTATGGGAATTACCAAATTCTACATATAAAGTGTACTAGTTAAAAAATAGAACTCACATACTCATCTAAGCTCCAAAAGTAACTCCTGGTTCTCAGGAACGAAGAGGGCTAAACAGCACTAGGGACAAAATTAGCAAATTCCAAACACTGGGAAACTCTATAAGATACTGAATTTAGTGATTCAACAAAAAGTTATGAGTAAAAACTAGAGGAGGAATGACCTCTAAAAATAAAACATGGTTAAAGAGCATAGAAACCAAATGCAATGATTTGAACATTTTATGTATAAATGTTTATAAGTTAGAGAATAAAACATGATTTTTAGTATTAAGGAGTTTTGTTAATTTTATTATGACTATTGTAAATGTATTAAAACAATTTACCTTTATTTTAAAAATAATAAAATAGTCACAGAAGAATGGTATTGGGTTTGACTCCAAGATAATCCATTGGTTTGAGTCGGTAGGAGGGGGTGGGGTTAAAAAAAGGACCCAACATTGGGCAGGGGTTTATATTGTTGAAACAAATGACAGTTTCTTGAGGGTTTATTATATATACCTTTCTACTATGCATATCTTGTGATTTACTATAATAATGTTTTTAAAATAACATATTCATTGTGGAATTAAAATACAGGGAATAAAAAGAAAATAATCATCCACAATCCCTTTATTTCAAACATTCAACTTTATTTTTATTAATTCATAAGGAAATCAAAGCCTTATATAAATATATAATATATAAATATTATAACCTGATATTTTAAATTAAGGGGTATCATGAGCATTTTTCTGTGTTATTTCAATTAATAAAAAAACATAATTGTTTTTAAAAAGTGAGTCATAAAGTGAACGTAATAAAGATATACTAGATAAGTACCAGAGACATAAAAGAGTTATAAATTAAACTACATAAAAATAATTGAATATAAATTTTAAAATAATTTAGAATTTTAATTGTCACAGAAAAATCATTATATCCAATTTAAAGAACTCATATAAAGCAAAACTGACTTTGTAGGACTTGATAATTTCCTTGTATTCGGTCTCAGTTGCATTTGGTTTCTTTATCTTTATATAATGATGAGAGTGAATTCCTTCATTTATTAAAGAATATTGTTTTGAAATTAAGGAATGGAACTTTTGATGTTTTATTAGTGATTATCATGTAAATAATAAAAATAGAAGGAAAATCAAGCCCCTAATATTAATACATGCTGAGCACACATTATAGTTAAAAGAATATTTTCTTTACAAATTCTAGAAAACTGTAATTGCCATTCCTTAGACTTAATGCTTTCTTTCTTAAAGTTTAGTATGAATAGAGAATGCTGATAATATTTTGTAAGAATTTCAAACTATGACCCCAGTGAATCAAGAGCCAGCACATTAGAAAAACAAACTGGGACCAGATGGTTTCACAGGAGATTTCTACAAAGCATTTAAGGAAGAACTAACCCCTATCCTTCACAGACTATTCGAAAAAATCCAAACTGATGGAAGACTCCCAAACTCTTTTTATGAAGCCAACATCATCTTAATCCCAAAACCAGATAAAGACACAACGAAGAAAGAAAACTTCAGGCCAATATCGCTGATGAACATAGACGCTAAAATTCTCAACAAAATATTAGCAAACCGCATCCAGCAATATATTAAAAAGATCATCCACCATGACCAAGTGGGATTCATCCCAGGGATGCAAGGATGGTACAATATTCGCAAATCAATAAACATAATACATCACATCAACAACAGCAAAGACAAAAATCACATGATCATATCAATAGATGCGGAAAAAGCATTTGATAAGATACAGCACCCATTTCTGATAAAAACACTCAGCAAAGTGGGAATAAAGGGAGCAGTCCTCAACATAATTAAGGCCATATATGAGAGACCTACAGCCAACATCACACTCAATGGACAAAAACTTAGAGCTTTCCCACTAAGATCAGGAACAAGACAAGGATGCCCTCTCTCACCACTCCTATTCAACATAGTATTGGAAGTCCTAGCCACAGCAATCAGACAAGAAAAAGCAATAAAAGGCATCCAAATTGGAAAGGAGGAAATGAAACTGTCACTGTTTGCAGACGACATGATAGTGTACATGGAAAACCCTATAGACTCCACTCAAAAACTACTCGACCTAATAAATGAATTTGGCAAAACAGCTGGATACAAAGTCAATACCCAGAAATCAAAGGCATTCCTGTACACCAGCAACGAAACTGCAGAAACAGAAATCAGGAAAAAAATCCCATTCGATATAGCAACAAGAAAAATAAAGTACCTAGGAATAAACCTAACCAAGGAGGTAAAAGACCTGTACTCAGAAAACTACACAACACTGAAGAAAGAAATTAAGGAAGATACAAACAAATGGAAGCATGTACCATGTTCATGGATTGGAAGAATCAACATTATCAAAATGGCCATACTACCCAAAGCAATTTATAGATTCAATGCAATCCCTATTAGAGTACCCATGACATATTTCACAGATATAGAACAAACATTGCAGAAATTCATATGGAACCATAAACGACCTCGAATAGCTGCAGCAATTTTGAGAAAGAAAAACAAAGCAGGAGGGATCACAATACCTGATATCAAACTGTATTACAAGGCCACTGTAATCAAAACAGCCTGGTACTGGCATAAAAACAGGCTCATAGACCAATGGAACAGAATAGAGAGCCCAGAAATAAACTCAAGTCTATACGATCAATTAATATTTGACAAAGGAGGCAGGAGCATAAAATGGAGCAAAAACAGCCTCTTCAACAGATGGTGTTGGGAGATCTGGACAGCTACGTGCAAAAAAATGAAACTCGATCACCAACTTACTCCATACACGAAAATAAACTCAAGATGGATAAAAGACTTAAATATAAGCCGTAACACCATAAAAGTCCTTGAGGAAAACATTGGCAGGAAAATCTCAGACATTCCACGCAGCAACATCCTCACAGACACATCCCCTAAAGCAAGGGACATAAAGGAAAGAATAAACAAATGGGACCTCATCAAAATAAAAAGCTTCTGCATGGCTAAAGAAAACAGCACCAAATTACAAAGAGTACCAACAGTATGGGGAAACATATTTGCCAATGATACCTCAGACAAGGGCCTGATCTCCAAAATATATAAAGAACTCACTCGACTCCACTCCAGGAAGACAAACAACCCAATTAAAAAATGGGCAAAGGACTTGAACAGACACTTCTCCAAGGAAGACATACAGAGGGCCCAGAGACATATGAAAAGATGCTCAGCATCACTAGCCATCAGAGAGATGCAAATTAAAACCACAATGAGGTACCATCTCACACCAGTCAGAATGGCTAACATAAACAAATCCACAAACAAATGTTGGAGAGGATGCGGAGAAAAGGGAACCCTTGTGCACTGTTGGTGGGAATGCAGACTGGTGAGGCCACTGTGGAAAACAGTATGGAATTTCCTCAGAAAACTAAAAATGGAACTGCCCTTTGACCCAGTAATTCCGCTGCTGGGATTATACCCTAAGAACACTGAAACACCAATCCAAAAGAACCTATGCACCCCAATGTTCATAGCAGCACAATTTACAATAGCCAAGTACTGGAAGCAACCGAAGTGCCCATCAGGAAACGAGTGGATCCAAAAACTATGGTATATTTACACAATGGAATTCTATGCAGCAGAGAGAAAGAAGGAGCTTATACCCTTTGCAACAGCATGGATGAAACTGGAGAGCATTATGCTAAGTGAAATAAGCCAGGAAGTGAGGGACAAGTACCATATGATCTCACCTTTAACTGGAACATAAGCAATAGAAGAAAAAAGCAAACAAAATATAACCAGAGACATTGAAATTAAGAACAATCTAACAATAGCCAGGGCGGGGGTGGGGGGTGGGGGCGGGGATAGTGGGAAGAGGGTATTACAGGAACTACTATAAAGGACACATGGACAAAACCAAGGGGGAGGGTGGAGAGGGGGGAGGGAGGTGGGTTCACCTGGGGTGGGGTAGAGGGATGGGGAGAAAAGGCATACAACTGTAATTGCATAACAATAAAAAAAATAAATAAATTATTTACTTCTTTATAAGTGAGAAAAAAAAAAAAAAAAAGAAAAACAAACTGTAAGACAAATGCTAGGCCAACAATAAATACATATTGCTACTGGAAATTGTAACAATTCATGAGCAGTGTAAGGAGGTGCTGTTTCTATTGATTTTTTTTAAAATACAGAAGTAATTTAAACACCAAATAGACAAACCCAGACAGGTTATCTGCTTTAGCTTCTGAACTTTCTCGGAAAAGCCAGACTTTACTCACTCTCAGCAATAATAATGCACCATGATCAGTGTCAGTTCTATGATCTTTTCTTTTTAGTTCATCCAAGAGAAACTATTCTTATGAATTTAAAAACCTGGTGTACTATTGTGTCAATTATAGAAAGATAGCTCAAGATGGAAACTTATGATCAATTAGGAAATAATCATTTGATTTCCAAAGAGTGGTAGCACTGTGAAAATTAGCTAGCAAGAAAATTTACTGAGCTCCATAAAAATACAATTATTCCAGTGAGTTTCAATTGGTTAACAAGAGTAATGATTTGTTTTTATGAAATAGATAACTTCTAAGAAGTAACACTGAAAGGTTCTGTATAGATTTTGTAAAATAATTTAATTCTCACAACATGCCTCCTTTATAAAAGATTATAGATTTGAAAAGTTATTTCTAATTTTTCTCTTTGGATGGGGAAAATGGCATTTATGGAGAGTGTGAGGGTTTGTGTGTGCAAGACACCTGAAAAGGAATTATGACTTTGTCCCTTTATAAACTGCCCTCTTGTGGCAAACCTCTTAAAACCTTGGTGTCTCCTCTACCAAATGTTTTTGTTTGTTTGCTTGCTTGCGTATTTGTTATGTACAATGTTTTTTTCTAATCGTTTTGTGTGGTTCTTTCCCTGGCCTGGGGTACTTTCATCATGGGCACAAGCTGACTAAGACTCTGCTAAATATTTCAGGGTCAGCCACTGCCTAGCTCATGAATTCTGTGTGCATCTTCCTCCTCTCCAGGAATCTGTCCTGTGGACTCAGTCTTTGTTTTCTGTTTGATTTTTTAATAATAGCTATCCTAATGGGTATGATGTGCTATATCATTGTGGGTTTGATTTGTATTTCCCTAATGATTAGTGATATTGAGCATCTTTTTCTGTGTTTGTTAGTCATTTGTATATCTTCTTTGGAGAAAAGTCTATTCTAATCTTTTAGCCAGTTTAAAATCTGTTCATTTTATATTTTCTGTTATTGAGTTTAGAAGATCTACATATATTCTGGAGACTAACCCTTATAAGATATATAATTTGCAAATTATTTTCTCCCATTCCATAAGTTGCCTGTTCACTCTGTTGATTTTGTCCTTTGATGCTCAGAAGTTTATATTTTTTATGAACTCCCACTTTTTTAATTTATTTTTTTCAATTTAATATTTATTGTATTTTTCCATTACCATTAATCCCTTTATACCCCCCTGCAGTCACTACACTGTTGTCCATGTCCATGAGTTCTTTTTCCTTTTTGTTCAATCCCTCCACCCCTAACCTCCCCAACTCCTTAGCTGTCATCCAGCTCTCCATCTATGAGTCTGTCCCCATTTTCTCTTTTATTTCAGTTTGTTCATCAGATTTCACATATGAATGAAGTCATACGGTATTTGTCTTTTTCTGACTGGCTTATCTCACTTAGCCAGGTCAGAATAATATTCTCTAGGTCCATCTATAGTATACTGTCTCAGAGGGTAAAATTTTCTTTTCTTCTTTTTTTTTTTATGGTGGAGTATTTGGGGTTTCTTTTGCCTGTTTTTTTTTTTTTTTTGTGTGTGTGTGTGTGTGTGTTATATCTAAGAAATCATTGCCAAATTGAGTGTCATGAGGCTTTAACCATGTTTTCTTCACATGATTTTATAATTTTAATTCTTATATTTAGAAGTTGATTTATGATGATATGATTTTTGTAGATGGTATAAGGTAAGAATCTGAATTTATGCTTTTATATGTGGAATAGGAGTTGTTTAAATAAAGTGTATAAATATAAAACACTATCAATATGTCTCAGTTGTCTTCTGATGTGTATTATTGCCAAACAAACAATAACAATCAATAAGCAATTATTATTGTTTGTAGAAGACATGTTTTTATGATTTCTTTTAAATTTACCTACTTACAGGAAAAAAGAGGGGTCTTTTCTTCCCCCTACTAAAGTAATAAAGGTATATTTAGATACCTTAAAATGGTAAAAAAAAGAAGTAGCCCTGGCTGGTTTGCTCAGTGGATTGAGCTCCAGCCTGTGAACCAAAAGATCGGTGGTTCAGTTGCTGGCCAGGCGATGATTCTCTCCCTCTCTTTCTCCTTCCCTTCCCTTCTCTCTAAAAATAAATACATACGATATTTTAAAAAAGAAAAAAAAAGACTATTTCCATTTGAAGGTGACATTATCTTGTATACAGAAAAATACAAGAATTCACAAAAATAGAAAAAGTAGACACATCCTTACAGCTAGAAACTATATTAATGCTTTCCAGGGACTGAAGTGAGTGGGATATTGGGAGTGTATGTTAACTGATATGGAGTTTCTTTGGGGGATGATGAAAATGTTCTGGAATTAAATAGTGTTGATGGTTACACAACTCTATGAATATATTAAAACCCACTGAATTTCATACTGTGCAAAATGACTTTTATATGTTGATTATGTCTCAGCAAAGCCATTAAAAATATACAAGGTCATGGTTAGTAAAGAAAAATAGCTGTGATTCAGGCCTAAATCTAAAATCATATTGTTTTTATTATAAAGGATTGGTTATAAGGAAGGTGCTATGCTCAACAATGAGATACACTGAGCCTGAGATTTAGAATGATTAAAAAATATGAGCACATTTACAAAGAGAAGAGCTGGAAGCTGGGTGCAGAATGAGATCTACCTGTCCTCATAAAAGGTGTCAAACCTCCTTAAGTGCCTTATACAGAACAAAATATTATGAGAATAGAATCTGTATTTATATCAGGCAATATGCTTTTACACACAGCTCTCAGTGTTTCTGAATTTATTATAACGAGCGATATTGGAAAAATTTGTTCTCAGGACTTTCAATCATTAGTGCCAATTCTTTGACAAAGTTAAATTTGATTTAGTTTCCTATTACTCTGCATTTCATAGAAATGTTCTACTTAATTTTAATTTCTATTACTCATCCACTTTACATTTGGTACTGGACACATACCCTGTGCCAGGTGTTATTCTTGGCCTCAGGTGAAATGAACTATTTTAGTTTTACTTTCTTTTTCTAAAAATGTTTTTAGATGATACTTCCTGCTTATAAGTTTTCCTTATAATTGATGGTATTGAAGTTGTCTTCCTATTGTTGGAAATATTTACACATTCTTGAAGTGTTTTGTCCATCCATGAACACATTGAGGAAGCGTATAGCAACACACACAAGAACAGATAGAGCTATCAAAGAGATCTCTTTGATATTTTGAACGTTTTAAATACAAATGAGCAAAATAAGTATATATGTCTACATTTGTGTAAATGCACACAAACACACAAGTGCACACATGTGGGTATAACCAAGCTAAAGTCAATTACAAAATATTTATTTTATTCCACTTAGTTATCAGACCTAGCACTAGTCCTTAGCTGATTAATTATTCAGGATGGAAACCATACTCTCTTGTATTGTTCATAACTCAATATTAATTCAGCTTCATTTCCTTTAAGGTTTATTGCAATTAATGATGCAGTACACTTAGCACAGCAAAAGAATTCTAATTCTCTGTAAATTCAAGTTTGCTACATGTGAATTAGCTCTCATTTGGTAACTAGACAGGCTTGAAATATGCTGGTTTTTGTTGGATGACATGAAGGTCAAAAGGAAAGGTCACACTTTTTAAATGAGTTAGAAAGAAATATATTTTCTAGATAGTTTAATCTCATCATTAGACTTTCAAGTGCTTTAAGAGAGGCCTTTAAATATGTATGTCAGTTCTCAATTATCTATGTTAATGGAGAGAAGCAGCAGTGTGTATAATGCAAAATGAATGAAAATACACACATATTTGATTTAGAGGACACCTGTGTCATATGTTCAGAGAATAAGTGAAACTCAAAATAAGCAATGCGATTGAGTTGGATTCTTCCCAACGAGCTGTTTTTGCCATTGCACAGTCCTTGATTCTGCTAAATGTCTCACGATGTTCTCCTTCCAATCGCAATGCTGAAAATTATCATCTTTCTAACTTCAATAATGGTGCGAGCACAACCAAAAAGTACATAGCTTGCTTTAATGTTTTTTATCTAATGGCTTCTGCCTCTTTGAGTAGTTAAGAGAGAGTATAACACTGTATTCTAAAAAGGCTTTTACAACATTTGCAGAATACAAGGACCCTCAAACACTCAAAATAGATAAAGGTGCAGGAGTGAAAAAATATAAGTGTCATCTTACTTCTCATAGTGGTCTCTAACAACTAATCAGTTCCAAAATACCAATTTAGACACCCACTATATACAAGATAATGTGTTAGAGACTAGGATTCTGTGGTGAGCTTAATGTGAACACCCATATAAAACACCCAAGAAACACCCACATAAAAATAATCAAGAATTTCATAATGTATTACTCCTTTTTAAAAGGCAAATGTTGAGAGTTATGGGGAAAAAATTGAGAGTGCTTACGTAGTATAAATAAAAGAGAGAATATTAGGGTTTAAAACTATATTTTCTCTTTGCAAAAAAAAAAATAACATGTTTTATTTCTTATGCAAAGTTCTGAATAGGTTCCAGAATCTTGTGAGTTACAGAGTGTTAGATAAATTGATTAAAAGTGATCATTGGGCTCTAAAACCATGGTACCGAAAAAACTTCCATAGAAGAAACAGGAAACTTCAGTCAAGCAATTCTGATGTCTTATTTATTTGGTTTCACTTGAGGGGAAAACAATAAAATATTTCAGTTTTAAATGTAAATTTTTTTCTTCCAATATTTCTTTAAATGTTTTTCTTTGGTCTTTTATAAAAAAGTTATTTTATTGTTAAATTTGTCAGTAAGAAAAACATGAAGAATCAAATAGAAAAATGGAAAATTGACCTTAAAAATATATAAATACAGTGCAAAAATGAGACTAGGAATGTGGGCTCCAGAGCTAAGGTGTTTGGGCTCAAATCTTTATTCAAGGAGGTAACTTGGTGTAATTCACTTATGTCAGTTTCCCAGTAAGTGAAATGCAGATGATAGTGCCTACTACCTCATAGCATTGTTAAGAGAATTGAGATCAGTTATGCAAAATTTATAGCTTCCAGCAAATAGCAAGAGCCCCAAAAAGGTATGCTGCAACTTTATTATCTGGCAAACAACTAGAACAGGAACAGAACCAGAGAAATGGAGATCACATGGAGGCTTTTCAGTGACAAGGGGGAGGGAAAAAATTGGGGGAAGGCACAGGAATAAGAAGCATAATTAGTAGGCATAAAATAGACAGGAAGAGGTCAAGAATGGCATTAAGAAACAGAGAAGTCAACAAATTTATATGTACAACCCATGAACATGAACTAAGGTGGGGGGATTGGGGGAGGGTTGGAAGGTGCAGGGTGGAGGTGGGATAAAGGGGAGAAAAAATTGGGAAAACTGTAATAGCATAATCAATAAAATATACTAAAAAACTAAATTTATATCAGTGAGGATGCTTAGGAATTTTTAAAATAAAAAATAAGTGTTCAAAGAAAAAAAAGAAATTCACAGAAAATAGAATATTAACCCTGTTTCATTTTTAGTGATCAAAAAATGTAAGTGAAAACATTGAAAAGGATTGTTTTTAAATTTTCTCTCATATTTGGAAAAATGATAAAAAATAATTTTAGCCAGTATTGTTTATAGTATTGGGGAAACTCACTCACACACAGTTTGTAGTAGCATAAGTAGATAGTCAACTTTATAGTGACTCTCAAATTTCAAATTTATATTAAATTTAAATTGTTTCATCCCAGCAACAATACTTTTTTTTTTAACTGCATCATATCTTTCATTTATTTAGTCCACTGCTTTTAGGAGAATCACGGATTTAGAAGGGAGGGCTTTTTTGTTCTGAGATGAAATCCCTCTTTAGTCGATATTAGGATGGTGATTAGAATTAATTTTGGACAATAGTGGCTGGATTCTGTCTGTTATCCACTAATTTAATACAAATGGAACTCCCTTGACAATACATTTTTAAAAATATTAATTTAAGGGCCAAGAGTGAATGTATAAGGGTGGGTAGTGGGGTAACATTTTTTGAAGAAAAATATAGAGATAATTTAAATAGCTACAAGTCTAATACTCATTAAATAAGTGTGTTAAGTCCAAACTGTACCACTGTGTTTTCAAAAATATTTAACTTATTCTGAATATTCATAAAAAATGCATGCCTACACATACTTTTATATGGAGTAGGTAAGGTACAACATCAAATCAAGTTGATTTTATTCTATAAAAAAAAATTTAGTAGTCATTGAGGTAAATCATTATATAGAAGAAAGAAGCAAAGAAATACTATTGCGATATGTAAACTTTAGATTTACAGAATAAGACCTTGTTTACAAAGGTCTTATACATAATATACTATAATAACATTATAGTTATTAAAGAGTTAAAAAATGGTGAGTTACTGAAGTGAAAACAAAAATATTTATATTATTTTTCTTTATCATCAATATTCAATTTTCTGTAGTAGAATGCTTAACTTGTCAAAATTTCAGTATTTTTCATAATATAACTAATTTTGCTTTAGGGGAAAAAAATACCTACCTATTCAGGGCACTGAGGCATTGATGTCTGTGCTACTTTATTCACTCATTTAACAAATTAGGGCCTACTTCGTGCCAGACACTGTTATCAACAAGATCAAAACATACAATAATCGTTCCCTGTTAATTATATTCATTATTGTTGAGGGAAAAGGGTAGAATTAAACAAAATGTATTAATTATACATTTAGTGGGTGGGGAGAAACAGATACAAAGGACACATTTTGGCTCCTCTTTGTTTTATCCTTTTAAAACATGGCCTGAGCCCTGACCCGTGTGGCTCAGTGGATGGAGTGCCGGCCTACAAACCAAAGGGTCGCCAGTTTAATTCTCTGTCGGGACACATGCCTGGGTTGTGGGCCTGGTCCCCAGGAGGGGCGCTTGAGAGGCAACCACACATTGATGTTGCTCTCCTTCTCCTCCTTCCCTTCCCTTCTCTCTAAAAATAAATAAATAAAATTTAAAAAAGAAAGAAAGCCTGAGACAAAGATTTGCAACATGTTTGACTCTGAAGGTGAGGTAAGGAATAAGGAGCAATAAAGTAGAGAATTATGGAACAGTACAAGAAAAAGCCAGTGAAGTGTAGGTTACTGAGGTTGCTCATATAAACAAAAACAAAACAAAACAAAAAAACCCAAAATTTGAGTACACAGACTCTTCCAGAAAATGGACAGTATCCCAGAAAGTCCATCCAAAGCAATGATTGTGACATGTCTGCATTGTTTCCATCTTGCCTTGGGCCTCACCTGGAAACTTCACAAACGGCTGAGCTGAGGAAAGGCATTAGTAGAGCACAAACAACCACCTCTGGTTTGTGGTACTCATTCTTTCCTCAGCTCAGCAGGGGGCCAACCTTGTCAAGAAGTGGCTCAGCCTAGGTCAGCTCAGTGAAGAACAGGACGGATGGCCTCTTCCTTCCATACTGAAGCCATTGCTGAACTGCTAAGATAGGTGGGAAGGCAGGAGGGCTGTTCTGACAGGGAGGCCAAGTGAAAGACATTAACTCTTTGGTGGAGAAATTCTATAAAGGAAAAAGAAAAATTGGCAACAAGAGTTTTTATTTCATGTTTTTTAAAGGCTGCAGCAATAACTCAACTCTTATGTGCTGAGGAGACTATCCCTGTAAGGAGGGTGGACACTGGACACACAGACACCAGACAGAATTGCTGAGGCAATGTCCTGAGAAGGCCATGTGATCCTAAAGCTGCTGACACTTATTTGTTGCTGAGTTCGGTTACGAAGTGTAAAGACTCACCACATTGATATCACTATCTGGCAGGGAGGGGAAGCTTAGAGGTGCACGTTGCATTGATTGGCACACATAGTGTTTGCTTAATTTTCTTGTTGGCTGGTGGAAAGTAGTATGCAGAATTCCCCAACAGCTACACTTGGTGCTTCCACTGAGTAGAAGCTGAGCTAAGGATCTTGCTTTTCTTCAAACACTAGAAATATTAATATTCAAATTTTACTGGTTAGTAACAACTGAGGACATAACTAAATTGAATTACTTCTCTGGATGTATGCAAACTTACAGCTTTCTATCTTATAATACCTTATGCTGTTTAATAAAATATACACACAAAGAGTTACTATGGCAATACATGGATAATGTCTCTGGGCCTTTTTAGTAGGTAGGTAATTAGCATATTTTAAAAATAACTTGATTAAGTCAAATAAAAGAAAATCACCTTTGGAAAAAGATACTTGAGATGAATTCTTTGTCATTTTTTCTAGTTATCTTTATTTCATTCTCACATTCATAGACAAATAGTGGTGAATGTTTTAAAGGTCACATTTATTTTAAATCACAACAAGGACTTGTGGGAATATTCTTATCATTTGATGGCTCATGTTAGGCTACCAGAGTTATTGAAACTATGAGATTGTTTATTGACATTAGACAGATCCACTTATTTATTTCATGAGAATTATTTCTTTAGAGTCACCATGTAACAGATATCATGTTTAGTCCTAAAGTCCCATGTCCCTCTCTTATTTCTTAATGAACTATAAATCTAAGTGTGTATTGAGGAGTTGATAGGGATAAAGGATTTAAACAGATGGAAACATCTAAATTGAAGGTGAAGAATCTAGCAAAAGGGAGTAGAATGCAACTATATATTCAGTGACCTCTGATCTGTTAGAGTTTATTTATATTTTGGATGGAGTTTTGATATCCACTTCATGCACCTGTCTCATTTCTCCAGATTCAAATAATAAAACAATGGAAAGAAAACCAAGGAAAAGTTTGTATAAACCATATAGTATGGATAAATCATGTAACTTGCAGAATTAATATAATCATGATTGTCACAGACTTCAATATGTTATTTTTCTTTAAAAACAAACTCATTTATTACTGTGTAACTTTATAACGATGCATATTTTAGGTATCAACAAATAGGAATGTACTGTTTGCACTGATAAAATGACACGGGTAACTAGATATATTCCAGAATCATAAAATTTATTGCTGCTTATAAGCACCCATATGAAAGAACATCAAAATTTATTTTCACAAGCTCGCTATAAATACTTTCTTCAATAAAGTAATGTACCACTCTCTAAAAATCATATAGAATGAGGCTGAGATGTATTTTTAATAAAGAACAGAATATTTTGCTCTTGGTTCTAATTTAATGATTCAATTCTTATCTAATCATGTGTTAAAATTATATTCATTTGCACATTATTTTAGGATTTTTTAAGTCATCCTTTCAATTGTTATCTTGTCAACTTTGCTTAATTTCTTTCTAATGAGTTCAAGAATAAACACTTCTTTTTCCTAATAAACACAATTGGCTAAAAAATAATGAATATAGCCAGGGCTTAATAATAAAAATTAATTTAAGATGGTAAGATCCAAGTGTATACATTTAGGGAAAGGATATTATACATGAAATATTGTGAAGAAAATCATTGTTTTAGGAGACATGCTTAATTTCACCAACAATGCTTTAAAATTTGAAGGAGAGGGAAAAAGCATTAAAATTGGACACTGTTTTTTTTTTCCTGAGTCTTATTAGAAACAGCATGAGACATGAAGAGCACAGTAATTCTTAGGACCAAATTATAGTGAAAACACCTAAGATGTTTAGAATTTGAAAATGAGTGTTTGTTTTTCTTATATTCCAGTTTGGGGCCATTAAGGAGTTCTGCTAACCCACGCTGATCATCTCCATACTATCATGCTTAATATGAGTTTAGTGGGAGATAAGTCACAAATAGCTGGTTCTTCTGAAACTGAAAGGCTGTGTATGGGGCACATCTTTACAAAATTACCCAAAGCTTTAAGTAGATACCTTTTAGGGAGCACAGAGTTTCTACCTCAGACCTTGCCCTTAAATGCATTTTGAAGAGCACTCACCTAGATGTTTGCCTGATCTGGTTGCTCAGTTTATATCCCAACCACTTGGGCTCATTCACTGCCCTGGGTTGGACATGGGATCAAGTACTCTTTTTAACTTACTCCCAAGTTACTTCATTTCTTTGTGGGCCATCTAAGCTAATGGTGCTTAGTTTCTTAAGCAAAAGTAAAATCTAACTGTCTAAACCAAAAGTGACACAAATGCATGCGAAAGCGTCACCCCCATGGGGATACACAAAACACATGGAAGCAGGATTGATCATCTTCTAGAACCTTTTGTTTGCTTCCCTCAGAGCTCTGTCTCCAGGCAGGACACTGCAATATTATGTACAACTTTTCATGGGAAGAGAGTTGGAAAGAAGAGACTTCACAAGTTACCAACTAAAAGTTAGATTAAACTCTCCATTTAAGTAGGCAAGCATAAATAAATTCAGTAGAAGGAGGTGGTCACATAGAGGAAGAACAAACACAACATATTTCTGCACCAGTATTTAACATTCTCTGGAGCATCTCAAGTGAGTGTACACCTGCTGATATGTGATTTGTTTTGCATGGAGCCTAGACTCCCACTCTGTCTCACCTGAAGTTATTCTCCGATGGCATTCCACAGTGACAGAAGCTAGATGATATTTCTTATCAGCAGCCAGGTAGATATAATTATCATAAGAGAGGAAGAGTGGAAATTATAGCTATTTAGGGTAAATGCTAATAGTTCATGGTGTCACTAGGGACAAGATAGTTAAGTCAATTAGAATATTGATCAATTTACATAATAATAATTTAACTTAAGAGCAGCAAGCTGCTGCTGTCCCTTACCCATTTTTGAGATGCAAGTAGTAAGTTCTGGAACCCAGACCCTATGTTTAGA
The DNA here is from genome assembly GCF_022682495.2 of Desmodus rotundus. NCBI lineage: Eukaryota > Metazoa > Chordata > Mammalia > Chiroptera > Phyllostomidae > Desmodus > Desmodus rotundus. The sequence continues at coordinate 62,513,022 of NC_071394.1, forward strand.
TTGTCTTGCTCTTGAGGAAAGGTCCTACAATTTCACTGCAAGTACACATAGTAAATAATCATTTCAATTTTTCATAAAAAATCTAAAATAATTTACTAAAATAACTGCATTGAGGAATGAAAAATACCTACATTATTTATATATCTTAGGTAAAAGTTCTGAGCTGACACTAATAAAGACTCAGAAGGCCATTATAGTCTTTGAGTTAAGTAGGAGCTTACAGAGACCAGGAGATAAATAGAAAACTAATCCACAGTTAGCTTATGACTAACCCATTATGTCAATATTTCTCCAGTTTACAAATATATAAAACAAGTATATATATATACTTGTGTATCTATCTATTTAGATAGAAGATAGATAGATGATAGATACATGCATACATATATACATACATACATACATACATACATACATACACAGATGGTAATCCTCACCTGTGGAATGGGATTAGTTCTCTGATCTAGGAAGTAATGGCCATTATGATAGAAGGGATGAAATGGAAGGTCCTACATCTTTATTTTATATAAGTCAAGACAGTAAACCTAAAGAAACATGGTATTCCTTGAAACATTGAAGATATGGACTCCATCAACAAAAACTTGAAGAATGCAGTAGGCTCCATCACATCAACTCCCCTCTGTGATATTTATACAAGTCAGATGGATTATGGCAAATAACTACAAAGTATTGTTATGTCTAGCCAGGTTACAACTTCACCACAGCTAATGTGATCAGATATTGCAACAAATAAATCAAACTTTTGGTACTTTATATACTTCTCTTCATTTGGCAAATGCTTTTTCTTGCTGCCAATAGAAACAGAATCAAAAACAGTTAAACTTTAAGAAGAGTAGCATTTCTTCATAAGAGTGTATCAGGGCTCTGTTACTTGGCATTAGTCATAGTAGAATCATAGACAACTTCATTATCTTAATATTTATTCTCACAGTAGAGTCATAGGCATCTTGATCATCCTAGTATGCACCAAATATCACAGCAGTCCATTATACTAATTATGTTCGGTAACTGAATCCCATGAGCAGAAAGTATAAAATATATTAAATGCTGTATTAGAAAATAATGTCCACCATCATAATTACCACCTGTGATAGATGGTAATTAAGTTTCAAGGACCTGCTACATTTGTGTTTTAGGAATTTCTCTCTGAAGTAAAGGACCCCTTCACCAACTAAGAAAGAGTAATAAGACATCATGGGTTTCTTTGGACTTTGTAAGCAGCATGCATAATATCTGGGAATTTTTCTCTTGAGTTGATTAACAGGCGAGCCTGCCTGTTCAATTGTGATGCAGGGCAAGAGTTACACAGCGGGTCTAGACTACAGTTTTATCTTCAGCCTGTGTGAAGGTACAGAAAGTATCTGGGGTATATAAGATTGTTATTTGGAGTCTCTGCAAACACCAAAAGGTGAGTTGCAAAGTATACCTTTAGGGTTCTGCAGGAGTGCCTCCTTCAATTTGGAAAAGAATTATTATGTTACTCTGTCCGAGGATATATCAATTGCTAACCTTAGAGACTAATGGAGATGCTCAACATTTTTTAGGATTTCATATGTATATAAAAATCCACTGTATCATGGACAGGTATATTAAGAGTAAAGCTCAAGCAGATCTCGAAGGCATAAATAAACACATTGAGAGAAGCATAGATTCTTTTTTCACCTCTCTGTTTACACTGATTACTTTCAGGTTCAGCCTTATTTATGATACAACGTTGGGTTTCTTTTGAGTAAATGATGAAGAAAAAGACTCGAGCCTAGTTCACAGACAAGGCATTACAGCACATTGGTACTATCCAGAAATAGTCTGCTAACCCCTTACACATTCTGGACCTAACCCTAATATTAACTCTTTAAATACAGAACACATACAAGTCAAAATACCTCCCAATCCCCATTAGGAAGTGCCACAAGCAATTATCACTGTCATCCAGACAATGAGTTCAAACCAATAATAATAAAAAAAAAATTAGCAGAAGACAGGCTTCTCATACCTCAAGAAATCCTTTATCATGTAATTTAGATGTAAAATCAATGATTATCTATTAAGATCTTATGAGATGTAAGGCAATCAATCCAAATTATTATAAAGGATAATTTGAAATAAAGTTTTATGTCTTCTATTCAAAATGCTGAAACTTGCCTAAAGCTATGAAATGATAATATAAAGATATCATAGTGGACAAGGTATTTTTATAAGTAAACAAGCAAAATATAGAGATAAAATCTATAATTTCAAACATATATAAAGCCATTTGACTTCACTATTTTATAACCTTAAAAAACTACTTAAATATTTTTTGCTGCTTTGGAATGTTTTTCAAAAGTTAAAACAGAATGAACACTTGGAATTTTACAGAATTTGATGATGCTTTTTCAATATGGAAACAAGTGAGCTACTTTGTTCCTGTCCTTGTAAAGGGAAGATGTGCTTGGGAAAGTGTACAGTCAATTGAAAAACACTTTTTTGATGAAAACTAGATACTATAAAGAAACCAAAATGTTAAATCATTAATAGTATAACTGCTTCAACTGGAATTTGGAAAAAGCAAGAATATAAAACAAATAACCAAGGAGCTCCTACCCTTTGTGACAGCATGAATGGAACTGGAGAGCATTATACTGGGTGAAATGAGCCAGTCAGTGAAAGACAAATACCATGTGATCTCACCTTTAACTGGAACCTAATCAACAAAACAAACAAGCATGCAAAATATACCCAGATACATTGAAATTAAGAACAATCTGACAGTAACCTGAGGGGAGGTGGGAGAGGATAATGAGGGGAAGGGATTTCAGGAACAACTATAAAGGACACAAGGGCAAAACCAAGGGTGGGTGGAAGCAAGAGAGGGAGGTGGGGATTGCTGGGGTCGGGGGAAGTGATGGGGGGTAAATACAGACAATTGTAATTGAACAATAAAATAATTTTAAAAACACAAACAATAAAGGATTTTATCTTAAAGTTTCAGAGCTAGAAGCACCAGTGAAATGTATTTACCACATCACTCATAGGCAAGCTAATCGTATACACACACACATATTTTATATAACTATTGGAGGGTAAAACAAGTATCATATTTGTCAAATTTATTTCTGTTGAATTTATCTATATTTGTGAGCTATCTTTACCAGTTATTGTGGATGTTAACATCAAATATTAGAATATACTCCATATAGATCCATAATTTTAAAATAATAAAGCATTTAATATTACTTTTATAACTAATAAATATTAATATTATTTTAGTGAAGACAAATGTTCCCATTAATAAAGAGACTGAGGTAATTTGTATTTGATTTCATATTTTAAAATTTGTTTTTTATGTTTTATTTTATAAATATTAAATCATTGAAATATATACATATATAACATTTGCATATAAGTATACACATATGAGAGTGCAGAAGAAAAGTGTGATTACAGAAATCTGAGGGTTCTTACTTTTTTCAGTGTAGGTTAACTTATTTATACTGCTTAACGAGGCTAAAAGTAACTTCCTCTCTAATGCACAGAATCTGCATAGTATCAAAAAATAGATGAAAGAGAAATACATGTATTGGATTATTTCTGTAATACACTTTAAATATAGCAATAGCAATTATTTCTTTCCAATTTCATAATATTTTGCACTGTGCATATTAGTCTTAAGAATAATGAGCATATTAAGTATTCACAAACTCAACAGTTCAGCTATATGTATTAGCAGGTCCAGGTGTTTAGTCATAATCCTTATTCAGCTTTCTTTAGAAAAACATCCTGGTAACTTACAAATTTCACATGTTCCTGCTTATGAATGAGACTAAGAAGTGTAGAGACAGGAGAGAGAAAGCATACACTATTATAACTGGACAAAGACCATCAAGCTCTAGAAACTCAAAGCCAGTAGAGGAATCATTAACTAATGAAGCCAGTTCTGAGGAACATGCCACCTTAGCTAAGCTTATTTCTTTTTATTTATTTATTTGTTTATTTATTTATTTATTTAATATATTGATTGACTATGCTATTACAGTTGTCCCATTTCCCCCCTTCACTCCACTCCATCCTGCCCACCCACTTCTTCCCACATTCCTCCCTAGAGTTCATGTCCATGGGTCATACTTATAAGTTCTTTGGCTTCTACATTTCCTATACTATTCTTACCCTCCCCCTGTCTATTTTCTATCTACCATTTATGCTACTTATTCTCTGTACCTTTTCCCCATCTCTCCTCCTCCCACTCCCCTGTTGATAACCCTTCATGTGATCTCCATTTCTGTGGTTCTGTTACTGTTCTAGTTGTTTGTGTAGTTTGCTTTTGTTTTTGTTTTAGGTGTGGTTGTTAATAACTGTGGGTTTGTTGTCATTTTTACTGTTCATATTTTTTATCTTTTCCTTAGATAAATCCCTTCAACATTTCATATAATAAGGGCTTGGTGATGATGAACTCCTTTAACTTGACCTTATCTGGAAAGCACTTTATCTTCCCTTCCATTCTAAATGATAGCTTTGCTGGATACAGTAATCTTGGATGTACGTCCTTGGCTGTCATGACTTGGAATACTTCTTTCCAGCCCCTTCTTGCCTGTAAGGTCTCTTTGGAGAAATCAGCTGACAGTCTTATGGGAACTCCTTTGTAGGTAACTGTGTCCTTATCCCTTGCTGTTTCTAAGATTCTGTCCTTCTTTTTAATCTTAGGTAATGTGATTATGATGTGCTTTGGTGTGTTTCTCCTCTGGTCTAGCTTCTTTGGGACTCTCTGAGCTTCTTGGACTTCCTGGAAGTCTATTTCCTTTGCCAGACTGGGGAAGTTCTCCTTCATTATTTGTTCAAATAAGTTTTCAAGTTTTTGTTCTTCCTCTTCTCCTTCTGGCAACCCTATAATTTGGATGTTGGAATGTTTCAAGATGTCCTGGAGGTTCCTAAGCTTCTCCTAATTTTTCTGAATTCTTGTTTCTTCATTCTTTTCTGGCTGGATGTTTCTTCCTTCCTTCTGGTCCACACCATTGATCTGAGTCCCAGTTTCCTTCGCATCACTATTGGTTCCCTGTATATTTTCCTTTGTTTCTCTTAGCATAGCCTTATTTTTTCATCTAATTTGCGACCAAAGTCAACCAATTCTGTGAGCATCCTTATTACCAGTATTTTGAACTGTACATCTGAGAGGTTGGCTATCTGTTCACTGCTTAGTTGAATTATCTCTGGAGCTTTGATCTGTTCTTTCATTTGGGCCTTTTTTTTTTTGTCTCTGCACACCTGTTATATAAAGGGGTGGAGCCTTAGGTGTTCACCAGGGTGGGGTAACACTGGTTGTTGTGCTGTGACGCTATACATGGAGGAGAGTCTGAGAGGGAGCAATGGCACCTGCTCCACTCTCTGCTGGATTTCAGTCACTCCCTCCTCTATCCACAATCAAACTGGGCCCCTCTGGTGCTGATTCCCGAGTGGGTGGGCTTGTGCATGCTCTAGTCCCCTGTGGGTCTCCCCAACAACCTCTCCTGTGAGTCTGGGAATTTCTCCTGCTGCTGCCTCAACCACCATGGGTGTTTTCAATGAGAGCTTTGAGGCTTTATTTTCCGGAGCTGGAGCCCTGGGTTGCTCAGTCTGTTTCGATCCCCTGCCGTTCCTCCCAGTTTATCTATGCACGAATGTGGGGCGGCGGCATCTGCTAGTGGTCGCACTGCCTGCCCCCTTCGTTCCACAATCTGCCACCTCGCTGGGTCCACCAGCTGCCATGTTGCTGCGGATCCCGTCTGCCCCAGCTGCCCGTCTCCACCCCTCCTACTGGTCTGGATGAATGTTTCTTCTTTATCTCCTTGGTTGTTGGACTTCCGTGTGGTTTGATTTTCTGTCAATTCTGGTTTTTGTTTTTTAAATTGTTGTTGTCCTTTTTGTTGTGCGAGGAGGTGCAGTGTGTCTACCTACACCTCCATCTTGGTTTTCCAGCTTATTTCTTATATTTGTCACATTTACCTATTACTAGCTGAGTATTCCTAATCAGATTCCAAATCTTTGGGGTCACTCATCTTAGTTTCCCTTAGCCATTTGGGATCCCCTCTGGGGTATTCTGCCTATATGCGGTGCCTACATCGTCAAGTCACAAATCAGAATTATCTTAGGCCTGTGATCTATGGTAAGATTGTGCTATCTCTTAGTGAGCTGAGGTTTCACTGGGTGTGTTCTGTACTGCACATGCATCTCTATCCTCAGGCAGGTATCACCTGGACACCATCAAGACACGCAAACATACAGAGTCTCTGCTGCTGTTTACTCTTTCCTTTGAATGAGTTCACCTGGGTAGTATTTCAGGTGAGTGGAGTCCATGACTTAGAATCTGAGGATATACAGCTATTACATGAGAACTCTGATACCAATGTCCAGGGTGGGAGGCTTGGCTCTGTTCATGCTTAGAATCATTACTTTCCATGACTGCACAGACCTCATATGCAGTGTCCCACATTTAGTCAATGCAGCATCCCTAAACCAGCTGTTTGGGAACACGTTCTAAGTATAATCCCATTGATTTCAGTTTATTTAAATATGCTCTTCCTATCCTCATTACAGATCACTCTCCCTTTAAAAAAGGAAAATAAGTCTGATCACATATTAGTGAATTTGAGCTCCTCAGAAGATATGGTCCATAGAAATTGAACCTATTGTTATGATCATTACATGCTCAGTATAAATGCATAGATTTAAGAAGTAAAGTTCTGAAAAATCTCTGCATTTAGCTTAGACTGGGCAACGGATAATTAATAAATACATGCAAATGAGTCTTTTATTCAATATAACCAACCTGTATAACATTTTCCATGCAAATCAGCAAGTACTGTAGAATTAAAAACCCTTAGGGCAGCTGGTGGCTAGGACAGTTCTTGTATGCATCCCGTCTCCAGAAAGTACATTTAGCCTGGTTACACCACTGTTGCTTTGTTGTACAAACTGCCAAGAAAAGTCAACTCAACCACACTCCACTTAATTTCACTTAATTTAAATCTCAGTGTACTTGCGTGGACAAGTTTCTTTTAAACACTGATTTATTCTCTAAATGGAGAGGCATGGTTGTGATTTAAGATTTAATGTTCCCCTCTGGTCACATTTGGAAGGCTTCCCAACACCAGGAGCCATTGTATTTAAGATATAATATGCCTCCCTGGTTGTATTTGGGAGCTGTTTCTGGTTGTCCTGGGACTCTTGGCTGCCTGGCAAATAATGTGCCAGTGCCAGAAAAACTGCATAAATTCCTCGATGTTGATATGGATTCTTTCAGAGTTAAGCTAAGCTCTTGTTTTCTCCTCGGACTAATTAAAATGTTGAGTGAAGGGGGCAACATTGTTTTTAAATTTATTGTTCAGTTACAGTTGTCCTGCCTTTCCCCCAGTGCTCACCCAAGCCCCATCCCCACCCCACTCCCACAGTCAATCCCCTGCCTCCTTGTCCATGCCCATGAGTCCTCTATTTGTGTTCATTTGCTTGTCCCTTCCTGTTCTTTCCCCTCATTATCCCCTTCCACCTCCCCTCTGGTTACTATCAGTTTGTTCCTTATTTCCAAGTCTCTGGTTCTATTTTGTTAATTTGTTTGTTTTGTTAATTAGGTTCCACTTATAGGTGAGATCATATGGTATCTGTCTTTCACCACCTGGCTTATTTCACTTAACATAATGTTCTCCAGTTCCACCCAGGCTGTTGAAAAGGGTAGGAGCTCCTTCTTTCTTTCTGTTGTGTAGTATTCCATCATGTAAATGTACCACAGTTTTTTTATCCACTTATTTACTAATGGGCACTTAGACTGTTTCTAGCACTTGGCTATTATAAATAACACTGCTATGAACATTGGGGTGCATAAGTTCTTTTAAATTGGTGTTTCAGGATTCTTAGGGTATATACCAAAATGTATATTTTTCCATTTTGGTGCAACAAGCCTACTTCGGCTATTTATTTTGGGCATATTTGAAAAATTAATTGAATCTTGAATAGCAAAATCAAGCTAATTTCTGGCACAGAATAACAGAGTAAAGTGGTACTTAAATCCCGGATTTGACTTATGAAGTAAAATTGATAGGCACAGTCTCCTGAGTATAATGTAGCCTTCCAGTATGTAGAGGTGAATGATGTTCATATGGACAAATGCATAGCACTGACATCTTTGTACTTTATGTGTTTTAATAAAGTCACCCTGTTGCTGCTAAGAATCCAGGAAAATTATCATTTTTATCTATCTTCCTAGAGCTGTGAAATCATACCTTGAGTTTTAGTATAATTAGTATAAAAGCATGGAAGATGTTTATTAGATTTTTTTTAACTGAGTGATAATTTTTATGTAATAAAAAGCACATATCTTAGGTGCTCAAGGTGATGAGCTTTGATGATATTATAAATCCATGTAACTACCACTCAATAAAAGATATACTTCAAAGACTACTTTCAGGGATCACTTCTATAGTTTGTTACTAGAGAAGTTTCTCTGAACATGTAGAACACCTGAAAGTATGAGGAGTAGATGGAGTGTTCCTTCCTGAGCATGAAGTTGGCTCTTGGTAATGCTTTGGTAACTGCCATATGCCATTGATGATCATTCTTCTCTTTCTTTTGAGAGAGTAAGAGGGAGAGAACACCACCTGAGTGGTAGAATAAAAAAGATACATTTCATTTCCATCATGTGGAAGTGTCCCTTGAAACATATTCTGCTCAATGCTCACCCACCTTTAACACAAGGGGTAAACACTTTATGAATTTTGCCATAAGGATTAATTTTGTTGTTGCTGTTATTCTTAGAATTAAAAAATGGAATTGGATAGGATGCATCACATTGTGTCTGATATTTTTTTACTCAATGTAGTAATTTTGAGATTAATGTGTTGTTGCCATATATCACTAGTTTATTCTATTATATTATATGAATATAATATGAAATTTTGTATAATATAATATACAAAAGTATATCTATCCAATGTTCTATTATATTTTTTCTTTTTGTGCTTTATGAGTAAGCTATCTTTAAGCATTCTTGTTAGCCTATGTTTTATTTCTCATGAGGAACTATTTAAAGTAAAATTGCTGAATCATTAGCCAGATATGTTTAACTTTTTAGAGGAGTGGGGGAAATATAATAGGGAAAGAGCCATCGAGGAACATGTGTAATGGACACATGGACAAAGCCAAAGGGGGTAGGTTTGAGGGTGGGAGGCAGGGATGGGTGGGGCAGGGGGGGCATGGTGGGATGAAAACTGAGACAACTGTACTTGAACAATGAAAAAAATTAATTCAATAATGTGATAATTTTTTTAAAGAAGTCACCAAAAAGTTCTTCAAGATGATTTATTATTTTATGTTTCCACCAGCAATATATAATCAGTTGGCTTTAAATCCTTGCTTTGTTGTATTAATATTCTAGGGTTTATGAAATGGTATCTCACTGTATTTTTAGTTTTTATTTCACTGACTACCATTATTATTGAATGCCTCTTTATGTGTTTCTTGGTCATTTCTGTATGTACCTTCATGAATGTGTGATGTTTTTTATCCTTTTGGAAAATACATTTAATGAGAAAAATAATTTCAATAAAATTAAACCTTTAATCAAATGTACATGAACAGCCCTGGCAGGTGTGGCTTATTGGATTGAGCACCAGTCTGAGAACCATGGATCACTGGTTCGATTCCCAGTCCAGGGCACATGGCTGAGTTGCAGGCCAGGTCCTCAGTAGGGGGCATGTGAGAGGCAACCACACATTGCTGTTTTTCTCTCTCTCTTTCTTCCTCCCCTCCCCTCTCTAAAAATAATTAATTAATTAATTAATCTTAACAAATTTTTAAATGTACATGCACGTAGTTTAAGAGAATGGACAAATTGACAATTCGATATTATCTAGTGATATTTAAAATTGCACAAATAAGCAATATTCAAAAGTTAGATTTTTATTATAAACTGTTTAGGGTCCTAAAATAGAAAAAAATACTGAAATTTGATTAAAAATCTACTACTAATGATAAGTCTGAAATGTTTTTGGCCAGTTACCTTTATTATTATTTTTTATAATTATCATTATTATTATTTTTGCTTCATGTGTCAAGAGTTCCATTTGAATCTTTCTAGGCTGTCAGGTCATACCGATATCATGAAAAGAATTTAATTTATCTAAATAATGTATTTTCAGAGTAAGAGGCAAAACAGTTTAAAAATGCAGAAAAATCAGGCCACATAAACTGTACTGATAAATGCAAATTAATCAGAAGATAGCTTTGGGGTAAATTAACCATTTATAGTAAAAACTGCTTTCCTAAATGCAAGAGTCTAACCCTGGGGGAATCAAATCTAGGTAAACAATGGCTCTAAAATTCTCAATTAAAATTTTTCACTTAGTTTCTAATAAAGAATAATTTTTACTCCGTGATGAGAAGTCAACAGAGTAGGAGTTCAAGAACTATTACAATGGAAATCTTTGAGCCAACCTGTGTGAAACAAAGCCTACTTTGTTTAGTGCAAGTTCTGCTTCAATGGCCATCAGGTGCATATGGTGAAATGTGGAATGCCATCTGCTACTTGTCCTTCAAGCACATACTTCTTTTAGGTGTCTGGACAGAGTTTTTTCATTGGTGTTTAGTTTCTACCCATAAGGTATATTATAAGTTCAGCTGCTACTGGGCATTTGTTCTATAATCTTTCAGAATACCATTATGACATAGTGTTGTGAAGCCTTCCCATAGTACAGGCACTTATTGGGATATTAAGCTGCAGACTACGGAAGACTCAGCCTTCTCATTTCTAAGAAAACCAGAAAGGAGTCCCCACCCTCATGCTTTCTGTAAGTAAATACAATCATAAGGTCACTTTTATCTATGATTCTAACACACTTCTAATCAGTGTACTTCTAGTTTCATAAAATCAAATTTTTAAACATTTTCCCTTTTGTAAGAATTTATTGGAGTTCAGGCCAAGCTGGAGGCATAGGTAGAAACACTTTGCTTCCTCACACAACCAGAAGGATAACAACCAATTTAAAAACAATAAACAACCAAAAGTGCCAGAAAATCAAACTGCATGGAACTCTGACAACCAAAGATTTAAAGAAATATTCATCCAGACCAGCAGAAGGGGCAGAGAAGGGCAGCTGAGCTCAGAGGACATGCTGCAATGTGGCAACTGTGCAGGTGAGGCAGAGCTGGCTGAATGGGAAACTAAAGTCTCAAAACCTCTAGCTGCAAAATACTGAGGGGGTCCTGATGGTGGGAGAAACTCCCAGTCTCACAGGAGAGTTGATTAGAAAGTGAAGCTAGAGCAGAGAGAAGAAGCAGCATTGTTCCCTCTCTAACCCCTCCCCAACAGACAGCACCAAAATGCAGCAGAGAGGGTTGCCCAATGCTGACAAATACTTAAGGCTCCACCCCTTACCACATAACAGGTGTGCTGAGACAAAGAAATATGGACCAAATTAAAAAACAGATCAAATACTCCAGAGAAAGAGCTAAGTGATGAGCAGATAGACAGCCTATCTGATGCAGAGTTCAAAGCACTGGAAATCAGGATGTTCACAGAATTGATTGAGCTCAGTCATAAAATGAAGGAAGAAATAAAGGCTACACAGAGAAAAATAAAGCAAAATGCACAGGGAATTGACAATGAAGGGAAAGAAACTGGGACTCAAGTCAACGATTTGGAACAAAAGGAAGAAATAAACATCCAGCTGGAACAGAATGAAGAAAAAGTAATTTTAAAAAATGAGGAGAGGCTTAGGAACCCTTGGACAACTTTAAGTGCTCCAACAACCAAATCACAGGGGTTCCAAGAGGAGAAGAACAAGGGCAAGGAATTGAAAACTTATTTGAACAAATAATGAAGGAGAACTTCCCCAGTCTGGCAAAGGAAATAGACTTCCAGGAAGTCCAAGAAGCTCAGAGAGTCCCAAAGAAGCTAGACCCAAGGAGGAACATACCAAGAGCATTGTAATTAAATTAGCCAAGATTAAAGATAAAGAGAGAATCTTAAAAGCAACAAGAGAAAAGGAGACAGTTACTTACAAAGGGGTGCCCATAAGACTATCAGCTAATTTCTCTAAAGAAACCTTGCAGGCAAGAAGGGTTTGGAAAGAAGTGTTCAAAGTCATGAAAGGCAAGGACCTACATCCAAGATTACTCTATACAGCAAAGCTATCATTTAGAATGGAAGGGCAGATAAAGTGCTTCCCAGATAAGGTCAAGTTAAAGGAGTTCATCATCACCAAGCCCGTATTATATGAAATGTTAAAGGGACTTATCTAAGAAATAGAAGATCAAAAACTATGAAAAGTATAATGACAACAAAGTCATAACTCTCTATAACTGAACCTAAAAATCAAAAAGAAAAACTAAACAAACAACTAGAACAGGAACACAACCAGATAAATGAAGATCGCATGGAGGGTTGTCAGTGGGGAGGGGGATGGGGAGAATGGGGGAGGAGATAGACAGGATAAGAAGCATAATTGGTAGGCATAAAATAGATGGGAAGAGGTTAAGAATGGTATAGGAAACAGAGAAGTCAAAGAAGTTATATGTATGACCCATGGACATGAAATAAGGAGAGGGGGATGGATGCCAGACAGCAGGAGGTTGCAAGTCAGAGGGGGGGGGGTAAAAGGGAGAAAATAAATGGGACAACTGTAATAGCATAATCAATAAAATATAAATAATTTATTATCTGTAATTCCTGTGTAATCTGTAACTCTGATCTATGTTTGGGGCCCATTTATAGCACAGAAGAGTCACAATGAGCCATTTTTATAAAGAAAAAAGATGCTTACTCTGCTATTAGATTTTTTAAAACCAAATAGTAATTTTTATACAATAAAATGCACATATCTTAGGTGTTCAACTTGATGAGATTTGATTATACTATAAATACATGTAACTACCACTCAATAAATATACATATCATTTCCATCAACTGGAAGTATCCCTTGCTATACATAACCTCAACATATATAGAACTATCTTCAAGAAGTTGGTTGTCAATCCATTTCAGATTTAAGCACCCCTTGGTATTCTTTTGGATAAAGATGCTCTATTCCTCCTGATGAACATCTAACTCCACCTCAGAAAGGAAGACAGAGAATCTGAGTTTTCATCTTTCTCTTCACATGGTGACAAAAAGAGAGAAGAGGGTCTGGGCTTCTAGCAACCAAACAGCCACTGGGAACATTCTGGAGTGAGATAACTGATCTAAGTACCTATTCCTAATTTTCTCCTGGTAAACTAAAAGACCCACAGAAGAATGTGAGAATATGTAAAACTGTGAGTGATGACTTCATAAAGTTCCAGAACACCTCCTGTTAATAAGCGGTTCAGAAACATGGAAGATCTTCATGTAACCTGTTTCTCGCAAGTTCTGGGCAATCAATCAGTTTAGGTCACAGTGGTGGCTACACTCTGGAAAGAGTACTAGGCATGATGGAGCTTCACTGGAAAGTGTCCTAGGTCATCCATGAACACATGGCAAAGTGCTGAATGGTAAGTGGTACAGACACACCATTCTACTTCACAAGACTTAGAGCTCATGGCCAGCCACACCTTAACTCCACTGCCACGAGTTGTGTTGGTCACAACACTTAGAGAAATTGAGGGTGTCTGAACCAGCCCAACTTAGAGCAACTGCTGGCCACCAGTCACCCAACACTCCTGTTAGCCTCTATCATAGTGCCCCAGTGGCCACCCCCAGCATGTTGGCCCATACTCAGCCTGAGCTCTGTGGGCACCAGAGGAGGGGCAGGTCAGGCAAAGTGTTTTCTTGATTTTTTTCATTGTTTTTTATTACTGACATGAAGAACTTCTGTATGTATTCATTATCTGAATCTTTAATTAAATATGCAATGCAGACATTTTATCTCATTCATCAACTAGCCTATTCATTTGCCAAAGTGATATCAGCAGATATTTTAGTTTTGATGCTTGACATTTTTTCTTCTTTAATTGTTAGTACTTTCATGAGACTAAGAAATCTTCCTCGAGGTCACAAAAATGTTTGCTTATGCTACCTTTAAAAACTCTATAATGTTAGCTTTATTTAGGTTTATGGTTCAGTACGAATTATTTTTTGTCTCTGAAGTAAGTTAGAGTGTGAGATTCTTTTTTTCTATAAAGACATCCAGGTGTTTCTGACGTTCTTCTTCTTCTATTTTTTTTAATCCTCTTTTCACTGTTGTATAGACTTAGCAACTTTTATAAAACATTACATGTACACATGAGTCTATTCCACATTCTGGTCCATTGATATATTTTTCTTATCCTAATATATAGTATCTCTGTTATTCTAACTCTAAATCAACAACTTTGATTCTCTCATCTTTGTTTAAATGCAAGACTATTTTGGCTATTCAAGGATATTTTCATTTTAAGAAAACTTAAAATTAATTTGTCAATTTCTGTAAGGAAGCTTGCTGAGCTTTGAGTGAGATTGTGATGAATCATTTTGGGAGAGATAGGCAGTGATATTGAGTCTTTCAATCCATGATCATTGAATATCTGCCCATTTATTTAGGTTCTTCTTTAATTTCTCTTGTTTTTTTCTTATTTCTTTGTTGAATTTTCTAGTGCATTATTAGTCAATGTGGTAAGAGGGGAAATGCTTGCTTTATTCTATATCTTAGAAGAAAAACACTCAATGTTATAATATAAAGTAGAAAGTTATTATCATAGGCAGAGTCCATATAGGACTCAAATGAGGATGTCTAGGACAATTCTATCATATATAAAAATTATGACCAGAGATCCAACATGTGGCAGCTCTGTTCATCTGCTCACAGACTAAGACCAGATTTGAAGTCAGAACAAAGCAGAGAGTGATGAAAGTATCTGTGACTGAGCGCATAGAGGACAAGAGCATGGAGAGTGTGCAAGAGTATGCAAGAACTGGCCTACCTGTGGGGCACCTGGGGGCTGATGGCCCAGGCTTTCTAGAAGGCCTGGGAGCTGATGGGCTGGGCTTTCTAGGCAGACTGTCACTGCTGTCCAGACTAGCACTGCTGTCTGTACAGAGTCAGGACAGCTATCAATCAGCTCAGGACCAGTGAGCTACCAGGGCAGCAAGAGAAGGTCTGGGAGGTGCGGGCTCTGGAAACAGCATGGCAGGAGCAGGTATTCCTGAAGCTAAAGATCTCTGGAGGGAGCGGGGTCAGTATGCCACTGCCACCTTGTGTTAGAGTGTAGCTACAGTTCCTTCCCAACACCACCCAAGAAAGATTCAGAAACTTTACTTAAAACTGTCAGAGACTCTGAAAGGAGGTGGCTAACATTGACTGTGAGAAAATGTGTGTTTTTTGTGGGAGAGGGAGCATGTGAAGAACAGGACCCCAGAGACCAGTGCTACAGCATTGGTGCCACACAGAAACTCTTTTAAAAGTGGAGCTTGACAGGGACCTGAGCTCACACACCTGTGTGCACAGGGAGGGAGCAGTGGCTTTGAAACCAACAACTCAAAGCAGGGAATACACCGAAGGAAGGGTAGGACCAGACCCAGCATGGCTCATGAGTAGAGGGCATATCAGAGTAGAGAATTCGGGATGAACCTCCTGTGAGAGAGTGACAGACTCAGGTCTGGAAGGCAGGATCCAAATGCTTGAGATTTGCTTCAGTCAGCCAGAGCCATTCACAGACAGGGGAACCCAACCCCACCTGTGGGATTACAGGATCAGTGGACTGGCAAGACCAGGTTCAGGAGTTTCCTGCTCTGCACATTTCCTCAGGGTAAAGAAGAAAAAGTGCCAATACAACCCTTCACCAGACATTATGTGCTACACAGTTCCTCGGGCACCGATTTACTAAACACAGCAGAGCAGAGAAAATAGAGACAGGCACAAGAAGACGCTATCTTCTGTCCAGCATAGCTGTTTAACATTCACTTCATATCCTTCAAGTTTGGGCATAATATGGCACCAGATTTTATAATACAGTTTATTTCAAGCCTCATATATTGCTGTTCCCTTCTCTTACTCCAAACTACGTCCTACCTCCCTCTTTGTATTTTTGTTTTAAATTTTACTGTCTCTCTTTCTACGATGTGTTTCTATTCCAGCCTCTTACTATTGCTTCCCCCTCCAGCTTCTCAAAACATTTGTGATTGTCATTATTCATCTCACATTCCTTCACCAGTACTTAAAATGCCTTTATTCTCACTCCACCTTTACTAATCTTTGCTCATAGGTTGTGGATAAGGTGGTCCTTGTTACAGTTCTTCAATCTTATTTCTTGATAGTGACTATCTTTCTATTTCAAATTTCACATTGCACTGATCCCCTATTCTATACTATTTTGCCTTCCTCCAGTCCTTTCTTTTGTTCATTGTAAACATTAATTTTTCCCTTTCTTGGCTGGGTTTTCATCCTACACTCTTAGTATTCCTTCCCCTTCTATCCTCTCAAAATAACTTCCCTTTCCTCTAGACATCTCTTAAACTCTTCTGTGTTTCCTTTTGCCATCTTATTATTATCTCACCTATATACATCTTAGCTCATTGGTTTTTGATATTTCTGTGATGGAGCTTTTCTGCAATTTGGTTCATATTTTATAAATATATGATTTGTTGTTGTAGTTGTCTGTTCTTTCTCTCTCTCTCTCTACATATATATATGTGTGTGTGCATATATACATATATATATAGACTATATATATATAGACTATATATATTGACCATATATAGTCAATATTGGCCATATTGACTATATATGTATATGTATATATATATGTATATGTGTATATATGTCTATGTGTATATATATGTATATTTGTATACACACACACACACATATATAGTCAATATATAGAGAGGGGATATGCTTGCTTTATTCTATATCTTAGAAGAATATATATATATATATATATTCTTTAAGTTTAGATTTTAACCAAATACTATACACTTACCCTCTCTTACTCCATTCCACCTTCCCTCCTCTCTTTTTAAGTTATGAAGGAAATGTTATTTTCTTTCCTAATTTGCCTTGTCTCTATTCCCTATTCTTATCATTAACCATACCTCTACCCTCACAAAATATCTTTTCTTTCAGTTAGTCATTTCATATTCATTTCTCCTTTCTTATAATAGTCCTAATCTCTTTACACCTTCATTAATATTGGCTCATTTGCTGTTGATAGTGTAATCATGGGTAGGGGTTATTTCTGTAGGTGTAGGTCTATTCCCTGGGCTGTTTGGTTTCTGTTCTGGAACCTGTAAAACAATATACAAGATGTGGAAGGCAGAGTGAGTCAGTCAGTGGGCAGGAGGGAAGAACCCACCAAAGAATGACCCAACAATAACCAAAATACAATTATAACCAGAGAGCCACCGTAGAAAGCATAAAGGGTGGTGCAAGAGCATCAAGCTCAGGTGATCAAGGACAATGCACCACTGAATCCTAAAGGGGTCCTACCACAGAAAGCCACATCATGAGACAGGGAGTCAAAAAAGATCAGTTGAACATGCAGAAACAAGCAAGAGTCACTTTAAATGAACAGACAAAGAAACAAACCAAATCGAAATAAAAAAAGGAATCCCCTAAAGAACTACTAAACATAGTTGAGGTAACCAAACTACCAGACATCAACTTCAAAATTATATGGTTATAAGGAAGCTCAAGGAGCTCAGGGAGAATTTCAAAGAACTCCAGGGAGGCTTCAAGGAACTTACTGTGAAATACATCAGCATGGAAAAGGATATAGAAATTATCAATAAGAGCAAGAAGGAAATTAAAAATACAATATCTGAAATGAAGAACACAGTGGAAGGAAATAAGAGCAGGTTAAATGAAGCAGAGGATCTAATCAATGAGCTCGAAGACAAGGTGAAAAAAATTCCCAGAGAGAGCAAGAAAATGAAAAATACTCAAAAAGGATGAAGAGGGGTTAATGGAGATTCAGTACAACATGAAACACAATAATATCCATATCTTAGGGTTACCAGAAGAAGAAGAGGAGCAAAGGATAAAAAAGCTGTTTGAAAAACTAATGACAGAAAACTTGCCTAACTTGATAAAAGAAAAAGTTGCAGAAATTCAAAACTCACAGACAGTCCCAATCAAGGTGGACCAAAAGAAGCCCACCCTGAGACACATCATAATTAAAAAGGCAAAATTCAAAGACAAAGAGAGAATCTTCACAGCAGCAAGGGACAAACAGGAAGTAAAATACAAGGGAGCTCTGATAAGGCTAGCAGCTGATTTCTCAACAGAAACACTACAAGCCATAGGGAATAGCAAAAAAAAATATTCCAAGTAATGAAAAACAAAGGCCTTCAACCAAGACTACTCTACACAAGCAAGGCTCTCAATTAAAATGGAAGGCCAAATAAGGAGTTTCCCAGACAAAAGAAGCCTCAAAAAATACATCTCCTCCAAACCAGCTCTGCAAAAGATGCTAAAGGGACTGGTTTAAGAAGAGGAAAAAAGATGGTACAATATTCGCAAATCAATAAACATAATAAATGACATACAAAATGAAAAACAAAAAGCACATGACCATATCAATAGATGATAAAAACACATTTGATAAAGTACAGCACCTATTTATGGTAAAAAAAAAAAAAACACTTAGCAAAGTGAGAGTAGAGGGAGCATACCTCAACATAATAAAGGACATATATGAGAAACCTACACCCAACATATACTCAACAGGCAAAAACTAAAAGCTTTCTCCCTGAAATAAGAAACAAGACAAAGGTGTCTACTTTCATCACTTCTATTCAACATAGTATGGGAAGTTCTAGCCACAGTAATCAGGCAAGAAAACAAAATAAAAGGCATCCAAATGGGAAAGGAGTAAGTAAAACTGTTATTATTTGCAGATGGCATGATAGTGTACATAGAAAACACTACAGACTCCATCAAAAAACTACTCTACTCGAACTAATGAGTAGAAATGGCAAAACAGTGGTATACAAAGCCATTATTCAGAAATGAAGGCATTTTTGTTCACCACCAACAAAATGCTAGAAGCAGAAATTAGAGAGAAACATCTCATTTACTATTGCAAAAAGAAAAATAAAATACCTAGGAATAAACTTAACCATGGAGGTGAAAGACCTGTACCCAGAAAAAAACAGAACACTGAAGAAAGAAATTAAGGAAGGTGCAAATAAGTGGAAGCATGTACGGTGTTTATGGAGATGAACAATTAACACCATTAAAATGTCCGTACTACCCAAAGCATCTACATATTCAACTCAATACCTATCAAAATACAAATGACATATTTCACAAACATAGAACAAATATTTCAGAAATTTACATGAAACCATAAACATGCTGAAATGCCTCAGTGTACTTTCTCATCCTGAGAAAGGAGAACAAAGCAGGAGGGATCACAATACCTGATATCAAACTATTTTACAAGGCTACTATAATCACAATAATCTGGTACTGGCATAAGAACAGACACATAGACCAGTGGAAAAGAATAGAGAGCCCAGAAATAAACCCGACTCTATGGTCAATTAACATTTGACAAAGGGGACAGGACTATAAATTGGAATATAAATACCTTCTTCAATAAATGGTGTTGGAAGATTTGGATAGGTACTGGAAAAAATGAAACTCGAAGACCATCTCATACCATACAGAAAAATAAACTCAAGATGCATGAAAGACTTAAATTCATGACACCATAAATCTCCTGGAGGAGTATATAGGCAGTAAAATTTCAGATATCCCATGCAGCAATATTTTCACTGATATGTCCCGAAGGGCAAGGGATATAAAGGAAAGAAAAAAGAAATGGTATTACATCAAATTATAAACCTCCTGCATGGCTAAAGAAAACATCATCAAAATGGAAAAAGAACCTACCGTATGGGAAAACTTATTTGCCATTGATACCTCAGACAAGGGTTTGGTCTCCAAAATATGTAAATAACTCAGTTTCCTCCACACCAAGCATACAAACAATCCAATTAAAAAATGGGCAAAGGACCTGAACAGACACTTCTCCAAGGGAGACATACAGATGTCTCTTTGACATATGAAAGGATGCTCAACATCACTAGTCATCAGAGAGATGCAAATTAAAACCACAATGAGATACAACTTCAGAATGGTCAGAATGGCTATCATAAACAAATCAACAAACAACAAGTGCACTGTTGGTGGGAATGCAGACTGGTGCAGCCACTGTGGAGAACAGTATGGAATTTACTCAGAAAACTAAAAACAGAATTGCCTTTTGAACCGGCAATTCCACTGCTGGGATTATACCCTAAGGATCCTGAACCACCAATTCAAAAGAATATATGCACCCCAATATCCCAATGTTCATAGCAGCGTCATTTACAACTCCTAAGTCCTAGATATAGCCTATGTGCCATCAGTAAATGTGCGGATCAAAAACCAGTGGTACATTTACACAATGGAATACCACACAGCAGAAAGAAAGAAGGAGCCCCTACCCTTCATTGTCGGGGGGCTTTAACGCTGCCCCCCAGGTTCCGCACGGCCGAAGAAAAAGACTACCAAGACATGATCTGCTTGGCGAGGAAAGGTGGCCCTTTCTCTCAGGGGGAGAAGGGCCCCGAGCCTCTCTCTCCAGGGGATTTTATTAGGTTCATTCGCATAGGAATACAGATAAAGCTCATTGATCATTGTCAGTCAGTAAGGGTTAAACAATACAAGATTTACAGAGAACTCTGAGGGCTTATTCTGAGTTACAGCCAATTAGTTAGAGGGCCATAAAACTTTAGGCGCCAGACTCATCTCAGGTCTGGACCCTTATCTCTTAAACTGAGGGTACAAATTAAGTAGGTTTCACAGGAATGTATGTATTTTTGTTAGGCCTGATTCCCCAGGGAATCCGCCCCTCCCAGCACAGGACTACACTGCCCTCTGTTATTGCTTCAGGCTTAAGTCAGGCAAGGGAAGCAAGGCAGCCAAGAGATTAGGAGACTTCTTGCAGACAGAATGAGGACTCAGTCTATTTCAAAGCCGAGGGGCGAGGGTCCATCACCCCCTTTGCCACAGCCCCCCGAGTCCTTCCCTGCGAGCTTATTCCTGGTGACCAGAACCTGTCTTAGGTTGATCCTCCCTTGAGGATTCTTACCCGTCATTGGCTAACTGGCCAAGCTCAGGGCCAAGCAGGGTGAAGTGGGCAGAAGTGGCACTTCTGCCAGGGAGACAAGCTTTGTCTCCTTAGTGGCTTATGGTCCCAACTCTGACTCAGCCTTAACCATGAGGGGTTACAGCCTCTGAAACCAGGCAGGGCGGTTCCCAACACTTCATGACAGCATCATGGACCTGGAGAGTGTTATGCTAAGTGCAATAAGCCAGACAGTGAAAACCTAATGCCATATGATCTCACCTATAAGTGGAACCTAATGAACAAAAACAAATGAGCAAAATAGAATTAGAGACATGAAAATAAAGAACAAGGTGAAGAGATAGGGGGATAACTGGGAAAGAAGGGGAAGGGTCAAGTCAACAAACATGTATAAAGGAACCATGGACATGTACAACAGAATGGAGATTGACTGTGGGAGTAGGGAGAGGCAGGGCATGGGAGAGCAATAGGGAAAAATTGGGACAACTGTAATTGAACTATAAACAAAACAAAATAAAACAAACAAATCCTGGCCACATAATGTCTCCTTTGGCATAAGGTCTCATGCCAAAGCTGATTCAAGTGTCCTTGCATCTCACTATTAAAAACAAAACAAAACAAAACAACAACCCAAAACAATAAGCAATGTATCCTTTCTGCTGGGAGAAACACATACTGCTGGGAACTGTCCTGCCTGGTTTCAGAAGCTGTAATCCCCCACGCTACAGCTGAGTGAAAGACCTTGGGACCCTAAGCCACTAAGGAGACAAAGCTTATCTCCCTGACAGGGGCACCACCTCTGTCCCTTTTACTTTACCCTGCCTGGCCCCAGTAGATGACCAATTAGCTAATGATGGGTAAGATTCCTCAAGAGAGGGACCACCTAAGGCAGGCATGGTCATGAGGGGGACCTCAGTGAAGGACTTGGGAGGCTATAGAAAAAGGGGGTGATGTACCCTCACCCCTCAGGTTTGACATAGCCTGAGTCCTCATTCTGTCTGCAAGGAGTCTCCTAATCTCTTGGCTGCCTTACTTCCCCTGCCTGATTTAAACCTGAAACAATGCTGGAGGTGGGTGTGGCCCTGTGCTGGAAAGAGCATGTTCCCCAGGGCAATCAGGTCTAAGAAAGAATGCATAAAATCCTATGAAACCTACTTTGCTAATACCCTCAATTTAAATGAGAAGGGTCCAAGCATGAAATGAGTTTGTTTCCCCAAAGTTTTATGGCCCTTTAGCTATATGACCCTGACTCTAAATAAGTCCTCATAGTTCTTTGAATGTTATCTATTGTTTGATCATACTGCCTGACAAAGATTGATGAGCTTTATGTATACACCCTGTATTCCTATGCAAATAAACCCAATAAAAGCCCATTGAGGAAAAAGCTCTTGGCCCTTCTCCTTAGAGAGATTGGTCACCTTTCCTCCCCAAGCAGACCATGTCTTGGTAGATTTATTCTCATCCGTGGTGGCTGGGGAGGGGGTGGAAGGACTGCAAGCGGAGCCCCCCCCACAACATGCCATTTTATAAATTAAACTTGAACCATAATAGTAATAGCACAAGTTATAGTGTGTTATTTATAATGAAGTCCGGCTAAGTAGAGCCCTCTACTAGGCATTAAGAGTAGATACTAAAAAAGAGAAGACATGCTACTCTTATTTTTATTATTTTTAATTTAAGTTGTGTACATCTGTGGGTGTGAATTAAATACTTGAAATAGTGCAGATATCTAAACCATAGAATATCCAGAAACTATAATTTCCAAAACTGAATATATTTGAATCCTTAATAATAAAAGCAAGAAGCACAGTTTCCTCGAAAGACTCAAAGCTCTTATCTAGACCTTTGCCCATATTTAAGGTCCTTTCTGAAGGTTACACTGTCCTGTCTCTTTATTACATTACCCCTCCCCATTTTTTAATATCAATATAGTCAGTATATGTATTAGTTTTCTGTAGCTGCCATAACAAGTACCACAAACTGGGTAGTTTAAAACAACAGAAAGTTATCGTTTCACAGTTCTGTGGGCTAGAAATCTAAAATCAAGGTTTTGGCAGGTCCATACTCTTCTGGCAATTGGTAGGGGAGAATCTAGAGTCTGGTGTTTGTGAATAATTCTCAGTGTTCCTTGACTTGTAGAATACACACACACACACACATGCATATGTATGTATATATACATATATACATATATATTATATGTAGATATTATATACATAAATTAGTAAGTGTATATATATTTATTGGTGGTATTTATAAATATTATGTGCCCATCCATTTAGTAGTTTTCAATGGGAAGTGTGATGTTAGGATTATAATTATAAAGAAAAGCAATTATATAAATATACAATTTAGATCCTTAAAATTGTCAGGAAGCATAACATTGGGATACCTAACTTCCATATTATCTGTAAGTCTAAAGGAAAAACAAGGTTTGGAAACCTGAACTAAGAGGTATGTGGCTCATGAAAACAAAACTGTAGATATGAGTTATTTAGTGATTTTGCTATAAGCAAATATGAAGAAAAACCTGAAGACAACATATAAACCAGAAATCAAGAAATTCTGTTATACCTCAAAGCATTAGGAACCATTAAACTGTTCTGAGAAGCATGAAAATTTTCTGAAATGCAATAAACTCCCACCAAATTAAGCAGCGTATTCATAGGAGAAGCATCCAACTAAATCAACCATGAGATTGGGGAATATCCATTCTGCTTTGCCATTATCTGTTATGTGTTACTCGGGGTGGCCCATCTGTTTGTAGCAAATGTCTGGTCCTATCACAGAAAATGGTGTGCTCTACAGTCATCTGCAAGGAGACCAGAAATAGGAACAGCATCCTGGCTTTTTAGAAGTGGATTATTTTATCAGGAAAGCACCAGGAAATAAAAGCAGATTTGTTTGTCCTCAGCTAGGTTTTTAGAAGATGACTAATGTGACCCTCTCAATCTCCCTTGGTGAAACATGGACCTCTGTCTAAAAGGTGCCTATTCAAATAGCATCTTTTTAAGGTACCTATTAACCAATAATTCTGACCCAGTAGATGCAAGGGTTAGCAAGGCTACTTTGTATGTAAAGTCAGAAATTACTGGTAAAACACTCCAGCTGTGTTTGATATGAAGGATTAATATTCCATATAAACTCATTCTGTTCATGGCAAAAATGTTTTTATGACTCTTGTGACAATATAAGATGCTTTTGTGAAAATTGCTAATATCGACTCTGTAAAAGATACAAAAATCGATTTCCTTGAGTATTTTGGCAATTTCCCTGTGAAACATTTTATTTATTTATTAATTTTTAAAAAATTTATTTATCTATTTTTATTCAGTTACAGTTGTCTGCATTTTCTCCCCTTCTCTCCACACCACCCCAGCCAGTCCCACCTCCCTCCCCCATCTCTACCCTCCCCTTGATTTTGTCCTTGTGTCCTTTATAGTAGCTCCTATAGACCCCTCTCCCAACTATCCCCTCCCCATGAAACATTTTAAAGGATACTATGAAATCCTTCCATCCTATTCTTATTGCATTACCATTGAAAAGCATATACATATGCTCTCTGCTGGTTTATCAAGAATGTGTTTATAACCATTTTAAAGATACTTGTTTAAAGATCTGTACAGAATACCCAGGGAGGGATTACTATTCAAATATTTTGAAATTTTTCAACCTTTAAATTGCTTTTAAAGAGACAGATGGATAGACTAAAGTAAGCAGTGTGGGAAACATGAAATATCATATGTATTTGAGTTGATTATATATAACATGAGGAAATCACAGAAAGATAAAAAAATTTGAAAGATAAAGATCAACATTAGAAAGCCTTTTGTCAACCCGGAGGAACTAGACTGAAAGCTGAACAACAGCGAAGAGTGTGGCCCAGGAAGGGAGAAAAGTGAAATCAATCCTTCCAACCATCCACCCTGCCCCGTTCCACAGACAGGATGACCAGCAGAACTAACCTGACCAGTTTAAAGCCAGCAGAAGACCTTTTTTTTTTTTTCTTTTTTCTTTCCTTCTTTCCCCCTGAATTCCTTCTTCCTTTCTGTATTTCTTTTTTTTTTATTCCTTCTTCCTTCCACCCTTTACCTTTTTTTTTTCCTTCTTCCTGCCTTCTTTTTTTTATTCTGTTGTTTTAATTTTTGTTAAAAAATTTCTTCTTATATTGCCTCCAATCTTTCTTTATTCCTACTCCCTTCCTTCCTTTCCTTTTCTATTCCGTTTTTCCCTCCTTCCGATCTTTTTTGTTTTTTTTTGCCCCCATTCCTCTTTTTCCCACAGTTCCCACAGGTGAGACAAGAAAACCTGGAGTCCTGAAAAGACCAGAGTAAGACTGTGTTACACCCATAAACGTCAGCTCAAGACCAGTGAGCAAAGGAGATTAAGGAGACAGCACCACTGAATCCCATTGGCATTCTACCATAGAAGTTCATACCATAAACCCAGGGAGTCAGAATAGATCAAATTAAGAAGCAGAGGCTAAAAAGAAGAGTCTCACAAACAATGGGAAGACAAAGAAACAATTCTCAAATGAAAGTAAAGGAGGAAGCCTCAGAAACAATGCTAACTGAAAAAGAGGCAAGTCAACTATCAGATACTGAGTTCAAAGCACTGGTCATCAGGAAGCTCACTGAGCTCTCTGAGCTCGAAGAGAACTACCAGCAACTACAGGGAAACTACAATGAACTCACTGCAAACTATATCAACATGAAAAAGGAAATAGAAACTATCAACAAGGGCCAAGAGAAAATGAAGAGTACAATTTCTGAATTGAAGAACACAGTAGAAGGAATGAAAAGCAGACTTGATGAAACAGAGGATAGGATCAGCGAGCTGGAGGACAAAGTAGAAAAAAAGACCCAGAAAGAGCGAGAAAAGGAAAAGAGGCTCAGAAAGAATGAAGAGGGAATAAGGGAAATGCAGGACAACATGAAACGTAACAATATCCGTATAATAGGAATACCAGAAGGAGAAGAAGAAGAGCAAGGGATAGAAAACCTGTTTGAAAAAGTAATGATGGAAAATTTCCCTAATCTGAGGAGAGAAAAAGTCACCCAAATCCAGGAAACACAGAGAGTCCCAAGCAAGAGGAACCCAAAGAGACCCACTGCAAGACACATCATAATTAAAATGGCAACTTTCCAAGACAAAGAGAGGATCTTAAAGGCAGCAAGGGAGAAAAAGGAAGTAACATACAAGGGGGCCCAAATAAGGTTAGCAACTGACTTCTCAATGGAAACGCTCCAAGCCAGAAGAGAATGGCAAAAAATATTCCAAGTAATGAGAAACAGAGGCCTGCAACCAAGACTATTTTACCCAGCAAGGCTCTCAATCAAGATAGAAGGCCAAATAAAGAGTTTCCCAGACAAAAGAAGTCTAAAAGAATACACTTCCACCAAACCAGCTCTGCAAGAGATGCTAAAGGGACTGCTTTAAGGAAAGGAAGGAAAAGAGAAATACAGAGGAATACAGGTAGGAAAAAATGGCAATGAATAAGTACCTATCAATAATAACCTTAAACGTAAATGGATTAAATGCTCCAATCAAAAGACATAGAATAGCTGAATGGATAAGAAATCATGACCCACACATATGCTGCCCACAAGAGACCCATCTCAGGACAAAAGACTTGCACAGACTGAAAGTGAAGGGCTGGAAACAAATTTTCCAAGCAAACGGACAGGAAAAAAAAGCAGGGGTAGCAATACTCATATCAGACAAAATAGACTTCCAAAGAAGGGCCATAAAGAGAGACCCAGAGGTCACTTCATAATACTCAAAGGAAGAATCCACCAAGAAGACATAAACATTGTAAATATATATGCACCAAACATAGGAGCACCCAAATACATAAAGAAAATCTTGGAGGATTTCAAGAAAGATATTGACAGCAGCACAATCATAGTAGGGGACTTTAACACCCCACTATCAAAAATGGACAGGTTTTCCAGACAAAATATCAACAAGGATATTGTGTCACTTAACAATACCCTAGAGGAAATGGACTTAACTGATATATAGAGAGCTTTTCATCACAAAGAAGGAAAATACACATTCTTTTCAAGTGTCCATGGAACTTTTTTAAAGATAGACCACATGATAGGACACAAAGCAGGCCTCAACAAATTCAATAAAATTGAAATAATATCAAGCATTTTCTCTGATCACACAGGACTGAAACTAGAAACCAACCCCAAAGGAAAAAACCCAAAACACTCAAAATAATGGAGATGGAATAGCATGCTATTAAACAATGAATGGGTCAAGAATTAGATTAGGGAAGAAATCAAAACCTTTCTGGAAACAAATGAAAATGAACTCACAACAACCCAAAACCTTTGGGACACAGCAAAGGCAGCCCTGAGAGGGAAGTTCATAGCAATACAGGCCTACCTTAAGAAGATGGAAACAGTTCAAACAAACAACCTAACCCTACGCCTACAAGAACTGGAGGAACAACAACAAAGACAGCCCAGAGAAAGCAGAAGGAAGGAAATAACCAAGATCAGAGCAGAGTTACATGACATAGAGACTAAAAGCACAATTCTAAGGATCAATGAATCCAGGAGCTAGTTCTTTGAAAAGATAAACAAAATCGACAAGCCTTTAAGTAGGCTCATCAAGAAGAAAAGAGAGAGGATCCAAATAAACACAATTAGAAATGAAAGAGGAGAGATTACAACTGATACCACAGAAATACAAAGGACTGTAAGAAATTAATACAAAAAACTGTATGCCAAGAAATGTGAAAACCTAGGTGAAATGGAAACATTTCTAGAAAGATATAATCTTCCAAAACTGAATGAAGAAGAAGCATAAAACCTGAACAGACCAATAACAGCAGACGAAATTGAAGCAGTCATCAAAAAACTCCCAACACACAAAAGCCGTGTACCAGATGGTTTCACAGGAGAATTCTACAAAGCATTTAAGGAAGAGGTAACCCCTATCCTTCACAGACTATTCGAAAAAATCCAAACTGATGGAAGACTCCCAAACTCTTTTTATGAAGCCAGCATCATACTAATCCCAAAACCAGATAAAGACACAACAAAGAAAGAAAACTTCAGGCTAATATCGCTGATGAACATAGACGCTAAAATTCTCAACAAAATATTAGCAAACTGCATCCAGCAATACATTAAAAAGATCATCCACCATGACCAAGTGGGATTCATCCCAGGGATGCAAGGATGGTACAATATTCGCAAATCAATAAACATAATACATCACATCAATAACTGCAAAGACAAAAATCACATGATAATATCAATAGATGCAGAAAAAGCATTTGATAAGATACAGCACCCATTTCTGATAAAAACACTCAGCAAAGTAGGAATAGAGGGAGCATTCCTCAACATAATAAAGGCCATATATGAGAGACCTACAGCCAACATCATACTCAATGGACAAAAACTTAGTGCTTTCCCACTAAGATCAAGACAAGACAGGAACAAGACAAGGATGCCCTCTCTCACCACTCCTATTCAACATAGTATCGGAAGTCCTAGCCACAGCAATCAGACAAGAAAAAGCAATAAAAGGCATCCAAATTGGAAAGGAGAAAATGAAACTGTCACTGTTTGCAGACGACATGATAGTGTATATGGAAAATCCTATAGACTCCACCCAAAAACTACTCGACCTAATGAATGAATTTGGTAAAACAGCTGGATACAAAGTCAAAACTCAGAAATCAAAGGCATTCCTGTACACCAACAAAGAAACTGCAGAAACAGAAACCAGGAAAAAAATCCCATTTGATATAGCAACAAGAAAAATCAAGTACCTAGGAATAAACCTAACCAAGGAGGTAAAAGAGCAGTACTCAGAAAACTACACAACACTGAAAAAAGAAATTAAGGAAGACACAAACAAATGGAAGCATGTACCATGCTCATGGATTGGAAGAATTAACATCATCAAAATGGCCATACTACCTGAAGCAATTTATAGACTCAATGCAGTCCCTAATAGAGTACCCATGACATATTTCACAGACATAGAACAAACATTTCTGAAATTCATATGGAACCATAAATGACCCTGAATAGCTGCAGCAATTTTGAGAAAGAAGAACAAAGCAGGAGGGATCACAATACCTGATATCCAACTGTATTACAAGGCCACGATAATCAAAACAGCCTGGTACTGACACAAAAACAGGCACATAGACCAATGGAACAGAACAGAGAGCCCAGAAATAAACTCAAGTCTATACAGACAATTAATATTTGACAAAGGAGGCAGGAGCATAAAATGGGGCAAAAACAGCCTCTTCAACAGGTGCTGTTGGGAGATCTGGACAGCTACGTGCAAAAAAAAGAAACTCGATCACCAACTTACGCCATACATGAAAATAAACTCAAGATGGATCAAAGACTTAAATATAAGTTGTAACACCATAAAAGTCCTTGAGGAAAACATTGGCAGGAAAATCTCAGACATTCCACACAGCAACATCCTCACAGACACATCCCCTAAAGCAAGGGACATAAAGGAAAGAATAAACAAAGGGGACCTCATCAAAATAAAAAGCTTCTGCAAGGCTAATGAAAACAGCACCAAATTCCAAAGAGAACCAACAGTATGGGAAAACACATTTGCTAATGATACCTCAGACAAGGGCCTGATCTCCAAAATATATAAAGAACTCACACGACTCCACTCCAGGAAGACAAACAACCGAATTAAAAAATGGGCAAAGGACTTGAACAGACACTTCTCCAAGGAAGACATACAGAGGGCCCAGAGACATGTGAAAAGATGCTCAGCATCACTAGTGAGCCATCAGAGAGATGCAAATTAAAACCACAATGAGGTACCATCTCACACCAGTCAGAGTGGCCAACATAAACAAATCTACAAATGTTGGAGAGGATGAGGAGAAAAGGGAACCCTAGTGCACTGTTGGTGGGAATGCAGCCTGGTGAGGCCACTGTGGAAAACAATATGGAATTTCCTCAGAAAAGTAAAAATGGAACTTCCCTTTGACCCAGCAATTCTGCTGCTTGGATTATACCCTAAGAACCCTGAAACACCAATCCAAAAGAACCTGTGCACCCCAATGTTCATAGTAGCATAATTTACAATAGCAACATACTGGAAGCAACCTAAGTGCCCATCAGCAAACGAGTGGATCCAAAAACTATGGTATATTTACAGAATGGAATTCTACACAGCATAGAGAAAGAAGGAGCTTATACCCTTTGCAACAGCATGGATGAAACTGGAGAGCATTATGCTAAGTGAAATAAGCCAGGCGGTGAGGGACAAATACCATATGATCTCACCTTTAACTGGAACATAATAAATAGAAGAAAAAAGCAAACAAAATATAACCAGAGACATTGAAGTTAAAGAACAATCTAACAATAGCTGAGTGGGGGGGGGCAGTGGGAAGAGGGGATTATAGGAACTACTATAAAGGACACATGGACAAAACCAAGGGGGCGGGTAGAGGTGGGTAGGGAGGTGGGTTCAGCTGGGGTGGGGTGGAGGGATGGGGAGAGAGGGCATACAACTGTAATTGAATAACAATAAAAATTGTTAAAAAAATAAAAAGAAAATTTTTGACCATTCTCGACCAAGTAAGGATAGGTCCTGTTAGAACATAGGTAGGAAATGAAGATGAGAAGGACGACAGGGTTATAGAGAGAGAGAGCCCTAAGTAAGGTAGAGTATCGTTGGAAATACATATGTGAGAAAGGAAAAAATGCAAAAGGACATATGGAATAAAATAGATTTTCTTTAAAAAAAAGAAAAAAAAAAAGAAAGCCTTTTGTCCAACAAAAATTTTGGGAACACCTACTATGTGACTATAAGTGACCTAGAAATTAGGTATAAACACATGAAAACATCAGATTATTTAGTCCTCTGAAAGCTTATAATCTGGTCAATGTGGACAGCAAACTCTAATAGACTCATGTGTGAAGGGAGACCATGAGAGTAATATACTAGGTATTATAGATGAAGAAGAAAACATTAATTTTAAATTTTCTAAGTTGTAGAAGTTGCATTCATATAGAGCCATTTTTAAACCAAGATTGATGTTATTTAACATGTTTCCTAAATATATGAAATAATACAAATATAGTAGAACTGTATATAAGAGACTGCAAACTATTATGGAGGGGCCTAACTTTAAAACTAGGACTATTTTTATTTCAAAGCCCCAGACTGACAACTTTTTACTTTCTAGTTTATAACTTTGCCTGGCTTGTAGTAGATACTATATGTCTACTTGTTGAATTAATTTATAATTTGTATATTGTAGAAAACTATTATGGTGGCAAAAATAAAACATGATACAATTTTATATTTCAAAAATCCTAACTGACATTTCTAATAATTTTTTTGTTTCAGATCATTTTACTCTAAGTGTATTAAAAGACAAGTTTCAAAGGTGAAACAATGCTTTCATGTAGCATTGGAAGTTCTCTTCTTCCCATCAGACCTCTGTTTACTGTACTACAGTAACAACAAAATGTAGAGGTAGAGGCTTACTTGGACTTCTGTGCTACAACTTGGGTTGTGAGTGAAAAGCTAGAGGAATGTCTGCAAATCTGTTTTGAGAGCAGTCCATAAAGCTGGCTTGTTTTTTGGTCTCTTGTTTTCAGATTTTATGGCCTGAGATTGATATAATGTCACAAATGAATAGTTAAGAAGGAGCTTAAAGTAATATTTCCACATATTGGTTGTTTTAATACCCTTAAGAGTAAAATAAAAATTGAAAATGTATGATGGCATCCTGTATGGAAAGGGTTTTTTGGGTTTTTTTTTTTTGATTGGGCAATTAGTTCAAAAAGTCCAAAGATCATAGATTTATAGATAAGAAACTTTAAAGGGTAAGAGCATTTATAAATAAAAATGCTTACACAGTAGAAGAAATTGCATGACTCAAGTCTCCTAATTTTCCAACAGTAATCCTGGAATTATTAGGTTTTAAAGCTCAACTCAATGTTATTAAATACGAACAAAAGCCACCCTCCAAGAAATGAATTTGCTTTGAGTAGACCTATAGGGAAAGTGCCACCCATAAACTCTCATTTGTATACAAGAATCTACCAACGAAGTTATTCCAGGCTCCCAAGGGTAAAAGGAAAGGGAATTGAAAACTCTCTGAGTTTTTGTGTGAATTTCTTCTTTCACTTCTTGTCTGTACTGAGTCTGTCATCAGATTGTTGATGTAATGACATTGCAACAGCTGGACTTCTCTTGGAAGCACCTGAACTTTCCTTCCAACATCTGTTTTGTAGCCACATCTGTCATGCCTATGTGTTTGATCTAGTGTTCAAATTCGTAGGTTGCATTTCTTTCAAGATGCTATTATGAGCCTTGTCCAGAGACTGTAAAACAAGATGTTCCTTTTTTAGCACCAATTGTTTTCCCACTAAACAGGCAAAGTGTTCTTTCACATATTAGCTTTTTAGTTAAAGAATAGCATGGAGCTGATCTGAAATTTTATAAACAGGAGCATTGAGGGAGACAAAAGGAGACAAAGACTGGGTGAACTCACCTCCCCACCCCCGACCCCGCACAGTTGCAGTGGCCAGGAAGCCAGAGGGATATTGCACCAACGAAGCTCCTTCTTCCTAGGAGCATGGAGTCTCAGTCCCACACAGGGATCCTGAATCCAGAGCAACAGAGACAGGAAAGAGCCTGCATATTATCCATCTGTGGGAATTAGTGGGGATTCAGTCCACCTGAAAGACTCTGACCACACCATCCCAGGGAAGAAGGGCTCCCATTGTTACAACGCCAGGTGAAGGTTGATCTCATCTGTGACTGCTGGAGGGGACCATGGCAAGTTCAAGCCCATGGAGAGTTCTGCCCAGTACACCCAGCAATGGCTTTGAGGTACCCTTTACTTTCTGAAAGGACTTTGGGCAGAGAGCCAATGAGAGTTGAGACTGTGTGGCTTGAGAAAGAGGATTGGTTTTACTCATCTCTAGCACATGGGCAGCTTCCGTCTCCCTGTAACCTAACTGGTGTGGTCTCACTGCCTGCCACCCATAGACAATAACTCCAGAGAGAGTCTAGTGGAAAGGAAAACGAAATTTTACACACACGCAAATTTCTTGATGCCCAACCTCGACCCTCCCAACCCCCCCACCCCTGCCCCAGGAGAGAGCAGTCTGCTGGCAGATGGCTGTTGCAGCGGTTTCCTGGCTTTGCATATGCAAGAGGGTCATGGGGCTTGTTGCCCAGACGTGCCTTCTCCCAGGATCTGCCTGCCATAATCTCCTCTCCTCACCCCGCTGCCCCTTTCTTACCTGCTGGCCTTGCTCCTGGCACCAGCAATGCTCCTGCTCAGGCCTGAAGCTCTAGGGACAGGGTACGGGGCCTAACCCTCCCCAGCTGCACTGGGGCTGTAGCCTATTGGCCCACACTAGCGTGGGCCACTGCCAGACAGCAGCCACTATGGCTTCCTGCCCAGGGAAGGGGTACAGGGCTTGGTGGACTTCATCACCCTGGGTACGCTGTCCTGAATATTCCCCCTGACCACCTACCCAAAATCTGCTAGGCTCCAGGACAGGCAGGTCCTGGAGCACTGTGGCAGGGGCTAGCAATCGTAATCCCTCTGGCTAGGTCCTTGGCTCAGGAAAGTGAGCCCTCAGGCATGGATCCACCAGCCAGAGGATGGAGGAGTGAAAGCTTACACATACTAAGCCTTTTAATCCTCCCTCCCCCCACCATAATTCCCTGCCTGGTAGATGAGCAATAACCTTCCTGGTTTTTGGCATCAGTTTTGTAAGTGCTTCTTTTTTGTGTGTTATGTGCATGTGTCCCTGTTGCTGGCTGCTGGGACAACAAACCCATGCGCTGTCTTTGGAGCTTCTACAACACTCCTCATCTGGCCAGGGGGTCACTACATCCCCACTTGTTGAAGTGCTCAGTTGACCCTGTTCTGCTGTCTTCTGAGGCAAAGGGGTACTGCACTGGGCTGGTAATTTGGGCCGGCACTGTTCAGTTAGATGGTGCAGGGGAGTGGGACCTTTGGGTTTGATGCTGGGGCAAACCTGGGCATTGAAGCCCCACCCTGCTTTGGTCGGCAGCACACAGAGAGACTGGAATACCAATCTTCTGCTAGGTTAGGCAGCCCAGGGGTGCCGGGATCCATGCAGAGTTAGGATTTTGTGACTGTTTCCCTTGCAGGCTTCTGTCCAGGAGTCAGACAAGCTTGTGGCTCTGTGACTGCATTATGGGGAAGGAGATCTGAACTCTTTAGTGAGTTTAACCTGGCAGACCTGGGAAGGAGAGGAAGTGCCTGCCCCATATACTACATTTTGTGTGCACCACTCCAGAGACTGTCTGAATCATCCCTGCCAGGTGGTGGATATACCCTGGTGAGCACAGTTCTTTGGGGAAGGGAAAGCACCTCAGAGCAGGACGTTCAAAGTGCAAGGGCCAAGGCAGACCTAAACTCTGGGCCCTGAAGGCCCCAGCTGCTGGGCTACCAGGAATTCTGCCCTGATGTACTTTAGACAGGTGGCTGTGGGCTAGACAACGGCAATGTCTGACATTGGTTTGCACCAGAGAATCTGCCGGGAGGCTCAGTATCAGCACAAAAAGTGGCCAGCTTCAGACAACCAAGTTTCACAAGCAGTGTATCCGTAGGGTAATTACAGCAAGCATAAAACATTTTTTCTATTTAAATCTTTTCTTATTTTTTTTCTATTTGATTTTTCAATTCTTTTTTCCATTTCTCTTTTTCTCTTTTCTTATTTTATTTTTTTCCTTTACTCCTTTTTTTGTTTTTCTTTCCCTATATTTTATATTTTTAATTTTTATATGTATTATTATTTTTTCCTGACTTCCTTTTATCTTCCATTTTTTAAAATGATTTTATTGTTGTTTAATTACAGTTGTCTGTATCTTCCCCCACCCCTCCCCCCCTAGCCAAACCCACCTCCCTCCCTTGCTTCCACCCTCTCCCTTGGTTTTGTTCATGTGTCCTTTATAGTAGTTCCTGTAAACCCTTCTGCCCATGGTCCCCTCCTCCCCTCCCCTCTGGCTATTGTTAGATTATTCTTAATTTCAATGTGAAATTAAGAATTATCTTCCTTTTTTATTGTTGTTCAAGTACAGTTGTCTCCATATTCATCACACCATGCCCCCCTGACCCACCCATCCCCACCTCTCACTCTTGCATTTACACCCTTTGGTTTGTCCATGTGTCCTTTATACATGTTCCTTAGTGGCTCTTCCCCTATTATTCTCTATTACCCCTCTCCCCTCTCCTCTCTGGTTACTATCAGTTTGTTCTTTATTTCAGTGTCTCTGGTTGTATTTCACTTGCTTGTTTGTTTTGTTGATTAGGCTCCACTTACAGGTGAAAGCATTAGTATTTCTCTTTCTCTGCCTGGCTTATTTCACTTAGCATAATGCTTTCCAGTTCCATCTATGCTGTGGCAAGGGGTAGGAACTCCTTCTTTCTTTCTGCTGCATAGTATTCCATTGTGTAAATGTACCAATAGTTTTTGATCCACGCATTTGCTGATGGGCACTTAGGTTGCTTCCAGCACCTGGCTATTGTAAATTGTGCTGCTATGAACATTGGGGTGCATAGATTCGTTTGAATTAGTGTTTCAGGATCCTTAGGGTATAATCCCAATGGTGGAATTGTTGTGTCAAAAAGCAGTTCCATTTTAAATTTTTGAGGAAATTCCATAATGTTTTCCACAGTTGCTAACCAATCTGCATTCCCACCAAATGTGCACTAGGATTACCTCTTCTCCAAAACCTCTCCAGCACTAGTTGTCTGTTGATTTGTTTATGATGGCCATTCTGACCAGTCTGAAGTGGCATCTCATTGTTGTTTTAATTTGTATCTCCCTGATGGATAGTGATGCTGAGTATCTTTTCATATATCTTTGAGCCCTCTGTATGTCCTCCTTGAAGAAGTCTGCTCAAGTCCTCTGTCCATTTGTCAACTGGGTTGTTTGACTTCTGGAGTGGAGTTGTGTGAGTTCTTTATATATTTTGGAGATCAAACCCTTGTCTAGATACAATTTGCAAATATGTTTTCCCATACGGTTGGTTGCCTTTTCATTTTAATGCTGTTTTCTTTAGCTGTGCAGAAGCTTATTATTTTGATGAAGTCCCATTTGTTTATTCTACCCTTTAAATCCCTTGCTCTAGGGAACATATTGGTGAAAATATTGCTGTATGGAATATCTGAGATTTTCCTGCCTATGTTCCTCTCTAGGACTTCTATGGTTTCACAACTTATATTTAAGTGTTTTATCCACCTGGAATTTTTTTGTGCATGGTGTAAGTTGGTAGTTGATTTTCTTTTCTTTTTTTTTTTCATGTAGCTGTCCAGCTCTCCCAACACCATTTGTTGAAGAAGCTATTTTTAAACCATTTTATGCTTCAGCTCTCTTTGTTGAATATTTGTTGACCATAAAGACTTGGGTTTATTTCTGGGCCCTCTATTCTGTTCCATTGGTCTATGTGCCTGTTTCAATGCCAGTACCAGGCTGTTTTGATTACAGTGATCTTGTCATACAGTTTGATATCTTGTATTTGATCCCTCTTACTTTGTTCTTTCTCAAAATTGCCGTGGCTTTCGAAGTTGTTTACAATTCCATTTAAATTTTTGCAAAGTTTGGCCCTCGCTGCTATAGCTCAGTGGATAGAACACAGGCCTGCTAACCAAAAGGTTGCTGGTTTGATTCCCAATCAGGGCTCATGCCGGGTTGTGGGCCAGGTCCCTAGAAGGGAGTGCTTGAGAGACAACCACATATTGATGTTTCTCTCTCTCTTCTTCCCTTCTCCTCTGTCAAAAAATAAATTAATTAAATTAAAAAAATACATTTTTGAAAGATCTGTGAAATATGTCATTGGTACTTTAATAAGGATTGTGTTGAATCTATAAAATGCTTTTGGTAATATGGACATTTTGATCATGTTGATTCTTCCAATCCATGAACATGGTATATGCTTCCATTTATGTGTGTCTTCCTTAATTTCTTTCCTCAGTGTTGTGCAGTTTTCTGAGTACACATCTTTCACCTCCTTGGAAAGGCTTATTCCCAGGTACATTATGTTTCTTGTTGCTATAGCGAATGGCATTTTCCCCCTTATTTATGATTCTTATCTTTCATTGTTGGTGTATAAAAATGCCTTTGATTTCTGAATATTGACTTTGAACCTTGCTGTTTTGTCACATTCACTTATTAGGTTGAGTAGTTTTTTGGTGGAGTCTATAGGATTTTCTATGTACACTATCATGTCATCTACAAAAAATGACAGTTTTGTTTCCTCTTTTCCAATTTGGATGCTTTTGATTTCTCTTTCTTGTCTGATTGCTGTGGCTAGGACTTCCAATACTATGTTTAATAGAGGTGGTAAAAGTGGACAACCTTGTCTTGTTCCTGATCTTAGTGGGAAAGTTTTAGTTTTTGCCCATCTAATATGATGTTGGTTGCAGGTCTCTCATATATGGCCTTTATCATATTGAGAAATGCTCCCTCTATTCCCACTTTGCTGAGTGTTTTTATCATCAATGGATGCTGTACCTTATCAAATTATTTTTCTGCATATATTGATATGATCATGTGATTTTTATCTCTATGTTGTTTAATTCTGCTTTAATCTTGGTTATTTCCTTCCTTCTACTTGCTCTGGGCTTTGTTTGTTGTTGCTCCTCCAGTTCTTGTAGATGTAGAATTAGGTTGTTCATTTGAAATATTTCTATCTTTTTTAGGTAGGCCTGTATCACTATGAACTTCTCTGTCAGACTGCCTTAGCTGTGTCCCATAAGTTTGGGGTTGTTGTGAGTTCATTTTCATTTGTTTCCAGAAACTTTCTGATGTCTTCCTTGATTTCATTCTTACCGCATTCATTGTTTAATACCACACTATTAAATCTCTGTGAGTTTGAGTGTCTTTGAGTTTTTTCCTTAAGGTTGGTTTCTAGTTTCAGGCTCTTGTGGTCAGAGAAAATGCTTGATATGATTTCAGTTTTCTTGAATTTTTACAGGTTGGTTTTGGGTCCTATTATGTGGTCTATCTTAGAGAATATTCCATGTGCATTTGAAAAGAATGTGCACTTTTCTTCTTTGGCATGAAATCTTCTTTATATCAGTTAAATCCATTTGATCTAGGGCATTATTCAATGCTCAATATCCTTGTTGATATTTTTTTTGTAAGATATACCCATTTTTGACATTTGGGTGTTAAAATCCCCTAGTATAAGTGTGTTGCTATCTATATCTTTCTTGAAGTACTACAAGATTTTCCTTTCATATTTGGGTGCTCTTATGTTGGGTTCATGTATGTTTACCATGTTTATTCGTTCTTGATGGATTCTTCCCTTGAGTATTATGAAGTGTCTTTCTGTGTCTCTTTTTATGGCCCTTGTTACAAAGTCTATTTTGTCTGATACGAGTATTGCTACTCCAGCTTTTGTTCCTTTCCATTTGCTTGGAATACTTTTTTCCAACCCTTCACTTTTAATCTTTGTAGGTCTTTTGTTCTGAGGTGGGTCTTTTATAGGCAGCATATCTCTGAGTCATGTTGTCTTATCCAATCAGCTACTTTATGTCTTTTGATTGGAGCATTTAATCCATTTACATTTAAGATTATTATTGATAGGTACTTATTCTTTGCCATTTTACTCCCTTTGTACACGTCTTCCTCTCTTTCTCACTCTTTTCCTTCATCTTCTTAAAGCAATACCTTTAGTGTGTTTTGCAATACTGGTTTGGTGGAGGTGCATTCTTTGAGCCTTCTTTTGTCTGGGAAACTCCTTATTTCACCTTCCATTTTAAATGATAGTCTTTCCGGATAGAGTAATTCTTGGTGGCAGTCCTTTCCTTTCCATTACTTGTAATATTTTTTGCCATTCTCAAATGGCCTGAGGTGTGATGGTTGAGAAATTAGCTGCCAGCCTTGTTGGAGCTCTCTTGTATGTTACTTCTGTTTCTCCCTTACTGCCTTTAAGATTCTCTCTTTGTCTTTAAAATTTGGCATCTTAATTATGATGTATCTTGCAGTAGGCCTATTTGGGTTCATCTTGGTACCCTCTCTGCTTCCTGATCTTGTGTGTTTTTTCCCCTGTTCAGGTTGGGGAAGTTTTCTCTCATTATTTTTTCAAACAAGATTTCTATCCCTTGCTCCTTTTCTTCTTCTGGAATTCCTATGATTTGATTTTTTTGTGTGTGTGTGTGTGTTTCATGCTGTCTTGCAGTTCCCTCAAGTTATCTTCATATTTTTTAAATATGCTTTCATGGAGCTGCTCTACCTGGGTGTTTCTTTCTACCTTGTCTTCCAGCTCACTAATTCTGTCCTCTGCTTCATCCAGACCAATTGTAGTTCCTTCTGGCTTGGGTTTTTTTTTTTTTTTTTTTAATTTCAGAAATTGTATTCTTCATTTGTTCCTGGTTCTTTTTTATAGTGTCTGTTTCCTTTTTTCATATTGTTGTAGTTCTCACTCAGCTCCTTGTAGTTGTTTGTGAGTTCCTTGAGCATTCTTTGAATTCTCTATCTGATTGTTTGTCTCCATTTCATTCAGCTCTTTTACTGGGGAGTCTTTCACTCATTTTGATTACAGGTTCTTTTTTTGTCTCCCCATTTTAGGTGACTCTTTTGGTTTGTTTCTGTGCTTCCTGATTTGCTTTGCTAGCCGTCTTTGTAGGGGGAACTTCTATGGTAGGAATTCTCTGGGATTCAGTGGTGTGGTCTCTTTGATCAACTTGTCTGGATGTTCTAGGGTTGCCCTTTCTTCCATTTGTGTTATCTCTTTTGTTGTACTTGGGTTTTACCTGTTGTTGGTTCCTTTGTTGGTGGGTTCTATCCTCCAGTGTGTTTACTCGTGTTCACAGTGCCCACTTTATCTTGTATGTGAACAGTGGCAGGATGAAGGAAAATGTATTAAGACAGCAGGAGAGTATTCTTTTGGATTTAAAGTACCAACAAGTAGAGAACAGAGGAGATCCTTTGGAGAAGGACTGTGATAACCATGATATTTCACCCAACTAGCCACTTTTTATAAAAGGTGAAAAAGAGATAAGACTCTTAGAGAGAAGGAATGTGAGCTTAATCCAGAAAACAGAATGCTTGTACAAGGTTAGATGGTGAGATACATGAGATTAAAGGATAGAAACTAGTCATAAATAGAGTTAACGACAACAGTAATAAAGCTCAGGAAGATAGTCAAATGGGCCAAAACCAGGGAGGGGTGCTGTGTAGTATTTACAATAATATGGAACAAATACAACAATACCAGAATAAGAATAAAATGACAAATAATATATGACCTGAATAAAAAGATAGAAAGTAAAAGACCAAGAGTAGTGTGCTATTGGAATATGAGTGAACTAAAAGAAGAAAAATTAAAATGTAATATGAAGGAGGTAACAAGGAAAGCCAATCAAAAAATGCAATTAAACAAACAAAACAAAGAAAACTAAATAGAAAAAAGATAAATAAAAATAATAATCAAATAAAAATAATAAAATAAACAGTAAAATGCAAGTTCTACATGATAGCAAAGTGAAATTTTTCTCAGTTGTTGGCATTATCCCTGTGCTCCTTCTCTGGATCTGTTTTTGGTCTTTCCACAGCTCCAAGTCTTATTGTCTCACATTTGGGAAAAGAAAAAAGAAGAGAAGAGAAGAAGAGAAGAGAAGAGAAGAGAAGAGAAAAGGAAACAAAAGAAAAAAAAAGAAAAGAAAAAGCTTTCTCCTGACTTTAAACCCTCTAAATGAGTTTTGCTGCTCTTCTTCGATGCTGCAAGCAGAGGTAGGCTGGGCTTTGCTTTTTTCCTTTCCTGTGGTTTTGCAAGGATGGGGTTAACTCTGAGCCGCAGTATTCACAGGTGCCTAGCCTCTAGCCCAGTCCTTCAGAGCAATGCCAGACCACCACTGTCCATCTATGCCAGCCTGGCACCTTTAATACACCACATTTTTCTGCCCGTGAAATGCCCTGATTAAGAGCAACTGACACCCCACCTCCTCCCTCTTTCCTGGGCTGGGTGCTGCACACTCTCAAAGTTCCTTTAGGGCAGTTTAGTTTCCCTATTAAATTAAGCCTCTCTGTGAGTTGCTACCCCTCTGAGCCCCTGTTGCCCACTTTGATCAGTCCATGAGGCACACTTATTTGGAGCAAATCACTCCCCTCCTCCCCTCTTGGCTGGCCCAGCCACTGAGAGAATTCCTTAAACAGTGGCTGAGAGAATTTTTTGAGTAAATTCCTCTTGTTTGCACCTGCTGTTCTTAACAAGCACCTGGCTTTTCACACAGTCCAACTCTCGGACCAGTCTGGAGACTATCCAGGTCAGGGTCCACCACAGCCCAACTCTTTTCCCTTTTCCAGGTGTCACCCAGATCCCCAGTTTCTTTTGCAATGTCCTACTTGGTGACCACAGTCCCAGCAGGGGAACACTGCCTCTGTGCATCTCCCACTGCATCTTTTTTCCCCTCCAGTGACTTCAAGTATCCAGGTCTCTCATGGTGTGTGACTGCCTTCTCTATTCTGGTAGGGGAAGGAGTTGTGGAGTTACAGTTGCTGATCTGCCTCTTCTCCAAAGCTCCTGTGGGAGCCACTGACCCCGGCATCAAGCACCTGGCCAGGAACCACGGCAGTCTTGGTCCCTACAGAGGTCCCAAGGACCTTACCAACCCAACACAATCTCCTAACCATCTGTTTTTCAATGTCATCTACAATTTTGGCTTCCAAACTTCATAAAATCTGGGGTTTCTTTGGCTGTTCATTCCATTCTTCAGAATATTGGTTAGGTGTTCCAGTTTGGCACAGGGAAAAGTAGGGTCCACTTCTGCCTACCTCACCAACATCTTCAGTCTCTCCTATCTTCCTTCTTTTCATGTTCTCTTTTTCATTTGTTTTCTTCTCCAATTCATTTTCTCTTTTGTCTTTTATTACGCCTTTGTCTTTTTGCCTCTTTTTTTTTCTTTTTTTTTTAGTGTTGCTGTTTTTTTTTTAATTGTTTTCAGTTGTGTTTGTTTTGTCTTGTTTAAATTTTTTTAATTATTTATTCTTTGGGAGATGGAAAGGGAGGGAGAAAGAGTGGGAAGGAATCATCAATGTGTGAAAGAAATATCTATTGGTTGCTTCTCACATGCCCCCCAACTAGGGACCTGGTCCACAACCCCAGCATTGCCCTGACTGGGAATTGAAATAGTGACATTTTGGTTCACAAGCCAGTGCTCAATCCACTGAGCCATACAGGCCAGGGATGTTTGGTTTTGTTTAATTCTGTCAGCACATGAAAAACAGTTTGTAAAATGAGGTCGGGGTTGAGGCTCACAGCCAAAGAGCCTGAGAGTTGAGCCCACCTAAGAATGGGACAAAACAATCAACACCCAATTACAACAGGAGGGCCCACATAACTCACAGAAGATTCATTTTTATAGTACCTAGCTCAAGAGATCAAAGAGACTGGACCACTGGGTCCCAAAGGACACCTACTACAGCAGGCCACCCCGCCAATTTGGGGAGTCATAACAGTTCTATTTACTTCATAGAAACAAGCACAAAGAGATAGCCAAAATGGGGAGACAAATGAGAGAACAAGAGAGATATGCAGAAAAAGAACTCAATGAAATTTATACAAACAATTTATCAGAAATAGAATTCAAATGAATGGTTATAAGAATGCTCAACAGCTTGGAAAAGAACATAGAAACCATGAAAAATAAGCAGTCAGAAATAAAGAATAACATATCTGAAATAAAGAATACATCTGAAGGAATAAATAGTACATTGGATGAAGCAAAGGATAAAATCAACAAATTAGAAGGTAAGATAAATAAATCACTCAATCAGAGCAGCAAAAAGAAAAAAATCATTAAAAACCATGAGGATAGTTTAAGGAAATATTGGGTCAATATGAAAGGTAACAACAACTACATCACAGGGGCACCAGAAGGAGAAGAAAGTGAGCAAGAGATAGAAAATCTTGTTGAAGAAATAACAACAGTAAAGTTCCCTAACATGGTAAAGGAAAAGGCCATATAAGTTCAGAAAGCAAAAAGAGTCCCAATCAAAATAAATCCAGAGGGAGCCACATCAAGACAAATTATAATTAAAATGGCAAAGATTAAAAACAGAGAGAATATTAAAGGCAAGAGAGAGAAAAAGTCATTTGCCTAAAGGGAGTACCCAAAAAGTGGTCAGGTGATTTCTCAACAGAGAACACTACAGTCCAGAAAGAAATGGCATGGTATATTCAAAATAATGAAAAGCAAGGATCTAAAACCAAGAGTACTGTATCTAGAAAGACTATCATACAAAATTGAAGGTGAAATAAAGAACTTATCAGAAAAAAAAAGAAGGCTAAAGGAGTTCATTACCACAAAACCAGCATTGGAAGAAATGTTAAAGGGACTGCTATAAGGGGGTGGGGGGGGGAGAGAGGGAGAGAGAGAGAGAGAGAGAGAGAACAAAAACAGTCATAGAGAGTAAAAATGGCAATAAATAAGCACCTATCAATAATAACCTTAAATGCAAATGGATTAAATGCTCCAATAAAAAGACAGATAGGGTAACAGAATGGATAAGAAAACATGACGAATATATATGCTGTCCACAAGAGAACCATTGCAGAACAAAAGACACACACAAACAAAAAATGAAGGGATGGAAAAAAATATTCCATGCAAGAGGTGATATATATTTATATGGTGTAGCATTACTTATATCTGACAAAATAAACT
Organism: Desmodus rotundus; assembly: GCF_022682495.2. NCBI lineage: Eukaryota > Metazoa > Chordata > Mammalia > Chiroptera > Phyllostomidae > Desmodus > Desmodus rotundus. The sequence goes on from NC_071394.1 coordinate 62,556,760, forward strand.
TCAAAATAAAGTCCCTAATAACAGGAGACAAAAAGGTCACTATATCATTCTGAAGGGATCTCTCCAACAAGAGAATATAACCCTGGTAAACATATATGCACTCAACATAGGAACACCTAAATATGTTAAAATAAATCTCTTGGTTGACTTTCAGAGACAGATTGGCAGCAATACAGTCATAGTAAGGTATTTTAACACCCTACTGACATCAATGGATCAATGTTACAGACAAAAAATCAGTAAGGAAACAGTGACCTTAAATGACACACTAGGTCAGATAGATTTAATTAATATTTACAGAACATTTTATCACAAAGCAGCAGAACATACATTTTTCTCAAGTACATATGGAATATTCTCAAAGACAGACCACATGTTAGTACATAAAATAAGTCTTAACAAATTTAAGAAGATTGAAATCATACCAAACATCTTCTTGGATCACAGTGACATGAAACAAAAAAAAAACTATGATAAATGAAAAAAAAACATTCAGACACTTGGAGGCTAAATAGCATGATATTAAACAATGAATAACTTTGTAGGTTACCAATGAGATCAATGAAGAAATCAAAAACTACCTGGAAAGAAATAAAAATATGCACACACCAATGCAAAATATGGGACACAGAATATAGTCCTGAGAAGGATGTTCATAGCATTACAGGCCTACCTAAAGAAGCAAAAAAATCTCAGATAAACAATCTAGCCCCACACCTAAATGAACTAGAAAAATAAATTCCAGAGTAATTAGAAGAAAGGAAATAAAAAAGATTAGATTGGAAATAAATCACATAAAGACTAAAAGCACATACAAAAGGTGAATGAAACCAAGAATTGGTTCTTTTTAAAGATATACAATATTGATGAACCTTTAGCCAGACTCATCAAGAAACAAAGAGGGAGGACCCAAATAATAAAATCAGACATGAAGGAGGAGCAATAACAACTAACATCACAGAAATACAAAAGTTTGTAAGAAAATACTATGAATGAATGTGTGACAAAAAATTGGACAACCTAGGTGAAATGGACAAATTCCTAGAAACATAAAATCTTCTATGAGTCAATCAGGAGTAATCAGAAAACCTGAATAGACCAATAACTAATGAAATTGAAGCAGTAATCCAAAGAATACCAGAAAATAAAAGTCCTGGACTGGATGGCTTCAAAGGCAAATTCTATGAAACATTCAAAGAACTGGCATTGGCGTCCTCTGCCTGGGCCGGAGTGGCCCCACCGAGCTCCGGGCTCTTAAGGGATGACTTAAAAGTATGGCATCCTTGGCCATCTTGAAGAGAGGAAATTGGTGGCAGGTGGACAGTCTATGGAGTTTGCAGGGGCCTTCACCTGAGTGAGCAACCTGCCTCCATCAGGACCTCAAATGTCTGACAGACAGCCCTGTGTGGCAGCAGGATAATTAATGGTCAAAAAAACTATTGTCAATGAACTTTTGCATTGAAATTTTGGATTTCATGTCTAATTTTAATCAGGAAAACTAAATCCCAGAGGAATAAATTCTACAGGCTCCAAAGGGACATGGAAAGGAGGCTCAGTGCCTAGGAATTTACACAAAGGAAAACAACCTGCTAAGAGCAGCTAATTAAAAACTTTAAAAAGTGACAATGGGCCCAAGGTGGTATAGCTCAGTGGATTGGGCACGGGCCTGCGAACCAAAGCATCACCAGTTTGATTCCCAGTCAGGGCACATGCCTGAGTTTCAGACCATGTCCCCAGTATGGGGTATGTGAGAGGCAACCATACATTGATGTTTCACTCCTCTCTTTCTCTTCCCCTTCTCTAAAAATGAAGAAATAAATAAAATCTTAAAACTAATAATAAAATTAATTAAAAATTTAAAAAGAACACATCCCTAGACTGCCTTGGCTCTACCACTTTCAAGTCGTGTGACCTTTGTTAAAGTACTCAAGCTCTCATTAAAAAAAAAAAAAAGGTGCAGAACCAAGATGGCGGCGTAAGTAGACACACTGCGTCTCCTCGCACAACCAGAACTGGCAGAGAATTGAACGGCAAGGAAGTCCAACACCAAGGAAATAAAAAATAAACATTCATCCAGACCGGTAGGAGGGGCGGAGATGGGCAGCCGGGGCGGAGAGGACTCGCATTGCTGTGGCCGGACAAAGACTGGCGGAGTGTGGGACCAACAGGTCAGGCAGTCTGACCACTAGCAGACCCTGCAGCCCCACATTCACGCCGATAAACCGAGAGGGCCGGACTCAGAGTGGCAGAGAACGGGGCAGTCAGAGCAGCGGGTAGCACCCCGAGACCCCACATTCACGCACAGATAAACCTGACAAATGGCAGGGAGCGAAGCAGACTGCACAACCCAGGGCTCCAGCGAGGGGAAATAAAGCCTCAAACCTCTGATTGAAAATGCCCATGGGGGTTGGGGTGGCAGCAGGAGAGACTCCCAGCCTCACAGGAGAGGTCCTTGGAGAGACCCACAGGGGCCTGGGGCATGCACAAGCCCACCCACTCAGGAACCAGCACCAGAGGGGCCCAGTTTGATTGTGGGTAGCAGAGTGAAAGACTGAGATCCCGTGGAGAGGGGAGAAGGTGCCATTGCTCCTTCTTGGCTCCTCCCCCACGTACAGCATCACAGCACAGCAACCAGCGTTACCCCGCCCCGGTGAACACCTAACGCTCCGCCCCCTTAAGTTACAACCTCGCCAAGACAAAAAAAAAAACGGCCCAAATGACAGAACACTTCAAAGCTCCAGAAAAAATACAACTAAGTGAGGAAAAGATAGCAAACCTATCGGATGCACAGTTCAAAACACTGGTTATCAAGACGCTCACAGAATTGGTTGAATCTGTTCGAAAACCAGATGAAAAAATGAAGCCTATGCTAAGAGAAACAAAGGAAAATGTACAGGGAACCAATAGTGATGAGAAGGAAACTGGGACTCAAATCAACAGTGTGGACCAGAAGGAAGAAAGAAATATCCAACCAGAAAAGAATGACGAAACAACAACTCGGAAAAATGAGGAGAGGCTTAGGAACCTCCAGGGTATTTTTAAACGTTCCAACATCCGAAGTATAGGGGTGCCAGAAGGAGAAGAGGAAGAACAAAAACATGAAAACTTATTTGAGCAAATAATGAAGGAGAACTTCCCTAATCTGGCAAAGGAAATAGACTTCCAGGAAGTCCAGGAAGCTCAGAGAGTCCCAAAGAAGCTGGACCCAAGGAGGAACACACCAAGGCACATCATAATTACATTACCCAAGATTAAGCAGAAGGAGAGAATCTTAGAAGCAGCAAGAGAAAAGGAGACAGTTACCTACAAAGGGGTTCCCATAAGACTGTCAGCTGATTTCTCCAAAGAGACCTTACAGGCAAGAAGGGGCTGGAAAGAAGTATTCCAAGTCATAAAAGGCAAGGACCTACATCCAAGGTTACTCTATCCAGCAAAGCTATCATTTAGAATGGAAGAGCAGATAAAGTGCTTCTCAGACAAGGTCAAGTTAAAGGAGTTCATCATCACCAAGCCCTCATTATATGAAGTGTTAAAGGGACTTACCTAAGAAAAAGAAGATAAAAAATAGGAACAGTAAATATGACAGCAAACTCACAGTTGTTAACGACCACACCTAAAACAAAAACAAAAGCAAACTAGGCAAAGAACTAGAACAGGAACAGAACCATAGAGATGGAGACCACATGGAGGGTTGTCAATAGGGGAGTGGGAGGGGGAGAGGGGGGGAAAGGTACAGAGAATAAGTAGCATAGATGATAGGTGGAAAGTAGACAGGGGGAGGGTAAGAATAGTGTAGGAAATGTAGAAGCCAAAGAACTTATAAGAATGACCCATGGACATGAACTATAGGGGGGGAATGTGGGAGGGAGGGGATGGGCAGGATGGAGTGGAGTGGGGGGGGAAATGGGACAACTGTAATAGCATAATCAATAAATATATTTAAAAAAACAAAGAACTAGCCTCTATCCTCCTCAAACTATTTCAAAAAAATCAAGAAAAGGGAAATCTTCCATGCTCTTTTTACAGTGCCATCATTATCCTAACTCCAAAACCAGATAAAAACACTACAAAGAAGAAAATTATAGGCCAATATATTAGACAAACATAAATGTTAAAATCCTCAACAAAATATTAGCAAATTGGATCCAACAATACATTAAAAAGATCACACCTTTTGATCAACTTGTATTTATTCTGGGGATGCAAGGTTGGTACAACACTCACAAAACAGTAAGTATGATGCATCACAAAACAAAATGAAAGATAAAAATCATATGACAATATCAGTAGACTCAGAACAAGTATCTGATAAAGTCCAGCACCCACTTATGATAAAACTGTCAATAATGTAAGCATAGAGGGATCATGCCATAACATAATAAAGGCCATATATAAAAAAAACCTACAACCAGCATCATACTCAATGGGCAAAAACTAAAGCATTTCCCTTAAGATCAGAAACAAAGCAGGGATGTTTGCTTTCACCAAATTTATTCAATATAGTAATGGAAGTCCTAGCCACAACAATCAGACAAGAAGAAGAAATAAAAGTTATCCAAATTGGGAGAAGGAAATCAAAATGTCTTTATTTGCAGATAACATGGTATTGCACATAGAAAACCATAAATATTCCACCAGATAACAAGTAGACTTAATAAATGAATTCAGAAAGAGAAACTTGGAAAACCATTATATTTAACCTTGCAATAAATTAAAATAATGTGCCTAGGAATAAACTTAACCAAGGAAGTAAAGACCAGTACTTGGAAAACTACAGGACATTGAAGAAAGACATAGAGGAAGAGACAAACAAGTGGAAGTGTATTCCATGTTCATGAAATGACAGAGTTGACATAATTAAAATGCACATACTACTCAAAGCAATCTATAGATGTAGTGCAATTGCTGTTTCATATATTTAGAATAAATATTCCAGAAATTTCTGTGGAACCAAAAAATACCCTGAATAGCCTCAGCAATCTTGGGGATGAAGAACAAAGTTGGAGGAATACAAACCTGGATATCAAACTATACTGCAAGACCATTGTAATCAAACACAGCCTGGTACTTACATAAGGACAGATGCATAGATCAATGAAACAGAACTGAGAGCCAATAAATCAACCCATGGCTATATGGTCAATTAATATTTGACAAAGAAGGTGAGAGCATATAAAGGAGTAAAAACAGTCTCCTCAATAAATGGTGTTGGGAAAATTGGATAGGTACATGCAAGAAAAAATAAAGTAGACCACCAGCTTACACCATACACAAGAATAAACTCAAAATGGATAAAAGACTTAAATATAAGTCACAAACCATAAAAAATCATAAAAGAAAATGTAGGCAGCAAAACCTCAGACATCTTGTGTAGCAATATTTTTGCCATTATATTTCCAAGGCAAGGAAAACAAAGGAAAAAATAAACAAAAGGTAGTACATTCAACTTAGATGTATAGCAAAAGAACCAATCATCAAAATGAAAAGTGAACCCATTGTATGGAAGAATCTATTCATCAGTGATACATCTAGTAAGGGGTTAATTTCCAAAATATATAAAGAACTTATACAACTCAACACTGGGAAGACAAACAATCCAATTAAAAAATGGGCAAAGGACTTGAGTAGACACTTCAAATAGCAAATACAAATGGCCAATAGGCATATTAAACAATGCTGAACATCACTATTCATCAGAGAGATGCAAACTAAAGCTACAATGAGGTATCACCTCATACCTTCCATGATCAATACCATCAATAAATCACCAAACAACAGGTGCTGGCAAGGATATGCAAAGAAGGGATATCAAGCACACTGCCGATAGGAATGAGACTGGTGTAGCCACTGTGGAAAACAGTATGGAGTTTCCTCAAAAAAATAAAAATAAATAAAGTGCCATTTGCCCCAGTGATCCACTTCTTGTAATATATCCTAAGAATCCTGAAACATCAAGGAGAAAGAATATATGCATCCCTCTGTTCATGGCAGCAGTACTTAAAATGCTAAGATCTGGAAATAGCCCAAGTGTTCATCAGTAGATGAGTAGATAAATAAGCTATGGTACATATACACAATGGAATGCTATATGGCTTAAAAAAAGGAACTCCTACCCTCTGGGACAGCATGGATAGACCTAGAGATTATTATGCTAAGTGAGATGAGCCAGTCAGAGAAAGAGAAATACCATATGATCTCACTTATATGTGGAATCTAATGAACAACTAAAGTGACAAACAACAAACAAAATAGGACCAAAGGCATGGATACATGGAGCAGAGTAACAGATTTCAGAGGGGAGGGGTGTGGATGGGACTGGAAGAAGTTAGCCAAAGGCCACATATGCATATATGCATTTATGCATGCCCCATAGCTAAAGGCAACAATGTGGTAAAGGCCAAGGATGGGGGCGGGGTCTGGGTGGAAAGAGGCAAAAGGGAAGAAATGGGGGACATCTATAATATTGTCAACAATAAATAAATAAATAAATTTATTTATTTATTTTTAGAAAAAGAGTAGCACAGGTAGATACAACATTGAGCTAGCTTACTTTAGATGAACACTGTATTTGGAACAGACAGAGATGTTTGAAAATATTAGGTAGGTAGAGGAATTTCCTATGGGAAGGGTCATGCCATAAATCAAATATTGATTTGTAATGCAGACTGAGGTAATTACAATTTTATTAATAAATGCATCCTAGTAGGTATAATTTTAAAATTGTATAGAATAGATGGTGTGCATGTGTTTCACACATGTATGTGCACACAGTAGCTTTTTTGGGCTTTCCATGAAGTCCTGGAAATACACTACAGGGGCCAGCCTCTCCCAGCACCTGTCACAACCCTGTCTGGTGTGCTCATTTCTCAATCAGTGATACCTGAAGTTATGTTTCTGCCATTATTCTGATATCAAATGCACACAGAAGTGTCTGGGATTTCTTACACAACACAAATGTCACTTTCCTATTTCTCCTCTTCCACTATTATGACTGACATGATTCCCAATGCTTATACATCCAGCCCCTCTCTCTCTAGGGAGTCCCACTGTGAATCTTAGGCTCCTTGGCCTAGAGCCCAAACCATTGAATTGGCTCTTGAAAGCTTCCAACCTGAAGGAATGGATCCTTTCTCATTATCCACAACCCATGACCAAAATCCACCTAATGTGTCTCCTTCACACAGATTACAATATAATCCCAAGATACATCTGATTTTGATTTATTACCAATATCATCAGCTGTGTCCCACCCAGTGTATGGAAAATTCTACATTAGACTGACTTTGACTAAAGGGGAGTGTGCAGGAACAAGTTTCTCCCTCTTTATCTCTATTTAAGGAGGCTGCTAAAGATACTTTATTTTATATAGAATTAGAATTAGAATTAAGGGAATGAAGTGTTTCTAAAGAGAAGCTTTTCTTAGACATGCATTCCTAACCAGAATTAAGTCTGCTGGCCCTTAAAGCAGACAGTCATGGTTGTTTCCAACACAACTTGTCTTCTGAAGGAATTTCACATTTTAATTTTACATATTAATATTCACTTTATGCTTTGTATTGATACGCTGTTTCTCAGGTTCATAATGCTATTCTATTGCAACATATTCAAGACACTTGTGTAAAGTTGCAAATGTTGACAGTAATGTGAATAAATTATTATAGCAGCCTTCAGGACACAGAAGCAACTGTCAGCGGTCTTTGGTTCCCTGACCTTGAAGTTTTAAAGAGGTGCCCAGTTGCCAAGGAGACCTACAGATCAGAGTGAGGATCCTCCCAATCTCATAGGAAAAAAAGCCCCAGAGGAAGATTTCACCTGGGGAAGTAGGAACTTAGACCCCAGGGTTTCAGGTTCAGTAAAAATTCCCACTCCCTATGAACAGAGGCTATGAGGCTTCTTACCCTTTAGGATCATGTAGGCTTATGTAGTTAGCATGTCAACAATGCTGCTTGTAACAAGATGTGAGAGCCTTCACCAAATACTCTAGACTGTAGCATACCTCATGGAAGCTCATGACCTTTACAGCTGGCTTCATAATGAATGCAGTGTGGGTCCCTCATCATTTTAATGTAAGAAAAACTAAGTACTATAATATATTTGTTTACATTTAATTTTCATAGTTCAGTAAAATTGATGCACTCTTAACACCTATTCCTAGCAAGACAGATAGATGATGGATAGATAGATAGATAATTGATAGATGATAGATAGATCTACCACTTAGCAGATATATGGATAATGGGTAGGTAGATGAAAAGTTAGCTAGTAAGGAAAATTAAAATAGGTAGATGGACAAATAAAGTTATAAGCAAATATAGAAAAACCTGCAGTTAGATAATTTTCCTAATGACAGATATTTTAAAACTCCATATAATGATTAGACTAATAAAGGCATAAAAGCCTTGGACATCATTTTACCCATCACTGAATAATGGTTTCTTCAAGGGTGCCTTTTTAGTGTTCTTTTTAGAGAAAGCTATAAAACCTGTTTAAGTAACTGAAGCTTCAAGCTTAGACTAGATTTGGACAGAGAGTTAATTAATAATTATACAAATTAGAAGGAGGCCAAATTGATGAAGTTAATGTCTCTCCCAAATGAAGAAAAAAGTTGTCAGTAACTATTAACTAGAAAATAGCTAAGCTGTTAATTAAAAATAATCTTGAAAGGTCTTTAATACTGAAGACTCATTAAACTTTTCCTAAATAATTCTATCTGCATCAAGTCATTTTTTGTAGAAAATGGTGGAGATGTAACAACTAAGACATGATTCCTTCTCTCATCAATTACCCAGTCTAAAAAGATAGTGAATGCATGTCCACATATAGTTCACTAGGGTTGAATATAATAAAAAATTAAAATAATTACAAATCTAATTATACAAGGCATTCCAGTGTAAATATTTAATTGTGACTGGGAAATATTTTATTTGATGTGGCCCTCAGAATGCTAAAAGACTCTGACAACTAATTCAACCTCTATGATATTAGGAAAGTTTCCTACTCTTTGTGAGCCTTAATTTTCTCATTATGGTAGTGGTTTTGGGAGTGCCATCTATCACATGGGGTATCAAGAAGGATTTACAAAGAAAATCTGTAAAGCATTCACATTTTAAGTTTAGTTAATATTGTTAGTTTTTATGACTAGGTATTAGACCACTTGTCAAAACTTTGGAAAATATTACAACAAGAAATATTTTAAGGCAAGGGGTCTTGATTGTTTGATAGGGAAAATAAGAAGGAATAAGTTTTTATTTTAAGAAAGTCATTCACAACATAATAGAAATATTACACATAACAGGCATTTCAAAATTAGAATAGAATTATTAATTACTTTGTTGATTACTATATGCTTGATTTCTGGAAACATGGAATTGTAGAAGTTACGGAGTAAAACAACCCGTACAAAAGCTTATGAGAAGATGCTTGTAATGGAGAAGGGTGTTATATGTGTGAAAAGAGTAGACATTTATTGATTGAGTAGGTTAACAAAAGTGTTTTAATGACAGAAATGAATGAGCATTTTAATGGTATTGGTGTTGGAGTAAGATGAGAAAGGCAGATGGCAGAAATGAAGAGAACTGAGGTAGAATGAAGAGAATGATGTGGGTAATATGCAAAGGAAGTTGTCAGTGAATTATCTCTATTTGAGGCAATTTATGGGAAAGAAAAAATGGTAAAAAAAAAAAAAAAAGATGAGAAGATGGTGGTGAGATAGGTGGGAGCAGAGTCCACTTTCCCCTGTGCATGGGAGAAACACCTAACCAATCTTCTGAGAAACAGAGCGAACAGCCAATAGTACCCCAGCATATATGAAGATTCCCACAAGTGAGACAATAAAACCTGGAACCATAAAAAGACCTGAGTTAGGCCCAAAGAGGGGTCATCCCAAAAACTGAGAAAGTGAGACAAATTTTACTTTGTTATTACAGAGAACTTTCAAGTTATTGTATATTTGTATTATAATTATTATTTTTTAATTTTTTATTGTTATTCAATTACAGTTCTGTGGCTTCTCTCCCCATCCCTCCACCCCACCCCACCCGAACCCCCCTCCCTCCCCTACCTCCACCCTCCCCCTTGATTTTGTCCATGTGTCCTTTATAGTAGTTCCTGTAATCCCCTCTCCTCACTGTCCCCTCCCCACTCCCCCCTGCCCATTGTTAGATTGTTCCTAACTTCAATGTCTCTGGTTATATTTTGTTTCCTTTTTTCTTCTATTTATTATGTTCCAGTTAAAGGTGAGATCATATGGTATTTGTCCCTCACCGCCTGGCTTATTTCACTTAACATAATGCTCTCCAGTTCCATCCATGCTGTTGCAAAGGGTATAAGCTCCTTCTTTCTCTCTGCTGCGTAGAATTCCATTGTGTAAATAAGACAAACAACCCCATTAAAAAATGGGCAAAGGACTTGAACAGACACTTCTCCAATGTATTATAATTATTTTTCAATATTTCACATCTTTTATTTTATTGGTATTTTTGTATTTCTCTTCTTTCTGTTTGGTCTTCTTTACTTGGTTTGTTAAATTGCATTGTTTGATTGGTTTCCTTTATTCTCTCTTTCACAGTGTATTTTTAATTTCCCATCTTTCACTTCACTTGTGCTCCAATAGCACACTACTATGGGTCCTGTACTTCTTATTCTTGTTATTCAGATCACAGAGATTCTGTAATATGATTATTGCTCCATTACCATTGTAAATAATTGCTGTTACACACAATTGCAAATACTGCACAGCACCCCTCCCAAATCTTAGCTCACTTCACTGTTTCCTGAACTTCATTACTGTGGTGGCTAACTGCATTCTCTCACACACTACACCCATTTTCTATCCTTTACTCTCACTTTACCATATAATCTGACCTCCCAAAAGCTCATGATTTCTAGATCCAGCTAACAATCGTTCCTTGCCCCTAACAAGAGTCTTATATTTTTTTCACCTTTTCTAAAAAGTGGCAACTTTGGTGAAATATCACAGTTAACACTATACACATCCACAGTATCATCTATCTTTTCTCTACATGTTGGTACTTTAAATACCATAAAGTACACTCCCACTGTCTCAAACAATTTTGCCTTACCCCTCCAACTGATCACAAAAAAGAGTAGGTGGGAGCTATGAACACTAGTATACCTGCTGGAAGAGGAAATCCACCAACAGAGAAACTATCAACAGATAAATGGAAAAAGGTGAATAAGAGAATGGAAGCCACACTAACCTAAATCCAGGACCAATCTGGAAATACAACTAAAAAGTGGAGAAACTACCCAGAACAAACAACTGAACAAGAGCAAGAGAGAATCCTCAGAACCTTGTACATGTGGAAGAATCAGCTTCAACACAACCTGTCCACACCTGCACAACAGAATATAAGATGTGGTGGAAGGAGTGACCCTCAGTTAACCAGGAATGACCCTCAGGGACCCTCAGTTAACATAGCTGGAAGGAATGACCCACCAAAGAAAGACCCAAAAATAATCAAAACCCAAAGACATACAGAGATCCAACATAAATGACAGACCAAGACCAGTGAGCACAAGAGATCAAGGAGATTGCACCACTGAATCTCACAGGTCTTCTACCATAGAAGTTCACACCATAAACCAAGGCAGTCAGAACAGACTATTTAAAAAGCAGAAGCTAACAAGAAGAGTCTCACAAACAATGGGGAGACAAAGAAACGATCTCCAAAAGAAAGGAAAGAAGGAAGTCACAGGAAGAATGTTAAATGAAATAGAGGTAAGTCAACTATCAGATATTGAGTTCAAAGCAATGGTTATCCTGGAGGTTCAATGAGCTCACAGAGAATTACTAGAAATTACAGGGAAACTACAATAAACTCATTGCAAACTATATCAACACGAATAAGGAAATATAAACTATTATCAAGGGCCAGGGGAAAAGAATAATACAATTTCTGAAATGAACAACACAGTAGAAGGAATCAAAAGCAGGCTCAATGAAGCAAAGGATCGGATCAGAGAGCTGGGGGACAAGGTAGAAAAAAACACTCAGAAAGAGCAAGAAAAGGAAAAGAGGCTCAGAAAGAATGAAGAGGGTTTAAGGGAAATGCAAGACAACGTGAAACGTAATACTATCCATATAACTGGGATATGAGAAGGAGAAGAAAAAGAGCAAGGGATAGAAAACCTGTTTGAAAAAGTAATCATGGAAAACTTCCTTAATTTGATGAGAGAAAATGTCACACAAGTCCAGGAAACACAGAGAGTCCCGATTAAGAAGAGTCCAAAGAGGCCCACTTCAAGGCACATCATAATTAAAATGGCAACATTCCAAGACAAAGAAAGAATCTTAAAGGCGGCAAAGGAAAAACAGGGAGCAACATACAAGGGAGACCCGATAAGGCTAGCAGCTGACTTCTCAATTGAAACACTGCAAGCCAGAAGGGAAAGGCAAGAAATATTCCAAGTAATGAGAACCAGGGGCCTGCAACCAAAACTACTTTACCTAGCAAGACTCTCAATTAACATGGAAGGACAAATAAGGAGCTTCCTGGACAAAAGAAACCTCAAAGAATATACCTCCTCCAAACCACCTTTGCATTACATATTAAAGATACTGCTTTAAGAAAAGGAAGGAAAAGAGTGAGAGATAGAGGAACACAGGTACGAAAAAAATGGCGATGAATAAGTACCTATTAATAATAACCTTAAACATATGCGGATTAAAGGCTCCAATCAAAATACACAATAGCTGAATGGAAAAGAAAGCATGACTTACACTTATGTCCTGAGGAGACCCACCTCTTGTGTAAGGAGACCCACCTTACACAGACTGAAAGTGAAGGGCTGAAAGCAAATTTTCCAAACAAACGGACAGGAAAAAGAAAGTTGGGGTAGCAATATTCGTATCAAACAAAAGAGATTTCAAAAACAGGACCATAAAAAGAGACCCAAAATGTCGCTTCATAATACTCTAGGAAAAAATCCACCAAGAAGACATAAACTTGGTAAATATATATGCACCCAACATAGGAGCACCCAAATACATAAAGAAAATCCTGGAGGACTTCAAGAAAGATATTGACAGCAGCACAATTATAGTGGGGGATTTTAACACCCCACTGTAGAAAATGGACAGATCTTCCAAACAAAATATCAACAAAGATATTGTAGGATTGAACAATGACCGAGATCAAATGAACTTAACTGATATATATATAGAGCCTTTCATCCCAAAGAAGCAAAATAAACATTCTTTTCAAATGCACATGGAACATTTTCAAAGATAGGCTACATGGTAGGACACAAAGCAAGCCTCAACAAATTCAAGAAAATTGAAATCATATCAAGCATTTTCTCTGACCACAAGGGACTGAAACTAGAAACCAACCTCAAGGAAAAACACAAAAACACTTAAACTCATGGAGATTGAATAGCATGCTATTAAACAATGAATGGATCAAGAATGAGATTAATGAAGAAATCAAAAAGTTTCTGGAAGCAAAAGAAAATGAACTCACAACAACCCAAAACTAATAGGACACAGCGAAGGCAGTCCTGAGAGGGAAGTTCTTAGCAACACAGACCTACATAAAAAATATAGAAACAGTTCAAATAAACAAACTAACCCTACACCTACAAGAACTCCAGGAACAACAACAAAGACAGCCAGAGCAAGTGTAAGGAAGGAAATAACAAATTTCATAGCAAAATTAAATGGCATAGAGAGTAAAAGCACAATTCTAAGGATCAATAAATCCAGGAGCAGGTTCTTTGAAAAGATAAACAAAATCAACAAGCCTTTAAGCAGGCTCATATACTAAGCAAAATAAGCCAGACAGTGAGGGACAAATACCATATGATCTCACCTTTAACTGGAACATAATCAACAGAAGAAAAAAGGAAACAAAATATAACCAGAGACATTGAAGTTAAGAACAATCTAACAATAGTCAAGGTGGAGTGGGGAGGGGACAGTGAGGAGAGGGGATTACAGGAACTACTATAAAGGACACATGGACAAAATCAAGGGGGAGGTGGGGGAGGGAGGTGGGTTCAGCCGGGGTGGGGTGGAGGGATGGGGAGAAAAGGCATACAGCTGTAATTGAATAACAATAAAAATTTTTAAAAAAAGAAAGAAAGAGAGAGGACTCAAATAAACACAATCAGAAATGAAAGAGAGATTGCCACTGATACCACAGAAATACAAAAGATTGTAAGAAATTACTATGAAGAAGTATATGCCAAGAAATTTGAAAACCTAGGTAAAATGGACAAATTTTTAGAAAAATATAATCTTCCCAAACTGAATGAGGAAGAAGCAGAAAGCCTGAAAAGACCAATAACAGCTCAGAAAATTGAAACAGTATTCAAAAAACTCTGGACACACAAAAGCCCTGGAAAAGATGGTTTCGCAGGACAATTCTACAAAGCATTTGGGTAGAGCTAACCCCTATCCTTCACAGACTATTCCAAAAAATTCAAGGAGATGGAAGACTTCCAAACTTGTTTTATGAAGCCAACATCTTCCTAATCCCAAAGCCAGATATAGACATAACAAAGAAAGAAAACTTCAGGCCAAAATTGCTGATGAACATAGATGCTAAAATCCTAAACAGAATATTGGCAAACCACATCCAGCAATACATTTGAAAAATCACACACCATGACCAAGTGGGACACATCCCAGGGATACGTGTCCCAAGTGGGACACAATATTCACGAATCAATAAATGTAATATGTAACATAAATAAAACAGAAGAGAAAAATCACATGATCATATAAATAGATGTGGAAAAACATTTGATAAGGTACAGCACTCATTTATGATAAAAAAGAAAAACAATCAGCAAAATGGGAATAGAGGGAACATTCCTTAACATAATAAAGGCCATATATGAGAGACCCACATCCAAATTGGAAAAGAGGAAACAAAACTGTCATTATTTGCAAATGACATAATAGTGTACATAGAAAATCCTATAGACTCCACTAAAAAACTTCTTTACCTAACAAATGATTTTGGCAAAAGAGCCTGAAACAAAGTCAATATTCAGAAATCAATGGATTTTTGTATACCGACAATGAAATATCAGAAGAAGAAATCAGGAAAAATCCCATTTGCTAGAGCTACAAGAAAAATAAAATACCTAGCAATAAACCTAATCAAGGAGGTTAAAGACCTGTACTCAGAAAACTACACAACACTGAAGAAAGAAATTAAGGAAGACACAAACAAATGTAAACATATACCATGTTCATGGAATGGAAGAATTAACATCATCAAAATCTCCATACTACCCCAAGAAATTTATAGATTCAAAACAATACTTATTGAAGTACCAATGGCATATTTCACAGATCTAGAACAAACACTTCAAAAATTTATATGGAACCATAAATGAACCTGAATAGCTGCAACAATTTTGAGAAAGAAGAAAAAAGTAGGAGGGATCACAATGCCTGATATCAAACCGTGTTACAAGGCCACTGCAATCAAAACAAACTGGTACTGGAATAAGAACAGACACATGGACCAATGGAACAGAACAGAGAGCTCAGAAATAAACCCAAGTCTCTATGGTGAATTAATATTTGACAAAGAGGGCAGCAACTTAAAATGGAGTAAAAATAGTCTCTTCAACAAATGGTGTTGGGGGAGCTGGACAGCTACATGCAATAAAATGAAACTTGAGCACTAACTTACACCATATGCAACAATAAATTCAAGGTGGACAAAAGATTTAAATATAAGTCGTTACACCATTAAAGTCCTACAGAAGAACATAGGCAGGAAAATCTCAGATATTCCACACAGCAATATTTTCACTGATATGTGAAATGGGATTTCATCAAAATAAAAAACCTCTGCATGGTTAAAGAAAACAGCATTAAAATTAAAAGAGAACCCACTGTATGGGAAACATATATGCTAATGGTACCTCAGACAAGGGTTTGATCTCCAAAATATATAAATAACTCACATGACTCCACTCTAAGATAAGCAACCCAATTCAAAAATGGGCAAAGGACTTGAACAGACACTTCTCCAAGGAGGACATACA
This sequence comes from Desmodus rotundus, assembly GCF_022682495.2. Lineage (NCBI taxonomy): Eukaryota > Metazoa > Chordata > Mammalia > Chiroptera > Phyllostomidae > Desmodus > Desmodus rotundus. Next base: position 62,572,789 of record NC_071394.1, read on the forward strand.
GAGGGTCCAGAGACATATGAAAAGATGCTCAGTATCACTATCAGAGATATGCAAATTAATTAAGAGAATGCAAATTAAGAGAATATGAGATACCACCTCACACTGTTGAGAATGGCCATCATAAACAAAGCAACAAACAACAAGTGTTGGATAGGTTGTGGAGAAAAGGGATCCCTCGTGCATTGTTGGTGGCATTGCAGACTGGTGCATACGGTGTGGAAAACAGTTTGGAATTTTCTCAAAAAACTGAAAATGGAACTGCCTTTTGACCAGGCAATTCCACCTCTAGGATTATACCCTAAGAACCCTGAAACACCAATCCAGAAGAACCTATGTACCCCAATGTTCATATCAGCACAATTTACAATAGCCAAGTGCTGGAAGCAACCTAAGTGCCCATCAGTAAATGAATGAATCAAAAAACTATTGTACATGTACACAATGGAATTCTATGCAGCAGAAGGAAAGAAGGACCTCTTACCTTTTGTGACATCATGGATGGAACTGGAGAGCATTATGCTAAGTGAAGTTAGGCAGGTGGTGAAAGACAAATACCATATGATCTCACCTTTAACAGGAACCTAATCAACAAAATGAACAAGCAAGCAAAATATAACCAAAGACACTGAAATGGAGAACAGGCTGACAGTGACCAGAGGGGACAGGGGAGAGGAGTATAGGGGAAAAGTGTGAAGGGTTTGGAGGAACAATTATAAAGGATATGTGAATATTAACAAGGGTGGACGGTGGAAACAGGATAAGGAGGTTGGAAGGGCTGTTGTGGTGGGGAGGGGTGAGGTGAAAAGGTAGAAAACTGTACTTGAACAACAATAAAAAATGTTTTAAATAGTGGTAAAAAAGAAAAAAGGACAAAAAAGAGAAAAAAAACCCAAATTGGTAAAAAATCCCACAGAAGGGCAAGGAGAAGTAAGCATACTACATTCTTCCACTTCAAATTGCACCAGCATTCCTATTTGCATTTTTTATTGTAGATAACATATGGTAAATTTGAAGAAAGTCTGAGGTTTTTTTTTTTCTAAACTATGTCACATATATTAAGATTGTTAGTTCATAGCAAAAACCTATTTTAAGTTTATTTGTGAGATTTTTCCATCTTCTCCACATGTCAAAAATATTAAAATAAGCAAATTAAAAGGCATGGAACTCTACTTAAAACTGGATAAATAACTCTAATGAGTCAGAAGCAGAATGTTATGTGAGATTTAATTAATAGACTTTTGGGCTCTGGACCTGGAATGTAGCAAAAGTATGCAAGTAATTGCATTCTGTTGGATAATAGGAATTAAATGTTTTATGAATTAGACAAATAGAAACAAGAAAGCTTTGTGATATTGAGTCTCTACATCCATAAAGATGAGGATGAATAAAACATTGCCATTGACCTGTGTCTTGAAGCTCTGATGTGAGAAGACCAGGGAAAGTAGGGACATTCTTCCAATGAAAACAACAGAAATGTTCCACCAGCATTTGGTTTGTTTGTTCGCTCATTCATTCATTCCTTCCTTCCTTCCTTGTCCTAAATCAGATAAGTTACCAAAGTACAGAAACTATAATCCACCCATATAATACCTGTTTTGGGGCTCTATCTTTATGAATAATAGAAGTTGAGTGAGTGATAAAAGTTAAGTCAATAAAATGTCCTGTATATGTAAGAGAAAAATAAAAGAGATAAAGAGGAAGAAGAGGTATGAAGAAGGAGAGAAGGGTGTGTGTGTGTGTGTGTGTGTGTGTGTGTGTGTGTGTCTGAGAGAGAGAGAGAGATTGAGAGAGAGAGAGAGAGAGAGAGAGAGAGATTCCCAGGCCAGGGAGGTAGACAGGTCTCCTGTCTTCTCAATTTTCAGGTGACCCATCTGTTTCTGAAGCTGCATCCCACCAGCAGGTAGAATTGAAAAGCTCAGTTCTCCTCAGTTCTCCTCAGCCCCAACTTATGGAATCAAGACTCTATCTTTAGCATTTCATCACTGTGAATATATTGTATCCTCATGACATAGTAAAATACTCTTTACCTACAAGATCAAAAATACTCATTATAAATGATTTACTCTATTCTTATCTTTAGGAAGCATGAACATTACTGTGATGAAAAAGAAAAATTTTTACTTTAAATCAAAACTGTACTTACCTAATTTAATAAATCTAAAATATTTAAAAAGAAATGATTATAATGAAAGTTTATAAAATAATATCACAATGTTAATTACAAAAATAATTTTGGAAAATCTGTGCTTAATGATAATGTTTCTTATTATTGAATATGCCATACCATCTAAAATCAAAGTCATTGTAAAATTTTATAAAATCTGACTCTAATATTGTGTGAAGCTGGATTTACAGAACCAGATTGAATTGTCAGCTGAAGTCATTACATGTTAAAATTTGAATTACCTGCAATCAAGTTTGCTGAAAGTCTCTTTTATTTAGTGGTCCACACAGAATCCTTATTAAGAGGGTTCTAATCTCTGCACTTTTAGCCCTCAGTCTGTTAGGAAACACCTATAAAATTAAGCTATCTCTTTATTCCCCAAATATACAGAATTGTAATAATGGCATCAGTGAGAATATTTCTACCACTATGAACCACATGATTTATCAACAGAGATACAGGTGTTTTAGTATTAAAGGTGAGAATTATATTTTACAAGAAATAGCCATATTTTCTGTATCATATTATTTGTAACATAAATCACTGCATGGTTGGGTATTTCTTATGAGAATCAGGGTTTGGCAGTAATTGATAACCTTTAAGTGGAAATTTTATGGTTATAAATTGGTTACATTATGGTTATAATATGGTTATATTTTATGGTTAATAGCAATAAAAATCAATCAGTATAACTTTGGTTAATAGTTAACATTTTATTCTTCATATGTGCCAGAGAAGCTTTGTTATTTAACAGTAATATCAGGCATTATAAACTCTGGAAAACCTCTACAGCCAATTGTTTAAGCATAAACAGATAAATGATTATTTATTTATTCCTTCATTTATTTATTAAACATACAAACTGATCTGGTCACTGTGATAAATTAAGATAATTAAAGAAAAGTTTTCTTACTCAAGCACTATATTGAGAATAACACTATTTTATTATTATTTTAGCCAGTACATGAAGTATATTGAGACAAAGTTATGTTGACTTTATATATTGTTTTAATAAAACATTGTAGTGTATTTGCAGGAAATGCAATTATAATTCGATTCTTATGTTCTCAGATTAATAGCAAAAATATCTACAACTAAGGAGCAGTGAAAATTTCTTTAAAAATACCGGGAACACTGCTAAGTTGTTGCCAAAAACTTAGTTCACATATTCAGGTATTTTTTTGGAAACATATGTGACAGGCTTGAGAGAATACATATCCTTCTATGCAATCTGGAAAGTGGACAAGATTCACAATAAAAGGGAAAAAAACCTGGAGAATTAGGTCATAGGGTCAAAGCAAAAATGGCACCAGATAAAGTTAAACAGCAATGAAGACTTTATTCAAGGCTATTACAATAAGGGGAGAAAGACCAGAATGAAGTCTGAACTTACTCTGCTGAAAAGACAGGTTTTAAAGTCTGAAATGAGGAGATTAATTAACTTTACATTAAGGAAAAGGAAACCTTCACCTATTTTAATGAGATAAGGTAGTTTTACAAATTGGAACAAGGCCCTCATTAAAGCTAGGCTGCAAACCTCCCTGGGAGAAAGGATAATAGGGAAGGTGTCTCATGAGATGATGACCTTTCAAAAAGATGGCTCCCAGGCCCTGGAAAAACATCTCGGGTTTATTTCTTCAAATAAGTTTTCAGTCCCTTGCTCACTCTCTTCTCCTTTGGTATCCCCATAATGCAGATGTTGTTATACTTCATGTTGTCCCAAAGATTTCTTCAGCTCTTCTCATTTTTTTTAATTCTTTTTTTCTTCTTGCTGCTTTGCTTGGATGTTTTTCCTGCCTTGTCTTCCAAATTGCTTATTCAACTTTCTGCTTCATCTAACATACTGTTTACTCCTTCTAGTGTATCATTTATTTCAGATATTGCATTCTTTATTTCTGACTGATCCTTTTTATGGTTCCTATGTCTTTTTTCATGCTGTTGAGTATCCTTATAATCACTACTCTAAACTCTGTATCTGATAAATTGCTTACCTACATTTCATTTAGTTCTTTTCTGGACAATTCTCTTGTTCTTTCATTTGGAGCCTGTTTTTTTGTCTTCTCAGTTTGTCTGCTTTTTGTATTTGTTTCTGTGTATTAGGTAGATTTGCACAAATTCTGATGCAGCATGTATTGGACTCTGCCTGTGGCTGGCCTGGAGCAATATATTTGGAGCTATCAGTGATACACAGCTTGTGTTTCCCTCTGCTTGGCCTGTTTGTGTGCAGAAAGAACATCTGCTGCAGACTGAAGCTGGCTTTTACCAGCACCAGGCAAAGGGAAGAGTCATCTAAAGTCTCAGAGTTCCCAGAGATTCACCTTTGCCTGAAGGCTTTTTTTTTTTTTTTTTTTTTAGCCTTTGTCTTTGAGATAGCCTCCAGCTGTACACTTCAGCAACTAGGTTTAAACTACACTGGTTGGAGGCAATAGGGATTACAGTGGGTGAAGCTATCGCTTCCCCTCAGCTTGGTGCCACTTGGAGGGGGGAACTCTGCCTAAGAACAAAGGCCTCTGTATATGGGAATGACTCAGCAAAGGGATCCTGGTGGCTGATCCTTCAGCTCTCCCCCCAAAGCCACTGACTTTAGCTTAGAATCTCCTCATGTGGCTCTTGTCTTCTCTGCCCTCCTTCTGCCAGAGTATTGGCCCTTTAAGAAGCTCTCTGTGTCTCTAGCTGTCTGTCCCTGGTGTACAAAAACTCTGCTGCTTTTCACAGTTGTGTATTATTTGATTTCCTTTCCTGGATCTGGCACTGCAGGTTGGGGAACCCAGCTTAGGGTTTGGACCCTGCACTTCTCAGGGGGAAGTCCCTGGCCATTGAAGTATCCCTCCAGAACTGCAGCTGCCATCCATGGAGCCCAGCCATCCCTCTTGCAACTCCACCACACTCTCTACCACTATCATCGTGGTGCAGTGGTTTCTCCTGTCTGTCCGTGGTTATAAGGCTTGTCTACCACTAGTGTTCAGTTGGTTATTCAGGATGATTTCTCTACGATTTAATTGTTATTCCAGATTGGTCCTGGGAGGAGGTTAGTGTAGCTTCCACTTACTCCTCCACCATCCTTAATCCTCTGAGGATTTTATTTTAGAAGTAATTGTGTTAAATGTGAAAATAGGGAAAAAGAGAATTGTAAAGATGTTGGGAACAGCACATTTCACTTTTGCTTATGTTGAAATTCAAGTATAAAATGAGACATCTGTTGTAGGGAGAGGTTTCACAAAACTGAATATACAAACGGTGAGAAAACATATGGATAAAAATGACAATGTAGAAGTTAAGTATTCAAGATATAATAGGAACAACAGAAAATAGTTTTCCACAGAAGTGTCACTGAATTGATAGAATGGAGAAGGAGCATGTGGAGACCATTTGAAGTGACAAATTTGAAGTGACAGGAGGAAATACAGAAACTAGAACTGAGCTACAAAATGTGTTAAAAAAATAACACACATCTCAGCTCAGAGAGTCGTTGTCTGTACAAGGAAGTGTATGGAGAGGACCCCATTGTCTTTGAATGGAAATAAGAGAAGTTTCTGCATCAATACACAAATTATAGGAGAGAAGATAGTAGGTGATCTACAGCTTAAAAACTAGTTTGTAATATCTATCAAAGAAGAAGGGGAAGAAGCAACACAATCTTAAGGGTAATATTTTTTTTCAGGGAAGTTAGAAATATTTAAGAGTCTACATATATTTTAAAAAGACCCCCCAAAAAACACTTTACAGAAGAAAATACATTTTATAAAAGAGATTAATGAAAGTATTGAATTGAAAACAATAGCACTGGAGACACCTGGGCCTATTAACTTGTGGAGGAAGAAAATTTGTAACAAAAAAAAAGTATTTCATTCTAAATAGATGAGGATAAATCAATTATTTGAAATAGAAATGCTTTTAAAGTTATAAAATCCTATTCAAATGCAAGAATTTATTATTATTTTCATGAATAGATTCCTTTAAATTACAGTGACAGCAAGAGGGATGTCAAATGTTTTGAGGAATGAAAATGAATAATAAAACAAAATGAAAAAGCTTGAGAAAAATATAACATTCCAGAGAAGTATTGCAAGACACTAGTTGGCATGTAACATCCCAGAAATAATTGAATATATATATATATATACATATATATATATATATATATATATATATATATATATATATATATATACTTCAATGGACTCCTATGTATTTATTTCTGGAAATGTGCAAATGACAGTAATTTTTGTATTTTACAAGCCCCATGAAAATGAAAATGGATGCAGATTTTCAACTTGTAAAAGTGTTTACTCTTTTTTGAAGCTCTACTAATTTTGCCAATAATTTGAAAAATACTTTTTTAACATCCCTTACCTCTAATGTTGCTATGGTGTGTGTGTCTGTATGTGTGATATCTCACACACCTATATTTCACAAAAACTAAGCTGCCTTAAATCCTTGCAGTTACATTAAAAACAAAATTCTAGTGTGTTGATTTCATCAAATGCAGAAAACATTTTAATAATATTATTTTATGCCATAATAATTCATTTTGGCCTTCTGAATTTACATTTATGACAAATTGTAATTATGAGTTATTAACTTAAGGTCTTGAAGCTATGTAATACAGAGCAAGGCCTTTAATCCCAGGTTTAAGATTCCTCATTAGTTGTTCTTTCTTCAACACTAAAATGGTGTCACCCTTTGGTTTCAGTGATATTCAGCTATGCATTTAATAATTTCTGAGTAAGATATAATATTTAAAAATGAACTTGACATTGAGATACACCAATATATCAACCTGGCAAAATGAGTTTGAGTGATGTGTATATTTTCCCCGTTTAGAAAGGAAAGCACCCTTATTCAGAGGTCACCTGTCTTTGGTACACTTACTGAAGATTAATTTGCTTAATTCTTCATGGTACTATCATTTGTGGAAATTAGACTATATTCCTTCAGCACAATGATAGCAAAATTGTGTGAGGTATATACCACAATGAACATATTACATATTTTACCTCATTTGATTTTGACCTTAAAATAACAAAGCCCAGATATAATTTTTGTCTCAACTTTAAAAACTATAGAAATAGAACTGAATTATTTTAGTTCATATTAGTGATCCTCAATCTGGTTTTGTATATAGTGGTGTGTTGACGATTGGCTAATGAGAAGTGAACAAAAAACAGGGAGCATCCCAGATACCTGTAAAGCAAAACACAGAGCTCTTTACTATCAGAAGCATATTAAGGTAATTACTGCATCCCTGAGTACTGGCTATCCTTGTTTAGCTTCAAGATTTGCTCTCTGCCTTTCCCCTCCCTTCATTGTGTCCTGTGAGTTCAACCTATTTGGATTGCATGGGTGGACTTCTTTGCCCTCTGGCTCTTCAATGAGTTCAACCTAGGACAGTAAGAGGAGAAGGACAGTAAGAGGAGAAACGAGGTGAAGTGTGCAAATGTGTTCCTCCAACTCTTATAGGCAGGCAAGGTCAGCATGACCTGGATCAGTCTGTTTGTGATGGGGAAGCTCTGGCTAGGGAGCCATCTCCACACAGACAGCTCTGATTGTGGGTCAGTCTCTGCTCTTTCTCCTCACCCTGGCCTGGAAACCCAGTGGGTTAACAACATCCCATTTGTAATTCTTATAGGTCCTTAAACTTGCCCAAGCCTGCGTACATAGTAAATATTAAACCGTCCTCAAAATAACCATTATTAGCATATATCAGGCAGGATTATGAGTGATATACATTAGAAGAAATATGAAAAAATTGTTCTAGGCCCTTTGATAGTCTATAAGCTCTTTAAGGACAGAAAGTATGCATTTTATTTTGTCTTTGAGGTCTAGCCTATGTCTAGTAAACAAGAAGTCAATATATTTTCTGGCTGTTCAAGTTCCCACCCATAATCATGATCTGATGTTGATTTTAGTTGGGAAGCTTAAATTTTAAAAGAATAGAGAGTAAACCTGTTAAAACTAGTCCAATAAGACCATGATATCATTATAATAATTATGCAAATAATACAAAATGGACATTTTACACATATACATATCGATTCCAAATAACACACTTAAGCATTTTATTAACATCATAGTTGAATCATAGAATATCATCTGATTGTAGTTGGATACATTGCAAGGTTAATAACATTTTTATATAAGTACCATGAATATTTTATAGGAGGTCTTTTGCACCTTTTAATCCACCTACAGCTAGGATAGGGTTTGGCATAAGAATTACAATGTTTATCCAAACAATGTTTTATCTTATTAATATTCTAGAGCAACAATGGAGACATATAAAAGTTTTCAGGTGTATTTTGAAACATAATTGTAATTGGTATACATTAGATTATGGTAAGTATAAAGTACAAAGTTTCACTTCTTCCAAGCTAAATTTACATTAATTAGCAATATTAAAAAAATATTTTTAACCTTTACCTATTAATAAATAAAATTCAAATATTTCTGATTTAGTATACGAAATTACATTTTTCCCATTTTTGTCTTGAAAAACTGTTTAGTTTCAACTCACCAAGAACAACCCCTTCTTTCTGTTACTGGTGCACATTAATAGAAGAGAAATACTTCCTGAAACTCACAAATAAATATTTTTAACTTTTTTCATGGGACTATTTATCATGAATTTGACTTGACTTTTTAGAATTGTTGAATGGGAAATTGAAAACCTCTTATGATTTAATCCGGTCATAAATGTGTAGCAATAATAAAGCATCATGTCCAAGTATAGCTGAAAAAATGAACAAAAAGTATAGTAACCTAACTTTATTGACAAATATTCATGTTCTTAGAAGTTTATTTTGCTTTAAATTTGATCCTGTAAGAAATAATTCAAGTAAAAATTGTATTGTCATCCAAATCCATCAATCTACTGAGTTAAGAGAATGTGGAAGAAATCTCATTACAGACATATATATATGCTGAATAAAATAGGACAAAAATTATTTTAAACAATTATTTTAGCTGAACATAGCACATATAAGATAAAGCTTCATGTCTCAGGAAGAAGATTTGATAACCAGACAAACAGGCACTTTGAACCTATAGCTGAACTGATGATATACTTAGGAGGAAAGGGAAACTTTATCCAAACCCACTGCACAAGGTACGTTTTTTATTAAATGTTTTATTGTTATTCAATTACAGTTATCCCCATTTTCCCCGCATTGTTCTCCCCTGTTATGCCCACCTTTCCCCACATTCAATCCTATCCCCTGCTGTCCTTGTCTATGGGCCCTTTCACAACCATGCCTGTATAGGAGATATGGATTTACATTTTCTAAAATTTTGAGATAATTTTAAATTCACATGCACTATAGTACAATGTCACCAATGGGATTTTGCATTGATCCAGTTAAGATACAGGATATTTCTGTTACTATAAGGATACCACATGATGCCCTTTTATAAATATATTCTCATCTCGTTCTACCCTCTCTTTAAACCCTGACAACCACTAAATTCTCATCCATTTCTATAATTTTGTGATTTAAAAAAATCTTACATAAATGGAACCATATAGTATATAAGCCTTTGGGGTTGTCTTTTTTTCACTTAATTCTCTGCATATTTATCATGTATCAACAGTCCATTCATTTCTACTGTTGAGTAGTATTCTGTGGTTTGATATTTCAGAGTTTGTTTAATCATTATCCTGTTAACAGACAGCTGCTTTGTTTCTAGTATTTGTTATGATGAATGAAGTGGCCATAAACATTCATGCACAGATGTTGGTGTGATCCCAACTCTTTAACTGTCTGGGATAAATACCTAAGGGTGCAATTGCTGGATTGTATAATAGTTGTATATTTAGTACAAAAAAAAAAAAAAACCATACAGCTAACAGTAGATATTGTGGATTTAAAAACTTGTTAAAGGAGTCGATCTTGTGTTAAATGTTTTTTTTTTTTTAATTTTACTGTGATGGATTTTACTTTATTCTGAATGCTAACACATGACACCATGATAATACACATTTTCCATGTTGAATATTCTTCACACACACACACACACACAAAGGGATGAGAGGAAACTCTTCGCTGTGATAGATATGTTTATTACCTGGATTGTGGTGAAGTTAACAAGAGTGTATGCAGATGTCTAAATTCACCAATTGTTTACATTAATTATGAGTACCTTTCTGTAAAACAATATGCCTCACTACAGCTGGGGAAAAAGAGAGGAAGGAAAGAAAGAAAGAAAGAAGTAAGTTAAAAAGACAAGGAAGGAAGAGGAAGAGAGGGAGGAAGGAAGGGAGAAAGAAACTGCCAAACTGTTGTTCCAGAGTGGCTGTACTGTGCTACAAACACACCAGCAATGCACTAATGAACTAGTCTCTTTGCATCTTTGCTCTCATTTTCTGTTATTACTTTTTTTTTTCAAATTATAGCCATCTTGATACTTTTATGTAGTGAAACCTACCTGCAGTTTTAATTTTCACTTCCTTAATTGCTAATGATGTTGAACCTCATTTCATGTGCTTTATTTTCCATTTGTATGTGTCTTCAGTGAAATATCTTTTTGTATTTGTCTATATTTATAGGGATGTTTTACTTTCTCTCTCTCTTTTTTACTATTGAGTTTTGAGAGATTTTAAATATTCTCAATACTAGTCCTCTGTCAGATGTGTTTTACAAATGTCTGTTTCTTTTAGTCTGTAACTTCTCTTTCTCATCCTCTTAATTTGGTCTTTCACAGAAAAAGAAGTCTTTAATACTATGAAATTTATTTATTTTTCTTTTGGTGTCAAATGGTAGAATTCTTTCCCTGGCCCTAGATTCCAAAGATTTTCTCTCTCTCTCTTTTTTTTCCTTACTAAAAGAGTATAGTTCTATGCTTTATATTTAAATTCCATGATCTACTTTGAGTTATAACATTTTTAGTGATTGCTGTAGGTATCAGTGGTTGCCTGGGAGTGGGGTGGGGTGGAGAATGGAAGTCCATATTTCCCATTCTACTTCAGTTCACGAAGAGGGTTACTGCTGGCTTCCTATATCTCCGCCAGTGATATGGGACACAAACACAAACATGTACAGTGTGTGTGTATTTATAGTAATTTAAAAGATAAATGAATGAGTTGAAACTTTAAAAATGAGAAAATTTTATTTTGAAAAAGCGCTGTATTTTTCAAGGAGCCAAAAAAACTATGTAGAAAAAAAAAGACCACAGCACTGAAATTTAAAATGCATTCATGGATGTTGTAAAGTAAAATTTAGAATATGCTAAAGAGAGGCTCTATATTCTAAATGATAGAGCTGAAAAAAATATCTACAATTGAACATAGGGAAATAAAGAGATGAGAAATAATAAAATCAAGGTTAAGAGACTATATGATAAGTTTGAGATTAATTATGATTAATGATATTTCCAAGAAAGTCAAGAATAGAAATATAATAATTGACAACCTTCAAAAAAACAACAAATTTGGTATTGATTAAAGTCATGAATAAGATGTGTGAAGATCACACCCTGAGGAACAGAAAAAGTTAGATCAAATCATTTTCAGTCTAAATTAGTAACAATGAGTAAAAAATGAGACTAAGCAAGTATTTTTTTTCTCTGTTTTTTTTTTCTTTTTTTCTTTTTAAGTAGGGACAATAGGTGCCTGGTTTAAAATAAAAGGGTAAAAGGTCATAATTATTGAAAATTTAAAAAATATAATAACAATTTTATTAAAATAAATAAAATTTTATTCAAATAAACCAGAGGGGAGGTGGAAGGGAATAATAGTGGGGAAAGGGGGAAGTGTTTTCAGGAATATTTATAAAACACATGGGTCTACACTATCCAGCCTCCAGAGGCAGGGAAGTGGTGGAGCAACAACACCACTGCAGCCACCCAGCAGCCTCAGGTCGGAGGTGCAGTCCCTATGCCCTTTAGCCCAAGTAGGCCCCTGGGGAGTCTTGCAGGCTGGCCACGGCCCAGCCCACAGGGCCTGGAGCTCCAGAGGTTGGCCCACAAGAAAGGAGGCCAGGAGCTACATCATCCTAGAGTAGGTGGGAGCTATGAAAACCAGGATACCTGCTGGAAAAGGAAACCAACCAACAAAGAAACAACCAACAGGTAAAAACAGAAGAAGGGGAAGGAGGGAGTGGAACCCACACTAACCTAAATCCAGGGCCAATCTGGAAATATGCCTAAATGGTGGGGAAATTACTCAAAACAAACAATTGAACAAGAGCAAGAGAGAATCCTCAAAACCTTGTATGCATGGAAGAACCACCTTCAACACAACATGACCATCCTGAACCACAGAATACAAGACATGGTGGAAGGAGTGATCCTCAGTAAACCAGCTGGAGGGAAGGACCCACCAAAAAAAGACCCAACAACATCAAAACCCAGATACATACAGAGAGCCAACATAAATGAAAGCCCAAGACCAGGGAGCACAGGAGATCAAGGACACTGCACCACTGAATGTCACAGATCTTCTATCATAGAAGTTCACACCATAAACCCAGGGAGTCAGAACAGATCACAAGAAGAGTCTCACAAACAATGGGAAGACAAAGAAACAATCCCCAAATAAAAGGAAAGAAGAAAGCCCCAGAAAGAATACTAAATGAAATACAGGCAAGTCAACTATCAGGTATTGAGTTCAAAGCAATGGTTATAGAGAAACTCAATGAGCTCACAGAGAATTACCAAAAACTACAGGGAAACTAAAATGAACTCCTTGCAAACTATATCAACATGAAAAAGGAAATAGAAACTATCAACAAGAGCCAAGAGGAAATGAAGAATACAATTTCTGAACTGAAGAACACAGCAGAAGAAATCAAAAGCAGTCTCGAATGAAGCAGAGGATCAGATCAGGGAGCTCAGGGACAAAGTAGAAAAAAACACCCAGAAAGAGCAAGAAAAGGAAAACAGGCTCAGAAAGAATGAAGAGGAGTTAAGGGAACTGCTGGACAACATGAAACATAATAATATCTGTATAATAGGGATACCAGAAGGAGAAGAAGAATACCAAGGGGTAGAAAACCTGTTTGAAAAAATAATGATTGAAAACTTCCCTAATTCAATGAGAGAAAAAGTCACACAAATCCAGGAAACACAGAGAGTCCCAAACAAGAGGGCCCCAAAGAGTCCCACTGGAAGACACATCATAATTGTAATGGCAAAATTCCAAAACAAACAGAGAATCTTAAGGGCAGCAAGGGAGAAACAGGAAGTAACATACAAGGGAGCCCCGATAAGACTAGCAGCTGATTTCTCAAAGGCAAAGCTCCAGGTCACAAGGGAATGGCAAGAAATATTCGAAGTCATGAGAACCAGGGGCCTGCAACCAAAGCTACTTTACCCAGAAAGGCTCCCAATTAAAATGGAAGGCCAAATAAGGAGCTCTCCAGGCAAAAGAAACCTCAAAGAATATACCTTCTCCAAACAAGCTCTGCAAAAGATGCTAAAGGGTCTGCTTTAAGAACAAGAAGAAAATAGTGAAGAGACAGGAACACAGGTATGAAAAAAGGGCAATGAATGAGTACCTATCAGTAATAACCTTAAACATAAATGGATTAAATGACCCAATCAAAAGATGCAGAATAGCTGAATGGATAAGAAAGCAGGACCTAACATATGTTGCCTACAGGAGACGCACCTCAGGACAAAAGACCTACACAGACTGAAAGTGAAGCACTGGAAACCAATTTTACAAGTAAATGGAGAGAAAAAAAAAAAAAAAAAGCTGGGGTAGCAACAGTCATATCAAACAAAATAGAGTTAATAAAAAGAGCCATAAAAAGATACCCAGAAGGTCACTTCATAATACTCAGGAGAAGAATCCATTAACAAGACATAAACATTGTAAATATATATTCACTCTTTAGAGGTACACCCAAATACATAACAAAAATCTTGGAGGACTTCAAGAAAGATATTGACAGCAACAAAATTATACTAGGGGACTTTAATAGCCCACTGTCAAAAATGGATAGATCTTACAAACTAAATATCAACAAAGATATTGCAGCATTGAACAACGTCCTAGATCAAATTCACTTAACTGATTTTATATATATATGGCCTTTCATCTCAAAGAAGCAAAATACACATTCTTTTCAAGTGAACATGAAACATTTTCAAAGATAGATCACATGATAGGACCCAAAACAAGCCTCAACAAATTCAAGAAAATTGAAATCATATCAAGCATTTTCTCTGACCACAAGGGACTGAAACTAGAAACCAACCTCAAGGACAACCCCCAAAACACACAAACTCAAGGAGATTGAATAGCATGCTATTAAACAATGAATGGGTCAAGAACGAGATTATGGAAGAAATCAAAAACTTTCTGGAAACAAATGAAAATGAACTCAAACACTCCAAAACCTATGGGACACAGCAAAGGCAGTCCTGAGAGGGAAGTTCTTAGCAATATAGGCCTACCTAAAAAAGATAGAAACATTTCAAACAAACAACCTAACCCTATGCCTACAATAACTGGAGGAACAACAACAAAGACAGCCCAGAGCAAGCAGAAGGAAGGAAATAACCAAGATCAGAGCAGAACTAAATGACATAGAGACTAAAAGCACATTTCTAAGGATCAATGAATCCAGGAGCTGGTTCTTTGAAAAGATAAACAAAATCGACAAGCCTTTAAGTAGGCTCATCAAGAAGAAAAGAGACAGGATCCAAATAAACACAATTAGAAATGAAAGAGGAGAGATGACAACTGATTCCACAGAAATACAAAGGATTGTAAGAAATTACTATGAAGAACTGTATGCTAAGAAATTTGAAAACCTAGGTGAAATGGACACATCTCTAGAAAAATATAATCTTCATAAACTGAATGAAGAAGAAGCAGAAAACCTGAAAAGACCAATAACAGCAGATAAAATTGAAGCAGTCATCAAAAAACTCCCAACACACAAAAGCCCTGGACCAGATGGTTTCACAGGAGAATTCTATAAAGCATTTAAGGAAGAGCTAACCCCTATCTTTCACAGACTATTCGAAAAAATCCAAACTGGTGGAAGACTCCCCAACTCTTTTTATGAAGCCAGCATCATCCTAATCCCCAAACCAGATAAAGACAAAACAAAGAAAGAAAACTTCATGCCAATATCTCTGATGAACACAGACGCTAAAATTCTCAACAAAATATTAGCAAACCGCATGCAGCAATATATTAAAAAGATCATCCACCATGACCAAGTGGGATTCATCCCAGGGATGCAAGGATGGTGCAATATTCGCAAATCAATAAACATAATACATCACATCAACAACAGCAAAGACAAAAATCACATGATCATATCAATAGATGCAGAAAAAGCATTTGATAAGATACAACACCATTTTCTGATAAAAACACTCAGCAAAGTGGGAATACAGGGAGCATTCCTCAACATAATAAAGGCCATATATGAGAGACCTACAGCCAACATCATATTCAATGGACAAAAACTTAGAGCTTTCCCACTAAGATCAGGAAGAAGATAAGCATGCCCTCTCTCACCACTCCTATTCAACATCGTATTGGACATCCTGGCCATAGCAATCAGACAAGAAAAAGCAATAAAAGGCATCCAAATTGGAAAGGAGGAAATGAAACTGTCACTGTTTGCAGATGACATAATAGTGTCCATGGAAAATCCTATGGACTCCACCAAAAAACTACTCGACCTAATAAATGAATTTGGCCAAACAGCTGGAAACAAAGTCAATACTCAGAAATCAAAGGCATTCCTGTACACCAACAACAAAACTGCAGAAAGAGAAATCAGGAAAAAATCCCATTTGATATAGCAACAAGAAAAATAAAGTACCTAGGAATAAACCTAACCAAGGAGGTAAAAGACCTGTACTCGGAAAACTGCACAACATTGAAGAAAGAAATTAGGGAAGACACAAACAAATGGAAGCATGTACCATGCTCATGGATTGGAAGAATTAACATCATCAAAATGGCCATACTACCGAAAGCAATTTATAGATTCAATGCAATCCCTATTAGAGTACCCATGACATATTTCACAGATATAGAAAAAACATTTCAGAAATTTATATGGAACCATAAACGACCCTGAATAACTGCAGCAATTTTGAGAAAGAAGAACAAAGCAGGAGGGATCACAATACCTGATATCAAACTGTATTACAAGGCCACTGTAATCAAAACAGCCTGGTACTGGCATAAAAAGAGGCACATAGACCAATGGAACAGAACAGAGAGCCCAGAAATAAACTCAAGTCTTTACGGTCAATTAATATTTGACAAAGGAGGCAGGAGCATAAAATGGAGCAAAAACAGCCTCTTCAACAGATGGTGTTGGGAGATCTGTACAGCTACATGCAAAAAAATGAAACTCAATCACCAACTTATGCCATACACAAAAATAAACTCAAGATGGATAAAAGACTTAAATATAAGTTGTAACACCATAGAAGTCCTTGAGGAAAACATTGGCAGGATAATCTCAGACATTGTACGCAGCAACATCCTCACAGACATGTCCCCTAAAGCAAGGGACATAAAGGAAAGAATAAACAAATGGGACCTCATCAAAATAAAAAGCTTCTGCAAGGCTAAAGAAAACAGCACCAAATTACAAAGAGAAACAACAGTATGGGAAAACATAATTGCCAATGATACCTCAGACAAGGGCCTGATCTCCAAAATATATAAAGAGCTCACATGGCTGCACTCCAGGAAGACAAACAAACCAATTAAAAAATGGGCAAAGGACTTGAACAGACACTTCTCCAAGGAAGACTTACTGAGGGCCCAGAGACATATGAGAAGATGCTCAGCATCACTAGCCATAAGAGAGATGAAAATTAAAACCACAATGAGGTACCATCTCACACCAGTCAGAATGGCTAACATAAACAAATCCACAAACAAATGTTGGAGAGGATGCGGAGAAAAGGGAACCCTAGTGCACTGTTGGTGGGAATGCAGACTGGTGAGGCCACTGTGGGAAACAGTATGGAATTTCCTCACAAAACTAAAAATGGAACTGCCCTTTGACCCAGCAATTCCGCTGCTGGGATTATACCCTAAGAACCCTGAAACACCAATCCAAAAGAACCTGTGCACCCCAATGTTCACAGCAGCACAATTTACAATAGCCAAGTACTGATAGCAACCTAGGTGCCCATCAGCAAACGAGTGGATCCAAAAACTATGGTATATTTACACAATGGAATTCTACGCAGCACAGAGAAAGAAGGAGCTTATATCCTTTGCAACAGCATGGATGAAACTGGAGAGCATTATGCTAAGTGACATAAGCCAGGCGGTGATGGGCAAATACCATATGATCTCACCTTTTACTGGAACATAATCAAAAAAAGAAAAAAGTAAACAAAATACAACCAGAGACACTGAGGTTGGGAACAGTCTAGCAGTGGCCAGGGGGGAGTGGGGTGGGTACAGTGGGAAGAGGGGATTGCAGGAACTATTATAAAGGACACATGGACAAAATCGGGGGGGATGGTGGGGGTGGGGGAGGGAGGTGGGTTCAGCTGGGGTGGGGGGGAGGGAAGGGGAGAAAAGGCATACAACTGTAATTGAATAACAATAATAATTTTTTAAAAAAGCAAAAGAAGCTTGAAACAGAGATTCCATTTCTTATTAATCCAAAATCTATGACAATGTTTTCATACAAAGGGGTCTATATATTTTCAGCAAAAAAGAATTTGTAAAACAATTTATAAAATATATTGAACACTTTGAAAAGCAACAAAAATAATTATTTTAGTGATATTATGGACACTCTCTTTCAATTTAGAGTCATCTTAACTTTCTTACCTAATCTAGTGGTTATTCTATTTCTTATATGTACATACACATATTTATATATCCATGTACACTACATATCTTCAAAACCTGAGACAGGCTAAGTCAATCATGAGCAAAACAGTACTGAAAATCCAGGCAAATCCATAGATTTGGTCTAAAATCATGAATCTAAAAAATAAATCATTGCAGTGAACTGAGATAAATGTTATGATGGAGGAAAAACAGGTCTCCATGGAAGACTGAGGACAGGCATCAAACATAAAAAGTAAGAAGCAAAAACAAAAGCAAGTTCTGGAGATGGGCAAGCTATACAGACAGAGGACAAGTGGCCCACTTCAATACAGTACAGGGAAAGCTTGGGGTCAGAAAGGTAGAGACTATAGACAAAGAGACCTATGGACTTTAAGTATTTAAAACACAGTTTCACTAGAACTTATTTTTGAGCAAACTCAAAGATCCCCAGATAAAATACTCTTCTGGTGGCAACACTATATATTTATTTTGCCTGTTGTTAAAACTCAAATCGTGGAATCACAAGGCACAAACCCTTCTGGATATATCTTTTTGCTCAGCATTACTTTGGGAGTTTTCCATGTTATTGGAAGTAGCAGGTGTTTAGTTTGCATTGCTATGTAGAGCGCATTGAGTTAACATATTACTTTATTTATCTGGTGTACTGTTGTGGATAGTTGGGTTATTATCAGATTTTAGATATTATAAATAATAAAAATATAAACATTCCTGTATATTTATAATGAGAGTGTGTTAGAGTTCTTCTGAAAGCAGAAGTACGTTGTCAGGTATAAGATAAATAATGAAAAAGGCTAATAGTCACTTTTATATTTTTTTATGACCCTGGTGAGCCATACTTAATTTTTGGACTAATTATAAGGAATCTTTTTCTCAACTAGTGATTATTGAGACTTCAAAAATGGCAAATATTTTATTTCATAGCACTCAATATGTAAGGTCAAATCTAATACAATATGAATTAGAAATTAAACTAAGAAGAATTTCAGAAGAGCACAGAGAAAAATAGGAGCAAAATTAGAAAGATGGTTCTTCCCTATATGAGGGGTTCAGGCTATATCCTCACCATTTGTGGTAGATCTTAGGACAATGCAATAAAGAAATATACCTTTTAAAACTATCATTCTATTGATGTGGAGATGAGCTGAAGGATATTCAGAGAGGAGCAGTAGGAGGCCTTTCACTAATTCTGGATAGAACCAAATAAAGACAACCAGGGGAAAATAAATAAATGCTGTCAGTATTTCAAAAAAAAAACCAATGTGTGGATCTCTGAAAATTTGAAAATTAGATGACACTATCAACTCTCATCCATAGAAACTCATAGTTCTGCACTTTCAAATTTTACATCCAGTCCAGGGGATCATAGATCCTATGTGAGATTCACCAACTAAAACCATATTCAGATGCTCTGGACTGCATAAACATAAATTAATATTAAGAGAACATGTAGATGGGTTGGAGAGAGGGAGGTGTCCATATGTTGTTTGGCTTTAAGAAACAATTATTCACACCTTTCTTTCCCTTCTCTCACTTTAAATGTAATAGATAAATGAAACATAAGAAGCATAAATGAAATTCAAATGTCAGGTATTTGCAAATAAAGCTGTTTGGAAATGATGCTTGGGTAAATAAAGACCACACGTGGCCTTCTGAATACGTCATTCAATTAAATTTAACTTTTGATCACACGAAAAACATAGACTTCCTAAGGACAAAAGGTATCAATCATGTGCCCCATTTTATACATAAGGTTTCTGTATGTTTTACTGACAGTTGCTTCTGGAAAAAAAAATCTTAGAAAGAACTCAGTGGAAAAGTACTTAGTTCTTCCTTTCAAACTCAGAAATCAGAGGTTTTGTTGGGGTATGGAGAGCTGTTCTCTTGTACTCTTTTTTTTTTTTTTACATTTTACAGATATATTTCTACTTTATTATTCTTTCCTCAAAAAAGAAAAAAAAATCTATACGTGTTTATAAAATTTATCCTATTTTGTTTGTCTAATTCATTAATCCAAGTCTTGACTTTATTATAGATATTCAATAATTCCAACCATAATAAAATTTTTCAATCTAATTTTGTTCGTTTCCTCCCCTTTATACTCCCCTACCCTGCACCCCTACCTCCCACCAGCATTCCTGCCTGCCCCCTTAGTTCATGTCCATGGGTCGTGCAAATAAGTTCTTTGGCTTCTCTATCTCCTATACTATTCTTAAACTCCCCCTATCTATTTTGTAGCTACTAATTATGCCCCTCGTTCCCTATACTTTTTCCTTCATTCTCCCCCACCCCCTCCCACTGATAACCCTCCATGTGATCTCCATTTCTGTGGTTGTGTTCCTGTTCTGGTTGTTTGCTTAGTTTGTTTTTATTTTATTTTATTTATTTATTTTTTTAGATTCAGTTGCTGATAGTTTAGATTCAGTTGTGAGTTTGTTGTCATTATAACATTAGTTGTCATTCTTTTTTCTTAGATAAGTCCCTTTAATATTCCATATAAGAAGGGCTTGGTAATGATGAACTCCTTTAACTGTAACTTATCTGGGAAGCACTTTATCTGCCCTTCCATTCTCCTGTGCTCTTAATTCATGTGCAAAGGTAGAAAAACTATTAGGGAAAAAAATGTCTCTCTGAGAAGACCCCATCACTCCTCTTAAAGGAGATGCTGGGTTAGGGCATTCAGAAGGATTTCTTCTGGGAAGAAAATTGGGGGGTGTCTAGTGTTATGGGTTTTTTTTTAATTACAGTTGCTAGATTTAGCACATAAAATGCATGATACCTACTTAAATGTGAAGTTCAAGCATCACTAAATTATTTAGTTTAAGTATATCTTATACACTATTTGGGGCATGCTTATTAAAAAATGTAGTTTTTTAAATCACTCCTTTTTTCACTATAAACCTCCCACACTGCCTTCCTTTATATGTTCCTGGTTTATTTAATATATTATGGTTGGACGAGTATCGAAAACCTCTCTTTCTCCTACAAATTCTGCTCTTTACATTGAAAGGCACTTTTGAACAAACTCACCAGTCATTTGCTCCCCAAATTTGTATTCAGATATATCTTCAATATCTACAGGCAAAATGTTCTGTTTGGGGGTCAAATCTCTCCAGCTTTTTGCTGTCACCACCCTCTTCTCTACTGCTTCAATTTCAACCCTTGTTCAAAGCTCCCCAGTGCCATTTTTATAGGTAGTCTGAATTAGAGTGATTCTAGTTTGGAGTGATTGTTTTTTCTTTCAGAAATTCTATAATAATATGGCAGATACATTTCTGAGATAATCATAGAGTGAAGTACAACCATTCTTAGAAAATTTATTTCAGAATAATGTTCTATTTCTTTATTCCTTTAAAAGAACTGTTGGGTGAGTATAATGTGTTCAGATGATTTCATACCCATGTTTGTACAATTGATGTATTTTTGAGAGGTAATCAAAAGTGATTCCAAAAACTTTTGATTTTTTGCTTTACTGTCTTTGGAGGCTGTGACAATTTCAAACATTTGAGCTAGGAATGAGGACATCTTGTGACTTCCCCTTCTCTGGTCCCCTTTTCCTGGTTCTCCTGACCAAAAGACTACACCAGCATTCACTTCCATAATTCTCTTTGTCCTTCTGACAGATACCTCAGGGCTGTTTCTCTGTGTCTTTCCATTCAGTACCCTTTTCTTTTAAAATATTCTCCTCATGACCATTACCTTTTGATTATTTATGTGTCAATTCGAATATCAGTCCTGAGAAAAATTCCCTGATCATTTCTAGCTAAAATAGCTCTCCCATCCCTTTCATTTTTTGGTTTTATCCTCTATATAGAAATTAACTTCCCTCCTTCCTCCCCTTCCCTCTTCTCTTTCACTCCCTCTTTATTTTTATTTTTTCCCTTTCCTTCTCTTTTGCTTTATATCCATGGATGGAAGCTAATGGAGAAAAGGGGCTACACCCCATACACCATTTTGCTCTCAGCATCCCAACAGTGCCTAATGTATGATAATGTGTTTAAAATATCTGCTGCATAGCTAATGGATTGATCAACTGACTGAATGATCCTGAGAGGGAAATAAGCCATAGATAAGCAAGACCCATTTCTAATAAAATAGCTCTGGTGTTGGGGTGCTCACAGGCTGTGAAAGAATTCACAAACAGAAGAAAATGCAGAGAGCAAAGTACTTTCCTAAGAGAGGGGAGAAAGGGCTAGGCATGGAGGTATGCAACAGTACTGAAGGGTGAGAGCTTTGAGCTTTTATTGACTTATAATTGGATTATAAAAGGGCTGGGCTGGTATGGGCGTTGCAACACAGGAGGTTTTGAGTGGTTTTGCATAAACTGCAGTTTGCTCCAATGTTATCTTTTGCCTGTGGTTGTGGAGGGCAGTTAGTCATGTTTTGCTCTTGGTTTTCCAGTAGTGTTCCGGTCCTGGGGACATAAACTCAGAGGAGTAAAATGGTAGTCATGTTTAACAAGGCCATGGGCCTGCTTAGCAAATGGTGACACAATAGGAAATGGTGCTGGATTTGTCCTTTCATTTGGGAAGAATGTGCTAGTGAGGTATATGTATCTCTTTCTGGAATCATGTTAGGGCACAGAAGGAGTCCAGAAGCCCAATAATAGGGCTATGTCAGGAATGTCAGGGCACCAAAACACACTGAACATGTTACCTGTAGAAGTTATACTTCAAAACTGAACTCTTTTGACTTCTCCAATAGCATCAAGTTAAGGTTACCATAAGCCACCATTTACAACAAAATGTGGACAGAATATGTATTTGCTGTTAGCAATGTGTAAACTATTTTTATGGGTTAATAAAGCTTATTCTGACAGTGTTATGTATGTGTTTACAATCTTTTAAAATTGTAAAAGTCACTCTTGGCTTGGGTACAAGTCAGATTTAGCCCAAAGTCCATACTTTGTCTACCTCTGATGTAGCTCATTCTTCAGTTCTTGAAATGAGATTACTGTCTTGTTACCTCACTTCTTGAATTTGTAACCTCTCTAGTACACCAGGACTTCTAGGATTACTCATTGCTTTACTCTCTTTTATTCTAGAATTCCTTGTTTCTGTCACACAACAACTGACTTTAGTCTTGTCTTCTCATTCTCTGTCCTCCATCAAATAAATATCAGAAGTTAAATAGTTTCTCAAGATGCAATGCTGATATTGTCAACAGCATTTCGCAGGACTCCACTACTTACTGAATTCCAATCAGCAGGTTTTAATCAGGACTGAGAACACATTGGTCATCCATGGCAGGCCTGTCACAGCTGATGGTTATACTAAACTGGTTCTTGATGTATTGCTTTGCTACCACATTCTGGCTTCCAAACTTGGCTTCTTTCAAAACATGTAGACAAATTTGTCACTTCATTTCTTGCTTTCACATTGTTTGTGGGTTAGTCCCAAATGATTTTTCTCTTCTGTCTTGCCATCCCATTTCATTCTAGTGTCTTACCAAATGTATGATCTTTACCTCACCATTTTTAACATTGATCCAATCTTGATATCATGGGACTGTGTTTCTTCCCTAATTATACACTAATTTTCTTGTGTATTTATTCTTGTCATGATAATTAACTCTTTCATTTCTATTTAAAAATATATTGATGTCTCCTTTATCAAAAATGATTAAGCACATAATATTTCTTCCCTTTACAAAGCCATGCACTTTTGATCAATATCTTTCAATTACAGTTAATGTTGTCACAAGTATTGATGAGGATTGATGAGTTCAAACTAGTTAATTTACTTTCTTTCATCTTTCCATGCTACCCACTGACTCATTAGTTGTGTGAATAGAAAAACTACAATCTCATGCTCATCCTACCCTTCTTCCAAAATAACTTAAATAATCATCTGTCCCTCTGACTTTCCAAATCATTGGATACTTATTAATTATTTAGATAGATCCATTAAAATCTTTAATGTTTCACTTATTTATGTCTTCTTCAATTTATTTCTTCAGTTTCTTATAATTTTTCAAATACAGGTCTTTTAAATCTTTCATTAAATTTATTCCTAGGCATTTTTAATGTAATTTTAATGGAATTATTTACTCAGCTGCCATTTCTAATTGTTCATTATTGATGTATAAGAATGCAACTATTTTTTAAATATTTATGTGATATCTTTCTACTTTACTGAATTAATTTATTAGTTCTAGCAGCTTTTTTTGGTGGAATCTTTAGGGTACCTGGAGACTATTAAGTTAAGTGAAGTAGACCAGTCAGGGAAAGACAAGTACCATATGATTTCAATTATATGTGGAATCTAATGAACAAAATAAACTGACAAACAAAATAGGAACAGCCTCATAGGTACAGAACACAGACTGAAAATTGTCAGAGGGGATGGGTGTTGGGGGGGTAGGTGAAAAGGTGAAGGGATTAAGCAAAATAAACCTTCGTAGACACAGACAACAGTATGTGATTAACAGAGAAAAAGATAGTAGAGTGAGTAGAAGAGGGTAAATAGGGGATAAATGGTGATGGAAGGACACTTAATTTGAGATGGTGAACACACAATACAAAGTACAGAGGATGTATTATAGAATTGTACACCTGAAACCTATACAATTTTATTAACCAATGTCATCCCAATAAATTCAATAAAAATTAAAAATATTTTAATGTTTCCGAAATTAGATTTATTTACTTATTTATTTTTAATTTAAAAATTAGACTTTTTATCTTAAGGTAATTGTAGATCTATAAGCAGTGTAAGAAATCATACAGAGAGATCTCATGTACCCTTCACCCAGTTCCCTGAATGGCAACATTTTGCAAAACCATACTTTATTTTTTAATGCTTTTTATTTTTTTAATTTTTAAATTATTTTATTGTTGTTCAATTACAGTTGTCTGCATTTTCTCCCCACCCTTCTACCAGAAATTATATTTAAAAATACTTTTCTTAAATATTGAAGCACAAACTAAATTGTATTAACTGAATTGTTTGCAATACAAAATAGAATCTTTTATTTCAATTTAATAAAGTGTGTATATTAAAAATTGTCTATGAAGAAAACTCTAGGTAAGTAGTCTCTAAATTTTCTTTGTTTAAATCTCATGCAACCTACAGTTTTACTTAGTTAACGAATATTAACCCCATGCCTTCCATGTTATAAGAACACATTATATATCAGCACTTCAAAAACTGTCATGAGCTGAATTCAAACATCTATACAAAAGCCAATGAACATATTGAGTTATTACATGTGATAATGTTGTGCAGGGAATATTTTCATTGATTTTACTTATCTTTGGATGTCCAATAGTGTTTATAAAATATATGCATGCTACATTGATTTTTCACTTTATTATTTTATGCTTATGAGTAAAAAATGCAAGACCATAAGCTGAATAGATTTCATTGTATTAGAAAAATTAAGAGAGTTGTGGTTAATCATCAAGTGTGCTACAAAGCAATAATATTTTAGCCCTAAGCAGATGATTCCTTGGCCTTTGCAAGATTTCCTTGTGTTCTATTTTTAGGTAAATAAAAATATTTAGCACCATGTCCATAATTCTGTAAATATATTAGTGAATATTTAATCTGGAAATGAAGCATAAAAATGAATGTTACAAACTGTGTATTGCTGTGAATGTATTTCCCCTTATAACTGGTCACATGTTATAAGAAAACATGTTTTCACTTTCATTATTATATTCATAATTAGGAACTTACTGTATATGAGAGTGGGGTTTCCTTGAACTTGAATTTAGAGTTATTTTCATTCTTTTAATAAATAGGCTTCATACAAGTGAAAATAAAATTGTTTCAGTGCACGTTCTTTTAGAAAAATGTTGGAAATAGGATATTATGGGGAAGCATTAATATAATCAACAACATTTTAAACATAATGATTGCTCTTCAACTACCATTCTACTCATGATGAAATAGTAATTGATTTCATTTCATCCCTCAAGATTTAATTCACAGAATTTTAGCTTCATCAGCAATCATTTTCTTTTGATGCTTAACAGCTTCAAAATAGTTTTGTTGTACCAATACTAAAAATGTGTCATCAGGAGATGTGAAAAATAATTGATTCATCCTCAATTTCTTAAGATTATATTTTGGATTATCTCAAAATTTAATCTGAAGCAAATCAGGATATTAGGAGCTTTTTACTACTAAATTTTGTTTTTAAATTTTTAATTACAGTTTACATTCTTTATTACTCTATATTAGTTTCAGATGCACAGGTTAGTGGTTAGACAATCATTTACTTTACAGAGTTCTCCCCTGATATTTCCAGTACCCACATGGCACCATGCATAGTTACTGCAGTATTATTGACTATATTCCCTGTGGTGTACTTTACATCACCATGAGTATTCTGTGACTACCAATCCGTACTTCTTAATCTCTTCACCTTTTTCACCCAGCTCCTATTCACCACTCCCTTTCCTTCTGGCAACTCAAGAGATGTATACCTACCTACCCATATAGACCTTTCAAAACCCGCTTTTGTTTGCAGTAAGGCCAGTTTAATAAATAATGATTCAACTTCAATTTTGTTAGCTTACCATAGATTTTGAAGAATGATAAAATAGAATTGTCCAATATTACATTTTTATTACATATGTGCATAAATGAAATTTACTCACAAATGAACAAAAACTACCAAAAATGCAATTTTATATTCTCACAGGTTTTTTTTTAAAGTATAAAGGAAGTAATGCTCAAAAAGTTGCTAGGTAAACTAAAAATTGATGTAACAACAACAACAGAAAAAACATTACTCCTAATCTCTGATAACAAATACCTACAACTGAATTGCTAGAATAATTTTGAAAGTTTGGTAATTGAAAATTTCATTAAAGACATACAGCTATTATTGGTTTGTCTTGTAAGATTTTAACATTTTTTAGAAATTAAAAGCTGTACATCTAAAAAAATTGATATTTATCCAAAGAATAGTAGAACACTGTATATACATAACTGCATATGCACAATCCTGGAAAATATACATTATTAGTTGTTTTTGCAGAAAATTATTTAGGAAGGAAAATAAACTTTAAGTCACAGAACTTTAATTTTAAAATAAATTTAATGGTATATAATAATCATTTGCTAGTGTAAATTCTACTTGGATTCATCAAAAGTATATATAAAATACCTTTTATTCATAATTAAATGAAGTCTTGGTAAATTTAGCTATTTATACCTTCATAATTAAGGTTAGTATCCAATTCTACTAACAAACACCTCACTATACTAGCCAAATAAGGCAGAAATACCTATAGAGTTTGATCATATTTTTATACATTTATGATAAAGTGCAGCTACTATAGTTACTAATAAACAAATTTCAAAGCTTAATTCCTTAAAGCCATTATACACAAAAGCAAACAGTTGTAACCTATGTTTCCTAACATCCGAATTACCTTTGAGTTCCTGAATCCCATACTTTCTTATAAAACATTTTTAGACAGACACACATATGAGATGAACATTTAAAGAACAATTCTATCTTTGTGTTAAAATATATTTTGATGACTTATTTTTTTGCTCATTAACCATACCAAAATATCATCTACTTAATTCCATTTTGTTTCTGATAACACATGCACAACATTCGATACATTGATCATTAAAAATCTCTAGTTATAGAGGAAATTTTGGTAAAATCTAAACAAGCTACATATGCATTGACTCTTTAACCCAATAATCTCATTTTGAGGAATTTACCCTGAAAGTACAGCTCCACAGATGTGAAATCACAAGATACAGGTTATTTATAAAATATTATTTGAAATAGCAAAGTATTGAAAATCACTTGTGTTTATTCACAAAGCACTGGTAAAACAAACATTTAAAAATACAAAACATATGATTTATGTACTAAATGGATCCTGGTGTTTCCTATTTTTGCCAGCATTTATGAAATTGTGGACTCTACACATTTCTTTTTTTTTTGTATTGCAAAATGTATAACATTTATTCATATACAGACAAAAAGGTACACATTCTACTAAATAGTTCAACAACAAAAAAATACAGCTGTCCTCACCTAGTTTTATAAATACTTTCAAAAAAGGGGTAGAAATAAATACAGGGTTGGGCCATGTCATATACATAAAATAGTCATCTCTACATATACTTTGTTTAATTTCTGATTTTTAAGTCTTCATGAACTTTTTTTTTTCAATTTTAGCTGAATGGACACCAAGGTAAGCACATAGTGAAAAATTCTCTGTACAAGGTTACAAATGTAATGACAAATTTGTCCATTTTAAAATAATTAAGATTTATACCCAACACATAGAACCCTTCACTGAGATTTGTGTTTATAACCTAACAAATGACATTCCAGGCAACTTTATAAAATTTTAACCAGCCTACATTGACATAAACATTGATCATAATCAAAGATATTTCTTGCTCTACACATTTCTTAACATGATACAATGAAGTTCACGAGTATGAAACAATACCCATAAAGGGGAGAGGAGGCGATTCTTTGCTTGAGAAAGTTTGCATAATAAATCTAAAAGCAATTACAAAACTAGAAAGTCACTGTTTTGGAATTGCCAAAGTGATCACTATTTTCAGCAAAGCTAGCCAATGGATGCTAAATTTGTTGAGTGAAAATGTGTTAGGGAAAAGAATATTCCCATGCTCATAAGCACAGGAGAAATCACGAGATTTCTCACATCTTAATTACAAGGGGAAAAATAAAGTCATTCTAGTGGAGATGTTGCAACCTTGTCAAAATTAGAAAACTTAGGATCACAAATTATGGAGCAAACTGATATTATGAACCTATGAATCAGATGACATAGAAAGTACACAAGTCACCTGTACTATATTAAAAAAAAATGTAACCTGAATCTTATTGTGACCTAAAAATCAGGGAAATACAGATTTGACAGATTCTACAAAAGAACTGATTTGGGCCTTTCAAAAATATCAATGTGATATAAAAAAAATTGGGAGATTCTTCTAGAATAAAGGATTTTATAGATAAATGACAAGCAAATGTTACTGTTGATAATTGTTTGAGTCCTCATTCAAACATACAGGAAAGAATATCTTTACAGATATTTGAGTAAATTAAAATTAAGAACTTTAAAATAGATTATATTGTTGGGCTATTGTATGTTATAATGTTAAATTTATGGGTTGCGATAATAATGTTGTAGTAAGAGACAGCAAATGAGACACACTGTTAACCATAGGTGAATCCAAGCACTACGTTAGCTGTAAAGTTTTCAAAATAGAACACAAGGACTATAGTTAAGGACTAAAGTCATCATATTCTTTAGTTAAGGACTTTTTGTCATCATATTTTTATAATTTTTCAATTATTAAATCAGGTAGTTTGGTTTATCTGTTCACATATATATTGCAAATAAAGTCTGACCTGTATAAAAATAAAATACATGTAAAAACAAGCAACCAATTAACCTTAATCATAAAAGCTTATCCAAAATCTAAATCGAACATAAAGCTTACTTGGTACCTCGGGAATTTATTAAACCTAAGGGTGGGGCATTGCCAAAAACAAGAGTTAGAGAATAATCGCCGTACCTTCTGTGTCCATAATATTAAAACACACAGTAGACTTCACATGTACCCTCACTGGATTGAGCCTCAATTTTCCCCGGGGGACACCAGCTCACCATTGCACACTTTGGTGTCCTTTCTCCCCACCGCCCCGGCTCTGTCTCTGTTTCCGTACATTCTCTGGTGATTCCTGGGACCAGCTTCCTGATAAATCACCAACACTTGCTCTTTACCTCAGGCTCTGCTTCCAGAAACCCTCAAACCAAGACTACCTGAGAAAATGCTGGTCAGCTGGTTAGCTCCTGTCAGCACGCACGGAAAGTGGTGATTAATACCCTTAAAATAACGATTTCTGTGCAAACGTTGATTCCCCTTAGTAACAGTTTTATTTTATTTTATCTGATCAAATATATCAATCCTACATAACCTCCAGCACCAAGACATATAGAATTTTTTCTAAGCAAGTTTTTACAATCAAAACAGACCTTTATTGGGGAAGAATAGCTGTTTATATTTTCAAATCAATTATTTGCCACTGTAATAGGGTTCTTGCTGATTTTTTCTCTAATTTTTTAAAAACAACTCTCAATGTTTCCAGGTATTTTTACTTTCATTAATATATACATGAAAAAGAAGTGTTAATCTGAAACTAAAGGTGGTGGACAAATTTTAATCAAATGGAAAGAAAAAATACGACAGCAGTTTGATTTAGTATGAAAAATTTGGCACAGTTTTAAATATGACCCTACTTCATGACTATGGAAGGGAACATATTAATGTCTTAAGTGAAAGTAAGGCAAGCATTGACATAAAATATTTGTTATAATGTAATTTTAAATATATTATTATTTCTTAACTACCGAAATTGTAGATAGCCAAATGTTTAAATTTACTATATTTAGTCAATGGTAATAAATGTAAGTGGAGATGGGAGGTAGAAAAATTTTCCTTCGGCAGAAACCAATGTGTTTAAAATTGGTGAGAGCCTTTAGACATTAAACATTTCCTTCAAGAGAAAGTGGGAAAAAATGAAAAACTTACAATTAGTGATAAAGCTTTCTACCAAAGCAATGAAAACTCTGTAATGGACAATAAAAATTAGTTTTGGCTATCAAGGGAAAAAAGAAAATTTGACAGAGCTATACTCAAAATTTCCTCATCCACTATGGAGAGAAAATATTAGCATTCTGCCTTTTATCTTTTTATTCTTTCCTTACAGAAAACTAGGAGAATGAAGAGTGTGAGAATATTAACACTTGATATATCCCTTGATTCATATATACAACCTATTGTACAAAATATTGTAGCTTTGATTTCCACGATCTTCCACTCATTTTCTCTAATACATTTTAAAGCCATCAGTGAAATTCTGATTAGTATTGTTGCAATCTTATAGATTCATTCTGACCAGCTGTATTTATATAGAGAATACTGAATAAAGCTGAAAATATGTTTTTAAGAACTGTATCTTACATCTAACTGAAACTGCTTCATTGTTCTAAGCATGCATTTTTTAAGTAGTTAGGACATTTTAAAATCTGTAGACTAAGAATTTGAGTGACTAAGATTTTGGAATATCACTGAAAGACAACTACTCTACTGAAATAATTTAAAATATTTAGAAATGCTGTCAAAATTTGTATTGCAGATTTTCTCCCAAATATAGAAAAGGAAAACCATCATTGGTTAAAGAAGAGAGACAAACAAGTATAAGCTGGAGACTAGTGGAATGGGACAGAATTTCAGAAAGTGATTTTCCTTCTCAGTGCAGCCTGAATCCCGTTTGCTGCTCTCCTGATTCCAAAGGATGGAAAGGAGCCTGGGCTTCAGCCACTACTACGTTTGAAGCATACACTTAGCCATGACTGAGAACTGATATTATTGACAAAGAGTAAATAAAGGTGAAATAAAAATGGGATTTGGCTGAAAGGACACTAGAAGATACTGGGTCACTAAATGAAACAGCAATTTATCAGATCTGAAACCACAAAAATACTGCTAACCAAGCAAAATAAAAAATATAAATTTTTAATAGTATGATTGATCAGAAGCCAAATAGAATCTGGTCTTTTTATAACTTTTATTGGTATTTTGTCCTCATCTTTTAAAATAATTGCTGGTTTAAACACGATGTTTTTATAATACCTTTAAATTTTCTTATAATGGTATTAAATATTTTACATTAAAAAACAAAATACATTTTGCAATGTATACCTAATTGCAATAGTTGCTAATAAAATTTTCAATTGCATTGAATTTAAAATTTTCCAAAGCATATTAATAAATGCTATTCATTTATTCCTCATGATCTTTTTAAGGTGATTACCTTAATTTTTTTTCATCTTACAATATATTTACAATGTGTCTATTCCATACTATGCTTGGTGATAGGCTTTTCTGGTGTAGTTTCCACATGCAGGGAGAGATACATTCCAGCTTCAAAAATCAGCAGTTACACAGTAAAAACAACTGCCCAGAGGAAAACAGCCCTTCCTCATCTCAGTGCGATCTCTACCAGATAATCAAATTTCTTTCCTCCTTCTACTCCTCCTCCTCTTCTTCCTTCTTTTTCTTATCCTTCTTTTTCTACTTCTCTTTTCCTTTAGGGTAGAAGCTTATAAAATCAGAGACCAAGTGTTTTTTTTTTTAATGTTATTAGAAATAACTTGTGAGCAATTATATACACCCAGGTATTGATTTCTTTCTTTTTTCTTTACAGGTATTTATTTCTAACACATAGAAATCACACAAATTAATTGTCATTTTTACAACTTTATGAGTTGTATACCCATCTGGTAATAATATTATAAAGTAATATAATCTCTAGATGTAGACAGTAAGGTACCTTAAGCATAAAGGAATATAAAATGAAATCACATTATGTCCTCATCTGTATAAGAATTCATAAAAACACTGTAATCTGTCTGTGAGTGAAGCTGCTGTACATATCTTGCTGCATTTTAGATTCTGGAAGAAAAACATGCTCTCTGTGAGTCATCATGAAGGGAGAGAGCACCCGGAAGCCTTCACATGGGTTTCACCAGACTTACCCCATGTTTTCAATTTATATTTACAGTTTTGTTGAAACTTTGATTGGTTACTTTAAATTCTATTATACAGTAAATGGTGCAATATACTTTATTTTCTAATTTCAGTGTAATCTGAATAAAGCTTAATTAAAATATGCTACTTAATAATTGACTGTTAATAAGGAATATTAAAAAGGTGCTTTAATATATAATTAACCAATCACTATTATAGCAAACATTAGCTATATGACAATAGTAAGTTATATTGGTGGGGAATAAAGTTGCATTCAAAACAAAATCAAATTAAAACTAACATAAAATGTTTATTTATTTTACATAAAATATAAAGCCCCAAAAGTAAAAGATACTGAAAGACTACTGCATTGAAAACTATTAGATTACAAAGTCACCATGAGCCATTGAACTTATGACCATCCATTTTCTATGTGATGCCAGCTGAACTGCAGCAAACATACTCACGGTGTATCAGCCTCTATTTCTACTGTAATCAAATCCCTGGTCAGGTCCTTCCTCTCCCCACTCCCCTTTTTAGTTTAAACAATGGAGAACACACCTGCATTCTGCATACTTTAAAATGGATCCGTTCATCCATTGCGCACTTCTAAAATGAAAATATAATTTCATAATTTACTCAAAGAGCACCTAATTTTAATTTTGAAGCTTATCAGATGTTCTTATCAATGTAGGGTGACATTTTATTTTTTCTGGATACTCACTGTTGGAGATAGAACAAAGCAATGAACTTCCAAACATAAAACATGATGCCCTTTCAGTGTAAATAAAGTCTGATGTGCTGATCTTCCTGGAATGACACTGCACTTGCCACTTAAAAAAAATGTATTTTAGTGACTGAAAAATAAAAAATAAAATCTGGCAAAGCCATGAGTAGAAGCACTTCTCACTAGTTATTTACTTTACAAAAAAATCAGAAAAAGGTGAAATAAATGAAAGAGGTTTGTTTTATTTATTTTTAATAAAAACATTATAGTGAGAACATTATTCTGGGGGATCATCTCTGGCAGTCATTCTAAAATATTGGGATGTATACCTCAAAGATGAACACTGTTTTGATCACCTTTATATATTTATAGTCCACTATCCCAACAGTGCATTCTTCACACTCATTCTGTAGATATTATTACTAAAAGGCAAACAAACATAGGCATTTCTATGTAAAATATGACAAAGGTGAATTATAAAGTACTTACAAAGAGAAATTTCATGTTATCACTTCTGCAATTTCTTGTTTAAGTAAGTTATACTTAAACATAATAACAATGGGTGCACAAATCTGAGTTAATTTGTTCACTAAATATATATTTATGATATATGATAATCTTAACCTAACATGCTTATTTTATCTCCAAGTTAGATTTCGCTTCTAATCTACCACTTATACGAGGCCATATGGTATTCATATGTGTATTGTAAGATACAACTATTTAAAAATTTTTCTTACCCACATTTCATCATCACTTTGATATGCTTAAATATGTACTTTTAATTGTTATCAAAATTTATGTGTTAATAATCTGTCTGCAATACTTGAAATGTAATATTTTGAAGGTACCATATTTTGCCATGTATAATATGCTCCCATGTATAATGCACACCCATGTATTTGGCCCAAACTTTCAAGAAAAAAAAATTGCTTTAATTTCTTAATTCTATTACTTATTTGCATTTACAAACAAAACTGATTATTGTATTCCAGGCTATTATTTTGCATCTGGCTATCAACATTGTTTTCTAGAGTTATGCTTTTAATGCATAAGCATAAATAAATTAAAACATTTACATAGATATGGAATTAATACTACCCATGTATGATACACATCCTTATTTTTCCCTCAAAAATTTGGGCAAAAATGTATGCATTATACATGGCAAAAATGGTAATTTGGAAATGGTATATAAGACAATTCATCTGAAATTAAAATCAGATAATTTTTCCACAAATATATGTATGTTATATAATATTTCTGTATAGAGTATCACACGGTTAAGAATTTAATATATTCCTAGACAAATCTTACAAAATATTATGGCCAACTGAATTTGGATTAAGACAATACAATATATTAGATTGCACATCTCCTATTTATATCAAATGTTTTTTTGAAGTGTCATTTCATAAATGCAGTTGTTTCAAGAGTTTTCAATAGACCTTCAGAGGCAGAAAAGAAAACACTGAAGCTTATAGAGTCAGAATCCAAACATTCATTGCTTTTCCATTGTCATTATATGTTTGGGATATTTTTTGCAAGGTGAAAGAGGTGAGTTATGGATTTATTTTATTGATTGGTTCCATGGAAAATGATGATGACACCTTGAATTTTATAAAGGCCAATCCAACGAAAGTGATTTTATGGATTGAGTAGTTTAATCTAAATTTTCAGTTTATGGATGCATGCTCTGCATTATATAAGTGCAGCTGAGAAATAAATTTGGTCGAATAAAGGGAGCAAGACACTGGAGTAGTTCATGGATATTTCTCTGAGACCTAAAGAATCTATGAATTACTGTGCAATGACCCAAAGTGGCAGTTTTCCCAATAGATTATTATTTTTAATGGATTAGAATTTAAATAAGGAATATAGGAGTAATAAATTGCCAAATCTGCAGCTAAATAGCGTATATTAAACATTCCAAGTGAAACAAGATTGTGTTACATCAGCTCTTTAAGTTGTTTTCTTGTATATGTTAATATAGAATATAGTCATTTGGTCACTGCAATATGAGTCTCCTAAAATAGAAATGATCTCCAATTATCATCTTTGGTTGTTTAACCCCAGAAAATTATTATTGAGGTAATACACACAGCTCACTCTGTGTTTTGCTAAGCTTGAGCTGACACTGTAGATAACCTATTGTGTAGCCTGAGAAGGTTTTTTGTTTGTATGTTTGTTTGTTTGTTTGTTAGACATTTTTAAGACTTAATGTTGGCATTTGTCTGTTGATTTTACATCATAAAATTTTCTGCACTTCTGTTAAGTTGTAATTAAAGTAACACAAATAATATTAATCACTTCCAGAAAGGGAGGGAGGTGGGTTTGGCTGGGGTGAGAGGGAGTGGTGAGGGGGAAGTGCAGACAACTGTCATTGAACAACAATAAAGTAATTAAAAAAAAAGAAAAAATATTAATCACTTCCCCATTGAATTCCTTGTTGTATATTGTTTTTCAGTTTTGGGTAAATGTTAATACTTTTATTTAAAAATATATCTTTAATTAAAGTTCATTTTGTAATTCAAGTTTCCTCTATTCTTAAGGGATTTTTCTGTTTTTTTTGTTTTGTGTTTGTTTTGCTTTGTGTTATTTGCCCCAAATAAAACTCTACAAAATTAACAATTAAGAGTCAACAAATAGACAAAGCATACTTTTTTTTTTCCAAACAATATTTCCAAAGACACCAATCACTGTTTCATCCATTTTAGAGTAAAATGTCCCAAGTGTTTTTGGAATAAAAAATCAAAAAGGAAAAGAATCTAACAGTTTACCATGAAAGTTTGCTTATGAATTGGCCTGCAATTTTAGAAAAAGTCTAAAGTAACTCCTTCCCTGGTGTTTGCCTTATATGTTAATTCTTCCCCAGACACCTTACTGTTGGTATCATCTGGTGATGTTGCATGATCAAATGTGAAAAACCAAGCCTGTGTCACTATAAAAATCCTGAATTATATAGTTTTTGTTGTTTAGCCATCACTTGTGGCCCCTCCCCCATGTACAGCATCACAGCACAGCAACCAGCATTACCCTGCCCTGGTGAACACCTAAGGCTCCGCCCCTTAAAGTAACAGACGCACCAAGACAAAAAAAAGGCCCAAATGACAGAACACTTCAAAGCTCCAGAAAAAATACAACTAAGCGAGGAAGAGATAGCCAACCTATCGGATGCATAGTTCAAAACACTGGTAATTAGGATGCTCACAGAATTGGTTGAATCTGTTTGAAAACCAGATGAAAAAATGAAGCCTATGCTAAGAGAAACAAAGGAAAATGTACAGGGAACCAATAGTGATGTGAAGGAAACTGGAACTCAAATCAACAGTGTGGACCAGAAGGAAGAAAGAAACAGCCAACCAGAAAAGAATGAAGAAACAAGAAATCGGAAAAATGAGGAGAGGCTTAGGAACCTCCAGGACATCTTGAAATGTTCCAACATCCGAATTATAGGAGTGCCAGAAGGAGAAGAGGAAGAACAAAAAAATGAAAACTTATTTGAACAAATAATGAAGGAGAATTTCCCTAATCTGGCAAAGGAAACAGACTTCCAGGAAGTCCAGGAAGCTCAGAGAGTCCCAAAGAAGCTGGACCCAAGGAGGAACACACCAAGGCACATCATAATTACATTAGCCAAGATTAAGCAGATGGAGAGAATCTTAGAAGCAGCAAGAGAAAAGGAGACAGTTACCTACAAAGGTCTTCCCATAAGACTGTCAGCTGATTTCTCCAAAGAGACCTTACAGGCAAGAAGGGGCTGGCAAGAAGTATTCAAAGTCATGAAAGGCGAGGACCTACATCCAAGATTACTGTATCCAGCAAAGCTATCATTTAGAATGGAAGGGAAGATAAAGTGCTTCTCAGATAAGGTCAAGTTAAAGGAGTTCATCATCACCAAGCCCTTATTATATGAAATGTTAAAGGGACTTATCTAAGAAAAAGAAGATAAAAAATATGAACAGTAAAAATGACAACAAACTCACAGTTATTAACAACCACACTTAAAACAAAAACAAAAGAAAACTAAGCAAACAACTAGAACAGGAACAGAACCACAGAAATGGAGATCACATGGAGGGTTGTCAATAGGGGAGTGGGAGGGGGAGAGGGGGGGAAAGGTACAGAGAATAAGTAGCATAGATGATAGGTGGAAAGTAGACAGGGGGAGGGTAAGAATAGTGTAGGAAATGTAGAAGCCAAAGAACTTATAAGCATGACCCATGGACATGAACTATAGGGGGAGAATGTGGGAGGGAGGAGGTGGGCAGGATGGAGTTGAGTGAAGGGGGGAAATGGGACAACTGTAATAGCATAATGAAAAAAGATATTTAACAAATACGTTTATATCTCAGAGACTTGGTCATCTGAAATTCAGTCTATATAAGTCCTTAGAGGTGATTTTTGGAAGAAAATCTTAAAGGAGCTGCTGGCAGTGAAAGGAAAATTTTTCTGTTCAGAGAAAAACAGCAGGATAATCCTTTTTTTTTTTTACATAGCGAATAACATGTTATGGAACAGTTTTGTGAAAGTAGATACTGGCAATTTTTTAAAAACAGCCATTGGGATAAGCAGAATGTCCTTACAAAATGTAAATTTATAATTGGATTCTCATGTGTATTGACTCTCTTAAATTCTTATTTAATAGCTTCTGAACACAGGATAAATACTGATTTAGTGACTTCATTTATGAAATCTTTTCCAACTCACTATATTAGATATTACGAAGACATGTCACAGTCTTGTTTTGGGTTGCACAGAAGTTGTGAATTACAACCCTCAATGGATTCTCTCTGTTAGATCCATGGAGACAAAATGGCTAAACTCAATGTGCCATTTTCATCACAGGGTTGGAGGCTATTCAGTTCTAGACTGGGAGAGAAAAAAGTGGACTGTTGTTGCACATGATAAAAACTAGGCAGGGCTATGCTAAGTTGAAGATCAGTGATTTTCAACTGGTGTGCCACAAGAATTTTTAAAACATACAATTACATTATTTAGTCAGGGGTACAGACCTCTGTTCCCTTAGATTGTCATATAAAAATGACAACAGCCAACACAACAATAGTTGTCTGGTGTGAATGAATCAAAATTATACCTATTTTTTGTCAGATCAGTAAAAAATATATTTTTGGGTGTTCTGCTGAGTTTTGGTACCTAA
Source organism: Desmodus rotundus (assembly GCF_022682495.2). Lineage (NCBI taxonomy): Eukaryota > Metazoa > Chordata > Mammalia > Chiroptera > Phyllostomidae > Desmodus > Desmodus rotundus. The sequence continues at coordinate 62,611,180 of NC_071394.1, forward strand.
TTTATGTGTGCCTGCCCATGAGATGAAAAGGATTGAAAATTGGTGGTGAAGATACTATTTAGTTCCTACTATTCAGGTCTCAGGTCAAAGAAGGCAGAAGTCTTTGAATTTTTCTGTCTAAAAATTATGTTACTAAAGGACTTTAAAAAAATAGTTTTACTAGTTGGAAGTTGCCTGTTCATAGGATGCTCCAATAGCAGGAGCCACACCAATCCCCCACCCTCCCTGAATTACAACCCCCCCACATATACACTTTATGGTGCATATATATTAATGATATGTACTAAATGACTTATTTATTGTATACATTTATGTGTGTACACATACATACACACATATAGGCATACACATGTGTGTACACATACACACATCTGTATATATGCACACATACACATGTGTATGTGTGTACATACATACAAACATATATATAATATATACATATGCACATCACTATATGGGTATAATACACATACTATATGTTATACTCCTATAAAATGATATGCATATTGTATATATAAAATAATGTACACTAAATAAAAACATTGTTTAGCACATTACATTTATATACACTATAAACAAGTATGGTAAATATACCATATGGCATATATAGTATATAAATATAAATTTGAATAGGTAATCATATTCACATGTTTTTAAACTTTGACACTTGGCAAATCTATATTTGTTCTCCTTTCTTAACTAGTTAACATTGAATAATATGTGCCTTTTTCTTTGAATTCAAGAACCAAACCATGACATGTTGCTGGTGACCTGTACTAAGTAAGCATCTGGTATCTGGAATGCTCTGTGCTAGGGACCCTGCATACAGAAGTGTAATGAATCCTCAAAACAAAATGCAAGACAGCCATTATTATTGTTGAAATGTTTTATATTAAACAACCTGGTATTTCAAAATCTCAAAGATGTTTAGCAACCATATCCAGATAAGAACTGTTGGAGCCAAGATCCAACTTTTGGTCTTTCTGATCACGAAGAATATCTTTTCATTACACCATGTTTTACTAAATCTCAGAAAGCAGGGATAATGAAAAACTGGTCAGGATTTATGATTTCAGTAAATCACATATTCTTGTTGCAGGCATTTAGTGTTTCTGTTCCTCTCTACAATCTCAGTTTCTTCACATGTAATGGAAGTATTAATTTACTTTCTATAGTACTTGCATAATAATTACTAAAAGTAACCGAAGGGACATTTAACACAGTGTAAATTTTCAAGAAATATTACAGCATTTCTCATTAAGATTATGCTCATGTAAATGTTTGCTTTTAATAGATTATGTAGTGAATAATTATTCACATAGTGAAAAAACTATGGATGGAAATGACATTAATAAATGAGGAGAAAATTGTTCAAACTGTGCTTTCCATGTAAATAGTGAAGACAATAGACAAATATCTGTGTTGTCAACTTCACTGAAATTCTCTTTCCCTGCCTTATCATTATTTTCTGAAGCAGGACAGACATAAATTCAAAGGAGAATTAATACAGTAATCCAATCTTTGGTATTTTAAGTAGCTTTCCAAATAAATTATGCAGTATGCCTCAAATTCCCATTTCCTTCTGCAGTAATTTCATATTAGCTTATTTTTATCATTGATATCATTCAACTTTCAAGGCAGATATCAGAATAATAGTAAAAATTATTCAACCTCTATCAGTCATGTCTTTTGTTTTAGCACCAGAGCACTGAAGTAGGTTGCATTACTTAGGACTTGGTACTTAGGACTTCTATCTTTTGGTCTATTTTAATTGTTGTCACATAGCAAAGAAATAGCAACCAATGGCTAGTATGTAAAGATAATTATTTTATCTAATTTAATATAATGCTCTTAGCTATGCTTAATTTTTTATTGTTCTATGATGTTATTCACTTTAAATATATTTATGTTATTTCATTATATAGTTTATGATTAAATATTAATGTCTACCTTTTGCATTGATTTTGAAAAGAAAGACATTTTCATAGACAAAGAAAGAGAAAACCACATGGAGAATGTTTCCTCATTGGTGAAAGACATGCTTTTATTAAATATGAAATTAGGACACTTACAGTGGAAGTGCTGGTTGTTATGGCTTTGATAGTCAGTTCACATTCTTCCTAATCTTTCTTCCTCACTCTCATATTATTGTATTTCAGATGCACTCCCCAATAAATATTTGTCTGGTACCTGTCTCTTCAAAGACCTGTTATAAGGAATTCATTCTAAAACAATATGCTTGAAAAGTTTTGTCATATTGCCTGCAGTCATTTTTTAAAAACCAAATAAAGCTCTACTTTCTCTAATCCACCCCTTGATATCCCAAACCTGTTCTTAAATTTATATACAGTCATGTATATGTCTACATATCTTCTGGTGACCCTTCTGAATTTGCAATGTGCCCTTTCGTTTGTAAAGGTGTCTTTTTTTACTAGAATCATTAGTTCCTTAAAATTAAGAACAATTTCCCTTAGAAATTATCAAATGTGTACAACAGTTCTTAGCAATAAGTTAAAATATTTTTAATGAATGAAGAATTAAATAAATATAATTTTTTATCAGAAATGGACAGTAGTTCTAATGAGCTCCTTCTTAAAATATTCAGGTAGAAAATGTGAAAGAACTAGGATGGCTCACTTTAGCATTATTAATTACTTAGTATTGAAAATATATCACTTTGAACTTAAGGGAGAGAAAAGTAAAAACTATATAATGGAGAAATTATATATATAATTATAATATATATTACATTGCATATACTATATTACTATATAGCATATATACACTATATAGTAACATGCATATATACTATATATATAAAATACATAGTATATATATACTATACTATATTATACTATATATAGTATATAGTACTATAGTATACATATACTATATGTTATATAGTATATATACAATACATATTACTATATAGTATATATGTGCTATGTATATATGATGATATATATAGTATATGTATACTACATATATGTAATCAAGCTTCTTTTGAGTAAATTGTCAAGGTGTATTACAATATTTTGATGAATTGTGAATTTCTAGTGCATAGATCCTTCAAAGTCTTTTGTAAGTACAAAAATGTATAGCATTGCCTAAGTGATAAATTATTTTAAATTAACCACAGAGTCCATTAACATAAGTAATTGAGTCTTCACTAGGTTTATAATGAGATATATGGATGGCATGAGTCCAAATCCATAGTAGAATCCATGTCCCTTCTCTTTAATTATTAAAAAGCCTTTTCTTGTAGAAAAAGCAGTTTGTCAACTCACTCTACCCTTTATTGATCAGAACTTCAATATAATTTACCAGTCAATTCTCTCAGTCTTTCATTCATTTGTTCAACATTCAATTACCTACTATAATTTCAGAAATGTTATACATTTGGGGACTACAAATTTAAAAAATATATAATATCTTACTTTTAAAAACTAGAAAAAATCAGAATTGCTAGAAAAAGTTTGAAGAAAATACAGTGATAACATATTTCATATAAAATATAGAAGCAAAATCACTTATAATCTTTTCTATCACTTATTATTATAGATCTTATTACTATAGATTTATAGGCTATAAATTTACAAAGAAGAGGATGATGCATTAGAAACATGGACTACATTTTCTTCTATGATGTAATGTTTGAGAAAAATGATTTTAATGTGGGTATTATATGAGGAATTAATATTCAAGTTTTTGATATTTCCCAAATTAGTTTTAGGTTCATGGGCAATAGGGTCCTTCAGCTCCTGGCAATGAAAGTTGGTAAGAATTCCATATTTATTGACTTTCTTCCAATAAGGAGTTTAAGATATCCTGAAATAATTGTCTATCATACAATAGATTTCATAAAGGTGTCCCATAGACTTATGAAAAGATGTTCAACATCACTAGCCATCAGAGAGATGCAAATTAAAAACACTTTGAGATATCACCTCACACCTGTCAGAATAGCCATCGTTAATAAATCAACAAACGAGTGCTGGTGAGGATGTGGAGAAGAGGAAATCTTAGTGCACTGTTAGTGGGAATGCAGATCAGTGCAGCCACTGTGAAAAACAGTGTGGAATTTCATAAAAAATAAAAACGTAACTGCCTTTTGAACCAGCAATTCCACCACTGGTAATATACCTTAAGAATCTTGAGTCATCAATTCAAAAGAACTTAAGCACCCCTAAGTTCATAGCAGTTCTATTTACAATAGCCAAGTGGTGAAAATAACCAAAGTTCTCATCAGTAAATGAGTGGGTCAAAAAACTGGTCATTTACACAATGGAATGCTATGCAACAGAGAGAAACAAGAAACTCCTACCTTTCCAAGAGCATGGATGTAACATTATGCTAAGTGAAATAAGCCAGTTGGTGAAAAACAAATACCATATGATCTCACCAATAAAAGGAATCTAATGAACAACATAAATTAATGAATAACATAGAACCACAGGCAGACAGAGAATGTGTGTGAATGACCCATAGACATGGATGATAGTGTGAGAATTGATTGTGGGAGCTGGGGGTGGAATAAGCAGAGCAGGGAAAAGAGGGAAAAATTGAGACAACTGTAATAAAATAGCAATAAAATGATAAAAATTTGTAAAAGATTTTAATCAGTACATGAATAATAAAGTACATGTTTAGAAAGAATGAAAATAATATTCCAGATGAAATGCATCCACGAGTCCTCTTGACTCTGTTACAGTCAAGGAATATTTATTTTGTACTTATTGTTTGGAATTATAATGGAATATAATAAAATTATGCTATAATCATACATAAAATATACTTTCACAAAGTATATTAATCATAAAAAACTATTATTTCCCAAAATTTACTGTTCCTCTTAAGTAATTTTTATTGTCTCCCCTAAATGGGAACAATATTTCCTTTCAGATCACGATAAAGTAATATAAGACATACACTATTTAGGATACATTTTCTTATGAAAACAAACTATTAAGAGGACAAAAAGAAAAACATGTTAATTTTGTAGAGTTTTATATATTTCAATTCACATATTTTCCAATATTTTGATGATATTAGAATTAAATGCTAACAATAAAAACAAATGAGAGCAAAAATCACTAAGTTATTTCTAAATCTAAAATTATTTTTACATATATCTCATATCACTCCAAAATGGTTAATATTTTTAGGAACAACTATAAAGCACACATGGACAAAACCAAGGGGGGATGGAATCAGGGGAGAGAGGTGGGGATGTGTGGGGTGGGGGAGAGTGGTGGGGAGAAAAGGCAGACAACTGTACTTGGACTACAATAAAAAAATCAAAGAATTGAGACAAAATGGTAAAAAAAATTAAAAATCCATTAATCCAGAAAAAAAAATCACCGCTTATTTAAAAAATTACTAAACTAGAAAAATAAAAAAATCCAAGAGGATAAATGATAAATATACCTTTAAAGGAGTTTATAGTATGGAAAAAGGAAGAAATTATAGAAAAAGGAATTTGATGCATTGCACAATGCCATTTATGTAAATTAAGTTAAATGATATATATAAAAATACTTTGTCACTTCTAAAGATTTTTGCAATGATGTTTTGTGATGAGGGCTAGGGACAAGAGTATGGAATTGTGTTAAAATGAATATAAAATGAAATAAAATAAAATGATAAAGATATTGATTGGACTGATAATAATACTGTTCTGAGGTATATGATTATTTAGGTTAACTCACCTATACATGAAAACTATTTAAAAAAAGAAACAGAAAAAAAAAACATGAGCAAGTAATTTATTCAGCAAAACCAAGTGCTAGAAATGTGTGCAAATATTATTTATTTCTTAAAAAAAATAAGATTGTTATTTGTTTATACATTTGAAAAATTTAGTTAATACTGGCAAGTGCATGGTTGGTTAAATGAGCAATTGCATAAGGTTAAAGGAACTTAATTGTTGTAATCCCTCTAAGGTGATATTTCCCAAATGGATCAAGAAACAATAAACTTCACTACCAATAGTTCTTATTCTAAATATTTGATCTAGGAAAACATAATTCTTGACAAAAATAAATATAAGTATTTTCACCTAAAAATAATATTAACATCAAAACATTACATTTTATTACATATGCTTATGTATACTTCCTTTGTATATATGCTTATATATGTTTATATATGTGAAATGAATGACTGAAATGATACAAGGAATAGGAGGCAGGAACTAGGAGTATTTTGTTATTATATGGTACTCATACTACTTGTGAAGTGGTATAGTGTTATTTGAAAATGGACATGAATTAACTGTAAATGTATATTGCCAACTCAAGGATGATTATACATAAAATAAGTTTAGAAAGAAGTATAATCAATATGCTAAGAAAAGGAAATAAAAAGTAATATAAAACACTTTATTAAAACCACAAAAAGCAGAAAAAAAAGTGGAAGATGAAAATAGAAACAAAGAACAATGGCAGTAAGAGAAAACAGTCACACATATGGGAGAAATTATTCAACTACATCAATAATCACTTTGAACGTCAATAGTCTAAGTACACTAATAATATGATGAAGATGTTCAGAGTGGATCAAAAGACAAGATCTAACAAAGTATATGTTGTCTATAAGAAATTTCTTTAGATATAAGATGCATGAATTAGAAGCAAATGGAAAGAGAAACATAATCTATAATACAATATGCAACATGAGTAGCTTTATTAACTTCAGACAGAAGAGACTTCAAAGTAAGAAAAGTTATCAGTGATAAACAAAGGCATTACGTAATGAAAAAAAGGATCATTCTTCAACAAGATCTAACAATCTTTTACATGTATGTGCCTGCCAACAGAACATCAAATTATTTAAGACAAAGATGATAGAACTGAAAGACAGACAGATGAGTCCACAATGATAGTTGGAGACTTCAACACCCTTGTCTTAGAAATGAGCATCTCCAGAAGAGAGATCAGTAAGGACATAGTTGAACTCAACCACACTATCAGTCTTTGGATGTAAAGGACATCGATAGACTACTTGACCCAACAGCAGGAAACAGATACTTCTCAAGCTCACATGAAATATTCAGCAAAATAGACCACATTCTCAGCCATAAAACACACCTTAATTTAAAATGATGGAAATCATACAATGATTTCTCAGACCACAATGGAATTAAACTAGAAATCAGACAGAAAGATAACTGGAAAATCCACAAATATGTAAAGATTAAACAACTTCGTTTTTTAAAAAATACATTTATTGATTATGTTATTACAGTTGTCCCATTTCCCCCCCTCACTCAACTCCATCCTGCCCACCCCCTCCCTCCCACATTCCCCCCCTATAGTTCATGTCCATGGGTCATACTTATAAGTTCTTTGGCTTCTACATTTCCTACACTATTCTTACCCTCCCCCTGTCTATTTTCTACCTACCATTTATGCTACTTATTCTCTGTACCTTTCCCCCCCTCTCCTCCTCCTACTCACCTGTCGATAACCCTCCATGTGAGCTCCATTTCTGTGGCTCTGTTCCTGTTCTAGTTGTTTGCCTAGTTTGCTTTTGTTTTTGTTTTAGGTGTGGTTGTTAATAACTGTGAGTTTGCTGTCATTTTTACTGTTCCTATTTTTAATCGTCTTTTTCTTAGATAAGTCCCTTTAACATTTCATATAATAAGGGCTTGGTGATGACAAACTCCTTTAACTTGACCTTATCTGAGAAGCACTTTATCTTCCCTTCCATTCTAAATGATAGCTTTGCTGGATACAGTAATCTTGGATGTAGGTCCTTGCATTTGATCTTGAGTAATGTATATGATGTGCCTTGGTGTGTTCCTCCTTGGGTCCAGCTTCTTTGGGACTCTCTGAGCTTCCTGGACTTCCCAGAAGTCTATTTCCTTTGCCAGATTAGGGAAATTCTCCTTCATTATTTGTTCAAATAAGTTTTCATTTTTTTGTTCTTCCTCTTCTCCTTCTGGCACTCCTATAATTCGGATGTTGGAACATTTCAAGATGTCCTGGAGGTTCCTAAGCCTCTCCTCATTTTTCCGATTTCTTGTTTCTTCATTCTTTCTGGTTGGCTGTTTCTTTCTTCCTTCTGGTCCACACTGTTGATTTGAGTTCCAGTTTCCTTCGCATCACTATTGGTTCCCTGTACATTTTCCTTTGTTTCTCTTAGCATAGGCTTCATTTTTTCATCTGGTTTTCAAACAGATTCAACCAATTCTGTGAGCATCCTAATTACCAGTGTTTTGAACTGTGCATCCGATAGGTTTGCTATCTCTTCCTCGCTTAGTTGTATTTTTTCTGGAGCTTTGGAGTGTTCTGTCATTTGGGCCAATTTTTTTTTTTTTTTTGTCTTGGCGCATCTGTTACTTTAAGGGACGGAGTCTTAGGTGTTCACTGGGGCGGGGTAATGCTGGTCCCTGCACTGTGATGCTGTACATGGGGGTGGGGCCAAGAGGGAGCAATGGCGCCGGCTTCACTCTCCTCTGGATTTCAGTCTTTCACTCTGCTACCCACAATCAAACTGGGCCCCTCTGGTGCTGGTTCCCGAGTGGGTGGGCTTGTGCATGCTCTAAGCCCCTGTGGGTCTCTCCAATGACCTCTCCCTTGAGGCTGGGAGTCTCTCCTGCTGCCGCCCCAACCCCCACGGGCGTTTTCAATCAGAGGTTTGAGGCTTTATTTCCCCGAGCTGTATCCCTGGGTTGCGAGGTCTGCTTCGTTCCCCGACGTTCTTCCGGTTTATCTGTGCACGAATATGGGGCCGCGGGGTGCTACCCGCTGCTGTGCCTGCCCCATTCCCCATCACTCTGAGTCTGGCCCTCTCAGTTTATCTGTGCGCGAATGTGGGATCCCAGGGTCTGCTAGTGGTCAGACTGCCAGCCCCTTTTGTCCCTCAGTCTGCCAGTCTAGGTCCTGCCATGGCAACGCAAGTCCTCTCCGCCCCGGTGCCCGTCTCTACCCCTCCTACCGGTTTGGATGTATGTTTCTTTTTTATCTACTTGGTGTTGGACTTCCTTGCCATTCGATTTTCTGTCAGTTCTGGTTGTGCGAAGAGGCGCAGTGTGTCTATCTATGCCGCCATCTTGGTTCTCCAACAACTTCTAAATAAGAAGAAATTTCAAGAGTAATTAAAAACTCCAGTAGGTAAATAAAAATTAAAATATTAATTGTAACAAATGTACCTGTCTAGTCAGGGGCGATATTGATAATGAGGGAGGCTATGCATGTGTGGGGACAGGGGGTATAATAGGAAATCTCTTTACATCCCTTCTATTTTGCTGTGACCCACATACTACTTAAAAAATAAAATCTCTTTTCTTTCCTTACCTGATCTCACCTCATTCCTTGCTACCCAACCGGATACAAGTTGCCACTTGGAAGGAAATTTTATGGGAAAGGATATTAAAGTCTTTTTGTTTTTTATGCTTTCAGAAAGGTTGTTCATGGCATTTCCAGATTCTGTGAACGGATAATCTCCAAGGTATCACTCAAATTAAGGAGATGGGACTTTGTCCCTCCCTGGTCCCTGTCCACGCATAAGTGGAAAGGAGGGAGGAGGGTGAAAGTGAGAGAAGCGAGATGAGAAAGGGGTGTAGAAGGAAGAGGTGAAGGAAAGAAGAGAGGAGCATTAGGGGTGATGGCGAGCACCAGCACGTCTGCTCGCGGGTCCACCTTCTGTGTTTGGGACTTGCCCAGGGAAGCGCCCCATGTTCACAGTGTGCAACAGCTCCCTGCTGGAGACTGCCGGGATGCGCCAATCTCCACCTGGTCTCCACTGGAACCCCACAGCCTCTGCTTGTGCTTTATCCCCAGATCTGGGGTCAACTTTCCCTACTCCAAATCAGTGCAGAGTGGCACTCGGGAGAGAGAGGAAGACAGAGAGTCATCAATGAGAGAGAAGCATTCACCTGTTGCTTCCCATAAGTGCCTGGACCAAAATCCTACATGCCTGGGCTGGGGATTGTATGCACCAGGTTGGAGGACTGAACCCACAACCTAGGATCACTGTTGCCATGTGGAGCCTTTTGTGGTCCCATATAAATTTTTGAAATATTTAGAATCCGAAGATGGTAGTGAGGTAGGTGGGATTGGAGCCGAGTTCTCCCTGTGCCCAGCTGGAACACCTAGACAATATTCCAAGGAACAGAGTGAACAGCCAATGGAATCCCAGCTTATATGAAGTTTGGAGGCTAAAAATTTTAGAGGATATTGAAAAAACAGACAGTGAGGGGATTGTGCTGGGATGGTGAGGTCCCTGGGATCTGCACTGAGACCTAGGTCACTGTGGCCTCCAGCCAGGTGCCTGCAGCAGGATATGGGGAGGAGAGTTAGATAACCAGCTCCCTCCCCTACCAGAGCAGGGAGGGCAGCCTGGCACCAGGAAGAACCTAGATGTTGGAAGTCCCTGGGGGAAATAGAGGCAAAGTGGAAAATACACAGAGGAGGTGTACATCCACTGGGACTGTGGACACCAGCACTAGAGAAATTGGGGTGCTGGGCGACACCTGGAGAAGGGAGGAGATGGGCCATGTTAGACCCTGATTAGGATAGTCTCCAGACTGGTTGGAAAGTTTTGCTGTTTGAAAAGCCATGTGCTTGTTAAAGAACGAGGAACAGCTGCTTTGTAAGGAGCACTCCAGCAGTGGCTAACTCTCCCTGAGGTTGATTAGATCTGTGAGCGCCCAGAGACTAAGTGGCTGATAGAAGCTGCCCACCTGAGACTGAGTGGCTGATTTGAGCCTGGCAGCTCATAGAGGACCTGGGCTGGAGGCTGGGCAACTGTGAATATTGAAGCCCAGACCTGGTCCCCATCCTCTCAAAGCCATAGGAAGGGAGAAAAACAAAGCCCAGCTCCCCCTTCCTGTGCCATCCAGGAAAACCAGCAGAACTCCCTCAATGGGTTTAAAGTCAGCAAGAGGCATATTTTTTTTCTTTCCTCTATCTTTTTTTTTCTTCCCCAAGTGATACAATAAGATGTGGAGTTATGGAAGGTCTAGAGAAAGAGCAGAAGGCTAACCCCCAAAATTGAGAAACTGAGACAAATGTTACTTTGCTATCCCATAGAACTGGAATTTTATTGTGTATGTGGACTATTACAATTTTTTTCATTATTTTTACTACTTTTATATTATTAGTATTTTTTTATTTCTTTTCCCTATGTTTAGTTTTCTTCATTTTATTTCACTATTTAATTGCACTGTTTGACTGGTTTTCCTTATCCTCCCTTTACTATATTTTAATTTTCCTTATTTCACTTCACTTATGTTCCAATAACACACTACCCTGGATGGTGTACTTTCTATTGAGGTTATCCAAACTATATATTTCTTGTCATATTATTGTTGTTCCAGTACTATTATAAATAATGGTTGTTCCATACAATTGTACATACTACATAGCAACCCTCCATGATCTTAGCCCACTCCACTTTATTCCTGAGCATTATTATCATTGTGGTTAAGTCCATTCTCTCTCACACTATGCCTACTTTCTATCCTTTACTCTCACTATATCTCGTCATCTAACCTTGCACAAGCACTCTGTTTTCTGGATTCAGCTCACAATCCTCCTCCCCTCTAACAAGAGTCTTATCTCTCTCTCACCTTTTATAAAAAGTGGCTAGTTGGATGAAATATCACAGTTAATTCTATACTTATCAAAAGAATCACCTATTTCTTCTCTACTTGCTAATACTTTAAACCCCATAAAATACTCTCTCTGTCTTTATCCCTTTTGCCTATCCCCTGCCACTGATCACATACAAGAATAGGTGGGAGCTGTGAGCATCAATATATTTGCTAGAGGAGAAAGACCACCAACAAATGAACCACCAAAAGTTAAAACCCATGTACAACAAGAGATCCTGCGCAAGTAGAAGAAAGGTTAAATGTAGAGAGTCCAGAAAACTAAATCAAAGAGACCACACCACTGAACCACATAGAATTCCAACCATAAAAGTCCACCGTACAAAGACAGCTAACAAAATGAAACATCAGGAAGTGCAGAAACAAACAAAAAGAGTCATCTAAAATGGGGAGAATAAAAAAGAACATACAACCAAAAGGCATGGAAGACTCCCCACTAAAACAACAAAATGAAATGGTGGTAGGCAAATTATCAGATATAGATTCAAAATAATGGTTATAAAGATGCCCAAGACAACTACTCACAGACAACAACAAGTAACTGAGTGAAAACTACAACAGTATAAAAAAGGAAATAGAAACTACAAACCAAAACCAGAAAGGAATGAAAAATAAAATCTCAGAAATGAAAAACACACTAGAAGGAATTACAAGCAGGATGGTGAAGCAGAGGATCGAATCAGTGAGCTGGAACACAAGGTAGAAAAAAACACCCAGAAAGTGCACAAAAAGGAAAAGAGTCTCAAAAAGAACAAAGAAGTGTTAAGGGAAATGCAGGACAACATAAAAAGTATTAATATCCATATAATAGGGATACCAGAAGGAGGAGAAGAAGTGTAAGGGATAGAAAACCTGTTTCAAAAAGTAATGATGGAAAACATCCCTAATTTGATGAGAGAAAAAGTCACACAAATCTAGGAAACACAGAGAGTCCCAATTAAGAGGATCCCAAAAAGGCCCACTTCAAGGCACATCATAATTAAAATGGCAAAATTCCAAGACAAAGAATCTTAAAAGCAGCAAAGGAGAAAAAGGAAGTAACATACAAAGTAACCCTGATAAGGCTAGCAGTTGACTTCTCAATGGAAATGTTCCAAGCCAGAAGAGAAGGACAAGGAATATTCCAAGTAATTAAAAACAAAGATTTGCAGCCAAGACTAGTCTATTGAGCAAGGCTCTCAATTAAAATGGAAGGTGAAATAAAGTTTCCCAGACAAAAGAAGCCGCAAAGAATATACCTCTTATAAACCAGCTTTGCAAGAGATGCTAAAGGGTCTGCTTTAAGAAAAGGAAGAAAAAGGGTGAGAGAGAGGAATACAGATAAGAAAAACTGGCAATGAATAAGTACCTATCAATAATAACCTTAAACATAAATGGATTAAAGGCTCCAATCAAAAGACATAGAATAGCTGAATGGATAAGAAAGCAGGACCTAACATATGCTGCCTACAAGAGACTCACTTCAGAACAAAAGACCTACAGAGATTGAAAGTGAATGGCTAGAAACAAATATTCCAAGGAAATGGACAGGGAAAAAAAGCCAGGGTAGCAATACTCATATCAGACAAAATAGACGTCAAAAAAAGGGCCATAAATAGACCCCCAAGGTCACTCCACAATACTCAAGGAAGAATCCATTAAGAAGACATAAACATTGTAAATATATATGCATCAAAAATAGGAGCTCCCAAATACATAAACAAAATCTTGGAGAACTTCAAGAAACATATTGACAGCAACACAATTATAGTAGGGGATTTCAACACAGCACTGTCAAAATGGATAGATCTCCCAAACAAAATATCAACGAAGATATTGTGGCATTGAACAATGCCATACATCAAATGGACTTAACTGGTATTTATAGAGCTTTCCACCCCAAAGAACCAAAATTCACATTCTTTTCAAAGGCACATGGAACATTTTCAAAGGTAAATCACATGATAGGACACAAAACAAGCCTCAACAAATTCAAGAATATTGAAATCATATCAAGCATTTTCTCTGAGCACAAGGGACTGAAACTATAAGCACACCTCAAGGATAAAACCCCCAAACAGTCAAACTCAGAGAGACTGAATAGCATGCTATTAAACAATGAATGGGTCAAAAATAAGATCAAGGAAGAAATCAAAAAGTTTCTGGAAACAAACGAAAATGAACTCACAACAACCCAAAACTTATGGGACACAGCAAAGGCAATCCTCAGAAGGAAGTTCTTAGCAATTCAGCCCTATTTTAAAAAGATAGAAATATTTCATATAAACAACCTAACCCTATGCATACAGGAACTCCAGGAACAACAACAAAGACAGCCCAGAGTAAGTAGAAGGAAGGAAATAACCAAGATCAGAGCAGAATTAAATGACATAGAGACTAAAAGCACAATTCTAAGGATCAATAAATCCAGGAGCTGGTTCTTTGAAAAAGATAAACAAAATCAATAAGTCTTTAAGTGGGCTCCTCAAGAAAGAAAGAGAGAGGACCCAAATAAACGCAATCAGAAATGAAAGAGGAGAGTTTACAACTGATACCATAGAAATACAAAGGTTTGTAAGAAATTACTATGAATAACTATATGCCAAGAAATTTGAAAACCTAGGTGAAGTAGACATATTTTTAGAAAAATATAATCTTCCCAAACAGAATGAAGAATAAGCAGAAAGCCTGAACAAACCAATAACAGCTGACAAAATTGAAGCAGAAATCAAAAACTCCCAACACAGAAAAGTCCTGGACTGGACAATTTCACAGGAGAATTCTACAAAGCATTTAAGGAAGAGCTAACCCCTATTCTTCACAGACCATTCCAAAAAATTGAATAAGTCAGAAGACACTGAAACTCTTTTTATGAAGTCAGCATCATTCTAATCCCAAAACCACATAAAGACACAATAATAAAAGACAATTCAGGCCAATATCCCTGATAAGGATAGATACTAAAATCCTCAACAAAATATTGGCAAATCACATTCTGCAATACATTTAAAAAATCATACACCATGACCAAGTGGGATTCACCCCAGGGATGCAAGGAAGGTACAATTTTCACAAATCAAAAGACATAATACATCACATAAACAAAAGTAAAACAACGACGAAATCATATCAATAGATGCAGAGAAAGCATTTGATAAGGTACAGCACCCATTTATGATAAAAACACTCAGCAAAGTGGGAATTGAGGGAGCATTCCTCATCCTAATAAAGGCCAAGTATGAGAGACCCACAGTCAACATCATACTCAATGGGCAAAAACTAAAAATTTCCCACTAAGATCAGGAATAAGACAAGGTTGTCCACTTTCACCACTTCTATTCAACATAGTATTAGAAGTCTAGCCATAACAATCAAAGAAAAATAAATCAAAGGCATCCAAATTGGAAAGGAGGAAGTAAAACTGTCATTGTTTGCAGATGACATGATAGTGTACATAGAAAATCCTATGATGCCACAAAAAAACTATTCCACCTAATAAGTGAATTTGGCAAAACAGAGGGATACAAAGTCAATATTCAGAAATCAAACACATATTTGTATAGCAGCAATGAATTATCAGAAATTATCGGGAAAAAAATCCCATTTTATATAGCAACAAGAAAAATAAAATACCTAGCAATAAACCTAATCAAGCAGGTAAAAGACCTGTACTCAAAAAACTACACAACACTGAAGAAATAAATTAAAGAAGACACAAACAAATTGAAACATATACAGTGTTCATGGATTGGAAGAATTAACATAATGAAAATGTCCATAGTACCCAAAGCAATTTATAAATTCGAAACAATCCCTATTAAAGTAGCAATGATGTATTTCACAGATATATTACAAATATTTCAAAAATGTATATGTAACTATGAATGACCCTGAATAGCTGCTGAAATTTTGAGAAAGATGAACAAAGTAGGAGGGATCACAACACCTGACATCAAACTGTATTACAAGGCCATTGTAATCAAAACAGTCTGGTACTGGCATAAGAACAAACACATGACACAATGCAACAGAATAGAGGGCCCAGAATTAAACCCAAGTCTCTGTGGTCAATTAGTATTTGACATAGGAGGCAGAAGTATAAAATGGAGCAGAAATAGCCTCTTCAACAAATGGTGTTGGGATGTTGGGAGAGCTGGACAGCTACATGCAAAAAAATGAAACTTGATCTCCGACTTACACCATACCCAAAAATAAATTCAACTTGGATAAAAGACTTAAATATAAAACATAAAAGTCATAGAGGGAAGCATCAGCAGGGAAATCTCAGACATTCCATGCAGCAACGTCTTCACTGATATGTCCCCTAAAGCAAGGGACATAAAGGAAAGAATAAACAAAGGGGACCTCATCAAAATAAAGAGCTTCTGCATGGCTAAAGAAAACAACATTAAAATAAAAAGAGAACCAACAGTATGGGAAAACATATTTGCCAATGATACCTCAGACAAGGGCTTGATCTCCAAAATATATAAAGAACTCACACGACTCCAGTCCAGGAAGACAAACAACCCAATTAAAAAATGGGCAAAGGACTTTAAGAGACAATTCTCCAAGAAGGAAGTACAGAGGTTCCAGAGACATATGCAAAGATACTCAGCATCGCTAGCCATCAGAGAGATGCAAGTTAAAACCACAGTTACTACCACTTTAAACAGGTGAGAATGGCCATCATAAACAAAGCAACAAACAACAAGTCTTGGAGATGTTGTGGAGAAAATGGAACCTTAGTGCACTGTTGGTGGGATTGCAGACTGGTGCAGCCTCTATGGATAACAGTATGGAGTTTCCTCAGAAAACTAAAAATGGAACTGCCTTTTGACCCAACAATTCCAATGCTAGGATTATATCCTAAGAATCCTGAAACACCAATTCAAAAGAACCAATGCACCCCAATGTTCATAGCAGCACAATTTACAATAGCTATGTGCTGGAAGCAACCTTAGTGCCCATTTCCCAAGGAATGGATCAAAATACTATGGTACATTTACACAATGGAATTCTGTGCAGCAGAAAGAAAGAAGGAGCTCCTACACTTTGTGACATCATGGATGGAACTGGAGAGCATTATGATAAGTGAAATAAGCTAGGCAGTGAAAGACAAATACTGTATGATCTCATCTTAACTGGAACCTAATCAATGAAACAAACCAGCAAGCAAAAAAATATAACCAGAGATGGTGAAATTAAGAACAAACTGACATTAACCAGAGGGGAGATGGGAGGGCATAATGGGAGGAAATGAGTGAAGGGTTTACAGTAACAACTATAAAGGTCACATGGTGAAAAACAAGGGTAGGTGGAAACAGGGGAGAGAAGTGGAAATGGCTGGGGTGGGGGAGAGAGGTGGGAAGAAGAGGCAGAAAATTGTGAAATTCAAAAGTATTTAATATTTTTTTTGGAAAAAAATCTTAATCAATGTAATTGCAATGCTTTAGAAGGATTCTTTGATTCCAAAGAATCAAAATGAAGTTCTGAAAAAAAGAAATATTGTTCATGAAACCTATTTACTGAAAGAAAAATATAGGAAAAACTGTCCTAGCAATATATGAGAGAACACTTTGGTCATGGAGTAGCAAATAAATTACAGATTTATTTTAGTACTAAATCAAGCTTCATGCAACCTGAATGGTATTGCATGGTGAAATTACATGGGGGTAATGAATCATCTTAACTACTCTTTTCTGTATTGTAAGACTCTGAGAGTGTAAGTCATGGTGTGAGATCCTCAAGTTCCTCACTGTAAATTTAGGGCAGGTATATGTACCTAACCGAGGCTGTGAGGGTGAGAGCTGATGACACCACACAGGGAGACAGCATTGAGCTTAGTGCAGGCTTTCCAAAAATAGCATGTTTTTTTTTGTTTTCTGTGTTCTCTCCCTTAATAGTTTGGTACAGCATATTAGTAGGACTCTTCAAATATTGATTTTAGGAATATGTTCTGATGTTGAGCAGGTTAAGTCTCACTTGGACGTCTAGTCACCTTTCATTTCATGGCTAGGAAATATCATGGCAAAAGGAATTTAAACATTCATATTCTTAATATAAATTATGAAGAAATTATTCATACATAACTTAGTTATGAATTTAGATATACTTTAAAATATATTTCACAACACTTGGAATAAAGTATTAATATTCTTTTCACATAAGTACAGTCTATCTTGCTTTGGGCAGTTCCTTAGAAATATCAAATTGCTAAAGCAGTTATAGAGATAGATTGCCAACACATAAAATGTTTCTTTTGACTTTAATTGCTGCATGACTTTTGAGTTACAGGTAACATGTACCTTTAATGTGAATAGCACAGTCTTTAACATGCTAGAGTTAAATGCTCAAAAAAACAAACAAACATGAATAACCTTACATTTACCAAAATCTAAACTAGGAAGAAAACCTCAGTGCTGAAGCATTCATCTTGATAATAGCCACAAAGTCCATTGGGTTTCTTTTCCAAAGAACTGAGTCAGTCACACAGAACTATTTTCGGTAAATTTTATGTTTGTTCACTCAACCCAAGTGCTCAAAAAGAATTGTTTACATATTGTAAACACTCAACCAAAATACATTTAGTTGAAAATACCAGAATTACTCAATATTTTTTAATTTGGCCTGGTGATCTTTAGGGAAAACATTTGTATTCTAAAGAAGTTTCTAGCAATAATGACATGTCCACATACCTCATATAGAAGCTATTCTTGTTTTGTTTT
This sequence comes from Desmodus rotundus, assembly GCF_022682495.2. NCBI lineage: Eukaryota > Metazoa > Chordata > Mammalia > Chiroptera > Phyllostomidae > Desmodus > Desmodus rotundus. The sequence continues at coordinate 62,629,504 of NC_071394.1, forward strand.
GTTTATAAATTTAGAGCCAATTCATGTTTAAAGTTTACCATGTTTTCTCTCGTCCTGTCTTCTATATTTGATGATATATTTTTTAAATGAGAGAGATGATGTTTTTATTGAGATTCGTTCATACAAAGGGTCATTTGAAATTAGAAATAGTATTAAATGCAGGGATTCCTAAAAGAAGCCATGCCAAAAATTGTAACAATGAAACATATCTAAAAGTCTGAGAGAGACAGAGTGTCTACTTCCATTGGTCCCAGATGTGAAGTTTATATTACTGAATAATTCTGTAAGTGTGCCTTTGTTTCTGTCTAACAAATTGTAAAAGCAAGACACAAAGGGATTAAACTTTTTCTAAGTATCTTAACTGTGATCCATAAAAGCAATATAAAATTAAAATTATCTGGCATCCAAAGATACCAAGAATGCATAGTAGCAGTAATACATGACTTTATTGAGAATTAAAATAAATCAATTAAAACTGCTTTCTCCTGACATTCTGCTTTCTCCTCTTGTCACTAAATGGTATATGAGGTCTGCTCAGAAGGTATCCAGGCATGTACTATGAAAAATAGAAGCATTTATAAGAAACAATGTACATAGGATAATGATGCCTCAGTCCCCTTCAAAGTAGGCACCTTGGGATCACATGATTCTCCCAATCGCTATCATCTGCTCTGTTGTATTCTCCTGAATCTCATCCACAGTCTGAATTCTCTTCCCTTTTGAAGGTGATTTTAGTTTTGAGAAAAGCCAGAAGTCACAGGGCTTCAAAACTGTGCTGTAGATGGGCTGAGTCACCTGGGTGATTTGATGTTTTGTCAAAAACCTCTGTAGGAGACACAGTGGATAAAAGGGTACATTGTTATGATGAAGCTGCCAGTCACCAGTTGCCCATAGCTGTGGCCTTAGGAATCATTCAAATAGTTTCTGTGGAGAAATGTTCAAGCTTAATGTGAAATTTGATGCAGATTTTGTTTCCTTACTAACTCAGTCATTTTTTAATGTGATGGCCACACAGTATACTTGCTCACTCAATGGCATGTACTGCTCCACTGACTAGTACAGTGAAGTCATCATTATTCACCCATGCACACTACAGGCCATTTTCTTTGGCTGCCAGGTCAAACACTTGGATGTCACACAAACCATTCTTGTTATATTAACAATGGCTGGACTTTTTCTGGACAGACCTTGTATTTTAATGATTTATCTCTTTTGCTATCATATGTCAATTCTGTTGCTTCTAAATGGTGTATAATACATCTGAGTGCTCATCCACCACATTATATATACTGTTCTAGGTGGTGGAAGGCAGCTTGTGAAGTTGCCACTACCCCACTCAGTCCTGCATTTAACATTATTGCTTGTAGCTCCTTTTTCAGCTGTGAAGGATTCTCCCTTGCTTCTTAACCTTTGTCACATAGAAATCATTCCACATGTGTATTTCTTCAATACATTTACCTTATACCATTCTCTCAGGAGTTGTTGTTCACCCAGCATCTTCAATCTCTCCATTTAAAATTATTGTCTGGAACCCCCTGATTATATGAAACTGAGAATTTTTTCACTGCAAATAGATATTAAGTTACTATATGCCAAATCTTATTTTCTCCAATGATTTTGTCAAAATCCAAAGAAAAACGTGAGTTCAAAAATGACACAGAGTAAATTAATTTGAAAAGGTTCATTTAGAAAGAAGCTAGTAAATTCAATAAAACTATTACCCAAATAATAAAGTGTAATGTTAAAGTGGTTAACTAATCTCTGGGGAAACAGTGATATGAAAAATTATACTTACGAGGAGTACTTTATCCTTGTGTTCCACAGTTAAACTCAGATTTGTGTTATGCTTTATGTTTTTAATATCTTTCATGATAAAATACATAAATAAAGTATTCCCAATAACCACAAAGCCATGATATTTTCCTCACTTTGTAAATGCTTCTTACAATTATGGAAATTGCCTTCAACATTCATTTAATATTCACATTGGAATAAAGCATCTGTTGTGGCAGATGGGGCACATGACATCAAGTTCAGCTGTTTCAATAACCCTTAAGGGTTGATGTGGTTTACAAAAATAATTTGTTATACATTTTGGATTAATTAATTTGAATTTATGGTGTTCTATAAAGGCGTCTTGCAGCTGCTACTGTACTGAATTGACTAAGTTAAACAGTTTACTCCTCTTAAAACATGCTTTTGGCAGAGAGAAGCCAAATATTTCCTACCAGTCATTCTGTTTGTTAACCAATGAACACAGTCTTCTAAAAAATCTATAAAGATAGCCCACTGGAATGTGACCACTTATATTCATAATCATTTAGAAATTTAAATTTCTATATTGTGAAATTCCATTAATTCAAGTGCACTTACATAAATACAGATACAAGTAAGTTTATTCAAATAAATATATATGAATACATTATTTTTGTTTGTTTTCCCATTGACCTCTTCCACCTTTATACTAGATGTGGAGAAAAATAAATGTGTATTTTGCACTCACAATAAAAGGACCCAAGGCAATTAAATTTTATTTTTTGGATAAACTTTAAGAGAAGTGATAGCTGTCATTTAGCCTAAGATTTATAAGATATAAATGCAGTCCAATGTATGGGAATTGACTTTAGGAGCAGGAAGTGTGATGGGCAGAGGAGGGCAGAGGGGAAAGATTGGGAAAGCTGTAATAGGATAACAACAAAAAATGATTAAAAAAATAGAAAAAAAGCCACTTTGTTCTTGTGAGACTTCATTAACTATTAAAGCCACCTTTTCATTTCTATTGGCATAAGATAAACTATTCAGAAAATTCACTGGAAAATGTTCCCATATTTTAAAAAGAATTCTGGTGAATAAAATATATTACTTGACTTTTGATTGAATGTTAGTAATAATCATCAGTGGATCTGCAATGAATATTTTTCACCATTTTAGTACACATTTTTGGAAGCATATTTCACCTGATTTTACTTCTCCTTCTATCTTGGATTTCTATCTAAAATATAGAATGCAGCTTTCAACCACTTCCTGCACTACCCACAGGGAAATAGGAAACTCCTGGTGCCGATACCCAGATTGGAGCTGTGAAGACCAGTATACCTGCTGGAAGACAAAACCCACCAACAAAGGAACAACCAACAGATAACAATGGAAGAGGGGGAAGGAGGGAGTGGAAGCCACACTAGTCTCAATCCAGGACTGATCTGGAAAAATAACTAAATGGTGGACAAATTGCCCAGAACAAACAACTGAACAAGAGCAACAGAGAAGCCTCAAAACCTCATACAGACAGAAGAAACAAATTCAACACATTCTGTCCAAACCTGCACAACAGAATACAAGACGTGGTGGATGGAGTGGCTCTCAGTTCACCAGCTGGAAGGAATGACCCACCAAAGAATGACTCAACAACAATCAAAACCCAAAGACATACAGAGTGCCAATATAAATGACACCCCAAGACCAGTGAGCACAGGAGATCAATGACACTGCACCACTGAATCTCAGAGGTCTTCTATCATAGAAGTTCACAACAGAAACCCAGATAGATAGAACAGATCATTTTAAGAAGCAGAGGGTAACAAGAAGAGTCTCACAAACAATGGGAAGACAAAGAAACAATCTCCAAAAAAAAAAAAAAAAGGAAAGGAGGAAGCCTCAGAAAGAATGCTAAATGAAATAGAGGCAAACCAACTATCATCTATTGAGTTCAAAGCATTGGTTATAAGGAAATTCAATGAGCTCACAGAAAATTACCAAAAACTACAGGGAAACTACAATGAACTCACTGCAAACTATATCAACATGAAAAGGAATAGAAACTATCAACAGGGGCCAAGAGGAAATGAAGAATACAATTTCTGAACTGAAGAACACAGTAGAAGGAATCAAAACGCAGGCTCGATGAAGCAGAGGATTAGATCAGCGAGCTACAACACAAAGTAGAAAAAAATGCCCAGAAAGAGCACGAAAAGGAAAAGAGTCTCATAAAGAACAAAGAGGGGTTATGGGAAATGCAGGACGACATAACACATAATAATACCCATATAACATATATATCAGAAGGAAATGAAGAGCAAGGGATAGACGTTGTTTGAAAAAGTAATGATGGAAAACTTCCCTAATTTGATGAGAGAAAAAGTCACACAAATTCAGGAAACACAGAGTCCCAATCAGGAGGAACCCAAAGAGGCCCAATTCAAAACACATCATAATTAAAAAGGCAAAATCCCAAGGTAAAGAGAGAATCTTAAGGCAGCAATGGAAAAACAAGAAGTAATGGCATCCAAATTGGAAAGGAGGAAATGAAACTGTCACTGTTTGCAGATGACATGATACTGTACATGGAAAATCCTATACACTCCACCAAAAACTACTTGACCTAATAAGTGAATTTGGCAAAATGGCTGGAAACAAAGTTAATACTCAGAAATCAAAAGCATTCCTGTATACCAACAACAAAACTGGAGAAACAGAAATCAGGAAAAAAATCCCATTTGATATACCAACAAGAAAAATAAAGTACCTAGGAGTAAACCTAACCAAGGAGGTAAAAGACCTGTACTCAGAAAACTACACAACACTGAAGAAAGAAATTAACGAAAACACAAACAAATGGAAGCATGAACCATGCTCATGGATTGGAAGAATTAACATCATCAAAATGGCCATACTACCCAAAGCAATTTATAGATTCAATACAATCCTTGTTAAAGTACCCATGACATATTTCACAGACATAGAACAAACATTTCAGAAATTCATATGGAACCATAAATGACCCCAAATAGCTGCAGCAATTTTGAGAAAGAAGAACAAAGCAGGAGGGATCACAACATCTGATATCAAACTGTATTACAAGGCAACTGGAATGAAAACATCCTGGTACTTGCATAAAAACAGGCACAGAGACGAATGGAACAGAACAGAGAGCTCAGAAATAAACCCAAGTCTCTATGGTCAATTAATATTTTACAAAGAGGGAAGAAGCATAAAATGGAGTAAAAATAGCCTCTTCAACAAATGCTGTTGGGAGATCTGTACAGCTACATGCAAAAAAATGAAACTCAACCACCAACTTACACCATACACAAAAATAAATTCCAGATGGATAAAAGACTTAAATATAAGTCCGGACACCATAAAGATCCTAGAGAAAAACATTGGCAGGAAAATCTCAGACATTCCACGCAGCAACATCCTCACAGACATGTCCCCTAAAGCAAGGGACATGAACGAAAGAATAAAGAAATGGGACCTCATCAAAATAAAAAGCTTCTGCATGGCTAAAGAAAACAGCATTAAAATACAAAGAGAACCAACAGTATGGGAAAACATATTTGCCAATGATACCTCAGACAAAGGCCTGATCTCCAAAATATATAAAGAACTCACACGGCTGCACTCCAGGAAGACAAACAACCCAATTAAAAAATGGGCAAAGGACTTGAACAGATAATTCTCCAAGGAAGACATACAGAGGGCCCAGAGACATATGGAACGATGCTCAGCATTACTAGCCATCAGAGAGATGCAAATTAAAACCACAATGAGGTAGCATCTCACACCAGTCAGAGTGGCCAACATAAACAAATCAACAAACAAAAGTTGGAGAGGATGTGGATAAAAGGGAACCCTAGTTCACTGTTGGTGGGAATGCAGACTGGTGAGGCCACTGTGGAAAACAGTGTGGAATTTCCTCAGAAAACAAAAAATGGAACTGCCCTTTGACCCAGCAATTTCATTGCTGGGGTTATTCCCTAAGAACCCCAAAACACCAATCCAAAAGAACCTGTGCACCCCAATGTTCACAGCAGCACAATTTACAATAGCCAAGTACTGGAAGCAACCGAAGTGCCCATCAGCAAACGAGTGGATCCAAAAACTATGGTATATTTACTCAATGGAATTCTACACAGCAGAGAGAAAGAAGGAGCTTATACCCTTTGCAACAGCATGGATGGAACTGGAGAGCATTATGCTAAGTGAAATAAAGCCAGATGGTGAGGGACAAATACCATATGATCTCATGTGTAACTGGAACATAATCAACAGAAGAAAAAAGGAAATAAAATATAACCAGAGACAGTGAAGTTAAGAATAATCTAACAATAGTCAGGGGGGAGTCGGGAGGGGACAGTGAGGAGAGGGGATTACAGGAACTTCTGTAAAGGACACATGGACAAAATCAAGGGGGAGGGTGGTGGGAGGAGGGAGGGGGTTTGGATGGGGTGTGGTGGAGGGATGGGGAGAAAAGGCATACAACTCTACCTGAATAACAATAAAAATTAAAAAAAAAGAAAAGCAGGAAGTAACATACAAGGGAGTCCTGATAAGACTATCAGATAACTTCTTAATGGAAAAGGTCTAAGCCACAACAGAAAGGCAAGAGCTCCCCAAAACATAAAGAAAATCTTGGAGAACTTCAAGATACATATTGACAGCAGCACAATTATAGTAGGGGATTTCAACACACCACTTTCAAAAATGGATAGATAGATCTTCCAAACAAAATATCAACAAAGATATTGTGGCATTGAACAATGCCATAGATCAAATGGACTTAACTGGTATTTATAGAGCTTTCCACCCCAAAGAACCAAAATCCACATTGTTTTCTAGGGCACATGGAACATTTTCAAAAATAGACCACATGACAGGTCACAAAACATGCCTCAACAAATTCAAGAAAATTTAAATCATATCAAGCATTTTTTCTGACAAGGGACTGAAGCTAGAAACAAACCTCAAGGAAAAAAACCCAAAACACTCAAACTCAGGGAGATCGAATAGCATGCTAGTAAACAATGAATGGGTCAAGATAAGATCAAGGAATAAATCAAAAAGTTTCTGGAAACAAATGAAAATGAACTCACAACAACCCTAAACTTATGGGACACAGCAAAGGCAATCCTCAGAGGGAAGTTCTTAGCAATACAGCCATATCTAAAAAAGACAGAAACATTTCGTATAAACAACTGAACCTTATGCCTACAAGCACTCAAGGAACTAAAACAAAGACAGCCCAGGGCATGTAGAAGAAAGGAAATACCAAGATCACAGCAGATTTAAATGGCATGGACACTAAAAGCACAATTCTGAGGATCAATAAATCCAGGAGCTGGTTTTTTGAAAAGATAAATAAAATCAAAAGTCTCTAAGCAGACTCTTCAAGATAAAACGAGAGAAGTCCCAAATAAACAAAATCCGAAATGAAAGCAGAGAGATTACAACTGGTACCACAGAAACACAAAATATTGTAAGAAATTACTATGAAGCACTATAGCCAAGAAATTTGAAATCTAGGTGAAATGGACAAATTTCCAGAAAAAATTATCTTCCCAAAGTGAATGAAGAAGAAGAAGCAGGAAGCCTGAACAGACAAATAAAAGCTGATGAAATTGAAGTACAATCGAAAAGCTTCTCATGCACAAAAATCCTGGATTGGACAATTTCACAGGAGAATTTTACAAAGCATTTAAGGAAGATTTAACCCCGTCCTTCACAGACTATTCCAAAAATTTAAGAAGATGGAAGACTTCCAAACTCTTTTTATGAAGCCAACATCACCCTAAACCCAAAGCCAGATAAAGACATAACAAAGAAAGAAAACTTCAGTCTAATATCACTGATGAACATAGATGATAAAATCCTCAACAAAATAATGGCAAACCGCATTCAGCAATACCTTAAAAAGATGATATGCCATGATCAAGAGGGATTCATCCCAGGGATGCAAGGAAGGTACAATATTCACAAATCAATAAATATAATACACCACATAAACAAAAGCAAAGACAAAAACCACATGATCATATCAATAGATGCAGAAAAAGCATTTGATAAGGTACAGCACCCACTCATGATAAAAACACTCAGCAAAGTGGGAATAGAGGGAGCATTGCTCAACATAATAAAGGCCATATTTGAGATACCTAGAGCCAATATCATACTCAATGGACAAAAACTTAGAGCTTTCCCACTAAGATCAGGAACAAGACAAGGATGCCTTCTCTCACCACTACTATTCAACATAATATTGGAAGTCCTAGCCACAGTAATCAGACAAGAAAAAGAAATAAAATGCAATCCAAATGGGAAATAAGGAATTAAAACTGTCATTGTTTGTAGATGACATGATAGTGTATTAAGAAAATTCTATAGACTCTACCAAAAACTACTTGACCTAATAAAATAAATTGGCAAAAGAGAGGGATACAAAGTCAATATTCTGACATCGAAAGCTTTTTTGTACATGAGCAATGAAATATAAAAACCGAAATCCGGAAAAAATATCACATTTCATATAACAACATGAAAAATAAAGTACCTAGGAAAAACCTAAATAAGGAGGTAAAAGACCTGTACTCAGAAAACTACACAACACTGAAGAAAAAAACTAAGGAAGACACAAACAAATGAATGCATGTACCATGCTCATGGATGGGAAGAATAAACATCATAAAAATGTCCACACTACCCAAAGCCATTTATAGATTAAATGCAATCCCTATTAAAGTACTAATGACATATTTTATGATATAGAATGAACAATTCCAAAATTTATATAGAACCATAAATGAGCCCCAAAAGTGGCGGCAACATTGAGAAAGAAGAACAAAGTAGGAGGGATCATAATACCAGATATCAAACTGTATTACAAGGCCACTGTAATCAAAACAGCCTGGTACTGGCCTAAGAACAGGCCATAGACCAATGGAACAGAATAGAGAGTCCAGAAATAAGCACAAGTCTTTATGGTCAATTAATATTTGACAAAGGGGGCAGAAGCATAATATGGAGTAAAAATAGTCTCTTTAACAAATGGTGTTGGGAGATCTGTACAGCTACATGCAAAAAAATGAAACTCGATCACCAACTTACACCATACACAAAAGTAAATTCAAGGTGGATAAAAGACTTAAATATAAGTTGGGAAACCATAAAAGTCCTAGAGGAAAAGGTCAGCAGGAAAATCTCGGACATTCCACGCAGCAACATCTTCTGTGATATGTCCTCTAAAGCAAGGGAATAAAGGAAAGAATAAACAACTGGGATGTCACCAAATTATAAAGTTTCTGCATGGGTAAAGGAAACAGCATTAAAACGAAAAGTGAGCTAAATATATGGGAAAATATACTTGCCAATGATACCTCAGACCAGGGTTTGATTTCCAAAATATATAAAGAACTCAAATGATTTCACTCCTGGAAGGCAAACAACCCAATTAAAAAATGGGCAAAGGATGTGAACACACCCTTCTCTCACGGGGACATACAGAGGGCCCAGAGATGTATGAAAGGATGCTCAGCATCACTAGCCATCAGAGAGATACAAATTAAAACTACAATGAAATACCACTTCATGCCAGTCAAATGGCCATCATAAACAAATGAAGAAACAAGTGCTGGCCAACTTGTGGAGAAAAGGGAACCCTAGTACACTGTTGGTGGGAATGCAGACTGGTGCAGCCACTGTGGAAAACAGTATGGAATTTCATCAGAAAACTAAAAATGGGACTGCCTTTTGACCTGGCAATTCCACTGCTGGTATTATTCCATAACTATCCTGAAACACCAAATCAAAAGAAACTGTTCACCCCAATATTCATAGCAGTATTGTTTACAACAGTCAAGTGCTAGAAATAACCTAAGTGCCCATCAGTAAATGAGTGGATCAAAAAACTGGTACCTTTACACAATGGAGTATGAAGCAGCCGAAAGAAAGAAGGAGCTCCTAGTCTTCAGGACAGCATGTATGGATCTGGAGAGCATTATGCTAAGTGAAATAATCCAGACAGTAAGGATGGGTGGGGTGGGGGAAGTGGTGGGGAGAAAAATGGAGACAACTCTACTTGAACAACAATGAAAAAATACATTATAAATAAAAAGACGCACAAGAAAAGGACTCCCAGTGCCTTAGTACCAAACATACATCAGCATGTAGACATCTCTTCGTTCTTTCTCCTTTCTTTCTTTCTTTCTCTTTCTTTCTTTTTAGCTTTGGCCCTTTTATTTGATAATGAAAAACCAATAGCATTAGTATCTAAATCAACAATCAATCACCACATTCTCTGATTTGTTCTAGAATAATATGAAGATTGTCTGTCTTAAGAGATGTTGATTTATGTTGAGGAGATGCAGATTCTTGCTGTAGGTCCATTGTAAGTACTTGCTGTCAGTTTTCCAATGATTGATTTATTGTTGATCTCTATGTTATTGATTAGTTTTAATATTGCAAAATTCTCTGGTCTTTGAACAGAGACATTCTCTCTGGACATTCAGTCTTTGCTATTTATTCTCCACCTAGGTTTTTGCTTATGGGCCTCAGACATAACACAATTGTGGTGGTATGTGTTCAGATCTTAAATACTGTCTTAAAAAGGTACTTTGTTCCTCAATATTTCTTTTATCACTCTTTATAGAGAATTTTCTAACTTTTCACTGTTTTCCAAGAGTTTCAACATCAACAGTTTTTTTAAAGACCATCCTTTATCCTACTTAGTAATTATAAATGTATGTATACACATATGAATAATTATATGTAAAATGCAGCCGTACATTTCATTTAGGGAATATACTATTTATCTTTAAACATAATGCAGAACCACACAGGAAATCTGTCATATTTCAGTTCACAAAGAAAATCTAATATAAGTCTAAACTCTAGTCAAAATATGTACAAAATTCATTTACAAGAATTCAATCAAATGTCAAAATTCATAAGACAAAATGACCAAATATATGGGCAGACAATTTAAAAAGAAGGAACTACACATACCTAATGAGCAGATAGATATGTTTGCGACTTACCTCATGTGAAAAGGTAAATCTTATTGAAATATTTTCACCCATCGGATTAATAGGAATGTGGCAAACACACAATGCAATATACAGATAATATATTATAGTATTTTACATTTGAAATTTATATGTTACTCACCAATATTACCTTAGTACATTTAATTAAAAAATAAATGTCACATCCTCCACGTACCTCAACTTGTCCTCTTTATACCATCTTCACAAATATATACACATTTTAAATAGAACTCAACTTAATAAGTCATATATTCTCAGGAATTAACATAACAAAATATTCATTTATAATATATAGCTAAGGTTGGGATTTACATCAAGTTTATTTTCTCTAATGATTGTGAGGAAATGGATATAACCAAAACCTATGAATAATAGGATGAAATTTTGAACATTTTCATTGATCTTATTACAAGTCAAAAATATGAAAAATCTTATTTAAAATCTTAAAATCCCCACTCTACAGCTTACTTCATTAGTTTGCATAAAATACTGCTCCATTTGGTTTACTTTCTATGTATCTTTTATCACAAAACTCCAATTTTTAATGTTCATATATTTTAATCTTTTAATTGCTTATCAACATTTCTAGCCCTTAATTTAATGTACTAAAATTTGATTATTATAGAAGAGCTGAATCAGATGGGCATTCTGTTCTTATATATGTACTCAGTTATTATAAGGTAAGTACATGAACAAAATTATCATTTCATAAATATTACTTTTTTTCATTTTGGGAGAGGAATTTATTTTCTGGATATAACCTGACGACTTTGACATATTCTCATTTCACCAGTAAACTGTGAGAGTAAACTGTGAAGTAAATCTGTGGGGAGTAAACTGGGACAGCTTGCTTTTCTCTGTAAATTGTCTCTCATGGTTTCTTAGCAGTTCTTAATCTTCTTTCAGATTTCTGCCATCAATAATCTCTTAACATGCTGACTAGAGAAGCTATCAAGAAGTACACTTATCTATCCTTAGGTGATTTCATTTATTACATGTTGTGATACAGCTGCAGTAATATGTTTGTGTATCACCTCAACACTACTGAATGAAAAAAAACTCAAAACCTGCAGATGTATATTTATATTCTATTTCACTACCTAGTGAGGACAATAATGGGAAAGTTCTACATTGCTTAAGATAGTGATGTGCTGAAAACAATTTCACCCCAATATGCTCTTCACATGAGAAATGGGCCTATTTCTTTTAACACATTTGAATGATACTTCGCAAACCAGATTTTAATGAATATTTAAGAAGAAATTTTCATTCTCATGTGAATAGAGTTTAATGACATTATAACACAAGATGTTGTAATTATGAACTTTTGTCTTACAAATTTCATTATAATATTCTAGTAAATAATACATAAATTCGTGCTGAGGATTATTAGCTGTGGCTTTGAAGGCTGTCACAATAACATGGACTGCAAAGTAGAAATGCTTATTAATGTGTTTATAACCCATTAATTTTTCATTGAGTATTTGTTTATTAGAAAAACTCCACATATACTTTCTGATTATGTGAACTAAACTCTTCTTTGAATCATACATGTATAATTTAAGATTCAATAAATTCTGCAAAAGTTGACAGGTGAAAATGTAGAATTAGGCAGATGATGTTGAGGTAGTCAAAGTGGGTTTTTTTAAAAATAATATATCAAAGCCCTACAAATATTACTGTATAGTTATATATCATTAAAATGATAAATCTGTTCGGGGGACTTCCTGCCAGGATGTAGGTGTAGGTAGATATACTTTGCTCCTGGCACAATCAAAAGAAGGGCAACAACAAATTAAAAAAAAAAAAAACAGAACTGCCCAAAAATTGACCCTTATGGAAGTCTGACAACCAAGGAATTAAAGAAGAAACATTCATCCAGATCAGTAGGAGTGGCAGAGACAGGCAGCTGGAGCAGAGAACTGGGGAAAGCAAGGAGGTGGCTGGAGAAGCTGGCTGGTCCCACATTTGTGTGTGGATAAACCAGGAGGAACAACTGGGGAGCAAGACAGACAGCACAACCCAAGTTTCCAGCACAGGGAAATAAAGCCTCAAAACCTCTGGGTGAAAAAAACTGTGGGGGTTATGGCAGAGGAAGAAACCCCTAGCCTCACATGAGAGTTCACTGGAGAGAGCCACAGCGTCCTAGAATGCACAACCCCCCCTCTCCCCCAGGAATCAGCACCAGAAGGGCCCAATATGCTTGTGGGTATTAAAGAAAGTAACTGAAAGCCAACCAAGAGCTAAGGAAGCAGCATTGTTCCCCCTTACAACTCTCCCCCACAAACAGCATCACAGCACAGAAAAATGGGTTGCCCCACTCTGGTGAATACCTAAGGCTCCACCCCTTATAACATAACAGGTATGCCAAGACAAAAAAAAATATGGCCCAGATGAAAGAACAGATCAAAGCTCCAGAAAAAAATATGACTAAGTGATGAAGAGATAGCCAACCTATCAGATGCACAATTGAAAATACCGGTAATCAGGATGCTCACAGAAATGGTTAAGTATGGTCACAAAACACAGGGAAAAGGGAAGGCTATTAAAACTGAAATAAAGGAAATTGTACAGGGAACCAGCAGTGAAGGGAGGGAAACCAGGATCCAAATCAATGGTTTGGAGCAGAAGGAAGAAATAAACAGTCAACCAGAACATAATAAAGAAACAATAATTCAAAAATATAAGGAGATGCTTTGGAACCTCCTGGACAACTTTAAATATTCCAACATCTGAATCATAGGAGTGCCAGAAAGAGAAGAGGAAGAGCAAGAAATTGAAAACTTATTTGAAAACATAATGAAGGAGAATTTCCCCAGTCTGGCAAAGGAAATAGACTTCCAGGAAGTCCAGGAATTTCTGAGAGTCCTAAAAAAGTTGGACCCAAGGAAGTACACAATAAGGCACATCATAATTATATTACCCAAAATTAAAGGTAAAGAGTGACTCTAAAAAGCAACAAGAGAAAAGGAGAGAGTTACCTACAAAGGAGTTCCCATAAGACTATCAGCTGATTTCTCAAAAGTAACCTTACAAGCAAGAAGGGGCTGGAAAGAAATATTTAATGTCATGAAAGGCAAGGACCTACATCCAAGATTGCTCTATCCAGCAAAGCTATCAGTTAGAATGGAAGGGGAGATACACTGCTTCCTAGAGGAGGTATAGTTAAAGGAGTTCATCATCACCAAGCCCTTATGATATGAAATGTTAAAGGAACTTATCTAAGAAAAAAAGATGGAAACTATGAACAGTAAAATGACAACAAAGTCACAACCATCAACAACCACACCTAAAAAGAAAAAAAAAAAAACAAGCTAAGCAAACAACTAGAACAGGAATATAACAAAAATAGAGATCACATGGAGGGTTTTCAGCAGGGAGGGGGATGGGGAGAATGTGAGAAAAACTGACAGGGAATAAGAAGCATAAATGGTAGGTACAAAATAGACAGGGAGAGGTTAAAAATAGTATGGAAAATGGAGAAGCCAAAGAACTTATATGTATGACCCATGGACATGAAGAAAGGTGGGAAAATGATGGTGAGAAGTGGGTACAGGGCTTGGGGGAAATAGCAAGCAAAAAAAAGGGACAACTGTAATAGCATAATCAATAAAATATATTTAAAAATATTATACATTTACTCTGGCTTTCCATGGACTTACTCCCCCTCACAAAAAAAGAAAAAAAGTCAGCACAAATATGCACATTGTTTTTCATGTGACTTGTTCTCATTTAAACTGTGATCAGGTGTGATCAGTGCACTTAATTCAGGAAAACTAATTAGATGCTTTCTGAACCAAAGGAAACAGCTTAAGGACCCCAGAGACTAATACAGTAGATCAATTTTGTCTTCAAACTCCCACTTTTTCAATTTCTACTGCAAAGATCATTTTTAGGTCACTACACAGCTGATACTAATATTTCTTCTATTTAGATAAACTCAACTTTTTCTTCCTTCTTGTTTTCCTGCTAATTTTTCTTTCCCTTTTTTACTCTTTCATTCACTTCAGCTCTTTCTTCAAAGAACAGAAAGAATGACCTAGATGGGACAGCCTATGGCACACAGAGGCTTTATGATGTAGCCTGCTGCTGTAGGGTTACAAGCCTATACAAGCTTGTATAGGCTTACAAGCTGTGTTACTCTACAAAGCAACACAAGACTAATCAAGTGTAAGATAAAATGATGCCATCTAGGGACAAGATAACACAAGATGTGTGAGACAGCTGCTGTCCTAATAGGGCAAAATGTTTTACAGAAAACTTTATTTTTCTAAGTGGAAAGAGTACACTGTAAAATAACAATAGAAATACAGTACAGTAGAAACACAAACCAGTAACAGGTTCATTTGTTACCAATATCAAATGTTATGTACTGTACATAATTGCATGTGCTGTACTTTTAAATGACTAGTAGCAGAGTAGGTTTGTTTATACCAACATCAGCACAAACATGTAGGTAATTCATGATACTATAACATTATGACAATGGAAATAATGTCACAAGATGATAGGAATTTTGAAACTGTTATAATCTTAAGGAAGCAGCCTTTTTTTTTTTTGTATGAGGTCTGTCCAGAAGGTATATGGCAATGTAATATGAAATATTTATTGAAGAAGATACAAGTTACAAGAAACATTGTGCATAGGACAATGACACTTCAGTCCTTTGAAAGTAGGCACCTTGGGACCTCACACAGTTCTTTCAACTGCCATCAGCTGCCCCATTGGATTTTCCTGAATCTCATCCATGGTTTAAAATCTCTTCCTTTTCAAAGGTGATTTTAATTTTGGGAAAAGCCAGAATTTTCAGGGTGCCAAATCTGGGCTGTAGGGGGGTTGAGTCACCTGAGTGATTTAATGTTTTCCAAAAAACTCTGCATGAGAAGTGATGCATTGTTAAGATGAGGCTACCAATCACCTGTTGCCCATAGCTGTGGACTTCAGAATCATCTGGATAGTTTCCACATATGGGAATGTTCAAGCTTAATGAAAAATTTGATGCAGATTCACTGCTCTACTTGCTCAGTCATTTTGAATGTGACAGCCACACAGTACACATGCTCACTCAGTGGCGTCTACTGCCCCCACTGACTAGTACAGTGAAGTCATCATTGTTCATGCATGTGTAGTCCAGTCTATTTTTCTTGGCTGCCAGGTTACATCGAAGTTGTACAAACCATTCTTCTTATGTTAATACTGGTGTTTTTCCAGATAGACCTCATATATGTGGTCTGTCATTGACCAAAATGTGGTTATACAGTGCATGACTGTACTTGAAACTTGAAAACTCCATTCCTGAGCCATACCTCAAATCACCTTTATCAAAGAATAAGGAAGGAATATAGAAATCTGAAATTTGAAAATTTCGCAGATGATTATAAGATTTTAAATCTCAAAGACAGTGCTGCAAGGCCAAAGGGATTACGCTATCACTGGGTTCACCTTACTTCCCTTCCTAGAGTAGCTCTTCTCCCAAAGGTTCCAATCACCTGGGTGAAGACACAACCCATAGAGCACACACATAGTATCAGAGCTGGTTTTTGAATGTGGAAACTGATTCTAGAATCCTATGTTCTACTTCTTTGCTCTGCCTCTTCTCTGAACCTCAGGTTTCTCATTTATATCCAGAAAGTTAATCAATATCCACGGTCCTCTATACCAGAAAATATATATATTAAAATCTATTGATGTATCATCCTTTTCAGAAGAAATATATCCTAAAAAAAATATATATATATATATATACTTTTCTTAGTAACAAAGACTCAGTGATCAAAATGAGAATAAATCAATGACATAGTATTAAAATAAAATGATACCCCAGAATCAAATCATTTCAATAAAATCTATAACTGATTAATTGTAAGTGATTAATTATAAGATTTAAATGCAGGGAAGATGGCGGCAACATAGGTGGGAGCGGAATCCACTTCCCCTCAGCGCCAGGGAAATACCTAGCTGATCTGAGGAGCAGAGCGAACAGCCAACAGTACTCCAGCATATACGAAGATTAGAGACCAAAGATAGAGGACATTGAAAGATCTGACGGTAAGAAGAGTGCTCAAGGACAATAAGGTCCCCGGGACCCAGGAACGCATGGTACAAGGGCAGCAGAAGCGCCAGCCCTGGTGCAGGGCCGGCTGCAGGAGTCTTGGGAGAGGGCCAGGCTGCGCTGTGAGCAGCCAGGTGCTTGATTGGACCAGGGGAGCTTGAAAAGGAGGAATTTCTCAAAAAGAAAAAGAAAATAGAGACACTCAGGGGCTAGTTAGAGAACTCTCGGTAGTAACCGAGGCCACTGGCGCCCCTCCCCCCTCGGCCCCTGGACTGCGAGCGGGGGGGATAAACAGCACAAAAAGTGACGGCGCTCACCCGAGGTCCGGCCCAAAACCTCGGAACGGAGTGCCGCGTGATTCAGTCCCAGGGCGGCCCCGTCCGCCCAAGAGACTCAAGCCAAGGGCGGCTGGATCGGGCCGCCAAGCACAGAACCTCAGGCGCAGCGGATTGCACGCTCACCAAGCACAGGCTGGGTGCGCGTTTTCCAAACACAAAGCTGCTGGCGAGTGTACTAACTCCAGAGTCCCAAGCCCGGGCGGCTCGATTGGTTGGCCCGCGGCTCAGGGAACAAAATACGTCACAAACCCAAAGCGGCTGGATTCCCCTGCTGTGCGCGCACGCGTACCAAGCCAAAGTGGCTGGAGCCGCCGCTTGCGTGTCCCAAGAACAAAGCTGCTGGAGTGGCTGATCAACGGCCTGATTGACTGCCAGGGACCACACCTACAAAACAGCCAAGAGTGTGACCTAGGAAGGGAGAAGAGTGAAACCAATCCTTCCAACCACCCCCTCCCGTTGCACAGACAGGACACCAGCAGATATAACCTGACCGGTTCAAAGCCAACAGAAGATTTTTTTTCTTTTATTTTTTCTTATCTTTTTTCTTTTCTTTCCTTTCCCCCTGAATTCCTTCTTCCTCTCTCCTTTTTTTCTTTTTTTTCATTCCTTCTTCCTCCCATCCTTTACCATTTTTATGTCTTCTTCCTGCCTTCTTTTATCTATTTCTATGTTTTAATTTTTGTTAAAATTCCTTCTTATCTTGCCTACGATCTTTTTTTATTCCTTCTTCCCTCTTTCCTTCCTTTCCTCCTTTCCTAGTTCCTTTTTCCCTCCTTCCCATCTTTGTTTTGGTTTTTTTGGGGTGTTTTTTTTGTGTGTTTTTTTTTTTTCTTTGTGTGTGTGTGTGTGTGTGTGTTTTCCTTTCTCCCCCCCTTTCTCTTTTTCCCACAGGTGAGACAACAAAACCTGGAGGGCTGAAAAAACTAGAGTTAGACCGTGTTAAACACATAAACGTCACCTCAAGACCAGTGAGCACAGGAGAGTAAGGAGATAGCACCACCGAATCCCATTGGCATTCTACCATAGAAGTTCATATCATAAATCCAGGGAGTCAGAACAAAGCAATTTAAGAAGCAGAGGCCAACAAGAAGAGCCTCACAAACAATGGGAAGACAAAGAAACAATTCCCAAATGAAAGGAAAGGAGGAAGTCTCAGAAAGAATACTAACCGAAAAAGAGGCAAGTCAACTATCAGATACTGAGTTCAAAGCAATGGTCATCAGGAAGCTCACTGAGCTCTCTGAGCTCAAAGAGAACTACCAGAAACTACAAGGAAACTACAATGAACTCACTGCAAACTATATCAACATGAAAAAGAAAATAGAAACTATCCACAAGAGCCAAGAGGAAATGAAGAATACAATTTCTGAATTGAAGAACACAGTAGAAGGAATGAAAAGCAGACTTGATGAAGCAGAGGATTGGATCAGCGAGCTGGAGGATAAAGTAGAAAAAAACACCCAGAAGGAGCAAGAAAAGGAAAAGAGGCTCAGAAAGAATGAAGAGGGAATATGGGGAAATGCAGGACAACATGAAACGTAACAATATCCGTATAATAGGAATACCAGAAGGAGAAGAAGAAGAGCAAGAGATAGAAAACCTGTTTGAAAAAGTAATGATGGAAAATTTCCCTAATCTGAGGAGAGAAAAAGTCACCCAAATCCAGGAATCACAGAGAGTCCCAAGCAAGAGGAACACAAAGAGACCCACTGCAAGACACATCATAATTAAAATGGCAAATTTCCAAGACAAAGAGAGGATCTTAAAGGCAGCAAGGGAGAAAAAGGAAGTAACAAACAAGGGAGCCCCAATAAGGTTAGCAACTGACTTCTCAATGGAAACGCTCCAAGCCAGAAGAGAATGGCAAAAGATATTCCAAGGAATGAGAACCAGAGGCCTGCAACCAAGACTACTTTACCCAGCAAGGCTCTCAATTAAGATAGAAGACCAAATAAAGAGTTTCCCAGACAAAAGAAGTCTAAAAGAATACAGCTCCACCAAACCAGTTCTGCAAGAGATGCTAAAGGGACTGCTTTAAGGAAAGGAAGGAAAAGAGAAAGACAGAGGAACACAGGTAGGAAATAATGGCAATGAATAACTACCTATCGATAATAACCTTAAACATAAATGGATTAAATGCCCCAATCAAAAGACATAGAACAGCTGAATGGATAAGAAAACATGACCCACACATATGCTGCCTACAAGAAACCCATCTCAGGACAAAAGACTTACACAGACTGAAAGTGAAGGGCTGGAAACAAATTTTCCAAGCAAACGGACAGGAAAAAAAAGCAGGGGTAGCAATACTCATATCAGACAAAATAGACTTCCAAAGAAGGGCCATAAAGAGAGATCCAGAAGGTCACTTCATAATACTCAAAGGAAGAATCCACCAAGAAGACATAAACATTATAAATATATATGCACCCAACATAGGAGCACCCAAATACATAAAGAAAATCTTGGAGGACTTCAAGAAAGATATTGACAGCAACACAATTATAGTAGGGGATTTTAACACCCCACTATCAAAAATGGACAGGTCTTCCAAAAAAAAGATCAACAAAGATATTGTGTCACTTAACAATACCCTAGAGGAAATGGACTTAACTGATATATACAGAGCTTTGCATCCCAAAGAAGCAAAATACACATTCTTTTCAAGTGTTCATGGAACTTTTTCAAAGATAGACCACATGATAGGACACAAAGCAAGCCTCAACAAATTCAAGAAAATTGAAATCATATCAAGCATCTTCTCTGACCACAAGGGTATGAAACTAGAAACCAACCCCAAGGGTAAAAACCCAAAACACTCAAAAACATGGAGACTGAATAGCATGCTATTACATAATGAATGGGTCAAGAACGAGATTAGGGAAGAAATCAAAAACTTCCTGGAAACAAATGAAAACGAACTCACAACAACCCAAAACCTATGGGACACAGCAAAGGCAGTCCTGAGAGGGAAGTTCATAGCAATACAGGCCTACCTTAAGAAGTTAGAAACAGTTCAAACAAACAACCTAACCCTATGCCTACAAGAACTGGAGGAACAACAACAAAGACAGCCCAGAGCAAGCAGAAGGAAGGAAATAACCAAGATCAGAGCAAAACTAAATGACATAGAGACTAAAAGCACAATTGTAAGGATCAATGAATCCAGGAGCTGGTTCTTTGAAAAGATAAACAAAATCGACAAGCCTTTAAGTAGGCTCATCAAGAAAAAAAGAGAGAGGATACAAATAAACAGAATTAGAAATGAAAGTGGAGAGATTACAACTGATACCACAGAAATACAAAGGATCGTAAGAAATTACTATGAAGACCTGTATGCTAAGAAATTTGAAAACCTAGATGAAATGGACACATTTCTAGAAAAATACAATCTTCCAAAACTGAATGAAGAAGAAGCAGAAAACCTGAACAGACCAATATCAGCAAAGGAAATTGAAGCAGTCATCAAGAAACTCCCATCACACAAAATCCCTGGAACAGATGGCTTCACAGGATATTTCTACAAAGCATTTAAGGAAGAACTAACCCCTATCCTTCACAGACTATTCGAAAAAATCCAAACTGATGGAAGACTCCCAAACTCTTTTTATGAAGCCAACATCATCCTAATCCCAAAACCAGATAAAGACACAACGAAGAAAGAAAACTTCAGGCCAATATCGCTGATGAACATAGACGCTAAAATTCTCAACAAAATATTAGCAAACCGCATCCAGCAATATATTAAAAAGATCATCCACCATGACCAAGTGGGATTCATCCCAGGGATGCAAGGATGGTACAATATTCGCAAATCAATAAACATAATACATCACATCAACAACAGCAAAGACAAAAATCACATGATCATATCAATAGATGCGGAAAAAGCGTTCGATAAGATACAGCATCCATTTCTGATAAAAACACTCAGCAAAGTGGGAATAAAGGGAGCAGTCCTCAACATAATTAAGGCCATATATGAGAGACCTACAGCCAACATCACACTCAATGGACAAAAACTTAGAGCTTTCCCACTAAGATCAGGAACTAGACAAGGGTGCCCTCTCTCACCACTCCTATTCAAAATAGTATTGGAAGTCCTACCCACAGCAATCAGACAAGAAAAAGCAACAAAAGGCATCCAAGTTGGAAAGGAGGAAATGAAACTGTCACTGTTTGCAGACGACATGATAGTGTACATGGAAAACCCTATAGACTCCACTCAAAAACTACTCGACCTAATGAATGAATTTGGCAAAATAGCTGGATACAGAGTCAATACCCAGAAATCAAAGGCATTCCTGTACACCAGCAACGAAACTGCAGAAACAGAAATCAGGAAAAAAATCCCATTTGATATAGCAACAAGAAAAATAAAGTACCTAGGAATAAACCTAACCAAGGAGGTAAAAGACCTGTACTCAGAAAACTACACAACACTGAAGAAAGAAATTAACGAAAACACAAACAAATGGAAGCATGTACCATGCTCATGGATTGGAAGAATTAACATCATCAAAATGGCCATACTACCCAAAGCAATTTATAGATTCAATGCAATCCCTATTAGAGTACCCATGACATATTTCACAGATATAGAACAAACATTTCTGAAATTCATATGGAACCATAAACGACCTCGAATAGCAGCAGCAATTTTGAGAAAGAAGAACAAAGCAGGAGGGATCACAATACCTGATATCAAACTGTATTACAAGGCCACTGTAATCAAAACAGCCTGGTACTGGCATAAAAACAGGCACATAGACCAATGGAACAGAATAGAGAGCCCAGAAATAAACTCAAGTCTATACGATCAATTAATATTTGACAAAGGAGGCAGGAGCATAAAATGGAGCAAAAACTGTCTCTTCAACAGATGGTGTTGGGAGATCTGGACAGCTACGTGCAAAAAAATGAAACTCGATCACCAACTTACACCATACACGAAAATAAACTCAAGATGGATAAAAGACTTAAATATAAGTCATAACACCATAAAAGTCCTTGAGGAAAACATTGGCAGGAAAATCTCAGACATTCCACGCAGCAACATCCTCACAGACACATCCCCTAAAGCACGGGACATAAAGGAAAGAATAAACAAATGGGACCTCATCAAAATAAAAAGCTTCTGCAGGGCTAAAGAAAACAGCACCAAATTACAAAGAGAACCAACAGTATGGGAAAACATATTTGCCAATGATACCTCAGACAAAGGCCTAATCTCCAAAATATATAAAGAACTCACATGACTCCACTCCAGGAAGACAAACAACCCAATTAAAAAATGGGCAAAGGACTTGAACAGACACTTCTCCAAGGAAGACATACAGAGGGCCCAGAGACATATGAAAAGATGCTCAGCATCACTAGCCATCAGAGAGATGCAAATTAAAACCACAATGAGGTATCATCTCACACCAGTCAGAATGGCCAACATAAACAAATCCACAAACAAATGTTGGAGAGGATGTGGAGAAAAGGGAACCCTCGTGCACTGTTGGTGGGAATGCAGACTGGTGAGGCCACTGTGGAAAACAATATGGAATTTCCTCAGAAAACTAAAAATGGAACTGCCCTTTGACCCAGTAATTCCGCTGCTGGGATTATACCCTAAGAATACTGAAACACCAATCCAAAAGAATCTGTGCACCCCAATGTTCATAGCAGCACAATTTACAATAGCCAAGTACTGGAAGCAACCGAAGTGCCCATCAGCAAACGAGTGGATCCAAAAACTATGGTATATTTACACAATGGAATTCTACGCAGCAGAGAGAAAGAAGGAGCTTATACCCTTTGCAACAGCATGGATGAAACTGGAGAGCATTATGCTAAGTGAAACAAGCCAGGAAGTGAGGGACAAATACCATATGATCTCACCTTTAACTGGAACATAAGCAATAGAAGGAAAAAGCAAACAAAATATAACCAGAGTCATTGAAGTTAAGAACAATCTAACAATAGCCAGGGCGGGGGTGGGGGGTGGGGTCGGAGACAGTGGGTAGAGGGGATTACAGGAACTATTATAAAGGACACATGGACAAAACCAAGGGGGAGGGTGGAGAGGGGGGAGGGAGGTGGGTTCAGCTGGGGTGGGTGGAGGGATGGGGAGAAAAGGCATACAACTGTAATTGAATAACAACAAAAAAAAAGATTTAAATGCAAATAATCTAATAATACCAAATAAAATAGAAAAATTACCAAACTTTACTAAACGAATCAACTGTGGGCTATATATAATAAACTACTTTAAATATAAAGACAGGTTCAAATTACAAGTAAAACAAGATACATCGTGAAAACACTACCCAAAAGGAAACTGATGTGGCTATACCAGTCTTGGACAAAGTTTTCCTCAGAGGGAAAAAAAAAAAAAAGAGAATATTTTCAGCCCTGGCCAGTGTGCTTTGACTGGCTGGAGAAATCGTCCTATAAACTAAAAGGTCAGGGATTGGATTTTCACTCAGGGCACATGCCTAGGTTGTGGGTTGTCTCTACTCTAGGTTGAGATGCATGCAGTTGGCAACTGATCAAAGTTTTCTCTTACATTGATGTCTCTCTCTCTCCCCCCCCTTCACACTTCTCTCTCTTTTTTTGAGTTAATTATTTATTTTTTTATTGTTGTTCAAGTACAGATCTTTCCATTTTCCCCCCACCCTAGCCATCCCCACCTCCCACCCTGGATCCCACCTCCCTTTGGTTTTGTCCATGGGTCCTTTAGAGATGTTCCTCTAAACTTTTCTTCCTCTCCCCTCCCCCGTTATCCCTTCCCACCACCCCTCTGGTTACTGTCAGTTTGTTCTTAATTTCAAGAACTCTGGTTATATTTTGATTGCTTGCTTGTTTTGTTGATTAGGTTCCACTTATAGGTGATATCTTATGATATTTACCTTTCACCACCTGGCTTATTTCACTTAGCATAATGCACTCCAGTTCCATCCACACTGTCACAAAGGGTAGGAACTCCTTATGTCTTTCTGCTGTGTAATATTCCATCATGTAAATGTAGCAGAGTTTTTTGATCCATTCATTTACTGATGGGCACTTAGGTTGCTTCCACCACTTAGCTATTGTAAATTGTGCTGCTATGAACATTGGGATGCATAGGTTCTTTTGGATTGGTGTTTCAGGGTTCTTGTGGTATAATACAAACAGTGGAATTGCTGAATCAAAAGGCAGTTTTATTTTAGTCTTTTTAAGGAAATTTCATACTGTTTTCCACAGTGGCTGCACCAGTCTGCATTCCCACAAACAGTGCACTATGGTTCCCTTTTCTCCACATCCTCTCCAACACTTGTTGTTTTGTTGATTTGTTTATGAGGGCATTCTCACCGGTGTGAAGTGGTCTCTCACTATGATTTTATTTGCATATCTCTCATGGCTAGTGATGCTGAGCATCTTTTCATATGTCTCTGGGACTTCTGAATGTCCTCCTTGGAGAAGTGTCTGTTCAGGTCTTTTGCGGATTTTTTAATTGGGTTGGTTGACTTTCTGGAGTGAAGTGATGTGAGTTCTTCATATATTTTGGAGATCAAATCCTTGTCCGAGGTATAATTGGCAAATATGTTTTCCCATATGTTTGGTTGTCTTTTCATTTAATGCTGTTTTCTTTAGCCATGCAGAAGCTTTTTATTTTGATGATATCCCATTTGTTTATTCTTTCCTTTATGTTCTTTGCTCTATGGGACATATCAGTGAAAATATTGCTGCATGGATAATCTGAGATTTTCCTGGCTATGTTCTCCTATAGGACTTTAATCGTGTCACGACTTATATTTAAGTCTTTTATCCACCTTGAATTTTTTTTTGTGTGTGGTGTAAGTTGGTGATTGAGTTTCATGTTTTTGCATGTAGCTGTCTAGCTCTCTCCACACTATTTTTTGAAGAAGCTATTTTTGCACCACTTTATGCTTGTGTCCCCTTTGTCAAATATTCATTGACCATAGAAAGTTGTGTTTATTTCTGGGCTCTCTATTCTGTTCCATTGATCTATGTGTCTGGTCTTATGCCAGTACCAGGCTGTTTTGATTACAATGGCCTTTTAATACAGTTTGATATCAGGTATTGTATCCCTCCTACTTTGTTTTTTCTCAAAATTGCTGTGGCTTTTCATGGTCATTTATGGTTCCATATAAATTTCTGAAATGTTTCTTCTATATCTGTGAAATATGTGATTGGTACTTTAATAGGGATTACATTGAATCTATACATTGCTTTGAGAAGTATGGACATTTTGATGATGTAAATTCTTTCAATCCATGAACATGGTACATGCATTCATTTGTTTGTGTCTTCCTTAATTTCTTTCTTCAATGTTGTGTAGGTTTCTGAGTACAGGTCTTTTATCTCCTTGGTTAAGTTTATTCCTAGGTACTTTATTTTTCTTGTTGCTATATCAAATTTACACTTTTCTCTTGAATAAAAAAAACAAAAGGATATTCAGGGATAAGAAGGACATTACATATTGGTAAAAGGGTTAATTCCCAGCAATAAGATATAGCAATTCTAAGCTATTTGCAGCAGACCACAGAGCTTTAAAATATATAAACAGCTTATAGAATGAAAAGAGAAACAGAAAAGTCCAAATTAGAAGACCTGAACAGCACTGTATAACCATGTGTCATATATGACACTTATATAATACACCACCCAACAATAGCAGAACATATTTTCTCTTCTAGTAGACCTAAACATTCACCAACATAGGATATATTCTGTAGTTTAAAATGTATAGCACCTTAAGCTTATATTAAAACTGAAAAAAAAATTATCAAAGCAATGATATAAGCTTTCAAGTTAGGAGACTAGAAAAAGATGATCAAATTGAACCCAAGACAAGAAAATGATAAATATAAGAGCACATAAGAATGAAAATTAAAAGAACAAACAAAAAAATCAATAAAATAAAAAATGATTTTTGAAAAGATTAATAAATTTAATAAACCATTATTGAGAGCTACCAAGAAAAATAAACATTAGAAATTACTAAAACCAGTAATAAAGGCAGGAAATAACAACAGATCCTAAAGATAATATAAAGATAAAAATATGAACATAAAATGTGCTAAAAATGTATGCCCATAGACTTGATAAACTGGATGAAATGGGACTAATTCACCAAATATACAAACTAAAAACACTAACTGGAAAAGAAATAAACTGAACAGACATATTCATCAAAGGAAAATAAATGTGAACTTGAAGATAATCACACAAAGAAAACTTCAAACACAGATGACTTCACTGGCAAATTTTATTAAAAATTTAAGAAGGAAATAGCATTAATTATAAATACATAAACTCTTTCAGAAAATAGAAAAGACCACTTAACCAACTAATTTTATGAGGCCAGCATTGAACCGAGAGAAAAATCATACAAAAATATTGTAAAAATCTATAGACAAATTATTATCACAAAAATTGTCCAAAAATCCATACCAAAATATTATCAAAATCAAATACTATGCAAAGAAACCTAAACCTACACTTTAAGAGAGAAAGAAACAATGCTCCTCCTTAAATTCTAGAACAAGTTAGGACTGCCTTTCTCAGCATTGCTATTGAACATTATGTATTGCACTGAGTTTCCTAGACAATGCAATGTGGCAAGAAAAATGGATGATACACAGATGTGTTTATATCTGCTACATTGAGTAGGGAAGAGAGACAAGTTTATCAGACAAATTAAAAACTCCACAAAGCTCACTGATGTTATGGAGATCAGCTATTTTTTTCTTAAAAAAACAGTTTTGGATTGTGTCAAATCTGGTTAGTTTCCAGAGTTATTAAAACATTGATTAAAAAAGTTGTTGCCAATGTTTTCATTGTTTTTGATCCAGTAGAAATTTTAAAGACTTTACTCATCCATTCCAGAAATTCTTATGCTCAATTAATTTTTAAATAATTTGAGGAAATAATCAGAAGGATAAGTCCATTTTTCTAAAGTGGGTGCTGTAACATGTAGATGTGTACATGAAAATGAATCTCCAAGTACGTCACAAACCCCTCAAAGTTATTTCACCAAACTTACAGATTTACTCAGTAATGAATAATATCCATAGTTGTGCTGATAGCACACTTAATCTACCCACTGAAACACAAGGCCTGTGAACATCCATCATTTAACCTTTCTTTATATTTCTTAAAATCTGACTTTCAGACTGAAGAATTGCCAAAAGCTGTAACAATAACTATTGACATTTACTGACAACAGCCCATTTGTGTAGCACCATCCTATGTACTTTATATACACTAACTTATTTAATACTGAGATATTCTAATTATAGAAATATCATCAGTTTTCTCACTGTATAAAGTCAGTTTAGAAAGCTTATGCAAATAGCCAAAGGCCACAAGGCTCATCAGTTGCTTTTGTTCAAAGTGATCTTAAAAGTGGTGCACACTTCCTGTCTAAGCTTTCTCTTAAAACACACATTTTCAAATGTCACTGATATAAAAAGTTCTGCTAATTATTTTGCTTTGCTGAGCATGGTTTTCTCAAGCATTTATGCCTTATCTATAAATAATCTGTGTCCTGTGGGAAGATGATGGCAAGATAGGTGGGAGTGGAGTCCACTTCCCTTCGGCGCCAGTGAAACACCTAGCTGATCTGAGGAACAGAGCGAACAGCCAACGGGATTCAAGCATATATGAAGACCGGAGACTAAGGATAGAGGGCATTGAAAGATCAGACTATAAGAAGAGTGCTTAAGGACAATAAGGACCCTGGGACCAGCACGGGGACCAGGGCCACTGAAGCCCCCTGCCCGGGCCCAGAGCCTGCTGCAGGATTCTTGGGAGAGAGCCAGGCTGGGCTGTATGAGAGGCCAGGTGCTTGTTTGGACCAGGGGGGCTTGAATAGGAAGAATTTCTCAAAAAGAAAAAGAGAAAATAGAGGCACTCAGCAGCTAGTTAGAGAACTCTCCTCAGCAGCCACGGCCTCTTGCGCCCCTCCCCCTCAGCCCCTGGACTATGAATGAAGGATAAGCAGCCCCAGCACACCTGAAGCCCGTTGGCACGCACCCAGATCAGCAACTGGGTGCCCACAACTGAAACCCTGGGTGGGCGCGCACACTGATAAGCGGCCTGGCTGCCTGGGTGCACTGACCCAAAGCACCTGAGTGGGCGCGCACCTCGATCAGCACCCTGGGCTTCCACACCTGAAATTCTGACTAGGCGCCCACACCTGAAACCTCCGGTGAGTATGCACCCTAATCAGCAGCTGGCTGCCCCGCGCACAGACCCAAAGCCAGGGAATGGTGCACAACCCCATCAACTGCCTGGCTGCCTGCGAGCTACCACGCCTAAAAGCACCATTTCTGAACAACTCCCACCTACCCCCTGAGCATAGAGCCCTGCAGGGCCTACTGGCTCTCTAGGAGGAAGGCAGAACTCCCAGCAGAGGGGAGCTGCAGGGCTAAGGGAGACTGCAGTCCCCGGAAAGACTTGACCCAGTAGAGGGCTGAACTATCCCCAAGGAGCACCTAGAGCCCCTAGCATCTAAGACAGCAAAGAGCAAGAAGGCAGAGTATGAGTTGCCCCTAATTGGTGGACCTCAACAACAGCACAACTGGTGAACTAAAGGCCTAGGGGGGAAGAGAAGGACCCTGAGGAACTAGACTGAAGGCTGAACAACAGCGAAGAGTGTGGCTCAGGAAGGGAGAAAAGTGAAACCAATTCCTCCATCCACCCCCTCCCAGCAGAACTAACCTGACCCGTTTAAAGTCCACAGACTTTCTTTTTTTTTCTCTCTCTTTTTTTTCTCCCTTCCCCCTAAATTCCTTCTTCCTTTCTGTCCTTCTTTCTTTTTTTAATTCCATCTTCCTTCCATCCTTTACCTTTTTTATTCCTTCTTCCTGCCAACTTTTATTTATTTTTTATTTTAATTTTTGTTAAAATTCCTTCTTCTTATCTTTCTTCTGATCTTTTTTATTCCCTCTTTCTTCCCTTCCTCCTTCCTTCCTTCCTTCCTACCTTCCTTCCTTCCATTCCTTTTCTATTCCCTTTTCCCCACCTTGCTTCTCCTTTTTTTTTTCCTTCTTTCTCCTTTTCCCACTGGTGAGACAATAAAACCTGGAATGCTGAAAAGATCACAGTAAGACCGTGTTAGACCCATAAACGTCAGCTCAAGACCAGAGAGCACAGGAGATTAAGGAGACGGCACCACTGAATCTCGTTGGCATTATACCATACAAGTTCATACCATAAACCCAGGGTGTCAGAACATATCAATTTAAGAAGCAGAGGCTAACAAGAAGAGTCTCACAAACAAAGGGAAGACAAAGAAATAATCCCCAAATGAAAGGAAAGGAGAAAGCCTCAGAAAGAATGATAACTGAAAAAGAGGCAAGTCAAATTTCAGATACTGAGTTCAAAGCAAAGGTTATCAGGCAGCTCACTGAGCTCACAGAGAACTACCAGAAACTACAGGGAAACTACAATGAAATCACTGCAAACTATATCAACATGAAAAAGGAAATAGAAACTATCAAAAAGGACCAAGAAGAAATGAAGAATACAATACCTGAACTGAAGAACACAGTAGAAGGAATCAGAAGCAGACTTGATGAAGCAGAGGATCAGATCAGCAAGCTGAAGGACAAAGTAGAAAAAACCACCAGAAAGAGCAAGAAAAGGTAAAGAGGCTCAGAAAGAATGAAGAGGGATTAAGGGAAATACAGGACAACATGAAATGTAACAATAATCATATAATAGGAATACCAGAAGGAGAAGTACAAGAACAAGGAATAGAACACCTGTTTGAAAAAGTAATGATGGAAAAATTCCCTAGTCTAATGAGAGGAAAAAGTCACCCAAATCCAGGAAACACAGAGAGTCCCAAGCAAGAGGAACCCAAAGAGGCCCACTGCAACACACATCACAATTAAAAAGGCAAAATTCCAAGATAAAGAGAGGATCTTAAAGGCAGCAAGGGAGAAACAGGAAGTAACATAAAAGGGAGCCCCAATAAGGTTAGCAACTGACTTCTCAATGGAAACGGTCCAAGCCAGAAGAGAATGGCAAAAAATATTCCACGTAATGAGAACCAGAGGCCTGAAACCAAGCCTAGTTTACCCAGCAAGGTTCTCAATCAAAATAAAAGGCCAAATAAAGAGCTTCCAAGACAAAAGAAGTCTAAAAGCATACACCTCCACCAAAACAACTCTGCAAGAGATGCTAAAGGGACTGTTTTAAGGAAAAGAACGAAAAGAGAAAGAGGAGCACAGGTATGAAAATATGGCAAAGAATAACTACCTATCGATAATAACCTTAAATGTAAATGGATTAATGCTCCAATCAAAAGATATAGAATAGCTGAATGGATAAGAAAACATGACCCACACATATGCTGCCTACAAGAGACCCATCTCAGGACAAAAGACCTACACAGACTGAAAATGAAGGGCTGGAAACAAATTTTCCAAGCAAACGTACAGGAAAAATAAGCAGGGGTAGCAATACTGATATCAGACAAAATAGACTTCAAAAGAAGGGGCATAAAGAGAGACCGAGAATGTCACTTCATAATACTCAAAGGAAGAATCCACCAAGAAGACATAAACATTGTAAATATACATGCACCCCACATAGGAACACCCAAATACATAAAGAAAATCTTCGAGGACTTCAAGAAAGATATTGACAGCAACACAATTATAGTAGGGGACTTTAAAACCCCACTATCAAAAATGGACAGCTCTTCCAAACAAAATATCAACAAGGATATTGTGTCACTTAACAATACCCTAGAGGAAATGGACTTAACTGATATGTATAGAGCTTTTCATCCCAAAGAAGCAAAATACACATTCTTTTCAAGTGTACATAAAAATTTTTCAAAGATAGACCACATGATAGAACATACAGCAAGCCTCAACAAATTCAAGAAAATTGAAATCATATCAAGCATTTTCTCTGACCACAAGAGACTGGAACTAGAAACCAACCCCAAAGGAAAAAAAACACAAACACTCAAAATCATGAAGACTGAATAGCATGCTATTACATAATGAATGGGTCAAGAATGAGATTAGGGAAGAAATCAAAAACTTTCTGGAAACAAATGAAAACGAACACAAAACAACCCAAAACCTGTGGGACACAGCAAATGCAGTCCTGAGAGGGAAGTTCATAGCAATAGAGGCCTACCTTAAAAAGATAAGAAACATTTCAAACAAACAACCTAACCCTATGTCGGAGAGCTTTAACACTGACCCCCAGTCCACCACGGATGAAGAATAAATCTACCAAGACATAATCTGTTTGGGGAGGAGAGGTGGCTGATCTCTCAAAGGAGAAGGGCCCAGAGTCCCTCCATGGGCTTTTATTAGGTTCATTTGCATAGGAATGCAGATAAAGCTCACCAATCATTGTCAGCCAGTAAGGATTAAACAATACAGGATTTACAGAGAACTTCCAGGGCTTAGTCTGAGCTACAGCCAATCAGCTAGAGGGCCATAAAACTTTAGGCGCCAGACTCATCTCAGGTCTGGACCCTTATCTTTTAAGCTGAGGGTACAGATTAAGTAGGTTCCAAACAACCCTACACCTAGAAGAATTCCACAACAACAACAAAGATAGCCCAGAGAAAGTAGAAGGAAGGAAATAACCAAGATCAGAGCAGAGTTAAATGACATAGGGAATAAAAGCACAATTCTAAGCATCAATGAATCCAGGAGCTGGTTGTTTGAAAAGATAAACAAAATCGACAAGCCTTTAAGTAGGCTCATCAAGAAAAAGAGAGACAGGATCCAAATAAACACAATTGTTGAGAACCACCCTGCCTGGTTTCAGAGGCTGTAACTCCCCATGGTTAAGGCTGAATCAGAGTTGGGACCATAAGCCACTAAGGAGACAAAGCTTGTGTCCCTGGCAGGTGTGCCAGATCTGCCCACCTCACCCTGCCTGGCCCTGAGCTTGGCCAGTTAGCCAATGACGGGTAAGAATCCTCAAGGGAGGATCAACCTAAGAAGGCATGGTCACAGAAGAGTCCCGCAGGGAAGGACTCGGGGGGCTGTGGCAAAAGGGGGTGATGGACACACGTCCCACGGCTTTGAAATATCCTGAGTCCTCATTCTGACTGCAAGAAGTCTCCTAATCTCTATGCTGCCTTACTTCCCTTGCCTGACTTAAGCCTGAAGCAATAACAGAGGGCAGTGCAGTCCTGTGCTGGGAGGGGTGGATTCCCTGGGGTATCAGGCCTAAGAAAAATACATACATTCCTGTGAAACCTACTTAATTTGTACCCTCAGCTTAAAAGATAAGGGTCCAGACCTGAGATGAGTCTGGCGCCTAAAGTTTTATGGCCCTCTAGCTAATTGGCTGTAACTCAGAATAAGCCCTCAAAGTTCTCTGTAAATCATGTATTGTTTAACCCTTACTGGCTGACAATGACTGATGAGCTTTATCCGTATTCCTATGCGAATGAACCTAATAAAAGCCCCTGGAGAGAGAGGCTCTGGGCCCTTCTCCTTTGAGAGAAGCGGCCACCTTTCCTCCCCAAGCAGATCATGTCTTGGCAGTCTTTTTCTTCATCTGTGGCGGACCGGGGGGCTGCGTTAAAGCCCCCAACACACAATTAGAAATGAAAGAGGAGAGATTATAACTGACACCACAGAAATACAAAGAATTGTAAGAAACTACTACGAAGAACTGTATGACAAGAAATTTGAAAACCTACGTGAAATGGACACATTTCTAGAAAAATATAATCTTCCAAAATTGAATGAAGAAGAAGCAGAAAACCTGAACAGACTTTTAACAGCAGACAAAATTGAAGCAGTCATCAAAAAACTCCCAACACACAAATGCCCTGCACCAGATCGTTTCCCAGGAGAATTCTACAAAGCATTTAAGGAAGAGCTAACCCCTATCCTTCACAGACTATTTGAAAAAATCCAAACTGGTGGAAGACTCCCAAACTCTTTTTATAAAGCAAGCATCAATCTAATCCCAAAACCAGATAAAGACACAACGAAGAAAGAAAACTTCAGGCCAATATTGCTGATGAACATAGACGCTAAAATTCTCAAAAAAATATTGGCAAACCACATGCAGCAATACATTAAAAAGATCATCCACCATGACCAAGTGGGATTCACCCCAGGGATGCAAGGATGGTACAATATTCTCAAGTCAATAAACATAATACATCACATCAACAACAGCAAAGACAAAAATCACATGAGCATATCAACAGATGCGGAAAAAGCATTTGATAAGATACAGCACCCATTTCTGATAAGAACACTCAGCAAAGTGGGAATAGAGGGAGCATTCCTCAACATAATAAAGGCCATATGTGAGAGACCTACATCCAACATCACACTCAATGGACAAAAACTTAGAGCTTTCCCACTAAGATCAGGAACAAGACAAGGATGCCCTCTCTCACCACTCCTATTCAAAATAGCATTGGAAGTCCTACCCACAGCAATCAGACAAGAAAAAGCAATAAAAGGCATCCAAATTGGAAAGGAGGAAATGAAACTGTCACTGTTTGCAGATGACATGATAGTGTGCATGGAAAATCCTATAGACTCCATCAAAAAACTACTTGACCTAATAAATGAATTTGGCAAACCAGCTGGATACAAAATCAATACTCAGAAATCAAAGGCATTCCTGTATACCAACAACAAAACTGCAGAAACAGAAATTAGGAAAAAAATCCCATTTGATATAGCAACAAGAAAAATAAAGTACCTAGGAATAAACCTAAGCAAGAAGTAAAAGACCTGTACTCAGAAAGCTACACAACACTGACGAAAGAAATTAAGGAAAACACAAACAAATGGAAGCATGTACTATGCTCATGGATTGGAAGAATTAACATCATCGAAATGGCCATAATACCCAAAGCAATTTATAGATTCAATGCAATCCTTATTAGAGTACCCATGACACATTTCACAGATATAGAACAAACATTTCAGAAAATTATATGGAACCCTAAAAGACCCCAAATAGCTGCAGCAATTTTGAGAAAGAAGAACAAAGCAGGAGGAATCACTATACATGATATCAAACTGTATTACAAGGCCACTGTAATCAAAACAGCCTGGTACTGGCATAAAAACAGGCACATAGACCAATGGAACAGAAGTGAGAGACCAGAAATAAACTCAAGTCTTTACTGTCAATTAATATTTGACAAAGGAAGCAGGAGCATAAAATGGAGCTAAAACAGCCTCTTCAACAGATGGTGTTGGGAGATCTGGACAGCTACATGCAAAAAATGAAACTCTATAACCAACTTACGCCATACACAAAAATAAATTCAAGATGGATAAAAGACTTAAATATAAGTCATAACAGCATAAACGTCCTAGAGGAAAACATTGGCAGGAATATCTCAGACATTCCACACAGCAACTTCGTCACAGACATGTCCCCTAAAGCACGGGACATAAAGGAAAGAATAAACAAATGGGACCTCATCAAAATAAAAAGCTTCTGCATGGCTATAGAAAACAGCATTAAAATACAAAGAGAACCAACAGTATGGGAAATCATATTTGCCAATGATACCTCAGACAAGGGCCTGATCTCCAAAATATATAAAAAACTTACATGACTGCACTCCAGGAAGGCAAAGGACCCAATTAAAAGATCATGAAGGGACTTGAACAGACACTTCTTCAAGGAAGACATAAAGAGAACCCAGAGACATATGAGAAGATGCTCAGCATCACTAGCCATCAGAAAAATGCAAATTAAAACCACAATGAGGTACCATCTCACACCAGTCAGAGTGGCCAACATAAACAAATCAACACAGAAATGTTGGAGAGGATGTGGAGAAAAGGGAACCCTAGTGCACTGTTGGTGGGAATGCAGACTTGTGAGGCCACTGTGGCAAACAGTATGGAATTTCCTCAGAAAACTAAAAATGGAACTGCCCTTTGACCCAGAAATTCTGCTGCTGGGATTATACCCTAAGAACCCTGAAACACCAATCCAAAATAACCTAGCACCCCAATGTTCATAGCAGCACAGTTTACAATAGACAAGTACTGGAAGCAACCTAAGTGCCCATCAGCAAATGAGTGGATCCAAAAACTATGGTATATTTACACAATGGAATTCTACACAGCAGAGAGAAAGAAGGAGCTTATACCCTTTGCAACAACATGGATGTTACTGGAGAACATTATGCTAAGTGAAATAAGCCAGGTGGTGAGGGACAAATACCATATGACCTCACCTTTAACTGGAACATAATAAGTAGAAGAAAAAAGGAAACAAAATGTAACCAGAGACATTGAAGTTAAGAACTATCTAACAATGGGCAGGGGGGAGTCGGGAGGGGACAGTGAGGAGAGGGGATTACAGGAACTACTATAAAGGACACATGGACAAAATCAAGGGGGAGGGTGTAGGTGAGGGAGGGAGGGGGATTCAGCCGGGGTGGGGTGGAGGGATGGGGAGAAAAGTCACACAACTGTAATTGAATAACAATAAAAAAAAATTTTAAATCTGTGTCTATAAGTAATCTACATGTCCAAATTTCCAGAAGTTCTTCCTCTCTGTAATCAAAATCACCTTTTTTCTGCAAAACAAGGTGAGATAACTTTTTATGTAGAAGAAAGTGTAGAATCTTATTATGTTATTAGAGGAACTTTATCATGATATTACAATATTTCATCCTTCAGCTGTGAAATATTGGTTTGTAACAAATTGTGAGAAGAAAATAATTTTTAATAAAATTTCTAAGAAAAATGCAAGGATGCTGCCCCAATTTTGCTTGCTTCCTTTGATTAGTATTTACTAATTGAACTCATTAGAGTGGATGTGTATTATATGGAACAAAAGTATTAGAAATAGACAAATGTGACATTAC
Organism: Desmodus rotundus; assembly: GCF_022682495.2. Taxonomy (NCBI): domain Eukaryota; kingdom Metazoa; phylum Chordata; class Mammalia; order Chiroptera; family Phyllostomidae; genus Desmodus; species Desmodus rotundus. Next base: position 62,665,561 of record NC_071394.1, read on the forward strand.
CATGGGCTTGGTTAGGGGCTTGCAATGAAGATAATGAACCTATTCATCCTCTGATTTTATGAGAGAAAATAAATGTCAACCTTAATTGACTAACTCAGTATCATTTTTATTGTTCAGGAACTTATAGTGATAATGATTCTAAAATATTCATTTTTTTAAAACTCAGAACTTTTGTCTTTTACCTCTCACAGCTTTATTATTGCCATCATAAGAACAAGGAATCGATAGATGACATCTAATGAGAAATTATAACCTGTTGGCATCAAATGCAGACCTCTAAATTGGCTAAGTTTGATAGATTTTCATGAAGGGGTCACTTTTAAGGTCATTTGAGTTTTTTTTAAACATGAAGATCAAATGGAATATTTCTTTATTAAAGTGAAAAGCCAGCATACAGAAGCAGACTTCATTATAAATTTAATTTATGTCTCTTTTATAGCTCTATTTCCTTTCATCTTTCAGCAGTCTATTTCAATCCCATGGACCTTTGCTTTTTAATTTTCTAATATTTTAATGCAGGACATTTCATAACATATTTTATTCTTGTGTTATATAGGATGCTTGTCATCCCTTAATTCATCATTTTATTTGTCATATCAAATTAATTTTACACTTGAGTCCTATTCCTTTGAATATTTTGGTAGCCCCATTCTGATTAGCTGTTTTAGCTTATTTTGATAAGCACATAGAAAATTAAAAAGTTTTAGGAGCTTATTTGCGTATCCAGCAAGGACAAATTCCCTGTGTAGCTTATATGTGTATGACAGGTAAAAAGGCAAAGTGCTAGAAAAATAATATTAATTACAAACATGAACAGGTTTTAATAGATTAACTGAGAGTTTTAATTCAGGTGATGTAATTCAACCTCACGTTAATTGCTATATTATTATTACCAATAAAAAAAGAGGCTGAAAGATGAAAGTCTCTTTCCTATAAAGTCTTGACTGTACTTGAGATGTTTAAGAAAAACATCTCAAAGAATCAAGAAAATAAAAGAATATTCTCTGTGAGGATTGCTATTGACAAAACCAATTGATATATTATTTAAAATTTAAAAAAGCAAGATGGGAGAGGTGTTTTGTGTTTTGATTCATTCAGACTATCTGCTTTCACTCGTTACTGCATAGGTATTCCTTTATCCAATCCTCCATTTATTTTATATTGTTCTGCAAGCTCAGGAAGTTGATGAAAGCTTACCTATCATGGGAATAGAGAAAAAAAATGAGAGGTGGGAAAGAGAACAGTTTTCTCTTTCCTTTAGCTTTTATTTATTTTTAGAGAGAGAGGAAGGGAGAGAAAAAGACAGGAAAACATCAATGTGTGATCATCTCTAGAGCACTCCCTACTGGGGACATGGCCATGACTGGAATGGAAATAGCGACCCTTAGGTTCACAGGCTGGCACTCAATCCTCTGAGCTGCACCAGCCAGGGTGAGAACAGTTTTCATAAGGCCAATGAATCAGGTATAGTTGATTATAGGCAATTATTTTTTAAAATATTTCACTTATTTATATTCAGAGAGGGGGAAAGGATGGAGAGGGAGAGGGAGAGAAACATAACTGTGAGAAACATCAGTTGGTTTCCTCTCACACACACTCAGCTGGGAACCTGGCCCAGAACCCAGGTACTTGCCCTGATGGGAAATAGAACCTGTGACCTTTCGGTTAGCAGGCTGGCACTCAATTCACTGAGTCATGCCAGCTGGGATTAGTTGGTTACAAATTACAGAAAATGACAAAATCGTTTCTTGAGATGTTTAAATTAGAATTGGAAAACAGAAGAAATGCCACTAAAAGGAAAAATCTCTAAATTGATATAAATATATATTTTGTACTACTCAAGGGATTTATTATATGTATGTGTATGTATTTTATATACTGTTTATTTTATTCCATTACTCATTCCTTTGAGGTACACAATTAGTAATGATTATTTCTAAATTACTTCTCTATAACACTATTCCTTGGTACTTATGCAAGTGAGCATCCTTATTGTGTTACTTTTAATTTAGCTGATTATTTCATTAGGTATAAAATAATAACATTACACAAACTATATAAGTAAGTTTTTGATTATCATAAAATTACTTACATGCACAATATAAAATACAAATGGTATGAGATTATCCAGTATATGGATTTTAGTGTTGGTACAACTGCAGATGAGCAGTATATATCCATGTGACACACAGTTCTAATGATGCCTTCCCCTACTCACACACTTTGCCCTAAGCCATGTCTCTCACTTTTGCTAAAATTACTGTCATAAAAACTAAATTGACTATACTATTTAAAATAATTCTTAAAAGTTAACTGCAGTGTTCCTACTTTTTCTAATACTTTATTTCACTGTTAGATATTATTATCTTACATGATTTATAGCATAGTCATATCTTTTTGAATTATACAGAATTCTCTGTCTATATCCCATTTTCATTCTCACTCATTGTATATAAATTAGGCAAAGTGATTTTTCTCAAACATGAATATTATTGATTTTCTGTTGCTTAAAACCTTGCTTATTCTCATAACTCCTATGATGATAATATGACCTGTGAGGCCTATAACAATTGCCACTATTTTTCCTCTCAATTTTCAATCTATCTATGCTTATCTCCCACACATTACTATATACAAGACATATTTAAGATTTCATTTCCTAAGAGGTCTTTTTTTCTGGTTTTCTTTGGTTTCTTCCACCAGTAATCCTGTTATTGTTTTCTACTGAAGATGCCTGGATACCTGCTTGGTCATATCTCGAATTTGGTAACTCTTCTTCCAGATGATTCTTTTTCTTAGTACCTTCTGCTACACCTGTTTCTTATTAGATCATTGAATTGAAACATTTTTTCCTTTTTATTCATTTCCTACATTACAAAATTCTCAAAATAGCAGTCATGGGGTATGTTGGTGGGAAATCAGGAAGTCAGAGAGTCAAGTAAATTATACGTCTGGACAAGTCTCTTTTCTTTCTGCTTCAAACAATCATTGCTTTAAGTTATTCTTGAATCAGAATGATGGGCTGACTTCTACGCTAGATCTTGGGGCTATATTTACTTTCTAAACCAAATATGGTAGATGCCCAGTTAATATCTTGATAATTTACAAAGGAATTGATCACAATAAACCCTGCTATGATATTTAAAGTGAAAATTTAATACAATTAGTGATAAACTATAATTTGGTATTCTTTAACAAGGTTAGAGAGTGCTTTTCATAATTTACATAGATGATTTTATGGCCCATCATAATTAACAAGCAGTAAATGCTATTGAAATAGTTTTCTCTATGCACTGGAAATCAGGTTTTGATATCCTTTTAAGGATATCAAGACTCTCAAAACCATAAATTTATTCTGTGGGACCTTTTGATAAATATAAACTAAATTGTATCATGAAGGTTTGAAAACAGATGATATATCTGCTAAATAAAACAAAAGATAATTTTCCTCCAAATAATATTTTCCACTGATCTTGTAGAATGACCTACAGAATAGGTAAGCTTGAATAATGATGTGAATGAGGAGGTGATAAAGGTGACAATTTTGTAAGATTTCTCCATTTGAACAATATTTGATGATGCAAGGAACTAAAATATAAAATAAAAGGATACTATACAATTTTTATTAGAAGTTTTAGTATTTTTTTAAATTCTGGCAGGAAACTTAAAAAATAATGATCAATGAAATGACTGAAATGAATCAACACACTATGTTAACGTTTTATATGTGAATTGTGAAAAACAGTCAAAATTTACTCATCAGATAGAAAGTGACATTTTTTCCCTTCAAACTAGTGCCTTGAAGTCTATGTTTAAAGCATTGTCTTTATAATCAGTGACTGGAAAATCCAGAATATGTCATTATTATTTTTAATATAATAATTCTTTTACATCCAAATAAATTTCTTTAGTTAGAGTAAATAATGAGTTCATACAATTAACAGTTTCTTAAATCTGAGTCTTGTAATGCATTTTGCAATAAAACCACACAGAACAACAAAAAGGCAACAAAAATATGACATCACCCAAACTTTTGGCATAACTATGAGATAGAGGATATTAAAATGTTCAAATTAGCTGTGAGTAGAAAAGCCTAAATTCAGCAGAGTCAACTTCAATATCCTGAGATTGGGCTGGCACTGTCTTCAATAGTGACATTCTAGATGAAGGTGTTGGCAGAGTACAGTTCTTTGGGAAAGTGGGACAATTTGCAAGAGGAAGAAGATCGTTGGAGACTGTGTAGGAAAAAAAAGAAGGAAAAAAGTGAAAAAAATTAAGAGCCTCATAATACATATCAGAGCCAAACAAGAATAATGTTGATTATACAAACAAAAGAAAGAAACTTTCAATCAAGACCTAGAAGTTATGGAACCTCAAACTCTCACAGCTACCTGCATACAATCATTAAAGTAGATTCTGGAAAATATAATATTTCAAAATTATACAAAATAGTAAGTATTCAAGTATTATATATGGATCAAGAAGAAAAAGAGATTTGAAACACTTCTGATGGTAAAAATTCTTCACATAACCATAAATAAAAGATAAATTCATTATTCAATGCCCTAACATCATCAAATATTGTTTAAAACTTTTATAGATAATAAAATTCTCTCAAATAAAAAATGCAACACTCAGTGCAAATGTGGACAACATTTGACACACAAAAAATGTCAAAGTTCCCATTAGGGAAACTGGCAGTTACTGCCCTAACCAAGTTGTCAAGAGTGACATGATCAACAATAAGTCATGTAAATATTATGGCCCCCTTTATGGAATGTGATGAAAAGGGCACTTAAACTTTGTGGTATTGTTATGAAGAAATTATAAAACCAATCTAATCATGAAAACATGTCAGGCAAAGGCAAACTGAGAGATATTTTACAAAATACCTGACTAATATGCTTCAACTTGTTAAAGGTTGATGGGAATGTAAATGATACAACCTTTATGGAAAACAATATGGAGGTTTCTCAAAAATGTAAAAATAATACTGCTATATAATCTAGCAATCCCACCTCTGGGTATTCACCCAAATTTGTAATTGAAGAGATATCTTGCCCCCTATGTTCATTGCAGCATTACTCACCACAGCCAAAATGTAGAAACAGCACAAATGTATAAACTTTTAAAAGTAGCCATAACTGAAAAACTAATCAGCATAAAGAAATAAACTATTCATGCATTTGACAACACAGATAATTCTCAAAATAACTGTAAGTTTAAAACTCCAGATAAAAAAAGGGGAATACTATATGATTCTATTTATATAACAATGTTAGGACTTTCAAATTAATCTGAGATAAAGTAGACCAGTGTTTATTTGAGGCTGGAAAGCATGGATTTGAAAAAGAACTTGAGAAAAGAATTCTAGAAGGCACTGGGAAGCTTTAGCTTTTCTAGTAATAAATATGTTAACTTTTATTATTGTAGTGTCAATTCTACTACAAATTTACAAATTTACACTTTACACATGTGCATATGATCATATTCCAGTTACATAGAATATAACTGGTTAAAAGTATACTAAGTAGTAATGGATTTCTGGAGTCTCCCACAAAAATAAATATATGGTCTTTGCTGATTTATTTGTCTACAAAAAACATAAGTAAACCATGGGGAATATGGGATGATTGTAATTTATTCATAACATATGTAACATGCATAAGTTTAAATAAGATTTAGCAATCTTGAAATGCCATTGTTGCCCCTAACCACATTTTGGCAAAACCACATTTTCCCCCTAACACTTTATGAAAAAGGAATTTTGACTCAGAATATCAAGGTACTATTTTTTTAAAATATATTTCATTGATTATGCTGTTACAGTTGTCCCATTTCCCCCTTTTATTCCCCTCTACCCGGCACACCACCTCCCCCTTGCACTCCCCCCTTTAGTTCAGGTCCATGGATCGTACATATAAGTTCTTTGGCCTCTCCATTTCCTATACTATTTCTAACCTCCCCCTGTCTATTTTGTACCTACTATTTATGTTACTTGTTCCCTGTACTTTTCCCCCTTTATCCCCCTCTCACTCCCCTGTTGATAACCCTCCATGTGATCTCCATTTCTGTGATTCTGTTCCTGTTCTAGTTGTTTGCTTAGCTTGTTTTTGTTTTGTTTTGCTTTTTAGGTTTGGTTGTTAATAGTTGTGAGTTTGTTGTCATTTTACTGTTCATATTTTTGATATTATTTTTTCTTAGAGAAGTCCCTTTAACATTTCATATCATAAGAGCTTGGTGATGATGAACTTTAACTTACCTTATCTGGGAAGTACTTTCTCTGCTCTTCTATTCTAAATGATAGCTTTGCTGGATAGAGCAATCTTGGATGTAGGTCCTTGCCTTTCATAACTTCAAATACTTCTTTCCAGCCCCTTCTTGCCTGTAAGGTTACTTTTGAGGAATCAGCTGATAGTCTTATGGGAACTCCTTTGTAGGTAACTCTTCTTTTCTCTTGCTGCTTTTAAGATTCTCTTCTTATCTTTCATCTTGAGTAATGAAATTATGATGTGCCTTATTGGGTGCTTCCTTGGGTCCAACTTCTTTGGGACTCTCAGAACTTCCTGGACTTCCTGGAAGTCTATTTTCTTTGCCAGACTGGGGAAATTCTCCTTCATTATGTTTTCGAATAAGTTTTCAATTTCTTGCTCTTCCTCTTCTCCTTCTGGCACTCCTCTGATTCAGATGTTGGAACATTTAAAATTGTCCTGGAGGTTCCCCAGCCTCTCCTCATTTTTTTGAATTATTGTTTCTTCATTCTGTTCTGGTTGACTGTTTATTTCTTCCTTCTGCTCCAAACTGTTGATTTGAGTCCAGGTTTCCTTCCTGTCACTGTTGGTTCCCTGTATATTTTCCTTTATTTCACTTTTCATTGCCTTCATTTTTCCTCCATTTTGCAACCATACTCAATCAATTCTGTGAGCATCCTGATTACCAGTGTTTTGAATTGTGCATCTGATAGGTTGGCTATCTCTTCATTGCTTAGTCATATTTTTTTCTGGAGCTTTGATCTGTTCTTTCATTTGGGCCATTTTTTTGTCTTGGCATGCCTGGCATGTAATAAGGGGTGGAGCCTTAGGTGTTCACCAGGGCAGGGCAATCCATGTCACTTTGTTGTGGCACAGTCTGGATGAATGTTTCTTCTTTAACTCCTTGATTGTGGAACTTCCCTGCAGTTCAATTTTCTGTCAGTTCTGGTTGTTTTTTGTTTTTAAATTTGTTGTGTTTCTTTTGATTGTGTGAGGAGGCACAGCATGTCTACCTATACCTCTACCTTGGCCGAAAGTCCTCAAAGTGAAATTTCTAAATGCAGCTATTGGCAGAACCCAAAGGGGAATTGCTAGGCTATTTTATACCAAGTTTTTCTATGATTATCTAATTCTTCTAACAAACAGTACATGATGACATTATAGAATGTGAGTATTAAACTTGAAGTAAATTCTATATTATTATCATAGCACCACACAGAAAATAATTAAGTATATATAAAATACCTAATTAATTTTTCATTATTGAGACATAACCAAAGTATTGGTATTTTAACAAACCTTGTGATATCTAGTTTAGTAATGTGAAATCATTCACATGCAAATCAATTAAGTTCATGTTGTAAATAACAGTTATAAAATATGTTAAAATCATATGTAAGTAATTGACTAATAAACCCAAAATTCTTCTTTTTATTTGAAAGAAAAAAAGTGCATGTTTTTTTTGAAAAATATTAATTGGCCATTTCATATATTTTGAAATAAAAATGGCAAATTTATTCCCAAAACATGGTTTAACTTTAGCCTTCTTACTTTTGACTGCAATGATCCTTGTTTGGAGCCTTTCTGATTGCCATTGCAACATCTAGCATTTGTCTAAGAACAGAGTTAATTCATGTAATGTTTCATTTTGAGAGATAACGCTGCTGTTAATAAATCTCTGACCTTGTTACAAGCAAAATGGATTCAGTTAAATATTAATAGATACAGTATTTTATATTTTCCTGGTTAGTTGAAGGTTATTAAATTATGGATAATCCTTTGAATATTAAGTCACACAATTTAAGTATTTATATATCTTCTTTTTTGGTGATATTAGTATGTTAGATTCTTTGAAATTGTTGCATGAATTCTAAATTAATTTTTAAAGGGCTTAAAAATTGGATATAAAACATTAACATGATGATTAGAAATTTATTTTACTGATGTATAAATGAATTAGAATTTGCATTATAACATATTTATGATAAAATTTTGAGTATATATATATGTATATATATATATATATATATATATATATATATATACATCAAATGTAATTCAGGCATTATGAAAATACATCTTACAGGATTTCTAAATAATTAAGTGGTGTTAGTATTAATGTTTCTTATTGACACCTTCTGGTTTAAAATTTTCTAACTGAAAAATATATATGGATAAAATAAATGTACATGTCATGTACATATTGTATGTGTTACATATATAGCACTTAGAAAGTATTAAACCAGACTATACCTTATACACTTAGAAAAATACATATATATGGTTTCTTCCATAAAGAAATTAAACATGAGATAGAAATAGTTATGATTTTGAGTTTTATTTAGATTAAATTTTTAATTCAACCTACTCACATTACATATATATTTTAACAATTTTTCAAAGTGTACTTAATATAATTTACTGGTGTATGTGGTATTAAAATTAACTTTCATTGTCCAATCAGAAAACAAACTTCAAACTTGAAGAACTTGTGTTCTATTTTATGGATAACCCAATCCTTCTCTCCCTTCCTTTCTTCTAATATTTTGAGAATTTTGATATTTTTGACTTTTACTTAAAATCCTCTCATCTTAAACAAAAGAAATATTTTTATAATTTAAATTATAGGATGTCTGGCACGATCATTTCCAAAGTGAGGTATGCAGTCTACACCTACTGATTTAGGAAAGCATTTTTCTTCCCCATGCACAATGGCAGATTCAGTTTATGAATATGACCAGTGAAGTATCCACAGCTTAGAGAACAGAATTTGTACCACCATTGTATTTTACACTTATCTTTCCCACTGATCCTGATATTCCAATCCTATAAGGAAAGAGTAGAAATGAAAAGTGACAAACTGGTGCCAGAAAAATGGTTGTGCTTAAGTCTATTAAACACTGAAAGCTTTGAAGATATAACTGCAGCTATTCAGATAGAAAATAATGATTCTCATTAATTAAATAATCCCCAAACAATCCTCTATTGTTTGTACATTATGTCAGCTTAAAGTGGCTTCTTTATGACTCTGACTTTTTGAAGAAACTACAATTAAATCAGTATGAAAATGATCATATAATTAAGTTAGTATGAGGGAATATCTTTATAGGTGCAGGTAGATATAAGATGGATGATAGATGGATAAAAATAGATAATTACTGTCCAAAAACTGTTCTTCTCCTAACATTATTTCACCTAGTATTGTGACTTTCCATACAGCTATTAACAATAACAATAATAATAACAATAAGAAAAATATAGAGAAAACCTAATCATCAACTTCCTATGTGATTCTGATCAATATATTTAAATTTTCCAAATTTCTATTTTCTGAAATATACTGTGGGTAAATATTGATACTGTTTTATGTGTTGATAGAGAATGTATATGAAGCATTTAAAAATATGGGACTTGAGACATTCAATGATGATATTGAAAACAATGATGATTTTTAGGGGTTAACATGATCTTTAGTTCCCCAAATATAAATTTAATGGTGTTTGGATAGTCAGTAGGATTCAATGTGGCCTGCCTGCCTATCTTTTATGTTTTTTAACTGGATAAAACTTGTAAAAATTAAAATGTACATCAATATGTAAATCAAATAAAACATTTGTTCATTTTCAATAAATAGAAACACAATCTAAGAATAAAAATATAACCTTTGTTAGTTAATGGCACTGATTTGTGCATGTCTAGGGCATAAAGTTCTCATTTTTGTACATTTTAATTTATCTGTGGGGCTGTTTGAACAATGAATGGCTCTCCCAGGATTGAATAAATTTTATCCAGGTAATTTCTTTTTGTTTGTCTGTTTATTCCACATAGTATTACCAAGTCAAATAGCTTGGTATATTTTAGCAAATAATGGATTGTTGATAAGAGATAAATAATAAATAATCAAATAAAAATAAATAACAAAATTAAAATAGATTGTAACATTAAAATTAGGCTAAATTAAAAATTGTATTTTAAATTATATTTAAGAAAATTAATTTCATAAGACAATAGGACATTTCTCAAATAAAATAAGAGAAGTGGAGAGAAAAGTTTGATAATAAAAATAATTCAAAATAAACTGTAAATTCTGCGTGCAGTATTACATAATAATACTTTTACATCAAAAATATATTAATTATATCACAGCATATTTTACAATATATCAATTGAATAAATTCATGTTACTCTCACTGGTGTAGTTCAGTGATTTGAGTGTGGGCCTACAAAGCAAAGGGTCATTGGTTCAATTCCCAGTCAGGGCACCTGCCTGGGTTCTGGGCAAGGTTCCCAGTAGAGGGCCTACAAGAAGCAACCACACATTGATATTTCTCGCCCTGTTTTTCTCCTTCCCTTCCCCTATCTCTAAAAATTAAAAAATATCTTCAAAAAATAATAAATAAATTCATGTTATTTAATAAACAAAGTTAAGCTAAAGCAGTGATATATAGAAATGAATGGGAATAATTAGCTGTTTTAAAGGTTTATCAGTATCATTATTTACTGAAATATATCTCACTGACCACAGTGGAAATAAATTGGATATTTTCAGTGTTATATTGGGGTGTTCTAATCTCCACTAAATATTTTTCCCCAGTTGTCACTCCCAAGTCAATGATTAATAATACACTAATAAAACTCACTTTGCCAGTCTGAAACTAAAATGTCATTTCTATAGGTAAGAATAATTTTTTGCTACATAGAGCTTTCTGTCAGTAGTGAGATGCTCATTGAAGTATTGTAAGCATTTTTTGTCTTAAAAGAGTTTTTGTTTATTTATTTCCTTTCTTTTTTATTGTTGTTCAGTTATAACTATCCTGACTTTTTCCACATTACTCTCCCCAACTCTGCCCCCTGCACTCCCACAGTCAATACCCTCCATTGCCCATGCACATGAATCCTCTATTTGTGTTCCCTTGTTTGCCTCTTCCCCATTTTTCCCCTGTCATCGACCTCCACCTCCCTTCTAGTCACTGTCAGTTTGTTCTTTATTTCTAGGTCTCTGGTTCTATTTTGCCCATTTGTTTTGTTGATTAGGTTCTACATATAGGTGAAACCATACGGTATCTCCCTTTCAATGCCTATATTATTTCACTCAGCATAATGTTAGGAGTCCTTCTTTCTTTCTGCTGTGTAGTATCCCATTGTTTAAATGTACCACTGTTGGGGGGCTTTAATGCAACCCCCTGGTCCGCCATGGATGAAGGCCGTCTGTGGCGATGGTGGCTCGAAGCCTCTGGTCCGTGCAGGTCCCTGTGTGGGCACCAGATGTCGGGGAGCTTTAATGCAGCCCCTGGGTCCGCCAGGGATGGAGAATAAGACTACCAAGACATGATCTGCTTGGGGAGGAAAGGTGGCCAATCTCTCAAAGGAGAAGGGCCCAGAGCCTTTCCCTCTATGGGCTTTTATTAGGTTCATTTGCATAGGACTGCAGATAAAGCTCATCAATCATTGTCAGCCAGTAAGGGTTAAACAATACAGGATTTACAGAGAACTTCCAGGGCTTAGTCTGAGCTAGAACCAATCAGCTAGAGGGCCATAAAACTTTAGGCACCAGACTCATCTCAGGTCTGGACCCTTATCTTTTAAGCTGAGGGTACAAATTAAGTAGGTTTCACAGGAATGTATGTATTTTTCTTAGGCCTGATTCCTCAGGGAATCCACCCCTCCCAGCACAGGACTGCACTGCCCTCTGTTATTGCTTCAGGCTTAAGTCAGTCAAGGGAAGTAAGGCAGCATAGAGATTAGGAGACTTCTTGCAGTCAGAATGAGGACTCAGGATATTTCAAAGCCGTGGGACGTGTGTCCATTACCCCCTTTTGCCACAGCCCCCCGAGTCCTTCCCTGCGGGACTCTTCTGTGACCATGCCTTCTTAGGTTGATCCTCCCTTGAGGATTCTTACCCATCATTGGCTAACTGGCCAAGCTCAGGGCCAGGCAGGGTGAGGTGGGCAGATCTGGCACACCTGCCAGGGACACAAGCTTTGTCTCCTTAGTGGCTTATGGTCCCAACTCTGACTCAGCCTTAACCATGGGGGGTTACAGCCTCTGAAACCAGGCAGGGCGGTTCCCAACATACCACGATATTTTGGTCCACTCATTCACTGATGGTCACTTAGGCTCTTTCTAGCATTTGGCTATTGTAAATAACACTGCTATGAACATTGGGGTGCACAGGTTCTTTTGAATTAGTGATTCAGAATTCTTAGGGTATAATCCTAGCAGTGGGTTCACTGGATCAAAAGGCAGTTCAATCTTTAGTTTTCTGAGGAAATTCCATACTGTTTTTCACAGTGGCTGAACCAGTCTGCGATTCCACCAACAGTGCACTAAGGTTCCCTTCTCTCCACTAACTCGCAAGCACTTGTTTGTTGATTTATTAATGACGGCCATTCAGACTGGTGTGAGTTGGTATCTCATTGTGGTTTTAATTTGAATTTCTCTATTGGCTAGTGATGTTGAGCATTTTTTCATGTGTCTATGGGTCCTCTGTATGTTCTCCTTAGAGAAGTGTCTGTTCAGGTCCTTTGCCCATTTTTCCTTTTTTAAAAATTATTCTTCAAGTACAATAAAAAAGTTGTCTCCATTTTCACCATACCACACACATACCCTGCCCCACCTATTTCTGCCTCCCATCCTCGAACCTATTCCCTTTGTTTTTTTTCCATGTGTCTTTTATACGTATTCCTTGATGTCTTTGCCCATGTTTTAATTGGATTGTTTGTCTTCTTGGTGTTAAGTAATGTGAGTTCTTTATATATTATGGAGATCAAACCCTTGTCTTAGGTATCATTAGCAAATATGTTTTACTATACAGTTTGTTCCCTTTCCATTTTGTTGATGTTTTCTTTAGCCGAGCAGAAGCTTTTTAGTGTGATGTAGTCCCATTTGTTTGTTCTTTTCTTTACATCCCTTGCCCTAGGGGACATATCAGTGAAAATATCACTGTGTGGGTTATCTGAAATTTTTCTGCCTATGTTTTCCTCTAGGACTTTTATGGTATCACAACTTGTATTTTAGTTTTTTACTATGTTGAGTTTATTCTGGTGTATGGTGTAATTTGGTGGAGTAGTTTCATTTTTTTTGTATGTACTTGTCCACATCTCACAACACCATTTAGTGAAAAGGCTATTTTTACTCCATTTTATGCTCCGGCCCCCTTTGTCAAATATTAACTGACCGTATTCACATAGGTTTATTTCTGGCCTCTCCATTCAGTTCCATTGGTTTATGATTCTCTTCTTATACCAGTACAGACTGTTTTGATTACAAAGGCCTGGTACTATAGTTTGATATAAGGCATTTTGATCCCTCCTACTTTGTTCTTCTTTCTCTAGATTGCTGAGGCTATTGGGATTCATTTATGCTTCCATATAAATTTTTGAAATATTTGTTGTATGTCTGTGAAATATGCCATTGTTATTTTGATAGGGATTGCATTAAATCTATAGATTTCTTTGGGTCGTATTGATTTTAATGATGTGAATTCTTCCACTCAGTGCACACAATATATGCTTCCATTTTTGTGTGTCTTTCCAAATTTCTTCCTTCAGTATTTTGTAGTTTTCTGAGTACAGGACTTTCATCTCCTTGGTTAAGTTTATTTCTAAATATTTTGTTTTTCTTGTTGCTATAGTAAATGGGATTTTTTTCCTTAATTTCTGTTTCTGATATTTCATTATTGGTGTACAAAAATGCCTTGAATTTCTGAATATTGACTTTGTATTCCTCAATTTTGCCAAATTCATTTATTAGATTGAGTTATTTTTTTGGTGGAATCTATAGGATTTTTTATGTATACTATTCTGTCACCTGCAAACAGTGATACTTTTACTTCATCCTTTCCAATTTTAATGCCTTTTATTTTTTTACTTGCCTGACTGCTGTGACCAGAACTTCCAATACTATGTTGAATAGAAGTGGTGAAAGTGGACACCCATGTCTTGTGACTGATCTTAAGGGAAAAGTTTTTAGTTCTTGCCCAATGAGTATAATGTTGACTGTAGGTTTCTTGTATATGACCTTTACTATATTGAGCTATGCTCCTTCTATTCCCACTTTACGTAGTGTTTTTTATCATAAATGGGTGCTATACTTTATGAAATGTTTTTCAGTATCTGTGGGTAAGATCATGTAGTTTTTGTCTTTCATATTGTTTATGTGGTGTCTTACGTTTACTGATTTGCTTATATTGTACCATCCTTGGGTCCTGAGATGAATCCCACTTGATCATGGTATACGATGTTTTTAATATATTTCTGGATGTGGTTGCCAATATTTTGTTGAACATTTTAGCATCTATGTTCATCAGCAATATTGGCCTATAGTTTTTTTTTTTTTTTCTTTGTTGTGTCTTTATCTGGTTTTGTGATTAGCATGATGCTGGCCTCATAAAGAGTTTTGGAGTCTTTCCTTTTCTTGTATTTTTGGAATACTTTGAGAAGAATTGGCATTAACTCTTCTCTAAATCTGTGATAAAATTCTCTTGTGACTCAGCCTAGCCCATGACTGTTGTGAGCTGGGAGTTTTTTTATTACTGCTTCAATTACACCAGCTGTGATATCAGCCTATTCATTCTTTCTGCTTATTCTTGACTCAGGTTTGGAGAATTCTGTGTTTCTAGAAATTTGTCCATTTCACCCAAGTTTTCAAATTTCTTGGCATATAATTGTTCATAGTAATTTCTTATGATCATTTGTATTTCTTTGATATTAGTTGTAATTCCACCGCTTTTGTCTCTGATTTTATTTATTTGGATCATCACTCTTTTTCTTGATGTGTCTTATTAAAGGCGTGTCGATTTTGTTTATCTTTTCAAAGAACCAGTTCCTGGATTGATCAATCCTTTGAATTGTTCTTTTAGTCTCTATGTCATTTGATTCTGCTCTGATCTTTATTTTCCTTCCTTATACTCACTCTGGGATTTGTTTGTTGTTGTTCCTCTAATTTTATAGATGTGGGGTTAGGTTGTTTATTTGAAAATTTAAAATATTTTTTAGCTTAGCTTGTATTGCTATGAGCTTCTCTCTCAGGACTGCCTTCACTATGTCCCTTGTTTTTGGAGAATTTTGTGTTCATTTTTATTTATTTCCAATTTTTTTTTGATTTCTTCCTTGAGCTCACTGTTTGCCCATTAATTGTTTAATAAGATGTTATTCAGTCTCCACGAGTTTGAGTGGTTTGAGTTTTTTTCCTTGAAGTTGGTTTCTAGTTTCATGCCATTGTGATCCTAGAAAAAGCTTGATATGATCTCAATTTTCTTGAATATTTGAGGCTTGTGTTATGTCCTATCATGTGGTATATCTTTGATAATGTTCCATGTGCATTTGAAAACAGTGTATATTGTACTTCTTTGGGGTGAAATGTTCTATGTATGTCAGTTTATCTGACTTGATCTAGTGTGTCATTCAGTGCCACAATGTCCTTGTTGATTCTTTGTTTGAATTATCTGTCCATTGTTCACAGGGCAGTGTTGAAATCCCCTGCTATAAGTATAAGCTGTCTGTATCTTTCCTCCAAGATTTTCCTTATATATGAGATGCTTCTGTGTTGGTTGCATATAATTTTATAATGTATTCTGGCTCACTGATTCATTCCTCTGCTTCATCCAGGCTGCTTATGATTCCCCTTCTGGTATATTTTTAATTTCAGATATTGTATTCTTGATTTCTTCCAGGTTCTTATTTATAGTTTCTATTTCCTTTTTCATGCTGATGTAGTGCCCATTCAATTCCTTATAATTGTCAGTGAGTTCCTTGAGCATCACTATAAACATTTTTTTGAATTCTATGTTTGATAGATTGCTTGCCTCAATTTCATTTACCACTTTTATTGGAGATTCTTCCATTCCTTTCAACTGAGGGCTCTTTCTTTGTCACCCCATTTTAGGTGACTCTTTTTTTCTTGTTTCTGCATGTCAGGGTACTCTGTTTTGCCTACCTGTCTTTATGGGTGGATTTCTGTGGTACGAGTTCTGTGGGACCCAGTGGTATAGTCTCTTTGATCTCCTTGTGTGGATTCTCTAGGGTTGCCCTTTCTTCCATTTGCATGGACTGTCTTGTAGTACTTGGGCTTTACTTGTTGGTGGCTTCTTTGTTGGTAGGTTCTCCACTCCAGCAGGCTTACTTGTATCACTACTCCCAACTTTTCTTCTATGCTGGTGTACAGGTATTCCTTAACAAAGCAGCATTTCTAGACAACCAAATCACACCAACAAAAAGCTGAGCAAAGATTAATAAAGTTGAAGTGAGATTATGAATATTATAATATATGACAAACGGAATATAAGATGACTAAAAGGGGGAAATGTTGAGTGGGAAGAAGAGGGAAAATTAATAAGAGTGGGGATAGAATTGAGGTAAAGAAAGGGAGTGAAAAAATTTAAAACATAAGTAATACACAGAAGGGTGATGGGAACAATGGGGTAAGAAAAGGGAAGAAAAAAGGGAGTAACAATGGGGTAAGAAAAGGGAAGAACATACTATGTTGGAGATAAAATTGAAAATGTATTGGACCAATGGGAAAATGTACTGGACAAAAATGCAGAAAAAAACACAGCATGGTCAATTGCCATGATAGGTGAATGAACTTTAATAGAGGTGGAAAAGGAATAAGAATTTTGTACATTTAAGTGAAAAGTGGATGAGATATCTACAGTAAAGACAAATAAATTTGCAAGAATGGGGGACGCAAACTAGTAAGAGAAAAGAGTAAAGCCCAGGTTGAGAGAGGGGAAAAAATGAAATAAAATTCTTCACCTAACTGATCAGGGGTAGGGGGAAAGCAAAATGGAGTAAGACAGGGGGAGAGTATTCTACGGGATTTAAAGCACAAATAAATAGTGAACAAATAGGAGTTCTGTTGGAGAAATATAGCAATAATTGTGGCTTTTCACCTAAGTAGCTAGCCACTGTTTATGAAAAGTGTAAAAGAAATAAGGCTCTTATAAGAGAGGAAAAAGAATGTGAGCTGACTTAAGAAAGAAGAGTACTTATGTGAGGTTAGGTAGAGGAGTAATAGTGAGAGTAAGGAATGGAAACTTGGCATAGTGTGAAAGAATATAAAGTTTACAACAAAAGTAATAAAGCTCAGGAAGATGACAAAATGTATTTCGACCAGGGAAGGGTGCTGTGTGGGAATTGGAATATCATAGTATGAAATATATGTATATATATATACATACACACACACAAATATATATATATATATATATATATATTCTGAATACATATATCTATACATATATATAGTGAACAAAAAGAATGAAAAGTAAACGACCAAGAATAGTGAGTTATTTGGAAAACGATGAAGTAAAAGAAGAAAAATTAAAATGCAATATGAAAGGGATAAGAAAACAAAGAAACTAAAAATAAAAACAAACAAAAACAAACAAAAAACTAGAAAAAAGAAAAGAAGAAAGAGATTTAAAAAACACACACCAGTTTTGATGAAAAGTAAAGTGAAATTTGTCTCAGCAGCTGGTGGTTGTCTTTTGAGTACTTTCTCTATCAGTCTCCGGTTTTCTCTCAGGTCCAGGTTCTGGGTGTGTTACCCAACTTTTGGCAATACCACCTATATCTCCCCCTGCCTCTAGAGGGAGCTTTTGTTGTGATCAAAAGGGTGATGTCTCTGGGTCTCAGTCTTCCAGGAAAATTGTGGGTGCATCCCCCCTGACTCTATACCTCCTATCTTAGCTATTCCAGTTTATTTCCAATAATGTATAGTTTCTGCTTAAATAGCTGTCCGTTTCACAGGGAGCAGGGGACAATCTCTGTAAGAGTACCAGCTCTCTCCTACTTGGAGAGAGTCTGCAGCTTTGTGTGCCAGCCAAGTCTGGGCAGTGCCCTGAATCCTCCTTGTTGTTCCCTTTCTTAAATTCCTGTTTTGATGGTCTCAATGAAATAGGCCCTTAGGACCTAGTGTACTTTGTCTCCCTATGGGGAGTTCCAAATTGGCCCTTCTTAGCATTAACCTTGCTGTCTTACTCTTGGAAAGAAAAGAAAAAAAAAAAAAAAAAAAAAGCCCTGTGCTGGTTGTTAAATCTGCGCAGCTGATTTTGCAGATCTTTCCCACTCCTGCAGGCAATGGGAGTTTGGGCTCAGTTTTCCTTCTGGTGGTTCCACCAAGAAAGGGGGCACAGTCTGGGCTGCAGTAATCACAGTGGCCTGTTCCAGCCCACTGCCCTCAGAGCAGTGTGCAGCCAGTACTCTCCACTCTGTGCAGCTATGCAGGACAGGAGCAAATAAACTACCTTGCTTTGCACCCCTTCGATCAGTCTGCGAGGTGCCCTGAATGGGATCATATTGCACCCATAATCTTTCCTCCTTGTTGGTCTGGCAGCTGCATGGGTGAGGTCTGTGCCCTGAGTGCCTCAGTTCCCCTTTTGAAAAAAGTCTTCGTGGGTGCCAATGCTTCTCAGAGCCACTGCCTGGCTATCCACATCCAACTCTCTGGCAAGTCAAGAGTCAATCTCAGTCATGGACAGTCACTGCCGACTTCTTGTACTGGCTCCAGATGATGCCAGGGTCCCCCCCAACCTCTCCCCCACCAATCTCTGGCACTGTCCCGGCTTGGGTGCGCCTCTAGCTGCGTGTATGTGTGTTGTTTTCCCACTCGACTTTACTAGTTCAAGTCACTCCTGGAATGCGTCTGTGATTTGCTGGCCCTGGGAAGGGAGGGAGACACTAGGCTGCTATCACTGACCCAGCTCTCTTCCAGAAACAGGAAAAGACACCAGTGTTTGGGCTGCCTGTCAGTACCAAACCCATTAAGCAATGACAGCAATTGAATCTTTATAGGCACTTTATTCAGATGACTGGTAATCTGAGAAGACAGCGGGTTCGCACCCAAAAGAACCCTCTTGTCTTTTTTTTCTAGGCCAAGGCTTTTATATCAGGGAATACACACTGTGCTGTGAGGGGTTTTTAAGTTCAGGGAGAATTAGGTGAAAGAAACTGCAACATTCCTGTCCTAGGCAGTTAGCTGTTCCCAGGGGCAGGTGGTCTCTGTCTCTCCCTGGAACACAAAGGCCCGGATGCCTCCAATTGTCCCCAGGCGGTAATATTTAGCAGTGCCCCAGGAGGTCAGTTGTTTTCCCAGGATCCAGGTCGGGCCTTATCTGTAGTTTCTGAAACAAAAGCTTTAACATATACATTACTTACTAGGCTTATAACTTTTTACCTTAAACTAAAATTTTCCAACTTTTGAGCCCCCTATCACTCTGTTTTTACCGAGAAGCCCTGGTTTCTTGTACCATGCCCAGGGACTTTCCCTGTTAGCCTATAAAATTTTCCTCCTTACAATCTCTGCACATTTTGGCTTTCAAATTTCAAATCAGCTAAGTTTCTGTTGGCTGTTTATTTTGTTTTTTGGAAGATCAGCTAAATGTTCCAGTTGGGTTCATGAGCAAATGGACTCAGCTCATCTTCTTCACCACCATCTTCTTCATCTTATTCTCAGTTTATTTTCTATTGTTTATTCGACTATAATTGTCTCAATTTCTTTTTCCCTTTTAGTGCCTTGCACCCAGCCCACACCTCTCGCCCACAGTCACTTGCCTCTTTGTTGACCATGTCTATGAGTCACTCATATGTGTTTCTTGACTAATCCCTATCTCTTCCTTCTACCATTCCCCACTCCTGCCTCCCCTCCTACAGCTATCAATCTGTTCCATGTTTCCTTGTCTCTGGTTCTATTTTTCTCGTTAGTTTATTTTGATTATTAGATTCTAGTCATAAGTGAAGTCACATGGGTTTTGTCTTTCACTGACTGGCTTATTTCACTTAGCATAATAGTCTCTAGTTCCATCCATAGTATTGCAAAAGGTAGGAATTTCTTCTTTCTTTCTGCTGTATAGTATTCATTATGTAAAGGAATCACAGATTTTTAATCCACTCATTTACTGATGGGAACTTGGGCTGTTTCTAACACTTAGCTATTATAAATAGTGCTGATGTGAACATAGGGATACATACGTTTTTTTGAATTAGTGTTTCAGGATTCTTAGGATATATTCCCAGAAGGGTAATCACTGGGTTATAAGGCAGTTCCATTTTTATTTTTTTGAAGAAATGAGAATTAAGACAATTTACATCTCTCTGATGGCTATTGATGTTGAGCATTTTTTCATATGCTTATGAGTCATCTGTATGTCCTCATACAGATGACTCATAAGAGAAATGTCTATTCAGGTCTTTTGCCCATTTTTTTAATTGGATTGTTTGTCTTCCTGGTGTGGAGTTATATGAGTTCTTTATATATTTTGGAGATTAAACACTTGTGTGATGTATCATTGGTAAATATGTTCTCCCATACTATAGGTTCTTTTTTCATTTTGATGATGATTTTTTTAGCTATACAGAAACTTTTAAATTTCATATAGTCCTACTTATTTTTCCTTTACCTTGCACTAGGAGATATATGAGCAAAAATATTACTACATGGGATGTCTGGAAATTTATTGCCTTTGTCTTCTGCTAGGGTTATTATGGTATCACAACACCCATTACTTTAAGCATGTTTGAAAACAAGGAAAAGCAAAAACAATATATGTTGGAATTATGTAGATGGTAGAGTAATTTGTGTTTAGTTTAGTTTAGTTTTGTTTTTGTTTTGGCTTTAGTCTTACCTTCCTCTTGGCTGAGAAATGTCAAAGAAAATGACTATTATCAATCACCAACTATAATCAGATTTATACACTGCCAAAGGAAAGCCATACAATCATATTGGTGACATGTATCTCTCAAGAGATTATTTCACTCTGAAGGGCTTATTTTAGTATTTCTCCTTTTTTACTTTTTCCTAAAGAAACTTGCTTTTATATAAATGAAAATCACCTTTTCTTCACTAGACATTTCAGTTTAATGGACTGACATTGATTTTATTTGCATTATTGACACCTGCATTAATTAAAATAATATCTTATTTTCCTTTAATTTTTAAAGCATAAAACATGTATAGTATATTCAATTTCTAAATAACATGATCTTTTTAGAAAAACCTGATATGAATTTTATTATCTATCATGTAGAAAATCTCGATATCTTATAACAATGGTTAGAAAATGTTATATACTTTAAAAAATGAGAATTGAATACTGAGGATTTATTCTTTATCTCATTGCTAATTGTATTGATAAAATACTTTATTTTAGGCCTCAGCAATTTGCATATTTTTCCCTTTATTTTTTATATTGGCAAAATGTAATTCAATTGGTTCATCACAGGTTTAATGTTCAATTCGATAATTATTTTGACAATATTAGTTTAAATTGTACTGCCATGTATGCACACTCTCTCTAGTGTGTTGAATTACATAAGTGTAATTAGTTGACTTAAACTTTGTAGTCTATGATTGGCTTCTTTAAATTCTGCCTTTCACCTTAAAATACAACTAGGTTAGATAAAACATACAGCTACCAATCCCTGACAGACACAGCTGTCTTTTCAATAAAGTCCCTATGAAGATAAAATGAACATGAGCACAATACATGAAAACTTAAGACAGTCATTGAACTTATTTTTAAAATATGGGGGTATTTCCAATAACTACTGGAACTAAATGGCATTAGATTGAAAAAATACAGTTGTTGACCAAACTGTTTTAAACTATGAAACAGAGCAACCTTCCCCAGCTGGAAGCAGGTAAGAATCATTTTGCTTTCTTCACTGTGGATGTTCAGTTAAAAAATTTAGGGTCTGAAACAACTAAACTCCAGCTGCAATCCTTTTATTGGTCAGGTGTTGCACATTATTGCAGAAAATGTAATACAGTACACTTAAGTTTCCCAATTTCAGTATCATCTAGAAACAAACAGAGAAAATGTAGTTTTTTTAGTAGTGACGTAGATTACTAAGGGAGTTGTCTTAATTCAGACACAGTGTATGAGAAAAAAGCAATTTAAAAATAATAATACCTAAAATGTTTATAATTCAAGAAAACATAGATTGTGAAAGTAGTACACACAATAATTACACATTCAGAAGCATTAAATAAAACTAAAATATCAAGGATAAATAATTTTTAAAACAACCACAAGAGAAGACATACCATAGATGCCTCATGAAAACCTATGGATATTAATACAGTGGGAAAATAAGTTCAAATTAGTAATAGAAAGAACTGAAAATTAGAATTTTTGGCCTGGCTAAAATTATTCAAAATGAAGACATTAAATTTGTTACCACACACTGTCACGATTTTTTTGTGTGTGTGATGAGCACTAATATCTACTCTCTTAGAGATTTTCAAATATACACTCTAGTATCGTTAGCTTTAATCACCAGGTTGTGTGTTACATCCCCAGGACTTTTAATCTTCTATATGTGTATTTGTAACTTTTGGCCAATGTCACCTATTTCCCCTACTCTTCTCACCTCCACCTCCAACAACCAGCAACCTGTTCTCTGTATTTATGTGTTCATCTTTGTTTAACTTTTAGATTCCATATGTAAGTGAAGTCATAGAATATTTGTCTTTGTCTAACTTATTTCACTTAGTATAATGCCTTCAAAGTCATCTATGTTTTTGCAAATAGTAGGGTTTCTTTTTTTTAATGACTGAAAGATATACCCCTGGCTATGTATATCACATCTTCTTTATTCACTCATCCATAGATGGACGCTTAGGTTGTTTCCATGTCTTAGTTAATGTAAATAAAGCTGCAATGAACATGGAGGTGTATCTATGGCTTAGAAGTCTCTACGCTCTCAGCCTCCTTTCACTCAGTACATTCTTTTATTCCAGAATCTTTGCTGTTCCTGTTCTGACTGCCTTGGAAAACAACTCAGTGTTGTATTTTCTCATTCCTTAATCATGAGAACTCAGGAAACCACATGAATTCTTAGCTTCTACAAACTGTTTATCAGTTTCTCCATTCTGAGCCTCTTGAAAGTAAGAGAATCCTAGAGAAGAAATGTGCTGTAAGTTGTCAAAGTCCCTTCATACACTTCCCTTCTCTTAGATATCAGTGTTTTAAGTCCTAGCTGCCTTGATAGATCTCTAATGCTTTCAAAGCAATGCTTCTGAATTTCTGTTAAGTACATTACATTAGTTGTAATAGACAACTAATAGACAAGATCACTATTACTAAAAAACAAACAAACAAAAAACAAAAAGAAAGGAAAAA
This sequence comes from Desmodus rotundus, assembly GCF_022682495.2. NCBI lineage: Eukaryota > Metazoa > Chordata > Mammalia > Chiroptera > Phyllostomidae > Desmodus > Desmodus rotundus. The sequence continues at coordinate 62,688,934 of NC_071394.1, forward strand.
GTCACAGAAAAGACTCTTCAGGAGTAGGAAACAAAGCTTATGCTCCTGTACAGAGATGGGCAGTGGAGACAGGACCTCTCATTCTCATAAACCTAGGATCCTAAAAAAGTCACATTTCTGCCTGAGAGTGATCTAGACAAATAACTAAACCCTCCCAGATGTAGGGAACCCTGAGAGTAGAGAAGCAAATCTTTGCCTTCAGTATAGATTAGGGCTAAGTAAATAAAAAGCTTGAAGTTAATCAAAACTTGTCTAAGTTTGGTAGTTTTTTTTTCATGGTATAATGTCAGTTCCTACAAGAGAATAATGTCAGTATATACAAGAGAAATATGTTAATTCATCATCAGTAATAAATATTTGCATTCTCCTATCAGGAGATTACAAATCACTTAATTTTCATTTGTAAAAGAAGAAAATTTATCTAATGATCACAGTTAAATTTGCAAAATTTAACTCATGTTACACTCTGAAAAAAATTCTTACTGTTATCCAGAGCCTACTTTATTTAAAAATAATTTCAAAATAGTTAATTATCATGCTTTCTGATCTAAAAAGTGTAGAAGATAAACATTAAGTGGGAAGAGGAAAGTCACTAGAGGTTAAGAAGAAAAGGCTAACAAATCTGACAGGAAAAAATGAAACTCAAGATCTTTAGTTGCTATTTAACATGTGGGTTAATACATCATTAACCTATTTAATTATTTTGCAGGAGAGTACAACTACCATTAATAATGTGGCCACAGTTCAACAAGAAGTAACTACATAGGTTTCTTACATGTAAATGTGATGAGGAAGATCAAACATAAGTTATTAACAGTTCTATTTTTGGTGTTTTCAAGGAAACAGTGTGGGTTTAAAATTGTTCTCATATTCAACACTGCAATTTTTTTAAAAAACAATCTGAATCCAGATTCCCATTCTGATGTTCCACTGGAAAATTTTACTTGTCATTTTTGGAATGTCCTCCCTTATCCAGGAGTTGTGCTAAGGTTGTAGGAACTTTCATGCACCAAGAAATCAGTAGAGAGAGGGTAGATGAAGGCCTCAGACCTTGGTCATCAATTCACACACAAGTTTACTGAGACTTCTACTGCAGATTTCTAATTTTCATTTCTCTGATTATTAGTGATATTGAGTGGTTTTTTCATATGTTTACTGTCACTCTATGTGTGCTCTTTGGAGAAGTGTCAGTTCAGGTCCTTTATCCATTTTTTATTTGTTTTTCTTTTAGGGAGCATTGAATTTTGTAAGTACTTTATAAATTTTGGATATTAAACCCTTATCCCCTTAGCAGATGTATCATTGGCAAAAATGTCTTCCCATACAGTGGGTTCCCTTTTCTTCTTGCTGATGGTTTCTTTAGCTGTACAGAAGTTTGTTTGCTTGTTTTTTTTTTTTTAATTTGATGTAATCCCATTTGTTTTCCTGCTTTGTTTTCAGTGCCTTTGATGATATATTGGCCAAAATATTTTTATATTGAATATTTGAGATTTATGCTCTATTTTCTTCTAGGATTTTTATAGTTTCATGACTTACATTTAAGTTTTTTTCCATTTTGAGTTTATTTTTGTGTATGGTGTAAGTTACTGGTCTAGTTTTATCTTTTGCATGTGCCAGTCCAGTCTTCTCAACACGATTTATTGAAGAGACTGCCTTTATTGTATACTCTTTCCTCCTTTATCAAATATCAGTTGCTCATATTTCTGGGTTCTATTCTGTTCCATTGGTCTATATGTCTTTTCTTGTTCCAGTAGCAGGCTGTTTCTGTAACAGTAACTTTATAGTATAGTTTAATATCAGGAGTTTTGATACCACCAGCTTTGTTCTTCTTTTGAAAGACTACTGAGGCTATTTGGGGTATTTTTTTTGGTTCCATATACATTTTTAGAATATTTGTTCTAGTTAATGTACTATGCCATTGATATTTTAAAATGGATTGTGTTGAATGTATAGATTACTTTGGGTAGAATGGCCATTTTACCATTATAGGGTTATTAAGTGGGCTAATTTCAACATGGCTAGTCTTTCAGGGCATAAGGAGGCTGAAGAAAGGGCTGGTTGGTAGAGCAGTGAGAACACACAGACAATATTTAGTGATTAAATTTGCTGTCTTACATAGGTGTGGCTCAAAGTGCCCAAAACAATCACAACAGCAACATCAAAGGTCACTGATCATAGAAAAAGTTTGAAATACTGAAAGAATAACCAAAATGTGACTCAGACACAAGTGAGAAAGTGCTGATAAACTTACTGGATGTGGGGTTGCCACAACCCTTCAATTTTCAAAGAAAACACAATATCTGTGAAGCATAATAAAGTCAAGAAGTGCAATGAAATGAGATCTGCTTGTATCTGTTAAATGGAATTATCCGTGTAAAAAACCACAGTTAACCAACTCAGGAAACTAACAGATTGTTGGGGTAATGGCTGTTCCTTTCCTCTGAAAACATCATTACCCAGAAACTGATGAATAATGTTTTGAGGTTTTAGGAGTCCATGTGCCATGCAAATATGAGAATATTTAATGTGGAGGTAAATTGAACAATTTAAAAATAAACTGAATCCAATTCTTTTTTACTACTGATTTCATTCTAATATATTTTTCTCCTAGATAGGTGGGCAGTGAAAAAAGCAGTGCACCTTTGAGTATTATATTATTACTTTAAAAATTATACCATTGTGCTATTTTGTTCATTAATATAATTTTGACAAAAAATACTCTGCTTTATTTTTTTTATTTTCCTATTTTGCTAAATAGGTTTTTACCTACACTTTTAACATTTCTGTGTCTAATTGTACATGATTATCTTCTACAGAAAATCGTGTACAAGAGTTTTATTTTTCAATTTATCTAAAATTCATTTTTACTAACACATTACTGTTAACAATTACTACCAATTATAATATTTTAAATGTATGGCTAAATAATTTTAAAGAAACATATACTATGTATACCTCTATATAATATGCTGGAATTTTATACTTGCATCTAGAAAACTATACTAGATATGCAGTAAATAAATAAGCACCAGAAAATGACCATGAGTTTAGCGTCCCCACACCTGATTTTCTCTTGCAGTACACATTCCCAGCCCCTACTCCCTCCTGCTCCCCAAGGCAAAGCGGTACCAGAATCAGAAGTAGATGTGAGCCTGAGCAGACCTCCTCATGAGGGGAGCTCTGGATCTGACAGAAGAAGCAGAGAAGGAAACTCCTAACACTGGGACAGAATTCACAAATCCCCTATTTTTCCCTCTATTCTTCATTTTCTGGGTGTTAATAAAGGGAAGATAACAGAAGCATCAACCTAAGCCCATAGAAGCCCCATAGGACTTCAACTGCTAAGTCTCCTAATGTTGCCAAAGAGAGTATTTCCAGAGTGTCTTTATCTATTCTGAACCTGTGTTTTTAATTTTTCTTACATACATATTTTTTAATTTCAGGAGGATATTTCATGTTTACAACTCTAATTTGAGTTTTTACTGTTTTTAATTTATATATATTTTTCCCAGTGGAGATGAGCAAGTAATGATTAATGCAACCCTTTGATAAAAGAAAAAAAAGTTTTTCCCATAAAAAGTGTCTTGGGTGGTGTATGAAGAGGTGGAGTAAAGGATAAGCCTCTCTCCATCCCCATAAATACTTTTACTTAGAGGCCATCAGAATGGCTGTCTGGACCAAACATGAATTGGTTCTTTGAAAAACTATATCAGGATTTCTGGAGTAAATTTACCTTATATCATAGATATATGAAATTTACTTACATAATATATAGCATTTTGGAATTTCTTAAACTGTTCTAGTCATGGATCTTTTATTTATATACATTTAAGTATTCAATAGAAATATCCACATAAGATATCTGTGAAAGAATTATATTAAACACATTATTCTTCATGCTAAGCTGTTGTATTTTGACCAATATTTCTCAGGAAATTATTTCTGATTAGTTAATTTTTGTAAGCATAACTTTGATCTTGAAAAGTGTGTAATTGAAATGGAGGTATCTAGTTTCTTATTCCCAAGTGTCTATTTTTGCTATTGAATACAGTTCAAACATTGATATGTTGCTTATATTTAAATAAAGCAGGTGGGAAAATTATTTCACACATTGATTTTGTTAAAAATGCAATTTTGTGAGGTTTTTCAATTATTCTCACCCTATCAATAATGATACCTTATGAATCTTGCTCTGGATCTCAATTATCAGCACCATTTGTTTTATTATTCATAAGTTGTACATGACTAATACTATTCAGCATCATGGCTGGAGGTGTTATTATTGTGTAATGCTCAGATTTATTGTATTTTCCTGATATACTCAATACAACACAGTCTAGTTGACAGAATTATATTGCTAATGCTTTAAAAATTTATCTCAACTAATTTCTGATTAGATTGAAAATTTATTGCTTTTGAACACCAGTTTAATATACTTTCCATGCCTATGATTTTTCTTAGAAGGAAATAAAATTGTTCTTACAACTCTACTATAAAAGGTTTGATGTCAGGCTTCACTCTATTCACCCATGAAATAACTATAAATATTTTACATAAAATATTTATGAAGGTTTTATTCAAAGCAGTGTAAGAAAACTTACAACATTTAAAAAAAATCCTCTAAATTGTCCACTTCCTTTTCTAATCTCAGCATTCTGATTTTGAATTGGATATTCCAAAATCCAGCTTATGCTTCCCCTCCCTCTGTGATAAAATACTTAGATTCACCATTTACTACATTTATTTACAAGTCACTATATAAACTTTCTCTGCTATACCCAACGTGAATTGAGTGTAATTATTCAGTATACATGTGTTGACCTAAAAAAATTCCAAAAACAAACAAACAAATGAAGAGAAGCAAGAAGAGTTTGAGATCATAGAACTGCAATTTGAAAGCACAGATTCAGGAAGAAACCAAATTGTGTCCCAATTGTAGGGTGAAGGCCAAGGGTTTTCATAAGGAAAGAAAAGGAAATTATTACATTAATTAAGGAAAGAAATTCCTATGGATGCCAACAAATTGACCTATTCTTTAGCTGGGCATGGCTGATTACTAATTCCATATTCAGAAAGAGTGTCCATATTCTTTAGTATCTGTGGGCAGGATACCTGCTTTTCTGTTAGTTTTACAACTGTTTGTAAAACAATGTTGGTTTGACCCAGTCTACAGATTATTTTTCACTCTGAATATTCCAAAGTTTTTTTAAATTTTTTTTATTGTTGTTCATTTACAGTTGTCCAAAATTTCCCACCATTACTGCCCAACTCAGTCCACCCGCCCTCCCACATTCAAACCTCCCCCACGTTGTTCTTGTTTTGGGGTCCTTTATATTTATTCCTTGAATTGACCCTTCCTCTTCTTTTCCCCATTATCCCCCTCTTCTCTGGCCACTGTCAGTTTGTTCTTTTACCATGTCTCTGGTTCTGTTTTGCTCACTTGTTTGTTTTGTTGATTAGGTTCCACTTATACTTGAGATCACATGGTATTTGTCTTTCACAGCTTGGCTTATTTCACTTAGCATAATACTCTCCAGTTCCATCCATGTTGTCATGAAGGGTAAGAGCTCCTTCTTTCTTTCTGCTGCAGAGTATTTCATTGCTTAAATGTGCCACAGTTTTTGATCCACTCGTTTACTAATGGACACTTACTCTGTTTCCAGCACTTGGCTCAAATTTATTGTAAATAATGCTGTAAAGAACATAGGGGTGCATATAGTCTTTTGAATTAGTGTTTTGGGTTTGCTCAGATATATTCCCAGAAGTGGAATTGTTGGCTCATAAGGCAGTTCCTTTTTTAAATTTTTGAGGTATCTCCATACTGTTTTCCACAGTGGCTGCACCAGTCTGCATTCCCACCAACAATGCACTAGGGTTCCCTTTTCTCCACAACCTTGCCAGCACTTGTTATTTATTGATTTGGTTATGATGGCCACTCTGACCAGTGAGAAGTGATATCTCACTGTGGTTTTAATTTACATCTCTCTGATGGCTAGTGATGCTAAGCATCCATCTTACTCTTTGATGAGTAAGATGTACAAGGTAGCTCCTCTGGGGTGGCAACTCAAACTCCATTTCAAATTGGCTCTGTTTATATTATTTTTCACATAGTAGCTTTACTGAAAATGTAACAAGTTTCTTTCTAAATGTCAATTATACTGTTTTTTATTTGTTTTCCATTCATACATAAACTATTGCATGTGTTTCAGGATCACCGGTAGACACTGTGTAGCTTTTTTATAGATTTCAGTGTTCTGAGACCTCATAGTGGATTAAACTATGTAGGAGTTTAATCTACCAACAGTAGATTAAACTCCTCACATGAAATGAATTGTAAATTTTAAATAATGTCTCAATCCAAAAAGATAACTGCATTCCTATCTGCATGTATATGTATTATGTATGTACAAGTATACTCACATGAATAGGTACACACCCACCAGAGAAACGACAATAAATGACATTTAATAATAGGTGTTCTTCAGGTGAGGAGAAATTGTATCTCTCATGTACTCCTTTGGGCAATGTGGATAACTATGGGGTTGTCCAAAAAGTCCATTTAGCTTTTTCTGTAAAATAAACAGACAATTTTCCTTTTCACCAATAACGTTATTGATTTGGATATTTTGAGTATGCTGGCTATCTCCTGAATGGTATAACATTGATTGTTCTCCGTTAATGTCTTGATTTGATCACTATCAACTTCAACTGTCCTACTCAACCATGAAGTATTGTCCAGTGAGAAATCTCCAGCATGAAACTTGCAAACAACTTTTGATGCCTTTGATCAGTGACTATACTGTACACTATATTCTCTGTACGCTATATATATTTTTGCATTCTTGGTTGTGTTTTTATTTTTTTTGAAATAATAAAACATTCCAAAAATGTTGTTTATTTTCTTCCATCTTCAGTATTAAAATGGCAACACAAAAATTCACCAATATTTATGGTTTTTTTAAATGCATGCTGATATGACACATCACAATGCAATCTAACAAAATTGTTTCCAATGAAGTCAAAGACAACTAAGCACTACTACAGCCATCTTATGGAAAAACACAAATAAACTTTTTGGCCAACCCAACATTTAATATTATTTACTAAATCTAAATATATGTGTATACTCTCATTTAGTAATTGTACTCTTAGGAAAAACCTCCTAAAATACATGTATAGTGACCAAAATACATAAATAATATTGTTCTTACAAACACTTGTAATAGCAAAAATTTGAAAACAACAAACATGCTCATGAACTAAAATGAATCAATTTTGTAATTTTAGTCAATTAATTCTGTATAGCAATGGGGATGAATTATAAATACCCATCAATGTTCATATGTCAAAAGAAATTGAAGGCATGAAAGAGGGCAGTCTCAAAATGTACACATAGTATGATTCTATTTTATGTAACATTCCAGAGCAAGCAAACTAATTAGTGCCAATAAACACCAGAAGGTTACTCTTGGGGATATTGATGGAAATGGGAATGATGGGAGATTGATCCTGGGTGGACTCCACTCGATATTATTTCTCAATCTGGGTACAAATTAAATGAATATGTTGACTACATGCACTTTTTTGTATGTTTGTCATTTTTCTTAAAAAGTAAATAAATAAAAGTAACTGTATTTCTTGGAACCAATAGAGCAAGATTCCAAAATATATTAAGATGTTGCATATGGGTATGGGAAAGGAAATAAAGAATTTGATTAAAAGAGATAAGAGATTAATAAAATGTGTGAAAGCCTTTAAAAGGAATAATAAACAGATTGAACAACTTGCTATGAATTAAGGAGAGGGATTAACAACTCTCTGTTCCTGAGGTTAAAAATCAACCAATCAATGCAAAACAAGAACAACAAAACAAAGAGAAAATCAAAGTAAAGAGAGAGAGAGAGAGAGAGAGAGAAAGATAGCAAGAGAGACAGACAGACAGAGACAGAGACAACAACATGACCAGAACACAAGTTTTGAGTTGCTTCCAGCAATGAAAATTAAAATAAATAAATTCATGGAAGCAAAACCTCTTTCCTTCCCACAAAATAAATAATGCATATTTTAATGTATTCAGTTTGATAGTTAAGATGTGCTGTATGATTTATGATTGTATTCTTGGCTAACATACAATGTATTATTAGTTGAATTAAGCATTTTTTTCATAATATATAATAAAGTTTTGGTCTGAAATGTCTTCTTTTCTTGCCTATGTAACTTGCTTTACATGTCTTAGGAATTAGGCTTCATCATCTTCAGAAGATAATGAGTTGAATTTTCCTCGAAAACAGTCTGTTAAACCAATCAACATTCTAAAGTAAATGATGTGAATGTTGAACCAAAGGAGGTGAGTTACAGGAAAATATACTTTCAAGAAAGCAACAAATCTTTCCTTGGTGGCTGGAAAAGAGGAGTTAATTATCCATATAATAAAGCTCTTTTCATATTTCACAGGAAATTTTTAGGGTAATTTAAGAAAACTTTATAACTACTGTCATAAATAATGTGTTTAAACTGACCATAGATGTGATTGATGGGGGAAGTTGTTTAATTTATTTTAGAAATCTTAATGTACACAAGATTCTTAAACATGTAACGATTAGTGAGAATGTGTAACTCTTGTGTGGTTTGAGACTTTCCTGCAGGAAGATTCATGCAGCACTCACTACAGACATACTTCATGAGCCACATTAAATATTTAGAATGTAATTATGTCCAAATTTTGGAGAATCCGATTGCCACAGGAAAGAACATGTGAAAAGAATTTTTGCGGAATTAAGTAACAAGAGAAAAGTCAATAAACGTCATAACTTGTCAAAAACTCAAGGTTTTTAAGATGGACTTCTGAGATTGTCACAGTCCTGGAAAAAATGACTGAAGGCATCAAGAAACATACGGCTGATGATTTGCTACTGAGTCACCACTGAGAACACTCTCTCAAATTTGATTGACCCCTAATATTTGTATATTTAACATGTATTTTATTTTTTAGCAAAACAAAATTAAATAAATAAATGAACAAAAAATAAAAAATAAATAAAACATCAGTCATATGACATTGACAATATACAACATATTGGTGTTTTGTTTTTATCATTAAGTGACCAGCTCCATTTGGTTTATGAGTTTGATTATCAAAACCATATCTAATATATATTATTACTAAGACAGTGATGCCAAAGTTTATTGATTCGTAAAAAACAAAGGAAGAAAGAAAAAAGAAAGAGGTGTGTGAGATTCAAGTGGATTTTAGTGTATTTATTGTTAAATTTAAAATATAATTCATTTTACAAAGCTATCATATAGATGGCCTGAAACTCTAGTTGATTCTGTAATTCCTAAGTACAAGCTTCATATAGAAATATTTTGTAAAGGACTTAAGATAAAGTCACAGAAGCCTAAACACATCATAATCTGGGTGATTATATTTTCACTGACTAAAAATATATATTTTCATATTAAAATGTTAGGGGTTTAAGGTGACTCTGGAAATGTTACATCTCAGAAAGCTTATCATTCACCAATGATTCAAAAGTAAGCACTATTTTAGCCAGTCCTGAGGAAATGTAGTGATGTTTTAGAAACTCTTTGAATTTTAAGTTCTTTCAGTCTTATATTCCCTAAACATGTTCTGAAAAGAAATTTAATTTTTCAAATGGGTGTATTAATGGAGTGAAAATCCAAGAGACTTTTTTGTTTGTTGTTGCAGTTTTTATTTCAGAGGAAAACTAGGCCCCTTTGAGTTGCAGCAAATGATGGGGTACTTGGTTCCAATCTTAAGTGATAATGAATATGCAAAATGCAAAAGAATATGCACTTAACTTTCCTGTGTCATCAATCAAGCTAATAGTTCCCTCAGATTCTAGTAATCAGTGTGTCAGCAACAGCCTGGATGCATGATATTCAGTCAGGTTAGAACATTTTTCTACCTAGTATTTATAAAGGATCTCATTCAGGGAAATGACTAAATTAGGTAGTTTACAAGCCATCATCATTTTCTTCCTGTGTGATATTATTTGCTTTTCATTTGTATAAGTAGCTATAAAAAAGGTCCATTCATTTTTCTTGTTTTGCTATATGCAGTATTTGGGGGAGAAATTATGATTTCAGAATTTTCTGTGAAGGACATTAAATATATGTAATCAAAAAACACAACTAAAAAATAAAGTTCAGTATTTTTTGTGCTATGTTGCTTGACTATTGCTCCGCAGAGGAATATATGCAATATTATTCTTTTAAAAGGTTGACATATGTGAGCATGCCATGCTTATATATTGCAAAACTGTTTATTTTCCAAACTAAGCAAATAAATGACAGATTCTAAAACTCAATTTACATCAACTGTCACTCAGGAGTATAGTGTGTTGAGCCTTCATTTCTATTTTAATCAATGACTGTCAGCCAAGGAGTTGATGTAGTAATGAAACAATGCAAATCTTTAACTTTCAAAGATGTCATAATCTAGTAGTGAAGATCAGACTACCAGTAACTCTAATAGAATTTATTAAATGCTATATAAAATTCTATGTAAAGTATAATGTGATACTTGCCCTTGGATCATAAAATGGGATACCTAAATTCCATATCCTCTTTAGTATTCTTCATTCCATGTGTAATTTTTAAAAAGATATGTTATAGGACATGGTAACCACATACACATTTGTAGTTCCCTAGGATCATTTAATCCAAATCCCTATCAGTTTTGTATCTCAGCAAACCAAAATAGTGTTTTTTGAATTTTTACCCCCAAAGTTTGAAAGCCATTCCTGGACAACTACCTAGACATATTTTATCTTCTTCTGAAATGTATATTTTTCAAACAAAAACCATGGTAAACATCCAATATAAAACTAACTGTAGAACTGATATTGGTGGAAAACAAGTTATTGTGATGTCGCAAAGAAAATAATTTCCTGAGACCCTCATGGGAGGATGGGTTATATGGTGTGGTTTATTGATGATATAAAATTAAGGGGGTTTTCTCCTGACTTCCCAATGTCCTATCTCTGTCAATATCACCATGGAAAATGTCCAATTTTGTCTTTAGTAGTGCCAGAGTTTCTGTTCCACATTAAAATACAATCTTGTCTAGCATCCAGCTAGCACAGCAAGTGTTTCCAACTGCAACTCATTGCTGTGCTACAGTATTCGGGCTCCCTCTTGGAGCCTGCACGTGGAGTCCACTGGGGCCACCAGCCTGTTACGGACACATGACCGTGGAGAAAATAGATGAGTGCGCCTGTGAGTGCAGGTCATCAGGATCTCAGACTTGGAAAAGACCAGAAGATTTTTCAAAATGACCAACTTCCCAAGCTTTCATGGACTATGGATAGGTACACAGTCCCTAGTTAGACTGACACTCCTTTATGGTACAGCACCTCCCCCTGTACCCCATCCCCCCAACAATCCAGTACCAGAGAGGGGAAGGGAGGAGTCTTAATCCCCTTGATGGATCACAATGTTGTGGTCCCCTGGAGTGTGAAAAGCTGCAGCTTCCTGGTGAAGCAAATGGGCTCTTGCTTCCCATTTTATTAAACTCAATGTCTACTTCCCTTTTTTGTCCCCCTTTTTCCTAAATAATTAGCTAAATATGGATAGTAACAGCACATGATTTAAAGAATCCTTTTCCTTATGCTCTCATTTTCTAAACCTTGGGTAAGGATTCTTTTCCCATCGGAGACTCCACTGTAAGTTTCAGTTAAACAGAGGTCTTTCTCCCCTTCTGGGCACTCTAAAAATCAAGAGCAAAGGGAAGAAAGATAAAAGGAAAATGAAAGTTCACCCTGTAGATCATCTCCACAGAGGTTCTACACCATGTTTGTGAAAATTCAGTTTTGTTTTCTGTATGTATTATTGATGCAAACTAGATTTCTTGCTTGATTTTCTAAAGAGCAAGAGAAGAGGCGACAGCAATTTCTCCTAAACCATCCATGGGAGTCTAATGAAAGCCAGATTAATTGTCATCCATCCAGGCATGGTTTTATGTAACAGGCTGACCTGCTTTTTTTCTGGAAACACCAAGAAACATTTGGTGGGTACAGTAGTATATGACAGTTTGTCAGGTGGAAAATAACTATAACTTAATTTTGATCTTACATTCTGACATTAGTAGGCAGATTGCTCATGTAATTCTATTACAATTATTTCTAAAGTTTCATATAAATATGATTGGAAACTATAACATGTAAAGATGATTATTAAAATTATATTTATGTGGGGTAGTACAATATATAGTAATGAAGCAGGGTGCAGCCAAGAGGAGGGCCCCAAGAAGGGATTTGTAATGGGATCCAGAGCTCAGGGTGTCCAGGAAATATTAGAAAAATGTATGTAGAATGTCCTAACCCCCACAGGCCTGAGCCAGGGGGGATGGGACCCATGGAACAGGGCCATTCAGAGCTGTTTTGGGTAGCAACAGCTTTGCAGCCAACCCCTGGCACAGTCATTTAACATATCTATAACCTTTAACTGGTTTCATAGATATGTTAAATAGCTGTGGCCATGCTTTGAGCCAGGGAGATGGGAGTGACTTCCACCCAAGATGGGTCTGGGAAGCAACTCCCCCTGGTTACAGGGCCTACGTGAGAGCTTGGAGATGATTGGCTCCACGCCATGGGGACACACCTGCCCAGACTTACTATGGCAGCCCACTAAAGCTGGAAGAATACGGGGATGCTGGCAGGTGTAACTGACTGCAGGAGGAGTCAGAAATGGGGCTGCAAAGGAAGATGGGCACTGGGATTTAAATCTAGGCGCAGCAGCCATGAAGTAAAAGGGAGGGTAGACCATGCGGCTCTGAAATAAATGGGAGAACCACGAGGTTCTGAGGGGAAAGGAAGAGGGCCAGGATCAGGCAGCTTTGGTGAAGTAAAGAGAGGACCACGCGGTTCTGAAATGGGGAAAAGGACCACATGGTTCTGAAGGAGAGTAGAGAGGACCACGAGGTTTTGGGGTGCTTCTTTTTGCCACGTGGCTTAGGCAGCAGGAGAGACTTTGCCGGGAAGAAAAGGGGAGAGAGGACTCTTGCTGGTGGGCCATGAGAAGGTGCCACATGGCTTTGGATTAACTGGAGATTACAGCAGCCACACAGCTGATGGTGCCGGGAGCCTGAATCATGGACTTCTACTTCTTTTCCTGAGACACGGTACCCTGGTCTGGGCACAGGGAGAGGGAAGGACTGTGCATCTGTGGGTATTCTAGAGGACTTTAGTATCTTATTGAAGACATTAGGTCATTATTCTAAGTTTGTGTAACTTTTAAATAAACAATTCCTTTCCTTTTCACCAGTCTCTGGCATTGAGAGACGTCTTTCCTCTGGCGGCGGGCATTGCGAACCTAGCAGGTGGGCGTGGTGGGGGAGGAACCTCCAGAGACAGAAAGGGGGAATCCTTTCTGTAATAATTTATCATGAATCGCCCCCCCTCTTGCTCTGTAACAGTAATGCTATGAACTGTTATAATTAGTTTTTCTGGAAGTGGTTTTTCCTCAGCTACTGGAAGTGTTCCATTAAGAGCAAAGGTAGGCCTAGCAAAAATAGAGTGGAGGAGTAATTATACTAGATGACATTTAATGCCCTTGCAATATTAATATTTTATAATACTTGCAAGTCTTCATGGATAGCAGTGATGGATATCCTTATTTGTGCAAAATATCACACAACTGTCAGGTTTCTTCAGGTAGAGTTTTGTTTTGTTTTGTTTTTTAAGGTTATGTTCAGTATTCTGATGGAGAGCTAAACACTTCGCCAAAGAGCTTTCCTCAAGTCTTTAAGATGAGTTCCTCTAATTGGACAGAGCCTAACTACCAGAAGGAAAACAACTAATGGCAAGCACAGGTGAATTTGATGAATACAGGAGCTAAAATTTAGCAATTAGATTTTAGTTTAAGATCAGTATTGAAGGGTACATAAAATTCATAATAATTTTCTCTCAATTATTTGAGACAAAAATCAATAGGAACTAAGTTGAGGAATAAGGCTAATGAGAAAAAGCTGCATAATTTTAATTACCCCATAATGATAAATGGCTTTCATTGTAAATTACCATCTGTGATTTTTATCCTTTCACTCTATAAATTGTATTTGAAGTTGCTAAAAATAACTAGTTTTTAAGTGAAAAGTTCAGCAAAACAATTATTTCACATTACAGCCTACCAAAATAAAAAGAATGAATTTGTGGTTAAGCACAATTGTATTACTAAACATTATTTTTGACCTTTCTGAAATCACAGAAAATCAATCAGTGTCCAATGGCGCAGTTTAAGTTGTGACCATTGTCTATGCCCACTTCGGAAAATGCACAAGTATATGACGTGCTACTTGCCTTCTTGCAAACTCACATTTATTTTCATCAAAACTATCAAACATATAAAAATAAATTGTTAACTAAGTAACATAGTGTTAACTTTAATTTTCATAAGAATATGCCAGTGAGTAATGGCACAAAAAGGTAGACTGATATCAGAAAGAGGTGGGTTCAATTTGTGACTTATCCAATTACCATGTGTCTGTTAAGCAGTAACTTAAATCCTCTGACCTTATATTTCCCAACTGTAAAGTATTGGTGCTGACTCCAATTTCATTTTTCATGAGAGTGACTATAATAAATAACAGCAGGTGTCTACCATACAGGTGTGTTCAAAATGTTATTACTTTATGCCAACAACAACAACAAAATAATTTATTTTCCTGGGCAGAGAATGCCACATTCAAGGATCAGATTAAAATAAAATTAATTTGTTTTTTTCCAATTAGTGTTCAAACTGCTTGAAAGATTACCTCATAGTTCCAAGTGGTCAGTGCATTATCTCCATGTAAAGAAATATACTAGAAGACAAGCTATAATCAAAAAGTTTACTACATGACATCAAATCAGATCAAAAGAAAAGATTTGGGTGACCCAAATCATTGTCACTGAGTTTTGACAGTCTGATGGGGCAAAGGAACACCTCTTTAGAAATTATTAGTGACACTGTACCTTTGATGGTGCTAGAGATAAAAAGTTCTTGAACTTTAATCTTCCCATTTACCTTCTATATAATTATCATTTCTTTTCCTTTCAAAACATTACTTCTCTATAAATTATTGTCCATTATTGAGAAATTTTACGCAACCCAATTCCTTCCCTGTGGCTTTCCAGTGTCTTAAATAGCAAGAGAAATTCCTCAGACTCACCATCACCATTTACGGATTTGGCAGGACTGTTTATGTGTTGGGTGCTTGTGCTGTCTTAATTCTTCTCCAATATCTAAATGTCCAAATTCTACCTGCACCGCACTCCTGTTTTTCCCTATAAAGTATCAACTAATAAATAATTCCCAAATCTTATAATCTGTACTTCCAATAAATAAAGCAAACTACTGCTTATTTCAGCAAGTTTCAAAATACAAAGTTAATTTGTTATTACCTGTGAAATATGTGAAAAATACAATACTGATTTAAGGTTTACAAAGTCCTAAATGTCTTTTCTCCCATTAGAGATGACATTTGCCATCATTGTTTAGCAAAAGTTCCAAATGAGCAAGACATCCTAAAGGCATCTCCCTTACCCCAAAATGGACATAAAATGCCGACCAATTCTTTAGTGATCCAAATGCTGGTATGCGACAATTTCTCCATTATCTATTTCATTGTCCCCACCTTTTCCTCCTCCTTCTCCTCTCTCTTCCTTCTTTGAGTTGCCAATTCAATTTCTTCTTAATAGCTTGACCTAAGAAAAATAACTTAGCAATTATATTACGTAGTCCCTTAATTTTTTTGTTGTTGTTTTCAAGTACATTTGTCTCCAATTTCCCTGAAATCACCCCCCCACACACTTCTTTTTGTCCATGTGTCCCTTATAGTTGCTCCTGAAAATCGTTTGCCTTCCCCCCCCCCATTATCTCCTCCTATCTCCTCTCTGGTTACTGTCAGTTTGTTCTTAATTTCAATGTCTCTGGTTATATTTTGGTTACTTCTTTGTTTTGTTGATTATGTTCCACTTAAAGGTGAGATCATATGGTATTTGTCTTTCACCATCTGGCTTATTTCACTTAGCATAATGCTTTCCAGTTCCATCCATGCCATTGAAACAGGGTGCAGCCAAGAGGAGGGCCCCAAGAAGGGATTTGTAATGGGGTCCAGGACTCGGGGTGTCCAGGAAATATTAGAAAAATGTATGTAGGATGTCCTCACCCCCACAGGCCTGAGCCAGGGGGGATGGGACACATGGAACAGGGCCATTCAGAGCTGTTTTGGGTAGCAACAGCTTTGCAGCTAACCCCAGGCACAGTCATTTAACATATCTATAACCTTTAACTGGTTTCATGGATGTGTTAAGTAGCTGTGGCCATGCTTTGAGCCAGGGGGATGGGACCAAATTCCATCCAGGATGGGACTGGGAAGTAACTCCCCCTGGTTACAGGGCCTGCGTGAGAGCGTGGAGATAATTGGCTCCATGCCATGGGGCCACACCTGCCCAGACTTACTATGGCAGCCCAGTAAAGCTGGAAGAATACAGGGATGCTGGCAGGTGTAGCCGACTGTAGGAGGAGTCAGAAATGGGGCTGCAAAGGAAGATGGGCACTGGGATTTAAACCTAGGCCCGGCAGCCATAGAAAGAGAAGAGACCACTCGGCTCCATAGTAGTAGAGGAGGACCGCAAGGTTTTGGGGGAGGAAGGAGGAGACCACACGGCTCCAAAGTAAATGGGGAAAAGGACCACGTGGTTCTGAAGGAGAGTAAAGAGGACCACGAGGTTTTGGAGTGCTTCTTCTTGCCACACGGCTTAGGCAGCAGGAGAGACTTTGCAGCCATAGAGAAAGGGGAGAGAGGACTCTTGCTGCTGGGCCATGAGAAGGTGCCACACGGCTTTGGATTAACTGGAGATTGCAGCAGCCACACAGCTGATGGTGCCGGGAGCCTGAATCACGGACTTCTACTTCTTCTCCTGAGACACGGTACCCAGGACTGGGCACAGGGAGAGGGAAGGACTGTGCATCTGTGGGTATTCTAGAGGACTTTAGTATCTTATTGAAGACATTAGGTCATTATTCTAAGTTTGTGTAACTTTTAAATAAACAATTCCTTTCCTTTTCACCAGTCTCTGGCATTGAGAGACGTCTTTCCTCTGGCGGCGGGCATTTTGAACCTAGCAGATGGGCGTGGGGGGAAGGAACCTCCAGAGACAGAAAGGCGGAATCCTTTCTGTAATAATTTATCGTGAAGGAACCACCCCCCCCCTTGCTCTGTAACACTGTCACAAAGGGTAATTTCTTAATATTATTTTAAATCAAAACCCTGAAAACAATTATCCTATGTTATTGACTCTATATAGTTATTAAACTGTTATGAAGAGAATGAAATATGAGGAAAAAGTAATTTATTATGAGATTAGATATGTCATATATTTTATTTTCTTGCCACAGTAATTTATAGATAACAGAAAGTTCTATCTTCATAAAAGGTGTGTGTTTTATTAATAACTATAATAACAATATTTTTACAATTACTGCTTGTCTATTTAAAATATGTTTCTTGTGTTAAATAAGAAAATAGTTATATAAAAGTATATCCAGTGAAGAAAATGATTACACATTAACTTTTTTTTAAAAGGTTGATTCTCGTCCACTTTCTTTTTATGAGAGAAAAAACATCCATAGGAAAAAAGGACATCCAATAAAGAGTATGATTTCTTTCTTTACCAAAGCAAAACTGCCATTAAACTCTGAATCTTTTAAGAAAATTCTGAGTATAATGAAGACTATTTTTTTCAGCATTTTGGATTTGTGTTTCAAGGATTTTAGGATATAATACCAGCAGTGGAATTCCTGGGTGAAAAGGCAGTTACATTTTTAGCTTCCTGAGGAAATTCCATACTGTTTTTCACAGTGGCTGCACCAGTCTGCATACCCACCAACAGTGCACTCAGGTTCCCTTTTCTCCGCATTCTCTCCAACATTTGTTTGTTGATTTGTTTATGATGGCCATTCTGACCAGTGTGCAGTGGTATCTAATTGTAGTTTTAATTTGCATCTGTCTGATGGCTAGTGATGCTGAGCATCTTTTCATATGTGTCTGGGCCCTCTGTAAGTCCTCCTTGGATAAGTGTATTTTCAAGACGTTTGCTCATTTTTTAATTGGGTTTTTTGTCTTTCTGGAGTGGAGTCATGTGAGTTCTTTATATATTTTGGAGATCAAACCCTTGTCCAAGGTATCATTGGCAAGTTTGTTTTCCCATATACTTTGTTCTCTTTTCATTTTAATGCTATTTTATTTAGCCATACATGAACTTTATAATTTGATGAGATCCCACTTGTTTATTCTTTCCTTTATGTCCCTTGCTTTAGGGGATAGATCAGTGAAAATGTGGCTGTGTGGAATATCTGAGATTTTCCTGCTGATGATTTCCTCTAGGACTTTTATAGTGTCATGGCTTATATTTAATTCTTTTATCCAAGTTGAATTTATTTTTGTGTATAGTGTAACTTGGTGTTTGAGTTTCATTTTTTTGCATGTAGCTGTACAGATCTCCCAACACCATTTGTTGAAGAGGCTATTTTTACTTCATATTATGCTTCTGCCCCCCTTTGTCAAATATTAGTTGACCATAAAGATTTGTGTTTATTTCTGGGCTCTCTGTTCTGTTCCATTGGTGTATGGCCTGTTCTTATGCCAATACCAGGTTGTTTTGATTACAGTGGCCTTGTAATACAGTTTGATATCAGGTATTATGACCCCTCTACTTTGTTGTTCTTTCTCAAAGTTGCTGCAGCCTTTTAGGGTCATTTATGGTTCCATACAAATTTTGGAATTGTTCATTCTATATCTGTGAAATATGTCATTGATGCTTTAATAGGGATTGCATTGAATCTATAAATTGCTTTGGGTAGTATAGACATTTTTATGATGTTTATTCTTCCAATCCAAGAGGATGGTAAATGCTTCCATTTGTTTGTGTCTTCTTTAATTTCTTTCTTCAGTGTTGTGTTGTTTTATGAGTACAGGTCTTTTACCTCCTTGGTTAAGTTTATTCCTAGGTACTTTATTTTTCTTGTTGCTGTATCAAATGGGACTTTTTTTCCCTGATTTCTGTTTCTGATTTTTCATTGTTGATGTACAAATGTGCCTTTGAATTCTGAGTATTGACTTTGTATCCCTGTTTTGTCAAATTAACTTACTAGTTTGAAGAGTTTTTTAAGGGGAATCTATAGAATTTTCTATGTATAGTATCATGTTGTCTGCACAAAGTGACAGTTTTACTTCCTCCTTTCCAATTTGGATGCCTTTTATTTTATTTTTTTTTCTTGTATGGTTGCTGTCACTTAGATATCCAATACTATGTTGAATGGAAGTGGTGAAAATGAGCACCTTGTCTTGTTCTTGATCCTAGTGGGAAAGCTCTAAGTCTTTGCCCATTGAGTATGATGTTGGCTCTGTGTCTCTCATATATCACCTTTATTAGGTTGAGGAATGCTCCTTCTAACCCCACTTTGCTATCCATCCAGCTATTCTATGTCTTTTGATTGGAGCCTTTAATCTGTTTACATTTAAGGTTATTATTGATAGCTACTTATTCATTGCCATTTTTTTGTACCCATGTTCCTCTCTCTCTCACTCTTTTACTTCCTTTTCTTATCAGACCCTTTAACATCTCTTGCAGAACTGCTTTGGAGGAGGTATAATCTTTGAGGTTTCTTTTGTCTTGGAAACTCCTTATATGGCCTTCCATTTTAACTGAGAGCCTTGCTGGATAAAGTTTTGGATGCAGGCTTTTGTTTTTCATTTCTTGGAATATCCCTTGCCAATCTCTTCTGGCTTGGAGTGTTTCCATTGAGAAGTCAGCTGCTAGTCTTATCGGGGCTCACTTGTACATTATTTCCTATTTCTCCCTTGCTGCCTATAAGATTCTCTCTTTGTCCTGGGATTTTGCCATTTTAATTATGATGTGCCTTGAAGTTGAACTCTTTGGGTTACTCTTGATTGGGACTTTCTGTATTTCCTGGATTTGTGTGACTTTTTCTCTCATCAAATTAGGAGAGTTTTGCATCATTACTTTTTCAAATATGTTTTCTATCCCTTGTTCTTCTTCTTCTGCTTCTGGTATCCCTATTATACTAATATTTTACATTTTATGTTGTCTTGAAGTTTCCTTAACACCTCCTCATTCTGAGTCTTTTTTCCTTTTCTTTCTCTTTCTGGGAGTTTTTTCTGCCTTGTCATCCAGCTCACTGATTTGATCCTCTGCCTTGTCCAGCCTGCTTTTGTTTCCTTTACTGTGTTCTTCAATTTAGAAATTCATTTCCTCTTTGCCCTTGTTGATATTTTCCATTTCTTTTTCATGTTAATATAGTGTGCAGTGAGTTCATTGTAGTTTCCTTATAGTTTTTGGTAATTCTCTGTGAGCTCATTGAGCTTCCTGATAACCATTGCTCTGAAGTCAATATCTGACTTTCTCTATTTAATTTACCTTTGTTTCTGAGGCTTCCTCCTTTCCTTTCTATTGGGGATTGTTATTTTGTCTTCCCATTGTTTGTGAGACTCTTGTTGTTAACATCTGATTCTTAAATTTATCTGTTCTAACTCCCTGTTTTATGGTGTGAACTTCTATGGTAGGAGACCTGTGAGATTCAATGGTGTAGTCTCCTCGATATCCTCAGGTTGCTGGTCTTGGGCTGTTCTTTATGTTGGCTCTCTGGATGTCTTTAGGTTTTGATTGTTTTGGGGTCTTTCTATGGGGGTCCTCCCTCTACCTGGTTTACTGAGTGTCACTCCACCTACCACATCTTGTATTCTGTTGTTCAGGTGTGGACAGGTTATGTTGAAGCTGGTCCTTCTGTCTGTCTGAGGTTTTGAGGCCTCTTTCTCACTTTTGTAAGTTGTTTGCTCTGGGTAATTTCTCCACCATATAGTTTTAATTCCAGATTGGTTGTGGGTGAAATTAGTGTGGCTTCCACTCACTCCTTCACCTTCTTCTGTTATTATCTGTTGGTGGTTCCTTTGTTGGTGGGTTTTTGTCTTCCATCAGGTATACTGGTGTTCATAGCTCCCACCTACTCTGTTACGTGATCAGTTGGAGAGGAAAGCAAAATGGATAAAGACAGCATGAGTGTATTCTATAGGACTTATTAAATTACCAACCCATAGAGGAGAGCTAGGAGATCCTGGATAAGTATAGTATTAACCGTGATATTTCATACAACTAGTCACTTTTAAGACAGGGTGTAAAAAAGATAAGACTCTTGTTAGTGGGGAAAGATTGTGAGTTGGATCCGGAAAACAGTGAGCTTATGGGAGCTCAAATTATGAGATATAGTGAGAGTAAATGATAGAAAATAGGTGTGTTGTGTGAGAGAATGGATTTAACCAGAACAGTAATAAAGTTCTGGACACAGTCAAATGAGCTAAGATCTTGGAGGGGTGCTGTGCAGTATTTACAATTTTATGGAACAATAATTACTTACAACAGTAATGGAGCAACAATCATATGACAGAATCCATATGATCTGAATAACAAGAATAAGAAGGACATGACCTATAGTTGTGTGCTGTTGGAACACAGGTGAAGGAAAATTAAAATACACTATGAAAGACAGAACAAGGTAAACCTGTCAAACAATGCAATTAAACAAACAAAACAAAGAAAACTAAACCGAAAGAAAAGAAATAAAAAATACTAATAAAACAAAAGAAGTAAAAATAGTGAAATAATAATAATAATACAAATAAATAATAAGTTGCAAGTTTCTGGAACAGCAAAGGGAAATTGGTCTCACCTTCTCAGCTGTTGGTTGACCCCCTCTTTGGGTCTGACTCTGGTCCTTTCAAAGCTCCAGTTTTTATTGTCTCACTTATTTGAGGGGAGGGGGGGAAGAAAGGAAGAAGGGGAGGAACAAAGTCTCCTACTGGCTTTAAACCAGCCAAGCCAGTTCTGCTTGTCTTCTTGGCTGCAGCAAGCTGACAGGCGATTGGTTTTGCTTTTCTCATTCCTGTGGTTTCACGTGGATAGAGGCCAGGTCTGAGCCAAACTGAGGAACTCCCCGGCCTCCAGCCTAGTTCCTCAGTTCGCTGCCAGTCCCCCAATCCCCTTCTGCACCAGGCCTATGCCTTCAGTCCACCAGGTGTACTGTCTGAGGTGCACCAAGTAGGGGCAATTCACACACCACCTTCTCACTCTTTGCTGTCCTAGGGACTCCCCGAGTCTCTTCAGGGTAGTTCAGCTCTCCCACTGATTTAAGTCTCCTGGGGACTGCTTACTCCCTGGGCCCTGCTGCTCTCCTCTGTGGGGGGCGCACCTCCTTCTTCCTCTTAGGAGCCATGCCTGAGTCTGCTGATGTGGGCGTGGGCCTCTGGATCTGTTGGCATGAACATGTGTCCTCCATTACTGCCACTGGAGCACCTTCACGGGGTGGTGGTGTTGGGCATGTGCTGGCCTCTGCTGCTGCTACTGTGGCAGCAGAGTGGGAGTGCAGCTGCAGGGGAGGGGGCACAGCAGCTGGGTGGGTCGCACACCACTGGGGTCATGGGCATGGTTTGGCACCTTCCCTGCCATTGCAGCCAGGGTAGGGTAAGGGTGCAGCCGAGATCCTGGAGGCAGAGGCAGGCCTACCACCAGGGCTGTAGAGGCTGCATGGGCACAGCCAGGGGAGGCAGTGGTGGCTGTTGCGGGAGAATTCCCTAAACAGCTACCTAGTACCTTTTTATTTTATTTTTTTAATTTCCTCCTGTACATGATCCAAGCACAGAGAAGTTAGTTTTCCAATCTATCTCTATAGAAATAATTTAGCTCGGTCGTTGACCACTGCTAGTAAAAGTACAAATCTTTTCTCAGTTAAGTCGTTAAAACCATTGATTGAATCGTGACTAGCATATAGCAGAATTAGATGGAATAGAATATATACATTAGATATTTTATGGAATTAGAATGTATAAATTATATATAAGGAATATATTATAATCATTATACACAATATAATATTAATATAGATTATAATAAATTATAATATACTAGTAATATATATTATATTGATATTCTGTATTAATATACATCTTATATATGTATACTTATATCAATATTATCATAAATTGTACATTTGTAATAGAGTCTCTTAGATGCATCAATAATATAATAGTAAAGCACTTCTTCATGAAACCCATGATGGAAAATAAATTTTCTTCTAAAATTTATGGTAAAAATTTTGTGAAACCTCTGTTTAAGCAGAAGTTTGTATTTTGTCTGTCCACTGTACATGATTTATTTGAGTGGAGGTATATGATGAGATGTGAAGATGGAGTTATTCATATACATTAGGAAAGATTTCTTTTCCTGATAAAATGAGGGAAAACCCATGGTTATCCTTCCCCCTTTTGTGCCTACCAGGGATATTTTTAAGGAGAGGTAATGTTTCTCTTCCTTGCATGGGGATACAAGACTAAGAACAAAAAGTCAGAATGCAGAAAGCTGGAAAGCACCTGGGTCATTATTGATATATTTCATCTTCTGAATTAAACCTCTAATTGTTTATTACCAAACATTTACTATGAGAGATAATCCAATGTTTAGCTTTTAAACTGCATTTGGATGTCATTCTGTTTCTTGTAGCCAATACTATTTGTAGAGAAAAAATAGCAAAATAAAAAAGTTTAGGTCAATGTGGGTTTCAAGCAGGAGAACAAGAAAGGCCAACTTACACATTTAAAATTTGGTTCCATTTGTAGAGGAAGAAATAGTACAGGTTTGAATCCAAGATCAAAGGTAGAAGCTAGAACATATTTAATACATCAGAGATGTAAGAACCAAAATTAAGGAAATAACTATAAGATTGAAGACAACATGGAGATGATTTAGAAAGGCAACTAAGATAATAAATAAATATTCCCCTAGAATAACTACCTAATTTCTGGGTAGATTAGTGCATTTTTAACATATAAGTATGAAAGGAGAGATCATTTGGGGAAGTTGACCATGGAGACAATTTGAACAAGTCACTTAGAAAAAGCTTACAACATTTCTAAATGGACATATTTGGTACTGGTTAAATGTATGGATTTTAGTGTCAGGAGAAAAGTTTCAAATGGCAACATAAATATAAGAATCATAACCACAGAGTAGTAAATTAAAGCCTCAGGCATCATTCATTTTACAAATATGTATGGGGTGCTTAATGTATGCCAGGAAACATTATATGTGCTTAAAATATAGTGAACCCCCCCCCAGCAAACTAAATATAGAACTGCCTTTTGACCCAGAAATTCCATTGCTGAAATTATACCCTAAGAACTCTGAAACACCAATTCAAAAGAACCTATGGACCCTAATGTTCATAGCAACACAATTCACAATAGCCAACTGCTGGAAGAAACCTAAGTGTTAATCAGTCAATGAATGGATCGAAAAGCTATGGTACATTTACACAATGGAATACTGCACAACAGAGAGAAATAAGGAGCTCCTACCCTTTGTGACAGTATGGATGGAACTGGAGAGCATTATGCTAAGTGAAATAAGCCAGGCGGTGAAGGACAAATACCATATGATCTCACCTTTAAGTGGAACCTAATAAACAAAGCAAACAAGCAAGCAAAATATATCCAGAGACATTGAAATTAAGAACAAACTGACAGTAACTAGAGGGGAGGTAGGAAGGGATAATGGGGAGAAAGAGGGAAGGGTTTCAGGAACATCTATAACGGACACATGGACAAAACCAAAGGAGGTAAGATTGAGGATGGGAAGTGGGGATGGCTGGGGCTATGGGGAGTGGTGGGGAGAAAATGGAGACAACTATACTTGAACAGCAATAAAATAAAAAAGAAAAGAAAAAACACAGCAAAGATCTTCAAATGATAGAGCTTACATTTTTTAGTGCAATATAATAAATAATGAATATCTGCTTGGGATGTGTGTGTTTGTGTGTGTATACCTCCTTCACCAGGAAATTTCTTAATGATTTATTAAACAGTTTCTTCCAGGCCCTCCCAAACACATAGTCAGAAGGTCAGTTTTCCACTCTCATGCATTACAGCTACAATATCATGACTTCTTTTTTAAGCTTTTCATCTCCATTTCCCCTGAGTTTTTCATATTTAACAGGGGTGATAATTTAATTTTCATTGTAAGAGTGTGTTAGCATAATTTCCTTTGATTTTGCTAGAGCATTTTTAATCCTGTGTACTAGGACACTACTCTCAAATTGATCAAGTCTCCTTTATCCAATTTGTGATCTGGTTCTTTTTGTCTGGCAGTGCTAGAATCAAGTCCCATAAATACTCCCCTCTCCTCCTGGTCCTGAAGCTCCTACTTGATATGGACTCTTTCCCTTTCTAGTAGGTATACGCAGTTATTTATATTATTTGAAGCAAGTTATAAAAAAGTGTGCAGGAGGTTAATGGGGGTAATAACTTAACAGACCTGATATTTCCTTGAAGGATAGAGGTCCCTACCTATATGTCTTCAAGCAAGCAAGAAGGCTAGTGCAGGAAGAAGTCAAACTTGTCCTGCAACCTAACTATATTGACCTGGACATGCCCATCCATGTCCCATGGTATCATTTGTTTTCCTCAGCTACACTCTTGACCTTGGTCTAGCAGATTTGTCTAGGCTGGGAATTAATGAAAAATAGAGTCTGTGTACAAGATGTCAAGGAGGGTCTCTAGCTTTCATACTAAACTTTCTATTATTAACTATACTCAGCTTTTTAAAAAATCAATTTTATCTAGCAACACCATTTAATTCAATTGTCTTCATAATTTGTATTTCTTTCATATTAAATAACCCTGATATATCTGCTAATGGATTTCCATTTTCTGGTATAACATTCCAGTTTACCACTGGGAAATGTGTCAGCAATCATAACCCTACCTTATTCAAGGGGTGTTATGCACTCTGTACTGCTAACTGTAGATAATCCAACTCCAAAATTTCACTTAAGTCCCTGAATTCTAAAACAATTCTTGAACCAACTGTCACAGGTTGGTTTCCTTAAGTAGCACTGAGATGTAGACTGGCATTCAGAAAGTGTGTTAGCACCTACTTCCAGTATGCAAGTCTGTTTCAGTAAAACTCAGCAGCAGGATCAAACATGGGGAGAATGTGGGAGGGTCACTCTTGAGGTGGGACAGCTCTGAGATGGTCCAGGACATTACTCTCCAGCATCCTGTCATAGGAAACAGCTGTCCCTTGGCTCTCTCCAGTTGGAGAATTTTCTGGGAAGATATGATAGGTGAAAACAACAGCAATGAAATGACTCATAATCTTGTGAGTAAATCTGGATCTCAGCTTCCTGAGAGCCTTGTCAGTCTTATACAGACTTTCTCTTTGACTCTGAAGGAAATTCAGTTTTAATAAAACAAGATGAGAAGAAGAAGGAAACTAAGAACAGCTGAGTTTCCAGTATCGTGGGGAGGTAGGAAATTTCATAAAATCACCTAAGAAGTAATGGGCAAGAATTAAATAATTAAATTAGAGGGAGGGAAGAAAGAAGGGAGGGAGTAAGAGAGATAAAGACAGAGAGAGACAGAGAATTTCAGGGAGAAAGTGATTAACAGTGTAAAATTTAGGAATGAAGAGAAAAAAGGAGGTAGCTACAGTTGGCTATGAAATGCTGGTCATTATATTAATATATTTATATTTGTATTTATATATGTATATTTATGATTTCTGTTTTTATTTTTATTTTTTGGTCTTTTGGAAAGGCTTGAGTATATTATCTGCTGAAAAGAGCATGCAGTTAAAAAAAGTGAGAAGTTGAAAATGGAATAAAATAATAGCTGAGTGGCCTGAAAGAGGAAGATAACTATATATCCAAACTTGCCTTTCATCAAACTCTCCAGTGGTTGAAGTAATAGAAACAGTCTGGAAAGAAAGAAAAGGGAAGGGAAAAGATAAGTAGAATAAAAGGCAAATGTGAAAAGGTATTGTGCTTGGTGTTCTCAACCAAAAGAAAACAAATAAATAAAGTGAAAAACATGAGCATTTGTCGTGGGAATGGAAAATGTTACAATGATAAGTGCCCTTGTGTAAGGAGTCAGTACTGGTAATTGTGTAGCAACAGCAGGAATAGCATGAATCAGGATCAGTATCCAAGATGGGGAGTCACTTTCGACATAACACAATTCAAAATGTTTTGGACAGGTGTTAATGGTAAAAGGTAAGTGGAAAAAAGAGGAAACATAGCACTGCAGTATTTGAAAGCGGAAAAGAGAGTACTGTGTGTATCTCAGAGAGAAAGATTGAAGAATAACAATTACAAGGTGGGGTTTTACAGGAATTTTCAAATATTTAAGGAACAAACATCATTTCCTTGAAAGTTATTTTTCCCTCACAAATATCTGAGGCACACATGAAATCAGTCAATTGCATTAATAAAAAAGTAAAATTTTATGTTATTATCTAGAAGATTGTTGGAGATCATCATGTCCAAACTTGCCATTTTCCAACAAAAGAAAATAAGAATAAAGATTAACATTATGTTTAAAAAAAAAAAAAAAGATTAACATTATGGTGGGTTATCTAATTAATACTAGCTGTTTAAGGAGAATGAGACGTAAACATTGTTATATCAGGTTTCATGAAAATATAATACTCAAATGTATAGCTCATGACAAAATAATATGTAAACTGTGTAAGGTTGTTTTTAAAAGTATTTTTATATATAAATAGATACACATATACTTTAGGAGGTAACCCAATACTAAGCAAACATTGAGCCCACATGTGAGATTGGAGACTAGCAGTGCCTTGACAGAAGTGATTACCGTGCAGAATCACATAGATTTCTGTGTAATGGGGGAGCTTGTTACCATTGTATATCTGTCCTATCTTTCTATAGATCTCTACTGGCATACTCATCTGTAAGTCTATCAACATCTATATCCATATATCTACCTATATTTATCCCTACACCTACATCTTTACCTGTAACTGTGTCAATATCTAGTTATCTATCAACTTGGTACTATAAATATGTCTGATATATCATATTCTTCAATAGCATAAACATGGTTCACTGATATAAAATAACTTTATAATTGATGACATAGTTCACATTTCAAAGGTTTCACCTGATAAAGCAATCAGCAAATATTTCAAGGTTTCACATCATTAATTTTTACTTAGATACAGCTTCCAAAATTTCCCTGGCCCTGAACATTTAAACACTTTACATAGGCACTCTTTTTCTCACAAATTAATTAAAAATAATTGTCATGAGATAAAAATAAAGCACATTAAAGTTAAATAAGCCCTTTTTGCAACAAAAAATGAATTTTGAATGATAGTGATTTATTTTGAATGTTAAATCTTTAAGTTTAAATTACAAGAAAATAAGTATGAGCTAACAATCTGTTAACTACTGAGAGCCCAGAGTCTTGAATAAATTTTGATAGATCCAGTTATACTAAGCTGAACATATTTTTAAGCTGAGCTATAAATTAATCAGTAAGTATATATTTACTTATAAATGGATATATAATAATGAATTGCTTACCTATCCATTCTTTTTTATAGTTTCATTCTAGATATAAAACTACATAGAGTATACCTGAGATTTTTCTGTTTTGAAAGCACATTAATAATATTATGAAGTGTTGGGTTGAATCGCCTGCCCTTATTTTTTTTGAGATTAATATTATCATCTTTTCCCAGATACTCTGTCCTTTCTTCCTAAAGGTTTAAAAATTAATTGCCTAAAATATTTTAAAGATACTATTTTAAGTGAGAACACATTTGAATTGCTAACAAAAAAAGCTCATTTTTTAAAAATATAATGAGTGATGATATTGTGCCTTCTTCTGGAAATTAGTACTCCTGGAAATCACATTGAATTTCAGCAGTCATAGCATTCCCCCTTCATCATTTTCCTCCCATGTGATCCACTTCAGATCTTTTATATATTAAAAGTCATGTAAGTATATAATTTAGGCATGCATAACTGGGTCAAAGAAAATAAATATAATTAACAACGACCATCCATTGGGGTATTAAATCAACTTATCAACTTAGTCCCATTAAAAATCACTACACACCTACATTATATCAGGCACTGTACTAAATGCTAGAAATACAAACAAGTATTTGCTCTAATTAGCCTTCCAAAAGAGCTTATATTTTAATTTGGGAGATAGAAATAAGTGCCTGAATACAGTTGTGATATTTTATAGAAGCCCTAAGCTGTATACGACTAGGTTAACATATTTATGTGAGCATTTCTACAGTATTCAAAATCACACACGTTTCCTTGCACACTATATATGTGGTACATTTTTTGGTGTAACATTTGCTGAGTAAAAGGATAAATGAATGAGAGGGCATGAAGCAATTTGTGCACTGAGATCAACAGAGGCACCAAGGAAGCAGAGTTGACCATACTTGAATGAATCAGGGAAGATTCCATCACAGAAGGGATAATTATGTTCAGTCTTCCCAGACACAGAAGCCACCAACCTGCTTTATGCAGGTCATAGAATTCCAAGAAGAAGGAAAACTTGAGAAAAGGTCTCAAGTCAGAACTGAGAAAACATACACGGCCATGGGACGGAGGATGGAAGCAGTACTTTAAGGGTGAAGGGCTTGCCAGAAAGACACCAACCATTTGTACACAACTTCAAAAGTACTCAGATTCCTGCTCCATTCTGTGCAACACATGTCATTAAGCAAAAATGGCACCTTTTCTCCTGTTCATCCTGTCCATGGACTATGAATCTCCTCATCCTATCACTCCAAAGAGCCACCAGTACTATTTTTGAGTGGTCATAAGAGACGATACCTAATGGGCAACTCTGTTATGTTAAAAAATTAAAGAATATTAGTGAAATGTAAAAAATGATGACATTAACATTTGGAAAGATTCCCTTGAGGTAGCCTAGAGGATGGACAGAAGGGAGTGATGATAGAAAGTATTTCTTTTCATGTGTTAAAACTTAGATCTTTTCAGCTCAATGTTTATCTTCTTCATCAGAAAATGCCCTGAGTACTGAAAAGATACTATTTTTTTTTCAAGAGTAGATTTAAGTAGTAGAGAGAAAATTTTTAGGTAGACTTGGGACTCACAACTGCTTAATTGCCAAAGGGTATATTTTAAATGTCTTCAAATTAGATTTCTATGTTTTCTCTCCAAGGTATGATTTGCATTTCCAAACTGCAAGAGTGGTAAGTAAAATTGTTCAGCACCTCCTCTGCTCATCTTTACCTACTACTCTAAACCCTAACAGCCAGGTCACGTATTGTAAATGCATGCACCTTGCCAAGGGAGTTGGATGATGGTGTATGAAAGTAATCACAAAAGTCATCTTCAAAGGATCTGAAGTATCTAAGGAAATCAGTCCTGATGTATTTGAAGGCTTAGTAAAATAAATCAATACTCTTACCTGTTCCCATTAAGTTCTTATTATTTCCTTTTAAATGTAATTTCATTTGAACAGATTTTGAATATCAGAATGCAGTACTGGTGTTTTCTTTTATTGGTGTGAAGAAGAGTAAACAATTTATATGCATGGTGAGCTTTGGCTGAGAATCAAGTTTTATGTCATAGCTGAATCAGAACACATTTCACACGAGCTTACCACATGACCTACTAGTTAAGAACAACTCATTGGTAGCTCTATTAAGACCAATTTCACAGATAGATTCAAATATTTTCACTTAGAGTATACTGTGTTCAGAGCACAGGTTTTTAATGCTACATCTATTATCATATGTAATGATAGATTAGCAAATGAGTACTGTTGATGATTACTCTATTCAGTTGACATAGAATTTCCTTATAATGCATTAGTGTTAAAGTGATGGCAAACATAATGAGTGTATAATTTAAAGGCAAGAAAACAAAATTTTAAGTTAATTTCTAATGCTTCATTGTTCAAGCTGTAATGTCTTAGGGAAGGAATAGAAACTCCAAAGCTCCAGTTCACTCTTCTTTAAAACTGTCATCAAATGAGATAATGCTCAAGATGGCCCTTTCCAATAGCACCAGGTAATGCCAATATTCACAAAACTGTTGCCATTTGGCTCCAACTAAAAATCAAGTGATTGAAAGTTTTCTGTTCACAATTCTACCTATACATTTAGATAACTCTCCATGACTGAGTCACTCTGTCAATATCCTGGAATAAAAACAGAACTTTAGTGTTAGTGGCACACAAATATTTGCTACTTTAACTTTTCATGAGTAAGTGCAAAGATCCATGGTGTGTATATGTACATTGTATGTGCAAGACTAAATTTGCTGGAATTCATATATGAATTATGGGTGTGATGGTTGATCTTGTCCACAACCATAGTTAGTAATATTAATCACATTAGAAAATATCTCCAAACTTTAGCCTGAAAACAGAGCCTGAGCCAATGGCCTGGATGCATGCCACATATTTGGGAAGTGACTCCAGGTTTCAGATGTAAGGGACAGCAGGAGAGGGGTGGGTTGTGACATGAACTCTAGGAAGTGGAATGGACAAGGGAAGGGATCAGTAGGAGGGCACATTGTAAAGTGAGCTACTGACCCAGTCCTGGTATTGACCCTGGGAAATCATTGGAGAAACCCAGAAACTGTATTGTCAGACTCTCTACCCAAGTGAAAAAAGAGGTACTATTTACCAGTTGATTCCAGATCTGCATTGGTCAGGTGTGAGCATTAATCTGACACCATACAGGTGGTGTCTGTGTGAAGGAGGTGCCTGGATCAGTGAAGAACTGATCTTCTGCAACACCTGGGGCAGTATCAGAGAAGCCCCAGCCAGCAGCAGGTCATACCTGGGTCAGAGGGGAGGTCCTGCCCATTGCACCTGCACAAAGCTGATTGAAGTCTTTTGTGCAACTGCTTGTCACAACTGTGTGTGAAGTGGCAGGGAGGCCAGAATGATTTTGAACTAGTATACAAGAAGTATCCAATATATAAACAACATGTCTCCTCTAAAAAGTATTTATTCCTTAATCCTGATGTAGCTGATGAGAATTTGAGGAACTACTATATATATAACAGTTACTGTTCAGAATGGAAGAAGAGTATAAGTATGAAAATGTATAAAATGTACTGGAAGCAACCTAAGTGCCCATCAGCAAATGAGTGGATCCAAAAATTATGGTATATTTACACAATGGAATTCCATGCAGCAGAGAGAAAGAAGGAGCTTATACCCTTTACAACAGCATGGATGGAACTGGAGAGCATTATGCTAAGTGAAATAAGCCAGGCAGTGAGGGACAAATACCATATGATCTCACCTTTAACTGGAACATAATCAACAAAAGAAAAAAGCAAACAAAATATAGCCAGAGACACTGAAATTTAAGAACATTGTAACAATAGCCAAAGGGGAGTGGGGAGGGGATAATGGGGAGAGGGGTCTATAGGAGCTACTATAAAGGACACAAGGACAAAATCAAGGGGGAGGGTAGAGGTGGTGGGGGAGGTGGGACTGGCTGGGATGGGGTGGAGGGATGGAAAGAAAATGCAGACAATTGAAACTGAATAAAAATATATAAATAAATTTTAAAAAATGTAGTGAAATGTAAGAAGAAACATGTACTATATGAGTGATTGACTTTTGTTAATTGATAACATCAAATTTCTTGTGTAGAAAATAGAATTGACTTGAGAAAATTCATCAGTTTATTGTCATCTTTACATGGCATATTTTCATTTAAACATCCTGAAGCAATCAATTATAGAAGTGAAAATGTAAGTAATATTAAATTTCAGGAGACACAAATTAGCCCATTAGCAATAAAAGTATTATTTCAATATTTAGTAATTAGCCATTTGACTTCTCTATAATATTCCCCAAGTTAGTTCTGATTTTAAATCAATTTAATCATCTTAACAAATATTCACTGAATTAATAGAATTCTGGTTTTAGCTTTCTGGTAGGTACCCATATAAAATGTTAATGGTTAAGATGGAGGAAATACATTTGGGCTTGACTTTGGGAAATTAATTTGGCTTTTGGAGGATTTGATTTTCTCACCTTAAAAAGAGAGATTTAATAAAATGGACTTTCATACTCATTTAATTTATCTAGTTCAATGAATCTTCTTGTCATGAAGCCTGTCCGTGCTCTTTCCAATGTGAAACAAATCTAATGTTGTGCAAGGCTTTTTCCTACACCCCATTTTGCATATAGTTTTAGAACCACGTTGCCAAGTATAGTCACCTGAACCTTTTTAGGAATGTAAGTGCCTGGGATGCTACAACTATTACTAGCATATTCTTGCCCTTCCTAGCTGACATTTTACTGTCCAAAACATTCTGTTTGAATCCGAATCATAAGTGTGCTTAAAGGCAGTTTTCCTTATAAACATGGAAATGACACTGATTTTCTTAAGCTTCTTATTATTCATATTGACTATATAGTAGTGCTTTATTTGTCTTTGTTGTGTATTTAGCCAAAGGCAATAAAATGTTCTGGTTCATATAATTTATTTGAGTCAGGGGATTTTTTATCAGTTATAAAATGTTCCATTTAAATCATGAAAGTAAAACATTATGGGGCTCCTTTTTGCTTGCTGTCATTTTGAGAGACAGAGTTTTATAAAATAGTGAATTAAGTTCAGAAATAGCATTAGCAATGCAGTTTTTCTGTGCCTGGGTGACAGCTAATAACACATTTACTTGTACTTGAAGATCACTTGATGCACTACCAGGTTTATTGGTTAATTTTAACTGTTGCTATTGCTTGAAACTGGACTATTGTAGTATCATTATATTAGAAATTTAGTCCTTGTGAAACTGCAAGCCTTTACATTTTTTCATTATTTTTTTCTTACTTAAAGCTGAAATCTATAAAAGACTAGGCAAATATGACACTGAAAAAGAAGAAACAAGACAAGAATATGATTGAGGGATGACTAAACACAGTGTCCTATCCAGTTGTACAGACCTATAAGCATAGTGTTTCATGCAGAACTTCCATGAATCTTCACTTTATTTTTGTGTATGGTGTAAGTTGGTGGTCAAGTTACATTTTTTTGCATGTAGCCATCCAGATCAAAAATATAAGTCATGACTCCATAAAAGTCTCAGAGAAGAACATAGGAGGGAAAATCTCAGATATTCCATGCAGCAATATTTTCACCGATATATCCCCTAAAGCAAGGAAAGAATAAACACATGGGACTTCATCAAAATCAAAAGCTTCTGCAAGGCTAAAGAAAACAGCAGCAAAAGGGAAAGGGAACCAACTGTAAGGGAGAACAACATATTTGCCAGTAATACCTCAGACAAGTGTTTAATCTACAAAATATACAAAAAGCTCACATGACTCCACTCCAGGAAGACAAGCAATCCAATTAAAAAATGGGTAAAGGACCTGAAGAGACACTTCTCAAAGGAGGACATGCAGAGTGTCCAGAGACATATGAAAGGATGCTCAGCATCACTAGCCATCATAGAAATGCAAATTAAAACCACAATGAGATACCACTTCACACCAGTCAGAATGGCAATCATAAACAAATCAACAAACAACCAGTGCTGGAGAGGTTGTAGAGAAAATGGAAACCTTGGTACACCATTGGTGGAAATGCAGACTGGTGCAGCCACTGAGGAAAATAGTATTGAATTTTCTCAGAAAACTAAAAATAGAACTACCTTTTGACCCAGCAATTCCACTGCTGGGATTATACCCTAAGAATCCTGAAACACCAATTCAAAAGAACCTATGTACCCCAATGTTCATGGCAGCACAATTTACAACAGCCAAATGCTGGAGACAACCTAAATGTCCATCAATAAATGAGTGGATCAAAAAACTATGCTACATTTATACAATGGAATACTACACAGTAGAGAGAAAGAAGGAACTCCTACCCTTTGTGACAGCAGGGTTGGAAATGCAGAGCGTTATGCTAAGTGAAATAAGCCAGTGAGTGAAAGACAAATACCATATGATCTCACCTATAAGTGGAACCAAATCAACAAAATAAGCAAGCAAGCAAAATATAACCAGAGACATTGAAATTAAGAACAAACTGACAATAACTAGAGGGATAGGAGGTGGGGGATAATGGGGGAAAGAAGGGGAAGGGTCATCAAGGTGCATGTATGAAGGACACATGAACAAAGCCAAAGGGGGGTTAGGATTGAGGACAGGTGGTAGGGAAGGCAGGGGGAAAGCAGTGGTGAGAGAATGGAGACAATAGTACTTGAACAATAATAAAATAAATAAATAATAAATAAATAAACTACATTAACTTATTTTTTAAAAAGATAATTTCAAAGGTTCTATAGAACTCTCAAATTCTTGGACTACATCTTCACATTGTCTCTCCCTTTCATGACTGCCAAGACCATTATTAACCTTGTGATGATGACAGTGGTTCTCTTGATGCTTCTGTTGGCTCAGATGTTCTTATATTATCTTCCCTGAAGACCACTGCAAGCCAAGTTAGGGTAGTGCCCTGGCAGGAAGACTGGGTGGAATTTTGGCGGGGTCTTTCATGGAATGAATGTGCAATAAAATGACATTTTAAAGGCATAGAAATAAGAACAGTTTAAAGTGTTGTATACCTGATGGTCACTCTCCTTGCTATTGCTTAATATAATAGAAGAAAGCATATTGCTGCTTAAC
This sequence comes from Desmodus rotundus, assembly GCF_022682495.2. Classification (NCBI taxonomy): domain Eukaryota; kingdom Metazoa; phylum Chordata; class Mammalia; order Chiroptera; family Phyllostomidae; genus Desmodus; species Desmodus rotundus. Next base: position 62,724,470 of record NC_071394.1, read on the forward strand.
ATTAAAAATAAAAAATAAAGTAATGAAACCCCAATTTTCCTATTGAGTTTTGATTCTAGATATCTATATCTAGATAGATGGATAGATAGATAGATAGATAGATAGATAGATAGATACTTCTAGTCTTTGCTTAACAAAAGAGTTTCACTGTTAAATATGCTTGAAACACTTGGTTTAGTTTTATGCCACAGTGACATTTAGAGGTCAACCAATGCATCTTTCAAAGACATAGCTAGCAATTGCTGGGAACAATTTACTTTCTGACTGACATATTTTCATGCAAGAAGTTCACTTACAGTAAACAAAACTGCCTACCAAGTAGTCAGAAATAATGGCGGTGTATTAAAAGTATACCTTTTAGCACACTTTCTTCAAGAAAAGTGAGCATTAGAGTGTTAGAGTCTGAATGCATGTTAGACTCTTTAATGCATGATGACCTTGTCAAGATGTTGATGAAAAGGTGTCAGGTAAGTATATTTTGAAGGGATTGCAGAATTCAGGGCTTGTCAAAAACACAATCCACCTATGCGCCTACCTTCATTTCTCAGCAGGGAGACTCTAAAGTTTTAGTACAACAATATGCACAAAAATGTGTAGAAAAAATAAGTATGAATCAACAAAGAAAAATATCTTTCTGCTTAGTTATGTCATATTAAGTGGCATGGTAAACATTTAAATACAGAGATTAGCTAGAATTGATAATGAATCACAGTAAGTCTGAGCTTCCCCATCAATCATCAGAAATTTATTGCTGTTTTTATTTTTTTGTGGTTGTTTTCTTAGAATCAAATTACTCAAAATCATTCTTTTTATAAGATTAACTGTCAATGAGTACACACTTTTGCATATTTTTTCTTTGCTAACGCTGCCTGGATAATTCTGCATTTAATAAAATAAAATAATCTCTTGTATAGTGAAAACTCTAAATCCTCATTGTTAACCTGTTTCCTAGTTAATCATACCTGCCCTGGCATCTTGCACTGTTATCAAGAACAAATGAGAATTGTACAGAAGTGAGGTGGCTGTCATAAGTTGCCCAGATGACCCTTTGGTACCAAAAACATTTTCCAGCTGGTAGGACTGTTGCTCCCAGACAACCCGCAGCTGTCACCTGGGAATTAGGTTAGCCAAAGAGATTCCTCAGGTCCAGGGTTCCACGCCATTTGCAGGCTTACCAATTGACACAGGTATATAAAGGTCTGGCCCTTCTCCTTGATTCAGGACAACTCCAGAAGCACCTATGGGGTTTGCTTAGCCGTTGGTCAAACTAAATTACACTCCAACTGCTCCCTGACTGCCCAGCCTTGCTCCTTTTCTTCCCATTCATAGATGCATTCATAGTTCACTTGAAATGGTTAAAATACTAAATTTTACATATCTTTTACCACAATATAAAAACTATTGATTGGTGAAAGATAGTATGTTTTAATTTTAAATGTTTGTTAGACACACAAGTTCCATTTCATAAAATAACTAAAGGAGCTTAGCTAATGCACGTTTTGTTATATTGGAAGCCTTAAACCAAAACATTCAAAATCTTCCAAAATAAAACTAGTAACTCACTTGGAATTATGAATTTGGCCAATCCTTCTCTTGCTAATAATAACCTTTAATCCATTATTTAACTTTTAAATATATATGTAGATGTCATTGATATTCAAAGTTACATATTCAAGGGAATTCCAGGACATCTAGGAAAAAAAGTATTAAGAAAATGTTTTAGTGCTAGAATAGTGAAATAATATAAATTAGAAAAGAAATATTTTTATGCTGCCTTTTGTGTCCCCAGACTACCATCCCAGCAAATTTCCTTCTGAGTCTCTAAACCTTTCTTTTACTTCTCACTTCTCTTTATTCCATTTTATTTTATTAAGATGTCTATTGTATTCACAAACAGGTAGAGGCAACTGACAAAATGATAAAGTGTTAGTGTACACCCACACACAAAATTAATGTCCTATATTTATTCCTCTGATTTGAATTTGAAACCTTAAGCATGAATTAGCTACAAGAAGTGGTGGTCACTGAATGTTGCCATTTGGAAGGTCAACCAAAATCTATAAAATCTAACAACTGTAAGAAAATCAATATCTCATTAAACTCCCATCATCAACTATTATTTAATTCATGTCTTAATGTCATTCTTTCACATTTCCTAACTGTCTGCCCAATTTGAACTTGGTATGCTCTCATTAACACCATTGGCACTTGCATCAACAAACTATCAGGCATGGTTTCCTTATCTTTGAAGTAATTTCATGGTTATGAACTCAAGGGGTGGTTTTAACTTGTGGGAGAAAGTATTTGGAATACTTTATGAATGATATATAATTATAATTTTACAGTAGGACTTAACCTCCAAATTGGCTTATGATGGAATTTCAATATGATATTATCTCAGTTCATTTATATCTGCCATCCAATATAATTAATTATAACAATGTAGCTAATCACACATCGAATACCTTTAGGAAATACTGAAACAAAGACTGTAAATTCAATCCTTAGAAAAGTTATCTTATATTTGAATTTTCATATATTATGTTGAAATTTGTTTAAAACTACATTCAAGATTGCTTTATTAAACAAGTCATCTTTTTCCCCCTAAGGGAAATGGGGATGAACTCAAACCACAGAGTTATCAACAACAATCCTGACAGTCAATATAATTTCTCACGGTTCCTCTGCATTTTACCAATAGTTAAGACCTAGAATTTCCTCTTGGTACTGGAAGAAGGGGAGAAAATGAGTTACAATAAATTCCTTGTTCTATAATTTTTATCTCTTTCCCCAATATGTAATCAGGCAATTTTGACAAAACAGTCTTAACTGTCTGTGAACAGATATACTATATTTAAGGATGTATAGGAAGTTTAGTTTTTTCATTCATTGTTCCAAATAAAACAATAATATAACATTTTGAAGCAATAATAAGTTGACCTAACAAGAAACAGCAACAAAATGATGCAAAAGAGCAACAGAACTGTAACTGGGCTCTGGGTTTAGTCAGACAGTTTGACAGTATGGAAGCCCTTCTCTCTGGTCACCCCATGATCAAGATGCTGAAAACAGGTGATGATTGGAATGGGGGTCATCCTGGCTGAAGGAGAGGAGATAGAGAGGAAATCAGGAGGTGGTAAGGAGAGGAAGGGGAAGAGAAGAGTATTGACCAGTGCAGAGGAAGAATAAGAAGATAACAAGGGAAAGGGGGATAGAATGGATGATGGAAGAGTGGAAGAATGAGGCAAGAAAGTGAGAGAGGGAGGATGGTCTTTGAAATATCAACTACATTAAGTGTGATCACAGGTTGCAAAGAGAAAAAATTAGATCAAGGGAGCATAAAGGTTTGCTACTAGAATCCCAGCAGGATCTTGTTAGTCCAGGCCCGTGGGTCACCATGGCATCTGCTAGCTCCAGCAGCCCCAGGTGGCTCAGTGGCCTCCTCACCTCTGGCTCCTAGAAGACCTCAGCATACCCAGAGATTTATTATATCTCAGCACTTGTCAGCTCCCACCACTCCAGATGGCTACTGTGTCCCTAGGTTCTGAATGGTCTCCTACATGCCAGGTTGTGGGCACTCCAAGAACCACCAATCCTGACCAAGGAAACATGATACACATACATACATACACATGCATACAATAAAATATTATTAAAAAGAAGGAAACCCTGCCATTTGTGACAACATGGATGGAACTTGATGGAATTATGGTAAGTGAAAAAACTCAGTCAGAGAAAGACAAATACTGCATGTTCTGACTTATAGATGGAATATAAACAGGAAACAAAGAGTGAACTGGTAGTTACCAGGGGCTGGGGTGAGTTGGGGAGATGAGGAGATGGTGTTCAAGGTGTCAAACTTCCAGTTATAAGATGAATAAGTTCTGGGAATCTCATATACAGCATGATGACTACATTAACAATAACTTATTATATATTTCAGTGTTGTTAAGAGAATAAACCTTAAATGTCATCAACACACACACACAAAATGGAAATTATGTGTGTGAGTAGAAGTATTAAGTAACCTTATTGTGGTATTTTTTCACCATATACACATGTATCAAATTATTACATTGTATACCTTAAACTTGCATACATTATATATCAATAATATCTCAATAAAGTTGAAAAGTACTTAAGAACCATTATTATTTTTAAAAAGAGAATAAATATATATAATAAGCACAAGTTGAAGAGAAAGAAAAACTGGGGAGAAAATAAAAGCAAGGTCTAGAGTGCAAAATTAGTAGATGAAATTGAATCTATGTGAACATTTCTTGAAGATTTTGTAAGGAGAGAAACCATTTTACAATTTTGTCTCATTCTCATATGAAGATAATTGTTAGTACACAGAGATATGATTTTAATGTTGCTGTAGCTGAGCTGAAGTTTTCATGCAAAAATACCATACTATTAATCCTCTGGAATTGCATAGCTAAGTAGATGTATAAAAGTTACCCAGGAGCCACAGTTTTCAGAGCCTTATGCCCTGAGATAATTATGGTGTTCTAGAAACTGTGGTACATCAATATCACTGGTTTGATCAATCGTGACTTCCTCTGATCAGTCTCCACCTCTTTGGGTTTATCATGAGTGGGCTGTAGTAAATGTACTGGGGGATGTTAGCTGAATTCTCAACAATCTTGCATTCATTCATGAACCTGACACTACTGAGCATGTAAATCTCATAACACCATCCTTTAAATTAAAGAGGAAGCTAGTAAGATTATCAAAGAAATAGACTGGGCTTCAAGAAGAGTGTCCTCACCCTTGAGTGAATGACTTTTTCTATAAGAGGGTATTGTTTAGTTTTCTGGAATCAGCCGTTTATCAAATGGTGCCCTCAGCATGCTCAGTCACATCTAATTGATAAAGAACTCTACCCTCCAAAAAACCTACCTGCCCTGTTCAGCATTTGCCAGAGTGACATTTCTTTCTGACAATTAAGTTTTATATAATAAAATGTCCTCTTTAGGGTCATGCTACAAAGATTAGCATGGATTGTCCCTTCCAAGGTTTTTTAATTCATTTCTATTAATTTGGCTTGTGACAGATACCCACTACTTAGTCTTAATTACAGAGAATAGGTCATCTAATTCACAGGTTTCAGTGATAGTTTTAAAATTCTTTCTATCATATCAAGATGTAACAGAGTTGCCCACATAAATCCTGGAAAACATGCCTGTTTTTCTGCATTCAGGATTTAAACACTGTCCATTGCTTTCTGGCTGTTTTTCTAAGGCTTGCTTCTGAGAAGCAGAATCTCAGGAAGGCCATCTGCTCCTGTTGGAAGGCCCAGTGGCTCAAGATGATTTCATTGCCACTTGGATGCAATTAAAGCAAAATATCTCTAAATGGTTAATATGCTAGAAATCATAATTTTGATGTTTTAAAGGTTGATAGTAATTTAAAGACAAAATTAAAACCTTTAAAATATTTTTTTAAAAATCATGATTCTGAATTGTGGAATGCATAATTGAACAATATTTTCTCTGCCATCATTTTTTCCACTGAAGGAAATGCCTTAAAAAAGTGTTGTTTTCAAGTCATGATTATGGCATGACTGCTGTGAGATAAAGTAGTCATCTACGTTACATATTTGAACAGAAAAGCATACCTGCAATGTCTTAATCAAAGATTTTGTTAGCAGCACAACCAAAAGCAAAAACTGTTGCAAAAGAAAATTTTTTCAATGTTAATTCCTCAAATACTTTCTAACTAATTAGAAATCTCAATAAATTAACTCAATAAATCTCAATAACTGATTAGAAATATAAATCTCAATAAACTTGAAGTCCAAATTGATTTGTTACACATTCTGTGACCTTAGAGTAAATATTTGACCCTCTTGTCTTAGTCATTTGTAAAATGTAAATTGAAATTTAAGTGTATATAGAATTTATGAAATATGTGCATTAGACTATGTATATTTCAATTGAATATATACTAAGCTATATAATATAGACACAAATGTACATATAAATTAAGTTGGTTGTACAATTTACTAAGCATAGCCTTTGTCGAATATCTAAGAAAACTTGTATTTTAACTTTAGGAGGTAATTTATAAGCAGGTCTGTCTATCAAATTACTTCTACCTCTTTTCAAAGCACTTTTGTCATGTGGAGGTGAATTTGTCAGCTGTAAATTGTTAGAAGAAGTGCTTGGCACACAAAACTGCAATCATTTCTCTACCTTTCCTTGCACTGGACATAAAGCTCCTACTTGGTACCAACAGGGATCTCATCACCTCTGTAAGATCAACACTCAGCACAGAGCCCACACAAACCAGTACCTAATAAGTGCTTACAGAATTGATGAAAACTTCTGTTGTCATTCTTTCTCTAACTGTACAGAGACACAACTTAATGGGGGGGGGTCATTGATTTGGGATAAGTAGAATTTAGGTTTAAATTCCAAATACATAAGAGTCAAACAGAGCAGGATGTCTCAAAAGTTAACATGCTTTAGAATCATCTGGGGACCATCTGAAAATGCCACTATGGTTCCCGTGACACCAGGACCAGCATAAGCTTCTGCATTTCTGACAATCTTCAAGGTGATATAGTATCTTATCAGAGAACCACACTTCCTGTAGCAAGTAACAAGACCACATAAGTATCTAAATAATATTTACTTACCTGAAATTATCTGCATCTAAAAACAACCTGTGTTGGGGCAGTGCTCACTGGTTGGGACTGTGGGCACTGGTTGGGTCATTAGCAGAGAAATTGGGGAGCTAGGTGATGCCTGGAGAAGGGAGAAAGTTTGGCTGTGACAGACCCTGACCCGGATAGTCTCTAGTCTGGTTAGAAAGTTGGGCTGTGTGAGAGGTCAAGGGCTTATTAAGAGCACCAGGCTTGAACAGGAGGATTTTATTCAAAAAAAGGTTCTCGGTCACTGTTCAGGTAACTGTCCTACATTGGCCGTGCCCACGGTTCCTCAGAAGCAGAGGCCCTGCCCTGCTCCCACTCCTCCCTGTAGGCTTTCTAAGAGGAAGAAGGAGGTGCGCCCCCCACAGAGGAGAGCAGCAGGACTCAGGGAGTTAGCAGTCCCTAGAAAGACTTAACTCAGTGGGGGAGCTGAACTACCTTGAAGAGACTTTGAGAGTGCCTAGCACCTAGGACAGCAAAGAGGGAGAAGGTGGTGTGTGAGTTGCCCCTAATTAGTGCACCTCAAGGACAGCACAACTTGTAGATTGGAGGCACAGGCCTGGTGTAGCAGGGCAGTGGTGGCCTGGCAGCAAACAGAGGAACTGGCCTGGAGGCTGGGCAACTGTGGAGATTGTGGCCCAGACTTGGACCCCTTCCTGGAAAAACCATAGGAAGGGAGAAAAGCAAAGCCTAGCCCTCCTCTTCCTGTGGCATCCAGGAAGACCAGAAGAACTTGCTTGGTGGGTTTAAAGTCAGCAGTGAGATGATAAAACCTAGTGCTGCAAAAGGTCCAGAGATAGACCCAAAGAAGGAACACAAGGTTAATCCCAACAACTGAGAAACTGAAACAATTTTAATTTGTTATTCTAGAGAACTTGCATGTTATTATTTATATTATTATTTTTTCATTATTTTTACTTCTTTTATTTTATTAGTATTTATTTCTCTTCTTTCTGTTTAATTTTCTTCTTTTTATTTGTTTTTTAATTTCATTGTTTGACTGGTTTTCCTTATTCTCTCTTTCACTGTGTATTTTAATTTTCCATTTTTCACTTCACTAATGTTCCAATAGCACACTACTCTAGGTCATGTACTTTCTATTCTTGTTATTCAGATCACACAGATTCTGTCATATGATTGTTGTTCCAGTGTTATTGTAAATAATTGTTTCATACGATTGCAAATACTACATAGCACCACTCTGGATCTTAACCCAGTTCACTGTCTTCCAGAGCCTTATTACTGTTGTGGTTAACTCCATCCTCTCACACACTGAACCAACTTTCTACCCTTCACTCTCACTATATCTCATAGTCTGACCACCCACAAGCTCTCTGTTTTCAGGATTCAGTTCACAATCCTTCCCCCCTCTAATAAGATCATATCTCTTTTATACCCTTTCTAAAACTAGCTAGTTGAGTGAAATATCATGGTTAACACTATACTTCTCCAAAGGATCTCCTATCTCTTCTTTACATGTTGTGGTTTAAATCCTATAGAATACACTCACACTGTTTTAATCCATTTTGCCTTCCCCCTCCAACTGATAACATAAAAGAGTAGGTGGGAGATGTGATCACCAACATACCTGCTGGAAGAGAGAAACCACCAACAAAGGAACCACTAACAGATGATAAAGGAAGATAGTGGAGGAGTAAGTGGAAGCCACACTAACCTCCACCCAGGACCAATCTGGAATTACAACTAAATGGTGGAGAAATTATGCAGAACAAGCAACTGAACAACAACAGAAGAGAAGCCTCATAACCTTGGACAGACAGAACAACCAACTTCAACACAACCTTTCCATATGTGCATAACAGCATACAAGATGCGGTGGGCAGAGTGACCTTCAGTCAACCAGATGAAAGGAAGGACCCACCAAAGAAAGACCCAACAACAACCCAAAATCAAAGACATCCAGAGAGCCAACATAAACATCATCACAAGAGCAGCAAGTTCAGGAGATCAAGGAGACTGCACCACTGAATCTCACAGGTCTCCTACCATAGAAGTTCACACCACAAACCCAACGAGTCAGAACAGATCAATTTAAGAATCACAGGCCAACAAGAAGAGTCTCACAAACAATGGAAAGACAAAGAAACGAAGCCCAATTTAAAGGAAAAGAGGAAGCCTCAGAAACAATGCTAAATGAAATAGAGGAAAATCAACTATCAGATATTGAGTTCAAAGCAATAGTTATAAGGAAGTCCAATGAGCTGACAGAGAACTACCAAAAACTACAGGGAAACTAAGGTGAACTCACTGCAAACTATATCAATGTGAAAAAGAAACAGAAACTATCAACAAGAGCAAAAAGGAAATGAAGAATATAATTTCTGAATAGAAGAACACAGGAGAAGGAATCAAAATCAGGCTAGATAAAGCAGAGATTGAATCAGTGAACTGAAACACAACATAGAAAAAAACACCCAGAAAGAGCACAAAAAGGAAAAGAGGATCAAAAAGAATGAAGAGGTGGTAGGGGAACTGCAGAACAACATGAAACATAGTAACATCTGTATACTAGGGATACCAGAAGGAGAAGAGGAAGAGGAAGGCATAGGAAACCTGCTTGAAAAAGTAATGATGGAAAACTTCCTTAATTTGATGAGAGAAAAAAATGGCACAAATCCAAGAAGGAGAGAAGGCACCTATGAAGAGGAACACAAAGAGGCCCGTTCCAAGATCATAATTAAAATGGCAAAATTCCAAGACAAAGAGAGAATCTTAAAGGCAGCAAGAGAGAAAGAGGAAGTAACATACAAGGGAACCCTGATAGGCTACCCGCTGACTTCTCAATGGAAATGCTACAAGCCAGGAGGGAATGTCAAGAAATAATCCAAGAAACAAAAAACAAAAGCTTGCAACCAAGGCTACTCTATCCAGCAAGGCTCTTAGTTAAAGTGGAAGGTCAAATAAGGAGCTCCCAAGACAAAAGAAGGCTGAAAGATTAACCTCCTCAAAACCAGCACTGCAAGAGATGCCAAAAAGAATGCTTTAAGAAGAACAAAAAGAGTGAGAGAGGAACACAGACAGGAAGGAAGTAAATGGCAATCAATAAGTACCTATCAATAGTAATCTTAAGCATAAAAGGATTAAATGCTCTAATTAAAAGATACAGAATAGCTGAATGGATAAGAAATAATGACCCACGTATATGCTTCCTACAAGTGGCCCACCTGAGAACAAAAAACTACACAGACTGAAAGTGAAGGGTTGGAAAATACTATTCCAAGCAATGGGCAGGAAAAAATGCTTGGGTAGCAATACTCATATTATAAAAAATAAACTACAAAACAAGGCCCATACAAAGAGACCCAGAAGGTCACTTTATAATACTCAAGGGAAGAATCCATCAAGAAGACATAAACATTGTAAATATATATGCATCTGACATAGGAGCACCCAAATACATAAAGAAAATGTTGCAGGACTTCAGGAAAGCTATTGACAACAACACAAATATAGTAGGGGATTTTAACACCTCCCTGTCAAAAATGGATAGATCTTCCAAAAAAAAAATATCACCAAAGATATTGAACAATGTCCTAGATCAAATGGACTTAACTGATTATATATAATATATATATATAGCATTTCATCCCAAAGAAGCAAAAATGCACCTTCTTTTCAAAAGCACTGGGAACATTTTAAAGACAGACCACATGATAGCACACAAAACAAACCTCAACAAATTCAAGAAAATTGAAATAATATCAAGCATTTACTAGCACTATAAGGAAATGAAACTAGAAACCAACCTCAAGGAAAAAGCTCAAAAAATTCAAACTCATGGAGATTGAATAGCATGTTGTTGGGTTAAGAATGAGATCAAAAAAATAATCAGAAAGTTTCTGGAAACAAACAAAAGAATGAAGTCACAACAATCCAAAACCTAAGGCACACTGGGAACACAGTCCTAAGAGGGAAGTGTATGCAATACAAGACACTAAAAAGATAGAAATATTTAAAATAAATAACCTAGCCCTTCATCTACAAGAACTAGAGGAACAACAAAAAAAGACATAGCAGAGCAAATAGTAGGAAGGAAATAACCAAGATCAGAGCAGAATTAAATGACATGGAGACTAAAGGAACAATTCTAAGGATCAATGAATCCAGGAGCTGGTTATTGGAAAAGATAAACAAAATTAACAAGAGTTTAAGCAGATTCATCAAGAAAAAAGACAGAGGACCCAAATAAACACAATAAGAATTGAAAGATGAGAGATTACAGTTGATACCACAGAAATACAAAGGATTGTAAGAAATTACTATGAGGAGCTATATACCAAGAAATTTGAAAACCTAGATGAAATGGAAAAATTCCTATAAAATATAATCTTCTGAAATGAATGAAGCAGAAAGCCAGAACAAAAATAACAGCTGAAGAAATTGAAGCAATAATCAAAAAAACTCTAGGCACACAAAAGCCCTGGACCAGATGGTTTCCCAGGAGAATTCTACAAAGCACTTAAGGAAGAGATAAGCCCCATTCTTCACAGACTGTTCCAGAAATCCAAGAAGACAGAAGACTCCCAAACTCTTTTTGTGAAACCAGTCTCATCCTAATCACAAAACCAGATAAAGACACAACAAAAAAAAGAAAACTACAGGCCAATATCACTGATGATCATAGTTGCTAAAATCCTCAACAAAATATTGAAAGACTAAATCCAGCAAAACATTAAAAAGATCATACACCATAATCAATTGGGATTTATCCCAGGGATGCAAGGATGGTACAATATTCACAAATCAATAGATGAAATGTATCACATAAACAAAAGGAAAGACAAAAGCCATAGGATCATATCAATAGATTTGGAAAAAGCATTTGATAAGGTACAGAACCCACTTATGATTAAAACACTCAGCAGAATGGGTATACAGGGAGCATTCTTCAACATAATAAAGGGCATATAATAAGAGACCTACAGCCAAAATCATACTCAATTGACAAAAACTAAAAATTTCTGACCAAGATCAGGAACAAGACGAGGATGTCCACTTTCACCGCTTCTATTCAATGTGGTATTGGAAATCTTAACCATAGTGATAACACCAGAAAACAAATTAAAAGGCATCCAAATTGGAAAGGAGGAAGCAAAACTGTCATTGTTTGCAGATGACATGATAATGTACATAGAAAATCCAATAGACTCCACCAAAAAACTCTTTGACCTAATAAGTGAATTTGGCAAAACAGCAGGATACAAAGTCAATATTCAGAACTCAAAGGTATTTCTGTACACCAGCAATGAAATATTGGAAACAGAAATCAGGAAAACAATCCCATTTGATATAGCAAAAACAAACAAACAAACAAAAAAACGTACCTAGGAATAAATCTAACCAAGGAGGTAAAAGACCTGTACTCAGAAAACTATACAGCACTGAAGAAAGAAATTAAGGAAGACACATACAAATGGAAGCACACACCATGCTCTTGGAATGGAATAATTAACATCATAAAAATGTGCATACTATTCAAAGCAATTTATAGATTGAATACAATTCCTATTAAGGTACCAATGACATATTTCACAGATATAGAAGAAACATTTAAAAATGTATGTGGAACCATATAATGACCCCAAATATCTGCAGCAGTTTTGAGAAAGAAAAACAAAGTAGGAGGGATCACAATACCTGATGTCAAACTGTTCTACAAGGCCACTGTAATCAAAACAGCCTGGTACTGGAACAAGAAGACACATAGGCCAATGGAACAGAACAGAGAGTCCAGAAATTAACACAAGTCTCTGTGATCAATTAATATTTGACAAAATGGGCAGAAGCATAAAATAGAGTAAAAGTAGCCTCTCCAACAAATAGTGTTTGGAGATCTGAACAGCTGAATGCAAAAAAAAAAGGTCAATCACTTCATTACACCATACACAAAAATAAATTCAAGGTGGTAAGAGAATTAAATATAAGTCTTGATACCATAAAAGTCTTTCAGGAGAACATAGGCAGGAAAATCTCACATATTCCATGCAGCCATATGTTCACTGATATGTCCCCTAGAGCAAGGGACATAAAAGAAAGAATAAACAAATGGGATCTCATGAAAATAAAAGCTTTTGCATGGCTAAAGAAAATAGCATTAAAATAAAAGAGAACCAACTCTATGGGAAAATATATTTGCCAATGGTACCTTGGACAAGTGTTTGATATCCAAAATATCTAAAGAACTCACAGGACTCCACTGCAGAAGGTTAAAAAATCCAATTAAAAAATGGGCGAAAGACTTGAACAGACACTTCTCCAAGGAGGACATACAGAGGGCTCAGAGACATATGAAAATATGCTCAACATCAGTAGCCATCAGAGAGTTGCAAATTAAAACCACAATGAGATACCACGTCACACCATTCAGAATGGCTATCATAAATAAATCAACAAACAACAAGTGTTGGAGAGGATTGGAGAAAAGCAAACCCTAGTGCACTGTTGGTTAGAATGCAGACTGGTGCAATCACTATGGAAAACAGTATGGAATTTCCTCAGAAAACTAAAAATGGAATTGCCTTTTGACCCAGAAATTCCACTGCTGGGATTATATCCTAAAACCCCTGAAAAACCAATCTAGAAAAACCTATACACCCCAATATTCATAGCAACACAATTTACAATAGTGAATTATTGAAAGCAACTTAAATGCCCATCAGTAAATTAATGGATAAAAAATCTATGGCACATTTATAGGATGGAATACTACGCAGCAGACAGAAAGAAGGAGCTCTTACCCTTTGCTACAGCATGGATACATCTGGAGAGCATTATGCTAAGTGAAAGCAGCAAGGTGGTAAAAGACAAATACCATATGATCTCACCTTTAAGTGGAACATAATCAGCAAAACTAACAAGCAGGCAAAATATAACCAAAGACATTGAAATTAAGAACATACTGACAGTAACCAGAGATGAGGTGGTAAGGGCTAAGTGGGGAAAAGAGGGGAGGGTTTTCCGAAACACCTATAAAGCACACATTGACATAACCAAGGGGTTGTGGGTTCAGGGAAGGGAGGTGTAGATTGCTGGGGTGGTGGGGAGTGGTGGTAGGGGGAATGGAGACAACTATACTTGCACAACAAAAAAAGAAAAAAATAAATAAAAACAACTTGTGTCATTGTATACTTTGAAGAATACAATCATTATCTCTTTTATCAGAATTTAAGTTCCATATTATTGTAATAACACCACTTGGATACATAACTAAGCACCTCGTAGATATAAATGAAAGAAGATAAAAGTATATTTGAAGTTTATAGTAAGGTCTAACATATTACATTGTGAACTGTGTTCATGATATTACAGGACAGATCTGCCCATTTACTAAGATGAAATTATCAGAAAATGAGACAGTGTTTTAACAGCTGAAAATGATCTACCAGGTTGTGATATGTGGTGTGTTTATGAATCTCATAAAAACAGTTCAGTATAGGTTAAGGTAATTGGTTGTGTGTTTATTCCAAACAAAGTAATAGGATAGAAAATGTAAAAGGTTTGTTTTTGTTTAGGTTATATTTTAGCTTGAGTAATTCCCTCTTTGAAATTTGAACAGCTATTTAGAGTAAAATCAATCTGCTTCAGATACAACTATTTGTCTTAATCACCACAAATCCCACATCTGAGTCAATTCTCCATTCAATAATGTGACAGTACAATTAGTTGTTCACCTTGTGACAAGACATGTAAATACATGTATAAAAAATTGAAATACAGTAACATTTATTTTGATGAAATAAAAAAGTCTAAGATTGAAGGAAAGTGAGGTGATTAGAAATTGTCATTTAGTAAAGAAAACCTTGTTGGCTTGCTTTCCTTTAGTAAAGATACAGAGATGTGTAAGGAAAGCCTTCATGTGATACTCATCTGGTACCTCTTCTGGTATTTGAAGCAGTTTACTGAGAAACCTATTTCTCTATATTTCTAGAATTTCTTAATATTCTATTTTTACATCCAAAAAATGAATACAAATGATGTTATGACCAAATGGATTTAATTAATTCTTAAATGTCAGTAATTTGGACATTCCTAATGACTTCTGTATTTACATTCTGGTATCATAAATACAAATACTTTAAATTTATATATATATTTATTTTCTAGAAGAGAAGAGAATCAACCTATAATATGCAAGCACTTGTACAAATAGCCTGGGAAAAAGTGGTAAACACTGAAAACTGAAATGCCGTTTGGTGGGCACCAGAGAAGGTGCTCACCCCAGCTGACACATGACATGATGCTGAGCACAGGAATGTGTGTTGAGATGCACATTCATGTACCATTTGCATATTTTCATTTTATAAATCCTGAGGACATGAAATGTGGAAACATATTGAAGTGTCTATGGAAACAAAAGCCTCAATACATTCTCTACAAAGTTATACAAATATGATATTTTATTATGTGTGGGGCTACAAATGAGGTGTTATTTTTCTGAGGAGCCCACCAATGATCTGCCCCTCATTTCTCCAAAATACAGTACCCTTGTGGTATAGCACATTAATTAGAAAGTCATTTTGCCTTTTAACTAATGGAAGTTGTTTAAAAAATTATTTGTTTTGAACAAATCATAATTGATGTGTAAGGCTGCATTCTGCATTTATTACAATTAATTTTGGAATATCTATTGATAAATTCATAGTATATTAAGTTTGTAGTCCAAGGCATCCAAATTATTATGGCTCTTTTCAAGTCATCAAATCAAATACAGTGCAATTAAAAGTGGAAAAGATGTCTTTTTTTCAGAAAAAAAAAACATACACATGCAAGAAAAAAAGAAACGTGAGCCCTGCAGACCCAAGTCACTGCTAACACTGGTTGCAAAACAACCTGTTTTGTGTATAATGGGTGAGGGAAGAGCTTGAATTAGGGAAAAAATGTGAGTGGTAAATTACTAACAGATTTAATTAACATATTTGTGCTTCAAAAACCAGGTAAATTCTCAGGTAATCATGTTCAGAGGAAGTTGTTTTCTCTCTCTCTCTCTCTCTCTCTCTCTCTCTCTCTTTCTCTCTCTCTCTCTCTCTGTCTCTCTCTGTCTCTCTCTCTCTCTGTAAATTAACACTTAATTGGATTGTACATTTAGCAAAACTACATAAAACAACTTCTGAGCTACCAGAGGAAAAAAATGAGAATGAATTCTCAGTATTTCGAATACAAAAATTAGCCTCAGATTTACTTAAGTTTTATAAGAACTCTATTGAGTTCTAGTCACTAGAAAATACAGGCTCATCCAGGTTAATCTGTGTGGATTTAAAATCTTGCTGAGCAGCTGAGATATGGTGCAGAGAAACCACAGCCCATGGATGACCTGGCAGAGAGAGCATCAGGGATGAACCTGCAGTTACTGAAACAGAGTGCAGCCAATCTTTGCAAAGGAGCTGGATGGTGAAACTCAGAATGACCTGTGCAGACCAGCAGCAGGAGCAGCTAAGTGGCTTTTGAAATTGAATGTAGAGAAATGAAAGCTAATGATGCTGGGGAAAGGAGTCCTCCTTGAATGGCAATTTTACCAATCCTGAAAAGTAGAAGATTTAAAAATCACATCAAAATGTCAAGTGTATTTCACACGACACTATAGTTTTGTCCTTTTCTGCTCACACTGGCATTCCTCCAGCTCCTACTCTGTTCACTTGCTGATTTAGAGACTTAGAAGAAAAATTCAGTGGAAAACATTATAATTTAAAAGAGATGAAATATAATTAATGAAGCAAATTAAGGGAGACTATAGTAAGATGACCAAGATATACATAAATATGTTGAGAAATGTGTTTTGGCCCATGCTTGCAAAAAGATTGTCTTTTGAGGACAGAGATTTCAGGGCTGTGGACATTCATTGAATTGAGCATTTGTTGTACTTGATTGATTAATGCAAATGAATACATAGTTTATCATTTTTTGTTTTTTTCTGATTGAATATTTGAATTAATAATATTACACTTTTTTATCCATTTTCAAAAGCAGGTCACAGGATCAAAATCAATGAAATAACTATTTTAAAACTATGTTAAGTTAAATTAATAAGATAACTTATAAACTGAATTTATAATATTTATACTATTGTTATCTAATGTTAAAAATAAATAAAAACAAGTAGAAAAACAACATATTTTCATGTTAGCACCATAATATTCTCCAATGTACAAATTTGTTTAATTAAAACTAAACTGTAAAGGTGGCTACATATCCAGACTTAACATGTCATTTTTCTAAGTCATTATATATCAAAACATCTATTGAAGATCACAATTGAGATGTCCTACTGAGAATTTGAATCAGATTAGCTGATGAATGAAATCAAGAGCACATGGAAGACATTCTGACTCCATCACCAAATTCCCTGTACGTTCCTTCAAGGGTACAGCCATTCAGAAACCGAGACACAAACAGCTGAACTCTCAAATTCTCCCTCCCTTTGCAGATTTCTGAGTGATTGTCATAAGAACAGCTGGTGAACAGAACAGAAGAGTTCTCCCTAGTCTTTATGGAAGTTATGACACCTCTTATTACATTAAGTAATTTTTTTTCAAGACTTACAGAAAATGTGATTTTATGTTTGGACAAGGGCAAGAAATAAAGACTCTAATTTTGAATTTTTACAAAAATTGAATCTAGGGGCGGCTGAAGCGCCAGCCCTGGCGCAGGGGCTGCTGCAGGAGTCTTGGGAGAGGGCCAGGCGGAGCTGTGAGCAGCCAGGTGCTTGATTAGACCAGGGGGGCTTGAAAAGGAGGAATTTCTCAAAAAGAAAAAGAAAATAGAGACACTCAGGGGCTAGTTAGAGAACTCTCAGTAGTAGCTGAGACCCCTGACGCCCCTCCCCCTTCCGCCCCTGGACTGCGAGCGCGGGATAAGGAGCACTGGAGTTACGGCGCTCACTTGAGGTCCGGTCGCGCGCGCACGCGCGCGAAGATTAGCAAACGGGGCGCATACATGAAACCCCTGAGGGGCGCCTACACCTGAAACCTCCAAGATCATTTGGAGCAGAGGCTAGTTGCTCCACACACAGGCCCAAAACCTCGGAACCGAGTGCTGCGTGATTCAGTCCCAGGGCAGCCCGCTGCCTGAGAGACTCAAGCCCAGGGCAGCTGGATCGGCCCCCAAGCACAGAGCCTCTGGCTCGGCTGCCTGTGCGCTCACCAAGCGCAGGGCCAGCTGGATGCGCGTTTTCCGGGCACAAGGCTGCTGGCGAGTGTCCTAACCCCAAGGCGGCTGAATCCACCGCCTGCGCGCCAGCGTCCCTAGCCCAGGCGGCTGGATCCCCCTGCTGCGCGAGCACGCGTCCAAGGCCAAAGCGGCTGGAGCCGCCTGCGTGTTCCAAGAACAAAGCTGCAGGATTGGCTGATCAACAGCCTGATTGCCTGCCAGGGACCACACCTAAAACTCCTACCTAACAAGTGCGCACCCTGAAGGGCCTACTAGCTCTCTAGGACAAAGGCAGAACACCCAGTAGAGGTGAGCTGCAGTGAGAGGAGAGTCTGCAGGCTGAACAACAGCGAAGAGTGTGACCCAGGAAGGGAGAAAAGTGAAACCAATCCTTCCAACCACCCCCTCCCGTTGCACAGACAGGACACCAGCAGAACTAACCTGACCGGTTTAAAGCCAGCAGAAGATTTTTTTTTTTCCTTTCCTTTCCCCCTGAATTCCTTCTTCCTCTCTCTTTTTTTTTTTTTCTCATTCCTTCTTCCTCCCATCCTTTACCATTTTTTTGTCTTCTTCCTGCCTTCTTTTATCTATTTCTATGTTTTAATTTTGGTAAAAATTCCTTCTTATCTGGACTCCGATCTTTCTTTATTCCTTCTTCCCTCCTTCCTTCCTTTCCTCCTTTACTATTTCCTTGTTCCCTCCTTCCCATCTGTGCTTTTTTTTTTTTTTTTCTTTTCTTTCTCCCCCCCTTTCTCTTTTTCCCACAGGTGAGACAACAAAACCGGGAGTGCTGAAAAGACTAGAGTTAGACCGTGTTAAACACATAAACATCAGCTCAAGACCAGTGAGCACAGGAGAGTAAGGAGACAGCACCACCGAATCCCATTGGCATTCTACCATAGAAGTTCATATCATAAACCCAGGAAGTCAGAATAAAGCAATTTAAGAAGCAGAGGCCAACAAGAAGAGCCTCACAAACAATGGGAAGACAAAGAAACAATTCCCAAATGAAAGGAAAGGAAGAAGTCTCAGAAAGAATACTAACCGAAAAAGAGGCAAGTCAACTATCAGATACTGAGTTCAAAGCAATGGTCATCAGGAAGCTCACTGAGCTCTCTGAGCTCAAAGAGAACTACCAGAAACTACAAGGAAACTACAATGAACTCACTGCAAACTATATCAACATGAAAAAGGAAATAGAAAATATCAACAAGAGCCAAGAGGAAATGAAGAATACAATTTCTGAATTGAAGAACACAGTAGAAGGAATGAAAAGCAGACTTGATGAAGCAAAGGATCGGATCAGCGAGCTGGAGGACAACGTAGAAAAAAACACCCAGAAAGAGCAAGAAAAGGAAAAGAGGCTCAGAAAGAATGAAGAGGCAATAAGGGAAATGCAGGATAACATGAAACGTAACAATATCCGTATAATAGGAATACCAGAAGGAGAAGAAGAAGAGCAAGGGATAGAAAACCTGTTTGAAAAAGTAATGATGGAAAATTTCCCTAATCTGAGGAGAGAAAAAGTCACCCAAATCCAGGAATCACAGAGAGTCCCAAGCAAGAGGAACCCAAAGAGACCCACTGCAAGACACATCATAATTAAAATGGCAACTTTCCAAGACAAAGAGAGGATCTTAAAGGCAGCAAGGGAGAAAAAGGAAGTAACATACAAGGGAGCCCCAATAAGGTTAGCAACTGACGTCTCAATGGAAACGCTCCAAGCCAGAAGAGAATGGCAAAAAATATTCCAAGTACTGAGAACCAGAGGCCTGCAACCAAGACTACTTTACCCAGCAAGGCTCTCAATCAAGATAGAAGACCAAATAAAGAGTTTCCCAGACAAAAGAAGTCTAAAAGAATACAGCTCCACCAAACCAGCTCTGCAAGAGATGCTAAAGGGACTGCTTTAAGGAAAGGAAGGAAAAGAGAAAGACAGAGGAACACAGGTAGGAAATAATGGCGGTGAATAACTACCTATCGATAATAACCTTAAACGTAAATGGATTAAATGCTCCAATCAAAACACATAGAACAGCTGAATGGATAAGAAAACATGACCCACAAATATGCTCCCTACAAGAGACCCATCTCAGGACAAAAGACTTACACAGACTGAAAGTGAAGGGCTGGAAACAAATTTTCCAAGCAAACGGACAGGAAAAAAAAAGCAGGGGTAGCAATACTCATATCAGACAAAATAGACTTCCAAAGAAGGGCCATAAAGAGAGACCCAGAAGGGCACTTCATAAAACTCAAAGGAAGAATCCACCAAGAAGACATAAACATTGTAAATATATATGCACCAAACATAGGAGCACCCGAATACATAAAGAAAATCTTGGAGGACTTCAAGAAAGATATTGACAGCAACACAATTATAGTAGGGGATTTTAACACCCCACTATCAAAAATGGACAGGTCTTCCAAACAAAAGATCAACAAAGATATTGTGTCACTTAACAATACCCTAGAGGAAATGGACTTAACTGATATATACAGAGCTTTTCATCACAAAGAAGCAAAATACACATTCTTTTCAAGTGTCCATGGAACTTTTTCAAAGATAGACCACATGATAGGACACAAAGCAAGCCTCAACAAATTCAAGAAAATTGAAATCATATCAAGCATCTTCTCTGACCACAAGGGTCTGAAACTAGAAACCAACGCCAAGGGTAAAAACCCAAAACACTCAAAAGCATGGAGACTGAATAGCATGCTATTAAACAATGAATGGGTCAAGAACGAGATTAGGGAAGAAATCAAAAACTTCCTGGAAACAAATGAAAACGAACTCACAACAACCCAAAACCTATGGGACACAGCAAAGGCAGTCCTGAGAGGGAAGATCATAGCAATACAGGCCTACCTTAAGAAGTTAGAAACAGTTCAAACAAACAACCTAACCCTATGCCTACAAGAACTGGAGGAAAAACAACAAAGACAGCCCAGAGCAAGCAGAAGGAAGGAAATAACCAAGATCAGAGCAGAACTAAATGACATAGAGACTAAAAGCACAATTGTAAGGATCAATGAATCCAGGAGCTGGTTCTCTGAAAAGATAAACAAAATTGACAAGCCTTTAAGTAGGCTCATCAAGAAGAAAAGAGAGAGGATCCAAATAAACAGAATTAGAAATGAAAGTGGAGAGATTACAACTGATACCACAGAAATACAAAGGATCATAAGAAATTACTATGAAGACCTGTATGCTAAGAAATTTGAAAACCTAGATGAAATGGACACATTTCTAGAAAAATATAATCTTCCAAAACTGAATGAAGAAGAAGCAGAAAACCTGAACAGACCAATATCAGCAAAGGAAATTGAAGCAGTCATCAAGAAACTCCCATCACACAAAAGCCCTGGACCAGATGGTTTCACAGGAGATTTCTACAAAGCATTTAAGGAAGAACTAACCCCTATCCTTCACAGACTATTCGAAAAAATCCAAACTGATGGAAGACTCCCAAACTCTTTTTATGAAGCCAACATCATCCTAATCCAAACACCAGATAAAGACACAACGAAGAAAGAAAACTTCAGGCCAATATCGCTGATGAACATAGACACTAAAATTCTCAACAAAATATTAGCAAACCGCATCCAGCAATATATTAAAAAGATCATCCACCATGACCAAGTGGGATTCATCCCAGGGATGCAAGGATGGTACAATATTCGCAAATCAATAAACATAATACATCACATCAACAACAGCAAAGACAAAAATCACATGATCATATCAATAGATGCGGAAAAAGCATTTGATAAGATACAGCACCCATTTCTGATAAAAACACTCAGCAAAGTGGGAATAAAGGGAGCCGTCCTCAACATAATTAAGGCCATATATGAGAGACCTACAGCCAACATCACACTCAATGTACAAAAACTTAGAGCTTTCCCACTAAGATCAGGAACAAGACAAGGATGCCCTCCCTCACCACTCCTATTCAACATAGCATTGGAAGTCCTAGCCACAGCAATCAGACAAGAAAAAGCAATAAAAGACATCCAAATTGGAAAGGAGGAAATGAAACTGTCACTGTTTGCAGACGACATGATAGTGTACATGGAATACCCTATAGTCTCCACTCTAAAACTACTCAACTTAATAAATGAATTTGGCAAAACAGATGGATACAGAGTCAATACCCAGAAATCAAAGGCATTCCTGTACACCAGCAACGAAACTGCAGAAACAGAAATCAGGAAAAAAATCCCATTTGATATAGCAACAAGAAAAATAAAGTACCTAGGAATAAACCTAACCAAGGAGGTAAAAGACCTGTACTCAGAAAACTACACAACACTGAAGAAAGAAATTAAGGAAGATACAAACAAATGGAAGCATCTACCATGTTCATGGATTGGAAGAATTAACATCATCAAAATGGCCATACTACCCAAAGCAATTTATAGATTCAATGCAATCCCTATTAGAGTACCCATGACATATTTCACAGATATAGAACAAACATTGCAGAAATTCATATGGAACCATAAACGACCTCAAATAGCAGCAGCAATTTTGAGAAAGAAGAACAAAGCAGGAGGGATCACAATACCTGATATCAAACTGTATTACAAGGCCACTGTAATCAAAACAGCCTCGTACTGGCATAAAAACAGGCACATAGACCAATGGAACAGAACAGAGAGCCCAGAAATAAACTCAAGTCTATACAATCAATTAATATTTGACAAAGGAGGCAGGAGCATAAAATGGAGCAAAAACAGCCTCTTCAACAGATGGTGTTGGGAGATCTGGACAGATACATGCAAAAAAATGAAACTCGATCACCAACTTATACCTTACACAAAAATAAGCTCAAGGTGGATAAAAGACTTAAATATAAGTCAAAACACCCTAAAAGTCCTAGAGGAAAACATTGGCAGGAAAATCTCAGACATTCCACGCAGCAACATCCTCACAGACACATCCCCTAAAGCAAGGGTCATAAAGGAAAGAATAAACAAATGGGACCTCATCAAAATAAAAAGCTTCTGCAGGGCTAAAGAAAACAGCACCAAATTACAAAGAGAACCAACAGTATGGGAAAACATATTTGCCAATGATACCTCAGACAAGGGCCTGATCTCCAAAATATATAAAGAACTCACACGACTCCACTCCAGGAAGACAAACAACCCAATTAAAAAATGGGCAAAGGACTTAAACAGACACTTCTCCAAGGAAGACATACAGAGGGCCCAGAGACATACGAAAAGATGCTCAGCATCACTAGCCATCAGAGAGATGAAAATTAAATCCACAATGAGGTAGCATCTCACACCAGTCAGAATGGCCAACATAAACAAATCCACAAACAAATGTTGGAGAGGATGTGGAGAAAAGGGAACCCTCGTGCACTGTTGGTGGGAATGCAGACTGGTGAGGCCACTGTGGAAAACAATATGGAATTTCCTCAGAAAACTAAAAATGGAACTGCCCTTTGACCCAGTAATTCCGCTGCTGGGATTATACCCTAAGACCACTGAAACACCAATCCAAAAGAATCTGTGCACCCCAATGTTCATAGCAGCACAATTTACAATAGCCAAGTACTGGAAGCAACCGAAGTGCCCATCAGCAAATGAGTGGATCCAAAAACTATGGTATATTTACACAATGGAATTCTGCGCAGCAGAGAGAAAGAAGGAACTTATACCCTTTGCAACAGCATGGATGAAACTGGAGAGCATTATGCTAAGTGAAATAAGCCACGAAGTGAGGGACAAATACCATATGATCTCACCTTTGACGGGAACATAAGCAATAGAAGAAAAAAGGAAACAAAATGTAACCAGAGACATTGAAGTTAAGAACAATCTAACAATAGCCAGGGCGGGGGTGGTGGGTGGGGTCGGGGACAATGGGTAGAGGGGATTACAGGAACTACTATAAAGGACACATGGACAAAACCAAGGGGGAGGGTGGAGAGGGGGGAGGGAGGTGGGTTCACCTGGGGTGGGGTGGAGGGATGGGGAGAAAAGGCATACAACTGTAATTGAATAACATTAAAAAAAAAAAAAAGAAAAATAAATCACAGAAATGTAATGTACAGCATGGTGACTATAGTTAATATTGTATTGCACATTTCAAAGTTGCTAAGAGAGTAAATCTTAAAAGAAAAAAAATTGAATCTAAATTTTATCAAATATATTAACATATTAAATGTAGTACATACCTAAAGTTAAGTAAAACAAAATTTAAAAACTTTAATATCTTCATTTTAGTCAAGGATTTCATGAAATATAATCTTTTATTTTTAGGAAATCTACATATTTCTTTCTTAATTGTTTTATATTTACTATCCAACAGCTGCCCCTACAAAACAATAAAGAAACAAAAACCTCCCTATTTAATTTAACATAAACCTATGTCCATCTACATTTGTTAAAATCTTACCTGTAGTGATCCAGCACACAAACACAAGCATCTGACTATCTCATTATGCCTGTTGTGGATTTCTGCCCTGGCATTTAACATTGAAAATATACTACTCCACTGACAATTACTTTTGTTGTATTTCTCCCTTGTTTTGCAGTTATACTTAAACTTTTTTTAAAAAAACACTTTTATTTAATCTTCCAAGCACAGTTGTCTCTATTTATTCCCACGTCACTCCCCAAAGACCCACATATTTCCCACCTCTCACCTTGGAACCTATACCCATTTGGTTTGTTCATGTGTCCTTTATACATGTCCCCTGATCATCTTTCCCATTTTCCCCCTGTTATCCTCTCTGCCCTCGCCTGTGGTTACTTTCAGTTTGTTCTTTATTTCAATGACTCTGGTTATACTCTGCTTGCTTGTTTGTTTTGTTGATTATGTTCCACTTATAGGTGAGATCCTATGGTATTTGTCTTTCACCAAATTGCTTCTTTCACTTAGCATAATGCTCTCCAATTTCATCCATGTATTCTGAGGAGTAGGAGCTCCTCTTCCTTTCTGCTGCATGGTATTCCATTGTGTAAAAGTACCATAGTTTTTTGATCCACTCATTTGCTGATGGGCACTTAGGTTGCTTCTAGCATTTGGTTATTGTAAAATGTGTTGCTATGAACATTGGGGTGCATAGGTACTTTTGGATTGATATTACAGAGTTCTTAGTGTATAATCCCAACAATGGAATTGTCAGGTCAAATAGCAGTTCCATTTTTAGTTTTCTGGGGAAATTTCACACTGTTTTCCACAGTGGCTGCACCAGTCTGCATTCCCACCAACAGTGTATGAGGGTTCCATTTTTTCCACAACTTCACCAGGACTTGTTTGTTGATTGCTTATTGTGGCCATTCTGACTGGTGTGAGGTGGTATTTCATTGAGTTTTTATTTCCATCTCTCTGACAGCTAGTGATGCTGAGCATCTTTTCATATGTCTCTAGGCCTCTGTATTGTCCCCCTTGGAGAAATGTATATTCAGGTTTTGTCTACTTTTTAATTGGATTATTTGTCTTCCTGGAGTGGAGTTGTGTAGGTTTTTTATATATTTTGGAGATCAAACCCTTGTCCAAGATGTCATTTGCAAATGTATTTTCCCATAGGGTTTGTTTCCTTTTCCTTTTGACGATATTTTCTTTAGCTATGCAAAAGCTTTTTAATTTGATGTAGTCCCATTTGTTTATTCTTTCCTTTATATCCCTTGCACTAGAGTACATATTGGTGAAAATATTGCTGTGTGGAATATCTGAGATTTTCCTGCCTATGTTCTCCTCTAGGACTTTTATGGTGTCATGACTTATATTTAAGTGTTTTATCCATTCTGAGTTTATTTTTGTCAATGGTGTAAGTTGGTGGTCGAATTTCATTTTTTTACATGTAGCTGTCCAGATCTCGCAACACCCTTTGTAGAAGAAGCTTTTTTTACTCCATTTTATGCTTCTGCCCCCTTAATCAAATATTAATTGAAAATAGAGATTTGGATTTATGTCTGGGATCTCTGATCTGTTCCATTGATCTATGTGTCTCTTCTTATGCCAGTACCATACTGTTTTGATTACAATGGAAATGTAATATGGTTTGATATCAGTCTTGTGATCCCTCCAACTTTGTTCTTCTTTCTCAAAATTGCTGAGGCTATTTGGGGTTATTTATAGTTCCATAGAAATTTCAAAATGTTTGTTCTATGTCTGTGAAATATGTCATTGGTATTTTAATAAGGATTGCATTAAATCTATAAATTGCTTTGGGAAGTCTGGATATCTTGATGATGTTAATTCTTCCAGTGCATAAACATTGTATATGCTTCCATTTGTTTGTGACTTCCTTAATTTCTTCTTCAGTGTTGTGTAGATTTCTGAGTACAGGTCTTTTACCTCCTTGGTTAGATTTATTCCTACATACTTTATTTATGTCATTGGCATAGCAAATGGTATTTTTTCCTGATTTTTTTTGTGATATTTTGTTGTTGGTATATAAAAATGCCTTCAATTTCTGAATATTGACTTTTTATCCCATTGTTTTGCCAAATTCACTTATTCGGTCTAGTAGTTTTTTTGGTGGACTGTATCGGTTTTTCTAAGTATACTATCATGTCATCTGCAAACAATGGCAGATTTGCTCCCTCCTTTCCAATCTGGATACCTTTCATTTCTTTTTCTTGTCTAATCACTGTGGCTAGGACTTCCACTTCTATGTTGAATGGAAATGGTGAAAGCCAAAATCCTTGTCTTGTTTCTGATCTTATTGGAAAGCTTTTAGTTTTTGCCAGTTAAGTTTGATGTTGGCTGTAGGTCTCTCATATATAGCCTTTGTTATATTGAGGAATGCTCCCTCTATTCCCACTTTGCTGAATGTTTTTTATCATAAATGGGTTCTGTACTTTATCAAATATGTTTTCTGCTTTGATTGATATGATCAAGTGATTTTGGTATTTCCTTTTTTTTATGTGATGTATTACATTTATTGATTTGTGAATATTGTACCATCCTTGCATCACTGGGCTGAATCACCCTTGATCAAGGTGTATGATCTTTTAAATGTATTGCTGGATGCCGTTTGCCAATATTTTGTTGAGGATTTTAATTTCTACGTTCATCAGCAATGTTGGCCTGTAATTTTCTTTCTTTGTTGTGTCTTTACCTGGTTTTGGAATCAGGATGATGCTGGCTTCATACAAAGAGTTTGGGAGTCTTCTGTCTTCTTGGATTTTTTGGAATAGTCTGTGAAGGATAGGTGTTATCTCTTCCTTAAATCTTTTGTAACATTCTCCTGTGACATCATCCAGTCCAGGGTTTTTCTGTGACAGGAGTTATTTAATACTGCTTCAATTTCTCCAGCTTTTAATACTGTGTTCAGACTTTCCACTTCTTCATTCAGTTTTGGAAGATTATATCTTCTAGAAATATGTCTATTTCGCCCAGGTTGTAATGTTTCTTGGCATACAGTTTTTTGAATAATTTCTTATAATCCTTTGTATTTTTGTGGTATCAGTTGTTATCTCTCCTCTGTCATTTCTGATTGTGTTTATTTGGATCTTCTCTCTTTTTTTCTTGATAAGACTGCTTGACAACTTGTCAATTTTATTTATCTTTTCCAAGAACCATCTCCTGGATTTGTTGATCCTTGGAAATGTTCTTTTAGCCTGTATGTCATTAAATTCTGCTGTGATCTTGGTTATTCCCTTCCATGTACTTGCTCTGGGCTGTCTTTGTTGTTGTTCCTCCAGTTCTTGTAGATGTAGGGTTAGGTTGTTTATTTGAAATGTTTCTATCTTTTTTAGAGTCTTATATCACTATATACTTCCCATGTATATATAGTATATTGTGTATATTGTATAAAATGTTCCATGTGCATTTGAAAAGGGTTTGTATTTTGCTTCCTTGGGATGATACAGTTATATTTATTTTTAAAATATATATTTTAGCTAGATTATATTATTGTGAATTTAATTTAAAGTTAGTAAAGGTGGGATTTAAAAACTATGTGTCATAAAAAATTGTGTTTTCATTACCTGAGGGAGCAAACTTATCTATCCGATAAATAAACTCCTAGATCTAGATTCTGGAGACAGTCTGAGATGGGAGAAGAATTAGGAAATAAATTCTGACTCTCAGTATGTGATGGGACTTATGTTATATACTCAGTAAAGAATTGTCTTGTTTGTTTGTTTTTCTAAATCTGTTAATGATGATTTAGAGTGTCAATTCAAATAAAGTTTTTCAAAATAAAATTCTAAGTGGTAAAAGGAAGTTTTAAACTATAATATGAAATAAATAAACATTTTTTAGGAAAGGCCCAGTAATTGCTAAGAGTTTATCTGTGTATATATCAAAAGGAAAGATGGCTGTACAAGGTTTAGTCTCCTGTTCAGTTCTGGGATAGTTTAAACTCCTCTCCCCATGCAATCCTCTTTCCACCCCAAATCATGGACCACAACATAGTGTAAAGTTCAATTTAAATATTGAGTTATGAGAAATGTTAAAAGCAAGAAGTGCCTAGGAAAATACTAAGTATACTAATAACATAAAATGCTAAAACAGAGCTGACCATCAAGCATCAGGCCCTTTTTTCTATAGGTTCTTATCTGTATCACAGAGACATAGTGTAGAAGAGGCTCAAGGTAAAATAGAAGCACAGGTATTATTTCTCAGCCTACTCATGAATACAATTTAGCACAATTTAGCAAGCATTAAAATTCACATCAAATATATTTTAAACTCCTTGAAATCTTTTCTTTTGCCTTGATGTCTGTAAGTGTAATCTCATTTAAATAACACTCTGTTTTTTAGTGTTTTGTCAATTATAACCTGATTTAGATCTTACTGCTATAATTGTTAGTTCCATGCAAACCTAATATTTTATTTGCTTCATTGCAAAGCATACATTTTATATTTACTCTATTTGATATTCTAATACATTCCCATGGTCCACATTGTTTCAATTATTTAGTTGCATTGTTATTAAGTTATTCTAGAAGATTGAAAGAACTTCTGATATAAAAACAGTCTTTTTCACTATTGATTTTTCTCTGGATCTTAAGATCAGTGTGCAGGATAATCACAGTTTCAATTGGCCATAGATTTTGACTGACAATCAAGTATCTTTATTTTTTATAGGCCATTATTTTATCACACTACAATATTTTAAAACCCATATATGCCCTTCAAAATATGTATTTTGGAGACAATGTAATTTTAAAGACCAAAATTAATTTGGAATTCATCATGCTACATGTCTTCTTAATTATTGAGACTGAAGAAGCATTGATTGGAGAATTGTAAATTGTTAAACTTTATATGAAAATCACCTATTCCAGTCAAGAGTCATGATGAAAATAAATGAAAGATATGTCTCTACATTCTTGATTTGAGAGAGAGAGAGAACATTTGTAGAAGATATGCAAAAAAAATTAGGAAAATCTAGTTGATTTTTTCTATGATCTTAAGATGTTACCATTTTTGGATAGTGTATATTTTAAGTTTATATGTTTATTAACTTAAAAAAACAGACTTCATTCTGATATTGCAGAAATTAAATTTTCATCTCCAGAAATGTACTAATCTATTCTCTCTCTCTCTTAATTTGTTATGTTATTGTGACTGTTCAATATAGATGACCTCTGAATAAGAGGAATGGATAGCTATTTCAATATAAATAACTGTTTTATTTTCTATAAAGAAGGATTTTCTGCAGAAAGGAACTACCTTAGACTTTATGAAACTAAAGCTTTCTCTATTTCAAAAAGGAACCTAGAGATGAATTTTTAATAATATCTTATTCATTATTCTATTATAGTTATTCTAAATTTTCCCTCTTTACACCCTTCACTCAGCACCCCCAACTCCCTCAGGTATCATCCAAACTATTGTTTATGTACATGGGTCATGCACACATTCTTTGGCTAACCAATTTCTTATCATGTATTTTACATTCCCATGGCTACTCTGTAACTACCTATGTGTATTAGGTACACACATACTAATACATACTGTATTAGTGTTTCTTAATCCCCACACCTTTTCACCCATTCTTCCACAAGCCCCTCCCATCTGGTAACCATCAAAACACTGTCCCTATCCATGATTCTGTCTCTGTTCTTTTTGTTTCCTTAGTTTGTTTTTTATATTCAGTTGTTGATAGATATGCATTTATTGTCATTTTATTGTTCATAGTTTTGACCTAAATAAGTCCCTTTAACATTTAATATAATAATGGTTTGGTGATGATGAACTCCTTTAGTTTCTTGTCTGAGAAGCTCTTTATTGCCCTTTGATGCTAAATGATATATTTGATGGTTAGAGCAATCTTGGCTGTAGGTCCCTTCTTTTCATGACATTGAATATTTTATGCCACTCCCTTCTAGATTGCAAAGTTCTTTTTGAGAGATCAGCTGACAGTCTCATGGGAACTGCCATGTTGGTAACAAACTGCTTTTTTCTTTCTGTTTTTAAGATTCTCTCTTTGATCCACAGGGTCCTAGAATGTTCACAAGCCCACCCACCCAAGAATAAGCACCAGAAAGGACCAATTTGCTTGTGGGTAGCACAGGAAGTGACTGAAAGCCAAGAAAGAACAAAACAACCACCATTATTCGCTGTCAGACCACTCCCCCACATATGATGCCAAAATGAAGTTACATGGTTTGCTCTGCCCTGGCATATCTAAGGCTCAGCCCCTTGATACATAACAGGCAAGCTGAGACAAAAAAATAATAATAATAAAAAAAATGTATGGCTCAAGTGAAAAAACAGATCAAAGTTCCAAAAATAGAAATAAGTGATGAAGAGATTGCCAACCTATCAGATGAAGAGTTCAAAACACTGGTAATAAGGATGCTGACAGAAATGGCAGAGAATGGTCACAAAAGAGAGGAAGAATGAAGGCTATGCAAAGGGAAATAAAGGAAAATGTACAGGGAACCAACAGTGATGGGAAGGAAACCAAGATTCAAATCAATGATTTGGAGCAGAAGGAAAAAATAAACATTCAACCAGAACAGAATGAAGAAAAAGAATTCCAAAAAAGAGGGGAGGCATAGGAACCTCCAGGATAACTTTAAACATTCCAACATCTGAATCATAGGGATGCTAGAAACAAAAGAGGAAGAGCAAGAAATGGAAAATTTATCTGAAAACATAAGGAGGGAGAACTTCCCCAATTTGGCAAAGTAAATAGACTTCCAGAAAGTCCAGGAAGCTCAGAGAGTCCCAAGAAGTTGCACCCAAGGAAGCACACACCAAGGCACATCATAATTATATTACCCAAGATTAAAGAGAAGGAGAAAATCTTAAAAGCAGCAAGAGGAAAGGAAATAGTTACATACAAAGGACTTGCCATAAGACCATCAAGTGGTTTCTCAAAAGAAACCTTACAGGCAAAAAGGGGCTGGAAAGAAATATTCAAAGTCATGAAAGGCAAGGACCTACATCCAAGAACTCTATCCAACAAAGCTTTCATTTATAATGGAAGGGCAGATAAAGTGCTTCCCAGATAAGGTCAAGTTAAAGGAGTTCATCATTACCAAGCCCTTTTTATATAAACTGCTAAAGGGACTTACTTAATAAAAAGAAGAAGATGAAAAATATGAACAGAAAGATGACAAGAAACTCACAACTATCAACAACCAAACATTAAAAAAAAAAAAACCCAAAAAATAAACTGAGCTAGCAACTAGAAAAGGAACAGAATCAGAGAAATGGAAAATCACGCGGAGGGTTATCAGTGGGGAAGTGGAGAGGGAGAATGGGGGAAAAGTTACAGGGAATAAGAACAAAATAGACAGGAGGAGGTTAACAATAGTATTGGAAATTTGGCAAGATGGTGGAGGAATGAATGGAAGCCACACTAACCTCCTCCTAGGACCAATCTGGAATTAAAAATAAATTGTGGAGAAATTTCTCAGAACAAACAACTGAACGATAGCAAGAGAAAAGCATTATAACCTCAGAAAGGCAGAAGAATCACCTTCAGCACAACCTGTCTGATAAGGAGTGCTATGGAGACTCGAGAGGGCTGTCAGGGCACCCACAGGTGGCAGTGCCAGAGGGATAATTTTTTTAAGTATTTTTTATCATTTATGCTATTATAGTTTTCCCAACTTTTCCCCCTTCAACCCCCCTCCACTCTGTCCCCCCCAACCTTCCCACATTCCCCCCACCCTTAGTTCATGTCCATGGGTTATACATATAAGTTCTTTGAGTCCTCTGTTTCCTATAAGATTTTTTATCTCTCCCTATTTTATGCCTACTAATTATGCTTCTTCTCCCCTCTACTCCCCCCCCATTCCTCCCTTCCCCCTCCCCACTGCAATCCCTCTGTGTGATGTCCATTTCTCTGATTTTGTTCATGTTCTGGTTGTTTGCTTAGTTTCTGTTTTCATTGTTTTTCTTTTCTTTCAGGTTCATTTGTTGATAGTTGTAAGTTTGTTGTCACTTTACTGTTCATATGTTTTATCTTTTTTTTCTTAGATAAGTCTCTTTAATGCTTCATACAATAATGGTTTGGTGATGATGAATTTCTTTAACTTGACCTTATCTGGGAAGCACTTTATCTGCCCTCCCATTCTAAATGATAGCTTTGCTGGATACAGTAATCTTGGGTGCAGGTCCTTGCCTTTCATGGGTTCAAACACTTCTTTCCAGCCCCTTTTTGCCTGTAAGGTTTCTTTTGAGAAATCAGCTGACATTCTTATGGGAACACCTTTGTAGGTAACTGTCTTCTTTTCTCTTGCTGCTTTTAAGATTCTCTCCTTATCTTTCAACTTGGGTAATGTAATTACGATGTGCCTTGGTGTGTGCTTCCTTGGGTCCAACTTCTTTGGGACTCTCTGAGCTTCCTGGAATTCTTGGAATTCTATTTTCTTTTCCAGATTAGGAAAGTTTTCCTTCATTATTTGTGCAAATAAGTTTTCAATTTCTTGCTGCTGTTCTTCTGGCACCCCTATAACTCAGATATTGAAACATTTCAAGTGGTTCCAGAAAATCCTCAGCCTCTCTTCATTTTTTTAGATTCTTGTTTCTCCCTGTGGGGGAGGGGCCAGAGAAGGAACAGTGTAGCTCCCCTGCTTGTCTCTAGTGCACTTTTCCATGAACTATTGTGTCAGACTGGGAGAAACTCCCACCGTGACATCCCCAGCCTTAGCCCACAGTTAGATCTGTGTCTGTTTTCCCCTTAAGTCAGCCCCACAGGAATAATTAAGCCACAGGTTGGATCTCCTGGAGAAGAATGGGGTCTAAACCCTAAGCTGGCATCACTAGCCTAGAACACTGGAGCCCAAAAAAGTACCCAGATAACTACTGGCAGTGAAAAGTGACAGGTTTGCTCTCTGCCAGAGATGGCTGGAGATGCAAAGAGCCATATAAAGCTCTAACACCCAAATTTTCATTTGCTGTCACTTACCCATGGTTCCAGCAAAGGTGGGAGTAGAGTGGGCTGGAGATGCCTGAGGAGAGACTGGGAATGGAAGCTTTGGGGAGAGAGCAGAGTGAGTAACCACAGGGATCCTGGTGCTGAGTCATTCCCCAAATACCAGCAGCCATTGTGCTTAGGCAGACCACTGGCCTCTGAGTGGCAGCAAACTGAGAAGAAACAACAGCCCCACCCAAAGAGAGACTCTACCCCAGCTCTGTGGTGATTAAGCCTGAATGCTGAGTGCAGAGTGATCAGATTCATAACTGAAGGAGGCAGCCACAGATGGAGATCCCTGACAAAGTGGGGACAGAATGGACTAGAGACACTTTGGAGGAGACTGGGAATGGAGGTTTGGGGAAGAGAACTGAGAGATCAGCCTCTGGGATCCCGGTACTGAGTCATTACCCATACTGAGCCACCCTGCTCAGGTAGAACAGTCCTCTGGGAGCATCAGCAGCTTGAGGAGAAACAATAACCCCAACCCCAGGAGGAATTCTGCACTGTTGCCCTATGGGTCCTAAGGCTGAATGCTGAGTGCAAAGTGAATATATTAACAACAGAAGGAAACAACCATAGACAGCAGACCTCTGACAGTCTCAGAACAGGGTGCCTAACATCAGACGGAGTCAAAAACTGACAACATCAGAGTCAGATCCAGAAAGAAAAAATGGTGGTTAATACCAGAGGCTATCAAGATTAAATCCATGATGGACTTCTCCATGATTAGAGATATTTTCTTCCATGCATAACTTTTTAATATTCATTTCTTGTCCAGCAAGTTTGTGCATATTAAGTCATCAGATTTTGTACTATAGTTTATTTCTATCCTTTCTTATAATAGTGTTAGTCTCTTTATACTTTTATTAATACTCGTTCATTTGTTGTTGGTACTGAGATTGTGGGAAGGGGTGAGATATTTTTACTGAGGTGGGTTTCTTCCCTGAGCTTTGTGTTTTTCTTCTGGCAGGACCAGCACAATGGTATTCAACACGTGGTGGGCATAGTGACCCTCTGAAGCAATGGATCAAAGCAGTGAGCTGGTGGACAAGGTAGAAAAAAAATGCCCAGAAAGAGCACGAAAAGGGAAAAAAAAAGACTGAAAAAAGAACGAAGAGGTGGTAGGGGAACTGCAGAACATGAAACATAATAATATCCATATAATAGGGATATCAGAGGGGGAAGAAGAGGAAGAGATAGAAAACCTGTTTGAAAAAGTTGTGATGGAAAACTTCCCTAATTTGATGAGAGAAAAAAAAAAAATCACACAAATCCAAGAAGGAGAGATGGCACCAATGAAGAGGAACAGAAAGAGGCCCATTCCAAGATACATCATAATTAAAATGGCAAAATTCCAAGACAAAGAGAGAACCTTAAAGGTAGCAAGGGAGAAACAGGAAATAAAATGCAAGGGAGCCCCTAAAAGGCTAACAGCTGACTTCTTAATGGAAACATTCCAAGCCAGAAGATATTGGCAAGGAGTATGCCATGTAATGAAAAACAAAGGTCTGCAACCAAGACTACTCTATCCAGCAAGACGTCCAATTAAAATGGAAGGACAAATAAGGAATTTCCTAGACAAAAGAAGCTTCAAAGAATATAACCCTTCCAAGTCAGCTCTGCAAGAGATGCTAAAGGCTCTGCTTTAAGAACAGTAATAAAAACAGTGAGAGAGAAGGGAACACAGGTACAAAAAAAATGGCAATGAATATGTACTAATAATAATAACCTTGAATGTAAACAGATTAAATGTTCCAATCAAAAGGCATAGAGTAGCTGAAGATAAGAAATCATGACCCACACAAATACTGCCTACAAGAGATACACCTCAGGACAAAAGACCTACACAGACTGAAAGTGAGGTCTGGATATAAAATTCCAAGCAAATGGACAGAAAAAAAAAAAAAAAAAAAGCCAGGGTAGCAATACTCGTATCAGACAAAATAGACTTCAAAGAAAAAGTCATAAAAATAGACCCAGAAGGTTACTTTATAATACTCTAGGGAAGAACCCATCAAGAAGACAAAAGCATTGTAAATATATATGCACCGAACATATAGGAGCACCCAAATACATAAAGAAAATCTTGGAGGACTTCGGGAAAGATATTGACAGCAACACAATTATAGTAGGGGATTTTAAGATGCCATGGTCAAAAATGGATAGATCTTCCAAATAAAATATCACCAAAAATAGTATTGCCTTGAACAATCCCCTAGATGAAATGGATTTAACTGATGTATATAGAGCCTTTCATCCAAAAGAAGCAAAACACACATTCCTTTCAAATACACACGGGACATTTTCAAAGATAGACCATATGATAGGACACAAAACAAGCCTCAACAAATTCAAAAAAAAATTAAATTACATCAAGCTTTTTCTTGGACCACAAGGGACTAAAACTAGAAACCAACTTCCTGGAAAAAAAACCCAAAACTCAAACTCATGAAGATTGCCTAGCATGCTATTAAACAATGAATGGATCAAGAATGAGATTAAGGAAGAAATCAAAGTTTCTGGAAACAAATGTAAATGAACTCACAACAATCCAAAACTTCTGGGACACAGCAAAGGCAGTCCTGAGAGGGAAGTTCATAGCAATACAGGCCTACCTAAAAAAGATAGACATATTTCAAATAAATAACCTAATCCTACACATACAAGAACTCCAGGAACAACAACGACAGCCCAGAGCAAGTAGAAGGAAGGAAATAACCAAGATCAGAGCAGAATTAAACATCATAGAGACAAAAAGAACAATTCTAAGGATCAATAAATCTGGGAGCTGGTACTTGGAAAAGATAAAGAAAACTGAATATCCTTTAAAAAGTCTCATCAAGAAAAAAAGAGAGAGGATCCAAATAAACACAATCTAAAATGAAAAAGGAGAGATTACAACTGATACCACAGAAATACAAAGGACTGTACAAAATTCCTACAAAAAGCTATATACTAAAGAAATTTGAAACCTAGGTGAAATGGACACATTTCTAGAAAAATATAATCTTCCAAAACTGAATGAAGAAGAAGGAGAAAGCCTGAACAGACCAATAACAGCTGATGTAGTTGAAGCAGTAATTAAAAAAAAAAAAATACCGACACACAAAAGCCCTGGACCAGATGGTTTCATAGGAGAATTTTACAAAGCATTTAAGGATGAGTTAACTTCTCATTATTATTGAGAGGTTATTATTGGAAGGATTATAATTCTTTCCAGATCATTCCAAAAAATCCAAGAAGTGGTAAGACTCACAAACTCTTTTTT
Source organism: Desmodus rotundus (assembly GCF_022682495.2). Lineage (NCBI taxonomy): Eukaryota > Metazoa > Chordata > Mammalia > Chiroptera > Phyllostomidae > Desmodus > Desmodus rotundus. The sequence continues at coordinate 62,760,915 of NC_071394.1, forward strand.
CTGAAGCCAGCCTCATACTAATGAGAAACCAGATAAAGACATAACAAAAAAGAAAACTTCACACCAATATCACTGATGAACATAGATGCTAAAATCCTCCACAAAATATTGGCAAACTGCACCCAGCAATACATTAAAAATTATACACCACGATCAAGTTGGATTCAACTCAGGATGCAAGGATGATACAATATTCACAAATCAATAAATGTAATACATCATGTCAACAAAATGAAAGACAAAAATCACATGAGCATATTAGTAGATTTGTAAAAAGCATTTGATAAGGTACAGCACCCATTTATGATTAAAACACTTAGCAACGTTGGAATAGACGGAGCATTCTTCAACATAATACATTCCATATACGAGATACATACAGCCAAACTCATAATCAATGGGCAAAAACTTAGAGTTTTCCCACTAAGATCAGGAACAACACAAGGATGCCCACTTTCACCACTCCCATTCAACTTAATATTGGAAGTCCAAGCCACAGCAATCAGACAAGAAAAAGAAATAAAAGACATCCAAATTGGAAAGGACGAAATGAAACTCTCATTGTTTGCAGATGACATGATAATGTAGATAGAAAATCCTATAAACTACCCAAAACTACTTGACCTAGCATGTAAATTTGGCAAAACAACAGGATAAAAAGTCAGTATTCAGAAATCAATTCATTTTTGTACACCAACAATGAAATATCAGAAACAGAAATCAGGAAAAAATCCCATTTGATATAGCAACAAGAAAAATAAATTACCTAGGAATAAACCTAACTAAGGAGATAAAATACCTGTACTGACAAAACTACACAACACTGAAGAAAGAAATTAAGGAAGACACAAGCAAATGGAAGCACTTATCATGTTCATGGACTGGAAGAATTACCATCGCCAAAATGTCCATACTACCCAAAGTAATTTATACATTCAATGCAATCCCTATTAAAGTACTAATGACTGAGTCTCTCGGGAGTGGGGAGGGGACAGTGAGGAGAGGGGATTACAGGAACTACTATAAAGGACACATGGACAAAATCAAGGGGAAGGGTGGAAATGGGGGAGGGATGGGGGTTTGGCTGGGGTGGGGTGGAGGGATGGGGAAGAAAGGCACACAACTTTAATTGAATAACAATAAAAATTAAAATTAAAAAAATAAAGTACTAATGACATATTTCACAGAGATAGAAGAAACATTTCAAAAACTTATATGGAACCATAAATGACCCCAAATAGCTGCAACTATTTTGAGAAAGAAGAACAAAATGGGAAGGATCACAATACCTGATATGAAATTGTATTGCAAGGCCACTGTAATCAAAATGCCTGGTACTGGCATAAGAACAGACACATAGACCAACGGAACAGATTAGAGAGCCTGGAAATAACCCCAAGTCTCTACGGTCAATTAATACTTGACAAAGTGGGCAGCAGCATAAAATAGAGTAAAATTAGTCAACAAATGGTGTTGGGAGATCTGGAGAGCTAAATGAAAAACAAAATGAAACTTGATCACCATACACAAAAATAAATTCAAGATGAATAAAAATGTTAAATATAAGTCCTGACACTATCAAATTCCTATAGTAAAACATCTGCAGGAGAATCTCAGTCACTCCACGCAGCAATATCTTCACCCACAAGTCCCCCAAAGCAAAAGACACAAAGGAAAGAATAATCAAATAGGACCTCATCAAATTAAAATGCTTCTTCATGACTAAAGATAATAGCATTAAAATAAAAAGAGACCCAAGTATACGGGAAAACATATTTGCCAATGATACCTCGGACAAGGGTTTGGTCTCCAAAATATATAAAGAACACATGACTCTACTCCTCAAAGACAAACCTTGAGATGCCACTTCACACTGGTCAGAATGGCCAACATAAACCAATGAACAAACAAGTGTTGGAGAGGATGTGGAGAAAAGGGAACTCTAGTGCACTGCTGGTGGAAATGTAGACTGGTGAGGCCACTTTGAAAAACAGTATGGAATTTCCTCAGAAAGTTAAAAATGGAACTGCTTTTGACCGAGCAATTCCACTACTGGGATTGTATTCTAAGAACCCTGAAACATCATCTCAACAGAACTTATGCACCCCATTGTTCATAGCAGCACAATTTACAATTGCCAATTGCTGCAAGCAACCTAAGTGCCCATCAGTAAATGGGTGGATCAAAAGACTACGGTACATTTACCCAATGTAATACTATACAGCAGAAAAAGATCTCCTACCCTTTGAGGCATCATGGATGCATCTAGAGAACATTATTATAAGTGAAATAAGCCCCACAGTGAAAGGAAAATACCATATTATCTCACCCATAAGTGGAACATAATTAACAGAACAAATAAGCAAGCATAATACAACCAGAGTCATTGAAATTAAGAACAAACTGACATTACCCAGGGAGTGGTGGGAGGGGTTAATTGGGGGAAAATGGTGAAGGGTTTTCAGAAATATCTATAAAGGACACGTGGACAAAACTAAGTGGTGTTGGGATCAGGGATGAGAGTTGGCGGTGCCTGGGGTTGTGGGGAGTTTGGGGGGCGAGGAATTGGAAACAAGTGTACTTGAACTACAATAAAAAAAATAAAAAGAAAAACAAAATTGTGTGAGTAAAAGATACAATCATGTATGAAGAAATTACTGAGATATGTACCAATGAAAAAGCTGACAATTATAACAAATAACTTTAAAATGTTACCAGATATAAGAGTAAGGTATAAAAGTTAATTTTACTTGTATATTCTGTCAATGAACATCTGGAGATTGTAATTAAAAATACCATTAACAATAACATTCATAAATGTGAAATACTTAAGAATAAATTTAATGAAATGTGTGGAACATCTGTATATTAAAATTATATTGATGAGAAGAATTAAAGACAATTCAAATAAAATTTTAAATATATAAAAAAAAGGTTTCCCATTTCTTACTCTTCTTCTCCTCCTTCTGGCACCCTTATGACGTGACTGTTGAACCTCTTAATGTTGTCCCAGAGGGTCCTTACTCTATCCTTGTTTTTTTGGGGGGGGTGGTTTTTCTTTTTTGTTGTTCTGATTGGTTGTTTTTTGCTTCATTATGTCCAAATTATTGACTTGATTCTCGGCTTCATCTACTTTCTATTGTTTTCTTGTAACTTGTTATTTATTTCAATTAGGATATGCTTCATTTCTCACTGTATCTTTTTTATGTGTCAAGGTCTTCACTAAGTTCCTTGAGAATCTGTATAACCAGTGTTTTGAACTCCATATCTGATATGTTGCTTATCTCCCTTCTGTTTAGTTCTTATTCTGGTGTTTTGATCTGTTCTTTCATTTGGGCCATATTTCCTTGTCTCCTCATTTTGGCAGCCTCCCTGTGTTTGTTTCTGTGTATTAGGTAGAGCTGCTATGACTCCTTCCCTTGTCAGCATGGCATAATATAGTAAGTGTCCTGTAGGGTACAGTGGCACATCCTCCCCTATCATGCAAACAGGGTTCTCAAGGTGCACCTTTCTTGTGGACTGAGTAGATAAAAATTACAACTAAAATATAGAAGAATCATCACTCAGAACTATCAGAAATCAAGTTGAAAGTAAGTCTGACAACTACAGTATTAAAAGAACCATATCCATCCTGACTGGTAAGAAGGGCAGAGTCACAAAACAATCCAAGGGTCCCATATCCAAGAGTGGTGGCTAAAAATTCGGGAGGAGTATTTTCATAGAGAGGAATCCTAACCCCACACCAGACCCCCTAGACCAGGGTTCTAACACCAAGAAGATAAGTGCAAAAACCAGCAGAGATTGAGTTGGTGGAAGAAACTCTAGAGTCTCAAGCAGTTCCTCTTAAAGAATCCACACATGGACATAGACTCGTTCCCTTTGAGCTCCAGCATTGGGATAGCAGCTTGGAAGGCACCAGTGGCATCCAGGAAGGAACTGAAGTATCTGGCATCAAGGTGAGTGCTGGGGGACAGCTTTTTCCCAGACAGAAAGGCAGGCAGAAGCCATTGTCCATTTTCTGAACCCTCCCTACACAGAGCCGCAGAGCTGGTAGCTGGTGTCATATCTCAGACTCCATCACCCTGACTAACACTGTATTCCCTACCTAGGAGATCCCCAGAGACTGTGTCCCACACAATTTATGGGCCCACGCAGCATGATGTTCTGTATGAATTGTTGGTCTTGGCTCATGCTTCACAACTTTCTAAATCTTCTCCAACAAATAACAGCCAGCCTCAGTGAGCTCCCAGATGCATACCTCTTGCTAAGGGGCCCTAGGCCCATCACTAGCAACAACAGCTCACACTTTGGCTTTGCTGGGAATCTCCAAGCCAAGCACAAGTAGCAACCATCTCAGAATGTTGTATAACTCATGTATAGTGGCCCCTGTCAAAAGATAATTGGGGGCTATACTTAGCATAAATCATCCAGGAAACCCCAGAGCCTTGCACCCAGTGGACAACTACACACCATGTCAGAGAACCACCACTCTGACCCCAGATGGCAGATCCTTCATGGAAGGCAGAGGTTTGTAGTCAGTGGTCACAGCCAGTACTTGCAGCTGATGGGCCTGGGTAAATCCCTCCCATTTGCCTGCCAACAACAATCAAGGCTCAACTACAAGAGGAGGGTGAGATACATTTTAAGACCAACAATACACCATAGAACATATTTCAGAAGTTTTGCTCTTCAACTTTTGGTCACATTGTTAAATATTGATTAAATATTGTATTGATTAAATGTCTTATCACTGTTGGTTTAGACTAATCTATTTTGACACAAAACCATAAAAGTCATAGAAGAAAACTTAGGCAGCAAAATCTTGGACATTGCTTATAGCAATATTCATCAGGTATATCTCCCCAGGAAAAGGAAACAAACAAACAAAAATAAGTAAACAAATGAGACTACATAAAACTAAAAAGCTTTTGCATAGCAAAGGATTTAGTCAACAAAATAAAAAGATAGCCCTCAGAATGAGAGAACATATTTGCCAATACATAATGGGTTAATCTGATAAGGAGTTAGCATTCAAAATTTATAAAGAACTTACAAAACTCAACACCGAATAAACAAACAACCCAATTAAAACATGGGCAAAAGAACTGAATAGACACTTACCCAAAGTGGACATACAGATGGTCAATAGACATGAAAACATGCTCAACATCACTAATCATCAGAGATATGCAAATTAAAACCATAAGGAGATAGCATCTTGCACTTGTCAGCATGGTTATCATCAAAAAATCAACAAACTACCAGTACTGGTGAGGATGTAGAGAAAGGGCAACAGTTTTGTACTGTTGGTAGGAATGCAGATTGGTGCAGCCTCTGTTGAATCAGTATGGAAATAACTCAAAAAATTAAAAATGCATCTGCCTTTTGACTTGGTGATCTCACTTCTAGAAATATATCTGAAGGAACCCAAAACACTAATCTGGAAGAAAATAAGAACCCCTATGTTTGTTGCAGCATTATTTACAATCACCAAGATATGGAAACAGTTCCTGTCCATCATAGATGAGTGTATAAAACAACTATGGGACATGTACACAATGGAATACCTCTTGGATGTAAAAAAGAAGAAAATTTTACCCTTTGCAACAATGTGAATGGACCTGGAAGACATTATGCTAAGTGAAATATACCAGTCAGGAAATGACAAGTCCCTTATGATTTCACTCATATGTAGAATCTAATATACAAACTGAACTAACAAGGAAAAGGGGGACAGATTCTCAAATAGAGAGCAAGATCACAACTAGTTTGGGGGAGAAGTGAGGAGTGGAAAGATTGAGCAAAAAGGAAAATAATTCATAGACATTGAAAACAGTGTGGTTATATGCTCAGAGGAGGAGGTATAAGGGGACTAAATGGTAATGGAAAAAAAACCAATAAAGATTAAATAAACTCATCTATTTTGAAAATAGTAATATGATGTTCAGGAAATGCATGCATTAAAATGAAGTTTTCTAACATATTTTAATGGAATAAGTTGATTTTGGTAAAATTTGCCAATATACTGAGGAAAGTAACTATTTCGATGACTGTTATCTGTCAAAATAAAATATGCTTCATGATTTATCCACTATTGCCTATATTCCTGCTATTGTCCACATTTGTGAAATTATCATATTGAAAAAGTAGTCATACATATTAGTTAATTCCAAGTTTCTTTCCTAACATTCTGTAATTTTTAATTCCTTTCAACAAAAGATTCAAATATTCCATTCATTCAAAACATTCCTTCCCCCAAAAACAAGGTAAAAATATCTCACATTCATTAAAAACCCACTATGTTATAGGTGAGAAATTTAAATTGGATATGGTTAAGATTAGTAAAGGTATTCTTAAAGAACAATGATTGAATTTATAATTTATAAATTAATTGAATGAACTTAAAATATGAACATGGATGTCCCTAAAGTAGCAATTAAAAAGTTAACTTTTTCAGAATGGCCAACATAAACAAATCAACAAATGAATGTTGGAGAGGATGAGGAGAAAAGGGAACCCTAGTGCACTGTTGGTGGGAATGCAGACTTGTGAGGCCACTGTGGGAAACAGCATGAAATTTCCTCAGAAAACTAAAAATGGAACTGCCCTTTGACCCAGCAATTCCGCTGCTGGGATTATACCCTAAGAACCCTGAAACACCAATCCAAAAGAAGCTGTGCACCCCAATGTTCATAGCAGCACAATTTACAATAGCCAAGTACTGGAAGCAACCTAAGTGCCCAGCATTAAATGAGTGGATCCAAAAACCATGGTATATTTACACAATGGAATTCTACGCAGCAGAGAGAAAGAAGGAGCTTCTACCCTTTGCAACAGCATGGATGGAACTGGAGAGCATTATGCTAAGTGAAATATGCCAGGTGGTGAGGGACAAATACCATATGATCTCATGTGTAACTGGAACATAATCAACAGAAGAAAAAAGCAAACTAAATATAACCAGAGACATTGAAGTTAAGAACAATCTGACAATAGCCAGGGTGGAGTGGGGAGGGGACAGTAAGGAGAGGGGATTACAGGAACTACTATAAAGGCACGTGGACAAAATCAAGGGGGAGAGTGGAGGTCCGGGAGAGAGGGCGGTTCAGCTGGGGTGGGGTGGAGGGATGAGGAGAAAAGGCATACAACTGTAATTGAATAACAATAAATTTTTTTTTCAAAAAAGTTAACTTTTCATCCCTGCCCCCCCTAAATCTAATCTACTTACTGTTTTCTGGACTTGATAACATACCACTTGATAACACTTGATAAACTAAAGTCTAATCCCTTAGTCTGACATTAGGACTCACTTACTGGTCTCTCTGTCTCACTCACAATAAAGCATTAGGAACATCAGCAAAATGACCTATGGGACCCTATATGTTTTGTCCTTAAAAATTGACCAGAATTATATCATCACAAATATAGTTTCTCTTCCACTGTTCATAACATTTATTTTTTAATAAATAAAGTTTTTTTGGAACACAATGCCACCCATTTTCTTATGTGCTATTTTATTTTTATTGATTGTTTTGGGCATTGATTAATAACATTTTATAGGTTACAGTTATACAGTGATATATCACATCATCAGTATATTGTGCGTTCACCACACCAAGTCAAGTGTCCATACATCACCATTTATTCCTCCTTTATGCTCTTCTACCTCTCCCATCCCCTTTCTCTGTAGTCATCAGCATGCTGTTTCTGTGTCCACGAGTTTTTGTTTTATTTTGTTTTGTTTTGTTCATTGCTTAACCCCTTTGTTCAGAAAATTCTATGTTAGAGTGTTTACCCATCCATTTGGAAGCATTATTTTTTTAATATTCTCCAACTCCTTGCCATTTTAAAAAATGTTTAAAGGATTGCATCATCGTCTTTTAATATTTTCATAAGGTATATATTTTTTTGTACTTACTATTTTTACATATACTTATATGATATTTTTTCGTATACTTTGTGAACTTTACCAGCTTACATTTTACCTACTTTGACTCAAAACATCTTGTCATTGCTCTTATATTTCTTTTTTATGCTACTATTTTATGTAGGCAATGATTTTACACGCAGTATTTAGCTTTTGGAGAAATATTTGTTCATGATTCCTGTATGTTGTCTGGCAAGGGTGAGTGAACTACAGTGTGCAAGCCGAACACCATTATTGCCTGTCTGTGGATAGTCTATAAGCTAAGAAGATATTTTACATTTTTAAATAGTTAAAAAAATAAAAGGAAAGGTAATGTTTCATAATATATAAACATTATGTAAATCAAATTTCAGTATCCATATGTACAATTTTATTAGAACAGCTGTGCCCATCATTCACACTTGCTTTATGAATGCTTTTGCACCATGAGAGCAGAATTGAGTAGTTGTGACAGAACCTGTCAGTTGTATTTTTAAAATACTTACTATCTGGTTCATCAGAGAAGAGATTGTAAACCCCTGCTCAATGGCAACATTCTTCAATATATTCTTACATTTTCCTTAGTATCTACTTACTTTTCTTTTATAATGTCTTAAATTTTTATAATTGAGTCTAATCATCCAGTGGAAAATGATGTGAATGTGTACACTGCCATTTCTCTCTTCTCCTCAATACCAATTGCCCTCTCTGCATTACAGACCCAAGTTGACCCTTGGAAGCTCCTGTAACCTGTGTAAATTCCTCTCCATTGCCTGGTGGGTTTGTTTCTTCTGAGTCCTTGATCTGTGAAAAAGTTTGTTGTATTTGAGCTTCCTGAGATCAGCAGCCACTGGTATTTTTCTCCTGCTCTTTTTTTTTTTTTTAAGTCTCCTTTTCACACATCTCTTTTCCTGATTTATGGTTTGGAGTTTTAGATGTCTGGGTTTCATTGAAGATAAGTTTGCACATCTATTTTTTATTCTTCTTATTGCTTTGGGAGTTCCAAGAAGCAAAGGAGAATCATCTACTTTGCAAAACTATCTGTACTTTGGAATTCTGATTAAATAATATTATTGAATAATCTAGGTCAGAATAAAAATTATTTTACCAATGTTATCCACCAATCTTGCTTTCTCAATGATTCAGAAAAGAATAATTAATGTCCGGTACGTTATGTTTAAGCAAAAGAACAAAATACAATACTTCCAACATGTATCATTCCATGATTGCATGGTAGATACCATGTGAGTGCACATTCTAAAAATAAAAATTCTAAGTGATTGTTTTTATATTTAGCTTCACATAACCTAAACCCCAAATAACACTGTAATATTCACACAATTGTTAAAGTTTCCAATTGGTTAGAGTAAAATTGCACTCAGTGTTTGGGAGAAAAGAAGACACACTAATTAAAAAATGTAAAATTAGCTGATTTATCACTCAGTAAGAACACACCCTGATTGCAAGCAGATGGTGAGAAAGTGGCTCCCAAGCTGTGGTGGATTTCCAGTTCTATCTATATAGATTTTAAGTGTTGGTTACATATGATGTTACTTTTAGTAAAGAGCAGTTAAATTCAGCTTACTCAGACATTTTTTGCCAAGTTTCATCTCACCTATTGCTTTTAGTTCATTATCAGTCACTATGGATGACTGTCCCTGATGGTTATCTCTACAATTAGTCACATCATTCAATTTTCCTCAAGAAAGCTAGATTAAGGTCAGTTTCTTCACAGGAGACATATTTCTTTCAACTCACTAGAATGTAATAATTCTTTGTTGTTAGAGAATGCTGAGATTGCCTAAATATATATCTTTAAAATACATATGATAAAGAAAAGATGTCTATATCTGGGAAATCTTAACTATTAAAATAACACATATTATTGAATATATAATAAAACATATGGTAAATATCTCCCAAACTTTATCTTTTTTATTTTTGTTAGAGTACTCAAGTAGGCATAAAAGTTATGAAAATTTACACAATCTTAGGTTTTGCAGTAAAATATAAGATTCATTCTTCTTTCTTGCTCACAATCCTCTAATTGTACATCAATTTAAAAAACAACAACAACAAGAAAACACCTATTCACAATTTCTATACTGAATTAATTATGGAGCCAACAATATCTATTGTTCTTAATCCATTGGACTCAGCAGGAAGTGGTAAAGCAAGAGAGACAACTGCCTTCAGAGGCTACATATATCCACCAACTTCAGCAGTCATTAATGTGCAAAGTCACTTCCAGACGAAGTCTAGAGAAACTTGAGCTTGACAAACATAGGCTGAAGAAATTTATGCACCCCTCAATTTGAAGCTTTTGTAGTAAAATGTAGCCCCAGGTTAGAAATCAAATTTCATCAACTCAGTTAATCCTTTTAAAATCATTTTCATGGGAAAACAAAAGTAAAAAATATAAAATTCTTCTAGCTAGTATATTTATGTTGACTAAAATGATTTTAGGATTTTCCAGCAATTATTTTTAGTTTAAATTTTGTTTAATATTCTATGCTTGGCTTTATTGTTTTTAAATATAATTGAAATTCCTAATAATTTATTAGGGAAGGGAAGATTTATGTTTTGATATTTTTGTATTCCTACTTTCATGGAAATTATTGAGATACTATTATGTATATAATAATCAACTGTAAATATTAAAATATATAGAAAGTATTTTGGATAAAGTCCCACTTGCTAAATCAGAAACAAATTAAGCATTAAAAAAAGTAGGTATGGAAATGGATTTTAAACCATTTGATTTTTATTAATTTATGAATCCATACTGATGTAATCAAATAAAGAGAGACATAAGAGAGGAGCAACTTTCTTTATTACAATAAAATATAAAATATTAAAGGTATAATGGAATTTGAAAATCACACTTTGGCAATCACTGTGATAATTGTTTCAAGCAAATAATAAAACAGCAAATGGGCATTTATTTATAAATAATATAAATTACATAGTCTTAAATAATCCCCTAAATTATATTTTTCATCTGCAAAGAGAGAAATAGTAACTTTACAGTTGAGAAATGTAAAAGTCCCTACCTGAATCAGGGGATTAAAATTGATATCATTAGTAAAGAAACAAATACATATCATGTATATATGTTAACCATAGTTATATCATGAGAAAATAATAGACTAACCCCAAATGGGGGACATTTCATAAAACAAAATCTCACATACTTCAGAAAGAACAAGATCATTAAAGACAAAAAAAATACTGAAACTTCTCCAAAGTTCAGTTTACTAACAAAAACTGTGACATCAATACAATGAGTGAACCTAGATTAGATCCTGACCCAGGAAATTATTGTAAAAATATTAAAGGAACAATTGGGATTATGACTGAGGTCTGTAGACTAGGTAATGGTATTTTTCAGTGCAAATAAAACCATGCATATATATTTTGAGGAATGTTGTAAAATACATTGAGAAATAAATTACATATGTGTTTGGGGCATAGTATTAAAAGGAATGAAAAGAGAAAGAAAGAATGATAAATTACAATAAAGTTACAGAACATGAATGATGTGGACCCTGGCCCATGGGGTCCTTGTGTTGTGGCTGCAATAAACAAATTCACACGAACTACAGAAGTCCTGTGGAGAAAAAGGGACAGCATGGCCACTCTCTAAGTGAAAGAGAGGGAGAAAGGGCCCTGACCCCTGCCTGGACAGGCTTTTATTGAGGATCGTCCTCATTTACTATGCATGAGTTTGCTGTATAGATAACAAAGGAAAGAATGTTGCTAATTAGTTCAAAAAGAAAGATGTTACAGATCAAGGGGAAAAGTGGTTGAACTGGTTACACTCCATACTTGGGAGGTTTAGCACAGATTTTAGGAAGTTACTTTAGAGATATGCAGTAAATATTTGCTGCCTCAATCCAGGGTGAGGGAGTTTTAGCTAAAGCAAGTCTCATAGCAGCCTAGGTACAATGCAGGCCTGATTCCCCACGGGTGAATATATCCATGGACGTGGGTCCTGTGTGCTGGACCTCGCTCCCCACTGGCCTTTCTGAGTGGGGGCTGGGCTATATTCCCCACACTATGGGGAATGGTTCTGTATACATGAACATTTGTGAAATTTGATAGGATTTTAGAACTGGGGCTCCAAATATAGAAGATAAGCCTTAATCATCTTATAGTTCCAAAAATTAAAAAAAGGGCTAAAAACAAAAACAAACAAAAAATATTGATGGGTATGCCAAAGGGACACAGGAGCCTACTCCCAAAGCTGTAACAATTTGAGCAAAATAAAAATAGTACTGGACTAAACTCCAATTTTAAAATAAGTATTCATAAGTTGACACCGATATAAATAAACGATTTAACAATCCAATTATAGGGTAAAAAAATGCCTGTGTAGAAAACTTTCAAATAATTTGTGTAACTGGTTTGTACCCAAGAGTTGAAGCATATCTCCTCACTTGCTAATTGTGTACTTCATTCCAAAAAGCAGAATATAGAATGAAAGTTAAAAGATATCCCTGCAGAAATCTGACATTCACAACCTCAGCCAGGTGATAAGTTTCGTATCAACAGTGATGCATCATGTTAATAGGATGTGCCTTTAACAAGACGTGATGAAGATGGCACAGTACCTCTGTGGTCATGCTTCACAAAACACATTATACTCCAGGCTAATCATGAGAAAAACATAAGGCACATCCCAATGTCAAGGTCATCAAATCAAAGAAAGTCTGGTCATTAGTCACAGAAAAGAGGAACCTAAGGAGGCCTGACAACTAGGCAGAATGTGTTGTTTTGTTTAAGATCCTGGAGCAGAAAGAGGCTATTATATTTAAAAAATAGGTTGGACTTTTCTTTAAAATGATGTATCAATGTTTGTTTTTTTTTCTCAATTAAAACAAATGTAGTTTCCTAATGTAAGGTGTTAATATTGGGGATGGGGAATTAACAGTTGGATATATGGGGGGAGTCTATGTATCAGCAAATTTTTATAACCTAAAACTATTCTAAAGTGAAATATATTTTAAAAGTAAATGTATAATAAATGTTTATATTATAATTTCAACCCTTATGTAAGTCTAAAATAATGTCAAATAAAAGGTTAAAACACAGATGTTTTGTAATCAGAACTATAATGGTTTGTTGGCAAGGAATGAGACTGGGTACATAAAAACATACACTTAATTTGCCTCTGAAAATAATTAATTTTACTTTTAGCTTTTGGTTCTAATGAACTATTATCCAAGTATTTTAGTTCTTTTTTTTGTGAAATGGAAATATTAACTTCATTACCTACATACATACCAACCCAGTATTAATAAGATGAATTAATAATATGTACCTTGAAAAAAAATTAAAAACATATGTAAAAATAACAGAGTATCATTGAATAATGCTTAAAATAATGTTTAAACTTTAAGATGTTCTAGTTTTATTGTTTTAATATTTTCTATTAAGGTATTTAGTATATATTAATAGATTTCTTAACACAATGATTTAAGCAAAAAACAGGAGTTTGATTTTGATAGCTTTCACTTTTTAATTCTTGGTGATGCAATGTTCCCTTCTTTCTCATAATGAAAATTCAACTTTTATTTTTTTTTGCTTAAGTGAAGGTAAATATATTTTTAGCATAAACCAAACTTGATCAGTGCCATTTCTGGGTTTGGCCTCTAACAACTACATCAGCTGCATTATGGGAGTCTCTTATGGACTCATGGCGCTGTTTCCATCCCACTTCCATTTCAGACTATTCTTTGATAAAACAACCAAACTATTTTTTAAATAATATGTTATCAGTGTTAAATAAGTTAAAATAAATCTTAATTGGTTATATGAAGGAGTATTTAGTCATAACTCTGACTTTTTGAATGTTCTTATTCAAATTTTATATTTATGATTTTGGGATATGCATGATAACTTTTGCAGGAATATGTAGATGATTAAAATAAATAGTGGCAAGCAAGTAACCTTACAAAATGAAGAAAAAATGCTATATATTTTAAGGTAGGGATAAATCTGTTCACTAGAAAAAATCTATATTTTAACTTTAAAAAATACTGAAATTACAAATCTAAATAGTTTTTAATCTTTTTTAAAAATCAAGGAATAATAAACAGAATTTAGTTTATAAAAATATATGAGTCCCCACATTGTCAACTTAGTAAATAAAAATTAAACCATATCTAGGAATATATAAAAACAGGTTCATATAAAATTTTAATGTAAAAGAATATAAATTTCATGGCTGGTCTAAATGTTCATGTTGGAGAGTATTGATTATTAATATTTATACCAATTTTATACATTGTAATATTAGAAAACTAAAAATAATTGTGTAGGTATATAAATATATGTAGATACGGGTTTTTAAAAATGTACTACATTGAAATTATGTACAATACACTATATAAAATATTTTCATTTATAAAATATTTATTTAAGGATATAATGTTTAAATGAGAATGGGACTAGATAAGTAGGTTGCTAGAAAAATATATATTTCTTATTTTTAAAATCATGAGATAATGAGAAAAGTGTGTAAATATTTACTAAATAATAAAAAATGTTATGGTAGGCCATGATCAGTCCCACTGTAAAGAATCATCTTTAGGAAAACTTGTTTTAGGAAAACTATATCTAGAGGTGGTGAAATGAGTTTTTATTGTAAAGGGTAGACCATTAGGTGATGAGATTATCTTTCCTATCCCTTTATCTCAGTCTAATAAGATGATAACATCAGTAAGTTCTGGATTCCAGGTACCTCTGACCTGGTCATTGTGTACATGTAACTGTGTGTGCACATGTGTGTGTATTTGAAGGCACATTTTATCTCAGAAATTTTGCCTCCAATTTCTTGCTTAATTCCTAGAACTTTGGCTGCCTTTCAGTATCACATATGGAATATTTTCACTCAGGTACACGATGACTTTGTGAATATCATTTTATTAATCTGTTGTAAAAAGCCATTTAGAATTTAGGGCAAAAAAACCAAAAATAAAAAAGTAAAACAAATTACTAATTTTTTGTAGATGCTGTGAAAGCCACCTTAAAAAAACAGTGGCATCTAGATTTTATTGTTGATATTAACAATCTGCTTAATTCATGTTTTCTCCTAGAGGTATAGACCAATTTTTACTTTTTTTTTCATATCTTCAATACACAGATCTTGGTAAACAGAACTTTGTGGAAGAAATGCAGGGAAAAGGGAATAAATGAAAGAAAAACTAACTCATGTCACTTTATCTCTTATTAATGGTCTTTATAAGATAAATTCAACTACTTAATGGTTAATTTAGATTAAATAATTTAAATAGTGATAAGTTTAAAAATTAATGCTTGCAAATATGACCTATAAAAACAAAACAAACAAACAAAAAATGAGCCCTGAGTGTCGGTCTGCGAACTAAAGTGTCGCTGGTTTGATTTCCAGTCAGGGCACATGCCTGGGTTGCAGACCAGGGCCCCAGTTGGGGGCACATGACAGGCAACCACACATTGATGTTTCTCTCCATCTCTTTCTCCTTCCTTTCCCCTCTCTCTAAAAATAAATAAATAAAATCTAAAAAAAAAGAAAAATATATGATACTTATGATACCAAAAATAAATGGGGAAAATATTATTAACTTGAATAATTCCAGTAGGCACAGTGAAAAGTTTTAGGTAAAAGATCCCCAAAAAGGTGGTGATTGAAGAACATAGAAATGTGAAACAGCTGATGGTAAAACCTGTACTTATGTGGGCATCAGGTCATTGTAAGCAGCATGCTTTCTAGGCGATCCAGAAAGTTTTAAAACTAGAAGTGATTGAGGAAAATAATTTCTAGTGTAATATAGGCTTGAGTTCATTTTAATAGGCTATATAAACATCTAAAATCCCATGTAATTTCTATGGTTTTGTGTTTGCATAAGTAAGGGTAAAAATATATAGCACAGTGTTTTCAAATGTTTTTTTTTTAATAATGTCATGACATGGTAAAGCTTATTTTCCTAATTCAGAAGAAATTACACAATTATATCTGCAATCTCAATAATCATGGGATAACTAGTCCATCAACTTAGTCATTTACATAGGGCAGACAGAAATTATTTAAAAAATTAGTTGCAATGAATAAGCAGTCAAGGTACAAGACCTTCATTGAATAGATTTATAACAAGATTTTTGAAACTGCAAAATGAAGATGCAATAATCTGTTGTGTTTCAGGAAATGTTATTAAATTTCATTTAGGATTTTTGTTGTCCTAAATTATAGACCAATTACTTTTCACATCTTTTAACTTCTTGCTGTTTTCTGTGAGATGTTCTTTAATGTTGGGAACTGCCCTGTCTGGTTTCACAAGCTGTAATCCCCCATGACTAAGGCTGAGTGAGAGACCTTGGGACCATAAATCACTAAGGAGACAAAGCTTAACTCCCTGGCAGGGGTACCACCTCTGCCCCTTTTACTTTACCCTGCTTGGCCCCGAGCCTGACCAGTTAGCCAATGATGGGTCAGATTCCTCAAGGGAGGGATGACCTAAGATAGGCATGGTCACAAAGAGGCCCTCAGGGAAGGACTTGGGGAGCTATAGAAAAAGGGGGTGAGGGACTCTTACCCCTTAGGCTTTGACATAGCCTGAGCCCTCATTCTGTCTTCAAGAAGTCTCCTAATCTCTTGGCTGCCTTACTTCCCCTGCCTGACTTAAGCCTGAAACAATGACAGAGGGCGGTGGTGCAGTCCTGTGCTGGAAAGGGCAGATTCCCCAGGGCAATTAGGCCTAAGAAAGAATGCATAAAATCCTGTGAAACCTGCTTTGCTAAGAATGCCCTCAGTTTTCTGATAAGGGTGCAAGCATGAAATGAGTTTGTTCCCCAAAGTTTTTAGCCCTTTAGCTAACTGACCCTGACTCAGAATAAGCCCTCAGAGTTGTTTGTATGTTATCTATTGTTTGATCCTTACTGCCTGACAATGATTGATGAGCTTTACCTGTATTCCTGAGGAAACTGAACCCAATAAAAGCCCATTGAGGAAAAGGCTCTTGGCCCTTCTCTTTTGAGAGATCGGCCACCTTTCCTCCCCAAGCAGATCATGTCTTGGTAGACTTATTTTCATCTGTGGTGGACAGGGGGGCCCTGTGGGTGGACCCCCCCTTTAACATTTTATAAGTGAAAAAAAATTAAAAATTTTCATTCTAGGAAACACTGATCTCTCTTGGGATATAGAAAGTTCAAATTGTGTATCCTAAACATAAAAAAAATATAGCCCCTTTCTTATGAAACATAATTAACTGAAAAATATAGAGGCCAGGTATATCAAAGAAAGTAATATCCCACATAATAAGTGTGATTATCATTCTGACATACTTTATTATTTTGAGTAACACAAGAATGAGAGGAAATTATATTTTAAGGTCTCTCTTTAAAAATGCTAACCATAATTATTTAATTCCAGGTCATATTCTCATTCTTGAAGGTATAAAGCACATTTAATTAAATTTAAACCATTTTATTTTCTTTCTTAACCATAGATGAATTCAACAGAAATTATAGCAATTTCAACCACTACATACCACTTTCAACCACTTATAAAAACTAAGGTATATCTTTGCATTATATCTAGCCAATAGCGTAAAATAATTTTGAATTTTTCCCTGATTCATTCTTACTTTCAGGTTTGTTCTTTTTTTTAACATTTCTGACAGAATGATCAAATAATAGCATATGCAATTACAGGCATATAAAATAGAAACCACTCTGAATGGTTCTTAACATTTGGAAAAACCTCTCTGTTTGACTTCCCTTGACGTGAATCACTCTAAGTTTTTGGTTTAAATTTTCATACAAAATAGTTTTTTTCTCATTAATATAAACAAACCTCCACTGGCTGTATTGTTCAGTTGGTTGGACCATCAACCACGTACTCTCAGTTTGCAGCTCCAACCCCCATCAGGGCACATACAGGAGGCAGCCAATTGACGTTTCTCTCACATTGATATTTCTCTCTCTTTCTCCCTTCTTCTTTCTCTAAAATCACTAGAAACATACCCTCATGTGAGGGTTAAAAAAAATAATAAATACATTCAAATGAATAAATAAATACACCCATCCTAACTAAATTAATAATCAGTCGAGGATTTTCATATGTTTTATTTTTCAACCTAAAGCAGAAAGCTAAATGACAAACAACCAAAAGTGAAACATAAATAGAAAGTACACATAAAGTAAAATTTCCTGTCACTTAAGGTATTACATATTGTATAAATTAAAAAAAAAACATGATTAAAATAAGAGTCATCTTGGAGTGCTGTTCAGAGACCTAGATATGAAATTATTTTCAGGAATTTCTCTAGTCACTTCCCAATGAAGTTATAATTTAATCAACTATCTGAGAAAACTTGTCCATTATCACCTGACTACAGGACTTGAACTTTGCAGGGCACTTGAAGAATAGCCAGGGGATTTGGGGCTCCAATCATTTTAAAGTAACCAGTGCCCATGTCCTTAACTTTATATGAGCTCTTCCTATAATTGGTCTACCTGAGACAGTGCCTTTAAGTCACTCTTCAAATTCTTCTTTTCCATCTCCCCTTATTTCCACTTTTAAAATGAAAAATATGGCCCTCACAAAACCTAAACCTTGGGACAATGCAATGCTGTAGAGTGCAAAAACCTCTTTGGATATCAAAAAGACAATTTTAAATGTTTGTTCAGGAGAGACCCTCCTTAATGACTTACCAAAGGCAGCAGAGTAGGTTGCACGGAACCCTGCAAACTCTTAACCAGGTGCTCTGTCCAACAGTCCCTGCTCTGGCACTTTCCCATGCCTTAATTTGACCATCTGTAAAATGGAAAATATTGATAGCGCTTATATCATAGAGGTAGTATAAGAATTAGAATTTGAATAATGTTAAAAGTGCTTAAAACATCCAACATATAATAAATGCTATACACATGTTTGTTAAAATAATAAGGGAACATAAACACTCCAAAAGTCAGCGGTTTTCTTTCTTGTCTACATTCCTGATCAGAGAGAAGCCCCGGTTTTGCAAATACTAAATTTGATGACTATTTAACCATTCCCTGGAAATTTATAAGGAATGGAGGCTCTTGTAGGAAAGTTCTAAGGAAACACAGATGATGTCAAATGCTTCAGAAAAAATTGGGACATTAAAGCTGCCCCCTACCTCACCCATTTCACCCTGAGTATTATTTTGTATATTCTCAAACTCATCTCTAAGATATGTCATATTTTAGAAAAGAAATCCTTCCTTAACAGCCAAACCATACAGATAAATGAGGCTATACTTTAAATTAAAATTTGAATATATTTTAGAAAAACCAAACATTTCAAAATTCACTGAATATAATAAATGAATAAATTTCTTATTTATTTCAAACTCTGTTTAAAAAAATAGACATAGATACGAATTGGAACATATTTTATAGAACTCTTTCAAGAAATATTTATTCAAAATTGTATCCATCTACATCAAATTTCATCCTTTAAAATGTGTTATTGTTTTACCTCCTGTTGACAATTAACACATGACATTATATACTTATATATACTGATCTTTTTAATATATAATTTGTCTAGTAAGTACATAAAAACATTCATTCACAATGCCTGATAAAATTTTTAGAATTGTGACTTTGAGCCAAGATGGAGGCATAGGTGGATATACTGTGCCTCCTTGCACAACCAAAGAAAGGACAATAACAAATTCAAAAACAAAAACCAACCAGAACTGAAAGAAAATCAAACTGGATGGAAGTCTGACAACCAAGGAGTTAAAGAAGAAACATTCATGCGGACTAGTAGGAGGGATGAAAATGGGCAGCTGGGGCAAAGAGGACTCACAGCAAGGTGTTTGGCTGCAGGACCAGGGTAGGCACAGTGACACCTGGAGGAGAAGGTAGTCTAACATTTGTATGTGGATAAACTGGGGGGGACAAACTGGGGAGCAAGACAGACTGTGCAACCCAGTGTTTCAGTGTGGGGAAATAAAGCTTCAAAACCACTGACTGAAAAAACCTGTGGGGGTTTTGGTGGCAGGAGAAACTCCAAGCCTCACAGGAGAGCTCATTAGAGAGACCCACAGAGTCCTAGAACATACACAAAACCACCCACCTGGGAATCAGCACCAGAAGGGCCCAATTTGCTTGTTGTTAGTGGAGGAAGTGACTGAAAGCTGGCAGAGAGCTGAACAAGGGGCATTGTTCCCTCTCCTACCACTCCCCCACCTACAGCACCACAACACAGCAAAGTGAGTTGTCCCACCCTGGTGAATACCTAAAGCTCTGCCTCTTACAACATAACAGGTGTGCCAAGACAAAAATAAAATGTGGCCCAAATGAAGGAATAGATCAAAACTCCAGAAAAAATACAACTAAGCGATGAAGATTAGCCAACCTACCAGATGCATAGTTGAAAAAGTTGGTAATCAGGATGCTCACAGAAATGGTTGAGTGTGGTCACACAATAGAGGAAAAAGTGAAGGCTATGAAAAGTGAAATAAAGGAAAATGTATAGAGAATCAACAGTGAAGGGAAGGAAACCAGGACTCAAATCAACGGTTTGGACCAGAAGGAAGGAATAAACATTTAACCATAATAGAATGAAGAAACAAGAATTCCAAAAAATGAGGAGAGGCTTAGGAACTTCTGGGACAACTTTAAATGTTCCAACATCCAATTCACAAGGGTGCCAGAAGGAGAAGAAGAAGAGCAAGAAATAAAAAACTTATTTGAAAAATAATGGAGTAGAACTTCTCCAATCTTGAAAAAGAAATGGACTTCCAGGAATTCCAGGAAGTGCAGAAGGTCTCAAAGAAGTTGGAACCAAGGAAGCACACACCAAGGCACCTCATAATTATATCACCCAAGATTAAAGATAAGGAGAGAATCTTAAAAGCAACAAGAGAAAAGGAGAGAGTTACGTACAAAGGAGCTCCCATAAGAATGTTAGCTGATTTCTCAAAAGAAACCTTACGGGCAATAAGGGGCTGGAAAGAAGTGTTTGAACCCATGAAAGGCAAGCACCTACACCCAAGATTACTTTATCCAGCAAAGCTATCATTTAGAATGGGAGGGCAGATAAAGTGCTTCCAGATAAGGTAAAGTTAAAGGAGTCCATCATCACCAAGCCCTTATTATATGAAATGTTAAAAGGACTTATCTAAGAAAAAAAAAGAAGATCAAAAATATAAACAGTAAAATGCCAACAAAATCACAACTATCAACAACGGAACCTAAAACACAAAAACAAAAACAAAAAGGAACTAAGCAAACAACTAGAACAGGAACAGAATCAGAGAAATGGAGACCACATGGAGGGTTATCAGCGGGGGAGTGGGAGGAGGAGAATGGGAGATAAGGTACTGGGAATGAGAAGCATAAATGGTAGGTGCAAAATAGACAGGGGGAGGTTAAGAATAGTATAGCAAATATAGGAGCCAAAGAATTTATATGTATGACCCATGGACATGACCTAAGTGGTGGTGGGGGGATGTGGGTGGGAGGGAGTGTGTAGGGTGGAGGGGGATAAAGGTGGGAAAATGGGAAAACTGTAATAGCATAATCAATACAGTATATTTTTTAAAAAGTTTTAGAATTGCATTTAATTTTATTTAAATTACCAAAATTTTATTTCAGTTTGATATGCACACTCATGCACAATTAATGAAAGATAATTTTCCCCTTTATTATAATTCTCACTTGATATATAACATAATTTACCTACATAATACATTGAATTATTTAAAAAGAAGCCCTAAGAGTCTCCTGTAACGTTTTCGTTCTTTTTTAATTTGTCGTAAAAATCAACAAAATCATCATGTGGCTTAGTTTAAGCAGAACTGTTTTGTTTCATACCAAATATCACTTCATATCTATACATATCAAAGTTTCATATCATTTATGAAATTTGTTCTTTCCTTCTTACAATTGTTTTCATTTGAATGATAAATTATATGGTCAGTCTAATTTTTTTATCATATTAATCATGGTTTGAGTACTTTATTCTTGGTATGTACCTGGAATTTATATATATAAAATATAAAATATAATATATATTATAATACAAAACAGAGGCTATTATATATTATATATTATACACATTTAATATATAAATATATTATATATTCATATAATATATATTATTATATATAATATATAAATATTTATATATTTATATATTACATATAATAGCCTCTGTTTTATTATTATGTTATATATTAACTTTTTTCTCTGTAAAACTTATATTTAATATAAATAAGATTAAATGCTTTTTTAAATGATACTTCTATGGCTTTATTTTCCTCTCTAGCATGTGCCAGGAGCTCCAGGATTTTCTTGTCAGTCTCACTAGTCGTTTCATAAACTCTCATCAGGCTTTTACACTTGAAAATTAGCAGGAGTGAATTAATCACAGCATCTTATGTCTCCATCACCTGATCTTGTTTTTCTCTCATACTTCCATGGGAAATCTGCCATCAGCTCTAGACTAGGATTTATGTCTTCAACAAAGAACAGTCTCAGAGTTCTGTGGAAAAATATTGTTCTAGGTACTTAAGATACTATTACTTCTAAAAATAGATCCGTGGAATTAGGCTACTTACTGATGGCATCACTTAGAAAACTTTCTCACTGTTGCAGTGGACAAGTTCAGTGTTTCCCAGAACTTCTTACTCAAGAAGTTGACAACTTCATTTAACCACTCATCCAAGATCAAGCTGAGCAATATTTAATTACATAGGACTGATTGAATGGTTAAAGGACGATTACATGCATTTATTTGGAACATTGTTGAGTTTACTATTTTCCAAATATATAAGGAAATCTCTTTGTTTCTTGTGCTATCAAGGAATCATAAGAAATTAGTAGACAGTACTTTAAATTAAAAAAAAATCTTTAAATGATATTTTATTCTGTCAACCTTTTTTCAAAATCAGAAACTCTTTCTTGAGCCCTGGCTGGTGTGGCTCAGTGTATTGAGTGCCAGCCTGTGAACAAAAGGGTCACTGGTTCAATTCTCAGTCAGGGCACATGCCTGGGTTGCAGGTCAGGTCCCCAGTGGGGGGCATGTGAGTGGCAACCACACTTTGATGTTTCTCTCCCTCTCTTTCTCCTTCCCTTTCCCTCTGTCTAAAAGTAAACAAATAAAATTTTAAAAAAGAAACTCTTGAGTCCTTTTGCTTTCTATGGCAAGAGATTTATTAAGAATCAGTCTTTTTTATCAGAATATAATGAAAGAATTTGTTATTCAACTAATATCTTCTCTGTAATATCACATCTGAGAAGGATGCTGATTTAATCAGGTAGGACAAACTACTTTGAGGTCAACTAAATGGAGCCAACACTTGAGAACCCTCTCAGAAAGACTCCCCTGGCTTGTAGGGTCCCAGTTTTATGAGTGATGGATAAAGGTACCCTCCAACAGGCAAGGAACCTGAGTATTTCAGGCACCTTGAGAAGAAAAGAATACTCCTGAATTCATGGATATCACAGGTAACAGTCTGGTGGAGAGATTTTCTTAAATTTGGTTTCCTAGAGTTAAGAGAGAATATAATGGAAGCTTTTATTACTAGTGCAATCTATTTTCTTATAAAGACCTCTGGCAAATTTAGGAAAATTCATCTGTAAATAAATATTCTGCCTCCACCTGTGTAAATCATAAGGCCCAACCTAAACTTTAGTTTGAGTAACCTGTCATTGACATAACTTTTGAGTCACAAAGTGGTAACTGTTAAAAATTGAAATAAGCAAACAAAATTACTAGATATCTTTAATGAAAAATTGCATTGTTTAGAATACATCCTTATAGATGATTCCCTTCTTTCCACGCTGATGGGGTATTTTATAGCTCTTTAGGTTGCAGATAACATATACACAGGCAAATAATTCTGATCTATGGACATGTAAATAAATTCTTTATAATGGATATTCTATTATCTTCTCCACCCTCATAGAGAAAGTCAGTTTTATGTCTATTTGTTCATCATTTTTACTTTGCTACATATAAATCCGTACTTCCTGACTTCTCCTTTGAGCTCATTGTTTCATTTGCTTATTTTCCCCATTAAAACTGAGTTAAAACCTTTAACACATGAATAAAAATGTGTGAAGTAATTTTATGTTTCCTTGCACAAGTTATAAACTAAAATTTATGTGTTTAAGTGACTCAGACTTCATCTGCTTTATTCTCCTTAGCATAGCAGAGATGCCTTAAATTTCAATGAGCCTAATTACCATAAACATGATATTTTCTTTGTGATGACCTGAAGTCAGGTCTAATATCTTACTTACCAAGCTTATACTATTAAATCATTCTATTCTAAAGGCTGTATCACTGTATGCCTGCTGCTCCTTGGCTATATCCCTGGGCCCATTAACTGTCAGTTGAGTCAATGTCAAGTGAAGAAGTTTGAATGTTAGTGAGCAAAGCTATACTAAAGATCATAGACTAAGTCACAGGGATCTATTCATCTAGCTTGCACCCCATGTCAATTTCCAAGAAAGAATCACATTTCATCCAGGTGAGACTACTCAATTAACAAGAGCATGAAGCTTGACAGCACATGGCATGTATAAGGAAACTGTTAGTGGGGACTAGGCTGTATATGGGAGCAAGACACGCAATTAATTGAAAGGAAAATTATGAAATATATGTAAAGTTTACCTTGTCTTCCAAAATAAAAATATATCTTTTTATTTTAAATGGTTACTTCGTTATTTACCTTTCAGTATATTTTAAAAGGCAAGACACTCTAGCCTAACTAATTGAGTATATTTAGCAATAAAAAGCTGAATTTCAAATCACTTAGTGGGCATATAGATTCTGCAAGGTTTTTCTTTTCTTATTTTACTGACTTCAAAAAAGTCTAGATTTTAGACTAGCAAACTTTCCTCTATTTGTAATAAATGCCCTTTTTACTTTCCATGTACATAAATGCTAAATAAGTCTATTTACTTCCCAGGCGCTGTGAATTTTATTATATCTCTAAATATAGCTTATTTTTTAAAAGTGTTTTCCAATCTAAATTTAATATGAAGGTGATGAGTAAGATTTCCCAGGATGTTCTGAGTAACTCTGTACCTCAGCTGGACCTAATGACATTTTACCATTTGGCATTGTTTTTAATGCATATTTTAAATGATTCATTTCTTGAACTGCTGATCAGTAATTTCTAAAATAGTTCAATCAAATTATGCACATTTGAAGTTCTTAGTGTTCCAATTACCTTTTCCTCAGTAGTTTAAAATTTCAAACATTTATAGAAAACATTATATTCAATCGATCTGTGCTATTTTTCACAGAAAAGTTAGAATTTCTGTATTCATGTTGCTTATGTTGTTTGCTTAATTCTATTTTTGCTAGGAAAGTACTTTTGTGTCATCAGAAAATAACAGCAGTTCTACAAAGCATCTTTCAATTTGGATTGTCAAGGCATTGTGGTCACTGGAGTGTGAAGGTAGATGGAAGAAAGAAGCATGATTGCTGGTTACAGATCTGTTCAACTCTAGTTTCATATTGAGAATCACAGCTGAAAAACAAGTCAATTAACTTACTGAACTTAACTCTAGCCTTTGATTTCAGTCATGGAGATAGAGTTGTTAAATCCTTACATCAATTCTACGGTTTGAATTAGACTTGGAACTATATCTTAGATTCCTTGATTAAGAAGTGGTGATTTGGGGTGGGGTGGAGGGATGGGGAGAAAAGGCATACAACTGTAACTGAATAACAAAAAAAAATTAAAAAAAAGAGGTGGTGATTTGTTTTCCTCATAATTATACAATGTGAGTTAATATTGAAGCTTATGTTATTCATTTCTTTAATTATCAAGCAGAATTATGTAATAATAGTGAGTTTCCTTTGTCTCAGAATGCATGATGTTTGCTTTTTACTTAAAAAATAAGTGCAAACACTGTAATTTTACTTGTCTGAGAAACTTTGTATAAGCCATAAGAAAGAAATCAATAAATACCCATGTACTATGAATTAGTGGCTGATTCTATATTGACAATACATAAAGAGGTGGGCAAAAGTAGGTTTATAGCTGTGAGTGACATTCTTTTGCATTAATAAAGCTATTGTAATAATCAAAACCTGCAAGTTTTTTTTTCCATACTAACAACTATAAACCTACTTTTTTTCACCTTGTATATTTGGTGACACAAGGTCAGAAAAAAAATGAAGCAATTGTAAAATGCTTAGTTGTTGGGAACCACCCTGCCTGGTTTCAGAGGCTGTAACCCCTCATGGGTTAAGGCTGAGTCAGACTTGGGACCATAAGCCACTAAGGAGACAAAGCTTATCTCCCAGGCAGGGGCACCACCTCTGCCCACTTCACCCTGCTTGGCCCTGAGCTTGGCCAGTTAGCCAATGACGGGTAAGAATCCTCAAGGGAGGATCAACCTAAAACAGGCTCTGGTCACGGAAGAGGCCTACAGGGAAGGACTTGGGGGGCTGTGGTAAAAGGGGGTGATGGACCCTCGCCCCTCGGCTTTGAAATAGCCTGAGTCCTCAGTCTGTCTGCAAGAAGTCTCCTAATCTCTTGGCTGCTTTACTTCCCTGTCTGACTTGAGCCTGAAGCAATAACAGAGGGTGGTGCAGTCCTGTGCTGGGAGGGGTGGATTCCCTGGGGAATCAGGCCTCAGGAAAATACATACATTCCTGTGAAATTTACTTAATCTGTACCCTCAGCTTAAAAGATAAGGGTCCAGACCTGAGATGAGTCTGGCGCCTAAAGTTTTATGGCCCTCTAACTAATTGGCTGTAACTCAGAATAAGCCCTCAAGGTTCTCTGTAAATCCTGTATTGTTTAACCCTTACTGGCTGACAATGATTGATGAGCTTTATCTGTATTCCTATGGAATGAACCTAATAAAAGCCCATAGAGAGAAAGGATCAAGGCCCTTCTCCTTTGAGAGATTGGCCACCTTTCCTCCCCAAGCAGATCATGTCTTGGTAGTCTTTTTCTTCATCAGTGGCAGACCCGGGGGGCTGCGTTAAAGCCCCCGCGACACTTAGTTGATAAAAGAACGACTTTTATATACTTTGTTTTAAAAAATACCTGCAATGACTTCTGATACCAACTACCCTGAATCAGGCCAAACTTTATAGTTTAAGGGCACAGTATATACAGGAGAACTGCCCTCACTTTAGACACCAGCTACTGTCTGGGGTTTCTTAGTACCATCCTCAGGTCTAAACTAACTGGCTCCTAATTCGTGGTTTCCCATTACCTGCTCAGGTTGTTAATTTGCTAGGACAACTGACACAACATGAGAAAGCACTCAGCTTATAATTACAGTGTCATTGTAGAAAAGGATAAAAATTAGAACCAGTCGAATAAGCGCATAGGATGAGGTTTAAAAGCGGGTCGAAACATAAAGATTTCTAGAGTCCTCTTTCTGTGGACTCAGGATGTGTAACCATCATGACATATCAGTGGCTGACAATATGCAAAGGACTGCCAAGCAGGGAAACTCACCATGATTCAATGTTCAGAGTTTTGATTGGATTGGAATTTGATTATATAGGAATACTTAAGTAAATCATTGTCCACACCTTTGAATTTGATCTCCAGCCTATTTATTTCTTCTCAGTGATCAAGCTTAGTGATCAAGTGATCACATGACTCAAAGCCCCAAAACTCTAATCACAAGATTGGTCTTTCTGTCCTGAACAGCCCCCATCCTGAGCCATCGTGTTGGCATAAGCTATCCAGGGACTCACGGTGAGTCACTTTGCTAGCATAAACCATAATGAATAAAAAAGACACTCCTATCACTCAGGAAATTCCAAGGATCTAGAGGCTACCTCCTAGGAACAATGGACAATGATCTTCCTAAATTAATGACATCTGAAGGGATTCTTGGAACTAAAAAGACCCCAAATAAACAATGTAGTCTTGAGAAAAAAGAACAAAACTGAAAGCATTACCTTTCTAATTGCAAATTATATTATAAATTTATAGTAACCCTAACAGTATAATATTGGCATAAAACCAGACACATAGATAAATACTTACCTTAAAATCCTCAGAGAGTTTATACTAAATAGAAACACACATATGAATAAATGTGAAAAACTATGTAATTAAAAATCTAACATAATCATCAAATGATCCATACCAGAAAACACTAAGATACTAACACATTTTAAAATTTATTATAAATCAGAGTATTAAGTATAGAAAAAATCCAAAGCCAAAGTCATTAGATAATTGTATGTTCATATGTTTTAATCAGCAAGAAAGTGGATGTTTGGACAGGAATAATTATATTCAATGTGTATTTTTTGGCACTGACAATATTTATGATTTTCATTTTTTATTTATTTTAAAAATTATTTTATTGTTGTTCAAGTACAGTTGTCTGCATTTACCCCTCACCACTCTACCCCCCACCGCAGCGGTCCTAACCTCCCTCCCCAACTTCCACACCCCTCTTGGTTTTGTCCATGTGTCCTTTATAGTTGTTCCTGAAAACCCTTGCCCCCTTCCCCACCTTTGTCCCTTCTCATCTCCTCTCTGGTTACTGTCAAATTGTAGATGTTATTGACATTTCAAAAATATTCCAGTCTTTCAGTAGTGAGAAAAATATTGTCATATGTAAAAATTTAATTTTATATCATAAAATGACATGTTTTTTATAATTTAATGTAAATGATTTGATGTTGCCCTATACCTGACAAACTATCTTGAAATATTATTGCTGCATTTGGCTTATTTCACTGGATGAAGAATAAGGGAGTTGCTAATTGCTATTCCAAGTGATTCCAGAACATCAAATTTAATGTGCTGTTTCTAAATCTGAAGCATAGGCCTATAGAAGTCAAGTACATAAATGTAACAGCAGGAATTGAAATTGGCTAAAACCCCTGCCAAAGATTTTAATAATAGAGCTACATGAACCTTGACTATTTCCATTCATAAGATATTTGTAGAAATTTTTTCCCTTCATAAGGAATAAATCTTGAAATTCTTATTTAATTTTAAGCTTCAGTTAGACTCCAAACAAAATGTGAAATTCAAATGACATCATCTTTCTAACTGCTGAGATGCTCTGGAAGTTAACATCTTTTATATACCTAGCTATTATAGGCAACAAAAATCATGCAATCTATATTTCCTCCACTGTAATATCTGTAGTGATCAGAAGCTCATTAGATTTCTGATGTCTTTGATTATAAGGATTTAGCCCCCAAGAATTTTTACCATAATATCCCTGAATTCTATCTCACAATTAATGGCTTGAGGTTATATCCAGTTGACAGTAAACATTACATAATTGTATAAAACATAGCAAGAACTCTGAAAAAACAAATAAATGTATGCTTAGATATCATCAGAAGAGATACATACTCATCCCAATTGCTTCCAAATATGCTGTCAGAGACAGCTGATTCTAAAGAAAACTTATTGGAGAGTACAGAGGTGATGCTGGAATGTCCATTCAGGTAAAATCTTGGATTTCTATGTGATTCTGAAGGAGGATAAAAAAACTCATGTGTTCCCCAGACAGAATGTAAAGTCTTTACAGGCTATGGAAGTTATTGGGTGGGAATAATACCTCAAATATTATAAGTACAAGCAATTTTTATTTCATTATTTTTAATTAATTAACATTCATTTTTAAATTTATTGTTTAATAAAGCCCAGAGAGAATAGAAGGAAGGAAATAAACAAGATCAAACCAGGACATAACAGCATAGAGACTAAAACAACAAACCAAAGTATCAATAAATCCAGGAGCTGGTTTTTTGAAAAGATAAACAGAAGCCTTTGACAAGTTTTCAAGCAGACTTATTAAGAAAAAAAAGGGAGAAGGCCTAAATAAACACATTCTGAATTGAAAGAGGAGAGATTACAACTGATACCGCAGAAATACAAAGGATTGTGAGAAATTACTATAAACAACAATATGCCAAGAAATTTGAAAACCAGGGTGAAATGGACAAATTTCTAGCAAAATGTAATCTCCCAAAACTGAATGAAGAAAAAGGAGAAAGCTTGAACAGACCAGTAACAGCTCATGAAACTGAAGCAGTAATCAAAAAAACTCCCAGTACATCAAAACTCTGGACCAGATGGTTTCACAGGAAAATTTTACAAAACTTTAAGGAAGAGCTAACCACTATCCTTCCCAGACTATTCTAAAAAGTCCAAGAAGCCAGAAGACTCCCAAACTGTTTTTATGAAGACAGCACCATCCTGATTCTAAAACCAGATAAACAAACAACAAAGAAAGAAAACAACAGATCAATATTACTGATGAACATGACAGGTCAATATCACATAGATGCTAAAATCCTCAAAAAAATGCTAGCAAACTGCACCAAGCAACACATTACAAAGATCATATATGATGATCAAGTGGGATTTATCCAAGGGATGCAAGGATGGAGCAACATTCAAAAATCAATAAACATAATATATCACATAAACAAAAGGAAAAACAAAAATCACAATATCAGATCAATAGATGCAGAAAAAGTATTTGATTAGGTACTGTACCCATTTATGATTTTTAAAAGTTCTCAGAAAAGTGGGAGTACAGGGAGCATCCTTCAACATCATAAAGACCATATAAGAGAAACCTTAAGCCAACATCATATCAATAGGCAAAAACTAAAAGCTTTCCTACTAAGATATGGAACAAGACAACGATGTCCGCTTTCACCACTTCTATTCAGTATAGTATGGGAAGTACTAGCCACAGTGATAACACAAGAAAGAAAACTGAAAGGCATCCAAAATTGGAAACAAGGAAGTAAAACTGTCACTCTTTGCAAATGATGTAATAATGTACATAGAATACCCTATAGACTCCACCAGAAAACTACTCCACCAAATAAGCGAATGTGGCAAAACAGCAGAATTCAAAGTCAAAATCAGAAATCAAAAGTATTTTTAACACCAATAATGAAAAATCAGAATCAGAAATCAGGACAAATGTGTCTGTTATACATGATCCTTGACAACCTTTCTCCCTAATCCCCCCAATATCCCCTTCCACCCCGCCCTCTGGTTACTGTCAGTTTGTTTTTAATTTCAATGTCTCTGGTTATATTTTGCTTCTTAGAAGCAGAGTTCAAAACACTGGTAATCAGGATGCTCACAGAAATGGTTGAGTATGGTCTCAAAATTGAGAAAAAAGTGAGGGCTATACAAAGTGAAGTAAAGACAAATATACAGGGACCCAACAGTGTAGGGAAGGAAAGTAAGACTCAAATCAATGATTTGGACCAGAAGGAAGAAATAAACATTCAACTAGAACAGAATGAAGAAACAACAATTCAAAAAAATGAGAAGAGGCTTAGGAACCTCTGGGGTAACTTTAAATCTTCCAACATCCAAATCATTGGGGTGCCGGAAGTAGAAAAGGAAGAGCAAGAAATTGAAAACTTATCTGAAAACATAATGGAGAACTTCCTTAATCTGGCAAAGGAAATAGACCACAGGAAATCTAGAAAGCTCAGACAGTCCCAAAGAAGTTACACCCAAGGAAGCACACACCAAGGCACATCATAATTATATTACACAAAATTAAAGATAAGGAGAGAATCTTAAAAGCAGCAAGAGAAAAGGAGACAGTTGCCTACAAAGGAGTTCCCATTAGACTATCAGCTGATTTCTCAAAAGAAACCCTGTGGGAAACAAAGGGCTGGAAAGAAATATTCAAAGTCATGAAAAGCAAGGAACTACATCCAAGTTTACTTTATCCAGCAAAGCTATCATTTAGAATGAAAGGGCCAATAAAGTGTTTCCCAGATAAGATCATGTTGAAAGAGTTCATCATCATCAAGCCCTTATGATATGAAATGTTAAAGGGACTTATCACAAAAAAAGATGATCTAAAATATGAACAGTAAAATGACAATAAACTCACAACTGACCCTAAAACAAAACAAAAACAAAAACATAAATAAAGCAAACAACTAAACAGGAACAGAATCAATAAATGGAGATCACATGGAGGGTTATCAGCAGGGAAGGGTAGTAGGGAGATTGGGGAAAAGGGCACAAAGAATAGGAAGTATAAATTGTAGGTACAAAATTGACAGGGAGAGGTTAAGAATAATATAGGCAATGCAGAAGCCAAAGAACTTGTATGTACATCCCATGGACATGAATTAAAGGGGGAAATGCTGGTGGTGGGGGGTGCAGGGTGGAGGGGAATAGAGGGGAGAAAATAATCGGACCATGGTAATAGCATAATCAATAAAATATATTTAAAAAACTGTTTTTTAAATTTTTCACACTTTCTGATTATATTAAGTTAATATGTATAATACATTATCACTTAAAGTGCTGGTAAAATATTTTTAATATGTTTTTCAGTTAAACAACCATGAGAAACTCTGAATAAGTAATATTTTTTTTGCAAATCAGAATGGTTTTAGATTTTTTTCAAGAATAATAAAGTAAAAAGTTCATTTTTCTCAGCTTATTATTAAAAAATAAATTTAACTTACTACTACTACTTTTTGATATTTTGGTGCAAGGGAGGAGGACATGAATTGCAATGCGTTCAAAACATTGAGAGCCACTGCCATCACTGAACTTCTTCAGTTTCTGTTTATTGATACACATAAATAAAAGTTTCAACTATTAATGTCTAACAGAAACAAAAAATGATTATAATGAATGTTTTATTCTAGCAATAGATTTAAACAATCTCTTCAGAGATACAATCATATAACACTTATATTCAATACTTATCAATATTTGTTGTAGCATATGATGTTTGGTTCAAATATTTTTTAACTTTAATATTAATAATAACTCAGCCCTGAAGAAATTCCTTAAAAATTAAAGTGATATATTAGCATGACAAATTTTAAAAATTAATAAATAAATGTCCATCTCTATTTTGTTGCATAGAAATGTTATGGGTAGACAAATTAATAATTTATCATCATAAAACTACATTAAATTAGTGTGAATTTCTATGCAGTGAAATGAAAATAAAATTTTAAAAGAAATAAGACTTTTGACTGTTAATGAAGATATAATTTTTAATAAATTGCATTATGAATCCATTATTGTATATTGAGTGCAGTATTATTGAAAAAGTCAATATTAATATTATCAGGTACTACATTTTTGCAATAACACAAACGTTGATTAAATATTTTAGATATCAATTTGTACATTTCAAAAAGAAATAATTGTGTCTTCATACAAGTAATGTAAATTTGAAAACAACAGGGATAAAGGGACTAATTTAATCAGCTATCTACTTTTAGCAGTCATAAAAAATAAGTCTAAGTTTATTGTTCAATATTATATGAATTTAAAGTCAAGATATATCTAACAATAGCCAGGGGGGAGTGGGGAGGGGACAGTGAGGAGAGGGGATTACAGGAACTACTACTATAAAGGACACATGGACAAAATCAAGGGGGAGGGTGGAGGTGGGAGAGGGAGGTGGGTTCGGCTGGGGTGGGGTGGAGGGATGGGGAGAAAAGGCATACAACTGTAATTGAATAATAATAAAAATTTTTTTTTAAGTCAAGAAATAAAAATTATTGTACTTGGGCGAAATTGGTTGAAAGGTTAAAAGTAAGTATGGCTGGATTGTTAATCCTCATGGAAGTCAACTTTGGCTGTGCTTCCCAAGTTTGCAGGTTTGTGGGGACTGTGTGATTAGTTCCAACCAATGAGTAGGAGCCACTAAAGAAGAGCTGAGCTGCTTTTCCATTTCACTCTTTCCTTCTTCAATGAACTTGGGGGCTATTGGTTATAATGGCATAGTTTTATATTTCAGGAGAACCTACAACCTTGATCACACTTTAACTGTGCAAGAAATAAATTTAGTGATATTAAGTAACTGGTTGTATGTTATTTATTGCAGCAGTATGCATTATTCTGACTAATACAGACACTGGTAGTTTGGAGTGCAATATTATTATATTGAAAAACCAAAGAAAATATTTATTTACTATTTGATCAGTGAGGAGCAAGGAAAATGTTGTTATTGCCTGGAAAGGTGGAAATCCATATTACTGAAGCTAAAGAATTTGGTCCACATATCATTTAATATAAGGGACAGAAAAAAAAGACTGAGGTGAAGTGTCAGACATTGAAAATAGTTACTTGATGATTTGAAGTATTTTAGTTAAAGCAAGACATCATTTCTATTTACTGAAGCTGGAAACACCAAGAGAGGAGCAGGTTTGATGTTGGTGAATATCAGATATTAAGTTTTGGGTACTCTAGGGTAAATGGAAGAAGTCTAGCTTCCTTACCCAGATGTCTGGGCAACTAAGGGAAACAGTTTCCATAACCTTGAGAATGGGCCTGATAAGTAGTGTTCTCATAGCCTTGAGACTGGGTGGGATAAATGGTTCCCAAGACACTAAGTGGGTTTGCATGTGCAGAATCTCACTGTTGTATAATGTATACTGGCTTGCTGCCAGTTTTGTCTTCCTTTAGTATAGAAGGTATTTGAGGCTCCCTGCTGGGGAACACACAGCTTGCAACATTCGTGGATTGCCCCGCCCTTGAATAAAAGTGTGTCAAACATCCCCAGGGCTCCACCCATTTTCTTCCATCTGCCGGAATCCAGGAACGTGCCAGGCCTTGACAGGCTGCAAGACAGGTACATTAAGCTTAATCTGCTAAACATCCACAGAAATTGGATTTTTGTATTAATCCGTAGAGTTTTCAAACATTTATAGATTGAAATACAATAAATATCCTTAAAGGAAACTAGAAAGGAGCTGTCAGTATTATGGAAGAAAGAAATGGAAAAGGGAGACAATGGAGGAGAAAAGGGAGGGAGGGGAGGAAAAGGGTGGGGAGAGTACTAAGGAGAGTGGTATGGAGGCAGGAAGAGGAAGAGGAGCAGAGGAGTGAGATAGAAAAGCAAAACTGAGAGAGGAGAACTTGTGCGCTAAGTGAGGGTTTTAAGAGAGAGAATGTGAGACCAATTTTGACGAATGTTGCTGGTCAGGAAATTGTAATTGGTCAGGAAACATGAGAATCCTAGTGCATTTGACACGATATATTGAATAGAGGTTGGTATCCTCAGTGAAGGAGATTTGTGCCTGATGATCTCCATAATTTTTTCCTGTGTACTAAATTATTTCTGTGAGTTTGGCACATTGGAAATATTTAATAATCTACATACATTACCAGTGGCTTCATCTAGACTGTTACTGAGTATTTCACCAAGCCTTATTGTTTCTCTTAATCTTATAGCTACTGTTAAACAGTACCTTTTTAAATGGCTTTCTATAAAAATTATTGGGTGTTTCAACTATTTTTTGTCAGGACCTTTACATCTACATAGTTAAGCTTCCAATTTTAGACTCCTAGAGTGCTTTAACCTCCACTTTTCTCTTTGATCTCTTCTACAGTGTGATACAAGAATGAGCTAAAAACATGATTGGATTGTGTAGCTCCATAAACTATGTCCTGAGGTGAGGCCTCTGAAACACTGCAAGTCATTGGCTTGTACTGCAGTAAATTGCACTACCCAACAACACAAACCTCTATATCCTTTCCTATGAATGTTTAAATAAGAGCTTTTATTGAAGAATTTTTCATTGAATTTTGGATTTATAGCCAATGAATGATTTGAATTTTTCTGAAATACAGGTTAAACAAATTAATACAATAAGACAAGTTAAACAGTACACTGATTTATTTCATGTTGATATTGTTATTTCCTAGATGCATATGTTTTACGCAAAATGTTAAACAAGTAATAATTATGGACCTTTTTGGTATTTAACCTCAAATTATTAATGTCTCTTTTTTAATAGTTTATTTTTACTGTAATTTTTCCATTTACCATTTAATACCTCATATTCTCTTCCACCTAAAGCTCCCCTTCCCCACCCCCACCACAGGGAACACCACACTTTTGTTTCAGTTGTGTCCATGAGTTCTTCATCTTTTTTGTTCTACCCCTCTGTCCCCAACTACCCCACCTAGATCTGTCAGCCTGTTCTCTATTAATTAGTCTGTCTTTATTTTGCTTGTTAGTTCAGTGTTTTTATTAGATTCCACATGTGAGTGAAATCATATGGTATTTCCCCCTCTCTGACTAGCTTATTTCACTTAATATAATGTTTTCCAGGTCCATCCATACTGTTGCAAAGAGTAAAATTTTTTTTAATTAAAAGTGATTTGAGATTGGAAATATTTTGCTATTTACCTTCATAGTATCCAAAATAATGAAACATTAAAAAATACATGTTGTTGGATTCTGCACAGGCATCTTTTGGGTTGGAAGGAGAAATATGCAAACAATGGGGAGTTTATTCATATAGTCTTATTCATATAGTCTTCAAGTCAAGTTGAGAACTTTCACGTGATGAAGTTTCTGGAAATAATTTGAAGCAAACTCTGATGGTAATATTTCTGATGCTATAGCATAAAAGTCACCTCTACCTTAGGGCTACTTCCATACTGGACACATATATTTTACTTCTAATGTCTTCAGTTGTGAAACATTAACATAAAAATGGTAATAATAAAAAAATATAAATACATTGTATACATTTCTGGACATAGAAAGGATGGAATGCTCTATTCCTGGTGATTGTGCTAAAAAATTCAGTCATTTCTACCCCCAGCAAGAGTAGATAAGTAGAAAAATACACAGGGTCTGGCAGAAATAATGCCCCATTTTTATTACAAAATCATAAGCATGTTGTTCATTATGTCACACTCAAGCACATCATGTGACATTTTAGGTGAAATGTTCAAATTAAAACTATAAATTACTACACCAATATTATTAGCCTACCAAGCATACTGAAGCAAGTGTTATGTTTGCCAGACCCCATAGACTCTATACAGTGAAGAAAATAGGAGTAAAGGGCTAGAGAAAAAGTAATTGCCAGGAAGTTGGGGAAATGATTAACACAAAAAATAACACAGTTATTATCATAGAAAATAGTCAGTAGTAAATAAATTCAATTAAAACATTAAGTCAAGATCAATAAACCCCATAATATAAAGACTAAAAAGATTTAAAAGTCTGCTACAGATAGAGATTGTGAGCAACCTCCAAATTACCTAATTTCCTAGACAGTGACGTATGGGGTTATCTTGAAAGATGAGGTCAGCAAGAGAACTCTGAATGTTGTCTTGGGAGATGAAGACTAACCAAAAACAAGACAGAGAAATAGATCAATGGAATAGATTCATTTTGTTCTCCAGAATGAACTAATGATCAGCTCCCTATTGAGATGGACTTAGAATTTATCAGTCTCATAAATATTTATAAGGTTCTTTCCTTATACAAAAAATTAGGTTTATGTCTAATTATCTTAGGAAATCTGGTTAAGATTTTTGACTGTGGTATGTTATATAATTTTGAAAATGCCAATTTGCAATCATTTCCAGTGGAAAAATCACACTTGATAATATTAAAAATATGGTGGTCTTTAGTGTTCAGAGAGAATTCTTTCACTGCCTAACAGATGAAATATCTTAATAGGAATATCTTAATTATCCTACTTGTTGAGAGAAAGGTAGTCATCAGTTACTTAATTAGTTATGAGGGTAGGAGAGAGAATAGTTTGCAGTCCTTTGAAAAGTAAAATTCCACATCTCTGTAGGTACTAAATTATAGGGGAATCAGATTAAGTTTATTTGTGATATCATGAAGTTTATTGAATCTTATTGTAAAACAATGGTTAATAAAGTCCCATGTCCCCTAAATTGGATAATATGTGGATTTCATTTCATTAAAAATAAAACCCCTTAGAACTCTGAAAATATGTTTTTGAAACTATTTGGGGTGTGAGTTCCATATGTCTCAGTCTTACACAAATTGATTATAATAAATTGAAACTTCAATAACTCATTTACAAGAATCTCAGGACTGCAATACAAATAAATATAAAGCAACTTAGGTTTTATATATTAGTTTCTGGGACCTTAAATTAGCCTGACCTTATCTCTAAGACAAGGTTTCACTCTCAATATGTTGGTAAACAATGTTTCTGTGCCTTAGAGAATGACCCAGGCCCTGGATGTTAGTTATTTCAGTGAGATGCCAACACTGGAA
This sequence comes from Desmodus rotundus, assembly GCF_022682495.2. NCBI lineage: Eukaryota > Metazoa > Chordata > Mammalia > Chiroptera > Phyllostomidae > Desmodus > Desmodus rotundus. The sequence continues at coordinate 62,798,821 of NC_071394.1, forward strand.
ACTTTATAAAGGCTAGTCAGCCCTCTCTCCTGGAGGCACTCACTTGGGCATTGTTTTGAATACAGTATAATCCAATATTTAACTAGTTACTCAAGTAGCAAATTAGTCATGAGAAAATATGGATGAGATTGTTTTTATTATTATTTGACTGTTCAATGTACTTTTTGTTTTTAATTTTCTTACCTATTGCTTTCTTATTTATTCTATGTATCTACTTCCTATTAAAAACAATAATTTTAAATAGATGTATTTGGTGAATTGAACTTGGTTCAATTTGCATTTTATATAACATTGTGGAGGAATTTTTATAACACAACAGAAGATGAAATCTGGTTTCTCTCCCTTAGTGGATTTACAATTTGCTAACACTGCTATTTCTTCCCTGACAGCTACCCCAGAAATCTCATATATGCTGAGGTAGCACATCAATATGAAAACAACTAAAATAACAAGAAACTTCGAAACATAGTTTTCTTTCATAGAGATACATTCTTTTGCTCCACTTAATTATCCTTTAATAAAAAGTAATATTTTGGCTTTATGCAAAAGTAAGTGAGATATTTAATTCTGCCATGCATATCTGGTGATCTGTTGAGAATGCAGTCAGAACCAATGAGGAAACTATTTAGCTGAAATATGTAAAACAAACTCAACAATCATTTGTCTGTGTTACCTAATGTTCACCAAAGAACCTTAAGGCATATAAAATGCAATCCATTAACTTTCAAAGGATCCCATAGGAAGGTAATACAGATTCGCATTCAGGGATCACCATGTTATATGCATCGATTTTCTTTCACCTGACCATGAGCCCCCGGAAAGATTTTAATTCAATGCAAATCTAGAACTCCAAAGTTTCAGATTTAAAAATAGGAATATACATATGAAATAAAATTATTCCACAATCCTATAGTGACATCTTTAGAAATCAAGCCACTAAATAAAAGTGTTACTATTCATTTACCAGATTAATCAAGGCTTCAGGAGAAAATGGGATGCAGAATGCAAGGATAATTCTCCCAAGGAAAGTCTCCATGTAGAAACTTCAGCAGCATCAAGATTTGTCTGTCTCACCTTATTCTTGGTGTAAATACCGTACCATAAATACCTCAAATTCTTTGATGGCATTTTATCAGTTCTGAAAAGTTCTGCTGGAGTGCTTGCTGTCCTGCAGGCTTTTTTAAAAAACAGAATTTATATGTAGATGGGTCTCTTGGACAACTACCCACAAGGAAGTATGTGTGTAAAGAGGAAGGATTGACTGAGAAAGTGAATCTTGCATTTGCTAATCAAGCAAAATATTTACGTGTCTTGGAAGAGGCAGATGGAAAAATTTTTTACAATATGTCAGTGGGAAAGTGAAAAGCCCTTATGCCTTTCTTGGGGAAGCATGGCTTCTATATTGTTTCTCTCATCGTTCTTATGTCTTAACATTTCTATTTTTCTAAAGAGCAAGAACTGTTAATAAAGAATTCAGATGATCTCAACTTGGGCATATATAATGAATCATCCATAGACTTGGTGGCTTAAAAACAAACATTTATTTCTCAAAGTTCTAGATGTTGGGGCACTTAAGACCAATGTCCTGGCAAATCCCGCATTGGATGAGAGCTCTCTTCCTGACTTATAAATGGCCATGTCTTCATATGGAGCAGGGAGAGAATGAAACAGATCCTCTGTCCTTTTTATGACACTAATCCCATTCATGAGGGGTTCACCCGTGTGACCTTAATAATTACCAGAGGCCCGACCTCCTAATATTGGCACATGAGAAATTAGAATTTCAGAATATAAATTTGAGGTGACCCAAACATTCAGTCCATAACAGAGGACAGACAAAATTTTGTAGTTAATGCAAGCTTTTAAAGATTTTTCTACAGATATGAAGAAATTTGTTCTCCCAACTATTATGGAGTCTTCTTCAATCTAATCTTGTATATATATATATATATATATATATATATATATATATATATATATATATAATGCATACATGTGAATATATTTATTATATTATATATAATATATTATATATTCATATATATGAATTATATATATAGTTCAAAACTTGATAATTTTATATTTCTGATTGCTTTGCACTTCTTATTTAATGCTCAGGGGATACTTCCATTTTTCCTGTGTCTTCAGATACTAAAAGTTAGCTTATATGAACCATTTTTAAACCTGAAACACATAGTAAGTTTCTTTGAGATCCTCAAATAAGTTTCAGTGCAGTTCAGTCTTTGTTCTGTATAGGACTGGTAAGAAAGTAAAACTCACAGACAAGAGAGAATAAGGAAAGCAGGAGAAGTTTATTAATTAAATTATTTCTTTGTTAAAATCTAAATATATAAATTTAAATGTCATATGAGAACAAATATGGGAATTGGATTTGGAGTCACAAACTCCCTTTTGACCTCCTTGGAGTAATATATTTCCTTTGTAATACTTTAATTTTTCAGGCCGTGGCTGAAGAATTAGCAGTCTCTGTACTTTGACCACAGACATGTAAAGAGCAAAGCAGATAGTGTGTGTAAAAATGAAAGTTTTATAAACTGGAAAACCATTAGATTTTCATAATACCTTTTAATTGTTTAGTAGTTTAATTACTGAGAATTTCTGAGTGGTTGCTATTCACTATGCATTCTGGAGGGCAGAGTTTACACAAGATTATGAAACATTAATGAAAAAAATCGCAGGTTCTTAAGTATTAAAAATCAGTCCTAAAAAGAGTAATGCGATTTAAGAAAGGTAAGAATAAATATTATGAAAAAGAAATACTCACTCTAATAATTCACTGACAGGGTTTTGTTGGCAATAGAAACTTTAAGGATCTTATGAAGACAAGAAGATATCACTGCAGCTAAAAGACTAAATACATGTTTTTTGTTGTTGTTGTTGAAGTACAGTTGTCTCAATTTTCACCCCACTATGCCCCCCGTCCTACCCATCTCTTCCTCCCACCCTCGGACCTAACCCCCCTTTGGCTTTGTCCATGTGTCCTTTACACATGTTCCTTGATGACCATTTCCCTATAATCTCCCTACTCCTCTCTGGTTACTGTCAGTTTGTTCTTAATTTCAGTGTCTCTGGGTGTATTTTGCTTGCTTGCTTGTTTTGTTAATTATGTTCCATTTATAGGTGAGATCATATGGTATTTGTCTTTCACCACCTGGCTTATTTCACAAATTGTTTTTTAGAGATCAAAGGACTAGCTCTGGCTGGGTTTGTTGTAGTATCATCCAGTACACAAAACTGTTGTGGGTTCAACCCCAGTCAGGGCACATATCCAGGTTGTAGGTTTGATCCCAATCAGGGTGTATATGGGAGGCAACCAAACAATGTCTGTCTGTCTCTTTCTCTTTCCTCCCCAACCTTTCCTCTCTTTCTAAAATTAATAAATATGTCCTTGAGTAAGGATTTAAAAATTATCCAATGTCTAGATTGCATTCTCAGCCCATCATCAACATCTGCATAGTTGCAGCTGGATGGTGGGCTCATTCTCAGAATCACATTCTGTTTCTGCCCAGTGCCATCTCCACTATTACTGTACAACTATCTCTCTCTCTCATATCTCTGACTCAAATTTTGGAGAGAATCATATTGGCACAGGTATAATTCTGATCTACTATGCAAAGCTTTCCTGCCCAGCAGCACTTATATATAGGCCACTGTCAAGCCCATAGAGTCTCTACCATTTCATATTTAGTCAGCTATTACCAAGGTGGCTGCTTTATCTGATTACAAACATAATGTCCAATTCCCAGGGAACCCTCTGAGCCATTTCTTTAGTCAAGGCTATGCATTTTTCAATCTTGATAAATGAAACTTACCATCCAGGCAGCCACCAAAACTGACCTGCTTCAAACTTGTGTAGACAAGTGAACTATCAATACAGCAATAAAAGACTGACAGCCTTGTTTGACAGCTAAAATAAAGAATTAATCTGTACCACTTTTCACACTGAATAGTTACCTTGACCTTCAAGACATGGTTGGTTATTATAGTTGATAGGTAAATAGCTCTCTGTTTCTTGAGATACACACTTGAGAAACACTAGCCATAGTGCAGTTATATTTTCTAAGTCTAAGAAAATGTGTTTGATAAGAAAGATTATTATTTCACATAAACATTTAAAAGATTTTGTCCATAATAAAAGGCTATTTAAATGTTGACCAGATTGAAGAAACCATGATCAATTTCTTTTATTCTGGATACACATTAAATTTTTACTTCATTTTATATTCTGGTTCATCTTTAACTATTAAAAACCTGGAATTTGGTTCAAATCTTTATTCCACAGGAATCTGGCCCTTTCTGATGGCTGTCTCCTCTGCTGGACTTGTCATACCTGTCTCATTTCCCCACAGGCTCCAGCTCTGCCTGGCACCCTGCTGGAGCGATGCTTCATTGCATCCTTCAGGTTTGGCTGTCTGCCTACTCTGTTCATGACAACCTTTTTTACTTAATAAACAATAACTTCATGTATTAAACATGCATCATTTCTATCCAAGACTGTTATTAAAATAAAACAACATACTCCATCTACATTAGTTATATGTTAAATATAGTTTTTAAGGATTTTTATTGGAATTTCAAAGGCTTCTTTCAAAGGCATTGTGAAGTTAGGAGTTGAAGGTCAAAGTCATTTTAATTCTGAACAGCATTCTTTTAAAACTTTGTTATTAACAAGGTCTCTTCTAAAGATCCTATTATATATAAATGTTTCAATCATGGTTCGTTTAAAAAAATAAAGATGGAAGGTCACAAGTGTTCATCTGATTGTCCTTGGAAATATGGAACTGTGAGTGAGATTAACGAAGTGTTTCCTTCTTCATTGTACTTTAGTCTCTAAAGGCCTGTTTCCACAAGATATGAATGGCTCTGCTTCAAGGCCATTAGAACAATATTTAGATTTTGGTAATGAAAACAAAAGAATTATACTCAAAGACTGAAACATATTTCAAAATAATGATATAATCATATCAACCAATGTTTTGAATAGCAAGCTGTGCTATTGTTGACAGATCTAATATTCCCTACTATCAAAATGGGAAGCTTGTTCACACTTTTGTGCGTCCTTTTACTCTCACAGTATAAGAACTGTAGCACTTCTCTGTTACCCATATCTGTATTTAGTGAGAAATATTGATGCTGGAAATATTACTAAAGTTTTCTATCACTATATTGACTCTAAAATTATCTTCTGGCTAAATATAAAATTAGTAATGAATCAAAACCATGAATGAAGGATAAACTTACAGTTATAAAATAAGTCACAGGGATATAATGCATAGCCCAGGGAATAAGTAATATAATCATAACTATGGACAGTGACAGTTACCAGATATTTTGAGGTGATCATTTTGTAAGTTATATAAATGTTGAATTTCTATGTTTTACACATGAAACAAATACAATATTACATGCCAACTATAATTAAAAATACTTGTTTATTTATTTTTATTTTTAATTTATTTTTATTTTTATTCAGTTACAATTTAAAGTCTGTGAATGATTACACAATAACAGCTTTCCCATGTCTTTTCAAATTGTTTAAAAAGTTATGATGTAATAATATATTTTTTTCTAAATGAAATGTACTGGGTATAAATACAACTATTTCAAGAGGCAAATTGCATTTCCATCAATTGCTTTTGATTTCTGTATATCTGAATCTTTTTTATATGTGGCAATACTTTAAAGCAATGTATAACCAAGGCAATTGCCTTCATTACATTAACAGTTTGAGCAATGAGAGAATATGGTTTAATATGTATAAGATAGACCAAAACAAAAGGCCACATCTTCAATAGAGTTCCAGATCTGAAAGTTCTTTATCATTTGATTTTTCTACTAGAGTCCACTAACTTTTACCTAACTCAAAATAACACAATAAATATAACAAGTTAAACTCCATTTCCTGGTATTGAATAGTTTGGAGTGAACTGTTTTAAATATTGTCTGATCCATTCTAAAATTTTATTGGTGAAAAGCTTATTTCATATTAGTGGCAGCAGGTCCTGAGATATTAAAATGATACATTGGTCATGGGAGGTTAAATGCTTCATAAGAAAGAACTGAAATTAAATTATAAAGCAAGTTAGGAAAATTTCTTCTCACTCACTCATTCAATCAACAAAATTTACTGGATATCTTTCATGAGCTGACCACAGTGTCTTTGTGAGTGACACAAGATGCATAAACAAAAGTTCCCTATCATGAAAATGGATAAGCTAGTAAAAGAGAGATACATATAAATCTGTAAAACTAACATAATGTGATAATGATCTGTATGTTGCTACAGAAGAAAGAAGGGTGGAAACACCTTGATATTGTCTGAAGAGCTTAAAAAATGGAAGAGTTAGCCCTGGCCAGGTAGTTCAGTTGGCTACAGTGTCATGCAGATACGCAAAGGTTACAGTTTCAATCCCTGGTCAAGGCATATACAAAAATGCATAAATAAATGGAACAACAAATTAATGTTTCTCTATCTATCTCTAAAAAATCAATAAACAGCCCAGTCAATGTGGGTCAGTTGGTTGGGTGTCTTCTCACAAACTGAAAGTTTGCTGATTCAATTCTGGGTCAGGGCACGTGCCTGGTTTTCAGGTTCAGTCCCCAGTCTGGGCCTGTATGGAAGGCAACCAATCAATGTTTCTCTCTCACATCAATAGTTCTCTCCCTCTCTTTCTCATTCCCTTCTCCTCTCTCTAATATAAAAAATAAAATTTAAAGAATAAATACAAAAAATATCAGTAAATAAAAATTAAAGAATAAAGGAAGGGTTAGATCATAAAACCTGATTGGAGGTTTTCACATAAAGATGGGATTATTTTAATGTTGTAGAGCCTGCTCTCATGTATCAAATAAATTATAACATGTAAAATCCACTTTAAAAAAGAGTAGCTATTGCCCTGGCCAGAGGCTCAGTTGGTTGGAGTGTCATCCTGTGCACCAACAGGTTGCAGGTTTTATCTCCAGTCCGGCTACATAACAAGGTTGTGGGTTCAATCCCCAGTTAGGGAGTGTACAGGAGACAACTGATTGATGTTTCTCTCCCACATCAGAGTCTCTCTCTCTTTCCACCCCTTCCTCTCTCTCTTAAAAAAAAATCAATAAACACATCCTTGGGAGAGGAATAAAAAAAAAGGGTAGCTACAGGCAAAAGCAAGAAAGGGAAATAGTGCAATTGCACATTCCTTTAACTTTTCATATTTGCTCCAAATCCTAAACTGGCGTAGCAGCAAACTCCTCTCGGAGGAATATGTTGTGAAAGAAATACAACACTGATAATCTTTCCAAGACTGTGATTTAATTGTGACCATGCTTCACTTTTGGACACAGCTTTTCAACAAAGTCAGAGAAAATTGGAGTTATGTCTAAAGTACCATCTCAGTAAGGAATTTATAACTGGCTCAACCCTCTTATCAAAAATATTTACCAATCAGAAACATGCACATTGAGATGGCCAATTTCTCCCGAGATTTCCACCAAAGAGTTGGGTCTTAATTCTTTCAAACACCTGGTTAAGGCAGAAGGGCCCAATTTTTATGAATTAATCTAAAAAAGATAGGTTTTGTTTTACTTGAAACCAAAGCATTCTTCTATGAGGACTGCTCAGCAGCTACCAAATTCTATCCTCTCATATGTCTTCTGATGTAATAATCATATCAATAATCAGGGATATTCCCAAACTCCACCTGGTTTTTCCTTTCCTTTATTTCAGTCTCTGCACACAACCATATCTCTAAAAGAATTTATCACAAAGAAAACCCCTAAGCATTGTAATTTATCTTTTATAATCATGTTAAGAATATGGAATTTATCCTATAGTAAAAAGAGTAAGAATCAACGGAGACTCCTAACAGAGGAAAACACACTGAATTGCTTATGGCAAGTGTCACAGAAATAACTTTGGTCTCATGTTTAATGAGTGATTTGAACTTTTAATTTTCATATGTTATCATGGTTAAAGTTACATATATTGTGCAAGCATTACAAATAAAGAAATATGTAGAAAAACAAAACTTCTGAGAACATATAAATTTAGTTGTTGTGTGTTTTACATAACATTCACAAAAGAAATAATTGACTTGGTTCAGAGTAACCAAAAAGATGATCTGTCTGGGTTTCAACGGGGCTATGATTATAAATTAAAACACAAAAAAGGAGTCACTGTTTCATGAAAATACATAATGAAACAATGGTACTAAGCACCATCATTTTAGAAGACTGGAAAGCAGAGCCAGTACACAAAGAGGTGTTCATGCATCTGGGTCTCCGGAATGTCAAGTGAATGAAAAGCAAATGAATGTGTTGCCCAGTGGAGTTTATAAAAAATAATAAATGAAAAATGCTGTTGCCATTGTGACTAGACTGGTTTTTAAATAAAGCTTAAACTCACTGTGCACTCCTAGAAATAAGTCAGGAACACAGTGAAGAGGATAAACATCCTGTGTTTACAGGCAAAAGCAAGAACAAGAATTTTGAAAATTGCTGTTAATCAATCAAATTTTTACCCACAGGCTGATGAGGCCAGGAGAAACTGGATTAGATATGTTTATCTAATCTCACAATATTTTTTAAAAAAGATAGGCGTAGAAAAAGAGACTAAATATCAATCCAAATTGTCATCCTTCTAACTATACTGACTCCTAACATCTTTCAAAAGGAAATGTGAAATACTTATAACATTTAAAGCTAATGCACAAAACTTTTTCAATATGCTAATCTCCTATCAAATTCAAATGTTGACCTTTACAGAACCTCTTTCTCTGCCCCCAAATTCAGTCATCAGAGAGAAGGTTATTATTTTTTTCTTAGCTCACAAACTGATGTATCATGATCTAATCAGAGAGCTCCTGCTTAACCTCAAATAACATAGGTTACCATTTTTAGAAAATCCACTAAAAAATAAAGTCCAAGTTTTCATAATCTACTAATGTCTATAACCAAAGTCTCCCCCCCTAAAAAAGGGTGAGTTCACCAATGGGTGCAAACATCCAGTTAGAAATAAATAAGTCCCGGGGATATAATATACAGCATGGTGATTATAGTTAATAACACTGTATTATATACTTGAAGTTTCTGAGAGGGTATATTTTAAAAGTTCTAACACACACAACACATTGTCAGTTATGTGAGGTGATGGATATGTGAGCTAACCCTATGATAATTATTTTGCTATATATATTATACATATAAATATAAATATATATTATACACATAAATACATATAAATATACATATAAATACATATAAAGATATATGTTCTAAATATAAAAATAAATATATAATTACTATGGTGTACTCCTTAATTTACATAATGTTATGTGTCAATTATATCTCCTTAAAGCTGAAAATATTTTAAAAGAAAAAGAAAAAAATATAAAGTAAATACAATTTTAACTCCTTTAAAACCTACTGTGGAATTGGGGAGGAAGATGGCAGTGATGTAGGTGGGAGCAGAGTCCACTTCCACCTGCACATAGGTGAAACACCTACCGGATCTACTGAGGAACAAAGTGAACAGCCAACAGTACCCCAGAGTTTATGAAAATAGTAGAACAAAACGTATAGAGGACACTGAAAAAACAGATGGTAAGGGGATTGCTTCAGGAAAAAAAAAAGATCCCTGGGACCAATGCTGGGACCAGGGCAACTGCAACCCCAGGCCCCGTGCCCCCTGGGCCTGCTGCAGGACTCCTGGGAGAAAGCCAGGTAAACAGCTCTCTCCCCTGCCAAACAAGGTTTGAGCAACATGGAGAGAGACCTGGTTGCTTGAAGTCGCAGGGAGGGGAATAAGAAAGAAGTGGTAAACCCACGGAGACTGTGAGAGCCGGCTTGGGAGAGTTGAGAGTTCGGCCGTGTGGGATCCTGAACAGGACAGTCCCTGGTCTAGCTGGAGAGGTGGGCTGTGTGAGAGGACAGGCCCTTCCTTGTATGGAGGGTACAGGATTGAGCAAGAAGATTTTCTCAAAAAGAAAAAGTGGGGAAAAAAAGAGACACTCGGGAGTTTGGGGAATTATCCTGCAACAGCTCCAGCCTGGGTGTGGGGGACATCCAGCCAAAATCCAAGGCACTGGGGAGAGTACGCACCTTGGAGGGCCTCTGCACACAAATCCCAGGCATGAGGGAGAGTGCCCACCACAGAAGGCCCCATGCACACACCCATAGCCCCGAGGAGGGTGAATACCTGAACCTGTGGGACCGGGGGATGCTGGAGAGCTGGGATGGAGGCTGGCCGAGTGCTGGTCGGGTATGAAGAAGAGCTAAAGTAAGCCCCCTGAGTCTGCTGCAGCCAAATAGACCAGCAAAACTGGCTTGGCCAGTTTGAAGCCAGCAGAAGGCTTTTTTCTTTCTTTTTTTTTTTAAGTAATTCTTTATTATTATTACATTTTTATTATTTTTTTTCTTTTAACATCTTCTTCCTCTCTTTCTTTCTTTCTTGTTCTATTCCTTCTTGCTTTCCCTTTATACCTCCTCTTCCTTCCTTCTTCTTCTTTTTTTTTAAATCCCCACAAGTGAGACAATAAAGACTGGAACTGTGAAAAGACCACAGTTGGACCCAAAGAGGGGGCATCCCAACAGCTGAGACAGTAAAACAAATTTCATTTTGCTACTCCAGGGAACTTGTAAGTTATTGTATATTTGCATTATTATTTTTTTCATTATTTTACATCACTCATTTTATTAGTATCTTTGTTTGTCTCTTCTGTATGTTTAGTCTTCACTTGACTGGTTAATTTGCATTGTTTGACAGGTTTCCCCTTGTTCTCTTCTTCATAGTGTATTGTTAATTAACCATCATTCACTTCACTTGTGTTCCATTAGCACACTACTCTAGGACCTATACTCCCTATTCTAGTTATCCAGAACACATAGATTCTGTCATTAGATTGTTGCTCCATTACTATGATAAATAATGGCTGTTCCATACATCTGTAAACACTACACAGAACCCCTCCCAGATCTCAGCCCCCTTCATGGTTTCCTGAACTTTATGACTGGTGTGGTTAACTCTATTCCCTCACACATTACACCTATTTTCTACCCTTTACTTTGACTTTACCTCATGATCTGACCTCCCACAAGCTTACATCTTTCTAGATCCAACTCACAATCCTTCCACCTGCAACAAGAGTCTTATCTTCTTTCCACTGTTTCTAAAAAGTACCTAGGTGGGTGCATTATCACTGTTAACACTATACATATCCAAAGGATCTCCTATCTCTTCTCTAAGGGCTGGTACTTTAAATATCATAGAATGCACTCCTGCTGTCTTAAACCGTTTCTCCTTCCCCCTATAACTTATAACAAAAAAGAGTAGGTAGAAGCTGTGAACACCAGGATACCTCGGGGAAGAGAAAACCCACCAACCAATGAACCAACAACAGATAAGAACAGAAGAAAGTGAAGGAGGGAGTAGAGGTCGCACTAACTCAACTCAGGACATATCTGGAAATACAACTAAATTGTGTAGAAATACCTCAGAACAAACAACTAAACAAGAGCAAGAGAAAAGCCTCAAAACCTGGTACACACAGAAGCACCAGCTCCAACACAACCTGCCCACACCTGCACAACAGAAAACAAGAGGTGGTGGACAGACTGACCCTCAGATAACCAGCTGGTGGGAAGGACCAACAAAAGAAAGACCCAACAACAACCAAAAACCAAAGGCATATGCAGAGCCAACATAAACCACAGCCCAAGATCAATAAGATCAGGAGATCAAGGAGACTGCACCACTGAATCTCAGAGGTCTTCTACCATAGAAGTTCAAACCATAAACCCAGGGAGTCAGAACAGATCAATTTAAGAATCAATGGCTAACAAGAAGAGTCTCACAAAAAATGGGAAGACAAAAAAAAAAAACAAAAAAAAACAAAAACAAAACACAATCCCCCAAAGAAGGAAATAAGCCACAGAAAGAATGCTAAATGAAATAGAGACAAGTCAACTATTAGATATTGAGTTCAAAGCAATGATTACAAGGAAGCTCAATGAGCTCACAGTGAATTACCAAAAGCTACAGGGAAATGGCAGTGAACTTACTGCACACTATATCAACTTGAAAAGGGAAATAGAAACTATCAACAAGGGTTAAAATGAAATGAAAAATACAATTTCTGAACCAAAGGACACAGTAGAAGGAATCAAAAGCAGGCTTGATAAACCAGATGATTGGATCAGCGAACTGATGGAAAAGGTAGGAAAAAAAAAAAAAACACCCGGAATGAGAAAGAAAAGGAAAAGAGGCTAAGAAAAAGGTAAGAGGGGTTAAAGGAAATGAAGAACAACATAAAATGTAATAATATCCATGTAATAGGGAAAACAGAAAGAGAACAGGAAGATCAAGGGATAGAAAACCTGTTTGAAAAAGTAATGATGGAAAATTTCCCTGATTTGATGAGAGAAAAAGTCATCAAATCTAGGAAACATAAAGAGTCCCAATGAACAGGAACCCAAAGAGGCCCACTTCGAGACACATCATAATTAAAATGGCAAAATTCAAAGACAAAGAGAGAATCTTAAAGGCAACAAAGGAGAAACAGGAAGTAACATAAAAGGGAGCCCTGATAATGTTAGCAGCTGACTTCTCAATGGAAACGCTCCAAGCCAGAGGATAATGGCAAAGAAATATTTCACATAATGAGAACCAGAGACCTACAACCAAGACTACTTTATCCAGCCAGGCTATCAATCCAGATAGAAGGCCAAATAAAGAGCTCCACAATCAAAGAACTCTAAAAGAATATTCCTCCACTAAACCAGCTCTGCAAGATATGTTAAATGTGTTGTGTAAAGGAAAGGAAGAGAAAGAGAGAGAGGGGAACATAGGTATGAAAGAATGGCAAAGAATAAGTACCTATCAATAATAACCTTAAATGTAAATGGTATAAATGCTCCAATCAAAAGAAATAGAATACCTGAATGGATAAGAAAGCATGACCCACAGATATGCTGCGTACAAGAGACACACCTCAGGGCTAAAAACCTACACAGACTGAAAGTGAAGGGCTGGAAACAAATTTTCCAAGTCATTCACTAAATCAATAAACAGAATATACCACATTAACAACAGCAAAGACAAAATCACATGATCATATCGATAGATGAGGAAAAAGCATTTGATAAGATACAGCACCCATTTCTGATAAAAACACTCAGCAAAGTGGGAATAAAGGGAGCATTCCTCAACATAATAAAGGCCATATATGAGAGACCTACAGCCAACATCATACTCAATGGACAAAAACTTAGAGCTTTCCCACTAAGATCAGGAACAAGACAAGGATGCCCTCTCTCACCACTCCTATTCAACATAGTATTGAAAGTCCTAACCACAGCAATCAGGCAAGAAGAAGAAATAAAAGGCATCCAAATTGGAAAGCAGGAAATGAAACTCTCACTGTTTGCAGACGACATGATAGTCTACCTGGAATATCCTATAGACTCCACCAAAAAACTACTAGACCTAAAATGAATTTGGCAAAACAGCCAGATACAAAGTCAATACTCAGAAATCAAAAGCATTCCTGTATACCAACAATGAAAGAGCAGAAACAGAAATCAGGAAAAAAATCCCACTGGACATAGCAACAAGAAAAATCAAGTACCTAGGAATAAACCTAACCAAGGAGGTAAAAGACCTGAACTCAGAAAACTACACAACATGGAAGAAGGAAATTAAGGAAGACACAAACAAATGGAAGCATGTACCATGCTCATGGATTGGAAGAATTAACATCATCAAAATGGCCATACTACCCAAAGCGATTTATAGATTCAATGCAATCCCTATTAAAGTACCCATGACATATTTCAGAGATATAGAATAAACATTTCAGAAATTCATATGGAACCATAAATGACCCCGAATAGCAGCAGCAATTTTGAGAAAGAAGAACAAAGCAGGAGGGAACACAATACCTGATATAAAACTGTATTACAAAGTCACTGTAACCAAAACAGCCTGGTACTGGCATAAAAACAGGCACATAGACCAATGGAACAGAACAGATAGCCCAGAAATAAACTCAAGTCTTTACTGTCAATTACGATTTGACAAAGGAGGCAGGAGCATAAAATGGAGCAAAAATAGCCTCTTCAACACATGGTGTTGGGAGATCTGGACAGCTACGTGCAAAAAAATGAAACTCGATCTCCAACTTACGCCATACACTAAAATAAACTCAAGATGGATAAAAGACTTAAATATAAGTCATAACCCCATAAAAGTCGTCGAGGAAAACATTGGCAGGGAAATCTCAGACATTCCATGGAGCAACATCCTCACAGACAGGTCTCCTAAAGCAAGGGACATAAAGGAAAGAATAAACAAAGGGGACCTCATCAAAATAAAAGGCTTCTGCATGGCTAAAGAAAACAGCATTAAAATACAAAGAGAACCAACAGTATGGGGAAACATATTTGCCAATGATACCTCAGACAAGGGCCTGATCTCCAAAATATATAAAGAACTCACACGACTGCACTCCAGGAAGACAAACAACCCAATTAAAAAATGGGCAGAGGACTTGAACAGACACTTCTCCAAGTAAGACATACAGAAGACCCAGAGACATATGAAACGATGCTCAGCTTCACTAGCCATCAGAGAGATGCAAATTAAAACCACAATGAGGTACCATCTCACACCAGTCAGAGTGGCCAACATAAACAAATCAACAAACAAATGGTGGAGAGGATGTGGATAAAAGGGTACCCTATTGTACTGTTGGTGGAAATGCAGACTGGTGAGGCCACTGTGGCAAACAGTATGGAATTTCCTCAGAAAACTAAAAATGGAACTGCCCTTTGACCCAGCAATTCCAGTGCTGGGATTATACCCTAAGAACCCTGAAATACCAATCCAAAAGAATCTATGCACCCCAATGTTCATAACAGCACAATTTACAATAGCCAAGTATTGGAAGCAACCTAAGTGCCCATCAGCAAATAAGTGGATTCAAAACCGATGGTATATTTACACAATGGAATTCTATGCAGCAGAGAAAAAGAAGGAGCTTATACCCTTTGCAACAGCATGGATGGAACCGGGGAGCATTATGCTAAGTGAAATAAGCCAGGTGGTGAGGGACCAGTACCATATGATCTCACCTTTAACTGGAACATAATCAACAGAAGAAAAAAAGCAAACAAAATATAACCAGAGACATTGAAGTTAAGAACAATCTAACAATAGCCAGGGTGGAGTTGGGAGGGGACAGTGAGGAGAGGGGATTACAGGAACTACTATAAAGGACACATGGACAAAATTAAGGGGTAGGGTGGAGATGGGGGAGTGAGGTGGGTTTGGCTGGGGTGGAGTGGAGGGATGGGGAGAAAAGGCATACAACTGTAATTTAATAACAATAAAAATTTAACAAAGAAACAAACAAACAAAACCACAGAGTTAAAAGAGGTATCAGTCTTTCTAAAATAATGAACACAAAGAAAAATAGAAGCTGATGATTATTTATTTATCATAATCACTAAACTCTGTAAAACTGTCAGTCATATCGATTTTGTGCCACTAATTATTGATTCACCTATTACCTAATATTGACAATTTGGAAGGATTGACTATTCCTGACATTAAAGCGATTTAATACAAGAGTTTATAGAATTGGATCTAATGCCTCACTACTGTAAGATTACCGCAAGAAGTGTTGCAATAAATGCTTATTTTATATTTTAATTATTAGGTATGTAATGCATAAACAATTTGTTCCATTAAGAGAGGGTTCTTCCATTGAAGTTACAAGTTAAGAACAATCTAACAATAGCCAGGGCGGGGGTGGAGGGTGGGGGCGGGGACAGTGGGTAGAGGGGATTACAGGAACTACTATAAAGGACACATGGACAAAACCAAGGGGGAGGGTGGAGGTGGGGGAGGGAGGTGGGTTCACCTGGGGTGGGGTGGAGGGATGGGGAGAGAAGGCATACAACTGTAATTGAATAACAATAAAAAAAAAAAAAAAGAGAGGGTTCTTAAGAACCTTCCCTTTTGAGATATAGAGAGCTCATTTAGCAAGATGATTAGGATTAAATATATATTTTTTAAATTGGAAACCATCGAAAAATTATTCCAAATTCATATTTTATCTATTTTGGGGAGAATAATAAAACATTGCAATTGGCTTAAAATTTGTATCACCATAGACACACTTAGTCTGCCTCATTCCCTCATGCAGCACTAAAATAATACCCTTTGCATGTTAATAATTTTAAAAATATATAAAATTATGTAATGTCATAATTTCTGGGTAAAAGTTTAATACAATTCACTTTTACTAGAATTTATAATGGGATATTTTATTAGAAATTATAATAGGATATTTTAGGTTGGAATAATTGTCAAAGACCTAAAACCCACTACTCTAAAAGAATATTCTAGTACTTTATTTCTTAGTGTTAAAAAGTACCTCATTTTCAGTAATTAAAAAGGCAGCTGATAATTAGTATAAATAGTATAGGTAATATTTTCTATAAAATTATGTAAAATGAATACTAATTAGTTTGTTAGAAATCCAATGGAATGAATGTGGTACAAATATTTTTTTTTATTAGTAGAATCTGACTAATGTGTAGTATACAATTTTAAAACTGCAAGCAGAAATTTTGCAATTATTTCTGTCTGAGTTGGAAAAAGTTGTAACAATTACAATTTTTGCTTATTTGAGCTATTCCCCTAGGTAATTAAAATATAATTAAAATTCATTTAAATGCATAATTACCTCCTTTAAGCAGGTGTCATAAACATGAAATTCATCTATGTTGTTTAATGGTAACATATTTCATATATTTGAAATGTATTAAATGGGAAAATCAGATATTTACACTGACAAAATTTAATAATATATTTTTCACATAAATATCATGTTTATAACCACATACCAGTGTTTAATTTGCTCGTGTAATTGTTTGGCATCCAACAAAAATGTGTGTGAGTGTGTGTGTTTCAGTAATACATAAAGTAGGTATACAACTGTACAGATGTTGTGAGGAAAAGGTTAATTATATTTCTTGTTAAATTCTGTGACGGAGAGAAATAAATCAGGTAACAAATGCAGTTTTGTTGAAATTGTACTTTATAGACTGGCATGGTCACTTTAATTAATGATTGTACGTGCATTTACTAGGAGAACTGGGAATTAATATATAATGCATTCATCATGATTTCATGGAAAATGAAAATCACAAGATAACATAGAGAACACAACATATTCTAAGGAGTAAGGTAATTTTTCTACAAGGAGTGAAGAGTAGGTTGCGCACCCAGAGCTCCAACATCTGCAGCAGTCTGGACAAGTTGTAAATGACACTGTTTCAATTACTGTGAATGGCTGCTTAGTGCCATCCATCTCTGTGTCCTTTAATTGTCTAAAGTATACACTGTAGGCTTTTAACAGAAACAATTAAGTAAGTTTACTAGGGATGGAACAAGCTGATTGCCTGATTTGTGGAATGGAACCAAGCATTAAATAATACTTCCCTGACATTTTTAATTAATAATAGGAACTGCTGGGGCAGTTAGTTTAATGATTTCATGAATTAGATTTTCAAAAACTAAACTATAATCAATTTACAACTTTTTAATGGAACTTATTTTTATAGCATATTTTTATCAACCTGTCAAATTTCTCATTAATCTTTTTAGTCTTAATCCCAGTCTTGTTAGATAATGAGAGATGTATTCAGGATCTGGGTAAAAAAGAATGGCAACCAAATTTTAGTTAAAAACACCTTTTTAATTGATCAGTGGACAAAAAAATTCAGCAAATTATTTATATTTATAAATCTAAATGGGAGTTTGAGCTCTGGCCAGTGGGGCACAGTTGGCTAGAGTGTCATCCCATAAACCTAAAGGTTGAGGGCTGGATTTCCAGTCAGTGCACATACCTAGGTTATGAGTTTGGTACCCAGTCAGGGCACATTGGAGAGGCAGCCGATTGATGTTTCTCCCTCATGTCTAAGCTTCTCTCCCTTTCTCTCTAGAATCAAAAAATGGATCCTCCAGTGAGAATTAAAAAAAGGGGTGTTTGGGAGGTTTATATTTGTCCTTGTTAAAAATAAAATAATGCGTCACCTAATTTTTTGTCATGAATAATTAGAAAAAATGGAATTGCCATCTATTTTGATACGGAATATCAGATGTGTTTCTGAATCAGATGTGTTTCATATCAGAGGTGAACTTGGAGGAAAGGATATTGTTTGCAATTCTACTTTGCCAAGTGGACATATCTAATAGGTGCAAATGTATGATTAAAGAGACAATACAAAATTATCGATGTAAAATTTGGGAAGTTTATGTAGGTGATATTTAGAACCATGAAATTACATTTGATCACCAAGAAACCAGTGTCAACAACAAAAAAAACACCTCAGATATTTTTGTGCTAACAATTCTTAGACATAAGTGTATTGATAAAGAAACATGACAAGAAATTGCTAGTGAATTTGTAGGGAAAACAAGAAATATAGATCATGTTGTTCTGGAGGCCAAGTATCAGAAACATTTCATGGAAGAGCACTTTGACCAGATATCAGATTCCCATGGTCTGGTAAGATATGGGCTACAAATTGGCATTGGTCTTTAAAACACACAGGTCATTAGTCATCTTTGAGAGAGTGGATGCAATTGTTTTACTGAAGTGGGTTTATAAAACCACAGTAGAGAGAACTTAGAATTGTATACATGGATAATTATTTTGAGGAGGTTGCTATCATATGAAAGACAGAAATAAGGCAATGATTGGAGGAAAGAATAAAGTCAAGAGTTTTTTGTTGTTATTGTTTTGTTTATTTATTTTTAATATGAAATAAATATTGACATATTTGTATGCTGATGGAAAAGACTCAGTAAAGGAGAAGGATTGGTAATATAAATAGCTGGATCCATTGTATGATAGACAATTTTATTTTAGCAACTACCTTAGGAAATTCTTCTAACATATAAGTAAAAAGCAATAATTTATAAAAATGAATTAGATTATTATTTTCCCTTTATTAACAGTTTATACTGTTTCTTGTAATTATCTTCACATAGCTACCATTTCCCTGTGTGGGAAGAGTGTTTTTATTTGGGTGATAAACCAGTGAATAATAGCCCATTCCTTACCATAGTGATGATACCAAGAAAACCAAACCAGAAATAGAGCATGGTATCTCCCTGGCTAAAAGAGTCTAGTCATGGGTCACTCAATGAAAGCTTGCTCTTCACAAGATGCTCTCTTCATTGGAGACATGTAATTGCTGAAGTGATTTGATAAAATGGAAGAAGCCCATATGAAGAGGAAGTCGATATGGGGGAATCACAAGCTTAGAGATTTTTTTAATTGATTGATTTTAACGAGAGAGAGAGAGAGAGAGAGAGAGAGAGAGAGAGAGAGAGAGAGAGATCAATCTGTTGTTACACTTATTTATGCATTCTTTAATTGATCTTGTATGTGCCCTGACTAGGGAGGAAACCTGCCAATTTGGCATACTGGGACAGGGTTCTAACCAACTAAGCTACCTGGCCAGAGCCAAATTTAGAGAATTTTAAACAAACTATGCCAGAGCCTTGAGCAAACTATACCTAGGAATTTTAAATATACAAGTAAATACATTTACTTTATTGTTTAAATAACTTTGAATTGAGTTTTCTACTTCTTAGAATTAAAATTATCTTGAGTCAGTGATAGGCAGAAAGGCAAACCCCAGTTTAGATAGTGAGCACTTACTAATTGTGCAGTGATGGTGGTTCCTGGAAACTGTTTTTGTTGTTGTTGTTGTTGTTTGTTTGAGGGTAGAAACACTTCCTCCAGAGAAAGATAGTTACATAGTCTCAAGTTTTATATCTGAGGTCTGACATTGCACAGGTCACAAAATAGACACCTCATACCATTGCTTGAAGAGTTCATGAAGAGTAATTGAAAAATGATAGAAAGAGTGGAAGGAAGCAGGGAATGAATAGGAACCAGCATTGTGGAAGGACTACTGGCTGTTCTGTGTGCTGCTGGCAGGGTAAATGAAGAGCTGAGTATAATCAAAAGAGTTTTATTGTGGAGGGGCTCCGTCCACAGTGTCCCCCTGTCCACCACAGATGAGAATAAGTCTACCAAGACATGATCTGCTTGAGGAGGAAAGGTGGCCCATCTCTCAAAAGAGAAGGGCCAAGAGCCTTTTCCTCAATGGGCTTTTATTGGGTTCAGTTTCCTCAGGAATACAGGTAAAGCTCATCAATCATTGTCAGGCAGTAAGGATCAAACAATAGATAACATACAAACAACTCTGAGGGCTTATTCTGAGTCAGGGTCAGTTAGCTAAAGGGCTAAAAACTTTGGGGAACAAACTCATTTCATGCTTGCACCCTTATCAGAAAACTGAGGGCATTCTTAGCAAAGCAGGTTTCACAGGGTTTTATGCATTCTTTCTTAGGCCTGATTGCCCTGGGGAATCTGCCCTTTCCAGCACAGAACTGCACCGCCCTCTGTCATTGTTTCAGGTTTAAGTCAGGCAGGGGAAGTAAGGCAGCCAAGAGATTAGGAGACTTCTTAAAGACAGAATGAGGACTTAGGCTATGTCAAAGTCGAGGGGCGAGGGTCCCTCACCCCCTTTTTCTATAGCTCCCCAAGTCCTTCCCTGAGAGCCTCTTTGTGACCATGCCTATCTTAGGTCATCCCTCCCTTGAGGAATCTTACCCATCATTGGCTATCCAGTCATGCACTGGGGACTATGCAGGGTGAAGTAAAGGGGTCAGAGGTAGTTCTCATTACAGGGAGATAAACTTTGTCTTCTTAGTGGCTTAGGGTCCCAAGGTCTCTGACTCAGCCTTAGCCATGGGGGTTTACAGCTTCTGAAACCAGGCAGGGCTGATCCCAACATTTTATTCACAAAAATGTATGGCAATGTGAAATTATGACCCTTGTTTAAAGTGAAGGCTATAGCATGGAGAGTCTTATGGAGCAGACTACTTAATATTGATTTTATCCTTGAGTAATGAGTAGCTGTTGAAGAATTTTGAGAAAAGATGTCATGATCAGCATTTTGGAAAGAGGATGGGAATGGCGGAAAGCTGAGAACATTTAGGAAATCATTGCAAAGGCCAGGGAAGGATTTTACTGTCCAAGCTACAGCAATGATAGTGGATCTACACAGAAAGAAAGAAGCCTTAAGTGTCTACCAATATAACAGGAAATAAAACAGATCATGGATGGTGATTTATTAGCTACAGTGGACAAAATTGTCAAGATTAGCAGCTTGTACAGTTGAGTCAATAGCACAATTAATTTTTTAACACTGTGCAAGGTAGATGAAAGATGGTGAAGGGATTAACCAAAGAACATTGATGGACAGCCCATGATCATGGACAACAATATGGGGATTGGTTTGGGGAGGGGATAGTAGTATAGGGCTGGGTGGAGGTGGGGAAAGGGAGAAATATCAGGAACAACTGCAACAACATAAACAATAACATTAAAAAAGAAGAGTTGTACATGAATAAGAACTAAAATTCTCTTTGGAGTTTAGGACATAATTAACAATCTATCTAAAAGATCTCAGGATGTGTGGTTTCCAAAGTACAGATGCCTTTATAGGTCCTGAAATTATTTCAAAAGTGAAATTTTTTGGCAAGGTAAACACAAAAAAATCATAATAAAGTCCTAGTCTTCATACTAGACAATTATGTATCCCTGGAGAGTCACAAGAGCACTGGGTGAATAGTAGTTTTAACTTTGCCAATCTTCACATCTTTTTACTATCTATCCATTCATCAAGAATCTGCCTGAAAAAAGATGCACTTTCAGATAAAATGCAGGGGCCTTCCTCCTATACTCCAATTTCTTCCATTTTTACCAAAAAGAGCTAACTTCTCATCTTCCTCTAATCTTCCTATGTTCTGTTGACATGAATCCATTACTGCAGGGACTCATAAGTCAGAAAAAATTCTCTTGCTTCATGGATTTTGTATTTTAGTGATTAAAAATATGTATGAAATATCAGTGTTGGAGTTGAGAGAGTAGATGATAATAACTGAATAATGCATTATTATAAAGCACATGTTGTTTCCAATTATTTACATTCAAAAGAATTCAAATAAGATATATAAAATTTTGGCATAGAACATAAAAAGATCAAATAATTGAGTGACATTGTCATAACAACACTTTTGAATTCTTTCTACTTATTATTTTCAACCAGATTTCTTAGCAATTAATTACATTATAAAAATCAAAATAGCTGATGATGCCGAATCCCATCTTACTCTTGCAAGAGAAAATGTCATCTACATGTAACTATTTTGCAAAAGAAATCTGCTCATCTCAATAATGTGAATTTTCATAATTTTATTTTTATATTCAATAACTATTTACCAAAAATGTTATCTGTTATATAACAGCTATATCTGTTATTTGCTAATTACATTGTGCTTGATTCTAGAAGTTTTTAAAGTGCTTAGAGAGTTCTGGTCAGATACAATTTAAAAGTATATTCTATTCAAATTCATAAATGCAAAGAGAGATGATATGGATGTAAAGGATAGATTGATATTGTTGCAGATTATAATAAAATAATCCCAAAAAACCCTTTAAATCATAAGATCATAGTATATTTGAATACATCTATTTGTAGAAAGTGTAATAAGATTAAAAATTTAAGATAAAACCAAAATGATATAAATAATACAATTTTTTATAAAGCTTGATTAAGTAATATTAATGCTTCAATTTGGAATTACGTTTATTCTTTCTAAAACTAGAAGTGACCATATTGTGAATTACTTTCTCTAAAGGTCTATAAGCATCTTGAGGGCAAAGTTCCTGTCTCATTCATCGTATCCCCTATGACAATACTTACTAAGTTTATTAATTATTTATTACTGAATAACAAATTATCACAAAATTGAGTGTCTTAAATTAAAAACAGTTATTATTTCAGAGATATTCTTTGTCAGGGATACGAGTATAGCTTAGCTGAATCCTGATTATAGGTCTCTAAACAACATCAGTCAACTGAAGAATTGACTGGGAAGGATCCACCTTTTTGCTGACTTTTGTGTTTGTTGGCAGGATTCAGTTTCTCGTGGGTTGAACTGATGCCTCAGTTGCTCACAAGAGTTGTCTGTCTCTCTGTTCCTAGCCTTTTGGGCCTCTCCCAGAGCATCTTACAACATGGCAGCTTGTTTCACCTGATCAAGCAAGCAAGAAAATTCCAGCAAGAGAGAAAGATGGCAGACTAGCAAGAAAGCCAAAGTGTTTTGTAGCCTAGTGATGGAAGTGATACTGTATGATTTTTGTTGTATTCTACCAGTTAGAAGTCAGTCACTAGGTCCAGCACACACTTAAATAAGAAAAATACAGCCATGAATGTTGGAAAAGGAAGGTCCCTCGGAGCCATGACAGAGGTTTTTCCAAGAAGGCTGGAGAATCTTTATGGTGCCAGTCCCTTGCAGAAAGTTTAAATCCATAAGGGACAACTATAGAGGTATTAAGATAAGGTTTTAAGGGAAGAATTATCTGCAAGCTTTTACATACATAACTGATTATATTTCATTGTCTTACTCAATGGTTCAATTGTTATAAGAATGTGGTGCAGGCACCCAAAGAACACCCCAATATGTCTGCCTGCTTAAAATTATTTCCATAGTAATATAAAGACATAATTCGCCTTTTACTCTCATTCTTTCAAGATCAGACAATAGATTTTCTCCAAGCATATATTACATTTGATCTTACAAAAAATGAAAAAGTGGACTTGAAAAGCTAGTTGATGTATATTGAGTCAACCTTTAAAGAGAAGAGACACACTTTTTGTAAAACATAATTACCTTTCACACAAAATCATTTGTGTTAACATATAACATGTAATATATGATGAAATAATAAATATGTTATTAAATTTGTTTTAATCTTTAATATAAATATAGCTGACATAAACTGAAGATCTTTAGGATCCTTAATAATTTGTAAGAGTGTAAAAGGGTCCTAAAACCAAAAGCCTGAGACAACTGAATTAGACAATTCTAAAAGCATTAGTGGGTTTTGTAGGGGTTAGAATGCCCCAGAATGTCCCCTCCTGACATACAGATTATTTCCACCTGTAAACAATTAAAACCCCCAAACTCAAAAGAGTTTGTTTGTTTGTTTTCCCCCTCTTCCTTTCTTTAAAGAGATTCAGATAGAAAAACCTGCTTCAGGGAGATAACTTAAGCATATTTCCCATTGCATATTCACCTTAGTATCTACAAAGAATCCATGCAAATCTGTTCACTAGAGTTTCCCCGGTCCCATTGTTTTTGTTGCCTAACAAAAAATTGCTACTTTCTTGGCTATCTGTGAGTTGCCTATTTCCACTTTGGGACCCCAAACATGATTCCCCCTTTGTCCTTTATCCAAAATGACATATTTTATATATCTCATTTTGCTTCACTGTGTTTGGGATTTTCATGTTCATGTGAATTTCCTCTGTGCATGTATCAATATTTGATTTTCTCCCATTAATCTGCTGACTGTTGTTTGAATTATTCAATCAGCCAAAAAAAAAAAAAAATCAGAGGTAAAGGGAAAGCTTCTCTGGCCCTAACAGTTTCTAAACAACTCAGATGAAAAACACTGTTCTGAGAAAGTGAATTTATATTATTAGACATGTTTTTTATAATACAGTTTGCTTAGTTAAATTTGAAGTGTGGATGGTATCACTTCAAGAAGCAAAACATTCTTGGAAATTATAATCATATTTAAATAATAAAATCATTTTGAGTATGAAGGTAAAATCAATGGCCCCCAGTAATCAGAGCAAGAATATCTATTACATTAATGTAATTGGAAATACTAGGACAAAATGTTTCCAACCTAACAGAGTAAGATTATAAAGTTAAGGTCATAATTATTTCAGCAAAATTGGTGTGAGAGCACAATATAATGAATTTTAATGCATTTTGGGTGTATATTTTAATAAGGCTTGCACTTTATGTTGTGGAAAAATAAGGACTGTAAGTGGGGTGGGATACATTTTACTAATCTACTGATACTAAAATACACTATTTTTTCACAATACTATAAAAAACCTCTAGTATCTCTAGTAATATATATTTGGGAGATTCTTTGACTTCTGTAATTACTTTTAATGATATGCTATTATAGGACAGTATCATCAATTGGTGTATTAAAAGTAGGAGCAGAGGTCATTACACCAGGCAGAACAGCAGTGTTTTGTGATGAATTATGACACAAAAGCCTCCATGACAGTTAAAAAACCTAAGTTGTATCTCATTTTATTAAGAGCCACTGCATTTAAAATAGGAAAAGGGCCAGTAACAGATGACTAGTTGCAGCTCAAACAAATTTAATTGTTAGCTTCATATTTCTCTAATCACAGATTTGCTCTATTGTTGTCATTTGCTGTGTTCCAGGAAAAGCACATTAATTTCATCAAGCATCTCAAAGGTGGGAAATTTTTTTGTGAAAAAGTTAGTTTAATAGTGGATGAGCCTATAAAATGATATTCATCATCCCCCTCAAGCAGTTAATCCATAGAGCAAAAATTGCACAAGATAAAATTTACATCACGTGGCTTTCTATTCTGATTAGAAATTTGTAAGAGATCATCATGTCCATAATAACAATGAAGAAAAGATTCCTAATTATGAAAAAACTAATCAGAGAGCTAAACATGCAAAGAAACTTTGATTGAAGGAGAGGAAAAGTTTACATTGCTAACAATTGTGAGCATAGCAAAAGGAGAAACAAACACTGCATAGAACAGAGTGGAGGAATCAGAGTAACTTCCAACAACCATTTAATGGCCATGTCAAGACTAGCCTGACAGGTTGCCAATTTAGGGAACCGCAATTAGAATAATTCACTTGCCAATTCTGTGTTGAGGAATCTTTAAGAGCATGGAACAGTGCATGGAAAGCAGAGGCAAGGAAAGAAGACGCAGACAGAACTTCTAAGAATATGAGTTTTTTTAAAAACTGAAGTTCAGCCGGTAGCCAAGGACTCTGGGCAGGGTAAGATTGCTGGGAGAAATATCCAGTAGTATAATTGGTTGTACCTTGCAAGATCAAGACAAGGGAGGCAGGTCAGAGGAGCTCATAGAGGTCAGAAGAGCCCATTGCTATGCCTTTTCCTGAAGGCACAGCAATGGTCACCAAAGGCTGGGGATAGCACAGGAAAATTTAAATAAATTATTCACAAAGCTGCCCATTCTAAGCACATGACAGCATTTTGAAAGTGATTGGCAGTAGAAAAAGAAAGCTGAGAGAGATTCTCAAAACATCACAGGGACTTTGCTGAGATCACAGTGGCAGGCCAAAGAAGCAGCATATAGACCATGATCATTGAACAGAATCCCTTGACACACACAAAGTCCTCAAAAACTGAAGGGAACACCCAATAAAGGAGGTGGGAACACAATGTGATTAAGAAAGGCATCCTGAAGAACATAAAGTACCTGAGCATCTTCAGAAGTGGTGACTGGGTTGTAAAGAAAAGAAAGCACTGGAGTATCATCATTACTCAGAATTCAAGCCTTGCCCAAAATAAGGGGTGGGGGGGGATTTAATCTTAAAATATTTGAAGCCAGTAATTAATGAATTAGAGTAAATACAAAAAGCAAACAAACACACACAAAAAAAACTCATCTACAAGTTAAATGGATTTCTTCTTCCACCCAGACAACCTGATAGAGAGTCAGGAGTATAAATATTTTTTATTTTAGTCTCTACATGTTTTTTAATAAACACAGAACATGTGGAGAAGTGAAAAAAAGTCCCATTATAAAATATAAAACAGCAATTGAAACCAGTGTGTAGAAATTGGAATTAGCAGAAAAAGGCTTTTTAAAAAACAGTATAAATACATTAAATAACCCAGTGGACAATTTTTGAAAGGTACAGACAGATGGGAGACATTCAAAAGGAAATCAAACTATAAAAAGAAATTTTAAAAAGTGGAAAAATTCATTGGATAAGCTTAATAGGAGTCGAGGCACAACAGGAGGAAAAATGGGAGTGAACCTGAAAACAAGTCACTAGAAATTAATCAAAGTGAAGCATATAAATAAATCAAAAGTAGATCTGAGATCTATGCAAAAGTATCATGTAATTAACGTGTGTAACTAGGGTCACAGACAATGAGATGAGATTAAATAGTAATGGACTTGACAAAATATTTGAAAAGAAAGTAGCCAAAGTTTTCAAAGAATTGAACATTCAAGTATTTATATATTGAAAAAGTTTATTCAGAATAAATTTATATATAAACACATATTATCAAAAAACATGTAATATATCCATATATGACTATAAGTTCATATATGTTCATATATAAGAATATGTACATATATAAGAATATACCTTATATACTTATATAAGAACATATATGTATTGTTAACCCTCTATGTTGATAACCATACATACATGGAGGTTTATCAACTGGGGAGTGGGACAGGGAGACAAGGGGAAAAGGTACAGAGAATAGGTAGCATAAATGGTAGGTAGAAAATAGACAGGGGGAGGGTAAGAATAGTATACGAAATGTAGAAGCCAAAGAACTTATATGTATGACCCATGGACATGAACTAAAGGGGGGGAATGTGAGTGGGAGGGGGTGTTCATGGTGGAGGGGAGTGAAGGGGGGGAAATGAGACAACTGTAATAGCATAATCAATAAAATATATTAAAAACACATATGTATTATACACATATGAATATTTTTATCAAGCTTCCATAATTTGGTAAAATACATATACAAATAAAGTATCAACATACTTAATTGAAACATATTTAAAATTTTCTGCTGAATTGGGACAAAAATGTATGTCTACTTTCATTATATACTTAAGTACTTCAGTGGGTCACTTATCCGGTACCACAAATGACAAATAAATGGAAAGCATAAAGATGAGAAAGGAGTAGGAAAATTTTTGAAATACAATTCAGTTGTATATTTATATATAGAAATATATTCATTTATATGTGTATATGTACATGTATGTACATCTTTATTCAAAAACCCAGATATTTACAAAATATACTGAAAAAACTAAATAAATTTAGCAAAATCTCATTATACAAAGTCAATAGTAAAACTAGTTGTATTACTATATACTAAAACAAACAAACACTTGGACAATTAAATTTTGAAATATTATTTACAAAAGCACTAAAATGTATGAAAAACTTAGGAAAAATCTAACAAAAGAAATGTAAGACTTTCACACTGAAATAAACTCATCAGAAATGAAAAGTACCTTTTAAAACTCTATTAATAGAAACACATACTGTGTTCATGGATTGCAAATATACATGTTATCTGTTCTCAAAATGATTTGAAGCTTCAACAAAACTTTATAAAAATTGCAGTAGGCTTTTTTTTTTTTGGTCAATGTTAACAAGCTGATTTTAAATTTTATGTAGAAATAGGGAGAATCCACAAGAGTCAAAATACACTTAAGAAGAATGAGAAAATTTGGCAGACTTAAGCTTATTTTATACATTACTGTAAAGAAACATCAATAGAGATAGTGTTTCATTACCATAAGTGTAGACAAATTGATCAATGGAAAAAAATTTAAAAAGTTGGAATAGGCCCACTCATAGACTCATATATCATTAATTGATTTTTTGACATACAATAAGGCAATTAGACAGGGAAGTGTTGGGAACTGTCCTGCCTGGTTTCAGGGACTGTAGCCTTATTAACAGACAAAGGGGTCCCACAGCTAGGACTGAGTGAAAAGGCCTTGGGGACATAAGCTGCTAAGGAGACAAAAACCTATCCTCCTGTCAGGAGTGCAGCCCCTGCCTCCCTCACTTCACCCTGCTTGGCCTGGGCAGATGACTGGTTAACCAATGATGGATAAGATTCCTCAAGGGAGGAACAACCTAAGACAGGCACAGTCATGAATGGGCCACCAGGGAAGGACTTAGGGGGGCTATAGAGAAGGGGTAGAAAGACCCTCACCCCTTGGCTTTGTCATAGCCTCAGTCCTCATTCTATCTGGAAAAAGTCTCCTAATCTCTTTTCTGCTTTGCTCTCCCCACCTGACTCAGCCTGAACACAATGCCAAAGGCAGCTTAGGCCTTGTACTGGAACAGATGAATCCCAGGGGCAAATCTGGCCAGAGAAAGACTGTTCATTGTTTCCTTTGAGGCTTTCTTGATAGCCCTGTTGTCATGAACAAGACCGTTGAGCTCAAAGCATAGGAAGTGAAACTCTCTACTTCATGACACATGCCTCAACAACCTTCTGGCATCAGCATATCCCACCTACCCTGACCAGAGACAATCCCTGTGTTTCTTCACTTGTTATCTATAGATGATGTCAGTTTTCCATGACTGTAGTTTTTGGACATTTGTTGATGAGCTTTATGTGCATACTATGTATCTCTGTGTGAGCTGAACTCAATAAAACCCTATTAAGAAACAGGCTTGAGACCTTCCTCCTCTGAGAGACTGGTTAGCTTTCTCTCGCCAAGAAGATCATGTCCTGGTAGACTTATTCTCATCCACGGTGATGGGGGAGCTCTGTGGGCAGAGCTACACCCCCACAGGGAAGGAAAATTAGTTTTAGAAATTATGTTTGACAGCTGGATACCCACATGCAGAAATAAACCTTGGACCCTACCTTAATACTAAAATTTAAAAATAACTCAAGATGAATCCTGGACCTGAACCAAACTGGAGCTATAGACCTTCTTAAGAAAACATAGCAGTTTCACTGTGATCTTGAAATAAGCAAAGATGTGATAAAAATGCTAAATATTAGATTAAAATTATACAATTTACTTAAGTAAGATAATAATTTCTAATTATCTAAAGATAGTAAAACAGACAGGTAAATATTATCATGTGAAAATATCCTTAGCACCTACATTTTACAAAGTATTAATATCTATAACACGTAAAGATTCCTATAAGTCAATGATAATAACCCATCCCAAATTATAAATTGCATAAAGATCTAAAACGACAGTCCACAAAAGAAGACATAATAATGCACCCATGAAAATGTGCTCAATAAGAATTAAATGATGAAATTTAAGCTACAATATATTGTGATACAAATTCCTAGACTGGAAAAATGTAAAACATTAAAAATACTAAATATTGCCAACTTTGTAGAGCAACTGAAACTGTCATACATTTCTGATGGGAGTATAAAATGGTATAAACATGTTACAAAGTCTTTGATACTTTCTCATAAAGTTGAAAATATATCTATTATGTTACTCAGCAATCCCACTCCTATAAACTTACATAAAAGAAACTTAAATAGATGTTCACAGAAAGTCTTTCATAAGATGGTTTTTACTAGTTTTATTTACAGTAGTCAAAACTGAAAAAATGCCAAATTGTGATTTTTAAATAGATTTATGCAATATAATATTATACATCAATGAAAGAAACAAACATGGATACCTGCAACAACAGGGATGCAGGAAAAAAAAAAAAACTTGTGCTGAAAAAAAGCTGAATAGGACATAGTGCACAATGCTGTTATATTAGTTCAAGAACACAAGAGATACAAGGGAACATTCTAGTGTGAAGGTAATATTATGTCTCAGTTTGGATGGTGGTATGCTATTATCAAAACTCATTTATCTGTAACTTAATAGCTGTGCATTTTATTTTATTCATACCTCAATAAAAATATATTCTGTGACATTTTTACATAGACATTAAATTATTAAATAATTTACATTAAAGGGATTAACTCTATTTTATTGTTGTTCAAGTACAGTTTACTCCATTTTCACCCCACTAGGCCCCTTCACCCTACCCACCCCTACCTCCCACCCTTGAACCTACTCCCTTTGGCTTTGTCCATATGTCCTTTACACATGTTTCTTGATGGCCATTTCCTTTTCCTCTCCTATTGTCCCCTCCTGTTACACCTCTGGTTACTGCCAGATTGTTCTTCATTTCAATGTCTCTGGCTTTATTTTGCTAGCTTTTTTGTTCTGTTGATTGAGTTCCACTTATATGTGATAGCATATGATATTGCTCTTTCACTGCCTGGATTATTTCACTTAGCATAAAGCTCTCCAGTTCTATCCATGCTGTCACAAAAGTTATGAGCTCCTTCTTTCTTTCTGCTGCATAGAATTCCACTGTGCAAATGTACCACAGTTTTTTGATCCACTAATTTACTGGTAGGCACTTAGGTTGTTTCCAGCACTTGACTATCATAAATTGTGCTACTATGAACATTGGTGTGCATAGGTTCTTTGGAATTGGTGTTTCAGGATTCTGGGGGTATAATCCCAGCAGAGGGATTGCTGGGTCAAAAGGCAGTTCCATATTTATTATTCTGAGGATATTCCATACTTTTTTCCACAGTGGCTGCACCAGTCTGCATTCCCACAAATAGGGCACTACTAGAGTTCCCTTTTCTCCACAACCTTTCCAGCACTTGCTGTTTGCTGACTTGTTTATAATGACTATTCTTACTGGTGTGAAGTGGTATCTCATTGTGGTTTTAATTTGCATCCCTCTGAGGCTAGTGATGCTAAGCGCCCTTTCGTATGACTCTGGGCCCTCTGTACATTCTCCTTGGAGAAATATATGTTCAAGTCCTTTGCCCATTTTTTAATTGGGTTTTTTGTCTTTCTGGAGTGGATTTCTGTGAATTCTTTGTATATTTTGAAGATCAAACCCTTGCCCAAGGTATCACTGGCAAGTATGTTTTCCCATATGGCTGGTTCTCTTTTCATTTTAATGTTGTTTTCTTTAGCCATGCAGAAACTTTTTTATTTTGATGTGGTCCCATTTGTTTATTCTTTTCTTTATGTCCCTTGCTCTAGGAGACATATTGGTGAAAATACTGCTGCATGGGATACTTCAGATTTTCCTGCCTATGTTCTACTCTAGGACTTTTATGGTGTCACAACTCATATTTAAGTTGTTTATCCACCTTGACTTTATTTTTGTGTATGGTGTAATTTGGTGATTGAGTATTATTTTTTTGCATGTAGCTGTCCAGATTTCCCAACACCATTTGTGGAAAAGGCTATTTTAACTCCATTTTATGCTTCTGTCCCTTTCATGGAATACTAATTGTCTATGGAGTCTTGGATTTTTTTCTGGGCTCTCTAACCTTTTCTATTGGTCTATGTATGTGTTCTTATCCCAGTGCCAGACTGTTTAGATTACAGTGGCCTTGTAATATAGTTTGGTATCAGGTATTATTACCCCTCCTATTTTATTTTTCTTTCTAGACATTGCCATTGCTATTAGGAGTCATTTATGGTTCCATATAGATTTTCGAAATGTTTCTTCTAGATCTGTGGAATGTGTCACTGATATTTTAAAAAGAATTGCATTGAATCTATAAGTTGTTTTGGGTAATATGGCCATTTTGATGATGTTGATTCTTGTAATCCATGAACATGGTATATACTTCCATTTATGTGTGTCTTCCCTAATTTCTTTCTTCAGTATTGTGTAGTTTTCTGAGTCCAGGTCTTTTACCTCCTTGGTAAGGTTTCTTCCTAGGTACTTTATTTTTGTTGTTGCTATGGCAAATAGGATTTTTTTCCTGATTTATGATTCTGATCTTTCATTGTTAGTGTATAAAAATGCCTTTGAATCCTGAATACTGACTTTGACCCCTGCTATATTGCCATTTCTTTATTAGGTCAGGAAGTTTTTTTGGTGCAGTCTATAGGATTATCTATGTACACTATCATATCATCTGCAAACAGTGACAATTTTACTTTCTCCTTTCCAATTTAGATGCCTTTTATTTATCTTTCTTATCTGATTGCCATGGCTAGGGCTTCCAATACTGTGTTTAATAGGAGTGGTGAAAGTGAGCATCCTTGTCTTGTTCCTAATCTTAGTGGGAGAGATTTTAGTTTTTGCCCATTGAGTATGATGTTGGTTGTAGGTTCTTGTATATGGCTTTTATCATATTGAAGAATGCTCCCTCTATTCACTCTTTACTGATACCTTTTATTGTAAATGAGTGTTGTACCTATCAAATGCTTTTCCACATCTATTAATATGATCATGTGGTTTTTGTCTTTCATTTTGTTCATGTGATATGTTATGTTTATTGATTTATGAATGTTGTACCATCCTTTCATTTGTGGTATGAATATCAATTGATCATGGTGTGTGATCTTTTTAATGTAATGCTGCACGTTGTTTGCCAATATTTTGTTGAGGATGAAAGGGATTAACTTCTACAAGTGACTCCAGATCATAGCAATTCCATTTGGGCTGTCTTTAAAAAAACTTCTTTGTTATCACTTGTGTAATGGCCTGGATATTTTTTTCAGTATTTACATAATAATTATAGTTCTTTAATGAGGATTCCCAAGTGCCTACCATATGACAGAAACAGTGCTATTTTTCAAGGCTATTTCAGTTATTATAAAATAATTGTAGATGGATAGATGATAGATACATAGACTGATATATTGATATATTGATAGACTCCTGAGTGCCTACTATATGACAGGGACTATGCTGTTTATCAGGGGGATAGCAGTGATTATAAAGTGATTTATATTGCTTAGGGATTATAGTAATGAGGGGGCCCAAACTAGTAGTAACTAAGGGAAATAAGATATAGAGTATAAAAAAGCAATTATTGACAAAATTGAGGTCATGCATACCCATGTTTTAAAATGTTTTACAGTATGCTAAATTTAAAGATCTCTCTTTACAATGTTATGTTCTTCATCTCTAAATCTTCTTTCCAAGGTATTTAAAGTTTACATATAGTATAAAGAATCTCTCTTCAAAATTACTATTTGACCTACACATGACATTTTAAATATTGATCCAATGAGGAAAATTTTAGCAAATAGTGGTATATTCAAGAGAAAGAACATCATAAGCAGTAATAACAGATAAGTAATAAGCAGATAAGTGCAGTAAATATAACCTAGATCAATTCAGTTAAGCAATATATTAAGGATCATTAATGACATTAATAGAGTATAGAGCCTGGTAAAATTAAAGTTATTTTTTTATGAAAAATATATGAAGTTGTGGATCTGGGCTAGGTTCTGTCTTAATCTGTATTAGATAATATCTTCTGACCACTCCTACACAAGAATTTTAACAAGATTTCTGAAACATTTAATTTGTACGAGTGCTGATCCAAAATGTTTATTTTAGCAAAACAAAATTGGCTTCATACATGTATATTTCATTATAAATCCACAATCCAAACTAGTACAAATGAAATACATCACATTTACCAAAATAATTCAAATTTTTCAAATTTTTGTTATAAAAGTTTTGGGTCCAGTTCTTTAAAAAGTACAATTGTAGAAATATAGAATGTTGACAGAGGTTTATTTTCTTGCATTGATAGCAACAGTCACAGTCCATTTTTCATTTAATCAAATGGCAAAGAAGAGAAAAGCCAGGGGAAACCTGTTGACACCATAACTAATATTCTACTTTAATAAGAAATAATCATAGATGCATTTGTAGATACCTGTTTTAGTTTTCTTTGGCTGTTGTAACAAAGCACCACAATGACCTGAAACAACAGAAATACATTCTATCACAGTTCTAAGGCCAAAAGTCTGAAATCACTATCTCTGAGCTGAAATCAAGGTTCAGGCTCTGTGGGAGACCCTGCTTTCTGATTGCACTCTCATTTGCGTCTCTGCCTCTCTGCCTCTGTAGTCATACTGTCTTCCTTTTTTTCTCAGTGTTAACCTCTCTGTCTCTCTTTTAAGGCCATTTGTGATGTTATTTCAGACCTAATCGGATAAATCAAGCTAACCTTCTTATCTGAAAATTCTTTAATCACATCTGCAAAGATTACTTTCTAAATATGGTAACAGTCACAAGTTCCAGGGAAGACCACCCCTGAACCCCACCACTTTTCCCATTCCCTTACTTTTTTTCCTGAGAATCACCTTCCAAATACACCACCTGAAAGTGAGTTATGTTTCAGGGAGATAAGCAGAGAAACTCACCTAAGCCAGTTGTCCTGACTCTACCTAAGCCTGTGGACAGATTCCATGGTTAACTAGAGACAAGGCTGAGTGTGAACAGAGACATAAGGAAGAGGCTGGTGTGGGAGAATGCAATGGTTGTTCCATCTCATCGTTTCTATTTTCTCCTTCAAAAGAAAACAGGTGACATGGTGAGTCTGAGGATATGTGTGAATTCAGAGAGGAGAGGGGTACACCTAAAATGGCCAAATAGACCTGTGGCAAAAACGGATTGGTAAATAGGGTATGCTTTCTGAGAATCATGAAGGGTCCACATGTGTCAGTCATCATTAGCCATAAATACAATCTGAAATTTATTTTCTTTCAATCTGAGTTCCTTACTCTGCATGAACATGTACCATTTAATCCTTTTCTAATATCTACCTTTATTTTTCTTTACCTTTTTAGATTAAATTTATTGGGGTGACATTGATTAATAGGATTATATAAGTTTCAAGTATACAGTTTTGTGATATATCATCTGCATATTGCATAGTGCGCCCACTGTCTTTCAATTTCCTTTTTTTGTATTTATATATGTTATAATGTTTACCTCTGATGTAGTATTATCTGTCACATACACAAATCTCTGACTGTAAAAAAGACAGCAGAAAATTGCTTAAAAGTTTTTTTTAACCAAACTTTTTTACCCTATTGTTGTATTATAACCCTTACAGCAGAAATAATGGGGATACATGGAATTTTAAGACTATTTTTGAGTATTTTACTCTGTGGGTGGGATGGTAAATCCACCACAAGATCTATCACTTCATAAGCTTCAATTCATTTTCTATTTCTTGTTTTACTTTTCTCATGTATTCCTTGTAATTTCATAAAGGTTCTTGGTAGACTAATCAATGACAGATTCCATGACAGCAAGTCTCTCTCAAAATTTAAAGTCTTTCAATTATAGCATAACACCGTTTATTTAAAGGTAATATATTCAATTAAAACAGCATGTTTAAAAATATTTTTTTGTTAAAATGTAATTTCAAATAAAAAATAATAAGAAAAAATATTGATTTGATATCCATCATTTAATAGACCATTATTCCTTACCATTATTTGTTAAATCTCATAATAAAGCTAAGTATAAAAATGAATATGACAAGGATCCTCTTAATACCAGGAAAGGACAGAGGATGTAGAAATGAAATATACCTTCAATTATGAATTTGTGAAGTCATATATTCTAAGTTTATTTTTTGCTGAAGGCATTTCAGAGCTGCATCTATGCTTTGTTGGTCATTCTATAATTTGTATGTGCTCAACACATCTGGTTAATCATTCACTACAGGATTAGATGGTCTTTAGAGGTGACATTTGCTTTCACTCTGTATCGCCTATTCTCTTTTATATTCAAACATAGGTTTGGAGAAGGTTCTGAAGTTCTTCAGAAAATGTGGAAACAAGCATTTTGTCTCATTGTACACTAAAAACAGTGTAAAATTGTTATAAGGGTTTCTCTAGATTCAATCCATAAAAGACTTTTCTATGTTCTTGGATGTTCCTGAGATGGAAGATGGGTTCCCAAAAAGACTCTGGCCCTAAACGTTTCCCAAACAATGGATTTAATTAAAATAAGAAACAACAAAATATTTTGTTACAGAGACTTTATGCTTTTTGTGTAGTTTCTTCTGTTTATAGATTTCTATTATTGTATGAACTCTTGTTCATCACTTGCTTGCAAAGTTATGATGGTGATAACAGCATATTTCAAACAATCCAACAGGACAAGAATTGGCTTCAGAAAGTATTTCTAAAATACAAAGATTAATTCTAACACTGATATGAAAATAAAACATGACTCTGCCATCTGCTATTAAGAGCATGTATAATGTTTGATGTTAGTAGAGAATGCTATATTTGAAAATCATAGTTGAAAATTTTAGTTTTCTCTTAGGTTTTAACTGTACCCTGTAATTTATACTTTCATGGCTTTAGTATGTGGAACCAAATACTCTGTTCCCTGATGCTCATAGAGGAGTTCATTTTATGCAGGAAGACTAGTTTAAACCTTACATTCATAACAAGTTTTATTCTCTTCGCACTTTCAAAAATCAATTGAATTCAAAGAATTATTTTAGGGTTCCAGTTTTTTAAATAAACATTAAGCCAGATTATTGGCTCAATGTAAACTACTCATATAGATAGATGAGAATGTGATTAGTTGTATTAACTAGCCAGGATTAATTTTTCCTACTGCTGTTTCATGTTCAAAGGTGGCTTGGTAGATACCATTGCTAGACTCCTATGTACTCAGAATATCCAAATTTAAAAGATAAAAATTGACTGCCTTCTGCTCAATGAGTTGTTCTTCTACACTTATGAATATTTAAAACTCACAGATACAGTTATTTACTGTTTTACTCTTTCAGAGAAGCCCCCTATTATATTAATAATTCCAAGAAGCCACATTATAGTAATTTTATAATTATACAGTTATAAATTATGTTGTATGATGTTAAAACTTAGTTTTAATATTTGACATCACAATTCATTGTTCAAGGTTCATCATCCACAAAATAATAATTTTAGTCATATAATGGGAACTATACATTTGGATAATTGTGCAAATGGATTAAATTTAATTATTTCTAAAACAATTCAAATTCAAAGCTCAATTAAAAGGTGATGGATTGCACATAATTCATTCCCTTTTTATGGATTATGGATTAGAGATAAAATTACCTCAGGAGAACTTTCTTACTGCCTGTGGTGGTTTCACTGTCTGTTGTTCTAAATGTATACTGATTGAACCCACAATTCCTTTTTATCACAGCAGGTTTCTGGCTTTTAGTGGTTTTCTACTTGCATACTTACATATTTTAAGAAGATATGCTAATCAATACCCATACTCGAAAGTCTCAGGGGATCTAGCAGAAATTTGTTGTAGATAACTTGTCTTAACTATTTTAAAGTCAGAACTCACAGTTATAAGTTAGTGTTACTTATTTAGTACAAAAGCCAGTTCACAAAGTCCTTTGCTGGTCTCAAAATCTTCTTTACACACCCTTTCAAAATGATCTACTTCAGGGAATTTGGCATTTATTGCCTAGAGACAATGAGTTGAAGACTGACATATTCCATGTAAAATTGTAAAAAAAGAGGTAATTATATTAAATGAATTTTCTTTGACAAAGACATAAACAGCCCAAGGATAACATTTCTGGAGCTATTTTCAGCTTTTGAATTACTGGACAATTCCGTAGTACAGCAGATTGCAACTTGAAATGCTTGCCGCAAATCTTTGAAAACAAAGTGTTTGTCTTTCCTCAGCTGACAGTTGAATGAATATGAAAGAGAAAATGCAATTACATTTTGCAAATACAAGGGAAGGACTGCTCATTAAAACTTTCCATGCTATACTAAATTAAGTAGATGTGCATATGTATATATGAAATTCTAACAACTGGATTAGATAAAAATAGGTAACATACTTGAACATTAAAGTTTATGCCATAGAGTCAGGTTAAAGTGACTAGACCTTATTGGCTTGCAGATTAAAATTAATAATTTATGCCTTTTCAGAAATGTTTTTCAATATTTATATATACACTGTAACCAAGAGGACTCAACATTCCCTTCAGCTTGACAAAAACTTAGATGTAGTTCTCCCTGGCTTTGAGCCCCTAACTTTCCTTTTCCTAGAACATTTACCTTAAAAACTTGTAAATGTGAATTCTTACCCTTTGAGACATAAATGTTCTTCCAGCCTCTGGACAGCTTTATACCACATGAATATGTTTCTTAAGGCCCTGGCAGCCTTGAATTGCCGTTATCTAAGGGGAGAGTCCCCCAATATCACTAGTCTCTGTGGGAGGGTAGCAGCATACAGGAAACAATCAGCAAACAATGATGGTCTGATCACCTTAACCAGCCTAGTCTCCAATGTCCTCCATACACTTAAAAAAAATTACAGTTGATGTTCATATTAGTTTATATTAGTTCCATGTGTACAGCATAGTGGTTACACATTATCATATTGGAAATGATCCTTCCAGTATTTCAAGTGCCTACCTGACACCATACAGTTATTAGAATATTATTGACTATATTTCTTATGCTCTATTTTATTGTACATCCCCATGACTAATTGTAACTGACAATTTATATTTCTTAATCCAGTACTTTTCCATTAACTCACTACAGGATTTAAAAATCTTCCAGACTTTTGTTTTATGGGAATGGAGTTCAGTCTCTCTCTCTCTGTTGAAGTAGTTTTAAAAAATGAAGTCCTTGTCTATTTAACTCTACAATGTGTTTTCCTTTGGCAACTTAAGAAATCCTACAATGTCAACCTCAACAAATGACTGGAGAACAAATAACGATGATGCTGACAGGCTCTCCTCCACTATGTGTTCTCCCTCCTCATGGAAAGTTATATGTCTAACACTTTCAATTGATATGTTAAAATTAATTTGATTTCCAATTGCATTGACATCAATAACTTAGTCAGCAATTCAAAATTTTATTTCAAAAATTTTTAAAGTCGTTTTTTAAAAAAGTCACTGCTTTAGGAGAAAAATGCCCATGTGTGGATGCACAGACCAAGCTGAAGTAAACAGCCCATGTTAACTTGTGCTCAGAAATTCAATATTAAAACTTCACCCAAGTGTACTGATAATGGCAGAATATTGTCCACCATCACCCTGGGATCTTCATTGAATGCAGCCTTGTGTACAAATATATACTAGGTTGACTTGAGTATTTAAATTTATATCATGCCCTCAGTTTACCTTCCAGCTAAAAGTGCTAATAAGCAAGAAAAGTTCACAATGTAAACATAAAGATAAAGAAAACAAAAAGTTTGGAATAAAATAATTTTCAAATTACAGAAGTTTATTGTGCTTAAAAATTAATGCAAATTTTAATTTCACACAAATTCATTATTTTACTTTCCATTTCCTTACACAGATTTGTATCTTTAGTAAACAGATGTATATCTTCTGATGAATGATTTTAAAAGTTAAAAATAAATTAAACCAACTTAGTTAAGGAGAGAGAATATCTTGGAATTGATTTTAAAATACCAATGATTTTTTTTTATTGAATTGGAAAAACCATAATTTATTTTTATTGCATTTTTTCATACCATTTATTCCCCTTATACTACCCTCCCACACCCCACAATCATCACACTATTGTCTATATTCATGAGTCCTTTTCCTTTCTGCTTGATCCCTCAAACTCCTAACCCCACCCCCACCCCGAGCTGTCAGTCTGCTCTCTACCTATGAGTTGTCTCTATTTTGCTTGTTAGTTCAATTCTTTAGATTCCATATATGAGTGAAATCATATGGTATTTGTATTTCTCTGACGTAGCATAATTTTCTGCAGGTCCATTCATGCTGACCCAAAGGGTAAAAATGTATTCTTATTTATGGTCAGGGTAAAATTTTATTCTTATTTAAAATCATATGGTATTTGTATTTCTCTGATTTAGCATAATTTTCTCCAGTTCTGTTCATGCTGACCCAAAGGGTAAAAATTTACTTTTACTTATAGCCAAGGTAAAATTATATATTTCTTTCTTTCTTTCTTCCATTGTCTAAATGCTCAGAGTTGTTTTATCCACTCATACAGTGATGGCCAATTGAACTGCTTCTATATCTTGGTGATTATAAATAATGCTGCAATGAATATAGAGATGCTTATGTTCTTTCTAATTAGTGTTCCAGGGTTCTTCAGATGAATTCCCAGGAGTGGAATTGATGGGTTATAAGGCAGTTTCATTATTAATTTTTTGAGAATCTTCATGCTGATTTTCACAGTGATTGCATCAATCTGCATTCCCAACAACAGTGCAAAAGGATTCCCCTTTATTCTAGATCTCCACCAGCACTTGCTGTTTGTTGATTTATTGATGATAGCCATTCTGTATGGTGTGAAGTGATATCTCATTGTGGTTTTAATTTGCATTACTCTGACGACTAGTGACATTGCATCTATTCATATGTCTACTAGCAATCTGTATGTCCCCATTGAAGAAGTGTCTTTTCAGGTCCTTTGCCCATTTTTAATCGGGTTGTTTGGGTTTTTTTGGTGTTGAGATTTGTAAGTACTTTATAAATTTTGGATGTTAACCCCTTATCAATTGAATTGGATAATATGTTCTATCATTCTGTGGGGTGTCTTTTATTTTATTGATGGCTTCTATTGCTGTACAAACATCTTTTTAATGTGACATAGTTTAATTTGTTTATTTTTTCTTTTGTTTCCATTTCCTGGGGATATATCCAATAAAAAAATTTTTCTACAAGCCATGTCTGAGATTTTCCTGCCTGTTTTATTCTAGGATTTTTACTGCTTGGGGTATAACATTTACATTTTTGATTCATTTTAAATTTATTCTTGTGTGTGATGTAGGAAGGTGGTGTAGTTTCATTTTTCTGCACATATCTGTCCAATTTTACCAATACCATTGATCAAATAAACTATCTTTAGACCACTGTATGTGTGTGCTTCCTCCGTTGAACATTAGTTGGCTGTAAAGGTGTGGTATTATTTCTGGGCTATCTCTTCTATTACTCTATGTGTCTGTACCATGTTGTTTTGATTACTATGGCCTTATATTAAGTTTGATATTAGGTAGCCTGATTGCCCCAAATTTGTTCTTCTTTTTCAAGATTGCTATTGAACATACAAGATGTAGCAGGAGTTTTGACTACCAGTCAGAGAGATGAAGGGGAGAACCCACCAATGAATGAGACACCAACAAGCAAGCCCAAGTACAAGAGAGCTGACACAAACTGAATAAAGGCCAACACCAGAGCCTTCAGATCAAGAGATCAAAAAGAATGCATTACTGAGTGCCACAGAACTCCTACCATAGAAGTTCCCTGAATGAAGACAGACAGGCAAAGCAGGTCATCCTGACATGCAGATAAACAAAAAGAGTCACCTAAAATGGGGATGCAAAGAAAGAATCCCTAATTGAAAAGAATGAAGGAATCCACAGTAAAAGATCTTAATGAAATTGAAGCAAGCAATCTATCAGACATAGAGTTCAAAAAAATGGTCACAAGGATGCTCGGGAAATTCAGTGACAACTACATAGAACTGAGGGGGAATGACAACAGCAAGACAAAGGAAATAGAAACTACAAAAAAAAAAAAACAGGATGAAATAAAGAATGCAATATCTGAAATGAAAAATACACTACAAGAAATTACAAGCAGGCTGGATGAAGCAGAGGACCGATCAGCAAACTGGAAGACAAGGTGGAAAGAAATACCCAGGCAGAGCAGCAAAATGAAAAAAAGACTCACAAACAATGAGGATAGTTTAAGGGAACTTCAGGAAATCGTGAAACACAACATTCACATCATAGGATACCAGAAGGAGAAGAAAAGGAGCAAAGGATCGAAAGCTTGTTTGAAAATTTTCCTTAACCTGGAAAGGAGAAAAGCCATGCAGCTCAGGAAGCACAGAGGGTCCCAAACAAGATGACCCAAAGAGCCCTACTCCAAGTCACATCATAATTAAAATGCTGAGTTGTAAAGACAAAGAGAGAATCTTAAAGGCATCAGGGGAGAAACAGCAAGTAATATACAAGGGAGCTTTGATAAGGCTATCATCAGATTTCTCAACAGAAACACTGCAAGCCAGAAGAGGTTGGCACAAAGTATTCCAGATAATGAAAAACAAGCATGTACAACCAAGACTACTCTTTCCAGCAAGGCCCTCATTAAAAACACATGGTGAAATAAAGAGCTTTTCAGACAAAAGAAGGCTAAAAGAGTATATCTCCACCAAGTCACCACTGCAATAAATGCTAAAGGGACTCATATTAAAAAAAAAAAGAAAGAAAGAGGGAGAGAGAGAGAGAGAGAGAGCAATAAAAAGAGAGAAACACATAACACAAATAGCAATGAGTAAGTACCTATCAATAATTATCTTAAATGTAAATGGATTAAATGCTCCAATCAAAAGACATAGGGTAGCTGAATGGATAAGAAAATATGATCTACATATATGCTACCTATGATAGACTCACATAAGAAAAGAGATGTATACAGACTGTAAGTGGAGGGATAAAAAAATATTCAAAGCAAATGGACACACACAAAAGAAGCCCGGGAGCAATATTCATTTCAGACAAAATAGATTTCAAAACAAAGACAATAAAAAAAGACAGAGAATGACACTTCAAATAATTATGGGAAGCATCATCAAGAAGATATAACCATTGTAAATATATACACATCCAACATAGGAGGATCCAAATATACACAGAAAATCTTGGAGTACTTCAAGAAAAATATAGACAGCAACACAGTTATAATAGGGGACCTTAACATCTCACTGCCAACAATGGATAGATCTTCTAAACAAAGTATCAACAATAATTTATGGCACTGAAAGACAATATAGATTAAATGGACTTAATTATATGTACAGAAACTTTCACCCCCAAATGGCAAAATATACATTCTTTTCAATTGCACACAGACACAAAACCAA
This sequence comes from Desmodus rotundus, assembly GCF_022682495.2. Classification (NCBI taxonomy): domain Eukaryota; kingdom Metazoa; phylum Chordata; class Mammalia; order Chiroptera; family Phyllostomidae; genus Desmodus; species Desmodus rotundus. The sequence goes on from NC_071394.1 coordinate 62,842,252, forward strand.
CCTCAACAAATTCAAGAAAATTGAAATCATGTCAAGCATTTTCTCCAACCACAAGGGAATGAACCTAGACCCCAACATCAAGGAAAAACTCAAAAGCATTCAAATTCATGGAGACTGAATAGAATGCTATTAAGCAATGAGTGGGTTAATAATAAGATCAAAGAAGAAATAAAAAAGTTTCTGGAAAGAAATTAAAATGAACACACAGAGCCCAAAACCTATGGAAACCAGCAAGAACAGTCCTGAGAGCAAAGTTCATAGCAATACAGGCTTACCTAAAATATATTAAAAATGTCAAATAATCAACCTAACCCTACATCTACAAGAGCTAGAGTGACAACAACAAACAAAGACCAGAGTGAGTAGAATGAAGGAAATAATCAAGATCAGAGCAGAATTTAATGACATAGAGACTAAAAGAACAATTCAAAGGATCAACAAATCCAGAGTCTGGTTCTTTCAAAAGATAAAAAAATAATAATAATAATAACAAGTCTTTAACCAGACTATCAAGAAGAAAAAGGGAGAAGACCCAAATAAATAAAATCAGAAATGAAAGAGGAGAAATTACAGCTGATACAACAGAATACAAAAGATTATAAGAAATTACTGTAGACAATAATATGCCAAGAAATTTCAAAACCTGGGGAAAATGGGCAAATTTCTATAAACATGTAATACTGCAAAACTGAATCAAGAAGAAGCAGAAAGTCTGAATAAACCAATAACTACTAGTGAAACTGAAAAATTAATCAAAAAAACTCCTGGCACAAAAAAGCCCTGGACCAGATAGCATTACAGGAGAATTTTACCAAACATTTAGGGAAGAGAAAACCCCTATACTTCTCAAGCTATTACAAAAAATCAAAGAAGAAAGACCCCAAAACTTATTTTATGAGGCCAGTATTACCCTAATAAGAAAACAAGATAAAGACACAACAAAGAAAGAAAACTACAGGCCAATATTGCTGATGAACATAGATGCTAAAATCCTCAGCACAATAGTGGTAAACTACACCCACCAATACATTAAAAAGATCATGCACCATGAGTAAGTGGGATTCATCCCAGGGTTGCCAGATTGGTATAATAATTGCAAGTCAATAAACATGACATGTCACATAAACAAAAGGAAAGACAGAAACCACATGATCATATCAATAAATGCTGCTAAAACATTTGATAAAGTACATCATCCATTCATGATAAAGCACTCAGTAAAGTAGGAGTAGAGAGAGCATACCTCAAAATAATAAAGGCCATATACGAGAAACCTACAGTTAACATCATACTCAACAGGCAAAAAGTAAAATCCTTCCCAATAAGATCAGGCACAAGAGAAGGGTGTCTGCTTTTACCACTTCTATTCAACGTAAAATTGGATGTTTTAGCCACAGCAACAGACAAGAAAAAAATAAATAAAAGGCATTCAAATTGGAAAAGGATAAATAAAACTGTAGTTGTTTGCAGATATCATGATAGTATATGTAGAAAACCCTATAGAATCCACTAAAAAACTACTTGACCTAATAAATGAATTTGATAAAAGAGCAGAATACAGAGTCAACATTCAGAAATTGAAGGCAATATTGTACACTATCAATGAAATATCTGAAACAGAAATTAGGGGGAAAATCCCATTCTCTACAGAAACAACAAAAAATTAAAATACTTAGGAATAAACTTAAAAGGAGGTAAAATACCCATACTCAAAAAACTGCAGGAGGACAGTGAAGAAAAAATTAAGGAAGACACAAATTAATGAAAGCATATACTGTGTTCATAGATTGGATGAATTAACATCATTAAAATGTCCACTACCCAAAGGAATCTATAGATTTTAATGCAATCTTTATCAAAATACCAGTCACATATTTCACAAATATAGAACAAACATTTCAAAAATTTATACCAAACTATACACACTCCAAATAGCCTCAGTGATTTTGACAAAGAAGAACACAAAGTAGAAGGTATCACAACACATGTTATAAAACTATATCACAGGCCACTGAAATCAAAACAGTCTGGTACTGGCATAAGAACAGACACATGGATCCATGGAACAGAGCAGAGAGCTTAGAAATAAACCCATGAATATCTATGGTCAATTAATACTCAACAAAGAGGCAAAGGGCATAAAATGGAGTAAAAATAGCCTCTTCAATAAATGGTGTTGGGAGATTTGGAAAAATACATGCAAAAATATGAAACTGGAAAACCAACTTACACCATACACCAAAATAAACTCAATATTGATAAAAGACTTAAATATAAGTTGTGACACCATAAAAGTCCTAGAGGAAACCATAAGCAGTAAAATGTCAGCTCTCCTGTGCAGCAATATCTTCATTGATATATCTCCTAGGCAAGGGAAATAAAGGAAAGAATAAAGAAATATAATTCCAGTAAAAATTATCTGCACAGCTAAAGAAAACATCAACAGAATGTAAAGGTGTGCAACTTTTCATGTATGGGAAAACAAACATATTTGCCAATGATACATGGACAAGGGTTTGATCTCCAAAACATATAAAGAACTCAATGGACTCCACACCAAGAAGTCAATCAAATTAAAAATTTGCATAGGACCTGAACAGACACTCCTCCAAAGAAAACATTCATATGTCTCTGTGTCAAAAGGCACAGAGACATACGAAAGATTTTTCAACATCATTGGCCACCAGAGCGATGCTAGTTAAAACCACAATGAGATATAATTCACACAAGTCATAATGGCCATCATTAACAAATCAATGATAAATGCTGGTGAGGATGTGGGGAAAAGGGAACAATGGTGCACTGTTGGTAGGAATGCAGACTGGTAGAGCCACTGTGGGAAACAGTGTAGAATTTCCTCAAAAAAAAAAAAAATGGAACTACCTCTTGATCCAGTATTTCCACTGTTGGGACTATACCCTAAGAGCTCTGAAACACCAATTCAAAAGAACCTATGCACACCAATATTCATAGTGGCATTATTTACAATAACCAAGTACTGGAAACAGCCCAAGTGCCTGTCAGTAAATGAGTGGATCAAAAACTGTAGTGCATTTACACAATAGAATACTATGCAGCAGAAATAAAGAAGGAACTCTTACATTTTGAGATAGTATGGATGGAACTGGAGAGTATTATACTAAGTGAAATAAGCCAGGTGGTGAAAGACAAATACCATATGATCTCACCTATAATTGAAACTTGATGAACAAAATGTACAGAGAGCAAAATAGAACCAGACACATGATAATAAAGAATAAACTAACAGTGACCAGAGGGAATGGGGAGAAGGAAAATGGGGGAAAGAAGGAGTGAGTCTAGTAAGGGGACATGTATAAAGGACCCATGCTAATGGACAACAGTGTGGGAATTGACTGAGGGAGCAGTGTTGGGGGCAGTCGATGGGGCAAGGGAGATCAACAGGGGAAAAGTTGGGACAACTGTTATTGAACAAATTTTTTTTAAAAGATTGCTGTTTATAGGTGGGGCTTTTTGTGGTTCCATATACATTTTTGAAATATTTGACCTAGCTCTATGAAATATATCACTGGTATCCTGATAGGAATTGTGTTAAATCTGTAGATTGCTCTGGATCGTATGGACATATTAATGATGTTAATTTTTTGTAACCATGACACAGTATGTGCTTCCACTTATTTTTATCTTCTTCAATTTCTCTCTTCAGTGCCTTAAAATTTTCAAAGTATACATCATTTACATCTTTGTTTAGATTTATTCCCAGGTATCTTATTCTTTTTAAAGCAATTATGAATACAATTATTTTCTTAATTTCCCATTATGATTGTCCATTATTGGCATATAAAATGCAAATGATTTATGGATATTAATTTTGTATTCTGCTACTTTGCTGAATTCATTAATTCATTCTAGTGGTTTCTTGGTGGAATTTTTAGAGTTATCTATGTACAGTATCACATCATCTACAGATAAAGACAGTTTTACTTCTTTCTTTCCAATTTGATGTCTTTTATTTATTCCTTTTTTTTTTTTTGATGGCTATGGCTAGGACTTCCATTACTATGTTGAATAAGAGAAAGAAAGGTATCCCTGTCTTGTTCCTGATATTAAAGGGAATGCATGCCAGTTCTGCCTGGTTAGTATGATGCTGGCAATGGGTTTGTCATATATAGCGTTTATTATGTTTAGGAATGTTCCCTCTATTTCTATTTCATTGAGAGTTTTTATAATAAGTCAGTCCTGGATTTTATCAAATGCTTTTTAAATATTTATTGATATGACCTTGTGGGTTTTATCCTTCATTTTGTTTATGTGGTGCATCACACTTATTGACTTGTGAATACTGTACCAAGTTTACATACACAGAAGAAATCCTACTTGATCATCATATATGATTTTTTGATGCATTGTTGTATTCAGTTTGCTTCTATTTTGAGGATTTTAACATGTATGTTCATCAGGGATATTGGCCTATAATTTTCTTTTTCTTTTGTAGTGTCTTTATCTGGTTTTGGAGTTAGGATAATGCTAGCCTTACAAAATGACTTGGGAGTTTAACCCTTTTGTATTTTTTTTTAATTAGTCTGGGAAGGAGAGCTCTTAGTGTTTCTCAGAATGTTTGGTTAAATTCATTTGTGAAGCTGTCCAGTCCAGGGCTATTGATTGTGAGAGGGTTTTTAAAAAATTATTATTACTCTTTCAATTTCACAGGGTGTAATTTGTCTATTCAGTCTCTTATTCTTCCTTATTTAGATTTGGAAAAGTATATGTTTCTAGAAATTTATCCATTTCACCCAGGTTGTCCAATTCATTGGCACATAGTTGTGCATAATATTTTCAATGCTTTGAATTTCTTTGGTGTCAGTTGTTATTTTACCTCTTTCTTTCTGATTTTATTCATTTGGGTCCTCTCCTTCATTTTCTTGTTTTCTTTTTTTTACTGAAATATCATTTTTTATTTTAATTTTGTATTGTTCCTTTATTTTCTTGATGAGTCTGGTTGAATATTTGTCAATCTTGTTTATCTTTTCAAAGAGCCAGCTCTTGGATTCATTAAATTTTTATATTTTTTATGCTCCATATCATTTATTTCTGCTTGGATCTTTATTATTTCCTTCCTTTCACTTGGGGCTTTTTAAATTATTCTTTTTCAAGCTCCTTTAAGTTAGATTGTTTATTTGAGCTTTTTCTTGCTTTTAGTTTTTTAAGTAGACCTGCAATGCTATAAATTTCCCTCTTAGGACTTTGTTTCCTGTGTCCCACAGATTTTATGTTATTGTGTTTTCATTTTCATTTGTTTCAGTGTATCTTTTGATTTCTTCCTTGATCTCATTTTTTATCCTTTCATCTTTTAAATTACATGTTGTTTACCTTCATATCTTTGTGTATTTCTTTAGTTGCTTCCTTGTGATTGATTTGTAGTTTCATAAAATTGTAGTCTGAGAACACACTTAACATAATTTCAATCTTTCTCCATTTATTGAGACTTGTTTTGTGTCCAATTCTAGAATATTTTCCATATGTATTTCACAAGAATGTATGTTCTCCAGGTTTGGGATAAAGTGCTCCATAAATATTGATTAAATCCATTTGATCTAGTGTATCATTTGAGGCCACTATCCCCTGTTGATTTTCTGTCTGGAAGATTTATCTATTGAAGTCAATGTGCTATTAAAATCTGCTGCTATGACTGTATTTTTGTCAAACTCTCTCTCTATCTCCATCAAAATTTGCTTTACATATTTAAGTGCTCCTATGTTGGATGCATAAATGTTCACTATGTTTATACCCTCTTATTGGATTGTTCCCTTTATTGTTATGTAGTATCCTTTGTCTCTTACTAGAGCCTTGGCTTTAAAGTCTATTTTGTTGGGTATAAGTATTGCTACCCCAGATTTTTTTCCCTTTCCATTTGCATGAAATATTTTTTTCCATCCACAGACTTGTAGTCTGTGTGTATCTTTTCTTCTCAGGTGTGTCTGCTGGAGACAGCATATATAGGGGTCTTGTTTTCTTATCCATTCAGCTATCCTATTATTTTTGGTTGGAGTATTTAAGCGTGATTATTGATAAGTAATGTGTCCATTGCCATTTTATATTTTAACTACTTTCCTTTTTTTCCTTTGTTTCTTCTGCTTCTTAAAGCAAGCCTTTTAACATTTGTTGCAATACTGCTTTGGTCTTAACAAATTCCTTTGGCTTTTTCTTGTCAGTGAAGTTCTTCATTTCTCCTTCAATTTTAAATGATAGCCTTCTTGTATAAAGTATGCCTTAATTGTAGGTCCTTGCTTTTCATCACCTTGAATACTTCCTGAATTATGTCTGTGGTGAAATAAGATGACAGTCTAATGGGAGCTCCCTTGTAGGTGACTGACTGCTTTTCTCTTGTAGCTTTTAAGATTCTCTCATTGTCTTTTAGCTTTGCCATTTAAATTAAGATATGTCTTGGTGTGGGTCTCCTTGGGTCCATCATTTTGTTTTGGGCTCTCTATGTTTCTTGGACTTGTGTGTCTTTCTTTCACCAGGTTAGCAAACTTTTTGGTCATTATTTCTTCAAATAAACTCTCAACCCCTTGCTATTTCTCTCTCTTTATGGTATTCCTATGATGCTGATGTTGTTACATTTCATTTTGTCCCAAAGTTTTCTTAAACTCTTCTAACTTTTTAAAATTATTTTTATTTTTACTACTCTGCTTGGGTGTTTTTTTCTACCTTCTCTTCCAAATTGCTAAGTTGATCTTCTGTTTCATCAGATCTACTGTTTATTCCTTCTAATGTATTATTTATTTCTGATATTGCATTCTTTATTTCTGACTGGTTCTTTTTTATGATTTCTTTGTCTTTTTTTCTGCTGTTGATTATCCTTATAATCATTACTCTAAACTACATATTTCATAAATTGCTTATCTCCATTTCATTTAGTTATTCTAGATAATTCTCTTGTTCTTTCATTTAGGGTCTGCTTCTTTGTCTTCCCATTTTGGCTGCTACTTTGTGTTTCTTTCTATGTATTAAGTATATCTTCACCTAGACTCTGATGAAGACCTATGTCAGTTGCTGCTTATAATTCTTTGAACAGCCTTTTTGGAGCTATCAGTTTTCCACAGTTTGTGGCTCCCTCTCCTAGGCTTGGCTGTGTGCAGAAAGAACCAAGGCTGTCTTTTAACAGCACTGGGCCTGGGAGAGAGTCAGCTAAAGTCTCAAAGCTCCCAGGGATCTTCTTTGGTCTGTAGGCTCTGTATTATGCTTTGTCATGGTAATAATCTCAGCTCTACTCCTCAACAGCCTGATTTAAGTTCCATAAGGTGGGGCAAGAAGTATTCCTGCAAGTGGGGCTATTGCTTCCCCTTAGGCTGATGTTACTTGGAGGGTAGTACTCTGCCCAAGAAAGATAGCTTCTGCAGTATGGTGAATGTCTCAACATAGGGATCTTGGTGGCTGACCCTTCAGCTGTCTCCCCAGAACCACCAACCCCAGACTCTCCTCATGTGTTTCTACCACTCTGCCTTTCCTGTGCCAGAGCCCTGGGTAAGTACCTACACACAAAATTTTGTATGTTGGCTCTCTAAGAGGATCTCTGCATCCCTTACTATCTCTCCCGGGTGGATAGAAACCCTGTTGCTTTTCACTACTGGATGTTATTTGGCTTCTTTTCCCTATTCTGGTGCTCTAGGCTATGGAGCCAGCATGGGGTTTAGATCCCACACTTCTCAGGGGGAAACTCCCAAGGCTGCTGAAATATCCTTCCAGTACTTACACTGCTGCCCATGGATAGCCCAACCAACCTTCTTGTGCCTCCCCACTTCCTGACAGTCTTGTGGTGGTGTTGTTTCTTCCATAATTCCTTGGTTATAAGGATTCTCTTCAGCTAGTTTTAATTCCAGTTTGGTCATGGGGTAAGGTTAGTGTAGTTTCCACCTATCCCTCTGCCCTTTGGGATCTCTCAAAACATTCATAATTTAATTGCTACACAGTCTGGCTTGTAATGAACATTAAGTGGATTTTTTAAAGTATTTTTTCTGTTCACATTATTAATTAAAACATTGAGTTGCCAGACAAAAAAAGAACATGAGTTTGCATTTGACTTTAAGAATTACTTGTTGGGAAAGTTACATTACTATGGAACTTCACTTTCCTCTTCTACACAAACATGTGCTCTTTCCCCAGCTTTGTGTCCACTGTAGAACTAGCTGGGAACCCTTTATCATAAGAGAGTTAAAAATAAATGTTAAACAAATACTATTAAAAGCCCCTGAAATGCCCTTTGTTTCCAGCTTGAGATATACACTCTAGCATATTCATGAGTCTTCCTCAGGTCTTTCTGGATGCACTCTAGGCCACAGCCCTGACCTCAGTGAGGCACAAAGTCATATGAAATGGCTGGGATGGCCAGAGATACAATCCTTTCTCTTGTCTCTTGTCCATAAATAGTTGTCCAACTTCCTATATAACAGAGTAGAGTCAGAGAGAAAAGGAGAGAATAAAATAAATTATATTTAAAATGTTTTACATTTAAAATGATATGATTTTTTTTACTACATTCTAGTTTACTCATCCAGCAGGAATAAAGAATCATCTTGATTTATATACAGACACAGAAACAGACACACACACTCAATGCTTTAGTAAATAAAATGATAAAAGCAGTTGTTTTAGTTTAAAACATATTTCCATGTGAGATCTGGGACAAGAACTATTTGGTTTTCTGAAGGCAGGACTCTTAGAGAACTAAAATTAAAAAATGAGCTAAATTTGTTTCACACATAAAGAATATTTTAAAGATTTGAAACTGAGGTATTCAGAATTGAATTATATTGTGATTCGTGTTGCAAGGTTGAAAAATTATTATTTAAATGCAGTAGAAACTTTGAGAATGGAAATAAATGTTAGCAAAATACAATGTGGAATATACAAATATCAGAGTTGTAAATTTGTATATATCAACTACATGTAACTCCAAGCAGAAAAGGAGAAACATACTAGAAAAGTACTGTTCTATAATCCATATCATTGGCATAACACATATGGATGCTTAATCAATCTTTTATTTATACTATTAACTTTCAGGGTCCATATGAGATGAAGTTCTTTCAATGAATGTCAAATAAGTATTGTTTTAATATATGTGCCAATTAGGCAAATACATAGTGTTTTTCCACTTTGTTCTTTTGGAGAACAAAATTTCTATACAAAAATTTTATGTTTTAAAATGTTATGCCTAATATACACTTAAACATTTCAGTGGTGGACATGAGTTTGAAAGCATTGGAAGACACACATCAAAGACAACATATTCCACTGATACACAAGTCAATTTGGTTAGGGATAAGTGGTTCTCCACAGTTAGGAACTTACAGCGTCTTTGACTTGTGGACTTTTAAGAACAGATAAAACAGATAGCATCATTGTGGGAGCTACCTACATGGGAAGATGGTTCCATAAGTATATTCTTCAAAAATAAATAAATAAGCAAGAGAGGCAAGTGGCTTAGAATTAATATATTATGTAAGAACTCCAGTGAAAGGTAATTTACATTTCAGCATGTTTTCTGGTAAGAAATAATTTTTGGGTGGATGGTAACTATTCAACAGAAAAATTTCATAACTAATATCACAGAAAAATGATAAGAATAATAGTCTACCACACAAATGAAGAGTTTATAACCCCAGCAAACTCCTTGTTATGCATTGTCAAAACATCACAATATCACTTTCCTTATCGTCCTAACCCCAATTCTTCACAATGTCTTAAACCACACAATCAGAAACTGTTAGAGCTACTAAGACCTTATGGATCAGAGTCCAATCAGTTCATGCTACAGTGAGGACAGTAATGTAAAGAGCTCTAGGCCCAGATTGATAAAAATAGTTTTGGGGAAAATCTAGAGAAACTAACAAGGTCTATGGACTCATATCCCAGTAATATCTTTAAAGTGACTGTGCTGTCTTGTTCCCCCTGTCCTTTGTGTATTACTTGTTGGAAGCTTTTAATTTCAGCAGTAGAGACACTGGTGAAATATAACTTTGTTTAAAGCAGTCAAACACTTTACCACTGCAAGAAGGTTGATGCAAAGTAGGCAGGGAACAAACATCCAGCACCAAAGCCAAAATAAATGAGAAAAGGCAAGAATCTGTCCACAGGATGCTCTAGTCAGTTCAGTGGGTCTCACTACTGAAAACTTACACACACACACACACACACACACACAATACAGAACAAATAGAAATAAGGAAGAATAAACACTATAGAGAAACTACTTATTTAATGAAGGAGTTTTAAAGAATAGATTCTAGCTATTTAAGAAAGGGTTAAATTAAGTTGGTTCAAAGTGTAAAATCTGAGTTGAAAAACCTCAATAACATATGCAAATGGATAATTGAAAATGTCTCAGCCAGCAGAAATGTGTCCTTTGTAAAATAAAAAAAATGGATCACATAAATAACAAATGATAACTGACATATGTGCCATTACTCTATGAACATGTTGCTGTAAAATATTGAGTCAAAACTTTAAATCAAAGGAAAATATAAATACTTTAAATATAAAGCATACTACATTTAATGATACATTGATTTTTAAGAGCCATGCATAAAGTCAGAATGATGGTTAATATACTAGAAATTTCATAAAACCTATACTCTGAACACATGTGCCAACTAATAAGATACATGACTTGAGCAATCACTTAATTTCTACTAAGTTTTGGGTTTTATTTCTCTATAAAACTGCCTTGTATATATTTGGTACTCAATCAATAACAAAAACACAAAGGGAGCTAGATTATTGCACCAAAAACAGTGTCTGCTGAGGAACCCCATGGCACCTCAGAAAACTGATAAAGATAGCATGGTATATTTCAACATTTTAGGGAAAACAGCTATATCTTTGCTTATTACACAAATTAATATTATCTGGTAATTTGGACATAAATTTTTTTAAAGAATTTTTTTATTTGTTTCTAGAGAGAGGAGCAGGCGGGGAGAAAGAGGGAGAGAAACATCAACGTGTGGTTGCTTCTCATGCATCCCCTACTGGGGACCTGGCAGAGCAGGAGACCTCAGCCTCCTCCCCAATGAACATCAGCAATTACACAGCTGTCCACCAGCAGAGACAGCTCAGGGAGAGTTCAGGGGAGCACATAGGAAATGCCAGTCACAGTGGTACAAAACACTTGAGAATAACCATGCAAGAAGTGGAGGAAGATCCCTGTTTTATCTTATCCCTCAAGCCAACATTTCTCAATGCTAAGCAGAAACTCCCCAGTTAAGAGCTCCCTTCATGGAGGAGGAGAGAGAGGGATGACTGACCAGCTTCCTAGCCTTTGGGAGCAGACACCACATGAAGGTTCCACTTTAGCTTCACCCCACCAGGACCTTGAAAATCTTGAGAGGTATTGAGATGGCTAAGAACAAGAAAGAAAAGGGGAGGTTCCCATAGCAGCCACAGGGGCAGAGCAATTGAGGTTCCCAGTGACCTGCTCTGCAAACATAGCCAGAAGCATTTGCCACCAAATACACCAACAGCCAGTGCAGCCCACTGAAATCTCATGCTAGTGTCACAGGTTTTCACCCTGCAGCACTTGAATAAGCTTTTCTCTGAAGACACACAAATGACCAACAAGTTATGAAAATGTATTGAAGATCACTAATAATCAAGGAAATGCAAATCAAAACCACAGTGAGCTATGGCCTCACAAGTATTAGAATGCCTATTATCAAAAAGAGAAGAGATGGCAGATGTTGGAGAGGATTCTTTTAAGAACAATATAAGAATAATAAGAAAAATAGTGAATTTCACTTTAGCCCTGTTTTTAACACTAGTAACAAGTAACAGTAGTGACACTACTACCCTGCTATGGGCACTATAATTTGCTTGTCTACTTAGGTGGCTTTCTGGTAAAAAAACAAGCAGAGTCTACCTTTTCATATTAGGTTAAACATAGATTTGGTCAGTTACAACTTATGTCAGAATTTCTTTTCATCATTTACCTCTTGTGGGAAAACCTTTTAATACAAAATATAATAATTTTCCTTTAAAGTAAATTTCAAGCTGCATGGAATTATCAAAGAGGTCACTGAGGGCATAAATAATTCAAGAAAATATAATTACCTGGTTTAAATTTTCCTTAAAAATTATGTATCTCACCAAAAATTCTACTTGTTTGAAATCACAGTCAGTGTTTTTTTTCCCATTATTTTATTGTTGTTCAAGTACAGTTGTCTGCATTTACAACCCACCACTCCCCTCAGCAAAAATTTGATGCCAATTTAATTTACTTACAAACTTTTAAAAGTCATTATGGAGTATTCTACAAGGACACCATTTCAATACATTATTCAAGCAAATGACTAAGGTTGGATAAAATCATTAACAACAATACATCTGCAGGCTTACTTCAGGATGCATTTCTCCCCAACTTCTTCTCTTTTAGATGCCGTTTATAACTCATTGGTCTTTTCCTTCTCATAATACAAAACTATAAAGACAAAAAAATATTTTGCACTTAAAAATAGTGCTGACCATACTGCAAGTAATTCATGTTTTTTAATCATCAAATTATCTTGTGTAATTACTTAATGTATGTTTTTCATTCCTTTAAAAATAATAATAAATGCCTCATTTTATTAAATTATTGGTTCATCAAAAGAACATATGAATTTTTACCAGCAACCCAATGTATGTTCATAAAATACACAGCTCACACTCAAGATAGCAAAATCAATGGAAAGGAAATCAATGTAAAAAAGAACTATTATTTACTTGGTACATAACAAGAGCCAGAAATTATAGAACCAATTTTCAAGACTGATCTCATTAAATTCTCACATGCATCCAAGGAAATTACTCCTCTAATAGGTGAAGAATAAACATCTTATCCGTGAAGATGCAGTCAGTATGAAATAGAGGTGAGATTCAAACCTAAATTTATCAAATGTCATTCTATCCCTCTCACTCTCTCATTATACATATATATAGATATAGATATATAATATATTATATACAATTGAATGGATGCCCAACAGCTACAATTAATATAAACACTGAATAATAATTTATTCATATAGCATGTATGACTAATACTTTACTTTTTTAATATTCTGCTTTATTAACCAAATTTATTTAACAGAAAATTGTTTGAGCCTCATATAGAATCAATAGTACATATGTTAATCATCATGTACTGTTGGGAAATTGCCCTGCCTGGTTTCAGAAGCTGTAACCCTGTATGGCTAAGGCTGAGTAAAAATACCTTGGGACAATAAGTCACTAAGGAGACAAAACATATCCTTCCATCAGGGGCTCAGCCTCTGCTCCCTTTACTTCACCCTGCTTGGCCAGTGGAGGATGGCTGGATAGTTAATGATGGGTAAGATTCCTCAAGGGAGGAACAACCTAAGACAAGCATTGTTGCAAAGGGACCATCAGGGAAGGACTTAAGGGACTATAGAAAAGGGGTAATGGACCCTAACCCCTCGGATTAGTCATAGCCTGAGTCCTCAAGTCTCCTAATATCTTGGCTGCTCACATCTCCCAACTGATTCAGGCCTGAAACAATGTTGGAGTGTGGTGCAGCCCTGTGCTGGAAAGGGCGGTTCCCCAGGGTGATTGGGCCTATGAAAGAATGTATAAAATCCTGTGAAACCTACTTTGCTAAGAATACCCTCAATTTAAATGTTAAGGGTCCCAGGATAAAATGAGTTTGTTTCCCAAAGCTTTAAGGCTCTTTGGTGTCATTCTATCTAAGCCTGAATCAGAATAAGCCTTATAGTTCTTTGAGTGTTATCTATTCCTTGACCATTACTGTCTGACAATTATTGATGAGCTTTACATATACACCCTGTATTCCTATGCAAACAAAACCCAATAAAAACCCATTGAGAAAGAGGCTTAAGGCCTTTCTCCTCTGACACACTGGTCAGCCTTTCCTCTCCAAGCAGATCATGTCTTGGTAGACGTGTTCTCACCCACCATGGCTGGGAGAGCTTTGCTGGATGAGCTTGTCCACAGTGTACATTTACTCTGAACAGTTGTTCTCAAGTTTCTTATTTGCTATTAGGACAATTTTAAAATGTAGTTTTTTTAGATTGATAAATGAGTCCATATTCACCTTAATTCTCTGTTTGGATGTTTTAAATCTTCTCATGATTCCTACTGATGTTACCTTTCCCAGTGGAAGAATCCTAATTATGTTTTGATCCATTCTGAGTATTACAGTCTCAGAAATAATTTAACAGCATCGGGAAGGATATTTTCTGTACATCTGTAAGCATCTTGGCTGGTCAAATGTCCTTATGAAGGAATGGTGTCCTGATGCTCTGAAGCTCCTGGGATCTTATAAATGGGTTCCCATGAAGGCCATGGGAGGTCTAAATGCAGACCACTTACAAAGGAAAGATCTAGAAGTGTCTGAAATCCAAGAAACCAAACCTCAATGTAAAGTGATATATATCATACATGAGAATTTTGACATACTTGCTAAGACTCCAGATTTTACCTTATCATATATTGACAATCAGACATTTATCTACAAAGATAATATGCTCCAAATATAACATTGTATTAAATTGGATGTTGTGAATATCAAAGAGTAATCTGAAAACCAAACAATATACTTTTTATGCAGTGAATTTTCATTTTTTACGTAACAGTCTTTATTTTTTAATTTCATCTTTATTGTATTTTTTTACATTACCTTTTTGTCCCATTATACCCTTTCCCCCAGCAATTACAACACTGTTTTCCATGTCCATGAATCCTTTTTGCCCAATCCCTGCACCCCTTAACCTCCCCGCAACAGCTGCCATTTACATTCCATCTATGAGTCTGTCTCCATTTTCCTTATTAGTTCATTAGATTCCACATATGAGTGAAATCATATGGTATTTGTATTTCTCCTGACTGGCTTATTTCACTTAGCATAATGTTCTCTAGGTCCATCCATACTGTTCTAAAGGGTAAATCTTTTTCTTTTTCTTTTTTTATTACTTTTATGGCCAAGTACTATTCCATTGTGTAAATATCCCATAGTTTCATCTACTCCTCTACTGTTGGACACTTGGGCTGCTTCCATATCTTACTGATTGTGAATAATGCTGCAATGAGCATAGGGGTGCCTATGTTTTTTTGAATTAATGTTTTGGGTTCCTTCGGAAATAATCTCAGAAGTAGGATCTCTGGGTAAAAAAGCAGATACATTTTTAATTTTTTGAGGTATCTCCATAACACTTTCCACATTTGCTGTACCAGTCTGCATTCTCACTAACAGAGTAAAAATGTTCCCCTTTCCCTACATCCTCACCAGCACTTGTTGTTTGTTGATCTATTGATGATAGCCATTCTGACCCATGTAAGATTTAAGACGATTGAAATCATATCAGGTGACTTCTTTGACCACACTGCTATGAAACTAGAACTCAATCACAGTGTACACTGTAAAACACACAAAGATATTGAAGTTAAATAACATGTTATTAAATGATGAATAGGTCAAAAATGAGATCAAGGAAGAAATTAAATTTATCTTGAAACAAATGAGAATGAGGACACAACAATCCAAAAATCCGTTTGGTACTGGAAAAGCAATCTTAAGAGGGAGATTCATAGCATTACTGGCTTATCTTTAAAAAAAAAAAGAAAAATAAAAAAGAAAAGCTCAAAAAAATCCCAATCTAATTTCATACTTAAAGGAACTTAAAAAAAGAACAATAACAACAACAACAAAAATACCAAAGAAATAGAAGGCAGGGAATAATAAAGATCAGGAAATAAACAAAATGGAGTCTAAAAAAAATACAAAAGATCAATGAATCCAAGAGCTGGTTCTTTGAAAAGATAAACAAGATTGACAAACCTTTAATGAGACTCATCAAGAAAAAAAATAGAAAGGACTCAAGCAAATAAAATCAGAAATGAAAGAGGAGAATTGACAACTGACACCATGAAAATACAAAGGACCATAAGACAATATTATGAATACTTACGTGCCAACAAACTTGACCACCTGGACAAAATGGATAAATTCCAAGAAACAAATAACCTTCCAAAACTAAATCAGGAAGTATCAGAGGATCTGAATAGACAGATTATACCTAGTGAAATTGAAGCAGTAATCAAAAATCTCCCAACAAACAAAAGCCCTGGACCATATGGATTCACAGGGGAATTTTACCAAACATTCCAAGAAGAACTGACATCTCTGCTCTTCAAACAATTTCATAATATTCAAGAGGGGAGAAGGCTCCCCAACTCATTTTATGAGGCCAGCATTATCCTAATTCCAAAACCAGATAAGGATACTACAAGAAAAGAAAATTATAGACCAGTATTCCTGATGAACATAGATGCTAAAATCCTCAGCAAAATAGAAGCAAACTGAATACAGCAATGCATCAAAAAGATCATACACCATGGTCAAGTGAAATTTATTCTGGAAATGCAAAGTTGTTACAACATTCTCAAATCAATAAATGTGATTCACCACATAAATGAAATGAAGGATAAAAACCACATGATCATATCAACACTTGCAGGAAGAGCATTTGATAAAATCCAGAAGCCTTTCATGATGAAAACTCTCACCATAGTGGGAATAGAGGGAACATTCATAAACATAATAAAGGCTATATACTGCAAACTCACTTCCAGCACCACACTCAGGAGACAAAAACTAAACGTATTTCCTTTAACACTGCGAACAAGACAGGGATATTCGATTTCACCTCTCTTATTCAACATGGATTCTAGCAAGAAACTGCTAGAACTGAGAAATGAATTCAGCAAAGTAGCAGAATACAAAATTAATATCCAGAAATCAGTTGCATTTTTATATGCTAATAATGAACTAAGAGAAAGGGAAATTAAGAAAGTGATCCTATTCACAATTGTTTCAAAAATAATAAAATACCTAGGAATAAACCTAACTAAAGATGTAAAAGACCTGTACTCAAAAAATTATGTCACTGAAGAAAGAAATTGAAGAAGACACAAATAAGTGGAAGCACACCATGTTCGTGGATAGGAAGAATAAAATGTCCATGCTACCCAAAGCAGTCTCTAGATTCAGCACAATTCCTATAAAGACTCAAATGACATGTTTCACAGTGCTACAGCAAATATTTCAAAAATTTATATGGAACCCCAAAAGGCCCTGCATAGCAACAGAGATCCTGAGAAAGAAGAACATAGTTTGAGGAATCATACCACCTAATATCAAACTATTCTATAAGGCCATAGTAATCAAAACAGCATGGTACTATCATAAAAACAGACACATAGATCAATGGAACAGAATAGAAAGCCCAGAAATAAAGACACCTTTATAGTCAATTAATATTCAACAGAGAAAGCAAGCACATAAAGTGAGCTAAAGATAGTTTATTAACTAAATGGTATTGGGAAAATTGGACAGATAAGCACAGAAAAATAAAACTAGACCACCTTCTTACACCACACACAAGAATGAATTCAAAATGTAACAAAGACTTAAATGTTATATCCAAAACCATAAAAATCCTAGAATAAAACATAAGCAGGAAAATCTCAGACATTGTTTGTGGCAATATTTTATCAGATTTTTATCAGGCAAGGGAAACAAATAAAATGTCAACAAACGGGACTACATCAAATTAAAAAGCCTTTGCACAGCAAAGGAAATCATTAACTGAATAAAAAGACAACCGACAGAATGGGAGAATATATTAGCTGATACATCTGACAAGCAGTTAATATCCAAAATTTATCAAGTACCTACAAAAGTCATTACGAAACAAAAAAACAAACAAACAACCCAATTTAAAAAATGGGGAAAGGCCTGAATAGACAAGTTTCCAAAGAGGACATACAAAGGACCACTGTATAACATCATTAATCACCAGAGAAATGCAAATTAAAATCACAATGTAATTTTTTATATGCAAATAATCATTCTAAATTTTAGACTTGAGGAAAGTTTTCTTTTCACCAGAAAATGTTATTAGATTTGCTTCAGACTTTCAACTTCATGGAACATGTATTTATATATGAACTTTCCTTGATTTAAATATATTTATGCAGATATAATAAACATATTATATAAAAAATGACAAAATATTCCATGAAAAGGATCATCCCAATATCAAAAATCCACAGAGAAAAATAAGGCAAGAAAAACATGTTGGGAGTAAAAGCATTACACCAGGCAGCTACTTCCATACTCAAGAAAGATAAGGGAGTCAGCTAATTAAGACCATTACCTAGGAAGGGGCAGCTTCACAGATACTCCAGAGAAGAGCCACATCTTTTGCCAAAGGGATGCTAATTCTGGAGTAGGCAGGAAAGATGGTTTTCCAATCTACCCAGGGAACAACTTGCTTATTCCTACAGCTTAATGGGTGAGGGGAAATCAGTAAGAGGGAAGAAGGAAATTCCTTTGCTTAGTGCACTCACAGTAGAAGCCAGATGACAAAATAAAAGTTTGAATCATGCACCACAGGAGGCAAACTGGTTACCATAAAGGAGAGAAGTCTACCCTGGGAAAATCTGAGGAAAAGATCGTATAAAATAAGGGCACTGGATGGGAAAGAGCCAGGAAAGAGATTGGGTAGTTTGTAAAAAAAGCTTGCTCTCACTCAAGCCAAAGGAAATATTAATTTAATCAAAGCTTAACAGAAGGTTGAGTCTCTTGAGCTCTCTCGAGTAGCACTGCATGCCCAAGTGCAGCACCAGTCAAGGGCAGACAGGAATAGAGACTAAGCTAGACTGCTGGAGCCTCAGATGCTGGGCTAAGGGCACCACAGCTCTGGGTCCTAGACATCCTCCTGGGTTTGGTGGGCCCAAGTACGGGCTTGTGGGACCCAGAGGCTGGATTTCTTCCATAGGTAGACAGAGCTGAGCCACCAGGTCATGTATGAGACATTGCCTAAGCCCTTCCTTGTCTTTACTCCAATAAATCTTGCCACTATACCTTGAATGCTCCTATGTGGTGTGTCCCTGAAATGTATCCGTGTGATACCTTGAAAGAATCCTATTGCATCTAGCAACATACTAAGCATACAGTTTCAGTAAGAAGACTACACTAGGTAGTATTTTGAGCAGCCCCTGATGTTACAGAATGGACCCATGGTGGGGGACAAGATATTGTTACTGAATGGACTACCCCCTCCCCCGGGGGGTCCTTCTTTACTAGGTTCACCTTGCCTGCCACCCTTAGGAATTATGGCTCTCAATTCCAGAGTTTGGTAAAAGGGAAAAGAACTATTTATTCAAAAGTTATACATATTTAGAGTAATGGTGGAATGTTAAAAATCTCAAAGTCCCTTAAAACACACACAAAAATAAACACAGTCCTTCCTTCCCCGCTTTGCCCAGTCAGGCCAGTCAGGGGTACCTTATCTCAAGAAAAAACAGAAGTCCTTAGCTCAGCTAAACTCCTGGTTCTTCCCAGTAACCTATGCTCAGTTGGCAGGCCTCCCTTGGTTCCCAGCACCAGCAACTGCGTAGCTGTGATCTCCAGTTCTTAATAAAAAACCATGTGGTACTTTCTCATGGCCCTTTCTCAGCCAGAGTCCTTTCACCCCTTTCCTTCCTGCATCATCTCTCCTGTATTCTTCTGAACTGCTAAAAGAGAGCTCTGTATGTCTGCTACATCTTGCTTTCCCACTTCCTAAACCAAGCAGTAAAGGGAGCCCCCAAACCACATGGTTAGACCCCACGTGGCTTCTGCACCTGGGTTTAAATCCTGGTGCAGATCTTCCTCTGCAACCCCATTTCCAACTCCTCCCTAAACTGGCTACACCTACCAGCACTCCTGAAGTTTTCAGCCTTTCTGGGCTGCCATAGTAAGTCAAGCATGGCCCTGTGGCAGTGGAGAGAACCATCTTCAAGCTCTCACACAGGAGCTATAAAGGGGAGCTCCCTCCCATTTATGTCAATGGTCAAAGTCATTCTCATCTCCCTGGCTCAAAGCAAGGCCACAGATACCTAACACATCTATGAGGCTAGCCAGCTGTTACAGATATGTAAAATAACCATTTTTGCATAACTGGCCAGCTGTTGATATGCAAAATAACTCTCAATGGCCTTGCTCCACGTGTCCCTTCCCTCGGTCCAGACTTGTGGGTGTGTGGACATCCTATATTTTTATATTTCCTGGACACTGAGTTCTAGACCCCATTTCAAATCCTTCATTTGCAGGGTGGGGGCGGGGGGCGGTCCTGGCTACACCCCATTACACTGAAGTAGGAAACAGGCCCTCAGGTGCTTCCCTTGAAAACAGGGATTCCAGACAGAAGAAACAAAATGTTAAACCTTGGTTGAATTAAGGGTGTTCTAATAATTGTAACTGTAATTTTTACTTCTCTTTAGATTCATTTAGAAATCATATTATGCACATAGAAATTAAATATCAATAAGAACACTAAACTGAATATTTTAACTGTGGGTTTTGTTCTATATCAAATACTGATCCATAGAGGAATGTGTGAGTTGAATAAATGTGGATCAAGACTGGGTCTAGATACATCTTTATACTCTGTTCATGGTTTTTAGGGACAGAATTTGATCAGATGTCTTAGTTGTATGTGCTTATATATCTATATGTCTGATTGCTGCAGTTCTGCCCACTAACTATAATGGGTAATATATAACTGTAAGTCACCCCCATTCCTTGGGATGGAAATCTACTTATTGCGTGGTTTGTATTGGCTATGTGAGTGTTATAGGTGGACACAGGTAACCAGGTTCTTGGTGATCGCAGACAAAGAATTGAACCGAACACACAGTTTATAGCATAAAGAGAGACATCAAATTTATTAAGCAATAGTACACTCCACAGAACATGGGAGTAGGCCAACTCAGAGCAGAGATTGACCTCAGGGGCTAGAGAGATTCTGTTTTTATAGGGTGGATCCTTTCTGGCTAGTTTTGGTAAGCTTTTATTGGGCATGTACAAGTAGTTGTATTAGTTTAAAGCTACTGCATATGTGGTCTCCTATAATTTTCCTTGATTGGCCACTGGAGAAGGGATCGCACAATGTTGCTGAATGGACACCCCTTTCAACTGGGGTCCCCTGTACTAGGTTTGCCTTGCTCGCCACCAGGGAATTATAGCTCTCCATGTCAGAGATTGGTGAAAAGGAAAGGAATTATTTATTCAAAAGTTATACAGACTTAAGAGTAATGACTTAATGTCTTCATTAAAATCCCAAAGTCCCTTAAAACACCCACAAACACACACAGTCCTACCTTACCCCCTTTGCCCAATTCTAAGTACCATATCTCAGGAAAAGAAATAGAGGTCTGTGGCCCAGATAACCCCCAGTTCTTCCCAGTAATCTGTGCTTTGCTGGCAGGCTTCCCTCAGTTCCCAGCACCATCAGCTATGTCTCCAGGATCTCCAGTTCTTATTCCAAAACCACATGGTGCCTTCTCATGGCCAACTAGCAAGAGTCCTTTCACCCCTTTCCTTCCTACAGCATCTCTCCTACATTCTTCCAAACTGCTAAGAAAGAGCTCTGCATCACTGCTACATCCTGCTTTCTGGCTTCCTAAGCTGCATGGCAAAGGGAAACCAAAAGCTGTGAGGTTCTCCCCTGCTAAAGCCACATGGTTCTTCTCTGCCAGAGCTGCATGGTTCTTCCTGTCATGGCTACCATGCCTAGGTTTAAATCCCAGCACCAATATTCCTCTGCAGCCCCATTTCTGACTCCTCCCACAACTGGCTACACTTGCCAGCATTCCCGTATTTTTCCAGCTATTCTGGGCTGCCATAGTAAGTCCAGGCAGGCATGGCCTTATGGTGTGGAGCCAATCATCTCCAAGCTCTTGGGCAGGCTCTGTAACTAGGGGGAGTTGCCTCCCAGTTACATCCTGGGTGGAACTCATTCCTATTTCCCTGGCTCAAAGCATGGCCACAATTATTTAACATATCTATGAAACCAGTTAAAAGTTTAGATATGTTAAATGACTGTTCTAGAAGTTATCTGCAAAATTGTCGCTATGCAAAACAACTCTCAATGGTCCATGTGTCCCATTCCCCAGTTCAGACTTGTTGAGGGTGAGGACATCTCATGTTTTCATATTTCCTAGACACTTTGAGTTCTGGACCCCATTACAAATCCTTCTTTTGGGTGCCCCTTGTCTGCACCCTCTTACAAAAGAAGAGAATTTAAATTATGCTCTGATCCTAAAATCTCACGAAGCTCAATCTGACACTATTCTTTTTTAATCTTTTTTAATTTGTGTTCAAGTACAGTTGTCTCCCTTTTTCTCCCACTGTCCCCCCCCCCCCACCAGCCATCTCCACCTCCAATCCTCAATCTTACCCCCTTCGGCTTTGTCCATGTGTGCTTTATACATGTTCCTTGACAATATTTCCCCCCTTTCCTCCCATTATCCTCTTCCCACCTCTCCTCTGGTTACTGTCAGTTCTCAATTTCAAGGTCTCCAGGTATAGTCTGCTTGCTTATCTGGAGAATATTATGCTAAGTGAAATAAGCAAGGCAATGAAAGACAGATACCATATGATCTCAAATTGACACTATTCTTGAAGTTTTTGTTTGTGACAAGCTCATTTTCATATTATTGATGCAAGCTTATGGCACTTTATATACATAAAGAGAAGCAAATGTAATTGAATTGTAAAAGTCTGAATTTTAAAGAAGATATGGACTTTCTTCTATCTGCTAAATTCAGATAACACTGGAATCTTTACTAAAAATTATATTGAATCAACTTAATTACTAGGATATTATGAGTAAAGTTATACCTATTTTCTTCATACCTTACTTTTTTTGGTAATCAAATATTCAGCAAGATACTAAACAATATTTTATAAGAAATCAAGGATTTATAAATATATGTAATTTTATTTCATTTCAAGTTATGTTTGCTAATATTTCACATCATATAAATGACTTTAACCATGGGTAAGTAAAAATAATAAAGAAATAATGACAAAGATTATTAGGAGTTCCTTATTTTTATCTATCTGCAAAATTCAAAACATTATTTATTAAGTAAAATATGGCTTATGATCTTGAGAAATTCATTTAAGAAAATGAAAGAAAATATTTTTTTTATATTTCCCTTTTTTTCCCTTTCCCTAAAGCAAGGGACGTAAAGGAAAGAATAAACAAATGGGACCTCATCAAAATAAAAAGTATCTGCATGGCTAAGGAAAACAACATTAAAATTAAAAGAGAACAAACAGTATGAGAAAACGTATTTACCAATGATACCTCAGACAAGGGCTTGATCTCCAAAATATAAAAAGAACTCACACAACTGCACCCCAGGAAGACAAACAACCCAATTAAAAAATGGGCAAAGGACTTGAACAGACAGTTCTCCAAAGAAGACATGCAGAGGGCACAGAGACACATGAAAAGATGCTCCGCATCACTAGCCATCAGAGAGATGCAAATTAAAACCACAATTAAAACCATCTCACACCAGTCAGAGTGGCCAACATAAACAAATCAACAAACAAATGGTGGAAAGGATGCAGAGAAAAGTCAACTCCAGTACATTGTTGGTGGAAATGCAGCCTGGTGAGGCCACTGTGGAAAACAGTATGGAATTTCCTCAGAAAACTAAAAATGGAACTACCCTTTGACTCAGCAATTCCACTGCTGGGATTATACCCTAAGAACCGTGAATCACCAATCCAAAAGAACCTATGCACCCCAATGTTCATAGCACTACAATTTACAATAGCCAAGTACTGGAAGCAACCTAAGTGCCCATCAGCAAATGAGTGGATCCAAAAACCATGGTACATTTACACAATGGAATTCTATGCAGCAGAGAGAAAGAAGGAGCTTCTACCCTTTGCAACAGCATGGATGGAACTGGAGAGCACTATGCTAAATGAAATAAGCCAGGCGGTGAGGGACAAATACCTTATGATCTCACCTTTAACTGGAACATAATCAACAAAAGAAAAAAAGCAAACAAAATATAACCAGAGACATTGAAGTTAAGAACAATCTAACAACAGCCAGAGGGGAGTGGGGAGGGGATAGTGGAGAGAGGGGTTTACAGGAACTGTAAGGACACATGGACAAAATCAAGGGGGGTTGGAGGTGGGGGAAGGAGGTGATTTTGCCTGGGGTGGGGTGGACGGATAGGGAGAAAACGCAGACAACTGTGATTGAGTAACAATAAAAATTTAAATAAATAAATAAATATATTCCTTAGTGTCCTAATTATAAGCTCTGGAGATTTTTGAGCTTCAGCTTTTTTAGAATTCAGGTCCATACTATGCTGGATGAGAAAATCCATATGGAATTGTAGGGAGTGGTCCTAGATGGAAATCTGAGATTTTTTCCATTTGTTAAATGATTTTATTTATTTTTTAATTGAATTTATTGGATGATATTGGTTAATAAAATTATACAGGTTTCAGGTGTATAGTTCTATAAAATATCATCTGTATATTATATTTTGTGTTCACCACCCCAGATCAATTCCCTACCATCACCATTTATTCCCCCTTTACCCTCTGTTGAATCAATGAAACAATTTACATCTCAGACTTTGCTTGATTGTGATATGGAGTATGTATTTCTTGGTATCTCCAATGTACATGAATAGTGAGGACTGAAGCTGCTACTTACTTAGGTTGTGTGTTCCATATTCATTATTGCTCCTAGGACACTATGGCACTGAGTCTCAACAGATTTGCTTTATTACAACTGGTATTTCATTTTAACTACACAGAGTTTCAGTGCCCCTCATCTTTGATCATAGCCTGACACATAATTAGATAATATTTAAATTTATATCCTGTTTCTTATCTTCCTATGACTGGTTTATTTCACTTATCATAGTATTTTCCAGGTCCATCCATGTTGTCACAAAGATTAAGATTCCTTCTTTTTTATGGCTGAGTAGTATTCTATTTTATAAATGCACCATAGCTTTTTAATCCACTCATCAAATGTTGAACATGGGCTGTTTCTAGATCTTGGCTGGAATAAATAATAAGTAATAAATAAATATGTTATAAATAAATAATTAATAAATAAATAATGCTGCAGTGAATATAGGGTATACATACATTCTTTTAAATTAGTTTGGGGGTTTTTTTTGGATATATTCCCAGAGTGGAATCACTTGGTCATAAGACAGTTCCATTTTTAATTTTTTGAGGAAACTCCATACTGTTTTAAGCAGTGGCTGCACCAGTCTGCCATATATATGATTTCACTTATATGTGAAATCTAATGAGCAAAATAAACTAACAAACAAAATAGAAAGACTCTTAGATCCAGAGAATAGACTGACAGTTGTCAGAAGGGGGAGGGTTTGTAGGGCTGGGTGAAAAAGATGAAGGGATTAGGTTAAAAAAAAAGAGAGAGAGAGAGAGAGAAAAAACCTCATAGACGGAGACAATAGTATGGTGATTACCACAGAGAATTGGGCAGGAGTGGGGGGAAGGTAGAAGTGGGTAAATGGGAGATAAATGGTGTTGGAAGGAGACTTGACCTGGGGTGGTAAACATACTACAGTATACAGATGAAGTATTATTGAATTGCACACCTGAAACATAATTTTGTTAACCAATGTCACCTAATAAATTCACTAAATAAAAGTATAAAAATTAATAAATAAATGGAAAATTTGTATGCTGTTGTAAATATCTATAAACTTATTTGATTTCAAGTTAGAAAAATCAATATGAGTATATAACAAAATTGTGTTAATTAAAATGATTGGAATTTGGCCAAATAAGCATTCTTCCTTTCTATTGTGCAATTTTGACAATTGTAGGAGAATATCTCTGTTGGTATAATTAACTTGTAATCAAATTCCTGTGAAATTAATCAACCATTAGTTGTTGACCTATGTAGCATTTTTAGCAAGCCCATGATGAAGTGGATTAACCAAAAGTGTTCCACGTCACCACAATGGGCTAATGTCTTATTGAAATTATGGCCTTTTCAAATACTGTATAAATTGTATCAGAAAGCTCTATCATCTATCTATCATCTATCTATCTATCTATCTATCTACCATCTATCTATCGTATCATCTATAAATGTCCATTTTACCTCAATTTTTAACGAAAATGTTTCAGAACATAAATTATAGGGAAAAAACTATATCAGTTGTTCTCAATATTAATCTCATCAAGAAATAATGTAGTTTCCAGTATTCCTTAATAATCTCTGGAAGATGAACAATTTGGATTACATTTTTCTCTGTTCCATGTGTCTATCATGGATTTTAATTTTCTTAGGTAAGTGCTTTTACATAGCACATTTGCAGATATATCAAAACAAACATAGCAAGTTTTCTTTATAAATTATTCAGTAGGAAAAATAACATTTTCGTATTTGAACTCCACTATTTTGGGTCAAGTAAAATATTTAATTTGCATTGAATTAAATAGTTTACTAATAAAATTCATGTTGTATTTCTATAATATATTTATAAGTCAACATTTCACATCTTGCAATATTTATTCTCTTTTGAATTTCATGAATTCCTACATTTTATATTATCTTTTATAATGCATTCTTGTCATTTATTATATATATTTGCATGTGTATTAATCTTAGTTCATTTCTGACATATCTACCTTCTTATTATAAGATAAAATGTCTGATTTCAAAGCTACATACTCTCTCATATCCTTTGTTTACATGTCTTTGACAATGAATATCCTCTAATTAGTGACAGGTTTAAGCAATTTTAAATATTGTGATACCATGTTTCATCTGGACATTTATTATAAATCTTATTTTCTCTATATAATCAATTTATTACAGAAAAGATCAATGTTTAGATTATTAATAGATTTCAACTGTTGCTATATTGAAGCATAAGCATTAGTTTTTCCATGTACTCAAATCCATATCAGAATAAATTAAATATTCAAATGTTTATCAATATAATTACTCCCATAGTCCAATCTTGAAGTAGGACTGAGCCAAACAGATGATAAAACAAATCTTAAAAAGTAAGCAAACAAATACTATTACAAGGGGAAATATCAAACAAATATAATATAATTACTTTAATTAATGAAGTAATTATCTCACTCTATTAATTAAAATGTATACAATCTCTATCTTGGCACCAGTCTAAAGCTTCTTGAAAATTTAAGACCTAAAGAGTGAATTGGGGGAATATTTTAAGTAACATTGTAAAGTATGAGTTAATCACACCAAAGAGGTTTACATAATTTAAAAAGAAAAGAGAGAGCTTTTGTACCTCATAGTCATAAATTCTTCCCTCAGATAGTACTGACCAAATACACCCTAATTTTGAATCTGTAACCCAAGATTCTTCAGGGTGATAGCCCTCTTTCGTAATGCTTTCTTTACCCTCTAAAGTCTTTTAATATATATAAGAATAAACAACCTTGCAGATTAAAGAACTCTGATTTTAATTATATTTTAATATATATTTCTTTATCTAGGGTTCAATTAACATACTATATTTTATCTATGATTTATACTTTATAACCTTCTTTACTATCGAAACTTTTATTCTCTGTGTAAATAGATGAAGCAAGAGGAACCTCAAATTGTCTCTTTTTAAAGGACTCTGACCCATCCCCCCTGTTGAGTGAAATAAATTGAAAGGGTGTTATTTGTTCTTAGTTAATCCTTTAGTTATTTAAAAATCCTTAATTGTGGTTGTTAGTATTCATAATATTGACTTGCCAAAAGGTAAACAGTTTCAGTACCTTTGTTAATTACTACTTAATTGGTTATTTAAAATATATATATTGATGCTGAACAGTGACATAAATGGTTCTTATGCCTGCTTGTATTTCTATCCCTTTACCTCTTTTACTTTTTCTTTTCACAAATTTTTATTTACTGTTCAGGAAACACTTCTTTTAAATCTTAATGGGTGCATTTAAAAAACTACTTGACAAGTTGATATTTATCAGTAT
This sequence comes from Desmodus rotundus, assembly GCF_022682495.2. NCBI lineage: Eukaryota > Metazoa > Chordata > Mammalia > Chiroptera > Phyllostomidae > Desmodus > Desmodus rotundus. Next base: position 62,870,117 of record NC_071394.1, read on the forward strand.
ATTATATTTCATTTGTGAAGCAATAGATATCATAAAATTTATGCCTTATAGTAACTAACATTTTTGCATTTCTTATTTTCAAACCGTGTTTTCTGTTTTTAGATTACAATTTGATGGAGTGTAGCAAACATTTTGGCTTGCAGAGCACAACATATTGTGAAAACTGTTGGCAGTATTTTTAATAACTGCCTAAAACCCTGATAACATAACTTCAAATTAAAAGAAAAAAAAAGCTGGTAAATATTTGTCTTTCCAAGAGATAGTTATTTTTTTCAGTGTTTTTGTTAATAGGAAAACATTTTGGATAAGAAACATGCAAATAAATATGAATGGGAGAAAAATAGTTGTTTGTCTGAATTTATTACTATATTAAGGTCAATAAGTGACAAGTGCCTTGGTGTTACCTTTGATAATCCTTTTGCAAAAGTGGTTAATAATAATATTTTGACATGTATATTATATTTTGCAAATACCTCCTGGGAGCTGGGGTAAATGTCTCTTTCTTAAATTCCTTGATTACTGAAGATAAGAGCTCATGCTAACTTATATCAAAAAGCATACTTGACCCCAAAGGCAAGGGAAGTAAATGCAAAAATAAATGAATGGGACTATATCAAACTAAGAAGCTTCTGTACAGCAAAAGAAACCACCAATAAAACAGAAAAGCAACCAACCAAATGGGAGATGATATTTGCAAACAACAGCTCTGAAAAGAGTGGCTATCAAAAATTGTAGTTTAGTGACAACTCAAGCACATACTTACGGGAGGATGAGTCTTCCTAATTTGAATTCTCAACTTTCATGCAAAGGACTGGATCCAACTGCTTCCCCCACCGGCATCCTAGAAGTATCAAAATGCACGTGACAAGCAAAACTGAATTCATTCGCAATAAAGAAGCAGTTTTCATTTAAAAAAAAAAAAAACTTCATACAACTCAACACAAAACAATCTAATTAAAAATGGGCAGAGGAACTGAACAGACACTTCTCCCAAGAATACATACAAATGGCCAACAGCATATGAAATGATGCTCAACTTTACTAGCTATTAGGGAAATGCCAATTAAAACTACAATGAGGTCTGACCAGTGTAGTCACTTGGTTGGGCATCATTCTGCAAAAGGAAAGGTTGCTGGTTTGATTCCAGGTTAGGGTACACGCCTGGGTTGCAGTTTGGTCTGGGTCGGGGCACTTAGAAGAGAGAATGGATCAATGTTTCTTTCTTATATCTTCTGTCCCTCTCCTTCTCCCTCCTTCTCTCTTTACAAATAAATAAATAAAATCTAAAAAAAAAACTATGATACACCACCTCATGCATGTTAGAATGGCTATTATTAACAAGACAAGTAATAAGTGCTGGAGAGGAAAATCTCATTCACTGCTGAGGGGAATGTAGACTGGTATAGGCATTATGAAAAACAGTCTGGCAGTTTCTCAAAAATTTAACAATAGTGTTACCACATGACCCAGCAATCCCTCTCCTGGTATTTACCTAAAAGATTTGAACACATTTATTTGCAAAGATGCATGCACCCCTATGGTCAGTGTAGCATTATTCATGGTGGCCAAGATGTGGAAACAACCATAATGTTCTCCTAGAGAGGACTGGATAAAGAAGATGTGGTACAAATATACAATGGGATACTACTCAACCATAAGAAAAGATGATATCCTGCCATTTAAAAGAACATCAATGGACCTTCAAAATATTATGCTAAGTGAAATGTCAGTCAGAAAAAGCTAAGAACAATGATTTAACTCATATGTGTGATAAAAACTGAAAGCACCAAATAAACAAACAAAAACTCTTAGACACGGAGGACAGTATGGTATTTACCAGAAGGAATGGTGTTGAGCTAGTAAAGAAAAAGGAGTTCAAATATATGATGACAGAAGATGGTTTGACTTTGGCTGGTGAGCACACAATGCGATATACAGATAATGTATTATAGAAATCTACATTTGAAACCTATGTAATTTTATTGACGATTGGCACCTCAATAATTTATTAAAGAAGAATAAGTCAGCAATTGAGAGAAAGTTGTAGACTAATGTTTTTGTAAGAGACTAAATTCTACACACTAAAAACATAATTTTGGGAGGTGAAGGATGTTTTAACTAAACTTATTTTTGCAATCATTTTGCAACATACACATGTATCAAATAATCAGGCTGTACCCATTAAACTTACACTAAATCAGTTATGTTTTAGGGATTCTAAACCAGAGGGGTCACTGGGGTCTAAGCATGAATAGGCAAGAGCTGATACACAGATCCCCTCATACAGCACAAACCCAACTCTGCCTTCAATCCTCACAGGGTCCAGAGTTCTAGACTGTTGGTAGTGCAGAGCCCTGCAATCATCCTGTGATTGACATGACTGAAGGTCATAAAAAATCAGTGTATCAGATAACCTAGCAGCCCAATCCCCCACAATTCCAGAATGAAATACAACATAAGCTGGTAAGTATGATCTATACCATATGCCATCCTGTTCAGCCTTAAACCTGGGATACCTTGTAGACATGAGTCCTTTTACTTTCTTTTTTAAAAAATTTTAATGTTATTCAATTACAGTTGTCTGCATTTTCTCCCCATCCCTCCACCCCACCCCAGCCAATCCCACCTCCCTTCCCCACCTCTACCCTCTCCCTTGATTTCATCCATGGGTCCTTTAGAGTAGCTCCTGTAAACCCCTCTCCCCACTATACCCTCCCCACTCCCCTCTGGCTATTGTTACATTGTTCTTAATTTCAATGTCTCTGGTTATATTTTGTTTGCTTTTTTCTTTTGTTGATTATGTCCAGTTAAAGGTGAGATCATAAGGTATTTGTCCCTCACCACCTGGCTTATTTCACTTAGCATAATGCTCTCTTTTGACCCAGCAATTCCATTGCTGGGATTACACCCTAAGAACCCCGAAACACCAATCCAAAAGAACCTATGCACCCCAACGTTCATAGCAGCACAGTTTACAATAGCCAAGTACTGGAAGCAACCTAAGTGCCCATCAGCAAATGAGTGGATCAAAAAACTATGGTACATTTACACAATAGAATTCTGTGCAGCAGAGAGAAGGAAGGAGCTTATACCCTCTGTAACAGCATGGATAGACATAAATCCTTAACTTTGAGATATCTGATTGACCCTAGACACAGATGCAAGTGAGCAAGAAACTCAGAGAGGAAACAATTGGGACCTGTGTTGACTTGAGACCTGGTCCTGGCTTTTGATGCCGCATCTTGGAAGGCACTGATGAGTCAGGTTGAGTCCTACACAAAGGAAAAACACACAGGCACTGAAGCTCATTGAGGTAAAGCAAGAGTGTCACTTTTGTGGGGTCTAAGAATGGTATTGTGAGAAAGCTAAACCCTCATCTTCTATAACATGAAGAACTAAAATAACAAGAAAAACTAAAAACAAAAAAAGTCAATGAATAATAACATCACATGATTTTTTTACTATTCAATTACAGTTGTCTCCATATTCCTACCACCACTTCCCCCATCCCATCCACCCCCACCTCCCACCCACCCCCACCTCCCACCCTCAATCCTTTTCAACTTTGGCTTTGTTCATAGGTCCTTTATACATGTTCCTGGTTGACCCTTCCCCTTCTTTCCCCCATTATCCCTCTCCTCCCTCCCCTCTGGTTACTGTCAGTTTGTTCTTAATTTCAGTGTCTCTGGTTCTATTTTGCTTGCTTGTTTGTTTTGTTGATTAAGTTCCACTTATAGGTGAGATTGCATGGTATTTGTCTTTCACCACCTGGCTTATCTCACTTAGCATAATGCTCTCCAGTTCCATCCATGCTGAAGTGAAGAGTAGACATCCATGTTATTTAGAAATACAAGGCAAACAGCATAACAAGCAACTAAATGGCTTTTAGAGTAGATGCCGGTTGGGAGTAGGAATTGGAGGAGGAAAGAATAGGGACTGAAGAATAATATTTTGGTTTTTTTTTTACTTTTTATATGCATTTAATAAATAATATCAATTCATAAGTTTCAATGTTCACATGGGTATAAGTTTATTTAGTAATCCGTGGCTCTTAGTTATACAAGGGAACATATTTTTCATTTGGTTGCTTGTATAGTTTTATGAAATAATTCTAAGGTGGTATGTGAATCTATATCTTAAAAAGGAAAGAGAGATTATAAAAGATTCTTATAAAGGCCATTCCAAAGAAGAAATATATTTTATTTTAGAAACACAATTGATTTACATGCAGATTTCATTAACTGCCCAAGGGTATGATGACTATATCAACCATAAATTAATAACTAATAAGGAAATAATCAGTAGATATGCAAGTGGTGAGTAAATAGAGAAGAGTCCATAAAAAGTCCAAGTTTGCAATATCCTGAAAAAGGAGTATATTTATTTCATAATAAGTAGTGCTAAGTCTAACTGAAATGGCACTTTTTGATATGGTTGGAATAGTTGGGGAAAATGCCAAAGCAAAGAAGTTTTGAAAAGGATACAGTGTATCATATTTTAAGAGGTATTTTTCTTGTTATTCACAAGTTGTTTTACTTGTGAAACATTCATTCAGCTTTTTGATATCTCTCTTAGTTGTTAAGCTCCATAAAATCTGCCATATTTGAAACTGTTGTTTGCTCCAATCTCTAAAAACTCATCTGGAAGATTGAATTATTTTGTATCTTTTCTGCTTCTTTTTATATCTTTCATCCTGTTTTCATTACTAGATTCAGAATGTCCAATTTTTATTTTGTTTTCTTCTTTCTATATTTCATGCTTCAGTGATCCTATTCCCTCTTTTTTAATGTTCCTCACTTCTGTGAACTTTAATTACCTAAGGTAATTAGAGGCATATATTAATATAACCAATTCTTATTCTTAAAATTAATTATAAATTAATGTTTAATGTATAATGATGTACAAATTATTAACCTCATTTTTCAATGTCTTTTAGGCAAATAACTGAGTATTGATTACACAAACATATCAGCAAAGTCTATAATGGAAAAATAAAAGTATCTTAACTACCATTTGTATAGAGGGTTATAGTTTAGCCACAAATTTAGTTGTTGAGTTCTAGAAGTTTCTAAAAGGAATATATTCATCAGGATATGTTCATGTCTGTTACTTGGGATTCCAACTTCACTGTAGCCTCACTCATGTCACAAGTAGATTACAAAGAATTTCATTTTCTTGTAGTCAAGAAGATGTTTTCCATCTTGTGTCACCACCAGCTTTTATGTAGCCTCTGATATTAACCATAAAGTGGAAGAGAAAACACAGGCAATGGAGGTTGGGCCCAGTCCATGAATCAGAAGAGGAAATGGGCATGATCTAGGACCAGCAGTCTGTGTCAGTGTATTCTGGGTCCACCAAACACCCGCTTCCTTCTTCATTCTGTATATAGAGGACCAATACTCCTCTATACCTAGAACACCCAGAATACTATCATCTAGTAAGTATACAGTGTGATATCTAGGACATGTACAGTACTGTAGACTGCTTGGTCAGAATGTGACTCCTCTTGGCTTCAGATCAACCATCTAAAGGGCCCTGAATATCACCAATACATTATGGCATGTAAGGGTAGCATTACTGTAATAAAGTCTATAAATTAGAGATGAGATGAGTTATTTTCAGCAGTTCCAGGATTGCTAGGATCTTTAGGAGTGAATGTGATGTCCCTCACTTGGCAGGAAAGGATGTTATTTCATTAGTTCTGTTCCAGTTCTTCAAAGGAAGTTTTTCTCCATTTTTTCCTGAACCTTAGTGCTCTCCATAATGGATAGGAGTGAGTTTTCTTTGGCCACATTTGAAATAGGTCTTGGATGATGCAGACACATGTGCACATGCATGAGTTCTGTCCAGAAAAAAGTCCAGCCATTGTTACTATAACCAGAATGGTTTGCACATTGATGTAACCTGGCAGCCAATGAGAGTAGACTGGAAAGTGCATGCATGAACAATGACAACACGACTGTACTAGTCAATGAGAGCAGTAGACACCTTTGAGTGAGCATGTGTACTGTGCTGCAATCACATTCAAAATGACTGAGTAGAACAACAAATCTGCATCAAATTTTGTGTTAAACTTGAACATTCTTCCACAGAAACTATTTGGATGATTCAGAAGGCCGCAGCTATGGGCACCTGGTGATTGGCAGCTTCATCACCACAAAGCCCCTGATTATGCATCATATCTCCTGCAGACTTTTTTGGCAAAACATCAAATCATGCAGGTGACTCAGCCCCACTACAGCCCAGATTTGGCACCTGCAGCTTCTGGATTTTCCCCAAACTAAAATCATCTTTGAAAAGTAAGAGATTTCAGACAATCAATGAGATTCAGGAAAATATGATGGGGCAGCTGATGGAGATTGTTAGAACAGTGTGAGGTACCAAGGTGCCTACTTTGAAGGAGTCTGAGTCTTTATTATCCTATGTACAATGTTTTTTGTATCTTATATGTTTCTCAATAAATGTCTAATTTTCATATTACATGGCTGGATACCTTGCGGACAGACTCACATAATTCCTCTAGAATTCAATGGGCTTCTGATCTATTGGTTCTCAGTCTGTTTCTGGTGCCAATAATTATATATATATATATATATATATATATATATATATATATATATACACATATACTTATGAATCATAATGAAGTCAAATTCTTTTATAGTCATATTTTTAAGTATGCATCATTTCTTCGCATCCTTGATAAACATTTATTTCTATTAACTAAATGGCTGCTACTTTGAGGCTAAACTAGTTTCAGTGGAAAAAATAAAAGCCTGACTCTTAATAGGTCTTTTCTGTTTTCTCAAATTTCCCTTTTCTTTTGCCTAAAAGCACACACATTTTCTAAGATGTCATTACTACAAATTCCCGGACTATTTCTCCTTTGGACTCCTCTCTCATTTTCCATGTTGTATTGTGTCCAATGATCTTGAAGTTATTTTCTTTTTGCCAAATATAGCTAGTAGTTGTCTACACAGAGTAAGGTTTTAATTCTTTCCAATCACTTTCCCTGGAGCTCCTATCATGGACTTTCTTCCAGGTCAATGTAGCAGATGGTGTCACCCAAAGTTCTACCCAATGTAATATGGATTATCAGTTTCCCAGCTTTGAGTCATTTTCTTCACTCTCCAGTATGTGGTCACAAAGTCAATGCCATGTAGCCAAGTTTTTTTACAGTGGTATTCTATTTCTTGTATCAGACTCTGTCAGGGTATGCTAACTGCTTAGAACAACCTCCAAATCTCAATGGCTTACTTAGTCCAGTAACTTGCTTGTGTGACAAACCACTGCAAGTGGCAAGCTGGCTTTTCTCCTACAGTCATTCAGATATTCTAGATCTTTCTGTCTTACTGAATGATTATCTTTGATGAATGATCATCAAAGGAAGAAAGAGTAAAGAAAGATCGGAGGCAAGGTAAGAAGGAATTTTAACAAAAATTAAAACAAAAAAATAAATAAAAGAACGCAGGGAGAAGGAATAAAAAAGGTAAAGGATGGAAGGAAGAAGGAATAAAAAAAGAAAGAAGGACAGAAAGGAAGAAAGAATTCAGGGGGAAAGGAGGAAAGGACAAAAACAAAAGTCTTCTGCTGGCTTTAAACCGGTCAGGTTAGTTCTACTGGTCTTCCTGTCTGTGGAACGGGAGGGGGTGGTTAGAAGGATTGGTTTCACTTTTCTCCCTTCCTGAGCCACACTCTTCGCTGTTGTTCAGCCTCCAGTCCAGTTCCTCAGGGTCCTTCTGCTCCCTACTAGGCCTTTAGTTCACCAGTTGTGTTGTCCTTGAGTTGCACCAGATGGGGGTAACTCACACTCCTTCTTCTTGCTCTTTGCTGTCTTAGATGCTAGGGGCTCTGGGTGCTGCTATGGGGTAGTTCAGCCCCCTACTGGGTCGAGTCTTTCCAGGAAATGCAGTCTCCCCTAGCCCTCAAGCTCCCCTCTGCTGGGTGTTCTGCCTTAGTCCTAGAGAGCCAGTAGGCCCTGCAGGTTTCTGTGCGCATGGGCCAGGTAGGTGTTGTTCAGAACCGATATTTTTAGGTGTGGTCCCTCGCAGGCAGCCAGGCCGTTGAAAAATTATTTAATTTTTAATTGAGAGAAAATTGATTTATAACATTATAGAAGCTTCAAGTACATGACACTATAATTTGACATCTGCATATGTTTGGTTGACAAAATTTTTTTTTTTCCCATAAGGTGGCTATAGTAGCAATTAGTTATCTTTAACTTCATTTGAAACAATTTTGTTAGATTGTATTGTGACAGCTATCATATCAGCATGCAGTATATTTATTGAGTATGCTATTACAGTTTTTCCAATTTCTCCCTCTTTCTCTCCCGTCTGCCCTGCACCCCCAACCCTCCAGCATCTCCCCACTTAGTTCATGTCCATGAGTTGTACATATAAATTCTTTGAGTTCTCTGTTTCCTATACCATTTTTGACCTCTTCTCATCTATTTTATGCCTACTAATTATGCTTCTTATTCCCTGTATCTTTTCTTTCCTATTCCTCCCTTCCCCCTCCCCACTGAAAACCCTCCATATATTGTCCATTTCTCTGATTCTGTTCCTGTTCTAGTTGTTTCCTTAGTTTTTCTTTTTGTTGTTTTTCTTTCTTATTTTTTTAGGGTCATTTGTTGATAGTTGTGAGTTTGTTCTCATTTCACTGTTCATATTTTTTATCTTTTTCTTAGATAAGTCCTTTTAACATTTCATATAATAATGGCCTGGTGATTATGAACTCTTTTAACTTGACCATATTTGGGAAGCCTTTTGTCTGCCCTTCAATTCTAAATGATAGCTTTGCTGGATAGAGTAATCTTGGATGTAGGTCCATGCCTTTCATGACTTTGAATACTTCTTTCCAGCCCCTTCTTGCCTGCAAGTTTTCTTTTGAAAAATCAGTAGAGAGTCTTATGGAATTCCTTTGTAGGTAACTGTCTCTTTTCCTCTTGCTGCTTTTAAGATTCTTTCCTTAGCTTTCATCTTGGGCAATGTAATTATGATGTGCCTTGTTGTGTGCTTTCTTGGGTCCAACTTCTTTGGGACTCTCTGAGCTTCCTTGATGTCCTGGAAGTCTATTTCCTTTGTCAGATTGGGGAAGTTATCCCTCATTATTTGTTCAAATAAGTTTTCAATTTCTTGCTGTTGGTCCTCTGCTTCTGGCACCCCTATACTTAGGATATTGGAATGTTTCAAGTTTTTCTAGAGGTTCCTAAGTCTCCTAATTTTTTTGAATTTGTGTTTCTTCATTCTTTTCCAGCTGGATGTTTATTTCTTCCTTTTGTACCAAATCATTGATTTGAGTCCTGGTTTCCATCCTGTCACTGTTGGTTCCCTAAATATTTTGCTTTATTTCATTTTGGGTATCTTTCATTTCTTCTTTCCTTTTTCAAGCAAGCTCAATCAGTTCTCTGAGCATTTTGATTCCCAGGGCTTTGAACTCTCCATCAGATAGTCTGGCTATCTCCTCATTGTTTAGCTCTCTTTCTAAAATTTTGCTCTGTTCTTTCATTTGGGTCCTATTTCTTTATTTCAAGGAAGTTGTTATGTTGTAAGGGGGCAGGACAATAGGTATTCACCAGGGCAGGGCACCACTCCTTGCTGCCCTGTCGCACTGCCTGTGGGGGAGGGGCCAGAGTGGGAACAATGCAGCTCCCCTGCTCATGTTTAGCCCCTTTCCAATGAACTCTCATGTGAGATTGGGTGTTTCTCCCCCTGTGCCAACCACTGTAGTCCACAGTCAGCTCTGAGTCTCAGTTTCCCATTAAGGCAGCACCACCCTTATGGCCCACCACCTGAGTCAGCCAGCCCTGCCCACATGGTCCTCCACCTCAAAGCAGATTATCTCCATCCCTTGCCTTACATCAGGTGGTTCTGGTTGACTTTTTCTTTAATTCCTTGATTGTCAGAGTTCCATGAAGTTTGATTTACTGGCATTTCTGGTTGCTCATTGATTTTTAGATTGGTTGTTATCCTCATTTTGGTTGTTCAAGGAAGTGAGGGGTTTCTACCTATGCCTCCATCTTGGCTGGAACTCTTCATATTAGTATGCATTTTAAAAAGCTTATCAAAATTGGTGAAGTTTTGTGTAGCCATTTTAATGTTGAAGATGGAAGAAAATAAGCAGTATTCTGGCATATTATATTTTATTATTACAACAAAAGTGAAAATGTAGCTGAAACACAAAACAAGATTTGTGCCGTGTACGCAGAAGGTGCTGTGACCGATCGAATGTGTCAAAAGTGGTTTGTGAAGTGTCTTGCTGGACATTTCTTACAGGATAATACTCCATAGTCAAGTAGACCAGTCGAAATTGATAGCAATCAAATCAAGACATTAATTGAGAACTATCATTGTTATACAACGTGGAAGATAGACAACCTACTTAAAATATCTAAATCAATAAAGTTATTGGTGAAAGTGAAAAATGTGTCTTTTATTTTAGAGAAAAAAGTTAAATGGACTTTTTAGCCAACGTAATACTCTAGCATACTCACCACCAAAGGCCCAGTTTCATTTGTCACCATATATTTCAGCCTCTTTTTTCCATTTCACTCTTCCCTCATCCCCCTTCTCCTCTGGTAACCACCAATCTGTTGTTGAATTTATGATTTTGATTTTTTGTATTGTTTGTTCATTTCTGTGTCTGTGTGTGTATATGTGTGTGTGTCTACACACACACACATATAAATATATACATATGTGTGTATATCTGTGTGTATATCTATATGTACCATGAGTGAAATTATATGGAATTTATCTTTATCAAAATTATTTCACTTAGAATAATACTCACTAGAACCATACACAGAAATTAACTTAAAATGAATTAAAGATTTGAATGTATGACCTGAAATCATAAAAAATACAATGAAGAAACATAAGTTTAAGCTACTTGTCATAGGTCTTGACAGTAACTTTGTGGATTTGATTCCAGTGGCAAGTAAAACAAAACCAAAAATCAATAGGTGGGACTTGTTCAAACTAAAAAGCTTCTGCACAGCAAAGGAAGCCATCAACAACACACACACACACAAAACAACTGATTAATGAAAGAAAATATTTGCAAACTGTATATCCAGTAAGGGATTAATATTCAAGATCTATAAAGAACTCATACAAACCAATAACACAAGCAACAAAAAAAGGTGTGTAAGATCTGGATAGACATTTTTCCAAAGAAAATATTTAGGTGGAAAATAGGCATGTAAAAAGAGCTTCGACATTACTAATTATTAGGGAAGTGGAAATTAAACAACAGTAAGACATCTCTCATACTTTTAGAATGGTTATTATCAAAGTGACAAAAAATAAAAACTGTTAGCAAGGATGTGGACAAAAGGTAAAACTTGTGCACTATTGGTGGGATTGTAAATTGGTTCAGCCACTATGGAAGACACTACGGACCTTCCTCAAAAAATTAAGAATAGAACTACCAGATGATTCAGCAATTCCATTCCTGTATATTTATGTGAAGAATATCAAAATACTAAATTGAAAAGCTACATGCTACCCTATGTTCATAATATTATTCACAATAGCCATGATATAGAAGTAACCTAAATGTCCATCAACAGATGATTAGATAAAGATGGTGTGATATACCTACACAAAAAATACAACTTATCAATAAAAGAGTTAAAATCATGACAATCGAGACAGATGGATTTTTGCTCTTTTTTTTTCTTTGTTTATTTCTGTTCAAGAAGATGGGAGAAAGAAGTTGAGATGTCTGGAAAAACAAATATTTCCCTGCCTCCTTCCTTTTCTTTCTCCTCTATTTAAAAATTATTAGAGCAGCTCTAGAGATCAATGAGTGTGTGGAATATTCAACTTTGAGTAAGACAAATGGTAGGTTTAAATATGCAACCTGCATTTGTAGAAGGGATATATTGCTAAAGATATATCATAGCAAAAAACAAGTCATTTTTTAATTAAACTTTTTTTATTGTTGTTCAGTTACACTTGTCTCCATTTTCTCCCAATCCCTCCATCCCATCCCAGCCAAAACCACTTCCCTCCCACACCTCGACCCCCCCACCCTTGATTTTGTCCATGGGTCCTTTCAGTAGTTCCTGTAAACCCCTTTCTCCACTATCCCCTTCCCACTCCCCACTGGCTATTGTTAGATTGTTCTTAACTTCAATGTCTCTGGTTATATTTTGTTTGCTTTTTGATTCAGTTGATTATGTTCCAGTTAAAGGTGAGATCATATGGTATTTGTTCCTTACCATCTGGCTTATTTTACTTAGCATAATGCTTTCCAGTTCCATCCATGCTGTTGCAAAGGGTATAAACTCCTTCTTTCTCTCTGCTGCATAGAATTCCATTATATAAATGTAGCATAGGTTTGAGATCCACGCATTTGCTGATGGGCACTTAGGTTGCTTCCAATACTTGGCTATTGTAAATTGTGCGGCTATGAACATTGGGGTGCACAGGTTCTTTTGGATTGGTGATTCAGGGTTCTTAGGGTATAATCCCAGCAGTGGAAATGCTGGGTCAAACAGCAGTTCCATTTTTAGTTTTATGAGGAAATTCCATAATGTTTCCCACAGTGGCCTCGCCAGGCTGCATTCCCACCAACAATGTACCAGGGTTCCCTTTTCTCCGCATCCTCTCCAGCATTTGTTTGTGGATTTGTTTATGTTGGCCAATCTGATCCGTGTGAGATGGTACCTCATTGTGGTTTTAATTTGCATCTCTCTGATGGCTAGTGAAGCTGAACATCTTTTCATGTGGCTCTGTGCCCTATGCATGTCTTCTTTGGAGAACTGTCTGTTCAAGTCCTTTGCCCATTTTTTTAATTGGGTTGTTTGTCTTCCAGGAGTGGAGTCATGTGAGTTCTTTATATATTTTGGAGATCAGACCCTTGTCTGAGGTATCATTGGCAAATATGTTTCCCCATACTGTTGGTTCTCTTTGTAATTTGGTGCTGTTTTCTTTAGCATTGCAGAAGCTTTTTATTTCGATGAGGTCCCATTTGCTTATTCTTTCCTTTATTTCCCTTGCTTTTGGGGACATGTCTGTGAGGATGTTGCTGCATGGAATGTCTGAGATTTTCCTGCCAATGTTTTCCTCGAGGACTTTTATGGTGTTATGACTTATATTTAAGTCTTTTATCCACCTTGAAGTTATTTTTGTGTATGGTGTAAGTTGGTGATCGAATTTCATTTTTGTGCATGTAGCTGTCCAGATCTCCCAATACCATCTGTTGAAGAGGCTTTTTTTCATCCATTTTATGCTCCTGCCTCCTTTGTCAAATATTAATTGACAGTAAAGACTTTAGTTTATTTCTGGGCTCTGTGTTCTGTTTCATTGGTCTATGTGCCTGTTTTTATGCCAGTACCAGGCTGATTTGACTACAGCAGCCTTGTAATACAGTTTGATATCAGGTATTGTGATCCCTCCAGGTTTATTCTTTTTTCTCAAAACTGCTGCAACTATTCGGGGTCGTTTATGGTTCCATATAAATTTCTGAAATGTTTGTTCTACATGTGAAATATGTCATGGGTACTCTAATAAGGATCACATTGAATCTATAAATTGCTTTGGGTAGTATGGCCATTTTGATGATGTTAATTCTTCCAATCCATGAGCATGGTACATGCTTCCATTTGTTTGTGTCTTCCTTAATTTCTTTCTTCAGTGTTGTGTAGTTTTCTGAGTACAGGTCTTTTACCTCCATGGTTAGGTTTATTCCTAGGTACTTTATTTTTCTTGTTGCTATATCAAATGGGATTTTTTTCCTGATTTCTGTTTCTGCAGTTTTGTTGTTGGTGTACAGGAATGCCTTTGATTCCTGAGTTTTGACTTTAGATTCAGCTGTTTTGCCAAATTCATTTATTACATCAAGTAGTTTTTTGGTGGAGTCTATAGGATTTTCCATGTACACTATTATGTCATCTGCAAAGAGTGACAGTTTCATTTCCTCCTTTCCAATTTGGATGCCTTTTATTGCTTTTTCTTGTCTGATTGCTGCGTCTAGGACTTCCAATACTATGTTGAATAGGAGTGGTGAGAGAGGGCATCCTTGTCTTTTCCGGATCTTAGTGGGAAATCTCTAAGATTTTGCCCATTGAGTATGATGTTGGCTGTAGGTCTCTCATATATGGCCTTTATTATGTTGAGGAATGCTCCCTTTATTCCCACTTTGCTGAGTGTTTTTATCAGAAATGGGTGCTGTATCTTATCAAATGCTTTTTCTGCATCTATTGATATTATCATGTGATTTTTGTCTTTGCTGTTGTTGATGTGAAGTATTATGTTTATTGATTTGCGAATATTGTACCATCCTTGTATCCCTGGGAAGAATGCCAGTTGGCCATGGTGTATGATCTTTTTAATGTATTGCTGTTTGCGGTTTGCCAATATTTTGTTGAGAATTTTTGCATCTATGTTCATCAGTGATATTGGCCTGAAATTTTCTTTCTTCATTGTTTCTTTATCTGGTTTGGGGATAAGTATGTAGCTGGCTTCATAAAAAGAGATTGGGAGTCTTCCATCAGTTTGGATTTTTTTGGATAGTCTGTGAAGGATAGGGGTTAGCTCTTCCTTAAATACTCTGTAGAAATCTCCTGTGAAACAATCTGGTCCAGGGCTTTTGTGTGTTGGGAGATTTTTGATGACTGCTTCAATTTCGTCTGCTGTTATTGGTCTGTTCAGGTTTTCTGCTTCTTCTTCATTCAGTTTTGGAAGATTATATTTTTCTAGAAATGTGTCCATTTCACCTAGGTTTTCAAATTTCTTGGCATACAGTTCTTCATAGTAATTTCTTACAATCCTTTGTATTTCTGTGGTATCAGTTGTAATCTCTCCTCTTTCATTTTTAATTGTGTTTATTTGCATCATCTCTCTTTTTTTCTTGATGAGCCTACTTAAAGGCTTGTTGATTTTGTTTGTCTTGAAACCAGCTCCTGGATTCATTGATCCTTAGAATTTGGCTTTTAGTCTCTACATCATTTACTTCTGCTCTGATCTTGGTTATTTCCTTCCTTCTGCTTGCTCTGGGCTGTCTTTGTTGTTGTTCCTCCAGTTCTTGTAGGCGTAGGGTTAGGTTGTTTGTTTGAAATGTTTCTATCTTCTTAAGGTAGGCCTGTATTGCTATGAACTTCCCTCTCAGGACTGCCTTTGCTGTGTCCCATAGGTTTTGGGTTGTTGTGAGTTCATTTTCATTTGTTTCCAGAAAGTTTTTGATTTCTTCCCTAATCTCGTTCTTGACCCATTCATTGTTTAATAGCATGCTATTCAGTCTCCATGATTTTGATTGTTTTGGGTTTTTTCCTTTGGGCCTGGTTTCCAGTTTCAGGCCCTTGTGGTCAGAGAAAATGCTTGATATGATTTCAATTTTCTTGAATTTGTTGAGGCTTGCTTTGTGTCCTATCATGTGGTCTATGTTTGAGAAAGTTCCATGTACACTTGAAAAGAATGTGTGTTTGCTTCTTTGGGATGAAAAGCTCTCTATATATCAGTTAAGTCCATTTCCTCTAGGGTATTGTTAAGTGACACAATATCCTTCTTGATATTTTGTTTGGAAGACCTGTCCATTTTTGACAGTGGGGTGTTAAAGTCCCCTACTATAATTGTGTTGCTGTCAATATCTTTCTTGAAGTCCTCCAAGATTTTCTTTATGTATTTGGGTGCTCCCATGTTGGGTGCATATATATTTACAATGTTTATGACTTCTTGGTGGATTCTTCCTTTGAGTATTATGAAGTGACCTTCTGGGTCTCTCTTTATGGCCCTTCTTTGGAAGTCTATTTTGTCTGATATTCGTATTGCTACCCCTGCTTTTTTTTCCTGTCTGTCTGCTTGGAAAATTTGTTTCCAGCCCTTCACTTTCAGTCTTTGTAAGTCTTTTGTCCTGAGATGGGTCTCTTGTAGGCAGCATATGTGTGGGTCATGTTTTCTTATCCATTCAGCTATTCTATGTCTTTTGATCGGAGCATTTGAACCATTTACATTTAAGGTTATTATTGATGGGTAGTTATTCATTTCCTTTTTTTCCTACCTGTGTTCCTCTCTCTTTCTCTTTTCCTTCCTTTCCTTAAAGCAGTCCCTTTACCATCTCTTGCAGTGCTGGTTTGGTGGAAGTATATTCTTTTAGACTTCTTTTGTCTGGGAAACTCTTTATTTGGCCTTCTATTGATTGAGAGCCTTGCTGGGTAATGTAGTCTTGGTTGCAGAACTCTGGTTCTCATTACTTGGAACATTTTTTGCCATTCTCTTCTGGACAGGAGCGTTTCCATTGAGAAGTCTGTCGCTAACCTTATTGGGGCTCCCTTGTATGTTACTCCCTTTTTTTCCCTTGCTGCCTTTAAGATCCTCTCTTTGTCATGGAGATTTACCATTTATTTATGATGTGTCTTGCAGTGGGCCTCTTCGCGTTCCTCTTGCTTGGGACTCTGTGTTTCCTGGATTTTAGTGACTTTTTCTCTCCTCAGTTTAGGGAAATTTTCCATCATTACTTTTTCAAACAGGTTTTCTATCCCTTGCTCTTCTTCTTCTCCTTCTGGTATTCCTATTATACTGATATTGTTATGTTTCATGTTGTCCTGCATTTCCCTTATTGCCTCTTCATTCTTTCTGAGCCTCTTTTCCTTTTCTTGCTCTTTCTGGGTGTTCCTTTCTACTTTGCCCTCCAGCTCGCTGATCCGATCCTCTGCTTCATCAAGTCTGCTTTTGATTCCTTCTACTGTTTTCTTCAATTCAGAAATTGTATTCTTCATTTCCTCTTGTCCCTTGTTGATAGTTTCTATTTCCTTTTACATGTTGATATAGCTTGCAGTGAGTTCATTGTAGTTTCCCTGTAGTTTCTGGTAGTTGTCTGTGAGCTCAGAGAGCTCAGTGAGCTTCCTGATGACCATTGCTTTGAACTCAGTATCTAACAGTTGACTTGCCTCTTTTTCAGTTAGCATTCTTTCTGAAGCTTCCTCCTTTCCTTTCATTTGAGGATTGTTTCATTGTCTTCCAATTGTTTGTGATACTCTTCTTGTTAGCCTGTGTTTTTTAAATTGATCTATTCTGACTTCCTGGGTTTATGGTATGAACTTCTATAGTAGATTGCCAGTGAGATTCAATGGTGCTGTCTCTTTAAACTCCTGTGCTCAGTGGTCTTGAGCTGACGTTTATGGGTCTAACACAGTCTAACTCTGGTCTTTTCAGCACTTAAGGTTTTATTGTCTCACCTGTGGGAAAAATAGAAAGGGGGGGTGAGAAAAAAAAAAGAAGGGAAGGAGGGAAAAAAGGAATAGAAAAGGAAAGGAAGGAAGGAAGTAAGAGTAAAGAAAGATTGGAGGCAAGATAGGAAGGAATTTTAACAAAAATTAAGACAAAAAAAAATAAAAGAACGCAGGGAGAAGGAATAAAAAAGGTAAAGGATGGAAGGAAGAAGGAATAAAAAAAGAAAGAAAGACAGAAAGGAAGAAGGAATCCAGGGGGAAAGGAGGAAGGAAAAAAAAAGGAAAAAAAAATGTCTTCTACTGGCTTTAAACCAGTCAGCTTAGTTTTGGTGGTCTTCCTGTCTGTGGAATGGGAGGGGGTGGTTAGAAGGATTGGTTTCACTTTTCTCCCTTCCTCAGCCACACTCTTCGCTGTTGTTCAGCCTTCAGTCTAGTTCCTTAAGGTCCTTCTGGTCCCCACTAGGCCTTTAGTTCAGCAGCTGTGTTGTCCTTGAGTTGCATCAGATGGGGGTAACTCACACTCCTTCTTCTTGTTCTTTGCTGTCTTAGATGCTAGGGGCTCTGGGTGCTGCTATGGGGTAGTTCAGCCCCCTACTGGGTCAAGTCTTTACAGGGAATGCAGTCTCCCCTAGCCCTGTAGCTCCCCTCTGCTGGGCGTTCTGCCTTCCTCCTATAGAGCCAGTAGGCCCTGCAGGGTGCTGTGCACAGGGGGTAGGTAAGACTTTTTCAGAACTGGTGCTTTTGGGTGTGGTCGCCTGCAGGCAGCCAGGCTGTTGATTGGGTTGTGTGGCTGATCTCCATTGGGACTGGGGTTGTCTTCCAATCCCCTGTTTTGGGTCTGTGGGCGGGGGCAGCCAGCCATTGATCTGGTTGCGTGCTCACCCAGGAGCTTTTTGTCTGTGCTCCCAGGCAGCCAGGCACTTATCAGGGCGCCCGCCCACCCGGGGTTTCAGGTGTGACCCCAGGCCACTGATTGGGTATGCGCCCACTGGGGCACTTTGGGTCTGGCGCCCAGGCAGCCGGGCCGCCTATCGGGGTGCACGCTCACCCGGAGTTTCAGTTGTGGGCCCCCAGTAGCTAATTTGGGTGCAAGCCAGCAGGGCTTCAGGTGAGCACTGGGGCTGCTTTTCTGTGTTCACAGTCAATGGACTGAGGGGGGAGGGGTGCCAGAGGGCGCTGCTGCTATGGAGTGTTCTCTAACTAGCTGCTGCGTGCCTCTATTTTCTTTTCCTTTTTGTGAAATTCTTCCTATTCAAGACTCCCTGGTCCAAACAAGCACCTGGCTACTCACATAGCCCATCCTGGCTCTCTCCAAATAATCCTGCAGCAGACCCTGTGCCCGGGTAGGGGCTTCAGCCACCCTGGTTCCCCCCGCTGGTCCCAGGGACCTTATTGTCCTTAAGCACTCTTCTTACCGTCTGATCTTTCAATGTCCTCTATCTTTGGTCTCCGATCTTCATATATGCTGGAATACTGTTGGATATTCACTCTACTCCTCAGATCAGCTACGTATTTCACTGGTGTTGAGGGGAACTGGACTCCATTCCCACCTATCTCGCAGCTATCTTCCGAATTGGTGATCAAGTTTCATTTTTTTTGCATGTAGGTGTCCAGTGTCCAGATCTCCAAACCCTATTTGTTGAAGAGGCTATTTTTGCTCCATTTAATGCTCCTGCTTCCTTTGTCAAATATTAATTGACCATACAGACTTGCATTTATTTCTGGGCTGTCTGTTCTGATCCATTGGTCAATGTGCCTGTTTTTATGCCAGTACCAGGATGTTTTGATTACAATGGCCTCTTAATACAGTTTGATATCAGGTACTGTGATCCCTCCTGCTTTGTTCCTCTTTCTCAAAATTGCTGCAGGTATTCGGAGTCATATATGGTTCCATATAAATTTCTGAAGTGTTTCTTATATATCTGTGAAATATGTCATAGGAACTTTAATAGGGATTGCATTCAATCTATACATCACTTTGGGTAATATGGCTATTTTGATGATGTTAATTTTCCCAATCCATGAGCATGGTACATGCTTCCATTTGTTTGTGTCTTCCTTAATTTCTTTCTTCAGTGTTGTGTAGTTTTCTGAGAACAGGTCTTTTACCTCCTTGGTTAGGTTTATTCCTAGATACTATATTATTCTTGTTGATATAAGAAATGAGATTTTTGTTTCTGTTGTTTCATTGTTGGTGTACAGGAATGCCTTTGATTTCTGAATATTGACTTTGTATCCCGCTGTTTTGCCAAATTCATTTATTAGGTTGAGTCATTGTTTGGTAGAGTCTATAGGATTTTCCATGTACACTATCATGTCATCTGCAAACAGTGACAGTTTCATTTCCTCCTTTCCAATTTGGATGCCTTTTATTGCTTTTTCTTGTCTGATTGCTGTGGCAAGGCCTTCCAATTCTATGTTGCAGAAAAATTGTGAGAGAGGGCATCCTTGTTTTGTTGCTGGTCTTAGTGGGAAAGCTTTAAGTTTTTGTCCATTGAGTATGATGTTGGCTGTAGGTTTCTCATATATGGCCTTTATTATGTTGAGGAATGCTCCCTCTATTCCCACTTTGCTGAGTGTTTTTATCATGAATGGGTGCTACCTTATCAAATGCTTTTTCTACATCTATTGATATGATCATGTAATTTTTATCTTTGCTTTTGTTCAAGTGGTGTATTATGTTTATTGATTTGTGAATATTGTACCATCCTTGTATCCCTGGGATGAATCCCACTTAATCGTAGTGTATGATTTTTTTAACGTATTGCTGGATATGGTTTGCCATTATTTTGTTGAGGATTGTTGCATCTATGTTCATCAGCGATATTGGCCTGAAGTTTTCATTCTTCATTGTTTCTTTATCTGGTTTTGGGATTAGGATTATGTTGGCTTCATAAAACGAATGTGGGAGTCTTCGATCTTGTTGAATTTTTTTAAATAACCTGTGGAGGATGGGGGTTAGCCCTCCCTTAATGGTCTGTATAATTCTCCTGTGAAGCTGTCTGGTCCAGGACTTTTGTTTGTTGGAAGCTTTTTGATTACTGTTTCAGTTTCATGAGGTTTTATTTATCTGTTAAGGCTATCTGACTCTTCTTCATTGAGTTTTGGAAGGTTATATTTTTCGAGAAATATGCCCATTTCATCTAGTTTTTCACATTTCTTGGCATATAGTTCTTTATAGTAATTTCTTACAATCCCTTGTATTTTGGTGGTACCAGTTGTAGTCCCTCCTCGTTCATTTCTAATTGTGTTTATTTTGGTCCTCTCTCTTTTTTTCTTGATGAGCCTGCTTAAGGGCTTGTTGATTTTCTTTATCTTTTGAAAGAACCAGCTCCTGGATTCATTGATCCTTTGAATTGTGCTTTTAGTCTCTACATCATTTAATTCTGCTCTGATCTTAGTTATTTCCTTCCTTCTGCTTGCTCTGGGCTGTCTTTGTTGTTGTTCCTCCAGTTCTTGTAGGCGTAGGGTTAGGTTGTTTGTTTGAAATGTTTCTATCTTCTTAAGGTAGGCCTGTATTGCTATGAACTTCCCTCTCAGGACTGCCTTTGCTGTGTCCCATAGGTTTTGGGTTGTTGTGAGTTCATTTTCATTTGTTTCCAGAAAGTTTTTGATTTCTTCCCTAATCTCGTTCTTGACCCATTCATTGTTTAATAGCATGCTATTCAGTCTCCATGATTTTGATTGTTTTGTGTTTTTTCCTTTGGGCCTGGTTTCCAGTTTCAGGCCCTTGTGGTCAGAGAAAATGCTTGATATGATTTCAATTTTCTTGAATTTGTTGAGGCTTGCTTTGTGTCCTATCATGTGGTCTATCTTTGAGAAAGTTCCATGTACACTTGAAAAGAATGTGTATT
Organism: Desmodus rotundus; assembly: GCF_022682495.2. Classification (NCBI taxonomy): domain Eukaryota; kingdom Metazoa; phylum Chordata; class Mammalia; order Chiroptera; family Phyllostomidae; genus Desmodus; species Desmodus rotundus. The sequence goes on from NC_071394.1 coordinate 62,891,150, forward strand.
TGCTTCTTTGAGATGAAAGGCTCTCTATATATCAGTTAAGTCCATTTCCTCTAGGGTATTGTTAAGTGACACAATATCCTTCTTGATATTTTGTTTGGAAGACCTGTCCATTTTTGACAGTGGGGTGTTAAAGTCCCCTACTATAATTGTGTTGCTGTCAATATCTTTCTTGAAGTCCTCCAAGATTTTTTTATGTATTTGGGTGCTCCTATGTTGGGTGCATATATATTTACAATGTTTATGACTTCTTGGTGGATTCTTCCTTTGAGTATTATGAAGTGACCTTCTGGGTCTCTCTTTATGGCCCTTCTTTGGAAGTCTATTTTGTCTGATATGCGTATTGCTACCCCTGCTTTTTTTTCCTGTATGTTTGCTTGGAAAATTTGTTTCCAGCCCTTCACTTTCAGTCTTTGTAAGTCTTTTGTCCTGAGATGGGTCTCTTGTAGGCAGCATATGTGTGGGTCATGTTTTCTTATCCATTCAGCTGTTCTATGTCTTTTGATTGGAGCATTTAATCCATTTATATTTAAGGTTATTATTGATGGGTAGTTATTCATTTCCTTTTTTTCCTACCTGTGTTCCTCTCTCTTTCTCTTTTCCTTCCTTTCCTTAAAGCAGTCCCTTTACCATCTCTTGCAGTGCTGGTTTGGTGGAAGTATATTCTTTTAGACTTCTTCTGTCTGGGAAACTCTTTATTTGGCCTTCTATTGATTGAGAGCCTTGCTGGGTAATGTAGTCTTGGTTGCAGTACTCTGGTTCTCATTACTTGGAATATTTTTTGCCATTCTCTTCTGGACAGGAGCATTTTCATTGAGAAGTCTGTCGCTAACCTTATTGGGGCTCCTTTGTATGTTACTTCCTTTTCCTCCCTTGCTGCCTTTAAGATCCTCTCTTTGTCATGGAGATTTGTCACCATTTTAATTATGATGTGTCTTGCAGTGGGCCTCTTAGGGTTCCTCTTGCTTGGGACTCTGTGTTTCCTGGATTTTAGTGACTTTTTCTCTCCTCAGATTAGGGAAATTTTCCATCATTACTTTTTCAAACAGGTTTTCTATCCCTTGCTCTTCTTCTTCTCCTTCTGGTATTCCTATTATACTGATATTGTTATGTTTCATGTTGTCCTGCATTTCCCTTATTGCCTCTTCATTCTTTCTGAGCCTCTTTTCCTTTTCTTGCTCTTTCTGGGTGTTCCTTTCTACTTTGCCCTCCAGCTCGCTGATCTGATCCTCTGCTTCATCAAGTCTGCTTTTGATTCCTTCTACTGTTTTCTTCAATTCAGAAATTGTATTCTTCATTTCCTCTTGTCCCTTGTTGATATTTTCTATTTCCTTTTTCATGTTGGTATAGTTTGCAGTGAGTTTATTGTGGTATCCCTGTAGTTTTTGGTAATTCCGTGTGAGATCATGAAGCTTCCTTATATCAAATTCTTTGAACTTGTATCTGATAGTTTACTTGCCTGTTTTTCATTTAACATTGTTTCTGAGACTTCCACCTTTACTTTCAGACTTTTCCTGTTAGCCTGTGATTCTTAAGTTGCTCTGTTCTATTCCCCTGAGCTTATTGTGTGAAGTCCTGTGGTAGAGTACCTGTGAAATTCAGTGGTACAGTCTCCTTGATCTCCTGATCTTACTGATCTTGTGCTGTGGTTTATGTTGACTCTGTATGTCTTTGCTTTTTGTTTCTTTTTGAGACTTTCTTTGGTTGGACTTTCCCACCAGCTGGTTATCTGAAGGTCAGTCTGTCCCCCACCTCTTGTTTTCTGTTGTGCAGGTGTGGGCAGGTTGTGTTGGAGCTCGTTCTTCTGTATGTACAAAGTTTTGAAACTTTTCTCTTGGTCTTGTTCTGTGGTTTGTTCCTAGTAATTTTGTCACTATTTAGTTGCCTTTCCAGATAGGTCCTGCGTTGAGTTAGTGTGACTTCCACTCCCTCCTTCACCTTCTCCTGTTCTTAGTTGTTTGTGTTATCTTTGTTGGTGGATTTCCGCTTCAAGGTGGTACCATGGTGTTGATGGCTTCTATCTACTCTTTTTTGTGGTAGGTTTTAGGGGGAAGGCATAATAGTTTAAGAGATCAGGAATGTATTATATGATATTTAAAGTACCAGCTCTTAGAGAAGAGATAGGAGATCCTTAGGATATATATAGTGTTAACTGTGATATTTCATCCACCCAGCCACTTTTTAGAAAGGGTGGAAAAAGATAAAATTCTTGTTGTGGTGTGGTGGAAGGATTGTGAGTTGGATATAGAAAGCTGTGAGTTTGTGGCAGTCAGATTATGAGGTACATTGAGAGCAAGGGGTAGAAAATAGGTATAATGTGTAAGACAACAGTTTTAACCACACTAGTAATAAAGTTCAGGATACAGTGAAGGTGGCTGAGATCTGGGAGGGGTTCTGTGTAGTATTTACAGATGTATGAAACAGCTATTATTTACAATAGTAATGGAGCTACAATCATATGACAGAATCTATGTGATCTGGATAACTAGAATAGGGAGTATAGGTCCTAAAGTAGTGTGCTAATGGAACACAAGTGAAGTGAACAACAGTTAATTAACAATACACCATGAAAGAGAGAACAAGGGGAAACCAGTCAAACAATGCAAATTTACCAGTCAAGTGAAGAAGACTAAAGAGAAAGAAAAGAGATACAAAAATATTAATAAAATGTGTGATGTAAGGATAATGAAAATATAGTAATAGTACAAATATAAAATATCTTTCAAGTTCTCTGGAGTAGCAAAGTGAAATTTGTTTCACTGTCTCAGCTGTTTGGATGCCCCCTCTTTGGGTCCAACTCTGGTCTTTTCACAGTTCCAGGTTTTATTTTCTCACTTGTGGGGATTAAAAAAAGAAAAAGACATAAACAAGAAGAGATATAAAGGGAGAGAAAGAAGGAGTAGAACAAGAAAGAAGAAAAGAGAGGAAGAAGGTGTTAAAAGAAAGAAAAAATAGTAAAAAAATAATAATAAAGAATTACTTAAAAAAAAACCAAAAAGAAACAAGCCTGCTGGCCAAGCCAGTTTTGCTGTTTTTTTTTGTTTGTTTGTTTTGTTTTGTTTTGTTTTGTTTTGGCTGTAGCCAACTCAGGCAGCTTAGCCTAGCTCTTCTCTGTCCCTACTGGTACCCGGCTCTCCAGCAGCCCCTGGACACACAGGTTCAGGCACTCACCCTCCTCTGGGCTATGAGGGTGCGCACACAAGGAAGGTGGCCTTCCTTGATTCCCACTCTCCCCCGTGCCTTTGGTCTCAAGTCTCTCTGAGTTGCACTCTACCCAGTCTGTTCCTGTGGTCTTGGTGTGGTGTGCACTCTCTCCCCGGTGCTTAGTATTTGGGCTTGATTTCCCCCACATCCCCGTAGGAGCGCCCAAGTGGAGAAGAGACTGGAGCTGCTGCTGCCGGAGAGTTCCCCAAAGTGCCCCTGAGGGTCTTTTTCTTTTTTGGAAAATCCTCCTGCTCAATCCCTCAGTACAAGGAAGGGCCTGTCCTCTCAACAGCCCGTGTCTCCAGCTAGACCAGGACTGTCTGGGTCAGGGCCCAACTCTCAACTTTCCCTGGCTGGTGCCCGTGGTCTCCGTATGTTTACCACACTTCATCCTTATTCCCCTCCCTGCGACCTCAAGCAACCAGGTCTCTCTCAGTTCTGCTCCAGTCTTGTTCCGCAAGGGAGGGAGCCATTAACCCGGCTCTCTCCCAGGAGTCCTGCGGCAGGCCAGGCCAGCACGGGCCTGGGGCTGCAGTTGCCCTGGTCCCTGTGCTGGTCCCAGGGACCTTTTTGTCCTGAAGCAGTCCCCTTATGGTCTGTTTTTTCAGTGTCCTGTATACTTTTTGGTCTCCTAGCTTCATAAACGCTGGGGTGCTGTTGGCTGTTCACTTTGTTCCTCAGTAGATCAGCTAGGTGTTTCACCCATGTGCAGGGGGAAGTGTACTCTGATCCCACCTATCTTGCCTCCATCTTTCCTCTCAAAGTCATTGGTTTTCAGACTGGTTCTTAAGGTTGATTCTGACTAAGCTTGTTTTATACAAGTTCTTGAATCCACACTCACCATCACCATATAACACTAGAACAAAAGAACACTAAGCAAAACATACATTCAAGTTTAGTAAATCCGAAGGAGATTCGAGAACCAGTATTTTAAAATAAATATTCCAGGTCATTTTAATGTAGCTGACTTTATTTTAAATATGCTGATGTAATACATATAGCATGTGGTTAGACTTAGACTGGTCAGATTGAAATTTCTTAGTTACTAATTTTTTGTCTTTGGAAAACTACATATGTGTCTAAACCTTAAAAGTTCTTTTAGGGTTATCATGTGACTTCTAAATAAGTTGATTATAATCACTCCATAAGTAATTATACTTTCTGTTATTTTCCTAACATATCCAACTTCCTCATTTCTCACCAAGACAGTGATCTTCCTGAGACTGTCACTTCCTGAAAGTGATCTTCCTAAAAAAAATATTTTAGCTCATTTCATTGGGCTAAAATATTTAGACTTTTATCTCTTAATGAAGGTTGGTAAAGGGTCATAATTATACCAAATAAAGCATTTCTATGCCCACAAAAACCAGGTTCAGAGAAGCAGAGCTAAGTGAGGCTAATGAATATCATCTTCTCTTAACCAATATAGAGCACATTACACCCCTTATCAAGCCTTATTCTTAAATGCTATTATGAATTGCCTTCTATTTTTATATTATATGTATCTGAAAGTAACAATTCAATCATTCCATTTACCATTTTAGTAAGAAATAACACCAAAAATGAGCAAAATATGTCACTTTTCCATTTTTTCATTTCATATAGATAATTGGATATATTCTTCAGCATGTTCATCAGTCACACAGAGTTGGTTTTATTCATTAATCTGTTGTTCCTCAGCCACACAGAGAGTTGAGTATCTTCATTAACATGTGTTCAGAGGATATTTTCTTTCTGCTACACTCAGAATCTGAATAAAAATGATGAAGATGAACTGGAAAGTGTAACCATTAAACATTGTTTATTTTCTTTGTAGGCCTAGCTTAGTCATTTCTTTGTTCTCATAGAATTTTCTATGGCCCAAATAAATATGCATTCAGTTGCACTTATGTTTTCACTTTGTTTTCTGTTTATTTGAAGTCAACATTCCCACTAAGATAAAGTTATTTATGAGCCAGGTTGGATCACTTTGTGTCCACATCACTGGGACTTTGCACACTGAGTGTCTTATATAGAAACCTGCCTAGGAATGAAGGGGGTCCAGCTAGGAGGCAGACAGAGGAGGAAAGAGAAGGAAAGACCACACTGAAGAGAAAAAGGAGAAAGGTAGAGGGAGTGAGAGGAGGAAAGGAGGGAGAAGAGTGAGAAAGGGGAAGTGAAAAGGAGCAAAAGAAAATTTCTCTTTGCTATGGAAGCAGGTCAGAGGAGGTTACAGAGCAGCTTTGATGGAAGACAGGATGGGTTTCCAATTAAATAGATGCAGGACTCCTCACTGAAGGCTGATGTGTCAGCACCTTATGGATTTGCATTGAGTTTAGTGGGTTGGTGCCCTGAGTGTTGGCTTCCCCTTGCCTCACCCACCCCCATGCACCCCATTATAAGGTGCAGAAGTATTCACTGTTGCTGAAGTGTGATTATAGGGGCAAGGCATCTACAATAGGGAGAGATAGTGCCCACCTTAGTTTAGGGGCCATACGTTTGTTTTGTTTTGTTTTCAGAGGATTGATTACTCAGGCACAATGCTATTTCTCAAGATCATCCTTTTAGGTATCTTAAATCATCTTCAGAAAGGGGTGCAGTATTTAGAAAACATAGACAACAGTGTGGTTATAGCCACAGAAAAAGGAAGGTGGGGTAGGTGGAAGTGTGCCAAGTTGGGGAAATGGGAATGGAAAGAGACTTTGCTTGATGTGATGGGTGCACAATGCAGTGTGTAGATGATGACTTGTTGAGTTGTACACTTGTAACCAGTACGGTTTTGTGAATTAATGTCACCCCAATAAATAAAAAAAAAATAGCATTACTAAAAGAAAAAATAAAAAAAGAAACCTTCCCAAATAATGATCACTGAATGAACAAACATGGAACAAAAATGTAAGAAATCATAGAATTTCATAAGAAACAAGAATAAAAGATTAAAATCTGCAGGTTTAATAAATAAGAATTAATTTGCATTTCTCTCTTTTCTAGAATGAGATTTGTAGCTCAGTTTGAGATATGACATATGAAACTTCCTTCACCATGAAGATTGAATTCTTATTTTTTGTTTTTAATTTTTTTTAATTTTTTTATATTGTTGTTCAAGTACAGTAGTCTCCATTTTTACCCTACCATGCCATGCCTCCCCTCCCATCCTCACATCCCACCCTCAAATCCACCCCCTTTGGCTTTGTCCATGTGTTTTTTATACATATTCCTTGATGTCCCTTCCCCTATCATCCCCTATTATACCTCTCCTTCTTCTTCTCTGGTTATGGTCAGTTTATTCTTTATTTTATTGTCTCTGGTTGTATTTTACTACTTTGTTTTGTTGATTAGGTTTCACTTACAGGTGAGTCATGTGGCATTTCTTTTCCACTGCCTGCCTTATTTCACTTAGCATAATGATTTCCAGTTCCATCCATGCTGTTGCAAAGGGCAGGAGCTCCGCCTTTCTGCTGTGTAGTATTCCATTGTGGAACTGCAACACAGTTTTTTGATCCACCCATTTATTGATGGGTACTTAGGTGGCTTCCAGCACTTGGCCATTGTAAATTGTGCTGCTATGAATATTGGGGTGCATAGGTCCTTTTGAACTGGTGTTTCAGGATCCTTAGGGTATAATTCCAACAGTGGTATTACTGAGTCAAAAGGCAGTTCTTTTTTTTAGTTTTCTGAGGAAATTCTATACTGTTTTTCACAGTGACTGCACCAGTTTGCATTCCCACCAAAAGTGCACCAGGGTTCAGTTTTATCCACAACCTTGCCAGCACTTGTTTGTTGACTTGTTTATGATGGCCATTCTGTTTGGTGTGAAGTGGTATCTCATTGTTGTTTTAATTTGCATCTCTCAGATGGCTACTGATGCTGAGCACATTTTCACATGTCTCTGGACTCTCTGTATGTCCTCCTTGGAGAAGTGTCTGTTCAGGTTCTTTGCCCATTTTTTAATTGGGTTGTTTGCCTTCCTAGGGTGGAGTCATGTGTGTTCCTTATGTATTTTGGAGATCAAACCCTTGTTTGAGGTATCATTTGACAAATATATGTTCCCATATGGTTGGTTCTTTTCTCATTTTAATGCTGTTTTTGTAGCCATGCTGAAGATTTTTTTTTTATTTTGATGAGGTCCCATTTGTTTATTCTTTCCTTTATGTTCCTTGCTCTATTGGTGAAAATATTGCTATGTGGAATATCTGAGATTTTCCTGACTATGTTCTCCTCTAGGACATTTATGGTATCACAACTTACATTCAAGTCTTTTATCCTCCTTGAATTTATTTTTGTGTATGGTATAAGTTGGTGCTCAAGTTTCATTTTTTTGCATGTAGCTGTCCAGATCTCCCAACACCATTTGCTGAAGAGGCAATTTTTACTCCATTTTATATTTCTGCCCCTTTTATTGAATATTAATTGACCATAGAATCTTGGGTTTATTTCTCTTTTCTCTATTCTGTCCCATTGGTCTATATGTCTGTCCCTATGCCAGTAGCATATTGTTTTGAATATAATGGACTTGTAATATAGTTAGATATCTGGTAGTGTGATCCCTCCTACTTTGTTCTTCTTTCTCAAAATTGCCACAGCTATTCCAGGTTGTTTACAGTTTCATATAAATTTTTGAAATGTTTTTTCTATATCTGTGAAATATACCATTTGTATTTTAATAAGGATTGCATTGAATCTATAAATTACCTTGTGCAACATGGACACTTTGATGATATTGATTCTCCCAATACAGAAACACAATATATGCTTCCATTTATTTTTGTCTTCCTTAACTTCTTTCATCAATGTTGTGTAGTTTTCTGAGTACAGGTCTTTCACCTCCTTGGTAAGTTTTTTTTTCCTAGGTACTTTATTTTTGTTGTTGCTATAGCAAATGGGATTATTTTCCTGATTTCTGATTCTGATCTTTTGTTGCTGTTATGTAAAAATGCATTTGGTTTCTGATATGGACTTTGAACTTGCTGTTTAGCCAAATTTGCTAAATAAGTTGAATAGTTTTTTGGAGGAGTCTATAGGGTTTTCTATGTGCACTATCATATCATATGCAAAGAGTAACAGTTTTACCTCCTCCTTTCCCATTTGGATGCTTTTTATTTCTCTTTCTTGTCTGACCACTGTGGCTAGTACTTCCAATACTATGTTTAATTGAAGTGGTGAAAATCGACATCCTTGTCTTGTTCTAACCTTAGTGGTAAAGTTTTTAGTTTTTACCTGTTGAGTATGATGTTGGCTGTAGGTCTCTCATATATGGCCTTTATCATGTTGAGGAATGCTCCTTCTATTCCCATTTTGCTCAGTGTTTTTTTTCATAAACGGGTGATGTACCTTGTCAAATGCTTTTTTTTGCATTTATTGATATAATGTGCTTTTTTGTCTTTGCTTTTCTTTATGTGATGTATTACATTTATTGATTTGTGAATGATGTACCCTTCTTGCATCCCTGGGATGAGTCCCACTTGATCATGGTGCATGATCTCTTTAGTGTATTGCTGGATGTGGTTTGTGAATATTTTGTTGAGGATTTTAGCATGTATGTTCATCAGCAATATTGGCCTGTAGTTTTCTTTCTTTGTTGTTTGTTTATCTGCTTTGGGAATCAGGATGATGATGGCTTTGTAAAAATAGTTTGGGAGTCTATCCTCTTGCAATTTTTTTTTGAATAGTCTGAGGATATGGGTTAGCTATTCCTTACAAGGTTTGTAAAACTCTCCTGTGAAACCATTGGTTCAAGACTTTTGTGTGCTTGGCATTTTTTGATTACTGCTTCAATTTATTCAGCTGTTATTGGTCTGTTCAGGTTTTCTGTTTCTTCTTCATTCAGTTTTGGGAGATTACATGTTTCTAGAATTTGTCCATTTCACCTAGGTTTTCAAATTTCTTGGCATATAGTTCTTCATACTAATTTCTTACAATCCTTTGTATTTCTGTGGTATCAGTTGTAATTTCCCCTCTTTCATTTCTGATTGTGTTTATTTGGGTCCTGTCTCTTTTTTTTCTTGATGAATCTTGTTAAAGTCTTGTTGATTTTGTTTATCTTTTCAAAGAAACAGGTCCTGGATTTTTCGATCCTTTGGATTGTTCTCTTAGTCTGTATGTCATTTAATTTTGCTCTGATCTTGGTTATTTATTTTCTTCTACTTGCTCTGGATTTGTTTGTTGTTGTCCCTCTGAAAACTCAATTCTTATGATAAATTGAAGAGGCACATTCCTCCTCATTAATTTATCATAAATGCCAATGGGTCAGTAAAACCTATCATTTGGTATTTAAGTGTAAACAATATATAAGATGTCGATGTACTTGCCATTTTCATATATATTTATACAATTATACTTCTGAGGATAACTAACTTCTCATGATTTTATCCTTAAAAGTATTTTATCATGAAAATAAAACTGGATGTGATGACTATGCCCGTGGAGTTAGAGGTGCTTGGAAGAGACACTAGAAAAAACTTCTTAGAGTAGCTTAAGTTCCTGGAGAACTCAATCTTCAGATAACACCAGATGAAAACCTGGCAAGTGTTGTAGATAAGGAATGAACACTTGAATATTAAGACAAAATAGGAGAAATATGCCAATTTTTTCTTACTCTCCATCCCACATTTTTTAGTTACTCCTTTTAACTAACTTTGACAGTAGTCAGTTTGATTATAACTTTAGTAGTCTCTAAGAATGTTATAAGTATGAAATGTAAATTTTAGAAGCTGGTCAATGTCGAGCAATAAAAGTTAAGTTCTTAAAAACAAAATGTAATTGGGGATGCAAAGTATAACATAGGAAATATAGTCAATAATATTGTAATAACTATGTATGCTATCAGATAGTTACTAGATTTATCAGGGTGATCACCTCATAAGTTATATAAATACCTAATTACTATGTTGTACTCCTGAAACTAAAAATATAGTGTTTGCCAGCTGTAAATAAAAATATTTTTAAAATAAAGTAAAATATTTATATTAAAATGTATTTGTCATTCTAAAAGTGATTCTCAATGTTAAAGATTTCTGATAGATATTCTAAAAGGAATAGAATTATAAGAAACTAAGCCTGAATAAATATCAGATTATTCTCATTTCACAAAAAAATAAACTCTTTACACTAAAAAATAAAAATAAATGCATTAACATTATTCTAAAGCTTGCTTGAACTTCAAACCTGAGGAAAACAGAGCATACATCTTCCAGAGAGAATCCATTAGTTAAACATTTAAATATGTAGTTGGATAATTTTGGCTGTATCTTCTGATTGTTATTTATTACAGCTGCAAGTCTTGTCAGAGGCTTTTAGGGTATGAAATATGACATAAATCTGGCAATATGTAATTTATATAGAAAATACTAGAGAAAACAAGGAGAATACTTTACAGATAGGATGTTGTGTGATGGCAATAGATCATAAAATATTTGAGATTCATAGCGACTTCTTCCCATTCAAATCTCCATTTTTGCTCTACTGCTTATTTTAAATTCATCAAGTTTTTCTGTACTTAAAAAAATGAAGAACTAATGTAATACTGGACTACTTCAGAAAATGTTATCTATTGTGCAAACAATTGTGTTATTGGCAAAGTATGGTGGAAAGGAAAATTAATAATGTACAAATAAAATGTTGCATCCCTGATGTGATATGAATGCTGTAAGGGAATGTTAAAGAAATATGGCATTCACAATAAGAAGAAATATATTAATCAGAACGTAATTAATTGAAATAATATCAATTAAGTGTTTTGGAAGGCTCTCGGGTACTTGATAGGAACAAAACCATGTTATATAATCTGAGATAGGATGGTTTCCCTTAAATATGATAAGAATATTTTATATTTCAGAAATAATGTTAAAACCAGCTTGCATTGCTTTGGAATTAAATAGTTCTAATTAACTTTTTTTTTCTTTTATTAGTTTTGCCCTACTATCTTTCTGGAAATCCTATTTTACAGTCATCTTGTGGAAGTATTGATTTTCTTCGATTATGGTTAAATGTGGTAGCGATGACCAAAATGGATGCATGTTACAAGAAATGTTCTCAGAGAATCCTTGCTGCATTTAATGCCTTCTTATCCTTGAATTTGTCTTCCATCCCTCTACATGACATCCTTTTCATTGGAATCCATGAGAGTAATTCCTTTCAGAATCAAGAATATTTGCTCTTACTCTACTGAACACCTTAATTTGTTTCTATATTTTGGATTCTGTGGATATTGCAAATATATAATGGTTTGGTAACTTCCAAAGAAATAGCAAAATTAGGCACCTTCTAAAAACATAAGATAAATGAAAAAAGTAAGTTTATCAAAACGAGGAGACATCGTTGCCAACTACAAACAGAAGGAAATGTAAACAGTTGAGGGTGAAGACCACCAGCTTGTAAGGGGCAAGACTAGACAGGTTGGTCTCTGTGATAATGCTGAATAGAGGACAGGTACCACCCCAACTGAAGAAAAAGATGCTGGACAAACCATTAGAAAACCACTGCCTTGGATAGCTACTGCTAAAATACAACACAGACACAACTTTACAATGAACTTAACCAAGTCACGCTCTGTGTCAGAGACTCTGTTACAACATCACAACACTGATACCTGAGTTCCAAACTGTAATTATAATATGTAGTTCTGGACATAGACTGGGAACCTTAATCCTGGGAAGAGAAACTGTAAATCCAGAGGAAGGATAACACTGGGAAACAAGTAGGAATTTGATGACAACAGATTTTCAGAAATTAGAGGCTTTGTGTTTGTTGAGGGAGGCAGGGTTGGGAAAGGAGAGTTAGGATTTGAGCAGATTGGCCACTTGGGATTGTTTTGGGATGATCTTTTCTCCTCAAAAGTGGGCACCAGTAGCTGATAATCTAGGGTGAGGGGTGTGCAGTGTTTGTGAACATTTTTCACGTTGCTGGGGCAAGGGGAAGATTGGCCTGAAGGTGTGGAAGTTGCAGTATTCCACATTGCTTGAATTTATAACCAGCATGCCCCAGGACTTTCTTCCTTCTGGGCACAGCGGGTGCTAGGACTCAGCTGCACCCTAAGGAGGACCATTGAGTGTGCTGGTACCCTGTGTTCCTGCTTGCTTGCTTTGTTTGCAAAAGCCTCCAGGCAATGTGGCTGTGAACCGCTGCTGTGACAATGAAGGAACAAGAGGTCCCTGGACAAACGGTGAAATCTAGATCCGAGTTTCTATCATCCTTATTATTTTTGTGTGTGTTATTTCAGTAGTCTACCATTTCATTGGCTCCAGCACAGTATAGCGCTCCTGTTAACTTTTAACTTCAGAATTCTTGAGAAAGAAACCTATTGCTGGAAATTAAAGTTCTCTAATGCTATGAAGGGGAAGAACAAGATCGCTTACCTTTCCAGCTCTGTGCTAGAGGGAACACTAAGAGTAGGTGGGAGCTGTGAACACCAGTATACCTTCTGGAAGAGAGAACCCACCAATAAAGGAAACAACAACAGATAACAAAGGAAGAAGGTGAAGGAGGGAGTGGAAGCCACACTAACTTCCACCCAGCACCAATCTGGAAATAGAACTAAGTGGTGGAGAAAATACCCAGAGCAAACAACTGAACAAGAATGAGAGAGAAGCCTCAAAACCTCATACACTCAGAAGAATTTGATTCAACACAACCTGTCCACACCTGCACAACAGAATACAAGACATGATGGACAGAGTGACCCTCAGTTAACCAGTTGGAGGGAAGGACTCACCAGAGAAAGACTCAACAATAGTCAAAACCCAAAGACATATAGAGAGCTAACATAAATGACAGCCCAAGACCAGTCAGCTTGGGAGATCAAGGAGACTGCACCACTGAATCTCAGAGGTCTTCTACCATAGAAGTTCACACTATAAACCTAGGGAGTCAGAACAGATCTATTTAAGAAGCACAGGCTAACAAGAAGAGTCTCACAAACAATGGGAAGACAAAGAAACAATCCCCAAAAGAAAGGAAAGAAGGAAGCCACAGAAAGAATGCTAGATGAAATAGAGGCAAGTCAACTATGAGATATTGAATTCAAAGAAATGGTTATAAGGAAGCGAAATGAGTTCACAGAGAATTACCAGAAACTACAGGGAAACTACAATGAAATCACTGCAAACTATATCAACATGAAAAAGGAAATAGAAACTATCAACAAGGGCAAGAAGACATGAATAATACAATTTCTGAACCGAAGGACACAGTAGAAAGAACCAAAAGCAGCCTCAATGAAGCAGAGGATCAGATGCGTGAGATGAAGGACAAGGTAGAAAAAAAAAAAACACCCAGGAAGATCAAGAAAAGGAAAAAAAAGGCTCAGAAAGAATGAAAAGGGTTAAGGAAAAAGGAAGACAACATGAAACATAATAATATCCATATAATAAGGATACCAGAAGCAGAAGAAGAGCAAGGGACAGAAAAACTATTTGAAAAAGTAATGATGGAAAACTTCCCTAATCTGTTGAGAGAAAAAGTCACACAAGTCCAGGAAACACAGAGAGTCCCAAACAAGAGTAACCCAAAGAGGCCAACTTCAAGACACATCATAATTAAAATGGCAAAATTGAAACACAAAGAAAGAATCTTAAAGGCAGAAAGGGAGAAACAGGAAGTAACATACAAGGGAACACCACTAAGGGTAGCAGCTGACTTATCAATGGAAACGGACCAAGCCAGAAGGGAATGGCATGAAATATTCTAAGTAATGAGAACCAGAGGCTTGCAACCAAGGCTATTTTACCTAGCAAGGCTCTCAATTAAGATGGAAGGGAAATAAGGAGCTTCCCGGACAAAAGGAGTCTAAAAGAGTACACCTCAACCACACCAGCTTTGCAAGAGATGCTAAAGGGTCTGCATTAAGAAAGGAAGAAAAAGAGTGAGAGAAAGAGAGGAACACAGGTACAAAAAATGGCAATGAATAAGTAACTATCCATAATAACCTTAAACATAAGTGGATTAGATGCTCCAATTAAAAGAAATAGAATGGCTGAGTGGATAAGAAAGCATGGCCCACATATATGCTGCCTACAAAAGACCCACCTCAGGACAAAACACTTACACACACTGAAAGTGAAGGGCTGGAAACAAATTTTCCAAGTAAACAGACAGGGAAAAAAAGCCGGGGTAGCAATACTCATATAAGACAAAACAGACTTCAAAAAAAGGGCCATAAAAGGAAACCCAGATGATCAGTTCATAATACTCAAGGGAAGAATCCATCAAAAAGACATAAACATTGTAAATATATATGCACACAACATAGGAGTACCCAGATACATAAAGAAAATCTTGGAGGACTTCAAGAAAGATATTGATAGCAACACAATTGTAGTGGGGGATTTCAACACCCCACTGTCAAAGATGGACAGATCTTCTAAACAAAATATCAACAAAGATATTGTGGCATTGAACACTGTCCTAGATCAAATGAACTTAACTGATACATAGAGAAACTTTCATCCCAAAGAAGCAAATGGCACATTATTTTCAAACGCACATTCAAAGATAGAGCACATGAAAGGACAAAGCAAGACTCAACAAATTCAAGGGAATTGAAATTATATCAAGTATTGTCTTGGACCACAAGGGACTCAAACTAGAAACCAACCTCAAGGAAAAAACTCAAAAACATTCAAACTCAGGGAGATTGAATAGCATGCTATTAAAGAATGAATGGATCAAGAATGGGATTAAGGAGAAATCAAAAAGATTCTGGTAAAAATGAAAATAACTCACAACAATCCAAAACTTACGGGACACAGCAAAGGCAGTCCTGAGATGGAAGTTCATAGCAATACAGGCCTACCTAAAAAAAAAATAAAAACATTTCAAATAAACAGCCTAACCCTACACCTACGAGAACTTGAGTAACAACAACAAAGAGTCCTGAGCAAGGAGAAGGAAGGAAATAACGAAGATCAGAGCAGAATTAAATGACATATAGACTAAAAGCACAATAGTAAGGATCAGTGAATCCAGGAGCTGGTTCTTTGAAAAGATAAACAAAATTGACAAGCCTCTAAGCAGACCCTTCAATAAAAAAAAGAGAGAAGACCCAAATAAACACAATCCGAAATGAAAGAGGAGAGATAACAACTGATACCACAGAAATACAAAGGATTGTAAGAAATTACTATGAAGAACTATACTCCAAGAAATTTGAAAACCTAGGTGAAATGGACAAATTTCTACAAAAATATAGCCTTCCAAAACTGAATGAAGAGGCAGAATGCCTCTCTAGTCCAATAAAAGCTGATGAAATTGAAGCAATTAAAAAAAAAGCAAGCAAACAAACAAACAAAAAACTAGGAACACACAAAAGCCCTGGACTGGATGGTTTCATAGGGGAATTTTACAAAGCATTTAAGGATGAGCTCACACTTATCCTTCCCAGATTATTCAAAAAATCTTAGAGAGCTATGTCTCCCAAGTGCTTTTTTATGAAGCCAGCATCATCCTAATCAAAAATCAGATGAAGACATAACAAAGAATGTAAACTTCAGACCAATATTGCTGATGAACATAGACACTAAAATCCTCAACAAATCATTGGCAAACCACATCCAGCTAATACATTAAAAAGATCATACACCATGACCAAGTGGGATTCATCTCAGGGATGCAAGGATGGTACAATATTCACAAATCAATAAATGTAATACATCACATAAACAAAAGCAAAGACAAAAATTACATGATCATATCAATAGATGTAGAAAAAGCATTAAATAGTTACAGCACCCATTTATGATTAAAAAAACACTTGGGAAATTGGGAATAAAGGGAGCATTCCTCAATGTAACAAAGGTCTCATCTACAGCCTACATCATACTCAATGGGCAAAAACTAAAATCTTTCCCAATAAGATCAGGAACAAGACAAAGATGCCCACTCTCACCATTTCTATGCAACATGGTATTGGAAGTCCTAGCCACAGCAATTAGACAAGAAAGAGAAATAAAAGTCATTCTAATTAGAAAAGAGGAAACAAAATTGTCATTGTTTGCATATGACATGATAGTGCACATACAAAATTATATACACTCCACCAAAAAACTGCTTGATCTAATAAATGAATTTGACAAAACAGCAGGATACAAAGTCAATATTCAGAAAAAAAAGGAATTTTTGTATACCAACAATGAAACAACAGAAAGAGAAATCAGGAAAAAAAAATCACATTTGATCTAGCAACAAGAAAAATAAAATACCTAAGAATAAACCTAACCAAGGAGATAAAAGATCTGTATGTAGAAAACTACACAACACTGTAGAAAGAAATTAAGGAAGACACAAACGAATGGAAACATATACCATGTTCATGGATTAGAATAATTAACATCATCAAAATGTCCATACTACCCAAAGCAATTTATATATTCAAAGCAACACCTATTAAAGTACCAATGGCATATTTCATGGATACAGAATAAACACTTTAAAATATATATGGGATGAAAAATGATCCTGAATAGCTGAAGCAATTTTGAGAAAGAAGAGCATAGTAGGAAGGATCACAATACCTGATTTCAAACTGTATTACAAGGCCACTCTAATCAAAACAGCCTGGTACTGGCATAAGAATAGACACATAGTCCAATGGAACAGAACAGAGAGTCCACAAATAAACCCAAGTCTCTATGGTCAATTAATATTTGACAAATGGGCCAGCACCATAAAATGGAATCAAAATAGCCTCTTCAACAAATCTTGTTGGGAGACCTAGGCAGCTACATGCCAAAAATGAAACTCAACCCCTCTTACACCATGCGCAAAAATAAATTTGAGGTAGATAAAAGATTTAAATGTAAGTTGTGACACCATTAAAGTCCTAGAGGTGAACATAGGCAGGATAATCTCAGATATTCCATGCGGCAATGTTTTCACTGATATGTCCCCTAGACAAAGGACATAAAGGGAAAGAATAAGCAAATGGGATCACATCAAAATAAAAAGCTTCTTCATGGCTAAAGAAAACAGCATTAAAATAAAAAGAGAACCAACAGTATGGGAAAACATATTTGCCAATGATACCTCAGACAAGGGCCTGATCTCCAAAATATATGAAGAACTCATATGACTCCACTCCAGAAGACAAACAACCCAATTAAAAAGTGGACAAAGGACTTGAACAGACACTTCTCCAAGGAGGATGTACAGAGGATTCAAAGACATGGAAAGATGGTCAGTATTTCTAGCTGTCAGAGAGATGAAAATTAAAACCACAATGAGATCCCACCTCACAACACTGAGAATGGCAATCATAAATACCCATAAACAGACAACAAGTGTCGGAGAGGTTGTGGAGAAAAAAGAACCCTAGTGCACTGTTGGTGGGATTGCAGACTGGTGTATACACTATGGAAAACAGTATGGAATTTCCTAAAAAAAAACTAAAAATGGAACTGCCTTTTGACCAGGCAATTCCACTGCTAGGATTATATTCTCAGCACCCTGAAACACCAATTCAAAAGAACCTATGTACCCCAATGTTCATAGCAGCACAATTTACAATAGCCAAGTGCTGGAAGCAACCTGCGTGCCCATCAGTAAACGAATAGACCAAAAACCTATGGTACATTTACACAATGGAATTCTGTGCAGCAGAAAGAAAGAAGGAGCTCCTACCATTTGCAACAGCATGGATGGAACTAGAGAGCCTTTTGCTAAGTGAAATAAGCCAGGTGGTGAAAGACAAATACCATATTATCTCACCTTTAACAGGAACCTAATAAACAAAATGAACAAGCAAGCAAAATATAAGCAAAGACACTGAAATTGAGAACAGGCTAACAGTGACCAGAGGGGAGAGGGGAGGGGATTATAGGGGAAAAGGGTGAAGGGTTTGCAGGAACAATTATAAAGGACACATGGACAATAACAAGGGCTGGTTGAAACAGGGGAGGGAGGTGGGGAGGGTTGGGGTAGTCGGGTGGGGTGTTGGGGAAGAGTTGGGGAAAAGGCAGAAAACGAAC
This sequence comes from Desmodus rotundus, assembly GCF_022682495.2. Taxonomy (NCBI): domain Eukaryota; kingdom Metazoa; phylum Chordata; class Mammalia; order Chiroptera; family Phyllostomidae; genus Desmodus; species Desmodus rotundus. The sequence continues at coordinate 62,909,287 of NC_071394.1, forward strand.
AACAATGTAAAAATATTTAAAAATAAAAGATTTTCAGAGATTTAATCACAGCACTCTAGTTACATAATAGCAATAGATATTAGTTATAATTAATGTAGTAATTATGAATTGTTAAAAACACAGGACTAAATTATGACTGTCTGAACATAAAGCTATTGATAACGTCATCCAGTTTGTTTCCGTTGCTTTTATTTTTACAGAAACTCCTTTGTTTCTTTTCATTTTCCAGTTTTATTACATGAACTGTTGTGCCACAAAGGAATAAATCTGAGTTAAAAATTTCTGAGGGAAACAGCTCCCAGTGATGGCAAGATCCCAATTGCAACTCTGGTGATGGGTGGATACAGCAGAATGAAGTTGAAGTTGCTAACAGGAAGGGGCTCACAGGGTATAGAGGATAGGCTGTTGAATAATTATCAAGGATGATGATAAATTTTATTATGATGATGACAGAAATGTGAATGGGGAGGAAAGCAATAAATAAGGTACCAAGATCTCACTTTCTAAGCTTCATTTACCAAGATGTCAGAACCTGACAACAATAAGAAAGGGAGATACCAGGCACTCCTTGGTTTCCAAATCAAATGCTCTATCAATTGTATTCAATACTTTCTTCTTCGGTATTCATTCATTTACTCAAATTACTTAGTGGAAATCCTCTAAGAGTGCTTTACTCTCTATTTTTGCTTCCTCTGCAGACTGCTTCCTTTTGTACTGTAGCAATTCTGTCTTCTACATTTGACAAAGTGCCTCCAAATTTGTTTATCTCCCCTCAATTCTTTGCTATATATTTGCACCAACCTTATTATCTTGTAATCTATATTGTCATGTCCATAAACACCATCTCTATCCTGATTTCCCATTCCCCTGAAATTCAGACTTAATGTACTCACCTGGTTATTGTATGTTAAAACATATTATCTAGCTGAGATTAATAATATTTAAAAGAAATCTCATTATTAGCATGTGCTAAACTATAACCTGAAAGCTTCCTTGTTCAGTCTTCACCATAATAATAGATGGCAATACCATTCTTGGTGTCTGAAGAAATATGCACTAGATAATTGTAGAGTTTAGTAGGTTCATGGCTAATTTAAAGACCCAAAGATATTGACAAACAGAACTATGTTTAATACTTAAATCATAACTTCTCTTTCCAGGTACAGAAGTTTTCTCTGTCTAATCCCAAATACTTATGTTAAACAGCTTTAATTGTGGTTGTTTTGTGCCATTTTGGGGAAAGAAAAAGTTACATAAAGACGCCAGAGGTCAGGAAGATAAATGGCCTCAGACTTACTTAGACAGTGGTCCTTCTGCTCCTTGTTCAAATTGTTCAACAATAGCTCTAGGCTTTCAGGAAAAAAGTTCAAAACTCCTCATCAGTTAAATTTACCTTCAATCACATTTTTGTAACCCTTTCCTCCTTCACTAAGCAGCCTCTTAACTGTGCTGATTTTGCCAGTTTTCTGCTGGTATGCCATGATGTAAAAATGTTCAGTTTTTTGTAGCAGCATTGTTGTACCCAGTTTTCTTTGAGTGGTCAAAGGCCAGTGAAAAAAGAAGTGAATTCTTGATGTGTAGATTTCAACCTATCATTGTGACAAGAGAAGAGGTTATTCATTTTCAAATATTTAACACAAAATGTTGCATGTCATATTTTAAAAATATGGTTTGGTAGTGGTTTGATTTTCAGACTTTTTTTTATTTTTTAAAACAAATGTTTATCCCTCATTATTTGTTGACCTAAAAAGAAATGGATAGAAAAATTGAAATCTTGAGGTCAGACATATGGCTCCAGTTCCTTAAAATACTACCTTATGCTATTAATGCTTCCATAGACTTATGCTTTTTTTTTTTACTGAAAGAAATATGAATGACAATTACAATAGGCCTCAAAAGGATTCCATGAAACCTAACTAACTATTGAATCTGCCATCATCCAATACAATTGGAAGACAACAGAGATATAGCATGATAGGTGATTGACAGACACAACTGGCAGCCCCAAGCCAGACATTCCATCATATGGTACCCACACAGGAAGCAGGCAACAAAACCAACAGTCACTTTGACATGTACAGTACTTTATCATTCAAAGACATCTCTCAAAGTACCCTACAGGACTGCACAATGACTGAAGAAACAGGTAACAACATCAAGCCAGCACCTGAAGGTAAAAAAGTAGGGGAAGTGATCCTTATGGATTTGATTGAAGAGAACAGAACATCTCTGAGCATGCTCATTTGGAGAAAATATTAACTAGTCAAAAGATGAAGTTCCATGGTGGGATGTTTGATCAAAGCTCATTTTAGTAGGGCTATGCAAATAATATCAGGAGATACTTAGGGTATTTCAGAGATAGTGCAGAGAAACATGCAGAAAAAAAACATCCAACACTTATTTAAAAAGGTAAGAGAGGAGATATAAAGTAAATGAATCATGGAAATTCTACAACAACTCCAAATTTGTTCTTGTGCAATCAAAAGCTGGTCTGTAAGGATAGAAAAATGAAAAAAAAAAAAAAGCAAACAAAACACTGTGCATATTTCTATTTACATTTAAATAAAAACATTCTGGTGAAAAAAATCTATTAAAATACATCCTCCCTTATAATTGTACATTTTATTAGTGACAAAGTATATATTTCTGTGTTCACCAACCTAAACTGAGCAACTTATATTCACAGCTATCTAAAAGAGCAAATTGATGGTTCAGCCTTTAAACTTTTGTATCATTGCTTTAGTGCAAGTTTTCTCAATTTGGACACTATTGACCTTTAGAAACAAAGCATTGTTGGACCATTGTTGGACACTCTCCCAAACAACTGTGTGATGTTTAACAAAATTTCTTGTCTTTTCACATTAGATGCCAGTAGTAACTCCTGGGCCACAACAGTGAGAATCATCTGCAGATATTGGCAAAATCCCCCTCTGTTGAGATCCACTCAGCTTTAATGCCCTAGAAGATCACTCTTTAGACGTCTCTCATGTAGAAATTGCTGCTGACTTTCCCAAGTCCGCAATGAGGTCAGTTTAAACAGCACGTATAACTTTTCACAGCACATTGTGATAGCCAACTTCCCAGAGGGCTGCCTCACCTGTTTCCAAGGACTGGGATGGTAGAATCAGCATCTCACTGTTGATTATAAATTCCAAAGAACAACACAAGATGTGCTACAAAAGGCTTAAGCAATAAGCAATGATTATATATTTAGTGAACTATTACCTCCTTCGCTATAATACACAGGGTCCAGCAGAAGTAATGCCTACTTGAGTGTGGTTGGTAGGGTGATAATATGGGTATAATAATTTATAGTTTTAATTTGAATATTTCTCTTAAAATGCCATATGGTGTGCTTAAGTGTGATATTGTTATGTTACAGAATTGTATGTTTATGATTCTATAATAAAAAAGGGGTGTTATTTGTGCTAGACTCTGCATAATAAACTCAAGTATAAAAATTAAGAACATAGCCTTGACAAAATAGTTTGTAAATATATGATATGTTTGTTTTACAGGAAAATAGCTTAAGGCTCTGATAAACAACACAGCACCTAAAAGGTAAATGCATGGTTTTGCAAGGCTGAGTCTAATGGCTAAATTTATCATCTCAGTTTCCTAAGCATAAACATCATATTGTCCTCCTAAGGCAAGGAAGTATTAACTCAGGCCTCCAAAATTAAATAATTTCAATAAAAATAGATTGGTCTTACTCATGCTATTAGAGAATGTAGTAGTATACTGTTACAGGAATATTAACATGTATTATAGTGAATCTCATAGCATCGCTAGGGGCTATTCAAATCATTTATCAAGATTATAAAATATAGTCCAGAGGGAAGGGCTATAAGTTTAATGTAAGCTTGCAAATAAAAATTTATAGAACTATTTGTCTTCTCTGAGGTCTTAATTTCTTTGGTTCATTTGGGGAAAAAGAAAAAAATGAATGAATTTCACATATTTTCTCTTATAAAAATGTAAAATACAGCCACATCAAAAAAAAATGCTTTATTCTGAAACTGACTCCCAGTTTAAAAGCTAGTGGCTATCTTATTTTTCCATAGACCCAGTTTCCTTTTACTGGATTCAAAAGTATATTGAAAATGGAGGAAACAATTTTTTCTGCCCTTTGATAAGCAAAAAAAGTTTTTCTTCTCCAGTGTATGGTCTCATGGATTACCCTTCTTATCTTGGCTTAGCTTCAGCTAGGTAAATCCATGCCTTTATTGTCAGGGAGCTTTAACACAGCCCCCCAGTCCACCACAGATGAAGAATAAGTCTACCAAGACATGATCTGCTTGGGGAGGAGAGGTGGCCAATCTCTCAAAGGAGAAGGGCCCAGAGCCTTTCCCTCCATGGGCTTTTATTAGGTTCATTTGCACAGGAATATAGATAAAGCTCACCAATCATTGTTAGGCAGTAGGGGTTAAACAATAAATGATTTACAGAGAACTTTGAGGGCTTATTCTGAGTTACAGCCAATTAGTTAGAGGGCTATAAAACTTTAGGCACCAGACTCGTCTCAGGTCTGGACCCTTATCTTTTAAGCTGAGGTACAAATTAAGTAGGTTTCACAGGAATGTCCGTATTTTTCTTGGGCCTGATTCCTCAAGGAATCTGCCCCTCCCAGCACAGGACTGCACTGCCCTCTGTTATTGCTTCAGGCTTAAATCAGGCAAGGGAAGTAAGGCAGCCAAGAGATTAGGAGACTTCTTGCAGACAGAATGAGGACTCAGTCTATTTCAAAGCTGAGGGGCGAGGATCCATCACCCCCTTTTTCCACAGCCCCTGGAGTCCTTCCCTGCGAGCTTATTCCTGGTGACCAGAGCTTGTCTTAGGTGGATCCTCCCTTGAGGATTCTTACCCATCATTGGCTAACTGGTCAAGCTCAGGGCCAAGCACGGTGAAGTGGGCAGGGGTGGCACACCTGCCAGGGAGATAAGCTTTGTCTCCTTCATGGCTTATGGTCCCAACTCTGACTCAGCCTTAACCATGGGAGGTTACAGCCTCTGAAACCAGGCAGGGCAGTTCCCAACACTTTATTCTTTCTTTCCTCTTAATACTTCTTCTAAGGATGTGTGTGTGGCTAAACATATTCTTTAAAAATCAAGGGGGCGGGTGTAGGCAGGGGAGGGAGGAGGGTTCAGCTGGGGTGGGGTGGAGGGATGGGGAGAAAAGGCAGACAACTGTAATTGAATAACAATAAAAATTTAAAAAAAAAGTACATTTTCCTATTGTATTGGTGGGCTAGCCCTTAATATTTTCTTTTTCCTTTCCTTTGTATTTTTCAGAAGTAATTCAAAAATTGTCTTAAGATGGTAAAAACAATGAAATACATTTTTAAACAATTATGTATAGCATTAAATAATTCACTGAATTTTAATTTTTATTTAGTTATAGTTATCACCAAAAATCCTTCGTATGCTTACATACCATTTCATAGCTAAAAAGGTTTTAGATGGACATTTTATCATTTATTAATCAAAAAGATGTTTTTTATACATTTTTAAGAGATAATTGTTTCATATACAGATACATTAAATATAGTCTTTGTCTTCTAGGTTGTCCTAGCTACTAGTTTATCCAATAATAAATGTATAAATGTAACAACTTGTATTTATTAAACATCCAAAAATTTCCAGGCACTTCTGTGGACATTTGATGTATATTAACAAACCTGGAAAATGTTGTAGCCACAACAGTGTTATCTTTGTCATGCATTAATAAACCAGAATGATTTTTAATGATCATGCATCATTTAAATTGGGCAAGTCTAAAAGATTAGCCCCTTAAGTCTACAATATATCTTTGTAACTTCATAAGAGTGGCAATTAAATGCCAATAGCTAGCCTTTCATCCACAGTCTAATACATTGCTTTACACTGCTACCCTCTCTGTAACTCTATAGAAAATGAATTAAAGTTGATTGTTAACTACTTAAAAAATGTCATGTCTGTTTGTTCACTTTATTTTGTAAGTTTATTATATGTGCCAAGCAGAAATAGTAATGTTTAAAAGTGACTAGGATATATGGACAAGAAGTATTATGAGCAAATCAATACTAGAAACCAAGTTGTAGAAGCAGTAGAAGGGAGGAATGTTATCAAAAGTCAGGGAAGACTCCACAGAGGTGTTGATACTGGAGACAGACATGAAAGTGTAGAAGAAAAGCCACAAGGTGTGGGAAAGACAAAGAAGCATTGGGATACTCTGTGCATACAGTCATGGGAAGCTCATGCCCAGGGTCAGTGAAAAAGGTAAAAGTTGTCCAAGAGTTGTTTTAGAATATAAAGTGTTAAAATAGAGCAGATCCTTTAAAAAATCATCGCAATTTTCATCTTTCAAAAATGGGAAATCAGGTAAAACTTCAGACAAAGAAGTGACATGATCAGATCAGTGTTTTGGAAAGATAAAATTCATTGTAGGATTTATTGGAAATCAACTGGTCTGGAGAGGAAGTTTAAAGAAAGATGACAATTTGGAGGTGAAATGAGGACTAGCTGCCTGCCATCCAGCACACCTCCCTTCCTAACAGTCCACTCTTGTGTCTCTGAGGACCCAAATCCCCTCCACTGTGGGCACAGAAGAAAGTTGTATGGAATTCACCCTGCCTGGCCTCACCAGGGCTCTGACTACTTAATCTCCACATGCCTTGAACAATGTTTCCAGATGTGTCTTCTGTTTCAGGCCTAAACCAGTAAATTCATGGCACTTCCTAATCTCAATGCTTGCTTCTTCCTGTTCAAATCCAAAGAAACTAAGGACTTTTGCACACTTACGGGGTAAAGCAGGTCTCTCTCTCTCTCTCTCTCTCTCTCTCTCTCTTTCTCTCTTTCTGTCTCTCTCCACTTCTCAATATGAAAGAAGAAATGTGCGGTCCTTCAGCCTGAGTATGAATCTTATACCTAGAAGATCCCGTGGACCATGAGAAGTGCAAAGAAACTAAGTCAAACACTTCATCAACCTGTATCTGATGCATGGATTCTGAGATATTTTTGGAGCCATTATCTGTAAATAATAGTACCATACCAATTAACAAAAAAGCTAGTGCAGCAATGCTGATGAATTATGAGGTTGTAGACAAGATAGATCAACAGTGAACAAATTGGAATGTCCATTGGGATACAAAATGTTTTGGCCAGTTTTCTGAGTGTATAATAACCAAATCTCAAGTTTGTGAATAAAAATAAATACAACTACTATCTTGTTAGCACAAATAGTGTCACTGAACCAAGACTTTTAGTGACTACACTAAATTAAAAAAGTATACTTCACAAAACCTTTTCAAAGAAATGAAAATCCATCAAAGACCCATAAACATTTGTATAATATATGTAACATGCACAAACACATAGACAAGCACGTAGAGCAAAGTCCAGGAAGCTTGAAGCCTGTTTGCGTATTTTCTCCACATTCCATTGTTTTAACATGCTAACACTGGTGACCTTGACTGTGAGTTATCTGTATATGTTCACATACATGTATATACACATATAAATATATCATATATTGTACTGTATTTATTTATTTCCTAGTGCTCAGATACTAGGTTACCTATATACCTAGGTTACATACATATAACATAAAATTATATATAATATATAAATATAATTTATATATAATATAAAAATAGAATATAATGCCAAGAATTACATATGAGACCAGTGATGTATTTTAAAAGTTACAAAGTACTTTCAAAGAAAAAAGTAAATTTTAAGAGATGAATAGCACAATATTACTTATATAAATTTAAAAAATATCCTAAGTATTTTTTAAGGATACATCAAAGTTTTATTGACAGGACATACATTACATACATGGAAATGGACATCTAAGGTGGAAAAAAAGTAAAAATTGGGATGGATGGGTGATTGTGAAACAATAAAATATTAGGTGTCTGGTATGATTACATTGCTAGTTGCACATTAATAAAAAAACTAAAATGTTAAATCTAAATCAAAACAAAAGCTAAAGGTGTAGACTAAGAGCTATAAGAGCTTATTTTTAAAAGAATAATTAATAGGCTCAATTTAGAGAAGGGTCTACTTAATTTTGGACCTTCTTTTGAATAAGTGGGAAAGAACTTTACTAAAACTGAAAGTTATGTGCCAAGGGATGGAGTCACAGGTACTAAGTATATCTGAGATCAGCTACATGTTCAGTGAGAATTCTGAAATACATATTCTCATGGTAACCACCCAAAGTTAGCACACATTCCATAGGTTCAAGGGCATAATCCCAGCAAACCTGTCTTCAGTCACCACAACATCAGGGTTCTGAGGCCCTCTACACTTCTGTCCACCTGGCTGCAAATTCAGAGGTTTCCATGACTCCTTCAGCTTTGCTCTGAGAATGCAGAAAAGTGCTACTTCCAATTAGTTTTCTTCTAAAGGATACAAATCAGGACCAGCCAAATGAAGAGATAACAAGCATGTGACAGATATTTCTAGGCAGAATTGTGACCTGATGGGTGTATGTCTTCAGGAAGAGACAAGGGAACTCACAGTACCCCTTCCCTATAGTGAAATATGGGTATAAGCGAGTCAACATAACATAACACAGTCAAAACTATGAAAAGAAGTGGTTAAACACCAGGGACATCTCAGAAGAATCACGGACCCAAGATGATTTGCTGGCTGGAGGACACTTGCCATTTCTAGTGTGGGACCAGTTCAAGCTCACATCACTGTGTGGGTTTAAGACATCTATTCTTAGGTTAGGAGAAAACATTTCTTTCCTAAGTATCTGGGCAAAATTAAGCACCTTGCATTACTGATTTTAGAAAAATACTTAGATGGACTTTGAAAAAGTTACAAATGTGCTATGGGAGGACCCACACATATGACATATGCTAATGACTTCTTTCCAGTCCCCATGATTAGGTAGGTCTCTGCTGCAGGAGCCTCCTCATGGCATTCAGCTTTGCATTCTGGCAGCTGAAGCTTTTCCCAATTGCCAGCCCTGCAGAGGGGCAAGCCTTATGAGCAAAGGGAATCATATACCAATTGCAAGTGACAAATAGAAACATAATGTACTCATTCTGAGAAGTGCCAAAAATTCTTTGTAGTTGCTTAGAGACATGAAAGTGTTTTGCAGGGAAAGCAACCTCACCAGCACCAATGCTGCATTGCATAAGATGTATCACAGGATGTTCTTCCTCCACTAAAAGGAAAATCTAGGATTGGAATTATTTGTGAGGGATAATTTGAGCCTAGGAAAGAAAGTTTTCTTTTTCAAAAGTGTTAAGAACATAAATAAGCCCCTTGGCAGCTAACAGCTGCATCTCCCTTGCTGAGAGGGAATGCATTATGCAGCTTTGGAGTGCAAATGCCTGTTTATCCGACATCAGTCAAAAACTAAAATCTTCCAAGAGCCAGACAGCTGGCAAGAGCCCTCAGAGAAAGGGTAAGGTTTCCTTTGGGGGTAAACTAATAACAAATTGACGGGGAAGGTGGAGATACCTGCATTAATATGCTTATGCATATGCTGTCATGCCTGCAATTTTACCAGCTAAAGACACAGATTTAAGTGTGAATTAGGTCAATGCTTTGTGCTCATTTCATTTCATAATGTCTATACCTTATATAAGTAAAAAAGAGAAAGCATATAGTAGTGACATTTTAACTCAAAAATCAATAATTCTATATATGCATATATGTGTATATATACATATATATGTATGTATGTACACACATACATATGAGAGAGAGAGAGAGAGAGTCTTTGTAGCCCAGAACATGTTTTCATATATCTTTTGAAAGGCTTCACTTGTTCCTGAGATTTCAAGGATATTGTAAGAAATGAAGGTTCTCACTATATTCTGATTAGTGCCTAGAGGTGGCTTCCAGGACAAGACCAACAACGGAGCCCCAACTTCTCCTGCTTTGCACCTTCCTGTTTGTTTTTTCATGAGCCTTGAGAGCACTGTGATAATGCATTGATTACCCATTCTATTTAAACTTTATTCTCTAGGACTCAACCACATATTGTAGTAATATTGAGAAAATGAAATTTTCAATACCTACTTAATGTTGGGTGTGCTTTTGCTAAAGCCACTAGAAGTCATTTTTCATGATTTATATTACATTGTGAAGTACTTCCTATACCTACAAATAAATCATAATTTTATCTTAACTAAAATAGACACATAGAAGGGAAAACAAAGCTTTTTTAAAATTTTTCTTTTTTTTCTTTTTATTGTTGTTGAAGCACAATTATCTCCATTTTCCCACCACCACTCCCTGCCACCCCATCCATCCCCACTTCCAACCATTGATATACCCACCATTGGTCTTGTCCATGTGTCCTTTATAGATGTTTATACAAACACTTCACCCTTTTCCCAATATCCCCTCTCACCTCCCCTATGGTTATAGTCAGTTTGTTTTAAATTTCAGTGCCCCTGGTTATATTTTGCTTGCTTACTTGTTTTCTTGATTAGGGTCAATTTAAAGGTGAGATCATATGGTATTTGTCCCTCACCACCTGGCTAATTTCACTTAGCATACGGCTCTCCAAATCCCTCCACGTTGTCACAAAGGGTAGGGGCTCCCTCTTTTTTTCTGCTGCATAGTGTTCCATCCTATAAATGAACCATAGTTTTTTGATCCATTTATTTGGTGATGGGCACTTAGGTTGCTTCCAGCACTCAGCTATTGTAAATTGTGCTGCTGTGAACATTGGGGTGCCTAGGTTCTTTTGGTGTTTCAGGGTTCTTAGGTATATAATCCCAGGCATTTCAGAATTCTTTCAGAATTTCAGAATTCAGAAGGCACAATCCCAGCAGTGGAATTGCCAGGTAGAAATGCAGTTCCATTATTAGTTTTCTGAGGAAATTCCATACTCTTTTCCATAGTAGCAGCACCAGTCTGCATTCCTACCAAAAGTACAGTAGGGTTCCCTTTTCTCCACAACCTCTCCAACACTTGTTGTTTGTTGATTTGTTTATGATGGCCATTCTCATCGGTGTGAAGTGGTATCTCATTGTAGTTTTAATTTGCATCTCTCTGATGGCTACTGATGCTGAGCATCTCCTCATATATCTCTGGGCAGTAAGTATATTCTCATTGGAGATCTGTCCAAGTCCTTTGCCCATTTTTTAATTGGGTTGTTTGTCATCCTGGAGTGGAGTCATGTGAGTTCTTTATATATTTTGGAAATCAAACCCTTGTCTGAGGCATCACTGGCAAATCTGTTTTCCCATATGCTTGGTTCTCTTTTCATTTTAATGCTGTTTTCTTTAGCCATGATGAAGCTTTTTATTTTGATGAGATCCCATTTGTTTATTCTTTCCCTTATGTCCCTTGCTCTAGGGGACATATCAGTGAAAATATTGGTGCATGGAATATTTGATATTTTCTCCTATGTTTCCTGTAGGACTTTTATGGTGTCACAACTTATATTTAAGTCTTCTATACACCTTGAATTTATTTTTGTATATGGTGTAAGTTGGTGCTCAAGTTTCTTTTTTTTTTTTTTTTTTTGCATGTAGCCATCCAGGTCTCCCAACAACATTTGTTGAATAGGCTATTTTTATTCCATTTTATGCTGCTGCCCCCTTTGTCAAATATTAATTGACCATAGAGACTTGGGTTTATTTCTGGGCTCTCTGTTCTGATCCACTGGTCTATGTTTCTGTTCTTATGCCAGTACCAGGTGGTTTTGATTACAGTGGCCTTGTATTATAGTTTGATATCAGGTATTGTGATTCCTCCTACTTTGTTCTTCCTTCTGAAAAGTTCCACAGCTATTTGGGGCCATTTATAGATCCAAGTAAATTTTTAAAATGTTTGTTCTATATCTATGATATATGTCATCAGTATCTTCACAGGGATTGCATTGAATCTATAAATTGCTTTGGGTAGTATGGATATTTTGATGATGTTAATTCTTCCAATCCATGAGCATGGTACATGCTTCCTTTTGTTTGTGTCTTCCTCAATTTCTTTCTTTAATGTTGTGTAGTTTTCTGAGTACAGATCTTCTACCTCCTTGGTTAGGTTTACTCCTAGGTACTTTATTTTTCTTGTTGGTATATAAAATGTGATTTTTGTCCTGATTTGTGTTTCTGATATTTCATTGTTGGTGTACAAAAATGCCTTTGATTTCTTAAAGTTGACTTTGTACTGTTTTTCCAAATGCACTTATTAGGTCCAGTCATTTTTTGGTGGAGTCTATAGGACTTTTTATGTACACTATCAACTCATCTGCAAAGAATGATGGTTTTGCTTCCTCCTTTCTAATATGGATGCCTTCTACCTCTTTTTTTGGTCTGATTTCTGTGGCTAGGACTTCCAATACTATGTTGAACAGAAGTGGTGAAAGCAGATATCCTTGTGTTGTTCCTGATCTTAGTGGGAAATGTTTTAATTTTTGTCCAGTGGATATGATGTTGGCTGTAAGACTCTCATATACAGCAGTTATTATGTTGAGGAATGCTCCTTCTATATCCACTTTCGTGAATGATTTTAGCACAAACTGGTGCTGTACCTTATCAAAGGCTTTTTCTGCATCAGTTGATATGATCATATGATTTTTGTCTATGCTTTTGTTTATGTGATGTATTATGTTTATTACTATTTTTTTAATTTTTAAAAAATATATTTATTGATTATGCTATTACAGTTGTCCCATTTCCCCCCCCAACTCCACTCCATCCTGCCCATCTCCTCCCTCCCACATTCCCCCCCTATAGTTCATGTCCATGGGTCATGTATATAAGTTCTTTGGCTTCTACATTTCCTACACTATTCTTACCCTCCCCCTGTCTATTTTCTACCTACCATTTATGCTACTTATTCTCTGTACCTTTTCCCCCTCTCCCCCTCCCACTCCCCTATTGAAAATCCTCCATGTGATCTCCATTTCTGTGGCTCTGTTTCTGTTCTAGTTGTTTGCTTAGTTTTCTTTTGTTTTTGTTTTAGGTGTGGTCGTTAATAACTGTGAGTTTGCTGTCATTTTTACTGTTAAAATTTTCATCTTCTTTTTCTTAGATAAGTCCCTTTAACATTTCATATAATAAGGGCTTGGTGATGATGAACTCCTTTAACTTGACCTTATCTGAGAAGCACTTGATCTTCCCTTCCATCCTAAATGATAGCTTTGCTGGATACAGTAATCTTGGATGTAGGTCTTTGTGTTTAATCTTGAGTAATGTAATTATGATGTGCCTTGGTGTGTTCCTCCTTGGGTCCAGCCTCTTTGGGACTCTCTGAGCTTCCTGGACTTCTGGAAGTATGTTTCCTTTGCCAGATTAGGGAAGTTCTCCTTCATTATTTGTTCAAATAAGTTTTCAATTTTTTGTTCTTCCTCTTCTCCTGGCACCCCTATAATTCAGATGTTGGAACGTTCCAAGATGTCCTGGAGGTTCCTAAGCCTCTCCTCATTTTTCCGAATTCTCGTTTCTTCATTCTTTTCTGGTTGGATGTTTGTTTCTTCCTTCTGGTCCTCACCATTGATTTGAGTCCCAGTTTCCTTCGCATCACTATTGGTTCCCTGTACATTTTCCTTTGTTTCTCTTAGCATAGGCTTCATTTTTTTCATCTACTTTTTGAACAGATTCAACCAATTCTGTGAGCATATTGATAACCAGTGTTTTGAACTGTGCACCCGATAGGTTAGCTATCTCTTCCTCGCTTAGTTGTATTTTTTTCTGGAGTTTTGAAGTGTTCTGTCATTTGGGCCATTTCTTTTTTCTTTTTTTTTGTCTTGGTGCGTCTGTTACTTTAAGGGGCAGAGCCTTAGGTGTTCACCAGGGCGGGGTAACACTGGTTGCTGTGCTGTGACGCTGTCCGTGGGGGAGGGGCCCAGAGGGAGCAATGGCACCGGCTTCACTCTCCTCCGGATTTCAATCTTTCACTCCGATACCCACAATCAAACTGGACCCCTCTGGTGCTGGTTCCCCAGTGGGTGGGTTTGTGCACACTCTAGGCCCCTGTGGGTCTCTCCAACGACCTCATCTGTGAGGCTGGGAGTCTCTCCTGCTGCCGCCCCAACCCCCACAGGTGTTTTCAATCAAAGGTTTGAGGCTTTATTTCCCAGAGCTGGAGCCCTGGGTTGCGTGGTCTGCTTTTGTCCCCGCCGTTCGTCTGGTTTATCTATGTTCGAATGTGGGTCTGTGGTGTGCTACCTGCACTCTGCCTGCCCAGCTCTCCGACACTCCGAGTCCGGCCCTCTCGGTTTATCTGCACGAAAGTGTGGCCGCAGGTTCTGCTAGTGCTCCGACTGCCTGCCCCACACTCCACCAGTCTTGGTCCCGCCACAGCTACTCAATTCCTCTCCACCCAGGTGCCCGTCTCCGCCCCTCCTACTGGTCTAGATGAATGTTTATTTTTTATTTCCTTGGTGTCGGACCCCCTTGCCGTTCGATTCTCTTTCAGTTATGGTTGTGCGAGGAGGCGCAGTGTGTCTACCCACGCCGACATCTTGGTTCTACCATATTATGTTTATTGATTTGTGAATATTGTACCATCCTGGGATGAATGCCACTTGATCATGGTGTATGTTTTCTTTAATGTATTGCTGGATGAGGTTTGCAAGTATTTTGTTGAGAATTTTTGCATCTATGTTCATCAGCAATATTGGCCTGAAGTTTTCTTTCTGTGTTATGTTTTTATCTGGTTTTGGTATTAGGTTGATGCTGGCTTCATAAAAAGAATTTGGAAGTCCTGTGCCTTCCTGAATTTTTGAGTAGTCTGTGACGATAGGGGTTAGCTCATCCTTAAATTCTTTGTAAAATTAACCTATGAAACCATCCAGTCCAGGGCTTTTTTGTGTCCCTAGTTTTTATTTTATTTTATTTATTTTTATCACTGCTTCAATTTCATCAGCTGTTATTTGTCAGTTTTGGCTTTCTGCTTCTTCATTCAGTTTTGGGAGATTATATTTTTGTAGAAATTTGTCCATTTCACCTAGGTTTTCAAATTTCTTGGAGTATAGTTCTTCACAGTAATTTCTTACAATCCTTTGTATTTCTGTGGTATCCGTTGTAATCTCTCCTCTTTCATTTCAGATTGTGTTTATTTGGGTCTTCTCTCTTTTTTTATTGAAGAGTTTGCTTAGAGGCTTGTCAATTTTGTTTATCTTTTCAAAGAACCAGCTGCTGGATTCATTGATACTTACAATTGTGCTTTTAGTCTATATGTCATTTAATTCTGCTCTGAACTTGGTTATGTCCTTCCTTCTACTTTCTCTGGACTGTCTTTTTTGTTGTTACTCGAGTTCTTGTAGGTGTAGGGTTAGGCTGTTTATTTGAAATGTTTCCATCTTGTTTAGGTAGGCCTGTATTGCTATGAACTTCCTTCTCAGGACTGTGTTCCATGTGTGCTATTAGTTTTGGAATATTGTGAATTCATTTTCATTTGTTTCCAGAAAATTTTTGATTTCTTCCTTCATGTCATTCTTTTTTTAAAAGATTTTATTTATTTATTTTTAGAGAGAGGGGAATGGAAGGAGAGAGAGAGAGAGAAATAGCAATGTGTGGTTGCCTCGCATGTGCCCCCTTACTGGGGACCTGGACTGCAAACCAGGCATATACCCTGACTGGGAATCAAACCCACAACCCTTTGATTCCCAGGCCTGTGCTCAATTGACTGAGCTACACCAGCCAGGGCCTTGATTTCATTCTAAACCCATTCATTGTTTAACAGCATGCTATTCAATCTCCATGAATTTGAGTGTTTTTGTATTTTTTCCTTGAGGTTGGTTTCAAGTTTCAATCCCTTTGGTCAGAGAAAATGCTTGATATATTTTCAATTTTCTTGAACTTGTTGAGGCTTGCTTTGTGTTCTATCATGTGGTCTATCCTTGAAAATGTTCCATGTGCATTTAAAAAGAATGTATATACGTATATATATTTTTTGGATGAAAGGTTCTGTACATATCAGTTAAGTCCATTTGATCTAGGATATTGTTCAATGCCACAATATCCTGGCTCATATTTTGTTTGGAAGATCTGTCCATTTTTGACAGTGGGGTATGAAAATCCCCTAGTATAAGTGTGTTGCTGTCAATATCTTCCTTGAAGTCCTCCAAGATTTTCCTTATATATTCGGATGCTCCTACATTCGGTGCATAGATATTTATAATGTTTATGTCTTCTTGTTGGATTCTTCCCTTGAGTATTATGACGTGTCCTTCTGGGTCTCCTTCTATGGTCCTTGTTTTGAAGTCTATTTTGTATGATATGAATATTGCTACCTCAGCTTTTTTTCCCTTACCAGTTGCTTGGAATATTTTTTACCCAGCTCTTCACTTTCTGTTGGGAACCGCCCTGCCTGGTTTCAGAGGCTGTAACCCCTCATGGTTAAGGCTGAGTCAGAGTTGGGACCATAAGCCACTACAGAGACAAAGCTTGTCTCCCTGGCAGAAGTGCCACTTCTGCCCACTTCACCCTGCTTGGCCCTGAGCTTGGCCAGTTAGCCAATGACGGGTAAGAATCCTCAAGGGAGGATCAACCTAAGACAGGTTCTGGTCACGGAAGAGGCCCGCAGGGAAGGACTCCAGGGGCTGTGGAAAAAGGGGGTGATGGACCCTCGCCTCTCGGCTGTGAAATAGCCTGAGTCCTCATTCTCTCTGCAAGAAGTCTCCTAGTCTCTTGGCTGCCTTACTTCCCTTGCCTGACTTAAGCCTGAAGCAATAACAGAGGGCAGTGCAGTCCTGTGCTGGGAGGGGCGGATTCCCTGGGGAATCAGGCCTAACAAAAATATATACATTCCTGTGAAACCTACTTAATTTGTACCCTCAGTTTAAGAGATAAGGGTCCAGACCTGAGATGAGTCTGGCGCCTAAAGTTTTATGGCCCTCTAACTAATTGGCTGTAACTCAGAATAACCCCTCAGAGTTCTCTGTAAATCTTGTATTGTTTAACCCTTACTGACTGACAATGATTGATGAGCTTTATCTGTATTCCTATGCGAATGAACCTAATAAAAGCCCCTGGAGAGAGAGGCTCTGGGCCCTTCTCCCCCTGAGAGAAACAGCCACCTTTCCTCCCCAAGCAGATCATGTCTTGGTAGTCTTTTTCTTCGGCCGTGGCGGAACCTGGGGGGCAGCATTAAAGCCCCCCGACAACTTTCAATCTATGTAGATCTTTTATTCTGTGGTGGGTCTCTTGTAGGCAGAATATGTGTTGGTCCTGATTTCTTATACATTCAGCTACTCTATGTTTTTTTGATTGGACCACTTAATCCAAGTGGTCCAATCAAAAGTGTATTCTTTGAGACTTCTTTTGTCTGGGAAAGTCCTTATTTCACCTTCCATTTTAATTAAAGGCCTTTGTTTTTCATTACTTGGAATATTTCTTGTCATTCCCTTCTGGCAAATGCTTGTAGCATTTCCATTGAGAAGGCAGCTAGCCTTATTAGGGCTCCCTTGTATGTGTGTTTGTCCCTTGCTGCTTGTAAGATTCTCTCTTTGTCTTTCAATTTTGCCATTTTAATTACGATGTGTGTTGGAGTGGGCCTCTTTGGGTTACTCTTATTTGGGACTCTCTTTTTTTCCTGGATTTGTGTGACTTTTCTCTCATCAAATTAGGGAAGTTTGCCATCATTACTTTTTCAAACAGGTTTTCTATCTCTTGCTCTTTTTCTTATCCTTCTGATATCTCTATTATACACATATTATTACATTTAATGTTGTCCTGCAGTTCACTCCACCTCTTCAGTCTTTCTGAGTCTTTTTTTTTTTTCTTGCTCTTTCTGGGAGTTTTATTCTACCTTGTCATCCAATTCACTGATTTGATCCCCTGCTTTGTTAAGCCTGCGTCCTTCCAATGTGTTTTTCAATTCAGAAATGCTATTCTTCATTACCTTTTGGCCCTTGTTGTTAGTTTCTATTTACTTTTTCTTGTTGATAAAGTTTGCAGTGAGTTCATCATAGTTTCCCTGTAGTTTTTGTAATTCTCAGTGAGTTCACTGAACTTCCTTATAATCGTTGTTTTGAACTCAATACCTGATAGTTCACTTTCCTCTATTTCATTTAGTATTCTTTCTGAGGCTTCCTCCTTTCATTTCATTTGGGATTTGTTTCTTTGTCTTCCCATTGTTTATGAGACTATTCTTGTTAGAGTCTCTGCTTCTTAAATTATTCTTTTCTGACTCCCTGAGTTTGTAGTGTGAACTTCTTTGGTAGGAAGTCTCCTTGATCTCCTGAACTTGCTGCTCTTGAGATGCCATTTATGTTGGGTCTTGGGATGTATTTGGGTTTTGATTGTTGTTGGGTCTTCTTTGATTGTTGTTGGGTGTTTCCTCCAGCTATTATCTGGCACCTTTAGAAGAATGCTAAACAGGCCAATTTGATATTAGCTGACTAAAAATTAAAGTTTTCACTTTAACCAGGCTGACTTGCTTTGTCCCTTGAATGAGAAGTGTTTACCGATGTAGTTCCAGACCTTGGTGCCTGCCTCTGTCCTTCTTAGGTTGGCAATCATGTAATTCCTTTTGGTCTTGATTCCTATATAAATTTCATTGGGTCAGATGTTCTCTAAAATACTTTCTGTACTCTCTGATTTTTTTTGAAAATTTTAAAATAAATTATATCATTGTCCCTGAATACTGTGATTCTCTCAAACTGTCACTTTCTCTGCATGACAACTCAATATTTGCAGTCTGGAGGGAGAGTTGCAACATTATTCAGAATGCCCAGCAGAGAGCAAAGATCTTGGAACCTAGCATAGCTCTTCTGAGTGCATAAAGGGACCAGATGCACTAAATTAAATCAGGCTTTAAGGGAGGGGCTTTAAGTCTTCTGCCATTATTTGTATTATATGAATTGCACTTGTACTTCTTGGTGATGTCCATATATGTTTTGTCATATATTTATCTCCCTGGACCGCCAAACAGTCCCTGATTCTCCATGATAGAGATCCAGCTTTCTTTCCACTAATGACTTTGTTACAGAACTTCAGTGTCCCTTGTGTTTTCTCATAATATGTAACAGCTAATATTTGGTGATGCAGGGGCACGGACGTTTCCCATTTCCCCATGGCAGTGGAATATTAGGTGGGAGAGAAACATGGTGCCTTGATCTAAAGTCAATGCTTAGTAGCCTTTGGAAACTTTGAGATTCTTCTTCATAAAGGACACATTTATGGAATTACTGTATATACATGAACACATGGATATTTATTTTCTTATTTGAAAAATGACTCATGTGGCTTGTATTACAATGCACAATCATTCAAGACACTTTAAAAATCACAACAAATATCAACATCTAGATATTTTATTTATGTGGGATACAGTCAAGCATGATGTTCAGTACTCATTGTGGTTGTCATCTTAAACAACACATTCATAGTTATTATTTACCAGAGAGGAAAAGATTAATTAGAGACAACAGAAAACAATAATCCTACATATGAAACTATCACAATGATTGTTTTTCTCCTATGCCATGGCCACTAAAAGTGGACACTATTTGTCTTTCTCTCCTGTACTATATTCTGCATCCTAAGGTCTAAAAAGAATCCTCTCAATTTTGAATGTGATTTTATTGAGGTATAATTGACACTTTATATTAGTTTCAGGTATATAACATAATGATTTGATTCTGTATATATTATGAAATGATAACTGTAATTATCTACTTAACAGTTACATATTGTTTTTCTTGTGATGAGAACTTTTAAGATTTATTCTGTTAACAACTTTTTCAGATAGAATACAGTTTAGTAACTGTAGTTGCCATACGGTATAGTATACCTCCAGAACTTACTTTATTACCGGATGTTTGTGTCTCTTCACTTCCTTCAGCCATTTTGCCTACACTCACCCTAATGTGAAATGTTTTTTTTTTGTTTGTTTTTTTGTTTTTGTTTTTGTTTTTTGTTTTTTTTACAACTGCTCCAGTGCTTTTGTGTGCCAGGAATTTTTTGATTACTACTTCTGACTCACAAGCTGCTATAAGTCTGTTCTGGCTTTCTGCTTCTTTTTTTTTTTAATATTTATTGTTAATCAATTACAGTTGTATGCCTTATCTCCCCATCCCTTCACCCCACCCCAGCCAGTCCCACCTCCCTCCCCAACCTCCACCCTCCCCCTTGGTTTTGTCCATGTGTCCTTTCTAGTAGTTCCTGTAATCCCCTCTTCCCACTGTCGCCCACCCCCCCGGCTATTATTAGATTGTTCTTAACTTCAATGACTCTGGTTATATTTTGTTTGCTTTTTTCTTCTATTGATTATGTTCCAGTTAAAGGTGAGATCATATGGCATTTGTCCCTCACCACCTGGCTTATTTCACTTAGCATAATGCTCTCCAGTTTCATCCATGCTGTTGCAAAGGGTATAAGCTCCTTCTTTCTCTCTGCTGCGTAGAATTCCATTGTGTAAATATACCATAGTTTTTGGATCCACTCGTTTGCTGATGGGCACGTAGGTTATTCCAGTACTTGGCTATTGTAAATTGTGCTGCTATGAACATTGGGGTGCACAGGTTCTTTTGGATTGGTGTTTCGGGGTTCGTAGGGTATAATCCCAGCAGCAGAATTGCTGGGTCAAAGGGCAGTTCCATTTTTAGTTTTCTGAGGAAATTCCATACTGTTTTCCACAGTGGCCTCACCAGGCTGCATTCCCACCAATAGTGCACTAGGGTTCCCTTTTCTCCGCATTCTCTCCAACATTTGTTTGTGGATTTGTTTATGTTGGCCACTCTAACCAGTGTGAGATAGTACCTCATTGTGGTTTTAATTTGCATCTTTCTGATGGCTAGTGATGCTGAACATCTTTTCATATGTCTCTGGGCCCTCTGTATGTCTTCCTTGGAGAAGTGTCTGTTCAAGTCCTTTGCCCATTTTTTAATTGGGTTGTTTGTCTTCCTGGAGTGGAGTCGTGTGAGTTCTTTATATATTTTGGAGATCAGGCCTTTGTCTGAGGTATCATTAGCAAATATGTTTTCCCACACTGTTGGTTCTCTTTGTAATTTGGTGCTGTTTTCTTTAGCCATGCAGAAGCTTTTTATTTTGATGAGGTCCCATTTGTTTATTCTTTCCTTTATGTCCCTTGCTTTAGGGGATGTGTCTGTGAGGAGGTTGCTGCGTGGAATGTCTGAGATTTTACTGCCAATGTTTTCCCCTAGGACTTTTATGGTGTTATGACTTATATTTAAGTCTTTTATCCATCTTGAGCTTATTTTCGTGTATGGCGTAAGTTGGTGATCGAGTTTCATTTTTTTGCACATAGCTGTCCAGATCTCCCAGCACCATTTGTTGAGGAGACTCTTTTTGCTCCATTTTATGTACCTGCCTCCTTTGTCAAATATTAATTTGACTGGAAAGACTTGGGTTTATTTCTGGATTCTCTGTTCTGTTCCATTGGTCTATGTGCCTGTTTTCATGCCAGTACCAGGCTGTTTTGATTACAGTGGCCTTGTAATACAGTTTGATATCAGGTATTGTGATCCCTCCTGCTTTGTTCTTCTTTCTCAAAATTGCTGCAGTTATTCGGGTTTATTTATGGATCCATATGAATTTCTGAAATGGTTGTTCTATATCTGTGAAATATGTCATGGGTACTCTAATAGGGATTGCATTGAATCTATAAATTGCTTTGGGTAGTATGGCCATTTTGATGATGTTAATTCTTCCAAACCATGAGCATGGTACATGCTTCCATTTGTTTGTGTCTTCCTTAATTTCTTTCTTCAGTGTTGTGTAGTTTTCTGAGTACAGGTCTTTTACCTCCTTGGATAGGTTTATTCCTAGGTACTTTATTTTTCCTGTTGCTATATCAAATGGGATTTTTTCCTGATTTCTGTTTCTGCAGTTTCGTTGCTGGTGTACAGGAATGCCTTTGATTTCTGTCTATTGACTTTGTATCCAGCTGTTTTGCCAAATTCATTTATTAGGTCGAGTAGATTTTGGTGGAGTCTATAGGATTTTCCATGTACACTATCATGTCATCTGCAAACAGTGACAGTTTCATTTCCTCCTTTCCAATTTGGATGCCTTTTATTGCTTTTTCTTGTCTGATTGCTGTGGCTAGAACTTCCAGTACTCTGTTGAATAGGAGTGGTGAGAGAGGGCATCCTTGTCTTGTTCCTGATCTTAGTGGGAAATCTCTAAGTTTTTGTTCATTGAGTGTGATGTTGGCTGTAGGTCTCTCATATATGGCATTTATTATGTTGAGGAATGCTCCCTTTATTCCCACTCTGCTGAGTGTTTTTATCACAAATGGGTGCTGTATCTTATCAAATGCTTTTTCTGCATCTATTGATATTATCATGTGATTTTTGTCTTTGCTGTTGTTGATGTGATGTATTATGTTTATTGATTTGCAAATATTGTACCATCCTTGCATCCCTGGGATGAATCCCACTTGGTCATGGTGGATGATCTTTTTAATGTATTGTTGGATGCTGTTTGCTAATATTTTGTTGAGAACTTTAGCGTCTATGTTCATCAGCGATATTGGCCTGAAGTTTTCTTTCTTTGTTGTGTCTTTATCTGGTTTTGGGATTAGGATGATGCTGGCTTCATAAAAAGAGTTTGGGAGTCTTCCATCAGTTTGGATATTTTCAATTAGTCTGTGAAGGATAGGGGTTAGCTCTTCCTTAAATTCTTTGTAGAATTCTCCTGTGAAACTATGTGGTCCAGGGCTTTTGTGTGTTGTGAGTTTTTTGATGACTGCTTCAATTTCGTCTGCTGTTATTGGTCTGTTCAGGTTTTCTCCTGCTTCTTCATTCAGTTTTGGAAGATTATAGTTGTCTAGAAATGTGTCCATTTTATCTAGGTTTTCAAATTTCTTAGCATACAGTTCTTCATAGTAATTTCTTACAATCCTTTGTATTTCTGTGGTATCAGTTGTAATCTCTCCTCTTTCATTTTTAATTGTGTTTATTTGGATCCTCTCTCTTTTCTTCTTGATGAGCCTGCCTAAGGGCTTTTCCATTTTATTTATCTTTTCAAAGAACCACCTCCTGCATTCATTGATCTTTAGAATTGTGCTTTTAATGTCCATATCATGTAACTCTGCTCTGATCTTGGTTATTTTTTTCTTATTGCTTGCTCTGGGCTGTCTTTGTTGTTGTTCCTCCACTTCTTGTAGGCGTAGGGTTAGGTTTTTTGTTTGAACTGTTTCTCTCTTCTTAAGGTAGGCCTGTATTGCTATGAACTTACCTCTCAGAACTGCCTTTGCTCTGTCCCATAGGTTTTGGGTTGTTGTGAGTTCATTTCATTTGTTTCCAGAAAGTTTTTGATTTCTTCCCTAATCTCATTCTTGACCCATTCTTTGTTTAATAACATACTATTCAGTCTCCATGATTTTGAGTGTTTTGGGTTTTTTCCTTTGGGCCTGGTTTCTAGTTTCAGGCCCTTGTGGTCAGAGAAAATGCTTGATATGATTTCAAGTTTCTTGAATTTGTTGAGGCTTGCTTGTGTCCTATCCTGTTGTCTATCTTTGAAAAAGTTCCATGGACACTTGAAAAGAATGTGTATTTTGCTTCTTTGGGATGAAAAGCTCTCTCTATATATATCAGTTAAGTCCATTTCCTCTAGGGTAGTGTTAAGTGACACAATATCTTTGTTGATCTTTTGTTTGGAAGACCTGTCCATTTTTGATAGTTGGGTGTTAAAGTCCCCTACTATAATTATGTTTCTGTCAGTATCTTTCTTGAAGTCCTCCAATATTTTCTTTACGTATTTGGGTGCTCCTATGTTGGGAGCATATATATTTACAATGTTTATGTCTTCTTGGTGGATTCTTCCTTTGAGTATTATGAAGTGACCTTCTGGGTCTCTCTTTATGGCCCTTCTTTGGAAGTCTATTTTGTCTGATATGAGTATTGCTACCCCTGCTTTTTTTCCCTGTCCGTTTGCTTGGAAAATTTGTTTCCAGCCCTTCACTTTCAGTCTGTGTAAGTCTTTTGTCCTGAGATGGGTCTCTTGTAGGCAGCATATGTGTGGGTCATGTTTTCTTATCCATTCAGCTATTCTATGTCTTTTGATTGGGGCATTTAATCCATTTACGTTTAAGGTTATTATCGATAGGTAGTTATTCATTGCCATTTTTTCCTACCAGTGTTCCTTTGTCTTTCTCTTTTCCTTCCTTTCCTTAAAGCAGTTCCTTTAGCATTTCTTGCAGAGCTGGTTGGTGGAGCTGTATTCTTTTAGACTTCTTTTGTCTGGGAAACTCTTTATTTGGCCTTCTATCTTAATTGAGAGCCTTGCTGCGTGAAGTAGTCTTGGTTGCAGTCCTCTGGTTCTCATTACTTGGAATATTTTTTGCCATTCTCTTCTGGCTTGGAGCATTTCCATTGAGAAGTCAGTTGCTAACCTTATTGGGGCTCCCTTGTATGTTACTTCCTTTTTCGCCCTTGCTGCCTTTAAGATCCTCTTTTTGTTTTGGAAATTTGCCATTTTAATTATGATATGTCTTGCATGGGTCTCTTTGTGTTCCTCTTGTTTGAGACTCTCTGTGATTCCTGGATTTGGGTGACTTTTTCTCTCATTAGACTAGGGAAATTTTCCATCATTACTTTTTCAAACAGGTTTTCTCTCCCTTGCTCTTCTTCTTCTCCTTCTGGTATTCCTATTATATGGATATTGTTACGTTTCATGTTGTCCTGCATTTCCCTTATTGCCTCTTCATTCTTTCTGAGCCTCTTTTCCTTTTCTTGCTCTTTCTGGGTGTTTTTTTCCTCTTTGTCCTCCAGCTCGCTGATCCGATCCTCTGCTTCATCAGGTCTGCTTTTAATTCCTTCTACTGTGTTCTTCAATTCAGAAATTGTATTCTTCACTTCCTGTTGGCCCTTGTTGATAGTTTCTATTTCCTTTTTCATGTTGATATAGTTTGCAGTGAGTTCATTGTAGTAGTTTCCCTGTAGTTTCTGGTAGTTCTCTTTGAGCTCAGAGAGCTCAGTGAGCTTCCTTATGACCATTGTTTTGAACTCAGTATCTGATAGTTGACTTGCCTCTTTTTCAGTTAGCATTCTTTCTGAGGCTTCCTCATTTCCTTTCATTTGGGAATTGTTTCTTTGTCTTCCCATTGTTTGTGAGACTCTTCTTGTTAGCCTCTGCTTCTTAAATTGATCTATTTTGACTCCCTGGATTTATGGTATGAACTTCTATGGTAGAATGCCAATGGGATTCAGTGGTGCTGTCTCCTTAATCTCCTGTGCTCACTGGTCTTGAGCTGACATTTATGGGTGTAACACAGTCTTACTCTGGTCTTTTCAGCACTCCAGGTTTTCTTGTCTCACCTGTGGGAAAAAGAGCAATGGGGGCAAAAAAAAAAAAAATGGTAGGACAGAAAAAGGGAATAGAAAAGGAAAGACAGGAAGGGAGTAGGAATAAGGAAATATCAGAGGCAAGATAAGAAGGAATTTTTTAACAATAATTAAAACAACGGAATAAATAAAAGAAGGCAGGAAGAAGGGATAAAAAAAGTAAAGGATGGAAGGAAGAAGGAATAAAAAAAGAAAGAAGGACAGAAAGGAAGAAGGAATTCAGGGGGAAATAAGTAAAGAAAAAAGAAAAGAAAAAAAATGAAAAAAAAAGAGAAGGTCTTCTGCTGGCTTTAAACTGGTCAGGTTAGTTCTGCTGGTTGTCCTTTCTGTGGAACGGGAGGGGGTGGTTTGAAGGATTGGTTTCACTTTTCTCCCTTCCTGAGCCACACTCTTCACTGTTGTTCAGCCTTTAGTCTAGTTCCTCTGGGTCCTTCTGCTCCCTACTAGGCCTTTAGTTCACCAGCTGTGCTGTCCTTGAGTTGCACCAATTAGGGGCAACTCATATTCCACCTTCTTGCTCTTTGCTGTCTTAGATGCTAGGGGCTCTCGGTGCTGCTTTGGGGTAGTTCAGTCCCCTACTAGGTCGAGTCTTTCCGGGGAATGGAGTCTCTCCTAGCCCTGTAGCTCCCCTCTGCTGGGCCTTCTGCTTTCCCCCTAGAGAGCCAGTAGGCCCTGCAGAGTTCTGTGCGCCGGGGCTATGTAGGAGTTTTTAGAACCAGTGCTTTTGGATGTGGTCGCCTGCAGGCAGCCAGGCTGTTCATCAGGTCCTGTGGTTGATCTCCACCTTGGACTTTAGTTGGTTGCTGATCCCCCCGCTTTGGGTCTGTGAGCGGGGGAAGCCAGCCACTGATCCGGTTGCGTGCTCACCCAGGAGCTTTTAGTCTGTGCTCCCAGGCAGCCAGGAACTTATCAGGGCACCAGCCCACCTGGGGTTTCAGGTGTGGGCCCCTAGACGTGCGCCAGCTGGGCTTCAGGTGAGCCCTGGGGCTGCTTTTCCACACTCACCGTCCGGGGCTGAGGCGGGAGGGGCGCCAGAGGCCACGGCTGCTGCAGAGAGTTCTCTAACTAGCTACTACGTGCCTTTATTTTCTTTTCCTTTTTGAGAAATTCTTCCTATTCAAGCCCCCCTGGTCCAAACAAGCACCTGGCTGCTCACACAGCCCAGCCTGGCTCTCTCCCAAGAATCCTGCAGCAGACCCTGCTCCCGGGCCGGGGCTTCAGTCGCCCTCATCCCCGCCGTGAAATGTTTAATAAGGTAAAATCTCTGAGCATTTCTAGCTAAGGAAATTTTATGGTGTTCCACAGTAATAGAACTCATGAACACAGACAACGGTGTGCGGATTGTGGGGAAGAGAAGGGTGGATGCAGGTGGAAGAGGGTAAGGGGGGTTAAATGGTAATGGAAAAAACACAGTAAAATAAACTGTTAACATGAAGATACTATGCAAGAGCAGGGGATATGGAGGTGGTGATACATGGAGTATAGCCAACCTCTCTACCTTTGTATAAAAAGCCTATATGTATTTAAAATGGAGATCCACTTCTGGCTAAGATGAAGGTATAATTAGACATGCTTTGCTTCAATGCACAACCAAAACAAGGACAACAACAAATTTAAAAACAAGAAATAACCAGAATCGTCAGCAAATCAAACTGTATGGAAGTCTGACAACCAAGGGGTTGGAGAAGAAACATTCATCTAGACTGGTAGGAAGGGTGGAGATGGGCAGCCTGAGTGGGGAGGACTGATGGTAGGGCAGCAGGTGGCAGAGTGGGTGGTCCCACATTTGTATGCAGATAAACTGGGAAGAACAACTGGGGAGCAGCACAGACTGTGAAACCCAGGGCTCCAGCATGGGGAAATAAAGCTTTAAAACCTCTAAATGAAAAAACCTGTGGGGGTTGAGGCAGCAGGAGAAACTCCCAGACTCACAGCAGAGTTCAGTGGAGAGACCCACAGGGACCTAGAATGTACACAAACCCACCCACTTGGGAATCAGCACCAGCAGGGCCCAATTTGCTGGTGGGAAGTAGGGGAAGTAACTGAAAACTGACTGAGTGGCATTGTTTCCTCTTGGACTACCACCCCCCATATACAGCACCACAATACAGCAATGTATATTGCCCACACTGGCAAATACCTAAGGCCCCTCCCCTTGCTGCATAACAGGTGCACTGAGACAAAAAAAAAAATATGGCGCAAATGAAAGAACAGATCAAAGCTCCAGAAAAAGTACAACTAAGTGATGAAGAGATAGCCAATCTATCAGATGAACAGTTCAAAACACTGGTAATCAGGATGCTCACAGAAATGGTTGAGTATGGATGAAAAATAAAGGAAGAAGTAAAGGCTACGCAAAGTGAAATAAAGAAAAATATATAGGGAACTGACAGTGAAGGGAAGGAAACTGGGACTCATATCAACGGTTTGGAGCAGAATGAAGAAATAAACCTTCTATGGGAACTGAATGAAGAAACAAGAATTCAAAAAAATGAGGAGAGGCTTGGGAACCTCTGTGACAACTTTAAAAGTTCCAACATGTGCATCATAGGGGTGCCAGAAGGAGAAGGGGGAGGAGCAAGAAATGAAAAACTTATTTGAAAAAATAATGAAGGGGGACTTCCTTAATTGGGCAAAAGAAATAGACTTCCAGGAATTCTGGGAAGCCCAGAGAGTCCCAAAGAAGTTGGACCCAAGGAAGCACACAACAAGGCACATGACAATTACATTATCCAAGAGTAAAGATAAGGAATCTTAAAAGCTGCAAGAGAAAAGGAGATAGTTACCTACAAAGAAGTTCTCATGAAACTATCAGCTGATTTCTTTAAAGAAACCTTGAAGGCAAGAAGGGGCTGGAAAGAAGTTTTTGAAGTAATGAAAGGCAAGGACCTACATCCAAGGTTACACTATCCAGCAAAGCTATCATTTAGAATGGAAGGGCAGATAAAGTTCTTCCCAGATAAGGTCAAGTTCAAGGAGTTCATCATAACCAAGTCCTTATTATATGAAATGTTAAAGGGATTTATCTAAGAAAACTAATATAAAAATATGAACAGTAAAATGACAACAAACCCATAACTATCAACAACAGAACCTAAAACAAAAACAAACACAAACTAAACAAACAACTAGAACAGGAACAGATTAACAACAATAGAGATCACATGAAGGGTTATCAGAGGGGAGAGGGGCGGGGGAGCATGGGAGAAAAGTACAGGGAATAAGAAGCATAAATGGTAGGTGCAAAATAGACAGGGGGAGGTTAAGAATAGTACGTGCAATGGAAAAGCCAAAAACTTATATGTATGATCCATGGATATGAACTAAATTGGGGGAATGATGGTCGGAAGTAGGGTACAGGGTGGAGGGGAATAAAGAAGAAGAAAAAATGGGACAACTATAATAGCATAATCAATACAATATATTTAAAAATAAATAAAATTGAGATCCACTATAAAGTCATTTATCTATTTTGAGATGCATAAACATAGGGAAATATTTCATTTGCCAATTTTTGATTCTGTATGCCATTTCACATTGTTGATTGGAAGCAATATCATAACATATCTTTCTCCTGAATGATGTAGTGTGTATGTGTGGGTCTGTGCATGTGCATGGGATAGATTTGGAAAGTTAAGGGAAACAGTTATTCTATAGTCTAGTAATGTAATCTATCCTCTGCACAATATTATATGACAATATGGAAGATTAGATCTTATGAGAGTAATGCATAGTTTTCCATATTAGCTTAGTTGATTTTAGGAAACACAAATCCAAATAACTTTGACAAAATTCAGTTAAAATGCTCCATTAAATATATTATTTACTTCATAATCAGAGCAACTACATTTATATGTTGCTACTGGTCAAGGCTGGGCAGGTCCATGGTTCTTGTGCAGATGCAATATATTCATGAAGCCGTTGGGAAATCTGGCATGTCTTTATTCATGGGTGGGTGAGCCAGGCACAGTGCAAGCTGTGTGTCTCCCTGCATGTCACATGTTGTGGCCCTTGCTCCCCAGCATAGTACCCATCTTGGCACCTGTCCCCTTGTGTGTTCCCCTAGTGAGAAGCCCCTACTTGTTTAAGTACTAGAGGGGAAAAAGCCAGAAAAATGTCAGAACATTACATAACATAACATAATTCTGTGCATGTGAGCCCACTTCATGTTATGGGAACAATTTATCAGACCCAGTCTCAAGGCTATGAGAACACTGGTTATCAGGCCCCTCCAAGGCTATGGGAACACTGCTTCCCTTAGCTACCCTGACACCTGGGTGAGGAAGCCAGACTGTCTCCACTTACCCTACAATTTTAGCTGTATGCACTGTTTAATGAGAAATTTAGCATTTTCTTACACATATAAGCTACTTACTGTCACTTTGCTTTTGACTACCCAACACCTTTTAATATGCACATTATCTTATTTCAATGAATACCCAAATAAAAATAAACAAGACTGCTTCTCTCTCCTTGCTGTTTTTACAAACCATCTTCATGATCCTCTAATACCCAGAAGACATGACAAAAGCTTTTTGTGCAGATGTTGCTCAGATTTTATATTTAGGATAATCTCCAAAGCCAAGAAGAACTAAAGTGTTAATGCAATTTAATTCTTAATTTAAAGTACAAATATTTTACTTCCCTATAATAACTTCTGCTTTTAAGGACAAAGCACATATGGACAGAAATAATCCTCTCTAATCCAGGATTGTCTAGGGTCCTTGCTTGACCATTTTTATTTTGATAATCAAAATATTATAGCATTAAAAAAACTATGTATTCCTATATTTTAATTACTGGTATGGCTTAATAATTAGTAACATCATATTTATCAAAATCAAAAAAAGTATCACTAAGAATTATTGAAATAAAGTACATGGTCTGAAATAACACACACACATATATATGTGCAAATAAATATCTCTTCTCTATATGTATTAATATACATTATTTACAGATTTATCATGTAGACTAATAAGCAATTTACTAACCTGTGCAATCAAAAGGATAGTTAATTTAGTTCAAGGGTGGAGGTGGTTGATTGTCAAGAGGAATCTGGAATTCTTTTTATTTTCTTTTTAAATTTTTGTTTCTCAGCTTTATTCATTTATGAGATTCATTTCTCCACTCATTGGTGGTGGGAGCTCACTCTAAAGGACTTGAGCGTACTGATTATGGGATTCTAATTTAAGTGTTTTATATTGCTCTGGCATATGCCTGGCCTCACTTCTCTGAGGTTATTAGCATTTAATGTGATTTGCTGAGTATTTTTTAGCCTCTCTTTTATTCACTTGTAAAGAAAAATGTGTTATTTCTGATACTGAGCTTCTCTGCCTCTCTTTAACCTGTTTCTATGTCATTTCCAGCAACTGATTTTCACCATGCTTAAGTATTTTAAACCACATTTAGGAAAAAAGGTTCAGAACTTGTTCTGGATCTGAATTAAAAAAATATATAATTTTATCAAGTGAGTGAGGCTAAAATAATCCATGTGATAGTAGATTAGATTGGAAACATTAATATAAACTCATGTTCATATATGTGTATGTATATAGCCACATATATACATATAATTATTTAGAGACATACTTACAATATGTGTATATACACATGTTAATGTAATTACATATATGTTTTTCTGTCTGCTGAGAGATATTAAAAAAAACAATGAGCAACAAGCACTTTTAACATGATTTATTGGTTTCTAATCCCATTTTCTAATAAAAGGAACTGGCCTCCTTGGAAAAATGGCTTATTCTAGTGCTGGAGCAAGCAATATATAGATGAGCCTGGAGCATGTTATAGTCTCAGAAAGTTAAGGAGTGCTTAACACACACACACACATTGATGAGAGTATGTCAAAGGCAAGCCAAAGGAAAGGGATCCCAATGGCCAGAACTATAACAATTTGAGCAATAATATAAAGAAAGTAATATTGGAATATAACCCAAAGGAAAAAGAAATAAATATCAATGAACCCATACTGATATAAATAAACAAATAATGAAGAGTAAATAATTCTGTTATTCACAAAAAAGTTTTAATAATTGGTATAGAGAATCTGTGCTCAAGAAGCAGAGCATAATCCCACTTCCTAGGTGTAGACAGTGCATGGCAACTTTCTTCCAAAGAATAACAGTATCCAAAGAGAAAAAAGGGAGTAAGTGTACTGTGGAGACCCCTCCTTTATAGATACTATTCAGCCAGATGATCAAGGCCCTCATAAAATTATAAATCATGTGCATAATATGTGTCCTTGATATTACATGTTGAAATGAATACTTTAACTCCGGGATTCTTCCAATAACACAGGACTCTACGCATACTTTAACAAAATCAATAGGAATTCTAATATGGGGAAAATCCTACAAAATAACTGACTGGTAATCCTCAAAATTGTCAAGGATAGGAAAAATGAAGTCTGAGGAACTGTCATAGGAAAGGCCTAGGAGACATGACTACTAAATGCAATGCAGTATACTGGGTGGGACCCTGGGGTAACAGGACATTAAAAAAAATTAAAGAATATGGCCTTGGCCCATGTGCCTCAGTTGGTTGGAGCATCTTCCCATATACCAAATGGTTGCTGGTTCCATCTCCAGTCAGGGTACAAGTTTTGGTTGCGGGTTCAGTCCCAGTCAAGGCACTTAGGGGAGGCAACTGGTAGATTTTTCTTTCTCACATTGATGTTTCTCTCCCTCTCTCTTCCTTCCCTCCCCTCTCACAAAAATAAATAAATAAATAAATTAGGAAAGAAGAAAGAAAGAAAGAAAAAGATTAAAAGATAAGTAAACGATATGGTTTGGTTAATTACAGCAAATGTATTGTACTAATGTAACATGATACAAATAGGCAAAACTGGGTTCTGGGTTTATAACTCTGTACTTCTAATTTTTTTTGTAAATTCACAACAAAACCAGTCTATTTAAAACAAACAAACTACAACTACAAAGAAAAACCAACAAATCATCCCCTGCCCCCAGACTTACCCTTTACTAGCCAACCTATCCTCATCCACTACCACTGCACCATCATATCTTCTATGGAGTATCCTGATACTTCTGGTAAAGCAGCATACATAGTACTTCCTGTGGAGCATCTTGCTACTTTCATTGGCACATCATGCAATTTTCTTAATGAGCAGCACAGGTGAGGACTTCAAGAGCACTGATAACAGTGCTACTAGCATAGTAGGTGGCAAATAATAGGAAAGCAATGTGTTTAAAATATTTATTATCATTGTTTTAAATATAATTAATTTGTCTTATTTAAATTTTAAAAATACCTGTGCTTAACAACTATCCCACAAAGTATCTGAAAATTTGACAATGACTCTGATTTGAATAAGTAAGTACAAGTTGGCTATAGTACACCACCGCTTGGAAAGTGTGTGTATGTTTGTGTTTGGTATTTGAATAAGTTGTAAATAAATAATTTTTAAACAAACAACTCAATATTGTGATATAAAATTTTGATTTTAAGGAGTTTCTGATTTTAAATTTATCTTTTAAAAAATTCACAATGATTAATCAATATAATTCCAAAAAATTACCATGTACTACCCTTTGGGAAGTCTTTGCAGATGATCAACTTGAGATGATATGGTCCTCATTAGGATGGACCTTCACCCAGTGTGACTGTGTCCTTACAGAAAGGTGGGATTTAGTCACAGATAGAATTTAGACACAGGAGAATTCCATGTAAATAAAGATGAAGGCAGAGGTCAAGTGATGCAACCACAAGCTGAGAAATACTGAAGATGGCCAACAAATCACTGAAGAAGAAAAGTAAGGCCTGGAATAGGTGCTTGCTTGAATCCCCAAGAAGAAATCAACCCTGTGACACCTTGATCTCAGACTTGTAGTCTTCCAACTGGAGACAATACATTTCTGTTGCTTAAGCCTTCCAGTTTGTGGTAACTTATATCAAACCTGGGAAACAAATATGTATGTAGATAAATGACAAGTATAAGGCAAGAGAGGAGATACACAATAAATAAAAGAAGACTTTGAGAATGTAATGATAACAAGTGATATTACTAGGAAACTGGACTCCAGAGTCATTAAAAGTGGACTTAACATGTATTTTTTCATTCATTCATTTATTCTATCATTCAATAGATGTCTATTAATAGAATGCCTACAACATGCCAGCTACTAGGTTACTGCTGGGGCTACACCAGAGGAATGGGGGTTGTCAGGAGATGAGATTGGAGAGGGATGCACATTCAGATTTCCCTGGGACATCCATTAAATTTTATATGTTTATAATTTTAATGGCTTCTTTGCTCTCAAAAGTACCCTGATTTGAATGATAAATTATATACTTGCCCTACATCAAGTCATAACAGGAAGTGTATATCATTATACACAAAACTATAAATTGGAATTTTTTTTAAAGAAAGATAATAGGATGATACATTCACATGTTAAGAACTATTCCACTTACCATATGGATGTCAGGTTAGAGGAGGAAGACTGGGAACAGAGAAAAGACTTAGAGGATTGTAAAACAAATTTAAAACAGTATGATGGATTCTAACACAAGTAGGTTTCCTCTCTGCCTTGTGAAAGATAAATGTGCTCATTGAAACAAAGTCTTTAAAAACTAAATTTAAATATGCTATAATAGTGTACATTTTTGTCACAAAAAGAAGCTTTGGGAAACATGATGTTTTCTAAATCTCTTTGGCAGCTGATGCTGGTATTTTCTGTCTTGATTTATTCAGTTGATGGTTTTTCCTCTGTAGGAACTGACCCATGTCAATCTAATCTTTACTAGCATCTCATTAATTGTCCTCATTACAGATACTAACTACTCTGGCATCAGCTCCTCATCATCTTAGCGACTCATTCATGTCTCTGAGACCAAAAGTGACCCATCCCTTTTACTGCTGCAATCTGTCTCAGGTTGTTGGGTACCTATTAGAGCACCAGGGTCCTTTCTCAAAACTCCTTCCACATCCCTCCTCAACCACCACTTGACCATTGTTTTCAGTGAGTGTGGGCCACCTTCTCGCTGGCCAGCAACAAAAAGGCTTCAGTGAAGCTATGAGTATCTTTTTTTTTAGCCTCTTCAGTTCCTGGCCTTGTTCCTTGCCTTTGCTTTGCCTTTCTGGTCATTAGTCTTAGAGAATCAAATGTCTGCTTTCAGCAGTCTCAGCTCAGGTCTCTGAAAAATTCAACAGCAAGTATTTAATCTAATTGTACTTTTTTATAAATACAATGATCTTACCCACACAAACTATCTCCCTGGTCTGAAATGAAGCAAATTTGACAGCAATGAACATTCCCCCATTATTGAGCAATTAATCTTAGCACATATGGAATAGCAAAGTATTTATTTTTGAGGACCCAATGGGAAAATTTTCAAAGTTAATATTGAAAATGACTTCAAAAAATAGAATAGTACCCATAGGACCAAAAACATTTGTAGGAGATGGTGCTGACAGTGAAATCTACTCCAATTGACTTTCTATTTAATAATTAGTAATGTCCTTAATTATCTTTCCCAAGACTGTTATCTTCTTTAGGATGAAAAGCTATATCCCAAAAATTACCCACCACACAATTTAGAATACAGCAGGTCCTTACTTGATACATATGGGTTACATGAAAGAGAGAAGTGTAAGCAAAAAGGAAAGAGAGTCACTGCTCATAGTATATTTCCCTGTGCTGTGATAGCCTCTAGCTTGTAAAGTTCATTTCAACCAGATTCCACTTCAGAGTTAATATTATGGTGTAATAGGAACAAGGACCATGTCTCTTTTGATCACAGTTGTATCTTCTCCCCTTAACTCAAGATATGTACACAATATTTAATGATTAAATGAATCCAATATAGACTAGTATGGGGGAAACATATAAATATTAATCCTCATGAAGAACCAGGCAGAGGAAAAAAGAAAACTCAAATTACATTCACTTTATTACCACTAATTTATCAAAGTATGGGCCAATTATCCAAATAACTTTTACATATAGATTAAGATAATTGTGTTTTACTCAATAAAATGTTTTATTAATAATTTTGATAGACTTGAGGTTTATTAAATTCTGTATAATTTTAAATTCATAACTAAATATGATTTTATATTTTTTATTTTTATTTTCATTATTTTATTGTTGCTCAAGACAGTTGTCTTCATTTTACAGCCACCATTTTTCCCTCCTCCACCAGCCCCTACCACCCACCCTCAATCTAACCACTGATTGACTTTGTCTGTGGGTCCTTTATACATGTTCTTTGATGACCCTTCCCCTTATTTCCTCCATAATCCCCCACCTCCCTCCCCTTTGATTACTGTCAGTTTGTTCTTTATTTCCATGTCTCTAGTTATATTTTGCTTGCTTATTTGTTTTATTGATTAGATTCCACTTATGGGTGAGATCATATGTTTTTTTATTTCACCTCTTGATTTATTTCACTTAGCATAATGCTCTGCAGATCCATCCATGCTGTCGCAAAGGATATGAGCTACTTCTTTCTTTCTGTTGTATAATATTCCATTGTGTAAATGTACCACCATTTTTGATCCATTTAGTTACTGATGGGCACCTAGGCTACTTCTAGCTTTTGGCCACTGTCAATTGTGCTGCTATGAACATTGGGGTGCATAGTTTCTTTTGAATTGGTGTTTCAGGATTCTCAGTGTATAGTCCCAGCAATGGAATTTCTGGGTCAAAAGGCAGTTCCATTTTTAATTTTTTGAGGAAATTCCACACTGTTTTCCACAGTGACTGCACCAGTCTGCCTTACCAGCAACAAGGTACTAGGGTTCTGTTTTCTCCACATCCTTGCTAACACTTATTGTTTGCTGATTTGTTTATGTTGGCCACTCTGACTGGTGTGAAGTGATATCTCATTGTGGTTTTAATGTTCATCTCTCTGATGACTAGTGATGCTAAGCATCCTTTCATATGTCAAGGAGCCTTCTGCACATCCTCCTTGGAGAAGTGTTTGTTCAGGTCCTTTGCCCATTTTTTAATTGTGTTGCTTGTCTTCCTGGAGTGGAGTTGTGTGAGTTCTTTATGTATTTTGGAGATGAAACCCTTGTCCGAGGTATCATTGGCAAAAATGTTTTCACATATAGTTGGTTCCCTTTTCATTTTGCTGATGTTTTCTTTAGCCTTACAGAAGCTTTTTATTTTGATGAGGTTCCACTTGTTTATTCTTTCCTTTAGGTCCCTTACTCTAGGGGAAGTATTGGTGAAAATATTGCTGCATGGAATATCTGATATTTTTATGCCTATATTCTCCTCTAGGACTTCTATGTTGTTGCGACTTATGTTGTCTTTTATCCATCTTGAATCAATTTTTGTGTATGTTGTAAGTTGATGGTCAAGTTTCATTTTTTTGCATGTAGCTGTCCAGATCTTCCAATATCATTTGCTGAAGAGGCTGCTTTTACTCCATTTTATGCTTTTGCTCCCTTTGTCAAATATCAATGAGAATTACCAAAAACTATAGGGAAGCTATGAGTAACTTCCTGCATACTCTATCAGCATGAAAACGGACATAGAAACAATTAAAAGGAGCCAAGAGGAAATGAACAATATAATTTCTGAACTGAAGAACATAGTAGAAGGTATCGAAGGAGGCAACATGAAGCGGGGGATGGACTCAGCAACCTGGAGGACAAAGCAGAAAAAAAAACTCCCAGAAAGAGCAAGAAAATGAGAAAAAAGACTCAAGAAGAATGAAGAGGGGTTAAGAGAACTGCAGGAAAGCAAGAAACATAATAATATACATTTAATACCAAAAGGAGAACAGTAGGGGCAAGTGATAGTAAACCTGTTTGAAAAAGTAATGATGGCAAACTTCCCTAATTTGATGAGCAAAAAATTCACAAAAGTCCAGGAAGCACAGAGGGTCCCAATCAAGATGAACCCAAAGAGGACCACTCAAAGTCACACCATAATTAAAATGGCAAAATTAAAAGACAAAGAGAGAATCTTAAATGCAGCAAGAGAGAAACAGGAAATAATATACAAAAGATTCCTGGTAAAGATAACAGCTAAGTTCTCAACAGAAACATTACAAGCCAGAGGGAATGGCAAGAAATATTCCATGTAATGAAAAGCAAAGGCCTACAACCAAGACTTTACCCAGAAAGTCTATCAATTAAAATGGAAAGTGAAATAAGGAGCTTCCTAGACAAAAGAAGGCTCAAAGAATACACCTCCACCAAACCGGCATTGCAAGATATGCTACAGGGACTACTTTAAGATTTAAGAAAAAGAGTGAGACAGAGGAACACAGGTACAAAGGGAGTAAAATGGCAATGGATAAGTACCTATCAATAATAACCTTAAATGAAAATGGATTAAATGATTCAATCGAAAGACAAAGTGTAGCTGAATGGATATGAAAATATGACCTACACATATGTTGCCTATAAGAGACCCACCTCGTAACATAAGACCTACATAGACTGAAAGTGAAGGGTTGAAAAAAATATTCCAATCAGATGGATAGGAAAAAAAACAGGGTAGCAGTTCTTATATCAAACAAAATAGACTTCAAAACAAAGTCCATAAAAAGAGAAACAGAAGGACACTTCACCATACTCACAGGAAGAATCCATCAAGAACACATAAATATTGTAAACATATATACACACATCATAGTAGCATCCAAATATATAAGGAAATTCTTTGAGTATTTCAAGAAAGACAAAGACAGCAGCACAATTATAGTAGGAGATTTTAACACTCCACTCTCAATAATGGGTAGATCTTCCAAACAGAATGTCAACAAGGGTATAATGGAACAGAATGATGCATTAGATCAAATGGACTTAACTGATATATGTAGAACCTTTCATCCCAAATAAGCAAAATGCACATTCTTTTCAATTTCACATAGGACATTTTCAAAGATAGACCACAAGATAGGACACTAAATATGATTTTTATAGAGGAATAAGTGATTGGCTCAGTTTGTACTTTTAACAACTTAATATGCTTTAAAAACAGAAGCTATTTATAGACTTCCTATGTCTATTAAAACATGCTTCTCTTTAAATACAATTTTGGAAACTAATTCATCTTTTTCATTTTCCAAGAGAAAAATAGCTTATAATTGATTACAATTACATGATTGTAACAATTGATGAGATGGCTAAATAAAGGAAGAATATTCTAAGTTCTTCGAGGATAGAGTCTGTTCCTTGCACATGAAAATATGTGGTCTC
The DNA here is from genome assembly GCF_022682495.2 of Desmodus rotundus. Taxonomy (NCBI): domain Eukaryota; kingdom Metazoa; phylum Chordata; class Mammalia; order Chiroptera; family Phyllostomidae; genus Desmodus; species Desmodus rotundus. The sequence continues at coordinate 62,947,703 of NC_071394.1, forward strand.
CCACAATATTCACCATTAGTTATTTTGGAGCTTAATAGCACTTTGATGATATTGCATTTAAGTCAATGAGATAAGCAAATGCACCCAGTACATACATGTGAGATCTATTAACTTCAGTTTTGGCTCTTTTATGTTGGGCTACTAGCCCTGGTCTTTAGGGTAGCCAACCACCTACAAAATTAAGAAATCCTTTATTTGCTTTTTCCTTGGAAAGTTGTTAATTTTAATTAAATCTATATTAATCTGGAACAGTTGCTGAGTCTGCATTACACTCAAGACATTACAGGATAGTTATCTGGCAGAATGTCCCTCAATTTGAGTATGCCCAGTGTTTCTTCATTATTAGATTCAGATTTTGTACTTCTGCCTTAAGCAACATCAAAATGGTATTTCATTCTTCTTAGTCTATCATATCAAGAGAATTATGATGTCAGATGGTGCTATTACCAGTGAGGTTACATTTGATCTATTGGCTAAAGTAGTGTCTGCCAGATTTCTTCTCACTAAAGTTACTATTTTACTTTGAAATAAATAATTAATTTGTGAGGGAATGGATTACATTTACATAATTATCTTGTACCTCATCAAACTTTCACCTACTTATAAATTGACTGATGCAAGCATTTAATATATATTTGTGTGCCCAAGACCTAAACTGTGTATCCAAGACTAAGACAAAAGTGGAGGTTGAAGATAGTGATAAATACTACAAATAACATAATTATTATTCTTTTTGAATATTGTGCCATAGGATGATGAAAGCAAACTTAAGTTAGGTGTGTCCTAATCAGTAACAGATAAGCTGACAAACGAATGGACATGATCATATAGAATCTGGATGTGCTTATTTTCAAGCAGAGAGAAAAGACGAAGACCAAAATCATAGAAAGAAAGACATTAGTATGTTCAGCCAATAGAAACAAGGTATTTGAAGAAAACACAGAAACTGAGGAGAAGGATGGAAGAAGTTGAGATTGGATATGTAGACAGGCTGTATCATGGGAGGCAGGCAGTGTAGGCCTGGGTAATAATTATTAATTTTATGCCAAATTCAATGAATGGGCATGGAATAGAGAAATAATAAACTGCTTTTATTTAGAAATACATATGCATGCATTTTAATACTACATATTTTTCTTTGGGAGATTTTTCCTAAACTGCTCCTAAATACTTATTTTACTATTGGATTTAGCTTAACTTCAGGAAAATATTTATTTAAATTTATACACTTGCACCATACTTGGTCATCAAGAACAAGCAAATTTGCATATAATATTTTGACCTATAAAAATATTGATAAAATTTGGAGAATCAACATGTCCATCAGTTAAATAATCAATAATTCAAGCATAGGTAATGGTAAATACATGCAAAGAAATATACTGTAAATAAAAAACATATAAAGATAATCTTCAGGACAATCATTTTGAAAAACCTTTTCTATTCTAGATTTGAAAACGTGATAATGTTCTTGTTCATCTTGAACTTTCTCTAGAGGTAGATATATAACATATTACTTAATACATGATAAGGGATTACAGGCTTCCATATATCCTAATAGCTATTGTGTTTCATTGGGTCAGCCAAGGTGAATCTTTTATCATCCATCATATGCTTCACAAATCTAGGATATAGTCACTTCACTATACTTTTGGTGTTCTGTCTTGTCTGATGATTATATATTTTTCAATTAATTGGAGAACAATTATCAGTCTAAATGAAATTTTAAAATTCCTTGTCTGTTGCCCCATCCCAGAAGAATAAAGTACATGTCATATTGTACAGATAACTTTGCAATTATTTCATTTCAGCATAGCACAAACTTTACAGCATGCAGCAATTACTGAGCATGACCACAAAGTAATGTCCTCTTTTCCCATAGTTCCTCCAGCATAAATCAGACCAGGAAAACTAGAGTTACCATAACTTAGTGTGTAAATTAAATAAGGTCTGGAATCAAATTTCCATATAATTACATTAAAAATGACTTTCTAGACCAAGGTCAATCCTCAAGGATTTTTTTTTTTTAGCATGTAACCTGTTTATTTTAAAAGTGCAAAAATCAAAAAACCTCAGCTGGATAATTTCAATTTTACACAAGAGAAAAGAATCCAATGATTTTTTACATTTATGAAAGTTGTTTTTCTAATTAGATATTTTGAATGTTTTATTGAAATTTGACTATTGATCAAAAAGAAAATGGAAACATTGCTAAGCATGAGAAAAATAATTATGAAACTATAAACAAAATATCTAATTATTTGACTTATCTTTATTGAACTGTGAAAAAATCCCAGTAGGTAATTCTGTGAAGGTAATCATGACTTATCAGCAAAGCAAAGCTAAGAGAGGCGGACAGACCCAATTTGAAAAGATAAGTATCACTTTTTGACCTTGGAGTTGGAAAGCTGACTTAGTTATATCTGCAAATGAAAGTCCTCTACATTAGTAAAAGTAAGAAAGACCTACACTGTAGGGAGAAACCATTCTGTTTGTGTCAAGTATACAGCCCCCCATATTGCATTAATATGTTGTTTAACTGAAAAAAAGAATAAAAGTTTGTAGAGCTTCCACCAGCTACTGCAGAGAGGCAAAGAAACACTTCAAATACTACTAATTTATGTAACAGTTGGAAAACTATTAGATTTACAGTTAAATAAGCCTGGATCCAGATTCTAATTCTTTCAGAAGCCAAATGTGTTAGCTTAAGCAAATGACTCGTCATACAAGATGAGGTTTAAAATAACCAAACCACTGTTTGTGGGAGAGAATAAATATACAGGTGTGTAAATGCTTTTGCAAGCTAGTAGGTGTTTAATTTCATGTTGGTCTCCCATCTTCTTCTTGTTAGGTATTTCCCCCATAGAAAATGAGAAGAACCATCAAATTGAGTTCTTATTTCTTTGACAACATTGAGTTGAAATGTCAATAGTAACCTCTAAAGATAGAAAGAGATGGAAAGTATAATATTAAAGCAGAATACCATTCTGAAAGATGTTGAAATAGCATACTCAAGGTAAACTTAATGTAACACATTTTTAATCTCTAGTCTTTCTCAATTTGGTAGATAAAGCATTAGTACCCTTCTAGCTTGGCCTATGTGTTTGTGAACTTTGACCAGTTATATTTCATTTCCACTAAAGATATGAGTATCTTCTATATAATTTAAATACTAGGATTCTGCTGTATAAGAACTGCACACTAACCAATTGTGCCACTGGAACATGCGTGGAACTGGAGAGCATTATGCTAAATAAAATAAGCCAGGTGGTGAAAGTCAAATACCATATGATCTCACCTATAAGTAGAACCTAATTAACAAAACAAACAAGCAAGCAAAGTATGACCAGAAACATTGAAGTTAAAAACAAACTGACAGTAAGCAGACAGGAAGGGGCAGGGAAATAACGTGGGAAAGAAGGAAAAAGGTCATAGATGAACATGTATAAAGGACCCATGGACAAAGCCAAAGGGGTGTAGAATTGAAGGTGGGATGTGGGGGTGGGTAGGGTGGGGGAAGTGGTGGTGGGAAAATGGAGACAACTGTATTCGAAAACTAATTTAAAAAACTAGGATTCTGGAATTAGAAATGACTTAAATGAAATATAACCTCTTAAGTGCTGATTACCTTGATCAGTTTAATCTTTCTAAGCCTTAGTTTCTGCTTCAGTAAATTTAGAATTATTTGTCATTTTTTGAATAATTTAGGATAATGTACACAAAGTCTTTAGGAAAGTATAAAAACATAGTGAGCGTTCAGTAAATATTGGTTGTTTATTATTATGATTATTATTACTGTTATTTTCTATAAAGACATGATAACAGAAATCTATAAAAATGTTGCCAGGGTAATCTCCAGAGAGGATTTCTAATATAAGCTTCATTGACTTTTCACAAGAACTTGTGTAAAAATTCTTGGAATTTTTCCTGGCTGGTGTGGCTCAGTAGATTGAGCACCAGATTGTGAACAAAAGGTTGCCAGTTTGATTCCCAGTCAGGGCACATGCCTGGGTTACTGGCCAGGTCCCCAGTTAGGGAGCATTCAGGAAGCAACCACACATTGATGTTTCTTTCCCTCTCTTTCTCCCTGCCTTCCCCTCTCTAAAAATAAATAAATAATTTTAAAAAATTCTTGGAATTTGCCCAATCGACTGTTGCATTATTTGTGGGGGATAATGCATTGCACAGGATAGAATACTGTGCATAGAATACTAGCACAGGGTAACTCTTTATAAGTACCTATTCCCTGGAAATAATTCCAGATGTACATTAATAGAATCCCCTAAAATAGTGTCTGTTCAACTAATGAAGGTTCATATCATAAAAAGAGAGAAGTAAAAAGGAAATGAAAACATTTTACATGTGATACTTGTAACAAAATTCCATGTTTTTTAAATAAGCAGTAATGTTTTGCAGATTAATATTCATTTTTATAAACAGGAAAACACATTAGATTAGGTTATAAAAGAAAGGAAAAATTAATATTATAAGGCATTGAATAATGGAAATTTTAAAGTTTTCTTGTCACTTGGAGAAATGTTTGCTAATAATAATTAAATTTCTATATTTTGTTATTATTAAAAAGCATGCTCAAAGTCTACACTGGTTTTCACAATAATCCTGTGGAAAAAATCAAGTTACCTAAAATTACATTTTTGAACAAAGACAGTAAATGGTGAAGTTGGTACTTGAACCCATGCCTTCTATTAATTGCATTTTTTTCCTGTTAATGCTCTTCTCTGCTTTATTTCTTATCCTAGGGAAATAAGATATGGAATAAAAGTAGAGTTTTTGTTTCCTGTTCTAAAAACTCTATCCTGAGTACACCCTGAATTAATATAGAGGAAATTTTTATGCAGAGTTTAAGGGAGTTTAAAGGAATAGAAAAGGGTGATAAGCAATTTAATGTATTCACCATATTTTAAAATAATTCTATATATTAGAATAAAAAATATGTGGTCTCTCGTTGGAAAGCTAATTCACTGGAAGTGATAAGTAAAAAAACAAAACATTTTTGACTCTAATTATATAGGAATAATGGTTGTCTGGTTTCATTAATATGGTCATGTAACATTTGCTCTTAGAACACAATGCAAAATGTGGCATTTCTCCCCCAATTTTCTTGACTTCCCAAACATACCGGCATTATCACTAATATTCTGTGATTCAAAAAAATTAAATATTTAACTAAAAATATTTCCTATGCATATTTTATTCTGGTTAATTTAAACTTGATTGTTACAGTGATACAAAGACCTCTGCTGTGCAGCTAAATTATAGGTGAGGTTCTGGGTTTTGTAGATACCCCTGAGGCCTAGATGATGATACAGCGAAAGTATTATTGGTTCACATTTCTCCAGCTAAAATCTGTCTGCCTACTTGTATTGAGAGTTTCTGGCACCACTAATTGCATCTTATCTCCAAAAATATTCTTTTGGAATATTGAACACAGCTGGAAGCACAATGTAATGTCACAATGTTAGAAAAGTCATAATACAGCCTATTCTAAAACATTTGCCCTGTCAGGACAATAGTTAGAGACAGGAAGCTTGAAACTGTTCTTAATGAAACACTATCCCTTTTCAGCTATGTTATTTGCCATTAGCTTTTCTCATGCAGAAATAAAAGTGAAGTGTGTTCTGTTCACCTTTCCATAACACTGCACACCTTGGGAAGCACATTAATCTGTGTGTGTAGGAAACAAACTGTCTCCCAGTCACCCAACCTCTCATTCCACATGTAGTTGTCCACATAATATTAATTTTTCTCATTGGCATTTTAGGCCATTTTACACATTAAGAGGTAGAATCAAAGACTAACAAATTTGTGGTTTTTTTCTCCTTAGATTACATTAAAAGAATGGATAGATGAGAAGATAAGACCCTTGACTGAGTACATTTGTTTGATGACCTATGTCACAAGTTTCTCAGGACTGCAGAGTCCCTTCAATGCTCAGAGAAAGAGAACTTTTCTTTACACAACTAAGGATTATTTTCTATGTTATATATAGAAAGTAAAATCTCCCTGCTCTCATGCTTGCTGTGGAAGATAACTAAATTTAAATTAGCTTCATCTTGTACTTTATGCAATGGTGTTTCAGTACAGAAATATAAAATAGTCTCATTTGATCATCTTTAATATGGACTTATACTATTTAATCTCCTCTTGACTATTTTTAACACTTCAAAATTGCACACTAAAATAAAGAGAACATGATTAGGTACCATTCACCTGAGGAGACACCACTATTATCAACATGCAGATTTCAGGAACCAAACTGAACTAAAACTAGATCTGGATTTCTTCCTGAAACTATAGCCTTAGTTTCCATCTGTATGTCCCACAAATATTTACACTCAACAAACCACAAGTATACTTTACTGATGAATCCCTTCTTCCTATATTCTCCATTTCAAATGATAGCACCCTGATCCATCCTAATATTCAATCCAGAAACACAAAAGCCATTCCTTGTTCTTATCTTTGCTTTATTTTTCACATTTGACCATTGACTAATCCTAGTGAATTTACCAAAAATTGTTCAGACATTAAACCCATTGTCTTTACATTAAATCTGAGTTTTACCATTCACCCACTTAATTCATCTGTATGCTTTAAACTCTGCTCTCCTCAAGTCATTTTTATACAGTCTAGAAAAATCTATTGAAAATGCAAACATAATCTGTCATTCTTAAACAACACTGCCAAGTTTACTCATTACTAAAGGCAAATTACATTTTCAATGTCCATATACTCATGCATCTATAGGGTGTCTCCATCTATTCTCAGACCTCCGAATGTATATTCTGAACAAGTCTTACTCTGCATAGAAGACCTTTTGTCAAAGGCCAAGGCACCACCTCTTCTTGGTTGCACACTGCTATAGAATAATGTTAAAATACAGTAGCAGATTTAGAAAAATCTGCAGAGACGGATGGTGGATGAGGTTAAAATAGAATGCTAATGGCTGTCTTGTCCACTTGGTTTGCTATAACAAGATACTCCAGATTGTGTGTAAACAACAAACATGTATTGCTCACAGTCTGGAGGCTGGAAGTCCAAGATCAGGGTGTCAGTATGGTCAGGTTCTGGTGAGGGCCCTCTTCCTAGTCACAGACTTCTTGCTATATCCTCACATCGCTGAGGGTGTGAGGAAGCTCTCTGGTTCTCTTTTATAAGAGCACAGATCCAATTCACTGGGGCCCCACCCACCTGAACTGATCACCTTCTAAAGACCCTTTCTACTAACTCTAATTTCAGGGTTAGGATTTCAACATATGAGCTTTAGAGGGACACTGGAACATTCAGACTTTAACAAGACTCAATGTTAAAGAGGTTACCAGAAGTTTGAGCAAAACAAAAAACAGAAAAACATGTATTTCCTGCCAGAAAGGATAACTTGGAAAAACTGCCACCTCTGTGTCAAAAATCAATCCTAGAGAAATTCTTGAAGAAGAGATGATCTGGTTATGAAAGAGGTATTAAAACACTGTGAGAAAATCTAAGAAGTCACTTTAAATGGTGAATGAGTACAGCCTGGAAGGAAGGGTGGTGGATAGGAAAGCATAGGTTGGAAAATGTGATTTAGTTTGTTATGTGTTTCCCTTTCATTGCCTTGAGAAAACCACTAATGTTCTCCTTATCAAAGATATTGCCTTCCATAAAGAATCATTTTTGTTTCTACAGTGCTTGAGATAACTTTTACTACCTATTTTCATCAATTAAACTTATCTGTGTGCGTGTGCATGTAAGACTGTGGTGAGGTATAAGGGTGATGTCAGAACACCACAAAAGTTTATTGAAAGAGAAATTAATGAATACAAGTGAGAATTGATCAGTGATCTTTGAAAAGTACCTCTCTACTCATTTTTATCAAAATCTCAGAATTCCACAAATGATTAACTACTAAATGAATTATTTGTGCATTGTAAACAGATAGGAAACCAAATATATTATACAGTGGCTTTCAGACATGGGGTAACAAGAAGGAATCTGATGTCTGAAGGAAGGGGGCCTCCTGAGAGAAAGGCCAGACCACTACCCAACTTTGTGCCTGAAGGCAGCTCCCACGCAACTGCTCAGGGCAGGAGAAGCAAACAGAACCTGACAGTGTCCATCAGTTGATGAGGCAGATCTATGCATTCACAGAGGCTGAGGTCAACAGAACTTGTGAAGCACACTGAGAAGAGGGATGCACAGAGAACAAAAGAACCAGATATTTGCATAATAATACTCTCAAGGGTTTAGCTGAATGGTTACTTCTACATGCTTGAGAAGAAACTATCCAATAACTGAGAGTAGGGAGAGATCACTGGGAAGCATGAGGTGAAATTATCCCTAGAGCTTACAAATAGCTGCAGTAAAGTGTCCTTGTCAGCCAGAGTGGACATTGGATCCAATGCAGGGGACACTGGATGCATTTCTTAAAGGGATGTGATGTTATTAGTGGAGCTAAACTGAATGGGCCATATCTTTGCTAAAAGTATAAGCAAAGCTGCAAAAGGACTAAATTAATTCACACCTGACAAAAACTTAGTGCTCTTTACAGAAATATCTCAAAAATACAAGAATATAAAATGCACAATTTCTGGCTCTCAATTTTTAAATTAACAGCAGTGCGGAGAGGCAGATAATTATTTCCCATGAACATGAGTAAGACTATTCATATAGACATATCCAGAAATGTGAAAAATATTAGATTTAGTATATGAGATTCTTAAATGAAAAAAATAGGATTATCTATTTATCATCTATCTAAGTAATATGGTGAGTGTATAAAATACTGTTCTTCACCAAAGAATTTGGCTATATATAATATTTTAGTTTTAAGATGCTGAAGAGATGGTGGAGTTGGAGGAGTAATACCTAATAAGCATAAATATTTACTGAAAGAAGGGGCAACAATGAGGAAAATAGTGTAAAATATGAAAAAATTTAAATGAAGTTTGTAGAGATAACAAAAATATATACAAGATGAGATTAAGAGCAATTTAGATGCTACAGAAGAAAATATCACTAAATTTAAAGGCATTGAAAATAAAATGGTGTATATATGGTTATTTGTAGGTATTTGTCATGTTCTGCTTTGATGGGAATACTGACTTATTCACTGAAGCAGAAAGACGTTACTAATTAGAAGAAAAATGGAAGCCTGCCTGTCATTGCTAGTGTCTTACATAATGCTTGGAACATAATAGGCAGTTACATGTTTGTGATTATATAAAATTACAATTATATTTTTACTAAGAATAATTATACAAATAACAATTTATTTACTTAAGTAAACAAATGATCTAAATAGTCATAGATAACAAATAATTGCTTGTTGATAGTCACCAAATATTGAAAGATGATTAATGGATTTAGGATTAAATTCTAATCTATGTTAAAGACCATAACAGACTATATCAGTCACTTAGGTTCACTTATAAGCAATTATATGATGTTGTGTCCTAATTCAGGATTTCATGGTATAAAAGCTCATCGATTAGTCTTGTGTTTTCAAAATACAGTGCTATTTTCCATATTCCTTAATAACTGCTTTCTTTCTCACTGAATATTATAACCTTCTGTAGAAAGCCCACAAAATAAAATTGTTCTTTTCTAAAATAAAATCCATCCATTTTGCTCCTGGTATTAATCACAAGATTCTGAAAAATATACCCTTTCTTTTCCTTTATTTTTCTCTGTGTCAGACTAATATTTGCCATACTATTTTAGATTTTATTTTACAATTTCCATCTCAGTTCAGGGGAGATGTATGTTTGGTATGGGGGTAGGTGAGAAATATTGACCTGAGCATCTGTGATAGGGTGGTGGTGAAAAAAAATACCAGGATTTGATATTAGCAGTATGTAATGTAGATGAGTAAATGTATATATTGTGTTTCTTTGCTTTCTCCCAAACACATCCTATCAATTAATTGCTTTTTATTGATAAAAATAATCTAATTTCCAATAAGGGACTCTTCCAAAGCTCATCCAAAGAAGAAAAAATCCTCAGATTTTAAATGATAGAATTTGAAGCAGGATAGGAAGTGAGAGAAATAGGAATAATTCTCCTTAACTAAATTATTTTCTTTTAATGTATGTAACATCAGAGTAAGCTGCATTACAAATCATCTATCATGAATAAAAATTTAGTTATAAATGAAGATTTGATCATATTTTTAACTCATGGAGAAATGTGGTTGTCAAAAAAGTTGAACAGGTCTCACTTTGTGAAAGAGCATAGGCACTAAGTTAGTGTTTTCACTGTGCACAGACAATATTATGAAGATAATTTTTGACATAAATAGAAGACACTGGGAGACCAGAATCACTCAGTCTTTTTTTTTTAATAGCTTTCAGTCAGCTCATGTTAAGAAATAATAATTTAAACTATGATTACTATTTATTACGGGACAACCACTAACTCTTGTGAGAAAAATATCCTACCGTAACATGGAACCTGAACATTACTTTTATTTGTGAAAAGATAAATCAATTTTTAAAAAAATATGTGTTTCTTTTAGATAACCTTTACTATCAAATGAAGAGTAAATACTTGTCTTCAGCCAAATATGAGAAATTAATGGAAAATCTTTAACATATTCAGCACTATGGTTCATGTTTGTTCTTTGAAAAAAAAATTTCTCTTTGACATTTTTACTGTTGTTCAGTTATAGTTGTCCCCATTTTCCCATCATTTTTGTCCCCAGCACTGCCTACTCTTGCCCCCATTTCAATCTTCTCCCCTTTTGTCTTTGTCCATGGGTCCTTCAAACATCTTCCTTGACTTGACCTTTCCCCTTTTTCCTGTTACCATTCTCCCTTCTCCCCTCTGGTCACTGTCAGTTTGTTTTTTTATTTCCATGTCTCTGGCTTTATTCTGCTCACTTGTTTGTTTTATTCATTAGGTCCCACTTATACATGAGATCTTTCACCTCATGGCTTATTTCACTTAGCATGCTTTCCACTGCCATACATGTTGTCAAGATGGATAGGAACTCCTTTTTTCTTTCTTCTGGGTAGTATTCCATTGTGTAGATGTACCACAGTTTTTTGATCCACTCACTGACTGATGGGTACTTAGGCTATTTTCAGCACTTGGATGTTGTAAATAATGGTGTTATGAACATTGGGGTGCATATGTTCTTTTGAATTGGTATTTCAGGGCAGGGTTCTTAGGGTATAATCCCAACAGTGGAATTTCTGAGTCAAAAGTCAATTCCATTTTTAGTTTTTTGAGGAAATTCCATACTATTTTCCACAGTAGCTTCACCAGTCTGCTTTACCATCAACAGAATACTAGGGTTTTCTTTTCTCCACAACCTTGCCAGCACGTGTGTGTTGATTTGTTTATTATGGCCATTCTGACCAGTGTGAATTGATATCTCATTGTGGTTTTAATTTGAATCTCCTGATGGTTAGTGATGTTAAGAATTCTTGCATATGTCTCTGGGCCATCTGTATGTCCTCCATGGAGAACTGTCTCTTCAGGTCTTTTGACCATTTTTTAATTGAACTTTTTGTCTTCCTGGAATGGAGTCCTGTGAGTTCTTTATATATTTTGGAAATCAGGCCCTTGTCTGAGGTATCCTTGGCAAATATGTTTTCCCATATGTTTGGTTCCTTTTTCATTTTGTTAATGTTTTATTTAGCTGTGCAGAAGTTTTCTAATTTGATATAGTTCTACTTGTTTATTCTTTCCCTTAAGGCTATTGCTCTAGGGAACATATTGGTGCAAATATTGATGCATGGAATATCTGAGGATTTTCCTGCCTATATTATCCTCTAGGACTTTTATGGTGTCATGACTCTATTTAAATCTTTTATCTAACTTGGGTTTATTTTGTTTATGGAGAAAAATTATTTAAAAACTAATTCAAATATGAGACTTGAGTATATGTAATTTGACAGTATTGTAATACTGTACATTATAATATCCAATATCCTTATCATATTACTATAAATTGTGTAAAAAACCTTCTAAGCAGAAACGAACATACCCACAGAAACACATAAAACATGTATATTTTATGCTTGTATTTTTAGAATACATGATTTTTAGTACACATTTCCCTTATGTAACACATACATATGCTTTTTATTATCATCATCTAATGTCAATGGCAGAGTGAGGAATGAAGTTTAGGAAATTTATGAAATCGGTATAAGGTCAATATTCAGAAATCAAAGGCATTTCTGTATACCAACAATGAAATATTAGACAAAAATCAGGACAAAAAATCCCATTTTATATAGCAATAAGAAATATAAAGTACCTAGGAATAAGCCTAACCAAGGAAGTAAAAGACCTGTACTCAGAAAACTACACAACACTGAAGAAAGAAATTAAGGAAGACACAAACAAATGGAAGCATATACCATGCTCATGGATTGGAAAAATTAGCATCATCAAAATGTCCATACTATCCAAAGCAATTTATAGATTCAATGCAATCCCTATTAGAGTACCCATGACATATTTCACAGATATAGAACAAACATTCCAGAAACATGGAACATAAATGACTCCAAATAGCTGCAGCACTTTTGAGAAAGAAGAACAAAGCAGGAGGGATCACAATACCTGATATCAAACAGGCCACTGTAATAGTGGCGTTACAAGGCCACTGTAATCAAAACCACCTGGTACTGGCATAAGAACAGACACATAGATCAATGGAACAGAATAGAGAGCCCAGAAATAAACCCAAGTCTCTATGGTCAATTAATATTTGACAAAGGAGGTAGCAGCATAAAATGGAGTAAAAATGCCTCTTCAACAAATGGTGTGGGGAGAGCTGGACAGCTATATGCAAAAAAATAAAACTGGATCACCAACTTACACCATACACAAAAATAAATTCAAGGAGGATAAAAGACTTAAATATACGTTGTGACACCATAAAAGTCCTAGAGGAAAACAGTGTACTTGTTTTCACCCTCCTTGACCTGTAAGAAGCCAGTGGAAATCACTCTCAATCAATAATTCTTTTGCCTTAAAGACAGCACTGTTTTTACTAGTTTTTCTCTTATGTCCCAGAACATTTATTATTGTTTAATAGCGTACTTTGTTTTGTTTTGTTTTTTTTCCATTACAAATGATCTGGTTCTTTGTCTGTTATACTTTAAATTTTAGCCTCACATTTTATTAAGAGATAGCTGAGTTCTGCTTTCTGCTGTGCAAAAAAGTAGTCTTCCACATTTCCACTCCATACCTCTTCTTTCTGCTAGGTCCCAAACACAACCCAAATCTCTGGGCTCAGTAGAAACAAATAAAATAGAATTGAGAGATAAAGAAAATGTCTAGTCACCATGTGTTCAGAATTTCCTTGCTTTACTCCTAGGGAAAAATCTCTTCTAACTTTCCTCTTACATCATTCTTAATTCATCTATGTTCTCCACATGACTCCTAAAAATCAATTACTTAAAAAAGTAAAAGGAGGAGGAGAAGGAGGAGGAAGAAGGATCATTAAAAACTGCCATCTTCTATTTCAGATCTTAAAGCCCTGAATTAACTTGCTATTGATCTTACTACTGAAAAATCTTTAGAAAAACAAATGGCCATTAAGGTTCCAGGTATGAAAGTTATCTCTGGAATTCTTGATCACCTTATACTCATATCTTACCATCTTCTCCCCCAAGTATCCTCATTCTTATGCCCTTCCAATTGTTCCATTACTGTTGTTTTCACAGAGCTCTTCTGTCCCCTTCTCAAACTTGAAAGTCTCTGATAAACAGCTGGCTTGTCTTTCTCTTTCCTTATCCCCTGCAAGAAAACACTCACAAGTTCCAGTGTGCACTCATGGGATTCTGGTTTTTTTTTTTTTTAATATTTTATTTATTTATTTATTTATTTATTATTTGATACATTTATTGATTATGCTATTACAGTTGTCCCATTTCCGCGCCCCTTCACTCAACTCCATCCTGCCCACCCCCTCCCTCCCACATTCCCCCCATATAGTTCATGTCCATGGGTCATACTTATAAGTTCTTTGGCTTCTACATTTCCTACACTATTCTTACCCTCCCCCTTGTCTATTTTCCACCTATCATCTATGCTATTTATTCTCTGTATCTTTCCCCCCTCTCTCCCCCTCCCAATCCCCTATTGATAACCCTCCATGTGATCTCCATTTCTGTGGTTCTGTTTCTGTTCTAGTTGTTTGCTTAGTTTTCTTTTGTTTTGGTTTTAGGTGTGGTTGTTAATAACTGTGAGTTTGCTGTCATTTTTACTGTCCATATTTTTTATCTTCCTTTTCTTAGGTAAGTCCCTTTAACATTTCATATAATAAGGGCTTGGTGATGATGAACTCCTTTAACTTGACCTTATCTGAGAAGCACTTTATCTTCCCTTCCATTCTAAATGATAGCTTTGCTGGATACAGTAATCTTGGATGTAGGCCCTTGCCTTTCATGACTTGGAATACTTCTTTGCAGCCCCTTCTTGCCTGAAAGGTTTCTTTTGAGAAACCAGCTGACAGTCTTATGGGCACTCCTTTGTAGGTAACTGTCTCCTTTTCTCTTGCTGCTTTTAAGATTCTCTCCTTCTGCTTAATCTTGGGTAATGTAATTATGATGTGCCTTGGTGTGTTCCTCCTTGGGTCCAGCTTCTTTGGGACTCTCTGAGCTTCCTGGACTTCCTGGAAGTCTATTCCTTTGCCAGATTAGGGAAGTCCTCCTTCATTATTTGTTCAAATCAGTTTTCAATGTTTTGTTCTTCCTCTTCTCCTTCTGGCACCCCTATAATTCGGATGTTGGAACATTTCAAGATGTCCTGGAGGTTCCTAAGCCTTTCCTCATTTTTCCGAATTCTTGTTTCTTCATTCTTTTCTGGTTTGCTGTTTCTTTCTTCCTTCTGGTCCACACCATTGATTTGAGTCCCAGTTTCCTTCGCATCACTATTGGTTCCCTGTACATTTTCCTTTGTTTCTCTTAGCATAGGCTTCATTTTTTCATCTACTTTTCGAACAAATTCAACCAATTCTGTGAGCATCTTAATAACCAGTGTTTTGAACTGTGCTTCCGATAGGTTGGCTATCTCTTCCTCGCTTAGTTGTATTATTTCTGGAGCTTTGAAGTGTTCTGTCATTTGGGCCATTTTTTGGGGGGTCTTGGCGTGTCTGTTACTTTAAGGGGCGGAGCCTTAAGTGTTCACCTGGGCAGGGTAATGCTGGTTGCTGCCCTGTGATGCTGCATGTGGGGGAGGGGCCGAGAGGGAGCAATGGCGCCTGCTCCACTCTCCCCTGGGTTTCAGCCACTCCCTCTGCTTCCCACAATCAAATTGGGCCCCTCTGGTGCTGGTTCCCAAGTGGGTGGGCTTGTGCACGCCCTAGGCCCCTGTGGGTCTCTCCAACCACCTCTCCTGTGAGGCTGGGAGTCTCTCCTGCTGCTGCCCCAACCCCCACGGGTGTTTTCAATCAGAGGCTTGAGGCTTTATTTCCCTGTGCTGGAGCCCTGGGTTATGCGGTCTGCTTCGCTCCCCCCTTCATCCCGGTTTATCTGTGCGCGAGTGTGGGGCCGTGGTGTGCTACCCACGCTCTGCCTTCCCCATTCTCCACCACTCTGAGTCCAGCCCTGTTGGTTTATCTGCGCGAATGTGGGGCCGCAGAGTCTGCTAGTGGTCAGACTGCCTGCCCCATTCGTCCCACACTCTGCCAGTCTCAGTCCCGCCACAGCAACTTGAGTCCTCTCCGCCCCAGCTGCCCGTCTCCACCCCTCCTACCAGTCTGGATGAATATTTATTTTTTATTTACTTGGTGTCGGACTTCCTTGCCGTTCGATTATCCGTCAGTTCTGGTTGTGTGAGGAGGCGCATTGTGTCCACCTACGCTGCCATCTTGGTTCTCCCCGGGATTCTGTTTTAAGAAGGAATTCAGTATGTGCTCAGTGAAGGAATAACAGAAAACTTAAAGCAAATGATGACTGAGAAAGGACATTAATATAAAAGGTGATAACCATTACATTTTCTAAGTGGGATATAAACCAAAATGTTTTTTTTCTTTTTTATTTTTAATATATTTTATTGATTATGCTATTGCAGTTGTCCCAGTTTTTCTCCTATTTATTCCCCACTGCCCTGAACCCCCCTCCTACCAACATTCCTCCACCTTAGTTCATCTCCATGGGTTGTACTCATAAGTTCTTTGGCTTCTCCATTTCCAATACTATTCTTAACCTCCTCTGTCTATTTTGTACCTATCATTTATGCTTCTTATTCCCTGTGACTTTTCTCCCATTCACCCCTTTACCCCTACCTGCTGATAACCGTTCATGTGTTCTCTGTTTCTGTGAATCTGTTCCTATTCTATTTGCTTTTTGTTTTTTTTTTTTAGGTTCAGGTGCTGATAGTTGTGAGTTTGTTGTCATTTTACTGTTCACAGTTTTGATCTTCTTCTTTTTGTTACATTAGTCCCTTTAACATTTCATATAATAAGGACTTGGTGATGATGAACACAACCCAAACACAACCCAATTCCCATTATTTATTTATTTATTTATTTATCTATTTATTTATTTATTTAAGTCTCAGCATACCTGTTATGTAGTAAAGGGCAGAGCCTTAGGTATTCACCAGGGTGGGGAAACCCACATTGGTGCCTTGTGGTGCTGTATGTAGAAAAGTGGTATGAGAGGGGACAATGCCACTTGCTGGGCTCTCAGCTAGCTTTCAGTCACTGCCTCTGCTACCCACAAGCAAATTGGGCCCTTCTGGTACTGATTCCCAGGTGGGTGGGATTGTGTATATTCTATGACCCTGTGACTCTCCAAGGAACTCTCCTGTGAGGCTTGGTGTTTCTCCTGCCACCACAACTTCCACAGGATTTTACAATCAGAGGTTTTGAGGCTTTATTTCCCCATGCTGGCATCATGGGTTGAGTGGTCTGTCCTGCTCCCCAGTTGTTCCTCCCAGTTTATCTGCATGCAGACTTGGGACTTCCTGGTCCTCCATCCACTGCCTTGCTGCAAGTCCTCTCCATCCTGGCTGCCTGTCTCTGCCCCTCCTACCAGTCTGGATGAATGTTTCTTCTTTAACTCCTTGGTTGTCTGACATTCATACAGTTTGATTTTCTGGCAGTTCTGGTTATTTTTTATCTTTAAATTTGTTGTTGTCCTTGTTTGGGTTGTGGGAGGACTCAAAGTGTATCTACTATGCATCCATGTTGGCTTGAAATCTAAACCAAAATTTTCAATTCCATTTAAAAATAATCACCAAAGTGACTCACATATAATTTAAATAAACATGTCAAAGTAAAACATTATTGCAGTTTTTTAACCTTTGACATTGAAAGGGAAAGGAGCTTGCCTCCCAAAAATATGCCATTTGGGATATTGTTTATTTTAACCTGGTTATTTTTAAGAAATAGAAGACTCAGAGAGAACTTTGATACCTGCCTAAAGGAATTCAGATGGAAGAACCAGTTTCAGGAAGGGGAACTCAAAATATTCACCTTAGCACTTATGAATTAAGTGGCAGACGGGAGTGATTCAAGCACATCTGTGTGTTAGATTCTTCTCTCTGGCACATTGTTTGTGGGTGGGCCTGGCAACAATCTGTTTACTATTTTCTCTTTGTCATCTTCCTTTGAATTGTGTGCTTTCCATTTGAAATCCCTGACTCTTGCCACCTTCTCCTTTGCACAAAGTATATAAGCTGCAACTGCCCAATGTGTCCTGGAATTTCTTCTTATATAAGTCCTTATATGTATGGGCATATGTAAAAAAATTGGGTAATTTTCTTCTACTAATTTGACTCATGTTAATTTGTTATTGTAGTTACAAGACCTTAGAAAGGTAGGAGGAAAATTATTTTTTGCTCCAACATAATCCTTTCCATCAGCAGCAACACTAGGCAGTATTATCCATGTTAATTATATTTGTACTTTAAGTCAGTTGAAGGAAGAACTGGCAATTTTATTTCAGACTGTACTTTTGAAACTGAATGCAAGTCCAGCTGCCTGCTGCAAGAAAAGCCAAACTCATGAGA
Organism: Desmodus rotundus; assembly: GCF_022682495.2. Lineage (NCBI taxonomy): Eukaryota > Metazoa > Chordata > Mammalia > Chiroptera > Phyllostomidae > Desmodus > Desmodus rotundus. The sequence goes on from NC_071394.1 coordinate 62,965,679, forward strand.
CAGGTGCTGGTGAGAAGGACGAGTGTACTGAAGTTCTGGCCATCTGAGAAGATGGGCAGTGTAGGGGGGTTCTTGCCCCAAAGCCCATCTTTTTTTTAAAATTTTTATTGTTATTCAATTACAGTTGTATGTCTTTTCTCCCCATCCCTCCACCCCACCCCAGCTGAACCCACCTCCCTCCCCAACCTCCACCCTCCCCCTTGATTTTGTCCATGTGTCCTTTACAGTAGTTCCTGTAATCCCCTCTTCCCACTGTCTCCACCCCACTCCCCCCTGGATGAAACTGGAGAGCATTATGTTAAGTGAAATAAGCCAGGCGGTGAGGGACAAATACCATATGATCTCACCTTTGACTGGAACATAATGAATAGAAGAAAAAAGCAAACAAAATATAACCAGAGACATTGAAGTTAAGAAAAATATAACAATAGCCAAAGCCCATCTTAACATTTCAATTCAGGGGAAGGTTTTTATCAGGAGGGAGAGGGGCAGTAGAAGAACGAAATCAGGGGAAGGGGTTGTGGATGTGCAGGCTGTGTTCTTGCTGGTCCTGATAGAGATATTTAATGTTAGCTTACAAGAATTGGTCAGTATCAGCAATCCATTTTAGGCTCAGACAGGATCCAGAACAGCTGGTTTCTTCAGTACCCTAAAAAAAAAAAAAAAAAAAAGGCTGTTAGTGAATTATGGCAGGCATGACTAAGCAGGCATTTGTTTTAAAACGTGTTCAGTTCTCAACCAGGAAAAAGTATAGTTTGTTACATGTTATTTAATAAAGAATGTTATTTTGTTAGTTAGCGTAAGTTTTTGAGGCGGATATGTGGAATTATAGGCTGTGCAGGATGTCTTTCCATAGGCCTTTATAGAGGTCTTCATGGTCACCATTCTTGAGTTGGCAGCCTGGGCTTTTTGACAACTGAATTCTGTGGTTGTGAGGTCAGGCTGCTTCCTAGGCACACATAGGACCTGAAATGTGTGAACTATTACTAAAAAGTATAACATGTTCATTCCCTGTTACACTTTGCCCTTTGTAAGAGAAGAAGATTGTTGCAACTGCTCAGGCAGGTGAAATTCCATTTCCAATGAAGAATCCTGTCTTCATATGAGACATAGAATATATTTGTAGACAAATGTAGACCTATTCACTCTATGATAATATGTTCCAATTCAGGCTGTATATATGATAAATGTATGAGTATAAAACATGACACTTTTTAAATTAAACTGATGAAATGCATTTTTCATTAAAATCAGAGAATTTTGCAAAATTAACTAAATCTCAAAAAATCCATCTGGTTTACTATTGAAGATGCATGTTTAAAAAGTGAAAATGCTGATTATGTTCCAGTTAAAGGTGAGATCATATGGTATTTGTCCCTCACCGCCTGACCAGAGACATTGAAATTAAGAACAATGTAATAATGGCCAGAGGGGAGTGGGGAGGGGATAGTGGGGAGAGGGGTCTACAGGAGCTACTATAGGGGACACAAGGACAAAATCAGGAGGGAGGGTGGAGGTGGAGGGGAGGGATTGGCTGGGGTGGGGTGGAGGGATGGGGAGAAAATGCAGACAATTGTAACTGAATAAAATTTTAAAAAAAATTTTAAAAAGAAAGGAAGACCAAAAGGAAATATAAATACTTTATGACTTTCACCAATAAATAAGAAGCTATTTAAAGACCAAAAAACTTAAAATGCAGAAACTATATTTGGTTTCTACCAATATTTTCAATTTGTAAATGTTGATGACTAGAAATGTAACAATTGATGTTGCTTAATTGCTAAGTGAATGAACTTTTTACTTTTTGTTAACAAAAGTAGTTTTTAAACTTCTTGTCACAAGTAGAGGATTGGTGAGGTTCTCCCTCAGAAATCTACAGAGTAATTTAAAAAATAATAAAAGGATAAAAGTCAACATCTGTAATGAAATTAAACAAACATCAACCCAGCTGTGTAACCTGACCGCACATGGTCTGAGAGTGAGAGATCTGCCTTTGTTTTACCCCTGTATTTATTCTGTTAGTAAGCTCTACCACAGCTGGATACTTTATTCACTGAGGTGTCCTAAGTACATAGGATGATGTCTTACATGTAGTAGATATTAAATAAATATTTGTTTGGTGATCGAATACATGGGAGAGATTTCATATAGTATCTCAAGAGAAAGCATCCAAAAAAGTAGCAGTTGTCACAATTAATTATGTGTTAGTATGTTTGCCTAATTATCATTAAAAGTATAACATTTTAATACTGAGAATTCATGAACTAGAAATTCACATGCTGGAAATAAAATATAGCAGAAACAACTTAAATTAAAAAGTGTTTTTTCGATATGGGGGGAAGATGGTGGCAACATAGGTGGGAGCGGAATCCACTTCCCCTCAGCGCCAGGGAAATACCTAGCTGATCTGAGGAGCAGAGTGAACAGCCAACAGTATTCCAGCATATACGAAGATCAGAGACCAAAGATAGAGGACATTGAAAGATCTGACGGTAAGAAGAGTGCTCAAGGACAATAAGGTCCACGGGACCCAGGAACGCGCGGTACAAGGGCAGCAGAAGCGCCTGCCCTGGCGCAGGGGCTGCTGCAGGAGTCTTGGGAGAGGGCCAGGCTGCGCTGTGAGCAGCCAGGTGCTTGATTGGGCCAGGGGAGCTTGAAAAGGAGGAATTTCTCAAAAAGAAAAAGAAAATAGAGACACTCAGGGGCTAGTTAGAGAACTCTCGGTAGCCGAGGCCCCTGGCGACCCTCCCCCCTCCGCCCCTGGACTGCGAGGGGGGGGGGATAAACAGCACAAAAAGTGAGGGCGCTCAGCCGAGGTCCGGTCATGCGTGAAGATTAGCGAACGGGGCCCATACCTGAAACTCCGGAGGGGTGCCCACACCTGAGGCTAGCTGCTCCACCCACAGGCCCAAAACCTCGGAACCGAGTGCCGCGTGATTCAGTCCCAGGGCGGCCCCGCCTGCCCGAGAGACTCAATCCCAGGGCGGCTGGATCGGGCCCCCAAACACAGAACTTCAGGCTCGGCGGGGCGCTCACCAAGCACAGGGCCGGCTGGGTGCGCGTTTTCAAAACACAAAGCTGCTGGCGAGTGTCCTAACCCCAAGGCGGCTGAACCTGCCGCCTGCGCGCTAGCGTCCCAAGCCCGGGTGGCTCGATTGGTCGGCGGACTGCTTTGGGTTTGTGACGGTATTTTGTGCTCAGGGCACAAATCCTTCCAAACACCCACTCCCGTTGCACAGACAGGACACCAGCAGAAATAACCTGACCCGTTTAAAGCCAACAAAAGATTTTTTTTTTTATCCTTTTTCTTTTTTTTCCTTTCCCCCTGAATTCCTTCTTCCTCTCTCTTTTTTTCTTTTTTTTCATTCCTTCTTCCTCCCATCCTTTACCATTTTTATGTCTTCTTCCGGCCTTCTTTTATCTATTGCTATGTTTTATTTTTTGTTAAAATTCCTTCTTATCTTGCCTCTGATCTTTCTTTATTACTTCTTCCCTCCTTCCTTCCTTTCCTCCTTTCCTATTTCCTTTTTCCCTCCTTCCCATCTTTGTTTTGTTTTTTTTTTGTGTTTTTTTTTCTTTCTTTTCTTTCTCCCCCCCTTTTCTCTTTTTCCCACAGGTGAGACAACAAAACCTGGAGTGCTGAAAAGACTAGAGTTAGACCCTGTTAAACACATAAACGTCAGCTCAAGACCAGTGAGCACAGGAGAGTAAGGAGACAGCACCACCGAATCCCATTGGCATTCTACCATAGAAGTTCATATCATAAATCCAGGGAGTCAGAACAAAGCAATTTAAGAAGCAGAGGCCAACAAGAAGAGCCTCACAAAAAATGGGAAGACAAAGAAACAATTCCCAAATGAAAGGAAAGGAGGAAGTCTCAGAAAGAATACTAACAGAAAAAGAGGCAAGTCAACTATCAGATACTGAGTTCAAAGCAATGGTCATCAAGAAGATCACTGAGCTCTCTGAGCTCAAAGAGAACTACCAGAAACTACAAGGAAACTACAATGAACTCACTGCAAACTATATAAACATGAAAAAGGAAATAGAAAATATCAACAAGAGCCAAGAGGAAATGAAGAATACAATTTCTGAATTGAAGAACACAGTAGAAGGAATGAAAAGCAGACTTGATGAAGCAGAGGATCGGATCAGCGAGCTGGAGGATAAAGTAGAAAAAAACACCCAGAAAGAACAAGAAAAGGAAAAGAGGCTCAGAAAGAATGAAGAGGCAATAAGGGAAATGCAGGACAACATGAAACGTAACAATATCCGTATAATAGGAATACCAGAAGGAGAAGAAGAAGAGCAAGGGATAGAAAACCTGTTTGAAAAAGTAATGATGGAAAATTTCCCTAATCTGAGGAGAGAAAAAGTCACCCAAATCCAGAAATCACAGAGAGTCCCAAACAAGAGGAACCCAAAGAGACGCACTGCAAGACACATCATAATTAAAATGGCAAATTTCCAAGACAAAGAGAGGATCTTAAAGGCAGCAAGGGAGAAAAAGGAAGTAACATACAAGGGAGCCCCAATAAGGTTAGCAACTGACTTCTCAATGGAAATGTTCCAAGACAGAAGAGAATGGCAAAAAATATTCCAAGTACTGAGAACCAGAGGCCTGCAACTAAGACTACTTTACCCAGAAAGGCTCTCAATCAAGATAGAAGACCAAATAAAGAGTTTCCCAGACAAAAGAAGTCTAAAAGAATACAGCTCCACCAAACCAGTTCTGCAAGAGATGCTAAAGGGACTGCTTTAAGGAAAGGAAGGAAAAGAGAAAGACAGAGGAACACAGGTAGGAAATAATGGCAATGAATAACTACCTATCGATAATAACCTTAAACGTAAATGGATTAAATGCTCCAATCAAAAGACATAGAACAGCTGAATGGATAAGAAAACATGACCCACACATATGCTGCCTACAAGAAACCCATCTCAGGACAAAAGACTTACACAGACTGAAAGTGAAGGGCTGGAAACAAATTTTCCAAGCAAACGGACAGGAAAACAAAGCAGGTGTAGCAATACTCATATCAGACAAAATAGACTTCCAAAGAAGGGCCATAAAGAGAGACCCAGAAGGTCACTTCATAATACTCAAAGGAAGAATCTACCAAGAAGACATAAACATTGTAAATATATATGCACCCAACATAGGAGCACCCGAATACATAAAGAAAATCTTGGAGGATTTCAAGAAAGATATTGACAGCAACACAATTATAGTAGGGGATTTTAACACCCCACTATCAAAAATGGACAGGTCTTCCAAATAGAAGATCAACAAAGATATTGTGTCACTTAACAATACCCTAGAGGAAATGGACTTAACTGATATATACAGAGCTTTTCATCCCAAAGAAGCAAAATACACATTCTTTTCAAGTGTCCATGGAACTTTTTCAAAGATAGACCACATGATAGGACACAAAGCAAGCCTCAACAAATTCAAGAAAATTGAAATCATATCAAGCATCTTCTCTGACCACAAGGGTCTGAAACTAGAAACCAACCCCAAGAGTAAAAAACCCAAAACACTCAAAAACATGGAGACTCAATAGCATGGTATTAAACAATGAATGGGTCAAGAACGAGATTAGGGAAGAAATCAAAAACTTCCTGGAAACAAATGAAAACGAACTCACAACAACCCAAAACCTATGGGACACAACAAAGCTAGTCCTGAGAGGGAAGTTCATAGCAATACGGGCCTACCTTAAGAAGTTAGAAACAGTTCAAACAAACAACCTAACCCTATGCCTACAAGAACTGGAGGTACAACAACAAAGACAGCCCAGAGCAAGCAGAAGGAAGGAAATAACCAAGATCAGAGCAGAACTAAATGACATAGAGACTAAAAGCACAATTCTAAGGATCAATGAATCCAGAAGCTGGTTCTTTGAAAAGATAAACAAAATCGACAAGCCTTTAAGTAGGCTTATCAAGAAGAAAAGAGAGAGGATCCAAATAAACAGAATTAGAAATGAAAGTGGAGAGATTACAACTGATACCACAGAAATACAAAGGACCGTAAGAAATTACTATGAAGACCTGTATGCTAAGAAATTTGAAAACCTAGATGAAATGGACACATTTCTAGAAAAATATAATCTTCCAAAACTGACTGAAGAAGAAGCAGAACACCTGAACAGACCAATATCAGCAAAGGAAATTGAAGCAGTCATCAAGAAACTCCCATCACACAAAAGCCCTGGACCAGATGGTTTCACAGGAGATTTCTACAAAGCATTTAAGGAAGAACTAACCCCTATCCTTCACAGACTATTCAAAAAAATCCAAACTGATGGAAGACTCCCAAACTCTTTTTATGAAGCCAACATCATCCTAAACCCAAAACCAGATAAAGACACAACGAAGAAAGAAAACTTCAGGCCAATATCGCTGATGAACATAGACGCTAAAATTCTCAACAAAATATTAGCAAACCGCATCCAGCAATATATTAAAAAGATCGCCCACCATGACCAAGTGGGATTCATCCCAGGGATGCAAGGATGGTACAATATTCGCAAATCAAAAAACAAAATACATCACATCAACAACAGCAAAGACAAAAATCACATGATCATATCAATAGATGCGGAAAAAGCGTACGATAAGATACAGCATCCATTTCTGATAAAAACACTCAGCAAAGTGGGAATAAAGGGAGCAGTCCTCAACATAATTAAGGCCATAAATGAGAGACCTAAAGCCAACATCACACTCAATGGAGAAAAACTTAGAGCTTTCCCACTAAGATCAGGAACTACACAAGGATGCCCTCTCTCACAACTCCTATTCAACATAGTATTGGAAGTCCTAGCCACAGCAATCAGACAAGAAAAAGCAATAAAAGGCATCCAAATTGGAAAGGAGGAAATGAAACTGTCACTGTTTGCAGACGACATGATAGCGTACATGGAAAACCCTATAGACTCCACTCAAAAACTACTCGACCTAATAAATGAATTTGGCAAAATAGCTGGATACAGAGTCAATAGACAGAAATCAAAGGAATTCCTGTACACCAACAATGAAACTGCAGAAACAGAAATCAGGAAAAAAATCCCATTCGATATAGCAACAAGAAAAATAAAGTACCTAGGAATAAACCTAACCAAGGAGGTAAAAGACCTGTACTCAGAAAACTACACAACACTGAAGAAAGAAATTAAGGAAGATACAAACAAATGGAAGCATGTACCATGTTCATGGATTGGAAGAATTAACATCATCAAAATGGCCATACTACCCAAAGCAATTTATAGATTCAATGCAATCCCTATTAGAGTACCCATGACATATTTCACAGATATAGAACAAACACTGCAGAAATTCATATGGAACCATAAACGACCTCGAATAGCAGCAGCAATTTTGAGAAAGAAGAACAAAGCAGGAGGGATCACAATACCTGATATCAAACTGTATTACAAGGCCACTGTAATCAAAACATCCTGGTACTGGCATAAAAACAGGCACATAGACCAATGGAACAGAATAAAGAGCCCAGAAATAAACTCATATCTATACGATCAATTAATATTTGACAAAGGAGGCAGGAGCATAAAATGGAGCAAAATCAGTGTCTTCAACAGATGGTGTTGGGAATCTGGACAGCTACGTGCAAAAAAATGAAACTCTGTCACCAACTTACGCCATACACGAAAATAAACTCAAGATGGATAAAAGACTTAAATATAAGCCGTAACACCATAAAAGTCCTTGAGGAAAACATTGGCAGGAAAATCTCAGACATTCCACACAGCAACATCCTCACAGACACATCCCCTAAAGCAAGGGACATAAAGGAAAGAACAAACAAATGGGACCTCATCAAAATAAAAAGCTTCTGCATGGCTAAAGAAAACAGCACCAAATTACAAAGAGAACCAACAATATGGGAAAACATATTTGCCAATGATACCTCAGACAAGGGCCTGATCTCCAAAATATATAAAGAACTCACACAACTCCACTCCAGGAAGACAAACAACCCAATTAAAAAATGGGCAAAGGACTTGAACAGACACTTCTCCAAGGAAGACATACAGAGGGCCCAGAGACATATGAGAAGAAGCTCAACATCACTAGCCATCAGAGAGATGCAAATTAAAACCACAATGAGGTATCATCTCACACCAGTCAGAATGCCAACATAAACAAATCCACAAACAAATGTTGGAGAGGATGTGGAGAAAAGGGAACCCTCATGCACTGTTGGTGGGAATGCAGCCTGGTGAGGCCACTGTGGAAAACAGTATGGAATTTCCTCAGAAAACTAAAAATGGAACTCCCCTTTGACCCAGTAATTCCGCTGCTGGGATTATACCCTAAGAACACTGAAACACCAATCCAAAAGAATCTGTGCACCCCAATGTTCATAGCAGCACAATTTACAATAGCTAAGTACTGGATGCAACCGAAGTGCCCATCAGCAAACGAGTGGATCCAAAAACTATGGTATATTTACACAATGGAATTCTGCGCAGCATAGAGAAAGAAGGAGCTTATACCCTTTGCAACAGCATGGATGAAACTGGAGAGCATTATGCTAAGTGCAATAAGCCAGGAAGTGAGGGACAAATACCATATGATCTCACCTTTATCTGGAACATAAGCTATAGAAGGAAAAAGCAAACAAAAGATAACCAGAGTCATTGAAGTTAAGAACAATCTAACAATAGCCAGGGCGGGGGTGGGGGGGTGGGGGCGGGGACAGTGGGTAGAGGGGATTACAGGAACTACTATAATGGACACATGGACAAAACCAAGGGGGAGGGTGGAGAGGGGGGAGGGAGGTGGGTTCAGCTGGGGTGGGGTGGAGGGATGGGGAGAAAAGGCATACAACTGTAATTGAATAACAATAAAATATATATATATATATATATATATATATACACACACACACACACACAAAAAGTGTTTTTTCATGTGTAATATTACTGTATTAAATTAAACAAAACATTAAAGAAATGTTCCTCTTAAAATGTTCCACTAATTCTATGAAAAATTATTCAATTTATTTTATCTGAAATATGACATGAAATTGTAAAGAAGTTATTAATTGTTTTCATTTAATGACTATTATATGTGTGTACATATATTTATACACTCTGACTTATAAATGTTGTTTGCAGACTAGTGCAGCACTGTGGAAAATAGTATGGAATTTCCTCAAAAACTATAAATGGAATTGCCTTTTGATTCAGCAGTTCCACTACTGGGATTATACCCTAAGAATACTGAAACACCAACTCAAAAGAACCTATGCACCCCAATGTTCATAGCTGCATTATTTACAATAGCCAAGTGCTGGAAACAGCCTAAATGCCCATCAGTAAATGAATGGATTAAAAAAAAATGGATAAAATTAATGGATTCTATTTACACAATAGAATACTACACAGCAGAAAGAAAGAAGGAAATCCTACCCTTCATGACAGCATTGATGAAAGTAAAGAGTATTGTGCTAAATGAAATAAACCAGGCAGTGAAAGACAAATACTATATGATCTTACCTGTAAGTAGAACCTAATCAACAAAACAAACAAGTGAGCAAAATAGAACCAGAGACATGGAAACTAAAAACAAACTGACAGTGACCAAAGGGGCGAGGGGAGGGATATAAAGTTGGAAAGAAGGAGAAGGGTCAAATCAAGGAACATATATAAAGGGCCAATGGACAAAAACAGTAAGGGGAGGTTTGAATGTGTGGAGTTGTGGGCAAGGCTGGTGAGAATAATAGGAGAAAATGGGGACAACAACAAATTTTTTTTTAAAGTGGCATTATTTGTGCTGGACCTTGTATAAAGAGCTCCTATGACTCTAGACATATATGCAGACACACACACTCACAAACAAAAACAAATGGGTAAAGGACTTAAATAGACATTCTCCAAAAAAAAACAAACCCAAAACAAATGGCCAATAAAGACATGAAAAGATGGTCACCATCACTAATCATCAGGAAAATGCAAATCAGAACCACAAGGAGATACCACCTCACACCTATTATAATGGCTATAATAAAAATAAAATAAAAATAAAAAGTGTTGTGAGTATGCAAAGGAATTGGAACCCCTGTGCACTGTTGATGGGAGCATAAAATGGTATGAAAATATGGAAAATTGTATGGTCATTCTTCAAAAAATTAAACATAAAAATACCATATTATCTCACAATTTCATTTTTGATGCATACCCAGAAAAAATAAAAGGAGAGACTCAAAAAGTGTAGTTTGAATATAAAACAGTTGACTTTTTAAGCAAAATATTTGCATTTAAATAATAGGAAAAAACACAATTCTTACTTGTAATACATTATATTGTAACCACATGAGCATAATATCCATATATACACTCCTATCTTTAGAAAACATCAGAAGATTTAGAGTCCTACAAATTAACTATCTTCAGCCTCTTAACCTCAATGTCTCTCTAATTCAGGAATTGAAAAGAATAGAAATAAAGAATTATTGATCAAGCCCCTACTGTCAGCACCCATTCTTTATAAATCATATTGTTCTACCATTTCCATCCAGCCCTCCTAGTCTTTCCCTGTTTTGTTTGACCATGAAAGTTCCTGGCTGCATATGTGTTTTATAGACAGAATGGTGCTTAATGATTAAGAAAAACATCACAGAAAAATATTACTCATATTATTATTATAAGAAGGTAAATAAAATGCTTAAAGAAGACAGAATTATCATTTGATGTTTTACATTAATATGGAAGGATGAAGTCAATGTTTCCTTACATAGATGACCAGAATTCTCTAAACCAGTCCGGTTGTGTTACATTTGGCCTCTGTTCTGAATGGTCTGAGTCAATGTTGCACCGGTTGCTAAACATTTTAATGTAGTTTCTTAAGGTAACTAATATTTTTAAATGTTTTTGAGACAACTAAGCCTTTATTGTACTAACTTGTGTATATGTGTGTTATGGATATCTTTGGATGAGTGCTATGGATTTCACAAAAGAAGAATTAAAGAAGGGGACTATAATTTCAGTGCCATAACTTCATGAAAAATAAACACTTAGTTGATTCTAATTCCTGCCTATTTTAATTATTTAACTTAATTTCTCCCTTTTATTTTTAAAGTCTTTATTGTGTCTGTCCATCAAAAGGTCACTAAGCATTCAATACATGTTGCTTCATTGGACAGATATCTTTAACCATGGGCAGCAATTAAAGAAGGAATTGCAAAAATTAGGTAAAATAGAAAATCACTGATAGGTATATAGAATAATAAGAAGAGTCATTATTAAATGAAAGGAAAAGGTAAGAATTTGAAATGTAACTGTGTCTTGTATATTCTTCAGGTCAAATCTTATCTCTTCCTGAAGATGACTTTTCCTGTAAACAACCTGCAGCCCTTCGTGCACATGCAGCCCAAGATGGCTATGAATGTGGACCAACACAAAATTGTAAATTTACTCAAAACCTATTTTTTGTTCATCAGTTTTTATTAGTGTTTGTGTATTTAATGTGTGGCTCAAGACAACTCTTCTTCCAGTGTGGACCAGAGACACCAGAAGTTTGGACATCCCTGTCAGTTATGTAGGAATTATTAATTTTAATAAAATGTGGTATACAAATAGGTCATAAATATCAATTTACATATGTCAAGTATTTTGAAATATAAAATATTTCAAGCAAAGTAAGTTAGAAAATACTTTAGTGAAGACAAAAATAAGATCTGCTTTATTTCCAACCTGGACTGGTTCACCCCTCCTTACCCAACCTGGTAGCCACCCCCAGCTCCCAAGAGGTTACCATATTGATGTCAAACTTTGTGTGGATACCTGATGGACATAGCACACTACAGCCCAGAACTCCTGGGCTCAAGTGATCCTCCTCAGCATTCCAAGTAGCTGGGACTACAGGCTGTGCCACTGAACATGGCAGATAAGATCTAATTTAGTTTATATGTTCATAAATTGTTAAAGGATATTAAATAAAATTTTGTGTTATTTCAATGTGCTCAACTCTTTCCAGAAGCCTTTGGAACTTGGAAAGTATGTAATTCCAAGCAAGTAATACATAAAGTAAAGACAGACTCTGAATACACATATGGTATTTCTGAAGAGATCATAGAACTTAAGTTTTATATACCCAAAAGGAAATTGACAGGAGGGTAAAACCAGTAGGTAGAGAATGGGAGTGGAGCATAGTGATATCACCTGCCCCCAATGTAAGAACAACTAACACCAAAAGCCACATTCCGATACTGTGAATATCTGCCCTGATAAGTACATCTCTGAGCACATAGAATGTGCTTCACAGATACTTGATGAATGAATGATTTCTTTGTTACAAATTTCAGTGTATTTATATTCAAGTGCAATATTATAAGAACACTTTTGTTTATACCAACGACTGTTAAAATGTATATATAGAATATATATATTATTTAACATTAATCACAATTGTAATTACATATTAGCATGACTAAAGACACATCCACAAGTAAGGGGCAGCCAAGAATAGTAGTATAATATGTTTTGGTTAGGGCCAAAATACTGGCCATTCATTCCAAAGAAATTCCAACATTTAAATGAATGTTACCAAACACTTTATTAACCAAATGATATTTTCCAGTTGAAATAAATAAAATTAAATAAAATTTAAAATATTTTATCATTAGAATCTTTATTCCTACTGATACTATTTATAAGACATTAACAGGCTACTATGAAACATAATTTAATAATTCTAAACAAGATAGAGAATTATGAAATAAATTGTAAAGCAACTTCATACCTCAAAAGTACTAAGTTTTTCTATCATTTTGGAAATAAAAAAACATAGTTTCTCTTTAGTGTCTTTCCATATCATGAAATAAGAGGCATTACAATTGTGATGCTTCTTATTTGTGTAATGCATTTTTATGGGACATGTTACATATTTTCAATGTAAATATTTACAAGGTAGAATTTTGCAAAGTATTACAGGGCTTAAACAAAAACCAGGTAAAGTAGCTGTCTTATCTAAAATGTCTATACTACTCTTTATGTTTTTAAAACTTTCAAGAAATTCTTCCATGTTTTAAGCAGCAATCTAAATTTTACTTTATTAAGCAAAAAGGAAGATATTCTTGGAATATTTAGCTTTGAAAAAAAAGAGAGGGGGAAGTTTAGTGACATGCAGAAATAATTTCTAAACTCTATACTTTTTCCCAGGTTGAATACATACATCCGTTCACTTAAATCAGTCAAAACAACACATTGGGTATTAAATATAGCATATCTGTATTAAAACTCACAGATCTACCTTTGCAGTCATTGTTAAGTCAGAGGCATGCCAAAAGACTCAGTTAAAATATTTTATCTATGGGCTTGTATGTACAGAAGTTTCCCAGTTTTGATGTTGTTACCATAGATAGTTAGCTAGTTATCAACAAAGAAAGAAAGCAAAGGGAATCGGATTTTGTTGAGCATAGTCAACCAGGGAGCATAAAACTACTTGTTTCACTAGGAAGCCATATCTTCATACACTTCTGGGGAACAGAGAAACACCCTGCCAAGAATTAACAACTTTCCCTTATCCTCTCCAGTAGTGGATTGTTGGGAGGAGCAGGAGGAAGTAAATACATGCACCATAGAAGTGAAATGATGAAAGAGGAGGTACTTGACTATAAAGTCTTGTCAGTCTAACTTGGGAAAGGAATCAGTTAACTAGGGAGTGGACCCATCAGAGGCCCAAAAGTTTGAGAAGTTGATTGGTTATTTTGAAAAGCTCCTTGACCTTTGCAAGCCAGAGATAATATAATCCAAAGGAACGAAGAAAAACTCTCTCTCTCTGGGGAATCCATGTTCACCCTGCTCTTCCCATATTTTCTCCATAGTAACACTGCCAGTCTAGCTGCCACACAGCTGGCAGCTGCAGGGTCTAAAAATGCAGGCTCCAAGAGGGAACCTAGATGGAGCAGCATAGCCAGGAACAGTGCTAAGCTACCTTGTTGTGGGCTGAGACCACAAAGCAGCCACTTGAAGAATCTGAAGGACTAAGCTTTAATTTGGCACAGCACCTCTGGACACTGGTCTTTGTTTTGGACTTGCTGAAGACATGGCTGGACTCTTCACATAGCAGGATGAACAGAAATGTAACATAGGGGCTTCCTTCTATTTCAACCTGAATAATTCTTGCTGCACAGTTTCATGCTTGGGTCTATGAAATGCTTTTCTTGGAATCCCATTAAAAGCCCCAATCCACCAGTGGAATGTGACTCCTCCAGACCAAAAGCTTGTCTGGAAAACTCTACCTGTCATCTCCCTGCAAAGGGATGATATTTAGCATTCATAAATCAGCATCTCATCATTTAATACTAAGGAGACATTAGGCATCCAAACCTGTGGCAATGATCTTGGTTACACAGGCCTATGTAAAGGATTTTTGTTTCCTCTGGGTGCTGAAGTCCTTATTTAAAATTGTCCCTTCTTATCACCATTATGCAATTTAACATGTCAGTTTTGAGGAGGGCCATGAAACTGCTTAGGTTTGGATTGTTAAGGGCATTGAAATTCAAAAATATAAAAATCAAGAACACCAGAAAGTATATTTGTCTTACCTCATTTGAATTTGCAGCAATTGGGAAGGGTTGTCTTGTAATATCTCCATTAGAAGAAAAATCATCCTTAGGAGTACAAATCAGATTTTGATTATCTTGTATATCAGACAAAGATAGCTTTCAAATCAGCAGCAAGGGACAACTTTTCATGTTTGGCTGCCTTGTTCTTTTAAAGTTGTTTCTTACAACATTTTGCAAGTCAGGGCTTTGGAATCCATTAGTTAAACCCTCTGAGACAAAGGATTAAGTCCAGCAGTTGAAACAGTAGATATAGGAGTAACATTTCAATGTAAAAGATATCTAGGATCAAGCTATATATTAAATTTCCTCAACAAAAACCAAGTTGGGATTAAATTGTATCCTATAATAAATAACAACCCTTAACTCAAAATTGATTGTTTTATATATTTCCAGTTAAAGTGAGTTTGACTGTACTTTTTCAGCTGACTTTGCTTCTGTTTCTGAAATGGCACAGCTTTCAAGAATACTCTTAAGAAGAAATTAATGCTTTTAGCTGTGTGTTTTGATGACTCAGCAAAAACATAGCTGAGCTGATTACACCTCCTGGAGCTCAAATCCACTATCTAATGAAGTATTTCCATGTCTCTTGGCAAGAAAAAGAATAACAGAATGTTCTCCTAAGTTAACAACATATGAAGGCAGAAGATGGGTCTTCCTTTATTGCAATTTCTCTTTAGATATGTTTATATTTTTTAGTATAACTCCAACATATTTTAAAAGGTTTTAGAAACTACCTACAAATACTGAATATTGATGACAGCGTCTCTCACCAGCTATATTATATGCCTTTGAGAAATTCTTTTTTATTTTACAAGTGAATCAGTTATTTAAAAATAGCACATACTATATTATAATAATGGATATTCATTTCAAATTTTGACAATATTACATAAAATTGCTTGAAAGTTAAATATATGTGTTTGGATATTTTGTCAAATTTATGGTTCCTCAAGAAACCTGACATGCTTTAGGGGCAGAAAAGTAATTTTACTTCCACCTTTGTAAATTTTGGCTGGATAATGATCAAATTAACATGTGAGAGACAAACAGGAGAAAGGTGCATGTGTGTATGAGATAGATTAATGACAAAGTTGATTTTTGACAGTTATCAAAGATATTCCATGAGGAAAAAACTTAAACAAATGGTGCTGTAACAACTGGAAATATCTATAAAAATGGGCACTTTATCCTTCATAGTATATGCAGATATTATTCTGAAATGGATCATAGATTGAAAGTTAAAAGCTAAACTTTAAACATTTTTTAAAGTAAATGTAGGAAAATATATTTACCAGCTTGGATTTAGCAAAGATTTCTCAGATAATATATGAAAAAGCAACCACAAAAGAAAAAAATGAAAAATTATGTTTCTCAAACTTTTCTGAAAAGAAAACCTAAAACTAAAGAACCACTAATGAAAAAAATAAAAGATAAGCTACAAAGAGAAAAATATTCCCAGTGCATGTATATGACAAAAGACTTCTATCCAACTATATAAGACATTGTATAACTTGATAGGAAGATGAATTAGGCAGGAGGGATGGTAAATATCTTACCACTTGCCAAAGAAAGAAATGACACTTTCTCCAAAGAAGAATGAGAATGGCAAATAAGCACAATAAAAGACATGAAAATGTCTAATGTTGGTTTAATTAAAATAAACAAAAATAAATGTAATACCTAAAACTCTTAAGTCTTCAAGAGGGGGCATAGGAGAAAATATTCATGACAAGAATATTTGGGATGATAAAAATGTTCTATAACTTTATTGGGATGTTTCTTACTTGGGAGAATACATTTACCAAATCATATTCTTTTTAAAAGTGTAGATTTTATTATATGTAAATTGTATCTCAATAAGGCTATAAAACAAAAACAAAACTTAGAAAATTGTCACGGAGCACAGACCTGGATGGCAAAATTAAAAACACTAATATTAGAAAAATTTGATGAAAAATTGGAGGGCCTGAGTCTCATATATTGGTGATACAAATGTTGAAAAGGTTTGGTATTTTCTTTTAAAGTTAAAAATCTGCCTACATTATGACCCAGAAATTCCATTCCTAGATATTTGCCTAAGATGAATTAATACATAAATCTCCAAAAATTACTTGTACAGGAAAAGTCTTTACTCACATTTGCCAAAACATATAAGCAGTCCCAATGTACATCAGCAAGAAATAAACAGACATATTAAGGCACCTTCATTTAATGGACTGTTACCTATCAATAAAAATGATATAAATTGAGGCATATGACCATAAGAATGAGTATAAAATGAAAGATTTTGAGCAAAATGTTAGACACTTAAGATACATATTTTCATTATATTAATGTATGGTACAGACTTCATTCTTCTGCATTGATAGAAATCAGAATAGTGATTGCCTAGGTGGCAGGGAATGGTCAGACATTTTATGGGAAAGTTATGGTCAAATACTTTTGCTGCTGGCAAATTTCTATATCTTGATTGAAGTTTTGGTTACATAAATGTGTCTAAACATATCATTTTACATTCAACTTTTATGTATTGTAATATGTAGATATAGTGAGAAGTAAAAAACAAACATATTTATGGAATACTTTGCTATTTGCTAGGAGTTATGATGATATAAAAAGTACCAGCATGAATAGAAACAGAAATGATCAACCTCATTCATATATGGAACTTAAAATAAAATAAAAATCAGTTATTCAATTTTTTTCAAGACCAAAAAGTCTCAAAAAATAAAAACAAGAAAACCAGTTCAAATTGAAATATTATTATAATTATATTTAATTGGAAAATCTCTAAAACAAATATGGGTTCTTAGGTAGAAATTTTTTTTCCTAAAATCAATATGCTTAATAGGTATGTTCTTCAAATACCTTTCTTTTAAAAAAAATATTTATTTATTTTTATTCAGTTACAATTGTCTGCATTTTCTCCCCTTCCCTCCACCCCACCCCAGCCAGTCCCACCTCCCTCCCCCACCTCTACCCTCCCCCTTGATTTTGTCCTTGTGTCCTTTATAGTAGCTCCTGTAGATCCCTCTCCCCACTACCCCCTCCCCACTCCCCTATGGCTATTGTTACAATGTTCTTAATTTCAATGTCTCTGGTTATATTTGGTTTGCTTTTTTCTTTTGTTAATTATGTTCCAGTTAAAGGTGAGATCATATGATATTTGTCCCTCACCACCTGGCTTATTTCACTTAGCATAATGCTCTCCAGTTCCATCCATGCCATTGCAAAGGGTATAAGTTCCTTCTTTCTCTCTGCTGCGTAGAATTCCATTGTGTAAATGTACCATCATTTTTTGATCCACTCATTTGTTAATGGGCACTTAGGTTGCTTCCAGTACTTGGCTATTGTAAATTGTGTTGCTGTGAAGACTGGGATGCATAGGTTCTTTTGGATGGGTGTTTCAGGGTTCTTAGGGTATAATCCCAGCAGGGGAATTGCTGGGTCAAAGGGCTTCAAATAACTTTCAACTAATTTATGTTAAAAACTGTGCTTACAAAATTATTTCTTCTCTTAAGAAATTAAGTTAAAAATAACCCATTATAAATCATTGGGGATTCTGAGAATTTTATCCAAAAATCTTTAAATCCTAACAAACAATAACTTTCCTTTATAGCTTTTGTGAATTAGTCTTCAAACATTATCATATGCAATGTATAATACTCACTTCAAGAGAAAATGTTCCATGAATAGTTTCATTTATTTACATGGTCAGAAAACTCACTGAGCAGAGTGCTAACAACCTGAGTTAAAGGATGAGTAAAAGACAACTACCTTGGAAGTTAATGATGGAGATTTCTGGAGAGATTTACATGTTCATGTCCCTGGAGCCATTTATTTAAATTCCCAAGAGTAAGTGGTAAATTACTTGGAGAAAGTCCTCTCCTTTTCCCAGAGAGGATTTATTTACATTAGAAAAATGAGCTCTCCCAATGTCACCCCAATAAATCCCATTAAAAAACAGATAAATAAGCTCTCTTTCTCCATTTCTCTCTCTCTCTCTCTCTCTTCTGGTTTGATGCACTAGAAATCATTTACCACATCACATATCTGTTTTGTGTAAGTTTAATCTAGAAAATGTGACTTGAAAGAAACATTGCCTTTATGCCAAAAAGGGGGAATTTATATAGGATCAAATTTTGGACAATTGAGTTCTGCATTTGGTTTTAAAATAGAAAACAATTATGACCTTATCTAATATGTCAGTGACAGTATATTAAAGAGTGGTTCAAAAGTCAGTTATTATTGAGAAATTTGAATTATCAGAGTTGCTAGAAATGAAGACAAAACAGGGTTAACTATAGTTTTGAGTGATTGGCTTTTGAAAACACCTTCAATATAAATGATGGACCCCTTGAATAAGCAGACTCAATAAAAAAATCTAGACAGTAAAACATTTCAATTTATTCCCTAATTGATTATGTTCTGTTATGTCAATATGTAAAAATTCCAACAGCCTATGCTTGAGTTCAATATTAATTTCCATGTTTTTGCTATGCATTCATTCATGTTCTTTTCTTTCAGCTGTTGTTTTATTTTACTTTTCAGATAAGAATAAAAATAACATACATATTCCAAAATGTTTAGCAGAGAAAAGTTTAAATTAACTCTTTAAGTGGAAATCAGTATTTCAAAGATCCAGAATAAATTTAGGTTCCAGATTTAAAAGTTTACTTTGAAATTAAATGAAAATAGCTGTTTTTAATTTTTTATTTTATTTTTTATTTATTTTTTATTGTTATTCAATTACAGTTATATGCCTTTTCTCCCCTTCCCTCCCCCCACCCCAGCTGAAACCACCTCCCTCCCCAACCCCCACCATCCCCCCCGATTTTGTCCATGTGTCCTTTATAATAGTTCCTGCAATCCCCTCTTCCCACTGTCCCCACCCCACTCCCCCCTGGCCACTGCTAGCCTGTTCCCCCCCTCAATGTCTCTGGTTGTATTTTGTTTGCTTTTTTCTTCTATTGATTATATTCCAGTTAAAGGTGAGATCATATGGTATTTGTCCCTCACCACCTGGCTTATTTCACTTAGCATAATGCTCTCCAGTTTCATCCATGCTGTAGTGAAGGATAGGAGCTCCTTCTTTCTCTCTGCTGCGTAGAATTCCATTGTGTAAATATACCATAGTTTTTGGATCCACTCGTTTGCTGATGGGCACTTAGGTGGCTTCAAGTACTTGGCTATTGTAAATTGTGCTGCTATGAACATTGGGGTGCACAGCTTCTTTTGGATTGGTGTTTCAGTGTTCTTAGGGTATAATCCCATCAGCGGAATTACTGGGTCAAAGGGCAGTTCCATTTTTAGTTTTCTGAGGAAATTCCATATTGTTTTCCACAGTGGCCTCACCAGTCTGCATTCCCACCAACAGTGCACTAGGGTTCCCTTTTCTCCGCATGCTCTCCAACATTTGTTTGTGGATTTGTTTATGTTGGCCACTCTGACTGGTGTGAGATGGTACCTCATTGTGGTTTTAATTTGCATCTCAATGATGGCTAATCATGCTGAGCATCTTTTCATAGATTTCTCTGGGACTTCTGTATGTCTTCCTTGGAGAAGTGTCTGTTCAAGTCCTTTGCCCATTTTTTAATTGGGTTGTTTGTCTTCCTGGAGTGCAGTCCTGTGAGTTCTTTATATATTTTGGAGATCAGGCCCTTGTCTGAGGTATCATTGGCAAATATGTTTTCCCATACTGTTGGCTCTCGTTGTATTTTAGTGCTATTTTCTTTAGCCATGCAGAGGCTTTTTATTTTGATGAGGTCACAATTGTTTATTCTTTCCTTTATGTCCCTTGCTTTAGGGGACGTGTCTGTGAGGATGTTGCTGCATGGAATGTCTGAGATTTTCCTGCCAATGTTTTCCTCTTGGACTTTTATGGTGTTACAACTTATATTTAAGTCTTTTATCCACCTTAAATTTATTTTTGTGTATGGTGTAAGTTGGTGATCGAGTTTCATTTTTTCACATGTAGTTGTCCAGATCTCCCAACACCATTTGTTGAAGAGGCTATTTTGCTCCATTTTATGCTCCTGCCTCCTTTGTCAAATATTAATTGATCGTATAGACTTGAGTTTATTTCTGGGCTCTCTATTCTGTTCCATTCGTCTATGTACCTGTTTTTATACCAGTACCAGGCTGTTTTGATTACAGTGGCCTTGTAATACAGTTTGATATCAGGTATTGTGATCCCTCCTGCTTTGTTCTTCTTTCTCAAAATTGCTGCAGCTATTCGGGGTTGTTTATGGTTCCATATGTATTTCTGAAATGTTTCTCCTATATCTGTGATATATGTCATGGGTACTCTAATAGGGATTTCATTGAATCTATAAATTGCTTTGGGAAGTATGGCCATTTTGATGATGTTAATCCTTCCACTCCATGAGCATGGTATATGCTTCCATTTGTTTGTGTCTTCCTTAGTTTCTTTCCTCAGTGTTGTGTAGTTTTCTGAGTACAGGTCTTTTACCTCCTTGGTAAGGTTTATTCCTAGGTACTTTGTTTTTCTTGTTGCTATATTAAATAGGATTGTTTTCCTGATTTCTGTTTCTGCAGTTTCATTGTTGGTATAGAGGAATACCTTTGATTTCTGAGTATCGAATTTATAATTCAATATAAATGTCACCATCTTCTTCAGTAAAACTTTAAAAAACAAATTCATGTAACTGTGGAATAGTGTTTGATTATTGATAAGGACAAGGTTAAAATGAAGGAATGAATGTAGGAATAAATGAAGAATTGATTTTGCTTCCTAAAAAAAGAGTAAGTCAACTAGTAAAGGTGGAAGTGAGCAAGTAATTTAGGCTATAAAGTAAAGGCTATAATTTATCATAGAAGTTCATAGATATTTGGATATATATGTACTTGTTTATACATGTATGCATATATACACATATATATGGATATGTAGTTATATATATTTACAAAAACATGAGGGAATATCTTCAATAGTGATGTTTGAAGATTAAATGGTAATAGAACCTCACAATATCAGCTATTAATGTTCTACTCAGTTCCATGTAGAGACAGAACCCATGACAAATCCATATAACCAGTAGCTAAGGATGATGGATGACCTAAAATAATCATTAGAGTAAAATTGTTCAATTAACACTAGGATAAAGGAAGCTAGTCTAATAAAGCTTTACCATGGCTTCAATCTAAAGATTATTTAAAAATATACAATGAAGAATAAAATTTTGAGCACATAATAACATTCTTCTCAATATATATAAAAACATGAATACTTAAGGAATTATAACCATAAAAAAGCAGCAAAAGTTCTGGCCAAGATGGAGGCATAGGTAGAAACCCTTCACTTCCATGCACAAACAAAATGAGGATAACAACCAATCTAAAAACAATAAAGACCACAAATGCCAGAAAATGAAACTGCATGGAACTCTGACAAATAGGAAATTAGAGAAATATTCAACCAGACTGTTAGGAGGGAGATGGGCAGCCCAATGGGTGGAAAAGACCCCTGGCAAGGTTGCAGAGTACAAGGGTGGGGCTGGCTGAGAGGACCAGCAGCAAGGCATTGGACCACAGAGGTGGGAGGTTGACTGGCTTAGAGGACACACAGCAAGGCCAGGGGCCATATGAGCAAGGCAGGGCTGGCTGAATGGAAAACTAACACTCAAATCGAGCTGTAAACTACCTCAGAGGTTGCCACAGAGGGAGAAACTCCCAGTCTTATAGGAGAGCTCATTGTAAAGCGGCAAGATGCATTACTCCCTATCTGACCCCTCCTCCAGAGACAGCGTCACAACACAGCAAAGAGTGTTGCCCGGCCCTGGTGAATACATTAGGCCCTGCCCTCTTACAACATAACAGGTGTGCCAAGACAAAGAAATATGGCCCAAGTGAAAGAAAAGATCAAAATTCCAGAAAAAGAGCTAAGTGATGAGGAGATTAACAACCTATCTGCTGTAGAGTTCAAAACACTGGTAATCAGGATGCTCACAGAACTGACTGAGCCTGGTCACAAAATGAAGCAACAAACAAAGGCTACCCAAAGTGAAATAAAGCAAAATATTCAGGGAATCAACAGTGAAGGGAAGGAAACTGGGACTCAAATCAATGATTTGGAAAGGAAGGAAGAAATAAACATTCAACTAGAACAGAATGAAGGAATAAGAACTCAAAAAAATGAGGAGAAGCTGAGGAACCTCTGGGACAACTTTAAATATTCCAATATCTGAATGATAGGATTCCAAAAGGAGAAGAATAAGAGCCAGAAGTTGAAAACTTATTTGAACAAATAATGAAGGAAAACTTCCCCAATCTGGTGAAGGAAATAGACTTCCAGGAAGTCCAGGAAGCCCAGAGAGTACCAAAGATATTGGACCCAAAGAGGACACACCAAGGCCCGTCATCATTAAGTTACTCAAGATTAATAACAAGGAGAGAATCTTAAAAGGAGAAAGAGAAAAGGAGACAGTTACTTACAAAGGAGTTCCCATAAGACTATCTGCTTATTTCTCAAAAGAAAGCTTGCAGGCAAGAAGGGGCTGGAAAGAAGTATTTGAAGTCAAGAAAGGCAAGGACCTACATCCAAGATTACTCTATCCAGCAAAGCTATCATTTACAATGGAAGGGCAGATAAAGTGCTTCCCAGATAAGGTCATGTTAAAGGAGTTCATCATTACCAAGACCTTATTATATGAAAGGTTAAAGGGACTTACCTAAGAAAAAGGATTAGATCAAAAACTATGAACAGTAAAATGACAACAAGCTCATAACTGTCAACAAGTGAACCAAGAAAAAAAAACACCCCAAAACAAAAACTAATGAAACAACTAGAATAGGAAGAGAATCAGAGAAATGGACATCACATAGAGGGTTTTCAGTGGGGAAGGGGAGGGGAAGAATTGGGGGTAAGATATAGGGAAAAGGAAGCAAAATTTGTAGATATAAAATAGACAGGAAAAGGTTAAGAATGGTATAGGAAACAGAGAATTCAAAGAACTTATATGTACAACCCACAGACATGAACTAAGGGGGGGAAACTAAGGGTTAGAGGGTGCAGGGCAGAGAGGAGATTAAGGGGGAAAATGGGAAAACTGTAATAGCATAATTAATAAAATATACTAAAACAAAGCAGAAGAGAATATCACGATATTTTTTCATACTTGATAGAAAAGACAATGCAGAAATATCAATAATATGAATAATATCATTAAATATATTTTGATCTATGAGTATTAAAGTTACACGCATTTTATTACAACTTTAATTATAAAATGCAAACATAACCCATATATCATAATAAGACAATTTTCATAATAAGATCATTTTTCCATAAATTCCTTAGATAGAAGATATTATAGGTCCTAAGGTTTCATCAGAGTACAATAATTGATAAAGTTTTTTATTAAACAAATCATCAAAGACATTTATCTAAAAAGGAATACTAATCAAACTCTCATTTCAGGATATAAATGCAGCCTTCCCAGCTTAAATTATTAATGTCTTGTGCCATTTAGGATGTCTTACAGAAGTTGTGCTAAGAAGAGTTTAAAACAGAAGACTAGAAAATCTCTACACCAAACACAAAACAATATGCATAAATGACAGTGATTTATTCCAACAATATCATCAGACCCCTACAATGACTTTTAGTAAAGTAAGCCTATGAAAATTAAAAGCAAGCCAAGGAATGGATGAAATGAGGGAGATCCCAAGCTGAGAGATTTTTTCAAATAGATTGCATTACAGATCATCCACAGAAGGTGGCAAAATGAAGTCCTGAGTTTTGGAGTCATAAATGACCCTGAATAGCCTTAGGAATTTTGAGAAAGAATAGCAAAGTAGGAGGGATCACAATACTTTATATCAAACTATATTCCAAGGCCACTGTTATCAAAATAGTCTGGACCTAGCATAAGAACAGACACATAGACCAATGGAGCAGAATGAAGAGCCCAGAAGTAAAACCATGTCAATACAGTCAGTATTGGCATGTTCATATTTGACAAAGGGGGCAGGAACATAAAATTGAGTGAAAATAGCCTGTTCAATAAATGGTGTTGGGAGATCTGGACAAGTACATGCAAAAAAAATTAAACTAGACCACCCACTTACACTATACACCAAAATAAAATCAAAATGGATAAAAGGTTTAAATGTAAGTTGTGACACCATAAAAGTTCCAGAGGAAAATAGAGGCAGGCAAATTTCTCAAATATTCCACGCAGCAATATTTTCACCAATACATCCCTTAGAGCGAGGGATATCAAAGAAAGAATTAAAAAATGGGACTATATCAAACTAAAAAGCATATGCACGGCTAAAGAAAACATCAACAAAATGAAAAGGGAACCAACCATATGAGAAAACACATTTGCCAATGATACCTTGGATAAGGGCTTGATCTCCAAAATATATAACGAATTTACATGGCTCCACTCCAGGAAGACAAAAAATCCAATTAATAAATGGGCAAAGGGCATGATCAGACACTTCTCCAAGAAGGACATACAGAAGGCCCATGAAAAAATGCTCAGCATCAGTAGCTATTAGAGAGATGCAAATAAAAACCACAATGAGATACCAATTCACACTGTCAGAATGGCCATCATTAAAAAATCATCAAACAATAAGTGCTGATGAGGATATGGGGAAAAGGGAACCATGGTACATTGTTGGTTGGGCAGCAGATTGGTGCAGCCACTGTGGAAAACAGTATGGAATTTCCTCAAAAATACTGAAGATGGAACTGCCTCTTGATCCGGTATTCCCATTGTGGAATTATACCCTAAGAATCCTAAATCACCCACTCAAAAGAACCTATTACCCCAATGTTCATAGCAGTGGTATTTACAATAGCCGAGTACTGGAAATAGCCCAAGTGCCCATCAGTAAATGATTGGATGAAAAACTTTGCTACATTTACATAATGGAATACTATGCAGCTGAAAAAAAGAACTCCTACCCTTTGTGACAGCATGGATGGAACTGGAAAGCATTATGTTAAGTGAAATAAGCCTGGTGGTAAAAGACAAATACCATATGATCTCACCTATAAGTGGAACCTACAAAGCAAATGAGCAAAATAGAACCAGAGACATGGAAATAAAGAAAAACTGACAGTGACCAGAGGGATGGGAGGAGGTAGATAACAAGGGAAAGAAGGGAGAGGGGTAAGCAAAGGAACACGAATAGGGGACTCATGGACACGGACAGTGGGAAGCTGACTGTGGGAATGGGGTGGGGATGGGGTTGGGGTGAGCAATGGGGAGAAAAGCAGGGCAACTGTAACTAAACAACAATAAATAAAAAAAATATATCTTTTAGATTTTGGTATAAGATTTCCTAAACAAGGTACAGAAACAACAAAATAGGGGTCTTAATAAAAACACATTCCTAAATTTAACTACATTAAACTAGGATCTTGTGGGGAAAAATAAGCTACACCTCTGAGAAAATACCTGTCATACACACAGTTGACAAAAGATTGGTGTGTCTAGAATATAAAATATAAATCAATGATATGAAAAGCTTAAAATATGGTAGAAAAATGGGTAAAAGACATGAGAATCTTGGGTTACTATTCAAACAGTATATAAAAATACAGGCTTACAGTCATCTTACAGGCTTATATTCATCTTTTTTTTTTTTCCTGATTGGCCAAGCATTGTTTGTTGCATTTTCTGTAGCAATTGCTAAATGTTTAGACTGTCAGTCCATAAGCAGGCATTTCACAGAATAGGGAATATATATGACCCACAAACATATAGGTAAATGAGTAATGAGGGAAACATAAATCATGGCTTTAATGAGACCATT
This sequence comes from Desmodus rotundus, assembly GCF_022682495.2. Lineage (NCBI taxonomy): Eukaryota > Metazoa > Chordata > Mammalia > Chiroptera > Phyllostomidae > Desmodus > Desmodus rotundus. The sequence continues at coordinate 62,992,074 of NC_071394.1, forward strand.
TCAACCAACGGTTTGGAAAAATGTGAGTTTTTACAATACCAAATGGTGAAAAGAATGCAAGTCAGCGGGCTCCTTTATAAGTGGCTTATGTGAGTTCAGATCCATTGAACTTTGGGAAACCATTTATAATTTTCTTTAAAAGTTGAATCCTGCTGAATTTCATAGACTCACTGTTCGATTCCTAAGAATATATCTAACAAAAATAATCACAACTGTGCATGCAGCAGAAACACAGTCTTCCTTTTCTTTAATATTTCCTGATGTTAGGAAATGTCTTTCTCCATTTTGTCTATGAAAATACTTATCTCTCTAAATCTACTAATCCCTTCAGCACATGCCAAAAAATGCAGTTTCTGTGAAAAAAATTCTTCATTTATTTCTTTAGTACTGTAACACAAAGGAAATATAGACACATAGCTACTGTGATTAAGCCAAGGTAAGAAAAATAGAGGAATAAAAAAAGAAATTAATTTGCAGAGCATTCACTCTATGCCAGACATGCTGCAGGTCATTATGTTATGATTAATTTAGTTAATCTCCAAAATATCTCCATGAAGTTTGGTTGATTACTATCCCTCTTCATACATAAATTAAGAAACTGAGGAACAAAAGATTAAATGATTGGGGTAAAGTCCTATAGCTTGGAAACAACAGAGGTGGGAAAACAACCCATCTGAATTTAAAGCCACAGCTCTCAACCACCATGTAAGACACCTCTCAAGCTCTAGTACCTCTTTCCTACTCATGGAGATTAGTGGCCTCACCTGATCAACCTGCAAAGCATGAACTAAACCCTGAACCTGGTTAATTGGATCAAAGCTGTTAGCTTCTTAGTGTGAGTCAATTGGATTACATTTCCTCCTTTACTGGGAACTTTGGAGTTTGTGGTGAGCATTGTTATCTAGAATCAAGAACTGGGAGAGCAGAGGCAGAGAAAGAGATCTCTAGCTCACAGTAAATTATAGTTACTAAAAATAACAGTACAATTTCCTTAGAAATAATAATATGTTTATTATGATATTTGGGCTTGATTTTTCAAGCATATGACATGTTAATAAGCTACATTAATTTTCAGATGATATCTAGTATATTTTGATGATGCTCTATTACTTAACTTTAACATGATTCTTAAAAATATAAGTAATATTAATAATTATGATATTAAAGGCCAGAGAATTTAGATAATCATCTAAAATCATTCTAATCATTAAGTCAATTTCTAACTCAACATCTTCCAGTTGCTGTATTTAAAAGTAAATGTTTTTTATTATTGCATTTTTGTCTGCATGTCTGTTATACTTTTTAAAAATCTAAACAAATTTATTGTATTTATCCACCCTTTTTCCACACCCATCAAAATGTCTTTACTCTTGATTTGGTTAGTATGAGTTGTGGGTGATTGAATTTCCATTTTTCACATTCACTAAAGAATACAAATTTGTTTTTATGACACGATTCAGTGTCTTAAAAATTAAAACTACTTAATATAAAATATGGCCCCAGGTAGCCTCTTGCTGAAAGAATATACAATATAGGGGAATCAAGCCTGATAGTTTTGATTCAATAAGACCACATTCAAGCACGGCTCTGAGGCATAACTCAGACTACACAGCAGGTTACAATACCATCATATCACCATAATAACAAGGGAGGATGGAAAACATTAAAAATTATTTTGTTATTGTTGCTGGAGCTGCATGAAAATGCACTCAACAGTAAAATGTAAGATGTTAAAAGATTAAAAAATTATATTACAGTATTTATTGGTTTAATGCTGCCATAACTGAATTTGGAAAATCTATGTAAATACAGCTCTAGAGCTCCCACATAGATCAATATAAGAAAAAAGTCTGTTTAAATAGACATGGGGATGAAATAGCATAAAAGCAAAATGGAATAGAATATGATTTGTTCACTAAATTAATTAGGATTAGAGTCAGCACATAACTGCCTTTCTTATTTGAGTACTTTGGCCAAAGAGTTTTACTGCTTTCAAAAATAGATTTTATTTCAAGGTTTTAAAATATTTTAGAATCACCATAAACATTTTAAATATTTTATGCAGCATTTTATTTGAAATTGTAATTTTGTATAAAGTGCTATGATGATATGAAAGCAGCATGCTAAATTTTCCTTGACATGTCCTAAGTATTTACAAGTCCTCTCATTTAGAGATCACTATAGAAACACATTACTAATAATTTATTTTTATAGAATATTTTTAAAACCACCCATCCACCAGAAGAGCAACCTACTTTCCATAGATGTGTTCTCCTTCATCCAAATATTCTTAAATAGACAGAAAGAGAAAGTGACAAAAAATAAATTCCTAGGAAATGTTTTGCAATTAATCCCCCTGTAAGTTCTATTTAATAAAGAATGAAATTAGATTTAGTTTGCCTCAAGAAGATGGCGGCGAGATAGATGGGAGTGGAGTCTACTTCCCCTCAGCACTAGCGAAACATCTAGCTGATCTGAGGAACAGAGTGAACAGCCAATGGTATTCCAGCATATAGGAAGATCAGAGACCAAAGATAGAGGACATTGAAAGATCTGACAGTAAGAAAAGTGCTTAAGGACAATAAGGTCCCTTGGACATGCATGGGGACCACAGTGGCTGAAGCCCCAGCCAGGGCGCAGGGTCTGCTGCAGGATTCTTGGAAGAGAGTCAGGCTGGGCTGTGTGAGAGGTCAGGCACTTGTTTGGACCAGGGGGGCTTGAATAGGAAGAATTTCTCAAAAAGAAAAAGAGAAAATAGAGGCACTCAGCGGCTAGTTAGAGAACTCTCCAGAGTAGCCGGCGCCTCTGGCACCCCAACCCCCTCAGCCCCTGGATTGTGAACGCTGGAAAAGCAGCCCCAGTGCTCTCCTGAAGCCTGGCTGGCGCAAACCCAGACCAGCGGACTGGGCGCCCACACCTGAAACTCCGGGTGGGCGTGCATCCTGATAAGGGGCCAGGCTGCCTGGGCTCCAGACCCAAAGTGCCCCAGTGGGCCCTTACTTCAATCAGTGGCCTAGGGTGCGCACACCTGAAACCCCAGGTGGGTGCGCGCCCTGATACGCTTATTATCTTTGATATCTGGCTGCCTGGGCATACAGACAAAAAGGACCTGGGTGGGCACGCAAACCTGAAACCCGGGCTAGGCGCCCACACCTGAAACCTCGGGTGGGTGCACAACCGGATCAGTGGCTGGCTGCCCCCAGCACAGACCCAAAGCAGAATATTAGCAGCGCAACACAGGCCCAAAGCCCAGACCCACCACGCAATCAGACCAACCCCCTGGCTGCCTGCAGGTGACCACACCTAAAAGCACCTGTTCTAAAAAACTCCTCCCTAGCCCCTGCACAAAGAGCCCTGCAGGGCCTACTGGCTCTCTAGGAGGAAGGCAGATGTCCAGCAGAGGGGAGCTCCAGGGCTAGAGGAGACTGCATTCCCTGGAAAGACTCGACCCAGTAGGGGGCTGAACTACCCCATAGCAGCACCAAGAGTCCCTAGCATCTAAGACACCAAAGAGCAAGAAGGGGGAGTGTGAGTTGACCCTAATTGGTACAACTCAGGGACAGCACAACTGGTGAACTAAAGGCTTAGTGGGGAGAAGAAGGACCCAGAGGAACTGGACTGAAGGCTGAAGGACAGCGAAGAGTGTGGCTCAGGAAGGGAGAAAAGTGAAACCAATCCTTCCAACCACCCCCTCCCGTTCCACAGACAGGAAGACCAGCAGAACTAACCTGACAGATTTAAAGCGAGCAGAAGACGTATTTTTTTTTCCCATCTCTCCCCCTAAAATCCTTCTTCCTTTCTGTCTTTCTTTCTTTTTGTATTCCTTCTTCCTTCCATCCTTTACCTTTTTTATTCTTTCTTCATGCCTTCTTTTATTTATATTTTAGTTTTAATTTTTGTTAAAATTCCTTCTTCTTATCTTAACTCCAATCTTTTTTATTCCTTCTTCCTTCCTTCCTTTCCTTTTCTATTCCCTTTTTCCCTCCTTCCCTTCTTTTTTTTTTCTTCCCCCCCTTTCTCTTTTCCCACAGGTGAGAAAACAAAACCTGGAGTGCTGAAAAGACTAGAGTTAGATCGTGTTACACCCATAAATATCAGCTCAAGACCAGTGAGCACAGGAGATTAAGGAGACAGCACACTGAATCCCATTGGCATTCTACCAGACAACTTCATACCATAAACCCAGGGAGTTAGAACAGATCAATTGAAGAAGCAGAGGCTAACAAGAAGAGTCTCACAAACAATGTGAAGACAAAGAAACAATCCCCAAATGAAAGGAAAGGAGGAAGCCTCAGAAAGAATGCTAACTGAAAAAGAGGCAAGTAAACTATCAGATACTGAGTTCAAAGCAATGGTTATCAGGAAGCTCACTAAGCTTACAGAAAACTCCCGGAAACTGCAGGGAAATTACAGTGAAGTCACTGCAAACTATATTAACATGAAAAAGGAAATACAAACTATCAACAAGGGCCAAGATGAAATGAAGAATACAATTTCTGAACTGAAGAACACAGTAGAAGGAATGAAATGCAGACTTGATGAAGCAGAAGATCGGATCAGCGAGCTGGAGGACAAAGTAGAAAAAAACACAGAGAAAGAACAAGACAAGGAAAAGAGGCTCAAAAAAACAATGAAGAGGGATTAAGGGAAATGCAGGACAACATGAAACGTAATAATATCTGTATAATAGGAATACTAGAAGGAGAAGAAGAAGAAGAGGAGATAGAAATCTGGTTTGACAAGGTAATGATGGAAAATATCCCTAATCTGATGAGAGAAAAAGTCACACAAACCCAGGGAACACGGAGAATCCCAAACAAGAGGAACCCAAAGAGGCCCACTGCAAGACACATCATAATTAAAATGGCAAAATTCCAAGACAAAGAGAGGATCTTAAAGGCAGAAAGGGAGAAACAGGAAGTAACATACAGGTGAGCCCCAATAAGGTTAGCAACTGAATTCTCAATGGAAACGCTCCAAGCCAGAAGAGAATGGCAAAAAATATTCCAAGTAATGAGAACCAGAGGCCTGCAACCAAGAATACTTTACGCAGCAAGGCTCTCAATCAAGATAGAAGGCCAAATAAAGAGTTTCCCAGACAAAATAAATCTAAAAGAATACACCTGAACCAAACCAGCTCTGCAAGAGATGCTAAAGGGACTGCTTTAAGGAAAGGAGGGAAAAGAGAAAGAGAGAGGAACACAGGTATGAAAAAACCGCAATGGATAACAACCTATCGATAATAACCTTAAACGTAAATGGATTAAGTGCTCCAATCAAAAGACATAGAAGAGCTGAATGGATAAGAAAGCATGACCCACACAAATGCTGCCTTCAAGAGACCCATCTCAGGACAAAGACTTCCACAAACTGAAAGTGAAGGGCTGGAAACAAATTTTCCAAGGAAAGGGATAGGAAAAAAAAGCAGGGGTAACAATACTCATATCAGACAAAATAGACTTCCAAAGAAGGGCCATAAATAGAGACTCAGAAGGTCACTTCATAATACTCAAAGGAAGAATACACCAAGAAGACATAAACATTGTAAATATATATGCTCCCAACATAGGAGCACCCAAATACATAAAGAAAATCTTGGAGGACTTCAAGAAAGATATTGACAGCAACACTATTATAGTAGGGGACTTTAACACCTCTCTGTCAATGATGGACAGATCTTCTAAACAAAATATCAACAAAGATATTGTGGCATTGAACAAGGCCTTGGATGAAATGGAATTAACTGATATACATAGAGCCTTTCATGCAAAGAAGCAAAATACACATTCTTTTCAAATGCACATGGAATATTTTCAAAGATAGACCACATGATAGGATACAAAACAAGCCTCAACAAACTCAAGAAAATTGAAATGGTATCAAGCATTTTCTCTGACCACAAGGGCCTGAAACTAGAAACCAACCCCAAAGAAAAAATCCCAAAACACTCAAAATCATGGAGAATGAATAGCATGCTATTAAACAATGAATGTGTCAAGAATGAGATTAGGGAAGAAATTAAAAACTTTCTGGAAACAAATGAAAACCAACTCACAGCAACCCAAAACCTATGGGACACAGCAAAGGAAGTCCTGAGAGGGGAAGTTCATAGCAATACAGGCCTACCTTAAAAAGATACAAACATTTCAAACAAACAACCTAACACTAAACCTACTAGAAATCGAGGAACAACAACAAAGACAGCCCAAAAGGAGTAGAAGGAAGGGAATAACCAAGTTAAGAGCAGAGTTCAATGAAATAGAGACTAAAAGCACAACTCTAAGCATCAATGAATCCAGGAGCTGGTTCCTTGAAAAGATAAACAAAATCGACAAGCCTTTAAGTAGGCTCATCAAGAAAAAAAGAGAGAGGGTCCAAAAAAACACAATTAGAAATGAAACAGGAGAGATTACTGACACCGGAGAAATACAAAGGATTGTAAGAAATTAAAAAGAAGAACTGTAGGCCGAGAAATTGGAAAACCTAAGTGAAATGGAAATATTTTTAGAAAAATAAAATCTTCCAAAACTGAATGAAGAAGAAGCAGAAAACCTGAGGAGACCAATAACAGCAGATGAAATTGAAGCAGTAATCAGAAAACTCCCAACACACAAAAGCCCTGGACCTGATGGTTTCACAGGAGAATTCTACAAAGCATTTGAGGAAGAGCTAACGCCTATCCTTCTCAGACTATTGGAAAAAATCCAAACTGGTGGAAGACTCCCAAACTCTTTTTATGAAGCCACCATCATCCTAATCCCAAAACCAGATAAAGACACAACAAAGAAAGAAAACTTCAGGCCCATATCACTGATGAACATAGATGCTAAAATTCTCAACAAAATATTGGCAAACCGCATCCAGCAATACATTAAAAAGATCATACACCATGACCAGGTGGGATTCATCCCAGGGGTGCAAGGATGGTAGAATATTCACAAATCAATAAACATAATACATCACATAAACAACAGCAAAGACAAAAATCACATGATGATATCAATAGATATGGAAAAAGCATTTGATAAGATACAGCACCCATTTCTGATAAAGACACTCAGCAAAGTGGGAATAAAGGGAGCATTCCTCAACATAATAAAGGCCATACATGAGAGAACTACAGCCAACATCATACTCAAAGGACAAAAACTTAAAGCTTTCCCACTAAGATCAGGAACAAGACAAGGATGCCCTCCCTCACCACTCCTATTCAACATAGTATTGGAAGTCCTAGCCCGAGCAGTCAGACAAGAAAAAGCAATAAAAGGCATCCAAATTGGAAAGGAGGGAATGAAACTGTCACTGTTTGCAGATGACATGATAGTGTACATGGAAAATCCTATAGACTCCACCAAAAAACTACTCGACGTAATAAATGAATTTGGCAAAATAGGTGGATATAAAGTCAATACTCAGAAATCAAAGGCATTCCTGTATACCAACAATGAAACTGCAGAAACAGAAATCAGGAAAAAAATCCCATTTGATATAGCAACAAGAAAAATTAAGTACCTAGGAATAAACCTTACCAAGGAGGTAAAAGACCTGTACTCAGAAAACTATACAACACTGAAGAAAGAAATTAAGGAAGACACAAACAAATGGAAGCATGTACCATGCTCATGGATTGCAAGAATTAACATCATCAAAATGGCCCTACTACCCAAAATAATTGATAGATTCAATGCAATTCCTATTAGAGTACCAATGACATATTTCACAGATATAGAACAAACATTTCAGAAATTTATATGTAACTATAAACAACCCTGAATAGCTGCAGCAATTTTGAGAAAGAAGAACAAAGCAGGAGGGATCACCACACCCGATATCAAACTGTATTACAAGGCCACTATCATCAAAACAGCCTGATACTGGTATAAAAACAGGCACACAGACCAATGGAACAGAACAGAGAACCCAGAAATAAACCCAAGTCTTTCCGGTCAATTAATATATGACAAAGGAGGCAGGAGCATAAAATGGAGCAAAAACAGCCTCTTCAACAGATGGTGTTGGGAGATCTGGTCAACTACGTGTAAAAAAATGAAACTCGATCTCCAACTTATACCATACACAAAATGAACTCAAGATGGATAAAAGACTTAAATATAAGTTGTAACACCTTAAAAGTCCAAAGGAAAACATTGGCAGGAAAATCTCAGACATTCCACGCAGCAACATCCTTACAGACATGTCCCCTAAAGCAAGGGACATAAAGGAAAGAATAAACAATTGTGACCTCATCAAAATAAAAAGCTTCTGCATGGCTAAAGAAAACAGCACCAAATTAGAAAGAGAGCCAACAGTATGGGGAAACATATTTGCCAATGATACCTCAGACGAGGGCCTGACCTCCAAAATATGTAAAGAACTCACAGGACTGCACTCCAGGAAGACAAACAACCCAATTAAAAAATGGGCAAAGGACTTGAACAGACACTTCTCCAAGGAAGACATACAGAGGGCCCAGAGACATCTATGGAAAGATGCTCAGCATCACTAGCCATCATTGAGATGCAAATTAAAACCACAATAAGGTATCAGCTCACACTGGTTAGAGTGGCCAACATAAACAAATCCACAAACAAATGTTGGAGAGGATGCGGAGAAAAGGGAACCCTCGTGCGCTGTTGGTGGGAATGCAGACTGGTGAGGCCACTGTGGAAAACAGTATGGAATTTCCTCAGAAAACTAAAAATGAAACTGCCCTTTGACTCAGCAATTCTGCTGCTGGGATTATACCCTAAGAACCCTGAAACACCAATGCAATAGAACCTGTGCACCCCAATGTTCATAGCAGCACAATTTACAATAGCTAAGTACTGGATGCAACCTAAGTGCCCATCAGCAAATGAGTGGAACCAAAAACTTTGGTATATTTACACAATGGAATTCTATGCAGCAGAGGGAAAGAAGGAGCTTATACCCTTTGCAACAGCATGGATGGAACTGGAGAGCATTATGCTAAATGAAATAAGCCAGGTGGTGAGGGAAAAATACCATATGATCTCAACCTTAACTGGAACATAATCAATAGAAGAAAAGAGGAAACAAAATATAACCAGAGACATTGAAGTTAAGAACAATCTAACAGTAGCCAGGAGGGCGTGGGGTTGGGACAGTGGGAAGAGGGGATTACAGGAACTACTATAAAGGACACATGGACAAAATCAAGGGGGAGGGTGGAGGTGGGAGAGGGAGGTGGTTTCAGCTGGGGTGGGGTGGAAGGATGGGGAGAAAGGCCATACAGCTGTAATTGAATAACAATATTTTTTTTAAAAAAAAGAACAAAATTAATGATGATTTGGTATGTGCAATTTTATATATCCAGTCTAGGTTGAAACTACTTAGTAACAGTATGGTAAACTTTATTAACACTGACAATAAGTCAAGTGAAATAAGAGTAACCATGCTGGCTGCTGAAGGTCGGTTGAGTCATGAAATATAACTAGCAGAGACTTAGTAAGATTTTTGAGAATATTTAGTATAGAATATTAGAAAAAATGTTGTAGCAACAGATGCAGAGTTTAGAAAGATGAACTCATTAGCTAAAGAATGTGAGCAGGCTCATCAGTTGGAAAAAACAAACTACAACAAATGTATTCTCTCCACGGAGTCTCCAGGAGTAAACAGTTCTGCTGACTCATTTTAGACTTCTGGTTTCACAAGGTAATAAATTTGTGCTGTTTTAGTGGCAATTTGTCAGAGGACCAAGAGAAGCCTACTACATCAGCTATTCTGTCATAACTTGAAGTAGAAGTCATCACAAACTTCCTTTTATCTCTCACTGTGTCTACCACTTAGAGATTGCTTGGTGTAGATTCTGAATAATTTTTGTTCAAATAAATATGATTGTAAGTATATTTTATTCATTATGCTATTAAAGTTGTCCCCGGTTTTTTCTCCCCTTTATCCCCTCTCTGACCTGCACATGCTCGCTCTCCCGCATTCCCACACTTAGTTCATGTCCAGGGACTGTACATAAAGTTTTTGGCTTCTGTATTTCCCACTATTCTTAACCTCCCCCTGTCTATTTTATGCCTAAAAATTATGCTTCTTATTCCCTTTTCCTTCCCCCCCCCAATTCTACCCCTCCTACTCCCCACTGATAACCCTCCTGTGAACTCCATTTCTGTGATTCTGTTCCTGTTCTAGTTGTTTACTTAGTTTACTTTTTTTTTTTAGGTTTAGTTGTTGATAGATATGAGCTTGTTGTCATTTTATTGTTCATAGTTTTTGATCTAATCCTATTTCTTAGGTAAGTCCCTTTAACATTTCATATAATAAGGTCTTGGTGATGATGAACTCCTTTAACATGACCTTATCTGGGAAGCACTTTACCTGCTCTTCTATTCTAAATGATAGCTCTTCTAGAGTAATCTTAGATGTATGTCCTTGCCTTTCTTGACTTGGAATACTTCTTTCCAGCCCCTTCTTGCCTGCAACCTTTCTTTTGAGAAATCAGCTGAGAATCTTATGGGAACTCCTTTGTAGATAGCTGTCTCCTTTTCTCTTGCTGCTTTGAAGATTCTTTCCTTGTTTTTAATCTTGGGTAACCTAATTATGATGTACCTTGGTGTGTTCCTCCTTGGGTCCAATATCTTTGGTACTCTCTTGGCTTCCTGGACTTCCTGGAAGTCTATTTCCTTCACCAGATTGGGGAAATTTTCCTTCATTATTTGTTCAAATAAGTTTTCAACTTGTTGCTCTAGTTCTCCTTCTTGCACCCTTACGATATGAATGTTGGAGCAATTAAAGTTGTCTCAGAAGTTCCTCAGCCTCTCCTAGTTTTTCTGAATTCTTATTCCTTCATTCTGTTCTGGTTGGATGTTTATTTCTTCCTTCTCTTCCAAATCATTGATTTGAGTCCCAGTTTCCTTCACTTCACTGTTGGTTCCATGTACAATTTCCTTTATTGTGCTTTGCATAGTTTTCACTTTTTCCTCTATTTTGCAACCATACTGAACCATTTCTGTGAGCACCCTGAATACTAGTGTTTTTAACTCTGCATCAGATAGGTTGTCAATCTCCTCATCACTTAGCTCTTTTTCTGGAGTTTTGATCTCTTCTTACATTTGGGCCATATTTCTTTGTCTCAGCACACCTGTTATGCTGTAAGGGGGTGGATTCTTAGGTGTTAGCCCAGCCAGGGCAACCTGCTTGGCATTATATATGGGGGAGTGGTCAGAGAGAGAACAATGCTGATAGCTCACTCTGCTCTAGCCCCACTTTCCAATGAACTCTCCCGTGATATTGGGAGTTTCTCCTGCCTCCAGTATTTTACAACCCCTACAGTATTTTACAGCTAGATGTTTTGAGTCTTTAGTTTTCCTATCAACCAGCCAGGACCTCATCCATGCTGTCTGCCACTTTCCCATGGGTCCGCTCCACCTGGGTGCTTGTCTCCACCCCTTGTACCTATGGGTCTGGATGAATGTTTATTTAACTCCTTGGTTGTCAGTGTTTCATGCAGTTTGATTTTCTGGACATTCAGATGGTTTATTGTTTTTAAATTGATTACCTTGTTTTCTCTCTTTTTTTTTTTTTTGCTTTTTCATATGTAAAATTATCATCTTTTTATTTCTATTTATTTTTTTCAAATTTTTTATTGTTGTTCAATTACTGTTGCCAGCATTTTTACCCCACAATGCTCCCCCATCCATCCCCACCTCCTACACTTGAACCTACCCCTTTGACTTTGTCCATGTGTCCTTTATACATGTTTAAAGGATTCCTGTAATTAGTGTGGAAGTAGAAGTTAAAAGGTATTATAACAAAGTTATCAGTTAGGACTCTGTACATTATATATATAATAGTTGTTGATAGTTATAAATCACCTCTTAAAGTGACTGTTTGGGTAAAAGACCTTCACATGAAGAGGTTTTCTTCATATTAATAAGCCAAGCCATAAATTATATATATATATATATATAAGATATATATATTAAGATGTTTCAATCTACATCTTAAGTAAAATATACATATTTAAATATAACAAAACATTTAGGACTTCTTAAAAGACTTTTAGATAGATTTGAAGATAACTATATCAGCAAAATGTGTAGTTCCAGTGACATTAATTCTTTTTATATTATTTATTAAGGTGACTAGTTAATAAGATCATATAGGTTTTAAGTACACATTTCTACAGTGATATTAATTCTACAGTAAAAATTTTGGAATGTTGGTTATGTATTAAATTTCATACTGATTTAATATCATTGTACTAAAATGCTTAAAGAATTATTTTCAGCCTAAAGGTCATCTTGGATACTGTAAAATTATTAAAAATACTTTAAATTTGGAAATTGCTATTGAGAAGATTATGCACTATTGAAAGTTGTTTTAATAATGTTAAGACACTTGGATCAAAACACAGAGGATGCTGAATCACTATTAAATTGATGATAAATTGAGGGAAAATTGGTCTGATATGTCAGGGTATATTCATGTTAATATTTAATGTGTTATGACGTATCACTTATAAATTGATAATATAATTTGATAATGTCCAAAGCTTTCAATTTTGTCTTTCATAAATATTGGTGCATGTTTAATTTTGAAATTTTTATTTTAATGTTTAATAGTGAACTTACAATGAGGAATTAATGTTACTGTGAGAAGAGGGGGAAATATGAAGTGAGGTCAGGAGAAGTAATAAAATTGAAAAAAGTAATAAACAATCTAAGAAAGAAAAAGAATGAAAAAATTGCTTTGAACTTTTAAATTTACATTTGGGACTACTGGAGAAAAGTATTTACCTTTGAGGATGAAAATAGGAAATTGTAGGTAGATCTATGGAAGAAAAAAGTACTATTACTTCTTGGCTAATTGATTTCAAAATAATGGCAAGATTCAGTGGAAACTGAATAAACATATGCTTGGAATATTTATCTGATCATAAACAATTATGCTGTTCTTGTATCTTGAAATTAATCCTTTATCAGAAAGAACAATAATAATAATATCTACAAACTGAATCATCACTCTCTCTAAGTACTCAACTTTCTTTCAAAATCCAATTAGTTACTCACCAAGACTTCTGAAAATATCACAAGTTTAGCAGTGAAAATGATTAATGTGAAACTGAAGTTGCATTTTTCTTTCCATTTACATCCTATGTTTACTGACAACTTTCCAAAGCAGGGCTTCAGGGCTGCTTTACACGTGGTACTCTGAGTGGTACACATAGAGCAAATATGAGGTCTCAGTGCTTATCTGTTTCCCAGGCAGAGATGGACAAGGTGAGACTCATTCCTCTTCCCACTCTCATGATATGTGTTTCCCAATAGGATTCTCAGGGTACAATCAGCCCATGAGAATGAACTACAACAAAACATGGGGCTAAAACAAAGAACAGTACAGACAATGGGCTAAGGAGAGATGTGGCAGCTCTGAGTCCCCATAGCAATGGTGTGAGTAGAAAAGTTACAAAGAGATTATTTTAATGATCTTCCAACCTGTATATACTGATGCCTGATTTTTAAAGTAGGTGTTTGACTTTGGGTGTCTGCATTTCTTCTCCAAGCTTTTTCTTTAAGTTAAAATGGAAATGATATTTGTCCTTCCCCATCCGGCTTATTTCACTTAGCACGATGCTCTCCAGTTCCATCCATGCTGTTGCAAAGGGTATAAGCTCCTTCTTTCTCTCTGCTGCGTAGAATTCCATTGTGTAAATGTACCATAGTTTTTTGATCCACTCATTTGCTGATGGGCATTTAGGTTGCTTCCAGTACTTGGCTATTGTAAATTGTGCTGCTATGCATTGGGGTGCATAGGTTCTTTTGGATTGGTGTTTCAGGGTTCTTAGGGTATAATCAAATACCATATGATCTCACCTTTAACTGGAACATAATGAACAGAAGAAAAAAGCAAACAAAATATAACCAGAGACATTGAAATTAAGAACATTGTAGCAATAGCCACAGGGGAGTGGGGAGGGGGTAGTGGGGAGAGGGGTCTACAGGAGCTACTGTAATGGACACAAGGACAAAATCAAGGGGGAGGGTAGAGGTGAGGGAGGGAGGTGGGATTGACTAGGGTGGGGTGGAGGGATAGGGAGAAAATGCAGACAATTGTAACTGTAACAATAAAAAATAAAAATAAAAATAAAAATAAAATAAAATAAAATAAAATAAAATAAATTAAAATAAAATAAAATGGAAATGTTAATGCCCACCCAATCTGGTTTTCTTGAAGAGAAGATCATATGCACAGTTTAAGCAGCTAACACAGTGACTAATGAATATTGAGAGGAGAGGTCCATGATAAATTGTCTTTTCCTAACCTTTTTATACTACCAAATAAACTTATGCTTTCTCTTGTATCTCAAAACCAGTCTAAGTCTAGAAATAGAAACCCTTACACTTTGTCTCCTTTACCCATCACAAATCAATATCTCCTGTAAATAAATGATACAAAATATATTGTATCCTTCTGTAGGCAAACTGATCTCCATCACTGATTAAGTATAATTCCAAAATTCATGGATTGAGACCACTTGGGCTTAAACCTTGACTAACTACATTTATGGCAATTTAGTCTTATGAACTATCAGTATAGCAGTTTTATTCAGCTATTTTTTAATTACAAAAGGAGTTTGGAAAATCAGGCAAAAAAGAAAAAGGACTTATGGACATGGACAACGATGTAGTGATTGCAGGATGAGGGGCAGGATGTAAGGGGGATAAATAATAATGCAAAAAATAAAATAAAAATAAATTTTAAAATGGGCTTAATAATGTATGAGGTCTGTCTGGAAGAAGTCCAGCTATCGTTAATATAGTGAGAACAGTGTGTGTGACATTAATGTAACTTGGCAGCCAAGAAGAGTTGACTGGAATGTTTATGCATGAACAGTCAGTGTAGTAGATGCCATTGAGTGAGCATGTGTACTGTGTGGCTGCACATTCAAAGTGACTGAGAGAGTAGAGCAATGAAAATGTGTCAAATTTTGCATTTAGTTTGAACATTCCTCCACAGAAATTATTCAGATGATCAAGAAGGTCACAGCTATGGGCAAATGGCCATTGGCTGCTTCATTGTGACAATGTTCTCTCTCATGTATCACATCTCATGCAGTTTTTTTTGGTGAAACAGAAAATCACCCAGGTGACTCAGGCCCCCTAAAGCTCAGATTTGGAACTTTGTGACTTCTGGCTTTTCCCAAAACTAAAATAACCTTTGAAAAGGAAGAGATTTCAGACCACAGATGAGATTCAGTAAAATATGATGGGGCAGCTGATGGCAATTGGGAGAATTGTTTGAAGTCCCAAGGTGCCTACTTTGAAGTGGTCTGAGGCATCATTGTCCTATGCACAATGTTTCTTGTATCTTGTATCTTCTTCAATAAATGTCTGTTTTTCATATTATATGGCTGGATACCTTCTGGGCAGATCTCATGTTTCATGCTTTTATTTATTAAGATAAAATCAATTAATGAAGAAGAAGCATTTAGCAGAGAGCCTGGAATACTTTAAATCTGAAATAAATATTGTCTCTAATTTTTCAAGTTAAGCAAGAGAAAATGGAGTCATGAAGTCACATTTCATAGAGACTTATGTCCACTCCCAAAATGAGGTGCTCTAGATTTAGGGTATAATTCATAAAATATTTCAAGTAGTATGTTATATATCCTAGCCATGGATTTCTGTAGTCTGCGGAAGGGAATCACCATCACTTTCTCTCAACTTTGGAGAAGTTCTTTAATTTTATCATGTTTGAATATATACTTGTATACCAGGAAACCATTATGAACAAATAACTCAGAAATGAGCCTCAAATTCATCATGCCAGATACTTGCAAACATTTCTCAGTGTAGTTATGGGAAAATGATGTTGACAAATCTACAGTTATAGTGGCTGTTCCCAGACAACCTGAAGTGACCACATGAAACACTTTAAGAATAATCAGTATTAGGTGTTTGTTCACTACCACTATTGTTTTATTTTATTTGTTCTGCTTATTGACATAAAAGTAACACACTCAGATTTTTATACAATTTGTTAAAGGTGAAATGATTTTTGTGAATTTTGAAAAAAATATATATTTGATTTATTGAAATATAGCCACCCTCTATCCTTCAGGATAATCAGAGTTGAGAATAATCAGACCTATGAATAATATTTGAATGTTAGATAAAGTTTGAAAATATGAAAGGTTATATTTAAAGTAATTCAGTGTTGTTATTTTACATGTATTGAAAACTGCCATCCTGTTCAAATACTCTACACTTACAATTAAAAACTAACTGAGGTTTTTTTTGTGAGCCCTATGTCAACAAAATAAGTATGTTGGTCTCCAAATGAAATGGGCTGTAACTAAGTCTGTATGTTTGGTTTGATGGTACACTTCACATTCACTAAAATGAGAAGTATTCGTGGAAAATACAAAATCATTATTTGCTGTAAAAATAACTTTTTCTCTCCAAAACAAGGCACATGCCACCTTCGGAATTTGCTTCTATGTAATGAGACTACTTGGTTCTTGGTTTTCTAACTCTAATCTCAAAATTACCTTATGCAAATTTCTAAATATATATTTTTTAATTTTGTGGTAACTTTTATCATCTATTTAAATGCCCTTGGTTTTGTCATAGTTTATATGTTGAAAAATCTACTTTGCAGTATTTCTCCAATAAAATGGTGAGCTCTTGGGACACTGAAGATGCAAGTATTGACATCAAGGTAGCTGCTGTGAAAGGACCAGATGTCATAGGAGGCTGGAGTGGGGATGAGTAATATAATCCTTATGTTACCATGAAGTAAATGAGCATCTTGAAGAAAACGTATGAACTTTCTCCAGTGAGAAACCAGACAGCGACACTGATTCTAGACAAGCTGACAGGTAGCTAACAAGCCCCATGCCACATAGAGCTTTTCACTGTCTTCCTCCTAAATGTGAATGAACAGAGTTCCAGCTTCACAAGGGAAGCTTCTAACTCAGGGCAGAGAAATAAAAAGAAATAAATATTTAAAAGGGAATGTTGAAGACTATAGAGAGAGACATATAACCTAACTAATAGAGGTTTAAAAAAGAGAACAAAATTTTTGCTGGGGATGAAATTACTGTTTAAATATTTTTCTAAAACAAAATGGCATTTAATTTGTGGGCAGAAGGTATGGTGATGGCAAAAAAAATTCATTATGTTGAAATTTAGAGCATTGTAGATAAAACATAGTTTTCCATTTAGCAGAGAGAAAGAAAATAAGTGTACAAAGTTTAAGAATGGAAAGGATTTCTGAGTCCACAATAACAAAATTAAAGGCAAAAGAAATTGGAGAAAATGTTTCAAACTAGTAAGTTAAAATAATCTGCAAACTAGAATATTGACCCAGTAATGCGGCACTCAAATATGAGGGTGGAATAGACATTGTTAGAGATGCAAGGTTTGAGAAGTAAGTGGAGCTCCCATTACCTTTCTCTCAGAATCTGTTGAAGTTTTTCAAGAAAACAAAAACCAAAACAAGTAAATAAATGAAGAAATAGTAAAATCAAATATCTGGGAAAGAGGATAATCAACACATAGAAAAGACAAGGGGAACTCCAAAATGAGAACTGTGCAGACGTCTAGAGAACAATGTAAAGAACTCCAGAATCCAGGAAATCCTTGGGAAAATGACAGGATAACTGATGGGTTACTTGATCAACTTGATATTGGGGAACATTATATTACCAAATTGGTTTCTAGAGCTTATAAACTGTGGAATAGTTAAACCAAAGATTTCAAGAAAAGTAAGTAAATTGTAAAGAGTCAGTTATTAACCCCAAGAAAATGCACAATATATGCAAAAAAAAAAGAAGACTCTACTCATGAGATGCCACTTAGAACAGTAGTTTGTAATAATTTTTAAAGTCAGAAAAAGCAAAACAAAGAATTTGTATTTATTCAAATTTGCAATTGAGCTATTTTGGGAGCATGGGCTGAGTGTTTTAGTGATTGCCAAGTGGTGAGATAATCAATGAAATGCTGAATCAGGAGATATCAAAATGCTAAAAATAATATTAGAAATATCAAGAAATACACATTGGATATAGTTAAAAAGTTTTAAAGTAGTTTGCTCTCCACTGAAAAATTGATAAGTATGGCAGCGGTGACTAGGGATTATTGAGATCATAGAGTTATTATAAGCTATTATTATTTATATTATTTATACTATGTGTATTAAGTAATTAGGTAAATATAATATTTATGTTAATAATGGTAAAATATTGACCAAATATCAAAAATATTTATAAATTTAAGTTAATAACAAAAATAGGTTATAATCACAGTTTAATGAATTACCATATTTGCTCTCCTTTTCTTCTTCTTATTAAAATTCAAATGAAATCACAGAAAAAGAAGAGATGCAGTGATAACAGTCCTGGAAGCTAAGGGTCCAACATTTGTGAATCTTTGAAATGAATTTGCACTAACTTAAATGTGGAAGGAGCCAAATTTCAAAATCTGTAATGGCCCAGTCATAGACCACAGAAGCACAAAGAGAAAGGAGATAAGATAACAAGTAGAACCATGTTCAAGAGTAATGACAATGTTAAATCAGTGTCTTTGAGGTTGAGCCAGGCTTTTGTCACATATCTCAGTATTTCTCTGGCAGATAAACATTCAGCATCATATAATGGGATGTAATGGCAAGGGCAGTAGACATTAAACGTACAATAGGAAAAGTATACACTCTATAGGGATTATTGAACATTATGTTTTTAATACATGCTTCAGGGGCAAAAGACAGCTCTGAATATTTCCAATGTATTTGGGAATATAATACAATAATTAATCAATAATAATACAAGAATAAATTTGTTTCCTCACGACAGTAAACCTATTTTTTAAAGATTTTATTTGTTTATTTTTAGAGAGGGGAATGGAGGGAGATAGAGAGGGAAACATCAATGTGTGGTTGCCTCTTGAGTGCTCCCTACTGGGGACCTGGCCCAAAACCAAGGCATGTGCCCTGACTGGGAATCAAATCAGATACCCCTTGGTTCACAGGCCAGAACTCAATCCACTGAGCCACACCAGCCAGGGCTGTAAACCTATTTTTGCCCCACCATATATTCACTTTGTTATAGGCAGAAAAATTACATGAATCTATCAGAATTACAGAAGATGATCACCTGGAATTTTTACTAGCAGATGGTTCATTTTCTTGTACTCTAGATTAATATCTGAAAGGAGAAGGAAAGAAATAGTGGTAGGTGAAGCATGAATTGTTGGGAAGGAGGAAGAAAGAAATAAAAGTGATAATAATGGCACAAATGTGAACTCTATTCATTTTAGTGAAAAACTCTGAAAGAAATCAACATAAACAATGACAAACATAGATGAGCCTCATATATTAAGGACTTAGTAATGTATAAGAGAGACCATTATGAAGATACATAGAAATAAATACTTGGGAAAATATATATTATAGTAGATCTTCCCAGTATGTCTATTTATGTTCTCACTTACAAAACAGGCCTTTAATGAGTACCTATTATGTGCTAGGAATGGTTCTTGGAGCTGGAGATAGTGACCAAAACAGACAGAAACCCATGACTTCATGGAAAATGTTTCCAAGTGTTGTAATTGGACAATAACCAAGATACATAAGAAAAATACATACTATGTTAGTTGGTTATAGATGCTAAGGAGATTATAGAAATAGGAAATTTTTAAATGTCAGAGGAACAGTTTTGAAATTTTAAATAGGGCATCAGAAAAGACTCCATTGTGTGAGGGACTTTTAAAGAAATAACAGTTTTCAGATATCTTGGAGTCAAACTTTCCATGTAGTAAAAACAGGAAGTGCAAAACATTGGGATCATAAGTGTTGCCTGGCTTGTGCGAGAAATAGCTTGGAGACCAGGGTGGCAGGGCAAGGTGAAGAGAAGGTGAATTGGGAAGCTGTCCAGGAGGTAGGTCACACAGGACCTTTTGAGACATAAGAAGTATTTAGTCATTATTCTCAGTGTCATGAGGATCTTTGGAGGAGCTTGAGCTCCGGGTTTTTTGTTTTGTTTTGTTTTGTTTTTCAAAAGGATTACTGCAGCATCTGTGTAGAGACTAGACTTCACTGGGGCAAGAGAAGATAAAAGGAGCCCAGTTTTGATGCTGTTGAAATATTTCAGATGATAGTACCTTGGGCCAAAGCTGTGGCAGTGGGGTGGTAAATAAGGTCAACTTATAATTTATTTTGAATATTGAACTGAAAACAAATGTTTCTTGAGAGGTTGAATGTGAAGTAATGGGGAAAACAGAAATAAAAGGTATAGCCTGAGAGATTAAAATAACATACTTGCCTTCCACTGGGATGTATGGGATTTTGACAGGAGATGGTTTGGAAGAATATCAATAGCCAAGGTTTAGATATTTTAAGTTCAAGATGACTGATAAGTAAAGGCTAAAGTGGAGATACCAATAGGAAATTAAATATATGAATCTGGAGACAGTGAGAAGCCTGGTGCTGGCTATAGAGCAAATGAAAATACTAGGATATATAATTTCTGTGAAATCATAAAAATTATATAAATAATTTTCTGTATAGCATACACTCTAAAATAATAACATTTACAAGATAAGCAATTGATAAAAGAATGCAGACAACTCAATTTTTAAAAATGGGTTAGATTTTTGAATAGGCAGATGACAGAAGACTGAACATAAAACTATACACAATATCATTAGCTATCAAAGAAGTTGAAACTGCAATGCTAGAGCAATCACTATCCACCCAAGCAGACTGATGAACCTAGGCCTAGTGAGACTGTGAAAGAACTAGAACTATCATTCACTGATGTTGGGAGTGAAAATGATACAGTGTACACAACACTGTTTACTATTATGCAAGAGATTGAATAGATAGTGACCAATTAATGTCACTCTTAAGTGTACACCAAACTGAATTAAGTATATATATGTGAACAAAAGACATACACAAGAATAATTGCAGCAGCATTGTTTGTAATAGTCTCGAAGAAGTCAAGTGTCCATTTACAGCAAATTAAATCATATAATGCAATACATATAGCAGTGGAACAATTCGAGCTACTGCTACATATAAAATATAACACTGATAAAACTCACAAACAAATCTGAGTGAAATAATCATAAAACCAAAGAACATATGACATATGATTGTATTCACATAAAGCCCCAAAACATGGAAAATTGGTGTATGGAATTAGAAATCAGTTGAGTATTTACATTTTGGGAAAAAAAAGGGGTAGCAATTAGGAGAGGCCATGAATGTGGATGGGGCTCTTGAGGTGTTAAAAATGCTCTATTTTATGCAGGGGTATTGTTTATGTTGTGATAATTCACTGAACTTACACCTTATTTATGGTTTGTTTTCTCTTTGTATAGTATTTCTCTCTAAAAGTGCTTATGTCAAAATATAGAAAGGGAGGAAAGAAGAGCTCTAGAAAGAAAGAGCTGGTGATCACATAAGCTTTCTCACAGGTTAGAGATGATGACAATTCTGTTTTGATGAAAATAGTGGTAACGCCAAAGTGTCCTTCATAATTTTTGGCAATTCATTAAGCACTACATTTATGGTTTATGCCTCTTATGGACATATATTATATAGCAAAATTTTAGAAAAAGTTTTAAAAGTTTATGCTACTTTAAAACTTCTGTCTTACAAACTAATCAATTTCCAAGATCACATCAAAATAAAATTATTTAATTGAAGTACAAAGTCAAAATGAGGCTACTTATCTCAAATCTAGAATATGGAAGTCAAATTGTTACAATGTAGAGCACAAAATCATTTAAGATTTTTTGGAGGTGATGTGATTTTTTTCTCACATCAAAGAAAGAGGTTCACTGTAAACTCACATTTTTTTAGAGTGAAGGATGAGGTGTTTATATTTTTTATTTTTTAAATTATATTATAGTTTTCCCAATTTCCTCCCTTTTCTTCCCTCCACCTAGCACCTAAAACTCTGTCAAGCAATCTCCACAACATTGTTCATGTCCATGAGCCATGTGTATAAGTGCTTTGTCTACTCCATTTCCCATACTGCACTTTACATCCCCATGGCTCCTGTAACTACCCATTTGTACTTCCTAATGTCCTCACATCTTCACCCATTCCCCCATACCTCACTCCCATCTGGCAACCATCAAAACCCTCTCCATATCCATAATTGTATCTCTGTTCTTCTTGTTTGCTTAGTTTGTTTTTTGATTCAATTATTTATAAATATGTCTTTTTTGCCATTTTTATTGTTCATAGTTTTGATCTTCTTTTTATTAAATAAGTCCCTTTAACATTTCATATAATAATGGTTTGGCAATGTTGAACTCCTTTAGTTTTTTCTTGTCTGGGAAGTTCTTTATCTGCCCTTTGATTATAAATGATATCTTTGCTGGGCAAAGCAATCTTGGCTGTAGGTCCCCGCTTTTCATAACTTTGAATATTTCTTGCCAAGCACTTTTGGCCTGCAAAGAAATCAGCTGATAATATCGTAGGAACTTCAGTATAGGTAACTAACTTCTTTTCTTTTGCTGCTTTTAAGATCTCTCTTTATCTTTAATCTTTTGTGTTTTAATTACGATGTGTCTTGGAGTGGTCCTCTTTGCATCCATGTTGTTTGGGACTCTGTGCTTCCTGGACTTGCACATCTATTTTCTTCACCAAATTAGAGAAGTTTTCTTCCATTATTTTTTCAAATAGATTTCCCATCTCTTGCTCTTTCTCTTCTCTTTCTGGCACCCCTATGATGGAAATGTTGTAATGTTGATGTTTCCCCATAAGCTGCTTACTCTATCCTCAATTTTTTGGATTCTCTTTTCTTCTTTTTGTTCTGATTTGTTATTTTTTGCTTCCTTATTTTTGAAATCATCGATTTGATTCTTAGCTTCATTCTCTCTACTGTTGTTTCCCTGTAAATTGTTCTTTATTTTAATTAGTGTATCCTTAATTTATGACTAGATCTGTTTTATGCTGGTGAGGTCTTCACTAAGTTCCTTAAGCATCCTTATAACTAGTGCTTTGAACTCTACATCTGATCTTATCTCCTTTTTGTTTAGTTCTTTTTCTGGAGTTTTGATGTGTTCTTTCTTTTCAACCATGTTTCTTTGTCTCCTCATTTTGGCAGCCTCTCTGCATTTGTTTCTATGTATTTGGTAGGGCTACTATGACTCCCTGTTTTGGTAGTATGGCCTAATGTAGTAGGTATCCTGTAGGGTCCAATGGAATAGCTTCCCTTATCACTCAAGTTGAGTACTTGTGGTTTGCCCTTCATATGGACTGAGTACATCTTCCTCCTGTAGTTGAGCTTTGGTTGCTTTTGGCAGATCAATGGGAGGGATTTACTAAGTCAGTTTCAAGGACTGGCTGTGACCACTGACTAGTTTTTCCTGTCGTTTTCTTGTGCTTTTGGTATCATATCCAAATGTCATCACTAAGAATAACATCAAGGAGCTTTTTTCCTATGTTGCCTTCTAGGAGTTTAATGGTTTCAGGTTTTATATTTAAATAATTAATTTCCAGTTAATTTTTTGTGTATGGCATAATATAATTATCTAAAAATAAAAATAGGTTTACCTTTGTAGAGTTGTAGAAGGAAGATGTAGAAGTAGAGGGAAGAGATCTGCCTAGATCTACTGCAAGATACTTGGCACTTTTCCATTCTTACTCTCCCAATTCTGTAAATTCTCCTAAAATCTTCAATAAGAAACTTAAAAAAATCATCAAAATCTACTTTATATAAAGCAAGACCCTCTGATGCAGTCTTTGATGAGCATAACAGCATTTAACTGGGGTGATTATGGGTGGTGACAAGTATCAACCAACAAAAGATTAGGAATAAATAAGATCTATTCTTCTTTTCCAACTAAAGGTGATGAGAAAGCAAATAGGAACACAGTTGACACAGAACTAACTAACGGCCATCTATCAGTTCTCATGAGTTTTATTTATGAACTTAGAAAAATATAGAATATGGTTGTTTACTTGTATTGTTTTGAATAGCTTCTTTTATTTCATAATGAATTATAATATTGTAACTGTGGTAATTACTCAGCCTTAGCTTTTTGGGTTAGAATGACTCTCAAAAGCAATAAAGTAAATATGACTTTAAATAAAAAATATTTTCAAATTTAAATAAAAGTAAAAGACTGGACATGAGTGCTCATTTTTAACAAAGTAATAGGTACTAAATGTCAGGACACAAATACTCAAGATGAAAATGGTGTATGTTGTAAACACTTCTGGAAAGTCTTCTGTATATAATTTCAAATTGGGAAACACTGGCATTCACAATAACAAATTACATTCAAGGATCCTAAGTAGTTCTACATGTTATTCCATATTGGTCCTAAATGCAACTGGCATAAATGGATATCGACTTATGTAACTGAAATAAAACTAGTGATAAAAATAGAAGTTACATTCCAGTTAGCACAGATATTTATTATGAGACTTCTGGTATGGTGGAGCTAACTCTAAGTTGGTATATCTTGAGTATCCTTTTAAGCCTAGAATTAATAGCTAGAGAATGTGTATTGTTGCTACTGTGACTTATAAATACAGATTTTTAAATTTATTTGAGCCAAAGTATGATAGAGATGATATGGATTAGGAAGTCCTCTTTATACAGAAGAGTTATTGAACATATTTTATTGTAACTTCAAGCTTTTGCCACAAACCCTTCTTTCTTGGAAACCTAATTGAGAAAGGTGTTCTAGAAGTCATGTCTATTTATTCTAACTGGACAGTCTCCAGTCTGTCAGTGTCAATGACAATCAATGCCAGTCCTTCCACTAGTGAGAGGTGTGGGAAGATGGTAGGAATCAGATAACAGTTTGTTCAATGTGAAATGCCAGACCATGGTCAGGCATCTTGCCTCATGATTTTTATGTACAAGTTTTATTTGTTTTAGAATCAGACAATGTATACTGGTTGTTTTATATCAAAGGAGGAAGTCAAATTAATGTCACAACAATAGACAGTATATATACAAGCTGTGGTAGACTAAAAGTCAAATATAAACAAATAATAAAGCAACAATTAAACACAGCTCCTCTACCAAACCAACTCAATATTTATTCACCTACCCCTTAAATACAGATGTGCCTGCATGTATGCACAAACCACAGTTTGCCAAAAATAACATACATACAGTGAACATTTCAGCTTACCTATTCTGAGTTTATTTTTTTTCTGCACTGATTCTGTGACTCCTATTTTCTAAAATAGAGAGAACTAGACTCAGACAACCAGAAGGTAGACAACTAAAGATCTTAGTGCTTAGGAGCACATCTGCAAGATTTAAAAAAAATAAAGTAATACAGGTTCTTTTTTTAGTGAAAGAAAAATAAATTCAGTTACAAATTGAGTTAAAATGGCTCCAAATAAGAAAAGAATCCCAAGACTATTCAAATTCATAGTTACAAGAATATTAGGAATTAAAGAAAACTCACTTTAAATTTATCAAAAAATAGTGTTTTGTTAGAGGCTGGAATAGTCCAGAATGTAATCAATAATATTATACTAACTATGCATGGTATAGAATGGGTACTAGACTTGGAGTGATTGCTAAAAGGTTTATAAATATCTAATCACTATGTTGTACACCTGAAATTAATATAATATTGTATTTCAATTAAAAATTAGTTTTATAGTAATAAGTAAGCTGTTTCATAACCTCTGCATTCAGGAAGACATCTTTAGCAGAACCTCATGTTATCTGCTTACACTTGGAAAAACTGAAGGAAGAAAAAAAAAAGAAATGTATTTGTATTTGTGAAATCTATTTATAACTGATTTAGTTTCCATAATAAATAATCTCTAAAACTATTATTAAACTAACATCTAGATATGATATATCGCCATCACACTGAGATCCACTATAATTATTAGAAAATATTATAGAATATATTGTACTCTGTGGAAATGAGAATAAAGAATCACATAATGACAAAAAATCTTCCCCATCATTTCTTGTGTGTGTTTTACTGACCCAACTGGTAAAAGTAACAGAATTAGACAATTCTCAACAAAACAAGACACTCAGCTTTTAGATCTGTCTGTGAAAAAGAGAACATATACAATTATTTAGCAAAAAAATATATCTATCAACTTAAAACATAACTTTAAGGAAGAAATCTGAGAATTTGAGAGCTATTCAAAATTCAAATGACTCAGATAATTAAACAGAGAGTATGCTCTAGACACCTGTAGCCTGAGTATTTGCCTTTATGATCTGCTGAACTTGCATTTTGTTTGGTACTCACAATGCACTTCATCACATTTTTATATGAAGCCTAATCTTCACCTCAGAATTTGGGGCAATTTTAACAAATTAAATGGAAATGAATATAGGTTAAACATTTCATATTTTATATATTTAGCTCAGGGAAAATGTTTTCTCATCAAAACAGTTTATTAAGACATTCTCCTGAAAGAACTGAATCAAAGTGACCACTTAAAATGTTAGACCATGTACCCACTGCAGGTCAAAATGTCAATCATTTTAATCAGTTGCATGTTTCCTTCTTCCATCTGCTAACTTTTGTATTTTGAACCCATGAGTTAGTCTATAAAAGATCAAAATGTAACAAGTGACTGCTCCAAATATGTAGTTTTCAAAAGTCAAAAATTGTTGGACAAAAACACTTATTTTTTAAATGTGATTTCCTTTTCACATCCTATTACCAACTTACACAACTGGAAAAGAAAGAAGGAAAAATGACCTGAACTAAAAACCTATATCACAACATAGAATAGCAAGAACTCTTAATGGTGATTTCTTGTCTGTCTTTGTAACCTATGGTCTTGTAGTTACAATAGGATTCCTAAGGGCAGAAGATGGCAGAGAGGTAGGTGGGAGCTGAACCCACTTGCTCATGCACCCAACTAGGACATCTAGCCAATCTTCTGAAGACCAGAGTGAACAGCCAATGGAATCCAAGCTTATATGAAGCTTGGAAGCCAAAGATTGCAGAGGACGGTTAAAAACAGACTGTAGGGATGAAACTGGAAAAGACACCGGCATTCGGTACCAAAGCCAAAAAGCAGAGACAGAGGTTGAATCTTTATGGCCCTTTACGCAGATGACCAGTGATGTGAGAAGATGGCAGATCCATACCCTAACAGATAATCTTACATTTTCTTTCCAAGCCAGTGTTTATATAACAGAGCACACAGTGTGGTGATGGGTTTTGAAATTCAGGGAAAATTACATTTAAAAAAACTGCAGTATTCTCACCCTGGGAAGTTAGCTATTCCCAGGGGCAGGTGGGCAGGTGGTCATTTTCTCTCCCTGGAACACAAAGGCCCAGATGCCCCCAGGCAGTAGTCTTTAGCAGTGCCCCAAGAGGTTGGCTGTTTTCCCAGGAGCCAGGATGGGCCTTATCTATAGGATCTGAAACAGAAGCTTTAACATATGCATTACTTACTAGGTTTATAACTATTTACCTTACACTAAAATTTTCTAACTCTTAAGTCCCCTATCAGGGAGATTAAATAAATCGACAGGAAGGTCCCTGGGACCTGCACCTGGGACTGTGGCTGCAAGAGGAGTTTTGGAGGACATCCAACCAGCCATAGTACCTTAGCAGCTCCCTCCCCTCCCAGAGTGCAGGGAAACCAGTCCAGCACCAGGAGAGACCTGGACACTTGAAGTTGCTAGAGGGATAAAGAGCTGGAGGGATAAAGACACAGTGGGAGATACACAGAGGCAGTATTCCCCAGCTGGGACTGGGGTCGCTGGCTAAGACAGTACCAGAGAAGCTGTGGAGCCGGGTGACACCTGGTGTTGGGAGGAGAGTTGGACCATGATGAACCCTGATCCAGATAGTCTCTGGACTGGTGAGAGAGTGGGGCTGTGTGAAAAGTTCAGTGCTTGTTAAGAATGGCCGGCCACAACCAAGGGGAATTTGCTTTAAAAAAGGCTCTAAGCTGCTGTTTAAGGAACTCTTGTGTGCCTTGGCCAAGACAATGAAGAGGGAGGAGGAGGGACACAATTTGTTCCAAATCAGGGCACCTAACAGACTGATAAAAGTGGGGCAGCAGAGTCTCAGAGGGGTAGCAATCCCTAGAGAGACTTAATTTAATAGGGGAACTATAGTGCCCTGAAGGGACTTTGTGGGTACACAGTTCACACGCCAGCAAAGAGAGAGGAGGGGCACAAGTTGCTCCCATATGGTGCACCGCATGGACTATCGAAGGATGGCATGAAGTGGGCTAAAGGTGCCAGCCTGGTGCATATGGACAATGGGGGCCCTGCAGCATTCTGAGGGCTTCAGTGGGAGGCTAGAAACCTGTGGATATTGTAGCCCAGACCCAGCCTCCAACGCAGAAGAACAGGAAAGGAAAAAAAAAAAAAAAAACATAGCCGTGTCCCCCTCTTGCTGCAGCATCCAGGAAGACCAGCAGAACCATCTTGGTGGGTATAAAGTCAACAGGAGGCATTTTTTCTTCCAAGTGTAAGATAATAACCTGGAGCTGTGAAAGGACCAAAGACAGATCCAGAGAGGAATTACAAGGATAAGGCCAACAACTGAGACAAAATTCAATTTGCTATCTTATAGAAAATGCCTTTGATTTTTTACTTTTTATTTTTATTTGTTATTATTATTTTATTTTTTAATTTCCCTCCCTTCCATTAGTTTTCTTTGTTTGATTTCATTGTTTGATTGGTTTTCTTTGTTTTCCCTTTCATATTACATTTTGATTTCCTTCACTTCACTTGTATGCCAATTACTCTTGGTCTTTTACCTTTTATTCTTTTTATTCAGATCATACATTTCTTGTCATATTATTGTTGTTCCAATTCCCATTGAGTACTCTTCCCTGCTGTTGGTCCATTTCACTATCTTCCTGAGCTTTATTACTGTTGTGGATTGTTGGGAACCGCCCTGCCTGGTTTCAGAAGCTGTAAACCCCCATGGCTAAGGCTGAGTGAGAGACCTTGGGACCATAAGCCACTAAGGAGACAAAGCTTATCTCCCAGGCAGAAGCACCCCCTCTGACCACTTTACTTCACTCTGCTTGGCCCCAGTGCATGACCGGTTACCCAATGTTGGGTAAGATTCCTCAAGGGAGGGACGACCTAAGACAGGCATGGTCATGAAGAGGCCCTCAGGGAAGGACTTGGGGGGTTATAGAAAAATGGGGTGATGGACCCTCACCCCTCGGCTTTGACATAGCCTGAGTGCTCATTCTGTCTGCAGGAAGTCACCTAATCTCATGGCTGCCTTACTTCCCCTGACTGATTTAAGCCTGAAACAATGCCGGAAGTGGGTGCTGGAAAGAGCAGATTCCCGGGGTGATCAGGCCTAAGAAAGAATGCATAAAATCCTGTGAAATCTACTTTGCTAATACCCTCAATTTACACGATAAAGATCCAAGTAAAAAATGAGTTTGACCCCCAAAGTTTTATAACCCTTTAGCTGTCTGACCCTGAGTCTAAATAAGCCCATAGTTCTTTGAATATTATCTAAGGGTTGATCATTACTGCCTAACAAAGATTGAGCTTTATGTATACACCCTGTATTCCTATGCAAATTGAACCCAATAAAAGCCCATTGAGGAAAAGGCTCCTGCCCTTTCACCTTTGAGAGATTGGCCACCTTTCCTCCCCAGGCAGATCATGTCTTGGTAGATTTATTTTCATCCATGGTGGATTGCGGGGGGGCTCTGCGGGAAAGTTAACCACATCGGTTAACTTTATTCTCTTGCTTTCACTGTATTTCTTTTATCCCTTGCTTTCACCATATCTCACCATCTAACCTAGCATAAGTGATCTGCTTTCTGAAGTCAGTTCATATTTTTTCTTCTCTAACTAGAGTCTTATCTCTTTATAAGTCAATATTCAGAAATCAAAGGCATTTTTATACTCCAACAATGAAAGATCAGAATCAGAGTTCACGAAAAAAATCACATTTCATAACAAGAAAAATAGAGTACCTAGGAATAAACTTAACCAAGGAGGTAAAAGACCTGTACTCAGAAAACTACATAACACTGAAGAAAGAAATTAAGGAAGACACAAATAAATGGAAGCATATACTATGTTCATAGATTGGAAGAATTAACATCATCAAAATGTCCATATAACCCAAAGCAATTTTTAGATTCAACCCAATCCCTATTAAAACACCAATGATATTTTTCACAGTTACACAACAAACATTTCAAAAATTTATATGGAAACATAATGACCCCAAATAGCTGCAGCAATTTTGAGAAAGAAGAACAAAGTAGGAGGGATCACAATACCTGATATGAAACTGCATTACAAGGCCATTGTAATCAAAACATCCTGTTACTAGCATAAGAACAGACACATAGTCCAATGGAAGAGAATGGATAGACCAGAAATAAACCCAAGTCTCTATGATCAATTAATATTTGACAAAGGTGGCAAAAGCATAAAGTGGAGTAAAAATAGCCTCTTCAATAAATGATGTTAGGAGAGCTGGGCAGCTATATGAAAAAAGAAATGACACTTGATCACCAACTTACACCATACACAAAAATAAAATCAAGGTGGATAAAAGAGTTAAATATAAGTCATGACGCCAAAAAAGACTTAGAGGAGAACATAGGCAGGAAAATCGCAGGCATTCCATGCAGCAATATTTTCACCAATATATCCCCTAGAGTAAGGGACATAAAGGAATGAATAAACAAATGGGACCTCATCAAAATAAAAAGCTTCTGTAAGACTAAAGAAAACATCAGCAGAATGAAAAGGGAACCAACCATAGAGGAAACTGCATTTGCCAATAATACCCTGGGCAAGGGTTTGATCTCCAAAATATATAGAGAATTCACACTACTCCACTCTAGGAAGACAAGCAATTCAATTAAAATAAAAATGGACAAAGGATCTGACAGACACTTCTCTAAGGAAGACATACAGAGGGCCCACAGACATATGAAAGGATGCTCAGCATCACTAGCCATCAGGAGATGCAAATTAAAACCACAATAAGATATAATTTCATACCAGACAGAATGGTCATCATATGCAAATCAACAAATAACAAGTGCTGGAGAGATTGTGGGGAAAAGGGAACACTGGTGTACCATTGGTGGGAATGCAGACTGATGCAGCCATTGTGGAAATCAATATTGAATTTCCTCATAAAATTAACAATGGAACTACCTTTTGACCCAGCAATCCCACTGCTGGGATTATACCCTAAGGATCCTGAAACACCAGTTCAAAAGAACGTAAACACCCCAATGTTCATAGCAGCACAATTTATAATAGCCAAGTGCTAGAAGTAACCTAAGTGCCCACTAGTAATGAGTTGATAAAAAAAACAACAACTCTGGTACATTTACACAATGGAATACCATGCAGCAGAAAGAGAGAAGAAGCTCCTACCCTTTCCAACAGCATGAATAGAAGTGGAAAGAATTATGCTAAATAAAAGAAGCCAGGCAAGAAAAGACAAATACCACATGATCTCACCTATATGTGGACAAAACGAACAAGCAAAGAAAACAAACAAGCAAACAAAATATAACCAGAGGCATTAAAATAAAGAAAAAAACTGACAATAACCAGAGGGGTTGGGGGATAGGTATAAAGGGGGAAAGTAGGGGAAGGGCCATCAAGGAACATGAATAAAGGACACATGGACAAATCCAAAGGGGGTAGGTTTGAGGGTGGGAGGCAGGGATTGGTGAGGCACGATGGTGGTGTGAAAATGGAGCAATTCTACTTAAACAACAATAAAAAAAAAGTAAGATACCTCAGCCATCTTTAAAATCTTACATGTGACAGTAATGTGTGGAATTAAAAAAAAATTTAAACAACAGAGAGAAGGACACAAATGCATTTTTTAGTAAAATCTTAATTTTCAGTATGTAATCTTCAATTTGCTGCCCTCTTTAAAAATACAGATACTATACTGATATATATGTATGTCATTTAAAGTCTTATTACTACTTGTACTTCTTAATCTTTAAATTGCTATAGTTTATAACCCACAATTTACAAAAGAAATTTTGACCAAGTTTGCTATATGGTGGCCCTCAAACAGAAAGAGAATCACCAAAATTGAGCGTCTTTTATGTTGAAGAAGATACAAGATACAGAATATTCTTTGGAGGGCCACTTAGAAAGTAATTGAGACAGCAGATGCCTGAAATTCCATGTGGCTTCCTCTCCCTTCTCAAGCACAAATATCACTTAAGGAATCTAAAGTACCTGTGACTTCCTGTCCACCATGACAATCATCTTAAATCATCAATACAGCAAACTAATAGGATGCCCTGTGAGAGGTCAAGGTGATCAGAGTCTTTATGAACAAAATTATCAAGAATCTAGACAACAACTATAAATTAGGGCTAATACTTTAAAGGTACAATGCTAAATATGCCAATTAAAAAGAAAAATAAATAAATAAGAGTACTGCCAGACTTCCCTCCTTAAGGGATAGGAAAAATAAAAAGTTGTCAAGTTATGGCTTATATAGCAAGCCAGGGCTGGGTTGATTCACCTAGTCAAAAAAGGCTTATGTTGTTGTGGTGTTTATTACACAGATAAGTGAGACCTTACTAGGCTTCCGTAGTCATTAAAAGACCCATAGACATTAGTCCAGCCACAGATCCATGGCTAACTGTGATCTTCTGTCTGTCCTTGTTTCCTGGTATGGAAACCATAACTACTGGGAATCTAGATAGCACAGGCTTTGGGAAGATGGCGGCGAGATAGGAGGAAGTGGAGTCCACTTCCCCTCAGAACCAGTGAAACACCTAGCTGATCTGAGGAACAGAGCGAACAGCCAATAGTATTCCAGCATATATGAAGATCAGAGACCAAAGATAGAGGACATTAAAAGATCTGATGGTAAGAAGAGTGCTTAAGGACAATAAGGTCCCTTGGACCTGTGTGGGGACCAGGGTGGCTGAAGCCCCAGCCAGGGCGCAGGGTCTGCTGCAGGATTCTTGGAAGAGAGTCAGGCTGGACTGTGTGAGAGGCCAGGTACTTGTTTGGACCGGGGGGGCTTGAATAGGAAGAATTTCTCAAAAAGAAAAAGAGAAAATAGAGGCACTCAGGGGCTAGTTAGAGAACTCTATGCAGCAGCCCTCGGACTCTGGCACCCCTCCCCCTCAGCCCTGGGACTGTGAAAGTGGGATAAGCAGCCCCAGCTATCACCTGAAGCCCAGCTGGCACGCACCCAGATAAGTGAACTGGGCGCCCACACCTGAAACTCCGGGTGGGCGTGCACCCTGATAAGTGGCCAGGCTGCCTGGGCCCAGACCCAAAGTGCCCCAGTGGGTGCCTACCCCAATCAGTGGCCTGGGGCCCACACCTGAAACCCTGGGTGGGCGCACACCCTGATAAGCAGCCCAGCTGCCTGGGCTCACAGACAGAAAGCGACTGGGTGGGCGCACACCTCCATAAGTGGCCTGGGCGCCAAACCTGAAATCCTGGCTGGGCGCCCACCCCTGAAACCTCAGGTGGGTACACACTCAAATTAGTGGATGGCTGCCCCGCACTCAGGCCCAAAAGCCACAGATCAGCTGTGCAACCCGATCAACAGCCTAGCTGCCTGCAGTGACCACACCTAAAAGCATGGTTGTGAACAACTCCCAAAAAGAGAGGATCTTAAAGGCAGCAAGTGAGAAACAGAAAGTAACATATAAGAGAGCCCCAATAAGGTTAGCAAATGACTTCTCAATGGAAATGCTCCAGTCCAGAAGAGAATGGCAAAAAATATTCCAAGTGATGAGAACCAGAGGCCTGCAACCAAGACTACTTTACCAGCAAGGCTCTCAATCAAGATAGAAGGCCAAATAAAGAGTTTCCCAGACAAAAGAAGTCTAAAGAATACAGCTCCACCAAACCAGCTCTTCAAGAGATGCTAAAGGGACTGCTTTAAGGAAAGGAAGGAAAAGAGAAAGAGAGAGGAACACAGGTAGGAAAAAATGGCAATGAATAACTACCTATTGATAATAACCTTAAATGCAAATGTATTAAGTGCTCCAATCAAAAGACATAGAATAGCTGAATGGATAAGAAAACATGACCCACGCAGAATGCTGCCTACAAGAGACCAACTTCAGGACAAAAGAACTACATACACTGAAAGTGAAGGGCTGGAAACAAATTTTCCAAGCAAATGGACAGGAAAAAAAAAGCCAGGGTAGCAATACTCATATCAGACAAAATAGACTTCAAAAGAAGGGCCATAAAGAGAGACCCAGAAGGTCACTTCATAATACTCAAAGGAAGAATCCACTAAGAAGACATAAACATTGTAAATATATATGCACCCAACATAGGAGCTCCCAAATACATAAAGAAAATCTTGGAGGACTTCAAGAAAGATATTGACAGTAACACAATTATAGTAGGGGACTTTAACACCCCATTGTCAAAAATAGACAGGTCTTCCAAACAAAATGTCAAGAAGGATATTGTGTCATTTAACAATACCCTAGAGGAAATGGACTTAACTGATATATAGAGGGCTTTTCATCCCAAAGAAGCAAAATACACATTCTTTTCAAGTGTCCATGGAACTTTTTCAAAGATAGACCACATGATAGGACACAAAGCAAGCCTCAACA
Source organism: Desmodus rotundus (assembly GCF_022682495.2). Taxonomy (NCBI): domain Eukaryota; kingdom Metazoa; phylum Chordata; class Mammalia; order Chiroptera; family Phyllostomidae; genus Desmodus; species Desmodus rotundus. The sequence goes on from NC_071394.1 coordinate 63,026,607, forward strand.
AATTCAAGAAAATTGAAATCATATCAAGCATTTTCTCTGACTACAAGGGCCTGACACTAGAAACCAACCCCAAAGGAAAAAACCCAAAACACTCAAAATCATGGAGACTGAATAGCATGGTATTAAACAATGACTGGGTCAAGAAAGAGATCAGGGAAGAAATCAAAAACTTTCTGGAAACAAATGAAATTGAACTCACAACAACCCAAAACCTATGGGACACAGCAAAGGCAGTCCTGAGAGGGAAGTTCATAGCAATACAGGCCTACCTAAACAAGATAGAAACATTTCAAACAAACTACCTAACCCTACACCTACAAGTACTGGAGGAACAACAAGAAAGACAGCCCAGAGCAAGCAGAAGGAAGGAAATAACCAAGATCAGAGCAGAGTTAAATTACATAGAGACTAAAAGCACAATTCTAAGGATCAGTGACTCCACGAGTTGGTTCTTTGAAAAGATAAACAAAATCGACCAGCCTTTAAGGAGACTCATCAAGAAAAAAAGAGAGGGGAACCAAATAAACACAATTAGAAATGAAAGAGGAGAGATTACAACTGATACCATAGAAATACAAAGGATTATAAGAAACTAGTATGGAAAACTGTATGCCAAGAAATTTGAAATCCTAGGTGAAATGGACACATTTCTAGAAAAATATAATCTTCATAAACTGAATGAAGAAGAAGTAGAAAGCCTGAACAGACCAATAACAGCAGACGAAATTGAAGCAGTGATCAAAAAACTCCCAACACACAAAAGCCCTGGACCTGATGGTTTCACAGGAGAATTCTAGAAAGTATTTAAGGAAGAGCTAACCCATATCCTTCACAGACTATTCAAAAAAATCCAAACTGATGGAAGACTCCCAAACTCTTTTTATGAAGCCAGCCTCATCCTAATCCCAAAACCAGATAAAGACACAACACAGAAAAAAAACTTCAGGCCTATATCACTGATGAACATAGATACTAAAATTCTGAACAAAATATTGGCAAACCGCATCCAGCAATACATTAAAAAGATCATACACTTGACCAGCTGGGATTCATCCCAGGGGTGCAAGGATGGTAGAATATTCACAAATCAATAAACATAATACATCACATCAACAACAGCAAAGACAAAAATCACATGATCATATCAATAGATGCGGAAAAAGCATTTGATAAGATACAGCACCCATTTCTGATAAAGACACTCAGCAAAGTGGGAATAAAGGGAGCATTCCTCAACATAATAAAGGCCATACATGAGAGACCTACAGCCAACATCATATTCAATGGACAAAAACTTAGAGCTTTCCCACTAAGATCAGGAACAAGACAAGGATGCCCTCCCTCACCACTCCTATTCAACATAGTATTGGAAGTCCTAGCCACAGCAATCAGACAAGAAAAAGCAATAAAAGGCATCCAAATTGGAAAGGAGGAAATGAAACTGTCACTGTTTGCAGACGACAGGATAGTGTACATGGAAAACCCTATAGACTCCACTCAAAAACTACTCGACCTAATAAATGAATTTGGCAAAATAGCTGGATACAGAGTCAATACCCAGAAATCAAAGGCATTCCTGTACACCAACAACGAAACTGCAGAAACAGAAATCAGGAAAAAAATCCCATTCGATATAGCAACAAGAAAAATAAAGTACCTAGGAATAAACCTAACCAAGGAGGTAAAAGACCTGTACTTAGAAAACTACACAACACTGAAGAAAGAAATTAAGGAAGACACAAACAAATGGAAACATGTACCATGCTCATGGATTGGAAGAATTAACATCATCAAAATGGCCATACTACCCAAAGCGATTTATAGATTCAATGCAATCCCTATTAGAGTACCCATGACATATTTCACAGATATACAATCATTTCAGAAATTCATATGGAACCATAAACAACTATGAATAGCAGCAGCAATTTTGAGAAAGAAGAACAAAGCAGGAGGGATTACAATACCTGGTATCAAACTGTATTACAAGGCCACTGTAATCAAAACAGCGTGGTACTGGCACAAATACAGGCACATAGACCAATGGAACAGAACAGGGAGTCCAGAAATAAACGCAAGTCTTTATAGTCAATTAATATTTGACAAAGTTTGCAGGAGCATAAAATGGAGCAAAAACAGCCTCTTCAACAGATGTTGTTGGGAGATCTGGACAGCCATGTGAAAAAAAATGAAGCTCAATCACCAACTTACACCGTACACAAAAATGAACTCAAGATGGATAAAAGATTTAAATATAAGTTGTAATACCATAAAAGTCCTAGAGGAAAACATTGGCAGGAAAGTCTCAGATATTCCCCGCAGCCACATTGTCCCAGACACATCCCCTAAAGCAAGGGATATAAAGGAAAGAATAAACAATTGTGACCTCATCAAAATAAAAAGCTTCTGCATGGCTAAAGAAAATAGCACTAAAATACAAAGAGAACCAACAATATGGGAAAACATATTTGCCAATGATACCTCAGACAAGGGCCTGATCTCCAAAATATATAAAGAACTCACAGGACTGCACTCCAGGAAGACAAACAACCTAATTAAAAAATGGGCAAAGGACTTGAACAGACACTTCTCCAAGGAAGACATACAGAGGGCCCACAGACATATGAAAAGATGCTCAGCATCACTAGCCATCAGAGAGATGCAAATTAAAACCACCTTGAGGTACCATCTCACACCAGTCAGAGTGGCCAACAGAAACAAATCCACAAACAAATGTTGGAGAGGATGCGGAGAAAAGGGAACCCTAGTGCACTGTTGGTGGGAATGCAGCCTGGTGAGGCCACTGTGGAAAACAATATGGAATTTCCTCAGAAAACTAAAAATGGAAGTGCCCTTTGACCCAGCAATTCTGCTGCTGGGATTATACCCTAAAAACCCTGAAACACCAATCCAAAAGAACATGTGCACCCCAATGTTCATAGCAGCACAATTTACAATAGCCAAGTACTGGAATAACTTACGTGCCCATCAGCAAACGAGTGGATCCAAAAACTATGGTATATTTACACAATGGAATTCTACGCAGCAGAGAGAAAGAAGTAGCTTATACCCTTTGCAACAGCATGGAAGGAACTGGAGAGCATTATGCTAAGTGAAATAAGCCAGGTGGTGAGGGACAAATACCATATGATCTCACCTTTAACAGGAACATAACCAATAGAATAAAAAAGCAAACAAAATATAACCAGAGACATTGTAGGTAACAACAATCTAACAATGGATAGGGGGGAGTGGGAGGCAACAGTGAGGAGAGGGTATTACAGGAACTATAAAGGACACATGGATAAAGTCAAGGGGGAGGGTGGAGGTGGGGGAGGGAGGTGGGTTCAGCTAGGGTGGGGTGGAGGGAATGGGGGAAAATGCATACAACTGTAATTGAATAACAATAAAAATTAAAAAATATATATATAGCGCATGCTACTCTTGTACCTGGTACTCTGTGAGCCACACTCCCCACTAAATGCTGGAATCTCATTCAATACCACACTTCAGGAATTTAAAGTACACTGGCCATTCTGGTTGTTTTTCTTCAGCTTTGTGGAGTGGAAGCTAAGTAGGAGAGAGAGTCAATTTTATTCAAGAAGATAATTTACTGTGTCAATTTCTCCCCTGTAGAATAAGGTTTATGAAATAAATGAGCTCATTTTCTTGTTCATTTTTTAGTATCCCCACTACCTATAATAATTGCTGGTTTATATAATCACTCAATAAAAATTTGTTAAACAGATCATTATTAATAGAACTGTATGTAAATAAATACATACTGATTTCCATTCTAATCAAAACTAGCTATTTACCAGTCTTCAATTCAAAATTTTAAGACTTGTTTTCAAAATTACATCTTTTTGCTGTTTACTATATTTCTTCCTCAGTCAGTGCAAAATGTTAGGAGGAAAAATGGTCTTTGTGGCCATTCATGAAATATTCATGAAAGAATTAGATTGGTGGTACAGCCTAATTTGAAATTTCCTCTACAAAAAAGCACTTTCACTATTTTGATAATATGAAAATGAATTTTGCTACTGAAACTCTTGAAATCTGTCACTGATATTCCAGGCCAGACCTAGGTGGTGCTGGTTGTCTGTGTTGATCCATGAGAACAACCTGATTTTCAATTGGTCCCCATCTGCTTCAGCTCAAGAAAATTGTGAACCTGCTTGAAACTGACTTCCCCCTTCCTCATAAAACTTCTTTTACGTGAATTTTTCTAGACCATGTAAATCAGAACATGTAAATGTAAATATTTGTGTCAGTTAACCTTCTGAGAAGTAGATGATATTTTTCTTTCTGCACAGGTAACATGAGTAACCTCTGAAAGGAAAGTGTGTTGGGGTGGGTGTTACTGTTGTCTGACTTCATGCTTTTGCATACCAATCTGCACCTTGCTTAACCATAGCCACCTTGACTCATTTTCATGAGACATGGTAGTCATGCTCTAAAAGTCTGTTGAAGTAATGACATTTCTTATAACAATAATAATAATCACTAACGTTTATAACACAACTTGACAAGTTTTCTTTCAAGTGTTTTCCATATGTTAATTTCCTTAATCCTCTGAAAAACAATGTCAACAAGTGATTGCCCCCAAAATGTACACTTTTTATTCATTTTTGTTGCTTTGTATGTGGGTTCCTGTTTTAGCCAGGACATTTACTGCTTTGCGAGATTTAAAGGAAAATACATTTTACATCCTAATAGATACATAAAAATCTCAGTTAATAGCTTTCCCAGTTTACCTTGCAACTTTGGCTTAACAGGTACTCCATGCAGGCACACATATCCCAGATACTAAATTGGAGACTAGTGATAAAAATATAACAAGTGTCATAAAGAATCATACCAGCTCTAGTGGCAGCTACAATCAACTTAATTTCCCAAGAGCATCACTGTCTTGTAGCAGACTATTAGCCCCATCCTTTGCCATTGAGGCATAGGTTCCTGAACAAAAACCCTAAACAGATTGTTTTTCTGTTTCCCATTATTTTACCCCAATTGTGTGAAATTGGTTCTCTAGGTTTTGAGTGATTTCTCAGCTACATGATGCTATTTAATTAATCATCTTTAAATTAATTAGCCACAATATATTTCTGTTTTGTGCAACTATACTCTCATATTACCTTAGCTCAAGAGAGACATTTAAAATTAATATTTGATTAGTACATTTAGTTAATTTGATACTGTATTAACTGCATGTTGTATTGAGCCTGGTGGGAGTATGATACTGAATACCAGGTTCCTTGTGGCATGATTGTGCTGTAGATGAGTTGACCTGTTCATAAATAACTGGTAGACAATTATATGAACTACAAAGAGGAATAACCTCTTCCAAGAATCCATTGAGCAGGGATGGAGGGAGATCATGTTCACCAGAGTTTTCTGGGAAGGTTGACTTGCAGTAGGAAACTGACCTTTCCCTTAAAGTTTGGAATTCAGAGTGAGGAAGGGGTACCATAGCCTGAGGTGGTCTTTTGAATGATTTCAGGGTCCATCTTTTAATTTGGCCAGAGCTGACCAAGGAAGGCTTAGCAGAGACCACAGACTTTAGTGATTATTGAGGCCAAGCATATTATATAAGGGTGCAAATAAGCCTGCATATGATAATAGCAGTAGTACAGCCTGTGATGACAGTACCTCACCCTATTAAGATATGTAGTTTTGTGTTTTTCAGACTGAGTGCTGATGGAATAAAAGGCACCTGAAGATACTAGTTTGAGATTTCTGGCCTAAGGTCTCTGCCCTTTTGATACAGTCCACAGGGTATTTTGGACATTTATAAGAAGGGAAATGACTGAATTGGGTAAGTAGTTTAGGAAATTTAGTCTGATGGTGACCTTTGAATAAATGTGGTTACAAAATAACTCAAGTTCCTTTTTTAAGCAATATTCAGAATTACCAGTGGAAAAGTAGTCTTTGTTAGGTTTAAACTCTACTAATTTTACTTTGGTCATCTCAGTAGAAGAGTATAATTCTGAAGATTTGATTTTGTAAATATTTTTTAAAATTAAGATATAACTAGCATATAACATTATATTAGTTTCAGATGTACAGCATAATAATTTGATATTTGTACATATTGTGAAATGATTACCACCATAAATCTGGTTAACATCAATCACCACACATAGTTACACTTTTTTTTTCTTATGATGAAAACTTTTAAGGTCTATTCTCTTAGCAACTTTGATTTTTAACTTCTGGTTTTGATGCTTCAAATTGCAATATTTTCCAGCATAATATCAATATCTTTATTGATACCTGAGTATATCCTATTTTATGTGTGCCATTCCTAACAGAAACTGGGAAAGGAAATGGTTTTATATGCTTTTTGCTTGTCACTTTGATGTTATTTGCAAGTTTTCAGATGATTGGGTTGGTTAGAGAATAAAGAATGGGAAGTTTCAGCAATAAAACTCAAGTCTAATATATACTTTTCTTCAGATGGAATAGGATACTTTCAACTGAATTTCTGTGGTAGCCAGCCTCCAAGAAGAGTGGGATGATTCCTGCTTACTGATATTTATGACCATTGGTTTTCCCTCTCACACCAAATAGGACTAACTTGTGTAACAAATTGGATATTGCAGAGATAAAGTGAGACTTTTTAGGTTCAGTAATAAATGGCATATGAGTTTTGCCTTTTTGAATGAAGTCAAGAATGTGACATGAGATGTGTTAGGTGGGAATTTACTAGCACCACACATGTGAGCCCTCTTGGAGGCATAGCTTGGGGTGGAGGGGAGAGAGAGAGATATCTGGGGATAAATCCACAACCTAGGTATGTGTCCTGATGCAGAATTGGTACTGCAACCTTTTGGTGTATGGGATAATGCTCCAACGGATTGTGCCACCTGGACAGGCTAAACCACTGAGTTTTTAAGCAATTACACAGCAATATATCAATAATGCAATTACCAACTTATAGCACTGTTTCTCTATACCTCTACCTACTTTTTATTCTGTGTTCAATATAATCTTGACTTTGCCACAATTTCCCACTGAATAATGTTACTTTTTTTTAATATTCATTCTACTGTGTAGGAATTAGCCTGTCAGTTATTCCTGTAGACCAGCTTTGGGCCACACATGACAGAAAATGGATGGGAACTCATTCCATTTTTTTCCAAGAAGGTCTAACTAGTAGTGCAAAAGGAATCCTCAAGTTGCTGAGTCCAAGAGAGAAACTGTTGTGTAACTGATGAGTTGGAGAAAAGAGCATGTGGGGCAAGTGAACTGCAGGTGAGGTAGGTGAATGGCAGGTGAGCACCCGAAATGTGCAGAGTCATCCAAGGACACTATGGAAACACCGAGTAGAGAATAGCTCTAACTTGATGACATCTCACAACGTGGTCAATCTAAGAATTCTGCTTGCCTCTGCTCCGGTTCTTCCACTCCAAACTTGGATTTGAAACAAGTTTCAGCATGGTGGCAACCTACAAGAAGCCAACTCTCTGTTGTTCTCCTTCATTAGTGACTTCTCCACTGCATGTGTCCCACTGGCAGAGGGTCAGGGAGGTCTTTTGACTTTGAATCAAACTTAAAATTTGATATGGATGTGAAATTAAAGATTATAATAACTAAGTAAAGACAGTTTATATCACAAAGCCATGATAATAGTAGTCATAATGGTAGTGCTGCCTACATTTCGGCCAGTAGCATTGGAAAAATTAGTTCCCCTCTATCTAGGTAATGGAAGAATGGGGAACCAATGCAAAATTGCTTTATGATCAAATCCCCGAAGTCACATATTTCACTGTAACAGTTTGATGGAAAATGTGCTGAATTACATTGACCAAAAGTAGACAATATAATTGATGCAATATTTTCCTTAAAACATACATGCTAAAAAACAGTATTTTTTGAGTTAAGTATAACTGAATTGATGTAATATATTTGATAAAACTAAACAGTTGTTTTCCTTCTCTATTTTATTTTGTGAAGCTGTATATGATGTTAGGGGGACTGTTTTTATCTCCCCTCTTAATGCAATTAGTTGGTGGAGTTTCATAATATAGAAATCTCCACAAAATTTTTCGAGGCACATTTCACTGTGCTATACTTCTTTACAGCTTTAAGTCACATTCTCAGAGGAATAAATAGATGGATTATCTTATTTACCTAATGGAACTGTGAAGGCAGCCTAGAGATTGTATACGCTATCATATCAATAAGAATCTTAGAGCCTCAACTCAGATTTAAGACATTCCAATATGCATTCAAATCAGTCTGATATATAAAATTTCAAACAGGAACCTAGAAATGGTTGAGCTAAATTGATTTGTAACCCAAGTAAATTTGTTTAATTGATAGAATAGCAATAAACATATAGTATAACAGGTTTTTAATTTTAGTTTTACTTTGCTTTGAAAGATATTATACTGATGATTTTGGTGTCAATCTTAGTTGATGCAAAATTCCCCAGTAAATTAAAAGTTTTCATTTACAATATTTGTATTCTTACTACAAAATGCTCCATTTTTATGACTAAGCAAAAATGCATATGTTGGGGACAAGAATCTATAAATTATCAGTTGTAAATATATACATTTAACAACTTTTCCATATTTTCTCTCATTAGAAAATTAAAGATAATTTTATTATAAATAAAGCAGTTTAGATTTCAAGATCATGTTTTAATGGTAAAATAGTTCATTGCTTTGATTGGAAAATTTTTCATAGGCTTAACTTCCTAAAACTAACATAAACATTAAGGAGACCCAACATTATGAAATAGCTGTATCTCCTATTTATTTTTTAAAAAGGCCAGAATATCTTTAATACTGCAAATGCACTGTGGTATATGGTTATTTGACATTTAGTACAGAGCTATTCCATCAAACATTGCAAACAATCACAGACTCATGGAAAGATAGAAGTGGAAGACCTTTAACGCTCATGAAACTGAACCTTCACCTTAAGATTAGGGAAATAAGAGGGAGAGAGCAAATGCTTTCATGGCAGAAGATAACTGATTGACTGACAGCATTGTTTAAACAATGATCACATTCTCACGATTGTGAGATTGAGTGATGAAGCCAAAATCTGGTTTAATTCATATAATCTTTACTTGACCTTCCAACTGTATATTAAATTTCATGATCCTCTGAGATCCAAACATATTTTTTTGTATTTTTCTCTAGAAGAAAATTAAGAGGAAGTAACATGTTTCCTGTCTAACATCCCCGTCTTGATAATCTTTCCCCAACCCCCACTCAAATGAGAACAATATTCACCACCATTCTAATAACTAGCTCCAAGGTGCTCCAGTAATTTGCATTATTTTTCCTCAATGTATAGCAGAACCTATTAAATTTGCTATTGACTCTCCACCTCCAGTTCCTGCCAATTTTAGCAGAATTCCATCTTAACATATACTTGTATATCTCTAATTTTGAAGGTAAAATGTATTTTAAACAATAAAAACCTTCATCTATCAGATGTAATAAAGCAAATACAATTATACTTTTTTCATAATTGATATAAATAAAATATTTCTAAACTATATATTTATAACTAGTTCAGAAAGAATTGCATAATGAATTTAGTCTAGATTCTAATTTGTGCTTCTGAAGAGCTGATAATACAGAGAATTTAATGGAGTAGAAAGGTAAGACCATTTCCTCACTACTTTAACAAAACAAACTTTTGGGTCTCAGTTAATGTAAGTAACATGAAAATAGAAATTGATTTTCATCTCAATTGTTTTAAAGTTGGTTTTGTGTATCCATTCTTAAGTAATGAATTAATTTTATTTTATTGTTTATTCTATTACAATTGTCCCAATTATTAAGCCTTTTGTCCTCATCCACCCAACCCACCCCTCTCAACCATAATCAATCCCTTCTCCATTGTCCATGTCCATGAGTCATTCATACATGTTCATTCACTAATCCTTCCTGCCACCACACACCTCCTCCCCTACTACAGCTATCAGTCTCTTCCATATTTCCATGTCTCTGGTTTTATTTTTCTCATTAGGTTATTTTGTTCATTAGATTCCAGTTATGAGTGAGGTCTTATAGTATTTGTCTTTGTTGACTGGATTATTTCACTTAGCATAATAGTATTCAGTTCCATCTATGCTGTAACAAAAGGTAGGAATTTGTTCTTTCTGCTGCATAGTATTCCATTGTGTAAATTTGCTGTGTTTTCTAATTTACTCATCTACTGGTGGGAACTTGGGCTGTTACTAGCACTTGGCTATTGTAAATAGTGTTTCTATGAACATAGGGGTGCATAAGCTATTTTGCATTGGTGTTTCAGGATTCTTAAGGTATATTCCCAGCAGTGGAATCAATGAATCATAAGGAATTCCTGCTTTTAATTTTTTGAGGAAATTCCATACTGTTTTCCACAGTGGCTGCACCAGTTTGCATTACCACCACCAACATGCACTAAGGTTCCTTTTACTCTATAGCCTCTCCAGCACTTGTTGCTTATTGACTTATTAATGATGGACATTCTGACAGCTGTGAGTTGATATCTCATTGTGGTTTTAATTTGCATCTCTCTTGGCTAGTGATGTTGAGCACTTTTTCATATGTCTATGAGACATATATATGTCCTCCTTGGAGAAGTGTCTATCCAGGTCCTTTGCCATTGTTTAATCGGGTTATTTGTCATCCTGATGTTGAGTCTTTATATATTTTAAAGATTAAATCCTTGTTGGATATATCATTGGCATAAATGTTCTCTCATACAGTTGTTTCCCTTTTCATTTAAATGATGATTTCTTTAGCCATGCAGAAACTTTTTAAGTCAATGTAGTCCATTTTTTCTCTTTATTTCTCTTGCCCTAGGAGATATATCAGCAAAAATGTTGCTACGTGGGATCTCTGAAATGTTATTGCCTATGCTTTCTGCTAGGACTTGTATAGTATCACAACTTACATTTAAGCCTTTTATACATTTTGACTTTATTATGATGTATGGTGTAAGTTGGTGGTCTACTTTCATTTTTTTGCATGTAGCTGTCCAGGCCTCCCAACACCATTTGTTGAAGTGGCTATTTTTACTCCAATTTATGCTTCTGCCCCCTTTGTTGAATATTAATTGACCATAGAGACATGGGCTTATTTTTAGGTTCTCTATTCTGTTCTTTTGACCTATCTGACTGTTCTTATGACAGTACCCGATTGTCTTGATTAGAGTGGCCTTGTTGCATAGTTTAATAACAGGTATTGTGATCCAACTTTGTTCTACTTTCTTAGGATTGGTGAGGCTATTCAGAGTTTCTGGGGACGTTCCATACAATTTTTTGGAATATTTGTTCTAGATCTCTGAAATATGCCATTGGTATTTTAATAGGAAATGCATTAAATCTATAGACTGCTTTGGATAGTATGGACATTTTAATGATGTTAATTCTTCCTATCCATGAACACAGTATATACTTCCATTTAGTTGTATCTTCTTCAATTTCTTTCTTTAATGTTCTATAGTTTTCCAAATACAGATTTTAACATCCTTGGTTAAATTTATTCCTTGGTACTTTATTTTTCTTGTTGGTATAATAAATTAGATTTTTTTCTTAGTTTATCTTTCTGATAATTTATTGTTGGTCTACCAGAACATCATCAATTTCTGAATATTGACTATATACCCCACTACTTCCAAATTTACTTATTAAGTCAAGCAGTCTTTTTGGTGGAGACTCTAGGGTTTTGTATGTACACTACCATGTCATCTGTGAATAATGATAGTTTTATTTCCTCCATTCCAATATGGGTGTATTTTATTTGTTTTTCTTGTGTGATCACTGTGGCTAGAACTCCCAATACCATATTGAATAAGAGTGGTGAAAGCAGACACACTTGTCTTGTTCCTGATCTTCAGGGGAACACTTTTAGTTTTGCCTATTGTGTATGATGTTGGTAGTAGGTTTCTTGTATATGGACTTTATTATGTTGAGGTATGCTCCCTCTATTCCCACTTTGCTGAATTTTTATCATAAATGAGTGTTGGATTATATCAAATGATTTTTCAGCATCTATTGATATGATCATGTGATTTTTTGTCTTTCATTTTGTTTTATGTGATGTATTACATTTATTGATCTGCAAATGTTATATCATCCTTGCATCCCTGTGATAAATTAAATTTGATTGTAGTGTATCTTCTGTTTAATGTATTGTTGGATCCAGATTGCCAATATTTTGTTGAGGTTTTTAGCATCTATGTTCTTCAGAGGTATTGGTCTATAGTTTTCTTTGTTGCATCTTTACCTGGTTTTGGAATTAGGATAATGCTGGCCTCATAAAAAGAGTTTGGGAGTCTTCCCTCTTCTTGAATGTTTTGTAATAGTTTGAGAAGGATAGGTGTTAGTTCTTTGAGTGTTTGGTAAAAGTCAACTGTGAAGCCATCCAGTCCAGCACTTTTGTTCGCCAGGAGTTTTTTGATTAATGCTTCAATTTTACGAGTTACTTTTGGTCTGTTCAGACTTTCTTCCTCATCTTGATTCAGTTTTGGGAGATTGCATGTATCCAAATATTTGTCCATTTCACCTATGATGTCCAGTTCCTGGGCATATAGTTGTTCATGTTAATTTCTCACAATCTTTTGTCTTTCTATGGTATCAGTTGTTACTTTTCCACTTTCCTTTCTGATGATATTTATTTGGGTCCTTCTTTATTTTTTTTCTTGATGAGTCTGGTTAAAAGTTTATCAATTTTTAAAAATCTTTTCAAAGAATCAGCTCCTGGATTCACTGATACTGCAATTATTTTTAAGTCTCTATACCATTTAATTCTCCTCTGATCTTGATTATTTCCTTTCTTCTGCTTGCTTCTGTTTGTTTGTTGTTGTTCCTCTAGTTCTTTTAGATGTAAGGTTAGGTTGTACACACCCAAAAAAAGAGGAGACTGAGCTCACCAAAGGGGAGGCATGTGAGGTAAAGGGCAAGGCCCAGGGTGGAAGGAATGGATCCACAGGGATGAAGCTAAGCCTGAGAAGAGCACAGAACAGCCCGAGAGGCCCTGACCCTCCCAGGCACAGCTGTTCCCATCAACTCCAAAAGCTCCATCAGCTCCCCTAGGATCATCCCTAGGTCACTCCAGATGCTGGTACCAAAGCAGTGTGAAATGTGAGAAGGACTAAGACTGCCAGGCAGCCTTGGGCAGAGACATACTGGAGAAGGGGGTGAGAAAACCCCTCAGAGAGTGCAGGAGAGGGTCCAAAAAGCTCATGCAGAGAAGGCTTAGCCTGCAGCGATACTTTGCTTCTTTGACATGAAACATTCTGTAAATGTCAACTAAGTCCATTCAATCTAGAGTGTTTTTCAATGCCACAACATCCTTGTTCATTCTTTGTTTAGAAGATCTATCTATTTTTGATAGTGTCGTGTTAAAGTCCCCAATGATGATTGTATTGCTGTCAATCTCCCTCATAAAGTCCTCCAAGATTTTCCTTAGGTATTTAGGTGCTCCTATGTTGGGTGCATATATGTTTACAAGGGTTACAAGGGTATATCCTCTTGTTTGGACAAGTTCCTTAAGTATTATGTAGTGACCTTCTTTGTCTCTTGTTATGGCCTTTGTTCTGAGCTATTCTATCTGATAAAAGCGTGCTACCCCAGCTCTTTCTGTATGTCCATTTACTTGAAATAATCTTTTCCATACATTTACTTTCAACCTGCAATGATCTTTCATTCTGAGGTGGGGCTCTTGTAGACAGCACATATGTGTATCATGTTTTCTTATATGCTCAGTGTCTCTATTCCTTTTGTTTGGAGCCTGTAATCCATTTGTATTTGTTATTATTGATAGGTACTTGTTCATTGCCATTTTTTCCTTTTACCTGTGTTTCTCTCTATCTCTATCTCTTCTTCTGAAAGCAGTCCCTTTAACATTTCTAGCAGTGCCAGCTTGGTGGAGATAAACTCTTTTAGGCTTCTGTTGTCTGGGAAGCTCTTTATTTCACCTTCCATTTTAAATGAGAGTCTTGCTGGATAGAGTAAACTTGGTTGCAGGTCCTTGCTTTTCATTACTTGGAATATTCCATGTCATTCCCTTCTGGCTTGTAGTGTTCTGTTGAGAAATCAGCTGATAGCCTTATCTGAGCTCACTTGTATGTTACTAGCTGATTATCCTTTGTTGCCTTCATGATTACATTTTTGTATTTAATTTTGCAATTTTCATTATGATGCATCTTGGAGTGGGCCTCCTTGAGTTCATCATGACTGAAACCCTCTTTGCTTTCTGAACTTCTGTAACATTTTCCCTTATGAAGTCAGGGAAATGTTTTTCAAACATTTCTCTCCTTCTGGTATTCCTATGATGTGAATGTTATTCTGTTTCTTATTGTCTTGAAGCTCCTTTAAGCTATCCTCATTCTTTTTGTGTCTTTCTTTGTTTCATTGCTCTGACTGGGTGTTTTTTTTTCCTACTTTGCCTTCTAACTCTCTGATTCAGTCCTCTGCTCTAACTACCCTCATTTTAAGTCCTTCTAGTGTATTCTTCATTTCAAATGTTATATCCTTCATTTCCTCCTAGTTATTATTCATAGTTTCTGTGTTCTTTTTTTATGGTAATGTAGTTCTCACTAATTTTCTTGTAGCTCCCATAAAATTCTTTTTGGTTATCTCTGAATTCCTTGAGCATCCTTATGACCATTGTATTGAACTCTATGTCTCAGAGATTGCTTGCCTCAATTTCACTTAGCTTTTTTTCTGGGGATTCCTCCTTTCATCTTGAACGGGAGTTGTTTCATTGTCTCCCAATTTTATGTGACTCTTTTTCTTTGTTTCTGCATATCAGTTTGCTCTGCTTTGACTCCCTTCTTTGTGGGTGGCTTACTGTGGTGAGTTCTGTTGGAATGGAATCAGTAGTGCAGTCTCTTTGATCCCCTTATCTGGATGCTCTAGGGATGCTCTTCAATCAGTTTATGTTGGTTCTCTTGTTGTACTTGTGCTTTGCTTATAGATGACTCATTTGTTGGTGGGTTCTCCCTTCTGGCTGGATGACTATCACAACCATGAACAAATCATGTATGCAGGCATAAGAAAGTGAAAATACCCAGAAAACTAAATGGTCAACAGCCAGCATACTCCCTTATCACATCAGCAATAGCAATATCAAATTAGCAAACTTTAGTAAAAGTGCCAGACAACCTCTTTCACTTGCAGTTTGGCTGGGGTGGGGGTGGGAGTGGTGGGAACGTAAATGCAGACAACTGTAATTTAACAATAAAATAGTTAAAAATAAAATAAAAGTGGAAAGAAATTAAGAATATTATAGGATTGGAAAAAAGAATATGAGATGACCAAAGGAAAGAAAAATGATTTGAGATGGATGAGGGAGAAGAAATAATAAGACTAAAGAATAGAAACAAGGTGAAGAAAGGGAGAAAATAAACTTTAAAATGCAAGTGAAAGAAGGGAGGGGATGGGCGCCAGGCTGGCTGTGGTCTTTGCGGAGGATGAGTTGGCTGTGGGCACAACCGGAGGTAGTCATTACTATTCTGCCTTTATGACTTCAACATATTGGCATCAGTTCTCTAAATTCTTCAACAATCCTAGAGACACAATCACACACACAAAAAAATAGGGGGGAAATGTGAAAAACAGTAGAAGGTAGAAGATGAAACCCACAAACAAAGGAACCACCAATAGATAACAAGGGAAGAAGGAGAAGGGGGGAGTAGAAACCAGACTAACCTCCATCCAGGACAGATCTGGAAATACAACTAAATGGGGGAGATATTACCCAGAACAAAAAACTGAACAATAGCAAGAGAGAAGCTTCAAAACATCATACAGACAGAAGAATCATCTTCAACACAATCTGTCCACACCTGCACAATAAAATACAAAACATGGTGGATGGAGTGACCATCAATTAAACTGCCTGGAGGAAAGGACCTACCAAAGAAAGACACAACAACAATCAAAACCCAAACACATTCAGAGAGCCAACATAAATGACGTTCCTAGACCAGTGAGCTCAGGAGACCAAGGACATAGCACCACTGAATCTTACAGGTTTTCTTCCATAGAAGTTCACTCCATAAAAACAGGGACTCAGAACAAATCAATTTTAAGAAGCAGAGGCTAAAAACAAGAGTCTCACAAACAATGGAAAGAAAAAGAAACAATTCCCAAATGAAAGGAAAGAAGGAAGCTTCGGAAAGAATGCTAAATGAAATAGAGGCAAATTAACTCTCAGCTATTGAGTTGAAAGCAATGGTTATCAGGAAGCTCAATGAGCTCACAGAGAATTACCACAAACTACAGGGAAACCATGATGAACTCACTGCAAACAATATAAATATGACGAAGGAAATAGAAACTATCAACAAAAGCCAAAAGGAAATGAAGGGTACAATTTCTGAACTGAGGAAAACAGTAGAAGGAATCAAAAGCAGGCTCAATGAAGCAGAGGATTGGATAAGAAAGCTGGAGAACAAGGTAGAAAGAAACACCCAGAAAAAGCAAGAAAAGGAAAAGAGACTCAGAAAGAACAAAGAGGGTTTAAGGGAATAGCGGGAAAACATGAAATGTAATAATATCCATATAATAGGGATACCAGAAAAAGAAGAAGAGGAAGAATTATAAAACCCATAGGAAAAAGTAATGATGGAAAACTTTCTTAATTTGATGAGAGAAAAAGTCACACAAATCCAGTAAACACAGAGAGTCCCAATCAAAAGGAACCCAAAGAGGCCCACTTCAAGACACATCATAATTAAAATGGCAAAATTCTAAGACAAAGAAAGAATCGTAAAGGCAGCAAGGGAGAAATGAGAAGTAACATACAAGGGAGCCCCAATAAGACTGGCAGCTCACTTCTCAATGGCAAAGCTCCAAGCCAGAAAGGAATGGCAAGAATATTCCAAGTGATGAAAATCAAGGGCCTGCAACCAAGACTACTATATACAGAAAAGTTTTGACTTAAAATGGAAGGCCAAATAAGGAGCTTTCCATACAAAAGAAGCCTCAAAGAATATATCTTCCTCAATCCAGCTCTGCAATAGATGCTAAAAGGTCTGCTTTAAAAACAGGAAGAAAAACAGTGAGAGAGAGAGGAACACAGGTATGAAAAAATGTCAATGAATAAGTACCTATCAATAATAACCTTAAAGGTAAGTGGATTAAATGCCCCAATCAAAAGATATGGAATAGCTGAAATCATGACCCACACATGTGCTGTCTACAAGAGACCCACCTCAGGACAAAAGACCTACATGGAGTGAAAGTGACAGGCAAGAAAAAAATATTCTAAGCAAATGTATAGGAAAAAAGCTGAAGTAGCAATACACATATCACACAAAATAAACGTCAAAAAAAGAGACATAATACTCAAGGGAAGAGTCCATCAAGAAGACATAAATATTATAAATATATATACACCCAACATAAGAGCACCCAAATACATAAAGAAAATCTTGTAGGACTTCAAGAAAGATATTGACAGCAACATAATTATATTAGGGTATTTTAACACCCCACTGTCAAAAATGGATAGATCTTCCAAATGAAATATCAACAAAGATATTGAGGCATTGAACAATGCCGTAGATGAAATAGACTTAACTGATATACATATAGAGACTTTCATCACAAAAAAAGCAAAATTCACATTCTTCTCAAATGTACATGGATCATTTTCAAAGATAGATCACATAAAAGACACAAAACAAGCCTCAACAAATTCAAGAAAATTGAAAACATATCAAGCATTTTCTCTGACCACAAGGGACTGAAACTAAAAATCAGCCTCAAGGAAAAAACCCAAAGACACTCAAACTCATGCAGATCGAATAGCATGCTATTAAACAATGAATGAAATAAGAATGAGATTAGGGAAGAAATCAAAAAGTTCCTGGAAACAAATGGAAATGAACTCACAACAATCCAAAACTTATGGGACACAGTGAATACAGTCCTGAGAGGAAAGTTCATAAAGATACAGGCCTACCTGAAAAAGACAGAAACATTTCAAGTAAACCACCAAATTCTATCCGTACAAGAACTCCAGGAACAACAACAAAGACAGTCCAGAGCAAGTAGAAGGCAGGAAATAAACAAGATCAGAGCAGAGTTAAATGACATAGAGACTAAAAGCACAATTCTAAGGATCAATGACTGCAGGAGCTGGTTCTTTCAAAAGATAAACAAAGAGTACCGATGACATATTTCACAGATATAGAAGAAACACTTCAGAAATCTATATGGAACCATAAACGACCTCGAATACCTGCAGCAATTTTGAGAAAGAAGAACAAAGCAGGAGGGATCACAATACCTGATATCAAAATCTATTAGAAGGCCGCTGTAATAAAAACAGCCTGGTACTGGCATAAAAACAGGCACATAGCCAATGGAACAGAACAGAGAGCCCAGAAATAAACTCAAGTCTTTATGGTCAATTAATATTTGACAAAGGAGGCAGGAGCATAAAATGGAGCACAAACAGCCTCTTCAACAGATGGTGTTGGGAGATCTGGACAGCTATGTGCAAAAAAATGAAACTCGATCACCAACTTACGCAACACACAAAAATAAACTCAAGATGGATAAAAGACTTAAATATAAGTTGTAACACTGTAAAAGTCCTCGAGGAAAAAATTGGCAGAAAAATCTCAGACATTCCACACAGCAACATCCTCACAGACATGTCCCCTAAAGCAAGGGACATAAAGGAAAGAATAAACAAATGGGACCTCATCAAAATAAAAAGCTTCTGCATGGCTAAAGAAAACAGCACCAAATTACAAAGAGAACCAACAGTATGGGAAAACATATTTGCTAATGATACCTCAGACAAGGGCCTGATCTCCAAAATATATAAAGAACTCACACGACTCCACTCCAGGAAGACAAACAACCCAATTAAAAAATGGGCAAAGGACTTGAACAGACACTTCTCCAAGGAAGACATACAGAGGGCCCAGAGACATATGAAAGATGCTCAGCATCACTAGCCATCATTGAGATGCAAATTAAAACCACAATGAGGTACCATCTCACACCAGTCAGAGTGGCCAACATAAACAAATCCACAAACAAATGTTGGAGAGGATGTGGAGAAAAGGGAACCCTAGTGCGCTGTTGGTGGGTATTCAGACTGGTGAGGCCACTGTGGAAAACAGTATGGAATTTCCTCAGAAAACTAAAAATGGAACTGCCCTTTGACCCAGCAATTCTGCTGCTGGGATTATACCCTAAGAACCCTGAAACACCAATCCAAAAGAAACTATGCACCTCAATGTTCATAGCAGCGCAATTTACAATAATCAAGTACTGGAAACAACCTAAGTGCCCATCAGCAAATGAGTGGATCCAAAAACTTTGGTATATTTACACAATGGAATTCTATGCAGCAGAGAGAAAGGAGCTTATACCCTTTGCAACAGCATGGATGGAACTGGAGAGCATTATGCTAAGTGAAATAAGCCAGGTGGTGAGGGACAAATACCATATGATCTCACCTTTAACTGGAACATAATCAACTGAAGAAAAAGCAAACAAAATATAACCAGAGTCATTGAAGTTAAGAACAATCTAACAATAGCCAGCGGGGAGTGTGGAGGGGACAGTGGGAAGAGGGGATTACAGGAACTACTATAAAGGACACATGGACAAAATCAAGGGGGAGAGTGGAGGTGGGGGAGGGAGGTGAGTTCAGCTGGGGTGGGGTGGAGGGATGGGGAGAATAGGCATACAACTGTAATTGAATAACAATAAATTTTTTTTAAAAAGATAAAATCAACAAGCCTTAAGCAGGCTCATCAAGAAAAAAAGAGTAAGCATCCAAATAAACACAATCAGAAATTAATGAGGAGAGATTGTAACTGAAACCACAGAAATACAAATGATTCTAAGAAATTACTACAAAGAACTATATGCCAAGAAATTTTGAAAATCTAGGGGAAGTGGACAAATATCTAGAAAAATATAATCTTCCAAAACTGAATGAACAAGAAGCAAAAACCCTGAACAAACCAATAACAGATGATGAAATTGAAGCAGTAATCACAAAGCTTCAGACACACAGTTTCTGGGCCAAACAGTTTCACAGGAGAATTGTACAAAGCATTTAAGGATGAGCTAACCCCTATCCTTCACAGATTATTCCAAAATATTCAAGAAGTTGGAAGACTCCCAAACTTTTTTTATGAAACCAGCATCAACCTAATTCCAAAATCAGATATAGACATAACAAAGAATGAAAACTTCATGACAATATTGCTGAGGAACATAGACCCTAAAATCCTCAACAAACTATTTGCAAACCGCATCCAGAAATACATTAAAAACATCATACAACATGATCAAGAGGGATTCATCCCAGGAATTCAAGGATGGTAAGTATTCACAAATCAATGAATGTAATATCACAGAAACAAAATCAAAGACAAAAATCACATGGTCATACCAATAGATGCGGAAAGAGCATTTGATAAGGTACAACACCCATTTATGATTGAAACACTTTGCAAAGTGGGAATAGAGGGAGCATTCCACATCATAATAAAGGGCATATATGAGATCTATAACCAATATCATACTCAATGGCCAAAACCAAAATCTTTTCCACTAAGATGAAAAACAAGATAAGGACACCAGCTTTCACCAACCTTATTCAACATAGCATCAGAAGTCCTATCCACAACAATCCGACAAGAACAAGAAACAAAAGGCATTCAAATCAGAAAAGAGGAAGCAAAACTGTCATTCTTTACAGATGACATAATGGTGTACATAGAAAATCCTATAGACTCCACCAACTAACTACTAAATAAAGTAAATGAATTTGGCAAAACAGTGGGATACAAAGTCAATATTCAGAAATAAAAGGCATTTTTTTACACCATCAATGAAGTATCAGAAAGAGTAATCAGGAACAAAATCCCATTTGATATAGCAACAAGAAAAATAAAGTACCTAGGAATAAATGTAACCAAGGAGGTAAAAGACCTATACTCAGAAAACTACACAGCATTGAATAAAGAAATTAAGGAAGACACAAACAAATGGAAGCATACACTGTGTTCATGGATCAGAAGAATTGACATCATCAAAACGTCCATAAGACCCAAAGCAATTTATTGATTCAATGCCATCCCTATTAATGTACCCATAACATATTTCACAGATATAGAACAAACATTTCAGAAATTTATATGGAACCACAAATGACCCTGAATAGCTGCAGCAATTTTGAGAAAGAAATACAAAGTAGGAGGGATCACAATACCTGATATCAAACTGTATTACAAGGCCACTGTAATCGGGAACCACCTGGTACTGGCATAAGAACAGACACATAGATCAATGGAAGAGAATAAAGAGCCCAGAAATGAACCCCAGTCTCCATGGTCAATTAATATTTGACATAGGGAAAGAATCATAAAATAGAGTAAAAATGGCCTCTTCAACAAATGGTGTTGTGAGATCTGGACAGATACATGCAAAAAACAAAAGAAGAAAAGAAAAAAGAAAAGAAACTTGATCACCAACTCACCACATGCAGAAAAATGAATTCAAGGTGGATAAAAGACTTAAATATGAGTTGTGACATCGTAAAGGTCCTAGAGTAAAACTAAGGCAGGAAAATCTCAGAAATTCCACCATATCTTCACTGATATGTCCCCTAAAGCAAAGGACATAAAGGAAAGAATAAACAAATGAAACCTCATCAAATTAAAAAGCTTCTGCATGGCTATAGAAAACAGCATTAAAATGAAAAGAGAACAAACCATATGGGAAAACATATTTGCCAATGATACCTCAGACAAGGGTTTGATCTCCAAAATACATAAAAAACTCACAGGACTCCACTCCAGGAAGACAAACAACCCAATAAAAAATGGACAAAGGACTTGAACAGACATTTCTCTAAGGATGACAATATAGAGGGCCCAGAGACATATGAAAGATGCTCAGCATCACTAGCCACCAGAGAGATGCAAATTAGAACCACAATGAGATACCACTTCATGCTGGTGAGAATGGCCATCATAAACAAATTAACAAACAAGTGTTGGAGTAGATGTGGAGAAAAGGGAATACTAGTGCACTTTTAGTTGGAATGCAGACTTGTGAAGCCACTCTGGAAAACAATATGGAATTTCCTCAGAAAACTAAAAATGGAACTGCCTTTTGACCCAGCAATTCCATTTTTGGCATTATATCCTAAGAACCCTGAAACACCAATCCAAAAGAACCTATGCACTCCAATATTCACAGCAGCAAAATTTGCAATAACCAAGTGCTGGAAACAACCTACGTGCCCACCAGTAAATGAGTGGAACAGAAAACCATGGTACATTTACACAATGGAATATTACAGAGCAGAGGACTAGAAGGTGCTCTTACCAGTTGTGAAAGCATGGATGAACTGGAGAGCATTATGCTAAGTGAAATAAGCCAGGCAGTAAGGGACATATATCATATGATCTCACCTTTAACTGAAACATAAACAACAAAAGAAAAAAAGCAAACAAAATATAACTAGAGATGTAAAAGTAAGAACAATCTGACAGTAACCAGAGGGGAGGTGGGAGTGTATAATGGAGGAAAGGGTTTTCAGGAACTACTATAAAGGACACATGGACAAAACCAATGGGGAGGGTGGTAGCAAGGGAGAGAGGGGGTTTTGGCTAGTATGGGGGGGAATGGTGGGGGGAAAATACAGACAACTGTTATTGAACAAAAATAAAATAATTAAAAAAAATAAAAAACATAAAAAAGGGAAGAAAGATGGAAAAATGGAACAAGAGAAAGAGTATAATGTAAGGTTTGAATTAAAATTTAAAAAATAGTGATGAATAGGAACAAAATTGATGGAGAGCCACAACAGTAGCAATAAAAATGACAGATGAGCAGATTAATTAAGATGAAAGAGAATAAAAATGTAAGAAAGAGGCAAGAGAATATGAGATTGTACAGTAGAACAATGATTCTGAGAGGATGGAGGGAGGATAAATGATAAGAATAAGGAATAGAATCCAAGCTAAGAAAGGGAAAAATAAAATTCCAAACTTAAATAAGCAAGGGCAGGAGGAAGGCAAAATATAGTAAGACAGAATGAGAGTAACCTATGATATTTGAAATAAAAAAAATAGTGAATGAACATATAGGAATAAAATTGAAGAGAAACAGCAGTAACCACAATATCCATGCCACACAGTAATGTTTAATAAAGGTGGAAAAAATAAGAATGTTATAAGAAAGCAAAAAAGAATGTGAGTTGAATGACAAAAAGAAAAATGATTTTGAGAGGATAGAGAGAGAAGAAGCAGTAAGAATAAGGAATAGAAACAAATTGTAGAAAGGAAGAAAATAGAATTTAAAACAAAAATATGAAAGTGAAAGAGGAAGACAAAATGGAGTAAGGCAAGGGAAGGGTACAATGTGATATTTGAAATAAAAATAAAATATAAAATATAAATAAAAACAATAAAAAAGATTAAAAACAATAAAAAGAGACAAAAATTTTGAATTGGTTGGAATACCATTGAAGAAAGAAAAAATGTTAAAAAGGTTATGTGAGAGACAAAAAATAATGCAATTAGTGAAGAAGAATGTGGTGGAATTTATCTCAACAGAGTTTGGGGTTTGCCTTCTGTCTTCTCCTTCTGGATCACATTTGTTTTTTTTATCAGCTCAGGATTCAGTGGTGGGTCATCCAACTTCTGGCAGCAACACGTGTACCACCTTCACCTGCCTCTAGAGGGGGTTTCTATTGTAATCAGAAGGGCAGGGCCCCTGGGTCTCCCCTAGGAGGAACTGTTCAGTTTTCTAGGAAAATTGTGGGTGTGTCGCCTGCCTCTACACCATCCATCTTGGTCTGTCCCAGCTTATTTTCAATAATGTATAGTTTCTGATGACTAGCTGTCCATTTCTAGGGAGGGGTCAATCTGTGTAACAGAGTCAGCTCTATTCTGCTTGGTGCTGATGGCAGCCTGTGTGAGAGCCAAAGCTGGGTGGGGCCCTGATTACCTCTTGCTGCACCAATTTCTGATCTCCCTGCCTTGCTGGCCTCAGTGAAATAGGGACCTAGGAACCAATGTATTTTGTTTCTTTTAGAGAAGTTTAAAATGGGCCCTTTTGGGGTTTTTCTTCATGAGATTCTCCTAAGGATATGCACCTTGGAGGGGGTTCTTATTTAATAATTTTTCTTCCTTCTAATTTATTGACATTACTTTTCTTTGTACTTTTAGGACTTTTGATTTGGAAAGTTAGTTCATTTAATTTTAGCCTTTATGCTTCTCTATTAAAAACTGTGTAAAAAATGGCTATGCATCTTTAAAAATATGTCCAGAACAGTTTCTGACAATTTGTATAAGTCAATAATTTTTTTCAATTCTTTCTTCATTAATAATTGGTTTCATTTTCTTTAGAATTTTTTCATCAACTTCTTAATTGTTAGTTTATAAATGAGTTATATATATGTGCATGTACTTTTAATTTTGAAAATGATTTATTGAAGAACTGCCTTGGCTATTACATTTCATTAAATGGTTGTTTGGTAACATTTATCAATATATTTATTTAAATGTATATTAGATTGATTTTTACTAAAACAAATAATTGTAAATCATAGAATTTAGTGATTTATGATAGTATTTACAGTTTTGATCTAATGTAATTTGAGAAGCAGTAGATTGAAGCAAATTATATTAAATTAGGTAAAATAGTAATCCTTAATATATTTTAAAATATTTTATATTAACATGAATATTCATAAATCACTATAAACAGTAAAAGTAAGAGTTAAAACATATGTCTTTAAAATGACTTCCTTTTTTTTTTACTGCCAATTAGTATTCCATTGTGTAAATGTAAAATTTTACCCTTTGTGACAGCATGGATAGACCTGGAGAACATTATGCTAATTGAAATAAGCCAGTTAGAGAAAGACAAATACAATATGATTTCACTCAATGTGGAGTCTAATGAACAAACTTAATTAACAAGCGAAATAGGGACAGACCCTGGGATAGAGAGCAGGCAGACAGCTCTCGGTGGCAGGATCAAGCTAAAAACAAAGAGAACTGATGGACACGGACAGCAGTGTGGTGATGCAGGGGTTGAAGGGGTTGGTAGAGAAAGAGGGTATAAGGGAGAGAAATAGTAATATAAAAATACAATTAAAATAAACTATTAAAAATAAAATAATAAAAATTAAAATGACTTTCTTTGTCACAGATCATATAGTTGTCTTTGTCTTATTTAAGATATTGTGTATTTATAAAAATAGGTCCATTGCATGAAAACAGAGTAGGATACATATTCTTGCAGATTTTGGAATTCACATAAATAATAATTTATAGGCTGTATTGATTTTTGGATCATCATTTAAGAATGAGGAGTAACCAAAAAATCTGACTTCAGTTGATAGCCTTTGTAAAAAATGTATCTATTATACTGCTGCAATATTGCTGCAATGGACATAGGTGAATATTTATTGTTTTGAATTAGTGTTTCAGATTTCTCCCAGAAGTAGAATTGCTAGGTCATAAGGCAGTTCCATTTTCAATTTTTTTGAGGTAACTCCATGATTTGGAAGCATTCCAAGTGCCCATCAGAAGATGAGTGGATAAAAAATGCTGTTGTACATTTACACAATAGAAGGGTATCTTACCTTTTGCCACAGCATGGATGGACCTGGAGAACATTATTCTAGGTAAAATAAGCCAGGCAGATAAGGACAAATATCACAGATTCCACTTACATGTGTAATCTAATGAACAAAATAAATTTACACACAAACTAGAAACAGCCTCATAACTGCCAAAGGAGAGGGGATTGTGAGGCTGGTTATAAAATAGATTAAGAAAAAAACCAAATACACTCATACACAGACAATAGTATGGTCATTACCAGAGGTAAATGGGGATTGAATTTAATTGTTTGCATGTTTTTATGTGAATTTCATTTTTATACATGTCAGGCTTTAGTTATCATATATATGTGAACAGGTCAGCCAAACTACCCAACTTAATAATTGAAAAATCATAAAAATATGATGACAAAATGTCCTTAACTAAAGAATGTCCCCTGTGTTCTATTTTAAAAATCCTATAGCTAAAATAATGTAAGATATAGCCAGGCACCCTTTGCTTGGATTCACCTAAGGTTAACAGTGTGTCTCATTTGCTCTCTCTTACTGCAATATTATTATTGCAACCCAGAAGTTTAACATTATAATATACAATAGCCCAACAATATAATCTATCTTAGAGTTCTTAATTTTTTAAGAATTTTATTTATTTACTTTCAGACAGAGGAGAAGGAAGGGAGAAAGAGAGGGAGAGAAACATCAATGTGTGGTTGCCTTTTGCATGTCCCTCACTGGGGACCTGGCTTGCAGCCCAAGCATGTGTCCTGACTGGGAATTGAACCAGCGACCCTTTGATTAGTAGACTAGCACTCAATCAATCCACTGTGCCTTACCAGCCAGGGATTTTTAATTTTAATTTAACCAAAATACAGGTGATATATTATAGAATTGTACAACTTAAACCTATATAATTTTATTAACCAATATAACCTCCCAAAATGAAATAAAATAATAAATATAAAAAATAAATAAAACGTATTTATTTTTCTGAGATCAGCATCCCTAAGAGAAATGATCACTGCATGCTGGGGAAGACCATCTTCTTAATACACAGAGTTATTAGTTTTAGTTTATCCTAAAAGTCCTTTTTTTATTTTTAAACTACTTTATTTAGGCATGACTGACATACCAAAAGTTGTATATATTTAATGTACGCAACTTAATGAGTTTGATGATGAGTATATACCACAACCAATCTTATGAACATATCCATCACCTTCAAAGGTTTTTATTAGTTTTTGGTGATAACTACCTCTTAGAAAATTTTTAAATATTCAATACAGTATTGTTTATCCTAGGCACTATGATGTACAGCACAACCCTAGGACTAACTCATTTTCCATAATCAAAACTTTGACAAAAAACTTCCCATTTCTGTTTCCTACAGCCTCTGGTCACTGCATCATAGTCTCTGCTCCTATGAATTTGTTTATTTTAGGTTTGTCATAGTAGTGGTATCATGTATTAATTGTTCTTCTCTGTATGGTGCATTCATTTAACATAATGTCCTCGAAGTTCACCCATGTTATAACAATGGAGGTTTTCCTTCTTTTTTAAGACTAATATTCTATTGTATGCAAATGCCACATTTTCTTTATCCATTTATCCGTCAATACACATTTATGGTATTTCCTTTCCAGGCTATACTGAATAATTCTTCAACGAACATGGAGGTGCACATATCTCTATGAGATACTGATTCCAATTACTTTGGATATATATCCAAAATTAAAATTACAAAATTATATGGTAGTTCTATTTTTTATATTTTGAGGAGCCTCCAAACAGATTTTCATAGTGGCTGCACTAATTTGCATTCCCATTGAAAGTGTACAGGGTTCTCTTTTTCTACATATAGCATGTATGTAACATTTGTTATATATATGTATTTATAATATTTGTTCTAATTGGTATAAGGTGATATTTAATTGTAGTTTTATTTTGCATTTATCTAATGATTAGAGATGTTGAGTCCTTTTTCATATAGTTGCTGGTCATTTGTATGTCTTCTTTGGAGAAATGCAGAGATTCAGGTCTTTGCCTATTTTTAAAATTTCTTTTCTTTCTTTTTTTGCTATAAAGTTGTAAGAGTTCCTTATATACTTTATATATCAACCTTTTATCAGAAACATAGTTTGTAAATATTTTCTCCCATTCTGCACATTGCCTTTTCACTTTGTTGATTCTTTCCTCTGATGTGCAGAAGTTTTCAGTTTGATGTATTCCATTTACCCATTTATGCTTTTTGGTGCCTGTGCTTTTGGTGTCATTTCTAAGAAATAATAACAAGGACCAAAGTCAAGGAACTATTTCTGTATGTTTTCTTCAAGGACGTGTTAGTTTTTATTTTAGATCTTACTTTTAATTACTTAATACATTTTGAGTTGATGTTTGTGTATGTTTTAAGAGAAATTAACAGACAGGAAGATGGCAGCGAGATAGGAGGGAGTGGAGTCCACTTCCCCTCAACACCAGTGAAATACCTAGCTGATCTGAGGAGCAGAGCGAACAGCCAACAGTATTCCAGCATATATGAAGATCAGAGACCAAAGATAGAGGACATTGAAAGATCTGACTGTAAGAAGAGTGCTTAAGGACAATAAGGTCCCCAGGACCTGCGCAGGGACCAGGGCAGCTGAAGCCCAAGCCCGGGCGCAGGGGCTGATGCAGGATTCTTGGGAGAGAGCCAGGCTGAGCTGTGAGCAGCCAGGTGCTTCTTTGGACCAGGGGGGCTTGAATACGAAGAATTTCTCAAAAAGAAAAAGAAAATAGAGGCACTCAGGGGCTAGTTAGAGAACTCTCTGCAGCACCCACAGCCTCTGGCGCCCCTCCCCCCTCAGCCTCTGGATGGTGAACATGGGATAAACAGCCCTGGTGCTCTTGTGAACCCCGGTTGCTCGCACCAAGATTAGCCGACTGGCCGCCCACACCAGAAACCTCAGGTGGGTGTGCATCAGGAGCAGAGGCTAGCTGCCCCACCCACAGGCCCAAAAGAGCAGACCCGAGGGCCTCCTGACTCAGGCACAAAGCAGCTGGATTGGCCAGCAGCTCGAAACCCAGGCCCAAAGCAGAAGATTGCCTGATCAACAGCCTGGCTGCCTGCCAGGGACCACACCTACAACTCCTACTTAATATCTGCACACAGAACCCTGCAGAGCCTACTGGCTCTCTAGGACAAAGGCAGAATGCCCAGCAGAGGGGAGCAGCAGGGCTAGGGGAGACTGCATTCCCTGGAAAGACTCGACCCAGTAGGGGGCTGAACTACTCCATAGCAGCACCCAGAGCACCTAGCATCTAAGACAGCAAAGAGCAACAAGGGGGAGTGTGAGTTGCCCCTAATTGGAGCAACTCAAGGACAGCACAACTGGTAAACTAAAGGCCTAGTGGGGAGCAGAAGGACCCTGAGGAACTGGACTGGAGGCTGAACAACAGCGAAGAGTGTGGCTCAGGAAGGGAGAAAAGTGAAACGAATCCTTTCAACCACCCGCCTCCCGTTCCACAGACAGGACAACCAGCAGAACTAACCTGACTGGTTTAAAGCCAGCAGAAGACTTTTTTTTTTTTTTCCCTTTCCTCCTTTCCCCATGAATTCCTTCTTCCTTTCCGTCCTTCTTTCTTTTTTTTTTATTCCTTCTTCCTTCCATCCTTTACCTTTTTTATGCCTTCTTCCTGCCTCCTTTTATTTATTCCTTTGTTTTAATTTTTGTTAAAATTCCTTGTTATCTTGCCCCCGATGTTTCCTTATTCCCTCTTCCTTCCTTCCTTTCCATTTCTATTCCCTTTTTCCCTCCTTCCCTTCTTTTTTTTTTCTTCCCCCCCTTTCTCTTTTCCCACAGGTGAGAAAACAAAACCTGGAGTGCTGAAAAGACTAGAGTTAGATCGTGTTACACCCATAAATGTCAGCTCAAGACCACTGAGCACAGGAGATTAAGGAGACAGCACCACCGAATCCCATTGGCAATGTACCAGAGAAGTTCATACCATAAACCCAGGGAGTCAGAATAGAGCAATTTAAGAAGCAGAGGCTAACAAGAAGAGTCACACAAAAAATGCAAAGACAAAGAAACAATCCCCAAATGAAAGGAAAGGAGGAAGCCTCAGAAAGAATGCTAACTGAAAAAGAGGCAAGTCAACTATCAGATACTGAGTTCAAAGCAATGGTTATCAGGAAGTTCACTGAGCTCTCTGAGCTAACAGAGAACTACCAGAAACTACAGGGAAACTACAATGAACTCACTGCAAACTATATCAACATGAAAAAGGAAATAAAAACTATCAACAAGAGCCAAGAGGAAATGAAGAATACAATTTCTGAATTGAACAACACAGTAGAAGGAATGAAATGCAGACTTCATGAAGCAGAGGATCGGATCAGCGAGCTGGAGGACAAAGTAGAAAAAAACACATAGAAAGAGCAAGAAAAGGAAAAGAGGCTCAGAAAGAATGAAGAGGTAATAAGGGAAATGCACGACAACATGAAACGTAACAATATCCATATAATAGGGATACCAGAAGAAGAAGAAGAAGAGCAGGGGATAGAAGAAGTAATGATGGAGAAATTCCCTAATCTAATGAGAGAAAAAGTCACACAACTCTAGGAAACACAGAGAGTCCAAAGCAAGAGGAACCCAAAGAGGCCCACGGCAAGACACATCATAATTAAAATGGCAAATTTCCAAGACAAAGAGAAGATCCTAAAGGCAGCAAGGGAAAAAAAGGAAGTAACATACCAGGGAGCCCCGATAAGGTTAGCAACTGACTTCTCAATGGAAACGCTCCAAGCCAGAAGAGAATGGCCAAAAATATTCCAAGTAATGAGAACCAGAGTCATGCAACCAAGACTACTTTACCCAGCAAAGCTCTCAAACAAGATAGAAGGCCAAATAAAGAGTTTCCCAGACAAAAGAAGTCTAAAAGAATACAGCTCCACCAAACCAGCTCTGCAAGAGATGCTAAAGAGACTGCTTTAAGGAAAGGAAGGAAAAGAGAAAGAGAGAGGAACACAGGCAGGAAAAAATGGCAATGAATAACTACCTATCGATAATAACCTTAAACGTAAATGGATTAAATGTTTCAAATAAAAGACATAGAATAGCTGAATGGATAAGAAAACATGACCCACACAGAATGCTGCCTACAAGAGACCAACTTCAGGACAAAAGAACTACATACACTGAAAGCAAAGGGCTGGAAACAAATTTTCCAAGCAAATGGACAGGAAAAAAAAAGCCAGGGTAGTAATACTCATATCAGACAAAATAGACTTCAAAAAAAGGGCCATAAAGAGAGACCCAGAAGGGCACTTCATAATACTCAAAGGAAGAATCCACCAAGAAGACATAAACATTGTAAATATATATGCACCCAACATAGGAGAACCCAAATACATAAAGAAAATCTTGGAGGACTTCAAGAAAGATATTGACAGCAACACAATTATAGTAGGGGACTTTAACACCCCATTGTCAAAAATAGACAGGTCTTCCAAACAAAATGTCAAGAAGGATATTGTGTCATTTAACAATACCCTAGAGGAAATGGACTTAACTGATATATAGAGAGCTTTTCATCCCAAAGGAGCAAAATACACATTCTTTTCAAGTGTCCATGGAACTTTCTCAAAGATAGACCACATGATAGGACACAAAGCAAGCCTCAACAAATTCAAGAAAATTGAAATCATATCAAGCATTTTCTCTGACTACAAGGGCCTGAAACTAGAAACCAACCCCAAAGGAAAAAACCCAAAACACTCAAAATCATGAAGACTGAATAGCATGCTATTAAACAATGACTGGGTCAAGAATGAGATTAAGGAAGAAATCAAAAACTTTCTGGAAACAAATGAAAAAGAACTCACAACAACCCAAAATCTTTGGGACAGAGCAAAGGCAGTCTTGAGAGGGAAGTTCATAGCAATACAAGCCTACCTTAAAAAGATAGAAACATTTCAAACAAACAACCTAACCCTACACCTACAAGAACTGGAAGAACAACAAGAAAGACAGCCCAGGGCAAGCAGAAGGAAGGAAATAACCAAAATCAGAGCAGAGTTAAATGACATAGAGACTAAAAGCACAATTCTAAGGATCAATGAATCCAGGAGCTGGTTCTTTGAAAAGATAAACAAAATCGACAAGCCTTTAAGTAGGCTAATCAAGAAAAAAAGAGAGAGGATCCAAATAAACACAATTAGAAATGAAAGAGGATTATTACCACGCATACCATAGAAATACAAAGGATTGTAAGAAATTACTACGAAGAACTGTATGCCAAGAAATTTGAAAACCTAGGTGAAATGGACACATTTCTATAAAAATATTATCTTCCAAAACTGAATGAAGAAGCAGAAAACCAGAACAGACCAATAACAGCAGTCTAATTTGAAGCAGTCATCAAAAAACTCCCAACACGCCCTGGACCAGATGGTTTCACTGGAGAATTCTAGAAAGCATTTAAGGAAGAGATAACCCATATACTTCACAGACTATTCAAAAAAATCCAAACTGATAGTAAACTCCCAAAGTCTTTTTATGAACCCAGCATCATCCTAATCCCATAACCAGATAAAGACACAAGAAAGAAAGAAAACTTCAGACCAATATCTCTGATGAACATAGATGCAAAAATTCTCAACAAAATATTGGCAAAGCGCATCCAGCAATACATTGAAAAGATCATACACCATGACAAAGTGGGATTCATCCCAGGGATGCAAGGATGGTACAATATTCACAAATCAATAAACATAATACATCACATCAACAACAGCAAAGACAAAAATCACGTGATCAGAGACTCAAGATGGCGGCGTAGGTGGACACACTGCGCCTCTTCGCACAACCAGAACTGATGGAGAATCGAAGGGCAAGGTGCTCTGACATCAAGGAAATAAAAAATAAACATTCATCCATACCTGTTGGATGGGTGGAGACAGGCACCTGGGTGGAGAGGACTCTCGTGGCTATGGCGGGACCGAGACTGGCGGAGTGTGGGACTAATGGCACAGACAGTCTGACCACTAGAAGACCCTGAAGCCCAACATTTGCTCACAGATAAACCAAGAGGGCCGGGCTCAGAGTGGCGGAGACTGGGGCAGGCAGACCAGTGGGTAGCAGCCCGCGGCCCCACATTGGAACATAGATAAACCGGACAAAAAGCGGGGAGCAAAGCAGACCACACAACCCAGGGCTTGAGCTAGGGGAAATAAAGCCTCAAACCTCTGATTGAAAACGCCCCTGGGTGTTGGGGCGGCAGCAGGAGAGACTCCCAGCCTCAAGGGAGGAGTCATTGGAGAGACCCACAGGGGCTTATAGCGTGCACAAGCCCACCCACTCGGGTAGCAGCACCAGAGGGGCCCAGTTTGATTGTGGGTATCAGAGTGAAAGACTGAAATCCAGAGGAGAGTGAAGCCGGTGCCATAGCTCCCTCTTGGCCCCACCCCCATGTACAGCCTCACAGTGCAGGGACCAGCATTACACCGCCCCAGTGAACACCTAAGGCTCCGCCCCTTAAAGTAACATGCGCCAAGACAAAAAAAAAAAAAAAAATGGCCCAAATGACATAACATTCAAAGCTCCAGAAAAAATACAACTAAGCGAGGAAGAGATAGCTAACCTATCGGATGCACAGTTCAAAACACTGGTTATCAACATGCTCACAGAATTGGTTGAATCTGTTCGAAAACCAGAGGAAAAAATGAAGCCTATGCTAAGAGAAACAAAGGAAAATGTACAGGGAACCAATAGTGATGGGAAGGAAACTGGGACTCAAATCAACTGTGTGGACCAGAAGGAAGAAAGAAATATCCAACCCGAAAAGAATGAGGAAACAAGAATTCAAAAAAATGAGGAGAGGCTTAGGAACCTCCAGGACATCTTGAAATATCCCAACATCCGAATTATAGGGGTGCCGGAAGGAGAAGAGGAAGAACAAAAAATTGTAAACTTACTTGAACAAATAATGAAGGAGAACTTCCCTAATCTGGCAAAGGAAATAGACTTCTGGGAAGTCCAGGAAGCTCAGAGAGCCCCAAAGAAGCTGGACCCAAGGAGGAACACACCAAGGCACATCATAATTACATTACTCAAGATCAAACGCAAGGACCTACATCCAAGATTACTGTATCCAGCAAAGCTATCATTTAGAATGGAAGGGAAGATAAAGTGCTTCTCAGATAAGGTCAAGTTAAAGAAGTTCATCATCACTAAGCCCTTATTATATGAAATGTTAAAGGGAGTTACCTAAGAAAAAGAAAATCAAAAATAGGAACAGTAAAAATGACAGCAAACTCATAGTTACTAATGACCACACCTAAAACAAAAACAAGAGCAAACTAGGCAAACAACTAGAACAGGAACAGAAATACAGAAATGGAGATCACATGTAGGGTTGTCAATAGGGGAGTGGGAGGGGGAGAGGGGGGAAGGGTACAGAGAATAAGTAGCATAGATGGTAGGTGGAAAGTAGACAGGGGGAGGGTAAGAATAGTGTAGGAAATGTAGAAGCCAAAGAACTTATAAGTATGACCCATGGACATGAACTATAGGGGGGGAATGTGGGAGGGAGGGGGTGGGCAGGATGGAGTGGAGTGAAGGGGGGGGAATGGGACAACTGTAATAGCACAATCAATAAATATATTTTAAAAAATCACATGATCATATCAATAGATGCGGAAAAAGCATTTGATAAGATACAGCACCCATTTCTGATAAAGCACTCAGCAAAGTGGGATTAAAGGGAGCATTCCTCAACATCATAAAGGCCATATATTAGAGACCTACAGCCAACATCATACTCAATGGACAAAAACTTAGAGCTTTCCCACTATGATCAGGAACAAGACAAGGAGGCCCTCTCTCACCACTCCTATTCAACATAGTATTGGAAGTCCTAGCCACAATAATCAGAAAAGAAAAAAAACTAAAAGGCATCCAAATTGGAAAGGAGGAAATGAAACTGTCACTGTTTGGAGATGACATGATAGTGTTCATGGAAATCCTATAGACTCCACGAAAAAACTACTCGACCTAATAAATAAATTTGACAAAACAGCTGGATACAAAGTCAATACTCAGAAATCAAAGGCATTCCTGTACACTGACAATGACACTGCAGAAACAGAAATCAGGAAAAAAAAATCCCATTTGATATAGCAACAAGAAAAATAAAGTACCTAGGAATAAACCTTACCAAGGAGGTAAAAGCCCTGTTCTGAGAAAACTATACAACACTGAAGAAAGAAATTAAGGAAGACACAAACAAATGGAAGCATGTACCATGCTCATGGTTTGGAAGAATTAACATCATCAAAATGGCCATACTACCCAAAGCAATTTATAGATTCAATGCAATCCCTATTAGAGTACCCATGACATATTTCACAGATATACAACAAAAATTTCAGAAATTTATATGCAACCATAAAGAACCCCGAATAGCTGCAGCAATTTGGAGAAGGAAGAACAAAGCAGGAGGGATCACAATACGTGATATCAAACGGTGTGACAAGGGCCCTGTAATCAAAACAGCCTGGTACTGGCATAAAAACAGGCACATAGACCAAAGGAACAGAACAGAGAGCCCAGAAATAAACTCAAGTCTTTACGGTCAATTAAGATTTGACAAAGGAGGCAGGAGCATAAAATGGAGCAAAAACAGCCTCTTCAACAGATGTTGTTGGGAGATGTGTACAGCTACGTGCAAAAAAATGAAACTCGATCTCCAACTTACGCCATACACGAAAATAAACTCAAGATGGATAAAAGACTTAAATATAAGTTGTAACCCCATAAAAGTCGTCGAGGAAAACATTGGCAGGGAAATC
This sequence comes from Desmodus rotundus, assembly GCF_022682495.2. Classification (NCBI taxonomy): domain Eukaryota; kingdom Metazoa; phylum Chordata; class Mammalia; order Chiroptera; family Phyllostomidae; genus Desmodus; species Desmodus rotundus. Next base: position 63,062,016 of record NC_071394.1, read on the forward strand.
TCAGACATTCCATGCAGCAACATCCTCACAGACATGTCTCCTAAAGCAAGGGACATAAAGGAAAGAATAAACAAATGGGACCTCATCAAAATAAAAAGCTTCTGCAGGGCTAAAGAAAACAGCACCAAATTACAAAGAGAACCAACAGTATGGGAAAACATATTTGCTAATGATACCTCAGACAAGGGCCTGATCTCCAAAATATATAAAGAACTCACACGACTCCACTCCAGGAAGACAAACAACCCAATTAAAAAATGGGCAAAGGACTTGAACAGACACTTCTCCAAGGAAGACATACAGAGGGCCCAGAGACATATGAAAGATGCTCAGCATCACTAGCCATCATTGAGATGCAAATTAAAACCACAATGAGGTACCATCTCACACCAGTCAGAGTGGCCAACATAAACAAATCCACAAACAAATGTTGGAGAGGATGCGGAGAAAAGGGAACCCTAGTGCACTGTTGGTGGGAATGCAGACTGGTGAGGCCACTGTGGAAAACAGTATGGAATTTCCTCAGAAAACTAAAAATGGAACTGCCCTTTGACCCAGCAATTCTGCTGCTGGGATTATACTCTAAGAACCCTGAAACACCAATGCAATAGAACCTGTGAACCCCAATGTTCATAGCAGCACAATTTTCAATAGCCAAGTACTGGAAGCAACCTAAGCGCCCATCAGCAAACAAGTGGATCCAAAAACTTTGGTATATTTACACAATGGAATTCTACACAGCGGAGAGAAAGAAGGAGCTTATACCCTTTGCAACAGCATGGATGGAACTGGAGAGCATTATGCTAAGTGAAATAAGCCAGGTGGTGAGGGGCAAATACCATATTATCTCACCCTTAACTGGAATATAATCAATAGAAGAGAAAAGTAAACAAAATATAACCAGAGTCATTGAAGTTAAGAACAATCTAACAATAGCCAGGAGGGAGTGGGGTGGGTACAGTGGGAAGAGGGGATTACAGGAACTAGTATAAAGGACACATGGACAAAATCAAGGGGGTGGGTGGGAGCAGGGGAGGGAGGTGGGTTCAGCTGGTGTGGGGTGGAGGGATGGGGAGAAAAGGCATACAACTGTAATTGAATAACAATAAAAATTTAAAATGAAGAGAAATTTATAACTGTCAAAACTGAGGGAAGAAGAAATTCAAAATGTGCAGAGATCAATGTCAAATAAGGAAATTAAGTCAGTAATCAAAAACTTCCCAACAAAAACAAAAAGCTCAGAACTCGATGGCTTCACAAGTGAATTATGTCGAATATTTAAAGAATAATTAATATTAATCCTTCCTAATTTTTTTCAAAAAATAAAACATGAAAAAACACTTTCAAACTCATTATATGTGGCCAGTAGCAACCTAACACCAAAGCTAGACAAAGACACTACAAGAAAATAAAGCTGTAGGCCAATATCTCTATTAAATATAAATGTATAATTTTTCAACAAAATATTAGCAAACAAAATTCAGCAGCGCATTGAAATCATAACATACCATGTATCGGTGAACTTATTTATGGCACACAAGGATAGTTCAACATAAACAAATTAATCAGTGTGATACCTTGCATTAAAAAAATAAAGGATAAAACACACAGGATAATCTCATTAGATGTAGAAAAATTATTTGAGAAGATTCAATACCATTTTATGATAAAAAACTATCAATAAATTATCTATAGAAAGCACTTAACATAATAAAGGCCATATATGAAATGCCCATGGCTAACATAATTGAAAGCTTTTTCTTTAAATCCAGAAAAAAAGCAAGAATACCCACTTTTGCCACTTCCATGCAATATAATATTAGAAGTCCTAGACAGAGCCATTAAGCAAAGAAAAAAATAAATAAAATGCATCCAAATCATAAAGGAGGAAGTAAAATCTCTCTTTGCAGATGACATGATCTCACATGTAGAATACCCTAAAGAATGTAAACATATGCCCTCACAAATACAAGCACATGCATAAACACTAGCACACATGATCCGTTAGAAATAATGACCAGATTTATTAAAGTTGTAGGATTAAAAGCTAATGTGGAAAAATTATTTGTGTTTTTACAAACTAACTGCAAAGAACCCAAAAAGTAAATCAAGAAAATATTACCATTTATATGGTGTCATATAAATGGTTATATGGTTAGGAATAAACTTAACCAAAAAGGTGAAAGACTTGTACACTAACAACTTTAAAACGTGGATAAAAAAATTGTAAAAGCTATATAAATGGAAAGACATCCATTTATGTTCATTGATTGAAATAATTAACATTGAAAAAATGACAACCCAATTAAAAAATGGGCAAAAGAACTTAACAGACACTTCTCCAAGGAGGACATACAGAGGGCCCAGAGACATATGAAAGGATGCTCAGCATCATTAGCCATCAGCGAGATGCAAACTAAAACCACAATGAGATACCACTTCACACTGGTCAGAATGGCCATCATAAACAAGTCAACAAACAACAAGTGTTCTAGAGGATATAGAGAAAAGGGAACCCTAGTGTATTGTTGGTAGGAATGAAGACTGGTACAGCCACTGTGGAAAACAATATAGAATTTCATCAGAAAAATTAAAATGAAACTGCCATTTGATGCAGAAATTCCACTGCTAGAACTACACCCTAAGAATCCTGAAACACCAATTCAAAAGAACCTATGAACTCCAATGTTCTTAGCAGCACAAATTACAATAACCAAGTGCTGGAAGCAACCTAAGTGCCCATCAGTAAATGAGTGGATCAAAATACTATGGTACATTTACAGAATGGAATACTATGCAGCAGAAAGAAAGAAGGAGGTTCTATTCTTTGTGACAGCATAGATGGAACTGAAGAGCATTATGCTAAGGGAAATAAGCCCTGTGGTAAAATACAGATACCATATGATCTCACCTATATGTAGAACCTAATTAACAAAACAAACAAACAAGAAAAATATAAGCAGATACATTGAAATTAAGAATGAACTAATAGTAACCAAAGGGAAAGTGTAGGGGGAAAATGGGGGGAAAAGGATGAGGGTTTTCAGGAACACCTATCAAGGACACATGGACAAAACCAAGAGGGGATGGGATCAGGGGAGGGAGGTTGGGATGGCTGGGGTGGGGAGGAGTGGTGGAGGGAAAATACAGACAACTGTACTTGAACAATTAAAAAAAAAGTTCACACTCTCCAAAGTAATGTAATGCAATCCCTATTAAAATCCCAATGGAATATTTACAGAAATCTTACCCCTCCAAAATAATTCTAAATGTTACCTCATTAAGAAATACTGAATATAATACCCTTGAGTAAACTGACTTTCATTTGATTTTTTTCACTTGATTATTAATGAGATCAATGCTTCCCAAAATTTAGTGACTACCTGATAGTTATAATTCAGGTGTGAAGTGGAATTTGTTATTGTTTTCAATAATAATATTTATAACTAATGTAAATAAAGAAATATTAACTATCCATTTATATCAAAGATTTAACTTATGTAATTGCTCTGACAGGATAATTAGGAGAATAGTATTTTTAAAGTAACCATAAAGAAAATATTAAATCAATGAAAATTAAATGTTTTTATGTATGACATAATACAAAATATGGTAAGCAAATTATGATTGCTTGGGGAACACTCAAGTTGACATTTATATGTATTTTAGTAACTTGGGTTTAATAAATATAAAGATATAAGGATAGCCGGTCAAGATGTAGGTGTAGGTAGAGACACTTGGCCTCCTCACACAAGCAAAAGAAGGACAACAACAAATTTAGAAACAAAAATAACCAGAACTGCCAGAAAACCAAACTGTATGGAAGTCCTACAACCAAGGAGTTAAAGAAGAAACATTCATCCAGACCGGTAGGAGGGGTGGAGAGTTTTCACAGCAAGGCAGTGGCTGGAGGACCTCAGAGGGTGAGGTGGTGGCTGGTGGAGTAGGTGGTCCCACATATGCCTGTGGATAAACGGAGAGGAACAACAGGGCAGCAAGACAGACCAAGCAACCCAGCATTCCAGCACAGGGACATAAAGCCTCAAAACATTTGACTGAAAACACCTGTGGGGGTTGAGATGGCAGCAGGAGAAACTACCAGCCTCACAAGAGAGTACATTGGAAAGACCCACAGGGTTCTAGAATGTACACAAACCCACACAATGAGGAAACAGCACCAGAAGGGCCCAATTTGCTTGTGGGTAGTAGAGGTTACTGAAAGCCAACAGCTGAGCAAGTGGCATTGTTCCCTCTCTGATCCCATCTTCACATACAGCACCACAATGCAGCAACCTGGGTTGCCACATCATGGTGAATAGCTAAAGTTCCACTGTTTACTACATAACAGGTGTGCTGAGACAAAAAAAAAAAAAAAATGGCCTAAATGAAAGAACAGATCAAAGCTCCAGAAAAAGTATGACTAAGTGATGAAGAGATAGCCAACCTATCAGACACACAGTTCACAACAATGGTAATCAGGATGCTCAGAGAAATGATTGAGAATGCTCTCAAAATAGAGGAAAAAGTGAAGGCTATGAAATGTGAAATAAAGGAAACTATACAGGGAACCAAAAGTTAAGGGAAGGAAACTGGGACTCATATCAACATTTGGACCAAAGGAAAAAAATAAACATTCAACCAGAACAGAATGAAGAAACAAGAATTCAAACAAATCAAGGAGAGTCTTAGGAACCTTCCAGACAATTTGAAACATTCCAGTATTTGAATCATAGGTGTGTCAGAAGAAGAAGAGGAAGAGCAAGAAATTGAAAACTTATTTGAAAAAATAATGAAGGAAAACTTCCCCAATCTGGCAAAGGACATAGACTTCTAGGAAGTCCAGGAAGCCTAGAGAGTCCCAAAGAAATTGCATTCAATGAAGCACACACTGAGGCACATCAGAATTACATTACCCAAGATTAAAGAGAAGGAGACAATCTTAAAAGCAGCAAGAGAAAAGGAGACAGTTACCTACATAGGAGTTCCCATAAGACTATCAGTTGATTTCTCAAAAGAAACCTTGCAGGCAAGAAGGGGCTGGAAAGAAGTATTCCAAGTCATGAAAGGCAAAGCCCTACATTCAAGATTACTCCATCCAGCAAAGCTATCATTTAGCATTGAAGGGCAGATAAAGTGCTTCCCAGAAAAAGTCAAGTTAAAGGAGTTCATCATCACCAAGCCTTTATTATATGAAATGTTAAAGGGAGTTATCTGAGAAAAAAGAAGATAAAACATATGAACAGTAAAATGTCAACAAACTCACAACTATCAACCATCAAACCTAAAGAAAACAAAACAAATACAAAAATGAAATAAGCAAACTAGAACAGGAGAAGTTTCACAAAAATAAAGATCACATGGAAGGTTATTGCAAGGGAAGGGAGGATAATGGGGGAAAAGGAACAGGGAATAAGAAGCATAAATGATAGGTACAAAATAGACAGGGAGAGTTTAATACTAGTATGGGAAATGGAGAAGCCAAAGAACCTATATGTATGACCCACGGACATGAACTAAGGAGGGGGGAATGATGGGAGCAGGTATCGAGGGCAGAGGTGAGTAAAGGGGAGCAAAAATGGGACAACTGAAATAGCATAATAAAATAATTTTTAAATAAAAAATAAATATAATGATATAAGTGTTTGTAGCAACCCAAATTAAAATATTATTTTTCCATTTAAGTCCAAACTCTGCCACACCCATATACTATGGATAAATAATACATTTTTAAGATTGTGAATATAGCAAACCTCTTTTGCAGTATGATAGCTCATACTACTCAAGTATGAAAACATTAACTTTCATCACTCACTAATAATAAATATAATCTAGCTTTTCATCTGTTCTTTTATTTATGGTTTAAACTTTAATCTTGCCCATTCTGTCTGTTTTGTACCATAATTGATCAAAGGGCAGGACTGTTACCTTCACTACTCACCATTCTCTGTCCAGTCATTATGGAAACTGAAAAGGGACTCAGACATGACCCTCAATGAGCATCATTTCATCTACATTGATCTTCTCTTCCTACTTGCATCAGGTAAGAATACTTTCTCTTCCTCTGGTGTTAACTAAGTGCACCTGCATCCTCTGGTGACGTGTACAGATAATGCACATCCTTAGGTTACCAGTTTCTGGTGTTCTGTTCTTCCTCATAAGAACACAGAAGTTGTAGCCAGACTGTTTCCCTTCTGATGCCTCCTTGGAGATGAAGAATGTTTAGCTTCTTTTTCTGCACCTCAATATTACATGATGCTACCCTCAGTCCCATCTTCGTGAACACTTCACTCAGTCTTTGCTACTCTTGTGCTAATGTGTTATACTTAATAATTGACCATGCTTAAATGTCTTGGCTCACACTAAAATGTGAGGCATGAGCCTACCAATTTGTTATTTTTTCTGCTACCTTTTCCTCATCTTCCATCAGACAATCACAATAAAGAAAAAAGCAATAGGAAGTGTCCCTCAAACTCACAGCTAAATTATCAGGCTCTTTCCTTTCAGTCCTCTTCAAAGTTTTTATTCCTAGTTCAGAAATTTTTCACACTTTTATTCTGTATGGAAGGAAACCTTTCTATGCCATAATTTTGCCTTTTTCTACACTTTGTGTTTTAGAGAAAAAAAAGTTTGTTAAACTTCAATTTGGTAGTCAAGCCCAATCTTCTTAGAAATAAATGTTTTTTAAAAAAGAAATCAATGCCAATGTACAACTCTTCCTATCAAAATCCAAATTGAATTTAAGACAGGTTTAGAACTGAAAGCCAGTAATTTCACACAATCATCTAACTGAGTTCCTTTGGAATAATTCTTCACCTATGGCCAATTATTAATGGTAGAAAAATTGTATAAAAGATATGCATTTACCAAGAAGGAAAGAAAGGTATATGTTTTAATTCAGGATATTCCATTGCTGTAATCAAAAATAGAAAACAGGGTCAAACATGCTTATCCTTTTCTTATGCAATGAAGAAATTCTCTCCCATGTCAAAGAGAGATAATATGAGGGAAATATCTTACATATCTCTGTTCTAGTAACCATTAGCATGAAAGGTATAAGCACACCAGGGACAATGGCATGCCTATCTCTGACATTCTCAACTAAGTGTTTAGTAAATTAGAGATTTTTTCTCCCACTCACTGTCTATCAAATGACTGGTTCTATGATCAATAAGATTATGAGTTCCAGGCTAAAACTTGTAAGTGGCACTTTTTAAAAAGAAGCATAGGAGTGGGCCTGTAGGTCTAAACATCACTGACAAAATTGTTTTACTCTTTCTCCACCATATCCATATGTTGGGCTACCAGATTTTAATGATTTTAAGCTACAAGCCCACTAGTTAGTATTTAGAGTGGAAGACAAGGAAATGTCAAGAAGGCCACATACCGACATCATGCCACAGAGATGTTTAAAGACATACATACATTCATAAATATATGCATGTATATTTATGTTATATTTATGTATAAAGACATACATACATAAATATAACTAAAGGGTGACTCATTTTTAACCTCTCCTGAGGTAGCAAAACTCAAAAAATAATATTCTTGCTCAAAGTCTAATTGTTTAATCTCCTGATTTCTTTGTTAGTCCATGAATGGTTCTGTTATAGAGCAATTTCTGTTCATGGAAGTGTGATTTAAGTAAACAGAATTCCAGTTATACTTCACTAATAACTACTGTCATCGCAGTCAATAAATTAACCTTTTGACCTTACTCTTCTGCATTGAAAATCTTTTCTACAAATACTATTAGTAAAGTTAATTTCATAATTTAACAATAGTTTAAACCTTAAATAAGTCACCATGGATGAGCAAGACCAATTTAAAACCAGTGTTTATAAACACAGCACATTTTGCTCTAATAACTGTTATTGGGAGGAAGAGGTCTTCATGTGTTTTGAAACCGTTCAAACGAGTGGGCTGTTTTACTGCTTGTAGATCATATAACATAGGCTTCTGTTGGCACAGTTAAAACTGTTTCCCTGCAGAAAATTAAAATTCATGTTTCAATCAACATGAACTGCAACTCTCAGCTGTACAAAAGAAAGTATGGCTTGACATCTTTAAAATTTGAAAGAGTCTGTGAAATAATTTAAAATACAATCTCACAGTTACCTTAAAACACAGATTTTTGTCAAGTGATCTGACATCGGAGAACCGATGACCTCTTAAGAGTAAAATGGCAAAAAATATCTTTCACCTACTTGGCATTAGGAGTGTATGTGGATAAAATAACAATATACCTATTATAGTACTTTGGAAATAAATATCCTTTGCAACTCTCAAGTTTTATTAGATAAGAAAATCTTAGTGTAATCTTCTTATAGAGGAGCATAGACCATGTTATCCTCTGCTCATAAGGCCTTCAGAGCCTTCTCCTATAACTTTCCAAATTCAGCTGGGGTCCTTCAATCTGTCCTTTTGCTCTGCAAAATGGCTAAACCCCCTTTTCCAGACATATAGGTATTTTTACCTATGCAGATGCTGACCTGCATCCATCATCATTATTGCAAATACATGGCTCATGATCTTGCATCTCAAAATCTGTTTTAATTTCATATTTTTTATCCTAAAGTGTATCTTCTATCTTCCATAGCATCTTCCACAGTAACTACCTAATTTTCAATTCCATCCCCAGCAACTATTAAAAGTCCAGGCAGATAGTAGGATTTCAGCAAATATCAATTGAATCAAACATATTGCTAACAACAGCCAGTCTTTTATTACATCTACCTCTTGATTTTACTTAATGTCTAGGTTATAAAATATTAAAAATATTTTAATCAAAATTATTTTCCCTTCTCAAGTCATGAAGAAAAGAACAGTAAAATAAACCCAAATCTCTTCACCATGAGTTTCTTTTCTAAAATATGTTCCTCAATATAGAGGTCCAAGTGAGAGCTTTCACTGTGAGCTGATTATAATATATAGTCTCTAAATCTTTAGTATTTTTAATTGTGAGTTTTTTTATTATAATTACCTTCCACACCAATATGTAAACAACTGAAATATAATCAACTCTTTTGCTTTATACCTTGTTCTGGGGAATTCTGTACAATTGCTTAACTTGGCAGGAGTCTGAGGGAATTGTACATTTATGATGGAACTAATTCTTCTTCCATTGTGAAAGGTGAATGTCACTGAGCATTTCGCCTGCAAGTCTCAAACAGAATGACTAGAGTAAGTGTAAATGCAAAGTACAACCCCCAACTTTCTGATAATATGCTTTACAGGTTTATATTGAGCCTCCCAGACTATAAATTCTAATGCAAAATTTAAAATGGAAATATATTCCATTCTCCAGTTTCTTTTGCTCTTGAAGAACAGACACATGAATGAATTTCTGTCAATCCAGTGCACTTGAATAGACTGTTTCAGAATGGAGTGAACTACAGGAAAAAGCAAAGTATGGGACATATATTTACATGGTTCTAGGCTGGCAGCTGTGGAGGCTGCTTTCTGAGTTGGCAGATTCGCGATCACAAACGAGGTAGGTTGACATCATAGTAAAAAAATAAATAAACAAAAGTCAGCAGGTATCAGTGATTATTTCCAAAGACTTTCTTGTCTCTTTAGCTGTAAGGCTGACTCAGCCTTGAAAAAATGAGTCTTACCCTGCTATCATAACTTGGTGTCAAAACCTTATAAGTCTCTTACAGGAAGGTTAAGACAATTATTGGTAATGTATCTTTCCCCTAAAATTGAAAATAAAGCAGTTTAGAGAATTTCAAAATCTCTATCTCACAGAATCTCACATATCATGGAGTTGTGTTTCTACCAGTTTTAGGAGAATGGTTCTGGCTTCTTTGGAAACCTTACAAATAACATATATGAGGAATTATATTTATATTAAAAGGCTTAGATAATTCTCATACTCCATAAGACCTATAACCAGACTTCAAGTCGAGCATGCTCAAAAGAAAAATAATAAGTGAAATTAATGAGGAGAAGGCTTATACATCAAAAATATTGGAAGAATGTTCACGGCAAAGAGTCTTTAAAGGTCTAAACCAAGGAAGAAGTAATTTTATGTCAAGCTGAATTATTTTAATGATCCTTTCTTCATAGAATTTGTATGCAATCATTTCTCAAGCACCTGTAATTCTTTCCTTGGTTGTTTGAAACCTAAACTCAATGGGCACTGGTTTTAAATAAAATTGACTCCAAATGATTTGATTATAGAAATGTTGGAATAGATTTATCACATATAACCTACTCATTCAACCTTCATCTATATCTTCCAGGAGACACTCAATACAACCCTTAACCATGAATGTTAGTCTCATGGCTCTCATAAGAAAATATCACACACTGGATGTCTTATAACAACAGAAATGTGTTCACCTACAGATCTGGAGCCTAGAGTCTTAAATCAATAAGTTGGAAGGGTCATGCTCCCACTGAAGCCTCAAAGAGAATATAATTCATTGCCTCTTCCAGTTTCTGGAAGTCTCAGGCATCCCTTGGCTTAAAGAAGAATCACTCTAATCTCTGCTGTGTGTGTGTGTGTGTGTGTGTGTGTGTAAGGTTGAATTTTCTTCAGTACAAAAATCCCTTGGTAACCCTGGTTGTCTGCTATACTTGAAGCAGAGTTTGTTTCCCTTCCTTGTCCACATATTTTTAGTCCCTTACTCCTCACTCAATTTATTTAATGGACAAAAATAACTTGCTGTTGAATTTTAATGTTACACCTATATTGCTAACCAATCTTTTTGATTCTAGGGTTATATATTCAATAATCTACCACATTTCTATATGAATAAATATCAAATTTTAATTTGTATACATTTATGTATTAAAGATAACATTAAAAGTGAGTCCTTGATATTCTATCTTACCTCTCCTGAAAAGCTTGTTAAACCAAGAATCTTCTCCTTAAATAACTGTACTGTCACCCTCCTTTGTTCAGGCCATATGCCTCATGGATTATTTATTTCCTGTAACACTGACTATCCAATAAATAACTCACTTCTCAGAACTTATATAAAGACAGAAGCTCTCTCCTGGATTATTAATAGCTTGTTGTTTGGTCTCTTTATTTCATTTTTCCTTCTTTCAATCTTTTCCATAGGCTACATTTTCATACAGAATTAAAACTAGTCATTAAAAGAATCTCCATGATCTTGACCCCATTGAATTTTGACTTCATGTACAACAATTCTCCGAGTAGTTTACATCACTGTATCTTGCTCGTATCTTTGTAAGAGCTCAGATTTTTCAGGCAGCTTCCATTCACTCCCTGTGCTCTCTCCTGGAGCAAACATGAACCTGTAGCTGCCTAGCTTGTTCTTTCATTCTCTTTATGCTTTGGATTAAATGCTGTTATCTGTTAAAGCCTTAATTTATCATATTTTGATTAATAATACAAGAGCATTTTCCATTCTTCTTCATTGATTTATGCATTCTTCTCAGCACAAACACCACATATCCACTGCATACAATGTTTATGTGAGATAAGCATTCCTCTTAATAAGCCCTTTTTGCTTAAATTTGATAAAAATGTACTCTGTTGCCTACTACTAAGAGTAATGTCCATTAGACAGAGGTATCTTATGTAACTGACCATGACAGGCAAGCAGATGATTGCCATCAGAAGTGTGGCACTGATGACCTTATTAAGTACATAAAAGATTTAGCTATGGATGAGTATCACCACATATAAAACCCCATTAAGTCTGCATGGCTAAAGAAAACATTAGCAAAGTGAAAAGGGAAGCAACCATATGGGAAAATATATTTGCCAATGATAATTCAGGGTTATCATTTGTGACAAGGGTTTGATCTCCAAAATATATAAAGAATTCACATGACTCTACTCCAGGAAGACAAACAAGCCAATTAAAAAATTGGCAAAAGATTTGAACAGAAACTTTTCCAAGGAGGACATACAGAGGGCCCAGACACATATGAAAGGATTCTGAGCATCACTAGCCATCAGAGAGGTTCAAATTAAAATCACAATGAGATAACACTTTACACCAGTCAGAATGGTCATCATAAATAAATCAACAAACATTAAGTATTGGAGAGGATGTGGAGAAAATGGAACATTAGTACATTGTTGGTGGGAATCAGACTGGTGCAGCCACTATGGAAAACAGTATGGAATTTCCACAGAAAATTACAAACTAATTTCCTTTTCCCCGACAATTACACTGCTGGGATTATATCCTAAGAACCCGGAAACACCAATCCAAAAAAACCCTATGCACCCCAATGTTCATAGCCTCACAATTTACAATAGCCAAGTGCTGGAAGCAATCGAAGTGCACATCAGTAAGTTAATGTATAAAAAACTATGGTATATTTAAACAATGGAATACTATGCAGCAGAAAGAAAGAAGGAGCTCCTACCCTTTGCAACAGCATGGATGCAACTGGAGAGACAAATACCATACGATCTCACCTTTAACTGGAATATAGTCAACAAAACAAACAAGCAAGCAAAATATAACCAGAGGCATTGAAATTAAGAACAATCTGACAGTAAGCAGAGGGGAGGTGCAAGGGAATCAGGGGAGGGGAGAAGGGAAGGGATCTTAGGAACAACTATAAAGGACACATGGACAAAACCAAGGGGGGTGAAATCAGGAGAGGAAGGTGGGGATGGCAGGGGTGGGGAGGAGAAGTGGGGGGTAAATGAAGACAAATGTACATGGACAACAATAAAATATTTTAAAAAATAATAAATAAATTAATTTAAAAAACGCTGAGATTTAGAGAAATGAAGAGCATTGTCTAAGTTCCTGTACTGAAAGAGAAATTTCTGGTCCATAGATATGATTTTTTTCTAACAAGATGTAAAACAGATAAATAGCTGAATAAATGAATACATAAATATGAAAAAAAAAAAGAACTCACATGACTCCACATTAGGAAGAAAAACAATCCAATTAAAAAATGGGCAAATGACATGAATAGACAGTTCTCCAAGGAAGACACACAAAGGGCCCAGAGACATAAAAAGAAGCTCAACATCACTAGCCATCAGAGAGATGCAAATTAAAACCACAATGAGATGCCACTTCACATTGGTCACAATGGCCATTATAAACAAATCAACAAGTGCCAGTGAGGTTGTGGAGAAAGGGGAACCCTAGTATACTGTTGGTGGGAATGCAGACTGGTGTAGCTACTGTGGAAAACAGTATGGAATTTCCTCAGGAAACTGCCTTTTGAAAAATGGAACTGCCTTTTGACCCATCAATTCAAGGGCTGAGATTACACCCTAAGGACACTAAAGCACCAATTCAAAAGAATTTATGCACCCCAATGTTCATGGAGGCATTATTTACAATAGCCAAGTACTGGAAACAGCCTAAGTGCCCATCAGTAAATAAGTGGATCAAAAAATTGTGGTACATTTACACAATGGAATTCTATGCAGCAGAAAGAAATAATGAATTCCTACTGTTTTTGACAGCATGGATGGAAGTGGAGAGTAGTATGCTAAGTGAAATAAGCCAGACAATGAAAGACAAATACCATATGATCTCACCTATAGGTGGAACCTAATCAATAAAACAAACAAAGAAGCAAAATAGAACCAGAAACAAGGGAGTAAAGAAAAAAATGACCATGACCAGAGAGTAGGAGAAGCAGGTAATAGGGGGAAGAAGAGAGGAACATGTATAAAGGACCCATGGACAAAGAAAATGGGAGGGAGGACTGAATGTGGGAGGTGGGGGTGGATAGGGTAAGGGCAAGTAATGGGTAAAAATGATGACAACTGTAACAACAACAATAAAAATATAAACATGAATGGAGCCCCCCCAAAATACCTCATTAACTTGCACAACAGAAGACAGAAGAAATATATCAAATATTCCAAAATGAACATTTCAATAACATCTTTAAAGATGACAACACTATTGTAATAAGTATATTATGCCTCATAATACTCATTCAAGAGAAAATATTACTTGGACTTCATAAATCTGATATACTTGCTTAAAATATTTTACATTGACTATCTTTAGTTATATATAATAGAGTTATCTGAAACAAGAAGCAAAAAATATGTCTCATTGACAATATTCTTAATTTGCATTTCTCTGATAATTAGTGATGTTGAGTATCTTTTCATATGTCTGTTGGCCATTTGTATGTCTTCTTTGGAGAACTGTCTATTCAGGTTCTCTGCTCATTTTTTAATTGGATTGTTTGGAGTTTTTTTGTGTGTTGAGTTTTGTAAGTTCTTTGTAAATGTTGGATATTAACCACTTTTCAAAAGTATAGGTGAATCTATTTAGTGGGTTGTCTTTTTAATTTGGTTGATGGTTTCCTTGCTATGCAGAAAAATTTTAGTTTGATGTATGCCATTTATTTATTATTTTCTTTTGTTTCTTTTGCCTGGGAAGATATATTGGATAAAATATTGCTATGAGAAATGCCCAAGATTTTGCTATCTATATTTTCTTTTAGGATTTTTATAGCTTCAGGCCTACTATTTAAGTAAATGAAAATGAGGTATCACCTCACACATCATAATGACTATCATCACTAAATAAACAACATAGAAGCGCTTGCAAGGATGCGGAGAAAGAGGAACAAATTTGCACTGTTAATGGGAATGCAGATTTGTGCAACTGCTGTGAAAAGCAATATGGAGTTAACTCAAAAAATTAAAGATGGATCTGCCTTTTCACCTGGCAATCCCACTTCTGGAAATATATCAAAAGAAACTAAAAACACTAATTTGAAGAACATAAGCAACCTTATGTTCATTGCAGCATTATTTACAATTCCCAAGATCCGGAAGCAGCCAAAGTGTCTATCAGTAGATGAGTGGATAAAACAAGTGTGGAAAATTTACACAAAGGACTATATTTGTCCATAAAGAATAAGAAAATTTAAGGCTTTGCAACAGTATGGATGGACCTGGCAAACATTATACTAAGTGAAATAATTCAGGCAGAGAAAGACAAATACCATATGATTTCATTCATATGTAGTATCTAATGAATAAATTTAACTAACAAGCAAAATAGAGACAGACTCAAAGATAGAGAGCCAGATGTGGTGGTGAGGGAGTGGATAGAAAGCAAGGGGAGGGGTGGTGATGGGGTGGAGGTATTGAACAAAGAGGAGAAAGGACTCATGGACATGGACAAGAGTGGTGATTGCCAGGGTCAGGGGGTGGTTATAGAGGACTAGATGGTATTGGAACAAAACTGTACATAGATATACATGGCCTCATGGAACAAAAAAAGGACACCAACAAATTTAAAACAAAAAGTAACCAGAATTACCAGAAAATCAAACTGAATGGAAGTCTGACAACCAAGGAGTTAAAGAAGAAATATTTATTCAGACTGGTATGAGAGACAGAGACAGGCAGTCAGGGCAGAGAAGATGGGTGATGAGGTGATGGCTGGAGGAGCAGGCAGGCAGGGCACTGCCTGGTGGACTGGCTGGTCCCACCTACACATGTGGATAAAACGGTAAGAATGACTGGGGAACAAGACAGACCGTACAACCCAGTATTCCCACATGGGAAAAGAAAGCCTCAAAACCTCTAACTCTAGAGGCTCACAGGGTGCTGAAACATACACAAGCCCATCCACATGGGAATCAGCATTTGAAATGGCACAATTTGCTTGTGGAAACAAGGGAAATGATGGAAAGTGGGTTGAGAACTGAGCAAGCGAGGAAGCAGCATTGTCCCCTCTCTGATTCCTCCCCCATATTGAGAGCCACAACATAGCAAGTGGGATGCCCTACACTGGCAAATACCTAAGGCTCTGCCTTTTACACCATAACAGGTGCACCAATACAAACAAAAATGGCCTAAATCAGGGGTGTCAAACTCATTTCACTGGGGGACACATCAGCCTCATGATTGACTTCAAAGGGTTGAAATAATTTCAGGACTGTATAAATGTAACTACTGCTTAACTGTTAAGGAGTTGAAATTACATTCGGCCCTTTGAAGGCAACCATGAGGCTGACATGGCCCATGGTGAAAATGAATTTGACACCCTTGGCTTAAATGAAAGAATAGATCAAAACTCCAGAAAAAGAACTAAATGATGAGGAGATAAACAACCTATCAGATGCAGAGGTCAAAACGCTGGTAGTCAGGATGCTGACAGAAATGATTGTGTACTCTTGCACACTCAAGGAAGAAATGAAGGCTTTGAAAAGTGAAATAAAGGAAACTATACAGGGAACCAAAAGTTAAGGGAAGGAAACAGGGATTCAAATCAATGGCTAAAAAAGTAGAAATAAATATCCAACCCAAAGAAAATGAAGAAACAAGAATCAAAAAAATGAGGAGAGGATTTGGAACCTCAGGGCAACTTTAAATGTTCCAACATCCAAATAATAGGGGTGCCAGAAGGAGAAGAGGAAGAGGAAGAAACAGAGAACTTATTTGAAAAAATAATGCAGAACTTCCCTAATCTGGCAAAGGACATAGACTTCCAGGAAGTCCAGGAAGCTCAGAGACTGCCAAAGAAGTTGGACCCCAGGAAACACACACCAAGGCACATCATACTTACATTACTCAAGAATAAAGAGAAGGAGACAATCTTAAAAGCAGCAAGAGAAAAGGAGACAGTTACCTACAAAAGAGTTCCCATAAGACTATCAGCTGATTTCTCAAAGGAAACCTTTCAGGTAAGAAGGGGCTGGAAAGAAATATTCCAAGTCATGAAAGGCAAGGACCTATATCCAAGATTACTCCATCCACCAAAGCTATCATTTAGAATGGAAGGGCAGATAAAGTACTTTCCAGATGAGGTCAAATTAAAGGAGTTCATTATCACCAAGCCCTTATTAAATGAAATGTTAAAGGGACTTAGCTAAGAAAAAGAAGATGATCAAAAATATGAACAGTAAAATGACAACAAACTTGCAATTAGTAACAATTAACCTAAAAACCAAAAGCAAAAATGAACTAAGCAAACAACCAGATCAGGAACAGAATCAAAGAAATGGAGAATTATCAGCAGGGAGGGGGAGAGAGGAGAACGGAGGAAAAGGTACAGGGAATAAGAAGCATAAATGATAGGTACTAATAGATGGGAGAATGTTGGTGGGAGTAGGGGTGCAGGGTGGAGGGGAATAAAGGGGGAAAATGGGACAACTGCAATAGCATAATCAATAAAATATATTTTAAGAGAATATTCTAAAATTTTACAGCTAAGTAATTGAATAACAATAAAAATTAAAAAAAAGAAAAAAGATTTGTAGAAGTAGTGGATTTAAGCTGCACTATGTTAGTGAACTAAAAATGATGATTACAGAATATTTGTATTCAAACATTTATACAACTGACTATGGCATCATAAACTCTAAACTAGTTAATCAGAAATTCAGAGCACTTTATGTTAGCAGATGTAAATTTTCATTTAATCTAAAAGAGTTCACTATTTTTCCATGTTGTATGCCAAAAAGGAACATGATTACTCTTCAGTGTGTAGAGTTAACTTGCTGACACCTGAAGTAATTAATTTTTTTCTGAATACCAATATTGAGTCCAAACTTAGGGAAATCGGTCTAAATTCCTGAAAATCAGGAGTGAATTATCTTAGAATGTAAGGTTTCCAGACTTTCAAGTCTCTCTAATTTATCCATTCAGTTATACCTACTAAAAATGTAACTTATTTGCCTGAAAGGAAAACACATTTTTTGAAATCTAAAACCAATAGACTTTATTAGAAAAAAATCATGTCTGGAAACCTTTAACAGTTATCTTGTCCAATTTTCATTGACTTGCATGGTGACAACAAGATGTCAAATCTGGTTGTTATGTCTTAACAAATGATATCCACCCTACCAACTACCCTCTGCAAATAACTACTAATAAATAATTGTTTTAATTATAAATAAATATGTACAAAATGTGTATGATAAACTATGAAAAATATAAAACAATAATAAAATATAATTAGCCATTACATCCTTTACAAAAACAGTACAAAGTCATTCTGTATTGGGAACACAAAACACATGTCTGGAGAACATAGGAATAGCATGTGTGGCTCTCAGAAAATTGGTAAGAGTTGAGAAAGGATGAGCTTCTTGCATTCATGGAGCATGCTATGTGCTAGGACAGACAGGTCACAAATGCTTTCTCATAAAATCCTCAAAACAAATCTTAGAAACAATAAATATCATGTCATTCCATAAATTATATAAATGAAAATTTGGTCAAATACACTTTCAAGTGTGTTTGGCTCTTAAACTTTCTACCATACAACATTAATTCTTGTTAAAACATACATTTTTAGTCTTGGTGGTTTTTATCTTAAGAAGAATGTAACTTTAGCCCAATCATCAGCATCTTACCATGACTCATTTTCAAAAGAAAATAGGGGATCACTATGACTATTTTGAGTATTTTGAGTAAGAAATACAAAATGAAAAATGCATTCTAAATACTAAAGCCTTTAATATTTCACTGCAGTTTAGAATCTCCAATTGCTTAGTGGTAATTTGCTTTAAAGCTTGTGGAGCTTTGCACTGGACTAAGTCTCTCTGGGTTGTTTGTTTTCCAGTAATTAAATATTAGTATTTTAGCTTTGCTACAGTTACACACATACCCATTCACCTTTAAAATGGAAATATTTATTCATATAAGATTTCAACAAATTAAAACCATGCATAAGGATTAAAATTTTGTATAAAAATCACTGGATAATGGTAAAGTATTTTGACCTTAAAATCTTTTTTGTTTTTTCTTTTTTTTTTTAGAAATGTCTACCTCATAGTTCTGCTACCCCAGCTCTCTGAACAGACTTTTATTTCAATACTGGCTCCATTGTGTTAAAAGCATCTACTTGAATTTATTGTTTCCTGCTCTTGATATTAGTTCATTCAGAGTGAAGACTCTCTTACATATCTTTATGTCATTAACATTTAGTCAAATAATTTCTAGTCGCATTGTGGGCACTTGAAAAAATGTGTTACAAGAATGAACAAGTAAATTAATGAAAGGTTCTGATACTGGGAATTAGCATCCTTCATAAAAACTATGACCTAGAAAAGCATGGTCATTTATGCTCAGTACATGGAAGTTGAACTGCAACTATTACACTGGTGTCATTTTGTAAATGCAGTTGGGAACGCAGTTAATTCACATCATTCAGTTTGTGAATTAACTGTGACTTTGGTTTCACTTCTGTCTTACTGGGCCCTCCAGTTGCTTTCATTCTATTTGTGAAGTAGCACTAGGCAAGAGAATGTTCAGGAAGTTTTATCTTTCATTACTTACTTCTTAGTAAAAGAAATGTTCTGAGGTCCTTTCCATTGACTGCTTACCATAAAGGGGAACCCACTTCTTTTTGGCTTATTTTAGTGCATAGCATATTGCCTTGCACTAATCCAAATTAATGGGTATTAGGAAAAATTCTACTCACTCCACTCCTAAATTACACTGTAGGATTTGAAGGGCTTAAGAGCATCCTGAAGTGTTGTGATAGAGCATCTACACAGAGTGCTTGGTATTGATGTGCAGTCACTCAGCATTCAAGCAGGGCTGAACTTATTCATGCAGTTTGTGAAACAGCTGTCAGACAAGTTTTCCATGCAAAGGCAGAATAAGAATGTATTATGCAAATAATATATTAAAATAATATCTTCTTTTTAGTCTTAGCTTGAATTGGGTTTTATTCCAATTGACTATATCTTACCTCTTCTCTTTTTACTCAAATAAGATTTCTACTCTATTAGTCAATCTCACATTGATGCTTATTACCTCTTTACCTCAAGGGTTTCATTAGTTAGCCACTTGCTGTAATTTCAGTAATATTATATTATACATTTTGAAAGTATTTTTTCATATTTTCTATTTCTTTCATATACAGGGAAACAAGGCACAGAGTTTGTTAAGATAGTGGCACCCCAGGGTGAAAGTACAATTCAGATCAATAAGCTCAGCAACACTTTTACATCTTGAAATTGAGTTTCCTGTGGAGTAATTTTCCATTAGTTTTGTGCATCAACATCAGGTTCCCTAAAAACTTCTGCAGTATTTCAAATTCTGATAAAGAAGTTTTATAATTTGGGGAATTGTGTCACACATTAATCACATTTAGAAAACAAATCAAACCATGAACAGACATTCAAGAAATTACCCACAGTGGATAATTTCTGAAGGTTGAGAACATACATGTTCATATCCAAAGTGATTTATATCACTTTAAAAAGGTCACATACTTTAAATATTTTATATAGTGTATATAATATTAATTGACTATTTTTGTAATAAAAATCTTAGCTTTAAAATTATATGCAAGACACAGCACTAACTGCTTTATGAGTATGTTTGGCAGGATATTGTGTGTGTGTTCACATGCATGTGTAGTGTTTATCAATAATGACAAAATCCAACCTCCTGGGAAATTATATGGAATATGACTTAGAAATTCATGGCTGAGGGAAGTATGAAGACACTTTCATCATGGCAAGTATAGGGGAAGGATTAAAAGTGGATTGTAACAAGATTTTAGGGAAACTCTTCTTTCTACTCAATAGCATAGGGAGAAACATTTACAAGTGGACAAGTGGTGGGAAACAAAAGACACAGAGAACAACTAACTAACAAGGATTCACACGGATGTAATAGAGGGAAAATAGACTCTAAGGAGCCTATCATGAAAGTTCTACAGACACTGAGGCTCAGAACCAAAAGTGAATAGTCAAAACCCATAGATCTCCTAATGTTAATAAATAATCTTCACACTGACCCTGTGGTTGACCCAGTAGAGTTTGGAAGAAACTATTGAAACCTAATATAAGCTGCATCCATTCTGTCTTACATGTGTGCTTGTTAGAAAGTTTGTTAAATAATAGTCCAGCCACTATCATTCCTGAAATAATCAGCATAAAATGAGGCAAAATAAGCTTGTTTTCCAATCTGACAATCTACAGGGCTACACTTTTCATTATACAGATGATAAAATTGAAGAAGTTGACTAGGAGCATAGGAAATTGAACTCAACTCTGTCTGGTTCAAAGACAGGTCTTTCAAATACGATATATTCTATTTAATTTTTTGTGGATGCATGTCTGATCCTTCACTATATTGAGCTTTATTAGACCAGGAATTATGTCTATTTGTTAGTTTTCTAGGTCTATAAAAAGTTAACACAAATTTGTTGGCTTAAAACAAAAGAAAATTATTCTCTAATAATTCTTGAGGTCAAAAGTATAAAGTGTCAACAGGGTCCTGCTCTCTCTAAATGATCTAGGGGAGTATTCTTCCTTGGCTTTTCCACCTTTGGTGACCATATGGCCCTTGGCTTATGGGTATGTAATGGTGATTTCTGCTTCTTTCACCATATTACCTCTTCCCTCATCTATCTGTCTTCTCTTTTCTGTCTGTATCAAATCTCCCTTTGTTTTTTCTCTTATAAAGTCACTTGTCTTTATTCCCTACCAATCCAGGATGGTGTTATCTGGAGATACTTAACTTAATTATATCTTCAAAGACCTTTTTACAGATATGATTCTGTGCATACATTCTTGGAGTTAAAACATAGTCATATCCTTCTTGGGTAACACATTCCAACCTATGACACATGCAGAGTCCAGGAGTTATGACTTACCCACTAAATAGTAGGCACACGAATAGAAAAGCCCATTACAACTCTCATATTTTCATTAAAATTATAACAAATGAAAATTACTAATTAATCAAATTGGTGTCAGATTATTGGTTTGGTGTAATTAAAACTTAAATGCCATGGAGTATTTTTACACCAGCCAAAGCAAGTTGACATATATTTTAACATAAAATACTATGACAAAATGTATCAAAGTAACTATGGATCAGGAGAATAGGTTTTTACTTAATTTAATAACAAACACCCTGAAATTGTTTTGTAGAACAAATAAAAATATTAATAATGATAAAATTATAATTACTGTAGTAATATGAGATGATTATTATTAATGATAATAATTATCTTTATAATCATAATTAGTAGTAGTTATATTACTTCTTCAATCTTTATATAGGAGGGAACTCTGGAAGCATAGTGCCAAACATGTCACTGCAGTAGTATTGACATGTTGTCATCATGTTTTTTCAGTTTCCCTTGAAATGACTTTGGGGGCTCATGTGACTTATTTATGCCAATGAAATTTGAAAAGTAAGCTACTTCCAAATGTGGACTTGAAAAACAGCCTTGCACTATTCCTGGGCTCTTTTCTCCTATACCAGTGACTTCACAATTATGACTTCCTTATTGTATCACTACTTTGTGGAAAGAGTATGGGGTTTAGATACACCATTTTTAGATTTGTAGGAGAGCCAAGGAATGCTGTTCTTTATTTGTCTGCTTGTGACATGAATTACAGATACATTTTTTCTATTTTAAAGCTACTGCAATACTGGGATTACTACATATATCCTCACCTATCCTGATTAAAGGAAATACTTCAATAGAAAACTGCTTGAAAGTATATAGAAGTAATTAACAATAGACCATTGATCCAAACTAGTTTTAGCCAATACTAACCTATCTCATTTATATTTAGAAACTTCTAAAATTTACCTCTGTAATTTTTAATTGATTATGTTTCCTCCTCCTTGTCCACGGAGGATGTAAAATCCACAAGGGCTAGATGCATTCTTATCTTGTTTACAGGTGTGTTCCCAACACTTAGCACAGGGATTAGCACAGTATTTGAATAATAATTGAGGGAAAGCTTCATCAAAGTAGATCATATCTCTAACACACCAGTTCACAAAACAAGCTCAGATAATTGTTCGTTTGCTCCACTATTTACAAAAGCTTTCTTCCAAAAACCCTAGCAGCAATTACTTCAATTAAAACACATCTCCTTATGCTATGTTTGGTCAACCTCACAAAGGAGGTGTAGCTAATTATTATACCCAATCACTGGATAATTTCTATTATTATAAATAATCTCAATAGCTCCTCGTTGCATTGTAAGAATTGGAGGGTTATACATCAACTTTATACAGGTTGGTTGGGTTATCTTCACAGTTCCCCTGATTAGAGAGCAAGCTTTATATTCCATGCAAGAGAAGACATATAAGGGAAGATATCTGGCTTCATGTGAATTTTTATTTAAAAAGAAATGTCTACAAGAGCTATTTTGCTCTTACACCAGAGGCAAGTTAGTTTTATTCTAGACATTTTGAGATTTTACCTTATGATCTATTTTTATTTCTGATATAATTGACACATATCAACATATAAATATTAATGCTTTATACAGAATAATTATATGATCTAGATTTATACAAAAGGATTTGTACTTACACATGTTATTGAAATAAAATTGTATAAAACATGATGAAGTAGTTATAGAAATGATATAAAAATTATGAAGTAAACTTGAACAAATAAATAAATATGTATATAAAATAAAGATTAACATCTTTAAAAATCCATTTATTCAAGCCACCATATGACTTTATAGTTTAAGAAAAAAATGACTTGAATATCAGTTTGTAGTGGCAATAAAAAATACCTCAGAACTATAGAAGAACTATAATACAGAAGAACTATAAATTAACAACATTGAATTTTAAAATGAAGATGGGCTGTAAAGTTCTGAATATTTAATCAAAATATGATTCTTGCAAAGGTTTGCTCTTATTAACACCAATGGGGAAATAAAACATTAACTTTTGCCAAAAAAAGTAAATGACTGTGATCACAATTCAAAGGAAATGAAAGTCAGGAAATATTGATTGCACATGCATAGGGAAAATTATTTGGGTGAATCCTAAGAATCTCTGGAGACATATATGCATTTGGATCTTTAAAAGAAACATGTGCACAGTAAGACACATGTAGGAGGGATGGCAAGATGGAAGAGGAGTGAATGGAAGCCAGACTAACCTCCTCCCAGGTCCAATCTGGAAGTACAACTAAATTGTGGAGAAATTGCCCAGAATAAACAAATGAACAGTAGTGAGAGAGAGGGTTTATAACCTTGGACAGACAGAATAATCAGCTTCAGCACAATCTGACTGGTAAGGAGTATGGTGGATACTCAAGGAGGCTGGCTAGGTGCCCAAAAGGGGCAGCACAGGAGGGATAATTAAAAGGCCAGTAGGATCCCCCTGAGAAGTGTGGGGACTAAATCATAATCTGGGATCCCCAGCCTAGAGCAGCATGGCCCAAAGAGTACACAGATAACAAGCAGTGGTGAAAAGTCACAAAGCTCTTCTCTGCCAGAGATGGATGTCTGGAGACACAAAGAGCCATTAAAAGGGCCAACACAAAAATTTTCATTTGCAGCCACTTACCCTGCACAATGGCAAAGGTGGGGGCAGAGTGGGCTAGAGACAACTGAGGAGAAATAGGGGATGGAAGAGTTGGGGAGAGAACTGAGAGAGTAGGTGCTGGGATCCTTGTGCTGAGTCATCCCCCATATGGCAACAACCATCCTGCTCAGAGATACCACTTCACTAGGAGAAGCAGCAGCCTGATGGGAAATGATAGCCCTAACCCAGGAGACATTCTGCCCTGCCCTACTGTGCTTAAACCTGACTGATGAGTGAAGAATGACTAGATTAACAACTGAAGGAAACAGCCACAACAGTAGATCATTGGTAGTCTCAGAGCTGGCTGTCTAAGGTCAAAAGAGGTCAACATCTGACATCACCAGAGTTGGATCCAGAAAGAAAAAAAAAGTGGTAAACACTAGAAGCTACCAAGATGAAATCCACTGTGGTCTCCATGATGTGTGACATTTTCTTTCCTGCATAGCTTTTTAACATTTATTTCTTGTCCATCAAGTTTGTGCATATTAACTCACTACATTTTATACTACAGTTTATTTATCTCCTTTCTTATAATAGTCTTAATATTTTTATACCCTTATTAATGCTAGATCATTTGCTTTTGATAGTGGGATTGCAGAAGAGAGTTGATTGTGTAGGTGTGGGTTTTTCTACTGGGCTTGGAGGTTTTGTTGTGGCTGCACCTGCGCAACAGCACAAAAGATATAGTGGGTTGAGTGACCCTTAGTCAACCAGCTGGAGGGAAGGACCCACCAAGAATGACCAAAAAATAATCAAAACCCAATATCATCCAGAGAGCCAACACAAATGGCATCCCAAGAGCATGAATTTCAGGAGATCAAGGAGATTGCATCACTGAATCTCACGGGTGTTCTACCATAGAAGTTCACACTACAAATTCAGGGAGTTAAAACAGATCAATTTAAGAAGCAAAAGCAAACAGGAAGAGTCCAACAAAAAATGGGGAGACAAAGAAAGAACTCCCAATGGAAAGGAAAGGAGTAATCCTCAGAAAGAATGCTAAATGAAATGGAGGTAAGTCAACTATCAGATACTGAGCTCAAAACAATGGTTATAAGGAAGCTCAATGAGCTCAATGTGAATTACCAAAAACTAAAGGGAAACTATGAGGAACTTAAAGCAAACTATATCAGCCTGAAAAAGGACAGAGAAACTATCAAAAAAAAAAGCCAAAAGTAATGAAGAATACAATTTCTGAATTGCAGAACACAGTAGAAGGAATCAAAAGCAGGCAAGGTGAAGCAGAGGATCAAACCAGTGAGCTGGAGGAAAGGTAGAAGAAAAATTCCCAGAAAGAGTAAGAAAAGGAAAAGGGACTAAAAAAGAACAAAGAGTTGTTAAGGGAACAGAAAGGCAACATGAAACAATAGTCTCCATATAATAGGGATACCAGAAGGAGAAAAAGAGGAGCAAGTGATAGAAAACATGTTACAAGTAATGATAGAAAACTTTCTTAATTTGAAGAGAGAAAAAGTCACACAAGTCCAGTAAGCACAGAGGGTCCCAATCAAGAGGAACCCAAAGAGGCCTACTCCAAGACACATCATAATTAAAATGGCAAAATTCAAAGACAAAGAGAGGATCTTAAAGGCAGAAAGGGAGAAACATATAGTAATATACTAGGAAGCTCCAATAAGGCTAGCAGCTGGCTTTATAACAGAAATACTACAAGCCTGAAGGGAATGGCAAGAAATATTCCAAGTAATGAAAACCAAGGCCTGCAACCAAGACTAATCTACACAACAAGGCTCTCATTTAAAATAAAATGCCATAAAAGGAGTTTCCCAGACAAAAGAAAGCTGAAAGAATACATCTCCACCAAACCAGAACTGCAAGATCTGCTAAGGGGATTCTTTTTAGAAGATGAACAAAAAAGAGTGAGATAGAGAGAGGGACACAGGTAAAAAGAAGAAAAATGACAATGAAAAAGCACCTATCAATAACTTTAAATGTAAATGGATTAAGTGCTCCAATCAAAAGACATAGGGTAGCTGAATGTATAACAAAAAAATGACCTGCACATATGCTGCCTACAAGAGACCAATCTCAGAACAAAAACCTACATAGACTGAAAAGGGATGAAAAATAAAAAAAAAAAACATTCTGAGTAAATGGACAAGAAAAACACAGTCCTGAGAGCAATACTTATATCAGACAAAATAGATGTCAAGACAAACTCCATAAGAGAGACACAGAAGGACACTTCATAGTACTCAAGGGAAGAATCCATAAAGAACACATACATATTGTAAACATATATTCATCCCAAACAGACATGGCCAAATACATAAGGAAAATCTTGGAGGGCTTGATGAAAGATATAGACAGCAAAACAATTATATTAGGGGATTTTTAACACCCCACTGACAAAAATGGATAGATCTTCCAAAACAACAACAACAACAACAACAACAACGAGGATGTTGCTGCTTTGAAAAAAATGCCCTAGATCAAATGAACTTAATTGATATATAAAACCTTTCATACCAAAAGAAGCAAAATACACATGGAACATTTTCAATTATAGACCATGTGATAGGACACAAGAAAAGCCTCAATAAAGTCAAGAAAATTGAAATAATATCAAGCCTTTTCTCTGAACCCAAGGGACTGAAACTAGAAACCAACCACAAGGAACAAACTAAAAAACACTCAAAGTTATGGAGACTCAATAGCATGCTATTAAATAATGAATGGGTTAATAATGAAATCAAGGAAGAAAACTAAACGTTTCTGGAAAAATAATGAAAATGACCTCACAACACCCCAAAAATTATGGTACACAGCAAAGGCAGGCCTGAGAGGAAATTTGATAGTGATACAGGCCTACCTAAAAAAGATAGAAACATTTCAAATAAACAACCTAACCCTATATCTATAAGAACTGGAGGAACAATTACAAAGCCCAGAACCAGTAAAGGAGCAAATAACCAAGATCAAAGCAGAATTTAATGACCTAGCAACTAAAAGAAAAATTCTAATGATCGGTATACCCAGGAGCTGGCTCTTTGAAAAGATAAAAAAAAATCGACAAGCCATAAAGCTGATTCATAAAGAAAAAAAAGAAGGAGAATGCAAATAAATAAAATCATAAATGAAAGAAGAAAAATTACAAGTTATATAACAGAAACACAAACGATTGTAAAAAATTACTATGAATAAGTACATGTCAGAAAATTTGAAAACCTGGATGAAATGGACAAATTTCTAGAAAAATATAATCTTTTAAAACTGAATGAAGAAGAAGCAAAAAACCTGAACAGATCAAGAACAGCTGATGAACTAAAGCAGTAATCAAAATCTCTTGGCACAAGAAAGCCCAGGACTGGACAGTTTCACAGGAGAATTTTACAAAGCATTTAAGGAAGAGCTAATGCCTATCCTTCACAGACTATTCCAAAAAATCCAAGAAGTGGGAACTCTCCCAAATTCTTTTTATGAAGCCAGCATCATACTAATCCCATAACCAGATAAGGACACAACAAAGAAAACTATAGGCCAGTATCGCTGAGGAGCATAGACACTAATATCCTCAACAAAATATTGGCAAATCACATCCAGCAACAAGTTAAAAAGATCACACAACATGATCAAGTGGGATTCATCCAAGGGATTCAACGATGGTGTGATATTCTCAAGTCAATAAATGTTATACATCACATAAACAAAAGGAAAGACAAAAATAATATGATCATATCAATAGATATGGAATAAGCATTTGATAAGGTACAGCACCCATTTATGATAAAAACACTCAGCAAAATGGGAATAGAGGGATCATAACTCAATATAATAAACACTATATATGAGTAACCTGCAGCCAACATCATATTCAATGGGCAAGAACTAAAAGCTTTCCCAGTAAGATCAGCAGTAAGACAAGGATATCCACTTTCACAACCTCTATTCGACATAGTATTGGAAGTCCTACCAATGGTGATAAGACAAAAAAAAAGAAATCCAACGCATCCAAGTTGGAAAGGAGGAAGCTAAACAGTAATTGTTTGCAGATGGCATGATTGTGTACATAGAAAACCCTATAGACTCCACCAAAAAAAAAAAAATCGACCTAATAAATGAAGTTGGCAGAACAGTAGAATAGAAAGTCAATATTCAGAAATCAAAGGCATTTTTATACACCAACAATGAAATATCAGGAACAGAAATCGAGGGGAAAGTCTCATTTGCTATAGCAACAGGAAAAAAAAAGTACCTATGAATAAACCTAACTAAGGAGGTAAAAAACTTGTACTCAGACAGCTACACAACACTGAAGAGAAAGAAATTAAGGAAGACACAAGTGGAAGCATGTACCATGTTCATGGATTGGAATAATTAACATCATCAAAAAGTCCATACTACCCAAAGCAACTTATAGATTCAGTGCAACCCCTTTAAAATACCAATGACATATTTCATAGATATAGACAAACATTTCAAAAATTTATATGGAACCATAAACGACCCCAAATAGCTGCAGCAAGTTTGAGACAGAAGAACAAAGTAGGATGGATCACAATAGCAAATATAAAACTATATAACAATGCCTGGTAATCAAAACAGTCTGGTACTAACATTAAGACACATAGATCAATGGAACAGATTTGAGAATCTGAAATAAACCCAAGTCTCTATGGTCAATTAATATTCAACAAGGGGGGCAGAACGCTAAAATGTAGATAAATAGCCTCTTCAACAAATGACATTGGTAGACCTGTACAGCTACATGAAAAGCAATGTAAATTGACCACCAACATACACCATACACAAAAATAAATTCAAGGTGAATAAAACAATTAAATATAACTCATGACACCAAAAAAATCATACAGGAGAACATAGGTAGGAAAATC
The DNA here is from genome assembly GCF_022682495.2 of Desmodus rotundus. Lineage (NCBI taxonomy): Eukaryota > Metazoa > Chordata > Mammalia > Chiroptera > Phyllostomidae > Desmodus > Desmodus rotundus. Next base: position 63,091,125 of record NC_071394.1, read on the forward strand.
TCAGATATTCCATGCAGCAACATTTTCACCAATATGTCTCCTAGAGCAAGGAACATAAAGGAAAGATAAACAAATGGGACTTCATCAAAATAAAAAGCTCCTTCATGGATTATGAAAATAATATTAAAATGAAAAGAGAACCAACAGCATAGAAACTATATTTGGAAATGATACCTCAGACAAGGGGTTGATCTCCGAACTATATAAAGAAGTCACACAACTCCACTCTAAGACAAATAACCCAATTAAAAAATGGGCAAAGGACAGACGTAGGAAGATGGCGACAACATAGGTGGGAGAGGAATCCACTTCCCCTCAGCGCCAGGGAAATACCTAGCTGATCTGAGGAGCAGAGCGAACAGCCAACAGTATTCCAGCATATACGAAGATTAGAGACCAAAGATAGAGGACATTGAAAGATCTGACGGTAAGAAGAGTGCTCAAGGACAATAAGGTCCCCGGGACCCGGGAACGCGCGGTACAAGGGCGGCAGAAGCCCCAGCCCTGGCCAGGGGCTGCTGCAGGAGTCTTGGGAGAGGGCCAGGCTGAGCTGTGAGCAGCCAGGTGCTTGATTGGACCAGGGGAGGTTGAAAAGGAGGAATTTCTCAAAAAGAAAAAGAAAATAGAGACACTCAGGGGCTAGTTAGAGAACTCTCAGTAGTAACCGAGGCCCCTGGCGCCCCTCCCCCCTCCGCCCCTGGACTGCCAGTGGGGGGGATAAACAGCACCGGAGTGACGGCGTTGATGGCGCTCACCTGAGGTCCGGTTGCGCACGCAGATTAGCGAACGGGGCCCATACATGAAACCCCGGAGGGGCGCCCACACCTGAAACCTCCGAGATCATTTGGAGCTGAGGCTAGCTGCTCCACCCACAGGCCAAAAACCTCAGAACCGAGTGCCGGGAGATTCAGTCCCAGGGCGGTCCCGCCCGCCCGAGAGACTCAAGCCCAGGGAGGCTGGATCGGGCCCCCAAGCAAAGAGCCTCTGGCTCGGCGGGTTGCGCGCTCACCAAGCGCTGGGCCGGCTGGGTGCGCGTTTTCCAAACTGAAAGCTGGGGCGGCTCGATTGGTCGGCCGGCTGCACCCTCAGGGCACAAAATACCATCACAAACCCAAAGTGGCTGGATTCCCCTGCTGCGCGCGCACGCGTCCCAAGACAAAGTGGCTAGAGCCGCCGCTTGCGTGTCCCAAGAACAAAGCTGCTGGATTGGCTGATCAACGGCCTGATTGACTGCCAGGGACCACACCTACAAAACAGCTAAGAGTGTGACCCAGGAAGGGAGAAAAGTGAAACCAAGCCTTCCAACCACCCCCTCCCGTTGCACAGACAGGACACCAGCAGATATAACCTGACCGGTTTAAAGCCAACAGAAGATTTTTTTTTTTATCCTTTTTCTTTTTTTTTCCTTTCCCCCTGAATTCCTTCTTCCTCTCTCCTTTTTTTCTTTTTTTTCATTCCTTCTTCCTCCCATCCTTTACCATTTGTATGTCTTCTTCCTGCCTTCTTTTATCTATTTCTATGTTTTAATTTTTGTTAAAATTCCTTCTTATCTTACCTCCGATCTTTCTTTATTCCTTCTTCCCTCCTTCCTTCCTTTCCTCCTTTCCTATTTCCTTGTTCCCTCCTTCCCATCTTTGTTTTGGTTTTTGTGTGTGTGTGTGTGTGTGTGTGTTTTTTTCCTTTTCTTTCTCCCCCCATTTCTCTTTTTCCCACAGGTGAGACAACAAAACCTGGAGTGCTGAAAAGACTAGAGTTAGACCCTGTTAAACACATAAACGTCAGCTCAAGACCAGTGAGCACAGGAGAGTAAGGAGACAGCACCACCGAATCCCATTGGCATTCTACCATAGAAGTTCATATCATAAATCCAGGGAGTCAGAACAAAGCAATTTAAGAAGCAGAGGCCAACAAGAAGAGCCTCACAAAAAATGGGAAGACAAAGAAACAATTCCCAAATGAAAGGAAAGGAGGAAGTCTCAGAAAGAATACTAACTGAAAAAGAGGCAAGTCAACTATCAGATACTGAGTTCAAAGCAATGGTCATCAGGAAGCTCACTGAGCTCTCTGAGCTCAAAGAGAACTACCAGAAACTACAAGGAAACTACATTGAACTTACTGCAAACTATATAAATATGAAAAAGGAAATAGAAAATATCAACAAGAGCCAAGAGGAAATGAAGAATACAATTTCTGAATTGAAGAACACAGTAGAAGGAATTAAAAGCAGACTTGATGAAGCAGAGGATCAGATCAGCGAGCTGGAGGATAAAGTAGAAAAAAACACCCAGAAGGAGCAAGAAAAGGAAAAGAGACTCAGAAAGAATGAAGAGGCAATAAGGGAAATGCAGGACAACATGAAACGTAACAATATCCGTATAATAGGAATACCAGAAGGAGAAGAAGAAGAGCAAGGGATAGAAAACCTGTTTGAAAAAGTAATGATGGAAAATTTCCCTAATCTGAGGAGAGAAAAAGTCACCCAAATCCAGGAAACACAGAGAGTCCCAAGCAAGAGGAACCCAAAGAGACCCACTGCAAGACACATCATAATTAAAATGGCAAATTTCCAAGACAAAGAGAGGATCTTAAAGGCAGCAAGGGAGAAAAAGGAAGTAACATACAAGGGAGCCCCAATAAGGTTAGCATCTGACTTCTCAATGGAAACGCTGCAAGCCAGAAGAGAATGGCAAAAAATATTCCAAGTACTGAGAACCAGAGGCCTGCAACCAAGACTACTTTACCCAGCAAGGCTCTCAATCAAGATAGAAGACCAAATAAAGAGTTTCCCAGACAAAAGAAGTCTAAAAGAATACAGCTCCACCAAACCAGTTCTGCAAGAGATGCTAAAGGGACTGCTTTAAGGAAAGGAAGGAAAAGAGAAAGACAGAGGAACACAGGTAAGAAATAATGGCAATGAATAACTACCTATCGATAATAACCTTAAACGTAAATGGATTAAATGCTCCAATCAAAAGACATAGAACAGCTGAATGGATAAGAAAACATGACCCACACATATGCTGCCTACAAGAAACCCATCTCAGGACAAAAGACTTACACAGACTGAAAGTGAAGGGCTGGAAACAAATTTTCCAAGCAAACGGACAGGAAAAAAAAGCAGGGGTAGCAATACTCATTTCAGACAAAATAGACTTCCAAAGAAGGGCCATAAGGAGAGACCCAGAAGGTCACTTCATAATATTCAAAGGAAGAATCCACCAAGAAGACATAAACATTATAAATATATATGCACCCAACATAGGAGCACCCAAATACATAAAGAAAATGTTGGAGGATTTCAAGAACGATATTGACAGCAACACAATTATAGTAGGGGACTTTAACACCCCACTATCAAAAATGGACAGGTCTTCCAAACAAAAGATCAACAAAGATATTGTGTCACTTAACAATACCCTAGAGGAAATGGACTTAACTGATATATACAGAGCTTTTCATCCCAAAGAAGCAAAATACACATTCTTTTCAAGTGTCCATGGAACTTTTTAAAAGATAGACCACATGATAGGACACAAAGCAAGCCTCAACAAATTCAAGAAAATTGAAATCATATCAAGCATCTTCTCTGACCACAAGGGTCTGAAACTAGAAACCAACCCCAAGAGTAAAAAACCCAAAACACTCAAAAACATGGAGACTCAATAGCATGGTATTAAACAATGAATGGGTCAAGAACGAGATTAGGGAAGAAATCAAAAACTTCCTGGAAACAAATGAAAACGAACTCACAACAACCCAAAACCTATGGGACACAGCAAAGGCAGTCCTGAGAGGGAAGTTCATAGCAATACAGGCCTACCTTAAGAAGTTAGAAACAGTTCAAACAAACAACCTAACCCTATGCCTACAAGAACTGGAGGAACAACAACAAAGACAGCCCAGAGCAAGCAGAAGGAAGGAAATAACCAAGATCAGAGCAGAACTAAATGACATAGAGACTAAAAGCACAATTGTAAGGATCAATGAATCCAGAAGCTGGTTCTTTGAAAAGATAAACAAAATCGACAAGCCTTTAAGTAGGCTTATCAAGAAGAAAAGAGAGAGGATCCAAATAAACAGAATTAGAAATGAAAGTGGAGAGATTACAACTGATACCACAGAAATACAAAGGATCGTAAGAAATTACTATGAAGACCTGTATGCTAAGAAATTTGAAAACCTAGATGAAATGGACACATTTCTAGAAAAATACAATCTTCCAAAACTGACTGAAGAAGAAGCAGAAAACCTGAACAGACCAATATCAGCAAAGGAAATTGAAGCAGTCATCAAGAAACTTCCATCACACAAAAGCCCTGGACCAGATGGCTTCACAGGAGATTTCTACAAAGCATTTAAGGAAGAACTAACCCCTATCCTTCACAGACTATTCGAAAAAATCCAAACTGATGGAAGACTCCCAAACTCTTTTTATGAAGCCAACATCATCCTAATCCCAAAACCAGATAAAGACACAACGAAGAAAGAAAACTTCAGGCCAATATCGCTGATGAACATAGACGCTAAAATTCTCAACAAAATATTAGCAAACCGCATCCAGCAATATATTAAAAAGATCATCCACCATGACCAAGTGGGATTCATCCCAGGGATGCAAGGATGGTACAATATTCACAAATCAATAAACATAATACATCACATCAACAACAGCAAAGACAAAAGTCACATGATCATATCAATAGATGCGGAAAAAGCGTTCGATAAGATACAGCATCCATTTCTGATAAAAACACTCAGCAAAGTGGGAATAAAGGGAGCAGTCCTCAACATAATTAAGGCCATATATGAGAGACCTACAGCCAACATCACACTCAATGGAGAAAAACTTAGAGCTTTCCCACTAAGATCAGGAACTAGACAAGGATGCCCTCTCTCACCACTCCTATTCAACATAGTATTGGAAGTCCTAGCCACAGCAATCAGACAAGAAAAAGCAATAAAAGGCATCCAAATTGGAAAGGAGGAAATGAAACTGTCACTGTTTGCAGACGACATGATAGTGTACATGGAAAACCCTATAGACTCCACTCAAAAACTACTCGACCTAATAAATGAATTTGGCAAAATAGCTGGATACAGAGTCAATACCCAGAAATCAAAGGCATTCCTGTACACCAACAACGAAACTGCAGAAACACAAATCAGGAAAAAAATCCCATTCGATATAGCAACAAGGAAAATAAAGTACGTAGGAATAAACCTAACCAAGGAGGTAAAAGACCTGTACTCAGAAAACTACACAACACTGAAGAAAGAAATTAAGGAAGATACAAACAAATGGAAGCATGTACCATGTTCATGGATTGGAAGAATTAACATCATCAAAATGGCCATACTACCCAAAGCAATTTATAGATTCAATGCAATCCCTATTAGAGTACCCATGACATATTTCACAGATATAGAACAAACATTGCAGAAATTCATATGGAACCATAAACGACCTCGAATAGCAGCAGCAATTTTGAGAAAGAAGAACAAAGCAGGAGGGATCACAATACCTGATATCAAACTGTATTACAAGGCCACTGTAATCAAAACAGCCTGGTACTGGCATAAAAACAGGCACATAGACCAATGGAACAGAATAGAGAGCCCAGAAATAAACTCAAACCTATACAATCAATTAATATTTGACAAAGGAGGCAGGAGCATAAAATGGAGCAAAAACAGTCTCTTCAACAGATGGTGTTGGGAGATCTGGACAGCTACGTGCAAAAAAATGAAACTCGATCACCAACTTACGCCATACACAAAAATAAACTCAAGATGGATAAAAGACTTAAATATAAGTTGTAACACCATAAAAGTCCTTGAGGAAAACATTGGCAGGAAAATCTCAGACATTCCACACAGCAACATCCTCACAGACACATCCCCTAAAGCAAGGGACATAAAGGAAAGAATAAACAAATGGGACCTCATCAAAATAAAAAGCTTCTGTATGGCTAAAGAAAACAGCACCAAATTACAAAGAGAACCAACAGTATGGGAAAACATATTTGCCAATGATACCTCAGACAAGGGCCTGATCTCCAAAATATATAAAGAACTCACACGACTCCACTCCAGGAAGACAAACAACCCAATTAAAAAGTGGGCAAAGGACTTGAACAGACACTTCTCCAAGGAAGACATACAGAGGGCCCAGAGACATATGAAAAGATGCTCAGCATCACTAGCCATCAGAGAGATGCAAATTAAAACCACAATGAGGTATCATCTCACACCAGTCAGAATGGCCAACATAAACAAATCCACAAACAAATGTTGGAGAGGATGTGGAGAAAAGGGAACCCTCGTGCACTGTTGGTGGGAATGCAGACTGGTGAGGCCACTGTGGAAAACAGTATGGAATTTCCTCAGAAAACTAAAAATGGAACTGCCCTTTGACCCAGTAATTCCGCTGCTGGGATTATACCCTAAGAACACTGAAACACCAATCCAAAAGAATCTGTGCACCCCAATGTTCATAGCAGCACAATTTACAATAGCCAAGTACTGGAAGCAACCGAAGTGCCCATCAGCAAACGAGTGGATCCAAAAACTATGGTATATTTACACAATGGAATTCTACGCAGCAGAGAGAAAGAAGGAGCTTATACCCTATGCAACAGCATGGATGAAACTGGAGAGCATTATGCTAAGTGAAATAAGCCAGGAAGTGAGGGACAAATACCATATGATCTCACCTTTAACTGGAACATAAGCAATAGAAGGAAAAAGCAAACAAAATATAACCAGAGTCATTGAAGTTAAGAACAATCTAACAATAGCCGGGGCGGGGGTGGGGGGTGGGGGCCGGGACAGTGGGTAGAGGGGATTACAGGAACTAGTATAAAGGACACATGGACAAAACCAAGGGGGAGGGTGGAGAGGGGGGAGGGAGGTGGGTTCAGCTGGGGTGGGGTGGAGGGATGGGGATAAAAGGCATACAACTGTAATTGAATAACAATTAAAAAATATATATATATGTTTAAAAAAAGAAAATGGGCAAAGGACTTTAACAGACACGTCTCCAATGAAGACTTAAAACGTGGCTGGAAACATATGAAAAGATGCTCAGCATCATTAGCCATCATAAAGATGCAAATTAAAACCACAATGAGATACCACTACACACCAGTCAGAATGGCCATCATAAACAAATCAACACACCACAAGTGTTGGAGAGGATGTGGAGAAAAGGGAACCCTAGTACACTGTTGGTGGGAATGCAGACTGGTGAATACACTCTGGAAAATGGTATGAAATTTCCTCAGAAAACTAAAAATGGAACTGCCTTTTGACCTGGCAATTCCACTGCTGGGATTGTATCCTAAGAACCCTGAAACACCAATCCAAAGAACCTATGCACCCCAATGTTCATAGCAGCACAATTTACAATAGCCAAGTTCTGGAACCAACCTAAGTGCCCATCAGTAAATGAGTGGATCAAAAAACTATGGTACATTTACACAATGGAATACTACACAGCAGAAAGAAAGAAGGAGCTCCTACCCTTGTGACAGCATGGTTGGAACTGCAGATCACTGTGCTAAGTGAAAAAATCCAGAGAGTGACAGACAAATACCATATAATCTCACCTATAAGTGGAACCTAGTCAATAAAACAAACAAGCAAGCAAAGTACAACCAGAGACATTGAAATTGGGAATGTACTGGCAATAAGCAGAGAGGAGGTGGGAAGGGATAATGTGGGGAAAAGGGGGATGGGTTTTCAGGAACATCTATAAAGGACACATGGACAGAGCCAAAGGAGGGTAGGATTGAGGGTGAGAGGTGGGGATCACTGGTGGGGGGAAAATGGAGGCAACTGTACTTGAATAACAAGAAAAAAATAAAGTTAAATTTAAAAATAAATTAACATGGGAAAGTATTTAAAAACTGTGCCTTGCACAAAAATAATTACTTTATAATCATTAGGTACTGCTGCTGCCTTCATCCAACATCATCATTATCAACATCATTAATTAATTAATAATTCCATCACCAAAGCTATATTAGCTATCATCAGAGGAGGTTGTTGTGAATACTTTAATAAAAGTATGTGTTTTAAATCCATGTCATCCACATAATTTGTTTTTTTAAATATAGATTTAATATATTATAATATATATTAAATATAAATGCTTCTGAAAATTTTTAAAAAATGAAGAAACCTGTTATGTAAACCTTAAATGTTAAGACCTGCCATGAATTCACACCATGATGAACAACTGTTTTCATTTATGAATCAGTCCTATTAAGTATGTGCCATATAGATTACTACATAAAATAAAGTCTTCTGCTTTTTTCTCCTCTGATAAACTTTAAAAAGCCTATCTAGCCTATTTTTAACATAGTCCTTCAATTAGTGCTCATTATTGATTTTTTTTTCAGTGCTCCACAGGTTAGTTTTTTTTTTTTCACTAAAAAATGTCACATGAAGTTACAAAATGTTACCAATTATTTAGGTTGACAGTCCTTCAATATTTTATATTTATCACTAATTCTCAATATAAAAAGTCCTAATATGCTTTTGAAAAGCAACTCAATACCTATATTCAATATATACATATTAGACAAGATATAGAAATTTGGACTACAATATGTTTTCAAATTCCCTTCAAAAATAAATATATCCAAGGTTACTTAGGATCTATCTCTGGATCCCAAAATAAAAGTTTCAATAGTTATCAAGATAGCATTTCCAGAAAATATATAATACATAAAATAAGGTTCACATCAACTTATTTTTATTGAATATAAGCTGTGTAATGTAAATCTTTATTAGTCTTTAAGTTCCATAATGACACCACCATGTATCCTATCCAGTTGCTTACAATAAAAACTATAATCATTCCTGATTATTTTCTTTCTTCATTCATATTTGTGATGCTGAAATGCACCAATAATTCCAGTTACCTTTATCCAGGAAATACATTCCAAACCTGGCCACTTCACACCATCTATACTTCTTACTCACAGTTTTAGAACAACACTATTTTTCATTTGTCCAACTAAAAAATCTTCCTAATTGGTGTCTCTCTTCTACACTTATCACATTATAATCCACTTTATACACACCAGAATAGGTGACATGGTCTTAAAAATAAAATCTTAAAAGCACATAAGATCATTTAATTCCTTTGTTAAAATATTTCAAAACTTGTTTTAAAAGTTATAATGAAATTCAAATTTTTATAATTACCCTACCTGACTCAACCTGTTGCCTACTTATCTCTCCAACCTCATTTCTTAATATTCTCCCTTTTCAATCAAGATACTCCAACTAGCTGTGGTGCTTTGTGTTCCAGGAATGACAGTGCCTTTTTACCCTTATTCCCTTCTACACAGATACTGGTCTCTCATGCTTTGTATAGTTATGTTATTATGTATATCTGCTCTCAAAGGTCATCTCTTCCCAAGAGTTTTTGTAATCCCCCTAACTAAAATAGCAGTAATGACACCTGCTCTATATATCCATTTGTAAAGCCATTTTTGCAGTCTGAAAATGATATTTTTGTGTTAAATTTTACTATATATTTTCTCCTCCATGAGGACTTGCCTAGTTTACCACAATATTTCTAGAGTTAAGCCTAAATAAACTGTGTGTTGTCAGCATTTAATAGCTGTCCATTTAATGAGTGACTTTGCTAATTTCTATATGACTAGTAAACACAACTTGAAACCATTATTCTTGTGGAAATTACTCAAATTAATAGACAGACATTGTGGCAATCCAGGCAAATCTAGACACAACCTCAGTATTCAGAAGTCATTCTAAATGTATAATTAGTATTGTAGAATTTCCCTTATCTTGGCTTTAGTCTTAGCATGGTCTGTTTTTGTCTTGTGATTTATTATGCTTCATTTTCCTACTTTATATCTTTTGCACCAGAAACACTGTCAAAATAAATAATACATGTTAGTAATAACCAATTCCTCTAATTCCATGCAATTTTTAAATTTTAATAAATGGGATTTTTCAACAGCAATCAGAAGGAAACAATTGATGAAAATATGTTATATCTTGAAAGAAAGAGGTATTAATGTTTAACTAAGGCACACTCATTTCCTTAATGGGAGATTAAGGGAGTAAATGCTCCCAATCTGAACTGATGGGAATGCAACATGTTTGTTGATCCCCATGATGACTTATCTTTATAGTAGCAAAGCAATAAAAGCTCCACATTGATAATCTCTGGAAAACCCAGCAACATCATTTGTATGTCTAGTGTATACTCAAACAAATGAGCATTAATATCTGTCCTTGAACTACTGAGTTTGTCATTTTAATTGTCTCTTTTGGAAAGTCTACTGACTGTTAGGCATTAGAAATGACAATGAGTTTAATCAGCCAAACTCATACTCAGAAAAATCTACTATCCAAAAAATGAGAGAAATGGAAGAGAACGAACAAATAGGAAAAAAAGGCAAACAGAACACAAAATCACAGGACTAAAAAGAACTCCAAAGAAAAAGAAGGCAATGATGAGTCAAGGTTTATCTGTGATAATTAAAATTAGATCATTGAATGAATAATCATATTCTCCTCTTCAAATTTTAAAGTATTACTTGAAATATGGATTCAAAAAGGTGCATAAACATCTTTCAGCATTGTTCATTTGGCAAAAATTTATCAAACATTCTTATGTTCATTGCTCTACATTCTGAGGACACCAGGATGAAGATGCAGACAAAATCCCTGTTAAATCCCTGGAACTTATACAGTAGTGGGAGGAGATGGGTAAAGACAAACAAAATTTTTTAAAAAATGATTCCTTATAATAAATCCTTGGGGAAAAATATGTATATACACTACAAAATAGAATGATGTGGTACAATTTTAGATGAATAATTATTATATTGAGTAGTCAGGAAAATTATCTGAGGAGGTGACATTTAAGCAGATACATGAATTATAAAAAACAAAAAAAGTCAGCCAAGGAAAGATTAGAGAATGAGAATTAAGCAAAAATTATAAACCATTTATCTTCATGGTTTATCTTAAACTAATCATATAATTGCAATTCCTATGCCATGGGTGTTTGTAATTTAATATGCACAATGCCAGTGTGGCTAAATATAAAATGGAGCACACCATTTAGTAGTGAAATCATGACAAGGTAAAAGAGTTGATAATTATAGCAATGTCTGTGTTACTTTGGCTTAGTACTAATTTTCCATCAAGAACACTATCAGAGTATAATAGCTCAAATAATAATAATAATAATAATAATAATAATAATAATAATAATAGTAATATATGAACAGCCTGAACAAATTACTATAAATAACAATATAACAGGTATTCTTCAACCACTTAAAATCTATGAAAACAGACCATAAACATCAGCCATAAAATGCATCTTCTATTTTCTAACTACAACTCAATGTTTTATCATGTTTATATATTTTTCTTTTTTATTGAATTTCTTGAGGTAACATTGGTTAATAAAATTGTACAGATTTCAGGTATTCTGTTCTACAAAATATCACCTGTGCATGGTATTGTATGTTCACAACCCCGAGTCAAATCCCCTTCCATCACCAGTTATCCATCTAATATTCTCTCCTACCTTCTCCTTACCTCAATTTCCTATGGGTAATTACTGAAAGGAAATTTTGTAGTGCTATGTAGTGCTATATTACTGCTGTCTGTGTTTCTTTGATTATTTATTTATTTATTGTTTAATCCCTTCACCTTTTTTCACCCAGTCCTGCAACTCCCCTCTAACAGTTGCCAGTCTATTCTCAGTTTCTACCAGTCCATTTCTATTTTGTTAGTTTATTTTAGATTCCACATATGAGTGAAATCATATGGTACTTGTCTTTCTCTGACAGGCTTGTTTTACTTAGCATAATGCTCCCCAGGTCCATCCACACTGTTGTAAAGGAAAAGATTTCCTTTTTTTAAGGCCAATTAATACTCCATTGTGTAAATGGACCATAGCTGTTTTATCCACTCAGCGACTAATGGACACTTGAGCTGCTTCCAAATCTTGGCTGTTATAAATAATGCTGCAATGAACATAGAAGTGCATATATTCTTTCACATCAGTGTTTCAGTTTTCTTCAAATACCATACCTCAATTAATTTAGAAAGTAACACCTCAAAGCTAGGAAAAAAATCTGTTTTACAAATTAGTAAATATGCTATTAACCCACAAATTATACAAGTGAACATAATAGAAATATAAAATACTTAAAATGAAATAATAATTATATTTAATTTAAATATACCTATATTTACTTATTTTTAAAAGATTTTACTTACTTATTTTTAGAGAGAGGAGAAGGGACAGATAAAGAGAGGGAGAGAAACATCAATGTTTGGTTCCCTCTCGCAAGCTCCCCATCAGGGACTTGGCCTGCAACCCAGTCATATGCCCTGACTGGACATTGAACTGGTGACCCTTTGGTTCACAGGTCAGTGCTCAATCCACTGATCCACACCAGCCAGGGTATAATACTTATACTTCTTATCTAAATGTAATGAAATTAAACCAAAATCCTAATGTATAATAGAAACAATAGAGACATAAGTACTTCTTCGGAAGATCAATACTTCAGAAATTTTCAATGAGAGAATGATTAAGAAAGAAAGAGAGAAGGCTCAAAAATAAAATTATAATTGAAAATATGGAAATATCTACAGATGTCACAGACATAAAATTATGATAATATAGATTGAATATTTCTGTCAACATAAACATAACTTTTAAATCGTAGTAGATAAGTTACTAGACAAATATATTTTAACCATTACCAAAATAGCAAGAAAAACATAAATAATCTTCAAATTAAATTAATAAATTATCATTTTAAAAGAGTCTTAATAACTAAAATTATTTATTAAGTGTTTTGCAGGTGCAATAGCAAAAATACTACAAGCTTCTAGGTCAGTCACACTTAGTTTCATATTCCAGCTTTTCACGTTTTCCAGATGTGTGTCACCTTACAAATATTCTGCCACTTTTTCTGCACCCAAGTTTCCTGTTCTCAAGATGAAGATAATGTAAATATTTTACAAGATAGTTGTTCAGCTTAAATGAGAAAATATAAGCAAAAGTATAGTTCAGAACATGTAATAGCCTCATTATAAATATTAGTGTTCACACCTCTTCCTTTACACTCTACTCATACAACTAATTATATGTAGGAGACTTTTAAAAATATTTCTTATATAGAAAAGAAATAGGTTTTTATTAGAAATTACTAAGTTTGAATCTCAGATCCTTCAGTTTTCCATTAACTGGGCAAACTTTCATAATTTAGTATTAATCTCTGAGATTTAGTATGGTCATCTTCAGAAAAACAGCAATAATTAGCACTTATGATTGTCATTAGATAACAGATAATATATTTAGGGTACTTAGCACATAAGTGTTGAAAAACAATACAGTACCTCTATGCAATGATATTTAGAATGCCAATACCTACAAGAGACCTAAAGATGACTATCAAAATTCAGTTATCAACTTCATCTCAGAAGGAGATAAAAATCTGTGTTACTTTATCAGAAAGGATCACCCACTAAAAATAGAGCTGTAAGTTTTACTAGACTAATTGGCCTGGTTTTGCCTACCTTTTTGTTTCTTTTTTTGTTTTAATTAGAGGGAATAATTGATTCAGTAGGATAATCCTAAATTAGAAATTTATACACTTGTAATATAGCACTACATAGTCCCTTAATCTCTATGACCCCTGATTTAAACCAGGCTAGTAGATTGGATGAGTTGGATTTGGGGAATATCACAGGTCTGGAAATACTGTACATCTTGGTTTATATTTTGTCATCACCACTTCATAGCTGTGTGACCTGGAGAAGCAATTTTACTTCCCTAAGCCTGTTTCCTAAGTGGAAATGAAAGATAAAAAAATGTTTTCATATTTTTTTGAGAAATGATTGAGATAGTGTAGTGAACAGTTAACAGTGTTGGGATATTTAGTGTTTGGGACAATGATAATGAGGTAATGCTTCCGTGGTGAAGAACTTCACAATGTGAGAAATAAAGTTATCTGATAAGTTGCAACTCATTTTATTAACAGAGTTACAGAATGGGATATTATCTGTAGAAAACTAAAATGTGACCTCTATTTCCAGAATGGGGTAAGTTATATACTCTGATTTACCACAAATCATATCCACTAACCCCTCAAATTTAAAGAGCATTATTTAAATCACATTTAAAAAATAATGTGATTTTTATGTGAGCTGTTGTGAAACAAAGGTTTAAATGTGTCACACTGCTAGCTTAATAACGGAATCAAAAATAAAACAGATGTTTCTTTCTCCCATGCTTATGTTTGTTCCATCACACCTTCATATCTTTTCCAGGTGGGGACTAGAAACAACAAGAGAAACACTTTGTAAAGTACATGATTATCTAACTGCTATGTTGTACACCTAATACAAAATAATATTGAATGTAAACTGTAATTAAAAAATTAAAAAATAAAAAGAATGTAAAGAAAATCCCACATAAAAACAAAAGAGAACCTACATCTACCTGTCCAACTTTACTTGCCATTATTCTAATCCCCTCCGGTCTTTCTAATGTTTGTGATGTTTTATCATTAACATTCCTAGTCCATTGATTCTTGTATCTTCAAAAGCTACTTTGGGGGAAGAAATTTTATATATAGAATCTTGAACATCCAAATCTAATTTCTCTTTACCAATTCTCTAGACAATTTGGAAGAGCTTTGTCTTGAACCCAACAGCTCCTTTGTTTCTCACAAAAGCTGATAGATTTACAGAATCATATGACTTCTTAAATTCTGCCAAAAAGACCTAGAAGTTGACAGTTTTATCTTCTGTGAACCTGCAGTATTCTCAGTTCCCCTCTGACTGCCTATGTCCTTTGTTGCATAGAAAAGAGGAAAGTAGTCCCACTTTACAGCTGCACAGAAATTATATACCCTGTGTGCTAATTCCATGGTATTGCACTGTTTAGTAGTACTGTTAATTTCAAGGTATTTCTTTGAAAACATCTTAGGAGTTTCTTGAAAGCCTTTGTTGTAATGTTATCCATTTAGGAATATAATCAAGATTCCAGGAGTTTTACTTAGAGAATATGCATTTAGGTAAGTTCTAAGTAATGAAAACTCATAAGTGTCTCAAGATAACTAAGCTGGTTTCTGTTTTCAGTTGTAAAGCAATACTGTTCTGTGGTAAGAATGCCAGTCAGGGTCATTAAAACTAATCACATTCAACATAAAATATGCTCTGAATAAATATAGATTTTCCTCTAAAAAAAGACTAATAACTTTCATCACAGTTGGGATAAAAATTACTCGCTTCAAATGCTTTCAAATAAAATAAATAAACCTATTTTAAATATATTGATAATGCCCATTGAAGAATCAGAGAAGATATCCAAATGTTTACAAGTTAAACATTTACCTATCCTACTTGGAAAAACATTTAAACTACCAAATTTAAGTCTATAGAAGATGGCATTTAACCAAATCTGTAAACTCTCAATAGATATTACTTTTTATGGGAGAAGTTATAGTACTTATTAAAAGTATTAGATGTATTTTTAAAAGGTGACACTTAAAATCTTTTAAATTCCATATTTCATCATCCATTGAACATTGTCAATGGTTTATGCATCAATTACAACAAACTTCATTACAATTTCTGAAATGATTACATTGCAAAAGTCTAGAGATAAACTATATAACTGAAGTTCATGGCAAGGTAAAAGAATGTCAGCCTTGTCTCTGAGCCTCTTATATATACCTTTCAGGAGTTATGAAAAAGGCAAATCTTGAAACAACAGAAGAATTGAATATGCATTTACACAGAAGAACAGCCAGGAATATTTATGAAAAGTAATATAATAAGTTAAGAACCTGTTACACATGGTGTGCATATGAAAGATTTTACAAAAAAGTTAATATTTATATAGTCCTTGTTTGTTTATCTTCTTTAATCCTTATGACTATAGGGTAGATTCTATTACCAACTCCATCTTAGAAAAGAGAAAAGAGTAAAACATATAAGAGACTGACCAGATGCCATTAATTCACAATTATTTCTCTTTTTTTCAGGTTTTACTGTTCATTTGTTTGTTATTTGGAACAGTGAACAGTCTAACTTTCCTTTTCTCCCCAATTCTTTTTTTAATCATTTTTTTATTAATGTTCAAATACGGCTGTCTCCATTTTCGCACCACGACTTTCTCCCACCCCACCTACCTTCACTTCCCAACCTCAATCCTAGCTCCTTTTGGCTTTGTCCATGGGTCCTTTATACATGCTTTTTGACAACCCTTTCCTTTATATCCCCTGTTATTTCCTTCCCCCCTCCCTCTGGTTACTGTCAGTTTGTTCTTTGTTTCAGTGTCTCTGGTTATATTTTTCTTGCTAGTTTGTTTTGTTAATTAGGTTACACTTATATGTGAGATCATATGGTATTTGTCTTTCACCACCTGGCTTACTTCACTTAGCATAATACTCTCCAGTTCCACCCATGCTGTTGTGAAGGGTAGGAGCTCCTTCTTTCTTTCTGCTGCATGGTATTCCACTATGTAATTGTATCATGGTTTTGGGGTCCACTCATTTACTGATGGACACCTAGGCTTCTTTCAGCACTTGATAATTGTAAATTGTGCTGCTATGAACATTGGGATACATAGGTTCTTTTGAATTGGTGTTTCAGGATTCTAAGGGTTTAATCCAAGCAGCAGAATTACTGGGTCAAAAGTCTGTTCCATTTTTAGTTTTTTGAGGAAATTCCATACTGTTTTCCAGAGTGGCTGCAACAGTCTGCATTCTCACCAACAACATACTATGGTACTTTTCTGCACAACTCGACAGCACTTATTGCTTATTGATTTGTTTATGAAGGCCATTCTGACTGGTATCTCATTGTGGTTTTAATTTGCAACTCTCTGAGGGCCAATGATGCTGAGCATCCTATCATATCACTCTGGGCCCTGTGTATGTCCGCCTTGGAGAAGTGTCTGCTCAGGTCCTTTGCCCATTTTTTAATAGGTATTTTTGACTTCCTGGAGCAGAGTCCTGTGAGTTCTGTATATATTTTGGAGATCAAACACTTGTCTAAGATCATTGGCATAAAAAGAGACACAGAAGGACACTTCATATTACTCAAGGGAAGAATCCATCAAGAGGTCATAAATATTATAAACATATATGCACCCAACATAGGAGCACCTAAACATATAAGAAAATTCTTGGAGGACTTCAAGAAAGATATAGACAGCAACACACTTATACTAGGGGATTTTAATACCCCACTGTCAATGATGGATAGATCTTCCAAACAAAATATCAACAAGGATATTGCAGAACTGAATGACACATTAGATCAAATGGACTTAACTGATGTATATAGAACCTATCACCCCAAAGAAGCAAAATAGACATTATTTTCAAATGAACATGGAATATCATGAAAGATAGACCACATGATAGGACACAAAACAAGCCTACACAAATTCAAGAATATTGAAATCACATCAAGCATTTTCTCTAACAAATAGGGACTGAAACTAGAAACCAACCTCAAGGAAAAAGTTCAAAACTATTCAAACTCATGGAAACTGAATAGCATGCTATTAAACATTGAATGGGTTAATAATAAGATCAAGGAAGAAATCAACAAGTTTCTGAAAACAAATGAAAATGAACACACAACAGTCCAAAACCTATGGGATACAGCAAATACAGTGTTGAGAGGGAAGTTCATACAAATACAGGCCTACCTAAAAAAGACAGAAATATTTCCAATAAACAACCTAGCTTTAAACGTACAAGAACTGGATGAACAACAACAAAGGAAGCTCAGAGTGACTAGAAGAAAGGAAACAATCAAGATCTGAGCACAATTTAATGACATAGAGACTAAAAGAACAATTAAAAGGATGAACAAATCCAGGAGCTGGTTCTTGGAAAAGATAATTCACTATTTTTTCAAATGTTAATTCTTTATTTCAATGTCTCTGGTTATATTTCGATTGCTTATTTGTTTTGTTGATTAGGTTTGACTTATAGATGAGATTGCGTGGTATTTGTCTTTCACTCCCTGGCTTATTTCACTCAGCATAACACTCTCCAGTTCCATGCATGCTGTCACTAAGGGTAGGAACTCCCTCTCTCATTCTGCTGCATAGTATTCCATTATGTAAATGTACCATAGTTTTCTGATCCACTCATTTACTGACGGGCACTTAGGTTGCTTCCAGCACTTGGATATTGTAAATAGCATTTCTATGAACACTGGGGTGCATAGGTTCTTTTGAATTCATGTTTCAGGACCCTTAGTGTTTGATCCCAGCAGTGGAATTGCCAGGTCAAAAGGCAGTTCCATTTTTAGTTTTCTGAGGAAATTCCATACTGTTTTCCACAGTCACTGCACCTGTCTATATTCCTACCAAGAGGGGAAGGGGATAGGTGGATAATGGGGGAAAGAAGCAGAAGTTTCCTCAAGGAAGATGTTTAAAGAACCCACTGACAAAGCTAAAGGGAGGGTAAGATTGAGGGTGGGCGGTGCGGGCCACTGGGACGTGGGAGAGTGGTGGGGAGAAAATGAAGACAACTTTACTTGAATAACAATAAAAATAAAATAAAATTTAAAAAGAAAGTTTTAAGAAAAAAATATTAATTCTTATAAAATTTCAAAATAACCTTTTGAAGTAGCTATAATTATTTTTTCCTACTTGGAGGTGAGAAAAATGATATTTAGAAAATATAAGTAATATAAACACATTTTGTAAATATAAGAAAATATAACTTGTTCACCTTCCTTTAGTGGCTGAGTTGGAAATCTATATTCTTAATAATTCTAATGTTTACCTCTCACAATTTAATTATTAGAGAAGTACCATATCCAAGATTGAACTAATGCTTAAGAAATAGATCAAAAATTCAAAAGCAATATTCTGAAAGCTGGGCAATATTGCCCCTGGGTTTAATATCTTCTTTACTTTCTATCTATATTAATCATAAGTGATCTTATTCTGTCCCTTGACTAGATTCAGAGTTATCATTTGTAGCTCAACTATTTCCCTTGAAATCAAGTTACATATGTACAACTACCCACTAAGTATCAATACTTGGATGTATATGTTATCCAATAACATTGAGTTTGGTGGTTTTTAAGGGTACATTTATAAATAACTAGTGGGAATCCTAATTAAAGCTTTACTTTGATAGCTTTGGATTATGCAAGACAAGGTAGTTAAGCTAGCTAAATATCAGTTTTGTAATCTGTAAAATAAGATTAAAACAGCATCTATGTCTTACTATTATATGGCTTAGATAGATTTATATACGAAAAACTAAAAGAATGTATTTCAAGTCTTGAAAAGAGCAACAACAACAAAAATAGAGAGAAAGAGAAAGTGTTCACCGCACCCCCTGAAAAGGGAATGAGAGAACACAGGAATAAAAAAGAGGAAAGCATCCAGGAAGGAAGGAAGGAATATGGTAATTGGAATAGGGATATATTATGAGTGTTGAACTTAGTCCAGGTGGTTTGTTAGACACAGTAAACTTTTAGAACATCTGTGTGTCATAGAGTGAAGGTTATGCCCAGAAGTGTACTTGGCAGATTTAATGTGTGTACATGTAGATGCTGAGTAAGAATGTGTGGGCAGAATTAGAAGGGACTCGAACACATGCTGGGATTTGTGTAATGTGGATGGGCGGAGGATTGGTTGCTCTTGTGATCTAGGGTTTTTGTTATGGTGGCCAAAGGCTAGAATTGCCACAGACTCTCTTTCCATTGCTCCCTCTGTCCACTCTGGGTTTCATCTGCCTGCTCTGTCTCTCTGCCTTCCCTCAATAGCCAACTCACCTAGCCTTTTTCTCTCCTAATACCAGAAATGGAACTGGGACAGTGAAGAAATTTTTCCTTAAAAATTATTTTTCTCATTCTAAATAGAAACTTGCATATAAAACCTTGGGCCCGGTTTGAGAAATGAGAAATTTGGGGGTGAGGGGAGAGAAATTGAACTGCAGGAGACATTCAACAAATATTCACTGGTTTTCCCCCTATGATAGATGCAGAGGGAGACTTCCAGACAAAATAAGTTTGGAAAACTGGAGTTTCTAAATATGTTACAGAAGGGAGGTAAGTACAGTTGGTAACTCATAGATTCTCTTCTGTGTCCTCTTGATCCCTAGTTCAGTTTGTCTCAGAGTAGCCTTTGTCTTAGATCTTTTAAAGAGCTGCCTCATCTCTGCACAGGTAATCAGAAGAGCAGTAGGTAAGCTGTCAAGCCTGCAGGTGGTCACAGTTCCCCTGCCTGTCCCTGCAAACATGCCTCTTTCTTTTTTTTTAAATTATTTTATTGTTGTTCAATTACAGTTGTCTGCATTTCCCCCTACTGTTGCCCCCCCAACCCAGCCTCCCTCCTTTGCTTCCGCACTTCCCCTTGGTTTTGTCCATGTAGTTCCTGAAAACCATTTCCCCCTCTGTCCTCCCTTCTAGTTATTGTTAGATTGTTCTTAATTGCAATGTCTCTGGTTATATTTTGTTTGCTTTTTTCTTTTGTTGATTATGTTCCAGTTAAAGGTGAGATCACATGGTATTTGTCCCTCACTGCCTGGCTTATTTTACTTAGCGTAATGCTCTTCAGTTCCATCCAAGCTATTGCAAAGGGTAGGAGCTCTTTCTTTATCTCTGCTGCATAGTATTTCATTGTATAAGTGTACCATAGTTTTTTGATCCACTCATTTACTGATGGGCAAGTGGCCATCATAAACAAATCAACAAACAAGTGTTGGAGAGGATGTGGAGAAAGGGAACCCTAGTGCAATGTTGGTGGGAATGCAGAGTGGTGCAGACACTCTGGAAAACAGTATGGAATTTCCTCAGAAAACTAAAAATGGAACTGCCTTTTGACTCAGCAGTTCCACTGCTGAGATTATATCCTAAGAGCCCTGAAACACCAATCCAAAAGAACCTATACACCCCAATGTTCATAGCAGCACAACTTACAATAGCCAAGTGCTGGAAGTAACCTAAGTGCCAAACACACCTCTTTCAAACATACCTCTTTAAAAGGCAACCTGGCCATGATAAGCACTGAGACAGGGAAGAGGAATGAAAAAGTGGTACTTAAAAGAATAAAGCCAAGAAAGTATGAGCTTCTGTTAGAGGGAATATGTGTTTAAGTGTTACCGTGTTTTAAATGGATTGAAGTGATAGGAAAGGGAGGAGAGCTTCAAGGGCAAAAGGTTCTCATGCCTGGTTATATAAAAGTATCCACAGGTGTGGTAAGAATTAGGGACTAAAGCTCTCTAATTTCTAATGATGTCAGTGGTAAACAAGTTTCAAATTGATCGTAATGCTCTTGGCATTTTTGATGCAGAAGCTTAAAACATCTGGCATGCTCCATATCCAGAGCAAGTGGGAACCACAGTAGAGGAAAATAAAATGTCTTCACCGTGTTTATTAAACCCATGGAAAAACGAAACACAAAACATTGATGCTAATTAAAAAAATGAAGTTTTCCCTATCACCTGGAGACAGTATTTCAACATTTTATGACATCTCTTGCCTTCCACACTGTTACTGATACTATCTTCACAGGTTAATGAGAGATGCAGAGTATGGGTACCCTGACTTTCCCAGCTGCATTGAGCCTGAATATCATGGGATTCATGCAGTGTGGAAGGAGGTATTCAGATATGATTGAAGATGGAGACCTGCAATGCGTAACAGTGTTCCAAGCTCTGTAGGGAAAAAGATGGGTAGGCAAGGTGAGTAGATGGAGAGGTTCTGGAAAAGGTGGCCACCCCTATCCATCAAATTTCTGTGTCATGATAGGAAGGTACAGATGTGGAAAGGTTTAAACAGCAGTTCTAGGGCTGGAAAACTATAAAATCATTAATGATGATAATAATAATATAAACTGAACGTGCACTGTGAACCAGACACTGGGCTGATTAATTTATTCACATTATTGTATTTAGTGTTAACACACACACACACGCATATTCTATATATATCAGGTAAAAACTACTATTATGCAAACAGGGACACTGATTTTTCTAGATGATGTGTAGGGAAGGGTAAGTGCTGAAACTAGATTTCAACCTCAGGCAGTTGGACTTTCATGATTTAAAGAACTCTGCTGGTCTATTCAAACGCATGTAAATCCTTTACATTATTGAACTAAAATTAGACCACTAAAGTTTTGCAGACAGCATGCGAATAATAAGGAGTAGTAATCATGACATTTATTTTGTATATTTTAAGATATCTTGGCATCTTAAGGCCCTCCCTCAGCATCCAGAGAGGGGCTGACCTACTTAGAGTTAGAATTCAAATTTGTAGAGAAAGAAAGAAGTTGGCCTGTGAGTAAGTCTTTCATATGAAAACCAACTAATCCTGAGTCCACATCCCTACCTGTCTCCTTCATCAGGTTCCTACAGTGGAAAACACTATCCCCTGCCCTGAGTCACCCCAGGGCCAGGCACTATACGATGAGGGATAGCCTCTATAAGGCAGAGTAGACTGGAATTATTGCAATATGCTTGCTCACCCATCATGCATTCCACAAAAACAAATAATCCCCATTCCCATGCTTTCCCTCATTCCTTACACCTCCTGACAATCCCTGATGCCTCACTGTGTGGCCCTGCATGGTATGCTGCACCCCCTCCTTTTGATGACTGTGCGCCACAAGCTATCTTTTCAAAGGCAGTTGTCTCCTGATCTGAAATCTCTGAATTGAAACAAAATCCCAAGTACACTTCAAAATATACAGATAGATGCTGTGAAGAAGATGAATTTTTAGCCTTTTAAAAAATCAGTTTGTTGCCACACAACATCCCCTTACCCTTGTTTTAATACGCCTTCTCACCAAAGACAGTGGCTAATAGCAATAATAACAGCAGAACATTCAACCAGTGTTTTAGTATTTTATATTCATTTCTTCCCTACAACAATCCTATAAATATTATGATAATTACAGTCATAAAAATGCAATTACAATATCCCATACTTAAAATATTTTAAGAAACATTGTCATTACTTTGAGACTTCTAAACCTGAAGGTACTCTCTTGCTTGTTGTCATTGATAAAGCAAGTCACGATGTTGAGAGGCTCACATGGCAAGGAACTGCAGGTGTCCTCCAGCCAATAACTTACTAGAAACTAGCTTACTAGGACCTCATTCTAATGGCCTTTGAGGAACTGCAATCTTGTTCGCAACCATCCTTCCTGGCTCTAGCCTTCAGATAACATCCAGCCCTACTCAACCCTCATTTTATCTTTATACAGACCCTAAAGATGCAGACCCAGCTAAGCCACTTATGGGTTCCTAATTACAGTAATTACGAGATAAACATGTGTTGTTCTAAGCTGCTCCATTTGTAGTAATTTGCTATTTAACAAATTACAAATATATGACCTAACACAGGAAAGCTCATCCTTATGTCTAAAACCCCACTATGCCCTCACGTTGATAGAAGGTATTGAGTTCCACAGGCTTGTACTGTTAAGCATTAGCATTGCCCAAGAAAGTTGGTGTAATAGAGACAAACCAGTAGTCCAGAGAGTTCATGCATTTTGCCATATCTAAGATAGACCAAGTTGTGCATGCAAAAGAGTAAACAAACAAAACTAGGATATAAGTATAGAAGGGGAATTATTGTTATGTCAAGTTATATCATGTATTCTGTACTTTGCATTGGTGCTGTAAAAGGCTCCAGACTTCAAAGAATACTGGCCACAAAAATGTCTAGGGAATTTGGATACCAGATGACAAATTCTGTTTTGGTGATCCTCCATGCTTACCTCACAAAACTGTTCCTTAGTAGCTGTGGTTTCTGTCCCCAGTAGCCTCCTCTAACCACATCATCCAAGAAAATACACAAGTTCAAAGTTCACATACACAAACTCCTGGAAACAAGCCCAACTCCAGGTAACTCTCCTTGAGTGGAAGGATCTGTACAATAGCCAGTCAGAACTGGAATTGCACTGGACAGAGACAAACAGGCAAGACTTTATTCAAGGCTAATGCAGTAGGGGAGAGAGGCTGAACTAAGTCTGACAACTCTGCTGAAAAAAAGGAGGACAGGGAGGCTTTAAAAAATGGAGTCACTGGCAGTTTTTGTTTCCTATTCATGTTTTTTTAATAGCAGAATTCCACTATTATTTCTTTTTTCTTTTTTTCTTGCATTTTTCCTATTATCCCCCTTATAGACCCCTTCCCCCACAATCATCACTCTGTTGTCCATGTCCATAAGTACTTTTTCTTTTTTGCTCCATTCCTCCAACCCCTCACATCCTCCACATAGCTGTTATCCTGCTCTCTGTCTATGAGTCTGTCTCTCTCTTGCTTGTTAGTTCACTTTATTCATTAGATTCCACATATGAGTGAAATCATATGGTATTTATCTTTCTCTGACTGGCTTACTTCACTTAGCTCAATGTTTTTCAAGTCCATCCATGTGGTTGCAATGGGTAAACTCTTCTTCTTTTTTATGGCTGAGTAGTATTCCTTTGTGTAAGTGCCCCATAGTTATTTTATGACACTTGGACTGCTTCCAGATCTTGGTGACTGTAAACAACACTGCAATAAACATGGGGATGCTTAGGTTCTTTTGAATGAGTATTTTGGGTTTCTTAGAACAATAGGTGCTGGTGAGGACGTGGAGAAAGGGGAACCTTTCTGCACTGTCGGTAAGAATGTAGATTGGTGCAGCCACTGTGGAAAGTAGTACGGACCTCAAAAAATTAAAAATGGAACTGCCTTATGACCCAGGATTCCACTTCTTGGAATTTATCCAAAGAAACACTGTTATTTCTATTGCTGCACTGCAGTCCCTCATCCTTGTCACGTGTATTAATATCACCTACTCCTAACTGTTTTTCCCAAAAGTGTGAACAGCAAAATTTTTACAGTTTACCCAGGATCAAAAATTTGGGGAATAATATTCATCATAATGTTTCAACCTCCATATTAGTTTCCTAAATGATAGGGTTTTACATGAGATTTTATAAAGGGAGAAAAGGAATTATGAGTCCAAAGAGATGGTACATGGTGATTTTTAACCTGACCTGTGTCTTTTGGTGAATGATTGCATTTTGGCCAATATTTTAGAAACTTGTTATCTGAAGAGAGTCAGACACCACAATGGGAGAGTTCTGGGGAGAAACAGGATAATATTAAGTCTTGGAAACTGATGCTTTTGAAGTATATTCAGTGAAAAAAGTAATATTAATTATGGAACATAAACTACATTTGGAAAAAGAGATAAGGTAACTAAATACACACATACAAATGTGTGTGTGAGCACATGTGTGTCTCTCCTCAAATTTTAGATGTCAATAAGAATTTATTAAGCCTGGGATATTATAGATACAAAAATAACCATTTGTTTAATAAAATAAATGAATAAATACCAGGGCCATTAACAATGAATTAATATACTGGCTATATTATATTGTGCTCTTAATGAGGCTAACTTAATCAGTTTCAAGTAATCTTAACTTGAACATGGAAAGAAAATGACCATGAAGGTCTTTTTATTCAAAATCATGGAAAACAGATAAATATATTTTAATAAAAGTTAAAATTAAAACAAGTATTTTGCATCTATCACCTAATTATTGAAACCATGTATCTACTTTCATATATGCAAACATTTTATAGAATAATAGATAAGGTCATCATTATCATAATTATATAGTCACAGTTTATGTTGCTTTAGAACATACCAGTTTGTAATCTGGTTAAACATGTTAGCCTGCTGCATATCTGCAACTGGAAATAATCCTTTATATCTACTGAGAAAATTCATTTTTTCCACAGCAGGAATGGAGGGTCACTTCTACTCAAAAGCTTAAATAGAAATGTGCTTCTTCTTGACACATGAGGAGAAATGCTCAAATTCAGTGATTTCATCATTTCAAGTAGATTACTGTACAAAATATTGTAGGTCCTAACATTTTCTTCTTCAGATTGAAAGGATTTAGATATAAAATGGTGACAATTTTACTAGCACTCAGCTTTTAATCCTCATGTTATTCTAACACTCAGTGTTAAAGAATCAAAAATGACACTTTAGCTTTCCCAAAGCCAGGAAAGTTAATGTTAAACAACCCTTATCCATTATTCTGTCACTGTAATTGATGAGGTCATCCCAATATGAATATATGCAGCTGAATAACACATGAGATAAATCAGAATTTTGTAATGAATTCTGGCAGAATCATGGTTTGTTTGTTTTTTTCAATGTGTAATTGTTCCAGTTGTATCTTATACCTATGTGGATCTTTATTGAAATGATGGGAAATGAGATGTCTTCTTGCACTTAAATGTGTTTGAGTATTGAGTAATTTCTACAATCTTATTATTACTGAGAGTTGGATCATCTTAAAGTCTAAAGGTCTTCTAACATTATATAAGGAATTACAAGCTATTAATTAGATTGACTGATGAAGGCTGCAGCAGTGAAAATGTCTGCTCCCTGAGTAATAAAAAGTATCAACTTCAGTGAAATAGCATGAGATTTATTATAGCCTGAAATTCTTTTACAAGTTAAATGTGGAACCATCTGGTCTTTCTGTTTCATGACAAAGGAAAAAACATTGTCCAATGTAACCATAATGATAAAAAATCCCGTGTTAGCTCCCACAGATGCTCAAGTTATTTGTTGTTTGATAAGCTCACAATAAAGAACATTAAGTGTCTCTAAATTTCTAGCTTTCCCTTTTACCCCTCAATCAAAGTCAAGGATGGCTTCATAAGGGTGGATAAAAGAAATAAGGACACATTTCTTTGCAGAAATGAAGTTTGAAAAGAATGCCAAAATGAATTAGAATTTATTCAAAGCTTTTTTGATTAAAAACTGCTATGAAAAATTCAAACTTTCAAGTTATACATTGAAGTTCCAAGTTTCTTATTTAATCTCAGCCAAAAATATTTTAATAGAAACTATTGTAAAGGTTTCTGTATTTTGAGTTCTATTTGGCATAGACATAGAATAAAAATGAAGGGCAAAACATTCAATTAAATTTTGGGAACCCAAATGTGAGCTAAACTTGGGAAGCCAGACTTCAATTATATATCAGAGCAGCTTGAAATTTTCTCTGAATAGCTTTCAGAATCAAGATGGTTTTTCACTTTATTCTGTCTTAAAAAATCACTTAATTTTGAATTTTAATCCAGGAATAAAAATAATGAATAGTGTTATTTTATTTTTGTCACTATCTAAAAACCTGACTTATGTTAATTGTTATGTAAGTAATATGAGTAACTTCAAGTAGGGAATTCCTGTGTTGAAAATAATTAGTATATGTTACTTTGTACAAGTTATATTTAAAAGTATTTGAAATATTATTAACTAACAAGCTGCAACTGACCATAAATTGATCTCAGAAAATAATAAAGCAAAATATGTTATTTTTAAAGTATGGTAGAAAATCATACCTATAAAATTTCTTTTTTTCAAGGCTTCTTAGTTATGAGACAATCATTTATTTTTCAAAATTATCCCAAAGTCAGATACATGTAAACTTTGTATACTTACCTTGATTTAATAGCTTTTCCTTATGATATGCATGGGTGATATTTGAAAGAGAAATAAAGATACAAAATTAATTTTTTATGTTCATTAAGTCACACTCTATTGCCCCCTTTTTTCACTTATTGAGTAACTTTATATCTTACCCATACTTGATCACTATAGTTCTTTAATTGTTGGATAAATATGAGATTCCCCTCATCCTGGATCATCCAAATTTCAATACCTGTCCCTAAACAAATATTTGCCCCCAAATGAACTCACTCTTTAGTTATATTAAAATCATTGATAATTTAGAAAATGAAATGATAGCTTCTTGCTAGAAAAATGCACAGATACAACACTGGTGTGTAATTTATTGGGGATATTATTGACACAAACTAAATAATCCTTGCCTTAACAATTGATAAAACTGTTATTGATTATGATCAGAATGTCTGTGACTACATAGGAGCTACAAACAAAAAGTGCTTAGAAATCTAAGGAGCTAGAGCTTCCACAGTAAATGTGTGGAAAAAGTCAGACACAATATTTTTATTTGACCCTGAAAATGTGTTTCCTTTCTGCCTTTTAGATAAAAATCAATACTTCTTTAGCCAACATATCAATCCTTTCCAGATGAGATCCTTCAGTCAATCAGATGTCAACAAAATTTTATCTCTAAGGCACAAAAGAAGTATCATAAAAAGTGTTCTTTAACTATGATGTGCCTTGGTGTGTTCCTCCTTGGGTTCAGCTTCTTTGGGACTCTCTGAGCTTCCTGGACTTCCTGGAAGTCTATTTCCTTTGCCAGATTAGGGAAGTTCTCCTTCATTATTTGTTCAAATAAGTTTTCAATTTTTTTCTTCTTCCTCTTCTCCTTCTGGTACCCTTATAATTCATATGTTGGAATGTTTCAAGATGTCCTGTAGGTTCCTAAGCATCTCCTCATTTTTCTGAATTCTTGTTTCTTCCTTCTTTTCTGGTTGGATGTTTATTTCCTCCTTCTGGTCCACACTGTTGATTTGAGTCCCAGTTGCCTTCTCATCACTATTGGTTCCATTACCCAAGATTAAACAGAAGGAGAGAATCTTAGAAGCAGCACAAGAAAAGGACACAGTTATCTACAAAGGAGTTCCCATAAGACTGTCAGCTGATTTCTCCAAAGAGACCTTACAGGCAAGAAGGGACTGGCAAGAAGTATTCAAAGTCATGAAAGGTGAGGACCTACATCCAAGATTACTGTATCCAGCAAAGCTATCAATTAGAATGGAAGGGCAGATGAAGTGCTTCTCAGATAAGGTCAAGTTAAAGGAGTTCATCATCACCAAGCCCTTATTATATGAAAAGTTAAAGGGCTTAATCTAAGAAAAAGAAGATAAAAAATATGAACAGTAAAAATGACAGCAAACTCACAGTTAGTAACAACCACACCTAAAACAAAAACAAAAGCAAACTAAGCAAACAACTAGAACAGGAACAGAACCACAGAAACGGAGATCACATGGAGGGTTATCAATAGGGGAGTGGGAGGGGGAGAGAAGGGGGAAAGGTACAGAGAATAAGTAGCATAAATGGTAGGTAGAAAATAGACAGGGGGAGGGTAAGAATAGTGTAGGAAATGTAGAAGCCAAAAACTTATAAGTATGACCCATGGACATGAACTATAGGGGGGGGGGAAGTGGGAGGGAGTGGGTGGGCCGGATGGAGTCGAGTGAAGGGGGGGAAATGGGACAACTGTAATAGCATAACCAATAAGTATATTAAAAAAATAAAAAGTATTCTTTATATCTTTCATATTTTAAGTAGCAACTAAATATAATTTTCAAATTAAATATACAAATAGATAACTAAACACAAATATTTAAAAGCTACCTAACATACTATTTTAATGATTGATTATTGAGTATAACTAATCTTTTATTCTATTAAAGTGTCTTATTTTTATCAACCAAAGTATTTACTAACTTAAACATTTGTTTTTGTTTTACCTGAGCTTCCACAGCCATGTGTATAGTTCACTTCATTATTCTTTGACATTGGGAATGACAAAGAATAGGAATTAGGAGATCCACTTTATATCCATATATATATATATATATATATATATATTTAAAGTGGATGTCTGTGATTTCCAAAGCCAGAATATTAGGTATCAAAAACTTTCGAGAAACACATGATGATGAATCTGAAAAATATGGAGGGCCATCTAACTTTCCAATGGTGTCTGGAAAATGACTTATTAGACACAGGATGAAATGGAAAATATACAGTAAAAGTGTATAATTGATTACTGATAGAATGTTTTATGTTATTTGTACCATGTACATTTTCTTTTATTTTTATTATTTATTAGGTAGTTATATTACCCCCATTTTGCCATGTGCAATGGGCACTTTTTTGTCCAAATTTCTGAGGGAAAATGTAAAGATGTGAATTACACATGGGTAGTACTAAAACCATATCTATATAAATGTTTTTAATTCTTTTCTTTATGCTTATGCATTAAAAGTGTAACTCGAAAGCAATAACAGCATCCATATATTCAAAAATAAATGCTAAAATTCATTTAAAATACAAAAAACAAGTATCTAAAAATTAATTAATTAATTAAAAATATAAAAATGAAAGATTTTTTCTTAAACTTTGGACCAAAAACATGCATGCTCATTATACATGGCAAAATATGATATATGCATATGGTCAAAATTATAAACTATTAAAAATTGTAAATATCATTTACATAAGAAAATGTTTTTTTAATTGTTATTCTATTACAGTTGTCCCAATTTTTCCCTTTGCCCTCCTCTGCCCATCCCGTCCTTGCCCCCATGCCCACAGTCAATTTCCACACTGTTGTCTATGTTTATGGGTCATTCATACATGTTCTTTGTATGGTCTCTTCCCCTTCTTTCCATAATTATCCCACTCTTCCCTCCCCTCTGGTCATTTTCAGTCTGTTCCATGTTTCTATGCCTGTATTATCAACACTTCCAACAAATTATTCACAATAAATGCTTGTGTCACTGAACTTATTTTAGATTTAAATCTTTGCATCTCTTTCACCAATTCTTATCTACTAATTCCTTCAAAAAATAAAGAAATATGTGTGCCAATAACCAGATCCCACTGTGAATGTTAGGTAATATTTGAATCAAATTCAATTCAAAGCAAGACAAAGTGTATGGTTGTACTTCTTAAATTACAAAATATCACAATTTAAAGGTTTTTGATTATCATACCTATAAACAATATCCAATAATTAAAAAAAGTAATTATTATGGAAAAAGTGAGAGACTTTAAAATTTTATATTTTCATGCAAATTACTAATGTATCAATTACAGAACAGTTTCTGTTCTTCACATGGAATGGTAAAAGTATAAGGCAAAATTCTTGTATTTAATGAACTTCTGTCATACCCCAAAACTACACATCTAAAAATTGCTAAAGTTTATTTTTTATATTATGTAAACAAAGGTTTATTCAGTTTCTTTTCAAGTAATTTTAAGTTTGATCCAAGATCATGAATTTCATGAACTTTCTTAATATATGATGTGTGTTTATCATTGTTTATCTTAGCTAAGATAAAGATCTTCATTTGAATATGTTCACTCATTTGTTTTCTTTTTCAGTTTCTGGTTAAAATTTCCAAGATTATAAGATATCAAATTGTAGTTATGGGGGCCATTACTTTATAAGCACTGTTAAGAGAACCATTGTGGACAGAGGGGAGAAGGAAGATGGTGGAGGAATGAAAGGAAGTCACACTGACCTCCTCCCAGGAATAATCTGGAATTACAACTCAACTGTGGAGAAACCACCTGAAACAAACTGAGCAATAGTCAGAGTGAAGCAAATAACTTTGGACAGACAGAACAAGCATCGGCACAACCTGTTTGGTAAGGAATGCAGTAGAGACTCGACAGGGATGGCTGGGCACCCACACGTGATAGTGACAGTGAAATAATTAAGCAGTTGGTTGGATCCCCCAAAGAAGATTGGTCTAAGCCCTAAGCTAGGATTCCCAGCCTAAAACACCAGAGCCCAAAAAATACATAGATAACAACCAGGGGAGAAAAGTGGCATTGTTGTTCTCTGCTAGAGACAGATGGTTAGAGACAGAAAAGCCATTTAAAGGGACAACACAAAAATTGGCATTTGGAACCATGTTCCCTGGGCTCCAGCAAAGGTGGGAGAAGAGTGGGCTGGAGATGCCTGAGGAGAGACTGGGAACAGAAGCCTTGGGGAGAAAACTGAGTAGCCATGGAGATCCTGGTGCTGAGTCATACCCCAGACAGGCAACAGCCTTTGCGTTTAGGCAGACCACTCCCCTCCAGGCAGCAATAGCCTGAGGGGAAAAAATACCCCTACCATAGGACGGTCTCTGTCCTGGCCCTTTGGTGCTTAAGCCTGACTGCTGAGCGCTAGAGACCAGATGAACAAGCAAAGGAAATAGCCAGAGACCCTAAATCATTGGGAAAGGCGGGGCAGAGTAGACTAGAGATACTTGAAGAGAGACTGGGGATGGAGGCTTTGGGGAGAGAACTGAGAAAGTACCCGCCAGGATCTGTTGCTGAGCCAACCCCCATATGCAGCAAAAATCCTACTCAGGCAGAACTCTACCCTCCAAGCAGCAGCAGCCTGAGGGGAAACAATAACCCCCAGCCCAGGAGGGATTCAGCCCCATCCTATGGTGCTTAAACCTGACTGCTGAATGCTGAGTGACCAAATTAACAATTAGAAAAGACAGCCAATGACAGCAGGTCACTGGAAGTATCAAACAGGCTGCCTACGGTCAGATGGGGTCAACATCTGACATCACCAGAGGTAGATGCAGAAAGAAAAAAACAGTGGTAAATTCAAGAGGCTGCCAAGATGAAAGCCACTGTGGTTTTCTTCATGATTTGTGATATTGTTTTTCCTGCATAGCTTTATAACACTCATTTCTTGCCCAGCGAGTTTGTACATAATAAGTCACTAGATTTCATACTATAATATATTTCAATTCACATATTTCCCCCCTCCCTTCTCTTAGCCCATTTTACCTTCCTCTTTCCTTGCAACATTTTCATTTCAAATTTGGTTTTCTCTCTAGCTACAACTTGTTTCCATTGCAAATTCTTACTATTTCTCCCCTGTCCAGATGCTCAAAATCAATTCTCTTGTCAAGAGTCATTTCACAACCTTTTGCCCAGCTATTAAAATACCCTCATTCTCTCTACACCTTTAACAAGTTTTACTACACCTTTAACAAACTTTACTAGTTGGTTGTAGGTACGGTAGTTGTTGCATTGTTTTTTCAAGGTTACCTTTAGAGCTTCACTAATTCTGTATTTCAATAAAAAATTTTACTGGACCCCTCTCCTACTCTTTTTTTTCCGACTCAAATTTTAATTCTGCCATCTTAGCCTGTTTTTTTGTCTTTTTCTTTTTGGTCTTTCTTCTATTTCTCTTTTTTCCTGCCCTTTTATTGTTCTTTATTCTCCTTTTTTTCCCCTTTACATCACAAATTATAATTTTCCCTCACTTCATCAGGTTTTTGTTCCTCATTCTTAGTATTCCCCCTCTATCCATTATTACAAAATCACTTCCCATCTCTCTAAACATCTCATAGACTTTTCTTTGTTTCTTTTTTCCCTCTTATTCCCATATCAACTCTATTAATTGTAGCTCTTTTGTTGTTGATAGTACTCCATTGGATCTTTCTCTCCAATTTGGCTCCCATATTTTTATTAATTATCTTATATCTTTCTTTCTTTCTCTTTCTCTCTCACTTTATTTTATTTTATACTATTTTAATTTCTGTTTAAACCTAATATTATATGCTTCCCTTCTCATACTCAATTCTACGTGAATCATTCCCTTTCTTTATGCATGAAGTACATGTTACCTTCTCTCCTTCCAACTACCAACTCTTATTAGTGCTCCACCTTCTAACCTCTCAAACTCATTTCTCTTTCACTAGGTCATCTCATATCCACTCTCCTTTCTTATAATAGTATTAATTTCATTATACCCTTATTAATACTGGTTCATTTGCTGTTGATAGTGGGGGGTTATATTTGCAGGTGTGGGTTTGTTTCTCAGGCTCTTTGTTTTT
Organism: Desmodus rotundus; assembly: GCF_022682495.2. NCBI lineage: Eukaryota > Metazoa > Chordata > Mammalia > Chiroptera > Phyllostomidae > Desmodus > Desmodus rotundus. The sequence continues at coordinate 63,124,727 of NC_071394.1, forward strand.
GTTCAGATAGTGCTTGCACAACAGCACACAAGACGTGGTGGGAGGAGTGACCCTCAGTCAACCAGCATCAGGGAAGGACCCACAAAAGAATGACCCAACAACAATGAAAACCCAATTATATACAGACAACCAGCATAAAAAGCATAAAGGGCATCCCAAGACCATCAAGTTCAGGTGAACAAGGAGACTGCACCACTGAGTCTCATAGGCCTCGTACCATAGAATTTCACACCACCAAGTCAGAAAGTCAAAACAGATCAATTTAAGAAACAGAAGTAAACAAGAAGAATCCCACAAACAATTAGAAGACAAAGAAACAAGCCCTAATCAAAAATCAATGAGGAATCCTCAGAAAGAATGCTAAATGAAATAGAGGCAAGTCAACTATCAGATATTGAGTTCAAAACAATGGTTATAATGAAGCTCAATGAACTCAGGGCAAATTAAAAAAATACTATGGGGAAATTATGAGAACTTACTAAAAACTATATCAGCAAAAAAAAGGACATAGAAACAATCAACAAGAGCCAAGAAGAAATAAAGAATACAATTTCTGAATTAAAGAACACAGTAGAAATAATCAAAAGCAGAGGAAGAAGCAGAGGATCAAATTAGTGAGCTGGAGGGCAAAGTAGAAAAAACCTCTCAAAAAGAGCAACAAAAAGAAAAAAAGACTGGAAAAAAATGAAGAGGGGTTAAGGGAAATGCAGGGCAACATGAAATGGAATAATATCCATATAATAGGGAAACCAGAAGGAGAGGAGGAGTGAGGAATAGAAACACTGAAAAAGTAATGATGGAAAATGTCCTTAATTTGATGAGAGAAAAAGCCACACAAGTCCAGTAAGCACAGAGAGTACCAAACAAGAGGAACCCAAAGAGGTCCACTGCAAGACACATCACAATTAAAATTGCAAAATTTAAAGACAAAGACAGAACCTTAATGGCACCAAAGGAAAAACAGGAAGTAACATACATGGGAGCTCTGATAAGGCTAGCTGCTGACTTCTCAGTGGAAATGCTACAAGCCAGAAGGGAATGACAAGAAATATTACAAGTAATGAAAAACAAAGACCTGCAACCAAGACTACTCTATCCAGCAAGACTCTCAATCAAAATGGAAGGTGAAATAAGCAGCTTCTGGAACAAAGTAGGCTAAAGAATACATATCCAACAAACCAGCACTGGAATATATGCTAAAGGGATGGCTTTAAGAAAAGGAAGAAAAACAGTGAGAGAGAAAGGAACAAAGATACAAAGGAGTAAAATGTCAATGAATAAGTCCCTATCAATAATAATATTAAATATAACTGGATTAAATACTCTAATCCCAAATGTTAGGGTAGCTGAATGGATAAGAAAACATGATACACACATATGCTACGTGCAAGAGACCTACCTCAGATCAAAAGACTTACACAGACTGAAAGCAAAGGGCTGAAAAAAAAAATAATTCATGTAAACAGACAGGAAAAAATAGCCAGGTAGCAATACTTATATGTGAAAAAATAGACTTCAAAACAAACTCCATAAAAAGAGACCCAGAAGGACATTTCATTATACTCAAGGGAAGAATCTATCAAGAAGACATAAACATTATAAACATATATGCAACAAACATAAGAACACCCAAATACATAAGGAAAATTTTGGAAGAGTTCAAGAAAGATATAGAGAACAGCACACTTATACTAGGGGATTTTAACACCCTACTGTCAAAATGGATAGATCCCCCCTCCACAAAAAAAATCAACAAGGATATTGCTGCATTGAAAAATGCCCTAGACAAAATGGATTTTACTGATATATATAGTACCTTTCATTCCAAATAAGCAAAATGCACATTCTTTTCAAGTGTACATGGAACATTTTCAAAGATAGACCACATGATAGGACACAAAGCCAGCCTCAACAAATTCAAGAAAATTGAAATCATATCAAGCATTTTCTCTAACCACAAGGGACTAAAACTAGAAACCAACCCCAAAGGAAAAAACCCAGAACACTCAAAATCATGGAGACTGAATAGCATGCTATTAAACAATGAAAGGGTCAAGAACAAGATTAGGGAAGAAATCAAAAACTTTCTGGAAACAAATGAAAACGAACTCACAGCAACCCAAAACCTATGGGACACAGCAAAGGCAGCCCTGAGAGGGAAGTTCATAGCAATACAGGCCTACCTAAAAAAGATAGAAACATTTCAAATAAACAGCCTAACCCTATGCCTATAAGAATTCGAGGAACAACAACAAAAACAGCCCAGAACAAGCAAAAGGAAGGAAATAACCAAGATCAGAGCAGAATTAAATGACATAGAGACTAAAGGACCAATTCTAAGGATCAATAAATCCAAGAGATATTTCTTTGAAAAGTTAAACAAAATTGGCAAGTCTTTAAGCAGACTCATCAAGCAAAAAAGAGAGAGGACTCAAATAAACACATTCAGAGAAAAAAAGAAAAGAAGATAAATTACAACTGACACCAGAGAAATACAAAGGATTGTAAGAAATTACTACAAAGAACTATATGCCATGATTTGAAACCTAGGTGAAATGGAAACATTTCTAGAAAAATATAATCTTCCAAATCTGAATGAAGAAGAAACAGAATGCCTGAAAAGACCAATGACCACTGATGAAATCAAAGCAGAAATCAAAAAACTCACAGCATACAAAAATGCTGAACTGGACAGTTTCACAGAAATTTACAAAACATTGCAGGAGGAGGTAACTGCTATTCTTCACTGACTATTCCAAAAAAATCCAAGAGCATGGAAGATTCCCAAACTCTTTTTACATAGCCAGCACCATCCTAATCCAAAAACTAGATAAAGATAAAACAAAGAAAGAAAACTATAGGCCACAGGTGGCAAACACAAGGCATTCAGGCCAAATCCAGCCTTCCACTTTGTTTTATACAGCCCAGCACCTTGTTTCTACCCAGTGGCAGTTCCAAGCTCTCTTAACTGTTAAGGAGTAGTTACATATATGCAACCTAAAATTACTTTCGTCCCTTTGAAGTCAACCACGAGGTTAATAAGGCCCCTGGTGAAAATGAGTTTGACACCTCTGCTATAGACAAATATCACTGATGAACATAGATGCTAAAAGCCTCAACAAAATATTGGCAAAGTGCATCCAGCAATACATCCAATAGATCATACACCATGATCAAATGGGCTTCATCCTAGGTATGCAAGGATGATACAATATTCACAAATAAATAAATGTAATACATTACATAAAAAAAAACAAAGACAATCACATGATCATATCAATAGATGTGGAAAAAGCACGTGATAAGGCAGACCACCCATTTATGATAAAAACACTCAGCAAAATGGGGATAGAGGGCACATTTCTCAACATAATAAAGGCCATATATGAGATACATACAGCCAACATCTTTCTCAATGGGCAAAAAATAATACCTTTCCCATTAAGATCAGGAGCAAGACAAGGATTTCCACTTTCACCACTTCTATTCAACATAGTATTGGAAGTCCTTGCCACACCAATCAGACAAGAAGAAGAAATAAAAGGCATCCAAATCAGAAAGGAGGAAGCAAAACTGTCATTGTTTGCACATGACATGATAGTGTACATAGAAAATCCTATAGACTCCACCAAATAACTACTCAACTTAATAAGTGAATTTGGCAAAAACAGCCGAATACAAAGTCAATATTCAGAAATCAAAGGCATTTTGTACACCAACAATGAAATATCAGAATCCAAAATCAAAAATCAGGAAAAAACTCCCATTTGATATAGCAACAAGAAAAATAAAGTACCTAGGAATAAACCTAACCAAGGAGGCAAAATACCTATACTCAGAAAAATACACAATACTAAATAAATAAATTAAGGAAGACACAAACAAATGGAAACATATATCATGTTCATGGATTGGAAGAATTGACATCAAAATATCCATACGACCCAAAGCAATTTATAGATTCAATGCAATCTCTATTAAAATACCAATGACATATTTCACAGACATAGATCAAGCATTTCAAAAATTTATATGGAACCATAAATGACCGCAAATAGCTGCAGCAATTTTTTGAAAGAGGAACAAAGTAGGTGATCACCATAACTGACCTCAAACTATATTATAAGACCATGGTAATCAAAACAGTCTGGTACTAGCATAAGAATAGACACATAGATCAACAGAACAGAATAGAGAACCCTGAAATAAACCCAAGTCTCTATGTGCAATTAATATTCAACAAAGGGGGCAGAGGCATACAATGGAATAAAAATAGCCACTTCTGCAAATGGTGTTGGGAGATCTGGACAGCTAGCTACATGCAAAAAAAATGAAACTGGACCACCAACTTACACCATTCACAAAAATAAACTCAAGATGGATAGAAGACTTAAATATAAGTTGTGATACCATAAAAGTCTTAGTGGAGAAGATACACAGGAAAATCTCAGATATTCCACGCAGCAATTTTTTCACCAATATGTCCCCTAGAGCAAGAGATGTAAAGGAAAGAATAAACAAATGGGACTTCATGAAAATAAAAAGCTTTTGCATGGCAAAAGAAAACATTAGGAAAATGAAAAGAGAACCAACTCTATGGGGTAATGTATTTACCAATGATATCTCAGACAAGGGTTTGATCTTCAAAATATACATGACTCCACACCAGGAAGACAAACAATCCAATTAAAAAATGGGCAGAATAATTGAACACACATTTCTCCAAGGAGGACATACAAAGGGCTTAGAGATATATGAAAGGATGCTGAGTATCACTAGCCATCAGAGAGGTGCAAATTAAAACCACAATGATATACCACTTCACACAGGTCAGAATGACCTTTAAAAAAAATCAATGAACAATAAGTGCTGGTGAGATTGCAGTGAAAAGGGAACCCTAGTATACTCTTGGTGGGAATGCAGACTGGCGCAGCCTCAGTGGAAAATTGTATGGAATTTCCTCAAGACACTATAAATGGAATTGCCTTTTGACCCAGCATTTCCACTGGTGGGACTATACCCTATGAATCCTGAAACTCTAATTCATAAAAACCTATGCACCCCAATATTCATAGCAATGTAATTTACAATATCCAAGTGCTGGAAGAAGCCTAGGTTCCCATCAGTAATGAGTGGATCAATAGACTGGTACATTTGCACAATGGAATACTATGCAGCAGAAAGAAAGTAGGAGCTCCTACCCTTCCAGACAATGTGCATGGAACTGGAGAGCATTAAGATAAGTGAAGTAAGCCAGGAGGTCAAAGACAAATACCATATGATCTCACCTATAAGTGGAACCTAATTAACAAAACAAACAAGCAAAATATGAGCAGAGACATTGAAATTAACAACAAACTGGCAGTAACCACAGGGGAGGGGAGAGGGAAATAATGTGGGAAAGAAGGGAAAGGTTTATAAATGAACATGTACAAAGAACCCATGGAGAAAGCCAAAGAGGGGTGGGATTGAGGGCAGTTGTTGGGGGGGGTAGTGTGGGGGAAAGTGGTGGTGGGAAAATGGAGACAACTGTATTCAAACAGGAATAAAAAACCTTTGGACTTAATCAAAAAAAAGAAAAGAAAAAAACTGACAGAGAAAAAAAATAAGAGAGAACCAATGTGTGTTTCTAATAACAATGAGCCAGTGATATGGGTTCTATTTCATGCCAGGGCAGATGCATACCCATATCTGATTGCTCAACATTTCCTATGTTAAAATTAAATTACACAATATGCATTATCAAATATACACACCCTGAAAAATGTTTCTCATTCACTGAAACTCAATATTTTATTCTTACAGCTTCAAGTAGCATCACATATGCAGCACAAATTTATTACAAATCTTTATTTATGTTAAGAGATACTAAATTGTAAAGCTCATTTAATTATAAGAAACATTATGTACATCCTTTTAGCTGAGCACACAAAACACTAAGCCTGGTTCTATAACTACTGCATTATTTGAAAAGAGAAAGTATATTATATCTTGCTCATATTGAAACTGGACTCACCAAAATTTAATATATAATGAAATTATTGTATTTTGTTTTTCTATTACAGTTGTCCCAATTTTCCCCCTTTCCCCTCCTCTGCTTAGCCCACTCCCTGTTCCCACAGTTAATCCCCATACCATTGTCCATGTTTATGGGTTATTCATACATGTTCTTTGACCAGTCCCTTCCCCTTCTGTCTACCATTATACCCCTCCTCTGTCCTCCCTGGCAGCTGTCAATCTGTTCCATGATTCCATTGTTTCTGGTTCCATTTTGATCATTAGTTTATTTTGTTCAATAGATTCCTCTTATAGGTGAGATCATATAGTCTTTGTCTTTCACTGACGGCCTTATCTCACTTAGCATAATGTTCTCCAACTCCATCCATGCTGTCACAAAAGATAAGAGTCCCTTTTTTCTTTCTGTTGCATAGTATTTCATTGTGTAAATGTACAAAATTGAAAATGGACCTGCCTTTTGAGCCAGTGATTCCACTGCTGGGATTATACCCTAAGAATCCCAAAATACCAATTCAAACAAGCTTACTGAACCTCTATGTTCATAGCAGTACTATTTATAATAGCCAAGTGCTAGAAACAGCTTAAGTGCCCATCAATAGATGAGTGGATCAAAAAACTGTGGTACATTTACACAGTGATATAATGAAATTATTTAAACATTTTCATTTGTGCACTCACATCCCACCAATACATTATTATTAAACAATAATCAATAAGAGAAACTTTGAAATGCCCTAAAGACTTTCATTTTTTAAAAAAGATTTTATTTATTTATTGTTAGAGAGAGGGAAGGGAGGAAGAAAGGGAGGGAAAGAAACATCAGTGTGTGGTTGCCTCTTGCTCGCCCCATACTGGAGACCTGGCTTGAAAGCCAGGCATGTGCCCTGACTGGGAATCTAACTGGCAAACCTTTGGTTCACAGACCGGCACGTAACCCACTGAGCCATACCAGTCTGGTCCCTAATGGCTTTTAATATTGAACTGAATGGGGAAAATGTCCCTAACATACATGACTGTTCCTATTTTTCCATGGTTTCTCCTGTTTTCCTAACTATCCCAATGTACTATTTTTGTAAGCTAAATATTGATTGACATGTAAACAAACCAAAGGGAATCATACCTTCTCATTGAAATCTTTTCACTATGCATGTTTTGTCTATACCATTTTCTGAGCTGTCACTTCTAATATGTCCTCTTTCCAAAGCATTACTGGTTTCATCCAATAAGGGCAGCTTTGATTAGTATGAAACATTGCACAGTCATGGAAAAGTGCTGAGTAGGTAAAAAATAAATTAAAGGAAGCTAACTGGCTCTCACAGTGTCAGGAACATGAGTCATCAATAGTGGAAAGAATTCAATAGGGTAAAAGCAAAATCCTTTAAAAAGGACCCTTAGCTGACTTGGTTTCTTTCTTTGTTTTATTCTACAGTGACATGAACACAAAGTCTCTTTAGATCCTTAAACCAAATATGGTTTATTTTTACACTGATGAATTAAACATGTGCCTTTATCATGAAAAGTTTTCCTGCACACAAACAGAATAAGATGGGGTGGCAGGAGGCCCCAATTATTTTTATTGGAAAAATAATTATCAACAACTTTAAAATATTGTAAAATACCAAGATATATATTGTCAAATACAAAAGTAGGATAGCATAATTGAAAATGTAACGATGTTGTGAAAAATTTATGCTGATCATTGCTAGAACTAGAAACCATCAAAACAAATACATTAAAAATAATAAAATAGAATATCATTTACATTATATTTGGTAATATACCATAAAACTCCAATAAGGAAAATACATATGAAATGCATGTGTGTATTTTGTTTAATACATAAAATAACATAGACAAATAGATTACAAAAACAGGCAATTTGGGGAAAAATCTAATGAAAATGGGAAGTAACGCTTTTATTCTAAATTTCCTGGTGGCTAAAGCAATGGTAACAATATGAGCATTCCAAAAAAAATCACTGCATTTAAAGATTACAAGCATTGCCTTGGTTCATGAAAATAATCTTCCTACCCCCATCCCTATAATGTTTTTTGAACCCTATGTGATATGAGAAATAAGACCCATCACAATGTCACTGTAACAAATACAATAAAACATTTTAAGTTTTATATGAATTCTGATATACATGGCCCCAAAGCAATCTCAGGGGTGTGAAAAATAACACAAATGAAGCCACTTCAACATGGAACTGGAACTGCCATCCCAGAGGAACTGCCTTTCAGGCCTTACTCATCAAAACTTTGAGATGTTCAAACTGGGCAAAATAACCTTTGGACTGGGCAGATGCACCATTTTATACTAAACATCTGTTTGTTATTACTACCAGACTGAAAATCAAAGACATTGTTTTGAATCAGGATACTATGGTAGCTTATCTGTACCCGTAGATATTTCTATATTCCCTCCCTCTATTCATGTGAGTACCCCCTTTTGTTTCTCATAAATACTGCTTGTCCTCCTTCTAATTTGGTTTCTGCCTGAATTAATGCTTATGGAATAGCTGCTCTTTTGGATCTAAAGTAACCACTTGTTGCCTCTCATTTTGGCCTCTTATTCTAAGGTTAGCACGTTAAAATGACAAAACTTCAACTCAGTAGATCTAAATCCATAAAAGTCAATAAAAATATTCACTTTTATAAACTTACACTCATCCAAATATTCATTTATATTAACATATGCATATGTATAAAGATACATATTTTGGGTGATATTGATTATTATGACTACAAGAATACACTTCACCCAAGGATAAGGTCTTTGCCAAGTGACTGATAAATCTTTGTACAAATAGGATTGGGTGTGGATTGCTGCTTAGAATATGGTGGCATAGAATAAAGGAATGTGTGAGTGGGTTAAATGCCTCTCCAGCTGCTCTTACTACTTTCAGAAGTGTCTGACACAGTATATTCTTACTCTCCATTTTACATCCCTCAGACGATGAAATCAAGACCTTTGTTGATCTTTAATTTTAATTATCAGAAATGAGAATATTTGCTAGCTCCTAATACAGGGTCATCAATATTTGTGGGTCACTTAATTGTTGATTTGCCTCATGAAGGTAAAAGTAGATAAAACCAGCTAGAAAATATAAAAATTCATGGAAAAAACAGTAAAAATGAAATAAATAAAACTATTTCTTTTTATAACCAAACTAGTTACATGATGAGGGTCTCAAAATATTTTAAAGTACTTACAAAGTATTAGAAGAGGCTATCTTTAATTTTTAGAAATTAAATACTAATCTAGTTTGCAGTAATAAGATGTTTTAAAATAATTGAAAATCTTTTAGGAGCAGATGCCAGGAGTAAAATGAAACTTAATCACATTGGGGAAGGACATTGTGACTATAATAAATATAAGCTTAGAATTAGATCAATGTGGGATCTTTATATGCTTATCACAGAAGAAAACTGAAAAACTAACTTCCACAATTTCTTTATTTAGGACTCGCTTTATACCTTCATATTATTGTAAGATTATGTTACCTTAATGGCTTAATTGTGAATACTATCATTCATTATTTACAGCTTCCTGAGTTGCAACATGAAGGAAATCAATGGACATGAAAAAAAAGAACCATAAAAAAATGCAGTGAATGCAAGCAATTAAAAAATGCCATGATATATTACTTCATTCCACTCTAGTCTTATCTTAAAACTATAAATAAGCATGGTAGTGGATAGTCTTTTTCTCTATATTTTTATCAAACTAAAATGAAGTGAGAGGTTTGCACCATATTTTAGATAGATTCTGGCTTACTTTTGAATGTTTGTATGAGTTTAACTACCTACCTTTCACATCATTGCTCATTTTTACTTGCACTTGCCACTTTTAACTTGTTAGTTCATTTGAAATAATCTTGAATATGGTTGTGTACAAAGAGGCTTAAGACCTGGACAAAAATCAATAGGCCACTTGAGAAATTAAAGTAGGTAGGGAATGTGCATGAATTTAATGTGAATAGAAAGATGAGTTTGGTTGTGGATTTTCTCTGACAAGGAGTCTCCATGAGATTAGAAATGGTAATCAGTTTTGTTTACCACTGCATTCCCAGTGCCAGCACTGAATGTAGCACTTAAAGAACTCAGTGGATGTGTATTGAATTAGTTTTGAGAGCTGTCAGCACTATGGAAGATGCTGGGTAACTCACAGGCTGGGGAGGCCACATGTGAGCAATCTTTTTAAAAATTTTTTTACTGTTATTCAATTACACGTGCCCCCATTTTCTCCCCATTGTTCTCTCCTGCCCTGCCCACCCCACTCACCCACAGTGAATCCTCCCCACCATTGTCCTTGTCCATGGATCCTTTATACATGTGATCTTCTGGTACAAATTGAAGAGAATGCATTAGACATATTTATAATATATTTGCTCTATGAGCAGTTTTAGAATGTAGAGAATAAACACATTTGCTGTGTGATATGAAAGGAAGCACTTTGCTTTTAAGTTAATGGAAAATCAAAGAATGTTATATGAAAAACAGATATGATGTGGAACAGCACCCATATCATCTGTCCTTCAATCACCTTCACTCCTCAAACTCTTGGCCCCTTTTCTACTCATTCATGAGCCTTGCCAGTTTTTATTTCCTGAAAATGTCATCCTTCAGGGACCAGGCTATGTAGTGTCCATTTCTGAAGAACCACAAGTACTTCCCAACTTTCTTGAATTTCTCTTGTCTTCTCTATTTAAGTTGGCAAGTCACCACTAGGTTATTTTCATAAGTCATTGTATTCACCACATTCTTTCCCTACTAAAACTTCCCCATTGTACTTTGTATAGAATTTTTCATTCACAGTACCCATTAGATAATTATCTAATTTTGTTGTATTTTCAATTTCCGGATTTCTGTTACTATAACTTACTGTAGCTTTTTTAAAAAAGGAACCATTTCTTAGATGTTTTATGGGCCACACTATACTTATTAATGTGCTTGTCACGTATCACAGAATTGTTGTTGCGTTATTTTGCCAAAAAAAGTAAAATGGGTCAATTATTCTAATGTATTTGTTTATAACTTCCAAAGAAAAGTTGTATGGAAGTTTCCTGAGATAGTCTGCAAAGTACGAGCTTATACCCTTTGAAACAGCATGGATGGAACTGGAGAGCATTACGCTAAGTGAAATAAGCCAGGCAGTGAGGGACAAATACCATATGACCTCACCTTTAACTGGAACATAATCAAAAAAAGAAAAAAAAAACAAACAAAATATAATGAGAGACTTTGAAATTAAGAACAATATAACAAGAGTCAGATGGGAGTGGGGAGGGGATAGTGAGGAGAGGGGTTTACAGGAGCTACTATAAAGGACACATGGACAAAATCAATGGGGAGGGTGGAGGTGGGGGAGGGAGATGAGTTTGGCTGGGGTGGGGTGGAGGGATAGGAGAAAATGCAGACAACTGTAATTGAATAATAATAAAAATTTATTAAAAATTTATTTCTCAGAGTGAAGAAAAACAGAATATGTTTCTCTGGGCTGTAACAATTTGAAGAAGAACACTTTTAAACATATATGCTGCTAAGTTTATTTTAAAATTATCTATGGCAATATCTAAACCTTATCTAAATCAATGACTTATTTATTACCTATTATCTTCAAAATTGACTGTAATCATTCTAGCAAAATTTTCAGACGGTTCTCTATACTCGGGTGCCTAAAATGTACATTTGTAGTCATGATTATCTGTAACCAGTAATTTCTTTGTCCTTGTGTTCTCCTACCTAGGGTCAGTGATTTTTCTCTTTTTTTAAAAAATTTTATTGTTATTCAATTACAGTCGTATGCCTTTTCTCCCCATCCCTGCACCACACCTCAGTCGAACCCACCTCTGTCCCCCTTAATTTTGTCCATGTGTCCTTTACAGTAATTCCTGTAATGCTCTGTCCCCACTGTCCCCTCCCCCTCCCCCATGGCTATTGTTAGATTGCTCTTAACTTCAATGTCTCTGGTTATATTTTGTTTGCTTTTTTCTTCTGTTGATTATTTTCCAGTTAAAGGTGAGACCATATGATATTTGTCCCTCGCTGCCTGGCTTATTTCACTTAGCATAATGCTCACCAGTTCCATCCATGCTGTTGCAAAGGGTATGAACTCCTTCTTAATACCCACTGCGTAGAATTCCATTCTGTAAAAATACCATAGTTTTTGATCCGCTCATTTGCTGATGGGCACTTAGGTTGCTTCCAGTACTTGGTTGGCTATTGTAAATTGTGATGCTATGAACATTGGGTTGCATAGGTACCTTGGATTGGTGTTTCAGGGTTCTTAGGGTAAACTGACAGCAGCAGAATTGCTGCATCAAAGGGCAGTTCCATTTTTAGTTTTCTGAAGAAATTCCATAATGTTTTCCACAATGGCCTCACCAGTCTGCATTCCCACCAACAGTGCACTAGGATTCCCTTTTCTCCACATCCTCTCCAACATTTGTCTGTGGATTTTTTTATGTTGGCCACTCTGACTGGTGTGAGATGGTACCTCATTGTGGTTTTAATTTGCATCTCTCTGATGGCTAGTGATGCTGAGCATCTTTCATATGTCTCTGGGCCCTCTGTATGTCTTCCTTGGAGAAGTGTCTGTTCAAGTCCTTTGCCCATTTTTTAATTGGGTTGTTTGTCTTCCTGGAGTGGAGTCATGTGAGTTCTTTATATATTTTGGAGATCAGGCCCTTGACTGAGGTATCATTGGCAAATATGTTTCCCCATACTGTTGGTTCTCTTTGTGTTTTAATGCTGTTTTCTTTAGCCATGCAGAAGCTTTTTATTTTGATGAGGTACCATTTGTTTATTCTTTCCTTTATGTCCCTTGCTTTAGGGGACATGTCTGTGAGGATGTTGCTGCATGGAATTTTACCATCTGTTGAAGAAGCTGCTTTTGCTCCATTTTATGCTCCTGCCTCCTTTGTCAAATACTAATTGACCATAAAAACTTGGGTTTATTTCTGGGCTCTCTGTTCTGTTCCATTGGTCTATGTGCCTGTTTTTATGACAGTACCAAGCTGTTTTGATTACAGTGGCCTTGTAATACAGTTTGATATCAGGTATTGTGATCCCTCCTGCTTTGTTCTTCTTTCTCAAAATTGCTGCAGCTATTCGGGGTCATTTGTGGATCCATATGAATTTCTGAAATGGTTGTTCTATATCTGTGAAAAATGTCATGGGTACTTTAATAGGGATTACATTGAATCTATAAATTGCTTTGGGTAGTATGGCCATTTTGATGATGTTAAATCTTCCAATCCATGAGCATGGTACATGCTTCCATTTGTTTGTGTCTTCCTTAATTTCTTTCTTCAGTGTTGTGTAGTTTTCTGAGTACAGGTCTTTTACCTCTTTGGTTAGGTTTATACCTAGGTACTGTATTTTTCTTGTTGCTATATCAAATTGGATTTTTTTCCTGATTTCTGCTTCTGCAGTTTCGTTGTTGGTGTACAGGAATGCCTTTGATTTCTGAGTATTGACTTTGTATCCAGCTGTTTTGCCAAATTCATTTATTAGGTCGAGTAGTTTTTGGGAGGATTCTATACGATTTTCTAAGTACACTATTATGAGATTGGCAAACAGTGACAGTTTCATTTTCTCCTTTCCAATTTGGATGCCTTTTATTTCTTTTTTTTGCCTGATTGCTGTGGCTAGGACTTCCAATACTATGTTGAATAGGAGTGGTGAGAGACGGCATCCTTGTCTTGTTCCTGATCTTAGTTGGAAAGCTCTAAGATTTTTCCATTGAGTATGATGTTGACTGTAGTTCTCCCATATATGGCCTTTATTATGTTGAGGAATGCTCCCTCTATTCCCACTTTGCTGAGTGTTTTTATCAGAAATGGGTGCTGTATCTTACGAAATGCTTGTTCTGCATCTATTGATATGATCATGTGATTTTTGCCTTTGCTGTTGTTTATGTGATGTATTCTGTTTATTGATTTGCAAATATTATACCATCCTTGCATCCCTGGGGTGAATTCCACTTGGTAATGCTGTATGATCTTTTTAATGTATTGCTGAATGCAGTTTGCCAATATTTTGTTGAGGATTTTAGCATATATATTCATCAGAGATATTGGTCTGAAGTTTTCTTTCTTTGTTGTGTCTTTATCTGGTTTTGGGATTAGGATGATTCTGGCTTCATAAAAAGAGTTTGGGAGTCTTCCATCAGTTTGCATTTTTTCAAATAGTCTGTGAAGGATAGGGGTTAACTCTTCCTTAAATGCTTTGTAGAATTCTCCTGTGAAACCATCTGGTCCAGGGCTTTTGTGTGTTGGGAGTTTTTTGATGACTGCTTCAATTTTGTCTGCTGTCATTGGTCTGTTCAGGCTTTCTGCTTCTTCTTCATTCAGTTTTGGAAGATTATATATTTCTAGAAATTTGTCCATTTCACCTAGGTTTTCAAATTTCTTGGCATACAGTTCTTCATAGTAATTTCTTACAATCCTTTGTATTTCTATGGTATCAGTTGTAATCTCTCCTCTTTCATTTCTAATTGTATTTATTTGGATCCTCTCTTTTTTTCTTGATAAGCCTACTTAATGGCTTATCGATTTTGTTTATCTTTTCAAAGAACCAGCTCCTGGATTCATTGGTCCTTTGAATTGTGCTTTTAGTCTCTATGTCATTTAACTCTGCTCTGATCTTGGTTATTTCCTTCCTTCTGCTTGCTCTGGGCTGTCTTTGTTGTTGTTCCTTGAGTTCTTGTAGGCGTAGGGTTAGGTTGTTTGTTTGAAATGTTTGTATCTTTTTAAGGTAGGCCTGTATTGCTATGAACTTCCCCTCTCAGGACTGCCTTTGCTGTGTCCCATAGGTTTTGGGTTGCTGTGAGTTCATTTTCATTTGTTTCCAGAAAGTTTTTAATTCCTTCCCTAATCTCATTCTTGACTCATTCATTGTTTAATAGCATGCTATTCATTCTCCATGAATTTGAGTGTTTTCATTTTTTTTTCCTTTGGGTTTGGTTTCTAGTTTCAGGCCCTTGTGGTCAGAGAAAATGCTTGATATGATTTCAATTTTCTTGAATTTGTTGAGGCTTGCTTTTTGTCCTATCATGTGGTCTATCTTTGAAAATGTTCCATGGACACTTGAAAGGAATGTGTATTTTGCTTCTTTGGGATGAAAAGCTCTGTATATATCAGTTAAGTCCATTTCCTCTAGGGTATTGTTAAGTGACACACTTGAAAGGAATGTGTATTTTGCTTCTTTGGGATGAAAAGCTCTGTATATATCAGTTAAGTCCATTTCCTCTAGGGTATTGTTAAGTGACACAATATCCTTTTTGATATTTTGTTTGGAAGACCTGTCCATTTTTGATAGTGGGGTTTTAAAGTCCCGTACTATAATTGTGTTGCTGTCAATATCTTTATTGAAGTCCTCCAAGATTTTCTTTATGTATTTGGGTGCTCCTATGTTTGGTGCATATATATTTACAATGTTTATTTCTCCTTGGTGGATTCTTCCTTTGAGTATTATGACGTGACCTTCTGGGTCTCTCTTTATGGCCCTTCTTTGGAAGTCTATTTTGTCTGATATGAGTATTGCTACCCTTGGTCTCTTTTCCTGTCCGTTTGCTTGGAAAATTTGTTTCCAGCCCTTCATTTTCAGTCTGTGTACGTCTTTTGTCCTGACAGGGGTCTCTTGTAGGCAGTATATGTGTGGGTCATATTTTCTTATCCATTCAGCTATTCTATGTCTTTTGATTGGAGCATTTAATCCGTTTACATTTAAGGTTATTATCGATAGGTTGTTATTCATTGCCATTTTTTCCTACCTGTGTTTCTCTCTCTTTCTCTTTCTCTTCCTTTTCGTAAAGCAGACTTTTTTATCATCTCTTTCAGAGCTGGTTTTTTGGATGTGTATTCTTTTAGACTTCTTGTGTCTGGGAAGCTCTTTATTTGACCTTCTATCTTGATTGAGAGCCTTGCTGGTAAATTAGCCTTTGTTGCAGGCCTCTGTTTCCCATTACTTGGAATATTTTTTGCCATTCTCTTCTGGCTTGAAGCGTTTCCATTGAGAAGTCAGTTGCTAACCATATTGGGGCTCCCTTGTATGTTACTTCCTGTTTCTCCCTTGCTGCCTTTAAGATCCTCTCTTTGTCTTGGAATTTTGCCATTTTAATTATGATGTGTTTTGCAGTGGGCCTCTTTTGTTTCCTGTTGCTTGGGACTCTCTGTGTTTCCTGGATTTGGGTGACTTTTTCTCTCCTCAGATTAGGGAAATTTTCCATCTTACTTTTTAATACATGCTTTCTATCACTTGGTCTTATTCTTCTCCTTCTGGTATCCGTATTGTACGGATATTGTTATGTTTCATGTTGTCGTGCATTTCCCTTAATCCCTCTTCATTCTTTCTGAGCCTCTTTTTCCTTTTCTTGCTCTTTCTAGGTGTTTTTTTCTACTTTGTCCTCCAGCTTGCTGATCCAATCCTCTGCTTCATCAAGTCTGCTTTTCATTCCTCCTGCTGTGTTCTTTAGTTCAGAAATTGTATTCTTCATTTCCTCTTGGCCCTTGTTGATAGTTTCTATTTCCTTTTTCATGTTGATATAGTCTGAAGTGAGTTCATTGTAGTTTCCCTGTAGTTTCTTGTAATTCTCTGTGAGCTCAGTGAGCTTCCTGATAACAATTGCTTTGAACTCAGTATCTGATAGTTGACTTGCCTCTTTTTCAGTTAGCATTCTTTCTGATGCTTCCTCCTTTCCTTTCATTTGGGGATTGTTTCTTTGTCTTCCCATTGTTTGTTAGACTCTTCTTGTTAGCCTCTGCTTCTTAAATTGATCTGTTCTGACTTCCTGGTTTTATGGTATGAACTTCTATGGTAGAATTCCAGTGGGATTTAGTGGTGCTGTCTCCTTATTCTCCTGTGCTCACTGGCTTTGAGCTGATGTTTATGGGTCTAACAGGGTTTAACTCTGGTCTTCTCAGATTCCAGGTTTTATTGTCTCACCTGTGGGAAAAGGAGAAAGAAGAAAAAAAAAAAGGAGAAGGGAAGAAGAGAAAAAGGGAATAGAAACGGAATAGAAAGGAAGAAGGAAAGAAGAAAGAAGGAATGAGAAAAGATTGGAGGAGAGATAGGAAGAAGGAATTTAACAAAAATTAAAATAAAAAAATAAATAAAAGGAGGCAGGATCAAGGATAAAAAAGAAAAGGATGGAAGGAAGAAGGAATTAAAAAAAAGAAAGAAGGACAGAAAGGAAGAAGGAATTTAGGGGGAAAGGAGGGGAAAAAAGAGAAAAGGGGAAAAAAAATGTCTTCTGCTAGCTTTAAACTGGTCAGGTTAGTTCTGCTGATCTTCCTGTCTATGAAACGGGAGAGGGTGGTTGGAAGGATTGGTTTCACTTTTCTTCCTTCCTGAGCTTCACTATTCTCTGCTATTCAGCCTGCAGTCCAGTTCCTCAAGGTCCTTCTGCTCCCCCCTAGGCCTTTAGTTCACTAGTTTTACTTTCCTTGAGCTCACCAACTAGGGACAACTCACATTCCACCTTCTTGCTCTTTGCTGTCTTAGATGCCAGGGGCTCTTGGTGCTCCTTTGGGGTAGTCCAGCCCCCTACTGGGTCAAGTCTTTCCAGGTACTGCAGTCTCCCCTAGCCCTGCCACTCCCCTTTGCTGAGTGTTCTGCCTTCCTCCTAGAGAGCGAGTGGGCCCTGCAGGGCTCTGTGTGCAGGGGCTAGGTGGAAGATCCGGGTGCGCACTCACCCAAGGTTTCAGGTATGGGTGCCCATCGGGTTTTCAGCTGTGGGTGTCCAGGCAGCTGATCGAGGTACGCGCCCACCAGGGTTTCAGGTATGGGCCCCAAGCCACTGATTGGGGTATGCATTCACTGGGGAGCTTTGGGCCTGTGCCCCCAGGCAGCCAGGCCACTGATCAGGGTGCACACCCACTCATGTTTTCAGTTGTGGGTGCCTAGACCACTGATCTGTGTGCGCGCCAACTGGGCTTCAGGTATGTCCTGGGGCTGCTTATCCTGCATTCACAGTCCAGGGGCTGTGGGGGTAGGGGTGCTAGACCTTTAGTTCATTCCGCTCCCACCTATCTTGCCACCATCTTCTGACACAACAATGATTGTTCTTAATAACCACTGTATGTGTTTCTTTTCCCAACACTGAGATAATTTGTTTGAATCATGGATGTGTCCTCGGAGGTACATAGAGTTCAATTCTTCTGGCTATTGCTGTTGCCCCTTTTAAATCTTAATCATGTTCCAGTAATATTAGCTCTATCTGGAACCACAAAAAAGAGATGACATATTCTCACCTGCTCTCTCCACCTTTCTCAAATATCCTGCATTTTTAGTCCATATGTGGACATTTTTGGCATCTACTCTCTTCTGTACAAAGCCATTTGGGCAGTATAGGGAACTATTCTGTGTGTGGGAAATGTAGTCCAGCCCCCACTCAGAAAGGCCAGTTGGGAGTGAGGTTCAGCACACAGGACCCACACCCATGGATAGGTTCTCCCATGGGGAGTCAGGCCTGCATTGTACCTAGGCTGGTATGAGACTTGATTTTGCTAAAATTCCCTCACCCTGGATTGAGGCAGCAAATGTTTACTGCATATCTTTAAAGTAACTTTCTAAAATCTGTGCTAAACCTCCCAAGTATGGAGTGTAACAAGTTCAACCACTTTCCCCCTTGATCTGTAATATCCTTCTCTTTGAAGTAATTAGCAATATTCTTTCCCTTGTTATCTGTAAAATGTAATCACCTACAGAGAACCTGTGCATAGTAAATGAGGACCTTCCTCAATGTAACGTACCCAGAAAAGCAGTAAAAGCCTGTGCAAGCAGGGGTTGGGGCCCTCTCATCATCTCGCCCTCTTACCCTCTCACCCTCTCTATCACTTAGAGAGTGGCCGTGCCATCCCTTTTCTCCACAGGACTTCTGTAATCTGTGTGAATCTGTCCATCACAGCCACAACACACGGACCCTGCTGGCCAGGGTCTGCGTCAGGGCAGTATTCTCAGATCTCTAATTAATTTCCCCAGGAAGCTGTCAAAAGTGCAAAATCCTGAATTCTATCAAGATGATACTCCATGGTCTATATAAAACAAATCTAAATAAAATTCAATAACTTACCCTGACTGTCCTAGTTAATTGACTTTATGACATTAGCTATATAAAAATGTATCTTCCTCTATTCCAATGGATCCAATGAATCATGTTATATCATGTAGTGTTCATCTCACTTTCTGTTAATGAAAATGAATAATCACTTACTTATACTGCAAGAGAAGATAACTGTTGAACATAAGTAACTAAAGGACCAATGCAAAAATATAATTAAAAAAAAAATTAGTGACATCAGGACTTTCAAAACTCCATGCATGTGAACTTGATTGCTTTAGCATCAACAAAAGTATAAACTTTCTTTGCTTTGTTTTGATCATGTTTCTTTGCGAACTTCAAAAGAAATATACAAATAAAAACTTTGGGGAATTCTTAGAGTACATTGAGAGATAGGAAATCTCTTTCTTCTAACATTACTTTATACCATTACCCAGTGTCAATAGGTATATGTTAAAGGACTACTTGAATTGTGGTAGTTTATAACAAACTAAGGAGATAAAACATCTTATTGAACATTGACACAATTATTGACCAGAATCAAATATTTTATGGGAAATAATGCACTGATACTTCATCAAGATCAAAGAACATGCAGCTGCAGAAAATTTCAGATATCCCATGTAGCAGTATTTTTCCTGACATGACTTCTAAGGCAAGAGAAATAAAGGAAAATATAAGTAAATGGGACTATATCAAACTAAAAAATCAAACTAAGAAACCACCATCAAAATAAAAAGGGAACCCTGTATGAGAGAACATATTTGGCAATTATATATTGGATGATAGTTTGATCCCCAAAATATATAAATAACTCAACCAGGAAGACAAACAATCCAATTTAAAAATTGGCAAAGACAGAAATAAACCTAATTGGTTATGGCTAATAAATATTTGACAAAGAAGGTAGAAGTATAAAATGGAGTAAAAATAGCTTCTTCAGCAAATGGTTTTGAGAGATCTGGACAGCTACATGCAAAAAATGAAACTCGATCACCAACTTACACCATACACAAAAATAAATTAAAGGTGGATAAAAGACTTGAATATAAGTCGTGACACCATAAAAGTCCTAGAGGAAAATATAGGCAGGAAAATCACAGACATTCCATGCAACAATATTTTCTTTTTTTTTTTAATATATTTATTGATTATGCTATTACAGTTGTCCCATTCCCCCCCCCAGTCCACTCCATCCTGCCCACCCCCCTCCCTCCCACGTTCCCCCCCCATAGTTCATGTCCATGGGTCATACTTATAAGTTCTTTGGCTTCTACATTTCCTACACTATTTTTACCCTCCCCCTGTCTATTTTCCACCTATCATCTATGCTACTTATTCTCTGTACCTTTACCCCCCTCTCCCCCTCCCACTCCCTTATTGACAACCCTCATGTTCTAGTTGTTTGCCTAGTTTGCTCTCGTTTTTGTTTTATGTGTGGTCGTTAATAACTGTGAGTTTGCTGTCATTTTTACTGTTCCTATTTTTGATCTTCTTTTTCTTAGGTAACTCCCTTTAACATTTCATATAATAAGGGCTTGGTGATGATGAGCCTCTTCAACTTGACCGTATCTGAGAAGCACTTTATCCTCCCTTCCATTCTAAATGATAGCTTTGCTGGATACAGTAATCTTGGATGTAGGTCCTTGCGTTTAATCTTGGGTAATGTAATTATGGTGTGCCTTGTTGTGTTCCTCCTTGGGTCCAGCTTCTTTGGGACTCTCTGAGCTTCCTGGACTTCCCGGAAGTCTATTTCCTTTGCCAGATCGGGGAAGTTCTCCATTATTTGTTCAAATAAGTTTTCAATTTTTTGTTCTTCCTCTTCTCCTTCTGGCACCCCTGTAATTCGGATATTGGAATGTTTCAAGGTGTCCTGGAGGTTCCTAAGCCTCTCCTCATTTTTCCAAGTTCTTGTTTCTTCATTCTTTTCTGGTTGGATGTTTGTTTCTTCCTTCTGGTCCATACCATTGATTTGAGTCCCAGTTTCCTTCTCATCACTATTGGTTCCCTGTACATTTTCCTTTGTTTCTCTTAGCATAGGCTTCATTTTTTCATCTGTTTTTCGAATAGATTCAACCAAGTCTGTGAGCATATTGATAACCAGTGCTTTGAACTGTGCATCCGATAGGTTGGCTATCTCTTCGTCGCTTAGTTGTATTTTTTCTGGAGCTTTGAAGGGTTCTGTCATTTGGGCCATTTTTTTTTTTGTTTGTTTGTCTTGGCGCCTCTGTTACTTTAAGGGGCGGAGCCTTAGGTGTTCACCGGGGTGGGGTAATGCTGGTCACAGCGCTGTGACGCTGTACGTGGGGGCGGGGCCGAGAGGGAGCAATGGTGCCCGCTTCACTCTCCACTGGATTTCAGTCTTTCACTCCGCTACCCACAATCAAACTGGGCCCCTCTGGTGCTGGTTCCCCAGTAAGTGGGCTTGTGCACACTCTAGGTCCCTGTGGGTCTCTCCAACAACCTCTCCTGTGAGGCTGGGAGTCTCTCCTGCCGCCCCAACCCCCAGGGGTGCTTTCAATCAGAGGTTTGAGGCTTTATTTCCCTGAGCTGGAGCCCTTGGTTGCGCAGTGGTCTGCTTCTCTGCCCGCCGTTCGTCCGGTTTATCTGTGGGCGAATGTGGTGCCGCAAGGTGCTACCTGCCACTCTGCCTGCCCCACTCTCCGCCACTCTGAGTCCGGCCCTCTGGGTTTATCTGTGCAAATGTGGGACTGCAGGTTCTGCTAGTGCTCGGACTGCCTGCGCCATTTGTCCCACACTCCGCCAGTCTCAGTCCCGCCACAGCCACGTGAGTCCTCTCCACCCCAGTGCCGTCTCCGCCCCTCCTACCAGTCTGGATGAATGATTATTTTCTGTTTCCTTGGTGTTGGTCCCCCTTGCCGTTCGATTCTCTGTCAGTTCTGGTTGTGCGAGGAGGCGCAGTGTGTCTACCTACGCCGCCATCTTGGTTCTCCCATGCAACAATATTTTCACTGATATGTCCCCTACAGTGAGGGACATAAAGGAAAGAATAAACAAATGGGACTTTGCCAAAATTAAAAGCTTCTGCACGGCTAAAGAATATATCAGCAAAATGAAAAGGGAACCAACCATATGGGAAACTATATTTGCAAGTGACACTTTGGACAAGGGATTGATCTCCAAAATATATAAAGAACTTACATGACTCCACACCAGGAAGACAAAAACCCAATTAAAAATGGGCAAAGAACCTGAACAGACACTTCTCCAAGGAGGACATACAGCGGGCCCAGAGACATATGAAAGGAAGCTCAGCATCATTAGCCATCAGAGAGGTGAAAATTAAAACGACAATGAGATACCACTTCACACCAGTCAGAATGGCCATCATAATCAAATCAAGAAACATCAAGTGCTGGCAGGGTTTTGGAGAAAAGGGAGCCCTAGTACACTGTTGGTGGGAATGCAGACTGGTGCAGCCAATGTGGAAAACAGTATGGAATTTCATCAGAAAACTAAAAATGCATCTGTCATTTGACCTGGCAATTCCACTGCGGGGACTATACCCAAAGAATCCTGAAACACTAATTCAATACAACCTATGCACGCCAATGTTTATAGCAGCAAAATTTACAATAGTCATGTGCTGTAAGCAGCTTAGGTGCCCTAAGTAAATGAGTGAATCAAAAAGCTGTGGTATATTTACACAATGAAATATTACATAGCAGAAAGAAAGAAGGAGCTCCTACATTTTATGATAGCATGGATGGACCTGGAGAACATTTGCTAAGTGAGGTAAGGCAGGTGGTGAAAAACAAATACCATATGATCTCACCTATAAGTAGAACCTAATCAACAAAACAAGTAAGAAGGCAAAATATAATCAGAGACATTGAAATAAAGAATAAACTGATAGTAACCAGAGGGTGGCAGAGTGATTAACAAGGGTAAAAGTGGAAGGGTTTTCAGGAACTTGTATAAAAGACATATGGACAAAGCCAAAGGGGTGTAGGATTAAGAGTTGCAGGTGGAGATGGGTGGGGTGGGGGAAGTGGTGGGGATTAATGGAGACAACTTTACTTGAACAATAAAAATATTTTTAAAAATTAAAAATAAAAATAAATAAGTAAAATGGGAAAAGGATCTGAAGAGACCCTTCTTCAAGAAGGACATCCAGATGGCCCAGAGACATATGAAAGGATGCTCAACATCACTAATCAGAGCGATGCATATTAAAACCACAATGAGATATCAGCTCACACCTGTCAGAATGGCCATTAGTAATAAATCAACAAACAAGTACTGGTGAGGATGTGGAGAAAAGGGAACCCTAGTACACTGTTGATATGCAGATTGGTTTAGCCACTGTGGAAAACCATATGGAATTTCCTTAAAAACTAAAAATAATACTGCCTTTTGACCCAGTGATTCCACTGCTGGGAATATATCCTAAGAATCCTGAATCACCAAGACAAAAGAAGTTATGCATCTTTATGTTCACAGCAGTACTATTTATAATAGCCAAGTGCTGGGAATAGCCTAAGTGCCCATCAGTAGATGAGTGGATCAAAAACTGTGGTACATTTACATTATACTATGCAGGAGAAAGAAAGAAGGAACTCTTACCTTTTGTGAGAGCATGGATGGAACTGGAGAGTATTATGCTCAGTGAAATAAGCCAGTCCATGAAAGGCAAACACCATATGATCTCACCTATAAGAATAATCCATTGAACAAAATTAACTATTTTTTAAAATTTTTTATTGTTATTCAATTACAGTTGCATGCCTTTTCTCCCCCCTTCCTCCATCCCACCCCAGCTGAACCCACCTCCCTCCCCCATCTCCACCCTCCCCACTGGTTTTGTCCATGTGTCCTTTACAAAATTAACTATTGAAGAAAATAGAAATACAGTCATGGAAGCATACAAAATTCTGAAAAGTGTCTATTCAGGTCCTTTGTCTGTTTTTTTTTTTTTTATATTTGGTTGTTTGTTTTTTGGTGTTAAGCTTTATAAATTATTTATAAATTTTGGAGATTAAACCATTATCAGATGTAATGGTATCATATTCACCATTGTCAGTGCATATGTTCTCCCATTCTGTGGATTGTCTTTTTATTTTATTGTTTTCCTTTGCTGTGTAAAAACTTTTTAGTTTGAAGTAGTCCCATTTGTTTATATTTTCTTTTTTCCCCCTTGCCTGGGGAGATATATCTGATAAAATAATTGCTATGAGCTATGTTTGAGATTTTGAGGCTTCTGTTTTCTTATATGAATTATATGGCTTCAGATCTAACATTTGAGTCTTTGACCCATTTTGAATTTATTCTTGCATGTGTGTAAAAGGCAGTCTAATCTCATTTTTCTGCATGTATCTGTCCAATTTTGTCAACACAATTTATTGAATACACTATCTTTAGCCCATTGTATGTGCTTGTTTCCTCTGTTGAATGTTAATTGACTATAAAGGTGTGGATTTATTTCTGGGTTATCTATTCTGTTCCATTAATCTGTGTGTCTGTTTTTATGCCAGTACCATGTTGTTTTGATTACTATGACCTTAAAGTATAGTTGGATGTTAGATAGTGTGATTTCTCCAACTTTGTTCTACATCCTAGGTTAGATTTATTCCTAGATATTGTATTCTTTTTGAAACAATTAATTGCAAGTGGGATTGTTTTCTTAATTTCCCTTCCTCTTAGTTCATTACTGGCATATGAAAAGACAAATACCATATGATCTCACCTATAAGTGGAACCTAATCAACAAAACCAACAAGCAAGCAAAATATAACCAGAGACATTGAAATGAAAAAAAAAAAATGACAGTAACAAGAGGGGAGAGGGAAAGGAGGTAACAGGGGAAAGAAAGAGAAGGGTCAACAAGGAATATGTATAAAGGACCCATGGACAAACTAAAGGGAGGTAGAATTGAAGGTGGGAATTGGGGGTGGGTGGGCTGTGGGAAAGTGATGTGGGTAAAATGGAGACAAATGTATTTTAACAATACAAAAGTGCAACTGATTTCTGGATATTAATTGTGTATCTTGCTACTTTGCTGAATTCATTTATCAGTCCTAGTAGTTTTTGGTGGAATCTTTGGTATCATGTCATCTGCAAATAAAGACAGTTTTACTTCTTCCTTTCCAATTTGGATACCTTTTTGTTTTCTCTCTCTAATTTTATTGTTGTTCAAGTACAGTTCTCTGTCTTTTCCCCCCACCCCAGCCTAATCTCCAACCCTCCCCACCTCCCTCCTGTTTCCACCCCCAGCCCCGTTATCGTCCATGTGTCCTTTATAATTGTTCCTACAAACCCTTCACCCTTTTCCCCTGAAATTCTCTCCCTTCTCCACTCTGGTCACTGTGGGCCTTTTCTCAATTTCAGTGTCTTTGGTTATATTTTGCTGTTTGTTTGTTTGTTTTGTTGATTAGGTTCCTGTTAAAGGTTAGATCATATGGTATTTGTCTTTCACCAACTGGCTTATTTTGCTGCCTTTTGACCTGCCAATTCCACTGCTAGGATTATATCCTAAGAACCTTGAAACACCAATCCGAAAGAACCCATGCACTCCAATGTTCATAGCAGCACAACTTACAATAGTCAAGTGCTGAAAGCAACTTAGGTGCCCATCAGTAAATGAATGGATCAGAAAAAACTACGGTACATTTACACAATGGAATTCTATGCAGCAGAAAGAAAGAAGGAGCTCCTACCCTTTGCAACAGCATGGATGGAACTGGAAAGCATTATGCTAAGCCAATTTGGATGGCTTTTATGTCTTCTTGTCTCTTGTGGCTAGGACTTCCAGTACTTACTGAATAAGAGTGATGAAAGGGGGCATCCTTGTCTTATTCATGATCTTAAAGGGAATGTTTACAGGTTTTGGCCATTGAGTAAGATGCTGGCAGTGGTTTGTCATATATGGTCTATTATGTTTAGGTATGTGCCCTCTATTCACACTTTGCTGAAAGTTTTTACCAAAAATCGGTGCTAGATTTGATCAAATGCTTTTTTTTTTCATTTATTGATATGTTCATGTGGTTTTTATCATTCATTTTGTTTATGTGTTCAATCATATTTATTTATTTGTGAATGCTATACCAAACTTGCATTCCTAAAAATAAATTCCACTTGATCATGGTGTATGATCCTTTTGATTCATTGTTGTGTTCAGTTTGCTAATAATTTGTTGAAAATTTTAGCATCTATTTCCATCAGGGATATTGGCCTATACTTTTCTTTTTTTTTATAGTGTCTTTATCTGGGTTTGGAATTAGCATAATGCCGGCCTCATAAAATAAGCTTGGGAGTTTTCCCTCCCCTTGAATTTTTTGAAATAGTTTGAGAAAGAGAGGGGTTAGTTCTTCTTGGAATGTTTGGTAAAATTCACCTGTGAAACCAATTGTTCCAGGGATTTTGTTTGTTGGGATTTTTTGATTACTGCTTCAATTTTACTAGATGTAATCTGTCTATTCAGAATCTCTGATTCTTCCTGATTGACTTTTGGAGGATTGTGTGTTTCTAGGAATTTATCCATTTCATCAAGTTTGTCCAGGTTGTTGGCATATTGTTGTTCATAATATTTTCTTACCATCCTATGTATTTCTCTTATGTCATTTATTATTTCACCTTTTTCATTTCTGATTTTATTTATTTCAGGTCCACTTTCTTTTTTTCTTAATGAGTCTGGTTAAAGGTTTGTCAATATTGTTTATTTTTTCAAAGAATCAGCTCTTGGATTCATCGATCTTTTGTATCCTTTATTTTAGATTCTATTTCACTTATTTCTGCTCTTGTCTTTATTGTTCCCTTCCTTCTACTCACTTTGGGCTTTTTTTGTTGTTCATTTTCAAGTTCTTTCAAGTGTAAAGTTAGATTGTTATTTGAGCTTTTTCTTGTTTTTTGAGATAGGACTGTAATGCTATGAATTTCCCTCTTAGAATTGCTTTCCCTGTGTACAACAGATTTGGGATTATTGTGTTCTTATTTTCATTTGTTTCAAGGTAACTTTTGACTTCTTCCTTGACCTTGTTGTTGGCCCATTCATTGTTTGATAACATGTCATTTAGCTTCCATTGTTTGCATATTTTTCAGTGTTCTTGGGATTGATTTCTAGTTTCATCACATTGTAGTCAGAGAAGATGCTTGATATAATTTCAATCTTCCTAAATTTATTGAGACTTGTTTCGTGTCCTAACATGTGATCTATCCTAGAAAACTGTGTGCACTTGAAAAGTCTGTATATTTTGCTGCTTTGGGGTAAAATGCTATGAAGATATCAATTAAATTCATTTGATGTAGTGTGTTGTTTAAGGCTGTTTTCTCCTTGTTGATTTTCTGTCTGGAAGATCTATCCATTGAAGTCAAATGGGGTGTTTAAATCCCTGACTATGATTGTATTTCTTTCAATCTCTCCCTTTATGTCCATCAAGATTTGTTTTACATATTTAGGTGCTCCTACGTTGAGTGCATAAGTGTTTACTACAGTTATATCCTCTTATTGGATTGTTCCCTTTATCATTATGTAATGCCCATCTTTATCTCTTACTATAGCCTCGGTTTTTAAAGTATACTTTGTCAGTTATAACTATCCCTACCTCAGTTTTTTTTTTCCTTTCCATTTGCATGAAATATCTTTTTCCATCCATTTACTTTAGTCTGTGTGTATCTTTTGATCTGAGGTGGGTCTTTTGGAGGAAGCATATACATGGGTCTTGTTTTCTTATCCATTCAGCTACTCTGTGCCTTTTGGTTGGAGCATGTAAGCCATTTACATTTAAGGTCCTTCAAATTTACATAATGATATATACGCATTTTGAGTCATTTTATTGTTAGTCTATTTTCCTCTGTTTTTTTTCTTTCTTTTCTTTTTCTCCTTCTCCTCCTCTTCCTTCTTCTTCTTCTTCATCTTTGTCTTCAAGCAAGCCCTTTAATAGTTGTTGCAGTACTGGTTTGATGTTAAAAAACTCCTTTAGTTTTTTGTTTTGTTTTGTTTTGTTTTGTTTTTTGTCTGTGAAGCCCCTTATTTCTCTTTCAATTTTAAATGATAGCTTTGCTGGGTAAAGTAGCCTTGGTTGTCGGTCCCTGCTTTTCATCACCTTGAATATTTCATGCCACTCCCTTCTGGCCTTAAATGTTTCTGTTAAGAAATCAGATGACAGTCTAATTGGTGCTCCATTGTATAGAACTACCTGCTTTTCCCTTGTGGCTTTTAGGGTTCTCTCCTTGTTTTTAAGACTTGACATTTTTATGATATTGTGTCTTGGTGTAGGCCTCTTTGGGTCCAAGTAATTGGGCCTCTCTGAGCTTCCTGGACATGTATGTATTTTGTCCTTCACCAGATTAAGGAAAACTTTGGTCCTTATTTTTTCAAATAGGTTCTCTATCCCTTGCTCACTCTTCTTCTTCTGGTGTTCCCATGATGTCAATGTTTTTATGCTTCATGTGGTCCAAAATATTTCTTAAGCTCTCCTCAATCTTTTATTTTTTTTCCTTTTGCTGCTTTGCCTGTTTTTTTTCTATCTTCCAAATCACTGATTCAGTCCTTTGCTTTATTTAACCTATTTTTTATTCCTTCCAGTGTATTATTTTTTTCAAATATTGCATTCTTTATTTCTGACTGGTCCATTTTTATGGCTTCTGTGTATTTTTCCATGCTGTTGAGTATCTTTTAATCATTATTCTAAATTCTCTATGTGATAAATTGCTTGCCTCCATTTTGTCTTGTTCTTCTTCTAGAGAACATTCTTGTTCATTAATTTGGGGTCTGTTTCTTTTTATTCTCATTTGACTGCTTCTTTGTGTTTTCTATGTGTTAGGCAGATGTGCAAGATACTGGTGCACACCTAAGTCAAACCCTGCCTGTTATTGGCCATGGACAACCTGTTTGAGCTATCAGTGACCCACAATGTGTGGTTCCCTCTGCTGGGCCTGGGTGTGTTCAGAAAGAACCAAGATGCACAACAAGGCTGGCTTTTAACAGCACCAGGCCCAGGGGCAGGTAGGCTGAAGCCTCAGAGCTCTCAGAGTTCCTCCTCTGTCTACAGGATTTCTGTACCGTTAAAGAGTATAAGTCTTCTAGGAGTACTCCTAGTAGCAGGGCTTAAGCACAACAGGGTGGAGCAGAATAATTCCTGTGGGAAAGGCTATTGCTTCTTCTCAGGCTGATGGCCCTTGGTGGGGATTGTTCTGCCTGAGAAAGGTGGCTTCTGCAGTATGAAGAATGAGTTAGCATAGAGATCCTGGTAGTTGTTACTTTAGTTCTCTCCCCAGAGCCACCAGTCCCAGACTCTCTTCAAGCCTCTCTAGTCCACTCTGCCCTCCTTCTGTCAAAGACCAGGGCTAGTGGCTGCAAATGGAAATTTCTGCATTGGCCCTTTAAGAGACTCTTGGAGTTTCTAGTTGCCTCTTCCTGGCAGACAGAAACTGTTCAGCTTTTCACAGCTGGATGTTATCTGGGTTCTTTTCTGGCTTTGGTGTTGTAGGCCAGGGAGCCCAGGCTGAAGTTTAGATACCACCCTTCTCAGTGAGAGCCTCCTGGCCACTGAAACATACCCCCAGACCTTCAGCTGCCTCCTGTAGGAGCCCAGCCAGCCCTCTTGTGCCTCCTTTGCAGTCCCTACCAGTCACATCATGGTGAAGTGATTTCTTTTATTTGTCCTTTGCTTATAAGTCTTCTCTCCAGCTAATGTTCAGTTGGTTATTCAGCAAGATTTTTTCTATAATTTAGCTGTAATTCCAGTTTGGTCCTGGGAAGAGGTTACTGTAGCTTCTACTTACTCCTCTGGCATTTTGGTTCTCCCCCAGCAGTTTTGAAGGTTGGATCCCATTACTGAGGACATACAACATGTTCTCTTATTTATGTGCCATTGTCTACATAGCTTGACATCACCAAGTGTTGGTAAGGATGTGGTACAACAGAACTCATACATCACTGATGAGAATGGAAAGTGTACAACTTTAGAAACAGATTTTACATGAAACTAAATATACATCTACCCAGATGTATAAACCCAGAAATTTCACTCATGAGTGTATTTCTAAAGGAGTGTGCACACATGTCCACAGGAAATAAAATTATAAAATATTATAATAGCAGCTTTCTTCATAACATCTCCAAACTAGAAATAATCCAAATTTCTAGTCACATAAGAAATATTATTATTTTAGTCTATTGATATAATAGAACATCACTGTGAAGTAAAAATGAGTCATTCCTGATGCACATAATGGTAAAGATAAATCTCTGACACATGATTTGCCAAAAAGATAAAAGGTACAACAACATAAAACTAAATGGTCCCATTGGCTGAAATCTAGTCCTGAAATATCAAATATAGGAAAGAAATGAGAACACTGGAGGAGAGACAGGGCAGGAGGGGCACAGAAAAATTGTGAACTAGAAGCCTGGGGGATATGTGGGTGGTCCTTGTATGAAAATGAAGCCACCAGTAAGGGAGAAGGCTTAGTGAAAGAACATAAATAAACACTCCCCTGGAATTTCATTTTACATAGTTAAATACTAAACTGTAGCCATTTTGTTAGGAGATCACAATACAAATAACATACACTTGTATATAAAAAATACTAATAGACCTAAAATGGCTAAAATTCAGGGATAGAGAAAAGGAAGCTGTTTAATTGTGATAATTTTTGTTAGTTTAAAAAAGAAATATAATTTATTAAAATATGAAATGAATCCAGCTTCATAAAACTGTCCATCTTGTTGTTCTTATAGTGACAAAGCTCCTTCTTTAGCTTATACCTGTTTTTGTGAAGCAACTCAAATGTGAAATGTAGCAATTCCACTTTTACTTTTTCATTTTCTAATAAATTTAGGTAAAATTAAATTAATATTTAAAGTCAGATAAAATATAATGCAAACAGAAATATAAAACAAGTACATAATTTATATTTTAAAATAAGTAATTATTAAAATGGATATTTATACAATAAATAGCATGCACATTTCATGTATATGATCTTTTTGGTAAAATAACTTGGTAGATATACATAACTAAGCACTTATATTTTGTCTGTTTTGCACCATAGCTTGTAGATAAATAACATGTATGTACATCCTAGGAACTAACTTCAAAAGATACAGGCATCTCTGACCTTCGGGCATCCCAGCTCTGGGAGATTTACTGATCTTCATCCGTGGATCTAGGATGATGTGGAGTTGGTATGACATGAAGCCAGGATGACTAAACCAAGATGATGCACACTGGACCATCACTTGCTTTATTGGAATGGACTATGCTAATCTGCACATAGAGAAGTTTTCAACCACTCCCTTCATTTCTATGCTCTGTTCCCCTCTCCCTCCTTATAAAAATCTCTGCCTCCACAGAGATGTGGAGATGGGCTCTGAGGTGTGAGTCCCTCACCTTCCAGGTGGCCAGCACACTTTCTTTTACATCAGCTGCTGCCTCTTCAGTATTGTAGCAGCAGGTAGCCAGAACTGTGTTTGTTTACACCATCAGTGCTACCTAGTGTATAATTTCAGAACCAGAAATGTCAAGAAACAACCAGAAAAATAGATGGTCTTTTTCAGAAATCAGGAAGACTCAGTTTCCCCTCAGTTTTCCAGACTGGGCTCTCCAGGCATTATAATCTGTGTTAAAGAAAATAATGACTAGGGAAGGCTATATGATCTGCTGACTTCTGTTACTGATTTAAGAAATTAGTTGCTTAAAAATTTTCTTTAATTTCTTTCATTCCCATGGGTGAGTAGAGGACTATGTGGGTCATGGAGAGGGCACATGCATGCTGAGAAGAAAGGGAGCATGCAAAGGGGAAACCCTCGGTAAGAGCACAAATTGGATTCATGCCAAACAACCATGATTTCCTCCTCACTCACTCATTAGATGAAAAATCTTGAGTTTCAGTGCCTCAGCTGTAATGTGGGGGAATTCAGGGCAATGTATACAGTTGTGGTAACTAAATAAGATGTCGTGTCTAAAGTCCTAACATATCCTTGTTATATGTGAGTAGAGACACCAGGTCTTTCTCAGCCTTATGCTAAGGTAATCAATTGGTCGGAGCATTAACTGTTAAAGTTTTAGAGTCAGCAGATGAGTCTGGTTATTTTTCTTCCTCATTGGAGGGAGACAGTGAGTAATTGAAAGAGGTTATGAATTAGAGGGAGTGGGGAAGAGGAAATGGCCTGCCATCTTGCTGTCTTGTTGAGTGGACAGGCAGGATTCTCCTTCTCTATAGGTAGAACAAAGGGATAAGGGCAGCCTACTGCCTAGTCAGCAAACAGAAACAGAGCCAGAATGTAGGATGTCAGGCTTCTCAAAGTGTGAAAGCTCATGATTATAGATTTTGGCCAATGAACAAGTGGTAAAATAAAACTGCAATTGGAGCAAATGATGAGAGTATTTTTGCCTCTTTGAACTGCTATCAATCTAGCTCCATGAAATTTTATTTTTCATTGGTATCATAGCCTCTCATCTTGTAGTTCAATGTCTGGTTTCCATATATTTTTTTACAATTTTGCTCATGAATTAAAATTGGTAACAAAATTATTGAAGTTAAATGAAAAATATGTTCTGTATACTAACTTCTTCTGGGTTTCTTAATTAAAATCTACTAGTATAACTACTATTACTATTCAATAAAGAGAAAACACAGAAATCAGAAAAAGTGATATAGACAAGCACTTTCAGATGCAGTAGGAATTGCCTCCTATAAAACCAAAAAGAGAACAGAAAGTTTTAAAAAATCAACATTTTCAGAATTCTGGATGTTAAGCAATGGCTTGCAAAAATTGGAGGAGAATTTATTCAAGAAAAATGGCCAAATTTCAATATAAACAGCGAGTCTGGGATTTTTAATGTGCCTTACTCTTAACTGTCAGCAGCTCTGTTGTCATAATGAACACCAGCCTTGGGAGGGACCAGGTGGGTGTGGAGCAACACAAAAGGTCCTATTCCTGAAAATTTGTCACAGTTTGACTTGTCTTGTGACTCTCATGAATAACCCCATACACAGGACCCATCTTTATTATTGTCTGACTGAAACCTGCTCAGAGAAGAGTTTCCTTTCCCTTGGTTTTGTATTTAACCATGCTGACTGGGACAGTGATGACAATTGGAGCAAATAAGAGTATTGCTAAGAACCTAAAAGTAAAATTTTGGGAGAAAAATGTCCATATAGTACTTGAAAAGCTCCAGTACACTTCTGAAGGTCTGAAGGGCCATCCATATGGGCAGAGCTGTGTGTATGATCAGGGAAGACCCCAGAACACCTTTATGTCTTACTTGTGACTGAAACTGCGACTCAGTGCATGCAGGGAATGAAGGCTGAGACACTGGGGTGCATCCACATGCATGTGAGCACATGCATACAACACCTCTCAACAAAATGTGTGAGGCATTGTAAAAAAGCTGATAAGGAAATATATATGCAATTAGTAAGTGACCACTAAGCTAATTGAGCAGAGACTTTAGTGGCTACACACCATAAAACTTACAGAATTAATTCAACAGAATTTCTCTAAACCAACAAGCAACACCAACAAAAACAGCAACAATAACAATCCTGGTTATTGGACATTACTTCCAGAATCCTCACATTATGTTATTTAAAATATCCCACTTTACCCCAAAATTACACGACATACAGAAAGAATATAAGATGGCCATATATAGAAATAAAGACAAAAAATTGTCAATAGAAACAATCTCTGAAGTTGGGTAGGACTCTGAAGCAAGCTAAATCTAGAGAAATCTTCTCTAGAAGACTATCTAAAATGACATTTTAAAATGCATATTTTTGGTGTTAACATTTGCTTTTTGATATGTACAGAATGTTCAATTAATATTTTAAATATATTGAGAGTAAGAATGCTTACCAGATATTTGACAACTATTCCTTAGAATAAATGTTATTGTTAATTAGCATAGACTAAGTTCTCTTTAATGACTTCCTTAAACAACAAGTATTAAATATTGGCTTGTCTAAAAATGTAGCTACTGAGGTTATGATATGAAGAATGTAGAATATAGGGATATAAGATTCTAATGATGCATAGAAAAAATGATAAAAATTTCAGCTGCTATCAATAACTATACATTTTTTTAAATCATCTTTATTTTTCTTTTGTTACAATTGTCACAATTTTTTTCCCCTCGACCCTCCTCCATCCATCCCAACCCCACTCGCACAGTCAATCCGATAATGTTGTCCAAGTCCATGGATCATTCACACATATTCTCTGTCTAGTCCCTTCCCCTTCCTTTCACCATTCTGCCCCCCCAGTCCTCAGAATTTTCAACATCTTTTATAAATATTAACTAATTCAGCCCTTTAATTTTTAGGACAAAATATTATAAAAATTTTCATCATCACAATTACAGATATTAGGGCAGAAAGGCAAATTTTGTCATTTACAATAACAGAAATGGAGTCATTTATGTATTCTTGGTTAAACATTTTATTTCTGTTTTAATATTTTAAAAGTTTGTTGAAATAGCATATCATTTAGAATATATAGAAAACTTTATTTTTAAATGGAATATTAATGAACAAGTCATTATATAAGTTATTTTTAGATTAAGTAGTGATGTATCCCAGAACCTGGTAGGAAAATTCTTTCTTATTGTAAGAAATAAAGTTAGTAACAATCTAATCACTATATTTTTTCCCATTTGCTTTGGGCCAGGATTAGAAAAAAGAACCCTGGGGAGAGTTTATGTCACTGAAAATACCTCTGTCATTTTGAGTGGCATCAACTATCTTTGTTTCATTGAAAATTGTAACTTTCACAAAAGTAAGTGACTACTATGTTTCCACAGACACCAAATCTGGTAGATGTGAATAAACAAGAAAATATAACAATTATATAGAGACAAAGCAAATAAATCATCTTTCTGGCCTCTCGTTTATCAAATATTCATTGAATATATTACAATATTATGTACCAAACACTGTGCTGTTAGGTAGTCCAGATAGTAGGGCTCAACATGAGCATAACTATTCTGAGAGCATCTCAAGCATGCTGAGAATTTAATGACATTGGGAGTAAGGGTGAGACAAACTCAGCTTGTTATCATAGGCAGGTTCAGTATTAACAAAGGGAAGCAAGAAAACTGGCTAAGCCAGTTTCATAGACACTCCAGGGAATAGCCAGGAGGAAAGACCTGCTTTCCAATCACTTTAGGGACCAGCAGTTCATTTCCCCAGGATTAATGGTAGGAGAGAGAAATGATTATAGGAGAACTTCCTTTACTGAGGCATGTTCAGTAGGAGCCCATATGGTGACCGTAAAGGAAAGGAGACAAACCTAGGAAAAATATTGGACAGAATAGGACACAAGCTCAGAAAAGGCCAGGGAAGGTAGTGGATAGTTTGAAAGAAACCCTGCTTTCTCCAAAACCCAAGGAAATATAGGGAAGTTTAACAAAGACCCCAGTCTCCTCCTCTCTCCCTGTTTCTCTCTCTCTCTTTCAACACCCCGGTCGGCTGAAGCACAACGACAATCATAGATTGGATGGGATCAGAGATAAAGCTAGACTACTGGAACTTTGGGTGGACTAATGGCACCTCAGCTCTGCACCCTGTTGACCTTCCTGGGCCTGCTGCCCTAGAAGCTGGACTTCTTCCCCAGCAAGAAGAAGCTGGACTACCTAGTTGTGGATGAGACATTGGGTATGGTGCACCTAGGGGCAGTGAAGTTGATCTACCAGTTAAAGTGCTGGGGAAGTGCCTTGTTGAGTGCAGCAGCCTTTTCAGGGTGCTCTATTAAATCTTGCCACTATTTCTTAAAATCTTCCTATGCATGTGTCCCTGAAAGTCCTTTCCTGCCACACTGTGGGAGAACCTATTTCCATACTGGTATTTCTCCAGTAACAAGTTTGAATCTTGTAAAGAAAAATTTTGTATTTTGAACACCAGAGTTCTAAATAAGAGCCCCAAATCTTTCACTGGCGAGTTTTCCAATGTACATCAAGTCATTTTACTTCTCTGAATTTTCTTTATCATCAAATCTAGACAAAAACATTATCTTCCTCACAAGGATACTGATATCATTGAAATAAGGAAATGAAAGCTTGATATCCCAAATGCTGAATTATTACTATAGAAAAGGAAGTTGGTATAGATTATAAATCACAGAATCTATATTGTCAACAAATTTAAAATTCAGTCCCACCAAGA
This sequence comes from Desmodus rotundus, assembly GCF_022682495.2. NCBI lineage: Eukaryota > Metazoa > Chordata > Mammalia > Chiroptera > Phyllostomidae > Desmodus > Desmodus rotundus. Next base: position 63,160,940 of record NC_071394.1, read on the forward strand.
TAATTATTTTATTTATATAAAGTATATTTTGAAGTAAACCACCACTATATATATAATATATATATTATATATATAATATATATATAATTCTATTTTTATTAAGAGCAGACAGGTAATCAAAAACATTGGTTAATTTTAAATTAGGCTCAATTTTGTACACATACTGGTCAGATATATTGTCAGAGTGAGTACAATATGCTATACTTTAAAAGACTAAGTAACAGAATGAGATGGAGTTTTAGATCTAACAGTTTGTGTATGTCCTTAGAAAACTTTAATAATTTCTAGTTTCAATTTTTTCATTTATAAAACAAGTTAAATAATGCTACTTACTTCATAGTGGTTTTCCTTTCATTTCTTGTTTGTCCATTTGCTTTATTCAGTGTATTGTATTTGGATATACATCTTTTTAGGAAAGTTGTCTGAACAGAGTAGATATCAATGAACATGAGTTACAAGTTTTCTACTACAGCTTCTATTATTATTATTCAAAGCACACAAGAAAATAGATAATCTCATTATTCAGCATTGATCCCATTCTCCTATTTTCTTACCACAGCCAGGTAAGTAAGAAGTAAAGTCAATAGGTAACCCCATGAATACAGAATTTGGACACAGGTAATCAGAGTAGTTACATTAATAAGTTTTACCCTAATGCATGCCATTTATCAGGAATATCAATTGGTATTCTACCATAAAAAGCAATAACACTGTCTTTTTTTTTTTGTCCAAAATGCCCCTAGTTGTTTTATTTAAAATATACTATGTATTAACTGTTAGTGATCAAATAAAGAAACAATGCCATACAAAAATTGTAGTTAGGCTCTTCTTCAGAATGTGTTTTTTTGAGCTCTAAGTTGAACACAATCAAGGGTATTCTATTTAATTGCAGAAGAACTGTAATATTATCATAGTTCACCATCAAATTTTTCTATTTCTTACCTGAACACATAACCTCTATTAAAGTCAATGGGAATCACACCAATGATGCCTTGGGAAAATCTGGAAACATTAAGCAAGAGTACTATGGCTGTGGTTGGAGGGGAGTGGAGGGGGAAAAGGCAGACAACTGTACTTGAACAGCAATAAAAAAAGTAAGTTCTATGTCTTTGAAGTGCACTTATATAAACCTAAACATTGGGTGTTTTTGAAATTTGATACCAGTAGTTGACATCATACAATAATACAGAACCCACACCTGAGAACATTAGAGTAAAAGAACAAAATCCCAAGTTGTTTCAGGTTAGGTAGAGAAACTGGTGACATAATTTAGAAAATAATATAATCTAATGTTCTATCACATTTGAGGTTTTTCAGTTAGAGTTCAGCTTGTAAGTTGTTCCTCTACCCTTAAACAGATAATGTAGGGTTGTTTTTTTTTTGTTTTTGTTTTTTGCTGTTGTTGTTTGGTTTTGCTTTTTTGAAGATTTTATTTATTTATTTTTAGAGAGTGGGGAAGGGAAGGAGAAAAAGGAGTGAAACATCAATGTGAAGGAGAAACATTGACTGGCTGCCTCTCACACATGCCTCATCTGGGGACCAGACCCACAGCCCAAGCATTAGCCCCGAGCAGGAATTGAACTGGCAACCTTTAACTTTGGGGGACAACAACCAACCAACTGAGCCACACCCATCAGGGCCAGATAATATACCTTATGTCACTGTTCTTACTCTCACAATTCAAAGCAGAGACAGTTTACAAATTAAAAGTGACAGGATGTTCTTTCAGCAAAGATAGTGACCATCAGAAGGCCAATAGACAGAAAAAAGGATCTCAGAGTTAAGTGCTGTCAAGTGTAGGAGGTAAAATAAGAACCAGGACACAGATTATTAAGGTATAATTTCCATTCAATAAAATTTACATATCTTGAAGGAACTGCTCAATGAATTTTGAGTTAGACCATCTAATGTTAGACCACTACCCATTTTAAGATGCAAAATGTTTCCTTGATCACAGAACTTTACTACTCACTTTTCCATTCTATCGAAAAAATAACTAATATCTGAATTTCTTTCATTAGAGATTATTTTGCCTGTAACTGAACATCATGAATTTTACTAACATGTTATTAAATAAAGATTTTAACTTATGACATTTTTTTCACATTAGATTTACTATTTGCTTTCTTTCTTAGTATCTGCTAGTATTAATGGCATGGATTCAGCTATTTTCCACTAACCTATCACTTCTGCTAGAATTTTAAACAATATGCACAATATTTATCTGTGTATCATTAACCCACACCTGGTGACTCCAGGTGACAAGTGTAGGCAAGAATATGCTACATCCCTGTGGGCAGACTATGTAAGCAGTGGTCACCACATAACAATGGCTGTTGCTTGAACAGAATCTGTGAGTGTGCCATTTAGCTTTCCAGTCCTCAAGGTTCTTTGGATACTTAATACAACCCTATAAAGTAAGAGGACATGAATATTGCAGATTATGAGTAAGTTTCAAAGAAGTGATAGATTTGACGCTCAGAAGGACTTATCTCTGTCTATTAAACTACACTCTTTCTTCTTAATGATTATCATCATGCTACTATTTGAGTGTTTTTTCACAACCCTTGCACATAAAATGCCCATAGTGTAGCTCCAGATGGTACCATGGCACAATTACAGTTTTCTTTCTCATTTTCCCCTCCTTAAAGGTATTTTTATGGGTGGATTAACAAAGCAAAAACATGCACTATTCCTAAGGGGAAATGAAATAATCAGAGCAGTAGAAGAAAAAAAAGTAATGAAGAAAGAAGGTGAAACCTAAAAATTTGGAGTATTTTATCTCATTTAACAAAATATAAGTACATTAATCTGCAGTCCCTAATTCCTGATTTTCATCTCAGGACAATGTATCCGTCACTGACTTCTTTTCCATGCTGGCAGGATTCTCTCCAAGTTCAGCGGGGTTTAGGTTTAGGACATGTGAGGATTAGACCCACCTCTTATTGGAGCTTTCTGTTCAGTCAATCTTAGTAGGAGTTGGAAACAGACTATATTACATTTTAACACCTCTTCTAGCTCAGGGTTTTATGATCCCTTGGAGATTCATAATTTCCAGTATCAGTGACATTCCTGGGTATTAAGCTGTTTTTCTAATTTAATGCACCATACTGAATGATACCCCAGTGGTCTGAAAAATGAGTGTATGCACCCAACCCTACAGACTGTATTTAGTACACTTGCCAATATTCCTCTCTTCTTTGCATATTTCATCCAGGATTATCTCTTGTGAACAGGAAAAAATCTTTGTCAAAAAGCAATGTAAGTTGTTGAATCTATGTTTACCATGTATTAACTGCAGAAGCTAAGGCTGCACTTTCCTAGAGATTGTGAAAAACTGTACATACTTTCCAAGATGCTAAATGACTTAAGGCAAATAAAATTCTTACCAATATTTGAAAATAATAACTTCTAAAAACAAGCTACATTATATACATATACATATATAAATGATAATAGATATTATTTATATATCATCTCTCTTAGCCACTGAAATTAAGTTCTGAACTTTCAGCTTTGCATCCCTGGTTTATGTGCCTTTATGTTTTTCTCACCTGGATTAATCTAATACTCTCATAATTGGTTTTCTCCTTTAATTTATGATACGTACTGCCAATTCAGTGTGAAAATGCAATTTCAGTATCTATGATCTCTCTCCAAAAAGCCTACAATGTTAAATTCAATTTGCTTATCATGGCCAACGGCCCTATCACAATATTATTCAGCTTACACCCAAGCTCATATTCTGCAGCCTATGAGATCACCACTCACACTATCTCCTGCAAACATGGTGACAGTATCCAACTACTGGACATTTCTTTCTTTCTTTTTTTTTGCAATACTTTTGTGTGGCCATAAGTTTATTTTTTAATTTCTTATTTAACTTATTGGGATGACATTGATAATGAAGTTATATAGGTTTCAGGTGTTCATTCTATATACATCATCTGTATATCATGTTGTGTGTTCACCACCCAAAGTCAAGTCTTCTGTCACCATTTATACCTTTTACTGTCTCCTACCTCTCCCCACTCCCTTTCCCTCTAGTAATCACCATATGGCTGTCTGTGTCCATGAATTTTATTTCTTTGATAATCCCTTCACCTGTTTAACCCAGGCCCCCACACCTCTCCCTCTGACAGCTGTCAATCTCTTCTTTGCATTTATGAGTCTGTTTCTGTTTTGTTAGTTCACTTTGAGCACTGGATTCCACATGTTAGATCATAGGGTATGGTGTTTCTTAAATGAGCTATTGTCTTGGATCTCTGGCACCATCACTTCCTGTCTGTGAGCTTTTCCACACCATAAACTCTGATTTGTTCTTCAAATTTAGGTAAAATATTACCTTCCTAAAACTCTTAGGTGTGCATTCTCTTCTGGGTTTCCAGGAAGTGCTGTTTGTGTCACTGATGTGATATTTATGGTGCACAGTTCTTCACAGTGAGAGAGAGGTGACATCTCCCTCAGAATACAGTGCATGGGACTGACCATGTCAGAGATGTTAGTGTCTTCTATGTGCATGCAGAACACACTGAGTATACCTTTATTCTAAAGTTAATTAATTGCATTCTTAGTTGGCTCTTGTGACTCTTAGGTCTTGGTCTCTGAACTCAAATACACTGTTTACTTCTTTGTCTATTTATTTACTTATCTATCTTTTTATTTATACATTCATGAAAAGCCTAGGCCTTACACAGAGGAAAGACACAATTTGTTTGGTATTTTTCATTTTTATCTGCAGAAAAATAAAATTTAGAAAATTTCAGATGAGATATTAAATAATTCAAAACTACTATAAAAATTTAAGAGATATTTTATGCTCCTAACTGAGATCATTTGAATATCTATAATGCAAATGAATTTAATGCAAAAAAAAAAGAGAGAGAGAGGAGAGAAAGGAGAAAATACCATCTCAATACTGCCCTATAGAAATCCAGGCAGCTACCAGATTTTTAATTTACCCGTTATGCACCCCTTCACTGCCCTGTGTGTACCATCTACCTGTCCTTTTGCACATGCATTGCCATACTGTATACTTGCAAGTGTGGTCCTTTACTTATTTGACACTATTTTATGAGTTATTCAGCTTGACTGACATAATGAGCATTTTGTGTCCTCATCATTCTCAGCTTACTGGCATCTTCTGTCAGGCATTCTGAATGGTGCAGGAGATGGAGTCATTGCATTCATACATCTGCCTTTATTTTTACATTTAGTGCTTTCCAATTCTTGAATGGTTCTGGCTTATTATCTGTGTCATTCCATACATTACACGTGTTTCAAGTACTCACTTCATTTTTGGTCACTGTCTAAGACACTTATTACTCTTGTCACTCAGAGACAGGGACTACAATGCTGAAGCACTTGTATTATTTCAGTTTGTACCACATATAGAAGCTAGCATACAATGGATTATCTACACCAGCCACTCTTGGCTGGAGAATGAGGCCCCAGAGAGAAAGTGGCACATTTGAACAGAAATAGTGACACTGAAACAATGGCCTGGAATTAGTGAATCTTGTTTTAATAGAGGGAAGAAATGGCATGGAATACATTCTAAATTTATATAAAAATGTGTGTTTCTGGTTTTACATTTCTGACATCTTAATAAAAAATGTACTTTTCCTATTCAGCATGTGAAAAAGCAGTCATTATTCTTCAGAAATAATCCAATCCCTTCTGTTTTTCTTCTTTCCTTTCTTCATCCTTCAATTCTATCTCTTTCTTACTTCCATTCTTTTGCCCTCACACTAAGTTTTATTTCAACTCATTTTTCTTCTTTAATTTTTATATCAAGCATTTAATATTATTTTTGTGTGAAAAATATCATACTGTGACCTGTAGCACATGCTAATTTAAACAAAACTAACCGACAAACAGAAATTTTTTGGCCTTTAAGAACAGCTACCTAGTACACAGGCATATGGGTACAGGTGGATTGCAGGTAGTGTTTTTGGATGAAAAGAGAACAAAAATATAGCTATGATAAGAATCTTCACAGAGAATGGTTAACAAAGGCTTACTATGCATCAATAAATGTTCTAAGCACAGCACATCTCTTATATATTTACATGTCACTATAGAAGTATTTTTTTTAGAACCATTAAAGAGACAAACTGATGGTCACTCAGCCTTACACAAAGAGGGATTACATGTGTTTAGGGATAAGATTGTGAAATGTTTCAGGAACATATCACATTTTATGTGGGACTAAAAGATGGATAAATTTGTGATGAAACAAGTGGTAGGTACGTGAGAACTGCTGCCCAAGCTAGATGGTACATACTTATCACTTGGAAATTTCTTACAGAGATTTGTACACCTCTTTTTTTTTAATTTCAAGGTACATGTATTTTATTAATTATGTTATTTAGGTCTTGCATATTCTCACTTATGTTCTTGCCCTTTTCCTCTCTCATGAACTGATAGATGTGAATTTAAATCTACCAATACTAATCTGTTTTTTTTCCTGTATCTACTTATAATATAATTTCTGCAGCATGGAGGTGATTGCTATGCTATACAGTAATATATCCATAACTGCCATATATTTATATAATTATATTTTATTTTACTCTATAAAATTGGCATTCTCTTCTGTTACTCAATATTTGCTTTAGTATTATCTCTAAGTTATAATTCTTTAGAAAAACATTCTCTGAATTCTTGCATATTCAAAACTGTTTGTATATGATCTAAATTGAAGGACAGATTGCTGGATACAATCCTGGGCTCAGATACTTTTGTTTTTTTGTGGTAACATTTTAAAATCACTTATATTAATATTCAAATACAGTTGTCTCCATTTTCCCACCACCACTTTCCCCATCCCACCCACCCCCACCTTCCACCCTCAACCCTACCCCCTTTTGACTCTCTCCATGGGTCCTTTATACATGTTCTTTGATGACACTTTCCCTTCTTTCCCCCATTATTTTGTTCCCCCTCCTCTCTGGTTATTGTCAGTTTGTTCTTAATTTCAGTGTTTGGTTATATTTTGCTTGCTTATTTGTTTTATTGATTAGGTTCCACTTATAGGTGAGATTATATGGTATATTTTTTTCACTGCCTGACTTATTTCACTTAGCATAATGCTCTCCAGTTACAACCATGCTGTTGTGAGGGTAGGAGCTCCTTCTGTCTTTCTGCTGTGTATTATTCCATTCTGTAAATGTACCATAGTTTTTTGATCCACTCATTTACTGATGGCCACTTAGATTTTTCCAGAACTTGGCTATTGTAAATAGTGCTGCTATGAACATTGGGTGCATGGTTGGGTTTTGTTTTGTTTTTTTTTTAATTGGTGTTTCAGTGTCCTTAGGGTATAATCCCAGCAGTGGAATTGCTGGGTCAAAAGGCAGTTCCTTTTTTAGTTTTCTGAGGAAATTCCATACTGTTTTCTACACCAGCTGCACCAGTGTGAAATTCCACCAACAGTGTACTAGGGTTTCTTTTCTCCAAAACCTCCCTAGCACTTATTGTTTGTTGATTTGGTTATGATGGCCATTCTGACCATCATAAAGTGGTATCTCTTTGTGGTTTTAATTTGCATCTCTGTGATGGCTAGAGATGCAAAGCATCCTTTCATATATATTTGGGTCCTCTATATGCCCTCCTTGGAGAAGTTCAGGTCCTTTGCCCTTTTTTAAAACTAGATTGTGTGTCTTCCTAGTGTAAAGTCATACAAGTTCCTTATATATTTTGGAGATCAAATACTTGTTGAGATAATATTGGCAAATCTATTTTCTTATGCAGCTGATCCCTTTTTCATTTTTCTAATGTTTTCTTCAGCAATGCAGAAGTTTTTAATTTTAATGAAATCCCATTTATTTATTATGTCCTTTATGCCCCTTGTTCTAGGAGACATACCAATGAAAATATTGCTGTGTGCAAAATCTGAGATTTTCCTGTCTACATTCTCCTCTAGGACTTTTATGGTGTTACGAGTTATATTTAAGTCTTTTATCCATCTTGAGTTTATTTTTGTGTATGGTGTAAGTTGTCAGTCAAGTTGAATTTTTTTGCACTTAACTATCCAGATATCCCAACACCATTTGTTGAAGAGGCTATTTTTACCTCATTTTATGCTTCTTCCCACTTTGTCAAATATTAATTGACCATAGGGTTTATTTCAGGGCTCTGTAGTCTCTTTCATTGATTTATGTATCTGTTTTTATGCCACCACAAGGCTGTTTTGACTATGGTGGCCTTGTAATATAGATTGATATCAGGTATGGTGAATCCCCTACTTTGTTCTTCTTTCTCAAAATTGCTTTGGCTATTCGGGGTTGTTTATGTTTCCATACACATTTTTGAAATATTTGTTCTATATCTGTGAAATATGTCATTGGCATTATAATAGGGACTGCATTTTATCTATAAATTGCTTTAGGTCCTATGGACATTTTGATGACGTCAAATCTTCCAATCCATGAACACAGTGTATGCTTCCATTTGTGTCTTCCTTGATTTCTTTCTTTGGTGGTGTGTATTTTTCTGAGTATAGCTCTTTTACCTCCTTGGTTAGGTTTATTCCTAGGTACTTTATTTTTCTTGTTGCTATATCAAATGGGATTTTTTTCCTGATTTCTGTTTCTGATATTTCGTTGTTGGTGTACAAAATGCCTTTGATTTTTGAATACTGACTTTGTATCCTGCTCTTTTGCCGAATTCACATATTAGGTCAAGTAGTTTTTTGGTGGAGTCTATAGGGTTTTCTATGTACACTGTCGTGTCATCTGCAAGCAATAATAGTTTTGCTTCCTCCTTTCCAATCAGTGTGCCTTTTATTTCTTCTTCTTGTCTGATTGATGTGGCAAGGACTTCCAATACTATGTTGAATAGAAGTGGTGAAAGTTGACATCATTGTTTTATTCCTGATCTTAGTGGGAAAGCTTTTAGTTTTTGCCCTTTGAGTGTGATGTTGCCTGTAGTTTCTCCATATGTGGCCTTTATTATGTTGAGGTGTGCTCCCTCTATTCCCACTTTGCTGTGTGTTTTTATCGTAAATGGGTGCTGTACCTTATCAAATGCTTTTTCCACATCTGTTGACATGATCATGTGATTTTTGTGTTGTGTTTATGTAATGTATTATGTTTATTGATTTGTGAGTATTGTACCATCCTTGCATCCCTGGGATGAACCCCACTTAATCATGGTGTATGATGTATTGGCTGTATTGCTGGATGTTGTTTGCCAGTACTTTGCTGAGGATTTTAGTGTGTATGTTCATCAGTAATTTGGCCAATAGTTTTCTTTCTTTGTTGTGTCTTTTTCTAGTTTGGGGATTAGAATTATGCTAGGTTCATAAAAAGAGTTTTGGAGTCTTCCCTCTTCTTGGATTTTTGGGAATAATCTGTGAAGGATAGAGGTTAGTTCTTCCTTAAGTGCTTTGTAAAATTCTCTTGTGAAATGGCCCAGTCCAGGGCTATTGTGTGATGGTTGTTTTTTGATTACTGCTTCAATTTCTTGAATTGTCATTGGTCTCTTCATACTTTCTGCTTCTTCATTCAGTTTTGAAAGATTATATTTTTCTAGAAATATGCCTATCTCACCTAGGTTTTCAAATTTCTTGGCATATAGGTGTTCAGAGTAATTTCTTATAATCCTTTATATTCCTGTGGTATCAGTTGTTATCTCTCCTCTTTAATTTCTGATTTTGTTTATTTGTGTCCTCTCTCATTTTTTCTTGTTGAGTCTGTTTAAAGACTTGACAATTGTGTTTGTCTTTTCAAAGAACCAGCTCCTGAATTTATTGATCCTTAGAATTAACCTTTTAGTCTCTATGCTGTTTAGTACTGCTCTGATGTTGGTTATTCCCTTCCTTCTACTTGCTCTGGGCTTTCTTGGTTCTTGTTCCTCCTGTCCTTGTAGGGTGAGGCTGATTATTTTAAATGTTTCTATTGTTTTTAGGTAGGCCTGTGTTATTATGAACTTCCCTCTCAGGTCTGCCTTTGCTGTGTCCCATATGTTTTGGACTGTTGTGTGTTCATTTTCATTTGTTTCCAGATACTTTGTGATTTCTTCCTTGATCTCATTCTTAACTCATTCATTGTTTAATAGCATGCTATTCAATCTCCATTAGTTTGATTGTTTGTCAATTTTTTCCTTGAGGTTGGTTTCAAGTTTCAATCCCTTGTGATCCAAGAAAATGATTGATATAATTTCATTTTTCTTCAATTTGTGTAGGCTTGCTTTGTGTCCTATCATGTGGCCTGTGGTTGAAAATGTTCCATGTGCATTTAAAAAGAATGTGTATTTTGCTTCTTTGGGATGAAAGGTTCTATATATATATATATCAGTTAAGTCCATTCGATCGAGTGTATTTTTTCAAAGCCACAATATCTTTGTTGATATTTTGTTTGGAAGATATATCCACTTTTGACATTGGGATGTTAAAATTCTCCAGTATAAGTGTGTTGTTATCTGTATCTTTCTCAAAGTCCTCCAAGATTTTCCATATATATTTGGGTGCTTCTATGTTGGGTGCATATATGTTTATAATATATACGTTGTCTTGATGGATTCTTCCCTTTAGTATTATGAATTGCCCTTCTGGGTCTGTCTTTATGGTTTTTTGAAATATATTTTGTCAGATATAAGTATTGCTACTGTGGCTCTTTTTTCTTGTCTGTTTGCTTGGAATTTTTTTTTTTTTCCAGTCCTTCACTTTCAGTCTGTGTAGGTCCTTTGTTCTGAGGTGTTCCCTTGTAGGCAGCATATGACTGGTTCATATGTGCTTAATCATTCAGCTATACTATGTGATTTGATTGGAACATTTAATACATTTACATTTAAGGATATTATTGATAGGGACTTATCCATTGCCATTGTACTCCCTTTGTGCCTGTGTTCATTTCTCTCTCACTGTTTTTCTTCCTCTTCTTAAAGCAGTCCCTTTAGCCTGTCTTGGCAATGCTGGTTTGTTGTAGGTGTATTTTTTAGCTTTCTTTTGTCCTTATTTCACCTTCCATTTCAATTGAGAGCTTTTCTGGTAGAGTAGTCTCAGTTGTAGGCCTTTGCTTTTCATTACTTGGAATATTTCTTGCCGTTCCCTCATGGCCTGTAATGTTTCTGTTGAGAAGTCTGCTGCTAGCTTATTGGGTCTCCCTTGTATTTTACTGCCTATTTCTTCCTTGCTACCTTTAAGATTCTCTCTTTGTCTTGGAATTTTGCCATTTTAATTATGATGTGACTTTGATTGGGCCTCTTTGTGTTCCTTTTGATTAAGACGTTCTGTGCTTCCTGGACTTTTGTGGCTTTTGCTCTCATCAAATTAGGGAAGTTTTCTACCATTATTTGTTCTAACATGTTTTCTATTCCTTTCTCCTCTTCTTCTCCTTCTGGTATCACTATTACAAAGATATTATTCCATTTTATGTTATCCTGCATTTCCCTTAACACTTCAGTTTTTTTAGACTTTTTTCCTTTTTTTGCTCTTTTTGGGAGTTTTTTCTACTTTTTCATCCAGCTCACTGATTCAATCCTCTGCCTCATTGAGCCTGCTTTTGATTCCATCTCCTGTGTTCTTCAATTCAGAAATTGTATTCTTTATTTCTCTTGGCTCCTGTTGATTGTTTCTATGTCCTTTTTATGCTGATATATTTTGCAGTAAGTTCCTCATAGTTTCCCTGTAGTGTTTGGTAATTTGCACTTAACTCTTTGAGCTTCCTTATAAGCATTGTTTGAACTCAATATCTGATAATTGACTTGCCTCTATTTCATTTAGCATTCTTTCTAAGGATTCCTCCTTTCTTTTTGATTGGGGGTAGTTCTGTGTCTTCCCATTATTGGTGGGACTCTTCTTGTTTACTTCTATGTCTTAAATTGTTCTGTTTTGACTTTCTGACCTTTGGTGTGAACTTGTGTTCTAGGAGGCCTGTGAGATTCAGTGGTGCAATCTCTTTGTTCACCTGAACTTGTTGCTGTTGGGATGCCCTTTATGCCTTTTACACTGGTTGTCTGGATGTAATTGGGTTTTGATTGTTGTTGGGTCTTTGTCTGGGGGTCCTTACCTCCAGCTGGTTGACTGTGGGTCACTTTGCCCAGCTTGTCTTGTGTGCAGTTGTGCAGGTGATGTCAGAACAGAACCACAAAGCCCAGGAAGCAAACCCATACTTGCAAATATAACGCCCCCCCCAATCACACTATCAACAGCAAACAAGCCAGTATTAATAAGTGTGTAATGAGATTAAGACTATTATAGGAAAGGATAGTGGATATGATGACCTACTGAAAGAAAAATGATTTTGAGAGAGTAGAGGGAGGAGCACTAATAAGAATTGTGAGTTGGACCAATGGAAAGAGAAACAGTAAAATTTAACTCATAAATAAAATAGGAAATTAAGAATATGGAAGGAGTATGAGAAGGGAAGCATATAATATTAGGTTTATAGATAAATTAAAATATTGTATATTGAAATAAAGTGAGAGAGAGAACAAACAAGAAGGTAAAATAGTAAATAATTAATAAAAATTTGGGAGCCAAATTGGAGAGAAAGATCCACCACAGTACTATCAACCACAAATGATCTAAAATTAATATAAGTGGTATGGGAAAAGAAACAAAGATAAGTCTAAGAGAAGTCTATTTAGAATAATGGGAAGTGATTTTGAAATGCTAGAGGGATAAGGAATACTAAGGTGAGAAAAAAAGCAGGCTAAGAGAGGGAAAAATTAAAATTTGGGATGTAAAGAAAATGACAAAAGAAAAAAGGAGAATAAAGGAAAATAAAAGGACAGGATGACAGAGAAATAGAAGAAAGATAAAAAAGAAAAAAACCAAGACAGTAAAAATTAAAATTTGAGATAAAAAAATAAAGAGTAGGAGAATGGATCAGAAAATTTGATATTCGAAATAGAGATAAAATTGAAAAAAACAGTGCAACAACAACTACCCTACCCACAACCAAGTAGCAAAGTTTGTTAAAGGTGGAAAGAGAATGTGGGCATTTTAAGAGCAGGGAAAAAGTATGTTAGATGACCCTCGACAAGAACATTGGTTTTGTGTGTCTGGATGGAGGAGAAATAGTAAGAGTGTGGAATGGAAAGAAGTTGTAGGTAGACAGAAAACAAAATTTGAAATGAAAATAATGCAAGGAAAGAGGAAGGTAAAATGGGCTAAGAGAAGGGAGGGGCAAAATATGTGAATTGAAATACACTATAGAATAAAACGTAGCAACTTTTGCTGGACAAAATATGAATTTTAAAAAGCTATGCAGGAAATAAAATATCACAAATCATGAAGAAGACCACAGTGGTTTTTTATCTCGGTAGCCTCTTGTATTTATCACTGTTTTTTTTTTTTTTCTTCTTCTTTCTGGATCTGTCTTTGTTGATGTTAGATGTTGACCCCTTCTGACATTAGTCAGTCTGTCCCATACTTCCAGTGATCTGCTGTTACTGGCTGTGTCCTTCAGTTGTTAATCTGGCCACTCAGCACTCAGTAGTCAGGTTTAAGCACTGTAAGGTGGGGCCAAATGCCTCCTGAGGGGACTATTTTTTCCCATCAGGCTGCTGTTCCTCAGAGGGGAGTGTTCTGCCTAAGCAGGATTGTTGCTGTTTATGGGAGTTTGCTCAGCACTGGGATCCTGGTGGCCACTCTTTCAGTTCTTTCCCCAAGGCCTCTATCCCCAATCTCTCCTCAAATCTCTCTAGTCCACTCTGTTCCCCCTTTTCCTGGGATCCACTGTCCCTGGTTCTCTTCTTTAGTTGTTAATCTGGTCACTCTGCACTCAGCATCAGGCTTAAACACCACAGAGACAGGGCTGATACCTTCCGGGGTCAGGGCTATTGTTTCCCCTCAGGGTAAAGCCACTCAGAGGGGAGTGGTCTGCCTGAGCACAATGCTGCTGCCATCAGGGGGAGGTCTCAGCTTCAGGATCCTAGCATCTACTCTCTCCATTCTCCCTCTCCCAGAAGCTTCTATCCCCATTCTGTTCTCAGGCATCACCAGCCCACTCTGCCTCTTCCTTTGCCAGAGCCCAGGGTAAGTGGCTGCAAATGAAAATTTGTGTGTTGGCCCTTGAAATGGCTCTTGCATCTCCAGCCATCTGTCTCTGCAACCCTGCTGCTTTTTTCTGCTGGTTGTTTTCTGTGTACTTTTTGGGCTCTGGTGTTTCAGGCTGGGAATCTTAGCTTGGGCTTTAGACCCCTTTCTTGTCAGGGAGATCAAATTGGCTGCTTAATTATCCCTCTGCCATTGCCATCTGTGGGCACCAAGCCAGCCCTCTCAAATCTCTACCACACTCCTTAAGATTCAGGTTGTACCAAAGATGGTTCTTCTGTCTCTTCAAAGTTATACGGCTTCTCTCTGACTATTGCTCAGTTGTTTGTTCCATATGGTTCCTCTACAATTGAGTTGTAATTTCAGATTGGCCTTGGTAGGGGGTCAATGTGACATCCATTCACTTCTTTGCCATCTTCTCTCTCTGGATCTGTATGCCTCTTAATCAAAATGTTAGGGTGATTCAGTAGTGAGGAGCATAAAGAGAAACCAAAGTATTGTCACATTAACAAATGAGCTCAATAAAGCAAACAAGTCAGTGATGCTTGTAAAACTTTGGTTTAAGCAATAACATGAGATATGACATGGGCTGGAGTTGTGACTAGTTGGAACTGAAGGCTCATAAGTACACATAAAGAAAAAATGGTTTATATATCTGAAAAGATAACTAATGTCAGAGAATGAGGTTCCTGAATAAGGTTAATACTTCTGGTATTTAAAACATTTTTGAGTTCCCAACTGCTATTCAAGGCTTTATGAATCTAGTAATGATCAAGGTAAATATTTCTTTTGTGTAGTCTGCATGCTAGTTTAGACAGATGAACAAGAAATAAAAAATAAGTTTATCTTAGACAATGAGTGCTAAGATTAGGGAAGGCATGGGGTCATCAGGAGAGCAATGTTTTGAGGGACCTTGAAAATGAGAAGGAACTATCCATAAAGATATGGGGCAAGAACATTCCAAGGAGAACAGAAAATACAGAGGTCCCAAAGCAGAGTCTTACTTTACATGTTTCAAGAAAGGAAGGTAATCATGCAATTGGTAATGAGTCACTATGAAATACATTCATGGGGTTGATACAATTGTACTTAGATGTAATATAAAAATTCTAGAGTGTGTGGGGGGTGGTGGAAAAGTATTGCTGAAATTTATTTGTAGCAGCTGAAGTAATAGGTAATACAGTCCTTCCCAAAGCAAATGATCCCATGGATGGCCAAGTTATTGACAAGCATTTTGAGAGAGATTTCGAAGATGGAACTAACAGGTATTTACAACTGAGTAACATGGGCTAGCAGGGTGAAGAGATAGATCAAAACTGGATTAAAAAGTTTAAGTATGTGTAATGCCACTTAACTGTACCATCATGTGAACAAATAAGGCTACTTGAAAAAGGAAACAAATAGGCATTTACACATTTTGTTCTTATTGTTTTCATTTCACCATTTGGGAGTAGAAATGATGCCTTCCACTGTTGATGGGAGTTATTTAAAACCGCTTTAGTTCAGAGAAATTACTTAACATAAATGCCTTTATTAAACAAATCATCATACAATTGTCTGGATACCATATTCATTAGGCTTTACATCTATTTGACCTAAAAGTATACTGAATGGAAAGTTTGAAGTCCTATGTTCTCACTATGTGTCTAGCTCTAGTTGTGCAGTCTTCAGCAATTCCTTTTTGAGATATTCAATTTTCTGATTTAAAAAGGACAGATAAACAAGAACAGGAAAAAGGGAGACAGACTCATAGATAAAAATCAGCCTGACAGCTCTGGGGGTGGGGTGGAGGGATCCAGCTGAAAAGAAATAAAAAAGAGAGAAGGACTTCACATACACTAACGACAGTGTGGTGATTGTGCGGGTCACATGGGTGGGTAGGTGGAGGTGGAAGACTGTATAGAGAGGATAAATAGTGATGGAAAAAATAATGTAAAAAAATTTTAAACAGAAGTCTTGGTTAATTCCAGTTCTAAAAATTTAAAATTTTATTATTATTTTGATATTTTAGTTAACCTATGGAAAGTTTTTTTCTTCTTTAATGTTCTTAGTTATTGAAATCTTTCAACACTGTCCAAAGATACAAAACTAAAAATTAGTATTAATGACAAGGGAAGAGATATTCATGTGGCCATTCATAGACATTTTGACTATTTAAAAATATTCCAATTAATATATAATAAACTTTTATTGCAGGTAATCAGAGTCAAGATATATAATCAAGATCAGTGTCATATTTAACTGCTGTATATGGGCTGCTTATAGCATTCATCATATATTTAAACCAATACTCATTTCCACTGGTGCTATAGACTTAATGTTTTTGTCTCCCCAAAATTTGTATGTTGAAACCGAATCCCCAACATGATAGAATTATGAGGTATGGCACTTTGGATGTGATTAGGTCATGAGGGTAGAGCCTTAATGAATGAAATTAGTGCCCTCATCTATTAAAGAAACCCCAGAGAGCTCCACTCCTGTCCTCTTGTTCACCATATGAAAACACAAGGAGACAGTCCTCTATGAACCAGAAATTGAGCCCTCTCCAGACATTGAGTCTGTCAGATCCTACATCTTCAACTTCTCACCCTGCAGAGCTACGGAAAATAAATTTCTATTGTTTATAAGACTCCCAGATTGTGGTATTCTGGTAAAGCAACTCAAACAGACTAAGACATTGGTTATACCTTTCTTGTAGGTATCAATAGATTGTAGTGACACTATTTTAAAAATGTATTCATTCTTTGAAAATATTAGAAGCAACTATTATGCTTCTAATTGTCAAAGAGCAAGATGGAATATCAAACACACTTTGGTTTGCTTATAATTTCAAAGACTTCAGGTATAAATAATTGTATCACGCTAACACAGGACAAAGAATAACTTCAGTGAATCAGAAAGTTGAGGCTAATTCTTTTTTTTTTTTTTGAGGTTAATTTTAAGCACTTCATCCTCCTAAGGTAAAATAAAGATAATTGTACCTGTCTCCTACCAACTGCACAGTAAAACTGAAAGGATTAACATTAATGATTCAGCTTAGTGTTCTGAGGTCCTCAGAACACAACACTACTAGGTCAAATATGCCATCCTTAATTGGGGCCTGTGGCATATACCTTAACCTTCCTTACCCTTGCTTCCTCATCTGTAAAATGGGAGTTTAATAATCCCCTGACTTATCTAATTACTCTCTATGTAGATTAATTAGTAAATGATGGCTATATACAGCCTGATGGGGATGGGAAGAAGTCACATTACTGACTGAAGAACCCACCATAGGCTCCAGTTTCATGAGTAAATGCTCAGACCTGTATTGCAAAACAGATGTGCCCTACACCATGACAGTTCATGACTATATTGCTCAGTACTCAGCAGTTCAATCTATATGCATATGTATTAAATTCTTAGAAAATTATTTTTAAAATGTCTTACTGCTCATTTGGTATAAATGAAACGTTCTTTTGCTAACTCCAATATATATTTCAACAAGAAAACTGCAAGTTAAATATGATTTCTTGAAAGTTCTCATCACAAGAAAAAATTATAACCACGTACAGTGATAGATATTACCTAGATTTATTTTGGTGATCCTTTTTCAAAATATACAAATATTACATCATTATGTGTTGTATACCTGAAACTAACATAATGTTACATGTCAATTATAACTGAATTAAAATGGTTTCTCTGTATTTTATATTACTAATAATATTTTAATATTTTGTTATCCCACTTCACAAATATTACTATATTACATTTCCAAAACATTCATTCATACTTATATTCATTAATATAAACCAAAGAGTAATAACTATACTAAAAATAAAAATGTAGAAGTTGTATGTACTAACACAATGTTATTCTATAAACAACATATTTTAAGTTTAATTATGAAACATCAAGCAAATAAGAGTACAGAACTAATGGCCACTCATGGATGTACTAACTGACCACATGGAGAAAATGTTTACATTCTGCCATGGTAAATGTTTTCTTTTTGTTTCTTCTTCAAATATACCACTTTTTAAAAACATTTTATTTATTTATTTTTTAGACAGAGGGAAGGGGAGGGAGAAAGAGATGGAGAGAAAAATCAATGTGTGGTTGCCTCTCACACAACCCACTACTGGGAACCTGGCCTGCAACCCAGGCATGTGCCTTAGACTGGGAATCAAACGAGTGACCCTTTGGTTGGCAGGCTGGCACTCAACCCAATGAGCCAAACCAGCCAGGACAAAATATATAACTTTCAAATGAACTTTTCCATATATTAATATGACAAAAACAAGACCTCCATTATTTCCAAATTTTATTTCAAGATCGTTAGACATGTGCAGTCTTGAAAAGGTCTTATTTTTTAAAGAATATTTTATTGATTATGTTATTACAGTTGTTCCATTTTTTTCTCCGCTTTATCCCCCTCTGTCCTGCACCCTCCATCCCTCCAGCATTCTCCCACTTAGTTCATGTCCATGTGTTGTACTTATAAGTTCTTTGGCTTCTCTATTTTCTATATTATTCTTAACCTCACCCCGTCTATTTTGTACCTACCAATTATGCTTCTTATTCCCTATACCATTTCACCCCATTCTTGCCCTCCTCCTCCCCACCCCACATTTTAAGTAATATTATTATTTAGTATATAGGGCATTTGTTTCACTGTTTTCCTGAGATTATACGTCTACAGGAATATAAATTTGTGTTAAAATATCTAGTATAATATCCATAAAGAAGGTCACTGGTTTGATTCCCAGTCAGGGCACATGCATGGGTTGCAGGACAGGTCCCCAGTAGAGGGTGCATGAGAGGCAACCACACACTGATGTTTCTCTCCCTCTCTTTCTCCTTCCCTCCCCCTCCAAAAACAAGTGGAATCTTTATTTAAAAAGCTTTTAAAATTAGATTTTTATTAAGTAGCATTTAAACTTTCTTTTTTTCCTTTTGTTTGTAAGTAAAACAGTCCGTTCATTTTCTCCATTTCAGATGATCATGGTACGTTAGTTAAATTTTGTGGATATTATGAACTGGAGTTTTTGCTTTGCCCAGAGCATAAAATTTTTGGTTTCTGTTAAAAGATTTTTGTTAATCCTTATGGGGATAGATTTACCTAGAATGATATTTGGTTTTTGTTGTACCTTATATGGGTAGATTTACTTGGGATAAAATCTGGTTTCTGCAGATGACCTGTGGTGTTTTAACATTCACAATTAAACCACTTCAAATTACTGTAATTACATCACATTCGCTGCACAAAGTAAGATATTTTTGTTTCCATTTTCTGAGTCCAACAGGCAGGGTAATGAGATAAATTCAGAAGGCAGGGAGGCCTTAATGTTGAATATATTCTTCAACTATTTTTCAGACAGTGTTCAGCTGGTGCTATAAGAATGTTTACTCAGTAAGAGGGGAGAGGGAGGGATAGTGGGGAGAAGGGTTTTCAGAAACTACTATAAAGGACACATGGACAAAACCAAGGGGGAGGGTGGAAGCAGGGGAGGGAGGTGGGTTTGGCTGGGGTGGGGTAGAGGGGAGAAAATGCAGACAAGTGTAATTGAACAACAATAAAATAATTTTTTAAAAAAGAATGTTTACTCAGGGTAAAAAATAAAGTTCCAGTTCTCTACCTGCTTTGTATCCCACAGACCTCAGCAAGAGAAACTTCCCTCACTCAGTTCAACAGCCAGAGTCAGGTAAGAAATAGTCCCTAAAATGCCAGAAAATACACAATACAAACACTTTTTAATTTTATATTCTGTCAAATAAGTAGCTAGAACAATACTGCAAAATAACAAAAAGAAAGATAAAACCAAGTTGTTGCCTAAATCAGAAATATACTTCTATTTAATATTCAACAAATAATATTAAATAAAAAATTAGAACAATTTTAAGATTGCTTTTTACTTCCAAGAATGAGTTGGTCTATTTGATCCACTGACACTTTCATGTTGGTGATTTTTTTTTTCCTAAAGTCAGTATACTAAGATAATTGGTTACAAGAAACAGAAAATGATTCTGATTACCTTAGTGTGTGTGTGTTTGTGTCCCACACACCAGGGTGGATAGTTACAGAATCTAGGGATGGTATACAATGAAGTACTGACAATAGCTTAATAGTCACTCAAAAATATGTTATGTTACTGAACAAGAGCATTTAAATTTGGCAGAGGGATCCAACTATTTTTAGCAATGTGCAAAAAATATTTCAAATTTTTAATAAGCATCTACTGACCTATTTGAGGAATTTTTTTTCTGAAATGAAAGTTTGCCTTTTGTCAGTTTATTTGTTCAGTTCATAGCTACAGAGGTCAAGCTCAGTATTAAACAGCCAAAGTGAATTGAAGTTCCAAATATCAGATCCAGTTATTTTGACTTTGTCACACAACTACAAAATTAGATCAGCTGCATCAGAACTCATCTGTGGGAAATCAACTATATTTGGTATATATTTCACTAAGCTATATTTAGATATAGCTGCAGTGCTTGGC
The DNA here is from genome assembly GCF_022682495.2 of Desmodus rotundus. Taxonomy (NCBI): domain Eukaryota; kingdom Metazoa; phylum Chordata; class Mammalia; order Chiroptera; family Phyllostomidae; genus Desmodus; species Desmodus rotundus. Next base: position 63,181,427 of record NC_071394.1, read on the forward strand.
CTTATTACTAACATGGGCCCCAACTGATCAATACTGTATTTTTTAATGATACATAGAGGTTCTATTTTAAAAATCCCATTACCATTTGTTATTTTCAGAAGTATCTTTTTATTAAAAGCATATGCATCAGACACAGATTGATCTCTTTAAGCAATGCTCTGATGAGTCCCTCTTGTGTTTGCTTGTGGATCCTTGTTATACCTAATGTTTATTCCATCAGTCCTGGAATCATAATTTGTAGCATTTTTGCTGCAGATTTGACACTCTGGTTTCCACTGGGATTTTTATTCTATGTATCTGAAGCTGTCTTTAATCAACTTTGGAAAGTCCATATAATTTCATGTAGCAGACTTTCTGGTTTCCAAGCATTGTTAGGAATCTGTAGCTGTCTCTGCCTCAATTTCTCTCTCTTTATCTCTCTCTCACACACACACCACATGCACACATGCATGTTTCTGTATTTTCCCCTGGGATTTGGGGTGCAGAAATAAAAAGGAGTACTCATGCATATGCATATTTAGTCTATTGTGTTATTCAATTGATTAGTATTTTATGTCAATTAGCAATTTGACTTTTATACTAAAGGTATTTGAAAGTCACAGAGAAATTTTAAGTGTGGAATAGCATGCTCATATATATATATTAGAAACAATTCTGGCAACTTTAAAAGTTATTTGAAAAGCTTCAAGACTACAGAAAGAGAAATAGATAAAAACTCTTTAAATAATTTAAGTGAGAATTATCAGGGAAAATTTAAGCTAGAGTCACTTATAAGGAAGAGAAATAAAAGACAGTGGTTGAATTCACAGGTCTCCATAATTGGGCATAGAAATGAAAGGAGAGGTGGAGTTTGGATGGTTTCTGAGTTTTCATTTTAGGTGAGAGGGTGGTTAGACCTTCCATTTACCATGGTAGAAAATATTAAAAATAAGATCAGCTCAAATTAGGAAGCTAACTTTTTGGTAGACCATATGAATTGCATGGAAGACTCAGGTAAGAGAGCATATATAGATAGAACTCATTATTATTTGGAGGAGTTTGAGATATGAAACGAAGAACTCATATAAAGTTAGAACTCACAATTACTTGGAGGAGTTTGAGAAATGAAAGAAAGACAAGCATTATAACTATTAGCATACACATATTTTATGATATTATATATAAAGAAATACATAGAATTATTATTATACCCCAAAATACCTAATTAATGCTTTCAAATCAGAATTCCAAATTTATACATGAGGTTTAATATTTCTACTGGGTTTTTAATTATATCCAGGAATGGAGTCTTTTTTTTTTCTTTGAGAATAGAAATACTTCCAGAGAAATCTTGCATCCATTATTGCAATTCATACAGAAAGAATACTACCATGTACTACATGAGAAGAGAGACTTGGGGAAAAATATAGAATGTCTATTAAAATGAAACTATAGTATACATTCATTGGTTTTGTCTGTTGTTCATTTGATCAGTGCATCGGTTATCTATTTCTTTAATAAAGCTGCATAAAAAACAACACAAATATCATGGCATATAGCATTAAATAATGTATATTATTTCCCTTTTTTTCAATTTTTCAATTATTTGATTATTTTTCAATTACATTGTCTGCATTTTCTCCCCACACCTCCACCCCACCCCAGTCGAACCCATCTCCCTCCCCTGCCTCCATCCTCCGCCTTGGTTTTGTACATTTGTCCTTCATAGTAGTTCCTGTAAACCCCTCTCCTCAATACCCCCTCCCCTCTACCATATGGTTATTATTAGATTGCTCTTAACTTCAATGTCTCTGGTTATATTTTGTTGGCTTTTTTCTTTTATTGATTATGTTCCAGTTAAAGGTGAGATCATATGGTATTTGTCCCTCACCACCTGGCTTATTTCACTTAGCATAATGCTTTCCAGTTCCATCCAGGCTGTTGCAAAGGGTATAAGCTTCTTCTTTTTCTCTGCTGCATAGAATTCCATTGTGTAAATGTACCATAGTTTTTGGATCCACTCATTTGCTGATGGGCATTTAGGTGGCTTCCAGTACTTGGCTATTGTAAATTGAGCTGCTATGAACATTGGGGTGCATGGGGTCTTTGGATTGGTGTTTCAGGGTTCTTAGGGTATATACAAGCAGTGGAATTGCTGGGTCAAAAGGCAGTTCCATTTTTAGTTTTCTGAGGAAATTCCATACTGCTTTCCACAGTGGCTGCACCACTCTGCAGGCCCACCAACAATGTACTAGGATTCCCATTACGCCGCATCCTCTCCAACATTTGATTGTTGATTTGTTTATGTTGGCCACTCTGACTGGTGTGACATGCTACCTCATTGTGGTTTTAATTTGCATCTCTCTGATGGCTAGTGATGCTGAGCATCTTTTCATATGTCTCTGGGCCCTCTGTATGTCGTCCTTGGAGAAGTGCCTGTTCAAGTCCTTTGCCCATTTTTTAATTGGGTTGTTTGTCTTCCTGGAGTGGAGTCGTGTGAGTTCTTTATATATTTTGCACATCAGACCCTTGTCTCAGGTATCATTGGCAAATATGTTTTCCCATACTGTTGATTTTCTTTTCATTTTAATGCAATTTTCTTTAGCCATGCAGTAGCTTTTTATTTAGATGAGGTCCCATGTGTTTATTCTTTCCTTTATGTCCCTTGATTTAGGGGAAATGTCTGAGATTTTCCTGCCAATGTTTTTCTCTAGGACTTTTATGGTGTTAGAACTTATATTTAGGTCTTTTATCCACCAGAATTTATTTTTCTGTGTACTGTAAGTTGGTGATCAAGTTTCATTTTTTTGCACATACCTGTCCAGATCACCCAACACCGTTTGTTAAAGAGGCTATTTTTGCTCCATTTTATGCTCCTGCCTCCTTTGTCAAATATTAACTGACCATAAAGACTTGGGTTTATTTCTGGGCTCTCTGTTCTGTTCCATTGGTCTATGTGCCTGTTTTTATGCTGGTACAACGCTGTTTTGATGACAGTGGCCTTATAATACAGTTTGATATCAGGTATTGTGATACCTCCTGTTTTGTTCTTTCTCAAAACTCCTGCATCTATTCTGGGGCATTTATGGTTCCATATAAATTCCTGAAGTGTTTGTCCCATATCTGTGAAATATGTCATGGGTACTTTAATAGGGATTGCATTGGGTTTATAAATTGCTTTGGGTAGTATGGCCATTTTGATGATGTTAATTCTTCCAATCCATGAGCATGGCACATGATTCCATTTGTTTGTGTCTTCCTTAATTTCTTTCTTCAATGTTGTGTAGATTCCTGAGTACTGGTTTTTTACCTGCTTGGTTAGGTTTATTCCTAGGTGCTTTATTTTTCTTGTTGCTATATTAAATGGAAGTTTTTTCCTGACTTCTGTTTCTGATGTTTCATTGTTGGTGTTCAAGACTGCCTTTGATTTCTGAGTATTGATTTTGTATCCAGCTGTTTTGCCAAATTCATTTATTAGTTCCAGCAGCTTTTTGGTGGAGTCTATAGGATTTTCCATGTACACTACCATGTCATCTGCAAACAGTGACAGTTTGGTTTCCTACTTTCTAATTTGGATGCCTTTTATTTCTTTTTCTTGTCTGAATGCTGTGGCTAGGACTTCCAATACTATGTTGAATTGGAGTAGTGAGAGAAGGCATCCTTGTCTTGTTCCTGATCTTAGTGGGAAAGCTCTAAGTTTTTGACGATTGAGTATGATGTTGGCTGTAGGTCTCTCATATATGGCCTTTATTATGTTGAGGAATGCTCCCTCTATTCCCACTTTGCTGAGTGTTTTTATCAGAAATGGGTGCTGTGCCTTATCAAATGCTTTTTCCACATCTATTGATATGATCATGTGGTTCTTGTCTTTATTTTTGTTTATGTAATGTATTATTTTTATTGATTTGCAAGTATTGCACCATCTTTGCATCCCTGGGATGAATTCCACTTGATCATGGTGTGTGATCTTTTTAACATATTGCTGGATGCAGTTTACCGACATTCTGTTGAGGATTTTAGCATATATATTGATCAGCAATATTAGCTTGAAGTTTTCTTTCTTTGTTGTGTCATTATCTGGTATTGGGATTAGGATGATGTTGGCTTCATAAAATGAGTTTGGGAGTCTTCCATCCTCTTGAATTTTTTGAAATAATCTCTGGAGGATGGAGGTTAGCTCTCCCTTTAATGCTCTGTAGAATTCTCCTGTGAAACCATGTGGTCCAGGACTCTTGTGTGTTGGACACTTTTGGATTACCGTTGCAATTTCATCACGTGTTATTGTTGTATTCAGGCTTTCTGCTTCTTCTTCACTGAGTTTTGGAAGGTTACATTTTTCTAGAAATGTGTCCATTTCATCTAGGTTATCACATTTCTTGGCATATAGTTCTTCATAGTAATTTCTTATAATCCTTTGTATTTCTGTGGTATCAGTTGCAGTCTGTCCTCTTTCATTTCTGATTGTGTTTATTTGGGTCCTCTTTTTTTCTTGATGAGCCTGCTTAACGGCTTGTTTATTTTGTTTATCTTTTCAAAGAACCAGCTCCTGGATTCGTTGATCCTTACAATTGTGCTTTTAGTCTCTATGTCATTTAACTCTGCTCTGATCTTGGTTATTTCCTTCCTTCTGCTTGCTCTGGCCTGTCTTTGTTGTTGTTCCTGAAGTTCTTGTAGGTGTAGGGTTAGGTTATTTATTTGAAATGTTTCTACTCTATTTAGGTAGGCCTGTATCACTATGAACTTCCCTCTGAGGACTGCCTTTGCTGTGTCCTATAGGTTTTGGATTGTTGTGAGTTCAGTTTCATTTGTTTCCAGAAACTTTTTGGTTTCCTCCCTAATCCCATTCTTCACCCATTCATTGTTTAATAACATGCTGTACAATATCCATGTTTTTTAGTGTTTTGGGGTTTTCCCTTGAGGTTTTATGCTAGTTTCAGTCCTTTGTGGACACAGAATATGCTTCATATGATTTCAACTTTCTTGAACTTTTTGAGGCTTATTTTGTGCCCTGTCATGTGGTTTATCTTTGAAAATGTTCTATGTGCATTTGAAAAATAATTTACATTTTGCTTCTTTGGGATGAAAGGCTCTATATATATCACTAAAGTTCATTTAATCTAGGGCATTACTCATGCCACAATATCTTTGTTAATATTTTGTGTAGAAGATCTGTCCATCTTTCACTGTGGGGTGTTAAAATCCCCTACTATAATTGTGTTGCTGTTAATATCTTTTTGAAGTCCTCCAAGATTTTCTTTACGTATTTGGGTGCTCCTATGTTGCGTGCATATATATTTACAATGTTTATGTCTTCTTGGTGGATTCTTCCTTTGAGTACTATAAAATGACCTTCTGGGTCTCTCTTGGTGGTCCTTTTTTGGAAGTATATTTTGTGTGATATAAGTATTGCTACCCCTGTTTTTTTTTTTCCTGTCCGTTTGCTTGGAAAATTTGTTTCCAGCCCTTCACTTTCAGTCTGTGTAGGTTTTTTTTTTGTTCTGAGGTGGGTCTCTTGTAGGCAGCATATGTTTGGGTCATGCTTTCTTACCCATTCAGCTATCCTATGTCTTTTGATTGGAGCATTTAATCCATTTACGTTTAAGGTTATTATTGATAGGTAGTTATTCATTGCCATTTTTTCCTACCTGTGTTCCTCTCTCTTTCTCTTTTCCTTCCTTTCCTTAAAGCAGTTCCTTTAGCATCTCTTGCAGAGCTGGTTTGGTGGAGGTATATTCTTTTAGACTTCTTTTATCTGGGAAACTCCTCATTTGGCCTTCTGTCTTGATTGAGAGCCTTGTGGGGTAAAGTAGTCTTGGTTTAGGGCCTCTGTTTCTCATTACTTGGAATATTTTTTGCCATTTTCTTCTGGCTTGGAGCGTTTCCATTGAGAAGTGAGCTGCTAACCTTATTGGGGCTCCCTGGTATGTTACTTCCTTTTTCTCCCTTGCTGCCTTTAAGAGTCTTTCTTTCTCTTGGAATTTTGACATTGTAATTTTAATTATGATTTATGATTTAATTTTAATTATGATGTGCCTTGCAGTGGGCCTCTTTGGGTTCCTCTTGCTTGGGACTCTCTGTGTTTCCTGGATTTGTGTGAGTTTTTCTCTCATCAAATCAGGGAAATTTTACATGATTACTTTTTCAACCGGTTTTCTATCCCTTGTTCTTCCTTTTCTCCTTTTGGTATCCCTATTATACAGATATTATTACTTTTCATGTTGTCCTGCATTTTTCTTATCCCCTCTTCATTCTTTCTGAGCCTCTTTTCCTTTTCTTGCTCATTCTGGGTGTTTTTTTTTTTTTTTTTTCCCTAGCTTATCCACCAGGCCGCTGCTCCAATCCTCTGCTTCATCGAGCCTGCTTTTGATTTTTTTATACTGTGTTCTTCAGTTCATAAATTATATTCTTCATTTCCTCTTGGCTCTTGTTGATAGTTTCTATTTCCTTTTTTCATGTTTATATAGTTTGCAGTGAATTCATTTTAGTTTCCCTGTAGTTTTTGGTAATTCCGTGTGAGGTCTTGAAGCTTCCTTATAACCAATTCTTTGAACTCATCTGATAGTTGACTTGCCTCTTTTTCATTTAGCACCGTTTGTGAGACTCCTCCTTTCCTTTTATTTGGGGCTTGTTTCTTTGTCTTCCCATTGTTTGTGAGACTCTCCCTGTTAGCCTCTGCTTCTTAAGTTGCTGTGTTGTGACCACTTGGATTTATGTTGTAAACTTCTGTGGTAGAATACCTGTGAGATTCAATGGTACAGTCTCCTTGATCTCCCAAGCTTACTGGTCTTGGGCTTTGGTTTATGTTGGCTCTGTGTATGTCTCTGGTTTTATGTTGTTTTTGGGTCTTTCTTTCGTGGGTCCTTCCCACCAGTTGGTTCTTTGAGGGTCAGTCTGCCCCCCACATCTTGTTTTCTGCTCTGCAAGTATGGGCAGGTTGTTTTGGAGCTAGGTCTTCCATGTGTACAAGGTTTTGAGGCTTTTTCTCTTGCTCTTTTTCAGCTGTTTGTTCTGAGTAATTTCTTCTCTCTTTAATTGTATTTCCAGATAGGTCTTGGTTTGAGTTAGTGTGACTTCCATTCCCTCCTTCACTTTCTTCTGTTCTTATCTGTTGGTGGTTCCTTTGTTGGTTGGTTTCCTCTGCCAGGAGGTATCCTGGTGTTCACAGCTTTTACCTACCCTTTTTTTTTTTTTTTCATTGGTTGTAGGGGGAAGGCAAAATGGTTTAAGACAGAAGGAGTGCATTCTATGATATTTAAATTACTAGCCCTTAGAGAAGAGATAAGAAATCCTTTGGATATTTATAGTGTTGACCATGATAATTCACCCACCTAGCCACTTTTTAGAAAGGATGGAAAGAAGATAGGACTCTTGTTGTTTGGGAGGAGGGGTTGAGGATTGTGAGTTGGATATAGAAAGGTGTGAGCTTGTGGGAGGTCTGATTATGAGGTAAAGTGAGAGTGAAGGGTAGAAAATAGGTGTAATGTGTGAGAGAATAGAGTTAACCACACCAGTAATAAAGTTCAGGAAACAGTAAAGTGGGCTGAGATCTGGGAGGGTGTGCTGTGTAGTGTTTACAAATGTATGAAGCAGCTATTATTTACAATAGTAATGGAGCAAGAATCATATGACAGAATCTATGTGATCTGGATAACTAGAATAGGGAGTATAGGTCCTAGAGTAGTGTGCTAATGGAACGCAGGTGAAGTGAAAGACAGTTAGTTAACAATACACTATGAAAGAGAGAACAAGGGGAAATCAGTCAAACAATGCAAATTAACCAAACAAAGAAGACTAAACAGAAAGAAGAGAAATACAAAAATACTAATAAAATGAGTGATGTAAGAATAATGAAAAAAATAATAATACAAATATACAATAACTTGCAAGTTCTCTGGAATAGCAAAGTGAAATTTGTTTCACTGTCTCCGCTGTTGAGATGCCCCTCTTTGAGCCCAACTCTGGTCTTTTCACAGTTCCAGGTGTTAATGTCTCACTCGTGGGGATTTAAAAAAGAAAGAAAGAAAATGACAGAAGGAAGAAGAGATATAAAGGGAGAGAAGGAAGGATTAGAACAGGAAAGCAGGAAAGAGAGGAAGAAGGTGTTAAAAGAAAGAAAATAATAATAAAATAATAATAATAATTACTTTAAAAAAGACAAAAAAAAGCCTGCTGGCTTCAAACTGGCCAAACCAGTTTTGCTGGTCTTTTTGTCTGTGGCCAACTCAGGGGTCCCAGTCCAGCTCTTCTCTGTTCCTGACCAGCACTAGGGCAGCCTCTGGCCCAGTTCTCCAGTGGCCCTGGACCCACAGGTTCGGCAACTCAACCTCCTCTATGAGTTTGCATGCACAGGAAGGGGGCCTTCCTTAATTTGCACTGTCCTCGGTGCCTGTGGTCTCAGGTCCCTCTGAGTTGCACTATCTCCGTGCTTCGGATTTGGGCTTATTGCCCCACACACCTCTGTGGGAGCGCTGGGTGGGCCACTGGGTGGAGAGGAGATGAGCTGCTGCTGCAGAATTCCCCAAAGTGCCCCTGAGGGTTTTTTTCTTATTGAGAAAATCCTCCTGCTCAATCCTGCTGCTCCATACAAGGAAGGCCTATCCTTTCACACAGTCCACCTCTCCAGCTAGACCGGGACTGTCTGGGTCAGGGCCCAACATGGCCCAACTCTCAACTCTCCCTGGCCGGTGCCCACGTTCTCCGTGTGTTTACCACACTTCATCCTTATTCCCCTCCCTGCGACCTCAAGCAACCAGGTCTCTCTCAGTTCTGCTCACGCCTTGTTCAGCAGGGGAGGGAGGCTTTAACTGGCTCTCTCCCAGGAGTCTTGCGGCAGCTGGGAAAGCATGGGCCTGGGGATGCAGTTGCTCTGGTCCCCACGCTGGTCCCAGGGATCTTTTTATCCTGGAACAATCCCCTTACCATCTGTTATTTCAGTGTCCTCTATACTTTTTGGTCTCCTATCTTCATAAACGCTGGGGTACTGTTGGCTGTTTGCTTTGTTCCTCAGATCGGCTAGTGTTTCACCCATGTTCAGGGGGAATTGGACCTTGCCCCCACCTATCTGGCCACCATCTTAAGCCTCTCCTATTATTTCCTTTCTTTATGTATATGAATCTATGGGTCAGCTGAGCCATTCTGCTGACATGGGCCTGGTTTGACTGATCTCAGCCAGGTTTGTTGTTGGGTCGTTCATCAATAAGTGAGTCAGCTGGGTGTGGCCTGGGCTAAAATGGCCTCAAATGTATCATTACAAACCTCCTCCATGCATCCATCATATTATTCTAACATTCTGGCCCAGACATTTCCCATAGCAATTACAAGGAGAGAAGCAAAGTAAAAATGTGTCAGTTTTTCAAACCTCTGTTTCAGTCAAAATTGTGGACTTTAATATTGATTGATGCACATGTTAAATATTGAACACATGTGACAGTGAGGAATCATTATGAGAAGACACTAGCAAGTAGCACAGAAGCAAGGTATGAATAACGAGGGAAGTTAATATAATAAGTCTGCTACCCACAAGGGACCTTGCATATATCAGCAATAGTACAAATAAAGTGTTCAGAGGCCTGTGAAAAACACAGATGATCAAATAATTATCTTAAGCAACCATAAGTAATAATGAAGTCATTACCACCATCTGTAAAAAAAAACATTTACAGCTAATGCATTAAAAAATGACATACCCATTTGACCCAAATCTCATTTTTATGAATATTTATTTTTATAAATAAAGACTAATGAAATCTGTAGAGGGCACAAAGATTCAGCTAGAAAAACTAATCTACACCTATGTTTTAATTTTTAAAAGAGAAAAATAACATTCATAGTAGTGGCTTGATTACTGTTTTGATTAAATAAATTATGGTATGTACATTGTGAAAGTCCCTGAGGACTAAAAATTGTCCACTCTGATCCTTGCAAGGTCTTACTTGCTGACTGCTTTTCCCACCTCTCTGTTTAAACCCAAATTGAACAACCAATGGCAGAACTGCTGTGACCACAGTCCCCATATCCTGTCCCACAACTAGTCCCACTTGACCTTCAACAATGTGTCTTGTAAGATCTTTACTAAAGGAAACAAATTGTTTTATAAAGGAAAATCTCTAGAAAATCTTTAGATCTTTACTAAAGGAAACAAAAGGAAAACATTTAGGTCCCAATGTTTTCATTGATATGTCTCCTAGAGCAAGGGACATAAAGGAAAGAATAAACAAATGGGACCTCATCAAAATAAAAAGTTTCCGCAAAGCTAAAGAAAACTGTACTAACATGAAAAGAGAATCAACTGTATGGGGAAACATATTTGCCAATGATACCTCAGACAAGGGTTTGATGTTCAAAATATATAAAGAACTAACATGATTCCACTGTAGGAAGACAAAAAGCCCAATTAAAAAATGGGCAAAGGACTTGAACAGACACTTCTCCAAGGAGGACTTACAAAGGGTCCAGAGACATGAAAACATGCTCAGCATCACTAGCCCTCAGAGAGATGCAAAGTAAAACCACAATGAGGTACCATCTCACACCAGTCAGAATGGCATCATAAACAAATCAACAAACAACAAGTGTTGGAGAGGATGTGGAGAAAAGGGAACCCTAGGGCTCTGTTGGTGGGATTGCAGACTGGTGCAGCCACTATGGAAAACAGTATAGAATTTCTTCAGAAAACTAAAAATGGAACTGCCTTTTGACCCAACAATTCCACTGCAGAGATTATGCCCTAAGAACCCTGAAACACCAGTTTAAAAGTACCTGTGCACTCCAGTGTTCATAGCAGCACAACTCACAATAGCCAAGTGCTGGAAGCAACCTAAGTGCCCATGAGTAAGTGAATGGGTCAAAAACCTATGGTACATTTACATGGTGGAATACTATGCAGCAGAAAGAAGGAGTTCCTACCCTTCATGACAGCATTGATAGATCTGGAGTACATTATGCCAAGTGATATAAGCCAGGTGGTAAAAGACAAATACCATATGATCTCACCTATAAATGGAACCTAATCAACAATACAAACAAACAAGCAAAATATAACCAGAGATATTGAAATTAAGAACATATTGACAGTACCCAGAGGGGAGGTGGGAGAGGATAATGGGGGGAAAAAGGGGAAATGCTTTCAGGAACATGTACAAAGGACCCTTGGACAAAACCAAAGTGGGGTAGGATCAAGGGTGGGGAATTGGGATGGCCAGGGTGGATGCAAATGTTGGGGTTAAAATGGATACAACAATTAAATTATACATACATACATACATACATATATATATATATAATTATATATGTCATATAACATATAAATTACATATGTGTGTATATATGTATTTAAAAAAAGAAAACCAGAAAAAAAGAAATAAAGCATGTTAGTGTAAAAAAAAAGAAATATGATCTGATTGTATTTTTAAATTGGTTGGTAAGAATATTTATGTAAATAAAATATATAGTGATATATGTGTATTATTTATGTGTTATTATTAATATGTCATAGATGTCAGTAAGGTTGTATATGAAAAAGTATCCTTCAGTGATTATCTAAAGGATAACAGGTGATTTTTTTCATTTTTCATTTGTGGAATTTCTAAGTATTTTTAAGGACATAGCATATTTTACAATTTATCACACACATTTATAGAGTCATATATTTTGAATGCATAAAACAGTTTTAATTTAAAAAATCTCCTTAGAGCATCAAGTTTTATGATCAGATATTATCATGTATATGTACATAGATCTTTACAATATAATTCATAAATAAATGAATGATTAAAAATAAACAGAAATGACTAATCCAAAGTATTTAAAACACAAGCATTATATCACAGGTAACTTTGCAAGTTTACATTCCTAAAGTTAAGATTCAATAATGCTTTTTTTTTTTTCATGATAGGGGTCAAGCCCAAACAGTTTTTATATGGTGTTGATTCACATTTGATATCAGCATACCTTTTATCTTTTAGACTTATATCAGAATGTTAAAATGTTAGTTTTTATTGAACTAGTAGAAGAAAATATTGTTTCTGTATTTTCAAGAAAACAATTTTTTAAAAATGAGAAAAATTACATCCACAATTGTAGATTGAGTCACATGATGAGCAGCATTCTCTCCAAATTAATCAATTTCTATATAACCTATCACAGGCAAGTACATATTCAATTGGATGTATAATGATACATTAATAAAATTCTTGCAATCATAATGTTAATCATGGCAATATCCTCTAAGACCACACTTTACCGGTTTCTATAGCCTAACTGAATGCATAGAAATAAAAGCTATATCTTTCATTTCAGACATATGAAAATATAATATAATCACACAGTTAAATTAATGGAATAAAAGAATTGAGTCTCTGTAAGTATGTGCTACGGAAACTATTAGCCACATGCAGCTACTCAAAGCTTGAATGTAGCTTGTATGACTGAAGAACAGAATTTTTTATTTTAAAAATTAACTAAAATTTAAGCAATCACATGGACTAGGAGCTTCCAGATAGGGAGGTTCTATAGTTACACTGTGATCTATTGGGTTAGAATCTACATCCCCAACTCAGCCTCTTTCTTTGATTTGGTGATAAACTGGGTTTAAAAGAAACTAAAGGTAATGACTTTTCTATTGTTGTATTGTTTAGTCATGCTAGTAATCTACACATGTATCAGCCACCTTTAAAAAGTGCCTTGGACCTTAATGTCACTTGCATCAAAGCAAAACTAGGAGATCTAAGCAGCTAGATAAATACTAACCCTGGCCTGGCTGTTGATGAAGTCTGAGACCTTTTTAGATATCTTTATGCTAATTTACTATCTGAATATTATATTTTAAACTATTCAAGTTTAAATGATAAGTTATGTTAGTCTTGTTCACTCTTAAATTATCACTCAATAGCACTTGCCTTAGACAATCTGGCTTCAGAGCTCTGCCCTCAGTTAGAAATGCTTGTTTATTTGAGAGCCCTTGGCAAAACTGAAGCCAGAAATAAGATGGACTGCTATGTTTGGACTTACAAATTAAAACATATTTCAAATGCTTTCCAAACAAGTAGTCTCCACATGCTCAGGACCTTGATTACCTCATTTTGCAGTAAGAGAGCAGGAAATTTAAGCTGGATCATTGTCACTCACACCCTGAACATCTTGACCCTTAATAGCTGATCTAAGAGAAAAAATAATTATATCATGCTAAGTATTGGTTAACTTTTTATTTTCCTTGATATTTTATTTTTCTCAACCTGCCATTTCCTTCACTAATATCTGAAGATATTTGAAATGACACTGAAGTCAAACTTGTAGTCAGGTTAAATAAAAGTTTCTTTTAGGTATGTTTTGTGAAATAAGGTATAGGTACTGCATTTTCATTAAGCTGTGGAAGACTTTGGTTGTAAATTCATTTAGTTCTGTTGTGAGCCTTCTAAATTTATTCTTTAATTCAGAAGTGAAGGTACTACCACCACCAATGATTAATATTTTATAATATGATTACTATTTTCTTTTCTTTTGAAAACATTTGCAAACTCCAGAAATGCACATACTCCATTTCATTTTATATCTTTACATTCTTTCTTGCATTTTGTTGTTGTTATTGTTGTTGTTGTTGTTGTTCTAAATTCAGGTTTTATTCACTATTGTAACCAAACTATTTTTACATTACTTCACTCCCCAAAGGCTAGTTCATGAACAAGTCTCATCAGCTGACTTGATATCTTTAAACTTAAGAAGCCACTGAAACAAATAAAATCAACAGAAATATTATAATTTAACAAATGAAAATATAATTATATATATATTTATATCTAATAGGTATTATATAATATTCATTATGGTATAATTGTATTGAGAGTACTAATGCAGTTTATTATAAAGTAATTAGTTAGAACTATATATTAACTTGAAAAGATGACTATGATATATATTAAATAAGAAAAATGAGAGTCAAAGAAATTATCATGTTTTTGTAAAGAACAATAAACATCATATATGTGTATGGCTAAGTGTCTAGAGGACACCATTTTACATATTTCTTTAATATATTTGCATTATTGCAAATTGTATAACGAATACTAACTACTTCTACTTTTGGAATTAAAAAATAATTAAAAAGCAGTAAGAGTAATGAATGTAACCATTTTTCCAAAGGCTTAGAGTTTCTCCACTCTTTAACTCAATTTACTTTATAGCTTTTTTCCAGCTTTCTTGTGATCTCCACTCAGAAATCATAAATCTTCTTCACTGAGTATAACAAGCCTCAGATAGAGAAAGGGGCTGGGTGAGGACCTCTTCATCTTATTCTCTCTTACTCTTTCTTGTGGTCCAACTCACACTCAGCTGAGGCCACTAATCTTCCTCAGCTAACATAGCACCTGTATGGAAATACAATATTTTTATTTTGCTTTAGTGGCTCTTATACCACAGAGTATGTTAAAAGAGTGATTGAGAAATACTTGTTTCATTTTCAATTTATTATAGAAATGCTAATGTATTTTATAGAACAGTAAAATCTATTATTATGGGTTCAAATCAAGCTCAACTTTGCATGTTTTTCTTTCTTTCATCTTTCTTTCTTTCTTTCTTTCTTTCTTTCTTTCTTTCTTTCTTTCTTTCTTTCTTTCTTTCCTTTTTTTTTTGACAGCCAAAGTGCTATAAAAATATGAAATGAAGTGAAGGGATTAGTCAAACAACATATATTCATGACCCATAGACACAGACAATAGTGTGGTGATGGTCAGAGGGAAGGGGACTGGGGACTGGCTGGAGGTGGGCAAAGGGAGGAGAAATGGGGATGTCTGTAATAGTGTCAACAATAAAAATAAAGTAAAAAAAAAAAAAGAAAACAATTTTGAATCTCCAGATACATATGTCAACAACAATAACAATAAAACCCCAAAAGACCCTTCTTAAAAATGAGAGTTTTATCGATATATGGTTTGAAAACCAGAGAATATAGCCTTTGGAATAAACCAAAAGTGTGCTCCATTGCAGGGGAGGTAAGAAAGGGAATTTTTAAATATTTTACAGTTGTTCCTATTATTTTCCCCTCCCCCCACCTTTATCCAGCTCACCTCCCACTTCCATAGTCAATCCCACTCCATTGTCCATGTCCATGGGTCTTTTGTATATGTTCCTTGACCAATCCCCTCACCATCCTTCTTTCTTTTTCTTAAAATTTTATTGCATTTTCCCCATTACCATTTAGTCCCCTTATTCCCCACTCTCCCCTGCAATCACCCCACTGTTGTCCATGTCAATGAGTCCTTTTCTTTTTGCTCAATCCCTCCACACCCTAACCTCAACTCTGCCTCTTAATAGTTCTAAACTGGGAAGTTGTTCTTATCTAAAAAGTAAAGATGATAATAGACCTTTTCCTCCAGACACAATAAAGTAATACATAAAATATTTGGCATGTTATAGGAGCTCAACCAACTATTCATTTTATTTACTTGCAAACTTTTTGAACTTACTTAATATCAATTATTTGATATTCGACCTAGATTTACTCATTCATAAATGAATTAACCCAAAGAGAAAATTGGTACTGAATTTTAGAAAGAGGACATATAAACAAATTCTATTCATCTGCTGTATCAAGAGCTTTGTCAAAAACTATTTTAAAGTATTTATTTTCTCTATGATACTCCTGTCCTTTGCTTTAGTAATTCCCATACACAAGGTCTAGGAATCCAATCATTGAGCATATAAATTATCCTCTACACATGCACTGGTATTTAGTTTCTTTAATTTTCCTTTCCTACTCTTCAGGATAACATAATTGTATATTGCTACAGGTTCTAACAAGAGATAGGAAAACAACCTTAGATGCATAGATACCAAGAGTACAAAGAATATTAGTGTCTTTCCTAACTCATGCTTTGAGGGGACAAAAGGCTGCTGAAACCAATCTGTGTATCAAGGGAATTAGAATTTCTGAGGCTGCCTGTGTACCCAAGATGCCTGGCACCATAGAAATCACCTTTTCCAAAAATACTTGAACTGAGAAAAGGGATGTGGGCTGTCTAAACTTACACCAGAGATTGTACAAGAACTCCAATTTGATAATGCATAATGAGAGAATCTGACTAATTTTACTAAATAAGCTGTCTCTTGAGAGAACAAAGAAAGAACACATTTTCCTGAGAAATATAAGATCAGAATATAGAGTTGATTTGTCTTCTTCGTTATTTTCAACAACCAAAGGCAGTCTAGGCAGGCATCATTCTAAAAGGACAATCACTGTCTCTGGTTATATTTTGCTTGCTTTTTTCTTCTATTGATTATGTTCCAGTTAAAGGTGAGATCATATGGTATTTGTCCCTCACCGCCTGGCTTATTTCACTTAGCATAATGCTTTCCAGTTCCATCCATGCTGTTGCAAAGGGTGTAAGATCCTTCTTTCTCTCTGCTGCACAGAATTCCATTGTGTAAATATACCATAGTTTTTGGATCCACTTGTTTGCTGATGGGCACTTAGGTTGCTTCTAGTACTTGGCTATTGTAAATTGAGCTGCTATGAACATTGGGGTGCACAGGTTCCTGTGGATTGGTGTTTCAGGGTTCTTAGGGTATAATCCCAGCAGCGGAATTGCTGGGTCAAAGGGCAGTTTCATTTTTAGTTTTCTGAGGAAATTCCATACTGTTTCCCACAGTGGCCTCACCAGTCTGCATTCCCACCAACAGTGTACTAGGGTTCCTTTTTCTCCGCATCCTCTCCAACATTTGTTTGTTGATTTCTTTATGTTGGCCACTCTGACTGGTGTGAGATGGTAACTCATTGTGGTTTTAACAGGAGGGAAATAACCAAGATCAAAGCGGAGTTAAATGACATAGAGCCTAAAGCAGAATTCTAAGGATCAATGAATCCAGGAGCTGGTTCTTTGAAAAGATAAACAAAATCAACAAGCCTTTAAGTAGGCTCATCATGAAAAAAAGAGAGGATCCAAATAAACACAATTAGAAATGAAAGAGGAGAGATTACAACTGACACCACAGAAATACAAAGGATTGTAAGAAATTACTATGAAGAACTGTATGCCAAGAAATTTGAAAACCTAGGTGAAATGGACACATTTCTGTCCCATTTGTGAAATGGACACAAATGGGCACACAAGAAATATATAATCTTCCAAAACTGAATGAAGAAGAAGCAGAAAGCCTGAACAGACCAATAACAGCAGACGAAATTGAAGCAGTCATCAAAAAACTCCCAACACAAAAAAGCCCTGGACCAGATGGTTTCACAGGAGAATTCTACAAAGCATTGAAGGAAGAGCTAACCCCTATCCTTCACAGACTATTTGAAAAATTCCAAACTGATGGAAGACTCCCTAACTCTTTTTATGAAGCCAGCACCATCCTAATTCCAAAACCAGATAAAGACACAAGAAAGAAAGAAAACTTCAGGCCAATATTGCTGATGAACATAGACGCTAAAATTCTCAACAAAATATTGGCAAACCGCATCCAGAAATACATTAAAAAGATCATACACCATGACCAAGTGGGATTCATCCCAGGGATGCAAGGATGGTACAATATCCATGTGTTCTTTATACATGGTAATTGATGACCGTTTCCCCTTTTTTCCCATTATCCCCTCTGGTTACTGTCAGTTTGTTCTTAATTCCAATGTCTCTAGTTATATTTTGCTTGCTCTTTTGTTGATTAGGTTCCACTATAGGTGAGATCATGGAATTTAACATTTGCGTGTTCTTCAAGTAGCTTTTTGAATTGCAATACCTTCATCTTCTGAAAGTAGTTTTCACCCTAGAAAATAAAATTACTCAATGAGTTCCAGGGACAGCAATGTGCACCAGACCTCATACCAATGAGGCATTGGAGGTAAGATCTCAGGGGAGAAGGAATTAGAGAAAATGATATTTTTCAACCTCCATAGGAAGTTCTGTGCAGATCCCTCCCTGACTATATACAAGGGACATTATCTAGAATCAACACACTAAAATTTAAAAAATTGACCACAGTGTAAAGTAGCACTCACATCCTTAGCATAGCCTCTCATCATCACATAAGTGAGACCAACCAGACTAGCTCTGCAAGTGCTCTGGGAACTCAATCACTGTTAGAACCATAGCCCACATGTGTAGGCCATGTCTTGTGTATAAACCTAAGCAAGGTGGTCATCTGCTAAAATACAATGTTTAAATAAAATGTATACTCCCATAAATAACACCCCAAATAGAATACAACTAAAATTACTCACTGATCATAATAAAAAAAAAAAACCCTAGGAAAATTGAATTCGAATAATGGAAGATAAGCAACAGATACTGACACTGACATGATACAGATGTTGCAATTATCTGAAAAAGATTTTGATAAGTAATCACCAAAGTACTTCAGTGGAACAGATGAAACAGAAACAAATCATAAAATGGTGACACAATCCCCAGAACATCAATAATTATTTTAAGTGAAAATGATCTAAATAAACCAATTAAAATGTTTATACAGTAGATTTTAAAAAATGATCCATATATATTGTGTTTAGGAAACTCATTTCAACCATAAAGATATATCATAGGTTGGTTAAATGTGCAAAAATGGAAAATCGCATACTGTGCAAACATAAATTTTTAAAAAGCAAAAGTAACTGTTAATATCAGATAAATTAGACTTCAATACAAAGGAAATGAGCAGGAACAAAGAGGGAAAATGCATAATAAAATTTCAGTCCTCCAGGAACACATAGTGATTCTAAATGTGTGTACATAAAAAAATGATCTTAAATATGTGATGTGAAAACTGATAAAACTGCAAGGAGAAATAGAGAAATCTAACATTACAGTTGGTAACTTCAATAACTTCCTATCTACAACTGATAGAGCCACATGACAGAAAACATATAGAGAGGAACTCAAAAACAGCATCACCATATGATCTGATAGATATGCACAGAGCACTCCACTCAACATCAGAAGAATGAACATTCTTCTCAAGGTCACATGGAATATTCACAAAAATAGATCACATTCTGAGCTATGAAACACAACTTAACAAATTAAAAATAATTAAAATCATATAAAATATGTTCTTAAAAAGTGACTAAAGCCAGATTAGTTTCAGAAAAAACAAGTAACTGAAAGATACCCCCTAAAACTGAAAATCACCAGCCAGACTCTTCAGGAAAAACAAAAGAACAACCAAAAAACAAAAGAAAGAAAGAAAAAGGAAGGAAGGGAGTGGGGGAGGAAGGGAAGGAGGAAGGGAGGGAGGGAGGGAGGGAGGGAGGGAGGAGGGAAGGAAGAAAGGAAAAGGAAAACATATCACCAATATACAGAATGGGAGAGGTGATATGATCACAGAGTCTGCACATGTAGAAAGGAAAATAAAGGAATATTATGAACAACTTTAAGTGGTGATGAAATGGGTACAACCTTGAAAGACACAAATTACCCAAATATTAGCTACATAAGTAGTAAATGAATTAAGTTTGAAGTCAAACATGTTTTTACAAAGAAAACAGCCCCAAATGTTTCACTGGAGAATTCTACCAGATATTTCCAGAATATGAATTAATGTATTGAATATAATGTTACCCAACTAATAATATGAAACCAGAATTGCTTTAATAGCAAAACCATATAGTCTGGCTCTTGGAAAATGGTGGAGGAGTGAATGAAAGTCACACTAACCTCCTCCCAGGACCAATCTGGAATTACAACTAAATTGTGGAGAAATTACCCAGAACAAATAACTGAGCAATAGGAAGAGAAAAGCTTTATAAGTTCAGACAGACAGAAAAATCAGCTTCAGCACAACCTGACTGGTAAGGATTGAGGTAGAGAATCAAGATTGCTGGCTGGGCACCCACAGGTTGAAGTGCCAGAGAGATAATTAAGCAGCTGATTGGATCCCCATGAGAAGAATGGAGTCAAAACCGTAAGTTAAGATTCCCAGCCAAGAGCACCAGAGCCCAAAAAATACACAGATAACAAGCAGAGGTGAAAAGCAACAGGGTGGTTCTCTGCCAGAGATGGACAGATAGAGATACAAAGAGCAATTTAAAGGGCCAACACACACATTTTCATTTGCAGCCACTTACCCTGGGCTCCAGAAAAGGGGATTCAGAGTTGGCTGGAGACCTCTGCGGAGAGACTGAGGACAGAAGTTTTGGGGAAAGAACTAAGAGAGTAGATGTGGGATCCTGGTGCTGAATCATCTCCCATATGGCAGCAGCCATTGTGGTTAGGAAGACCACTTCCCTGAGCAACAGCAGCCTGAGGGAAAACAATAGCCCCCACCCCAGGAGGGACTATGCCCTGGCCCGGTGGTGCTTAAACTGACTGCTGAGCGCAGAGTGACTAGATTAACAACTGAAGAAGTCAGCCACACATAGTAGATCTCTGGCAAAGGTGGGGCAGAGTGGACTACAGACACTTGAGAAGAGGCTGGAGACAGAGGCTTTGGGGAGAGAATTGAAAGAGTAGCCACCAGGATCCTGGGGCTGAGTCAAGCCCCATAAGGAAGCAGCCATCTGCTCAGGCAGACAACCCCTTCCCAGCAGCAGCAGCCTGAGGGGAAACAATAGTCCTTACCCCAGGATGGATTCTGCCCTGCCAGAAGGTGCTTAAACATGATTGCTGAGCACTGAGTGACTAGATTAACAACTGAAGGAGACAGCCAAAGACAGTAGATCCCTGGAAGTGTCATTGCTGCCTAAGATCAGATGGGGTCAACGTCTGACATCACCAGAGGAGGATCGAGAAAGAAAAAAAGAAAAACAAACAATGGTAAATGCCAGAGGCTATATAGACAAAATCCACTCTGGTCCTCTTCAGGATTTGCAATATTTTCTTTCCTACATAGCTTTTTAACATTCATTTCTTGTCCAGCAAGTCTGTGCATCTTAAGTCACTAGATTTTATACTATAGTCTATTTCAATTCACATGTGTTGCCTCTCCCATCTCTTAGCCCATTTTACCTTTTTCTTTCCTCTCATTATTTCATTTTAAATTTTGTTTTCTCTCTTGCTACAATTTATTTCCATTCCACACTCATACTATTTCTCTTGCATCCAGACACACAAAACCAATTTTCTTGTCAATGGTTTCACATGCTTTTTCCACACTCTTAAAACACCCACATTCTCTCTTCACCTATAGCAATATTTGATAGTTGCTTATGGGTAGAGGAGTAGTTGTATTTTTTCAATTTTATCTCTAGATCTTCACTAGTTTTGTATTTCAAATATCAAATTTTACTGATCCCCTCTCCTACTCTCTTTTCTCAACTCAAATTTTTAATTTTGCCGTCAGCCTGTTTTTTTTTTCTTTTTTTTTCTACTTTTCTTTCATCCTTTCCTTTTATTTTATCTTATTCTCAGATTTTTTCTTATTTATTTTTCCTTTCATCTCAAATTTTAATTTTTCCCTGTCTTAAGCTGGTTTTTATTCTACCTTCACAGTATTCCCTCTCCCTCTTATCATTTTAAAATCACTTTCCATTCCTCTAGACATCTCTTAAGCTTTTCTTTGTTTCTTTTTTCTTATCCCCATACCACCAATAGTAGTTTTAGCTCATTTGTTGCTGATAGCGCTGTGGTGCATCTTTCTCTCCAATTTGTTTCCAATATTTCTATTATTTATTTCCTTTTTTCTTTCCATTTTCTCTCTCAATTTATTTCATTTTCTTTTATTTTAATTTCTGTTTAAACAAATACTAAATGCCTCCCTTCTCATACTCCATTCCACATTCTTCATTCCTTTTTTTATTCATGAGGTTAATTTTACTATCTCTCATCATATTGCTCCAACTCCCACCTTTTATTACTGCTCCTCCATCTATCCTCTCAAATTCATTTTTCTTTCAGTAGGTCATCTCATATTCACTCTTTTTTCTTATAATAGTCTTTCTTAATCTGTTTACACCCTTATTAATACTGTGCCATTTGTTGTTGATAGAGGGATTGCAGAAGGGAATTATTTTCTCAGATTTGGGTTTGTTTCCTGGCTTGTAGGTTTTGTTCCAGCAGCACCTGCACAACAGCACACAAAATGTGGTGGGCAGAGTGACCCTCAGTCAACCATCTGGAGGGAAGGACTTACCAAAGAAAAATCCAACAATAATCAAGACCCAATTACATCCGAAGAATCAACATAAAGGTCATAAGGAGCATCCCAACAGCATCTAATTCAGGAGATCAAGGGGACTAAATCCTTGGATCTCACAGGTCTACTATGACAGAAGTTCACACCACAAAGTCAGGATGTTAAAACAGATCAATTTAAGAAGTGGAAGCAAACAAAAAGAGTCCCACAAATAATGGGAAGACAAAGAAACAATGCCCAATAAAAAGGATAGGAGGAATCATCAGAAAGAGTGCTAAATGAAATAGAGGCAAGTAAACTGTAAGGTACTGAGTTCAAAACAATGGTTATGCCCTACCTGGTGTGGCTCAGTGGGTTAAGTGCTGCCCTGTGAACCAAAGGTTCACCAGTTCCATTCTCAGTCAGGGCACATGCCTGGGTTGCGGGCCAGGTCCCCAACAGGGGGCACATGAGATGCAACCACACATTGATGTTTCTCTCCTTCTCTTTCTCCTTCCTTTCTCCTCTCTCTAAAAATAAATAAAATAAAAACAAAAACAAACAATGGTTATAAGGAAGCTCAAAGAGCTCAGTGTGAATTACTAAAAACTACAGGGAAACTGCAAGGAACTTACTGCAAAATATGTCAGCATGAAAAAGGACACAGATACAACCAACAAGTGCCAACAGGAAATGAAGAATAGAATTTCTGAATTGAAAAACGCAGTAGAAGGAATAAAAAGCAGGCTCAATGAAGCAGAGGACTGAATCAGTAAGCTTGAGCACAAGGTAGAAAAAGCTCCTAAAAAGAGCAGAAAAAGGAAAAAAGACTCAAAAAGAATGAAGAGGGGTAAGGGAATAGCAGGACAATATGAAACATAATAATATCCTTGTAATAGGGATACCAGAAGGAGAAAAAGAGGAGCAAGGGATAGAAAACCTGTTTGAAAAAGTAATGATGGAAAACTTCCTTAATTCAAAGAAAAAGTCAAACAAGTCTAGGAAAACAAAGGGTCCCAATCAAGAGGAACACAAAGAGGCCCACTGAAAGACACATAATTAAAATGGCTAAATTCAAATATCAAGAGAGAATCTTAAAGGCAGAAAGGGAAAAACAGGAACTAACATACAAGGGAGACTCGATAAGGCTAGAAGCTCACATCTCAACTAAAAGCCAGAAGACAGTGGTAAGAAATATCCCAAGTGATGAAAAGCAAAGGCCTACAACCAAGACTACTCTACCCAGCAAGGATCTCAATTAAAATGGAAAGCAAAAAAAGGAGCTTCCCCAACAAAAGAAGGCTAAAAAATACACCTCCACCAAACCAGCACTGCAAGATATGGTAAAGGGACTGCATTAAGGAGATGAAGGAAAAGAGTGAGAGAAAGAGGAACACAAGTACAAAGAGAGTAAAATGGCAAAATAAATATCTATCAGTAATAACCATAATGTAAATAGATTAAATGCTTCAATCAAAAGACATAGGGAAGATGAATGGAGAAGAAAACATGACCAGCACATGTGCTGTCTACAAGAGACACACCTCAGAACAAAAGGCCTACACAGACTAAAAGTGAAGGGCTGGAAAAAAATATTCCAAGCAAATGAACAGGAAGAAAAAGCTGAGGTAGGAATACTTTTATCAGAAAAAATAAACTTCAAAACACAGTCTATAAAAAGAGACACCGAAGGACACTTCATAATACTCAAGGGAAGAGTATATCAGGAAAACATAAACATTATAAACATATATACACCCAACATAGGAGTACAAAAATATATAAGGAAAATCATGGAGGACTTCAAGAAAGATATAGATAGCAACATAATTATCGTAGGGGATTTTAAGAACCCACTGAAACAATTGGTTAGATATTCCAAACAAAATATCAACAAGGATATTGTGGAACTGAATAACATTTAAATCAAATGAACTTAACTGATTTTATTTATATATATAAACATTCACTCCAAAGAAGCAAAATACACATTTTTTTCAAGTTCACATGGAATATTTTCAATGATAGACCACATGATAGGACATAACACAATCCTCAACAAATTCAAGAATATTGAAATCATGTCAAGCATTTTCTCAGATCACAAGGGCTTGAAATTTTAAACCAACCTCAAGGAAAAAAATTAAAACTATTCTAACTCATAGAGACTGTATAGCCTGCAATTAAACAATAAATGGGTTAATAATGAGATCAAAGAAGAAATCAAAAAGTTTCTGGACACAAATGAAAATGAACACAAATGAACACAGTCTAAACCTATGGGACACAGTGAAGTGAGACTTGAGAGGGAAGTGCAGAGTCTACTGAATACAGGCCTACTGAAAAAAAGATAGAAACTTCAAATGAACCACCTAAGCCTACATCTACAAAAACTGGATGAACAACAACAAATAATGTACAGACTGAGGAGAAGGAAGGAAATAATCAATATCAGAGCAGAATTAAATGACATAGAGACTAAGAGAACAATTAAAAGGATCAAGAAATCCAGGAGATGGTTATTTGAAAAGATAAACAAAATGGACAAGCTTTTATCCAGATTCATCAAGGAAAAAAGAGAAAAGACCCAAAGAAATAAAATCAGAAATGAAACAGGAGAAATTACAACTGATACCACAGAAATACAAGGATTGTATGAAATTACTATATGCCAAGAAATTTAAACACCTGGGTGAAATGTATAAATTTCTAGAAAAAATATAATATTCCAAAAGTGAATCAAGAAGAAACAGAAAGCCTGAACAGATCTATAACAATGGATGAAAGTGAAGCAGTAATCAAATATTCCCAACACACAAAAGCCCTGGACTGAATGGAGTCACAGGAGAATTTTACAAAACATTTAAGGAAGAGCTAACCCCTATCTTCCTCAGACTCTTCCAAAAATTCAAGAATAGGGAAGACAACCAAACTCTTTTAAAGAGTCCATCATCATCTTAATCTCAAAACCCAATAAAGATACAACAACAACAACAACAATAAAATACAGGCCAATATCACTGATGAACATAGATGCTAAAGTCTTCAACAAAATTTTGGAAAACCACATCTCACATTACATAAAACAGATGATAAACCATGATCAAGTGGGATTCATCCCAGGGATGGAAGGATGGTCCAATATTTGGAAATCAATAAATGAATCACATCACATAAACAAAAGGAAAAAGAAAAATGGCACGATCATATCAATAGATAAAGAAAAAGCATTTGATAAGGTACACCACCCCTCTAATAAAAAAACACTCAGAAAAGTGGAAGTAGAGAGTATACCTCAACATGGTAAGGGCCATATATGAAATACCTATAGCCAACATCATAGTCAATGGAAAACACTAAAAGCTTTCTCATTAAGATCAGGAACAAGACAAGGATATCTGCTTTTATCACTTTTATTCGACATAGTATTGGAAGTCCTAGTCGCATGAATTGGACAAGAAAAAGAAATAAAAAGCATCAAAGTAGGAAAGGGGGAATCAAAACTGTAATTGTTTACAAATGACATGATAGTGTACATAGAAAATCCTATAGACTCCCCCCCCCAAAATACTTGACCTACTAAGTGAATTTGGCAAAGTAGAGGAATCCAAAGTTAATATTCAGTAATTGAAGGCATTTGTGTACACCAACAATGAAATATCAAAAACAAAAATCAGGGAGAAAAATCTCATGTGCTATAGCAACAAGAAAAATAAATTACCTATGAAAAAACATAACCAAGGAGGTAAAAGACATGTACTCAGAAAACTACACAACACTGAAGAAAGAAGTTAAGGAGGATAGAAATACATGGAACAATATACCATGTTCATGGATTGGAAGAATTATCATCATCAAAATGTCCATGCTACCCAAATCAATTAATAGATTCAATGCAATCCCTATTAAAATACCGATGACATATTTCACAGGTATAGAATGAACATTTCAGAAGTTCATACAAAACTATAAGCCATGAATAGCAACAGCAATTTTAAGAAAGAAAAACAAAGTGCTTCTTTGTTCTTCGAAGAACAAAGAAGTACACACATATATATGTATATGTGTACATATACATATGTACACACCATACCTGACATCAATACCTGATACCATACAAGGGAACACCATACCTGACATCAATAAATTATTACATGGCCACTGTAATCAAAACAGTCTGGTACTGGCATAATAACACACACATAGATCAATGGAAAAGAATAGAGATCCCAGAAATAAACCCATGTCTCTATGGTCAATTGATATTGGAAAAAGGTGACAGAAGAATAAAATGAAGTAAAAATAGCCTCTTCCACAAATGGTGTTGGGAAATTGGGACAGCTACATGCAAAAAAAAAAAAAAAAGAAAAAGAAAAAGAAACTTGACTACCAACTTAAACCATGCACAAAAATGACCTCCGAATGGATAAAAAACTTAAATATAAGTTGCCATACCATAAAAGTCCTAAAGGAGAACATACACAGAAAAATCTCATATATTCCACTCAGTAATTTTTACCAATATGTCCCCTAGAGCAAGCAACATATAGAAAAGAATAAACAAATAGGACTTCATCAAAATAAAAAGCTTCTTCCCAGCTAAAGAAAACATCAGCAATATTAAAAGGGAACCAACCATACAGGAAATATATATTTGGCAACAATATCTTACACAAGGGTTTCATCCCCCAAATATATAAAGAAATCACATGAGTCCACCCCAGGAAGACAAAAAAAAAAATTCAATTAAAAAATGGGCAACAGAACTGAACAGACACTTTTCCAAAGAGGACATACAGAGGGCCCATAGACGCATAAAAGGATGTTCAGCATCACTAGCCATCAGAGAGATGCAAATTAAAACCACAGTGAGATACCGCTTCACACTGGTCAAAATGTCCATCATAAACATCAACAAACAACAAGTGCTTGAAAGCTTTAGAAAAAGGAAACCCTAATACATTGTTGGAAATGCAGAATGGTGCAGCCATTGTGGAAAACAGTATGAAATTTCCTCAAAAAACTAAAAATGGAACTGCCTTTTGACCTGGCAATTTGACTGCTGGGACTATACCCTAAGAATCCGGAAACATCAGTTCAAAAGAGTCTATGCACCCCAATGTTCACAGCAGCACAATTTGCAATAATCAAGTGCTGGAAGTAACTTAGGTGCCCATTAGTAAAGGAGTGGTTCAAAAAACTGTGATACTATGCCTGGCCAAGGTGAAGGCATAGGTAGTTAAACTTTGCCTCTTCTCACAACCAAAATAAGGACAACAACAAATTTTAAAACAAAAGGTAACCAGAACTGCCAGAAAATTGAATGGTATGAAAGTCTGACAACCAAGAAGTTAAAAAGGAAACATTCATCCAGACAAGAAGGAGGGGTGGAGATGGGAAGCCAAGGTAGAGAGGACTCATGGCAAGGTGCACCTGAAAGACTGGGACAGGCTACAGTGGCAGGTGGTAGACCTGGCAAGGTGGAGGCTGGTGGAGCAGGTGGTCCCACATTTGCATGCAGATAAACCAGGAGGAGCAACTGGGTACCAAGACAGACCACGCAACCCAGGATTCCAGTGTGGGGAAATAAAACTTCACAACCTCCGACTGAATAAAACCTGTAGGGGTTGAGGCATCAGGAGAAATGCTGGGCTTCATGGGAGAGTTCATTGGAGAGACCCACAGAGTCCTAGAACATACACAAACCCACCCACTCAGGTTCAGCACAAGAAGGGCCCAATTTGCTTGTGGGTATTAGAAAAAGTGACTGAAAGGTGGCCCAAAGCTGAGCAAACATCATCGTTCCCTCTTGGACCACTCCCACACATATGGCACCACGAAGCACCTATGTGGGTTGCCCCACCCTGGGGGAAACACAAGGCTCTGTCCCTTATTGAATAACAGCCATGCTGAAACAAAAAAAATATGGCCGAATGAAAGACCAGATCAAAGCTCCAGAAAAAATACAACTAGGTGATAAAGAGATAGCCAATCTGTCAGATCCGTAGTTCAAAATACTGGTAATCAGGATGCTGACAGAAATGGTATAGAATGGTAGCAAAATAGAGGAAAAAGTGAAGGCTATGAAAAGTGAAATAAAGGAAAATGTACAGGGAATCAACAGTGACAGGAAGGAAACCAGGACTCAAATCAACAATTTGGAAGAAAAGGAAGAAATAATCATCCAACCAAACAGAATGAATTAACAAGAATTAAAAAAAAAAAAAATTGAAGAGAAGCTTAGGAACCTCTGGGACAATTTTAAATGTTCCAACATCCGAGTAATAGGGTTTCCTGAAGAAGAAGAGGAAGAGCAAGAAATTGAAAACTTATTTGAAAAAATAATAAAGGAGAACTTCCCCAGTCTTGCAAAGGAAATAGACTTCCAGGAAGTGTAGGAAGCTCAGAGAGTCCCAAAGAAATTGCATCCAAGGAAGTACACACCAAGGCACATCATAATTGTATTGCACAAGATTAAGATAAGGAGAGAATCTTAAAAGCAGCAAGAGAAAAAGAGACAGTTACCTACAAAGGAGTGCCCATAAGACTATCAGCTGATTTCTCAAAAGAAACCTTGCAGGCAAGAAGGTGCTGGAAAGAAGTATTTGAAGTCATGAAAGGCAAGGACCTACATCCAAGATTACTCTATCCAGCAAAGCTATCAATTAGAATGGAAGGGCAGATAAAGTGTTTCCCAGATAAGGTCAAGTTAAAGGAGTTCATCATCACCAAGCCATTATTATAGGAAATTGTTAAAGGGACTTATCTAAGAAAAAGAAGTTGATCAAAAATACAAATGTAAAATGGCAATAAACTCACAAATATCAACAATCGAACCTAAAAAACAAAAACAAATACAAACTAAGCAAACTAGAACAGGAACAGATTCACAGAAATAGAGATCACTTGAAGGATTATCAGTGGGGAGGGGGAGTAGGTAGAATGGGGGGAAAGATTTAGGGAATAAGAAGCAGAAATGGTAGGTACAAAATAGACAGAGGGAGGTTAAGAATAGTATGGTGATTGGAGAAGCCAAAGAACTTATATGTATGTCCCATGGTCATGAACTAAGGTGAGGAAATGATGTTAGGAGGTGGGGTACAGTGTAGACAAGAATAAAGGGTAGAAAAAAATGGGACAACTGTAACAGTATAATCAATAAAATATATTTAAAAAAACTGTAGTACATTTACACAATGGAATACTACATATTAGAAAGAAAGAAAGAGCTCCTAACCTTTGCTACAGCATGGGTGGACTGGAGAGCATCCAAAGTTAAGTAAGCCAGAAGTGAAAGACAAATACCATATAATCTCACCTATGTGTGGAACCTAATCAATAAAACAATCAAGCAAAATATAAACAGAGACTTTGAAATAAAGAACAAACTGACATAACAGAAGGGAAGGGTTGAGGGGTATAATAGGGGAAAGAAGGGAAGTGGTTGTCAAGGAACATGTATAAAGGACCCATGAACAAAGCCCAAGGGGGAAGGATTGTGAGTGGGACATGTGAGTGGGTGAGGCAGGGGAAAGTGGTAATAGGAAAATAGAGACAACCGTACTTGAACACTCTTAAAAAAAAAAGAAAGAAAAAGCAAAACCATACATTCTGATGTATTTCTAAATATAGGTGCAGAAATTATTAAGAAAAACTTCACCAACTTAATTGATAAACCAAAAGTGAAAGTATATCATAAGTGGAGTTTACTAAAATATTCAGAGTTTGATTTAAAAATTAAAAAGCCAACAAAATTAATATGCCATATTAATAAACTAAGAAGTAAAAAATATATATGGTCACCTCAATAGATGCAAAATCATAGAAAAATTCCATATCTATTTCTTATAAAACTATTCTTGGAGTATAAGTAAAGCAAGGAATTTCCTATATCTGAGAAATGAGAGGAAATGGGGGCATTGATAATAATATTAACAAGAAAAAATAAGTAAAAAATAAATAAAAACAAGAGAGCCTGCAGTTACTATCATGCCTAGTTGTACACAACTGAATGAATGTTTTCCTCTTAAAGTCAAGAAAAAAATCAAGGATATCCATTCTTATCACTTCTACTACTTCTAACATTGTACAGGCCATCTAGACAGTCTAGCTAGGCAAGAAATTGAAAAGGAGAAAGCAAACTGCTCTTATTTGCAGAATGCATGATCATCTATAAAGAATATCCAACAAAATCTTCAGTAAATCTCTTAGGATTAATAATTGAATTTAGAGAAAGATACAAAACTGACATACACATATCAGTTGCATTTTTATATATTAATGATAGTCAATCAGAAACTAGAATAAAAATATTTTAAATGACATTAAAATGTAAAATATGAAGAAAGTATGACCTTATTTAAAGTATAAAGACTACAATTGTTTTTAATTGCAAGAAATCAGTGAATATTTTTATTATGAGTCCTTTGTGAGAAAGTTTCTACAGGACAAACTTCAGCCAACTAGAAGATGATTAGGAAAACCACAGGCAAAGAACCTAGTGATTCTATTTAATTATAAAAAAAGATGAGAGAACCAAGATGGCGGCGTAGGTAGACACACTGTGCCTCCTCGAACAACCAGAACTGATGGAAAGTCAAACAGCAAGGGGGTCCGACACCAAGGAAATACAGGATGGGCATTCATCCAGACCAGTAGGGGGGGCGGAGGCGGGCACAGGGGTGGAGAGGACTCACGTGGCTGTGGCGGACCCAGACTGGCGGAGTGTGGGACTAACGGCGCAGGCAGTCTGACCACTAGCGGCCACTGCGGCCCCACACTGGAGCACAGATGAACGGAGAGGGCCTGACTCAGACTGGCGGAGAGCCGGGCAGGCTGAGCAATGGGTAGCACCCCACAGCCCCATATTCGTGCATAGATAAACCCGGCGAACCGAGGGGAGAGAAGCAGACCACGCAACCCGGGGCTCCAGCTCAGGGAAATAAAGCCTCAAACCTCTGATTGAAAATGCCCGTGGGGGTTGGGGCGGCAGCAGGAGAGACTCCCAGCCTCACAGGAGAGGTTGTTGGAGAGACCCACAGGGGCCTAGAGCGTGCACAGGCCCACCCACTCGGGAACCAGCACCAGAGGGGCCCAGTTTGATTGTGGGTATCGGAATGAAAGATTGAAATCGGAGGAGAGTGAGGCAGGCGCCATTGCTCCCTATCGGCCCCTCCCCCACTTACAGTGTCACAGCCCAGCGCCAAGCATTACCCCGCCCCAGTGAACACCTAAGGCTCCGCCCCTTAAAGTAATAGACCACAAGACAAAAAAAAGAAATGGCCCAAATGACAGAACACTTCAAAGCTCCAGAAAAAACACAACTAAGTGAGGAAGAGATAGCCAGCCTATCGGATGCACAGTTCAAAACACTGGTTATCAAGATGCTCACAGAATTGGTTCAATCTATTCAAAAACCAGATGAAAAAATGAAGCCTATGCTAAGAGAAACAAAGGAAAATGTACAGGGAACCAATAGTGATGCGAAGGAAACTGGGACTCAAATCAATGGTATGGACCAGAAGGAAGAAAGAAACATCCAACCAGAAAAGAATGAAGAAACAAGAACTCGGAAAAATGAGGAGAGGCTTGGAAACCTCCAGGACATCTCGAAACGTTCCAACGTCCGAATTATAGGGGTGCCAGAAGGAGAAGAGGAAGAACAAAAAATTGAAAACTTATTTGAACAAATAATGAAGGACAACTTCCCTAATCTGGCAAAGGAAATAGACTTCCAGGAAGTCCAGGAAGCTCAGAGAGCCCCAAAGAAGCTGGACCCAAGGAGGAACACACCAAGGCACATCATCATTACATTACCCAAGATTAAACGCAAGGACCTACATCCAAGATTACTGTATCCAGCAAAGCTATCATTTAGAATGGAAGGGAAGATAAAGTGCTTCTCAGATAAGGTCAAGTTAAAGAAGTTCATCATCACTAAGCCCTTATTATATGAAATGTTAAAGGGAGTTACCTAAGAAAAAGAAGATAAAAAATAGGAACACTAAAAATGGCAGCAAACTCAGTTATTAACTACCACACCTAAAACAAAAACAAGAGCAAACTAGGCAAACAACTAGAACAGGAACAGAACCATAGAGAAGGAGATCACAGGGAGGGTTGTCAATAGGGGAGTGGGAGGTGGAGAGGGGGGTAAAGGTACAGAGAATAAGTAGCATACATGATAGGTGGAAAATAGACTGGGGGAGGGTAAAAATAGTGTAGGAAATGTAGAAGCCAAAGAACTTATAAGTATGACCCATGGACATGAACTATAGGGGGGAATGTGGGAGGGAGGGGGTAGGCAGGATGGAGTGGAGTGGGGGGGATGGGACAACTGTAATAGCATAATCAATAAATATATTTAAAAAACAATTTCAAAGTAAAAAAATAAAAATAAAATAAAAAAGACAAAAATATATGTGTGAACTAGGGTCACAAAGCACAGGTAAAAATTATTTCTGTAACAATGTAGAAATAATATAAACACAAAACAAAAGAGAAGTCATTACATAACAGCTGACAAATCAAATGACAGAAACATGATCCTGTCTGTCTTACAAGGACAAATACTAAGATGGGTGTTACTGTCTAAAACTGGGTGGTAGCAGAAGGAGAAAAAATAAATGAATATCATATCTAAACATATAATAACAAATTTATAGTTATATGTAGATATATAGGAATCTGACAAAATTTTTCCACATTCTGTACTCTAAAAACTAAAAAATATTGCTGAGAATCAAAATACTAAGTAAGTACACAGATGTAATGTGTCCATAGATCAGACAATTATGAAGATGTTAATTCTCCCTCAAATTTCTTTGTAGATCTATGGTTTTAATACAATCCTGACCAAACTTCCATCAGGCATTTTGGTAATAGTTCACAAGGTGATACAAACATTCATTTGGAAATAAAAAGAACCTAGACTAGACAAAATGACTGAGAAAAAACAATGTTGGAGAATATACACAACTTGACTTCAAAAACTATTATAAAGCTACAGCCATTAGGACATTGTGATTGGTACAAAAATAAACTAAAATCAATGAAACAGAACATTGAGTTCAAAAATAAACCCACACAAATTTGTATAATTTTTGACAAATATATAAAGGCTGGGGATAACAGTTGTACATATGGTGTTAGAACAATCATATATTTATATGTACACACACACAAAAGTTGACATACACTTTATACTATATGAAAAATTAAATAATAATTGACCTTAGATCTAAATATAAATGCTAAAACTATAAAACTTATAGAAGGAAAGAAATTAGAAAACCTTTTTTTAAACAAAATATTTCTTAGATACAATATCAAATGTGGATCTATAAGAATATATTAAAAAAAACTGGTATTGAATAAAATTAAGCACTTCTACTTTTAGAAAACCCTCTCTTAAGAGAATAAAAAGAAAAAAAACAAGCCACCAACTGGAAGGAGATGTTTGAAAATTACAAATTTCATAAAGGTGTTGTATTCTGAATATTTTGAAAATTCTTAGAACTTAATAATAAGAAAATAAACAACCTAATTTTAAAAATAATAAATATTTGAATAGATACCTCATTTCTAATCAATATGGATGGCAAAGAAGCAAGAAAAAAGATGTTCAGCATCATTAGTCACTAGGGAAATGCAAATTAAAACCACGATAAGATATTACTATATATTTAACATTAGAATGTCTAGCATTAAAGAAATTGAATCTCCCAAAGGCATAGAGAAAATGAGAATCTGACACACAACTGATGAGAATGTAGAAAGATGCAACCACTTTGTAAAACAGTCTGAGTCTGGCAAATTCTTAAAATGTTCAACATAATCTACCACATAATCCAAAAATTCCACTCATATTTATTCACCCAAGAAAAACAGAAGTATACATCCTTTCAAAGACAAAAATGAATGCTCATAGCAGCTTTATATGCAATAACAAAAACACTGGGAGCAGTTCAAATCTTCAACATGTTAATGAATAAACAAAATGTGATCATCATATCATGAAATATTATTCTGAAATATAAAGAAATGTAAAATATTCATAAATTTATTAATATAAACAAATCTCAAAAATGTTCTGAGTGAAATAATCTAGATAAGAAATAGTAAAGATTTTATGATTATGTGTATGTAAAATTCTAAACAATGACAGAAAGCAGATTAGCAGTTGCTAACGTTATGGGGAGAAAGGGTCAGGGAGATAGGATTTTAAAAGGACATAAAGAATCTTTTGGATGATGGTTTCATTATCTGTATTATGGTGTTGGTTTAATAGGTGTACATATGTAACAAGTTATCAAATAATATTTTAAATATGTGTAGCTTATTATATATCAATTATACCCCAATATAATGTTAAAATAAAACAAGTTATAAGGTGAAACTTCAAGCATGTATAGACCAAATTAAGGCAGGTCAAATTGATTTGTAAGAGATGGTACAAATTTTTCAAAACTCTCTGTCAATGATCAACATGACTATGTGAAAATAGAAGTGTCATGGAATACCAGTGGCACTCCAGTATGGCAGATGACAATAGTAAGTCTCAGCAAGAACAGCTAAAGCCCTGAGGCTGGCAATGCTAGTTTGTCAAGCTTATATAAAAAGCTTGAGTTAGTTTCACATCAAAGTTGTCATTATCCAGTTTAAAAAAGCCCAGACTTATTTCCTACCAATCCATTTTAACAGTGATCAATGAATAAATCTGTTAGAGGAAGATTTTTTTTATTATTCCCAAATTTAATGGGTAGTATGCTCTTAATATACTTATTGTTTTTGAAGCCTAATAGTTTATTTTAATTGATAATTAATTACAAGTCCAATGACATTTGAATTATTTTAATTAAACATTTTTTTATTGCTGTTCAATTACAGTTGTCTGCATTTTCTCCCCACCCCTCCACCCCACCCCAGCCAAACCCACCTCCCTCCCCTGCCTCCACCCTCCCCCTTGGTTTTGTACATGTGCCCTTTATAGAGTTCCTCAAAACCCCTCTCCCCACTATCCCCTCCTCACTCCCCTCTGGTTAATGTTAGATTGCTCTTAACTTCAATGTCTCTGGTTATATTTTGTTTGCTTTTTTCTTTTGTTGATTATGTTCCAGTTAAAAGTGAGATCATATGGTATTTGTCCCTCACCACCTGCCTTATTTCACTTAGCATAATGCTCTCCAGTTCCATCTATGCTCTCACAAAGGGTATAAGCTCTTTCTTTCTCTCTGCTGCATAGAATTTCATTGTGTAAATATACCATAGTTTTTTGATCCACTCATTTGCTGATAAGCACTTAGGTTGCTTCCAGTACTTGGCTATTGTAAATTGTGCTGCTATGAACATTGGGGTGCATAGGTTCTTTTGGATTGGTGTTTCAGGGTTCTTAGGGTATAATCCCAGCAGCGGAATTGCTGGGTCAAAAGGCAGTTCCATTTTTAGTTTTCTGAGGAAATTCCATACTGTTTCCCACAGTGGCCTCACCAGTCTGCATGCCCACCAACAATGTACTAGGGTTCCCTTTACTCTGCATCCTCTCCAACATTTGAATTTTTATATAACAATTTCTTTTTAGGAAAAAAAAAGGTATTTTTTAGGAGATGTTACTCTAGGCATTTATGCTGAGATAGAAATTCACAAGTGAGAAATGACGTAACAGTATTGGGAAAAGTTATAGACTACTCAAACACTTTTAAAGTGATAAGGCCTTACTCCATTAAAAATTGATTCTTTTAAAGACAGGTGCTTTGAAAATATGTAAGCTTGTTTGGATGATAGAACTGCTGTCTTAAACATTTCCCTTTCATCTCTGTGTAACAGAGATGTATTGATTTCTCCTTGCCATCTATATTTTGATGACCTCTTTGCAACCAACAAGATGGCACAATGCCCCATTCAACACTATTCATATCAACATCATTAAATCGGCTGACAAAATGGGCATGGCCCCTGGGGGAGTTGAGAAGTTCATTGGAAAAGATGTGGTGACTCCACACATGACTCTAGTAAGCAAAAATTTGTGTTACAAAGACAGAGCAGCAAATATCCTACAGAATCACACTCTTCTATATCACTTATACACACAATCCCCAACATGTTTGGAAATTGTAATTATATTTTATTTAAATTTCTCCTTATCTTCCTGGATTCTGAGAAGTTTCTCTTAAAATTAAGATGCAAACTATGTCAAAGATCTGATGGAAAAATAAATGTAATAAAAATCAAAACAAGAAATGAAGAGAAAGAGCCAACCTAAATGGAAGTAAGTGAGATTATACATTAGAGAACAGTACTGAACCTCAGTGTTGATGGCACCCTGCATGGCAGGTCTAAGACTGTGACCTCCATCTAGATGTATTTTTTAACCATTCTGACCTTTAAGCTTCCCATTTATAAAATGGATAATGTATGTATATATAACACATTATGCTTTCATGCATGTCAAAAAAAGATAAATGCAAAATATTTAAGAACTGTTCAGTTTTATAAATATAAGGTATTTGTGTGAAAAATATTGATCATTTATAATTGTTTATATCAACAACCGACATAGTATGATCCAACTGTCTCTATAAATCTCTAGTTATTAATAATAAAAAGTTCAGTTATTATTTTCTAAAGAATAAAATATTACAAACTCCTCTTTTCCTGGAAGTAGGTGAAGAGCAGTAGTTGCTTTACAATTTCCATGTAGCAGATGCTTAATGAAAGGAATCTGGTGACAATATAGTGGGAAGGCAGATGTTAGATGACTTGTTCCCAAATCTGCATAACACAGAGAATATGAATCTATCAAACTGTGTGTTTATTTTGAGTAGATACACTCAGAGGTGGCTTTAGATAACTGGGGAAGCAGACACTGAAGGTTATTGTGATCACATGTCAGAAGAACTCTCTTGATTCCCCTATATACTCCCTCCCGAATTCTCCTTGGTGAGACCACTGATCAAGAGCCCAGACACTCTACCAGACAAAGATACTGAAAACACAGTGTCTAAGACTTCAGGATAGTGACTTTTGTTTTTTCAAAGCAGAATTCCTTGTTCATAAACCCAATATTATTTTTCTAATCTAATTTCTTCCCACAATATAATTTTATTTTGACTTTAGCAAGGATGGAAATATCAGAGTCCTGGTAAGCATTGCTTTTGATCCTTTACTTATTTACCATGAAGCAGTCCTTCTGTCAGTCAAATACAATTAGAATTATTACTCACAGTTAGTTTTTCTAAAGACTTCAATTATTCTGTAATTATCCCTTTTAAAAATGCTCATCATTATACTGGCAGAGTGCCTTAAGTGATTTAATCAATGGAACAAATCATTAGTGGTGATTATGATAATCCACAATTTAGAACACAAAGTTGAGGAACAACTTTCTAGAAGTTCTAAGAAAATAGAATATACAATACAACTATAAGACATCCAAGTGTGTCATTCCTTTGTCAACAAACCATAATAAGTAGGCATACAGTGGGGAGAGCATGGTACATACCATTCGGAATAACATTTTAGTTATGTGTGGCTGCAATTTGAAGTACATTACATAATCTCTTGATAGTAGCAAGTATATCTTGATGTTAGATTTTGTTATGATAATGACAGATAGATTTCGATTCCATGACTCTATGCTATTCAATGCTTAGAAGCAATCGTGTAATTGCATTTCTACTGGGAGCAAGTATGGCAGATAAAACCAAACATTGATATCCTTTCTCTATTTGGTCATGAATCCAAGGAGGAGGTGATCGCTGGGGACTGTTGAGATTTGGGAATGTGTGACCCACACCTTGCTCCCTCAGTGATTCAGGTCAGTACTCAAAGCCAATATTTTATTTAGCCACCACATAACTTCAACATTGGAAAAAGTAGAATCTTAAATTTCTAAATGACTGACTGTATAGAACTATGACATGCAATCACTGGTCAACTTTGACTCATTCTTTACTTATCTGAGGTTTAAGTCGGAGGCAAGATTCCTGTGATCTTAAGCTTCAGGAAGCTTCATGATCCTCTTCCCTGAATGGAGAGCTGTTCTCCAAGAATGTAGGGAGGAAGCTGATGTCCCCACCTGACACCCAGCCAGCTCTGCATGTGGTTCCCAGGATGCAGGTGGCCAGCAACAACCTACCCCTTACAGACCTCATGTGCTTCAGGCTACTTGAACCCCAGGAGAAGTTGTTGAAGACCTTACACTTATCCCTGCTTCTGGCAAAAAGGGACTATGGTATGTTTCCTAACCATCTCACCACATACCCAGTCCCTCTCCAGAGCCTGAGAACTGGACAGCCTTAGGGACCTGGCAGAGATGCCACTGCTGAAGCACCAAGTGTCAGTGTCCCTAGGAGCTTAAAGGCCTGGAAGTTGTCTGGTGTGGAAATCACAGGATTACAGATTTCTTTTCCATTTCTCAAGTGCCATTTATCACAGTACTGAAGCTTGGCCCCATAGTCTCCTGAATGCCATCTTTCTTAAAATCCCTGGGCTCTGCTCTCTGAAGCATATCTCCCCTACTGTGTTTTTTCTCCTGTGATGCTCATAGGGCATTCTCCTGGTGTTCTTCTGGGATCACCCATCTTTCCTTTCATGATTCACTTAAACACTCCTTCTGACGTTTCTCTCTTTTCCCAAGCTCTACCATGCATTCATTTTTGTCCAACCCCACCCCAAACTGTCAGCCAAAGTTGCATGTTTTTGGTTATTTGACCCCTAAAGGAGAATGAGAGCATTGAGTTCCTGGAATATATTGATCAAAATCACTGAGTTCTTTTTGGGGATATAATAAACTAGGGTCTCTGAAGGCGTGGAGCTGAAGCCCACATTTCAACAAGCTGCCAAGTGACTGCAACGCACAATTCCATTCCAGATACATGGTTCTACAGAATTAGAATTTTCCTCCAGGTCACCACACTGTGTGTTGCACCTGCTGCAGAGAACTGGCACAGCGAGGTATCTTTCCTGCCTTCGCTTTCATCTCAGGATCCTCGAGGAGAAGAAAGTGGACAGAACTGTCTCTTCCCACTACTAGAAATTATATGATCCTTCAAATTCTGAACTTCAGAGGTTAAAGAAACTAAAATTAATTGGGTTTCAAATTCCTATAAGTGTTCACTATATCTAAATTTCTCAGAAGTAGTTGCAACCAATGCCCACAAAACAAATAAGTATAACTTTACATGATATGTTCCTTTTTTATTTTTGTAATCTGTGCATATTGAAAACACATTGATTTCACATGTTCCCAACAAATGTTCATCTACTTCCTTGTAATTTCTCTCCCATGCACCCAGCACTATAGCTACAACCGCAGCTGCATATCATTTCATCATTTTCCCAAGTGCTCTGTGGTCTCGAGCTTTGCCCAAAGCCACTTCTCATTTTCTCTTTGTTTTTATTACTGCTGCTGCTTTTGATAGCTTACATTCGGATAGCATTGTACAGGTTGCTAAGTTCACGCACACCTATTTAATCCTTACAACAATCTCGTTAAGATAGGAGTAAATTAGAGATCAGAATCATTACATATATTTCTTGGAATTCCAGTGTTGGCAAGAATCAGTCATGTTCCTACACAAGGGTGTTGTTTGGTGTTTAATTCCAATCCAGTATCAGATGTCAGTGCATCAGCTTTCCAAAAAATATTGCCATAGATCTCCCATGACTTTATCAATGTGCAAGGGTGTGGCTGTTTACTTTTAAAGACTTGGTTAAAATATATAATGCAAAAACAGGAAAAACTAACTTATGTTTGGAAATCAAGATAACAGGCACCCTTGGTAGGAGGAGGGTACACATAGAGTTTCTGGGTTTTCAGTAATAACCAATTTCTTATCTGCATGCAATTACCACTGATATTTTCAATTTGTAAAATTTCATAGAGCTTCACAGTTAGAATTTGCACTTTTGAAAGGTATGATCTACATCATTTTTAAAAACTTAGAATGCAGAAAAATCTCTCTGCAAAACAGAGATTTTTTGCTATAAAAACATTCTATTCATGTAAATTAATAATAATGTTAATAATATAATTTTAACATTGTTAAAATCTTTGTTGTATTGGGATGGGTATTTTCTTTCACAGAAAGGAAATACATACTTTGAATGGGCAAATAAATCTTATCTAGCTTGTGAAAAACAGAGCAAAGATTCAATCCAGGTGGAATCCCTTGCTACTTCAAATCTGCTGTAAAATGAACTTGCCATGTGGGGGAGTGATGGCCATGGGCCACTTCAGGTGTGTTCTCTACAACACTTGAGTCCCTGAAGCAGACTTTCTGATTTGACTCCTCTCCATAAGCTTACAAGTTTTGTATATTTTACCATCCTCAGAAAAACAGGTGTGAACACACACACACATGCACACACACTTTTAAAACAATATACATATCTTCAGAGGAGGCCATTCATGTTGCAACATCAATGAATTTTGTATTAACAAGCAAATGACTTTTTAAATTAAACTTTGAACATGAACTCTTCAGCAGCTAACTGAAAATTCCTACAAAGTATGTAACTCAATCATCCACTTTCCTGAATTCAAATGTCTGACTGTGATATTTTAATAAAATGCCCTTTTCTTTTTCAAGATGCAGTTGGAAAGAACTACAGCATTATTCCCTGAATTTCCAGCTTTTGAAAGAAGATGAGGCAAGGAAAAAGCACAAATAAACAATTGTCTTATGTATTAGATTGCCTTAAGAAACAGATAAATTGACAAGATCTTGGAAGCCTTTGCAAAAAGCCGGGTTTTTAAAAAAAATTCATAAAAACAAATAGGTTAAAATATCCCATTGTTATTTCTTAGAACAATAACATATTCATTTAGGTTCTTTACTGATGTTTTCCATGTAGTGGTTTAATTGAGTCTAGTTGTTGAAAAATGTTCTGTTTAAATTTGAAATATCTTCTAGAGGTTTGAAAGAATAGGGAATAAGAAGATTCCTCCTCATTTATTACTGTAAGCACAATGAAGCCATATTATTTCATGTAACTAGAGACACTAAGCTGATTTATAAAGAACTCAATATTAAGTGCTGTGAAATCTCAATATTATTGTCACAATATCCAGAATGCTTAGTACCCCTGGGAAGCCTCAGGGGTTCTAAATAGCAAAGTGGAAAATTATACCGCTCTTACAAGAAATAAGCTACCTGTTCTCCAAAATGTTATCTTTGTCAGACATAAAAAAAGCAAATTTAGGATGATTAGTCACACAAACATACACACACACATCCCTCAACTAACATGCTCCTGGATTATATTTCTGACTTCATATAAAATATATATTTTTAAATGTATTATTGGTTTATTTAAGAATACTTTCATATGACTATTAAAATGAGTATGACAGAGTATATTGCAGAAAAGATAGAGATAGGAGAGATATTTCAGGATGTACAGACAATTTTTTTAAATGGCAGGTCCTATCACATTGATTCACTAAAAAATGTCCAAGAAACCTAAAGCATAATTACAGCACTTATTTTTAAGTGATTTTCTAGGCTGTGTGCATCCCAAATCTCAAGATCAGCCCTTTTTAAAATAAGAACCTTAAAAAATGTTATTTCAAAACAAAAAAATGTGAATAACTAAAGGGTAAAAGAGTACCCAACAAATTGTGGGATGATGAGTGGAAATTGAAAATGGAAAAGTAAATAAGTAAATTCTAGTAAAATTTAGAATAGCCAAAGGAACATAAGACTCCTCATCCCTTCCTCATACTCTCACTTGTATTCAATTCTGAATTTCTCAAAGACCTGAAATGAAGTCTGAGTATTTCCCTTAAAACAGAAAAAAGTAAGTAGAGAACTTGAAGATGGTTTATGTTAAAGGAATGGAGCATGTGTTTTAGAAGCACCTTGATCAGCATTTAATGCCTAGCTCTGATAGTCACTGGCAGTGTGATTTGTGACAAATCATCTGAACTCTATGGCTTAAAGTGATCTCATAATAATAATTATTCCCATAATTCAAGACTCAGGATTCATTACTCCTACCATTCAGTAAGATTAATAATATCTGTAATATATGAAATACTTAAAACATTCCAGATACTGTTTTAAATTTTACATGTATTACACATTTAATCTTCCCAACAACTGGAGTACATAGGGAGCATTTTTATCTCCATTATGTAGATGAGAAAGGTAAGTACCAGATTGTCCAGAAGCAAGATTATAGCTAGTGAGGGAAACCTGTATTAAAGATCACTCATCTGGTTTAAGAACATGTGTGTTTAACTGGCACTAATGTATTAACAATGGTTGAATAATTTAAAGATTGTAGATGCTAAATAATAATGGCTAGTTTTAGTATATGCCACACACTATCTTAATTTTTATCCCTTAGAAAAGTATCTGGTGCATCATAGACCTTGACATATTTAATGTACAGATGAGTGAATAAGTTAAGAATCAATACATTTCAATGAAATATTTAACTCTACTAATATCTTTTTTTATTGTTCAAGTACAGTTGTCTCCATTTTTACCCAACCACAACCCTCTGTTCCACCCACCCCTGCCTCCCTCCCTGGAACCTACATCCTTTGGCTTTGTCCATGTGTCCTTTATACATGTTCCCTGATGGACCTTCCCCTGTTTTCCTCCATTATCCCCTCCCACCTCCCCTCTGATTACTGTCAGTTCATTCTTTATTTCAATCTTTCTGGTTATATTTTGCTTGCTTGTTTTTTTTTTGTTTGTTTTTTGTCAATTAGGTTCCACTTATAGGTGAGATTATATGGTACTAAAATCTTAATTTTGATAAAGTATCTTGGAAGAAATTTTGTTGAAAAAAATTAGTGGCTTATAATTAAAACATGAATTATTTATAATAAAACAAGTATTTCACAATATTTTAGGGCTGTGGACTATTTTATACTTTAAGGTAAATTTGAGTTTGTTGCAATAGCATTATAAACATCAATGTTCTTGGGCAATACCCACCTTCACACATCGTACCAAAGTCAGCATCACCCAATTTGTGTGGAAATTATCATAAATTAGAAACAGAGGCAAGGACACATGGACAGACTGGCAGGTGTCAGAGTGGAGGGGGGTGGGGAAGTAGATGAAATATGGTGAAGTTATTAACCAAAAATTATATATATTTGTATATAACAAACAGACACAACAGTGTGGTGATAGCCAGAAGGAAAAGGGGGAGCTGGTTAGGTGGAGGTAAGGAAAGGGAGTATAGATGGTGAAAGAATCGGACTCTGCTTGGTGCAATGGGCACACCATACAGCATACAGATGATGTTTTTTTGAGTTGTATATGTGAAACCTTTATGGTTTAGTGAACCAATGTCACTCCAATAAATTTAATTTTAAAAAAGAAATGATCATAAATTAGACCTTATTGACTCAAAATGAAATAATTCCACTTATAACTATAAGCTATGATTTTAAGGTTTATATACACAAACTGCATGCATATACACACAAAAAAAAATTGGCCATGCTATCTATAGCAAAACATTAGCAATTCATGTAAATTTCACTTCTTTTCCCTAATACCCTGAGGGATTGCTTGGTTGAAAGTGCAATTAGTTTGAAGAAAACATTTAGCTTTTGTAGTTTCTTTTCACTATTGGAGCTAGCAGTGTTACTCTGGCATTAGAGATAAACACTAGCTTTATCATGCAAAAGCCATAAACAGGAGAAAGGAAGGAAGGAACGTTATTTCTTGTGTCTTCATCTTCCACCATGTGAGCTATAACTTGCTTATTATGCTATTTAATTAAATCAAGTCTAATGACCTTTT
Organism: Desmodus rotundus; assembly: GCF_022682495.2. Lineage (NCBI taxonomy): Eukaryota > Metazoa > Chordata > Mammalia > Chiroptera > Phyllostomidae > Desmodus > Desmodus rotundus. The sequence goes on from NC_071394.1 coordinate 63,225,214, forward strand.
AAAGTAACTAAAGCTGAAAACTTTATGATTTCTATTTTAGAAGAAATCTTGTTTTCTTAAATATTTGTATATGCCCAATTTTATTGGAATAAAAATTAAAATATTTATGTACTTTTTTCTTAAATAATCTCTTATTTTTATTTTAATTGCATGCATTCTTATAAAGTAGCTACAACAGTAAAAGCTAAGTGCACAAACTCATCCATTATCAGCTTTTTAGTAAAAATATTATAAACATTCATTTCATCATTCTTCCCCCTAATTTGAAAGAAAATTTTAGTAAATTGAGGAAATTCTATGGTGACAGTAAATGGATGAATATCTCATTTTGCTTAGTAATGCCAGCCTGATCTGTTCTATAAGTGAGGGTGATGCATATTTCTCAAACACACCAGTCTGAACCACTCCAGTGGGCTTCATTACCCTCTCAGGAGCCCCCATGTCTCCATTTGAAGACTATTAGCCATGGCCCACTGATACCTCATAATTAACTGTCCATCTGTGAGCACCACCCAGAAAAGCAGAAGTCCACTTCCACAGATTTATCCTCAGCTCAAAAAATCACTCGGAGTGTTTATGAACAACCATTTATTACACAACTTGGGGCCCATATAATTAAAATAGTCTGTCTCACTAATTTGCTGTTGAGTGAGATTGAGAAGAGTGATATTGCTCTAAAGTGACACAGTCACAGATTTCATTAAGGTCCTCAAAGGGAACCATTTTTCTTCCTCCACTCTCCTCTTATACAGTTTCTCATCTGTAACTGATCTGATGTTGAGTTGCAGAAAGTAGGCTCAATCCCTATAGATCTGACTCACACTAACATAATAATCACTACTTGTTGCCTGCCTTTTATGTGCCGCACAGTGTTACAAAAGAATTACAATGGTTGTTTATAGTGCTTTCTACACAGCTACCTATATATGTGGGTTGTTCATTGCCTGAAACTGGTTTTAAAAGGTATTAAATGAACAGCTCAGGGTTAACTAGGTAGTAAGTTACTCTGGAGAGGCTGCGACTGAGGACTTGCTGTAGAACCAGAGGCTCCGACCTTTTCTTCTGCTCATTCTGTCATTCCTAAGGGTCTGAGGTCAGCCCGGAAAGCATTAAATAGTTCACTACCCTTTCCAACTTGGAGTTTTAACAATATGCTTTTGATGACATGATCACTTAATAAAATACTGCAGGAATAACATTGGCTGAAACAATACTGGATGAACATGTATGTATAACATGGTAAAAAGATGATCAAAGATGGGCCAAAGGTGAGTTTCTTCTCTCTGCAGGTGATAAGAAACACTCATACTCAGAAACATAGCCAGTATTAGATTACATAGGTGATGACTGCACAGGTAACACCAGGAGCATATGTTTAACACCCTTTAATCATCAGTTATAAACACACATGCAGAGAATTACAGCATATGGCATCACCTTTGAATCCAAGACTAAGAACTGATTTTGCATAATATTGTGAATACTCCTGGAATAAGCATATTAAATAGATAACTTGGAATGGTGGTTGCATTATACAGCAACGAAATAGAATATTAGATAGTCATTTCAAATATATTTTAGAAAAAGGCTTAATTATTTTAAAGAACATTCAAGGTCTATAATCCTAAATTAAACACTTCAGGACATAAAACTAAATATAACATAAGTTTACACCTATATAAAACATGCATAAGTATACTCACATATACATTTACTAAAAATTCTCTCAAAGAAAACAGAAAAATGCATTTAATTAATATAATATGTATGAATAATTACAGATAATGTGTGCTTAATTTTAAGCTGCTCTTTATTTTATTTATATATTTACTATTATAAAATTCAATATTAAAAAAGAAATTACATATGTAACATTCTCAAGATCCTAATCCACATATGTATTTTAACTACAACTATGTTTACTCTTTACATTTATAATCTTTTTCCTCAAATCATCAGAATCTAATAACTATGTACTTATTTGATATCTTTGTCATGAGTACTTCAAATGCAAATATAACTTGCTTTTCCCTTCTACTTTATGAATATGGTACTGGTTTGCTTAAGGAATATTGTGATAAATTTTATTTTCTTCTTGTTTAGAACCTCCACATAAGAAATTAAATAAACAGCTAGCTACAAGGCAAAATGCTGTTGTTTAAATTTTTAAAAAGGTCAAATTTTAACCATTAGCAGACAGTAAAATTTGAACCAAATTTGAGCTTAGCCAAAAATCAAGGTAAAATAAAATATAAATTATAGAAATTGCGTCTTCAAAATCTGCCTAATTTTTCCTCATTTTTAAAACCACAAACTATATATGAGGTCTGTCCAGAAAAAGTCTAGCCATTATTAATATAACAAAAATGGTTTCCACAACATAAATGTGACCTGGCAGCCAAGAAGAGTGGCCTGGGATGCACATGTGTGAACAATGACAATTTCACTGTACTAGTCAGTGGGGGCGGTAGACACCATTGAGTGAGCATGTGTACTGCATGGTCATCACATTCAAAATGACTGAGTAGAGCAACAAATCTGAAACAAATTTTGTGTTAAGCTTGAACATTCCTCCACTGAAACTATTCAGATGATTCAAAAGGCCTAAGCTATGGGCAAGTGGTGACTGGCAGCTTCATCATGACAATGTGCCCGCTCAGGCATCACATCTCATGCAGAGATTTTTGGTGAAACATCAAATCACCCAGGTGACTCAGGCCCCCTACAGCCAAGATTTGGCACCCAGTGACTTCTTGCTTTTCTCAAAACTAAAATCACCTTTAAAAGGGAAGAGATATCAGACCATTGATGAAATTCAAACAAAATATGATGGGGCAGCTGATGGTGATTGACAGAGCTGTGTGAAGTCCCAAGGTGCCTACTTTGAAGGGGACCCAGGCATCCTTGTCTTGTATACAGTGTTTCTTGTATCTTGTATATGCTTCAATAAATGTCTCTAGTTTTCCTATTGCATGGGGGGACACCTTCTGGACAGACCTCATATTTCAGTTTCATATGTAAGATTTATGAGGACAGAGGTTGGCTCTACCATTTCTTTTGTTCCCACTGCCTAACATAGTAGATGTTCAATAAACGTGTCTTTAATGACTTAATAATTGAGTGAGTGAGCAGCACAATTACTAGCAAATATATACAGATATCTTGAATTTAAGGAGCTCTAAAATTATATTCCTATTTTTTAAAAAATAGTCTGCTTTGGAAATAATGTACTTATATTTAATGATTTAATAATAAGATATCATAAGTCCAAAACAATTATAAAATGAACATACTATTGTTCCATAATTTTTTCAATAAAATTTTAAAGATATTTCAAATAAAAATACCTTGTGTTATTTGCATGAGGATAATATTGTGGAATATTTCAGTTAGCTGTTTCAGTCAGCATTTATGGCTGTCAGAATTCATGCTCTGGCTCCAAACAATTTTTCTATTTCTTATCTCATCCCCTTCATTGGCTATATTCCCATGAATTATAAAATATGATCATTATTCCATGGACTCAGCTTTGGTTATTTGCTGGAGATTATATTATATATATATAATATAATTGTATATATATATATTATACATTATAATACTATATAATCCTCCTTTTCCTGCATGTGTCTTCCAAGTAAGTATTTGAACTTTTCCAATCAAGTATTTAGATGTTGTTTAGGGTTATAACAGTCCTCCTATTTAAAAATTCAGATAAACACCACAAAATCCCAACTAATTTTATATTTGTATGTGAAATTTTGAAATATTGACATACTGTGTCTATATATGAGTCATCTCTTTCAAATTTTCTAAATTCTTATCACTGGCATGACATTGTACTCAAACCTTTGGAGTACAGTAAGGAAATACATAGTCAGAATTAATATTCCCAATACAAAGTGTTTATAACAGAGGAAAAGCAGGTTGTAGTTGAAAAGAAATTGAGAAAAGCCATAATTATTAGACTTAATGATTCCCTAAACATGGTCATAATTACACATGGAGTCTTACAGCATACCTGCCCCATCAGTGCCATCAATTCATGCAAACAATTATATGATTAAGTTCCTCATAAATTACAGACAAAACTGCATATCACCACAATAACTGTTTGCTCGCTCATTTGTAAAAACTATCAACATTATCACTCAGAATTTAATTTACTTCAGTCACTACTGAAAGCTACAGCTCACCAAATCATCCATCATTACTTCAACATGTTTGGCACATTCCCTGATCCCACCCAATTCTCCAGCCCCTTTTTCTGCCACTCAATTCTTTCCAAGGTGCTCCCAAGGGTTCCCTTCACCTTGGTGTCTTCAGTAAAAATCTGTCCCTTGATAATTCTGCCTGACTTTAATTTTCTCAAACGGAGGTTCTTTTTGGTTTTATTTTGCTCCCTTCACCTTTTTTTAATTCCCCATCATCTCCAGGACGGAGGGTCACCTCCACCAAGATAAGTTGATCACATTTCCAGGACTTCTTCAAGGACATTGTTTTCTTGCCCTTCCTCTCCCCCATTCCCTGTCATCCAACAAACCTGGCATTCTCTCATGAACTGAACCCACAACCTGAAATAAGAGTTTTAAGCATCAATCTTCCTATCTCTAGCTCTTGTTTTTCATCTCATTTACTAAGTAACCCCACATACACTGACAAGCATTTATACTCACTGTCCTTGAGTCTTGACTCTCTTGGTGGAGTCTCTAAATGTTGGGGGGCTTTAACGCAGCCCCCTGGTCTGCCACGGATGAAGAAAAAGACTGCCAAGACATGATCTGCTTGGGGAGGAAAGGTGGCCACTTCTCTCAAAAGAGAAGGGCCCAGAGCCTCTCTCTCCAGGGGCTTTTATTAGGTTCATTCACATAGGAATACGGATAAAGCTCATCAATCATTGTCAGCCAGTACGGGTTAAACAATACAAGATTTACAGAGAACTCTGAGGGCTTATTCTGAGTTACAGCCAATTAGTTAGAGGGCCATAAAACTTTAGGCACCAGACTCATCTCAGGTCTGGACCCTTATCTTTTAAACTGAGGGTACAAATTAAGTAGGTTTCACAGGAATGTATGTATTTTTGTTAGGCCTGATTCCCCAGGGAATCCGCCCCTCCCAGCACAGGACTGCACTGCCCTCTGTCATTGTTTCAGGCTTAAGTCAGTCAAGGGAACTAAGGCAGCCAAGAGATTAGGAGACTTCTTGCAGACAGAATGAGGACTCAGGCTATGTCAAAGCCGAGGGGCGAGGGTCCATCACCCCCTTTTTCCACAGCCCCCCAAGTCCTTCCCTGGGGGCCTCTTCTGTGACCATGCCTGTCTTAGGTTGATCCTCCCTTGAGGATTCTTACCCGTCATTGGCTAACTGGCCAAGCTCAGGGCCAAGCAGGGTGAAGTGGGCAGAGGTGGCACACCTGCCAGGGAGATAAGCTTTGTCTCCTTAGTGGCTTATTGTCCCAACTCTGACTCAGCCTTAACCATGGGGGGGTTACAGCCTCTGAAACCAGGCAGGGCAGTTCCCAACATCTAAACATCTTAAATTTGCTATATTACCGTTTTGGATTGCTTTTTAATTTTCAGAAGATTTATGGAAAATTTCCTCTGCTTTTTCCTCAATACTACTCATGATTTTTTCATTTCCACTGTCATATTTTTTAATTTCCAAAAACTATTTTTAACTGAACTGCTCTATGAGCTTTATGGATACAACACATTTTCTTATTCCCCCAAAGATACTGAGAGTTGTTGTTTTTTTTAACCCTGCATGGACTTTGTCTTATTCAGTTTGCTTTTTCTCTATACATTCTCTGTGACTTTTCTGAGTGATCTGGAAACCCTAATTGTCTACTTACACTTAAGAGTATGTTAGTAAAAACCTCATGGAAAATTCTGAATGTGTGAGGTGAAGAATATGTTCATCTGTGTCTTCACTGTAAGACAATCTGGTTGATCAGTGTTTGGGGAACTCCAATGTTCCTGCCTGTGGGCGGTTTCCTTTGGGGCTGATTGGGTCACTCAGAGAGGATACTGGAAGGCCAACCAGATGAAATGTTCTCAGAGCTTAAGTGATGGAAAAGGCTGGATAGTATTGGACTTCAGCATATGAATGTTTACTTAATGCTCTATTTTCAGCAAGGTTCCCTACTCTCAACTGTATCTGATTTGTCTTAGCTCAGAGATTCTTTGCTTTGCCTTCACAGGATAAATGCTCAAGTTTTTTGTTTTGTTTTGTTTTGCTAATAACTTTTGTGAGCTATAGTTCAAATATATTTATTATTCAGCCACCTAAATAACATGATTCAATATTTTAAACATGTTCCCAGAATTGTGCACCCATCATCATCATAATCTAAATTTAGAACATTTCTATCTCCTTTAAAAGAAAACCCATATAGTTTAGCAATTACTTCCCATCACCTCTGGTCCCTACCCTCAACCCTTTGCAAATACTAATCTACTCTCTATCTCTATCAATTTGTCTGTTCTCCATATTTCATATCAATGGCATTATACAATATATGGTCTTTTGTGAGTGGTTTATTTCACTTAGGATAATGTTTCCAAGGTTCATCTGAGCTGAAGTATGTATATCAGTGTGCCATTCCTGTTTAGTGCTAAGTAAGATTCCATCAGCTGTATGTACCAAATTTTCTTATTCATTAATATAGAATAGACAAAAGGCAGTTGCCTGAAAAGCTAAAGAGGCCAGTTTGGTGCCTACCTTTTCCTTTTCAAACTACTAGACCATAATCCCAACTCAAAACCTATGTGGTACGACCAGCTCCTGAAGCTTCAAAGATTCTGTGGAATGAATGAGGTCACTTGTCAGCTTTCTCCCTGCTACCTAAGATACAGCTTTCTTACATCTTGTGATTCAGGGATCATTTTTTTAGCTGAAGTTCGGTTTCCATAACTGTATTTTTGTTGTCTTCTCTCCCCCTCAGCTTGACCTTATTGATTTATATTTCTTAAAAATTCCTTTATGAACCTTTTAGTGTTTTTTTCCAGGAAGAACAATATAAATGTAATTTTTATGTATATGATTTTTTACTCAGAAAGCTAGCCTGGGTGTATTTTACTTCACATTGTTCTAATCTATTTATGTAGTCACGGTATCATTTTATATCCATTTTGACATGCACAAGCACTCACAAATAGTATAAAATATTATTTGTAAGTATCTGTGCAATTTATTACTTGTGTCTCCCTGATATCACCAAATAATCCTCTCAGTGCCAAAATGAAGGTATTCTATGCTATATAACTAGTTTTATTAATCATTCATACAAAACTTAAAATGACCTTCAGTAAAAGTTGCTGGCTATTGATCTGATATCAATTTGAAATATACCTTTCAAAATATTATAGTCTATTAATTATCAAATATATGTTTGTCACAAAGTTCAAAACAGTGAATTGAGGAATCACAGTTCTGAAGGTCTCTAATCTGTTAGCTAAATGCATAATGTCAGTATGAGGAAAAGATACAGTACATTTCTCTTAGATACCTAGAGGTCATGACTCCACAAATCCACTTTCCTCATACCAATATCCTTTTGTAAATACTTGGCTTAATATCTAAGTTTCAATTTCATCCTCCATAGAATTTGTATTGATTTACAAATAATCTCATTGTACAGCTTCCCAATGAGAAAAATTATGCTGACCTGCACTATGGTTATGAAAGAAGGCTAATCCTTAGGCAAACATTACCTTGCATGGTGTTAGCTACAAAACAGTTTAGTTCATGGGATAAAGTAAATATTCATTTGGGTAAAACTGTGGATAAGATCTCTGGCAATGGACTTGGTTCATATTAGGACTTGGCTTAGAGTTGATTTCTGGACAATGCACTGTTCCTCTCTGCCTCCATTTCCAGTTGCTAAATTTGTGGCACTAATAATATTATCTACTTATAAAATTTTGTGGAGATTCAAATAAATATATTCATGTGAAGTTATTAGACAATGCCTACCTCAATAAATATTAAATATTTATATTAGTAATAATTGAACATATCATAATTGTCATGTTCCTTAAGAAAACACGATTTTCCAACATTTCCATATTTAAACACAATATAAGTGTTATGGAACTTAAGAGAAGCCTTATAATAAAGCATCCAATTACATCACTTACTAATTATATGATTAATTCAAGTTTTCTCACCTCTCTTAACCAAAATATTACATCTTGGTCATTCATTCATTCAATTATTAGCCTATCATCTTATTTGATAACTGTGATGTGTGAGGAAGTGTACTGGATGAACTAGGGAAATAAACGGCCTAAAAGGATATTATTACTTGGCTTATGTATTATCTTGGAAATTAAATTAATTAAGTTATGAAAAAATACATTTTTAAAATGTGTCATTTCCCTCCCTCCTTTTTTTTTTTTTTATTACAGTGGGCCTTGTAGCATAAACCTGGTCATATTATTATAATATGTTATCAGCCCCAAAAGGCATAAAAGAATGAATCTAGTTCATCTCCCTATAAGATTTTTAAAAAGCAGCAGGTACATCAAAACTCTGACAGCAAGAGAAATAAAAACCAGAATTTAGTAGACAAACATTTTAAAAAGCACATCAATATCATCATTATTCTAGACAAGGTTTACAAAGATGACATATTACCTGCCTCTCTATAATTGTGGTGCATAACCATTTCTGTAAAGTAGTAAATGCAGACAGTAAATATTTTAGGATTTTTCAAACACATAAAGTCTTATTATAATTAAATTATAATTTAATACATTTTTCAATGCATTAAAAATGTGAAATCCATTCTTAACTCACAGGCCATATAAAAGCCAAATGTCAGATTTGGCCTAAGACTACTGACCCCTATGATTAAAAAAATTTGAAACCTGCTCAATTTACAGTTAAAATCTCTGATAAAAAGTTCTCTGAGTAGCCAAGCCAACTCCTCACTTCTCAACAAGGACAGCCATCTAGCCAGTCACCTGTTCAACACATAGGTACTCCATACCTATGAATGAGACATCATAGTAGAAACTGAAAATATAAGGCAGTGTGTAACTCAGGGGTATATAGGGTTTGTTTCTGTTTTTTGCTGTGCTTTCATGGAGGGTTCAAAAATGAGTGCAAACAACTCTAATTCAGGTTTAATGTGCTGAGATGTGGATAAAAGCAAATGTTGCAAGGAGCAAAACTTGCAAATGTAGCCTCAGTGTTGATGGAAAAGGAGGGATTCCGGGAGAAGAGATGCGTAAATAAAAATGGCCTAATCACTAAGTTATACACCTAAAACTAATACTATATATTAATTATAATTGAAAAATAAAATTTTTTGAGAAAAGAATCAGGGATATGAAAGAATTGGTGGATTCAAGGAGAAGGGTCAAAAGTCAAGGACAGCATTTGACAGGGGAAAGAGAACCTGGCATATCTACGAAAAGGAAATAATCTCTTCTGACTGAAGCTTTCATAGTGAGAAAAAGAAGGGTTTGGGATAGAACAGTGAGGCCAGATAGTTAAGCAACAGCATAGTTCATGAGTCTTAAGTCATATTAGGGAAAATATGTTTTATCCATAGAGAGTGGGTGGGAAACAAAAGGGTGCTAAGCATATGAAAGATATTATCAGAAGAAAGTGTGGATTTCAGAGCTATTTGGGAGGCAGAATTGATAGGCCTCTGTGATCATGTGAGTGATTTTATGTGGCTCCAAGATCAACGTACAGTTGTGTAATTTTAGGTTCACTTACAGCAATGTAGGGTCTCTCACACAAAATGTGTTCCTATCCACACTTTGATTTTTGCTTGGGGTGATTCCCTGTGCAGAATATCTCAACCAGCTTCATTAACCTTCTCAAATCCTATCATTCTTTCCATGCCTAGTTCAATCCCTACTCCTTAAACTAGCAAGCATTGTTGTCCAAAATTAATTTGATTTTTTGTTTATTTCAACTTTTATGTTATAGAAATCAACAAAATATGCTAATTTATTTTAATCCCTGCATAGTGTTATCTTCCCATCAACCAAATTATGGGTGTGGATTTGCCAATTTACACACAGCTCTGCAGAGCTCTGTGTATTGGCCTGGCCAGCTGTTGTCTACATACCAAGTTTGTTAAGTATACAACATAGAGAAATTCTCCAAGATTCCTGTAGATGAAGCTATTGCCTGATATCCAAAATTTCTTCATGTTTTTTTTTAGCTATGTCTGAGTCTTCTATCTCGACCACATAGTTGGCATTCAATTCTCTCTCTATGGGATGACTATAATACTATCTAATGATATCTCCCCATTCTGACTTTTGTCTCAGCCCAATTCTTTTTTCACAATTAAGTGAGAGTATTCTTTATAGATGGTAAATCATATCATTTCCCTGCTGAAGCCTTTTGGTGAACTGGGTCATAAGCTTTTCCTATGTTGAGTCCTCACAAGATAGTCAGCCTCATCTGGAATTTCTATTGTCAAGAAGTCCTAGGAATGTCTATCTGTCCTTCAGTGCTCATGAATTCATAATCTTTTAACCTCAGAGACATTACCTATAAATCATTCCTTCTGCCTGTCATAGTTCCTCCTCAATCCTTTGCCCCTTAGATTTTACTCATCTCTCTGGTCTCCAATTAAGAATTACTTCCCATGAAAGTCTTCCCTAATGTCCTTAATTCTAAAGCACACTCAAACATTTCTAAAATTTAGACTCATTTTCCTAATGACATGTACATTCAATGTAGTATTTGTTCTATTTTCAAAAATGTTTGAATAGTATTATATCAATGGTACATCAAAGACTTTTTGGCATCTTACAACTGTAGGAATATGGTATGTTCTGAGAGGACCCTACAGTTGCCCTCCAATTAGAGTTAGTGCCATGTTCTTTCATCCTACTCAGTTGACTGGAAAGCACTATGACTGCTAGATCTTGTTAATCTCCATCACTTCTTCTCCTGCAGAACTGAGCACAATGCTGAGCTTCATAATAAAGAGTTATTCCATAATCATTGCTTACAGCATAATCCTATTGCTTTTCATTCCCTCTAGAGGCAAACGTATGACATTGATGGTAATAAAAAACATGTTGGAGGTTCCTGGGATTTTTGATGACTCTAAGAATCTTGTTTCAAATCTGCAATTTCAAAACCTATGTGAGTCCAGCACATTCCAAATTCTTCCCTCAGCATCTCTGCTTCTCAATTGGGTCAGGTTGTTTAGATTATTTTAGTCTTGTTGAAATGTATTGAGAATAACTTGCTCACACAACTCAATCAATCTAACACTCCCAATAGAAATCAATTCCCACCAATTATGCCATGAACTTTTCTCTTTGTTTGATTACATGTTGATAGTGACAAGATGGGGAGGCATCACATTATACCAGACTCTGCCCAACATCATGGGTATCCTGCTGGGCCATCAACCCTGCTGCCCTTACAAAAGCTAGGACACCAGTAGCTGCCTCAGAAACCCTGGGCATGTCTTAATTCTAGGACTGAAGAGAATTAAATTTACCATGCCTGGGAGAACTCAAACTCAGAGGAGTATAGAGCAAAGAATATGCAGTGTGCAGTGAAACAGAGGTAAGTTTCACTAGATCTGCATTTTACTTGCACTGTGACCTTGGGCAAGTTGCATAATTTCTTCAAACATCAGTTTCTTCAAATGTCAAATAACATGGAAACATTTATCCCTTAAGTTTGTTGTGAAGATTAATGAGATGACATAGGGAGACTGCCAAGTGCAGTGGCAGCCACATGGTAGTCTTTTTATAGTATTAAAGCTATGTATGTTCATAATAGGAAATGGTATACTGAACTATCTAAAAACACAAAACATAATAATTTTGAGATAGTAAGTATGGGGAAATTTCCAGTTCATAGAGAGAAATTTCTCCAATGCTCCATACACAACCCCATCCCCAATGCCTAATTACCTGTGAATTATCATGTTTACCTTCAAAAGCAATGGCCAATTGTAGGAGTGTATCATGATATTCAGCCATATTTCAAAAACAAAAGTTTAGTATTAGTGCTGTAAGTCATTAGCTGTTATGTCTAAATAATAGCTACTGGTTTTATTATGCTTTAAAATAGCATTAGTTATTAATCCTCTTGTATTTAAAACTTTCTGGGTTTCCTGTGAGAGGTTCTAAGATGGCTGCAGAGTAGCTAGAAATTCTGTGCACTTGCTCCCAGCCCTGGATCCATCTTGCAGCTAAACTACAGAGCAATCAACTCAACAGTCCAGGTGACAGTGAGTGAGAATGTGTGTGAGTGAGCATGTGCACAAACAAGTGTGTGGTTGTGTACACAAGTTTTCAAGTGCCTGTCCACCTACAAGAGCATTCAGGGGCAGGTAGCCCAGACTTTCCTGGTGGAGCTGCTGCCACTGCCACTGTAGCCATCACCCAGCCCAGCTTTTCTGGCTGGGCAGATTTGGAGTGGGATGCCTTTGTGGAATTTGTAATATCCTCCTTTGGAAGAAGCCACCAGAGCGGCTGTGCCTTGGCACTGGACTTGCCCCTCTGATCTCTGTGCCCGTGGGCCATGTTGTGCACCCTGCCGCCTCTGGGAGCCAGGGTCCCAGGTCCATGAGACTGCAGAGGGGGCTAGAGCCTCCCTGGCCCTGGCACCACTGAAACTACAAGCAGAACGGAGTCTGACTGAGGAGGTACCAGATTGACCAAGTTGCTGGGAGCGCCACGGGTAGAAAGAGGCAACCAGACAGCACTGCCAGTAGACACCAGAGCTAGAATGCAGCAGCAGAAGTGGAAGTCCAAGGCTGAGACTCACTGGAGGGAGTGGTGTGAGCACTCCCTTCCCCAATGAACTGTGTTATAGTTTTGCTGCTGGACTCTTAGCTTTCCTAGTGGGGAAAGTTACCACTAACAAACAGGCCAACAAAAATCAAGTCCTAAATACAACAGGAGAATCCACATAACATAACCCACACAAAGAACATTCTTAGAGCTCTCAGATCAGGAGATCAAGGAGTCTGCACCATGGGGTCTCTCTGCTCTGAGGAGAGACAAAAAGCTCTGGAGACAAACCTATCATCTTTTCTTTCTTTCTTTTTTCTTTTCTTTCTTCCTTTTTTTTTAACTTAAAGGGACAAAGCACAGGTTGTGTGTTGGTGCCCAACTTGGGCTCCAGCAAAGGGAGGATGGCATAGACTGGAGTCACATGAGGAGTGTGGAGTGGGAGGCATAGGGGAGAGTCTTGGGGGAGTGGCTGTGGAATCTTTGGGGCCACGATACACCTGGGCTACACAACAGCCACCTTTCTTGAGAAGAGCAAGCCCCTCCAAAGGGAAAATCAATTTCCTTACACTGTGGGACACTACTTCCCCCACCCTTTGGGAATCCCCTCACCACAATCTCTGAAATCCTTTTTGCTCCACTCAATGACCCTTTTTGTTCTTTTTTCAGTTTTACTCTGTCTTGGTGTTCTGTTTTGTTTTGTTTTGTTTTTTCTCTTTCCTCCTGCATCTTAACCCTTGTTGAGGAGACAGCAACATAAACAGACTCAGGGGTTGTCAGAGACCAGGTGTTAAGGCACAGCCAATCCATACACTATCCTAGGAAACAGATTGGAGATTGGCGCTTCGACCTCATGGAAGAGCCATAGAAACACTCTCCCAGCATCCAGAAGTCCCAATATTTGGGCTCTGGAACCCTACTAGGGGCCCTGCCCTGCTGAGTAGAGGGAAATAATTATGGACAGATGCAGAGTTGTGACTCCAGGAGAGGGAACAAAGGCACCATCTTCCCTGAAGTCTGAAAAGCAACTGCCACACAGGAGATCCAGGAATCACAGCCCCCTGTTTCCGTTAGAAGCCCACTCAGAAATAACCAGGTCTGTGACTACTCTAAGATTGATAGCAGGCCAGCAGGCAGAGACAGGTGGAAGCAGATCCTGTGGTGAGGCGGGACATTTACGTACATGCCCCAGGACCCAATGCTGATAAAAGCCAGCTTTTCAGAGCAGCTTGGCCCACCCTGGAAGCATCCAAGCCAGAAGAATCAACCACAAACCATGGATCACCTATAGCTTTGAAAAGGCAGCTGAGGGCCAGAGGTGGACAACACCTGTCATTGGCTTACACCAGACTCAGACACCAGAGCAGTATCCAAAGGGAGAAACCAGAGGCAAGATACAAACTGCTAAGACAAATACACTTGGTTATTTTCTCATTAGCTTAGCTATTTTTCTTCTCCATATCTTTCTAACTTATTTTTTAAATCTATTCTTTTATTTTTGGTGCTCTAATTTGCCTTTCATATCTCATATTCTACTCCTATCTTTGATTATTCCACTGTTTCATTATTTTATCCTTTTTTATTTTATGCTTTTTCTGTGTTCCTTGTTTCTGTTTCAATTCATTATGAGTAGTAGTTCTTTTCCCTTTCTCCTTTCATGAGCACTTTTCTGTGGTCCTCTCATATTCTTTTTCCTTTTCTCCTTTCTCTCCTATTCCATTTATCTTTCTGCTTTTAGTATTCTTTTTTTTTAATTTTTTTCATGTCTAATGTTTATTCTGAAATGTAAAGCTCTTCTGAATTAAAGTACAGTTGACATACAATGTTATATTAGTTTCAGGTGCAGAACATAGTGAAATTTCACATTTATGCACCTTACAAAGTGATCGCTACAAAAAGTCCACTATCCATCTGTCACGATATGAAGTTATTGTGATATGAACAGTCCTTACATTATCCTTTACATCCCCATGACTATTTACATTGTACCTCCTAATCCCCCTAGCCTTTTTGGCCTTAGTCCCACTGCCCAACCCTCTGGCAGTTATCAGTTTTTCTCTATGGGTCAGTTTGTTCTGTTTGTTCATTTTAGTTTTTTAGATTCCACTGCTAAGTGAATGATACAGTATTTGTCTTTCTCTGACTTAATTTCACTTAACATAATACCATCTGGGTCCATCCGTGTTGTTGCAAATGGCAGGATCCATTTCTTTTATGGCTGAGTGACACCCCAATGCGTTGTGAGCACACACACACACACCCCTATCTGTTCATCCAGTGAGGTGCGCGTGGGCTGCTTCAGTGACTTGGCTAGTGTGAATAATGCTATCCCAGCTTCTCCTTTTTTTTCCTTTCCATTTACATCATTTACATGAAATATCTTTTCCATTTATTTATTTTCAGTCTCTGTGTGACTTTCAATCTGGAGTCTCATGTAGGCAGTATATGTAGGGGTCTTGTTTTTTGTTTTGTTTTGTTTTGTTTAACCATTCAGACATCCTATTTTTGCAATGGAGCACTTAGTCAACTTCAATGAAAGTGATTATTGATAGGTATGTGCTTATTGCCATTTTAATTGTTTTCATACTACACTTATAAGTGGTTGGTCTACTATCTTTACTATATGTTTGCCTTTACCACTACATATTTTTTCATTTTATTTATAGTTTTGGCCTTTCCACTTAAAGAATTCCCTTTAACATTTCTTGTAATGCTTGGTTAGTGGTGATGAACTCCTTTAACTGTTGCTTGTCTGAGAAAATCTTGATCTCCCCTTCTATTCTGAATGATAACCTTGCTGGGTAGAGTATTCTCGGTTGTAGGTTTTTTCCTTTCATCATGTTGAATATATCATGCCACTCCCTTCTGGCCTCCAACATTTCTGTTGAAAAGTCAGCTGAAAGTCTTATGGGAATACCCTTGTATGTAACTAGTTGTTTTTCTCTCACTGCTTTTAAGTTTCTCTCTTTATCTTTAACTTTCAACAATGTAATTATAATGTGTCTTGGTGTGGGTCTCTTTGGGTTCATCTTGTTTGGGACTCTTTGTGCTTCCTGGACTTGGATATCTGTTTCCTTTGCCAAATTAGGAAAGTTTTCAGCCATTATTCTTCAAATAGGTTTTCTGTCCCTTTCTCTCTCTCTTCTTCTGGGACCCCTATGATTCTAATGTTAGTATGCTTGATATTGTCCCATAGGTCCCTTATGCTATCTTCATTCTTTTTAATTCTTTTTTCTTTTTGATCTTCCAGTTGGGCGACTTCCACTATCCTGTTTTCCTGATTGCTGGTCCATTCTTCTGTATCATCAGATTTGCTGTTGATTCCCAGCCATGATTTTTTTCATTTCAACTGTTACGTTCTTCAGTTGTGTTATGTCCCTTCTTATAATGTTTAGGTCTTTGTTCAAGTCGCTGAAGTTCTGACTGAGTTCCTTTGTTTGTCTGCACAGTTGAATGAGCATCTTCATTACTGTTACTTGGAACTCTTCATCTAGTAGACAGCTGACCTCAGTTTCATGTATTTCTTTTTCTGGGGTTTTATCCTGTTCTTTTTTTTAGAATACATTCTCTATCTTCATTTTGCCTCTCTGTTTCTATGTATTGTATTAGGTAGGTAAGCTAAATCTCTTGGTCTTGAAAAAGTGGCCTTATTTTCCCGTGGGGCCCTTATTTTGATGCCCCCCTTGTCACCAGAGCCAGGTGGTCCAGAGGGGAGACTAGTACACCCTCCTGTTGTGGTTGGGCCACAACTTCTGTGGACACAGTAGCAGGCAAGGCTGCTATCTGGCCTGCTGGCTGTGAGGCGTGGCCACGACTGTTGCAGGCTCATGAATGCAGGGCAAGGCTTTGATGTGGCTGGATGCAAAGCCCACCGCCACTGTCGCAGACACACTGCTGTGTGCAGGTGCTGAGTGATGCTGCCCACTGTGTGTGGCAGGGCAGGAGGTGCTTTAGAGGGCTTTTATATATATATGGATTTAAGAAAGAGATAGAAACACATTTATTGTAGGGGATTTTAACACTCCACTGTCAACAATGGATAGATCTTCAAATAAAAAAAAAATCAACAAAAGCTCTTGTGTGCAAGACAAGAACCTAGGATAGAGAGTCACCTAACTTGGGTCATCTCTAGATAACATCTTTTCTGATTCCATGACTAAAATATCATATCCCTGATCACCTGTTGTCTCTAGCCACCCATAACGCCATCCCTCTTAGAATCAGAATCTGATTAACTGTCAAGATTTTCTCAGAAAAGGGGGAAAACCAAGATGGAAGCATAGGTAGACACACAGTGCCTCCTCGCACAACCAAAAGAAGGACAACAACAATTTAAAAACAAAAAAACAAACAACTGACAGAAAACGAAACACACAGAAGTCCGACAACCAAGGAGATAAAGAAGTAACATTCATCCAGACCAGTAGGAGGGAAGGAGATGGGCAGCTGGGGCGGAGGACATGTGGCAATGTGGCCGAACCCAGAGACATGGCAGATTATGGAACAAAAAGGGCAGGCAGTGCGACAGATAGCAGACTCCGTGGCCCTATATTCACTCATAGACAAACCGAGAGGGCTGGACCCAGAGAGGTGGTGTGTCGGGGGGCTTTGCCACAGAGCCCCTCATCTGCCACGGATGAGAATAAATCTACCAAGACATGATCTGCTTGGTGAGGAGAGGTGGCCGATATCTCAAAGGAGAAGGGCCAAGAGCCTTTTCCTCCATGGGCTCTTATTAGGTTCATTTTGCACAGGAATACAGGTAAAGCTCATCAATCATTGTCAGGTAGTAAGGGTCAAACAATAGATAACATATAAAGAACTTTAAGGGCTTATTCTGAGTTAGAGTCAGTTAGTTAAAGGGCTATAAAACTTTGGGAAACAAACTCATTTCAAGTTTGGACCCTTATCATTTAAGCTGAGGGTATAAACAAAGCAAGTTTCACAGGACTTTATGCATTCTTTTTTAGGCCTGATTCCCCGGGGAATCTGCCCTTTCCAGCACAGGACTGCACCACCCTCTGTCATTGTTTCAGGCTTCAGTCAGGCAAGGGAAGTAAGGCAGCCAAGAGATTAGGAGATTTCTTTCAGACAGAATGAAGACTCAGGCCATGTCAAAGCCGAGGGGTGACGTCCATCACCCCCTTTTCCTTAGCTCCCCAAGTCCTTCTGTGTGGGCCTTTTTTGTGACCATGCCTGTCTTAGGTCGTTCCTCCCTTGAGGAATCTTACCCGTCATTGGCTAACTGGTCAAGCTCAGGACCAAGCAGGGAAAAGTGCACAGAGATGGCACCCCTGCCAGGGAGATAAGCTTTGTCTCCTTCATGGCTTATGGTCCCAAGGTCTCTGACTCAGCCTTAGCCATGGTGTTACAGCTTCTGAAACCAGGCAGGGCAGTTCCCAACAGTGGTGGATTGTGGAGCGAACTGGGCAGGCAGTGCAACAGCTAGCAGAACCTGCAGCCCCACATTTGCTAATAGATAAACCTGGAGGAATGGCAGGGGAGCGAAACAGATCATGCAACACAGGGCTCCAGCATGGGGAAATGAAGCCTCAAACCTCTGAGTGAAAGCACCCCTGGGGGTTGGGGCGGCAGGAGAGACTCCCAGCCTCACAGGAGAGGTTGTTGGAGAGACCCACAGGGGCCTAGAGTGTGCACAAGCCCACCCACTCGGGAATCAGCACCAGAGGGGCCCAGTTTGATTGTGGGTAGCAGAGGGAGTGACTGAAATCCAGCAGAGAGTGGAGCAAGCACCATTGCTCCCTCTTGGCCTCTCCCCACATACAACATCACAGTGCAGAGAACCAGCATTACCCTGCCCTGGTGAACACCTAAAGCTCCGCCCCTTTACATACAGGTGCGCTGAGAAAAAAAAACGGCCCAAATGAAAGAACAGATCAAAGCTCCAGAAAAAATACAACTAAGCAATGAAGAGATAGCCAATCTATCAGATGCACAGTTCAAAACACTGGTAATCAGGATGCTCACAGAATTGGTTGAATTTGGTCACAAATTAGATGAAAAAATGAAGGTTATGCTAAGAGAAACAAAGGAAAATGTACAAGGAATCAATCAATAGTGATGCAAAGGAAACTGGGACTCAAATCAACAGTGTGGACCAGAAGGAAGAAAGAAACATCCAACCAGAAAAGAATGAAGAAACAAGAATTTGGAAAAATGAGGAGAGGCTTAGGAACCTCCAGGACATCTTGAAATGTTCCAACATCCAAATTATAGGGGTACCAGAAGGAGAAGAGGAAGAACAAAAACTTGAAAACTTATTTGAACAAATAATGAAGGAGAACTTCCCCAATCTGGTGAAGGAAATAGATTTCCAGGAAGTCCAGGAAGCTCAGAGAGTCCCAAAGAAGCTGGACCCAAGGAGGAACACACCAAGGCACATCATAATTACATTACCTAAGATGAAACAGAGGGAGAGAATCTTAGAAGCAGCAAGAGAAAAGAACACAGTTACCTACAAAGGAGTTCCCATAAGACTGTCAGCTGATTTCTCCAAAGAGATCTTACAGGCAAGAAGGGGCTGGAAAGAAGTATTCCAAATCATGAAAGGCAAGGACCTATATCCAAGATTACTGAATCCAGCAAAGCTATCATTTAGAATGGAAGGGCAGATCAAGTACTTCTCAGATAAGGTCAGGTTAAAGGAGTTCATCATCACCAAGCCCTTTTTATATGAAATGTTAAAAGGATTTATCTGAGAAAAAGAAGATAAAAAATATGAACAATAAAAATGACAGCAAACTCACAGTTAGTAACAACCACACCTAAAAGAGAAACAAAAGCAAACTAAGCAAATAACTAGAACAGGAACAGAACCACAGAAATGGAGATCACATGGAGGGTTATCAATAGGGGAGTGGGAGTGAGAGAGATGGGGGAAAGGTACAGAGAATAAGTAGCATAAATAGTAGGTAGAAAAGAGACAGGGGGAGGGTAAGAATAGTATATGAAATGTAGAAGCGAAAGAGCTTGTAAGTATGACCCATGGACATGAACTATAGGGGGAAGAAGGGGGTGGGCAGGATGGAATGGAGTGAAGGGGGAGAAATGGGACAACTGTAATAGCATAATCAATAAATGTATTTTTTTTAAAAAAAGATTTTCTTAGAAAAGAAGCTGGAAGATGGTGGAACTGTGAATGAAAGTCACAGTGACCTCCTCCCCGAGCCAATCTAGAATTACAACTTAATTGTGGAGAAACCACCTGGAACAAACAACTGAGCACAAACCAGAGAGAAGCCATAAGCCATATAACTTTGTACAGACAGAAGAAAGAGCTTCAGCAAAAACTGTCTGCACTTGCAGAACACCAAAAAGACAGGGTGACCAGAGTGATCCTGAAACAACCACCTGGAGGGAAGGACTCAACAAAGAAAGACCCAACAACAATCAAAACCCAATTACATCCAAACAACCAGCTTAAAAGTCATAAAGGGCAATCGAAGACCATAAAGTTCAGGTGAACAAGGAGACTGCTCACTGAATCCCACAGGTTTCCTACCATAGAATTTCCACAAAAAGTCAGGAAGTTAAAATAGGTTAATTTAAGAAGCAAAAGCAAACAAGAAGGGTCTCACAAATAATGGGAAAACAAAACAAAAAAAATTCCCAATCAAAAGGAAAGGAGGAATCCTCAGAAAGAAGGCTAAATAAAATAGAGGAAGTCAACCAAGTAAACTATCAGAAATTGAGTTAAAAATGATGACTTAAGGAAGCTCAATGAGCTCAGTGAGAATTACCAAAAACTACAGGAAACTATGAAAAACTTACTGAAAATTATATCACCATTACAAAGGACATAGAAACAATCAACAAAGGCCAAGAAAAACTGAAGTATACAATTTCTGAATTAAAGAACACAGTAGAAAGAACCAAAAGTACGCTTGATGAAGCAGAAGATCAAATCAGTGAGCTAGAGGACAAGGTAGAAAAAACCACCCCAAAACAGCAAGAAAAAAGAAAAGACTCAAATGGAAAGAAAAGGGGTTAAGGGAAATTCAGGAAAACATAAAATGGAATAATATCTGTATAATAGGGAAACCAGAAGGAGAGAAAGAGGAGTGAGGAATAGAAAGCCTGTTTGAAAAAGTAATGATGGAAAACTTCCCTAATTTGATGAAAGAAAAAGCCACACAAGTCCAGGAGGCAGAGAGGGTCCCAATCAAGAGGAACCAAAAGAGGCCCACTGTAAGACACATCAAAATTTAAATGGCAAAATTTAAAGACAAAGAGAGAATCTTAAAGGCAGCAAGGGAGAAACAGGAACTAACATACAAGGGAGCCCCAATAATACTAGCAGCTGACTTCTCAATGGAAATGCTACAAGCCAGAAGGGAATGGCAAGAAATATTCCAAGTAATGAAAAACAAAGGCCTGCAACCAAGACTACTCTATCCAGCAAGGGTCTCAGTGAAAATGGAAGGCAAAATAAGGAGCTTCATACACAAAAGAAGGCTAAAAGAATACAACTCCACCAAACCAGCACTGCAAAAATGGTAAAGGGACTGCTTTAAGAATATGAAAGAAAAGGGTGAGAGAGAGAGGAACACAGGTACAAAGGAAAAGAAAAGGCAATAGATAAGTTCTTTTCAAGAATAACCTGAAATGTAAATGGATTAAATGTTCCAATCAAAAGACATAGGGTAGCTGAATGGATAAGAAAACATGACCCACACATACGCTGCCTACAAGAGACCCATCTCAGGACAAAAGACTTACACAGACTGAAAGTGAAGTATTGGAAAAAAAAAACATTCCAAGCAAACAAATAAGACGAAGGAAAAAAAAAAAGCCGCATTAGCAATACTTACATCAGACAAAATAGATTTCAAAACAGAGGCCATAAAGAGAGACCCAAAAGAGCAATTCATAATACTCAAGGAAAGACTCTATCAAGAAGACATAAACATAATAAACATATATGCATTGTACATAGGAGCACCTTGCTGTGAGGGTTAGCATTAGGGTTAGGGTTAGACTTATTTTATAGGAATATAAAAGGAACATCTTGGAGGAATTCAAGAAAGATATAGACAACAACAGACTTATACTAGGGAATTTTAACACCCCACTGTCAAAAATGGATAGAATTTCCAAACAAAATATCAACAAGGATATTATGGCATTGAACATTGCCTTAGATCAAATGGACATAACTGGTGTGTGTGTCTGTGTGTGTGTGTGTGTGTATAAAAGCTTTCATCACAAAGAAGCAAAACACACATTCTTTTCAAATGCACATGGAATATTTTCAAAGACAGACCACATGATAGGACTCAAAACAAGCTTAAACAAATTCAAAAAAATTGAAATTATATCAAGTTTCCTTTCAGACCATAAGGGCCTGAAACTAGACATCAACATCAAGGAAAATACTCAAAAATACTCAAATTCATGGAAATTGAATAGCATGCTATTAAACAATGAATGAGTTAAGAATGATATTAATGAAGAACAAAGCAATACTGCTTTGAGCAAAATGAAGAACAAAGCAATACTGTTGTTCACTTATAACACAGCAATATTTTCACTGATATATCCCCTAGGGCAGAGGACATACAGGAATAAATAAAAAATGGGATCTCTTCAAAATAAAAAGCTTCTGCACAGCTAAATAAAACAGAATTAAAATGAAAAGAGAACCAAACTTATGGGAAAATATATTTGCAAATGATACCTCAGACAAGGTTTTGATCTCCAATATACATAAAGAACTCACACAACTCTACTGCAGGAAGACAACCAACCCAATTAGAAAATGGGCAAAGGACCTGTACAGAAATTTCTCCAAGGAGAACATACAGAGGGTCCAGAGACATATGAAAGGAAGCTCAGCATCACTAGCCATCAGAGAGATACAAATTAAAACCACAATGAGATACCACTTCACACCAGTCAGAATGGCCATTATAAACAAGTCAACAAACAACAAGTGTTGGAGATGATGTAGAGAAAACGGAAGCCTAGTGCACTGTTGGTTTGAATATAGACTGGTACAACCACTGTGGAAAACAGTATGGTATTTCCTCAGAAAACTAACAATGGAACTGCCTTTTAGCCAGTAATTCCCCTGCTGGGATTATACCCCAAGAAACCTGAAACACCAATCCAGAAGAACCTATGCACCCCAATGATCATAGCAGCACAATTTACAATAGCCAAGTGCTGGAAACAACCTAAGTGTCTGTCCATCAGTAAATGAGTGGATCAAAAAACTATGGTACATTTACATGATGGAATACTACATACCAGAAAGAAAGAAGGAGCTCCTATCCTTTGCGACAGCATGGATGAAACTGGAGAGCGTTATGCTAAGTGAAATAAGCCAGGTGGTGAAAGACAAATACCACATGATCTCACCTGTAAGTGAAATCTAATCAACAAAACAAACGAGCAAGCAAATATAACCAGAGACATTGAAATTAAGAGCAATTCGACAGTAACCAGAGGGGAGGTGGGAGAAAATAATGGGGGGAATGATGGGAAGGGTTTTCAGGAACAACTATAAATGAATCATGGACAAAACCAAGGGTGGATGAAATCGGGGAAGGGAGGTGGGGATGGCTGGAGGTGGAGTGGTGGAGGTAAATGCCGACAACTGTATTTGAACAACAAATAAAACAAATTTTTAAAAGATAAACAAAATTGCCAAACCTTTAGCGAGACTCCTCAATAAAAAAGAGAGGACTGAAATAAATAAAATCAGACATGAAAGTGGAAACATAACAACTGATACCAGAAATACAAAGTGTTGTAAGAAATTACTGTGAATAAGAAATATGGACAATTAAGATGCTAAGGAACTGGACAACCTTGTTGAAATGGATAAATTTCTAGAAAGTTACCAT
This sequence comes from Desmodus rotundus, assembly GCF_022682495.2. Classification (NCBI taxonomy): domain Eukaryota; kingdom Metazoa; phylum Chordata; class Mammalia; order Chiroptera; family Phyllostomidae; genus Desmodus; species Desmodus rotundus. The sequence goes on from NC_071394.1 coordinate 63,248,813, forward strand.
CTTCCAAAACTGAATCAAGAAGAAGCAGAAAACCTGAATAGATCAATAGCAAGCGAAGTTGAAGCAGTACTCAAAAAACTACCAACACACAAAAGCCCTGGTCCAGATGTCCTCACAGGAGAATTTTACCAAACATTAAAAGAACTAACAACTGTCCTTCTCAAACTATTCCAAAAAAAAATCAAGAAAAGGGAAGACTTCCAAACTCTTTTTACAAGGCCAGCATTAACCTAATCTGAAAACCAGGTAAAGACACAACAAAGAAAGAAAATTACAGTCCAATATCTGATGGGTATAGATATAAAATCCTCAACAAAATACTAGTAAACTGGATCTAACGATACATTTAAAAAATCACACACCATAATCAAGTGTGGTTTATTCCAGGGATGGAAGGATGGTGCCATACTTGCAAATCAGTAAATTTGATATATCACATAAAACAAAATGAAATACAAAAATCACATGATTGTATCATACATGCAAAAAAAGCATTTGATCAAATCCAGCACCCATTTATGATAAAAAACACTCTGCAAAGTGGAAGTAGAGAGAGCATATTTCAACATAATAAAGGCCATATACAAAAAACCTACCGCCAACATCATAATCAATGGGCAAAAACTAAAAGTGTTTCCATTAAGATCAGGGACAAGACAAGGGTGTTCACTTCCAGCATGCCTATTCAACATAGTGCTGGAGGTCCTAACCCCAGCAGTCAGACAAGAAAAAGAAATGAAAGGCATCCCAATTGGAAAGGAGGAAGTAAAATTGTCATTATTTACAAACAACATGATAGTGTACATAGAAAACCCCATAGGCTCCACCAAAAAGCTACTTGACATAGTAAGTGAGTTTGGCAAAACAGAAGGATATAAAACCAATACTCAGAAATCGATAGCATTTTTGTACACCAACAATGAACTATCAGAAAAAGAAGCTAAGGGAAAAAATCCCATTTACCATAGCAACAACAAAAAAAATTAAGTACCTAGGAATAAACTTAACCAAGGAGCTAAAAGACTTGTAATCAGAAAATTATAGAACACTAAACAAAGAAATTAAGATACAAATAAATGGAAGCATAAACCTGTTCACAGATTGGAAGAACTAATATCATCAACATGTCCATACTACCCAAAGCAATCTATACATTCAATGCAATTCCTATTAAAATTCCAATGGCATATTTCACAGATCTAGAACAAATACTTCAAAAATTTATATGGAGCCAAAGTAGACCACAAAAGCCACAGCAATCTTGAGAAAGAAGAACAGAGTTGGAGGAATCACAATATCTAATACCAAAATATATTACAAGGCCACTGTAATCAAAACAGTCTAGTACTGGCATAAGAACAGACACATATATCAATGGAGAGTAGTCATCCAGAAATAAACCCATATCTCTATGGTCAATTAATATTTGATGAAGGGGTCATGAGCATGAATTGAGTAAAACTGCCTCTTCAATAAATGGTGTTGAGAGAACTGGACTGGTTCATGCAAAAAAAATGAACTGGACCACCAACTTACACTATATACCAGAATAAATTCCAAATGAATAAAAGACTTAAATATAAGTCATGATACCATGAAAGTCCTAGTGGAAAACACAGGCAGTAAAATTTCAGATATCCTATGTAGCAATATTTTTGCTAATATATCTCCTTGGGCAAAGGGAATCAAAGAAAAAAATTAATCAAATGGGACTATACCAAATTACAAAGCTTCTGCACAGCTAATGAAACCATCATTAAAATGAAAATGGAATTATGGGAGAACATACTTGCCAATTATACATCAGAAAAGGATTTAATCTCCAAAACCCAAAGGGTTTATGGGGGAATGGGAGAAAGAAGGGGAAGGGATTAATTAAAATGCATATATAAATGACCCATGGGCATGGACAACAGTTGTAGGGATTGCCTGTTAGAGCATGTGGTGGACTGGGTGGAGGAGGGCAAAGGGGTAAAATTGGGACAACTGAAATAGAATAAACAACAATAAAAAATAAATGATGTTTGGCTGTTAGTAACAAAAAGGTAAAAATAATGGCTTGAATCAATTGGTGGTTTTATTTTCTCATTATAATTTTGATGATAATGTGATTGCCTTCTCAAAAAGAAATTACGTATTTCCTTAAATTAGAAAATGCATGAAAGTGAAATCAACCTTATATTATCACTTTATTTTATAGCATAAGGGTTGTGCTGCAAATAGTCTCGTGTAGGCCATCTAGCCCCTAATTTAAGAACTCTGCTAATAAGTACAGTCTGAACAGATCAGGCTTTCAAAGCCTGAAGGATAAGATTAGTCTGATATGGATTAAGATACAGTTTTCAACATGACAGATAAGAAAACTTACTTTAATTATAGAAGTTTTCTTTAATCATTTCAGGTGTTCTTAATAAATCAAGACACCATAGAATGTAAAAGAGTGCGATTTAGTGTAGAATTTAACTTTCATTCAATTAGTGAAACACATTTAGAAGAGATGTAGAGTCATTGGTTCCAGAATGCCACTTGAATCTTTGTCACATACCTGTACCTTTGCAGGGTGATTTTATTATTTATTAATTTATTAATTTAAATCAATTTGGGGGACAACATCAGTTAATAAAATTAAATAGGCTTCAAGTATACAATTCCACAATATATTATCTGTATATTGCATTGTGTGTTTATCATGCCAAGTCAAGTCTCCTTCCATCACCATTTATTTCCCTTTTACCCTATTCTACCCCCCCACCCTTTCTCCCTCTGGCAATCACCACATTGTTGTCTGTGTCCTTGAGTTTTTCTTTTTCTTTCTTTTTCTCATTCCTTCCTTCCTTCCTTCCCTCCTTCCTTCCTTCCTCTTTCTCTCTCTCTTTCTTATTTTTCTTAAAACAGCATTAAACATAACAGTCACTACTCTTGTTATTATAGTTCATGCAGTAAATCTTTGTCAGTCAGAGTCAAAGACACAAGAAGAAATGGAACCAGTGCAATAAAGTTAAAAGTTAACATAAATGTATTCCCTACAATCTTTAAAATTCCATTTTATATTAAAAATGATACCATGTAAAATGTAGGAGACAAATACAAGATTTGGAGAAATATATAACAAAGAAAGAAGTAGAAAATAAACACTTAAAATGTAAGCCAATAATACTTTGTATATTACTTGACATTTTTATTTGGCAGTGCCAATAGAAAAATTGTGGAAGGGGGCAGACTGTTAACATAGTTATGTGTTGGGTGTGGAATTGGCTAAAATGGGCAAAGAGGACTTCAGTTACTTTCTCACTTCCTATTGTAGTATTTATCAGTGATGTCTGAATTATTTACACAAGCTTATATTACTTAGTAATTTAAAAGACATTTACAAGCCACATCTGCAGCAAGACAATACAAATGACTCTAAAAAAACATGTAATTTATATAATATTCCTTGAAAGTAAATGTTGAATAATGGAGCTTCATTAAACAATGGAACAGAACATAATGTTCAAAAAAGTTTCTTCTAAATATAGTATATGTATGTTGAAGCAATAATGGATGATCAAATTAAATCAAGCCTCAGTTACAAGAAAATGAATAATTATATCATGCTTGGAAATGTTTTTATTTTAAAAAGAAAACATTTGATAATTCACATCTAAAAGCAATCAATGACCATCATTTAAGTGTCAGACATTGTATGAACTCCCAGGAAAGATTTTCATGAGAGGAATAATTTCTTGGGGTAGAAGCTGAAAACATAAAGACTCACAACCCATGCAGTCACATCGCTTGAGCTACACTTGATTTCATAGACACACAAACAAGATATCAACTAACTTTGGCCTGAGTTCCAAATGGCTCACCAGAGGAGGGAATGCTGAACCCAGGGCTAATGTGATGAGTGAAATCCATCAATAAAAGAAAGGAAAACTTCCATTCCAGTCAGAAGGACTTGTGTACACAATATGCTCAAGAGCTGTACGTTAGGGTGAAGTGCTCATTGCAGAGGGAGCAAGGAAACCCCTCTCCCAGGCTTTCAGTGAGAGGTGTTTGAGGCATGCGTTAAAAGTTGTCCCCTGCTTCCATATATTGGTGGTTTCTTCACATATATTCCCTGAAGTGAAATTGCTGGGTCAAAAGGCAGATTCATTTTTAATTTTATGAAGTATCTCTATACTTTTTTCCTCAGTGGCTGCACCAGTCTGCATTCCCACCAACAGAGCAAAAAGGTTCTCCTTTCTCCACATCCTCTCCAGCTCTCATTGTTTGTTGATTTTTTTTTTTTTTTGATAACCATTCTGACCAATGTAAGGCAATAGCTCACTGTGGTTTTAATTTGTATTTCTCTGATGATTAGTGATGTTGAGCATCTTTTAATATGTCTATTGGCTATCTGTATGTTCTCTTTGGAGAAGTGTCTATTCATGTCCTTTGCCCATTTTTTAATTAAATCATTTGGGGTTTTTTGGTGTTGAGTTTTATAAGTTCTTTATAAACTTTGGATATTAACCCTTTTTCAGATGTATCAGAAAATATGTTCTCTCATTCCTTGAGTTGTCTTTTTATTTTGTTGATGGTTTCCTTTGCTGCGCAAAAACTTTTTAGTTTGACATAGTCCCATTTGTTTATTTTGTTTGTTTGTTTCCCTTGCCCGAGATATATCAAATAAAATATTGCTACAAGCAATGTCTGAGATTTTGCTGCCTGTGTTTTCTTCTAGGATTTTTATGGTTTTAGGTCTAATATTTAAGTCTTAAATTAATTTTGAATGTATTCTTGTGTGTGGTGTAATAAGGTGGTCCCATATCATTTTTCTGCCTGCATATATGTCCAATTTCCCCAACATCATTTATTGAATAAACTTTAGCCTATTGCACATGCTTGCTTCTTCTAATATTAATTGACTATAAAGGTGTAAGTTCATTTCCAGTCTTCTATTGTGTTCCATTGATCTGTTCCATGCATCTGTCTTTATGCCAGTGTGATTACTATGTCCTATAGTATAGGTTGATATTAGGTAGCATGATTCCTCCAACTCTGTTCTTTTTTTCTTGGGATAACTGTTGCTATGCAAGGACTTTTGTGGTTCCATACACATTTTTCAAATACTTGTTCTATTTCTGTGAAATACATCACTGGAGTCTTGATAAGAATGGAGTTTAATCTATAGATTGCTTTGGGTAGCATGGACATTTATTTTAATAATGTTAATTCTTCCTATCCAAGAGCACAGTATGTGATTCCACTTATTTGTACCTTTTTCAATTTCTTTTCTCATTGTCTTATAATTTTCCAACTACAGGTCTTTGTGTCCATCAGTAGATGGGTAGATAAAACAACTATGGGGCATTTTCACAATGGAATATTACTCACCGTTAAAAAAGAAAAAAATAGTCTTTGCAACAGCATGGATGGACTTGGAGAACATTACATTAAGTGAAATAAGCCAGGCAGAGAAAGGCAAATGTCATATGATATCTCTCATATGTGGAATCCAATGAACAAACTGAACTAACAAGCAAAATAGACACAGACTCACACAGACAGCAGGATGATAGTTATGGGGGCTGTTTAGAGGTGGGGTGATTGGATAAAAAGGAAAAAGGAGGACATAGACAACAGTGTGGTGATTGCAGGTGGGAAGGGGTATAAAGGGGGTAAATGGTAATGGAAAAAAATATAACAAGGAATTTCAAAAATAATAAAATAAAATCAAAGAAGCTGTAAAGAAAAATAAACAGAAGGTTTTCCTTAAAAAAAAAATTGTTGCCTGAGGTCAGCCTTCTAACTTAGCACACATGTAAGAGCTTACTATATTCAAACCTAAAACTCTTTCCCGAATACCCTTTCTGTCTTCTCAAATCATGTACCCACTCTATTTCCTAATTGTGTGTTTATGTATCTTCCACCTCCCCTGGGATGCAATCAATGATTCTCTCAGTATTCATAGACTAGACACAGAGAAAATTCTCAACAAACATTGGTTCAGCTGAACAAACAAGTACTTCATTGTTATGTGGTAAAATATGACTATATGAGAAGGTAGAATGAGGAGGCAAAAGCTGGAGTGAAGTCAAAGGTGGTACATGGTATGAAATGGTAGTTAAGACAAACTAATTTCCCCTTCCAAAGTGTGAGAGTTTCATAATCTTACTCAAATAACATATATTTTAAGAATACAGCATCACAGCGCAGCCACCAGCGTTACCCCACCCCGGGGAACACCTAAGGCTCCACCCCTTAAAGTAACAGATGCACGGAGACAAAAAAAAAAAAAAAAAATACCCCAAATGACAGAACACTTCAAAGCTCCAGAAAAAATACAACTAAGCAAGGAAGAGATAGCCAACCTATCGGATGCACAGTTCAAAACACTGGTTATCAAGATGCTCACAGAATTGGTTGAATCTGTTCGAAAACCAGGTGAAAAAATGAAGCCTATGCTAAGAGAAACAAAGGAAAATGTACAGGGAACCAATAGTGATGCGAAGGAAACTGGGACTCAAATCAACAGTTTGGACCAGAAGGAAGAAAGAAACATCCAACCAGAAAAGAATGAAGAAACAAGATTTCGGAAAAAAGAGGAGAAGCTTAGGAACCTCCAGGACATCTTGAAACGTTCCAACATCCGAATTATAGGGGTGCCAGAAGGAGAAGAGGAAGAACAAAAAATTGAAAACTTATTTGAACAAATAATGAAGGAGAACTTCCCTAATCTGGCAAAGGAAATAGACTTCCAGGAAGTCCAGGAAGCTCAGAGAGTCCCAAAGAAGCTGGACCCAAGGAGGAACACACCAAGGCACATCATAATTATATTAGCCAAGATTAAGCAGAAGGAGATAATCTTAGAAGCAGCAAGAGAAAAGGAGACAGTTACCTACAAAGGACTTCCCATAAGACTGTCAGCTGATTTCTCAAAAGAGACCTTACAGGCAAGAAGGGGCTGGCAAGACGTATTCCAAGTCATGAAAGGCAAGGACCTACATCCAAGATTACTGTATCCAACAAAGCTATCATTTAGAATGGAAGGGAAGATAAAGTGCTTCTCAGATAAGGTCAAGTTAAAGAAGTTCATCATCACCAAGCCCTTATTATATGAAATGTTAAAGGGACTTACCTAAGAAAAAGAAGATAAAAAATATGAACAATAAAAATGACAGCAAACTCACAGTTATTAACGACCACACCTAAAACAAAAACAAGAGCAAACTAGGCAAACAACTAGAACAGGAACAGAACCATAGAGATGGAGATCACATGGAGCATTGTCAATAGGGGAATGGGAGGGGGAGGGGGGGAAAGGTACAGAGAATAAGTAGCATAGATGATAGGTGGAAAGTAGACAGGGGGAGGGTAAGAATAGTGTAGGAAATGTAGAAACCAAAGAACTTATAAGCATGACCCATGGACATGAACTATAGGGGGGGAATGTGGGAGGGTGGGGGTGGGCAGTGTGCAGTGGAGTGGGGAGGGAATGGGACAACTGTAATAGCATAATCAATAAATATATTTTAAAAAAAAGAAAAGCAAAAAAAGAATACTTTTAAAATTTTTTCTAAGTATATGTGAGAGGAAAGCATTGGATCTTCTGGTAAGATACATTTATCAAATTTCAGGATGAATATTCAAACAAAATAAAAAAACACATTCAATATCCCAAGGGGTCTTTTGTTCCATGAAAATTTTGACAACAATATATGTAGGCAGGTGGTGCTTTGGTTGATGGCCTCTATTCTTGTTTAGTCTATAAAAAATTCAGTTCATTCTCCACCTGCATTTTAGGTATGAATCTGTGGTGACTCCCTTGTTTCTTGTACACTAAATCAATGGTGAACAAGACAGTAGAGGAAAAAATGAAGTGATGGAAACACAGGGAATAAAGGAGAAAAGAAAAAATAAATGAGGGAAAGAATAAAAATTAAATAGCAGAGAGAAAAAGATGATGTAGGGAACAAAATAAAATAAAATAAATAGAGAAATGGTACAATGGAAGTAAAATATGGGAGAGAGTAAGAGAAAATCCCTCAGAACTGTCATCATATATGATCTTGTTAAACTCATTCAAAACTTGAATTTATCTCCCCCTTTTTTAAAATCATTAAGCAGTGTAGTGTCACAAAACAAAATTTTTTATTCCATATAAGTGATATGTTGATCTCTGAAGAGTCATTAATGTAATATAAAATAGAGTAGCCATTTATTTACTTACTTAAAAATAACTGCCTGAAAATGTGTCAGTTAACAATCATCCTACTGGCTGTACTATTTTTTATTGATGAAGAAATTGAGGCTGAGAAATATGCTAATTTACTATATTAATTGGGTAGGATAAACAACTATAAAAACAGACACTGAAAATGTCACTAAAACAGTAGAATTGTATTACTTGCTCTCATAACAGTTCGGGTCAGTTATTATTGGTGTGTTTATGCTTCTCTTCTATATTGTGATTCAGAGACCCAGGCTTCTTCCATTTTGAGAGGGTCAGACCCTTAGGACCTTATTATCTTATGCATGACATTTAAGAAAAAGAAGAGTATGGCTGAGACATAGGAGGTGTCTTAAAAACCCTGTTTTAGAAAGAACTCACATGACTTCTTTTTACGTTCCATTGGGAAGAATGTGGCCACATGGATACAACTGCTAGAAAGAGTCTTTCTAGACAATAATTTACTTGGCCTTTCAGCAGCATGTGGCGTCAATAGCACACCCCTTCTTCCTAATGAACTTTCTCCCCTTGGCTTTTAGTATTCCATATTCTCTTAAGTGTATTTCTGTGTCATTGGCTCTTATTTCTCAGTCACCTTCACATTTTACTTTTCTTTGCCTGCTGAATGTTTAAAGTGTCAGTACTCCACCCCTTAATCTAGTGTCTTTTCTATCCAGAATCCTTTGCTGATCTAATGGAGGTTTGCATTTTTACAGATGATATGTGGTGATAACTCCCAAATCTGTCCACTCAGTCCTCTCTCAATAACTCCAGGCACTTTATAACTAACTGTACATTAACCTTTTCACTTGGATATGTAATGGATCATATCTCAGTTAACATGTCCAAAACCTAACTGATAGTTTCCCTCTTAAAATTCTCCCATTAAGGGGTTTTCCAACTCTGCTATTGACAACTCCATTTTTCCAATTGTTATGTCCTCACTTCTTTCATTTTTACATTTTATATCCAATCCAAGAGAATGTCAATTTGCTTCTACCTGAAACATATCCTGAATCTGGCATTTCTCACCACTTTCATTCATCTGAACCTGGTCTAATCTACCACCATGTCTCTGCTAGGTTATTTGAATAACTTCCTAAACAATCTCACTCTGCCTAGGTTGCTGGCTACAGCCTACTGTCAACACATCACCAGAGTAATCCCTCTAAAAAGTTATTTTAATTGAGATTATTTGACTGCTCAGTGTAAATCTCTTGCAAATGCCCCCTTTCACTCAGAGAAGTCAAATATTTTGCAATGGTATATGAGGCCCTGACCCCTATTATCTCTCTTATGTTTTCTAATTCTCTCTGCTCTCCCTCTTTGACTCCCAATTTTGCCCTCAAATGTTCTACCTTGTCCATGATACCCTGGGGCCACAATACCCTGCAGCCTTTATATGAAATATCAGGAAATGACCACCTTACTGAGAATATGCCCTCCAAGAGGGACACATTGCTTTCATGATTCCTTTCTTCTGATGGGAGCTTGGTAACACGAGAATAAATTTTTCTGAATAATCACTGACTTTTTGGACAAAGATCACAGTTTCTTTAGCAATGAAATTTACTAAGTTGATTCAAATCTTGGTAGTAAGGCAGGGGGTTAGTAAAGGCTAAAGGAGGTCAAATATATAGTGACAGAAAGACTTGACTTTGGGTGGTGGACACATAATGCAATATACAGATGTTGTATCATAGAATTGTAAAATTGAAACCTATATAATTTTATTAACCAATGTCACCCCAATAAATTTAATTTAAAATAATTTTTATAGAACTTGGTAGTTCTTTGATATATGTTTTGTTTTTAGTATGCCTTTGTGTGCTAGTGGCAAAACTGAATTTTTTTGTTAGATATCATTATTAGTCCCACTGTATTTTTTTAACTTTGATCTGCTGTTGGTCCTATTTAACATTAATGGTGTAACACCCTGAACCTATCTGAAATAATGAGCTTAGAATTTTTCAGCTCCTTAGAGCTCCGATTTTCAGACTCTTTTCTTCCCTCTCTTCGCAAATTTATCAATTCCTCCCTAACCTCATCTCCTACAGTATCTTGCATTAAGCTACCAGCAACACTCAATAGACGGTAACCTCTTTTTTCCAACCATTTCCCATAGGTCTAAGATTTCAACACAGAACTTTCTCTGCCTTACAGGTTTTCTCACATGAGTTTTATTAAATGTTTATCACAGCTTGACAGGACTCTCTCACTTTCTAAACTTCAAACCCCCACCCCACTCCCCAACTAAACCAGTATCGCATCTTTTAATTTTGTTATGGCTACACCTCCACCCAGTATAGAGTTCAGTATTCTTATGAGCTACATTTCTATTCTATTCATCTATTGTCTTAATGTCTTTGTGTCCAGGACAAAGAAGAGGAAGAAAGTACAAAGAAAACATATGTTCTGTCTTAAAATCACTGTCCTAGAAATGACTCACATCAGGTTTGCTCACATTAGAATGGAGAGAACTTGGTCCACATCTACTGCAAGAGCGGCTGGGATCATAGTCTATCCACATGTCTAATACTATCCTATGAAAGTGGAAGGGGAAAACGACAAATTTGGGTAGAGAACTGACTACAACTGCCACCATTATCAACTAGAGCCTTAATTTTTAGATATAATGAGAAAATAGAAATCAAATGTCTCGCTTTAGATATTTGTAATGATTGTGTTTAAAATAGGCATAGTATAAAATTCTACATTTGTAAAGTAAATGGACAAATATCTAAAGTATCAGTCAATGAAAAATTATAGGGTAAATATGTCCCATGTTTAGGTATTCCCATTATTCAAACTAAACTTCTAAGGATGAAAATGAGCTAATAAAAACATGAAATTACCCTTTAAACCACTACCTTAAGAATCATAGAAATAATTTAGAAACTGTAGGAATAATGGAGACTAAATCCCAATTTTAATAATACAGTGACTCAAAAATTAAAATAATTTAAAATATTTGGATAGGTGGATTTTATTTTTATGGAATACATTAAGGTATTTGTAATAATAAATTCTGTTTAAAAAAGTGGATAGTTCATAAAACTCCTATAAATTATGGGTACTATATAATTTATTAACTGAAATTTAAGATAGAGTAAAATAGTATATCCTATTTAATTTAAATAATTTTTCTTAGATACAAAGTGGATTAATCTGAGACATAAATATAACTCAAGAAGTTTATATTACTTTAGCCTTGTACACAGAGGACACATTTCATTAGACTAAAATGGAGAAGAAACAACTGTAATGCATTTTATGTCATTGCTAAACTAGATTGTAGGTGAGATTCTTCTCTATAAAGAATCCTCAGTGAAAATGTACATATCTTTGAAAACCATGCCTTCTAATGGGAGAAATGATCAAGCCATAATCACATCAGTGAACTCATGCTTTATTGAGGTTTATAGGTTCATCTAACTTCATTAAGTGCCCCCTCTTTACTGCTGAAACACAAAGATGGCAGGTGAAAGTAGAAATTACTCTATTAGAGTGAACATGTTTCCAATTCAAAGTATGTTAATTTTGTTTCTAGTTTGTCAGCTTTAATTTGTCACTGAATCTAAAATGATATAATTGCACCAGCTTTAAGTACTCATATGTAGTCAAGGTTTTACCTCGTTTTAGAAAATTGCATTCAGATTCTGTTGGCATTGCTAATGTATTACAAGGTAACATGTATTGAGACTTGGCTCTCAACATGTCAAATTTAATTAAAACATAAATAAATTTAATGACAACTTTGTGTATATATTTTCTCATTATGCAGTAAATAGATATGTGGAACCCTGCCAGTTAACCTAAAATTATACAAAGTACCTTTATTATAGTAAGATTGTTTGTTTTTAATCCATCAGATGTTCACTGTACCACACCTCAAGTTTAAAGATGCTTTATTTTTCAGAGGGCAGAGGGGTAATTGAGTAAAAATGGAGAAATAAAACCACCAGTTAATAACCACTGCTAATTTCAATGATTCTATCCTCCATTAATTCACTTTGAATCATTAAGGTATAATAAAACAGCTTTGAAAATTAAAACCATATAAATTTTAATACTCAAAATATCTATTATTTTTCCTATGTCTCCAACTCTAAGTTATTTGAATAAAAAATACATTCTCCTAGGCAAATATTTTCAAGTCTCTTAGGAAATATTATCAAAATACTTTACATCATGTAAATATTTTAGGGTATTTTGTTTAAAATAATTTTAATATATCTGTTATATTTATATTTGTGACTATAATTAAATTTTTCTTATTATAGCTATTAAAATAAATTAGTAAATTTTTTCTTTCTTTTCTAAAATTTTATTTATTTATTTTTAGAGAGAAGGGAAGGGAAGGAGAGAGGGAGAGAAACATCAATGTGTGGTTGCCTATCACATGCCCCCTACTGGGGACCTGGCTGACAACCCAGGCGTGTGCCCTGATTGGGAATAGAACTGGCAGTCCTTTGGTTCTCAGGCCTGTGCTTAATTTACTGAGCTACACCAGCCATAACAAATTAATACATTTTATTCATCCTAATTTCACATCTAAAATTTCAAGTTAATTAGCTTAAAATTATTCATACTCAAAAGGTCTTTAGTTTTTCATACATGGTTTTTTCCCTTTTTATCTATTGTATACTTTATTTATGACTTTCTTCTCTTGTTACTATTTTTCTTTATTAATTTGAACTATTTGCATGTCTTTTATTAGCTGTTTCAAAGAAGCAAGTTCTGGTTTGATGTATCTATTCTATACTATGTCTGTCTTCAAACTTATTCATGTTTATGTTTATATCCATTTGTTTTATTCTCTTTTGTCTGTTACTTTTTCTTACTCCTTAAATTTAATGCTTAGCTCATTGATTTTCTACCTTTATTTTTAATATAAATATCCAATATTATGTATCTTCCCTCTAAATACCACTTTAGGAGGGAAGATACATAACCCATATTTGATATTTAGCATTTTAATAATTATGCACATAAATACATTCTAATATTAGTAATATTTTTAATTTGAGTTATTTAGAAGAGTTTGTTTTTGTTATTTCCAAGCATATACACATTTTCTTGTTGTATGTTTGTTGTCAATTTGTAAATTAGTTATTTTATAATTAGGAAATCTGAAATTTTTTAAAGCTAGCTTAATGATCTTAAATGTGGTTAATTTTAGTGAAAAGTTCCATGTGTGATTAAAACAAATGAGAATTCTACTAATTTTCTGCTCTAAAGTTCTTTACATGGCTATTATAAATAGAAGCAAATTTATTTATAACGATAAATTAATTTTTATAAATTCATAATTTTTGAAGTTTGTGTTTTACGCAGAGAAAATAAATGTAATCACAAAGTGATGATAATGGACAAAAAATGTATTTTTCTCGGTGCCCCCAGATGTAACATTTAAAGAGTTTTATATAATATATAACATGGATCTTATTATTAATATATAATCATGACATGATTTCTCTATTGTCTTTATGGTTTTATTCTCTGCACATTTAAAATTATTTTTAGACTTCACTTTGTTCTAAAACAAAAATAGCCATCAAGTTCAATGATGGATGATATCTTCAAAATAAATTAGATTATTCTCAAGCTTTGCCAGCATGTCAAACAAATATCTTTAGCTAATATTAGTTACCTTTACTTTTAATTACCATAATATTCTACTTGAAACACAGAATTAGCATCCAAACCCAAATCTACCATTTGAAGGAATTAGATCAAATATCTTTCATAAATTTAGTTGCCCTTTCAGGATATTTGTTATCCAAACTGGCTACCATAATTGAAATATATTGTACAGTAAGTCCAAATCATGCTAGTTTCACTCTAAATAGATAATATTATTAGAAACCAGAAGTAAAACTACAAATAAGATAGCAAAACTGTCATAGAATGATTCTTACCATTCCAGTTACTGGTGAGTATAGTAGCTCATTATGGTATCTTAACTATTGTATATTCAATAAACATCAACTATTCTCACCATGCTGCTTTTCAGACAAATTATTTATCAGTGTGACAGAAAACCATGGTCCAAACAGCTCAGATCGATTGTCTGTTACTGTATATGAATTTATCAAAATTTTTAAATATTCACTTAAAATCCCATCGCTACATGGGCTATTCTTGACATTATCACCAACACAGAAGTGAAATCAGCATTTAAAAAAAACCTTCATTTTCTTTGAACAACAGGAATAATTCACTTTTTATTCTTATAAGTCTTATTTTATATTATATATGTGAGTCTCCCGACGAGCAAAGGTAGAGATTGGGAGATGAAGTTGGATTTTAATTGATAATTCTATTATAAATAATGGAGGTATATCATCTTGGAAAAACATATTATTCTGGTAATCATCACATGTACCAAAGTAGCAAGGAAAATCAAAAAGAGAAATACTAGAGAAAATTCAATAGATTTTTGCTCACTTAAAGGAAACTAGTTTATATCATATTCTATATTCTAGCTCTTTCTGTGGTCTGTGTCTATCACAGACACATATACACAACTCACTCAATGCAGTTCCACTCCTTAGATTAATTTAATGTAGTAGATGGTATTATTTTCCTTTTATTGAATTTATTGGGGAGACAGTGGTTATCAAAATTATACAGGTTTCAGCTGCACAATTCCACAACACATCATCTGTACACTGTGTTGTGTGTTCATTACCCCAAGTCAAGTGACCATCCATCACCATTTATTCCCCCTATGCCCTCCTCCACCTCTTCTCACCCCTCAGGCAATCACCACGCTGTTGTTCATGTCCATGAGTTTTTTCTCTTTTTTAATGAATTCCTCCACATTCTCCCTATGTTCCCCCACCAACTGCTGTCACCCTGTTCTCTATTCCATGTGTGGAATATCACTCATATGTGGAATTTAATGAACAAAATGAACTAACAAGCAAAATAGAGATATTGTTTTTTTAAATACATTCTACCTATTCTTCAGTTCTCTAGGTCAGTTTTGAATATGTAACTTTCCTTGAGCAATAATTAGTTGTAGATACAATTGTGTTCCCAGTGAGAACTTTTAGAGTCATTGTGTGTACAATATGCTTTTTACTCTTTCTTCTCAGTGCTCAACAATGACCCAGGTAGAGATTAATCCATACTTAGAACTCAGTGGAAATGTAAGCATCAGGTGACTGCAAGGCAGTGCCCATTCTTTCCTTATTTAATAGGAATATTTATTGTAAAGTTGTAAATTGAGTATGTAGATGATATACCTTGTCATTTAGTTCAGAAATCTCTAGATCAGGAGAATTCATATTCAAAACCAAAGCAAAGATTTCCCTGAGACCCCAGACTTCAAGTCTGGTGCTATGATGGATGAAACTTTTAAGTGATCGCACTTGGGAAGTAAGGGTGTTTTATATGCATAAAGATGGTAAATGACTATATGTGATGGCAGCAATAAGATGAGGAAGAATATATTACTCTTCAAATTTTTGACTGTCCTTGCCTAGTGGAGGACAGATTATGAATTTGCTTCAGTCACTGAAATAAGTACATCAGTAAAAATACATATTTATTATTATGAGACATTAAGATTTTGCGGTTACTTATTGACTACAGCATATTTCAAAGTAGGCTGTGGTATAAGTACATAAAGTAATTAAGAAAAACAAAACAGTATCCTGGGAGAACAGTATCCTTACAGATAGAAACTGAGGAATCAGCCTCAGGGAGAACACAGATAAGACTATACCATGTGATCTCACCTTCAACTGGAACATAATCAACAAAAGAAAAGAGCAAACAAAATATAACCACAGACATTGAAATTAAGAACAATCTAACAATAGCCAGAGGGGAGTGGGGAGGGGATAGTGGGGAGAGGAGATTACAGGAACTACTATAAAGGACACATGGACAAAATCAAGGGGGAGGGTGAAGGTGGGGAAGGGAGGTGGGTTTGGCTGGGGTAGGGTGGAGGGATGGGGAGAAAATGCAGACAACTGTAACTGAATAATAATAATTTTTTTAAAAAGACTATTAAGATGCATATATCACTTAACTTTCCACTTGCTTCTAGTCTCGCTTGTCTTTATGACCAGCTGATCATGGATATATGGACAATTTTGATATGAGAAAAATTAAATGACTATTTTCCTTCATATATCTTCCCCATCTTTTTAATTATTTCTGTTTCATCTTCTTAATCTCATTTGAACTTTACCCAGCTATTCCTAAGCTAACATCATTTTTACTGAGCCAAATTTAGCTAAGTACATGATCCATGCATTTTACATGACAAATAATTAGAAGAATATTTATAGAAGGCTTAAAATCAATTTCAAATAATCAGCAGTCAATTTTAGTAGAAACCTAAGATATTTCCTTGAATAATATGTGTTGTTTCACTAACTTAAAAATATAATCCATTTAGACATAAAGAAGCATATTTTTAGGGCATCTCAATCATCTAACATATATTAAGCTTCTAATAACCAATAATGTATACCTGTTAACCTAATTTATTCTAGTACATGACAATAGAGTATGTGACAATCATTTTTCATAAAAAGTACTTTATTATAGTTTTTAAATGTATAAGTTATGTGAAAAAATGGAAAAAATATATTCTCTGGAGATTTTTAAAAATCCTCCCATTGAAGTATAGATTGTGAGAATTTAATATGTGCAGGGCAAACATTAGATGCTGGGAATCTGTAGAGGCATAAGATATATTTTCTTCTCAGAAATCTTTCTTCTGGGTAATACAAATCATTTTTTAAGGGAAAAAATGTTACAGCCTAACATACTGAACAGATTTAATGTCAAGTAGTTGGTGTGGATATAAATTTCCACAGATTTCAAAAGAGTGAGTGCCCTACACATGTAGGCAGAGTGGGCAAAGATTTTATGGAGGAAATGATATCAAGTTCTAGTTCAGGGGTGTCAAACTCATTTTCACCGGGGGCTCCATCAGCCTCATGGTTGCCTTCAAAGGGCTGAATGTAATTTTAGGACTGTATAAATGTAACTATACCTTAACAGTTAACAGGGTTTGGCACTGCCACCAGGAAGAAACAAGGTACTGGGCTGGATAAAACAAGGTGAAGGGCTGGATTCCACCCATGGGCCTTGTGTTTGCCACCTGTGCTCTAGTTGAAAACTGGATGGTATTTAGGCAAGTGCAATGAAGAAATAACAGTTTTTCTGCAAGAAAAAAAATGAATATAAAATTACCATCACATTTTTTGGAAACCCCAAGATGCACTTTAGCTAGGACAAGTTATTTTTGAAGGGGAAGAATGAAATATAAAGTGTCACTAAAGGCTTTTATAAAGGGAATGGCATCTAAAACAAGATGTGGATTAGATTAAAAGGCTGAGGAGACTTTATTTTGAAGTTATTACAAAGGAAAGGTCAACATAGTTTGGTGACTGAAAGAATGATCAGTGAAGAAGGTACACTCATTGATCTTCTCCAGTGTTGTTTTTCCTGAATAGTGGTAAAGTAAATAGATAACAGGATGGTATTAAAAGGAACAGCAGATTGATGGAATCTGAAAGGGAGATACAATGGTTAACAGTTCATGACAATTTGAGTTTAAGGTGCTAGTGAGTTATTCAAGTACAAGTAGGTGTATGGTAAATGTTATTTATAAAATATTTTCTGATGAATTCAGACTTTAGTATAGAATTGGGAGTCATTAAGTGAAGTCATATTTTAGAAGTGAAAACCCAAAGAAAGAGAGCTGGAGACCTATAATGAAGACCAAGAAGGGAAGCCCATGAAAGAGAATGAAAAGAAACTGAAGAAATATAAGAAGAATGAGGAGAAATACTGTCAGGAATATAATGAACCACATTTTTCAAGAGTGATTCATCAACAGCATAAACACATACTAACATCTTAGAGAATTCAGGGGTAAACATAGAAAACAAAAGCAGCTGAGTCACAATACAGCTATAAAATACAGCTATAAATACAATATGATAAGTAAAGTGTAGGTATGATGATGAGTGGATTAATTAAGCCAAGTGGGAAGCTCACTAGGCTCTAAGGATTGCAAAAATGGTTAGTCTATCAGTTATCCCCAATGGTGTCTGCCTCTCTGTTTACCATCAAAAAATAATTGCTGGAGAGTGAAGTGTGACAGCCTTAATATTAATTTCAAAAGTGCAGAAAATATATCTACAGTTATAGTTTAAACTTTTATCTGCTTATTAAGGTAACATGAACTTTATAATATAAAAAATATGATTGCTAAAAATCAAATATAACCTTACCCTCCCCACATTTACCCTTATAATTGTTTTTCCAGGTGATTATTCCCAAACCTTTAAATGACATATTTATGTTGCTGTTTGTTCCTTCATCAATTTACTACATGAGGCTGGATTATTTTGTGTTCATCCAAACCCACTTTATCTTTAAACCTTAGGATAATTATGTCACTAAATGTAGCTGCTCTCTTGTTTAGTTTTGATACATTAAAATAATGGAACTTGTAGAAGTGGGCATAGGTAGTTTTACGGTTCTGAGTGCATGAAACATGAAATTTATTCTTGTATTATTATTTATTAATTATTGAATTTATAACTATAAGTGTACTTTTGCCAAACCTTATATATTTTTATTTTTTACCACAGCATATGTACGTTATTGACACTAAGCATTAACATACCAAGAAAAGAATATCATTACCCCTCTCATTTTCTTTCTTCTTTTGTTATGCCATTCTGTCATATACAATTTTACTTTCATATTGTCAAGATTGATCCCATTAAATCAATAAATTAAGACTTTGTGCTCTTTGGTTTTAAATTAATTTTAAAATTTGAAATGAATGCATTTTTGTTAGTATTAGTATTAAAATATTGATTACTATAAATTGACAATTCTACTATTAGAATTCAATTCCTAGAAGATTTTTTGCTTATTTTGATTATAGTTACTAATTAAGAAAAAACTAATTTATTTGCTTTTTTCATGTACTCAATATTTTCAAACTCTACCATTATGCTATTGAATTTATGGAGATCATCCTTCCAAAGAAGTCCTCCTTTTTGCTTTTATCCTGACATTTAAATCTGAGCACCAGTTTCATTCTGAACTTTCTGTCATTACTTTACTGGTTTAATTCCACTTTTTGATTTTTGTTTATTCCCTCATTTTGCTGAAGTACCTCTGAAAGCAGCATGGTAAGATAGGATGCATGATAAATGAGCGTTCTGATTTTCTCTGACCTTCTGACTCCCACAATCCCTGTGCATTTCTATTTAGGATCCCACTATATTGTGATGAACATCTGCATATGTATATTCTAGCCTCCTCCTTTGGACAGTAGTACAGTGTGTCTAATAGTAGGTGCATATTATAATCATCTGGAGAACTTTTAAAACGAAGAGAATCACCATCTTCTAGAATGGGACCCAATAGCATTTTAAAACTTCCCTCCCAATTTAATATACTCACATGGTGGAAACTACTGCTCAATAATAGGAAAATGTCTCATTGGCCCTTGAAACCTTAGTCCTCAATACAGTGCCTAACACAGAGCAAGTAAGATATTAAAAGGATACAATATCAGCATCTCAAATTTCATTAATCAAAATTGACTTTCAAGTATACTTTAAACTTCTAATATTTCAAAATACTGAAAATAAACAGTTATATTTTATCAAGCAATTTGGGTTCATATTTGGAAAATACTTCTAAAGATTACTTAATAATGATCCACACAAGTTAATCCATGGAGAATACATTATGTGAAAAAGAGTCTACCATATTTTTCGAACCATAAGATGCACCTAGGTTTTAGAGGAAGAAAATAGGAAAAAAATTTTCAGGAAAAAATGTGGTAAAATATTTAATAACATAAATAACATAATATTTCACCAATGTAAATGTAAGCTACATTTGGACTATAAGACACACCCCGATTTTCCTCCCAAATTTGGGGGGGAAAGTGCATCTTATAGTCTGAAAAATATGGTACTTATGTTCATATTGCTCTATGGGTGACCATCTATACACAAAACTATATAACACACACACACATACACTAATCAAGAGAAGATTACATTCTGGTATTTTGGGTTCTCACTAATCAGGGACTAAAATTATTTTCTGAAATTAAAGGAGACCACTGTGAAATGTGATTGGTTAAAAAACTGATAGTAACCTAGTAGGTATTGGAGCATGCTGTGATAACAGGATTAGTTATATTTTTTCCATCAGATTGTTAAAATAAAATTTTAAGAGAAGGAGAGAAGAGAAACAGAAAGGAAATAAATACCAAACAAAGTCAATCTCATCCTGAATTTAAAGCTAGCAGATTAGCACTATAGGAAGACAAAGGCTTTGACAAGGAAACCATTAGTAGAAAGCTTTGGATTCTATGCCTGACACTAGCATTTTGAAAGGAAAATACATCTGGATAAACTGATGGACTGACAGCTTTATTTCCTACAGAGAACAGATCTTCAGAAATAGATTCTAATTCAAAAGAATATGAAACTGTTTTATTTTGTTTTCACTGTAGCTGTCAGCAGCCATCTCAAAACTGCTTGGATAATAGAGATTGTTATAAAGTGTTTTATGTTAAGAAAGCTTTCTGCCCCATTATCTGAGAGAATCTAGCATATAGAATACCTTGTAAAGGTTAATTTATAATATATTAAGTACCAGATTCTATTTTCAAAAAAAAAATAATGTAGAGTTTAATTCAGGATAATGCAGCATGAATTTCTTGAAAACTCAACACAAATAACTTGATCACTATGTCAGCAGTGAGTGATATAACTTAAATGTCATGCTTGTGAATCTTCCTATAAAAAGGCAGCCATGTTTATTCTCACCCATGTTGTAATAATGACATCTTGTCATGTGGTAGCTTAGCTAAGGAAAGACACCCTCCGCCCATTAAGGAAAATCCTCACCTTGGCTGGTATGGTTCAAATGGTTGGTGTTGCCACAGAACCAAAGGATTACATATTTGATTCCTAGTTGGGACACACACCGAGGTTTCAGGTTCAGTCCCTGTCTAGGAGCATATAATTCCCTGGTTCCAGGGAATGTTTGAGAGGCAACAAATTGATTCTTCTTTCTAGCATTGATGTTTGTCTCTCTCCCTTCCCCTCTCTCAAAAAAAAAAAAAAAGAGAGAGAAAGTTATCGTTAGGATAAAATAATTATTTTTAAAAAGAAAAGAGTTTTTTCAGCTCCATACTGTTCTCAAATATGTGGTCTGGTCCATTGTTGGCTGAAACGTTGTTATGCAGCACAGGACTATAGTTCAACTATGATGTGAAGCCCGAGGAAGCTGAAGTTCAGGGAGACTGAGGAGCTTGTCTGAAGTTATAATAGAAAATCAAGATATCTCTGCCTCTCAGAAAGTCATACTTGTATAATAAGAAAAAGCTGAGCCATGCTGTCTGAGCAGTTGGTGCAAGAAGCAGGGACTCATTATGAAGGAAGTCATGGCTTCTTTGGGAAAGATATGGAAAACAATCCAGCCCTGAGACACTAATTTCAGACCTCTTGAAGAGAGGAAGCACAAAAAATATTCCCAGAATTAGGTGGTTAGCAAGATGGTGGAGGAGTGAATGGAAGCTACACTAACCTCCTCCCAGGACCAATCTGGAATCACAACTAAATTGTGGAGAAATTACCCAGAAAAAACAACTGAACAATAGTGAAAGAGAAGCCTTATAACCTCAGACACACAGAAGAATCAGCTTCAGCACAACTTCTCTGACAAGGAGTGCAGTGGAAACTCAAGAGGCCTGGCTGGGCATCCACAGGTGGCAGCGCTGGAGGGATAATTAAGAAGCCAGTTAGATCCCCCTGAGATGAATGGGGTCCAAACCCTAAGAAACAACAAACAAGCCCCAGAGCAAGTAGAATGAAGGAAATAACCAAGATCAGAGCAGAATTACATAACATAGAGACCAAAGGAACAATTCTAAGGATCAATAAATTCAGGTGCTGATTCTTTGAAAAGATAAACAAAATTGACAGGCCTTTAAGCAGGCTCATCAAGAAGAAAAGAGAGAGGACTCAAATAAACACAATCGGAAATGAAAGAGGAGAGATTATAACCAGTACCACAGAAATACAAAGGATTGTAAGAAATTACTATGAAGAACTATGTGCTAAACAAGCACATAGTATTTATTCATTATTTTAACATTTTATCGGTGGGAATTAACTGTCTTTAATGGGCAAAGGTAATATCTAACCTCAAGAGATTTATATCCACTAAGAAAGACTATCAAACAAATGATATTTTTTAAATAACATATACTCTTTCGGGAAATATATATTGGTTTAGCATTATTTTAGAGGAAAATATAAAGTACCTCTATATTTTCTCTCAAGACAGTATATGTTATTGCTGCTAATATTGTCTTCTTGAGAAACTCAGTTTGAGACTCTTCCTGGATTTTATGAAAACTTCTGCTTTACAGAAAGAGAAATCTTGTGAACGATGTAGATGCTTTTAGTCCACACAAATGAGTACCAAAGCCATCACTGCATCACACAAAACTTACTGTTAGTATCATTTAAAAGGCAATCATTTCAGAAAAGTTGTGGTGCCATTTTCACAAAGGTTTCTATTATTCTAGAAATGAGTACACACTTGTTGGTTTCCTCTGATTGTTCTAAACCATCTAAACTTTCTATTAATTTCTGTACTGCTGAACTCCAGAAATTCTAATTTGATGATATTCATCTAACAAAATGAGCACAAGGGTCCTTTTGTTATGTGTTCACTGAAGACAAGCCTATACTGACACCATAATGTTCCTTATATTTGTGCTTATCTCAAGGTTATGATATACAAGGTCTAAAATATTAATTTCTATGAATGAAAAACATACAAATGATACATTAGAACATTAATATTTTGTATAATATTTATAGGAAATTTTTTCACAACAAAAATCAAAGATTCTTTTTGCAATCTTGTGGTTAATATCTACATTTGTTAAAAATGCCATTAAATAATTTCCCTTCCTCTTTAGGGCCTCCAGCTATTTCTCATCATCCTTTGAGGAGAGTGTGTTTTAAGCTTCATAGCCATGAGGTTAAAAAAGGATATGCTAAGGAAAATGAATATAGAGATACAGGAGAATCATATGGTGTAGAAGCAAAGGTAAAATAGCTATCTCTTTTTAGAAAGAAAAGGGCAAAATAATTGATGGGAAGACAAGTAGCTAGGAAGAACAGCAAACATTAGATTAAAAATGAAATGCACCATGCATATGGATGTATGGATAGAAATGTGATGGCGGGGCTTCTGAATGTTCCATCTCCAGAAATAGCAAAAAGAAAATTAAATGGTCATAAGAGAGGGATAAAACACTTTGCTTTAGATGATAGATTCATTTAAATCATCTGCTGGCTGTATTTTCCAGGTTCAGGTTTTATGGGGACATAATTTTTAAAGACTTTTGTAAAATGTCACTGTGTCTAATTTGTCTAGGATTTCTAACACCTTTGAAAAAAGTTGAGAGATGGTTGGATCAAATTATTATTTCTTAAATTACAGATACAGGTGCATATATATGTGTATGTTGTGGGTATGTGTATTTTAAGGTTTTAATTGCTCTGAAGATATTCATTTTAATATAACTCAACAAGATAGGTGTTTATTTTCTTATTTTAAAAGTTAAAAGTCTCAGGAAGAGAGGCATGAAGTAAATTGCTCAAACTTAAATAGCTAACACTTGAGGAAGCTGTTATTTGAATGCAAATGATCTAATTTCAGAAGCTCTCTCTCTTGGTTACTAAACACTTCAAATAAAGACAAACAGTTGTCTCTGCAAATCATTTTCAAGATATACATGACTTGTCAATTTTATTGACTATTAAAACTTCAATATTTACTATTTTAAATATTTTAAATATTTTTCCTTTGTGAGATTCCTAAACATGGTTGCATTGTACTGCTTCATGACTGAACAACAATAAGAAAATAAATAAAAATTAAAAATTAATAAAAATTAAAAAATAAGTAAAAATAAATAAAAGACAGCTCATAATCAAATTTCAAAAATAAATAAATAAATGAACGCATTGTCATTTCAATAGTATTTTAGTCTATGTCAAAATGATTAATATTATAAATAATACATCAATGCCTCATGCATTCTATGAAATCTTAAAAATGGAGTATGTGAATTTAATATACCTGTGGAGTTTAAAGAACAGAGCTGTCAATCCTACTACCTAATGAAACTTATGATCTCTTAAGATATGAAATTGAATTCATTACTCTCTAGGGACTATGAAATGATACAATTTTGTATAAAAATAAAACAAATTAACTCTTTATTGAAACTCATTTATAAAGACACCTAATGAAATGAAAATGGTAATTATAGATACATAAATTAGTTGTGAGAAAAATATTGTAGGTATATATGCAGTTTGAAAGCAATACCTACATTCTATTTAAAGCAAACATTATTACTGAAAAACTTTGTATTCTATGATGTTCATCATTCACTCAAAAGGGTGCATTATTCATTCAAAATAGGTAATTTTCAGATGAAATAGCTTTACTTAGATGTGGTTTTCTGGTGGCAAAATGACCCACATTTTGAAGACCCTTTAAAATTGCAAACTATGGCTAAAAGCTGAACATGTAAGTTTAGATTTTAGTGTGGGAACTAAAGAATATTCTGGGAAATAGCACACAACATGCAGTTAGTCAAATGCGGCCCATCACATCTGATGTCAGTATAAGATTACCAAACCAGAGATTATATTAATTCTGGGCTGGTAGCACATCATCTCTGATGGAATTTCACTTTTTCTCTCCTTAAACTGAAATATCACAAATGACTATATTTCTTTTTTTCCCACATTTTAACTAATAAGAAGAATACTTCCAATGCCTTCTACATGCTAGGAATGATGCACATGTTATGTTATTGAGCCTTCACAGAAATTCCATAAGCTAGGTGTGCTCAACAATGCCATTAGAGGAAGACTTGAACTTGTAAAAATATTAAGCAACAAAAACAAAAGCACTCAGGTGGTAAACTGCAGAGCTAGAAGTATCTGCCTTCTCTAGGGGTCTCATAGAAAAGTTCCTGGCTCAGCCAGATCTATAAGCATTGGCAAGTTAGTGCATCAAGAGATACATATGTGACATGACCTATTGTAGATCCCATTAAAATTGTCAAATAGTTGGAAATGTGTCCTCCACTGTCCACTAACTTTACTAATTCTCCTTCTCATTTTCTCAAACTGATTGCTCAGACAACATGGTCATTCCAGGTAAAATGACTAGCTATTATTTGAGGTCTCTTGAAATGAAGGGAGAATCTTGGTTTTCCTGAAACAACATCATGAGCACGAAGATGTATGCATCAAACTCACCACCAACTGCTACTGTAGGACA
The DNA here is from genome assembly GCF_022682495.2 of Desmodus rotundus. Taxonomy (NCBI): domain Eukaryota; kingdom Metazoa; phylum Chordata; class Mammalia; order Chiroptera; family Phyllostomidae; genus Desmodus; species Desmodus rotundus. The sequence goes on from NC_071394.1 coordinate 63,274,404, forward strand.
CACATGATTTTGCTGCCTTTTCCACAGAAGGCATAGATAAGACTATGTTTAATATAGTTATGTGTAATATATAATATGAGGTATATTTGCCTTATATTCTTTGTGGCATTCCATGGGCTCTCATTCTCTTTTGAATAATGGTAACATTCACAGGACAAAAAAAGAAAAGACAAAAGTGTTTCTCTTCCTTTGCCTATGTGACTTTGTTTCTTTTCAAACAGGAAAACCAAAAGAAGAGTATGTAAGGGAGGTATATCTTGTTCAAATTAAGAATCAGACACTGAACCCTGGCAGGATAACTCAGTTGGTTAGAGAATCATCCCAATACTCCAATGTTTTTGATTCAATCCCCAGTCAGGGTACATATAAGAATTAATCAACAAATGCATAATTAAGTGGAACAATTAATTGTTTTTCTCTCACTCTTTCTCTCTCATCAAATAAAAAAATAATAATCAAACACTGAACTCAACAAAAGAGAGCAAAGAAACAGCTATTTTGTATTGAAAATTCTTTTACTTTTGGCCCCCAAATATTAAGTGTTTTATGAGGTTCTAGAATGACTCACAGAGTAAATAGATTATAGTTTTTCTACTTGTGACTTATTTAGTAACTGTAAAGGACTAACATTTCCAAATTTTACTGACTCATTTGAATTATTTGTGAATATCAAATGAGCAGTTTGTTCAATAAATTGTAAGACAGAAATTTTATATAGTTGCAAAAGAGAACACCAAGGATGAGATAATTATGTATAAAGTGGAAAGTGTAATAGGAATTCTGTCTGAATAAAAACAAAGCAAATCCCTTACTTTCTGCACTTAAGAACATAAAAAGATGTGGTAAAAATGCAATGTAATTGTGCAGTTAAGTAACAGTGTTTCTTCATATATAGTCAAATAGAGAAATTAATAAAAAGTTGACTAGGCCCTAAATAATCAGTAATTTATGAGAATGAGTCAGGAGGGTCTGTGCACAGTAACACTACTGAGTGATTGTTACAAGACTCTATAACCAAAATGAGATTTTCAGAGTGGGAAAGACCACAAAAAAGAAGTCTGAGGATCCAAGATGGTGAAAGAGTGAGTAGAAGCTACACTACCCTCCTCTCAGGACTAATCTGAAATTATAACTAAACTGCAGAGAAATAATCTGGTATAAACAACTGAATAATAGCATGAGAGAAACCTTGTAACCACATACAGATGAAACAGTTTCACCACAACATGACTGGTACAGAGTGCAGAGGAGATGTGAGAGGGCTGGCTGGGCTCCCCACAGGTAGCAGCTGAAGTGCTAGTGGAATATTTCAGTGGCTTGTGGGTTTCCACTAAGAAATGTGGGGTTTAAACCTCAAGCTGGGCTCTCCAGCCTACAGCATGAGAGCCTGAAAATAACCCAGATAACATCCAGCTGTGAAAAGTCTCAGGGTTTCTCTCTTCCAGGGACAGACAGCTGGAGTCAAGGAGAGCTTTTTAATGGGCCAATGCATAAAATTTCACTTGCAGCCACTCACCCTGGGTTCTGGTAAAGGTGGAGCAGAGTGGACTAGAGATGCTTGAGGAGAGACTTGGTACAGTGGCTTTTGGGAGAGAACTGAGAGCAGTCGCCATCATCCTGGTGCTGAGTCATCCCCCATACTGCAGGAGCCATCTTGTTCAGGCAGACCACTCCAAGTGGCAGCAGCCTGAGGGGAAACAATAGCCTCACAGACAGGGATTGCTCTGTCGCACCCTGTGGAGCCTAAACCTGACTGCTGAATACAGAGTGACTATATTAACAACTGAAGAAGTTAGCCATAGACTGTAGATCCTTGGTAGTCTCAAACAGTCTGCCTAAGGCCAGACTAGGACACCATCTGAAATCACCAGAAACAGAAGCAGAAAGGAAAAACAGTAGTAAATACTAGATGCTACCAAGATGAATTCCACCACAGTCTTCTTTATGATTTGTGACATTTTATCTCTTCCATAGCTTTGTAACATTCATTTCTTGTTCTTCAAGTTTGTGCCTAGTAGGTCACTATTTTTATGTTATATTTTATTTCAAATCTCATATTTTTCTCTTCCCTTGTATTACCTCATTTTGCCTTCTTCTTCCCTCTTATTTTTGTTTTAAATTTTGTTTTCTCTCTTGCTATGACTTGTTTTCATTTATCAGTTTTACTATTTATCCCACCCTCCAGCCTCTCAAAACCATTTTCTTGGTCATTAGTCATTTGTCATCTCACATTCTTTTTCCCACTTTTAAAAGGTCCATGTTTTCTCTATACCTTTATCAGCCTTCGCTTATTGGTTGTGGATAAGGTGGTTGTTGTATTTTTTCAGTTTTACTAGATCTTCATTATTTTGGAAAGTCAAATCTCAAATTTCACCATTCCCCTCTCCTACTCCATTCTGCTGTCCTCTTACCCTTTCTTTTATTCATCTCAAATGTTAATTTTTCCCAGTCTTAGCCTAGTTTATATTCCTCACTCTTAGTATGCCATCTCCCTCTATCATCTCAAAATCACTTCCTTTTCCTGTAGACATCTCTTAATCTTTTCTTTCTTTTTTATCTCTTATTCCCAACCTACCTATATTAATCTTAGCTCTTTTGTTTTTGATAGTGCTGTGGTGAATCTTTCTCTCCAATTTGGTTCTTTTTTTTAGTTATTTACTTTTTTCTCTCTTTTTAAAATTGTTGTTCAAGTACAGTTGTCTCTATTTTCCCCCCACCACTCTCCCCCTCCCCAGTCATCCCCACCTCCCATCCTCCATCCTACCCCCCTTTGGCTTTCTCCATGTGTCCTTTACACATGTTACTGAAAGCCCTTCCCTCTTTCCCCCATTATCCTCCCCCACCTCCACTCTGGTTACTGTCAATTTGTTCTTAATTTTAATGTCTCTGGTTATATTTTGCTTGCTTGTTTTTTTTCTTGATTAGGTTCCACTTATAGATGAGATCATATGGTATTTATCTTTTAACTCCTGGCTTATTTCACTTAGCATAATGCTCTCCAGATCCATCCATGCTGTGGCAAAGGGTAGAAGCTCCTTCTTTCTTTCTGCTGTGTAGTATTCCATTGTGTAAATATACCATGGTTTTTTTGATCCACTCATTTTCTGATGGGCACTTGGGTTGCTTCCAGCATTTGGCTCTTGTAAAGTATGCTGCTATGAACATTAGGGTTCATAGGTTCTTCTGAATTGGTGTTTCAGGATTCCTAGGGTATAGTCCCAGTAGTGGAATTGCCTTGTATTTTTTTTCCTTTTTCTTTCTCTCTCTCACTATATTTTTTAAAATTTTTGTTTAAACCAAATACTATTTTTTCCTTCTCTTGCTCCATTTTGGCCTTCTTCATTCTTTTTTTTAATTTACAATGTAATTTTTACTTTCTATCTCTCTTCATCTTGCGCCAATTCCCTACTCATTATTGCTCCTCTATCTACCATCTCAAATTCATTTTTCTTTCAGTTAGTCATCTCATATTCATTTACCCTTTATTATAAGTCTTAATCTCTTTATGCCCATATTAATACTGGCTGATTTGCTATTGACATTGTGATTGTGGGTAGCAGTTATTTTTGCAGGCATGGATTAGTATCCTGGGCTGTGTGGTTTTGTTCTGGCAGCACCTACACAACAACATACAAGATATGGTAGACAGAGTGACTCTCAGTCAGACAGCTGGAGGGAAGGACACACCAAAGAATGACCCAACAATAATCAAAAGTCAATTACACCAGAGCATCCAAAAAGCATCAACTTCAGGAGATTGAGGAGACCACCACTGAATCCCACAGGTCTCCTACCATAGAAGGCCACACCATGAATACAGGGAGTTAAAACAGAACAACCTAAGAAGCAGAAACAAATAAGAAGAGTATCTAAAATGGGGAGACAAAGAAACAACCCCCACTCAAAAGATGGAGGTATCCCCAGAACTAGTGCTAAATGAAGAAGAGGGAAGACATTGAGTTCAAAATAGTGGTTTTAAGGAAGCTCAATGAGCTCAGTGAGGACTACAAAGAACAGAGGGGAAGCTACAAGGAACTTAGTGTGAATTTCATCATCATGAACAAGGCTATAGAAACTATCAATAAGAGCCAGAAGGAAATGAAGAATATAATTTCTGAATAGAGGAACACAGTAGAAGGAACTAAAACAGGATATAAGAAGCAGATGATCTAATCAGCAAGCAGGAGGATAAGGCAGAAAATATTTCCCAGACAAACAAAATGAAAAAAGACTCAAAAAGAATGAAGAGGGCTTAAAGGAGCTGTAGGACAACGTGAAACATATTAATATCCATATGATAGGAAAAACAGGAGAAGAAGAGGAGCAAGGCATAGAAAACCTGTTTGAAAAGTAATGACAGAAAACTTCTCTAACTGGATGAGAGAAAAAGTTGAGCAAATCCAGAAAGCACAGAAAGTCCCAATCAAGACGAATCCAAAGAAGCCCACACCAAGACACATCATAATAAAAATGGCAAAATTTAAAGACAAAGACAGAATATTAAAGGAAGCAAAGGAAAAACAGCTAGAAACACATAAGGAAGCCCCAATTAAGATACCAGCTGATTACTAACAGAAACACTGCAAGCCAGAAAGGAATGGCAAAAATATTCCAAATAATGAAAAGCAAAAGTATGCAACTAAGGCTAATGTACCCAGCAAGACTCTCATTTAAATTGAAAAGTGAAATAATGTTTCCAAGACAAAAAAAAGAGAAAGGCTAAAAGAACATATCTTCACCAAACCAGCATTGCAAGAGATGTTAAAGAGACTCCTTTAAGAAGATGAACAAAAAGAGAGAGAGAGGCGAACACAAAAACAAAGAGGAAAAAAAGCAATGAATAAGTACCTATCAATAATAACTTTAAATGTAAATGGATTAAATGTTCCATCAAAAGACATAGGGTAGCTGAGTGGATAAGAATACATGACCCACATATAGGCTATCTCCAAGAGACCCATCTCAGGACAAGAGATCTACACAGATGAACAGTGAATGGATGGAAAAAATATTCCAAGCACATGGATGTGAAAAAAAAAAAAGATCTGGGGTAGCAGTACTTATACCAGACAAAATAGATTTCAGAACAAAAGCCATAAAAAGAGACAAGGAGGTCATAATACTTAAGGGAACAATCTAACAACAATATAACCCTTGAAAACATATGCACCCAACTTAAGAGCACCAAAATATATAAGGAAAATCTTGGAGGACTTCAAGAAAGGTATAGAGAGCAAAAAACACAGTAGGGAATTGTAACACCCCATTGTCAACAATGGATCCAAGCAAAGAATCAATGGGAATATTATGGCATTGAACAACACTCTAGATTTAATGGACTTAATTGATATGTACAGAACCTTACACCACAAAGAAGCAAAATATATATTCTTTTCAAAATACATGGATCATTTTCAAAAATAAATGATATTGTAGGTCACAAAAAATGCCTCAGCAAACTCAAGAAAATTGAAATCATATCAAACATCTTCTTGGATCATAATGGCTTGAAACAAGAAACCAACCTCAAGGAAAAAACTCCAAAATATTCAAATTCATGGAGACTGAATAACATGCTATTAAATAATACATGGGATAACAATGAGACCAAAAAAGAAATCAAAAGCTTCTGGAAACAATGCAAATGAACACACAAAAGCCAAAACCTATGAATGGGACACAGCAGAAGCAGTCCTGTGAGGGAAGTTCATAGCAATACAGGCCTACCTAAAAAAGAGAAATATTCAAATAAACAACCTATCCCCACATCTACAAGAACTAGAAGAACAACAAAAAACAAAGCCTAGAGCAAGCAGAAGAAAGGAAATAACCAAGATCAGAGTGGAATTAAATGATATAGAAACTAAAAACAGCAATTCAAGGAATCGATATAAATGGAGGAGCTGGCTCTTTGAAAAAAATAAAATTCACAAAACTTTAACTAGATTAATCAAGAAAGAAGACCCACATAAATAAAATCAGAAACAAAAGAGAAGTAACAACCAATACCACAAAAATACAAAGGATTGTGAGAATTACTATGAACAACTATATGCTAAGAAACTGATGACCTAGGCAAAATGGACAACTTTCTAGAAATATATAATTTTCCAAATGGGGTCAAGAAGAAGCAGAAAGCTTGAATAGACCTACAACAACTAGTGAAACTGAAACAGTAAGCAGTGAACTCGAAGTACACAAAGCCCTGGATTGGATGGCTTCATAGGTGTATTTTGCCAAACATGTAGAAAGAGCTAACTCCTACTCAAAAAACTCAAGAAGAGGAAAGACTCCCAAACTCTTCTCATGAGGCTAGTATTATCCTAATTACAAAACCAGGTAAAAACACATTAAATAAAGAAAATCACAGGCGAATATCGCTGATGAAAGTAGATGCTAAAATCCTCAAGAAAATAATGGGAAAATGGATTCAGCAATACATTAAAATGATTGTACATCATGATCAAGTTGGATTCATTCCAGGCATGGGAGGATGGTATAATATTTGCAAATCAATAAATGTAATAAACCAAATAAACAAAAAGAGATAAGAATCACATGATTATATCGATGGAGGTGAAAAAATTATTTGATAATGTACCACCTATTAAGATAAAAACATTCAGAAAAGTGGGAATAGGGGCAGCATACCTCAACATAATAAAGACTATTTATGAGAAACCTACAGCCAATATCATATTCAATGGGTACAATGTAAAACCTTTCCCACCGAGATCAGGAACAAGACAAGGATGTCTGTTTTCAACAACTTTATTCAACATAGTATTGGAAGTTCTACCCACAGCAATCATACAAGAAAAAGAAATAAAAAACATCCAAACACAAAAGGAGGAAGTAAAAACTGTCATTGTTCACACATGACATGATAATGTACATAGAAAACTATATAGGTTCTACCAAAAAACTTGACTTAATAAGTGAATTTGTCAAAACAGCAGGCTACAAAGTCAATATTCAGAAATCAAAGGCATTTTTGTGTACCAACAATGAAATATCAGAAACAGAAACAAGGGGAAAAATCCCAATACTATAACAACAACAAAAATAAAGCACCTGAGGATAAACTTAACCAAGGAGTTAAAGGACCTGTACTCAGAAAACTACAGAACACTGAAGAAAGAAATTAAGGAATACACAAATAAATGGAAGCATACACTGTGTTCATGGATTGGAAGAATTAACATCATCAAAATGCCCATACCAAAGCAATCTATAGATTAAATGCCATTCATATTAAAATACCAATGAAATATTTCACATATACAGAACAAATATTTCAAAAACTTATATGAAACCAAAAATTACCTCAAAGAACCTCAGCAACCCTGAGAAACAAGAACAAAGTAGGAGGGATCACAATACCTGACATCAAATGATATTACAAGATCACTGTAATCAAAAAAGTCTGGTACTGGCATAAGAACACATAGACCAATGGAACAGAATAGAGAGCTCAGAAATAAACCCATATCTCTATGGCCAATTAATATTGGACAAAGGGGGCAGGAGCATAAAATGTAGTAAAAATAGCCTCTTCAACAAAAAAGTACAGCTAAAGAAAACATCATCAAAATTAAAATGGAACCAACCATATGGGAAAACATATTTGCCAACAATTCCTTGGTCAAGGGTTTGATCTCCAAAATATATAAAGAACTCACAGGACTCCACACCAGGAAGATGAACAATGCAATTTAAAAAATGGGCAAAGGACCTGAACAAACACTTCTCTAAGGAGGACATACAAAGGTCTATAAGTATATGAAAGGATGTTCAAAACCACTAGCCATCAGAGTAATGCAAATTAAAACTACAATGAGACACCATTTCACAATGGTCAGATGGCCATAATTAACAAATCAACAAACAACAAATGCTGGTGACGTTTCGAAGAAGAGGTAACCTTACTGCACTGTTGGTGGCAAGGCAAACTGGTTCAGCCACTGTGGAAGACAGCATGGAATTTCCTTAAAAAAATAAAAATTGAACTGCCTTTTGACCCAGTGATTCCACTGCTGGAACTACATAGTAAGAATCCTGAAACACCAATTCAAAAGAACCTATGCACCCCTATGTTCGCAGAAGCATTATTTACAATAGCTAAGTGCTGGAAAAGCCTAGGTAACCATAAATAAATGAGTGGATAAAAAAACTGTTATATTTTGTTTGCTTTTTTCTTCTGTTGAGACATTGAAGTTAAGAACAATCTAACAATAGCCAGCAGGGAGTGGGGAGGGGAAAGTGGGGAAAGGGGATTACAGGAACTACTATAAAGGACACATGGACAAAATCCAGGGGAAGGGTGGAGGTGGGGGAGGGAGGGGGGTTCGGCTGGGGTGGGGTGGAGGGATGGGGAGAAAAACATACAACTGCAACTGAATAACAATAAAATTTTTTTAAAAACCCTGTCATATATTTACACAATGGAATGTTACACAGCAGAAGGAAACAAGGAACTCCTACCATTCACAACAGCATGGATGAAACTAGAGAGTATTATGCTAAGTGAAATAAGCCAGGCAGCAAACACAAATACCATTTGAACTCACCTATAACATGAAGCTAATGAATGAAACAAAGGAGCAAAATATAAGCAGAGACATGTAAACAAGGAACAAGCTGACAGGGACCAGAAGGGAGGGGATAAGTGTCTAAGGAGGAAAGAAGGTGAAGGTCCTAGTTAAAGAAAAAATACAAATGACCCATATGGTGGGGATTTACTGTTGGAGTGAGGATGAGGACTAGGCAGGCAGGAGAGACAAATGGAGAAAAATTGGGACAACTGTAATAGAACAATAAAAAAAAAAGAAGTATCTGTAAACAGAGGAAATAAACACATACAGATATTGCCTAGAGGATTATTAAAAATGAATAAAGTAATAAGCATCTTTTGGGGCCATGGGCTTAATTTTGGAATTTCACTTCTTTAGAATACAGTATCACCAGGCAGGTATTCCTGCAAACATGAAATATTAAGTATATAAAACATTAAAAAGATATAGTGACTCTCCATGTCAGTAGTATCAGCCCACAAGAAGACAGGAGATGTATTGTATTTTCCAGTGATGCAAATAGCACAGAAATCAATCTAAGGAATTCCATCTTAAAATCAAACAACTTCTAAAATCATCAAATTGCCAGTAATGATCTAAGAAGTTAATGTTGACAAAAATGAATGCCTTTGAAAACTTCAGATTGATACTGCACACATACACTGATAATTCTTTAAGAAGTCTCTCTCTCTCTCTCTCTCTCTCTCTCTCTCTCTCTCTCTCTCTCTCTCTCTCTGTCACGATAATAAGACTTTAGGGAAATTTTTTAGAAAGTAGAATAGGGAAACTGACACAGATTGGTGATTTAAACTGGACTCACAGCACACTGACTCTCCTGCCTCTTTCTCCCTTGCATGTCTGCTCCCTGAAACATTAAACCCTCAGGACAATAAGGTTCTGATCATCATTAAATAATGTTAGGAAAAAAGCCTTGGGTCTGTTGACTATAGAGATAGAATTTTGATCAAAGTACAGATAATATCTAGTCCTCAGTTGTGTTTCAGCTCCAGGACCAGAAATGCAGCAAAACTACATGAAGTGATGCCATGGCTAACACTAGGACCAGATGCAATGACCAATGAACCCCTTCCCCCATGCCAACCAATCAGCAGAGACTATGACCTTGCATGTTCACACCTAGAAAGCTAATGAATATTTGATTGGGATCTCCCCTGAAAGCTCCCTGCCTTCAGAAAATAGATAAAAGTTCTTAAGACAAAGGACCTAGTGTGTATTCTCTCTCCCTAACATATGCCCACATTCCCCTGCCCTTGTTTTCCTTAAGCATATATTCTTGTTTGCTTTCTCCTAAGAGAAAAAGTGAACAAAGAATATATGCCCTTCTTTTGCCTCTGAAACATGTTTCCTGAATCTACCCAACCCAACTGGGTCACTTCCTCTGCCTCTGTGACTTTCTTTCTAAAAGGCTAAATACATTTCATGGGCTCTTGGCTCTGAATTCTTTCTTTGCTGAACTCAAGAACTGAGGTCTAACACCACCAATAACATTTTTAACTGGAACACCTATACAGTTAGTTTGTTAATATTTATCCCAACATAAAATAGACTTTGTCATCATTTTATTGGTTTCTGACACTAGGTAAGAACTTTTGGAGTGACAAATGGCTTACTAATTATGTCATACCTTCTCAGTTTTCCTTTGTAGTGGAGCTTATTCCTAACACTTTTTCACCTGGAGAAATGTAAGAGGTTTTGCATTTTAATTTGAGAAGATATTTAGCTCATACAGAGTTGGCAGATGTATAGTTTCACTGATTAACTTTTTCTCTCCCTTAAGAAAATTGGTTACATGGGCCCTTAAAGATCTAGAAAGAACAATCATTATGAAACTGTTACAAAAAGTTACAGTAAAAAGGTCAACTCAGTAGAAACGTCACATCACCTCGCTCAATAAGTATAGCTTGTTTTCACTTTGGGGGGAAAAACAATAAATGTCACCTAGTACTGTTAATGATTATATATATTGTTATAAATCATTTTACAAAAACTTAAAAAATCAACCAAATTAAAAAGACAGCTTGACAAATTTAAACACCTGCACTAGAAAAAAAAGGTCATTTAAGCAAATCATTTTCACAAGGTGGTTCAATTTTAATCAGAGTAGACAAGCTGTGGTTGAATGCCCAGATGCCTTAATGTTTGCCTTGCTAGTGTAGCGAGCACAGAAATCCTACAGCAGAAATGGCAGCAAGTGACAGCACACAAATTAGTAAGGAGTCTGTAACAGCTGGCTCCTTGTACCTTTTGCTTCACTTGGCTTCATAGGTTTTGAATTTAGAATAACATATTTTTTATTAAATATTCTCCTTGTGGAAGAAACAAATAAAAGATGATTTTGCCCTCCAAAAAATTCCAGAGTATTACAAAACAGCTCTATCTAAGAAGGCCAAGTCAACATGAAAATTAAGAGACTGTATCTACCTAACTCAATGAGAAATTTTCCTCTTTTATTAAAGGAAAAAGAAAACATTTCAACAAGAATGATTTATGGTAAATATCTATATTGTCCAGATACCTCCTCGGCCTCTCCACACCTGGTAAATACAATGTTTTACTCTTATTATGTTAAATACACATCTCATTAAATTGAATTATAAATAGCATGCCAGTTTTTTTTTAGTTATGTCTCCAAGTTAGACTTATCAGTTATTTTTCAGTAGTAGAAATAAGGTTTTTTTGAGGTGCTTTTGAGGATTATTTAGGTACTAGATGAGTATCCAGCTCAGTAAAGCTTCTGATCTGTGTTCCATGTGACAGGACAATGGTATAAGTATTCAGTGGGAAGAAATTGAGGAAGATACAAATAAGTAGAAGTATATACCATGTTAATTAAGTGATTGGAAAAATTAACATTAAAATATCAAATTTACCTAAAGCAATCTATACATTCAACACAATTCCTATGAAAATGCTACTGGCATACCTCACAGAAATAGAACAAATACTCAAAAAATTTACATGGAACCAAAAAGACCCTGAATAGCCATAGGAAACTTAAAAAAGAACAAAGCTGGAGGTATCACAACTCCTGATTTCAAATTATACTGTATGTGCACTGTAATAAAAATACCCTGATACTTGAATAAGAAAGACATATAGATCAATGCAACAGAACAGAGAGCCCAGGAATAAACTCATGTCTGTATGAGCAATTGATATCTGACAAAGGTGGCAAGAGCATACAATGAAGCAAAGACAGTCTTTTTAATAAATGGTATTGGAAAATCTCAGACATTCCATGCAGCAACATCCTCACAGACATGTCCCCTAAAGCAAGGGACATAAAGGAAAGAATAAACAAATGGGACCTCATCAAAATAAAAAGCTTCTGCATGGCTAAAGAAAACAGCATTAAAATAAAAAGAGAACCAACAGTACGGGAAAACATATTTGCCAATTATACCTCAGACAAGGGTCTGATCTCCAAAATATATAAAGAACTCACACAACTCCACTCCAGGAAGACAAACAACCCAATTAAAAAATGGGCAAAGGACTTGAACAGACACTTCTCCAAGGACGACATACAGAGGGCCCAGAGACATATGAAAAGATACTCAGCATCACTAGCCATCAGAGACATGCAAATTAAAACCACAATGAGGTAACATGTCACACCAGTCAGAGTGGCCAGCATAAACAAATCCACAAACAAATGTTGGAGAGGATGTGGAGAAAAGGGAACCCTGGTACATTGTTGGTGGGAATGCAGACTGGTGCAGCCACTGTGGAAAACAGTATGGAATTTCCTCAGGAAGCTAAAAGTGGAGCTGCCTTTTGACCCAGTAATTCCTCTGCTGGGATTATACCTTAAGAGCCCTAAAACACCAATCCAAAAGTACCTATGCACCCCAATGTTCATCACAGTACAATGTACAATAGTCAAGTACTGAAAGCAACCTTAGTGCCCATCAGCAAATGAGTGGATCCAAAAACTATGGTACATTTACACAATGGAATTCTACGCAGCAGAGGGAAAGAAGGAGCCTATACCCTTTGCAACAGCATGGATGGAACTGGAGAGCATTATGCTAAGTGAAATAAGCCAGGTGGTGAGGGACAAATACCATATGATCTCACCTTTCACTGGAACCTAATCATCAGAAGAAAAAAGGAAACAAAATATAACCAGAGACATTGAAATTAAGAACAATGTAACAATAGCCAGAGGTGAGTGGGGAGGGGATAGTGGGGAAAGGGGTTTACAGGAGCTACTATAAAGGACATATGGACAAAATCAAGGGGAGGGTGGAGGTGGGGGAGGGAGGGGGGTTTGGCTGGGGTAGGGTGGAGGGATGGGGAGAAAAGGCACACAATTGTAATTGAATAACAATAAAAAATTTAAAAAAACTGAAAAAATATGTCAGAATGGATAAAATAACTTAAGTGTAAGTTGTAAAACCATAAAAATTCTAGAAGGAAACAGAGGTAGTAAAATCTGAGCTATCCAATGCAGCAATATTTTTGCTAATATATCCTCTAAGGCACTGGAAACAGTAGAAAATAAACAAATGGACTACAACAAATTTAAACCTTCTGTACAGCTAAAGAAACCATCAGCAAGATGAATAGGGAACTCACTGTATGGGAAGACATTTTGAACAATGATACATCTGAGAAAGGTTTAATATCCAAAGTATGAAAAGAATTAATACAACTCCACAGTAGGAAGACAAACAACTCTATTAAGAAATGGGCAAAAGACCTGAATAGACACATCTCCAAAGAGGACATACATAGGGTCCACAGTAAATGTCATTTACAGTGAATTGGTTTGCATGTATTCCCTCAAAGGATCTCAGGGGAGCTTGTTTAATAAGTGGAAATAATAAGTAAACAAAATGAACAATCTAATTTCCACCCTCCATCTAAGAATTTAAACATCTTCTCCTGACCAGCCGCTAGAAATCTAATAATTATCTTGTTAATGAAGTACTATGGTAACAGAAATTATAGATTAAGATTAGGTACAATTTTAACAATGGTGAATCTTAGTATTTACAGTGATATACATGAAGTATATAAAAGATACAGCACTTTTCTGATATTAACCAACATCTCCCAAGTCATCAAAGTAAAATATATTTGCCTAGGTCCTAAATGCATAGACATTGTAGTAATATACACAAAGATCTTAGTTAAAATAGTATTTTGTAAATTATTATTAATTTGGATAATGTCTTAAGTTATCAATATCCAGAATTATCATAATTGCTCTATGGACATAATGTAAAACAATATCAAAGGTACATTTTTTATTGTCATTAAATTAATATTTGTTTCAACCATGCTCTAATATTGCTGTTTTGAAACACACTTCAGTTACTAAAAAAAGATTTCAGATGGCTTAATTTTTATAAGACACAGATATACAGACATAAATTTTAAAGTGCAAAACAATAGTAACCAACCCAAAGCATAGGAAGGCAAGTTTTAATTTAAACCAAAGGAAAATGAACCAGAACTTGTTCTAAGTGGAATCAAATAAAAACAAGGATTAGCTTGACAGATAGTGATTCAAATACTCAAGAGTCACAAGAAGGAGGCCACAGCCATGTCTGTCTGTCCCAACAAGGAAAGAGATTCTGTTCATATGTGACAGGTGATGCAGGAAGCTCAAGGGAGTTAGAAACAGAGTATCAAGCAATCTGGAGAAGAAAACCACTGGTCTCACGCACACATACAAAATGCTGGGTTTTTTTCCTATTTAAAATGCAAAATATCTAGAATCAGTTTTGAGAATGTGCATATTTCTTCTACAAGTATGTATTATAAATCTGTGAATGCATATAGTCATCAGACCACCTGTGTGTTCTCCTAATCCAATTGGGTGTAAACCACAAACTCTTAGCAAACAAAAATTGTCCTTAATTGTGTCTCATAAGTCATGTTTTGCAGCTTATTTTTTCCTTTCTACGAATGACAAATAGTCAATACTTCAGAACAATTCCTGACACCCATGTCTTAAACCCCATGAACTACTAATCCAGCTGGTTGGCCATAGATGTTCCCTTCTCATAGTTTGCTTACTGACAATAAACTTCTTGACAATAAGCCTTACTTCAAAAAACACTTAAACCTTGGGTAGGATCTAGGGTGGGCGGTGGGGATGGGTGGGTCAGTGGGGAGTGGTGGGGGTAAAATGGAGATAATTGTACTTGAACAATAATAAAAAATGCAAAAAAAAACCAAAAACCAAAACAAAAACCCCAACACACCTTCCTTTGATTAATAATATGAAAAATCCCAGCACAACTGCATTATTTAAATTTAACCCTTTACTGACAAACATGCCTATTTTATTTTACTTACACATATAAACTACATCAAAATGTCTTCGGAAACTTTTGAATAACTAACACGTGTTTTTCCTACTGTGGTAATTTCACCCACCATTTTTTTCTCCATCCCTGCCATAACATACACAGCTCCTAGCCCCACCCTTGGGCTAGGCAAAGGGATGTTTGAGGAAAACAGAATGAGAGTGGAGGGAGGAGCCCACTCCTTCCCAGGGAACATGTCACATCCCCACTTCTAGGCTGGTGACCTTACTATAAACAGAATGTCTGCCCACAGAGCCAAGCACATGCTTATTTTTCTGTTGCATATTTCTCATATTACAGGTCTGTCAAAAATATTTGACAGTATGTTTTTTCTCTGGAATGCTTTAAGTATGACTTAATTTCTGTGTACTATTGATATACTAGTTAGCATTTTTTGAAAGTATAAAATTTGAAAAGAATAGAGGATTTATATTGTTCCTCCTTGTTGGTTACTCTTTCAAAACTTTCTAACAATGGACAGGGGGGAGTGGGGAGGGGACAGTGAGGAGAGGGGATTACAGGAACTACTATAAAGGACACATGGACAAAATCCAGGGGGAGGGTGGAGGTGGGGGAGGGAGGGGAGTTTGGCTGGGGTGGGGTGGAGGGATGGGGAGAAAAGGCACACAACTGTAATTGAATAACAATAAAAAATTAAAATTAAAAAATAAAATAAAATAATTCATAAAAAAAACTTTCAAAGGCTGTAGGTGGTTAGGATCAGGAGGGCAGGAGAAGAGCTCTGTGACTGTGTAGTAGCAGGTGAGGGAAGAAAGCATCGTCAGAGCCATAAGCTATACCTGCAGAAAAGGTTAAGGCTGGAATAAGTGGCCTTGGAAAAGCCTGGAAAACAGAATGTATAGTACCTGATTAAGATAAAAAAAAAAAGACTTTTTGTCATAAATGAAACATTAAATAGGAAATATAGAGAGAACCATAAATACAAGTGGAAGAAGCAGGATTCACTATGTGAGTATTGTCCCAATGAGTCTGTCCTCCATACTAGGACGTCATGCATATGGCAAGTTTGTACCAACTTGGTCAAAAACAGGCAGTGTGAAGAATGGGTTTCAGCAGGTGATATGTCCAATGCAGTTTGAAAGCACGTGTGGATCATTACTATAAAAATGGCCCATTGCCCAATGACAGAGAAGACAAGCAGGGATATAAATACGTCAGGATCAGAGACCACAGTTAAGATCATTTATATAGTTTTCTCACTGAGCACATTGTGTTGGCCAAGTTCTGCAGGAAGATGTGTCAATGTTTCATTTATTATGATTTCTCTAGACCTCACACAATTCTGGAAACATGGAAAGTGTTCAATACAAGATCCTTGGATTGAAATTCCAAAGTTCGACAGTGGAGTGAAGTCAGAGGCAGACATAGAAATTCCTGGAAAGACTCAAAATACTGGTCATGGCAAGACAGGGTCTCTGTAACAGAGCCAGAGAACATGATTGACACCTCACTAGAAATCCTTATGGACACAACAATAGCCATGAGCTTCCCCAATAGCTATTCTCCAGTTCTTCCTCCGCATTAATCTGACATCCCTGATGTTCAGTTAAGCAGACAATTCCCCAGACAGCATCATGAGACCATCTCCATGGATCTGTCATGTTCCTGCACATATTTGGTTCCAGGCTATCATTGCAAAGATGTTTGTGGAGAAAATACCCTTGGAAGATAGAGATAGGCTTTCTGTCCAAGGCAATGACATATTTGTCTGCCAACCAGATAATAAAAATAATGTCTTCCTCTGGGACAGAGTTTGGGCAGGTTTCCCAGGAGACCCCTTGTGAAGCTGGGGTTTCCTCAGCACAAGGTTTTTCACTGAGGACACAGGTACCTTGCTCGGCATCTGTGTGGTACCACATGTGTGTCCATCGGAGCTGGAGAGCAAGGGACGCTGAGGACAGTCATGCTGCTTGCTGTGCTCTGAGTGATCAAGTGCATTGCCTTTTCCCAGAGTCTCATGTATTCTGCCAGCATCCAGGAAACTGGCAGGGCTTGTGTAAACTGGAAAGGAGGCTCAATCTCAGATAGTTCACAACGTTTGGTGGAATCAAAGCTGTATCACCCAGACTCACCTTCAGCGAAATAACGGCCAAGGGACTAACTTCTGTCATCTGTCACCTACCCAGTTAATGGTGGCTATAATTATTAAGCATATGTTAAGTAAAGTAGCAATTAATTTATGTTCTTCTGATCTCTAATGGCCAATTTTGCTCCAAGGGTTAATTATGGTTAACATATTAAACAAAGAGTGATGCTACTTCATGCAAGTGGAGGTGACATATAGATGTCAAAAGGCACATGTTGCAACCAAAAGAGATGTTTATAATTGATATGGGATGTAAACACAGAATAAATTGTATTTTATTGTACTTGTTTGTTTTAGTTTTCATAATGCATGGAGATCTTTTAAATGCCACTTCAGTCAGAATTATCTTCTCTGCAACAAATGACAATTGACTTAGCCCTTACATGATGTGATGGTGAGGCATAAATACATTCCCAAGTAGCTGTGGCACACATTATTAAAATGCATGTGTCGATTGTCAGCCTCCACCTTCCTAACCTCTAGCATTTTCATGTGTCTGTTTTTAACAAGCAAATAGAAATAATAAACTCTTGCTAAATAAGTACAACTAAAAAACATTCCATACCTAAATTTCTAAATACTGAGCAATCACAGCTGGAGACACTGAGTGCTTCATAGGTAAACTATCAAATCTAATGTAAAGGGAGGGTCATGCCAAGCTGAATGGACACAGGTCAACATGGGATATAAGAAAGGACAAAGATGAGACAGCTGACATGATGAAGAAAGAATGGGATTTGAACGGAACTAGGAGAGAAACATGTCTTCTGTCATTTCTGGAGAAGGGCTCAACTAGGTGCCTTGTGGGAAGGACCTGGGTGGACATCAAACAAAATTCCTCTAGAATTATTTGTGTAGTGAAGACTTTATGTTTACTGTAGCTGGCCCATAATGCATACCTATTACTTATCAAAACAAAAAATAATAACTTTGTCCTTATAGATATTTATGTAATGTCCCTTTCAAGAGAATTTCTAATGTTAAGCACCTTGTACTTGTCACAAAAGCTAATTGTTGTTAAGATTCTACTAAATAAGTTCTTGAGATCCAAAGTACAGTGTGGTGACTATAGTTAATAAATAATACTGTGTCAGATACAAGAAATCACTGAGAGAGTAGGTCTCAGGTGTGAGCACACACATGGTAATTGTGAGATGGATTGTTAATTAGTTTGGCTGTAGTTATCATTTTACTATGTATATGCATTTCAAAACACCATATTGTATACCTTAAATATGTAAAATTTTATTTAAAAATAAAAATTGAAAAGATTCTGCTATATGTATGGTAATACTATATTTAAAAAGCACCCATTTACAAATTTTGACTGAAAAGTCCCTTCTAAGTTCAGAATGTCCTTTCTTGGTAGATAAATGGGACATTCTAGTAGTTTCAAATAGGAAGAAATAACAAAGGATGAATGTAACTCACATATGCAAACAAATATTTTAGATTGTTACCTGGTATTTAATCTTAAAATTATTTTTTTCTGGTTGAACAAACCATCAATCTACAAGATATATTTCTATAAAATTGTATTTTAAGGGAGTGATTTAGTAGTTTATTAGTACAACTTTGCAGGCATCATATATTAGTACTGCCCCTATTTCTTGCTACAGACTTTAAAACTATTTTGGGATACGGTCCCATTTTGGTCATATTTAAACTCATTACTCCATGTACTAGGTGGAATAGAAATTATCTGTCATCTTACATTTGACAGGATGTTCTCCTGGGCTATATATTTTAGGTTCAAATATAGATTCTGCCTCCTTCTGTGGAATTGAGTCCTGTGTAGTTGGAATGAGTAACTAAGTAGAGAGTATTGTATTTGTACAATGCTAATTCTGTAACTATTGCTGACCTAACATAATCATTAATATACTTTCTGTATGTTAATATGTTGTGTTTGATTTTCTCACTGTTCATTACACTACTTCAGCAGGTGCCTAAATCTTAAATCATTGTTTAGGAAATAGACCCAGATATTCTGTGTGACCATGAGAGTTCCAACAGCTGTGTTTTAGACTATATACCCCATGATTAGTTCTGATATTTTTTTGAGAGCTCCTATTTTTAAAGGCATCTTATGAAAGTATGATTATCACATATCTAAATGAAATCATTTCAAACTACAAAGTGGGAAGAAGAAGTAATTTTTCTCCTAAAACCAAGTCTACAAGTGTTCAACAGTCATTGGCTATAAAATCAAACCTAGTTCCCATTTTTGTTCTTAGTACTAGTTTTCATTTAAAAATTTTTTCAGCATTGTTAAAATTTTATTATCTCTTCCAGTGGCATATAACCAGTCTTCTTTTATAACATTACTCTGGGTTTTGCTAATTTTTATATACCAAAACAAATTTTACAATTTGCATCCTATATTAACAAAACTTGTGACATTTTATTCTGTCACCACGGTGTTTTTATTTTAATAATTATGGAGCTCTGTCATTTTTCAGACAAAAAGGCCTATTTCTATATTTTCTAAGATAATGTCACGAAAACAATAGAAATTGAACCTCATATGTTTAATATAATTCACCTTAAAATGTGATTCAGATTATAATTACAAATTAATTTTTAAATCTATTACTTAGCAATCAAACCAATTATGTGATACAATATTATAACCCTTACAATTCCTAGATATACATTTATGAAACAAAGACTAAAATTTTTAAATGACAAAATTAAATCTAGACTATCAGCCTCTGAAAGAAAATATTTGCAAGGTTACTCTAAGACAATAATTGAAATATTTTCAAAACCAGGGCCAAATATTGCCAATATGTGTCGGTGTATTTAAAAATCTTTACATATCTATAAAACAATATTTGCAATTCTGATGTTATTTCCTCTTGAATAATAAGAAAAAACATCTCTGCAAAGTAGACAGCATTGTAGTGAGATATGGAAATGACATTGGCTCAAAAGAACTGGGGAGAAAAAAATGTTAATAAATAAATATTTTAAAATTCAACTGCCAAGGAGAAATGTAATAAAACTCTGTCCATCTTTCCTGGTGGGTTTTGACTGAGTAGGAGGTTATTGATCTGGAGGTTTGCCTTTGACTAGAGCAACCATAAAACATATTATCCAAATTTGGACACTGAAACAATCACACCTTTGAAACCAGGTAAGCAAGCCACCAAAGCCAGATAGACAATTTGTAGAAATACCAGTAAAAAACACCTATTAGGAGAGGCAAGCTTGACACTGGGTGAGACCCAATCACTGCATGCTGAGATTTGAGGACTATGGAATGAAAAGTAAAGATTTTTTAAAAGAAATATTTAATCCCATTCCATAAACTGATGAGAGGTTTCATTCCATTACTACTGACTTCAACCACAAGAAAAGTGGTTTCTGAGTGTTTCCCTTCCATTTCCATTAACCTTTCTTTCTCTTCATCATAAATGGTCAATGGCAAATTAAGGAGAAAATCTGGCTGAAAGATAGCCATAGTTTTGACCATCAATATCATTATAACAAAAAAGAGAAAATATAGATTCATAGACAAGACTTCAAGAGAGACTGTGCTTTATGAGGAATCAATCCTAAGAGTGCTACAAAATGGTTTTTCAGTCACTTTTGATCAAACAGTATAGTCTAAAATACTAATAAATAAAATTGTTATTTTTATTAGTATTGATAATAATAGTTGACACAGAAAGTATGTACCAAGAACCCTACTAAACACATCACATGGATAACTACTTTACATCTCATGAGATACTTTTCAGGTAGGGATGACTATTAGTCCCACCCCCCTTTCTCTATACTATCCCATTGAATGACTACACCACAATTTATTTATTAATATACTCCTCACAGACCTATGGATTTTTAAAGGACCATTACAAATAATGTTGCTATGAAAATTCTTAGTGTTTCTTTCTCTATTTGCACAAATTTAATTTGGAATTATTGGGTCATAGTGTACCTGTTATTCCAACTTGGGTGATAATACCAAGTTCTAGAGAATGTTTAGGTTCTTGGGGCTCTGACAATCCTGAAAACTCTCATTTCAATCAAGGACTGAGATGATGCAAAGCTGACTTTCAGTCCTTATGAGAGATGATCTTTCTGGTTCACTCTCACTTGATTGATTCTTTATGCTGCCAACAGAAAACTTTGCTGTTTTAACAGGCTTCTTCCTTCTTGGCTGACCCTAGTCCAAATTCTTCCCATTCCCAATACATGTCTGTCAAAACAACTGCTCAGCTTTTGAGCATGTTAGCCATTTATTTTGGAATTAGCAAATTATTACAAGGAAAAAGTTCACTCCATGGTCTTTTTTCTCTGTGTGTACAATGTTCAGTTCCTTAGTGATTTAGAGGCCCCTTTTTGTTTTAATCGGATTTACTTTTCAAAATACTTTACTTTACTTTCTGCAGGGGGTTTTATCCAAACCAGCTGTTATACTATTATAAGAAGTGGGACTCTTCAAGAAATCAATATTTAATGGCAGATATAACGTAGACCATCAGAAGTCACATGGCACAAAATAAATCAATGAAAAATGTAATTAGTTATACAAAGTTCTACTGTAATCATTAACAAATAGATCTAAGAAATATTACAAAAACAAAATGGCTAAAAAAGATTCATTTAAAAGAAAAAATAGATAATTAAAACACATTATGAATACACCAGATTATCAGGCAATTATATACATACAAACATATACATACATGTAGACATATATGCCTATATGTATATATTTATATATAAATGTATGTATATGCATGTGCATTTATATATAAAATATGTGTGTATATATACACACATTTAAAATAAATTTAAAATAACACATTTTAAAATAAACACATTTAAAATAAAGCCCTGGCTGGTGGCTAAGTTGTTTGGAGTGTCATTCCATACACCAAAATGTTGCAGGTTCAGTCCCCAGTCAGGGCACATACATAGGTTGTTGAGTTAGATCTCCAATCAGGATTAGGACACATACAGGACACAAACAATTGATGTTTCTCTCACATAGATTTTTTTTCTTTCTCTCTCTCTTTCTCTCTCTCTCCCTTCCTCTTTCTAAAATCAATAAATCTGTTCTTGAGTAAGGATAAACATATATGTGAACATACCTCTAAAAATATAATTTTATAGGGAGATGGAAATTCCACAATATATCAATTAAATGAAGTCTGCATATATTGAAGGCTGATAAATGAAGTCTGTAGATATTAGCATTGTTCAGTACAGCTTGCAAGACACAATACATAAACCAATATGTTAAAAAGCATGTAATACAACTTGAAATTAATAAAACATTTAATATTTTTCTTTCCAGAAAAGTAATAAGCATTCCAAAGTGAAAGCAAAAGTCAAAAATGCAATTAGTCATTAAGCCTCATCCAGTAGCATATGTATAATAGCCAATGGCACATAACCAAAGACATATTTAAAGACAAGTGCCTGCACTGACGTTATCATTAGCAATAGAGAACAATGAGAAGACCTTGTGCTTTCACTTCGGGAAGGCTATGATGGAAAAATAAACAAAATCTATTAATACAGATCAAATGGAAAATAGAAAAGCAAGAGGAAGGGTTAAAATTAAAGATTATAAAGGCTATCTGTAAGGGAGTTAACAGTAAAACATGGGTTTTTTTTTGGGGGGGATATCAAATATTTACTGCATTTGTGAACAATAAAAAAATGTATATTTAGATGGGAAAAACTCACAGGATACACTCACAGCAGTTTCAGTTATGTGAAGTGGTGATATTGTTTTACTTTTTCAGTTAATACTTTAAAATTAAAATTTTAAAAAAGGGAGAGGCCTCCAAAAGCCCAAATTTCTGGTAACCACATGTCTTCAGGTAGTGAGTTCAAGAGTAAGACAGCATTTCAAAGAGTTGTTCAATTTTTTTTTTTCCTTTCATGAGTCCAGGGTCCAATTACAGGCA
The DNA here is from genome assembly GCF_022682495.2 of Desmodus rotundus. Classification (NCBI taxonomy): domain Eukaryota; kingdom Metazoa; phylum Chordata; class Mammalia; order Chiroptera; family Phyllostomidae; genus Desmodus; species Desmodus rotundus. Next base: position 63,297,358 of record NC_071394.1, read on the forward strand.
TACACAGGATGACTTAAAAACTGATTGTAAATGCAACATTCAAAAACACCTGGGCAGGTGACTTTTGAAAAGTGCTGTTGAATAAATGAGCACCCCATATGTATATAAAATGTTCATGCATGGGGACACCTAGTCCTAACCCATTTACTATTAAAATGTATAATGTAAAGCAAAAGACATGAAATAAATTATCTAAATCTACCTCTGAAGATGCTTTCTCTAATCCACATTCTGAGGCAGCTTAGAATTCTAAATGAATTCAACTCCTTTTGTTTTTATCATATTTTAGTTTTTATTGCTTTTGTGTTTTCCTCTGTGAAACATAGCTCATTTTTCTTATGACTTCAATGTTCTTACAAATGTGATGACAGTGTCATAAAAATATCAGTAAATAAAAAGGCAAAGTAAGGCATTCTCTAATTGACATTGAATTAGTTTTCACAAATATTTCCAGGGAGGGGGAAACCTTGTAAAAGAAACATTATCTGTTTTAATAATGTATACTCTATTGGTTAAACATCAAAGAATAAAAGTTGATGAGGGGATTTATGGCTTCACCAATAAAAATATATAAGTGATTACTGGCAAATTATCAGGATAGATTATCAAACCTTGCAATTAATGAAGCCTACAGAATCCTTGTCTTACTTATTTGTCTTGAATAATTTATGTATTTATCAGCATTGTTGCCTTAATAAAACAAAATGCCAAGCAGGGTTGATGCTAGCTGGGTACACAGACCAAGATTCAGAATTGGGCATCGTCATGATCAAGAAATTTGAATTCATCTCTCACCTATAGGAGATAAGCTTTGAGGAAGTAATTAATCAGAGTATGAAGTTTTTATCAGATTTCAATGGGCAGGTCTCTAAGAAAATAGTAGTCATAAATGTAATTAATTCAACCCATTTTTATTATGATACTACTGTGTGTCTGCTCACATTGAGGACTATTATTGACTAAGAAATTTCCACCAGTTGGTGAGTTTATAGTTTAACAGAAGAGGATAAGTAGTAAACTTTCAGTTCAATGCTGTGGCATACATAAAATTCAAAATCTCACCTCCTTATCATGTTTATAAAAGTCTTAAGAGTTTTAGTAATTAGTAAATTCAATATGAGAAATAAGTATGATGAGCCATTCTTACAGAACCAAAATTCACTGAGAAGTTTCTAATAGTAAAGTGGTGTCCAAACAAGGTAAGTGATAATAAGAAACTTTCCAGGTAATGGTCATTCTGCTCCTGAATTAGTGTTTCCCATTATATCAGGGGATGGTGACAGCAAAGCAGAGCAACAAGGAATTGATGTTCTGTGGAAGCTGTGGTGACTTAGTGCACCAAATCTTTTCAACTTTTTCTCTATTTTTAGGCATTTATATGGTCTGCATTGTTTCCAATTCAATAAACATTCTTGTATACAAATTTCTTGTACTCTATGTTGTTATGTTATAGAAAACATTAGATATGGATTTTTAGGTTAGAGAGAATGGAATTTTTAGGTCAGAAAGAAAATACTATGAAAATTTGGTGAATACAGCCATATTTCTTGAAAAATTGTGATGTCTAACTCTTTCACTGATGACATATGGAAAAGTATTCAGTTAAAATTCTATAATCACTGTCCAGTGTGGTAGCAACTAGCCATAGGGGGCTATTCAAATTTATAGTTTAATTAACTTTAATACAATTAAAATTAATTTTCTCAGTCACACTACTCACATGTTGAATGCTCACTAACCACATGTGGCTAATAACTATCATGTTTGATATCAAAGATATAGAAAATTACCAACATCACAAAAATTTCTGTTGTGTCACAGCATGGCTCTGTGATACAAGTTCTGGCAATGTTTTTAGCTCTTTTCTGCTATAATAAAGTAATATTTGTTTCACTTTTTTTCATTAATGTTGAACACATCTGTATTTATATTAATTTCTTTTTATATTTTGAGAAATTTCTCCATGAAATATATGAACCTGTGTCTTTTAGATATTAGTAGGTTCTATTCATTTTCAAGAGAGGAATTGCTGTTCTTGTTGTGATAAAGGTGATGATTGAGATGTTTAAGTATAAAAAAAAGCAAAGATTCTCTTTTGTTTCTGAGTTTTAATATCTTTAGCTCCTGTTGAAACCAACATTATGATTTTTAAAAGAATTTATGTCACTGATAGGTCCAGAAATATTTAATGGGACATATGGAGGTATGGCGCTAACTTTTCTATTTACATATGCCAATTTTTTTTGTTTATGTAACATTTATTGCATAATTTCTATTACACTTATTTCACTTTTTGAAAACTTCCATTATAATTTTCTAAAATTTAAAATATATCCACATCTTTTTCTAGACATTTATTTTCACTTCCACTGGTGAACTTTATTTTGTACAATATTGGTATTTACTAAATAGTACAGTTTTAAAATATACATCAAAATGTAACATCTTTATTTATTCTTTGAATTAAACTTTCAACAGATTTTTACATGTTTCTTTTGTAAGTGATATCTGGAATAAGTTTTCCAAGTTCAAATATTTTTTAGTTATTTTGCAAGTTATATTAAATTTTAATTTATAAGTATGTATATTTTAGAATGTTATATTTACTTTTTTGGAATAACAGTAAGCATTTTGTCTTCATATAAATCCTATGCTTTTTAAAAAATATATTTATTGATTATGCTATTACAGGTGTCCCATTCCCCCCCACTCCACTCCATCCTGCCCACACCTTCCCTCCCACATTCCCCCACTATAGTTCATGTCCATGGGTCATACTTATAAGTTCTTTGACTTCTACATTTCCTACACTATTCTTACCCTCCCCTGTCTATTTTCCACCTATCATCTATGCTACTTATTCTCTGTACCTTTCCCCCCCTCCCCCTCCCACTCCTCTATTGACAACCCTCCCTGTGATCTCCATCTCTATGGTTCTGTTCCAGTTCTAGTTGTTTGCCTAGTTTGCTCTCGTTTTTGTTTTAGGCGTGGTCATTAATAACTGTGAGTTTGCTGTCATTTTTACTGTTCATATTTTTTATCTTCTTTTTCTTAGGTAAGTCCCTTTAACATTTCATATAATAAGGGCTTGGTGATGATGAACTTCTTTAACTTAACCTTATCTGAGAAGCACTTTATCTTCCCTTCCATTCTAAATGATAGCTTTGCTGGATACAGTAATCTTGGATTTAGGTCCTTGCTTTTCATGACTTGGAATACTTCTTTCCAGCCCCTTCTTGCCTGTAAGGTCTCTTTTGAGAAATCAGCTGACAGTCTTATGGGAAGTCCTTTGTAGGTAACTGTCTCCTTTTCTCTTGCTGCTTCTAAGATTCTCTCCTTCTGCTTAATCTTGGCTAATGTAATTATGATGTTCCTTGGTGTGTTCCTCCTTGGGTCCAGCTTCTTTGGTACTCTCTGAGTTTCCTGGACTTCCTGGAAGTCTATTTCCTTTGCCAGATTAGGGAAGTTCTCCATTATTTGTTCAAATAAGTTTTCAATTTTTTGTTCTTCCTCTTCTCCTTGTGGCACCCTTATAATTCAGATGTTGGAACGTTTCAAGATGTCCTGGAGGTTCCTAAGCCTCTCTTCATTTTTTTGAATTCTTGTTTCTTCATTCTTTTCTGGTTGAATATTTCTTTCTTCCTTCTGGTCCAAACCGTTGATTTGAGTCCCAGTTTCCTTCCCATCACTATTGGTTCCCTGTACATTTTCCTTTGTTTCTCTTAGCATAGGCTTCATTTTTTCATCTAGTTTTTGAACAAATTCAACCAATTCTGTGAGCATCTTGATAACCAGTGTTTTGAACTGTGCATCTGATAGGTTGTCTATCTCTTCCTCGCTTAGTTATATTTTTTCTGGAGCTTTGAAGTGTTCTGTCATTTGGGCCATTTTTTTTTGTCTTGTCGCATCTGTTACTTAAAGGGGTGGGGCCTTAGGTGTTCCCTGGGGCAGGGTAAAGCTGGTCCCTGCGCTGTGATGCTGTACGTGGGGGAGGGGCTGAGAGGGAGCAATGGTGCCCGCTCCACTCTCCACCAGACTTCAATCTTTCACTCTGCTACCCACAATCAAACCGGGCCCCTCTGGTGCTGGTTCCCAAGTGGGTGGGCTTGTGCACGGCCTAGGTCCCTGTGGGTCTCTTAACGACCTCATCTGTGAGGCTGGGAGTCTCTCCTGCTGCTGCCCCAACCCCCATGGGCATTTTCAATCAGAGGTTTGAGGCTTTATTTTCCCGCGCTAGAGCCCTGGGTTATGTGGTCTGCTTTGCTCCCCACCATTTGTCCGGTTTTTCCGTGTGCAAATGTGGGGCCGCAGGGTGCTACTGCTGCTCTGCCTGCCTTGTTCTCCGCCACTCTGAGTCCAGCCCTCTTGGTTTATCTGTGTGCGAATGTGGGGCCGCAGGTTCTGCTAGTGGTCAGACTGCCTGCCCCGTTCGTCCCACACTCTGCCAGTCTGGGTCCCGACACGGCAACGCGAGTCTTCTCCGCCCTGGTGCCTGTCTCTGCCCCTCCTACTGGTCTGGATTTTTCTGTCAGTTCTGGTTGTGCGAGGAGGCGCAGTGTGTCTACCTATGCCGCCATCTTGTTTCTCCATAAATCCTATTCTTTAATATAAAAATTTCCCAGCTATATTTTGATCATCACTGCTATTGAGAGTGTTTTTTTCAATCTTATTTTTAAAACAATCTTTGGTGAAAAACTTTCAAAATATTGGCCTATTTTACCTGTTTTAGTCATTTTACATTGCTGCTCTATGGAGCACATGCTCATGGCATCTGCATGAAATGATGGTAGTTAGAAAACGAAGTTCTAAAGTCATGGTTGGTAAAACTGAGTGTAGTTTCTTTGTGCTCTGGCTCCCCCCAGTGAAAATAGCCTGAGGGACAATCTTGTCAGTGATGTGCTCTTGTGCCCAGGCCTAACTCCTGCCCATGTCATAGTAAATCTTGGCCCCTCTTAAAACACTGGCTTAGAGAAAGATGGTGAGCAACAAGCCTGTGTCCTGCCTTAGAGATCCCTTAAATCGTTACATGCTGTTTATCCCTGGAGATGTACAGAAGTAAACATATGGCACATTCTATTTATTTTACAGTTTATCTATGACTTCTTCATGAATCTCTCTAGAACAGAGAATGCTGATAAAATAAACCACCGTTTTAATTTCTTTCCTGGGATACTGTAATGCTCTCCCAGAAGATGGAGCCATGAATGAATGGCTGGCATCCTCATCAGGTTATCCAGAGCCTTCTGCATCTGGCAACATTTTATTGACATTGTGATTTTGCTACCTTCTCATTTTGCAATTTGACTGCCAATGAATTCTTGGAATTGTTGTTGTTTATTTTTATTTTGTTATCACCTTCATCTTTTCTTTCTGGACATATATATTTTTGGTCAGAAGGGTAAATGTTTTTTTTTTTTCATTCTCAGTTTCACTTCTTATATTAAGTTTTAGTATGTATTGACCCAAAAGCTGATCCCTCCCCTAAAAAAGGCTGTGATGCTGTCTCTGATGCCCAGCTGATCTCCAGCACCACCTAGTCTTTCCAAAGCATTGTACAGTTATGCACAAAAGTGAAACTGAAGAGAGAAACAAATAAGTTATTAAGGTTTCAGAATGTCATACAAATTTAACCTAAATGATGACTATTTTATGCTTACAATCATGTTGATAAGATGGCATTTTGAAACTCCATTCAGTCTTTACCTTAAATTCCTCCAGCTTTATTAACATTCTTTTCTATCTTGGAAAATAGAGCTTCTTACTCTCTCTACCTTCTGAAGTTTTATCCCAGTGAAACACCCCCTGGTGTAGACAGGGAAGAAAAATAATGGTTCCCATTTCTAAAAGCCTCAGCCCCAGGCAAGATTTGACACTTTTAGGATCACCACCTCCACCACCATCACCACCTCCACCACAGATTTTCAAATAAAAAAAAGCTTTGAGCTTCCATATAGCTCCTGAAAACATCACCAGTCCCCAGCTATGCACATGCCAAGGATTGTACATACAGCACGATCTTCTTATGTTAACATTTTCTGAGTAAAGAGTCTGGATTTTCAGCTTATATGACCATCTTCATGAGAGACTAAATGGATAATCCCAATGTAACTGTGTATTAGAAGCTGTAACTAAAAAGGAGGTGTGGACAATGCAGATTAAAATGGAAAATGATGGCTAAAATTATATTTTATTATTATAAAATTAGACTTGTGTTATATTTTAAACATTATTTAAATTATAAAGTATAAATATGGTTGCTAATTTCTTGGTTAAACAAATAAATACAGTTATAAAAACCAAAGATGTGGTTGGATTCCTATTATTTCAAAAACACTTATCTTTTGCATGCCTACAAAGAGTCCGAATGAACCAGAATCATGACTGGTACAGCAGTTTCAGCTACTCTGGCAGCCAGCACCAATCACTGCAGCTAAATTGGTCTTTCCATGATCAATAGCAATTGCAAAGCTACAAAGTTTATGTGAATGCTCAGCCTGCAGTCAAATAGTCATGTGACTAAGTAACTATCAATGGGGTAATATTGTTAATAACAACGCTGGTACTGTTTTTCCATTAAAATTTTCTTTCTAATGGATTAACACGCTAATATGTAGCTTGATGTCTTTAATTTAAAATATAACTTTAAAAGTTTTAAGATCATTTAAAATATCATCTTAAAATGATTCCTTCTCTTCCTTCCCCCTTATCTCAAAGGAGAAAAAAATGCATTAACATGGAATTTACCACAATTATAATGCTGCTTACAGCTATGCCTCAGTCCTATAGGAGAATATGGAAAAGAAGAAAGCAATTTTTTTGTAAGTATGATCAAGGTGATTTGGTGTTTCTTTTAATATATAGATTTCCATTATTATTACTTTAACTTCTCAGTATTTGAATAGAACTAATATTATATTTTCTTTTGAGTAAATAAATCATTGTTTTCCTTCTAATATCCATATGACATGAACAATACACCATGTTGTTAACTGTTGCGAGTGTGTCTAAACACATTCATTGGCATTTGTTCTTAACTTATCACATTTTATGTAACATAAACAATATTTTTAAAACCTTTCTAAGTATCTGTAGAATTCAAGGAACTAAGATTTAAGTACTTTTGAATATCTAGCAGCAGGACTTTATGGGTGTTCTGATCTTTTCTGGGTATCTTTCTCTTTGACATAGAAAAAAGGGAGATTTGGTAAGTGTAAAAATTGAAGGACAGAACAAGAGCATGGGCATGGGTTTTTATAAGTCTCAACTCCCAATGCAAAAAACTCTCGTTTAGTGAGTCTGGTTATATTTGTGCAATAACAATATCTGTTCTGCATGTATCACTGGTCAATCTAAAAGTCACACACACACACACTACATGTATGTTGTACTTCATATATACAAGGCAATTCAAACAATAACTTCAGAGTCCATAATCCAAAGATATTAAATTCTTAAATTTTGAAATTATAGGTAAGCTCATGTGCTCTTTTTTTACTTTTATAAATTCACAAAGTCAGGTATTGGATAGGGTGGCCCTCAGAGAGATTTGTGCTCTCCACCAAACAACATTCCTAAATATGTAAGCAGGCCCCATAATAAGGCAACTCTAGAAAGTCAAGGAAAACATGCTTCAGTTGATTTCACTAAAGTTTCTCTTTTATCATACATGAAATACCAGTTTAATGAATTTCCAATAAAACAACAGTGTTTTTTGTGGTCAGCAAAAGCTATTCCCTCTCACTGAGTTCCTATTTAAATTGTAATCTTGTGAATTTTTTAAGTATTACTTTAGCAACGGGCAACTACTGGAAATGTGCAGTTTAGGATGCAAAAAGATGTCACATTCATTCATTATTTTATAATACATTTTATAGTGTGTGTATATATGTATATACACATACACATATGTGTATATATATATAGTGTGTATATATATATACATATATACACTGTATATAATTAAAAGTGAAAAAACACAATATTTTGACCTCCCTCCAAAAATGTTGAATTTCTTGGTGCTTAATTTTGGATCAAAGAACCAAACTAAGTGATAGAAATAGGACAATCATCAGTACACTGATAAGGAAAGTGATGGGGACATTATTGCCAAGAAATTACTAAAATAATCAGTTTAGTAGTCAAAAACAGTATTGGTAATTTATTTCAAAGGAAGGAAGGAAGGGAGGGAGGAAGGAGAGAAGGAAAGAAGGAAAGAAAGAGAAAGTTAATGATGCCATAGTATAAAGATACCTTTTAATCCTTCTCTATAATACTGCCCACAAAATTTCTATTCTCATTGGGCAACAAAAACATTTCTATTTTGGAAAATATAAACCATAAATAAAAGGGGACATGAGTTCCCTCACCCCTACAGTCTCTTCTAAAGGTTAAGACAAACATGTTTTTCAATTATCTCCTGCTGTATAAGTAAACACTTCAAAGCTTAGCTGTATTCAGCCAATAATTCTGCTTCATACAGAGTCAGCTGAAGTCACTCATGTGGCTCCATTCAGCTGGGAGATGACAATATGCCAAGGTTCTCTGAACTTTATCTCAATCTGGCTGTTCCTACCCATAATCTGTCATCATCAAGTGGCCTCACCTAAGCTTTTTTATATGGTAGCTTGTAAAAATGTAAGAGTGAAATGAGGGTTAAAAGAGAAAGTACAATGCCATCCATACTGAATTCTATTGGTCAAAATAAGTCACAGGGTTTGCACACATTCAAAGGAAAGGGAAATATATTCCACTTCTTAATGGGAGGTCTGGCACAGTCACACAGCAAACAGACAGACAGGATGACAGGGATTCTTCGGTGGACATTCGAAACAGTCTGGACGCTGTCTACCCTCCCAATTTACAGGTTAGGTCCTTGGTATGTAATTAGTGTCAGAATGCTCACCTCAGTGGCTTTCGTTACAAGTTTGGAAGTATCTGGGATAAGACTTTACTTTGTAAAGCTCCATGTCTTCTGCTGATTACTTCGGTGTTTTTATTCACTGAGAATAGTTTTAAGGCTTTATATTGTGGCAAGCACGATGCTTTTACTAGGGACCTTAAACTGTCATACCTTCAGGTATTACTGAAGAAAAAGAATAAACTATAATGAAGTAGAAGACAATTCAGCTCTGAAGACAAATTCAAAAATCTCAAATGCTTTGACAATAAATGGACTCAATTCTGGGGTGTGAGAGATCATAATTTCTCCACACTACCTTAAATTTAGAGCTTAATGTGACATAAAAACATCAATGCTTAGTCACTGAGGTCAATCACAAACTAATTTAAAAGAGGAAGTTTAAGACATATAAAGTGAAAAATATCTTGCAAAAATGATGGAATAAAAACATTCCATTATATCAGAAAAATGACAATAATGGGTTTTGATGAAATGAAATTTAATGAAACAATGCAAAAATTAATTTTAATGAGAATTCAAATATAAAAATAAATAAAATAATCAAATTATTGTGATATAAAAATATTCCATGTTTATTGTACATTGTGCTTAAAAAAGTTGTGATAATTGTCTAGTTAAAGAAAATTATTTTATAAATATTCAAGTACTAAAGTTCTAATTTTGAAAAACAGTAGAGGATCTGATTGCTAAGATTAAATGAAGTTTTCCAATGAAACTAAAGAATGCATATATATTCATATGAAAGTGGCACGATACTGTATCATTAATATGGACAATATCTATTCCTGGCCTTCAAGTGTTTGTGATTTTTCAAACATTAAATGTTATTATAATCCTTAAATGTTCATTTTTTATTACCTGACAATAACTATTAGGAAACAATAATTTATTATTCCAATAATAAAAAAAACAAATTCTGTACCTACTATACATGATATTAATGTTACCCTAGAAGTTAATCATACTAGTCCTTACATTGTATCAGTTTGTGATTGTTATGATTATCTTGACCTCATCTCATTTTTTTAAAAATGGTCTTTTTGAAGCAGTGTCATTTTATAAAAATTTTTAACTTTGAAAATGCTGATTCCTGCTGCCCTGCTCTAGGTGGCCCTGAACCCAGGTTAAGATTCTTCACTGCTATGCTCACCCTGACTCCAAGTTCCGATGGCTTGCTAGGACATATTCTGGATGCAGAACCCACATTGTCTTATGTTCTGAGATGTGGACCTCCTACGTAATTAGAAAATAATAAAAACATGCAGAAAAAGAAGGAAGATGGCGGCAAGATAGGTGGGAGCAGAGTCCACTTCCCCTTAGTGCCAATGAAATACCTAGCTGATCTGAGGAGCAGAGCCAACAGCCAACAGTATTCCAGCATATATGAAGATCAGAAACCAAAGATAGAGGACATTGAAAGATCTGACGGTAAGAAGAGTGCTTAAGGACGATAAGGTCCCCCTGGACCCGCGCGGGGACAAGGGTGGCTGAAGCCTTGGCCCAGGGCAGGGCCTGCTGCAGGATTCTTGGGAGAGAGCCAGGCTGAGCTGTGAGCAGCCAGGTGCTTCTTTGGACGAGGGGGGCTTGAAAAGGAAGAATTTCTCAAAAAGAAAAAGAAAATAGAGGCACTCAGGGGCTAGTTAGAGAACTCTCTGCAGCAGCCACAGCCTCTGGCGCGCCTCCCCCCTCAGCCCCTACACGGTGAATGCTTGATAAACAGCCCCAGAGCTTACCTGAAGCCCGGTTGCGCACTCGCAGATTAGCGAACTGGTAGCCCACACCTGAAACCTCAGGTGGGTGCGCATTTGGAGCAGAGGCTAGCTGCCCCACCCACAGGCCCAAAACAGCGGACCTGAGCGCTGCCTGACTCAGTCCCAAAGCGGCCCCACCTGCCCGCACCAATGGGGCCCAAATCGGTTCCATTGGCTGGCTGCCTGAGACCCAAGCCCAAAGCCGCTGGATTGGTGGACCCTCAACCTAGCCCCACAGCAGCAGATTGGCTGATCAACGGCCTGGCTGCCTGCGAGGAACCACACCTACAACTCCTACCTAACTCCTGCGCATAGAGCCCTGCAGGGCCTACTGGATCTCTAGGACAAAGGCAGAACACCCAGCAGATGTGAGCTGCAGGGCTAGGGGAGAATGCATTCCCTGGAAAGACTCGACACAGTAGGGGGCTGACCTACCCCATAGCAGCACCCAGAGCCACTAGCATCTAAGACAGCAAAGAGCAAGAAGGTAGAGTGTGAGTTGCCGCTAAATGGTGCAACTCAAGGACAGCACAACTGGTAAACTAAAGGCCTAGTGGGGAGCAGAAGGACCCTGAGGAGCTGGACTGGAGGCTGAACAACAGCGAAGAGTGTGGCCCAAGAAGGGAGAAAAGTGAAACGAATCCTTCCAACCACCCCCCTCCCGTTCCACAGACAGGACGAAGAGCAGAAATAACCTGACAGTTTAAAGCCAGCAGAAGACTTTTTTTTTTTCCCCTTTCCTCCTTACCCCCTGAATTCCTTCTTCCTTCTTTTTTTTATTCCTTCTTCTTCCCATCCTTTACCTTTTTTATTCCTTCTTCCTGCCTTCTTTTATTTATTCCTTTGCTTTAATTTTTGTTAAAATTCCTTCTTATGTTGCCTCTGATCTTTCTTTATTCCCTCTTCCTTCCTTCCTTTCCTTTTCTATTCCATTTTTCCCTCTTTCCCTTCCTTCTTTTCTTTCTTCCCCCTTTCTCTTTTTTGCCACAGGTCAGACAAGAAAACCTGGAGTGCTGAAAAGACCAGAGTAAGACTGTGTTACACCCATAAACGTCAGCTGAAGACCAGTGAGCACAGGAGATTAAGGAGACAGCACCACGGAATCCCATTGGCATTCTACCATAGAAGTTCATACCATAAACCCAGGGAGTCAGAATAGATCAAAGTAAGAAGCAGAGACTAACAAGAAGAGTCTCACAAACAATGGGAAGACAAAGAAACAATTCCCAAATGAAAGGAAAGGAGGAAGCCTCAGAAAGAATGCAAACTGAAAAAGAGGCAAGTCAACTATCAGATACTGAGTTCAAAGCAATGGTTTTCAGGAAGCTCACTGAGCTCTCTGAGCTCAAAGAGAACTACCAGAAACTACAGGGAAACGACAATGAACTCACTGCAAACTATATCAACATGAAAAAGGAAATAGAAACTATCAACAAGAGCCAAGAGGAAATGAAGAATACAATTTCTGAACTGAAGAACACAGTAGAAGGAATGAAAAGCAGACTTGATGAAGCAGAGGATCAAATCAGTGAGCTGGAGGACAAAGTAGACAAAAACACCCAGAAAGAGCAAGAAAAGGAAAAGAGGCTCAGAAAGAAGGAAGAGGTAAAAAGGGAAATGCAGGACAACATGAAACATAACAATATCTGTATAATAGGAATACCAGAAGGAGAAGAAGAAGAGCAAGGGATAGAAAACCTGTTAGAAAAGTAATGATGGAAAATTTCCCTAATCTGAGGAGAGAAAAAGTCACCCAAATCCGGGAAACACAGAAAGTCCCAAGCAAGAGGAACCCAAAGAGGCCCACTGCAAGACACATCATAATTAAAATGGCAAAATTCCAAGACAAAGAGAGGATCTTAAAGGCAGCAAAGGAGAAACAGGAACTAATGTACAAGGGAGCTCTCAATAAGGTTAGCAACTGACTTCTCAATAGAAACACTCCAAGCCAGAAGAGAATGGCCAAAAATATTCCAAGTAATGAGAACCAGAGGCCTGCAACCAAGACTACTTTACCCAGCAAGGCTCTCAATCAAGATAGAAGAACAAATAAAGACTTTCCCAGACAAAAGAAGTCTAAAAGAATATACTTCCACCAAAACAGCTCTGCAAGAGATGCTAAAGGGACTGCTTTAAGGAAAGGAAGGAAAAGAGAAAGAGAGAGGAACACAGGCGGGAAAAAATGGCAATGAATAACTACCTATCGATAATAACCTTAAACATAAATGCATTAAATGCTCCAATCAAAAGACATAGAATAGCTGAATGGATAAGGAAACATGACCCTCACATACGCTGCCTACAAGAGACCCATCTCAGGAGAAAAGACTTACACAGACTGAAAGTGAAGGGCTGGAAACAAATTTTCCAAGCAAACGGACAGGAAAAAAAAGCAGGGGTAGCAATACTCATATCAGACAAAATAGACTTCCAAAGAAGGGCCATAAAGAGAGACCCAGAAGGTCACTTCATAATACTCAAAGGAAGAATCCACCAAGAAGACATAAACATTGTAAGTATATATGCACCCAACATAGGAGTACCCAAATACATAAAGAAAATCTTGGAGGACTTTAAGAAAGATATTGATAGCAACACAATTATAGTAGGGGACTTTAATACCCCACTATCAAAAATGAAGAGGTCTTCCAAACAAAAGATCAACAAGGATATTGTGTCACTTAACAAAACCCTAGAGGAAATGGACTTAACTGATATATACAGAGCTTTTCATCCCAAAGGAGCAAAATACACATTCTTTTCAAGTGTCCATGGAACTTTTTCAAAGATAGACCACATGATAGGACACAAAGCAAGCCTCAACAAATTCAAGAAAATTGAAATCATATCAAGCATTTTCTCTGACCACAAGGGCCTGACACTAGAAACCAACCTCAAAGGAAAAAACCCAAAACACTCAAAATCATGGAGACTGAATAGCATGCTATTAAACAATGACTGGGTCAAGAATGAGATTAGGGAAGAAATGAAAAACTTTCTGGAAACAAATGAAAATGAACTCACAACAACCCAACACCTATGGGACACAGCAAAGGCAGTCCTGAGAGGGAAATTCATAGCAATACAGGCCTACCTTAAAAAGATAGAAACATTTCAAACAAACAACCTAACCCTATGCCTACAAGAACTGGAGGAACGAAATGGGAAGATGGTGGCAACATAGGTGGGAGCGGAATCCACTTCCCCTCAACGCCAAGGAAATACCTAGCTGATCTGAGGAGCAGAGCGAACAGCCAACAGTATTCCAGCATATACGAAGATCAGAGACCAAAGATAGAGGACATTGAAAGATCTGACGGTAATAAGAGTGCTCAAGGACAATAAGGTCCCCGGGACCCGGGAACGCGTGGTACAAGGGCGGCAGAAGCCCCAGCCCTGGCGCAGGGGCTGCTGCAGGAGTCTTGGGAGAGGGCCAGGCTGAGCTGTGAGCAGCCAGGTGCTTGATTGGACCAGGGGAGCTTGAAAAGGAGGAATTTCTCAAAAAGAAAAAGAAAATAGAGACACTCAGGGGCTAGTTTGAGAACTCTTGGTAGTAGCCGAGGCCCCTGGCGCCCCTCCCCCCTCCGCCCCAGGACTGCAAGTGGGGATAAGCAGCACTGGAGTCACCGCGCTCACCTGAGGTCCGGTCCCGCGCGGGCGCGCAGATTAGCGAATGGGGCCCACACCTGAAACCTCCGAGATCATTTGGAGCTGAGGCTAGCTGCTCCACCCACAGGCCCAAAACCTCGGAACCCAGTGCCGCGTGATTCAGTCCCAGGGCGGCCCCGCCTGCCCGAGAGACTCAAGCCCAGGGCTGCTCGATCGGGCCCCCAAGCATAGAGCCTCTGGCTTGGCGGGTTGCGCACTCACCAAGCGCAGGGCTGGCTGGATGCGTGTTTTCCAAGCACAAAGCTGCTGGCAAGTGTCCTAACCCCAAGGCGGCTCAACCCGCAGCAGGGGCGCCAGCGTTCCAAGCCGGGGCGGCTCCATTGGTCGGCCGGCTACGCGCTCGGGGCACAAAAGTGTCACAAACCCAAAGCGGCTGGATTCCCCTGCTGCGCGCGCACTCACCCCAAGCCTAATCGGCTGGAGCCGCCGCTTGCGTGTCCCAAGAACAAAGCTGCTGGATTGGCTGATCAACGGCCTGATTGCCTGCCAGGGACCACATCTACAAAACAGTGAAGAGTGTGACCCAGGAAGGGAGAAAAGTGAAACGAATCCTTCCAACCACACCCTCCCTTTCACAGACAAGACACCAGCAGAAATAACCTGACCGGTTTAAAGCCAACAGAACATTTTTTTTTCCTTTTTCTTTTTTTTCCTTTCCCCCTGAATTCCTTCTTCCTCTCTCTCTCTTTTTTTTTTCATTCCTTCTTCCTCCCATCCTTTACCATTTTTATGTCTTCTTACTGCCTTCTTTTATCTATTTCTATGTTTTAATTTTGGTTAAAATTCCTTCTTATCTTGCCTCCGATCTTTCTTTATTACTTCTTCCCTCCTTCCTTCCTTTCCTCCTTTCCTATTTCCTTTTTCCCTCGTTCCCATCTTTGTTTTGGTTTTTTTTTGGTTTTTTTTTTCTTCTCTTTCTCCCCCCCTTTCTCTTTTTCCCACAGGTGAGACAACAAAACCTGGAGTACTGAAAAGACTAGAGTTAGACCGTGTTAAACACATAAAGGTCAGCTCAAGACCAGTGAGCACAGGAGATTAAGGAGACAGCACCACGGAATCCCATTGGCATTCTACCATAGAAGTTCATATCATAAACCCAGGGAGTCAGAACAAAGCAATTTAAGAAGCAGAGGCCAAAAAGAAGAGCCTCAGAAACAATGGTAAGACAAAGAAACAATTCCCAAATGAAAGGAAAGGAGGAAGTCTCAGAAAGAATACTAACCGAAAAAGAGGCAAGTCAACTATCACATACTGAGTTCAAAGCAATGGTCATCAGGAAGCTCACTGAGCTCTCTGAGCTCAAAGAGAACTACCAGAAACTACAGGGAAACTACAATGAACTCACTGCAAACTATATCAACATGAAAAAGGAAATAGAAAATATCAACAAGAGCCAAGCGGAAATGAAGAATACAATTTCTGAATTGAAGAACACAGTAGAAGGAATTAAAAGCAGACTTGATGAAGCAGAGGATCGGATCAGCGAGCTGGAGGATAAAGTAGAAAAAAACACCCAGAAGGAGGAAGAAAAGGAAAAGAGGCTCAGAAAAATGAAGAGGCAATAAGGGAAATGCAGGACAACATGAAACGTAACAATTTCCGTATAATAGGAATACCAGAAGGAGAAGAAGAAGAGCAAGGGATAGAAAACCTGTTTGAAAAAGTAATGATGGAAAATTTCCCTAATCTGAGGAGAGAAAAAGTCACCCAAATCCAGGAATCACAAAGAGTCCCAAACAAGAGGAACCCAAAGAGACCCACTGCAAGACACATCATAATTAAAATGGCAAATTTCCAAGACAAAGAGAGGATCTTAAAGGCAGCAAGGGAGAAAAAGGAAGTAACATACAAGGGAGCCCCAATAAGGTTAGCAACTGACTTCTCAATGGAAACGCTCCAAGCCAGAAGAGAATGGCAAAAAATATTCCAAGTAATGAGAACCAGAGGCCTCCAACCAAGACTACTTTACCCAGCAAGGCTCTCAATCAAGATAGAAGACCAAATAAAGAGCTTCCCAGACAAAAGAAGTCTAAAAGAATACAGCTCCACCAAACCAGCTCTGCAAGAGATGCTACAGGGACTGCTTTAAGGAAAGGAAGGAAAAGAGAAAGACAGAGGAACACAGGTAGGAAATAATGGCAGTGAATAACTACCTATCAATAATAACCTTAAACGTAAATGGATTAAATGCTCCAATCAAAAGACATAGAACAGCTGAATGGATAAGGAAACATGACTCACACATATGCTGCCTACAAGAAACCCATCTCAGGAGAAAAGACTTACACAGACTGAAAGTGAAGGGCTGGAAACAAATTTTCCAAGCAAACGGACAGGAAAAAAAAGCAGGGGTAGCAATACTCATATCAGACAAAATAGACTTCCAAAGAAGGGCCATAAAGAGAGACCCAGAAGGTCACTTCATAATACTCAAAGGAAGAATCTACCAAGAAGACATAAACATTATAAATATATATGCGCCCAACATAGGAGCACCCAAATACATAAAGAAAATCTTGGAGGATTTCAAGAAAGATATTGACAGCAACACAATTATAGTACGGGATTTTAACACCCCACTATCAAAAATGGACAGGTCTTCCAAACAAAAGATCAACAAGGATATTGTGTCACTTAACAATACCCTAGAGGAAATGGACTTAACTTATATATACAGAGCTTTTCATCCCAAAGGAGCAAAATACACATTCTTTTCAAGTGTCCATGGAACTTTTTCAAAGATAGACCACATGATAGGACACAAAGCAAGCCACAACAAATTCAAGAAAATTGAAATCATATCAAGCATCTTCTCTGACCAAAAGGATCTGAAACTAGAAACCAACCCCAAGGGTAAAAACCCAAAACACTCAAAATCATGGAGACTGAATAGCATGCTATTAAACAATGAATGGGTCAAGAACGAGATTAGGGAAGAAATCAAAAACTTTCTGGAAACAAATGAAAACGAACTCACAACAACCCAACACCTATGGGACACAGCAAAGGCAGTCCTGAGAGGGAAGTTCATAGCAATACAGGCCTACCTTAAGAAGTTAGAAACAGTTCAAACAAACAACCTAACGCTATGCCTACAAGAACTGGAGGAACAACAACAAAGACAGCCCAGAGCAAGCAGAAGGAAGGAAATAACCAAGATCAGAGCAGAACTAAATGACATAGAGACTAAAAGCACAATTGTAAGGATCAATGAATCCAGGAGCTGGTTCTTTGAAAAGATAAACAAAATCGACAAGCCTTTAAGTAGGCTCATCAAAAAGAAAAGAGAGAGGATCCAAATAAACAGAATTAGAAATGAAAGTGGAGAGATTACAACTGATACCACAGAAAAACAAAGGATCGTAAGAAATTACTATGAAGACCTGTATGCTAAGAAATTTGAAAACCTAGATGAAATGGACACATTTCTAGAAAAATATAATCTTCCAAAACTGACTGAAGAAGAAGCAGAAAACCTGAACAGACCAATATCAGCAAAGGAAATTGAAGCAGTCATCAAGAAACTCCCATCACACAAAAGCCCTGGACCAGGTGGTTTCACAGGAGATTTCTACAAAGCATTTAAGGAAGAACTAACCCCTATCCTTCACAGACTATTCTTAAAAATCCAAACTGATGGAAGACTCCCAAACTCTTTTTATGAAGCCAATATCATCCTAATCCCAAAACCAGGTAAAGACACAACGAAGAAAGAAAACTTCAGGCCAATATCGTTGATGAACATAGACGCTAAAATTCTCAACAAAATATTAGCAAACCGCATCCAGCAATATATTAAAAAGATCATCCACCATGACCAAGTGGGATTCATCCCAGGGATGCAAGGATGGTACAATATTCGCAAATCAATAAACATAATACATCACATCAACAACAGCAAAGACAAAAATCACATGATCATATCCATAGATGCAGAACAAGCATTTTATAAGATACAGTACCCATTTCTGATAAAAACACTCAGCAAAGTGGGAATAAAGGGAGCATTCCTTAACATAATAAAGGCCATATATGAGAGACCTACTGCCAACATCATATTTAATGGACAAAAACTTAGAGCTTTCCCACTAAGATCAGGAACAACACCAGGATGCCCTCTCTCACCACTCCTATTCAACATAGTATTGGAAGTCCTAGCCACAGCAATCAGACAAGAAAAAGCAATAAAAGGCATCCAAATTGGAAAGGAGGAAATGAAACTGTCACTGTTTGCAGATGACATGATAGTGTACATGCAAAATCCTATACACTCCACCCAAAAACTACTCGACTTAATAAATGAATTTGCAAAACAGCTGGATACAAAGTCAATACTCAGAAATCAAAGGCATTCCTGCACACCAACAACGAAACTGCAGAAACAGAATTCAGGAGAAAAATCCCATTTGTTATAGCAACAAGAAAAATAAACTACCTAGGAATAAACCTATCCAAGGAGGTAAAAGACCTGTACTCAGAAAACTACACAACACTGAAGAAAGAAATTAAGGAAGACACAAACAAATGGAAGCATGTACCATGCTCATAGATTGGAAGAATTAACATCATCAAAATGGTCATACCACTCAAAGCAATTTATAGATTCAATGCAATCCCTATTACAGTAGCAATGACATATTTCACAGATATAGAACAAACATTTCAGAAATTTGTGTGGAATCATAAATGACCCCAAAAAGCTGCAGCAATTTTGAGAAAGAAGAACAAAGCAGGAGGGATCACAATACCTGATATCAAAATCTATTACAAGGCCGCTGTAATAAAAACAGCCTGGTACTGGCATAAAAACAGGCACATAGCCAATGGAACAGAACAGAGAGCCCAGAAATAAACTCAAGTTTTTACGGTCAATTAATATTTGACAAAGTTTGCAGGAGCATAAAATGGAGCAAAAACAGCTTCTTCAACAGATGGTGTTGGGAGATCTGGACAGCTACGTGCAAAAAAATGAAACTCGATCACCAACTTACGCAACACATAAAAATAAACTCAAGATGGATAAAAGACTTAAATATATGTTGTGACACCATAAAAGTCCTCGAGGAAAACATTGGCAGAAAAATCTCAGACATTCCACACAGCAACATCCTCACAGACATGTCCCCTAAAGCAAGGGACATAAAGGAAAAATAAACAAATGGGACATCATCAAAATAAAAAGCTTCTGCATGGCTAAAGAAAACAGCATTAAAATAAAAAGAGAACCAACAGTATGGGAAAACATATTTGCCAATGATACCTCAGACAAGGGCCTGATCTCCAAAATATATAAAGAACTCACACGACTCCACTCCAGGAAGACAAACAACCCAATTAAAAAGTGGGCGAAGGACTTGAACAGACACTTCTCCAAGGAAGACATACAGAGGGCCCAGAGACATATGAAAAGATGCTCAGCATCACTAGCCATCAGAGATGCAAATTAAAACCACAGTGAGGTACCATCTCACACCAGCAAGAGTGGCCAACATAAACAAATCCACAAACAAATGTTGGAGAGCATGTGGAGAAAAGGGAACCCTAGTGCACTGTTGGTGGGAATGCAGACTGGTGAGGCCACTGTGGAAAACACTATGGAATTTCCTCAGAAAACTAAAAAATGGAACTGTCCTTTGACCCAGCAATTCCGCTGCTGGGATTATACCCTAAGAACCCTGAAACACCAAGCCAAAAGAACCTGTGCACCCCAATGTTCATAGCAGCACAATTTACAATAGCCAAGTACTGGAAGCAACCTAAGTGCCCATCAGCAAACGAGTGGATCCAAAAACTATGGTATATTTACACAATGGAATTCTACGCAGCAGAGAGAAAGAAGGAGCTTATACCCTTTGCAACAGCATGGATGGAACTGGAGAGCATTATGCTAAGTGAAATAAAGCCAGATGGTGAGGGACAAATACCATATGATCTCACCCTTAACTGGAACATAATCAATAGAAGAAAAAAGCAAACAAAATACAACCAGAGACATTGAGGTTGGGAACGGTCTAGCAGTGGCCAGGGGGGAGTGGGGTGGGGACAGTGGGAAGAGGGGATTGCAGGAACTATCATGACGGACACATGGACATAATATGGGGGGAGGGTGGAGGTGGGGGAGGGTGGTGGGTTGGGCTGGGGTGGGGTGGAGGGATGGGGAGAAAAGGCATACAACTGTAATTGAATAACAATAAAAATTTTAAAAAAACATGCAAAAGTTAGTTGGATAATTGCCAGTCTTTCTGTGGTTGCCTAAAGGGCAATGATTTGACGATATTCTTAACTAGGGAAACATTAGGGAGAAGGATGTACAAAAGATGCACTGACATGTTCTATAATGATAAATCCTAAATGTAATTACACACAGAAAAATTTCTATAGTTTGAATCTCACCTATAAGTGGAAACAAATCAATAAAATCAATAAGCAAGCAAAATACAACTAGAGACATTGAAATAAAGAACAAACTGACAGTAACCAGAGAGGTGGTGGGGAGAAGGATAATGGGGGATAATAGGGGAAGCCTCATAAAGGAACATGTATAAAGGACACATGGACAAAGCCAAATGCTCGAAGGTGGGAGGCAGGGATGGGTGGGGTGGTGGGGGCAGTGCAGTAGGGTGAAAATTGAGACAACTGTACTTGAACAACAATTAAAAAAATAAGAAAGATCTAATAATAGAAAATGAATTACACAACTTAATATAAGATAACTGGATGTACTTATTTAGCACCAATATTGTTGAACTTGAGATATTTTGTTGCCAAAAATATCTAATACAATTTTCTAAAGTAAAGGAAATTGATATTAATACCTTTGATGGTTAGAATGATATGAGGATTTTAAAATGAAATCGGAAAATGAAATTCTAGTGTACTGTATACAAACAAATGTATAGAAATTATTAATATATCAACATAAATCTTACAGCCTGTAGCTATATTTCCTGCCTCATATTCTGTATAAAATTACATGTGAAAATGAGAATTATTGTTAAGGGAATTAGAAATTATGTTTCTCAGTTTCTCCACTTATTTTTGTTTCATGTCAAATTTAAACACCCTGGCTTCTGACCAAGATGATAAAATGTACAGAACTAAAAAATTTAAATATTAGAAAGACATAAAATATGTTTAATTAAATGATTATATTATTTATTATAGTGACAGAATATTGTTAAAGACTATAAAACTATAAACCATTTTAAATAGATGTTAAAGTGACAGGTAATTATTTAGCACTATCCTGACATTCTTTATGAACTTTGAGGACTCATGGATAAGGACTTGTAAAAATTGAAATTTCATTAACATCTTTACCAAAACCTAACTACAGATCTATTGACTTAATGTGAGTATCTGAATTCATTATACTGTACTGATAATATATTTTTATTTTAAAAGTTTATAATAAATTTTTTACAGGGAAAAGATGCTGCTCAGTGATCACTGTCAATAACTAGCAAAGTAAGCCTAAGAGATCCTTGCCTCACCCCTACACTTTCTCAATACCAACTTGACACACTCCTTGTGGTGTATGTGTGCATGTGTGTGCACATGCAACACAATAGCATTTGAGGTTTGTTATTATCACATAGGCTTTTAAATGTCCCAAGTTTAATTGAAATGGTCTTATTCTGATTCACCATAATTTATACTAAGGAAAAATTTTGGCTGGCTATTTTTAAGATTAGAATGCTTTTCCCAGAAAACAAAATGGTTTTGTATGTAACAAATTGTTAAATATTCAATGTTACATACTTAATTGTTTTTTATGTAACAAGGACCAAATTTTGAGATTGCCAATATCCACCATGGTGGAAAGCAAGTATCAGATATTCAAGAACATTTTAATGAATTAAATTAATGAACTGTCATACTTAACCAAAATAGTTTATTTTCTAGGGTGGTTACTAGATGGATATAATTAATAGAAAGTGTGCAGCATATAACTGGAATTAACTATAGCATTTAATAAGTTTTCTCATATATATGTAAAAGATGTATATAGAGGAGAATGGACATAGTCATTATATGTATTAGTAAGTGATTAAACAATCTAGTAGCAAGATATTGCACTGCCTTCAAAAAGGAGCTGCAAAATAGTTTGGTCATATTTTTTCATCTGCCACATCTGGGAAACACCATAGAAGAGGCTGAAAAAATGAGACATTATTATAATGAGTGTAGAAGAATCATAAGAGAGTTATGTCATGGAAGCCAAAAGAAGGAAGGACATTGAATAAAAACATGGGCTATTAAGGTGAAATTTTCCAGAAATTTAAAGCACCACTGGACCTAATGAGTAAGTATCAGTACTAGATTTAGTGATTAGGGGTCACTGAAGAGAATTAAAACAGTTCAGTGGCAATGCAGGGATAAAAGCCAGTGTGACATTTATGGAAAAGAACATGTAGTAAGAAATGAAAACAGCCCTATTGGTTTAGTTTGTCTAAATTTTAAATGAGAGGAATTCTGGGGAAGATGGCGGCAACATAGGTGGGAGCGGAGTCCACTTCCCCTCAACGCCAGGGAAATACCTAGCTGATCTGAGGAGCAGAGCGAACAGCCAACAGTATTCCAGCATATACGAAGATCAGAGACCAAAGATAGAGGACACTGAAAGATCTGACGGTGAGACAACAAAACCTAGAGTGCTGAAAAGACTAGAGTTAGACTGTGTTAAACACATAAACGTCAGCTCAAGACCAGTGAGCACAGGAGAGTAAGGAGACAGCACCACCGAATCCCATTGGCATTCTACCATAGAAGTTCATATCATAAATCCGGGGAGTCAGAACAAAGCAATTTAAGACGCAGAGGCCAACAAGAAGAACCTCACAAACAATGGGAAGACAAAGAAACAATTCCCAAATGAAAGGAAAGGAGGAAGTCTCAGAAAGAATACTAACCGAAAAAGAGGCAAGTCAACTATCAGATACTGAGTTCAAAGCAATGGTCATCAGGAAACTCACTGAGCTCTCTGAGCTCAAAGAGAACTACCAGAAACTACAAGGAAACTACAATGAACTCACTGCAAACTATATCAACATGAAAAAGGAAATAGAAAATATCAACAAGAGCCAAGCGGAAATGAAGAATACAATTTCTGAATTGAAGAACACAGTAGAAGGAATTAAAAGCAGACTTGATGAAGCAGAGGATCGGATCAGCGAGCTGGAGGATAAAGTAGAAAAAAACACCCAGAAGGAGGAAGAAAAGGAAAAGAGGCTCAGAAAAATGAAGAGGCAATAAGGGAAATGCAGGACAACATGAAACGTAACAATTTCCGTATAATAGGAATACCAGAAGGAGAAGAAGAAGAGCAAGGGATAGAAAACCTGTTTGAAAAAGTAATGATGGAAAATTTCCCTAATCTGAGGAGAGAAAAAGTCACCCAAATCCAGGAAACACAGAGAGTCCCAAGCAAGAGGAACCCAAAGAGACCCACTGCAAGACACATCATAATTAAAATGGCAAATTTCCAAGACAAAGAGAGGATCTTAAAGGCAGCAAGGGAGAAAAAGGAAGTAACATACAAGGGAGCCCCAATAAGGTTAGCAACTGACTTCTCAATGGAAACGCTCAAAGCCAGAAGAGAATGGCAAAAAATATTCCAAGTACTGAGAACCAGAGGCCTGCAACCAAGACTACTTTACCCAGCAAGGCTCTCAATCAAGATAGAAGACCAAATAAAGAGTTTCCCAGACAAAAAAAGTCTAAAAGAATACAGCTCCATCAAACCAGCTCTGCAAGAGATGCTAAAGGGACTGCTTTAAGGAAAGGAAGGAAAAGAGAAAGACAGAGGAACACAGGTAGGAAATAATGGCAATGAATAGCTACCTATTGATAATAACCTTAAACGTAAATGGATTAAATGCTTCAATCAAAAGACATAGAACAGCTGAATGGATAAGAAAACATGACTCACACATATGCTGCCTACAAGAGACCCATCTCAGGACAAAAGACTTACACAGACTGAAAGTGAAGGGCTGGAAACAAATTTTCCAAGCAAACGGACAGGAAAAAAAAGCAGGGGTAGCAATACTCATATCTGACAAAATAGACTTCCAAAGAAGGGCCATAAAGAGAGACCCAGAAGGTCACTTCATAATACTCAAAGGAAGAATCCACCAAGAAGACATAAACATTGTAAATATATATGCACCCAACATAGGAGCACCCACATACATAAAGAAAATCTTGGAGGATTTCAAGAAAGATATTGACAGCAACACAATTATAGTAGGGGATTTTAACACCCCACTATCAAAAATGGACAGGTCTTCCAAACAAAAGATCAACAAAGATATTGTGTCACTTAACAATACCTTAGAGGAAATGGACTTAACTGATATATACAGAGCTTTTCATCCCAAAGAAGCAAAATACACGTTCTTTTCAAGTGTCCATGGAACTTTTTCAAAGATAGACCACATGATAGGACACAAAGCAAGCCTCAACAAATTCAAGAAAATTGAAATCATATCAAGCATCTTCTCTGACCACAAGTGTCTGAAACTAGAAACCAACGCCAAGGGTAAAAACCCAAAACACTCAAAAGCATGGAGACTGAATAGCATGCTATTAAACAATGAATGGGTCAAGAACGAGATTAGGGAAGAAATCAAAACTTCCTGGAAACAAATGAAAACGAACTCACAACAACCCAAAACCTATGGGACACAGCAAAGGCAGTCCTGAGAGGGAAGTTCATAGCAATACAGGCCTACCTTAAGAAGTTAGAAACAGTTCAAACAAAAAACCTAACCCTATGCCTACAAGAACTGGAGGAACAACAACAAAGACAGCCCAGAGCAAGCAGAAGGAAGGAAATAACCAAGATCAGAGCAGAACTAAATGACATAGAGACTAAAAGCACAATTGTAAGGATCAATGAATCCATGAGCTGGTTCTTTGAAAAGATAAACAAAATCGACAAGCCTTTAAGTAGGCTCATCAAAAAGAAAAGAGAGAGGATCCAAATAAACAGAATTAGAAATGAAAGTGGAGAGATTACAACTGATACCACAGAAATACAAAGGATCATAAGAAATTACTATGAAGACCTGTATGCTAAGAAATTTGAAAACCTAGATGAAATGGACACATTTCTAGAAAAATATAATCTTCCAAAACTGACTGAAGAAGAAGCAGAAAACCTGAACAGACCAATATCAGCAAAGGAAATTGAAGCAGTCATCAAGAAACTCCCATCACACAAAAGCCCTGGACCTGATGGTTTCACAGGAGATTTCTACAAAGCATTTAAGGAAGAACTAACCCCTATCCTTCACAGACTATTCTTAAAAATCCAAACTGATGGAAGACTCCCAAACTCTTTTTATGAAGCCAACATCATCCTAATCCCAAAACCAGATAAAGACACAACGAAGAAAGAAAACTTCAGGCCAATATCGCTGATGAACATAGACGCTAAAATTCTCAACAAAATATTAGCAAACCGCATCCAGCAATATATTAAAAAGATCATCCACCATGACCAAGTGGGATTCATCCCAGGGATGCAAGGATGGTACAATATTCGCAAATCAATAAACATAATACATCACATCAACAACAGCAAAGACAAAAATCACATGATCATATCAATAGATGCAGAAAAAGCATTTGATAAGGAACAGCACCCATTTCTGATAAGAACACTCAGCAAAGTGGGAATAAAGGGAGCAGTCCTCAACATAATTAAGGCCATATATGAGAGACCTACAGCCAACATCACACTCAATGGACAAAAACTTAGAGCTTTCCCACTAAGATCAGGAACTAGACAAGGATGCCCTCTCTCACCACTCCTATTCAACATAGTATTGGAAGTCCTAGCCACAGCAATCAGACAAGAAAAAGCAATAACAGGCATCCAAATTGGAAAGGAGGAAATGAAACTGTCACTGTTTGCAGACGACATGATAGTGTACATGGAAAACCCTATAGACTCCACTCAAAAACTACTCGACCTAATAAATGAATTTGGCAAAACAGCGGGATACAGAGTCAATACCCAGAAATCAAAGGCATTCCTGTACACCAGCAACGAAACTGCAGAAACAGAAATCAGGAAAAAAATCCCGTTCGATATAGCAACAAGAAAAATAAAGTACCTAGGAATAAACCTAACCAAGGAGGTAAAAGACCTGTACTCAGAAAACTACACAACACTGAAGAAAGAAATTAAGGAAGACACAAACAAATGGAAGCATGTACCATGTTCATGGATTGGAAGAATCAACATTATCAAAATGGCCATACTACCCAAAGCAATTTATAGATTCAATGCAATCCCTATTAGAGTACCCATGACATATTTCACAGATATAGAACAAACATTGCAGAAATTCATATGGAACCATAAACGACCCCGAATAGCTGCAGCAATTTTGAGAAAGAAAAACAAAGCAGGAGGGATCACAATACCTGATATCAAACTGTATTACAAGGCCACTGTAATCAAAACAGCCTGGTACTGGCATAAAAACAGGCACATAGACCAATGGAACAGAATAGAGAGCCCAGAAATAAACTCAAGTCTATACGATCAATTAATATTTGACAAAGGAGGCAGGAGCATAAAATGGAGCAAAAACAGCCTCTTCAACAGATGGTGTTGGGAGATCTGGACAGCTACGTGCAAAAAAATGAAACTCGATCACCAACTTACGCCATACACGAAAATAAACTGAAGATGGATAAAAGACTTAAATATAAGCCGTAACACCATAAAAGTCCTTGAGGAAAACATTGGCAGGAAAATCTCAGACATTCCACGCAGCAACATCCTCACAGACACATCCCCTAAAGCAAGGGACATAAAGGAAAGAATAAACAAATGGGACCTCATCAAAATAAAAACTTCTGCATGGCTAAAGAAAACAGCACCAAATTACAAGAGTACCAACAGTATGGGAAAACATATTTGCCAACGATACCTCAGACAAGGGCCTGATCTCCAAAATATATAAAGAACTCACACGACTCCACTCCAGGAAGACAAACAACCCAATTAAAAAATGGGCAAAGGACTTGAACAGACACTTCTCCAAGGAAGACATACAGAGGGCCCAGAGACATATGAAAAGATGCTCAGCATCACTAGCCATCAGAGAGATGCAAATTAAAACCACAATGAGGTATCATCTCACACCAGTCAGAATGGCCAACATAAACAAATCCACAAACAAATGTTGGAGAGGATGTGGAGAAAAGGGAACCCTCGTGCACTGTTGGTGGGAATGCAGACTGGTGAGGCCACTGTGGAAAACAATATGGAATTTCCTCAGAAAACTAAAAATGGAACTGCCCTTTGACCCAGTAATTCCGCTGCTGGGATTATACCCTAAGACCACTGAAACACCAATCCAAAAGAATCTGTGCACCCCAATGTTCATAGCAGCACAATTTACAATAGCCAAGTACTGGAAGCAACCGAAGTGCCCATCAGCAAACGAGTGGATCCAAAAACTATGGTATATTTACACAATGGAATTCTACGCAGCAGAGAGAAAGAAGGAGCTTATACCCTTTGCAACAGCATGGATGAAACTGGAGAGCATTATGCTAAGTGAAATAAGCCAGGAAGTGAGGGACAAGTACCATATGATCTCACCTTTAACTGGAACATAAGCAATAGAAGAAAAAAGCAAACAAAATATAACCAGAGACATTGAAGTTAAGAACAATCTAACAATAGCCAGGGCGGGGGTGGGGGGTGGGGGCGGGGATAGTGGTAAGAGGGTATTACAGGAACTACTATAAAGGACACATGGACAAAACCAAGGCCGGAGGGTGGAGAGGGGGGAGGGAGATGGGTTCACCTGGGGTGGGGTAGAGGGATGGGGAGAAAAGGCATACAACTGTAATTGCATAACAATAAAAAAAAAATTAAATGAGAGGAAAGTAGAATGAGATTAAAAAGTACTAAATGGTTGTATTTTTTGTTGTTGTTGTTTAATGGGAGAGTTATGAGTATATCTGTAGGGTAAGAAGAGGTGATAAAGAGAAAAAGATTGGAGAGAGCCACGTAAACAAGAAAATAGCAACCAAAATGGTACCAGTGGTAGTATGTGAGTAGTTCAGGGAAAGACCTAGGTGAAAGGAAAACAGGAGGAGACAGAGAGACAGAGAGAAACCAGAGAGAAACAAGCAGATATGCACAGAGACACAGAGAGAAACAAATTCAGAGAGAAAGAGACAGAAAAACAGAGCAACAGAAAAAGAGGAAGGGAGGCACACATACAGAGCTCCACATATATGAGCCCAAAGCTGTAGAGATAGACACAGGGAGACATAGAGGTAGACAGAAGCATTTACACAGACTCCCATCCTCACAGAAATCAGAAACAGATCAAGAGAGGGGTGGAGGGAAAGAAAGATGAGACAGAGAGGATAGAGACCGAGCAACTGACACTGCGAATAAGAGTAAACAGTTTCAAGAACAAAGATGAAAGAATTGGGCCTGGACAAGACCAAGGATCACATTTCTGAGAATGGAAAAGAATTAGGATGAGTATTGATACACATCAACTTACAGGAGTTGAGGGAACTCAAGCATGATAACCTCAACACCTTGAAAAGATTTGATGATTAAATCTGCTGAAAGCAAGAGATATTGGGATTTATGTGAGAGCCAAGGTCCAGCAATGGTGGCCTGTTAGAAAAGACTTAGAAGATGTTTGTAAATACTGTAGCTTAGGCTCAACCTTGTTAATATTTAGTTTATTTAATTTCTCTGATGTGAGCCTGAGCATGAGAAAATAAATTTTTCCAGGTACCTCAAAAATATAGGCAGGCTTAAGAAATTAGTTCACACTTTAAGGATAGCAAACAAGTTTTGGCATCATTCCCATGGGTGATGTTCTAAGAATCAGACCATGAAAGAAACAGATTGTTGGTGTGTTCACAGCCCCACAAGTATCATCCTCCACCAACCTGGTCATTCAGGTTTCTATATGAGTTCTCAGCTGCCCAAGCAGACATGAGGAGACTGCAGGATTTTCAAGGAATGGCAAGCCCTAATGGCATGGACTGGAAGAGTGTGCTGAGACACAGTGACAGTGAAAAACAAGGGCACAGATTTGTTTAGAAAGAAAGCCAAACACATGCACACAGACTGGAAGGAACTACATAGTGGGTTATAGTGTTTAGAAATACCTACAATGGAGCAGCTCTGGTATAGGGAGGGGATTAGGTGGACAGGTAAAATGCAGACAAGGATCAACTGAGATTCCAGAAGTGCACTCACAGTGGGCCAGAGGCCACTGACCTTGTAAGTAAAGTCACTCGAGATGGTTTTTGTAGAAACTTTTTTTAAATAAGGAAGGTCCAATATTGGTTTGAAAACCAAAATAGAAAACGGAAAGACTATAGATGGGTTAAGTCAGTTGCTTAAGGTCATGCAAGTAAATGTATAGAAGTCAGAGCCTGGTTCATCATAACCACTGAATTACTATTAACTACTATTACCATTATCAACAACAAACAGAGCCAAGACTAAGTCTATCCAAGTAAAAGTACATGCTTTTCAAATAGACCAAGAAGTTTCATTTCCTGTCTTATAGCTATCCCCCAACCCTAACCAGTGTCGTGTGGAGAATAAATTTTTGCCCAAAGCTCAGCAAGTTGGCTGGAGTTTCTAAGGTAAAAATTCTTGCTGTATCATTTGAACACTCTTACACACAAACCTCCAAGATGAATGGAGGTTGGCAAAGGCCCACCTCACCCAGGGAGCCCTGTATGTGCTCTCACTAGTCACCAGTGTTATAACCACAGTGACCTCAGGAAGGCACTGCTGTTCTAATTCTAACTGAGAGAATATAGACTGGCTAGACTGTTAGGTATCTTCTCTAATGCCTGGGGAATATGTTAACTCACATCAAAGAGCAGCTGATATAACGTGATTAATGAGCAGGTCCATCAGAATCTTGGGGAAATTGGAGTTGTGACATTAGTGGGGAGATCCATGTTTGTATCCAGAGCTCCTCAAAAGAGCAGATCCTTATGCAATCAGAGTGGCTGTGGTCTAAAGATCAACTAAGAAAAATACTGCAGCATCTCCAGGTTCTACAAACTAGCTAATCATATGAACCTCCTAAGGCAGTTACTAAAAATAAAATTCTCGGCCCTTTCCCTAAAAAGTATTATTTAATACATCTGATATTGGATCCATATTTATGAAAACCTCAAGGTAATTCTTATGATAAAGCTTGGAAAACTCTGCATGAACTAATTTGAATCAGAGTCTCCCTCATCTTTGCCAGTAAGCTTTGCAGATCTCCTATTGGTCACTCAAAGTGAGGTTGGAAGACCCGCACTACCAGCATCACATTAAAATTTTAGAGATTCACAATCTTGAACCCAAACTCAAACCAGTGAGTGAATCAAAATCTGCATTTTACTAAAATCACCTACTTATTAATGGGTGGGTACATTAAAATTAAGGCTGGAGAGTCTCCTGCCTAGAAACTATGAAGAGACATATTGCAACTCAATATTAGACAAAATCAAAGAAGAATCAGAGTGGTCCATGGGTGGCAGAAGACAAGTATTATACAGTGACTGGGAGATATGTTTCAAAAGAAGCTCCAAAGAATATTCTGGAAAACTATTTGACCTAATGTAAGATTATAATTTCTTGCTTTTAATATTCCTGACAGTCATGATTTTCTATGCTTATAAATATCAATATTTAATACTTTTCATATCCTAGAATCAATAAAAATTATCCTTTATATCCTTCATATTTCCCAGATATGTTCCACATTTATATTTATGCAATGTGGTATATAAAAACATGCAATAATAAAACAATTTTGAGAATAAGTTACTGAAATAACAAGTTTTCATTACTGCAATGTTTCTCAGAGCCTTTACCATGTTGGTGTCCCTTATGACCTCCCCAGAAAAAAGAAAGAATGAAGTATTTTTCAACACTATTTGACTCTAAATTATTCTTTATTTCACAGAATTTCTCATAACAGTAGGTTCTGTGGAACACAACTTTACAAATAAAAATACATAAAGTGAGTACTCAAATGCATGAAAGTCATTAAGAATTGTGTTCTGACTCTTCCTTCCTGGCATAGCATCTATGTGTTCTGCCACTTTCCATTGGACAACAGTGCTGCAAATAAACATATGTCGCCATAGCCATGTAGTTGGTGACATATTAACTCCCATATCTATCAAAATATAAGGTACTCCAGTTCTATTAGTAATCTTACTATTTCTTCTGCCAAGCTTCACTGCATTCAACATGGCTGAAACACTGTAAAACAATCAAATATTGGCATTTTCTCCCTTTTACTTCAAACAACAGAATTATTAAAGATATATAAACATGGTTTTACTTGTTGTGATACTCCCATGTGGGATTATCTGATTTTATTTTATTTGGGTAAGTCTGCATTTTTGTTGATAGATATTCTAAAAACTGTAGAAAAAATGTATTTCAAGTTTAGAACATCTTCCTGGAGATAGACAATTGGACGAATTCCTTTATATTTGAAATACCTGACCCTTTCCAAAATCTGCCATTGGTATTTAACGTGAGCTCATTGTTTGGCAAAAAACTCAGGTTACCCGACCAATCTGAATTCCACATTTGGCGATGGCAGATCAGCAATGATATATGAATATTCATACGTACACGCAGACACATGTGCATACACACTACCAGACATGGTGCTGCTGATCCAACCACATGAGCCATCCTAATGAAAGATGTTACCTGTACAATTCTATCAACAGCAACCATTGGAAACAAATTATTGATATGGCCAAAAGAGTTAAATGGCTTTATTGTGTCTATTCCATGCTTATAGCTCAGTCTTCGCAAAGTCACTTTAAATGGGTTTGAAAGACAAGAATTTCTTCAATCAGGCTCCTTGACAACTAGTCCAATGTTCCATACTGATGCAATAAAAATATTGTCATTTTTCCCTTTGCACCTCAAGAATGAGAAAGTGCATGCTATATGAACATTCTGATATTGCAATGATTTATCATTCAGAAAAGAAAATGAGATCACGATATTTCTTTGAAGGAGATGGAGAAACACCAGTGTCAATAGTCAGAGGATTCTCCCGGTGCTGAATCAAATGTGTCTGAGCCCTTTGGGTGTTTTTCAACACACCTTTTACAGAGTAAATATACATTTTAAATGGTTGTGATGTAAAATTGAAATTATAATTTTAAATAACCATCACATTTATTTTTCAAAATCTTTTTTCTAAATTGAAAAATCTGTTGAGAAGAAATTTTAGAGATTTCTTTAAAAACAAATTAGCTAAAATAATTTCAATAACAAAATAGTAATTTATAAATTTATTTTGACAACGTTGGAATACTTGATAACCAGTGCTTAGTTTCCTAGCAAAACAGAATTAGAGTTCAAATAACAAGAAGTAAATGAAAGCTGATTTACATCTGACAATATATTCTTTATGACATCAACATTTATCATATTGAGTCATAGTGTCTGTATGTGTTATGAATATTAAAATAATTTTACCTATAGACCCCTCTCCCCTCTATCCCCTCCCCACTCCCCTGTGGCTATTGTTACAATAAAGGACACAAGGACAAAATCAAGGGGTAGGGTAGAGGTGGGGGAGGGAGGTGGGACTGGTTGGTGTGGGGTGGAGGGAAGGGGAGAAAATGCAGACAATTGTAACTGAATAAAAATTTAAAAAAATAATTTTACCTTTTATTATGTCTGTGGTTCAGATGTAATCACTTTATTTGCCCAGAGACAAAATTAAGTCACACGACATCAGTTGTCTGGACATGTACTCACTTCTCTGTCTTCTATGAATTTTCTTTCCCATACCTAGTGCCTCGAACCGCATTAATGTCCAAATTAGGTTGAGATTATGACTCCATGCTTTCTCCTCTTTCCTCAAGTCCAATCTTGTGTTTTTAAGTAGGGACACCAATTAGCAATATAGGTAATATTATGGGCTGAATGTTTGTGTCCCATCAAAATTCACAACTTTAAGCCCACGCCCTCAATGAAATACATGTGGAGGTGGAGACTTTAGGAAAGATGAAACCTATAGTCTATGTTAACAATGGGATAGATGTGATAGACTTAGTGGGGGCCTTGAGCCACTTGGTGTTGTTTGGCCTATGGAGAGGATGGAGCTTCCCTGGTAGAGAATAGTCAGTAGTGTTGTCATACATTGCTGGTAGCAGTAAGTGCTATCTGTACAACTTGACTGGAACACGAAAATTGGTCCTTCCTGGGCACTGATATGGGCCTTTTTCATATTCTGATTTTAATCTGTATCCTTACACTGTAAAAACTGTAACCATGAGTACGATGGCTTTACTGAGTTCTGGGAGTCCTACCAGTGAATCACTAAACCTAAGGGTGGCCTTGGGGACCTCCCAAACTCCAGTATGCATTTACACAGAGACTGTATTCATGTATAACTTTTAAATTTTTTAAGCAAAGTTATATACGCACATACAGGTAGATCCATATGGAGTGGATTTCAATGAAAGATTTAGCCATTTGTCAAAATTATTACTTTCACAGTTGTTTCTCAATTACTTTTAATAATCAAATAATTTGTAATTGTGTATGGGAAATTTTCTGGAAAAGCACATTTATCTAGTTTCAGTGGCAGATGCCACCAGTAGTGTGGGGGACTAACAGAGGTTATGACAGCACAGCCAAAACTGGATTTTGGCTCTTAAGTAATGTGAACTTCACACATTATATAATCTAACTCTACCTTGATTTCTTTATTTATAAAACACAGATGATTCTAGACAGGTTATTTTTGTGAATTCAATTAATAAAGATAATTCAAAACAATGTCTTTAGCATTCATGCAATAAATATTCATTTCCAATATTTTTATTTTACCATAGATAACTTTATTTGTTTTAGCATATTTTTCTTTTCACAAATGGATGTTGGGTAACCATCTTTTCTAAGTTATTTCATATGTTAATATGTATTTCTTCCTTATGCTAATTAGTGGTAAAATTCGCTATGTATAACATTTTTGATTGACAATATATATTTTTTCAACCTGGTACTTCTTTACTGTTTCAGGAATTTAGAAAAGCATGAGAGAAAACTTAAGATGAACTTAATTTTTATTTTTTTAGTTAACATTTTTCAATGTTTATAGGATCTAGATTTTTTTATTTTTCAAATTTTTGAAAAACAATTACCTGTTGTGCTTGCTTTGGATTCTTTCTAGTCACCTCTATACTTTAAATTTCCACATCAATCACCATCACTCTCATTATGTTTACTTCTGACTGTTTCCTCTCTAAGTTAGGGGAATGTTCTTGCGTGTTACTTCATTAGTAATCTCTTTTCCACAAGATCTGTAATACTCATGAATCCTCTTATGTTGATTTCAGTTATTCTATTAATCTTGTTTTCTTTCATTCTTTTCTTTTAATTTTTTTTACCTCTTTCTATCTTAGCCACTGTCTTTGAAATTTGTCCTTGTCAATGTTGTCCATATAGCTTTTGGTTTTGTTTTTTAGTTTTAATTTTTTCTTCTGTTTCACAAAGACAATGCGCTTCTAACCCATAAAAACACAAAAATCTTCTAAAGATAATTTGGTCCCCAAGATATAACCTACTTTATGAGGTTTGCTCTTCCTCTGAATCTTCAGCATCAGCTGTCCATTTGATTCCTTGCCCTGCATAACACTCCCGGCCACCCAACCCTTGCACAGGAGACTTTCAATCTTTGAAGTCCAATGAAGTGACTAACAGTCCCTAGTCAGGTTCTATTGTTTTTCAGTTACCCACATGAACCATAAAATGAAGTGCTAATGGGGTTTGGTTATAGAAAACAGTACCTTGGATATTTTTTGAAGCAATGCTAACACAGTAGATGTTGGATGATCTTGCCTTGTTGGAAGACTCTGAAACAGCACAGAGACAGCACACAACAGACATTCTTTAACTGTTTTTAGTATATTTGGATTTGCTGCATTAAAAATGGCAAAAAACACAGGAATCAGTAAGTTTAGAAGTCATTTAAGAATCAGGAGTTTTGTTAGTGGAAAAAGAAATCTCAGGTTTTGACAATCTGTTGGCTCTCAAAACTTTATCGGCAGTGCTGCCTAAAGTTTTATCTTCTTTCTAGCCTCAGAGGTATGTTAGATGACTGTTGGTTCAGGCTAAGAAACAAACTACTAAGGAGATTGAATTTACCAGGAGTCTCCCTTAAATTGTTCCTAACAATAAAAATATAGA
The DNA here is from genome assembly GCF_022682495.2 of Desmodus rotundus. Lineage (NCBI taxonomy): Eukaryota > Metazoa > Chordata > Mammalia > Chiroptera > Phyllostomidae > Desmodus > Desmodus rotundus. The sequence continues at coordinate 63,332,948 of NC_071394.1, forward strand.
TTTATAAATAATAAATGAGATAAATAATGAATGATCGCTTTAAACCTCAAATATATAAACATTATTAAGACTTAAGGTAACAGAGAAAGAGCTGAAAAAGTCACCATTCTTGTCAGACTGCAATTAATCAAACACACTTAATGATAACAAAATTATATGGGATTATACATTAGCAACCTCTTAGCCTCTTGCATTGCCAATGAAGGCTCAAAGGAAGAGAGGAGGCAGAAGGATGTTGAACTAATTAGAGGACATACTAATTGCTATGTTGATTTTTCAGTAGACCTCACTAACCAATAGCAGAGTCCAAATGAATACCTAAGGAATCTCAGTGAATCTTCAAACGCACATTTAGCATCCTTGGAAATTGCCTATGGCCTTGTTAATCATTGTAACAAAGCATCTCTAATGCATCTGTTTAAAAAGTTTTCACCATTCAAAAGTGGATATCTGGAGACCTGGGAGTTTGTAGCAAACAAATATACTTACTTGTTGCCCTTGACACTTCAGTTCCTGGATGACCCTACCCATTGACACAACAGCATTTTGTTTTGTATTTCTTTTCCTAGGGGAGCATCTGGTATTGACTCCAATCTTATTTTTATTGTTTGGTAGTTGGTATATACACATATTTCTCTTTGGCAGGGCATAAACCAGTTAACGTCAATAATTAACTCAAAATGAATACTTTTCTTAGGGTGGAACTCTGAGTACTTTGAAATGATCTGATAGCTGACATCAGAATTTTACAGAATAATATGTGTCTTCTTCAGCTCTGAGTTGTAGCTCACTGTTCTAGAAAAACCTTGGTCAAATTCCTTTGTATGGGACTAAAAAAGACAGAACTTCCTGTGTCACCCAATACTTACCAGACAACTAATTTCCCCTCCATCTTCTGCAAAAGAGTAAATTAAACCACAAAGTATAGTGAACATGACTAGACTTGGAAAACAGGCAACTGTTTTGGAATGCTATCTCACTAAAACAGTGATACTGTACAAGAGGTTTAAATTTGGAGAAATAACAGAATAGACTTCATCGGAGAGCTGTGAGGATTAGATGACTTAATTAGAACTTAATACTTGCAAAACATTTTGTAAAGATTTGCTTCTTTTAAAAATTCTGCCTTCTTAAGTTTTTCATATAAGTAATATGGAATGGAAAACATGCCCACTGGAATATCTCAAATAAAGCCAAGTCTTCCTGTATGGTATCCATATTCATAATTTTTGTAAAATAAAGTCAGTGAATAAAGTCAGAATATTAATACCTTTAGAAGCAGTTTCCCGGTGGTAAGCATAAACCAGTAAGTTTATTGTTTTTTCTCTAAAACAAAAAAATAAGCAAAAAAGTCCATATATTTATGATGTTTTGAAAAATTAATCATTCAAGCAGAGAGCTGAAATTAGTTTGACCATTTGTTTATTCATCATAAATATTTTTGAGTGCCCTATGTACCAAGCATTACTCTACTCACTGGGAATATGACAGTGAACTAGGCAAACAATTATCCCTGACTTATGAAACTTTCATTCTAGTGGCCAGGAACAGGCAATTAAGGCAATATTTCAATTATAACCTGTAATGTAGAAATAAATATATATATACACATGTTGAAGGAATAAGTGATACAGTTAAAACTGAAAAGTAAAGTAAAATCGTTCAGGAGGGCTTAGGGGGTGAGGTTATAATTTAGACAAAGTGGTCAAGGAGGTGCTCGCTGAGAAGTTAAAATCTGAGAAATGAATAATAAATGAATTGGGGACTAAAAACTCTCCATGATCCTGAAAGTTTGCCTAATTGCTTAAGTAGGTCAAGCTTAGAGGAGGAAGTGAATGCTGATTTGACAAGAACCTAAAACAGTTAAAGAAATAAATGTTAATAATGTAGCATCAGAGAAGGACTGCAGTTTTGCCCATTCCAGGTACCAGGCACTTGACAAAAATTGTCACATACAGTCCTTCCAAGCCTGGACTCTATCATATGTCTATCAATCGTTCAATCTAGAAAGATTATTTTATTTTAGATCATATAGGATTATCAACAAAGTTCATTGATATAGGAACTATACAAATTTTTGTAGAGTCATCTTGGGCTTGTATATATATTTAACCAATAATGCAGGATCTATAGCAGAATCTAAGACATGAGTGCTAGACCTCACTGAGAAACACATCTGCATTATAGGATATTTCTTCTGCTGATTGCCTTTACTAACTCTTGTCCCATGATGATTGACCTCAGAAATGTTCATCAAGGCCCTTCTTCTCACTTACCAGTCAAGAACTTATAGAAATTTTCTTATGAGTGAGTTTTACCAACTGATTGCTATATGAGTGGTTTACAAGTAAAGGTCTGCTTCCCATTCACCCATGAATAGATAAGTTCCACATCAGCCATTTCTGTGAATGAGAAATCCCAGCACTGGTTCCTAGGTACAGCCAGGACAGCGTGACCCCTGTAGACTAAAGTCAGACAGAATTTTGTCAACTGCCTCTAACCCATAACCAGCTCTGAAATGAGGCCATTTTTTAACTTGTCCAAACTCAAATTACTTTCTATATAAAAAATGAAATATGGATATCTACCTCAAAGGATTATAATGAGAATTAAATACGCCCAAACACATAAAGTGTTGGCCTGTGTCTAATACTTGATTAAAGTTCTACAAGGGTAGCTCTTAAAAAATGTTTGCTAATTTCTCTTCCGGACATACTCAAGTAAACCTAAGTGAGAGAACTTAGATCTAGATATCTCTAGTATCAGTCTGCTTCCCACAGTAGTACAGTTTCAATTGCCAACATCTCCCTCAGGGCTGCAGAATTTCCAGGCAGCCCTAGTATTCAGGGTCAAATAATTCCTGAGAGACAAAGACACTGGATCACCAAAGTCAACAGGACTACACAGAACAAACCAAGAGTTGTAAGTTCAAACCGAGCTGTACACTATAGTGAAAGGAATTGGGTACAAGAGGAAATTCTTCCTTTTCTCAGAGATGCACTCTGCTGTCATTGTCCACCATGAAACTGATGAGATTAACCCCAAGTCAATTAGGAGCTGCCTTTCACTTAAAAACAAACAAACAAACAAAAACAAGAGGAAACAGGTCTACTGTGTAACTTCAGAGAGGTCACTAAGGAAGAAATGCAACCTTGCACACTGAGGACCTTTAGGAAACTGTGTGCCCGCCTCATTGTCTGGAAGTATGGGCCAGGTGGGCTGCATAGGAAACTGGACTACCTGCCCATCGCTGTCTCTCCATCCCTCACTCTGTGCTACTGTAACCCCACAATTGTACTTCTGGAGCCACCAGTCAGGAGCAACATGGGATGACATTAAAAGTTTCTCCTGGAAAGAGATGATTCTCTACCTCTACAACCATAAAAATATATCCAAGTGGTAGCTGAATACTTTTAGAAGCAGTTTACATTTTGTTGTTGAAAACTGTAAGTCCTTGCTACCAGCTGGTACTAAATAAAATTCACCAATAAGAAAATTTGCTGGCCTAACTTGTTCTTTGGGAAAAAAACTTTTTTCAAAATGCTAACACATTATGATGCCTATAATGCAGTGTGTTATACAGTTTGAGTTATAAAGAGCAGGGCACTTTTTCCATTTTTAAAAGTATCACTCATTTCCTTTTTTGTAGAATAAGTTCTTTATGAGTCATAATGAACCAGAGCTACCTCTTTAAGTGTAATCATCTGCTTTGTGGAGCATTTGACCTATTGTTTCATCTTATCATTGCCCAGGATATCTTCTGTTTTGGCAAATTTCATTACTCATCCAAAACTATTTCAGTGAGTGAACAGAGAAATGAAAAAGAAATAAAATACCTGTCAGTAAATTGGCTCTTTTCTAACAACATAGGAACAGTTTGATGGAATTTGAATATAGTGTGTAAAATGAGGCTGAAAAAACATCTTTAATTGACACAATACTTTCTATATTCAAATGCATTACAACAAGTGATCCAGGTTTGATTGTATTGAATTAGATTTAGATTTCCGCTTTAAATGAGTACTTTGATTATCCCAGATCACTCTCATCATGAATTTTGTAAAACTCTGATAATCTTCAAATAGTTATATATTCTCTTTATCTTTTAGACACTACAATGTTGTCCCCAAATGACTCATTTCAATTTACTAGTAATCAAGCCAAAGAAGAAGTAAATTCTTTCAGGATTGATACACACCCTCTGCCTTCATCAAAAAAAAAAAATATCACAGAGAATATTCTGGTGTGTTTCTCCCTTTGGAATAACCCAAGACTTTCCCCCATGGAATACATATTTTTTTTCATCAAACTAATACACTTAGCTTAAAAAATGTACTCATATTGAACTTAAATTTGCTTTTCTATCTGTTTAGGACCACTGTGTTATGTGAGCCTAAACATTGCAACTGACAATTGTCTCCTCTGAGAGGACGAGAAGTCAATTGAATATTTTAAGCAGCTCCTTGAAGCTGTGCAGAAGGGTTCAGTGATATTCCATTTCCTTCTTGAAGTGACGGCTCCTCACCATTTCATATCAGCATCTTTAATAATGTACCAAGAATTCAATAGAAACTCACTCTAGATGAGAAAACAAAGAGTGAGTAGGACAAAGGGCAATTCATTTCACAGCTGTCATTGAGAACTTATCTCCTCCCCCAGAAAACTGTAAATGTGAGGAATGATCTGATATATTGGGAAATATTGCTGAAAATATTAAAGAACTTTTCCAAGCCTTTTGTCTAAAATTGCTGAAAATCATGGAATTTGTTCTTAGAATGAAAAATGGCTTCTACTCCTTTCTTTGTCTCTACTTAAAAGGTAAATAAGTATGTAATAAATTTTAATTGGTTAAGATAATGTCTAAAGATACAGTGTATGTAATATAGTCATGGCTGGAGTTGGCTAGTTCTTTCTTCACTAACGTTATAGTCATGGGTGCACTGCCTTTCTCCCCATGCCCTGTCTCCCACAGTAACACACACATACACCCTTTTGATCACCTATCTCCAGTGCAAACATCCCTGAGATAGGATCTTGATGAATAGAGAGTTTTAATTCATAGGTGTATCTTTTAAACTAAATAGATGGTAAACACTTGCTGTTGAATCTATTAATTTATTACTGAGTGAAAATAAGATAAATCAGATGTGACAATGTGTAGGAGCAACACTAGAAAAAAAAAGGAAAACAAAATATTTTTTAAAGTCTAGAAATAACACTTCTCATTGTCTTTTTTATTTTTCTTTATATTCTGGAAAATATTAAACCAAAGGTTAAGTGTAATTATAGTCTTCTGTCTTTAAACTCTCCTCTTTCATTTAAACTCTTCATGGTAGACATTTTACCAATTGAAACAACACAAAAAGAAGATTGTGGCTGAAAGTTTATTCTAGAAAGTGTCCTCATGCTCTTTCTTCAATAGCACTTGGACCTTGTCATTGATTGTGAACAGTCTGGTAAACCTCACCCATGTGGAGAAAAACTGGCAACACGGAATTAAAATAAAATACACTACCAACATGTGTTAGAGGCTTAAATTTTTAATATAAGTTTCTGCTACATTGGAGTTGACTGGATGATCCATTTGAGTAATGATATCTATAAAATGGTATATCATGGGTTTTTCAGAATAGAGTCAATTTCTCTTGCAAACCGGTCTTTAGTGCAGACAATCACACTCTTTCAGTGATTTAGTAAAGAAGACAATTCATTCCTTTTGCCTCTCAGTGCCTATTCTCTGTTACAAAACATATAGAATGCACCCTGGCCAGGTGGCTCAGTTGGTTGGAGTGTTGTCTCATACACCAAAAGGTTGTGGGTTCAATTCCTGTTCAGGACACATACCTTGTGGGTTTGATCTTCAGTCTGGTCATGTACAGGAGGCAAATGATTGATACTGCTCTCTCACATTGATGTTTCTCTCTCTCTCTCTCTCTCTTTCTCTCTCTCTCTCTCTCTCTCTCTCTTTTCCTCTCTCTCTACAAACAATAAATATATACCCTCAGGTGAGGATTTAAAAAAATAACATACAGAATGATACAATTAACTGTTATCAAATTCAAGAAGTAGGTTCTCAGCCATATTTATGGATGTATTTTTGCAATCTTGGACACTACTTTCCAGCCCATAGTTGATGATGAGTTTTTATATTATTTTCTAATGATGCCATATGAACCCTGAATATTTTCTCTTGAAATTAGACAAAGTTCCAGTCTTTAACTTGAAGGTCTTTGAGTGGTACATTTCTCTCTCATCTCCCATCCTTGGTCACTCTTTGTCCTTTTCTGATAATTAAAGTTTCTTGACCCTTGTTTCTCATGTAATTTATAGCATTCATTTCACACTTACTAGAATTCTCTCTCTCTTAGATATTCAAACAACTAAGTTTTAATTTTATTTCTAGTTTTAATGTTTGTCTCCAGAAAATCCTTTCTGCTCATGGCAGAGTGGCTAACAGTTCTCCTTCTCAATATGGACTCTTGACTTGGGAAATCAAAAATGAAGCCCAGGCAGAAAGTCTGGGTTCTCTGACTTGATTTAGAGCTGAAACAGGCTGATGCCGCCATAATCGTCAAAGATGAAGGTATGGAGCTGCCCCTGTGGGTCCAATCTCCCCATGATTTCTACAGGAATTTCATTACAGAAATTAAGATCAAGTTGGCTAATAAAGCTAATGATGTCATATAACCTGTGGATTGATTTTTTGATGTGTATTGTCTCCTCATGATAACATGTATTACATTAAAACCTTGTAAGGAGCAGAAACTCATAATCATCAGGTTTACTTTTTTTCTAAGAGAGCAAGTAACATTTTTGTTTGAACAATAATGCCTCAAGGCTAAGGTTTCACTTTCATATTTGTCTTCCATTCCATGTATCATTATTTTTCTTACATTTTTTAAAACAAAAAGCTAATTGGTATGATGATTTCCCTTGATAATACTTTTTATCCTATTTCTTGAGATTATAGTTATAATACAAGCTATGATATTTATCAAAATTTTATTATGTTGATGCTTATATTTTATAGTAAAATCTAGTATAGTATATTTTAGTATATACTAGTACTAGTATATACTAGATATAGTATAGTATATTTTATAGTATACTATACTATTTTTATAGTATATTTTACAGTAAATTGTACCATTTAATATACATCTATTTCACATTTCCATTATTAAAAGTGAAAAATAATAACAGGGGGTGGAAATGGGAGGGAGATGGGGAGGGGTGGGGGTTGGGCTGGGGTGAGGGAAAAAGGCAGAAAACTGTACTTGAACAAAAATTTAAAAATCAAATTAAATTAAATTAAAATGAAAAATAAACATATCACATACTCAGGTGTATATTTATATCATGGCTATCAAGCAAGATGAAAAATTATGCAAAATATTTCAAATAATTTCATGTTTACTTTTGTTTATGGGTAAAATTTTAACTGTTTTCCACATAAATAAAATCACATTATAATTCATAGGAAAAAATCACTTAATAATTCACAATAAATACTAGTCAGTGTGAAGGGTCAAATAAGGACTATGTTACTAAGTTGAATACAAAATTGGATCTAAAATTTAACTATAAAAACTATATAACACATCACTGGAGAAATAAGGAGATCACATTAAAATATAGAAAGTGCCCAGGGTCAATCTGAGATGAATATATTTTCTTTCAGAGAAATGTGTCAAGTAGTTGAAATACACATGAAGTAAGCACTGGGAGCCATGTGCTGGCAGAGGCCCATGGAAACCCTGCCCAAAGGTGCTGGCTTCCCTGACAGTGACTCTATCACACTGGTCCCCAGAGTTGGACGCCAAGAAGTAGCTGGATCATAAGACTGTCTTGTCCTGCTTCAGCAAATTTCTATGTATAATTTGGCTTCCACTGTAGACCTATTTAAAGAGTTATTGTGCTGGCCACATCACTGTAAACATGCACATGTACATGATAGCTCTATTTCTTTCTGGAAATTGGCAATCTGGTTTCATGTATTATTTGTTGTGATGTATAATTTGAGTTCATAACTAATGCATGGTAAAAGCTAAAAGTTATAAATTGCATAAAGGAATGACTAAATAAGAGGTAGGTCCACATGTACTGTGACATTAAAATAAATACTGTTAGCCTGTGAATGGGAGGGCCAAACCAAGAGGGTTACAGGGGGCAGGATGACATGTGGGGCTTCTTGCCTATCTGACCATTGTCTTCCTGGTATCAGTGCTTTTCCTTTAAAATTTGTATCACTGCCTCTGAGAGCAACAAAAATATTTTTTGTATTTTCCCATAAATAGAGAAAAATACCTATTCTAAAAATAGCTAAATATGATGTATCAAAAATATACAATAATATATGTTCTCTTAAAAAGCAGTCTTCAAGGTATTTTTAAAATTTTTTTAATATACTTATTGATTATGCTATTACAGTTGTCCCATTCCCCCCCTTCACTCCATCCATCCTGCCCACCCCATCCCTCCCACAGTCCCGCTCTACAGTACATGTCCATGGGTCATACTTATAAGTTCTTTGGCTTCTACATTTCCTACACTATTCTTACCCTCCCCCTGTCTAGTTTCTACCTACCATTTATGCTACTTATTCTCTGTACCTTTCCCCCCTCCCTCCCCCTCCCAATCCCCTATTAATAACCCTCCATGTGATCTCCATTTCTGTGGTTCTGTTCCTGTTCTAGTTGTTTGCTTAGTTTGCTTTTGTTTCTCTTTTAGGTGTGGTTGTTACTAACTGTGAGTTTGCTGTCATTTTTATTGTTCATATTTTTTATCTTCTTTTTCTCAGATAAATCCCTTTAACATTTCATATAAAAAGGGCTTGGTGATGATGAACTCCTTTAACTTGACCTTATCTGAGAAGCACTTTATCTTCCCTTCCATTCTAAATGATAGCTTTGCTGGATACAGTAATCTTGGATGTAGGTCCTTGCCTTTCATGATTTGGAATACTTCTTTCCAGCCCCTTCTCGCCTGTAAGGTCTCTTTTGAGAGATCAGCTGACAGTCTTATGGGAACTCCTTTGTAGATAACTATGTCCTTTTCTCTTGCTGCTTCTAAGATTCTCTCCTTCTCTTTAATCTTGGGGAATGGAATTATGATGTGCTTGGTGTGTTCCTCCTTGGGTCCAGCTTCTTTGGGACTCTCTGAGCTTCCTGAACTTCCTGGAAGTCTATGTCCTTTTCCAGATTAGGGAAATTCTCCTTCATTATTTGTTCAAATAAGTTTTCAATTTTCTGTTCTTCCTCTTCTCCTTCTGGCACCCCTATAATTTGGGTGTTGAGACGTTTCAATATGTCCTGGAGGTTCCTAAGCCTCTCCTCATTTTTTTGAATTCTTGTTTCTTCATTCTTTTCTGGTTGGATATTTCTTTCTTCCTTCTGGTCCACACAGTAGATTTCAGTCCCAGTTTCCTTCCCATCACTATTGGTTCCCTATACATTTTCCTTGGTTTCTCTTAGCATAGCCTTCATTTTTTCATCTAATTTGCGACCAAATTCAACCAATTCTGTGAGCTTCCTGATTACTAGTGTTTTGAACTGTGCATCTGATAGGTTGGCTATCTCTTAATTGCTTAGTTGTATTTTTTCTGGAGCTTTGATCTGTTCTTTCATTTGGGCCTTTTTTTTTTTTTGTCTTGGCGTGCCTGTTATGTAAAAGGGCGGAGCCTTAGGTGTTCACCAGGGCGGGGTAACGCTGGTTGCTGCACTGTGTGGCTGTATGTGGGGGAGGGGCCGAGAGGGAGCAATGGTGCTTGCTCCACTCTGCCAGATTTCAGTCACTCCCTCTGCTACCCACAATCTAATTGGGCCCCTCTGGTGCTGATTCCTGAGTGGGTGGGCTTGTGCATGCTCTAGGCCCCTGTGGGTCTCTCCAACGACCTCTCCTGTGAGGCTGGGAGTTTCTCCCACTGCCGCCTCAACCCCCACACGTGTTTTCAATCAGAGGTTTGAGGCTTTATTTCCCTGCACTGGAGCCCTGGGTTGTGTGGTCTGCTTCGCTCCCCTGCCATTCCTCTTGGTTTATCTATGTGGGAATGTGGGGCCACTGGGTCTGCTATGCAGCCTGCCCAGTTCCACAATCCGCCACCTTGCTGGGTCCACCAGCTGCTGCCTTGTCATGAGTCCTCTCTGCCCCGGCTGCCTGTCTCCGGCCCTCCTACTGGTCTGGATGAATGTTTCTTCTTTATCTCCTCGGTAGTCGGACTTCCATACAGTTCAATTTTCTGTCAGTTCTGGTTGTTTTTTGTTTTTAAATTTTTATTTTCCTTCTTTTGGTTGCGAAGAGGCACAGGGTGTCTACCTATGCCTACATCTTGGCCAGAAGCTTTTTTTAAAAAATTTTTATTGTTGTTCAATTACAGTTGTGTGCATTTTCTCCCCACCCCTCCATCCCACCCCAGCCAACCCCACCTCTCTCCCCTGCCTCTACCCTCCCCCTTCATTTTGTCCATGTGTCCTTCATAGTAGTTCCTGAAAACCCCTCTCCCCACTATACCCTCCCCACTCCCCTCTGGCTACTGTTAGATTGTTCTTAACTTCAATGTCTCTGGTTATATTTCGTTTGCTTTTTTCTTCTATTTATTATGTTCCAGTTGAAGGTGAGATCATATGGTATTTGTCCCTCACCACCTGGCTTATTTCCCTTAGCATAATGCTCTCCAGTTCCATCCATGCTGTCGCAAATGGTATAAGCTCCTTCTTTAAGGTATTTTTTAAAGGCATAAACTCACAAGGTCAAATATATCAGTAAAAGAGACAATAAAACAAAAATTTAGAATCTGAAGGCAGAAAAATAAGTGAGAACTAATTTAGCAAACAAACAAAAACCCTGTATCTGAAGCTAGTAATATAAGGAAGCAGAGGATAAATTTACTCTGTAGAACTCCTAATAGGCTAGAAGCAGGTAGCAACAGATTTCCTGGAAATGGAAATAAATCTGCAATTAAATTAGGAGGGCTGTGGAAAGTCTGTTTAAGAAACAGTGAGGCCATCCCCAAAATTGCCTCACCCACACTATGCCAGTGATGATGGCACCCACTAATGCTGGCAGGAGATTGACATAAATCTAAAAATCTAAAGAAAGCAAATCAGGCTAAGAAAGCAATGTGAGTCTATCAAGTCTCTGGTCCCACTCTATTTTTAGAATCCACCAGCTAGGATAAATGATTGAGTTAAATGATACCACAAAGAATCCTCAAACATATCCACCATGCAGATTATTCTACAATATAATTCATCTGGCTTCTCCAAAAGCTCGATGGGCCATTAATAAAAAGGTTTAGTGGTGAAATACTGTCTTATAATGAAAATGAGTTATGCATATAGGCATATAAAAAATGAAGTGTGTGGACTTTGGTTCTTGATTCAAACAAAGCAACTACAAAAAGTAATCTTTAAGGCAATGAGTAAAATGTGAATACAGCATTGTGAATATAAAAATGTGAATACAAAATTGTGCTTTTAGTGCTATTGCTAACTAATCTTTCCTTGACCCAAGATTATAACTTGTTTTTAGTAGATACTTTATAGATTTAGGATTTATGTTCATGTCTATGATTATTTTTTGTTAATTATTTTATATAATATGAAGTATAGGATGAGGTTTATTATTTTATATAAGGATGTCTAATTAGACCAACACCATTTGTTAAAAAACAGTATTCCTTCTTCAAAGAATTGCCTTTGGAGTTTTGTAGAAAATCAATTGAAGATTTTATATATATATAGTGTATTTCCAGATTCTGCTGTTTTGTAGATCATCAGTGTTTCAATCCTTTTACCAATACCACACAATCTTGATTACTGTAGCTTTATAGCAACTCTTGAAATTGGATGGTGTGAGTCCTGTAAAATTATTCTCCTTAGTTAAGATTGTTTTGGCTTTTCTAGATTTTCTAGCTTCTTTTTCTTCCAATTATTTCCTTTTGTTTCTTTTTTAAAGTTGATTCCTTTGAAACTAATTTCTTAATTAGTACATTTTAAAAATATAGGTATAATCCCATATCAGTCATATGGTCTTTGTCAATGACTTTAGTACTATAATATTTTGTGACTTTTTTCTTCACTTGATTCATTTCTATCAGTCAGCAATGTCTTCACCTGTATCATAGTTCCAAAGGTAAACAGAAGGCACATTGTGATGGAATTCTCTAGAGCCTGGAGAGATGAAAATAAAGTAAGAGGACTCAACAAATATTTTGGCTCCAGATTAATAATATATCGAGAGGTATATATACCACTCCTTGGCCTGAAGGAGTAAGAGGAAGAAAGTGTTATCAGGATGCTGGGATCATTAAGATCAAATAGGAGGGGCTTCCCAGCTGAAGCTCTCATTGTATCATAAAAGTATTCAACCACCAGCAGACCATGCAAAAAGGAGGTGGAGAAGAAACACCTTACCCCGCCCCTTTTCCTTCTGGCCCATAGTCACCTGACTCTTCCTCTTATTACCTGAAATGTACTAGGAACAGGGCAAAAGAAATTCAGATATAGCAGTCCACAGAGGTAAGTACTGGGGTGCAACTCATCATAGAAATGGGCAGACCTGAATCTACAGAGTGGATGGAGAAAAGCTGCAGCTCAAGCATGTCTCCACAGCTCACAGATTTTGAGTTAAAAATTGTAATCATTAAATTATATATCATTTTAGAGATTGCAGAGAAAACCAATAATCCAGTTTAATAATGACCATTTTGCCTTTTATTAACAGAGAAAGCTCTGTTTTATGAATGTATGAATATTTAAAACAGGATTCATAGAAAAGACATAATACATATGATATAATTAAAAATTTAAGTAGAAAGTTTAAGATCATGTTTATACTCATTCCACTTTTGCATTATTGCAAAAAGTTGCCCTTTGCATTATTTTCAATTTTCCAGGCTGCTTTAGTCTCCAAATCAGCCCAGAGTGCTTGTTGCTGAAAGTACTTAACTTCTCCAAGTGCTGCCATGTGTTTCTGGGCCAATTTTTTTCAGTGGCTCAGTACCGCTCATTACATAAACTTGTGCCTTTTAGACTTGGTGCCTCTGATCAACCAGAAGAGAAAGTAATTGAAATAATTTTGCTTCTAACTTGGTGTTAAAAGGGACTTTCCTCATCAGGGCTCTTTTACCAAATTTATAAGATAGTGTAAACATCCCATGATATCTGGTCCATTGTATAGAAGCAAATTGCAGAGCTCCTTCTCTATGTCTACTCTGCCACATCCTGTCAGAATGGAGCCCTGTTCCCCTTACAAGGTGACAGTGCTGGTAGGAAGCCTACTTCTGTGTCCACCTGAGACCTTGCTATAAACCAGGGCATCTTTATCATCCCTTATGTATGAAGGGAGCAGGATGGTGAGAAATAAGGTAATGAGTAAAGCAGGAGAACAGATGTGTAGTTGACTCTTGAACAATGTGGTAGGTAGGAGTTCTGGGTCCCGCACAGTGGAAAATCTATATATAACCTTTGACTCCCCCAAACTTAATTACAGTCATTTCTTAGTACCTGCCAGGGGAAGAAATAAATTACTTAAAATTGGCACAGAACAATGTACACATGTTAGCCCTTCACATTGGCATATTCCCACTCATGGATCAAAAATACTATTTTCCATCTTGGTTGAATCCACAAATGCAAAACCCAGGGCATCGAGGGCCTACTGGATACTTATTGAAAAAAATCCACGTGTGAAGTAGGTCTACAGAGTTCAAACCTGTGTTGTTCAAGGGCCAAATGTAATTATAAATGATGCTACATTTCATTAAAAAATAAAATAAAGAGCAAATAACAGTTACTTAGTAAAAAAATTGTAGACTAACAAAATAAAACTGTAATATCATATCTATTTGCAAATATCTATAACTTAAATTTAACCAAATGATTTCTGGTACTTATGACAACCAAACCACATTAAATATACATGTACCAATAATGGTTCTTGTGAGTAAAACTGAATATTAAGTATAAAGCCCTCTGTAATTTCTGTACAATTACAGAAATTACAGTTCCTATTAGTCCTTAAATCCAGTGACTGAAGAGTTTGCTATCTTCAAATTCTTTTTGGCAAGAAATTGTGTAAAGGTTATGTCAAAATTTATACTTTATCTAAGTTAAAGTTAATGACTTTAATCTGTGCTGAATTTCATATCTATTATGTGAAGTAATACACTTTGACCTAATTTGCCAATTATACAACTTGTTTTGTGTTTTATAGATACCATATTTATAAATATTTTATCTATCAGTCCATACACTATAGAAATATTGACAATAATACTTAGAGACAGTATTTTGAAAATGTAAAAATAAAGTTCAGACTTACTATACATGTTCTATAATGACTATATTCAATATCAATGCCTTATTTCATTGCCTAATATTTCTTATTTGTATCAGTAGCAAATTTTTATATTTCACATACAAAAAGGAGCTTATGGAAAAATAAACAAACCAAAATGGAAAGAAAGAAGGAAATAAAGAAAAATAGTTAATTTCCAATGTATTAAGTTGTTGATAATATCAAGATGAAAAAAATAACATACAGGACGTAAGGAAATGCTTCATTTAGAACTAATTGCATTTTAGGCATATGTATTTCATGGAAATTGTGTTAAAAGCTCATTTTCCCTATTTTAATTAAAACTTAAAAATAAATAATTCACAATTATTTAGTCTATATAGTAGTTGCTCCTTATCTGCAGTTTCACTCTCTGGGGTTTCAGTTACCCAAAGTTAACCATAGTATAAAAACTGTTAAATGAAGGAAAATCAGAAATAAATAATTCATAAGTTTTAACTGGGTGCCATTCTAAGCACCATAATGAAATCTCATGTCATCCTGCTTGGCCCTGACTCAGACATGAATCATCCCTTTGTCCAGCACCTCCATACTGTATTCACTGCTCACCCATTAGTCAGTCGGTCTTCATTTCAGTGAACACAGCAACCATCATGGTATCACAGTGCTTGCATTCATCACCCTCATTTTACTTATGGCACATTCTCATAACTATTATTACAGTATATAATTTCTTACTGTGACTAACTTATAAATTAAACTTTGCCATAGATATGTAAATATGTGAAAAGACAGTATATTTAGGGTTTGGTACTATCCACAATCTCAGGGATCCACTGGGGGATCTTGGAACTATCCTCTGGAAATAAGCAAGGCTGACTGCATACATAAAAATGTATGATTGGTAATATTAACCCACACTTTTATTCAGTCTCTTAATACTTATAATCATTTCACATATTGATACATAAGCACATAAGAATTGTGTTGCTATAGACTTTTTTATGTTGCCCTAGTAAATTATATTGCGTCCTCTGTCTATTCATGCATGGCATCATTTTATTCATTAGTTGAATGAATCTCTTTTGGGACTTTTCTTTAGTTTTACCTAACAATTCATTTAAAATTTTCTGCTAATATATATATTATATATATTTTATATATATATATAAAAGTGCTGAGAGCTCAGTCAGAAGGAAATACTCACTCTTATTTCAGTTTAAGACTGAAGCTGTAATTATTTTCTACCAGGAACTGTTGAAGCAATCACCTTAAGTCTTTAAAAAAATATATTGTTATTCAATTACAGTTGTATGCCTTTTCTCCCCATCCCTCCACCTCACCCCAGCCAAACCCACCTCCCTCCCCCACCTACACCCTCCCCCTTGATTTTGTCCATGTGTCCTTTATAGTAGTTCCTGTAATCCCCTCTCCCCACTGTCCCCTCCCCACTCCCCCCGGGTATTGTTAGATTGTTCTTAACTTCAATGTCTCTGGTTATATTTTATTTGCTTTTTTCTTCTGTTGATTATGTTCGTTAAAGGTGAGATCATAAGGTATTTGTCCCTCACCGTCTTTGACCCAGCAATTCCGCTGCTGGGATTATACCCTAAGAACCCTGAAACACCAATCCAAAAGAACCTATGCATCACCTTAAGTCTTAAACCATAGTTCAATGTTACTGCCTTACAATTTGGTGAGCCTCACATTCTCAGTACACTTCTACCTAGAAATTGCAGAATATTGTCCTGTGATAACTGCAGTATTTTATATTTGTAAATGGCAAACAACTTTTTATCTTATTTTAAAAATGCTAATAGCAATATCATTATATAAAATAATGAATAAAATATTTTTTAAAAGAGAGATAAAAAATATGAGAAAAAACAGATTTGGGGAAATAAGCACATAACCTGAAAAAATGAATTTAAAAATAATATAAATGAATTTTAGGTAAAATATAGTTTAATTTTTAAATGAATGCACTAGTTTCCCCCTTATCCATGGGGGAGTACATTTCATATCCCCAGGAGATGACTGAAAATGTATAAGAAATACTGTGTTATTTCTTATACATACATAAATACCTATGATAAAATTTAATTTATAAATTAGGCAAGAGAAGAGATTAACAACAATAACTTACAATAAAATAGAACAGCTATAACAATATACTGTAATAAAAATTATGCAGATGTGGAATCATTAAGTAAGAGTTAGTTGAACTCAAGGTAGTATGATATATACTCCTGGTCTTGAAGTAGATTACAGTGTTATTTTAGAAGTATCACAACATAACCATAAGTAATTTAGAAAACATTTATAATAGTACCTAATTTGGTATTAAATAATTATATTGAATGTATACCTCATGAGAATGCAAAGAAAGTAGAAATTATTATAATGTATATAACTTGGAAGACTTGAACATCAAAATTTTTGCATTAATATTTTTATTCCTTAATTTATTTCATATGAACTAATAAAAGCTCTGTGATGAAACCTGTCATAAGATTTTAGAATTTTTATAGTGTATCTGGATATATGAAGGAACCATATATTATATAGCTAATTTCAAAAAAGATTCCAGGTTGGTCAGTCCAACCTGAGACTAAATCAATAAAACATTAAAATTGCTTTAAGAACATAACAGGAAATATTCAATTTAAATGTTTAACAATTACACAGGCAAATTAGACATGGAATAAATGAAAATGAGGCAAAAATAGAAATACAAGTTAAATATAGACATTACTTAGAAGTCTGAAAATCCACTAAAATCATCAATTATCTTTATTTGGCAAAGGGGAGGTAAAAGCAGTAAAATGCATATTGACACCAACTGTGAAACTTAAAGTTCTACAACCTCATTAAATTCAGCCTAGTAATGATCTGCCATATGCTCTTGCCTATGGTTGCTGGAGGAGCTCTGACTGTGGCTTCTTCATTTCTGTCATATTACCTTATTGATAAATAAGAATGAGTTGAGAGTGTTTGTTTAGGTATTCTTAAGATTACTTCTAACATAAAAGCTGTCAATTTCCACAACATATCTTTTTCTTCTTGCCTTATTCACTATCTGTTTGCCAGGTATGCTTGTTCCAAAGTAAATTTTAAATCTGATGTAACCAAAGCTATTCAGAGGGAGTGAGAGGAATATGTCACTCTGGTGACAAATGTATGCATGCTTTCTGGTAAGGAACTGGTTTAATCTGATGATTACTGAGCCCATTAATCAAAGTGCTGATCAGAAGTCATAAAGAAAATGATCCATATTTCATCACCGTTTTTCAAGGCACTGAGTTCTTTCCAGTTCACCTTTATAAATAATTCAGCTCCTACTCTCTTTCCATATACTTCCATCTTCTTCATTATCACCTGTGAAAGTTGAGATTTTATACTGAAGGCAGAAAAAGTTTTCAACTCCTTCTGAACACCCATTTTTTTAGCTCAGAGAAATTATTAATAAAGAAGCTTTACATCTTGAAGTAACACTTTTATTTACCTGTTCTTGACAAATTGATTATTCACATTAGTTTTCTTTTCCAGGCTTAATGGTTTGTCCTTGTTAAATAGGTATGCTGCCACTGGCACTGAGTAAAAAAAACTACCTTTGAAATAACTACATAGCTACACATGAAAGTTTTAAGGCCGCATCTATGAATTTTACCTTCACTGAGTTAATTAACTAATTATCCCTACTGTGAAATACATTACACATTTTTAGGATACTGGCATTACTTATGTTCAGAATTAATTCATTTAAATTATCTTCTATCAAACGATGTAATCACAGAAAATTTAAATTGTATTACTTGCAGACATTAATAGTTAAATATTCTACTTTCGCAGGACATTTCCCTTTATCCCTTTATCCCTTTCCCTCCCTCTCTTGCTTTTCCTCTTTCTTTTACATAAATTGTTCTGAAAAATTCTCACTTTTAAAAAAAAAATTCAACTGAGGATATGTGTATTGATTTTAGAGCGAAAGGAAGGGAAAGAGAGAGAAACACTGATGTGAAAGAGAGACATTGATGGGTTGCCTCCCATATGTACCTCAACTGGGGGTCAAACCCGAAATTTAAGTATGTGCTGTGACCAGGGTTCAAATTTGCAATTCTTTGGTGCATGGGATGATACACCAAATCAACTTACCCACTCAGCTAGAGTTCATGCTTTTTTAAAGAAGAAAACAGATTTCAACTAAGAATGATTTCCTCCCACATTCTCTCCACCTGTTTGCCACCAGTCCCTGGTCCTCCATTAATTTTTGCATTTATGAAAAGATCAAGGTTGGAACTCATAACTGTTCACTTATAGACACCTGAGGTAAAATAAAAGCATGGTTTTGTTATATTATTTGCATATATTACAATATATAACAGGAGTCAACTCAGTTTTCTATAAAGATACAGTTAGTAAACATTTTCCACTTTGTGAGCCATTCACTATTTTCCCAAGTTGTTTCTATCATGTTAGCACAAAAGTATTTTTATACTATGTGTAGATAAATGAATGTGTACATACTCCAATAAAACTTTACTAATGGATACTGAAATACAAATTTAACGTAATTTCCCCATATCAAAATATTCTTACTATGATTTTTTAAATTTATTTAAAATGTATGTATTAAAAATGTGTATGTATTAAGTCTCAAGGAAGTAGCAACCTTTAAGATTTTGTTTTGGTTTTAGAAACATGATTTGTTAATAACCCTGTATGAGTTATAAGAATTTTATACCCACTATACAGAAAATGTAACACATAAAAATATTGTTGAAGGTAATCACTCATGGGGGTAGAGAAACTGTATAGGGAACCTATTCACATGGAATGGCAAATGTAGCCCAACCCTGTTGGAAAGCCCATAGGCATGTGGTGGCATGCAGGATGCCAAACCCACAGATCGGTTCTCTGGTGGGAAATCAGGCCTGCATTATACCTAGGCTGTTTTGTAACTTGCTCTTGCTAAAACTCCCTCACCCTGAGTTGAGGCAGCAAATGCTTACTGCATACCTTTAAAGTAACTTCCTGAAGTCTGTGCTAATTCTCCCAAGGATTGAAGTATAACCAGACCAATTACTTTTATCGTTCCCTTGCATTTGCAACATTTTTTCCTTGTTAATCTGTAAGAAGTAATCAGTAACATCCTTTCCATTGCCATCTGTAAAAAGTAATTACCTAAAGCAAACCTAAGTATAACAAATGAAAACCTTCTTTGATGTATGCTCTCAGAAAGCCAATGAAAGCCTAACAAAGCAGGGATTGGGGTACTCTCCTCTTGAGAGAGTGGTCATGCTGTCCCATTTTCTCCACAGGACTTGGTAGTCCATGTGAACTTGTCTCTCGTCTCAGTCACAACACCACAGACACTGAGGGCCAGGATCCTCATCAGCTAGCACCCAGAACAGGGACCCAGGACTATGAGCCGTTGTTGTGGACAACACACCAACTTGGTTGGAGTATGTGGTGCATCAGCCCAGGTAAGGGCTGACAACACCGAATGCTTTTCGCTTAGGTTGTAGGGTGTGTTGGATTTCAGAGGAAAAGGGTTTTCTTCCAAGGTCACCCTCTCTTGAGACCACTTTGCTTCAGTAAGCAGGAGCCTTACTCTCTCCCCCAAGTAATTGTCACAATCTCATGGTCATGGGTCAAGCAATTAAGAGCCAGAAGTGTGCTCCATGCTAGAAGACACCCTTGAGAGGATTAGCTGGAACATGGACAGGGACAGAACACTAGGTTTCCTGACAGCCACAAGCAAATCCACGCCACAAGCACAAGAGGCACACTGTAAAAATACTCACAAGCCCATCCCTGCTGCACAACCCCCCACTAGGTCTAGGCTTGGGAGAAAGAGCAAAGACCTTCCCTATAATCAGCTTTAGAAACAGCAGCCAGTTACATGGCTATTTACAAGCATATCAGCAAATTGTTTCTTTCAAGACTCCTCTTGCAGTCCTTTCAATTTTGCCTTTTCCCTCTGTCCACCTGCATATGGAAAAGCAGATAGTGAATGAGTATTTCGGTTTCGACCAGACCCCAAAGATCACTTTCCAGAAGAATTTAGTGTTAGTAACAGTTTTTGTATGAGAGATTTTGGCACTTGCCAAGCTCCGAAGACAAAAGACACTTCCTCCCCTCAGCTTGAGAAATCAAGTGTTCCCATGTGAGTCAGAACCTTGTGAGGGTGTCTGGGATCAATTCCTGAGACATGCAGGGGCCTTATAGGGACCTCCAAAATGATTTAATATAACTTCTGGCTCATCCAGGAAATTGCGATATAAAGGTCGGTCACCTAGCACTTCAAGCCCCCCTCACAGTCTTAAATGCTTGGGCAAGGACCCAAGACCCATAAGCAGGGTTAGGGTACAAGGAATTTCTGGTACACATCCCTGTCTTCCACCAACAGCACATTTTGACCCACTACATTCTTTTCACTAGCAGGAAGTAGAATTTAAAGGTACAAACAGAGAAAAAACAAAACTGAAACTGGTTTCGTAATTGCTGTGTTTGCGGTGGGAGGAATTTCAGAAAAAGTTCTTTTTCCTGTTAAGAAAATGCTTTAAAGGTTTCTATGAATCCTCTAACATGGGGAACGGTCTCTCTAAGGAACAAGAGCAATGTTTTAAGTTAATTCAGTAGCTTTTTAAGGCTGCTGGATGTCTCCCAGGTAAGGGATCTTTAGGTTTAGATATATGGGGAAAAGCAGGGCAGAGAAGCCCTCATAATCAGGAAAGCTTAGACAAAGAGAAGGGCCCTATGGAACAGTGGCAAGGGCGACTCTGGATGCCTGCCAGACCCTTCCCATGGGTTGCCCCAGCTGCAGCCAGCATCAGGGCAGCACCTGGTGAGCCCCGCCAGGGCACCAGTGCAGGTGCTCTCACAGCATGGTGGGGCCTGGTCTTTCTGTCAAGGACTGAAAGCAGGGGAGGGCAGGGTTGGTCTCCCTCACCTCCCCTCCTCCCTGTGCACTCCGGAGCAACATTCCCCACACCCCAACCTGCTGGGTCCGCCCCCAGGGGCTGCGGTTCCACAGGGCGCCTTGCCTTGGCTGGCGCCTAGCAGCACACTTAGAACTGGCACAGACAGCACATAACCAAGGGGAGTTCCACCCAGGTCATCCCTAAGGTAAAAGACAACGCAACACCCCCCACACTTTGGGAGTTTGCCAGTGTGCTTAGTTTTGAAAAAGGGATTTCTATTTTGTTTGCATTTCTATACCGCGGATAGGGGGCATTTCTCAGCCTCACAAAAGTATGTAGACTCTTACATGTTTTAGTCCGAATAGGCAAGTTGGACAAATTCAGCCTTAAATCCTCCCCACCCCACTTAGTATGTGGGGCAGAGACCTCCACACTCAATGCGGAATGCAAATCACCCTGGCTCAGCATTAACCCCAGAGGGTTGCAACCTCAAATGATTTTGCAAACAGATGTTAATCCTAAACCTAGTAACTACCAGGTCCTAAGAACAATAGAGTAATTAAGTCCTTGCTCAAACTCATTGCAGCTTGCATAAACAGCAGGAGGCTTCTCTTTCCAAACAGACACTTACTCAGGTGTTCCACAGGCCTCTCCCCTCACTGGGGAATCAGCAAAGAATGTTACAGCTCAAGTCCTTCAGCTACTTAGGCTGTCCACAAGAAATCAAGACTAATAATAGCCTGGGATATATTACACAAGCCACTCAGGTGTTCTTAGAAAAATCGGGAATTTGGCATAAAACAGGTATCCCCTACAATCCTTCAGGTCAATCAATTACTGAAAAAGCTCACCAAACCTTTAAAATATTATTAAACAAACAAAAAAGGGGGAGTCAGGAAACACTCTCCAGGAATTTAGCCATGCTAGCAAAATATTCATACAATTTTTTGAATTGTGGTAGTTATTTAAAGTCACCCGTAGACAACCACCTTGTACAACACAAGCCTGCAGGCCCACACCCCTTGGTCTTATACAAAGACCTCTTAGGGGAAAGAATATAGAAAGGCCCAGTTGAACTATTAACTTGGGAAAGAGGTTATGCTTGTGTTTACTCTCCAGAAGGACCTTTGGAGATGGTGGCGAAGAGGGTGAAACCATATCAGAGAAAAGGCCTCCCCAAGGGCGACCCACCTCTGCTCCATTGGACTCTCCCGATACAGACTTCTCTAAGCTGTGTGTTACCCTCCCGAAGTGGAATTCAGGAATGTTGACTGCCCCTCCAGTCAGCATTCCTGGGCAGATATTCGTCATCGCCTGCAGGGCGCGTTCTCTACCAATCTCAAGGGACAAATTGATTAGCTCCAGCTTGAGCTCCACCAGCAGGCCAGTGACATCAAATGTCTAACTGAACAGAAAGTGTTCCATACCCTCCATGATAATCTATAATGGCTGAACCCTAAGAACTGGTTTTATGGACTGAATTTACAAGTTTGGTTCATGGGAGCCCTTGGGTGCCTCCTTGTCTTAATCCTTATTTGTACTTTATGATGTATATGGAAGTTGTTTTCTCAATATTGCATTTGAAAACAGCAAATAGTAGGTTTCACAGACTTAACAACTACAACTGATTTCACAAACAAAAAAGGGAGAGATGTTAGGAACAGCCCTGCCTGGTTTCAGAAGCTGTAACCCTATATGGCTAAGGCTCAGGGAGAGACGTTGGGACCATAAGCTGCTAAGGAGACAAAACTTGTCTTCCTGCTGGGATGCTGCCTCTACTCCCTTTCACTTCAACCTGCCTGGCCCTGAGGGGACGACCTATTAGCTAATGATGGGTAAGATTCCTCAAAGGAGGGATGACCTAAGACAGGCACGGTCATGAGGGGGCCCTCAGGGAAGGACTTGGGGACCTATAGAAAAAGGGGTGATGGACCCTCACCCCTTGGCTTTGACATAGCCTGAGTCCTCATTCTGTTTGCAAGAAGTCTCCTAATCTCTTGGCTGCCTTACTTCCCTGCCTGACTTAAGCCTGAAACAATGACAGAGGGCAGTGCAATCCCGTGCTGGAAAAGGGCGGTTTCCCAGGGTGATCAGGCCTAAGAAAGAATACATAAAATCCTGTGAAAACTGCTTTGCTAAGAATGCCCTTAATTTTCTGATAAGGATCCAAGCATGAAATGAGTTTGTTTCCCAAAGTTTTATAGCCCTTTAGCGAACTAACCCTGACTCAGAATAAGCCCTCATAGTTCTTTGTATGTTATCTATTGTTTGATCATTACTGCCTGACAATGATTGATGAGCTTTACCTGTATTCCTGTGCAAATTAAAACCAATAGAAACCCATTGAGGAAAAGGTTTCTGGCTCTTCTTTGAGAGATCGGCCACCTTTCCTCCCCAAGAAGATCATGTCTTGGTAGACTTATTCTCATCCGTGGCAGCCGGGGGCCCCTGTGGGTGGAGCTATATATAATCAAGCAATGAGAAATAAGGTCTCTCCCAGACTTTGACAAATTCTATTCATTTTACAGGTCAGTTTGATTATAACAACAAGCCAGAGCAGGATCAATTTAAAACCGCTTACGATAAATACACAGAATTTTTACTTAACATAGATTTAGCCTCAGCCATCTGTTAAATTGCCAGACATATAGTAAAGTAACATTTAATTGAATTTCATAAGTGATGGTCTTCTCATTCTGAAATGAATATGACTGATTTACAATAGAAAATTTTAAGTATCTGTGTTATTATATAGATCTGTCTGAAGTAAACTAATCTTTTCCCTACACTGCTAGATTGTTTGGTAGTAATCCCACTATTAATTTACTTAATTTAGATTACACCAGAATTCTCTTTTCTTTATGTTTTTATGAGATATTCATTAAATAAACAGTGTAAATAGTATAAAAAGTGATATAAATAGTGTAAAAAGTGCTGTTGGCCATGACTTCAATATATGTATATATTTAAATAAGGCATCCTTAAGCAGAAATGCACATGAAACAAGGTTAGGTAAGTATTGATTGATTGGCAAAAATGTGACCAGGGGCTTGCAGGAATCTAGCCCAGTATTTTCCTTGGAGCACGGCTTCCATGTTCACAAATTTAGTGTTTGTGGTGACCCGAGGAAAAATGAGTCCATGGACAACAAGAATCCACAGATACAGTCAGGGCTGGTGTTAACACTTTGATGCAAATGTCTATGCTTGCTGTATGCTTTAGAAGTGTTGAATCACTAAAAAAGTTGTTCTATACAAAACAGTATGCAGTTAATTCATAGAAAGAAGATGGAACAGAGAAACAAAATAAAACAAAATTGAAGAAGAAAGAAGAATGTGGCTGAATATAATGTTCCAGTTCTGCTTTCAACATATTTCCATGTTTCCTGACCAAGACAACCTTAATGTTCCCTCAGCCTGACTAAATTTTAGACAGCTTTCTTCCTGACAACAGACCCAGCACCTTCCTTTTCTTATAGCATTTACTCTACTAAACTTGCAACTGTGAATTTTTTCTCTGCCTCTTTGAAATACAAGCCTTGTCCCAACCTCTTGCCAGGTTTGCATCCTAGGGATGTTTTTCTCAAAGACCTGGGAGAAATCCCTTTCAAATGTGATCAGCAAAAAAGATAGTGCCCTCATCTCCCAGTCTCTGTAAGAAGACAGGAATTTAAATTAATCAAGATCAAGGCCAATTAGCAAACACAGCTGGTCTAATCACACTGACCAACCTCTCCACTAACATCCTCCAGCACTTGTCCACTTGCTCATCCAGTGCTTAAAATTTCTCCTGCCTTTGTTGGAGCAGACTTGGGTTTAATTCCTCTCCCTTATTAAATTGTCTCGAATAAAGTGTCCCTTGCCTTATTAACTTGTGTGTGGCTATTTTTTTTTAAATTCCCTGCATCTGATTTATTTGAAGTATGCATGTTTCTGGCTGCAGACTACACGTATGTGTGTACATACATGCATGGACACAAACGTACACACTCACACTCATACAATAGAAGAGGTAGTGCAGTAAAAAATCATTCCAGGACAGAGTGTAAGTGCTGATAAAGCTACTCCTTGTTTCTTTATTTTTCCCCACAGAAAAGTCATCCATGATTTGAAAGAAAACTGGATTTAGTGGAAAGCCACAGAGAGGGCAGTCCATTCAATCAGAAGATGAGTTAATAGTTATCTGCTACAATTGCTATCTCGTCCTCATGTATAATGGCATATGATTCTATTTGGAAACACTTGCAGATGGGTTTTGTTTTGCCTTTGACTGGATTAGGCAGTTGTATCATTTATCTATTGCCACAATGATGTGAAATAAACAGAACCAAAATGCACCAATGGCACAAAACAATAAACCAGTAGTTTACAGTTCATAAGCTGACAGAATTCAGCTAATTTGGACTGGGCTTGGCTGATCTTGGCTGCTCCCACTCCAGATTCTGTGGTCAGCAGTGAGTCTGCTAGCAGTTCTAATGACCTTGCCTCATCTCATTAACATAACTGTGGTTGTTTAAAGGATGCCTTCAGCTAAAAACTGGGATAATTTGACTCTGTTCCACATACCCCTATATCTTTCACTCCTCAACAGACAAACCTCAGGCTTGTTCTCTAGTGGAGGAACAAAAATACATTCCCAAGTCTCTTTTTGCATCCCATATGCTGCATAACAAACATCTGAAAACATCCAATGAGCAAAGCAAGTCACAGCCTAAAGCAGATTCATGGCAGTGGTGTGAAGGTGAGGAAGAGAGTGGGAGACACTGCAAGTCACATGGGAAAGAACATGAACCAGGTGATGGCAGAGAACTGGGGTCTTTAATATACCTAATCTACTATAGTAGAAATATGCTCCCTCTTATACATATATTGCAATATATATGTATGTGTATGTATGTGTATATATAAAATGTATATGTATATGTGTGTGTATACACACACACATTTTTTTGTAGGTTTACAATGGCCTGCTTAATTCCCACTGCAGAGGTAAACCAGCTAGTTATTTTGCAAATATATTATGCCTATGGTTTTAGTGTAACTTCTATGACCCAAACTATCATGTGCTATATGATATGCCAAAATAGTATATTTCATATACCTATTAATCATAAGTCTGGGATAATGAGTTCTTTCATTTTGATTGAGATGTTTCAATGTGCTAAGAATCTACTAAAAAGGAAGTTAAATATTAATAAGTTCTCCTTTGGAGTTCTCATTTTAAGTAAATTTTGGGTGAGTTTACATTTCACTTTATCCTCTTGCATTATCTCACATTTTTGGAAAAAATTAATGAAAAGGTAAACAGTGTTCATTTTTTATTAAAAAGTAAATGCAAACTCACTTGAGATACATGGTCAACTTTTTGTAACACTATGAGTACAATGGAACAGATCACGGAAGCAAAGCTCCCACTTTTGCTAAATGCACCATCTTATCTCATTTTAGGCAGATTTCTATGTTTTTTCTGTATTCACAAAGACACTCCAGTCTGATTGTATAAAGCTAAAATTATGCAGATGTTCGATTCATTGTAGTCCTTGATTTTTTTTACCATCTTGTATTTTTGTGGGGCCAACTAGGGTGTAATGCTTCCTAATTGTAATCTTTCTACTTAGCCACAAGCAGCTGGTAGGAAAAATTCATTTTGCAGTCTTTGCATTTCTCACTCTTTTACTTCAATTTACTTCAAAGCACAGTGGCAGTCATGCTAATAGGAAAACTTGCATTAAGCAGGCAGTGTCCCCAAAATTCCTGAAGTATGACTGGAAAGGTAAATAGTTAGAGACCCTACAGTTCAGAATATACAATGATTATATTTTATTTTTTCTCTAAAAGAGGCCTTGCAGAGCATTAATTTACATGTCATCAAAGGGAGGTTTATGTAGCCATCTCTCAGAATTTTCTAATAATTTTAAATTTCTGGCTAAATTAGCCACTTGGGCCACTGATTAATAACCACATCTACTAAGAAGAGCTCATGAGAAAAAGAAATCATCAAATATTTATTGCTTTGACTTCTAGATTTGGGTTTGAGAAGAGAAAATCCTTTGTTCTCCATCATTACTAATTACATGATTTGGTGTAAGTCCCTTTCCATCTCTGAGTCTCAGTCCATCTTTAATGAGCTTAATGGTCTATCTCTCAAGATCCTGTAGGGACACAGAAAAAGCCACACGGGCCCCAGCTCAGTGCCAGGTAGATGATTAGCATAATTATCATTATTATTAGAATCCAGAACTCAAGAATATCTGTCCAACACTAACAAGCTCTTCAACTTTTTAATTTATAAAAGATAAGCTGTGCAATACTTTGTTCCAGGGATTCTAACCATGTACATGTGCAACAGGTGGGTATTTAGGGGGCAGATGGGTAGTTTTGATTTATTTGATAAATAATCTGGATAATTCAGATAAATAAACAGCCAGTCCTAATTAAACAGTGGTTGAAAATTGGCGGCTTTGATCAAAAGAGAACAGCCTTAGAATCTGCCCCATGGAAAAGTTGAAAACTGAATTATCTATAGAAGTCCTATGCAGCCTGGAGTCTTAGCTGAAAAACTAATTTTGGTGATTTTCAGAGTAACATTTCAAGATATCAAGTTTTTACATACATTTTCAATCAACATGTCATGTTGATTGTAGAAACATTAAATCATATTCTTTAGTCACACATTTATTGTTCAAAGGAAATCTATTAAATTGTATGGAATAGTGGCAGAACTGTCCTGGAACCAGTTGTCATTAATGAGCTGTTTGTATTGTGAAAAAATATAAAATTTTGCATATTTGTGGGGTACTTATAAAGTCATGTGAAGTTTGGAATTTAGTGAAAATACAGTAATATGCCAGTTGTAAATAAAATTTAATCCCCTTTACTTAGCAGGTACTGTGATAGGCATCTCCACACATTACCTCCTTGATGAGCCAGTGATGCTACTCTTCCGGTTCACACACACACAAAAAATAGGTAATATCTTTACTGAACAGCAGAATTTTGTTAACCAATATGGTAGAGCAGCTAACTTGCTGTGGGTGTGTTTATTAGTATTGCCCAAAATAAGATACGGCAAGCACATCTTTTTAATGTTAAATTATAAATTTTCAAATTTTGTTCTTTATTTTTAATGTGTACCCAATAAAGGAGCTGATGCTATAGAAATGTAATGTTAATGCTTCATTTTAAAATAACAAATGCCAAAGGCGAAAAATTGGGACAACTATAATAACATAATAAAAATAATTTTAAAAAACGAAAAAAAAGAAAAGAAAAGAACAAATGGCATACACATATGTGTGAAAGAACAGCCAGTCTCTGCTGAAAGTCCTAGTGAATCACTGTTGCTAAGCATGAAAAGACAATTGTTAAGCCCCAGGTTTTAGGCACAAACATAGCTAGACTCAGAAAACTACTGTGGTCTCATATTATCAACAATTAGGACTTATACATTGAAAATCATTGTAATTATTCCAAGGTATCCTCCAAAATGATGTATTAAGTTGCCCTTTTGCAAGGTGAAGGATGGCCTATTTTCCCCTATATTTAACAACAAAGATTTTTTTTTAATTTTTTCCCCTTCTTATTGAATGTATTGGGGTGATACTAGTTAATAAAATTATTCAGGTTTCAGGCACACGATTCTATAACACAACATCTGCACACTGTGTTGTGTGTTCCCCACCCAATTAAGTCTCCATCTATCATTATTTATACCCTCTTTAGCCTCTTTTACTTCTCCCACTACCCCCTGACAATCACCACACTGCTGTTTGTATTCATGAGTTTTCTCTTTTATTTTATTTTTTGTGCTCAATCACTCCACACACCCACCCTCCATGATATTATTATTTCTTTATATGTTTCCTAAACTTAACATAAATTATTGCATTTTAAATTTGCACATACATATATATTTAGTGAGATTCAAAAATTAATATATTTATTTAAAACATTTTAATAAATGCATTTATTAAAACGTTTTCCCTTAAACATATAGCATATCTTATATGCTTATTAATACATTTGTTAATATATATTTATATTAATATTTTGTTAAAATATTTATTCAATTTATTTGTGGGAGACTTAATATATGAATATATTATATGTGTAATCTTAGTATGTCACATCTCCCACACATTTTAAAATAATTATTAACTTTATCAAGTATTTTTTTTCATTTTTTTATTATTGTTCAAGTTCATTTGTCTCCATTTTCACCCCACCTTGCCCCCCACCCCACCCATCCCCACCTCCTACCCTTGAACCTCCCCCCCTTTGGCTTTGTCTCTGTGTCCTTTATACATGTTCCTTAATGGCATTTCCCTTGTTTTCCCCCATTATCCCTCTTCTGCCTCCTCTCTGGTTACTGCCAGTTTGCTCTTTATTTCAGTGTCTCTGGATGTATTCTGCTTGCTTGTTTGTTTTGTTGATTAGGTTCCACTTATAGGTGAGATTATATGGTGTTTGTCTTTTACTGCTATGTCAAATAGTGTTTCTATTGCCTGATTAAATATATCCTTGTTCCTTCTCTGTATTCCTGAATTTTCTGTTACAAACATGTGAGACTTTTTAATCAGGAAAAGACACATACATCTTGTTTAAAAGTTACAAGTGAAGAGTTTAGGGTGATAAAATCAGACAGCTGCAGTCTAATGGGAGGCTGGACACAGGCCTTCTCCCCTCTCCTTACAGTCAATCTGTGGCACACTGATACACTGTACAGAAAGTCAGGTGTGTCAGAGGACAGCCCACGTGAGGAAGAGAAGAACCTGATTCCTTACTCCATCTATTCTATTGGTCAGTATCTATGCCATATCAATTATCAAATATTTTAAATATCACTTCTGCCTATGCAAAGTATAGTTTATGTAAGTTCTCTTGTTTTAAATTTAGAAATCAAATACTGCTCAACAGCATGTCCCAGTTACCACTGCCCCATACTCGGGCCCCAGTGGAAACTGAAATGCATGCAGCTTCCATAACTCATCAAGTATGGCCATGCATCTCACCTTCTGATATACACAACTGTGTGAGATTAGGGTGGGAGTAAGTAATATTCACATTAATAGACAACAAAACAGACAAAACTGAGATGTTTCTCCACCTGCCCAACATCATTCAACTAGTCCAATACAGATCCATGATTTGGAATTATGGGCTTTTCCCAAAACAATCCTGCATCATCTTATACAGTTTGAACCTCCCTTTCTAGGATTTCCACATTTAGCGCAAAAAAAAAAAGGAGGACACCCAGACCAGTGTGTCTCAGTTGGTTGAGTGTTGTCCTGCAAAGTGAAAAGTCAATTCCCAGTCAGGGCACATGCCTGAGTTGCAAGTTTGGTCCCTGCTCAGAGTACCTACCGGGTGTAGCCAATTTTGTTTCTCTCCCATGTCAATGTTTCTTTCCCTCACTTTCTCCCTCCCTTCCCCTCTCTCTAAAAATAATTAAATAAACCCTTTTTTAAAATGTAGGACAACAGTTAAATTGGCACTTCAGATAAACAGTTTTGTAAGAAAAGAAGTATATCCCACATATTATATGGGGCACACTGATGCTAAAATAGAATTCATTGTTCCTCTAAAGTGCACCTTTAACTGAGAGGGCAATTTCTTATTTGGTAACTCTACCTGCTCTCGCATTTTTCTGAATCTTAGTCATTCTTTGACACAAGCCATACATACTCCTTGAAATTCATCCTAATCTCCCAAACTAATCATGTTTTCCTGCAATTCATGTTGATGTTTCTACCTCTTGATTAAATTCTACCTTGTTTCACAGTTTTGTGGCTTCTAAATTCCTACTAGGTCACAAAAAAGTTGACAGGTGCAGCTTAGCATCCTTGTAAATATCCGAAAACACCTGATCTCTTGCATATTGTAGATAGTCAAAAAAGTCACTACATTGAGTATGTGGTCATCTATATCCAATATTTCAATTTACCCTGCATATACTCATATATCTACAACAATATACACTACTTTAAAAAGAAATATAATACATTTTTAGAAAGAAACTGCCTGAAATAAATTAAAATGTAAAGTTTTCCATATGTTTGGTATATTCACATGTTCAGAACTTCTTTTATAAAGCTGTAACTGAAATAAGCCAGACGGTGAGGGACTAATACCATATGATCTCACCTTTAACTGGAACATAATCAACAGAAGAAAAAAGCAAACAAAATATAACCAGAGACATTGAAGTTAAGAACAATCTAATAATAGCCAGGGGGGAGTGGGGATGGGACATTGAGGAGAGGGGATTACAGGAACTACTATGAAGGACACATGGACAAAATCAAAGGGTAGGCTGCAGGTGGGGGAGGGAGGGGTGTTCAGCTGGGGTGGGGTGGAGGGATGGGAAGAAAAGGCACACGACTGTAACTGAATAACAATAAAAATTAAAAATTAATTAATTAATTAATTGATTGATTAAAAAAAAAAAGCTGTAAGTGGCCAAACCTATATCTTACCAGGCTTGCTTTTTAAAACCTGGGGTAAAACTCAGCTTTTCTTAGATTTCAAATTTTTCAAATACCATATCATGATAGAGATGGAAGAGATAGATCTGATCATTTTATCTTAACAACTCATTTTATGTGAAAAAATAACTTTTTATCTTAACAATAACTCATTAAATTTCTAATATAATCAAAGTAATTTAATTTTCTAGATGCTGTTAATGATACTGAAACAAGTAATTGGCACCATTTAATGTTGAGCTCTCTGTGCCAGGTGTTGTGTTAGGTACAAAGAAGTTACATGGAAACTGATCCAAAGATGTTTGAAATGTATACACGGTAGAATGACTTTAATACAAATGATTAAGAGGATAAATCTGAAAAGACAGAAACAAGGACTATCGACATACAGATTAATTTAGGGTGTTTTAGTAACCTTTGACTTTTTAATATAGATACAGTGTCAAGTTATATTTTGAATCCATTTTAAAAGTCATTAATTTAGCTTAAAAAATAAATGTATGCAGAAATTCAGCTAAAGAAATGTTCATCCTATTACATATAAATATTAAAATACATATGTAAATATATGTTTGAAGTTATTTAATGAAATGCAATATACCTGTAAGATAGAATACTGTGTAAACAACAAAATGATGTGTGGTAAGAGTTTAATACTGCCATCAAATGATTATTTTAACAAATTGTTAAGCAAAAACAAATTTTTTATATATATGTGTGTGTGTATGTATATGTACACACACACACATATATATAAACAGTTTGGTAAGAACTATATATATATTGTCTTTTTTGTATAAAATGGATGATTATGTAGAAACAGATGAAAAATTAATTTCACCATTCTAAGGGAATTTATCTTTTATTATCACTATATGTTATACATATTTTAGCTCTTTTTATCTAATTTTCCTGGTGTATATAAGTACTTTAATTTTCTATCTATCCATCTTAAACTTAATACAAGTTAGAAGATATCAAATAAAGTTATTATTCTAAATAAAATATATACTTGACATAAATAATTATTTTGGATACATCAGTATAGGAACTATTTGCAGATAATGTCACTAAGATTCAAGTTCCTTCTATGAATAACCTACTCAGTGTTAATGAATCCAGTAAAAAGGGCAGATCTGAGGAGTGGCCACAAAGTTCATCTCATCCATAAATCATGGATGGTGTTAAATTCATCTCGGAAATGAACAATCTAGGAATTGCATATGTATGCTTGGTTACAAACAAACAAACAAAACAAACAAACCCTTTTTCTTCTGTTAATGGTTTTCTATCAAGCATGTAAATATGTCAACTCCCAACTGTAGAAGTGTCTCTTTTAAGCTCAGCAAGTAATTTTAGAGGTAAGTTCATCTACTGGCCAGTAAGTCCTTTTGCCCTTTCCTCTGTGGATTCTCCTAATTCTTCCAGAACCTGCTCCCCAAATATAAAAATGTGTTCTATGGTTAGAGTCCATTCACCTGGATAATACTTGTTTCTTAAACTCTTCCTCATGTTTCTCTGCTACTGTTTTACAAAGTCACTGCACTCTGTAGTTTAGCAACTCAAATTTATTTAACCTCAATAAAATAAGTTTAATGAGCATTTGCTCAAAAATTTCAGCATTAGTTTAACCTACAATTTCTAGGTAAGCAAAGCATTTTTTTAAAACGCCAAACCAATTTTCTTTTGGCAATGTTCACATTTTAAAAACATATGAATATGTCCTTGAAATTTGGAAAAGTCAACACACACAGGTTTCTAGACACAAAATGTAATTTAATAAAGACAGATCCTCTATATTTTTCATTGTGTTTTCACAGAAAGGGCACAGAATAGGCCTAGCAAAAAACTTTCCAGTACACTTACGCAATGGAATACTACGCAGCAGAAAGAAAGAAGGAAGGAGCTCCCACCCTTTGCAACAGCATAGATAGAACTGGAGAGCATCATGCTAAGTGAAATAAGCCAGGCAGTGAAAGATAAATACCATATGATCTCACCTATAAGAGGAACCTAATCAACAAAACACACAAGCAAGTAAAATATAACCAGAGACATTGAAATTAAGAACAATCTGACAGTAACCAGAGGGGTGGGGAGAAGGGGACAATATGGGAAGAAAGGGGAAGGGTCAAGGAACATGTATAAAGGACCCATGGACAAAGCCAAAAGGTGGAAGGATGGAGGGTGGG
This sequence comes from Desmodus rotundus, assembly GCF_022682495.2. Taxonomy (NCBI): domain Eukaryota; kingdom Metazoa; phylum Chordata; class Mammalia; order Chiroptera; family Phyllostomidae; genus Desmodus; species Desmodus rotundus. The sequence continues at coordinate 63,366,847 of NC_071394.1, forward strand.
AGGTGGGGGTGGGTAGGTGGGGGGAAAGTGGTGGTGGGAAAATGGAGACAACTGTATTTGAAAACAATTTTTTAAAAAATGTAGAACACAAAGAAGAAAAAAAAAAGTATGTACAGGACATCTCCATGAATGTGATGCTGGTTTCATGAGGCTGTGGATTCCATCTGACACATTTACAGAGACTGCCAATGGGGACCACTTGCCAACTGGCATGTGTTACAGTGGATTTTTTCCCTTATGAAAATTGCTTATCAACTGGGAGTTTCATTTATTCATTGGCACTATAAATTTAACTTCAGTTTATAAGGCAAGCTCTAATACCTCCAGATTCATCATCAATAATTTTTTGAGATTTTTCATTAGAACAATGTTTGAAAACATGGCATTGTTTTTTGATTTTGTTCCTCTTCATTACACTAATTGTTTATAAAAATTACACTCCATGAGCTTTTTGAGGAAACAAGTACTTTAATGAGCATACTATTTTAAAAACTGAGGGCCATTTAACTGATAGAGAAACGCTGGCAATAAGAATTTGTCTCAAATAATTTTAAACTCACTAACCAGCAACTGTTATTTCATGAAATTATTCATAAATAAAATTTAGAAGGGTTATAATTTTGTTTGTGCCTACTCAAATGTGGTTGAAAGACTTACTAGGAGGTAGACAGGAAACTTGTTTGTTCACTCCCTCCCAACACTGATTAATACATGCTGAGGAATTCTGCTATGACATACACTGCATGAGCAGGGAGGGAGAAATTCAGTGTTGATCCAGGCTGCTGCATTGATAGGAAGCAGAATTCTGCCACCATTGTAGGAAGAGTGAGAATGCTGACAAAACACTACCTCTGGTTATATTTTGTTTGCTTTTTTCTTCTGTTGATTAAGAACAATCTAACAATAGCCAGGGGGGAGTGGGGATGGGACAGCGAGGAGAGGGGATTACAGAACTACTATAAAGGACACATGGAAAAAATCAAGGGGGAGGGTGGAGGTGGGGGAGGGAGGTGGGTTTGGCTGGGGTGGGGTGGAGGGATGGGGAGAAAAGGCATACAACTGTAATTGAATAACAATAAAAAATTTTAAAAAATATTTACTTTGACTCAATAAAAATAAATAAAGATAATACAGATAAGTCCTAACAACAACAACAAAAAAAAACACTACCTCTGAGGCAAAGCATCACAGGGCAAGGGCCTCCAGGCCTCCCATTCTGTACATACATTCCGCAGCATATAACTGAAGAACTTTGAAGCCTCTGGTGTACTGAAGATATGTACAGTAACAACAAACCAAATGTAGCTCAACTTCAGATTGACACAAAACTGACCCTTTCCCACTAATGGCAGAAAAAAGAAAAGAATCATATTTCTAGATACAGATGTTATTGACCTCAGCGTCTACTCTTCTTATACTTACAGTGTTTAACATTTCATTAAAAATTATGATACTTCACAAAAGCAAAGCACTAGAGTATAAACCATGGCAAGAGCATGAAACATTAAACAAAATAAACAACAAAAAAGTAGACCCAGAGACAAAACATAATGTTGAAAATATTAGATGCAGATTTTAATATTACCATTATTAATATGTTAAATCATGTAGGGTCCAGGGTGAAAAAAACATGCATGGACACATGGGGAATTCAAACAGAGAGATGAAAATTTTCATAAAAAGCTAAAGGCTAAAAAATAAAAAAACACCATATAAGAAATTAAGAATTTTTGTGATTTAATTGTAATACATGACAGAGCTAAGGAAAGAATCAATGAAGTGAAAGTTCAGTGGAAATTACTAAAACTGAAACAAAGGGTAAAAGAAGAAAAACAGCAAGAACAAAATACAAAATTAAAGAGCTGATAAATCTATAAACAATCATGCTGGTAATTAAAATGCTATACAATATGCAACCCACAACCAATTAAGTTATCCTAATTGCCATTTAGAAAACTGAAATCAAAATCACCATCTTAATCATTTTCCAATTATCTGTAATATTCACAAGGTAGGTGATATTCTGAGGATGAAATGAATCTCAATAAATGAAAAATAATTAAATCATTCATAGCGTGTTATCTAAGCATAAGGGCATTAAGCTACCATTTTTTAAAAGACACAATACTTTTCCAGACACCATCTAGACAAATTGGAAATGTTTAGAAATTAACACACATCTAAAGAATACATGGTCAGAAAAGTGATTATATAGTGAAGCAACATTCTAACCAGATAGATCAAGGAAAAATAAAAATAGAATAAGCAAGACCCCAATATTAGAAATGATAGAAATGATAGAGACTACAGAGTCTATAGACATTAAATGAAAAATAAGAATATATTAAGAATAATTTAATGCCAATCAATTCAATAACTTAGAAAAATAAACATATTTCTTAGAAGATGCACACTAAACTTAAGAAAATATAAATAAGCTGCATAGCCCTATATTCATTACATACATTGAATTTATAGTGAAAAAATAATTTACTACAGACAAAATATCAGGCCCAAATTTCCACTGGGAAATTCTACCAAACATTTAAGTATGAAAGAATACCAAACTTTTGAGTAAGAAAAAGAAATACCAATTGTTACACAAACTCTTCTGAGAAATAAAAGAACAAGTTTCCAACTCAGTTCATGAGGTCGGCTTTACAATTGTACACCCAAAAAACAAACGATACAAGCAAAGAAAAAACTAGACTATTTTTGTCATGAACATTAACATGAAAATACCCAAATAAATTATAGCAAATTACAAATCAATTTATGTTAAGAACACTAAGCAAACTAGTAATAAATTAAAGCTCCCACCAACTGTTAAAAGACACCTAAGAAAATCTATATAACTAACATCAACTTAATAATGAGACATTGAATTTTTCCTACAGAATATGACACAAACCAAGGGTGTCCATACTTTCCACTCTACTCAACATTAATGCTAGAAGTCATAGCTATTTACAAAACTATTATTTTTTCTTGCATTGTGGCCAGAAAAATAAACATGGAACAAAACAAATGAAGGTCTCTTGTTTCATAGATGTTTTTACCCAGTCTCCCAGGAAAGAAATGGCCAGGCAGGAGCAGGAGCCTACAGGAAGATTGGTGTCAGAGTATTGGGTTGTCCAAAAAGTCCATTTAGTTTTTCTCATAAAGTAAAAGACACGTTTTCATTTTCACCAATAACTTTATTGATTTGGATATTTTGGGTATGTTGGCTATCTCCCTCATGGTGTAATGTTGATTGTTCTCAATTAATGTCTCAATTCGATCACTATCAACTTCAACTGGTTTACTAGACCATGGAGCATTGTTCAGCAAGAAACCTCCAGCAGGAAACATTGCAAACAACTTTTGACATATTTGATCAGTCACAGCACCTTCCCTGTATGCTGTACAAATCTTTTTCTTTTTTTGTTTGCATTTCAGTTGTTTTTACCTTTCTTGAAATAATAAAGTATAATATGCTTAATATGTTACATATTTTCTTCCATTTTCAATATTAAAATGGCTACACAAAAATTCACCGATTTTGATGTTTTCTTTTAAATGCATGCTGATATGACAACTGTCACAATACGATCTAACAAAATTGTTTCAAATGAAGTTATAGACAACTAAGCGCTACTAGAGTCATCTTACAGAAAAAAACGAATGAACTTTTGGCCAATCCAATATATATAGAATCCTAAGGAATACACACACAAAAAAAACTACTGGAGCTAACAAGTAAGCTTATCAATTTCACAGGACAGAAGGTCAACATACAAAAATAAATTACATTTTTATATACTTATAAAAAGCACTGGAAATATAACTTTGAAAATAATGCCATTAGTATAGCATAAATATATGAAATAGGGAAAATGTGATGAAATATGTGCAAGACCTATAACATTATGAAACATTGCTGAGAAACATTAAAAAAAATACATGAACTATTCTGATTCATATTTCAAAACCTCACAAAAGTTCTTCCCAAATTCATCTAAAGATTCAATGCAATCTCACTCAAATCCCAGGCTATTTTTTTCTGCAAAAATTGAAAATGTGTAACAAAAATTATATCAAAATTCATTTCCAGCTTCCTGTCCTGAATACAAGGAGATTGGAAATCAATATTCTGTTGTAACAACAGATAAAAAGCTGAACAGACTGGAAAATAAATAATTCTTCATAGATCCTTAAGAGAAGGGAGGACACAGCATAAACCACTGCTCCCAAGATAAGGGAGATAAGTGAATAGAGGATTTCATAGCTTATGGGAGCAGAGACTTAGGAGGGAAATTAACCATAGAAATAAATGCCTAGGTAGGGAAAACTGAACTATAATTGACAAGTTGCTAGATGCTCAGTATGGAGTAAGTCTAAGAGTTAAAAATTACAGAACTCAGTCATAGGGGGAACCAGACAATATTGTGAGATTTACCTCCAAGACCTTGACCATGATCCTACAGAAATACCAAAAACAAAGAATCCTCTCTTGCTTCTTTCAGAGAGAGGAGACAGGAACCATTTTGGAATACACTAGAGTACTCTGTTCTTCTTAACAAGGCTAGCCTTCACAGAAAATTAATTAATGGAGTCTCACCTGTCAGGTTTTATCAGAGCCTAATTAAACTAAAGGAAGGTAAATACCCAACTACAGCCAGCTCTAGACTTCCACATGGGGGAAGGGAAATAACCAACTCCAGCCAGCTCTAGACATCCTGTCCCACCTATAGAAAGAGGAAAAAATGAGAAATGCTTGTGAAGTTCACAGTGCAGAATCATAGCTCAGTAAAAGACTGAGATCTAATGATATGGCTATACATCTTTTTGCCCTGCCCCCCCCCACACCTCACCACCACATTAACAAAGGCCTATTTATAGCAGTTTCTTTTACCCAGTACATTTTGTTCAGCTGATGAATAAAAAAAAATAAAATAAAAGGATTACCAAAAGGAAAAAAAAAAACACGATTTGAAGAGAAAAAACAATAGTCAGACCCAAACATGGCACAGATGTTGAAATTATCAGACCAGAAGTATAAAACAACTCTGAATAAAAAGGTAAGGGTTCTAATGAAAAAAGTAGACACTGTGCAAGAACAGATGGGAAATGTAAACATAGAGATTAAAGTCATAACAAAAAAAAGAAATACTGGAAGTCAAAACAACTATAACAGAACAGAAGAATGTCTTTGATGGATTTAATAGAATGGGCATGTCTAAGCTAGAGCATAGTATCAACAAAATTATCAAAAAGCAAAAAGTAATGGGAGCAAAGACTGAAAAATATTACAGATTATCTAAAGACTGTAGGACAAGTATATAAGGTGTATATACCTAATGGAAATACCAGAATAAGAAAAAGAATGAGGAACAGAAGAAATAACGAGATAAAAATAACTAAAAATTTCCCAAATTTATGTCAGACACTACACTGTAGATCCAAAAAATTTAAAAGACACCAAGCAAAATAAATGTCAAGAAACTATACTTAGGCATATCATTTTCTAACTACAAAAAAATCAAAGATAAATTTTTAAAATTCTGAAAAAAGCCATGGGGGGAAAAAAAACTCATAAGAGGACCAGAGATAAGAATTACAGGAGATTCTTCCTCAGAAACTATGTTAGGAGAAAAGAAAATGGAATGAAATATTTAACATATTGAGAGAAAAACCCTGCAACCTAGAATTCTGTACTGAAAAAAATATATCCTTCAAAAGCAAAAGAAAAATAAAGACTTTTTGGACAAAAAAAATTGAGGAAATTTATTTTCAGTAGACATACTTTGTAAAAATTGTTAAAAGAGGTTCTTTAGGGAAAAAAGAAAATTATATAGGCCAGAAACTCAAATCTGCATAAAGAATGTCAGGAAAGAAATAAATAAAAGTGAAATCAAAATTTTTTCTTATTCTTTTACTAACTTAACAGATAATAGTTTTTCAAAATAATAATGTCATCATTGTATTTGATCATTTATGCTTATGTACATACCATGTACACACACACATATACTTATAGATTAGTGGAAATAATTACAGTAACTATAGGTATGGAAGGTATGGAAGGTATGGAAGGGAGGAGTTATGATTATTTTTTATAAGGTAATCAAACTACTCCTGAAGTAGTATAGTGTTATTTGTGGGTGGATTTAGGTTAGAATTAAATGTATAATACATTGACAACTAAACAAAGTTTTTAAGAAGTATAATCAATGTACTAAGAAAGGAAACAAATGGAATAATATAAAATGCTCAAATAAAACTGCAGTGGCCAGGGAAAGGATAGAAGACAAATTGGCAACAAAGAACAAGGGCAACAAATAGAAGTAGCAAATACAGTAGATATCAATCCACTTATATCACTTTGAACTTCAATAGTTTAAAGGTCTCAATTGAATCACAAAGATTTTCAGAGTGGATTAAAAACAAGACCAAACTATATGTTGTCTCTAAGAAATGCACTGTAAAATTAAAAGAAAACATGCATAGATTAAAAGTAAATGGATTGAGGAAAGTATACTATTAAAAGAAGGTAAGAGTAGTCATATTAATTTCAGACAGAGAAGACTTCAAAGCAAGGAAGCTTTGAGACTTACTATAAAGCTCCAGGCATCAGGGCAGTGAAGAATTTGTATAAACAAATAAACAAACAAACATATAAATAAATATTTGAACAAATAGATCAATGGAATACAGAAAGGGAGCCCAGAAATACAACCAACATAAATATGGTCAACTGATTTTTGACAAAGAAGCAAAGGCAATTTAATGGACCAAAGGTGTTCTTTTTAACAAATGGTGCTAAGACAACTGGATATCTATTCACAGGTAAAAAAATGAATCTAGATGCAGACCTTATACCTATCACCAAAAAGTAACTTAAAATGGATAATAGACCTAAGTATAACACATAAAACTATAAAACTCCAAGAAGAGAAAACCTAGATGACCTAGGTATGACAATGACTTGTAGATACAACACCAAATGCACAATCCATGAACAAAATAATGAATAAACTTGACATGTTTTGAAGTTAAAAACTTCATCTCTGCAAAACAGAATGTGAAACAAGTGAGAAGACAAACCATAGAATGGGGAGAAGTAGTGCAAAAGCACAATTAACAAAGAGCTGTTATCCAAAATATACAAAGAACTCTTGAAGCTCAACAGTAAACAAAGAACTAGTTAAAAAATGACCCAAAGACCTTAACAGACACCTCACCAAGATATAGAGATGGCAAATAAGCATGTGAAAAGATGCTTCACATCATATGTTACCAGGGAAAATCAAAATAAGACAGTAAGATATCACTACACACATATGAGTGGATAAAATCCAGAACACTGAAAACACCAGATGCTAGCAAGAATATGGAGCAACTGGAGCTCTCATTCATTGCTTGTGAGAATGCAAAATGATGCAGCCAAGTTTGGAAGACAGTTTGGTGGTTTCTTTCAAAACTACATATACTCTTACCAGATACTCCAGCAAGACCACTCCTTGGTATTTATCCAAAGGTGTTCAAAACTCATGTTGATTGAAAAACTTGAACCTGGATGTTTAGCTTTATTTATAAGTGCAAAAGTTGGAAGCAACTAACAATATTTTTCAGTAGGTAAATGAATAAATAAACTGTGGTACATCCAGACAATGAAATATTATTCAGCATTAAAAGGAAATGAGCTATTAAGCCATGAACAGACAGAGGAAACTTAAGTGCATATTGTTAAGTGAAAGAAGCCAATCATACTGTCTGTTTCCAACTATGACATTCTGGAAAATGCAAAACTATAGAAACTGTAAAAAGATCAGTGATTTCCTGGACTTTTGGGGGAGAGAGAAGTAAATAGGCAGAGCACAGAGGATTTTTTGGGGAGTGAATGTATTTTGTATGGTACCATAATGGACATAGGTCATTATATATTTGTCTAAGCTCATGGAATGCACAACATCGAGAATGAACCCTTATATAATGTATGGACTTGAGTGATAATCCAGGAAGTTATGTTTCTGGGAGCAGGAGGTATAAGGGAAATCTTTGCATCTTTCTTTTAATTTTTGTGAACCTAAAAACTTCTCTAAAAATAAAATATATATTTTATTTTATTATTTCTAAAAATAAACTATATATATTTATGTGCTGAAAATCATGGATCCTAAGTATTTTATCATTTTGATTTATTTATCTTATAATATGCTTCTAATAGTTTCATATAAAATACTAATAGTATTGCTAGTGATAAGTAGTAAATAAAGTTAAAAGACTTTGCAGTTTAGTTTTTTATCCTTTTAATATATCCTACTAGGTATCTTAAATCAAAATATTATGTTATAGAGTTACTTGAACAAAATTTCTTTGTGTGAAATTAATATGTCCCACATATATTAATATATAAGGTTGTAATACAATTATTTTTGGAATTTGTACATTTCAGTTAGATTTTATTCTCAAATATCTTTATAAAGATATCTTTATAGCAAACATACTTAGAAAACAAAAATAAAATTTTCCTACAGACAAGAGGCTAGATTTTTATCCTGTCCAGGACAGTGAGGACAATATTGTTCTCTGTCTAAAGTTTAAGCAGCTTTACTAGTAGCCCTCTTAAACAATGTGGGGACCCCTAAATTAAAGTTGCCTCATCTGTGACAGACACCTCCTGTGTGTACTTCATTACGTGGACCCTTTTTGTCACCTTCTTCAGACTGGGGAAGCAAGAAGAACTCAAGTACGCATGATGCTCATGCTCCTTGCTGTGCTATGAGTCAGAGTCGTTTATCTCTGTCCCCAGAGTGTCATATCTTTACCCACCATCTGTGAAACTGTGGCAGTCTACCATGGTGAAAAGCTCAGATTCTTCACAGTTCTTCACGTAGTTAGAATCATTGTTTTCAGTTTGTTTAAATTTCATGGGTTTTTTTTCCCTTTCTGATTTAGCCTTTTTTATATCTGAATAAATTGTTGAAATGGTTCCAAAGTCAGATCTATAACAAGGTACATTCATGGCAATCTTGGTTTTATTTCTGTCCCCTTTCATCCAACATTTTTTCCCTCTGCAGACAGATAAGCATTTTGTTGATCTTTCCATTGTTTTTAAATACACACTCATAGAGATAAACAGGTTAGATGATAGAGATATAAAATTCATATATATATATGTACATATAAATTCTCTTTGTGACTCTATATGACAGATTTTTCAAAGGGTAAAATACTGTAGAAAATTTTTCTTGTATTTTATTGTTTATGCTACTTTAGTTGTCCCTACTTTTTCCCTCTTTGCCCACCTCCACACAGCATTCCCCTCCCTCAGGCACTTCCCACACAATTATCTTTGGAACTTGTGTCCATGAGTCATATTGTTCTTTAGTTAACCTATGGTAGTGATTTTAATTGTAATTGCCAATATTGTTTTAACATAATAAAAACATCCCCAAAATACAGTGCTTTTTACCAATATTGTGATCATTCTTGCATTTAAAAAATAATGCTTACAAAATGACTTTGATAGATACTTTTCTATGGAAGGTCAATACACAAAAAAATGTGAAAAATGAAAACAACTATTCCCAACAAGTGCTGTTTGTAAATACTAATAAAGCATAATTCAATACTTTAAAGACAGTATAAATTTTTGAATGAAATGCTATTGAAATAAAACACTAGATTGACACTAAAATGTTAACAGTGGTTTTTCACAGCTTATAAGATTGTAAGTGACTATTTTGTTTTTATAGTCTCTTTACATGTCCTACCTTTCCCAAAGTGAGCATATATTACTGTTACAATGAAAAAAAATTAAATTGTCCAAAAATTATGTTTTAAAAAATAATAAAGTCAATGTAGTAATTTCTTTTAGATACAATTAAAGTAGTTGAAAAAATCATTGGTACATTATCTCTATAATGAAGAATAAAGACTTTTTACATTAAATAAAAGGGCTAAACTAACCATTAAAATCCCTATGAAGGAATATCAAAGAACAGCAAGTCTTGATATAAAACACCTTGAAGTTAAGGGAAACCACAAAAAGTTATTTTACACATACTAAATTTTGAATGGCAAAGGCAAGGTGACTCAATGAAGTGTCAGACTGCTCTTCTAGAGTAATGATTTCTGAAATATCTTTAGTCATGGACCTCTTCTTTCAAAGGAATCACACCTGGAGACAAAAACACCAAACAGGTAGAGGTGAGTTGCCATTGTTGGAATGAATGTGTGGCGATCTTGCCAGCAGTCTCATCCATGACACCCTGGGACACAGTCTAAAAATCAACCTTCTGAAATATGGAACAGAGCACTGAATTAGAACTGAGAATATTAATAACCAGAAGGCCCTAGTGTATACAAGTATTACTTAACTGCCTGGATATTAAAGTCTCTCAAATCCATGAGATGAGTCTATGAACAATGACAGAAAAGAAAGAAAAAAATCAAAAGAAGTATCCAGAGCCCCACAGCTTACCTGTTGATGAAAAGACTAACAATGCTATGTTGCAAGAAAGCAAAGAAAAGAAGGCATTCTCGTGATTACTACCTTACCAAAAAAACCTTCAGATTCTGAATACACAATTGTACAACACAACTGTATTTGTGACTGCAATACCACAATAAGACCACAATAAGGTTTAGAAGTCTTTAAAGATAAATTGAGTCCTTGTAAATGGCATTGTGTATTTAGTATGTAATCTAAAAACATGCACCCACAATTATTCTTCAACATCAAAATTAAGCATAACATTTCTATAGAATTCTGCGTGGTAGAGGGAAAAATCAATTCCAAATGCTGTAAGCTACATAGAATGTGCTGCACAGAGATATAATCAGTGTGATGAAGAAATAAGATTGACAGCAGAATTCAGAAATCTGTCTCCTTCAGCCCATTCAAGCCCTGTCCATTGGACAGGCTCTTCCCCTGTCCCTGGATGAGATCCAGAACTAGTCCAACTTATTCTCAGTTAATGAAAAGGCCTCCAAGTTCAATGACTGGTGTACCCAGTCCTGTGTTACAAAAGTAAATAAACTCCAAAGTTCATTAAAGGTAAATATTCAGTTTAAGTTCAATAGCTTATATCTTTACCCTTTGTTTGTTTGTTTATTTAAAATTAAATGTATTGGGGTAACATTGATTAATAAAATATAGGTTTCAAGTGTACAATTCTATGATACATCATTTGTATATTGTATTGTGTTTGTCACCCAAAGTTTATGGACAGATTGGACCTTGAAAGCACAAAAAATTTAGTATTTACAATGTTACTGAACAGAACTGGGGTTCTGCTGCCCACCTCCTGAAAGACAACCCCTGGTAGCAGAAGTTTGGTGAAAAAAGAAAGGAGTCTTTTATTCAAAAGCTATGCAATTTTGGAAGAATGGTAGGCTTCTGTCTCAGAACCCATCCCCTCTAGAATACCAGAGAAAATCCTCGCCACCCTCTACCAGACCATTCCAAGGCTGCGTTCCTTCTCCCATTTAAAAATACCACCTTTGGTAACCTCAGGTGGCTGCAGTATGATCATCAAGGTGGCTTAGCTTGTTCTTGGCTACAGTCTAGCTTCAAGCTCCTTTTTGGAGTCTGCATGAGCATGAGCACAGCCCATGACACTAGCCACTGCCGCTTTTTATGCTGGGGGGCCAGTGGCCTGTCACCTACCCACATGGCTTCCAGGGCCTATGGGTCTGAGGGTGTTCCTGCCCCCAAGGGGGTGAAAAAGGAAAAGAGAAAGCTGCATGCTGCTCCCTTCCCTTCATTTAAATCTCCCAACACAAAATTCTGTGCACCCAAAAAGGCATCAGCTCCCCAGTCAATCCTGTCCTTTTCCCAGGCTAGACTGGCATATCAGTACCTCCCTTTACTGCCATGTTCCAGGAGTAAGAGGGCTTTTCACCAGTCCATCGCAAGCTCCCTACAAGGCTTCCCCCTGCTATGTCTTTGCCTGGGGTTAGGTAAATCTCCCATCAAGGGCCATGCTAGCAGCAGAGATTCACCCATGCTGCCTTGGGTGTTTCTTGTGACCCCTCCCTCACACAAGAGCCTGGCCAGGAACCAGTATAACAAGAACCACCACAAATCAATGTAACCCAAAGCAACAAACCTAAATGAAAATATATGCAACTTATTTAAGATAAAATAATTAATACTATCTATCTACATATATAATTTTTAGTAGTTCTACCTGGTTCTTTTTCAAATATATAATGATTAATTTTAAAATATCTTGTCCCTAAATCATACTTTTGATATTCTTATTTTTAAAACATATCAAACTTACTTTATATACTTTTTGTTTTATAATATTCACTTATTTTATTTTTTCTGTATGCAAATATTTATTGTATTTAATTTTTTTTATTGTTGTTCAAGGACAGTTGTCTCCATTTTCTCCCTACCACTCTCCCCTACCCCAGACATCCCCACCTCCCACCCTCAATTCTTTCCCACTTTGGCTTTGTCCATGAGTCCTTTATACGTTTTCCCGTCAACCCTTCCCCCTTTTCCCTCCATTATCCCTGCCCACCTCCTTTTTTATTATTAACACTATTGCAGATGTCCCCCAGATTTTTCTCCTCTTTTCCCCTCTCCACTAAGCCCCTTCCCTGTCCCCTGGCCTTCACCACAGTGTTGTCTGTGTCCATGGGCTATGCATATATGGTTTTTGGCTAATCTCATTACTCTTTGTTTTAGAAAATGAAAGTTCAGGAATAGGAAGGGAGGAGGAGGGGGAGGAAGGGAAGAGAAGGAAGGGAAGAGGATCTATGGATATTCATTCAAAGGTGAAATTCCAACCCCCAGGAACCTATGGCAGGTTGAAAGATGAGTTTCATTACCTTCATTCTACTTACCCAGTAGCAAGCCCCTACCTTGGTCTTCAAGCTACGTCTGATGTGTCCAGGCTAAATAGAAAGCAGGAAGGGATGGAGAGAGGTAGGGGTAAAAGCTGTATTTGCCCTGTGTCCATTAAATTTGACCTCCATTTGTCATTTCAGGACCAGATGTTAAAACATACATTTTCCTGTTAGCAGCTTCCTTTCTGGGTCCTTCTGACTCCAGCCATCATGGGAGGGGCCACCGCCTCTTTGGATTGTTGCGTAAAATCCTCCACCAGAGTCTGCATCTGTCAATTGACCTGACCAGACCACACACTACTCCACACCTGGCTCCCAGGAGTCTAGAACCTTGGACGTACCACCAGCACAAGCAATTTCTGGGAGAGACTGCTCAGAACTGTCCTGGTTCTTTCTGCCACAGTCACCTGGACTTCTGCTTGGTTATGGGCATAATTCAGACATTTGTGTCCTCTGCCTCCCAAACACCAAACAACAAAGGTCATGTCTCACAGCTGAGCTCTTCTTGGGGCTCATCTCCCCCCCAGGTTTTTCCCCAAGGAAGCAGGAGGGAGGAGGAGGGAAGCATGTCACAGCACCTCAACAACTTGTCTAAAAAAATCAACTCCCTAAAGCCCAGGACACTTTAACTTTGGTTCTTTAAGACCTCAAGGGGTTGAGTGTCTACAAATCAGTCTTCACAGGTCAACTCCTCATTTGGAACATAGGGGCCTTATCACCTATAGCTCTGTATTTACCATTTGAGCTGCACCCAAAACTAAGAGAAAATAGTGCCATTTTAACATCTTCTTATATTAATTAATGCAGCAAAGATGGTTTTCTTCCTGTACATGTGAAACACAATTCTCTCATGGTGCCAGAATATCATATCTGAGATGAAAACATGATTATAATGAAAGGGAAAGTGGGACCACTCCCTTTAAAATATTCATATCTTAAAGGGACAGCTTTATTCATATCTATGATCCTGGTAAAGTAATAAATCATCTTAAGAATATACTTAATTTTAATAAACACGCTGATACAATTAAGATTGAAGGACAAAAAATAAATCAATTGAGCAATTGTCTCCCAGAAGACAAAGCATGGTATTCTCTGACACACCACACATACACACATGCATACGTACACGCACTGCACTGATTAAACTCATGGGTGTTTCTTGTGCCTTGGAAATAAAAGCACATGAAAATTCAAGCTGTTTCTTTCTTTCTTTTTTTTTTTTTTTGCTTTTTCAGCCATTTCTTTTTATTTACAGTTTGTGTTCAATGCAAATCAATTCCATAACATGAGAAATTACTATGAATGAAGGCATAAATACACAATATACAATCCAAAATAGATGTACAGCATTCAGGTTTGAAACAAAAGGGAATGTTCATTCACACACACAATACCTTGAGATCTGTTGGGTATGGTGTTCCTGGGTAGGTTTCTAAAGATGGAAAACAATGACTGATTATCAAGACTACCATGGCCACATCAGATACTAGAACAAACAAACCATGCAAACAAAAGACTTTAGGGAGTGTCTGTTTTTAAAAAGGTTCTGTGCATCCAAGCAGTTGTGAAAAGATTTGCTTTCCAGAATCAAGCCTATATTATGCTTTGGATTAGGTTTTAACTATCTAAAAATATTGGCCAATAACAGAAAGTGTTCTAACATTATTTTGATTCATAGTTTAAAAAAAAGTATGTATAGAGTATAAAAGTTTTTTCTGAATTTAATGCAAGCTTCCAGTCTTTACTTCCCAAATAAACTAATTTACAGTTTTGGCTTCTTTATATTATCTGTCTTTTCAATTTTAAAATTTGTCAAAATTGATCATTTTTTCAATTGTAAAAATTATTCAACATACACAGGAATAATAAGCATTTTGACGTTAGTTGAGGTCAGTGTACTTCTACTCTTTGGAATTAGTTTAGCTAAATGAATCTGGTGCTCTTATTGAATGTAAGCAAAATTTACTAATTATGCTTGGATTCAGGGTAGATTCCAATCCATCATTGCCCTGGCACGTATCAATTATTGATGCAGATCCCGGCCTGCAGGATCTGCTGTTGTGGCTGCAATATACAAATACATACGGACTACAGAAATACTGTGGAGGAAAAGGGGCTGTGTGGCCACTCTCCAAGTTAGAGAGAGGGCCCCTGACCCCAACCTGGACAGGCTTTTATTGTTTTTCTGGGCACATTACAGCAAGGGTGATCCTCATTTACCATGCACAGGTTCACCATAGGTGATTACCTTTTAAGGACAACAAAGGATAGAATACTGCTAATTACTTCAAAGAGAAGGATGTTACAGCTCAAGGGGGAAGCTGCTCACCCTCCATACTTGGGTGGTTTAGCACAGATTTTAGGAAGATGAAGATATTCAGTAAACATTTGCTGCCTCAATTCAGGGTGAGGGAGTTTTAGCAAGAGCAAGTCTCATAGCAGTCAAGGTACAATGCAGGCCTGATTTCCCACTGGAGAACCTATCCATGGACGTGGGTCCTGCCCGCCAACCTCACTCCCTACTGGCTTTTCCGAGTGGGGGCTGAGCCACATTTCCCACACTTGGAACAGTTCCCCGCAAATTATTACACAAAAAATCAAATGCTATGTCAAATCCAAAGCCTCAGAGGAAAGAGTTCGGTTCCCAAGAGACCAGTGATAGCTTAACAATGTAAAACTTTATCTAGAGTTACATCGTCATTAAATTAGCGCTGTGAAACACTAATACATTGAGAATTTACAGGAACACCTGGAAGTTCCTTCCAATGTACATATAATTAGCTTTTTGCATTACCTAATTATTTTATGGCCTTATAAATGTAATGAACCAAAGGAAAACTGACTCTGTTCCAACTTCCATCTTTTATCTCTAGATAACACAATCTGTTCATTTTCAAGGTAGCATTTTATGTGTCCATACTTCTTAATCCACATTTAAGGAAATCATTTCTGGACTAATTTTGGATGTGTTTCTCTTCATCTTGTATGTGAAAGTCCAACAGATTTAACATTGGCATTCATCATTTAGTCAAACCTTGAACATGCTCTTCAAACCAATCAAATTGGAGGTCCTCAACATTTTCTGTATCAGTAAAATTAGGTGTAGAATATGATTCAAAGATCTGTTTTTTCCTTGTCACACTGGATGCCATTTGAATTAGGTTTAGAAGATGAAGTATAGACATTTCTTGGCCCGAGTCTTTCAACCGTAGAGATGTAGGAGAGAGAAGGAGATCACCAAGAGACTGGCGGTTGACTGCAGGGCACCATCACTTGCCTTGGTGGTGGTGGTATTCTTTAGATTTGGGTTAGTCGTGGTATTATTGCGGGGGGCGGTATTTGCAGGCATGACAGTGGATTAATCTGAATAAATCTGCGTGGGTAGGAGCAGCACAAGAAGCAGCAGCCCCAGTCCGAGCCTAGCAACCATGGCTCTTCCCAGGTCCGCTCCGTCGGTATGCCTCCAGTCTCACTGATAGCCAGGTGCATAAAGAACTGGTCGCTCCGGGTGGGGTGCAGGCAAAGTGGCCAAGGTGTTTCTTAAGGTTCATAATGACTCTGGTACTTACAGTCTTACAGTAAAGCAAAAACAAGCACAATATACATATAGAAACAAAAGTGAAATGGACAATTGAAACAATTGTCTTGAACATTCATGCCTAATTTGCTGAAATAATCCCGTAAGTATCCAGATAATAACAATTACAGGCTGTGAGTGTAAAGTGTCTGGAGAGAGGAGTCATCCCTGTACTTCTCTGTTCCACAAGGAAGTGTTCTTATTTATTAGGGAAAGCATTTTTTAAAGTTTGGTTTAATATAGGACTTCAGAAGGCAAGCCTCTTTCTCCAGGAGGAAACATTATGAGCATCTGCTATGGGAGCTGGAATCTGGTGGAAGATCTGAACTACAGGGCAATCGTACCCATGTACCACTTGATGTAGTAAAAAATTATTTAAACTTTCTGAAAAATGTCCCTCTAAGTATTGATTTCTCTACTGTTATCCCTCACTCTCTACTTCCCTTCCTTTATTTTCTTGTGAGTTCATTAAGTACTTAAAGATGTCAGAACAAAATTTTTTTTCCTTTTTTTAAAAATTTATTTTTGTTTTTATTATTATTTTTTTAAATTTTAATTTTTTATTGTTATTCAATTACAGTTGTGTGGCTTTTCTCCCCATCCCTCCACCCCACCCCAGCCAAACCCCCGTCCCTCCCCCACTTCCACCCTCCCCCTTGATTTTGTCCATGTGTCCTTCATAGTAGTTCCTGTAATCCCCTCTCCTCACTGTCCCCTCCCCACTCCCCCCTGTCCATTGTTAGATTGTTCTTAACTTCAATGTCTCTGGTTATATTTTGTTTCCTTTTTCTTCTGTTGATTATGTTCCAGTTAAAGGTGAGATCATATGGTATTTGTCCCTCACCGCCTGGCTTATTTCACTTAACATAATGCTCTCCAGTTCCATCCATGCTGTTGCAAAGGGTATAAGCTCCTTCTTTCTCTCTGTTGTGTAGAATTCCATTGTGTAAATATACCATAGTTTTTGGATCCACTCGCAGAACAAAATTTTAAATAAATAATTAAAGATGTTTACATGAAAAAAAAAGAAAAATGTTTACATGAGTTTTAGATTCTCAGAAAAGTTGGAAAATTATATCTCTAATATCCCTCCAAACCACTTTCTCCTGTTGCAATATCTTACATGATCGAGATACATTTGAAAAAACTAAGAAAGTACCATTGGTATGTTACTATTAATGCAACAGATAGCCTAGGTTTTCCACCAAACTTCTTCTGTCCTGGGATCTGCTCCAGAACACCATGTGACATTAAAACATACATCATTTCAGTGTCCTGGGGTATGTGACAGTCCTCAGATTTTTTCCTGTTTGTTCTTGACCTTGACAGTTTTTTGAATACCAAGAAGGTGTTATGTATAATTCTCTCAATTTAGATTTGTCTGATGTTTTTCTGTTGGTAAGGCTAGACTAAAAGTTTTAAAAAAAAAAATGTGATAGAAGTGAAGTATTCTGCTCAAGACACAAGACTACATATTGTCAACATGACTTATCACTGATAAAGTTAACGTTCATCACCTGACCAAGGTCACGTTTGTCAGAGTCCCCCACTGTAAAGTTAATTTCCTCTTTTTGCATGCTACTCTTTAGAAGCAAGTCATTAAGTGCAGCCAACACCTGAGGGTGAGGTAGGGAGGCACAATCATTTTAAAGTGCTTAATTTTCCTTAATTACAAAGAAATCTTGAGCCTGATTCTTCTACTAGATACAAAATCTATAAATTTAGCTGAATCACATTTTGACAGAAAATAGAGCCATTCCATATACGTTTCTGTATTTTTAAAATCAAGACACTTTTGCCTTCTCACTGGTTGATACTGTGCATGTGTGCATATGTGTGCATCTGTGTATATGTGTGCATCTCTGTGTGTGTTTGTGTTTATACACATACAAAATTAAGGTACATGTTTCAAATATAAATGTTTATTATTTAAAGGAAACAGTACATTTATAAATGCACAGTACATAATTTATGACAGTAATTTAGCAGTGTATCAATGGTCTTAAGAGCTGAGTATAATTATAAATAACACTGTATATTATTAACTATATTCCTTGTACCATATTTTATATCCCTGTGACTATTTTTATAACTAACAATTTGTGCTTCTTAATCTCTTCACTTTTTCCATCTAGTCCCCCTCCCTTGTGTCAGCCATCAGTCCATTCTATGTATCTATGAGTCTGTTTCTGTTTTGCTTGTTTATTTATTTGGTTTTTCAGATTCCACATATAAGTGAAATCTATGACTTCTCTGTTTGACTTCTTTCACTCAGTATAATACATTGCTTGTCATAAAAAATACTGCAATATTTAGAATAAGCCTTTAATTTCTTATGGCATTAGTTAATATCCATTATTTGTAGAAAAACAATGGGAAATAAAATAATTACGAGGAAAATTTGAATTTCCCTCTATATAAAGACATATATTTATAATTGCATGGTCATCAAATATATGTACTTATAAATCTTTCTATTCAAAATGCCTTTCAGAAAAATAGTAGCAATTTACATCTTTTCCTACCATACACTGAGTGCACTTTTCTTTAATAGGTACTATAAAAATCAGTATTTTGTTCAAACCATAGGTCAACTTGTCATAAATAAGTGGAGCAATATTCTCAAGCTTACACTTTTACAAACCATGCTGCATATATTTTCCATAGAATTTCTTCTTGACCAGGTAATTTTTCTCAGAACCCATGATCCACCAGTCAGATTGTGTGAGATAACAAAAGCAATAGTGCCCAAGAATGTAGTAGTGAAACTGGTAGCTGAAAAGATTATATTATATTAAAATGTAACATATTAGCACACCATAAAAACTCAGGTTAACTTTAGTGTAGAATGAGATTTTTCTGTAATTGAAGAGTACTTACTACATGGCAGTCCCTTCTCTAGGCATCTGAATTGTAAGAAAAATTGCCTGTCTTTTCAAGGTCATATTAGAGCATATTGTCTAATAGGCACACCCCAGGATGATCTAATTAGTAAGCGAATGCGCCATTGTTTAATTTACTATTTACTGTGGACCAGAGCTCAGATTATGTGAAATGATTGGTACTTGTAGAGTTTGGAATAGTAGAAATGAAAAAAAATCTAATATAAATATAATCCCAGCTATGTTATTGTACTGCCCTCTATTACATGAAGCAGTTTTGTTTCTAAGCTATCAGTGCCCAATATACTCACTTTCTCAAATGTTTTATCACTAATGTCCTCAAGTGAACAAGCTGAATAAATCTTCAACATGTTATTTACTCGGTACTTTTAGAGTCATTTCACTTTGACATTAGTAAATGAAACAGTCAAAATGACCCTCCCTGTGCTCTTATAAACCATATTAAGGGAACAGAAACAACACAAGAACACAATATATATTGGGCTAGAAATTGACAATTATATTGACGAATAAGGCAAGAAAATGGGATAAAGACTGCAGGAGTGGATAATGGAATTTTAAATAGAGTGGATAGACAAGATCTCACTTCAGAAATGATTTTTTAAACAAATATATGAAGTAAGTGAGAGCATGAGAAATGGAAATTCCTAAGGGAAGAACATTTCCAGGAAGGAAACAGCATGTTCAAAAGTCCTGCAGTGGGAGCATGCAGGCATGACAGAGATAAGTGGTGAGACCAGAAATGCATGGGGCAGAGGGACAGTAGGGAGATGGTACAGTTTCACTATGAATAAGATGGGAAACCCCTAGTTGTTTCTGAGCATTTTCTGACATAACCTGATTTGTTTTTAGAGGCTCATTCTGTTTGCTCTACTAAGAATACATTGTGGGTCCATCTATGTTGTCATAAATGATCAACATCCTGTCTTTTTTATGGCTGAGGAATGTATTATGCTGAGTGAAATAATTCAGGCACAGAAGTCCAAATATTTCACTTATGTGTGGAATCTGAAAGACCAAATAAATGAACAAACAAAACAGAAGCAGATAGATGAAATGGACACATTTCTAGAAAATATAATCTTCCAAAACTGAAAGAAGAAGAAGCAGAAAACCAGAACAGACCAATAACAGCAGACAAAATTGAAGCAGTCATCAAAAAAACGCCCAACACACAAAAGCCCTGGACCAGATGGTTTCAAAGGAGAATTCTACAAAGCCTTTAAGGAAGAGCTAACCCCTATCCTTCACAGACTATTTGAAAATATCCAAACTGATGGAAGACTCCCAAACTCTTTTTCTGAAGCCAGCATCATCCTAATCCCAAAACCAGATAAAGACACAATGAAGAAAGAAAACTTCTGACCAATATCGCTAATGAACATAGACGCTAAAATTCTCAACAAAATATTGGCAAACCACATCCAGCAATACATTAAAAAGATCATACACCATGACCAAGTGGGATTAATCCCAGGGATGCAAGGATGGTACAATATTCGAAAATCAATAAACATAATACATCACATCAACAACAGCAAAGACAAAAATCACATGATCATATCCATAGATGCAGAACAAGCATTTGATAAGGTATAGCACCCATTTCTGATAAAAACACTCAGCAAAATGGGAATAGAAGGAGCATTCCTCAGCATAATAAGGCCATATATGAGAGACATACCACCAACATCATACTCAATGGACAAAAACTTAGAGCTTTCCCACTAAGATCATGAAGAAGACAAGGATGCCCTCTCGCACCACTCCTATTCAACATAGCATTGGAAGTCCTAGCCAAAGCAATCAGACAAGAAAAAGAAATAAAAAGCATCCAAAATGGAGGAAATGAAACTGTCACTGTTTGCAGATGACACGATAGTGTACATGCAAAATCCTATAGACTCCACCAAAAAAACTACTCGACCTAATAAATGAATTTGGCAAAACAGCTGGATACAAAGTCAATACTCAGAAATCAAAGGCATTCCTGTACACCAACAACAAAACTGCAGAAACAGAAATCAGGAAAAAAATCCCATTTGATATAGCAACAAGAAAAATAAAGTACCTAGGGATAAACCTAGCCAAGGAGGTAAAAGACCTGTACTCAGAAAACTACACAACACTGAAGAAAGAAATTAAGGAAGACACAAACCAATGGAAGCATGTACCATGCTCATAGATTGGAAGAATTAACGTCATCAAAATGGCCATACTACCCAAAGCAATTTATAGATTCAATGCAATCCCTGTTAGAGTACCCATGACATATTTCACAGATATACAACAAACATTTCAGAAATTCATATGGAACCATAAATGACCCCGAATAGCTGCAGCAATTTGGAGAAAGAAGAACAAAGCAGGAGGGATCACAATACCTGATATCAAAATCTATTACAAGGCCGCTGTAATCAAAACAGCCTGGTACTGGCATAAAAACAAGCACATAGACCAATGGAACAGAACAGAGAGCCCAGAAATAAACCCAAGCCTCTACAGTCAATATTTGACAAAGGGGGAAGAAGCATAAAATGGAGTCAACAAATGGTGTTGGGAGGTCTGGACAGCTACGTGCAAATAAATGAAATTCGATCACCAACTTATGCCATACACAAAAATAAACTGAAGATGGATAAAAGATTTAAATATAAGTTGTAACACCATAAAAGTCCTCGGGGAAAACATTGGCAGGAAAATCTCAGACATCCCACGCAGCAACATCCTCACAGACACGTCCCCTAAAGCAAGGGATATAAAGGATGGAATAAACAAATGGGACCTCATCAAAATAAAAAGCTTCTGCATGGCTAAAGAAAACAGCATTAAAATAAAAAGAGAACCAGCAGTATGGGAAAACATATTTGCCAATGGTACCACAGACAAGGGCCTGATCTCCAAAATATATCAAAAACTCACATGACTGCATTCCAGGAAGACAAACAAGCCAATTAAAAAATGGGCAAAGGACTTGAACAGACACTTCTCCAAGGAAGACATACAGAGGGCCCATAGACATTTGAAAAGATGCTCATTATCACTAGTCATCAGGGAGATGCAAATTAAAACCACAATGAGGTTGGAGAACCAAGATGGCGGCGTAGGTAGACACACTGCGCACAACCAGAACTGACAGAGAATTGAATGGCAAGGGGGTCCAACACCAAGGAAATAAAAAATAAACATTCATCTAGACCGGTAGGAGGTGCGGAGACGGGCACCAGGGCGGAGAGGACTCGTGTGGCTGTGGCAGGACCAAGACTGGTGGAGTGTGGGACAAAGGGGGCAGGCAGTCCTAGCAGTAGCAGACCCTGTGTCCACACATTCGTGCAGATAAACCGAGAGGGCCAGACTCGGAGTGGTGGAGAGCGGGGCAGGCAGAGTGTGGGTAGCACAATTCAGCCCCACATTCCAACATAGATAAACCAGAGGAAGGGCGGGGAACTACGCAGACCGCGCAACCCAGGGCTACAGCGGGGGGAAATAAAGCCTCAAACCTTTGATTGAAAATGCCCATGGGGGTTGGGGTGGCAGCAGGAGAGACTCCCAGCCTCACTGGAGACGTCGTTGGAGAGACGCACAGGGGCCTAGAGTGTGCACAAGCCCACCCACTCGGGATCCAGCACCCGAGGGGCCCAGTGTTATTGTGGGTATCGGAGTGAAAGACTGAAATCCGGAGGAGAGTGAAGCGGGCGCCATTGTTCCCTCTGGGCCCCTCCCCCAAGTACAGTGTCACAGCACAGCAACCAGCGTTACCCCGCCCCTGTGAATAACTAAGGCTCCGCCCCTTAAAGTAACAGAAGCGCCAAGACAAAAAAAAGAAAAAAAAATGGCCCAAATGACAGAACACTTCAAAGCTCCAGAAAAAATACAACTAAGCGAGGAAGAGATAGCCAACCTATCAGACGCACAGTTCAAAGCACTGGTTATCAATATGCTCACAGAATTGGTTGAATCTGTTCGAAAAGTAGATGAAAAAATGAAGCCTATGCTAAGAGAAACAAAGGAAAATGTAGAGGGAACCAATAGTGATGGGAAGGAAACTGGGACTCAAATCAATGGTGTGGACCAGAAGGAAGAAAGAAACATCCAACCAGAAAAGAATGAAGAAGCAAGAATTCAGAAAAATGAGGAGAGGCTTAGGAACCTCCAGGACATCTTGAAACGTTCCAACATCCGAATTATAGGGGTGCCACAAGGAGAAGAGGAAGAACAAAAAATTGAAAACTTATTTGAACAAATAATGAAGGACAACTTCCCTAATCTGGCAAAGGAAACAGACTTCCAGGAAGTCCAGGAAGCTCAGAGTCCCAAAGAAGCTAGACCCAAGGAAGAACACACCAAGGCACATCATCATTACATTACCCAAGATTAAACGCAAGGACCTACATCCAAGATTACTGTATCCAGCAAAGCTATCATTTAGAATGGAAGGGAAGATAAAGTGCTTCTCAGATAAGGTCAAGTTAAAGAAGTTCATCATCACCAAGCCCTTATTATATGAAATGTTAAAGGGAGTTACCTAAGAAAAAGAAGATAAAAAATATGAACAGTAAAAATGACAGCAAACTCACAGTTATTAACGACCACACCTAAAACCAAAACAAAAGAAAACTAAGCAAACAACTAGAACAGAAACAGAAATGGAGATCACATGGAGGGTTGTCAATAGGGGAGTGGGAGGGGGAGAGGGGGGAAAGGTACAGAGAATAAGTAGCATAAATGGTAGTTAGAAAATAGACAGGGGAAGGGTAAGAATAGTGTAGGAAATGTAGAAGCCAAAGAACTTATATACATGACCCATGGACATGAACTATAGGGAGGGAATGTGGGAGGGAGGGAGTGGGCAGGATGGAGTGGAGTTGGGGGGGGGGAATGAGACAACTGTAATAGCATAATCAATAAATATATTAAAAAAAAAACCCACAATGAGGTACCATCTCATACCAGTCAGAGTGGCCAACATAAACAATTCCACGAACAAATGTTTGAGAGGATGTGGAGAAAAGGGAACCCTAGTGCACTGTTGGTGGGAATGCAGACTGGTGAGGCCACTGTGGAAAACACTATGGAATTTCCTCAGAAAACTAAAAATGGAACTCCCCTTTGACCCAGCAATTCCGCTGCTGGGATTATACCCTAAGAACCCTGAAACACCAATCCAAAAGAACTTATGCACCCCAATGTTCATAGCAGCACAATTTACAATAGCCAAGTACTGGAAGCAACCTAAGTGCCCATCAGCAAACGAGTGGATCCAAAAACTATGGTATATTTACTCAATGGAATTCTACGCAGCAGAGAGAAAGAAGGAGCTTATACCCCTTGCAACAGCATGGATGGAACTGGAGAGCATTATGCTAAGTGAAATAAAGCCAGATGGTGAGGGACAAATAGCATATGATCTCACCTTTAACTGGAACATAATCAACAGAAGAAAGAAGCAAACAAAATATAACCAGAGACATTGAGGTTAAGAACAATCTAACAATAGCCAGGGGGAAGTGGGGAGGGGACAGTGGAGAGAGGGGATTACTGGAACTACTATGAAAGACACATGGAAAAAATCAAGGGGGAGGGTTTAGGTGGAGGGGGATGTGGGTTTGGCTGGGGTGGGGTGGAGGGATGGGGAGAAAAGGCATGCAACTGTAATTGAATAACAATAAAATTTTTAAAAAAGAAAACAGAAGCAGACTCATAGAACAGACTGAATGCTGGCAGAGGGGTGGGGCGCTGGGTAGAAAAAGTGAAGGGATTAAGAAGCACAAATTGTTAGTTTAAAAACAGTCACAGGGATGTAAAGTATAGCACAAGGAATATGGTCAATAATATTGTAATCACTCTGTGTGGTGTCAGGTGGGTACGAATCTTATTGGGGGATCATTTTGTAAGGTATATAAATGTCTAACCATTGAGTTGTACACCTGAAACTAATAAAATATTGAATGTCAACTGTAATTGAAAAATAAAAATATATTTTTTTAAAAAAGAATAAATTTTCGGGTCAAAACACAGGCTAATATTACTGAAATAGTGCAGGTGAGAAAATACTGGGGTCTAGGCCAGCACAGTAATGATGGAGGAAAAGAAAGTATTCTTTTCTTGAACATATGTTGTCAAATGTAAGAAGTAACACACCACATGAAAATTAGATTGATCAATCTGTCCACAGGAAACAAAATAAAGATTCAGGGAGTCAGGTTGTTGTGTTCATGTAATGTGGAGTGGAAGGAGCCTGGGCACCTGGGAAGAGAAAGCCTCCTTCTTCCCTGTGCCAAGAACTGCTTTCTGTGAGGACTCTGCTTCCCTCACTGAGGGATGTTTTCAAACATTTTATTTTCTGATTATAAAAATAATACGTGTGTCTTGCAGCCTTTCAAGGCCATACAGGGTTACTCAGGATTTGGACAGATGGAAGAAAATTTTCAGAGCCTTGGGAATGCCTGACATGCTTTTATTCAAGGGTGGGGAAACCCATGCATGCTACAAGCTGCATGTCATGCCACAGGAAGTTCCAACTCCCTTATATACTAAATGCACACAAAGCCAGCAGGATGCCAAGATATTATATAACAAAGCATGATTCTGCACATGCGGGACCATTCTCAAGGCTATGGGAATATTGCTATCAGATCCATTCTCAAGGCTATGGGAATACTGCTTATTGGGCCCAGTGAAGGAGCCTGACTCACTCTGTTTCCCTTACATGTCTATTGTGGACCAATAGAAAAATGCAGAGCACCATGGCCGGGTGGCTCAGTTGGTTAGATTGCCCTCCTAAAGTGCCAGGGTTATGGATTCTATCCCCTGTCAGGGCATATACAGGAATCAACCAGTGAGTACGTGGATGGGTAGAGCAATGAGTCTATGTTTCTATTTCTCTCTCCTTTCCTCTCTCTCTCTTTCTGAAAATCAAAAAAAAAAAAATAGAAAAATACAGAGTAGTATGTACAATTGTTTCAAATAATTAATGTCTGAAAGAGTCCTTCATCCCTAAGTAATTCAAGCAAGTAAACTCTCCACATGCTGTGATTTAGGCTTGTAGCCCTAACATTAGCTCTGGGAATGTGTATTTGATTTTTCAATTTTAATTTTAAGTGACTAAATCCTTTGTACAAATAATAAGAGAAATATATAAAAACAGTAAAGCATCCTTACTTGGATCTAAACATGGGAATAAGACACCAAACTGTTCAGACCCCTGGCCTCTGCACTCGTCTCTGGTGAGTCACCAGGCAACCAAGCCTCAGGAGAGCTGAAAGCTTCTCTAACCACTATATGCACTCTGAACTCAGATGAATAAATACTTCCACTTGAAAGGTATTTCAGTTCTATGTTTTGTCATAACGGAGTCTAGATTAAAAATTGAAGTAATAAGCAAGAAAATAAAGGCGGGTACACCTCTGAGCTGGTGCTCTCTCTAGTTAGCATTCTGCGTAAATCAACCTGTTTCCAGAGCTGTAGGAGAGGCCTTCCAGTAAAAGCAGGCTCTGGGAAGCAGTTGGAGCAGTCCACTGAGTCAGTTCACAACACACTGAGATTTGTATCTCTGGTTCTCACTTAGCTCATCTGTTAAATTAAATAGTAGGATTACGATAGACTACTTACAAAATATTTCAACCATTTCTCCAAGAAGAAATTGTACTTTTAAATCAGGATTTTTTAAGTTATAAGGAAAAGAAAACATGATTTATTTAGTATCTGCTATTAAGATCTCAATTCTGTTATCCATCTTTAGGTGCAAGAAGTACTATAAGAATAATAGCATATTTATTCATAAATGTAAAGCTCAGACAGAGAGGGAATTAAACTCTTTAGAATAGCCATTAAACATCTACCATTAATCTTATCCAATTGTGATCAATCAGCATAATTTTTGTTGGTTGTATGTAAAGGTAAAAATAATAAAAAAAATTAGAAGATCTTGGGATATGTATGTGTTAATGTGACAAATCACAAGACAATATAAAGTGACCCAGGAGGGGGCCAATGTTCACAATGTCCATAGTTAGTGGATGTGTTTACATGACACTGGATCTCAACATCAAGTTCACCATTTTGCTATAACCAGAGAAGATTTGTGCAACTGCAAATAACCTTGTCAAGGACTGGAGACCCTGCCTGTGTGTCTCTTTAGTCATCTTTTCTTATCAAAAAGGCTTTATTCCACTTAATTTTCTTCTCCCTTTCTCTTGCATCCATAAAACTGCCACCAGCCCTATTGATGTCTTCTTATAATAACATTGGGACACCCAGACTCTCCTTGTCCCTTCTATACACACAATCGGTATAGACACACACTTTCTCAAGGAACCCCATCTTCTCATTTATTCAGTATCTTATATGTACATCCTTATATACCTGTCTGCGAAGGGAAATTTTAAAAAATTAAAAGATCTTTCTAAGGGCCCACCATAAATGGTGGTGGTTATTACAAACATTTAAGATTTAAAATAATCTCCCCAAGGCCTACCTTAAACAGAAACAAAACCATACAGCATACATTCTAACCCGCTCTTATAACTATAATTATGTTATTTCCTAAATATTTCAAAAAAAATCATTGCAATGGCTATTTGACATTTATGTTGTCTCCAGTTTTCTTTCATATTCAAAGATCTCTATGTTGTCATCCTTTTATTCAAATATTTGATAACTTCCATTATGCCATAGAAAATATCCTGGAAAATAAATTTGGGGGCCAAAGAACAATAATATTTTAAGGTTCTTAATATTTTCTAATAACAGTGCATCTGAGAAGTTTATTTTATTTTTTTAACTTTTTTTTATTCTTGTTCAAGTACAGTTCTCTCCCCCCTCCCAACTCCCACATACCAACCATCCCCAATTCCCACCCTTGATACTACCCTTCTTTGGTTTGTCCATGTGTCCCCTATACATGTTCATGAAAACCCTTTCCCCTTTCCCTCCCATTATCACCTCTCACCTCCCCTCTAGTTATTGTGAGTTTGCTCTTAATGTCAATGACTCTGGTTATATTTTGCTTGCTTGTTTGTTTTGATGATTAGGTTCCACTTATAGGTGAGATCATATGGTATTTGTCTTTCACCACCTGGCTTATTTCACTCAACATAATGTTCTCCAGTTCCATCCATGCTGTCACAAAGGGTAGGAGCTCCTTTCTGCTGCATAGTATTCCATCAAGTAATGTATCATAGTTTCTGGATCCATTCATTTACTAATGAGCACTTAGGTTGCTTCCAGCACTTTGCTATTGTAAATTGTGCTACTATGAACATTGGGGTGCATAGGTCCTTTTGGATTGGTGTTTCAGGGTTCTTAAGATATAATCCCAGCAATGGAATTGCCAGGACAAAAAGTAGTTCCATTTTTAGTTTTCTGAGGAAATTCCATAGTGTTTTCCACAGTGGCCTCACCAGTCTGCATTCCCACCAACAGTGTGCTAGGGTTCCCTTTTCTCCATATCCTCTCCAACACTTGTTTCTTGATTTGTTTATGAAGGCCATTCTGACTGGTGTGAAGTGGTATGTAATTGTGGTTTTAATTTGCATCTCTCTGATGGCTAGTGATGCTGAGCATCTTTTCAAATGTCTCTGGGCCCTCTGTATGTCCTTCTTGGAGAAGTGTCTGTTCAAGTCCTTTGCCCATTTTTTAATTGGGTTGTTTGTCTTCCTGGAGTGGACTCATGTGTGTTCTTTATATGTTCTAGAAATCAAACCTTTGTCCTAGGTATCATTGGCAAATACATTTTCCCATACAATGGGTTCTTTTTTCATTTTAATACTGTCTTCTTTAGCCATGCAGAATGTTTTTCTTTTGATAAGATCTCATTTGTTTATTCTTTACTTTATGTCCTTTGCTCTAGGAGACATATTGGTGAAAATATTGCTGCATGGAATATCTGAGATTTTCCTGCCTATGTTCTCCTGTAGGACTTTTATGATGTCATGACTTATTTTTAAGTCTTTTATCCACCTTGAATTTATTTTTGTATATGGTGTAAGTCAGTGATTGAGGTTTTCTTTCTTTCTTTTTTTATTTTTATCGTTTGCATGTAGCTAACCAGGCCTACATGCAAACGATATAGAAATAGCCTTTTGTTGAAGAGGCTATTTCTACTTTATTTTATGCTTCTGCCCCCTATGTTGAATATTCACCATAGAGACTTGGATTTATTTCTAGGCTCTCTAATCTGTTCCACTTGTCTATGTGTCTGTTCTTATGCCAGTACCAGGCTTTTTTATTACAATGACCTTGTAATACAATTTGATATCAGGTATTGTGATTCCTCCTCTTTTTTCTTCTTTCTCTAAATTGTTGCAGCTATAGGGGGTTGTTTATGGTTCCATATAAATCTTTGAAATGTGTGTTCTATATCTTTGTAATATGTCATTGGTACTTTAATAGGGAATGTATTGAATCTATACATTTCTTTTGGTAGTATTAACATTTTGATGATGGTAAGTTTTCCAATCAATGAACATGGTACATTGGTTTGTGTCTTCCTTAATTTGTTTCTTCAATGTTGTGTAGTTTCTGAGTACAGGTCTTTTACCTCCTTGGTTAAGTTTATTCCTAGGCATTTTATTTTTCTTGTTGCTAAATCAAATGTGATTCTTTAATTGATCTGTTTCTGATATTTCATTGTTGGTATAGAAAAATGCCTTTGATTTCTGAATGTTGACTTTGTATCCCACTGTTTTGCCAAATTCATTTATTAGGTCGAGCAGTATTTTGGTCAAGTCTATAGGATTTTCTATGTACACTACCATGTCATTTGCAAACAATGAGTTTAGTTTTCTCCATTATAATTTAGATGATTTTTATTTCTTTTTCTTGTTTCATTGCTGTGGCTAGGACTTCCAATATTATTTTGCATAGAAATGGTGAGAGTGGGCATCCTTGTCTTGTTCCTGATCTTAGGGGAAAGCATTTAGTTTTTGCCCATTGAGTATGATGTTGCCTGCAGGTCTCCCATATATGGCCTTTATTATGTTGAGGAATGCCCTCTGCATTCCAACTTTGCTGAGTGATTTAATCATAAATGGGTACTGTATCTTATCAAATGATTTTTGTGCATTTTGATGTGAGCATGTAATTTTTGCTTTCCTTTTGTTCATGTGATGTATTTCACTTATTGATTTGTGAATATTGTGGCATCCTTGCATCCTTAGGATGAATCCCACTTGATCATAGGATCCCCTATGATCTTTATAATATATTGTTGGATGCTGTTTGTCAATATTTTGTTCAGGATTTTAGTGTCTATGTTCATCAGTGACATTGGCCTGTACTTTTCTTTCTTTTTTTGTGTCTTTATCTAGTTTTGGGATTGGGTTCATACTATCTTCATAAAAAGAGTTTGGGAGTCCTCAGTTTTCCTGGATTTTTTTGAATAGTCTGTGAAGAATATGGGTTAGCTTTTCCTTAAATGTTGTGTAAAATTCTCCTGTGAAACCATCCAGTCCAGGGCTTTTGTCTGCTGGGAATTTTTTCATTACTGTTTCAATTTTGTCAGCTATTATTTTTCTGTTCAGGCTTTCTGCTTTTTCATTCAGTTTTGGAAGGTTATATTTTCCTAGAAATTGGTACATTTCACCTATTTTTAAAGTTTCTTGGCATGTAGTTCTTTGTAGTAATTTCTTACATTCCTTTGTATTTCTGTAGTATCAGTTGTAATCTCTTCACTTTCATTTCTGATTGTGTTTATTTGGGTCCTCTCTCTGTTCTTGTTGAGTCTGTTTAAAGGTTTGTCAATTTTGCTTATCTTTTCAAAGAACCAGAACCTAGATTTATTGATTCTTAGAATTATTCCTTTAGTATCTATGTTGTTTAATTCTGCTCTGATCTTGATTATTTCCTTCCACTGTTCTGTGCTTTGTTTGTTGTTGTTCCTCCAGTTCTTGTAGATGTAGAGTTAGATTGTTTATTTGAAATGTTCCTGTCTTTTTTAGGCAGGCCTGTATTGCTATGAACTTCCCTCTCAGGACTGCCTTCGCTGTGTCCCATAAATTTGGATTGTTGGGAGTTCATTTTCATTTGTTTCTAAAAACTTTTTGATTTCTTCCTTGATCTCATTGTTGATGCATTCATGTTTAATAGCATGCTATTAAATCTCCATGAATTTCAGTGCTTTTGCTTTTTGTCTTTGAGGTTGGTTTCTAGTTTCAGTCCCTTGTGGTCAGAGAAAATGCTTGATATGATTTCAATTTTCTTGAATTTGTTGAGGCTTGCTTTGTGTCCTATCATGTGGTCTGTCTTTGAAAATGTTCCATGTACATTTCAAAAGAATGTGTATTTTGCTTCTTTGGAATGAAAGGCTCTATATATATCAGTTAAGTCCATTTGATTTAGGACCTTGTTCAATGCCGTAATATCTTTGTTGATTTTCTTTTGTAAAATCTATCCATTTTTGACAGCGGTGTGTTAAAATCCTCTACTATAATTGTGTTGCTCTCAATATCTTTCTTGAAGTCCTCTAAGATTTTCTTTATGTATTTGGGTGCTCCTATGTTGGGTGCATATATATTTACAATGTTTATGTCTTCTTGATGGACTCTTCCCTTGAGTATTATGAAGTGACCTTCTGGGTCTGTTTTTATGGCCCTTGTTTTGAAGTCTATTTTATCTGATATGTGTATTGCTACCCCAGCTTTTTTTTTTAATTGTCCATTTCATTTGAAATTTTTTTCCAATCTTTTCTTGTCATTCTGTGTAGGTCTTTTGTCCAGAGGTGGGTCTCTTGTAGGCAGCATATATATGGGTCATGATTTCTTATATATTCAGCTACCCTATGTCTTTTGATTGGATTATTTAATACATTTATATCTAAGGTTATTATTCATAAGTACTTATTCATTGCCTTTTTACACCCATTCTTTTTTCCTTTCTCTCTCACTGTTTTTCTTCCTCTTCTTAAAGCAGTCCCTCTAGAATATCTTGCAATGCTGGTTTGTTGAAGGTATATTCTTTTAGGCTTCTTTGTCTGGGAAGCTTTTTATTTTGCCTTCCATTTTAATTGAGAGCCTTACTGGATAGAGTATTGTAGGTTGCACTCCTTTGCTTTTCATTATGTGGATTATTTCTTGCCATTACCTTCTGGCTTGTAATATTTCTGTTGAGAAGTCAGCTGTTAGCGTATCCGGGTTCCCTTGTCTGTTATTTCCTGTTTCTCCCCTGCTGCCTGTTGTATTCTCTCTTCATCTTGGAGTTCTGCCATTTTGATCATGATGTGTCTTGTAGTGGACCTCTTTGTGTTCCTCTTGATTTGGACCCTCTATGTTTTCTAGAGTTGTGTGACTTTTTCTCTTATCAAGTAAGGGAACTTTTCCATCATTACTTTTTAAAGCAGGTTTTCTATCCATTGCTCTTCTTCTTCTCCTTCTGGTATCCCTATTGTATGGATATTATTATGTTTCATGTTGTCCTGCAGTTACCTCAATACCTCCTCGTTCTTTCTGAGTCTTTTTTCCTTTTCTTGCTCTTTCTGGGTGTTTTTTCCTACCTTATCCTCCACCTCTCTGATTTGATCCTCTGCTTCATCTACCCTATTTTGATTCCTTCTACTGTGTTCTTCAGTTCAGAAATTGCATTCTTCAATTCCTCTTGGCCCTTGTTGATAGTTTCTATTTCCTTTTTCATGTTGATATAGTTTGCCATGAGTTCATTGTAGTTTCCCTGTAGATTTCGGTAATTCTCTGTGAGCTCATTGAGTTTCCTTATAACCATTGTTTTGAACTCAATATCTGATAGTTTACTTGCCTCTCTTTTATTTCACATTCTTTCTGAGGCTTCCTCCTTTCCTTTCACTTGGGATTTGTTTGTCCTCCCATTGTTTGTGATACTCTTCTTGTTAGCTTCTGTTTCTTAAATTGATCTTTTGTGACTCCCTGAGTTTGTAATGTGAACTTGTATGGTAGTAGACCTATGAAATTCAGTGGTGCAGTCTCCTTGATTTTCTGAACTGGCTGCTCTTGGGATACCATTTATATTGTCTCTCTGGATGTTTTTCGGGTTTTATTTTTGTTGGGTCTTTCTTTGGTGGGTCCTTCCCTCCAGCTAGGTGACTGAGGGTCACTTCACCACCCATGTTTTGTTTGTTGTTGTGCAGGTGCTGCCAGAACTAAACCACAAAGTCCAGGGAAGAAATTCACATCCACAAAAATTTCCCCTGCCCGCCTCATCTCAGTAACAATAGCAAATGAACCACTATTAATAAGGGTGTAAAGAGATTAAGACTATTATAAAGAAGGAGAGAAATAAACTGTAGTATACATTCTAGTGAGTTAATATGCTCAAACTTGCTGGACAAGAAAGGAATGTTAAAAAGCTATGCAGGAAAGAAAATATCACTAATCATGGTGGCAACCACAGTGGGTTTCATCTCGGTAACTTTTAGTGTTTACCACTATTTTTTTCTTTCAAGATCCACCTCTGGTGGTATCAGATGTTAACCTTGTCTGATCTTAGGCAGCTCTGAGACTGCCAGAGATCTGTTGTCTATAGTTGTCTCCTTCAGTTGTTAATTAGTCACTTTTCACTCAGCAGTCAGGCTTAAGCCCCATAGGGCAGAGCAGAATTCCTCCTGAGCTAGGGGCTGTTGTTTCCCCTCAGGCTGCTGCTACTTGGAGGGGAGTGATTTGCCTGAGTAGGATGTCTTTTGCTTTAGGGATGATGACTCAGCACCAGGATCCCAGTGGCTGCTCTCTCAGTTCTCTCCACCAAGCCTCTGTCCCCAGTCTCTCCTCAAGCATCTCTAGTCCACTCTGCCCCACCTTTGGCAGGGATTTACATCTGTGGCTGTCTCCATTAGTTATTAATCTAGTCATTCTTCATTCAGCAGTCAAGCTTAAGCACCATAGAGCCAGGGCAGAGTCTCTTGGGGGTGGGGCTGTTGTTTCCCCTCAGGCTGCTGCCACTCAGAGTGGAATGGTCTGCCTGAGCAGGATAGCTGCTGCCATTATGGGGATTACTCAGCTCTGGGTTCCATTCAGCTACTCTCCAAAGCTTCTGTCCCCAGTCTCTCCTCAGGCATCTCCAGCCCATTCTGCTACTGCCTTTGCCAGAACCCCAGGTAAGTGACAGAAAATGAAAAAAAAAAATTTTTTAATTTTTATTGTCATTCAACCACAGAAAATGAAAATTTGTCCATTGGCCCTTTAAACAGCTCTTTGTGTCTCTAGCTGTCTGTCTTGGTGGAGAGCAACCCTGCCATTGCTTTTTGCCACTGTTTTTATTTGTATACTTTTTGGGCTCTGGAATTCTAGTCTGGCTATCCAAGCTTAAGGTTTAGACCCCATTCGTCTCAGAGGGGTGTAACCTGCCACTTAATTATCCCTCTGGTGAGGCCACTTATGGACCCCCAGCCAGCCCTCTCAAGGCTCCACCACACTCCTTACCAGATAGTATGTGCCGAAGCTTATTCTTCTGTCTGTCTGAGGTTATAAGGATTCTCTCTTGCTATCGTTCAGTTGTTTGTTCTGGATAATTTCTCCACAATTTAGTTTTAATTCCAGATTGCTCCTGGGAGGAGGTTAGTGTGGCTTCTACTCATTTCTCCTCTATTTTGCCTGCCTTCTGAGAAGTTTATTGATTTTCATTTTTGTTTTCTCCTCTTTTCTTTCTTGAATCTTATTTATACAAATCATTAGCATGATCCTAGACTGGAAACATCCATTTTTCAGTTTATAGTAGGTCTTTTAGAGCAGTTCTTAATCTAGACTATAGGTAATAATTTCTCATTTTTTATTTTATCAATACTTAATGTACAAGAGTCTGAATCAGTTAGAGTGGGCAGTTTACCTGGTTTCATCATGGAAAATATCCACATTCTTTTCTCACTGCTTTCTTTGTATGTATTTTCTCTTTTTTTTTTTTTTTTCTGGAATTAGCTTCAAACCACTTATTTAGACAGCACAGTAGGTCCTGTGACTCAGTCATTTATAATTTATGATTTCAACAAGTGGACAGTATCATTAAAGTCTAGATCATGTAATCATTGAAAATTCTGCCAAAGCAGGAATTTGAATGTTGGAAATGTGAGCTGTGTAGGAAGTGAGTCATTTAGCTAATGCAGTCAGTGGCTTCTCTCTGCACATTTGATTTACTGGCAGACACTTGTCTGGTGTGCCTAGGAAAATACTCCTTCTCCTTCACAGTGAGAAATTGTACCCAGAAAAAAAAATTCACCTTATAGAGTTGAGTGGAAACAACAGACAAAACAGTAACATTTCAGAAAGCTATGGATATTGTTTAGAAAATAGAAATACTGGTTCAGTAAAGCGGCAGGTACCCTAATTTGGTTGTGGATCTTATCTAAGCTATATTTACATTCATCCTAGCTGAGTAGAGAAAAGACTGCAATTTTTAACCACTTTTCAGCAAGGGTCTTGTACATACAGTGCATCAGTATGGAGGTAGAGAGGTAAAACCTGAGAGAATTGAAAAATTGCTAGCACTTATTTTGAGGGTACTCACAGCAAACACCTACCTCTTGAAGAAAATGCAGTTCAGGTAGAATCTGGGAACATGCACAAACATTTAGATAAAGGTACCAGACAAAATGAAACCATGAAAAAAACCTGATGTTAAGAGTCTTTTTTTATTTTAATTTATTTTTATTTTTTATTTTTATTCAGTCACAATTGTTATTCAGTTACAATTGTTAAGAATCTTAAGGAAAAGTTAATAGGTGATGTGACTGTTAAAGCTTATCTTCTCCAGCCAACAAACAAACAAACAAACAAATCTTTGCAGAAAGGAAGGTCCGTAGGTCAAAAGAAACAGTCAATGAAGACAAGCCTGTTTGTATTGGAAGAAGTTCCTTCCTGCCCAACAGGCATCTAACGGCAGACACCACCGCTGCTCAGCAGTCATCCCCATGCATCAGCGTCCATTTCCTTTTCTGACTCAGAGAAGTTCAGAGTCAGATTACTACAGCAATGATGGAATGTACTGTGGACATTATTTTAATGGCAGAAATAATTTTAACAGCTTTATAAATTACTTTAATTCTATATTTATAGAAGCATTAATGTTGTGAAGAGGTCATCATATTTTCTGTTATCCTTTACTGTATTTAAAAGGGAAATTGTGCGCTATGTTTTTTGGTGTGAATTAGCAGGTTTCCAAATCTCTAAGGCTGTAACACTCAAGAATCTACTCTAAATTGAAACATAAATTACAAGAGCCACCTCCCCCTTGCTAACATTCAGCAGTATCTACAGGTTTATTTTTACACCTAACTGAATAATGCTCCCAACATCTGCTTTCCTAGGTATCAACAAATTCTGAAAAATCTAAAGATCTTTAAAAGGTAAAATGCTGATTAGCCAATGGTAAAGCCAGGCTTCTTCGTAACTGGCCCCATTGCCTTTCTTTTTCATCTATCATGCCTCTTTGCTATAAGGACGGCTATGACCAGCTAGAGAAGATACAAATTACAAACAAACAAACAAAACACCTAAATAGCTGCACTCTCCAATGTGCAGAGTGTAGAAGTTGTATTTAAAAGCAGAAAAGGTAAAGTTGCTTATCAAAAGAGGCATGCTCTATAATAATTAAATATTAAAATACTTCATATTTTATATGATGGCACTTCATGTTTGAAATCATTTGAGATCTTTTCTTAAGAATAAATACCTCTAAGACTGTGGATTTGATAAAAATCCTAAAGATTCTATCAAGTGTATTTCAGTAAGCAGCAAATGAACCTCGCTTGCAACCATAAATCATTAATCTTTAATCACCAGCCAATTTCTCAATCAGCTCATTGGCATGGAAAGTCTAAGATACTCAAAGGCTGGTTCTTGATCTGGCATGCACGGCTGGCTTGTGTGTTTAATTACTGGTTATGCATTGGCAGGACCCAGGTGTTTGTATGTAATAAATAGGACACTGTCATCATGTCCAGATGGCTTTGACACAAGGCCCAGGGAGAATGTTTGGAGATTATAGGACAGATTCACTGTCTGTCTGCCCACTTCAAGCATAAAAACCATAGTAATCATATGCACATCAGGAATTCTGCATTATGAAAATAAATGTACTGCCATGTTGGTTATTTTGAAAGACATTTAAATTTGACTTTATCATCAGAATATCTATCAAAGTGTTAAAGTAAAATTAATGTCTTTATTTAAAATGATGTTCTTTTATTTTCAAAGGAGATAGGGAGAGAATACCTCTCTAGGCTCTTATCATTATCCCATACATTAAGCTTTTAAAATAAATGAAAATATGAACTGATGTTTTCCAATAACACCTCAAAACAATCATTTGCAGATTCAAAAGTCCTCATTAGTAATGGTAGAGTTCCAGCAGTAAATTTAAGAGTAATGAAATGATGTATATTAACTCATGTTTTCTCACACTTCTGAATTATTTTAATTCCCACTATAATAATTTTATTGGCAGACTTCTGAAATAAAAGTGAATTAGACAAAATATTCACCTATTAATAATTATTTTCCTTATAGGAATTATTATTGTTTTTGGAAAATTCAGACTGATAAGTTCAACTTTTGATAAAATAGTAGAATATTTCTTACATATAGTTAATCCAAAATCATTCAACATTATTCTGACTGGTCTGAATCATGAACTCGGTATCCATTCTTATTTAAAAAAAGAAAAGAATTTAAAAAATGTTTAACTCCTCTTTAAATTACTGGGTTAAAAACTAAAGTTAGAATAAGCTGAACAAAAAAAGGAGAACAGCCTGTCTTCAATTTTAAAACCTAGGAGAACACCTGTATCCATGAGTTTGTAATTAAGCATTTACAGGTATATGTTAGGAAAAAAATAAACATCTATAAGAAAAAATTATTCAAAAAATCTGTGTTTATGATATATTATTCCCTCTGGGAAGTAATTAAAATTCCTGATAAAATGCTTAGGCATATGACATTCATAGTAGAAGCCAAACCAGTCTCCCAAAGAGATTGTGATTTTTGGCCAATGTACATTTTGGGGGAGAAGAATACAGTTTAATAATGATTCCCTAGATACTCTATATGCCCTATAAAATTTCTTTACCAAGGGAGAGGCTTATGGTTTGGCTGGTTTGAAATACAATATTAGCAAGTGCTCCTAATTATTTGTCTGAGAATTTGCATTAAAACCTACCAGTATATCTAACATAAGGACCAAAGAAAACCCTGCATCAACTCAGAGAGAAGTAATATATTTGCATAAGAAATAACAAAAAGAAAACTAAAACAGACCCACACAATTATGTCCATTTGATTTATGACAAAGGCAACCCTAAAGCATACTGGGTAAAGCATGGCCTTTCCCTTTGTGATGCTGAATCAATTGTATACCTACATGAAAAACAATTAATCTTGATCCTTTTCCCACACCACACATAAAAATCAATTCTCTAGAACCAATAACTCCACTCTTGGACATGTACTCAACATAAACGTGTTAACACATTTATCAAAAATATGAAAAAGAATGTTCATAGAGGCATTCTTTGTAATGGCCCCAAATGGTAAACAACATCCAATCTATAAACAGTAGGAAAAGGGCAGATTTAATATATTCATGTAATAATGATGATACTGCAATAAAAATAACTTGCAAATACAAATTAT
This sequence comes from Desmodus rotundus, assembly GCF_022682495.2. Classification (NCBI taxonomy): domain Eukaryota; kingdom Metazoa; phylum Chordata; class Mammalia; order Chiroptera; family Phyllostomidae; genus Desmodus; species Desmodus rotundus. Next base: position 63,405,762 of record NC_071394.1, read on the forward strand.
TCAAATAAATTTCACAAATATATTAAGGATAATTAGGCAATAAAGAGTACCTACTATATGATTCAATTATTTAAGTTTGAAAAAAGCAAAACTAATAATCTGTTATGCTGGTAGTGGGCTGATAATGGGCTGATAGTGCCTGAAAGAGAACACAAACATGATTTTGTGGGGGTTAGAAATGTTCTAAAAATTTGTTTAGATGCTGGTTAGATGTCTATGTTTGTTTCATGGGGCTTCAACTTTGTATGTGTTTGTGAGTATGTGTAATATATATACATACATGACTATGACTTCAATAAAGTTTACTATAAAATGAGTGAACATGCCTGATTACCCTTGCATATATGTCAGAATTTTGTGAATCTTAAATGAATCCCCATAATCCAGGCATCCACGCTGCCTGCTTTCTGAAACTTAATTTTTCCCAGCCTCAGCTCACACTTTCTTCTGCACTTGTCCCCACTGGTTCTGTATTGTTTGACCCCTGTTTTGTGTAGCACAGTGTCTCTTATGCAACTTAAACTGTGACTTTGCTTCAGTTAAAGGAACTGTCTGCCATTTTGTAACATAGACTAACTAAACCTCTTCTTTATTATTAGGCATAAGTGAGAATGTACTATCAATTTATATCTTACATAGGACTTTTATGGTACTGTCAACACCAAATCACAGGAATATTCCTCCTTTTACTGATAGCACAGCTCTTACTCAGATGAAGCAAGAAAGTCCTTTTAAACCCAAATACACAAATTACTCAACATCATAGGCAGGGTGAAGAGGAAGAGAGAACCACACCTTTTATCGCAGAATGAAATTCTGATTGAAATAAATAAAGGAAACTGAAAATCTTGCTAATTGCTATGCAAAATTAAGAATATGGCTTCTTTGGCTGGTGGGAGGTGAATTGCCAAACTAGAATATATACCTAATCAATAAAGTAACAAGCCACATTCTTAACTCTAATATAAACAATTCTTACACTTGTGTTAATGTGTCAGTATTCACATTTAATTTTCCTCTGCTAGTATTTTTATATAGAATGGAATATGATATAAACTCTGGAAACTTTATTTCAGAGCCAGCACTTGCACTGGCCTAGAATAACACTAATTTGTTCCTGGAGATAAATGGAACAAAATCTGCACATCAAAAAATTTAAGTGATATTTGTAGTATTGGCCATATTATTTTTTTAATTTTTGAAATTAATAAACTATATCCAGCTGGCACATTTCATGGTGATACATTGAGCACTCTATGGATATTGCTGAGTGAGGCAATGTAGGCTGGAAATAAATATAGGCTAGAAAGATTCCAACAGACCAGATATTTACACCTACATCTGGTGCTAGCTAGCAGAGCTTCTGTGAAGGTGCCAATTCAAAGTTGGCAAGTGCTTCTGTATCCACCTCGCTATCTCTAGTTACCTTTGAGCATATCACCTTTGTTGAGTGAAGACTTATTTGAGGAGCATCTTAGTTATGGTAATGCAAAGAAGGTATATTTCTGTTTCCTGAGAAAGACAGTGAGAGTGGTTATGTATCTCTAGAGCTTCCTCTCCAACAACCCCATTAGATATATTTCTGGTCTTGGAGAAAAAAGGGAAAGTTTTTCATGAACTCCTGGGAGAAAGGAGAAAAGAGATAACAAACTGCACCATTTCCCTCTGAAGTTTAAAGATTTTAGAACCTCTACGAAATGATGCTGCCTATTCACAGTTCAGAGGGCACAACAACCCATTGGAGAACTCCTTGTCATGGCCTATGCACATTGCAAAACTGTTTAGCAGTATCTCCTGAAGGTGGGTGTCAACACACCTCATGATTTAGCAATCCCGTTTCTAGTCTATATTCAAATAGAAATTAGTGCATATGCTGACCAAAAGACTTAAGCTAAAACTTCATAGCAAAACAATTCATAATATTACCAGATAGAAACTACCCAAATGTCTATCAACAGCTTAATAAGTAAATGAATATAAGGTATTGGCATGATGTGATAATACATAGCAATGAAAATGATCAATTATATACAAAATATGACTGAATCTCACAAGCATAATATTGAAAGAATGAAGCTAAGCATGAAATAATGCATACTTCAATAAATTTTAGTATTTAAAGTTCCAATAAGGTTATAAACTAATCTATGTGGTTAGAATCCAACATGTAGCAACACGTGGTAAAGGTTAATGACTAGGAAGACACACAGTGGGCCTTTCTGGTGTGCTAGTAATATTCTGTTCTTAGTGTGGGTTTTAGTTTTCTGGAAAGATATACTGGGTTGGCCAAAAAGTCTGTTTACTTCTGTCCATAAGATAAATGACACATTTTTCATTTTTACAAGTAACTTCATTTATTTGGATATTTTGAGCATGTCAGCTATCTTCCCCTATTGTTTTCTAGTGGGTAGAGGCCAAGGGTGCTGCTAAACATCTTCCAATGCATAAGACAGCTCCACAGCAAATTATTATTTGGCCAAAATATCAATAGTACCAAGAAATTTCATAAACCACATTGGACACATTCAATCAGTCAAAGCACCTTCTCTGTATACTGCACAATTTTTTTTTTTGCAGCGTTTCAGTTGCATTTTCACATTTCTTAAAATAGAAAAACATAATGAGTGAAAATGTGTATTTTCTTCCATCTTCAATACTAAAGCAGCTGCACAAAAATTCACCAATTTTGATTAAGTTTTTTTGAATGCACACTGATATGACTGTTGTCACAATAACATCGAACAAAATTGTCTCAAATGACATTAAAGAAAACTAAGCACTACTAGAGCCATTGTATGGAAAAAACTAAATGAACTTTTTGGCCAGTCCAATGTTTAAAATGCATCAAGTTGTGTATGTGACACATCAATTAGACATTTTAAAATATAATAAGTTGTGACTTTATTTCAGGCTGGTAGATGTGTTATGCCAGTTTTATACATTATATGTTTAGATCTAAATATGGTGGAAATAATGTCTTTTAAAGAGCAACAACATCCAACTATAATATAAAATGTGTATATATGTTATGTTTTAACACATATATTTGTTAAATATATTTATAAAGTCATAAAATGAGTATGCATATTATTGTAGAATACAGGTACTGGTCTTTTATGAATAGTAATAAAAATGACTTATTTGTGAGTAAACTTCTCAGCATACCATAACACTGAACGTGGTTTACTTTTTTTTAATGAGATTCATGATTCACACTGAAATGTTTGAAAGCCATGTGTGATTATGAGAAAAAATGTTTATAATTAGAGATTCACATGTACCACCTTTCCATCTATGTTGTTCAAAGTCCAAAATACACAAGTTTTTTAACAATTCAAAAGATCATTAATCCATGAGTTGGTCCGCTGAAAAGACAAAATCAACAAGCCTTAAACCAGACTCATCAAGAAAAAACAGAACCAAATAAATAAAATCAAAAATGAAAGAGGAGAGATTACAACTGACATGGCAGACATACAAAGGATTGCAAGAAATTACTACAAAAAACTATATGCCAAGAAATTTGAAAGCCTGGGGAAAATGGACAAAATCATAGAAACATATGATCTTCCAAAACTGAATCAAGAAAGAAAACCTGAGCAGACCCATAACAGCTAGTGAAATTGAAGCAGTAATCAGAAAACTCCCAGCACACAAAAGCCCTGGACAAGACAGTCTCACAGGAAATTTTACAAAACATTTAAGGAAGAGCTAACCCCTATCCTCCCCAGACTATTCCAAAAATCCAAGAATAGGGAAGACTCCAAAACTCTTTTTATGAAGCTAACATCATCCTACTACCAAAACTAGATAAACACACACAAAATAGAGGAAAATTACAGGTCAATATTGCTGATGAACATAGATGCTAAAATCCTTAATAAAATAATGTCAAACCACATCCAGCAAGATAGTAAAAAGATCATACACCATGATCAAGTGGGATTCATCTCAGGGATCCAAGGATGGTACAATATTCAGAAGTCAATAAATGTAACACATCACACAAACAAAAGGAAAATACAAATCACATGTGGAAAAAGCAATAGATAAGGTACAGCATCCATTTATGATTAAACACTCAGCACAGTAGGAATAAAGGGAGGATACCTCAAAATAATAAAGGCCATATAGGACAAACCTACAGCCAACATCATCCTCAAACAGCAAAACTAAAAGTTTTCTACTAATATCAGGAACAAGACAAGGAAGTTCACTTCCACCATTCCTATTCAACATAGTACTGAAAGTCCTAGACATATTGATCAGACAAGGAGAAGAAATAAAATGCATCCAAATTGGAAAGGAACAAGCAAAACTGTCATTGTCTGCAGAAGACATGATAGTGTACATAGGAAACTCTATAGACTCCACCAAAAAACTACTCTACCTAATAAGTGAATGTGGCAAGAGAGTGAAATACAAAGTCGATATTCAGAAATCAAAGGCATTATTGGACACCAACAACAAAATATAGAAACAGAAATCAGAGGGAAAATCTCATTTGCAATAGCAACAAGAAAAATAGAGTACCTAGGAATAAACTTAACCAAGGAGGTAAAAGACCTGTACTCAGAAAAATACACAGCACTGAAGAAAGAAATTAAGGAAGACACAAACAAATGAAAGCATAATCTATGTTCATGGACTGGAAGAATTAACATCATCAAAATGTCTATACTACCCAAAGCGATTTATAGATTCAATGCAATCCCTATTAAAATACCAGTGACATATTCCACAGATATATAACAAACATTTCAAAAATTTATTTGGAACCATAAATGGCCCTGAATAGCTGCAGCAATTTTGAGAAAGAAGAACAAAGTAGGATGGATCACAACATCTGATATCAAACTATGTTACTAAGCCACACTAATCAAAAGAGTCTGGTACTGGAATAAGAACAGACACATAGATCAATGGAAGAGAATAGAGAGCCCAGAAATAAATCTATGTCTCAGTGGGCAATTGACACATGATACATGGGGCAGCAGCATGAAATTGAATAAAAACAACATCTTCAACAAATGGTGTTGGGAGAGCTGGACAGCTACATGCCGAATAATGAAAGTTGACCATCAACTTACACCATACACAAAATAGACTCAAAGTGGATAAAAGACTTAAATATAAGTCACAACACCTTGAAAGTCCTAGAGGAGAATATAGGCAAGAAAATTTCACATATTCCATGCAGCAATATTTTCACTGATATGTCCCCTAGAGCAAGGGTCATAAAATAAATAATAAATAAATCAGACTTTATCATATTAAAAAGCTTCTGCATGGCTAAAGGAAACATCAGTAAAATGAAAAGGGAAGCAATGATATGGAAAAAACATATTTTCCAGTGATACCTTGGACAAAGGTTCAATCTCCAAAATATATAAACAATTCACATGACTCCACTCCAGGAAGACAAACACCCCAATTAAAAAATGGGCAACAGACTTGAACACACACTTCTCCACAGAGGACATACCAATGGCCCAGAGACACATGAAATAATGCTCAGCATCACTAGCCATCAGAGAGATGCAAATTAAAACTACAATGAGATGCCACTTCATACTGGTCAGAATGGCCATTATAAACAAATCGACAAACAAGTGTTGGAGAGGATGTGGAGAAAAGGGAAGCCTAGTACACTGTTGGTGGGAATGCAGACTGGTGAGACCACTGTGGAAAACAATATGGAATTTCCTCATAAAACTAACAATGGAACTGCTTTTTGTCCTGGCAATTCCATTGCTGGGATTATACCCTAAGAACCCTGAAACACCAATCCAAAAGAACCTATGCACCCCAATGTTCACAGCAGCACAGTTTACAATAGGCAAGTGCTTTAAGCAACCTAAGTGCCCATCAGTAAATGATTGGATCAAAAAACTATGGTATATTTACACTATGGAATATTATGCAGCAGACAGAAAGAAGGATCTCCTACCCTTTATGATAGCATGGATGGAACTGGAGACCATTATGCTAAGTGAAATAAGCCAGACAGTAAAAGACCAATACCATATGATGTCACCTATAAGTGGAACCTAATCGACAAACAAACAAGCCAGCAAAATAGAATCAGAAACATGGAAATAAAGAAGAAACTGACAGTAAGCTCAGGGGAGGGGGGAAGGGGATAATGGGGCAAAGAAAGGGAAGGGTCATCAAGGAACATGTATAAAAGACCCATGGACATAGTCAAGGTGGGGTGAGGGAGGATTGAATGTGGGAGGTGGGAGTGAATAGGGTGGGGGAGAGTAATGTGAAGTAAAGCAGAACTGTAATAGCTCTACAAGAAAAAAATGGAAAAAAAGAGTAAAGTTTATTTAAAATGTTAAAAAAAAAGAAAGATCACCCTGCCAGTAGTGAGAAAGTAGATAGATTGAGATGAAAATAGGGGCAAACTGGTGAGGATAATGGTAATCCCTTCCAGTAATCAGATAAATGGTGCCACTGTAGATAATGGCTGTCAGGGTAGATCAATGTGGGGAAAATGAGGGTACAATATTATATATTATACATATTTATATTATTCATAAGTGAGGTTATTATAATAAAGCAAATAATCCAAATAATTGTTGGACTCCAATCAAAGGTGACAAAGTAGCAAAAGCTAAATACCATTAAAATACTGGCAAATTTTTCCTTTATTTGTTAAAATAAAAGAATTACCCACATGTTTTTATACCAGACTTCATAGACTCTTCATGAGGAATAGTTTTAATGTCTTAAAGTATTAAAAATCATCACAAATCATGTGTATCTCAGTGGCATTGAATGCTCATAGGAAAATTATGCACAGAAATTAGATAATTTTGCAAAGCCAATCTTTAAGGAAACCAACTTAAATTACTTGAAATTGCGCTATACATTTGGTTAGGAAATGTAAGTACTCTCTACTTAAAAAAAAAAACAATATGATCTTTCTTCCTTTTCTTCTAAAGTAAAGTGTTCTTCATTACTCTATAATATCAACAGTTCTGTTTGATAACAAATGCTCTTGTACTTATTTCAATCTTTTTATTTAACTTTCATTTTTTATGTTGACTAATCTGTTGGATTCTAATCCAGATTTTCTGTTGTGTTATAGAAATGTAAGGATATCTGCAACATCATTTAACAAACACTAAGAAATATGACTACCAAGCAAATTAGGCAATGTTTTTACATGGCAAAGGAGTCCATGGGACATCTGACAACAAGGTACCACTGTAATGCTCTCCATTAAATTGTCCCTCATTTATTCATTTAGATTTAATGTTTCTTTCTACTACATAATGGTGAAACTCTAAGCCTTTTCCCTAGCTTGAGACTTCTTCAAGTCCTATACTTGGCTGTGCGTGTGTGTGTGATTTAATCTTCAAATTCAGTTGCAGTTCTATTTGGCTGTTTTCATTTTTTAGATTTTATTTATTTATTTTTATAGAGGGAAAGGGAGGGACAGAAACATCAATGTGTGGTTCTCTCTCATGTACCCCATACTGGAGACCTGGCTGGCAACCCAGATATGTGCCCTAGACTGGGAGTCAAACAAGTATCCCTTTGATTTGCAGGCCAGCACTCAACCACTGAGCCACACCAGCCAGGACTATTTGACTACTTTTAATTTTAATGAAATTTCTTCCTGTGTAGGTATGACACACAACTTCTGAACAGTAAATATTAACAAAATTTTTGCATGTAAAATTACAACATAAAAAGAAAGATTTAGGGCACAAGGAGATGTGTGATAATTTTAACATATATAACTGTATGCGGAAGATGGTATCTATCTGTAGAGAAACAATGTACTTAATCATGCAAAGACTTTTGCTGGTTGGTTGTGGAGTGAAAAGTTAAAAGGGGTAGACCCTACCCTTGTGAAATTTATTAAAAATTTTCCATGAAAGGCAGGTGCTACTGACTGAATTGTGTCCCCCTAAAATTCATATGTTGAAGCCACAACCCCCAATGTGACTGTATCTGCAGATAGGATCCTCAGGAGGTTTGGAAGTTTCTTTTTTTAAGTATATTTCATTGTTTATGCTATTACAGTTGTCCCATTTTATTCTCCCCTTTATTCCTCTCCACCCAGCAACCTCCATGCACCAGCATTCCCACCCTTACAGTTCATGTCCATGGGTCATACATATAAGTTCTTTGGCTTCTCCATTTCCTATACTATTCTTAAAATCCCCCTATTTTGTACCTACCATTTATGCTTCTTATTCCCTGCCCTGTTTCCCCCATTCTCGCCACTCCCTCTCCCCACTGATGACCCTCCATGTGACCTCCATTTCTGTGATTCTGTTCCTGTTCTAGTTGTTTACTTAGTTTGTTTTGGGGTTCAGTTGTTGACAGTTGTGAGCTTGTTGTCATTTTCCTGTTAATAATTTTGATCAACTTATTTTTCTTAGATAAGTCCCTTTAACATTTCATATAATAAGGGCTTGGTGATGATGAACTCCTTTAACTTGACCTTATCTGGGAAGAACTTTACCTGCCCTCCCATTCTAAGTGATAGCTCTGCTGGATAATCTTGGATGTAGGTCCTTGCCTTTCAGGACTTTGAATACTTCTTTCTAGCCCCTTCTTGCCTGCATGGTTTCTTTTGAGAAATCAGCTGATAGTCTTATGGGAACACTTGTAGGTAACGGTCTCCTTTTCTCCTGCTGCCTTTAAATTCTCTCCTAATCTTTCATCTTAGCTAATGTAATCATGATGTGCCTTAGTGTGTGTTTACTTGGGTCTAAATTCTTTGGGACTGTCTGAGCTTCTTGGACTTCCTAGAAGTCTGTCTCCTTTGTCAGATTGGGGAAGTTCTCCTTCATTAAGTTTTCTTTTTTTTTAATTTATTTTTTATACTTATTCAATTACAGTTGTATGCCTTTTCTCCGCTTCCCTCCCCCCACCACGACTGAACCCACCTCCCTCCCCCACCCCCACCATCCCCCCGATTTTGTCCATGTGTCCTTTATAATAGGTCCTGCAATCCCCTCTTCCCACTGTCCCCACCTCACTCCCCCCTGGCCACTGCTAGACAGTTCACCCCCTCAATGTCTCTGGTTATATTTTGTTTGCTTCTTTCTTTTGTTGATTATGTTCCAGTTAAAGGTGAGATCATATGGTATTTGTCCCTCACTTCCTGGCTTATTTCACTTAGCATAATGCTCTCCAGTTTCATCCATGCTGTAGTGAAGGATAGGAGCTCCTTCTTTCTCTCTGCTGCGTAGAATTCCATTGTGTAAATATACCATAGTTTTTGGATCCACTCGTTTGCTGATGGGCACTTAGGTGGCTTCAAGTACTTGGCTATTGTAAATTGTGCTGCTATGAACATTGGGGTGCACAGGTTCTTTTGGATTGGTGTTTCAGTGTTCTTAGGGTATAATCCCAGAAGCGGAATTGCTGGGTCAAAGGGCAGTTCCATTTTTAGTTTTCTGAGGAAATTCCATAGTGTTTTCCACAGTGGCCTCACCAGTCTGCATTCCCACCAACAGTGCACGAGGGTTCCCTTTTCTCCGCATCCTCTCCAACATTTGTTTGTGGATTTGTTTATGCTGGCCACTCTGACTGGTGTGAGATGGTACCTCATTGTGGTTTTCATTTGCATCTGTCTGATGGCTAGTGATGCTGAGCATCTTTTCATATGTCTCTGGGCCCTCTGTATGTCTTCCTTGGAGAAGTGTCTGTTCAAGTCCTTTGCCCACTTTTTAATTGGATTGTTTTCCTGGAGTGGAGTCGTGTGAGTTCTTTATATATTTTGGAGATCAGGCCCTTGTCTGAGGTATCATTGGCAAATATGTTTTCCCATACTGCTGGTTCTCTTTGTAAGTTGGTGCTATTTTCTTTCGCCTTGCAGAAGCTGTTTATTTTGATGAGGTCCCATTTGTTTATTCTTTCCTTTATGTCCCTTGCTTTAGGGGACATGTCTGTGAGGATGTTGCTGTGTGGAATGTCAGAGATTTTCCTGCCAATGTTTTCCTCGAGGACTATTATGGTGTTACAACTTATATTTAAGTCTTTTATCCATCTTGAGTTTATTTTTGTGTGTGGCGTGAGTTGGTGATCAAGTTTCATTTTTTTGCACGTAGCTGTCCAGACCTCCCAACACCATCTGTTGAAGAGGCTGTTTTTGCTCCATTTTATGCTCCTGCCTCCTTTGTCAAATATTAATTGACCGTAAAGACTTGAGTTTACTTCTGGGCTCTCTGTTCTGTTCCATTGGTCTATGTGCCTGTTTTTATGCCACTACCAGGCTGTTTTCATTACAGTGGCCTTGTAATACAGTTTGATATTAGGTATTGTGATCCCTCCTGCTTTGTTCTTCTTTCTCAAAATTGCTGCTGCTATTCGGGGTCGTTTATGGTTCCATATAAATTTATGAAATGTTCATTCTATATCTGTGAAATATGTCATGGGTACTCTAATAGGGATTGCATTGAATCTATAAATTGCTTTGGGTAGTATGGCCATTTTGATGATGTTAATTCTTCCAATCCATGAGCATGGTACATGCTTCCATTTGTTTGTGTCTTCCTTAATTTCTTTCTTCAATGTTGTGTAGTTTTCCGAGTACAGGTCTTTTACCTCCTTGGTTAGGTTTATTCCTAAGTACTTTATTTTTCTTATTGCTATATCAAATGGGATTTTTTTCCTGATTTCTGTTTCTGCAGTTTCATTGTTGGTGTACAGGAATGCCTTTGATTTCTGAGTATTGACTTTGTATCCAGCTGTTTTGCCAAATTCATTTATTAGGTCGAGTAGTTTTTGAGTGGAGTCTATAGGATTTTGCATCTACACTATCGTGTCATCTGCAAACAGTGACAGTTTCATTTCCTCTTTTCAAATTTGGATGACTTTTATTTCTTTTTCTTGTCTGATTGCTGTGGCTAGGACTCCAATACTATGTTGAATAGGAGTGGTGAGAGAGGGCATCCTTGTCTTGTTCCTGATCTTAGTGGGAAAGCTCTAAGTTTTTGTCCTTTGAGTATGATGTTGGCTGTAGGTCTCTCATATACAGCCTTTATTATGTTGAGGAATGCTCCCTCTATTCCCACTTTGCTGAGTGTTCTTATCAGAAATGGGTGCTGTTCCTTATCAAATGCTTTTTCTGCATCTATTGATATGATCATGTGATTTTTGTCTTTGCTGTTGTTGATGTGATGTATTATGTTTATTGACTTCCGGATATTGTACCATCCTTGCAACCCTGGGATGAATCCCACTTGGTCATGGTGGATGATCTTTTTAATGTATTGCTGGATGCAGTTTGCCAATATTTTGTTGAGAATTTTAGCGTCTATGTTCATCAGAGATATTGGCCTGAAGTTTTCTTTCTTCGTTGTGTCTTTGTCTGGTTTGGGGTTTAGAATGATGCTGGCTTCATAAAAAGAGTTTGGGAGTCTTCCATCAGTTTGGATTTTTTCGAATAGTCTGTGGAGGATAGGGGTTAGCTCTTCCTTAAATGCTTTGTAGCATTCTCCTGTGAAACCATCTGGTCCAGGGCTTTTGTGTGTTGGGAGTTTTTTGATGACTGCTTCAATTTCGTCTGCTGTTATTGGTCTGTTCAGGTTTTCTGCTTCTTCTTCATTCAGTTTTGGAAGATTATATTTTTCCAGAAATGTGTTCATTTCAGCTAGGTTTTCAAATTTCTTGGCATACAGTCCTTCGTAGTAATTTCTTACAATCCTTTGTATTTCTATGGTATCAGTTGTACTCTCTCCTCTTTCATTTCTAATTGTGTTTATTTGGATCCTGTCTCTTTTCTTCTTGATAAGCCTACTTAAAGGCTTGTCGATTTTGTTTATCTTTTCAAAGAACCAGCTCCTGGATACATTGATCCTTAGAATTGCGCTTTTAGTCTCTATGTCTTTTAGTTCTGCTCTGATCTTGGTTTTTTCCTTCCTTCTGCTTGCTCTGGGCTGTCTTTGTTGTTGTTCCTCCAGTTCTGTAGGCGTAGGGTTAGGTTGTTTGTTTGAAATGTTTCTATCTTTTTAAGGTAGGCCTGTATTGCTATGAACTTCCCTCTCAGGACTGCCTTTGCTGTGTCCCATAGGTTTTGGGTTGTTGTGAGTTCATTTTCATTTGTTTCCAGAAAATTTTTGATTTCTTCCCTAATCTCGTTCTTGACCCATTCATTGTTTAATAGCATGCTATTCAGTCTCCATGATTTTGTGTGTTTGGTTTTTTTTCCTTAGGGTTTGGGTTCTAGTTTCAGTCCCTTGTGGTCAGATAAAATGCTTGATATGATTCAATTTTCTTGAATTTGTTGAGGCTTGCTTTGTGTCCTATCATGTGGTCTATCTTTGAAAAAGTTCCATGGACACTTGAAAAGAATGTGTAGTTTTCATCTTGGGATGAAAAGCTCTATATATATCAGTTAAGTCCATTTCCTCTAGAGTATTGTTAAGTGACACAATATCCTTGTTGATATTTTGTGTGGAAGACCTGTCCATTTTTGATAGTGGGGTGTTAAAGTCCCCTACTATAATTGTGTTGCTGTCAGTATCTTTCTTGAAGTCCTCCAAGATTTTCTTAATGTATTTGGGTGCTCCTATGTTGGATGCATATATATTTACAATGTTTATGTCTTCTTGGTGGATTCTTCCTTTGAGTATTATGAAGTGACCTTCTGGGTCTCTCTTATGGCCCTTCTTTGGGAATCTATTTTGTCTGATATGAGTATTGCTATCCCGGCTTTTTTTTTCCTGTCCGTTTGCTTGGAAAATTTGTTTCCAGCCTTTCACTTTCAGTCTCTATAAGTCTTTTGTCCTGAGATGGGTCTCTTGTAGGCAGCATATGTGTGGGTCATGTTTTCTTATCCATTCAGCTATTCTATGTCTTTTGATTGGAGCATAATCCATTTACGTTTAAGATTATTATCGATAGGAAGTTACTCATTGCCTTTAATCGTACCTGTGTTCCTCTCTCTTTCTGTTTTCCTTCCTTTCCTTAAAGCAGTCTCTTTAGCATCTCTTGCAGAGCTGGTTTGGTGGAAGTGTATTCTTTTAGACTTCTTTTGTCTGGGAAACTCTTTATTTGGCCTTCTATCTTGATTGAGAGCCTTGCTGGGTTAAGTAGCCTTGGTTGCAGGCCTCTGGTTCTCATTACTTGGAATATTTTTGGCCATTCTCTTCTGGCTTAGAGCGTTTCCATTGAGAAGTCAGTTGCTAACCTTACTGGGGCTCCCTTGTACGTTACTTCCTTTTTTTCCCTTGCTGCTTTTAAGATCCTCTTTTTGTCTTGGAAATTTGCCATTTTAATTATGATGTGTCTTGCAGTGGGTCTATTTGGGTTCCTCTTGGTTGGGACTCTCTGTTTTTCCCAGATTTGGGTGACTTTTTCTCCCCTCAGATTAGGGAAATTTTCCATCATTCCTTTTTCAAACAGGTTTTCTATCCCTTGCTCTTCTTCTTCTCCCTCTGGTATTCCTATTATACAGATATTGTTATGTTTCATGTTGTCCTTCATTTCCCTTATTGCCTCTTTATTCTTTCTGAGTCTCTTTTCCTTTTCTTTCTCTTTCTGCGTGTTTTTTTCTACTTTGTCCTCCAGCTCGCTGATCCGATCTTCTGCTTCATCAAGTCTGCTTTTCATTCCTTCTACTGTGTTCTTCAATTCAGAAATTGTATTCTTCATTTCCTCTTGGCTCTTGCTGATAGTTTCTATTTCCTTTTTCATGTTCATATAGTTTGCAGTGAGTTCATTGTAGTTTCCTTTTAGTTTCTGGTAGTTCTCTTTCAGCTCAGAGAGCTCAGTGAGCTTCCTGATAACCATTGCTTTGAACTCAGTATCTGATAGTTGACTCGCCTCTTTTTCAATTAGCAGTCTTTCTGAGACTTCCTCCTTTCCTTTCATTTGGGAATTGTTTCTTTGTCTTCCCCTTGTTTGTGAGACTCTTCTTGTTGGCCTCTGCTTCTTAAATTGCTCTATTCTGACTCCCTGGGTTTATGGTATGAACTTCTATGGTAGAATGCCAATGGGATTCAGTGGTGCTGTCTCCTTAATCTCCTGTGCTCACTGGTCTTGAGCTTACGTTTATGGGTTTAACACGGTCTAACTCTAGTCTTTTCAGCACTCCAGGTTTTGTTGTCTCACCTGTGGGAAAAAGAGAAAGGGGGAAAGAAAGAAAAAAAAAAAAAAGAAGGGAAGGAGGGAAAAAGGAAATAGAAAAGGAGGAAAGGAAGGACGGAGGGAAGAAGGAATAAAGAAAGACTGGAGGCAAGATAAGGAGGAATTTTAACCAAAATTAAAACATAGAAATAGATAAAAGTAGGCAGGAAGAAGACATAAAAAAGGTAAAGGATGGGAGGAAGAAGGAATGAAAAAAAAAAGAAAGGAAGAAGGAATTCAGGGGGAAAGGAGGAAAGGAAAAAAAAAATCTTCTGCTGGCTTTAAACAGGTCAGGTTAGTTCTGCTGGTCGTCCTGTCTGTGCAACGGGAGGGGGTGGTCGGAAGGATTCATTTCACTTTTCTCCCTTCCTGGGCCACACTCTTCGCTGTTGTTCAGCCTGCAGTCTCCACTAGCCCTGCAGCTCCCCTCTGCTGGGTGTTCTGCCTTTGTCCTAGAGAGCTAGTAGGCCCTGCAGGGCTCTGTGAGCAGGTGTTAGGTAGGCGTTGTAGGTGTGGTCCCTGGCAGGCAATCAGGCCGTTGATCAGCCAGTCCAGCAGCTTTGTGCTTGGGGAGCTTGCAGCCGCAGCTGGCTGGCTAGTGCCTTGGAAGCGCGCAGCCGATCCAGCGGCTCTGTGATGGGGAGGCCGATCCAGCCGCCCTGGGCTTGGGTCTCTCGGGCGGGCGGGGCCGCCCTGGGACTGAATCATGCGGCACTCAGTCCGAGGTTTTGGGCCTGTGGCTGGAGCAGCTAGCCTCTGCTTCAGAAGCTCTCCCACCTGAGGTTTCAGGTGTGGGCGCCCCTCTGGGGTTTCATGTGTGGGCCCCCAGTTCGCTAATCTGCGTGCACACAACCGGGCCTCAGGTGAGCGCTGGGGCTCTGGGGCTGCTTATCCCGCGCTTGCAGTCCAGGGGCGGAGGGGGGAGGGGCGTCAGGGGCGCGGCTGCTGCAGAGAGTTCTCTAACTAGCCCCTGAGTGCCTCTATTTTCTTTTTCTTTTTGAGAAATTCTTCCTATTCAAGCCCCCCTGGTCTAAACAAGCACCTGGCTGCTCACAGCTCAGCCTGGCCCTCTCCCAAGACTCCTGCAGCAGCCCCTGAGCCTGGGCTGGTGCTTCTGCTGCCCTTGTCCTGCGCAGGTCCTGGGTCCCCGGGACCTTATTTTCCTTAAGTGCTCTTCTTACCGTCAGATCTTTCAGTGTCCTCTATCTTTGGTCTCTGATCTTCATATATGCTGGAATACTGTTGGCTGTTCGCTCTGCTCCTCAGATCAGCTAGGTATTTCCCTGGCGTTGAGGGGAAGTGGATTCCGCTCCCACCTATGTTGCCGCCATCTTCCCAACCCTCCTTCATTATGTTTTCAAGTAAGTTTTCAATTTCTTGCTCTTCCTCTTCTCCTTCTGGCACCCCTATGATTCAGATGTTGGAATGTTTAAAGTTGTCCTGGAGGTTCCTAAGCCTCTCCCCATATTTTTGAGTTCTTGTTTCTTCATTCTGTTCTGGTTGAATGTTTATTTCTTCCTTCTGTTTCAAATTAGTGATTTGAGTCCTGGTTTCCTTCCCTTCACTGTTGGTTCCCTATACATTTTCCTTTATTTCACTTTGCATAACCTTTACTTTTTCCTCTGTTTTGTGACCATACTCTACCATTTCTGTGAGCATGCTGATTACCAGTGTTTTGAACTCTGCATCTGATAGGTTGGCTACCTCTTCATCACTTAGTTCTATTTTTGACGTTTTGATCTCCTCTTTTATTTTGGCCATATTTCTTTGTCTGGGCTCATCTGTTACATTTAAGGGGCAGAGCCTTAGGTATTCACCAGTGCAGGGCAACCCATTTCACTGTGTTGTGGCACTGTATGTGGGGGAGGGATCAGAGAGGGAACAATGCCACTTGCTCAGCTCTTGGCCAGCTTTCAGCCACTTCCCCTGCTACCCACAATCAATTTGGGCCCTTCTGGTGCTGATTCCCAGATGGGAGGTTTTGTGTACATTCTAGGCCCTTCTGGGTCTCTCTGAAGAACTCTCCTGTGAGGGTGGGAGTTTCTCCCACCACTGAAACCTCCACAGGTTTTTCCAGCCAGAAGTTTTGAGGCTTTCTTTCACTCTGCTGTAACTCTAGGTTGCATGGTCTGTCTTGCTCCCCAGTTGTTCCTTCCAGTTTATCTGCAAGCAAATGTGGAACCTCCTGGTCCGCCAACCACCACCTAATCTGCCTAGTCCTCCAGCTGCCACCTTGCCATGTGTATTCTCCACCCCTGGCTGCTCATCTCCACCCTTCCTATTGGTCTGAGTGAATGTTTTTTCTTTAACTCCTTGGTTGTCAGACTTCCACACAGTTCAATTTTCTGGCAGTTCTTGTTGTTATTGTTTGTAAATTTGTTGTTGTCTTTCCTTTGGTTGTACGAGGAGGCAAAGTTTATCTATCTATGTATGCCTCCATCTTGTCCAGAAGTGAGGTTTGTAAGTCACAATGTGTTCATAAAGTTGTGTCATAATACAATAGGATTATGTCTTTAGAAGAAGAGGGAGAGATAAGGGGAAAGAGAGAGGGAGAGAGAAAGAGAAGGGAGAGAGAGAAAGAAAGAAAGAAAAAGACAGTGCATGCTAGAGCTCTTTGTTGTGTGAGATCACAGTAAGCATGGAGTAATCAGATAGCCCGATGCTCTCACCTGAACCCAACCGTACTAGAATCTTGATCTCAGACTTCCAGTCTCCAAAACTGTGAAGAACTAAATTTCTGTGGTTTATGTCATTTAGTCCATGGTGTTTTGTTACAGGAGCTTGAGCTTACTGATACAGCAGTAAGTAAAACTAAGAAGTAAGTTTTACTTACTTCACAGCTAAGTAAAGCCAAGGCAGGCTGCACTTATGTCCAAAGGAGACCTGGAGGCACATCACAGATAAGAATTCTGACATGGGAACACATGGACCAGAGTCAGGGAGAAAAAAGAACCTGCCTTTGTAGTGAGCCTTTAAAAATATCAATTTTCTAGGAGCACATATCGTAAAGAAGAAAGTTTCCTTTGGATTAACTTGAATAAAGACACAAAGCATAAAGTGTGGAAAGAGCATAGTGGTGACAATGGCATAGGGTATGTATGTAGGGGATAAAAGGCAAGGAGAGGATGTAAGATAAGATGACATGGGAGAGGAGATAAATGTATAACAACCTCTTCTTACCTGACAATGTAGAATCAATTTAAAAATAAGATAAAAATTAAGACAGATGAAGAAAAAAATCATCATATTTTTTATTGGTAAGGCTGATAACAGATTGTGGGACTCTTATCTTTAGGTTAAAACCTTGCCTTCTCTCAGCTTTTAGTGTGTCTAGCTGTCAGTAGTATTTTTTTCCACCATGGCTTCTTCCAAGGTGGTGAAACAGTCACTGCTTTACCTTCTACCTGTGCCTCACCTCCTCCGTGAAGTCTCAGCATGCCAGTGACTGAGGCCTGTTTACTCTTGCTTGAGGTCAGATTAGACAAGATCTTGAAAGCCTTTCCTGTGGTTAAGAAAATCACAGGTGATAAAGGCTAAGAAGTATTTGTCCAGGCCATTTTAGTTAAAAGATAATCATACTACAGTAAAAACTAGTCACAATGCACAATATGGAATGCTACAAATGCCCAGAGTCCTAACCCTCTAAGCCCAGCCCACCAAAACCAAGACATGCTAGAATTCTTTTGCACCCCTCAAAAATTTTATTCTTGTTTATTTATTTTTCAAGATCCCACCTACCCAGTGCAGCAGATGTTAGGGTTTTGAGGAGGTCAATATATGCAGTCCTCTTGAAATCTATGCCAAGGAAGAAAAAAAGTAAGTTATACTGAATTATCACTAGGAATGTGACATATGCAGGCAACTAGTTATATGAATACTCCAGCCCTGAATTAGAATTTCACCTTCCAGTTGTCAAGAGCTGACCTGCAGAGGCCTGGATCCCCTGGTGTTGCAGTATCCCATGAAGACAACACATCCAAATGAAGGTAGCAGTCAGGCCTTGCATCCCTTATTGCACTAGGATCAAGTGACAGGCCGACCAGAGGTCAGTGGCACCCCCCAGGGTCCCATTCTTCTCTCTGGAGCCCTGCTGGGTATACTGGGACAGACGGAGACCCTTTCACTGCCAGGAGTCCAAAACATCTTATGGACTCAGGGACCAGAAAGAAAGAAGAAGAAAGTCTAAGAATAGGAAAGAGCTGAATATGAAGACAGCGTGGAGAAAAGGATATGGTATGGGGAGGACAGATTCCTCCAGGAAGCCTGCCAGAAAAAGCCTTTGGGAAAATGATTGGGAGGTGGGCCAGAGTCTGAAGGGCCTTTTTAGACCATTTTAAGCAGCTTGGTTTTTCTCTCAGAGAATGAGTTCATAGTTATATTGAGCAGATAGGTGACATGATCTGACCTCTGATTTCAAAGGCTCTCTCTGGATGCATTAGGTTATTGAAGGAAGAATAAAATGAAAAGCAGGGAGACTGGCTGGACGCTGACTGGGGAAGACTTGGGGCAACTTGGACCAGCACCAGAAAGAACATGTTGAGGAGAAAGGGTGGGGCCCCCAATGTCTCTCAAATGGACAGCAGTGAGGTTTTGTGATGGTTGAATGTAGGGTGTGAATGAAAAAGAAAAGAAAATACCACCCTCAGGTCCTGGACCTGAGCAACTATAAAATCGAATATAGTAATTCCTGAGATGAGGAAGACTCTGAGAGTGGTGATGGGTCATAGAGAATAAATCAAATGCTAAATTTTGAATAATTATTCACCATTATTATTTAAATTATATTAAAATATATTCATTTTAAAATATTTTCCCAACTGATACATTTCATTAAAAATTATAATTCATGTTTGCAAATGCATCTGTAAGGTCAGAGGCTTTGTGAAAATAAGGGCAATTTTTCAAGCCACTTGCCACATTTTTAAGAGCAGATCATTTTACTTTCAGTTGTGAAGAAGAGCACATTTTCAATTTAGGATTTTGTCCCTGGGGATTTCATGACATATATATATATATATATATATATTAATATATTATATATTATTATATTAAGGCCGTTTTTTCAAAAACTTGTAAGTGTGAATATATGATCTCGAAATATAAACCACCTGTTATCCTATAATAAATCCTAATACTTTTCTATAAATTTATCTTTAAAGAACCAAATTAAGTCACCATGCATCTACTTGCAGTGGAGATACTGACAGTTTATGGAGAAAGTATTCAAAGTTGTTAAATTCTTTTGATTTTGTCTATAATTGTAACTGATAATCTCATTCAAAATGAACATTGGTTTTAATTGAGGTCATTTCAAATAGTGACTTGTTTGAAATAATTATTAAACTATCTTTGAATATGAAAGGCATTGCAAGAATGTACATAAAAACAACACTATTTTTAAAGTGGTCATTTTTTTAAGGAGTGGAGAAAACTCAAACAAATGAAATATATTCAGAGACAGTTATTTCCCTGACCCAGATTTAAAAAATATCTTCCTCCATATTGTGTGATTTGTGCAAATTCATTTCACATTTACTGATTTTTCATTCCAATATTTAAAGACTTTCCTATACTCTGGATTTTCAGGAAGAAACTATATTTAAATTGTATAAAGCCATAAAAAAAGAAATGTGAAATTACCAGACCTATTCCCTTTAATCTCATTTCCTTGACAAATTAACATCATCAAAAAGCCTTCAATGCTGTAATATTTAATACAAGTTTAAATATTAAGTATGTTCCACATTTAATAATGATTATTAATCTGATAACTTCCAATATCTGCCTATTTACATTTTAAGAAGTTGCTAAATAAAGCCTGTTACCAAATTTTACTTGTAGCCAGTATATGGGAATAAATAAGGCCTTCTTCAAAAACTAAGAAGTAATTACTCTACCATTATTTTTAAAGAAACTCATATCACTTTTAGAGAGTTAATGTTGAGATGGTCCAGAGAAGAGTCTTTCCATGAAAGACTACTCTGAGGTCATGATACTCTTTGACAAAACTGAATACATTCATATATTTAAAGAAAGAATGAGTAAAACAGAGAGGTTGATAAGCTATGGAAAACTTGACAAAGGAGAGCAGAAGAGTCATTGGCATACCCATCCATCCAGTACTCTGGGCACTTTACCTAAGGGGCTTCAGGTATTTCGTTTCCATTGGTAAAACCATTCCCCAATGTGAGATAAAACCAAAGGGTTGTCTTTCTTGCTTTCTCGAAACCCATTCATCTTAATTACATGTTACAGGTTTTCTATGTATGCTTTCTTATGGTAAATGAATCAACTGATTTATTAAAATATGTTGAAATAACTCAAAACAAAAAGGAAGATCTTCTTGAATCCAACAATAGATTTCCTCCTTACTCAGAATAGGTCTAAAATTCTTTCAGAAGTTTCAATGCCTTTTATGGTCTGCATACTCTTCCCAAACCCACATACCACCCATCTCTGACTTCATCTCCTAAGATATTTTTCTCATTCTGTTCAGTCCTTAGCTGGTCAAAAACGCCTCTCTCCCTCAGGTCCTTCACATGTGATGTTCCATAGATAGTGACATAACTCATTCTTTCAGTCCACTGTTCAGAGAAGCATCCCTAACTACTCTAACAGGTCTTCTTCTGGTCACTCTTTAACCCCTTAATTTTATTTTTTTTTCTTCAGAACCCTTAACACTACTTAATATATAATGTATATAGTTTTGCATTATTTTTCTTTCTCTCTTTCTTTTGATTGTTCAAATATCTAACTTCATTTTCTATCTTCAAGTATTGGAAACTATTTTTTTCTTTTTTTAATTTAATTTAATTTTTTAATTTTTATTCAGTTATAATTGTCTGCATTTTCTCCCCATCCCTCCACCCCATCCCAGCCAGTCCTACCTCCCTCCCCCACCTCTACCCTCCCCCTTGATTTTGTCCTTGTGTCCTTTATAGTAGCTCCTATAGACCCCTCTCTCCACTATTTTTTTCATTTCCAGTATACAAGGTCTGTCTGGGAAAATTCCAACCATTGTTAATATAATGAGAACAGTTTATGTGACATCAATGTAACCTAGAGCCAAGGAGAGTGGATTGGAATGTACATGCGTGAATAAAGGCAACTTCACTGTACTAATTAGTGGGGCTGGTAGATGTTGTTGAGTGAGCATGTTTACTGTGTGGCCATTGCTTTCAAAATGTCTAAGTAGAGCAATGAATCTGCATCAAATTTTACATTAAGTTTGAACATTCCTCCACGGAAACTACTCAGATAATTCAAAAGGCTGCAGCTATGGGCAACTGGTGATCAGCAGCCTCAACAAGACAATGTGCCTGCTCACAGTCTCAGGCTTAGTCTTTTGGTGAAACATCAAATCACTCAGGTGACTCAGGCCCTCTACAGCCCAGATTTCGTGCCCTGGGACATCTGACTCTTCCCAAAATTAAAATCACCTTTGCAAAGGAGGAGATTTCAGACCATAGCAATCAGGAGAACTGTGTTAGGTCCCGAGGTACCTCCTTTGAAGGGGACTGAGGCATCATTATCCTATGTACACTGTTATCTTGTATTTTCTTCAATAAATGTTTCTATTTTTCATAGTACATGGCTGGATACTTTCTAGACATGCCTTGTAATCTTGGATATTACGTTGTCATGTATAATTGGATACTCATATTTATTATTTTCTTCCCTGAGACAGTATCACACTGCCTTCGTTTCTAGAGATTTTGCTTAAACCTTGACATCTGTTATGTGAAGTACCACAACTTGTCTTCAAAATTTTCTTATCCTGGCTCTTTAAATATTTATATCTAATTAAGAATCAGCTTGTCAAGTTCCATGAGAATAATATGTGGATATATGTGTATTCCCAGAAGTGGGGTTGCTGGGTCATACAGCAGTTCAATTTTTATTTTTTGAGTTTTCCATGGTAACTGCAGCAGTCTGCATTCCCACGAACAGTACAGGAGGGTTCTCTCTACTCCACATCCTTGCCAACACTTGTCCTTTGTTGATATGTTGATGGTAGCCATTCCGGTAGGTGTGACGTGATATCTCACTGTAGTTTTAATTTGCATCTGTCTGATGATTAGTAATGTTGAGTATTATTTCATATGTCTATGGCCAGTTATATTTCCTATCCAGAGAAGTGTCTATTTAGGCCCTTTTCCCTTTTTTAAAATTGGATTATTTGTCTTTGTGGTATTGAGATGTATAAATTCTTTATATATTTTGGAAATTAACTCTTTATTGGGTGTATCATTGGTGAATATGTTCTCTCATAAAGTGGGTTCCCATTTCATTTTGTTGATGGTTTCTTTTGCTGTGCAGAAGTTTTTAGTTTGATATAGTCCCACTTGTTTATTTTTTTCCTTTGTTTCCTTTGCCCTAGGAGGTATATCAGCAAAAATATTGCTACATGAGATGTCTGAGATTTTACTGCTTTTTTTTTTTTTTCTGGTAGACTTTAATTGTTTTGTGAATAAGTAGATTTTTTCTTTTAATTACTGAACAATTGCTTTATGCATCTATTATAATTAATTTTACCTTTAAACTATAAATGTAATAAATTGCTTTATGCATTTTCTAATGTTGAACTAGCCTGGCATTCATAGAATAACCAACTTGGTGTTGCTGTTGTGTGTCTAGATTTGGTTTGCCAATATTTTTTTTAAGATGTTTCCATCTTTTCTATAAGAGAGATTAGCCTGTAATAATTAATTTTCATATCATTATTTTCTGGTTTTGTCAGCAAGGTTAAACTCATGCCATAGAATATAGTTTTAAAAACTTTCCTTCCCAAATGAAAAAGTGTTTTATTGTTTTTGTCATTGTTTTTGCTATAGCTATTTACTTTTTATTATCTTATAGACAAGGGAAAGATAGAAATTATCTGGTATATTTAGCATGTGTTTAAACAGCTCCTCATGCTTTCTTTGGGGGCAATTTTCTAATGTAATTTTTGACTATTCATTCAATTTCTTTAATAATTATGTAGACCAAACTTTGTAGCAGAAATCCTGTAATCCAAAATAGTATGTGTTTTCCTGTTGGCAATATTATATAGAATAAAATATGTGTACTATATTATGTAGGGAAATTTTAAAAACACAATTTCAAAACAAACCATGTTCCTAAGAATTTTGGATAAGAAATTGTAGGCTTCTATTTGAATTTCAATTCCTTCTTAAATCAATTTTTCTATACTTTTTCAAAAATTTATCTGTTGTTTATGTTTTTAAAATTAGTGCCATCACATTGTTCATATATTTACTCATAATTTTAAAATCTCTGCTATGTCTCTTTGTCCAGACTTTATTTCTAGTATGTTTTTATATATATTATTTTAGTCTCTTTAGTGTTGCCAGATGTTAACTGTACTCATGTTGAAAACAAATTTAACTTTTTTTATTCTTCTTATTTCATCACAGTTTTCAAATTAACTTCTTCTCTGTATATTTATTATTTTTCTCACTCAATTTTATTTGTATTATACTGTTTTTAAAGTTTCATATATTAGATGCTTACATTATAATTTATTAGGCCTTCTTCTTTAATGAAAATGTTTATGTTTACTTTTTACTACATACTATCAGCTTTGCTTGGAATGATTTTTATTCTCACTAGTGCTGAGTATTTCCTAAACCCTAGCAATGACTCTAACTTGACTACTAATTATTTAGAATTATTTTTATATATGTTTTAGTGTTATTTTTAAATTTCTAACTTAATTTTACTTTTGAAAGAAGATAAATCCTCTGTTTTCAACTTTTTGAAATTTTCTGCACTTTGCTACCTCTGGTTCAAAATTCCATTTAGTATTATGAACATATTACTCTAGGGAGATATTAATTTCCTAATATTGAAAGTTAACTTTTTATCATCAAAATTCTGAGCTTTAGTTCCCTTATATGTTAAATGATGATAAAAATATCAACATTGAGTAGACAAGAAATGAGGTATATGAAGACTTATTACAGTTCCCTGCCAATAGCGGATGTTTAAAAATAGCAGCTAAATAACTTGCCTCATTATTGGATGCATATACAGTGTGGGGAAAAATTGGTTTCCAGTTGTTTGTATGGAAAATAATGCAGTAATTAATAAATAATAACATAAGAATAAACTGTGTTTTCCATACTCACAACTATTAATCTACTTTTGCCCCATCCTGTATATATGTCTTATGTACTTGATTGCATTAAAGATTTCTGAGAGGAG
The DNA here is from genome assembly GCF_022682495.2 of Desmodus rotundus. Lineage (NCBI taxonomy): Eukaryota > Metazoa > Chordata > Mammalia > Chiroptera > Phyllostomidae > Desmodus > Desmodus rotundus. The sequence continues at coordinate 63,430,071 of NC_071394.1, forward strand.
TGAGTCTAGTGATTTTTTGTATCCAACACAGTGTCTTCTAATAAAATCATGCTACTTATGATTGGTTAATCAATTAACAGCATGATTAACTCTAAGTCAATCTTTTGAAATTTTCTATAATTTTTATTCACATTTTCACTATTAATATTAAACATAAAAGAAAATCACACAATGATGAATAATGGTTGGTCAATACAATAATGTTGAATTGATTCTACACTATTTTGTATATGGAGATTTCCTGAAAAAGTAGTTAAAACAATGTGAAGAAATATGAAGGGTGAACCTCAATACAAGAGGCCCTAGATAGCTGGACACATGCACACACACATACACACATCTAGCCTTCAGATTTCAGTAATTTTTTTAATAGACCAAATTTCAGTAAGGTCTATTCCACACAGTTAGTCTTTTAGAAGAATGTGGGAGTAGAGGACATAATTTCCTTTGTCACCTAGTTAGATAGAAGATAGCAAATTATCAGAGCAAATGTACAATGATCAATGTTCCAGGTAGGTCACCAGAAATAAAGAAAAAGAAACCTCAGAGGGATTTGGGGGAGAGATTGAAAGGCATGGGACATGGAAAAGTAGATGCAAATGGAAGATTTGTGACAGATATGATTGATGCTTCCTTCTCAAATATACCACAAAGAATCACTCTTGAAGAAGAGATTGACCCTTAGGTCACTCAGCAAGATGCACTCACTCTATTTCTCCAGGCAGGCTGATTGTCCCCCTGATGGAGCAAATTAAATTGCACATGTACTATCTCTTCCCCAGTTATTTAAACCAACGTATGTGCTTCTTTTCAGTCTCATTTGCAAGCCTCTCTATCTGTCCATTAATCATTACTTCTCCCAGTAGTTCATTTCTCTTACTTACTAAAGATGTTTAACCTAGCTCTCAGCTCCAATATCTTGGGTGACTCCAGTGTTGATACCCACGTCCAATCCAACATCTGACCCAACATCTGACCCATCTTGTGCTTAGTTGATTCCAATCTCCTTCTCTTCCATTCCACCTTATTGACTCAATCTTTGCCATCTCTACCCCACCAAAAGTCCTGACTTGAGTATTTTCTCTGATCATAACCTGGCTTCCTCCACACCCCTTATTTAATTATTTTCACTGTACCTGTTCAATTAAATATTTTGAAAAATAGTAGGTGCAGCTCTTTTCCTCCATGATCCTTCATACCTATTTTTAGGAACTCTTTTCACTTTTAGCGCTCTTTTCTAAATGTGTCTTAAATCTGTCCATAATTCTAGTCCTCCAAACTATCATAATCTCTTTCCTGGAGTATTATAGAGGATACAACAGCCTCTTAGCACTCACTGTGGTTCCCTTCCAATCTGCAGCCAAACTGATATTTTTATAAAGTTCATCTATTCCCTTATCCCTCCCCCATTGACCTTAAAACTATTTACATTATTTTTAAGATAAAGAGCTAAATCTCTAAATGCTAGGAAGGCATATCCAAATCTTTTACCTCCCTACTTCTTCTGACCCACTAGGCTTCCTTTAGTTCTTAGAAAGCCCCATGCTCCCACATGACTAAGAATCTGAGATCCTGCTGCAGCCCTTCCACCAAAACTTCCACCTAGCACTGCCTCTCCAGTTAACTCCTCCTGTCCTTTCCAAATAACTCTTGGTCTCTTATCCAAAAGAGATCCATCTAGGGACAATAATATACATAAGAAATTTCTTTGATATACATTTAAGGAAAATTTTTACTACTTTCTTTGGTTAAGTAGAGTTGCCTAAAAAAAAGTTTTAGTTAACTAAACAAAAATGATCACTTAGAGAGCAGAACACTATCAAGAAATACATAATACTAAACAGAACAATAAATTTCTGGTAGCATCAAATATTTTACATATATTTTTTCAAAAACATGTTAAAATGCTAATTTGGTATATTTGCCAAGAGAGATAATTAATGTTGAATAATCAATATAATAGAAAAGCCTCAAAAAAGCCATGCTAGAGTTGCAAATAGTTTGCAATTATACAATTACAGCAGATGAAAGTACAATAATCAAACAAATTTAGCCTTGTGTTTATAACAGATTGGTTTAGAAAATGAATGGAAGTTTGGGTTTTTCCTTTACTATAGCCATGTTAAGCATTAGACATGGAGAGGTCAAATCAGTAGACATCTGTTAAAGAGACAAAGCAGGATAAGGACTAATAAATATCTTTGGATTTGGCAAATAGTTTTGGAAAGAAAAAAAATCCTGAAGAGTAAGTTACAGCCCAGGGTGCTAAGGGGTGAAACAAAATGGAGGATGACCAAGTCAAGATAAGAATGCCAAAAGTTATTGCGAAGGGCATGATTCTAGGGAGAAGAACATCAAAAGACAAGATTAGAATGGGATAAAAGGGGTCTTCTTCCTTCTTCCAGATGAGCTCAAGGAACATGAGTCACTAAAGAGACTGCACAAATCTCCCTCCACTGTGCTCTCCCTGCATCCAACCTACTCCACACACTGATGAACTGAACTGAGAATCAGAACACATGTAAATGAAAAGAAAGAAATATTTTAGGATATCTCAGGAAAAACCAAAAGTTTAAAAACTGTGGAGATATAATCAAACTGTCAGTTTCTGGAGTATTATAATGTATCTGATTTTGTGTTTTTTAAGACTGCAATTCCTTTAAAATAATGTAGAGAAAAAATTGATTATGTGAGTATTAATTATTAACAGATATTTGCTGAGCAGCTACTATGAACTTGGCATTGTCAAATACTATATAATAGAAGAATACATTTTATAAATTCCTGTCTTCACAGACAAGAGCAAAAGTATAAGATTATTTCTACTACAGAAGAATTTAATGCACTCTAGATTAAGGATAAGCAATTTTATGGGCTCACAATAAACCTGATTAATTTGCAAAATGATAAAATGTTCAAGTTGCATATTAATATGAAAGATTGAACAGAATTAAATTTAAAATAACTTGTAAAACTTCCTCAACTACTTAATGACACAAACTCTTCATAAATATTTCTTGGCTTATCACTACTTTATTTAGGGAAAACCTTCAGTTTACAACAACAGAAACAAAGAAAAATGCACAGAATGCTTTGGAATATGGTCTCAGTAATTGAAATGAATGCAATTAGTTCTAATTCAATCAGAATATAATATTTAATGCTTTTATCAAATGCAAGGATCATTTGGCAATACCCAGAAAATGCAAGTCACTGAAGAATCTGCAACATATAGCTAATAGCAGTGAAAATATCTTAAGACCAATAACAGTATTTCATTCCACATACCTAATACCTTAAATGTAAACAAGGAAAAAAGATAAATCAAGTAAAAAGCACAGTGCTATTTTTTTCTATTCTATACCATATATTTATTTACAAGAGATCATTTTTGTGGACCATAATTACCTTTAGACATAAGCACTTCTGAGAGTGAGATGAGAGTCAAAATTGCTAACTGAATTTCATAAAATATGGTACAGAACAACAGTCAAGCAATTTTATATAAATCAGAGTGCCACAAAAATAAAATTACCCTCCCATTGCTCAAAACAGACTCACATTTCATTTAACAAATGCAAAAATAATTTTCTGCAGTTTTTTAAAAATTTAATTTAATGTAATTTAATGTCAGTTGATGTATTAGATAAAATCTATAGGTTTCTCCAATCATGTGGTCTCTGTTTAATTCAATATTACAACTTATCTGTTACCTAAAAATGCACAGGGTCTTTCTTAAAGGATTTCTCAGACTGACCTATTCCTTGCGATTTAGAGAACACAATTAGTTTGTTACATTTACATATCATAGCATTACTGTAGATAGTTAGAGATAATTATTAATAAGGAAGGAAGCAAAGGGAATTGGACATTGTTGAGCCCAATGGGCTGGGGAGCATGGGCCTGTTTGCTTAGCCAGAAAGCTACAGCTTCACACACTCCAGGGGATCACAGTGCTGTCCTGCCAAGTATTATCATCTCTTCCATACCCCCTCTGGTACCAAATAGTTGAGGGTAGCAGATGGAGGTATGCACATGTGCAATAGAAGTCAAAGTGCTGCAGGGGGAGATGTTTACCATAGAGACCTGTCAGTCTAACCTGGGAAAGATATCGATTGGCTAGGGGATGGACCCCTCAGAAGCCCATGGAAGCTTGGGAAGTTGACTGGTTATTTTGAAAAAGCTCCTGGTCCTTCCCAAACCCAAAATAATAAATTCCCAGGGAACAAAAAAGAGCTCTCTTTTGGTGACCCATGCTCACCCCATGTGTGCATGCTCTCATACATTCTCACCATAACCATGTGTCCCTAGCAGCTATGTGGCTGGCCACTGCATGGCTTATGCTCCAAAGACTCCAAATGCATGATCCAGGGGGAAGCCTGGATACTGTAGTACAGCAGTGAGTTGTAGCTAGGAACACAAGTGAAGCTAGTCAGATGGTGAGAAAGGTTGGACTGGGCTAAGCTATAATATGGCAGAAAATCTCTGGACACTGGCTTTTGTTTTGGACTTGCTGAAGAAACAGTTGGGTTTTTTCCATGGTAGGATGGTTGGAGATAGTACGCAGGGCCATTCTTCTACTTCCACCTGAAAAGGTCTTGCCACACCACAATCTTCCATGCACAGGTCTGTGAAATGCTTTTCTTGGAATCCCATTAAAGAGTCCCCCTTCTATTGGCAACAATGGGACATTTCTAGTTGATTCAAAATGTGACATATGATAGAGCAATCCAGCTAAGACCAATGATAATACCCAGTGTGATGGTTAAATACCTAGATATTGATTATCTAAAGTAAGTGTAAATAACTAAGGTAATAAGGGTAACTGAGATACCTAAAATAATTGATGATACAAGATAACTTTGCATTCTTCCCAAGTGGTTCCTCTCCCATTATCTCAGACTACACAAATTTACCTAAAATACAACTCATGTCTCCCTTATCACAACACTGTCCTCCATATTCTGATGCATGATACTTTAATAATGATGGGTAATTAATTTTTTGGCTCATATCATTTATACTGTAATATGCTTTTTTGATTTGCTTCTGTATACTAGCTCTTGTTGGCAGTGGGCTTATAACATTGAGCAAAACAGACATAAATTCCTATCTTCATGTTGTTTATATTTTAGTGGAAAGACAAATATTAAACAACCTAATTAAATAGATTTAGCTTATATTAAATACTGAGAGGTGTTATGAAAGAAAACAAAATCTGAAAGAGGATTAGAAAGTGTTGGAAGGGGAACCACCATCTGCCAGTTTTGATAAGATTACAGAAACCCCAAAAGAAGAGTGACATATGAGCAAAGACCTCACAGAAGTGAGGAACAAGCTGTGCAGACTATTGAGTCCAAAGGTGTTCCAAAAGGCAACAACAATTGCATCCATTTGGGTTGGGATCATATCTCTCCTGTTCAAAGAACAGCAAGAAGGACCTGAGCTCATATGACCTGAGCAGAAAGAAATAAGGTCAGACAGCAAAAGTCATGGAGACCAGGTATGAACTTTTAGATGGAGGTAAGAATGTAATTAAACACGATCAATCCAGTTGCTGCATTCAGAAGTAGTGTGAATAGGGAAATTAAAAGACAGAAAAGCTCTGACTTATAGAATCTCAGATGAATTTTATTGGATTCATGATTTGTTGAGCACTTATTGACTTAATTATCTCAACACTCAATTAGTATTTAATTATTGCTTTATATTCATTACTTGGTTAATACCACTAAAATTTTAAGTGTATAATTATCAATATAAGAAACATTCAAACCTGTTGTAACAGAGGAGGTCGAGTGCAGGGATTGGGACTGCTTGTTCGGATAAGCTGAAAAAAAAAGAAGAACACAAGGAGGGTGGAGCAGACATAGCCTTTATTACTCACATTACAGGGAGCACTGCAATGAAGGTGGCAGATCAGGGAAGCAGGACCACGCCTTCCTAAGTCCAGGACTTGTTTTAAGGGGTCCCAGACAAAGAAGACACGTGTCTTCTGAGCATGACTCTAAACTACATTATCTCAGTGTATATGTGTAAAGAGAAAAGGTGAAGAAGTGGTCACACAGGATAAGAAATCACTCATAAAAGGAGATAAGAAGGGAATCACAATCCATTTCCAAAGCAATACACATTCCTTCTGGACCAGGGGCCCTCCAACCAGCCTTCTGTTATGGGGGTTGGAAGAACCATGTCTAACATGACCCCACACCTACAGAGAAATGTTATGAGTTTATTTGAACCAAAATGACAATTGCCAGGAAACAAAACCTCAATGGATTGAGAAAATGCTCTGAAAAGTGGCAGGTATACATCTTATTTTATACATTATAATCAAAAGAGAAGGCATAAGTGGATTACATTAAATCCACTGGTGATAGATTAGGAAGGTATGAGAAAGCAAAGGGAGGAAACCTTTGGGACTGGATAAAAAGTAAAATGATAGACACATGCTTCTTTTACGTAGGTGGTTACAGAATGCTTAACAGTCAACATTAACAGGATAATAATAACAATGAGGGGATTTGTAGTACAGTTGTGTTTTGAGGGGTCTGGAGAAAGGAAATTACTTCATTATTGCAAAGTCATGTTTATCAGGTATGGTATCCTAAATGCAAACAAACAAGTTCATTTAAGGTGAAGATGGAACTTTGTTAGTGTAAAATACTGCTATAGGACATGACTACCCACCATGAAGTGCTTTTAATTAAAAAGTTTTAATTTTAGATCATCATATATGGTTACTTTAAGTCTCCTAGTTTGTAAGACTGCCACACAGGCCTCCCCTGAGCTTGCAGGTTTAGTATGTGGCCCCTTTTCATTCACATAATAATATTAAAGGGGAGAAAAATCTCACACCCAGAATATACTTTTAGGGTATGTGGATTATCTTGAGATAGTTATTTTTAAGAACAGCATGTAACAAGGTGCAGCTAGGGGAACCCCAAACAAGGATTTGTAATGGAGTCAAGAACTCAGGGTGTCCAGGAAATATTAAAAATATGGGATGTCCTCACGCCCACAGGTCTGAACTGGGGGATGGGGCAGATGGAGCAGAGCCATTGACAGTTGTTTTGCATAGCAACAATTTTGCAAATAACCTCAGGCATGGTCATTTAACATATCTATAAATTTCAACTGGTTTCATGGATATGTTAAATAGCTGTGGCCATGCTTTGAGCCAGAAGGATGGGAGTGACTTCCACCCAGGATGTAACTGTGAGGCAACTTCCCCTGGTTACAGCACCTGTGTGAGAGCGTGGAGATGAGTGGCTCTACGCCATGGGACCATGCCTGCCGAGACTTACTATGGCAGCGAAGGAAGGCTGAAAAAAATACAGGAATTCTGGCAGGTGTAAATGATTGTGTGAGGAGTCAGAAATGGGGCTGCAGAAGATTGGCACTGGGATTTAAAACCCAGGCCAGCAGCCATGTGGGATGGTGGGGACCACAGAGCTTTAGCGAGAGTCAGGACCATGCAGCTTTGGGATGCTCCCTTTTGTCATGTGGCTTAGGAAGTAGGAGAGACCTTTCTGGGAAAGATAGGGGTGAAAGGACTCTTGCTGGTGGGCCATGAGAAGGTGCCACATAGTTTTGGATTAACTGGAGATCGCAGTGGCAACACAGCTGATGGTGCTGGCAACTGAGGGGCTTCCTAAGCCATGGACTTCTACTTCTTTTCCTGAGATATGGTACCACAGACTGGGCAGGGGGAGAAGAAAGGACTGTGTGTGTTTGTGGTTATTCTAAAGGACTTTAGTATTTTAATAAAAATATTAAGTCATTATTCTAAGTCTGTATAACTTTTCAAATAAATAATTCCTTTCCTTTTTACCAATCTCTGGCATTGAGAGATGTCTTTCCCTGACATCAGGCAAAGAGAATCTAGTACAGGGGAAGGGGACCCCCAGAGCACAAGGGGGGTCCATTTTGTAATAGTATATTGTTCACCCCTACGGGTCTGTTCTATAACAAGCAGACACAGGAGAAATTCTGGAAATGAGTAGAAGTTACCCTTTCTTAAGAGACATTTACATTTATCAGGGAAAACTCCATTCATGAGTGTCTCCCTCTCTGTACCTGGAATAAAAGGATGACTAAATCTCTAGAAATCCTGTGAAGAAAGAAGGCATAGACTTAAATCTGCATAATAATCTCACCCTTATTTACTATGCTTTTCTTGATAAACTCCTACAACTAATGCCCCGACCCACAATACCTTCTTTTGCCTTTAGCTAGAGATGGTATTTAAGGTGTCGGCTTGGGCCATTTCAGGGAGTTACTCAGTTTTTCTAGGTGTCTCCCATGTATATGAGGGTATACATGTAGTTAAACTCCTATTGGTTGTTTTCTGTTAATTATGTATTTTATTAAAGGGGGGGGGCTGTCCTAAGCCAAGCACCTAGAGGTATAAAGTGAAAATTATTTTCATCCCCTACAATATCAACCCATTTTTCCAGAAGTGGAAAGTGAGATTAAAAAGGTTGTGTAAACTGCCCTAAATCACATAGTAAAAGGTAGGGCTGGAATTTGAAACCAGAACACCCACATCCTATTAAACTTACTCAACAGCCTTCCCTAATCTCCTTTCACCATTGAAGATTGGGGCAAAAATTGACCCTTTGGTGAACAACACAAAGAGAAATGTTCAAGTTATGTTTTTTGTTTGTTTGTTTTTAACCAGGGTATAATTATGGGTATTTTTAATTAATTATTTTATTTTTAACATTGACATTTTATTTACACCATGTATAAGTTTAACATTTTGCTTCTGCAGGTTTCAGTAAAGGAGAAGATAAGTTTTTATCAGAGTCTTAAAATATTAACTATAAGAATATTGCAGCTGGAGAGGTATTCTGAAGCAATTAGCTGAGAAAAAAATAAAAGAAAACCATTAATGAAAACCTTGGGTCATTCATGTCTATTTTGCTTCAAGGAAAAGTAGCAGATTGCCAGATAAATCACCAAGATAAAGATGACAGGTCCAGAATCAAAGGTTTTGAGTCTTCTTTGTAGTTCCTGCCAATTTTTTTGAAGACTAAGCTCTAATAACAGGTATTAATCTCTTTGGGCCTTGAACCTCTAGTACTCTTTAATTCACCTCAAGTTTTTATTTTTTAATTTATTTTTAATTTAAAATATATGTTTATTGATGAGACAGAGAAAGAAAGAGAGAGAAATCAATATGAGAGGGAAACATTGATCAGTTGTCTCTTATTCACGCTCTACCCGGGCATTGAACCAGCAACCTAGGTATGTGCCCTGACCAGGAATTGAACCTACAACTTTTCAGTATATGGCAATAATGCTCTAACCAACTTAGCCACATAGCCAGGGCCCCCTCAAATGTTTAAAGCATGGGCTGCTCACCTAGCAGTGTGTCTAGCATTTAGTAAGCACTCCATAAAAATACTGTTGAATGAATGAATGAAAGAAAAAAATGTATAACTAGGATCAGAAAATCCCAAACTATACTCAGTTTCCACATGCAGAAGAGGTTTTACATTTAATCCTTAACTTTAAAAAAAAAATGCAATTTCAAAATATTCAGAACTCCCTAACCTTAAAATTCTGCATATGTGTGAATATTGTCTATAGAGCAGGTTGAATAAAGATTTTGAAGTTGGTAGAGAAAGGGGACAAAGGTTATCCAGGAAGCCTGAAGAAGGTGGGTGATGAGTAGCAACAACCACAAAACAGCAAGAATGGATGGTATTGTCTGTATGCTTGTTACATACTGAGCATTGCACTAGTAAGTTATCTAATTTACCTCTTAATCACTTTACCCTACAAGGTGGGTATAATGTAGAAGCTACTAAAATTGGGGCACAAGGTCAAAATTCCAATGTTACTGTAATGGGGTGCAGAGTAGGGGTTCCCTGAAAGTAGCAGAGGGTATCCACTACAACCCTTGATTGGGGGAAAGGGAAAGTGAATAATACAGAATTTAAGATACTTTGCATAACAATGGCAAATTAATAGTCCTGCCTTTCCTTAAAGGAAGAGGTCTGCTGCCCAGGTCAAAAGGTGTACATGACATTGGAACGGTTAAAGGTGTCCTGGAGGTTCCTAAGCCTCTCCTCATTTTTCCGAATTCTTGTTTCTTCATTCTTTTCTGGTTGGATGTTTCCCTCTTCCTTCTGGTCCACACCGTTGATTTGAGTCCCAGTTTCCTTCTCATCACTATCGGTTCCCTGTACATTTTCCTTTGTCTCTCTTAGCATAGCCTTCATTTTTTCATGTAGTTTTCGACCAAATTTGACCAATTCTGTGAGAGTCCTTATTACCAGCGTTTTGAACTGCGCATCTGATAGGTTGGCTATCTGTTCGCTGCTTAGTTGAATTATTTCTGGAGATTTGAAGTGTTCTGTCATTTCAGCCTTTTTTTTTTTTTTTTTTGTCTTGGCACACCTGTTACTTAACAGGGTGGAGCTTTAGGTGTCCCCTGGGGTGGGGTAACTCTGATTGCTGCGCTGTGATGCTGTACGTGGGGGAGGGGTCGAGAGGGAGCAATGACGCCTGCTCCACTCTCCACTGGATTTCAGTCACTCCCTCTGCTACCCACAATCAAATTGGGCCCCTCTGGTGCTGGTTCCCAAGCGGGTGGGCTTGTGCACACTCTAGGCCCCTGTGGGTCTCTCCAATGACCTCTCTCGTGAGGTTGGGAGTTTCTCTTGCTGCTGCCCCAACCCTCATGGGTGTTTTCAATCAGAAATTTGAGGCTTTATTTCCCCGTGCTGGAGCCCTGGGTTGCAGGTCTGCTTTGCTCCCCGCCGTTCATCCGGTTTATCTATGCACGAATGTGGGGCCGCAGGGTGCTACTGGCCACACTGCCTGTCCCATTCTCTGCCACTCTGAGTTTGGCCCTCTTGGTTTATCTGTGTGTGAATGTGGGGCCGCAGGGTCTGCTAGTGGTCAGACTGCCTGCCCTGTTCGTCCCACACTCCACCAGTCTCAGTCGCTAGTCTTGGTCCCACCGTGGCTGCCTGTCTCCGCCCCTCCTACCGGTCTGGATGAATGTTTATTTTTTATCTCCTTGGTGTTGGACTTCCTTGCCATTTGATTTTCTGTCAGTTCTGGTGACTTTAAGAGCATATAGTGACCTTTGATATAGTCAGGAGAGGCAGATGCCTTCCCCGGATGCCCCTGTGTCACTGGAAACTCTTGACCTGACTAAAGATGGCAACCAAAAGAAGGTAAAAGATAAAAAATAGTAGATACTAACATATCATAGAAGAGATCAGTTATGAGGTCACATAAGAAGTTCCAGGCCAACCATTTAAATGAGGGTGGGCTAAAAGGTTGCACGGGGGTGTGGTCTACCATAAATTCTAGTATGTAAAGTGGAAGCCATGTGCTTTGGAGTAAGAGCATGTCACAATGTCTGGAGTAAGAAAGAGGAGGCCTGCTGGGAAGCCTGCCTGGAGAAGACCTGGAGAGAGCTGGTGGAACTGCAGGGTACTGCCTAAGCAAGCACGGACTTGTGGGAGATGCTTGGAGCTGAATTGTGACCAGGAATGTTGAGTTGTAGGCTTCTGCTTCTCCGAAGGGTGCATGGAGAAGTCATTCTCTTGGAACTGTGCTTCCCTGGACCCTACCATGACCTAGTGTAACACAGCACATGTTTTCCTGAACCAGTGCATGGAGGCTGAGATCAGTGTGCCCCAGATTCTGAAGGAGACCTACTGAAAAAGGATGGTGACTCTGAAACCCACAGTGCATATTCCAGAGAGGATAGAGATCTGTTTGCACAGAGAGCTAGAATAAGAACAGAGAAGGATATGGGAAACTTCTGGGCATGGTTTTGGCATGCAGCCTTTTGGGGAGCAAGGGAAGTACTGGTTCTCATGGTAGAGAAGGGCTGTGAGAAGGAGTGTTCTCAGCGCCCCCCTCCCAAGGTTGGAAGCCTGTTAATAAAAACCTATTTGGGGATCTCATCAAAATAAAAAACATCTGAATGGCTAAAGAAAACAGCGTTAAAATGAAAAGAGAACCAACTGTATGGGAAAACATATATGCCAATGAAACCTCGGACAGAGGTTTGACCTCCAAAATATATAAAGAACTCACACGACTCCACTCTGGGAAGGCAAGCAACCTAATTGAAAAATGGGCAAGGAACTTGAATAGACACTTGTCCAAGGAGGACATACAGAGGGCCCAGATACATTTGAAAAGATGCTCTGCATCACTAGCCATCAGAGAGATGCAAATTAAAACCACAGTGAGATACCACTTCACACCAGTCAGAATGGCCATCGTAAACAAATCAACAAATAACAAGTGTTGGAGAGGATGCGGAGAAAAGGGAACCCTAGCACACTGTTGGTGGAAATGCAGACTGGTGCAGCCACTTTGGAGAACAGTATGGAATTTCCTCAGAAAACTAAAAATGGAACTACTTTTTGTCCTGGCAACTCCATTGCTGGGATTATACCTTAAGAACCCTGAAACACCAATCCAAAAGAACCTATGCACCCCAATGTTCATAGTAGCACAATTCACAATAGCCAAGTTTTGGAAGCAACCTAAGTGCTCATTAGTAAATGAATGGATCCAAAAACTACGATACATTACCTGATGGAATACTATGCAGCAGAAAGAAGGAGCTCCTATCCTTTATGACAGCATAGATGGAACTGGAGAACATTATGCTGAGTGAAATAAGCCAGGTGGTGAAAGACAAATACCATATGATCTCACCTATAAGTGGAACCTAATCATCAAAACAAACAAGCAAGCAAAATATAACCAGAGACATTGAAATTAAGAACAAACTGACAGTAACCAGAAGGGAGGTGGGAGGGGACAATGGGGAAGGGTTTTCAGGAACATGTATAGGGGACACATGGACAAAACCAAAGAGGGGTAGGATCTAGGGTGGGAGGTGGGGATGGCTGGGGTGAAGGGAGTGGTGGGGGGCAAATGGAGACAATTGTACTTGAACAACAATAAAAAATAATTTAAAAAATAAAAATAAATAAAAAAACCCTATTTCCTTCAACACTAATTGTTGAGTCATGTGTCAAGTTACCACCTAACCAATCCTTGGTTTGCTGCATTACATTACTACTATTTAGCTATAAGAACTGAGAAAGTGGCTAAAACCCTCTGTGCCTATTTCTTTTCTGTACAAAAGAGTGATAATAATATTATCTAAAATGTGGGCTTGTTTTAAGGATTAAATAAATGTGTTACTAGATGTAAAGTGCTTAGATTCATGTTCATCGCTAAGCAATTCCTTTACTAGTATTAGCCATTTAAACTTTAATTTTTAAGATTTAGTGAGTTGACACACCAGTCAGAGTGGCTGACATAAACAAATCAACAAACAAATGTTGGAGAGGATGTGGAGAAAAGGGAACCCTAGTGCACTGTTGGTGGGAATGCAGACTGGTGAGGCCACTGTGGAAAACAGAATGGAATTTCCTCAGAAAACTAAAAATGGAACTGCCCTTTGACCCAGCAATTCCACTGCTGGGATTATACCCTAAGAACCCTGAAACACCAATCCAAAAGAACCTACACACCCCAATGTTCATAGCAGCACAATTTACAATAGCCATGTACTGGAAGCAACCTAAGTGCCCATCAGCAAATGAGTGGATCCAAAAACTATGGTATATTTACACAATAGAATTCTACACAGCAGAGAGAAAGAAGGAGCTTATACCCTTTGCAACAGCATGGATGGAACTGGAGAGCATTATGCTAAGTGAAATAAGGCAGGTGGTGAGGGACAAATAGCATATGATCTCACCTTTAACTGGAAAATAATCAACAGAAGAAAAAAGCAAACAAAATATAACCAGAGACATTGAGGTTAAGAACAATCTAACAATAGCCAGGGGGGAGAGGGGAGCAGACAGTGAGGAGAGGGGATTACAGGAACTACTATAAAGGACACATGGACAAAATCAAGGGGGAGGGTGGAGGTGGGGATGGGAGGTGAGTTCAGCTAGGGTGGGTTGGAGGGATGGGGAGAAAAGGCATACAACTGTTATTGAATAAAAATAAAAAGTTTAAAAAAGATTTAGTGAATTGAGTAAATTTAGTCTATCTTTTTCCTAAGCTTCTGGTTGTACCACAAATCCCAATTATAAATCAATTCCATGTATCGGAATGAGAGTGGGTGTAAAGAAAATTCTTACATGGTAATCAGAACAGCTCAAATCAGAGTCTTTCAGGTAATGTGATCCTATACCATCAGCTTTATTTATTATCCATAGAGAATTGGCAATATATATTATTATATTATATATTTCATACATAACATGTTATACACTTAATATATAATGTAAAACATTATTTAGCATATAATTATAACATATAACAATATAAAACATAAAATTTATAGAAAAAATACATACTTTTTCTAAGTCTAAGAAGTGTGTTTCAAATAAAGTAATCATGTTGCCCAGAAATCAACACCTTATTAAAAGTGATGCTACTAGGCATTCGAATTAAATAACACCAGTATGATATTAAGTAGAAAATAAGCAAAGAAATGAGAAAATTCCAAGAGAATAATGATGGCATTCCTTATGCTCTGAATTTACTGTCATCAGCAAGGTAATTCTGAAAGAAAACAACATATGACCTGTACAAGGACAAACATAATATAAAAACAAAAAGCTTGATTCTTCCCATTGAAGATAAATGAAAAGATTATGCTCCCATGCTTTTTCTTAAAATGTTTAATTTAAAATTTTTATAAGTATCTTTTCGCTTCAAAATATTTTTTCCTTAAATTACATGGGCCTTTTGTCAGCTTTAAGATTCAAGAGAGTCTTTCTCAAGGACCTGGAGGCCATTTCTTTGAACTATAAACATCAAAGGAGTGCCCAGATCTTCCAGTCTCTGGATGGGGAGTAGGACATTGACTTTGGTGGGCACCTGGCTCTAAGTTGCAAAACTAACTCTTGAAATAAAGATGTGAGAACTTTGGCTACCACCAATAAATCAACAAAAAACAAGTGTTGGTGAGGATGTGGAGAAAAGGAAACCCTTGTGCACAATTGGTGGGAAAGTAGATTGATACACCCACTTAGGAAAATAGTATGGTGATTCCTCAAAAAATTAAAAATGGAACTGCCTATGATCCAGTAATTGTACTTCTGGGTATTTATCTGAAGAAATTCAAAACACTAACTCAAAAAGACATATGCACCCCTAAGTTTATTGCGGCATTATTTACAACAACCAAGATATGGAAATAACCTAAGTATCCATCAATAGAAAATTGGATAAAGAAGCTATAGGACACATATACAAAGGAATACTACTTGGCTATAAAAAAGAATGACATCTTACCATTTGTGACAACATGGATAAACATAGAGGGCATTATGCTAAGTAAAATAAGTCAGACATAGAAACACAAATACCACATGATTTCACTTATTTGTGAAGTCTAAAAATCAAAATAAATAAACAAACAAAAGAGAAACAGATGCATAGATATAGAGAACAGACTAATGATTGCCAGAGGAAAGGGGGTTAGGGAGCTATGAGGAAATGGTAAAGAGATTAAGAAATACAATTGGTAGTTACAAAATAGTCAAAGAGATGTAAAGTACAGCATAAGGAATATAGTCAATAATATTGTACAATTATGTATGGTACCAGTAGAGTACTAGATGCATTGGGAGGATCACGTTGTAAGGTATAAAAATGTCTAACCACTATGTTTTACAGATGGAACTATTATAATATCGAATGCCATTGTAATTGAAAAAATTACTGCAAAAAATAAGATATGAGAAGTTTATTTTTCCTTTGGATAAACAGCTAACATAGTCACCCCAATTACCAGGCAAATCTAGGATGAACTAGGCATGACAAAGTGTGCCATCAAAGCCTGACTCATGGACCAGTTATTGTTTATCTTGGGAACATATATGAAATAGGTTGTATCTCATCTATATTAAAGGGTGAGATTTCTTTCTGTCTCTGTAATGTCTTAGCAGATTATCTATGATGTTCACTCTTTTCAGGTTTAAAGCTTACCTAACAATAAAACTCTTCTTTCTCTACTGCTGTTGGGAGACATATCTTGATTTGGAATAAGATTTTGTTTATAATTTTATTTTCCCAACAATACTAGTTAATTGAAAAAAAATATCTATCCATTATCAGGATGGCATTAAATCAGGTTATGTAAATAATTCATCCACAACCAATGTTTGGTACAGCAGGAAAACTGTCTACTTACTACTCAGGAATTATTTTCAATTTGTTGATTATATATTTGCCTTTTATAGAATATGACCAGTAATAAGTGGTCTCACTCAGTGTTGACCATAATCTCACAGTGTTGGCCACAATCTCTCTGGGAATTTATGTAACAGCCACAACCATGGAATCTTCTATAGCATTCAGCAACAAAACAAATATTGGAAAGAAGGCTTTTTCACTTTCTTAGAATCAGGAGGGAAAACGTGTCTGTTTCATTAGCAGTTAGTTTATTGCAATAGGTCACACTGAGACAAATGCAATGATATGAAATATGTAAGAGGTAAGACTGAAATCCAAATGGCAAAACAGAGCATTTCTTTAAATACTATAAGTGATAAATCAGTGAGCACTTAAGTAATATTAGAGGGAAATGCCTGACAAATGTCAGATGAACATGCAACATTTTCTAGGACCTTTTGCCACCCAGGGATAATAAGCTACAGGAATCAGGAACTACTATCTTCAATTAGAGATTAAAACCAGGTTCTGCACAGGGTAGAATAATTTTCTAAGAAGGAGAAAATTATGGCACTGCTCAGTGAAACCCTGGGTATCAATCCTGACTTACTGGCACTGTTCCCTTAGGTTCCACAGGGACTTTAAGTTTTTGTACCTCCAGCAAATACCACAGATCATAGATTTACCCAATGAACCCCTGATCACTGGGTTTGACCAAATCATCTGGAGAAACGAAGAAGTTTCATACTTAGTGTATGATCACTACATGTCTCGAAAAAGATAGATGATTATATTTCTTTTAATTCTCACAAAACGAAATGGGATGTTGTCATTTTCATTGCATTCTGAAGGCCACTAATCAACTTTTTATCTTAAAAGGAAAAGTTCAGCATTGACACTGTGGCCAGCCATGTAATCAGATTCTCATCAAGGACACGTGAGCACAAAGGAAGTATGTGATTTTTGCCTTACTTGCCTAAAGGAAGTTGCTTGACCTAGACATCTTCCTGTCTCTTTCCTAACCTTGAGCTGGACCACAGAATCATCAGAGAGGCACCATTGACCCAGAAGACTTAAACAGTGGTGATGAATGCACAGACCAAACTGAGAAACATAACCTGGGTCTCAGTGATCTTGTGAAGTCAACATGCCCACCAACCCAGAGGTGCAGACATTGAGATGAAAAGGAAGGAAGCTTTCATCTTATTTAAGCCACTGTATTTTTTCCATTCTTTTGGTTATAGCCACTGAACTTTTATTTTTCCAATTTATACAGGTGGTTTTGTTCCTGGGCAACCTAGCCATCTAGCATTGGCTTTGAACTTGTGGAGTTCTAATGGGATGTAGTATGTACTTTATGCTTAACACTCATCTTTCATTGACCAAATTGCCTGCAATTTCAGTATTTTGCCCATAATACACTGCTGCATATATGTTTATTGATTTATAATTAGAATTTGTGAAGTGAGAGCAAACCTTGCAAATAGAGGGAATGATCATCATAAGTTGTTCAAATGATCTATATTTTTTATAGCAAATCTTACAAAAAAATTCAGCATTTCTCTGTGTGATTTTAAACGTGTTAAAATCTGAATCCCATTGCTTTTGGTTTTAAACAATTATCTTGAATTCTTTAAAGAAATCTGCTTAGCAAGCAGCAATTTTATATATACATATACATACATATACACACATATGCATATCTATATAATTACATAATATGAAGTTAAAAGAAATGTATTGAAAGTTTCAGTCTTAAACCTTCAAGTAAGCAAATGTATACATACTGCATGTATGAGAGAAATATAAATGAAATAAAGGGAATGTATAATTTTATTATATATTATAACATGTATATATATAATTTTTATGGTGGAGATCTCATGTACATGGTCCACATAGGCACTCCTAAAAATCTACATAGAAGCCATTTTTGTACTCTGACCTGGAGTTGAAAATTTTTATCACATACATGAAATTATCACACTTATCTAATGAATAATGGTTCCCAACTCCTGCCATTAAAATCATCCCTTTTAGTTATAATGCTATTTATAGAATTTTCCTACTAATGTGGGCCTGGCTGAGCAAGTCACACAATAACAAAATAAATAGTGGTAAAGAATGAGACTAAAGATAAGTTTGCTGTTGACAGGGAAAGTGGGTACAATATATGGGGCCAACTGAGGAAAAGCGGATCTAAGTGTCAAAATTCAATGAGAGGCTGTGATTACTTAAAAAGTTCCTTAAATTTCCTAAAAAAATATGAAATATAAAAGCATTAAGAAGGGGAGTGAAGGACATAAAGGGATACCCAAGTTACATTTTGCCTGCTTCCCAGGGTCTACTTCACAAGCTACCAAGACCTTTGCTGTCTACAAGTATCTTACAAGGTATATAACTGACTTCAGCTCCCTGTATTTGTTCTCCTGGAATAATCACTTGTTAAGAGGGAAGGATAATCATAAGAGAAAGGTTATAGCTAAAGAGATTTTGTCCAGGAAATCTAGGAAGGATCACTCTTTATAAGGTTAGGAGTTCATCTCTGCCACATAGTGTGTCTCCTGGGCAGTTCTAGGGTTATAAGTATTCTCAGTTGCTCTGATTTATCTCTACTTCTTGCAAGTTATAAGAAATTGTTCTGTTTGAGACCATCTCAGATTTCTTGTTAGAGATGAGATCTCATTTTCCAGTTTTCCTGAATTAATCTGTAGTTGAGATGTGAAAAGAATAAATAAGGACATGTTTGGAGAGGGTTACAAAGATACAGAGTTAAGAGAAATGCGGTGGAAGACTTCAGCCCTAAATCTTCAAGTAAGCCATGTGCACAGACTACCTATCCAAGAGAGGTTTCCATTTGTTAAATTTTTTAAATTGATTTTTGAGAGAGAGATTAATTTGTTGTTCTATTTATTTTTGCATTGATTGGTTGATTTTTGTATGTGCCCTGACCAGGGGTGGAACCTGCAACCTTGGCATACCGAGATGACACTCTAATAAACTAAGCCATCTGTCCAGGGCTTGTTAAATTTTAAGAAGAGGGAGGCAGAGAGCTGGGAGGAGAGGGGAAGAGAAGTTCACATTTTTGGACACTTACTTGATATCATGTACTCTTCACATTGATTAAAATGTGTTATCACTCTCTATTCTTTCTTTCTTAGGGACTTTCCTTCATTTGGATGACCTTGATGGCTATGGGGGATGCTGGGCAGATATATTACAGAATGTACCCCATTTGAGGTTTTTCTCTGATTGGACTGCGGCAAAGGGCCACACCATAGCAAGGAGGCATGCTATTAACATGATTAGCACTGTCCATGTTAACCTTGATCACTGGGCTTAGTTAGTATTTGTAAGGTTTATCCACTGCCCCTATCCATACTGTATTCTTTTGTAGGAAGACACCACATGCAACCTGCCTTTATGAGTGGGAATGTACACTCCCCTTCCTTGAGGACAGTGTGTCTATATAAATTATTTGGAGTTAGTCCATATGGGACAGTTGTCCATTATTCTTCACTGATTTATATATCCACTCATTTAATTGCATCAGTATGGATTTGTGGATATTTACTTGTGCTCTGAGTCATTATAGAAAAATACCTTATTTTCTTCCTTAAGTGTCTCCATCTTTGGTGATAAGGAACTCTTTCAGTTGATTCTGTGTGACTTTGACTTAACCTGACCCAATGTGTTGTGGAACGTTTGGGGATTTTACTATTTTTGTTTGTCTGTTTTTGCTGTATGTGTTTGTTTTGTTTTTCACAATTCCTTACCTTCTGGCCCTATACAATGCTCCAGGATAACCTGTGTATGTGCTGCCCCAGCTCTAAAATTAGCTATTTCTCCAACGAATTCGGTTTCTTTTACTAGAGTACAGTATTAGAAACCAAGCTCTGGGTGCTGTGTGGATGACTTACCTTAGAAAATCTTGACTCTATTTATAGACAGTGAGAGCTTCTGGTCCTATTTACTGTTTCAGATTATTCTCTGCCTGCCTCTGAAATGTTAGTGTTTTATTTTTACCCACAATCCCTGTACTTCTCATTCTATATTTCATTTAAGGGATTTTACCTGTTTTCATAACTTATTCTACTACCTGTTTTCTGTTGTCTCCCAAATCTAAACACTGACCTTTTGCCCTAGCTAAAGACTCCAAATGAGTGATGAACATGGATGATTAAATTTCACAGGTGCCTCAAACCAGACATTCCAAACCTGAATTCATCATTTTCTCCTTAGCAAATTGGTTACACTTCTCCTAAATGCCATCGACCCAATGCTGTCCACTCAGCCAACTTCCCAGTCACCCCAGTCATTCTGGCCTCTTCTATGTCCCTTATTCTGCCTCCTCCTCAATCATCAAGCCCACATTGTTGGAGCCTGTCAGAGATTATCAAGTCAACCCCCCTCCTTGTTGCCTCACCCCCCTCAGTGCAAGTCTAGTGGGCATCTTCATCAGCTGTCATCTGCACATTGAGTCTCACTGTCTTCATTGTTGCCTTCTTAAAACCATCCTCTTCACAAACTCCCACATGCCTCCTTCCTTCTGGCCATCACCTCACTGTGGTCAGTTCCAATAGGTCATGCATAAATATTCTTTGGCTATTCCCTTCACATTGTTTCATCTAGTCAACCCACCCCCCTTTGACAACTTTCAGTCTCTTTTGTGTATCCATGCTTCTCTTTAAATTTCATTCATCAGTTTATTTTTGGCAAAAGGGAAGGGGTGTGGGAATGGGGACATTCTGTAATAGTGTAATAATGTAAACAATGAAAATAAAGTTAGAAAAATCCTCTCACCTGAGGTCACAAGTTGAGGTAAATACTAGTCAGACTCTATCATTCTTCTGCATTCTGTATAGACCCTACACCATCAGACAGTTCAATAAAAGGCCTGTGGGTTTTTCATTATATGCCTGACACAGAACAAAAATACGTACACATAAGACACCCTGACCACACCAGCACTCCACATTCTCATTAGCAGATGCTGTTGCAGCATAAGATTTCAGAAGAGCTCCTTGAAGTCTATGGAAACCACAGAGAAATGACTTCCAGATATAAACACAAACATGAACAGGATCATGGTCATTATTAGGACAAAAAAGTGATCATAAAATCAATACAATAGCATGTTAAGGAAAACCTAATGATCAAAATGCAATGCTGGGTCCTATGCAGTTGTCCTCTATGGCTGTGCAGCAAGGCATAGGTGTAATGTGCTAACTTTATTTGAAACAACAGAAAATTTGTTAATATAGATGAAGAACTGAAATGTGTAATGATTTATCTGTGTGATACATTTTTTAACACATACATAAAATAGTGTCTGTTTTACTCAGTTCTATGGCAGTACGCTTTCTGGAGAGGAGAAGAAAGCTGAGCTCAGAGTTGCAGGCTGGTAAACTGAGGACTGCCATGTGCATTTGAACCTCTCTCTCCCACAGAAAACCAGACAGGTAAAAACTGCTCCTCCATGGACCAGCAAATGGAGTGGCTGCCAAGGCCTTCAGGACCTTGAATTGCTTTCACCAACATCATCAGGACAACTCAACATGATGGGTTGCTTACATCTACCCCTGAAAGAACACTCATTTATCCAAAACATGTATTCAGCAGTCATTATTCAGCAGCCCTTTATTAAAATTCTGTGCAAGGCACTAGAATAATAGAATTCCAATGTTGGTAGTCATCATGCTGTTGTCCTGTTTAAAGGTGGACATTCACATGAGAAATCCAAGTGTGTTTTCCATTAGTAAGTATGACTTATGCCTCAGCAAGTGTTTCAGTAACTAAAGTGTGTGTGTTGTGTGTGGCTGTGCATGTGCCCATGCACACACAGAAGTCTACAGAATACAGAAATAATGCTGTGGATTAATCCTAACCCTCCACATTCTGTTCCAGACCCATCACTGAACTAACTATCAACTAGTATACAACATTCATTTCTTATTCTATCCACCAATATTGTGAGTGATACAATCCAGGATATACAGTACTCATCTGCCCTTAGTGACTTTAGTTAGAAAAATAAGACTCTCTCTGTCTGCCCCTCCCCCACAACACACACACACATACAGTTAAGTAAGGAGGCTAATCAAGTAGAATAAAGCAGTAGATCTCCAAAATAAGTGTTATACATAAAATAGATTTTTTTACTAACTATTTTTGCATAATGGGGAAATACCTAAATGGATTTTCAACACATTTCAAGAACTGGTTCCATACTTAAAGAGTAGGCTCTGTAGTATTCATGAAATTCACCATGGGGTGCACAGATGGCAACCCGAACAGATCACAATGACCAGAGTAGCTGAAAGAGTAGTACCAGAGGCCTATGTGGATACCAACTGCCACAGACACCCCACATGGGTTAGAGAATCCAGAGAAAGAACACACCACTTCAGCCATGGGGTCCAGGTTCAAAATCACCAGGGAACGTGCTTTGATTTGCAGGTGTTGGTTTGTAACTCAGCTACATCTTACACAGGTAACTCGACCAAACATTCTCCAAAGCAAAGAGCAACAGGAATTTTCCTGTAACTGGTTTGTGAATTTCAGCCCAACATTGTGAAAGTCAGCCCAATTTAAGTATCATGGATTCAGCAACAGAACTTGCTATATGCTAATATGGTCAGAAGGAAGCATTAGAATGAGATATTAATCAATTTGGGTCTTTAAAAATGGCTATATTTTGGATTAAAAAGCCAAAGAGTAAAGATTCTTAGACAAGAGAGAAAGGGTACCTGTTTTTGAGTATGCATTTCCAAAGCCAGACCATCTTGTTTCATCAAGACTGTAACACATTTGTGAGGTTTCAGCCCAGTCCTCAGTTCCCCTCATTTCCCCAAATCTGGAATGTCAGTAAGAGTTTCCCTGAAGTTCACTTCTCGGGGAATCCTGCAGCTTAAAAATGGGGACATGGTCCCCTATATAGTATAACTTCTAAATGGAAAACTCACCCAGCTTCTGTTTCATTGAAAGATCATGTTACTCATTCCTTTTTGATTGAAAACCACATCGGCTCTATCCCCGTAACACTTCATTTTTTTAAAAAATCAAATAAATCAAAATTAAAAATCTTTTCTTCCCCTAAGGTCAGGCATTTCTTTCTGTACTTAGATTCTTTCTTAACCACACAGAAGTTTACCCCTTTCTGCCTGTTCCTCACTAGATAACTACTCCATCAGTAGTGATCTTCAGTTCACGAATGTTAGGACCCTTCCTTTGCATATAAGGGGAATATTCTACATTCTCTTGCCAAGGTGTTCCTAAGTGGGTACAATTTCCTCACCCTAAAATTGTGTGTGTCTGTATGTGTGAATTAGTTTTGGCTGCTCTGTATTTCAAATATAAAAAAGCCAGAAAATAACCACAGCCTTAGAACAGTTCTCATTTAAAGGACCACACAAAAAAATGCTTTTCTGTAACCATTGTTTTATGGCCCTCCTTTGAGCATAAGATATCTTTACAATGGTCTTGGCATAATTTATGCCCTTTATTTTACCAATATTTATTATCAGATCAATTTTCAGCATCACAATGTGAATACTATAGAGGATACCATAAATTATCAATATTAGCCTTAAAATATAGAAATTTTGTCTAACATTAATATGTAGACATAATGTATAACAAGTGAATTACAAAATTGTTATTTTTCCCTGATTGACTTAAAAATTTGATTATTTGACTAAAAAGATTTTTTATAAGACAGTTTTACTATTTCTTCATAAAGTAGGAAAGTTTACAATTATCTTTTATATCCAGGTAGTTTAGCTTAAGTATGTTGACAATTCATTTCTGCTGAGCAGTTATATTCTAACAACTATACTTCCTTAATGTCACTATCATTACTGTTTGAAAATAATAAGTTCAATCTTTCTTAGCATGTATATTTTTTCTATTAAAAATTCCATTTAAAGAAGCAATTCATGAAACCTACTGAATTTAATTTGGTTTTATATTGCTACTTGCAGGTTGCATTTAAACTGACTATCCATATCATTATAAACTCAGAAAATAGGCTGCCTTTCTGAAGAGATGTGGACATAGGGAACACAAAGAAAGTTTACATGAATAGTAATGTGATCCACTGTAACTTATATACCTTTTTAGGAATTCAGCAGGAACAAAGAATGTTTAAAACATTTAAAATAAACTACAGAATCTTTAATCATATCATTTAAAATTTACAGAAAAAAATCTTAAATTTTTCAGAATCATAATAGAAATTTCTATCATTTTTTATTTCTATCATTCTCTCATTTTTTAAAACTTTTGTAAATAACAAGTTACCACAGTACACATTTATAGTTAACTTCTAATTATCCTTGGTAGTGGAAAATTAATATAAAACATATAAATAATTAGTTGACAAAGTTCAGATATCCACTTACATTCACCTTTTAAATTTCATATTTGACTAAAAAAAGGCTTTTAGCAATTTTGCTGAATTTAAAAAAATTTTCTTCCCCCAGTTTTCTGCAACTATCAGGCTATTTCTTTACTGAATAAACAAATTCACTGATACCATTATAGTTTCTGTTCTCTACACCATGAACCTAGCTAAAAATTCTAAAACTCACAGAATCCCTGTTATTTTGATATTTACAGACACTATTAGTTACTGTATTTTTTGGACTATAAAATGCACTCCCCCCCAAATTTGTGGGGGGGAAAGGGGTGCATCTTATAGTACGAATGTAGCTTACCTGGCTCACTGGGGTGGGGAGAGTGGCAGTGGAACAGGGTTTTTTTTCTTATTTTCCTCCTCTAAAACCTAGGTGAGTCTTATGGTCTGGTGCATCTTATAGTCCAAAAACACAGTACTTTAGTAATACCTATTCTCTTAATTTTTTCTTAGCAAAACCCTTATTTTCTTTTTTAAGTATATTCTATTGATTATGCTATTACAGTTGTACCATTTGATTCTCCCCTTTATTCCCCTCTGCCTTGTACTCCCCCCCACCAGCACTCCCCACCTTAGTCCATGTCCATGGGTCCTACATTTAAGTTCTTTGGCTTCTCCATTTCCTATACTATTCTTAACCTTCCACTGTCTATTTTGTACTTGCCATTTATACCTCTTATTCCCTGTACCTTTTCCCCCATTCTCCCCACTCCCTCTCCCCACTGATAACCCTCCATGTGACCTCCATTTCTGTGATTCTGTTCCTGTTCTAGTTGTTTACTTAGTTAGTTTATTTTTTGGTTCAGTTGTTGATGATTGTGAGTTTGTTGTCATTTTCCTGTTAATAATTTTGATCAACTTATTTTTCTTAGATAAGTCCCTTTAACATTTCATATAATAAGGGCTTGGTGATGATGAACTCCTTTAACTTGACTTTATCTGGGAAGAAATTTACCTGCCCTCCCATTCTAAATGATAGCTTTGCTGGATAATCTTGGATGTAGGTCCTTGCCTTTCAGGACTTTGAATACTTCTTTCCAGCCCCTTCTAGCCTGCAAGGTTTCTTTTGAGAAATCAGCTGATAGTCTTATGGGAACACTTTTGTAGGTAACTGTCTCCTTTTCTCTTGCTGCCTTTAAGATTCTCTCCTTATCTTTCATCTCAGGTAATATAATTATGATGTGCATTGGTATGTGCTTCCTTGGGTCCAACTTCTTTGGGACTGTCTGAGCTTCTTGGACTTCCTGGAAGTCTGTCTCTTTTGTCAGATTGGGGAAGTTCTCCTTCATTATGGTTTCAAGTAAGTTTTCAACTTCTTGCTCTACCTCTTCTCCTTCTGACACCCCTATGATTTGGATGTTGGAACATTTAAAGTTGTCCCAGAGGCTCCTAAGCCTCTCCTCATGTTTTTGAATTCTTGTTTCTTCGTTCTGTTCTGGTTGAATGTTTATTTCTTCCTTCTGCTCCAAACTGAGTTTCCTTCCCTTCACTGTTGGTTCCCTGTATATATATATATTTTTATTTCACTTTGCATGGCCTTTACTTTTTCCTCTATTTTGCAATTGTACTTAACCATTTCTGTGAGTATCCTGATTATCAGTGTTTTGAACTCTGCATCTGATATGTAGTTTACCTCTTCATCGCTTCGAAGTTTTTGGAGTTTTTTGAGTTTTGATCTGTTCTTTCATTTTGGCCATATTTCTCTGTCTTGGTGCATTTGTTATATTTAAGGGGTAGAGCCTTAGGTATTATTCTGGGCAAGGCAACCCATTTTGCTGTGTTGTGGCACTATATGTGGGGGAGGAATCAGAAAGTGTATAACAGGGTGCAGCCAAGGGGGGCGTGCAAATAGGGATTTGTAATTGGGTCCAGAACTCAGGGTGTCCAGGAAATATTAGGAAAAAAAAATATATAGAATGTCCTCACCCCCTGAAGTCTGAGCTGGGGGATGGGAAGAATGGAGCAGCGCTATTGAGTGTTGTTTTGCATAGCAACAGTTTTGCAGATAACCTCTAGAACAGTCATTTAACATGTCTATAACCTTTAACTGGTTTCATAGATATGTTAAACATCTGTGGCCATGCTTTGAGCTGCGGGGATGAGAGTGACTTCAACCCATGATGTAACTGGGAGGCAACTCCCCCTCGTTATAGAGCCTGCATAAGAGCTTGGAGATGATTGGTTCCACACTACAGGGCCACACTTACTATGGCAACCCAGTAAAGCTGGAAAAATATGGGAATGCTGGCAGCTGGGGTCAATTATGGGAGGAGTCGGAAATGATGCAGCAGAGGAAGATTGATGCTGGGACTTATATCCAGGCACAGCAGCCACGAGGCATCTTTTTGGGACCACACGGCTTGGGCAGAGAAGATCCATGGAGTTCAATTTCTTTTTCTGAGATATGGTACCCTGGACTGGGCAGAGGGAGAAGGAAGGACTGTGCCTTTGTGGGTATTCTAAAGGACTTTGGGATCTCAATGAAGACATTAAGTTATTACTCTTAAGTTTGTATAACTCTTTAAATAAATAATCCCTTTCCTTTTCACCAATCTCTGGCATTGAAAGACATTGTTTCCCGGAGGCGGGCAAGGAGAACCTAATACAGGGTGGGGGACCCCCAGAGCACAAGGTTGGGTCCATTCAGTAATATTGTTGACCCCCTGGGTCTGTTCTGTAAAAAGGGGACAATACCAGTTGCTTGGCTCTCGGCAGGCTTTCGGTCACTTCCCCCTCTACCCACAAGCAAATTGGGCCCTTTTGGTGCTGATTCACAGGCATGTGGGTTTGTGTATGTTCTAGGCCCCTTTGGGTCTCTCCAACAAACTCTGAAGCTGGAAGTTTCTCCTGCCACTGAAACACCCATAGGTTTTTCCAGCCTGAGGTTTTGAGGCTTTCTTCCTTATGCTGTAACTCTGGGTTGTATGGTCTGTCTCACTCCCCAGTTGTTTCTCCTGGTTTATCAGTCCCACAAATGTGGGACAACCTGGTCCACCAGCCACTGCCTCACCTTCCTGGTCCTCCAGCCACTGCCTTGCCTGATGTCCTCTCCACCCTGCTGCACATATCTTCCCCTCCTACCAGTCTGAACAAATGTTTCTTCTTCAACACTTGGTTGTCCAACTTCCATACAGTTCAATTTTCTGACAGTTCGGTTTGTCATTGTTTGTGAATTTGTTGCTGTCCTTCTTTTGGTTGTGCGAGGAGGCAAAGTGTATCCATCTTGGCCAGAAATAGAAAATTTTTATTTTCTAAAAGTGCTAGTTAACACATAGTCACAGTTCTGGCTTCCTTTTTTTTTCAATGGTGTATTGTACTTTGTTTCCATTATCATTTAGTGCCCTTATACCCTCTCCCCACTTAATAACCAATCCATTGTCTATGTCCATGAGTCCTTTTTCCTTTTTGTACAATCCCTTCACCAACCCCACACCACCTCAGCTGTCATCCTGCTCTCTATTTATGAATCTGTCTGTATTTTCCTTGTTATTTCAGCTTGTTCATTACACATTACACATATGAGTGAAATCATATGGTGTTTGTCTTTTCTCTTACTGGCTTATTTCATTTAGCATAATGTTGTCCAGGTCCACCAGGCTGTCACAGAGAATAAAATCTTTTTTATGGCCAAGTAATATTCCATCGAGTGAATGTCCCATAGTTGATTCATCTATTCATGTCATGATGGACACTTGAGCTGCTTCCATGTCTTGGCGATTGTAAATAACACTGCAATGAACATTGGGGTGCTTGTGTTCTTTTGAATTAGTGTTTTGGGTTCTTTAAGGTATATTTCTAGAAGTTGGTTTGCTGGATAAAAAGGCAGATACATTTTTAATTTTTGAGGTATCTCCAAAGTGCATCTCACAGTAGCTGCACCAATCTGCATTTCCACCAACAGTGCAAAAATGTTCCCCTTTCTCCACATCCTTGACAGAACTTGTTGTTTGTTGATGTATTGGTGATAGCCATTATGACAAGTGTCAGGTGATACTCACTGTAGTTTTATTTGCATTTGTCTGATAAATAGTGACGCTAAGCACATTTTCACATATCTGTTGGCCAACCGTATGTCCTCTTTGGAGAAGTGTTTATTCAGGTCCTTTTCCCTTTTTTTATTTGCATTGTTTGTATTTTTTGGTGTTAAATTTTGTAAGTTCTTTATAGATTTTGGATATTAACCCCCTATCAGACATATCAGTGAATGTTTTCTCCCATTCTGTGGGTTGTCTTTTTATTTTTTGATGTTTTCCTTTGCTGTGCAGAAACTTTTTAGTTGAATGTAGTACCATTTATTTATTTTTTCTTTTGTTTCCCTTGCCTGGGAAGATACATCCAATAAAATATTGCTATGAGCAATGTCTGATATTTTGCTGCCTGTATTTTCTTCTACAGTTTTTGTGCTTTCAGGTCTAACATTTAAGTCCTTAATCCATTTTTAATTTATTGTTGTGTGCGGTGTAACAAGGTGGTCTAGTTTCATTTTTCTGTACATATCTGTCCAATTTTCCCAACTTCATTTATTGAATAAACTATCTTCAGCCTACTATATGTGCTTACTTCCAATGTTGAATATTAATTGACCATAAAGGTCAATTATTTATGGGCTCTCTATTCTCTTCCCTTGATCATATCAATAGATACAGATAAAGTGTTTGATAAAATACAGTACCCATTTATGATTAAAAAATAATCTCTCAGCAAAGTGGGAATAGAGGGAACATACCTAAACATAATAAAGGCCGTATATGAGACACCCATTGCCAGCATCATATTCAACGGGCAGAAACTATAAGCATTCCCCTTAAGATCAAGAATAGGACAGGGATGTCCTCTTTCACCTCTTTTATTCAACATAGTACAAGAAATCAGCCACGGCAGTCAGACAAGAAGAAGAAATAAGACATCCAAATTGGAAAGGAATAAGTAAAACTGTCATTATTAGCACATGACATGAGACTGTACATAGAGAACCCCAAAACTTCCACCAAGAAACTATATAGGCCTTATTGTTCCTGCCAGCTCTGGTGCTGTTTCAATGATCTCACGGGTCAGGGAGTTGTTGGGTTTTAAATGGATGCTCCTGCTATTTGAAATATCTGCTGTTTTTTGCCATATTTTCTCTTATCCACAGATAATTAGTTCTGCCTGACAAACCACATCACAAGGGACAACACAGCTTTCATAAGCATCTCAGCAGTATCTTCCTTATGGCTAATTCTTCCTGAACTTCCTTAAAACTGCTTCATTAAAATTATTATTCTTCATTATTTGTCCACACTAGAAATGTAGTCAGTATCAACAGCATATGTAGCAGCTATCAAAATTCATGATATTAATTTTGGGCATTGAAAATAACAAGCTTATTCCTCTGACCCTCAGCATCCACACTCACACACCACCATTGGAGCCCTGAATAGATTATTATTGCCTCTTAAATTACTGAATATGTTATCTCCTCCCACTTTTTATATAAACTAAGTTAACATGAAAGATAACTAGTCGTCTTTCTTCTTCACAGTAATAATATTTCTACAAATCATGAACAAAAGATATGAGTAGCAATAAAATAACATTCTTTAATTCCAAGATACTATCATAAATGCAACATATTTTTAGTAAAATCATCTCAAGAATGGGAAAAATAACCTCACCTATACATTAAGTATATACTTTGTTGTGAACTATAAGCTAGTTAAAATATGTTAACATGTAAAAATGTGCTTTTTATAATCAAATAAATATGGTAATAACATTTTTAAATTGAGTTGGTTAGTCATATTTGAAAAAAGAAAATGATTGATATACCCATGATCTCTAACTTAAACCTCCTCACAGCTCCTTGCCTCACTCTGGTCTTTAACTCACATGCCTAATCAATCATCAGTTCCTGTTACCTCTCCAGGTGTTTCCTCTGGAGTGCTCATCCATTCAAAGAGCGTCAGCTCTCAAAATCTATGCCAATTACTCTCAAGAATCTGGAGAGACAACAGAAAAATTTAGGTTATGAAAAGCATATTTTTCTTATTACCAACTGAGAAATTCCACTTGTATACCTTGTTACTAGCACAATATGTCCCCAAACTAACTTGATAACTTTATCCAACACAAGTTCCAATACAGCTGTGATCAGTGGGCATAGCAACTTTCTTTCTGTACCTTGGTCTTCCCAGCACCAAGTGCCACACAGGGAGAGCTGCACCTGACATACAGCTCACTTCCACGAGTGAAGAAACATAGGGACAAGCAAATAAATAAAAGAATAAATAGATGATGATGCACATGCCACAGAAAAATTTCACTCCCTGGCTTTTCAGAGGGGCACAAATTAGCATCATCTATAAAAACAATCAAGCTTTGGGTAACTATAACCAGAAATAAAATGTTCAAAGTATTGTTGAGGTGCTCTTTGGGATAGGCATCTTCCATGTTTGAAATGGTAACAATAGTCATCTCATTTGATAGGCACATGGATGTGGACACTTCAGGTAAAGCTTTTAAGCTTGACATCCTGGCAGATGAGAATACAGTTCTATTCAAAACGAGGGCTGTTTTCTGTTTCAGCTGCTTATTGAAATAATTGTCCTTAAAAATGTTCAGGCCCTTGTTTCTCTTTTGTTGTTGTTGTTCCTTTTGGCAGAATTCTGGGTCTTTGTAGAATTCATAACCAAATTACCCAGTGCTTTTATCAAAGGGGAAAAAAAGTGTACCTATCTACTGGTACCTAGCTTTCCTCACACCCTGTTGAGAAGTGGCCTGGCTCTCTGGCTGAATGAAACAGACATATCATGCCCTGAATTTTCACAGAGAATATCATTTCCACTGCTTGAGTGCCTGCTATCTAAAGCATATGGATATCATTCAGCAACACCCTCTATCAGCACTTCAGGCACTTGTCAAAGAATTCAACCATGATTTGACTATGATGCAGTACTTTGGAAAAGCTTGCTTTAAAGCCTGATACTGAAGAATGTGTAGGGCATACACTAACTGTCCATCACTCTAGTTTCTCAAAAGCCTAACCTTATGTGGTTCTAGCACAGAAAGAAAAGAATGCTGCTGAAATGCTTGTACTGATTTGAGCTTTGATGTTCGGTCCTTAATTTTTATAGAAAGACAATATGAAATATTTATTGAAAATATTCTGTAGTCACTACAAAAGAATCACTGCAAAGACATAAGAAATCAACTGTTTTAAGATCGCAGCAGTAGAATAAAGTTGATCATTCTTGGTGAACTTGTTAAGAAAACTAACTCATGCCAGGTGCCTGTTACACTGATTTTTCTGCAACTTCTAAGGAAATGTTTTCTTATTAAAAATTCTTAAAATGTATTTTTTAAGAAGAATGATATAAGATTAATGAACAAAGGTGTAGTTCACATTTTACTCTGACGTTAGAATTCTGAGAATCTTTCAATATGATATATGTTGATTCCATTTTAGTTACAACTGAGACTTATTTTTTTAAAAAATCCTATTTTGAGTTTTTGAATGTCTTTTTTATTTTGTATTTATTTATATATTTTCCATCATCATTTAGTCACCCTATCCTCTCTCCACCTTCACCCTCCCCCTACCCCCACAATTACTACACTGTTGTCCATGTCCATGAGTTCTTTCTTTTTTCCTTTTTTGCTTGATCCCTCCAGCCCCCTCAATCCTCCCCAGAACTGTCAGCCTGCTCTCTATCTATGAATCTGTCTCCATATTGCATGCTAGTTCAATTTGTTCACTAGATTCCACATATGCGTTAGATCATGTGGTATTTGTCTTTCTCTGGCTGGTTTATTTCATTCAGCATATTATTCTCCAGGTCTGTCATGGAGCTTTATGTCTGAGCCCCACGTCTGCCATGGATGAAGAGTAAGTCTACCAAGACATGATCTGCTTGGGGAGGAGAGGTGGCTGATCTCTCAAAGGAGAAGGGCCCAGAGCCTTTTCCTCAATGGGCTTTTATTGGGTTCATTTGCCCAGGAATACAGATAAAGCTCATCAATCATTGTCAGGCAGTAAGGGTTAAACAATACATGATTTACAGAGAACTTTGAGGGCTTATTCTGAGTTACAGTCAATTAGTTAAAGGGCTATAAAACTTTGGGCGCCAGATTCATCTCAGGTCTGGACCTTTATCTTCTAAGCTGAGGGTATAAATTAAGCAGGTTTCACAGGATTGTATGTATTTTTTCTTAGGCCTGATTCCCCAGGGAATCCGCCCCTCCCAGCACAGGACTGCACTGCCCTCTGTAATTGCTTCAGGCTTAAGTCAGGCAAGGGAAGTAAGGCAGCCAAGAGATTAGGAGACTTCTTGCAGACAGAATGAGGACTCAGGCTATTTCAAAGTCGAGGGGCGAGAGTCCATCACCCCCTTTTTCTATAGCCCCCTGAGTCCTTCCCTGTGGGCTTATTCCTGGTGATCAATGCCTGTCTTAGGCTGTTCCTCCCTTGAGGGATCTTACCCATCATTGGCTAACTTGTCAAGCTCAGGGCCAAGCAGGGTGAAGTGGGCAGAGATGGCACACCTGCCAGGGAGATAAGCTTTGTCTCCTTAATGGCTTATGGTCCCAACTCTGACTCAGCCTTACCCATGGTGGATTACAGCTTCTGAAACCAGGCAGGACAGTTCCCAACACAGGTCTATCCATTATGATCTATATTGTGAGTGTGTCCTAGATAATGAACTGAAACACACATTTAACTACATTTCCAGAGACACATTAACAAAGTTTCAGCTATGAGTTTATTTCATCAGGTATTACCTATTACGCATCCCCAAAGTGGCTTGAATAGTTTGAAAAGATAGCCTATATATTGATGAATAATTTGTAAATATTTTAGGGTACCAAAGTAGCATTTCTCTAAAATGATATATTTTTAAGTAATAACAAATGAGTATCTTTATAACCATTATTTAAATATTACACAGCTTATAGGATATGACTGGGGGATTTGAATATTCTTTATACTTATGTACGTGAGTGATATACTTGTCAATTTATTGCGATAGCCTCTGGATTACTTGTCATTGGTTATTAGAAAAAATTAATTATAAATAAGAAGCAAATCATGTTTTGATGTATGATGTTAAAGTTAAAATGTGTGATTTTTCAAGATTCTAATAAAAGTCCTTATCCTGAGTGGAAGAGATTCTAGCTTTATTCGTAACTCTACTCAGTTCTACAAACATTCCATGCAGCAACAGAGGCACCATCTATTCCCACCAGGTTTAGCAAATTAGCAGAAGCACTGCTTTTCAGCAAAATTATATCACAAAATCCCCCCTTTCACCCAAAATGCAGTGTATTTTTAAGTCAGACAATTAAATTTAATTTGCAGTCTTTTTTCCTCTTTCCATATAAAATATACTGTACTACAATACTTTGATAATAGCTTTTTAAAATTAAGTTTAAAGAATATTTGTTAATTTCTTCATATAAACCTTAAAACATGTTATATTTTTTGTTGTACAAGTGGTAAGAAAAAAACATTACAGATTACCTCTATTTGTAACAAAAGCAGATGTCAACTTTAAAGATTAAATTTTTTCTGGATAAACATTTTTGTTACCTCCAGAACTTTGAATACAGTTGATTTAAAGAATACTAATGAAACATGCTGTTTAATTTTTTTAAATTAGTTACCAATTTTTTCTGCAATGAAGTAAAATGGTGACGTATGTTGAATGTTAATGAACTCTTTCACTAGTTATGTGACAATAAAGCTCTACTTTTGATTTTATCTAATTTGTAAAGATAAATGCATATGAAATTGGACTTCATGCATGGACAAGTGACTACATGTAATGAATGCCTTGACAAGTGGCATGTTTGTACATATAGGTTTGTAGTGTGAAATATTCATTTTATGCCCAGTAGCCTCCTAGTTGTTCATTATATTTTATTTGGAATGTCTGTTTGATTTTTGCTCTTGTTTTCTCTGAAGCTTTAGATGAAAAAAATAACACACAATTTACTACCCAGAAGCCAACCAGACAAAGGCTGTGATCTTTTCAGATCTAAACAAAGTTTACCTCTCTCTGGGCTGAGGAGGGATTCATCCAGAGAAAACAAATGAATCTGGGGAAATATGATGAGGTCTATCCAGAACACATCCAGGCATGTAATATGAAAATTAGAGACATTTATTGAAGAAGATACCAGATACAAGAAACATTATACATAGGAAAACAACACCTCAGCTCCTTCAACATAGGCACTTTGAGACCTCACACAAATCTCCCAATCTCCATCAGCTTCCCTGTTGTCTTTTCCTGACTGTTATTGACGTTCTGAAATCTCTTCCCTTGAAAAGGTGATTTTAGTTTTGGGAAAAACCAGAAGTTTCAGGGTGCCAAATCTGGGCTGTTGAAGAGCTGAGTCCCCAGGGTGATTTGATGTTTCACCAAAAACTAAGCATCAGACCTGATGCATGAGCAGGCACATTGTCATGATGAGGTTGCCAATTACCAGTTGCCCATAGCTGCGGTCTTCTGAATCATCCAAATAGTTTCTGTGGAGGAATGATCAAGCTTAACACAAAACATGATGCAGATTTGTTGCTCTACTTGCTCATTTTGAATGTGATGGGCACACAGTGCACATGCTCACTCAATGGCATCTACCACCCCCACTGACTAGTACAGTGAAGCCATCATTGTTCACACATGTGCACTCCAGTCCATTCTGCTTGGCTGCCAGGTTACATCAATGTCATGCAAACCATTTTCTTATATTAACAATGGCTGGACTTTTTCCTGACAGACCTTGTATATATAAATATATAACTGACTATTGACTAAAATTACCTTTACCAAATGTCTACTCACACATTTACTAGTATAAAAGATTTCTATTAGTTTCATAGAAGTCCAAGAATTAATGTATTAACATTTCCTATCCCCTGAATATGTATACGAAGATATCAGAGGTTTGAGTTCTGAGACACAGAGAGAAAAGAGAGTAGATAATATCAGAGGAAATTGGGAACATGTAACAGATAGTTATATAAAAACAACCTATTTATTGTTTCAATGTTTGAATCTATAATAACAGGCTTGCAAAGTGCACTGTCACATGATTTGTCAGCATAAAGTCATTCTACTATACTTGTCTGGCTCCTGAAAACTCAATTTTATTATTGAAAAATAAATTTTGTTTTCAAAATGTAAGTGTCATATCAATAGAAATAAATAACTTACTAGATCTCATGGAAATTAGAAGTGCTTCTTATTGACAGGACCCCAAGACTTGATAATCACCAATTATTCACATCCATTCATCTCTCAATTGCTATAACCTTTAAGCAAAACAAATGAATAACATCTCAAAAAATATTCCAGAGTTTAAGTAAACTAATATTGATACTTAGAATCCATATTGCCTCTAAACCCCAGGGTTTTTTTTAAACTAAAACAAGTAAACAGAAGGAAAGGAAAAAGGAGAATCATAAATATACCTTTACATGTGAAGGAGCTTGCCCAAACTCTGTGTCTAACATCTTGGGGATCGACAATCACATGTCAGTTTTCTCTTGAACATCTTCCAGATTATTCTCTGTATACAAAATTACTTTTTAAATGAAACCTTATTGCTTGCTGTTACCAGTCTAAGTCGAGATAAAGAAGCCTCTTGTTTTTATTTTAAATTTAATCTTTATTGTACATTTTTATAGTACCATTTAGTCCCCTTAACCCTCCTACTTCTCTCAGCAATCACCGCACACTTGTCCATGAGTCGTTTTGTCCTTTTTGCTCAATCCCTCCACCCCTAACCTTTCACCCAGAGCTGTCATCTGTTCTTCATCTTTGAGTCTGTCCCATTTTCCTTGTTAGTTCAGTTTGTTCATTAGATTCGACATATGAGTGAAATCATATGGTATTTGTCTTTCTCTGACTGGCTTATTTCACTTGCATAATGTTCTTAAAATACAAATGAAGAGATGTCTTTCTGGTTTCTCTCTTTTGAAAACTGTTACCTCCTCTGGAGTAGTTCTGTGAACCTCAGCAAGAATGTTTTCTTGAATTTTCAGGCAACATTTAGTTTCACTAAAGACACACACTGTAAAATGTTCAATATTTTTTTCCTAAAGTGTTTTTTGTCATGTCTTTTAGGACTCATCAGTATGACCCAAATCTGTCCAGTATCTGTACTTGTCTTACATTAAAAAAAAAAAAAAAAAGAAAGAAAAAATCATGCCTTTATTTTTTTTAGATTTTCCAGACCCCTACCTCATGTTCTTGGTTACAATTTCTGGTTCTCCCTTCTCATTTCCTACCTTGACTTGCTCTCTACCTTTTTGTTCATCCCCTTCCCCCTTGGTCCTCTGTATTCTCTTCCCTTCCAAACACTGTCATCATCTGTTTCTTTGCTGTAATGACAGCACTTTGTCATTGAAGTCACTTTTCTGTTCCATGGTATTTAATATCTGTCTCACTAAATATGCAACCCTCTTGTGTTCACCTGTTTCAGTACTAGGCCCCTGAGTGGAATCTTTAAGCTGTGTTTCTGATTATAAGGATTTTATGACAGTAGGTATCATATATAAAGCATCTACGACACAGTAAGTAGTTGTTGAATGGCACATATTTCTCCTTTATGATTCATCTCATTAGCATTTTTTGTTTAACATTAATTCCCTGTCTTTTCTCTTCCCTTCAGGCTCCTTGTATGCTTATATCATATTAGTAAAGTGTTTTAAAATCAACAATATTTTTAACCTTCGGTATCTTTACAGAGACCTATTTTCTGGCTCTAGGATTGCCACATTTTTATCTTTAACTCTTCGAATCTAAAGAGATACTTTAGATAAATTTGCAGCTTCTAAATTTATAAACTAATATATTTGATATTCTCTTTAGAATGGATAACTGTCAGACCAGTAATCACAGAGTGGCTCAGTGCAATGGCTCAGAACACTGCACACGTCATGTGCTGCTCCCTCCCACCTGTGCCTAAATGTGTTCCTGGGAAACTCACTGGGGCTTCCTGGGGCACACACTCTGTCACTTTTGCCCTAGGTCACTTTATCATAAAATCACATTAAACTATGTAATGCAAAATAAGCACATTCAAAGTAAAAATACTAGTAGACATAATTTTCTTAGCAATATACATATCTTATTAGTTTTATGTAAAAATAACCATGAGTAAACATAAACCATAAAAAATTTGGATGTGTACTTTTACTCTGTGTATATGAACTTTTGGATTCCATAAAATGAGTGTAATAAACATTAAAAAATAAATTACACAGTATTTTTGATAGTTCTTCCTTATGAAATTTACTGATTCCATATCATATTGTTACTCTTTATTTTCAGATCTTCTAATAATTTTGTCTGATAATTTGTAAAAATTATTTGATTAGTTATGGTATTTGTACTTTCTCCAATAAAAGTATTAGAAAAAGTAAAGGAAACCCACCAAACTAAAAAGAAATTTATAAGTACCGTATGCTTCTAGGAAGAGATAGAACATATAATGAAAGAAATAAAGTAAAATTAATCAAAAATTAAAATCACTACATTGTGAAAAAATTATGAAGCAAAACAAGAGAAAATGATATGAGGATGTTGCCTGTAAAAGCATACATTGGGCCCACGATGCAGTAACACATGATTCATAAGTATATATTTATATGGAAAATATATATATATATATGCACACATAATTCCTGTATCCTCAATATTTTCTAAGGGAAAAACATGGAGATTACATAGTATAGATTTCAAAGTAGATATTTCCTCAATCTGTGTTACTGACTTGTCTCATCTTAAATTCAATATGCTTCTCAATTATGAATCCTCTATGGCTTACTTCAGAATGGACAACAAAAGGAGTTCACAGCTGCAGCTCTGCTTCAAAAAATGTGGTGAAATTCTGAGGATGTGGTCACCACATCCTTGCTACAGATTTTTGCTGCAGAAAAAAATGAACTCTTTCCTTTGCTTTCAAAGGTTTTATTTTCTTCTCCTTGAGTTTTATGTTATCAAAAAATGTGAGTGAAAATATGTGTATTGCTACTGTTATTTGTGGGGAATAAAACAGCCCAATCGATTCCCACAAACTTATTTTACATCGACTTACTTAGAGAATTGTACATTTGTTAATGGGCATCAGTATCAATATTTGAAAATAGAGTATCCTTTATTAATTTTTGGAGGTATTTTAATCTAGCTGTAACACCAGATACAATTTGGGTCCAATCCACCTCTAATATGCATTAATAATGGAATCCTTGGCAAACTGCTTAAATTCTGACTTTATTTTCCTAATCTTCAAAATGAACATAACAATACATTTTTATAGAACAGATACAAAAACTAAGTGAGATGTTGTGCTCAGTACATGCTAGTTCCCTTAGCCCAACTTTGTTTATTCCTGGTTTTAATGTGGCCACACAGCCTAAAGGAAGAGAATTGGAAACAAATGGATGGAATATTGTAAGCACCGGGCTGTAATTATGTAAGTTGATGGGAAAAGTGCAGGGAGGATATTGATGTCCTGCTTTTTCTTCAGCAGCACTGCATTTTACATAAAGGGGAGTCGTTTTATTGAATAATAAAAGCCTGACAATCACTGAGACTGGCTGACGGCCACTGCTGCAGAGCAATTCTAAAGGCCTTGTTTTTCAAGTTCTTCTTAAATAACTCTCTAAAGGTTCAAAACTCATTTTTAAAGTGAACTTGCTCAGATTTGAATACTGCTGTGATATAAGTGATGGATAAAACATTCATTAAAATATTCTTTTATTCTTAAAATAATTAGAATCAGATATTTTTTGCATGAAAAGAAAAATTTGGAAAGTTTAGCAAACTTAAGGTTTAATGTTAGAGAAATTAACTCACAACTCAGAGTAGAAAAATACATTTGAAAAAAATGTTTTTTAATGAAGCTCAGTGTGGTTTGGATCTGTATTATCCAGCTTAAAATGCTGTTATTTCTGAATAGAACTCAATATGGCTTCAGATGTTACCAAATCCACTTTGATGTACTCATTTTTCTCAGACAATATTTCTTGTTAGCAACCCTCACTCTTAGTATGAATAAGTTGTTGTAAAGCTGGCAACTCACCAAAATAAATATTTAATCATATATTAATGATTATTTTAAACTTTTTAAATTTAAATTATGGTTTAAGACTTTATTTGCTCAATGAATTCTGACCAGAATGTTTGACAAAGCTAGTTACTGTTGACGCTCTCTCTATTGGCTGTGTACTTAATTTCCAGAATTGTCCAGGGTAGGTCATCTTGGGAGGCATTTTATCTTAAATGTCAACATTGGGAACGTGGAGATAGCAATCTGGGAACTGAGGAGCTGTGTTAATGTCTCATTCTTAACTACAAAGATGCCAATTAATTCCACACAACCCACATTCAAAGTAGGACAGGAAAATGGTCCTGATGTTGGTAATGCACAAAAATGAAGAAAAATAAATGTGTTCAGATGCCCAGAAAGCTGATACTTGAACAGTCAGTAGAGGAATCCCAAGGCATCCAGCAATTGCCTGATGGAATCTTTGTTCAGGCGATAGGCATCCTCAGTCAGATAGATGCCAGGTGGAGAATCCCCAGTCACCTCGCGTCCAGAACGCGCAGCTCAGCCACCTGGGCTGCGCGCCCCATTCCTAGCTCCTGTCTCCCCCTCACTGCCAAGTGCTCGCTCCCCGCCTGTGGACCTACACAATGGACTCACTTGTTTCTGGGCCCCTACCCCGTGACTTCCAGCCCTCACCCACAACTTGAGTAAGAGTCAGGAAGGAAAGCCTCGGCCAAGGAGCCTTCCAGAAAAGCCTATAGGCCAGCACGCGCGTGCGCGCACGCGCGTGCAGACCAAACAAACAATGCCTGATCCACGCAGGAATGAATTCGCGCCCCACCCCCCGGCTGTGCAGCCCTTGGAGAGGAACCCAGGATGGGGTCCTACAGGAGAGACTGTTGTGTCTTTCCAACTGCAGACGTTTCTTTCTGCTGACGCGCAGTGCGATGCCCTGCGCTCTGATGGCGACTAAGATTGATGGTGGCTTTGCCTGTGACAACGCCCCCAGTGTTGCTCCAAGCCATGTTCCCCAAGCTTCGCAAGGGAGGAGTGCAGTTACTGGGGGAGGGAGAGACTGATGCAGCTGGTGAGGAAAAGGACCCTGGAAACCTGGGGGAAATGGACAGTGGAACTTCGGAAAAGCCGGGGCTGGACGGTCTCCACAGATAACTAACTACCTTGAGATGGAAAAGGGCTGCGCACACGAGGAAGTGGCACAGCACAAGTTCTTGGGGAGCGGCAAGTTGTTCTCACCTATCAAGCTTGTGGGCAGCACCGCGCACGGCCAGCAGGCACCCTTTGCTTCCAGGCGGCGGCGCCAGCGGTGGCTGCAACTGTGACCGCGCAGAAGAGGTGGCGACAGCGCTTCGGGGGGCCCCGCTAGGCTCCGCTCCCAGCGCTGCCCTCCCGCCCGCGTGCGTGTGCGCCCTGCCCGCGTGCGTGTGCGCGCGCGTGCGCTCGGCCCCACGGGGCCCCTGATCGTCTGCGCGCAGCGCTGAGCCAGCCTCGCCCGCCGCGGAGCGGCTCCGTGGGCCGTAGCCTGGTCCTCCCCGCCTGGGAGGCAGCCTAGCTTCTGTCACGTGTCAGTGCCCGAGGTCGAGACCGAGAGAAAAACGCGCTTCATTCCTTCTCCCACCGCCATACTGTATTTTATACCAAATCTCATTTTTATTCCAACATTTTACTCCCGTTCGGTGAGTACCTTCTCAGTGGCATTCTTGTCCTATTCTTTTTTTTTGTCCTTTTTTTTTTGTTTTTCCGGTTTTTTCCATCTTTTTTCCCCACTTCTTTGATTATTGTTTGTATTTGGGAAAGCTGGAGGAACATGGTTTTGAGCCTTTTCCTGAATCCAAGTTTTTCTAGCATGCAGTGGTTCTGTAGACAAGGCGCTGTGTCCGGGAGTCCGCGGAGATCGCGCCGCCGGAGCGACTCCTGCACGATGTGCAACTGGTTTTATGGGAAAAGCGATGTGAAGTATGGTGCTATTTTTTCCTTCGTAAAAATTTTAAAAAAGCGTGTTTCTATCTCTTTTTTGGCATATTCTTTTTCTGATAAGATTTTTGGATAGGTGGGATTTTATGCAGTGTTTACAAGTTCGTGGTTTTGCAATACTGGTACAAACCACTGAGCAAATACATTTATTTTCTATTTTCTTGGTACCCTTTTTGGAGCCGGTCAGAACAAATTCGTTTTTTTCCCTTCTGTTTTTGATACCCATTGATAACGTGAAACTTTTCTTGCAGCTGGTTACTGGGATTATTTTTAAGCAAAATACTTTTTTTCTCTTTTAAATTAACGATGACTTTTGCACATTTGACTTTTTTAAAAACCCGAGATAATTTTATGATAGATATCCTGATATCTATATCTATATTATTCCTTCTTCCTCCCCCTTTCCTTCCCTTAAATCAATTTTCAAATGATGGCAGTGGAAGGTTTTTCTGGGGAAAAAAAAATGAAGTGCTGTTTGGTTTCCTTGTCAACGGAGGACGAAGTGAACAACTGAGCAGCTCGCAGAGAGCAGGTACTTGGTCCCTTTGGAGGCGTTTCCCGGGTTTGCAATTGCAAGGATGGTCCTGGAGAGGACGTGTGTGGTGGGGGTGGGGGGTTGGGGGAGGTGCGCGCGTTGGGGGACAACCGTGCTGGGCGCTGGGGAAAGTCCCCTGCCTCGGATCATTTTTGGTTGTGCGCAAAATACAGCCGGCCCCTCTTCGACTGCGCCCAGGTCGTCTCCGCGGCTGGTGGCGTCGGCGCCGCTGGTGGGCGGCTGCTGGGTTCTTGGTACACCAGGCTGTGTAAGTTCTCAGGGTGCCACTTGCAGAGCCCAAGCGGCCTGGGCCGGGGACGCTGTGCGGGCCGGCAAGCGGCCCCTTAGAGAGCCGGAAGACAGGAGGGAGAGGTAGGGCAACATTCTCCCCAAAGGCTGGCCGCTAGCCAAGCGGTGGGGCGCTAGGGACCTTTACAGATTTCCGAGGATGGCACCGGCCCCACACGCTTAAGTCCCACTCCGCTCCTCCTCTTTGCCAGAGTAAACAACGCGGTAGATCTTTCCCAATCTGGTTGCTGGTTCTGGAGGGTGTTGCTGTGTTAGTGCTGCTGTCTGCATCATTTCTTTCCCGGTGTGTTGTTTGGGTTTGAAGGGCTTGCTGGTATCTTCCAAGGAATGGGGAAACACTTTTGATGATGCGAAGTAGGGTATCCTGTTGAGGAGGAAACTGTTAGTTTTTATTAATGAGACTATTCGCCTAAGGTGCAAAATTGCTTTTTATTTAACTTGTAAAGAAAGTGTTTACCGTCGTTATAGCCACCTCATAGTGCTTCCAAAGGTTTTCCCCTAAGAACCGGGCACAGGACAGGTAGGGGTTGGTGATGGTGTGGATTTTGTGTGTTGGTAACATTATAATACTTAGTGTTGAATGTATTCTATGGAGTTTGTGATATTTTATGATTGTTTTGTTACATGTTTCCAGTATAATGCAGCACTACTTTTGGGAGATGAACTAGTTGGTGATTTTTAAAAAGCCTTTTCTGTACTTACTCAGTGATAGAATCTTCTGGAAATTACTGTGCAAATAAATTGTGTCTTTGTATCTTAAAATCTTGAGGATAGTTATCAAAATGATTTGATTTTGAAACTTTCATTTTTTCTTTAATGAAAAGTTCAGCCTTAAATGTATCATGTGTATATAATTTGTATTATGTTAGAATGAATATAAAGAAAATCAAATAAATTTTTACTTCTCAGACTTACTTTTTTTCTAGGTTACCGATAGACATAAAAACTAATTGTAACACACTGAAGGCCCCATAAAAAGGGGCTAATAACACACTATGGCTTTTTTAAGCAAATATTTCTCTAAGTCTGTAAACTTAGTCTGTGGAATTAAAAGTTTCATGCCTGCATTTTATTTTCTTTACGTTTGGTGGTAAAAGAGTTAGGAATACAAATGATCATTTATCTGTAGAAGATTAAATTTTATTGTAATATCTAGAAAGCTGAATATTTCTTTATTCACCATGCACTCTCTCATCAAAAGCCTTTGAAAGTTGTGGTGTGTTATTTTTTGTACTCATGGTGGCTTTTCTGTGTTAAGGCAGTCCTGTTGCATTTGTGTGAGGAAGATAGTTTATATCTTGTCTGTGGACTACCAGACTTGATATCTGAAGAGAGTAGTTCTAAAATTTGACTCAGATACTGTGTTAACTAAGGTTTAAATTGTGACTTTTTTGTGTGTTTGTGTACAGTGAGCACATTATTAAAATGTAGTCTTTCATATGGTTGAAACATCCAACAAAATTTTAAAAACTACATGTAGCATCTGGTTTCTAAATCATTTTTTCTCATAATAATTTATATAGAATGATCATTTATTTAAAAATGCAAGATAATGCATGTGAATAATATTTCTTTGCAAGTTGCATGAATGTAAATCATTTAGTTCTTTTAAAAGAGAAACTGAGTGAGTGAGAAAGAAACAACTTGAATAATCAAATCAGAATTTTCACTGAGGACTAGTTGCTGCCCTAAGGTAGGGGTAGTTGTGTCTTACAATTGGGGTGAAATTGGAGATGTACTGTATGATATACCCAAATGATATCAAAACCATAATGGGATGGAAGAAATTTTTCATAGGATTTTAATGTAGGAACAAATATGTACTTGTGCTTTTAATTCTATAAGTAAAGGTTATACTAAGAAACTGCAGTCATCTTAGGTTTTCATTTAACATTCATTGTTCATTATATGCTTATGTTACATTTCTATCTGTTACATTCAAATTTTTTAAATTTTCTTCTCTGTGGGTCATATTGGTAATTCTACAACTCTCAAAACTGGTCACCTATTCCGTGAGTTTTTTTGGTTTAAAACCTCTAAAATTAGCACTGCCTTCTGGTTTGCGATGGGAAATAATACTGTTCTTTCAGTCAGCAAGCCACCTACCACATGATTCTGAGCAACTTAATCATACAAATAATTTTCAACTGCTTACAGAAAGAAAGAAAAACAATTTTTCAGGGAGAGAGAGGGCTTAGGAGGTGAAGGTGGTAGAGGGAGGGAAAAAGACATAAATTGGCTATTTGACTGCTAACCGACCTCAAGTATTTTTTTAACT
This sequence comes from Desmodus rotundus, assembly GCF_022682495.2. Classification (NCBI taxonomy): domain Eukaryota; kingdom Metazoa; phylum Chordata; class Mammalia; order Chiroptera; family Phyllostomidae; genus Desmodus; species Desmodus rotundus. The sequence continues at coordinate 63,474,831 of NC_071394.1, forward strand.
TTTTTAAATTTTTGTTCAAGTACAGTTGTCTCCATTTTCCCCCCACCATTCCCCCTCCAACCCCAGCCATCCTCACTTCCCACCCTTGATCCTACCCTGCTTTGATTTTGTCCATGTGTCCTTTATACATGTTCCTGAAAACCCTCCCCCTTTCCCCCCCATTACCCCCTCCCATCTCCCCTCTGGTTACTATCAGTTTGTTGTTAATTTCAATGTCTCTGGTTATATTTTGCTTGCTTGTTTGTTCTGTTGTATTTCATTATCTGAATTTTGGTAAAGAAATCATCAGAAACTTAAAGCAAACTCTTAAATATTCTGGAACTGTAGAAAAGTTCTAGGAGCTGTTATGGGATGCCAACATTTGGACATTTAAAAAATTTTGTATTAGTGAATTAAGTCCAGTTTCTATCCCAGTTTTGAACTTTGTAGAAAAAGAAAAACCTAGTTGGAATCCTGTCTTGAGGGTGTGGTCTTCACAAGAATTTTTTAATGAAGAAATTTCCATCATTAAAGTCAAATGTTTAGTTATTTCTTATATTTATCCTTGCATGGTTATAAGCAAGCAAACAAAGTTCTCATTTTTATCTTGGTAGGCATGTGCTGATATGATGTATAAGGGGAGGAAGTTTGAAAAAAAGGATTCATAGGCATGGACAACAGTGTGGTGATTGCTGGGGAGAGGGGGGTATGGGGGAATAAATGGTAATGGAAAAAAACATACTAAAGATTAAATTAAAAAATGAAAAAAATAAAGGTACTCACATGTTTAAGTATAAAAACTAAATTGTATTTTTTAAAAAAGATGGTTGGCTTATTTTCTATAATATTTGTAAAAGATGAGTGGTTAAAAGAACTACTCTAATTTTTGCAAACAAATGGTACCTTTAGAACATAAAAATAACACATATACACTCGGTATACAAAAAGTATATATATTTTCCTAGTTGAAAGAATCTGATATGTAGATAACTCTTTCTTAAGTAAAACAGTCATTTTTTAAAGCAGTTAGTAAGAAGTGAATGAAAAAACTCCCATATCTGTTGTAGTCTGCAAAGTATTCTACTAGAGGCAGAGCGTGGTCATCCTTTGTTTACTGCTTACTGATATTGTAAGCAACTCATTACACTGTACATCAAAACAAATAAAACTCAACAGTGGAAGTAGAAGATAAATGAAGATGAAAATTATAATTGTATTATCTAAAGAAAGTTGAAGAAAATGTTTTAAGTATAATTTAATTAACTTATGCTCCTCTTTGACTTTTGAAAACTTTTTTTAAATGGTGGTTAGCTGTGACTTTAAAAAATACAGTTATATCTTCACTTCTTTCGTCATATTGTCATTAAAAAATTCTATGTCATGCATTAAAAATCTGAGGTATTAATGAAAGTAATCAAAAACTAATTTCAAAAACTCTTCACTGATCTTATTGTTATGTTTTAATTTATTATTTGCTACTTCTACTGACTCATACAAATGTTTGTAAAATCCAATTTTTTATAATTTAGTATGATTTAGTAAAATTTCATAAATTTCTCTTCAGTATTTGACAGTGACAACACAATCATTCACATTAATGACAAGGAGGGCAGTTACTTTCTCTACACCATCATTTGGAGAAAAATAATTGTTATATAAAATTTAACTAACAGGTAATTACTGAGTGTAACAAAGCTAGTTACACATTTAGCACATCAAGTGTTATATATAAATATTGTATTTGTCTTCCTCTTCTTTTTACTATTAAATTTTGACCTGCAGAATGCATGTATCTATCCCAAATATTGCCAAATTTTAGTAGTTTTCCTTGTCTCATAGCTTTTTGATTTTAAAGAAAATATTGGGGAATTTATTTTTTGTTTTTGCCTATTTGTTTTGTTAGACTGAATCCTGGAACACATAGAGGTGCTGATTTAGTATTTTTCCAAGCATTCTTAGTCACAAAGAGGGCAGAGGAGAACCCAAGTTTGTGTTTAGGATAAATGTCCTCTAGATTATGTGTCCTTCGAGACTCCTTAGTAGGGACAAGGCTATGAGATTGATTTCTTGGGCCACGTGTAAATGTGACAGAAGACAAATTTACAGGAGAAGCATGAGAACCCTGTCTTGTTCTCTGACAGATACAATGAAATTCATCACTAATCATCCACATTCTAAAGAAGCACTAGAGATTTTATTATTATAAATCTGTTTCATAAAATTACATTTAACTCATCAATTAATATTCTGTTTGCTTAGAATAAAATAGTTGAATTTTATCTAAACTTTAATGCCAAAATTAATTGCATTCATACACAATCCATGTGTTTGGAGAAAATATTTATATATATTGTGATAACCATATGTTAAATTAAGACAGAAGGAATGTATTTTGAGTTCATTTTGAGATTGTTAACAGGTTGGATTAGGGAAAGGCTATTTTCTTACAAAGTCTGATGAGAGGAAAAGCAAAGGGCTAACATTTCTTTTTTTTTTAATTTTTATTGTTATTCAATTACAGTTGTATGCCTTTTCTCCCCATCCCTCCACCCCACCCCAGCTGAACCCACCTCCCTCCCCCACCTCCACCCTCCCCCTTGATTTTGTCCATGTGTCCTTTATAGGAGTTCCTGTAATCCCCTCTTCCCACTGACCCCCCTCACTCCCCCCTGGCTATTGTTAAATTGTTCTTAACTTCAATGTCTCTGGTTATATTTTGCTTGCTTTTTTCTTCTATTGCTTATGTTCCAGTTAAAGGTGAGATCATATGGTATTTGTCCCTCACCACCTGCCTTATTTCACTTAACATAATGCTCTCCAGTTCCATCCATGCTGTTGCAAAGGGTATAAGCTCCTTCTTTCTCTCTGCTGCGTGGAATTCCATTGTGTAAATATACCATAGATTTGGATCCACTTGTTTGCTGATGGGCACTTAGGATGCTTCCAGTACTTGGCTATTGTAAATTGTGCTGCTATGAACATTGGGGTGCACAGGTTCTTTTGGACTGGTGTTTCAGGGTTCTTAGGGTATAATCCCAGCAGCGAAATTTCTGGGTCAAAGGGGAGTTCCAATGTTAGTTTTTTGAGGAAATTCCATACTGTTTTCCACAGTGGCCTCACCAGTCTGCATTCCCACCAACAGTGCACGAGGGTTCCCTTTTCTCCGCATCCTCTCCAACATTTGTTTGTGGATTTGTTTATGTTGGCCACTCTGACTGGTGTGAGATGCTACCTCATTGTGGTTTTAATTTGCATCTCCCTGATGGTTAGTGATGCTGAGCATCTTTTCAAATGTCTCTGGGCCCTCTGTATGTCTTCCTTGGAGAAGTGTCTGTTCAAGTCCTTTGCCCATTTTTTAATTGGGTTGTTTGTCTTCCTGGAGTGGAGGCATGTGAGTTCTTTATATATATTGGAGATCAGGCCCTTGTCTGAGGTATCATTGGCAAATATGTTTTCCCATACTGTTGGTTCTCTTTGTAATTTGGTGCTGTTTTCTTTAGCCATGCAGAAGCTTTTTATTTTGATGAGGTCCCACTTGTTTATTCTTTCCTTTATGTCCCTTGCTTTAGGGGACATGTCTATGAGGACGTTGCTGCGTGGAATGTCTGAGATTTTCCTGCCAATGTTTTCCCAGAGGACTTTTATGGTGTCACAACTTATATTTAAGTCTTTTATCCATCTTGAGTTTATTTTTGTGTATGGCATAAGTTGGTGATCGAGTTTCATTTTTTTGCATGTAGCTGTCCAGATCTCCCAACACCATCTGTTGAAGAGGCTGTTTTTGCTGCATTTTATGCTCCTGCCTCCTTTGTCAAATATTAATCGACTGTAAAGCCTTGAGTTTATTTCTGGGCTCTCTGTTCTGTTCCATTGGTCTATGTGCCTGTTTTTATGCCAGTACCAAGCTGTTTTGATTACAGTGGCCTTGTAATACAGTTTGATATCAGATATTGTGATTCCTCCTGCTTTGTTCTTCTTTCTCAAAATTGCTGCAGCTATTCGGAGTCATTTATGGTTCCATATGAATTTCTGAAATGTTTGTTGTATATCTGTGAAATATGTCATGGGTACTCTAACAGGGATTGCATTGAATCTATAAATTGCTTTGGGTAGTATGGCCATTTTGATGATGTTAATTCTTCCAATCCATGAGCATGGTACATGCTTCCATTTGTTTGTGTCTTCCTTAATTTCTTTCTTCAGTGTTGTGTAGTTTTCTGAGTACAGGTCTTTTACCTCCTTTGTTAGGTTTATTCCTAGGTACTTTATTTTTCTTGTTGCTATATCAAATGGGATTTTTTTCCTGATTTCTGTTTCTGCAGTTTCGTTGTTGGTATACAGGAATTCCTTTGATTTCTGAGTATTGACTTTGTATCCAGCTGTTTTGCCAAATTCATTTATTAGGTCGAGTAGTTTTTGGGTGGAGTCTATAGGATTTTCCATGTATACTATCATGTCATCTGCAAACAGTGACAGTTTCATTTCCTCCTTTCCAATTTGGATGACTTTTATTTCTTTTTCTTGTCTGATTGCTGTGGCTAGGACTCCAATACTATGTTGAATAGGAGTGGTGAGAGAGGGCATCCTTGTCTTGTTCCTGATCATAGTGGGAAAGCTCTAAGTTTTTGTCCATCGAGTATGATGTTGGCTGTAGGTCTCTCATATATGGCCTTTATGATGTTGAGGAATGCTCCCTCTATTCCCACGTTGTTGAGTGTTTTTATCAGAAATGGGTGCTGTATCTTATCAAATGCTTTTTCTGCATGTATTGATATGATCATGTGATTTTTGTCTTTGCTGTTGTTGATGTGATGTATTATGTTTATTGATTTGCGAATATTGTACCATCCTTGCATCCCTGGGATGAATCCCACTTGGTCATGGTGTATGATATTTTTAATGTATTGCTGGATGTGGTTTGCCAATATTTTGTTGCGAATTTTAGCGTCTATATTCATCAGCGATATTGGCCTGAAGTTTTCTTTCTTCATTGTGTCTTTATCTGGTTTTGGGATTAGGATCATGCTGGCTTCAGAAAAAGAGTTTGGGAGTCTACCATCAGTTTGGATTTTTTTGAATAGTCTGTGGAGGATAGGGGTTAGCTCTTCCTTAAAGGCCTTGTAGAATTCTCCTGTGAAACCATCTGGTCCAGGGCTTTTGTGTGATGGGAGTTTCTTTGATGACTGCTTCAATTTCCTTTGCTGTTATTGGTCTGTTCAGGTTTTCTGCTTCTTCATTCAGTTTTGGAAGATTATATTTTTCCAGAAATGTGTCCATTTCATCTAGGTTTTCAAATTTCTTAGCATACAGTTCTTTGTAGTAATTTCTTATAATCCTTTGTATTTCTATGGTATCAGTTGTACTCTCTCCTCTTTCATTTTTAATTGTGTTTATTTGGATCCTCTCTCTTTTTGTCTTGATGAGCCTACTTAAAGGCTTGTCGATTTTTTTTATCTTTTCACAGAACCAGCTCCTGGATTCATTGATCCTTAGAATTGTGCTTTTAGTCTCTATGTTATTTAACTCTGCTCTGATCTTGGTTATTTCCTTCCTTCTGCTTGCTCTGGGCTGTCTTTGTTGTTGTTCCTCCAGTTCTTGTAGAAGTAGGGGGCTAACATTTCTTGATGTACCAGGTAAACACACTTCCACTTGTTCTTCCCTCCATAAGTAGGTGCTATCATCATTAATTTGTATTTTTGAGGAAACAAACTTGGATAGAGAATGTAATTTGCTCAAAGCTGCACAGGATGCCAAGGGACAAGTGACAGGAATGTCTGTATCAATGTCACGTCCCTCCTTCTGTAGAGGCATATTCCATTTGTGGAGAGGGCAATTTTTGTTTCGTTTCTCTTAATATAAAGTAATTACTATATATTCATTCTTGATCCATTATTTAAAATGACTGTGTTTTGCCAGGTTTTCACTAGTGAGGGCTGTGGCCAGAAATAACAGAAAACGACACCATTTACACATGTAGAGAATTTTGCTAGTCTGGAAGGGGGACTGCAGTAATTGTCCCATCACACATCTCCCCACGACTGTAGAACTTTCTGCAGAGAGCCCAGCACATGTAAATTTGTGAGGGGCCATTGGTGTGCTGTTGTTGGGGAGAAAATAGATACTTTCATGTCTGCGGTGGCTTCTGTAGAGGCCTGGGAAAAGGCACTCAACAAATATTTGCTTACTAAGCACAGAATGGAATCATTACTCTGGAAGTTTTTGTAGTTCATGTGGAAAATTAGTGTTTTGCACAAGGAAAAGTGAACATCAATTATTTCATATCACAGCAAGCCTATAAATAGAGGTGTCTCTTCTGTCTCCCATCATCTTCTCCACTTCAGTATTTCACCATGACACATATTTGGATATGACACTTTTCAAGCTCACTTTATCTGTTTGTTAATAAAATGAAACACATGTAAGTACAATATGTTATTTTAGGATGCTGTTTCTAATGGCCTCTTGAGATGCATGAAAATGTATTCCATTATTGAATATTTTCCTAAGAACTTGAAAAAATGGCTATTTTTCAATAAAGATTGGGAAACAAAAACCACACTGGAGGCAATGCGAATGAACGTGATGAAATAGATTTCATAGATGATAGTAAATCTGTAAGTCCATAAAATCTGTGGATTGTGGAGGCCAAGGTAAAGGGACTATTATGAGCTGCCTTTGAGTTTTGGAATCTGGAGCTCTTGAAAATTATTTTCATAAAACAAAACATGAAAAAATAAAATATCTAGAGGAAAGCCCAATTGGCTGGGGGTGGGAGAATGGGTTTATTTTGCACACATCACTAATCTGAAGTTTTGACATTTTCTTCTGGGTAAAATGACTGGTATGCAATAGAAATTCAGGTCTAGAACTGAAAAACACACTGAAAGCTAGAAAGATATTACAGAATCATCTTCATTAAACTTTAGGAGGAAGTAACTCATCTGAAAGCAAAACTTTGGAAAACCCTGGCATTTTTCTGAGTGGAGGTAAAAAGAGCTGGTTAAAGACAGAAAAAGAGAAACAGGAGGCTAGCCATTGAATTTAATTTTCAGGAGCAAGTTTCACAATGTTCTAAGAGGGTTGGTGTGATCAGTCGTTGCAAAAGGCATTGGTCTCCTCTTAGAGAGAAAGAAAATGCAACCAGTGCATTAGTTAACTAAATTTGTTCAGCCAGTGCTAGGAAATGGGGATTCAGTGGGGAATACCACCAATAAGGACCCTGCCTCCAGGGAGTTTGCTATCTCATGGTGACTTTTTGTCTCCTCAAGTAAGTGCAAGGTCATGGGTTGAGATGAAATGGTTTAGGGGCAGGGTCTTGAGAAATGTAGCAGAGAATATGCAAAATATCTATAAAAAGGTTCCAGAGCAAGAAGGAGGAACTTGACAAAATTAACAACCATTTGTTGTCACATTAGTTAACACTATTCTGTCACTTTCTCTAGCAGTTCTTAACAGTCTGTAATCTGAATGAGACAAGCAAACCAGTGATGTTTACCTGATTAGGAGATTAGCAAGGCATGCATAATGTCAAACTGAAGAGCTAGACTTTCTAGAGAGAGAACATGTAGAAAAGATTGATCATGAACCTGGGCTGGGAAAGGGCTACTACCAGAGATGAGTGACCAGGAAGAGATAAGATTTGAGACCCAGAAATTCAGGATGAAAACATTGTTTTGTGTTGTTTTTTATTTAGAAAACATAGTTCATTATGATTTCAGAATTTATTTCTTTTTTTAATTTTATTTTTTAATTCAGTTACAATTGTCTGCATTTTCTCCCCATCCCTCCACCCCACCCCAGCCAGTCCCATCTCCCATCCCCACCTCCACCCTCCCCCTTGATTTTGTCCATGTGTCCTTTATAGTAGCTCCTACAGACCCCTCTCCCCACTATCCCCTCCCCACTCCCCTCTGGCTATTGTTATATTGTTCTTAATTTCAATGTCTCTGGTTATATTTTGTTTGCTTTTTTCTTTTGTTGATTATGCTAAGTGAAATAAGCCAGGCGGTGAGGGACAAATACCATTGTTTTTAATTGAATGAGAGAGGTGTAAAGATGGGTGGTTCAGAGGAGAATATTATATTTCCGGATTTTGAAAGCAGAGCCACATCAAATGATGAACACATTTTAGACTTTGGGAAAGCACGTGGCAGGTGCTTCTGGTGTTAAGAGGCTAGTGTTGTGAGGGGAGGCTGAGTGTTAAAGAGCAGCACAATTTTGAGAGGACTTTCTTGAGTTCAAGATAAACAGGAATGAGAGAGGGCCTTCTAGAAAGAAAATTGGAAAATAAAGAAGAATGATAGGTTTTTGAGGAAAAAGAAGGTGGACTGTAAAAAGGAACAATTACTATGTGTGACTTTGTGTGCACATGTATTCTATGCTCTAAAATAAGAGTCCATTGTTTGGGAGAATGAATTTCATTTTGGAATATATTGAGATCACTCAAAATTACAAATAAAATGCCTTATTAGGAACTCTTAAATACTATCAAACACATAAGTTCAAGATATCTATGCTTTTAGATTTCTTAGATGGACAACAATATACAGTAGTGTCCTCTTATCCATAGAACATCCTTTCCAAGACCCTCAGTGGATGCCTGAAACCATTGATAGAACTGACTCCTATATATACCATGTTTTTTCTATGCATATATACCTATGATAAAGTTTAATTTATAAATTAGGCAGAGTAAGAGAGTATGATAACTAATAATAGAACAGTTATAACAATATGCTATAATAAACATTATATGAATGTCTTTGGGGCTATTATTAAGTAAAGTAAGGGTGACTTGAACACAAGCACTGAGATTCTGTTAACATACCTGAAAATTAGGACCCTACTGAGTGACTAACAGGCAGTGATCAGATGGGTGACTTGTATGAGTGTATGTAGTGTGGAGGCAGGGATGATGCATATCTCAGGAAGGACAGAGCAGTCAACTGTAATCAATTTTAAATCACCTTGAAGACACGTGAAAAAGTAAAAAGAAACTGGTGAAATTTGCTTTATAATGTTTTATGAAACCCACTCTAAGGAAAATTATCATTTCAACATGTAGTCAATACAAATAATTTTTAAAATTATTCCACATTTTTGTTCTATGTCTTTGAACTCCAGTTTATATTTTATGTGAACAGCAGAACTAACCACCTTGCAAAAGCTCAGTAATCACATGTGCTATTGGTGGAGGGTTCAGAAGTCTTAGCACTATGTAGTATTTTAAATTCTTTTTGGCACCTCGGCTCTTACTAGAAATTAGCCAAGATATATTTCTAACATACTCTCTGATTGTCTCAGTCTTAGCTTTCACTTTTTATTAAGAATCTAAACTGACATTCATTGAAGTTCATTTTTTGCAAAAATGTGATCCCAAAATGTGGTCAGTTGGCAAAGCAATGTTAATATTTATTCAATAAGTATTTCTTGAAAATTTGCCTTTCCATTCTGTGTCATGAGAACAGAGCTTTCAGTGAAGAAGGGGCAGACAGTGATAAATTCCCTAAGAGCTACAAATGAAGTTCAGGGTTAAAATGGTATCTTCTTTTGTATTAAATCACAGGACTAACTTCCCTATGTAATTTCAGTCACAAAATATGACTCACAATAAAGTGAATGAACTCAAATCAGTTTTTGGTGGATATCCACCTTAATAGAAACACATCAGGTTGATGGAATTTTAAACAATTTGGAGACTTCCAAAATTAAGTGATTTAGTATATTTTGTTAAAAGTTGTGAATCATCAGGAATTTGATGGGGGAATATGTACACTGAATTTTGGTCTGTTATCTCTTAATATTTGGTTGTTTCAATCTAAGTATATGTCAGTACTCCTTGTATGGGTCTTTCAAGGTGTGTGTGTGTGTGTGTGTGTGTGTGTGTGTGTGTGTGTGTGTGAGGGACTATGACCTTGTCATTTTGAGTGACTGGGCAAGGGAGGGAATTAATTGCTATTAAAGTTTTTCAAAAGGGTATTTAGGTATCTAGTTGGCATATAATATCAAATTAGAGAAGTAGTTCTCATTCTTTTTCACATCTTTGATACCATGTCTCTTTGTCCCCCAGAATGCATGGCATATATTAAATATAGACTTTACTCTGAGACAGATTTTCTTTTTTTGATTCCCATTAAGGGAGTTTGGAAATACTCAAAACATGTTAACTTCAGATTTGGGGTCCTGATTTTTTGACTAAATGTGCCACAGTTTTAATTTAGACATGTATATAGAACAAGAAAACTAACTTCTAATTTATTTCAAAATATTAGTGAACCAGTGATACTTTTTTCCCTTCATGTCAAAAATGTTATTGTGAACTTGGTATCCTATCTAGTGAGCATCACATTGGTCTATCTGTCAGATCCTCAACTGGGGGTGATCTTGTTGATCTTCCAGAGATAAAGGAGAAGCAGAGTAATATATCCAGCGGATACTGAAATTTCTTAATCTCGGATCAGGTCCATAACATTCCTGGGAGACAAGGTAGTTTGGGGTTTCATACAAATGAAATAAACTGGCCTGATAATTTATTTTACTAAAAGGAGCAGGAAGATTGATATAAAATATTATACATCCTCAAAATCCAAAGTTTTAATTTTGTACTTTATTAGATGAGTCTTCTCCAAATAACTAAATTGATGCACATGTTCTAAATAAGTGCATATCTTATGAAAATGAAATGAAAATTTAAAATGCTGAAAAAGTCTTCAAGGGAAGCACTGTTAGTATAATAATGTTAATGTTGAAATTTTAATTGCATACTAGTGAGAAGATTAAAAAATGACATCTCCCTCTTTATTAGTATTAGTTGGTATATATTCTTTTGCTTTTTGTTTCAGTAAATATGATATAATTTATAATAAAAATTATAGTTATATAATACATTGTATCATTTATGTATTTTATAATCACATATTTGTGTATGTATGATATAGAATATTATATATAGTCAAAACTTTCCTCCACTTAATATTATACTATAGAAACACTGTGAGTCACTATTATTTGCAACATAATTTTAATAGCTGTGTATATTTCATTGTAACAATATACTTTGCCTCATCCCACTGTGATATGTAATTGGTCCTTTTTGCCCTTTCTCTGATTTTTATTTTAAATAATGTATGTTTTCATACTTACAGTTTTTTGTTTCTTTTATTCCAATGTTGTAGCATTATATGTACTTTTAATTTATATGAATCCATACATTTTTATTATATTATTTTGTGAACACACAAGCCTAGCACTTCATCTTTTTTCTTCTTAATATTGGTAGAAAAGCCAATAGGGTTGGATTTATAGATGATATAAAAAACAAAATCTTATGTAAGTAGTATAAAATGTATTGAATTTGTTTTCAGGAGCCATTTTTACGTACTTTTAAGGATGATTTTAGACCTAACCACTAGGGAATAGGCTGTGCAGTTGCATTTTGTAGAATATTTTTCTTGCATGGGTAATAATATTTTGAACATTAAATTTTAAAATTTAAGTTTACAGTGTTATAATGACTTCTTAACATTTTCACTATGTATATGTATATTAACTTTTGAGTACTGTGAATGCTTAATAGCACAAAAAATAATGGTATTTTGTAATATATCACTCACAGGTGAAAAATTACTTGAACCATATACCAAAAAGAATATTACATGGGAAAAGAGTAGAGACAGCAGTAATTTTTGCAGTGTGTGTGTGTGTGTGTGTGTGTGTTTGTTTTACTGCATAATGTCATGTATTTAATCAGTGGGGTTAGATGAGCCATTCATTTGAGACTTAGCCATGCTACAGACATTTTTTTAAATTTATTTTTTAAATTATTTTGTTGTTGTTAAATTACAGTTGTCTGGATTTTCACCCTACCCCAGCCAAACCCACCTCCCTCCCCTGCTTCCTTCCTCCCCTTTGGTTTTGTCTATGTGTCCTTTATAGTGGTTCCTGAAAACCCTTCTCCCCACTGCTGTTTTAAATTAATTATTTGCAACAATACAACAGGGGAATGTTAGTCACTTCCAAAAAGAAACAAATGCAGTTGAGAGGGCTGCATATGGCATTTACCATTTATGCTGCCCTAAGGACAGCAAGTGCTTGGTGCTCTGGCTCTTTCTGGAGAAGAGACACTGTGTGTGCTGATTTCTGTTTTGATGACAAGAGTTTACTGAAAAGAAGCATTTGGTGTCCTTTATGTATGCATATATGTATGTATGTATGTATGTATTTACTTTTTTGCACTGTTGTGTGGATTGCAAAACAATTCTGGAAAGTACAGGAAGAACATGATAATTTTCCCAGCAGATTATTTTAACTTAATCTTAATGGAAGTTTTCAAAGGCTTTTCTTTCATTTACTCATAGGTTAACTAGGACATGCTCCCATCACATTTCTGATGACAACAGTAAAAAATGGTGATACTCAAAATACAGGCTCTGGCCTATTGGTTTCTATTTGGAAAAACAAAATTAAGACTTACCTAACAATTTTATCTAAAAAAAAAGTTTTGTCTCATTGTATGTCTTTTTTTTCATTTTCCTAGTAATTTATTTTTAGTGTATTTTATAAAATATTGGTTTATGATTGATTAGTAATTTTATAAAATGGTCATTCAGAGAAATCTGCTTGAGGAGCGCTGGTCCAAACAAAGCACATTCATTTACGCATTTTTAGTTCTTTCTAGATTATATGCTTCTTACAGATAATGACTGTAATTCGGTCATTCACTAACATCCATTCGCTCATTCATAAATGATTATCAGATGGTGGTGTTACTGATATGCAGAAAGCATGAAGCATTGTCCCCTTCACGATGGGCTTCATTGCAGGTAGATGTACTGTGTCAGCCCAGTTGCCCAGTGTTTGTAAAGGGAACAGTCCTTCATGAGCCTTCCACTCTGTGCCCCCGTCAGCTCTTAAAGGTCCCACTTTCTCCTGCCATCATGTTGCAGGCTTATCTTTTAACATATATATCTGGGGGGACACACATTCAGTCCACAGTATTTGATGTTGGTAATTTTTTCTGGCCAACAAGATGCATATTAACACTTCAGAATGTCTTCAAAGTGGTGGGGGACCTCAAATAATGTTCGCAAAATACAGAGACTGAACACCTGTCACCTTGCCTTCAGCCAGCTACAGTGACAACACTTTGTATGGTATAAGGACCAATCCCCCTTCTAGCTGTTGTCTCCAGTATCTCAGAATCAAATGAACAAATAAGATGAGAGAGACCACAGGGCTGGAAATCATTGCATGAAGCTCTTCCCTATTCAGGAGTTAAGCATTGATATGTTTAAGTTTGAATTGGAGGAGACTCCAACAATATCATACCTGAAATGTTTATATTTGCACAACCCCCCCTCAGCACATACATAAGATATTAAAGGAGAAGCCACTGCTGCTGTTACCTGGAGGTTTGATTTTTCAATATTCCTTGACTTTTAACGGAAGGGTGTTACTTGAAGGAACAAGTAACCTAAATTCAATGTATCTTTGGAGGGGGATGGTGGATGTTAGAAATTGCATTGTTTTTTTTAACACACAAAATTGACAATAAAAATAACAAAGGAAAATCCATTATTTTAAGGCATTTATTTTTGTGTATCTACCTTTTGTGTATCTAAAAAAAAAGGTCCAAGAAGAATAGCAAAGTATTACTTCTAATCAAATCAGCAAATACCTGATGAGTATTACACTAGTCTGCTAGGGAGACTATATCAAAATACTACACACTGGCGGTTTGAACAACAGAAATTTACTTTCTCACAGTTCTGGATGCCAGAACTGAAAGATCAAGGTGGTGGCAGGTTGTGTAGAGGTCTGTTCTTGGCTTGCAGATGGTTGCCTTCTTGCTGTGGTCTCACATGGTCTTTCCTCTATGTGCATATCTTTGGTGCCTCAACCTCCTCTTGGATTAGGGCCAATGCATATGACCTCATTTTACCCTAAGTACCTCTCTGAGGGCCACATCTCCAAGTGCAGTCACACACTACACTACTGGGGGCTAGGACATTAACATATGAATATTGGGGGAACACAGTTTAGTTCATAAAGGGCATGGACTATTCTAAGCGCTGTAGGAAATACTAGATGAGTGGATCACAGTTCTGGCTTTTAAGGAGTTTTCATTTATGGGTGCCACAGGGTAAAATATGCATGCCATGAGTGTGTGACTGACCTAGATGTAATTTCAGCCTTTCTCATGGTGCCCAAAATTAGGTGACCTTCTCTGAGTAGCTGGAAGTATGTTCTTCACTCAGTTGTTCAATAGCTACTCATTTTAAGAGGACACTTTTCTTATTAGCAAATGTAATTATTTCATCAAGGCACTCATACATGAGACACTGGGAATATAGTTCAGTGCACACCCATGATTAAGGGTTGAATTAATAGTACAAACGTATGATTAGAGTACAATAAGAATTGAGTGTTTCAAGTGAGGAGCTGAAGGTGTTGGTAGGTGCTTTGAGGAGAGGTCAGGAATAGGGAGAAGTTTGGAATGATCTCAGCGGTGGTGATTGGTGTCTGCTAACTGAAATGAATATGGATGAACCTGAGAATAAGGACTGGCCGGCATTTATGGCTGATGTTAGGGAGCCCAAGCAAGGCAAACCAGTGAGGATTGTGTAGTTCTGGGGAAGAGGAGGGAGAGATAATCAAGAACAAGTTCCCAGTTTGCTGTTTAAAAAGTTTATCAATACATTTAATTTGTTATCTTATTAATTGGATGGAAGATTTTAGCCACAAAGTCATTTTAGCAGTGGGGGAGCATATATCCAGATTGTAGGTGCTACATTCCTTTGAGAGTTACGTAGTGTCCTGCTTTGATTTCAAATTGGAGATGTAGTGTGCACATGCACACATACATAATCATAATAAATGGAAATAGTGGAAAATTATAATTTTACTCCCTCCTCCCCCAAAAGCTATTCATACAAGATATTACAAGGAGACTATTTTGTCAGGAGGTATTGTCTTTTTGGCATTCCTTGATGTCTGACAGATTTACATGCAGTTTTAAAAAGCTCACTACTGCTGACTGAGGAGAACATAACTGCTAGGACTTTGTGAGTTTCCTTTCATTGGACGATCTGTTGCTCCAAATGTAAATCCTGTGAAACCTTGGTTTCAGTCTGGTGTAGTGTAAAAACAAGACCATTCCAATCAGACAGATCTGGACTCAAATACTAGCTTTGCATGCTAACCTCTAAAAGCTTTGTTTTGTCATCTGTAAAATGGGAAGTGACTGTAACTCTAGTGGCTGCTGTGAAGACCCCAATTGAGAAACTGCACCACCCCATGGCAATCTTTTCAACCAATGATGGCAGCTGTCTCTTCACTCAGTGGCCCTCTCATCGAAGTTAGAGTCACTTGAGAATTTAAAAGGAACCTCTGTGCTCTAACCACAACCTTGATACTCAGATTTCTGGGGATTTAGGGTAGAAGTTGAAATTCTATATGTTATAAATCCCCCCCCCTTTCTTTAAAGGCATTATTGGCAAGGGAACTGGTTCTGTAATCCCATCAGGTAACTCAAAACACTACAGAGCACATCAAGCATCTGGAATGGTGTTAACATCACCTTGCCTCCCCAGTTCTGTGTGTGTGTCTGTGTGTATGTGCATGTATGTGTTCCAATCTAATGACTGTTTCTGAATAGGCAGCTCCATTATTTGTACAATATGCTGCTTCAAAATATTTCCTATTTACTTTTGGTTGACAACTTACATACTGTGATTCAGAATTAATGTGGCTAATTTTCTCATATGGCAAAACCCACACAAAGACAGTTATTAAAGAGGAGCGGTGCTAACATCAGTGGAATGAGTGTGTATCTCTGAGGCTGACAACTCTGGATTGACAACACACACCTCAGGATAGATACTCCAATAGGTTAAAACATCAATCTCACTTTTTTGTATGCTGTCTAGTTTTACAGATTCAAAATTATATAAGCTTAAGCATAAATGTACATACATATGATATGTGCGTGTATGTGTATATGTGTGTATATGTATGTGTATATGTCTGTATGTGTGCATGTATATATGTATGTGTGTGTGTGCGTGTGTGTGTGCATATGGGAACCCCCAAACAGGACTTATTTTCTGGAAGGCAGGCCCCTTGTAGGCTTCCCCCAGTAGGTGAGAGTTCTTGGAATCCATCTGTATCAGTGTACCAGCTGGTGGTGTTGTGAGATGCTGTATTTGGCTTAGATGAATTTTTTTTGAAGACTTTTTCAATGTATTTGCCCATTTCATGATGGGTGATTTACTAGCATACCTGCTCACACTGCACTGAGTATTCAGCAGTTTTTTACCAAAAACAGCATTACCCCCATTACCCAACCTCCTTATTCACCCAATCTTGCCCTGCGTGACTTTTTTTTTTGTTTCCCTGGATGAAAAATGTCCTCAAAGGAAACATTTTGCTGATATGGAAGAAGTGAAACAAAAAATGGCAGGAGCACTAAAAAGCATCAAAATTGATGAATTCAAAAACTGTTTTGAGCAGTGGGAAAAAATGTCTTCATAGGTATATTCATCAAATGGAGAATACTTGGAAGGTGACCGAAGTTTAAACATGTTAAAATAAATACACACTTTTTTATAAATAAATTCCAATGTTGGGGGTCCTCCCTCATATAGGTATATAAATATACATGCATGAATGTTTACATATGCATATACACACAAATATATGTATATATATATTGTAATTGTAAATAATGGAGACAAATTTTTATACAGATATAAAATTTCAAATTACCTAAATTACGTTTACAAAGTTTCTACATTGACAACTGATATGATAAGCCTTTAAGACTTGCATTTAACCTTTGATACATGTTACTCAGCACATTACAGATTTCCCAGATGTTTTTAGTATCCTCTCTCCTGACATCGCAGAAGGCCTCAGTGCAGGGACAGTATGAGCTGCTTTTCTTTTCAATCAGTGGGTCATCCACAAAAACTGGCTCTCATTAGCCCCAGAAAGCACAAGAAAGCTACTACGATGTAAATAAAACATGTTCAATCACAAGCATCCCAGTAGACATGAAGTGTAGCTAACCTGCCATTCCAGCTCTCAGGGTAGAAAAAGGGGAAACATTCATAATAACTGGGTTTTGTTTTAATCATTGGCAGAATCCAAGCTGTAAGGTCATGGGCCACTGAAAGTGTATTTCATAGTTTGCTGACCATTTTACATTACATTTTATTCTCACACACTTCATTAAAACGAGACTGTACCAGTCATGTGTGTTTGAAAGATGTGTGCACATGCATCATTCATGTCACTGTTTCTGTGCATCACAGCAGCAGCCAGTTTTGTGTCCCTGAGCTGTGCAAGGCACCCACCTGTGGATGATGTGTCATCTCTGTGTTGTTGACATAATTCTGGTGAGGAGTGATGCCGTTGTATATGGTTCTTCAATATTGTTATTTTCCTTAATGTACTTTATCTGTTCATGAGTACGAATAAATATTGGCATGATTTCCTGAATACCAACCATGTGCCAGGCATTCTGTAGTAATTTTCTGGTATTGACATGGTCCCTGAAAGATTGATCTTTTATTATCCCCATTTTATAGCTGGTGGATCTGAAAATGTACTTCATTTTCCTGTGTCTGTGTCACTCAGCAGGTAGCAAAGTAGATTTGACACTGTCTGTCTGAGACTCTGCCTGACTTTGTCTTCACACACCACACTGTTTTATAGTCGTAATCTCCACTTGCCACTCCCTCAGATCATAAGAATGAAAGTTCCTGCAGCCCCTGAGTTAATTCTCTGACAACTCGCCTTGATTTGGAATGCACATCTACTAGCTTTCCAGCCATAGCTTGGATGGGGGCCTAAATGTCTATTGAGTGTTTGGTTGTATAAATGACTGTACTATGTGCCCGTCTTCTCCATCAAGCTACTGAATAGTGATGTAATTAGACCCAGCACTTAGACTTTGCTTCCTTCCAGGATGTTTTTATCATTTGGTGATTAGATTACAATGTCAATGATTAGCATGCATAGTTTCCACACTCTAAGCAATAAGAAACTCTCTTCCACATTTGGAAATGGCTGCTGGGTTAATCCACTAACTGTCTGTACATTGATCCAAAATTACATACTGATGAATGGTGACAAACTCCATGAAATTCAGGAAATGGCTTTGTTGGCGGCCACCAACATGTGCAATGATTTGATATGGCTGTGTATCATAACCCCAGGAAAGTATATTTAGAATTCTAGAAAGGAGAATTCTTGGAGCTGAAGAACCATCTCTAGGGACAGTATAATAATAAAAATATTTTCATTGAAAAAATAAAAATATTTTCAAAACTTTAGTACTTATATATTGCCAAACAGTATTCTAAACACGTTGCATTCACAAACACCTTCCATAATCACCATAACCAATGAGAAAATTAGGGTACAAGGAAGGTAAGACCAGGTCACAGGGGCCCAAGCTAAGACTGCAGTTCCAGCACTATATTCCAGATTCTGTGTTCCATATTTAAAACAATGAAAACAGAAATAGAAACAGCTTTGTGGCCCTGGCCAGGTGGCTCAGTTGGTTGGAGCATCATCCCATACACCAAAAGGTCCTGGGTTTGATTCTTGGTCAGGGCACATACCTAGGTTGTGGATTCAATCCCCAGAGGCAACCAACTGATGTTTCTTTCTCTCTCTCTCCCACCATCCTTCCTCTCTCTTTAAAAATCAGTAAACATATCCTCAAGTGAGGATTAAAAAATAAATAAAGAAAAAACAGCTTTATGGAGATATTATTGACATATAAAAATGTATATATTTGATGTATACAACCTGATCTCTTGATATAGGTATATGTTATGAAATCATGACCTCAGTCAAGCTAATTAACATCCCCTGAAGATTCTATATTCTTAACCAGTATGAAATCTGTCTTTCAGGAAGCCACATGTGGATATAAATTTAGTTTTGAGTACAAATTGCAGACTTAATTTACATAAGGATTTCTCACATAGAGGTTAATAATTCTGAATATAAATTCAAATACAAATTATATTTTCCATAAATTAGTGTTTCCTGACAAATAAATGGAAGTTTATTCCACATTGTATTTTTTCACATGAGAAATGCTATTCTAGACTTCTATGCTGACATAATGATATTGCCATCTTTTGTTCCTTTATGTTTTATGTTTTAAAAAACATTTCCAGTGTATAAGTTGATGGGATCCTCACAACTCCTTTGTGTTGGGAAGGCAGGTGTTGTTTTCTAGATCTTAATCATAGGGCCAATGTGATGAGTAGCACTGTCATTCTCTGAGGCTGATAATGAGAACACAGGTTTGATTTCTGAAGAAGCAATGGCGACTGCATCACATCCATGGTGATGACATAGTTTCAGGCTTCAGGAAAAAAGGATTTCATAACAATCTGTGGAGCTGCAGGGGGGTACAGGTGGCAGAGAAGGTACAGGAAAGGTGAGAACTGTATAAATAGGCATGTTCCCACTGAAAATAAGACATAATTTTAGTATTTCACTACAAATATGCTCTATGAAGTTACAGATATATATTTGAAAAAGATTTGTCATCTCTAAAACAGGCTTTTCTTCCATTGCTTTTTTAAAATTTTGAAACAATTTTTGGCAATGTTTATCATAGTGAGGTTCATGAGAGATTTAGCATGTAAGAAAAGTGACATCTCAGTAGTAATTAAGTAATGAGATAGAGTTCTCCATTTATTTTTGATTAGTTTACCAATCAAAGTAGATTTCTTTTAACCTCTAGAAATTATTCCTTATAATGTGCTTCAAGAATTATCTGTGTTCCTTTCCTTACATTCTGGGTTATGCTCAGAGTGGAGATATAAATAGTAACTGTCTTATTGTTGCAAAAATGGATTTTTGCTTGTAAAACAAAGTTTTATATTCAAATTGATTATTATTTTGAAAATATGAATCAGATTTAATTTAAAGGATCCCCATTTTTCTTAAATTTTTTTTGGAAAAAATAGGTTTTACCTATTTCTCAAAAGAGAATTATGAGTGTGTGTGTGTGTGTGTGTATTTCTTGCTTAAGATAAAAGTAATCACTTAAAAGCTGACACAAATAAATCCCTGACATTAATTTCATATGTTTCCCATTTATTACAATTCCAGAACCATAATAATTACATATTTATATTTGGATTCTATCCTCAGAATGTGTATTTGAATGTACAAAATTGACACACGTGAACTATGGACAGTTATGTATGGAATAATTAGCAATGCACATGTATAAATGCCTCCAATATGTCATGTTAGTAAAACACTGATTTTTTTATAAATATAAATATGAACTCTTTACTGATATCATTGAAAGTTCAATGAAATATAAGTTCATTTTCATTTAAAACATTATTACTGTTAAAGTTCCCCTATTTAAAAAAATTATTAATACAATCTCAATTTTCTCTGTCTTTAGCTAATTTAATTTGTTGTGGTTGTGATTCATCATTGTTAATCAGTTGTCACAACCTGTACCACTTTAGGCTAATTATTTATAGAATATGCTAAATTCGGTCATATAACAGTTATTACCCTTGGGTGGAAAAGATACAGCAAGATAATGAGACAGCATGTAAATCAACTTTGAATGATGAAAATTGGTAAGCTCCATATGAGAAATTTGTGTCATTTCATATACACAGCATAGGCAATAGAACTGTGGGTATGCTTTTATGGTCAAATTTTATTTCTAATAGTCTAAAAATATGTCTCTGTGCTTATATAGATTGGAAAATGTGTTCTTGTGCTTTATCAAATTTATGTAAATTAAGTAGAGGAAATATTATGTTTGCATTCATCTTCATTATAAGCACAAATATGATCATACATTTACCAAAAATTCTGTTTACCTGAACCTTTCCAAAATAGACAATAATAATGTATTTTTTTAGCTATGTGTTAAATTTTTCAAGTAACATTAAAGAAATAATTTTTTCATTTTATTTTTAATCATTTTTTTACTGTTGTTTGAATACAGTTGTCTCCATTTACCCACCACCACTTGTCCCCACCCAACCCACCCCCACCAACTCCCTTCAATCCTACCCCCTTTTGACTTTGTCCATTGGTCCTTTCTACATGTTCTTTGATGACCCTTTCCCTTCTTTCTCTCATTATTTCCCTCCCCTCTCCCCTCTAGTTACTGTCAGATTGTTTTTTATTTCTATGTCTCTGTTTATATTTTGCTTGCTAGTATGTTTTCTTGATTACGTTTCACTTATAGGTGAAATCATATGGTATTTGTCTTTCACCACCTGGCTTACCTCACTTAGCATAATGCTGTCCAGTTCCATCCATGCTGTTGGAAAGGGTAGGACCTCCTTCTTTCTACCTATTTCATTCTATGTAATATTCCACTGTGTAAATATACCACAGCTTTTTGATCCACTCATTAATTTATGGGCACCTAGGCTGCTTACAGCATTTGACTACTGTAAATTGTGCTGCTGTAAACATTGCGGGGCATAGGTTCTATTGAATTAGTGTTTCAGGATTCTTTGGGTATAGTCCCAAAACTGGAATTACTGGGTCAAAAGACAGTTGCATTTTCAGTTTTCTGAGGAAATTCCATACTGTTTTCCACAGTGGCTGCACCAATCTGCATTCCCACTAACAGTGCACTAGGGTTCCCTTTTCTCCACAACCTTGCCAGCACTTATTTATTTGTTGATTTGTTTACGATGGCTATTCTGACCAGTGTGAAGTGGTATCTCATAGTGGTTTTAATTTGCATCTCTCTGATAACTAGTGGTGCTGAGCATCCTTTAATATGTTTCTGGACCCTCTGTATACCCTCCTTGGAGATGTGTCTATTCAGGTCCTTTGCTCAGTTTTTAATTGGATTGTTTGTGTTCCTTGGAGTCAAATATTAGTCTACCATAGAGACTTGAGTTTATTTCTGGGCTCTCTACTTTGTTCCATTGATCTATATTTCTGTTTCTATGCCAGTATCAGGCTGTTTTGATTACAGTGGCCTTGTAATATAGTTTGATGGCAGGTATTGTGACCCTTCCTACTTTGTTTTTCTTTCCCTAAATTGCTGTGGCTATTTAGCGTCATTTATAGTTCCATATAAATTTTTGAAATGTTTCTTCTATACCTGTAAAATATGTCATTGGTATTCTCATAGGGATTGTGTTGAATCTATAGAATGTATTGGGTAGTATGGACCTTTTGATGATGTTAATTCGTCCAATCCATGAACATGGCATATGCTTCCATTTGTTTGTATCTTCCTTAATATCTTTCTTCTGTGTTGTGTAGTTTTCTAAGTACAGGTCTTTTACCTCCTAAGTACTTTAGTTTTGTTGTTGTTATTGGAAATGGGATTTTATTCCTGATTTCTGTTACCAATATTTCATTGTTGATGTACAAAAATGCATTTGATATCTGAATATTGACTTTGGGCCCAGCTGTTTTGCCAAATTTACTTCTTAGATCAACTATTTTTCTGGTGGAGTCTATAGGGTTCTTTACATATACTATCATGTTATCTGCAAACAATGACAGTTTTCCTTCGTGTTCTCCAATTTGGATGCCATTTATTTCTTTTTCTTGTCTGATTGCTGTGGCTAGCACTTCCAATACTGTGTTGAATAAAATTGGTGAAAGCTGACATCCTTGTCTTATTCCTGATCTTAGTGAGAAATATTTAGTTTTTTTCTGTTGAGTATGATGTTGGCTGTTGATTTTTCATATATGGCCCTTATTATTTTGAGGTATGCTCCCTCTACTCCCACTTTGATGAGTATTTTAATCACAAATGGTTGCTGTACCTTATCAAATGCTTTTTCTGCATCTATTGATATGATCATGTGACTTTTGCTTTCCTTTCGTTTATGTGATATATTACATTTATTGATTTGTGCATATTGTACCATCCTTACATCCCTGCATTGATTCCCACTTGATCATGGTGTATGATCTTTTTGATGTATTGCTGGGTGCAGTTTGCCAGTACTTTGTTGATGATTTTAACATCTATGTTCAGTAGTTATATTAGCCTGTAGTTTTCTTTCTTTGTTGTGTCTTTGTCTGGTATTAGGATTAGGATGATGCTGGCATCATGAAAAGTGTTTGGTAGTCTTCCCTCTTTTTGGACTTTTTGCATAGTCTGAGAAGGATAGGGGTTAGCTCTTAAATGGCTTGTAAAATTTTCCTGTGAAAGCATCCAGTCCAGGGCTTTTGGTTGCCAGGAGATTTTTCATTACTGCTTCAATTTCACCAACTGTTTTCAGCCTGTTTAAGCTTTCTGCTTTTCTTGGTTCAGTTTTGGAAGATTATATTTTTGTAGAAATTTGTCCATTTCACCAAGGTTTTCAAATTTCTTGGCATATAGTTGTCTGTAATAATCCTTTGTATTTCTGTGGTATCAGTTGTAATCTCTCTTCTTTCATTTCTGATTTTATTTAACTGGGTCTTATCTTTTTTTTTCTTGATGAATCTCTTTAAAGCCTTGTTGATTTCATTTACCTTTTCAAAGTCTACCTTCTGGATTTATTAATTCTTTGAGTTGCTCTTGTATTCTCTATGTCATTTAATTCTGCTCTGAACTTGATTATTTCTTTCTTTTTAGTCAGGCTGGGAACTGTTTGTTGTTGCTCCTCTAGTTCTTATAGATGTAGGGTTAGGTTGTTTATTTCAAATGTTTCCATCTTTTTAAGGGAGGCCTGTATTGCTATGAACTTCCCTCTCAAGACTGCCTTCGCTGCGTCCCACAGGTTTTACACTGTTTTGTGTTCACTTTCATTTGTTTCCAGCAACTTGTTGATTTCTTCCTTGATCTCATTGTTAATGCATTCATGGTTTAATAGCATGCTACTCAGTCTCCATGAGTTTTAATTTTTAAAAATTTTTTTCTTCTAGGTTTGTTTCTAGTATCAAGCCCTTGTGGTCCAATCAAATGCTTGCTATGATTTTAATTTTCTTGAATTTGTTGAGGCTTGATTTGTGTCCTATCATGTGGTCTATCTTTGAAATTGTTCCATGCCCATTTGAAAAGAATGTGTATTTTGCTTCTTTGGATGAGAGGTTCTATACACATATCAGTTAAATCCATTTGATCTAATGTGTCATGCAGTTCCACGATATCCTTGTTGATATTTTCTTTGGAAGATCTATCCAATTTTGACAGTGTGGTGTTAAACCCCCTAGTATAATTATGTTGTTGTCTATATCTTCCCTGAAGTCCTTCAAGAATTTCCTTATATATTTCGGTACTCCTATGTTGGGTGCATATATGTTTATAATCTTTATGTCTTCTTGATGGAATGTTCCCCTGAGTATTGTGAAGTGTCCTTCTGTTGTCTTTTTATGGCCTTTGTTTTGTAGTCTGTTTTGTCAGATGTAAGTATTGCTACCCTGGCTTTTTCTTCCTGTCCATTTGCTTGGAATATTTTTTTCCAACCATTCTCTTTCAATCCGTGTAGGTCTTTTTTTCTGAGGTGGGTCTCTTCTAGGCAGCATGTGTATGGATCATGTTTTCTCCAGCTCACTGATTTGGTCCTCTGCTACATCTAACCTGCTTTTGATTCCTTATTTTGTGTTCTTCAATTCAGAAATTGTATTTTTCATTTCCTTTTGGCCCTTGCTAATTGTTTTTATGTCATTTTTTATGCTGATATATTTTGCCATAAGTTTCCTGTAGTTTTTGGTAATTTGCACTGAGTTCATTGAGCTGCTTTATAACCATTGTTTTGAACTCAATATCTGATAGTTGCCTTGCCTCTATTTCATTTAGCATTCTTTCAGAGGATTCCTCCTTTTCTTTCAATCTGGGATTGTTCTTTGTCTTTCCATTATTTTTGAGACTTTTCTGGTTTGCCTCTTCTTCTTAAATTGGTCTATTTTGACTTCATGACCTTGTGGCATGCAGTTCTATGGTACAGGGCCTGTGAAGTTTAGTGGTGTGTTCTCCTTGATCACCTAAACTTGATGCTCTTGGGATGCCCTTTTTGCTGTTTATGTTTGTTCTCTGAATGTAATTGGGGTTGAATGTTGTTGGGTCTTTCTTTGGTGGGTCCTTCCCCCCAGCTGTTTGACTGAGGGCCCCTCCACCCACCACATCTTGTGTGCTTTTGTGCAGGTGCAGACAGGTTGTTCTGAAGCTGATTCTTTTGTCTGTCTTAGGTTATATGGCTTCTCTCTTGTTATAGTCTAAAGAAGTAATTTAATAACATTTACCACAATAGCTATACACACACAAACACACTTACACTAATATATACATGGAAAGAATTATTTGAATTGGATATTAACCCCCTTTCCAAAAAAAGTGCTTTTATTAAACCTTGCTACTCAAAGAGTTGTGTGGGGCCCACTGTTATTACATCAAGAGTTTATTTTGGATTGGCCAGGAGATAGAAACTAAAATAGCAGTTAAGAGTGTTTATAGCAAAACAACATCCTTGTTTTCACTGATTGAGTCTGATAAATATTTTGGCTTATCTTCTTGTATGTCATGTTTTATTTTATTATTAATTAATATACCTTATAGTTAATTATAATTAAATTAGTAATTAATTTTTATTTTAGTAGTCTACAACAGATTGATGGGGGAGAAGGGAATAGTGATCCTTGATCACAGAAGTTGAAAAGCAGAGACTTATGTGATCCATGATTCAAACAGTTCAAAGTACAACAAAAATATGATACAAAGTATAATATTATTAGTGTTGCTGGAGAAACTCTTTTCAGAAATGTCATGTCCATAATGATTTTTTTGACATATGAAATGCAAAAAATTCCATTACCATTTGAGGAATAAGCAACATTTTATCTAAATGGTCATCAGTAGTAAAATGGATGTTTTCTGTTTATAGAGAAAATATTTACATATTATTTATTGATTCTTAACAATGTAAATGATCTTACATGAATAATGCTACTTATTTAAGGGGGATGAATATATTAAGTACAGATAGCTGAAATTTTAATTATTTATAGAAAAATATTCTGGAACATATTTCTTTACTTATATTCTGTACAATTTGTATTTTTGTATTTCTCTCTGACTCCTTCTTCCTGCTGACTTAGCTCTGTGTCTCCTGTCACATGCAATGGCTTCTTCATCTTTAAAGTATAGGTCAACCAATACTCTATTCCCACTACTTTGCTCTATTTCTATGTCTTCTGGGTCATTCTACCCACAATCACTCATTTGTCTTCAAAGTGCACAGAGAACAGAACAAAGGATCTTTAAGAAATATTTTAAAAATTATCTATTTGAGTAGCTGATGTGTTTTTTGCATGTGGCAAAAAATAAATAAATCAAAAGTATGAAAAGGTATAAATGAAAGTTTAGGTCTCCTTTCTCATCACTGTGTACCCTCTCTAGAAGAAACTTTATGTTCTTCCACATAAAAACATATACTCACAAAAAAACTTGCATCAGAATTGATAGCCTCTGAGAATCATCTGATGGCCAGTGACTGTTTTTGTAAATAAAGGTGTGCGTTTGCAATGTTGTCTGTAAGGCCCATTCTTCTGTCCTCCTCACCATGCTGCCCCCTGGGTCTTTGTGTCATACTCCATGATGTCCCTGTGCAAATAACCTCACTCTGGAGGCATTTGCAGGGACCCCAGGTCCCAAACTCAAGCCTTAGCTAGTTTGTTTCTAGAATCTCTGCAGACATTTTGAATATATTCATTTCTGAAACAGCAAACATTTTGCTAAGTTATGCACTAAAATATAGAGGGCTTATAAGAAAAATGGGCCTAGTATTATATCCCTGTAAGTCTGTATAACCAGATTCTGAAGAATAGTATCATTATTTTCATAAAAATCTCAGCAAAGTAGAAAAGAAATGTAAAATTCCTACTAAATGAATTAATGGGACAAATGTAAGGATTAACCTTAAGAAAAGGGGATAACAGCAGGTAGAAGGCAAAGTGAGCAGGAGTCGCACAATTTCTGGAGAGGAGCTTCCTAGCACGAAGGGTTCAGTGACATACAGAAGTCAGGGACACTCACCAGGGAGCCTGCCAAGACTGAAAGTGAGGGACCATAATACAGTCCTTAATTCTCAGTGCCGTCACTGTGCCCAAGGACTGTTTTCACCAGCTGATGGATACAGACACAAACCTATAGCTTTGGGGAAATATTAAGCATAAACCAATGCTATCCAATAGGACTTTCTGAGACATTCAGTATGGCGGCCACATGTGACTACTGAACACTTAAAATATGACACCTGGAATGTTTACATAGCTACATGTGGCAGTGGCTATCAAATTGCAGGTATAAACCAATTGATTTCACATTATGCTAATATCATTCTCGTGGTCTCTAACCCATAGGGGCAACTTCACTCTCCACATGGGATTGCTGCTCACTGAAACACGTAACATTGGTTTTATAACCTATGGTCTCATTGATATGTCCTTGTACTGAAATAAAACTCTAACTAGTTGAGAGACAGAGAGAGAGAGGCTGGCATTATATATTTGATTAGTAGATTAACATCTGTAATAAAACACAAAGGGTTGAAGCAGTTAGAATCCTTTCAGTGGAAGCCTGCTCATCACTGCACATAGCTTTGGCTATGAGCTTGAGCAAACTTTTTGTATCACTTATATGCAAATCTCATCCTCAGTAGGTAAGCTTTTTCAGAACTGTGATCCACTTAGTGTGTCCTTGTTTCCCTGTGAATAATTGGTCCAGATAAGCATGCTTTGCATTTCAATTTGCTGTGTGAGTTTAGTTTTTAGAAACTGCTGAGCCATTTAAAGTTAATATTTTCTGTTAGGAAAATATAGGCTATTATAATTTCCAAAATAAAAATTGCTCATTATGCATATTAAAAATAAATTTTGAAAACATCTCACAGTATTTCAAATACACTAAATATTAAATATATTGGAAATAAATTATTCTTACTTTCTTATATGTCACAGTGTTTTAAATAAAATAAGAATCAAAAGAAGATGACAAATTATGCAGATTATTAAAGAGCTGGAGTATATTTAACACAATGCAATATGCTGAGCAATATGCTGATCTCAGCAATATGCTGAGAAGGTAAAAATTATGAATTAAAGTTGAGAATGTAAGTTCTTTAAACCATTTATCTATCTTAGTCTCACATACTTGTTTTTTAGTCTGTACAACTTGGTCCATATGTAATAGAAATTCTCAATCCCTTTGAAAAGCAGGTATATACAGTGGTTTTGTGATAGGTCATCCTTGGAAGGAATCTCATTCTCTGGTCTTTCATAATTACACCTGTCTTTGAGAAGCTTGGGCTACTTAGGCTCTCAGGCTATAAGATAATTGGGGATAAAATCATGGGCTTCTATAAATTAATTCTCATCCCTGATCCAGTAGTTTAAGCAACTATAATAATATATTTTCTGGAAAAAATAGACTTATTAGAATAGAGATTCTAGAACATTTTATTTCATGATTTATGAAAGAATGGGCAAGCCGCAGCCATTTTTTGTAAGTGAATAAACTAGTCATGGGCAATTTATTTAAGCCACTTTCCAAGTTGGTAGCAGAGATGATGGTGATAGTGTTTAATTCTCTATGGTGAGTAAGAGGGACTTGTAACTCTTTACAATTGAGGAGAAGCTGATTAGGGCTACTTATGTTATTTTAGTAGAAATATTACCCAAGCAGTGTCTTGTGGAATGATAACTTCCTAGATATCATCAAACTTGAAGTGCCTTGAACTATTAGTGTGGAAAATGCTATCAATTAAATTGTGACATGACCTCATTTGTATAATATGGCTTTCTTTAGCAACATTAAAAATGCAGAATGTTTTCCTAAAGTGTTATGAAATAGTGTAATAATTTTATTTCTAAGAATCCTCTGGTGCAATAGTTTTTGGAAACACTGCAAACTGATATCAGGGAAGACCATCATGACCTATGGGTTAGAACTCCAATGGCATTTCACTCATCTAGAGAATGTTTCTAAGTCCAACTATTATTCAGGTGGTTCCCACAATGCCTGTGCACAGCTCCATGGGAGCTCATCTGGCACCTAATATGCTACTCTGTACCTACTACATGATGTCTGAGCCTCAAAGGCACATGGTAGACTTTCTCTATATTTGTAGCCTTGTGCCCAGTGTATGGTTGGTACTAAATGAATGAATGAACTATAAATTAAAGGGGTACACAATACCAAATAAAATTCTTCCTCTTAAACTCTTTCAGCAGACTAACAGTGTAATATTCCCACGTCTGTATCACCATTCAGTGATATTTCCCAGTTATCCTGAAACTTGGGAAATTTGGTGCATACTTGGATAATACAATGTCAGAGTAAGTCCTGTAGTAATTACAGCGAATATAAAGAAAGTTCAGGAGAGAAAACTTGAGAGTCTGTACAGATTTTCTGGTGTTTTTTTAAAGATTTTATTTATTCGTTTTTAGAGTGAGGGGAAGGGAGGAAGAAAGAGAGGGAGAGAAACATCAATGTGTGGTTGCCTTGCGCTCTCCCTACTGGGGACCTGGCCCGCAACCCAGGCACTTGCTCTGACTGGAAATCAAACCGGCAACCCTTTGCTTCACAGACTGGCGCTCAGGGCTTGTTTGTTTTGTTTTCCACACCAGCTAGGGCTTGTTTGTTTTGTTTTCTTTAACTGTAATGATTCTCTTGGTAATTTTCACTCATACTTTGTAAGTGTAACAAAAATGAATGGCACTTCTGTTTATTCTTCTTAAAGATAGTAAATATTTTTTCAAGATAAATGGATGAGGATGCATTGCATAAGTGAACAAAGGAGGTAAAAATATAAGATTTAGATGATTAAGTATGACTAACTATAACTTTATCTGACACAGATAGTAGGATCTACAAGGTAGGGAAATAGGACATGGAAGAAAAGGTTACTGCTGACCCCATTCTCCTAAAAATGTAACAATAAAGGAAGACAGGGAAACAAGGAAGGGAGAGTTGAGATTCTTCCTATAAGTAGGTGATGTAAATATAAAGAAAATTAGGTCCTTTATTTTGGGCTATGACAACAATAATTGGATTTTTTAGATGTCATGATATTCCTAACTAGTGACCCAAATGAATGTTTGATGATGGTACTCTGGAAAATTTGGACACCCTTAGGTGCATAATTTTGATACGGTAATCCAAGATTTCCTGCAGGGTTGCTAGCTAATTATGATTAGATAATGTATCATTTACTCCTCTATTAAAAATGTTGTTACTATTTTAAGAGATGTATGCTACTACTGTAATAAACAATTATGCGATCCTAAGTTCAAGATCTCAGAAACATGGCTTTTCTATATTTATGTATTTGATCATTTCATTTGCCATGTGTAAGTAATTTTTCATGTTATTTCACTTGATATAACATGTATATATCACTGTGAATCAAAAGCCAGCATTTCTGTGCATAGTGAAATACAGTATTTTGGTTCCCAGTAAGTTCAGAGATCTTAGAAAGCAGATCTTCTTGTCTATAACACTGTTGTAAAATATCTGGAAATGATGGACAGAGAGCTTATTCTTTTGTGATACTTACCTTGAAGATTATGATAAATGATAATAAAAAGAATAAAAATATAACCCATTTCTAAATGTCTTCCTGATTTTTACATAAGAACACACATACATTTTATGCACATATAATAGTCATTTGAAGCAGTTTTCATATTAGCCCATGTATATTTCCCCTAGATGATGAAACTAGCCACACATCTGAGTTCCTTTTGCAGTGAATTTCATGCAGTTAAACAAAACAAGACCAATTGCTGTAAACCAGAGGCCGTAAAATTTAAATAGAATTTGTACATAAGTGATTAAGAATACATTTAGTAATATAACTCAAGTTTTTTATTTCCTTTACTTCATTAAAATTTTGTCAAACATATATACAATGTTATCTCAGTACTTGTTGTTAATTCATTCCGGAACTCATGACAAGTCGTGAAACCAACTAGTATGAGCAAGTAACAAGTCATAAAGCATTTTCTCTTGCATGGTGGCGACCTGACTCATACAAGTTTGAGCAAGTGTGATGAGTCCTGAGCAAGTGCTGAATGCTGAAACATTTTTCCTCCTCAAAATGTGACAAGTGTAGTGTTTGACAAGTTCTGATGCTGATGAGTACCAAGGTATGACTGTACTTTATTAATCTAAACTATACAATATTAAGCTCCAGTAAAATTTTGAATCACTTATAAGTATTCCAATATATTTGTATCATTTGGTATTTGAATGTATCTTGCTGAACCCTTTCTACAAAAAACGTCTTTAACATTATCAGGTGAGAAAAAATATATCCCTCCTGTATTTCCTGCTAAAGGTTGACTGTAGAAGAACAATAATTACTATTGCCTTAGCACAAATAGTCTTCGAGGTTCATAACCACCTTCGTTTTAATTCAGCTATTAATCTGAGAAGGCATTTATACTTTGCATATTACAGTGCAATAGAGGATATTCATTAATTAATTCCATTGGGAGATTTTGGTACTACCATAAAAAGCATTTAAAGAATAAATTAATCATAAAGTATAATATATACAAAATTATGCACAAAAAGCAAGAGAACTTCAAGAAATTTTTGTGTTCTTAGAGAGACAAGTAGTTATAGCTCAGGAATTCTTCACAGCAGTGGCAATAACAGGTAGGCTTTGATAAGGAGGAGTGTCGGTAGCATAGAACTGAGAATGTACACTCTGAAGAAATCTTCAGATTAGTTACTTGCTGTATTGATAGCTAGCAGTGAGACCATAGGCAAGTTATGTTTCTTCTCTAAACCTAGACTTTGGCAACATGTAATGGAATAAAGATGCACCCAAAAGAGAGTGTTTAAAGAATTAAAGAAGATAATGCAAGTAAGTACCATGTATTAAACATGGTGTTAAAAATATTCATAGTGGAGGGGAGGAAGGTGGCAGAGGATTGAATGGAAGGCACACTAGCCCTCCTCACAGGGCCAATCTGGAATTACAACTCAATTGTGGAGAAACCACACAGAACAAACAATTTAGCAATAGTGAGAGATAAGCCTTATAACCTCAGACAGACAGAAGAATCAGTTTTGGCACAACCTATCTCACATAGAGTACAGTAGACACTCAAGAGGGCTGGCTGGGCAGCAGTGTCAGATGAATAATTAAGTGGCCAGTGGGATCCCCCTGAGAAAAATAGGGTCTAAACCCAAAGCTAGGATTCCCAGCCTAGAACACCAGAGCCCCAAAAGTCACACAGATAACAACCAACAGCAAAAAGTGGCAGAGTTGTAGAGAGAGATGGCTGGAGAAGTGCATTTAAAGGGCCAACACACAAATTTTCATTTGCAGCCACTTATGCTACGATCTGGAAAAGGCAGGAGCAGAGTGGACTAGAGACATCTGAGGAGAGACTGAGGACAGAAGCGTTGGGGAGAGAACTGAGAGAGTAGATGCTGGTATCCCAGTGCTGAATCATCCCCCATAAGGCAGCAGGCATCCTGCTCAGGCATGCCACTCCCCTATGAGCAGCAGCAGCCTGAGAGGAAATAATAGTCCCAACCTCAGGAGGGATTCTGCCCTGCTCTATGGGGCTTAATTAAGCCTGACTGCTGAGTGCAGAGTGACTAGATTGACAACTGAAGGAGACAGCCAGAGACAGTAGATGCCTGGCAAAGGTGGGGCAGAATAGACTAGAGACACTTGAGGAGAGACTGGGGACTCAGGCTCTGGGGAGAGACTGAGGTCCTGGGGTTGAGTCATCCCCTAAATGGCAGCAGCCATTGTGCTTAGGTGGACAACTCTCCTCCCAGCAGCAGCCTCAGGGGAAACAATAACCCTGACCCCAGGAGGGATTCAGCCCCACTCTACAGTGCTTAAACCTGACTGCTGAGTGCAGAGTGAATAGATTAACAACTGAAGGAGATAGCCAGGGACAGTACATCCCTGAAAGTCTTGAACAGAGACTTGAACAGAGACTAAGGTCAAAGAGAGTTAAAGGTGGATCCAGAAAGAAAAAAACAGTGGTAAATACTAGAGGCTACCAAGGCAAGATACACTGTGATCTTCTCCATGATTTGTGATATTTTCTTTCCGGCAAAGCTTTTTAACATTCATTTCTTATCTAGCAAGTTTGTATATATGAAGTCACTAGAGTTTACACTACAGTGTATTTCAATTCACATATTTTATCCCTCCCTTCTCTTACCCCATTTTACCTTCCTCGTTTCTTGCATTATTTTCATTTTAAATTTTGTTTTCTCTCTAGCTGTGACTTGTTGCTATTCCTCACTCTTACTATTTCTCCCCAATCCAGACACACAAAACCAATTTTCTTCTCAATTGTCATCTCACATCCTTTATCCCCATTCTTCAAATACCTAGGTTCTCTCTCCAACTTAGGCCAGCTTTGCTAGTTGGTTGTGGGTAGGGTAGTTGTTGTTGCATTTTATTTCAATTTTACCTCTAGAGCTTCACTAATTTTCTATTTCAAATATCAAATTTTACTGGTCCCTTCTCCTACTCTTTTTTTTTGTCTCAAATTTTTAATTTCTATGTCTTAACCAGCTTATTTTCTTTTTTGTCTTCCTTCTATTTCTCTTTCATCCTGCCCATTTATTTTTTTCTTTATTCTCCCTTTTTCTTTGTTCTTTTTCCTTACATCCAAAATTTTAATTTTTCTCTCTCTTAGCCTGATTTTTGTTCCTCGCTCTTAGTATTCCCTCACCCTCTATCATTTGAAAATCACTTCCCATTCCTCTAGACATTTCTTAAACTTTTCTTTGTTTCTCTTTTCCTTCTTATTCCCATACCACCTATATTAATTTTAGCTCGATTGTTAATAATACTGTGGTGGATCTTTCTCTCCAATTTGACTGCAATATTTTAATTATTTATTTACGCTTTTCTCCTTCACTTTTCTTTCTCTCTCTCTCACTTTATTTTATTTTATATTATATTATTTTAATTTCTGCTTAAAGTAAAACTATATGCCTTCTTTCTCATATTCCATTCTACATTCCTCATTCCATTTTTTTATTCATAATGTAAAATTTACTTTCTCTCTTTTCATTCATTCAACTCCCAACTCTTATTAATGCTACTCCCTTGACCCTCTCAAAATCATTTTTCTTTCAGTACATCATATCTGTTCTTCTTTCTTATAAAAGTCTTAATATGTTTACACGCTTATTAATACTGCATCATTTGCTGTTGATAGCAGTATTATGGGGGAGTTAATTTTGTGGGTGTGGGTTTGTTTCCTAGGCTTTGTGTTTTTTTCTGGTAGCAACTACACAATAGCGCACAAGACATGGTGGGAGGAGTGACCCTCAAACAGCTCTCAGGAAGGACT
This sequence comes from Desmodus rotundus, assembly GCF_022682495.2. Classification (NCBI taxonomy): domain Eukaryota; kingdom Metazoa; phylum Chordata; class Mammalia; order Chiroptera; family Phyllostomidae; genus Desmodus; species Desmodus rotundus. The sequence goes on from NC_071394.1 coordinate 63,509,118, forward strand.
CACCAAAGAGAGACCCAACAACAATTAAAGGCAAATTACATCCAGAGAACAAACATAAACAGCATAAGGGGCATCCCAAGAACATCAGGTTCAGGTGATCAAGGAAACTGCACCACTAAACTGCACTAAATCTCACAGGCTTCTCACCATAGAAGTTCACACCACAAACTCAGGGAGTCAAAGCAGATCAATTTAAGAAGCATAGGCAAACAAGAAGAGACTCACAAATAATAATAAGACAAAGAAACAACATCTGATCAAGTGGAAAGAAGGAATCCTCAGAAAGAATGCTGAATGAAATAGAGGCAAATTAACTGTGAGATACTGAGTTCAAAACAATGGTTATAAAGAAGAGCTCAGTGCAATTACCAAAAACTACAGGGAAACTACAAGGAACTTACTGCAAAGTATATCAGCTTAAAAAAGGACATAGAAACAATCAACAAGTGCCAATAGGAAATGAAGAATACAATTTCTGAATTGAAGAACACAGTAGAAGGGATCAAAAGCAGACTAGATGAAGCAAAGGATCAAATCAGTGAGTTGCAGGACAAGGTAGAAAACAAGTCCTGAAAAGAGCACAAAAAGAAAAAAAAAGACTCAAAATGAATGAGCAGGGGTTAAAGGAATTTCAGGATAGCAAGAAACACAACAATATCCATATAATAGGGTCACCAGAAGGAGAAGAATAGGGGCAAGTGATAGAAAACCTGTTTGAAAAAGAAATGATAAAAAAGTTCCCTAAATTGATGAGAGAATAATGCACACAAGTTCAGGAAGCACAGGAGCTCACAATCAAAAGGAACCAAAAGAGGCCAACTGCAAGACACACCATAATTAAAATGGCAAAATTCAAAGACAGAGAATCTTAAAGGCAGCAAAGGAGAAACAGGATGCAAAACAGAAGTGAGCCCATGTAAGTCTAACAGACAAGTTCTCAACAGAAACACTACAAGCTGTAAGGCAATGGCAAGAAATATTCCAAGTAATGAACAGGAAAGGCCTGCAACCAAGACAAATCTACCCAGAAAGGCTCTCAATTATAATAAAGGCAATATAAGGAGTTTCCCAGATAAAAGATGGCTAAAAGAATACACCTCTACCAAACCAGCATTGCCAGATATGCTAAAGGGACTGTTTAAGAAGAGGAAGAAAAATGTGAGAGAGAGAGGGGATAGAGGGGAAGTACAAAGGGGATAAAATGTCAATGAAACCTATCAATAATAACCTTAAATATAAATTGATTAAATAATCCAATCAAAACGCATAGGATAGCTGAATGGGTAAGAAAACATGATCCATACACATGCTGCCTACAAGAGATCCACCTCAGAACAAAAGACCTACACACTGAAAGTAAAGGGTTGGGAAAAAATATTTCAAGCAAATGGACAGGAAGAAAAAGCCAGGGTAGCAATACTTACATCTGACAAAACAGACTACAAAACAAAGGCCATAAAAAGACAACAGAAGGACACTTCACAATACTCAGGGGAACATTCCATCAAGAAGACATAAAGATTATAAACATATATGCACCCAACATAGGAGTACCGAAATATATAAGGAAATTCTTGAAGGACTTCAGGGAAGATATAGACAACAACATAATTATACTAGGGGGTTTAACACCACACTGTCAAAATTGGATAGATCTTCCAAAGAAAATATCAACAAGGATATCGTGGAACTGCATGACACATTAGATCAAATGGATTTAACTGATATGTGTATAGAACCTCTCATCCAAAGAAGCAAAATACACATTCTTTTCAAATGGGCATGGAACAATTTCAAAGATAGACCACATGATAGGACACAAATCAAGCCTCAACAAATTCAAGAAAATTAAAATCATAGCAAGCATTTGATTGGACCACAAGGGCTTGATACTAGAAACAAACCTAGAAGAAAAAAATTTTTAAAAATTAAAACTCATGGAGACTGAGTAGCATGCTATTAAACCATGAATGCATTAACAATGAGATCAAGGAAGAAATCAACAAGTTGCTGGAAACAAATGAAAGTGAACACAAAACAGTGTAAAACCTGTGGGACGCAGCGAAGGCAGTCTTGAGAGGGAAGTTCATAGCAATACAGGCCTCCCTTAAAAAGATGGAAACATTTGAAATAAACAGCCGAATCTTACATCTACAAGAACTGGAGGAACAACAACAAACAGTGCTCAGATTGAGTAGAAGGAAGGAAATAATCAAGATCAGTGCTGAATTAAATGACATAGAGACTAAAGGAACAATTCAAGGGATCAATAAATCCAGGAGCTGGTTCTTTGAAAAGATAAACAAATTGACAAGCCTTTAACCAGATTCATCAAGAAAAAAAGAGAGTGGACATAAATAAATAAAATCATAAATGAAAGAGAAGAAATTACAACTAGTACCAAAGAAATACAAAGGATTGTTAAGAGATTACTATGAACAACTATACGCCAAGATTTTGAAAACCTTGGTGAAATGGACAAATTTCTAGAGAAATATAATCTTCCAAAGCTAAATAAAGATAAAAAGGAAAGCCTGAACACCAATAACAGATGACGAAATTGAAGCAGTAATCAAAAATCCCCCAGCACACAGAAGTGCTGGACTGGACAGTTCACAGGAGAATTTTACAAAACATTTAAGGAAGAGCTAACCCCTATTTTTCCAGACTATTCCAAAAAATCCAGTAAGAGGGAAGACTACCAAACTATTTTTCTGAGATCAGCATCATCCTAATCGTACTACTGGCCAAAGACAAAAAAAGGAAGAATACTACAGGTCAATATCGCTGATGGACATAGATGCTATAATCTTCCACAAAACATTGGCAAACTGCATCCAACAATACTTTAAAAATATCATACACCATGACCAAGTGGGATTCATCCCATGGATGCAAGGATGGTACAATATTCACAAATCAATAAACATAATACATCACATCAACAACAGCAAAGACAAAAATCACATGATCATGTCCGTAGATGTGGAAAGGCATTTGATAAGGAACAGCACCCATTTATGATTAAAACAGTCAGCAAAGTGGGAATGGAGACAGCACACCTCAACATAATTAAGGCCATATATGAGAAACCTACAGCCAGCATCATACTCAACAGACAAAACCTAAATATTTCCCAGTAAGATCAGGAACAAGAAAAGGACATCAGATTTCACTACTTCTATTCAACATAGTATTGGAATTCCTAGCCACAGTGATCAGAAAAGAGAAAGAAATAAAAGCCATCCAAATTGGAAAGGAGGGATTAAAACTGTCACTTTTTGCAGATGACATGATAATATACCTAGAAAACCCTATAGACTCCACCAAAAAACTGCTTGACCTAATAAGTGAATTAGGCAAAATATCAGAACACAAAGTCAATATTCAGATATCGAAGGCATTTTTGTACATAAACAACGAAACACCAGAAACAGATATCAGGAAAAAAATCTCATTTGCTATAGCAACAAGAAAAATAATGGATCTAGAAATAAACATTATCAAGGAAGTAAAGACCTGTTCTCAAAAAACTACACAATACTGAAAAAAGAAATTAAGGAAAACACAAATAAATGGAATCATATACCATAGTCCTGGATTGGAAGAATTAACATCATCAAAAGGTCCATACTACCCCAAACAATTTATAGACTGAAAGTGAGACCTACTAAAATACCAATGACATATTTCATAGATATAGAACAAACATTTAAAAAATATATGTGGAACCATAAATTACCCTGAATAACTGCAGGAATTTTGAGAAAGAAGAACAAAGTAGAAAGAATCACAATACCTGACATCAAACTATATTACAAGGCCATGGTAATCAAAATAGTCTGCTACTGCCACAAGAACAGACACATAGATGAATGGAACAGAATAGAGAGCCCAGAAATAAACCCAAGTCTCTATGGTCAATTAATATTCAACAAAGTGGGCAGAAGCATAAAATGGAGTAAAAGTAGCATCTTCAACAAATGGTGTTGGGAAATCTGGACACTACATTCAGAAAAAATGAAACTTGAACACCTACTTACACCATACACAAAAATAAACTCAGAATGGATAAAATACTTAAATATAACTCATGATACCATAAAAGCCCTACAGGAGAACATAGGCAGGAAAATTTAACATATTGCACATAGCAATGTTTTCACTGAATGTCCCCTAGAGCAGGGGCATAAAGGAAAAAAAATAAACAATTGGGACCTCATCAAAATAAAAAGCATCTGCATGGCTAAAGAAAACAGCATTAAAATGAAAAGGGAACCCATCATATTGAAAAATATATTTGCCAGTGATACCTCAGACAAGGGTTTGATATCCAAAATATATAAAGAACTCACATGACTCCACTCCAGGAAGACAAACAATCCAATTAAAAAATGGGCAAAGAACCTGAACAGACATTTCTGCAAGGAAGACATAGAGAGTGTGAGGAGACACATAAAGGATGCTCAGCATCACTAGCCATCAGAAAGATGCAAATTAAAACCACTATGAGATACCATTTCACAGCAATCAGAATGTCCATCATAAACAGATCAGCAAATAATAAGTGCTCTTGAGGTTGTCGAGAAAAGGCAACCCTAGTACATTTTTGGTGGGGATGCAGACTGTTGCAGCCACTGTAGAAGAGTATGGAATTTCCTCAGAAAACAAAAAATGCAACTGCCTCTTGACCTAGCAATTCTGGTGTTGGGACTATACCCTAAGAATCCTAAAACACTAATTCAATAGAAACTATGCACCCCAATATTCATAGCAGCACAATTTACAATAGCCAAATGCTGGAAGCAGCCTAGGTGCCCATCAGTAAGTAAGTGGATCAAAAAACTATAGTACATTTACACGATGGAATATTACGCAGTAGAAAGAAAGAATGAGCTCCTACCCTTTCTGACAGCATGGTTGGAACTGGAGAGCATTATAATAAGTGAGGTGGTGAAAGACAAATTCCATATGATCTCACCTATAAGTGGAATGTAATCAAGAAAACAAACAAGCAAGCAAAATATAACAGAGACATTGAAATAAAGAACAATCTGACAGTAACCAGAGGGGAGAGGGGAGGGAAATAACAGGGAAAGAAGAGAAAGAGTCTTCAAGGAAAAAGTATGAGGGACACATGGACAAATCTAAAGGGGAGTAGGATTCAGGGTGGGAGGTGGAGGTAGGGGGTGCAGGGGAAAATGGTGGTGGGAAAATGGAGACAACTGTATTTGAATAACAATAAACATATGATTAAAAGTAAATGGAAAATGTTCATAGTCGTGCTAGATACATCTTACGTGTTATTATTAGATACCAGAAATCCAGGTGTTAGCAATGTGTTGTTCCCAGTTGTACCTTGACACAAAGGGAATTCTAAACCTGAAATGAGAAACATAAATGCTTTCTTATTTTACATAAAGAAGGATACAGGTTACTGAACTGCAACTCAAAGCAGACAGTTGCTATGTTGTATACATGACCTTAATTTAGTTTTGTGTTATTATAATTTGTTTTAGCTATCCGTCTTTGGGTTTATGCACATTATGAGTATTGTAAATATTTTGAAGTAAATGGATACTGTATCTGTGTTGTTATTGGATGGGTAGAATGAGCATTTGGTACATATCTGTATAATGGGTACATTAATATCAATCCCCCCATGAGTTTATAGATTTACATTTGAAATTATTTATTTTCTGAAAGAGTATCTTGTAAAATATAAATAATATGCAGTGGTAAGTAATTAATTATTAGACTTATAATGGTTAAAGAAAATATATTAAATATATTTCAATTATAAATTGAAATTTATCTATATAAATCAATAAGCATTTCAAATTATTCATTGAACTCCTACCATGTTATATCCTCTATGTAATATCTATGTTGTATTAACACACCAATTAGCTTTATTTATATAACAATGCTTATTTAACAATGCCTGTGTGTTAGCCAGAAGTATGAAACAAATATATAACCTTGACCCTGAATCAAAATGCTGAGTGCTGAGTACTATAGTGGAAGTTAGTACAGTCACGCACAGAGGCTTAGACATGGGTATATTTTATTAATCAGAAGGTCCTGAGAGAATTTCCTTAAGACAGTGATGCTGAATCTGGATGGGGGATGTGCAGAACAATAAATATGAATAGGATTATTTTATGGGCTCAGTAAAACCCACTGAAAAAAGTATTAAATCACTTGGCTTATAGTAATGTGTTCCTTGACACACAGGAGGTCTTTAGGGGTTCATATGCCAGTGGAACTAACTAGCTTCTGATGTTACAAGCAGGGGTGAAGGGATGGAGGAAAGAATGCTGTAAAAAGACCAAGTTTTTGTTTTGATCTGAGTATGATGTGACTGGCCTTGGCAAATAGGCCAGATCAAATAAATCCCTGGAAACTGAGCCTTATGGGAGCCCAAGTAGGTATCAGAGGAGTCATTACTGTAGCATTCACTGCCAGCCACATTTCCCTTGGAGAATGTTTCTATTGAGAAAACACTGTGTCTTCAAACTTGAAGTGGGAAGTTGGGGAATATATAGAATGGAGGAGTTTTCTCTTCCTCCTTCCCTCCCACCATCCCTCCTCCCATCCTCTGTCCATCCCTTCCTATCTGTCTTTAAATGTTTAGAATTTAATATCGGCCAATGGAGCTAGGCTAGGAGGGTGTTGATAGGCTCTTTTCTCTTCATTTCTTCTGTCTGGCTTAAGAGTGACCACCTGGAATGAAAAAAAGATCAGGTAAAGTGCTTGACTCTTTGGTACCACTCAAGGATGGTAGGGTAGTGTGGGTGGAAACAATGGTCAGAGTTTGGAATTTTCATAACTAGAACAGCAAGGTAGCTAAGTAATGTTGTATAGAGAGGATCCAGGGAGCTGGTGGCACATGAGTTGTGTCCTTTCATTGCTAACCTGGCTCTGGGACCCACAAATATATGTCATGGGAGAGCAAGCCTGCCTTCCTCCAAACCTTTCTCTCATTTGATAACATCACTGCCTACCCAGTTGCTCAGGCTAGGTAGAGAGAAGTTTTCTTTAGTTCTCTTTGCCTTCCCCATCCTGCCTAAAAATGAACAAGTTCTACAGTTCCTTACAAATTAGATCCTGAATTTTCCCATCTTTTCCCCCATCTTCACTGTCACCATCCTAGGCCAACTTACATCATTTATGGCCCAGATTGACTGAAATGGTTACTGCATGGCCTTTTCTGCAAAAAACACACTGTAATCCATTCTATGCACAGCATTTGGAGGGGATCTTTCAAAACTGTAAATCAGATTGTGTCACACATTGACTTAACACTTCAGCAGCTTGTCATTACACTCAGAAAAAAATCCAGGTTCCTCACAATGGCTTACATGGCCATGCCTGACGTGGGTCCTCTTATCTGACCAACCTGTCTTGTTTTTTCTTCCCAACAATTTTTCAGCACAGTCTTTCCCAGTCTCTCCAGGAAGTTTCATTTCTGCCCAGACTCTCATTTACTTCTCTGTATGGAAATACTGCCCTTAGCCATTTGCACAACTGCTTTGTTCTCATTTTTGATGTTTCAGATTTTATCTTACCCCCATTCAGAGAGGCCTTCTTCAGGAGCAACTTCAGATGGCTTCCTCCACCCCAATTTTCTCCCACACAGCACCTGGTCTGTGTCCTATGTGGTATCTAGCACATTCTAGGCTGTGAGTCCTATGTGGTACTTAGCACAGTCTAGGCTTGTGAGTGTTTGTTTACTTGGCTGCTATCAATTTGCTTCTTCAGAATGACTACTCCATGAAGACACAAACCATGTCTCTTTTTCTGCAGAGTCTTCATCCATCATTCAGCTCTGTGCCTGACACATGCAGATCCAATATGCTTTTGGAAGATTGAATGATAAAAAAGAATTAAGAATTTTTAATTGAGTTTATTAGGAGCAAAGGAGCTGGAGCTAATCACTCTCAGTAGCAGGATATCAAAAATATATTTGTGATACTAATGGGTAGAGGGACAAGTGTGACAACCAAAGTTTGTTTAGGTTAAAGATGTGCTGTGTTTATTCAGGGAAGCTTTCAGTCTTTATATACTCATAAATTTAATGTTTGTTCAGATTAGAGTTTAATCTCTTATTTGGATATTTGTTGAGGACCCAGACTTTTCGTTTCTACTTTCATTTATCCTTATTATTTTAACCTATTCTTATTACTCATTAAACTTAAAGCAGCTATATATTACTCACCACTCAACTTAATTTTTTGTGCCCTTCACCCAAAGTTTAATCATCTTTCATCATAATCTGTTTGGCCCCATTTACCCTTTATTACCCCATCTTTTATCCTTCTGGTAACCACCATACTGTTGACTGTGTCTGTGAATTTCAGTTTTATATCCCACATATGAGTGAAATTCTATGGTTCTTACATTTTTCTGACTGACTTATTTCACTTAGCATAATATTCTCAAGATCCATTCATGTTGTTGCAAATGGCAGACTTTCATCTTTTCTTATAACTGAGTACTATCCCATTGTATATATGTACCACATGTTCTTTATCCAATCCTCTATAGGACACTTTGGTTTGTCTCCATGTTTTGGCACTGGGAATAATGCTGCAGTGAACGTAGGAGTGAATATATCTTTCCAAGTGTATGTTTTTGTGTTTTTCAGATAGATATGTTGGAGATGCATTGCTGGTTATATGGTAACTTTATATTCTTAATGTTTCAAAGAACTACCAGACTGTTTTCCATGTTGGCTGTGCCAGTCTATATCCCACCAGCAGTGAATGAGGGTTTCTTTTTCTCTGCAACAACTCCAACACTTGTTATTATCTGTCTTGTTGATGATAGCCATTCTAACAGGTGTGAAATGGTATCCCTTTGAAGTTCTAATATGCATTTCTGTAATAACTAGTGAAGTTGAACACCTTTTTTTATATATCTTGTAGCCATTTGTCTTCTTGGGAGAGATATCTATTCAGGTCTTCTGACCTTTTCTTTTTTTTTTAATTGGATTGCTTGTTTGGAGTTGAGTTGTATGAGTTCTTTATATAGTTTGGATATTAACACTTTGTTGGAGCTGTTGTTTGCAAACATTATCTCCCATTCGATCAGTTGCCTTTTTGTTTTGTTGTCAACTTTGTGTGTGTGTTCAGGAGCTTTTTAGTTTAATATAGTCTTATTCATTTCTTTCTCCCTTTATTTCCCTTGCCTTTGGGCTCAAATTCATAAAATGTTCTCTATGACCAAGATCCCTAAGTTTAGCACTTATATTTCTTCTATTGATTATTTCAGATCTTATATTTAGGTTTTGACCCATTTTGAATTAATTTGTGTACATGGGGACAAGCTATAATTTAGTTTCATTCTTTGCATATGGCTTTCCAATTCTCCCAGCACCTTTTGAAGAGGTTTTTTTTTTCTCCAACATGTGTTTTTGGTTCCTTTGTTAAAAATTATTTGGCCATATGCCTGTAGTTTTATTTCTGGGTTCTCAATTCTATTCAATTGGTCTGTGTGTCTGTTCTTCTGCCAATAGCATGCTGTTTTGATTGTTGTAGATCTTTAGTATAATTTGAGGTCAGGAAGTGTGATCTCTGGCTTTATTCCTTTTTTCTCAGGATTTTTTTTTAGCTATCTCAGGTCTGTTGTGGTTCCATACAAATCTGACGTTGGGATTTTGATGGAGATTGCATTAAATCTGAATATTGCTTTGGGTACATGACCATTTTAACTATATGTTTATTCTTCCATTCCATGTAGCAGAATCTCTTTCCATTTCCTTGTGTCTGTTTCAGTCTCTTATAACCAGAGTCATTGAAGTTAAGAACAATCTAACAATAGCCAGAGGGGAGTGGGGAGGGGATAGTGGGGAGAGGGGTTTACAGGAACTATTATAAAGGACACATGGACAAAATTTAGAGGGAGGGTGGAGGCGGGGGGGGAGGTGGTTTTGGCTGGGGTGGGGTGGAGGGATGGGGAGAAAATGCAGACAACTCTAATTGAACAACAATAAAAATTTAAAAAATAGAAAAAATAAAAAAAGTACACTTGAAACCTATATAATCATATTAACCATTGTTACCTCAATAAATTTAATTAAAAAAATGTTAAGTTAAAAATGCTTTGTAGTTTTCAGTATATATGTCCTTCACATCTTTTATTAATTTTATTCCCAGGTACTTCATTCTTTTGTTTGAAATTGCAAAAGGTATTTTTTTCATTTCTTTTTCTGAAGTTTTGTTGTTAGTATGTAGGAAAGCAGTGGACTTTTTGTACATTGATTTTGTATCTTGCAACTTTACTGTATTGATTGTTTCTAATACTTTTTTGGTTGAGTCTTTAGTGTCTTCTATGTACAGAATCATGTCATCTGCAAAAAGTAACACTTTTATTTCTTTCTTCCCAATTGGATGTCTGTTATTTCTTTAACTTGGATTGCTCTGGCTAGGACTTTCAGGGCTATGTTAACTAAGAATGATAACAGTGGAAATCCTTGTCTTGTTAATGATTTTAAAGGAAAAGCTTTCTGTTTTAAACCATTATGATATTGGCTGAGGGTTTGTATTATATGTCCTTTATTATGTTGAGGTACTTTCCTCCTATACCCATTATATTTAGTGTTTTAATCATAAATGGATGTTGTATCTTACCCAATGATTTTTCTGCATCTATTGATGAGATTGTATTATTGTTATCCTTTATTTTGTTAATGTGGTATATCACATAGATCAATGTGCATAAGCTGAACCATCCTTGTGCCCTTGGAATGAACCCCCACTTCATTGTGGTTTATTATTTTAATGTATTACTTTCAATTGGCTAGTATTTTCTTTAGGGCTTTTGGAGCCATATTCATCATAGATATTGGGTTATAGTTTTCTAATGCTTTCCTTGCCAAGTTTTGGTGTCAGGGTAACATTGGCCTTAAAAAATGGGTTAGAAAGTACTGCCTCTTTAAATTTTTGGAAGAGTTAGATAAGGATGGGTATCAGATCTTCTTTGAATGTTTGGTAGAATTCACTACTGAAGCCCTCTGCTCCTGGAGTTTTATTTTTTGGGAAGGTTTTTGAATGTTGTTTCAGTTCCTCACTGTTTAACAGTGTATTTAGATTTTCCATTTTTTCATGATTCAGGCTAGGAAGATTATATTATGTATTTATAGTAACATATCCATTTCTTCTAGGTTACTGAATTTAGTTTCATACAGACTTTCATAGTATTCTCGTATGATCATTTGTATACCTGTGATGTCTATGGTAACATTTCCTCTCTCATTTCTGATTTTGTTTGTGTGAGTCTTTTCTCTTTTTTCAGTAGATAGTCTAGCCAGGAGTTTGTGAATTTTGTTAATCTTTTCAAAGAACCAGCTCTTCTGTTGTATTAATTTTTGTATAGTCTTTTTGTTCTCTATTTCATTCTCTGCTCTAATTTTTATTATTTCCTTTCTTCTGTTGACTTTGGGTTGCTTTTCTTTTTTTCTAGTTTTTGAAGGTGTGACTTGGAATTTCTCTTGTTTCTTGAGATAGACCTGCAGTGTATAAATTTACCCCTTATTACTACTTTCTCTGCATCCCAGAAGTTTTGATATGTCATATTATCATTTTCATTTTTCTCATTATATCTTTTGATCTCACCTTTTATTTCTTTTTTGACCAAGTCATTTTTTAGTAGTATGTTTTTTAATCTTCACATGTTTGTGGGCTTCCTTACATTTTTTTTGAAGCTGATTTCTAATTTCAAAGCATGGTGGTCAGAGAATATGCTTGGTATAATTTCAGTCATCTTGAATTTGTTGAGATTAGTTTTGTGACCCAGCATATGGTCTATTCTTAAGAATGTCTTATGTGCCCTGGAGAAGAATGTATAATCTGATGTTCTGGGATGAAAGGCTCTATAAATGTCAGTTATGTCCATTTGGTCTAATGTGTCATTTCAGGCTGATATTTCTTTGTGAATTTTCTGTTTGGTTGATCTATGTACAGCTGTTAGTGTGATATTAAGGTCTCCAACTATGACTGTGTTTTTGTCAGTTTCTCTCTTTAGTTCTGTTAGTATTTGCTTTATATATTTTAGTGCTCCCTGATTGGGTGAATATATATTACGAAGAGTTATATCTTCTTGCTGTAGTGTCCCCTTCATAAAATGTCCATATTTGTCTCTTGTTATCTTTGTTATCTTGAAATCTATTTGTCAGATATAAGTTTGGCTACTCCTGATTTTCTGTCCATGTTATTTGTTTGGAGAATCATTTCCCACACTTTCACTTTAAATCTACCTTCATGTTTGCAGCTTAGTTATGTCTCCTGAAAGCATCTTAGGGTTGGTTTTGGTTTTTGCTCCAATCTGCTACTCTGTACTTTATTGGTGAGTTCAGTCCATTTACATATAGGGTAATTACTGACATGTGAGAATTTTCTATAGCCATTTTATCTTTTGTTTCCTTGTAGCTCTGTGCCTCCATTGGTTCTTTTTCTTTGTGTTGCTGTTTGTTCTTTTGCGGGTGGTATTCCATATTTATTTCCCCTGCTTTCTCTTTTTCTACACTATGAGTTTCAGGTTTCTGTTTTTTGCGTGTGATTACCATTAGATTTATGAAAAATCATGTTTCATATATACAGTAGTACTTTTTATTATATTTTTTACTTTTTTACATTTGTATTGTTGTTCGAGTACAGTTTTCTGCCTTTTCCTGCCACACCCCCCTACAACCACAGCCTTCCCCTGTTTCCACCCCCCTTGTTATTGTCCATATGTCCTTTATAATTGTTCCTGCAAACCCTTCACCCTTTTCCCCTAAAATCCCCTCTCCTCTCCCCTCTGGTCACTGTCAGCCTGTTCTCAATTTCAGTGTCTTTGGTTGTATTTTGCTTGCCTGTTCATTTTATAGATTAGATTCCTGTTAAAGGTGAGATCATACGGTATTTGTCTTTCACCACCAGCTTATTTCACTTAGCATAATGCTCTTCAGTTCCATCCATGCTGTTGGAAAGGGTAGGGACTCCTTCTTTCTTTCTGTTGCATAGAATTCCATTGTGTAAATGTACCATAGTTTTTTGATCCATTCATTTACTGATGGGCACTTAGGTTGCTTCCAGCACTTGGCTGTTGTAAATTGTGCTGCTATGAACATTGGGGTACATAGGTTCTTCTGGATTAGTGTTGCAGAGTTCTTAGGATATAATCCTAGCAGTGGAATTGCCAGGTCAAATGGCAGTTCCATTTTTTTGTTTGTTTGTTTTCTGAGGTAATTCCATATTGTTTTACACAGTGACTGCACCAGTCTGCATTCCCACCAATAGTGCGCTAGGGTTCCCTTTTCTCCACATCCTGTCCAACACTTGTTTGCTGCTTTGTTTATGATGGCCATTCTGACCAGTGTGAAGTGGTATTTCACTGTGGTTTTAATTTGCATCTCTCTGATGGCTAGCGAATCTGAGCATCTTTTCATATGTCTCTGGACCCTCTGTATGTCCTCCTTGGAAAAATGTCTATTCAAGTCCTTTGCCCATTTTTTAATTGGGTTGCTTGTCTTCTTAGAGTGGAGTCATGTGATTTCTTTATGTATTTTTGAGATCAAACCTTTGTCTGAAGTATCATTGATAAATATATTTTCCCATACAGTCAGTTCTGTTTTCATTTTAATACTGTTTTCTTTAGCTGTGCAGAAGCTATTAAGGAAGACACAAACAAATGGAAGCATAATCCATGTTCAAGGATCAGAAGAATTAACATCATCAAAATATCCATACTACCCAAAGCAATTTATAGATTCAATGCAATACCTATTGAAGTACCAATGGCATATTTCACAGATATAGAGCAAACACTTCAAAAATTTATATGAAACCATAAACGAACCTGAATAGCTACAGTTAATTTTGAGAAAGAAGAACATAGTAGGAGGGATCACAATACTTGATATTAAACTCTATTATAAGACCACTGTAATCAAAACAGCCTGGTACCGGCATAAGAACAGACACAGGGACCAGTGGAACAGAACAGAAAGCCCAGAAATAAACCCAAGTCTCTGTGGTCAATTAATATTCAACAAAGGGGGCAGCAGCATAAAATGGAGTAAAAACTGCATCTTCAACTAATGGTGTTGGGAGACCTGGACAGCTACATGCAAAAAAATGAAACTTGAGCACCAACTTACACCATACACAAAAATAAATTCAAGGTGGATAAAATATTTAAATATAAGTCATGACACCATTAAAGTCCTAGAGGAGAACACAGGCAGGAAATTACATGCAGCAATATTTTCACTGATATATCCTCCAGAGCAAGGGACATAAAAGAAAGAATAAACAAATGGGATCTCATCAAAAGTACTTTTTATTTTGAATACATCCGATCTCCATCCTTCTTTGCAAATTCAGACCTTCCCACCTCCTTTTATGTTTTGTTGTCACCAATTATCCGTTTCTGCTGTAATTTTTTTTGGTGTTCTCACTCATATATTTGTTTCCTTTTGTTCTTTCATTCAGGTAGAATAATTTTCTTGAGTAATTCCTGCAATAGAGATCTTCTGGTAATGAATTCCCTCAGCTTCTGTATATCTAGAACAGTCCTTATTTCTCCTTCATATTTAAAGAATAACTTTGTTGGAAATATTATTCGTGGCTGGTAAGTTCTCTCAGTAGTTTGAATATTTGGTTCCACTGTCTTCTGGCTTGTCAAGTTTTTGATGAAAAGTCCAATGATAACCTATTAGGCTTTCCTTTATAGGTTACTTTCTTCTTTTCCATAGCTGCCTTTAGAATACATTATTTGTTATTAATTTTTGACTGTTTTAATACGATGTGCTTTGGAGAAGGCTTCTTTGGATTGAGGTAACCATGTGTTCTATTTGCTTTTTGGATTCTGGGATCTAGTTCTTTCCATATGTTTGGGAAGTTCTCATCCACTATTTGTTTGAATAGGCTCTCTGTTCCCTCCTCCCTCTCTTTTTCATCTGTCATGCCTATTATTTTTATATTGCTTCTTCTGATGGAATCAGATGGTTTTTGCAGAGCTCTTTCATTTTTTTGATGCTCAGGTCTCTTTTTCTGTCTGCATTATTTCTAGATTTGTATCTTTGATATCACTGACCCTTTCATCCATTTGGTTTGCTCTTTTTTCTCTGCTTGCTAGTTCATTCTTGATCTCTCTTGTAGAATTCTTCATCTCCAAAATTTCTTTAGAAAGGAACCAAACAGAAATTCTCTTTCTCTTTGGTGTAATACTCATTTTGTTCATTAAGTTGTTTTATGAGGTTGCTAACTTGCCTATGTGTATTTTCTTGCACCTTCTTGAGTATTTTCAGAACTGTAATCTTGAATTCTGCATCATTTATGTCACATATTTCCGTGTCTTTAATTTTGTTTTCTGGAGATTTTTCTTTTTATTTTTGAATTGTGTCACTACCTTTTTATTCATAGCATTTGTTGGATTCATTCTCTGTACAGGCATCAATGTGTGTGTGGCACTTCTCTAGCCAATTAATATAGAGAGGTCCTTCTATTTTTTTTTTCCAGTAAGTGGTGCTGGATCACAAGTTTTTTAGCTCTGCAAAACCCCAGTGTTGACTGGCTGTGGTCAGTGTAGCTGCAGTGTGAGTGTGTCTGGGCTGGGACAGGCTGAGAGAGCCTGCTGGCTTCTTTGCTGTTTTTCCTCCTGGTAATGTTGACCTTGATCTTCTGTGGGGACCCCTACTCCTTGATCCTGGGATTGGTCATAGAGTGAATCCTTCACTCAGGGAGAAATGTAATTCTTCAGTGCTAGTTCTGGGGCTTGCAGATAATGTGCTCCACAACCCCTACAACTATGGCAAAGGGTAGTGTACTCTGGGAGGCTAAAGGGAGGCAGACATGCTTGGTGGCTTTGTTTCTCTGTCTGAAACAAAGTGCCCAACAACTGTGGCCACACTGCCATGCTGTGTTTTCATGCCCAGGTCTCTCAGCTCAGCCACAGCTCCTGCAGAAGTGCCCAATAAGTCTCTCTGTTCCTCCTGGCTGAAGGGAGTCTCAGCCACCACCAGATTCTTGTTTGCAACAGAGCCCTGCTGTGAACTCTCAGCTGCTGGGCTGCATGCCTGGCTCTTATGAGCCCCTCTCCCTTTGCATTTCCTCATTTTGCTCCACTTGTCCACCTATAGATATTTTAATGTCCAGATCTTTCAGTCATATTTATGCATTGAGTATGGAATCCTTTCTTGAGTTATAGCTATTTAAAGTGTTGAAACTTCAAGGGGAGAGACCAAGGGGCTCTCTCACATGGCCATACTTGTGATGTCATTCTATTGCAACATATTTTCAATAAGGAAAATCCCGTTTTTCTCAGGGACTGGAAACAGACAAGATGTCTCTCACCACTCATATTCAACATCATTTCAGAAGTCTTTTGTTATTTTTTCAGGTTCTAGAGGTTACCTACACTCCTGGGCTCCCTGCCCTTTTCCAAACTTCAAAGCCAGCAATCCTATATCTTTTTGACATTCTTTCATCTTAGTATTCTTCTGTCATAGCACATGGTCTCTGTCCTATGTGGTACTTAGCACAGTCCAGACTGTGAGTGCTTGTTTCCTTGGCTACTATCAATTTGCTTCTTCAGAATGACTGCTGCATAAAGACAGAAACCATGTCTTTCATTTTCTCCACTGAGTCTTCATCATTCAGATCTGTGCCTGACACATGCATCTCCAATATGCTTTTGGAAGAATGAATAATGAAGAAGAAATAATAAGTCATTGTTTTAGTGAGTTTATTAGGAGCAGAACAGCTGATCACTCTAGGTAGCAGCAGATAAAATATATAATTGTGTTACAATGGATAGAAGGGCAAACATGGCTACCAATTTGTTTAGGTCAAAGACGTGCTACATTTCTTCAGGTAAGCTCTCAGTCTTTATATCTTCACAAATCATGTTTGTTATAATTAGAGCTTAATCTGTTATTTGGATGTTTGTCGAGGCCCAGAATTATCATTTGTACCTTCTAATCTTTATTAGTTTAATCTATTCTTATTACTCATTAAAAATAAAGCAATATTACTCAACTCATCACCCAACTTAAATTTTTTTAACTTTTAAAAAAAAATTTATTGTTATTCAATTACGGCTGTATGCCCGTTCTCCCCATCCCTCCACCCCACCCCAGCTGAACTCACCTCCCTCCCTCACCTCCACCCTCCCCTAAGATTTTGTCCATGTATCATTTATAGTAGTTCCTGTAATCCCCTCTTCCCACTGTCCCCACCCCACTCCCCCCTGGCTATTGTTAGATTGTTCTTAACTTCAATGTCTCTGGTTATATTTTGTTTGCTTCTTTCTTCTATTGCTTATGTTCCAGTTAAAGGTGAGATCATATGGTATTTGTCCCTCACCACCTGCCTTATTTCACTTAGCTTAATGCTCTCCAGTTCCATCCATGCTGTTGCAAAGGGTATAAGCTCCTTCTTTCTCTCTGCTGCGTGGAATTCCATTGTGTAAATATACCATAGTTTTTGGAACCACTCATTTGCTGATGGGCACTAACGTTGCTTCCAGTATTGGCTACTGTAAATTGTGCTGCTATGAACATTGGGGTGCACAGGTTCTTTTGGATTGGTGTTTCAGGGTTCTTAGGGTATAATCCCAGCAGCGGAATTGCTGGGTCAAAGGGCAGTTCCATTTTTAGTTTTCTGAGGAAATTCCATACTGTTATCCACAGTGGCCTCAACCAGTCTTCATTCCCACCAACAGTGCACTAGGGTTCCCTTTTCTCCGCATCCTCTCCAACATTTGTTTATGGATTTGTTTATGTTGGCCACTCTGACTGGTGTGGAATGGTACCTCATTGTGGTTTTAATTTGCATCTCTCTGATGGCTAGTGATGCTGAGTATCTTTTCATATATCTCTGGGCCCTCTGTATGTCTTCCTTGGAGAAGTGTCTGTTCAAGTCCTTTGCCCATTTTTTAATTGGGTTGTTTGTCTTCCTGGAGCAGAGGCATGTGAGTTCTTTATATATATTGGAGATCAGGCCCTTGTCTGAGGTATCATTACAAATATGTTTTCCCATACTGTTGGTTCTCTTTGTAATTTGGTGCTGTTTTCTTTAGCCATGCAGAAGCTTTTTATTTCGATGAGGTCCCATTTGTTTACTCTTTCCTTTATGTCCCTTGCTTTAGGGGACATGTCTGTGAGGATGTTGCTGCGTGGAATGTCTGAGATTTTCCTGCCAATGTTTTCCTCAAGGAGTTTTATGGTGTTACGAATTATATTTAAGTCTTTTATCCATCTTGAGTTTATTTTCGTGTATGGCGTAAGTTGGTGATCGAGTTTCATTTATTTGCACGTAGCTGTCCAGATCTCCCAACAGCATCTGTTGAAGAGGCTGTTTTTGCCCCATTTTATGCTCCTGCCTCCTTTGTCCAATATTAATTGTCTGTATAGATTTCAGTTTATTTCTGGGCTCTCTGTTCTGTTCCATTGGTCTATGTGCCTGTTTTTGTGTCAGTACCAGGCTGTTTTGATTACCGTGGCCTTGTAATACAGTTTGATATCAGGTATTGTGATCCCTCCTACTTTGTTCTTCTTTCTCAAAATTGCTGCAGCTATTCGGGGTCATTTATGGTTCCATATGAATTTCAGAAATGTTTGTTCTATATCTGTGAAATATGTCATGGGTACTCTAATAAGGACTGCATTGAATCTATAAATTGCTTTGGGTAGTATGGCCATTTTGATGATGTTAATTCTTCCAATCCATGAGCATGGTACATGCTTCCATTTGTTTGTGTCTTCCTTAATTTCTTTCTTCAGTGTTGTGTAGTTTTCTGAGTACCGGTCTTTTACCTCCTTGGTTAGGTTTATTCCTAGGTACTTTGTTATTCTTGTTGCTATATTAAATAGGATTTTTTTCCTGATTTCTGTTTCTGCAGTTTCTTTGTTGGTGTACAGGAATGCCTTTGATTTCTGAGTATTGACTTTGTATCCAGCTGTTTTGCCAAATTCATTTATTAGGTCGAGAAGTTTTTGGGGGGAGTCTATAGGGTTTTCCATGTACACTATCATGTTGTCTGCAAACAGTGACAGTTTCATTTCCTCCTTTCCAACTTGGATGCCTTTTATTGCTTTTTCTTGTCTGATTGCTGTGGCTAGGACTTTCAATACTATGTTGAATAGGAGTGGTGAGAGAGGGCATCCTTGTCTTGTTCCTGATCTTAGTGGGAAAGCTCTAAGTTTTTGTCCATCGAGTATGATGTTGGCTGTAGGTCTCTCATATATGGCCTTTATGATGTTGAGGAATGCTCCCTCTATTCCCACGTTGTTGAGTGTTTTTATCAGAAATGGGTGCTGTATCTTATCAAATGCTTTTTCTGCATGTATTGATATGATCATGTGATTTTTGTCTTTGCAGTTATTGATGTGATGTATTATGTTTATTGATTTGCTAATATTGTACCATCCTTGCATTCCTGAGATGAATCCCACTTGGTCATGGTGTATGATCTTTCTAGTGTATTGCTGAATGCGGTTTGCCAATATTTTGTTGAGAATTTTAGCGTCTATGTTCATCAGCGATATTGGCCTGAAGTTTTCTTTCTTCGTTGTGTCTTTATCTCGTTTTGGGATTAGGATGATGCTGGCTTCACAAAAAGAGTTTGGGAGTCTTCCCTCAGTTTGGATTTTTTGAATAGTCTGTGGAGGATAGGGGTTAGCTCTTCCTTAAATGCTTTGTAGAATTCTCCTGTGAAACCATCAGGTCCAGGGCTTTTGTGTGTTGGGAGTTTTTTGATGACTGCTTCAATTTCGTCTGCTGTTATTGGTCTGTTCAGGTTTTCTCCTTCTTCTTCATTCAGTTTTGGAATATTATATTTTTCTAGAAATGTGTCCATTTCACCTAGGTTTTCATATTTCTTAGCATACAGTTCTTCATAGTAATTTCTTACAATCCTTTGTATTTCTGTGGTATCAGTTGTAATCTCTCTCTTTCATTTCTAATTGTGTTTATTTGGATCCTCTCTCTTTTTTTCTTGATGAGCCTACTTAAAGTCTTGTCGATTTTGTTTATCTTTTCAAAGAACCAGCTTCTGGATTCATTGATCCTTAGAATTGTGCTTTTAGTCTCTGTGTCATTTAACTCTGGTCTGATCTTGGTTATTTCCTTCCTTCTGCTTGCTCTGGGCTGTCTTTGTTGTTGTTCCTCCAGTTCTTGTAGGCGTAGGGTTAGGTTGTTTGTTTGAAATGTTTCTATCTTTTTAAGGTAGGCCTGTATTGGTATGAACTTCCCTCTCCGGACTGCCTTTGCTGTGTCCCATAGGTTTTGGGTTGCTGTGAGTTCATTTTCATTTGTTTCCAGAAAGTTTTTCATTTCTTCCCTAATCTCGTTCTTGACCCATTCATTGTTTAATAGCATGCTATTCAGTCTCCATGATTTTGAGTGTTTTGGGTTTTTACCCTTGGGGTTGGTTTCTAGTTTCAGATCCTTTTGGTCAGAGAAGATGCTTGATATGATTTCAATTTTCTTGAATTTGTTGAGGCTTGCTTTGTGTCCTATCATGTGGTCTCTCTTTGAAAAAGTTCCATGTTCATTTCAAAAGAATGTGTATTTTGCTTCTTTGGGATGAAAAGCTCTATATATATCAGTTAAGTCCATTTCCTCTAGGGTATTGTTAAGTGACACAATATCCTTCTTGATATTTTGTTTGGAAGACTTGTCCATTTTTGATAGTGGGGTATTAAAGTCCCCTACTATAATTGTGTTGCTGTCAATATCTTTCTTGAAGTCCTCCAAGATTTTCTTTATGTATTTGCTTGCTCCAACTTAAATTTTTATATTTTGGGGAATTTATTGTTAGGAGTCAGTTAAGAAAATCTAATAATTCATGCATTCTTTCAGGGGTTACAGTGTTTTTAAAAAATAGATTACTTTATGTGTCTGTGAAACTTGATTTAGTTATGTATTTGTACATGTTTATATTATCTGCCTCTATTGGGCTTCCAGAAAAATGTATGTCTTGAAAGCATTTTGATAAAAAGTTTTGAAATCTGATGTTCTCAGTGTATCATTTTAAAAACCTTTTGTGTAATTCTTGCTAGCTCAGTCTTATGCAGAATTTCATTGAGAGGGAATGACACAAATATCTGTTTGTTGTTAAAACCAGAAAATGAATATTCAACCAGTACTTGTGAGAAAATTTATGCAATCTTTTCCACAGTTACCATTTTAAATTTATTTAAATCTTTTGTGTCTTGGTGTTTTCATCTGAAAGTCCTTTCATCAATGAGTCATACTCTATGATGGCATTTTTCTTAATCAACCATTTCTCATGACTCCCCTGTTATTGTTAAGGAGTGAGATAAAGTTGATAAAAATTAATTATACTTATAATAGTGATGATCCATTAAGAACCAGGCATCAAGTCTTCTAAACTAGTTTCATCATTATTATAATAGTGATTTAGAAAACAATTTGCCCTCTTTGACTTTTTAAATTATTATTGCTATCATCTGTGATATTTATATATCTGTTAATCAAATATGAATCAAGGAACTCCTTTGTGCCTGCCACTACATGTTAAAAGACAACTTCCTAGCCCACAGAAAACATGGATTTAAGCAGAGAACACAAATTGGTGAGCAGATGAACTTATACAGTGGAATAAATGCTTTTATAGGCAAAATGCAGAGCTATTGGGGAGTTTTCACATATGTAAAAACACATGCAAATGACCCAGCATAGAATGACTTTGAGAGCACTGCTAATCCAAGTACATGTGACTATGGATGTTTGAGTGAGAATGAGGCTTGGAAAAGTCTAACACTAAATCAAGGGTGTGAACTGACAAAATATTGCAATGCTTGTGTACTGATAGAAGTTTTAAGAACCTCAGTATCTAGAAGAAATTCTGCAAAACTATGAAAAAGAGGAAGACCTCTATTTATTGGCTACGTTAAATGTCAGTGACTCGTCACTGATTCATTTTACATGCGTACATACAAACATCCATTCATGAACATGCATATGCACACAGAGACATACACATGTATGCACATGTATGCACAGAGACACAGCACACTGACATACACAGACACAGGTACACATGCATACACATAGACAAACATACACACGGAATACACAGAGACATGGGCAGACACACACACAGACACAAAGAGACACATAGAAACGTACTCATGGGCACACACAGACATGCACATGCAGGGACACACATGCATGCACACAGACATGTGGTTATGTACTCACACACAGACACCAAAACACACAGACACACAGGGATACACACACATACACAGACCCAGATATATAGGAATGTATATGCCATTCTGTGGATTTCTTCTCCTCCTGTTATCAAAAATACTCAGGTTCTTAATACTCAGGCCCAAGAGAATGGATCTTTTAGAAGAAAGATTAATTATAGTTAGGATAACTATAACCCTGGGGTGGTTTCTGTTAGACCTTCTTATTCTATACATGAAATTATATGGCCCCTGATGCCCAGTCTTCTTCTCGTGGCCGAGTGGGCCTCAAATTCCTCATCTCTGACTTGCAATGGCTCTTTCCCATGATAAGAAATATGATTATGTGATACAGGATAATAAAACTGTTTGCAGAATTAAACTCTGAGAACTTAAGTGTGATGTAAATAAAATAGACAATTACTATAATAATATTTATATATCCACCTTGTTTGCTACCCCGAATTTATTTGAGAAGTAGCTGGGATGTAAATAACAAAGAAATGACATAATTTATATTTAACCAAACAAAACATAAATTAATAGAGTCCACAAGTACAGAGTTTGTTGTTAACCTCTCTAAGTACCAACAGACCACATAATGATTTGGAAATTGCTTCAAATTTCTAATTAAAAAATATGTGTAATAATTCATAAAAGTTGCTATGGAATATGGTTTAAGTAAGGAAAATTTCCATTTTGTTCAATAAGTTAATTAAAGATTTTATAAAATTTACAAGATAATTTATACAAGAAAAGTGATTACAACCCCATAATATTATTGAGTATTCTAGAACAATTTGTGAAAATGACACAATCCATTCATTTAATTTGGATGAGGAAAATAGTGTTTACCATATATACCAAAATACCATATATAAACATAATTTGCATTTCTTTTCATTTAATATAATAGTGAATTTCATGAACTATTCTATGAATAACGTAAACAAAAGTTTAGTATTTAAAAACTTACACAAGTTGAAATATACATGTAAATTAGTTATGTAATATATTATTCTGTACTTATTCTCCTTAGAAAGACTTAATACAAATCCTGAAGAAGGTGTTTTTCCCCAAGCATTCATCCTAGTTTATTACTATTTACTACTAATAACTAACATTAGCCTGGCTGCTCTAGCTCAGTGGACTAAGCATAGGCCTGTGAACCAAAGGGTTGCCAGTTCCCTTCCTCGTCTGGGCACATGCCTGGATTGCAGGCCAGGTCCCCTGTAGGAGGCATATGAGAGGCAACCACACATTGATATTTCCCTTTCTTTCTCCTCCCTTCCCCTATCTAAAAATAAATCAATAAAATCTTTTTAAAAAATAGCTGACATCGTTGAGCATGTGCCTTATGCTCAAATATTGTGCTTACGTCATCTAAGCTTATTATAATAATATTCATGCGTATATGTTTTCATTATCTGCATTTTATGGATGAGAAAACAGAATCTCATAGAGTAACAGTAAGTCACTGAGACAAACAACCATTAAATAGCAGAGGTGGTACTTAAGCCCAAGCCTCAGTGATTCTAAGGCCCTGTGCTCTTAATTTGTATGTTAAACTGCCTTAATTCAGCCCACGTATATTTTTGAACCTCTATATGTTAGTACTCTTTCAGATGCTAGGGATATTTAAACAAACAATTGTGATGGTCCCTTACAGAGCTCTGGGAAAGAAGCATAAGGGCATGGGAATGTGACTCAGATATACGGTGAGCAATAATAGTATTTCTTCCCAGGAATATCACGGAATGCTTTGTGTAAGGAGTAAGGCTTGAGCAAAGACTGGAAAATATGGAAATGTAAGATGGGTAAGAGAAGGAGGGGTCATACAGATTTGGGAAAAGATAAGGAGCCATGACACAACATGGGAAATATTTTAATTATCAGATTGAAGAAAGAAATAAGGTTAGAGAAAATATGTGTATATTATAACTATGTCTAGTTAAAAAGAGGTTATGAGATATTCCTTGTTTGTGTCTGATCATTCTGGACTCACTGTGCAATACCCTGAAAAGAGGCTGCCCCAAAAGAAGAATACCAGTTATGACACTGATTCAAGAGGAGGGAAAAGGACATTTTAAAAAATTTATTATTTCAGTTTTAAAAATTCTTTGGCTATAAGCTCCTATGTAAATGTATACAGTTTTGTTTATTTCTTACATATTTAAGTTCCTACTTATATCTGCAAATACCTCCATAGATGCTGGATCATGATTAAGTCCATTAAACTTTCTCTCAACATGGTCTTTCCATCCTATTCAAATACACCACAATGAATAACTAGCACAAGACAGGCCCTGTCCACTAGGAGAGAGCCAAAACCAGGATCTGGGTGATTCTCTTCCTTCTGCTCAGGAAACTGGAGGGCAGTTCAGGAAACTGAGGAAGAAATACAACCACATAGATTTGTCAAATGTATCTGGTGTATAGGCATTTGATATCTGATAAAGGTAACATTTCAGGTAATCATAAAAAAGGAAAATACTCCAAAAGAGGCCTTGATAAAACCTGCTAGTCATCTGAGAAAAAAGTATGTCTAATGGGTCCTTCACTCCATATTCCACTGTAAATTCCAGGTGCACATATTTCATTGTAAAAACAAACAAAAGAACTACCAACATTAAATTTGGGTGACTTACAATACAGAAGAGGTTAGTAATGCCTAAGACAAAAACTCAAACAGAAAATATAAATTTGACTACATAAACCTTAAAATTTTTCTATTGTAAAATAACCTGTACAAGTTAAATGGAAAATTACTGTGTTTCAACATAAATGAGGTATGAATGGTTATCATACCAGTAAAATATGCAAATACATTCAGATTTGCTAAAAAATCTAACAAATGCAACAAATTTAATGAAATGTCATTTTAGCCTATCCTTTTGAAGGCTTTTAAAGTTAACAAATACTGAGTGTTTTTCTGAGTATGTGAAAATGAGCATTTGAATGCAACAGTAATGGGCATATAAATCGATATACTCCTTCTGGATTTTGGCTTAGTAATGTATGGAAAAAATGTTCAAAGAGTGTATACACACACACACATCCAGGAATATACTTTAAAGAGATATTCTTACATATCAATAAAAATAATGTTTAACAAAGGCATTGTATACAATTATGATTTATAAGATAAAAATGCTTGAACATATTTTTACAGTAATGAAAATATTTTACTTCATATGATTTTTAAAAATTTTATTGTTGTTCAAGTACACTTTTCTGCCTTATTCCTCATCACTCCCCCACACCCCAGGCATACCCATATCTCTCCCCTGATTCCACCCCTCCTTGGTTTTGTTCAAGTGTCCTTTATAGTTGATCCTGAAAACCCTTCACCCTTTTCCCCAAATATCTCCTCCCATCTTACCTCTGGTTACTGTCCGTTTATTCTTAATTTCAGTATCTCTGGTTATATTTTGCTTGCTTATTTGTTTTGATGATTAGGTTCCAGCTAACAGTGAGATCCTTTGGTATTTGTCTTTTACCACCTGGCTTATCTCACTGAGCATAATGCTGTCCAGTTCCATCCATGCTGTGGCAAAAGGTAGGAGCTCCTTCTTTCTTTCTGCTGCATAGTATTTTATCGAGTAAATATACCATCGTTTTTTGATCTACTTATTTACTGATGGGCACTTAGGTTGCTTCCAGCATATGGCTATTGGAAATTGTGCTGCTATGAACATTGGGGTGCATAGGATCTTTTGGATTGGTGTTTCAGATTTCTTAGGATATAGTCCTAGCAGTGGAATTGCCAGGTCAAATGGCAGTTCCATTTTTAGTTATCTGAGGAAATTCCATACTGTTTTCCACAGTGGCTGCACCAGTCTTCATTTCCACCAACAGTGCGCTAGGGTTCCCTTTTCTCCACAACCTCTCCAACACTTGTTTGGTGCTTTGTTTATGATGGCCATTCTGACCAGTGTGAAGTGGTACCTCGCTGTGGTTTTAATTTGCATCTCTCTGATGGCTAGCGATGCTGAGGATCTTTTCATATGTCTCTGGACTCTCTGTATGACCTCCTTGGAGAAGTGTCTGTTCAAGTCCTTTGCCCATTGTTTGATTGTTATTTTTGTCTTCCTAGAGTGGAGTTGTGTGAGTTCTTTATATATTTTTGAGATCAAACCCTTGTCTCGGGTATCATTGGAAAATATGTTTTCCCATACAGTTAGTTCTCTTTTAACTTTAATGCTGTTTTATTTAGCTATGAAGAAGCTTTTTTATTTTGATGAGGTCCCATTTGTTTATTCTTTCCTTTATGTCCCTTGCTCTAGGGGACATTCAGTGAAAACATTGCTATGTGCAACATGTTAAATTTTCCTGCCTATGTTCTCCTGAAGGACTTTTATGGTGTCACGACTTACATTTAAGTCTTTTATCCACCTTGAATACTTACATTTAGGAAGATGGCGGCAACATAGGTGGGAGCGGAATCCACTTCCCCTCAGCGCCAGGGAAATACCTAGCTGATCTGAGGAGCAGAGCGAACAGCCAACAGTACTCCAGCATATACGAAGATTAGAGACCAAAGATAGAGGACATTGAAAGATCTGACGGTGCGACAACAAAACCTGGAGTGCTGAAAAGACTAGAGTTAGACCGTGTTAAACACATAAACGTCAGCTCAAGACCAGTGAGCACAGGAGAGTAAGGAGACAGCACCACCGAATCCCATTGGCATTCTACCATAGAAGTTCATATCATAAACCCAGGGATTCAGAACAAAGCAATTTAAGAAGCATAGGCCAACAAGAAGAGCCTCACAAACAATGGGAAGACAAAGAAACAATTCCCAAATGAAAGGAAAGGAGGAAGTCTCAGAAAGAATACTAACCGAAAAAGAGGCAAGTCAACTATCAGATACTGAGTTCAAAGCAATGGTCATCAGGAAGCTCACTGAGCTCTCTGAGCTCAAAGAGAACTACCAGAAACTACAAGGAAACTACAATGAACTCACGGCAAACTATATCAACATGAAAAAGGAAATAGAAACTATCAACAAGAGCCAAGAGGAAATGAAGAATACAATTTCTGAATTGAAGAACACAGTAGAAGGAATTAAAAGCAGACTTGATGAAGCAGAGGATCGATCAGCGAGCTGGAGGATAAAGTAGAAAAAAACATCCAGAAGGAGCAAGAAAAGGAAAAGAGGCTCAGAAAGAATGAAGAGGCAATAAGGGAAATGCAGGACAACATGAAACGTAACAATATCCGTATAATAGGAATACCAGAAGGAGAAGAAGAAGAGCAAGGGATAGAAAACCTGTTTGAAAAAGTAATGATGGAAAATTTCCCTAATCTGAGGAGAGAAAAAGTCACCCAAATCCAGGAATCACAGAGAGTCCCAAACAAGAGGAACCCAAAGAGACCCACTGCAAGACACATCATAATTAAAATGGCAAATTTCCAAGACAAAGACAGGATCTTAAAGGCAGCAAGGGAGAAAAAGGAAGTAACATACAAGGGAGCCGCAATAAGGTTAGCAACTGACTTCTCAATGGAAACACTCCAAGCCAGAAGAGAATGGCAAAAAATATTCCAAGTAATGAGGACCAGAGGCCTCCAACCAAGACTACTTTACCCAGCAAGGCTCTCAATCAAGATAGAAGACCAAATAAAGAGCTTCCCAGACAAAAGAAGTCTAAAAGAATACAGCTCCACCAAACCAGCTCTGCAAGAGATGCTAAAGGGACTGCTTTAAGGAAAGGAAGGAAAAGAGAAAGACAGAGGAACACAGGTAGGAAATACTGGCAATGAATAACTACCTATCGATAATAACCTTAAATGTAAATGGATTAAATGCTCCAATCAAAAGACATAGAACAGCTGAATGGATAAGAAAACAAGACCCACACATATGCTGCCTACAAGAAACCCATCTCAGGACAAAAGACTTACACAGACTGAAAGTGAAGGGCTGGAAACAAATTTTCCAAGCAAACGGACAGGAAAAAAAAGCAGGGGTAGCAATACTCATATCAGACAAAATAGACTTCCAAAGAAGGGCCATAAAGAGAGACCCAGAAGGTCACTTCATAATACTCAAAGGAAGAATCCACCAAGAAGACATAAACATTATAAATATATATGCACCCAACATAGGAGCACCCAAATACATAAAGAAAATCTTGGAGGATTTCAAGAAAGATATTGACAGCAACACATTTATAGTAGGGGATTTTAACACCCCACTATCAAAAATGGACAGGTCTTCCAAACAAAAGATTAACAAAGATATTGTGTCACTTAACAATACCCTAGAGGAAATGGACTTAACTGATATATACAGAGCTTTTCATCCCAAAGAAGCAAAATACACATTCTTTTGAAATGCACATGGAACTTTTTCAAAGAGAGACCACATGATAGGACACAAAGCAAGCCTCAACAAATTCAAGAAAATTGAAATCATATCAAGCATCTTCTCTGACCACAAGGGTCTGAACCTAGAAACCAACGCCAAGGGTAAAAACCCAAAACACTCAAAATCATGGAGACTGAATAGCATGCTATTAAACAATGAATGGGTCAAGAACGAGATTAGGGAAGAAATCAAAAACTTCCTGGAAACAAATGAAAACGAACTCACAACAACCCAAAACCTATGGGACACAGCAAAGGCAGTCCTGAGAGGGCAGTTCATAGCAATACAGGCCTACCTTAAGAAGTTAGAAACAGTTCACACAAACAACCTAACCCTACGCCTACAAGAACTGGAGGAACAACAACAAAGACAGCCCAGAGCAAGCAGAAGGAAGGAAATAACCAAGATCAGAGCAGAACTAAATGACATAGAGACTAAAAGCACAATTGTAAGGATCAATGAATCCAGAAGCTGGTTCTTTGAAAAGATAAACAAAATCGACAAGCCTTTAAGTAGGCTTATCAAGAAGAAAAGAGAGAGGATCCAAATAAACAGAATTAGAAATGAAAGTGGAGAGATTACAACTGATACCACAGAAATACAAAGGATCGTAAGAAATTACTATGAAGACCTATATGCTAAGAAATTTGAAAACCTAGATGAAATGGACACATTTCTAGAAAAATATAATCTTCCAAAACTGACTGAAGAAGAAGCAGAAAACCTGAACAGACCAATATCAGCAAAGGAAATTGAAGCAGTCATCAAGAAACTCCCATCACACAAAAGCCCTGGACCAGATGGTTTCAGAGGAGATTTCTACAAAGCATTTAAGGAAGAACTAACCCCTATCCTTCACAGACTATTCGAAAAAATCCAAACTGATGGAAGACTCCCAAACTCTTTTTATGAAGCCAACATCATCCTAATCCCAAAACCAGATAAAGACACAACGAAGAAAGAAAACTTCAGGCCAATATCGCTGATGAACATAGACGCTAAAATTCTCAACAAAACATTAGCAAACCGCATCCAGCAATATATTAAAAAGATCATCCACCATGACCAAGTGGGATTCATCCCAGGGATGCAAGGATGTTACAATATTCGCAAATCAATAAACATAATACATCACATCAACAACAGCAAAGACAAAAATCACATGATCATATCAATAGATGCGGAAAAAGCATTCGATAAGATACAGCACCCATTTCTGATAAAAACACTCAGCAAAGTGGGAATAAAGGGAGCAGTCCTCAACATAATTAAGCCCATATATGAGAGACCTACAGCCAACATCACATTCAATGGACAAAAACTTAGAGCTTTCCCACTAAGATCAGGAACAAGACAAGGATGCCCTCTCTCACCACTCCTATTCAACATAGTATTGGAAGTCCTAGCCACAGCAATCAGACAAGAAAAAGCAATAAAAGGCATCCAAATTGGAAAGGAGGAAATGAAACTGTCACTCTTTGCAGACAACATGATAGTGTACATGGAAAACCCTATAGACTCCACTCAAAAACTACTCGACCTAATAAATGAATTTGGCAAAATAGCTGGATACAGAGTCAATACCCAGAAATCAAAGGCATTCCTGTACACCAACAACGAAACTGCAGAAATACAAATCAGGAAAAAAATCCCATTTGATATAGCAACAAGAAAAATAAAGTACCTAGGAATAAACCTAACCAAGGAGGTAAAAGACCGGTACTCAGAAAACTACACAACACTGAAGAAAGAAATTAAGGAAGATACAAACAAATGGAAGCATGTACCATGTTCATGGATTGGAAGAATTAACATCATCAAAATGGCCATACTACCCAAAGCAATTTATAGATTCAATGCAATCCCTATTAGAGTACCCATGACATATTTCACAGATATAGAACAAACATTGCAGAAATTCATATGGAACCATAAATGACCTCGAATAGCAGCAGCAATTTTGAGAAAGAAGGACAAAGCAGGAGGTATCACAATACCTGATATCAAACTGTATTACAAGGCCACGGTAATCAAAACAGCCTGGTACTGGCATAAAAACAGGCTCATAGACCAATGGAACAGAATAGAGAGCCCAGAAATAAACTCAAATGTTTACGGTCAATTAATATTTGACAAAGGAGGCAGGAGCATAAAATGGAGCACAAACAGCCTCTTCAACAGATGGTGTTGGGAGATCTGGACAGCTACGTGCAAAAAAATGAAACTCGATCACCAACTTACGCCATACACGAAAATAAACTCAAGATGGATAAAAGACTTAAATATAAGCCGTAACACCATAAAAGTCCTTGAGGAAAACATTGGCAGGAAAATCTCAGACATTCCACGCAGCAACATCCTCACAGACACATCCCCTAAAGCAAGGGACATAAAGGAAAGAATAAACAAATGGGACCTCATCAAAATAAAAAGCTTGTGCATGGCTAAAGAAAACAGCACCAAATTACAAAGAGAACCAACAATATGGGAAAGCATATTTGCCAATGATACCTCAGACAAGGGCCTGATCTCCAAAATATATAAAGAACTCACACGACTCCACTCCAGGAAGACAAACAACCCAATTAAAAAATGGGCAAAGGACTTGAACAGACACTTCTCCAAGGAAGACATACAGAAGGCCCAGAGACATATGAAAAGATGCTCAGCATCACTAGCCATCAGAGAGATGCAAATTAAAACCACAATGAGGTATCATCTCACACCAGTCAGAATGGCCAACATAAACAAATCCACAAACAAATGTTGGAGAGGATGCGGAGAAAAGGGAACCCTAGTGCACTGTTGGTGGGAATGCAGACTGGTGAGGCCACTGTGGAAAACAATATGGAATTTCCTCCGAAAACTAAAAATGGAACTGCCCTTTGACCCAGTAATTCCGCTGATGGGATTATACCCTAAGAACACTGAAACACCAATCCAAAAGAACCTGTGCACCCCAATGTTCATAGCAGCACAATTTACAATAGCCAAATACTGGAAGCAACCGAAGTGCCCATCAGCAAACGAGTGGATCCAAAAACTATGGTATATTTACACAATGGAATTCTACGCAGCAGAGAGAAAGAAGGAGCTTATACCCTTTGCAACAGCATGGATGAAACTGGAGAGCATTATGCTAAGTGAAATAAGCCAGGAAGTGAGGGACAAATACCATATGATCTCACCTTTAACTGGAACATAAGCAATAGAAGGAAAAAGCAAACAAAATATAACCAGAGACATTGAAGTTAAGAACAATGTAACAATAGCAAGGGCGGGGGTGGAGGGTGGGGGCGGGGACAGTGGGTAGAGGGGATTACAGGAACTACTATAAAGGACACATGAACAAATCCAAGGGGGAGGGTGGAGAGGGGGGAGGGAAGTGGGTTCACCTGGGGTGGGGTGAAGGGATGGGGGAAAGGCATATAACTGTAATTAAATAACAATAAATAAATTAAAAAAAAAAATTTACATTTAAGTCTTTTATCCACCTTGAATTTATTTTTGTGTATGGTGTAAGTGGGTGGTCCAGTTGCATGTCCTCTGCATGTAGCTGTCCAGGTCTCAACACCATTTGTTGAAGAGGCTATTTTTACTCAATTTTATACTGCTGTCCCCTTTCTCAGATATTAATTGACCATAGAGACTTGGGATCATTTCTGGGCTCATTTCTGTCCTATCATGTGGTCTCTCTTTGAAAATGTTCCATGTACACTTGAAAAGAATGTGTATTTTGCTTCTTTGGGATGAAAAGTTCCATATATATCAGTTAAGTCCATTTCCTCTAGGGTATTGTTAAGTGACACAATATCCTTCTTGATATTTTGTTTGGAAGACCTGTCCATTTTTGACAGTGGGGTGTTAAAAGTCCCCTACTATATTTGTGTTGCTGTCAATATCTTTCTTGAAGTCCTCCAGGATTTTCTTTACGTGTTTGGGTGCTCCTGTGTTGGGTGCATATATATTTACAATGTTTGTGTCTTCTTGGTGGATTCTTCCTTTGAGTATTATGAAGTGACCTTCTGGGTCTCTCTTTATGGCCCTTATTTTGAAGTCTATTTTGTCTGATATGAGTATTGCTACCCCTGCTTTTTATTTTCCTGTCCGTTTGCTTGGAAAATTTGTTTCCAGCCCTTCATTTTCAGTCTGTGTAGGTCTTTTGTCCTGAGATGGGTCTCTTGTAGGCAGCATATGGGCGGGTCATGTTTTCTTATACATTCAGCTATTCTATGTATTTTGATTGAAGCATTTAATCCATTTACGTTTAAAGTTATTATCATTGGTAGGTAGTTATTCATTGCCATTTTTTCCTACCTGTGTTCCTCTCTCTTTATCTTTTCCTTCCTTTCCTTAAAGCAGTCCCTTTAGCATCTCTTGCAGAGCTGGTTTGGTGGAAGTGTATTCTTTTAGACTTCTTCTGTCTGGGAAACTCTTTATTTGTTCTTCTATCTTGATTGAGAGCCTTGCTGGGTAAAGTAGTCTTGGTTGCAGGCCTCTGGTTCTCATTACTTGGAATATTTTTGCCATTCTCTTCTGGCTTGGAGCATTTCCATTGAGAAGTCAGTTGCTAACCTTATTAGGGCTCCCTTGTATGTTACTTCCTTTTTCTCCCTTGCTGCCTTTAAGATCCTCTCTTTGTCTTGGAATTTTGCCATTTTAATCATGATGTGTTTTGCAGTGGGCCTATTTAGGTTCCTCTTGTTTGGGACTCTCTGTGATTCCTGGATTTGGGTGACTTTTTCTCTCATCAGATTAGGGAAGTTTTCCATCATTACTTTTTCAAACAGGTTTTCTATCCCTTGCTCTTCTTTTTCTCCTTCTGGTATTCCTATTATACGGATATTGTTAAGTTTCATGTTTTCCTGCATTTCCCTTAATCCCTCTTCATTCTTTCTGAGCCTCTTTTCCTTTTCTTGCTCCTTCTGGGTGTTTTTTTCTACTTTATCCTCCAGCTCGCTGATCCGATCCTCTGCTTCATCAAGTCTGCTTTTAATTCCTTCTACTGTGTTCTTCAATTCAGAAATTGTATTCTTCATTTCCTCTTGGCTCTTGTTGATAGTTTCTATTTCCTTTTTCATGTTGATATAGTTTGCCGTGAGTTCATTGTAGTTTCCTTGTAGTTTCTGGTAGTTCTCTTTGAGCTCAGAGAGCTCAGTGAGCTTCCTGATGACCATTGCTTTGAACTCAGTATCTGATAGTTGACTTGCCTCTTTTTCGGTTAGTATTCTTTCTGAGACTTCCTCCTTTCCTTTCATTTGGGAATTGTTTCTTTGTCTTCCCATTGTTTGTGAGGCTCTTCTTGTTGGCCTATGCTTCTTAAATTGCTTTGTTCTGAATCCCTGGGTTTATGATATGAACTTCTATGGTAGAATGCCAATGGGATTCGGTGGTGCTGTCTCCTTAATCTTCTGTGCTCACTGGTCTTGAGCTGACTTTTATAGGTCTAAGAATGTCTAACTCTGGTCTTTTCAGCACTCCAGGTTTTATTGTCTCACCGTCAGATCTTTCAGGTCCTCTATCTTTGGTCTCCGATCTTCATATATGCTAGAATACCGTTGGCTGTTTGCTCTGTTCCTCAGATTAGCTAGGTGTTTCACTGGTGCTGAGGGAAAGTGGACTCCGCTCCCACCTATCTTGACGCCATCTTCCCTTTCCTTTTCTTAAAGCAGACCATTTAGCATCACTTGAAATGCTCATTTGGAGGAGGTGTATTCTTTGAGGCCTCTTTTTTCTGGGAAACTACTTATCTGACCTTCCATTGTAATTGAGAGACTTGTTGTATAGAGTAGTCTCCATTGCAGGCCTTTGTATTTCATTACTTGGAATATTCCTTGCCATTCCCTTCTGGCTTGGACTGTTACCATGGAGAAGTCACCTGCTATCCTTATCAGGGCTCCCTTGTATGTTACGTCCTGTTTCTCCTTTGTTGTCTTTAAGATTCTCTCTTTGTCTGGAATTTTGCCATTTTAATTATGATGTGTCTTGATGTGGGCCTTTTTGATTGGGACCCTCTCTGCTTCCTGTATCGTGTGATTTTTCTCTTATCAAATTAGGGAAGTTTTCCATCACTACTTTTTCAAACAGGTTTTCTAGCCCTTGCTCTTCTTCTTCTCCTTTTGGTATCACTATTATATGGATATTACTATGTTTCATATTGTCCTGCAATTCCCTTAACACCTCTTCCTTCCTTCTGAGTCTAATTTCCTTTTCTTGCTCTTTCTTGGTGTTTTTTCTACCATGTCTTCCAGCTTGCTGATTTGAACTTGTGCTTCATCCAACCTACTTGTATTTGCTTCTAGTGTGTTTTTTATTTGCAAGATTTTGTTGTTCATTTCCTCCTGGGTTTTGTTTATAGTTTCTATTTCCTTGTTCATATTGTTGTAGTTCTCACTCCTTGTGGTTGTCTGTGAGTTCCTTGATCATCTTTATAACCATTGTTTTCAATTCTATATCTGATAGTTTGCTTACCTCCATTTCATTTAGCTTTTTTAATGGGGAGTTTTCCATTCCTTTTGATTGCAAGTTCTTTTTTGATCTCCCCATTTTAGGTGACTGTTTTTGTTTGCTTCTGCACTTCCTGATGGTTCACTTTGTTAGCTGTCTTTGTAGAGTGAATTTCTATGGTAGGAATTCTGTCGGATTCTATGGTGTGGTCTCTTTGATGTCCTTGTCTGGATGCTCTAGGTTTGCCCTTTCTTCTGTTTGTGTGGGCTCTCTTCTTGTACTTTGGTTTTTACCTTTTGGTAGTTCCTTTGTTGGTGATTTCTCTCCTCCAGCAAGTATAATGATGCCCACATGTCCCACCTATTCTTGTATGTGATCAGTGGCAGGGGGTAGGCAAAATGGATTAAGACAGCAAGAGAGTATTCTGTGAGGTTTAAAGTACCAGCAAGTAGAGAAGAGATAGGAGATTCTTTGGATAAATATAGTGTTAACTGTGGTATTTCACCCAACTAGCCACTTTTTATAAAAGATGAAAGAGAGCTAAGACTCTTGTTAGAGGGGAGGAGGATTATGAGCTGAATCCAGAAAACAGAGTTCTTGTGCTATGTTTGGTGATGAGATATAGTGAGAGTAAAGGATAGAAAGTAGGTGTAGTGTGCAAGAGAATAGAATTAACCACAACAGTAATAATACTCAGGAATAAAGTGAAGTGGGCTAAGGTCAGGGGGAGTTGCTGCATAGTATTTAGTATTGTATGGAACAACAACTATTTACAATAGTACTGGAACAACAATAATATAACAAGAAATGTAAGATTTGGATAACAAGAATAGTAAGTACATGATCAAGAGTAGTGTGTTATTGGAACTTGAGTGAAGTGAAAGAAGGAAGATTAAAATACAATAAAGAGAGAATAAGGAAAACAAGTCAAACAATGCAATTAAACAGAGAAATAAAATGAAGAAAACTAAACATAAGGAAAAGAAATAAAAAACACCAATAAAATAAAAGAAGTAAAATAATGAAGAAAATAATACAAATAAAAAATGCTAGTTCTATGGGATAGCAAAGTGAAATTTGTCTAAGTTTCTTAGTTGTGGTACTTTTTTCCTTGTGTTCCCCCTTTGAATCTGTCTCTGGATCTTTGACAACTCTACCTCTTATTGTCTCAGTTTGAGGAAGAAAACAAAGAGGATAGAAAAAAAATAAGCCTCTTCCTGACTTTAAATCCATTGAGCGAGTTCTGCTGGTCTTCCTGGATACCATAGGAACAGGGGGGGCTGGGCTTTGCTTTTCTACCTTCTTATGGTTTTTCCAGGATGGGAACCATGTCTGGGCCAAAATATTCACAGTTGCCCAGCCTTTAGCCCCATCCTCCAAGAGCTACCAGGCCCCCACTGCCCATCTTCACCAGGCCTGTGGCTTTAATTTACCAGTTGCACCAAGGTCCATGTAGTGTGCCCTCTCCTTGCTATTTTTGAGCCCACTGTGGCCAGAACCCACGGCCGGGCATGCAGCACCAGTCAGCCTCCATGCATGTGGCACCACTCAGCCTCTGGGTGAGTAGCACAAGTCAAGTGCTGGAAAGTGGCTCGAATCAGCCTAGGAGTGAGTGGTGCCTGGAGCAGCCAGTCAGCCTCCAGGTGAGTGGCTTGACTTAGCCCCTGGCTAGTGGCTAGCAGAGGGCTGGGAGTCCGGGGCAGGCAAGCAGCTCAAATCAGCCTCAGGGCCAGCAGGGCAAATCAGCTTCCTAGCAAGCTGCATGAGTTATTGCAAGCACAGCTCAAATCACCCTCAGGGCGAGCCAGCGGCTGCTCCAGAGTTCCTTACAAAGCAGCTGAGAGCCTTTTTATTTTTTATTTTTATTTTTTATTTTAGTAAAAGCCTCTTAAGTCCACTGTTCTTAATAAGAGTGCGGCTTTTCACACAGCCCAACTTTCTAACAAGTCTGGAGACTATCTGGGTCAGGGTCCAACATGGCCCAACTCTTCTCCCTTCTCCAGCTATTGCCCAGTTCCCCAGTTTCTCTGGTAATGACCTAGCTGGCGTCCACAGTCCCAGCAGGTGTACACCACCTCTGTGTGTCTCCCACTTCATCTCTATTCTCCTCTGAGATTTCAAGCATCCAGGCCCCTCCTGGTGCCAGGATGCCCTACCTGCTCTGTTAGGGGAAGGAGCTGGTGATCTAACTCTCCTCCCAGTATCCTGTGGCAGGCACCAGGTGGAGGGCCACAGCAGCCTAGGTCCTTGTGCAGATCCCAGGGACCTTACCATCCCGATGCAATCTCCTCACCATGTGTTTTTCAATGTCCTCTACAATTTTTGGCCTCCAAACTTCATATGAGCTAGGATTCCATTGGCTATTCACTCTGTTCCTCAGGAGATCAGATAGGTGTTCCAGATGGACACAGGGAGAACTGGGCTCCACTCCCACCTACCTTGCTGCCGTCTTCCTTCACCTGAAACATCTTTAATTCTTTTCAGGAGAGGACTAGTTAAAAACTATGTAGCATTAAAATACTGCTATTAAAAGTGGTAAATGAGATTAATGTTTGTGGACATGGAAAATCCCTTGACAACTAGGTTATGAGTAACTTCTATCCCATATTTGATTTTTATTTCTGATGTGCTTTTACAAAGAGAGAAAAATGAAGACACTTTTATTCTGTAGGAAGAGACTAATGGCTATGGTACTGATGTGTGTTCCTGTGGCAAGTCTTGGTTTTGTGTATCCCAGGACACTGTCACAGATGTATGGTCGCTAGACTGGTTCCAGACCCAGAAGCTAAATGGCTCACAACACTTCACTCACTTCAGCTTTTGTGTCCTTAGTTTAGGAACTGAGTAGAGTTAGAACTATATTGAGTTTTGACATTTTGAAAAAGCAGAGGAGAAAAATAGCACTGCTTCTGTGTTTCCATATTGCCACCTCCAGTCCTCCAGTCATTCAAACTCAAATACTGAGATTTCCTGTTAGGTGTACCTTTCCTCGTCTTAGTAATCCTCACTGCTCACCAGTTCCATTACTTCTCCCATGCATTTCTTTTTCTGTTCTGGTTCAAATTCATCATATGCTGAATGCTCCTTTGTGTTGATCATGAACTAACTTTCCATGTGAGATTGTCTCTTTCTTTTTCTCATTAGTCTGTTCTAACACAACTGCTAAAGTAATGTTGGAAATGTCATAATACGGCTCTAACTCTTTTAGTCACTTCCTATGACCTACTTGGGAGTGGCTTCCTTTACTTTTGTGCTTCAGAGTTTGATGGAGACTTTTCATTGGGCAGCCATCGTACCATTGATGTGCGCTGCATTTTTAGTTACCTTGCCTTTCCTGTGTTTTTCCTCTTTCTGGAAGTCCTTTATTTATCTATTTTTTCTACCTCTCCATGGAACAAATTACAAACAGAAATATCATAAAGGAGAGTTAGATAACTCCCCTAATTTTCAGTGTATTAGGGATTTTTGGAAAAATTCCACCATTAAATTGTTCATGTACTCTTGAATGTCTAGCCATTGCTAATTAGTCCTTTTTGCTTGGCCATTTCTTATTTTTGGCAGGTTGTACCATTTCTCCATTTGTCTTTTGATCCCTCTGAAAAAAATGAATTCTTGCTTCTAAGAATACTGTTGAATGTAACTTATCTTTCCCCCCTTATTTCATGTGACAAAATGATGTGCTTCTGTTTTATATCTCCAACAAAAATATATCTTCCTTCAAGGTTTCTTCACTTGGATCTCTAGGCTTGATCCTCTGTTGACCAAGAGCCAAGATAGCATGGAGACTAAATACTTGATCTGTAATGATAGAGAGCTTGAGTTGATAGATTTAACAGATATAAATATCTCTCCCCGAATTGACCCAGATGAATGACTGAGGGCAAGTTATTTAACCTCTTTAAGGTTCAGTATCCTTATCTGGATTAAGCTAACACATTTGAGTGAGTTTTTCCTTTACTGGAATGTCTTTTCCTCCCTGTCAATTTTTAAAATTTTTTAACATCCTTTAGCTTGTAAATGTACTATTTTGTGCCTTTGCCTATTTATTCCTGGTATCATTCATCCCCTTATTATTGATTTGTAAGATTTTTTTAAATTCATTTTTTTCCAGATACATTGATATATAACATTGTATAAGTTTATGGTCTACAACATGTTGATTTGATACAGTTATATTGCAAAATGATTATTACTATAGTATTAGCTAATCCCCGCATTACTTCACATAATTACCATGTCTTTTTGTGTGGTGGGAACATTTAAAATCTCTTTCATAGTAACTTTTAAGTATATAATTCACACTATTATTAATTATAGTCACTGTGCTATGCATTAGCACCCCAGAACTTATGAATCTTATAACTAGAAGTTTGTACTCTTTAACCAACATCTCCCCTTTTCTGCTACCCCCCCACTTCCTGGTAACCACCATTTTAGTCTCTGATTCTGTGAGTTTGGTTTTTTAGATTCCATATATAAATGAGATCATACAATATTTGTCTTTGTCTGACTTGTTTCACTTGGCAAAATGCCCTCAAGATTCATCCATGTTATCACAAATGGCAGGATTTTCTTCTTTCTCATGGTTGAATCACATTGCACTGTGTACACCACATCTTCTTTTCTATTTATCCATTGATGGACACGTACATTGTTTCTGTATCTTGGCTATTGTAAATAATACTGCAATGAACATGGGGGTGCAGATCTCTCTCTGAGATCTTGTTTTCATTGCTTTTGGAAATATGCCCAAAAGTGAGACTGCTGGATTATATGGTAGTTCTCTTTTTTAAAGGCTGTACCAATTTACATTCTCATCAACAGTTTACAAGGATTCTCTTTTCTCCACATTGTTTCCATACTTATCTCTTGACTTATTGACATGAACATTCTAATAGTGGTGAGATGATATCTCCTTGTGGTTGTTACTAGGACTAGTTGGGTATTTAAAAAAATTGTATTGTATTTTGCATTTCTCTGATAATTAGTGATGTTGAGCACCTTTTCATGTATCTCTTGACCCCTCGTATGTCTTCTTTGGCAATGTCTATTTAGTTACGCTGCCCATTTTTAGTCAGATTGTTTTATTTTACTGTTTATTTGTATGAGTTCTCTATATATTTTGGGTAGTAACCCTTTAACAGAT
Organism: Desmodus rotundus; assembly: GCF_022682495.2. Classification (NCBI taxonomy): domain Eukaryota; kingdom Metazoa; phylum Chordata; class Mammalia; order Chiroptera; family Phyllostomidae; genus Desmodus; species Desmodus rotundus. Next base: position 63,549,294 of record NC_071394.1, read on the forward strand.
ACATGATTTGTAAAGATTGGGTTGGCCAAAAAGTTCATTTTTTTCCTGTAAGATATCTTTAGTGGCACTTAGTTTCTTTAACTTCATTTGAAATAATTTTATTAGATTGTATTGTGACAGCATGCATTTAAAAAAACTTATCAAAATTGGTGAATTTTCATGTGGCCATTTTAATATTGAAGATGGGAGAAAACACACATTTTAGCATTTTATGCTTTATTATTTCAAGAAAGGTAAAAATACAACTGAAATGCAAAACCAAGATTTGTGTAGTGTATAAAGAAGATGCTGTGATTGATCAAATGTGTCAAAAGTGATTTGTGAAATTTTGTGCTGGAGATTTGTCTCTGGACAATGCTCCAGGGTCAGGTAGACCAGTCGAAGTTGATAGCGATCAAAGCCAGACATTAACTGAGAATAATCAACATTATACCATGCGGGAGAGAGCCGACATACTCAAAATATCCAAATCAATAAAGTTATCGGTGAAAATGAAAAATGTGTCTGTTATTTTACAGAAAAACCTAACTGGACTTCTTGGCCAACCCAATATTCTCTTATTTCCTAGGTTGCCTTTCCTTTTATTGATGGCTTATAAAATCTTCAGCATCTTAAAATCAATTTTAAAAGGACATATGACCTAATTTTGTTAGATTATTTACTGAATTTGAAACATTTTAGAAATACTAGAATTTTTTTGTTTTGTTCTACTTGGGTGTTTTTATGTATCAATTTTGAACATTTCATGAAATTTTCACTTGATGTTTGCATACTTTAACATTTATTTTCATTTAATTGTAACATGAATTATATTTTTAGTTAACTCTAATGCAATTTCTTTTTACAAGGCATTTTTATGAACATAAAATTATTCAGAAGTGTTCTAAATATAGTAGAAGTTATTGAGGCAAACCAGTTTAAGGGAACTGATCTGCTTTATACATGGGGGTCTATTATCAGTCTCCATCTCCTGTAGCATGATTTTGAAATCTGCCCTTTTTAGTACTGTACCAGGATGAAGGTTCAAAAATAATCCTCTTTCTTTCCTCCTTCTGACCCTTTTCCTGCCTCTGCCTTTTAACACTAATTAACCGAATTGCTTTTCTCTTCTCTGAGACTAACAGATACAATTAGAATATCACAAGATAATAACTTTGGTATTTATAGTTTTGGTGTTTATTTTTTAGTGTTGCCCTTTTATCAACTTATTAATGGCATTCCTTCTAGAAAGCCCCATTTTCCCTGCTGGATCACAACACTGGCTGAGAGGAATCATAGGAAGAACCTTAAAGGGCCTCACAAGCACAGGTGGATCTTGGAAGGCACTGCTCTTGAGGAGAAGAGAAGAGGAGGGATCTCTCTCCAAGGCTGAGAGTTCGAGAAGGAGAGGGTGCCAGGTGGTCAGTACTAAGGATAATTAAGAGAGGAAAGAGCCCTACCTCATGTGGCTCAGTTGATTGGGCATCATCCTGCAAAGTGAAAGGTCACCAGTTCAATTCCCAGTCAGGGTATATGCCTGGGTTATGGGTTTGGTCCTCGGTCAGTTTCAAAGACTCAGAATATGAGTAGACAAAAAAACTGGAGGCTATGAAATTAGAGTTTATAAACTCAAGAAATATAAGAAAAAGTAGTATCATCTCAGAAAAAAGTTTCTTTCAAAAATATAAATAAGTGGAAATCACTGTAAAAATATGAACCTGCAGGAAAACATTAATTATTCCATTATTCTGAAATTGCTTGTACATCATTTAGTGAGAATACAGTATTTTGAATATTTCCCCCTTCATAAAACAATAATGATCTATTTTCAGAAACAGAGGTACGTTTTTTCTCAGACAGTCTAACATTCAGTAGTGAATGAAAATTGGGAAATACTTGAAAATATCTGTGTGGTGATTTTCAGAGTTTGATCCAATCCATGTATAACACCCAAGAAACTATATGCATGTAAATGTTTTCATCGCATGGTATCAGTCTGTGTGGGTGCACATGTGTGTATTTTTTTCTCTCCAATAGCTACAAGTTTCTTCAGGCAGACACTGTCCTTTGATATTTGTATCTCTATTTCCAGATCTTTTCAAGATGCCATGTGCATCCTAGGTACGCAGTTAGTTTTGATTCATATCATATCAACCATCTACTGCTTACCTTAGAGCAGAAAGTCTACTGTTTTTAGTAGAAAAGAATTTTTATTATGTCTTCAAATTCATGATGGACCCAGTGAATGAGACTAAGGCTTGGTGTTGACCAAACTTAGCAGGGAGGGAGACTGGAGAGTGGTGAAGCCTTGAGTGGTCAGGGCAGTAATGGTGTGAAAGAGGAGAGGAGGGACCATATAGAGCTTGTGAGCCAATGTGGGCCTTGGTGGGATTGACACATTCTAAGTGGGCACAAAGTGACTGTAGCTACATAGCAGAAGGCACAGGCATGATGGCAGCTGGTGATTCTCAGTGCATTAATTTTGGGTCTGAAATAAATGTAATGAATTCCACATAGACTGGTTTTATGATAATCTGTAGCAGGCATCTTGTTTCCTGCTAAAAGCTGAGGCTCAAAATTAGAGGCTCTTCTGTGAACCTTTGACTGTACCTAAGCTGTCAAGGTGAAAAAGACATCTTTCTCATGTCAGACACAGGCTACCCTATCAAATGTAGCAGCTTTCTTTATTACAGGTGCTGGGGGGCAACATCTTAAAACTGCCTGAAGACACATAAATTTTGTTTTTTTTTTCCTTTGTTGCAAGGTTTTCTTTTGTTGTAAGGTATGATTCGTAGTTAATGGAAAGTGTCTTTTCAGAAACTAAGATGTTTTCATGATGTAGACCATAACAAATTTTTACCAAGTTTTTATAAAGTTGATAATTCACTCATGAACAAAAAAATAGATTCTGATAATTTGATAACTGGAATTGATTCTCTTCTTGGATCGAACCATTGGGACACGTCCTGATTCCACGAGAAAAGTAAAATATATTGTAATCAAAGCAGAATATACTTACCTGGAGAAAACTGCATTCAGTTAATAAAAATTGTGTTTATAGTGTGCTTGGAACTGCTCAAAGCCTTTATATTTGTTAGCTCACCAACTCCTCTTAGTATTATCCACTAGTAATTATTATTCCCATGCTTCCGATGAGGAAAGTGAGGTACAATGAGTTCACTTGCTCAGACCACTTACCTAGTAGCTGTCAAGGTTCACACCGAGACATCTGGCTTTGGCGTATAAAAGTATACAATTTAATAATGGTAAATAAGTCACGTCTTTGATCAGTTATTTTTTTAATTAGGTAATGTGAGATTTTGATTTTCCAGAAAATTGTTCTGTCTAGAATTCTGTATACTCATGGCTCTGGTCTGGTGTGTTAGGCTGTCTTCCAAAATTTTAATGAGTGTCAGTGTGGTATTGCTGATTTTGACTCCCTGACTTCCTGAGTCTAGAATACGGAAAGTCCTTCCTATGATCAATTCCCATCAACATATTTGTTGAGCTTCTACTAAGTGCAACACTGTTACAATGAAATAAGTATCTTCAGAGAACATGTGCTACTATAGGACAGTTTAATTCTTTAGGCTTATGGAAGAAATGATAAGGTGATTACATGGTTCATTGCCACATGAATAAAACAGCTGGAAGCAGGATTTTCAAGTTCACATACTTGCTCTGGTCCTTAAGACCTTTGAGGGGAGATATGGAGAGACTCTTGTGTGTGCTGCACATGAAGAGTATACATAACAGCCGAGGAACCCTGACCTTAGGGAGCCTACATCTTTTAAAGGGGTTGGAAGCAGACTTACCTGAACTTTGTACTGCAGGGCAACATGGTCTCTGTAATTAGACTGGTCAGCAACAAATCTACTTCAAAATTGTTTGGTACAAAAACATTCTTGGAAAGAATCTAAAACCTAGGGCAGTCAGTATTTCTGCTAGTAAGGTGTACATAAACCCAGAAGCCTACTGAGGGGTTTTTCTCCTTTAAGAAACAAGAGGGGAATTGATATTGAAAAGTAATTAGCAGCTTCTGACTGACTATTTGGTTAGACCGAGTAATGAACAAATAATTCTACCAAAAGGAATTTGAAGTTTTTATACTGGTGGCCTAAAGTCAGTGAGACCAATTCTGCGTGGAGGCTCTGATTCAGAGAAGACTTCACAGAAAATGCTTGAAGGGAGCAGATTAGACACTGAGGAGGTCTAACCTGTTAACAGTTCTCCTCCCCAACACTGTGATTAGCTGTTTGTGCATATGCATATCACTTATCCATCTATGATGCTGAATAACTTGGGATGGAATGTTTTCCACATTTATTAACATTAAAGTAAGTGTTTGGCCTGGAGAAGGGCAGGCTGGACTGTGCAAGGTGCCATGTTTACAGAATCTGGAGGGGTGCTGGAGAATGATGGGAAGAGAGGATTGGACAGTGCCAGAATGCAGAATCAAGATCAATGGATAAAGGTGGTGTGGAGGCAGATTTACCCTCTCTACAAAGAAGAACTTTTTAATAATCAAAGCACAGTCTGGGAGGAATCTTAATTGACAAAGAGAAAGTGCAGTTTTGAAGGCAAAAGCAGAAAGAGCTTCACAGCAGATGTGGTGGAATCGAGAACTGAATACCGTAACATCATGGGTGTTCAGAAGCTAAAGTGAGATAGGGAAATGGTAACCATGGTGCTGGTGCTAGGAGAGAACTGCTCAGTGTAAGAAAAACAAATATTTGACAGGGACAAACTGAAGAAGGCCCAGTGTCCTGCAGTTAACTGTCAAGGTCCAGGGTGGACCCCTGAGAGGCAGGCACCACCACCAGTAAAGACAGGTGGAGCTGACTCAGGAATGAGCATCTCCCCTCCCATTCCTCTCCCCTCCCATTTCTTTCTCTTCCTCCCTCCATCCCTTTTCCCTCCCTTTATTCCTTACTTTTATTTTTTTTCTTTCATCATATAAACATCTGCTTTGTGCCAGGCACTATGCCCTGACCAAAAGTCAGAGTAATGAATGGAATTTTTTGTAGTATCACCTGTCAAGAAACTTACAAGTTAGCGAGAGAAACAACAAAAGTGATCACAGATCATTGTTACTCAGACAGAGAAACAGGGCAGGGTGAAAGAGATTTACAAGGGGGAACTGAGTTAGGGTGGACGCATGAAAGTTTCTCTGAGGGGAAACACTGTAGCTGAGACCCAAAAGTAAATATGAGATGGCTTCCATATTAAGAAAAGAGGGGACTGTTATAGAAGACATGATTGGGGAAACCTTAGCATCTTTGGAAACTGAGATACGGCCATGCTGTGCCTGGAGCAAAGTTGATGTGGGGCAGTGATCTGCAGGGAAGTTGGAGAGCTGGGAAGAGCCCAAAAGCTGAAGTTGGCTCTGCTTGGAGACCGGAATGGTGGTGACTAGCACATGGTATGAACATCCAGGTGACTGTTGCCACAGTGCATGAAACGAGGCATGATTGGTGGCCTGGAGTAAAGAGCTGGCCTTGGAGGAGGAGGGACATGGGTGGATGCTTTTTAGCATCACCCACTAGGATTATTTTCTCATTGTCATTAGTGTGTGTGGCCCTCAGAAAGCGTGATGGCTGAACCCACAGGCTCTGCAGTGACACTGGCTGTGTCCCTGTGAGCTCTACCCCTTTCTAGCTGTGTGAGCTTGGGTGAGTCTGGCTTTCAGACCCATCACTTTTAAAATAAGCTGTATGGAAGAAGTACCCATTTTTTAGAGCTTGTGAGGTTGTCCATATGGTGATGATAATTTGTGGATAGGCACCACATGCAAAACATGCAAGTTTCTTTAATTTTTTTGCAAGAAATTATTGGGTGGCAATGGTTGTACATGACAAGAGACTTCCCCTTGTCCTCACAGAGGAGCAGGTATCCCATGTCTTCAGTAGATCAGCTGTGCACAGCATCCACCCACTAGTAGGTCTCTTTCTGTGTTGACTGCCATTCTTCTGTGACATCTTACACCCTTTTGGTTGGTCCAGAATTCATGTAATGCTCATCAGGTGCATATAACTTGTATCAAAGTTTCCCGTATATCACTGCATTTTTCTCAAACTTAGCATGCATGCTGTGGTTTTCCTTAGCAGGTTAAAGATTTAGGTCTGCTTGCAGTTTCTTCCTGTAGCTTTGTGAAATGATTTACTAAGCTAATTTGTATTAAAAAAAATAATAACTTATCCCAAATCTAGAAAATACACAATAGAGTTCAGGCTTTAATTATTAGTGAATTGTTGAATAAATCTGGGGTTGTTTTAGTTATTCTAAATGCCATTCTAAGGTTATATTTAAAAAGGAATTTTGTAATCATTTTCTAAAACAGTATAATAAAATACCACTTTCAGTGTCATCGTCCAGCCACAACTAAATGAAGGGAACCTGCTCACCATCTGTTCACAGCTCTGCTCTTTAGGCAGGTTTAACAGAAGAAACCAGCTGTCAGAGTTTCAGTTATGCAAATAAATGGGAGACCCAGACTGTCTTCTGTTTGCATTAATTTATAACTCTTAAAAGGGACTCTCAAACAGAAATGGCCCATCTATGCATTGCTTTGTCAATTAATATATTTTATACAAACTCTTTTTCAAATGAAAATTTCAAAATATAAACACTTTTTGTGCTTCAGGTTACTGAATTAATACATTATAATTCTATTAATAATAACAATACTCCTTATCAATAAGGTACATGTAGCTTTATACCTCCCTTCACATGTTTAGGGATACCTTTATGTACCTTAGAGGGAAAGATAGGGTCACCAACTTTATGCTGGGTACTAAAATACCTGACTGGATTACATCAGGATGTCAGGAGACACATCTTCAGACAATTCTAAAGAAATTGTCCAGGTCTAGGCATGCAGGTTGAGGAACAATTCAAAGACTCATAAAATAAAGATTACTCAGTAATGGTTCTATCCAGCAACTTCTCTGAAGCCTGGACCAAATTGTCTGTGGACAGGTGAGCAATGACATGCCTTTCCTATGGCCGACACCTGATGGGTCCCAGTAGCTTGGTTGTCAGAATTCAGACATCATTAATAGTCATTCTGGTATTGGTGTCCCCTAGGATCACAGCAGTCATTCGCTGTCTCTCTCTTGCTGTTAATACAGTCGGCTTTTGCATAGTCCTAAGTCATGTGCTTTCCTCTAAAACTTCCTTCCCAGTTACAGATTTGCATTGTGATGCTGCATATGGGAAACAAATTCTTCCTCTCACCTCTCTCTCTTGTTACCTGTTCCATCATTGGAGATTTTGAGTTGAGAATCAGAGAAGGTGCAGGGAAAGAGAAAGGACTATCACTTTGTATTCATGTCTCTCTTTTTATATATTTGTTTATTTCATAGTCATGAAGGGAGTACTTGTTGAATTAAAGTACTCACTCATTGTGATAAAAAGGGACATTATGAACAACAATGAATTGTGTAGACAACACTGAGACAGCTAAATATAAAAATATAAGAAAGGAGATACTAAAAAAAAAACCCCTGATATTACCCAATGGAATTAAATCATTAAAAGAAGATCATCTGGGATTTGACAAATTCAATAAAAAAGTTACTTAAGTTCTTCCTTCGCCCCACTAGAACTTATTGTGGTTAGCAGGTATAGTGATTTGATATCTATTAGGATTTCACTAATTTTTTCAATGACATAGTAGTAGGAGAGATCGCATAAACATTATTCCTCATTACCTGAGAGCCACATCCATGAGGAGAAACCATAGTCCAACTCTCATTTAAAATGTTCTCTTTAAGGTACTCCAGCAATTTAAATTTTATCAAAAAGGGATTAAAATTTATAACTTTACTAACAAATTTCTCAGATACTCAGTGAAACTTTAAACTTTATTTTTACAATTCTACAAATTTTAAAGATCAAGAGACAATGACTTGAGGAAGTGAAAAAAGGTGAATGTCTTAAAATTATTAATAAAGAATTGATTATTCTGAATCTTATAATGAACTAAATTGAATTCTAGAAAATCAAAGGATGTTGTTGGATTGTTTTAAAACTAAATTCAGGTTTTCTTATGTCTTAAGAGTGTCTTTTCCACTATTCTGTACTACATTTAGAAGATTCTGAGTCTTGAAAGAAAAATTTCCAGAGAGAGAAAATATGAGAAATAATATCTGGATTAGTTTATTATTACTTTATAGTTCAAAGTTTTTTCTTAATTTATACATACATAATTGAGCTAATAGAAGAATAATAGGAAAATATAAAAAAAGAATTATTTTTTAGTAAGGAAAATGTTTGGAAACTAGTCCAAAATTTTATGAAAACATTAGTACAGAATTTCTCACTTTACTGTTATTTTAAATTAGTTTATTACAAAATCTAATATCTTAATTAATTAAACAGCTAAGATGATTATAAGAAAGGACTCTGAAAATCAATGTGTGTGTGATATGTGCTTTTTAATTTTAGGGAAACAGGCTTTTTAGCACTCAAACAATTTAATATCATGATAGTCAAATAGCAGTTAATATCTTGTTTTGGAATTAAAAAGTAGTTTATATGTGAACTCCAAATTCAGAAAAGCAACTGAGCCATTGGTACTTCAGGTGGGTCCTATCATCAAGTTTCATACATATTCTGGTTTAATTTATATAAAAATTTAGTGTAGCAGTGTTATGCTTCAGTTTTAAATGCCTTTTTTTCCCTTTAGTTCAGAGAAATAATGGCTATTTGATATGGTTATGGACAAAACTTTGCTTGATATATTAATGATAGGAAATTACAAGATAGAAATATAGAATTATATGGATTCTTCTTTGAAATAATGGAAACAAGTAATATATACCTATTGCTGAATTGCTTGACAAAATTGTATACAAAATTTAATACTGTAATCATTGCTGGTTTTCCTTAGTGTAAAAGGTGATTTTTCAAATAGAGTCTGTCATGTACTTTCTTAGAGATTTGTACTGTAAGTTAAAGGTAAAATACATTGTAATGGTTTGAAAATAGAGCACTAAGCAGCTCAGTTTCCACTCCCAACCTTACTGTTTTAGAAAGTGACCATTTCTGGTGTGGTCCTGTTTGGCTCCATCTTGTCTGAGACTCTCTGTGCTCCCTACTTGTATGCCCATTTCCTTCATTAAATTAGGGAAGTGTTTTTTAATTATTTTTTCAAACAAGTTTTCAATTTCTTGCTTTTCCTCTTCTCCTCCTGGCACCTCTATTATTTGAATGTTGATATGTTTGAAGATGTACCCAGAGGCTCCTTAGCCTACCCTTATTTTCTTGAATTCTTTTTTCTTATTGCTGTTCTGATTGAATGCTTTATGCTTTCTTATATTTCAAATTGTTTATTTGATTCTTGGCTTCTCCTCTCCACTGTTGTCTCCCTGTAGATTTTTCTTTATTAAACTTAATGTAGCCTTCATTTCTGCTAGGTCTTTTTTTTTTTTTTAATGCTGTTGAAGTACCTGATGAGTTCCTTGAGGATCCTGATAACCAGTGTTTTAAACTCTGCATCTGATAGGTTGACTATCTCCATTTAGAGAATCTTTTTTTTCTTCTTTTTTATTTTACTGTTGTTCAAGTATAGTTGTCTTCATTTTCCCTCCACCACTCCCTGCCGACCCCAGCCCCACCTTCCTCCCCTGATGGCACCCACTCTTGGTTATGTCCATGTGTCCTTTATAATTGTTCCTGAAAACCCCTCCCCCTTTTCTCCCCATTATCCCCTCCCAGCTCCCCTATGGTTACTGTCTGTTTGTTCTTAATTTCAATCTTAAAAGCAGCAGGAGAAAAGCAGAGAGTTAACTACAAAGGAGTTACCATAAGACTTTCAGCCAATTTCTCAAGAAACTTTGCAGGCTAGAAGGGACTGGGAAAAAGTATTAAAAAGTGATAAAAAGCAAGGTCCTATAACCTGGATTACTATATCCAGCAAAGCTATCACTTAGAATTGAAGGGCAGATAAATTGTTTCCCAGACAAGGTAAAACCAAAGGAGTTCATCATCACCAAGCTATTATTATAAGAAATGCTAAAGAGAATTATATAAGAAAAACAATCAAAACTATGAATGTTAAAATGGCAATAAATTCACAACTATCAACAATTGAATCTAAAAACAAACTAAGCAAACAAGCAGAACAGGAATAGAGTCATAGATTTGGAGATCATTTGATGGGTTATCAGTGGGGAGGGGAAAAAGTACAGGGATTAAGAAGTACAAATTGACAAGTACAGAATAGACAGGGGGATGTTAAGAACCGTATAGGAAATGGAGAAGCCAAAGAACTTATATGCATGACCCATGGATGTGAGTTAAGAGGGTGATTGCTAGAAGGGATGGGGGTACTGGGTGGAGGGTGGCAAAGGGGAAAATTTGTACAATTCTAAGAGCATAATCAATAAAATACATTTATTTTTTTTAAAAAGAAAGTGACCATTCTGAAGTTAGACTTTGGAGCCCTGTCTCCCTTTTCCATTCTTCCTCAGGTTTTAGGATATCAGATGATTTTTATACTTTTTATTTGTAAAGCCATTTGCTACTAATTCTCCAATATTAAATACAGTCTTAAAGATCTAAAAGGTATAATGTTGGAATAATGTTTCCCATGAGCAATGTGACAGATCAGGAGGCTCCAGGTAATGTTTGCAAATCATTTTTCCCTGGTGTGCCTGTTTTATTTCACCATGCCCCAGTAAAAATATAGAGACATTATTGTATTTTTATAGAATTGTAAAAACTGAAGCAGGTAACATCTAAATAATGGGTTTGCTTTTATCACAGTTGGTGTGAATGTAAATTGGTGCAACCACTTTAGAAACAGTATGGAGGTTCCTAAAAAATTAAAAATAGAAGTACCATATGGTCCAGCAATCCCACTTCTGAGTATGTATCTAGAGAAGATTAATCACTATCTAAAACAGATATCTGTACCACATGTTCACTGCAGCACTATCGACAATAGCCAAGTTACAGAACTAACCTAAGTATCCATCTAAAGGTCAATGGATAAAGAAGAGATAGCATATATAAACAATGGAATATTATTCAGCCATGAGGAAGAAGGAAATCCTACTGTTTGTGACAACATTATGCCAAGTGAAATGAGCCAGACAAGTACAAATACCACATAATCCCTCTTAAATGTGGAATCTGAAAAAAAATAATTCATAGAAACTCAGAGAGTAGATAGGGTGTTGCCAGGGGCTCAGGGGTGAATTGGGAAATATCTCAGCTACTGTTTGGCCAGGTAAAGTAGAATTTATTTCTGGATAATAAAAAGCAATACTTCTTCCTCTTACATCACTGGTACAGAGAAGCATTTCCCCATTCCAAGATGCAGCATATTATTGCTCCTCCAGTTTAGCCCAATCCACAGTGACATTTGGGAAATTAATATCACTGAATGGATGAAAATATTATTACTTATTCTTTTGAAACTAGGGAGACCAACTCATCCAGATCTACCCAGAATTTTACCAGTTTTACCACAGCAAGTCTCATGCCCTGGGTATATACACAATTCCAGAAAAACTGGAATGGCTGGTGACTTTATTTGCAACCTATGCCACTTTTTAATAAACATAAAATCCCAAACTTTGAAGAGATTCTGATACTTCCAGTGGAGCATGTTACTTTGCCTGCATTGAAAATTATCCTTTTAATGTCAACATTAACCAAGTTGATTTTATCATCTTTTGTTTGTATTTTGAAAGCAATGAACTATTTTTTTTGGTTTTAAAGATGTAAAATTAATACATACAATTGAATTTAAATGTTCAGATTATGGACGCCTTTCCAACCCAGGCAATGCTGCTGCTTACCTACCCTGCCTCCAATGACATAGACAGAGAAGTACAAATGGCAAGAATGGAAAGGTGAAGTTTGTCTCTGTAACAGTTAATTTTACATGTCATTTTGATTGGACTAAGGGATGCTAAGCTAGCAAGTAAAACTTTATTTTTGGGTGTGCCTGTGAGGATGTTTCTGGAAGAGACTGGCACTTGGGCTGGTGAACTGAGTAAGTCAGATGGTCTTCCCCAGTGTGGGTGGGCCTCATCCAATTTATTGATGACCTAAATAGAACGAAAAGACAGAGGAAGGATGAATTTCATTTTCTCAGTTGGAGCAGGGTTATGCATTTTCTCCTGCCTTTGGACATCAGCACTCTGTTGTTCTCAGGCCTAAAGACTTGATTTGAAACTCACAGAACCACTCCCCTGATTCTCAGGCCTTTGGACTCAGATTGAATCACACCATCAGCTTTCTTGGGCCTCCAGCTTACAGATGGCAGATTGTAGAACTTCTTCACCTCCATGAACCAATTCTTATAGTGAATTCACATATATATGGAAGTATCAGAATATGTATATGTATGTGTGTGTGTATATATATATATGAGGGGAGTTGGTTCTGTTTCTTTGGAGAACCCTAACTAATACAGCCTTTTCAATACTTTGTTCTAGAAAAAACTATGAGGTTTCCAGGCATTGTGATGAGTGAAGCCCTTGTGCTTTTGACACTGGGACATGCAGGTGGGGATGGGTGGGTAAATTCTCCTTTATCTGGATCTAGCCTCTGTCCTTCGTAGGACTCCACCTACTGTTGGCTTTTGAAAATATAATATGAGTTCTAGAATATACAAGTGACCCTTGAACAACGCATTGATAAGCCCTTGGACGGTAAGCCCCATCATTGAAACTCCACGTATAATATAATTTTGACTTTCTGAAACTTAACTACAGTCATTCATCATCTGAGGATTCATCCAACCTCAGTATTTTTGATCAGCAGTTACAAATCTGCAGATGGGAATCGGTAGTTGGGAATATGAAAATACTGTGTTTAACCCACTGTTTGTTGAATCTGTGGATGTGAAACCCAGGTCTACTATTGCTGAGTGTATTTGATTAAAAAATGTATATAAGTAAGCCCACGTGGTTCAAAAGCCTTGTTAAGGATCAATGTACATTGGTAATTCTGAAGTTTATGTGTTGAATGAAATGAAGAATTGAAGGCATGTCACTTTTGTATCATAAAATATTTTATGCTTAAACTGAAAGTCTTAGTTATTTCTAAAACTTCATTCAAAACATTCTTAATGATTTCCTTGTATGTGTAAGGTACTGTACCAGAATATATGGGAAATAAAACTTCCAATACAGACTGTCTTTTCAGAAATGTCCTTATAGTAGTAAGAGTTGCCAGACCCAGACTACTAGACTACAAAGCCTCAGAGAGCATGCAAGTGATTTAAAAGGGCTGGGAAAATACCTGATTTTTAGTGGGTTGGGCCATGATACCATTATTTGAGATAATGTTAAAAGATATGTTGAATTTAGATAGAGAGTGGTGTATCAAAAAACTATGGTATATTTACACAATGGAATACTATGTAGCAGAAGGAAAGGAGGAACTCCTACCCTTTGTGACAGCATGGATGGAACTGGAGAATATTATGCTAAGGGAAATAATCCAGGCAGCAAAAGATTAATACCATTTGATCCCACCTATAAATGGAACCTAATGAACAAAACAAACAAAGTAGCAAAATAGAACCAGAGACGTGGAAATAAAGAGCAAACTGACAGTGACCAGAGGGAGAGAGGAGAGAGATAATGGGGGACAGAAGGCAGAAGGTCTAGTCAAGGAACGTGTTTAAAGGACCCATGGTAATGGACAACAGCGTGGGAACTGACTGAGGGAGCGGGAGTGGGTAGGGCAGGGGAGCGCAACCAACAGGAAAAACTGGGACAACTATAATTGAACAACAATAAAAAAATAGATGGTATTGGGAAAAGTATATGAAAACATTAGAAAAACACCTTGGTATGGGGAGGTTTGAGGAGTATCTGGAAACTCAGAAGCACCTGAGTTTAACTGATGATACAGGTCATTGATAGAGATTAGTCAGATAGCATGGAAGCCTACAAATGGAACCAGGCTGCTATACCCACCTTCTTCCATGCTTATCTAATGTTCTCTACTTTGTTTTTTTTTAAATGTATTTTATTGATTATGCTATTACCGTTGTCCCATTCCCCCCCTTTATTCCCCTCTTTTCCTGCACACCACCTCCCACCTACGTTCCCCACCCCCTTAGTTCATGTCCATGGGTCGCATATATAAGTTCTTTCACTTCTACATTCCATATAATACTCTTAACCTCCCCCTGTCTATTTTCTACCTACCATTTGTGCCACTTATTCCCTGTACCTTTGCCCCTATTCTCCCCTCCCATTACCCACTAATAACCCTACATGTGATCTCCATTTCTGTGATTCTGTTCCTGTTCTAGTTGTTTGCTTTTGTTTTGGTTTTTAGGTTCAGATGTTGATAGTTGTGAGTTTCTTGTCATTTTACTGTTCATATTTTTGATCGTCCTCTTTCTCTTAGATAAGTCCCCTTAACATTTCATATAATAAGGTCTTGGTGATGATGAACTCCTTTAACTTTACCTTATCTGGGAAGCACTTTATCTTCCCTTCTTTTCTAAATGATAGCTTTGCTGGATAGAGTAATCTTGAATGTAGGTCCTTGCCTTTCAGGTCTTTGAATACTTCTTTCCAACCCCTTCTAGCCTGCAAGGTTTCTTTTGAGAAATCAGCTGATAGTCTTATGGGGACTCCTTTGTAGGTAACTGTCTCCTTTTATATTGCTGCCTTTAAGATTCTCTCCTTAATCTTGGGTAATGTAATTATGATGTGCTTTGGTGTGTGCCTCCTTGGGTCCAACTTCTTAGGGACTCTCTGAGCTTCCTGGACTTCCTGGAAGTCTGTTTCCTTTGCCAGATTGGGGAAGTTCTTCATTATTTTTTCAAATAAGTTTTCCATTTCTTGCTGTTCCTCTTCTCCTTCTGGCACCCCTATGGTATGAATGTTGGAATGTTGAATGTTGTCCTGGATGTTCCTAAGCCTCTCCTCATTTTTTTGAATTCTTATTTCTTCATTCTGTTCTGGATGAATGTTTATTTTTTCTTTCTGGTCCAAACCGTTGATTTGAGTCCCGATTTCCTTCCCATCATTGTTGGTTCCCTGTGCATTTTCCTTTATTTTAGTTCTCATAGCCTTCATTTTTTCCTCTAATTTGTGGCCATACTCAACCAATTTTGTGAGCTTCCTGATTACCAGTGTTTTGAACTGTGCATCTGATAGGTTGGCTATCTCTATGTCACTTAGTTGTATTTTTTCTGGAGCTTTGATCTGTTCTTTCATTTGGGTTTGTTGTTGTTGTTGTTGTTGTTGTATCAGCACACCTGTTACATAATAATGGGTGGAGCCTTAGGTATTTGCCAGGGTGGGGCAACCCACATCACTGCCTTGTGTCACTCTATCTGGGGGAAGGGTCCAAGAGGGAACAATGCCGCTTGTTCAGCTCTCTGCTGGCTTTCAGTCACTTCTATCACTACCCACAAGCAAATTGGGCCCCTCTTGTGTTGATTCCAGGGTGGGTGTTAGGTTTATGGACATTCTAGGACCCTGTGGGTCTCTCCAGTAACTTTCCTGGGAGGCTGGGAGTTTCTCCCACCAACTCAACCCCCACAGGTTTTTTCAGCCAGAGGGTATGAGGTTTTATTTCCCTGCACTGGAACCCTGGGTTGCGTGGTCTGTCTTGCTCCCCAGTTGTTCCTCCTAGTTTATCTACACGCAAATGTGGGACCACCCGCTCCACCAGCCACCACTTTGCTGCAATTCGTCTCTGCCTGAGTGCTTGTCTCTGCTCCTCCTGGTCTGGATGAATGTTTCTTCTTTAACTCCTTGGTTGTTGGACTTCCATACAGTTAGATTTTCTGTTACTTGTGGTTGTTTTCTGTTTTTAAATTTGTTGTTGTCCTTCTTTTGGTTGTGTGAAGAGGCACAATGTATCTACCTATCTTGACAGGAAGAATGCTCTCTACTTTGTAAGATTCCTTGAGGATTCAATAAGATAATGTATGAATACAGTAGATGTTTATCAAATGGATTTTGACTCTGAATATAAACTTTTGGGAAGTAGAGATTTAAAAAAGAGTTAATTTTTTTAAACAACAACAAAATGATCCTTGATAATTTGAAGAAAACTTGCTGGGCAAAGCATTGCATGAACAACCTGGCCAAGAAAGGCAATTGGAACACTTTTGGGTGGTTTGTGAAGCACAACTTTCAACCTAAATCACTTTATGGAGCATTAGGTCACAGATGATTGAATCTTACAATTATAGAGAAAAATTTATGGAGGGTTTCACTGTTTTTTCTCACTTAAATGACAATTACCAAAGACTCTGCCTGGAGTTGAAAGGTCATACATATAGCAATGACATTTGGAAGAAATGAAGACCCACTTAATTACTTAATGGGACTACACAATACCAAGAAAAGCCATAAAATGCTGAAAGTCTATAGCAGGTAAATCTTTTGGTGTTATAAATTTTTATCAGCATAATCATAGTGATTCTAAAATATTTCTTCTAGTACCAGATCAGAAATTACTTTCTTCTGGTTGTAGGCAGTTGTTGGCTGGCTAGGAGTGACTCCAGGGCAGAAGGCAGTAGAGTCACCTCATACCCAAGACATCTTTTCTCTGTCTGATCCCAGAAGCTTTAAAACTGATTGGCTGTATTTCCTGAATTTGCATTGGCTTGATTTTCCCAGTCAAGACTTACAATAGGTAGAAGTGTTTGTTAAAGGTATAGGTCCATGAGTATTTAAACTGATTTATTGTTTGGGGACTACCATGTTTCATGAAAACAAATTAATGAACTATAATTTCTAGACAAAATTCTTAGGAAGATGCTGCCTTTGAGAAAGTCAGATAGTAATGACAGAAAAGCAGGTTTAGAGAACATTGAGTTTAGAGTCCTAGTTGGGAATCTGTGTAAAAATTCTGGAAGGTAACCACACATAAGTTCTGGAAGTTAGAGGAAAAATATGACTGTAGACATTGATTTGAGAATCATCACTTATTTGTGCCTGAAGTTTAAGAGATGAGGTGGCCACTCACAGGGTGTTCTTCGCCAGGTTTTTAGCAAGGTGGAGAATCCTGGTGGTGGTGTGTACTTATAGCCCTTTTCCACTACTTTTTAAATCAGTGATTTAGATGAGCACATAGAAAGTAGGTGGGTTTGTCAGAATTTCAGAAATCATCAAAATGAGTGGCATAATGAGTGCCCTGCATGAGAGAAAGTAAAAATGTAGTTATTTTTGTTTGCCTGAAATCATTGTCTGAAAACAAAATGAAAACTTAGAGGAATAAATATTTAATTTTACATTTAGGTCAAAATATTAAACAAGCCCCACAGGAATGCTAGCAAAGCCTGGACAAGATATTTCTTATACACAAGTGAGCACTTCCTTCTGCTAACTTGTCCCCTTCTCTCTTCCATCCAAATAAACAAGCTGCAGTATTGCATGTTTCAGAAAAGAATAACTCTGTGCAATCTGTGTCTGGGACTTGGTTTGTTGCTTCTGTTCCCCTCATTCTTCAGATCTGTAACATTTAGAAAAGTGATTCCAGTCTGCCTGGGTGATTATGAATCAGTAGATTATGTAAAGTTATGCAAATGCTGTTTAAGAGATTTTCATCAAAGTGATATTGAAAGCTTAATAGCTACCTACAAATAATTGAAAAGTTGTTACTGTTTATTTTTCCCCATAAATTTACTTTTTTATATCTCTCCACAAATGTATTCCCATAATCATCTTTCAAGACTCAATTCTAGAAACAACTTGTTGGTAAGGACCTGCCTGATGTCCCAGGTGGGCGACCATGCCATCTTTTGTGTTTTCCTTGTGTCCCTGACCCATCCTTAGAGTTTTAGCACTCACCACTTTGAGGGATATTAATTTATTGACATGAGTATCTGTATCCACTATCCCTTGAAGGACGTGAGAGCACAGACCTCATCTGCCTAATGTGTTATTCGTATCTGAAGCTCAAATCTTAGTTTAATTTTTGATTGGATGCTTTTGTGCTGAATTGAACTAGCGGTGGAATAGAAGTGCTTTGTGTTCTTCTGGAGGAAAAAAATGAGACCAAAGGGCAGAAGTGACAAGGGCACAGATTGGTTTATTACTAACAATTAGCACTGTGGGCAAATGAAAGGACCTGCTTTTACCACATAGGTCAAGCACAAGTTCAATGATACTGATATAGCTGTCTTGACTTCAGACTGTCCCTCCAACTCCTGTATCCTCTGCATTATATTTTTCTCATTTGCCCTCAACTTCCCTCTTGGAGAATCTTCAAAAGTATTTGTATATACTATCTCATTTATTTGAACAACTTCCCTGTGGTGAATGTAGGGCAGGCATCATCACTCGTTTGTTCAGCAAAATGAAGCATGATGACATTAGAGACTTCCAACATCTTTAAATTTCAGGCCAAGCAAAAAAGGGTTACAAGAGCTGTGAGGTATGTCTGCCTGTAAAAACACAGACAGACACACACACACATGTATAGAAACATAAGACTTTTTATGTTTCTACTCTCTACTTAACATACTTGAATTCTCAAATTTCCTTTGGGATAAAAAAGAATTTGAAACCATAAAGTATTTTAAAGAAATTAAACCTACAAAAGCATGATTTCTTTTTCTTTTCCTTTTCTCTCCCCTCTATAGACACTGTCCTATGTTCAATTCCTAATGAAAACATGTAAAATTAATTAATTAATTTCAAGCCAGATATCATTGTCCTCATGGTGCTTCAGTTTTTTATTTATTTTTTTAGGTATAAAATTCTAAATTATAAATTGCCTGATTTGGATATTGTGGACACATAGTCATTCCGAGAATCATGAAGTATGTTTTTTTTTATTATTGTTGTTTATGACTTTCTACACACTTCACCAAGGAGGGTAGCAGGGTTGTTGCCAGTAAGTGATCAGATTTGGCAGTTACCAGGCTCTAGAGAATTCCCTGGAAATGCTATAGGTAGAGCTGTGTCTCCAGATTGCTTTAATTACCTATATAATGTATTACACATTTTCATTTATGTTCTACTTGGGTTCCTAGTCTGGAGTCTATACAAGAAGGGCTGTACTTAAATTTATATATTCCCTGAAGTGAGTTTAAGGCCACGTGGGGAAAGTAAATCAGTCATTTCACACCTATTCTTCTGTAACAAGCCACCCTGAGACTTAGTGGCTTGACACAATAGCAATTTGTCTTGTTTTGTATTTTTTCTTCTCATGATTCTGTGTATGGACTGTTCCTCCACTGGACACTGGTCCTGGATGTCGTCCCTCAGGAAGCTGAGTTCAGCAGATGGTTGGGCTGGTATTTCAGACCATTAGTTTGCTTGTATGTGGCTTGTGGGGGCATCTGTGAGTGGTCTGTGGGGTCTAGACAGAGAAATGGAAGCTGCCAGTTTTACAAAGGCCTTAACTCTCAAGTTCCAGAAAGTCACTTCATAGATAATATCAGCCTCATTGTGTTGATTAGAGCATCTCACAGGTCAGCTCAAATGGAAGGGGGCAACCAGGAAATAGTGACATATAGAGAAGGAGGACAGGAACTCTGAACTGCATTGCTCATCCATCAAGATACTAGAAACAATCACCTAAAAATTGCATGAATTGTGCTTCTACATTGAGTAAAAGCTCTAACAATCTTGATTTTCTTTGAGTAAACCAATTTTCCATGGATACTGCTGTTTATGATTAAGCTTTTCCCATTTATTTAGTTATTTTTGTAATTTGTGGATGTGATAAACATTTTCAGAAATATAGCAGCTGATAATTTTGGGATCACAGTTTCTATCACTCATATATTGCTTATTTAACTGTTTGTGCTGCCTTAAGATACTTTAATTATGTTTATAGATAATCAGTCCCACTAACTTTGATGTAACTACAGTAAATTATTTCCAAAGAGTCATTTATCATTATTGTAATGCATTACTTAGTTTTGATTAATTAATGAATTTTATTGAGATATAATTACATTAATTTTAAATAGATCTATAAATCAAATTCTTCAATAAATATCTGATTTGTTTATGTTATCTCAGCAAGGTTGTGAGTCATATTTGCTTTCATTTACCACATATTGATCAATATGTAACAAAAGTTCAGTCATCTTTACATACAATTTTGAAATCTAAAGATATGGCTCTATGATTTTAATACAAATTAGTTGGACTTTTTAAAATTAATTCTACATACATTTATTGATTTTCTAGACATTTGATGTTTAGAAATTTTATTTTTAATACATTTTATTGCTCTATAACATGGTATTAAAATAGCCATCTCAGTGATTTTAATTCATATAGATTGCTTTTTCAAATTTCATTGCCTTAATTCAATTTTCCATAAGTTTAAAAAAATAGTATATGCATGTAAATTAGTTAACTGGCAATAGACTTCATTTATATAATAAAATACTTGACAAAAGAAACTTTGTCTCAATATTTATTAAACTCAAAGCTATATTTTAAAAATATTCTATTTCATAGTAACATACCTAGAATATTTTCACAGTAATAAACTCTTTTCTTTTCCAATGATGGAAATCTGCATGACACCAGTGACTGTACAAGTCATGGTTCCAGGTCAGAAGTTTTTGATAAGGTTTTCTGTTTGTAGATGTTACTAATTTCAGTGTTTTAAGCCTAGGTTTCTGATTTAACAATTCATTCCAGCAACTGTGTCCTTTCATTAGTTGAAAAATATAGTGAACTTTTTAAATTGAGGTTTTTATATACATAAGAATGTTTATTCTCATTCACACTGGAGACTCAAAATAACATTTCAGTTTGCTTATGAGCTAAGAGTATTTACAAATCTAACCTGAAAACACACAGTCTTTCAATGTGTTTATCAAAATGTTTATAATTTATTTTCCTAGTGACATGAAATAATAAATATTGAACAAGGTCTGAATCTGTTTCTTGAGCATTTCTGTAAATAAAACTATAATTTTTTGGCTTCTATAACTTCTTTATAATAAAAGTTAATACATATAATTTAGCAAATTATTTAATCCTCTTCTGTAATATAACCACCATGAGTTAATTTTTTATAGATGTTTAAATGATAAAGAGGAAAATGGTTCTAAGTTCTTAGGTGAATTGTGTAGAATGTTCTGGAACAATAGTTTTCCAACCTATTGATGATCTATTAATGGGTCATCAAGTCAGTTTCTTTAGGATAAAGTCAGAATTTTTAAAAGAGTAGAATAGAACTAACATAGATCATGTAGAAAATAGAGTTTTATTATATTAAGAAATAATATGTTATTAAGAAATAATTACATCCTATTGAATTTTATGTAATCGTGAACTGATAAGATACTTTCAAAATGATATGATGTACATAAGAAATCTATGTCATAAATAATGTCTATTATTCCATTCTGAAGGTAATTTAAGTCACTATTTTAATTGTTGTAGTTGTTAGTCAAAGATTAATATATTGCTTTGTAATTGAAGACTGATTTTTAAAATATTTTTAGTCATTTGTAGTCTATATATTTCATGATGGTGCTTTAATTTAGCACTCTGCTAAAATACCAAAGGTTTAATGTTTCCTTCATGAAGCTAGAAGGCAATAAATGTTCATGGAATTCAGGCACTCCTTGAAATCAGCATGGTGACTATTTATATTTATATCTCTTACACCTTCAAGAGGTCCTTTAACAAAATCTCAGAACTGTTGTTGAGTGAAAGGATGAATGAACAACTTAATTTAAACAATGTGGGGGAAACAGTGTCATTGCTCATGAGTGCAACATGTGGCCTGAGAAAGGATGAGCTCAAGTCTGGAAGAGGTTTTTGAAGGAGATTGAACTACAGCTGAATTTAAAGTATAGAAAGAGGAGGTCTAGATGGAGGTGGAGGATGGAATGAATAAAACTGCCATCATAAACTAGATATATTTGTAAAGCCTGCCCTTTCTTACCCACTCTTTTGCTAAAGGAAAACAACTTTCTCTATAGGCTTGGATATCTAGGTGGTCATGTAGGTAGAATCATGGCATGCTCCAGTTGTCCACAAGCTAATTCACAGAACTGATTGATGCTGCTGCTCGCACAACAGGTTTTTCTGTGGAAATGTTTAAAGGTCTAGACCTTGAGATAGATAGGTAATCCTAGACTCTCCAGATGGGACCAAACTAATCACATGAGTCCTTAAAAGCAGATAATTTTTCTGGCTATGATCAGAGAACGATGCTTTGACAGAGGAAGAAAGATTCAAACCATAGGAGATACTTAACCCCCCATGGCTGGCTTTCACATTGGGGGAAGGGGCCATGAGACAAGGAGTGGGGATGGCCATAAAAGCTGGAATCAGTCCTCAGCTGACAGCCAGGAGGAACAGGCACCTCAGTTCTGCAATCAAGTGGAAGTAAATTCTGCCAACAGCCTGAATGAGCTAAGAAATAGATTGACCTCTAGAGCCTCCAGGAGGGAATGTAGCCATGTGACGCCTTGATTTTGGCTTGGTGGTTCCTGTGTCAGACTTGTGATATAAACAGAACCATTTGTGTTATTTAGCCAGCGAGTTTGTGGTAGTTTGTTACAGAAGCATAGACTCTAACACAGTGATGGTGAGGTTTTGAAAACCACTATATCTCTATTTGCAACTCTGGAAACAGAAGTAAGAGTCTGACCAAAAGGCATCCTATCCACAGGCTAGACAATGTCTACAATCTCTGGGTCAGACAGTGACACGAAATAAACCTGGCCAATTAAATTCACTCAGTATCTTCTTCTGGACTTCGTGCTAGTCAATAAACACAGAAAGAAGTTTATCATTTGGGATACTAGCTTTGCTAAGAGTAGGAGGTAAATCAGAGCTGAGGCACATGATGGTATAGGTACAAGGTAATGTTATGGAGATTAGGAAACCAGGAGCTACCAGGGATGGCGCTCTTCAGGGTGTTCTGAGAAAAGCAAAAACCTCACAGTCCTGAATGTGGAGGTGGAGGGAAAGGCCCTTTGCAAGGTACAGTACCCACTGTAGTCTATAGATATTCCTCTAATGTACCTATTTTTCCTTTAGGTAATTTAAGGGCATCTTCATTGAAATCCCAACAAGCTGAAATGAAACATGAACATTATCTGTGAGTAGTCATAGACAAAGCCAGTTTAAATCATTTAATGTGGAGAATTCACAAAGAAGAAACTGAGCTAAAGAAGGGAGAAGGAGAAGAGAAAGAAAGATGGGAGGATAACTACCAAAGACTCAAGACCTCATTTGTGGAAGTGTATTGAGAAATTACAAGTATGATGGGTCCCTTTTCCCAAGCCACTGTCATTTTAGAAGAATATGATGTTGATTCTTTCTATTCTGGTGCCTAAGGTTTAAGGGCCTCAGTTGAAGGGTCAGGCAACTGATAAAAAATCTGATTGGTTTTAATAGGTATCACCTTTTCCCTAGTGAACCAGTCTTAAAACCTACCCCTCCCAGCCTTCTACCCACTGACATAGATTTATTAAGACCTGACATTTCATCTTTGAATAGTTCTAGTTCTCATATTCAACCCTTTCTCCCCTTTATTTTTCTTACAGTCCTGATCCTGGCCAGATTATATCTTGATTTGCCAGCTACCTGAGCCTCCTTTCTCTCATCTTCTCCATCTAGTCTCATCTAGATATAGACCTGCAATAGTCTTTTAAAATTCCTTTTGATCTTGTTGCTTTCTGAGTCAAAACTTCCAGTGGTTCCCTAGTAGTATATCTTTCAAGGTACTCTGCAGCCCAGCTCCAGCCTCCATATATCATGCCTCATATCCCATTATACTTCTGCAGATATCCTGTTCACCAGCCAACTTGGCTCCTTCAAAATCTCTAAATATACCTCTTGGTTTGTTGCCAGTGCATTTTTCCTGTCTGGTTTCTCTCACCTTCAGTGTGCTCCCTGGTACACTTTGCCTATTCAAACTCCAGTCCTTTGTGTTTATTGCCTTTTGAACTGGGAATTCTGTTGCCTCTGGAATACACCATGCTCCTATTCTAAAAAGAAACTTCAGAGCTCCAAGAGAATGAGAACAATGGCATGAGATTTATTTTCCTCCCTATCAAGTGCACTGTCAGATAATACTAAGATTTTTCCAATATAATTTTTATCTTTAAACTCAAAATGGGAATCTTCAAATATAAAACCATTCTAGATTGGTCAAAAACTATTCAAAGCTGGTCAGGTAGCTCAGGTTAGCCTTCCTTCAAGGGGTGTTTTAACCTGTTGTTTTTCATTACTTTCTCAGGGACAGAGATTGAGAGCTCCTGGTGAACTCAGTAGATAAATGGCCAATCTTTGCAACTGGTGTGAGAAACAGAAAGATGAATATCTGGCTCCCTATTCAGTCCGCAAGGATTTACATAGAGACTGAGTGTAAACATGGACCTGAGTATCAGATGGGCTACTTATTCACTGAGCTGATCTGCAGGAATCTTATAGGAAAGTGCAGAATGATCTCACTTGGCAGTCTTAATAAAGAAGAATGATCATACTCTATTCTTTTCATCTTTCACATAAGAAAGAAAAATCATTTCATGGTTATCTGTAAGACTGGGGAAACTTTTGATTCTTTTCCTGAGATTGTGTCACAATATCCATCTATAATTCTAAATCCTTTCAGCTCTACTACCTAAAATTTAAATATATTATTTAAAATAAAAAAAGAATGAAGTACTGATACATGCTGCAACATGGATGAATCTGAAAACAATATACTAAGTGAAACAAGCTGTACACAAAACCAATAGTCTAGTTCCATTCTTAAGAAGTGTCTAAAATAGGCAAATCCATAGAAAAAATAGATAAATGGGCGCTAGGATCTGGGGGTAAAGGGGCTAATGCATATGAGATTTTGGGAGTGATGAAAATGTCTTTAAATAAGACACAACTCTGTTGTGTCTAGTTTTGGGGGGAAGCAATCTGCAACCCTACATATAACATGTTGGTTATACTGTTATTTTTCATAGAATAGTTGGGGGAAACTTGGCCAAAAGTAAAATAAAATTTAGTAAAATAAAAAATAGTAATATTGATCAGGGAAGCAATGATGATAAATGCATTATCTGTAGTTTATTATTACTACTGTGCTATTTCCTTTCTATGCTTGTAGAAATGTGCATTTCACAAATTAAGAAAAAAAACCTACAGTTATAGTATAGCCACAATTTTCAGTGTTACTTGGAAGTAAAACTACAAAACAGAGGCCATCTCAGGACTCCTCCTTTCTGCCCATGTGATTGTTTTGTCCACTCCATCTAAGCAATTTTATATCAAAGTGTCCCTAGTAGTCATGTGACTTAATCTTCTCCATAGAGGAAAAACTGGATGGGTCCTTGATACGTCACATCTTAGTAAATGTCCCCCACATTCTTTGACATGTAAGTTCTTCTAAGGCAGGAGAAGCATATTGTTTCACAGGGAGGGGGGAAAGAAAGGCTCAAATGGTATACAATAATCTGATAGTGTCTATAGTTAATATTTGAAAAAGGCTTTTGAACACTGTCACTACTATACATAATAAATCCAGAAGCTGAAAGAATACTAAGTAATTAGTACTGGGCAATAAGGATAAAATTGCATTGTGTTTACAGATGTATCAAACTGCTGCCTTACTTCTCTTCAGGTGCTTGTTATGAGTGAGTTTATAACTCATTCTTTCTCTAAATGTTTTAGCTCTTCCAACATTTCTTATTTTTACATTGTAATAATTACATACTTAATAGGGGAAAGAGTGACTGCACTGCAAAGTGAGACTAGAAGTATATGGGTGAATACAGATACATTAAAAACTAATTAATTTGAAATTTATGGACTGGTGGCCACTTATGCCATGACAGGGTGAGTGCTCTGCTGAGTGCTGCATTATTCAACAGAGGTCTTAGTGGGAGTGATTGACAAATGAGGGGTTGCAGGTCCTCCTGTCCTGAATACAGATGGAGCCTCAGGGAGCTTTTTCCTTCAGTCTCTATTAAATGGTTGTACCTTGTAAATTATCTAATTGTTGTCTGCATGAAGACTACTTGTTTTTAATTTCTGATCTTTCTGTTTCCGTTCTGATATCTAAGTTCTATTATAAACTACATGTTGTTGATGGAAGGAAAATAACCCATTATATTTAATTAATAGTTCCAACTGATTAGCAATGGCTGAATCCTATCAAAGTGATGTCAGTAATGTATTATATGTACCAACAATTTTAATTATTATTTAACAAAGATCATCAACTCTGAGTGTTGGTGAGTCAGTATTATATTTATGGTCAATATTTTCCCAATTTTTATAAATATTTGTTGGGAGAAAAGGGTGTTAATACTTGAATCATAGATATTAATATCTTGATATATTGTTGGAAAAGTAAGGAGAATAAAAATGTAGACATTTAATTGAAGCACATTTTCTTGATTATTGATATTATAAAATTATACCAGAAATGTTTATCTTGATTATCTCCGAAAGTTTAAGTACCAAATTCAAAAAAGTTTTTCATCATGTAATTTTACTGTTAAAATGCCTTAATCATAGCAAATATCTTGTCACTATTCATAACAATTCTATTGTTGAAAAACAGCACAGGCTCAGATGGCATGAGTCACATTGCAGGAAGGCAATGTCGGGTATTCACAATGAACCACTGAATCACTTGAGCCCAGCTCTTCCCAAGTCAAAGGAGCAGGCTGTATGTCTGCAGTTCCCAAGATCTCCTCTCAGATTTGCCTTGTGAACAACTGCAGGAGAGTGGGGAACCAGTCAGTCTCCTAGAAGAAATAAATGGCATGAATAATGGGCAGTGGGACTGGCCATTCTGGGACTCATCATGAGAAGTTTTAAAGGTGCTATTGGGAAGTCTCACAGAAGACAAAAGCAAATATAGATTTTGATGGAGGTTAAGATTTGAGATTTTGAAAATAAAGGTTAACATTTTAAAAAGTCTTTAAAAATAATTGTTAGAGACAAAGGTGAAGATACCCGATTTGAAGAGCAGTGAAGAATTTTGTTTTTTCAAGGGAGGGTAATAGTATAGTACAGACCTTTTGGCTTTGGCTTTCAACTGACTACTTGACATGAATTTATGTGCATGTGTATGTGTGTATTATTCCTGTATACCTTTCTATAAGATATTATTCACTGTACTGGCCTAGGACAACTGTAATAGTGTAATGATCATATAGAATGCCTCATTTTATTTGGCCTTTTTATTCTTTTATTTTCATTTTATTTTTTGAATAGTTCACCTTTATTTTATCTTTTTTCTATTACCATTTATCCCTCATATACCCTCTTCCACCTCCATGCAACTCCTTCCTCCAAGCAATCAGCACACTGTTGTCAGTGTCTATGATTTCTAGTTCTTTTTTCTTAATTATTTTTATTCTTAATTATTAGTGTGTAAAATAGGAAAGTAGAATAAATTTCACATTTCTTAAAGTCTTGAAGGTAGGAAATTAAACAAACTTAAACTTATTGGGTCGACCAAAAATTCTGTTTACTTTTTTCCATAAAATAAAAGACACATTTTTTAATTTTCACTTCAATAACTTTATTGATTTAGTTATTTTGAGTATATCAGCTATCTCCCACTAATGGCTGCTAATGTGTAGAGTCCAGGGGTGCTGTTAAACATTTTCCAATGCATAAGACAGCCCTACAGCGAATAATTATTTGGCCAAAATGTCAATAGTATCAAGAAACTTACAAACCACTTTTGACAAGTTTGACCAGTCACAACACCTTCTCTTACATAGCACAAATCTGTTTTTTGTGTTTCAGTTGCATTTTTACGTTTCTTGAAATAATAAATCATAATATGCCAAATATATGCCAATATATGCCATATTTTCTTCCATCTTCAACATTAACATGACTGCACAAAAATTATGATGTTCCAATTTTGATGTTTTTTAAATGCATGCTGACATGACAGCTGTCACAATACAATCTAACAAAACTGTGTAGAATGAAGTTAAAGACAACTAAGCACTACTAGAGACATTGTAAAGAAAAAAAACTGAACATTTTTTTTAACAACCCAATAGAAGTCACTTTTCTGGGCTTAGTCTAACAAGTTACATCAAATTAGAATTCAGAGGTAGAAGAGGGAACTCATGCCAGTGTTAGCACAGTCTCACAGAGTGTACTCACTCTGCAGACATTCACAGCGCTACCAGGCACATTCTCTCTTTTCCCTTCATTACAGTTTACCTCACTCAATTTTAAAAAATTATGTAGACTTTTTTCTTGAATGAAAAAAAATAAACTTTTTCTCTAGACATCTGTGAGTAAAGTTAAATACCTTTAATTTTGTCTCTTTGGTATGGTTATAGTTGTGTTGCATCTTTCTATTCAAAAGTTTTGTGTCAGACCAGGTCACAGAAAACACACACATGCATGAAATTAAAAACAAACAATCCAGAAATAACTTTAAAAATTAATAAGAATTCCATTTGCAATAGCATCTAAAAGATGTAGATTTAAACACTAACATGAAACTTCTCAAGGAAAACAGAGGGAGAATACTTGTAATCTACAGATTAAGCAAAAATTTTCCAGTATGACAGAAATTTTTAAAAATGATAAATAGCACTTTATCAAAATTTAAAATGTATGCTCTTCAAAAGACAAGAAGAGTATAAAAGACAAGCTAGAGAGTTGAAGAAAACATTTGCAAAACATGTATCTGATAAAAGACATGTATTTCAAAATACATAATTTTTAAAGACAATTTTTTAGAGCAGATTAAAATTGACGGTGAAACTGAGGGAGGTTCAGAGACTCCCCATGTATCCCTTTGACACCATACATGCACATCCTCTTCATCATCAACACCATTCATCACGATGGTACCCTTTTTACCAAATATTAATGTACATTGACACATCGTAATTATCCAAATTTCATAGTTTTACCTTAGATTCCACTCTTGGTGTTATACATTCTCTAGGTTTAGACAAATATGTAATAACGTGCATCCACCACTAATAGCATACAGAGCATTTTCACTGCCATAAAAATCCCCTGTGTTCTGCCTAATTCATCTCCCAC
This sequence comes from Desmodus rotundus, assembly GCF_022682495.2. Classification (NCBI taxonomy): domain Eukaryota; kingdom Metazoa; phylum Chordata; class Mammalia; order Chiroptera; family Phyllostomidae; genus Desmodus; species Desmodus rotundus. The sequence goes on from NC_071394.1 coordinate 63,578,237, forward strand.
ACAACCCCCTATCCCTGACTAAAACTGACCTTTTTACTGTTTTATAGTGTTGCCTTTTCCAGAATGTCTTATACTTGGAATCATTCAGCAGGTAGGTAGTCTTTTAAGGTTGGTTTATCTTCCTTAAGTAATATACATTTAACTTTCCTCCATGTCTTTTTATGGCTAGAAATGTCATTTGAAGGCTGAATAATATTTCATTGTCTGGATGTTTATCCATTCACCTACTAAAACATCTTAGTTGCCTCTAAGTTTTGACTATTAGAAATAAAGCAATATAGACAATTGAGTGCAGGTATTTGTGAGGACATAAACTTTTAACCTCTTTGTATAAATAATGGAATACTACCCAGTAACAAATAGAATGAATGGTTCTCAAAAAATATTATTCTAAATAAAAGAAGCCAGCTATATTACTTCACTTATACTGAAGTTCTAGGAAAGGCAAAGCTGGAGAGGCAGAAGCAGATGTGTGGTTGTCTGAGGCTTGAGTGGGAGAAGGGATTGACTATGAATGAGCATAAAGCAAATTTGGGTTAATGAAGGTATTTTAAAGGTGTATTGTGGGCCCTAGCTGGTGTAGCTCAGTGGATGGGGTGCCAGCCTGCAAACCAAAGGGTTGCTCCTTAGATTCCCAGTCAGGGCACATGCGTGGGTTGTTGGGCCAGGTACCCAGTAGGGGGCGCATGAGAGGCAACCACACATTGAAGTTTCTCTCCCTCTCTTTGTCCTTCCCTTTCCTTCTGTCAAAAAATAAAATAAGTAAAATATTTAAAAATAAGTTGAGATGGCATTTTAAAAATGAAAGTGTATTATGGCGATGTCCTAAAATCAAATTGTGCACTTAAGTAGGTTAATTTTATGGTACTTAGTTAACTCAGTAGAATTGTTAAAAATTGTTAGGCTACCTTCAAAATGATATTTTTTTAAGTATTTTATTTTATTTTTGATTTTAGAGGGAGAGGAAAGGAGGTAGAAAAGGCAAGAAATATCAATGTGAGAGAAACTTCATTTGGCTGCCTTCCGTATGCGCAGCCAAATGAAGGACTGATACTGCAACCTGGGCATGTGCCCTGACCTGAAATTGAACCAGTGACATTTTGGTTCATGGGACAATGCTCAACCGACTGAACCACACTGGCTGGGGCCTCAAAATTAAATTTTTAGGATTATTTTATATTATTAGTGGAAAAAGGTATATAGAAAAGAGAGACATTGAAGGCAAAAGTGTCCATCTGGAAAGAAGATAGGAGGACACTACCTGTGAGACTTTAGAGTGACTTTCATTAACTTGATAAATTTACTGTGATGGAATGTGTGCTGAGAAAATGATTTTATCGGTAAAATGAAAAATACCCATGTCACATGGGCCAGAATGCTAGTGTACATGTAAGAAGTTTATTTCTTGCTGTAGACAGAACTACACAGCAAATGGAATGACAATTTCATTTATAACTTATTGTGAAAATCCACTGGAATATTTTGGGGCAAAAAGGGGTAAGAATTTCAACCTATGTGAGTGGCTCATATGCTACATTATAATCAGAAAATATCTTGACAAACACAGACTCAAAACTAGTGCAATTAATTACCTAAAATCGATGATCAGGATACAATAGCTTGTTTAATCCATTTCCTAGCAGGGATAGCCTTTTTCATGACCAACCAGATAGATGATAGAGGTATAGATACAGATGTGCATATGCAGATAATACAGTTGCTAGATTGATTTCCTTCAGTTGAACAATTACTGTATTTTCCGGACTATAAGGCGTACTTTTCCCAAAAAAATTTGGGAGGAAAATGGGGGTGCATCTTATAGTCTGAATGTAGCTTACATTTACATTGGTGAAATATTATGTTATTCATGTTATTAAATATTTTACCACATTTTTTGCTTGAGAAATTGTTTTCCTATTTTCCTCCTCTAAAACCTAGGTGTGTCTTATGGTCTGAAAAATATGATATTCAGCTTGGTTAGGTAAATTTTCATTTTTCAGCACTGAAAGTTAATCTTTTGGCCAGGCAGCTGCTACATGAGCCTCTCCAGAGGGCACCTCACAGTGTGACAGCCCACTTCCCTCAGCAAGAAAGAACACCCAAGTGGAAGCCACAGTCTCTTTCTTAATCTCAGAAGTAAATCCAGTTGCCTCTGCTACATTGTATTCAAAAGACATGAGTCGTTAAGTCTTATTCAAGAGGATAGGATTATACAAGGGCCTAAACAGGGAGATGGGGGTCATTTAGGAGTCATGGTAGAGGATGCTGACCACGTTTTGGTTTATATATTTGGAGGGAAGCCTTGCTTTAGCTGCTAGCATCATTTGCAATGCCATCAAAGGTGCAAATATATAGTTCCTTCAAGAAAGATTAAATTTGATGTAGGTGTAAGGTTCTTTTGTTAGCAATGAAAAAGCAAAAGCCTTTTTTATTAAAGGCCAGACTATAGTATAATAATGAGAAAGGAGAGGAGATGTGTCTTATTTGGCGCAAGGGAATGAAAGGTACAAGGTTACTAAAACAACATATGCATCTAACTGCAATGTAATTGTTAATTTTTAATGTATTATCAGCCTGATGAAGACATAAAAACTTAAGGACAAGGTACCACAGAAAAGATACCTTTTCATCTCCCTTGCCCACTGCCCCCTTAGTTCCTTTTCCTTTACCATTCTGAACACATACTCATTTTTGATCAGTTAATTGGCAGGAAACACAATTTTCCCCCATCAAGCTGTTGTGAAGCCCCCCAAGTCCAGGGTCATGACTAAATGCCAAAAATAACATTTTGCTCAAATATAAAAGTGAAATGTCAACCTCAATAAATCTTAATACTTAAGTGCTGTGGTGATGTTGGTCGTGCACGTGTGTGCCTCAGTTTATCATCCACTGATGCACATTGCAAGTCTGAGTAACATTTCTCAAAAATAACTTTTAATGAACTTTACTATTTTTTTTACTTTGCCATTTAATAGGAATTCTATTAAATAGAATAACTGAGAGAGCAAATACACTGATGTTCTTTCTCAGTTAACTTCAGGAAACCTACTAAATATTCTCTATTGAGTATTTTACATAATATTACACAGTATTGTGAAACTGAAGTTATTCATTCTTATGTAATACTTAGAGAAATAGCTGAAAAGAAAGAATAGCATTTTATTTTCTAGAGTAAAACTGAAAGCACAAAAATTTTTATTAGTTGTCTTTTTGGGACACTAAAGTAATTCAAAACCAGTTTTTTAAAAATGTCATATCCCTTAATACAATTGCTGATACCCTGAGGCACAATTCATTTGGTCTATACATTCTTGTATAATTCAAGAATTTTATGTTTATAAGTTATGGAAATCCAATTCAAATGAGCACAGACATAATTGATATATTATTGAAAGATTCCTGTGTTACTGAACAGATGATTGAAAAACCAAGCTGCGTGAATGATAGAACCTGACATGATAATCTCCTGTCTCAAAAACCTTAACTTAATCTCACCTGCAGTATATTTTGCCAGGTAGGGCAATACTCATAGCTTATTGGAACAAGGTCATGGACATCTTGGTTGGGGTCATTTTTTAGCCTCCTGGGTGAAGCTATGTGAGAGAATAATTTAAAGGGGTGGGCACTTCAAATGTGGGTCATGGATGATTTATGTAAAGTGACAATAGCTGAGCTGAAGTCTAAATGCTGCAAGAATATGTATTTGAAGCATTTATATATTGTAAGCTACTATTAAAGTGAAAAATATGTTCCTTGTATTTGGCCACCATTTTGTTAGTATCAGGTTGGCCAAAATGTGTGTTTGTTTATTGTTTGTTTGTTTTCTGTAAGACGTGTCTTGTAGCGCTTAGTTGTCTTTAACTTCATTTGAAACAATTTTGTTAGATTGTATTGTGACAGCTGACATATCAATGTGCATTTTAAAAAAGCAACAAAATTGGTGAATTCTTGTGTAGCCATCTTAATATTGAAGATGGAAGAAAATATTAAACATTTTTGGCATATTATGCCTTATTATTTCAAAAAAAGGTAAAAATGCAACTGAAACGCAAAAAAAAGAAAAAAAAAGATTTGTGCAGTGTATGGAGAAGGTGCTGTGATTGATTAAATGTGCCAAAAGTGGTTTGCGAAGTTCCATGCTGGAGATTTCTAGCTGGACAATGCTCCACAGTCAGGTAGACCAGTTGAAGTTGAAAGAGATCAAATCAAGACATTTCATTGAGAACAATCAATGTTACACCATGTGGAAGATATCCAAATCAATAAAGTTATTGTTGAAAATGAAAAATGTATCCTTTATTTTATGGAAAAAACTAAATGGACTTTTTGGCCAACCCAATAGAGTCAGTACTGATCAAATTACTATAGAATATGTTGTTATTTCCGTTTCCTCATTGCCAAGGGTCAATATTGGGGTCCTCAGGAGTGCAAGGGAACAAATCTTGAGTCCTAATGGTTATGCTGGTGAGTAAAGCCATCAGTTACAAGGTTTAGGAACTCACATTGACGTGGTTTCACTGAAAAGAGTTATTTGTACATTTGAGAGGATGGAGTCTACTGATTCCTATGACTATAGCATTAAATTTGTGTCTCATTTATGAATACTCAGTAGCACTCTTTGTTTGCCCTTGAGAATTTTCAACAGTAAAATATTTGCATTAAATCTCAGCAACTAATGGGACCTCTGAGGTTGCTACATAAGAATTGCTCATATGGCAGGCAACAATATGCCAAACTTTACACATAGAAATAGAGTTTTAAAAATCATATTGAAAGGCAAGATGTTCCCATCCCCTAACTTTCCCTGAAACACTAACCTATACAATACTGCACCATTTTGTTTTTTACTTCCCAAGTTTACATAACAAAATATGTTTATGTTTCTAATGGAGGGAGCTGAAAATTTTCAAATGGAAGTATTATAAGAAACTTGGTAATATCATTTTATTTTTGAACTCAACACTATGCATACACCATAAACATTACATGGTGGCCCATGAGATTTCAAAGACCCTGATTCATCTTGCACTGGCATGCTTCCTTGAATATATCATATCTCAGCTTTGAATTTGTAGTACCCAGAGGGGCACTGGTACATTTCAGGTAATCCACACTGCAATTTCCTGGGGAAAATTTGGGTTGGAAGTTCATGCTTTCACATATTCATGAAACACACACACACACCTTTTATATACAAGTATACAGCATATAGATAACATGTATGTTACCTATATGTTATATATGCATACATATACATGTATAATGTGTGTGATGTGTATATGCACACACACACAAACTAGAAGAGGAGTGGCATCTTCCCTCCCTTAAGTAGTTAGTCTGCATGGGAGAAAAATCCTTTGGGAAAACATCATCTCTTTTGTTGTCGTCCCAAGAGAGTAGACCAACCCTCTTTTTCACTTAGCTCTATTTTCCAGATTTAAACATCTGGCGTGCTGTGCTCCTGTGTTTTACACTTGGATGTGCCAGGGAAGGAGGTGAATTTTCACCAGAAGAGAGGTGTGTGTGTGAGAAGTCCACACTGATGGGACACAGTGTTGTTGTTAGTGCAGAGAGGATATTAATTAACATGTTAGAAGGAGGTTTTTCTTAGGTCTCAGTTCTGATCTCTCAGATCCTGGGCTTCCACAAGACAAGGGTGGGGTACCATACATAAGGTATTCAGAGTTTCCTCAGTGGTGCAGACTTAGAGCATATATAATGTCATGTAATTCGCATAGTCATGGTTAGGGAAGTGACTGACACCTAAGTGAATACACATTCTAGTGGGATGAGACTACATGTTGGTTACATTTATTAAATGGAGCATTACTTTCTGGCCAGTTAAAAAATTTTGAAAAGATTGCAGGCCCACAAATTAAAGAAATAAATTAAAATAGGATATTATTCTGTAGTACATATTATAATTTTGTTTTAAAAACTAAATAAAAGATAGGACCACAAATTAAATAGATAGAAATGGTTAGCAAAGTAACCTTTAGAGAGTTTCTCCTGTATTATAATAAGATGGGACTAAGGAAAATAATACAATGAGAAACAGTCTCATTCAGTGTCAGGCACAGTCTCTCCTTCCCAAGATTACCAGGTGTGAAAATATCTTATTTAGTAATACTGCTTTGTTCCTATTTTCCATTAGGTAAAAGGTTAGTTATTTTGAGAAAGTCAAGCAGTAATGCAGAAAATTGCTCTGTTTGAATGATTGTTTTTTAGCTTCTAGCGTCATTTGTAGTTCAACATTAGAGAAATGTATGATGTTAGGCTATATAAAATTCATCTTATTCTCTTATAATAGTGACAATGGTGTTTTGTTAAACAAGCATGTGCATTTAAAGCTGAATAATGAAATGTTTAGATTGTTAAATATAGCACTTAGAAATATCTAAGGACCAGTTATGTAGCTTTCAATTTTTTCTAGTTTACAGATGTTTTTGCCACTTCATAGAGAGTGGTGCAGGCACATAGGGAGATTTTCAATGCACAGGGCTCATAGATCATTAACAGTATTTAACCTTATCACAGTCAGGCTGGGTATCCCTGGAGAGTTTTGGATTAAAGGAGGCTGAGAGGTCATTAGATGAAAGCAGGCAGGGGTGAAAACTCATCTTAACACTTCACATACCCACATACCCTGTAATGGCAAAAGATGATGAGGGCCAAGCTCTTTCTCTCTAACCAGTATTTTTTCCATTAACTTAAAATATCTACACTGAATTACATAAATTGTAGTGAAAGATATAATAATTGGGAAACCTCAAATTAGTGTCATTTCTGATTTGAGGAACAATATTCAACACTAGGCCTGCTTGGGTGTCTGTGTTTCAACTGAACTATTCAATTAAATTTCTTTCTCTATTTAAAAAAGTGAAAAGAGAATAGAAATGTAATTGTATATGATGTTGGAAGACATATTAATTTAGCCTCCAAGCACAGTTCCATCTTATACTCTGACATACCTATAGTACATACAGTGATGCATTTAATGCTACAATTAAAAATATTTTTACCCTTCAACTCAAAACTCTCCAACAACTTCCATTCTTACTCAGTATTGTCTACAGTATTTAAAAAGAGCCCAAATATTTTTAATTAAGTATACCTATTTAAATATTACCTATTTCAGAGAATAAAAAACATGTCTTATACTTTGAGAGTTATCATGAACTAATAATACATATAGGGTTAATTGTTAGATGGCAGTTGCTCCTGAGATCTACATTTCACCCAGTTTTTTAAGATGTGGGAGCTAAACCTAAGGACAAACATACTAGTGGGAGACAGATAACAAATAAACAAAACCATATGGTGTGATGGGTGGTTATAATGCTGTCATGCATGGAAAGTGGGTCAACAATGCTGGGATATGGAAGTTATAATTTTAGCAAGTTAGTGAGTGAGAAGATGACATTTGAAAAAGGCCTGAAGGGGGTTAGTTACATGGCTATTTTGGGAAAAAGATCCTTAACTCAGGGACTAGCAAGTGCAGAGGCCCTGGGTGAGAGCATATGTGACATGTCGGCAGAAGAGCAAAGTGGTCAATGTGACTGATAGGAAGTAAGTATAGATGAACAGTCATAAGAAGTGGGGTCAGACAGAATCATTAGGACAATTGTAGGCGATGTCGAGTGAGAATGGACGTTATTGAAGAGTTTTGAGTTGGAGGGTAAAACAGCAAGACCCCTGAGGAGGCTATTACAATAATATCAGTGAGAAGTGATGGTGGTGGAGACCACAGTGGTAGCAGTGGGGAGGTGATAAAATGATCAGATTCACGAATATATTGATGGTGTAACTGACAACATTGTGAATGATTCAGTTTATGGAATAGGAGAAGGATGGAAGTCAAGGATGACTACAAGGGTGGTGGTGCCATCAAATGGCACAGCTGTGTCTTCTTCTCTGATCATGTTTGGTTATAGGCAAGCAGAATCAGAGTGGGGTAAGAGTTAGAGCTAATCAAGATTGATCAGTTGCTGTGTGAGTGAATGAGACAGGAGACAGGCTAGAGAATTGAGTGAATATGCCAAAAAGTCATCATAATAGTGGACCAATAATTTATTTAATCTGGATAAGTAAAAAGGTAGAGATGTGATGGGGTTGGAGTGGATGAAGTAGGGTAGAGATTGCATCATGGGAATAAGAAGTCAAGGATCTGTGAGACCAGGTTATTGAGAATATCATAAATCACCAACCATTAGGAGTTAGTGCTGTACAGAGTCAGCCAGGTGCTGAGATCCTCCAGAAAGGAAGGGAATTAACTAAGTGATTGGTAGATAAATAAATTGATGAGGTGCCATGGGTGGTATCTGATTATATAACATTTAAAAAGGAGATTTTTGGAAGAATAGAGGGAAATGGACTGGAGACAGCAAAGAAAAAAATCTATCGTTTTGATGACCATGGGAGAGAAAGCACAACCTTAAGGGCTGTAAGAGAAACATTATTCTCAGGGGCAGATGGGACTTAATCAGAGGAAGAGGGTATGTGAATAAAGGATTTTGATGATAATTAAACATGAATTCTAGAAGATTCAGTGGTTTGCAGATTGGAGAGCAATGGCTGGTGGGGTCAAGAAGGGGGATGTCCAGGGCTGTAAAGATTTTTGTTGGGGTTGAAGGATGAATTTGGATTGTGGGCTCCTTATGATGACTGATGTACACAGCATCCTCACTTCACCCAGTTATGTAGTGACTGAGATCAAACCATGTTACCATTGACTCACAGTTATTCTAGGACTGCTAGTATTCTGACAAAAAAAAAGAAAAAGGAAATTAATCTGGCTCTAGTGGACAGCTAAAGCCCACAGGCCGAGTCTCGGGTTGTGCACCTGGAAATTTTGAGTTGTGTTGAGGGATGTATACATTGCATGGAGTATTGATCATAGCAGTGATTCTATAATATTTCTGCATAAAACATTAAAAACATCAGGGAGCTTTAAAAACTCCAAACACCCAGGCCACACCCCAGGCATCAATATGTTTTAACTCTCCTTGGTGGACTCCAGTGGCAGCCAAGTTTGAGGACCAATGTGCTTTGGTGTCTCCTGATATACGATATTTAACTCATTGGAAGCATCTATCATGTCATCATTTTTTATTTTCTCAACTTCAATTATTATGGGTTCAAACTGTTACGGGGTCTCATTTCTCAATGGCTTAGTTTGCTATACAAATAGCAAAATAGTTGCAGAAAGTCACATTCATCAGTTACATGAAATTCTACATCTGGGGATTTGTAATGTCACATTGTGCTCCATGTGCATTTTAGTTGTATATTATCATCCTCTTGCATTTTGTTGCCACAGTTGAAATCATAATCAGCCAACATAGATGTTGGCCCCAAGAATGAGAACAGATGCAAGATATTTTCATTTTACAATTTCTTTCCTTCCCTACCTAGAAACCTGTATGTGGAGATTCGTAAAAGGAAAATATTTTTCTCTGCTGTATTTTATTTGCTTCACAATACTTATAATTTGTTCAAGCAATTATATTATTAGACCTTTATGCTATTACAAATAATATATTAATGAATGTAATAATGCATACCTTTTTATACTTTCAAAGCAAAAATTGCCATGTACCAAGTTAAACAGGCAAGGCAGATTTTATTTACGCTCTCACTATAATGTAGAGAGACCAGAACTAAATTCAGCTCTAACAAAGGGCAGGGGACTTTTAGCAGCTGGGTTGAGAGGCAGACCAGAGGCCATCTGTGTTTGCTAATTGGCTTTACTCAAAAATAAACTTTCTCTTAGTGATAGGAGGTAGTTTTGTAATTTGGAGCCAGGCACCTGCAGGTACTTACCCTCCCACAGGGGGAGGTGAGGGTCTGGGTCCCTGGATGATTACATTTCAAAGAGATGACTCCCTGGTCCCTGAGAAAGATCTTGTTGGGTTATAAAACTGACAGGGAAGCCTCTAAAAAAAAGAAAAGAAAAGAAAATACATCTCAAAATTCTCAGAGAGAGAATTGACAGTAGGAAGTTTTCCAAAGTAAATAAATGCTCTAAAAAAGGGAGATTAGGACCTAGAATCAGGAAGAAACCCTTCTAAAGTGTAATCAAGCTAAAAGGAGATTAAGACTATTTTGATCAGTGTACACCTCAACTTATTTCTTTAGGAAGAGTTGTGAATTACTAGGTGAGTGCAAGAATGCTTCTAAAGCATTTGATTCACATGGGAAAGTTGCCATCTGATTTTTTTTAATTTATACTCTCTCTAGTAAATGTGAGGATTTTCCTATATGTGTGGCTTGTTAAAGGAGCCAATTTTCTGCTTTCATTTTTATTTTGATCGATTTTTAAGTGAAGAATGGTACATTACACTTTCAATTAGCAATGCAATTGACTTTCAACATATTTATTGTACCTTTGCAATCTCTCTATTGAGAATTACCATTTAATAATTTTTTGTTTTGTAGTGTTTATATTATTTTTATAAGAAAGCTACAGTGTTATCCTGTTTAATGGGTCATCAATGAGAGAGAAATCAGTACAGTGTACCAAAAGCTAACTGGACACCTGAGTGTTTTTTTTTCCCCGTAAATTTCAAACCTCAGTTTCCACTGGATTCCTCTGTTGTGAATCAGAACAACCATAGTGAGAGAATAAATCTAGTTTGAGGCTACTTCATTGTTGCTTCAAAAAGGAATTGGTATGTCTTAGCTTTAGTAACACATTATATACTGACATTTCTGTTGCGTAGAAGACTACTTGTTGGAGGGAGGAGAGGTGAGTGTAAATATTTTATTGTTTTAAGATTTTATTTATTTTTAGAGGGGAAGAGAGGGAGAGAAACATCAATACATGGTTGCCTTTTGCACACCTCCTACTGGGGACCTGGCCTGCAGCCCAGGCATGTGCCCTAACTGGGAACCGAACCAACAACCCTTTGCTTCGTAGGTCCGTACTCAATCCACTGAGCCACACCAGCCAGGGCAAAGCATAAATATTTTAAATGGCATCCAAAACTATGACTAAGGAAAAACTAGCCCTCCCCCTGTGGCTGCCCACCCTTCCCCAGCCACCTCTACCCTCACCTGAGCATGCCAGGACACTGATCTTACCTGTGTTCAACTTGTTAGATTAAGTATTCTTGGTTGCAACATATTAAATGTGTATCAACTTGTTATGTTAAGTATCCCAAGTTGTAACATTTCCTGTTACCTCTGTTTGCATACTTTCAACTTTTTGGAGTCCTCCCTTTTTGTATATTGATTAAATTTTGAAGGCTTCAATTTTTCACAGAAAGAGCCACAAATCACTGAAGAAAAGATGTAAGCAGAAATGTGATTCCACTTTTGATATCTTCCAGGTCTCTTTCTTTTCTACATCTGTTATTCTTATCCTCCTGTCTCCTTTCAAGTAACTAATGAATTGAACTCCTATTCTGAAATAGATACTATGCTTTAGGGTAGAAGAACTGAACTGATGCTCTGCAAGCTCATTATAGAGGGGACAGTCAGACAAGCCTGGTCAGGTTCTGGGTGGGTGCGATCACAGACAGTTAAAGCTCAAAAGGGGTTGGGGGGGGGAATTGTATGTGTCATGAGGATGCAATAAACATTCCCTGAGGAATGGGAGAGTTCCCTGGTTCTGACATTAAATGACAAGTGGCCAGGTACTGGAAAGTAATGGTTGGAACAGCAGGTCTTGGGTCAGCCCTTCCTCTCAAGGAACCACCAATGAACACCAATGTGTAGCAACTTGCATTTTCCAGGGCCAGAGTAGGTTAGACCTCCCTGGGGGTAGGTCTGAGGATTCTGGCCACACCACATTGTTCTGTTGGCTTCTCCTAGGTCATAAGGTCCTATCACCTTATGGTGGTATGGATCTGCAGCCTAATAGGGGAAATCCAGGTTTGGGTGAGCAGGTTCAAAGGGGCAGCTTGGCCTGCTCTTGGCTCATTGTTAACTGTCTGGAATGCTTCGTGTAGGCATGCCACCCACCCCACAAAAGAGCGCTGATTGGTGTGGAGGGTGTCCTTCAGCACACCAATGAACCATTCAATCAGTTCTGCCCCTGTGGGATTGTAGGGGAGATGGAATCACCAATCAGTGTTCATCTGGCCCAGCCATTGCTTGACCTAGTAGCCTATGAAATGGGTTCCTTGGTCACTTTCAATGATTTCAGGGGTGCCATAAGCTGTGCACAGCTGTCAAAGGCCTCAAATGGCAGCCCGTTGAGTGGCACACCAGCATGGGTAAGCCTGAAGAAGGTCAGTTGTGGTGGCCACACTGGTCAAAGCAAATTAGGCCCCCTCAGAGCTGGTTAAAGGGGTAATGTAGTCAACCTGCAAGCCCTGTCAGCATGTGAGGGGAACATCTTTGCACAGGAGACCTTCAGATGCTTGAGGAAATACCCACCAGACAGGATTGACAGGAAGTGATGGTGTCAACATAGTGCAGCTGCAGTACCCAAGCTTTGTGCACTTCCCAGAAAGTCTTTTGTCCCAAAATTTTAACTTATGATATAGCCCATATTCTCGAGTAATGACAATTCAAATGGGTGTAGTTTAGCCCACTGGCTGCTGTGTCTCATTCAGTCTTGTATCCAGATACTGTCAGTCTGTGGTTGGTAGGCCATAGCTCTCCAGGATCCTAGTTGTCCTTTGCAGGTGTCATATGTATACCAGGTATCTTCAAGGATTGACAGACAGCCCTCTTTGGTTGGGGATTCCAGTGGGGATTAGTTAGTTGGAGGTACCTCATGTTCAGCACAGTATGTGGCAGGTCCCAACAGTTATTCCAGTTTGTGATTCAGAGGGCTACTGGAGAGCACACTGCATTGTAACAGGTAAACACTGCATTTGGAGGTGGCGGATGTGTGTGCTACTGAACTGCATGGCCATGTTGTCATGTTGTAGATCCATATTGCTATGGGGTAGGTGGTCTGGTCTATGACTGCCACAGGCTTCATTAGTGGTTCCAATACCAAAAGAGCCTGGTACACAGAATTAATTTGTTGTCAAATGGGATCGTACTTTGTCACTTCCACTTTCCATAGTTGTGACCAGAAACAGATAGGGACCCAGGTCCACCCTTGTCATTGCCAGACCACCTGGACATAGCCATCCAGTGTTACATTAAGATCCGGCTCATATTACAAGGCCACTGTAATCAAAAGAGCCTGGTACTGGCATAAAAACAGGCACATAGACCAATGGAACAGAACAGAGAGCCCAGAAATAAACTCAAGTCTTTACGGTCAATTAATATTTGACAAAGGAGGCAGGAGCATAAAATGGAGCACAAACAGCCTCTTCAACAGATGGTGTTGGGAGATCTGGACAGCTACGTGCAAGTAAATGAAACTCGATCACCAACTTACGCCATATACAAAAATTAACTCAAGATGGATAAAAGACTTAAATATTAGTCGTAACACCATAAAAGTCCTAGAGGAAAACATTGGCAGGAAAATCTCAGACATTCCATGCAGCAACATCCTCACAGACATGTCCCCTAAAGCAAGGGACATAAAGGAAAGAATAAACAAATGGGACCTCATCAAAATAAAAAAGCTTCTGCATGGCTAAAGAAAACAGCACCAAATTACAAAGAGAACCAACAGTATGGGAAAACATATTTGCCAATGATACCTCAGACAAGGGCCTGATCTCCAAAATAGATAAAGAACTCACACGACTCCACTCCAGGAAGACAAACAACCCAATTAAAAAATGGGCAAAGGACTTGAACAGACACTTCTCCAAGGAAGACATACAGAGGGCCCAAAGACATATGAAAAGATATTCAGCATCAGTAGCCATCAGAGAGATGCAAATTAAAACTACAATGTGGTACCATCTCACACTGGTTAGAGTGGCCAACGTAAACAAATCCACAAACAAATGTTGGAGAGGATGTGGAGAAAAGGGAACCCTTGTGCACTGTTGGTGGGAATGCAGACTGGTGAGGCCACTGTGGAAAACAATATGGAATTTCCTCAGAAAACTAAAAATGGAACTGCCCTTTGACCCAGCAATTCCGCTGCTGGGATTATACCCTAAGAACACTGAAACACCAATCCAAAAGAATCTGTGCACCCCAATGTTCATAGCAGCACAATTTACAATAGCCAAGTACTGGAAGCAACCGAAGTGCCCATCAGCAAACGAGTGGATCCAAAAACTATGGTATATTTACACAATGGAATTCTACGCAGCAGAGAGAAAGAAGGAGCTTATACCCTTTGCAACAGCATGGATGAAACTGGAGAGCATTATGCTAAGTGAAATAAGCCAGGAAGTGAGGGACAAGTACCATATGATCTCACCTTTAACTGGAACATAAGCAATAGAAGAAAAAAGCAAACAAAATATAACCAGAGACATTGAAGTTAAGAACAATCTAACAATAGCCAGGGCGGGGGTGGGGGGTGGGGGCAGGGATAGTGGGAAGAGGGTATTACAGGAACTACTATAAAGGACACATGGACAAAACCAAGGGGGAGGGTGGAGAGGGGGGAGGTAGGTGGGTTCACCTGGGGTGGGGTAGAGGGATGGGGAGAAAAGGCATACAACTGTAATTGCATAACAATTAATAAATAAATAAATAAATAAATAAATAAATAAATAAATAAAATCTTTAAAAAATAAATAAAGAAAGAAAAGCAATAAAAGAACAAATCTTGATTGTCTCTATTTAATGAACTTACATGGTGACAATTGCAGAATTGCATGTTACTAAAAGTCCATAGTAGCCTCGGGGTCCCAAACCCTCTACCTTGTGAGGTTTTCCTTCTTTTAATATGTAAGTAAATTTTAGGTACATTTCCATATAAATTATTATAGAAAATCAGCAATTCCCTCACAATATCTATAGAAATACTTAGGATCAAAATTTTTCCGGCACCTCTTGGCCTGATTTTACATTTCCTCTGAGGCCTCCATCTTCTGATATCTTTCATACTTTAGTGTTGATAGAAAAACACACATATATATATATATATATTTTTTTTTTGGTTCCTCAAATCAATCATGACCACAAAGTTGTTGAATTTAGCACAGCTTTCTAAAATGTTTTCGGTAGTACAGCATAGAAAACACCAAATTGATTATTAGAATATTGTTAGAATACCATTCTTCACAGTACATCAGTCATTTCTGCTCATGGGATTTCTCACAGGCTATCATTGTCTGCAGACATTGATGTCCTCATTTCCTCACCTTTAGTGGTAATTGCTGAAATGCACAACCCCAACCTCCACACAATGAGACCTTCCTCATTATTTCACCTTCTACATCATCTTTGGTTCTTGTTTTTTACTACATATGAAATTTAGTTCTCTTTTTTTCTTGTTGCAGGAGTCTCTGACTTTTTATACCCAAAACAACCTGTCATGTTATTTTTCTGAGTAGTCATCCACCATGGAGAAAAAATCGTGTCTTTCTTGGAAGGCATGATGTATGTTTTCTCTCCCCCTTGCATAAAAAATTATAGGGTATTTTCCCCCTCTCCATTCTGTATAAGATAAAATATTTGTAGCCCTTTATATTCTACTTTTTAAATTTATTTTGATTCCTTTTTCAGAAATAGATACTTACAAAATGTCACTGGCATTTAAGAAGGGTTAAAGATAACGGGCAATTGAGCGTTATTGTAAGTAGTGCCAAAGAAGATAAAGTGGATTGTGATTAGATAATCAGTATTGTGAAAAATGAAAAATGAGAGGTGTAGAAGACAACTAATTTTTTTAAGTGCAGGATTTGACAGTGAATTTTATATATTGTCCAGGAATGTTTACTTCATCGTGTCCTCCACTCCATGTGAGGATGGATATCAGTCATATCCAGAGCTCATTTGACATTTAAACTCTTGGATTCCAAGGGGGTTCACTAATTTTTATTAAAAACTTGACTGAAAATTATTAGTTCTGAAGATTATGCTGTCAATTTATTCTTTTTTTAATTTTATTTTTAATTATAGTTTGCATTCAGTATTATTTTATATTAGTTCCAGGTGTACAGCATAGTGGTTAGACAATCATATTTTACAAAGAATTTTCCCAATATTTTCAGAAGCTTCTCTTGTGCTTTTTGGATCCTGTTGTCCAAAGCTGGCTCTTGTGAAAAACAAAGCCCATTAAACTGAGGACAAAGACCATTTAGTCGGAGCTTGTTACAACAATGTAGTCAGCACCATCACCTGTGTTTGGCAGAGCCTCAAAGGCAGAGGGAAGTGGGAAATATAGTATAGCATGTCTGGAAGGTGTCAGTTTGTTCTGTTGGCATGCAGACACTAGAAGAGGGCATCTAGAATCACCTTTCATGATTGCTTGGGCAACTTATTTGACTTTTCTCTGTTGCTGAGTTAGAGGCAAGGCCAGAAATCAGGGAAACGCAGTCATGGACCAACCAGGACCTGACCTTCTGAGTTGGTTGCTGGAGAAGCTGTGGGTCAGAGCTCTGTTGTCATAAAGAACTCTGTTGGTAATGTCCCCAAATATTATCCATAGAACCTGGTGATAGGCAAAGTTGAGTTCATTGCTCATCTGTGTGAAGAGATTTCTACCTCTCAGAGCTTTGGCAGTGTTTTGGTGAGGAAGGGAGTTCAAGTCAGGATTTGTTGAGAATTAGAATTTTGATAAGTCTTTCCAAGTGAGAGTAGGGTTGAATACAATTGAGTGAGGATAAGGATACAAGCATCTAGAATTGGTTTCAACAACAGGGCAATGGTGTCGGTGAGTGATTCTGCTGCCTGTGGGTGTTGTTTGCTGATGAAATCTTTAGGAAAGTTACTGTAATGATCAGTCAATCATTTGCCTGGCCAGGGGACTCCTGGGACAGTCATGCTAATGAAGACAGGGGATGAGCAAATGCATGTTGGAAAGACAGCCAGGTGTGCTCTTGGTTCTCAGAGTGCAGATGGAGTGTGAGAGAACAATTTTTGTTCTCTTTTTAATTGGACCACATATTTTTGTTCCTTCAGATGCCATAGTCCTGTGTTAAAAGTTGCATAATATATGAAATAGCCATATTAAATTCATAGTCAACATTTACACAAAGCAATTTGTCAGATATGTACACTGTGTTCCATTTCAGGGTAAAATTCTCTCCAAATATTCTCTTTTCTACCTAAGTTCTTGCATGTGGACCTAAGAATACTGGTGTCATTTGGAACTTGACCTTTTTTGTTGCTGCTGATGACAGAAAGGGCACTTTCTTTGGGTCAAAAGCAGTCAGTGAAGTTTGTATGTCTGAAGCTGGGTACCTTGAATTCTGCTTTCTTATGCAGTTGGCACCGGGAGACTTGGAGCCCTGATGTGTAGTGGCATTGTAGGTGTGGTTCTGTTAGATTAAAACCACAAAGCCAAGGTGAGACACAACAAGGGTTTGTTTGAGAATAGCTATTTGAGAAGTATAGATTCAGGCAGGTACCCTAATAGTGTTCCAATTATGGGATGAAGGCAAGGGCTTCTTATGAGAAAGGGAATGGAACCAATTACATGAATAGAAAGGAGGAATTTGTATTGGTTTTGATAAGCTAAGTTATTCGTTAGCTATATACTTTGGTGCTAATTTTAAATAATGTCCTAGTGTCAGGGTACCTCTTTCCTGTTTGCTTTATAGTTGTTTTGAAGACAGTGCTGCTCTGACCAATCCAAAGGTTATTTTTCCTAGTTCAAACATTCCAAAGGTTCAACAAGTAAGACATTCAAAGAAGTTCCTCTGGAATTTCTTTCCTAACTCCATATTAAAATGGTTCCAATTATGCCAACTTTTTGCCATTCTTATGAAGGGAGAATCATAGGTGACTACATAGTGCCTGCAAAGGACATATTTCATGAAGCTGTTCATGTGATAAGCAAGGACCCTTTTCTGCATGTGTTTTGCAAGTGACTTAAAGGTATATTGTCAATCAAGTCATAATTTAGTATCTACTGCATGGAGGTTTACTACAGAGGTAGTAATAATTAATTAGTAGTAATTAATTCAAGGCATGGAAATTTCCCTAATGATAAATTCAGATCACCGAGTTCAAGGCCAAAAGATTGCCAAACAACCAGAGTATTAGTGAACACCTTTTTAATCCTACCCTTATGTGCCAGGTCACCTCTTTCCTAGGACTGTGCCATCTTATCCTGTTCACTACATTCATCTTTGCTTTCCTTTGAAAAGGCTCCAGGTGCCTTATGTTAATTATTCCATCCAGTTTACAGAGCCCTGCATGAAAAATTGTGGCATGTTAGTCACAAAAATTATTCCTTTTCCTCATTTCCTAGGACAGCAAAATTCTTCTCTTGCATTTATTTGACTGAGAAGTAACCACTCAAGAAATGCTCAGGAAAAATTATATCTCCAAACTTACCTAGTTCTTGAATCAGAATAATTTGTAGTTCCTCTTGCTTAAAAAAGTGAGTCTATCAATTGCATAATGACGATCTGGTAGAAACACCCACATACTACTGCAGAATTGAATGAGCATGAACTGTTGGCTAGCTGATTATTCTGCTTTGGTGTGCTGACTAAAGAGTCTTGAAAAGGTTGGCATGTGGCTTTTATGGAGTAAATGCATATGTGATGGAAAAGTTAAATAAACAAATTTGACAATAGATGATGTAGAAAAAATCAAAAGACTTTGTATTAAAGTGTTGTAAGATTAGAATTAAGAGAATACAGTTATTTATTACTTTGTATGGTAATCTAAGACCATAAAAAAGACTGTACTCACTGAAACAATGCAAAGAAAACTTAAAAATCCATGGGAAAAATTATGATTGTTTTGTGGCTTCTACATTTTTGTCAAAACATCAAAAACTCTTTTACTCTAAATTGTAAATGTGTAAGGAAATTAAAAATGGCAAAACTAATATTTCAGTGCACTGTAATTAGAAATATTAGGAATATTGCCCTGGCTGGCATAGCTCAGTGGATTGAGCTTGGGCCTGTGAACCAAAGGGTTCCCAGTTCAATTCCTCATCTAGGGCACATGCCTGGGTTGTACATGAGGACCCCAATGGTAGGCACGTGAGAGGCAACCACACATTGATGTTTCTCTTCCTCTCTTTCTCCTTCCCTTCCCCTCTCTCTAAAAATAAATAAATAAAATCTTTAAAAATAAAAAATAATAATAAAATATTAGGAACATTGAGAAAGTGACATTTCTTTTCAATAACTTATTAAGTACAGCTTGAATACCTCCTTCCTAAGACTGAATCAGTGTCCAGTATTTCATATCATAACATATACCTGAGAGTTTCATTAATGGAATTTGGAGCCTGGACTATCTTACATGGTCTGTTGAAAGCCATTCAATGGTTCCTTGTTGTCAGAGAAGTGAGATAAGCAGTTTGCATTCTTATAAAGATCTGTGCAGCATTTTAGAAGATGGAGTAGTGTTGAGAAGGGGCTGAGGGATCTGGAGGGAGTTAAATTGTGAATCAAATGGGGGAAATAGGAGAGGGGGAGAAGAATCAACAATTAATGCAACAGATAGTGCTTAAACAGTGGAATATATAGTATGTATGCACATACTCTCTATGCACTGAGGCAGGAACTCAGCAGGTTTGTGGACCTGCCCAGGTCTGCTGGGTATTGACATGCATAAACCGAAGTGTGTGAATGAGGTGGGTTTGGGGATTCCAAAGAGAGGATATTTTTCTGCCACGATTCCTGCAGGGAGTGTCAGAGATGATGGAGACTCTTGGTAACTGCTTCTTGACTCTTCCCTAATGTCCAGGTCAAAGCCTTAGAGAAAAACATGCTATTTCATGAAGAACTAGATAACACAGACATCAGTGCTTCTGCACACAGGTGACCGTGTGTGGCCAGAGTTCAAGTTAGTGAAGTTGTTATCATTCATGTGCAAAATAAAATCTGACTCTGGCACAAGTCACCACGTTTGGCTGCTTGAGGGTGAACAGTGTTTGGGAAATAGGAGGTAGTACCTCAGAGAGGAGACACTTTGCTGAAGGGAGCCCTCCTGAGGGCCTCAAGGCCATGAGCATTCATGAGATGCTAGAGCAGAGTGATTAAGAATTGATGGTCAAGAACTCATACTGGGCAACTGAGAGAGCCCCAGAAATTATTTGGAAGGCACTGAAATGGAGAATTCTAAGTCCTATGGTCATGCAGGTGGGAGTCTATGAACCAAATAAAATAAATATTAATACTATGATGATTTAATTTTCCCAACATTCTGTTGGGATTAGGGGACATTCAGGGTACATGTTCACTTATAAGAAATTAAATCATTCTCCATATGTGTCTGTCTCTTCCACAAACTGCCACCTGAATGACAGTTGATACAGTGACACATTAATGTTTCTGTCTTCATAACAGCACAGCATCTGGCACGTGTAAGAATCAAGATAAATGTTAGCTCAATGAATGAACAAGTGAATGCAGTATGTAGTTGTTACTCAAATTACGCTCAGTTGAATAAGTGTACAGTTTGTAATTTACCTTGCCTACAAATAGACCGTGTGAGTTAAAAGTTAGTAACAAAGACCTGCATTATAAATAGTATAAAAACATTTCCAGATAACATTTAATAGCCATACAAGTGTGTTGTAATGAACTTTAAAGTATAACTTCCCCTGTAATTGCTGGCAGTGTGTTGTTGTAGGTTGAAGATCATGCAAGCTTATCAGATATGCTATAGACTTATACTAGTTCTGTTTATTGATTACTTAATTAGTTTTCCAAGATAGCTAATCAGGAAGAGATGTAGGTATTTAGGAGTCTCATTAAACCCTGCTGAGAAATTTAAACAGAAATGTGTGACCTGAAACTAAAGCTTAACAATGACAGAGCTCCTGAGGACCATGGATATAATGCAATAATCAATCATAACAAGTAAAGTAGTCACAATTCAACATTTTTTTCTTCTTCAGAATAAAGATACTTTGTTCCATTGGATGGAGAAAAATACCACATGTCCACATGTATGATTATATGAGCATCTCAATTTCTGTCTGAATCTTAGATTAACAGAAATATATACACACTCCTATGGCCTGTATACATTAAACACATTTTAGTTCTGACACTTTCTCTATTTATTAGTAATGTATTGATGAAATGCATATTTTAAAGCTATATTTTAAATCTAAATCAATTTTGATTTTGTTCAACTATTTACTAATATAATGTGATATTAGTGAATTCTTTACCTAATAGTTATTTACCCCCTATTATCTTATTTTGAAAACGAATTCTTTCTCTTTCTGTCTCTCTCTCTGATCATTTCAAATAACGAAATCTTATTCTTCTCTTTTTTGTGTGAAATGAAAACCCACAAATATTTTACATTAATTTTTTAAAGAACAGAGTGACTTCTAATTTTCTACTTCTCTCATAATCACATGTTTTTAAAGAAAAGGCATAGGATTATGTTGGTTCTTTAGCATAACCATATGTGTTATTAGATGGTATGCTGACCCTTTTTTTCTTAAAGTTAGTTTATCACAATAAATCAGAATAGGTGGGATTGTGCAGTAATCAAAGCAGAATGTTAATGGTATGTGATTAAATTAGAGTTTGAGATAAGAACATTGATATAACATTTATTCTGGGAAATTCTAGATGCTGACTTGATTATGGTAACCTCATTAAACACTTTCTGATTTGAAATCTTTCTGTACTAGTGATGAAGTCTTCTGTTGCCAAATTACATTAAATTTTTAGCAAAACTATTTTTCATATGACTTTAGGAAGCCAAAGTAACAGAGCTGACTTGTGAAAAGTATTTACACCTAACAGTGATAAATTGAAATGATAAAACTGGAACATAGCTTTAGTTTTTCTGTTTTGAGCATAAAACCTGGGTAATCTGTGAACTATTAAGTTTAAAAAATGCTACTCATTCTTTTTTTTTTAATCCAAGCATATAACCAATATTTACTAAGCATATAGTATTTCCTCATGTGAAAATTGAATCAGAGAGCAAATTGTTTTCATTAAAATAATAAGCCTCTTATATACTTCTAGCTCTCTGCCTTTAATAATTCATCTCATCACTTAAACTGATAATTTATTCATCAACAGATGCTCATTTACATAAAATAAGAAACAATATGTTCAGAAATTGGAAGAAATGAAAAGTACAAGATTATTAGAAAATATGGATAAGCTTTACTTTAGTGGAATATGTATGGGAGCAATTAGAAAAAAAATCTGTTTAAATTTATGTGAAATAAAGAAAGGGAACAGAAGTTACATCACAAGCAAATCAAAAGCTTTACATGTCTTCCAACTTTCTTGAATTGCATAGGCTTATTTTCACTTGTTTATTTAGGATCATAAATTGCATTCATCATGTCATATAGTATATTAAAAACTTCATATTTCACCTGTAACATCATTCCCACTCTTCCTCCATGAATGGAAAGGGAGCCACATGGCTTAAAATTGAATATCATGATCATTCATCTTAGAAGTGTCTGTCACTGAGTAGTTCAGCACCAGGACGAAAATTGGAATTGGATTCTGAAGGTGCAGTAAAATATTAATACAACATGAAGGAAGACATTCTATAGTCAATTAGTCAATAGGAGAAGAAAGTAGAAAGAGAAGTACACATGACTCCAATGTTTCAAGGCAGAGATTTTCAGACACTAGTAACCTTTTTCAGTGGCAAAATTATTCCAACAATGATGACAATAAATTTTAGATACCTAAAACTTTGCCCAAATTGTTTTTTAAGCAAATATTTTTATTGTGATGAGGATTTTAGAACTAATAAATAATCACAAAGGAAGAAGAATATTGTTTCTAAAGCCATATTTGGGGAGAATCCACTAGCTAGAGTGATTCTGGAACCCTGTCCACGTGGCTGAGTCCCTTCAGACCATCTTCTACTAAGTACAGGCAAACTTTGGCGTTGTAGTGGATACATGGCATCTCCCTTGGCCCCTCATCATCTCCAGGTGCCTGGAGTACCAGTGGAACTTCGCTTCGAGTTCTGGAAACAGCTTAGGACAAGGTTAAGCCTTCTTTCAGAGGACAGAAAACAATCACAAATGCAAGAACACTAAAGCTTGGACCCTTGTTTCAGTTTAAGTGACCACGAAGGAAGGACCACTGTTTGGCAGTCACAAGCATTGCTCAGCACAGTGGATGTGAGAACTAAAGGTCTTGGATAGAGACCGTCAGAGCTCACTTGCCCATTTCCTCCAGAAGCAACACCTGTAGCTTGAGGCCCCTGTGACTGGTGGACTGCATTAGGAGCTGCCATGTGTATTTGCATCCAGTAAGAGGGAGGAGCAGTGGCCTTTCCATGAGTTACAAGGAAGATGGAAACCCCTTTCGGGAATTCCCTTGTGCGTTTATGTGGAGAGTAAACTTGCCTTTCTTCCTTCCCTTTTGACTCAGCCCAGGATGGGTACACTTCACCATGGTTTGTAGTGTCATAAATCAATCTTTAAACTCACCGGAACAAGCAGCTTTGCTTTAAAACCCAGGAAAATGCAAACAGTGGGTTTTCACTGAATATCATTAATTAGCACTCAAGTTGTGAGCTAAGCCGGATCAAACAGGAAATTAAAGAGAGATGAGAAATCCTCCCTCCCTTCTTAGTTCTAATTTATTTGTTTTCACTCTTCACAGCCAAATTTTTAAAAATATATAGCCATATATTAAATCCCATATATTAAATATATAACCACAATTAAATTCCTTCATTGATTAAGGTAGTATTAATTAAAAATGACATTCAGAATGAACATTACCTCTTTCTTATTCTGAAATTACTCAAAGACATAAGGAGAATAGAAAACAAACTTCTAATTATATTTTTTGGTGATAGTAAGTTAGAAGGGCTGCTACACACTTGAAGTAGAAGAGGTGAGTCCCCTCCACTCCCCGCCCTGCCCATAGCTGCACATCTCAGAAACCTAATCAAGGTTTCCTTTCAAAGGTGCACAGTACCTTCTGAGACACAATTCTAGATCCTTCATTTGAAAAGGTTAGAATGGGGTACAGTGGCTTGAATCAGGAACTTCCCAGCATATAGTTTGTCTCCCACAAACAGAAGGTGAGGGTAAATAAAGAATATGCACCCAAACCACAGCTTTAGAAAGAGGTCTGTCTCCATAGCAGTGGAAATAAGGAAATTCCTGAATTATTAACAGAAAATTAGATGTCTGTTAGCTGTTACGGAGTAAAGACTAATTGAACCTTGACCCAAAACTCTGGGGGAAAAACTAATCCCACTTAACTTAGACCATAACTCCAAAGCACAAACCACAAACCACATATAAACAGATCAGCAACAGAAAACTCAGACTCAAAAAGGAAACAAAATAGCTATACTAAGATTCTATTAAAATTAGGGAATGAACATAAAAGGCCAAAAACAAAACAGAATAAACAAAAAATAAATGTGGCTACATAGCAGGTAAAATTCTGACCATATCTTGCCAAAAATTTTAAAGTTGTATGGACCTAAGAGCAAGTGTCAAACATAGAGAAACAAGAACTCATGGAATGTATGGAAAGATGAGATACTTATTATTTTATTTTAAGTCTGAAAAATCTATAACAGCTTTTCTTCCTTCCAGGGTTTTTCATGCCATTGGTTTGTGGGATGCTGGCAGTCTCTGGGTCTCTTCCTGAAGTAGTTAACAATATGTTTCAGAAAATTAAAAAATGGTCTTCAGTTTGTTCACTACAATGGCCAGCCATGCCCCCTTGAATAATGAAGAAACACTGTACAGTTCAGAAAGTCTATACACTCCAGGCAGTGAAGTGGTAACTCCCTCTAGCTAAAAGCAATTATGAAAGGCTTATAACTGTATTACTCCATGGCTTTTAATAATATGTCGCAATTTTACACATGTGAAAATGTAAAAAAAGTGCATCTTAAAACTGACAAAATATATTAAAATGAACTGTAAGAACAAAGAAAAGCATCAGTGATATAAATAAATAAAAATAGATTAAAAGAAAAAATGTTATATTTGATAACACATATAAATATAAAAGGCCCAGTTTGGACCTTTTAACAACAGGTACTTCTTTAATAAGGTGATTCTTAAAGATTAGTAATATAAACATGATAATAAAAACATGAGTGAAGGTAGACAAAAAAAAAGGCCAGTAATCAGATATCAACCTTTGTGACTGTTATATCACCAAATGTTGAATTAAGGTCAATGACTGGTAGCTAACATACAATTATAGTGTTTAAGCATATACTTTATACAATGCAATCCTAAGAGATAGAAAAAATAGAAAAGAATCACAGTATTAGTAAAATAACTTTAATTTACCTGAAAAATTAAATAAAAATAAAGAATGCCTAAATAATGTAATTAAATAAGTAAATTAATATTCCTATACTGCTGTCACCTAAAAATATCAAATATACTTTCTTTTAGTATCAATGGAATTAATAGAGATCAATAGCATCTTGGATTGAAAAGGCATACACAATCAGTCCAAGTGGAGCAGAAAGCATTCTCTAAACACACATCGAAAGATGAAATTGATAATAAAAAGTAAGACTTCAATCACTTTGATATTAAAGTATAAAAATATCATCTGTATGAATGAAAGACTTAAATATAAGTCATGACACCATAAAACTCCTAGAGGAGAACATAGGCAGGAAAATCTCAGATATTCCACAAAGCAATATTTTCATCAATATGTCCCCTGGAGCAATGGGCATAAAGGAAAGAATAAACAAATGGGACTACATCACATTAAAAAGCTCCTGCACAGCTAAATAAAAAATCAGCAAAATGAAAAGGGAACCAACCATATAGGAAAACATATTTGTCAATGATACCTCAAACAAGGGTTTGATATCCAAAATATATAAAGAACTCACAGGACTCCACTCCAGGAAGACAAACAATTCAATTAAAAAATAGGCAAAGGACATGAACAGACATTTCTCTAAACAGGATATACAGAGGGTCCGGAGACATATGAAAGGATGCTCAGCATCAGTAGCCATCAGAGAGATGCAAATGAAAACCACAATGAGATACCACTTCACACCTTTCAGAATGGCCATCATAACCAAATCAACAAACAAGTGCTGGACAGGGTGTGGAGAAAAGGGAACCCTAGTGCACTGTTGGTGGAATGCAGACTGGTGCAGCCACTGTGGAAAACAGTATGGAATTTCCTCAGAAAACTAAAAATGGAACTGCCTTTTAGATCCATTCTGGAACTAAAATGGAACTAAAACTAAAAATGGAACTGGCAATCCCATTGGCTATAACTTCCAGTACTAAGTTGAAGAGAAGTGGTGAGAGTGGACATCCTTGTCTTGTTCCTGATCTTAGTGGGAAAGCTTTTAGGTTTTTCCCATTGAGTATGATATTGGCTGTAGGTCTCTAGTATATGGCCTTTATTATGTTGAGGAGTGCTCCCTTAATTCCCACTTTGCTGAGTGTTTTTTATCATAAATGGGTGCTGTACCTTATCAAATGCTTTTTCTGCATCTATTAATGTGATCATGTGGTTTTTCCCATTTCCTTTTGTTTATGTGAAGTATTATGATTATTAATTTGCAAATATTGTACCATCCTTGCAATTGTACCCTGGCTTTTTTTTCTTCATGTTTGCTTGGAATATTTTTTTTCCAGTCCATCACTTTTAGTCTGTGTAGGTCTTTTGTTCTGAGGTGGGTGTCTTCTAGGTACCATATATGTGGGTCATATTTTCTTATCCATTCACCTACCCTATGTCGTTTGATTGGAGTATTTAATCCATTTAAATTTAAGATTGTTATTGATAGGTATTTATTAATTCCCATTTTACTTCCTTCGTACCTATGTTCCTCTCTCACTCTTTTTGTTCCTTTTCTTAAAGCAGTCCCTTCAGCATCTCTTGCAGTTCTGGTTTGGTGGAGGTTATATTCTTTCACCCTTCTTTTTTCTGGGAAACTCATATTTTGCCAAACATTTTAATTGAAAGCCTTGCTGGATAGCACAGTCTTGGTTGCAGGCCTTTGCTTTTCATTACTTGAAATATTCCTTATCATTCCCTTCTGGCTTGGAGCATTTCCATTGAGAAGTCAGCTGCTAGCCTATGAGGGCTCCCTTGTATATTACTTCCTGTTTCTCCCTTGCTGCCTTTAAGATTCTCTGTATCTCTTGGAATTTTGCCATTTTAATTATGAAGTCTTGAAGTGGGCCTCTTTGGATTCTTCTTCTTTGGGACCCGCTCTGCTTCCTGGATTGTGTGACTTTTTATCTCATCATATTCGGGAAGTTTTCCATTTTACTTTTTCAGCCAGGTTTTCTATCTCTTGCTCTTCTTCTCCTTCTGGTATCCTTATTATATGGATACTATTACATTTAAAGGTGTCTTGCAGTTCTATGTACATCTCTTCATTCTTTCTTAGTATTTTTTCCTTTTCTTGCTCTTCCTGAGAGTTGTTTTCTACCTTGTCATCCAGCTCACTGATTTGATCCTGTGCTTCATCTAGCCTGGTTTTGATTCCTTCTACTGTGTTCTTAAATTCATAAATTATATTCTTCATTTCCTCTTGGCCCTTGTTGATAGGTTATATTTCCTTTTACATGTTGATATAGTGTGCAGTGAGTTCACTATAGTTTACCTGTAGTTTTTGGTAATTCTGTGTGAGCTCATTAAGCTTCCTTATAACCATTGTTTTGAGCTCTGATATCTGATATCTGATAGTTGACTTGCCTGTATTTTATTTAGCATTCTTGTTGAGGATTCCTCCTTTCCTTTAGTTTGGGGTTTGTTTCTTTGTCTTCCCATTGCTTGTGAGACTCTACTTGTTAGCGTATGCTTCTCAAATTGTTCTTTTCTTGCTCCCTGAGTTTGTGGTGTAAGCTTCTATTGTAGGTGACCTGTGAGATTCAGTGGTGAAGTCTCCTTGATCTCCTGAACCTGATACTCTTGGGATGCCTTTTTATGTTGGCTCTCTGGATGTAATTGAGTTTTGATTGTTGTTGGGTGGTTCTTTGGTGGGTCCTTCCCTCCAGCTGTTGACTGAGGGTCACTCTGCCCACCACATCTCGTATGCTATTGTGCAGGTGCTGCCAGAAGAGAACCACGTATCGCACTGAAGAAACCCCCATTTGGAAAAATATCTCCCCCTGCAATCTCAGTATCAACACCAAATTAAACAGTATTAAGAAGGATATTAATAGATTAAGACTATTGTAAGAAAGTAGAGAAAGAGTCTATAGTATAAATTCTAGTGACTTAATATGCACAAACTTGCTGAACAAGAAATGTATGTTAAAAAGATATGCAGGAAAGAAAACTAATCATGGAGAAGCCCACAGTGGATTTTGTCTCTGTAGCCTCTGGTATTTAACACTGTTTTTTTCTTTCTGGATCCACCTCAGGTTATGTCAGATGTTGAGCCCATCTCACCTTAGGCAGCCTGCTCTGAGTCTGCCAGGGATCTATTGTATATGGTTGCCTCCTTCAGCTGCTAATCTACTGTCTGCACTTAGCAGTCAGGCATAAACCCCATAGGGCTGGGCAGAATTCCTCATGGTGTTGGGGCTTTTGTTTCCCCTAAGGCTGCTGCTGCTTGGAGGGAAGTCCTCTACCTGAGCACAATGGCTGCTGCTATATGGAGGAAGACTCAGCACCAGGATCCCAGCAGCTACTCTCAGTTCTCTCTTCAAAGCTTCTGTCCCCAGTATCTCTTCAGGTGTCTCTAGCCCACTCTGCTTCTACCTTTGCCAGAGCCCCAATAAAGTGACAGCAAATTAGAATTTGTGCCTTGGCCCTTTAAATGGCTCTTTGTGTCTCTAGCTGTCTGTCTCTGGCAGAGAGCAACTCTGCTGCTTTTGGCCACAGTTTGTAATCTGTGTACTTTTGGGGCTCTGTTGTACTAGGCTGGCGATTGCAGTTTAGGGTTTAGACCCCCTTCTTCTCAGGGGGATCCAGCCAGTCGCTTAATTATCTTTCTGGCTGTGGTAACCCAGCCAGCCCTCTAGAGTCTGCTTACCAGAACTCCTTACCAGACAGGTTGTGCTCAAGCTAATTTATCTGTCTGTCTGAGTTCATAAGGGTTCTCTCTTGCTATTGTTCAGTTGTTTGTTCTGGGTAATTTCTTCACAATTTAGTTGTAAATACAGATTGGTCCTGGGAGGAGGTTATAGTGGCTTCCATTTACTCCTCCATAGACCTAAATTTATATAGAAGAGACTGATGCAACATGCACTTCATGGAAGGAGTATTATTTGCATGTCTGAGGATTATACATTAAGAGACTTTTCAAATACAGCTGTTTTATACCTTCTGAATTTTGAACCATATCATTACCTTAAACACATAATGATTATTAATTTCAGAGGACTCTGCACATTTATCAAAATTGGTTGAATTAGCTACCAAATTTGTTGTTAATCTAATCTCATTTAAAGAGACTTTTCATATTAAATTCAGTGAGGATACTTGTAGTCTTTTCATAGACTGTAAACAAAGAGCACAGCCTAGCACATAAGCTGTGTAGTTTACAGCCAAGTCTGAATATTTATTCCTAGGGAAAGGTCACCTCCCTTCTGTGCTACCACTGCCTAATGATTTTTTTTTTTCTGAATCAAGGACAGAAATATTAAAATTGTATAGAATATCTTCTTGAGTTTTTAAAAATACTTTAAAATTTTATTGTTGTTCAAGTAGATTCTGCCTTTTCCCACCACCGCTCCCTCCCACGCCACTCATCCCTACCTCCCTCCCCTGATCTCACCCTCCCATGGTTTTGTCCATGTGTCCTTTATAGTATTTCTAGCAAATCCTTCACCCTTTCCCCCCAATTATCTCCTCCTATCTCCCCTCTATTACTGTCCCTATGTTCTTACTTTCAATGTCTCTGATTATATGTTGCTTCCTTGTTTGTTTTCTTGATTAGGTTACAGTTAAAGGTAATATCATATGATATTTGTCCCCCACCACCTGGCTTATTTCACTTAGCATAATGCTCTCCAGTTCAATCCTTGCTGTCACAAAGCGTATAAGCTCCTTCTTTCTCTGCTGCATAGAATTTCATTGAGTAAATGTACCATAGTTTTTGATCCACTTGTTTGCTGATAAGCACTTAGGTTGCTTCCAGTTCTTGGATACTATAAATTGTGCTGCTATGAACATTGGGGTGCATAGGTTCTTTTGGATTGGTGTTTCAGAGTTCTTAGGGTATAATCCCAGCAGCAGAATTGATGGGTCAAAAGGAAGTTCCAATTTTAGTTTTCTGAGGAAATTCCATACTGTTTTCCACAGTGGCCTCACCAGTATGCATTCCTACCAACAATGTACTAGGATTCCATTTTCTCTGCACCCTCTCCAACATTTGTTTGTTGATTTGTTTATGATGGCCACTCTGGTTGGTGTGAGATGGTACCTCATTGTGGCTTAAATTTGCATCTCTCTGATGGCAAGTGATGCTGAGTATCTTTTCATATATCTCTGGGCCCTCTGTATATCTTCTTTGGAGAAGTGTCTTTTCAAGTCCTTTGCCCATTTTTTAATTGGGTTATTTGTCTTTCTGGAGTGGAGTCGTGTGAGTTCTTCATATATTTTGGAGATCACACTCTTGTCTGAGGTATCATTGGCAAAAATATATTTCCCATACTGTTACTTCTCTTTTCATTTTAATGTTGTTTTCTTTAGCCATACAGAAGCTTTTTATTTTTATGAGATCCCATTTCTTTATTCTTTCCTTTATGTCCCTTGCTTTAGGGGATATGTCTGTGAGGATGTTGCTGCATGGAATGTCTGAGATTTTCCTGCCAATGTTTTCCTCTAGGACTTTTATGGTGTTACAACTTATATTTATGTCTTTTATCCACCTTGAATTTATTTTTGTGTATTGGGTAAGTTGGTGATCGAGTTTCATTTTATTGCATGTAACTGTCCACATCTCCCAACACCATTTGTTGAAGAGGCTATTTTTGCTCCATTTTATGCTCCTGCCTACTTTGTTAAATATTAATTGACTGTAGAGGCTTGGGTTTATTCTGGGCTCTCTGTTCTGTTCCATTGGTCTATGTGCCTGTTTTTATGCCAGTACCAGGCTGTTTTGATTACAGCGGCCTTGTAATACAGTTTGATATCAGGTATTGCGATCCCTCCTGCTTTGTTCTTCTTTCTCAAAATTGCTGCAGCTATTTGGGGTCATTTATGGTTCCATATAAATTTCTGAAATGTTTGTTCTATATCTGTGATATATGTCATGGGTACTTTAATAGGGATTGCATTGAATCTATAAATTGCTTTGGGTAGTATGGCCATTTTGATGATGTTAATTCTTCCAATCCATGAGCATGGTACATGCTTCCATTTGTTTGTGTCTTCCTTAATTTCTTTCTTCAGTGTGGTGTAGTTATCTAAGTATACCTTGGTTAGGTTTATTCCTAGGTACTTTTGTTTTTCTTGTTGCTATATCAAATGGGATTTTTTTCCTGATTTCTGTTTCTCATGTTTCATTGTTGGTGTACAGGAATGCCTTTGATTTCTGAGTATTGACTCTGTATCCAGCTGTTTTGCCAAATTCATTTATTAGGTCCAGTAATTTTTTGGTGGAGTCTATAGGATTTTGCATGTACACTATCATGTCATCTGCAAACAGTGACAGTTTCATTTCCTCCTTTCCAATTTGGATGCCTTTTATTTCTTTTTCTTGTCTGACTGCTATGGCTAGGACTTCCAATACTATGTTGAATAGGAGTGGTGAGAGAGGGCATCCTTGTCTTGTTCCTGATCTTAGTGGAAAAGCTCTAAGTTTTTGTCCATTGAGTATGATGTTGGCTGTAGGTTTCTCATATGTGGCCTTTATTATGTTGGGGATGCTCCCTCTATTCCCACTTTGCTGAGTGTTTTTATCATGAATGGGGGCTCTACCTTATTAAATGCTTTTTCTGCATCTGTTGATATGATCATGTGATTTTTGTCTTTGCTTTTGTTTATGTTGTGTATTATGTTTATTGATTTGCAAATATTGTACCATCTTTGCATCCCTGGGATGAATCCCACTTGATCATGGTGTATGAATTTTTTTAATGTATTGCTGGATGCAATTTGCTAATACTTTGTTGAAGATTTTAGCATATATGTTCCTCAGCGATATTGGCCTGAAGTTTTCTTTCTTTGTTATGTCTTTATCTGGTTTGGGGAATAGGATGAAGTTGGCTTCATAAAACGAGTCTGGGAGTCTTCCATCTTCTTGAATTTTTTGAAATAATCTGTGGAGGATGGGGGTTATCTCTCCCTTATATGCTGTGTTGTATTCTCCTGTAAAACTGTTTGATTCAGGGCTTTTGTGTGTTGCAAGCGTTCTAATTACTGTTGCAAGTTCATCAGGTGTTATTGGTCTTTTCAGACTTTCTCCTTCGTCCTCCCTGAGTTTTGGAAGGTTATATTTTTCCAGAAATTTGTCCATTTCATCTAGGTTTTCACATTTCTTGGCATATAGTTCTTCATACTAATTTCTTACACTCCTTTGTATTTCAGTGTTATCAGTTGTAGTCTTTCCTCTTTCATTTCTGATTGTGTTTATTTGGGTCCTCTTTCTTTTTTTCTTGATGAGCCTACTTAAGGACTTGTATATTTTGTTTATCTTTTCAAAGAACCATCTCCAGGATTCATTGATCCTTAGAATTGTGCTTTTAGTGTCTATGTCATTTAACTCTGCTCTGATCTTGGTTAATTCCTTCCTTGTACTTGCTCTGGGTTTTCTTTGTTGTTGTTCTTTGAGTTCTTGTAGGCATAGGGTTAGGTTGTTTGTTTGAAATGTTTTTATTCTTTTTAGGTAGGCCTGTATCGCTATGAACTTCCCTCTCAGGACTTCCTTTGCTGTGTCCCATAGGTTTTGGATTGTTTTGAGTTCATTTTCATTTTTTTCCAGAAACTTTTTGATTTCTTCCCTAATCTCATTCTTCACGCATTCATTGCTTAATAGCATGCTATTCAATCTCCATTATTTTGAATGTTTTGGATTTTTTCATTTGGGGTTGGTTTCTAGTTTCAGTCCCTTGTGGTCAGAGAAAATGCTTGATATGATTTCAATTTTCTTGAACTTGTTGAGGCTTCCTTTGTGTCCTATCACATTGTCTATCTTTGAAAATGTTCCATGTGCATTTGCAAAGAATGTGTATTTTGCTTCTTTGGGATGAAAGACTATATATATCAGTTAAGTCCATTTCATCTAGGACACTGTTCAATGCCACAATATCTTTGTATATATTTTGTTTGGAGGATCTTTCCATCTTTGCTAGTGGGGTGTTAAAATCCCCTAGTATAATTGTGTTGCTGTCAGTATCTTTCTTGAAGTTCTCCAAGATTTTCTTTATGTATTTGGGTGCTCCTATGTTGGGAGAATATATATTTACAATGTTTATGTCTTCTTGGTGGATTCTTCCTTTGAGTATTATGAAGTGACCTTCTGGGTCTCTCTTTATGGCCCTTTTCTTGAAGTCTATTTTGTCTTATATGAGTATTTCTTTTTTTTTTCCTGTCCGTTTGCTTGGTAAATTTGATTCCAGCCCTTCACTTTCAGTCTGTGTAGGTCTTCTGTCCTGAGATGGGTCTCTTGTGGGAAGCATATGTGTGGGTCATGCTTTCTTATCCATTCAGCTATTCTATGTGTTTAATTGGAGCATTTAATCCATTTATATGTAAGATTATTATTGATAGGTACTTATTCATTGCCATTTTTTTGTACCGGTGTCCCTCTCTCTCTCTCTCTTTTCCTTACTTTCCTTACAACAGCCCCTTTAGCATCTTTTGCAGAGCTGGTTTCGTCGAAGTGTATTCTTTTAGACTTCTTCTATCTGGGGAACTCTTTTTTTTTTTTTTAATTTATTTATTGTTATTTAATTACAGTTGTATGCCTTTTCCCCCATCCCTTCACCCCACCCCAGGTTAACCCACTTCCCTCCCCCCTCTCCACCCTCCCCCTTGGATTTGTTCATGTGTTCTTTATAGTAGTTCCTGTAATCCCCTCTACCCACTGTCCCCGCCCCCACCCCCCACCCCCGCCCTTGCTATTGTTATATTGTTCTTAACTTCAATGTCTCTGGTTATATTTTGTTTGCTTTTTCCTTCTATTGCTTATGTTCCAGTTAAAGGTGAGATCATATGGTATTTGTCCCTCACTTCCTGGCTTATTTCACTTAGCATAATGCTCTCCAGTTTCATCCATGCTGTTGCAAAGGGTATAAGCTCCTTCTTTCTCTCTGCTGCGTAGAATTCCATTGTGTAAATATACCATAGTTTTTGGATCCACTCGTTTGCTGATGGGCACTTCGGTTGCTTCCAGTATTTGGCTATTGTAAATTGTGCTGCTATGAACAGAATAGAGAGCCCAGAAATAAACTCAAATCTATACGATCAATTAATATTTGACAAATGGGGAACTCTTTATTTGGCCTTCTATCTTGATTGAGAGCCTTGCTGTGTAAAGTATTCTTGGTTGCAGGACTCTGGTTCTCGTTACTTGGAGTATTTTTTGCCATTCTCTTCTGGCCTGGAGCGCTTCCATTGAGAACTCAGTTGCTAACCTTATTGGGGTTCCCTTGTATGTTCCTTCATGTTTCTTCCTTGCTGCATTTAAGATCCTGTCTTTGTCTTGGAACTTTGCCATTTTAATTATGATGTGTCTTGCAGTGGGCCTCTTTGGGTTCCTCTTGCTTGGGACTCTCTGTGTTTCCTGGATTTGGGTGACTTTTTCTCTCATCAGATTAGGTAAATTTTCCATCATTACTTTTTCAAACATGTTTTCTTTCCCTTGCTCTTCTTCTTCTCCTTCTGATATCCCTATTATATGGATATTATTACATTTCATGTTTCTTGCATTTCCCTTAATCCCTCTTTTCCTTTTCTAGCTCATTCTGGGTGGTTTCTTTTTCTACTTTGTCCTCCAGCTCGCTGATCTGATCCTCTTCTTCATCAAGCCTACTTTTGATTCCTTCTATTGTGTTCTTTAGTTCAGAAATTGTATTCTTCATTTCCTCTTGGCCCTTGTTGATAGTTTGTATTTCCTTTTTCATGTTGATGTAGTTTGCAGTGAGTTCATTGTAATTTCCCTGTAGTTTTTGGTAATTCTGTTGAGCTCCTTAAGCTTCCTTATTACCAATTCTTTGAACTCAATACCTGATAGCTGACTTGCCTCTATTTCATTTAGCATTCTTTCTGAGGCTTCCTCTTTTCCTTTCATTTGGGGATTGTTTTTTTTTGTCTTCCCATTGTTTGTGAGCCTTTTCTTTTATCTTCTGCTTCTTAAGTTGCTGTTTTCTGACCCCCTGGATTTATGGTATAAAGTTCTGCGGTAGAATACCTTTGAGATTCAGTGGTATAGTATCCTTGATCTCCCGATCTTCCTGATCTTGGGCTGTGGTTTATGTTGGCTCTGTGTATGCCTTTGGTTTTTGTTTCTTGTGGAGATATTTTCTGGTAGGTCTTTCCCACTAGCTGGTTATCTGAGGGTCAGTCTGTCTCCCACCTCTTGTTTTCTGTTGTGTTGGTTTGGGCAGGCTGGTTTTTACATGTGTACAAGGTTTTGAGGCTTTTCTCTTGCTCTTGTTCAGTTGTTTGTTCTGAATAATTTCTCCACTATTTACTTGTATTTCCAGATAGGTCCTGGGTTGAGTTAGTGTGACGTCCACTCCCCCCTTCACCTTCTCTTGTTCTTAACTGTTGGTGTTGCCTTTGTTGATGGGTTTCCTCTTCCAGTAGGTATCCTGGTTCTACCTACTCTTTTTTTTTTATGGTAGGTTGGTGGGGGAAGGTGAAATGGTTTAAGACAGCAGGAGTGTATTATATGATATTTAAAGTACCAGCCCTTAGAAAAAAGATAGGGGATCCTTTGGATATATATATATAGTGTTAAACTTGATAATTCACCCACCTAGCCACTTTTTAGAAAGGGTGGAAAGAAGATAAGACTCTTGTTGTGTGGGAGCGGGGAGGGTTGTAAGTTGGATCTAGATAGCTGTGAGCTTGTAGGAGTTCAGATTATGAGGTAAAGTGAGAGTGAAGGGTAGAAAATAGGTGTAATGTGTGAGAGAATAGAGTTAACCACACCAGTAATAAAGTTCAGGAAACTATGAAGTGGGCTGGGATCTGGGAGAAGTTCTGTGTAGTATTTACAGATGTATGAAACAGCTATTATTTACAATACTACTGGAGCAACGGTCATATGACAGAATCTATGTGATCTGGATAACTAGAATAGAGAGTATAGGTCCTAGAGTAGTGTGCTAATGGAACCCAAGTGAAGTGAAAGACAGTTAATTAACAATACACTGTGGAAGAGAGAACAAGGGGAAACCAGTCAAACAATGCAAATTAACCAGTCAAGCAAAGAAGACTAAACAGAAAGAAGAGAGATATAAAAATACTAATAAAATGAGTGACATATGAATAATAAAAAAATAATACAAATATACAATATCTTGCAAGTTCTCTTTAGTAGCAAGGTGAAATTTGTTTCACTGTCTCAGATGTTGGGTTGCCCCCTCTTTGGTTCCAACTTTGGTCTTTTCAGAGTTTCAGGTTTTAATGTCTCACTTGTGGGGATTTAAAAAAAAAAGATGGAAGAAAAGATACAAAGGGAGAGAAAGGAGTAGAACAAGAAAGAAGGAAAGAGAGTAAGAAGGTGTTAAAAGAAAGAAAAAATAATAAAAAAATAATAAAGAATTACTTAAAAAATAAAAATAAAAATAAACAACCAAAATCAAGCCTGCTGTCTTCAAACTGGCCAAGCCAGTTTTGCTGGTCTTTTTGGCTGTAGCCAACTCAGGCAACCTAACCCAGCTCTTCTCTGACCCAAGCAGCACTTGGGCAGCCTCTGGCCCAGCTCTCCAGTGGCACCCAGACCCACAGGTTCAGGCACTTACTCTCCTCCGGGCTATCGGTGTGTGTGCAGGGCCTTCCTTGATTCGCACTCTCCCTGGTGCCTGTGGTCTGAGGTCTCTCCAGTACCACTCTCCCCAGTCAGTGCCTGTGGTCTTGGGTCCACCCAAGGTGTCACCCTTTCTTCTGTTTGTATGGGCTCTCTTTTTGTAGTTTGGTTTTTACCTTTTGGTAGTACCTTTGTTGGTGGTTTCACCTCCTCCTGCAGGTATACTGATGTTCGCAGCTCCCACCTATTCTTGTATGTGATCAGTGGCATGATGTAGGCAAAATGGATTAAGACAGCAGGAGAGTATTTTATGGGATTTAAAGTACCAGCAAGTAGATAAGAGGTAGGATATTCTTTGGATAAGTATAGCATTAACTGTGATATTTCACCCAACTAGCCACTTTTTATAAAAGGTGAAAGAGAGCTAAGACTCTTGTTAGACTCTTGTTAGGGAGGAGGATTGTGAGCTGAAACCAGAAAACAGAGCACTTGTGCAAGGTTAGATGATGAGATATAGTGAGATTAAAGGATACAAATTAGGTGTAGTGTGCAAGAGAATAGTCAACCACAACAATAATAAAGCTCAGTAATATAGTGAAGTGGGCTAAGATCAGGGAGGGTTACTGTGTAGTATGTACAATTGTATGGAACAACAATTATTTATAATAGTACTGGAATAGTAAAAAGGTGACAAGAAATATATGATTTGGATAACCAGAATAGAAAGTACATGACCAAGTGTAGTGTGTTATTGGAACATGAGTGAAGTGAAAGAAGGAAAATTAAAATACAATAAAGAGAGAATAAGGAAAACCAGTCAAACAATGCAATTAAACAGAGAAATAAAACAAAGAAAACTAAACATAAGGAAGAGAAATAAATATACTAACAAAATAAAAGAAGTAAAAATAATGAAAAAGTAATAATAATACACATAAACAATAAAATGCCAGTTCTAAGGGATAGCAAAGTGACATTTGTCTCTTGACCTGAAGAGTATTCAGCTCAGGGTCCAACATGGTCCAACTCTTCTCCCTTCTCTACATGTTGCCTGGCACCCCAGTGTCTCTGGTAATGACCTAGCTGGCATCCACATTCCCAGGGGATGTATACCTCCTCTATGTGTCTCCCACTTTGTCTCTATTTTCCTTGTGGATGTACTTATTTTTTATTTCAGCATGTTCAAATGTCCATTCTCATTCTGCACCTTAAATTTAATCACTCAAACTCAATATCTCTCAACAATTTGAAATTTAAGAGACTACTCTTTTTACATCAAGAATATGTCTCTATCTTTATTTTGAATAGCAAAACATAGACACAGATAAGGGTCTCCCTGTTTTAGTAAAAAAAAATATAATATACTGAACCCTTGTTATATAGAACATAATTAGAAATTAGTGGAGAACATTTTTGTATGTGAGTGATCATTTGCTTAGCAAGAGTTTGATTATGGATCTGTTTAATTTTGATAGCACATGTTAATTAAAATTTAATAGCACTTCATTTAATTAGGCTAGGTATTCTCAAAAACACCCCAAAGCTAGATTTTATGCTTTATAGAAGCAACAATACACACTTTCTATACAACATAATGATCCCATGCTAAATGGAATATAGTGAGAACAGTAGGGATAAAGCACACATAAATCAACACCAAATATTATTTTATGATATTTTAGCTACACATAATCCATAGCTCCTAAATTAACTCATCTTTCACCAAACAAGATACAGCTCTGAGAGTGAAAACTGTTTTAGATGATGCCTGAGGCAAAACAAAGATGAATACAATAGCCACTGAGCTCAAAGATATTAATTTCATTGGATTAAACAAAAGGAAATTCATGATTTCACTTTAAAGTTTCCAAACTAGATGGTCAGAGACTCTGTAATGCTGCAGCTGAATTTGGGTTTTTACCATCTTGCTGCCCTATTATCCTGAACTAATCTCTTTTTTCATGATGTCACAATGGCTGCCTTAGTTCCGGCGCCATGTGTCAAGGTCAAGTGCAAGAGGGGAGTACAGACTAGACTTGTTTCTTCAGTAATGAGGAACTATTTCCAGAAGCCCTCAATGTATTTCCCATCACAACATATTGGTCAGCATTGTACCACAGCCTGTTTCTAAATTCATAGCCAGCAAAATGAGTGGCTTTGCCCTTGCTG
This sequence comes from Desmodus rotundus, assembly GCF_022682495.2. Taxonomy (NCBI): domain Eukaryota; kingdom Metazoa; phylum Chordata; class Mammalia; order Chiroptera; family Phyllostomidae; genus Desmodus; species Desmodus rotundus. Next base: position 63,617,210 of record NC_071394.1, read on the forward strand.
CCTCCCTGACCCTGTAAGCAGTGTCTCCATTGGACAAAATCAGGCCTTGCTAACAAGGAAGAAAGGGAATGGGGGTCAGTTTTATTGAGGCAACTATTACTACCTGCTACTTATTTTCATAAATCTATTGATTTAATTTATTATATCTGCTATTTTTTAGGAGAGAAGCAGCATGATCAGAGCTGTCTGGTCCTGGCAAATGAAATGTGATTTGGCAGGTTGGAAAAGCCCAATCTTAGGTTTCGTGGACACAAGCTATTTATGTGTTTTTTTCTACTTTCCTTCCTCTTCATTCTTCTTTTGTTCTTTATAATATTATTTCCCTCCATGTAAACTTTAGTCTTCTATTGTTATTTCTTTTATTGACAATTGAAATAACTATAAAATATGTTTCCCTTAACTTACCATTACCCTTGCAATAGAGTTGGCTGAATCATTTGTGTAGCCTGGTACAAAATGAAGATGTAAGCCTGGTTTTCAAAAATGACTAAAACTTTAATATGGCTATAACAGAGCAATAAACCAAGAAAGTGGCCCTGTGAAATGTCACAGACCACATACCCATGAAGCTGGACCAGTTTGCTTTCCAGTTTGTCCTCTATTCTGTCCCCAAAGAGATCTTTCCTATAGCTTTAGGCTGAGGACTGACATCCCAAATGTGAGCTAAATGTTAAAAATCAAATTATTCCTTTGCATCTACAACATATTAGTCATCTTAAGGATTCTGTTTTCCAGCCATTGTATTTTTTTCACTGCCCTGCTCATTACATGAAACAGTCCATTTGCACATGCCTGCTCTTCCTGCCGTGTTTATCTTTCAATTTTTTTTTATATTGAGTTGCATGAGTTCTTTATATATTTTGGATATGACCCCCTTACCAGATACATCATTTGAAAATATATTCTCCGATTTGGTAGGTGGCCTTTTCATTTTGTTGACGCTTTCCTTCTCTATGCTAAAGCTCTTTAGTTTGATGAAGTCTAATTTGTTTATTTTTACTTTTGTTGCTATAGCCTGAGATGACACATCCAAAAATATTCCTAGTATGACTCCTCAGGCAGGAGCAACAAATCCCGGTTGTCTTTGTAACTTCCCATTCTTATAATCATAACCAGGAGATAGGTCTTTTACAAATTTAGATCTTTTCCAAATGCAAGTAAAATTTTTTATTAACAATTTTTGAGTCATTTGTGTACAGAAAAATCTTAGAAAAAGATGAAGCTATTTTAATTGAAGTATGACATTTTTATTCTTTTATTGCTTAAATATATTACAATTTATTTTGTTAAATATTCAAAGAAAATGTATCTTTTGAACTCTATTAGTTATAAAATAATTTTGAAAGATACAAATTTTAAAGGAAATTTGTGAAAATGGAATTCAGATATGTCACTAGTTTTGTTCTCTTTCTTGTTCTACAACTGGTTTTAAACATGTACAATTCTTTCATTATTCTTAAAATACATAAATGGTGTCTGTGTATATGTCCTTAAAATATTTTCATTTTTAAATATATGCTGGATAAATGCTTTTTACACTTTTGAGTTCCAATGTTTGTAGTTGAAATTCCAAATTTCTATAGTAGTATTAATTTTATAGGAAAGCACACATATCTATCCAAGTCAGAGTAATATCAGATTCAGATTTACCATCTTTGCTTAGGTTTTTCATGAAGCACATAATAGCAACTGTTGACCTGGGTTATATAATCAAGAGTAATATAAAATGCAGGTAGGTGATACCCATTCTAAGCTTGATGTTTTCCTTATTCATTTGGTTAGTCATTTTCCTCCCTCCTTTCTCTCTTTATTTGTGTATATGTACATATACATTGTGTGTATATGTATATATGCATATATAATATATACACATACATATACATGTATATCTATGTATATACAAACATACACACATGGAAAAATACCTAGGCCCACCCTTTATTTCACTCCATATACAATTTTAGGTTTGTGTACATGTGTTTCTTGTATGTTGTCTACCTAATACAATCAAATGCAAATACTAAATATACAGAATGTAATTCATATTAGTGGTTGCTTTAGAAGTTAAAATGAGATGGAGTTATTTATTTTCATTCAGCAAATGGTTACTCAGTATGTGCTGTGTATAGGAACACAATAGCCTTGTTCCTATGTGTAGGTAAAGGCTGCTCCCAATGTCTTTCTGCATTCTGTACTCCGTTTTTTGTTTGACTCTGATAAACTAGAGTTAGAAAACTAAAACAAGTTTTTAGACTTTTTACGATCCCAGCTAATATTAATAGGATGCTTCCATTTCTTTCCACAATGCTTCTGATTATTGGCTGACTTAGGAACTTCCAGAAATGAAAGAAAAGCTTGTGCCTTTGACTTTGTAATGAAACTAATTCTTACTTAGGTCTGCTGACTTACCACGACACAATTCTTCAACTTCTTTTCATTTTTTGAGATACTCAAAATATCTACATTACCTAATGGAAAGTCATTGGTTATGGAAGACTATCATTACAAAATGATGGAAAGCTTTTTCTTGGTTGTAATAGAAGATGAGAAGAAAGACAATTGTAGAAAACAGAGAGAGGGAAAGAAGAGATCTAAGAGCAGAAATGGGACTTGAGGTTTTAGCTCCAGCAGTTATTGATCTTGGAAGGCCTCATCAATGCTCTTACAATAGAATATCAGTGGCTTTTCCTGGACACATCAGAGGGATGATGTTTCAGGGCAAACTGCTTGGCTGAACTATGGAGACTGGTGAGTGATGAGAGGCTCATCTCAGACCTGCTGACCTGCACAGAAGCCACTGGTGCTGGGGACTGGGTAAAAAATACAAACATGGTTATTTGGACAACTCTGGAGGCTGTGGGCTAGTGAGATTTTGCTAAACACCTGAGGGAACAGTCTTAGGGAACAGCTCCATATTTGCATGGCCTTTACCTCCTGAGGAACTGTGCAGGATTCTCTCAAGGTTCTGGAAGGCAAAAAAGAGTAAACCTCATAGAACATGTCCAATGTTCTACATCACAAAGGCCTGCTCTCAGGAGACAACCCTCACCAGAGGCTTGTCCCGTGCAATAAGAGACTTCTCCCTCTATTGCCCCTCTGGTCTTCCTGTATCACCTGAGTGGAGAGAGTTAGACATTCCTGTGAAGGTCACAGCCTGGGGACATTAAGGACACTAAGAGACCAGGACATAATGATGAGATCTTAGAACTCTTCTGCTTCCACTCCACACCTTACCACCAAAGTATTCCAGTATAGCAATATAATATGATATATGATATGATATGACATGATATGATATAATATGATATATAAAGGAGAAAATATTCTATACAGTGTGGGGGAAAATAGTTTTACAGTTGTGAGTACATGAAACATAGTTCATTCTTGTATTATTATTTATTAATTATTGTGTTTTATATGAACAGCTGTAAGCCTGCTTTTTTCCTACCTTATATACAGTAACTGAAAGGGAAAGTTATTCCATGCTCAGAAGAAAGCTAAAATAGCTATGTTCAGACAAAGCAGACATCAGAGTAAGGAAAATTATCAGGGTAAACTGATAATTATACTGCCCAATGACAAAAGAATCAACTATATAAGAAGATGTGACAATCCAAATCTTGTTTTCCCCTGACAACAGAACATCAAAATAGGTAACATAAAACCTGATAGAACCAAAAGGAAAAATAGACAAACTCACTGTTATAGTTCAAGTCTTCACACCCTTCTTCCAGGAATGGACAGGCCAGACAGAAAGAGACATAGTAAAGATTCAGCTGATATGAGTTGCCCTCATTCAACTTGATTTAATTAACATTTAAAAATATGCTATATCTCTGCACTCTCTATTCTGTTCCATTGGTTGATGTGTGTTCAATTCCATTGATGGGATTATACCCTAAGAACACTGAAGCACCAATCCAAAAGAACCTATGCACCCCAGTGTTCATAGCAGCACAATTTACAATAGACAAGTGCTGGAAGAAACCTAAGTGCCCATCAGTAAATGAATGGATCAAAAAACTATGGGACATTTACACAATGGAATACCACACAGCAGAAAGAAAGAGGTAGCTCCACCCTTCGCCACAGCATGGATAGATCCGGAGAGCATTATGCCAAGTGAAATAAGCCAGGTGGTACAAGACAAATACCATATGATCTCACTCATAAGTGGAACCTAATCAACAAAACAAACAAGCAAGCAAAATATAACCAGAGTCACTGAAATTAAGAACAAACTGACAGTAACCAGAAGGGAGGTGGGAGGGGATAATGGGGGGGAAAGTGGAAGGGTTTTCAGGAACATGTATAAAGGACACATGGACAAAACCAAAGAGGGGTAGGATCAAGGGTGGGAAGTGGGGATGGCTGTGGTTGGGGGGAGTGGAGGGGGAAAAATGGAGACAACTGTACTTGAACAATTAAAAAAAAGAAAAACACTCTATAACACAACAGCAGAATACACCCTCTTCTCAAGCTCACATGAAGCATTCTCCACAACAGATCACATTCTGGGCCGCAAATGGGACAGGAACAAAGTGTAGAAAGAAAAAAGGGTAGAGGAAGAAGTTTGCCTGGGAATAATTTAAGGAGGAAGAAAAATTATAGGCAAGAGATAAGAAAAGAAAGAAGAAAGGTAGAAGAGAAAAATAAATAATAGCTACCCCATACTGAGATTTTCCTGTAAATTCACAGGTTATGTGCTGAGCTCATTGCATACATTATCTCATTTAATTCTCACACACTCTTACCTGGGTTTTCATCATCACTTGTAGATGAAAAAAATTGAGATTCAAAGAAATTTGGTCCTTTGTAGATTATAGAGCCAAGATGTAAACCAAACACCCTACTTTACCCAAGACTTGAATTTGCTGATTTTGAAAATACAAGGTTAAAGCTACTGTTATGCAGTTGGGCTGGAGGCTGAAAGCTTCAATTGATTCATCCATCAGTATGTGTTGTGGGGTATTAAGTGCCTGGTAATGTATTCACACTTCTCCAGATCATTCCCTAGTAGTTTCCAGCCTTCCTGACTCCACCTGACCCTCTTGTCTATCAGATTTTCCTCCCCTCTCTTATAAATCTCATTTTCCTTTGCAGATTAACTTAGTGCTGCAGGCACTTCCCATGAAGTAGCCCACATCCATCACTTCCTACTGTTTAAGTTAGAGAAAAGGCTTTTTGTAATAAAATTGGTGATTTTGCAAATGGAAGTTATGAGTTCCAATGATTTTCGGGTAATGGGTCCAAGACTGAGGTGCAAGCTAGATAGAGGAGATGGTTAAAATAAAAAAGTCTATTTCCCTCTAAATTGTGATATACTATTTCTCAAATCAAAGATACACATTGTGTGATTGTTAAGGGAAAGGACCATAATATTCATCTTTTTTTCCTCCAATTTGAGATTTTGTAAATAGTTGTTTCAATAAAGTTAAGATGAATTGTAACACTTCACAATCATTTAAAATAGTAACATATTCCTCCAGTTTTAGGAAACCTCATAAATATATTATAAAATATTGCATACAAAATTAGATATAGTTATACAAAGGAATGTGGCACATTCTTCATACAACATAAATTTTTCCTAAATCTAACTAGCTATAAAAAGCATACCCTTGTTCATGTGCTTTTAAATTGAAAACAGTTTGTTAGAAGATTTTAGACAATGTAGGATTCTGGGAAGAGGCTGTTCTTGGGACTTTGAATAATGTTTTCTTTTAATATCAATATATGTCTGTTAACAAACAAAAAGTTATTCCATTTCTTGGCTTCAGCTGATCTCATTTTTAAAAATAAGTCATTTTTTTCTTATTTGCAATTCAAAACACAGTGTTACATTGGTAAGCCAGCATGATAGTATGTAAAGGCACTTAAAATGAAGCTTGAAATTAAATATCTTGAAATAAACCAAATGAGGAAAATTGTGGACTGCCTGTATGACCCACACATACTAAATTCCTGAGACTCACTAAGAAAGGAAGTATCTCTTATCTTTTGATTTCCATCATTCATCATCAAAGAAGTGTTTTGTCAGTTAAAATGTTAACTGTGCCATGTAACAACAGATGAGTACTGCAGGATGACTCAGTGTACTGATTATTCCTGTAATCACAGGGTTGGAATGCTAGAATTTGGTAAAAGAGATGGGAGTGTCACTACAGCAGTTGTGTGGTCATCTTTTTAGATTTTTTTAACTTTTATTTTTTTATTATTATTAATGTATGATTACAGTTGTCTCCATTTGACTACTACCACATTCCCTCGCCCTACCCACCCCCACATCCCACCCTCAATCCTACCTACCTTTGGTTTTGTCCATGGGTCCTTTATACATGTTCATTAATGACCATTCCCCTTATTTCCTGTTATTTCCCTCCCCACTCCCATCTGCTTACTGTCAGTTTATACTTAATTTCAATGTCTCTGGTTACATTTTGCTTGGTTGTTTGTTTTGTTAATTGGGTTCCACTTATATGTGAGATCATATGGTATTTGTCTTTCACTGCCTGGCTTACTTTACTCAGCATAAGGCTCTCCAGTTCCATGCATGCTGTTGCAAATGGTAGGAGCTCCCTCTTTCTTTCTGCTGTGTAGTATTCCATTGTGTAAATATCCCACAGTTTTTTGATCCATTCATTGACTGGTGGGCACCTAGGGTGCTTCCAGAACTTGGCTATTGTAAAATGTGCTGTTATGAATGTTGGGGTGCATAGGTTCTATTGAATTAGTATTTCAGGATTCTTAGAGTATAAAATCAGCAGTAGAATTGCTGGGTCAAGAGGCAATTACATTTTTACTTTTTTGAGGAAGTTCCATATTGTTTTCCACAGTGACTTCACTAGTCTGCATTCCCACCAGCAATGTACTAGGGTTCCCTTTCTCCACAACCTCACCAGTACTTTTTGTTTGTTGATTTGTTTATGATGGCCATTCTGACCTGTGTGAAGTGGTATCTCCTGTGGTTTAAATTTGCATCTGTGGTGGCTAGTGATGCTGAGCATCCTTTCATATGTCTCCCAGCCCTTTGTATGTCCTCCTTGAAGAAATGTCTGTTCAAGTCCTTTGCTCATTTTTTAATTGGATTGTTTGTCTTCCTGGAGTGGAGTCATGTGAGTTCTTTATATATTTTAGTGATCAAACTCTTGTCCAAGATATCATTGGCAAATATATTTTCCTATATGGTTGATTCCCTTTTTGTTTTGCTGGTGTTTTCTTTAACCATGCAGAAGCATTTATTTGATAAAGTCCCATTGGTTTATTTTTTCCTTTATGTCCCTTGCTCTAGAGGACATATTGGCGAAAATATTGCTGCATGGAAAACCTGAGATTTTCCTGCCCATGTTCATCTCTAGGACTTTTATTATAAGATGACTGATATTTAAGTATTGTATCTGTCTTCAGTTTATTTTTGTGTATGGTGTAATTTGGTAGACAGTTTCATTTTTTTGCATGTAGCTCACCAGATCTCACAACAGGATTTGCTGAAGAGGCTATTTTTCCTCAGTTTTATGCTTCTGACCCCTTTTTTCAAATATTAATTGACCATAGAGACATAGGTTTATTTCTGGGCTCTCTATTCTGTTCCTACGATCTATGTGTCTGTGCTTATGCCAGTATCAGACTATTTTGATAACTGTGTAATCTAGTTTGTAATATACTTTGATGCCAGGTATGGTGATCCTTCCTACTTTTTCTTCTTTCTCAAAATTGCTACAGCTAATTGGAGTTATATATGGTTCCATATAATTTTTTGAAATATTTGTTCTATATCTATCAATGATGTTATTGGTATTTTAATAGGAACTGTGCTGAATCTATAAATTTCTTTAGTAGTATGTACATTTTGATGATGTTAATTCTTCCAATCCATGAGCATGGTATAAGCTTCCATTTGTTTGTGTCTTCCTTAATTTCTTTCTTCAGTGTTGTGTAGTTTTCTGAGTACAGGTCTTTTACCTCCTTGGTTAGGTTTATTCCTAGGTACTTTACTTTTCTTGTTGGTATATCAAATGGGATTTTTTTTCCTGATTTCTGTTTCTCATGTTTCATTGTTGGTGTACAAGAATGCCTTCAATTTCTGAATATTGCCTTTGTATCCTGCTGTTTTGCCAGATTCACTTATTAGGTGGAGTAGTTTTTTGGTAAAGTCTGTAGGGTTTTCTATGTACACTATGATGTCATCTGCAAACAATGACAGTTTTGTTTCTTCTTTTCCAATTTGGATGTCTTTTATTTATTTTCCTTGCTGATTGCTATGGCTAGAACTTGCAATACTATATTGAAGAGAACTGGTGAAAGATGACATCTTTGTCTTGTGTCTGATCTTAGTGGGAAAGCTTTTAGTTTTTGAGTATGACGTTTTTTGTCAGTTTTTCATATATGGCCTTTATTATGTTGAGGTATGCTCCCCCTACTCTGACTTTGGTGAGTGTTTTAATCATAAACAGATGCTGTACCTTATCAAATGCTTTCCCCCATCTATTGATATAATCATGTGATTTTTATCTTTTCTTTTGCTTATGTGATGTATCATGTTTGTTGACAGTGAATATTATATCATCTTTGCATTCCTGGGGTGAATCCCACTGGAAATTGGAATATGACCTTTCTGATGTATTGCTGGATGCTCTTACCAGTACTTTGTTGAGAATTTTAGTGTTTATGTTCATCAGCGATATTGGCCTGTACTTTTCTTTCTTTCTTGTGTCTTTGTCCAGTTTAGGCATTAGGGTGATGCTAGCCTCAAAAAAGAGTTTGGGAGTTTTCCCTTTTCTTGGACTTTTTGAGTAGTCTGAAAAGTATAGGGGTTAGCTCTCCCTTAAATGTTTTGTAAAATTCTCCTTTGAAACCTTCTGGTCCAGGGTTTTCTGTGTTGGAAGTTTTTTGATTACTGTTTCAGTTTTTCAGCTGTTATTGGTCTGTTCAGGCTTTCTCCTTTTTCGTTCAGGTTTGGAAGATTATATTTTTCTAGAAATTTGTCCATTTCACCTAGGTTTTCAAATTTCTTGGCATACAGTTCTTCATAGTAATTTCTTACAATCCTTTGTATTTCTGAGGTATCAGTTGTAATCTCTCCTCTTTCATTTCTGATTGTGTTTATTTGGATCCTCTCTCTTTTTTTCTTGATGAGCCTGCTTAAAGTCTTGTCGATTTTGTTTATCTTTTCAAAGAACCAGCTCCTGTATTTATTGATCATTGGAATTCTTCTTTTATCCTCTATGTTGTTTAATTCTGCTCTGATCTTGGTTATTTCATTCCTTTTACTTTCTCTGGACTTTGTTGTTGTTCCTCCAGTTCTTGTAGATGTAGGGTTAGGTTGTTTATTTCAAATGTTTCTATCTTTTTTAGGTAGGCCTGCATTGCTATGACTTTACTCTCAGCACTGCCTTTGCTGTGTCCTATAAGTTTTGATCTGTTGTGTGTTCAGTTTCACCTGTCTCAAGAAACTTTTTGATTTCTCTTTGTTCTCATTTTTAACCCATTAATTATTTAATAGCATGCTATTCAATTTCCATGAATTTGAGTGTTTTTTCAGGCTTTTTTGTTTTGTTTTGTTTTGAGGTTGTTTTCTGGTTTCAGACCCTTGTGGTCTGAGAAGATACTTGATATAATTTGAATTTTCTTAAATTTATTGAGGGTTGTTTTGAGTCCTATCATGTGGTCTATCTTTGAAATTGTTCCATGTGCATTTGAAAAGAATGTGTACTTTGCTTCTTTAGGATGAAAGGTTTCACATATATCAATTAAGTCCATATCACCTATGGCATTGTTCAATGATGCAATATCCTTGTTGATATTTTGTTTGGAAGATCTATCCATTTTTGACATCGGGATATTAAAATCCCTTATAAGTGTGTTGCTGTCTATATCTTCCTTAAAATCCTCCAAGAGTTTCCTTACATTTTGGGGTACTCCTATGTTGGGTGCATATATGTTTGTAATTTTTATGTCTTCTTGATGGATTGTTTCTTGTGTATTATGAAGTATCCTTCTGGGTCTCTTTTTATGGCTTCCATTTTGAAGTCTATTTTGTCTGATATGAGTACTGCTATCCTGGCTTTTTTTTTTTTTTTTTTCCATCTGTTTGCTTGGAAAATTTGTTTCCAGCCCTTCACTTTCAGTCTGTGTAGGTCTTTTGTGCTGAGGTAGGTCTCTTGTAGGCAGCATATGTGTGGGTCATGCTTTCTTATCCATTCAGCTCCCCTATGTCTTTTGATTGGAGCATTTAATCCATTAACATTTAAGGTTATTACTCTTAGGTTATTACTTATTCATTGCCATTTTCCTCCCTTTGCACCTTTGTTCTTTTCCCTCCAACTGTTTTTCTTCCTCTTCTTAAAGCAGTCCCTTTAGCATTTCTTGCATTACTAGTTTAGTGGAAGTGTATTCTTTCAGCCTTCTTTTGTCTGGGAAACTCCTTATTTTGCCTTCCATTTAATTGAGAGCCTTGCTGGGTAGTATAATCTTGCTTGCAGGCCTTTGCTTTTCATTCTTTGGAATATTTCTTGCCATTCCCTTCTGGCTTGTAATGTTTCTGTTGAGAACTCAGCTGCTATCCTTATCAGGGCTCCCTTGTATGTTACTTTCTGTTTCTCCTTTGCTGCCTTTAAGATTCTCTCTTTGTCTTGAAATTTTGCCATTTTCAGTATGATATGTCTTGCAGTGTTTCTCTTTGGGTCCTTATTCTTTGGGACCCTCTGTGCTTCCTGTACTTGTGCGACTTTTTCTCTCATCATATTAAGGAAGTTTTCAATCATTAATTTTTAAAACAGTTTTTATATTCCTTTGTCCTCTTCTTCTCCTCCTGGAATCCCTATTACAAGGACATTATTCCATTTCATGTTGTCTTACATTTCCCTTAACCATTCTTAATTCTTTTTGAATCTTTTATCCTTTTTTTTTTTTTTTATCTTTCTGGATGTTTTTTCTACTTTGCCCTCCAACTATTGATTCAACCCTCTGTTTCATCAACCCTGCATTTGATTCCTTCTACTATATTCTTTTTTTTTTCTTTCATAATTTCAACATTGTTTTATTTTTTCAGCCAGTATTTTCAACGTGGCCTAAAAATGTCATGACTAAGAGGAGTTATTTGTAGAATTGCTTCAAAATGTTATATAAGCCACTGTAATTTCTTTTTTTAAGTGTTTTTTATAATTTTAATTTTTATTGTTATTTAATTACAGTTGTGTGCCTTTTCTCCCCATACCTCCACCCCACACCAGCTTGAACCCCCCTGACTCCCCCACCTCCACCCTCGCCCTTGATTTTGTTCATCTGTCCTTTATAGTAGTTCCTGTAATCCCCACTCCTCACTGTCCCCACGCGACGCCCCCCTGACCATTGTTAGATTGTTCTTAACTTCAATGTCTCTGGTTATATTTTGTTTGCTTTTTTCTTCTATTGATTATGTTCCAGTTAAAGGTGAGATCATATGGTATTTGTTCCTCACCATCTGGCTTATTTCACTTAGCATAATGCTCTCCAGTTCCATCCATGCTGTTGCAAAGGGTATAAACTCCTTCTTTCTCTCTGCTGCGTAGAATTCCATTATATAAATGTGGCATAGTTTTGAGATCCACCCATTTGCTGATGGGCACTTAGGTTGCTTTCAGTACTTGGCTATTGTAAATTGTGCTGCTATGAACATTGGGGTGCACAGGTTCTTTTGGATTGGTGTTTCAGGGTTCTTAGGGTAAAATTCCAGCAGCGGAATTGCTGGGTCAAAGGGCAGTTCCATTTTTAATTTTCTGAGGAAATTCCATACTGTTTTCCACAGTGGCCTCACCAGTCTGCATGCCCACCAACAGTGCACTACGGTTCCCTTTTCTCCACATCCTCTCCAACATTGGTTTGTGGATTTATTTCTGTTGGCCACTCCGACTGGTGCGAGATGGTTCCTCATTGTGGTTTTAATTTTCATTTCTCTGATGGCTAGTGATGCTGAGCATCTTTTCATATGTCTCTGGGCCCTCTATATGCCTTCCTTGGAGAAGTGTCTGTTCAAGTCCTTTGCCCATTTCTTAATTGGGTTATTTATCTTCCTGGAGTGGAGTCATGTCAGTTCTTTATATATTTTGAAGATCAGGCCCTTGTCTGAGGTACAATTGGAAATATGTTTTCCCATACTGTTGGTTCTTTTTGTAATTTGGTGCTGTTTTCTTTAGCCATGCAGAAGCTTTTTATTTTGATGAGGTCCCATTTGTTTATTCTTTCCCTTATGTCCCTAGCTTTAGGGGACATGTCTGTGAGGATGTTGCTGCATGGAATGTCTGAGATATTTATGCCAATATTTTCCTCTAGGACTTTTATGGTGTTATGACTTATTTTTAAGTCTTTTATCCATCTTGAGTTTATTTTTGTGTATGGCATAAGTTGGTGACCGAGTTTTATTTTTTTGCACATAGCTGTCCAGATCTCCCAACACCATCTCTTGAAGAGGCTGTTTTTGCTCCATTTTGTGCTTCTGCCTCCTTTGCCAAATATTAATTGACCGTAAAGACTTGAGTTTATTTCTGGGCTCTCTGTTCTGTTCCATTGGTCTATCTGCCTGTTTTTATGACAGTACCAGGCTGTTTTGATTACAGTGGCCTTGTAATACAGTTGATATCAGGTATTGTGATCCCTCTTGCTTTGTTCTTCTTTCCCAAAATTGCTGCAGCTATTTGGGGTCATTTATGGTTCCATATGAATTTCTGAAATGTTTGTTCTATATCTGTGAAATATGTCGTGGGTACACTAATAGGGATTGTATTGAATCTATAAATTGCTTTGGTTAGTATGGCCATTTTGATGATGTTAATTCTTCCAATCCATGAGTATGGTACATGCTTCCACTTGTTTGTGCCTTCCTTAATTTCTTTCTTCAGTGTTGTGTAGTTTTCTGAGTACAGGTCTTTTACCTCCTTGGTTAGGTTTGTTCCTAGGTACTTTATTTTTCTTGTTGCTATATCAAATGGGATTTTTTTCCTGATTTCTGTTTCTGCAGTTTCGTTGTTGGTATACAGGAATGCCTTTGATTTCTGAGTATTGACTTTTTACCCAGCTGTTTTGCCAGATTCATTTATTAGGTCGAATAGTTTTTTGGTGGCGTCTATAGGATTTTGCATGTACACTATCATGTCATCTGCAAACAGTGACAGTTTCATTTCCTCCTTTCCAATTTGGATGCCTTTTATTGCTTTTTCTTGTCTGATTGATGTGGCTAGGACTTCCAATACTATGTTGAATAGGAGTGGTGAGAGAGGGCATCCTTGTTTGTTCCTGATCTTAGTGGGAAAGCTCTAAGTTTTTGTCCATTGAGTATGATATTGGCTGTAGGTCTCTCATATATGGCCTTTATTATGTTAAGGAATGCACCCTTAATTCCCACTTGGGTGAGTGCTTTTATCAGAAATGGGTGCTGTATCTTATCAAATGCTTTTTCCACATCTGTTGATATGATCATGTGATTTTTGTCTTTGCTGTTGTTGATGTGATGTATTATGTTTATTGATTTGCTAATATTGTACCATCCTTGCATCCCTGGGATGAATCCCACTTGATCATGATGTATGATTTTTTTTAATGTATTGCTGGATGCGGTGTGCCAATATTTTTTTGAGGATTTTGGCGTCTATGTTCATCAGCGATATTGGCATGAAGTTTTCTTTCTTTGTTGTGTCTTTATCTGGTTTTGGGTTTAGTAAGATGCTGGCTTCATAAAAAGTGTTGGGGAGTCTTCCATTAGTTTGGATTTTTTTCAATATTCTATGATGGATAGGGGTTATCTCCTCTTAAATACTTTGTAGAAATCTCCTGTGAAACCATCTGGTCCAGGGCTTTCTGTGTTTTTGATGACTGCTTCAATTTTGTCTGCTGTTATTGGTCTGTTCAGTTTTTCTGCTTCTTCTTCAATCAGTTTTGGAAGATTATATTTTTCTAGAAATGTGTCCATTTCATCTAGGTTTTCAAATTTCTTAGCATACAGGTCTTCATAGTAATTTCTTACGATCCTTTGTATTTCTGTGGTATCAGTTGTAATCTCTCCTCTTTCATTTCTAATTGTGTTTATTTGGACCCTGTCTCTTTCTTTCTTGATGAGCCTAATTAAAGGGTTGTTGATTTTGTTTATTTTTTCAAAGAACCAGCTCCTGGATTCATTGATCCTTAAAATTGTGCTTTTAGTCTCTATGTCATTTAACTCTCCTCTGATCTTAGTGATTTCCTTCCTTCTGCTTGCTCTGGGCTATCTTTGTTGTTGTTCCTCGAGTTCTTGTAGGTGTAGGGTTAGGTTGTTTGTTTGAAATGTTTCTATCTTTTTAAGGTAGGTATGTATTGCTATGAACGTCCGTCTCAGGATGGCCTTTGCTGTGTCCCATAGGTTTTGGGTTGTTGTGAGTTCATTTTCACTTGTTTCCAGAAAGTTTTTGATTTCTTCCCTAATCTCATTATTGACCCATTCATTGTTTAATAACATGCTATTCAGTCTCCATGATTTTGAATGTTTTGGTTTTTTTCTTTTGGGGTTGGTTTCTAGTTTCATTCCCCTGTGGTCAGAGAAAATGCTTGATATGATTTCAATTTTCTTGAATTTGTTGAAGCTTGTTTTGTGTCCTTTCATATGGTCTATATTTGAAAATATTCCATGTACACTTCAAAAGACTGTATTTTGCTTCTTTGGGATGAAAAGCTCTCCATATATATCGGTTAAGTCCATTTCATCTAGGGTATTGTTAAGTGACACAATCTCCTTCTTGATATTTTGTTTGGAAGACCTGTCCATTTTTGACAGTGGGGTGTTAAAGTCCCCTACTATTCTTTTGTTGCTGTCAATAAATTTCTTGAAGTCCTCCAAGATTTTCTTTACGTATTTGGGTGCTCCTATGTTTGGTGCATATATATATTTACAATATTTATGTCTTCTTGGTGGATTCTTCCTTTGAATATTATGAAGTGACCTTCTAGGTCTCTCTTTATGCCCCTTCTTTGGAAGTCTATTTTGTCTGATATGAGTATTGCTACCCCTGCTTTTTTTTGCCTGTCCGTTTTCTTGGAAAATTTGTTTCCAGCCCTTCACTTTCAGTCTGTGTAGGTCTTTTGTCCTGAGATGGGTCTCTTGTAGGCAGCATATGTGTGGGTCATATTTTCTTATCCATTCAGCTATTCTATGTCTTTTGATTGGATCATTTAATCCATTTACGTTTAAGGTTATTATTGATAGGTAGTTATTCATTGCCATTTTTTCCTACCTGTGTTCCTCTCTCTTTCTCTTTTCCTTCCTTTCCTTAAAGCAGTCCCTTTAGCATCTCTTGCAGAGCTGGTTTGGTGGAAGTGTATTCTTTTACACTTCTTTTTTCTGGGATACTCTTTCTTTGGCCTTCTATCTTGATTGAGAGCCTTGCTGGGTAAAGTAGTCTTGGTTGCAGGCCTCTGGTTCTCATTACTTGGAATATTTTTTGCCATTCTTTTCTGGCTTGGAGCGTTTCCATTGAGAAGTCAGTTGCTAACCTTATTGGGGCTCCGTTGTATGTTACTTCCTTTTTCTCCCTTGCTGCCTTTAAGATCCTCTCTTTGTCTTGGAATTTTGCCATTTTAATTATGATGTCTCTTGCTGTTTGCCTCTTTGGGTTTCTCTTGCTTAGGACTCTGTGTTTCTTGGATTTGGGTGACTTTTTCTCTCCTCAGATTAGGAAATTTTCCATCATTACTTTTTCAAACATGTTTTCTATCCCTTGGTCTTCTCCTTCTGGTATGCCTATTATATGGATATTGTTACGTTTCATGTTGTCCTGCATTTCCCTTATTACCTCTTCATTTTTTCTGAGCCTCTTTTCCTTTTCTTGCTCTTTCTGGGTGTTTTTGTCTACTTTGTCCTCCAGCTCTCTGATCTGATCCTCTGCTTCATCAAGTCTGCTTTTCATTCCTTCTACTGTGTTCTTCAATTCAGAAATTGTATTCTTCATTTCCTCTTGGCCCTTGTTGGTATTTTCTATTTCCTTTTTCATGTTGATGTAGTTTGCAGTGAGTTCATTGTAGTTTCCCTGTAGTTTCTGGTTGTTCTCTGTTAGTTCAGTGAGCTTCCTGATAACCATTGCTTTGAACTCAGTATCTGATAGTTGAGTTGCCTCTTTTTCAGTTAGCATTCTTTTGAGGCTTCCTCCTTTCCTTTCATTTGGGGATTGTTTCTTTGTATTCCCATTGTTTGTGAGACTCTTCTTGTTAGCCTCTTCTTCTTAAATTGATCTGTTCTGAGACCCTGGTTTATGGTATGAACTTCTATGGTAGAATGCCAATGGGATTCAGTGGTGCTGACTCCTTAATCTCCTGTGGTCGCTGGTCTTGAGCTGACATTTATGTGTGTAACATGGCCTAACTCTGGTCTCTTCAGCACTCCAGGTTTTATTGTCTCACCTGTGGGAAAAGAGAAAGGGGTTGAAGATAAAAAAAAAAAAAGGAGAAGGGAAGGAGAGAAAACAGGAATAGAAAAGGAAAGTAAGGAAGGAAGAGGGAATAAAGAAAGATTGGAGGCACGATAAGGAGGAATTTTAACAAAAATTAAAACAAAAGAATAAATGAAAGAAGGCAGGAAGAAGGATAAAAAAGGTAAAGGATGGAAGTAAGAAGGAATAAAAAAAGAAAGAAGGACAGAAAGGAAGAAGGAATTCAGGTGGAAAGGAGGAAAAATAAAGAAAAAATAAGTCTTCTGCTGGCTTTAAACTGGTCAGGTTAGTTCTGCTGGTCTTCCTGTCTGAAACAGGATAGAGTGGTTGGAAGGATTGGTTTCACTTTTCTCCCTTCCTGAGCCACACTATTTGCTGTTTTTCAGCCTCCAGTCCATTTCCTCCCGGTCCTTCTGCTCCCCAGTATGCCTTTAGTTCACCAGTTGTGCTGTCCTTGAGTTGCACCAATTAGGGGAAACTCACACTCCCCCTTCTTGCTCTTTGCTGTCTTAGATGCTATGGGCTCTCTGTGCTAAGGGGTGGTTCAGCCCCCTACTGGGTCGAGTCTTTCCGGGTAATGCAGTCTCCCCTACCCCTTTAGCTCCCCCCTGGTGGGTGTTCTGCCTTCATCCTGGAGGGCCAGTAGGCCCTGCAGGGCTCTGTGCCCAGAGGCTAGGTCGGAGTTGTTCAGAACTGATGCTTTTAGGTGTGGTCGCTGGCCGGCAGCCGGGCAGTTGATCAGCTGATCTACTGCTTTGGGTCTGAGTTGCGCTCAGCCGGTGGGTCTGCCACTTTGGTCCTGAGTGGGGTGGGGCCTGCGTGTCCCCCGTTTTGGGCGTTGGTCGCACGTGGCCAACCGGCCCCCCGCTTTGGGCCTGTGTGTGGGCCAACTAGCCTCTGCTCCTGGTGCACACCCACCCGAGGTTTCAGGTGTGGGTGCCCTACCGGGGTTTCAGGTGTGGGCATCCAGGTGGGGTTTCAGTTGTGGGCTCCCAGTCTGCTAATCTGGGTGTGCCACCAGCCAGGCTTCAGGCGAGAGCTGGGCCTTCTTATCCCAGGTTCACAGTCCAAGGGCTGAGGGGGGAGGGGCGCCAGAGGCAGCGGCTGCTGCGGAGAGTTCTCTAACTAGCTGCTGAGTGCCTCTATTTTCTTTTTCTTTTTGAGAAATTCTTCCTATTCAAGCCCCCCTGGTCCAAACAAGCACCTGGATGCTCACACAACCCAGCCTGGCTCTGTCCCAAGAATCCTGCAGCAGACCCTGTGCCCTGGCCGGGGCTTCAGCCGCCCTGGTCCCCGGGCAGGTCCCATGGACCTTATTGTCCTTAAGCACTCTTCTTATGGTCAGATCTTTCAATGTCCTCTATCTTTCGTCTCTGACCTTCATATATGCTGGAATACCGTTGGCTGTTCTCTCTGTTCCTCAGATCAGCTAGGTGTTTCACTGGTGTTGAGGGGAAGTGGACTCCACTCCCACCTATCTCGCCGCCATCTTCCCCCCAAACCCTCTACTATGTTCTTTAATTCAGAAATTGTATTCTTCATATCCTCTTGGCCCTTGTTGATTATTTCTGTTTCCTTTTTTATGCTGATATAGTCTGTAGTTAGTTCCTTGTAGTTTCCTGTAGTTTTTGGTTAATTCACTTTGAGCTCATTGAGCTTCATTATAACCATTGTTTTGAACTCAATATCTTATAGTTGTCTTGTCTTTATTTCATGTAGCATTTTTTTTCTGAGGATTCTTCCTTTCCTTTTGATTGGGGGTTGTTTCTTTGTCTTCCCATTATTTGTAGGACTCTTCTTGTTTGCTTCTGTTTCTTAAATTGATGTGTTTGTCTGTCTGATTTTGTGGTATGGTATTCTAAGGTAGTAGGCCTGTGAGATTCAGTGGTTCAGTCTCCTTGATCACCTGAACTTGATGCTCTTTGGATGCCCTTTATGGCTTTTATCTGGTTCTCTGGATATAATTGGAGTTTGATTGTTGCTGGGTCTTTCTTTGATGGGTCCTTCCCTCTAGCTGGTTGACTGAGGGTCACTCTGCCAACCATTGCTTGTGTGCTGTTATGCGGGTGCTGCCAAAAGAAAACCATAAAGCTCAGGAAACAAACCCACACCTGCAAATATAACTCCCCCTGCACAATCCCACTATCAACAGTGAAATAACCAGTATTAATAAGGGTGTAATGAGATTAAGACTATTATAAGAAGGGAGACTGGATGAGATGGCCTACTGATAGAAAAATGATTTTGAGAAGGCATAGATAGGAGCACTAGTAAGAGTTAGGAGTTGAGCAATGGAAAGAGAGAAGGTAAAGTTTACCTCATGAATAAAGAAAGGGAATGAAGAGTGTGGAATGGAGTATGAGAAGGGAAGCATATAATATTAGGTTTAGACAGAAATTAAAATAGTATAAAATAAAATAAATTGAGAAAGAGAAAGAATAAGAAAGGAAAATATTAAATAATTAATCAAAATATAGGAGTCAAGTTGGAAAGAAAGATCCACCATAGTACTATCAACAACAAATGAACTAAAATTAATATAGGTAGTATGGGAATAATAGGGAAAAAAGAAACAAAGAAAAGTCTAAGAGAAGTTTAGTGGAATGAGAAGTGATTTTGTAATGATAGAGAGGGAATACTAAGAGTGAGGGACAAAAACTAGACTAAGTGAGGGAAAATTAAAATTTGGTATGTAAAGGAAAAGAAAAAAAGGAGAATAAAGAACGATAAAAGGACAGGATGAAAGAGAAATAGAAGAAAGACAAAAAATAAAAAGACAAAAAAACAGGCCAACATGGTAGAATCAAAATTTGAGTCAAAAAAAAAAATAGAGTAGGAGAGGAGTCCAGTAAAATTTGTTATTTGAAATACAGAATTAGTGAAGCACTAGAGATAACTTTGAAGAAACAATGCAACAACAACTACCCTACGTACAACTAACTAGCAAAGCTAGTTAAAGGTGGAGAGGGAACACGGCTATTTTAAGAGCAGGGCAAAAGGATGTGAAATGACCCTTGACAAGCAAATCAAGGTTTGTGTTTCTTGATGGGGGAGAAACAGTAAGAGTGTGGAATGGAAACAAGTTATAGCTAGAGAGAAAACAAAATTTGAAATGAAAATAATATGAGGAAAGAGGAAGGTAAAATGGGCTAGAGGAAGGAGGGGCAAAATATGTGAATTGAAATACACTATAGTATAAAATCTAGTGACTTAGTATACACAAAATTACTGGGCAAGAAATCGCTGGGGTCCAGCCTCAGCAGGTCTCAGGGTCCCTGAAGGATGGACGATGCAGGTGAAGAATGAGGGGTCAGACACCGAGTGTGAGGCTGGAGAACGGGCAGCCCTTGTGGGTGTGACCAAACTCTAAGAATTTAATCAAACTTTATTTTTATAGGTATTTGTTATATGACATCAAAGGAACAGGTGCATGGAATGATTTCTCAAGCAGAAAAGGTCTATACAGAAATACCAAGAAAATGTACAGGAAGTTCTACAGATATATTCATACTCAACAAAGGTTATTTTGACCAGGAGGGCTATCAATCAGACAACCACAAGTAACTACATGTACAAAGTTTCAAATGGCTATTGATCATTTGATGTCTAACAAAGTTTACAGAATTTGGCACAGGTCAAAAAGATACGCTAGACTAGACAGCGGTTATATGTGAACTATTAAAGGGCCTATGTGGTTAGGCTTTCTAACTCAGCCATCTATCTTCCTGTCTAGGTTCTTTCTTTATGCAATTTGCTGGGGATGATCTTTGTATTTGTTCCCTCGTGCTTAAATCATAATAGTTCACCTATTTTCCTTGCTCTTTTACCCATCCAGTTCCGTCAATTATTACTTACTCCTGTCCTAGGTAAGAGGGGGTTGTACTAAGGGGGATATCTAGTACAATTTTTCTCTATTTTTTGGGCAGCTGACCTGCCCATAGTCTAATATTAATCTTCCAATAGATAGGAGAAGTAGGCTGCAGAGGGATTATAAGGGACTTTTGTTCTGTGGCTAAGAAATCATTTTGTACAATTGCATTGGAATTCTGCAGATCAGTGGTCCCAAAATACAAGTGCTCAAATATCCCACCACTTAGTAATAGCAAAGACAGACATGCAAGAAGAGATATACAGGAAATCCAACCACAGTTGCCTCTGCTGTGCAGACACATCTCATCTATCCCGACTGTGTCAAGGGTCGGCTGTTGGTAGGCTCCTTACAAGAAATGAATGTTAAAAAGCTATATAAGAAAGAAAATATCACAAATCATGCAGAAGACCACAATGGCTTTCTTCTCAGTAGCCTCTTGTATTTACCACTTTTTTTCTTTCTGGATCTGCCTCTGGTGATGTCAGATGTTGACCCCATCTGACCTTGGGCAGACTGTTTGATACTTCCAGTGATCTGCCCCTCTCTGTCTCCTTCAATTGTTAATTTATTCACTCTGCACTCAGCAGTCAGGTTTAAGCACCATAGGGCAGGTTCGAATCCCTCCTGGGGTTGGGGTTATTGTTTTCTCTCAGGCTGCTGCCACATTGTCTGCCCAAGCAGGAAGGTGGTTGTCATCTGGGGTTGGATCAGCACCAGGATTCCGGCAGCTACTCTCTTCAGTTCTCTTCCCAAAGCCTCCATCCCCAGTCTCTCCTCAAGTCTCTCTAGTCTACTCTGCCCCCTCTTTGTCAGGGATCTACCATCTCTGGCTATCTCATTGGTTGTTAATCTGGTCACTCTGTACTCAGCAGTCAGGCTTAAGCACCAAAGGCCAGGACAGAGACCCTCCTGTGGTAGGGACTATTATTTCCCCTCAGGCTACTTCCTATCAGAGGGGAATGTTCTGCCTAAGGACAAAGGCTGCTGCCATCTGGGGCATGACTCAGCATCAGGACCCCAGCTTCTACTCCTTCCCCAAGGCTTCTGTCCCCAGTCTCTCCTCATGCATCTCCAACCCACTCAGCCCTGTGCTTTGTGGCCCAGGGCCACAGGGTAAGTGGCTACAAATGAAAATTTGTGTGTTGCCTTTTAAATGACTCTTGTGTCTCCAGCCACCTGTCTTTGCAGCCCTGCCACTTTTTGCAGCTGGTTGTTATCTGTGTACTTTTTTGGCTCTGATGCTCTAGACTGGCAATCCTATCTTAGCGTTTAGACCCCATTCTTCTATTGGGGATTAAACCGGTTGCTTAATTATCCTTTTGGTGTACCTTTGGGTGCCCAGTCTGCCCTCTTGAATCTCAACCACACTCCTTACCAAACTGCCAAAGCTGGTTCTTCTGTCTGTCCAAAATTATATGGCTTCTCTCTGGCTATTGTTCAGTTGTTCGTTCTGGGTGGTTTCTCCATAGATGATTGTAATTCTATATTGGCCGTGGGAGGAGGTCAGTGTGACTTCCATTCATTCCTCCACCATCTTCCCTCTCTGTGATCATCTTTTTAAATATTTTCTTTTTGAGTCTCTTGAGTTATGCAGTTGTATCATGTAATAGAGTTAATAGCATATTTGACACCACAGTACTGTGCTGCAGTGAATTTTGAAGGATGTGTGTGTGTTTGTGTTAGTGTGTTGATTGTGAATAATGATATATGTAATAAGCAAGTATTTTTAATGAATAAAAATGTCTATTGTCTGACTGGTTTCAAATTTGTAGGTTGGTCATTTGAACTATTCTACTAAGTCAATCTCTTGTTTTACTGAAGAATCAAGTGTTTTAATATATGTAGTTAAATTCCTTTTTTTCTTCCACCCTTCCTTGCTTCCTCCTTTCTTTTTTTCCTGCTTCCCTTCCTTCTTTCCTTCCTCCCTACCTGCTTCCCTCTCTACCTCCCTTCCTTCCTTCTTTCCTTCCTAGAATGTGGATAGCATTATTCACAGCTTATACGAGATTTGTCTGGAAAAATCTAGCCATTTTCTAATATATTAAGAATGGTTTGTGTGACATTGATGTAACCTGGCAGCTAAGGAAAGTGGACTGGACTGCGCATGCATGAACAATGACAACTTCACTATACCAGTCAGTAGGGGTGGTAGATGTCATTGAGTGAGCATGTTTATTGTGTGGCTGTTGCATTCAAATGACTGAGCAAGTGGAGCAAAGAATCTGCATCAGATTTTGTGTTAAGCTTGAACATTCCTCCATGGATGATTTGGATGATTCAGAAGGCTGCAGCTATGGGCAACTGGTGATTGTCAGCCTCATCATGGTCATGTGCCCATTAATGCATCATGTCTCGTGCAGAGATTTTGGTGAAACATCAAATCACCCAGGTGAATCAGCTCCAGTACAGCTCAGATTTGGCACCCTGTGACTTCTGGCTATTCCCAAAACTAAAATCACCTTTGAAAGGGAAGAGATTTCAGACCATTGATGAGGTTCAGGAAATTACAATGGGGCAGCTGATAGCGATTGGGAGAATTGTGTGAGATACCAAGGTGGCAACTTTGAAGGGAACTGAGGCCTCATTGGCCTGTGTACAATGTTTCTTGTATCTTGTATCTTCTGCAATTAATGTCTCTTTTTCATATTACATGGCTAGATAACTTCCAGACAGACCTCATATTTCCAACAAGATATGCTTTGAGTGCCAGCATACTTTAAATTCTTTCCAAGTCACCTTTCTTAACAATTCCCTGACTCGGGTTCTTCATTTAGCACTACCCTCATCAAGTTCCTTTGAAGAGTGCCTGAAACCTATAAAATTATCAATATAGTGTGAACCAATTTAGTGAAACTTCGTTTCAAGGATTATATTCCTTTTGGAATGTTCCAAGTCCCTCATTATATTTTTTCAGTAAATATTTCATTTTAAAAAGTCAATTTTTGGTTATTGGTATGATGCAATTGTTTTTACATTTATTAGTATTCCTATTATGGAGATATTAATGTTTCCCCAGATCTTGCTTCATTCTGACCTCACAGGTCAGTGAAGGTGAACTTCTGCAAGGTTTCTCACTTGGGGGAAACATTGTAATCACTTAACCTCTGAACTGGATTCAGAAGGTGTTAAATCCATAATTATGTCTCTACCAGGTCCTCTTGCATAAACCAGAAGCCTGTGCTTTTACCAGGAACTGCTTCTAGTCATATCATGCAAAGGTTCTCTTTTCTCTTCACTCTGGCCAGTAATTCCTCTGCTGCTCTGATTCTGTGAAGCTTGGATCAAGCTATGTAGACATACATGCCCATGCCGTCAACTAGCCATTGTCACTGTAGCATGAGGAGGTTACACCTGTGGGCGTTAGGTGGTGTTCCTCTGAATATTTCCTATATCATGTTTCTGTGGAAGTTCCAGTGGAGAAAACCGTGTTCACTTTCATTCTGTTATGAGGAGAGAGGACCCCACAACTTATTCTCAAATACCACCTACATTATTTCATTATCATTCAACAATGTATATTCTTTTAATCACCAAATGTTTCTCCCTTATTTCATTCTGGATGTCATAGTCAATTTCACTCACTGAATTTTAGATTTCCCCTTTCCTGGATGAATTCAGTCATCACACTGCTCTCCTTACAGCTCTGCTGTGACTGCAGAATCACTCTTCCCAACTGGTGACCTCTCCTAAACTCAGAGTTCCCTGATACCTCTGCTCTTCTGGCTTTCAGCATTCCTTCATTTCAGCCACCAGTGCTGATGCCAAGTCTTGAAGAGTGTCATAACTCAGGAGGTCTCCTCCTTCAAGTTGACAGTCTCAAAGATACACAGTAACCATTGTGTGTCTTCAGCTTCTTGACAGCTGACCAACACTGAGCTGACAAATGACAAATTTGAATCTGGATTTAACCCTCCTGCATATTCTTCTTCATTTACCCACCTCTCTTCCTGAACTAGAGAGGAAAATTATTTGTTTCAGTTACTATCTCAAGATGGCTTACGTTTTAGCCTTTGAAAGTTTTACAAAGGCTAATGGTGCGAACACCATTTTATATGGGCTGCAGGTAATTTTTGGTATGTATCTCAGGGAGAAAAATCTGAAGGATAGCAATACTTGTTAAAATCTTCTACATTTATGATTTATTTCATATTAGTGAATATATGTATGCGTGTGTGTGTATGAGTGCATACATTTTAGTTCCATGCATATTTACATAAATTACAGTGCCTGGAAGTCAATGAAAATTATGTGTACTTATAATGTTTAAACTTAATATAATGTTTTATATAACCCATCTCTCTTATGATCCATTTTAAACTGTATCAGATGCTAGTCTCCTGATTGCTTCTGTGTTCATGGCTTACTGCTGTACTTGGACTGTTCACTCCTTTTTTAGGAGATAAAATTAAGAGTGCTTTCTCCCTGTACTTAGCTTATTGCTTAACTTTTTGTAATTTAAATAATGTGTAGAATACAGAAACAGTTGAAAAATTTACTTCTATAGTTGATGCCCTAAACATTTAGCTATTTTTTATTTATTTATTTTAAATTTTTATTGCATTTTCCATTATCATTTATTCCCCTTATGCCATCCTCCCCATGTAATCACCACACTGTTGTCCATGTCCAAGGAAAATTTTAAAGTAATATACTGGCCTGATAAATAAATATTTTCATATTTCTATAACAACATTTTAAAATCAAAACACTGGCACTAAGTATATTAATTATAACTACATTAAGCTTGTTTTTATATCTTTAACATAAAAATGTAATCATGTCTGACAAACACTAAAATGAGAGTGGTTTAAAAACATAATTATTTTCTCACATAAAAATCTGTGTTCTTTCCATTTAAGGGCACAACCCAGAATTTGCATACATTACTTCTGTGCTAATGCCATTGGACAGAGCTCACTTGCAAGAGAAGCTTTAAATATAGTCATTTTTCTAGGCAGCCATGAGCTTGACTTAAAATAGAGAGTCTGTTACTAAGGATTAAAGTGTTCCTGGATACTGGGAGGCAACTAACATTCTCTTACTCCTATTGTTAATAAGATTTCTCAAGTCATATTTTTAAAAATTTGGTTGGTCTCCCACCATATGCCAGATTCAGGGGATTTTACAGTGAATGGAACATAGTTGAATGGAACATAGTCTTTATCCTGAAGACTGTAAGAAGTGATTGTGATGGGGGTGATGGAACACAGGACAATAAGGTGTGCACTCAAGCACAGGGGCAATTTTAACCCAACTTTGGGTTGGGAAGGGAATGAGAAACACTTCAGAGGAGATTTGACACTAATAAATGAATTTTAATTTGAGTTTTCCAGATGAATAATAGATGAGACATTTGAGACAGTAAAGGATAGCAGAATATACCACTTCAAAATATGCTGGTTGGATATATTGATCATTTTGAGCTGTAGACACTTGAAAAATAGCAAATGCAGGGACAGACTTTCTCTGAGCTCCCCTTCTCTGCATAAAGACAGATCCTCCAAAAAGAACTCACTCATCAACAGTCCCCTCTCCAGAAGTTTCATCAATCAGAGAAGACCCACTCTTACCCCAGGAGAAGAGACTAGTAAGTACATGTATCCCAGACAAACTTTGTCGCAAACTATCTTACCTTTTACCTGTTCTTCTAAAGGCCCAGGAATCTTTCCTAAAAGTCATTTACTGTCCCTGAAAATTCTGCAGGCCCCTTCCTCTTTCCCTACTAAGATGATATTTAGTCCAAATTGTAAGCCACTTTAGGGAGTTAATTTATGTCTGAGTACCTCCCAATGTGTCCATGTACATGCTAATAAACTTCTATTTATTATTTTCATGTAAACCTCTTTTGTTACAGGCATTTTGTCAAGAACTCAGAAGAGTAGAGAGAAATATTTTTCCTACCAAGAACTCAAAAAGAATTTTCCTCTTCTACAGCAGTGCAATATTATGAAATAAGCTTTGTCATGAAATGGTATAATATAGAGGACAGGAGTGAGTCCAGTATGGCTGTATGGAGAGTTCATAAGGGGGATATGGTAGAAGGTGAGCCTACAGAAGTATCTTGTGATGTGAAAGGCTGTGTATGTTTGAATTCCATCATATAGGTTAGGGACTCACAAACTAAGGTCCATGGGTCAAATCCTGCCAGACACCTGTTTTTATAAAATTTTATTGGAATACAGTGACACCCACCTGTTTATCTTAAGTGTCTTTGGCCACCTTCCTGGTATACTGGCAGAGCTGAGTGGTTATGACAGATAGAGTAAGGTCTACAAAACCTAAAATACTTTCTCTCTGGCTCTTCACAGAAAAAGATGACCAGCCTCCACAATGATTTCTCTTTGGGGGATTTAAGCAGGAGAAACCACTCATGGAGTTCTCTTAAGAGCATGTGGAATAATAACTCATTTTTTGGGGATCTTGATGAAATATTTTGTTTTACTTTGCTTTTTTTGTAAATATAGACTATGCTTAAAGATTGGAATACAGAAGAATCATTGCAGCATCCACTACATATAGTTTGATTACTGCCACCGGGAAAACAATTTATGGGTTTACAGAGTTTGCCAAAAAAGGTGTCAGAGTTTGTTTAAGGACCAAAATTTTTGCATTGAGGAAATGGATGGGCTTTGGTTGCTATTTCAGCTAAAACTTGAGTCTGTCTTTCATTTTTAGCTTTCACACCATGTTAATTTGGGGGCTGTGTCCCTGATCACACCATCACAATGGCAGCTATTACACGAAAGCAGTTTGGGCCATGACAGATACTGAAGGATGCAGAGAGCATTTGTATTAGTTAGATCACCACCTCTAGACCCCAGAAATCTGTCAGCTTTTGGAATGACTTCTGTCGAAACCAAGTCACTGAAGGTTTTCTTAAACTTGAAGCTTTTTCAGAGCTCTTCATGAAGTTGTCATATGATATTAGGGAACAATGAGTATCATTCCTTATGTCTCCATTAATCTGACATACATTATACTTCACATAATTACTGCCTACTACTTTACCTTTGTCCTTTTGTCACAGGTGGGCACAGGTAACTAGGTTCTTGGTGATCACAGACAAAGAATTGAACTGAACACAGAGTTTATAGCAGAAAGAAAGAGAGCAGATTTATTAAACAATAGTACACTCCACAGAACATAGAAGCAGGCCAAATCCAAGCAGAGACATTGACCTCTGGGGCTGGAGGGATTCTGTTCTTATAGGGCAGATCCTTCCTGGCTAGTTTTGGTGGGCTTTTATTGCATATGTACAAGTATTTGTATTACTTTAAAGCTACTGTGCATGTGGTCTCCCATGATTTTCCTCTTATGATTGGCCACTGGAGAAGGGGGTCGCACAATGTTAATTTATTATAATGCTGTCACAATGAAGCAAGGGTCATGTAACATCTTCTGCACAGTTACATTCATGAGCCACCATGATTCAGCACTTTTCCAGAAAGTGGTAACAGCCGGTCTTAGAATGAGGTCTCTGTGCTATATCAAAGTCCTTTATGTTAGCCCTGGGCAACCTCTAGAGTTTCCTGCTTCCTACCTCCTGCCTCACTTTGTGAGCTTTAATTTCACATGTCATGTGCCATCGATCGTCACTTCAGAGTGTGAGATTTGTAGATATGACTCTTCCCTTGGCCAGTGTGCACTGGAAAGATAACGCTTTCAGCTGCAAGCCTTTGCACCAAGGTTTGCTTCACAAATTGTCTTTTTTTTTTCCACAAGGTTTTAAGGTTTAGTGTTACTTGTATAATTTTCTCTATACTATCATTGTAAATGAAATTATTTCCTTTATGAATGCAATAGATATCACTGTGACATGTTATTAATAAAGGAGAACTTCTGTGTTCCTCACAGTATTTTGATTTCCCATCAAGTCCTTGGATTTTAAATGACAAGCATTCCAGAGGCTACCTTTAGTTCTGCGGAGTGAGGACATGGGCTTTAGATGCAGCATTGAGTCTTCTGTTTTCAGTGGCACTCTGCTTAATTAGAAAACATATTGGACTTATTTTTAAAGCTTTTTTTCAAATTAAGACTCATAAAAATCAAATAACTCCAATCTCAATGGAAATTAAATAAAAAATGTGGATATTCAATTCACAATGTTGACAAAAATGGCTAACAAATCTGTGAAGAGATGCATACCTCATTTATATAAAAGGAATGCATATTAAAAGTATAATGAAATACAAATATTTGACTTACCTGACTGGAAAGGTGACTAAACACCAGTGGTAGCCTGAGTACCTAAAAACGTGAGCACACTGACATGCTGTTCACAAGAGTACAGTTTTTAGTATTTCTGGAAGAGACTTTGGCTCTGTACACCATTTTTTAAGTGTTACACTATTTGCATAGCCATTTTAGTAATTACAGAAGAATTGATGCTAAGGAAATAGAACAAGAGATAAAGATGCATGCGTAAGACTGCTCATCACAGCATTGTCGGTACTGATAATAAACTAGAAACAACCAAAGCGATCATTTGCTGGGAATTGGCAGAATTCTGTATGGTGCATTCCTAAAATGGGTAGCATTTAGCTACTTTAAGTGACAAGTAAAAGTAACAGCTCCTTTCTTTTTTAAATACTCTTCTCTGTGCTCCTTCACAGCATTTTCCTCTAATACCCATGGATTTTGCCTGTCTTTGAAGGTTCATCCTCTGTAACTAGGAGATAAATTTTGGATTTTACAAAGTTCTACCCAAGACTCACTTTCTCATACTCACTCCTTTAATTATAATTGTTTCAAACTGCAAGTGGTGACTCAGTCCTGGGGCATGAATTCAACATAATGAGTAGTACCATTTTAAACATTTACTGGAAAGAAATAGCCTAGCCAAAGGTCTGGAAGTGGTGGTATGGTTGAGAAATTTCAAGCAGTGCTATAAAACTAAACCATTATGTTGATTTGGACAAATTCGAGGACTTGAGCCTGGTGAGAAAGGCCACAGATGACATTATGTGCTGTGCAAAATGGATAGT
This sequence comes from Desmodus rotundus, assembly GCF_022682495.2. Classification (NCBI taxonomy): domain Eukaryota; kingdom Metazoa; phylum Chordata; class Mammalia; order Chiroptera; family Phyllostomidae; genus Desmodus; species Desmodus rotundus. Next base: position 63,646,492 of record NC_071394.1, read on the forward strand.
GTTCTATCCTAAAAATGATGAAGAGACACTGGTATTTTAGACTGGATATTACTGAGGAATTTAATACACTGACTGTCTTTATCATCAGGAAGAACAGTACATATCTATTCCATTTACTGGAAATGTAAATAAGACATTCTAGCATATCCTGATTGCTAGGATGATATCCAGGTACACCAAAACATATCTGCAGAGACTGAGCTTATATCAATAATTTATTAGGACCTATTTGAGCAGCCAGTCACCATAATATTCATTATTGTACTCTCAGCATTTTTGCATTTACAACAACTCTCTATGTTCTTTATTGTTAACTTGGTAGCCGGGAGCATGTGTGTCTGAGTAGTAGAAAGAAGACTCATCTTATCCTTTGTAGTTAGTTGTATGTGTAACTCTGAAGCCATAGCAAAAAAATTTTATGGTAATCTTCATATTATTTGCATGCAGTAAAACCCAATGCTACCTTTAGAAGTAGTAGCTATATTACATTGGTTTTAGGACACTGTGACATTGGATTGCACTTCTTTCTGAAGCCGTCTTCTGAAATCCCATAAAAGCTTGGTTTTCATTAAGCTTCCTGAAGTTATGGTCAGTAGTACGTAGGTAGCCAAAGTCCATGGCATGGATAAAGGAAGGCTTTCTGGATAAGAAAAACTTCCCTGAAAAGCCTGTGCAAATTAATTTTCTCCAAAAATGTTTGTCACAGAAGTAAATTTAGCTATGGCTAAACTTAGGTATGACTAAATTTAGGTGCAGAAGTACAGTTGATCAGTTTACCATTATCTTTTTCTCATTTTAGTGATAATGTTTGAACAAATTCTAAAATGTATTACTTATGCCCTGGCTTATTAAGCATAATACTCTGTAATCAAACATGTAGCTTTCATCTTTTCTTCCTGAATAAGAGTCACCATTGTAGTTTTTTTATAAATCATAATTCTTAAAATAATAGTATATAATAAATAGATGTTATATTATTTGAACTATGTGAAATTGCATGTTTATATTATGAAGTTATTTAAATATTTGAGGACATTTAACTCTGCACGAACTGCCCCAGCATTTGGAATTCTGGAATCTAGTACTCATTGGGTTTCTTCCTTCGATGACTCATGGGATATAACTTTCAGTGCTGTAAGTAATGTGGCTTTTTCAAACAATGCCTTTCCTTGTAAGGAAAAGATGGCTTTTATGTGTAAAGCAGAAGACTGTTTTCTTAAAATGTCAGTTTAATGTGTCATTTCACTTTTGTTTTTTTTGTTGTTGTTTTTTGTTTGTTTGTTTTTTATTGTTATTCAATTACAGTTGTATGCTTTTTCTCCCCTTCCCTCCACCCCACCCCAGGTGAACCCACCTCCCTCCCCCCTCTCCACCCTCCCCCTTGGTTTTGTCCATGTGTCCTTTATAGTAGTTCCTGTAATCCCCTCTACCCACTGTCCCCGCCCCCACCCTCACTTTTGTTTTTGATACTTACAGGTCTGAATGCCTATCACATACCTTTTATTTTTTCTTTAAAGTATATTTAGGGTCTTATTCTCAAGAAAATACAGAATAATACCTGTAAATACAGAATATTCTCCCTCCCCTGCAACTTGAGAAAGAAATTGAAAGGCTTTTTAAAGGCTTGATTGACTGCCATCATTTTTATATGTATATGTAGTTTAATTCCAAACAAAAGACAAGACAAAGGGGAAGAAGTCAAGCAGAAGCATGAGAAATAGAAATAAATGTATTATACAAGGTTTGATCTTATTTTTTACAAAATCAAAGAAAAAGCAAGTGACCAACAATAATGAAGGAAATAACGAAATACAACCTTAACTCTGTATTTAGTGAAGATCATTTGTAATAATACATTAGGTTTTTAAAGATTTCTCCTTAAACTGTCTCCAAGTTTATTATGTTTAAACTCTTACCTATTTCCCTATTATTGCCAGCTGCTGTGTCTATCTTCTTAGTGACCTTTAAAAGAGGACCTGAGAGCTGAGAGGCTCTAATGGAAGTTTGCCCAGATCATGGCAGCAAAGATGGATCCATGGAAGCCATTTCTTGGATTCAGAAAAGAGTGGAGGAGAGAAGGGTGACCTGCAAACTAAGCTAAAATCTAGAAGTGAACCTAGACAGTTATACCTCACAGAAGGTCCCTTGGTGATTTCCTTAAAAATATATCAGAAGTACTGTTATTTCAGGCCACTTTGGTAGCCTGTACCTTCCTGAGCTAAGTAAAGAACAACATTTTCAGAAGGGGAGAGGAAGACAGAAATACTCTTAAGTATTGTATAGAGGAGTACACATAGCTGCTCCAGACTCCATTTACCTTTAGTTAATAATGTGTTACTTTTGTTTGTTTGTTTTTGCTTTTTTGTTGTTGTTCTTTTTTGTTCCCTGCCAGGATAATGGTCTCAAGCCTAACTTTGAATTAACACTTTTTTAGATTGTGGTAAGAAAATGTAATATGAGATCTGTCCTTACTACAAACTTTAAGTGTATAATACATTATTATTGACACTAGGTACAATGTTCTACAGCAGAACTTTATATCTTCCTCATCTTTATTGATTTAACTCCCTATTTTCCCCTCTCCCCCTGAATTCACACATCACCTAACCAATTCCTGACCTTGCCTTTTCATATCATTTATGGGCACCTAACCTCGTTGTTTTGGTTGTTTGATAAGTCTTTTGTGACTATCAGTGAGATAACATATGAGAGTGCCTAGTAAAGAACCTGACAAGACATTAGTGCCCTTTAATACTGGTCTTCTTGTAAATGAGATACCCATTGTTAGGCACTATGAACACTGTATAAAATATACCCAACATGGCAAAATTTTAAAAATATTTTTATTGGAGTAAAACATATATGCAGAAAAGTGTACTGAATAGTGTTTGTAAGTGAGGAACAGTTAATTTTTATTAACTGTTAGGACATCTAACAGTTAGGACAGCAGTAAGACATCTCTCTATAACTAGCACCTTGATCAAGAAATAGAATACTGGCATACCTCATGTTATTTCATTTCACTTTATTGCACTTCAGGGATATGCATTATTTAAAAGTTGAAGGCAAGACCCTCCACCAGCAAAAAAATTAAGACTCACTTCACTGTCATACTTTATTGCTGTGGTCTGGAACCAAACCCACAGTATCTCCAAAGTAAACCTGTGTCCCAACATCTAGAACCCCTCTGGGCTCCTTTTCCATCACTGCCCACCCCTCAAGATAATAATTATCTTCACCTTTCATGTCAGAGATGTGTACCCATTTGTGTGCAGCTTCTTTCACTCAATGTCATATTTGTGGTTGTGCATCTTACTGAGTGTGCATGTTAGTTCATTTGTTCTTATTACTGTATAGCGTTCCACACAGTTTATTTCTCTTCTGTAGATGAATACTTGGGCTATTTCTTTTGGGCTTTAATAATAAAGTGAGATTCTATTTTTAAGAAGATGAATTAAAAGCAAATTCTATCCTTAGAAATTGCTCAGTTTAACAATGAAAAACAATACCTGTATATTAGAAATAGCTGAAATAGAAAAAATTAGGAGGGACACAGATCGAGTCTTTTGACTACTGACTTTGAAATGAGCACTCATTTTTTACCTCCATTTTTCTAATAGTATCTCATAGGATTTTCCTCATCTTACTTTTCTGGTTGGTCAATACAGGGATGTTTGTCCAAAAGACTTGCTGACCCCTTTTGTTTCCAGAAAAGTTTCTGATGTGCCCAAGCATGGAACAGGTGAACTTTACTTTCTAGAACTGAATCAGACAGCTTCTAAGGAAATCAGTGGCTGATAGTTACCTTTGGAAAGAGTTGCATAGTTTGGGTTGCATGGTTTTAGATATAGGTAATCTCCTACAGTATATATCTCGGTAGCAGATTTTTAAAAATAATTTGGGCAGATATTCTAGTTCTCAGGAGTCGGTGATTTATCTTTTTAAAATACAGATCTCAGCATATTTAGGTTACCATATTAAACATTTTAAATAACTTATATGTTGTATCATCAGGAAAACTATTGGCAGTTGGAAGGGTGAATTTTTTCACCCTCTCTCTGTCCACCTCAGTGGAGCAGCTGGTGAGCTCTCTCTGTTCTCATGGGGAAATTTTGTTTCCTGATTGCATTTGTTTCTTGTCAAGCTGCAAGCACTTTCATCTTGACATGATGTCTGCCTTTTAAGTCCATGTATTTGCATGTACATCTGGATATGTATGGGAAGTCTGACTTACTCTGTCTGTACTGTTGCAGAATTAATGATCTCAGCAGTGGCTCTGGGTATAATGGGGCATTGAGATTTTGAGAAAGAAAAATTTTAGGTCATTCTTCTAGACTTGAAGGCATTAATCACAGTTTTGTAAATAGAAAATTTCTTTTTAGGTATGTATTTAAATAACAGGATGTTGATGAATGGTAGAATGTAGGATAAATGTAAAAGACATTCTTGCAGTGCTTTTATCCTGGATGTCAACATGATTCATTATATATCAGTTAGCTCTTCTGTACCTTCTACTGCTGTCCAGTTAATAGCATGGTCCACATTAAATGTAGTCTTCTCACCAGCATTTTAATTTGGGTGTAGCTTTCCTCCAGTATGGTTTGAAGTGTAGAATTAGTTCAGCTTTTTTCTATTCAAGGGACTTAGTAAAATCCCAAACATATCAAACTCTCTGTCTTTCTGTGCTGTTATCTCCCGCTCCTGGATGAAGAAGCCATTTGGCTCCAGCATCCTCCTGTGTGGCCAACATTCATTGATTCCACTGGAAACAAGCATCTTCTTTGGTGACTTTGGAAGAACAGCTGGTTTCTTATATGGCTGCTTATTTTTCCTCTATAGCTGAGCAGACAGTTCTGCTAAATTTATCTTCAAATCTTTTGGGACTCGGAGTCTGAAACCTGTTCCCCAAACTCCAAAGTATGATACCAAGCTTTCTGAGAGTGTCACTGGATTTGCTTTCTCCTGACTGTAGGTGAGGAGCAGCCATCCTCTCCTCCCATCCACAAGGGGATCAGCTAAAACACCACTGTACCTTGTCCAAAGTACAGTAGATTCATATTTGACATATTTGTTTCTAAGCTTTTTAAACTGTATCCTAGAAAGGAGTGTTGGTCTGAGTGTCTCAAAATCTATTTTTGTGACATACTTTGCCTGACCAGCCGAGGTGGTTGAACATTTCACTTTGGAATGTGGGAGCATGTGCCTTGTGGATTTCTTCTCTGCTTTTGGGGTTTCAGTAAAACCTGAAACAGAAAGAGGCCCATGTAACACCTTTATGGGGATTTGTTCTTCCAAAGCAATTAAGTAAACCTGTGTAGCCCCTGTCCTTCTAGAGAGAAAAACAGATGTGACATTTAATTTCTAATGGAAAAGCCTTGTATACAAGTAAGAAGACTAAGACTAATAATCATAATATCCTGGTGTATTAACATACCCTGACATTCAGTGAGTGGGTCAAAATATCCTGGGCAGCTTTCTGTGTTCATTTATACTACTCTCTATAGTAAAGTGACTTCTCTACATGGTTTGCAGGAGAATTTTTTTTTCCATCTTTAGGTACAGGAACTGTTGTATTTCTCCCAATTAGTTAATTTTTTTAAAAACATTATGGATACTGCAATTTAATGTTTTTCAATTGTGATAACCACTGTGTTTACTACACCTGGCATGGCTATTCTCTTGTAGAAAAGGTTGAAAAATGCAAGATTCGTGTTATATCTACAGATATAGCCCAGGCTTATTTAATTTTTCTTTCCTTCTTTTTCCTTTCTTTTACTTTTCTTACCTTTTTCATCATTAATAGCCTGGCATTTAAAAATAAAAACCCTTTTTGCTGCAAAGGAAAGTGTGCATTAATTTGTTGGAAGGATAGATATTAATGTTTTATTTCATTCAGCAAAGAACCTCATCCATACTCTCTACATTACATGCTTTAGGGACAGGACAGCATGTTTTTGAAGTATATAAAAAGCAAAGTGTTGACATATTGAACATATCTTTTTAGAGTGGTTGGGGAATCATTTAAAAATGAGGCAAGACAAAACCTGGCTATTGTGGCTCAGGGGATTGAGTGGGTCCTGCGAACCTAGGGGTTGCTGGTTGATTCTCAGTCAAGGCACATGCCTAAGTTGCAGGCCAGGTCCCCAGTAGGGGGCGCGCAAGAGGCAACCACAAATTGATGTTTCCCTCTCTCTCTCCCTTCCCTTCTCTCTAAAAATAAATAAATAAAATCTTTTTTAAAAATAAGGCAAGACAAATCTGTAAGTAGGAAATTTTCATCTTTCTTTACATGACAAACTCTAAGGAAACAGGACTTATTTCTATTTGATGTTTTCAACAGCTTCTTGCCAACAGTTTAAAACAGAGTTAGAATGTAACTGCTGGCAGTGAGGGCCACCCAGTAGGAGACCATGACTGAGCTGCAGCTGTGGGGCCAGTGCCCTGGGGTGGAGATGAGGTTCTCACACTCTAAGCCAGACCCAGAAGGCAGCGCCTGACCAGACACAGACTTGAACACCACTACATGCATGGAGGGTTAAATGTAAGACTAAAACCTACACATGGGTTGTTTGCTCGAGGATTTGTTTTTATTTGGGGATAATTGTGTGTGTGTGTGTGTGTGTGTGTGTGTGTGGTTATTTAGTCTGCTTATTGTTGGACTTCTAAAGTGGAGTTAGTGTGTTACAATTGACTGTGTCTGATAATCTTTAAAAAATACCATATGATCTCACCTTTAACTGGAACATAATCAATAGAAGAAAAAAGCAAACAAAATATAACCAGAGACATTGAAGTTAAGAACAATCTAACAATAGCCGGGGGGGGGGCAGTGGGAAGAGGGGATTACAGGAACTACTATAAAGGACACATGGACAAAACCAAGGGGGAGGGTGGAGGTGGGGGAGGGAGGTGGGTTCAGCTGGGGTGGGGTGGAGGGATGGGGAGAAAAGGCATACAACTGTAATTGAATAACAATAAAAATTTTAAAAAAAGGTTAATTCAATCATAGTCCATCATTCTTATCCATAGGTTCTCCATCTGTGGACTCAACCAAATTAAGGTGGAAAATATTCAAAAACTATTTTGCATTGTTGCTGATGTATGCTGTGTATTTAGAGCTAAGATGGTTGTCTCTTATACTGAACATGTACATTTTTTGTTATTATTTTCTAACAGTACAAATAACTATTTACATAGCATTTATTGTGTTATATATTATTGATCCAGAGATTATTTAAATTATATGGGAAGATGTGGTTAGGTTGTACACAGATACTATCCATTTTACACAATGGACCTGAGCACCTGCAGATTTTGTTATTGGCGGGGATCCTGGAACCCTTTCCCTGCGGATACTGAGGGATGACCATGTTACATTTGTACTTGAAACTGGTGTCACAGATTTTCACACAATGGAAAGCTAGACTATTACTATTTTACTTTCACAAGTACTAAGTGCATATTTGATTCATTTTAATGCTGTTAGAAAATTAATATAGTGTTATTTTTTCTGATGGGATTTCCATTGTAGCCACTATAAAAACTGGGTAATAATTCCAGTCCATTCAAGGAATATAGCTTCAACAATGATTTTTCCCTTTTTATTGAAATAGTTTTTCTAATAGAGATACTGAATGTTGTGTACTCAAATATCTTTAAAGCAATACTTAATTCAGAATTGAGTGCAAAGAGCTGCAAAAAAAATCATTCATCCATGTAGATACAATTATATTGTGGTAGATAATGGATTTGTGTTATTCTTAATGTCTGTACATGGCTACAGCGAAACTGACTCAAGTTGTTTGTATAACTGTTCAGCACATTGAACCAAAGGTAAGTATGATAGTAGAGAGCATCTGATAAATTAAATGTGACATGTTTTTTATCCATATCAAATGATTTCTGAGAAGCTCATAATTGTGAGTATTTCGGCAGTCATTTTTGACGTGGAATACTTTTTCTGTGTTTAACACTAATGAGTTGTGAGTCGTACTTCATCATATTGACAGTTTCCTTACTTTTGAAAGGAAATTGATACACCTTGTACTCTTTTAAGGCATGTGACACACCTTGTAAAAGCTGGTAAAAGATACTGAGCTCACCTTTTAAGTACATGGAATTTTCTATTTGCTCTTTCTCTAAGGTTTACCATCAATGTTTCTTTTAAGGGGAGATAATATAAAAAAAGGCCTAGCATTCACGAGGTGCTTAATAAATTCCAGCATTATTCAGGGTACCATAATATATACCATCTATTGGATAGTATTATGGCTCAAGTCAGCTCAAAGGAAAAAAATTGAAACTATGCATCAGCTAAAATAGTAAATGTGAGCACCAAGAAATACAAGAAGCCACCATTTGATATTTTTGTGCCTGGCCACTTTGTGCCATCTCACCCAAGGCTGTGGCTTCCCAAAAGGTTGGGTTTGCTGTGTGATGCAGTCACTGAGTGGGACATTGTCTTGCTTGCATTGTGTCCTCTGTCTTTTGTTTACTGTGGCTCCATGTCAGTTCACCTAGTAAGAGCTCAGTGTCCTACTAACACACATCCATCCTAGGCCATTTTCCAGCTAGGCTACCATGAATGTTACTGTACAAAGCTGATCATTTTACCCAGTCAGTTGTCCATTCAGTGCCCAGAGTGTCTGGGTAGAAGTGATCAGATGACTACACAGTACCAAGTAATTAAACCACCAGGAACAAGTATTGCTTTATTGAACTTCAACATTTTTCTGGAGTTCAAAATAACCAGAAAATCTATTCCAGCAGCTTCTTAAAGGTATTCAGTTTAAAATTTAAACCAGTGCTACAAATATTTATCAAGAATCAACTTGTTCACAAGTGCCAGGTTCATGATAGAAAGTTGTGAGGGTGAAGGTATGTGGTTTGTGTGTGTGCACACATGTGTGTGTAAATTAACATAATTACTGTGGAGTCTGACATCTCTGGGCCACTCACCTGTGGTTGAAGTTCCTCACCTGTCGGCTGTGTCCTGCGCATTCTCCTGGGAGCCTTGACTGGGGCTGAGCAGGGAAGAACAGCCAGATATTTCTGTGGAGGTTGGCTGCTCTGTGCCTTGGGATTGCTGGGTCTGAGGTTAGTCTCTGGTGCCCCCCAGCCCAGGAAGAAACCACTCAGAGACTGTATTTCTTGACTGCTCCTGGGGTTTTCTTCTAACCTATATGTTATCATCTTTTCAGACCACACCTAGAACCAGAATCAGGGCCCCAAACCCTTTTTATTTGGTTAGGATTGCATAACCCTGTTTAGTATTTACCACCTGCCCTCTTTGGGGCTGGGTCCAAAAATCAGGCCATTCATCCGGAACTACTCTGGTCCCCACCCAGTCTTGTCTGTACAATGATAATGTGTACTGAGAATTGTGCTAAGAAGTTTAACATAGAGATTTTATCCAGTTCTCACAATGATGTGATGTATTACAATTGAAGAAGTTGAACAAGTAGCAGAGTTGAAAGCCAAGCCCACAGCAGTTTCTGACATAATTGGGCACCAGAAGTCCCATAGAACTGCTGCTGTTCCTTCTGAGCAGATGAGCACCTTTGGCTACCAGGTCAATCATGTGTAGTCTCCTAAGCCTATAGAATCCGCCTTGAAATTTTCTCTCTCCCCTCCTCAGTCTAGGATTCAGTCAGTAACAGTCATTGTTCTTCATTGCAGTCAACAAATAGAGATTTAAGTAGAGGAGGTATTGGTTAGAAGGTATTTGATAGCTCACAGAATTGGTGGGAGTCCTGGAGAAGTGGGCTTGGGGCTGAGTCTTCAGGAGATAAGCTGGGAAGCACTCCAAAAGAGCATTGGCCCATTGACCACTGTGCAGTACCATGGATGGATGAATGCTGCCCAAGTGGTTGATGAACCTCTCACTTTGTCTCATTTGGTTCATTATTGTCTCTGACATTCACTATCACCAGGAATATCCAGACACCACTGGAGAACTTTCAAACTCCCAACAGGAGTAGCAGCTTCTTCTTCATATCATTTCCTGTTTGAACGCAAGCCTCTTGGGTTCTGTATTTGATTTCAGGACCCTGGACCCCATGTCTGCATCCCAATGGCAGAGAATTTGGGGATTGCAATCTGGGATTCTAAATCAGAATCACAAAACTATTCTGAATATTCTTCAAGCACCAAAGGGCTTTTCAAAAGAGAATGTGCATCCACATGTATGACCAACAACCACAACAGTTGGCTAGCCCTGTAACTCAGTTCTCCTATATACTCCTCACCCTGAATGTCTCCTCCCATTCACCAATTCAGTGACCTGCAATGTAGGTTAAGCCCCCAGTGCAAGCTTTAATAGTCACATGGATTCTGCCACATTGTGCAGACAGTTCAGGTGGAGTCTTACTATTCTGCATGACTTCTTGTAAAATGAAGAACTTGTTTCCTAATATTTGCCTATCAGTTCAAGTTTTACATTTCTTTTTTCTTTTTTTTTGTAATGTTCTTTTGAAATCTATATTGTCACTTGATTACCCAGGACTACAGTCATCTTCCCCCACCCTGAGACAAAATAAATAAAGCATTCAACAAGTGAATGAGTGTGTAATTTTGTGATTGTGTATTTGAGTGAGTACAAGTTGTGGGCACATTATTCCAGAATGGAAGCACTGGTAGTCCTCACAAAGGCACATTCACCATAGTGCTGCACTGTTCTTATTCTTATTGTGACAATATTGCAAAATAAACAAAATACAAGGAAAACTCTCCAGTGGTAAATGGCTAAGAATAATGAGGAACAAAAGGTTTTGTGGGGACTCCTGTGCTATAATTAGAGGGAAGGATTTGGAGCACTGTTTGAGTAGAGGGATCAATAGAAGAGTTATTTTCTCTGCTCAGAAGAGCTTTTTCAGTTGTCTTTGTTCAGTGGTAAAATAGGGTTGTTTCAGAGTATAAAGTGGCTCTGGGATCTAAGAAGATGGACTGACTTGTATTGGGGAGGGGATCGGTTCGGGGGAGTTTGTTATAGCAGGGTATTTTGAAATCATGTTGTTAATAGCAAAACAAACCATCAAAAGTAATAATGATACATAATTTGTTCCCTTCTGTTGAGTCTGGGTTACTCTATTCCTTTGAACTTTAAATGTTATCCAATATTACATTAAAGAGAAATGTTTTTTATGATAAACCATTAAAACCAGTTCAATACCAAATAATAATTTACTGTTAGCTTGGCTCCAATTAAGTAGATACTTTTCTTATAATATTCTAAACCAATCAGTAAGTAAGAGGAAACAATATCTGAATTCATTCCCCCATATCATTTTCTAACAGCGATCATGATATTGTGTACTTACATTGATATAGTTGTTTCCTCAGAACGTTGCTTCTTGTGATTTCAATATGAATTTTGTATTTGTCTATTTATTTTTAATGGTGGCTAGTGCTTTAGTATTTGTACTTAGTATTACAAAATGCTGTGATGCAGAGGAACATTTGTGCCTCTTGGGGGTGACTTCAATTTTCTCCTACTACAATGCTGGCCAGTAGATAACTGACTCACCAGAATTAAGGAGGAATGGGAAATGAAAGCTAATAATAGGAGGTGCATTTTGTAAATGCTAGGAGGAAACAAATTTTTTAAAATCCCAATAGACAGAGATCACATAAAATTAGGATACTTGATGGACTGATTGGAGTGCCTGTGAGTGGGCACCACTTAGATTTCCATTATATAAGTGAGGAAATTTAGGATTATAGTTAAAATCACTTCTGCATAGTCACATGGCTAGCATGTGGTTGAGACTAGATCATCAGATTAAATATGGAATTAGGCTACTGTTAAGAACTGCTGGTGAAATAGCAAGAGAGCACATATCTGTTGAATGAACTCTCTTGACAATCTTCTGTCATTGGATGCTTAATTATTTCTCACCACCACCCCGTGGATTGGATATTATTATGTCCATTCTGCAGATAAGGAAACACAGGCTTGGAGGGTTAAGCCATCTGCCCGCATTGTCCACTTGGTAGGCAGCAAATCAGCATTTGAACATTGAGCTCTGAGTGCAAAGCCTATGCCCTCTACTGTACCTAAGAATTGTAAACATTTTTAAGTGGGGAAATACTTTATTGGAATAAACTCTTTCATAAAAACCCAAGCTAGGTAAGGTGCCTAGTCCCCTGTGTCCATCCTGAGACTTTGCCTGGGGACTGAGGGGTTTGAAAGTTCATACACTGCCCTGCTGCTTCAAGCCATTCTGGACAGTTAAGAGTTTGCAATTTCACACAATGTTCCAGACACATTCCTATTAATACACACAGGCATAGTCCTCCTCCATAACTACCATCAACTCTACAAGTATTTATTGAGTATCTACTATGTGCCAGACTGTCTTCTAGAAGCTGAGGGATACAAAGACCAAGTTCAGTACCTTTAAGAGCTTCTGTTTTTACTGTCATCACTTCTTTAGTGAGTCATTTTAAATACTATCTTGATTATATCCTTCTCCTACTATGTTTTATGCCTCTATAGGACAGACATTGTGTTTTATTAATTTTTATATCTCCTGCACACACCTACTATAGCAGTATTCCCAATGCATCCCTTCTTTTATGCATTTTAAAGTCATAAGCATATAACATACATTTTCATAAAAGCCATCCCTCCACTTAAATAAATTTCATCTATGATAATGTTTATAATTTCCCTATAGCTTGAAATTTTGTCAAATATTTACTACGTTTAGAAAAGCAAATTGGCAATTGTGATCAATGAGTCACTTGGAAAGTATGGTTCATTTTTTTGATGTAGGGTAACTAAGATTGGTTAAAAGATGTGAGACTGGGAGCTTCTGGCCAAGATGGAGGCATAGGTAGATACACTATGCCTCCTCTCACAACCAAAAGAAGGACAACACAAATTTAAAAACAAAAAAAAAGAACTAGAATTGACAGAAAATCAAACTTGTATGAAAGTCTGACAACCAAGGAGAAAAGAAGGAACACTCATCCTGACCAATAGGATGGGCAGAGAGGGGCAGCTGGGTGAGGAGGGCTTACAGCAAGGCGGCAAGCAGCTGATGGACCCAGCGAGGTGGAGGATTGTGGAACAGAGCAGGCCAGGCTGCAGCTGGCAGACTCCACAAGATAGTGGCTGGCAGACCCTGCGGCCCCACATTCTTGCATAGGTAAACTGGGAGGAATAGTGCGGGAGTGAAGCAGACCACACAACCCAGGGCTCCAGCACGGGGAAATAAAGCCTCAAACCTCTGATTGAAAACACGCGTGGGGGTTGAGGCGGCAGTGAGAGAAACCCCAAGCCTCACAGGAGAGTTCGCTGGAGAGACCCACAGGGGCCTAGAGCATGCACACACACACCCACTCAGGAATCAGCACCAGAGGGGCCCAATTTGATTGTGGGTAGAGGAGGGAGTGACTGAAATCCAGCAGAGAGTGGAGCAAGCACCATTGCTCCCCTTTGGCCCCTCCCCCCCCCACATACAGAGTCACAGCGCAGTGACCAGAGTTACCTCGCCCTGGTGAACACCTAAGGCTCCTCCCCTTTATGTAACAGGCATGCCAAGACAAAAAAAAAAAAAAAAATGGCCCAAATGAAAGAACAAATCAAAGCTCCAGAAAAAATACAATGAAGCAATGAAGAGACAGCCAACCTATCAGGTGCACAGTTCAAAACACTGGTAATCAGGAAGCTCACAGAATTGGTTGAATTTGGTCACAAATTAGATGAAAAAATGAAGGCTATGCTAAGAGAAACAAAGGAAAATGTACAGGGAATCAATAGTGATGTGAAGGAAACTGGGACTCAAATCAATAGTGTGGACCAGAAGGAAGAAAGAAACATCCAACCAGAAAAGAATGAAGAAACAAGAATTCAAAAGAAAAATGAGGAGAGGTTTAGGAACCTCCAGGACAAGGTCAACCTAGATGTCCTCCAGGTCAATTTTCAAGATGACCTCCAGGACATCTTGAAATGTTATAACATCTGAATCATAGCGGTGCCAGAAGGAGAAGAGGATGAGCAAGAAATTGAAAACTTATTTGAACAAATAATGGAGGAAAACTTCCCTAATCTGGCAAAGGGAATAGACTTCCAGGAAGTCCAGGAAGCTCAGAGAGTTCCAAAGAAGCTGGACCCAAGGTACATCATAATTACATTACCCAAGATTAAGCAGAAGGAGAGAATCTTAGAAGCAGCAAGAGAAAAGGAAACAGTTATCTACAAAGGAGTTCCCATATGACTGTCAGCTGATTTCTCAAAAGAGACCTTACAGACAAGAAGGGGAAGGAAAGAACTATTCCAAGTCATGAAAGGCAAGGGCCTACATCCAAGATTGCTTTATCCAGCAAAGCTTTCATTTAGAAAATAAGGGCAGATAAGTGCTTCTCAGATAAGGTCAAGTTTAAGGAGTTCATCATCACCAAGCCCTTAGTATATGAAATGTTAAAGGGATTTATCTAAGAAAAAGAAGATAAAAAATATGAACAGTAAAAATGACAGCAAACTCACAGTTATTAACAACCACACCTAAAACCAAAACAAAAGAAAACTAAGCCAACAACTAGAACAGGAACAGAACCACAAAATGGAGATCACATGAAGGGTTATCAAGAGGGGAGTGGGAGGGGGAGAGAGGGGGAAAAGGTACAGAGAATAAGTAGCATAAATGATAGGTGGGAAATAGACAGGGGGAGGGTAAGAATAGTGTAGGAAATGTAGAAGCCAAGGAACTTATAAGTATGACCCATGGACATGAACTATAGGGGGGAATGTGGGAGGGAGGGTGTGGGCAGGATGGAGTTGAGTGAAGGGGCGGAAATGGGACAACTGTAATAGCATAATCAATAAATATATTTTAAAAAGATGTGAGACTGAATATTGGTTCACTGTCTAACTTATTAAAAACATGTTAGCCACCTAAAAATAGTGAGAAGGTGTCAGGGCACTGGGATTTTTTCCTCTGAGTGGGGTTAACACTGCTGAGTAAATGTTTTCCTTGGTGACAGACAAATACCATATAATCTCACCTATAAGTGGAACCTAATCAACAAAACAAACAAGCAAGCAAAATATAACCAGAGACAGGAAAATAAAGAACAAACTGGCAGTAACCAGAGGGGAGGTGGGAGGGGGGTATAACAGGGAAAGAAGAGGAAGGGCTATCAAGGAACATGTATAAAGGACACATGGACAAAGACAAAGGGGTGGGGGAGGATTGAATATGGGAGGTGGGGGTGGGTATGGCAGGGGAAGAGTAAGGGGAGGAAAATGGGGACACCTGTAATTGAACAAGAAAAATAAATAAATAAGTAGTCTTCTAAAATGACATAAAAGTATTTTCATTCCTATTTGATAATGTCAAAAATATTTGTTTCTCTTTAAAAACTATGATATTGCTAAATAATTCTTTTGCATAACAGGTTTTACCAATTTGTTAACTATGCCAGGAAAATTTTTGAAAGTTGTCAGTTGTTGCCAGTGACTAACCATTGCAGAGTTGTATGCCTGAGGCAATTAACCATTCTTTAAAAATAAAAATTTTCACATGGCCTTCTTCTCAGGATTGTTTTCAAGATTTATTGAGATATAATTGACAGAATTGCGTGATATTTAAAGTATACAGTGTCATGATTTTGTATACTTTATATATTGGAAAATATTTTCCCCATAAAATTAATGTATCCATCACATCATGTAGGTAGATAGATAGATATAGATATATAGTTACGCCCTACTATCTTAGCATGTTCCAATTACACAATACAGCATTTTCAACTGTAGTCACCATATTATACATCAGAACCTCAGATCTTAGTCATCTGTAGCTGAAAGTGTGTGCCCTTTCCCATACCTCTTCCTATCTTCCCCACCCTCCAGCCCCTGGCAACCACTTTTCTACTCTCTATGAGTTTGACTTTACTCTCTCTATTCCTTCCTTCCTTCCTTCCTTCCTTCCTTCCTTCCTTCCTTCCTTCCTTCCAATTAACTAATTAATTCATTCATTTATCTTTTTTTAAGATTCTACATATAAGTAAAACCATGCAGTATTTGTCTATCTCTGTCTGATTTTTTCCAGTTAGCATAATGCCTTCTAGTTACACTCTTATTGTGCAAACGATAAAATTTTATTCTCTTTTAAGGCTGAGTGATATTTTTTTCACATTCTTTTATTGTTGTTCAAGTACAGTTGTCTCCACTTTCCCCTCACCACTCCCCCTCACCCCAGCCGTCCCCACTTCCCACCCTTGATCCTACCTGCCTTTGATTTTGTCCAGGTGTCCTTGATACATGTTCCTGAAAACCCTTCCCCCTTTCCTCCCCATTATCCCTTCCCACTTCCCCTCTGGTTACTGCCAGTTTGTTCTTATTGAGATCCTGATTTCATTCCCTTAGGACTGATACTCAAAAGTGTAGTTGCTGGATCATATGGTAGTTCTATTTTTAATTTTTGAGGAAACTCCATACTGCTTTCCACAGTCGTTACACCAATTTAAATTCCCACCAACTTTTCAGAAAGGTTCCTTTTTATACACACCTTCACCAATATTTTTTATCTCTCGTCTTTTGACAATGTCCATTCTAACAGATGTAAGGCAGTATCTCCTCGTGGTTTTTTATTTGCACTTCCCTGATGAATAGAGAGGTAGAGCATGTTTTCATGTACCTGTTAGACATCTGTACGTCTTTAAAAGAGCGTCTGTTAAGCCCTGGTTGGTGTAGCTCAGGGGATTGAGCATGGGCTTCAAACGAAAAGGTCACCAGTTTGATTCTCAGTCAGGGCACATGCCTGGGTTGTGGGCCAGGTCCCAAGTGGGGGGCACATGACAGGCAAACCACACATTGATGTTTCTCTCCCTCTCTCACTCCCTTTCCCTCTTTCTAAAAATAAATATTTTTTTAAAAGAGTGTATGTTTAGACTCTATGCCCATTTAAATTGAATTATTTGTCCTTTTGCTATTAAGTTTTATGAGTACTTTCCCTACTTTGGATATTATTTATTTGTCTATCAGATATGTGACATACAAATATTTCCTTCCATTCTACATGTTTTTTCCTTTGTTGATGGTTTCCTTTCTTATGCAGAAGTATTTTTTTGTTTGACATAGTTCAATTTTTTTACTTTTACTTTTGTTGCTTTTGCTTTTAGTGTAAAATTCAAAAACTCAATGACATCATGAATGTCAAGGAAATTACCACCTATGTTTTCTCTTATGAGCTTTATGGTTTCAGTTCTTACATCCAAACCTTTAAGCCAATTTGAGTTGATTTTTCTGTGTGGGATAAGATGAAGTCCAGTTTCATTTTTTTATCATGTAACTATCCCATTTCCCCATCATCACTTATTGAAGAGACTATCTTTTCCTTATTGTATATTCTTGTTATTTTGTCACAAATTAATTGACCATATATGTATGAGTTTAGTTTTGGGCTGTCTATCCTAGTCCACTGATCTATGTGTTTGTTTTTATGCCAGTGCCATAGTATTTTGGTACCATAGCTTTGTAACATAGTTTGAGAACAGGAAAGGTGATTCCTCAAGTGTTATTTTTTCTCAAGATTTATTTGATTACTTGCAGTTTATTGTGATTCCATACAAATTTTAGGATTGGATTTTTTCTGTATTTCTGTGAAAAATAACATTGGAATTTTGATAGAGATTGAATTGAATCTGTAATTCACTTTGGGTAGTATGAACATTTTTAACAATTTTAATTGTTCCAATCCAAGAACATGGAATATCTTTCAATTTATTTGGGTCATATTTAATTTAATTTATTTCATCAAATTCTCATAAATTTTAGTGTACAGATCTTTCTCCTCTTTGGTTCAATTGTTTTCTAAGTGTTTCAGGTTTTTGATGCAGTTGTAAATGGGATTATGGTCTTAATTTCTCTTTCTCATGATTCCTTGTTGGTGTATATAAAAGAAACTGATTTTTGCTTATCGATTTTGTATCCTGAAATGGTACTGAAATTATTTCTTAGATATGAGTTCTTTTGATGAAGTAATGTTTTCTACATATAAGAGCATGCCATTTATAAATAAAGAACATTTTACTTCTTCCTTTTCCAGTAGATTCCTTTTATTTATTTTTCTTGCCTGACTAAAACTTCCAGTACTGGGTTAAGTAAAACTGGAGAGAGTGGGTATCCTTGTCCTGTTTCTGATTTTAGCAGAAAGGCTTTTAGCTTTTCAACATTCAGTATGATGTTAGCTGTTAAGCTGTGGTCTTGCTGTAATTGTTTTTTATTATGTTGAGGTACTTTCCCTCTATAACCACTTTGTTAAGAGTTTTTATCATGACAGAATATTGAATTTTATCAAATATTGAATTTTATCAAATATCTCTATTGAGACAATCATGATTTTTGACCTTCATTTTGCTAATATGATATATCATATTGATTAATTTGTGAATGTTGAACTATCCTTGCATTCCTGAAATAAATTATACTTGATCATGGTGTATGATCTTTTTAACATGCTGTTGAATTAGGTTTGCTAATTTTTTTGTTGAGAAGTATGCATCTGTGTTTATCAAGTATATTGGCCTACAATTTTGTTTTCTTGTAATGTGCCATTCTGGATTTGGTATCAGGTTAATGCTGGTCACATATAATGAGTTCAGGAATTGTTTTTCTCCTTTTCTATTTGTTGGAAAATCTTGAGAAGGGTTGGTATTCATTCCTCTTAATGTTTAGTAGAAATCACCAGCAAAATCATCTGGTTCTAGACTTTTTTTTTGGAAGGTTTTTGATTACTGATTCAGTCTCTTTACTAGTAACTAGTCTGTTTAGGTGTTTGTTATGTTTCTTCATGATTCAGACTTGTGAAGTTGTATGTTTCAAGGGATTTATCTATTTCTTTTAGCTTATCCAATTTTTTGATACATAGTAGTCTCTCATTATCCTTGGTATACTTGTGGTATCAGTTGTAATGTCTCCTCTTTCATTTCTAATTTTATTTATTCCCTACCTCTCTCTTTTTTTCTTAGTAAGTCTAGCTAATGATATGTTTATTGTGTTTACCCTTAAAAAAACTCTTAGTATCACCAGTCTTTTCTATTTTTTTCATCTATTTCATTTATTTCTGTTCTGATCTTTGTCATTTCACATGGCCCTTTAACCCTGTGGAGTTCATGGTTAATCTGAGACATACAAACTCTTTTCTTCAATATTTTTACATATATTGAGTCCATGGGTTCAAGGTCATGACTAGCAGCACATTTGTATGTGACCAACACAAATTGAAGCAAATTCTAATGATTACATAGTTATGGCTCCCTCAATAACAGGAAAAAGAAAAAGATGTGTTAGGTGCTATGCATCCAAAATGAGTTGCCTATCAAAATAGTTTTGCAAGTGTTCTGAAAAGTATTATACCTTGAGCAGAGCAATATTGCCTGCAATGGCTGTTACAGATATTTTGCAAAGCCAACTATTGAAGATTCTGATTAATTAATTTTAAACATAGTTTTTGGTTGTACTTTTTAGTAATATCCATGTTTGTGTTATTTGAAAGGAAAATTTGTATTTATGTTTTTACATTTCTTTGTTTAATAATTTTTAAATCTAGAAAATAAAAACTGAAATGACTGAAAATTAATTAAAATAATGTATTTTATTATATAAATATAATAAATACAAGTTTGCAGTGTTTTTGTTTATTTTCTTTTTTGCATTTCAGCACATACTAGTAATTAATGTATCTCTCAGATACACGCAACGTACACTGTATTTTTTTTTACCACAACCTCCTTAAAAGACAGTTTGTTGTGGCTATCTTAAAAGTTATTAAAAACAATGTTAAGAATTATAACTTCATGTGATGATAATTTAGACCCAATTCAGTGAAAACTATTCTGACTGAAAACAGTTTGCTAGAGTTTTCCATTTCTAGAAGGCACTTTAATAAATTTATTGGAAAACATTACACTTCTGCCTGAAGGCATGATCCTCCTTTTGATAAAATATAAAACCAACTCTGGGCAATTCTTACAAGGTTTTACTCAATGCATTTGGTGTGTGGTGGGCTTGAGATTACTCACTATGAACCATAGAGTAAACCTCCTAAGAAAGTCTTTTCCTATTCTCTTTATCTCCAGAGTCAATTTCATCCGACAACTCTCCAGAACCACATCAACCCAATTGCTCCTCCATCTCTTTCAAAATTCCAGTTCTACCTCTAGGCCCTTCACATTCCAATTGGACCCCATTTTCTCACATTCTTCACTTTTCTTTTTCTATGTCATGTGATTCATTCTTGAATAAATCAATGTAGCATCTAAGGCTACTTCTCACTTTTTTCTACATTGTATTCCTAAATAAGTTCTAGACGCATTGGAGCCAAAGGAGCAATGGAAAATTCCTCCTTGGAAGGTTGTGGATCCTGAAAGCTCATGCTTATTTATACTTTGGTATTTTTGTATTTATCACAGTGAGAGTTTAAGATTTCAGTTTAGTTCTTTGGGAAGGTGACACCATCAGGGCCTTACAAGATGTCTTTATTTGGATAAATTTACCGCCTTCCAGGGAAAAGCTCTCAGCTTTGTAATGAATCCTGAATTTTGCCTGTGTACCAAGATTGCTTTATCTCATAATCAATTGCCATTTTATGAGACTTGTGTCTAAAGTCAGGATATTTAATTTATAGTAGCAATTACAATTTATAAGAGGGCCAGATTCTTTGTTTGATATTCCTACTTCATTTTCAACCTGAGGAAGAACTAGGGAGAGAGCCAGATTTTACTTAGGATAATTGTTTGCTTTCTCTAAAATCAGAACAACCATGTTTAAGTAGTTTATTCTTCTATCCCTTCTACCTGTACCATTTGGTCACTTAGTCTAAGAGAAGGGCTGTGCATGGTGTTAGAATAACAATGATAAATGTCACACCACTGCTCTCATGTCACTTTAGTGAAGGATTCATCCATAAGTAACAAATACAAAAATTAATTTTAAAGGAAACTGAGTGTTCAGTGAGAGTAAGTAACTTCTGGCTGTTTGAGCGCATGGTTTTCCAAAGAAATGATATTTAAAACTGACTTCAGCAGAAACCAAGTGTGAATTAGTGATGAAAAGTGAGTTTTTGCGTGGCTTGGTCATGATGGTGTTAATGGGAAGAAGAGCTTTTAGGCAAGGGGCCCAGTATGGCTCATGAATTCATTATGGGATTGCTGTTGTAGAGCTGGTTAAAGATTTGGGAATTTGTGTGGCAGCTACAGGAAGTTTCTTTCCTAAGACGACTAATGTGATTAAATTTGTATTTTAAAAAGTTAAGTCTCCAGTGGGTAAAGAATGTGGCTGAGCATGAGGGAAACTCCATAAGGCCTGTTAGCAAGGAGGCTATAGCAGAAAGTGCAGATCGGAGAGAACCAAGATGGCGGCGTAGGTAGACACACTGCGCCTCCTCGCACAACCAGAACTGACAGAGAATCGAACAGCAAGGGGGACCAACACCAAGAAAATAGAAAATAACCATTCATCCAGACTGGTAGGAGGGGCGGAGACGGGCACCAGGGTGGAGAGGACTCGCGTGGCTGTGGCGGGACTGAGACTGGCGGAGTGTGGGACAAATGGCGCAGGCAGTCCGAGCACTAGCAGACCCTGCGGCCCCACATTTGCACAGATAAACCCAGAGGGCCGGACTCAGAGTGGCAGAGATCGGGACAGGCAGAGCAGCGGGTAGCACCCCGCGGCCCCACATTCGTGCACAGATAAACCGGGACGAACGGCGGGGAGCGAAGCAGATCGCGTAACCCAGGACTCCAGCACAGGAGAAATAAAGCCTCAAACCTCTGATTGAAAACGCCCGTGGGCGTTGGGGCGGCAGCAGGAGAGACTCCCAGCCTCACAGGAGAGGTTGTTGGAGAGACCCACAGGGGCCTAGAGTGTGCACAGGCCCACTTACTCGGGAACCAGCACCAGAGTGGCCCAGTTTGATTGTGGGTAGCGGAGTGAAAGATTGAAATCCGGAGGAGAGTGAGGCGGGCGCCATTGCTCCCACTCGGCCCCTCCCCCACGTACAGCGTCACAGCGCAGCAACCAGCATTACCCCACCCCTGGGAACACCTAAGGCTCCGCCCCTTAAAGTAACAGACATGCCAAGACAAAAAAAAAAAAAAAAAAAATGGCCCAAA
This sequence comes from Desmodus rotundus, assembly GCF_022682495.2. NCBI lineage: Eukaryota > Metazoa > Chordata > Mammalia > Chiroptera > Phyllostomidae > Desmodus > Desmodus rotundus. The sequence goes on from NC_071394.1 coordinate 63,668,614, forward strand.
TGACAGAACACTTCAAAGCTCCAGAAAAAATACAACTAAGCGACGAAGAGATAGCCAACCTATCCGATGCACAGTTCAAAGCACTGGTTATCAATATGCTCACAGACTTGGTTGAATCTATTCGAAAAACAGATGAAAAAATGAAGCCTATGCAAAGAGAAACAAAGGAAAATGTACAGGGAACCAATAGTGATGCGAAGGAAACTGGGACTCAAATCAATGGTGTGGACCAGAAGGAAGAAACAAACATCCAACCAGAAAAGAATGAAGAAACAAGAACTTGGAAAAATGAGGAGAGGCTTAGGAACCTCCCGGACGCCTTGAAACGTTCCAACATCCGAATTATAGGGGTGCCAGAAGGAGAAGAGGAAGAACAAAAAATTGGAAACTTATTTGAACAAATAATGAAGGAGAACTTCCCTAATCTGGCAAAGGAAATAGACTTCCTGGAAGTCCAGGAAGCTCAGAGAGTCCCAAAGAAGCTGGACCCAAGGAGGAACACGCCAAGGCACATCATAATTACATTACCCAAGATTAAACGCAAGGATCTACATCCAAGATTACTGTATCCAGCAAAGCTATCACTTAGAATGGAAGGGAAGATAAAGTGCTTTTCAGATAAGGTCAAGTTAAAGAAGTTCATCATCACCAAGCCCTTATTATATGAAATGTTAAAGGGAGTTACCTAAGAAAAAGAAGATCAAAAATAGGAACAGTAAAAATGACAGCAAACTCACAGTTATTAACGGCCACACATAAAACAAAAACGAGAGCAAACTAGGCAAACAACTAGAACATGAGGGTTGTCATTAAGGGAGTGGGAGGGGGTGAGGGGGGGAAGGTACAGAGAATAAGTAGCATAGATGATAGGTGGAAAATAGACAGGGGGAGGGTAAAAATAGTGTAGGAAATGTAGAAGCCAAAGAACTTATAAGTATGACCTATGGACATGAACTATAGGGGGGGAATGTGGGAGGGAGGGGGGTGGGCAGGATGGAGTGGAGTGGGGGGGGGAAATGGGACAACTGTAATAGCATAATCAATAAATATATTAAAAAAAAAAAAGAAAGTGCAGATCGAATGTGATGGTGATTTGGTTTAAGATGTTGCAAGTGGACAGCAAGACATATAGGTAGATTTTCCTATGTTTATGAGGTCATATCAACAGTATTTAAGACATTAAATGTGGGGGTGAATAGTGACAGAAGTAACTCTAACGTTACTGGCATTGACGTCTGAGTAAATGGTGGCATGCAACCATGGTTGAAGGTAAGATATTAAATTCAGTTTTGTACCAGGTGAAACAGATTCAGGCTACATAAAATTGGAATACCAGTCATTTAAATGATGTAAACTCTCTTACCCTCCAAAATCAAGAAGACTGAGAGAATAGCTCCAAGGTGGTCCATTGCTTCAGTGGCATTTACTCTTTTGTCCCAAACTTGTAGCATCATCAGTAAATGACTACATAAATGTCATGTTCTCATCGAAGTCATGAGGATGGAAAAGTTTTAACAGGCTGGCCTCTTATTCATTGCTCATCGAGAATGAGCAATCAGCAAATGTTTTCCCCTAGATCGTCAGGTGACTTCCATGTGGGTTTCACTAGCCTTGGCCGCCCTCACAGAAAAAAGATGTTTAGTGTTTGTTTGGTAGGAAAGAAGATCATCAGAACTGGCTTAGAACAGTGTTTCTCAACCCTGTGAAACACCACACCTCCTTTTAGTAATCAGAAATGACATTCATACAAAATATAATTTACCTACATAGGTAACCTTGCAGGAAAAAGAAAATATACAATGTCTTAATTGTCATAAAATAGAAAAATAAAACAATAGATGAATGTTCAGGCCAGATTCAAAATGAGGTAATTGGATGTTTTCAACTGTATATATATAAAAACAGGGTAAATGACATTTGCAGCAATACATTGAATCACCCCAACTCCATGGTGGTGTCACAGACCCACACATTTGAACTGTATTGGTGCCCCAAACACTGTGAATGGGGTTGCCATCACCTTTTCTAAAATGTTGAACAACTCTTGGTAACACTGTGAATAAAACAAACTATACTGTTTTCTTGATTAGCATGTCAGCTGCAGTCCTGGTGGCACATTTAAGAGTGTGTGGAATAGAGTACAACTCCTTGATATGTACATTTTCACCCTCACTTTGTAGGAGGACACTCCCTTGACCCCACCAACCTATGTCAATAATTCCCTTAATCATTATAGCAAGCAGATTTCCAGGAAAAATAAAGTGTAATTGGCATACTATATGTCACAGTAGAAATGTAAGATCAACTGAAGGTGAAGAAAGATTGATTTTACTGATTTTGAGTGGCACCTGGTACATTCCCACATACCACCTGGAGCTGATACAGATATTCACTACAAAGCTAAATTAAAAGTCACCCTGAACTGATTCTCATTATGTGTTTGGCCTTCAGGAGTCTGATTAATTCCATTCAGGATAACACTAATTGTAAGGGTAAGGTTTCTTTGGGAAATCTTGCTCAGCACCTTGGGCATTGAGGAAATGTATGCCAGTGAGTTTAAGTGCATTTATTAAAAAACAACTTTTAATTCATAGTTTAAGGACTTTCAGTGAAATATCTGATTTATATTTTTGGATCTCTAAATTTTTTTCATCATTTGAGTTCATTTTCTTTTAAGATATTGGCTCCTAAATTTTATGATTCTCTACTGAATGACCCAGACTACAACTTTTGTTTCTTATTATTCATTTTAATCTAACTTGATAAACATGTTTGCCAATGCCTATTTGGCCATTGGAAATTAAAAGTTAGAGGTAGTTAATCTTCAAAATAGTTAACTAACACCAAAATAACTTTAATTGCTATAATGAAGGTTGGTTTCATTAAACTTTAAATGTTTTTCCCTCTACAACATGAAAGGAATAAATTTTTCCTTACAACCTGCTTTTCCATCTTCATGGACAGACTAATAAGAGAAGGCAGACTAATTTTGAAAAACATATTGGTAATATTAGTCACCATTCACATTACGTTTTGCATTTAAGGTAAATTAGAATTATTTCACCAGGTCAAGCAATTTTAAGTAGCAAAGAGAAATAGATGTTGAAGAATGGAATAAATTAGTTATGTTTTATTGTTTTTCATTTTGAGTCTTTTTTTAAATTATTTTTTTGTTGTTCAAGTACAGTTGTCTGCATTTACCCACCACTACTCCCCCCCAACCCAGCCATCTCCACCTCTCTCCCCTGCTTCTATCTCCCTTGGTTTTGTCCATGTGTCCTTGATAGTTGTTCCTGGAAACTCTTCCCCATTATCTCCTCCCACCTCCCCTCTAGTTACTGTCAGATTGTTCTTAATTTCAGTGTCTCTGGTTATATTTTGCTTGCTTGTTTGTTTTGTTAATTTGGTTCCACTTAAAGGTGATTTTGAGTCTTTTAGTGAAGCCATTGGTTATGAAATTTCACAATCTCCTTTAAAATTCAGATTAGGTAAAAATGGTCATTTTATTAATTTATCAAGCAAAGATGAAACATTATGGAAACAGGACTTTATAGTGGAATTTGGAGAATATCCCAGAATTATAGCTTTTTGGCAGGAAAACAAAAGTGTGTCTGTGTGTGTGAGCTCGTGTGTTCTATAATATAATAATAAGTATACCTCTATGCATATGTGAAATTAATAGTTTATTGCTGTGAGGTAAAGGAACTACAAAACAGCATTGATTAGCAAAAGATTGAAGAAGATATTAGTGGGGGATGGATTAGCGAATGGTGATCTTGGTTTCTCCAAGGGCTTGAAGGAAATGATGGCTATCCAGTGGGGAGGATACTGAGATGATGTTCCAGGCAGAGAAAAAGATGGAGAAAAGAAGGCAGCCCCAAACTGAATGTCTGAGGAACATGGTGTGGCCCCACAGATGACCCTGCATTAAAGAGGAATCAAGGTGGGGTGGAGGCATGGGGAGAAAAGGCACACAACTGTAATTGAATAACAATAAAAAATTTTTTAAAAAATAGGAATCAAAAAATGCCCCAAAATATGAATGTTGAGAAAATGAGGAGGTGGTTGATTGAATGTCCTAGATTCAGATGACAAAAATGTCAAGGTCTTCAAGAGATGTTTAAGAGACTCAGGTGGTATTACAAGAACTAGAAGTGAAGTGGTTTTGCTGATGTCTTATAGGAGTCAGGCAAGGTGATGGGGAGCCAGGCAAATGTAGCATTGTCAAAGAATTCACGCAGAAAGGACCAAGGACTTGTTGATTAGACGGATGTGGAAAATATAGATGATAGAAACAGAACCTGCTGAAACAACTGAAAATTTGTGTGGAGGTGTGTGCGTGTAATAGTATATATGTCTATTACTTAACCACAAAAAATTAACTTTATTAAATATGATTTCAGCAAATAATATTTTTCTCCATTACTTCACAGTATATATCCCTCATTTTATTTTCTGGGGGATGAAGTAGGAGTGAAGGTAAAGATCCTTAAATTATTTTGACACATGGCTTTAAAAGTGCAAACAAACCCACATAAATATTTCCATAATTGAGCACTATCACCTTGTAAGTTTGTACTGAATCAGGATAAACCACATTTGTTAAATTAACCATATAGCCTTGTGAAGTTATTAGTGTTTGCTACAGAATCAGTAATGAATTACTTGTGGACTCACAGATAAACTTAATGTAGTAAAATAATAAAACATTATGTTTCTAATACATAATAAAACAGGTATGTTTCTAATACATAATAAAACATTTATTAGTAACATAATGGGGTGGGAAAAAGTAGGTTTAGTGGGGAAAAGTAGGTTTGCTGTTGTTCATATGGAAAATAGTACAATAATTAATTAATAATAATTCAAGAATAAAATCTGTGTTTTCATGTACTCACAACTATAAAGCTACTTTTGTCCACTTGTATTATAAACTCAGTATGTTTTAATATTTAAATCTCTAATGTCCTTAACTATCTCCAGAATTTATTTTATTTTATTTTAAAAGTGAGGCATTTTATAATAATTATGTATGGTGCCTGGTGGGTACTGGAAATACAATTTCTAACCACTATGCTGTATACCTAACACTAGTACAAAATAATATTGAATGTCAACTGTAAATGAAAATAAATGAACAATGAAAATGAAATGAAATGAAAAATAAAACCTTAAATATAAAATAGAAGCATCTTTAGTCATGGCTAATAATCATATCTCTACATTTTCATATTTTGTCTAATCAATTTGAAAATACCAATTTTACTAAAATAATTATATAATAATAAGGACCAAATTCTTCCTGTTTGTGTATAACAAATTGACACTTTTACAGTCTGAATTAACTCCTGCAGAAGCAAGATATACTGTGAAAGGAAAAAACAAAAATCCATTCTTCGCTTTTCTAAAATTTAGTAATTTCCAATTTTATTTTTTTCATTTACAGCTAACATACAATATTATATCACTTTCATGTGTACAACAAATGATTTAACATCTATATAACTTATGAAGTGATCCCCTCAATAAGTCTACTACTCATCTGGTTTCTAATACGCAATTTTATAAGCATATTTAGTATACCTGCACTCTGCAATCAAATTCATAAGTGGATCATTTAACTTAAATTGATGAAAATTAAATACAGTTAAAATAGTTTATGTTCACCTCTTGATATGGAGCACAATAGTGCTATTTGAATACTCTGATCAAAGATACCACAGAATAAGAGATATTGGGTAAATGCAAGGTAATGTTTCCTGGTGTAAAAAGTAGTGACACATTGGGAGGGTTTATTGAGTGTGGTTGTGACATCTTTGGAAACCTTTAAAAAGGGAATATATTTTGGTCTTTCCAGCGAGTTATGTGCTAGACCTGCAGGCACTGAGTGTGGAGATGAATTTTATTCATTGCCATGGTTTTTTCAATATCAACAATTCTTTGAATCTGTAGAGGACAATACAATTGGATAGTTCTCATTGCGTTCTTCAGGGAGTCAGATTTCCAGACTGCTTTTTCTAACAGTGAATCAGTGCCAAAATACTACCTTACATTCAACAACCTTTAAAATACAAGAAAGAAAAAAACCTGAAAAATACAGAATACTAGTGCTTTGCCATTGTACGAAGCTACGTTTCTTGATGTAGACTAGCATTTCCTCTTTCCCAGGAAAAAGGAAATGATTTGAGTCCTAGTGTAAGCACCAGAATGGAAAACCTCTAATTCTATTACCCTACTGAGTTGAAGAAAAATTGTATTTACTGTCATTTGAAAATGCATATGAAATCATGATTGTGCTGACAAAATTACTTATACACTGTAAGCTCCATTTGCCACTTTGTGTGAAAATATTCTATCAGACTTGCCCAAGTTTGGTGTTCCAGCCACCCAGAGTCTGTTCGAGAACTCCATCAAGCCTGTGGCTGTGCTGGCAATGAGGCAGGGGTGCCCAGGACAGAACCACAGGTATCAAGGCATTGGGAAGGGATCCAGGCACCCTCACCTGGGAGGCTTCAGGTCAAAGTGGATGGAGAGGAAGCTTGGACAGTGGACTGAGCTTGCTTCAGTGGAGGGTGGTGTGGCTGCTCAGAGTCAATGAATGCACATCAAAGAAGGAACCCAAAGCCAGGACTGGCCAGAAAAGCCAGTGACTCTTTTTTATCTGTTGATGTCATTCTCAGCCAGGTTTAAAATGGAAAGAAGAATCAGGTCAGGCTGAGTCAGACTCACAAGGCAACGTCTGGGGGAAGCAGGAATCAACTGGAGGCAAATAGCATTCTAAATCCGCAGAAACGGTGTTTGGGAACAGCCAACCCAAAACGCAAACAAAACTAAGAAGAGGGACAGTGGAAAGAAAACACTCTCCAAAGAGATGGGTGGGTGCGGATGTTGAGGTACATTGTTTTGGTGAGGCTTCACCAGAGCCAGTGTGTATTGACAGGTGCATAGTAAAACAAGCTTTGGATGAGACAGACCCAAGTTTATTCTCACACATAGGCTGTGTGATGTTGACCAAAAATGAATCTCCATGTCTCCATCTGTAAAGTTCCAATAATAATTCTAATCTTTCAGGTTGTTATGGTTGTTATATTTAAAATGAAGAAGCATATGGCCTAAAAAATTATGTTATTGAAACTTACTGAGAGAAGTTGAGAAAAAAATAAGTGTATTAACACATAACTTTGGTTTATTCTTTCCCCCAAACTGATAAGATATTAGGAGTTTCATGACATTAAAAATGTGATTGTGATTTGCTGTTGAATAAAATGTCACCTACTGTTATGATTAAACTAAGCTACTAAGAGAGTAAATGATGCTGAATTAGTCATTTCTGTTAGTAAAATTATCTGTGTTATGATAAATCTATCATAAATACTAACTTATAAAATATTGAGTTGCATTTTTATTTTAAAAGCAATACTTATTAGGAAATTATAACTAGTTCTTTAGTTAATAATTTTCCTAGTTGTTTGTATTAAGTTTTTCAAATGTTGCTAAAGTATTACATTGGAAAATTAATTGAACACAGCTTAAGGGACAGTAAGGTATCATTCAGAAAAACCGACCATACATGGAATACAAAAATTTAGATAAAATCTTATTATCAGACCCCAAAAATAGTTTTGAAAGATTATTTTTAACCACCCCCATGCATTTCCTTGCACAAACCTAATCTGACAGGGATAGGCACTATTAAACTTTGATAGGTAATAAACCAGGGGCTCAGCTGACACCTGCTGGGCACTTTCAAAGGGTTTGCTGATGAACCAATAAATGAATGAATAAGTAAATAAAGGAATGATTTCTACCCTTTGATTATTCATCTAGTCTTCCGCTTAATGGAAAACTACTAGTCAGTTGTTAAAATAAATAGCTGTTTGGAGTTCTGACATATACCTCTATGATACTTGATGATGTCTTACCAATCTTTTCTAATGTATCAAAGACTCAACTATTTCATTTATGTATTCATCTAATATATTTCTCATTTCCAACTAACCACTACTTATTTTTCCATTGCAAGTTGTGTTAATGCCCTATAAATCCATTCTCATCTGTAGGATGAAACAGATATACAGTGTGGCAAAAATAATGTTGATCACAAAAGTCCATATATTGCCTACAGTATATAAACTACTTCCATAAAAAATAATGTTAACAATTATAACCCAATATATGTATAAATAAAAGGATAAAACTCAAATAATTAAAAATATATAACTGGGACTTCTGGCCAAGATGGAGGCATAGGTAGATAAACTTTGCTTCCTCCCACAACCAAAAGAAGGACAACAACAAACTTAAAAACAAAAAATAACCAGAACTGCCAGAAAAACTGTATGGAAGTTCGGCAACCAGGGAAGAAAAGAAGAAACATCCAGACCAGTAGTTGGGGCAGAGATGGGCAGCCAGGGTGGAGAGGACTCGCAGCAAGGTGGCAACTGGAAGATTGGGGTGAGTGAGGCAGAGGCTTGCAGAGTGGGTGGCTCAAAATTTGTGTGCAGATGAACTGAGAGGAACAACTGAGGAGCTAGACAGACTGTGCAACCCAGGGTTCCAGTGTGGGGAAATAAAGCCTCAAAACCTCTGACTGAAGAAAACCTGCAGGGGTTGAGGTGGCAGAAGAAATGCCCAGCCTCACAGGAGAGTTCCTTGGAGAGAACCACAGGGTCCTAGAACATACGCAAAACCACCCACCCAGGAGTCAGCACCAGAAGAGCCCAATTTGCCTGTGGGTAGAGGAGGAAGTGCCTGAAAGCTGGCTGAGAGCTGAGCATGCAGCATAGTTCCCTCTTGGACTGCTCCCCCACATACAGCGCCACAATGCAGTGATGTGGGGTGCTCCGCCCTGGTGAATAGCTAACGCTCAGCCACTTACTACATAACCAGGGCACGGAGACAAAAAAAAATATGGCGTGAATGAAAAAAACGGATCAAAGCTCCAGAAAAAAATACAACTGAGCAATGAAGAGATAGCTAACCTATCAGATGCAGAGTTCAAAACACTAGTAATCAGGATGCTCACAGAAATGGTTGAGTATGGTCACAAAATAGAGGAAAAAGTGAAGGCTATGAAAAGTGAAATAAAGGAAAATGTAAAGGGAGCCAACACTGATGAGAAGGAAACTGGGACTCAAATCAACAGTTTGAAGCAGAAGGAGGAAATAAACTTTCAACTGGAACAGAATGAATAAACAAGAATTCAAAATAATGAGGACAGTCTTTGGAACTTCTGGGAAAACTTTAAACATTCCAACATCTGAATCATAAGGGTGGCAGAAGGAGAAAAGAAAGAGCAAGAAATGGAAAACTTATCTGAAAACACAATGAAGAACTTCCCCAATCTGGCAAAGAAAGTGCCAGAAAGTGTAGACTTCCAAGAAGTCCAGGAAGCTCAGAGTCCCAAAGAAGTTGGACCCAAGGTACATCATAAGTACATTACCCAAGATTAAAGATAAGAGAATCTTAAAAGCAGTCAAAGAAAAGGAGAGAGTTACCTACAAAAGAGTTCCCATAAGACAATCAGCTGATTTCTCAAAAGAAAGCTTGCAGGCAAGAAGGAGCTGGAAAGGGGTATTCAAAATCATGAAAGGCAAGGACCTACATCCGAGATTACTCTATCCAGCAAAGCTATCATTTAGAGTGGAAAGGCAGATAAAGTGCTTCCCAGATACGGTCAAGTTAGAGTTCATCATCACCAAATTTGTATTATATAAAATGTTAAAGGGACTGATCTAAGGAAATGAAGATCAAAAACTATGAACTGTAAAATAACAAAAAACTCACAACGATCAACAACTGAACCTACAAAAACCAAAACAAAAATGAACTAAGAAAACAAGTAGAACAAGAACAGATTAACAGAAATGGATATCACATGGAGGTTTATTAGTGGGGAGAGGGAGGAGTGAGAATAGGGGAAACATTACAGGGAATAAGAAGCATAAATGGTAGGTAGAAAATAGACAGGGGGAGGTTAAGAATAGTATGGGAAATAGTGAAGCCAAAGAACTTATATGTATGACCCATGGACATGAACTATAGGGGAGGGAATGTGGGAGGGAGTGGGTGTGCAGGATGGAGTGGAGTGAAGGAGGGGGAATGGGACAACTGTAATAGCATAATCAATAAAGTATATTTAAAAAGAGACAAATATCACATGATTTCACCTGTAATTGGAACCTATAACCAACAAAACAAAGAAGCTAGCAAAATATAACCAGAGACGCTGAAATAAAGGACAAATGGACAGTATCTAGAGGTGAGGAGGGAGAGGGATAATGGGGTAAAATAGGGGAAGGGTCATCAAGGAACATGTGTAAAGAGCACACAGACAAAGCCAAAGGTGATACAATCAAGTGCGGGAGGTGAGGATGGCTGGGGTGGAGGAATTTGGTTGAGGGAAAATGGAAACAAGTGTACTTGAAAACAATAAAAAAAAGATAAATAAATAACTGGCAGTAAAAGGTACTACTGATAGTTTCTAGAAAATTAAAGTAAATATATTTTATAAAAGGAGCGAGGTTCCTACAATGGAAGAAGACTAAAGCTTTCAGGGTCAGTGAGTCTGTGTGGTAACTCAGTACCTACCAGATAACAGTCACAGGTGTTGCTCAGAAACAACAGAAAACAATTATGAATTTTAAACATAAAAGGAACTTTTTCAAAGAAAATGGTTAATTTATAGAATTGAATGGGATGCTGGAAAATTGGCAGAAATCACTGCCTTAGAAATGACTGTGAACCAAATAATCTATTTAGCAATATCATGCCTTGGGCTCATGGCTAGGATGTCCCTGCTTCCGATATGGGACATCCTACTGACCCTATTGACCCTGCTGTTGCTGTTGGTTGTGACAGCCAATGGCACGCTTCATGCAGTTGCTGTTTGTTGGAGTATGTCTTACCTGCCCTTCATTCTGTGGACCACTTGCTCCAGTTCCTGGTACCAGGTGATGCCTTCCAGTTGGTGACCTGAGTCACATGCTTGGGCTCTGATGTCTGGAGGCAGGGAAACAATTGACTGGAATTTTCAGGTTCTGCTGTTGTGAGAGTAAAGACCTTACCCCTAACCAAACATGCAGGAAGGCAGAGTCTCCAAAATGGGAAGGTGGTATGTGTGTCTCTCAATGACTAATGAGCACAAACATCATTAAAATGCTGTGTGACCTAATGGAAAATCACTCCACTTCTCTGGCCATAACTTTTAGACCAGTAAAATAAAGACTGATAAAATGGTCAATGGCTACCTTAAAACTTAAGAGAACTTAAGTTCACTTAGGAAGATAAAGCAAACACATTTGCAAACAACCATAAATGGACATTGGAACCAGTGGGGTGAAAATTATAGTATGTAAGGCACATATTTACAGTATTTGATAACTGTAGATATCAGAGATAGGGGAGGAAGTTAGCATCCTGTCAGTGAGATGTCAGCAGGATGGCATGAGAATGGGTCACTCTGAACCTGCACAATGTGTACTCTCTACCACATCCCTAAGTGCCCCAATAACAGCTACATATCATTTCTTTTAAAGCAAATTTTCACAAGGGTGGGGAATAGGATGAGAGAATTGGGGAATAGTAGGAAATAGACATTAGGTAATATAATAGAGTGGTCTTTCAGGGTATTCACGAAACACTACAGAAATTCTCTTGAAAACAAAGTCACCTACTTAGCAATTTGAGAGATATGTATCTCATTTTCTCATAATACCCTTATGTAAATGTTGTTTCATGATACATATTTCCTACCTTTCAATATAGTTTACATTTGTCAGAAAAAAACTATTTTTCAGATGCCTGAAAAAAAGTCCAAAGGTTAGGCTCAGTATGAAAGTACTCAAGTATTTTTCTGAATCTTTTGATTTTTAACATGTTCCCTTATAAGACGTAACAGGCTCTCTCAAATTTTTCCTCTCATACGAAGTAACACTGATAATAGATTTCATCCGTACCCTTCTGCTTTGTCTCATAAATATCAAAGCAAATAACTAATATTTATAGAACTCATACCATAAGGGACTACACTTTTATTTTCCCTTATATTTTAAACTATATTTTGCTATTGATTTTAAATTGATTATGCTATTACAGTTGCCCTGATTTTTCCCCTTTTCTCTCCTCCACCCAGCACCCCCACTCCCTCAGGCAGTCCCCCCACCCTTGTTCATTTGTACAGGTCACGTGTGTAAGTTCTTTGGCCTCTCCCTTTCCTATGCTGTACTTTACATCCCCTTGACTATTCTGTAACTGTCTACTATTAGACAGTTACCCATTCTCACCCATTCTCCCACATTCTCCCACATCCCCCTCTCAACTCTCTATCTTAAACCTTTGGTATTTTAGTTATGATGTGTCTTGGAGTGGCCTCTTTGCATCCATCTTGTTTGGGACTCTCTGTACTTCCCAGACTTTCATGCCTATGTCCTTCAACAAATTAGTGAAGTTTTCTTTCAATGTTTTTAAAAATAGACATCTGTCTTACTCCTGTTCTTCTCCTTCTAGGACTCCTATGAAGTAAATGTTGGATTGCTTAAAGTTGTTCCACAGACTGCTTACACTATCCTCATTTTTTTTGGATTCTCCTTTCTTCTTGTTATTCTGGTTGGTTGTTTTTTGCTTCCTTATGTTCCAAACCATTGATGTGATTCTTGGCTTCCTCAACTCTACTGTCATGTCCCTGTAAATTGTTCTTTATTTCAGTTAGTGTATCCTTCACTTCTAACTGGATATTTTTTATGCTGTTGCATTTCTCACTAAGTTCCTTGAGCATCCTTATAACCAGTGTTTTGAACTCTGCATCTGATAGATTGCTTATCTCCATTTCGTTTAGCTCTTTTTCTGGAGTTTTGATCTGTCCTTTCATTTGGGTCATATTTCTTTGTCTCCTCATTTTGGCAGCCTCCTTGTTTTTATTCCTATGTATTAGGTAGATCTGCTTTGACTCCATGTTTTGGTAGTGTGGCCTAAGGTAGTAGGTGTCCTGTATGGTCCAGTGGTGTACCCTCCCCTATCGCCAAGCTGGGTACTTGAGGTGCTTCCTTCATGTGGGCTGAGTATACCCTCCTCTTGTAGTTAAACCTTGGTTGCTGTTGGCAGATCAATGGGAGGGATCTACCCAGGCCAGTCAACTGCAAGGATTAGCTTTGACCACTTACCATCACCCTCTGCCCTCTGTGGAGGATCAGCTATTCAGGGGAAGGGTAATGGTACTCCAACATGGTCTATAGCTGTCCACTGAGTGTGCTTGCCTTGGGATTTCCCAGGTGGTGCAGGCCAAGATCAGCCCCTACCTGTGTTTTGCCCAGGGCCACCCTACCTGACTTATAAAGCAATCTGGGATGGCTGCTCCTTGTGCTGGGCATGGAGATTCCCAGGCAAGGCCAAGTTGTGAATTTAGGCTACTAGTTATGGGATACTGGGACCAGGTGCTTCTTGTGTGAGATAATTTAGGAAGTTGTGAAGCAAAAGCCATTCATATGGAAAGGTAGCTTGGGTGGGTCCATAAATTGGGTGAGGTGGCGTCTCTGGAGATCTCCAAGATGGGTCAAACAGTGTGAGGTTGATGACATCTTAGACATGGTACCTGTCTGTCAACTCTGTGTGGGGAGGGACTAGAAAAGGGACAATGATCTTTACTTACCTTGATGCCAGCCACCTCAGCCTCCCCCTGCATGCCAATGGAGCCCCACAGGATGCCTTCCTGGTGTCAGAGCCCAGAGGAATTGAGTCTGATTAGGTAAATCTGTGTGTGGGTTCTTTAAGAGAAACTGCTTGGGGCTCTATGGATTTCTTCCACTGATTCAATCCCCACTTTTTTTCCGAAAAACAGGAGCAGGTGTGGGTATTTATCTTCCTGGCACTAGAACCCTGGGTTGGGATCCCTGGTGTGAGGCTGGGACTCCTCACTCCTGAGATATCCCTCTCAAATTTATTCATGGAATTTTAAGACATGGACGTGGGACCAGCCCATTCTGTGTGAGTTTCCCTCCTACTAGTCTGGATGGATGTGGTTTCTTTAATTCCATACTTGTCACACTTCCATTCAACTTGATTTCTGTCGGTTCTGAGCAATGGTTGCTCTATATTTTAGTTGTAATTTTGTTGTGGTTGTGCGAAGAGGCAAGCCATGTCTGCTATGCCATCATCTTGAGCAGAAGTCCTGGACTAGAATTTTTAAAAGGACATGTTTCCTTTATAATTGTTCCTACAAACCCTTCACCCTTTTCCCCTGAAATTCCCTCTTCTTTCCCCTCTGGTCACTGTCGGCCTTTTCTCAATTTCAGTGTCTTTGGTTATATTTCACTTGCTTGTTTGTTTTGTTGATTAGTTCCTGTTAAAGGGGGGTGGGGGGAGCAGAAACAGGAGGGAGATGAGGAGGGTGGGGATTAGGCTGGGGTGGGGGGGGAAGGCAGAGAACTGTACTTGAATAACAATAAAATTAGAAAAAAAAGGACATGTTTCACTGACAAATATTTAGAAAAAAGGGGTTCTACATATACAGTATCACTGACATTTTGAACCTTAGGAAGGTCACTTTCCCTCCCTTGTTTCATTTCCTCATGGGGAAAGGAAGAAATAACTTCTGAGACCACCTTCATCTCCAAATGTATGGATTTGGTCATAACATTCTTTACTTCAACATGTCACACACTTGCACCTGATGCAAAAGTAGCATCCAGCTCATGTTTCTTGACATATTTAAATCTGATGTTGAGAATTTGTAGCTGAAAACAAGAAGTTATGTGTATAAGAAACACAAATATCCATTTATCTATTTAGATATGTGTTCTCCTCTTTTTCTTAAGCCATGATACACATAATTGTTTTTATGGGCTTTTATATTTGTACTACTATAATTCTGATACACAATTCCTTTTTTAAAATCCTTAGAGACTTGTTCTGGAATTTATATTAGAATGCCAATGTAATGTGCATATCATGTTTTAAATATCACCCCCAGAAGCATTTGAGCAGCAACCCATAATAAAACAAATTAAAATTCTATATTAAAATGTATTTAATATTCACAAGTGAACATCACATTTGAATTTTTACTGTGTGTGTACATTACACTTAAAATCAAAATCCTTTTTTTAAAGTTGCAGCACATGTTTAGAAAATAAAAGTTTGATGTTTTTAAATTAAAAAGTTAAATACAATAGCCTCACATCAAATTTGTAACAAGTTTGTCTGCCAAATTATTGCAGATCAGGTCAAGTTTTGCCATCAAGTGAATTAGAAAACAAAACTTTTAAGAGATTTTTGGATTTTAGCTCTGTGAATAAGGAATTTTGAACATGTATAGGAAAGTTTTGTCTGTCCAGAAATCACCTCTTTTCAGAAAGAATTTTGGGTTTGCTTCTGTTAAAACTATGTATTTGTATCAAAGCTTAGTACTATATACTAGCCACACCCTTTGCTGACACAGTTGCCTCATCTGCCTGGGACATTTAACCCCAACTAGGACAATCCTGTTCTTCTTTGCGATTTTGAATTAGTGCACAAAGATATGAGAAAACCTGTCACTTTCTCTCTGAGGGCAGAGGTATGACAGCCATCAGAAGGCATGTTTCTTGGTTGTGGAAATGGTGTGGCTGCATGGAGGCAGGCTGAAGGGCACCTGTGTGAATATGCAGTGCCAAGAAACAGTGTCTTTCAGCATTGCAGTCTCTCCTCATTTCTCAGACATCCCACGTGCAACCTTTTCCTCTCCAACAGTTTTGTGTCTCCTATGGATTTAATGCAACAATATATCCTCATTTTCCTATAATAGTTTGAGTGGGGTTCCAAGTACTTTCATTCAGAAGAGCCCTAACTAATGCAGACTGGTGCAGCCACTGTGGAAAACAGTATGGAATTACCTCGGAAAACTAAAAATGGAACTGCCTTTTGACCCAGCAATTTCACTGCTGGTATAATATCCTAAGAACCCTGAAATGACAATCCAAAAGAACCTATGCACCCCAATGTTCATAGCAGCACAATTTACCATAGCCAAATGCTGGAAGCAGCCTAAGTGCCCATCAGTAAATGAATGGATCAAAAAACTATGGTACATTTACATGATGGAATACTACACAGCAGAAAGAAAGAAGGAGCTCCAACCCTTTGCAACAGCATGGATAGATCTGGGGAACATTATACAAAGTGAAATAAACCAGGCAGTGTAAGACAAATACCATATGATCTCACCTATAAGTGGAACCTAATCAACAAAACAAACAAGCAAGCAAAATATAACCAGAGATGTTGAAATTAACAACTGACAGTAACCAGAGGGGAACTGGGAGGGGATAATGGGGGGAAAAGGGGAAAGGGTTTTCAGGAACATGTATAAAGGACACATGGACAAAACCATGGGGGGTGGGGTCAGGGGAAGGAGGTGGGGATGGCTGGGGTGAGGGTGAGTGGTGGGGGGAAAATGCAGACAACAGTACTTGAACAACAATGAAAAAATTTAAATTAACAACAAAAAGTAGATTCTACTTTCCAAAAACATAACTTTTCATTGACATCTCTTCTTATTTCTTTTTTTAAAATCTTAAGTGGAATTATTGAGTACCGTGTTCAATAATTCATTTGGCTGAATTCAGTGAAAAAAATACATTTACCAATGGCTCATACTCATGGATTAGTATGTAATATCTTTTGTTATACCCGAAAAGATTGGAAAACACTCTATTTTTTTTAATGTCTATGTCTACATGGAAGTCACCATCTTCTGGAATGCTTTGATAGAATTTTTCCATACACATAAAAAATGTTATTTAAAAACTGCTGCTAAAAATAAGTGAAAAAATGAGATACTACATATTCAGTAGACTTGCTAAATTAGATAAGCCATAATATCAAGTATTGAAAAAAAGAGAACTCTCATATATAGCTAGAGGGAGTGAAAGTGGCAAGGCTAGTTTTGAAAATCATTTGGCTGTGTCAGTCTCTTACAAAATTAAACACATACATACCATACCATACAATCCAGCAATTCAGTCCTAAATATTTAGCCCAGAGAAATGAAAATATATGCTCTAATTAACAAACTTGTATATGAATGTTCATTGCAGTTTTATTCATCAAAGCACCAAACTGGATATGTTCATAAGATAAATGGATAAAACACTGTGATAAAGCCATATGATGGGAAAAAAAAAAAAAGAGGACGAACAAGAGCCCTAAGTAAGAATGGAAGTAAATTTGCTGAGCCACAAACATTCATGTTGATATTGGAGCACTTCTGTTTGTCTCAGAATCCTGCAGAGGATCCCAGGTGCCCTCAACCTCTAAGTGGCATACCTGTTTAATCACAGGTACTGCTGTGCTAACAAATTAACTCTGAAGTAGTATCTTTTGCTTAACAAAAGTGTATTTCTTGTTTACAGTACATCTAAATCAGTTTATAGAGAGCTCTGGTTCCCAGGGTCACTCGTGGGCCAGGCTAACCAAGGTTCTGCTGTGTTTTCCCTGCACTATCTGGGCAGTGTGGCTCCTGGTCACTGTGAAGAAGAGGAGATGACCAAGGGGAAATGCATGTACCATGAGTGACACTCACCAATTCTCTGCACATACTATTTTCCAGAAAGGGTCAACAACTATTGACTGCAAATGGAGGGCCGAGGGACACAGGAAACACTGGTGGTATTGTGAGACCATCCACACCATCCTCGTGGAATTCAAAAATTCACCCTGGAGTAGTAGTATTATACTGAACAACTGTGATGGAAAAACTTTTTTCTTTGAAAAGAATTAATAGTTGGGGAGCCAAACAAAATGAGCTTGTTTGAAAGCAGCCTTTGTAGGAGCCCATGTGCCAGCATTGTGTCCATCAGTGCTTCTCTTTGGAGTTGTGTCTCCTGCACATTTTGTCTCCTGTCTGGCCATGTTTTTAATCCATTTCAGTTGTTTTATCCAGGTCTTCTGACCTAGATTAAAAGGGCAGGGAGAGGGAGTTTGGGAAGAGGAGAGTAAGTTGTGGAAACATTTCCAGGAAGATTTTGTTCTTCCTTTAATCACTAGTTTTACTTTCAGTCAAGCATGCTACTTTAGACTTTCTTAAATCAGAAGTATATTTATTTTGAAGCTTTTTAACACTGTGAATGAAGTGAATCTCATATTCTAGAAGAACAGGGAACAAATGTTACTAGAAAGTAGAGAATGACAATCTCTCACAGAATGTCCCTTAGTTTGAGTAGTTATAGGAAATAGCTTTTCTATTAAAATACATCAGCCTATAGCAAATCACTAAAAATTCTAATGAATCCTTTTCTTCCCAAAGAAAACTACTTAAGCATTCAATCAATTAATACAATGTACTAAAATAGAACATCATTTTACTGGCAGACTTCCAAAACAGAAGGATTAGAGATATTCAGATACTGAACTCAACACAAACTATGATTTCAGCAAGGAGTTTTATTTGGGCTTTCTTCATTTTAATTCCATTAATTTCAAATTTTATTAACTGCAATGGGACACAAAAAAATTCCAACAGTGATGCTTTACAAAACCCTGTAAGTCATGAATAATTTTGGTCTTTGTCATCATTGTGTTTCTAAGGGTATGTGTTTATATTATTTTGCTAGGATGAAAGACTCAATCCCAGTGGACATTGAAGAATTAAGTTTTAAAAGACAATGCGTAATTAGTTTCACTGTGTATAAGGGAGATATTACCAATCTGATTTAACTTGTTTAGGAGTGAACATTGGTTAAGTGAGAAGACTAAGATGACTTATATAACCTCTGAACACCCTGCTGAAGTAATAGGATTCTCAAGAATAAGAATCAATACTTTTGCATAAATGGAAGATGCTCACAGGGGGAAGTGAGATGGATGTACCTGGAGATTATTATGTTAAGTGAAATGACCCAGTCAGAGAAAGACAAATCTCATATGTGGAATCTAATTAACAAAATAAACTGATGAACAAAATAAAAACAGAGTCATGAATACATGGAACAGACTGATGGCTGTCAGAGGTGAGGGGTGACTAGATGAAAGTAAGTAAAGGGATTAGCCAAAGAGCATATATGCATGACCCATAGACACAGACAACAGTGAGGTGATGGCCAGAGGGAAGGAGAGGTGGGGGCTGAGTGGAGGTGGCAAGGGGCTAGGGGTATAGGGATACCTGTAATAGTGTCAACAATAAAAATAAAGTTAGAAAATAGTTTAGAGAAATTAAGTGGCATAGTGATATCCCTGATGGGTTATTAATGGAAGCTGCACATACCGAGTTGGCAAACAGCCCTAACATTTTGAGGTAATATCCTTAAGGGCAACTGTGTTTTCTCACACAGAATTTTTTGTAGATAAGACCACCTTTTATAGTCTGAGGTGATGAGGAATTTTTTCATACTAACTAAGGATTCTTGTATTTTATCTATCCATGCCTTAGATATATCCCTATTCATCCTAGGAACTAGGGAAATAGTATCCTTTTCATGTGAACAGTTGTGAATTTAAATAGTTCAAGCAAATGTGAAATTCCAAATCCATAAAACCAGTGCTAGCTGACTTTAAGCTTAGCACAGAGCTTCCCATGCTTTTCAAGATACAAATAAATTACTGGAATTGTCAGTGTACGCCATCTTGAAAAAGTAATAATACAGTGTGAAAATGGTGAACTATTTTCCTTTTATTTATTTAAATAATTTGACAAATATTTGACAAATAATTTGACAAATATAATTTGACAAAATAATTTGACAATAACATTATTGACTGAATGATGCTAGCCATTGGTAGTTTTGAAATAATGTTTAATACAGAAGCATCTTTCTAGAACACATTATGTTGAAAATTCTTGTTTCAAAGGATGAACTGTGTTGTGTTTTTAATTATGCATAAAAAAACTGTAATAGATTACAGAATAGATTTCCACTTAATAGTTTTACCTTCAAGCTAATGATATTCATGATTCTATCCCTTTACACCATCTTAATTCTCTGTAAACAACATAAATTTAAAATGTTGTATAAATAAAGTTATATCATGAATTCAGCCATTTGTTCCTATTTCTGGTTCTTTTAATTCACAGTATGAAAATAACATTGGTCATAACTTACTACATTTGACTCTTTCAATACATCTAGCCTGTGAATTAGACAAATTCTTCTTTACCAAATTAAGTGCACACTTGAGGGCCTACTTTCTTTTTCTCTTTAGTATTTCTTGTCATTTTAGAATATGGGAATAAGTAGTATATACACATTTAAAATTCATTTTCACAGACACCACTGTAAAGAACTGGTCTTTGTAAAAATCTCACTGCAATTGTGGTTGAGTCATTTATTTACAAAATAGGAAAATGCATTACTCAAAATTCATAGCTTTTTGTAATGGCGAGCAAAGTCTAGAATTATAACAATATTATTCCCACAAGATCTAGCGGACATGCCATGTTGAGATGGTAACTTCTGTTCTGGAGATACTTTTGGAGGCATTCTCCACTGATATCCAGAGCAAAATCAAACTCCATCCCCTTCTTTGAATCTGCTGTGATATGGCATATCATTACTTTACATCCTAGTTCATTGCTTCAGGTGAATTCATACAGTCTTCCTGTTTATTGAGTGTTCAACACACTAGCTCTAGGCTTCTGTTCTCAACCCTGTGCACTAAACTGTTTGTGATCTGTGGATTTTACGTTCATTGTTGCTCCTGGAAGCTGTTCTGCTATTGGTTGCTTGTTTCCTCAGACTCAGCTCTGTGTTCTGTGGACATGTCCCAAACCAATTTCTCAATGAGATCAGGCTGCAGCCTGGACAAAGAAAATCAACAGAAGAAAAAAGCAAACAAAATATAACCAGAGACATTGAATTTAAGAACAATCTAACAATAACCAGGGGGGAGTGGGGAGGGGACAGTGGGGAGAGGGGATTACAGGAACTACTATAAAGGACACATGGGCAAAATCAAGGGGGAGGGTGGAGGTGGAGGAGGGAGGTGGGTTTGGCTGGGGTAGGGTGGAGGGAAGGGGAGAAAAGACATACAAATGTAATTGAATAACAATAAAAATTTTAAAAAAAGAAACAAAGTTCCAATTGCCTCCATGGGAAAGCTCACTGTCAGAGGCATTGAACAGATTCTTAAAATTTTAGGAATCATCTAATGGATGAGTTAATGATGATTATTTAATTGTAATTATTATCAATAATAATGGGTAAGAGAGGATCAAATTAGAATTAAAGTGTTCTTCCTTGAGAATACTTTACTTGCAAAGTACTTGTAAATTAAAGAGTAATACTTTCTAACATTCACATTACTCTGACAGTGTATTTATAGGTATTTCTAATATCTTTAATATTAAATAAAACTTGAAAAAAGTTTTATTGAAAAATTTTAAATATACAGGTGACAGTTTACAAAATAAAAATTTTTTATTTACATTATATACTCTCCAAATATCTATGAAAATATGTCTTTTATCTGCTTTACTACTGTTGGTTAGAAGGTTTATATTGGGAATTTTCATGAAAAACCTGATTTCATAAGATGTTTAGCTAATTGTATTTTATTTATTACTCCACTAAGTGATAAGAAAAATTAATGCTGGTAGTCTATATGTTTTTCAAAATACAAGCTAATTTATTCCTGTAGAAAGAATATAGATTGGGTCACAGGCCTCTGTTAGAAGTCTAAATTTGCCCCATTTGATGTTGGTCAGGTTAATTCCTCTCCAACTTTGGTTTATTCATTTTTAAAGTGGGAAGAATGATGGATATTTTACATATGCCCTCACTCCTTACATCCAATCATTATGGAGTCATATAGTTTCTTCCTCTAAAATATATGAGCCATGATATTTCTGAGCTAGAAACTAATGTATATTCTTTCTTGGCAATCTCTAGTCCCTGGTTGCCCATAGTTCTATATCAAGACCCACCCTTGGACCTTCACTGGAGAGTTATTTTCATTTTATGGAAAGGATAGTCTTTCTACCCAAGTTCACTAGGCCATGAAGCTTCCTGTCCCTAATAAGGAGGACCAGACAATGCAATATAAACTTAGATGAAATGGGAAGAAAAATAGTAACTCCTGCATAGTGTAGGAAAAAAGAAGAAAGCCACACACATCTCTTCCTGCTTAAAATCCTAGAAATAGAGTGGATTAAGGGGAAAGCCACAGGCAGTAGGTATGTATATATTCTATTATAAAACTGGACAAAAACCACAGTTGTATGTGATAGGCCAGCATCAGTGGTGGGACCCAGGGTTGAAATGTGGTATCACAAAATCTTCAAGGGAAGACGGGGTCTTAATTAGTCATCCCAGAAGGGACTAGAGGGCTGCAACATTTTCTCTGTGACTGAGCCTGGGGTCACTCCCTACAGGAGCTGATGGAGTGTATGGTTGATTTCAGAAGGTCCACCATTACCTCCAAGAGTCAGGGTGAGGCCAAATTAGTAAGATGAGAACTCTAAGTTCTAACATTCATAATACAGTAGAACAATATCCCATCAGGAGTCAGCAAAGAGAAAGAGAAGACCCAATGTGTAGCTTTGTCTCCAGTCTCCTCTACTCTCAATGTGCACGTTTAAGCATTCTCTATCACCAAAATCACATTCTCCTCTGGTATCTTGTACACTTTTAAAGTTGTACTGCTTATATCTAGGTCTCTAATCCACTATGATTTGTGTATGTGTGTATATCTCTGTAAAGTGTAGTCAGGATCTAATTTTACCATTTTCTACATGGATAACTTCTGGTTCCAGCACCATTTATTAAAAAGGCATTTTATTCCATATTGAATTGTAATGCCAGCACTATCAAACAGTATTTCTCTCTAAGTTATTTATTTGTCTCTCTGTATGTCTATCTATCTACCTACCTTATCTACCTATATATCTCTATCATCTATCTATCTGCCTACCTACCTATCATCTATCTATCTATTGTGTACCTATATGTCTAGCATCTATCATATATCTGTATATGGATTGCAAGTTATTCCACTGATCTTTTTGTTCCATATAACTCAATTGCTACAGTTTTTAAATTAATCTTGGTACCTGGTAGGGGATAATTCTTAACTTTGTTCTTTCCTTCAACATTGGAGTATGTCCCAACTCTTCTTGGCAGTTTACTTTGTTACAAATTTTAGGGTCAAGCTTTCTAATTGTGTTGGAAACATTGCTAATATTTTTATTGAAATCGATGTCAATTTGTGATTAGTTCCAGGATAACCGGCATATTTGCAATACTACCTGTCTTGCATCCAACAACTCTCTAACAGTCTGCTTTTTCTAGTGTACTAAAGTCCCTCAGTAATGTTTGGTAAATTATCAAAGCACAGCTTGCACATCTTCTGTTGGACATTCCTGGTACTTTTTTATCTTGTTGCTATTGGGAAAGGGTGGGTTTTTTCCACATTTTCTCTCAAATCAGTTATTTTTGTAATAGGGCATGCTGTTGATTTTATAGGTTGATACTGCATGAAGCATCTCAGTAGATACTAATTCTCTGGGTTTAAAAAAAAAACTTCTTCCTCTCTAATCTTTTCAAAATTAAGTTTATTGGTATAACATTGATCAATAACATTATGTAATTTTCAGATGAACAATTTTATAATATAACACTTGTATATTGCATTGAGTGCCCACCTCCCAAAATCTTGTCTCCTTCCATCACCATACATTTTACCTTCCTTTACCTTCTCCATCCTTTACCCAGCCCCCTTCCTCTGATAATCATCATTATGTTGTCTGTGTCTATGAGTTTGTTTAGAGTTTTCATTTGTTGTTTTCTGTTTTATATCCATCATATTAATGAAAGTATATTGTTCTTATCCTTATCAGTCTAATTTCCATTAGCATGACATTCTCAAGACCTATCCACATTGTCACAAATGAGAGTATTTCATCCTTTCTTATGGCTAAGTGATATTGTATTGCATATATAAGCAAACTAATAGTTAACAAATACAGTTTTGTCTCTTCCTTACCAATTTTAATATTAATAGAAATTTAGATAAATAGATCTTTATGGGAATACTTTTTAAATGCTTCCATTAAGCATTGTGCTTATTTTACATGTTGATAGCTGTTCTTTATCAAGTTAAAGAATTTAACTTTCTTTTCTAAGGGCATTTTTATCTAATAGACTTTGTATTTTATACAGTATTCTTTTCTTCTATTGAGATTGTTCCATGGTTTCAACTTATAAAATGAAATGTTACTTTAGTAGATTTTTTTGTGTTGAATCTTATACTCTAGTGGCAGTACTACTTTGTCATCTTTTACATTTCCCTTGCATTCTTTGTATTTATTGTTATTATTTTTTAAACTTGTTTCAGGCCTCCTCATTTCTCAGCATTTGACCTGGTACTCATCTGTTCTCCACTTGAGAATTTACGCATGTGTCTTCCTTCTTCTAATCTCCTTTAAAACTCAAAATAAGAGGTGTCCTTCTTATTAATCCTAACCTGTCCACCTATTTCTATTCCATCATCTTTCCAGCTTCTTTGCAATCTTCCTCCATTACTTATTCTATTTTTCATTGACAACTTTTTTTATATTACTTGCCTTCAAACATTATTATGCTCCTGTTCCCTGCAATTCCTTCAACCTGCATTTACACTCCAGGTAGCCACTTATTTTGTTCATTTAACATACAATCTTTTGAAGGGATGGAGAAGGTTTGGTGCTCAGGACCTCAACTCCCTCCTCACACTATTCAATCTCCACCATTTAACTATGACCTAATTACATAGTCAATTGATTTGTTTTAATCCTTTATTCGCTTTAACCTACTTGATGCATCTAACATGGCCTGACTCTTTTTGATAGAATTTTCATTCATTTCTGAGACTATTTTTTAAAATTTCCTTTCTATCTACCTGATCATTATTTCTGTGGATTTTTTCTTGCCCCCCCAACAAATGTCAATGAATTTGTACATTGGAAAAAGTAAGATGTCATCATTTGAAACATTAAAGGTCTGTTGACTGTCTGTTTTACTGATGATTGGAAATATAATCTCTGTTTAATGTATCTTTTGAATGCCTATAAATTTTAAATTAATTATGTAAGTAATTATGTAATTGTGGTGAAGTCACTGTGGAAAACAGTATGGAATTTCCTCAGAAAACTAAAAATGGAACTGCCACTTGACCTGGCAATTCCACTGCTGGGATTATACCCTAAGAACCCTGAAATACCAATTCAAGTGAACTTTTGCACCCCAATGGTCATAGCAGCACAATTTACAATAGCCAAGTGCTGGAAGCAACCTAAGTGCCCATCAGTAAATGAATGGATCAAAAAACTGTGGTATATTAACATGATGGAATACTACGCAACAGAAAGAAAGGAGCTCCTACCCTTCATGACAGCATGGATACATCTGGAGAGCATTATGCTAAGTGAAATAAGCCAGGCAGTGAAAGACAAATACCATATGATCTCAGCTATAAGAGGAACCTAATCAACAGAACAAACAAGCAAATAAAACATAACCAGAGACATTGAAATAAAGAACAAATGGACAGTAACTAGAGGGGAGGGAGTAGGAGGATAATGGGGGAAAGAAAGGGAAGGGTCATCAAGGAATGTGTATAAAGGATCCATGGACAAAGCCAAAGGAGAGTAGGACTGAGGGTGGGAGATGAGAGTAGGTGGGGTGGGGGAATGTGATGGCATGAAAATAGAGACCATATTGTTGTACAACAATAAAAAAATTATGTAATTAACATCAAAAATTTAGTTTTTTGCACTAGAGATGGTTTCATTCTTTTTTATCTCTATAATTATTGGGAAAGTTGTACACAAAAATTTCAAAAAATGAGCATGAGTTGGTTAAAATATTTACAGCTAGGATGGAAATTAAATAGATGTTCTTTATCAACATTAAACCAGCACTAAGATAAAATAATACTACCGTGAAGTTTTTATTAACTGAAATGTGATTGATATCTCTTTTGAAATCATTATCCTAAGGTTGTCTTAATTTTTTCCCATGGTTTAACATTTCCAAATATCTTCATCCTGCAAAAATCTGTACATAATACAGTCTAATGAATAATGAAATGCATCAACATTTGCAAGTTAAATCCAGTACTACTGTATAAATTTAAAGAATTAATTGAAATTAACATAATTTATTTTTTCTGTTAGAAAATAACCAAAATTTTAATGTTTTTCAAGCTATTATATATGCTTACTAAGGTAATTGCAATTATTCATTTTTATTTAAAAATTAAATAAGTTAAACATACAGTGCATGATGAATATAAAAATATGTATCATTGCATTATAAATTATCTTGCCTGCAGCTGCCAACTTGAAATGCCAGCATATCACTGATCTTCATAGTTCATGTCATGTTGAGCCATATTTGGTTCCTCTGCTATTCATAGGAAATAACAATACTCATCTACCTTTTATGCTTCATGAAGCAAAAAGCATTGTTTCATTTGTGAGCTTTTTCATTATAAAGACTGATCAACTCTCTTATCTTATTTTTCTCTGTGACTTTTAAAGATAGTAAGTCATCAGAATTCTCCATTGAGGGCGCTTGTTTTCTCCATGGGGTAGACCATCATGATATCATGATCAGTGAGGATAGGCAGCGGGTTTATCTTACTTATAGTCTCAGCACTTAAACTAATGCATAGTTAACATGGAGGTGTGCATTTATTTTTAGATATTTAGTTTTTATCTTTTTGGGTATAGTTATTAATTAAAATGATCCACCCTGATTTTCTCATCATTGCTAGGTACCTAAGGGTGTCAGAGGCCTCCAGTATAACAAGATACATATGAATGTGTGAGGATCAGTACAAGATGTTACATAATGAAGATTCTACAGAATATCACAGAGTATAAACCATGTAGGTGTGCATAAAAGAGGGTTTTTCACAGAGAACCAGAACCATGGAAGTCATTGTTGAATAGAGCTTAGAGAAGAAATATTTGCAGCAACAGAAAACTTTGCTTTCCACATGAATGGAGCAAGACATGGAGAAGGTGAAGAAGGAACGATCACTAACCATTGCAGATGCTGGGAGGACTCAGGCTCATTAAAAAGGGAAAGAGGCTGTCCAGAAACTGGGTGGCATTGCACTTTAATGATAGGTGAGTCAGAAAGGCAGATGGAGTCCTTTTTACCATTGTGGGGAGAAAAAGCAGGGATCTTATGAGTATTGTGTGGAAACGAACCACCTGATCATGCATTTCAGTACCTGAGGTATATTGGAAATCAGACTGAAGGACAGTGTGGGACTGAGTATATGAAGACCTCAATCAAGGAAAGGAAGAAAAGATGGAGTGACTGATTTCACAGAGGTACATAAAAAAGAAGTGACCAAAGTCAAACCAACTTGTTAAATTTGGGTAAAGAAATGAACTGAGGTTCTGTTATTAAGGATAGGAAAACTGAGATATGAGGGATAGTTTTTGACACATGAAACTTGACATGACAACCAGATAGTTCAAAAGAAATGTCTCCAAGGATAAGAAAGCTGTGTAAGCTATATTATGCAAAATAATTTCTGTATCCCACCTCCCATATCAGATATACACATAGATTGCAAAGTTTGTTCTTTTTAATTGTACCTTTTCCTTCTAAACATTTTCATCTTCTAAATTTTATTTAGTTTTCTCTAACTTTTATAAATTATGTTATAAATGCCATAAATATGTCAGTACACTAGTGCAGATATCAAGAAGAGTAAAAGGTTATGTGATCCTTTTAAATACAAAATTACCTATTTGAGAAAGATATAAAGTTTTCTTTCCTTTAAAATGGGGCTGATAATTCTTGCCCTGCTGCACTCACAGGGTGGTTGTAAGGATCAGAAGAGATGATGACTGAGAAAGCACTTTGAAAACTAAAATCCTTTACAAATGCAAGCTATCATCATTATGATTATACAGTGCCCTCTGTGTGAACCTGAAACAGTTCTCAATTTTCATCTATCATGTCACTCTTTAAATTCCTATAGAGCATGTCCCACAAGATTTTTATCAGAGGACTCTATTTTAATCAACGACAAATGCATTTTCATGCAAGCATAATATTGTTTCTGTAATAGATAGTCTTTGAACTCTGGATGAAGAGTAATACACATTTCAAGGACCATTATACTTCTGAGAATTTTTTCCTATCTCTTTCATTGTATAGCTTCTTTCTTCCCATATTACATGGGTGCAGTGAAATGATTTCATCAGGTAAAGCACCACAGAAAAATTTAACTGTCAAGCCCATCCTCTTTCCCCTGACTTTGTCTTTTCCCAGTCTGTGTGTTGGAATTCTTTTATATAACCTACCCATAGGCTCTACCACTGGCACAGGTCTGTCCTAGGATTCAAACCAAACATTAAGGATGTTTTAAGAAAGCACTGTCAGTCTCATAATGTAGTGTGGTTTGGAACTGGGGCTTGGTACCAACCAGACCCAAATGATGTTATGTGAAAGTTCTAATTTTCCTTGAGTCTCTCTCTTTCTTCTCCTTCATCAATATAGTTCTACCTCAGTGCTTCCAGTGTAAGTTTTGACCATTGACAATGATCACAGGAGTGACACAATCCTGTGGGTAAACACAGGTTTTATAATTACCTTGTTCTTCTGCTCCCTCCAATAAGGAAAATAAAGTAAACAGTTCAGTCAATTTCTTGAGGTATACAATATGCATTAGAGCATTTTATATGTACATAAGTAGTGAAATACTCCATTGAAATATTTCAAAGTTGCTATTTTTGGAAAAAAATAGCAAATGTAATTGTTATAATACTGGATTAATTTTACTGTCCAAGTTTCTTACAGAATAAAAACATTGTTGATTGGAATATTAAATACAAGGATTTATATTCAATCAACTTCTGAGAGCTATATAAATAAGTTTTTGAATAAGCCAAAGTTTAAATATGTCCCATTATTTTTTTAAAGAAGCCCTTAAAAACCAACTGACTATGAAAGAGAAGAAAATTATAGTAAAAATTAAACTTAGGTATCATTCTTACTTCATATACTCTATGAAGGGATGATTTTAGAATAGCAGGGACAAGGACTCTGATTCCCCATTCATTCACTGTCGGATTTTGATTCAGAAGGGCTTCTTCCTAGCTTTCTAATCCTGGGAGGAATGGTCACATTGTCCTGGAGCATCACACAGCTTCTGTCTTCAATCTTTGTTCCCTCCCTCTGGCTGCTCTTCAAGGTTGACTCTTTTTGTCAGAATTTGAATAAAATGTGGCTAAGTTTATGAATCTCCTTGGCCTCTGCACTGTGGCCTTCCTAGCTGTTGCTGTCAGAGCCAGCCTTTGGTGTTAGATAAATCTCAGACATCCCACAGACTGCACCCAGGTTGCTGCTCTGTGGCTGGCCATAAGCTTGACCATCTCAGCTCATACCTAGGACAACTTAGTGAGGAATGGACCCCAGGACAAGATGTCACATTCTTCCCAGTGTATCATTCTGCTGACTCCCCAAATGACCTCATTCTATTTCTTCCTGATAACTTTAACTCTTCCTTTTTCTCCTTTTTTCTTGCCACTTACACAAAGATGTATAAACATCCACTTAGGGAAGAGGGCATGGTGTCAGAGCTGGGGTAATTTCTGATACTTGGATGAGGTCACCATGTCACTGCAGATTTATAAGGAAAAAGAAACACCAAATTTGAGAATTTGCTATAATTTGCAGAAGCTCCAAACCTGTAATTACTGTCACCATGCTGGGAACTTAAAGTGGAGCCTCCAGAGTTAGCCTCATCCCTATCCATCCTGACATCCCTACCTACTTTCCTGCTTTTGCCTCTGTTAAAATTGATAGTATGAATAGAAATTTTAAAATGCAGTTGAAGGTTTTTAAACTAGTGCAAATAATATTTTAAAATTTATTTGATGTCTAACATCAAAGCGTGGAGCAGAAATTTAATTGATTATAATATAATTAATGTTCATTTTTATAAATATCGGGGAGATGTTACTGACTTATTCAGTGTTTTAGTTAATGATAGGAGACTTAGATGGCAGCTTGTAACTCAGCAATTCAGTGCAGTTGTCTAAGGCAGGTGTTACCTTTATTCCATGTTCAAGACGAGGACATTCATGGGCATTTCAAATGAGGACACCAGAGGTCAGAAAGCTTATAGATGTGCCTGATCAGGCACCAAGGACTGTCAGACAGCAATACCTTACTTCTGGGTCTTGTGTCATGATCCCTACATGGTGGTGACTACTTCTTGGTTTAAATTTGTCCGTTAGCTCCACAATGTTTTCAAGGTAAATGGCCAAGGAAGGTTTCATTATGCCAGTCAATCCACAGCTCTGCTCTTTGCTCACTCTGTCCCTTGCTGGATAGCCCCCTCCTTTTCACCTCGATCACTGACTCCTATTTGGGGGACCAGACCCTTCTGGAAAGCCTGAGCATAGCTGAAGGTCGCCCTGTCCCACATGCCATCTTGTGCCTTTTCTATTGAAGACATTCCTGCCATATGGTTCCCTGCAGTTATGCTTCTGCACGTAGAGACTGACTCTTCCATTTTTGTTCCCTATTTTCTTCATCTGTAAACTAAATATAATAATGGCTATATTGTACATTTATTGGAAGGCTTATAGGTAATATGTATAAATAAAGTAACAGTGCCAGAGACATGGTTATAAAACAAACAATAACTCTTATTTATTAAACTCATTTTCAGTGTGACAGGTACTATGGTAGACATTTAACATGTATTATCTATAATCCATATGTAATGATTTCATTCAGTGGCCTGAATTCAAAGCCAGTATAAGCACAAAGCACATTTTCTTTTCTTTTTCAACCATGTCGTACAATCATTTGACCCTAAAGTTTGATACATGTTAGGTAGAGACCATTGTTTTTCAAGCCTTCAGATATAAACATAATTTAATTTAAATAATTAAAATATGTTTTCAGTTATTAAAACTTCCAGGAAGTCCTGAATTCTAATAAAATACAAAATATCTTCCCTCAGTTCAGCTCCTGACTTCCCCTGACTTCCCTTGACTTGTAGGTCTAGCCCTGCATTTGGGAATCCTCTTTGACTTGACTGGGGTCTCTTAGTATGTGGTGGTAAGTGGCTCTGTTGGGGAAGAAGCCACCACGTGGTGGGTATTAGCAAGTTTTTTAAAGCCCTGACCCTCCCCCATACCATCCCTGTGGGGACTTCAACTGTCTGACAAAAAGCATATGCATTTTAGCTATCACTCAGCTTTGGCCCACAACTTCCTCCTTCTGCTGGGGTTCTCTTTGTTAGATGGTTCTCTTCAGTAAGATCCCATAAAGATAACAAGTTACTTTTTGTGGGATGCACTGAGTCCAAGGAAATGTAGTCTGCCTGTTTACTGTCCTCTCTCCTTTCTGCTTAGATAGACTGTTGCAGGCAAGGTCCTGCTTTCCAAACACTCAGAATGAAAGTGGCAGTCACAATCTTCACATATTCCCTCAAACACTAGGGGCCACGTGGCAGCTTGTTCTAGAATCTTTTCATCACCATGGTCATGGTCAAGATTTGTCTGCACATTTCTGTAGCTCACAAGCCCATGGTCAGAACTAAGACCCTAGTCTCCTATCTTGAAAGGGCCCAACTCCCTCTTAGATGTCCCGGAGCTACCCCTTGGGTATCTGTGTGGAACACATGTGGAGGAAAGGAGATAAGCCAGTCCCTTCTCTTGGATGACATGTCACTGTCTTGTTGACTCTCTTGGTTCACACCATAATTCTGCTTTTGAGAGCTCTGAGAAGGTGGAGTCACTTTGGCTGGTTATAGGGAAACCCTAGGAGAGGCACCTAGCAGCTTTTCCTTAGGATTTTTCTCTTACTGCTCTCAAGATGTTAGCTGAAATATGTGAAGTAACAGAAAAAGTCCTGCTTCATACCTAATTATAGATAAAGGACTTATCTACATATGAAGAAACTGTGATTCTAAAAGTTAGACTGTTTTTCCTCTGGCCACTAAACCTAATAAAAGTCAAAACCCAGTTTGCATCCACATGAGTCTGATTCTGCAGTGACTGTTGTGTTCACTTACTGCCTACATCAGAGTGAGTTCAATTGTAAGTAGTTAACAAAGGTGTCTGCAAGTTGGGGTAGACAGAAAAAGCACTTTGGAGATCTATTTAGATGCTTAACAACATAAAATTGAACCTTAATTCTGTAGGCATATTAAGGCTTATCCTAGTTAATTGACTCCTGCATTTGTGTTAGTAACTATTAGTCAGTGAAGGAACGTTTGAATAGCTCATGCAGTGCCTAGCTCATTGTAAGAATTCAATAAATATTTGTTAAATGAGAGGCTGCCCAAATTTTGAGTCTGCTGATTCAACTACTAGCAAAGAGTAGCTACTGTGGAGCTGTGTTGAGTGCTGTCGTAGTGTTCATCTATCCGTCACCGACACTTACATTCAAGGAATCGTCTGTAGCACTTTTATTGGATGACTGTATATTTCTTACAGGAAATGAGGAGAAATACCAGGCTTTATGTCATAGTTGAAAATTTAATCAGCAATAACCAATTTAAAAGAGCCAAGTTGTAGCAAAATCTGAACAATTCTAACTTTAAATGTAAAATTCTTTTCTGCTTCACTATAGCCTCAACTTTTTCAGCTTAAAAAAAATACTGATCGATGGCCACTGCAGAAGAGTTTAACATAGTTCAATAGCTATTCTTATTTTTCTTTCAGTGTTCACAGGGAAAAGAATTTGGGGTTTGTGAGGAGTTTTAGAAACTATCCTGTTAGGTTAGTTTATTGGAGATCAATCAGCAAAAATGTCATTGGAAATATTTAGTTCTAATAGATAAAATTATTTATTTTGTAGAGAAAATCTATTGAAGATATTTACATGTAGAATTGAGTGAAAACAAAAATGCAAAATATAACTATACCTGCTTTATATGGTCTGATATCTTCATATTTAGAGCATTTGCAGAATACCTCAAACATATAAAAACATGTCTTCATATATGGAATTCTAGAAAATGTAAAACTATACTGCAAGATAGCTGAGCAGTAGTTGCCTGAGGACATCAGGGAAGAGACTTGATTGCAAAGGGCACAAGGGCAATTTTTCAGGAGTTGGAAAGACTATATATGTAATTACAATGATGGTTACATGAATATTGCCCAGTGGCCAACATTTACAAAATGGTACATTTATAACGGGTGAATTTTTTGTATCTGTATCTCAACAAACATAGGAGGTTCAGGGGAAGAAAATCTTTGTTTTTAAGTTCAGCCTATTTTTACCTGCAATATCTTTTATTCTGATAAAGTGGATTGGACCATGTTAGACAATCTAATTATGTTCTAAATGGAATAATAGAATCTCAAGTGATCTTAAAAGTCATTTAGTCTAATTCTCCATTCACTCTTCACTAAGTCAAGTGGTCTAAATAAGCTACCTTCTAGTTGCTGAATACACAAAGTTAAGCAAGGCATAGCCTCCTTGCCTTGGTTAACTTGCGTAACTCACTAAGTGTATTAGGTATCTATTGTTGTGTTAAAAATATTACCCCAAAATTTAGTGGCCTAAAACAATACTCATTTATCTTTGGCCATTTCTGTGAGTCAGAAATCCAGGCCCACTTACCCGGGTCTGCTGTTTACACATGTCTGGCAAGGCTGCAGTTAAGACCATAGTAGGTTCTGGGGGTCTCACCTGAAAGCTCAACAGGTGAAGGACCTGCTTCCCAGATCACTGTTGTGGTTGTTGCCAGAACTCAACCCTGAGTGCTGTTGCACCTGGGATTCCCTTCCCTGCTGGCTGTTGACTTGAAGCTGCTCTTGATTTCTTAACATCCTTTCTACTATCAGGGTCTCCCCTTCTTCAAACAGTACAGATGAAGAGAAGGAGGTAAGGAGAGCCAGTTAGGAAAGTGAAGTTGCAGTCTTTTATAATCAGCCACAGAAATGACACACCCTCAACATTGCTGTGTACTATTGGATAGAAACAAGTTAGTTGAGAGAAAGGAATTAACAAGGAAATCAGTAAAAAGCGGTGGTCTCACAGGCAGACATCTTAAAGGCTACTTACCACAGGAAGCTTGGTGGTTTCGACTCATTATCCAGGCTTCATTCATCAAGAGTGATCCAGCAAGAGCTTTAATTCCTTTTATTATACAGAATAGCATTAAGAGCAGGGCTTTTACAACCAAAGTTTTTTAAGTTCTTATCCACCACTCATTAGCCATGTCTGTAAATTTCATAAACTTGTTAAGCATCAATTCCCTCACCACAAAATGGTACATAACTGATAAAGTTGGATGAAAATTAAGCATAATAATGAATGTGAAGCTCTGAGCATGGTGCCTTGCAGATAGTAAGCAAGGGTGTTAATTATTTTTGGTTATTATCTTGTACAAATCTTATTTCTGACCTGACTTCTAGCTCTCTGAAACATCTTCCTGTTGACTGAGTTGAAATACTGATCAAGACTTACTCACTTTCAGATTCCAGCCCTGCCTTTAACATTATAAAATGGGGTGCACATTACCCTCACTTCCTCCCTCCCTGCACACTCCAAGCTTCTCCTGTGTCTGCAGATGGTCCTTATAGAATGTGATTTCAAGCCTACATATCAATCTGTTCTCCACAATCTTGTCAGATTATAATATACTTGTAAGTTATCACACAAAACTGAACAATAAATTTCATGATGAGATTAACCCATGCAGGGAGGCACAAGGTGGCAGAGGAGTGAATGGAAGCCACATTAACTTCCTCCCAGAACCAATTGTGGAGAAATCACCCAGAAAAAACACCTTATAACCTCTGACAGACAGAAAAATCAGCTTCAGCACAACCTGTCGGAAGGAGTACAGCAGAGACTCAAGAAGCCTGGCTTGGCACCCACAGGTGGAAGCACCAGAGGGATAAATAAGGAACCAGTTGGATCCCTCTGAGAAGTGTGGGATCTAAACCCTATGCTGGGATCTGCAGTGTAAGGCACCAGAGCCCAAAAAGTACACAGATAGCAACCAGTGGTGAAAAGCAACAGGGTTGCTCTCTGCTGGAGATGGACTACTGGATACACAAAGGGCTGTTGGAAGGGCCAATGCATACATTTTCATCTGTAACCACTTACCCTGGGCTCTAGCAAAGGTGGGGACAGAGTGTGCTAGAGAAGCCTGAGGAGATACTGGGGAAGGAAGCCTGAGGAGATACTGGGGAGAGAACTGAGACTAGATGCTGGAGTCCCAGTGCTGAGTCACCCCCCATATGGCAACAGCCATCCTGCTAGGGCAAACCAGCAAACCACTCCCCTAAGAGCACCAACAGCCTGATGGCAAACAATAGCCCTGACCCCAGGAGGGACTCTGCCCGGGCTCTGTGGTGCTAAGCCTGACTGTTGAGTGCAGAGTGACATCCAAAGGAGTCAGCCATAGACAGTAGATCTCTGGCAGTCTCAGAGCAGGCTGCCTAAGGTCAGTTTGGGTCAACATCTCACATCACCAGAGGCAGATCCAGAAAGAAAAAACAGCAGTAAGTACTAGAGGCTACTGAGATGAAATCCACTGTGGTCTTTTCCATGATTAGTGATATTTTCTTTCCTGCATTGCTTTTTAACATTCATTTCTTGTCTATCAATTTTGTGCATATTAACTCACTATATTTTATACTACAGTTTATTTCTTTCCTTTCTTATAATAGTCTTACCCACTTTACACCCACATTAATACTGATTCTTTTGCTGTTGATAGTGGGATTACAAGGGTGAGTTATTTCTGCAGATGTGGGTTTGTTTCCTGGCCTTTGTGGTTTTGTTCTGGCAGGATATGCACAACAGCACACAAGACATGGTGGGCAGAGTGGCCTTCAGTCAACCAGCCAGAGGGAAGTATCCAAAACAGAGTGACCCAACAACAATCAAAACACAATTATATCCAGAGAGCCAACATAAATGGCGTAAAGGGCATCCCAAGAGCGTCAAGCTCAAGAGATTAAGGAGATGGCACCACTGAATCTCACAGGCCTCCTACCATAGAAGTTCACACCACAAACTCAGGGAGTTAAAACAGATCAATTTAAGCATAAGCAAACAAGGAGAGTCTCACAAATAATAAGACAAAGAAATGACATCCGATGAAATGGAAAGGAGGAATTCTCAGAAAGAGATCAATGGAACAGAATAGAGAGCCCAGAAATAAACCCAAGTCAATGATCAATTAATATTTGACAAAGAGCACAGAAGCATAAAATGGAGTAAAAATAGTCTCTTCCACAAATAGTGTTGGGAAATCTAGACAGCAACATGCGTAAAAATGAAACTCGACCAGAAACTTATGCCATACACAAAAATAAACTCAAGATAGATAAAAGACTTATATATAAGTGGTGACACCATAAAAGTCCTAGAGGAGAACATACACAGGAAAATCTCAGATATTCTATGCAGCAATATTTTCACTGAAATGTCCTCTATTGCAAGGGGCATAAAGGAAAGAATAAACAAATGGGACTTCATCAAAATAAAAAGCTTCTGCATGGCTAAAGAAAACACCAGCAAAATGAAAAGGGAACCAACCATATGGAAAACCACATTTGCCAATGATACCTCGGACAAGGGTTTGATCTCCAAAATATATAAAGAACTCACACAACTCCATTCCAGTAAGACAAACTATCCACTTAAAAAAGGGGCAAAGTGAAATAAGCCAGACAGTGAGGGACAAATACAATATGTTCTCACCTTTAACTGGAACATAATCAACAAAAGAACAAAGCAAACAAAATATAACCAGAGATATTGAAATTAAGAACAATATGACAGTAACCAGAGGGGAGGGGGAAGGGGATAGTTGGGAGAAGGGTTTTCAGGAACTAATATAAAGGACACATGGAGAAAACAGAGGAGGGTGGAAGCAAGGGAGGGAGGTGCGTTTGGATTAATCTTCTAAAAAAAGATTAGTCCATGCAAAGGGAATATTAGTAGTAAATAGGTTATAGATAGATTATTAAAGGCATGGATATTCTCTAATTCCAAACAATTTTTATTACTTAGATTTTAACTAACATAACCATATTCATGTATGTTCTTGGAAATGAGAGTATTTTAGTAATGATCTTATTGGGGTATTAATATAATTTAACTTTCCATACTTTCATAGAGATTCATCAAAATAGACATTAAACTGATGCTGAAAGCCAGGTACAGGAATATAGTTTTGGTGCCTCTTGGTTCTCTTTTTACATATTTACTTAATATAAGTCAGATGATTTAGCAATAATATAATCAGGACTCTGAATTAAACTCCCAATTTCTATCATTGCTCAATATTAATACAAGCCTAAAAGCAACCTCGAGTGTTGAATTGTAATTTATTCCCCTCTACAAAGGAAAAGATATTCTTATCTTTTGAATAAACTATGTCACTGCATAAAAGCATTTAACAGCTTGTTCAGATAGAATTTTTCTTATACATATGCTGTGTATCAATATGCAATATGAAATCTTTACCAGATATAAATATGATGTGTATTTGCTGAACATAAATCTATAAATATTTTGACTTTGAATTCATGACTTAATAAAATATACTTTCTGTGATAATTTACCATTTTGTGTGAAGGATTTTCAGAAAAAAAGATAAAAGTAGACTTAAATACTGTTTTCTTAATTGAATGGGTCTTACTGGTTCACAAATAAAAAGTGAGGAACCCTGCAATCAAATAGTTATCTTTGTTTTCTTTTTGGAGAAAGAATGCTGATATAATGAGTTCTAAACAATCTTCAGCATAATCTGTAAATGGAATCACCATCAGTACTTGTCATGTTCTTTCAGATACACTAGAAATTCAAATCAATGGCATTTTATTATTTTCTTCTGAATAATATTTAATATTACAATGATTAACATGATCACCAACACTCTTTACAAACCTCAGAGTTTAATCTGCACATAGCATCTTGAGGTAGAGTCTAATAACAGAACATTCCTATAGGAGAAACTATTTTATTTAAATAAATTATCCTTTTCTAAAGTTATTTTGAAATAAATACCTTGTGTTTGGTAAAATTTTCTAGAATGAGGAATATCAAGAGTGTCATATTTAAAAAATTAAATATACTCACAAGGAAATATACTTACTTTATACATTCTATAAATTTAAGTACACTAATTTTAATTTATGGTCATTTATTAAAATGGTCTTCTAAGATGTACATGCAATTCTTAATATGATTATATTTTAATTTGGAAACTAGATAAACAGTTATAAAAGTAAAAATACAACCAGAAACATTGAATTTAAGAGCAAACTAACAGTAACCAGAGGGGAAGGGAGAGGTAGATAATGGGGAAAAATAGGGGGAAGTCCATCAAGGAACATGTATAAAGGACATGGACAAAGCAAAGGGGATGGATTCGAGCGTGGGAGGTAGGTATGGGTGGGGCGGGGGGGGCCAAGGTGGGGTGAAAATGGAGACAACTGTATTTAAACAATAATAATAAATAAATAAATATTTAAAATACATTCCTTGTTTTATATATATTATTGATCAATAAAAATATTTCTCTTGTGTTTTGATAGAATTTTTGCAAAAAGTGTGCTATCTGCTCTCAGACTCAGCAAGTTGTTAGAAACATGTCTGAGGTTATCATATGCATGTACTTTGATCCTATATCAGGACCTTTCAAGTTACCTGGAATAATAGCAATGGATCATTTTAACTTGAAAATTTTCTCTTCAGATGACTTACTTGTTTTATTAAGGATGTCTTTCAGAATACCATCACATATTTAAAATGAGCATTATCTAAAAAATTCATAGAGTTCTCAAAGCTGATTGAATATCAGGTCTGCATTTAATATTTCAGCCAGCAATGTTGTTTTGCTTTAAAATTCTGGAAAGAGAAAAGTAAATTTTTATCTTTGAACATAGAGCCATCTAAAATAGTTTCATTCATTCACTCACTCACTCATTCAATAAATATTTAAAAGGCCATATTTTTTTTCTAGGTACCAGGTATCCAAGCATTTGCGAGCCAGAGGGGAAATGACGGACACATAAAAAAATTAATGAAAATTGTTTTGACATAGATACTTTGATCTTATCTATATTTGAAATACCTAGTTAGCCTAAGTTAACAAAGTAGAAACTCAGAAATTTATATATTTGAAAGGTTGTTAATAAGCTTTTTAAAGTTTTATGAGATATCATTTTATTAAATATTATTCTGCAAAATATTAGTCACATTAGAATTAAGATTGGTTTCTGGTTTTGTTTATAATCAAGACATGGGATCTAATATCTAATGGGTAAATATATTTCTGTTAAGCAATTAACTTAGTTATTACAACCTTGTAGACAGCATAATGACCCCACAAATTGTCTAGGTGGTAATCCCCAGCAATTGTGAATAGAATGATTAGGACATTGCTGATGGGATTAAATTAAGGATTTTGAGGGGGGAAAATAATTCTGTATTACCCAGTTGGACCCAGTGTAATCACAGGGTTCTTATAAGATGGAAACGAGGAGACCATGGGCAGAAGGAGTTGGGATGGAGAAACAGAGGTCAGAGTGATGAGAAACCGAGGGAGGGGATTCAGCCCTTACTGTGGGAAACCTCCAGGAGGCAGAAAAGGCAGGACCCTGATTTCTGTCTGCAGCCCATAGAAGGAATGTGATACTGCTACACCTTCATTTGAGCCTCTTAAGACTCATTTTGGACTTCTGTCCTCCCAAATTGTAGAGAATACTTTTGTGTTGTTTTTAAGTCACTGTGGTAATTTGTTATGAAAGCCATAGGAAACTAATATAAACCTACAATGTTTTCAAATGGCCTCTATTTGGGCAATTTAATAAAATCATAGGTTCATTCATCAGATGACTTACTACAAAGATGCATCTATATTAGAGCAGAATGGGGAGACTTTTTTGTTATTTCCAGAGAAATGTAAGCATGATGGCTGCTATCTACCCATCACACCACCTTCAAGGACAGCAAAGCCACATAAAAGCACGTACCAGTGTTATCTCAGCCAGAGCCGTTCCATTTATTGAGTGTAATCATTTCTTTTTAAGGGAGTCTCCAAATACCCCTGGAGTTTTAGAAAGCAACATAAGAATAAAACCTGTAACTGTAAATACTGGGGATGTTTCCTTGACAGTCACAAGTTACAAGCACAGCTTTTCTCTCCTGGTAGTGATGTGTGTGATGCTGTTGGTCTATTATCAGTAGACAAGCAGGACACTGAGCCCTGCATGGCTTCTCCTGTTTCCTGGGGCAACTCCTTGTCAGGAAGACCAGTTCTCTTTTTTACAGGGAGGGCTGAAAAGTTGTGAGGGTGTCTATGCCATTATTTTTGAAAGTCTAGAGTTCATTAAAACTGTCTTTGGCTTTCTTCACTGCCATCTTTCTTCCTTATTATGAATTATTCAAGGCAAAATTCAGTTGAGGTAAATAGTTTGATTTGAAAATTTTTGTATCTGGATTTAGATGTGACAAGATGTGTTAAATGCTCAGAATTTCAAGTGCACAGAGTGGCACAGACTTGGCTAGTAAGATGGAAGACATTTGCAGTGAATGGTCTGTGGCTGCTATCGTGACTAAGCCTGGTCTTATTTGTCACTCTGAAGCAAGTAGGCATTACGATTACTGCAGTATAAATCAGACTTCATAGAGTGCTCAGTCCCCAGACTCTTTGAACACTAATCCTGTTCTCAGGAGAATATTTTTGGATTTTAAAAAGTAAAAATTTTCTTTTTTAGTTAACCTTAGTGAATTATGCATCTCTGTTGCTTTTCAGGTATTACACACTGAACAACAAACTATTTTTAGTATAGATGTTTCTCTTGGATAAAATGAGGTTATAAGTTTTGAGTTCTTTTTTCAATAAATAATGTGACAGTTATGCAGACCTAGGAACATTTCAGTTTTATAAAATGCATGGTAAGCCCAATTTTTTCTTTCATAGTAGTCATTGCTTCCTGGATTCTGGTTTTAATTTTAATTATTTAAACATGTAGCTCGTGGATTGCGTACTTGATAAAGGGATCCATGGAACACTTAGCTGAAACTGCACTGCTTTGGAATTAATGGGTAGAATTGGTTGAGTGCCATGTAGCACATTTAAAAACCAATCCAAGGAAATTTTATTATAATTCTGTCATCTGCTAAAATTCACTTCTCTAATGTCAGTTTTTGTTACAGCAGTCTCCATAAAGTTATATTCATGAAATTGTGTCCAGGTGGTGCTGCTTTTAGGCAAGACATTTTATTCATGTCCCTGCTCAAACACAATTTCATTAGCAGCAGGATTTCTCTTATGCTGAAGAATGGGAAGAACTAGTGTTTATT
This sequence comes from Desmodus rotundus, assembly GCF_022682495.2. Taxonomy (NCBI): domain Eukaryota; kingdom Metazoa; phylum Chordata; class Mammalia; order Chiroptera; family Phyllostomidae; genus Desmodus; species Desmodus rotundus. The sequence goes on from NC_071394.1 coordinate 63,709,884, forward strand.
AATTACTAGATGCTAGAGCTTGTGCTAACTACCTTACATCCATTATCTAAGTTAATTCTCACTGTAAGTCTAGGATAATTCTGATAATACCCCGTTTGGTAGCTAGAAATTAGCTTGCAAAGCAGTTTTTAATCAAAACCTATGCACTTAAATACTCTGCCAATGACGGCAAATTCAAACACTGACTAGAACACAGACTGATGAAGTTGCCTACTCTAAGGCTATATTGAGTGGTGAAGTCTGTGGCAAATTGTTCCCAATTTTAATGCATATCTATTTAAACTATACATTGAGCAACCAATGCATATTTGTTAACTATCTTCAGCTTTCAACCTCTGGTTTTAAAGTCCACACAAACCCATACTACTTTTAAAAGCATCTATTTATATGCATAATTATGCCTTTATTTATTTCCATCTTATTTAAGTTTTATTAGGGAATGTGAACAGAATGTGAACAGAACTACATTGTCTTATTACCTTTTCTTAGTGAAGGCCTGCACTAGCCCAGGCATGTGGTCTGTCTGGTCTCAGGACAGAAGATTCTTAGGTGATTGTCCAAATCATGGTGTAAGGCAGAAGTGGGTCATTTTGAAGGGATATGAGATGAATTGTATGTCAATTTTGCATATAAATAATTAAATTTGCACAAGCTGTTTCAATTCTCTGAGTCAGCGGTGTCAAGCTCATTTTCACTGGGGGCCACATCAGCCTCGTGGTTGCCTTCGAAGGGCCGAATGTAGAGCTCCTTGCCCCTAGTTAAGGAGTAATTACACTTTTATAGTCCTAAAATTACATTCCACCCTTTGAAGGCAACAGCAAGGCTGATGTGGCCCCCTGTGAAAATGAATTTGACACCACTGCTCTAAGTAAAAGCTATATAGCAAAACTGTATGGGTACCATTAGTTTCTTTAGGTGTGGAAATCCACTTAGGAGATATTCATTGCCCATGTGTCAAAAACCAAAGGATGGTAGGAAAAGATTTGATATTGCACTTGATTATTTAAGCAAGAAATTTATGTTTATGAATTAATACAGTTTTTGTGAATATATTATCACTTCTGAAAAATCTAATAGTTTCTCATTTTATTTGGAGTAGACATCCTTAATTTGATAAGTTACTTAAGGTCTCTGATCTTTGATCTCCATGAAGTTGGGTGTGCGATTTATAAGTGCTTTTTCACTGAAGGTACTGATATAAAATAAAATTTTAAATCTCTGAGACTGCTCGATCAAATTGCTATTCGTCTAACTCAACGGCTCAACAGCGGGTTAAAACAAGGCTTTTCCATACTTGGTAGCCTTTTCTACTATAAGGCACTTAATACAATTCCTTTTTTTCCCTTTCCTCTTCTACTCCTTTACATTCTATTGAAAAATAAATTTCATTGAATTTGTGACTCAGTGGATGGATATGGGAAGGACTTACCATTTGGGACATTTGAAAATGCTTAAGGGAATTTGGGGGTTTCTCCATAAGTAATAAAATAAAGGGGGCCTCACCACTAGCATTTAGTAGTCAGAGTTCACAGATATTAAATATCCTCCTGAAGTTGGAGAATATTCTCTAAAAGGTCAATTGTATCCTTTTTGAGAAATATTGTAATGGGTCATGCCCATGAAGTTTGAAAAAAAATGGCAATAAAACTAATCCTCTTCTGAGGAGGACTTTTCATTTCTTGGTTTACACTGTCTCTGCCTCTAAGCACCTTCCAAGTTACCCTGTTGAAATCCTGTTTGTTAAGGCTTAGTTCAGATCTCATCTCCTATATGAAATTACTTGTAAACCTCTCACTCAGAGATCTTTCTCCTGCTTGATGGCCCTTATGTAATCTGTCTCTTGAATGCAAGCTTGGATAATCTCCAAAGGTGTGTAGGCAGCTAGAAGGATATCTCACTCACATATCCATTTCTCTCTTCACATAAAGTTTGGCAAAGTGCCTTGTAAAATAGCTTTTATTTTGTTTTGCTTTATTTATATTAAATTGATGCTTCTATAGAGAATTAGATAACAAATAATGAAGTAATAATGACTTATCTTCATCCCCAAAAATATCATGGTGTTAGACATGCTACTTAAGATAAACAAGCTTGAGAGCTTGACATGACTATTCATTTGTGGTCAATTTACGTCAGGAGCCCCACTGACAGTAGAATGAGAAATCTCTTCTTTAATAGCTTTTGCTGTTGGTTGTGTCTTGAATAAAGTTCAATATACAGAGTACCTGATAGTAACAATTTTTTGGAAATAAAGATAGTTTTCAGGGCTTCTCTTAAAAATTAAAAAATATGTCATCAGCTACCTACCAGTTGATCAAAACAATACCAGGTGTCATTGGTCCTCTGTCCCAGTTTGCACTCAGTAAAGGAATACACACAATCTTCAGCCTCATGATCTTAGCTTTATAAAACAGGAGGTGCTTGACTCCTTCCAGATGTTGGTACTGACGGTAGCTGTTTCCAACATAATTTCTAAGACATATCAAGAAACTACATGCTCTTTAATATTTTCAACTCATCCCAAAAAGTTTAATACTTCCTTTGAGTTATTTAAAAGGCAACTTTGATATTAAGGATTTAATAAAATAATAGAATTGTATCTTTGAATATACTAATTTATTTTGTAGAATATTATTTAAAATTATAGACAATGAGATTATTTTAAATATGAAATTAGTTTGATGATTCACACATTTTCATTATTTGTAATTGAGATGTAATTGACATATAACATTATATTAGTTTCAGGTATACAACATAATGTTTTATTATTTGTATATATTATGAAATGATCACCACAATAAGTTTAGTTAACTTCTATTACCACACATAGTTACAAAATTTTTTTCTTGCAATAAGGAATTTCACATCTAATCTCTTAGCAACTTTAGAATATTTAATACAGTATTGTCAACTATAATCACCGTGCTGTACATTACATCCCTAGAACTTACTTATTTTATAAGTGGAAGTCTTTACTTTTTAACCCCCTTCACCCATTTTTCTCACACTCATCAACTACCAGTCTGTTCTTTGTACCCATGGGCTTGATTTTCTGATTTGTTTTGATTTTTAGATTTTATATACAAGATGCAGCAGAATTAGACTTACAGTTGGCCATGTGAAAAATGATATAATAATTAATAAACAATAACACAAGAATAAACTCTGTCTCATAACTATAAATCTACTTTTGCCCCACCCTTTTTAAGTGAGATCATATGACATTTGTCTTTCTCTGTCTGACTTATTTCACTGAGAATAATGCCCTCCAGGTTTATCCATGTGGTCACAAACAGCAAGATTTTCATTTTTATGGCTGAATAATATTTCTGCATGTGTGTGCATTTTTTATTCATTCATCTATTGATAGACCCTTTGGTTGCTTCCATATTTTGGCTATTGTAAATAATCCTGAAATGAGCATGAGGGAGCATACATATTTTCAAGTTGGTGTTTTCCTTTTTTTCAGAAAAGAAAATGAAATGTGTGACTCAGAAATGAAACTGCTGGGTCACACAATAGCTCTTTTTAAAAAATTTTTGAGGAACCTCCATACTTTTTTCCATAGTGGCTGCACCAGTTTATATTACCATCAGCAGTGACATGGATTCCCTTTTCTCCAAATCCATGCCAACATACTTATTTTGTTGTCTTTTTGATGCTAGTCATTCTAACAGGTGTGAGATGAGATCTCATTTTGGATTTTATTCGCATTTCCCTGAAAACTAATGATATTTTCATTATTTTTTAAAGTATTTTATTGATTATGCTATAACAGTTTTCCAAAATTGTCTCCCTTTATCCCCCCTCCGCCCAGCCCCCCAAACCTCCAGCATCCCCCTCACCTTAGTTCATATCCATAGGTTGTACAAATAAGTTCTTTGAGTCCTCTGCTTCCTATAACATTTTTTTCTCTCTCCTCATCTATTTTATGCCTACTAATTATGCTTCTTCTTCCCTGTACCCTTCCCCCGCCTATTGCTCCCTTCCACTCCCCACTGAAATCCCTCCATGTCAGGTCCATTTCTCTGATTCTGTTCCTGTTCTAGTTGTTTGCTTAGTTTTTGTTTTCATTGTTTTTCTTTTCTTTTAGGTTCATTTGTTGACAGCTGTGAGTTTGTTGTCATTTTACTGTTCATATTTTTATCTCCTTTTTCTTAGATAAGTCCCTTTAATCTTTGATATAATAATGGCTTGGTGATGATGAACTCCTTTAACCTGACCTTATCTGGGAAGCAGTTTATCTGCTCTTCCATTCTAAATGAAAGCTTTCCTGGATAGAGTAATCTTGGATGTACGTCCTTGTCTTTCATGACTTCAGATACTTCTTTCCAGTCCCTTATTGCCTGTAAGAATTTCTTTTGAGAAATCAGCTGATAGCCTTATGGGCACTCCTTTGTAGGTAACTCTTTCCTTTGCTCTTGGTTCTTTCAGGATTCTCTCTTTATATTTAATCTTGGGTAACTTAATGATGATGTGCTTTGGTGTGTTCCTCTTTGGGTCCAACTTCTTTGGGACTTTCTGGGCTTCTTGGACTTCCTGGAAGTCTATTTCCTTTTCTAGATTGGGGAAGTTTTCCTTCATTATTTGTTCAAATAAGTTTTCAATTTCTTGCTGTTGTTCTTCTCCTTCTGGTGCCCCTATAATTCAGTAATTGGAATGTTTCAGGTTGTCCCCAAGCTTTGTAAGTCTCTCTTTAATTTTTTGAATTCTTGTTTCTTCATTTTGTTCTGTTTGAATGTTTATTTTTTCATTTTCCTCCAAATCATTGCTTTGAGTCCTGGTTTCCTTCTTGTCACTGTTGGTTCCCTGAATATTTTGCTTTATTTCATTTTGGTTATCTTTCTTTTTTTTTTTTTTTCATTTTTCAACCAAGCTCAATCAGATGTGTGAGCATTTTGATTACCAGGGCTTTAAATTCTCCATCAGATAGGTTGGCTATATCCTTGTTGCTTAGTTCTCTTTCTGAAGTTTTGATCTTTTCTTTCATTTGGGCCATATTTTGTTGTTTTGGTGCACCTGTTAAGTTGTAAGGGGGTGGGGCCTTAGGTATTCACCAGGGCAGGGCAACCCTCCTTGCAGAGCTGTGGCACTGCCTGTGGGGGAGGAGCCAGACAGGGAAGAGTGCAGCTCGCCTGCTCATCTCTAGGGCACTTTCCAACAAGAGTCCCCACACAAGGGGACTCTTGTGTGAGACTGGAAATCTTTCATGGAAACTCCCGCCATAGTCCACAGTCAGCTCTGAGTCTCAGTTTAACCTTCATCCAGTCCTGCCCACCCAGTCCACCTCTTTGCCTTGGTTTTTCTGAGCCAAGCTGGCCCAGCCCCTGTGGTCTGCCACCTTTCCGGTCTGGTTGTTCCGGTTGATTTTTTCTTTAATTCCTTGGTTGTTGGAGTTCCATGCAGTTTGAATTTCTGATACTTCTGATTGTTTATTGATTTTAGATTGGTTTTTATCCTCCTTTTGGTTGTGTGAGGAAGTGAAGGGTTTCCACCTATGCCTCCATCTTGGCCAGAACTCTGGAAATTGATATTTTTATTACTGATAGATCATGGACATAAACTAAAAAAAAAGTAATGTAAGAGAAATACAGGGGTGCCAAAATTGGATTTACTTATAAAAATATATATTTATTTTTATATGTTTAAACTTCAGTCGTTTTCAAAGTAGTCTCTATGTTATGCAATACACCTATAGAGACTTTTTTCCACTGCTCGAAACAGTTTTTCAACTTGTTGATTTTAATGACTTTTAGTGAAGATAATTCTGGTTTTGGAAGTGAGGTCCCCACCTTGTATAGACTTTTACTAAATATGAAGGAAGCAGGATAATTCTCTTCTATTTAAGACCTAAACAAAATATAACCAGAGACATTGAAGTTAAGAACAATCTAACAATAGCCAGGGGGGAGTGGGGAGGAGACAGTGAGAAGAGGGGATTACAGGAACTACTATAAAGGACACATGGACAAAATCAAGGGGGAGGGTTGAGGTGGGGGAGGGAGGGGGGTTTGGCTGGGGTGGGGTGGAGGGATGGGGAGAAAAGGTATTCAACTGTAATTGAATAAAAATAAAAATTAAAAAAAATAAAATAAACTCAGAACTGAAAGGGAAAACAAAACAAAAAACCCAAAACAAACAAAAAGAAAGACCTAAAAAAGGGAGAAAAGAAAAATAGTTCAATGAACTCTAGCACCTGTTTTATCCTGCATGTTGGTCACAATGTTTTGTGTAAGTCAGGGACTATTGGGTACATGTTTGTGTTGTTTAAGGCATGGTCAGAGCCTTGATTATTTCCACATTCTTAGATGGCTACACAAATAGTCTGGAGTTCTGCATGTGTATTTAAGTGTTACATATTGGATTGGCCAAAAGTTTTGTTGTGTTTTAAAGTAGAAATAAAAGACACATTTTTCATTTTCACCAGTACTTTTTAAAAAGACTTATTTATTTTTAGAGAGTGGGGAAGGAAGGAAGAAAGAGAGGGAGAGAAATATCAATGTGTTGTTTCCTCTCACACACCCCTAACTAGGGACCTGGCCCACACCAGGCATGTGCCCTAACTGGGAATCAAACCAGTGACCCCTTGATTCACAGGTTGTCACTCAAGCCACTGAGCTACACCAACCAGGCCTTCATCAATAACTTTACTGAACAATGTACTCACCGTTTTGTTTCACTACCTTTTGCCATTTTTCAGGCAGGTTCACAATTCCATCTTCCCCAAATTTTTTATATTTTTGAACAAAGAACTGTTCCAGGTGTTTTTTGCAGACTTCTAGGGAATTGAATTTTTTTCCATTAATAGAATTTTGTCAAGACCAAAATAAATGGAAATCTGAAGGGGCTATGTCTGGTGAATACAGTGAGTGAATCAGAACTTCCCAGTCAAGATGTAACAATTTTCATCTGGTCGTCAAAGAATCATACAGTCTTACATTATCCTGATGGAAGATTATGCATTTTCTGTTGAGTAAATCCAGATGCTTTTCATTGAATGTTGCTTTTGGTTGGTCTAATTGGGAACAGTGCTTGTTGGAATTAATCATTTGGTTTTCCAGCAGGAGCTCATAATAGAGGACTCCCCTCTAATTCCATCATATACACAACATTACCTTCTTTGGATGAAAACCAGCCTTTGGTGTGGTTGGTGGTGGTTCATTTCACTTGCCCCACAGTCTTTTCATTCCACATTATTGTGAAGTATCCACTTGTCATCGCCCACCACAATTTGCTTTAAAAACAGAACTTTTTTTAATTCTTACATTTGGTTATTTTTTTCACTTTAGAATATTTTATTGTTGTTCAAGTATAGTTACCTCCATTTTCACCCCACCAAAGCCCCCCACTCCTCCCACCCCTGCCTCCCACCCTCAAACCTACCCCCTTTGGCTTTGTCCATGTGTCCTTTATACATTTTCCTTCATGGACCTTTCCTTATTTTCCCCCATTAATCCTCTTCCCCCTCCCTTCTGGTTACTATCTGTTTGTTCTTTATTTACAGAACATTTTTGTTACAATTAAATAGAGAATCGTCACATGTGGGTGTCGGGGGGCTTTAACGCAGCCCCCCGGGTCCGCCATGGATGAAGCCGTGGCTATGGTGGCTCGAAGCCTCTGGTCCGTGCAGGTCCTGAAAATCCTCAGGTCCCTGTTCCGGGCACCAGATGTCGGGGGGCTTTAACGCAGCCCCCCCCCCCCCCCCCCCCCCGTTCCGCCACGGATGAAGAAAAAGACTACCAAGACATGATCTGCTTGGGGAGGAAAGGTGGCCGTTTCTCTCAAGGGGAGAAGGGCCCCGAGCCTCTCTCTACAGGGGCTTTTATTAGGTTCATTCGCATAGGAATGCAGATAAAGCTCATCAATCATTGTCAGCCAGTAAGGGTTAAACAATACAAGATTTACAGAGAACTTTGAGGGCTTATTCTGAGTTACAGACAATTAGTTAGAGGGCCATAAACTTTAGGCGCCAGACTCATCTCAGGTCTGGATCCTTATCTCTTAAGCTGAGGGTACAAATTAAGTAGGTTTCACAGGAATGTATGTATTTTTGTTAGGCCTGATTCCCCAGGGAATCCACCCCTCCCAGCACAGGACTGCACTGCCCTCTGTTATTGCTTCAGGCTTAAGTCAGGCAAGGGAAGTAAGGCAGCCAAGAGATTAGGAGACTTCTTGCAGACAGAATGAGGACTCAGGCTATTTCAAAGCCAAGGGCCAAGGGTCCATCACTCCCTTTTTCCACAGCCCCCCGAGTCCTTCTCTGCGGGCCTCTTCCATGACCAAAGCCTGTCGTAGGTTGATCCTCCCTTGAGGATTCTTACCCGTCATTGGCTAACTGGCCAAGCTCAGGGCCAAGCAGGGTGAAGTGGGCAGAGGTGGTACACCTGCCAGGGAGACAAGCTTTGTCTCCTTAGTGGCTTATGGTCCCAACTCTGACTCAGCCTTAACCATGAGGGGTTACAGCCTCTGAAACCAGGCAGGGCGGTTCCCAACATGTGGGAATACGGGTAAGAAAGTTCTTTTCTTCCTTAACTTATGTGGAACCTGAAAATCAAAGCAATTAATGTAACCAAGATGGTGAAATGATTTTCAACACTTGTTTTGGATATTTTGAGTTATGTTGGCTATCTCCTACATGGTATAATGTTCATTATTCTCAATTAATGTCTCAATTTGATAGCTATCAACTTCAAATGGTCTAACCTGACTGTGGAGCATTGTCCAGTGAGAAATCTGCAGCACACAACCTCACAAACACTTTTGACACATTTGATCTGTCACAGGACCTTCTCCACACACTGCACAAATCATTTTTGTGCTTCACTTGCTAAATTTCTTGAAATAATAAAGCATAATATGCCAAAAATGTTGCATATTTTCTTCCATCTTCAATATGAAAATGGCTAAACAAAAATTCACCATTTTTGATGTTATTTTTTTAAATTCATGCTGATATGACAGCTGTCACAACACAATCTAACAAAATTGTTTCAAATGAAGTTAATAAAGACAACTAAGCACTACTAGAGCCATCTTACTGAAAAAATCAAACAAATGTTTTGGTTAACCCAATATGTGTTTATACCTAGGTGATTATTATTTTTCTTTCTACTTAGAGTATGAATTTCCAAAGTTTAGGATGTCTAGTTATATTTCTTATTGAGACCTTGGAAACAGTTTGGCAGTATGAAGTCATGTGGGTAAGGGTGGCCATCACAATAAATTTTTAAAATTCTCTTACTTGGTGTGTGGTTCACTGAGTTACATTTGAGAATATAATATTAGATAAATGTATTCAAATATGTTCTGAGTCAGAAATTGCTGGATAATGAAAAATAAAGATGGCATTTCTGGGCATTTGCTTTTGATAGAATATCCCATTTGAATAAGCTGTTTACACAAACATATGCACATAGCTTCTTACCCAGGAACATCAAAGTTGAATACCTAAATTAACTTTCTATAATCAGGAAACTTTTCAACTACCATGGGCCTCAGTGTCTAAGGCTTGTTGAAATAAATAAAATGCCAGCACTCTCTAGAAGCCTTAAAGAACCTCAGGTATTCAATATTTGCTGGAATTTGTCATTTTTAGTATAGAAAGGACATGATGTATGATTACAGTGTCAAATCTTCTAGTTTTCAATAGAGTCTTCAAAGGAGTGTGAGTGCAGGGGTAGAATAATGAGACTTTGAAACATCTGGAAACATGAAAGTGTGCATGGTAACACCGAAACACCGCTGATATTTTCTGTTTTCTTTCTCTCTGTCTGACACATACATGACAACAGTTCTTGATTCAGGATAAAAACTCTGTGGCCTCAGAGAAGCCATGGAGCCTCTCCATTCCTACATTTCCTTTCCTGTGGAACTGGGATCATTATAGCACTTACAGCAAAGGTTTGGTGTGAGGTGAAATCCAGTATGGCAAGAATGGGTTACAGAACAATGCCTGACAAATATTGTTATTGTTGTTAATTTCTTATTGTGCTCAATTAATAACTTGAGCTTTTTCATAGCTATGTATGTGTAGAAAAAAACATAGTACATATAGGGTTTGGTACTATCTATGGTTTCAGGTTTTCACTGGAGGTCTTGGAACTTGTCCCCTGTGGATAAGGAGGTACAACTGTACTATATTTTGACTCCAGACAGCACAAGTTCAGCATCTGTGCATTTCATGTACCTCTTCATGTAATTAATTTTCCTAGGCCTTTGTTACAGAGAAATGTGTGTGCTGATGTTGTTCTGCCTTTAGATAGAAGGGTTTGGGGAAAACAGATGATCTGAATACAGAATCAACTTTTACTGGAAAATGAAAGTTTAACTTATAAGTTTCTAAAATATGTTTGGTTTGCAAAACTTATTCTATTAATGGAACATGTTGATATATCTTTCATCAATATAATAATAATAATAATAATAGCTGTAAATATTGATTTTTAATATAAAGAAAGCTCAATATCATCTCAATTCTCACAGAAACCCTATTCATCAATGAGTATATAATTGTCATTATTTAGGTAAAGAAACTGTGGTGTATTCCTGGTTAATTGTCCATGGTGAATGACAGGACTAGAATATAAGTCCAGGGTTTCCAGAGACCACTCCTAACCACTGTGACATATCTCAGAGCATTTTACTGTCCTTAGTCTAACAATCCAGAAATAAGAAAGCTGTGAAACATTACCTTATTTAAAAGAAGTTTTGGGTGTATCTATAATTTTAATTGTGCCTCCAATGATATCACTTTAAAATTATATTATTTATTCAAGGCCAACTACCGAACTAATAGAACTGAGTACATGTAATGTCGCAAACATCAGAAAGCCTTTTGTGTTCATTCTGCTGGAGTGGTGGGTGGACAAGTATCCAGCCATCAATCCTCCATCCAGTCATCCAGGGACCCAGGAAGCTGAGCCTCTTGCATTTTACTTGACTTTGAAAGGAAGCAATTTGCAATAGATTAAATGCATCACCAGCCTTGCTTGGGGACACCCAAAAGAAAGAAAGGTGAACAAGTCAAATTTATTTATAAGCAGGTTGTTTAATGACAGCAGTCTGGAAAAACACTACACTGGTGATATTTACCATCAAGAGTGTTTTTATTTGTTTGTTTTAATACAGGAGTGGGCAAAAATAGGTTTACAGTTCTTCATGTGGAAAAGACAAGCAGTGTGTGAGTAATACAATAGCTTTATTAACTCTGTGTTTCACATAGCCACAACTGTAAATCTACTTTTTCCTACTCCTATATATGGCCCTTCCTTGGTCTGACCAAGATTGCATGCAAATTTATTAATTTAAGGAACATATATCACTAGGAAATGTCATATAAACTACATAAAAATGGAATTATGTAATGGACAAATTTCCTGAAAAGAACTCAATTTTGTATAAGTGATGATTGTATTTATCTATTAAAATCTCAGGTTACATCTAGGCAAGAGTGAGTCCCAAAGTGTTCCTGAACCTTGCCCCTGCTTGGCACACAAAAAAAATTACTTATTACTATTTTCACAGTACTCAACATTTAGTATTTCACCAAATATTTTTGAAACACTGTCAATTCTTGATTGGTTAATTGGCTAATTAATTTTTGGTTTTAGAGTACAAAGATAATTAAAAATATATCCCTAGTAGTCTAGAGAGGAGAAAATATTAATCTAATAAACACAAACTACAAACTTTAGGAAGAAAAGTGTTGAGTGGACTGAGGGAGTCCGATCAGATTTGGAAAATAAAGTAAATCTGACACTGTGCAAATGAGAAGGCACTTACTAGAACTGTATCTCATTATATATATATACACACACACACATATTTTAAGGTTGGTGTATTTTTTTAATTTATTTTTTATTGTTATTCAATTACAGTTGTATGCCCTTTCTCCCCTTCCCTCCCCCCCACCCCAGCTGAACCCACCTCCCTCCCCCACCCCCACCATCCCCCCCGATTTTGTCCATGTGTCCTTTATAATAGTTCCTGCAATCCCCTCTTCCCACTGTCCCCACCCCACTCCCCCCTGGCCACTGCTAGACTGTTCCCCCCATCAATGTCTCTGGTTGTATTTTGTTTGCTTTTTTCTTTTGTTGATTAGGTTCCAGTTAAAGGTGAGATCATATGGTATTTGTCCCTCACCGCCTGACTCATTTCTCTTAGCAAAATGCTCTCCAGTTCCATCCATGCTGTTGCAAAGGGTATAAGCTCCTTCTTTCTCTCTGCTGCATAGAATTCCATTGTGTAAATATACCATAGTTTTTGGAGACACTCGTTTGCTGATGGGCACTTCGGTTGCTGCCAGCACTTGGCTATTGTAGATTGTGCTGGTATGAACATTGGGGTGCACAGGCTCTTTTGGATGGGTGTTTCAGGGTTCTTAGGGTATAATCCCAGCAGCGGAATTGCTGGGTCAAAGGGCAGTGCCATTTTTAGTTTTCTGAGGAAATTCCATACTGTTTTCCACAGTGGCCTCACCAGTCTGCATTCCCACCAACAGTGCACTAGGGTTCCCTTTTCTCCGCATCCTCTCCAACATTTGTTTGTGGATTTGTTTATGCTGGCCACTCTGACTGGTGTGAGATGGTACGATAGTAACGATGTTTTATTTTCTAAACAAAATAAAAGCCAAAGGTTATCTGTGCTTTTATCAGAAAGTTCACACAGCCTCTCCTTTGGATTTGAGATTGTACCTTATTGAGATAAGTGGGACATGTTTGGCACAGGGAGATTTCACTGTGGGTTTCATTTACATATCACAAGTGAATTGCTAACCCCCAACCCTTTTTTTTCACATTTTTAAGGTGATTTTAGTAGTTAGGATGCTAAGGTTCCATCTTTATTCCTTTAATAAAATTCTAATTATAGATGTCTTTTCCTTTAATTTCAGCCTTTATACTAATGATAAAAATTATCTGCAATCTCTGTCAAATAACTTTTATTCTGAAAACAATTAGGTGGATATCTTCTTGGCTCCATAGAGAGAAAATAAGTTTAGACATGAAGGGAAAACTTTGTCATTAAGGACCCAGGTAACTGCAATTCTCTAACAGCTGTTGGTACAAGGTATGTTCAGGAATAGATGAACTTGGCACCTGCTCATGAAAGCAAACCCTACAGACTTTGAGGGATAAATGGCAAATTCACTAAAAGGAAAGGAGAGAAGAGGAGACAAGGAGAAAGAAAAATAAAGGAAGACTACAACAGAAACAAAGCAAAAAAGAGTAATAAAGATTTTGCTAAAGAAATATTTACTGTAAATCTTTTCTCATTGCTATTTTATAATATTAATGATGCTTATAGTTAATTATATACATACTAAATATATAATTGTATACATATTTGAAATGAAATATTCTAGTTCTTCAAAACACATTGTAAGAATTTGAGGTCTCCATCCAAACTGGCAGCCACTTTTAAGACCACTAAGAGCAAGTTCTGGGAATTTTTAAAAAAACTGTAGATACTTCTTAAATTTTTAATATTTGTTCTGTTATCTGTTTCTCATTTATCTTTATTTCTTTTGCAATGTTTTAAATAATTATAATTGAACATTAGTAATATTTATTTGAAAATATTAAGGGGTTTTTTTAGGTAAAAGTAGTTGTCATTCTGACTGGACATTTTATGCTTATAGACAGAAGAAAAATATTTCCTTCCTCTTCTAGGCACAGCCAAATTGATACCAAAATTCTGTACATTTAAACATGTTTTTTGGTGAGCCACTAAATTCAGTTGGATATTCCAACATCTTTACTACATTCTTGGCATGTAAAAAGAGATAATTTATCTAACTTTGCCTTATGTTCCTTGTAGAAAGCCTTATAAGGTTGAAAACACAATTCATCTTCACTTAGTACATGCATAAAGGTACAAATTGTTATAACTTCTACCATATGCATTACTTAAAGTGAAGGAGAAATGCATAAGTTTTTATATGAATGAGTAGATAATCATTTCAGAAATGATTTGCATATAGAATGACTGTTATTATAGGGAGTTCCTAATGTAATCAAGATCAGTTTAGTGTTTCCTATTTTATGTCATGAAACAAATTCTTCATCAAGTCTGTAGCCTATGTTATGGGGCCTGACAGGTATATTATTATTTCTAATCATAATTTTCCATTCAAGGCATATATATCATAGTGGTTTGCTATTTGTTGAAAATCTCATTTCAGTATATTATTTTTTATTTCTTAATGTAATTTCAAAGACTTTTGTTGAAATCTAAATATGGATTAATAAACACACATATTTAAACTCAGCATCTAGTGTGTTTTAAAAAAATGAGCTTACATTCTTTGCCCCATGTGAGCCCCCCATGAGGCTTATCATCTTCTCATAACCTGGTAGTAAGTAATACTTTACTAATTGGCAAATTTTCTGAAAACCATATTAATCTGCTAATATAAATTCTATATCAATGATCATTTTCATAGTAAAGTTAATAGTATCCCATTTTATTCACTTTTGATCTCTTTCTGATGACCATACTTCTATTTTATTCAGAGATCATGAATGTGAATTTCCTAGGAGAAACCTTGCTAAAACTAGCCAGTATTACCACATGTGACTTTGGCTGAGAGCATTTACTTACATCTGTGTTTCAAATGACTAAATACCTTTGGTTTCTATCAGGGCAGATGAAGGGAAGTGAACTAAGCAGTAGACTAAATGCTTCGGTTGATTGCTGCATAGCTTTGTTAGGTCACCTATCATTTCTATGTTTTTGTCCCTTTCATTATAATTTTATTGCATCTAAGGTATATGATTTTGGACAGAGCTAAATATGATGTGTAGACATATTTAAGATTCAATTATAAATATTTACATTATTATTTTTTATTTTATTACATTTTTATTGTTAAACCACAGTTGTCTCCATTTTCACCCCACTACGGCTCCCTGCCCCACCCATCCCAGCCTCCAAAATATACAAAGAACTCACAGGACTCCACTCTAAGAAGACAAGAAACCCAATTAAAAAATGGGCAAAGGACCTAAACAGACACTTCTCCAAGGAAGACATACAGAGGGCCCACAGACGCATGGAAAGATGCTCAATATTTACATTATAATTAAAAATCTAAGTTAAAAAAAATCACTGGTACCAGTATTGAATTTGTTTTCCAGAAAAGAATCAAGAATTCACATGATGTCTTCCTAGAAAAATTGTAATTAGAATTAGGCCACTTTTTTCTCCCTTCACTGTAACATACTGTCCCTATTCTCAAAAGAATGGAAGTTTTCTAACTGTCAGCACATTTTTAGTTAAACCAGATACCTGGTAACCAGTTTCCTTGCGTGCATCTGCCAGCCCATTCTGCAATTCCAACTGAGTGATGACACCCGCCTGTGCCCTCAAGGCACGGTGTCCATATGTGCACAACACATCGAGAAAGGGAAGACTGGTATATTTTACATAGTTAACAAAAACACATTACCGTTTTGCTTTAGGAATATTACTTAATTACTTGATGTGTGTATAGTATATAGAATTTTTGTATATGTTATTTTCATAGAAAATGCACTAATTTTCTCTTGTTAACACATTTCCTTCTCATTCATTAAAAAGAATTAAACCTAAAACACATCTGTTGATACTACCAGATACCAACATTAGACTTATTTAATGCCAGCAAAAGTGAGTGATTAAGAACAATTTAAAGACCAGTTAAAGTTTGTAGAAATCTTTGTATCATAAATTTACTGCTCATTTGGCACTCAGATTTCTTACCTAATAATTCCCCTTTGGCAATAAAAGAGACTCCTCTTCTTCATATGTCCACTAAATTTTTATTCACTCAACATTTATTGAGCATTTATTTCAAGCCAAATGCAATTTAAGAGCTGCACATACTAAGATAAGCAAAATTATACCTCATGCGAACCCTCATTACACATATAAGCTACTGGTCAAGACACACATTAAATGTCACACAGATAAATGTAGACTCCAACCTCTTATAAATGCCATAGCCCAGGGAGCTAACCTACTCTGAGCAGGAGTGGGGTGAACAAAGGATGGGGAAGGAAGACTGCCCTGAGAAGGTGGCATTTAAGCAAGCTCCAGATAAATGAGGAGACATTAAATAGTCCGAGGGTAGATAATAATTCTTAAGAGTAAATGAGATTTGACACTTTCAAGGACCTGAAAGAAAGAAATGGAAACTGGGATTTTTACAAATATTAGTATGAACATTTAAAAAATGGCCCTCATATAACAGTCCTGGCATACACTTTTTCTGACATAATTATTAATGGTGACCTTTTTTACTTTCAGATGTGTTCAAGTTTGGATGATAAATTTTATGCTTACAACCTTCTTGGGTGTTATTTTAGGTAACTTTTTGCTACAGAGCAATAAAACACCAAATAACCAACCAAGCAACGTTTTTACTTTTTCCCTCCTTTTATTTCTTTTCTTATTACTTTTCAAAGTACAACTAATATGTACAGGGGGGTCTGTGCTATATAGCAGTGAAACTGAGGCTTTGGTGGGAGCATCTGACCAGCTGTATTACATGCACTTTAGGAGAGAAAGGAAGAATGTTCTTAGGAGTACCTTTGCAGACTACTGTCCTTTTTCTTGGCACTCCAAAAATACTAAGTGTCTTCCTCCTGATTCTTCATGCTAAAGCCCCAAAAACCACCTTGGCAAGGCAGGACCCTCTCTGAAGAGTACAAAATCCTCAGTCTGTTTGATGGGTGAAAAATTCTAGAAACACCTTCTTGTTGTATGTGTACTATATTCTTTTGATGGTGACACTAATAGTTTTTCCCAGGTAGCAACTAAAGTCAGAGGGTTGACACGGTGTCAGGAAAGCAGATGGAAGCACCCAGCTCCTGGTTGTTGTGGTGTGCTTTCCTAAGTGGACAGAGACTGTGCTGTTCCTCTTTGCTGAGACTATTGTCATCTCTGTGGCTCTCACTGCATGGTTGAATGGGTACAGTGTGAGTTTGCTCCCTTCAGATGTCAGGTCAGGAAGCAGGTATGGATTCCCTTTCTGCCGCCTTCTGCACACTTACATACCCTAACCCTATCTCAGGGGACTGCAGACAGCAAGGCCATGGGCCACTTCAGAGACACACTTCATGTGTTTATGTTGCTCTCCTCTCCAATTCTCTCATATTCTGGAGAAACCCTAATACTCAACTAGAAATACACCAAATTCTAGCAAGTATTTTTTTAATTATGTTGTTTTTTTTCAGAACCTCAATTGTTTGAAAACCAAAAAGCTAAGAATTTTGCTTTTCTGTTCTGTCTGATTTTGTAGCAAAAGCAACTTCTTGAAAACAAAAAGCTCCCCCCCCCGCCAATAAGAGGTTGCACAGGTGATGATCAAAGGCCTTGAAGGAAATATGAGAGTAGAAAACCATGCATCACTTGGTTTTGCTGGCACACAGCAATTGCTAACATCTTCATAATCTAATTAAAATCCCCAAGTCCTCATATGGACAAGATCTATGGTGTTTGATGCAGGCATCGTCGCACAGCCTGGTGCTTCAAATCTGGACTCTGGAGTCAGGTAGTTGGGTCTGAATTCCAACTCTCTTATTTACTGATTATGGACTTTGAGTACATGACTTAACCTTTCTATATATCTGTTTCTCCTTCTATAAATTAGATGTAATAGTGAAGTCTTTCTTATAGACTTGCTGGGAATACAATAATGCCATTCTCATGAAACATCCAGCACAGTCCTTGGCAAATATTAGGCACTCAGTAAATGTCCACTAATGTTAAAATGTTTAATGACAGCTTCATTTGCAGGCTGTCCAGAGCTGCTCATGTCTGAATAGAATAAGTTTAGCAGAAGGAGGGAAGACTCTGACCACAAACTTCCCTCTCCCCAATATAAATGAATCATTCTGTTGCTAAAATGCAGCTAAGACTTTATAAACTTCAAATTCAGTATTAACTAAAATTTATATTCACTTGAGTATGTGGGACCCTGAATTTAATCCTTTGGTTTTAATATAATTCCATTAAGATCCTTGCAAGCACAACCTAGTCCCAACCTCTGTACATCATGTCCTTCACAGCTCCCTCTGTGTATCTGTGCTTTCTCCCCAGGTCCATGTAAGAACATGTTGAGAGGATCAGAAGATATGCTAGACCCTCCGTTCCCTCTGTTGCATTCCAGCTTTTTCACCCAGTACCCCTTCCCTTTGGCTGTTGCTCTCCAGCCACACTGTGTTTATTTATTTGGTGGCCCTCTAGGAGATTCAGTGGGGCAACACCATAAGTTATGCCATAACTAGGGCACCTTGAACTTCCTGCACCATTTTGATGTCCATGTTCATTAACTCTATTCTGCTTCAGGAAACTCACTCAGTGTCATACCTTAGATTTTGCTTTCTTTGTTCTGCCTGGAATTCAGTGTCTGACCATCCATTTCAACTCCCTTACCCCATTCTGCACCTGCACCATTGTCTTTCAGATCCCCCTTCATCTCAACTTATTTTTCTTGTCCTATATAGAGAGGCCAAGGAACATGTATATGGGATACATGGTCGAAGCCAAAGGGGGATAGGACCAAGGGTCGGAGGTGGGGATGGGTGGGGTGGAAAGGAGTGGGGGGGAATGGAGACAACTGTACTTGAACAACAATAAAAAAAGAACTGCTTAGACAATTGTACATGTGATCTTAACTTTCACATGTTCTTCAATACCTTCCCGTCTAATTTTGCAAAATAGTAATTCCAAATGTGTTTCTCCAGTTAACATTAAACTTCATATTCTGTCCTGACTTCACTAAAAGATTGTCAGCCCAGCCTTGGACTCCAACTCCACTGCAGCATTAGCTGTTAGGAAGCAATACGTGTGTGCATGTCTGTCTGTGTCTGTGTCTATGTGTGTATTTGTGCTTGTGTGTGTCCCTATGTATCTGTGTCTGTGCATGGTCTGTGTCTGTATGTGCCTGTCAGTGTCTGTGTATGTGTCTGTGTGTCTATGAATGTGTGTGCATGTCCCTGTGTCTCTGAATGTGTCTCTGTGTCTGTGTGTGTCTATGAATGTGAGTTTGTGTGTGTTTATGAATGTGTATGAGTCTGTGTGTATCTGTGTGTCTATGAATGTGTGTGTTCATGTATCTGTGTATGTGTCTTTGTGTATCTGTGTGTATATGTATGTGAGCAAGTGACAGACCTCGAGATGACAGGCAGTTTTTGGGTTGGTTACTCCAGTTGGTCCATTGGTGCAACCTCACTTGGGATGTTGACACTGGGAAATAAAGTGCACATGCATTATACAAAGTCTAAAGAAATCCAGGAGAGCAATGTGTCCTTTCACTTCACCTTTGGCTGAAAATCTCTCCAAACATTTTACAGAACTGAGATCCCAGGGCATGTTACTAATTTAAAGGCCTGTTTACTAAGATAAAAAACCAAAAACGGATTTGACCTGAGTTGTTCACAAAGAAAAACAGCAGATGGGAACATGGCTGAAGTTTGAGCATTAACTCTTCACCTGACTGTGTGTCTCACCATTGCCTCAGCTGTAAGAATGACCTCTCAACTAGACATCTGCCTTTTGAGTCAGCCCCTCACTGACTCCAGAGCTGCCTTTGTATGAAGAAAACTGATAATTCTGTGTCCACATCATACTGGATCTAGGAGTGGCTCCACATTTAAACTTTCACAGAAGCATCTGAGGAACTTGGAAAATGATGATGTCTGAAGCACATCCTACAGATTTAGATTCTGAGCTTGCCCCAGTAATTTGCCCTTAATTAATTAGGCATTCTTTGTTTCTCTATTGCCACTGCTGCCAGAATCACAGTTTGCAAAACACTGACCTTCATAATGATGTCCAAACATATTTACATAAAATGAGATATCTTTCAAAGTCCATGCTTTGTTATCATTTTCTGCTATCATCCTTTAAATGCCCTGGGCTTACATATGACTATCTTCCCATGTTCTTTTTCCACTCTACATGTATATCCACATATGTGTATGTACTTACATAGACACACATACACAAAATGTGCCTGAATATATTTTGTTTATATCAAAATTGTTTTTAAATGAAGAGTTTTATAGATTACATATACATTAATTTAATAAGAATAATTTTCTTCTAATTTTTTACATCTTTTTCTTTCCCAAAGCTAATGTTAAATTAATAAGATATATTCAGTCAGCCAGATGGTCATTGATCATAAAAGCTTTTGATTCTGTATTTGTAAAATCTCCATCATTTCTAAGGAGTCTTATCCATATCTTGGCTTCACTCTAACATTGGCTATGAAAAATTGGTTTCAATTCAGATTTAGTGTTTAGATCATTTAAATTCTTTTATCTTCTTTTCTTTTTTTAGAATACAGCTGGTCAGGAATGGCTCATGCTTAAACAAAATCTTAAAGGCAGAGTTCTTGTTCTAAATGGATTTAGTCACCCTTAAATCGGTTAAAAATTCTTTCCTTGACCCTTTTTCAATGTCTTTGCCTGTTGCTTCAAAATATTAAATTATAAATTTTGCTATAATATTTCTATCATTTCCTATTTTTTATTTTATCTTCTCACACATACAGGGTGAGGTAAAAGTAAGTTTATAGTTGTGAATATGCAAAACTAGCATTTATTCTTATGTTATTATTATTATTTTCATATGAACAACTGAACCTACATTTGCCCCACCCCTGTACCCACTCACATGCACAAAAGTGCAAATAAAGACACACATACATATAATGTATTCATAAGATGAAGGAAAAAATAGAAAGTTACCTTTTTATGATATAATTACCATGGGACCCTCTATTATAAATCTCCTAATTTATCTGACACACTTGAAATTATATGTGAAAGAAATTAAGTGTTGTTATGCCTATTAAAACATTATGATTCGGAATTCACAAACCACCTTAAGATAGGATAAACAAACACTATTTTATGAGAGAAATTGCCTATTGTTTAATTTTTCTTTTTTTCTACATTCTCTTGGACTCATTTCCACATGAAACATTTATAGTGTTTTTTTTTTCCTGTTTGTTTTAAGGTAATTTATGGCCACTTTTCTTTATCCAAGGAAAGCCAAGCAAAGCATAACAAAACCCAAACCCTTTTTGACAGGAAAACGCAGAGTGCCTGACTGAGAGGAAAGGAGGGGCAAGAAGAAGCATATTCTGTGGTTTAATGCTTCGGGCTTACAAAAGCGTGGTGTTGGAATGGTAATTGGATTTCTGAGCATTGCTTTTGAGAATAGACTGCTTAAATCATTGAAAAGGAAATCATTGCAGAAAAGAAGCAGTGAAGAATTGCACAGGCTGGCTGAGTACTTACAAAATAAGAATAACATAAGGAACAATGCAGACCTGGTGTAGTGCTGTTGAGATTTGACATCTTTACAAACTTGATATTGTAGCTGGAGTTTTGATCTTTATTCCTTTATTGAATAAAGTCCCAATACATTTTGGACTACTATTTTAAAAGAGGTCTGAAATAAATGAGACCTGTTAAATGCTTTTAGAGAAAAAAAACATTTTTTTTCTCCAAAAGCTACATTATACTTCTGTATGAAAAAATAGGTGTGGGCAGGTATACATCTCTGTTTTTAGTTTCTTTCAGATGTGTATGCTGAGGCAGTGGGATTACTATTCTTAAAATGTCAAAAGATTCCTGTGTCCCTGAGCCTTCATATAGAATGATTGTCTGGACAGACATTAAACATTTACAAATAATTTAGCTATGTTAAGGGAACTTAGGTGTTGCAGGTGGGGGAAAGGGTGAAATTAGCCTTTTAAAATCTCCAGTTAAATTCCCATCAGCAATTTAAAGGAATACATTGCATTTAGTGGATTGATAGAGTTTAAGACATGTCCCCTAGCCCTCTTTTCAAAATTACTGACCCACTACCCTTCATATATGAACTTTGCTTATTTTGTTTATCTTTTATTTTCTCCCACATACATGCTCATGTGCACACAGATGCACATAATACACACACACCATATGTATGACATATATATTTTATGTATACGATATATATATATATATATATATGTCTCAGGTGAAGGAATTTGAACAAAACATATATAAATGGGAAGTTACTTTTAATTACATGATTAGTATGGAAGCTTCTATTGGAATCTCCTAATTTCTTTGACACACTAGAATTTAAATGTGAAGGAAATTATGTGTTGGTTATGCCAACTAAAACATTTTGATTCATAATTCCTAAACCACCTTGAGGTAGGCTAGACCAATGTTAAGGAAGAAATTGCCTGTTGTTTTCTTTTCTTACACATTCTCCTGGACTTCATCTATGAAGTTTTGGGTAATACTCTTCCTTCCCATAACTTAATTGTGTTGTTTTCACTCCAGATTTTAACATTTTGCTCTAACAGAAGCAGGAGAAAACAATGAAACATAGAACATAGATTTCCAGAAGAGTTTGCTAAGCAAATTGATTTATTTTTCATGGAAATACACAATGTGGATTTTACTTATCCTTATTAAATTTTCCACAGAAGGCACATTGTTTGAGTGCATACTCTGTGCTAGACAATTTGCAAGTTACCTTAATCACATGTTGAGTATATTCCTCACGAGAACATTTTCTTTACTTTATAGTGAGGGAATGGAAAACCCAGATGGTGATAAAAATTTTTCGGGGACACCATAGTGAGGATTCCAAGCCAGTCCTATCTGACTCAAAAGCATATCTTTTCCCCTATCGTGCAGTCATATATTTTAAGCATGAGTTATATTTGGCGATAATATTGTCTTTGGGGAATATTCATTGCTTTCTGGAGAGTCTTTTCATTTCTGTGCTCTGCTGTTAAGTTGAAATGCAAATGTGCTCCTTTTGTTCAATGAAAGGAAGGAACGTCACAATGTGGTGATGTGCAGGGATTAGAAAAGCATTCTTCCTCTGCACCTGAGACCTGGCGTTACAGACACAGTAAGAACCGTGGTGTGCATTCTGGTGATGTGTGTGGTTTTCTCCCCAGCAAAACTCAAAATGATTTCATGAAAAGATTTTCAAGAAGGGAACTGTAGAAATTAGAACCTTCATGTTTTATCCATGAACTATCACTTCAGGCCAAGCTTTGTTTAAGTGCACTAATAACCCGCCTTAGATACTTATTTGAAGCAAACATTCAAATGCAATTTTCTCTTTTTCCCAATGATTATATTTTTTCCTTACTTACCAACAATATTTTGAAGTTTAAAATCAAAATTAGCCCTGGATGGGTGGCTCAGCTGGTTGGAGCGACATCTCGTACATCAAAATGTTGTGGGTTTGATCCCTGATCAGGACACATACCTAAGTGTCAGGTTAGATTCCAGGTCAGGGAGTTTACTGGAGACAATGGATCAACGTTTCTCTCTCACATTGATCTCTCTCTGTCCCCACCCTCTCTCTCTCAGTCAAATGAATAAATACATGCTCAGGTGAGCATTAAAAAAATAAAGTAAAATAAAATAAAATAAAATAAAATTCATCCAGCTATAGAAAAAGCCTTATTGCTTATAACATTATACAACACATGGCATAGATGTAGTTTTTAAAGTAAAATTATAATAGTTTCAATTATTAAATATTGTGAGCAATATTTGTTTTTAAAATCTCATCTAGATATGCTCATAATATATGAACAAAAATATGTCAATTACTAATTTCAAAGCAGATTACAGTAGTGAGGAAAATGTGTCTAGTGTAACCTTTTATAACTGAAGGTAATTGCACTTCCTTCTCACTGTTCCCTGAGCTGGGACAGTGCCTGCAACACCTCCTGGGCCACATGTCAGAGCAGACACATTGTGAGCCCCAGAACCACTTAGCTGAGTTCCATGATGTACTGTTTCCCTCCTGTGTGATGTTAGGCTTGTCAGTTAGCCTTACTGAATATGAATGTCTTTTCTGCAAAGGAGGACATTAATGCTCAGCTCATAAACATTCTGGAAAAGATTCACTGACCAATGTAGCACTGTGATAATGGTGGCTGGCATAAACTAAGTACTTAATGGTGTGTCCACCATCCTTTTACTTTACAGGCATCAGCACAACTAGCCCTCACAGCAGCTGATTAGGTTTGTACAGCCACCTCCCCTTACAGATGAGGACACTGATGGGCAGAGGATCAGACCAGCACTGGACACCAGGCATTTGACACCACAAACCACAAAGTATCAATACAAGGTGCTGACTCCCACCAGCTACAGCTAAAATTTACTTAAAGCATCTCTATCTAAGTATTCATGCAGCTATGTGTGAGTGATGTGTTGAATTATTTCCCACAAAACGGTATGTTGAAATCCTAAGCCCCTGAACCTCAAACTGTGACCTTATTTGGAAATAGGGTCATTGAAAATGTGATGGTTAAGATGAGGTTACCCTGGAGTAGGGTGGGCCCCTCATCTAGGATTACTGGTGTCCTTGTAATAAGGTGATGTGAACATACAAAGGAAACATGATGTGAAGATGGAAACAGAGATGGGGAATCCTTCTGCAGCTGCAACAAGGATTTCAGACCACGAGGAGCTCACAAGACGAGATAGGACCCAGGGTCTCAGGGAAAATGCCCTGCCAACATAATTTCGAATACCAAAGTTCCAGAACTGTGATATAATAAATTCCTGTTGTTATAAGACAGCTAGATAGTTAGTTTGTGGTATTTTATTAGGGCAGATCTGGGAAACTAATATATAGTAAACAAATGTATATAATATGTATATACATATATAGACACTCTATATTATATATATGTATATAGTTGTGAGCAGAAGTTTGGGTATAATAATCACTCATTAAATGTGTATTCCTAATTTTTATAAGTCAGTAATATAGGAATCTGTGCTATAGAAATTAAAGAAAACTCTTCCTATATATCATTTTCTAAAGATAAATCTATAAAACCTTGGGATTCCGGTATACTCCACCAGGAGACAGATACTATATCTCTGTAGATAGAAGTGTTTCTTTTCCCTTCAGCAAAGTAGCAAACATGCCCAGGACTTGCCCTTCATAATTCCTACAGCACTTAACAATTTGTGGCACTCAGATGAGAACTAAGCTCTGTCCTGTCACATAGTATTTCTTTTATTTCATATATATTATTTTCTTTTTGTATTTACATTGCAAATTCTTAAAGGACAGGGGTTATATTTTATACATTTGATAAATATGTAACAACTAAAACAGTGATGTTTATATATGGTATATAATATATTTTTTCAAATTTTAAACCCTGGCAAGAACTATTCTTTCAATCTGTGGTATTGACATGGTAGCTGTATGTGGGTATCCCCGTTGTTCAGTTTGCAGGTGTCTTCCATTCACAAGGAGAACCTTGAAGGAAAGTACATCAGTTTGCCGGGCTGCCATAACAAAGTGATGCATCCTGGGAGCTAAACACAGCAACTTATTGCTTCAAGTTCTGCAGGCTGGAACTCTGAGGTCAGTGTGCAAGCAGAATTGGTTTTTAAGACACTCCTCTCCTTGAATTACCAAAGGTGGCTTCCTCCTGTGTTTTCACATGGACTTCCTCTGTGCATAGCTCTGTTCTAATCTCCTCTTCTTTTAAAGAGATCAGCCATACTGTGTTAGGGCCCAACCTAATGACCTTATTTTACCTTAATTACTTCTTTAAAGGCCCTGCTCCAAATATAGTCATATTCTGATGCCCTGGGGTTTAAACCTCCAACATATAAATTTTAGGGGGATGCAATCCAGCCCAAATCACAAGGCATGGAATACCTTTGTGTCTGTACACATTTTCAGCTAAGGACTTACCTAACTAGAAACCCTGTGAAAAATCTGAATATGGAATTGATATGAGTAGCTAACACTTTCTTTAAAAGCAAATGTAGTACAGTCACAAACAAAGTCAAAGTATATTAGTAATAGAATTATTTGACCACATGGTAATTTTCTTGAGGTAAGGGCATAATATAATTAACTTATATGAGAGATTTGAGACTTTTTAATGTTTATTTTGTTGAAATACCTAAGCAAATAAGCCATTAATGTTTTTTAAACTTTATTTTATTTTTTCCATTGCCATTTAGTCTCCTTATATTCCCCACCCCTCAGCAATCACCACACTGTTGTCCGTTTTCATGAGTCTTTTTTCCTTTTGGCTCAGTCCATCCACCCCCTAATCCATCCCAGCTATCATCCTGTTCTTTGTCTATGAGTCTGTCCCCATTTTCCTTATTAATTCAGTTTGTTCCTTAGATTCCCCATATGGGTGAAATCATGTGGGGTTTGTCTTTCATTCACTTTCATTTTGTGTGGTGAAATGTTCCCCAGATTCATCCATACTGTTGCAAAGAGTAAAATTTTCTTTTTAATGGCTGAGCAGTATTCTGTTGTGTAAATATTCCATAGTAGTTTTATCCACTCATCTACTAATGGACATTTGGGCTGTTTCTGTATCTTGGTAATTATAAATAACACTGCAGTGAACATAGGGGTGCTTATCTTCTTTCGAATTAGTGTTTTAAGTTCCTTCGGATATATTACCAGAAGTAGGATAGCTGGGTCAAAAGGCAGATCTATTTTTAATTTTTTGAGATATCTCCATACTACTTTCCACAGTGGTTACAGCAATTGCATTCCCACAAATAGTGCAAAAGCATTCCCCTTTCTCCACATCCTTGCCAGCACTTGTTGTTTGTTGATTTATTAATGATAGCCATTCTGACAGGTGTGAGATGATATCTCTTTTAATTTGCATTTCTCTGATGATTAGTGACAATGAGCATTTTTTGATATTTCTCTTGGCCATCTGTATGTCCCTTTTGGAGACGTGTCTACTTAGGTCCTTTGCCCATTCTTAATTGGTTTTTTTTTTTTTTTGACAGTGAGTCTTGTAACTTCTTAATAAATTTTGGATATTAAGCCCTTTTCAGATGTATTGGAAAATATGTTCTCCCATTCTGTGAGTTATCATTTTATTTTGTTGATGATTTCCTTCGCTGTACAAAAAAATTTTTAGTTTGATGTAGTTCCATTTATTTATTTTTTGTTTCCCTTGCCTGGGGAGATATATCAGGTAAAAAAAGCTACAAACAATGTCCAAGATTTTGCTGCCTATATTTTCTTGTATGAGTTTTATGGTTTCAGGTCTAACATTTAAGTCTCTGATCCATTTTTAATTTATTATTTTGTGTGGTGTAAGAAGGTGGTCTAGTTTTATTTTTCTGCTCATTTCTGTCCAATTTTCCCAACACCATTTATTTAATAAACTATCTTTAGCCTACTGTATGTGCTTACTTCCTCTGTTGAGCATTAATTGACTATAGAAGTGTGGATTTACTTCTGAGCTCTCTATTCTGTTCCATTGATCTATGTGTCTGCTTTTATGCCAATATCCTGCAGTTTTGATTGTTATGGCTTTATAGTATGTTTGATATTAGGTAGCATGATTCCTCCAACTTTGTTCTTCTTTCTCAGGGTTGTTCTTATTATGTGGGACCTTTCATGGTTCCATATAAATTTTTGAAATATTTGTTTTAGTTCTGTGAAATACATCATTGGAATCTTGATAGGAATTGCATTGAATCTATACCTTGGTTAGTGTAGTATGGACATTTTAATTGTATTAATTTTTCCTAGCAATGAACACGGTATGTGCTTCGACTTATTTGTATCCTCTTCTCTTTCGTTCTTCAGTGATGTTTGAAGGAATTTATCCATGTCATCCAGGTTGTCCAGTTTCTTGGCATATAATTGTTCATAATATTTTCTTACAATTCTTTGTATTTTTTGGTGTCATTTGTTATTTCACCTTTTTCATTTCTAATTTTATTTATTTGGGTTCTCTTTCTTTTTTTTCTGAATGAGTCTGGTTAAAAGCTTGTCAATTTTGTTTATGTTTTCAAAGAACAAGCCCTTGGATTCATTGATTTCTTGGATCATTTGCTAGGTTCTATTTTGCTTATTTCTCTTCTGATCTTTATTATTTCCTTCCTGCTACTCACTTTGGGCTTTGTTTGTTGTTCTTTTTCAAATTATTTTAAGTGCAAAGTTAGATTGTTTATTTGAGCTCTCTCTCTCTCTCTCTCATTCTTTCTTTCTTTCTTTTTTCTTTTTTTGAGATAGGCCTATAATGCTATGAATTCTCCTTAAGATTTCTTTCCCAGTGTCCCACAGATTTTGGATGTTTGTGCCCTCATTTTCATTTGTTTCAAGGTAACTTTTGATTTCTTCCTTGATCTAATTGTTGACCCATTCATTGCACAATAACATGTTATTTAGATTCAACATCTTTGCATGTTTTTCAGTGTTCATCTGGTTATTGATTTCTAGTTTCATAGTATCATGGTCAGAGAAGATGCTTGATATGATTTCAATCTTCTTAAATTTATTGAGACTTGTTTTGCATCCTAACATGTGGTCTATCCTAGAAAATGGTCCATGTACACTTGAAAAGTATGTATATTCTACTGCTTTGTGGTAAAATACTCTGAAGATAACAATTAAATCCATTTGACCTAATGTGTCATTAAAGGTCACTGTCTTCTTGTTGATTTTCTGCCTGGAAGATCTATACATTAAAGTCAATGGGGTGTTAAAATCCATACTATGATTATATTTACTTCATTCTCTCCTTTTTTCTCCATCAAGATTTGTTTCATATATTTAAGTACTCCTTTGTCGAGTATGTAAATGTTTAGTGGGGTTATATTCTTGTTGGATTGTACCCTTTATCATTATGTAGTGTCCTCCTTTGTCTCTTACTATAGCCTTGGTTTTAAGGTCTCTTTTGTTGGATATAGGCACTGCTACACCAGCTTTATTTTTTCTTTCCATTTGCATGAAATATCATTTTCCATCCCTTTACTTTTACTCTGTATGTATCTTTCAATCTGAGGTGGGTGTCTTCGAGGCATCATATATGTATGGATCCTGTTTTCTTATCCATTCACCTGCCCTATGTCTCTTGGTTGGTGTGTTTAAGCCATTTATATTTAAAGTGATTATTGAAAGATACTTATTTAGTGCCATTTTGTTGTTAGACTATTTTCCTCTTTTTTTTCTTTCTCCCTTTCTCCTCTTCCTCTTCTTCCTCCTCCTCCTTCCTCTTCAAGCAGGCCCTTCTACATTTGTTGCTCTACTGGTTTGGTGTTAACAAACTTTAATTTTTTCTTGCTGGGAAGCTCCTTATTTCTCCTTCAATTTTAAATGATAGCCTTGTTTGGTAAATAAGCCTTGGTTGCAGGTCTGTGCTTTTCATCATCTTGAATATTTCATACCACTCCCTTCTGGCCTGAAATGCTTCTGTTGTAAAATCAGATGACAGTGTCATTGGTGCTCCCTTGTATTTAACTACCTGCTTTTTCCCTTATGGCTTTTAGGATTCTCTCCTTATCTTTAAGCTTTGTCATTTTAATTATAATGTGTCTCTGTTAGGCCTCTTTGTGTCCTAGTTGTTTGGTACTCTCTGAAATTCTTGGATTTGTGTGTCTTTTTCCTTTTTCCTTCACCAGATTTGGGAAGTTTTGGGTCATTATTTCTTCAAATAGATTCTCAATCCCTTGCTTATTCTCATCTCCTTCTGGTATTCCCAGGATAAAGATGTTTTTATGTTTCATGTTGTTCAAAATGTTTCCTTGGCCCACCTCATTTTTAAAATTATTTTTCTTTTTGCTGCTCTGCCTTGGTGTTTTATCTATCTTGTCTCCCAAATCACTGATGCAGTCCTCTGCTTCATCTAACCTACTGTTTATTCCTTCCAGGGATTCTTTATTTCAGATATTGCATTCTTTATGTCTCACTGGTCCTTTTTAATTATTTCCATGTGTTTTTTCACACTGTTGAGTATCCTTATAATCATTACTTTAAACTCTATCTGATAAATCATTTGCCTTCATTTAGTCTAGCTCTTCTTCTGGAGAATTCTTTTGTCCTTTCATATGGGGTCTGTTTGGTTTTTGTTTGTTTGTCTTTCCATTTTGACTGGGTCTTTGTATATGTTTCTATGTTTTAGGTAGATCTGCAAAGACTCTGGTGTAGGCCTTTCTCAGATGCTGCTTGTGACTGACCCTGGTCAACCTGTTTGGAACTATCAGTAATCCATAGCATGTGGTGTGGCTCCCTCTACTGGGCCCATTTGTGTATAGAAAGATCCAGGCAATGCACAAAGGCCAGCTTTTATCAACACTAGGCACTGGGGAGGGTCTGCTGAAGTCTCATAGAGCTCCCAGAGATCCCCCTGAGTCTCCAGTTATCTCTCCCTGGCAGACAGAAACCTTACTGCTTTTCACAGCTGCATGTTATCTGGGTTCATTTCTGGCTCTTGTGCTGTAGGCTGGGAAGCTCAGCTTGGGGTTTAGACTCCACAATTCTCAGGAAGAAACCCCTGGCCACTGAAATATCCCTCCAGAATGTCAGCTGATGCCCATGGGAGCCCAGCCAGCCCTCTTGTGCCTCCTCCACACTCCCTACCAGTTTTGTTGTGGTGAAGTTGTTTCTTCTGTCTGTCCTTGGTTATAAGGCTTCTCTTCAGGTAGTGTTCAGTTGGTTACTCAGGATGATTTATCTACTCTTTAGTTGTATTTCCAGATTGGTCCTGGAAGCAGGTTACTATAGCTTCCACCATCTTAGATCTTCCATGCATGTTTTGATTTCATTGTAGTAAACTCTACTATTTCACATAATAATATCTAAAAGTAATGAGTAAGAAGGTGATAATCTGATATTCTGAAGTCATTAACACATCTATTCTATGAATATGATATGACCTATCGAATTTTGGATGGAATCAAAATGCACTAGTCTCTTAAAGATGCTCTCTCTCTAAATAACTTTAAAGAGTTAAGAAAAAATGCTAGTGTGAATAAAAAAAGGTTTAACATGCTTTGATATGTAGGATTCTGTGATTATAGGAATCCTATTATGTCTCTCCATATCAGGGCTTAATAGCCTACACAGGAATTAGAATTCACAGCTACATGTAACTCACATTTATTTCTATCTGTGAGAAAGGATGTTCTAAAAATCATCTAGTACAGTCATAATATTATCACCTTTTTATTGGTTGAGATGTTACAAATCTTGGGTGAAAATTTTGTTTTCAAAGTGCAAATTGGCCATGCTAAGTGTATCAATTAACATCAGAAATTATCAGAAAGGAAGAATATTAAACAAGAATTTGTAGTTTTCCAACTTTTCAGAGAAAATAGAGGAAAATATCTTAGCCAGAAGGTACATTTTAATTGGCTCCACATACATATGTTAACACATCAAAATTACTCATGTGCCACAGTGACTTCATAATAGCCACAGTATAACAAGATTGCATCATGGGAGGTGCTCTCCTTAGATTTTATCATTTTTATCTCAAAATATTATGGATCCTCAT
Source organism: Desmodus rotundus (assembly GCF_022682495.2). Taxonomy (NCBI): domain Eukaryota; kingdom Metazoa; phylum Chordata; class Mammalia; order Chiroptera; family Phyllostomidae; genus Desmodus; species Desmodus rotundus. The sequence continues at coordinate 63,741,208 of NC_071394.1, forward strand.
TTTCCTTCTTCTCAAGAATTGGCTGTCCAGGACAATCACTACCTGGTAACAGGAAACTGAGGCCAGCCCATATTCCCTGGAGTCCATTAGCCCTTGTTCTAAATAGCTTTATTTTCACTCCTGAAAACTAAGCATGAATTGTATTCAAGTCTAAATCTGGTCTTCCCCACTACTTCTGGGCATTTTTCCATCAGACTCATACCCTGAGAACCATCCTTCTGATGGAGCTTCAGAACTGGATTAAAAGGATGCTTTCTTGTCTGACAGCATGGTTGTGGGGATTAGTAATGTCCTTCTAGCAGTCATAGGAGTTGTTTTTATTCTAGCTTGCTTCCTTTTCTCTGATGTCCTTCCATCTGTCCTGGTAGGGATGTCCCTGTTTTACATGATGCCAGGGATGTGTCTAGAGGTTGCCATCTCTATTAAATGATAACTTCAAGCCTAGATATACTTCATACAGGAGGTTGCACTATGACATCAGCCTTCTCAATATGCACTTTGATGTAAACATTGCTTTAGTTTATTTCTTTGCTTTTTTTATGGCTGGATTTGCTTACTTGCTTTCCTTCATTCTTATGCTTAAATTTATTTTTAATTTTTCTTATTTTTTCAATTACAGTTAGCATTTGATAGATTAATTTCACATGTATAGTACAGTGGTTAGAAATGTATATAACTTATTAAGGGATTTTTTTAAATCTTGAACCTGCTTAAATTTATTTCTAGCCCTTATATTGTGAAGTATAAGATACAGCTTGTTGAATTATCATAAATTAAACAGTTCCATCAACCATTGAGGCAAAGAAAACAGAATATTATCAGGACCCTAGAAGACGCATTTGTGTCCCTTCCAATCAGTACCTTTTCCAAACTCCCAAAAGGTAATTGCTATGCATTTATAACATTTCCTTATTTTTCTTATTATTTCACCACATAAACAACCATCCACAAACACTGTCACTCATTTTGCCATAAAGAAATTTATAAAAATGAAATTATACAACATACATTCTTTAGTTCTTTTGTTCAACAAGGTGTGAGAATCTTCCATTTTTATGTGCAGCTGAAATTCATTCATTTGTATTACTTTATAGTATGCCACATACCTTCATATATTTGTCCTTTTTACTATGATGTACATTTAGTTGTTTCTACTTTGTAGCTATGATGAATACTATTGAATAATTCTCTAGTCATGTACATAGCAATGGCATTGCTGGTTTATCTGGGATGGATCTGCACTATAGATGGAACGTGTGTATCCCCACCCACAAATTCACATGAAACTTAACCCCCAAAGTGAAGGTGTTAGGACACAGGGCCTTTGGGAGGTGATTAGGTCATAAATGTGGAGCCCACAAGAATGGAATTAGTGCCAACAGAAGAGACCCCTGAGAGCCTCCTCTCCCCTTTCACCATGTGAGATCACAGCTAGAAGGTGCCATCTGTGAAACAGGAAGTGGGCTGCACCAGACAGAGAATCTGTAGGAACCTTGATCTTGGACTTTCCAGCCTCCAGAACTGTGAGAAATTTCTGTTGTTTATTAGCCACCTACTCATCTAGGATAATTTTTTTCACAACTAAGACAATATGTTCAGCTTTATTAGATACAGCCAAGTCATCTCCCAAATTGGTTCTACCAATTTGCACTCTGACCAGCAGCATATTAGAAACCAGTTGTTTCATATCCTTATTAATCCTCATTATTTTTATTTTTATTAAATCATATTAAAATTATTTTATTACAGTTGTCCTAATTTTTCCCCCTTTGCTCTCCTCTGCCCATCCCACCCCCTACTCCCACAGTCAATTCCCACATTGTTGTCCATGCCTGTGGGTCTTTCATACATGTTCTTTGTCTAATCCCTTCTCCTTCTTTCCACTGTTATACTCCTCCCCCCTCTCTTCTGGTCACTTTCAGTCTGTTCCATTATTTCCATGACTGTTTTTCTCTTTTGTTTGTTTATTTTTATATCATCCTTTTCAAGGGGCTCTTGTTCCTATAAGCACTGTATCATCTGTACTTCTGTCTTCTGTAATATTTTTCTGCAGCATGCAGGCTAGATTAACTGTGATTGATAGTTTGCTGTTTTTCATATTGTGATTTTATTTTGATCATAGTTCTTATTTATGTTCCTGAATTTAATAACTAAAATACAATGACTATACAAGAATTTTCTTCAACCAAATTTAATAACATCAGATTCTTGTGGTCACATTTAAGAAAAGTGTGTTTGAAAATGTGCTAATATTTGGATTTCATTTCTTTTAAAATTGTATTTATTTACTTTTAGAGAGAGAGGAAGGGAGAGAGAAAAAGAAGAGAAACATCAATATGCGATTGCATCTTGTGCACCCCCAAATGGGGACCTGGCCCACAATCCAAGCATGTGCCTTAACTGGGCATCAAACTGGCGACCCCTTGGTTCACAGGCATGCACTCAATCCACTGAGTTACACCAACCAAGGATGGATTTCTTCTCAAATAAAAAATTCACTGGATTTATGTTTGATAATTCTTTACTGATGCATACCAATAATCTACAGTGTTTAGCCCAAATTTCAAATGTTTTAAGATAATGTAATGCATAACTATACGTGCAGTCATAATTAATTTCAGAAACAAAATGTAAATATTATAGCTATATAATAAAATCACTATTAACTTGTAATATCTCTATATTATTTTACATTTGTAAGTCTATAATTAAGTCAGAATATAGGAACTCACTATGAAATTTTATGAGACAGAAAATACTTACATTTTATACATAAGTGACTTTAGAATTTGAGGTAAGTAATAAACTGGAGTATTCATTTGGAAGACACTAGTGATGTTTATTTTCTTAACTTTGTATGTACAATTTTTTTCAAAGAGTGAAAAAAAAAGATTCACTTGTTTGTGGGGGAGCTTTGTATAGCAGAGCCCCCTGGACATCTGGGATGAGAATAATTCTACCAAGACATGATCTTCTTGGGGAGGAAAGGTGGAAAATCTCTCAAAGAAGAAAGGCCTTCAGCCTGTTCTTCAATGGGCTTTTATTGGGTTCAGTTTGCACAGGAATGCAGGTAAAGCTCATCAATCATTGTCAGGCAGTAATGATCAAACAATAGGTAACATTCAAAGAACTATGAGGGCTTATTCTGAGTCAGGGTTAGATAGCTAAAGGGCCATAAAACCTTTGGAAACAAACTCATTTTATGCTTGGACCCTTATCATTTAAATTGATGGTATTCTTAGCAAAGCAGTTTTCACAGGATTGTATGTATTCTTTCTTAGGCCTCATCACCCCAGGGAACTGCCCACTCCTGCCCAGGACTGCATCACCCTCTGACATTGTTTCAAGCCTAAGTCAGGCAGGGGAAGTAAGGCAGACAAGAGATTAGGAGACTTCTTACAGACAGAATGAGGACTCAGGCTATGTCAAAGCCAAGGGGTGAGGGTCCATCACCCCCATTTTCTATAGTCCCCAAAGTCCTTCCCTGATGGCGCCATCATGACCATGCCTGTCTTAGGTTGTCCCTCCCTTGAGAAATCTTACCCATCATTGGCTAACTAGCCATCCACCCCGAGCCAAGCAGAGTGAAGTAAAGGGGGCAGAGGCAGCGCCCCAGCCAGGAAGATAAGCTTTGTCTCCTTAGTGGCTTATGGTCCCAAGGTCTTTTACTCAGCCTTAGCCATGGAGGGTTACAGCTTCTAAAACCAGGCAGGGTGGTTCCCAACACTTGTTAGTGGTCCCAGTGATACCCAAAATGTTGGCATGTCCCTGACTCAGGTAAAGAATAGTGAATTCAGTAACCTATAAGGATCTGAGTTCAAATTTTCAAATTCTGGTTGTTTTTAAACTTCAGTGTCTTCTGAGGAAGGAAGATAAAAAGAATTTCTACTTCACATGATATGTTGTTGGGAGGATTGAATAAGGCGGTAGGACCTGGCCAGTGCTTGGTAATGTAGCTGCTTCACAATTACCTGCTGTATTCTCCAGAACCTGGCAAGAACAAACCTATTCTCTGCCCTTATAGGTTTACATTTGCAGGAATGTTGTATAAATATAACATAGCATATGCCATATTTTCTAAGTCCTGTTTCTTTTATATAGCATTTGAGATTCATCCATTTTTTGCCTTGCATCAATAACATTGTACAGTATTTCATTGTGTGGATACAGTCTGTCTATCCATTCCTGATGAAGGGATATTTGACTTGTTTTTAGCTTGGAGTGATTATGAACAAAGCCACTATAAATATCTGCATATATTCTTTAAGTGAATATTCTTTTTTCATTTAATTTGGTTAAATCTCTAGGAGTAGGATTACTGGGTGGTATGGTTAATGTTTAACAGTATAAGAAAAAATCTGTATGAAGTAGTTTTACAATTTTGCATTCTCACGAGAAATAAGTGGTAGTTTCAGTTGCTTCACATTTTACCCTCACTTAGTATTAACAGGCTTTTGTCTGTTTATATGTTTTGCAATTCCAATAGTTATGTGGTGGTGATAGATTTTTTCAATAAGAAAAATATATTTTCTTCAAACATTAAAGAATAAAAGCAGCCTTCAAACTAACATGGAATTACAAAATTGCACATTTTCTTATAAAGAGACTCTCTCATTTACTGCTTTACCTCAGAAATTCAGAAGGAACTTTGTTTATTTTCTCTTCTGTATTTTTTATAAGGCACTATGAGACATCTGAGGACTCAAAATTTCATAAGAAATGGTTCCATATTCAATCTGCCAATAATTTATAAGAATTTCTGATGTAGAACCCTCAATACAGGCTCACTCCTATTTGAGAGACCACAGCCAGTTCAGCAATAAAATGGGGGAATTGGTTTTACTGGTCAACAGATTGGAAAACTATGTGCAATGTTGATGACAATAGGGCCGAAGAAAGCTTTGAGAGCTCAGATTTGAAGACTCAAAATTACCTTTATTTTCGAGAGAGCTTAAATAACATTTATTCTTTTTTGGTTCAATCCCTTAAACATAGGAGTAATGTATCCAATCTGTGGAGCATGCAGAATGCTGAGCTGCATGGATAAAAGAACTGAGAAAAGAGAAAAAAACAAAACCTTAGCCCTATGCCATCTTAAATTGGCAAATTATTACATAGTACAATCTATTTAAGCATAAAAATTTAATAAAATAACTGAATTTAAAAATTAAGCATTTTCTGTTGTTTCATAATAACTTCTGATTCAGCTCAGCTCACTGCAATTTATATCTCATAATAAGCATCAGGACCTTTTTCAGGAAAAAATGGGCTTTCCCTTGTGACTATGGTCTTTAAATGGTTGGCCCTTGTCTTTAGAATTGTCCTGAAGCCATTTCTGTGGGTTCTTAATATGCTAAGGCAGAATTTAGCAACTCCCAATTGGCTTTGAAAATCCTCCTCTGGATCAGAGTACATTCCAATGTTCTTCTCATAGCCAAATATATTTGTTTCTCTGACCACTGTTTAAAATGAACAAACAGATCATAAGCTTTAAATAAAAATACAAGGAAAAAATGCTTTCTAAACATGCGCTTTTATTTATTTATTTTTTGGGTGATGACAGCATTTTTAAAATTTAATTTAATTTTTTTTGCATCACCATTTATCCCCCCATATTCTCTTCCACATCTACTCACTCCCTTACCCCTCCATCACTATACTATTGTCTGTGTCCATGATTTCTCTCACTTTGTTTTTTTTACTGGTTGCTCCACCCCTCACCCCTCCAGCACCCCCCACCCGCCACCCAAGCTATCAGCTGGCTGTCTATCTTTGAGTCTGTCTCTGTTTTGCTTGTTACTTCAGCTTGTTCATTAGATTCCACATGAGTGAATTCATATGGTATTTGTCTTTCTCTGACAGGCTTCTTTCACATAATTTTCTCCAGGTCCATCAATGCTGACCCAAAGGGTAAATTTTTTTTTCTTTTTTACCTCCAAGCAGTATTCCATTGTGTAAATGTACCATAGCTGTTCCATCTTCTCATCTACTGATGGGCACTTGCGCTGCTTCCAAATCTTGGCTATTGTAAATAACACTGCAATGAACATAAAGGTGCCTATATTCCTTTGAATTAGTGTTTCAGGTTTCTTTGGATAAATTCCCATAAGTGGAATCTCTGAGTCATAAGGCAGATCTATTTTTAATTTTTTGAGGTAACTCCATACTGTTTTCCACAATGGCTGCACCAACTTCATTCCCACCAATGGTGTACAAGGGTTCCTTTCTCCACGTTCTCACCAACACCTGTTGTTTGTTGATTTATTAATAATAGCTATTATGACAGGTGTGAGGTAATATCTCAATATGATTTTAATTTGCATTTCTCTGATGATTAGTGACACTGAACATCTTTCCTATGTCTATTGGCCATTTGTATGTCCTTCTTGAAGATGTGTCTATTCAGGTCCTTTGCACATTTTTTAATTGAATTGTTTGGATTTTTGGTATTGAGTTTTGTAAGTTCTTTATAAATTTTGGACATTAACCCCTTCTTGTATGTATTGGTGAATATGTTCTCCCATTGTGTGGTTGTCTTTGCATTTTGTTGATGGTTTCCTTTGCTATGCAAAACTTTTTAGTTTGATGTAGTCCCATTTGTTTGTCTTCCATGCCCAAAGAGATATGTCAGAAAAAATATTGCTATGAGAAGTGTCCGAGATTTTACTGCTTATGTTTTCTTCTAAGATATCTCTGGTTTTGAGTCTAACATGTAAGTCTTTAATACATTTTGAGTTTATTCTTTTGTGTGGTGTAGTAATGTAGTCTAGTGTCATTGTTTTGCATGTATGTATCCTATTTTCCCAACACTATTTATTGATCAGACTCTCTTTAGCCCATTGTATGTTCATGCCTCCTTTGTCAAATATTAATTGACTATAAAAGCATGAGTTTATTTCTAAGCTCTCTATTCTGTTCCATTGATCTATATATCTGTCTTTATGCCAGCAACATGCTGTTTTGATTACTATGGCTTTGTAATATACTTTGATATTACGTAGTGTAATTACTCCAACTTTGTTCTTTTTTTCTCAAGATTGCTAGTACTATTCAAAATCTCTCGTGGTTTCATATAAATTTAGGGGGATATTTGTTTTAATTCTTTAATATACACCATTGATATTTTGATAAGAATTACTTTGAATCTATAGATTTCTTTGGGTAGTATGGACATTTTAATGATGTTAATTCTTCTATCCATGTACACGGTATATACTTCCACTTATTTATATCTTTTTCAATTTCTTTCTTCAGTGTCTTATAATTTTCCAAGTACATGACTTTTACATTTTGGTTGAATTTATTCCTATGTACTTTGTTATTTTTGAGGCAATTGGGAATAGGATTGTTTTCTTAGTTTCCCTTTCTGATAGCTCATTATTGGAATATAAAAATGCGACTTATTTATGGACATGTTATTTTAAACATCCAGGAATAACACTGGACATTTGGACATTACACAGCAGCAAAAAAGGAAGAAAAGCAGGAAAAGCTATCAAAATGCATTTGAGATATTTGTTACTCTCTATGTGGTTTTACTTTTTAAACTCTTCTAAAATTTAAATTTTCTTGCCATGCTCACTTGTGTTAACATGAGAAAGCCTGTAAATATTCATCATTGTGATGACATAGTTAATACTAAGTGGTAACAAAATCTTGAATGGATGCTCTTTCTAAATTAAGATCACTTTATTCTAGTCACAATTTGATTCTAATTAAATATTTAGATTTAAATGCTGCATATAGAATCTATTTTTCTCAATATCACAATCTTTGTAGGGCTTTTATTATTTGTCCATTCCCTTGTCCTCATACAACAATTTTCTCTTTCCTTTTACCTATAAAGAACCATAAAAAGCTCCAAGGACACAAAGCTGAGTGACATCTTGTTGCTAACCCTTAGGCATCACCATGAAATGTGGGAGCCCATGGAAGGAGAGAGGCAGAGGTTGGCTGTAATTTCTTGGTTGTATTGAAGGGTAGATAGTACTTTCCTGTCCCAGATTCAGCATTTAAAGGGCCAACCAAATTCTGAGCTGCATGTCTGGGTGCATTCTTGAGATGGCAAATATTGTATGTGTTTTTATATTGCAAAGATCAAGGCAGGGAATGACAGAAAACAAACAGGGTTTTGTTGTTAATGAACAAGTATGTCCTTACACACATAAGCCTCCCTGTATCACTGCTGAGTGGGCATCAGCACACTGTAGTAGTCAAGGACTTTGGTTTGTGGCATCAAATGCCTTCCTTGCACCCAGTGCTGATCCTGACTGTCTACTCATCAGTGTCCTCATCTGTGATTGCGCAGATGACTGCGCAGACATACTTAATAAGCTTCAGTGAAGAATAGGTGAGAGGACAGTGGACACATTGTTCAGTACTTAGTATGAGCCAACCACCATTCCTACAGTTCTACATTGGTTGGTTATTCCTGCAGTTTTCATGAGATGGATATAATGCCCTATTTTACAGAAGAAAAACTTATAATCAGGAAAGCTGACCAGCCCAATATCACACAGGAAGGAACTTAACTGCCTAACAAAGCACGACCAGAGGTAGTCTTTTTCTGTGATAGATAGTAATGCCTCTGCAACCCCATGAATTTTAGAGCCATGATGGTGGGCAGGGAAAAAGCTTAAAGTGAAGACCAGGAGAACAACTAGTGAGTTCTGGGAGTTTTTATTTTTAGTTCATGTTTGGGCACTCACCTATTCTAGCCTGAAGCTCTGTCTCATTCATCAGTGAGCAGTGGAGCTAGTTGGTTGGTTGCCTGTGGTAGGACCGTGGACTGAGAATCTCATCACAGATGAAGAGCTGAGATGCGTAAACTTCATGACCCTTCACTTTCACTCACCATCCATGTGTAAACTTTAGTGCCCTGCATGGTGCAAAGTGTATTCTGGGATCACACCCAGTGATCACAGTCTCAGTGCCTATAGGAACCAGGCAGACAGTGAATCCCTTGGCTGAATTCCAGAACTTTTCTGAAATTCATTCTTTGGAAACAGAATGTTTTTCTTTGAATTTTTCTTGAAGCTTACAGCTCCAGTGTTTGCTTTAACTTCCCACTTTTGGTATTGATGTGGATATAAAAAGTATCTCACTTTTTTTCTTAATTCTATCCTAATAAATAAAATAACACAATTGTGATGATGAAAGAGACATCTAAGACCAGCAGGTGGTACATTATAGTGAGGATGAATTAGGGGAAACATGCCAAACCTAAACAAACGTACTGTAGTTTTGCCTCATTGCTGATGGCTAAGCATCTAATATTTTCATTTTCTGTTTTCCAATGCAAGCTGGAGGGGTGGAATTTATGTTTAAATGTATATTTCTTTTTGTGGATAAATAACTAAAATAAAAAATAAAAGCATTCCATGGACCAACAGTATGTAAGCCAACCTATAGAAACACATTGTTGGACCTCTCAGTCAGATACCTCTATTTAGGAAAGGTGGATACCAGGAGAATTTTTAGAAGAAAAGAAAAATCATTGTATTTGTAAACTAGGTAGATTATTCTTCAGACCTATTAGTCTATCTGTGTTATCAACCTAGAGGTTGTAGGAGGCCAGGAAAGAAGATTTCCAGAGACATAGAGACAGTGGAAAAAAGATAGAGTCCGTGGTTGAACCCTGGACATAACCAATAATTTAAGAAGAGACCCTGGAAGAAACAAGGGCTGATCAGACAGAAGAGATAAATGTAAGAAAGAAGAAGCATTGGAAGCTTCAGAAAAGCCCAGTAAGATATAGACTGAAAGACATCCTTTAGTTTTGTAGCTTGTCTACATTGAAAAACTAATACAAGGTATTTTGGTTGAATGGAAGAATTATAGTGGCTAATAGGTGCTACTCTTATCAGAAACTGAGATTATAAAGGAGAGAATAGGAATTGAAAGTCAATGGGTAGAAGAAGAATTAGTTATCAGGAAAGGATTTACCTTTATGAGTGAGACTTGAAAATATTTATTACCAGTGACAAGTCTATAATGTTTACTCAAAAGGCAGAAGGAAACTGACTTTTATTAACAATTACCAAATGCCATTTCTAAATGTCTTTAAGTTATCTCATCATTTCTCACAACTCTGAAGAAATGTGGCCAAATGTCCTTCTATTATAGATGTGGGAAACTTTGTTTCATAGGAGTTTAATTCTTCTCCAGGAAGTTCCATAACCTTATGATAAGTATTTTTCCTTTTGTTCACTATCTATCCAACAGCTGTTCCAGAAAAATTTAAGATAATTTAGAAGAATATTAGTACATAAGTATGAACCAGAAGATAGTAGTCTGTACTCTTTACAGTATGTTATAGTAATGCATTTGATGGTATTGCATGTTTTGTTTGCTTCCTTCATATTATAGTTCTAGTTTTGTTTGGGAAATAAATCATTCAAAAATCATTTTTCTCCTCTTGTAGCCAGACAAACTGAAATAGAGGGGGGGGGGGTACTGCTGATATTTGACACTAATTTATGTTTTCTTACTAATAATGGATTATACTGTAAAATTCACAGCTTCATGTATAGTTGAGGTCAAATTACCTTCATTTTATTTATTCACAATGTGTTGGAATTAATTGAAAAACATGGGCTCCCTCTTGTGACAAAATCAATGATTTTAAAACTTTTTGATGCCAAACTCATATATCTATGCCCTTTTCATTGTTTTTAAATATTACACATAAAATAATTATTTAATATGATTCTTTTGTATGATAATTATTTCTTCGTTTTTTAAAAAGTTACCTATATTTGATTCTAATTTGTGTTTTAAAATGTATATAGTATTTTAAAATATTGAATTTCAAACTTGTGTTGAAAATATAGAAGAAAATGAAAAAAATTTGATTTCTTTTTTTGTGTTATATTTATTCCTATATGTGTTTGAAAACTCTCTGGGAATTAAATTAGCCCTTGTAATGTTTGGCTTTACTATACTCCACACTCTGCATGTCACTGACATTATACTCTGTGAATCCTCTGCATTGTAGTGTGCTTGAATTTCCCCCATATGCATGGTGATTCTCTCTGCTTTCTCTGCACACTGTTCATGTGAGTTGTTTCCACAGTTGTCAAGGAAGCAGCATTCAACCTGACCTCTGGGAATGCCCACATGAGAAGGTCTAACCAAGAAAAAATATAAATGACAAGTCATGTTTAAAATGAAAGAGTATATGCTATGTGTCTCTGTCCTTGTGTGTTTTTGTATGTGTGAGAGAGGGTAGTGAAAAAACAAAAGGAAAACACTTAATAGTCATATGCGTGGACTGAGTTCTGTAAGGATCTTTTGAGGTCATGACAGTACCAGAATGTGAATTCATAAAGAACTGGAGTGAATCTTGGCTTCATCCTGAACTACCTGCATGGCCCTAGGCAAGTCCTTTTCCTTCTTGGAATGTCTCTTTTCTAGCCTGTATAATAAGGCAATTGAACTAACTCCATGCTTTTCAATATATTCTCCTCAGAAACATATATGTGGGAAATGGCATATTTCCACGGCTCAATGGAGTGTTAATTACAGAGGCTGTGTCTGTAGGTGATGGTGTAGGGACTTTGGAGTCAGGGCTATAAAAGCACCATCTGAGACAACTGTGTGTAAGGGAGATGGGGGTCCCATGATGGGGACTTCTTCACCAGTTAACAATAAATAAACTAGATTCTCAGGTTAATTTCCCAAGATTCAGTAAAGGCTAAACATTTTGGCAAAGCCAGGTTGCTGGTCAGGTACAAGAACCAGGACTGGAATTTCACTCTCCTACTCATTATTGACTTCTATAATTCACACATGCCCAGCATGTTTTCAGAGTCACAAACTGGCTGTATTTTGACCACCAATTCCCAAACATTAAGATGCAGGGTGTAAGCTCACCTCTCTATCCTGATCCTGTCTGTCTGCTTTCCTTGCACAGACTGGTCTACTTCCTCCATTTCTCCTACCGTCGGGCTCCAGGAGGAATTTTAGTTTGTAGCCCCAATAGATAGTCAGAACCTGGTTTTTATTACCCATCACTGGTGTTGCCTGAGCACTTCTGTGCCACCTGCCCCATCAAGGATGAACCAGGCTCCTCCAGGGAGCAACTACCCCATGTTGCACTTTCTCAGGGACACTCTCCTCTGCTTAACCTTCTTGTCTAGACCTTGGGTTTCTCTCCTTTTTAGTGGATAACCTGCCTTGCCCTTGAGTTTCCCTTTATTTCTTGACTCCATGTCTCAGAGCATGCACAGGGACACAGTCTGTGGCCTGCAGGCCAGTCCTTCCTTTTCCCCACGTGTCACCTAAATTCTGATTCATCTGAGAAAGTGGGTCAGTCAGGCCCAGAATGAGCAGCAGTGGTGCGTGGCTGCACCTTAGTGTTTAATAGTCATCCATTCAGTCTTCCATTTGGCTCAAAATATTTCCTGAGTTACTCTAGTGTAGTAATGACATCAACAAATGTGGTCTTACTTTGGCTGGTGTGGCTCAGTGGAGTGAGTGCTGGCCTGTGAACCAAAGGGTCGCTGGTTTGATTCCTAGTCAGGGCACACACCTGGCAACCACACATCCTCTCCCTCTCTTTCTCCCCCCTTTCTCCTCTCTCTAAAAATGAAAATGAATAAAATATTTTTTAAATGTGATCCTAATGAAGAGCATTTATGGGAATCTCAGGCCTGAGATGGGTCTGACTATTCAATGAAATATGGAAAACAATGACATGTGTATATGAGTGAGGAAAGCCAGAGCTAAACATGCATGTGTGCTTTTGTTCATTCGAGAACAGCTGTTCTTTGCCTCTGTGAGCTGAATGTTGTTTGAAGATTCTACTGAGAAAAACAGACATGGAGGAAGTGAGTACGTTATATTGTACCTTACATCATGAGGGAGGAGACAGGAGGCATGCAAAATCTGGTGTGTAAGCAGCAGCCAGACCCTCCAACCTGGCAGTGGCTTTTGTACTTGGAGAAGGATTTTGTAAAGCTTAATATCTACATGAGTTTATGCATAAGGAGCTAGAGCCAATATCAATTTTTAGTAGTCATAGTTGTTAAAATACATAAATTACTAGGAGGGGCTCTGTAGAAGGAAGGAGACACCTAACGTTTGTGAGCAACCACTCTCCAGTCCACTAGCCCAAACACACATACCTAGTTTCTTCCCCTAAGCATTATATGGCATGTTTGTGTGCATGGGGGTGAGTATGTGCATGTGTATAAGTATGTACATATATGTGAGTATGTATGAGCATGTGTGTGTGCAAGTGTGTGTCCTCAGGTGTAATGATAGCATGCAGTACTCAGCAAATGTGAGATCCAGTCCTGTCCAGATACTGGAACCAGAATGTAATGGAAACCTGTGCTCGGCACACAGGGCTGTGGACTGCTGGTTTCTCTGGTCTCATAATTCTTGAGCTAACTGCAGAATGAGCTCCTCTCAGGTGATCACAAATAAGTCCTCATAGAGCAGAACTCTGCCTGTCTTAAAACATGCCTGTATTTCTACCAATCTTTCTGTTTTTGGTAATTGCTGTTTTAGTTCAGGCCAGAGCAGGACAGCAGGAGGTGAAGTCCTCTTCTTGTATTCCTGATGCACTAGGCATCCCCACAGCAGGGGGGAGAAAAGGGGCCCTGTTCCTAGTAGATTCAGGAAAGAAGAAGCATATGATCCTTTGGGGCTGCCCTCCCACAAAGCTCTCTCCCATTAGTTTGCACCTTTTCTTTAGGGTTGTGTTCTATCTTCCATGACAAATGCCCCTACACGTTCTTTGGCTCAAACAGTGCCTGTGCAAGGGATGTGTGGCACTAGCTGTTCTTTTCTTTGTGCACTGGTCCTGTCCTGCCCTGGTCTCTCCACCTGAGAATTTCTCAGAACATCAGTCTTTTGAAGGTAAGGTATGAAATCAATGCATTTTTATAAGGTAGGTGTTTAACAAATCTCAACTGAATTTTAAAAAATGGACTGAATTAAATTTTTATTCCCCCCAACCTAGTCTCTCCCCCAACTGATTTGTATTATTAATATTATTCTTCCATCTAATCTTTTGAATCTGCTCATACTATGAGGAGTCACTGAGGGGAAGTGATGGAGAGTAGGGTATTTATACACAGTTTCTCTTACCTCATTATTGCTTTTACCACATTGTAGTGCAAATATTTCAGTAGCCACTCCACCAGACCTTCAGCAGCCTGTGACCCTAGAAACAGGGATCATGTCTTACTCATTTCAGTGTCCCAGGACACCAACTCCTGTCTGAAATTGTACAAGATGCTCAGTAAAAAAAAAAAAAAGTTGAATGGATGAGTTACATCACTGTTTACATTTTTGCCTAAAATACATATGAAAAATGCTAGAAGTATTTTAATGTATACCTACAATTAAAACTTCAGATATTACTCCAGAAAACACTATTCAAAATGATATAGCATCAGTGACTGCATCAGGATTCAGTAAAACCAGTAAAGAAAATATATAATTTTGTTCTGGTGCAGTTTACATTTTTAATTAAAAAATGATGACTAAGAAGATGATGGCTTTCAAGGGCCCAAGGAAAGGGGAGACTTTGGACAGATGAAGCCAGAAATGTGCAATCCAGAGAAAAGTCAAGCTCCTCGGAATAATAACATGGGCTGATGCTCTCTGTATAGTCGTAACGCCCTCTGAGAAGGATAGAAAATTACTTCCATTTCTTTTAGCTCATGGGAGCTAAATACAGAATGACAAGGAACAGTAGCAGGGCTCATTATGTCTGATTGCTAATTGCCCCTCTGAATGATTCAGTTATACTGCTACTAGATCATTAGTTTAGCAATTTATGACTGTGGCACAAACTAGTATTTTAATTTTTGCAGCCCAATTTTCACAATACCTACTGTTCAGATAATATCTTTACTCAATTTTAAATTGATCTTTTGAAGGCTTATCAAAGAGCAAAATCCTTGCATTTTCTGCCACGTGTATTTCATGCAAAAGTTAGGCACTTTCTGAAATTGTATTTAACATTAAAGGGCAGAAAAATGACATCTTAGTAAGTCCTATTTCATTAGGCTTAATTGTTTTTTTTAAATTTTGTGGGCAAAAAGGGTGAAAAATTTTTAAATGAGTCTAAGTGACTGAATCGAACAGATGCCAAATTCCATGTCCCAGAAAGACATTGAGCAGTTGAAAATTCATCTTCCTGTTCTGCCCATTTCCACCCCAGACATGTCTTCTCTTTATGCCTGGGTAGCTTTTCTCAGCACCTAAGAGGAGGCAGCTGGCTACCCTGTTCCCACTCCCACCCTGGTTGGTGTGGTACACAAACAAGTCAATAGTTGTCAGACTCTAGGAAGATTCTAGTGTCATCTCTTATTTCTATTTGAGTTACTCTGGTCAATTCTAGTCTAAAAAAGTGCAATTGAGTGACTATGGGTACATTTTGGCCCTGAAATGGTCCCTCTTAACTTCACTGAAGTCCTCCAGTATCCCAGCTACTGTGCTGGGTTTGTCATGAGATAATGGTTTGTCTTAGCATATTTGTCATCTTTCATAAACACTGTTTTTTTAGTTTGACATTCCCATCAACCTTTAGTGGTAAGATAGTGTTAAGAAAGTAAATCAGGGAGAGAGAAATTAATATTATGATATACTAAAAACATCCTCATTAATCCAATTTTTCAGGTCTGCTGCCTAAAACTTAATTGATCAATTAAATTCAAAGGACCATTTTAATTTAATTATATTTATTTTCCTTATTTGTATACATAGACAGATTGGCCAAATAGTTGAGTGACATTATAAATTAAGATTTGATTTATCCCTGAACAGGTAGCTCAGTTCATTAGAGCCTTGTCCTGATATTCCAAGGTTGCAGGTTCAATCCTTTGTCAGGGCACATACAAGAATCAACCAATGAATACATAAATAAGTGGAACAATAAATTGATGTCTCTCTCTCTCTCTCTCTCATTTCTCCTTTCCTCTCTTTCTCAAATCAATAAATAAGATTTTTTAAAAATTTTTGATTTAAAGATATGCATTATTTAGATTAGGCATATCCAAGTAGATGATAAAGTTTTGACTTTGTGATGGATGTAATGAAGACTGGATAATTTTCACAATGAGAAGGAGAAGCAGAATGCTTAGGATAACAAATTTAAAAAGTCTCAAATATTTAGTTTTGGCTTTCCTAATATATGAAAATGACTGCTTTTAGTATTTGTTGAAATTATCAGACCCATTTGCCTTACAACAAAGAATTTTTAATTAGCATGTCAAAAGGAAGAATATTTGGCATAACTTGTCACTCTCCCTGGCTTTCTGTGTGGTCCTTCGTTTTTTACTATAATAGAATTACAAAAGCCCTGATGTGTTCTTGCTGTACTGTTCTTATAACTAGTACTCACCAGTGCTGGATCAATATTCTAAAGGGCATACCTGACAGTATTATTTCAGGAACATCAGGCTATATTTATTAAGGACGGATTCCGTGCCCTTTATTGCCAGCAGTTGTGCTTGAAATATGTGTTCTTGATCCATTTAATAAATGGTTTCCCACAGACAGACTGCAAATCTTCCTTTTCCTACAAATGCTTTTTAACAAAGTTTCTTACCCATAAGGCAGTCTGTCTAACCATCAAAGCATCACATTGCTGATGGGCACTTAGGTTGCTTCCAGTACTCGGCTATTGTAAATTGTGCTGCTATGAAGGATGGGGAGAAAAGGCATACAACTGTAATTGAATAACAATATTTTTTTTTAAAAAAAGCATCACATTGCCCTTTCTATCTTTGCTCCAGGTGACAGTTGGCTGGTTGTTGGTTATTTTTCCCAAGTTGCTAACTAGAACTCTTAAACAAAATTTTGTGCTGCCCTTCTGAGGCCCCTGACTGTCTTCAGGTTTGTAGTTCATACCTCTCTACTTATTTCAACACTAATTGCTTATAACCTAAAACAAAAATACAGCTGTTATAAAGTGAATAAATGCTTCTGTACCAAGTTAGAGATAAAAGTCACATGTGGTTAGAGTTTTGCCAACATTATAAAACTCAATAATATATTTTGTTTATATTATAAAATTATTTGGTTCTCTTCTCACTAGTATATAATAAAAAAAATTTGTTGTCAATATAGACATGGTATGTTGATAAATGATTAGTTGTTGATAAAACTCATTAGAGGGAAGATACTATAAATCTTCTGTTTCCATTGTAAGCTCAGCCAACAGAAAATATTTTCGAGTTCAAAGAAATGTTGTCACAGTTCTCACAATTGCATAGTTCTCAGAACATAATTGTATTGGTTGTTGAACTTTCCATGTATTCTCCACTTTTTTGCCTTATTTTTAAATATACAAAATTGCATAGATCATTAGATTAAAATAACTAAAAGAAAGGAAATATTTCTTCTTTGTTTTTATATATTTATACATATCCATAACTAAGGTATAGATTATTGGACATTTTTTCCTTAGAGGAAAACTTAGTCCATTTTGTGATCTTAGGCATTTGATTTATAGGGACCACCTTTGTCTTATTTGAGTACACTGCTTAAAATAGATGCAGTACAGTATTTCATACTGTGTATCTTCAGAGCTTTTCAAAATTAGTTAGACTGCCATAGAATTTGATGCTTCTGAGTGCTAGGACTTCTATTCATAATTTCTTGAAATGTGATATTATATTATATGAGTAAGTAATGTGGTACTCACACCTACATAGATACATGCATGTGAGTGTGTTCATTGTTTTTTTTGTGTGTACAGTATTTATACAATTAGAGTTCCTGGCTATTTTTATTAACAATTTCCTAAATAAGAGACTGGTCTTTGAGCCATGTCAAACTGCTATCTGGGAAATGCAATGAGGGAGGAGTGAATATGGAATGAATGGTGAGGAAGCACCATCTTATTGTACAATTTATGTATCTGTCCTACTGACTTTGTTGAGCTACTTACCAAGAATGCACTTAAGGGGTAAGGAATATAAACAGCAGACAGAGTCAGTGCCCACAAAGAGTTTGGATTCTAATAAGAGCGAGGGATGAACACCTATAATTACACACTGTCAAAACAAAAAGCTGAGATCAGAGAAATGTACTCAATGTTCTCAGGCAACAGAGAGAAATGCTGTTAATTTTGCCTAGAGCAGTTGTCTAAGATGAATGTTGATGTGGTCCCCAGTCAGGGGTACTGTGTTAATGACATGAGCATCTCTTATTCAGAAATGAATAAATAAGCCTGATAGTTTCATCAATGTTATCACAAAGAAGTTTCATTGACTTCAAAAAGAACTTTGTATACTGTGGGAACATATAGACATAAGCAGACATAAAGAACATTTAAAAGCGTTAAGTGAAAGTGAAACATTGCCACCTTTCCCTTTTCAATGGTACAAAATGTTGTACCATTTTATGTATGTTTGTATGTATTTTGGACAAACCCAGGTGCAAGCTAACTCAATATCAAATGTAAAATGCTGGTGAAAGTTATGATTTGGGTTTAAAATTATGCTTAGGATTAGATAAAATAAACACACTTAATAAACTTCCAGAATTCCAGTGTCAGAAGTAGCACAACTCTGGACTCTAGGTCAGCTGGATGCTTTGACAGCAAGCAAAATGAGGACACTGTACTATGAGGGTCCTGCCAGATGGGTGCCAACAGGAAGGAGAAAGAACTTCTCCAGGTAAAGCAGACTGTGTGGACGGAATGCCTATGCACTATTTTATGAATAACTCAAGGCCAACAATTGTGTCTAGCAGGGTTTAATTTGGACTAGAAAACAGGGGACTCCACAGCTTATGAAAGACAAAATCAATGCATAAAGACTCTTATAATCTTAAACAAGTCATTTTATAGGGATTGGATAGGGATACCCCAATCCAATACACTAGAATATAAAAGGCCTTACCTGCAAAAGGGAACAAAAATGAAACAGGCTTGTCACAGAACTTGGGAACCACTCTGAAGTCGAGGTCTATTATGTAAGTAAATCTCTGGCTGAGTTAATCAGCCAGCCTTGATTATTTCTACTAATGTCACTTCAACACAGACTGTGCTTTCTGCAGGGTAGCTCTTTTTTCCTTGTTGAAATTGTCAGAACTGGCTAAGACATACCTGGAGTCTGGTATAAAAGATAACACATTCACTGTGGAATACAAAACCAGAAAAATGAGTTTATTTTCTTCTGATAAGGAAAAAACACTGTACTGTGAGAGTAAAAGTCTTTAATCAGAGTAAGGACAAACAAGTTCAAAAAGAATAAATCTGTGATTTAACCATCTTCTGAAATGACTGTTGTTTGCAGTAGTGCCCCAAATTGTTCAGATTTTGGTATTTGCAGAAAAAATAGAATATTTTATAGGATTCTGAACCATTTCTCTGTGTATCAAAGAATAATTCCATTTAGGATTTATATATAAAAAAGGAGATTTAACCTAAAATCAGAAAACAAAATCAGTCACAAAAACACAATAATCAAATATCAAAAGTTTCATTGTATTTGCTTTTTTAAAAAAACAATATTAGTTCAGTTATTGACCCTCTTATAAGCTCTGAATTAAGTTTCCACATAAATCTCCACATCTGTTTTATCATCATACTTGCGATCTTAGAAATGTATTTCTCCCTCAAACAATTTACATGAGAGTGTACACATGCTCAATTAATCTGGTCTAATTACTTAAAATCTTTCCCGTGGCATCTCAGATCCAACTTGTTCATCTGTGCTACTTCCTCTGAATCCTAACCTTAACCCTCAACCTCAACTTTGATAATTATCCAGGCCTTACTCATCCCTTATAATGCAGGTCAGATATACCATGTCATCTCTTTCAGTCTGTTAGATGTCTCTTCTCTCTGTTCTTAAGCAAAAGGTAGACAACTCTAAAATACAGGTGTCTTTCTGCCCCACTTTAACCACTTGAGACTTCAAGGGGGTTACTCCCTGTCTCTAACACTGATGTTGGACCATTTGAGGTTCATAAAAGTTTTTCAGTTCAAGTTCCAAACTTATGCCTATTCTAAGCCCTCTATGTTTATTAACTCATGTAACACTGCATCCTCTGAACTTGGTATTACTTATATCAAAGAGGCTACAACATTTTAGAGAGGTCATGTACCTTTCCCGAGGTCAGACAACTGGTCAGTGGTACAATCGTAATACTGACCCTGGGCATCAGATTGTTATGCCCCATTCCATGGCATGATTATATCCTTGAGGGTACTGGATTAGTGACCTTGTTCCAAAGAGAATGCTGAATGAATGATTCATTGATTATCATATGTGCTCTGAATATTAACCAATTTCTAGTCATTAATTCAATAAATATTTATTGTACCCCTACTATGAGACAAGCACTGTGAATATTCAAACAAATAAGATAAGCTCTGACTGCAGGTGACTGAGATTCATAGTGCAAATCATATTATTAACATTCTGCATTGTGTTAACTTTTCATCACAAAAACATTTAGTCTGCATCAATTAATCTTAGAATAACTATAATTACAGTACACAGAAAAAATTTAAAGTTTCATCCTCTATTGTTTAGGCATTTGACTGACAAAGATATCAAAGTACGTATTGTAGTAAATTATCATAATGGCCCTCTATAGATGCTCAATTTTAGGAGTTGCTTTGGGAGGTCATATATTTCTCTACAACAGAGTATATAAAACTATCATAAAATAAAAGGACGGATCTAAAACTAAGAATCTCTATTTTATTTTTTTACTGACAATGCTAATGTTTATCTGAAAAAAAATCTTATTTTATTCCCTTTGCATAACCAAATAAAATATGACACTTGTTGAATCTTTCCTTTCTAGTAGTCATTTTACAAAATGAATAGAATCCAAGGTTTCAAAGTTGTATTTACTCTGCATTAATAAAGGCAAGCAAAGCTATTTTCCCCCATCCCCAAATGATGTAGCAATGACTCATAGAGTAGAGAAGGAATATTACAAGATGTCATTTTAACATTACTTTTCAAAACCTAGCTTTGGATAATATAAACATTGGAGTATACTTTTAAATTTTTACATACTCTTTGATGGCCAGGAGTAGCTGTCATATTTATTTTTATTGATAGAATTTTCCTTTCTTACTTTAACTTTAATCTTGTAGCCATTTCACTCATTACCAAATGTCCTGAGGAGGTCTAACTACATACTATGTGTGTATGTATTACATACTATACTCTATGCCAGGCAGGAGATGTATTAACATTTACATGTTTAGAAACAGTTCTTCACAAGAACAGAATCACTTTATAATTGTGCTGTTGTGACATCATTGTAGATTTATAAAACTTTGTAGCTTGTGTGCATTTTATGCATTTTCTTATACTCTCTTCCTTGTCTTATTTCATTACCCCAACTATGGAATCACTCAGCTATTGCTTAGTCCTAATGTCTTTTTTTAAAATATCAGCATTAATCCCATTCTTTTATGTTTTTATTGATAACAATTTTCTACCAAAGTACAATTATTTTTATAATTTATTAATTATGCTATTTTTAAGAGAAATATTTTAATGTAAATCTTCAAAAAAAGAGTCTTGACCATATCAGTTTACTCTTTTAAATCACTGATTGAAATTTATTAATGTTATTTTGAATGGCAACTAATGAGGCAAAAGGCAAGATTTAGTGCTGTGCTTAGATTTTTACTGTTGAAAATATGATTGATGTGTGCATTTGTGCTGTTGCTGAGAAGTCACTTAACTACTTAGCTTCTCAAATCTACTCATCTTATCATCTCACTTTCCTGATAAGATTAATATAAATAAGTTAAGTAGGGTATGTATCACAATTTCTGGCATTCAGGAAACAATAGTGATAGCTAAAAGTAAGTCTAGTTTAGTCTGACCTTGTTAAATACATAAACTATATGATGGACCATGGTTGGATTCTGATGTGGTGGTTACCTAGATTTTGATCTTCTAAGCCTCTCCCATTATCTGTGCATGCCTTTCTCCTTTCTGCTCATCTTGAATGAATAACTTACTCTGCCTTTTGAACTGACTCTTAAGTACGACGAAGTTACATCTTTCCTAGTGTGTCTATAACTCTTTTGCAATCTTATTACCACTTACTATGTTGTATTGAACTTATTTAGGTAAAAATCTTCAGAATTACTTACTGACAAGATATCAATCTCTCTTTTATTTATGCTTTTAGCCCCAGGTCCAAGTAGTGTATGGCACACCACAGATCCTCAATGAGTATTTTATAAACTGTTGAATTGTAAACACTATAAAAGACCTTAGGCATCAGCTCAAAAATAAGTTTTTACTGCTAAATAAATTAATATTTGATCAACTTCAATATAATCCTTTCATTTGTCAGGAAATAACATTTACATTGTTTGAAATAGTAAACCTCAACTGTACTTTTCTCTGATAGTTTCTTGCATGTGATAGTTGACATTTTTGCTATTTAAATGATATTGCAGATGCCAAGGATGATATGAATGTGTAGTCCTGCCTCTTCATATCCTGGTCAAATGTAGAGAGTTGCAGACATTTCCCTATAGGTAAGAAGACCAAGAAGTCACAAAAGTACAATTCTATATTTCCAGTCATGACTCAAATTAAATCTTCCCACCACTCATTCTAAAGGACGATGAATTAGTCCAGTTATTCACTCTCTCCATTTTAGGAGCTCTAAGTTTCCACATAAATCTCCCTAAGTTTCTATACCATATTTAAAATTATTCTTATGTTCATTTTTAATTGCACTGAATCTTGAATCTCAGAACATAAATTCATTTTTCTTTTCAAATTTGTATTCACATGACTATGTTATATGCTTACTCCTATATTTCTTTTCCTCTTTTATTCTCACCCCTGGATATATTTCTTGATTTTAGAGAGAGGAGAAAGGAGAAAGGAGAGAGAGAGACAGAGACAGAGACAGAAACAGAGAGAGAGACAGAGAGAGAGAGAGAGAGATCAATGTGAGGGAGAAATATCGATCAGTTGTCTCCAGCATGTGCATTAACCAAGGATCAAACCTTCTAAACACTAGTTAGAATCTACTAGTGTTTATAATGCTACCTTAAATTTATAACTGATCAGAAGAATGATGTATAACATGAAGAGTGTTTACGTTAACTTGGAAAATAATAGGATTTTATTTATGATTGGATTAAAATAAAAATCATAAAACATTAGTGTTGATAAATGGATATTTATGAAGCTATATTATAAGCAGATGGTTTTTAGTAGATCATTCTTCACCCTGAATAAAGTATATATTTATATTTTTCTTAAAATGAAGTGAAAAAGTATCAGAATGAATTCTCAGTGAACAGAAATCATTATAAACAATAAATTGGTTTGTTTTCAAGTCAAAGCATCTGGCATTAGAAACTGTTGAGACATAATAAGAGTAACAGATAAAAACAATAAATCAGTTTCCTCTCATACATGCCCCAAGAAGGGACTGAACCCGCAATCCAGGCATATGCCCTGAGCAGCAATCTAACCCGTAATATTTTGGTTTACAGGATGATGTCCCAACCAACTGAGCCACACTGGCCAGGGTTTCCTTTACTTTTAATAATATTATTTTAGAATGATCCACACTGTAGGACTTATGAGTGGTTTGTCCTTTTTGTTCATATATGAAAAAGATATTTTTTAAATTGTTTTCAAGTCCAATTTATTTCTTTCTCTTTTTTTACTGCTGTTCAAGTACAGTTGTCTCAATTTCCCCCTACCACTCCCCCAACCCCAGCCATCCCCACCTCCCACCCTTGATCCTACCCCTCCTTGTCCCTGTCCATGTGTCCTCCATACATGCTCCTTCATGACCCTTCCCCCTTTTCCCCCTGCTATCCCCTCCCACCTCCCCTCTGGCCACTGTCAGTCCATTCCCTATTTCACTGTCTCTGGTTATAATTTCCTTGCTTGTTTGAAAAATTAAAATTATTACTTTTATAAAATAAATTATTATTAAATAATTTCATTGAATGCAGACATACATCTACTAGCATAGAATAGACAAGAGCATTTTAATAGTTCTCTTAAGCCCTGCACCATAATTTTGTAAATATTTATTTCTTTCAAATGAAAACTGAATTCCCAGCAGCATAGTTTTCAAGAAATATAATTTTGTAATGTTTGTAGTCTTATACTTTGAGATGAAATTAAAAACAAGAGGTGATTTTCTTGAAACCTGTGGGATTTCAAGAGGCCAAGGTGTAATTGATTGTATAGGATTTTTTATTCCCTTGTTTCAAAAAAAAAAAAAAAAAAGCCTTTTTGAGCTGAACAGGAAAGACATAAAATTAAAGTAATTGCATGCTTCACATTTTAGTAGTACCATGAAATCTTGCTGGCAATTTAATGTTTTACTGACACTGGGCCTATCAACCATTTGCGAGGCACATCAGATATGAATGCTGCTTATTTTTCCCAGTGATCCTCTGAATGGTCTTGGGGAGAAGCTCTTACTATGAACCAGCAGCACCTGGCAGAATGCCACCCTGTTTCTAGAGCCAGCCTCTCTAAATCTGAAAGTTATGCTGAGTCCTTTTTTCATTTGTTCCTAATTCACTAATCATTGTGTATAATTATATGTTACAGGGATGATTACACAGCAATGAATTACAATCAAACTTGGCTTTTCAGTATATAAAGCTTTGGTTGTTAATCGTCGTTATTCTCATGGAGGCTCCCTCTCCCTGAAATGCAGGTGCAGGTTGCTGCCACTTAGACTTTGCCTAATCACACCCTACCGCCAGGACAGAAGGAGCCTTTTGGAGGCATGGACTCATCATTGACACTTTTCTGAAATATTGGACACATAAAACTGAGATAAACACAGGAACATCGTATCAGAGGAATGATTTCTCAAAATTAAGTGTTGATTTCCCAATTGTTTTTTACATAGAAAATCAAATTACCCTACACTGTCATAAAAATATATTGAATTTGTATATTACAAAGTTATTGCTATAAACAAAAATATGGATTCTTTAAGTATAGCTTTTGGGTTGAGTTTTTAAGGTAAGACATAAAATAATATCAAGGATTAGGTATTTTCTAGTCTCTGAAAAGTCACATTAGCATAAATTGGATATATAGTGTTGTAATACAGCCAACATTCTGTGAAAATAAACAAATAAGCATTTTTAAAGCAAACTTCATTTCAAAACTGCAGCATAGATGTTATATGTCCTGAAAACTTGGTCACATTTCTTATTCTGTGTGAATATCAGTCTGTGTCTATAAAGTGGAGATGCTCATCTTTTTCAAGAGATTTATGAGAATAAAATGAATTATGTGGATAAACTTCACTATGGAGTGTTTGTTACATAAAGGAGATAAATCTGGTAATTCTAGTAGTATAATGAATTGCAAAACATGGACAATGATTTAAACACAGAAATTAGAGGCTCAGTGGTTGCCTATTACATACAACTGCAAACTTCTTTCTAGACACACTTTTTTCCTGATTGGTAGTTTAATCTTTATCCTTCCATAAAAATGCTTTCATAATTTACACCGGATTGGCTAATTTCCCACTTTCTGCTATCTACTATCCAAATGTTCATGTATGACTTGGAAAAGTAGCTTTTTTTCCTAAGTTTCTAAATTTTTCTAAATTTCTAAATTTGATCAGTCGTTTGTTAATCATTCAGTCATTCACACCAATTGTGTCCTTGGCTCTACACATTTGTATGTGTAAGGTTTGCTCCCTCCCATGTCCTCTTTTAAGGAAAATAAATACATGCATTTTTATAATAAAAAATATGTCTGATAGAAGGAATATGAAGACATATATTTTATATATAAGACATATTTAAGGAAGTTCAAGAGAGTGGGCCACTAATTTTCTCTGAGAGGTGTGCATGGCTTTATCTGAGCAGAAGGAATGGTAGGTAGGGGAGAAAATTCCAAGCAAAGAGAACTCTGAGAACTGGAGGTCACAAAAAGTTGTTTAGTGTTGGGGGACCTAATCCATTTGATTAGAATATGTGACACACATAGATAAAGGCTGGGGGGAGCCTCATTGGACACATCAGACCATAGACAGCCTCAAATGCACGTGAACATGTTTTGCTTTATTTAGTGAACACAAACAGGTTTTCCTAGAGTGTACACTCAAATCAGAGAAAAAGTAAATGAGTTTAGATATTTTAGTAAAACCAGTCTGGTCACTATTTAGAGCTTGAAAGAGGATGAAAAATGTTTTGACTTATTCATTCTTACTTTTCAAAGTCTCCCCTTTGATCTTCTAATGGTTCCAAAAATATTTTTTTCAGGAAACTGTTTTATGTGGATTACTGACTTATACACAAAGATTTGTTTTAATGGAATTGTCTATGAAACTGCTACAAAACCCTTCTTTTGGTGTTTGTGAGACCAAAATCCTTGACCTTCATGGGTCATAGGTTTAGTACTGTGTCAGCCAAAAGAAAGGAAAAAATAGGAAGCTTTTAATGCATTTCTTGTGATGTTTCACATTCTTGTGCCTATCTATAAGGAGAGGGATGGAGCAGAGTGTTCAGTTCCTTTAAAATAATCCATATATAAATAGCTTGATTTATTTTTAACCCCTTTGCCTTTTGAAACATGCCTTATTCAGATTTTTTAAGAATTAAGTTCTCAATATATAATGTACATAATATTTGGGCTACAAATTATTAAGACTAAATTATGTACTTAAAAAAAAAAACAAGGTCAAAGGAAGTGTTTCCATTCAGCAGATAATACAGTTAGGTCATGGATGGTAAACTGGATTTGCATTTGCACCTCCTGGAAGGAATATGTTAGATTTTTAAAAGGTAACAATAATTATAATGCTTAATAATCTTCAAAATATATTTATAATAAGCTAAATGAGAAATTAAAAATGAATATATGCAATTCACAACACTTAACATAAACTACTCAAACAGAAAGTAAATGCATTACTTTTGTTAATCAAATACCTTTAAATTATTTTTCTTTATTTCTTTTTTTTTTTTTGCATGAATGAATCACAGTTTATTTATCCATTTGTTCATATTGGTGACAGTTTGAATTATTTCTTTTTGTGTGTTACAAACAATGTTGTTATGAACATTTAAGATTATTACTCGTAGTGTTCAAGTACAAGAGTTTTTTTTTCTAATTTTATTGTTATTCAAGTACAGTTCTCTGCCTTTTCCCTACACCCCAGCCTAATCCCCAGCCCTCCCTCCCTCCCGTTCCCATCCCCCCATCCCCCGTTATTGTCCATGTGCCCTTTATAATTGTTCCTACAAACCCTTCACCCCTGAAATTCCCTCCTCTCTCCCCTCTGGTCACTGTCGGCCTTTTCTCAATTTCAGTGCCTTTGGTTATATTTTGCTTGCTTGTTTGTTTTGTTCATTAGGTTCCTGTTAAAGGTGAGATCATATGGTATTTTTCTGTCACCCCCTGGCTTATTTCACTTAGCATAATGCTTTCCAGATCCATCCATGCTGTCTCAAAGGCTATGAATTCCTTCTTTCTTTCTGCTGCATAGAATCCCATTCTGTAAATGTACCATAGTTTTTTGAGCCATTCAATTACCGATGGGCACCTAGGTTGCTTCCAGCACTTGGCTATTGTAAATTGTGCTGCTATGAACATTGGGGTGCATAGCTTATTTTGGGTTGGTGTTTCAGGGTTCTTATGATATAATCCTGGCAGTGGAATTGCTGGGTCAAATGGCAGATCTGTTTTTAGTTTTCGGAGGAAATTCCATACTGTTTTCCATAGTGGTTGCACCAGTCTGCAATCCCACCAACAGTGCACTAGGGTTCCCTTTTCTCCACAACCTCTCCAACCCTTGTGGTTTGTCGCTTTGGTTAAGATGGCCATTCTGACCAGTGTGAAATGGTATCTCATTGTGGTTTTAATTTGCATCTCTCTGATAGATAGCCATACTGAGCATCTCTTCATATGTCTCTGGGCCCTCTGTATGCCCTCCTTGGAAAAGTATCTGTTCAAGGCCTTTGCCCATTTTTTAATTGGGTTGTTTGTCCTCTTAGAATGGAGTTGTGTGAGTTCTTTATATATATTGGAGATTAAAACTTTGTCTGAGGTATCATTGGCAAATATGTTATCCCATGCAGTTGGTTCCCTTTTTATTTTAATACTTTTTTCTTTGGCCATGCAGAAGTGTTTTTATTTTGATGAGATCCAATTTGTTTATTATTTCCTTTATGTCCCTTGCTCTATGGGACATATCTGTGAGAATACTGCTGTGTGAGATATCTGAGATTTTCCTGCCTATGTTCCCCTCTATGACTTTAATGGTGTCACGACTTATATTTAAGTCTTTTATCCACCTTGAATTTATTTTTGGGTATGGTGTAAGTTGATGCTCGAGTTTCATTTTTTTGCACGTAGCTGTCCAGCTCTCCTAACACCATTTGTTGAAGAGGCTATTTTTGCTCCATTTTGTGCTCCTGTCTCTTTTGTCAAATATT
The DNA here is from genome assembly GCF_022682495.2 of Desmodus rotundus. NCBI lineage: Eukaryota > Metazoa > Chordata > Mammalia > Chiroptera > Phyllostomidae > Desmodus > Desmodus rotundus. Next base: position 63,769,613 of record NC_071394.1, read on the forward strand.
AATTTAATATAGACTTGGGTTCATTTCTGGGCTCTCTGTTCTGTTCCATTGGTCTATGTGCCTGTTTTTATGCCAGTACCAGGATGTTTTGATTACAGTGGCCTTGTAATACAGTTTCAAATCAGGTATTGTGATCCCTGCTACTTTGTTCCTCTTTCTCAAAATGGCTGCAGCTATTCGGGGTCATTTATGGTTCCATAAAAATTTTTGAAGTGTTTGCTCTATATCTACAAAATATGTCATGGGTACTCTAATAGGGATTGCATTGAATCTATAAATTGCTTCGGGTAGTATGGACATTTTGATGATGTTAATTCTTCCAATCTATGAACACGGTATATGTTTCCATCTGTTTGTGTCTTCCTTGATTTCTTTCTTCAGTGTTGTGTAGTTTTCAGAGCACAGGTCTTTTACCTCCTTGGTTAGGTATTTTCCTAGGTACTTCATTTTTCTTGTTGCTATATCAAATGGGATTTTTTTTCCTGATTTCTGCTTCTGATGTTTCATTGTTAGTATACAAAAATACCTTTGATTTCTGGATCCCATGTGGTCATGGTGTATGATACCTTTGACTTTGTATCCCACTGAATTTGTTATGACAAATTCATTTATTAGGTCGAGCAGTTTTTTGGCAGAGTCTATAGGATTTTCTATGTACATTATCATGTCATCTGCAAACAATGACAGTTTTGTTTCCTCCTTTCCAATTTGGATGCCATTTATTTCCTTTTCTTGACTGATTACTGTGGCTAAAAGTTCCAATACTATGTTGAATAGACGTGGTGAAAGTGGACACAATTGTCTTGTTCTTGATCTTAGTGGGAAAGATTTCAGTTTTTGCCCATTGAGTATGATGTTGGCTGTAGGTCTCTCATATATGTCCTTTATCATATTGAGAAATGCTCCCTCTATTCCCACTTTGCTGAGTGTTTTTATCATAAAAGGGTGCTGGATCTTATCAAATGCTTTTTCCGCATCTATTGATATGATCATGTGATTTTTGTCTTTGCTGTTGTTGATGTGATGTATTATGTTTATTGATTTGCGAATATTGTACCATCCTTGCATCCCTGGGATGAATCCCACTTGGTCATGGTGGATGATATTTTTAATGTATTGCTGGATGTGCTTTGCTAATATTTTATTGAGAATTTTAGCATCTATGTTCATCAGTGATATTGGCCTGAAGTTTTTTTCTTCATTGTGTCTTTAATTGGTTTGGGGATTAGGATGATGCTGGCTTCATAGACAGAGTTTAGGAGTCTTCCATGAGTTTGGACTTTTTGGAATAGTCTGTCAAGGATAGGAGTTAGCCCTTCCTTAATTCCTATGTAGAATGCTCCTGTGAAACCATCTGGTCCAGAGCTTTTGTGCGTTGGGAGTTTTTTGATGACTGCTTCAATTTCTTATGCTGTTATTGGTCTGTTCAGGTTTTCTGCTTCTTCTTCATTCAGTTTTGGAAGATTATATTTTTCTAGAAATGTGTCCATTTCACCTAGGTTTTCAAATTTCTTAGCATACAGTTCTTTGTAGTAATTTCTTACAATCCTTTGTATTTCTGTCGTATCAGTTGTAATCTCACCTCTTTCATTTCTAATTGTATTTATTTGGATCCCCTCCTTTTTTTTTCCTGATGAGTCTGCTTAAAAGCTTGTCGACTTTGTTTATCTTTTCAAAGAACCAGCTCCTGGATTCATTGATCCTTAGAATTGTGCTTTTAGTCTCTATGTCATTTAACTCTGGTCTGATCTTGGTTATTTCCTTCCTTCTGCTTGCTCTGGGCTGTCTTTGTTGTCGTTCCTCAAGTTCTTGTAGGCATAGGGTTAGGTTGTTTGTTTGAAATGTTTCTATCTATTTAAGGTAGGCCTGTATTGCAATGAACTTCCCTCTCATGACTGCTTTGCTCTGTCCCATAGGTTTTGGGTTGTTGTGAGTTCATTTTCATTTGTATCCAGAAATTTTTGATATCTTCCCTAATTTCGTTCTTGACCCATTCATTGTTTAATAACATGCTATTCAATCTCCAAAATTTTGAGTGTTTGTGGTTTTTTCCTTTCAGGTTGGTTTCTAGTTTCAGTCCCTTGTGATCAGAGAAAATGCTTGATATGATTTCAATTTCTATGAATTCGTTGAGGCTTGCTTTGTGTCCTGTCATGTGGTCTATCTTTGAAAAAGTTCCATGTACACTTGAAAAGAATGTGTATTTTGCTTCTTTGGGATGAAAGGCTCTTTATATATCAGTAAAGTCCATTTCATCTAGGGTATTGTTAAGTGACACAATATCTTTCTTGATATTTTGTTTGGAAGACCTGTCCATTTTTGACAGTGGGGTGTTAAAATCCCCTACTATACTTGTGTTGCTGTCAATATCTTACTGAAGTCCTCCAAGATTTTCTTTATGTATTTGGGTGCTCCTCTGTTGGGTGCATATATATTTACAATGTTTAAGCCTTCTTGGTAGATTCTTCCTTTGAGTATTATGAAGTGACCTTCTGGGTCTCTCTTTATGGCCCTTCTTTGGAAGTCTATTTTGTCTGATATGAGTATTGCTACCCCGGCTTTTTTTTTTCCTGTCCATTTGATTGGAAAATTTGTTTCCAGCCCTTCACTTTCAATCTGTTTAGGTCTTTTGTCCTGAGATAGGTCTCTTGTAGGCAACATATGTGTGGGTCATGCTTTCTTATCCATTCAGCTATTCTATGTCTTTTGATTGTAGCATTTAATCCATTTACATTTAAGGTTATTATGGATAGGTAATTATTCATACTTGTGTTCCTCTCTCTTCCTCTTTTCCTTCCTTTCCTTAAAGCCGTTCCTTTAGCATCTTTTGCAGAGCTGGTTTGGTGGAAGTGTATTCTTTTAGACTTCTTCTGTCTGGGAAACTCTTTATTTGGCTTTCTATCTTGATTGAGAGCCTTGCTGGGTAAAGTAGTCTTGGTTGCAAGACTCTGGTTCTCATTACTTGGAATATTTTTTGCCATTCTCTTCTGGCTTGGAGAGTTTCCATTGAGAAGTCAGTTGCTAACCTTATTGGGGCTCCCTTGTATGTTACTTCCTGTTTCTCCCTTGCTGCCTTTAAGATCCTCTCTTTTTCTTGGAATTTTGCCATTTTAATTATGATGTGTCTTGCAGTGGGCCTCTTTGGGTTCCTCTTGCTTGGGACTCTCTGTGTCTCCTGGATTTGGGTGACTTTTTCTCTCCGCAGATTAGGGAAATTTTCCATCATTACATTTTCAAACATGTTTTCTATCCCTTGCTCTTCTTCTTCTCCTTCTGGTATGCCTATTATATGGATATTGTTACGTTTCATGTTGTCCTGCATTTCCCTTAATCCCTCTTCATTCTTTCTGAGCCTCTTTTCCCATTCTTGCTCTTTCTGGGTGTTTTTTTTCCTCTTTTTCCTCCAGTTTGCTGATCCAATCCTCTGCTTCATCAATCTTGTTTTTGATTCCTTCTAGTGTGTTCTTCAGTTCAGAAATTGCATTCTTCATTTCCTCTTGGCCCTTGTTGATATTTTCTATTCCTTTTTCATGTTGATTTAGTTTGCAGTGACTTCATTGTAGTTTTCCTTTAGTTTCTGGCAATTCTCTCTGAGCTCATTGAGCTTCCTGATAACCATTGCTTTGAACTCAGTATCTGATCAGTGAGTTGCCTCTGTTTCATTTAGCATTGTTTCTGAGACTTTTTCCTTTCCTTTCATTTGGGGCTTGTTTCTTTGTCTTCCCATTGTTTGTGAGACTCTTCTTTTTAGCCTCTGCTTGTTAAATTGATCTGTTCTGACTCCCTGGCTTTATGGTATGAACTTCTGTGGTAGAATGCCATTGGGATTCAGTGGTGCTGTCTCTTTAATCTCCTGAGCTCACTGGTCTCAGGCTGTCATTTATGGTCACTTTCTGTATGTCTTTGGGTTTTGATTGTTGCTCAGTCTTTCTTTGATGGGTCCTTCCCTTGAACAGGTTAATTGAGGGTCACCCCATCCACCACATGTTGTATTCTGTTGTGCAGATGTGGACAGATTGTGTTGAAGCTGATTTTTCTGTGTGTACAAGGTTTTGAGGATTCTCTCTCGCTCTTGTTCATTTGTTTTTTCTGAGTAATTTCTCCACTATTTAGTTGTATTTCCACATCAGTCCTTGATTGAAGTTAGTGTGGGTTCCACTCCCTCCTTCACCTTCTTCCTTTGTTATCTGTTGGTTGTTCCTTTGTTGGTGGGTTTCCTCTTCCAGCAGGTGTCCTGCTGTTCACCGCTCCCTCCTTGAAAGTTCTCTGGAGTGGCAAAGTGAAATTTGTCTCACTGTCTCCATTGTTAGGATGACCCTTGTTTGGGTGTAACTCTGGTCTTTTCACTGCTCCATGTTTTATTGTCTCACCTGTGGGAAAAAGAGAAAAAAAGAAAAAAGAAAAGAAAAGGGAAGGAAGGAAAAAGGAATAGAAAAGGAAAGGAAGGGAGGAAGGAAGGAAGGAAGGAAGGAAGGAAGGAAGGAAGGAAGAATAAAAAAGATCGGGGAAAGAAAGGAAGAAGGAATTTTAACAAAAAATATAATAAAAAACAAAAGAAGTCAGGAATAAGGAATAAAAAAGTAAAGGAAGGAAGGAAGATGGAAGAAAAAAAAGGAAAGAAGGACAGAAAAAAAGAAGGAATTAAAAAAAAGTCTTCTGGTGGCTTTAAACCTGTCAGGCCAGTTCTGCTTGTCTTCCTGTCTGTGAAATGGGAGAGGGAGTGGGGTGGTTGGAGGGATTGGTTTCACTTTTCTCCCTTCCTGAGCCACACTCTTCACTGTTGTCCAGCCTCCAGTTCAGTTCCTCAGGGTCCTTCCGCTCACCCCTAGGCCTTTAGTCCACCAGTTGTGCTGTCCTTGAGGTGCACCAGTTAGGGGCAACTCACACTCTACGTTCTTGCTCTTTGCTGTCCTAGATGCTAGGTGCTCTGGGTGCTCCTTCAGGGTAGTTCAGCCCCCTACTGAGTCAAGTCTTTCCGGGGACTGCAGTCTCCCCCAGCCCTGCAGCTCCCCTCTGCTGGGTGTTCTGCCTTCCTCCTAGAGAGTGAGTAGGCCCTGCAGGGCTCTGTGCACAGGGGCTAGTTTGGAGGTGTGTTCAGTCCCAGTTGCTTTAGGCATGGTAGCCTGCAGGCAGCTAGGCACCAACCTGGGGCATGTGCACCCGGGTAGCCTGGCTGCTGATCGGGGTGCGCACAGACCCGGGCTTCGGGTATGCACTGGGGCTGCTTATCTGGTGCTCATAGTCCAGGGGCTGAGGGGGCGGGGGCGCAAGAGGCCATGGCTGCTGCGGAGAATTCTCTAAACAGCTGCTGAGTGCCTCTCTTTTCTCTTTTTCTTTTTGAGAAATTCCTCCTCTTCAAGCCTCCCAGGTCCAAACAAGCACATGGCCTCTCCCACAGCCCAGCCTGTCTCTCTTCCAAGAATCTTGTGGCAGACCCTGTGGCTGTCCTTGAGCTTCAGCCACCCTGGTCCCCACACTGGTCCCAGGGACCTTATTGTCCTTAAGCACTCTTCTTACTATCTGATTTTTCAATGTCCTCTACAATTTTTGGTCTCCGATCTTCATAAATGCTGGAATACCATTGGCTGTTCACTCTGTTCCTCAGATCAGCTAGGCTTTCACCGGTGTGCAGGGGGAAGTGGACTCCACTCCCACCTATCTTGCCACCATCTTCCCTGGAATCTAAATTATTTTTCATACTTTGAATGTTTTAAATGAACTTTTCCATTTTAATCTTATTGCTTTTTAAAGAATACCTCATTTGATAGAGTATTTTAATACAATATGCAGCATCCTGTGTATTTGATGTTTTTGTGCCTTCATTTATGTATGTTCTTTCTTTTAACAATGTCACTTGACATCATATTAATTATCAATAACTTAGAAATCATTTAAGTTGAGAAAAGTCTTACTTCAACCTACTAGGTGAAGTCGGCACCATTTTGACAAAAGAAATTTTTCTACATTTGTAGACTTCAGGCAATTATTATTTATCTTGTACTTATTACCTTGATCTTGATCTAGCAGATGACAACTTCATATTATGCAAATAAGTTCCATTATATGAAGTGTTTGGGTTATTGTTATTAATATTATAAATAACATTATCAATATTAAGCATAATAAGACTACTTTTAAAGGTCTTTGCTCCAATGAATAAAATAGAATTTGTTTATTAATGTAAAATTCTTATTCCTATTATTTAAAGTGATTTGTAACTCAAGGAGTTATTGTTCCTGGTGCATTAAGTACCATAAACATTAGAGTCTCTTTCCTATGAGGTAGGGATGAAATAAAAGATGGGTGGGTTTCTTTGCTGTTTCAATCTCAATTTTTTGCCAGTTTCACCATTATGGACAACATCTTTGTCACAACATTTTAAATGGGAAAGAAGCAGAGGGTTATAGTAAAATGAAGTGTCAACTAAAGATTATATCAAAGTAGAAAGGTTAAATCAACTGAGAATAATATTTTAACAGTACATCTTTTCCACTTCAAGAATTTCATGCTTCTGCCTATAAATTATTGTTGTTGTTGTTGTTATTTTGTTATTTGCCCCAGTTTTTGGAAATCTTTGGAATAGCTTAAGAAAAAAATATGTTTAATAAAAGTAGTAACAACCATTTAAGGGAAAAGTAAATTTCTAATTGTTTTTCCCTACTATAAATGTGTGTTAATTAGTTATCTAATGTTATAACCAAGAAAGGGGGGAAATCCACATTTCTTAGCCAATTGTAGGATGCCACAGTATATTTGACACTTCTTGAAACCATTGTATGTGTGGAGTAAGACCTTCCAATGGAATTTCAAGCTCTGTATGTTCCTGCCAAGAAATACCTCTATAATTTTAGTATGTAATGGTCTCTCAGGCTTTATTTTGATCTTGTCCTGAAGATGACAAGCCCAGTCTTATGGCATGGTAAGGAGACATCTCTGCAAATATACTCTTGCAAATGCTTTTGCTGAGAAAACTTGGATTTTTAGAAATATCTTTATTCACTTACAGTAAGTTTCACATGGTGAGTGTGATATATGCTATACTCTGCTGTTTCTTTCAAATAAACGAGTAGGAAAAGGCCATTCATGTAAAAGTAGATGCATTTTAAAGATGTTTAGAAATGTATAAAACAAGTTTAGACAGACTGAAAAAGTGATGCAAAACTTCTCAGGGCGAATAGGTTTAGCTTAGTAAAGAACCAGAGAGATAGAAAAATGTGTTTACACATATATTAAACAGAGGGAATGGTCATTTATTTTTTTTTATGTAGATTGTGAATTGTGATAAATTGTTAGTTGATAAACTAGATAATTAGTGTTCAAAGAAGTTTCTGGTAAAGAAGATATTTTTTGTAACCAGTGACTGAAGAAATTACTGTCTCTAGAACTATTTTTTACTCTCTCTAGGACAGTAAGTTGTCTCTGGGATTATTGTCTGTAGGATAGTTTTTTAATCCTGATGAGGTGGACATTGTTTCATTACTTTGGAGTGGACCATATCTGTTGCAGTAATGAATGAACTCTTTTGAGAAAGCACGATAGTTTGGCATATTCTAGGTTGAACACATGACATAAAACAGTACTTATTGTTTAGTCAAAGGAATTAAAATACAGAAGATTTTCAATTTGCCACTCAGGTGACTAAATGGTACAAGGTGAACCATACATCAGTTTAAAACTCAAACAGATTATGGTAATAACAGGCATTCTTTCAACAAATATTTTCATTACTTATAATAATATGTATTGAGGTGAAATAGTGGATACAACCCCTGACTTCCTGCATCTAACAGTCTGAGATAGAGGTGGGGAAGGGAGTGACATACAAACCTATGGAACAGTCCAGATGGAGAATTGTCAGTGAGGATAGATGTGTGGTTAGGGTCCAGAAGCCTTTCATGGGGGTTTCTGACCTAGATTTGAAGGGCAGAGGTTATGCTAATTAAAATGTGTGATGAATGTCAACCTATTTCATATATTCAGTTGACCTATTCCAAGGGATATTTAACATTGCATCATTTCTAAATAATACTTGTATATTCTACAAACAACTTATGAAATAATAAACTCTTTCAAGATGCCACTTCCATAGAGAATGTCTTAAGTCTTTTAGAAAATCCATCTTGCTTTAAAAAAAAAAATCAGAATTGAGAAAGTTGGTGTATTTTAGTTTTTATCCTCTATTTTTAATGTTAGGAAATTGGATTCCTTCAACTCTTACTATTTCCTTGAGGTTAAGAGAGAGGTTTACTTGCTTATAATCTCTAAAGGTTTGGAGCCAACATCTTTTTCATCCTGATCCCTGAAGGTTCTTGTTTCATATTTGCTATCTCTTCTAAGCTATATTTGTAGCAAAACTGATTCTGTAGCATTAGACTTTTGGAGAGTAATTAAGGGATAAATTTGAAAGGGATTCTGAGAGATGACATAGAAGAAAAGGACCACAAAGACAACCTTTGTGCTCCTCACACTGAACACAAACATTCTGATACACATTTTAGACTCATGCTAGGACACTTTCTCTGCTTCTGCCTGCTTCTCGGATCTCCTTGTAAAGTACAAATCTTACTTATGTTCTATTTTCCAGATTAAATCTCAGCTCATTCTGCTTTATTGTCTACATAATGGCTTCATTAGTCATGTTGCACTAACTCACAGATGGTCTTCTGGTTCTTTGTGTCATCCATGCCTCCATGTCTGACTTTTGTGAACCAAATTGTAAGTGTGGGAGACAGTGATCTCCTAGTTTAACATGCAACCCTGTGTCTTTCTCACCACAAGCATTCTCTCTGTCTCCATTCAATCCCAGGAACTCCAGTTCCATATCATAATAACTTTATGCAATGGCAAAAGTACTGAGCAATATTTGAAAGTTGAATTTCAGTGAAAACAATTAGATTACTGCTTCCCAGAAAGTGATTTTTAACTCACAAAATGACTACTTCCCTTCAGGAGTCAGAGGAAGATGTGATACCTTTCAAATAGGCTGAAATATTAATAGTAATTGCACCATCCCAAACAAGTAAAACATAAGAATATTAGATTAGAAACTCCTTTTTTCATAGGTGAGGAATAGTTTTCATTAATTTTTAATGTCTCCCACTAATAAATTTGTTGAAAATCAAGTTTTAAAAAAATTCACAGATAAATTAACACATTTTTTTTCTTATTTTAAAACTCCTTTCTCATTTCTTTCAAGCATAAAGTCTTAGGGAAAGATGATTAGAAAAGCCTTTGTGAGATAGAATATGCATTAATATTGTAGAATGTGATTTAAAACCCTAGAGTTTTATGTAAGTTGAGACGTGTCCCTTGTAGATTACTTTTCATTCCACACCCCACTGTAAACAATACTCTTATTAAAATCTCCTAAATCATCCCACATTAAGCATGCCTTCCTTTTCCTAAAGATCCTGACTACTCATATTAATACCCAAATATGTTACATGACAATCAGATGATTAAAATAAGGCTCCTGTTTTGAGTGCAAAAATCCCTCTCTCCTGCTTCTGCCAATAGATATTGTCCTCAAATGTAGGCCACATCTTATTGACTAAAAGGAAAGCTTGGACCAGTCATTTTATTAACCACAAAAATGGCACAAGGTTATTTTCCCAAAATGACTGGAACCTGCATTTAGGATTTAGAGTGTGTGACATTCCTCAACTAAGGATCTGTTTCACCTTGGGAAGCAAGAAGTGTAGTTATTTTCAAATCATTTTATTTCCTATCTTTAAAGTCGTTCATCCATTTAGAGTTTGGGGTGTCTTTGTCTGGAAACTAGTATAGTGTTGTAATTAGTAACTATTCTTATAGGAGAGGAAAATGTGCAGCAGGAAGTACACCTTTTGTTCAGGTTATCTGGCTATAATTTATAGTATTTCCCCATCCCCTGAGGCTCTAAACATGAAAAATGATGTGCGTCATAATCTCAAGTATTTTCTTAATAAAAATCCCACTGTTTTCTGTTTGTCATTCTTCCCAGAGTAGATTACTGAATCTGTGGGGATTTGGGAACCATTTAGGATTTGGAATTCAAAGCTGACTTGAGCAAATGGATTCTGATACACAGTAGCAGAATACACAGTAGCAGAATACACAGTATTCTGATACTCAGTAAAATTATAGACAAATTTTACTGAGAAGAGAGAGACGCTATTTTTGTTTCCAAAGGAATTGTCATCATCAATTAAATCACAGATATATACTGAGAATGTAGGACATGTCCTACTGAAATAGTTAATAATGTTATTTGATTAATCATGTAATTCATTTGAACTAGTAGACTACTGGGTCCTGTCTGTTGACCCCTTGCTCTTATTGTTTTCAGATAAATAGGATTTGATTACTAATTCATTATATTTAAAGCTAAATATTAAAAAATCATGTCTGAGCTATTCAAGAAATATCCATCTATGTATATTCCAAATTAACAACATTATGAAGAATAACTCAAAAGATAAAAAAACGGAGGTTTACTTTAATTGTATCATGACTATGACTCGTATCATTATCAAGAGGAAACTAAAATGGGTTAATGATGTTGACTTCGAATATACATTTGTGCTGCTCATGATCTTGCCTCAGTGAGGGGACAAAATGCTTATTTTAAGAACTATTGGCTAGGATCCGTTGAAAAAACAACTGTCTATTTAGGAGTGTACCTTAATGAGTGCCTTAGGCTTTGTAATTAAGGACTTATGTTGGATAAGGGGAAAAACAGATGGATTCAAAGCTTGGTGGCAGAAGTGATTCTGCAGAAAAATATACAGGGAATTTTGGAGGATTGAGGCAAGTAAATAAAAAGGAAATGGGGAGAAAGAAACTAAGAAATGTAGTTGTAGGGTGGAGTTCAGAATAGGAGAGGGTTGGAGTTCTTACTGGTCTGAAATGAGAAGCCATTTTCTGGAGATCTTACTAGGAGGTAGAAGGACCAGTAATAGCATAAATGACTTTTATATCCTTAAACGTTGTTGATTCTGAGCAATAAAGCACAGTGTTGAAAGGGTGCCCAAGATAGCTTTAATAATCTTGGTTGTAATTAGTTTCTTCTGCAGCCTACCAATGACCTTATAAAGCAAGGAGCTAGTGAAATAAAAGCGCACAGTGAAAAGGGTTTAAAGGGAATCAAATACTTCTATATCCCTTTAGTGTGTTTTTATTATGGTAATGTTTAATATTGTCTGAGTTTACAGATCTCCAAGTGTATTTGTTACAGAATAGGTGTTTTGTTATCAGAGACAATCATTATTAAGAGCAGAGGTGGAGTTCCATGTGCAACCAGGAGAAGGTATAGAAGTTTTGACCAGAGTAAGATGTAAAAGATAATGAGAATTTGGGAACAGATCATTTTTAGGAGATTATTTGTGCTAAAAACATATCCATCACTTCTAAAAGTTTCTTTCTCCCCTCCTGATTTATTTCACGTACCTCCAAACTCATTAAGTTCTGTACATTAAATATTTAGAGCTTTTAATGTCAATTATACTTCAACAAAGTGGTTTTAGAAAGATTTATGGCTAATATAAATTGTATTTTTCTAAATCTCATTTTCCAGTTGTTCACTAGTTTATATAGAAATACATTTTTTTGCGTGTTAACCTTGCATCTTATAACGTTACAAAGTTTAAGTATTAGTTTTCTAGGTTTTTGTAACATTCATAAAGATATTTTCCATAAACAATGTTGTTGTCTACAAATAATAACAATTATACTTCTTGCTTCCTAACCTTTATGACTCTTGTTTGTTAGAGTAATGCACTTGCTAGCAATTTCATTGTTGAAATAAAAGTGGTGATATCAGATATCGTTTCCTGGTTCTACCTCTTAGGGAAACAAGGACTATATTTTACCATTTTGTATGATATATACTGCAGGTTTTTCATAGGTGCCCTTTATAAGATTGAGGAAGTTCGCCTCGATTCCGATTTTGAGCTTTATTAAAAATATAGTTTCACTAATGTTCACAGAAGTCCTATCTATAGTAAGCAAAGCCTGGAAACAATCTAACTATCTACTTACAAAAGAATGGCTGAAAAAATTAAATAGATGAAAACAAATCATGATATATTCATACAACAGAATGTGTGGCAATTAAAAGAAAGGAACCACTGATAATATGTACTGATACAGATAATTTTACAGAAATCATACAAAGCTTAAGAAGCTTAACAGAAGAGTCCATTGTTACATGCTATTTTTATAATGACCTAGAAAAGTAAACCTAATTTATGGACATAGAAGTTAAAAAGATTATTTCCTAAGGCCAGACAGTGAGGGTTTGACTAGGAATTGACAAGAGAAGAAATGAATGAAGTGTTTTTGTTTTGCTTTTTATATTTTAGTTGAAATAAATTGAATTAAAAAATAGTCAGTAGCATACCCTAAGAACCCTGAAACACCAGTCAAAAAGAACCTGTGCACCCCAATGTTCATAGCAGCACAATTTACAATAGCCAAGTACTGGAAGCAACCTAAGTGCCCATCAGCAAATGAGTGGATCCAAAAACTATGGTATATTTACACAATGGAATTCTACGCAGCAGAGAGAAAGAAGGAGCTTATACCCTTTGCAACAGCATGGATGAAACTGGAGAGCATTATGCTAAGTGAAATAAGCCAGGTGGTGAGGGACAAATACCATATGATCTCACCCTTAACTGGAACATAATCAATAGAAGAAAAAAGCAAACAAAATACAACCAGAGACATTGAGGTTGGGAACAGTCTAGCAGTGGCCAGGGGGGAGTGGGGTGGGGACAGTGGGAAGAGGGGATTGCAGGAACTATTATAAAGGACACATGGACAAAATCGGGGGGGATGGTGGGGGTGGGGGAGGGAGGTGGGTTCAGCTGGGGTGGGGGGGAGGGAAGGGGAGAAAAGGCATACAACTGTAATTGAATAACAATAAAATTTTTTTAAAAATAGTCAGTAGCCTCCTACATAAATAAACAAATAAATAAGAATTATATAGCTGAGCATAACTTGACTGACTCAAATTTACAGTGATTTTCAAGTTAGGTCCTAACTCTCAGATCTAATACATTTGCAAATTGTCAGGTTATAAGTACAAATATGCTTAATTTTTTTAAAGAAAAAAAATTAAGAACCTGAATTGGCAATAGTTCATGAATCCAATTGATCAATGTTTGAAATTGAAACTAATAATTACATAGCCTTAGATAATCTCTAGTTTACTTTTTTTTTTAATTCATGGTAATTCCTGAGCATTATCTAAAATAATGAAATTTAACTTTAAAACTTAAAATCTTTGCTCTCAATATATTAATACCAAAATGAGTCCATTAGGTAAAACTGTTTATTTGATTCAAAAGGGCAGTGGTCACCAGTGCTAGTGTGGCTCATTTGGTTGGAGCATCATCTGGTGGCCTAAAGTTTGCAGGTTCAATTCCCAGTCTGGGTACATACCTAGGCTGCAGATTGATCCCTGGTCCCGATGCATCAATCCCCTGTCCAGCTGTATATGGGAATCAACCAATAGGTGCTTCTCTCTCACATCCATGTTCCTCCCTCTCCCTTTCTCTTTTCCTTACTCTTTTTCTAAAAGTAATGAAAAAAAATGTCCTCCAGTAAGGATAAAAAATAAAAAGAGTAAAAAAGAACTGATTTGTTATTTCCTATCCAGAATGGACAAACATTTAATGTTGGCTTAAATATAGACTTCTCACAGAAAAGATCAAAAATACCAGAATCTAGTCGTCCTGGGTTGTTTTAGTAGATAACCCATGGAAGAAGCATCTACTTCCCCATGAGATCCCAGATTTGGGGCACTGTCTAGTCCCTAGTCCCTTGGAGGTTTTCATTTAAAAAGAAAAGACAAGAGAATACTCTGGATGATGAAAATTCCCAGTATACCTTGTGGAAATGTATACAATTGTCAAACTTCATAATTTTGAATATTTAAGGACTAATTTTAATGTATGTGAATAATACCTAAGTTTTAAAACAAATCAAAAACCTGAAAATTTATAAAGAAATTGTGCTCTAATATTGTTCTGTAGACATGTCAAAAACGGAATAAAAAATTGATACGTTTATTCGAGAGTGGATTTTCTTTGATTAATGTACTTTAAAAGTACCTGATAAAAGAAGAAGGTGAAAAAGTAATTGGTAGAAACATATTATTGAGAAAAGAGGAATAACACCTTTTTGTATTTTCCAAATGAGGATACAGGTACTATGCAATATTAGATAACATTTTTGAAAAAAATCTTGTGTAACAGTTATATTCATGTTTAATCCAATGGTCTGTCATCAAAGTACTTTGCTGGTCCAGTTCTAATGAATCTTGAACACAACCAGTTATTTTTTTGTTCATGACAATTTTGTGTGTTCACTTAGGCTCAAAGAATATTTTTACTATTAACATACTATTTAATAATTAACTGTTTATCTGTGCTTATCTGCAAACAAATAGCAACTTTTTGATATATATTATTGATTATGCTATTACAGTTGTCCCATTTCCACCCCTTCACTCAACTCCATCCTGCCCACACCCTCTCTCCCACATTCCCCCCCTATAGTTCATGTCCATGGGTCATACTTATAAGTTCTTTGGCTTCTACATTTCCTACACTATTCTTACCCTCCCCCTGTCTATTTTCCACCTATCATTTATGCTATTTATTCTCTGTACCTTTCCCCCCTCTCTCCCCCTCCCAATACCCTATTGATAACCCTCCATGTGATCTCCATTTCTGTGGTTCTGTTTCTGTTCTAGTTGTTTGCTTAGTTTTCTTTTGTTTTGGTTTTAGGTGTGTTTGTTAATAACTGTGAGTTTGCTGTAATTTGTACTGTTCCTATTTTTTATCTTCTTTTTCTTAGATAAGTCTCTTTAACATTTCATATAATAATGGCTTGGTGATGATGAACTCCTTTAGCCTGACCTTATCTGACAAGCACTTTATCTTCCCTTCCATTCTAAATGATAGCTTTGCTGGATACAGTAATCTTGGATGTAGGTCCTTGCCTTTCATGACTTGGAATACTTCTTGCCAGTCCCTTCTTGCCTGTAAGGTCTCTTTTGAGAAATCAGCTGACAGTCTTATGGGAACTCTTTTGTAGGTAACTGTGTCCTTTTCTCTTGTTGCTTCTAAGACTCTCTCCTTCTGTTTAATCTTGGGTAATGTAATTATGATGTGCCTTGGGGTGTTCCTCCTTGGGTCCAGCTTCTTTGGGACTCTCTAAGCTTCCTGGACTTCCTGGAAGTCTATTTCCTTTGCCAGACTGGGGAAGTTCTCCTTCATTATTTGTTCAAATAAGTTTTCAATGTTTTGTTCTTCCTCTTCTCCTTCTGGCACCCCTATAATTCAGATGTTGGAATGTTTCAAGATGTCCTGGAGGTTCCTAAGCCTCTCCTCATTTTTCTGAATTCTTGTTTCTTCATTCTATTCTGGTTGGATGTTTCTTTCTTCCTTCTGGCCCACACTGTTGATTTGAGTCCCAGTTTCCTTTGCTTCACTATTGGTTCCCTGTACATTTTCCTTTGTCTTTCTTAGCATAGCCTTCATTTTTTCATCTGGTTTTCTAATAGATTCAACCAATTCTGTGAGTGTCTTAATAACCAGTGTTTTGAGCTGTGCATCTGATAGGTTGGCTATCTCTTCCTCCCTTAGTTGTATTTTTTCTGGAGCTTTGAAGTGTTCTGTCATTTGGGCCATTTTTTGGCAACATAGGTAGACACACTGCGCCTCCTCGCACAACCAGAACTGACAGAAATTCAACAGCAAGGAAGTCTGACACCAAGTAGATAAAAAAGAAACATACATCCATACCAGTAGGAGACGCGCACCAGGGCAGAAAGGACTCGCGTTACCGTGGTGGAACCGAGACTGGCGGAGTGTGGGATGAACGGGGCAGGCAGTCTGACCATTAGCAGACCCTGTGGCCCCACATTCACGCACAGATAAACTGAGAGGGCCGGACTCAGAGTGGCAGAGAACGGGGCAGGCAGAGCGGCGGGTAGCACCCCACGGCCCCACACTCACACACAGATAAACTGGGACGAAAAGTGGGGAGCGAAGCAGACTGTGTAACCCAGGTCTCCAGCATGGGGAAATAAAGCCTCAAACCTCTGATTGAAAACACCCGTGGGGGTTGGGGCTGCAGCAGGAGAGACTCCCAGCCTCACAGGAGAGGTCGTTTGAGAGACCCACAGGGGCCTAGAGCGTGCACAAGCCCACCCACTCGGGAACCAGCACCAAAGGGGCCCAATTTGATTGTGGGTAGGGGAGGGAGTGACTGAAATCAGGTGGAGAGCGGAGCGGGCGCCATTGCTCCCTCTGGACCCCTCCCCCAGGTACAGTGTCACAGTACAGCAACCAGCATTACCCCGCCCTGCCCCAGGAACACCTAAGGCTCTGCCCCTTTAAGTAACAGTCTCGCCAAGACAAAAAAAAAAAAATAGCAACTTTTAAATTCCATTCAACAATTCACAATATCAAAAATCATCTCCATCAGTCTGTAGTTGCCTACACTCAAGTTGCTGAAAATGCTCATGCAAAGAGACCAACAATATATAGATGTGCACACAAAGAGCTGTGTATGTCAATGCAGGTGTTTTTCAATAGTGATTCACATCACCTTTATTTTTAAAGTAGCTACAGGGAGCTGAGTGTGTCTGTTTCATCTGCTGCTCTTGCAGACATAAGATGATCACCACCAATGCACTCATCCTTATGAGAATTGCATTATAACCAGATAACGTGGTGTGCCATCGCAGAGGCTGAAAGGTGTCTCCTCTTATATCAAAAATAATAACACTCTTGTAGGTCACTGATTCACTGTGCCTTTCCTATTAAATACCAATGGCATATTTCACAGATCTAGAACAAACACTTAAAAAATGTATGTGGAATGTATAAATGATCCCAAATAGCTGCAGCAATTTTAAGAAAGAAGAATGAAGTAGGAACAATTACAATACCTGATATCAAACTATATTACAAGGCTACAATAATCAAAATGATCTGGTCCTGGCATAAGAACAGACACACAGATTAATGGAACAGAATAGAGAGCCCATAAATAACTGAAGTCTCTATGGTCAATTAATATTTAACAAAGTGGGCAGAAGCATAAAATACAGTAAAAATAGCCACTTCAATAAATTGTGTTGGGACATCTGGACAGGTACATGCAAAAAATGAAACTAAACCACCAACTTACACCATGCACACAAAAACTCAAGATAGATAAAAGACTTAAATATAAGTCACGACACCATAAAAATCCTAGAGGAGAACATAGGCAAGAAAATTTCAAATATCCCAGCCAGCAATATTTTCATCAATATGTCTCCTAGGGCAGAAGAAATAAAGGAAAGAATAAAGAAATAGGACTACATCAAATTAAAAATCTTCTGCATGGATAAAGAAAACATCAGCAAAATGAAAAGGGATCCAACGATGTGGGGAAACATATTTGCCAATGATACCTTGGAAAATGGTTTGATCTCCAAAATATATGAAGAACTCATATGACCTCCACACCAGGTGGACAAACAATCCAATTTAAAAAAATGGACAAAGGATCTGAACAGACACTTCTCCAGGAAGGATATACAGTGGGCCCATAGTGGGCCCAATATGAAAGGATCCTCAACATCACTAGCCATCAGAGAAATGCAAATTAAAACCACTATGAGATACCACTTCACACCAGTCAGAATGGCCATCATAAACAAATCGACAAACCACAAATGCTGGAGAGGTTGTGGAGAAAATGGAACTCTGGTACATCGTTGGCGGGAATGCAGAATTGTGCAGCCTCTGTGGAAAACAGTATGGAATTTCCTCAGAAAACTAAAAATGGAACTGCCTTTTGATCCAGCATTTCCAGTGCTGGGATTATACCCTAAGAATCCTGAAACACCAATTTAAAATAACTTATGCACCCCTATGTTTATAGCAGCACAATTTACAATAGCCGAGTGATGGGAAAAATTTAAAAAATGGATAGATAAAAAATTATGGTACATTTACACAATGGAATACTACACAGCAGATAGAAAGAAGGATCACCTACCCTTTGCGACAGCATGGGTGAAACTGGAAAATATTTTGCTAAGTGAAATAAACCAGGCAGTGAAAAAAAAAATACCATATGATCTCACCTATAAGTGGAACCTAATCAAGAAAACAAACAAGCAAAAAAGAATCAGAGACATGGAAACATGAAACAGAGTGACAGCAACCAGAGTGGAGCAGGGAGGAGAATAATGGGGTAAAGAAGGGGAAGGGTAAAGTCAAGGAACTTGTACAAAGGACCCCTGGCCAAGGACAATGGGGTGGGGAGTGTTTTGGGGAGCAGGGGTTTGGACAAGGCAAGGGAATGCCACAGGGGAAAAAGGGCGACAACTGTAACTGAACAACAACTAATAATAAAAAGAATTATACTTGAAATTATTTTTCTGTCTTGTGCCTACATGAACTGCCTTATTTGTGAGGTAATTTGTGATTCTTTCCTGTATAAGATAATTTTTAAAGATCCTGAAATATAAAACCAGAAAAGTAGAATAAAATCAACAAGAAATTCATTATTTATGGAGAATTAGCACTTAATATAAAGACAAAATTATTTTTTTCCAATTTCTAATTGCAGATTTTAGTGTTACCTCTACATGTGGCTTTAGTTTCCTCCAATATACATGCCTATATAACATGGAGTGATGTTTTTCTGATACTCTAAGAAGGTAAATCATTAACCATTTTCCTCTGGAGATTAGACATCAGATTTTCAAACACAGGAGTCAGTATATTATTTCTTCCTCTTCATCTCTTAGAGATGCAGAGTTCGTTGGGGCTCTAGTGTAGACTCTGAATTATTGAAGATATATGAGTGCATGTGGTCCATCAGATGACAATGCCAGGACTGATTAATACTTTCTTAGTATGCTAATATTCTGAACATTTCAATGTCACCTTAATAGTCATTTGCTCTCTATGTAATAATAACCCAAATGATTGCAAATTATTTAAATCATGTGCATTGTCCTTAAGGTTAATTCAGCCTATATGCAACCAAAGAAGGGCATCATCAACTTGAGGGCAGGAAATGGAATACATTTATGAAAGATGTTTTGATTAATTGGGAGGGCAGTTATCATCAAGAAAGAACAGACACAGAAGCTATCATTTTCTTGCAAAGCTGTTAAGAGACAAAACAGCCTGGATTGGAATGGAAAGCCATTTCTGAACAAAAGCCTGCCATTTTTATGTGCGGCATCATTTTCTGAGACAGAATATACAGTTTTACTTTGGAATATTTCACATATTCTTTCATTCACTTTATGTTTTCCTGTTTTGCTCTTTAGGTTTCCTTTTAGATAAATATTACTGAATTGCATAATTCAGAGATATAACTCATTTTCTATTTTAATATTTCTGAATTAAGATGCATTTTTAAATTGGCACACGCTTAATGCAGCTTCTCTTTCCTGAAAAATTTTCATTGTGTTGGCACGTTTTCTTGAAATAGCACTGTGAAATCAAGAAAAAGAGGGTTATTCAATAAACTCATTCATTTGAGAAATATTTATTGAGTACCTCTTCTGCCAGGATGAGGCTAGATGCTAAGAAACCCATAGTAAGGACAGATGAGGTTTCAATCTTCTTGAATTCTTAAGGTAAAATAAGTATAAAAACAATTAAGTATTAATGGAATACAATCTAGTAAACATCCCCTGCAGCCTCTTGCAGATGTATTTTAAATGCTGTAGGGTTACCAAAGAGGAAGTGATCATTCTGTATATGCTTCAGAGAAAGGACTCATCAGGATACCAGGCAAGGCAAAAATATACGCAAAGATAGGGAGTGTAAAATGTCAGGGTGTGTGCAGGTGGCTGAGTCATCTGGTCCAACTGTAGTGTCCAGGAATCTCTCTCAACATGAATAATGAGTAGAACCTTTTCCAAGGAAAGAACTACCTTGCTAATCTGTAGTATTATCTCAAATTTTTATTATTATTTTTATATATGTAATATTTCCTTTATTTGACAACAGTAAAGGTACAAAACATATTTATTCATTAAATAAGAACAATCACAAAGCTTAGCCAAACCTAATTATCAACATTAATTTAAAGTGATATGTGAGTGGTTTTATTGGAACATGGTGAACTCACTTTTTAACTAGCTTACTTAGTGATATGTGAATTGGATAAGCCCATCAATTTAATTATGTCTCAAAATATGATAGCATTATAATTATGACTAACAAAAAGGCTAGTCTCAGTTGATGAAAATTCTATTCTTACAGATTTTCAGGGCAAAAACCTTGGATTTTTTTTCTTATTTTTTCTCCCATCGCAAATCCAAACTCTTTCAGAAACTGAAATAGGTTTATCTTCAAAATGTATTCAGAAGGAAGCCTGCTCTCAGCCCCCATTACATGTCTTGTCTGTTTCACCTTTACATCTCGTCCGCGTTTTTGCAGTAGCCTAGTAACCAGGATTCATGCTTCCACATGTACTCTCTATAATCTATTATGGCATATTCTCAAGAAAAGTGCCAGAGTGGTGATTTTTTCATGTAAGGTGTATTATGTCACTCCTCTAGTTTAAAAGAAAAAATAGCTGACGTTTTTTGTTTTTTAGTAACAGTAAAAATTCTGACAATAGCTTACAGGACCTTCCATGATCTGCCTCTGACTCTCCATATTATGATGTATGGCATACCTCTGTCTAGCAGATTTGACATACATGGTGGATCATTTTTCAGACTCCCCTTCTCAATGCAACAGATTATATTGAGTCATAATTATGAAGAGATAATTCTAATAGCCAGAAAAGAAACCCAGTAAAAATTTTCTTGTGTTGAACTTTGTATACATTTTCATGAAAGTAAATTAAAAAATTTAAATGAAACAATTGTTCAGTACAAAAAATGCCAAACATGATGCTTATTACTTCTAAATTATATTATTATATTTTTTGGAAAAAAGGGAAATACTTGTACTACATTTAGTGGTTGCACTAATAATTAGTAACATTCTGGTTTCCATCTTTAATTCTGTAAATTGTCAGTGACTTTGTCCAAATTAATTTATTTGTATATTCATGTCAGTAGACATAAATAATTGTTGAGCATGTTTTATTAGTTTTGATTTCAAAAAGTTTCTTTTACATGAAAAAGACATATACACCAAATTAGAAAAAAATGTTTCTTAATGTCAGACTAAATTTGAGAGGATATACAATAAGCTCTGGAAAATTTACAAATACATAAAAATATCAAGTAATTAAATCAAATGACAAAAATGAAGTATCTCCAATTTGTTTTATTCCTCTTTCTGATCTTAGCATCATTCTGGTTTAAATATAACCTATGGTTCACATGCAGGGATGTGAAGTACCACAACTCTGCCTCAGGTAGGTTCAGATTATACACCACGTCACACCTTGACTTTTGAAAGTGACACTGGGAGGTGTCTCAGAAACTGGCCATATAATGGAGTTATCTAAATTAATGCCCATGTAGAACACTATGCTTTTTCTCTTTAAATTTTTCTTTTTTGACGACCTTCCCCCACTTCACACATTCCCCAACCCTTGGCAACCTACAATCTATGAGTGCTTTTTCCCCCTGTACCCATGAGTTCTTTATTTTAGATCCTACATATAAAATTAAATAGTATTTTTGTTTATCAGTCTGACTTATATCAGTTAGCATCATGCCCTGAATGTCCATCCATGTTGTTACAAAGAGTGGAATTTCCTTCTTTTTATGGATGAATGATATTCCATTGTATATATTACATTGCTTCTTTGTCTTGGTTGTTGTGAATAATACTGAAATGACCATGGGGATGCAAATGTCTTTTTGAGATAGTGATTTAAGTTTTTTTAGATAAACACATAGAAGTGGAATTGCTGAATTATATAGTAGTTTTATTTTGAATTTCTTGAGGAATCTCCATACTGTTTTTCACTTTGGCTGAACTAATTTACATTCCCACCAACAGTGCAGGAGGTTTCCCATTTCTCCACATCCTTCTCTTTTTTTATTGTTGTTCAAGTACAGTTGTCTCCATTTTCCACCCACCACTCACCCTCACCCCAAACATCCTCATCTCCCATCCTCCATCCTCCATTCCTTTGGCTTTGTCGATGTGTCCTCTATACATGTTCCTTGATGACCCTTCCCCTTTTTTCCTCCATTATACCCCTCGCCCCTTCCCTCTGGTAACTGTCAGTTCTTTATTTCAATGTCCTGGTTATATTTTGCTTGCTTATTTGTTTTGTTGGCAAGGTTCCACTTATATGGAAGATCATATGGTATTTGTCTGTCACTGCCTGGCTTATTTTACCTACCATAATGCTCTCCAGTTCCATCCATGCTGTCAAAAAGGGTATAAGCTCCTTTTTTCACCTGTGTAGTATTCCATTGTGTAAATTTACCATGGTTTTTTGATTCACTCATTTACTGATGGCCACTTAGGTTGCTTCCAGCACTTGGCTATTGTAAATTGTGCTGCTGTGAACATAGGGGTGCATAGGTTGTTTTGGACTGGTGTTTCAGGATTCTTAGGGTATAATCCCCGCCATGGAATCACTAGGTCAAAGGGCAATTCCATTTTTAGTTCTCTGAGGAGATTCCATACTGTTTTCCACAGTGGCTGCACAATTCTGCATTCCCACCAACAGTGTACCAGGGTTCCCTTTTCTCTACAACCTCTCCAGCACTTGTGGTTTGTCGATTTGTTTATGATGGCCATTCTGGCTTCTAGTGAGAAGTGGTATCTCTTAGTGGTTTTAATTTCCACTTCTCCAATGGTTAGTGATGTTGAGGATCCTTTCATATGTCTCTGGGCCCTCTGTATATCCTCCTTGGATAAGGCTGTTCAGAAGCTTTTTATTTGTATGAAGTACTGTTTGTTTATTCTTTCCTTTATATCCCTTGCTTTAGGAGACATATGGCTGAAAATATTGCTATGTGGAGTATCTGAAATTTCCCTGCCTATGTTCTCCTCTAAGATTTTTATGGTGTCATAACTTGTATTTAAGTCTTTTATCTATCTTGAGTTCATTTTTGTCTATGGTATAAGTTGGTGGATGAGTTTTATTTTTTTGCATGTTAGCTGTTCACCTCTCCCAACATCATTTGTTGAAGAGGCTATTTTTCCTCCATTTTATGCTTCTATCCACTTTGTCAATATTAATTGACTATAAAGACTTGAGGTTATTTCTGGGCTCTCTATTCTCTTCCATTGATCTATGTGTGTCTGTTCCTATGCCAGTACCTGACACTTTTGATTACTGTGGACTTGTAATATAGTTCAATATCAGGTGTTGTGGTCGCTCCTACTTTGTTCTTCTTTCTCAAAATTGCTGCTGCTATTCATGGTCATTTATCATTCCACATATATTTTTGAAATATTTTTTCTATATCTGTCAAATATGTCATTGGTATTTTAATAAGGATTGCATTAAATCTATGAATTGTTTTGGTTAGTATGGACATTTTGATGATATTAATTCTTCTAGTCCATGAGCGCAGCATATGCTTCCATTTATTTGTGTTTCCCTTAATTTTTTTCTTCAGTGATCTGTACTTTTCTGAATACAGGTCTTTTACTTCCTTGGTTAGGTTTATTCTAGTTACTTTATATTTCTTGTTCTATATCAAATGGGATTTTTTTTCTGATTTACGTTTCTGATATTTCATTGTTCATGTAAAAAATGCCTTTGATTTCTGAATATTGATTTTGTATCCCACTGTTTTGCCAAATTTGCTTATTAGGTTGAACAGATTTTTGGTTCAGTCTATAGAGGGTTCTATGTACACTATCGTGTCATCTGCAAACAATAACACTTGTGTGTCCCCATTTCCACTTTGGATGTACTTTATTTCTTTCTCTTATCTCATCACTGTGGCTATGACTTCCAATACTGTGTTAATAGAAGTGGGGAAAGCAGACAACCTTATCTTCTTCCTGATCTTAACCAGAAAGCCTTTAGTTTTTGACCATTGAGTATGATGTTGACTGTAGGTTTTTTCGTATATGTACTTTTTTATGTTGAGGTGTGTTCCCTCTACTCCCACTTTGTTGAGTGTTGTTTTTTTTTAATCATAAATGGGTACTGTACCTTAACAAATGCTTTTTCTGCACCTATTGATAATGATCATGTGGTTTCTGTCTTTCCTTTTGTTTATATGACATTACATTTATTGATTTGCAAATATTGTACAATCTTGCATCCCTGGGATGAATCCCACTTGATCATGGTGTATGATCTTTTAAATGTATTGCTGGATGTGATTCGCAAAGATTTTAGCATTTATGTTCATCAGTGATATTGGCCTGTACTTTTCTTTCTTTGTTGTGTCTTTATCTGGTTTTGGGATTACAGTGATGCTGGCTTCATAAAAAGTGTTTGGGAGTTTTCCTTCTTCTTGGGTTTTCTTTTTTACTTTTTATTCAGCATATTAATTTTTTTATTTCTTTTCTTTTTTCTTTTATTTTTGTTGTTGTTTAAGTACACTTGTCTCCCTTTTTCCCCCACCACTCCCCCAACCCCAGCCATTGCCACCTCCCACCCTAGATCCTACCCCCCTTTGGTTTTATCCCTATGTCCTTTATACATGTTCCTGCAAACCCCTCCCATTCTCTCCCCTTTATCTCCTCCACCTTCCCTCTGGTTACTATCAGTTTGTTCTTAATTTCACTGTCCCTGGTTATATTTTGCTTGCTTATTTGTTTTGTTGATTAGGTTCCACTAATAGGTGAGGTCATATGGTATTTGTCTTTCATGGCCTGGCTTATTTCACTTAACATAATGTGCTCCAGATCCATCCATGCTGTCTCAAAGGGTAAGAGCTCCTTCTTTCTTTGTGCTGTGTAGTACTTCAGGCCAGTATCGCTATGAATTTCCCTCTAAGGACTGCCTTCACTGTGTCCTATAAGTTTTGGTCTGTTGTAAGTTCATTTTCAATTGTTTCCAGAAACTTGTTGATTTCTTTCTCGATCTCATTTTAACCCATTCATTGTTTAGTAGTGTGCTATTCAATCTCCATGAATTTGAGTGTTTTTGAGGGGTTTTTTTCCTTGTGGTTAGTTTCTAGTTTCAGGCCATTGTGGTCTAAGAAAATGCTTGATATGATTTCAATTTCCTTGAATTTTTTGAGGCTTGTTTTGTGATCTTATCATGTGTCTATCTTTTTGTCTGTTTTTGAAAATGTTCCATGTGCATTTAAAAAGAATTTGTATTTTGCCTCTTTAGGATGAAAAGTTGTATGTGTGTGTGTGTATATAATCAGTTAAGTCTATTTGATCTAATGCATTGTTCAAAGCATATTATACTTGCTGATATTTTGTTTGGAAAATCTATCCATTTTTGACAGTTGGTGTAAATTCCATGAGTATAAGTGTGTTGCTATCTATATCCTTCTTGAACTCCTCCAAGATTTTCCTTACATATTTGGATGCACATATAGTTTTAATGTTTATGTCTTTTTGATGGATTCTTCCCTTGAACATTACAAAGTGTCCTTCTGTGTCTTTTTTTTATGGCCTTTGTTTTGAAGTCTCTTTTGTCTTAGTATTTCTACCCTGTTATTTTTTCCAAGCTTTTACTTTCAGTCTGTGTAGGTCTTTTCTTCTGAGGTGAGTCTCTTCTAGGCAGCATATGTGAAAGTCATATTTTCTGATACATTCAGCTACTCTATGTATTTTGATTGGAGCATTTAATTCATTTACATTTGAGGTTATTATTGGTAGGTACTTATTCACTGCCATTTTATCACTTTCATACCTGTGTCTTTCTCTCTCTGCCTGTTTTTCTTCCTTTTCTTAAAGTAGTCCCTTTAGCTTATCTTGCAGTACTGGTTTGGTGGAGGTGTATTCTTTCACCCTTCTTTTGTCTGGAAAACTCCTTATTTTGCCTTTCATTTTAATTGAGAGCCTTGCTGGGTAGCGTAGTCTTGGTTTCAGGCCTTTGCCTTTCATTACATGGAATATTTCTTGCCATTCCCTTCTAACTTGTAGTGTTTCTGTTCAGAAATAAACTGGTAGCCTATTAGGGCTCCCTTGTACATTACTTCCTGCATCTGCCTTGGTGCTTTTAAGGTTATATCTTTGTTTTTAAAGTTTGGCATTTTAATTATGATGTGTCTTAGAGAAGGCCTTTCGGGGTTCATCTTGATTGGGACCCTCTGTGCTTCCTGAATTTTTGTGGCTCTCCCCCTCTCCAGGTGAGGAAAGTTTTTTGCCATTATTTTTTTCCAACAGGGTTTCTATCCCTTGCTCTTTTTCTTCTCTTTCTGGCATTCCTATGATTAGCATGATGTGTTTCATGTTGTCTTGCAGTTCCCTTAAGCTATCTTCATATTTTTTTAGTCTTTTTTCATGCAGCTGCTCTACCTTGGTATTTCTCTCTCCTTTGTCTTCCAGATCACTAATTTGGTCCTCTGCTTTATCCAACCTGCTTGTGACTCCTTCTAGGTTATGCTTTATTTCAGATATTTTATTATTAATTTCTCCCTGGTTATTGTTTATTGTTTTTATTTCCTTTTTCATATTGTTGTAGTTCCTACACTGTTCCTTGTAGTTGTCAGAGAGTACCTTGAGAATCCTTATCACCATTGTTTTGAATTCTATATCTGATAGTTTGCTTGCCTCTATTTCATTTAGCTCTTTTACTAAGGATTCTTCCATTCCTTTTGATTAGGTATTCTTTCTTTGTCTCCCTGCTCTCAGTGACTCCCTTTGTTTGTTTCTCCATCTCAGGATCCTCTGCTTTGCCTGCCTGCCTTCATGAGGTGGACATCTGTGGTAGGAATACTGTGGGACTCAGTGGTACAGTCTCTTTGATCTCCTTTTCTGGATGCTCTAGGGTTGCCCTTTCTTCCATTTGTGTTGGCTCTCTTTTTGTACCTGGATTTTACTTGGTGGGTTCTTTTTTAGTGGTGTTACTGGTAGTCACAACTCCTACTTTGTATTGTATGGAGTTGTAGAGGTGTTGGTTAAGAAAGCAGGATTAGCAGACCTCCAAACCAATGCCAGAAAAACCAACCCCCCTACCACAATAGCAGTCTTAACTGCAAGAGAAATAAAATTAATAAATGTGAAGACTGCACATATTATGTTATGACAAAGGGAATATGAGATGACTAAAAGAGGGGGAACTGTTGTTATTTGGTAAGAGGGAAGAGAACTGATAAGGGTCAGCATAGAACCGAGGTGAAGAAAGGAAGAGAACAAAATTTAAAGCATAAGTAAAACACTAAAGGGCAATGGGAACAATGGGTAAGAAAAGGGAAGAGTATATGAAGTTTGAAGTAAAATTGAAAAGATACTGGACCAACAAGAGCAAAGTTACAGAAAACCCCCAGCAGGATCTATAGCAATGACAGTTGAATGAAATTTAATAAAGGTGGAACAGGAATAAGAATATTGTTGACAAGCAAAAAATGAATATGAGATGTCTATAGTAAAGAAAAGTGATTTAAGAGGATGAGGGAAGCAAACTAATAAGAGTAAGTTCTAAAGCCCAGGTTGTGAGAGGGAACAAAATAAGGAGAGAAGAAAAGAAGAAAAAAAGGGAAAGAGAAAGCAATGAGATAAAATTCTTCATTCAGCTGGTCAGGGTTAGGGTGAAGGAGAAATGGAGTAAGAAAGCAGGAGAGTATTCTATGGGATTTAAAGTACTAACAAGTGGGGAACAAATAGGAGATCTTTTGAAGAAGTACAGTAATAACTGATATTTCATGCAACTGGCTACTTTTATAAAAGGTGAAAAAGAGATAAGACTCATATTACAAGGGAAAAAGAATGTGAGCTGAGTTTAGCAAGCAGAGTGTTTATGCAAGATTAGATGGAGGAGAAATAGTGAGAGTAAGGGATAGAAACTTGGCATAGAGTGTGAGAAGATAAAGTTAACCACAACAGTCATATAGCTCAGGAAGATGACAAAATGGATTAAGGCCATGGAAGGGTGTTGTGTGGGATTTGGAATAGCAATAATATGATAAGGAATATATAATCAGAATAAAAAGTAAAAGACCAAGAATATTGTGTTATTATTGGAATACAGGTGAAGTGAAAGAAAAAAAATTAAAATGCAGTATGAAAAGGAGAATAAAGAAAACAAATCAAAAATGAAATCAAACAAACAAAAGTAAACTAAACAAAACAACTAATTAAATGGAAAGAAGAAAAATTTTAAAATACGTGCAAGTTCTGAAGGATATGAAAGTGAAATTTGTCTCAGCTCTTGGTGTTCGCCTTTGGGCTTCTTTCTGCATCCAACTCTGGTTTTTCTCACAGCTCCAGATCTTATTGTCTTACTCTTGGGCGGGGGGGGGAGAAAACAAAAGTAAACAAACAAACAAAAAAATCTCTGTTAACTATAAGTCTGCCAAGCAGGTTTTGCAGGTCTTCCTGGATCTTGCAGGCTGAGGGAGGCTGGGCTCCATTTTTTTTCCTTTCCTGTGGTTCCTCAAGGATGGACACTCTAGTCAGGGCTACAATAACCACAGGTGCCCAGTTTCCAGCCCATTCCCTCAGAGCACTGTGTAGCCCACACTATCCACTCTGAGCACCCTGCCAGTGCCAATAATCCACCTCGTTTTGCAACCTTTTGATCATTCCATGAGGTGTGCTGAGTGGGAACAAATCACCTCCTCCACTCCTCCGTCTTTGTTGGCCTGGGCACTGTGCACAGGAGAAATCCCTTCAGGGAAGCTCAGTTCCTCTATTGAAATAAGTCTTTCTGGGAACTGCTACCTCTGTGAGCCCCTGCTGCCCCACTAATTTCAATCCATGAGACACCCTGAGTGGAAATAAATAGTGCCCCCACTTCTCCCTGTTCCCTGGCCAGGCTGCTGCTGCACGCACAATGTCTCTTTGCACACAAGGTCCTTGCACAGTAGCTGAGATCCTCTTTTGAGAGAAATCCCCTTGGTTTCCACCTACCATTTATAACAGTCACCCAACTTACCGCACAGAGCAACTCTCTGACCAATCCAGAATCTATCTGGGTCCCATCCACTCACGGCCCATCTCTTTTCCCATCTCCAGATGTCACCTTGGCTCCCTGATTTCTCTAGTACAGTCCCAGTTGGTAACCACCATTACAGCCAGGGTGTGCAGCTACTTTCTCTACATCCTTGCCCACACTGGTTGTCTTTTGTCTATTTGATGCTAGCCACTCTGACTGGCTTGAGCTCTTACCTTGCTGTGGTTTAGATTTGCATTTCCCTGATAATTAATGAGGTTAAGCATCTTTTCATGTAGCTGTTAGCCATTTGTATATCTTCTTTGAAAAACTGTCTATTCATACCTTTTGCTCATCTTAATCAGATTTTTTTTCTATTGAGTTGTAGTGGTCTTTTACATATTTTGTATATTAAACCCTTACTAGCTATATGATTTACAAATATCCTCCTCCATTCCATAGGTTGCCTTTTTCATTTTGTTGATGGTTTCCTTTGCTAAAAAGAACCTTCTTAGTTTGATGTAATCTCACTTATTTTTGCATTTGTTACTTTTGCTTTTCATATCAAATCCAAAAAAATTATTGCTGCATTTTTTAATGTTAAGTAGTAAAACATAACAATTATAAGCTTACAAATAAAGCATTAAAAGTTAAAAATAATCCAAACAACTGTCTAGAAAATAGACTAATAAGGAGTTTTTGTTTATAGTTTTAGTTTTGTATTTTTAAGGAAAGGATCTTTTGTGGACATTGGTTAGAACTGCCTGCACACAGGTGGACTGTTCTGACTTCTCCACCCTTGGGAAGCTCCTGGATTATGGTATAATAAGAAACCTAGATAATTATATTTTATTTAACAGAATTCTTCAGATACATTTGCAGAAATCACATTCTGTTTCACTACATTTTTGCTTTGCTGAATCTTTGATATATAAAACATACACTCTGAACTGATTCTGATTTAATGGAAAAAGTTCTTTAAAGTGTAAAATCATTTCCTCCTCTATTAATATAGGGCAAAAGTCAACAAACATGGCCCATTGGTTAAATCTGGCCTGCCAACAATTTTTCTAAATAAAGTTTATTGAAACTTTTATATATTGTCTATGTTTACATATTATCTATGGTTGATTTCTAGCTTCCAGGTAAAATTGAGTCATTGAAACAGATATAGATATTAATTGGTCTGTAAGGCCTAATGGTTTTACTCTCTGTTCCTTTACAGACAAAAAAGGTTGCAAACATTTTATTGATTCTATTTTATACAAAGAATGGGGTGTTAGAGTTTATTATATAATGAATTCACTTATTGAACTGCGGCAATGAGAAAGAGGAAAGCAAAGTGAGCTAGTCTGGCTAGGATATATTCAGTAAGTGATTTACTCTTGGAGGAAAGTGTCACTGAGGCAACCATGTTTTGTTTTGTTTTTTAATATGACTGTGAAGTCAACACGGGAAAAATGTTTACATCCATGGCATGAGATTATTAAATATTGATCTTGTGTTTATATTAATATTGGAACCAAAATAGCATTTATAGTGAAAGAATGATTGAAGTGTTATTATCCATACAATGTAGAATAACATAAAATAACATCATGAGATGATTTATAACCTCACTTTGTAGAGACAGTTACTTTCATGGTACAAATACTTCATATCTGAAAAAGATTATAACAAATGTGCTCTTTTTTCCCTTCTGCATTATTCATATCACCTGCTTCACTAGTTTGATGGTAGAAATATGGTTGAATATTGTACTTGTTCAATTAATTGCATATGTTATCACCTATCCATTTTAGCAAAAGATTAACATCGGATTTTTGAGACCTGTTCACCACCCAGATCATTCAGAGGCTTTTAAGTCTAAAAAACACACATATGGATAGCTATGGGGGTAGCTATGGGGGTAGCCAAAAGTTTTGTTTGCAAATGCTCCTAGCTCCTATTGGTGTTCCCTGCTCACTGCCTATAAAGTATAAAACTTCTGCTTCTCTGGGCCATGGGGTGGACCTCTGAGCTTTGCTCTTTTTCTTCTTAGGAGGCCCCTTGAACTCTTCAAAATGATCTATCTTTCTATAAAATACTTTGTTGTTAATGAAGACAATCAGTCAGGGCAGCTTTAATAATATCACTGAAGGTCAAATTACCCTTGCTCTCTATTCTCAGTAGGAAGAGTACTTGTCATGCCCTCGAGCCTCTCAGAAGGCCACTTGGGTGACTTATACAAGGAACATTTCCAAGGTAACACTGGGACAACCTTGGCAAGAAGTGGGCAACAGCTTCTTGTTTTTAAAATAATAAGAACCTCTACCTTACAAACTATCCTAATACATTTTGTAAATAGTATTATTAAGAAGTATAATTGTAAGTAATATGTGCTTTCTAGTGTAAAAAAGTCAACAATGTGTTTAAGAATTACTTCATTAATTTTGGGTGAAACACTGATAATAAGCCCAATTATCACAATAACAGAAACCATGTAAAGACTGAATAAGGAGATATACTTGTTTAACCAAATATCCAGTATTGTATTCACTATTTTCACTTACTACCTATACTTATATAGACTACTGTTCCATTATTTGTATATCCAAGCTCTCTGTATAAAGTCTAGAGACTTCCTATCAAACATGACCATAAATAAATGTTTAAACTCTGTTTTACAGTATAAATTTAGACACTGCTAGCAACTATTGGCTTTTCTTCCTTTTTCTCTTTCTTCCTTGGAGTTTTTGTGTTATTGTTGAAATGATATGACTGTTCTTTTTGTCATGTCTTATTTTAAGAAGTCTGAAACCCTGTTCATAAACCTGTATCTTATTGACTTTACCAAGAATAATATCGAATTAAGACTCAGACATTAAGTCTCCAAAAAAAGAACTTACTTTGAACATCAAAGTTTATATATATATTTGAAACTTCATAAATTAATTTCTCAATACTTTAAATCATGAAGTTCATATCACATAGTCAGCAAACATTTATTGCTCAGAAAGTGCATGTGGCAAAATGGGATTCAAACATACAAGACACAAGACCCACAGGGAGTATACAGTCCAACTGGAAAAAATGACAACTAGGGAATTACTGCAAAGTATATATCTTATTAATTGATGGGCATAAGCAAAGAGTATGGAATCATCTAGAAAGTGCAATTGAAGAAATTGACATAGCAGTAAAAGAGAGGTTGTCTGGACATTCTTCCCAGACACATTCTTCCCTGGACATTATCCCAGAGCCTCATTCTTGCAAGACAAGTCAGAATAAGCCAGGCAAAGATATGGCATGAGATAAGAATTAAGGATTGTGGTGAATTCCATGTTAAGAACAGAAACAGGAACGCACATGCACAAATATGCACAGAACATCTGGGGGGGCTAAAGACGGACTACATTGACTGGAATGAATGTTTTTGTTCCAAAGTGACAAGAAACAGGTCAAAGTAGTTAGAAGGAACCAAACCATGAAAGAGCATTCATGAAAATAGAATTTCTCATAAAGATAAAGAAAAAATTTTCCCTAACTCAGATAAAAGAATATCTAAGAATACATTTTAAAAATAAATTTGAAGGAGAGGCAAGATGGTGGAGGAGTGAATGGATGCCATAATAACCTCTTCCCAGGACCGATCTGGAATTACAACTAAATTGTGGAGAAGTCATCCAGAACAACAACAACAAAAAAACCCTAAACAATAGGTTGAGAGAAGCGTTAGAACCATGGACAGATAGAAGAAACATCTTCAGAGCTAACTGACTGGTAAGGAGTGCAGTGGAGACTCTAGAAGGCTGGCTAGGCACCCACAGATGGCAGCACCAGAAGCATAATTAAGCAACTGGTTGGATCCACCAGAGAAGTGTGGAGTCTAAACCCTAAGCTGGGATCTGCAGCCTAGAGCATTAGAACCCCCAAAGTACACAGATAACAACAGACAGCAAAAAGCAGCAGGATTGCTCTCTGCCAGAAACAAAGGGCTAGAGATGCAAAGAGCTCTTTAAAGGGCCAACACACAAATTTTCATTTATAGACACTTACCCAGGACTCCATCAAAGGCTGGGGCAGAGTGGGCTACAAATACCTATGGAAACACTGGGGACAGAAATCTTGGGGACAGAACTGAGAGAGTAGCCACCAGGATCCCAGTGCTGAGGCAACACCCATGCAGCAGCAGCAATCCTGCTCAGGCAGATCACCCCCCTCAGAGCAGCAGCATCTTGAAGGGATACAGTAGCTCTGACCAAAGGAAAAATTCTGACCCAGATCTGTGGTACTTAAGCCTGAACGCTGACTGCAGAGTGACTAGATCAGCAACTGAGGGAGACAGCCACAGACAGTAGGTCCCTGGCAAAGGGGTGGGGGGGGGAGCAGAGTGGACTAGAGATGCTTGAGGAGAGACTGGTGATGGATGCCTTGGGGAGAGAACTAGAGAGTAGCTGCTGGGATCCAGGTGCTGAACCAACCCCTATACAGCAACAGCCATCCGGCTTAGGTAGACCACTCCACTCAGAGCAGCTGCAACCCAAGGGGAAACAGTAGCTCCAATCCCAAGAGGAATTCTTCCCTGTGCTATGGGGCTTAGGCCAGACTACTGAGTGCAGAGTGACTAGATTAAAAACTGAAGGAGACAGATACAGACAGCAGATCTCTGGCAGTCTCAGAGCAGGCTGCCTAAGGTTAGTTTGGGTCAACATCTCACATCACCACAGATGTATCCAGAAAGAAAAAACAGTGGTATATACTAGAGGCTATGAAGAAGAAATCCACTGTTGTCTTATCCATGATTAGTGATATTTTCTTTCCTGCATGCTTTTTAGCATTCATCTCTTGTCTATCAATTTTGTGCATATTGTCACTAGATTTTATACTATAGTTTATTTCTCTCCTTTCTTATAATAGTCTTGATCTCTTTACACCCTTATTAACACTGGTTCATTTGCTGTTGATACTGAGATTGCGGGAGAAAGATATTTTTGCAGAAGTTGGTTTGTTCCCTTGGATTGGTGGTTTGTTCTGGTAGCACCTGCACAACAGCATACAAGACACAGTGGGCAGAGTGACCCTCAGTCAACCAGCTGGAGGGAAAAATCCACCGAAGAATGAACCAACAACAAGCAAAACCCAATTACATCCAGAGAGCCAACATAAATGCCAAAAAAGGAATCCCAAGAGCATCAAGTTCAGGAGATCAAGGAGACTGGAACACTGAATCTCACAGATCTCCAGCCATAGAAGTTCACACTACAAACTCAGTGGTCAAAACAGATCAATTTGAGAAACTGAGGAAAACGAAAAGATTCTCACAAATAAAGAAAAGTCAAAGGACCCTCAAACCAAAGGAAAGGAGGAATCCTCAGAAAGAATGTTAAATTAAATAGATGCAAGTCAAATATCAGACATTGAGTTCAAAAAAATGGTTATAAGCAACTCAATGAGCTCACTGAGAATTACCAGAAATTACAGGGAAACTATAAGGAACTTCCTGAGAATTAAACCAACATGAAAAAGGACATAGAAACTATCAACAAGAGCCAAGAGAAAATAAAGAATACAATTTCTGATTGAAGAACACAGTAGAAGGAATCAAAAGCAGGCTACATTAATCAGAGGATCAAATCAGTGAGCTGGAGGACAATGTAGAAAAAAACTCCCAGAAAAAAGGAGGAAAGGGGAAAAAAAAAACTCAGAAAGAATGAAGAGGGGATAAGAGAAATGCAGGAAAACATGAAATGCAATAATACCATATAATAGGAATATCAGAAGAAAAACTGGAGCAGTGGATAGAAAACCTGTTTGAAAAAAATAATGACAGAAAACTTACCTAATTTGATGTGACAAAAAGTCACACAAATCCAGGAAACAGGGTCCCAAACAAGAGGAACCCAGAGAGGTCCATTCCAAGACACATCATAATTAAAAAGGCAAAACTCAAAGACAAAGAGAATCTTAAGGTCAGCAGAGCAGAAACAAGAAGTAACATACAATGGAGCCAAGATAAGGCCAGCAGCTGACTTCTCAAAAGAAACACTAAAAGCCTGAAGGGAATGGCAAGAAATAGTTGAAAAGTAATGAAAAGCAAAAGCCTGCAATGAAGACTACTCTACCCATCAAGGTTCTCAATTAAAATGGAAGGCAAAAAATTAGTTTCTCAGACAAAGCTGAAAGAATACACCTCCACCAAGCCAGCACTGCAAGATATGCTAAAGGAACTGCTCTAAGAAAAGGAAGACAAAGCCATGGCTGGTATGGCTAAGTGGATTGAGTACTGGCCTGTGAAGCAAGTCAGGATTGATTCCCAGTCAGGTCTGATTCCCAGTCAGGTCACATGCCTGTGTTTCAGGCCAGGTCCCCAGTAAGGGGTGTGTGAGGGGCAACTACATGTAGCTCTCTCTCTCTCTCCCTTTCTCTCTCATTCTTATCTCTCTAAAAATAAATTTAAAAAAAATTTTAAAGAAAAGGAAGGAAAAGAGTGAGAGAGAGGAACACAGGTATGAAGGGAGTAAAATGGCATTGAATAAGTAACTATCAAAAACCACCTTAAATGTAAATGGATAAAATGCTTCAGTCAAAAGACATATGGTAGCTGAATGGATAAGAAATCATGACCAGCATAGATGCTGCCTACAAGAGACTCACCACATATTAGCACAATTTACAATAGCCAAGTGCAGGAAGCAACTTAAGTGCCCAACAGTAAATGAATGAATCAAAAAGCTATGGTATATTTACACGATGGAATACTACACAGCAGAGAGGGGCTCCTACCCTTTGAAACAACATGCGTGGAACTGAAGAGCATTATGCTAAAATCAATACGCCAGGTGTTGAAAGACAAATACCATAAGATCTTACCTGTAAGTGGAACCTAATAAACAAAACAAACAAGCTGACAAAATATAACCAGAAACATTGAAATTAAGAACAAACTGACAGTAACCAGAGAGGAGGTGGGAGGGGTTAATGAGGGGACAAGGGGGAAGGGTTTTCTGGAACACCTATAAAGGACACATGGAAAAAAACAAAGGCAGGTAGAATCAAGGGAAGGAAGTGGGGATGGCTGGGGTTGGGCAGAGTGGTAGGGAGAAATGGAGACAAACTGTACTTGAATGACAATTTTTAAAAAGTTTAAAAAATAAAAATAAAATAATGACTAACCTCAGAACAAAAGTCCTACACAGACTGAAAGTGAAGGGCTGGAAAAACACATTCCAAGCAAATGTACAGGGAAAAAAGCCAGGGTAGAAATATTTATCTGACAAAATAGACTTCAAAACAAGGGCCATAAAAAGAGACACAGAAGGACACTTCATAATACTCAAGGGAAAAATCCATCAAGAAGACATAAACATTATAAGCATATATGCACCCAACATAGGAGAATCCAAATATATAAAGAAAATCTCAGAGAACTTCAAGAAAGATACAGAGAGCAAGAACTTACACTAGGGGATTATAACACCCCACTATCAAAAATAGACAGATCTTCCAAACAAAATATCAACAAGGATATTGCAGCACTTAACGATGTCCTTGATCAAATGGATTTAACTGATATATATAGAACCTTTCATCCCAAAGAAGCAAAATACAAACTCTTTTCAAATGCTCATGGAACATTTTCAAAGATAAACCACAGGATAGGACATAAAACAACCTCAACAAATTCAAGAAAATTAAAATCAGATAAGCATTTTCTCAGACCACAAGGTCCTGAAACTAAAAACTAAACTCAAGGGGAAAAAAACCTAAAAACCACTTAAATTCATAGAGATTAAGTATAGATCTATTAAACAATGAAAGGGTTAAAATAAGATCAAGAAAGAAATCAACAAGTTTCTGGAAACTAATGAAAATGAACTCACAACAGACAAATTTATAGGACACAACAAAGGCAATCCTGAGAGGGAAGTTCATAGTGATACAGGCCTACCTAAAGAAGATAGAAATTTTTCAAATAAACAATCTAACCCTACAGCCTTAAGTCCTGGAGGAACAACAACAAATTCCAGAGAGTACAGGATGGAAATAACCAAGATCAGGGCAGAATTAAATGACCTAGAGACTGAAAGAACAATTCTAATCATTAATAAATCCAGGAGCAGCTTCTTTGAAAAGATAAACAAAATGGACAAGTCTTTAAGCAGGCTCATCAAGAGAAAAAGAGAGAGGATCCTAATAAACACAATCAGGAATGAAAGATGAGAGATTACAGCTGATACCACAGAAATACAAAGGATTGTAAGAAATTACTAGAAACAAGTACATTCCAAGAAATTTCAAAACCTGTGTGAAATGGAAAACTAGAAATATGTAATGTTCCAAAACTGAATGAAGAAGTAGCTGAAACCCTGAACAGCCTGATAACAACTGACAAAATTGAAGCAATAATCAAAAAACTCCCCTCACACAAAAGTCCTGGAGCACACGGTTCTCAGGAGAATTTTACAAAACATTTAAGGAATTGTTAAACCCTATCCTTTTAGGACTATTCCAAAAAAATCCAAGAAGAGGGAACACTCCCAAGCTATTTTATGAAGCCAACATCATGCTAATTCCAAAACCAGATAAAGGCACAACAAAAAATAAAACTACAGGACAATATCACTGATGAACATAGACACTAAAATCCTCAATAAAATATTGGCAAACTGCATCCAGCAATGCATTTAAAAGATCATACACCATTATTAAGGGAGATTCATCCAGGGATCCAAGGATGCTACAGTATTTGCAAATCAACAAATATAACACATATAAACAAAAGGAAAGTCAACAATCCCATGATCATATCAATAGATGCAGAAAAAGCACTTGATAAGCTACACCACTAATTTATGATTTTAAAAAACCCTCAGCAATTGGGAGTAGAGGGAGCATACCTCAACATAATAAAGGCCATGTACGAAAAACCTACAGCCATCATCATATGCAATGGTCAAAAACTAAAACCTTTACCACTAGTGTCAGGAACTAGACAAGTGTGTCTGCGTTCATTACTTTTGTTCAACATAATATTGGAAGTCCTAGCCATGGCAATGAGACAAGAAAAAGAAATAAATTGCATCTAAATTAAAAAACAAGAAGCAAAACTGTCATTGTTCGCAGATGAGATAATAGTGTATGTAGAAAATCCTACACACTGCACCAAATAACTACTCGATCTAATAAGTAAGTTGTGCAAAACAGTGAAACACAAAGTCAATATTTAGAAATTGAAGGCATTTTTGTATGCCAACAATGAAATATCAGAAACAGAAATCAGGAAAACAGTCCCATTTGCTATAACAACAAGAAAAATAAAGTACCTGGGAATAAACCTAACCAAGGAGGTAAAAGACCTGTACTCAGAAAATGACAAAACACTGAAGAAAGAAATGAAGGAAGACAAATATAAATGGAAGCATATACTGTGTTCATGGAGTGGAATAATTAACATCATCAACATGTCCATATGACCCAAAGCAATTTATAGATTTAACACAATCCTTATTAAAATACCAATGACATATTTCACAGACGTAGAACAAACATTTCAAAAATATATAGGGAACCATTAGTGACCCCAAATAGCTGCAGCAATTCTGAGGAAGAACAAAGTAGGAGGGTTCACAATACTTTACACAACTGTATTACAAGGCCACGGTAATCAAAACCATCTGGCACTGGCATAAGAACAGACACAGATCAATGGAACAGAAAAGAGAGCCCAGAAATAAACCCAAGACTCTATGGTCAATTAATATTTGACAAAGGGGAAGAAGCATAAAATGGAGGAAAAATAGCCTCTTCAACAAATGCTGTTGGGAGATCTGGACACCTACATGCATAAAAATCAAACTTGACCACCCACTTATTCCAAACACAAGAACAAATTCAAGATGGATAAGAGACTTAAGTGTAAGTTGTAACACCATAAAAATCCTAGAGGAGAACATAGGCAGGAAAACCTGAAATTCCACTCTGCAATATTTTTACTGATTTGTCCCCTAGAGCAAGGGACATAAAGGAAACAATAAACAAATGGGATATCACCAAAATAAAAGGCTCTGCATAGCTTTAAAATATCAACAAAATGAAAAGGGAACCAATCATAAGGAAAATATATTTGCAAATGATACACCTTGGTGAAGGTTTGATCTCCAAAGTATATAAAGAACTCATACTACTCCACTTCAGAAAGATAACCAACCCAATTAAAAAATGTGTAAATAACCTAAACAGACACTTCTCCAAGGAGTAAATACAGAGGGCCCAGAAACATATGAGAAGATGCTCAGCATCACTAGCCATCAGAGAGGTACGAATTTAAAGCCACAATGAGATGCCACTTCACACCAGTCAGAATGGCCATCATAACCAAATCAACAAATAATAAGTGCTGGTGAAGTTGTGGAGGAAAGGGAACCCTAGTGCACTATTGGTGGGAATGCAGACTGGTGCAGCCACTGTGGAAAACAGTATGGAATTTCCCCAGAAAACTAAAAATGGAACTGCCTTTTGATCCAGCAATTCCACTGCTGGGATTACCCTAAGAATTCTGAAAGATCAACTCAAAAGAACCTATGCACCCCAATGTTCATAACAGCACAATAGCCAGCTGTTTGAAGCACTCTAAGGGCCCATCAGTAAATGAGTGGATCAAAAAAACATTGTACATTTACAGAATGGAATACTACACAGCAGAAAGAAGAAGCCTACCATTGGTGACAGCATGAATGGATCTGGAGAGAATTATGCTAAGTGAAATAAGCCAGGTGGTGAAAGACAAATACCATGTGACCTCAGCTAATAGTGGAACATAATCAGCAAAAACAAAAAACAAAAAAAAAAAAAAACAAGTAAGCAAAATATAACCAGTGACATTGAAATAATAACAAACTAACAATAACCAGAGGGGATAGGGGTATAATGAGGGGAGAGGGGCGAAGGGTAGTCAAGGAACATGTATAAAGGACACATAGGTAAAGCCAATTGGAGGTAGGATTGAGGGTGGGAGGCAGAATGGCTTGGGTTGGGGGAGTGTTGGGGGCAAAACAGAGACAACTGTACTTGAACAACAAAAAATAATTAAATAAATAAAATTAAATAAATTCGAATGTCATAAAATAAGTACTACCTATTATAAAAACTAGTATTACAGATATTTTTATAAAGTTTATTTTTAGTGCAGTTTTAGAACAAAACTGAGAGGAAGCTACAGAAAGTTCTCATGTACCCCTTCTACTACGCATACAGCCTCCTCCATTACATAACACCCCCCTTAGAATGGTACATTTGTTACAATTCAGGAACCTATATTAACAAATGATAACCACCCAGAGTTTACTGTTTACATTAGCTTTCACTTGTGGTCTAAATTCTGTAAATTCTGACAAATGTATAATGACATGTATCCATCATTACAGTATCATACACTGTAATTTCATGGATCTAAAAATCCTCTGAGCTCCACATCTTCACCACCACCCCATTCCCTTAGCAACTCATGACTTTTTTTCTTGTCTCTATGGTTTTGTCTTTTCCAGAATGTCATAGTGTTGCAATCACACTTTCCAGAACAGCTTCTTTCACCTAGTCATATGCTTGTAACATTTCTCCATGTCTTGGCTTGATAGCTCATGTTTTTTCAGCACTGAATAATATTCCATTGTCTGGATGGACCACAGTTGATTTATCCATTCACCTACTGAAGTACATCTTGGATGCTTCCAAGTTTGGCAGTTATGAATAAAGCTGCTATAAATATCCATATGCAGGTTTCTATGTAGACATCACTTTTCAAGTCCTTTGGACAAACTCCAAGGAGCATGGTGGCTGGACAAAGAGAGTAAGAGTAAGAGTAAGAGTTTAGTTTTGGGAGTTTGCCAAACTCCCAAAGTGTCTGTTTCACTTGCATTACCAGAAGCTATGAGTAAGAGTTCCTCTTGTTTCACATCCTTACCAGCACTTGGTGGTGTTAATGTTTCAGATTTTGATCATTTTGGTAGATACGCAGTCTTATACAGTCTATTTTTTTTTATGGTAATCAACTCACATAAGTTATAGAATCAATCCTATGTTGGGAAGAAATTAATCCCAAAGCAGCTGTAGATTTCTTTCCAGTTCTGTATTTCTGTTGGAGCATTAGATTCAGACCCTTATTCTTACTCTCTAAATCCTCATTTTACTGTGTTTTTTTTTTAATTATGGAAAATCATAGGTGAATGGCAGTTTGCACTATACTAGTTTTAGAGGCAAAATTT
The DNA here is from genome assembly GCF_022682495.2 of Desmodus rotundus. Lineage (NCBI taxonomy): Eukaryota > Metazoa > Chordata > Mammalia > Chiroptera > Phyllostomidae > Desmodus > Desmodus rotundus. The sequence continues at coordinate 63,810,808 of NC_071394.1, forward strand.
TTCATAGAAATAAAGCAATTTTCTAAAAGTCACACAATAATCCTATTACAGAATGAGTATTTAGCTTAGAAATATAATGAGCTTTATTTTTTACTGCCCTTACACTGCCACTTGATATAAACAAATAACTAATTCGAACAAAAAGCAAGATTCAAATATACATTGTATAGTGTAGTAAGGCTTTTCCCTCTTCTTTTCCACTTTACTTTTTTAAATTGTAAAAATAATACAGACCCATGGTTTAAAAAAATAAAAATAAATGATACATAATTAAAAGTAACATTCCATTTGAAGCCCAAAACAATAACCCCGCCCTTAGAAGCAGCCAATCTTAAAACACAACTTATTTGTATAATTCAATTTTGCAGCTATAGCAGAGCTTTGAAAAAAAATTAGTTACAAAATATTTTTGCAAATATTTAGATGTAATTAGATCCATGCCCTTAAAGCAAACAAAAAATTTAATAAATCTACTTTGTTTACTGAATTACATTATTCCAACCCTCTTGCTAGCACTGAAAAATCTTCACAGTCTGACCTCAATTTGTGTCTTCAGCAGTTCTCCAAACTGTCCCTTTATATGTATGTACTGTAGTCATCAAACAGAATACTCTGTGCAGCTGCTCATGTTTTTTTTTTTTAAACGGTTGAAATCCTTTCTCTTAACTCACCATTCAAATGACTCCATATCCATAAAGCATACTGGATACCATAAGAATGGGGATGTTCTTCCTTATGAATACCCATAATGCCAATGTGTACACATTATATCTATGCATGGACATCTCTAACAAGGCATTACACACAATATATTTGTTTGTGATTTAGTTACATTTGTATTTATGGTTATATTTGCCCCTTGACAAATTCCAAACTCTCAGAGAGGCTCTATTATTATACATTTTCCACACTATATCATGTACTTAGAGTGGAGATGACACTCATCTTTGATGTACACAAGAAAGACTATTTTTTACTCCACGTCTTCCTTGGGGAACATATCTCAGCTAAAATAAAATAAAATACAATAACCTGCAAATTAGCAAATGGTGCCTACCTGTTATGCCTTTAAATGTTTCTAATGTAGTGCCCGGTTTGGCCTCTTTCCAGGGTAACTGGAACAGTGTAGAGGGGTGTTAAATACTTTGTGACATCAATTTGAAAGTATCATTTTTATCTTATCTTGGTTTATGAAAAGCTCTCTTGATTTAAAAAAAATAGTTTCTGTTTTTAGTACTCACTATTATTTATGTTTTGAAAATATCAAAAGATTGTATTTTAAAAATAAACTTAAAAATAAAAATGCATTTTCATAAATGTTCATATTTATGTGGCATATGGAGACTTTTAGAAACAGGTCACTAATTCACACATGCAAAGCAGATGGCATTTGGAAATTGTGTTACCTACCTCATTGATCTTTTATTTCCAATTATCCTTACTCTGGAAACTTTAAGTACTCATCTTTTTATCATCTTACTTTTTCAAACTTAAAATTAAACAGAGTTTTATATTTTCTCTTCCATCTGTCTGTAACCTTCATCTCTTTTTCACCACTATGAATGGAAGCAAACACAAGGCATTTCTTCAGAAACAGGTGTAGGAAACCATTGGGTTACCAGTTACTAGTTACTATCAAGTATTTTGTGGTGGAAAGATATTTAACTTTGAAGATATACAAATGGACCACTCCATTACTTACTAGCTATGTGCTTTCTAAAAAGTTTTGAACTTCTTTGAGCTTCCATCAGCTTACTTCAGTTAATAAGATTATCAATAGCAACAAAACAATAAAACTTTATTGAACTCATTATTCTTTTGATTTTATTTCAGTTTTAGACATCATGTTAGTTACTATTGGACCATTGAGACCCCAGTCTCTTTTCTATGAATAAAAGCAAGGCAGTGAAGAACTGGTTATATATGAAATATAAAATAGTCATAGTCCAAAATATTCAAACCAAGTCATACTATCACTAGTGTTCAGTTTTGGATCAGATGACTGTGCTTGGAATGCTGTTGATACCTTCAAAAGGAAGTTTGACAGGATTGACAGGATTTTGTCCTTTCCAGTGTTGATTGTTGATTTAATAACAAGCAACTCATACCCATGACTTTATTGGCACAATTATCTAACCAAGCAAATGAAGCTACTGAGTATATGTCTAATCCTTGTCAAGACATAACTATCATTCTCAGAACAAACCCTCCTGATGAAGCAAACATTACATTATCTATATCCATGGAAAACATGAGTATATTCTTATATATAAATATCTATAAATACATATCTAAATATATATGCAATACATATAATTAAATAAACATATGTATATATTTATATAAATAAAATACACACATACCCAGACCTAACCTAGACTTCCAAGAACACATCACAACTATATGTAAAGTAAAATAATTGCAGTTTTATTTTAAAACTTTCCTTGTTTTTAAGTATTTATTATAAGCAGTAAGTGTAGTATTAGGACAGTGATGATATTTTTCCCATGGTATTGTGGTCTTGAAATCTAAAATGAAAGAAGGAAGGAAGGATAGGAAGGAAGGAAAAGAAGGAAGTAAAGAGGGAGGGAAGAAAAGAAGGGAAGAATGAAGGGAAATGTTCTTCTTATTCCCATTAGAATTCTCAAAAAAGCTAAACACATTAAAAAAAACTGATCAAAAACCCATTGTGCCTTTGTAGTAGCTGTTTGAGTGCTCAATATTCTAAGTCAAATCTCTAGGAAACAAATGGGTCATAATTCCACTTTGATTCATGATCTAAGATGGGACCTCTTAACCTCCATTAGAACCTCCATCCAGGTCTTGGGATCCTACTGCATTGTGGTGATAGATAGAGAACTGGTAGATGCTACAGCATGATACAGAAACTTTCTCCTGTGATTACTACTCAAAAACATGTATGTGAAGGCAGGGCAAGACAGAGGGAACAGACTGGCTCATATAAGGCCTGAGTCCACTTACTCACTTAGGTCCACAAAACAGGGAGTACAGGTTTGTACTTTTCACAACATGGTGGTTACTAATAACAGTGGTTATCAGATGGCTCAAAATCAATTCACCAATTTACTCCCTCTGGATTTCTACATACATATAGAATAGAAAGAGTGGAATTTGGGTCAGGGAGTTAACTTTCTGCCCTTTCATAATAGAGCAAACACTAATGTTGCATACATAGGGATAGCATTGTACAGATTAGTAACAGTGTTTTCTTCATCCAAATCATACACAAAATTTCAGAAATGCAAATAAATGACATTTTAAAATAATAGCTTTATTTAGATATGATACACACATCATAAAATTTTGCCTGTTCAAATTTGTATAAAATAGTAATTATTAGTATATTTACATACTTGTGCAACCATCACCCTCATTTCCTTTGGAACATTTTATCGTGAATGATTTTTAGATTTACTTTTATTTTTGACTAGTAAAGAAATCTTCCCATGCCTTTTTACTGGAAGCCAACATAACTTTGTCATAATTATTAATCAACAGGCACATGATTTTTACATGTTCTGTGGGAGCTAGTATCATATAATACAGACAAATTTATAAATTAGAGATTCATGAAAGAGTTTCGTGCTCCAAAGAAATAACCTCTTGAGTTTGCAACTTCTGGACTGAGTATCATCACCCTAGCATATTTTTTTCTGTTACATGATTAGCTCTTAGAAATCTACTTTATCAAGCAATATCAAGTCCTTTTCATATTCAGTGTAATTTTCTGTGATTGGTGGCATAATATCCATTATTTGTAATTCTATTAAATACTTTAACTAAAAGCCTCATTGCAGCTACTAATGGCTTTCCTTTTAGGACTTGTTATCTTGTTATCACACCTCAACTGAAGCACTCAGTGTCTGATAGCAAGATGCTCATCAAATGCTCCTGGTGTTCACTGTGCCCATTAAAGAACCTGTGCACCCCGATGTTCATAGCAGCACAATTTACAATAGCCAAGTACTGGAAGCAACCTAAGTGCCCATCAGCAAATGAGTGGATCCAAAAACTATGGTATATTTACACAATGGAATTCTACACAGCAGAGAGAAAGAAGGAGCTTATACCCTTTGCAACAGCATGGATGAAACTGGAGAGCATTATGCTAAGTGAAATAAGCCAGGCGGTGAGGGACAAATACCATATGATCTCACCTTTAACTGGAACATAATCAATAGAAGAAAAAAGCAAACAAAATATAACCAGAGACATTGAAGTTAAGAACAATCTAACAATAGCCGGGGGGGGGGGGGGCAGTGGGAAGAGGGTATTACAGGAACTACTATAAAGGACACATGGACAAAATCAAGGGGGAGGGTGGAGGTGGGGGAGGGAGGTGGGTTCAGCTGGGGTGGGTGGAAGGATGGGGAGAAAAGGCATACAACTGTAACTGAATAACAATAAAATTTTTTTTAAAAAGTTCTTCTAACATCTAGTGAGGAAAGTACAAGATGCTGCAATTGCTGTCCATTAGAGTTTCATCATTAAAGCTGCCATAGAACTCTATAAATTTTATCACATCCAATGAAATTTCCTTTTTCTAATATAGGTTCCCCCCATTGTCTGAAACTAGAGTGTTCCTATAAAACTTTTTGAAAGCCAAAATGGTATAAACTGAAAAAGCCATTATGTACCATTAATTTACATAAAACAATTTTTGAGCATTCTGATATCCCAAATTCAATGTACATACATGTCTTCTTGTCATTTACCCCAAACAAAATGGTTGATTATATCCAGTTCTACACTAACCTTAACAGTTATCAGTCTCTTAGGATTTTTTACTCACTGCAAAACAAACTCTAAATACTATTTTCATGTTTGCTTTTTTTTTTTTTTCATGAAAGCTAAAATCCTTGTAGGATTTCTTTTGGTTAGTGAATATAGGTACTAATGTAGGACTTCCATAAAAGCAGGATGGGATGGTGTAAACTTTAAAAAACTGAGAAAATCCATATATTATGTTAAGAGGAATAGTGGTGATGACATGATTTCAACAGGATGTTACGTGTAATCAAAGATATGAAAGAAAACCATAGCCAAAACACTAAGAAAGTTGAATTACAATAGTTCTTGAGAGGATAGAAAAACCTTATATAATTCCAGAAGAACAAGGTCAAAATGTATCTACCATGATAATTATATCCATAGTTTTTTTTTTTTCTCTTACCTATCTATGATTAGTGAACTACTATTTATTCAGGGGATAAAGAACTTTTTGCTTTTTTTTTTTTGCAACCCTGTCTGATAATCCTACTCTCATCTTGCTCCTTGAAATCTACTAGGTGTGATCATTCTCACCTGTAATACAAGCTATTGATGTGTTTTGCTTCAGAAGATTATTTTATTTTTTTAAATATATTTTATTGATCATGCTATTACAGTTGTCCCATTTTTCCCCACTGTATTCCCCTCTGCCATGCCCCCCTCCCACCCACATTCCTACCCCCTTAGTTCATGTCCATGGGTTGTACCTATAAGTACTTTGGCTTCTACATTTTTTATATTATTCTTAACCTTGTCCTATCTATTTTGTACCTACCATTTACGCTACTTATTCCCTGTAAATTTTCCCCCATTTGCCCCCCCTCCCCACTGATAAACATCCATGTGATCTCCATTTCTGTGGTTCTGTTCCCATTCTAGTGGTTTGCTTAGTTTGTTTTTGTTTTTGTTTTTAGGTTCAGTTGTTAATAGTTGTGAGTTTGATGTCATTTTACTGTTCATATTTTTTTATCTTTTTCTTTTTCTTAGATAAGTCTCTTTAACACTTCATACAATAAGGGCTTGGTGATGATGAACTCCTTTAAGTTGATCTTATCTGGGAAGCACTTTATCTGCCCTTCCATTCTAAATGATAGCTTTGCTGGATACAGTAATCTTGGATGTAGGTGCTTGCCTTTCATGACTTTAAATACTTCTTTCCAACCCCTTTTTGCCTGCAAGGTTTCTTTTGAGAAATCAGCTGATAGTTTTATGGGAACTACTTTGTAGGTAAGTGTCTCCTTATCTCCTTCTCTTCCTTCTCTTTAATCTTGGGTAATGTAATTATGATGTGCCTTGGTGTGTGCTTCCTTGGGTCCAACTTCTTAGGGACTCTCTGAGCTTCCTGGACTTCTTTGAAGTCCATTTCCTTTGCCAGATTGGGGAAGTTCATCTTCATTATGTTTTCAAATAAGTTTTCATTTCTTGCTCTTCCTCCTCTCTTTCTCGCACCCCTATGATTCAGATATTGGAACTTTTAAAGTTGTCCCGTAGGTTCTTAAACCTATCCTCATTCCTTTGATTTTTTTAAAATAAATTACTTTATTATTGTTCAATTACAGTTGTCTGCATTTTCTCCCCACCACTCCCCCATTACCCCAGCCAAACCCACCTCCCTCCCTTGCTTCCACCCTCCTCCTTGGTTTTCTCCATGTGTCCTTTATAGTAGTTCCTGAAAACCTTTCTCCCCGATGTCTTGTTTACCTTCATTCTGTTCTGATTGAATGTTTATTTCCTCCTTCTGGTCCAAACTGTTGATTTGAGTCCCATTTTCATTCCCATCACTGTTGGTTCCCTGTATTTCACTTTTTCTTTATTTCATTTTTCCTAGTCTTCACTTTTTCCTCTATTTTGCAACCATACTCAACAATTCCTATAGGCATCTTGATTACCAGTGTTTTGAACTCTGCATCTGATAGTTTGGCTATCTCTTCAATGTTTAGTTGTATTTTTTCTGGAGCTTTGATCTGTTCCTTCATTTGTGACATTTTTTTTTGTCTTGGCACACCCGTTATGTAGTAAGGGATGGATCCTTAGGTATTGGACACTGTGGAGCTACCCACATCACAGATTTGTGGAGCTGTGTGTGGGGGAGGGTTCCAAGAGGGAACAATGCCAGTTGCTGGACTCTGGGATGGCTTTAAGTTGCTTCCTCCACTACCCACAAGTAAATAGGGTCCTTCTGGTGCTGGTTCCCGGGTGGATGGTTTTCTGTATGTACTAGGACCCTGTGGGTCACTCCAACAAACTCTCCTGTGAGGCTTTGGAGTATCTCCAGCAGCTGCAACACCCACAGTTTTTTTCAGAGGTTTTGAGACTTTATTTCCCAATGCTGGGACCCTGGGTTGTATAGTCTGTCTCACTCCCCAGTTTTTCTTTCTGGTTTATCCTCATGCAGATGTGGGACTGCCCGCTCAACCAGCCGCTGCCTCACCCAGTCCACCAGCCGCTGCCTCACCCACCCCAGTCTTCCAGTGGCTGCCTTGTTGAGAGTCCTCTCTGAACCAGCTGCCCTTCTCTGCCCCTCCTACTGATCTGGATGAATTTTTCTTTAACTTCTTGGTGGAATTCCATACAGTTTAATTTTCTGTCAGTTCTGGTTGCTTTTTGTTTTTAAATTTGTTGTTGTCCTTCTTTTGGTTATGTGAGGAGGCACAGTGTATCTATCTATTCCTCCATCTTGGCTGGAAGTCTCCTGATGTTTTTCTTTTTTATGCAAACTAGCAAATACATGCTTTTTAAGGCAAAACTGATTTAGTATGTTTTGTGTGAATGGTCTTGTGAGTAAAAGGTAGAATGACACTGTAAAGGATATGTGATTAGCTTCCTTCAGTAGCTTACATTGTTGTGGATAAGCTTAAAATAATTTTTGGATATCTTCTTCAAATTAAATGTCCCTCCTTGTAATCAATAGAATTCTAGTTTAGGGAAAATAGGAGTAACAATAAGATAGTAAATTGTGAAGTTTACTAGGAAATTTTAAATGGAATGGTCATCACTATCAAGTACTTAAACATATCCATCACCTCACATAGTTACCATCCTCCTACCCTTGAGAAGCTTATCTAATCCTCTTGCCAAATTTCAAGTAAACAGCACTATATTGTTAACTATAGTCACTATGCTGCTCTTTAGATCCTCAGAACTTACTCATTACATTGCTGAAACTTTGTAGCTTTTAGAAACAACTATCTCCCAATTTCCCTCTCCTTGCAGCCTCTGGCAGTCACTCTTCTACTCTCTGCTTCTATGAGCTTGACTATTAAAGATTCCACATATAAGTGAAAATCACAATGTATTCATATATCAAAACATCAAGTTGAATACCTTAAATATATACAGTTTTTTAAAATATATGCAGTTTTTAATCTGTCAGTTATACCTCAGTAAAGATAAAAGAAACTAGAAAAAATAGAAGGTATTGAAAATCATTAATAAGATCAGCAAATTATTTATTTAAATTTTGTTTAGTCATATTAACACCAGTGAAGCAGTTGTGTATTTTAAGCATTGGACACAAGTGGTAGAAACCTGCTGTGGAGCTTACACCTGGTGTGTGATTTAGGGAGCTTCCCAACAGGCAAAGCCAATCCAGAAGAAAGTGTGGTGTTTCCTCACATTTCCCAGGAAAAGATCTAACCTTGGACTTTAATGACTGATCATAAAATCCACTGGCATTTCTTAAGAAACAACAAGTTCTGTTGACTTGAGGATAGTGTAAATAAAATGGTTTTAAATAATCTTGTTTCTCCTACACCCAGGATATTCTGAAGCAATACACATACATCACTGTCTATGTAACACATAAGACAACTTTCTATTAACCTGAAATATGATAACTTAAAAAACCTAATTTTCAAAATGTTGTAAATGGTTGCCTTTTAGTGTCTTATAGAGCTACAGTGTTTATTTTATAATCTTTCCCTTGACTTTTACTCATAACCTCTGGTAAATTTTACTGATAATCAAGGCTGAATAACTTATGTATAATCAGTATGTAATCAAATCTGATGAAAAAAAAATTTATGCCTGCTCATTTCATTCCTCTGAATATATATATTTTTTTCAACAAACTATGTATGTATCTTCAACTACATATATAGTTGAATATGTATACATATTCATATGAATATGTATATTCAACTATATACATTCAACTACATATATATTAAACTATATATATTCAACTATATATATGTATATATTCAATAAACTGTAAGCACTGTTATTTAATATCTTATCCTGTAGCATTGGAAATAAAATAATTCTTTTAAAATTGATGTCCTGGCATGAACAGGAATATTCAAAATTAATGCGGTATTAATGAAGGCAACTAAAATTGAGGTCTTTATCTTCTACTTTTTTCTCCTTGTCTCCAATCTAATACTGATTTGAGTGTTAATACAGATATTTGTAGGAAAAGCTATATTTTAAAAAGTCACTTCTAAATACTTGGTATTCAAAATGCTACTAAGTGAAAATTAATTGCTTTTCATAAAAAAGGGCATTTTATAACATTGTATAATCATATTAAAATAATGACTAGCTTCACTAATGGAAATTAAATGTGATGGTTGGTGTTCCAGCACTATGGCCAGGGAGCTAGGTTTGCATGTAAAAGTGCCATTTCTGTCCCCACTGAACAGGTTTTGAGTCTTAAAATAATTAGTTCTGTCAAAAAATTAATTTTGTTGACAACACTAAATTGAGAATATGCAACTACCTCACGTATATTATAATTATTTGGAATGACATGATGATATCAAATAATAATCTTCAATTCTGGCTGTCAAATTTGATCAGATCATTCTTTTCAGTGCTTCTGAGATTCACATGAATAACCTTGAAGGTAACATATGAGTCATCATATATAATACCATTTATATATGGATATTTACTGTGGTTACTGAATGTGGTGTTGCACATCTATGTGTGTAGGAAGTGTTAGTTTTTATAAAACACTGCACTTCACCAGAAGGTAAGTAGAAAGCCAATATTCAAATTTTGTATACTATTTTATGAAGTTCTTTAAAGTGGTCCAGTTATGCAAACTGCTGTGTTTCTCTTGTTCTCCAAAGTTAGATAATATTTTTAAAATAAATACTGTTTGCCCTTCAAATGCCATTACACATCCAATTAACTTTCCTCATGGATGTTTTAGAACACTAGAAATAATGAATCATGTGTTAACATACACACACTAGCATAAAATTTATTTATTACCCAACTAAATTCTTTATAATTGGTGAAACTTTGGTGATATTTTAATTAAAGTACTTCCATTTAAGTTTATTCTATAATTCCATTGTCAATGCAGTAAAACATAAACATAATAATAGTTTTCAGAATGATCATTGCCTGCAAACTACATGAAGACCAATATACAAACTAAAAAAATCACTAGAATAAATATGAATGTTCAGGAAAGTTAGATCATGTTGATCTATGCCATTTCCCCCCTTCTCTCTCTCTCTCTCTCTCTCTCTCTCTCTCTCATAAAATCTAAAATGTTAGAGGATAGCTCACAGTTGTCATTAAAAAATCCTTATGTGGTTCTTTTATTTTTTTATTTTTTATTTTTATTGTTGTTCAAGTACAGTCTTCTGCCTTTTCCCCCTACCCCAGCCCAACTCCCCAGCCCTTCCCACCTCCCTCCCATGTCCGCCCCCCGTTATTGTCCATGTGTCCTTTATATTATGTGGTTCCTTAGTGCAGCCAGGATTTGCATCTGTTCATCTTATATTTAAAAATTATATTATAATTTTACTCAAGAATTTTTAAAATGTTTTAACCAAATGAAAATCTAGCAGCCATGTTTTTTGACAGCAAGATTGACTATTGTAAAGATGTAGATTTTTTTCAAATTAATTTTGGTTTTATAGCAATCTAATCAAAAGAGCAATTTTTTTCAACAATTTGGGAAATGACAAGTGATCTGAGAGTTCTTATCTGAGAATAGTTACATTTCTGTGTATTGTTGGAAAAGAAATACAATGAAAAGAGCAGCACTGTTAGATATTCACACATGTACACTTCTGTAACTAGCATAATCTTGATGTCTATGAGACTATGTAGGATGGTTGTGCACCATTAGATAAAAAATGATTGTTCAGTAAATGCTCTTTTAAGATTAAACTGTTAATGTTCAACTTTTAATAACATTTAATGCTTTTAAATGGAATGGGGAAATTGATACCCCTACAGGTTTTGGTGGAAAAAGAAAAACAATCTAAAATTGCATGTCATTGGAAATAGTTTTAAAGTGGTAACCGCAAAAATAAAAGAAATAAAAAGCCTTAAGGAGAATTTGTTAGTTTTAATAATTGTTATTAGGATAAAATAAATAAGGTTCATAAAAATGTTGGTAGAATCCATTGTGCATGGGGCACTAAATATATGGTGGCTATTTTTATTTACACATGTACTGTCACTTTACTTATGTGTAACTATCATTATGTGTAAAAGTTTGGTTTTCTATTTTGTGTATCTTATTTGGATTTGTGAGCATATTATGATCAGAATTCCATTATTACTATTTTAGTGGTAGCAGTGACAAATTTAGCACTGATAAACTTGATCATGACATTAGAATGGTACAATTCCCTGATCTTCTGTACTGTTTCCATGTACTGTCGACCATGACTTTTCCTTTATGATCAACTGTTCCAACTACATTACTATACTGTCACTAATATTTTAAGTGTTTACTATGTTCCCAGGTATAATAATTGCCTTTGTCTCCATTCAAGCTTTATGAAAAGAGTGGTATCATTATACGATTTTACAGGTAGAAAAAATGAAGATAAGGACAGCTAAATAACTTTCTCAAAGACACACAGCTAATAGGAAATGCTATTTGTACTAAGGCTGCCTGATTCCAGATTGTACACATTAAATATTCTGTTATTGCTTCCATATCTCTAGCTTAAACAGAATATTGGATTTTTCATATTCTAACCCTGTCATTAATTATAACAAAACTTACAAATCAAGTTACTGTTTTCTAAAACACTAATAATCAAGCTGCTTTGTGAAGTATTAGGTTATTAGATATTGGGGGGGGAATTGTTTAAGTACAGTTTTTTCCCTCTTTACACTACAATGCCCTCTGCCCTACCCATCCTGGCCTCCCACCCTGAAACCTACCCCCTTTAGTTTTGTCCATGTGTCCTTTGTACATGTTCCTTTATGGCCATTCCCCTATGATCCCCTATTATCCTTCTCCAGTCTCCTCACTGGTCACTGTCAGTTTGTTCTTTATTTTAACGTCTCTGGTTATACTTAGCTTGCTTGTTTGTTTTGTTGATTAGGTTCCACTTATAGGGGAGATCATATGGTCATGATATAGTGAATGGTAGGAGCTCCTTCTTTCTTTCTGCTGCATACTATTCCATTGTGTAAATGTACCACAGTTTTTTTGACCTACTCATTTACTAATGGGCACTTAGGTTGCTTCCAGCACTTGGCTAATGTAGACTGTGCTGCTATGAACATTGAGGTACATAGGTCTTTTATTGGTGTTTCAAGATCTATAGGGTATAATTCCAAAAGTGGTATTGCTGGGTCAAAAGGCAGTTGTATTTTTAGTTTTCTGAGGAAATTCCATACTGTTTTTCACAGTAGCTGCATCAGTCTGCGTTCCCACCAACAGTGCACTAGGGTTCCCTTTTCTCCACAACCTCGCCAGCACTTGTTTGATGATTTGTTTACGATGACCCTTCTCACCAGTGTGAAGTGGTATCTCATAGTGGTTTTAATTTTTCTCTCTGATGGCTAGTGATGCTGAGCATCTCTTCATATGTCTCTGGGCCCTCTGTATGTCCTCCTTGGAAAGGTGACCATTGAAGTCCTTTGACCATTTTTTAGTTGGATTTTTTGTCTTACTGGAGTGGAGTTGTGTGACTTCTTTATATATTTTGGAGATCAAACCATTATCCGAGGTATCATTCACAAATATGTTTACCCTTACAGTTGGTTGTCTTTTCATTTTAATAATGTTTTCTTTAGCCATAGAGAAGGTTTTTATTTTCATGAGATCCCATTTGTTTATTCTTTTCCTCATGTCCCTTGCTCTTGGGAACATATTGGTGAAAATATTGCTGCATGAGATCTCTGAGGTTTTCCTGCTTATGTTCTCCTCTAGGACTTTTATGTTGTCACCACTTATATTTAAGTCTTTTTATCCACCTTGAATTTATTTTTGTGCATGGTGTAAGTTTGTGATAGAGTTTCATTTTCTTTGCATGTGGGTGCCAAATATCCCAACATCATTTGTTAAAGAGTCTATTTTTCTCAGTTTTATGCTTCTGCCCTGTTGAATATTAATTAACCATAGAGACTTTGGTTTATTTCTGGGCTCTCCATTCTGTCCCATTGATCTATATGTCTGTTCTCGTGCCAGTACCATAGTGTTTTGACTACACTGGCCTTGTAAAATATTTTGATATCAGGTATTGTAATCCTTCCTACTTTGTTCTTCTTCCTGAAAATAGCCATGTCTACTCAGGGTCATTCATGGTTCCATATAAATTTCTGAAATATTGTTCTATACTGCAAAATATGTCATTGGATTTTAATAGGGATTGCCTTGAATCTATAAATTGCTTTGGGCAGTATGGGCATTTTGATGTTGTTGATTCTTCCAGCAAATGGGATTTTTTTTTTCTGATTTCTGATCCTGATCTTTCATTGTTGGTGTATAAAAATTCTTTCGATTACTTAATATTGATTTCAAACCCTGTTATTTTGACAAATTTACTTATTAGGTTGAGTAGTTTTTTGGTGGAGCCTATAGTGTTTTCTATGTACACTGTCACATCATCTGCAAACAATGACACTGTTGCTTCTTCCTTTCCAATTTAGATGCAATTTATTTCTTTTCATGTCTTATTGCTGTGGCTAGGACTTCCAATACTGTATTGAATAGAAATGTTGAAAGTGGACAACCTTCCCTTGTTCCTGATCTTAGTGGGAAAACTTTTAGTTTTTGCCCATTGTGTGTGATGTTGACTGGATATTTATAGAGATGGCCTTATTATGTTGTTATGCTCCCTCTATTCCCCATTTGTTGAGCGTTTTTATTGTAAATGGGTGCTTTACTTTATCAAATGCTTTTTCTGCATCTATTGATATGATCATGTGATTTTTGTCTTTCCTTTTTTTATGAGATACATTATGTATCAGCTGTGATTGGTCTGGTCAGGCTTTCTGCTTCTTCTTCATTCAGTTTTGGGAGATAAGATTTTTTTAAGAAATTTGTCCATTTACCCTAATTTTCAAATGTCTTGGCATATAGATTTTTGTAGTAATTTCTTACATTCCTTTGTATTTCTGTGGTATCAGTTGTAGTCTCTCCTCTTCCATTTTTGGTTCCATTTATTTGGGTTCTCTTTCTCTTTTCTTCATGAATCTGCTTAAACACTTGTCCATTTTGTTTATCTTTTCAAAGAACCAGCTCCTGGACTTATTGATCCTTAGTATTGTGCTTTTAGTCTCTATGTCATTTTATTCTGCTCTGATCTTGGTTCTTTCTTTCCTTCCACTCACTGTGGACTTTGTTGTTGTTCCTCCACATCTTGTGGATGTAGGGTTAGGTTGTTTATTTGAAGTGTTTCTATCTTTTTTAAGTATGCCTGTATCACTATCAACTTGCCTCTCCAGACTGCCTTCACTGTGTTTTGTAAGTTTTGGTCTGTTGTGAGTTCATCTTCATTTGTTTCCAGAAACTTGTTGATTTCTTTCTTGATCTCATTCTTTACCCATTCATTGTTTAATAGCATGGTATTCAATCTCTGTGTAGTTGATTTGGTTTCCGGAGTTGGTTTCTAGTTTCAAGCACTTGTGGTCTGTGAAAATGCTTGATATGCTTTCAATTTTCTTGAATTTGTTCAGGTAGGTTTTGTGTCCTATTATGTGATTTATTTTGAATATGTTCTGTGTACATTTCAAAAAAATGTGTACTTTGCTTGTTTAGGATGAAAATTTATATATATATTAGTTAAGTCCATTTGATCTAGGGCATTATTGAATGCTGCAATATCCTCGTTTATATTTTGTTTGGAAGATCTATTTTTGACAGTGGGTTCTTAAAATCCCCTACCATAATTTTGTTGCTGTCAATATGTCTCTTGAAGTCTTCCAAGATTTTCATTATATATTTGGATGCTCCTATGTTGGGTGCATATATGTTTACAGTGTTTATGTCTTGATAGATTTTTTCCTAGAGTATTATGAAGTGTCATTCAGTGTCTCTTTCTATGGCTTTTGTTTTGAAGTCTATTTTGTATGATATAAATATTGCTACTCCAGCTTTGTTTTGTGTCCATTTGCTTGGAATATTTTTTTCCAACCCTTCTCTTTCAGTCTTTGTAGGTCTCTTTTTCTGAGGTGGGTCTCTTGCAGGCAGCATATGTGTGGGTCATGTTTTCTTATCTATTCAGATACCCTATTTCTTTTGATTGGAGCATTGGAACATTTAATCCATTAAAATTTATGATATTATCAATAGGTACTTAATCATGTCCCCTCTTTGTACTTGTGTTCCTCTCTCTCACACTCTTTTCCTTCCTCTTCTTATACCAGTCCCTTTAGCATATCCTGCAGTGGTGGTTTGGTGAAGTTGTGTTTTTTCAGCCTTCTTTTGTCTGGGAAACTCCTTATTTTGCCTTCTATTTTAACTGAGATCCTTGCTTGGTAGAGTAGGCTTGGTTGCAGACCTTTGCCTTTCATCACTTGGAATATTTCTTCTTATTCTTTCCTGGCCTGAAGTGGGTCTGTTGAGAAATCTACTGCTAGCCTTATCAGAGCTCCATTGCATGTTACTTCTTGTTGCCCCCTTGCTGCTTTTGAGATTCTGTTTTTGTCCTTAAAACTTGGAATTTTAACTTGATTGGGACCTTCTGTGCTTCCTGAACATGTGTGGTTTTTTCCCCTCTCCAAGGTCAGAAAGTTTTCTGTCATTATTTTGTGAAATAGGATTTCAATCCATTGCTCCTTTTCTTCTCCTTCTGGTATTCCTATGAATCGAATGTTGTTGTGTTTCATGTTGTCTTGGAGTTCCCTTAAGCTAACTTCATGATTTTGAGTCTCTTTTTGTGTAGTTGCTCTTCCCAGGTGTTTCTTTCCACCTTGTCTTCCAGCTCACTAATTCAGTACCCTGGTTTATTCACCCTGATTGTAATTCTTTCTAGTGTATATTTAATTTCAGAAATTGTATTCTTCATTTCTTCCTGGTTGTGGGGAAGTTTCTATTTCCTTTTTCATACTGTTGTAGTTTCTACTCCAGTTCCTTTAGTTTTCTGTGAGTTCCTTGAGCATCCTTATCACCATTGTTTTGAATTCTATAACTGATAGTTTGCTTGCCTCCATTTCACTTAGTTCTTTTACTGGGGAGTCTTCCATTCCTTTTGATTGCAGGTTCGTTTTTTATCTCCCCATTTTAGGTGTCCCTTTTTGTTTGTTTCTGTGCTTCCTGATGTTTTGTTTTGCTAGCTACCTTTGTAGGGTGAACTTCTATGGCAGGAGTTCTGAGGGATTCAGTGGTGTGGTCCCTTTGATCTCCTTGTCTGGATGTTCTAGGTTTGCCCTTTCTTCTGTTTGTGTGGGCTCTCTCATTGTACCCAGTTTTTACCTGTTTTGGTTCTTTTGTTGGTGGGTTCTCTCCTCCAGCAGGTTTACTGGTGTTCACATGGTCCACTTTGTCTTGTATGTGATCAGTGTCAGGGTGAAAACAAAATCAATTAAGACAGCGGGAGAGTGTTCTATGGGATTTAAAATACCAACAAGTAGACAACAGATAGGAGATCCTTTGGGGAATTATAGCGATAACTGTGATATTTCACCCAGCTAGCCACTTTTTATAAAAGCTGAAAAAGAGATAAGGCTCTTATTAGAAGGAAGAAGGAATGTGAGATGAATCCAGAAAACAGAATGCTTGTGTGAGGTTAGATGGTGAGGTATCCTGAGAGTAAAGGATAGAAACTAGGTATTGTAGGAGAGAATAGAGTTAACCACAATAGCAATAAAGTTCAGGAAGATATGAAATGGACCAAGGCCAGGGAGGGGTGCTGTGTAGTATTTACAGTAGTATGGAACAACAATTATTTATAATAATACTGGAACAATAATAATATGCTAAGACATATATGATCTGAATAAAAAGAATAGAAAATAAAAGACCAAGAGTAGTGTGTTTTGGGAATATGAGTGAAGTGAAAGAAGAAAAACTGAAATGCAGTATGAAAGAGAGAACAAGGAAAACCAGACAAACAATGAAATTAAACAAAGCAATAAAACAAAGAAAACTAAACAGAAGGAAGAAAATAAAAAATAATAATCAAATACAAGAAATAAAATTATCAAAAATAAATAATAAAATACAAGTTCTATAGGATAGCAAAGTGAAATTTGTCTCAGTTTCTCACTTGTTGGCTTTTGCCTTGTCATCCCTCTCTGGGTCTGTTTTTGGTCCTTTAGCAGCTCCAGGTCTTACTGTCTCACACCTGGGGAAAAAAAGCTTCCTACTGGTTTTAAACCTGTAAGCAAATCTGCTGGTCTTCCTGGATGCTGCAGGCAGAGCAGGTCTGGGTTTCACTTTTTCCTTTCCTGTGGTTTTGAGAGGATGGGGGCTAGGTCTAGGCTACAGTATTTACAGATACCCAGCCTCCAGCCCAGGGCTTTAGAGTACTACTGGGCCCACTGTCCATTGGTGCCAGGCCAGAGCCTTTAATTTACCACGTTGTACCACCCCTAAGGTGCCCTGGTTGGGAGCAACTCATATCCCTCTTCCTCCCTCTTTGCTGGCCTGGGTGCTGCACACTCTCAAAGTCCCTTCAGGGCAGTTTAGTTCCCCTATTAAATTAAGTCTCTCTGTAGACTGCTACCCCTCTGAGCCCCTGCTGCCCCACTTTAATAAGTCTGTAAAGCTCCCTGATTTGGAACAAATCACGCCCCTCCTTCTCCCTCTTGGCTGGCCCAGCCACTGCGAGAGTTCCTTAAACAGCAGCTCAGAGCCCTTTTTCGAGTAAATTCCTCTTGTTTGTGCATGCCATTCTTAACAAGGGCCTGACACAGCTCAACTCTCTGACCAGTCAGAAGACTATCTGTGCCAGTGTCCATCACGGCCCAACTCTCCTCGCTTCTCCAGGTGTTACCCAGCTCCCCAATTTCTCTGGTAAGGTCCTAACTAGTAACCACAGTCCTGGCCGGGGAACACCATCTCTGTGTGTCTCCCACTGCATCTGCTTTTCCCCCAGCAACTTCAAGCATCCAGGTCTCTCCTCATGTGGGGCTGCCTTCCCTGCTCTGGTTGGGGGAGGAAGCTGAAAAGTTACAATTTATCTGTCTGTCCTCCAAAGCTCCTGTGGCAGCCATTGACCCTAGCACCAGGCACCACACCAGAGACTGGGGACCACGGCAGCCTTGGTCCCTGTGCAGGTCCCAGGGACCTTACCATCCCAATGCAATCTCCTTACCATCTGTTTTTCAATATCCTCTACAATTTTGGCTCCCAAACTTCATATAAGCTGGGATTCCGTTGGTTGTTCACTCTGTTCTTCAGAAGATGGGTTCATGTCCTAGTTGGGTGCATGAGCAAGTGGGTTTAGCTCCCACCTACCTCACTGCCATCTTCAGTCTCCTAAGGTTATTAGATTTTTTAGGTTTGGAAATATATTTACTTATACTAAACATATGACTTAGTGAAACTTATTTATACTATATGATTTTTATTGTGAAAAGGAAGTTAAGTATTTAGTTTTTCTAAATATCATTAGAAATAAAAATGGTTTGGAAATTTAAGTAAAACAATATATTATGTTAGGTGATAGTAGACTAACAACTAGTAACATTGTATTTTAGCTGAAAATGTGGTTCAAATTATTCTGCAGGTAAAAAATTAATCTACATGTATAGTATACCAATACTGTGTGACTTTTAAGTAGTTTAGATGAGCTAGAATACAGGTAAAATTTTGCCTAGTGGTAATATCATTTTTAGATTGAATACTGTCAGCCTAAATCAATCTGTTCTTTAAATTTTCATGATGCCCAGCATTTTTCTCTCTTCTGAAGGTAACAATGATAATGTAAGTTTCTATGCCTAAAACTAGTCACAAGGCAGTGCTCAATTTAACCAAAAATTGTATATACATATGTAACCAAGGGAAAGCTTTCATCTAGTTGGTATTTATCTAGAAGCCAGTGTACTTGACAAAAGTGTCTAGAACATGCTATAGAACTAGTTTTTAATTTTTTTTAATTGACCAGGTAAAGTAATAATGGTGGTTTGCATTGTTCCCCTTTTTTCTACTTCCCCTGCCCTATCCTTTATGAAGGAAAAACAAAAATGTTCTACAATTACAAGGAAACTATCCTCAAATCCTATTTATCCATCAGATCTAGAAATAGAATTATTTACATGTAATATTCTGCTTTGATTGATCTTTGACTACAGGTGCACATAAATAAAGAATAATTCTATGTTCAGGAGGCACAGATACCATTGGTCCATGCATGGCTCATGTTATTTTGATTAATTATTTAATTATCAGGTACAGGATGTAATTATGGATTTTCCAAGTGTGCAATTCTCTAGTGAGGCAATGTGAAGAAATTGTGGCTGTGTGGGACAGACTCATAAGCTTTCAGTCAGAAATGCAGGCTGTACCATCTGGTTAGGACATTGCGATTAGGGGGAAATAAAAAGGTCTACTTAAGTACACAGTATATTAATTTGCCATCAAAGATGGATTGTCAAGTCTCATTAACCACAGAGGGTTTTTGTTTGCCCCTTAGTTGCTCTGTGACACAGGAGATAAGGTCAAGTGATTCCACAGCTAACAGAGGTTTATTGTTCCCCCTAATAGCAAGGCAGGTGTTTGGCACTGAGAAGGTCTCACCCTGCATTCATAGAGATGAGCTCTGGTCACTGACTTTGGACATTTTGTAGTCAATTACAAGCCACTAGCTTCAGTTTAGAGTTTATATAGTAATTATTAGATCCTAATGACACAGTGTGTGTCACAATTAGCTGACAGAGAATTTTAGGTTTTTGCTCTGCAGGATGGGGGCAATGCAGACCTTTCTTGAAGAGAAAAACAAAGGACATATTTTATGAGTTAGCAGTAGATGAATGACTGGCATTTCTAAGACTCTGTATTTTCTGCATCCAAAAATAAAATAAACTTGTTAACTTGATGCATTAGAGCCAGTGTTCTCTTGTTGCTCATGTTGTAATGGGAAATGATTCAGAGGAAAAACATTAAAAGAAGTATGTTGGACACATGAAAAGACCTTATAATGCTGCAGAAACACTATTTTTTAAAGATTATTATCCATCAACTGGAGAGCATTATGCTAAGTGAAATAAGCCAGGTGGTGAAGAACAAATACCACATGATCTCACCTTTAAGTGGAACCTAATCAACAAAACGAACAAGCAAGAAAAATATAACCAAAGACATTGAAATTAAGAACAATCTAACAATAGCCAGAGGGAAGGGGGGATGGGACAGTGGGGGGAAGGGTTTTCAGGAGCTACTATAAAGGGCACATGGACAAAACCAAAGGGGAGGGTGGAAGCAAGGGAGGGAGGTGGGATTGGCTGGGGTGGTGGGGGAGTGGTGGGAGGAAAATGCAGACAACTGTAATTGAACAACAATAAAGTAACTTTAAAAAAAAGAACAAATTGACAGTAACCATAGGGGAGGTGGGAATGGTTAATGAGGGGACAAGGGGGAAGGGTTTTCAAGAACAATTATAAAGGACACACGGACAAAACCAAGGTGGGGGGGGCGGAAGCGGGGGGGGGGGGGGGGGGAGGGGGGAGGTGGGGATGGCTAGGGTAGAGGGGGAGAGTGGGAAGTAAATGCAGACAACTGTACTTGAACAACAATAAAGTAATTTTTTTTTAAAAAAGAAACACTTACTCTAAAATAAAAGATTATTACCCATCAGGGTAAAATTCTAATACCATGGAATGTTCATATTTGCACCTCTTGACAAGGCAATAAGATCCTCTAATTTATGAACAGGGCAAATGCTTTCCAGGTGCTTGAGACCTTTATTAAAATAAAAATGATTCAGTAAATGCAATGGTTTATACTAATTGCATCACAAATAGGAGTGTCATATATTATAAGTGCTGAATTAGGTGTTAGCTTGTCTGGGACTCAGCCTGTAACTATATGATCAGTATTATTGCACATTTGAATATGAGACGTTTTCTGTGCAAACAGCACCAATGATAGAATTCCATCCACTTCCCAAGGTTATAATATGAATCAAAACAATAATAGGTAAGCATTTGGGAATTTCCAGTTGCTATACAAATGCAAGTCAATTTAAATATTTTGAAAAGAACTGTGGTATGACAGATATTCTGATCATCAACATTGATTTAATTATTACTACATAATAAGTACTGTGCAAATTATCTGTAACATTTTTTTAAAAACTGAGTTATTCAATTTTGAAAAACTTGTGATGGGGTTTTATCTTCTAAAAGGTATAACCCATTCTACTTGGAGGAAATTAAGAATGCAAAGAATAAGCATTTTGCCTTCATCACAATCCTTAGGCCACTGCTATTCCTATTATACCCAGCTGATGATGCATTACAAAAATTCTAATAATTTGCCCCAGTTGGCGTGACTTACTGGATTGAGCACTGGCCTACGAACTGGAAGGTTCTGGTCTGATTCCACATCAGGGCACATACCTGAATTGAGGGTGAGGTCCCCACCTGGGGATGTGCAAAAAGCAACTTGTTGATGTTTATATTTCCTTTTTCTCCCTCCCACCCCCCTCTAAAAATAAACACATAAAATATTTTTTAAATAAACAAATACATAAAAATTGTAATAATAAAGGAGTTCAAACAAATCTTATTTTATAAAACATACGGTTTAATTATAATTTGAATTTTTTTCCTCTTGATACATTTTTTTATTGCTCTTCAATTACAGTGGTCTGCATTTCCTCCCCTCCCCCCCACCCCACCCCAGACAAACCCACTTCCCTCCCCTTCCTCCACCCTCCCCCTTGGTTTTGTCCATGTGTCCTTTATAGTAGTTCCTGAAAACCCCTCTCCCCTCTGTACCCTCCCCACTACCCTTTGGTTATTGTTAGATTGCTCTTAACTTCAATGTCTCCGGTTATATTTTGTTTGCTTTTTTTTTGTTGATTATGTTCCAGTTAAAAGTGACATCATATGGTATTTGTCCCTCACGTTCTGGCTTATTTCACTTAGCATAATGCTCTACAGTTCCATCCATGCTGTTGCAAAGGGTATAAGCTCCTTCTTTCTCTCTGCTGCGTAAAATTCCACTGTGTAAATGTACCATAGTTTTTTTTTGTTTATTTTATTATTTTATTTTTATTCAGTTACAATTCTCTGCATTTTCTCCACACCCCTCCACGCCACCCCAGCCAATCCCACCTCCCTCTGCCACCTCTACCCTCCCCCTTGGTTTTGTCCTTGTGTCCCTTATAGTATCTCCTGAAAACCTCTCTCCCCTCTGTCCTGTCCCCACTCCCCTCTGGTTATTGTTAGATTGCTCTTAACTTCAATGTCTTCGGTTATATTTTGTTTGTATTTTTCTTCTGTTGATTATGTTCCAGTTAAAGGTGAGATAATATGGTATTTGTCCCTCACGACCGGGCTTATTTCACTTAACATAATGCTCTCCAGTTCCATCCATGCTGTTGCAAAGGGTATAAGCTACTTCTTTCTCTCTGCTGCATAAAATTCCATTGTGTAAATGTACCATCGCTTTTGGATCCACTCATTTGCTGATGGGCACTTAGGTTGCTTCCAGTCCTTGGCTATTGTAAATTGTGCTGCCATGAACATTGGGGTGCATAGGTTCTTTTGGATTGCTGTTTCATGGTTCTCAGGGTATAATCGCAGCAGTGGAATTTCTGGGTCAAAGGGTAGTTCCATTTTTAGTTTTCTGAGGAAATTCCATACTGTTTTCCACAGTGGCCTCACCAGTCTGCATTCCCACCAACAATGAACTAGGGTTCCCTTTGCTCCAAATCCTCTCCAACATTTGTTTGTTGATTTGTTTATGTTGGCCATTCTGACCGGTGTGAGATGGTACCTCATTGTGGTATTAATTTGCATCTCTCTGATGGCTAGTAATGCTGAGCATCTTTTCATATGTCTCTGGGCCCTCTGTATGTCTTCCTTGGAGAAGTGTCTGTTCAAGTCCTTTGCCCATTTTCTAATTGGGTCGTTTGTCTCCCTGGAGTGGAGTCATGTGAGTTCTTTATATATGTTGGAGATCAGACGCTTGTCTGAGGTATCATTGGCAAATATGTTTTCCCATACTGTTGGTTCTCTTTTTATTTTAATGCTGTTTTCTTTAGCCATGCAGAAGCTTTATATTTTGATGACGTCTGACTTGTTTATTCTTTCCTTTATGTCCCTTGCTTTAGGGGACATGTCTGTGAGGATATTGCTTCAAGGAATGTCTGAGATTTTCCTGCCAATGTTTTCCTGTAGAACTTTTATGGTGTTATGACTTATATTGAAGTATTTTATCCACCTTAAATTTATTTTTGTGTGTGGCGTAAGTTGGTGATCAAGTTTCATTTTTTTGCATGTAGCTGTCCAGATCTCCCAACACCATTTGTTGAATAGGCTATTTTTGCTTCATTTTATTCTCCTGCTTCCTTTGTCAAATATTAATTGACTGTAGAGACTTGGGTTTATCTCTGGGCTGTCTGTTCTGTTTATTGGTTTATGCACCTGTTTTTATACCAGTACCAGGCTGTTTTTATTACAGTGGACTTGTAATACAATTTGATACCAGGTATTGTGATACCTCCTGCTTTGTACTTCTTTCTCAAAATTGCTGTAGCTATTCGGGATCCTTTATGGTTCCATATAAATTTCTGAACTGTTTGTTCTCTATTTGTGAAATATGTCCTGGGTACTTTAATAGGGATTGCATTGAATGTATAAATCGCTTTGGGTTGTATGGCCATTTTGATGATGTTGATTCTTCCAATCTATGAGCATGGTACATGCTTCCATTTGTTTGTGTGTTCCTTAATTTCTTTCTTCAGTGTTGTGTAGTTTTCTGAGTATAGGTGTTTTACCTCCTTGGTTAGGTTTATTCCTAGGTACTTTATTTTTCTTGTTGCTATATCAAATGGGATTATTTTTCCTGATTTCTGTTTCTGCTGTTTTATTGTTGCTGTACAGGAATGCCTTTGATTTCTGAGTATTGACTTTGTATCCAGCTGTTTTGCCAAATTCATTTATTAGGTCATGCAGTTTTTTGGTGGAGTCTATAGGATTTTGCATGTACACTATCATGTCATCTACAAACAGTGAGAGTTTCGTTTCCTCCTGTCCTATTTGGATGCCCTTTATTTCTTTGTCTTGTCTGATTGCTGTGTCTAGGACTTCCAATACTATGTTGAATAGGAGTGGTGAGAGAGGTCATCCTTGTCTTGTTCCTGATCTTAGTGGGAAAGCTCTAAGTTTTTGTCCATTGGGAGTGATGTTGGCTCTAGGTCTCTCATATATGGCCTTTATTATGTTGAGGAATGCTCTCTCTATTACCACTTTGCTGAGTGTTTTTATCATAAATGGTTGCTGTATCTTATCAAATGCTTTTTCTACATCTATTGATATGATCATGTGTTTTTTGTCTTTGCTTTTGCTTATGTGGTGTATTATATTTATTGATTTGCAAATATTGTACCATCCATGCATCCCTCTGATGAATCCCACTTGATCGTGGTATATCATCTCTTAAATGTATTGCTGGATGTGGTTTGCCAATATTTTGTTGAGGATTCTAGCATCTATCTTCATCAGGGATATTGGCCTGAAGTTTTCTTTCTTTGTTATGTCTTTATCTGGTTTTGGGATTAGGATGATGTTGGCTTCATAAAACAAGTTTGGGAGGCTTCGATCTTCTTGAATTTTTTGAAATAGTCTGTGGAGAATGGGGGTTAGCTCTTCCTTAAATGCTCTGTAGAATTTTCCTGTGAAACCCTCTGGTCCAGGGCTTTGGAGTGTCAGAAGCTTTTTGATTATTGTTTCAATTTCATCAGTAGTTATTGGTCTCTTCAGGCTTTCTGCTTCTTCTTCATTGAGTTTTGGAACATTATATTTTTCTAGAAATGTGTCCATTTCACCTAGGTTTTCAAATTTCTTGGCATACAGTTCTTCATAGTAATTTCTTACAATCCTTTGTATTACTGTGCTATCAGTTGTAGTCTCTCGTCTTTCATTTCTGATTGTGTTTATTTGGGTCCTCTTTCTTTTTTTCTTGATGAGCCTGCTTAAAGGCTTGTCGATTTTGTTTATCTTTCAAAGAACCAGCTCCTGGATTCGTTGATCCTTACAATTATGCTTTTAGTCTCTATATCAATTAACTCTGCTCTGATCTTGGTTATTTCCTTCCTCCCACCTGCTCTCCGTTGTCTTTGTTGTTGTTCCTCAAGTTTTTTAGGTGTACGGTTAGGTTGTGTGTTTGAAATGTTTCTATTCTTTTTATGTATGCCTGTATGAGTATGAACCTTCCTCTCAGGACTGCCTTTGCTGTGTCCCATCGGTTTTGGATTGTTGTGAGTTCATTTTCATTTGTTTCCAGAAACTTTTTGATTTCTTCCCTAACCTCATTCTTCACCCATTCATTGTTTAATAGCATGCTATTCAATCTTCATGTGTTTGAATGTTCTGTTTTTTTTTTCCTTTGGGATTGGTTTCTAGTTTCAGTCCCTTGTGGTCAGAGAAAATGCTTGATATGATTTCAGTTTTCTTGAATTTGTTGAGGCTTGTTTTGTGTCCTATCATGTGGTCTATCTGAAAATGTTCCATGTACATTTGAAAAGAATGTGTATCTTGCTTCTTTGGGATGAAGGGCTCTATATATATCAGTTAAGTCCATTTCATCTAGGGCATTGTTCAGTGACACAATATCCTTCTTGATATTTTGTTTGGAAGATCTCTTCATCTTTGACAGTGGGGTGTTAAATTGTCCTACTATCATAGTGTTGCTGTCAATATCTTTCCTGAAGTCCTCCAAGAATTTCTTTATGTATTTGGGTGCTCCTGTGTTGGGTGCATATATATTTACGATGTTTATGTCTTCTTGGTGGATTCTTCCTTTGAGTATTATGAAGTGACCTTCTAGGTCTCTCTTTATGGCCCTTGTTTTGAAGACTATTTTGTGTGATATGAGTATTGCTACCCCTGCTTTTTTTACCTGTCCATTTGCTTGGAAAATTTGATTACAGCCCTTCACTTTCAGTCTGTGTATGTCTTCTGTCCTGAGGTGGGTCTCTTATAGGCAGCATATGTGTGGGTCATGCTTTCTTTTCCATTCAGCTATTCTATGTCTTTTGATGGGAGCACTTAATCCATTTACATTTAAGGTTATTATTGATAAGTACTTATTCATTGCTGATTTTTTGTAGCTATGTGTCTCTCTTTCTCTCTCTTTTCCTTCCTTTCCTTAAAGTAGTCCCTTTAGCATCTCCTGCAGACCTCGTTTGTTGGTGATGTATTCTTTTTGACCTCTTTTGTCTGGGAAACTCCTTATTTGTCCTTCTATATTGATTGACAGCCTTGCTGGATAAAGTTATCTTGGTTGCAGGCCTCTGGTTCTCATTACTTGGAATATTTTTTGCCATTCTCTTCTGGCTTGGAGAGTTTCCATTGAGAAGGCAGTTGCTAACCTTATTGGGGCTCCCTTGTATGTTACTTCCTGTTTCTCCCTTGCTGCCTTCAAAATCCTCTCTTTGTCTTGGAATTTTGCCTTTTTAATTATGATGTGTTTTGCAGTGGGCCTCTTTGGGTTCCTCTTGCTTGGGACTTTCTGTGATTCCTGCATTTGTGTAACATTTTCTCTCATCAGATTAGGGAAATTTTCCATCATTACTTTTTGAAACAGGTTTTCTATCCCTTGCTCTCTTCCTCTTCTCCTTCTAGTATCCCTATTATACGGATATTGTTATGTTTCATGTTGTTCTGCATTTCCCTTAGCCCCTCTTCATTCTTTCTGAGCCTCTTTTCCTTTTCTTCCTCTTTCTGTGCATTTTTTTCTACCTTGTCCTCCAGTTCTCTCATCCAATCCTCTTATTTATCGAGCCTGCTTTTGATTCCTTCTACTATGTTCTTCAGTTCAGAAATTGTATTCTTCTTCTCCTCTTGGTCCTTGTTGATAGTTTCTATTTCCTTTTTCATTTAGATATAGTTTGCAATGGAGTCATTGTAGTTTCCCTGTAGTTTTTGGTAATTCTGTGTGAGCTCATTAAGCTTCCTCATAACCAATTCTTTGAACTCAATATCTGATAGTTGACTTGCCTCTATTTGATTTAGATTGTTTCTGAGACTTTTTCCTTTCCTTTCATTTGGGGCTTGTTTCTTTGTTTTCCCATTATTTGTGAGACTCTTCCTGTTAGCCTCTGCTTCTTAAGTTGCTCTGTTCTGTCCCCCTGGATTTTTGCTGTGAACTTCTGTGGTAGAATACCTTTGAGATTCAGTGCTACAGTCTCCTTGATCTCCCGATCTTACTGATCTTGGGCTGTGGTTTATGTTGGCTCTGTGCATGTCTTTGTTTTTGGTTCTTGTTGAGACTTTCTTTGGTGGGTCTTTCCCACCAGCTGGTTATCTGAGGGTCAGTCTGTCTCCCACCTCTTGTTTTCTGTTGTGCAGGTGTGGGCAGGTTGTGTTGGAGCCCATTCTTCTGTATGTAGAAGGTTCTGAGGCTTTTCTCTTGCTCTTGTTTGGTTATTTGTTCTTAGTAATTTCTTCACTATTTAATTGTATTTCCAGATAGGTCCTGGGTTGAGCTAGTGTGACTTCCACTCCCTCCTTCCCCTTCTGTTCTTAGCTGTTGTTGTGCCTTCTTGGTGGGTTTTCTCTTCCAGGAGGCATCCCGGTGTTCACAGCTTGTACCTACTCTTTTTTATGGTAGGTTGTAGGGGGAAGGTAAAATGATTTAGAGAGCAGGAGTGTATTATATGATATTTAAAGTACCAGCCCTTAGAAAAGAGACAGGAGATCCTTTGGATATATATATAGTGTTAACCATGATATTTCATCAACCTAGCCACTTTTTAGAAAGGGTGGAAAGAAGATAAGATTCTTGTTGGGGGGGAGGATTGTGAGTTTGATCTAGAAAGCTGTGAGCTTGTGGCAGGTGAGATTATGAGGTAAATTGAGAGTAAAGGATATAAAATATGTGTAATGTATGAGAGAATAGATTTAACCACACCAGTAATAAAGTTCAGGAAACAGTGAAGTGGGCTGGGATCTGGGAGAAGTTCTGTGTAGTATTTACAGATGTATGAAACAGCTATTATTTACAATACTCCTGGAGCAACGGTCATATGACAGAATCTATGTGATCCGGGTAACTAGAATAGGGAGTATAGGTCCTAGAGTAGTGTGCTAATGGAACCCAAGTGAAGTGAAAGACAGTTAATTAACAATACACTGTGAAAGAGAGAACCAGGAGAAACCAGTCAAACAATGCAAATTAACCAGTCAAGCGAAGAAGACTAAACATAAAGAAGAGAGATGCAAAAATATTAAAAATTGGTGATGTAAGGATAATGTAAAAAAATAATAGTACAAATATACAATACCTGTCAAGTTCCCTGGAGTAGCAAAGTGAAATTTGTTTCACTGTCTCAGCTGTTGGAATGCCCCCTCTTTGGGTCCATCTTTGGTCTTTTCACATTTCCAGGTTTTATTGTCTCACTTGTGGGGATTAAAAAAAAAAAAGATGGAAGAAGAGATATAAAGGGAGAAAAAGAAGGAGTAGAACAAGAAAGAAGGAAAGAGAGGCAGAAGGTGTTAAAAGAAAGAAAAAATAATTAAAAAATAATAATAGAGAATTACTTTTAAGAAAACAAAACAAAACCAAAAAAAACAAGCCTGTAGGCCAAGCCATTTTTGCTGGTCTTATTTTTGGCTGTAGCCAACACAGGCAGCCTAGCCCAGCTCTTCTCCATCCCAACTAACACTGGAGCACCCTCTGGCCCAGCTCTCCAGTGTCCCCTGTACCCACATGTTCAGGCACTCACCCTCCTGTGGGCTATGGTTGTGCATGCATGAGGCCTTTCTTGATTCGCACTCTCCCTGGTGCCTTTGGTCTCCTGTCTGTCTGAGTTGCAGGTTCCCTGGTCAGTGCCTGTGGTCTGGGGTGTGTACTCTCCCCCAAGTGCTTAGGATTTCTGCTTGATATCCCCCACAGCCCTGCGGGAGAGCCAGGCAGCCGGGTGAAGAGGAGACTGGAGCTGCTGCTGCAGGAGAGTTCCCCAAAGTGCCCTCTGGGTCTTTTTCTTTTGGGGAAAATCTTCCTGCTCAATCCTGCTGCTCGGTACAAGGTAGGGCCTGTCCTTTCGCACAGCCCACCTCTCCAGCTAGACCGGGACTGTCTGGGTCAGGGCTCAACACAGCCCAACGCTCAACTCTCCCCAGCCAGCGCCCAAGCCCATGGTCTTCGTGTGTTTACCACACTTTGTCCTTATTCCCCTCCTTGCGACCTCAAGCAACCAGGTCTCTCTTGGTGCTGCTCAAGCCATGTTCAGCAGGGGAGGGAGCCATGAGTTGGACTCCCTCCCAGGAGTCCTGTGGCAGGCCTGGCGGGTACGGGCCTGGGGCTGCAGTCGCCCAGGTCCCCACGCTGATCCCAGGGACCTTTTTGTCGTGAAGCAGTCCCCTTATGGTCTGTTTTTTCAGTGCCCTGTATACTTTTTGGTCTCCTAGCTTCATAAACGCTGGGGTGCTGTTGGCTGTTCACTTTGTTCCTCAGTAGATTGGCTAAGTGTTTCACCCATGTGCAGGGGGAAGTGGACTCTGCTCCCACCTATCTCGCCGCCATCTTTCTCCTCTAATTAGAATTTTAAGTAGGGTAAATATCCATGACCATAATAATGACTGTATGTCTTAAATAAATAACTAATTTAGGGATTCTAAAGATATGTTCTACTTACATTTGCTTACTTAAGTACTTTAGAAAATATACCTAACATGTTGATTTACAGATATATTATACTATAAAAGGTATTTGGTTGGAGAAAGAGAAATTCCTAAAAACAATACAGTGTGTTGTCTGCTACAGTTTATAATACAGGGGGGTTGTCTGCCTGGATAGGCTATCTTCTGATGGACAATTCACCAGGGCTGATGCTGGTGCATCAGTGCTTCAAAGGAGGGATCATCTCAGAATGAGAAGGAGCAACCTGAAATGAGGTGCTTTTGAGGTGCTCTGTTCCTTGTCAGAACCTCCAGTACTAAAATGTTAAAGTGAGTTCTGCTACCATCTGAGGCGTCAGAGGATGATAGAATGCAATGAGCAGACAGTGGTCTGAGTCCAGATGCCAGTGTTGTACTGTGTCATGGCAGGCAAGTTAGCTTCTGTGTGCATCGTTTCATTGATCTGTGCAGTGTGAATAATATTACCTTGCTTTGTGGCAGTATAGAGTTAAATGATAACTTAGGAACTATCTTAGGAACATATCAGAGTATGACAAGTGTGGGAGCCCAGCAAGACACAGCTGTTAATAACCCAGCTGGAGGACTAACAGGAGAGAATGTCCTTAGCTATAATTCTCAGCAACCTTAGTGCTGTATGTGGATTGCGGTCTACAGATGTGAACTTCCCCAGGAAGGCCTGTGTGGGTGCTGGTGTTACTGTAGATGACAAAGTCCTCTGGAGAGGCTGAGAGTTCCGGCAGATGGCTTCTGAAAAGTGGTTGCTTTATGTAAAGTATTTTATGGAAACTTATAAGAGATAATCAGATAACACTACAATTAATGCCTGCTGAATATGCAATAGAAAGTATCAGCACTCTTTTAAAAATCATTTTAGTTTCTGAATCCCTAAGCCTATAAAACCTACATATGTAGTTGCAATAATCAATGATTTTCTGTATAAATCTTTGCAATGTTGAGGTGATTACTGTTTGTGTTTATGACCCTAAGTAATATTCAATTTTATTTTACTGAATAAACTATATAGCTACCCACTTAACAATAACTCCATAGTGAGAACTATTATTTCTAAGTATACTTTAGTAAAAAACAAGCTTTTTATTATAAATGGAGAAAAACACTCCTCATTCAATTTTTTTAATAGCTCTTCATTTTTATCTGAATCTATTTAGCATCATGGGTGCTAAAATGTTTTTGTAGAGAGAACTGGTTTTATATACCATTTTAAAATAATGAGATCCATTTCAAATATGGAATTGCCTGCCCTTAATTCTGTACTTGAGTATATATTCCTTTCAACACTGTTCACAAAAATTATGAAGAGGTTTAAAATTGTACAATTAACAAGAGTAGTTAATAGTATTTCTCATATATCTATGATTTTTAAAAATTGTAATTCTGTGATTTCCAGAAATATGATAATCCCTGCTAGATTACTTATATAAGTCTATTAAATTCACACATGTATTTAATTTTCATAGGCTATCCTGAGCTAAAACATATAAGGAAGTGTTAAAATGCATATTATATATATACCTATAAAGTATAGGATACATAACCCTTGCATTTACCTTACTAAGAAAAATAATGCAAATGAGAGGAGTCAAAAGGAGAGATATAGGCCATAAGTAGTTCACCTTGTTCCTACATATGTTTCCTAAAATGATCTATAAAATTCAAATGGCAATATAGTTTATCCCTGATTGCCACTGTATATAACTCATTGACCAAGATTCAAATATTTTAAATAAACTATAACCTAGAGAAGCTATATTGCTGCTTATATTTTTAGTGCATGATCAATCTTAGCATTGTTGTTTCAAACATTTTAAATAATAATATGCTCTGAGAAGTCACATGTGACATTCAATTTGAAACCCTTCAGTGGCAACTCTATTGAACCTAAGTGGATGTCAGTAAACTAAGTGAAGGTTAAGAGTATCTTTAATTTTAAAAAAAGATGAAGGACTTTAACTACAAGACAAAGGTTTTATCACCAGGGGACTCAACACCATTCTCCACAAGTGTAAAGTACCTGGTGATCAAATCCTCAGGGGAAGGTCCCAGTACAGGCTTTATCCTGTCCAAGGGGTGGTCTCTCCAGCTGCTGATACAGATTTCATGTTATTCTGAGAGACACAGATCTGTTCTGACTACATACTGTCATGTGGGTTTAGTGCAGACATTTGTAAATTATAAACCATTTCTATTAGGGTCTGGTCAATTTACCGTGTACATATCAATCTCTATCTGTCTCATTAGTTTGGAGCTAATAGGAGTCTCATACAGCATATTTCTGAACAAATACAACAGTATGCATAGAATTGGCTGATCTCGGCCACTTTACCTTCCTGAAATATCACCTCCAAGACTACCTCATTATCTGTAGCAGAAACTGTAGCCTTATTTGTGCTAATATCTCAAATTGGCAGGAGACATTCCTAATGTAAATGTTCAAAAAAGCCCTGTACATACTGCCGATGAAGCTTAACTCCACATAATGATCTTGGCCCCAATGACATTGCAGGCTCTGCTTGCAAAATCAAAGACTGAGACACGATGCATAAAACATGAAGGTCGCTTCTAAGTGTGCTTGTGAAGAGCCAAACATAAAGGCTTCTGTAACATCAGGTCCTTATCACATATATGCCAGTGAGCTCAAGGGCTAGGTCATAATACCAAAGGTGAGATACCTATAAAATCCCAATTTCTCATGAGTACAAGATAAATATCAGCCATGGTTGTGATCTGTCACTTGTTAATTAAAACCTCTCAAGTATGCTGATGCACAAGAAACCTGTTGAGAATAAGGTGTTAACATCACGATTGCAAAGATCTCAGATATGATATTATTAGAAACTGCATCCTAACTCTGGAGGGCCCTGCAAAATATTTTGGAAGCACCTGTTTGAACACACTAGAAATCCAAATCCAGCCACAGATACATTAGTCAGATTACCAGAGAATTGCCTGAGAACGTGGAGCATACAAAGGGCAGATATAAATGATCCTTGGATCAACTAAGGGACCTGTGAATATATAATTATAATCTCTTTGAAGAAAAACAAGAGGGCATGAATTTCTAACCTATCCATGTATTCTGAGTAATAACAAAGCTAATAATTCCTATGTCCCAAGTAAAGTGCTTAGTCCTTTACTAAATCTCATTTAAGCCCCTTAAAAGTCACATATCAATAGTTGCTGTTGGTATTCCTAAATTACAGATAGAAAACTGAGCATCAAAGAGGACAAAAACTATTCAGTTACTCATCTAGAAACAGCTGAGTAGGGATTCTTGTGTGTCTAACTTTGAGGACAGTGTTCTTCAAAGCCAAGATGCACTTCCACCCCAAATCTGACTAGTCCTTCTAGTGATGCCGGTATTAAAAGCTAGTGCAAAGTTTCTAAATGCCTAGTGACTTAACACACTTAAATGTTCTGTTTATCTCAAACCTACAGTCAACCTTTCCTCACTATTATTTCTGGAGTAAGATCTTAACAAATCTTAACATTTACTGAGCTTATAAAGGGGTGATCACTAAAAATAACTTCACAGATCTTACTCATTAAGGGGAATCCATAATTTTATATTTCTTCATTGTCTGGATTTGCTAATTATTTGTAGATATTCTGAGTTATATAGATGAAAGAATGGGAGAATTAGAAAGTCTTGAATGGCATCACATTGTATCTTCAGAGATAGGATTTATCCCACCAAAGAAAAATTATTTTCTGAGTTCATTATTTACAATACATGGATTATAGATATGATCATTTGTGACAGTGCATCTGCGTTCATAGCAGTTGAGTTTGAGGAATTGGTAAACAGGATTTTTATCTGATTCAGACATACAATAGGCATTTTCACTATACCCTTTCTATTGCTACTTAATACAACCCTAAACATTGTAGTGTGTGGAAATAAATTCACCATTGTCCCAATTATGGGGCATTTATTTGTATCTTAGGAGATTACACACATTTCAGGGGTTTGGTTGTAGGATGTAAGACCTTTGAATCTAGGACCACACTTCTCAAAGCCATGTTGATAATGATGGAAACTTGTTCATCTCTGCAGGGAGTTTACTGGCCTCCATGAAATTACTAAGTAGTCTGAATTCAACTCCTCAAGGAACTGTCTTATTTGACAGTTTGAACAAAGAAAACAAGGGTAGAATGGACCTTAACTAGGAGTGAGTGAATTTCTCCCATGGGCACAGCAGTCTTATCTCTTATAGTTTATCTCTAAGTGACCTGAGTGTTTAACAATGGAGACAGATATTTTATTCAGTAGGGGAATATGGAAGCTAGAGCTGAGTTTCCAGTGAATGCAAAAAGAGAATCCTCTTTCTCCATTGCTGGCCTCACAAATGCATCAATTAGAAGTGAATGTGATGATGCTTTGCTGACTCTCCATAGTCTCCTTATTAAGTGTCATTAACATAAACCATTCATAACATTATCTTTCTATAACTCACAAAAAAGATGAATACAAAGTTTTATGTTTCTACTCTATTTTATAGTATTTCAGCAAAACTCTAGTTGGACTAGGTCAATTGATGGATCTTACAATTTCTGAGGAAAAATTATCAGAATGATCTCTGGGCATTGTCAAGATACTGTGTTACCTGACATTCTCTCTCTTAATATAAATTACAAACTAAGATTTAGCAGTTTGTGGCTATTCCCTTCAGCATAACATGAAGAGTTCTTTCAGTGAAGAACCCTTGGGCACTATAGGGATTGCTGCCCCCTTTAAGTAATTTGGGACACCTTTCTGGAGATATTTCACATCCCAGAGGAAATTAAAGGTAAAGGAGGGACACTCTTCTTATTACTATAAGGGAATAAATATTTAACAAGCACTTAAATTAATGGCAGGTTAGATAAGTGCCCCTTGCTTGTTAAATGTAGAGTTGCACAACTGCTTTTTAGTTTTAATAATTGATAGACTGTATTTTAAAATTCAAAATCCCTAAAGGGAACCCCTTTTAGTGATGTGTTTACAATTGGCATTAAATAAGAAGCATTATGTGACAAAGAGTAGAGTAGAACTTACTGCTTTTTCTCCACTTTATTGTGACTGCCTGATCCCAGCCCAAAAGGGATCTTTCCCAAAAGGCGTTGATTTCTGCATGGATAAAGCTGACCAATCACAGACCAAAGTAATGGTGCCTCATTGTCTATGGTCCTCTGCTAAATTATGGTTCAAAAAATAACCAGTATCACAAAGTTGTGTCTGTCCTTGGTGCACAACCCTTGAGAGTATAGACAGAGCACCAACCACAGCATCTCCAGCAACACACAGGAAGCATATGACTTAATTGTTCCATTTCCCAAGATCCTTATAACACAAGTGAACCCTAACCTTGACTTACCAATCTCCCCAAATCAAGCAGAGAGAATTCATTTATTGTTGATTTGATTTCTCTATGTAACTCAAAACAATCTTTTTCTAAGTCATATTGACCAGCAGAAAGTTATCTTGGAAACATAATTACAGTCAGCATCTTGGGCAACTTGTAATGACTCTATTTTGCAGAGGAGAAAGCTTTTATGAATTTCACATTCCTAGAATAATATCAGTTTGCTCATGTTCTAGAAAATATGAGTGTACTTCAGGATTAAGTGAATACTTTTGAGTTTTACCACCATATGTTTTTATGTCATAGAATCTTTTCATTTTTAAATTAAAGTTGATACTTATTCCTTATTTGTAAAAATGGCATTTTGACATGGAATTTAGTAATTGGAGAAATAGTCAATGATTATGTGATTCCTGATAGAATAGATATATCACCAGTCACAATGTCTAAGGGCTCAGAGAGATTGTTCCATTTTCCAAAACTCCAAACACAAATGGGATGACATAGGTGATGTGATCTTATGGGCTAAATTATGTTCCCTCAAAGTTTATTTGTTGAAGCCCTAACCTCCCCCAATATGGTGTCATTTGGAGGGAGGGTTCTCTAGGAAGTAGTAATTAAGTTTAGTTGAGGTCATGAGGGTAGGGCTCCCATGATGGGATCAGTGCCCATATAAGAAAGGAAGAGAGGCCAGAGATCTGTCTCTTTCCACCATGTGAGAACACAATGAGAATATAAATCTTCATCTATAGTTGGCCATCTACAACCAGTAAGAAAGTTCTCCCAGGAACTCTATGAGGTGGCCTCGATATGGACTTCCAATCTCACGAACTTGGAGAAATAACTTCTGTATAAGACACTCAGTCTGGGGTATTTGTTATAACAGCTCGAGTTGACTAATGCATGAACAAATACATTGCTAATTATTTGTTCCTTACTTCACTGTTAATGCTTGACCCATGCCAACATCTACCATTGGTCTCAATTTTCACATGGATGTGTCCAATCCCTCACGAACTTGAGTGATGGTCCTTTGTAGACCATAACCCTTTGCTAGATAGTGGTTTGCAATTCAGCCCCCTATGAAATATTTCCCAAGAGATAGTTAAACACATATCATTACTCCTTGTTTACAAAATTTCATTTATAATTTAGATTTTCAAAATGATTTTAAGTTTAACACAAAAGGTTAATGTTTCAAATTCTTAAGTTTGATATGTAGACTTAACAATGCTCATTAATTTTCAATTTTATGTTTAAAATAACCAATACAAAATTGTTACTTTTGTCACTATACTTGTTATTACATTGTCTATATCTATATATTTATATTTATTTATTTTTGCTCTCCAAAGACTTAATCTCAATCTCCAGATCAAAAATACTTATTTCTTTGTAACTAGTAGTCTTATCCAAATCTAATCACTACCAAGATATTTTACCTAGCATTATTTGCTTTACAAATGAATGATATTCTTATTTTTATATAGTAATTTTATTTTTCTGTTGCTTAGTTTTAGTCAATGTTTATGTTCAACCTCAAGCTGCTGATGGAAATACTTTCATTTGCTTAATTTTTAAATCTCTCTACATATTATTAAATGATACCTTGAAACTAATTTTCTCTCTAAAATCTCTTATGTTAATCAATTTTCTTTGAAATTTACCATATTGCTTCTAATATCACTGGTTCCTTATTAAAAGCAAAGTATTTATATCCTTACATTTTTATTGACTGATTGATTTTATTGTTGTTCACATATAGTTGTCTCCATTCCCCCCTCCAATATATCTTTACATTTTATACACAAATTAGTTAAAAAACAAAATGAAAATTCAGTTTTTAGGTTCTTATTTAGTGCTGTTGGCACAACACTATATTCAGTGTCTGAGGTTCATAGTTTCAAGAAAAGTATAAAGAGTAATTTGATGTGAATGTAATTAATATCTTTTCAAGAACTTTATGTGTAAGAAATTTCACTCATGTTCTGAATGCTATTTGTAGTTACAGCAACCAAATTGTGATGCTAAGGTAGAACTCTGGAAAGAAACTCTGGAAATTGCAGCATAGAGAAATGCTGCAATTTTAATATGCAGCATTTTTAATTTTTTTAATCATCCATTACATTTTTCATAAACATTGGCCACATACTATTGTAGCACCCCCAACATATTAAAATAGAATTTATAGATTTAACAAAGTGTGCATTTAACAAAGAAAACTGGAATCATTTTTATTACATTTTTAAATACTAATGACTTTGGAGATAATGCCTGTGAAGCTCCAAACACAATTTCATCTTTCTCTTTAAAAAAAAAATTATTGATGTTCAGATACTGTTGTCTCCATTTTCCCACCACCACTTTCCCCTGCCCTACCCACACCCACCACAATTTACAATACCAAGTGCTGGAAGCAGCCTAGGTGCCCATCAGTAAATGACTGGATCAATAAACTGGTACATTTACACAATGGAATACCACGTAGTAAAAAGTAAGAAGGAGCTCCTATCCTTCGCGACAACATGGATAGAACTGGAGAGTATTATGCTAAGTGAAGTAAACCAGGTGGTGAAAGACAAATACCATATGATCTCACCTATAAGTATAACCTAATTAACAAAACAAACAAGCAAGCAAAATATAACCAGAGACACTGATTTATTTCATCTTTCTCTGAATACAAGGGAATGATGTTGTTTCTGTTATCGCACCAACCTCACTGACCTTGTAAACAAATTCCATTCCTGATTGCAGACTCCCTCTTCTATGAAGTTTATGATCAGCCCATTTTCCTGTTCAACGTGATAAATCAGAAAATATTGAATGTAGCATTAGGGAAGAGCTGCCAGGCATCACAACCAACTTGCCTTTGCTAAAAAATCCCACCCTGGTGGCGGGAGTGGAAGGATGTTGGACCTTTCTAGGAAATAGGTGAAAGTTAATAACTAGAGGTTTCTTCTAGCGTATTGACAAAGGAATTTCAGTACTTGAAATTTATCCTTCCTAAGTTCGTTAAAATGTTTTTCTGAGATATTTTTGCAATCTGAAAAAATTGGAAACAAGCTAAATGCAAATCAAGAGAATGAAGAAAATGATGCTATAGTTTTATTACTATACATTATTACATATGATAAGATTATTGAAAAACATAATAAAATGTTCAAATAATAAGTAGTGGCAGTTGGTATGCAGATTATGACTTTTTTCTAATTTACAGCTTTTTTCTAAGTACTACAAAGAGAATGATAAAGCAAATGTGATATTTTAATAGTAATTGTCCTCAGTTGGTATTACACTTTTTACTTTCTTCATGTGTATTTATTACCCTTTATATGTACATATTCCCTAAAATCTTTACTTTAAAAAATCTGAATTTGTCCTATTTCAGGAAGGTGTTTAGGGCTTAAAATTGGATCTTCATCATAACTACAATATTGATCTTTATTCTGTACCAAATATACTTGGTGATTTCTCATGAAAAATGGACATCAGAAGTTTCTTGAAGAATTGAAACTGCTCTGGATGATATAAGTTCTATCTTTTAAAATTATAGATGTTTTTCTCAAGAATAAATTCAGACCCCCCTTTTTTGGGCACTTTTTTGGTTTATTCTGTCCAGGAAGTTATACTTAGTGGCATTCATTTATTTCAGGTCAGTTTCCCCTTTTTTCTAATTATAAATCTAAGCAATTTTTATACCAACTTGTTTAATGAAAGACATTATTGAAGCACATGTAGATGAGTTAAAAAAATTAGGAAAGCAACTGTCCTTTTAAGCACACAGACATTTACTGTATGCAAATTGAATTCTTAAAATACCCTTTAATGATTAATCCAAATATCATCTGCTTCAAGAATTTTTATCTGATCTCCTCAAATGGATATGATCTCTCTATTTTTCAGAAATTGCAATGCTGCACACCTAGTAGCATTTTTCAGATTTTACCTTATATTGTAGCATTTATATGAGTACTAGCTGCAGACTTTAGGTGTTAACATTTAGGTACAATCTGTTCTTATTCATTTTCATTCCTTTAATATTTTACCAGATTCTTGAATGTAGTATGTATGAAT
Organism: Desmodus rotundus; assembly: GCF_022682495.2. NCBI lineage: Eukaryota > Metazoa > Chordata > Mammalia > Chiroptera > Phyllostomidae > Desmodus > Desmodus rotundus. The sequence continues at coordinate 63,850,005 of NC_071394.1, forward strand.
ATTGTTGGTTGACATTCTTGAATACCTGGTATTTCTCATTGTTTGTTGCTCTTTCTTTGTTCAGTATGAGTGTCTGAGTGAATCTAAAATTTAGATGGGAAAATCATGAACACGTAAATTAGAAGGGTAGAATATACTGCCCTATTAATTTTGCTCCAAAAATGTCATCTCTAAGGCTCAATTTAACATTGTCTATATTTCATAATTAATGTAATATAATTATGTAATATATATCTAATATCCTTTTTATTTTTTACTTTCTATAATGCTTTTATTTTTTATTGTCATGCAATTACAATTGCCCCCATTTGCCTCCTCATTACTCTCCTCTGCCCTAACCACCCCACCTTCCACATTCAGTCCCACCCCCATTGTCTTTGTCCATGGGTCCTTTATACATGTTCTTTGATGACCCTTCCTCTTATTTCCCCATTTTATTTCCTTTTCCCTGCCCCTCTGATCACTGTCTGTTTGTTCTTTATTTCAAAGTGTCTGATTCTATTTTGCTCACTGGTTTATTTTGTTGATTAGGTTCCACTTATAGGTGAGATCACATCCTTTTGAGATTCAAAGGTAGAAATCTCTCTCAAACACAAAGAAAAATGTTATATTTATTCAAAACAATCCTTTTTAATTTTACACAGCACTCGTCATCTCAGTATGATATTTCCATAATAAAAAACCTACCTGTAAATAAGTCCTTGTATGGTAGATACTTGTAATTTTTATTTTTATTCTGAATTATTTATCATTTGTAAGATTTTGGGACCTAATATATATAAAGTCAAATTATTTCTGTTTTACATTTACACTATATTTTTAAAGGACAAGAGCCCTGTTAGCCTTTTTGGGTAGAGCAATACAGTGAAATGTTGCCTTTAATTTAATTAAATAAAATTAAAATTCAGTACCTCAACTACACTATCACATTTCAAGTCCTCAAAGTCACATAGGGTTGCAGACTTCCTTTTTGGATGGTGTAGATGTACAATGTTTCCATAATTACAGAAATTTCTGTGGAGAAGCCATGGGTTATGGTTTTCATCATAATTTTCATCAAATGTGGAAGATTTTTGGTCATTATTTAAAAAATATTTTTGCCCCTTTGGTACTCCATATACATGTAGGTTAAAAGGCTCGACACTTGTCACATAGGTTACTGATGCTCTTTTATTATTTTTTCCCAGTGTTTTATTTGTATGACACATTTTGGATACTCTCCAAAGATTCCATTTATTTATTTTTTAGAGAGAGGAAGGGAGGGAGAAAGAGAAAGAGAGAAACATCAATGTGTGGTTGCTTTTCACTCCACCAACCGGGGATTTGACCTGCAACCCAAGCATGTGCCCTGACTGGGAATTAAACCAGCAGCCCTTTGATTCACAGGCTGGCACCCTACCACTGAGCCACACCAGCCAGGGCTTATTCTCTACTTTTTAGCTTCACATTCACAAACCAGTTCTTCTGGAGTCTTATCACTTTTAATATCAATCAAGTATATTTTTTAAGTTCGATAATATAGCTTTCATATTTACATGTTCCGTCTGATTCTTTTTAATATCTTTATTTCTCTCCTGGTTTTGGTTCAATTTTCTGATTCTTGAAGTATCTAGGAGTACTTTATTGGATGCTAAAATTTTTGTATTTTACATAGTTGAGTGAGTTCTACTTTTTAAAGAATTATTATGCTTTTCTCTGGTAGACATTCAGGTGTTTTGGTTAGTTTGATCATCTTGACACTTGTCCTTAAGATTTATCAGTGAGGTCCCAGAGTACCTTTTGCCAAAAGAACCCTTTATCCTCATTACTAAGGTCTGGCCCTTTAGGGTCTAACATTGTGCTGCAGGAATTTATTTAGATTCTACACTGTTGCTGGTGGAAACTTGAATGATCCTCGGCCTTTTGTGGATTGGGAACCAATCAGCTCACAGCTTCCCAGTAACTCTAAACAACCTCATGAAGTTCACCTTGCATACATATATCAGGAGTCAGGGCAGATTCAAGGGACTCCTGAGACAATATCTGGTTACATTTCTGCATAGCTCCCTTCTCTCTAGGAACATGCCCACAAATCCCTGCCTTCTCAGATGTTCTGGACTCTGATCTCTGTCGCCTCAACTCAGTAAGGTTACTTACTTTCCATTACACACATATACACATACACCCCAGTTCTGTGACCCAAAACACTTTCCAGACAGAAAACTGGGGCCACACTAGACCTTCCTTTATTTCTTGTCTGTCAAGCACCTTGGCTTTGCACTGCCTATGGTTTAATATCTACATGAGCCTACTTTTCTAGTTATTTGAATCAGGAAGGTTCATTCAACCCATTACTCCATCATGGCTGACAGTGAACGTCCTTCTTCAACAGACTGAAAATTCATATAACAGAGAAGCACAAGCTAAATATTATCCTGTGAGCTGAGGCTTGATTTTGCAGTGTTGAAATAGTAATGTACAACACTGCCACAAAACTCTTTCTTTGTTATAAACACTGATGGGAATTGCTGAGTCAGACTTCATGTGAAAAGTTAGACACACACAGATTTTAAGGACATTAAGAGTCATAACATAGAATTCCACAATGACTGTCTGGAGTTAAGTTATGAGACTCATCCATGGAGTCAAAAGACAGAATCAGGGAGGTTATGGTGGTGTTTACAGTGAGGATTCAGAGTAAAGCTGTGCCCTCATATTAAATGTGACACAGGGTCACTGTCAAAGACAGACCACTGGATTCTATAACCATGGGTCTGTCTTAATCTAACAATTTTTGTGTTTGCATCTTAACCAACTAACCCCTATCCAGGAAATAAAATGTCAGCCACATGAATAGTTTATTCTTGAAAATAATGCTACGGTATTTCAAAAAATATTACATAAGAGCCAAAAGAAAATATTTATGTGCATGATATAACTGATGTTGGCCTGGAGGAGTAAGGGAAGTAACCATCAATCTATTCCAGAGCCATAGAAGTAGGTCTTTGGGCTTAATTTTCTCCTTCTGTGTGATTAAAGTATACTGGATTATATGAAGAAGCTAAATGTGTAATACATATATACATCTTGATTTTCCTTGTTTAGTTGATTCTTAGTGCACTTGTCTTGAGGTATGCCATAGCTCAAATTGCAAAAATTTTAAAAAGTTATCAGCTTTTTATCCCTTCAACCCTAATATTGAATACCTTGAATGAGTCATAAAGAAACCACTAAAATGCAGCTAAGCTGAAACAAAGCAAAGCAGCAATATAATCCTTGTTTGTAATGATGTCATACTCTTAATTTTTTATGTGAATAAATGCTTATGAAATTCACCTTCCTTATAAGGAGAAACATGTAATGTTGAGGGTTTAATATTTAGTAAAAATTTAACCATATAATATGTAATAATGAGCACTCTAATTTTGTCACTCCTGACTTCAAAAGTTGCTGGTTTAAGTGCATAGTAAGTTCATTAGTACATCCAGTTTACATGCCTTTAAGATTTTCAAAAGTTACTGCTCAAATTATAAATGTCATTTAAAATAATTTTTTAAATAAGAGACACTTTGTTTTTATAACTCTAGGGCTGTAAAAGAGATTCTTCATATAAAAATATTTTTCACTGATAAATTATATCAGTTAGCTAATGTTCAACCATGCTTATCAATGTCAGAGATTGTGTCTTTATAGAAATTAAGTTTCACTAAATTTTAAGTTGATAGGTAGTTTAAAAGAGAACACCAGGCAGTTAAAAATAGGTGCTAAATAAATATTGTTGAATGAATGAATTTTTAGAGTCTTAAAAACTAAACCTGTAGGTGCTAGAATACTTATAAATAAAAGCTACTCAGCTTAATTAAGCACAATTAAACACTATTCCAAGCCCACAAAGTAGTCTTTGGAAACACTAGCTGTCTTTAGGCAACATAGGAACTATTAGTTAAATGAATTAAAAATGAGGTTGAGAATAGAAACTTTAACACAGATTCCCAATCTACTAATTTCCTGACCATTGATGAAAAATTAGCTACATAGGCTGCTTGATTTGGGAAACCGACATGTGATACTGGTTCAATTAAAGAGAATGTACAAAATTCATTCTGTTTAATTTCTTTATTTTCAGAGTCATGTTTTCCTTATGTTAAGTTTTATAATTGAAGTTTTTATTTTTAACACCATTTTTCTTTTTCCACAGCATTTAATGGAATGGAATGTTAGTTTCCAATAGGAGGGTTCTGAGAATGAATAGTCAATATGTCTACCTGTTAAAGAAAATGAAGAGATAAAAATGCACATTCTTAATAAAGGGAGGTCACTTATATATTGCATCATCAGGCCTTAGCCATGTTGGATTTTCCCTTGTGGATACAATAAGGTGACTTATTCTACAACTTGCTTCTAAAAAAATTGAAAGACTTAAAAATAAAAATTATAAAAGGTTTACTTATTACTCAGGGCTCAATTGTGGATAAATAAATCAGGACCTCATCTATTTATACTTCTATGCTAAGTGATTATAAGTATTTTTCTATCACATTCTGCAGTGAAGTATTTACCTTTTACCTTACTAAATTTTCTTTTCAAGAAAATTAGTCATACTTAGATAATTGAAGTTTACTTGTTACATATTGAAAAACTATTAAAAGCCAGTGATGTCCATTCCATCTAATTATTTACCTTTGAGCGTTTTTGTTTGTTTGTTTGTTTTAGGATTAAAACAAGGTGACCCAACCATGACTGGCAAAACACCGACCAGCAACGTCACCAATAAGAATGACCCTAAGTCCATCAACTCCCGTGTTTTCATTGGCAATCTAAACACAGCCATTGTCAAGAAAGTTGACATTGAAGCCATTTTTTCAAAGTATGGAAAAATAGTTGGATGCTCAGTTCACAAAGGTTATGCATTTGTACAGTACATGAGTGAGCGGCATGCAAGGGCAGCAGTCGCTGGAGAGAATGCCAGAATCATCGCAGGCCAGCCCCTTGGTAAGTGATGAGCAGCCATGGCTTTCACATGGCTGTTACCATCTCTGCACATACTGGATGTGATCTTACTGTGTAAGAGCCAGTACAATCACGGTATCTACCTCTTATTTAAACAGTTATGGTGCTCATATATTTTAAATTTATAATATTATCTTGTTCTCATATTCTTTTACATATGCATTTCTTATTGTGTTTACATGTTTTGAAACTTGAGGTCAAGTATGCTTCTAATACTTGTTAGCTCCATCAATCCTAACAGAGGCAGCAAATGAAAAATAGACATCGTGTTTAACTTGATTTGATTTGAAATAGTGTCTATCTTCCAAGAGACACTATGTTATGCAAAAAAATAAAGTTAAAAATAAACAATATACTTGTTAATGCAATAATGGTCAACCTGTAAGGATTTTTTCTGAGAGTTTATTGGAGCCAAACTGATGATATTGCTGGGAAGCAAGATCTGAAATGTGCTGGAGAATGACAGTTATGCAGGTTTTTAAATACATTTTGAATGAAGAAGGGGATAAGAAAGATTACATGAAGGTGGGAGAAAACAAGGTACAGGATAGCTAACATGATTACATAGCTAACAACTTCAGGGTAGTTACACTTCCAAGGGGGTCTGCAAAAGAGGATTACTTCTGGCATTTGAAAGATGTGTGAAAGTGCATGCACAAGAACAATGGACAGGACTTGCTCAAAAACCTTTCACTAAGGAAGTTATAGGCTTGGGGTATGACAATCACCATGACCTGGCCATCTAGGAGGGATTTATTATGAGGTCACCCTGTGAGTTTACTTTCAGTCACTGAATTTGTCAGACTTATTATAGGGTCCCTTTATAGTTCCCATACTTACACTATTTGCTTTCAGGGAGCTAATGTATTTTCTTTATTGTCTGTTTTTACTTTTTGGAGGGAATGGATAGAAAAAGAAGGTAAATTTTCAGAACTGGAAAAGTAATATAACTCACTGTTTCTTATCTAGTCAGGAACCTTGTACATGATACCTGTTCAATCATGGACAATAATCAGAATTATGCCTAAGGTCCAAGAAGTAATACAGTTTATTTCAAAGAAAGGAGAATACAGTCTAAAGTAAAATATATTCAAGAGAAAATATTTTGTAATTAATATATAGATAAAAATGAAAATTTCCATTTTTTACATGTGGAAAATATAATGAATATCACAGTGATTCCATAATTTGTGGCCAGATCCATGTATCAAACTGAGTATACAGCATCATCTCTTGGATATCTACAGGCATCTAAGCTTTAAATGCTGTGAAAACTCTTGAATGCCTATATCCTCAACCTGTGTCACTCCTATGCTCTCCAACACAATAAATAGGACCTTTATCTATCCAGTTTTTCAAACAAAAACCTAGAGGTCAAACTTGATTCTTCTCTTCCCCCAACACACCAACATTCATCATCACCTTTCTTGTCCTCAATATGTCCCAAAATCCTTCACCTTTAAAATCTCTACCAATAGCTATCTCACACAAGCCACCATGGTATCTCAGGTGAACTACAAAATACCCCTGTCTGCCTCTTTCCACTCTTGTCATGGAGTCCTTGAGAAACATAAATGAGATTGTGCCATGATCCTGCTCTTAAACCTTCAATACCTTTCCATCTCACCCAGAATAAGATTTATCTTCTCTACCATTCCTACCATGACCCTCTCTACTATATCACTATATCCTCAACTCCATCTGATACTCTCTTTACCTTCTTGACTACTGGTAATACTGGTGACCTTGCTATGCTTCACACATTCCAAGCTTGCTCCTACCTCACAGGGTTTGGATTTGCCATTTCTTCTCCTCACAAGCCAGGTCTTTGCTAATTATTTGCTCCTTGCTTTATTATGGGCTGTGGTCATACTCTATTTCCCCAGAGAGGATCTACCTGACAAACTTATCTAAAATGGAATATGATGCCTCTGGATATTATACAGAAAAGGAAACTTGGCTCTAAATTAATTTAACTGATTTTGTATATTCAAATGCCTTTTGCACAACAGTGAATAAAGGATATCCCTACTTATTGATCTACCCCTGGCTTCCTGGTATTCATATGTAAGGGGATCCCTAAACTTTCTTTGGAAAAGGACAATGGATTGCATTTGATCCACATTATTTCAGGATTCCTAAAAAGTTACAACCAAGCTGTGAAATTCCTCTCAAATTAAAAAAAAAAATTAAAGCACAATGTCTATAGTGTGAAGCTCCTTATAGAATTTTGTCTTGGTTATTTAATAAAATTTAAATTTAAAAAGGTGAAATACTCTCCAGTTCCATCCATCCATGTTGTCATGAATAATAGGAGCTCCTTCCTTCTTTCTGCTGTGTACTATTCCATGTATAAATGTACATGGAATTTTGATCCACTCATCTTTGATGCACTCATTTACTGATGGGCACTTAAGTTGCTTCCAGAACTTAGTTATTGTAAATTGTGCAGCTATTAATGTTGGAGTGTGTAGGTTCTTTTGAATTGGTGTTTCAGGATTTGTAGGGTATAATCCCAACAGTGAAATTTCCAGGTCATGGTTGGAAGTAGAGAGCATTATACTAAGTGAAATAAGCCAGGTGGTGAAAGATAAATACCGTATGATCTCACCTATAAGTGGACCTTAATCAACAAAACAAACAAACAAGCAAAATAGAACCAGAGACATTGAAATAAAGAACAAACTGACAGTTATCAGAGGGGAGTGGGAGGAAGATAACGGGGGAAAGAAGGGGATGGCTCATCAAGGAACATGTATAAAGTCACCATGGACAAAGCCAAAGAGAGGTAGGATTGAGGATGGGGCAGGGGAAAGTGGCAGGAGAAAATGGAGACAACTGTACTTGAACAATAAAATATATGTAAAAAATAAAATAAAATAAAAATGTGAAATACTAATGTAACCTCTTAATATTTAATTGAATTTGGATTACAAATTTTGTTAATATTAATAGTCTTTATTATGTTTTTAATCTAAATCTAGTCATTGGAACATTTTCTTGTCATATTATGTGAAAGGTAAAGCAAACTTTTTTAATGTTTATCACTGACAATTTTTATATAAGAGTTCACACACAGAATATGTTTTTGTACCAAAATATCATGCAGATTTGGTTGGAGACCAAGTCTAGATCAGTGTTAATTTCTACTGATTATACTGGCTTGATTACACAGCTGCTATAAATAATCATTTTTAATATCTTTATTTTAAAATTATTTCACTGTTATGATGCTTGCAAAAGACATAGTTTATGAACTGAAGAAATCTATTATTAATAGTAGGAGTAACCCAACACTAAAAAATAACATCTATAAAAACAATTCTTGTTCCTGTGGGTAAGGAGGAAATCCCCCTCTACCCTTCCTGAGTTCTTGTGGTTAGACTAGTGATAAAATTGACATAAGACTAGATTAAGAGAAGAAAAAAGCAATTTAATATGTGCACACTGAGATTATAAATAATGTCAGAGGAATGATTGAAGCAAACAGTTTTTAATTTTTTTAACTTTTTTAATTGTTGTTCAAGCACAGTTGTCTCCATTTGCCCCCCATCACTATCCCAACCCCAGCCATCCCCCCTTCCCACCCTTGATCCTACCCCCTTTAGTTTTGTCCATGTGTCCTTTATAGATGTTCCTGAAAACCCCTCCCCCTTTCTTCCACATTATCCCCTCCCACCTCCCCTTTGGTTACTGTCAGTTTGTTCTTTATTTCCATGTATCTGGTTCTATTTTGCTTGCTCATTTGTTTTGTTGATTAGGTTCCACTTATAGGGGAGATCATATGGTATTTGCCTTTCACTACCTGGCTTATTTCAATTCGCATAATGCTCTCAAGTTCCATCCATGCTGCTGCAAAGGGTAGGAGCTCCTTCTTTCTTTCTGCTGCGTAGTATTCCATTGTGTAAATATACTATAGTTTTTTGATCCATTCATTTACTGATAGGCACTTAGGTTGCTTCTAGCACCTGGCTATTGTAAATTGTGCTGAAGCAGACAGTTTTTAATGCTAAGCAAAGAAACAGTTTATTTGTTTTTGACAGGATAGATTTTGTCAAAATAGATTTGACAGGACAAGGAAACTTAGGTTTGGGTGCTCATTGGTAAGGGATCTAAACACAAAGAGGACTTGGGAGAGTAAATTAGTACAGGAATAGAGAGATTTGTTTATATGGGCTTCTTGACCTCTCTTCCTTAACTCTAATGATAAGGGTATCTCTCTCAGCAACGTGCACCAAGGAGGGTGCCTTTCACAGGAGAGATTTATTCCTGCATTCAAGGGGACAGGGGAGGGTCAATGTGTCCTTCTTGCCCTGGATGCTTATGAAGTAACTTGAATTCAAAGTTATCAATGTATCACCATGGGATAATTGAGGGTGGCCTGCCCTGGTCCCTGAAACTCTAAAAACTGTATACAGGTCCCTGTTGTTTCTAAATAAAGTCTAGCTTAGAAAAGGAATACATTAAATAGAGAATTCAATTAATTTCACTATATTATAAATGTCTTACAAATGCTGAAGGACTTCAAAGGAAGAGAATAATGAATACAGATCATTACTTTTAAAGTAAATCTAGTGGATATTCTTAATCCTGATCATTAAGGAACTAATGCAAATGCACTGGTAGAAAGGAAGGTATCGGAGAGTAATGCTAAGTAAGGTCAAAGAAGAAGAGATCAAATGCTTGTGTGACCCATCAAGCATGACCAAGGAGTAATGGATTTCGAGTGTGTTTTTATCCTTAGCTACCATTTTGCATCCAGAGTGATCTTTTCAATATACAAATCTAATCATGTCACTCTCTGATAAACTTTCAGCAATTTCTGTGTTCTCAGGAAAAAAGACTGAATCCCTTTCTGTGACTGATACTTTGTGTGTGATTTGTTTCTCACTTATCTGCTGTTTTATATCAGCAGCCTCTCAGCCTCACTTGGTCTTCATCCAAGTTGACTTCTATGTATTCTCTGAACAAGTCACTTATTTCCATCCCCAGGACCTTTGCATGTGCTGTTTGTGTGAAATGTTCTTCCTACCAAGCTCCACACCATCTCACCTCTCTCCCCCAGTTCTTCGCTTCCCTCACTTGACTTCATTGTTTAGATCTCAGATCAAGTGTCAATACTTAATGAAATCTACTGTGATCCCTTAAGCCAGCTGGAATGTTTTACTTTCCTTTCTAGCATTTATCTTCATTTCAAATATATTTCTATATTTACTATTCAGTAACTGGTATTCATTCCTTCTCTCTCTGGTCTAAGTTCCTTTAAAGCATGGACTATAGCTGTTTATAATTATCTTCTTAGCATGTAGCAGAGTGCTGATGCTTCTGTGGCAAAGTCTCAGTACACGTGTGGAGAAAGAAGGGTTGGATGGCTGGTAGAATAGATTGAAATAACTAAAGGGCCCTTCACCACCCCCTCCCAACACAATAAGATGAAGACAGAGAGGGAGCAGTAGAAGGGGGAAGAGAAGAAGGAGGAGGTGGAAGATGAGGGGCAGGAGCAAGTTCTCTGGAAAGTGAGAAATTACAGCTCTAAAGAGAAAGCATTGTGGTCTCCTTGTGAGGCAAGTAGGTATTCAGTCTTGCTAAAATCAGCACCCCAGAGGTAGCTAATAGGCCAGATCCAATTTTTAAAAATATAATCCAGTCTTCAAAAAGCATCAAATATTAACATGTCTACATTTTACTCAAAGGTCGTAGTATAAGATATATTGGTTTAAAGAAAGATTTTATCATGGAAGACTTCTACATTTCTTAAAATGGCATCCTTTTGTAATTTTATTATTGATGACTAGATATTTTCTTGGTATCTCATCATTGTCAAAGATCCTTCAGGCAGAGATTATCTTCCTTGATTTTCACAATGCTAAGAAATAAGTGATTTAGCTGCTAGGAATCGAAGCTCAGAAATTAACTTGCCTTACATCACACAAATGGTGGTGTAGGATATCACACTCACACATTCTGACCCTAATAACTTTCACTTTTTATTCTTGCCAGCAATTCTTTTCATATCAATATATCAGTAGAGTGACTGTTCATTTTATCATACAAGCTAGGATACTTCTGGGAGTGAAAAGGGATGCTATTAGTGATTATGCCATGACATCAGGTTTAAACCAGAATGCCCAGGGGAGAACTTGAATGCCCCCCTGGTCATTCTGGTATAGAATGACCCAATGCTATAGATAGATCTTCACTATCTATAGCATTTATACTTGAAGCAAACTGTCAACTTACCTGGTGTTTCTCATACAAGAAATATTGTATAGTATGTTAGTTAAAGTAGACCATTCACATTATCAGATATAAAACCTGATATTTCAATAGTTAATAGAAAAGAAATTTATTTCTTCCTCACATAGGAAGCAATGATTTTTGCCAACATATCTCCTCAGTCAAGGGAACTAGAGGAAGTAATTTTTAAAATGGGATCATATCAAGCTAAAAAGCTTTTTCACAGCAAAAGACACCATCAACAATATGAAAAGGCAACCCACTTAATGAAAGAAGTTATTTACCAATAATATATCTAATAAGGGACTGATTTCCAAAATATATAAAGGACTTATACAACTCAAAACCAGGAAGACAAACAACCCAATAAAAAATTGGCAAAGGATCAGAATAGATACTTCTCCAAAGAGGACATACAGATGGCCAATAGACATATGAAGAGACTCAATCACTAATCATCAGAGAAATGCAAATTAAAATCACAATAAGGTATCACTTCACACCTGTCAGAATGGCTGTCATCAATAAATCAACAAACAAATATTGGCAAGGGTATAGAGAAAAGGGACACTCTCCTCTAGCCCACAGTCAATCCCCTCTCTGTTGTCCATGCCCATGAGTCACTGATACGTGTTCTTTGACTAATTCCTTCCCCTTCCTTTCATCATTCCCACCTTCCTCCCTCCCACAGCTATCAGTCTGTTCCATGTTTCCATGTCTCTTGCTCTATTTTTCTCATTAGTTTATTTTGTTCATTAGATTCCAGTTATAAATGATGTCATATGGTATTTGTCTTTCACCAACTGCCTTATTTCACTTAGTATAATATTCTCTAGTTCCATCCATGCTGTCTCAAAAGGTAGGAGTTCCTTCTTTCTTTCTGCTGCATAATATCCCATTATATAAATGTACCACACTTTTTTAATCCACTCATCTTCTGATGGGTACTTGCTCTGTTTCCAACACTTAGGTATTGTAAATAGTGCTGCTATGAACATAGGAGTGAATAATTCTTTTGAATTAGTGTTTCAGGATTCTTAAGGTATATTCCCTGTGGTGGAATCACTGGGTCACAAGGCAGGTCCATTTTTAATTTTTTTCATTAATCCTTCCATTCAGATATTTCAGATCACACTAACAATTATGAAGAAAAAGAAAGCCTTGTAAAAGTTTTAAATGAAAACTGGTGAGTTCTGAGACTACTCAGACTCCCAGGATAATGATCAAATATATATTTTTCAACAATACAACTAAAGCTTGTTAAAGCAAAGAAAGTAAGACTTGCAGCATCCCTGGGTGATGTTTTCTCTAATAAATACACTAGTCCTTGTACTTCATCCATCCCAATCCATTTTGGTTTGTATTATTCTCCTGTATGTGTGCATTCACGTACAAATAAGATGCATTATCTGCATGTATGGTAAGGACACATTGACAGAGAGCCAGGGCTGCAATGCTGAGCACTGATAATCAATTTGGACAATGTGGTCTATTGCAGAACTCCTTGAGAAGTACACAGATCATGTGGGAGCTACTAAGCTATGAAAATCTCATTTAAAAAATCCCAAGGATTCTGCAGGTGATAAAAAAGCACTTTTAGCAAGGTACTATTATGTAAACCTATTATAATTTGTACTAATACAAAAAGAAGAAAAAAAAGTTTAGCTTTTCCTTAATGTCTAGAGAACATATTGTCATCATACTTTTTCAACTTGCAAGTTTGACAAATCTTCCAGTTCCCAAGACATAAATTGTAAGTTAATGCTTTAGTTAGTTCAACATTAGCTATAAGGACAATAGGAATTTCGAATTAATAAATATTTGAATTTTTCTTCCTTTGAAACTATTACTATTCTAGCTTTCTTTCTGCACTAAAGAAATGTCCAACACATCTCTATATTTCAAACAACCAATTTTCTGATTAGTTGGTTAGGTTCCACTTATAGGTGAGGTCGGTCATATGGTACCTAATCAACAAAACAAACAAGCAAGGAAAATATAACCAGAGACATTGAAATTAAGAATAAAGTGATAGTAACCAGAGGAGAGGTGGGGGAGGATAAAGGTGGGGAGGGGAGGGTTTTCAGGAACATGTATAAAGGATACATGGACAAAATCAAAGGGAGTAGGATCAAGGGGCTATGTGGGAATGGCTGGGGTGGGGCAGAGTGGTGGGGGGGGGGAGGAAATGGAGACAACTGTACTTGAACAACAATAAAAAATGTAAAAAAAATGAGAAGAAAATGACAGAAAACAACTAATTTTCCAATATATTTTATATAATATAGATAATCAAACTGGTTATCATTTGCAGAATTTTATGTTTGGACTATTATGTTTGTTTTCAAAATATATTCACAAGGCTGTTAAGGGTCCTGAATTGTATACATGGGCAGGGGAGTAAAGAATTGTGCAATACTAAGGACATTGTATTCAGTATAAGTTTCTGTTTTCTGTGGTTGACAGGAATATGTTGACATTTTAAGCAGTTGATTTTAGTCATAATGCTTTGTTTATATATTATTTTCAGCTATCAAACTTCTCAAAGACATTTAGAATGCACTCTATTACATTTTTTAAATTTTTTATTGTTACTCAATTACAGTTGTATGCCTTTTCTCCCCATCCCTCCACCCCACCCCAGCTGAATCCACCTCCCTCCCCCATTTCCACCTTCCCCCTTGATTTTGTCCATGTGTCCTTTATAGTAGTTCCTGTAAACCCCTCTTCCCACTGTCCCCACCCCACTCTCCCCTGGCTATTGCTAGAGTGTTCTTAACTTCAATGTCTCTGGTTATATTTTGTTTGCTTTTTTCTTCTGTTGCTTATGTTCCAGTTAAAGGTGAGATCATATGGTATTTGTCCCCCACCGCCTGGCTTATTTCACTTAGCATAATGCTCTCCAGTTCCATCCATGTTTAAAAGTTGTCTTTCCAGTATCCTCCGTGGAAGCTAGAGAATGGATTTCATTAATCTCATTTTACAAATAAGGAACCCTAGGATGTACTCAATAGTAGACAGAGTATGTTTTCATTAAGACAAGAGTCTTTGAACTTCCTTCTAATTTTTTCAAAATTATTGTAAATTATACTTAATTCTACTATCCAAAGCCTACATATACTATCTGGGAGATGTGCAAGAAGTCTTCATTACCTTCTGTCTTCTTCCTTATATTCTACTGTTCTCAGAAAGTATTAGAAACAAAACTCTGGGTCACTTGGGATTATTGGGGAGGAAGATGGTGGCAAGATAGATGGGAGCGGAGTCCACTTCCCCTTGGCACCAGTGAAACGCCTAGCTGATCTGAGGAACAGAGCAAACAGCCAATGGTATTACAGCATATATGAAGATTGGAGACCAAAGATAGAGGACATTGAAAGATCTGATGGTGAGACAATAAAACCTGGAGAGCTGAAAAGACCAGAGTTAGACCGTGTTACCCATAAACATCAACGCAAGCCCAGTGAGCAAAAGAGATTAAGGAGACAACACCACTAAATCCCATTGGCATTCTACCATACAAGTTCATACCATAAACCCAGGGAGTCAGAACACATCAATTTCAGAAGAAGAGGCTCACAAGAAGAGTCTCACAAACAATGGGAAGAAAAAGAAAGAATCTGCAAATGAAAGGAAAGGAAGAAGCTTCAGAAAGAATGCTAACTGAAAAAGAGGCAAGTCAACTATCAGATACTGAGTTCAAAGCAATGGTTATCAGGAAGCTCTCTGAGCTCACAGAGAACTACCAGAAACTATAGTGAAACTACAATGAACTCACTACAAACTATGTCAACATGAAAAAGGAAATAGAAACTATCAAAAAGGGCCAAGAGGAAATGAAGAATACAATTTCTGAACTAAAGAACACAGTAGAAGGAATGAAAAGCAGACTTGATGAAGCAGAGGATCGGATCAGCAAGCTGGAGGACAAAGTAGAAAAAAACACAGAGAAAGAACAAGACAAGGAAAAGAGGCTCAAAAAGAATGAAGAGGGATTAAGGGAAATGCAAGACAACATGAAACGTAAAAATATTCGTATAATAGGCATACCAGAAGGAGAAGAAGAGCAAGGGATAGAAAACCTGTTTGAAAAAGTAATCATGGAAAATTTCCCTAATCTGATGAGAGAAAAAGTCAGCACAAATCCAGGAATCACAGAAAGTCCCAATCAAGAGGAACACAAAGAGGCCCACTGCAGGACACATCATAATTAAAATGGCAAATTTCCAAGAAAAAGAGAGGATCTTAAAGGCAGCAAGGGAGAAACAGGAAGTAACATACAAGGGAGCCCCAATAAGGTTAGCAACTGACTTCTCAATGGAAACTCTCCAGCCAGAAGAGAATGACAACAAATATTCAAAAAATGAGAACCAGAGGCCTGCAACCAAGACTGCTTTGCCCAGCAAGGCTCTCAATCAAGATAGAAGGCCAAATAAGGAGTTTCCCAGACAAAAGAAGTCTAAAAGAATACACATCCACCAAACCAGCTCTGCAAGACATGCTAAAGGGACTGCTTTAAGGAAAGGAAGGAAAAGAGAAAGAGAGAGGAACACAGGTAGGGAAAAATGGCAATGAATAATAACCTTAAATGTAAATGGATTAAATTCTCCAATCAAAAGATATAGAATGGCTGAATGGATAAGAAAACATGACCCACACATATGCTGCCTACAAGAGACCCATCTCAGGACAAAAGCCCTACACAGACTGAAAGTGAAGGGCTGGAAACAAAGTTTCCAAGCAAACTGACAGCAAAAAAGAGCAGGGATAGCAAAACTCATATCACACAAAATAGACTTCAAGAAAAGGGCCATAAAGAGAGACCCAGATGGTCACTTCATAATACTCAAAGGAAGAATCCACCAAGAAGACATAATCATTGTAAATATATATGCACCCAACAAGGAGCACCCAAATATATAAAGAAAATCTTGGAGGACGTCAAGAAAGATATTGACAGCAACACAATTACATTAGGGATATTTAACACCCCACTGTCAAAAATGGACAGGTCTTCCAAACAAAATATCAAGAAGGATATTGTGTCACTGAACAATGCCCTAGATGAAATGGACTTAACTGATACATATTGAGCCTTTCATCCCAAAGAAGCAAAATACACATTCATTTCAAGTGTACATGGAACATGTTCAAGATAGGACACAAAACAATCCTCAAAACAAATTCAAGAAAATTTAAATCATATCAAGCATTTTCTCTGACCACAAGGGACTGAAACTAGAAAACAACCCCAAAGGAAAAACCCCCAAAACACTCAAAATCATGGAGACTGAGTAGCATGCTATTAAAAAATGAATGGGTGAAGAATGAGGTTAGGGAAGAAATCAAAAAGTTTCTGGAAACAAATGAAAATGAACTCACAACAATCCAAAACCTATGGGACACAACAAAGGCACTCCTGAGAGGGAAGTTTATAGCAATACAGGCCTACCTTAAAAGATAGAAACATTTCAAACAACCTAACCCTACACCTAAAAGAACTCGAGGAACAACAACAAAGACAGCCCAGAGCAAGCAGAAGGAAGGAAATAACCAAGATCAGACCAGAGTTAAATGACATAGAGACAAAAAGCACAATTCTAAGGATCAATGAATCCAGGAGCTGGTACTTTGAAAAGATAAACAAAATCGACAAGCCTTTAAGTAGGCTCATCAAGAAAAAAAGAGAAAGGATCCAAATAAAAACAATTAGAAATGAAAGAGGAGAGACTACAACTGATACCATAGAAATACAAAGGATTGTAAGAAATTGCTACAAAGAACTGTATGCCAAGAAATTGGAAAACCTAGGTGAAATGGACACATTTCTAGAAAAATATAATCTTCCAAAACTGAATGAAGAAGAAGCAGAAAACCTGAACAGAACAATAACAGCAGAAAAAATTGAAGCAATAATCAAAAAACTCACAGCACACAAAAACCCTGGACCAGATGGATTCACAGGAGAATTCTACAAAGCATTTAATGAAGAGCTAACCCCTATCCTTCACAGACTACTCGAAAAAATCGAAACTGATGGAAGACTCCCAAACTCTTTTTATGAAGCCAGCATCTTCCTAATCCCAAAACCAGATAAAGACACAACAAAGAAAGAAAACTTCAGGCTAATATCGCTGATGAACATACACACTAAAATTCTCAACAAAATATTAGCAAACCGCATCCAGCAATACATTAAAAAGATCATACACCACGACCAAGTGGGATTCATCCCAGGGATGCAAGGATGGTACAATATTCGACAATCAATAAACATAATACATCACATCAATAACTGTAAAGACAAAAATCACACGATCATATCAATAGATGTGGAAAAAGCATTTGATAAGACACAGCACCCATTTCTGATAAAAACACTCAGCAACGTGGGAATAGAGGGAGCATTCACCAACATCATAAAGGCCATATATGAGAGACCTACAGCCAACATCACACTCAATGGACAAAAACTTAGAGCTTTCCCACGAAGATCAGGAACAAGACAAGGATGCCCTCTCTCACCACTCCTATTCAACATAGTATTGGAAGTCCTAGCCACAACAATCAGAAAAGAAAAAGCAATAAAAGGCATCCAAATTGGAAAGGAGGAAATGAAACTGTCACTGTTTGCAGACGACATGATAGTGTACATGGAAAATCTTATAGACTCCACTCAAAAACTACGCGACCTAATAAATGAATTTGGCAAAACAGTTGGATACAAAGTCAACACTCAGAAATCAAAGGCATTCCTGTATACCAACAACGAAACATCAGAAACAGAAATCAGGAACAAAATCCCATTTGATATAGCAACCAGAAAAATAAAGTACCTAGTAATAAACCTAACCAAGAAAGTAAAAGACCTGTAATCAGAAAACTACGCAATATTGAAGAAAGAAATTAAGGAAGACACAAACAAATGGAAGCATGTATCATGCTCATGTTTTGGAAGAATTAACATCATCAAAATGGTCATAATACCCAAAGCAATTTATAGATTCAGTGCAATCCCTATTAGAGTAGCAATGACATATTTCACAGATATAGAACAAACATTTCAGAAATTTATATGGAACCATAAATGACCCCGAATAGCTGCAGCAATTTTGAGACAGAAGAACAAAGTAGGAGGGATCACAATACCTGATATCAAACTGTACTACATGGCCACTGTAATCAAACCAGCCTGGTACTGGCATAAAAACAGGCACATAGACCAATGGAACAGAACAGAGAGCCCAGAAATAAACTGAAGACTTTACGGTCAATTAATATTTGACCAAGGAGGCAGGGGCATAAAATGGAGCAAAAACAGCCTCTTCAACAGATGGTGTTGGGAGATCTCTATAGGTATGTGCAAAAAAATGAAACTCGGTCACCAACTTACGCTATACACAAAAATAAATTCAAGATGGATAAAAGACTTAAATATAAGTCGTAAAACCATAAAAGTCCTCGAGGAAAACATTGGCAGGAAAATCTCAGATATTCCACGCAGCAACATCCTCACAGACACGTCCCCTAAAGCAAGGGACATAAAGGAAAGAATAAACAAATGGGACCTTATCAAAATAAAAAGCTTCTGCATGGCTAAAGAAAACAGCACCAAATTACAAAGAGAACCAACAGTATGGGAAAACATATTGCCAATTGTACCTCAGACAAGGGCCTGATCTCCCAAATATATAAAGAACTCACACAACTCCACTCCAGGAAGATAAATAACCCAATTAAAAAATGGGCAAAGGACTTGAACAGACACTTCTCCAAGGAAGACATATAGAGGACCCAGAGACATATGAAAAGATGCTCAGCATCACTAGCCATCAGAGAGATGAAAATTAAAACCACAATGAGGTAGCATTCCACACCAGTCAGAGTGGCCAACATAAACAAATTCACAAACAAATGTTGGAGAGGATGCGGAGAAAAGGGAACCCTAGTGCACTGTTGGTGGGAATGCAGACTGGTGAGGCCACTGTGGAAAACAGTATGGAATTTCCTCAGGAAACTAAAAACGGAACTGTCCTTTTACCCAGCAATTCCGCTGCTGGGATTATACCCTAAGAACCCTGAAACACCAATCCGAAAGAACCTGTGCACCCCAATGTTCATAGCAGCATAATTTACAATAGCCATGTACTGGAAGCAACCAAAGTGCCTATCAGCAAACGAGTGGATCCAAAAACTATGGTATATTTACACAATGGAATTCTATGCAGCAGAGAGAAAGAAGGAGCTCCTACCCTTTGCAACAGCATGGATGGAACTGGAGAGTATTATGCTAAGTGAAATAATCCAGACTGGGAGGGGCAAATACCATATGATCTCACCTTTAACTGGAACATAATCAATAGAAGAAAGAAGCAAGCAAAATATAACCAGAGACATTGAAGTTAAGAACAATCTAACAATGGGCAGGGGGGAGTGGGGAGCGGACAGTGAGGAGAGGGGATTACAGGAACTACTATATAGGACACATGGACAAAATCAAGGGAGAGGTCGGGGGTGGGGGAAGGAGGTGGGTCCAGCTGGGGTGGGGTGAAGGGGTGTGGAGAAAAGGCATACAACTGTGATTGAATAACAATAATTTTTCTAAAAAAAATCTTATGTAAAAAAAAAAAAAAAGAAACAACACTGTGTGGGCTGCAAAGCCCAGTACAGATTTTGGGTTTTCAGTAATTAAACAGACCTAGTTAATATTCTGTAAACAAATCCTAATTAGCACGCTTCCATACCAGAGTGAATTATAGAACTAATGGTCTATCAACCAAGGAGATGCATGTCCCCATATGTGATGGAAAGCCTAGGGGCTTTTCTCTGTGCCTCTAAAATTGGTTATTGGACTCAGTGGATGAACCTAAATTAGCAGAAGCAGTAGAAGTGGGTGTGTCCATGACCAATTTATTCACCAAATAAAAACTCCCGAGCAACATTTAGAAGGATCTTTTTAGTTCTAACTTGTTCTAACTTATCCCCTAGAATAAAGTTGGATATAATACTATATGAAATTCAATACCTCACATTATCTTTAATCCTGTTAATAAAATGTCCAAAAGTCACTTGTGAACTAATTTCAGGATGCTATAATAATAGGAACTGTTATTCTGCTCACAGTATGTTTGGAATTGTGTTAGACTTTTGCCAAAATGTGCTAAGCTGTAAAGGCACATAGAGAAACAAAGCCTCATCAAAATTAAGTTAAACTTAACGTAAAGTAAAATAATACAATAAAATAGATGACTTCCCTTAGCAAATATGTTAATTATATCACATAATGTACAATAAAAGGTGGGAAATACAGAAATTGAAATTTTTATCAAAAGTTTATGAAAGTTAAGAGTATGGGCTTTGGATTCAGACTTCCTATGTTAAAATTCTACCTTTCTACTTACCACTGCATAATTTGAAGCAAGTTACTAAAGGTCTCAGTGCTGTTGCCTTATCTGTGAAGTGGAGATAATTATAAGAGGACCCACCTCATAAAGTAGTGAAGATTAAATGCATTAATGTATGTAAAGTTCTTAAAATGCTGCCTGGGGCATATGAAGTGCTATAAAAACCTAAGGGAAGTGAAAAGTCTAGGCATGCTATCAATCTTATTGTTTTGGTTCTCAATACTTTCTAAAAAGGAAATCAGAAACCTGAAGTCCTATGGAGGTGTTTATTCTGTACAAGAATTTATCCACCCTGGGCTTTGTTTTCTTTTTATGTGAAGAGACTGAGGCTGAAGTCCTCCAGGAACCCTAATTTTCCTTATGGTTTGTGCTTTTTCTGTCCTGTTAAAGAAATCTTTACCTACTCTGTGGTCATGAAGACGTCATTTTAAGTTTCCTTCTAGGGGGCTTTGCTTGTTTGTTTTACAGTTCATATTTAGATTTTAATATATCTGGAATTTAAGTTTTTGCATGGCATATTTTATTGAATAAATTAGCTTATTTCATCTGAATATCCTATCAGGTCTGTTTTTGCAGAAAATTGTTTTCCTCTCTGCCCTGAAATGGCAGTTTGGACATAGAACAAATGGTATATTATACATACTTATATTATTGGAGTAGAAATATTTTTCCTCTACCCTTCAGGTTCCTTGGTTGGTCTAATAATCAAATTAACATAAGACTGATTAACAGGGAGAAAAACAACAATTTAATTTTGTACATACAGAAGCTTCTTAAGATGAGGACAAATAGGCCATCAGGCAGTTGGGGCTTAGATGCCATTCTGAACCAAGGAAAATGGGGAGCTACCTGGGACATCAAAGAGGAGGAAGGAAGTTCCCACAGAGGTAGAAAAACAAATTTTTGGATATAAGAATCCTAGTAGGAAGATGGCGGCAACATAGGTGGGAGCGGAATCCACTTCCCCTCAACGCCAGGGAAATACCTAGCTGATCTGAGGAGCAGAGCGAACAGCCAACAGTATTCCAGCATATACGAAGATCAGAGACCAAAGATAGAGGACATTGAAAGATCTGACGGTAAGAAGAGTGCTCAAGGACAATAAGGTTCCCGGGACCCGGGAACACGCGGTACAAGGGTGGCAGAAGCACCAGCCCTGGCGCAGGGGCTGCTGCAGGAGTCTTGGGAGAGGGCCAGGCTATGCTGTGAGCAGCCAGGTGCTTGATTGGACCAGGGGGGCTTGAAAAGGAGGAATTTCTCAAAAAGAAAAAGAAAATAGAGACACTCAGGGGCTAGTTAGAGAACTCTCGGTAGTAGCCGAGGCCCCTGGCGCCCCTCCCCCCTCTGCCCCTGGACTGGGAGCATGGGATAAGCAGCACTGGAGTCACAGCGCTCACCTGAGGTCCGGTGGTGCACACAGATTAGCGAACGGGGTCCATACATGAAACCCCGGAGGGGCGCCCACACCTAAAACCTCCGAGATCATTTGGAGCAGAGACTAGCTGCTCCACCCACAGGCCCAAAACCTCAGAACCGAGTGCCCCATGATTCAGTCCCAGGGTGGCCCCGCCCACCGGAGAGACTCAAGCCCAGGTCCGCTGGATCTGGCCCCCAAGCACAGAGCCTCTGGCTCAGCGGGCTGCGCACTCACCCAGCACAGGGCTGGCTGGATGCCCATTTTCCAAGCACAAAGCTTCTGGCGAGTGTCCTAACCCCAAGGTGGCTGAATCCTCCGCCTGCGCGCCAGCGTCCCAAGCCCAGGCGGCTCAATCGGCAGGGACCACACCTACAACGCCTACCTAAAAAGTGCGCACCCGCCAGGGCCTACTAGCTCTCTAGGACAAAGGCAGAACACCCAGTAGAGTTGAGCTGCAGTGAGAGGAGAGTCTGCAGGCTGAACAACAGCGAAGAGTGTGACCCAGGAAGGGAGAAAAGTGAAACCAATCCTTCCAACCAACCCCTCCCCTTGCACAGACAGGACACCAGCAGAACTAACCTGACCAGTTTAAAGCCAACAGAAGATTTTTTTTTTTCCCTTTCCTTTCCCCCTGAATTCCTTCTTCCTCTTTTTTTTTTTCTCATTCCCTCTTCCTCCCATCCTTTACCATTTTTATGTCTTCTTCCTGCCTTCTTCTATCTATTTCTATGTTTTAATTTTTGTTAAAATTCCTTCTTATCTTGCCTCCGATCTTTCTTTATTCCTTCTTCCCTCCCTCCTTCCTTTCCTCCTTTCCTATTTCCTTGTTCCCTCCTTCCCATCTTTGTTTTGTTTTTTTTTTGTCTTTGTTTTTTTGTTTTTTTGTTTTTTTCTTTTCTTTTCTTTCTCCCCCCCTTTCTCTTTTTCCCACAGGTGAGACAACAAAACCTGGAGTGCTGAAAAGACTAGAGTTAGACCGTGTTAAACACATAAATGTCAGCTCAAGACCAGTGAGCACAGGAGAGTAAGGAGACAGCACCACCGAATCCCATTGGCATTCTACCATACAAGTACATATCATAAACCCAGGGAGTCAGAACAAAGTAATTTAAGAAGCAGAGGCCAACAAGAAGAGCCTCACAAACAATGGGAAGACAAAGAAACAATTCCCAAATGAAAGGAAAGGAGGAAGTCTCAGAAAGAATACTAACCGAAAAAGAGGCAAGTCAACTATCAGATACTGAGTTCAAAGCAATGGTCATCAGGAAGCTCACTGAGCTCTCTGAGCTCAAAGAGAACTACCAGAAACTACAAGGTAACTACAATGAACTCACTGCAAACTATATCAACATGAAAAAGGAAATAGAAAATATCAACAAGAGCCAAGAGGAAATGAAGAATACAATTTCTGAATTGAAGAACACAGTAGAAGGAATGAAAAGCAGACTTGATGAAGCAGAGGGTCGGATCAGCGAAGCTGGAGGACAAAGTAGAAAAAAACACCCAGAAAGAGCAAGAAAAGGAAAAGAGGCTCAGAAG
This sequence comes from Desmodus rotundus, assembly GCF_022682495.2. NCBI lineage: Eukaryota > Metazoa > Chordata > Mammalia > Chiroptera > Phyllostomidae > Desmodus > Desmodus rotundus. The sequence continues at coordinate 63,873,591 of NC_071394.1, forward strand.
GAATGAAGAGGCAATAAGGGAAATGCAAGACAACATGAAACATAACAATGTCCGTATAATAGGAATACCAGAAGGAGAAGAAGAGCAAGGGATAGAAAACCTGTTTGAAAAAGTAATGATGGAAAATTACCCTAATCTGAGGAGAGAAAAAGTCACCCAAATCCAGGAATCACAGAGAGTCCCAAGCAAGAGGAACCCAAAGAGACCCACTGCAAGACACATCATAATTAAAATGGCAAATTTCCAAGACAAAGAGAGGATCTTAAAGGCAGCAAGGGAGAAAAAGGAAGTAACGTACAAGGGAGCCCCAATAAGGTTAGCAACTGACTTCTCAATGGAAACGTTCCAAGCCAGAAGAGAATGGCAAAAAATATTCCAAGCAATGAGAACCAGAGGCCTGCAACCAAGACTACTTTACCCAGCAAGGCTCTCAATCAAGATAGAAGACCAAATAAAGAGTTTCCCAGACAAAAGAAGTCTAAAAGAATACAGCTCCACCAAACCAGCTCTGCAAGACATGCTAAATGGACTGCTTTAAGGAAAGGAGGGAAAAGAGAAAGTCAGAGGAACACAGGTAGGAAATAATGGCAATGAATAACTACCTATCGATAATAACCTTAAACGTAAATGGATTAAATGCTCCAAGCAAAAGACATAGAACAGCTGAATGGATAAGAAAACATGACCCACACATATGCTGCCTACAAGAGACCCATCTCAGGACAAAAGACGAACACAGACTGAAAGTGAAGGGCTGGAAACAAATTTTCCAAGCAAACGGACAGGAAAAAAAAGCAGGGGTAGCAATACTCATATCAGACAAAATAGACTTCCAAAGAAGGGCCATAAAGAGAGACCCAGAAGGTCACTTCATAATACTCAAAGGAAGAATCCACCAAGAAGACATAAACATTGTAAATATTTATGCACCCAACATAGGAGCGCCCAAATACATAAAGAAAATCTTGGAGGATTTCAAGAAAGATACTGACAGCAACACAATTATAGTAGGGGATTTTAACACCCCACTATCAAAAATGGACAGGTCTTCCAAACAAAAGATCAACAAAGATATTGTGTCACTTAACAATACCCTAGAGGAAATGGACTTAACTGATATATACAGAGCTTTTCATTCCAAAGAAGCAAAATACACATTCTTTTCAAGTGTACATGGAACTTTTTCAAAGATGGACCACATGATAGGACACAAAGCAAGCCTCAACAAATTCAAGAAAATTGAAATCATATCAAGCATCTTTCTGACCACAAGGGTCTGAAACTAGAAACCAACGCCAAGGGTAAACACCCAAAACACTCAAAATCATGGAGACTGAAGAGCATGCTATTAAACAATGAATGGGTGAAGAATGAGGTTAGGGAAGAAATCAAAAAGTTTCTGGAAACAAATGAAAATGAACTCACAACAACCCAAAACCTATGGGACACAGCAAAGGCAGTCCTGAGAGGGAAGTTCATAGCAATACAGGCCTACCTTAAGAAGTTAGAAACAGTGCAAACAAACAACCTAACCCTACACCTATAAGAACTAGAGGAACAACAACAAAGACAGCCCAGAGCAAGCAGAAGGAAGGAAATAACCAAGATCAAAGCAGAACTAAAGGACATAGAGACTAAAAGCACAATTGTAAGGATCAATGAATCCAGGAGCTGGTTCTTTGAAAAGATAAACAAAATCGACAAGCCTTTAAGTAGGCTCATCAAGAAAAAAAGAGAGAGGATCCAAATAAACAATTAGAAATGAAAGTGGAGAGATTACAACTGATACCACAGAAATACAAAGGATCGTAAGAAATTACTATGAAGACCTGTATTCTAAGAAATTTGAAAACCTAGATGAAATGGACACATTTCTAGAAATATATAATCTTCCAAAACTGAATGAAGAAGAAGCAGAAAACCTGAACAGACCAATATCAGCAAAGGAAATTGAAGCAGTCATCAAGAAACTCCCATCACACAAAAGCCCTGGACCAGATGGTTTCACAGGAGATTTCTACAAAGCATATAAGGAAGAACTAACCCCTATCCTTCACAGATTATTCGAAAAAATCCAAACTGATGGAAGACTCCCAAACTCTTTTTGTGAAGCCAACATCATCCTAATCCCAAACCAGATAAACACACAACGAAGAAAGAAAACTTCAGGCCAATATCTCTGATGAACATAGACGCTAAAATTCTCAACAAAATATTAGCAAACCGCATCAAGCAATATATTAAAAAGATCATCCACCATGACCAAGTGGGATTCATCCCAGGGATGCAAGGATGGTACAATATTCACAAATCAATAAACATAATACATCACATCAACAACAGCAAAGACAAAAATCACATGATCATATCAATAGATGCGGAAAAAGCATTTGATAAGACACAGCACCCATTTCTCATAAAAACACTCAGCAAAGTGGGAATAAAGGGAGCAGTCCTCAACATAATTAAGGCCATATATGAGAGACCTACAGCCAACATCACACTCAATGGACAAAAACTTAGAGCTTTCCCACAAAGATCAGGAACAAGACAAGGATGCCCTCTCTCACCACTCCTATTCAACATAGTATTGGAAGTCCTAGCCACAGCAATCAGACAAGAAAAAGCAATAAAAGGCATCCAAATTGGAAAGGAGGAAATGAAACTGTCACTGTTTGCAGATGACATGATAGTGTACATGGAAAACCCTATAGACTCCACTCAAAAACTACTCGACCTAATAAATGAATTTGGCAAAACAGCTGGATACAGAGTCAATACCCAGAAATCAAAGGCATTCCTGTACACCAGCAACGAAACTGCAGAAACAGAAACCAGGAAAAAAATCCCATCCGATATAGCAACAAGAAAAATAAAGTACCTAGGAATAAACCTAACCAAGGAGGTAAAAGACCTGTACTCAGAAAACTACACAACACTGAAGAAAGAAATTAAGGAAGATACAAACAAATGGAAGCATGTACCATGTTCATGGATTGGAAGAATTAACATCATCAAAATGGCCATACTACCCAAAGCAATTTATTGATTCAATGCAATCCCTGTTAGAGTACCCATGACATATTCCACAGATATAGAACAAACATTTCAGAAATTCATATGGAACCATAAACGACCTCGAATAGCTGCAGCAATTTTGAGACAGAAGAACAAAGCAGGAGGGATCACAATACCTGATATCAAACTGTATTACAAGGCCACTGTAATCAAAATAGACTGGTACTGGCATAAAAACAGGCACATAGACCAATGGAACAGAATAGAGAGCCCAGAAATAAACTCAAGTCTATACGATCAATTAATATTTGACAAAGGAGGCAGGAGCATAAAATGGAGCAAAAACAGCCTCTTCAACAGATGGTGTTGGGAGATCTGGACAGCTACGTGCAAAAAAATTAAACTTTATCACCAACTTACGCCATACAGGAAAATAAACTCAAGATGGATAAAAGACTTAAATATAAGCCGTAACACCATAAAAGTCCTTGAGGAAAACATTGGCAGGAAAATCTCAGACATTCCACGCAGCAACATCCTCACAGACACATCCCCTAAAGCAAGGGACATAAAGGAAAGAATAAACAAATGGGACCTCATATAAATAAAAAGCTTCTGCATGGCTAATGAAAATAGTATTAAAATAAAAAGAGAAACAACCGTATGGGAAAACGTATTTGCTAATGATACCTCAGACAAGGGCCTGATCTCCAAAATATATAAAGAACTCACATGACCACACTTCAGAAAGACCAACAACCCAAATAAAAAATGGGCAAAGGACTTGAACAGACACTTCTCCAAGGAAGACTTACTGAGGGCCCAGAGACATATGAAAAGATGCTCAGCATCACTAGCCATCAGAGAGATGCAAATTAAAACCACAATGAGGTATCATCTCATACCAGTCAGAATGGCCAACATAAACAAATCCACAAACAAATGTTGGAGAGGATGTGGAGAAAAGGGAACCCTTGTGCACTGTTGGTGGGAATGCAGACTGGTGAGGCCACTGTGGAAAACAATATGGAATTTCCTCAGAAAACTAAAAATGGAACTGACCTTTGACCCAGTAATTCCGCTGCTGGGATTATACCCTAAGAACACTGAAACACCAGTCCAAAAGAACCTGTGCACCCCAATGTTCATAGCAGCACAATTTACAATAGCCAAGCACTGGAAGCAACCGAAGTGCCCATCAGCAAATGAGTGGATCCAAAAACTATGGTATATTTACACAATGGAATTCTACGCAGCAGAGAGAAAGAAGGAGCTTATACCCTTTGCAACAGCATGGATGAAACTGGAGAGCATTATGCTAAGTGAAATAAACCAGGAAGTGAGGGACAAATACCATATGATCTCACCTTTAACTGGAACATAAGCAATAGAAGAAAAAAGCAAACAAAATATAACCAGAGACATTGAAGTTAAGAACAATCTAACAATAGCCAGGGCGGGGGTGGGGGGTGGGGTCAGGGACAGTGGGTAGAGGGGATTACAGGAACTACTATAAAGGACACATGGACAAAACCAAGGGGGAGGGTGGAGAGGGGGGAGGGAGGGGGGTTCACCTGAGGTGGGGTGGAGGGATGGGGAGAAAAGGCATACAACTGTAATTGAATAACAATAAAAAAAAGAAAAAAAAAGAAAAAAAAAAAGAAAAACAAATGTTTGCCATGTCCTACAGACAATGGGACACAAGAATGCCAAGCCGTGCCAAATCACACCCCCACTACTGAAACTCCATATTCCTAATAGTTATCTTTGCTAATAGTGCTCTTAAATTTACATGTATGTACACATATACATTATACATACATATATACTTATGTTAAGCATATGCCTACATGCATGTATATAATTTATACCACATATTTTATATGGAATTATATATAGAATTTTATTTAATATTAATTTATATTTATATTATTATATATACTATAGCTACTATATTATAAATAGTACTGATTATATTATAAATGTCACTTTCTTGGACATTCCATTTTCTAGTTGTCCATGACTAGTATATTCATTAATATACTCACAGATTTTCTTAGTTTACTTACTGATTCTAATGGTTTAATCTTTGGTTTTGTGTTTTGGGGTTTTTTGGATATTTGTCTATACAATGATGTCTCTTACCAATAATGACACTTTTATTCTTCATCTGCCAATATGCATACATTTTTTCTCTTGCATTACATTGACTAATACCTCTAGAATAATACTGTAGAGTTGAGGTGGTCACAAGTATGTTTTTCTTATTAGATGAGGAAGCTGTCAACATTTTGTTATTATCATTTTCTACAGGATTTTATTTTAGTCAATGCCCCTATCATATTAAGGAAGTTCTCTTTATATTTCTAGCTGGCTATTCATTTTTGCTGAACTTTATTTGGTACTTTTACTGTATATATGGAAATTAATATTTTATTTTTCTTTATTCTGTTATATGAAGAATTACATGTCGGGGAGCTTTAATGCAGCCCCCCAGTCTGCCACTGATGAAGAATAAGTCTACCAAGACAGATCTGCTTGGGGAGGAGAGGTGGCCGATCTCTCAAAGGAGAAGGGCCCACAGCCTTTCCCTCCATGGGCTTTTATTAGGTTCATTCTCATAGGAATGCAGATAAATCTCATCAATCATTGTCGGCCAGTAAGGGTTAAACAATACATGATTTACAGAGAACTTTGAGGGCTTATTCTGAGTTACAGCCAATTAGTTAGAGGGCCATAAAACTTTAGGCACCAGACTCATCTCAGGTCTGGACCCTTATCTTTTAAGCTGAGGGTACAAATTAAGTAGTTTTCACAGGAATGTACGTATTTTTCTTAGGCCTGATTCCCCAGGGAATGCACCCCTCCCAGCACAGGACTGCACTGCCCTCTGTTATTGCTTCAGGCTTAAGTCAGGCAAGGGAAATAAGGCAGCCAAGAGATCAGGAGACTTCTTGCAGACAGAATGAGGACTCAGGCTATTTCAAACCCGAGGGCCGAGGGTCTATCACCCCCTTTTTCCACAGCCCCCCAAGTTGTTCCCTGCAAGCTTATCCCTGGTGACCAGAGCCTGTCTTAGGTTGATCCTCCCTTGAGGATTCTTTTTTTTTAATTTTTTGATATATTTATTGATTATGCTATTACAGTTGTCCCATTTCCTCCCCTTCACTCAACTCCATCCTGCCCACACCCTCCCTCCCACATTCCCCCCTATAGTTCATGTCCATGGGTCATACTTATAAGTTCCTTGGCTTCTACATTTCCTACACTATTCTTACCCTCCCCCTGTCTATTTTCTACCTACCATTTATGCTACTTATTCTCTGTACCTATCCCCCCTCTCTCCCCCTCCCAATCCCCTGTTGATAACCCTCCATGTGATCTCCATTTCTGTGGTTCTCTTCCTGTTCTAGTTGTTGGCTTAGTTTGCTTTTGTTTTGGTTTTAGGTGTGGTTGTTAATAACTGTGAGTTTGCTGTCATTCTTACTGTTCATATTTTTTATCTTTTTCTTAGATAAATCCCTTTAACATTTCATATAATAAGGGCTTGGTGATGATGAACTCCTTTAACTTGACTTTATCTGAGAAGCACTTTATCCTCCCTTCCATTCTAAATGATAGCTTTGCTGGATACAGTAATCTTGGATGTAGGTCCTTGCCTTTCATGACTTGGAATACTTCTTGCCAGTCCCTTCTTGCCTGTAAGGTCTCTTTTGAGAAATCAGCTGACAGTCTTATGGGAACTCCTTTGTAGATAACTGTGTCCTTTTCTCTTGTTGCTTCTAAGACTCTCTCCTTCTGCTTAATCTTGAATAATGTAATTATGATGTGCCTTGATGTGTTACTCCTTGGGTCCAGCTTCTTTGAGACTCTCTGAGCTTCCTGGACGTCCTAGACGTCTATTTCCTTTGCCAGACTGGGGAAGTTCTCCTTCATTATTTCTTCAAATAAGTTTTCACTTTTTTGTTCTTCCTCTTCTCCTTCTGGCACCCCTATAATTCAAATGTTGGAACGTTTCAAGATGTCCTGGAGGTTCCTAAGCCTCTCCTCATTTTTCCGAATTCTTGTTTCTTCATTCTATTCTGGTTGGATGTTTCTTTCTTCCTTCTGGTCCACACCATTGATTTGAGTCCCAGTTTCCTTCGCATCACTATTGGTTCCCTGTACATTTTCCTTTGTTTCTCTTGGCATAGCCTTCACTTTTTCCTCTGGTTTTCTAAAAGATTCAACCAATTCTGTGAGTGTCTTAATAACCAGTGTTTTGAACTGTGCATCTGATAGGTTGGCTATCTCTTCCTCGCTTAGTTGTATTTTTTCTGGAGCTTTGAAGTGTTCTGTCATTTGGGCCTTTTTTTTTTTTGTCTTGGCGCTTCTGTTACTTAAAGGGGCGGAGCCTTAGCTGTTCACTGGGGTCGGGTAACGCTGGTTGCTGCACTGTGATGCTGTCCGTGGGGGAGGGGCCGAGAGGGAGCAATGCTGCCCACTCCACTCTCCACCGGACTCCAATCACTCCCTCTGCTACCCACAATCAAACTGGGCCCCTGTGACAAGATGGCGGCGTAGGTAGACACACTGCGCCTCCTCGCACAACCAGAACTGACAGAAAATCGAAAGGCAGGGAAGTCCAACACCAAGTAGATAAAAAAGAAACATACATCCAGACCAGTAGGAGGGGCGGTGACGGGTACCGGGGTGGAGAGGACTCGGGTTGCTGTGGCTGGACTGAGACTGGCAGAGTGTGGGACGAATGGGGCTGGCAGTCTGACCACTAGCAGACCCTGCGTCCTCTCATTCGAGCACAGATAAACAGAGAGGCCAGACTCAGAGTGGTGGAGAACGGGGCAGGCAGAGTAGTGGGTAGCACCCCACGGCTCCACACTCGTGCACGGATAAACCGGGATGAACGGCGGGGAGCAAAGCAGACCGTGTAACCCAGGTCTCCAGCACAGGGAAATAAAACCTCAAACCTCTGATTGAAAATGCCAGTGAGGGTTGGGGCAGCAGCAGGAGAGACTCCCAGCCTCACTGGAGAGAGAGGTCATTGGAGAGACCCACAGGGGCCTAGAGTGTGCACAAGCCCACCCACTTGGGAACCCTTGAGGATTCTTATCTGTCATTGGCTAACTGGTCAAGCTCAGGGCCAAGCAGGGTGAAGTGGGCAGAGATGGCACACCTGCCAGGGAAATAAGCTTTGTCTCCTTCGTGGCTTATGGTCCCAACTCTGACTCAGCCTTACTATGGGGGTTACAGCCTCTGAAACCAGGCAGGGCGGTTCCCAACAATTACATATAACAGAATAAAACATATAAACAGATCTTTGAATGTTACATCAATTTCATACTTCTGGAATCAAACACAACATAATTTATATATAGATGTATATATATTCATAATAGAATTTAGAGATTGGGGCCAGGAGTTATTATTTTTTGTTGTGCCCTAACCAATTTTTTATTGAGGGCATGCTGGCCTCATAAAATGAACCAGGAAGTACTCCTTTTCCTGTTCTCTGGAAGTTTGTGTATGATTGATGTTATTTCTTTCATAGCTATTTAGAGAATTTACAACTGGTGCCATTTGAGCTGGTAGTATTTTGTGGAAAGATCATTAATGCAAGTTGTTTTAACAGAGGTAGGACTATTCAGATTTTTTAAATTATTCTTTTGCCAGTTTTGGAGAGAGAAATTTCCCAAGAGCTGTGCTAAGTTGATATATATTTTCTGATGTTTGGACATGAAATCATTCATTGTATTCTCATGTTTTGTTTTGTTTTGTTTTGTTTTTTTATCATTAGGCGCTTTAAGTGATGTCTATTTGCTAATCTTAATGTTGGTAATTTCTGGCTTAAATATTTCTTCTTTAGTCGGTTTAGTCATTTATTCAAAAAACTGAATTATGGCTTTGTATTTTTTGTCAATTGAATATTTGATTTTGTTTCATTAATTGTAATCTTATCTTTATTATTTTTATTTTACTTGGGTTTAGTTTTCTATTCTTTCTATAACTTAATGGGTGAAAACTCAGATAACTAATTTTCAGCTTTTCATGTTTGCTGAAAATGCATTTAATTCTTTGATTTTGAACACTTTTTCGTTTCATCCCACAACTTCTAACACTTCATACATTTAGAATAAATTAGTTAAGTATTTTCTAATTCTCATTGATATTGCTTATTTTGATCTATTGGTTATTTTGAAGTTTGTTACTGAATTTATAATTTTAATTGATTTTAGCTTTATTAAACTGTAACCAGAGAATAAGTTAATTAAAATATATTGAGAACTATTTATAGCTCTCTATATGGTCAGTTTTTATGTGTTCAATATGCAGGTGATAAGAAGCATGTGTATGTGTACTTGGCTGTTAAGTTGTGCAAAGGTCTTTATGCATTGCTCAGGGAAAAACTGCTATTTGAATTTATCTGTTGTTATCATTATTGATTTTCATCTTCTTTTCCATCAATTATTCAGAGAGGTGATTTTGATTATGGATTCATCTATCTTTTTAGTTCTTTCAATATTTTCTTTACATATTTGAAGCACTAATATTTGGCAAAGGCACACTTTAAATTATTGTATCTTTTTAATGACTTCATCTTTTTATTAATATGATGTATCTCTATCTCTAGTAATTATTTTTGTCTTAAGGAAAAACAGTAGTGAACTTAGTATAGCTGACCTCACTTTCTTTTGATCAATGTTTTTATAGTATATCATTTCTCATCCATTTTAATTTTAGTGATCATGTGTCTTAATGTTTAAAGCATGCTTGTAAATAAAATGTAATGACGAATACCATATGATCTCACCTATAAGTGGAACCTGAAAACAAAACAAACAAGCAAGCAAAATATAACCAGAAACATTGAAATAAATAACAAACTGACAGTAACCAGAGGGGAGGGGAGAAGGATAACAGGGGAAAATAGGGAAGGTCCATCAAGGAACATGTATAAAGAACACATGGACAAAGCCATAAGGGGTAGGTTCAAGGGTATGAGGCGGGGATGGGTAGAGTGGGGAGCTGTGGTGAGGTGAAAATGGAGACAACTGTACTTGAACAACAATAAAAAAAAATACAGTATGAAAGCCTTTGTGTTTTACTTATAATAATTTACTCATATTTAATTGTGATATATTTGAATTTATATCTACAAGTTTGCTATTTTTTCAATTTGTTCTATGGATCTCATATTATTTTTTTTGCCTATGTGGGATTATCTTTCTTTTATTTCTTTGTATTTTCCATTCTGTTAACTTATGAGGTATACATCATTTACTAATACTGTACTGTTACTCTAGAGACTAAAAATGATATCAATGATTATTTGTTTAATGTATATTATTCTTTCTACTACTATCCTGATACCCCACATGCATAAAATACTTTGTTCATTCATCCACCCTCACCTTTTGTGATATGTCATTAATTTAAATTTTGCTTATAATTTGCTTCATTTATTAATTTTATGTTTTGGAGATTTCCAACCATATACAAAAGTAAAAAGAATGGCATAATGAAGAACTGGATGCATATTTGTTTTTTTCTCATTAATTGTAATTTTATCTTTAACAATTAGCAATTCACAAGCATATTGTTTTTCTATACTCATTCATCCTTTCTACTCCCTGAATTGGTTTGAAGCAAATACCTGACATATAATTTAAACTACAAATATTTCATTCTGAATATATAATTTATGAATTTTAAAGAAAGCTTAACCATAATATCATGACTGTAACAAATATATCTGCTTTCATTCCTTAATACCAATCTAGTAGTAAATCTCTCTTTTCCATCATTCCCTCTCTTAAAATTTAATTTAAAATGAATTTTTTGAGTTGTAATTCAAATATGATACAAAGACTGGGATTCGTTGATATATCCCTAAAGTCTTTTTTATGGCTCTCCTAATATATTCTTCATTTCCCCTGCATTTTATCTATTGTAAGAACTGGCTAATTTGTCCTATAAAGTTTTACAGGTATTTACTGCTATTTAGTGATTGCATCCCTGTGGTATCATTGAACATGCTTCCCTCTTCCTATATTTTCGGAAAATTGTTAGTGATATCTAGAGGCTTGAAAACATTCAGGTGAAATTTTTAAACATTTCTTCATGTGTAGCTGTATGCACTTCTATCAGAAAGTACATGTCTGGTTTTCTCTCCTAATATTCAACGAATCTGGTAATATAATTCTAAAATATTTTTCATTATTAGCTGTAACTATTCTGAAAGGGGATACTTTTTTCATGTACTTGGCTACCCAGAATTATTATTCTGTAGAAAAAAGAGGATAACATTGACTCTTTCCATTTATACTAATATTTATAACATAGTTTTCTAGACTTTACTGATGATTAAAAATGAGTTTAAAAACTATTGATGACTTTTTAGCTCAAGAAAAACCATAGTTGATATGTTTCCATCGGTGAAGTTGTAATGTCAGTTACTGATCAAATTATCCTGACTTTATGTGGCACCACATCCACATTGTTTTCTAGGTCATTTTGACACACCTCCAGTACTCTTTGATAGTTACCTTTATTTCTTTTTTTTCATTTTAATTTTTTATTGTTATTCAATTCCAGGTGTGTGCCTTTTCTCCCCATCCCTCCACCCCACCCCAGCTGAACCCCCCTCGCTTCCCCACCCCCAACCTCCCCCTTCATTTTGTCCCTGTGTCCTTTACAGTAGTTCCTGTAATCCCCTCTCCTCACGGTCCACTCCCCACTCCCCCCTGCCCATTGATAGATTGTTCTTAACTTCAAAGTCTCTGGTTATATTTTGTTTGCTTCTTTCTTCTATTGATTATGTTCCAGTTAAAGGTGAGATCATATGGTATTTGCCCCTCCCAGTCTGGATTATTTCACTTAGCATAATACTCTCCAGTTCCATCCATGCTGTTGCAAAGGGTAGGAGCTCCTTCTTTCTCTCTGCTGCATAGAATTCCATTGTGTAAATATACCATAGTTTTTGGATCCACTCGTTTGCTGATAGGCACTTTGGTTGCTTCCCGTACATGGCTATTGTAAATTATGCTGCTATGAACATTGGGGTGCACAGGTTCTTTCAGATTGGTGTTTCAGTGTTCTTAGGGTATAATCCCAGCAGCGGAGTTGCTGGGTAAAAGGACAGTTCCGTTTTTAGTTTCCTGAGGAAATTCCATACTGTTTTCCACAGTGGCCTCACCAGTCTGCATTCCCACCAACAGTGCACTAGGGTTCCCTTTTCTCCTCATCCTCTCCAACATTTGTTTGTGGATTTCTTTATGTTGGCCACTCTGACTGGTGTGGAATGCTACCTCATTGTGGTTTTAATTTTCATCTCTCTGATGGCTAGTGATGCTGAGCATCTTTTCATATGTCTCTGGGTCCTCTATATGTCTTCCTTGGAGAAGTGTCTGTTCAAGTCCTTTGCCCATTTTTTAATTGGGTTATTTATCTTCCTGGAGTGGAGTTGTGTGAGTTCTTTATATATTTGGGAGATCAGGCCCTTGTCTGAGGTACAATTGGCAATATGTTTTCCCATACTGTTGGTTCTCTTTGTAATTTGGTGCTGTTTTCTTTAGCCATGCAGAAGCTTTTTATTTTGATAAGGTCCCATTTGTTTATTCTTTCCTTTATGTCCCTTGCTTTAGGGGACATGTCTATGAAGATGTTGCTGCGTGGAATGTCTGAGATTTTCCTGCCAATGTTTTCCTCTAGGACTTTTATGGTTTTATGACTTATATTTAAGTCTTTTATCCATCTTGTGTTTATTTTTGTGTATGGCGTAATTTGGTGATCGAGTTTCTTTTTTTTGCACGTAGCTGTCCAGATCTCCCAACACCATCTGTTGAAGAGGCTGTTTTTGCTCCAGTTTATGCTCCTCCCTCCTTTGTCAAATATTAATTGACCGTAAAGACTTGAGTTTATTTCTGGGCTCTCTGTTCTGTTCCATTGATCTATGTGCCTATTTTTATGCCAGTACCAGGCTGTTTTGATTACAGTGGCCTTGTAGTACAGTTTGATATCAGGTATTGTGATCCCTCCTGCTTTGTTCTTCTGTCTCAAACTTGCTGCAGCTATTCGGGGTCATTTATGGTTCCATATAAATTTCTGAAATGTTTGTTCTATATCTGTGAAATATGTCATGGGTACTCTAATAGAGATTTCATTGAATCTATAAATTGCTTTGGGTAGTATGGCCACTTTGATTATGTTAATTCTTCAAAAACATGAGCATGATACATGCTTCCATTTGTTTGTGTCTTCCTTAATTTCTTTCTTCAATATTGTGTAGGTTTCTGATTACAGGTCTTTTACCTCCTTGGTTAGGTTTATTCCTAGGTACTTTATTTTTCTTGGTGCTATGTCAAACAGGATTTTGTTCCTGATTTCTGTTTCTGCAGTATCGTTGCTGGTATACAGGAATGCCTTTGATTTCTGAGTATTGACTTTGTATCCAGCTGTTTTGCCAAATTCATTTATTAGGTCGAGTAGTTTTTGGGTGGAGTCTATAAGATTTTACATGTACACAAGCATGTCATCTGCAAACAGTGACAGTTTCATTTCCCCCTTTCCAATTTGGATGCCTTTTATTGCTTTTTCTTTTCTGATTGTTGTGGCTAGGACTTCCAATACTATGTTGAATAGGAGTGGTGAGAGAGGTCATCCTTGTCTTGTTCCTGATCTTTGTGGGAAAGCTCTAAGTTTTTCTCCACTGAGTATGATGTTGGCTGTAGGTCTCTCATATATGGCCTTTATTATGTTGAAGAATGCTGCCACTATTCCCACTTTGCTGAGTGTTTTTATCAGAAATGGGTGCTGTATCTTATCAAATGCTTTTTCTGCATGTATTGATATGATCATGTGATTTTTGTCTTTGCTATTGTTGATGTGATGTGTTATGTTTATTGATTGTCGAATATTGTACCATCCTTGCATCCCTGGGATGAATCCCACTTGGTCGTGGTGTATGATCTTTTTAATGTATTGCTGGATGCGGTTTGCCAATATTTTGTTGAGAATTTTAGTGTCTATGTTCATCAGTGATATTGGCCTGAAGTTTTTTTTCTTCATTGTGTCTTTATCTGGTTTTGGGATTAGGATGATGCTCGCTTCATAAAAAGAGTTTGGGAGTCCTCCATCAGTTTGGATTTTTTTTTTTAATAGTCTGTGAAGCATGTAGGTAGCTCTTCCTTAAATGCTTTGTAGAATTCTCCTGTGAAACCATCTGGTCCAGGGCTTTTGGGTGATGGGAGTTTCTTGATGACTGCTTCAATTTCCTTTGTTGATATTGGTCTGTTCAGGTTTTCTGCTTCTTCTTCATTAAGTTTTGGAAGATTATATTTTTCTAGTAATGTGTCCATTTTCATCTAGGTTTTCAAATTTCTTAGCATACAGTTCTTTGTAGTAATTTCTTACAATCCTTTGTATTTCTGTGGTATCAGTTGTAATCTCTCCTCTTTCATTTCTAATTGTATTTATTTGGATCCCCTCCTTTTTTTTCCTGATGAGTCTGCTGAAAAGCTTGTCGATTTTGTTTATCTTTTCAAAGAACAAGCTCCTGGATTCATTGATCCTTAGAATTGTGCTTTTAGTCTCTATATCATTTAACTCTGCTCTGATCTTGGTTATTTCCTTCCTTCTGCTTGCTGTGGGCTGTCTTTGTTGTTGTTCCTCAAGTTCTTGTAGGTGTAGAGTTAGGTTGTTTTTTTGAAATGTTTCTATCTTTTTAAGGTAGGCCTGTATTGCTATGAACTTCCATCTCAGGACTGCCTCTGCTGTGTCCCATAGCTTTTGCGTTGTTGTGAGTTCATTTTCATTTGTTTCCAGAAACTTTTTGATTTCTTCCCTAACCTCATTCTTCACCCATTCATTGTTTAATAGCATGCTATTCAATCTCTATTATTTTGAATGTTTGGGTTTTATCCTTTGGGGTTGTTATCTAGTTTCAGTCCCTTGTGGTCAGAGAAAATGCTTGATATGATTTCAATTTTCTTGAATTTGTTGACGGTTGATTTGTGTCCTATCATGTGGTCCATCTTTGAAAAAGTTCCATGTACACTTGAAAAGAATGTGTATTTTGCTTCTTTGGAATGAAAAGCTCTATATATATCAGTTAAGTCCATTTCATCTAGGGTATTTTTAAGTGACACAATATCTTTCTTGATATTTTGTTTGGAAGACCTGTCCATTTTTGACAGTGGGGTGTTAAAGTCCCCTGCTATAATTGTGTTGCTGTCAATATCTTTCTTGAAATCCTCCAAGATTTTCTTTATGCATTTGGGTGCTCCTCTGTTGGGTGCATATATATTTACAATGTTAATGTCTTCTTGGTGGATTCTTCCTTTGAGTATTTTGTAGTGACCTTCTGGGTCTCTCTTTATGGCCCTTTTTTGGAAGTCTATTTTGTCTGATATGAGTATTGCTACCCCTGCTTTTTTTTCCTGTCCATTTGCTTGGAAAATTTGTTTCCAGCCCTTCACTTTCAGTCTGTGTTCGTCTTTTGTCCTGAGATGGGTCTCTTGTAGGCAGCATCTGTGTGGTCCATGTTTTCTTATCCATTCAGCTATTCTATGTATTTTGATTGAAGCATTTAATCCATTTACCTTTATGGTTATTATCGATAGGTAGTTATTCATTGTCATTTTTTCATACCTGTGTTCCTCTGTCTTCCTCTTTTCCTACCTTTCCTTAAAGCACTCCCTTTAGCATCTCTTGCATAGCTGGTTTGGTGGAAGTGTATTCTTTTAGACTTCTTTTGTCTGGGAAACTCCTTATATGGCCTTCTATCTTGATTGAGAGCCTTGCTGGGTAAAGTAGTCTTGGTTGCAGGCCTCTGGTTCTCATTACTTGGAATATTTTTTGCCATTCTCTTCTGGCTTGGAGAGTTTCCATTGAGAAGTCAGTTGCTAACCTTATTGGGGCTCCCTTGTATGTTACTTCCTGTTTCTCCCTTGCTGCCTTTAAGATCCTCTCTTTTTCTTGGAATTTTGCCATTTTAATTATGATGTGTCTTGCAGTGGGCCTCTTTAGGTTCCTCTTGTTTGGGACTCTCTGTGTTTCCTGGATTTGGGTGATTTTTTTCTCTCCTCAGATTGAGGAAATTTTCCATCATTACATTTTCAAACATGTTTTCTATCTCTTGCTCTTCTTCTTCTCCTTCTGGTATGCCTATTATACAGGTATTGTTATGTTTCATATTGTCCTGCATTTCCATTAATCCCTCTTCATTCCTTCTGAGCCTCTTTTCCTTTTCTTGCTCTTTCTGGGTGTTTTTTTCTACTTTGTCCTCCAGCTCGCTGATCCGATCCTCTGCTTCATCAAGTCTGCTTTTCATTCCTTCTACTGTGTTCTTCAGTTCAGAAATTGTATTCTTCATTTCCTCTTGGCCCTTGTTGATAGTTTCTATTTCCCTTTTCATGTTAATAATGTTTGCAGTGAGTTCATTGTAGTTTCCCTGTAGTTTCTGGTAGTTCTCTGTGAGCTCAGTGAGCTTCCTGACAACCATTGCTTTGAACTCAGTATCTGATATTTGACTTGCCTCTTTTTCAGTTAGCATTCTTGCTGAAGCTTCTTCCTTTCCTTTCATTTGCAGATTGTTTCTATGTCTTCCCATTGTTTGTGAGACTCTTCTTGTGAGCCTCTTCTTCTGAAATTGATGTGTTCTGACTCCCTGGGTTTATGGTATGAACTTCTGTGGTAGAGTGCCATTGGGATTCAGTGGTGCCGTCTCCTTAATCTCCTGTGCTCACTGGTCTTGAGCTGATGTTTATGGGTGTCACATGGTCTAACTCTGGTCTTTTCAGCACTCCAGGTTTTATTGTCTCACCTGTGGGAAAAGAGAAGGGGGGAAGAAGGGAAGGAGTGAAAAAGGGAATAGAAAAAGAAAGGAGGGAAGGAAGAAGGAATAAGGAAAGATTGGAGGCAAGATAAGAAGGAATTTTAACAAAAATTAAAACAAAAGAATATATAAAAGAAGGCAGGAAGAAGGAGTAAAAAAGGTAAAGGATGGAAGGAAGAAGGAATAAAAAAAGATAGAAGGACAGAAAGGAAGAGGGAATTCAGGGGGAAAGGAGGAAAGTAGAAAAAAGAAATCTTCTGCTGGCTTTAAAATGGTCAGGTTAGTTCTGCTGGTCTTCCTGTCTGTGGAACAGGAGGGGGTGGTTGGAAGGATTGGTTTCACTTTGCTCCCTTCCTGAGCCACACTTTCACTGTTGTTCAGCCTGCAGTCCAGTTCCTCAGGGTCCTTCTGCTCCCCACTAGGCCTTTAGTTCACCAGTTGTGCTGTCCTTGAGTTGCACCAATTAGGGGCAACTCACACTCCTTCTTCTTGCTCTTTGCTGTCTTAGATGCTAGGGGCTCTGGGTGCTGCTATGGGGTAGTTCAGCCCCCTACTGGGTCGAGTATTTCCGGGGAATGTAGTCTCCCCTATACCTGCAGCTCCCCTCTGCTGGGTGTTCTGCCTTAGTCCTAGAGAGCCAGTAGGCCTTGCAGGGCTCTGTGTGCAGGGGCTAGGTAGGAGTTGTTCAGAACTGGTGCTTTTAGGTTTGGTCCCTCACAGACCGCCAGGCTGTTGATCAGCTGATCTGCTGCTATGGGCCTGGGGTGCATGAGGCTGGCTGGTCTTCTCTGGGCCTGAGTCTTGAGGGTCCAGCCATTCCCCCGCTTTGGGACTGAGCCGCGCACACGGCCAGCTGGTCTGCAGCCTTGGGCCTGTGAGTGGGGCAGCTAGCCTGTGCTCCCGGTGCACACCCACCCGAGGTTTCAGGTGTGGGCATCCCGCTGGTATCTCAGGTGTGGGCGGCTAACTGGGATTTCAGTTGTGGGCCCCCAGTCCGCTAATCTGGGTGCGGGCAACCGGGCTTCAGGTGAGAACTGGGGCTGTTTATCCTGCGTTCACCGTTCAGGGGCTAAGAGGGGACGGGTGCCAGAGGCCGCGGCTGCTGCAGAGAGTTCTCTAACTAGCCCCTGAGTTCCTCTATTTTCTTTTTCTTTTTGAGAAATTCTTCCTATTCAAGCCTCCCTGGTCCAAACAAGCACCTGGCTGCTCACACAGCTCAGCCTGGCTCTCTCCCAAGAATGCTGCAGCATACCCTGTGCCCGGGCTGGGGCTTCAGCAGCCCTGGTTCCCACGCAGGTCCCAGGGACCTTATTGTCCTTAAGCACTCTTCTTACCATCTGATCTTTCAATGTCCTCTATCTTTGGTCTCCGATCTTCATATATGGTGGAATACCGTTGGCTGTTCTCTCTGCTCCTCAGATCAGCTAGGCGTTTCACTGGTGTTGAGGGGAAGTGGACCCCGCTCCCACCTATCTCGCTGCCGTCTTCCCTTACCTTTATTTCTGATATGACAGAATGTTCCAGGAACATAATTTCTTGCTTCAAACTCGGAATCAGCCTAATCTCTAAAGAGCTCTGGGCCACTTAATGGGAAATATTTAGATCCATTCTGGATGTTAAGGAGGCTCATTGCTACTGAAATTTTCATTGTTTCTTAATTGTTTCACTAGTCAAAGCTAAGAGATACACACACACAAAAAGAAAAAAATCAGTTTACCCTGATACTTTCTATTAACAGTGAGGACTATAGGAATTTAACCTCCTCTGTCTTACATCTACATTTCTCTTCAACATTGCTGGAAACCTCTCTTCTCAACTACACCTTATAGTTACTTGTTTGATCATCCAATAATACTCATATACATATAAGAGTCTCAGAAAATCATTACCATCATCACCAACACCATTAATATTCTGAAAATAGATAAATATTTTAATTATTTAGCCCTTTTTTCTTTCCATAAGAATATTCTACTGGTAAGAACAACAAAATTATTATGCTTTAAAATCACTTGCAGTGGTTCTTCTTTGTCACCAAGTAGACATACGATTATAATATTTGATTATTAGGAATTGCATTTACTTTTTATTTTTAGCTTTATTGAAGTATAATTTATATAAAAATAGCACACATTTAATATATATGAGGTATGTCTGGAAAAATGTCCAGCCATTGTTAACATAAGGAGAACAGCTTGCATGACATCAATGTAAACTTGCAGCCAAGCAGAGTGGACAGGAATGAACATGCATGAACAATGATGACTTCACTGCACTAGTCAATGGGGTCAGTAGACGCTTTTGAGTGAGCATGTATATTGTGTGGACATTTCATTCAAAATGACTGAGTGAGTAGAGCAATGAATCTGCATCAAATTTTTCATTAACTTGAATGTTCCTTTACAGAAATTATTAGGATGGTTCAGGAGGCCACAGCTATGGGAAACTGGTGATTGGCAGCTTCATCACAACAACCTACCCACTCATGCATTATATCTCACGCAGAGATTTTTAAAGAAAATCGCCCACATGACTCAGCATCCTTATAGCCCAGATTTGGCAACCTGCAACTTCTGGCATTTCTCAAAACTAAAATTACCTTTGAAAGGAAAGAGATTTCAGACCATGGATGAGGTTCAAGAAAATACATCGGGACAGCTTATTGCAATTGGCAGAACTTTGTGAGGTCCCCAGGTGCCTTCTTCGAAGTGGACTGAGGCATCATTGTCCTGTGTTCAATGTTTCTCACATCTTCTTGAATAAATGTCTGTATTTTTCATATCACGTGGCTGGATACCTTTTGGACAGATATACATCATTGTGAGTTTCGGCGAATTAGTGATGTGGTTACCATGACCAAGATAGGCAATCATCCTATTGTCTATTGTGTTTCCTTGTGTTCCTTGTGCTTTTATTTTATTTATTATTTTATGTTATGGTTATTATTTTTGTGGCAAGAACACTTAAAGTGAGATCTATTCTCTCAACACATTATGAAGTACAGCACAATATAGCTAACTGTACATACTATGTTGTACAGCAGATTTCTAGAACTTACTCATTTTGTATAACAGAGACTTTTTATATCCATTGAGCAACAATTCCCCATTTGTCCAACCCTGGCCCCTGGCAATCACTATTCTACTCTCTTGCTTCCATGAGCCTCACTATTTTAGATACTTCACACAAGTGGAATCATGCAGTGTTTGTCCTTCTGTCTCTGGCTTCTTATACTTACTGTAAAATCTTCAAGATCCATCTCCATCAAACTAGAAATCATGTGCACAGCAAAGGAAACACTCAATAGAAGTGAAAAGGCAACCTACAGAATGAGAGAAAATATTTGCAAACCATCTATCTAGAAGGTGTTACTATATGAAACATATAAGAATCTCCTATAACTCAATAGTAAATTAATAATAATAATAATAATAATAATAATAAATAATTTTAAAATGGTCCTATGAAGTCAATAGACATTTCTCCTAATAAATCATTCAAATGGCCACCAGGTAAACAAAAAAGTGTTCAACATCACTAATCTTTTTAAATTTTTTTATTGTTCAATTACAATTGTCCCCATTCCCCCCTATTACTCTCCCCTGCTCTACTGGCCCCCACCTCCTACATTCAATCTCTCCTCTCATTGTCTTTACCCATGGGTCATTTATACATGTTCCTTGATGACCCTTCCCCTTCTTTGCCTCATTATCACCTCTCCCCTCCCTTCTAGTTACTTCAGGAAAATGCAGGTAAAAACCATAATGAGATAGTATCACCTCACACCTGTTAAGATGGCTATTATCAAAAATGCAAAAGATAAAAAATGTTGGTGATGATGTAGAGAAATCAGAACCCTTGTACACTAATGTTAACAATGTAATATTGGGCAGTCACTATAGAAAATGTATAGATGTTCCTCAAAAAATTAAAAATAGAACCACCATAGAGTCCAGCTACCCCATTACTGTATGCTTATTCAAAAGAATCAAAGTCAGAATCCCAAAATACTTACACTTCCATGTTCATTGCAGCATTATTTACAATAGACAAGATAAGGAAACAACTGGATATCTATTGACAGATAACTTAATAAAGAAGATGTGGTATATTAGCCTTAAAAAAAGAAATCCTTCCCTTTAATTGATTTTGCTTTTTAAGTGTGTACCTTACTTACATTATATTAAATCAAATTAAAAACTAGATGTATTCTGTCGCAAAGGGTAGGAGCTCCTTCTTTCTCTCTGCTGTGTAGAATTCCATTGTGTAAATGTACCATAGTTTTTGGATCCAGTCATTTGCTGATGGGCACTTAGGTTGCTTCCAGTACTTGGCTATTGTAAATTGTGCTGCTATGAACATTGGAGTGAATAGGTTCTTTTAGATTGGTGATTCAGGGTTCTTAGGGTATAATCCCAGCAGTGGAATTGCTGGGTCAAAGGACAGTTCCATTTTTAGTTTTCTGAGGGAATTCCATACTGTTTTCCACAGTGGCTGCACCAGTCTGCATTCCCAACAGTGCACTAGGGTCCCTTTTCTCCACAACCTCCCCAGCACTTGTGGTTTGTTGACTTGTTTATGATGGACATTCTGACAAGGGTGAAGTGGTATCTCACTGTGGGTTTTTTTTTTAAGCTTATGAATTGTTTATTTCTGGAATTTTCTTTTTTTAAATTTTTATTGTTATTCAATTACAGTTTTATACCTTTTCTCACTGTGGTTTTAATTTGCATCCCTCTGATGGCTAGTGATGCTGAGCACCCTTCAAATATCTCTGGGCCCTCTGCATGTCTTCCCTGAAGAGGTGTCCATCCAGGTTCTTTGCCCATTTTTAATTGGGTTGTTTGTCTTACTGGAGTGGGGTTGTGTGTCTTACTGGAGTGGGGTTGTGTGACTTCTTTATATATTTTTTGGAGATCAAACCCTTGTCCAAGGTATCATTTGCAAATATATTTTCCCATACAGTTGGTTCTCTTTTCCTTTTGCTGATGTTTTCTTTAGCCTTGCAAAATAAAAACATTTTTATTTTGATGAAATCCCATTTCTATATTTTTTCCATTATGTCCCTTGCTCTTGGGGAAATATTGGTGAAAATATTGCTGCATGGAGTATCTGAGATTTTCCTGCCTATGTTCTCTTCTAGGACTTTTATGGTGTGGAGACTTATATTTAAGTCTTTAATCCATCATGAGTTTATTTTTGTGTATAGTTTAAGTTGGTGGTCGAGTTTCATTTTTTTGCATGTTGCTGTCCAGATCTCCCAAAACCAATTGTTAAGGAAGTTATTTTTACTCCATTCTATGCTTCTGTCCCCTTGTCCAATTTTCATGGATCATAGAGACTTGGGTTTATTTCTAGGCTCTCTATACTCTTCCTTTGATCCATGTGTCTGTTCTTATGCCACTCCCTGACTGTTTTGGTCACTGTGCCTTGTAAAATAGTTTGAAATCAAGTATTGTGATCCCTCCTACTAATGTTCTTCATTCTCAAAATCGCTGCAGTTATTTGGGGTCATTTATGGTTTCATATACATTTTTGAAATGTTTGTTCCATATCTGTAAAATGTGTCATTGGTATTTTAATAGTGATTCCATTGAATCTATACCTGCTTTAGGTAGTATGGACATTCTGATGATGTTAATTCCTCCAATCCATGAATATAGAACATGCTTCCATTTATTTGTGTCTTCCTTAATTTCCTTCTTCAGTGTTGTGTATTTTCTGAGTACAAGTCTTTTAACTCCTTGGTTAGGTTAGTCCTAGGTACTTTATTTTTCTTGTTGCTATATCAAATGGAATTTTTTCCTGATTTCTGTTTCTGATATATCATTGTTGGTGTACAAAGATGCCTTCTATTTCTGAGTATTGACTTTGTATCTTGCTGTTTTGCCAAATTCACTTCTTAGGCAGAGTAGTTTATTGGTGGAGCCTATAGGATTCTCTATGTACACTAATGTGTCATCTGCAAAAAATGACTGTTTTGCTTCCTCCTTTCCAATTTGGATGCCCTTTATTTCTTTGTCTTGTCTGATTGCTGTGGCTAGGACTTCCAATACTATGTTGAATAGGAGTGGTGAGAGAGGTCATCCTTGTCTTGTTTGTGATCTTAGTGAGAAAGCTTTTAGTTTTTCCCCATTGACTATGATATTGGCTGTAGCGACCCTTAAATGGCCTTTATCGTACTGAGGTATGCTCCTTCTATTCCCACTTTGCTGAGTGTTTTTTATCATAAATGGGTGCTGTATCTTATCAAATGCTTTTTCCTCATCTCTTGACATGATCATGTGAAATTTGTCTTTCCTTTTCTTTATGTGATGTATTACATTTATTGATTTGCATATGTTGTACCATCCTTGCATCCCTTGGATAACTCCCACTTGATCATTGTGTATGATCTTTTTAGTATGTTGCTGGATGCAGTTTGCCAACATTTTGTTTAGGATTTTAGCATCTATGTCATCAGAGATATTGGCTTGTAGTTTTCTGTCTTTGGTGTGTCTTTATCAGGTTTTGGGATTAAGATGATGCTGGCTTCATAAAAAGAGATTCAGAGTTTTCCTTCTTCTTAGATTTTGTGGAATAGTCTGTGACGGATAGGGGTTAACTCTTCATTAAAAGTTTTGTAAGCTCTCCTATAAAACCATCTGGTCCAGGAGTTTTGTGTGCTGTGAGTTTTTTTGACTATTGCTTTGATTTTTTCAGGTGTTATCAGTATGTTCAGGCTTTCTGCTTCTTCTTCATTCAGTTTTGGGAGATTATATTTTTCTAGAAATTTGTCCATTTCACCAAGGTTTTCACATTTTTTAGCATATGGTTCTTTGTAGTAATTTCTTACAATCCTTTGTATTTCTGTGGTATAAATTGTAATTTCTTCTCTTTCACTTATGATTTTATTTATTTATGTCCACTCTCTCTTTTTCTTGATGATTCTGCTTAAAGGCTTGTCAATTTTGCTTATACACAGAACGAGCTCCTGGATTTATTGATCCTGTGGAGTGTTGTTTTAGTCTGTATGTCATTCAATTCTGCTCTGATCTCGTTTATTTCTTTCCTTCCACTCACTCTGGGCTTTGTTTCTTGTTGTTCCTCCAGTTCTTGTAGATGTAGGGTTAGATTGTTTATTTGAAGAGTTTCTATCTTTTTTAGGTAGGCCTATGTTGCTATGAACTTTCTTTCAGGACTGCCTTTACTGTGTACCATAAGTTTTGGTCTGTTGTGAGTTCATTTTCATTTGTTTTCAGAAACTTTTTGATTTCTTTCTTGATCTCATTCTAAATCATTGTTGAATAGCATGCTATTCAATCTCCATGAATTTGAGTGTTTTTGAGTTTTTCCTTGAGGTGATTTCTAGTTTCAGGCCTTTGTTATCTGAGAAGATGCTTGATATGATTTTAATTTTCTTCAATTTGAAGAGGTTGGTTTTCTGTCCTGTCATGTGGTATATTTTTTAAAATTCCCCATATGCTTTTATTTTTTTATATTTAATGATTTTAATTGTTCCCCAAATAATGCATTTTATGTTATGAAGTTCTCATTAATTACTCTGGTACAAGTGGCTGTTTTTTTTATTTTTTTTTTAATTTTTATTGTCCCATGTGCTTTTAAAAAGAATGTGTAGTTTGCTTTTTTGGGATGAAAGATTATATATATATATATATATATATATATATATATATATATATATATATATATCTGTTACCTCCATTTGATCTAAGGCAACGTTCAATGCTACAGTATCCTTTTTGACATTTTGTTTGGAAGCTCTATCCATTTTTGACAGTGAGGTGTTACAATCCCCTAGTATAAGTGTGTCATTGTCTATATCTTTCATGAAGTCCTCCAAGATTTTGCTTCTGTATTTGTGCACTCCCGTGTTAGGTGCATATATGTTTACAATGTTAATGTCTTCTTGATGGTTTCTTCCCTTAAGCATTATGAAGTTACCTTCTGGGTCTCTTTTTATGGACTTTATTTTGAAGTCTATATTGTCAGATATAAATATTGCTACCCTGGATTTTTTTTTCCAGTCTGTTTGCTTAGAATATTTTTTTCCAGCCCTTCACTTTTCATCTGTGTAGATCCTTAATTCTGAGGTGGGTCCCTTGTAGGCAGCATATGTGTGAGTCAGGTTTTCTTATCCATTCAGCTACTCCGTATCTTTTGATTGGAGCATTTAATCCATTTACATTTAAGGTTATTATTGATAGGAACTTATTCATTGTCAATTTACTCCCTTCGTACCTGTGTTCCTCTCCCTCTCACTCTTTTTCTTTCTTTTTCTGAAACCAATCGCTTTAGCATATCTTGCAATGCTAGTTTTGTGGAGATGTATTCTTTTAGCCTTCTTTTGTCCAGGAAGCTCCTTTTGTCAACTCCCATTTTAATTGAGAGCCTTATTGTGTAGAGTAATCTTGGTTGCAGGCCTTTGTTTTTCATCGATTGAAATATTTCTTGCCATTTTCTTCTGGCTTGTAATGTTTCTGTTGAGAAGTCAGCTGCTTGCCTTATTTGGGTCTCCCTTGTATGTTAATTCCTGTTTCACCTTTGCTTCCCTTAATATTCTCTCTTTGTCTTTGAATTTTTCCATTTTAATTATAATATGTCTTGGAGTGTGCCTCTTTGGGTGCCTCTTGATTAGGATCCTCTGTGCTTCCTGAATTTGTGTGACCTTTTGTCCTATCAAATTAGGGAAGTTTTCCATCATTATTTTTTTAAACAGGTTTTCTATGCCTTACTCTTCCTCTCCTTTTGATATCCCTATTACATGGATATTATTATGTTTCATTTTTTCCTGTAGTTCCCTTAGCCCCTCTTCATTCTTTTTGAGTCTTTTTTCCTTTTCTTGCTCTTTCTGGGTGTTTTTTTCTACCTTTTCCTCCAGTTTGATGATTCAATCCTCTGCTTCATCTAGCCTGCCTTTGATTCTTTCTCCTGTGTTCTTCAATTCTGAAATTTTATTCTTCATTTCCTTTTGGCTGTTCTTGATAGTTTCTGTTTCCTTTTTCATGTTGATATAGTTTGCAGTAAGTTCCTCATAGTTTCCCTGTGGTTTTTGATAATTCTCACTGAGCTCATTGAGCTTCCTTATAACAATTGCTTGAAGTCAATATCTGATAGTTGACTTGCCTCCATTTCATTTAGCATTCTTTCTGAGGCTTCCTCCTTTCCTTTCATTTGGGGTTTCTTTCTTTGTCTTCCCATTGTTTGTGAGACTCTACTTGTTAGCCTCTGCTTCTTAAATTGGTCTGTTCTGAATCCCTGGGTTTGTGGTGTGAACTTCTATGATAGGAGACCTGTGAGATTCAGTATCCTTGATCTCCTGAACTTTCTTTTTTTGGGATGTCCTTTATTCCATTTATGTTGGCTCTCTGGATATAGTTGGGTTTTGATTGTTGGGTTGTTCTTTGGTGAGTCTTTCCCTCTAGCTTGTTGACTGAGAGTCACCCCACCCACTATATCTTGTATGCTGTTGTGCAGGTGCTGCCAGAACAAAAGTAGAATGCCCAGTGAACAAACATATACACCAACAATATTTCCCCCTGCATTCCCACTCTCAACAGCAAATGAACTGGTGTTAATAAGGGTGTAAAAACATTAAGACTGTCATAAGAAAGAGATGAATATGCTATAGTATAAACTCTAGTTGCTTAATATGCACAAACTTGCTGAACAAGAAATGAATGTTAAAAAGCTATGCAGGAAAGAAAATATCTCTAGTCATGGAGAAGACCACACTGGATTTCATCTAGGTAGGCTCTAGTATTTATGATTGTTTTTCCTTTGTGAATCTGCCTCTGGTGATGTCAGATATTGACCCTGCCTGACTTTAGGCAGACTGTTGGATACTTCCAGTGATCTACTGTCACGGGCTGTCTTTTTCAATTGTTAATCTAGTCACTCTGCACTCAGCATTGAGACTTAAGCCCCATAGGGCAGGGCAGAATCCCTTATGGGGTTGGGACTATAGTCAAGATGCTACAGTTTGGAGGGAAGTGGTCTGCCTGAGAAGGATGGTTGCTGCCCTAGGGTTGATGAATCAACACCAAGATCCCTGCAGCTGCTCTCTCAGTTATATCTGCTAAGCTTCCGTCCCTAGTATCTCCTCAGGTGTCTCTAGCCCTCTCTGCCCTCACCCTTGCTGGAAACCTGAGCAAGTGGCTATCTATGAAAATTTGTATGTTGGCCCTTCAAGTGGCTCTTTGCCTCTCTAGCCATCTACCTCTAGCAGGGAGCAACCTTGCTGTATTTCACTGCTTGTTGTCATCTGTGTATTTTTGGGTCTAGTGCTCTAGTCTGGGGATCCCAGCTTAGGGCTTAGACCCCATTCTTCTCAGGGAGATCCAACAGGCCACTTAATTATCCCTCCAGCACTGCCACCTATGGATGTCCAGCCAGCCTTCTTGAGTCTCCACTGCACTTCTTTCCAGAAGTTTCCAGGCACAGGTTGTGCCTGATTATTTTGTCCATCCAAGGTTATAAGACTTCTCTCTCAATATTGATCCATTGTTTGTTCTGGGTTATTTCTCCACAATTTAGTTATAATTCCAGATTGGTACTGGGAGGAGATTAGTGTGGCCTCCATTCACTCCTCCAAGATATTGCCTTCTCCAGAACTTATGTTGAATTAGCCCAATTCACCAGTGCCCTATTTAAAATATTTCTATCAAATATTTATATAGAAGAAGTAGCCTTTAAAATATGCAAGGTATTATTGTTAAAGTATCCTCAGCGTAAGACAGAGTGATAATGGAGAAGTGGCCAGTGAATAAAGTGGTTAAATATGCTTAGGTGGAGGTGAGGTCAAAGGGCAGGAGAGACAAGAAAGTCCAAACACATGCACAGGCACACACAGTTACATATACACATATACACATAGGTACATACCAATGCATATACATACATGCACACTAGTACACACAGATACATACATAAATGAGCTGCATGAGGAAAAAGAAATTTTATGCCATTATTTAAAAAAAATAAATGCCAAATATACAAATTTTAAACAATTTCAAGTTTACATAAATCAAATGTTTAATAACTTGATAAGGAAAAGAAGCCAGTCCTTATTGCCAAGAGCAGAGGAAAGCCCACTGGCAGGTACTGGTGTTGAGAGTATGGTCACTTACAGATGCCACACCTAAGCCTCACACTACCCCTCAGGGGAAGCACGTTGTGGGGACTGAGCTCTGCACCTCAAATTTTTTGGAATTAGAATAACAAAACTAAGCTTTATAAGTGTACCCCAAATATTATTTATTAAATTATTTCATAAACTCTTAAACGAAGTAGCATATCCTTTCCTTGAGGTAGATAGAATACCATAAAAATTACTAATTTCCTGTCCTCTTTGCCTAGAAAAAGATGAATGAAAATTTAATAAAAATTGAGTCATAAACCAAAGTAAAGCTATAAGAGACAGTGGACCTTTAAGAAAATGGATATTCTTTGCCTTTGCTCCTATTTCCTACTTCATATGTATACACTATTAGCCTACCACTACAAAGTGACAGTGACAGAAAAAGTAACTATTGTATAAACATTTACTGTAAGATGAATCACCTTTCTATACTCATAACTATTTTAAAACACTTTAGAATATAAAATTAAACTCTAGCAAAATTTTAAAGCAAAGAATTTATGTGACAATCACATTCTTAATACAGTTTTATTTTCTCATATTCCTTTAATTATCATACTGAATTGAAATTTAGTATGCTTCTTTTAGAAACTCAATTATCATGATGAAAAAGGGGTTTAATAATAACAAATTCCTTGCAAAATTAAGTAATCATGGTGAAAGACATTTATTCATGTTTGTAGGCAACAATATTTTATCATTAGTTGAAATCATCTCAGCATTTTTTCATCTTAACTTAATTATACTATCACATATTAAAGAAACAGGAAATGTAAGAAGTTATTTCAATTTCTAGCAATTCATCATGTTTTATTTTCAGCCAGAATGTGTTCACTCAAATGCAAGTGTGCATCTTTTGAAGACAAAATAACAACCGAGGAAGTGTGCTAATCATTGTCCAGTGTTTCTATTACACATGAATATAAAAATTACAAATCCAGTTACCAGATGTCTTTGTTTTTACAAGGACCATTTATAAATAAACACAGCCTAAAGAAACAAAAATATAAAACATTACAAGTTTTTTTTTCCATCAGACAATATTGTTTATTTATTTTTTTAACTTTTTTTTATTGATGTTCGAATATAGTTGTCACCATTTTCCAACACCTTCCCTGTCCTACCCAAGCACACCTCCCACTCTCAATCCCTCCCCCACTTGGCTCCATCCATGGGTCCCTCATTCATGTTCATTTATGTCCCTTCCCTTTCTTTCCCAAATGAGACTTTGATGAAGTCCCATTTATTATTTCCCTCTTCCCTCCCCTCTGGTTACTGCCAGTCTGTTGTCGATTTCAATGTCTCTGACTATACTTTGCTTGCCAGTTTGTTTGGTTAATTAGGTTCCACTTATAGCTGAGATTATGTAGTATTTGTCTTTCACTGCTTGGCTTACTTCCCTATACATAATGTTCTCCAGTGCCATCATGCTGTTGCAAATGGTAGGAGCTCCTTCTTTCTTTCTGTTGCATAGTATTCCATCGTGTAAATGTACCATAGTTTATTGATCCACTCATTTGCTGATGGGCACCTAGGCTACTTACAGCACTTGGCTATTGTAAATTGCGCTGCTATTAACATTGGGGTGCATAGGTTCTTTTTAATTCATGTTTCAGGATTCTTAGGGTATAAACCCAGCAGTGGAATTGCTGGGTCAAAAAGCAATTCCATTTTTATTTTTTTGAGGAAATTCCATTATGTTTTCCATACATACTGCACCACTTTGCATTCCCACCAACAGTGCACTAGGGTTCCCCTTTCTCCACATCCATCCAACACTCGTGGTTTGTTGATTTGTTTATGATGGCCATTCCCACTGGTGTGAAATGGAAGCTTATTGTGGTTTTGATTTGCATTCTGTGATGGCTAGTGATGCTGAGCATCCTTTCATATGTTTCTGGACCCTCTGGATATCCTCCTTTGAGAAGTGCCTGTTCAGGTCCTTTGCCCATTTTTTAATTGGATTGTTTCTCTTCCTGGAGTGGAGTCATGTGAGATTTTTGTATATTTTGGAAATCAAAACCTTGTCCAAGGTATCATTGGCAAATATATTTCCCCATGCAGTTGGTTCCCTTTTCATTTTGCTAATGTTTTCTTTAGCCATGCAGAAGCTTTTTATTTTGATGAAGTCAAATTTGTTTATTCTTTCCTTTATATCCCTTGCTCTAGGGGACATAATGGTGAAAATATTGCTGAATGGAATATCTGAGATTTTCCTGCCTATATTCTTCTCTAGGACTTTTATGATATCACAACTTATATTTAAGTCTTTTGTCCATCTTGAGTTCATTTTTGTGTATGGTGTAAGTTGGTATTCAAGTTTCATTTTTTTTGCATGTAGCTGTTCAGATCTCTCAACACCATTTCTTGAAGAGGCTTTGAGTCCATTTTATGTTTCTGGCTCCTTTCTCAATATTGACTGACCATAGAGACTTCGGTTTATTTCTGGGCTCTCTACTGTGTTCCATTGCTCCATGTTTCTGTTCTTATGCCAGTACCAGACTGTACTGATAACCATTGCCTTGTAATATAGTTAGATGTCAGGTATGGTGATTCCCATCTACTTCGTTCTTCTTTCTCAAAATTGCTGCAGCTATTCGGGGTTGTTTTATGGTGTCATATAAATTTTTGAAATGTTTGTTCTATATCTGTAAAATATGTCATTGGTATTTTAATAGAGATTGTGTTGTATCTATAAATTGCTTTGGGTAGTATAGACATTTCGATGATATTACTTCTTCCAAGCCATGAACATGGTATATGTTTCCATTTATTTTTGTCTTCCTTAATTTCTTTCTTCAGTGTTGTGTAGTTTTCTGAGTACAGGTCTTTTACCTTTTTAGTTAGCTTTATTCGAAGGTATTTTATTTTTCTTGTTGCTGTATCAAATGGGATTTTTTTTCTGATTTCTGTTTCTGATATTTCATTGTTGGTGTACAAAAATGCCTTCAAATTATGAATATTGATTTTGTATACCATTGTTTTCCAAATTCACTTATTAGGTCGAGTAGTTTTTTGGTGGAGTCTATAGGATTTTCTATGTACACTATCATGACATCTACAGACAATGACAGTTTTACTTCCTCCTTTCCAATTTGGATGCCTTTTCTTTCTTCTTCTTGTCTGATTGCTGTGGCTAGGACTTCCAATACTATGGTGAATAGAAGTGGTGAAAGCTGACATCCTTGTCTTGTTCCTGATCTTAGTGGGAAAGTTTTTAGTTTTTGCCCATTGAGTATGATATCGGCCATAGGTCTCACATATGGCCTTTATCATATTGAGGTATGCTCCCTCTATTCCCACTCTGCTGAGTGTTTTTATCATAAATGGGTGCTGTATCTTATCAAATGCTTTTTCTGCATCTATTCATATGATGAGGTGATTTTTGTCTTTCCTTTGTTTATGTGATGTATTATGTTTATTGATTTGTGAATTTTGTGCCATCCTTACATTCCTGGGATGAATCCCACTTGATCAAGGTGTATGATCTTTTTAATATATTGCTGGATGTGGCTTGCCGATATTTTGCTGAGGATTTTAGCATCTATGCTCATCAGCAATATTGGCCTGTAGTTTTCTTTCTTTGTTGTGCCTTTATATGGTTTTAAGATTAAAATGATGATGCCTTCATAAAAAGAGTTTGGGAGTCCTCCCAATTCTTGGATTTTTTAATAAATCTGTGAAGGATAAGAGTTAGCTCTTCCTTAAATATTTTGTAAAATTCTCCTGTGAAACTATCCGGTCCATGGCATTTCTGTGCTGCGAATTTTTTGATTATTGCTTCAATTTTATCAGCTGTTATTCTTCTGCTCAGGCTTTCTGATACTTCTTCACTGAGTTTTAGAAGATTATATTTTTCTAGAAATTTGTCCATTTCACCCAGGTTTTCAAATTTCTTGGCATATAGTTCTTCATACTAATTTCTCACAACCCTTTGTTTTTCTCTCATGTCATTTGTAATTTCTCCACTGTAGTTTCTGATTGTGTTTATTTGGATCCTCTCTCTTTTTTATTGATTAATCTGCTTAAGGACTGTTGATTTGTTTATCTTTTCAAAGAACAAGCTCCTGGAGTTATTGATTCTTAGAATTGTTTCCTTAGTTTCTGTATTGTTTAATTCTGCTCTAACCTTGATTACTTCCTTCCTTCTACCTGCTCTGGGCTATCTTTGTTGTTGTTCCTAGAGTTTTTGTAGATGTAGGCTTAGGTTGTTTATTTGAACTGGTTCTATCTTTCTTAGTTAAGCCTGTATCACTATGAACTTCTCTCTCAGGATTGTCTTCACTGTGTCCCATAAGTTTTGGACTTTTGTGAGTTCAATTTCATTTGTTTTTGGAATTTTTTTTTTATTTCCTCCTTGATCTCATTCTTAATCGATTCATCGTTTAATACCATGCTATTCAATCTCCATTAGTTTAAGTGTTTTTCAGTTTTTTCCTTGGAGTTGGTGTCTAGTTTCAGACCCTTGTGGTCTGAGAAGATGCTTGATATGATTTGAATTTTCTTCAATTTGTTGAGGTTGGTTTTCTGTCCTATCATGTGGTCTATCTTTGAAAATGTTCCATGTGCATTTGAAAAGAATGTGTATTTTGTTTCTTTGGGATGAAAGCTCTATGTATATCAGTTAATTCCATTTGATCTTGGGCATTGTTCAATGCTGAATATCCCTGTTGATATTTTGTTTGGAAGATCTCTCCATTTTTGACAATGTGGTGTTAAAATCCCCTAGTATAAGTGTGTTACTGTCTATATCTTTCTTAAAATCCTCCAAAATTTTCCTTATGTATTGGGTGCTGCTATTTTGGGTGCATATATGTTTATTATGTTTATGTCTTCTTGATGGATTCTTCCAGTATTATGAAAGTGCCCTTCTCAGTCTCTTTTTATGGCCTTTGTTTTGAAGTCTATATTGTCAGATATAAGTATTACAACCTGGGCTTTTCTTTCCCTGTCTGTTTGCATGAAATATTGTTTTCTAGCCCTTCCCTTTCAGTCTGTGTAGGTCTTTTGTTTTGAGGTGGGTCTCTTGTAGGCAGCATATGTTGGGTCACGTTTTCTTATCCATTCAACTACCTTATGTCTTTTGATTGGAGCATTTAATCCATTTACATTTAAGGTTATTATTGATAGGGACTTATTCATTGCCATTTTATTCCTTTTGCACCTTTGTTCCTTTCTCTCTCACTGTTTTTATTCCTCTTCTTAAAGCTGTCCTTTTAGCATATCTTGCCATGCTGGTTTGGTGGAGGTGTATTCTTTTAGACTTCTTTTGTCTGTGCAGCTCTTTATTTGGCCTTCCATTTTAATTGGGAGCCTTGCTGGATAGAATAGTCTTGGTTGCAAGCCTGTGTTTTTCATTACTTGGAATATTATTTGCCATTCCTTCTGGCTTGTAATGTTTCTTTTGAGAAGTCAGCTACTAGCCTTATTGGGGCTCCCTTGCATGTTACTTCCTGTCTCTCCCTTATTGCCTTTAAGATTCTGGGTGGGTATTTTTTTTGGAAGTTTGCTATTTTAATTAGGATGTGTCTTACAGTGGGCCTCTTTGAATTCCTCTTGATTGGGACCCTCTCTGCTTCCTCAATTTTTGTGCATTCTTCTCTCATTAAATAAGAGAAGTTTTCCATCATTACTTTTTCAAACAGGTTTTCTGTCCCTTGCTTCTCTTTTTCTCCTTCTGGTATCCCTATTTTACAGATATTATTGTGTTTCATGTTGTCCTGCATTTTCCTTAACCCCTCTTCATTTTTTTTTCAGTGTTTTTTCTTTTTCTTGCTCTTTTTGGGAGGTTTTTTCTACTTTGTCCTCCAACACACTGATCCAATCCTCTGCTTCATTGAGCCTGCTTTTGATTCCATCTCCTGTGTTCTTCATTTCAGAAATTGTATTCTTCATTTCCTCTTGGCTGTTGTTGATTGTTTCTATGTCCTTTATTATGCTGATATAGTTTGCAGTAAGTTCCTGGTAATTTCCCTGTAGTTTTGGTAGTTTGCACTGAGTTCATCAAGCTTCCTTATAACCATTGTTTTGAATTCAATATTTAATAGTTGACTTGCCTCTATTTCATTTATCATTCTTTCTGAGGATTTCTCCTCTCCTTTAGGTTGGGGTTTGTCTCTTCCCATTGTTGTTGGGACTCTTCTTCTTTGCTTCCTTTTCTTAAATTGATGTTTTTTGACTTTCTGACTTTGTGGTGTGAACTTCTATGGTGGGAAGGCTGTGAGATATAGTGGTGCAGGTTCCTTGATCACCTGAACTTCATGTTCTTGGGATGTCCTTTATCCCTTTATGCTGGTTTTTCAGATGTAGCTGGGTTTTTATTGTTGTTGGGTCATTCTTTCACGGGCTTTTCCCTGTCGCTGGTTGCCTGAGGGTCACTTCGCCACACCACATCTTGTGTGCTGTTGTGTAGGTGCTGCCTGAACAAAACCACGAAGTCCAAGAAACAAACCCACACCCATAAATATGTCTCCCCCCACAATCCCACTATCAATAGCAAATGAACCAGTATTAACAAGGGTGTAACAAGAATAAGATTATTATAAGAAAAAAGTTGATATGAGATAACCTACTGAAAGAGAAATGATTTTGAGAGGGTAGAAATAGGAGCACTAATAAGAGTTGGGAATTGGAGCAATGGAAAGAGAGAAGGTAAAGTTTACCTTATTAATAAGGAAAGGGGATGAAGACTGGAATGGAGTATGAGAAGGGAAGCATATAATATTAGGTTTAAACAGAAATTAAAATAGCATAAAATAAAATAAAGCAAGAGAGAAAAAGGAAAAGGAAGGAAAAATATTAAATAAGTAATAAAAATATAAGA
Source organism: Desmodus rotundus (assembly GCF_022682495.2). Taxonomy (NCBI): domain Eukaryota; kingdom Metazoa; phylum Chordata; class Mammalia; order Chiroptera; family Phyllostomidae; genus Desmodus; species Desmodus rotundus. The sequence goes on from NC_071394.1 coordinate 63,908,403, forward strand.
GCCAAATTGGAGAGAAAGATCGACCCCAGTACTATCATCTACAAATGAGCTAAAATTAATATAGGTGTCATGGGAATAAGAGGGAAAAAAGAAACAGAAAAGTCTAAGAGATATTTAGAGGATTGGGAAATGATTTTGTAATGATAGAGGGAGAAGGAATACTAAGAGTGAGGGACAAAAACTAGACTAAGTGAGGGAAAAATTATTTGGGATGTAAAGGGAAAAAGGAGAATAAAGAATAATAAAAGATCAGGATGAAAGAGAAAAAGAAGAAAGACAAAAAGGAAAAAAGAGAGGAAAAACAGGCTAAGATGGCATAATTAATATTTGAGTCAAAAAAAAATAAGAGTAGGAGTGGGGTCCAGTAAAATTTGTTATTTGAAATACAGAGTTAGTGAAGCTCTAGAGATAACCTTGAAAAAACAATGCAACGACTACCCTACCTACAACCAACTAGCAAATTTTGTTAGAGGGGTAGAGAGAACATGGGTATTTTAATAGCTGGGCAAAAGGATGTGAAATGACCCTTGACAAGAGAATTCATCCTGAGTGTCCGAACAGGGGAGAAATAGTAAAAGTGTGGAATGGGAACAAGTTGTAGCTACAGAGAAAACCAAATTTGAAGTGAGAATATTGCAAGGAAAGAGGAAGGTAAGATGGACTAAGAGAAGAGAGGGACAAAATACATGGATTGAAATACACTATAGTATAAAATCTAGTGAGTTATTACATACAAATTCACTGGACAAGAAATGAATGTCATAAAACTATGCAGGAAATAAAATATTGCAAATCATGAAGATGAACACAGTGGCTTTCCTCTCTGTAGCCTCTTGCATTTACGACTGTTTTTTTTTTTTTTTTTTTTTTTAAATTTCTGGATCTCCCTCTAGTGATGTCAGATGTTGACACCATCTGACCTTAGGTAGACTGTTGGATACTTCCAGTGATCTGCTGTCACTGGCTGTCTCTTTCAATTGTTAATCTGGTCACTCTGCACTCAGCAGTAGGGTTTACCGTAGGGTAGGGCCAAATCCCTCCTGAGGTGGGTGCTATTGTTTCCCCTCAGGTAGCTGCTGCCTAGAAGGGAGTAGTCTGCCTAAGCAGGCTGATTGCTGTGTTTTGGGGCTGGCTCTGCACCAGATCCCAGTGGCTACTTTCTCAGTTCTCTCCCCAAAGCCTCCATCCCCAGTCTCTCCTCAAGTCTCTCTAGTCCACTCTGCCACTCCTTTGCCAGTGACCTACTATTTCTGGCTATCTCCTTCAGTTGTTTATCTGGTCATTAGAACCCAGCAGTCAGGCTTAAGCACCAAAGGACCAGGACAGACACCCTTCTTGGGTTGGGGCTATTGCTTCCCCTCAGGCTACTGCCACTCAGAGGGGAGTGGTCTGCCTGAGCACAAAGGCTGCTGGTATCTGGGGGATGACTCAGCACTGGGATCCCAGTAGCTACTCTCTCAGTTCTCTCCCCAAAGCCTCTGTACCCAGTCTCTCCTCAAGCATCTCTAGTCCATGCTGCCCCTGCCTTTGCCTGAGCCCCGACTAAGTGGCTGCAAATGAAAATTTGTGTGTTGGCCCTTTAAACAGCCCTTGCATCTCCAACCATCTGCCTCTGGCAGAGAGCAACCCTGCTGCTTTTTCCACTGGTAGTTATCGTGTACTTTTGGGGCTCTGGTGTTCTGGGCTGGGATCATAGCTTAGGGTTTAGACCCCAATCTTCTTTGGGGCATCCAACCTACCACTTAATTATCCCACTAGCACTGCCACTCATGGTCACCCAGTCAGCCCTCTGGAGTCTCCACCACACTTGTTACCAGACAGGTTGTGCTGAAGCTGGTTCTGTATGTCCAAAGTAATATGCTTCTCTCTGGCTTTTGCTCAGTTGTTTGTTCCAGGTGGTTTCTCCACAATTGAGTTGTAATTCCATATTTGTCCTGGGAGGAGGTCAGTGTGACTTCCATTCACTCCACCATCTTCCAAGAGCCCACCTCCCAAAACTCTGATATTAATAATCTTGACCCTGCTGACACCATGTAAATATGTCATAAAAGAGCACTATGCTCTAAGATTCTTGGTAATTAGTAACTAAAATCCTGGCCAGACCAAGCTACTGACTGTGAATCAGTGTCTTGGCCACCACCACCTCCTATCTTCCCTGCAAGTTTTTTTTTTCCAATTAATATAGGTGTTAATCAAATGTCAAAGAGATTCTACATATGTACTTCCAATAACATTTATGACCTCTCAGATATAGGTTTCTCTAGCACCTGGTAGTTTGGGGGGATCTTGCTCTCCTGCCTCTCAAGAATCCTTTTGTCCCCAACAACTGGCAAATGGCAAATTTTCCCTTTTCTTATCACAAAACAGACCTCAATAATTTCCACTCCCATGTCACTAACTTCTTTGTAAACAGATATTTATAGACAACAGTTCCTCATCCCCTGGATGAATAATCCTAGATCAATCGACTTATATGAAAGATAAATGTGAAAAACATTCTTTAGACCTAAATATAATTTTTGATAAATTATTTCTTCCAAAAAATAAAATTATGGCAAAGTATCAACCTTCATAATGGAAGTCCTATGTTTTTGAACTACTTAAGGAATTTTTCAAAGATAATTTGAGTCTCTACAATTTTGTGCCTTTGTGTTTTGTCTCTAGATCTTGAACTCTGGACATGTTCACTGTCCTGTAGTTATATAATTAGTGCTTTCTTCCTCATCTAAACAGTAGTTTACATGACAATAGGGGCATATCTCTGTGTGACATAGCAGCACATTCCTGATGGCTGGCACAAGCTCACATGGGGAACGTTGAATGGGCCCTGTGGAGGCTCACCAGGTTGCCCCATACCACAAAATCATTGGGGACATCTCTTCCTTCTTTTTCAATGACTGGTGCAACTCCATTCTAGGAGCTATTTTCCTAACCAATAAACATTTGTTTTTCTTTGTTATTAAAATTATTGTGGTGACATTGGTTAATAAAATTATATAGGTTTCAAATGTACAATTCTATTTGAATGAATAAAAGTAATGCTAATGTTTTGGCTCAAAAATCTTATTTAAGAATACGTTCTAATGTTTCATTTAATGTTTGGGAAATAATCTTAGCTTCTAAAATCTTGCCTCTTATCTTCTGGAAACAGCCTTATGCTCACTATATAGACCATCTTCTGAGTAGTGAGGATCATTATAGCCTTTAAAACATTTTCTTCATTTAAATATCTCAACAGTATAGACCTAATAGTCAAACCACTGGCTGACCATTGAGAGTGAAATAAATATAGCAAGGAGAGGCTTGCTCTAGAAATAGCAGTTCAAGGGTATTGTGTGTTTTTACTCTTTTGGATAATTTGCTTTCATAAACAATAATTAACTTTAAATAGACCATCAGAACTAAAAATGACCTGCTCACTTGGTTTTGCCTCTACAACAGGTGTTTTAGGGCATTTTTTACACTCCCTTATCAGATTAATCATTTTTATAACATATACATTTGCAGGAACAATGTGACAAATGATAAACAAAATAAGGTCATTTTATTTGATTAAGGACAAGAGTGATTTATGCAAAATAACATTGAAACTGACTATTTAAATTGCACATTGGCTTCCCTTCCCAGCATTAAAGCAAAGCAGTGTGATGTGCAGAGATGATGGATGAGGGGCAATGGGAAGCATATTAATTTACAAGGCAGCTTAAAACTTCTGCAAATATATTCAAGAGTTTTACATTAAGAACCTCATTTAATACTTAGAATAAAGCTGCAAGACAAATACTGTTAGTTTATCTTTCAGATGAGAAAACTGAGGCAGAGAGCATTTGTCCAAGTTGCATTCTTTTCCAGACTGCATGACTCCAGAGACTAAGCTCCTGGACTCCACAAGGGATTCATAAAAGTCAGGAAACTTATCTTTATTGTGTAATCACATCTCAAACACATTATTTTACAGTGGTCATTTTCGCAGCATTAGGCTTGAGTTTTTACTTCTTCCATACCCTGGCCGTGACTCCTTTAGGGCAGAGTCTGTTGCCCTGGGGTCAGGGCTGCTGATTACATTTGTTTGTACTAATACAGAGAGTGGACAGGATACTGTTACTGCCAAGAAGAAGCTGGAAATACGCTTCTGTGGCTTGCTGTTGCTCCTTCTACTCCTGACCTAGGACAAGGGCATGTGCTGGTAGGGGTCCCCTGCCAGAGTCTGAGAAGACTACATACAACATAGATGTGAGCACCGACCACAGGCACCACAGCCTGAAACATCACAGGGCAGCAGAACTGTGGCCATGCACACAGCTGTGAATGGGAAATACATCTCAAAGCTCCTGATATTTTGGAGTCAGTGAGTATACAGCATAACTTAGAGAAATATGACAATTCATTTTAGAGCATCTAGGAAAGGGTCTCAGATCTAAATTGATCACTGCTAGCAAATTACAGTAAAAAAAACTAGCTTGTCATAGTTATCTTTTTAATGTATACGGAAAGCAGAAAGTTTTCCAACAAAATGTGTTTATTCGACATAGAATACTGTTTTCAATGTAGTTTGGTTCCCTAATGGCAAGAAAGGGCTTCTATGGAAACAGATATCCTCAGAATGTCAGGTGGTAGGAGTCATTCGTTTTATTTCAGCATCAGGTGATCCAGGTGGGTAGTTTTTATGCATAATCCCAGTGTGGTTCCTGATGATGTGGGCAGTGCTTTACTGAGCATGTGTTGATCAAAGTTATTTTCTCCATGATTGGACAGGACTGACTTGGGGTTGACCCAGAGCCATGAGTGTCACTGGAGGGGCGGAAAGGACAGGAGTCTGACAGCAGAGGCAGTGGCAGAAGCTGAGGAAGAAAAGGACAATTGTAACTTCCTTGAATAACTGTGATCACTTTATATCACATGTATACTCTTCAAGCTTATGCACACTCTGTGATCAATTTAACATATTTGTTATGATATGTAGGAAGGGCCACCTTTTGAAAGTGTCAATCACACAACTTCAGCACATAAGTTGACAGAAGTCTGCATTTACTATAGAGTTGGGTCCAGGTGTCACAGATGTGATTTCCTGGGCTAATGAGAAAACAACGAATGCTGATTCATAGGCCATTGATACATTTGAGAGAAGTTAAAAGTTAAAAGACCAAGTCACATGTTCGAGGGAAGACATTTGCAAGAGTTTCAAAAGAGAAACCATCCAGTGCTGCCCTTAGGAGCATAGCCCTGGGGATTAAGACAACAATGATGATGAAGTCTAAAGAACAATTACCACACAGGTAGGTAATATGTTCATTTTGTAAGCTGACTTAGTTTCATGGTATAAAACTATCCATCACATTAAATTACAATATGTAACATGAATGTATTAGTATTATGCTTTTAAATTTTAAGTAATGTCAGTTTTACTTCTTTGTATAAGCATAAAGAGTCTATACTTAATTTCATGTACACTGTATAACTACTTTCATGTTTGTATATTTTAATAGTGTAATGAATATAATCTAACTCAAAGCAATTTTAAGAATTTTGCTTTTGCTTTTTATTTTTAATTATAATTTATTTTTTTAATATATTTATTGATTATGCTATTACAGTTGTCCCATTCCCCCCCCACTCCACTCCATCCTGCCCACCCCCCTCCCTCCCACATTCCCCCCCTATAGTTCATGTCCATAGGTCATACTTATAAGTTCTTTGGCTTCTACATTTCCTACACTATTTTTACCTTCCCCCTGTCTATTTTCCACCTATCATCTATGCTACTTATTCTCTATACCTTTCCCCCTCTCTCCCCCTCCCACTCCCTTAATGACAACCCTCATGTTCTAGTTGTTTGCCTAGTTTGCTCTCATTTTTGTTTTATGTGTGGCCGTTAATAACTGTGAGTTTGCTGTCATTTTTACTGTTCCTATTTTTGATCTTCTTTTTCTTAGGTAACTCCCTTTAACATTTCATATAATAAGGGCTTGGTGATGATGAGCTTCTTTAACTTGACCTTATCTGAGAAGCACTTTATCTTCCTTTCCATTCTAAGTGATAGCTTTGCTGGATACAGTAATCTTGGATGTAGATCCTTGCATTTAATCTTGGGTAATGTAATTATGATGTGCCTTGGTGTGTTCCTGCTTGGGTCCAGCTTCTTTGGGACTCTCTGAGCTTCCTGGACTTCCAGGAAGTCTATTTCCTTTGCCAGATTAGGGAAGTTCTCCTTCATTATTTGTTCAAATAAGTTTCCAATTTTTTGTTCTTCCTCTTCTCCTTCTGGCACCCCTATAATTCGGATGTTGGAACGTTTCAAGGCGTCCGGGAGGTTCCTAAGCCTCTCCTCATTTTTCCAAGTTCTTGTTTCTTCATTCTTTTCTGGTTGGATGTTTCTTTCTTCCTTCTGGTCCACACCATTGATTTGAGTCCCAGTTTCCTTCTCATCACTATTGGTTCCCTGTACATTTTCCTTTGTTTCTCTTAGCATAGGCTTCATTTTTTCATCTGTTTTTCAAATAGATTCAACCAAGTCTGCGAGCATATTGATAACCAGTGCTTTGAACTGTGCATCCGATAGGTTGGCTATCTCTTCCTCGCTTAGTTGTATTTTTTCTGGAGCTTTGAAGTGTTCTGTCATTTGGGCCTTTTTTTTTTTTTTTTATCTTGGCACATCTGTTACTTTAAGGGGCGGAGCCTTAGGTGTTCACCAGGGCGGGGTAACGCTGGTCGCTGAGCTGTGACGCTGTACGAGGGGGAGGGGCCGAGTGGGAGCAATGGCGCCAGCCTCACTCTCCACCAGATTTCAATCTTTCACTCCGCTACCCACAGTCAAACTGGGCCACTCTGGTGCTGGTTCCCGAGTAAGTGGGCCTGTGCACACTCTAGGCCCCTGTGGGTCTCTCCAACAACCTCTCCTGTGAGGCTGGGAGTCTCTCCTGCTGCCGCCCCAACCCCCACGGGTGTTTTCAATCAGAGGTTTGAGACTTTATTTCCCCGAGCTGGAGCCCTGGGTTAAGTGGTCTGCTTCGCTCCCTGCCGTTTGTCCGGTTTATCTGTGGGCGAATGTGGTGCCGCGGGGTGCTACCCGCTGCTCTGCCTGCCCCGCTCTCCGCCACTCTGAGTCCGGCCCTCTGGGTTTATCTGCGCAAATGTGGGGCCGCAGGGTCTGCTAGTGCTGGGACTGCCTGCGCCATTTGTCCCACACTCTGCCCAGTCTCAGTCCTGCCACAGCCACGCGAGTCCTCTCCACCCCAGTGCCTGTCTCCGCCCCTCCTACCAGTCTGGATGAATGGTTATTTTCTATTTTCTTGGTGTTGGTCCCCCTTGCTGTTCGATTCTCTGTCAGTTCTGGTTGTGCGAGGAGGTGCAGTGTGTCTACCTACGCCGCCATCTTGGTTCTCCAGAAGCCTAATTATAATTTATTGATTGTGCTATTGCAATTGTACCAATTTGTCCCTTCTCCCCTTCCACCAAGCACTCTCCACTCCCTCAGGCAATCTGACATCTTTGTTCATGTCCATGGGTCATGCACATAAGTTATTAGGCTGCTCCATTTCTATACTGTACTTGACATCCTTATAGCTATCCTGAAACTACCAATTTATATTTCTTTTTTTTCCAATTTGTACTTCTTAATCCCCTCACCTCTTCACCCGTTTCCCCAAATGCCCCTCTCATCTGTCAACCATCAAATGCCCTCCATATCCATGATTCTGTCTCTGTTCAGCTTCTTTTTTGTTATTTCAAAAGTCTTTTTTATTGTTGTTCAGGTACAGTTGTCTCCACCCCCACACACACACTTCTCAATATTGCTGAAGCTATTCGGGGTCATTCTATTTTTGGGGAAAGTTCTATTCCACTTCCCCCAACCCCAGCAATCCCGACTTCTTACCCTTCATCCTACCCCCATTTGGTTTTGTCCATAAGTCCTTTATACATGTTCCTGAAAACCTTTTGCCTTTTCCCCCACATTATCCCCTCCCACCTCCCCTCTGGTTACTGTGAGTTTGTTGTTAATTTCAATGTCTCTGGTTATATTTTGCTTGCTTGTTTGTTTCCTTGATTGGGTTCCTCTTATAGGTGAGATCACATGGTATTTGTCTTTCACCACCTGGTTTATTTCACTTAGCATAATTCTATCCAGTTCTATCCATGCTGTTGCACAGGTTAGGAGCTCCTTCATTCTTTCTGCTGTGTAGTATTCCATCCTGTAAGTGTACCATAGTTTTTTTGATCCATTCATTTACTGATGGATACTTAGGTTGCTTCCAACACTTGGCTATTGTAAATTGTGCTGCTATGAACATTGGGATGCATAGGTTCTTCTGAATTGGTGTTTCAGGGTTCGTAGGATATAATCTAAGCAGTGGAATTGCTGGGTCAAAATGCAGATCCACTTTTAGTTTTCTGAGGAAATTCCATACTGTTTTCCAAAGTGGCTGCACAAGTCTGCATTCCCACCAGCAGTGCCCTAGGGTTCCCCTTTCTCCATATCCTGTCCTACACTTGTGGTTTGTTGATTTGTTTATTGATGGCCATCCTCACCAGTGTGAAGTGGTATCTCATGTGGTTTTAATTGCATTGCTCTGATGTCTACTGATGCTCAGCATCTTTTTATATGTCTCTGGGCCCTCTTTATGTCCTCCTTGGAGCAGTGTCTGTTCAGGTCCTTTGCCCATTTTTTAATTGGGCTGTTTGTCTTCCTGGTGTGGAGTCATGTGAGTTTTTGTGTATTTTGGAGATCAAATCCTTGTCCAAGGTGTCATTGGCAAATATATTTCCCCATGCAGTTGGTTCCCGTTTCATTTTTCTGTGGTTTTCTTTAGCTGGGCAGAAGCTTTTTATTTTGAAGAAGTCCCATTTGTTTATTGCTTCCTTTATGTCCCTTGCTCTTTGGGGACTCAATGGTGAAAATATTGCTGCATAGCATATCTGAGATTTTCCTGCCTATGTTCCCCTCTATGACTCTTATGGTATCGCAACTTATATTTAAGTCTTTTATCCATCTTGAGTTTATTTTTGTGTATGATGTAAGTTGGTGATTGAGTTTCATTCTTTTATATAGCTCTCCAGATCTCCCAACACTATTTGTTGAAGAGGCTATTTTTACTTCATTTTATGCCTCTGCCTCACTTATCAAATATTAATGGACCATACAGATTGGGTTTGTTTCTGGGCTCTATATTCTCTTCCTTTGATCTATATGTCTGTTCTTATGCCAGTACCTGACTGTTTTGATTATAGTGGCCTTGTAATATAGCTTGATATCAGGTATTGTCATCCCTCCTACTTTATTCTTCTTTCTCAATATTGCTGAAGCTATTTGGGGCTGTTCTATTTTTTGGGAAAGTTCTATTTTTTGCCCATTGAGTATGACATTGGCTGTAGAATTCTCATATATTGCCTTTATTATGTTGGAGTATACTCCATCTACTCCCACTTTGCTGAGAGTTTTTAGCATAAATGTGTGCTGTATCTTATCAAATGGTTTTTTGCATCTATTGATATGATCATGTGATTGTTATAACTTTCTTTTGTTTATGCAATATATTACATTTATTGACTTGTGGATATTGTACCACCCTTGCAACCCTGGGATAAATCCCACTTGATCATGTTGTATGATCTTTTTTATGTATTGCTGGACGGAGTTTGCAAATATTTTGTTGAGGACTTTAGCGTCTATGTTTATCAGCGATATTGGCCTGTAGTTTTCTTTTTTTGTTGTGACTTATCTGATTTTTGAATTAGGATGATGGTGGCTTCGTAAAAAGGGTTTGGGCATCTTTCCTCTTCTTGGATTTTTTGGAATAGTTGAGAAGGATAGGGGTTAGCTCTTCCTTAAATGTTTTGTAACATTCTCCTCTGAAACTATCTGGTCCAGGACTTTTGTGTGCCAGGAGTTTTTGATTAGTGCTTCAATTTAACTAGCTGTTATCAGACTGTTCAAGCTTTCTGCTCCTTCTTCATTAAATTTTGGTAAATTATATTTTGCTACAAATTTGTCCATTGCACTCTGGTTTTCGTTTCTTGGCATACAGTTGTTTGTAATAATTTCTTATAATAATTTTGTATTTCTGTTGTATCAGTTGTAATCTCTCCTCTTTCATTTTTGATTTTGTTCATTTGGGTTCTTTCTTTCTTTTTCTTGATGAGACTGCTTAAAAGCTTGTCCATTTTGTTTATCTTTTCAAACAACCAGCTCATGGATTTATTGATCCTTTGATTGTTCTATTTCTCTTTATGTCATTTAATTCTGCTCTAATCTTGGTTATTTCCTTCCTTCTACTTGCTCTGACCTTTGTTTGTTGTTGTTCCTCCAGTTCTTGTAGATGGAGGGTTAGGTTGTTTACTTTAAGTGTTTATATAATTTTTAGATGGGCCTGTGTTTATATGAACTTTGTATTCAGGACTGCCCTCACTTTGTCCCATAAGTTTTGGTCTGTTGTGTGGTCATTTTCATTTGTTTTCAGAAACTTTTTGATTTCTTCCTTGATCTCATTCTTAACCCATTCATTGTTGAATAGCATGCTATTCAATCTCCATGAATTTGTGTGTTTTTGAGTGTTTTCCTTGAGGTTGGTTTCTAGTTTCAGGCCCTTGTGGTCTGAGAAGATGCGTGACATGATTTCAATTTTCTTGAAAGTTGAGGCTTGTTTTATGTCCCATTATGCTGTCTATCTTTGAAAATGTTCCATGTGCATTTGAAAAGAATGTGTATTTTGATTTTGGGGGATGAACTGTTCTATATATGTATCTGTTAAGTCCATTTGATCTAGGGCATTGTTCAATGCTGCAATATCCTTGTTGATATTTTGTTTGGAAAATCTATCCATTTTTGATAGTGGAATGGTAAAATCCCCTAGTGTAAGTGTGTTGTTGTCTACATCTTTCTTCATGTCTTCCCACATTTTGATTCTATATTAGTGTGCTTCTATGTTGGGTACATGTATGTTTACAATGTTTATGTCTTTTTGATGGATTCTTCCCTTGAGTATTATGAAGTGTCCTTCAGTGCCTTCAGTGACTCTTTTTATGGCTTTTGATTTGAAGTCTATTTTTTCAGTTATAAGTATTACTACCCCAGCTGTTCTTTTCATGTCTATTTGCTTGGAATATTTTTTTCCACCTCCTCACTTTTAGTCTGTGTATGCCTTTATTCTGAAGTGGGTCTCTTGTAGGCAGCATATGTGCAGGTCATGTTTTCTTAGCCATTCAACTACCTTATGTTTTTTGATTGGAGCATTTAATCCATTTATATTTAAAATTATTATTGATAGATACTTGTTCATTTTTCCCCCTTTGTACCTGTGTTCCTGTCTCTATCACTCTTTTCCTTCCATAGCATATCTTGCAGTGCTAGTTTGGTAAAGGTGTATTCTTTCAGCCTTCTTTTGCCTGGGAAACTCCTTATTTTGCCTTCCATTTTAATTGAGGGCCTTGATGATTTGAGAGTAGTCTTGGTTGAAGACCATTGCTTATCATTACTTAGAGTATTTCTTGCCATTCTCTCCTGGCTTGTAGTGTTTCTGTTGAGAAATCAGCTGATAGCCTCATTGGAGCTCTTTTGTATATTACTTCTTGTTTCTCCCTTGCTGCTTTTAAGATCCTCTCTTTGTCTTTAATATTTGGTATTTTAATTATGATGTGTCTTGGAATGGCCTCTTTGGGTTTTCTTGATTAGGACCCTCTGTTCTTTCTGAACTTATGTGTTTTTTTTTCCCTCTCCAAGTTCGGAAAGCTTTCTGTCATTATTTTTTCAAACAGGGTTTCTATCCCTTGCTCCTTTTCTTCTCCGTCTGGTATTTCTATGATTCGAATGTTGTTGTGTTTCATGTTGTCTTCAGGTTTTGTGAGTCTTTTTTGTGTGTGTAGCTGCTCTACCTGGGTATTTCTTTTTACCTTGTCTTTCAGCTTAGTAATTCAGTCCTCTGCTTCATCCAGCCTGCTTGTAATTCCTTCTAGTTTATTTTTAATTTCAGAAATTGTATTTTTCATTTCTTCCTGTTTGTTGTTTATAGTTTCTATTTCCTTTTGCATATTGTTGTAGTTCCCACTCAGTTCCTTGTAGTTGTCTGTGAATTCCTTGAGCATTCTTATTACCATTGTTTTGAATTCTGTATCTGATAGTTTGCTTGCCTGCATTTCCTTTAGATCTCTTATTTGGGAGTCTTCTATTCCTTTGGATATGGGGTTCTTTCTTTGTCTCCTCATTTTAGTGACACTTTTTGTTTGTTTCTGTGTTTCTTGATGATCTGCTTTTCTAACTGTCTTTTTAGAGTGAAGTTCTACGGTAGGAGTTTATGGGATTCGGTGGTGTCACCTTTGATCTCCTTGTCTGGATACTCTAGGGTTGTCCTTTTTTTCCTTTGAGTGGGCTCTCTTCTTGTATTTGGGTTTTCCTTGTTGGTGTCTCCTTCATTGGTGGGCTCTCTCCTCTAGAATGTATATTGGTATTCACAACTCCCACCTTATCACATATGTGATCTGAGACAGGGCAAAGGTGTAGTGGATTATGACAGCAGTCGAGTATTCCATGTAATTTAAAGTACCAACAAGTAGAGAACATATGGGAGATCCATTGGAAAAGTACAGCAATAACTGTGATATTTCACTCAACTATCCACTTTTTTTTAAAGGCAAAAAAGTGATAAGACTCTTGTTTAAGGGGAAAAAGAATGTGAGGTGACTCCAGAAGCAGAGCACTTAGGCTAGGTTAGATGGTGAGATATACTGAGAGAAAGGGAAAAAAACTTGGCATAGTGTGCAAGAGAATAAAATTAACCACAACAGTAATAAAGCTTAGGAAGATAGTGCAATGGACCAAGACCAGGAAAGGGTGCTGTGTAGGAATGGGAACAACAATAATATGACAAGAAATATATGATCTGAATAAAAAGAATAAAAATTAAAAGACCAACAGTAGTGTAGTATTGGCATACAAGTAAAGTGAAGGAAGAGAAATTAAAATGCAATATGAAATGGAGAACAAAGAAAACCAGTTGAAGAATGAAATCAAACAAAACAAAGAAAACTACACAGAAGGAAGAGAAATAAAATAATAATACATAATAATAACTAAGAAATTAAAATAAATATAAAAAGTAAAAAATAAAATACAAGTTCTATAGGATAATGAAGTGAATTTTGTTTTAATTGTTGGCATTAGCCTTCTGATGTCTCTCTGGATCTGTCTTTGATCCTTTCACAGCTCTAGGTCTTATTGTCTTACACTTGGAAGAGAAAAAAAAAAGCCTGTTACTGATTTTAAACTGGTCAAGCTGTTTTTGCTGGTCTTCCTGGATGCTGTAGGTAGAGGGGGACAAGGATTTGTGTTTTTTTTTCCTTTCCTGTGGTTCTGCATTGGGGGATCCCTCTGCGCTACAATATTCAGAGGTTTCCAGCCTCCAGCCCAAGCCCTCAGAGACCTGCATGTCCCCTACTGTCCATGTGCACCAGGCCAGCACCTTTAATCTACCTCATTGTGCCATCCTTTGGTTAGTCAGTGAGGAGCACTAAGTAGGAGCAATTTGCAACCTTCTTATCTCTTTCCTGGTCTGGGTGCTGTGAATGCACAACGGGAAGTTTAGTTCCCCTGTTAAATTAAGTCTCTCTGGGGACTGCTACCTCTCTGAACAGCTGCTGCCCCACTTTGGTCAGTCCATGAAGCACCCTGATTTGGAGCAAATCACCCCCTTCCTCCTCCCTCTTCATTGTCCTAGCCAAGACACAGTTCTTTGTAACAGGAGCTTAGAGCCTTTTTTGAGCAAATTCCCCTTGTTTGTGCTTGCCACTCTTAACAAGCACCTGGCTTTTCACATAGCCCAACTCTCTGACCAGTCCAGAGACTTTCTGGGTCAGAGTCCATCACAGCCCAATTCTTCTCCCATCTCCAGGTGTCACCCAGCTCCCCAATTTCTCTGGTACTGTCCCAGTCAGCATCCATAATCCCAATGGGGTAACACCACCTCTTTGCGTCTCCTACTGTGTCTTTATTCCCCAGCAACTTCAAGCATTCAGATCTCTCCTGGTGCAGGACTGACTTCCCAACTCTGGGAGGGGAGGGAGCTGCAAAGTTACAATAGCTGATCTGGCTCTCCTAAAAAGCTCCTGTGGCAGCTGCCAGACTGTGGAATGCAGCAACCATGGTTCCAGTGCAGGTCCCAGGGGCCTTTCCTTCCTACACAATCCCCTTACTGACTGTTTTTCAATGTCCTCTGCATGAAATCTTTGGCTTCCAGACTTCATATAAGCTGGGATACCATCGACTGTTCACTCTCTTCTTCAGAAGATTGGCTAGGTGTCCCAATTGAGGGCATGAACAAGCAGGTTCATCTCCCACCTACATTGCCACCAACTTCCTTATCTTTCATTATTTTTTAAAAGAGGTTTCCAGTTTCTTGCTCTTTCTCTTCTCTTTCTGTCACCCTTATGATGTGAAGGTGGAATGTCTGAAGTTGTCCCAGAGGCTCCTTACACTATCCTCTTTTTTGGATTCTTTTTTCTTCTTGATGTTCTGGTTAGTTGTTTTTTGCTTCCTTATTTTCCAAATCATTGATATAATTCTCTTATTCATTCACTCTACTGTTGATTCCCTATAAATTGTTCTATATTTTAATAAGTGCATCCTTCATTTCTGACTAAATCTTTTTTATGTTGTTGAGGTCTTCTTTAAGTTCCTTATCACCCTTACAACCAGTGTTTTGAACTCTGCCTCTGATAGATTGCTTATCTCCATTTTGTTTAGTTCTTTTTCTATAGTTTTGATCTGGTCTTTCATTTGGGCCATGTTTCTTTTTCTTCTCATTGTGGTAGCTTCCCCATGTTTGTTTCTATGTATTAGGTAAAGTGGCTATGACTCCCTGTAGTATGTGTCTTATAAGGTTAAGTGTCACAGCCTCTCCTATCATGCAAGTGGGTACCTGAAGTGCTTCCTCCATGCAGGCTGAGTACACCCTTCTCTTGCATTTGAGCCTTGATTCCTTTGGCAGTTCAATGAGAGAGATTTACCCATGCTGGTTAGCTTCATGGACTGGCTGTGAACACTGACCACCAAACTCCACCCTCTGTGGAGGGTCAGCTGTGGAAGATCAGGTGTGCAGGTGCCCACTCCACAAAGCAGAACTTACTTCAGCAGGACTATGGAGCCTGCTGAGTTCACCCCTTAAGCATGTCATTCATGGAAGTGCTTGGGTGGTGGTCCTCCAATGTGCTCTGTATCTGTCCTCTGGGTGCATAGGCTCTGGGGTTTCCAAGGTGGTGAAGGCCAAGGTCAGCCACTGCCTGTGTTATATCTGGGGCCACTTGGCATAAGCTACAAAGTGATCTGGAGAGGGCTGCTACTTGTGGTGGGCTTGGAGGTGCCTAAGCAAGGCCAGTCTGTGAACCAAGGTCAGTTGCTGCCAGGGCTGGGTCTGGGGCCACTTAGCAAGAGGAAAAGAGGCTGTGGGCTCACTGAGTCTGACTGTTGCTTGTTTGAGAGGAGTTAGGAAGATCTAAAGCTTGAGCCAGGACAAGCCATTCATATTGAAAAGCCACTGTTAACAGGTTGGGTGGGCCTGTAAGTTGGGTGTGTCAGAGCCTCAGGGAAACACCAGAACATGGCAAGCAGTGTGAGCCAAGTTGATGGATTCTCAGATATGGTGCCCACCTGCCAGTTCTGTGGCTCTGTGGAGGGAGTGCTCAGAAAAAGAGCAATGGCCACTGCCCACAGATCTGTCTAAGAGAAAGCTGTCACCCAGCTCTCACCCTGATGCCCAACACTACAGTTGCTCCCCGTATGCCACTGGTGCCTTACAATCTGCTATCCCAGTGCTGGGTCTCAGAGGGAGTGCTTCTGAGTGAGTATGTGTGCAGGCCCCTTATGTGGAACTGCTTGGGAATCCAGCAGTTTCTTCCACCAGCTCAGGCCCTGCTGGCTTTTACAGCAATAAGTTATGGAGACTTATCTTCCTGACACTAGAACCCTGGTCTGGGAGACCTGGCATGGGGCTGGGACTCCTCGCCCCTAAGGTATCCTTCCTGATTTTTATCTACCACATGTGGGTGTGGTAGCAGCCTATTCTACATCTCTGCCCCTCCTACTAGTCTGCATGGATGTGATTTCTTCTTTAATTTTTGTAGTCATCAGACTTTTATTCAACTAGATATCTGATGGTTCTGAGTGATGAATATTCTATAGTTTAGTGGTAATTTTAATGTAGTTGTGCGAGGAGGTGAGCCATGTTTACCTATGCCTCCATCTTGCTTTTGCTTTTTAGAATTCTACTCATTACAAAAAATATTTTCAAAGCATATATATCTGCTCTTAAACTTACAAAGAGAGAAACCTATGAAATTTCCAGCTGAGATTCTTGAACAATTCACTTTACAAATTGTCTCTACTCTAAGTATCACTACATGGGACAGAGAGTCTGAGTTGAGTAAATGAACATTTTGAAAGAGTAAAGTTGAGAGTCCTGAGTCCGTAATCCACTCTCCCTCAAGGGGGTTCAGTGGGTGGTGGTGGTGCAGTCATTCTTGACAAAGCTCTGTTTTAATTTTATGTGAATTGTGATATCTAATAACAGTTAACCTAATGATAATGAGTTTTTTTGTTTGAAATTCTGAAATCACTACTGATAAAATTTAGAATCCCTTAAAGGCTATCATTCAATTTAGTGTAACAACAGCAATGAAAGGTGTGTGTCTTGATTCCAGATTCTGAGAACATTGACATGTGCTTGAGGGCATACTCGCTCATGCTGAATTAAGAATTGCTTGTCCCAGATTCAGTCCATCCTTCACTGCTGACTCCCCGAGTTTATCATGCATCCAGCTGTTGTATACGTCAGCCCAGGTTGATTTTTCCAGACAATTTCCTGCAGAGCTGGGACTTGTTAGATGTTCTATGATGCTCTGAACTACAGCCCAACCCCCTGCATAGCTCAGTGAGTACCTTGCAACATCCCCTTCTCTCTGGACTAATGCAGGTGGTTCAGTGGAATGTCTGAGTATTTTGTGAGTAAATGAGCCCCAGTTCTTGGACTAATCACTTTAAACTGTTATTAAAAGTAATATTGGATCCAGGAATTTCAGCACAGAAATTTCTTTCTTGAAATTGATCCAGCCAAAGCACCTGTGTCCCTGGTCATGTTCCCCTCAAATGCAAGTGATCAAAACTATTCTCCACTGGGAAAAAAAAAAATGTGTCAACTCTCTCTCTCTTCTTTCAACTGACCTTTATGATTCATTTGAGACAGATGTTTCCTTGTGAAAAGGACTGTGTAAAACTGACATTTAAAAGGTGAGAAGGCACAATTTGTGAACTGCCTTGGTTGTTTCATTTATAGAATTGCTTTTCATTATAGAAGGTAATAGCATTTCTTGTGTTACATTTAAGAATTGTTTTTAAAAATCTGTTTTGGAATGATAGTTGCTATTCCTGTTAGCTGAACTTACTTCTGTGAGTTGATTTTATTTTCTAGTTTTCTAATTATCAGGTTTCTTTTCTTTTTCCTGAGCTTGTGTGTGTGTGTGTGTATAAATTTGAATTTAAAATTTCTGTCATTGAAGGTGAAAGTTATCCTGTGGAGATAATTAGGCAATATGGTTGGAGTTTTCCAACAAGTGCTGTAGATTTCAGTAAGGATTGTCCAGTAATTGCTTTCAGCACCTTCTGATTTTTGTCCTTTGTATGATGCTTTGACCACTGCAGCACCTGAAACACACTATTCTCCTTCCTCTGGAGAAAGTCACTAGCCTTTACTCTCTGCTCTGCTCTGCTCCAAGACTGTAAAGGAACACACAGCAATATAAAAAATAATATAATAAAATCACATGAAACACTAATACATTTTATGTAATTGTCATCATATTTCATTTCTGAAAAACAATTGAATGTTCATTGTCAGAGGCCAACAATAGCATTTTTTATTCATTTGTGTGGTTCTTCATGGAATATTTTTGTTTGAATTACTGAGCAATGTTTTCTACTTGTTTGGGAAAAAGATGGTAAAAGAGTATTTTTTTTTCTTTATTGCATGTTAGCAATATGATGAATGAAGTGCTTTTATATCAAATTTATGAATATTTTCTATAAGAATTATTTTGACACTATGAAAGCACAGTGTGAAAACATGTGGGAAATAATCGTACTTACATAAGTGGGAATGGAAGTTTTGTATAAGCAAACAGGAATTTTGTTTAACCTCCTATGCAGCCATAAAATACATCTCATGGTAATCTCAAAAAGAAGAAATGAGAAGCTTTTAGTCCTTCATTTTGTAAATTTGAGGCTTTTGCTATAGCCTCATTTTGCTAGTTCAGAAAATACTGATTTCTAATAGAATTAAATTTGCATTTCCTGCTGACTCATTTTTATATAAGTGATTGTGACTTTAGTTTATTAAATTAAAGTATTTATTACTTTGGTTAGTCATGGGAACATTAAAAGTGGTATGATAAAATGGGAAAATTAATATTTGATAACCAAGTAGAGAGTAACAAGGCAAGGAGCTGGTATAAAAATAAAAATACTTTTAATGACAGTGATAACTTATTTCAGAATTTAGGGGGCTCAGGTGGAGAAAAGTTACATCTCAGGATGTGACAAAGCTCTAGTCAAGTATTTATAATAGGTGAAATCAGGACAGAGCAGGGAGGTATCACAGGTCAGCTATGAAAAGAAGACATGGGAGAGAGGAAGCTGCTAGGAGATGTTGAGGGTTCAGTGACAAGTTGCAAGGGAGCTGTAGAGGCATCGTACATAAGACACAGCTCTGAACTCCAATCATGTAAAAGCAGTATCTCTGGCTAATGTAAACAAACAGAATTTATTGAAAAGCTATGTGAGAATTTACAGCACCCATGAGAAGACTGAAGGAACATACATGAAAAACAATAAACCCAGAGGGACTCTAAAAAGTATGACTACTTTTTAGACTCATTGGGGCACATTTTCAATTGTCATTTTCATGCATAATTCAGATTATAAGGAAAGAGTGTCCAAATGCCAAGCTTCAGTTTCCCATCTACCTGTTGACTAGACAAAGGCACCACATTTTAAATGAAGATTTCCCTGAGCTAAGAACAATGGAAGAGACAATTTCTCAAAAAATTAAGTTACCAAAAGTGGGTGAAATGGATGCTAAACAACAACATGACAAATAATAATAATATCAACAACAAAATTTAGAAACTCTCTAGTGGCATGGCTAATTCTGTAGCACCTACCAGCTTCTGAAGGAGCAACACAGCAGTGAGACACCATAGCAAAGGATATGATGATGTTCTTATGTAAGAAGCCACCATCATTCATTCATTTGTCCATTGCTATTTCTGTTTCTTAATTGGGATTACTATGTGTGTCAATGCTTTTCTTGCCCTAAAACCTAATGATTCTCTTTGTTAGAAAATTCTCTTCTGAGAGACTCACCTCTTCTGCGTGTATAAATATGTTAACTCAAGGTTAATACAGATTAGGTTAAACCATTGTGTTTGTGGTAACTGGGACTTGAGGTCAAATTTCAAAGTCAAGAAAATAAGATAAGATGCAGTGGCGGGGGAAGGGTTTCACAGGAAGGCAACCTGTCACCCTGCTTATCTGTTTGGGAGGATATTCTAGGAGAGGGTTTCCAATCAGTCTGATAACTTTTACATTCAGTGCTCTTGGCTTGACCAGTTAGCTATTCTCTTTTCCTGGGTGCCTCTCATTATCAAATGGATATTCTCTCTTTTCTTCTAGATTTTGTGCCCATGCAGCAAAGGAATCATCTTTTGGATTGACTGCAATTAGGGAACTCCAAAATCTTAGATGGTTTATTATATTTTTCAGAAGATTTTTGTCTTTAATAAGTCTTTAATATGTACAATAGATCAGGCATCGTGTCAATTAATGCCAATCTCTGAAAATCTAATCCTTCTTAAGCCATGGACTCAACAATAATAGTATTTAGGATTGATGCCTATCGCATTTTTCTTCAATAAATGACTGTGATATAATAGTCAAATTTACAGAAACAAACTGTAATGGTAGTTGCCAGGGGCTGGAGGGGTGGGGGCGGCGATAGGAGAATGCAAAGTTAGTATTGAATGGGAAGTTAGTACAGAATTTCTGTTGGAGAAGATAAAGAAGTTCTGAACTTGAATGGTGAAAATCATTCGTGCAAAACAATGTGAATGTAATGACTGCCAGAGAAATGTACACTCAAAAATGGTTAAAATGATAAACCTAATGCTATGCATATTTCCCATTTAAAAAATGTAAAAATTAATTAATTAATGGTCATGATACAAAAAATACTATGAAAACCTCTTATCAAAAATACCAAAGTTAATGAATAGCAGTTAATCTAAAATTTTAATTATAGTAACTAATTAGAGCTAGCTAAATATGAATACCTACAGAATGTCTCAAGGTAATGATTTTTACAGAGGAAAACATTAGCAAAAATACAGTTAGGCCTACAGCTAGGCGAAGTCCTTTTTTAAAAGTGAAAGTTACAGAAGAATTAAATGCCATTGTTCATGTTTATACTTAGAATCTTAGAATACACATCTGAAGTTTGTGATTCTTTTCTTCAAATGGTAACCTGTTATTCTATGTGGTTGTTAATCTTCTGGATGTAAATCTTCCAATATTTAACTGGGCTAGTCAAGTTCAGGAAATAAACTGTGCACATGCCAATGGGATGTGAGTGTATATGATCTAAACTTCAGTTTCTCGTCTGTAAAATGGGAATGATTTAACTATGAACAGCCCTGGATGTCTGAGTCAGTCTGCGTCCTCACTTCAGAATCTGTTGTCTCCAGCTGCTCTGTCACTTGTGTGGAGGCCCTGTGGCCAGAAGGAGAGTACATTTCATGAGGAGGAGTGTGCCAGGATCATGTCATGTCTTAAATCCTGGCTAAGTCTGCTCCAGGAGATGTTAATGTTCAAAAAGAGGAACAGGAAGAGATATCGTTATTGAAGAAAACCCAAGAATGGTGACTGGATCTAAATTTGCCACAAATCATACAACCATATGGAAGTCTTCGGGACAGGGGTGGGGCATGGTTGATAAAAAATGAAAATATTCTCTTTATTCCACAGTTCCTATAATCCTCATTGTATCCAGCAACTCCATACAATTACATATTAAGAAAGTCAAGTCCCTGAAAATATAAAATATGGGTATAATCTTGTGGACATTGATCTTAGAAATGTAAAGTAATTATATGATTACAAGTTATTATTTGTTCTTTAATTTGATATCTTGAAAACAGTTGTTAGCATATAGAGAGGTGTAATCTTTCTACATTTACTCTGATTCTTGGGGCAATTTCATGTGGAGATGTAACTTCAGGTCCCAGGCAACCTCAGGGGAAACTGTGTTGTATCTTAGAAACACCAGTAGATGAGGACAGATTTTGAAACTTTCATGTAAACAAAATCTGAGAGATTAAATTGGGCAACGTTTTTTCCCTTAATTCCCAGTCCTCACTCTGCTGTGGTAAACTTAGACTTTTTTTCATGGTTGTTTGTATGAACAGGAAATTGCTTCCTGGAAATAAACCTTTTTCCCCCTTAAATTGTTGTTAAAGATAATGTATTTTTTAAGTATATTTCATTGATTATGCTGTTACAGTTGCCCCAATTTTTTCCCTTTGCCCGTCTCTGCTCAGTAGCCCCCTTCCTTCCTGTAATTCCCTGCTCCTTTGTGTATGTCTATGGGTCATGCATGTAAATTATTTGGCTTCTCCCTTTCCTATACTATTCTTAACACCCCCCTGTCTATTTTGTTCCTACCAATTATGCTTCTTGATCCCTGCACCATTTCCCTGTTTTGTCCCCTTCCCCCTCCCACCTGATAACCCTCCATGTGATCTCCATTTCTGTGTTTCTGTTCCTGTTCTGGTTGTTTGCTTAGTTTGTTTTTGTTTTTGTTTTTATTTTTTTAGATTCAGTTGTTGATAGTTGTGAGTTTGTTATCATTTTATTTTAAATGTCCATAGTTTGTATCTCCTTTTTCTTGAATAAGTCCTTTCAACATTTCATGTAATGATGGCTTGGTGATGATGAATTTCTTTAGCTTTACCTTGTCTGGGAAGCACTTTATCTGTTCTTCAAATCTAAATGATAGTTTTTTCTGGATAAAATTGTATATCTTTGCTTTTTATCACTTTGAATACTTCTTGACAGCCTCTTCTTGCCTGAAAAGTTTCTTTTGAGAAATCAACTGACAGTTGTATGGAAAATCCTTTGTAGGTAACTCCCCACTTTTTTACTGCTTGTAAGGTTTTTATCTTTAACCCTTGACATTTTCATTATGATGTGTCTTGGTGTGGTCCTCTTTGGGTCCAACTTGTTTGGGACTTTTTGTGCTTCCTAGACTTACATGTCTATTTCCTTCATCAAATTAGGGAACTTTTCTTTCATTATTTTTTTTCAAATAGATTTCCTGTTTCTTGCTCTTTTTCTCCTCCTTCTAGCATCCCTAAGATGTGAATGTTTTACTTCTTAAAGTTGTCCCAGAGGCTGTTTATACTACCCTCATTTTAAAAGGATGCTTTTCTATTATTTACTTTTTTGGATTATGATATTATAAATGTGTTGTTTATTTTAATAATACAATTATGTATACTATATTTTAAAGATATTTTAAAGATATGCTTTATTATAGATTTTTGCCAAGTGCTAATTTTAATTGTTTGGTTTTTTATTTTGATATTTGAGGGTCATGATTTTAACAATATAAACAGATTCCAGTATGAATTCAGAAGTTTCTAGATTTTTTTACATTTGTGTGAACATGTATTTAAAAATGTCACTGGAAAAATTGAGGATATGTCTATACAATGCAAAAAGAAAAAAAAGTCTTCACATAAACTACTCTTAAGTGACTGTTTATTATCCTATAACTGGCCTTCCTCTCTCAAATTTTATTTTTTAACCATGTTTGTTCCATCAATTCTGGCCTTAACATCAATATAAGTGATCGAAAAGTTGTTCAAAAATATAAACTAAATACCTTTTCCTTTCTCACTTGTCCTTGATAGAAACCTCCTTTTAATAGGTGGCTTTATGTACTCAGAATAGTGAATCTCAGCAACATCTTAGGCAGCCCCAGCCCAACCTTGTACTCAGTGCAGAAACATACTTGTATGACACCTGTTACAAATGGAAATTTCACTTCTCTTAAATACTTTCAAGCATGACTACTATTCAGACTATGCTTTAAATTTGAAGGTTTGTAATGCTTATTATTGTCCCATGCTTGCCATTGGCATTGTTAAAAGAAACGTAACATTTTATCCATAAGATATCTATTCATATACTTCAAGACTGCCACCATCATCCTATGAAAGTCTTATATTTTCTCTCTGCTAAACATCCGTTGTCCCTTCAACATTCTTCCCATGAATAATTTCTGGACCTTTAATTATTTTCCTGATT
The DNA here is from genome assembly GCF_022682495.2 of Desmodus rotundus. Classification (NCBI taxonomy): domain Eukaryota; kingdom Metazoa; phylum Chordata; class Mammalia; order Chiroptera; family Phyllostomidae; genus Desmodus; species Desmodus rotundus. The sequence goes on from NC_071394.1 coordinate 63,931,798, forward strand.
GTTTTTGCCTTGATTCTTCTCAAAATGTTGGTAACTTTTGTAAACAGTGGGGTTTTAAATGTACAGGGATTTTTTTTTTTTTCAATTATTGTCAGAACACTAGAAAGGAAAGTTTCCCAGGGGCCAAACTCTCTCAAGCTACACTTCAAATTTCTATTAATTCAACCCAAGTTTAATGGGTATTTACTGAGCAATGCTTTTTCTTTTTTACCATGTAATGACTTTTCAATAATAAAATATGAAAATTTCATTCATACAAAATACTATTTAGGCAGTTCCCTTTTGTGCTGCATTTATGCACATCATTTACCTGGATGTAAAAACAATGCTTTGTATTTATACTTCTGTTTCTAACTGCTGACATTCATTTTGATAGCTTTGTTTTATAATATTGCCTTATAATATTCTCTCAACATTCTATTCTATTTTCTAATATATTAGCAGGCTCTCCCAGACTTGAATCACTCTCTTCTGGTGACTAATCAATGGGGAAATATTAAATTATGTCCTAAAAAATCTCTCTCCAGAACTATATAAATTATATATAGAGATGATGAAAAAATAATTAACTAATACTGTTTGATTTCAGAATTTCAAGATGTAACAATTCTGACAAAGTAAATGTTTATGTAGCCAAACTTTTTTAATGTGGCCTATTTGGCTAGCACAGGAAAATTCACAAAATGTCTTCTCAAAATTAAGATTTTCAATTTTTGTAGCATTTAACTTGTAGACTATTTCTATATCAAAACAGGAAATATTTATTTTAGTATCATTTAATCTTCCTGAACTCTTGCTAGTTTCTAGAGAGAATTCCTATGATTAATTAAGATAATGCTGTATATGAAAAAGTCACATAAATTTTACATACTCTATACATTATGAGGGATTACAAAAAGTTATAAAAAGATCTGTTTACTTATCTTTTCTAAATTTTTTTTCCTGAAGACAGCATTCAATATGTGGTTCAGGAGTTTTTAGACTGCTCAACAACTCCTAGAGAAAGAAGTAGGAAATAAAAGTCTCCACAAATATTTGTGGAATTAATGTGGAAATGAATTCCTGATATTGATCATAACAAAGCGCCCACTGAAGCAGGTACCTTGAATGCCCAAGTGGCAGCTGCATTTGGCCAGCAGGACAGTGAGAATGACTACAGGACTGATGTGGGTTGGATTCTTCCCTGCATGCACTTGAGAAAATGATAAGCTCAGGCCTATTAACTGTCTAATTCAACCACTCTCTGAGAATCTGAGAATTTCCATAATAACACGAAACTCGGTTCTCATTTACGGTGGCTACAGGGTTTATATTGCTGAAAATCAAACACTAATGTCATTGTGTGGGTTGCTGTATTACAAAGCTAGTTGAATTCATAGTCTCATGTGAAAGTTATGGCCTTTATTGGTGAAGAATGGGACTCTGAATCTTGGAATGGGTACATCTGTTGTTGGACACAGTGGAAACAGACAACCTTGAACTGACAAATCACTTTGACCCTCCCATCCCTTTCCCCATCCCTTTGGAAATAGCTTCCCCTCCAGTATCTGAGGAGACTGGCCTTCTGCTGAAGCCCCCTATGATAGCCTTATCTGGATAGAACATTTTGAAAAAAGATGTCAACTTCTTTCTCCATACTCAAAGCCAGTGTGGAATCTTCTCTCTATGAGCTCCAATCTTTCTCTTAAAAGAATACAGGTGATTGTATTGGATGCACCCAGATAATCCAGTATAATTTCTCTACCTCAAACCCTTAACCAGATCTCCAATGTCCGTTTTTCCATGTAATGCAACATATCACAGGTTCCTGAAATTAGGGTAAGGACATCATTGCAGTGAGGAAGGGAGGCATTACACAGCCTACCACACTACTATTAAAATGGGTTCCCTAATTTCAGTCGGAATTATAGGAATCCAGAGTAGCAGAAGCCTGTGGCAGCAATTAATTGGCAAAAACAGGTAGAACAGACAGGCAATCACAACACCTTGGCCCGTGGAGATCTTCGGAGATAATAATTGATCACGGTGTCCCTGGGAACAAAACATATGAGGAGACTACTAGAGTATGACCTGATCTATAACTGAAAAAGTTCTAAGTCTCATAGACATAAACCAGCTCGAGCCTCCACAATGATGAGTGATAGCTTCTCACTCCCTTTCCAGACCTGTGTCAATCACAGATCAAAGTCCCTTGATTTAGCAGGAGGTCAAGGCCCCTTGAGAGAGTACTTTGCATCATGGGTGAAAATCCTCACTGTAAATCTCCCTCCAGATCTTCCCCAAAAGGCTGTGGACCTTTTGCAAATATTGCAATTGAGTGTGTAATTTCAACCCATTTATAGAATGACCCATCAGTCTTCTAGGATGAGTGGGGACTAGAAAAAGAGGAGCATCTGCAGCAGTCCCTACCACAAAGCCTTAATGATCCAGAAGATCTTGAAATAAACCTGAAGTGTCCATGGCAAAGAAGATTGCTGTGTGGAGCCTCTGGTGATCAGACATCTAAGTTTTGGTTCATGTTGATGTCTTCTTCTGCAGATAATTACCCTTCTTTGGAGAAGCAGCTTCTGGTCTCTAATGGGGCCTTGGTAGAAATTGAACATCTAGCCCTCAGACATTATATGTTTGTGTGGTGGAAGCTTTGGAATTTGAATTGATTGTTGCCTGATCTCCTTAGCCAGAGGCTGGGCGAGGGCAATAGTCATCTGTCATGCAGTGCACATGGTATAAATGAGGTCAAACTGAGCAAATCCAGGAATGTATGGAATGTAAAGGGATTTGCAAAAGCAGATATTTCTGGCTCTTTTTACATGAACCATATGGAGATTATAATTTAGTATGTATTTTAATGAGTAGCTGAAACAGAACTCTTTCTAAGGGCAAGTTAACCTCTGAACTGTCATTAAGCTGCAGTTGAGGGACCTTTATTTCCAGCCTGGTGTAGTGACTGGATTTAGACTCACAATATGCACTACAGATTTTAACTAGGCTGTTACTCATGCTGTGAATTGTGGACAATTTACATCAACTTTCATAGCTCCTTCAATATCCTCATCTGTAAAATGTGAGTAGTATCACCACCTCAGAGTATTATTAAGATTCAATAAAATAATTGATATAGACCAAATAGAACAGCCCCAAATGGTTAAATTCCTTTTTCTTTTTCCTTATCCCATCCTTCCCTCAGTAACTGAAGATGAAAAGGATTAATTTCCTTGTGCCTAAGTACAGTTAACACAAAACCAATTCATTTGAATCAGGTCAAGCAGAAGTTAAGCCATTTGGCTACTGGTACCCATACGTAATGGAATATCTCAGTGTGTATTTTTTCACAGGGGCCATTAGACTATAAGCCACTTAGGTGCCTTTAGAGAAAGAATGATTATGCTGAAATGCATAGAACATTCTGTGTCTTCTCATGCTATACCTTTATTCTTTGACTTTTTAACAAGAAGTCCTTCTGCAACAAGAAAATTTTAAAAGTGGGGAGAGGGGTCTATAGGAGCTACTATAAAGGACACAAGGACAAAATCAAAGGGGAGGGTAGAGGTGGGTGGGGGACTGGCTGGGGTGGGGTGGAGGGAAGGGGAGAAAATGCAGACAATTGTAACTGAATAAAAATAAATTAATTAAATTTTAAAAAAACCAAAAAAGAGAAAATTTTAAAACTATATCCTGCTAATATTTTGCTACTAGCAAAATATTACAAATGACAAATACCCAAATAAATCCACACTATGAAAGAGTGGTAGATAGGGCAAGCATGGGGACTATGAACAAGCAAACAATCAAAACAGTGGATGTGTTTCTGAATTAGAAACTGAATTTAATCCTTATGCCTGAGAGCTTAGAATGCTATGGCAAACCCTAAGATTTCTTTTTTCTTCTTTATATAAGCTACATCCACTTGTATTTTAATTCACATTATACTTACTATATACAGTAGGCATATTTGCTTTCCTTAATCATTTTGTTCATATATGACAAATGCATGTTGACCCCCTAGATGTCTGTTCAGAAATAATGTAACTAAGGCATCATGCCCATGATGTTTTCACTGGTTTCTGACCTTTATTGTTCCATTATCCAAGTTAATGAAGGACTAGAATCAGACAGCCTTGAGAATAGATAATCCAAAAGTTATTGGGTAATACAGTATTTAAAAAAAACAAATAAGATTTAGGTAAAATAGATATAGGTTTTTCCTGAAATTATTCATTATTTTTGGATAAGTTATTTAAATTTTTGAAACATTGGGCCTCGGTGTCCTTAACCCTCCAAAATAAGAGAGTTAACATTATTTTCTACAACCAACATACTCTGAAGTCTGTGATTATATTAGGCTTTTCAAAGTGATTGTGTCCATATATTTGATTATAATTTTCTTGTTTACACTTTTTTAACTTCTTCCAACTCCTAGAACAACTTGTTCTCATTCATCATTTCTGTTGAATATGGATAGAATTACACCTTATAGTAGTTCAAATCACTAGCTTAAGGGTTACCTTTAAAAAGTTTTTTTTGTAATATAGAGATTAGTGGTTCTTAAATTTGGGTTGCATCAAATAACTTACATTTTTAAAGGTCCAATTCCTGCTCCAGACTTACTGAGGTCAGGGAGAGAATTGGGGGACAGCTATATATTAATAGGCTTTCTAGAAGATTCTGATGCATCAGAATTTACCTATTGTCATACACCAGTATTCACTGCTTAAATATTGGCACACCCTCACACTTGACTTAGATAGATCATAAAATGTATTCTCTAAACTGAGGCTCATTTGTTCCTCTTGCACAAAAAGGAAGTAACTTCTTTTTCAATCAGTTCACATAGGTATCTCACACTGGGTGATATTTCTCTCAAACTGTTCCTTTCTCAACCTGGTTTATTCAGCTTAGGGTTTTAAAAGATTTTGGATCTTTAAGTTTATTGATTTTATTAAATTTGGAATATTTTCAAATATATTTTAGTTCCCCCCTGTTAGTTGGACTCCAATCATTTATGTTAAACACTATGATGTTTTTAGCAAGTTCCTAAAGTACTTGATTTTTCTATTTATTTTATTTGTAATTCAGTTTTGATATTTGATATTTCTGTGTCCACACTGATCTTTTTTAGTATAATGTCAAATAAACTATTAATCCTACCTATTGAGTTCTTCATTTCTGGCATTGTCATTTTAATCTGTAGAAGTTTAGCTTGGTTTTTTATATACCTGACATTTCCTCTTTGTTATATTTATGTTTTCCTTTAAATCTTGAGCCTACATAGAACATCTAATTAAAAGTTTGTGCCAAAACAACTTGATTAAGAAATGGTCAAAGACCTTAACAGGTACTTCACTCAAGAAGGTGTAGAAATGACAGATAAGAATATGAAATGGTGGATCCAAGATAGTTGGAGGAGTAAGTAGAAGCTGCACTAACTTCCTCCCAGGATTAATCTGGAATTACAACTAAATTGTAGAGAAATCATTTGGAATAAACAACTGAACAATAGCCAAAGAGAAGCCTTATGACTACAGACAAACAGAATAAACCACTTCACTACAACATGACTGGTAGGGAGTGCAGAGGAGATGCAAGAGGACTGGCTGGGTTTCTACAGGTGACAGCTGAAGTGCTGGAGGGAAATTTCAGCAACCAAAGGGGTTCCTCCTGAGAATTGTGGAGTCTAAACCCCAAGATGGGCCTCCCAGCCTACAGCACCAGAGCCATAAAAGAAACCAAATAACATTCAGTTATGAAAAGTGGTGGGGTCCCTGTCTGCCAGGGAGAGATGGCTAGAGATAGAGAGAGCTTCTAAAAGGGCCAACACATAAAATTTCATTTGCAGCCACTTACCCTGGACTCCAGCAAAAGGGGGGCAGAAGGGAATTGAGGCACTTGAGGAGATTCTGGGGATGGTGACTTTGGGGAGAGAACTGAGGGAGCAACCACCAGGATCCTCTCAAAATCACTTCTCTTTCCTCTAGACATCTCGTAAGCCTTTTTTCTCTCTCTTTTTTCCCTCTTACTCCTATCCCATCTGTATTAATCTTTGCTCATTTGTGGTTGATAGCACCTTGGTGTATTTTTGTTTCCAATTTGGTTCCTGCTTTTTCTTTCTCTCACTATATATTTCTTTAATATCTGTTTAAACCTAATACTATATGCTTCCCTTCTCTTACTCTATTCTGCTTTCTTCCCACCCTTTTTTATTTACAATGTAAACTTTACTTTCTTTTTTTTCACCTTGTCTCTATTCCCTACTCTTATTGCTTCTCATTCTATCCTCTCCAAATCATTTTTCTTTCAGTAGTAATCTTATACTAATTTTTCCTTTCTTAAAATAGTCTTAAACTCTTTACGCCTTTATTAATATTGGCTCATTTGCTGTTAATAGTGTGATTGTAAGTGGGAGTAATTTTTGTAGGTGTGGGTTTGTTGCTTGGGTTGTTTGATTTTGTTCAGACACCACCTGTACAACAGCATACAAGTCATGGTGGGCAGAATGACTCACAGTCAGACAGCCAGAGGGAAAGACCCACCAAAGAATGACCAAAACAACCAAAACCCAATAACAATCTGAGAGTCCACATAAATGGCATAAAAGGTATCCCAAGAGCATTAAGTTCAGGAGATCAAGGAGACTTCATCACTGAATTCCACAGGTCTCTTACCACAGAAGTTCACATCAAAAAGACAGGGCATCAAAGCAGATCAATCTAAGAAGGAATAAACAAGGACAGTCACCTAAAGTGAGGAGACAAAAAAATAACCCCTAATCAAGAGAGCAGGAATCCCCAGAAAGAGTGCTAAATGACATAGAGGCAAGCAAACTCTTAGACACTGAGTTCAAAATGATGTTAAAAGGAAGTTCAATGAGAATGACAAAGATCCCCAAGGAAGCAACAAGGAACTTACTACAAACTACACCAGCATGAAAAAGGACGTAGAAATTATCAATAAGAGCCAGGAGGAAATGAAGAATACAATATCTGAAGTGAGTAAAATAGTAGAAGGAATTAAAAGTAGGTTAAATGAATCAGAGGATTGAATCAGTGAGCTGGAGGACAAGGTAGAAAAAAATTCCCAGATAAATAAAACAAAACAGACAAACAAAAAAACCTCAAAAACAATAAAGAGGATTAAAGGAGCTGCAGGACAACATGAAACAGAATAATATCCATATATAGGCATACCAGAAGGAGAAAAAGATGAGTAATGCAGAGAAAACATGTTTGAAAAAGTAATGATAGAAAACTTCCCTGACTTGACAAGAGAAAAAGTCATGCAAGTTCAGGAAGCACAGAAGATCTCAATCAAGATGAACCCAAAGAAGCCCATTCTAAGACATATCATAATTGAAATGGCAAATTTTGAAGACAAAGAGAGAATCTTTAAGGCAGCTAGTGAGAAATAGCTAGTAACATACAAGGGCTCTCAACAGATTACTCAACAGAAACACGACAAGACAGAGGATAATGGCAAAAAATATTCCAAGTAATGAAAAGCAAAGGTCTACAACAAAGACTACTATACTAAGCAAGTCCTTCATTATAATTGTAAGGCAAAATAAGGAGTTTCCTGAACAAGCAAATAAATAAAAGGCTAAACAAATGCATCTCTACCAAACCAGCATTGCAAGAGGTGCTAAAGGGACTGCTTTAAGAAGAAGAAAAAGAAAGAGTGATGAATACAGGTGCAAAGTAAAAATGACAATGAATAAGTACCTATCAATAATAATTTTAAATGTAAATGGATCCAATGTTCCGATCTAAAGACATAGGATACTCAAAAGGATAAGAAAACATGACACATATATGATGTCACAGACTGAAAATGAAGGGATGGAAAAAATAATCCAAGCAAAAGGACATGAAAAAAGAAGCTGGGGTAGCAATAATTATATCAGACAAATTATATTTTGAAAGAAAGGCCATAAAAAGAGACAAAGAAGGACATTACATAATATTTGAGGGAATAATCCATAAGAAGAGATAACCCTTGTAAACAGATATTCACCCAACATAGGAGCACCCAAATATATAAGAAGAATCTTGGAGGACTTCAAGACGGATATTGACAGCAACACAATCATACTAGGGGATTTTGACACCCCATTGTCAACAATGGATAGATCTTCCAAACAAAGAATCAACAATGATATTGTGGCATTCAACAATACTCTAGATCAAGTCCACTTTATTGATATATGCAGAACCTTTCAACCCAAAAAGCAAAAATACATTATTTTCAAATGCACATGGAACATGTTCAAAGATAGACCACATGGTAGGACACAAAACATGCCTCAAAAAATATAAGAAATTTGAAACCATATCAAGCATCTTCTCACATCACAAGGGCCTGAAACTGGAAACCAACCTCAAGGGAAAAACTCAAAAACATTCAAATTTATGGAGACTAATAACATGCTATTAAATAAAAGTGTTCTCCCGAAGATCAGGAACAAGGCAAGAATGTCCACTTTCACCACTCTTATTCAACATAGTATTGGAAATTCTAGCCGCAGTGATCAGACAAGAAAAAGAAATAAAAAGCAATAAGCCAGGCAGTAAGGGACAAATACCATATGATCTCACCTTTAACTGGAACATAATCAACAAAAGAAAAAAAACAAATAAAATATAAACACAGACATTGAAATTAAGAACAATCTAAAATAACCAAAGGGGAGAGTTTTCAGGAACTACTATAAAAGACACATGGACAAAACCAAGGGGGAGGGTGGAAGCAAAGGAGGGAGATGGGTTTGGTTGGAATGGAGGGGAGAATTGGGGGGGAAATGCTGGCAACTGTAACTGAACAACAATAAAATAATTTTTAAATAAATAAATAAAAACAAAAAAGCATCCAGATTTCAAAGAGAAAACTGTCATTATTTGCAGAGAACATCATAGTGTACATTCAAAACCCTATAGGCTCCACCAAAAAACTACATGATCTAACAAATTAATTTGGCAAAACTCTGAGATAAAAAGTCAATATACAGAAATTGAAGTCATTTTGTACACCAACAATGAAATATCAGAAACAGAAATCAGGGGAAAAGTTCCTATTAACTATAGCAACAAGAACAATAAAGTAACTAGGAATAAATGTAACCAAGGAGGTAAAAACCTGTACTCATACAACTACAGAACACTGAAGAAATAAATTAAGGAAGATACAAATAAATGGAAGCATATACAATGTTCATGGATTGGAAGAATTAACATTAAATGTCCACAATACCCAAAGCAATCTATAGATTCAACACAATCCCTATTAAAATAGCAATGACATATTTCATAGATTTAGGACACATATCTCAAAATATTATATGGAACAGAAAATGACCCTGAATAACCTCAGCAATCTTGAGAAAGAACAAAGTAGGAAGGATCATGATACCTGGTTAAAACTATTTTATTATAAGGCCACTGTAATCAAACCACCTTGGTACTGGCATAAGCACAGACACATAGAACATGGAACAGAATAGAGAACCAAGAAATAAAACCATGTCTCTATGGTCAATTCATATTTGACAATGGGGGCAGAAGCATAAAATGGAGTAAAAAAAGCATCTTCAACAAACAGTATTTGGAGAACTGGAATGGTATGTGCAAAAAAAATGAAACTACACCAACTTATACCATATGTCAGAATAAACTCAAATTCCATAAAAGACTTAAATATAAGCTATGACACCATAAAAGTCCTAGAGCAAAACATAAGCAGTAAATTTAAGATATCCTATGCAGCAATATTTTTGCTGATATATCTTCTAGGACAGAGGTGTCAATCTCATTTTCACCGGGGCCACATCAGCCTTCCAGTTTCCTTCAAAGGGCCAAATGTAATTTTAGGACTCTATAAATGTAACTACTTCTATATTAATTGACCATAGAGACTTGGGTTTACTTATGGGCTCTCTGTTCTGTTCCATTGGTCTATGTGCCTGTTTTTATGCCAGTACCAGGCTGGTTTGATTACAGTGGCCTTGTAATACAGTTTGATATCAGGTATTGTGATCCCTGCTACTTTGCTCTTCTTTCTCAAAATTACTGCAGCTATTTGGGGTCCTTTATGGTTCCATGTAAATTTTTGAAGTGTTTGTTCTATATCTGTGCCCCACTGTTCATAGCAGCACAATTTACAGTAGCCAAGTTCTGGAAGCAACCTAAGTGCCTGTCAGTAAATGAATGGATCAAAAAAACTATGGTATGTTTACACAAAGGAATTCTATGCAGCAAAAAGAAAGAAGGAGCTCCTGCCCTTTGAGACAGCATGGATGGAACTGGAAAGCATTATGTTAAGTGAAATAAGCCTGGTGGTGAAAAACAAATACCATATGATCTCACCTTTAACAGGAACCTAATCAATAAAACGAACAAGCAAGCAAAATATAACCAAAGAACAGGCTGACAGTGACCAGAGGGGAGAGGGGAGGGTATTATAAGGGAAAAGGGTGAAGGGTTTGCAGAAACTATTATAAAGGACACATGGACAATAATAAGGGGGGGGTGGAAACAGGGGAGGGAGGTGGGGAGGGCTGGGGTGGTATGCAACTACTCCTTAACAGTTAAATGAGAGCTTGGTGCTGCCTCCAGGTAGAAACAATGTAGAGGGCCAGATAAAAGAAGGTAGAGGACCAGATTCAGCCTTCAGGCCTTGTGTTTGTCACCTGTGCTCTAGGGCAAGGGGAAAAAAAACAATGGGATTATATTAAATTAAAAAGCTTCTGCATGACTAAAGAAAACATCAGCAAAATGAAAAGGGAACCAAGCATATAGGGAAACATATTTTCCAATGATACCTCAGACAAGGGTTTGATCTCTAAACTATATAAAGAATGCATGTGACTCAACACCAGGAAGACAAACAATACAATTAAAAAATGGGAAAAAGACCACAACATACATTTCTCCAAGGAGGACATACAGAGGGCCCACAGGTATATGATAGGATGCTCAACATTACTAGCTGTCAAAGAGATGCAAGTTAAAACCACAATGAACTACCACCTCACACTGGTCAGAATGGCCATCATTAGTAAATCAACAAACAGCAAGTGCTGGAGAGGATGTGAAGAAAAGGAACCCTAGTACACACTGTTGGTGGGAAAGCAGACTGGTGTATCCACTGTGGAAAACAGTATGGAATTTCCTTAAAAACTAAAACGGAACTGCCTTTGGTCTAGCATTCTTCTGCTGGGATTATAACCTAAGAATCCTGAAACACCAATCCAAAAGAACCTATGCACCCCAATGTTCATAGCAGCATTATTTACAATAGCAAAGTGCTACAAACAGCCTAATGCCCACCAGTAAATGAATGGATCAAAAACTGTGATACATTTACAGAATGGAATACTATGCAGCAGAAAGAAAGGAGCCCCTACCCTTCACGACAGCATTGATAGAATTGGAGAGTATTATGCTAAATGAAATAAGCCAGCTGGCAAAAGACAAATACCATATCATCTCTCCTATAAAAGGAACCTAGTGAACAAAACAAGCAAATGAGCAAAATAGAACCATAGGCATGAAAACAAGGAATAGACTGACAGCGACCAGAGTGGTGAGGAGACAGGAATAAGGGGTAAAAGAAGGGGAAAGGTCTAGACAAGAAACAGGTATAAATGACCCACAGACATGGATAACAGGGTGGGATTGACTGTGGGAGTGGGAGGTGGGTTGGACAAGGAAAGGCAATGGGTGAACATTGGGACAACTATAATAGAACAAAAATTAAAAAAGAATATGAAGAGGCAGAGAACTGTACATGAACAACAATAATTTTTTTTTAAAAAGAATATGAAGAGATGTCATATGTCATCAGGGAAATGCAAAACATAATGAGATGCCACTACACACCTATTAGAGTGGCCAGCACCCTAAGGGACAACCCATGCAGATTTTGGGGCCTCTTTATCTTCATGGCTACACGTTCTTCATTCCTTTGCCCTGGGTATCCCAGCTTCCTCAATTTCCCAAATGTGTCTGTGCCTCATGGACTCAGCAAGCCTTCTGTCTCTGCTCAGCTGCACCTATGTCCCACCTCCCCTGTTCAGTGATCTGGAACATGCACCCTGGTATATAAGTGGGATTTATCATAGGAATCACTCGTTTTCTTTTCTGTGTTCTCAATGCTGTGCTGTCTACTGTCCAATGTCTGAACCTGTGTGTTTCATGTATATTGTTCTGCAGTTCTGTTATGGCCATAGGGTGAGATGATTTTCAGTAACTGTCATGGCTGAAAATGGGAGTAAATAACACTTTATTTTGCCTGTTAAAAATCATCAACAGCCCTGGCTAGTGTGGCTCAGTGGATTGAGCTCTGGCCTGCAAGCCAAGAGGTAATGGGTTTGATTCCCAGCCAGGGACATGCCAGGATTGAGGGCCAGGTCCCAGGATGGCAGCGTGGAAGAGGCACCTGATGGATGTATCTCTTGCACATCGGTGTTCCTTTCCCTCTCTTTCTTCCCCCCTTCCTGTCTCTCTAAAATAAATAAATTTTTAAAAATGTCAACAAAGCCAAGTATTTGGATATGTCTTCATTTTTCTGTCATGAGACCAAAACTTAATTAAGGGTTTTCATACCATTATTATTTTGTGTGTCCACAATGGAACCACAGTGCTTTATGTGACATATAAGGTAAAAGATCCTTGAATTCAGAAAATTCTGGATACTTTCACCCAGTGCCATGATAATCACAATAAGGTTTTGCTTCTGTTTCACATCCTTGATAATACAGAAGGCTCAGATTTGCAGATTTAAAAGGGAAAAAAAATGTGCTGGTTTAAAATAAAAGCATTACATTTGTATTTAGTAGTAGAGGTTAAAAGTCTTTTCTGTTTATTTTAGTGCCTCTAAATCTCCCAGTTAATCTCCCATTAAAATCTCATGCATGTCTGTTGCTTATTTATGTTAAAACTAAAAATATCTCTATTGTTTGTTTATAATCAAATATAAACATAAAATAGCATGCTTGAAATATATGCCTTTTTTCTATATATTTTACTTTATTATTTTATTTTATTTCCAAACCACATCAGCTTTATTTCTTTTTTTTAATTTTTAAAATATTTTTTATTATTGTTCAAGTACAGTTGTCTCTATTTCCCCCCCAACAGTTGTCTTTACCCCCACCCCAGCCATCCCCACTACCCACCCTTGATCCTACACCTCTTTGGCTTTGTCCATGTGTCCTTTATACATGTTCCTTGACAACCCATCCTGCCCCCATTATCGTCTCCCATCTCCCCTCTGGTTACTGTTCTTAATTTCAATGGCTCTAATTATATTTTGCTTGCTTGTTTGTTTTGTTGATTAGGTTCCATTTATAGGTGAGAACATATGGTATTTGTCTTTCACCTCCTGGCTTATTTCACTTAGCATAATACTCTCTGGCTCCATCCATGCTGTCGCAAAGGGTAAGAGCTTCTTCTTTCCTTCTTCTGCATAGTATTCCATCATTTTCTATAATATTCCATAGTTTTTTTGTATATGCATTTATATGAAATAGTGAGAGCTCATATTTAAAAATGTAACTAAAGACAGTTTGAAAGACTTACTTTCTTCTGTAGAATCCTAGAAGAGGTATCATTATGCTTTAGTTTAGGTTGAGAATCAATTATTTCAGGAAACAAGTTAGCTTACATTTTTGGGCATCAGTAATTGCTGGTCAATAATTGTCTAGTGCATCATGGAAGGTGTTCTCCCTCCAAGATGCAGAAGGACAATTTAGTCAATAAAGCATCATTCTTTGGGGCTTGTCTTGCTGAGGCCACAAGAGCTCATGCTTAATGCTCAGGTACACCACTGACTACCTATGTACCAGATGGACACAGACATGGACATCCCCTTCTTTTATGATTTGGGTCCATCAGATGGGAAAGAATTCCATCACTGTGTATCCAGGAGTTAAGACAAGTGTCAGGAAGAAGCCCCAGCTTGGATCACCTACAGTCTTCACAAATGCGAACAGTGGGTGTGAAACACATGATGATTCTATCATACCTTTCCTTAATTTTATAAAAAGAAGATTATTTTGTTTATCCAACAGTTAGTATGAGAAGTAAAGTGTCAGAGGCATAGATTTGATCATGAAATGACTGACTATAAGGAGCCAACAGTTTCTTTTTCCCATCATTTACTTGTTGGCTTGGGGATCAAAGACTCCTTAAAACTGTTTATTGTAGACTGTGAAAGTGAACAACTTTTTTTATATTCATGTGAAATTTGTATTAGTTTCTCCTTTCCTTTAGACATATAAATAAAACAGACATTGAGCTTTAGTATACAGGAATACTATGAGGAAGTCATAAGAATAGAAAGGACTTTTTAAAGCAAGTTTTTGATTACTGTAACTAAAACTCAGTTTCACAATTGAAATATTTATGTGTAATTTCACATAGCATGAGAACACATGGGTGGAATTTAAAATAACTGTGTGTTTGGATGGGGTGGGGTGGAGGGATGGGGAGAAAATGCAGAAAACTGTAATTGAATAACCATAAAAATTTTAAAAAATAACTGCCAACTTTTATTTTGGTTATGATTGTGTACAAATTAATCACTGAATTGGATGGCAGATACATTTGTTTTCGGTGACCAAAACTGAATGCCTCCAGGTTTATTTGCTCTTCAGGTTGACATAGATGCCACCAATCCCCAAAGTAGTGTGGCTTGAGGGTAGGAGTACAGACTCCAGTGGTGGGAGATTAAACTTGATCTCATGTTTGCCCACTGTGTGACCTTGAAACATTACTCTCTGCCTTAGTTTATTTTATTTGTAAAATAAGGAGAAGCACAGTACCTTATAGCATTTCTGTAAACTTAAATGAATGTATATATATTGCTTAAATTATACCTGACACATAGCAAGCTGGCCATAACTGTAAAAGCACAGTAGCAGTAATAATAATATCCAGCCTCTCCACAAAAACATTCCACCTGCCTGACCCTGAAGACAGTGGACTTTGTGACAGAAGCTCTCAGCCTCAGGCAGACTTCTATACAGTCCCAGAGCCTAGTGACTGCTGCTTACCTACTTCTCCATTCATAATTCTTCCACTTAGACTGTTTACTTGTTCAATGAAATTCTCACTGTACATAGAAGCTGACAGGTATTTTCCCACAGCTGTTACCTGACAGTTTTCAGGTCCTTCTGAGGAGAATGCATGATGGGCAGGCCATCAGACAAGCAGGCCAGCATCTGCAGGTGGCACAATCACACACTTTCTGGAGAAGGACACAGTCCATATCACAATGCTTAGTCAGGCTGACGATATCCACTTATTTTGCAAGGTACATTCACAAAGTTCAAATGTTTGATGGATTGAAGCTGAGGAGGAAGGGCTAATGTCAGGGTTTGGGATGAAGCTGGTGTCAGGTGTCTGGCAGACTGCAATAGAGTGAAGTTTAGAACTGAGAGTGATAGTGACAGAGGGCACACATAGTGCAGAGCAGCGTGTGTTAGCAGGAGAAAAGAAAGTCACCTGCAGTTAATGTTGTGAGTTTAGACTGGAGTAGAAAGAACTCATTATTTATGTTTGTACAATTATTTCAACATTCAAGAGAAAAACTTCCGTGATTTTTCTAAAATAAAACTTTAAATCTCCTTGCTTTTGAAATGTTCATATAAATTTCCTTTTTAAAAAACAGTTCCCAAGATATTGAGACTTTGTTTAAAGATGATTTTACCTATTACATTTTTATCTCCTTTGTCTCTGCTTTAAGAAGTGTGAAAATCTAGGAAGGTGGAAATAAGTTACATTGATAAGAGGTCAGAGAGAAAAGAAAATAAATTTAAAGTTACCGAAAAAAATAAAGAGAATATTTGAAAAGGTTTGATGCATGGTTTTTAGTTTGAAAATAAATAAAATAATTTAAAATAATCAGAATTTGAAATAGCACGATAAAATAGTAAATGATGCATCCTTACTTTAATAAAATCAGCATCTATTGTGACACCATTAGCTTTACTGTGTGTCTTTCTAACACAAAGTCCTTTTTCCCTCTTATTTTGGAATGATAGGCAATTAAAATTTATGTATCAGTGACTTGAACAACAGAAATTATTGGATAAACTAAAGTCAGTCTTCTTGCTTTTTAGATTTGGATAAAATTATGTCAAGATGAGAATTATTAATTAGGTTCTGTGTCATTTTCTTTCATTAGAAAACAGCTAATAATTTTTAAGAAAGAATAATAGTTTAGTTTAGTTATATCATAAATACACCATGTGAACTACAATTAAATATTCCATTTTCTAGGAGTTAAATTTAATAAAAATAAGTACAAAGTAACAGGTGAAATTACTTTGTAATGTATTCTAGTTAAACCACTACCCAAAATATTACCATTTAGACATATAATCAATATAAAAATTATCAATTAGTATCCAAAATATTATTTGGATGGTTAAACAACATAAAATTATTACTGAGATTTTTTAAAAAGTATTTTTAATACTGAGCTTTCCAGTGCTAGTGCGTATTTTATAGTTAACACAGTTCTACATTTCATCAACAGCCACAGCTAGCTGCACAGCTTCAGATTATTTACCTTCATTCCACTCATTCAGTTACCGTGTGCTTGAAATCCCTATGTGACATGTTAATTAATGGTAGATGTGTATTTATGGTGTATATTATATACTAGACCAGGGGTGTCAAACTCATTTTCACGGGGGGGCCACATCAGCCTCATGGTTGCCTTCAAAGGGCCTAATGTAATTTCAACTCCTTAACAGTTAAGGAGTAGTTACATTTATGCAGTCCTAAAATTATTTCAGCCCTTTGAAGGTAACCACAAGGCTGATGTGGCCCCCGGTGAAAATGAGTTTGACACCCCTGTACTAGTCAATATTTTCAGGTACTTTTTGGTAATATTCTAATTCAGGTACAGATGGGCACTGTTAGAGGTATATTTCAGACATATATTATCATTATGAATATTGTTAAAATTATTGAAAGTGTTCCATCTGTATAACAAAATTACCCCAGATTTTGTTAGGATAAGACACCAATTCATTATGTTCAGATCCTATGGTCAGTATTCAAAAAGGCAGAGTGGGAGTCTCTGATATGCAATTTCTGGGGCCTTGAATGGGAGACTGGACAGATGGAGTCATTTAGAATCTTGATTCGGTGATAGTCTGGTGCCTAACCAGGGAGAACTCAGACAAGAACCACCAACCATAGCTGCTGCATATGTTCTCTCTCCATGTGCCATGGCTCCTCACAGCTTGGCGCCTGGGTGCTTGGGCTTTTCTCAAGGGGCTCAGGGCTCCAAGGGAAGGTGTGCCAGCAGATAAGACCCAAGTTGCATTGTTTTATGGGACTCAGCCTTAGAAGTCTTACAATGTCATTTTCACTCCTTTCTGTTGGTTACAGGCAAGTCATTAAGGTCAATCCAAATGCAAAGGGAGGTGATGTAGACCTCATCTCTCCATTTGAGTGTGAGAGAACTAGAGAACATGTTTGAAAAGCACCATATAATTTTGCTTTCTAAATACTTATCTTCGCCGTGTCCACATTACATGTCACCTGTGAGTGCTTCTCAGTCTGTATCTGCTATAACTGCAGAGTTGATTGGACATTTGAGATTTCATTTCTGGATACCCCGAGTCTGATATAATCGCACACTCAATGAAGGGTTGTGAGGACTGCATTAACTGTAACATGGTAGGCGTCCGCGGAGGCTTGGCATACTGTGGATGCTCCACAATAGTCACCATGTTAATAAATCTCTGCGCTGCAGCTGCAGCACTTGTGGCACATTTTCCTTTAAGTCACTTGAATTCTATACATCTCTGTTTCCCTTTTATAAAAATGAAGATAATAATAGTCAATTTTATAGGATATTAGTAGTATTAAATAGAATAACCCATATAAAATGCTTATGATAGTACTGGTACACCTTCAGTCAAGTATTTTATAAATATTTGTGCATAACTCCAACAAATTTCTCCATGGATTATTTCACAGAGAAAGGACTTTTAATCAAAAAATAAAATAAAATCAATAACCATGTCTTTGAGTGAGGATTTTAAAAAAAAGAAAAAATGGTTAGGGTGGTAAATTTTCTATTATGTGTATTTTACCTCAATTTAAAATAATAAAATGTTTAAAATTTTTAAAAAATAGGGGAAGAGTTAGTTTTTACTTTCAACCCATAGAGAGAGAACAATTCTGGAGCAGATTAATTATATATTTTATTATATAAGATCATTTGCATTCTTGAAATAGTCTAAATACTAATCAAGTAATTTTCTAGATTAATATTAATATTCACTGTTTAATTCTATAAATTAAAACATTTATAATTAAATGAAATTAGGATAACTAGGTGTATTTGTATATGACTGATTCTTCCCTTAGTGTAAAATATTAAGAAAAAAGAGTTCCACACAAAGGTTCCTTGTGATTTCCTGATCTATATATTTTAGTTTCTCCAAGTTCTTCCTAAATTGCTAAGAAATTGCCAATGGTTTTGGTGTTCATATATGCTTAATTAACTTCATACTCCAATAATGACTATCAAAGTTCAAAACTGGTTAATTTTACCAATAAATACTGAGGAGTGTTTTAAATATAATGATAAATCCTGTTACAGTGAATGTAACTTGGACTTTTGCTTAAATGTTACTTTTATTTTCTGAACAGTGAGTCATACCATGTTGCAAATGGTCTCTCAGCCTGGTGCTCTTTCCCTTCCCAGCAATGTAACAGAAGTTGTGCCCCAGTCCTCCATTACCTGGTAGCCAAGTGGCTGATTTGGAGTATGTTCCAGCCCCTTCAGGCTGGTTTGGTGTATAACAGTTGGCGTAGTCCAGAATCTATAATGTCATTGACCTGCGAATGTCTTTGATTTCATAAAATATGCTATAAATGTGTATCTCATTGTAATGACCAATATTAAATACAAAATTTTTATAGACTAAAAGGCTACATATAGTTTGGAATGCTATGAACCACTAAAGTTTTTTTTTTTTTAATTTCTAAATTATTGATAACATTCTTGACTTATTTCCTGACTCCGTCTCTCTACACAATAAGAGACAGTTGGCTGCCTCAATAAGAGAGATCAATGATACTGATTTACTCTTTGGCTTCCTTGTCCCTGTGTTCTATTTATCTGGTAAAAACTGATCCAACATTTTTTGATCTTCTGATAAATAACAATGCTCTTTCCATAAAATAAAATAACTTTATAGACTATTTACCCTTCAGTTTATTTTTTAGGTTTATATTTAAGTTTCTTTTTTATTGTTGTTCAATTACAATCGTCCCCATCTTCACTCTACAATACTCCCCTGCCCCACCCAACCCCACCTCTCACACTCGATCCTACCCAATCTTGGCTTTGTACATGGGTGCTTCATACATGTTCCTTGATGACCCTTCCCCTTCCCCTTTAGTTTAGATGTAACCTTACCAATGTCATGATCACAGCTGGCTAGACTGAAAGTGCCTGCAGAGGGTTGAGTTTGAAGGTTTTCCAAATTAATTCTTGAATTCCTGAATATGAGTAATAAAATTAATCGATGAAAGCTGCATTTGTCTACTTTCAGATCTTACAGTAGTCTATAATTGTATTATGTTTCTGGAAGAGTAAAGAAATATCCATACATAATTAAAAAACTTATTTAATAAAACCCTAACATTTCTTTATCCTTACCCAAGGATATGTTTATTAATTTCAGAGAGAGAAAGAGAGAGGGAGGGAGAGAGAGAGAATGTGAGAGAGAACCATTGATAGGTTGCCTCCTGTACATGACCTGATCTGGGATCAAATCCACAACCTAGGTATGTGCCCTGACCAGGGATCAAACCTGCAAACTTTTGGTGTATGGCACAAAGCTCCAATCAACTGAGCCACCCAGCCAGAGCAAATCCTAGCATTTTTGATGGCATAATATATGCCAGCCATTACTTAGAGGTTAAAATACCTTGCATTATTCAATCTTTGCAACAAAAGGCGATATAGATTATTTTTGAAAAGTCAAAAAACAAAAGCTTATAAATAGTTCAGTTATTCAGGTAAAAAAGTTTAGAGCCTGAGTATAACCTGATTGCAAAGCTGAGCTTACCCATGTATTTGATGAAACTGGAAAACATAAATTAAAATATATTTTAATTTGAAAAAATTTAAATGATATCAGAACAGATAAAGAACACAGAGGAACTTATGAAAATAAGTGTGTCACATTCACATAGTTTTATACCTCCCTTTAATGTCCTCAAGGATTTAATGTTTAATAAATATCTTTAGGAATGAAATATATTTGATAAGGATTAAATAATTTTAATTATTTGTTATTATTCTCTTTAAAAGTGAATCTTTTAGTGTATTTTCTTTAAGTTTCTTTTTCTATGAAATAATATCATTTTATAATCACGTGAGATGTGCAGAAGCAAAGAAACTTGACTAAAGTTTGATATCGATGAGTTTAAAAAAAAGAGACAATAACAATAACAGAGGGATAATAGATCCACTAAAACACATCTCTTTTCCATCTCCTCATGTCTTCTTAGGATCATGAAGAAACTGCTACATTAATGACTTTTTACTTCCTGTGAAAGCTTTCTATGAATGGCTTTCCATAAAGCACCTCTGTTCTGTGCCATGTTACTCAGTCTAGCATGAATTAACCCTGTTTCAGCATCACTGGTCCTTCCTTGACTTGAGACATTCTGGCCCACATTCCCTCAGAATGGGAGCTTCAGTCCATGTGGTTGTTAAGAGTCGTTTTGATAATGATGATGAAATTGCATTTAGCAATTTATTTTTTAACTTATTTTATTGCATTTTTCCATTGCCAGTTAGCCTCCTTATATCCCCCTCACCTCCTGCAATCACCACACTGTTGTCAATGTCCATGAGTCTTTTACCTTTTTGCTTGATCCCTCTAACCTGTAAAGTCCCCCACATAGCTGTCATCCTGCTCTCTATCTGTGAGTCTGCCTCTATTTTGCTTTTTAGTTCAGTTTGTTCTTTAGATTCCACCTATGAGTGAAATCGTTTGGTATTTGTCTTTCTCTGACAGGCATATTTCACTTAGTGTAATGTTCTCCGGGTCTATCCATGCTTTGCAAAGGATAATTTTTTTCTTTTTTACTGCTGAGTAGTACCCCACAGTTGTTAGCAATTTAGAATCTCTCACTTTACTCCTAAGTATCAGGTATTATGTATAGGTCATGATGTCACTCATTCCTCCATGAATATGTTAACCTTCACTCTCTGTGTTTGTGATTGATCTGTCTGTCTAATTTGGAATAAAAGCTCTCTAGGAAAAGTCTATTTTCATGTTGTTTGCATTCTAAAGTCACCACATGAGCCCAATAAATAGTTGTTAATGACTATTATCAACATTATTAGTTAATGTTATTGATTAATGGTAGTGATAATAATAAGTATTGATTATTTCCAGAAGGAGGTAACTAGACCTAAGTTTCATTAGTAAGGAAATACAGTTAATGTGTGTATATATTATATGTATAAGTACACACATATGTATGTGTGTATATATATATTCAAAATTGTTGTTTTTCACATCCACATAATTATAGAAAATCTTCCTTGTATGTACATACTATGCTTCATTTGATTTTACTTTAATCTAAAATACTCATTAAAGTAGGAAAAATACATCTAAATATGTTTTGCACTGACACTTGAGTTATTCAGAAATGCCTTTTATTTATCCATTGACATATATGCTAAGTTCACTGAGTACTCTGCTGTGTATTGGAGATAAAGGAGAAAGAAGAAAGAGTTCCTGTCTTCAAGTTGTACGTTGGATGATGTGCATGCAGGAGAGCAGAGGCTTTGCTGTCCATGGTGCTGAATGCTGAGACATGCTTTCAGGTGTGGTAAGGAGAAAAGTGTGGAGGAATTCTTTAGGAAATTTACTGTTTAAGATGCTTCCCTGATTCCAAAGGTGACTAACCTTGTTGAGCACTACTTTGTATTTATGCATCATAGAACCTGAGAGTGCATTTGTTTTCCATTTTCATGTAGAACTCTACAACTTAATGGAATTTCTGATTACCTTGCCCAAGGTCACACAGCAGAGATTTGAATCCAGGTCCACACCATGCACAAGGTCTAAACTTTTTCTATCTCTTTAATGCCACCCTAAATAAAGCCTTAAGTTCCAACTAATTAGACAATTAGGAAGCCTGATCCCATTGATGTATTAATGGATGAATAATGAACTTATAAGGTGAAATACTAATAGTTATTATCCAGAGAAGATTAACAAGTAGTTAATCTTCTCTGGGATATTAAATGCTTAATCTCAAGCTAATATTGTAAAGTTAAGCTGGAAGATCACACTGCATAGTGTTTTCTTTAAAAAAATGTCCATTGGAGGTTTCTGTATGGTCCTGAGGCTAGAGGTAAATCTCATTCTTCTTATTAAAAAAAAAAAAATCTCCTGACCTGATAATATTCTGGACCTTTCTTATAGTGTGCCCCAATATTGTTAGAGTGTCACATTGTGTGTTTTTATGATCCCCACATCACTATAAGAAAATTATATGACTCACTTTTGTTAACTGCATCTGCATTAAAGGGCGACATTTGTGTCTCAGCTGTCCAAGGCTGAAAAATGGATTGTTACTGAACATACCATTACACACAACAGCACATGCTTCAAGTAGGAGTACTCAATGCTGGAGAAGAAAAAAATATGGATATAGCCCTGTTAGCTGCAGATTTGTTTTTATTTGCTGTTCATTCGATCTATCCATAAAACATAGGGTTATGGAATAAAGAAACAGTAAGGGACCTTTCCCTTACTCATTATGATGGCAAAACTGAAATACAGCATTTTTAACTAAATGTTAGAGTATTTGATTTTCTGTTAATTCCTGGATTTACTTGAGGTTGCAAGCTTCTTTGAGGTGGGATAGCAAGAATGTATGTCCCATAAAGTCACTGACTTCTTCAGGCATTGGTGACAGACTATACCCCACAGTCACTTCTCTTTTCAGAACAATCCCATGGAATTTCAGAATGCTTTATATTACTTTTTAAATGTTAGTTTTAAGTATCTCTTCCCCAAATTGTGTTCCAGAGATACTCGTTCCATAAGACATAATGCTAGTTTATGTAGAAAAGTATTGAATTGTGTGAACAAAATTAAATATGTATTTTTTCCGTATCCATTTTTAGAAGTTTTCACCTCCCTAGAAACCATTATAGTATGCATCATTTCAAACCTGACTTGATACTTTATGATTAAAATCCTAAAAAAGGACTTTATAGTCAAAGCACTATAATATGTGTAATGTGTTATAGGTACTAACTGAAATTTTAAATTAAGTATTTATATGTATATAAAACATAAGGACCAGTTGAATGGGACTTTCTAGATGCCTCAGATTGTTGCTGAAAATCCACAACTGAGAACACTTTATGACTAGCTCACAGTCTACTAAGAATGGCTAGTAGTTTCTTAATAACTTAATACAAGATGAAAGTAGTTTTAAACTCTTTTTCAGCCCACATAAGACAAGGCCAGAAATTCAGCGGGATGGTGGCAGAAAACTGTGGAGGTGAAGTTGTCAGACACATGAAGGATATTATGTCATTTCATATGTGCACTTCTCCTATTCCCCACCCACCCTGCACACAGGCACACACACAGAAGGAGATTCCTGCTCCCTCCTCTCAGCCAAGGGATCCACATTCAAACATCAAGGTCTGCACAGAGGTCCAAGTAGCCTCAGTCTCCTCGACTGATGAGGTACTGAGCTGTAGAAATATACAGTACTAACACATGCATTGGAGGGACACTCAGCAAGAGATTTCTCAAGAGATCTTTATCTACATCATTAAATTAAGGGACATAGAGACTAGTACCTGATTCTCATGCCTAAGCTTTTCCAAGCTGTGGGCAGTTATGTGGGAAAAAGGGTAATAAAGAGGTGTGTGTCTCTGCATTTCCAGGATATATTGCATGTGTGAGTTTGCAGTGGGCCAATGGATCCCAGTGGTCATCAGGACAGCTGGAACACAAAGGCTATCTGCTCAAGAGAAGGAAGCTGTGTGGTGCACCCTTGGGATGGCAGCTGGGGCAAAAAGAGCATTAAGGAGACCTAACCACATGAGGGAGACGTGCAATGCTGAGCAGAGGTAAAGTGTTATGGAAACCACAAACGTGTCCACAAAAAGCAGTGTTTGTAGATGTGTGGTGATGAAAGGCATGACAATCAGTCAGTATTAACCAAGAGAAATTACAGAGAGACTGTAGAAAAATTTCACATCTGCCCTTCCTACTGGCATTGATCCTGAAAAATTCAGAGACAGAGGCACAGGGGAGCTAATGACTAAGCCATACTCCCTTCCCCACTTTGGTGCAAACCCAAAGTTCAGGGCAAAGATGAAGGGAAAGAGGGGCATTTAACTGAATGAAAATGTGAATTTTTGACTACTTAAGACTAGAGTTATTAATAACTAAAGTGGCTTTTGTTTTTGGTTTTGGGCTTCCTCACCCCCTGAACTGACAATTGTTCTAATGATTGACAGCCACCAGCCTTGAAGGTCTAAAGTCCATGGAGAGACTTCCAGGGATCTAATGGGTTCCCCAAAGGCCAGAGGAAATGTATGGATTTGTGGAAAATAAAGCCTTTTGCCAATTGTGTACTGTTAGATTCAGCCTGTCCAATATGCCAGTTAGAGACATTAGGTTTAATTTCCTTGCTTTAAATTTATATTGTGTTATGAAGTTATTATATTAATTAACCAAAATAATACAAATTTACTAACTTCAGAAGTGTTTAATTACACCACAAACTTAGAAGTAGCATACATTTCACATACAGGTGCATAATTTATTATCATATATATATATATATATATATATATATATATATATATATATTAGCTTGTGAAACATTAATGAACACAATGTACTGTGAGAATATATATTTTAGAACATCAGATTATATATTAGAAGAATATTTTTGAACAGCTGATCTTGTATTTTATTATCCAAATTCATAGTTAAAAGCCCAGTTATTATATTACTCATATGCAGCTCATCATATCTAGTAATGTCAGAACCACAAAGCTAATGACAACTAAACTTAACCATCTGTGTCAAATTTTAGGAGAACAATAAGAATGTCAAAAGGAAAAAGAAATACATGAATATGAACTAAACTCAGACCCTCTGTTTTGTAAAATTATTAAAAAGTTATATATAATGTTTCTATACCATGTAGCTGGTGGCAAAGACATCAATCATCATATTATCTATACATTGAACATGATGAATTGATTTTGTTCTAATGAGAGAATCCAATTATTTAGATAAATGAAGATATATGAAAGCTCTTTAGCTCCAATGGCCACATATTATCAGTAATAACACTTAACCCTGTGTGGTTTAATACCTCTGTTCTGAACACTTTATACCACATGGTTGTCCTATTTCTTTAGAGGAAGGTCAAATACTTAATTTATCATCCTCCTAAAAATAGCAAGTGAGCATATCACATGACCTATTCAATGCTGATCAGAGGGGTTGTACTTCAATTTTTTTCTGTTCCTTGCTAATCTTTGGTTTCTAACAAACATTAATCTTGTGGATAATGATTGGTTCAACACATAAAACTCATTCAGTAATTTCTTGTGATCATAAAATTATGTTGTAACCTTCTATCACCATGAAACAGAATCAAGATTCAAAATTATTTCATCAGGCTAGATTTCAGGGGTGAAATCAGTAATATGAAATTTAACTGGGGAAATGAAAACTTGGGCATTGGGCTTCAATGATCCTTGGTGCAAATGTGGCTCAAGGAGACACGTGCTGACAAGTGAATGTCTGAATAGGATCCCAGTTTAAAATGAGAATGTTGAACATGTGAAGGAAGCTCATGTGGAAAAAGGATTAGAGCTTTAGGGAAGTGAAACTATGGAATTTCTTTTTAGACAGATCTTAATTCAAGAAATAGCATGTTTACTACCAGAACTATACAATATAAAAATGACCACTTTGCAAGATGGTGAGTGCTTTCTCACTGGTATCTTTGGTTATTTCTAACCAATGATGATAAACTGTCAGGAAAGCTGATTATATAAAAGGCATTTGTGCAATCAAATTTGAAAGAAATGATGACATTACTTCTAAGGTCCCTTCTAATTTTAAGATTCCTGGATTGTGTTTTTTCATTTACATAACCCGTCAGCTCTCTCATGAACATTTATCTTATTAATTATAGGTATTTATGTACATGTTCAGTTTCTTGTTAGATTTTTTTCCTAAATAGAAAATTCTATAAGATTAGTAACTGCATTTTACTTATATTCTTATCTCCTTCAGGAGGCCTAGAAGCCTTCAACAGAGACATGCACCAAAACTATTGGAGTATGTTATGAAATCAATATGTGGATGTAATAATACTTTCTTGAGTGACATGTAAGAGAAATAGTTACTATAATATCACAATAACATTTTCATGAAAGATAGTTCTCAGGCACTCTGAGGAATATGAAGTTTTACCTAACTTGCATGCTGACAGATTACCCCACCTAACCTGAGCATACAAGATTCTTGAGTCAATGAATATCACAGCTTCATAAGTGTTGACAAAAGACCCAAGACTTCTGAGTTAGAAACAAACAACTTTATTACTCAAAATACAGCTAACAGGGTGAGTGAGCATCAGCAGATGTGAGTCTGTGTCCCTGCCCCCAGATCTCAGGAGGTAATGCAGGTGAGATGGTGTACACATGGCTGGTGGTTGCATTATAGGACAGGAACCTGACCTTTGCATAGACAACCTCAAATCTTTTATAATGGATAGTAACCATGTTTTTATCTGCTTCAAAGGGAAAAATTATCTCCATCTTCATAGGTTGTTTGCTATATAAATATCTTTGCAAAGATAATTCAAAGAAAATTTAGCTAGTGCCTCTCACAAGACATACAGAACCACAAAAGACCCACAGAGAATCTTCTGACAATATCACTTAGAACATGCTTCTACATTGTGAATGAAAGAGTCCAGTCTTTGTGCCTGACTTGATATGTAACAGTGATGGGGAAGAGGAAAGGACATGGAAAGTGGAATTTGCAGATCCAGTGTTTTAAAAATGACCTCAAGATTATGAATTCCTTCTAGATAAATAATCTGCATAGTGTACAGACAGCAGCTATCTACTGACTCTGATGACATCAGTGGATTTTATTTATTGTAGAACACCTCTGATTTTAATTTCACTATCATTTCTTTCTTCTTGTTGTTAAATTGTTACTTTTCTACCTTTGTTTATCTTATTTTACTAGCCACACTGGTGAGCAGCTTTTTGAGAGTGCATTTTGAGAGATGGTGATGAAACCTGGATGGAAGACTTTTTAAAAATTGACCTATAAAACACAATTTTCAAAAAGTCAGGTCCTCTAGAAACATCACTATAAATTGGTTAGTTTCCATATCCCAGAAACCAGCAGCAATTCTATTTAAAAGCCATAAAAATATGTAGTAGATATTATAACAGCAATATATAGGGATGAAATATTATTTTTTGCTTTAAAAGTTTTACAGAAACCAAGTTTCTTTAAAGAAAATAACAGTTTTTACTCTATTCAGAAGTAACCAAGTATTTTGATTTACTCTAATCAAAATAACCATTTTGTTTGCTTCCCTTTTTTTCCCTCTGTAAATAGGCAAGGTTTGTAAGTTGATACAAATCTATTTAGAATATCTGAAATATGTAGTTTAAATTACCTTAAATGCTATAAAACTTTTTGTTATAATTAATTACTCTCATTGAATCTGTTGTCATCATTAATATCAAATGTTATTTATGGAGTACTTAGTTGAATGTTGGCTTTTAAATACTATTGAACAAGAGTAATTAATATATGCCATAATCAAGTAGGTGATTATGAGATATATTCTCCCACAATATTACCTGGAACACAGGAAATATCCCATAACTCAGGTTGAATTGTGGAGATTTCTGAGGACAAACAATAAAAATTACAATTTTCATAAATAGTTCCAACAATCATAAAAAGAACTGAATGTCATATTTTCTTTATTACATTTGTCATTTCTGCCTTCATGGTTCTCTCATTTTCACCCAACGATAAATATAGTTCTCTAATAACAAACATTGTTTATTATAATGTTAATAGAAATGTGTTTGGCCCACAGGCTGTTTAGGAATCACTGAGGCATGTTCCTGGGGGAATGGGCTGCATTGGTGAACTCCAGAACTACACCAAGAACTCAGCATCAGATTCTGTATCCCATTATCACACGGTACTGCTTTAAACAGCATCTCCTTATAGTGCAATTTCAAATTCATTTGTTTGGAGCTTATCCTTTTACTTTCAAATAAATATAACTAAATGAATATTTTATTAATTTCCAAAGAAACAAATAAAGTGTTTAAAGGCCAGCCCTACTTTGGCACTCTGTAGGTCCCTGAGGTTGCCCTATCCCTCAGTAAAATGCCATGGTTCTGAGCACAAGCATTGGAGAACAATTAGTACAACCCCATCTCTACCCCTAATTCTTTGTGCGACCTACTGGGAATTAATTAGTCACTCCAATTTAATCCTGTTTCCCCTGGTTTATTTATTTTTATTTTTCAATTACAGTTTACCTTCGGTGTTATTTTATATTAGTTTCAGGTGTAAAGCATAGTAGTTAAATATCTATATAATTTAATAAGTGTTATCCCCCATAAGTCTAGTACCCAACTGACACCATACACAGTTATTATAATATTATTCCCTATGCTGTAATTTACATCTTTGTGACTGTTTTGTACTTTTTAATCCTCCTGTTTGCTAGTGAAGTTACCTACTACATTAGGGTCATGCAGATCAAAGGAGACCTTACATGCAAATGATGGAGCACAGACCCTTGAGCATATTAAATTGTATGATTTCAGCTTCTCTAGGTTTCAATTACTTTAACTCTAAAAATAAGGTTAGATCTCTAAGGCCTTTCCAGACTGACTTTATGTGCAAATTCTGCTCTTTGGATTTTTACCTGGGGCTCCTCATTTGGTATTGACTATGGTTCTGCTCAGTTTTGCCATCTCTCTAATGCAATTTTTAAAAATTCACTGAGTACGTGGAGCCTAGGGACTGGAACACAGATGTATGATCATGAATGTATACCACACCCTCCTGACACAGACCTGATACCAGGGTGAGTACAAACTTTGCATGCATAGTCTTGCTACTCTCCTGGCTCTCATTCCCCTTTAATAACTAGATCAGTGATGAAGACCAGAGAGACAGAGACAAAAAGAGAGATACAGAGACAGTGACAGTGGCAGAGGCAGAGAGATTCCACAACCTGGATGCCACTGATATTATGACTATAAAGAATGAAGGTTCAGGTGTGACAGAAACCACAGTTTCTAATAGAATTCAAACTCAGATACAGACCCTGTTTTTTACTAAGAACAGTTCTTGATATGCAAAAAGAGCCCCACATGGTTAAAGGCCAATTGACCAAACATTTACACAGAGAACTTAATTGTCTCTTAAAGTGTAGACATTATTTGATACTACATTGGACATTTAAAGTAGTTTAGAAACTCTCTTTTTGGCATGAAAAATAGTAGTCAGTGTTATCTCTAATATCTTTAATGAAAAAATTACCAGAGAGGTAATTTAGAATTTAAATGGGAAGCATATGACTCAATAATTAACTGTTTTCATTAAAAGTACATCCATTTTTTTGAGGTTGTATCGATTTTTTTCAGTGGAGGAGATTCAAACACATGCATATAAGTAGTAAATGACTTTAGGGCCACTGTACTGTGCAGAAGTCCAGATGGCATTTTCTCTTGTATCCCAACATGTTTATACATTTGGGGCTTGTTGATATATCTGATCTATCCCTCTTGCCTTCCTAGATTATAAAGAATGAGAGGACAATTCCTTAGTCATTGGCTTAACAGAAGAACACATAAAATGCCATCATCCATTCCACTGAGAAAATGTGTGATGAACAAGATAAAATTGGACATTGATTTTCTCTTTGGATTTAAAAATTTCAAGTCATCTTATTATCTCATAAATGAATATCTTAGAGTCTACTTAAAATATCTCTATTCATCTTGTGTACTTTTGCTCATAAAAAAGTTAGCTTGACTTCTCCAAAGGACCTTCAGTGTGGTCTTCCAACTGAAGTTGGGAATTCTAAGGCTCATTTGAACAGCATCAAACACTTTCTTCTTAGCTGTAATCAAAATATCCCCAGTAAGTTCTATCTCTGCAACTCTATGTTACACAATAAATGAGCTAGTCCACTTCATTTCTTCCATGTTGTGGGGAATGCACCTTCCTTCTCCAAGAGCTTCATAAAGTGTCCCTTCCTATGTGATGCTCTCCAGAAATCCCAGTCACAGTTAGTTTAAATGTCCTCAGTGAGGTCACAATATTTTGCACAGTCTTGTTAGAACAGTTATCAATTTGTATTTCAGTGTGTTATCTTTACCTTTGACTTTTTTATTAAACTGTGAGTTACCTCGTTCAACCAACAATGGCCATTTCTCGGTTGCCTCAGATAAGGGTCCCCTCCTCAGTGCTGTACAACCTGTGTCCAGCCAAATGGATAATGAACAGAATAGAATACTTTAAAATTATGACCTACAAATTATTATTTCCAAGGAATCAGCTCCTCAAATAACCTTCCCCTATATTATTTCCAAGGAAAATAAATGATTTTGCTCTTCTCAGAATTGGCTGATTGTTATCACTATAAGATACAGAATAAATCTGCTTCTAAAAATATGTATTCTTTGCCATGCTATATAATTAAAATTTTTTCTCTGCATCTGAAATTATTTATACTAATGACAGAGAAAGCATATACTGAGCAAATGTTTGATATTTTGATAGTTTGTTACTTTGAAAATGCTCATGTAAAACACCATTATATAATAGACCTTTCCCTGTCATATCTTCAATATCATAGTTTTAAAGAATGGTGTGACTATAAATCTCAGGGCTCCTGAGGTGAAATAAGGTCCTTTGAAAGAAAGTTGAGACCACAGTGGATTTATTGTACATGTCAAACATATCACCTTTGGGCACTTGATTAGCTTCCTGGGGCTGCTGTAACTAAGTACCACAAACTGGGTGGCTTCAAACAAACAAACAAAAAATTTATCTTCTCACTGTTCTGGAGGTTAGAAGTCTACAATTGAGGTGTGAATAGGGTTGGATCCTTCTGAGCTTCTGGTGATGGCAACAGTCCTTGGCATTCCTTTACCATTTGGTCTCATGGCATTCTCCTGTCTGTGTCTGCCTCTTATTACAAGATCATCAGTCATATCAGATTAGGACTCACTCTATTGACTTCACATCAACCTCATTACATCCTCAAAGCCCCCTATATCCAAATAAGGTTACATTCTCAGGTACTAGGGGTTTTACTTCAGCATACTTTTTCATAAAACACATATGTGTTTGGAGGACACACTTCAAGCCCTAACAGGCACAACTAGAAAGCTGAGTCAGAGTTTGCAGTTCCAACACCAGAAAAACAAAGACAGATACTTCTTGAAATTCATAGTTAACTATGCTAACAAACACTATTGAGTGTTTCAGGGTTTTTTATTCATGTCTGTTGGTATATTTACTTTACATTAAGAAAACAGTTGGGCATAACATAGATTGTAAACACACAAAAATATTTTAAATGAATTAACTTTTTTTAAAAAAATAGAAACATCTTTGTACTTGTGGTCTAGATACCCAATATTTTAGTATAAGATGCTATTGACAATATGAATATTGAAACCCAGGTTAGTTTCCTAAGCCATTGTTTGGTTTTCAAAATTTAATTTATTGATAAAGAAGTCCAGAAAGATTCCTATAATATTTATTGATACATTGATTCTTTCTTAACAAGTAAAATTTTGAAATTACATAACAATAATGAAATCTGCACTTTAACCAAGGCTAATGTAACTGAAAATTATGTAATTTTGTTCCTTGTCCATTTTGATGATGATTTATTTAGCCATGCAGAAGCTTTTTACTTTGATGTAGTCCTGTTTGTTTATTTTTTCCTTTATTTCACTTGCCCTAGGAGATATATCAGCAAAAATAATGCTATGTGGGATATCTGAAATTTTCCTGCCTATGTTTGCCTCTAGGACTTATATGTTGTCATGAATTATATTTAAGTCTTTTATCCACTTTGAGTTTATTCTGGTGTATGGTATAAATTGGTGGTCTAGTTTCATTTTTATTTCAACACCATTTATTGAAGAGGCTATATTTACTCAATTGTATGCTCATGTCTCCTTTGTCAAATATTAATTGACCATAGGGACTTGTGGAGAATATTATGCTAAGTGAAGTAAGCCAGTCAGTGAAAGACAAATACCATATGATCTCATGTATAAGAGGAATCTTCCTTTTTTTTATTATTGTTCAAGTACAGTTGTCTCCATTTTCCCCCCACCACTGTCCTCCTCCCCACCCACTCCTACCTCCCATATGCAATCCTTCCCCAATTTGGCTTTGTCCATGGGTCCTTTACACATGTTCCTTAACCACCTTTCCCCTTCTTTCCCTGTTATCTCCCTCCTCCATCTCCTCTGGTCACTGTCAGTTTGTTCTTTACTTCAATGTCTCTGGTTATATTTTGCTTATTTATTTGTTTTGTTGATTAAGAGGAATGTGATGAACAAAATAAACTAACTAACAAAATAGAACCACAAGCATGGAAACATGAAACAGACTGAAAGTGACCATAGGGGAGAGGGACAATGGTAGAAATAAGGGGAAGGGACTAGACAAAGAACAGGTATGAATGACCTGTGGGCATGGACAACAGTGTGGGAATTAATTGTGGGAGTAGGGGGTGGAATGGGTGGAGGAGGGCAAAGGGGGGAAATTGGGACAGCTGTACTAGAATAACAATAAAAATGATTTAAAAAAGAAAAAAGAGAAAACTCATGAAAAAATTATGTAATTTTGAAATTACATAATAATAATAGAATCTCTACTTTAACCAATGCTTGCCCCAGTGAAGCCTGTAGAAGATTTCTGTTGGACATTTACTACTGACACCCAAAGGAAGAATGGCTTCTGCTCTCTAGATTTTCAGATTTTCCCTTTGATTTATATTATAGCTCTTTCTGCATAATGCCATAGCCTTGTAACACACTGAGACAGTGTATACTGTGAAATTGCAGAGATTTTCATGCAAAACTTCTGGATTCCAAACATGTTTTAGATTTATATACTAGAGACAAACAAATAATTGTGGCAACAAGGGTGATTCTTGCATTGCAACAGGAGAGAATGGCTTTTATAGGTGTTTGTGTTACAAAGCCAGAATTCAAGGAAATGGGAAAAAACATATTGCTATATTGCAAACACTTAAAAGTCATTAAAAAATTGATAGAATCCAGCTTTTTGTTGTTGATGATGACGATAGCCTATTGAGATATAATTACATATCATGTAGTTCATCCATGTAAAGAATACAAGTCAATTATTTTTTAGTATATCCATAGGGTTGTCCAACTATCACCATAATCAATTTTAGAACATTTTTATCACCCAGAAAGAGGCCCCATGTCTTTAGCAGCCTTCTTCCTAGGCAATAATTATTCTACTTTTTAATCTGTGGACATTCCATATAAATGAAATCATACAACATGTGGTCTTTGTGACTGACTTTTTTCCCTTAGCATAATATTTTCAGATTTCATCCATCATGTAGCATGTAGATATACCTCATTTTATTTGTGCATTCATCAGTTGAAGTAAATTTGGGTTTTTCTACTATTTTGGCTATCATGAATAATGTTGTTATAAACATGGGTGTACAAATTTTTGTGTTCACATTTTTTCATTGCTCTTGGGTATACACTTAAGAATAGGTTGCTGAGTTTAATGGTAACTTCGTGCTTAATTTTTGGAGAAATCACCACAGTGTGTTCTAAAATGCCTCTGTTACATTCCTATCAACAATGTATGTGTTCCAATTCTTCTCATCTATGTCAACACTTATTACTGTCTGTCTGTGATTATAGCCATGCTAGTAGATTGAAGTGATTATTATTTTAACTTGCATTATTATTATTATTTTAACTTGCATTTCCCTTCTGGCTAGATAATGATGTTGGGCATCTTTTACTGTACTGATTGACCATTCACTTGTCCTTTTGGGGAATGCTTACTTTTATCAGATATGTGATTTAACTTTTTCCCACAGTGTGTGGGTTAATGTTTTACTTTCTCAGTGGTGTCCTTTAAAACAAACATTTTTAATTTTCATAAAGTCAAATTTGTCTATTTTTCTTTGGTTGCTTGTAAATCGTATCATATCTGAGAAAACATTGCCTGATTCAAGATTACAAAGATTTACATCTATGTTTTTCTCTAAGAGTTTTATAGTTTTAGCTCTTTTATTTTGATATTTGCTCCATTTTGAGTTACTTTTGTACGTGGTGTAAGGTAGAGGTCCAAATTATTTTTTCTGTTTCTATAGATCTTGACTATTTGCACTCTCCCGTGAGTATCTGATCACTACATCATGAATTTGGCTCACTAAGAACTCCTATTCTTTGTTCATAGTTTCTGCAATTCAAGTTTTTGGCTGTTTCATATTATCGGTGTTCTGTCTTAAGGATTCTTGGTTTCTGTTCTATCAAATGATAAATTTTATAATGCATCTTCAATCTACAGTTAAGAGTCCTGGAAAGAAAAATCTGGCTGACACTAAACACTGTGAACTCTATTCAGGCAGAACTGTTGGAAAGATTCCTGGTAGTTTATCAATTGGCTTTTCTCCAGTGAAGTTACATACTTTATGCATTTACTCTTTCATAGAGGATTATATGAAACAGAATGTGGACATTTAATATACTGAATAACATGTAGCCATGTGTCTTCTCAGAGCAGAAGTCATGGACATGTTAGAAGGTAAGTTTCACACATTTCAGGCATTTGTGATTTGATGTATCCAGTGTAAATCTCTGATTTACATTGATCATGTCTAGTTTTATAGATTGGATTTTCTGTCACCAAGCTGATTCATTTCAAGTGGACACCAGGATAGATTTTTCACCTTTACCTTAGGCTTATAGGGAAACGCTGCATGTATTTCTTTTGTTTGAGATGTAACTTTTCCTTTGCACAATGAGCATCTTCCTTCATAGTTGTGTAAGTACAGTTCTAGTCTCACTACCTTTTCCTAGATTAACCCCACCCATACATGCACCACTCTATGCTGTGCATATTCATCTGACATGCTTCTGTGCCTCACTGTCTCAGTCACTGTACCATTTGTGTCCATTTTAATGCTTTTTGTAGCTCTTATTATACCAACTCCCATTATAATTTCTTTTTTACATATATTTTATTCTATTAAAGTTGCCCTAATTTTCCCCTTTTGTTCTCCCCCATCCTGCCCACCCCCTGCACCCACAGTCCATCCCAACACTGTTGTCTACATCCACGGCTCATTCATACATGTTCTTTGACTAATCCCTTCCCTTTCTTTCCACCATTTTCCCTCTCCCCTTTCTTCTGGCAGTTGTCAGTCTGTTCCCTGTTTCCATGTCTCTGGTTCTGTTTTTCTCAATAGTTTATTTTGTTCATTAGATTTATCTTATAGATGAGATCATATGGTATTTGTCTTTCACCAACTGGCTTATTTCACTTAGCATAATAGTCTCCAGTTTCATCCATGCTGTTGCAAAGGACAGGAATTCTTTTTTTGTGCTGCATAGCACTCCATTGTGTAAATGTACCACAGTTTTTTGATCCACTCATTTGCTGATGGGCACTTAAGTTGCTTTGAACTTTTGGCTATTGTAAATTGTGCTGCTATGAACACTGGGGTGCATAGGTTCTTTTGAATTGGTGTTTCAGGGCTCTTAGGGTATAATCCCTGTAGCAGAATTGCTGGGTCAAAAGGCAGTTCCAATTTTAGTTTTCTGAGGAAATTCCATACTGCTTTCCACTGTGGATACACCAGTCTGCATTCCCACCAGCTGTGCACTAGTGTTCCTTTTCTCCACATCCTCACCAGCCTTTGTTTGTTGATTTAATAATGACAGCCATTTTGGCCAGTGTGAGGTGGTATCTCATTGTGGTTTTAATTTGCATTTCTCTGATAGCTAGTGATGTTGAGTACTTTTTTCATATATTTATGGGTCATCTCTATGTTCTCCCTGGAGAAGTATTTATTCAGGTTCTTTTCCCATTTTTTATTGGACTGTTTGTCTTCCTGGTGTTGAGTCATATAAGTTCTTTGTGTATTTTGGAGATTAAACCCTTGTCTGATGTACCATTGGCAAGTATGTCCTCCTATACAGTGAGTTCCTTTTCATTTTGCTGATGTTTTCTTTAGCCATGCAGAAACTTTTAAATTTGATGTAATCTCAGTTGTTTATTTTTTTCTTTTATTTCCTTTGTCTTAGGGGATATATCGGCAAAAATATTGCTATGTGGGACATCTGAAATTTCACTGCCTATGTTTTCCACTAAGACTTTTATGGTATCATGATTTATGTTTCAGTTTTTCATCCATTTTGATTTTTGGGAAAAGTAACGGGATACAAAGTCAATGCAGAAATTCATGGCATTTCTATGCACCAACAATGAACTATCATAAGAGAAACTAACACAAAAATCCCATCTACTCTAGCAACACAAAACTGAAGTATGAAGGAATAAATTTAACCAAGGAGGTAAAAGACTTGTATTCAGAAAACTATAGACACTGAAGAAAGAAATTGAGCAAGGCACGAATAAATGGAAGCATATACCCTATTCATGAATTAGAAGAATTAACATCATTAAAATGTCCGTACTACTCAAAGCAATCTATAGATTCAATGCATTTCCTATTAAATCCTCATGGTATATCTCAGAGATCTAGAACAAATACTTCAAAAATTTATATTGAACCAAAAAAGACCCTAAGTAGCCACAGCAATTATGAGAAAGAAGAACAAAATAGGAAGGATCACAATACATGATATAAAACAATATTACAAGACCACTGTAATCAAAACAGTCTGCTACTGGCATAGGAACATACACATATATCAATGGAACATAATAGAGAGCTGAGAAATAAACCCATGTCTCTAAGGTCAATTAGTATTTGACAAAAGGAGCACCAGGATACAATGGAGTATAAATAGCCTCTTTAATAAATGGTGTTGTGGAAACTGGACTGGTACATACAACAAAAATGAAACTAGAAAACCAATTTATACCATACACTATTATAGTTTCTTACAGATCTCAACATTTTCTTCTTAGCTTCCTTTATATCCATATATAAGCCCCAGTCCTTATTCAGTTTGTATATCAGGCTTCTAATTTCCCAGCCTTTCAGTATCATCTGTCAATGAACCCAAAACCTATAAAGCAAAAATATCTCTGAAATTGTTATTCTCAATAGCTTTTAGTCACAGAATGTAAGTGTCACAGTACACTTACAATAAATTAAACAAAAGGATATTTTGAGCAATATAATCATGTTTCATCTAGTGATGTACTAAAAATCTAAATTGTTAAATTATTCTTCATAAGACAAAAAAGTTATCTTCTTTGATCCTAATTAGAAATATTTTAGTGATTTATTCTATAAACAGATTATATTGAAGTCCATATATACATAAAAATGAACATAATTTGTTAAACTTCAATATTCAGAATATTTATATTTTTTGTTAATAATATTCAGGAAAGCCCTGGCCTGGTGGCTCAGTTGGTTAGAGTGGTACACCATAATGTTCTGGGTTAGATTCCCGGTAAGGGCACATACCTAAGTTGCAGGTTTAATCTCTAGTCAGAGAATGTACAGGACTCAACCATATGATGTCTCTTTCTTAATTTCTCTCTCCATCTCTCTTTCTCTCTTTTCCCTTCTTTCTAAAACCAATAAGCATATCTTCAAGTGAGGATTAAAAAATCATTGAGCAGCAAACACATGAAGCATTCTACTTTTTCTTAAAATTGTGCAAATAACAATCACCCTATCTTCAGAGAGAATAAATTTTCTGTTATAGCACAAAACATTATTTCACAGTATGTCTGCTGTGATCATTACTATAGTTAAAACCAAATATGCTTTTGGCTAATATAAGCAAGGAGACATTTTCATCTTCACATCCCTGAGTTTTTTTTTAACTTAAGTGATTCCAAACTATTGATCCTGGATCTAAATCTTCAAATAAAACTGATTTATTTCATTAAATGGCATTTAAACCAAAGATGTCTATCAAGTTAATATTTCAATGTGAATGAACCACCTCCATTTAGAAAATTGATCTTCATGTAATACTTTTATTAACCTTGAGTTTTTATTAGAGCATGGTTGCTCTGGGGGAGAGGGACAGAGATAGTGAGAGAGAGAGAGAGAGAGAGAGAGAGAGAGAGAGAAAGAGAAATCCCCTCTTGTTACATTTTATATCATGGACAAGCTAGGATATGGGCATTAAAGCTAACTGTGTACATAACCTCCCCCACAGACAAGAAAAATTAACATTGCGCACATTTAAACACATGAGCTGGGTAACTCACAGAGCTGTAAGTAGGGAGATCTTGCCATTGGAAAGCTTCTGGACATGATGCACACTGATAACTCTAAAAAAGGAAATAAAAGCTACTGTAAAAACAGTAATTCCCCAATGATTATTTTTTCACCAAATCATGACATCTCTAGTTAATAAATTATTGAAACATGTTTATGAAGAGTTGAAAATATCTTTAACATGCAACTAACTATATGTCTTGCCTCTTTAGGCAGTAGAAGGGCACTGTTTGGATGTGATTTATCTTATCTGTAGTTTGGTGCTCAGAATTAACTGGACTATAATACTTACTGGAAAACTGATTGACTGACACTCGATGGAGTAGCTGGAATGCAGATTTGGAGCCCAATATATCCAGATTTGAATCTTGGCAACAGCACTCAAAAATGATTTCTGTTTGGTTAAGTGTCTTAATCTCCACTAGCCCTTTAAAGTGTGAATGACGTGCTTTCATGGAGATGAATGTAACCCAGTCTCTAAAACAGAGTCCCTCTATAAGCAGTGGCAATAAAATACAAAACATAACTATCAAAGGCCATAGAAAATCCCACATTCTGGCCCCAGCACTTTTTACCTCTGTGTAAAATTACAGGGAGTGAGATAAAATCAGATTTTTGTTTCTTTGGTTGTCTTGTTTGTTCATTTGTTGCTTTCAGTTTTATATCCCACATATCAGTGAGATCATACGTTGGGTGTCATATTCTCAAGATCCATCCATGCTGTTACAAATAGCACTATTTCATCTTTTCTGAAGACTGAGTAGTATTCCATTGAATGTAGGTACCACATTTTCTTTATCTATCAAAGGACACTTCAATCAAATAAACAAACAAACAAACACTCATGGATACAGACAACAGTATGGTGGTAACCAGAGGAAAGTAAGGTGGGGGAGGTATTAAAGGTTAAAGGGGGTCAAATATGTGGTGAAAGAAGAATATTGATTTTGAATGAACACACAACATGATATACAGATGATGTATCATAGAAGTGTACATCTGAAACCTATATAATCTTATTAACCAATGTCACATCAATATATTTAATAACATTAAAAATATATAAATAAAGGCTACATTACCTGAAAAAAATCAGAAGATGTTTTTGGGTGTCAACAGATCAGAACAAGGAGGAATTGAACTATGAGTCCAATATTTTAGGCATATCTCCAAAATAGAAAAATAACAAATTTCATGAAAACTGAGCCGAGATCTTTAGCACAGGTAAGCTTTCCAAGAGAAGGGTTGGGGAAGCTCAGACATTCTCCCAAAAATGCCCACTCTTTCCTCCTAATCATCACATTGCAAGTGACACACATGTTCCTTAGACTAACATGAGAGTTTGCTCAGCTAAGAATTCTTAGGCATCCCATAGTTTACTATCGAATGGACTGAAAAAATCAGCTATGCAGTTGTGACCCTGAAGTTCTCTTTACTTTGGCTCAGTGTAAAATTCAAGAACAACTCAGGGTATTTGGGTTCAACTCAAACGTGCTATGCAATCACTGTGAAATACAATTGCCCTTTGTCCTGTTGTTGTTGGCAGTTAAAGGTGGCTTTGTAGTAACATCACTTAATATACTTTGTTGACCCATATTTAGCTCTTTCAGAAGTTGGGTTTTGTTTGTTTGTTTGCTTGCTTGTTTGTTTTGGTGACACAATGATTTGAAAACATGTCTCTTGTCTCCTGACAGTCTCATTATGGATGGCCCTCTGACACCTGGTTCTAAATTCTCAGGAGAGCCTGGACTGAAGCCACATGTTTTCCAAGGTTAAGAGAAATAGTCTGGACCAGCAAAGAACACCATGTGTCTTAAGTTATGTCTCTAGTTAATTTAAGTGACCCTACACTCATTGGCCTTAATAGCTTTGTTTTTTTCTGATCCTCTTGTGGAGAAACTGACTTGTCAGAGCAAGGGTCACAGTGAAGCCAACCTGACTGAATTCCAGAAGCAGAAGTAAGTTCCTTACAGCTATGTCTGTAGTTTCTTTCCAAGCTACTCATTGGTAACTACAGGCAAATTTTTACTGGTCCAATCTCCCTTGAATAATCCTGAATCATCCATTTCAGGAGTATAGAGGAAAGGAATTCTGGGTTTACAGCATTTTTTTCTTTCAGTGATTTTCTTTGCTTTGCAGTTGCCCTAGCTTCCTTCCCCTACTCTGCCCTGAGACTTGATTTGTGTCTAGCAATTGGAAAACTCTTGTGGATCAAGGAGCAGAAAGGGAGAGATTGGTAGGTTCTTTCTATTACTTAAAGAAGCAGGATGAAAGCTTAAATAATATAATGTAAAATAAATAAGAAGATAGAAAATCAGAGGCTACAGATTCAATAAACTGAGTATAAGCTTCAATTGGAAAATGAACCATTTTAAAAGTTAGCTTCTCTGAAATAAAAATTTTGAAATAATGGAGATTATCCAAGATAGTGAAGTATATTTGTATATTTAAAATCAAAGCTTTCTAAAGTAATAAAACAAGAGTTTGGTTAGTCCAGTGGAATAAGCTTGATCTCCAGGCCTCTATAGATTTCAGAATTCTCTCTCATTTTCAGCCCTGAAGTGGCCTCTTCTAATTATCTCTTATATTTGGTGATACTACAATCTACTCAGTCATTCACTCCAGAAACCTATATATTTTTTGCAATTCCTCCTTTATGTTCATCTCTTTTTTCTTCTCTTTTTTAAAATTTTAGTGTTGTTCAATTACAGTTGTCTGCATTTTCTCCCCTTAATTACCAAATTCTACTGGCTTATTGCCCAAACATTCTTGGGTTATTTTGTTTTGTTTTCTTGCCTCTGTTTAATCTCTACTACCAACAACCTCATCCAGACTCATGTAATTCTTACACCAAGTGTCTGAAAATGCTTCTTGATAAATCACCATGACCCCAGTCTCATCTCATCCAAATCCACACTCCATAGATCTGGTCAGAGTAATGTATCTAAACCAGGTGAGCAAACTACCACTTGGAAACAAAATCTGACCTTCTGTCTAGTTTTGTAGAGCCCAAGGGAAAAAATGAATTTTACATTTTCAAATGACTTTGAAAAACTCAAAGAAGAGTAATATTTTGTGACCCATGAAAACAATATGAAGTTCAGATTTCACTCTTAAAATAAAGTTATTTTTTTAATTCTCTACTAAGGATATGTTCATTGACATTAGAGAGAGGAGAAAAGGAGAGAGAGAGAAACATCAGTGTGAGAGAGAAACATTGAAAGGCTGCCTCCCATACACACCCCAACCAGGGATTGAATCTTCAACCCAGGTATTCACCCTGACTGGGAATTTAACCCTCAACCTTTTGGTGTATAGGACAATACTCTAACCAACTGAGCCACCTGGCCAGGGTAATAAATAGTTTTACTGGAACAAGCCACCACCGTTTGCTTACTTATTGTCTGTGAGTATCTTTGTGCTTTCACAGTGGACATGAGCATTTATAACAGAAACCAGGGGATCCATGGAGTCTAAAATATTTACTATCTGGTCCTTTGCATAAAAATTTGCCCTCCCCTGCTCTAAAGCATAGAGACAATATATCATTCCTCTGCTCAAAAACCTTTGAGCATCCTCCATCATCGGCAAGATCAGCCCAGCTCCTGAGCATGACACACAGACCTCTGCTTCCTGAACTCTATGTCTCTTGGCCTTAGTGTTCTTGGTGTCATTGCCTTCTGCTAGCTGGGAACACCCTCCTTGTTATGTCCCTTAAATACCATACTTTTCCCTTTCTGTTGAGTGAAATTTTTCCCATCCCATTAGAAAGAAAACTGAAGTCATCTCCTTTAGAAAGTCTCCCTAGACCTTCACACACAAGGATGTGTTCTAACAACTGTTATCCATACACCACATTATTTTATAAATATTGATTTCTGCACATCTAAGTACCAAGCTCTGGATTTCAAGCCCATTAGCTGGTCTTTATTTATTATTTATTTTTAAAAAATTGATTTGAGAGAGAGAGAAACATCAATTTGTTGTTCCACTTATTTATGTATTCATTGGTTGATTCCTGTATGTGTCCTCACTGGGAATAAAACCCACAACATTAGCGTAACAGAACAACCTTCTAACCAGGTAAGATACCTGGCCTCAGTGTATTCAGTGAGTATCACCATGTCTCACACTTAATATTGACTCAGATAGTGTTTGTTGAATAAATTAAGATCTCTGACAAAGTAACAAAACTTTAGGTTTAAAAGAGGACTTCATATATAATTTTTAAAAATATTTTGTAACAAAAATGTAACATAAATTATGTTCATACACTTAGTTTGATAAAACATTACAAATAATATAGTTTTCAGTTTGAGGATATTGTGGCAAGAAACATATAAATGTAAGCCAAATTATTTATATGCAAATAAATTTTTATCATAGTCCTGGATAACACAATAAATATTTAAACAACTCAGTTTGCCATTATCACTTATCAGGTATCACTGACTATTAAAATTTTCTTAAATGTACTGTGATTATAAATAGGGGGGAAAACCTCATGTAGTTGAAGTAATTCATATGCACAATCTTTGCTAGGAGAAAAGATTTAATGTGGTAGCATTAAATTTCTAGATGATACCTTGTATTTATTTTGTAAATCAAAAAACTGTATTTCAAAACAACCTGCTTTGTCCCATAAAAATTACTAAAATAATCGCAGTAAATATATCACAATTTAAATATCAGTAAAATGTCATTTTAAAAATCTAAAATTATACATATGAACTCTTAATTATGAAACATAAAAACTACTTCCTTTGATAACTAACTAGGAAAGAAATCTAATGATTTAAGTGTTTTTATTGTATTTTATTGTTTATGCTATTATAATTGTCCCCACTTTTCCCCCCTTTGCCTACCTCCACCCAACCCCCACTCCAGTCAATACCCATACCAGATTCGGACAAACAAATTCACACAGACTGCAGAAGTTCTGATGTCATGGCCATTCTCTGAATAAGAGAGCACCCTGACCCTTGCCTGGACAGACTTTAATTGCTTTTCTGGGAGCATTACCTCCAGGAAGGTCTTCATTCATCATTGTCAGGCAGTAATGATCAAATAGATAACATTCAAAGAACTATGAGGGCTTATTCTGAGTCAGGGTCAGTTAGCTAAAGGGCCATAAAACTTTGGGAAACAAACTCATTCCATGTTTGGACCCTTATCAGAAAATTTAGGACATTCTTAGTGAAGCAGTTTTCACAGGATTTTATGCATTCTTTC
The DNA here is from genome assembly GCF_022682495.2 of Desmodus rotundus. Classification (NCBI taxonomy): domain Eukaryota; kingdom Metazoa; phylum Chordata; class Mammalia; order Chiroptera; family Phyllostomidae; genus Desmodus; species Desmodus rotundus. The sequence continues at coordinate 63,975,594 of NC_071394.1, forward strand.
TTAGTCCTGACCACCCGGGGAACTGCCCATTCCTTCCCAGGGCTGCACAGCCCTCCAGCATTGTTTCAGGCAGGAGAAGTAAGACAGCAAATTAGGAGACTTCTTGCAGACAGAATGAGGACTCAGGCTATGCCCTCAAAGCCCAGGGGTGAGGGTCCATCACCCCCTTTTCCTATATCCCCCCAAGTCCTTCCCTGAGGTCCTCTTCATGACTGTGCCTGTCTTAGGTTGTCCCTCCCTTGAGGAATCTTACCCATCATTGGCTAACCAGTCATCTGCCTGGGACCAAGAAGTGTGAAGTAAAAGGGGGCAAAGGCAGCACCCCAGCCAGGATTATAAGCTTTGTCTCCTTGGTGGCTTATGGTCCCAAGGTCTCTTACTCAGCCTTAGCCATGGGGGTTTACAGCTTCTGAAACTAGTCAGGGAATTTCCCAGCATCTCCCCCTTTTTTGTTTGTGAATGCAATTGTAATTGTTAAGCCTATGAAACCTGCTATTTGCTGTTCCAAATGTGATCTTGAGAAAACAGCCTCCATATACATCATAAAGCACAGCTAGAGAGAAAGATAAGGAAGCACCCAAGGGCTGCCATGACCCAAACTTGTAAATTCAGTCCATCACACCAGTTATTAGGGTTCAGCCATTGTAGATTATCATGGGGGGTCTGGAACATCTTCTGTTCAGTAGGGTGTTTGATGTCACTGAGCTGTTTGGTGGAGCTCAAGCTGGAGCTGATCAATCTGTCCTATGAAATTGGCAGAGAAAGCACCCTACAGGTAATGACAAATGTTGACTGGAATTCCATTTCAGGGGGGTGACACGCAGTTTGGAGAAGTCTGGATTGGGGGAGTCCAATGGGGCAGAAGTGGATCAAGGCTTGGGAAGCCTTTTCTCTGATATGGCTTCACCCTCTTCGCCGGCAGCTCCTAAGGTCCTTCTGAAGAGTAAACACAAGCATACCCTCTTCCTCAAGTTAATAGTTCAACTGGGCTTTCCCATCTTCCTTCCCCTAATGGGTCTTTGTATAAGATGAAAGGATGTGGGCCTGTAGGACTGTTTTGCACAAAGTGTTTGTCTATGGGTGACTTCATATTATCATCACAATTCAAAAAATTGTATGTATACATTGCTAGCATGGTTAAATTCCTGGGGAATGTTTCCTGACTCCCCAATTTTTTTGTATAATGTTTTAAAGGTCTGGTGAGCCCTTTCAACAATTGCTTGACCTGTAGGATTGTAGGGGATACCTGTTTTATGCAGAATTCCCAATTTTTCTAAGAAAGCCTGAGTGGCTTGTTCAATATATCCTGGGCCATTATCAGTCTTGATTTCTTGTGGATGGCCTAAGTGGCTGAAGGCCTCAAGCCAATGAGCTCTAACATTTTTTGCTGATTCCCCAGTGAGGGGAGGGGCCTGTGGAGCACCTGAGAAAGTGTCTGCTCGAAAAGACAGGCCCCCTGCTGTTTCTGCAAGCTGCAATGAGTTTGAGCAAGGAGTTAATTACTCTATTGTTCTCAGGACCTAGTAGTTCCTAGGTCTAAAATTTGCAGTGTTTCAAAGACTTAGGTGCTTATTATTCCTCTTATTTCTTTTCCACTTCCACTTTCCTACTTTAGTTATTTACTCTAATGTTCTTTCTTTCTGTGCCACACATGAATGTTGTATCTATCTTTTTCCTTTATTCCTTCTTACCCTTCTCCTTCATAATCCTGCACTTTCTTTTCCTTCACTTTCTTAATTCTTTCCTTACAGACCATCTACCACTTACTTGATCTTTCTACAACACACACCTTTGTCCCTGTCCATGGATCTTGCATACATATTCTTTGGATAATCCTTTCACCCTCTTTCATCCAGTCCCCTGCCCCTTCCCTCTGACAGCTGTCAATCTGTTTCATGTATATATGCTTCTGTTTCTATTTTGTTTATTAGTTTATTTTGTTCATTAGAGTACACATATAAGTGAGATCATATGATATTTGTCTTTCACTGGCTGGCTTATTTCACTTGGTATAATAACCTCCTAAGACTCTCAAAAAATCAATATAAAAGAATATATGCATCCTTATCTTCATAGCAGCATTAGTTACAATAGCCAAGGTCAGGAAACAGCCTAAGTGCCCATCAGTAGCTAAAGGGATAAAAAATCGTGGTACAGTTACACAATGGAATACTACACAGTAGTGTAAAAAAAAAGAACTCTTATCTTTTGTGACAACATATTTTAAGTGTTTCAATCATTCATTTTTTCTGTTACCCTCTCCAGAAAAGTGGATTTCCAATTACATGTGAATGTATGTTTTTTAAAACAGAAAACTTTGTTTCAGATATGAAAAAAATTCTTCTCCTGCAAATTAATTGTTACAAACACAACACTCTGTTTTGATTGTTGCAAAGTGATATGAGAAATAGGTCCAGAGTTTAGCAGGATATATAGAAATATTTTTCCTTTTGTCATTACCCCGATAAACCCCTAATTTCCATGGCCTAATCTCATTTGAGGATGAGGTGGCTTTCTCTTTTCACTCTAATTTTTACATCACCAATCTTTGCTAAGCTGTTGGGTAATACCCTAAACATGTCCACTAGTGGGTTTTCATGATGTTCTCTATCACTATTTGACTCGTTTATTCCTGAAATTCTTCATTTGTAAACTCGCTGTGATTCTTTTGATCAAATATTAGCTTTATTAATTTGCTTTTTTATCTAAAGACAAAACAGCTATTGTAATCTTTAGTTACATTCTTTCCCCTACGTAGGACTCATCCTCAATTCATCCAGTGTAATCTTTTTTTTTTAACTATGTGAAATAATGCCTCTCTGGGGGCTGAGCTGAAGCATTTGGCTCCATTTTGCACAGGCATGTCACAGACTGATGGTGAGTTTTTCCTACATCTTTGGTTTCTGCTTGACTCTTTCTCTGCACAATCTAGTCATTTATCTTGTGACTATCTACCCTCTGCTGTTGGCCTGCAGAACATACACTGTGGCCTTTGCACTCTGTGTGGAAAAATCTGGTTTTAAGAAGTTAATAGGAAAAGAGAGGTTGGTATTTGAGGCAAATGTTTTACTAGAAGGACCCTCATTGCTGACACTTGCTTTCCTTTCCAATTATGCAGTCAGAATTGGTGGTCCCTGGCACTCCATGCACAGCCCATCCTCAGAGGAGACCTATGCCAAGCTGGTCTGGGTATGACTGAAAGGAAGGAGAAGGACTTGGAAAACTTACTTTCATAATTCATGTTTGTTTTGACTGCAGACCTCATCGTTGGGATGCACATGATTCTATCATTCTGAACTAACTGCCCATGTGATATTAGAAATAAACATCAAACAAGGCCAGTTGAAACATGCCTTTATGTCTGGAAGGTATTAGAGGTCATGTTTTATGTGTTTCTGTTCAACAATTGGAATCCTGTGGTGTTGCCACCATAGTGCTGTGTTATTATCAGGAACTAGATTAAATTCAACAAAAGGATCCAGAAATATTTTCTGAGTTCCTATAATGGACAAAGCAAAGTTACAGAAAATCTTAGAGTAGTTTCTTCCTTCAAGAAGTTTCCACACTTGGCACAGCAGGGCTCATATGTATTCAGTGAATAACAAATGCATTTGATGTCTCCCAACAGGATCCTGTGAATATTGATATCACTTACATCTTAGTGCTCTATATTATTACTTCACTAAAGTACATTCTATATGATCTCAGTTTAATATTATAACAAGTTACCAATTTTACAGGGGAGGATCCTGGAGAGTCCATTTCAAATTCCTTAGGTACCCCTTTTCTATCTGCTCACATCATGTTGTGAATAACTGTGATAGTAACTAACGTATTCTAATGTAATTACTTGTTTCTTTCCCCCATTAGACTACCTTCTTTGTAGACTTATTGTGGGATCTATTGAGGTGACATTGGTTAATAAAATTATGTAGTTTCAAATGTATAATTCAATGATACATGATCTGTATATTGCCCTGTGCATTTACCAAACAAAGTCAAATCTCCTTCTGTCACCATATATTTACCCCCCTTTACCCTTTACAGCCTCCCACTCCTTCCCTCTGGTAATCATCATATACTTGTCTGTGTTTATGAGTTTTTGTATGTTTGTTTTTCTTGTTTGTTCATTTGTTGCTTTCAGTTTTATATCCCACATATGAGTGAAATCATATGGTTTTTAACCTTTTCTGTCTGACATTTTTCAGTCAGCATGATATTCTCAAGATTTATCCATGTTGTAGCAAATGGCAGTATTTCATCTTAAGGTGGAGTAATAATCTGTTGTATATATGTACCACATCTTCTTTATTCAATCATCTATTGAAGGACACTTTAGTTGTATACATGTCTTGGCCATCGTGAAAAGTGCTGCAATGAACATGGGGTACCTATATCTTTGCAAAAAAAATTTCCAAATTTGGGGGGTAGATACCCAGAATAAGGGTTGCTGGGTCATATGGTAACTCTATTCTTAATTTTTTGAGGAGCCTCCACACTATTTATCTTTAAATCAAAGATGTCTAGCAGAGAACCTAGGATAGAATTAGAACCTAATGAATAACTGTTGGGTAAATGGATGAATGAATGAAAAATGTGGACTTTGTACTTTCACTACTGTATATTAATTGAGAAAATATTAGAATAATCTGAGAGAAGGGGGAGAGGAAGGAAGGACTTGCTGTAGGTATGAGTTCATGTGGTTCACATCGGGCTGTGGGGTGAAACTGTCCTTCTGCACACTCCAGAGCCCAGGAAGCAAGTGAGCCAAAGGAAGCACCACCCAACTGGCCAGAGGGAGAGAAAGGGCAGAGATGTGACCCCCACACATGGCTGGCCACAAGCAAATGACCTCTCATGGTGAAAATTAGACTTCATACTAAATAACCTCATCTCCCACAAACAGGGCATTTAATTGTGGGCTACATATATGTTTCTTATTGTTATTATTTTATTAAAGCTGCTATCTGTGTGGCTCACTGTCACTTCATTCAGGGCTATGCTAAAATGTCGCCTCTGGAGAAATGTTTTTCCTGAGTACACGTTAAGGAAAACTCACCATCCCTGCTCTAGTGCCTCTTTCTCAGCTTTTTTTTTTTTTTTTTAATATCATGCCTCCCTACTTGGCATTGTCTATTCCTTGGCCTACTTTTTATAAGAGCAGAATCGGGAATTCGGTACGTTTATAGAGCCAATGACTTCAGTGACAAAGACAATACCTAGTTTTCCAGCCTCCATGGTTTTCTCTGACCACCTGGAAACCATGTGGTTATTTTCCTCCTCTTATAGAGTGCCCCTCTCCCAATAGAGCAGCATTAAACTAATCCAGTCAAACCTCTAACAATAAACATTGAATGTTCATGTCCTTACTCTAATGTTTTATTTTGGGATGCTCCTAAACTGTGAAAGCTGAAAAACTAAACTAAGCCACACGAGGCTTTTTGTCCGTCAACACAGGATCTCCACATTGGCTGCATCTTTGTTTATCTCATCCATGTTTATCTGAAGCCTTTGCTTCCCAATGAAGGGCAGGTGTTAACAATGCAGTGAGTTCATGGGGACTGCCCTCTGTGCACATGTGACTTGATGTATGAGGCATCGGTGGCCATCTGTGCCCCTCTCTTTGGGTCATAGACACTGTCCTTCAGTACTGCTTCTCCAGCAGGGACTACTCTGCTTCCACACAAGAAAGCCTTGTACTTCTAATTTGAATTTCTGCCAATCGTCTGCTGTATTTCTCCAAATATATTGCCAACGCAAAGACTCAGTACACACCCTTCCAGAGATTATTGTCTCTGAAATTGTAGCACATTTTAATAGGACCGTTTCCCAACTATTCTTGTTCCCTACCTTAGCCTCACATCAATTAGAAATCTATGAGTGTATCATATTCAGGATTTGTTACCAAGAGAAACTTAACTGACAGGTTTGTTGTTCCCTTTTAGGGGGTGAAGAATGCTTTATAGCTTTTTCTTATTACAGGTAATAGATGGAGGAACAGCAAAGGCAACAGTATGAAAGCAGGCGGGGAAACCTTTGCAAAGCATTGGGGTGCCACCCTGTGGTCATTTGGTATTTTCCAAGGTACGGTGGGACTTTTTGTTCTCCTTTCAACTCACCTACACAATTCTTGTTCAATCACTTTCCTAAAATCCAGCTTCCCATCATCCTTGAAAAGATAGATGTTTATTACAAAACAAATCAGCTTGGACTTGGGTTTCCATCTTAGTGAAAAACCTGTGTTCTCATTAAAAAATTATTGTTCCTCTGACTGCATTTACTTAAGAACGTTAATGTGTAGGAAGAGGCACTATTCTAAGCGACCCATTGAAACTAACATTTAATCCTTCTGACAACCTTTGGTAGCAGGTGCTGCAACCACCACCACCAACCCCAATTCCGTTCTCTTAACCCCCGTTTGCAGCTTCTTCCATTGAGACACCCTCCTCAGCCTCTACCTTTTGCAGAGCCTCCCACCTTCCACAGATGTTCTCCGTCCACCGGGTCACCCCTGTTGGGTTGTACAGGTGATCCCCATTGGGATAGTCAGGGTCCACATCATCAGCTGCAGTATCACTCTGTAGCTAGGATGCATTTCTAGTCCTTTTGTCCAAATCTAGAGTCTGTTGTAACAGCACATCCCTTGTGAACACCCAGGTACACCATCTCTCTTATTCTCCCTGTTATGTTGTTGGCACAGGCAGTATGAACTCTTGCTTTCTGACCACCCCCCACTGGGCAGGAGCCAAACCCTGGATTCTGACCTCATCTGAAAGGTTGACCTAGGGTGCCTCAAATTACATCAATCCTTCTGCTGAAATGTCCCCAATGCCAAGTTAAGTCTGCCAGAGCCAAGCTTGCTAGGCAGAGCACTTGCACATTCCTTAGTGGGCAGGTGCTCCTTGCGTAAGCCCACCTTACTGTGCCCATCTAGCCTCGATCTTCCAAATACTCAGTACATGCTGTGGACCTCACAGTGGGTTTTGCACCCAGGTCAGCCCAGGTAACCTCTGCTCTCTGTGGCAGGACAGTTATTCCCCGGGTGAGGCTGCCACACTGTCCCAGACATCAGACACCTCCCTGTTCAAAATGCTCCTGCCTGGTCTCCCCCTTTTCCCCAAAGTATCCTCTAGTACAGTGGTCTGAGTGGGAACTTTACATAGGAAATGGAATATATCATCACCAGCAAAAAAACAAAACAAAAAACCCCGAATCATTTAAGCAGGAACATGCCACACATACTAGTTGCTTTGCTCTTGAGAGTATCCCTAAATTTAGTGTTTGGTTGCATATGTGTCTAAACTCTTGGAATTGAGAAAGACTGGGGGTGTATTTTTATATTGTTTTAATTTAAAAAACACAAGAACATATTGAGAGCCAGGTATTGTGCTCTGTGTTCAGAAAATAACTTAACATAAAGTCCTGAATAATTTAGTTGAATGTTATTTATTTGAATTCTCCCTTGAGGGAACCAGTGTATTTTTAGTGTTTCTCTACAGAATTTGGGGGTCTTTGCACTGAAGTCACATAATCATATATGAGTATGCTTCTAAATGTCTGCTCAACCTGATGGTGCATAGCCAGAGACCCATACATGGACTGTTTTGCAAGAAGAGTATAAAAAAAATCTAGTCACTAAAGGGCAGTGTAGTGTATGTGCATATGACTAAGGTAGAGAAACTCAGTGCAGGGTAGCAGAAAGATTTGGAGTCATAGGATGGAGTTCTAATTCTACCCCTAACTTACCAGTATTTTATTTCAGGGAAAAAAATTATAAATTGGGAAAAGAATGCTGTCCATCTGGAAGAGCTCTGTGTGTGTGTGTGTGTGTGTATAATTAAAGATAATGAGTCTGAATTGTCATACACACTACTGCTACATTTTAGTTGTTCTACAATGACTAAATTTTTAACTCAGTAAAACTAAAACAGCATTTCTGACTCCTTTTTTATGCCTTCCTATTTCTCTCCCAATTTTTCTTTTTCCTTCTTCTGCTTCTCTTTTCTTACCTCTCCTTCCTCCTAGAAAGCAATAGACTATGGGAAAGAAGCATGGGTCTTACATTTTCATAGACCAGGTGCTTAATCTCCCTTCTGAGCCTCTCATGCCAGAGTATAGATATAATTTTCAGTAATTTGCTACTAACTTTACAAACATATTCAAAAACAACTTTGGCTGGAGAGTAATTAAATATAAATTCAGGACTTCTGATAGATTTTTAAATCTCAGAAATGCATTTCATGTTCTAGGTTAAGACAAATCAACAAAAACACTGATTTAGCCAAATGAAAGTCAGGAGGAAGGAGACTTTGCAGAGGTGGAGAAAGAACACTGGCCAGGTCAGCAGTCCTGGGGGAGATGCTGGCAGGTCCCTAGGGCAGGTCCCTGGCTGGGAGGGTCCCAGGCTGACCATTTTTCTCAAGTTTCTGAAATACATAATAGTAAATTTTTGCTCTACCTATCTTATTCAGTTTTATTGTGAGAATAAAAGTTGACATATACAGTATTTCTAAATGGCCTTCAAAAACTACAAGGTCCTCTAATAATATAATTAATTATGAAAGTTGAGAAGGGTATAATTTAGAATATACTTTTCAGCATATTAAGAGAAACTAGTAATCTTCTTACGTTTAGTCCTGACACATAACTTTGAGACCTTCGTGTGATACTATTGTCTAATTTTTCACAGTTTCAGCAAGTCCTGCTCCTTTCAAACTTAATTTATCAGAGATTCTGAAAATATGTCGACTTTCAGATTTTTTTTAACAAAATGTATTTTATGTTTAAAAACATTGCCTCCTAAGGCTATTCAACTTCTATTTAAATATTTAACTTAAACATATATCTAGCTAATGACTGACTCAGTAAATTAGTAAAATTCAGTACTGGTAAAAAATGTGAGAATTATTTATACTAAAAGATTGAAACAGTAGTGGCAGGCCAACTTTAAGGAAATATAATTTTATATCCATATACATGCATACACATAAATATAAAACCCATAGAAATGATGAAAACATGTATAATTGTATAATTTGTAATCAAAACTAGAGAAGTGTTAAAAGGGTAAACGTTAGAGATGGCACTGAGACCTCCAAAGTTGAAAACCAATCAATAGCCAAGATAAGAAACCAGCATTGTTCTGAAGCTGTTGGGCAGATGGCTTGGAGACACCACATCATGGAATGTTTATTTCTGTTTGATGTTGGGGTGCTTATTAGAGAACCAGTGTTTTGAGGACATCATAGTAATACCTGTATTTTGAGACCTTTTTCCTTTGTATGGTTATAAGAGGAGGCCAATTTCAACACATCACTTGGTAAGAAATTGTCTGGTTTACAAAAGTTATTTCAGCAAGCATATTTTCCTTTAAGAGGGCCACACCAAGACACATCATAATTAAATTGCCAAAGGTTAAAGATAAAGAGATAATCATAAAAGCAGCAAGAGAAAAAAAAGAGAGTTACCTACAAAGGACTTCCCATAAGACTATCAGCAGATTTCTCAAAAGAAACCTTGCAGACAAGAAGGGGCTGAAAAGAAGTATTCAAAGTCATGAAAAGCAAGAACCTACATCCAAGATTACTATATCCAGCAAAGCTATCATTTAGAATGGAAGGGCAGATAAAGTGCTTCCCAGATAATGTCAAGTTAAAGGAGTTCTTCATCACCAAGACCTTATTAAATGAAATGTTAAAGGCACTTATCTAAGAAAAAGAAGATAACAACTACGAATAGTAAAATGAGAACAAACTCAAAACTATCAACAACTGAACCTTAAAAACAAAAAAAGACTAAGCAAACAACTAAAATGAGAACAGAATCACAGAAATGGAGATCACACATAGGGTTATCAGCAGGGATGGGGAAGGAGAGAAAAGTTACAGGGCATAAGAAGCATAACTGGTAGGGACAAAATGGACAGGAGGAGGTTAAGAATAGTATAGGAAATGGAAAAGCCAAAGAACTTATTTGTACAACCCATGGACATGAACTAAGCAGGGGTATGCTAGAGAGAATGGAAGTGCCAGGTGGATGGGATAAAGGGGAGAAAAAATGAGACAACTGTAATAGAATCAATAAAATATACTTAAAAACTAAACTGTGAAATCAGGACAGATATCCAACAATGTTTTCAAATGTGTCCTAACACCCCTGAACTCATAGCTGGACAGAATCCCCATGATGGTGTAAGCTCTGCTCGTGGCCATTGGGGAACCGTGGGAAACAGACCACTCAGTCAGCAAGGGCAGCTGATTTACCTTCCTTGGACCTTGACCTGTTTTCTCCTCACCTGGTGAGGAACCTGTAGGTCCAGAGTGTGTGGGTACTTGGAACCTACATCTGACTTCTCAACAGATGTTTCTAGGGTTAAGGTGAAGGACCAGTCTTCATTCCCCATTCTGTTGACAGTCAAAACTTTGATAAAATACAATTAAAAAAAAACCCTAGAAAGATAAAAATCATTTAAAAACATAAATTATAAATTTCTAATGTGTTATTCTTAGCTTCTAAAGACAAAATTATTCAGCCAAGTGGCTGCGATGTTTCTAAGCTCTTACTCTCAATTTTTATAGCTATCTCCTTGAATGTCAGTAAAAAATTGTATGCTGAAACTGAGTAGCACTGTTCTAAACCACAATGCCCATTCTCAAGACCCACACATTCTCTCTTAGAAGGTCCAAAGCCGCTCCAAGGGCCTGGAGCCTCTCATCCACATTCATTCTAGGGGTGAAGGAAGCCATCTGTGGCATTGTGTTTTTGTTTATTTCAAGTAGACAAATATATTTATTAGTTTCTTATTGTTTCTGGCTCTGGTGTCATTTGTGAAACTTGTAAAATGCTGCTTGATACATAAACAGTATCACAGTGGCCCATGGGTTGTCTGTGGTCACCCAAGTCATCAACACCTGGCAACATCAGTTACCAGAATGGCAAACATCAGAGTCACAGAGACAAACACAGTTCCTGTGCTGACATCTCCTGTTTGCAGGTTTCATTAATAGTCTGCGTGGAACTTACCCATGAGCCAGAACAAGACCTCTAATGCATTGAAGAAAGCTGATTAGCAGCTGTGAGAAAGAATATAGATTCAGCCTATCACTATACTTCAGAAGGGTGACATACAGGGAATCTAAAGATTAATAGGCATAAGGATTCCTTTTTGAGAGACTATGATTCTTTTACTTGAGGTATCTAGTTTTAGTCGTATTACAACAATATAAAAACTTTTGGAAAATGTACACTCTGTGCTACTTGGGAGTATTGCTTCATGTGATTTGGTGTAAAGGGAGAAATTACAAAAATCACTTAAAATCCTCTAAATAAACAAAGGACAGAGTCAGGCAATTTGTGTTCAATGCACTTGGAGCAGCGTGGCATATGTCCTTTAAAATGGATATTTATGACTGCACAGTGACACTGTACAAAGAAGAAACTGTCACTGCATGTAGATTGCTTGCATTTTCCACAAAACACAATGTAGTTATGGTAGTAAAATTTACAGTGAAATATGAGTTGTGTGCACTCTTTCCTTTGAAGGTGTTTGCAAAGCGTGTTTGCAATGATCCAAGTTCATGGAGTACAAGGCTTTGAAAAGACTAAGGTCTTATGAGAAGCTTTAGATAATTACATTAATAAAATGCTAGGAAATATTAAAAAACTGAGCAAACACAGAATTTCAATATAAAAGATTTAAAATGAGCAGTTATGCTTGTCTTACAGAATTATGTCAGCCACCCTACAGCCTCTATTTTTATAAGAACTAAAAACAAATCCATTAAAGAAGTAAATTTTGGCACAGTAAAGTCTTATTTGGAAATAGCACATCCATGACATTTCTGCTGTGTATTGTTTATTTCAAGAAATCTTTGAACCTAAATGTTTTGGCAGAAAACTCATGTGATATTTTCCTGACATTTAATTATGAAAATCATAACAGAATGTCATGATTAAGCCACTGACTCTGAGTTGGTAACTTATTGAGTCCTTGTGCTACCATTATTCCCATTTAAGATGACAAAATATAGACACAGAGGGGTTAAGTAAGTTATCTGAGGTCACTAATGGAGTAGACAGCAGTTCAATGTAGAAAAATTGATAATTGGTCCCAATAAATAAACTATATAATTACATCTTATAAGCCTGGGAAAATAATTTAAAAATAGAAGTATAACTGAGCTACTGACTAGTGCAATCCAAAAAAACATTATATATGTGTCTTCCTAGCTTGTCAGTTGTTACTTTTGAATCACTGAAATGACATTTATATTTTTTGAGGAACACTTATTATTTATTGACTGTTAATTGTATACAAATATGTAAATTGTCCAGTAGGAAAAAAAGTTACCATAATCAACATTTTTGATATATTTTTTAATGTTTGAATACAGTTGTCTCTATTTTCTCACCACCATGTTCCCCACCCACCAACTCCCACTTCCCACCCTCAATCCTATCCCCCTTTGGCTTTGTCCATGGTTCCTTTATACATGTTCATTTACCACCCTTTCCACTCCTTCCCATGTTATTTCCCTCCCCCAATCCCTCTGGTTACTTTCAGTTCTTAATTTCAGTGCCTCTGACTATAGTTTGCTTGCTTGCTTGTTAGTTAATAAGGTTTCACTTACAGGTGAGACTATATGGTATTTGTATTTCACTGCCTGGCTTACTTCACTTACTATGATGCTCTCCAGTTCCATCCGTGCTGTCATAAAGGATAGGAGCTCCTTCTTTTGGCTGTGTAGTATACCAGTATGTAAATGTACCACAGTTTTTGATCCACTCATTTACTGATAGGCACCTAGGCTGCTTCCAGCACTAGGCTATTGTGAATTCTGCTGCTATGAACATAGGGATGCATAGGTTCTTTTGAATTAGTGTTTCAGGATTCTTAGGGTATAATCCCAGCAGAAGAATGCTAGATAAAAGGCAGTTCCATTTTTAGTTTTTTAAGGAAATTCCATACTGTTTTCCACACTCACTGAACAAGACCACATTCCTACCAACAATGTACCAGCGTTCCTTTTTCTCCACAAACTAGCCGGCACTTATTGTTTATTGATTTGTTTTTGATGGCCATTCTGACTGGTGTGAAGTGGCATCTCATTGTGATTTTAATTTACATCTCTCTAGTGGCTAGTGACAATGAGCATCCTTTCATATATCACTGGATCCTCTGTATGTGCTCCTTGGAGAAGTATCTGTTCAGGTCCTTAGCGCATTTTTTATTTTTTAACTTTTTTTATTGAGTTGTTCAAGTACAGTTGTCTCCATTTTCCTTCCACCACTCCCCCCCACCACAGCAATCCCCATTTCCCACCCTTGATCCTACATACCTTTGGTTTTGTCCATATGTCCTTTATACATGCTCCTTGAAAAGCTTTCCCCCCACCCATTATCCCCTCCAATCTCCCCTCTGGTTACTGTTAGTTTGTTCTTAATTTCAGTCTTGCGGGTTATATTTTGCTTGCTTGTCTATTTTGTTGATTACGTTCCACTTGTAGGTGAGATCATATGGTGTTTGTCTTTCACGACCTGTCTTATTTCACTCAGCATAATGCTCTCCAGATTCACCCATGCTGTTGCAAAGGGGAGGAGCTCCTTCTTTCTTTCTGCTGCATACTATTCCATTGAGTAAATGTACCATGGTTTTTTGATCAACTTATTTACTGATGGGTACGTAGGTTGTTTCCAGCACTTGGGCATTGTAAATTCTGCTGAAATGAACATTGGAGTGCATAGGTTCTTTTGGATTGGTGTGTCAGGTTTCTTGGGGTGTAATCACAGCAGTGGAATTACCAGTTAAAAGGCAGTTCAATTTTTAGGTTTCTGAGGAAATTCCATACTGTTTTCCACAGTGGCTGCATCAGTCTGCATTCCTACCAACAGTGCACTAGGATTCCCTTTTCTCCACATCCTCTCCAGCACTTGTTGTTTGTTGATTTGTTTACAGTGGCCATTCTGACTGGTGTGAAGTGTTATCTCATTTTGGTTTCAATTTGTGTCTCTTTGGTGGCTAGTGATGCTGAACATCTTTTCATACATCTCTGGGCCCTCTGTATATCCTTTGTTGAGAAGTGTTTGTTCAAGTCCTTTGCACATTCTTTAATTGGGCTGTTTGTCTTCCTGGAGTGGAGTCATGTGAGTTCTTTTATATTTTGGAGATCATTGGCAAATATGTTTTCCCATATGGTTAGTTCTCTTTTCATTTTAGTGCTGTTTTCTTTAGCCATACAGAAGCTTTTTATTTTGATGAGACCTCATTTGTTTATTCTTTCTTTTATGTCCCTTACACTAAGGGACATATTGGTGAAAATACTGCTGCATGGAATATCTCAGATTTCTTGCCTATATTCTCCTGTAGGACTTTCATGATGTCACAACATATACAAGTCTTTTATTCACCTTGAATTTATTTTTGTGTGTGGTGTAAGTTGGTAATTGAGCTTTATTTTTTTTTGCATGTAGTTGACAGGCTCTCTCAAACTCACTTGTTTAAGAGGCTATATTTACTCCATTTTATGCTTCTGCCCCCTATGTTGAAATTTAATTGACCATAGAGACTTGGGTTTATTTCTGGGCTCTCTAATCTGTTCCATTGGTCTTTGTGTCTGTTCATATGTCAGTACCAGGCTGTTTTGGTTACAATGGCCTTGTAATACAGTTTGATATCAGGTCTTGTGATCCCTCCTACTTTGTTCTTCTTTCTCAAAATTGCTGTGGCTATTCGGGGTTGTTTATGGTTCCATATATATTTTTCAAATGTTTTTTCTATACCTGTGAAATATGTCATTGGTGTTTTCATAGAGATTGACTCAGTGTCCATTTCATCTAGGCTTTCAAATTTCTTGGCATATAGTACTTTGCAGGAATTTTCTTACAATCCTTTGTATTTCTGTGATATCAGATGTAATCTCTCCTCTTTCATTTCTGATTTTTTTTATTTGTGTCCTCTCTCTTTTGTCCTTCATTAGTCTGTTTAAAGGCTGGTTCATTTTGTTTTTCTTTTCAAAGAACCAGCTCCTGGATTTAATGATCCTTAGAATTGTGCTTTTAGTCTGTAAGTCATTTAATTCTGCTCTGATCTTGGTTATTTCCGTCCTTCTACTTGCTCTGCGCTTTCTTTGTTATTGTTCCTCCACTTCTTGTAAATGTAGGGTTAGGTAGTTTGTTTGAAATATTTCTACCTTTTTTTGATAGTCCTGTATCACTATGAACTTCGCTCTCAGGGCTGCCTTCACTGTGTCTCATAAGTTTTGGACTGTTGTGAATTCATTTTCATTGGTCGCCAGAAACTTTTTGATTTCTTCCTTGATCTCATTATTAACCCATTCATTCTTCAATAGCATGCTATTCAATCTCTATGAGTTTGAGTGTTTTTCAGTTTTTTCCTCTAGGTTGGTTTCTAGTGTCATGCCCTTTGGTCTGAAGAGATGCTTGATAGGATTTCAATTTTCCTGAATTTCTGAGGCTTGCTTTGTGTCCTATCATGTGGACTATTTTTGAAAATGTTCCATATGCATTTCAAAAGAATGTGTATTTTGCTTCTTTGGGGTGAAAGCTTCTATATGGGTCAGTTAAGTCCATTTGCTCTAGGGCATTGTTCAGGCTTAATATCCTTGTTGATATTTCGTTTGGAAGGCCTATCCATTTTTGACAGTGGGGTATTAAAATCCCCTAGTATAAGTGTGTTGCTTTCTATAATTTTCCTTATGTCCTCCAAGATTTTCCTTATATATTTGGGTGCTCCTATGTTGGGTGTGTATATGTTTACAATATTTATGTCTTCTTGATGGATTCTTCCCTTGAGTATTATGAAGTGACCTTCTGAGTCTCTTTGTATGGCCTTTTGTTTTGAAGTCTATTTTGTCAGATATAAGTATTGCTACTGCAGCTTTTTTTCCCTGTCTGTTTGCTTGGAATATTTTTTCCAACCCTTCACTTTCATGAAACTACATTTAATGGCTAGAGACTCTTCCTAAAGCAATGATTCCTTAACTGTATTATGTAACAGAATTACAGATGAAAGTACTACTAAAATTAGATTTACAGGGCTGCACCGCTAAATATCTGAGTGGCTTTTCCAAGGTTGGGAACAGTTTCCTGCACTCAGGTGTGTTTGGCGCAAGCTCGTCTGGGCAGGTTTTGTTTCCAGGGGCCTGCTATCAGAGAAAACTCATGTCCTATTGAAAAACACTGGGAAATTGCTTACAATCTCTCTTCAAATGAAAGAGGGATCCACCATAATAAAAACGCAAGAAGAAACTCATGTTTACATATGACTAGCACTAGACAAACATTATTTATTAAAACAAAGCAGTGACGTATTTGATAGCCATTTGGCAAAGCAAGTTTTCAGCCCTTAAACATCTTAGTAATATTTGCAAAAATAGCAAAGAGTAGTAGTGAGTTCATGATGTAAGAGTAATGGTTATGCTAAGCTCAAGTTCATGTGCCTGCTGTGCCAAATTCCCTGCTTGGGACTCCCTTTCAAGTCAAAGATGAACAGTTTATGAGCTCTTGTCCCCTAATTAGTCATTAAGCCTCAGTGCTCTTGTCTACAAAAGCGGCCCATTAATAGTACCTACCACATAGACTCAATATTAGCATTATTGTTTGTTAAAATTACTTTTCAAAGGTAATAAAGTTGAAGCACTATCTCTATGTCCAGCTCAGAGTGAGGACTCAGTTTTTCTTAGCTATTGCTGTTGTTATTAATATTAGTATTATTCTCAGTGTAGGTTTTAATATTGGTGTCAGAATTAATCTTACAGGGACAGAGAAAAAGTGATTCTCTCTACTTTCAAATTTGATGCTAAAATTAAGAACAAAATCACAAAGGCCACCACTCAGTATGGGTCTTTCCTTGCTTGAGGTTGCTTTACAGAATCTGAAGATGCAAATTTGGAGGGATGTTCTTTGGTTTCTGCCTAACCAAGCTTGCCAGGTAGAGTCTGGTCTGGGCTCTTTGACCTTCCTCCAGGAGAAGTTGATGAAATTACCTGAGGAATAGTTTATACCTTATTAGATGTTTGAGTCTGGAAGGGACCTTAAGTATCATTTAGTTTCTGCTAATGCTGAAAAATCCATGTATGCCCACAAGTGAAAGAGCTGAGACCATGGTCATATGTTTCTTCCCTCTTTCCTTCTTCCCTTTTCTTCTTTTGAAACATTTACATATTTTATTTATTTTTAATTGTGTTGGGGTGACACTGGTTAATAAGATTAAATAGATTTCAAATGTACTATTTTGTGATACATGATCTGTATGTTGCATTGCGGTGCCCACCACCCAAAGTCAAATCATCTTCTGTCACCATATATTTGAACCCCTTTACCTTTTGCTACCCCTACCACCTTCCTTTTGATAGCCACCATCTGTTCTCTGTGTCCATGAATTTTTGTTTGTTTTTCTTGTTTGTTCATTCATTGCTTTCAGTTTTATATCCCACAAGTTAGTGAAATCATATGACTCTTAGTTTTTTCTGACTTACTTATTTCTTTAGCATGATATTTTCAAGGTCCATACACATTGTCACAAATAGTAATATTTCATCTTTTCTTATGGCTGAGTAGTATCCCACTGAATGTATGTACAACATCTACTTCATCCAGTTCTCCATTGAAGGACACTTTGGTCGCTTCCATTTCTTGGCCACCACAAATAATACTACAATGAATGTAAGGGTACATATGTATAACTTTAATAATAAATGTTTTAAAATTTTTCAGGTAGGTTCAGACCTGAAAAGGCACTTCTCCAGGAAGGCATACAAATTGCCAACAGATATATGAAAAGATGTTCAACTTCACTAGCTATTAGGAAAATGTAAATCAAAACTACAATGAGATACCACCTCAACCCTATTAGAACGGCTATTATCAACACAACAGGTAATGAATGACATGTGTTGGAGAGGTTACAGAGGTTGGAGAGGTAACCCTCATTCACTGTTGGTGGGAATATAGACTGGTGCAGCCATTATGGAAATTAGCATGGCAGGTTCTCAAAAAATTAATAATAGAAAAACGTGTCTGTTGAAGTTCTTTAACCATTTTTTAATTGGGTTGTTTGTCTTCCTGGAGTGGAGTCATGTGAGTTCTTTATATATTTTGGAGATCAGGCCCTTGTCTGAGGTATCATTGGCAAATATGTTTTCCCATACTGTTGATTCTCTTTTTATTTTAATGCTGTTTTCTTTAGCCATGCAGAAGCTTTTCATTTTGATGAGGTCCCATTTGTTATACAGAGGGCCCAGAGACATATGAAAAGATGCTCAGCAACACTAGCCATCAGAGAGATGCAAATTAATACCACAAATGAGGTACCATCTCACACCTGTCAGAGTGGTCAATATGGAAAAATCAACAAACAAACTTTGGAGGATGTGGAAAAAAGGGAACCCTGGTACATTGTTGGTGGGAATGCAGACTGGTGTGGCCACTGTGGAAAACAGTATGGAATTTCCTCAGAAAACTAAAAATGGAACTGCCCTTTGACCCAGCAATTCCGCTGCTGGGATTATACCATAAGAACCCTGAAACACCAATCCAAAAGAACGTATGCACCCCAATGTTCATAGCAGCACAATTTACAATAGCCAAGTACTGGAAGCAACCTAAGTGCCCACCAGCAAATGAGTGCATCAAAAAACAAAGGTACATTTACAAAATGGAACTCTATGCAGCAGAGAGAAAGAAGGAGCTTATACCCTTTGCAACAGCATGGATGGAACTGGAGAGTATTATGCTAAGTGAAATAAGCTAGGTGGTGAGGGACAAATACCATATGATCTCGCCTTTAACTGGAACATAATCAACAGAAGAAAAAAGCAAACAAAATATAACCAGAGACATTGAAGTTAAGAACAATCTAACAATAGCCAGGGGGGAGTGGGGTCGGGACAGTGGGAAGAGAGGATTACAGGAACTACTATAAAGGACACATGGACAAAATCAAGGGGGAGGGTGGAGGTGGGGGAGGGAGGTGGTTTTGGCTGGGGTGGGGTAGAGGGAGAGGGAGAAAATGCAGACAACTGTAATTGAATAACAATAAAAATAAAAAAATAAAGTGGCAACAGCTATACTAAAAAAATAAAAAATAAATTAATAATAGGGACATTGACTTATTTTAGCTCCAAGGAGGGTATGGTGTGGATGTCACATGTGGTATTTCCCAGCCTCAATAAAAGCACATCTCCTTGATACCTGCCCTTAAGCATTGACAGCAAAAACATCAGCCCTGGCTGGGTGGCTCAGTTGGTTGGACTGTCAACCCGTAAACTAAAAGGTTGTGGGTTCGATTTTGGTTGGGGTGTGTATGGGAGGCAACCAATCAATGTTTCCTTCTCACATCAATGTTTCTCTCTCTCCCTTCCTCTCTCTCTAAAATCAATAAACATATCTTCAGGGGAGGATTTAAAAGAATTCTTATAAAATCGGTTGTGGAAGCAGAAGATTATATTTTCTTGTTTGCTGTTACATTTCCAGTTTTTTTTTCACAGTCCTTGATATATAATAGGTGTCTCAGAAATATTTCACAAGTAAACATACGCACATTTCCTTTGAAGTAGAACCATCTCATAAAGTTCCACATTAATATACTTTGTAAAATTTTATGTATATTTTTCTAAAATGTATAATTACTATTTTACTCTATCCCTTTACAAAACTTAGTTAATTTTGCCTAAGTTAGCTCGCCTCAAGGAACTGTTATGGATTATTTCTCTCTTATTATTTCTTATGGCCCAACTCCATCAACGTTAAGGAACCCTCTTTCCCGCTATCATGTTAAAAACACTTCAAAGAAAAATAAAAAGAGAAAAAAGTAAGGCAAAGCCAAACAGTGTCATAGTGTGGGACTTTGCACATGATAAGCAGTCAATGTTGGCATGGATTTGTATACTACCTTATTCCAGAAAAGAATGACAGCTGCCTAAACTCTCAACAAAAGTGTTATAGAGTTAAGTCAAGTTTGATTCATCAGCTTAAACAGTCTACTACAGTTCTGAGTCAATATATTCTAGTTAAAACATGACTATATCGTGAATCTAGAACTTTCATAACATAGAGGAGCTTTGTAAAAAGAATTTCATTGCTAAAACTTTTGTCTAATGACATCAACCTTTGACGTACTGATTTGGACTGCAGCTGGAAATGACCCCAAGAATGCAAAGACAGGGTGGGTCTCGATTCCAGTCCTCCACCAAGAAGTGACTATTAACAATACTCATACATGCAGTGTCAGCCCTAGGTGGACTCCTGAATTCTTGCACTGCTGATTTGGCCAATGTTCTCCAGTCCTTCCTCTGTGAAATTTATTTACTGTGAACCCTTGCAAAGGCTGCTCTAGTCAGAGTACATGACATTTATGAGATTATAGCTACATAATTGTTATTAATAATATGAATAATTTCATTTAAATGTTTGAGTGAAAACCACAGAAGCATGGCATTAATCAGGAGAGGCCACAGCAAGTTGATATTCTTTTGTTGTTGTTGTTGTTGTTGTTGTTGAAGAAAGGTTGTCTCCATTTTCTTCCCACCACTCCCCACCCACCACAGTCATCCCCATTTCCCACCCTTGATCCTACCCCCTTTGGCTTTGTTTATGTATCCTTTTTACATGTTCCTTTACAACCTTGACCATTATTCCCTCCCACCTACCATCTGATTACAGTCAGTTTGTTCTTAATTTCAACATCCCTGGTTATATTTTGCTTGCTTGTTTGTTTTGTTGATTATGTTCCAGTTAAAGGTGAGATCATATGGTGTTTGTCTTTCACCACCTGACTTATTTCACTTAGCATATTGCTCTCCAGATCCATCCAAGCTGTCAAAAAGGGTAGGGGCTCCTTCTTTCTTTCTGTCGCAGGAAGAAACAAGTTGATATTCTTAAATTAGTAATAGAATTACTCGCTTGTGTGGGGAGGCAATTGAAGGTAGACAGAGCAGTGAACAAACTTGGAGCTGTTTGGTGCAGGAGGGGGAGAAAAGGTGTGTTTGAAACCAGAAAGCAGTGAGGATCAGCTGAGGTGGACAGAGGACCCAAACTGGGGAGAATCAGTGGGGAAGAATATAGAGGTGTTTCTTCATGGGTGATGTCAAATAAGCCCCAGTGTTTTGTGTGTGTATGTTCACAATTCCGTCCCAGACACAGTTATTATTTGTTGGGTCTGACTATGTTCCAGACATTGAAACATTTTAGAACCTAATTAGGGCCATTGATTTCTCAGCAGGTTTTTACACAGTGTGCTGGCATTTCTTGGAAAAATGTGGAGAAAAATGTCTTTGAGGTTAATGTGTCCAAGGTGTCAGGTCACATGCTTAACAGTGTCTCATGTGTATTACTGTCATTAGTCTAGACAAATCCCTTTAAAGGCCATAAGCTGAACCCTGTCTGACAGCCTCACTGTTCCACAGGACATGTCAGAGCCCCAGTGTGGTGTGCGGACTCTTCCAACATCACATCCCCAGGGTCACAGACAGTCCATGAAAGAAATAATGGAATTAAAAGCAGCAAAAATACTCTCAGTTTGCATAGACATACCCTTGTTTCAAATTGTAAGATTTGAGGTATTTATCTCAGGTTGTTAACTGTATTTTTTAAAAAAACTATTAATTGATTTATCATTATAAGATCTAAAGTCTTTTGTAAAAATAAGAATTAAACTCTATACCTTCTGAGACCTTAACTTACAAGTTAAGTGGATATCTCTTTTTTTTATATAGCAGTGCAAAGAATTGGACACATCACGTATGCTTAAAAATTTAAGAAGCTAATAGCTAACTCAGAGTCGGTTATGATTATAAAATGCACAGTTCTTACAAACATAGGATAAAAATTATGGATCTCACTGAAATTTAGATGCAGCCCCAAATAGAGAACTTTTGTTAGTTTTACTCCATCATCAAATATCCAGTTCAGTTCCATTACTTGGCTAAGCTGTGCAATTCAATTTGTTCTTCTATTTCATTGTTTAAAAAACCTTTAGTGGGAACAGAACTAATGAGTCAAATTACTAGGAAGTTTAGTAGTAAGGATAAATGTGTTCGTGACATTGATGACTCCCAAAATTAGTATTTTCACAAATATTTCACCCCTGAGGTCTTCTGTAGCCCAGAGGTAAGTCACCAGCAATGAGCAAAAGTCAGTTTATATTCTCTTAATATTGAGATTATTATCGACTTTGGTTGCAGTTCTTTTGGAGAAGTGTATGAGAAGAAATTCTCAACTGGCTTTAAAGAGAGGGTGTAAAGTGGTAACACAGAATTATGAAGCAACGCAGAATTACAAACGATCTTTGAAAGACTTTTGTCGTTCACTCTGTTAGATCGCACAGGAGGGCAGAAACTAAGTTGCTGATGAGCTATTGACATGCAGTGCATGGAGGAACTCCAGGATGGGCCACCAGGCAGCTGCATTGTGTTAATTCTAACTCACTTTATTACCCTCTGAAGGATTTGTCAGTAAAATTCTGAAACATAGAAAATTGGCTCACTTGCTTTACTGCTGTTGTATTACTTTCCGACCACACGAGGGCTCACTTGTTCCACCTTCCCAGGTCCTGAGTTTCAAGAAAATCTGTCCCAGTAGACCAGCTGTAAATAATATTTAATCTATCTGAATATTTGTCTGAAAAAATTAGGTTCCATTTGACAAAGATAATGAAAATTAATTCAGTAAATATTCACAAACAGCAGCAGATTATTCCCGATGAAATTTGAGATTGCTGAAAAATATTAATTAATTTAGGGGCATTGTTTTTCATAATTCTGAAAAGAGACACTGAGAAAGCACAAATATATAACTGCTAGAGAACAGAATGTTGTTTCTAGTGATTGATTTAATACAAACTTTGTTTAAATCAAGTTTTGAATTTATTTAAAATAATTGAGTAATTGTACACAAATATATCAAGTGACATTTACTGATGTCTGTTTCTGCAGTTTTAATGTATTTACCAGAGAATATGAGACTTTGCATTTAATGAGTAATGGGTTAGATAAGTAATAATATTGACATCTGTTCAGTGGAGCACCTTATGTTTTGCAGTATCCCAAGCTTTATTTCATGTGAGACCGAGGATCCATCAAATCCTTACTCTGGGGAAAATTCAAAGTCTTAACATATTCAGGACAAAGTGAAAATTGGTAGCATTACCTCCCTTCAGCTTGTATGTTTATACCATCCTGAGAAAACCCTTGTTCTTTATTTGTAAACTAAATATGTTAGAATGCTTTTAAATTATTGCTGCAATAGGTCATGATTCTTGTCTTTTCTGGACTGGATTGAATAACTTAACAAGGGCTTCTAAAATATGAAAATTCAGCATTCCAATCCCCAGTTCAAATAATCTTATTTGCTCTGACTAAACAGGCAGTCCCTTTGGGAAGATGCCGTCTCTAGACCACAAGACTTCCCAGTTGTCTGTTCAGACTCTGGGTCCTGGTATTTCTCTGCAAGGTAAAATCTCTGTGTCATGCATTATTTAGAGGAAGCCTTACTGGTTATACCTGCATTCCTGATGTCACTCTCACCTAAGGTCTATCTCACCGCTGTCCAGTTAGAAGTCTTTCTGAATTCACCAACAGTACCCAGATTGACAGAGTAATGGGCAATTTTTAGTTTTTATCTCAGAGTCTCCCGTCAATGTGCATATGATTACTTTCTTCCTGTGACACAGTGTTTTCAGTTTTTTTGTGACATCAGGTCAGTCTTTCTGTTTCCTTCACTTTTGACTCAACATTATAATGATAAGATATTGAAAGAAATGACCTCATTCAAGGACCCGCTGAACTCCATTAAGTGGAAAAGATGAATGATACAATTTCCTTTTTATGTCCATGTTTTTCTGCAATAAAGCTCAACTTCACATTAGGAAGTATAAGAATTGGTGTTGGAGGGACAGTGTTTTCTTGCTCCAGTTTCTTTACTAAACTGGAAAGCAAGGGGTCATGACTGTGATCTCAGTGTGCAAAGGGGAACAGAAATGCAAACATTAACAGGGAACAATAAATATTTAATAAACTTATCTGCATTTGCAAGGAATTAAATCCTACAATGCAGAAAGAAAAATTTGTACATTAGATTACATTTTTCAATAAACAAGGAGCTTCAGATAGTATTAGAAGATTGAAACAAGTAAATGTTTGTATTATCAAGAGCTAAAAATGAAAAATGACTGTTTTAATTACTGTAGCTTCATTATATACTTTGAAAATTAAGAAGTGTGATGCCTTCAGCTTGATTCTTCTTTCTCCAGACTGTTTTGGCACTTTGGGGTCCTTTGAGGTTCCAAATGAATTTTAGAATTGTATTTTCTATTTCTGTAAAAAATCCCATAAAAATTTTAATAGACATTGCATTTAATCTGAGGATTATTTGGGGTGATATGAGTATTTTAACAATATTAAGTCTTCTATTGCATGAACATGGGATGTCTTTCCATTTGTCTGTGTCTTTCATTCACAAACGCTTTGTAGTTTCCAGTGTATAAATCCTTCACGCTTTCACAAGTTTACTCCTATGTATTTTAACCTTTTGAAACATTATAAATGAAATTATTTTCTTAGTTGCCTTTAGGGTTTTGAACTGGCTGCAAGACAGATATATGGACCAATGGTTCATAACAGAGAACCCAAAACTGAATTCACACATATATAGTCAACTCATCTTCAACAAGGGTGCAAAAGAACACACAATTGGGAAAGAATAGTCAGTCTCTTTAACAAATAGGAAAACTGGATACCCACCTGCAAAAGCATTAATTTGGACCCTTATCTTATACCTTACAGAAAAATGAACTCTAAATAAATCAAAGACTTAAAGTTAAGACCTAAAACTATAAAGCACCTCAAAGAAACAAAGAGAAGCTTGTTGACATTGGTCTTGGCAATTACTTCCTGGGTATGACACCAAAAGCAAGGTAACAACCTCAAGCATAGACAAGTGGGACTCCATCAAACTAGAAAGCTTCTTCACGGGAAAGGAAATAATCAACAAAGTAAAAAGTCAATCTGCAAATTTAGGGAAAATGTTTCCAAATTATATATCTGACAAAGGTTATTATTGGAAATATATTTTTACAAAACATCAATAGAAAAAATAAATAACCCAATTAAAAAATAAGCAACAGGACCCAAGATGGCAGAGAAGTAAGTGGGAACTACACTAACTTCATCCCAGGACCAAACTGGTATTACAACTACATTAAAGAAAAATCATCCTGACTGACTAATAGAACAGTAGCTGGAGAAAAGCCTTATCACCAAGTACATACAGAAGAAACCACTCCACCACAACAAGAATGGTAGGGAGTAGAGAGGCATGACAGTGCTGGCTGAGTCCCCAAGAGCAGCTGCTAAAGTGCTAGAGGGATATTTCAGGGGCCAGGAGGCTCCCGCTGAGAAGTGTGGGGTCTAAACCCCAAACTGAGCTTCCCAGTCTAGAGCACCAGACCTGGAAAAGAACTTAAATAACACTTGGCTATAAAAGGCACCAGAGTTTCTGCCCATCAGGGAGACACAGCTAGAAATGCAGAGAACCTCTTAAAGGACCAATGAACAATATTTTGTTTGCAGGCACTTACCCTGGGCTCTGGCAGAGGGAGGGCAGAGTAGACTAGAGACACATGAGGAGAGTCTGGGATTAGTGGCTCTGGGGAGAGAACTGAAGGGTCAGTCACCAGGAACCCTGTGCTGAGTCATTTCCGCAAACTGCAAAGGTTATCTTTCTTGGGCAGAGCACCCCCTTCCAAGTGGCATCAGCCTGAGGAAAAGCATTAGCCCCACCACATGAATCCCTTTTTCCCACCTGGTGGAGCTGCCCAGGCTGTTAAGTACAGTTGGAGACTATTCAGAGATTCAGCCTAACAACAAAGGCAGATCTCTAGGAGCTCTGAGACTTTAGTTGACTATCTCCACAGCCTGGTGCTGATAAAGGCCAGCATTGGTACACAGCCTTGTTCATTCCACACACACATACACCACAGAAAGAGTAACAAGCTGTGGATCATTGATAGCTCCAAACAGGTTGCCCAGGGCCAGTTACAGGCAGTGTCTGCCATAGGTCAGCAGCAAAGTCTTTGCAGATAAACAGAATACACAGAAACAAATACAAAGTACCAACCAAAATATGAACACATAGAAACAGAACCCAAATGAAAGAACAAAAGAATTCTCCAAAGAGCAACTAAATGAAATGGAGGCAAGCAATCTGTCAGATATAGAGATTAGAATAATGATTATAAGGATACTCAACAACATGAAAAAAAAAGACATATAAACCACAAAAAAGAATGAGTCAGAAACAAAGAATGCAATATCAGAAATAAATACACTGGAAGGAATAAACAGTAGGTTAGATGAAACAGAGGATAGAATCAGCAATTTGGAAGACAAGGTAGAATAAAACACCCAAGGAGAGCAGTAAAGAGAAAAAAGAATTTAAAAAACGAGGAGAGCCTAAAAACATTTTGGACAACATGAAATGTAAAAACATCATGGTAATACCAAAAGGAGAAGAGAGCAAAGGATAGCGAAAATATTTGAGAAATAATGTCCAAAAACTTCCTTAATTTTGTGAAGGAACCAGTTACACAAGTCCAGGAAGCTCAGAAAGTCCCAAACAAGTTGGATCCAAAAAGGCATACACTGAGATCCATCATAATTAAAATGGCAAAGCTTAAAGACAAGGAGAGAATCCTAAAAGCTGCAAGAGAATAGTAATTAGTTACCTACAAGGGAGCTCCAATTAGACTATCGTCTCATTTCTCCACAAAAACATTACAGGCCAGGAGTGGTGTGAAATATTCAAAGTGATGAAAAGCAAGGACTTACAACAAAGGCTACTTTACCCAGTGAGTCTATCATTTATAATTGAAGGATAAATAAAGAGCTTCCCAAACAAGTAAAAGCTAAAGGAGTTTGTTAACACCAAACCAGTGCTGCCACGAATGTTAAAGGGTTTGCTTTAAGAAGATGAAGAAGAAAAAGAAAAAAACAGAGGAAAATAGTTAAAAAATAAAATGGCAATAAATGCACATCCATCAATAATCACCTTAAATGTAAATGGCTTAAATGTGCTGACTAAAAACATAGGGTAACTAACTGGATAAGAAACCAAGACCTGTATATGTGTTGCCTCCAAGAGACTCACATCAATTGGAAAGATACACACAGACTGAAAGTAAAGTGATGGGAAAAATATTTCATGCACATAGAATGGGAAAAAAGCTGGGGTAGCAATACCTATGTCTGCCAAAATAGACTTTAAAACCAAGACTTTAGTAAGATAGAAGGAAGGACAATACATAATGATAATGGGAACAATCAACTAAGAGGATATAACATTTGTAAACATTTAAGCATCCAACACAGCAGCACCTATACATGTGAAGTAAATTTTGATGGACATAAAAGGAGAGATGGACAGAAATACAATCACAATTGGGGATTTTAACACCCCATTGATTTGAATGGATAGGTCATTCAGACAACATCAAACAAGGAGACAGAACCTTAAACAACACACTAGGTCAAATGGATTTCATTGATATCTTCAAAACATTTCATCCCAAAGCAGCAGAATATACATACTTTTCCAATGCATATGGAATGTTTTCTAGGATAGACCACATATTAGGACACAAAACAAGTCTCAATAAATTTAAGAAGATTGAAATCATATCAAGAATCCTTTCTGACCACACTGCTGATGCAGATCTTGTCCCGCAAGATCTGCTGTTGAGGTTTCAGTATTCAAACACACATACACATGGACTATAGAAATCCAGTGGGGGGAAAGGGGCTACATGGCCACTCTCCAGTTAGAGAGAGACCCCTTCACCCCTGCCTGGACAGGCTTTATTGTTTTTCTAGGCCTCCTACATCAAAGATGGTCCTCATTTATTATTCATAGGTTTGTTTGGGGTGGTTATCTTTGCAGACACAGAAGAGGATGTCACTGAGTACATCAAAAGGGGATATTTGCAATGTAAAAGAAGAAATGGTGAAAAGGCTTTGTCCCATACCTGGAGGGTCTAGCCCAGATTCTGGGAAGATAAAGATACTCAGTAAACATTTGCTTCCTCAATTCAGGGTGAGGGAGTTTTTTAGCAAGAGCAAGTCTCATAGCAGTCTAAGTACAATGCAGGCCTGATTTCCCACTGGAGAGCTTATCCATGGACGTGGGTCCTGCCCGCCTACTTCGCTCCCCAAGTGGGCGCTGAGCCACATTTCCCACGCTTGGAACGGTTCCCCACACACTGCTATGAAACTAGAAATCAACCACAAGAACACTGAAAAAGACACAAGGACATGGAAGCTAAATAACATTATTAAATAATGAATGGGTTAACAATGAGATCAAGGAAGAAATCAACAGATACCTGGAAACAAGTGAAAATGAGAACATGACAACCCAAAATCAGTGGGACAAAGGGAAAGAAATCAATTTTATGATGAATACATAGATAGCATTAGAGGAAGTGGGTTTGGCTGGGGTTGGGGGGAACGATGAGGGGCAAAATGCATACAACTGTAATTGAACAACAATAAATTAATTTAAAAAAAAGAAACATGAAAAAGTTCAAATAAACAAACTAACATTATACTTAAATAAACTTGAAAAAAACAACAAACAAAGCTCAAAGTGAGTAGAAGGAAATAATAAAGAGCAGAAATAAGTAAGAGCCTAAAAAAATGGTACAAAAGATCAATGAAGAGATTGTTCTTTGAAAAGATAAAGAAGACTGAAAAGCTTTTAATGGAATCAGCTAGAAAAAAAGAGAAAGGACCCAAACAATTAAAATCAGATATGAAAAAGGAGAAATAACAACTGACACCAAAGAAATACAAAGGACTGCAAGAAAATATTATTAATAACTATATGCCAATAAACTGGACAATTTGGATGAAATGGATAAATTCCTAAAAACCTACAATATTACAAAATTAAATCAGGAAGAATAGGAAAATCTGAATAGACAGACTACACCTAGTGAAATTGAAGCAGTAAAAAAAAAAAAAAAAAAAAAAAACCCTTCCAATAAACAAAAGCTCTGGGCCTGATGACTTCACAAGTTAATTTTACCAAACATTTTGAGAATAACTAACACTTCTCCTTCTCAAACTATTTCAAAAAATTCCAAAAATAAAGAGGGAAGACTCCAAAGCTCATTTTACTAGGCCAGCATTATCCTAAATTCAAAACTAGACACAAACACCACAAAAAAAGAAAATTATAGGCCAGTGTCCCTGATGAATATATATGTTAACATCCTCAACAAAATATTAGCAAACCAAAGACAGCTATACAGCAAAAAGATAATACACCATGATCAAGTGAAATTTATTCCTGGAATGTAAGGTTGGTACAACATTCACAAATCAATAAATGTGATACATAAACAAAATTAAGGATAAAAACCACATGGTCACATCAACAGATGCAGAAAATCATTTGATAAAATTCAGCACTGATTTATAATAAAAATTCTGAGCAAAGTAGGAATAGAGAAAACATACCTAAATATAATAAAGGCCATATATAACAAACCCATGGCCAGCATGATACACAACTGGAAAAACTACAAGTCTTCCCCTTAAGTTCAGAAGCAAAGCAGGGATGTCTGCTTTCACCTCTCTTATTTAACATAGTACTGGAAGTCCAGCCATAGCAATAAGACATGAAAAAGAAATAAAAGGCATCCAAATGGGAAAGGAAGAAGTAAAACTGGCTTTATTTTCAGATGATGTGATTCTACACATAGAGAACCTGAAAGATTCCACCAAGGAACTACTAGAACTGATAAATGAAAAAGTAGCAGGATATAAGATTAATATCCAGAAATTAGTTGTGGTTTTATATGCCAATAATGAAATAACAGAAAGGGAAATTGAGAAAACATTTCATTCACGTGCTTCAAAATGATCTTAAACCACCTAGGAATAAATCTAACCAAGAATGTGAAGTACCTGTACTCAGAAAGTTATAAAACACTGAAGAAAGGAACTGAGGTAGATACAAATAAGTGAAACCATATACCATGTGCATGGACAAGAAGAATTAACATCATTAAAACTCCCAAGCTACTCAAAACAATCTATACATTCATTGCAATCCTAGCAAGTTTACAATGATGTATTTCACAGAACTAGAACAAAAATTTACATGGAATCACAAAAGGCCCCACAAAGCAACAGCAATCCTGAGAAAGAACAAAGTTGGAGGAATCACACTACCTAATATCAAATTATACTATAAGCCCACAGTAACCAAAATGGCATGGTATGGCATAAAAAGAGACACATAGATCAATGGAACAGAACAGAAAGCCCAGAAATAAACTCACACCTTTATAGTCAATTAATATTCAACAGAGGAAACAAGCACACGCAATGCATTAAAGATAGGTGCTGCTGAGAAAAGTGGACAGATATACACAAAAAAATGAAACTAGACCACCTTCTTACACCACACACAAGACTAAATTCATAATGGCTTAAAGACTTAAATGTTAGACCTGAAGCCATAAAAACTCTAGAAGAAAATATAGGCAGTAAAATCTCACACCTTTTTAGCAATATTATATCTGATTTATCTCCCCAGGAAAGGAAAACAAAGGAAAAATAAACAAATGGGACTACACCAAACTAAATATTTTTTGCACAGCAAAGGAAGCCATCAACAAAATAAACAGACAACCCACAGAATAGGAGAACATATTCACTGGTATATCTGATAAGGGGTTAATATTCACATTTATAAAGACTTATAAAACTCAACACCAAAAAAAATAATCCAATTAAAAATGGGCAAAGGACATGAATAGACACTTATACAAAAAGAACATGCAAATGGCCGATAAACATATAAAAGGTGCTCAATGTCACTAATCATCAGAGAACTGCAAATTAAAACCACAATGAAATATCACTTCACACCAATCAGAATGGCTATCATCAATAGACAACAAGTACTGGCAAGGATGTGGAGAAAAGGGAAGAACCATTTTGCACTGTTGATGGGAAGGCAAATTGGTGCAGCCACTGTGGAAAGCAGTATGGAGGTATCTCAGAAAATTAACAATGGATGTGTCAACCCAGTGATCCCACTTCTGGGAATATATCTAAAGGAACTGAAAACAATTAAAAAGAACATCATCACTTTTATGAACATTGAAGTGTTATTTACAATCACCAAGATATGGAAACAACCCATCAGTAGATGAGTGGATAAAACAACAATGAGACATTTACACAACATTTACAAGGCCTTAAAAAAGAAGAAAGTTTTACCCTTTCTGACAGCATGGATAGACCTGGAGAACATTATACTAAGTGAAATAAGCCAGTCAGAGAAAGATAAATACCATATTTCACTGATATGTGAAATTTAATGAACAAACTGAACTAATGAGCAAAGTAAAGACAGACTCATACATAGAAATCAAGGTGATGGCTTCCAGGTGTTTGGGAATAGAGGGATCAAGCAAAAAGGAAAAGGGACTCACGAACATGGACAACACTGTGGTGATTGCCAGGGGGAGTGGGGTATAAGAGGGCTAAATGATTATGGAAAAAAGTACAATAAATTTCTTTTAACTTAATAAAAAATAGGCATAGAACTTAAATTTTTTCTCCAAAGAAGACATACAGATGGCCAACAGGCATATGAAAAGTTATTCAAGATCAATAATCAGCAAAATTGCAAACCAAAACCACAATGAGATACCACCCCACATCTGTTAGGATGGCTTCATCAAACAACCAAAAGATAATGGGTGTTGGTGAAGACATGCAGAAATTGGAACCCTTATACACCATTGATGAAAATATAAAATGGTGCAGTCATTATTGAAACATGTGGAGATCACCTAAAATTTAAAAACAAGATTACCATCCAGCAATCCCTCTCCAGGTATTTATGCAAAACAAGTGTAATCAAGATCTCAAAGAGATATTTGTGCTAACATGCTCTTGAAGCATTATTCACAGTAATCCAGATGTGTCAACAACCTAAATGTCTATTGGTGGATGAATGGGTAAAGAAAATTGGGCATACACATACAATGCTATATTATTGAGCCTTAAAATGAAGGCTATCCTGCCATTTGTGACACCATGGATGGACACAGAGGACATTATGTTACATGAAGTAAACCAGTAACAGAAGGACAAATACTGCATGATCCCACTTAGATAAAGAATCTAAAATAGTCAAACACATAGAAACAGAAAGAAGAATATTTATGTCTTCTTGATGGACACTTCATAATACTGAAGGGAAGAATCCATCAAGAAGACATAAATATTGTAAACATATACACATCCAACATAGGAGCAACCAAATATATAAGAAAAATCTTGGAGGACTTCAAGAAAGATATAGATAGCAAGATAATTATAGTAGGGGATTTTAAGAACCCACTGTCAACTACGGATAGATCTTCCAAACAAGGTATCAACAGGGATATTGTGGAACTGAACAACCCATTAGATCAAATGAACTTAAGTGATATATATAGAGAGAGCCTTTCATCCCAAAGACCCAAAATATACATTTTTTGAAATGCACATGGAACATTTTCAAAGATAGACCACATGATAGGACATAAAACAAACCTCAACAAATTCAAGAAAATTGAAGTATTTTTTCAGACAATAAGGGCCTAAGAAGAGAAACCAACCTCAAGGAAAAAACTCAGAAACACTCAAATTCATGGAGATTGAATAGCATGCTATTAAATAATAAATGGGTTAATAATGAGATCAAGGGAAAAAATTTAAAGTTTCTGGAAACAAATGAAAATGAACACAAAAAAGGGCCAAAACTTATGAGACAAAGTGAAGGTAGTCCTGAGGGGGAAGTTCATAGTGATACAGGCCTACCTAAAAAAGATAAAAACATTTCAAATAAACAACCTAACCCTACATCTACAAGAACTGAAGGAATCACAACAAAGAAAGCCCAGAGCAAGTAGAAGGAAGGAAATAATAAAGATCAGGGCAGAATTAAATAATGTAGAGACTAAAAGAACAATCCACAGGATCAATAATCTTCAGGAGGTGATTCTTTGAAAAGATAAACAAAATGCACAAGTCTTTAAGCAGACTCATCAAGAAAAGAAGAGAGGACCAAAATTATCAAAATCAGAAACAAAAGAGGAGAGATTACAACTGATACCACAGAAATTCAAAGGATTGTAAGAAATTACTACGAGCAACTATATGCCAAGAAATTGACAACCTGGGTGAAATGAACAAATTTCTAGAAAATATATGACCTTACAAAACTGAATGAAAGAAGCAACAGCTTGAAGACACTGTTAACAGCTGGTGAAATCAAATCAGTAATCAAAAAACTCCCATTACACAAATGCCCTGGACTGAACAGTTTCATGGGAGAATTTCACAAATCATTGAAGGAGGAGCTAATGCCTACCCTTCACAGACTATTACAAAAAAAAATCTAATGAGAGGGAAGACTCCCAAACTCCTTTTTATGAAGACAGCATCATCCTAATCTCAAAACCAGGAAAAAACACAACAAAGAAAGAAAACTTCAGGCTAATATCGCTGATGAATATAGATGCTAAAGTCCTCAACAAAATATTGGCAAACCACATCCAACAATATGTTAAAAAGATCGTAAACCTTGATCAAGTGGGATTCAACACAGGCATGCAAGGATGGTACAATATTCACAAATCAATAAACATAATAAATCACATAAACAAAGGAAAGACAAAAATCACATGATCATATGAATAGATGCAGAAAAAGCATTTGATAAGATACAGCACCCATTTATGATAAAAACACTCAGCCAAGTGGGAGTATAGGGAACATATCTCAACAAAATAAAGGACGTATATGAAAAACCTACAGCCAACATCATACTCAATTGGAAAAACTAAAAGCTTTCCCACTAAGATCAGGAACAAGACAAGTGTGACTGCTTTCACCACTTCTATTCAACATAGTATTGGAAGTCCTATCCTCAGCTATCAGACAAGAGAAAGAATTAAAAGACATCCGAATTAGAAAGGAGGAAGCAAAACCGTCATTTTTTGCAGATGACATGATAGTGTACATTGAAAATCCTATAGACTCCACCAAAAAAATACTTGATCTAATAAATGAATTACACAAAACAGCAAGATACAAGTCAATATTCAGAAATCAAAGGCATTTTTATATACCAACAATGAAATATTAAATAGAAGTCAGGAAAAAACTCCCATTTGCTATTGTAACAAGAAAAATAAAGTACCTAGAAATAATCCTAACCAAGTAGGTAAAGGACCTATACTCAGAAAACTACACAACACTGAAGAAAGAAATTAAGGAAAACAGAAACAAATGGAAGCATGTACCATGCTCATGGATTGGAATAATTAACATAATCAAAATATCCATAGTACCCAAAGCAATTTATAAATTCAATGGATTCCCTATTAAAATACCAATGACATATTTCACAGATATAGAAAAAATGTTTCAAAAATTTATGTGGAACTATAAATGATTCCAAATAGCCACAGCAATCTTGAGAGAGAAAAACAAAGGAGGAGGATTCATGATACATGGCATCAAACTGTATTACAAGGGCACAGTAATCAAGAGTCTGACACTGGCATAAGAACAGACTAATAGATCAAATGGATCAATTTATTTCAAAACTGTCTATTCTCAGAGAGTCTAGAAATAAACCTAAGTCTCTATGGTTGATTAATATTCAACAAAGGAACAGAAGCATAAATTGGAGTAAAAATAGTCTCTTCAACAAATGGTGTTGGGAGATGTGGACAGCTACATGCAAAAAAAAATAAAACTTGACCACCAACTTACACCATACACAAAAATAAACTCAAGGTGAATAAAAGACTTAAATATAAGTTCCAACATCATAAACATCATAGAGAACAACATAAGCAGGAAAATCTCAGATATTCAATGCAGCAATATTTTCACTGATGTGTCCCCTAGAGAAAGGGACTTAAAGGGAAGAATTAGCAAATGGGACTGCATCAAAATAAAAAGCTTCTGCCTGGCTAAAGAAAACATCAGCAAAATGAAACAAGCAACCATATGGGAAAGTATATTTGCCAATTATACCTTGGAAAAGGGTTTGTTCTCCAAAATACATGAAGAACTCCACGCCAGGAAGACAACCCAATTAAAAAATGGGCAAAGGGCCTGAATAGACAATTCACCAAGGAGGACATAGAGAGGCCCCAGAGATATATGAAAAGATGCTCAGCATCTGTAGCCATCACAGAGATGCAAATTAAAACCACAATGAGATACCACTTCACACCTGTGAGAATGTCCATAATAAACAAATCAATAAACAACAAGTGTTGGAGAGGATGTGGAGAAAAGGGAACCCTAGTTCATTATTGGTGGGAATACAGACTGGTGTAGCCACTGTGGAAAATAGTATGGAATTTCCTCAAAACCTAAAAATGGAACTGCCTTTTCATCCAGCAATTCCACTGCTGGGATTATATCCTATGAGTCTGGAAACACCAATCCATAAGAACCTATGTACCCCAATGTTCATAGCAGTAGAATTTATAATAGCCAAGTGCTAGAAGCAACCTATGTGCCCCTAATTAAGGGTATTGATCAAAAAACTATGGTACATTTACACAATAGAATACTACACAGAAGAAAGAAAGAAAGAAGAAGCTACTACCCTTCATGACAGCAAGGATGGAACTAGAGAGTACTAGACTAAGTGAAATAAGCTAGGCGGTGAAAGACAAATACAACACGATCTCCTGTAAGTGGAGCCAATCAAGAAAACAAACAA
This sequence comes from Desmodus rotundus, assembly GCF_022682495.2. Lineage (NCBI taxonomy): Eukaryota > Metazoa > Chordata > Mammalia > Chiroptera > Phyllostomidae > Desmodus > Desmodus rotundus. Next base: position 64,011,417 of record NC_071394.1, read on the forward strand.
GCAATCAAAATATAACCAGAGACATTGAAATAAAGAACAAACTGTCAGTAACCTGTGGGTACGGGGGAGGTGATAAAGGGAGGAAAAGTGAAGGGACATCAAGGAACACGTATAAAGGACACATGGACATAGCCAAAGGTGGGTAGGATGAAGATCTGAGAGTGGGTTGTGTGAGGTGGGGCCAGTGGTGGTGGGACAATGGAGACAACTGTATTTGAACAACAAAAACAAATTACAAGACAACAACAGACTGATGAACTTAATACTAATCCATGTAAAATTCTAGAAGGCATGCACTTATTTTAGAAACATTCCAGAATAAAAGTAGGGGTCATAAGATGGCAGCATGAGCTCACTCACAAGCCCCACACCTTTTTTTTTGTATGGTGTTACTAGGTTGATAACTCAGATAAAGGCCTTTAGAGTGCCTCTATATTTAAGCAAAATCCAACTTATTTTCTTTCTGATTACTGAAAATCTAGTAAAATATTTTTAATATGAACTTATTAGATTACAATTTCTCATGATAAGTTCTTCTCATATCCATGATTTCCAAACTGAAATATGATTACACACATAAATAATATAACATGCTCTGATCACTTTAATGCTTGTACTGTGCCCAAATATATCTGTCTGCCAGTCACATCCTTCCGTCATGGGATCTCATTTGAAGGTGAACCACTATCTTTTAAAGTCTTTCACCTAAAACAATTGAAATAAATCTGCTTCTTTCTGCCATTCCCACAGTATTTGTCATTGTCTGACATTGTAAAGCCTATTCATGAAGTATTAGTGCTTTTAGCCTAGCCTGTGGGCTGCTGGAGCCATAATACCATATGTACTCAGTTTTATATTCTCCATGACTCATAACAGCCTGTGTGTGCAACCAATTTGTTTGCTCACCACAAAATCTTCTAGGCTTTCTATTTGCAGGGCACTAAGGTTTCAACAGTAAACAAGACATTCACCATGATAGCTAATAATAACAAATAAATGTTGGTTGCAATAAGGATTTTACTTGTCTAGTCTTACATTTCTAGCAGCCTCTGCTAGCAAGAACACTGCCATGAACCTGAGAAAAGGAAAAGTTTCCTAAATGCTGATAAAAAACAATGTCTTAAAGACAATTCCTGCTCTGTAGGAGGCTCAGTACTCAGGTTAGGGTGAACTTAATGGTAACATTTGTACAATTAAACTTAGGGAGTCATATTGTTAGTCATCTGGTTTCCACAGGCAACCATCCACCCCCTGGGTCCAGGGACCATGACTGTTACCAGGACTAGGTAGAATCTATTGGAGCAGACTTGATGGCACATTACAAAGTCTCAGCAGATAGGGATTATGTAGGGCAAATAATAATAATCACGAGCAAGCCCCGTAAGGAGAGGGTAACCAGTTCCTTCCTGTTGAGTGGGATAGCATCAACGGTGAATTTGCCTTCCACAGAAACTCCTTTGTAGCTATAAAATTATTTTGTTAATCTTTGCCTTGCATTCTTCTTTTTAAACTATATTTTATTGATTATGCTATTACAGTTGTCCCATTTTTTCTCCCCTTTATCCCCCCTTTGCTCTGCAACCCTCTTTCACTTGCATCCCTCCACCTTAGACAATGTCCATAGGTCGTACATATAAGTTCTTTGGCTTCTCCATTTCCTGTACTATTTTTAACCTCCCCTGCCTATTTTGTACCTACACATTATGCATCTTATTCCCTGTAACTTTTCCCTCATTCTCCTCTCTCCCTACTCCCTGCTGATAACCCTCCCTGTGATCTCCATTTCTGTGATTCTGTTCCTGTTGTAGTTGTTTGCTTAGTCTGTTTTTGTTTTTTAGGTTCAGTTGTTGATAGTTGTGAGTTTGTTCTCATTTTACTGTTTGTAGTTGTTATCTTCTTCTTTTTCTTAGATAAGTGCCTTTAACATTTCATATCATAAAGACTTGGTGATGATTAACCCCCTTACCATTACCTTATCTGGAAAGCACTTTATCTGCCCTTCCATTCTAAATGATTGCTTCACTAGATAGAGTCATCTTGGAGGTCTTTGCCTTTCATGACTTCAAATATTTCTATCCTGTCCTGTCTTGCCTCCAAGGCTTCTTTGAGAAATCAGCTGATTGCCTTGTAGGCACTCCTTTGTAGGTAACTGTCTCCTTTTCTCTTGCTGCTTTTAATATTCTCTCCTTATCTTTAATCTTGGATAAGTTAATTATGATGTGTCTTGGTGTGTTCCTCCTTGGGTCCAATTTCTTTGGGACTCTCTAGGCTTCCTGGACTTCCTGGAAGTCTATTGCCTTTGCCAGACTGGGGAAGTTTCCTTCATTATTTGTTCAAATAAGTTTTCAATATCTTGCTTTTCCTCTTCTCCTTCCAGCACCCCCATGATTCCAATGTTAGCCTCTCCTCATTTTTTTACATTCTTGTTTCTTCCTCGTGTTCCAGTTCGATGCTTATTTCTTCCTCTTGTTCTAAATTATTGATTTGAGTCCCAGATTCCTTCCCTTCACTGTTGGTTCCCTGTATATTTTTATTTATTTCCGTTTGTGTAGCCTTCATTTCTTCCTTCATTTTGTGACCAAGCCAATCAATTCTGTGAGCATCCTGATTACCAGTATTTTGAACTCTGCATCAGATAGGTTGTCTATCTCCTTGTTACTTAGTTCTTTTTCTGGAGTTTTGATCTGTTTTTTTCATTTGGGCCATATCTCTCTGTCTCTGTGCACCTGTTATGAGGTAAGGGGTGGAGCCTTAGGTATTCACCAAGGTGGGGCAACCCTCTTTGCTGCATTGAGGCACTGTCTGTGGGGGAGGGGTTAGAGAGAATGATGCTGCTTGCTCAGCTCTCATCCCAATTTCTCTCACTTCTCTCACTTTCCACATGCATATTGTGCCCTTTCAGGTGCTTATTCCCAGGTGGGTGGCTTTGTGTACATTTTAGGACTCTGTGGGCCTCTCCAAGGAACTCTCCTATGAGGCTGGGAGTTTCTCCCTCTGCCAAAGCCCCAGCGAATTTTACAGCCAGGGGTTTTGAGTCTTTAGCTACCTGCACTGAAACCCTGGGTTTCGAGGTCTGTCTTGCTCCTCTGTTGTTCTTCCTAGCTTATGTGCACATTAATGTGGGATTGCCCACCTGGTCCTCCAGCCACCACCTTGCCATTAGTCCTCTCTGCCCCTGCTGCCTGTCTCTGCCCCTCTTACCTGTCTGAATGAATGTTTCTTTAACTCCTTGGTTGTTGAACTTCCATGGGAATGATTTTCTGGCAGTTCTGGTTGTTCTTTGTTTTTAAATTGGTTTTTATCCTTCTTTTGGTTGTGTGAGGAAATGAAGCATTTCTGCCTAGTCTTTCATCTTAGCCAGAACTTGCATTTGCCTTATTGACAAATGGTCATTCAATACTTGCTTATTGGATTGATTTCTTTTTGATGAAGAAAATCCTGCCATAAAAATTCTTGCCATAAAAAATATGTCATGCAAAGTGACATGCATTTTTATAATGAGAAGAAATATATAGCAGAATTACAGTGCATCTTTAAATTTACTTAAAAATAAGATAATATCTTATGCTCCTTGTAGAAAAAAAAAAAAAACCTCACTGCTTTTTTCTCACCCTTTAACCCCAAGGCAGTGTCTGTTTATCCTGACTTTCTAACTATTCTTCTATTCCTTGTTTTCATCTATGCAAAGATGGAGGTTACTGTCATTTCTGAAAATTAAAGTGAGGAGATAGACTACTTACTGTCCAGAAAATGAGCATAGAGCTGTAGATAGGGTTGGTGAACTTAATTATAGTGTTAAAGGTTTCTATGCTTTAACTTCCAACATTCTGTGAGCCTTTGTGAGAGAGACAAAGTATTGTTTCATTTAATGGAGGGATCCAGAGAAGACCCCTGTTCTCTAAGGTAGGCACGAATACCGGGTTTTTACATCCCTCCCTGCATCCTGCAAGAAGGCATCACAGAGAACTGTCAAAGGTCTAGGTGTTACGCAATGACACACATATACTGATGCCACAGATGAGAGGGGCATTTCTTAACATGTGCTTATTACACAGAGGTCATTCAGCAAATACGTCTTCAATATCAGAGAAATGAATGGTCACAGGGGAACATGTTAGCTGCCCCCATTTACTACTTAATTCAGAAGAACTAAAAGAAAAGACAACGTTGTTCTCTTCAATAGTTTAAGTTAATGATACATTGGAGACATTTTTGTCATGCACAGGATTAAAGTGTCATAGTTTGTGGTAGTAAAAAGAGCACTTAAAGTGTCCTGGCTTCAAATCCTTACTTTGCTACTGACTAGATAACCATTCATTTACTCATTCATCCATTCACAAGTGTTTATTGAGCATGTACTATGTGCCAGACCCTGTTCATGTGTAAGGATGGCAGTCATAAGCAAAACATAGAACTCCTGCTGTAATGCTGTGGATGGAGATAGACAATAAACAAATTACATATGTAACATACAGTATATTATACTGATAAGTACTAAAGAGTGAGAGGGGATAACAAGTCTTCAGGAACATGTGTTAAAAATTTGAGGCAAGATAGCTCGGGGAGGATTTACTGAAAAAGTGACATTTGAAGTATAATCCTGAATGCCATGGGGGCTTTATGCTGATATGTTGAGTCTCAGCACTTAGTTTGCTCATCTGTATTTGGGGGAAAGATTAAATGGAATGGTCTGTGTGAACATATCTGGCTAAGTAATATTACCTAACTGGTGCTCTTTACATAGGCATCTTTTTGTTGTCCAGGGGCAAAGTCAGAACCATAGAGGATTGTGTCAATGGCTCCTTGGCAGAATTTAAATGCTTTATAAAAAGGACATTTGAAAGAGCCAGTCATCTTGGTGATGATGATTTTGGCTCTGATTAGACATTCAGCACAACGTACCTGTGGAGGTGGACTCCTGCAGTCATTAATAGGTGAGTTCTTATTAGTGATTCGAAGGCAACATCAGTCTCTGAGGGTAAATCTCTCAATATATCCACACCCATCGACTGCTGTCAGTGTTGGTGGCTCAAACAACTCATCATTAAGGAAAAATGAGGGGAAAAGTTTATCTGTTATTGATTCAGTGCTAATTTGCATGTGGTCTGATTAGAAAGGAAAGCAATGCAGTAAATGGATGGCGCCAGAGGACTGGTTGCTTGTCACTGCATGACCCCAATGCCTTTGTGACAATCTCCTGTGCAAGGATTCTGATTCCTTTCCTCTGACTGCAGTAAACTTTCCTCATACTTGGTGATTATTAATATAAGAAAACTCAAAAACTTTATGTTGAACATACATCATTATACATGGAATAGATATTTACAAATATCTTTTAAAAGTATATTTAAACATTGCAAATTTCAAATGAGTTAGGAAAAATTTAAATATGATGTTTTATAATCATAAGAGAAACATTGTCAACAATTCAGTAAAAATATAATATATGTTATTTGAATATATATCCAATGTATTTAATTGAATTATGAATGTGTATTTATATGTACATATACATGTACACACACATACATGCTTTAATAATATTGGAATAGCTTAACAAAATTATATGGCATTTCCATCTAATATCTAGGGAGATTTCCTCACCACATCCTTCCTCACTGAAGTGAGTTTGTCTAGATGGAAGGCATCATGTCCAATTCATCCACTAGCCTTCAGCATCATAACAAGACACAGTTTTCATTCACTCAGTAAATATTTGTGAACTGAAATTTCCTACAGTGATAGCTTGCTTTCAAGACCTCTCACCCTTTGATTATTTTTACCAACAGTTTAGTAATTAATAATAATCAAACTTTTCTTAGATATACATAATGATTGCATATGTTTTATCCAAAATTCATTACAAGTCTTTTCAGTTCATGAAACATAGGAACTTGTAAAATCATTCAGTTCATTTAGAATTCCAGGCAATATGGAGAGCACACGATAAATGTTGTTATTACTATCATTGATATTGTTAATATTATTAATATAGTTAATAGTTGTAATGAGATTAATAATATGTACAAAACCACAACTTTAGATTGTTTATTTCTAGGCACAAGCCATGAAGATAAAATATGTATTGCATTAAATAAATTATAATTTTAAGGCAAATAGGAAAATTTATTGAGATACAGAAATGTAAATGTACTTCAGATTTCAGGTTTTGAGAGCAATTAAGTTTAGAGACAGAAGCAAATGCTTTCCATGAGAGACATAAAGGGTCTGGAGTTATTTCTTGTAAAAAAAACTTCAGTGTCAAAAGTAAACAACATAATATATAAATTTGCAATTTGAAATACATTAAAAACCATATAACTATTGAAAATTATGATGATCTTATAAAGTTCTGTGTAGTCTATGAGAAATAGTTAAGATATCAAATTCTGTGGACAAAACCTGGGAGAGAAGAGCAGGTTGACTGGATTAAGGTAATTTAAAGGACTAGAGAATGAGTCTGCCTATCCTGAATCTTAGAAAATGAGAATATTTCAACAAAACTTTGTATAGAAAGCATCTTAGGATCTTCCCTGGCATCCTCAAATCTGTATTCAACATGAGAATTGAACATTATTAAACAAGTCTCATCAGGAAACCAGTACCTGATGACCTTCAGAAATCTGCAGGGTAAGGGGATTTGCTGTCAGTGTGTTTCTACACATAGTTTTGACCTCCAACTATCATTTTAAGAGGAAAGGAAAAGTTTAAATCCCTCTACCAAAGAAACTTTTGTTATCAAAAATTACCATGTTGAAGCAATCTATCTGATACCTAAAAACTTAGAAATCCTTTCTAATATTATTATATCCTACAAACCTTGTATTCTTGGAATAAATCCCACTTGATCATGGTGTATGATCTTTTGGTTGTATAGCTGTATTTAATTTGCTAATATTTTATTGAGGATTTTAGCATCTGTGTTCATCAGGGATATTAGAATAATCCGATACTATTATTATTAATCATCTGGTTTTGCAATTAGAATAATGCTGGCCTTGTAAAATGTGTTTGGGAGTCTTCCATCTTTTTTAATTATATGAAATAATTAGAGAAGGAGAGGGGTTAGTTCTTCTCAAAATGTTTGTTACCTGTGAAGCCACCTGATCCAGGGCTTTTGTTTGTTTGGAGTTGTTTGTTTGTTTATTTGCTTAGTGATTATGCTATTACAGTGGTCCCATTTTCCCCCCTTTATTCCCCTCCCTCCATATCCCCTCCCACCCACATTCCCCCCTTTAGTTCATGTCCATGGGTTGTACATATAGGTTCTTTGGCTTCTACATTTCCTATATTATTCTTAACCTCCCCCTGTCTATTTTCTCCTGACCTTTTATTCTACTTATTCTCCCTACCTTTCCCCCCTCTCTCCCTCTCCCATTCCCCCTGCTGATAACCCTCCATGTGATCTCCATTTCTGTGATTCTGTTCCTGTTCTAATTGTTTGCTTAGTTTGTTTTTGTTTTTTTAGATTCCATTGTTGATAGTTGTGAGTTTGTTTTCATTTTACTGTTCATAGTTTTGACCGTCTTCTTATCCTCATATAAGTCCTTTGTAATAAGTCCCTTATATTACATTTCATATAATAAGGGCTGGGTGATGATGAACTCCTTTAACCTGACCTTATCTGGGAAGCGCTTTATCTGCCCTTCCATTCTAAATGATAGCTCTGCTGAATAGAGTCATCTTGGATGTAGGTCCATGCCTTTAATGACTTTGAATACTTCTTTCCAGCCCCTTCTTGCCTTCAGGGTTTCTTTTGAGAAATCAGTTGATAGTCTTATGGGAAGTCCCTTGTAGGTAACTCTCTCCTTTTCTCTTGCTGCTTTTAAGATTCTCTAATTTTTAATCTTGGGTAACTTAATAATGATGTGCCTTGGTGTGTTCCTCCTTGGGTCCAATGTCTTTGGAACTCTCTGAGCTTCCTGGACTTCCTGGAAGTCTATTTCCTTTGCCAGATTGGGGAAGTTCTTCATTATATTTTCAAATAAGTTTTCAATTTCTTGGTCTTCCTCTTCTCCTTCTGGCACCCCTATGATTCAGATGTTGGAACATTTAAAGTTATCCTATAGTTTCCTAAGCCTCTCCTCATTTTTTTGGATTCTTGTTTCTTCATTCTGTTCTGGTTGAATGTTTATTTCTTCCTTCTGCTCCAAACCATTGATTTGAGTCCCAGTTTCCTTCCCATGACTTTTGGTTCTCTGTACATTTTCCTTTATTTCATTTTTCATAGCCTTCATTTTTACCTCTAATTTGTGACCATATTCAACCAATTCTGTGAGCATCCTGATTACCAGTGTTTTGAACTCTGCATCTGAGAGGTTGGCTATCTCTTCATTGCTTAGTTGTATTTTTTCTGGAGCTTTGATCTGTTCTTTCATTTGGGCCACTTTTTTTGTCTCAGTGTGCCTATTATGTAGTAAGGTGTGGAGCCTTAGGTGTTCACCAGGGTGGGGCAACTCATGTCGCTGTGTTGTGACATTGTATATGGAGAAGGGGTCTGAGAGGGAACAATGGTGTTTGCTCCACTCCCTGCCAGCTTTCAGTCACTTCCCCTACTACCTACAAGCAAAGTGGGCCCTTCTGGTGCTGATTCCCATGTGGGTGGGTTTGTGTTCATTCTGGGAACCTCTGGGTCTCTCCAAGGAACTCTCCTGTGAGGCTGGGAATTTCTCCTGCTGCCTCAACCCCCACAGGTGTTTTCAGTCAGAAGCTTTGAGGTTTTGTTTCCCTATACTGGAACCCTGGGTTGGGTGGTCTATCTTGCTCCCCAGTTGTTCCTCCCGGTTTATCTACATGCGAATGTGGGACTGCCCAGTCCACAAGCTGCTGCCTCACCTGGTCCACCAGCCACCACTTTGCCATGTATCCTCCCCTCCTGACTGCCTGTCTCTGCCACTCCTACTGGTCTGGATGAATGTTTCTTCTTTAACTCCTTAGTTGTCAGACTTCCATACAGCTTGATTTTCTGTCAGTTCTGGTTGTGTTTTGTTTTTAAATTTGTTGTCCTTCTATTGGTTGTGTGAGGCACAGTGTGTTTATTTATGCCTCCATCTTGGCCAGAAGTCCTGTTGGGAGTTTTTGATTACTGCTTCAATTTCACTGGGTATAATTTGTCTATTCAGATTCTGATTCTTCCTGATTTATTTTTGGAAGATTGTATGTTTCTAGGAATGTATCTATTTCATCAAGGTTGTCCAGTTTGTCAGCACAGAGTTGTTCATAATATTTTCTTACAATTCTTTGTATTTCTTTGGTGTCAGTTGTTATTTCTCCTCTTTCATTTGTGCTTTTATTTATTTGTGTCTTTTCTCTATTTTTCTTAATGAATCTGATTAAAGGTTTGTCAATCTTGTTTATCTTTTCAAAGAACAAGCTCTTGGATTCATTGAACTTTTGTGTCATTCTTTTAGACTCTATTTCATTTATTTCTGCTCTAATATTTATTATTTCCTTCCTTCTACTCATTTTGGGCTTTGTTGGTTGTTTGTTTTCAAGTTCTTTGAAGTGTAAAGTTAGATTGTTTATTTGAGATTTTTCTTGTTTTTTTGAGAAAGGCCTGTAATGCTATGAATTTCCTTCTTAGGACACCTTTCCCTGTGTCCCACAGATTTTGTGTTGTTGTTTTCTCATTTTCATTTGTTTCAAGGTATCTTTTGATTTCTTCTTTGATCTTCTTGTTGATTTATTCATTGTTTAATAACATAATTTATTATTACAGCACTTCAACTATTATGATTTAAGCTTAAAAATAAAATAAGGCTCACACCCTGCTTATGCCAGGGTGTGTTCAGAGTCATTGCTGGTTGCTTTGATATTTACTGGGTGACTGCAGTTCTATGCTAATATGGCCTTACAGTGACTTAGCCCAAGAAAGTTCCCTTTCAATAACTTCTACAATAATTGAACATAACTCTCTTGCATCCCCATCTTTGCTTAGACTTCATTCCTGAAATGCCTCTGTTCTGGACATGGACTCATTTTTATCTAAATAAATACACCCAAACTATCATGAGTTAGGTTTTATTACTCCACATGATGTATCTAAAATAGACTGTATAATGTGTTTAATTTTATAAAAACAGTGACAAGTATGCTGTGATTCAGTTCAAGATCAGCCCAGCTCCTGAACTCTTACCCCATCTATCCTGGTGTCTGGGATAGTTCTGATTTATGACCTTCCACTTTATCATTTGTTCTCCACCAAAGTGTCCTACTTTGGGTGATAAATGGTATAGTCAGTCTAAGTCACTCTAAGAAACCAGGATTATTTAATCAGGATTCTGACACAGTATCAATTCACCAGAAAGCTAGAAATATGACTTCTATTTAAGTTACAGAAATTATGAGGCTTGGTAATAAGTATTAGTGTCTTTATTTCCTTCACTGTCTGTAAGAACCCCAAGATTTTACTGTTGTTCATGAAAGATGAATATAAACTTTCCAAAATTGAGTGTGGATTTCCTATAGATGGGGAAATTGTGAAAATTAAAGAATAGATTATCTATGTGTTTTTAAATATGCTTTAAATGCCCATAAAATGAGTAAAACTCATTATGACTTACTATGTGTTTGGTTTAAGGAATCATAACATCAATCAATTGACTCCTTTCCCACTGAGCATCTAAAGTGTCCTGTAAGGTTTTCTCTCCCATTTTGTGGGACTCCAATTATAATTCTACAGCTTAAATCATTATTAAACACATAGGACAATGGAAAAACTGTTTTAAATGGCAAAAAGGAACTCACTTTAAGGTGCTGATTCAGGTTTCACAAAATGCAAAAGATGATTCCAGATACCACAAGTACAAGAAATTCCAGCTACTGACACAGTCAAGATCGTTTTCACTGTATTTTTAAAGTATACTAAAAATCTTCAGATTTCCACCAACCCAGCAGTTGGTGATAAACCCAGAAATTGCTGTGCTGCTTCAATGGCTACTCCTTTTTCAAAGTGTATAATTGGTGTTGGGTTTTCCTCAGTCTCTTGTATCCTCAAAAACTGTCTAGAGCAGTGCCTGGTACCTAGTAGTTTCTTATTAAATATTTGTTCATTTGTCCATTTTATTTTCTTTTATTGACCAACAAAAAAAAGGTGCTCTCACAATAAAAATTCCCAATAGCTCAACAGAATTGTGATTAAAAGGACAGGTCCCTTCATGCCTGCCTAGGATCCTAGTTCTCCTGGGATGAAACTGATCATAGTTTCCTGGTGACTTTAAGCACTCAGAGCATCCATGAAGAAACTGTTTCACTCACAGCGCTGTGTTAGTGAAGGGGGCTTAACAGAGCATACATAGACACAGAGAACAGATTGATGGTGGCCAGGGGGGAGGGGGATTGGAGTGCTGGGTGAAAGAAGTAGAGGAATCAAGAAGCATAAATTGGGGCCTGGGTAGGTTAGCTCAGTTGGTTAGAGCATCATCTCCATATGCCAAGGCTGAGGGTTCAATGCCCAGTCAGAGCACATACAAGAAGCAACCAATGAATGCATAAATAACTGGAACAACAAATCAGTGTCTGTCTGTCTATCTCTCTCTCTCTCTCTCTCCATCTATCTATCTATCTCTCCCTCCTTCCCTCCCTCCCTCTCTCTCTCTCAAAAGTACAATTAAGCCACTGTGGAAAACAGTATGGAATTTCCTCAGAAAACTAAAAATGGAACTGTCCTTTGACCCAGCAATTCCACTTCTGGGATTATACCCAAAGAACCCTGAAACACCAGTCCAAAAGAACCTATGCACCCCAATGTTCATAGCAGCACAATTTATAATAGCCAAGTACTGGAAACAACCTAAGTGCCCATATGCAAATGAGTGGATCAAAAAACTATAGTACATTTACACAATGGAATTCTACTCAGCAGAGAGAAAGAAGGAGCTTATACCCTTTGCAACAGCATAGATGGAACTGGAGAACATTATGCTAAGTGAAATAAGCCAGGCAGTGAGGGACAAATACCATATGATCTCGCCTTTAACTGGAACATAATCAACAAAAGAAAAAAGCAAACAAAATATAACCAGAGACATTGAAGTTAAGAACAATCTTACAATAGCCAGAGGGGAATGGGGAGGGGATGGTGGGGAGAGGGGTTTTCAGGAACTACTATAAAGGACACATGGACAAAATCAAGGGGGAGGGTGGAGGTGGGGGAGGGAGGTGGGTTTGGCTGGGGTGGGGTGGAGGGATGGGGAGAAAATGCAGACAACTGTAACTGAATAACAATAATTTTTTGTTTTAAAAATTTACCATTCAAATTGACAAAAAAAGAGCAAAATTGGTAGTTATACAATAGTCTTGGGGATGTAAAGCACAGTATAGGGAATATAGTCAATAATATTATAATAACTGTGGGTGTCAGTTGGGTACTGGAAATATTGGGAGAACACTGTGTAAGGTATATGAATATCTAACCACTATGCTGTACACCTGAAACTAATATAAAATAATATTGATGTAAACTGTAATTTTGTAATTTAATTTTTTAAATTTAAAAATCACTTCATTTAAATAAATAAAACAAAAGCTGGTTTAAAAAAGGTATACATTAGTGAGTCTTTAAAGAGAATATGGGTGTCCATGTGCAGGTGAATCCTTTCAGCAGGTTTCAAGAAGACATATCTGGATGGAAGAAGATAAGTAGTAAAACAGTAGAGAAAATTTTGTCCTGAGAGAACTGTGATGGAAGAACCAGGTGTCACTGGAGGATATCCTTTCTAAAAATGAAGGAATAAACCAAGAACAGAAGTTGGAGATCCAAGAAATTGTGGATCCAATTTCAAATGAGAAGCAATAAGGCTAGAGTTTGAGCAGTCCTGTTGAATGAAGTGGGACCACCATGCAGAGGAGTGACTGGAGAAGGGATTTAGGGGAAAGATCTCTTGCAAAGGGAGGGGTTCCTTCATTTCCTGCTATTCTCCTTGCTTTATTAGGTATGTGTCTATTTTTAAAGTATGATAGGATTTCTCTGTAAAAGCATATCTTTTTCTGTCACTTTCTCCTTCTCACTTCTAGTAATTTTGAAAATGTGTACACAGGAAATTGTGGATAAGCCATAGAGTTTTAGGAACAGCAGGAAATACACCAAACCCAGTGATCACATAGGAAGAGGTTTCACCAATTTGTTGCGAGGTGATGGATTATTTATGCATGTAGCTCAGATGAGGACTGACCACCTGGAGCTGATGCCCTTCCTGTCCCCTGGGAGAGGAAGCCTTTCTGTGTGACCCAAATAAGCGTAGAAAGATAGAAGTAAGGAAAAGTGAGGGAAAGAGTGCTGTGGACTGAATGTGTCTCCTAAAAATTCACATGCTGAATCCTAACCCCCAATGTGATGGAGTTAGGAGGTGGGGGGCCTTTGATTAGGATGCGATTAGGTCATAAGGGCTCCATTCTCATGGATGGGGTCAGTATCCTTATAAAAGGGACTCCAGGGAGATTTTCTCCCCTTTTCTGCCATGTGACGATACAATGACAAGTTGGCAATCTGCAAACTGGAAGAGGACTCTCATCACAATCCAAGTATGCTGGCACCATAATCTCAGACTTTCAGAACTGTCAAATAAATTTCTGTTGCTTAAAAGACACCCAGTATGTAACATTTAGTTGTAAATGCCCAACTGTCTAAGACAAATAGAAAACTGATGTAGATGGACATTTTGTGGTTAGGAATTTTCAGATATGGCAGTGAAGAGGGGAAGCATTGGGAGAGTAGTTGGGGCAGGAAAAAGGGAAATAGGACAGCATCTCAGTCTTCTATAAAACCAGATTATTCTTTTGGTCTGTGTCTCAGTTTGCAGCTGGATATGGGTTCTGTGAAAAGATAAGAATTCTGCAGTAAAAGAAGAGTGAACAGCAGTCTTGTTGGGTTGACTCTGACTTGTTTCCAAGGAAGTTGGGAAGTGGCTCCTGGTGAATTTTTCTTTAGTGCTGGTGACTATAGGCCTGTCTCCAGCTTCTAGGCCAAGACACTAGTCAGACAAACACAGCAGCAGGTTGGGTTCTCCACTAAGCTGACTATGGGATGGAAGTTTGTATGAGGGGTGTGTGAGGGACTGCCATTGTCATTAGGCAGGAGGAAGCAGGATTGAGCAGGGGGACAGGGGAATGCTGATCAGGAGAATGGTTCCTGGGGAGGCTTCAAAGTCAAGGCTGTCTGAGTTGTTCTCCACTGGGCCAAAAATGGGAGGACATTCATTCCACTGCTTTGTCAGTCATCTGTGGAATGCCACCCCTGATGTGTGTGCCTCTGGTCAGTCTGACTAAGGGCTGTCAATTGAGCACCGGCTGCATTTCCAGCTTCTGAGGCAGGTTATTCCTTAAAAGATATCTAAGCAGTGTCATAATGTGCTTGAGATATCAAGAAAACTTGACAATAACAGAGGCAGCAAATAAAAAATGAAGGGCCATTAAATCTATAATGATGGGCTAGGAGGAGGGGCATGGTCAAGGAAGAAAATAGAATACCCATTGGGCTTTACATAGTCACAATAATATAAACATTGTTTATTGCTTTTGCCTTTTACATTCAACCTGTTTAAATTCAGAAGATTGATGATTATAAGACCAAATGCATTTATTCCCCACTTTAATGATTAAAACTGTAGATAAAAGATGTTTGGGAGTTGAAGGTGAAAAGGAATGACAGAGAAGATAGGGATACAAGGTAAAGTGGGAAAGCAAATATATCCTCTACATTATTAGGACAGCTATGTTAACAGCACATCTTATTTAAATAGGACATGATACAGAAGTTTAGGTATATTAATTAAATATACGTGGTTCCTATAGTGGAATAAAGAGTGACATGACTATACTGAAAGGAAAGACATGTGAGAAACAGTGGATGTGTAAATGACCTAACCTGTATGATCAGAGCAGGAACTCAAAAGATATCATGGACCTAGCTAAATCAAAGGAAGCCATAGAACCACATCATTTAGGGAAATGTAAGGAAACCCCTGGAGGATTTTAAAAAACTGTTATAAAAGGGCTGTCCCTAAGGGAAAATACCAAAAGTAGAGAGGAGTGAAGCACAGAATGATTACTCTTATTTACATCTTTCATGCTACTTAAATTCCTAAATATTTATATATGCAAAATATTTTTAAAACTTAAGTTTCTTGTGTGTTTCTAGAAATTGTGCACCATAAAAGCACACTTACATACATACATGCAGATTTTGCTGATGTTCTGCAGCTCACTAGTTTATGAAGTATTTTTCCATATTAGTTTATTTGTTATCCAAAATTGTTTTATTGACTAGAACATATTCATGTAAATGAATTATCTTGGTCATTATCCACATTCTCTCTACCCAGCAGCAGTCTCAGCATAATATCCAAACTTTCTGCAGGCACTTTATGCCACAAACACATGGGTTTGCAACTTTGAAACTGCTCTAATATTCATGGTTCCCTCTATGTGCAGCAAACACAAAGAAAAATAAAACTTGGCCCTGGCCTTGGGACTGTTGCAGTATGGAGGTACTGGAATACTGGGAGTAGAAGACACAGCCCATCTGCCCCATCTCACAAGGCCCACACCTCACTTCTTGACTCTATATTTTATTTTATTTATTATTGTATTATTTTATTTTATTTTTTATTGTTGTTTGAGTACAGTTGTCTTCATTTTCCCCTCACCATTCCCCCCAACCCCAGCCATCCCAACCTCCCATCCCTGCCAACCAATGCCCCTTGGTTTTGTCCATATGTCCTTTATAGATGTTCCTGAAAACCCTTCCCCCTTTCCCCCCATTAACACTCTGGTTACTGTCAGTTTGTTGACTCTGTATTTTAAATAAAAGGTATCATGGTATTTGCCCACTGTGTTATATGTTGATATCCTAGTAGACCATGCATAGTCTCTGCTTGGACAGGGCCTTTTTGGAGTTTCCCATGTCAAACACTTGTGCTTCTGAGCATGTTTCTGATCAACTCTGCCCAAAGCAAATGTCAAAGATTCATAATACCTGCCCAGGGTGGTATAGCAGGTCACCTGTACAGTCCAGGCCTTAAGTAAAAGCTGTGTTCCCATTACCAGTGCAGTAAGTATGTTTAACTTTGCTCCATACCATAGATTAGTAACTGACAAATTATTTTTTAAAAAAAGATGTGCTTATTAAATAAACATAAGTTCATTTATTTTCCATCAAATACTAACTTTAAATATTTTACTTCATAATGCATATCTGTGAGTAGAGCAGGTTACAAACCAAAAGAGTACACTAAACCTGATTCTTAGTCCTTTCACCCTGTTTGTATTCATCTTCCTTATTTAGTCTGAAAACACCCCCAGGCAGGTTGTGCTGATTCTTGCTAATTTGGCATCAACATTCTGAGAGATTGTGCCTCCACAGCAAGATGTAGGTTTTTGACTTTCTGGCATCTCCTCTATTTTCCACTGATAAAAAATAATAACCCCATCTTCTCTGACTTTTACCCTGACTTCCCACAGCTATTAAGATCGTATTTATGGATTTCTGCCCAGGATCAGTTCTGACTTTTTTCTCCCGAAAAGACACCTAAAGGACTTCAAAGGTTTTTTGTTTTGTTTTTGTACTTTTCTAATTTAAAGAATTATCCATATCTCTTTTTAACTGGCATTCAACTCATTTTGAGTACAATGCTTGTAAACCATTAGAAGGGGCCTCAGGAAGGAAACATCAGGAATCAGATCTTTCTTAAACAGATGACTACATTCCCACCAACAGTGCACTGGAGAGCATTATGCTAAGTGAAATAAGCCAGATGGTGAGGGACAAATACCATATGATCTCACCTTTAACTGGAACATAATCAACAGAAGAAAAAAGCAAACCAAATATAACCACCGACATTGAAGTTAAGAACAATCTAACAATAGCCAGAGGGGAGTGGGGAAGGTACAGTGGGGAGAGGGGATTACAGGAACTACTACAAAGGACACGTGGACAAAATCAAGGGAGATGGTGGAGGTGGGGGAGGGAGGTAGGTTGGCTGGCATGGGGTGGAGGAATGGGGAGAAAATGCATACAACTGTAATTGAATAACAAAATTTTTTTTAAAAATGAGATGATTACAAAAACATGAGGATTTTAATAATATATTCTCACTGAGAAGTTCTTGTTTCTAGAAATGTGTTCATCTAATGCTCTTGAAGAAATTTGCACAGATCTTGCTTTACAGAGTTTTTAGAATGGGAAGAGATCTTAGATGTTGGACAGTTTAAATCTCTCATTATTCAGGTGATGAAACTGAGGCGGACAGAAAGGTGAGCTCTTCTGGCCTGTGCAGGTTTCCTGGTCCCTATTCACTGCTCTTTATCCTGACTACATTCTTCATCATCCATCCAAATGCCACCTTTTCTGTGGTTCTCTCCAGCCTCCCCACTTCTCATAGGCTGGGTTGTACCATGAGATGATTGCACAAAATAAGTATGAGAAAAGGTTGTTCTCATTATCATTATCTCATCAAGACTGAATCATCCTGGAGGACAAGACAATTTACCTTTTACCTCTAGCATTTCTTTTTTTTAGTATATACCAGGTACTCAATTAATGTAAGTTAAATGGCCCCTTGTCTGCTTGTAGTGTGTGGTTCACTCTTGCTTATCAGAAAACAGGAGAAATTCATGATAACAGAAGATTCTCTTCAAAGTAAATACAGTTGGACTGAAATTATTCCTTACATTTACTCTCATTTATTTTTACTTAAAATTTGATTACAAGGCATGTACCAATGCTTTAGAAAGCCAAAAAAAAAAGAAAAAACAAAGAAACAAACAAACAAATATACATTCCATTCCATGTATATTTTGGAATACATGGAATTTAGTACTGTCTACTTTTAAGTAGATTTGAGAACTTTTTTCATTTCACTTTTATATTTTTCTTTTCTTTCTCTCTCTCTTTTTTTATGTTATTAAAGGACAGTTGTCTCTATTTTTCTCCTACCACTGCCTCCCAACCACAGCCACACACACATCTCACCTTTCATCCTACCCACTTTGCCTTTGTCCATTTGTCCTCTATACATGTTCCTTGTTGACCCTTCCCCATATCCCCCCATTATCTCATCCCACCAACTCTCTGGTTACTGTCTGTTCTTTATATCAATGATTCTGGTTATATTTTTATTGCTTTTATGTTTTGTGGAAAAGGTTCAACTTATAGGAGACATCATATAGCATTTGTTTTTCACTGCCTGGCTTATTAAACTTAGCATAAAGCCCTCCAGCTCCATCCATGATGTCATGAAGGGTAGGAGCTCTTTCTTCTTTTCTGCTATGTTGTATTCCATTGTGTAAATGTACCATCATTTTTTGATGTATTCCTTTAAAGATGGACACTTAGGTTTCTTCCAGAAATTGGCTACTGTAAATTATGTTGCTGTGAACATTGGGGTGCATAGGTTCTTTTAAATTAGTGTTTCAGGATTTTTAGGATAGAATCCCAGCAGTAGAATTGCCAGGTCAAAAGGCGACTCCAGTTTTCATTTTCTAAGGATATTGCATACTGTTTTCCACAGTAGCTGCACCAGTCTGCATTCCCACCAACAGTGCACTAGGGTTCCAATTTCACCACAACCTCGACAGAGCTTCTTCTTTGTTGATTCGTTTATGGTGGTCAGTGTGAAGTGGTATCCCATTGTGGTTTTAATTTGCATCTCGCTGATGGCTAGAGATGCTGAGCATCCTTTCATATGTCTCTACACCCTATGCATGTCCTCCTTGGAGAAGAGTCTGTTCAGGTCTTTTCTGCATTTTTTATTTGGATCCTAAGTCTTCCTGAAGTGGAATCATGTGAGTCTTTTGTATATTTTGGAGATAAAAAGATTATCAGAGGTATCATTTGCAGATATATTTTCCCACATGATTGGTTCCCTTTTCATTCTGCTGTGGTTTTCTTTAGCCATACAGAAGCATTTTGTTTTGATGAGGTCCCATTTGTTTATTTTTTCCTTTAAGTCCCTTGCTCTTGGAGACATATTGGTGAAAATATTGCTGCATGGAATATCTGAGATTTTCCTGCCTATGTTCTCCCCTAGGACTTTTATGGTGTCATGACATATATTTAAGTCTTTTATCCACCTTGAGTTTATTTTGGTGTATGGTTTAAATTGGTGGTTGAAATTCATTTTTTGCATTTAGCTGTCCAGATTTCCCAACACGATTTGTTGAAGAGGCTATTTTTACTCCATTTTATGCTTCAGCCCCCTTTGTCAAATATTAATTGACCATAGAGACTTGGGTTTATTTCTAGGCTCTCTGTCCTCTTCCATTGGTCTATCTGTCTGTTTTTATGCCAGTACCAGTCTGTTTTGATTACAGTGGCCTTGTAATACAGTTTGGTATCAGGTATTATGATCCTTCTACTTTGCTCTTCTTTCTCAAAATTGCTGCAACTATTCAGAGGCGTTTATGCTTCCACATAAATTTTTGAACTGTTTGTTCTATATATGTGAAATATGCCATTGGCACTTTAATAGGTATTGCATTGAATCTATAAATTGCTTTGGGTAATATGGACATTTTGATGATGTTAATTCTTCCGATCCATGAACATGGTACATGTTTCCATTTGTTTGTGTCTTCCTTGATTTCTTTCTTCAGTGTTGTGTAGTTTTGAGAGCACAGGTCTTTTACCTTCTTGGTGAGGTTTGTTCCTAGGTATTTTATTTTTCTCGTTGCTATATCAAATGGGATTTTTTTTCTGATTCCTGCTTTTGTTGTTTCACTGTTGGTATACAAAAATGCCTTTGATTCCTAGATATTGACTATGTATCCTGCTGTTTTGCCAAATTCATTTATTAATTGGAGCATTTTTTTGGTGGAGTCTATAGGATTTTCTATATATGATATGTCATCTGCAAACAATGACAGTTTTGTTTCGTCCTTTCCAACTTGGATGCCTTTTATTTCCTTTCCTTGTCTGATTGCTGTGGCTAAAATTTCCAACAGTATGTTGAATAAAAGTGGTGAAAGTGGACAACCTTGTCTTGCTCCTGATCTTAGTGGGAAATATTTCAGTTTTTGTTCAGTGAGTATGATGTTGGCTGTAGGTCTCTCCTATATGGCCTTTATAAAGTTGAGGAATGCTCCCTTTATTCCCACTTTGCTGAGTGATTTTATCATAAATGGGTGCTGTAACTTATCAAATGCTTTTTCCACATATATTGATATGATCATGTGATTTTTGTCTTTCCTTTTGTTTATGTGATGTATTATGTTTATTGATTTGTGAATATTGTACCAATCTTGCATCCCTGAGATAAATCCCACTTGGTTGTGGTGTATGATCTTTTTAATGTATTGCTGGATGCAGTTTGCCAATATTTTCTTGAGGATTTTAGTGCCTATGTTCATCAGCGATATTGGCCTGAAGTTTTCTTTCTTTGTTGTGTTTTTGTCTGGTTTGGGGATTAGGATAATGCTGGCTTCACAAAAAGAGTTTGGGAGTCTTCTATCATTTTGGATTGTTTCGAATAGTCTGTGAAGGATAGGGGTTAGCTCTTCCTTAAATGCTTTATAGAATTCTTCTGTAAAACCATCCAGTCCAGGGTTTTCTGTGTCGGGAGTTTATGATTACTGTTTCAATTTCTTCTGCTGTTTTTGGTCTGTTCAGGCTGTCTGCTTCTTCTTCATTGAGTTTTAGAAGGCTATATTTTTCTAGAAGTTTGTCCATTTCACCTAGGTTTTCAAATTTCTTGGCATACAGTTCTTCATAGTAATTTCTCACAATCCTTTGTATTTCTGTAGAATCATTTGTAATCTCTCCCCTTTCATTTCTGATTCTGTTTGTTTGCATCCTCTCTCATTTTTTCTTGATGAGCCTGCTTAAAGGCTTGTTGATTTTGTTTATCTTTTCAAAGAATCAGCTCCTGGATTCATTGATCATTACAATTGTGCATTTAGTCTCTATGTCATTTAACTCTGCTCTGATCTTGGTTATTTCCTTCCTTCTGCTTGCTCTGGGCTGTCTTTGTTGTTTTTCCTCCAGTTCTTGTAGGCGTAGGGTTAGGTTGTTTGAACTGTTTCTGTCTTCGTAAGGTAGGCCTGTATCAGTATGAACTTCCCTGTCAGGACTGCCTTTGCTGTGTCCCATAGGTTTTGGTTTGTTGTGAGTTCATTTTCATTTGTTTCCAGAAACTTTTTGATTTCTTCTCTAATTTCATTGTTGACCCATTCATTGTTTAACAGCATGTTATTCAGTCTCCATGATTTTGAGTGTTTCGGGTTATTTTCCTTGGGATTGGTTTGCAATTTCAGTCTCTTTTTTTCAGAGAAAATGCTTGATATGATTTCAATTTTTTTGAATTTGTTGAGCTTTGTTTTGTGTCCTATCATGTTGTCTATCCTTGAAAATGTTCCATGTGTATTTGAAAAGAATGCGTATTTAGCTTCTTTGGGATGAAAGACTCACTATATATCAGTTAAGTCCATTTCACCTAGGGCACATTGTTCAATGCCAAAATATGTTTGCTGATATTTTGTTTGGAAGATCTGTCCACTTTTGACAGTGGGGTGTTAAAATATCCTACTATAAGTGTGTTGTTGTCAATATCTTTCTTGAAGTCCTCCAAGATTTTCTTTATGTATTTGGGTGCTCCTGTGTTGGGTGCATATATATTATAATGTTTATGTCTTCTTGGTGGATTCTTCCTTTGAGTATTATGCAGTGACCTTCTGGGTCTCTCTTTTCTCTCTTTATGGCCCTTTTTTCAAGTATATTTTGTGTGGTGTGAGTATTGCTACTCCAGTTTATTTTTCCTGTCTGGTTGCTTGGAAAATTTGTTTCCAGCCCTTCACTTGCAGTTGCGTAATTCTTTTGTTCTGAGGTGGGTCTCTTCCAGGCAGCATATATGTGATTCATGCTTTCTTATCCATTCAGCTTTTCTATATCTTTTGATTGGAGCATTTAATGCATTTATGTTTAAAGTTCTTATTGGTAGCTACTTATACATTGCCATTTTTTCATACCTGTGTTCCTCTCTCTTTTCCTTCCTTTCTTTAAAGCTGTCCCTTTAGCATCTCTTGCAGAGCTGGTTTGGTGGAAGTGTATTCTTTTAAACTTCTTTTGTCTGGGAAGCTCCTTATTTGGCCTTCTATCTTGATTGAGAGCCTTGCTGGGTAAAGTAGCCTTGGTTGTAGGCCTCTGGTTCTCATTACTTGGAATATATTTTGCCATTCTCTCCTGGCTCTGGAGTGTTACCATTGAGAAGTCAGCTGATAACCTTATTGGGGCTCCCTTGTATGTTAGTTCTTGTTTCTCCCTTGTTACCTTTAAGATTCTCTGTTTTTCTTGGAATTTTGCCAGTTTAATTATGGTATGTCTTGAAGTGGTCCTCTTTGGGTTCTCTTGATTAGGACTGTCTGTGTTTCCTGGATTTGTTTGACTTTTTCTCTCATCAAATTAGGGAAGCTTTTCATCATTACTTTTTCAAACAGGTTTTCTATCCCTTGATCTTCTCCTCCTTCTGGTATCCCTATTATATGGATATTATTAGATTTCGCATTGTCCTGCATTTCCCTTAACCACTATTCATTGTTCTGAGCCTGCTTTCCTTTTCTTCCTCTTTCTGGGTGTTTTTTTTCTACCTTGTCCTCCAGCTCACAGATCCGGTCCTCTGCTTCATCTAGCCCACTTTTGATTCCTTCTCCTTTGTTCTTCAATTCAGACATTGTCTTATTCATTTCTTTTTGGCCATTGTTGATAGTTTCTATTTCCTTTTTCATGTTGATGTAGTTTGCAGTGAGTTCATTGTAGTTTATCTGTAGTTTCTGGTAATTCTCTGTAAGCTCATTGAGCTTCCTGATAAACATTGCTTTAAACTTAATATATGATAATTGACTTCCACCTATTTCATTGAGCATTCTTTCTGAGGCTTCCTCCTTTCCTTTCAATTGGGTATTGTTTCTTTGTCTTCCCATTGTTTGTGATACTCTTCTTATTCTCTGCTTCTTAAATTGATCTGTTCTGACTTCCTGGGTTTATGGTGTGAACTTCTTTGGTAGAAGATCTGTGAGATTCAGTGGTGCAGTCTCCCTAATCTTCTAAGCTTGTTGGTCTTGGACTGTCATTTATGTTGGCTCTCTGTATGTCTTTGGATTTTGATTGCCATTGGGTTTTTCTTTGGTGGGTCCTTCCCTCCAGGTGGTCAACTGAGGATCAATCTATCCACCACATCTTGTATTCTGTTGTGCAGGTGTGGGCTGGTTTGTTGAAACTGATTCTTTTGTGTGTACAAGGTTTTGAGGCTTCGCTATTGCTCTTGTTCAGTTGTTCATTCTGGGTAATTTCTACATCATTTAGTTGTATTTCCAGATCAGTCCTGGATTGAGATTAGTGTGGCTTCCACTCCCTTCTTCACCTTCTTCTGTTGTTGTCTGTTGGTGGTTCCTTTATTGGTGGGTTTCCTCTTCCAGTAGGTGTATGGTGGTCACTGCTCCCACCTTGCAAGTTCAGTGGAGTAGCACAGTGAAATTTTCTCACTGTCTCTGTTGTTAGGATGACCCCTATTTGGGTCTAACTCTGGTCTTTTCACAGCTCCAGGGTTTCTTGTCTGACCTGTGGGAAAAGAAGAAGGAAGAAAGAAGGGAAGGAAGATGGAATAAAGAAAGAAAAGAAGGAAAGAAGGAAGGGATTAAAAAAAAGAAGGAAGGAGGATCAAAAAGAAGTAGAAGGAAAGAAAAGGAGAAGGATTTTTTTAAAATTAAAATTTAAAAAAGAAGGAAGGAAGAAGGAATAAAGAAGGAAAGGAAAGAAGGAAGGAAAAAGAATAAAAAAAGAAAGAAGGAATTTAAATAGTTTTTAAATTAAAAATAAATAAGTAGAAGAAGGAAAGAAGAAGAAATAGGAAGGAAGGAAGGAAGGAAGGAAGGAAGGAAGGAAGGAAGGAAGGAAGGAAGGAAGGAAGAGGGAATATAAAAAAAGAAAAGACAGAAAGGAAGAATTAAAAAAAATAAAGCCTTCTGCTGGCTTTAAACTAGTCAAGTCATTTCTGCTGGTCTTCCTGGCTGTGTCAGGCTGGGGAGGGATTGGTTTCACTTTTCTCTGTTCCTGAGCCACATTCCTCACTGTTGTCCAGCCTCCAGCCCAGTTCCTCAGTGCCCTTATGTGCCCCACCTAAGCCTATAGTCCACCAGTTGTGCTTTTCTTGAAGTACACCAATTAGTGGCAACTCACACACCACCTTCTTGCTCTTTGCTGTCCTAGATGCTAGGGACTCTCCGCACCCCTTCAGAGTAGTTCAGCCCCACACTGAGTCAAGTCTCTCCAGGGACTGCTGTCTCCCCAAGCCCTGTAGTTCCCCTCAGTGGGTCATTTCCACCTTCCTCCTAGAGAGCCAGTCAGCCTTGCAGGGCTGTGGGCATAGTAGCTAGGTGGCAGGTGGTCCATCCCTGGTACTTCGGGGGTAGGGGTGCAGGAGGCAGGTGGTTGCTGTGGAGAATTCCCCAAACAGCTGCAGAGTGCCTCTTTTTTCTATTTTTATTTTTGAAAAATTTCTCCTATTCAAGCTTACCAGTCCAAACAAGCACCTGGCCTCTCACACAGCCAAGCCTTTCTCTCTCCCAGGAATCTTGCAGCATACCTGGGCACCAGAGCTGAGGTTGCAGCCACCCTGGTCCCCGTGTTGGTCCCAGGAACCTTATTGTCCTTAAGCACTCTCCTTACCATCTGATTTTTCAACGTCCTCTACATTTTTTCATCTCCAATCTTCATATATGCTGGAATACCGTTGGCTCGTCGCTCTGTTCCTCAGGTGATTGGCTAGGTGTTTCACCTGTGTGCAGGGGAAGTGGACTCCACTCCCACGTATCTCACCGCCATCTTCAATACATTCCCAGACAGTTTTGGTTACAATAGCCTTGTAATATAATTTGACGTCAGGTATTGTGTTCCCTGCAACTTTGTTCCTCTTTCTCAAAATCGCTGAGGTTATTTGGGATCCTTTATGGTTCCATATAAACTTTGAAATGCTTGTTCTATATTTATGAAATATGTCATTGATATTTTAATAGGGATTGCATTGAATATATAAATTACTTCGGGTAGTATGGACATTCTGATGATGTTAATTCTTCCAAATCATGAACGTGGTATATGCTTCCATTTGCTTATGCCCTCCTTAATTTCTTTCTTCAATGTTGTGTAGTTTTCTAAGTACAGGTCTTTTATTTTCTTGGTTAGGATTATTGCAAGGTACTTAATTTTTCTTGTTTCTATAGCAAATGGGATTTTTTCCTGATCTCTGTTTCTGATATTTCAATGTTGGTATACAAAAATGCCTTTGATTTCTGAATATTGACTTTGTATCCTGCTGTTTTGCCAAATTCACTTATTATGTCGAGTATTTTTTTTGGTGGAGTCTATAGGATTTTCTAGGTACACTATCATGTCATCTGTAAAAAATGACAGTTTTGCTTCCTCCTTTCCAATTTGGATGTCTTTTATTTCTTTTTCTTGTCTTATCACTGTGACTTGGACTTCTAATACTATGTGAATTAGAAGTGGTGAAAGCAGACATCCTTGTCTTGTTACTAATCATAGTGGGAAAGTTTTTAGTTTTTGCCCATTGAGTATGATGCTGGCTGTAGGTTTCTCTTATATGACCTTTATTTTGTTGAGATATACTCCCTCTACTCCCAATTTGCTCAGTTTTTTTTTATCATAAATATGTGCTGTACCTTATCAAATGCTTTTTAACAGCTATTGATATGATCATGTGATTTTTATCTTTCCTTTTGTTTATGTGAGGTCTTACATTTACTGGTTTGTAAATATTGTACCGTCCTTGCATCCCTGGGATGAATCCCACTTGGTCATGGTTTATGATCTTTTTAATGTTTTGCTGAATGCGTTTTGCCAATATTTGTTGAGGAATTTAGCATCTATGTTCATCGGCAATATTGACCTGTAATTTTCTATTTTGTTGTGTCTTTATCTTGTTTATGGATTAGGATGATGGCTGGATTCATAAAAAAAGTTGGGGGTACTCCTCTTTTGTGTTTTTTTTGTAATAGTCTGTAAAGGAGAGGGGTTAGCTCTTCCTTAAATGTTTTATAGAATTCTCATTTAAACCATACAGTACAGGGCATTTGTGTGCCGGGAGTTTTTTTCTTTACTGCTTCCATTTGCCAGCTGTTATTAGTCTATTCAGGGTTTCTGCTTCTCCTCCGTTCTGTTTTGGAAGATTATATTTTTCTAGAAATTTGTCCTTTCACACAGGTTTTCCAATTTCTTGGCATATAGTTGTTCGTAGTGTTTTCTTACAATTGTTTGTATTTCTATGTTATCAGCTGTAATCTCTCCTCTTTCATTTTTGATTTCGTTTATTTGGGTCTTCTCTTTTTTTCTTGATGAGTCAGCTTAAAGGCTTGTCCATTTTGTTCATCTTTTCAAAGAACCACCTCCTGGTTTCATTGATCCTTAGAAATGTTCTTTTAGTCTCTTTGTCCTTTAATTTGGCTCTGATCTTGGTTATTTCCTTCCTTCTACTTGCTCTGGGCTTTGTTGTTGTTTTTTCTCAATTTCTTATACATATAGGGTTAGGTTGCTTATTTCAAATGTTTATATCTTCTTTATGTAGACCTATATCACCATGAGTTTCCATGTCAAGACTGCCTTTGCTTTGTCCCGTAAATTTTGGCCTGTGTAAGTTCATTTTCATTTGTTTCCAGAAACTTTTTGATTTCTTCCTTGATCTCATTATTAATCCATTCATTGTTTAATAGCATACTATTCAATCTTCACGAGTTGGAGTGTTTTTGCATTTTTCCCTTGTGGTTGGTTTCTATTTTCAAGTCCTTGTGGTCTGAGAAATTCTTGATATGATTTCAGTTTTCTTGAATTTGTTGGGGCTTGTTTTATGTCCTATTATATGGTCTATCTTTGAAAATGTTCCATGTGCATTTGAAAGCAATGTGTATTTTGCTTCTTTGTGATGAAATCATATATATACATATATCTTTAAGTCCATTTGATCTACAGTATGGCTTAATTGCACAATATCCTTGTTGATATTTTGTTTGGAAGATCTATCCATTTTTTTTAATTTTTATTGTTATTCAATTACAGTTTTATGCCTTTTCTCCCCATCCCTCCACCCCACCCCAGCTGAACCCACCTCCCTCCCCCACCTCCACCCTCCCCCCTGATTTTGTCTATGTGTCCTTTATAATAGTTCCTGCCATCCCCTCTTCCCGCTGTCCCTACCCCACTCCCCCCTGGCCACTGCTAGACTGTTCCCAACCTCAATGTCTCTGGTTGTAATTTGTTTGCTTTTTTGACAGTGATTTGTTAAAAGTTCCTAGTGTAAGTGTTTTGTTGTCTATACCTTTCTAGAAGTCCTCCAAGATTTTCCTTATGTAACTGGGTGCTCCTATATTGGGTGCATATATGTTTATAATGTTTATCTCTTCTTGATGTATTCTTCCCTTGAGTATTATGAATTTTCCTTCTGTGTCTCTTTTTATGGCCTTTGTTTTGAAATCTATTTTGTCTGATATAAGTATTGCTACCTGGACTTTTTTTTTCCTATGCATTTGCTGGGAATATTTTTTTCCAACCCTTCTCTATCAGTCTGTGTAGGTGTTTTGTTCTGAGAAGGGTCTCTTGTAGGCAGCATATGTGTGGATCACAATTTCTTATTCATTCAGCTAACTTATGAATTTTGATTGCAACATTTAATACATTTACATTTAAGGTTGTTATTGATAGGTACTTATTCATTGCCATTTTACTTCCATCATATTTGTATTCCTCTCTCACTCTTTTTCTTCCTTTTCTTAAAACAATCCCTTTAGCATATTTTGCAGAGCTGGTTTGATGGAGCTGTATTCTTTCTGCCTTCTTTTGTCTGGGAAACTCCTTATTTCACTTTTCATTTTAATTGAGATTCTGTTGGATAGAGTAGTCTTTGTTGCATGCCTTTGCTTTTCATTACTTGGAATATTGCTTGCCATTCCCTTCTTGCTTGTAGTGTTTCTGTTTAGAAGTCAGTTGCTAGCCTTATCAAGATTCCCATGTGAATTACTTCCTTTTTCTCCCTTGCTGCCTTTAAGATTCTTTCTTTGTCTTGAATTTTGCCATTTTAATTATAATATGTCTTGGTATTTGGCCTCTTTGGTGTTCTCTTGATTGGGACCCTCTCTGCTTCCTGGATTCATGTGACTTTTTCCCTCACCAAATTAGGGAAGTTTTCTAATTACTTTTTCATACAGGTTTTCTATCCCTTGCTCCTCTTCTTCTCCTGCTGGTATCCCCATTTTGTGGGCATTATTACGTTTCATGTTGTCCTGCATTTCTCTTAATCCCTCTTCATTCTTTTGGAGCCATTTTTTCTTTTCCTTCTCTTTTGGGGAGTTTTTTGTACCTTGTCCTCCAGCTCACTGATTTGATCATCTGCTTCATCAAGCCTGATTTTGACTCCTTCTACTGTGTTCTGCAATTCAGAAATTGTATTCTTCACTTCCTCTTGGATCTCGTTGGTAATTTCTATGTCCTTTTTCATGCTAGTGTAATTCACAGTAAGTTCCTTGTAGATTCCCTATAGTTTTGGATAATTCTCAGTGAACTCATTGAGCTTCATTATAACCATTTTTTTGAACTCAATATCTGATAGTTCACTTGTTGCTATTTCATTTAGCATTGTTTCTGAGGATTCCTCCTTTCCCTTGGATTGGGGATTGTTTCTTTGTCTTCCCATATTTGTGAGACTCTTCTTGATTGCTTCTGCTTCTTAAATTGATCTTTTCTGACTCCCTGAGTTTGTGGTGTGAACTTCTGTGGTAGGAGGCCTGTGAGATTCAATAGTGCAGTCTCCTTGATCTCTAGGACTTGATGCTCTTGAGATGCCCTTTAGGCCATTTATGTTGGCTCTTTTGGCATAACTAGGTTTTGATTGTTGTTGAGTTGTTTTGTGGTGAATTTTTCCTGCCAGCTGGTTCACTGAGGGTCATTGCACCTACCGCATCTTGTATGCTCTTCTGCAGATGCTGCAAGAACAAACTGACAAAGCCCAGGGAACAGACTCATATCTGCAAAAATATCTCCCCCTTGCAATCCTACTATAAACAGCAAATGACCCAGTATTAATATGGCTGTAAAGAGGGTAAGGCTATTATAAGAAAGGAGAGAAATAAACTATAGTATAAAATCTAGTGACTTAATATGCACAAGCTTGATGGATGAGAAATTAATATTAAAAAGGTATGGAGGAAAGAAAATGTCACTAATCATGGAGAAATCAGTGGATTTCATGTAGATAGGCTCTAGTATTTAACACTGTTTTTCCTTTCTGGATCAGCCTCTTGTGATATCAGATGTTGATCCCCTCTGACCTTATACAGTCTGCTCCAGGACTACCAGGTATCTACTGTCTGTGGCTATCTCCTTCAGTTGTTGATCTAGTCACTCTTCACTCAGCAGTCAGGTTTAAGCCCTATAGGGTGGGGCAGAATCCCTGCTGGTGTTGGGGTTATTGGTTGTCCTCAGGCTGCTGCTGCTCAGATGGGAGTGGTCTGCCTGACCAAGATAGCTGCTGCCACACAGAGGATGACTCAGCACCAGGATCCTCGTAGCTACTTTCTCAGTTCTCTCCCCAAAGCTGTCATCCCCAGTTTCTCCTTAGGTGTCTCTAGCCCACTCTGCACCTACCTTTGATGGAGCCATGGGTAAGTGGCTGCAAGTGAAAATTTGTGTGTTGACCCTTTAAACAGCTCTTTGAGTTTCCAGCTTTCCATCTCTGGCAGAGAGCAACCCTGCAGCTTTTTTCCACTGGTGGTTGTCTGTATACTTTTTGGACTCTGGTACTCTAAACTGGGGATCCCAGTTAGGGTTTAAGTCCCACACTTCTCAGGGGAATCCAACCAGTTGCTTAATTATCCCTCCAGTGCTGTTGCCTGTGGGTGCCCAGCTAACCCTCTCCAGTGTCCACCACATTCCTTACCTATCAGTGCGGAAGATGATTTTTCTGTCTGTCAAAGATTATAAGGCTTCTCTGTTGCTGTTCAGTTGTTTGTTCTGGATGATTTCTCCACAATTTAGGTGTAAATCCAGATTGGTCCTATGAGGAGGTCCAGTGTGGCTTCCATTTACTCCTCTGCCATCTTGCCTCGAGTTCTTAATAAATAAATATGCTTAGTTAAATATGTAAAATGAAGGACTTTTAAAACATCAAACCCATAAGAATTATTTAAGTAAAATATGTTATTCTTAAAATTTATCAAATAAATATTTCAACTGAAAATTAACTTGCATTTTCCATGAAAGTTCTTAGATATGCTTATTTAACATTTTTACTTGTAATTATAATGTTATTTTTATTAATTTTGGTGTTTTAGTGATAACTTTAAGGGATGTATTTTTTAAAGAAAATATGTATGCAATCCAATTAAAAAAATGGGCAAAGAATCTGAACAGATACTTCTCCAAGGAAGACATACAGAAGACCCATGAAAAAATGAAAAAAATGCTCTACATCACTAGCCATTAGAGACATGCAAATTAAAACCACAATGAAATATCACTTCATACCAGTGAGAAAGGCCATCATTAACAAATCAATAAACAACAAGTGCTGGTGAGGATATGGAGAAAAGGGAACCCTAATACACTGTTGAGAATGCAGACTGGTGCAGCCACTGTGGAAAAGAATATGGAATTTCCTCAGAAATCTAAAGATGGAACTGCCTTTTGACTCAGTGATTCCAGTTCTGGGATTATACCTTAGGAATCCTGAAACATCAATTCAAAAGAACCTATGCACCCCAATGTTCATAGCAGCATTATTTACAAAGTAAGTGCTGGAAACAACCTAAGTGCCCATCAGTAAATGAGTGAACAAAAAATCGGTGGTACATTTACACAATGGAATGAATACTACACAGCATAAAGAATGAGTTCCTAACCTTTGCAACAGCATCGATGGAACTGAAGAGCATTATAATATGGGAAATAAGTCAGGTAGTGAAACACAAATACCATATGATCTCACCTACAAGTAGAACATAATCAACAAAATAATCAAATCAGCAAAACAGAACCAGAGACTTGGAAATAAAGAAAAAAGTGACAGTAACAATAGGAGTGTGAGGGAGGGGTGTAATGGGGTGTGGGGAACTCTGTCCCGTGGAGCTCTCCCAGCCACCGAGGATGAGAATCATTGTCCTGGAAACAATCTATTGTTCTGACAGGAAAGGGGGTGGTGATTCTAGTGGAGAATACCCTGAGTCCTTCTCCGAAACAGCTTTTATTGGGATCAGTATGTGCAGGGATATACAGCATACATGCATAGCTCATCAATCAATATCCAAAGGCTATAGTTATAAAAAAAAACTGATATTATCTGTAGATGACAATTGAAGAAACACAGAGATCTGCCTTGGGTCAGGGTCTTTCAGACTTGCCGGTGCCAGATGGTTGTTAAGGCGTATTTCCTAAGTTAACGAGTTCACTCCTTATTCTTTGAATTTAAACATCTGTTTTACACCAACAGGGCTATAACAAAGCAAAGCAAGCTTCAAAGGATACAATGTAATCTTCAAGCCTGATTTCCCATGGGAACCTTCTTTGTTGGTATCAGGTCATGCCTGCCACCAGCCTTCCCACCTTTCTGGTCAAGACTTATAGGCAAGGCCTTGCTCGCACAGGGCTACAGTTTCTGGAACCATACAAAGTGGTTCCCAATAATGGGGGAAAGAAGAGGAAGGAGAAAGTCAAGGAACATTTGTATAGGACTCATAGGCATGACAATGGAGGTTATTGACTGTGGGAGTTAGGGGAGATGGGGTTTGGGGTGAGCAAGGGGAAAAAAGGTGGGACAACTATAACTGAATAACAATAAATTTTTTAAAAAATATTTTAAAGTGTATTCAAATATAATCAATTTACTAATTCTATTGTTTTTCCACTAATGTTTTTTAACTACTTTGTCTTAATAGAGTCTTATACAATACCCCTTAAATATATGATATGGGGGAAGGGAATGGAATTGCTTAATTCCCCAAATATTAGTATGAAATTTACTTTATAACTAACAAAATTACCACCCTAAAGTTGCAGAATATTTCCAAAACTAAATTATGAATTAAAATTTCAGTTGCATAGTCTTAATTACATATACATGGTTAAGTTTGATGGACTCTTTGCACCTGGAGGAAGAAGTGAGGAAGTAGAAGAATAAACAAGCAGAAAATTTCATGTAGATGGAGACATTTGAGTTAAGGCTCAAAGGCTTAATTTGCTTTTCTCTAGCTGTCAAGTGTCCTTGATAAAATAAAATTTTATTAAGTAGACTAACAAAGGGTTACAAATTGTTGCATTGTAAATGCATTATAATAACATGGTTCAGTTATTTTCAGACAGTACTAAATATAGATTGGAAATGATATAAACATTTAAACCTTTTCAAAGTACTACCTATTACCTTAAATGAAAATAAAGTATGGTAAGTGGGAATAAGAATAGATTACCTATGAAGAAACAGTATTTTATAATATCAAAAATAAATAATTTAGCTATTACTTAATGATCACAACAAAATATGTTTTTCAGAGGCTTTTTGAATCAGAGAAGTATACCTACAACATATTCTATCTAACTATTAAAACTGGTGATAAATCTCAAAATAGAAATGAATAAAGATACTTTCTGAATGCAAAATCCTTACAGTCAGTAGTATTTACTGATATTTTGTTCAATAAAAGATGCAATTACTTCAGCTACTTTCTCAGAGCTGTTTTGAAGGAAAGCTTCTCAAAGAAATGACTTGCCTGGCTTCCACATGAGGTGACTTCTTTCAATGTACCTTCAATGCATGTGCTTATAGTCTCAAATATTAGCCTAAACTGCCTTCACTTTACCCACTTCAGATAGAATTTTGCAAGAAATAAGCACAAACAGCACAAGCAGACATAATAAAGCATCCTTCTTTTTCTTCATTTATGGGAGATTGAACTCCTGGAATTGCCAGAGCCATAGATTTTTCAGAATATGTGCTTCAGTTTGAAGTCATGTGATATTATTTTTCTCTTAAATTACTAGACAACCAGAAAGATCATCATTAGGTCCAAATTTCAAGTTCTACCCATGTTGTAAGTTATACAAAAACACCATACTTTACTTTCTTTTTTTTTAACATTGTCTCTATGAGGAAGGACAACTCCTGAACTACAGCCACACTGTCAGAATATGGATTGCCTCCCACACAAAGGTCTCCTCTGTCTGCATGGCAGGTGGCACTTTTTAATGCAACCAACAACACATGTGTGATAAAGAATTTAAAGGGAGAGCAGAAAAAGTCAGAAAAATTATTTGAATTGACTCGAACAAGTAGTTCTTTCTTGAATCTCTTTTCTTATTTTTCACATTTCCTGAGCTAGCATTAGCACATATAAGAAGTAGTAGTAACCACTGTGATTTATTGAGAACTTGATACTGTTTCAAGTCCCCATGTGGATCACATTTGTTGGTTTATTCAATAAGTACTTATTGAGTACCTATAGGAAAAGGGAGTTGATCACTGACCTCAGAGAATTTCTAATAGAATATCAAGAGATTTGTCCAAGGCCATATAAAGATATATAATGGGAATTATAAATCATAGACTTGTCTAAGGCAAAGCTTTCTGGAGAAGTTTAGGATTGAGCTATGTGTTAAAGGATAATTTTAGAAGATTTGCACCTAACATGAAGAGAAATGACAATGTAATCTAAGCAACTGTGTAAATAAATGTATTGATGGGGAAATATATGTGTTTAAGAAACTACAGAGAATTTGCCATTGGGAATGTTGGGACTAGCATAGTTAAGGTTAGGAAGATATGCAGAGTTAAAATTGTGAGAACTGGGATGATATGTTAAGGTATTTAAACTTTATCCTATAGGTTTGGGGAGCTAATCAAAAGTTCAAAGTTTCTGCATAGTTCATACACATATCTTCTGTTTGTATCAGGGCAGAATTTGTATCTGTGGGGATGTGATTGCTAAGGCTGCCAAAACAAATTACTATAGCTGGGGGACCTTCAGTAGCAGACATTTATTTTGTCACAGCTCTGGAAGTTGGGAAATCCAAGATCAAGGTGCTGTCATGGCGGGTTCATTTTCTGGCTTCTATGCTTGACTTTCAGGCAACTACCATGTGCTCACATGGCCTCTCCTTTGTTCTTGAGGTCAGGGATAGAAAGCTCTCTGGTGTCTCTTCTTTTTTTTTTCTTTTTAAGATTTTTAAAATTTATTTTTAGAGAGTTGGGAAATGATGGAGAAAGAAAGAGAGAAAAACATCAATGTGTGGTTGCTTCTCACACACCCCCTACAGGGGACCTGGCCTGGAACCCAGGCATGTACCCTAGACTGGGAATCCAACTGGCAACCTTTTGGTTCACAGGCCCACACTCAATCCACGGAGCTACATCAGCCAGGACCAGTGTCTCTTCTTATAAGGAACCTAATCCTATCATGGAGTCCCACACCATGAGCTCATCCAATCTTAACCATCTTCCAAAGGCCCTATCTTCAAATATCACAGTATTTGGGGTTAGGGCTTCAACACACAACTTCATAACAGGAGAGAAAAATGCTATTGTCTCTGCTGTGTAGAATTCCATTGTGTAAATGTACCAAAGTTTTTTGATCCACTCATTTGTTGATGGGCACTTAGGTTGCTTTCATTACTTGGCTATTGTAAATTGTGCTGCTATGAACATTGGGGTGCATAGGTTCTTTTGGATTGGTGTTTCAGGGTTCTTAGTGTATAAGCGAGATTATATGGTATTTGCCTTTCACCAATTGGCTTGTTTCACTTAGCATAATAGTCTCCAGTTCTATCCATGCTGTGGCAAAAGGTAAGAATTCTTTCTTTCTTTCTGCTTCATAATATTCCATTGTGAAGATGTACCATTTTTGTTTGTTTGTTTTTATACACTAATCTAATAATGGACACTTAGGTTGTTTCCAAATCTTGGCTGTTGTAAGTAGTGCTGTTATAAATATAGGGGGGCAAATTTTTTTTTTGAATTTGTGTTTTGGGATTCTTCAGGTATATTACCAGCAGTGGAATCACTGAGTCAAAAGGCAGTTCCATTTTAAACTTTCTGAGGAAATTCCTTACTGTCTTCCATGGTGGCTTCACCAGTCTGCATTCCCACCAACAGTGTACCTATGGTTCCCTTTTCTCCATATCCTCTCCAGGACTTGTTGTTCTCCAAGGAGGACATGGCCCATAGACATATGAAAAAATGCTCAACATCACTTGCTATGAGAGAGATGCAAATTAAAATCACCTCACATCTGCCAAAATGGCTATCATTAAAAAATTGAGGACACTTGGTTTATAGGAATCTCTAAAACAATTGTTATCCTCCAAGGACTATTGTGTAGACCTTTGGTTTTTCATTTCATTCTCCCACCTGTCCTTTTGCTTATTTCACATATCTCACTTTGCTCATTTTGGGTACTTTACATATGGGAAGAATATGAGAAAGATATTAAGTTCTTATCAGTTAATCTTACTACTTTTTATCAGGATACATCAAAGAAAAAGGATTAAAATGGATAAATTAGAACTCTAAGCATTCCATTCATTTATTCAGACCTTCCCTTCAAAAGCCATTGATTAACTTAGCTACTTCTCTATTCTTCATATTTTTCCCCTTTATCTTTATAATGAATATTTGTGGGAAAAAAAAAAAAACAATGCTGAATAAAGCTTACCTTCATGTTTCAAATAATATGACATGTTTCATAGTATAGAATTTATGTGGAAGATACCTTGAAAGGTACAGAGAAAGTCAAGTATGTATCCAAGGATAAGATGCAAATAAAGTAAGTCAGAAATTACTAATGTAAAAGAACAATAATATATATTTTATAAAGGAGAAGATGGAATCTGTTGAAGTTTTACAGCCAAATATTAAATGATTAAAACAAATCCAGGTAAATGAGAGGACATGTGAATGGTAAAAGACTCAGGTTTTAGAGACAGCATCTGTTATCTCATATATTTTTATGAATTTATCAGTGCAGCAAAGGCAGACAAAGGTGAACCTATGGGCGAGAAAGAAAAAGACATAACCGCTTTAAAATGGTGTGATTGCTAGAATTCTTATCCTTATAAAAATCATCTTGGAGGTTAAAGGGAAAAGCTGTCCAGCATCTGTGAGCATTTTGTAGTTAGAACATTCTTAATAACATGGGAAAAGCACTGTGTGGAGAATTTCCACATGGCTGGTATTTATTAAATCTCAAAGTTGAAATTACTTTTTTCAGTGTTACTGGAGTGCAGACATTTTGTATTCCTTGTCAGGATAACTTTATAAAAGATCTGGAAATGATAAATGTTCTGTGATGAGCTATTGCCCCTGAAGGAAAGCCAAAGGGACTGTGGTTTCTGTTGCAGATAACGTATTGTATTCTGATTCCAAGGAGGTTTATCTCTCTCCACACAGCTCTCTTGAGATCTGATCTGGGACAGTGTAACCATCTCTGGCTAGCTGAAAGTATAGATTAAGTTTTGGCTTTCTGAATCTCTGTGCCAGAGGAAAATTAAATTCTGCATTTTAATGAGAACAGTTTATATTCATTCCTAAGTAGTTGAAGTGAGAGTGGATTAAGAAAGGCTATGATAAGATTCAAAAGTGAAGAGTAAGACCTCTAAATTATTATCTGATTATATCCCTAAGGAATTGAGCTCAGCTCCTTTTAATTTAAGGAAGATTAGGAGCACACCTCCTGAGCTACAGTTACTGGCAGTCTTAGTCCCCCATAGACTAGTTGGGAGATGGGAGGACTATCACAGAGGGATGGAAGCCCAAGTGCTGTGAAAACCAGAGTGGGTGGCTCTAACTCTCCTGGAGAACAGGTCGGGAGGGTGGTGCACAGAATAAAGCACAGACATAGCAGGGAAGCTAATACCACTGCAGTAAGAAAGTAATGTCTGAGCTCTGTCACGTGCATAGATGCAGACACCTAAATAGAGAAATATTAGCAAATCAAATGCAGAGAGCCATAAAAAGGATGATGTATCAGGATTACATTGGATTTCTTTTGAAATGATGGTCTGGTGTAACATTGAAAAATCAACCAAAACATTTTAGAATAACTAAGAAAAAAACGTAGGCATCAGTAGATTCAGAAAACTATATGACCAAATTCAAGATTGCATCACGTTACAAACTCTTTTTTTTTTTTTTTTTTTTTTTTTTTTTTAATTGTTATGCAATTACAGTTGTATGCCTTTTCTCCCCATCCCTCTACCCCACCCCAGGTGAACCCACCTCCCTCCCCCCTCTCCACCCTCCCCCTTGGTTTTGTCCATGTGTCCTTTATAGTAGTTCCTGTAATACCCTCTTCCCACTATCCCCGCCCCCACCCCCCACCCCCGCCCTGGCTATTGTTAGATTGTTCTTAACTTCAATGTCTCTGGTTATATTTTGTTTGCTTTTTTCTTCTATTGCTTATGTTCCAGTTAAAGGTGAGATCATATGGTACTTGTCCCTCACTTCCTGGCTTATTTCACTTAGCATAATGCTCTCCAGTTTCATCCATGCTGTTGCAAAGGGTATAAGCTCCTTCTTTCTCTCTGCTGCGTAGAATTCCATTGTGTAAATATACCATAGACATAGAAGGGAATGTTTTTACTGTAACAAGGAGTCTCTGAAAATAAAATATATTCATATAAGAGCAAAGTTATACTTAGTGGCAAATTATTGAAACTTTTTGCCCTGAAATCAATATAGATCATATCCATTATTACATTGGATATCACTAACGCTGCAGAAGTAATAAAAACTTTCTCTATTAACAGATGATTTGATTGATATATGAAAACTCTAAAACAATACAGACCGATTTACTATATTAGAATTAGTTTAGCAATTCTAAAAGGTCAATATGCACAAACTTTTTCTATATGCCATCAAAAGTAATACAAATGTAGAACATGGAATTTTAAAGGCATATTATTTAACATAGCTTTCAAAAGTTCCAATATTTCAGAAAAAATCTAACTGAAGATGTGGGCAGCCTCTACACCGAAACCTGCAGAACCTGTTCATAGACTTGAAGACCTACTATTATAATATTTCCCACTCAATTGATCTTTAGATTCAATGCAATCCTAATCATAATCCCCAAAAGTTTTTAAGTCAAAACTAACAAGCTAAATCTCAAATTTAATATGGAAATATAGAAGACTAAGAATACAAAACCACTCTTGAAAAAATAGTAGATTACACCACTAGATATCAAGATTTATTGTAATATAAAGTTACAATAATTTGGCAATGTGTGTAGTCATGTAGTATAGATATATCAACAGACAAATGGAATTCAGAAATATTGGGTTGGCTAAAAAGTCTGTTTAGTTTTTTTCTGTAAAATAAAAGAGATTTTTATTTTCACCAATAATTTTATTGATTGGGATATTTTGAGCATGTTGGCTATCTCCTGTGTGGCATAATGTTGATTGTTCTCAATTAATGTCTTGATTTGATCACTATAAACTTCAACTGGTCTATCCAGCCATGGAAAATTGTTCAGCAAGAAATCTCCATCATGAAACTTCACAAACCACTTTTAATACTTTTGATCAATCATAGCACAAATCTTTTTTTGTGTTTCAGTTGCATTTTTAACGTTATTGAAATAGTAAAGCATAATATGATGAAAATGTTGTGTATTTTCTTCCATCTTCAATATTAAATTGACTACACAAAAATTCACAAATTTTGATTTTTTTAAATGCATGCTGATATGACAGCTGTCACAATACAATCTAACAAAATTGTTTTAAATGAAGTTCAAACAACTAAGTGCTACTGGAACCATCTCATGGAAAATAAACAAAAAAGTTTTTTGGCCAACTCAATACATTAATAAATATCAGGTCAGTTAATTCATAACAGGAGACAGGGCCACAGCAGCAAGGAAAAAATAGTTCATGAACCTTGATGGGATAAACTAGATCTCTATTTTTTTAAAAAGTGCTAATATTTACCCCCTACCTCACACCATAAAAAATTAATTTCAATTGGAAATCAAAATGTGAAAATAATGAAACTTCTAGAAGTAATCATAGGATCGTATTTTTATTATCTTGATGAGTGCAAGGCTTCCTTAAAGATATCAGAAAATAATAACTACCATAGGAAAAAGAATGAAAAATTGGACCTCATTAAAATTAAGAGCTTGAGTTTATTGAGTGCATTATTTAGAGAATGAAAAGCAAACTACAGTGTGGAAGATTATACATATGACAAAGGACTCATCAAGAATCTTTAAAGAATTTCTACAAATCAAATTTGAAGGAAAAACCACTGAATACAACAGACAAATGGGAAAAAAAAACTTGAAATAGCTCTTTAGAAAAGAGGCTATACAAGTGAACAAAACACAATGGTTTTCAACTTCATTAGTCACTAGGTAAATGCAAACTAAAACCATAGTGATATCACAGTACACACCCACCAAAATGATTAAAATAAATATACTGACAAATGTTGCCAAGGAGGTGGAACACCTAGAACTCCCATGCATTACTGCTGGGGGAGTAAATTAATAAAAAGTACTTTGGAAAACATTATATAGCTACAATAATTAAAGCAAGTTCTTGGTCATATCTAAAAGACTGACCATATATTACATTATGAATTAATAATTCTAGATGTGAATGTATACCCCCTAAAATATGTTTATCAAAAAACTTATACAGATATCATAAAGTGTTATTTCTAACAGCTCCAAACTAGAAAACACCCAAAATCTAATGGTAGAATGGACAAAAAAATATATAGTGTGCTGATACAATCAAATAGTATATAGCAATAAAAATTGGTGGGTGTTATGGCACCCACCAACATATTTAAATATCACACACATAATTTTAAGTATAAACGGACAAATAAAAGAGTATACTTAGTATGATTCTATTTATAGAAAGTTCAAAATTAGATTCCACTAAGTTATGGTGTTATTAGTTGGTGTGGTAGTTAACTTTGGGAAGAGATGACTGGAAAAAGACAGGGAGAGGACAATCTCTTGATCTGGGCACTGACTGCATAGTGTATCAGTCTGCACATGTGTCCAGCTTGGAACACTCCTCTGTGTATTTTATCACTGTTATTCAGAGAAGTTTCACAATTTCTGCCAGTGTATATTATTTGAGGCAAAGGAATACATTAGATGAACATATATAATGTTCATCTTGTATTCTATCTTAGCCCTCACCGATGGTGATTGTGATGGACAGGCACACAGCATCCATCCCCAACTCTTTCTCATATTCCTCGCTCTTCCTCAGAAACAAGAAAGCTCAAAATAAATAGCATGAACCAGCTGTTTTATGTATGTAGGTTATAACAGGCACAGCCTAGTACATAGTTGAGCTATTGTTTCCTAATCCCCCAGGTGCATTACTTGTAGCAATGACAGTGGTGGCACGACAGAGACCTTTGTATACGCAAAAGCAGCTTCCCGAGCCCAGAAATGACAGCAGCTCCCTTGGCTGCTGGGTTCTGCATCATAGCTTTGAGAGTCATTGATGAAAGGTCAATTTCAAGTCTATTTCTCCATTTTTCTCAGTGACTGTAAGCTCTTTCATGCCTTGTAGTAAATTTCTCCTGTGTAAACTGCCTAAAGGTGGATCAACTCTCTGCAACTAATTCCTAATTGACAAGAAAAGAACACAGTCAGCATTCTGTTCAAGGATCAAAGGTTTTAACGAAATGGAAAACAACATTTATCCT
Organism: Desmodus rotundus; assembly: GCF_022682495.2. NCBI lineage: Eukaryota > Metazoa > Chordata > Mammalia > Chiroptera > Phyllostomidae > Desmodus > Desmodus rotundus. The sequence continues at coordinate 64,052,138 of NC_071394.1, forward strand.
GTTCTGTAATTAGAGTTTAATCTTGGCTCTCTTATCTGTGATTGTATGCACTAGTAACTGAAAATTCAGTTAGTCAGTTCAATTCCATCACCCCACTCTTGAAAAACTATCAAATGACAAGCTCTATCTTTATTAAGCCTAATAGTATCCTCAAGGTAATTATAAATATCAGGGTTTGCCTGAGAAACACACCAGTTAGGTGTCATTGTGTGCCACTAAACAGTGAGTTGTAATTTACCTTCTCCCACTTGTTCATCATGCCTGGTCATTTGTTTGCCCTGTGTTAGTGAACCAACAGATGCAAGGACCTAGACAGGATTTACTCCCATTAAAGATTAGAGACATATAAAAGTTGTAATGGTTCCTCACACAAATGTGCACACATACACACACAGAATCAAACATGAAGTATTGAACAATATGTCAATTTCTTTAGTTAAAGGGGTAGAGAATAATTTCCGTGAAAATCACAAAAGAAGGTATTAGCGATTTACTTAGTTTTCCCTCATGGATTTACGCCACATTTAACAGTATTTTTTGCAATATAATGACTTTTAAGCGACATTGTGTATGCATGCACCTTGATGGACTGTTTCTTAATTCAGTATTTTACAACTAGTATAACTTTTATTGAGCACCTACTAAGCACAAAGACCGTTGGGCACTATGGTAGACATTGCTACCTAAAAAAGTAATTTTATCCTCAAAGAGCCTATAATGTTGTGGGAAAGGCAGACATAAATATTACATTTAGTTACAAAAAACATACTATAGTTTGTTATTGTACATTGTGGTAAATAACAATTTATAAATAAATTGTTATGTGGGTATAAAAGAAGGAGATTATCAAATGAGAGTATTGGAGAGTTAAGACAGATGTTTAGTTTGAGTTGAATAATATTGAATAAAATACTTTTCAAAAATAAACACCATGAAGAAATACTATTTTTTTGTTGTTGTTCAAGTACAGTTGTCTCTATTTTCCTCCCACCAATCCCCCCCACCTCACCCATCCTTGCCTCCTACCCACTATCTTACTTCCTTTAGCTTTGTCCATGTGTCCTTTATACATATTCCTTGATGACCCTTCCCTTATTTTCCCCCATTATCCCTCTCCCCCCACCCTCTGGTTACTGTCAATTTGTTCTTTATTTCAATGTCTCTGGTTATATTTTGCTTGCTTGTTTGTTTTGTTGATTAGGTTCCACTAATAGGTGAGATCATATGGTATTTGTCTTTCACCACCTGGCTTATTTCACTTAGCATAATGCTCTCCAGTTCCATCCATGATGTCAAAAAGGGTAGGAGCTCATTCTTTCTTTCTGATACATAGTATTCCACTGTGTAAATGTACCAGTTTTTTGACCCACTCATTTACTGATGGCCACTTAGGATTCTTCCAAAACTTGGCTATTGTAAATTGTGCTGCTATGAACATTGGGGTGCAATGGTTCTTTGAATTCCCCAATTAAAAAATGGGCAAAGGACCTGAACAGACATTTCCCAAGGAGGACATATAGAGAGCCCAGAGACATGAAAGGATGTTCAACATCACTAGCCATCAGAGAGATGCAAATTAAAACCACAATGAGATACCACTTCACACCAGTCAGAATGGCCATCATAATTAAATCAACAAACAACAAGTGCTGGCGAGGTTGTGGAGAAAAGGGAACCCTAGTACACCGTTGGTGGGATTACAGACTGATGCAGCCACTGTGGAAATCAGTGTGTAATTTCCTCAGAAAACTAAAAATGGAACTGCCTTTTGACCTGGCAATTCTACTGCTGAAGAAATATTATTAAAAGACAATTAGGTTCATAGAACATCCTAAGTCTCTGTGCCTTGCCCACACTAATAGGGTGGACAGTGGGGAAAGCTAAGATCATTGAGAAACAATTAAGGAAGGTCATGAATGTCAGGCTAAGAATTTTAAATGTTATTATCTAGCTATTTGGAAGCCACTTAAACAATGTAGTCAGATGTGAGTATTAGAAAGAACATTCTGGTAGCAATGTGAAAACTGTGTTGACATTGGAGCTGAGAACCCTCTACATTACTAGTGGGTAGATTTGCAAGGGAAAAGATGGTGGTAATAGTAATGGGGAGGAGCAACGTATGTAAGAGAGATGTGTTGGTAAGTTAGTAATAATGGGACTAGTTATGAAGTAATAATGGGTGAAGGAGCTGTGGAAAATTTGAATGTGATGTATCACTCTCTCAGTGTGGTAGACAGAACAAAGTTACCCTGAGACGTCCATGTCCTAACCCCCAGAACCTCTAAATACCTGAACATAAATGGCAAAAGAGACTTTGCACACATGGTTAAGTTGAAGATTTGGGGATATGGAGCTTTTCCTGGATTAGCTGCATGGACCATGTAATTGTAATGGTCTTATAAGATTGAGGAAGGAGGGACAGAGTGAGGAGATGGAGATATGACAATGGAACCCACTGTTGAGGTGATGCAGGTTGTAGATGAGCAAGAAGCCATAAGTCAAAAAATGTCAGCAGCTTCTACAAGCTTGGAAAAGTGGGAAAATGGATCCTCCTGATTCTACTCAGAAGCTTCCAAATGAATTGCAGTACTGCCTACAAGTTAATTTTAGATTGATTTTGGCTTGCATTTCTATGATGTCTTCTAAGTCTGATATACTTTATTCTGCTTCCACTGAGATTTCCCAAGATGTCTTGTCCAATGATCTCCATGGAATGAGATCTTGCCAGATACTTACTGGATTATTACCTGACTCTCTAATATCACTCACTGCCACTTTTCAAAACTAGTGCTAACATGTATAGTAGAATCCTGGATACATTTATCTTCCCTGTTTTGGACAGATATTTTAACTGCTATTTTCATCAAAACATTTTTTAAACTTTTGAATTCACATAACATCTATTAGTAAATAAAATTTCAAGATTAGACCATGACTGCCTATTTTCCTCTGCCTCCTTGCATCTGGTATGTACTCAACAAGCATTTGTGGAGTAGAGTAATGAGGCATAGAATTCTATGAACTCCCTTTGTCTTAATTTGTGTAATGAACAATTGTTTGGAATATAATTAAAATTGGTAACAAACAATATAAGAATAACATCTATCAACATGATTTCTTGAATACCAATTGTGAATACCATCATCCATTTAGACATGAACATATTTCTGTAGGCTTCCTAGAGATCTCAGTAACTCTCTCACAAGTACTTTCTGGTTACCCGTGACTCTATTCTTTCAATAATCCTTCCACAACACTCAGTCACATAGCCTAAGGGAAGAGTGGCCCAACTTACTCTAAAGGGTTTTTTTTTTTAATCCACTGTCACTTTCTCAGAACCACACATATACTTTCAGAGCACCTGTTTTTGGTTACATTTTTTCATGTTATTTTTCAATTAATGCATGTATTCCCCACTAAAATAAAAGTCATGTGATTACATAATCTAAATGCATAATGTGAATGCACAAAGTGTATGTGTTAGATATATGAAAAAAGTTAAATTAATTTTACTGCAATGAGTATTCATAGGTGGAATCCTAAATTTTATAATAATGAGTCAGGTTAATCTGATCCAGGTAGGAACTTAGGTATTTATATTACTGGAAACACATACCATCCACTGATCCCCACCAGAAAATAGTAAAAGCAAAACACAGAATTTTTTCTCATTTAATCAAGGTCAGGTAGTTAAAAGCTGGTATTTCAGATCATTTTCTGTTATATTATTTTCCTACAAACATTTCCCTTCATAGTCTTACAAGTTGGAAACAAAAGCTTTCTAAAATTGAATAATCACTTTCTCACATGCTATATTTGTGTTCATATTTTGTGATCTCACTAATGATTCCTTGAAATATTCATTGTGCAGTCCAGATGGGCTTTCTAAAGCTTTCCAAGGTGTGATTTAAAGATAACACAAGATACAGTGTTCACCCAACTAAAGGAGACAGTTTGGAAAACAAAATTGAGACTCTCTTCCACTCATAGCTCCTGTTTATATATCCAAGGTGATTTAGATAAACATATAAAAATAAATTTTATAACAGTAAGAGAATTGTGAATTTCATTTACATGTTTCCTGTTCACATACTGCTGTGCTGGTGATGACCAACGCAGAGTTTATTCAAATAATTGTCCTTTAACACATATGAGAGGTCAGAGACTATCCAGGTGGTTTCATGTCCATTAGCAAACACAAATACACACAAAATGAGAATGGGAGCAGGATCTCTTTAATGCCCTTGGATATACAATGCTAAATTATACCTTAAAACTTAGTCTATTCAACTCAGCAGGCTGAAGTAGCTCATCAATATGATAATTATAATTAAATATGAACAGAAAAGGAATTAGGAGAACAGGACTTCTGAGGCTTCTTCTCTGTAGACAGGCTAAAATGAATAAAATTAATACATATTTAAGCTATTTTATATTGTAAATTATTAAAAATTTTAGAATAATGATTATGATAGAATCATTAGAAACCAAAATATGCTGAATGTGATCCATAAATAGAAATTTACATTTAGCTTGTATGTTTTAAAAGTCCCTGAAGAATCACACATCTAAGTAGAGGTCTTTGTCTATTTAAAATATTATATGTTTTATTTAATTAAATTTACTGAGGTTACATTGGCTAATAAGAGTGCATATGTTTTAAGTGTACAATTCTATAGTACAGTATCTGTACATTTCATTGTTTGCTTACCACCCAAAATCTAGTCTTCTTCCACCACTATTTATCCCCCATTTATCCTCTCTACCTATCTCCATCTCCCTTTCCCCTCTGTTTATCACCATACTGTTCTCTGTGTTTATGAATTACTTTACATAGTCCCTTCTCCTTTTTTACCAGCCCCCAAGCCCTACTCCCCTCTGACAGCTGTCAGTCTGTTCTCTGTATCTGTGAATCTGTTTCTATTTTGTTTGTTTATTTTGTTCATTAGGTTCCATTTATAATTGAAATTATATGGTATTTGTCTTTCTCTGACTGGCTTATTTTACTTAGCATAATACCATCTAGATCTATCCATGCTGTTGTAAAAGTTAAGGCTTTCTTCTTTTTTATAGCTGAGTGATATTCTATTATATAAACGTACCACATTAAAGATTAACTTAATTGTATATGCTTTATTCTTCTTTTTTAAATTGTTTTAGCAATAATTAAATATTTAAACACATATTTTATTAAGTTTCTGAATCATAAATGATATTGTATCTTATCAAATGCTTTTTCTGCATCTATTGATAAGACTATATGATCTTTATTCTTTGTTTAGTTAATGTGGTGCATTACTTACACCACATTATAATTGATAGATTATATAGATTATGTAACCTGTATAATCTATCGATAATAATCTATAATCAATAGATTATAATATGTTGAACAATCCTTGTCCCCTTGAAATGAACCCCACTTGATCATCATGTATTATTTTTTAATGTATTGTTGCCTTTGGTTTGCTAGTATTTTGTCTAGGATTTTTGCATCCATGTTCATCAGGTATATTGGTCTACATTTTTCTTTTCTAATGTTATCCTTGTCAGCCTTTGGCATCAGGGTTATGTTAACCTCATAAAATGCTTTAGGAAGTATTACCTCAAATTCTCTCCAAATTCATACTCAATGGTGAAAAACTGAAAGCTTTTCCTCTAAAATCAGGAACAAGACAAGGATGTCCACTCTTACCTCTCTTATTTAACATAGTTCTGGAAATCCTAGACAGAGCAATTTCACAAGAGAAAGGCATAAAAAGCATCCAAATTGGAAAAGAAGAAGTAAAAGTGTCACCTTTTTGCAGATGACATTATTCTGTATATAGAAAATCCTAAAGACCACCAAAAAACTATAGGAATAGTAAAAACAATTAAAAATACAGAAAAGTTTCAGGACACAAAATCAATGTATAAAAATCCACTGTTTTCTTAAATACTAACAAAGAAACCTCAGAAAGAGAAATGATAAAAAAATTTCTTTTGGAATTCCAACCAAAAGAGTAAAATATCTAGGAATAAACTCAACAAAAGATGTGAAGGATATGTATACTGAAAACTACAAAGCATTATTAAAACAGATTAAAAAAGACAAAATGACATGGATTGGAAGAATCAACATAGATAAAATGGTCATATTACCCAAAGCAATGTACAGATTTAGTGCAAACTCCATCAAAATCCCAATGGCATTTTCTAAAGAAATATAACAAAAAATGTTAGATTTGTATAGAACCACAAAAGACCCCAAATAGCCAAAGCAATCCTGAGAAAAAAGAACAAAACCAGAGATGTCACACTATCTTCAAATTATACTACAGAGCTATGATCAAAACAGCATAGTGTTGGCAAGAAAACAGACACATAGATCAATAGAACAGAATTGAGAGCCCAGAAATAAAACCACAGGTATATAGGCAAATAGTTTTTGAAAGGGAGTAAAAAACACACAATGGAGAAAATAAATCTTCAATAAATGGTGCTGAGAGAACTGAAAAGTCACATGCAAAAAAATGAAACCGAGTTATAATTTGTTCCCTTGAAAAATAATTAATTAAAAATGGATCAAAGACCTAAACATAAGATCTGAAACAATAAAGTACATAGAAGAAAACCTAGGTGCTAAACTTACGGACTTTGACAGAGAACAATTTGACCCCAAAGGCAAGGAAAGTAAAAGCAGAAATTAATAAATGACACTTTATCACACTGCAAAGCTTCTGCACACAAAAACAAATTGACAACAAAATAAAAAAGCAACCAACAGAATGGGAGCTATTTACAAACAAAAGCTTTGACAAAGGGTCCAAAATATATAAATAAGTCATACAACTCAAAACCAAACAACCAACCCAATTAAAAAATGGACAGAGGACCTTAACAGACGCCTCTCTTAAAAACATATACAAATGGCCAAGAGATACATGAAAAAATGTTTAACTTCACCAGTTATTAGGAAAATGCAAATCCAAATTATAGTGAAATACTACCTCACACCCATTAGAATGACCATTATCAACAAGAGAAGTAATGACAAGTGTTGGAGAGGTTACAGAGAAAAAAGAACTCTCATTCACTGTTGGTGTGAATGTAGACTGTTACAACTATGGAAAACAGTATAGTGGCTCCTCAAGATAAGATGGAAAGGAAACTGTACAAAGAAAGGGAAGCAGCAAAAGTGAGAATGCCCCAAAACAATGACCATCAACTCAGTGAAATACAATCCATTATAAACTGAGTTATAGAGGAGAAACATTTCAACTGTGTTGAATATTTGTAAGTATTAAATATTTCAAAAATAATGATTTCTCCTTGTTTGCAGTTCCTTTTTTATTGTTCAAGTACAATTGTCTCCATTTCCCCCCACCAAACTCCCCCATCCCACCCACCCTCTTCTCCTACCCTCAATCCTACTCCCCTTTGGCTTTGTCCATGGGTCCTTTATATATGTTACCTGACAAACCTTCCCTTTCTCTCCCCTATTACCTACCCCCTCCCTCCCCTCTGGTTGCTGTCAGTTTGTTCTTTATTTCAATGTCTCTGGTTGTATTTTGCTTGCTTGTTTGTTTTGTTGGTTAGGTTCCACTAATAGGTGAGATCGTATGGTATTTGTCTTTCACCACCTGGCTTATTTCACTTAGCATAATGCTCTCCAGTTCCATAAAAAAAATAATGATTTCAAATACTTCTGTGAGGCCAGAGCACTAAAGAAAGTCCAAAGAAATAAATAATGAATTAATATAAGCCAACTATACTTTATAAAAAAATTAGAAAAGTCTTTTGGAGATACATAAAAACATTTAATAAACCAGTTATGGGGGAAAAGTCCAGAATGATGCTTCTTTCCCTAATTTGAACCAGTATTACAAATGAAGACTTGGATCAAACATTAGAAAATTTCTTTTCCTCAGATTTAAAAAGGAACAATCATAAGTACCCTAATAAACTGAGGTACTAGATGAAATGACAAGAAAACTTTTATGTTTTAAAATAAAATACCTTTCATTTCAATATTAATTTGGTATGTTAATAAGACATCCATTGAATACTTTAATAAATAACTATTTTTAGATAGCCCACTAACAAGAGACCACTTAACTTTGGCAAATACATGTGGGCACAGTTCCAGAGGCATTTGGCAAGATAACAACTCAACATAGATATTCCAAAAATTATAGATATATTTTTAATTATTGAAAAGAAGGATTGGTGATTATGCTGGGGTTTAAAATTATTTGGTTGTTATCCCTGAAAAGACCTGAGGAGAGGACTTTTGTCAGGAATTTATAGGTGTTGTACTAGCAAGGAGTCGTTTCAATAAAGTAGACAGAATTTATATCTGAGAGGAGAAAAGGCAAAGTGACCACAGGGACACCAGGCCTGATAGCAAGAGAAGGTTCACTCTGTCCATTCATCATCATAGAAAGGTTAATTCGGGTCATGTTCTGTCCAACCTGAGAAAAACTGACCAAAGGAAAGTTGAGATATCACTTCAAATAATATCAAATAATTTCAGGGATGATGTGTTCAGATGGAAAAATCTCTGAAATAACGCTTGGGACCCCTTGTACTTGAGCATCTGTTAGAGTGCCTGGTTCAAATTATTGCTTGAGGTCCTGCCCCTCAGGGCTTTTCAGTCCCATCCAGCAAATGTATTAAAAGCTGTGTGTTGGATTCAGACATCACGAATGAGGAATTAGGGCAACATGCCTTCTTTATATCTTTTTAGTTTTAATACTGTATTGCTTTATTATGTTTCTAAACTATAAATATCATGTTCAAATTAAGTATTTCTATACAGTCTATGTTTTATGTCTTGATATAATTCTTTTAAAATTATCAAAATCAACACAGGTTACATTTTTTAATTCTCGCCTACATATGTGTTTTTTATTGACTTTTATAGAAAGGGGGAAGAGAGTGAGAAACATTGATTGGTTGCCTCCCATACACAACCTGACCAGGGATTGAACCCACAACTTTTTGGATGCTCCAACCAACTGAACCACCCAACTAGGGCAAGATTATAATTTTTAAGTCAGATAAGAATTTCAGAACTCCAAATGGGCTAATTATTTGATATTCTTGGTTAGTCTTTAAATATCACTTTAGTGTTTTATTTGGAGGAAACGACAAGGATCAGGACATGGGGGAGAGGCAGTTTAGGTGACATGTCACCCTGCTGCAAAGCTACATGGGGCTCTGGAGTCCCGAGAGGTTTGCCATAGTTCTGAACTTGAATGTCACCTTAGAAGACTTGTCCCTCGTGCATCCTAAGGCCCTTCAACCTCCTGTGGAATGTCATGTCATGCTGGCTTTGGAGAAGGTTCAGTACTTTGAAGCATGGTGTGTTCTCTTGCTCTCTGTGAGACTTTTGTCAGAAGCTTTCATCTCTCAGCCTCACTTGATGTAACAATAAATTAAAAAAATAAAATAAAATAAAAATATAAATAAATAAATGTAAAAAAATAAAATAAAATGAGGACAACAATACTAAAATGAAGATGATGATAATCACTCATCCATCCATAATAGGATGGCTTTCAGCGTTTAATGAGTAATAGTTTTAGGATTTGTGGTTTATTGGTTTATGACATAGGTAACTTATTAAAGAGATTTTGCTTACTGGTTGTGACTTTGGTTCAGTAAATTTAAAATATACCTTTATATCTGTGAATATATACAACATTCAAATCAGTGAACTCATTCAAATTAACCTTAGGACCCAAAAATAGAAAGAAAATAACAAGTATTTGTTTTAAGTAAGAAAATAACTTCTGTCAATGAGTGTGAATTTGACCATTGTCTGAAATCATTGAAAAATAAACTGTGTGTATTGTCTTTATAATTAAATTTGTGTGTGTGTGATCCAAAGTGGTGGAGAAGTAAGTAGAAGCTACACTAACCTCCTCCTAGGACCAATCTGGAATTAATACTGAATTATAGAAAAATCATCCTGAATAACCAACTGGACACCAGCTAGAGAGCTTTATAACCATGGACAGTTGGAAGAAACCACTTCAGCACAATGTGACTGGCAGAAAATGTGGAGGAGATGCAAGAGTACTGGCTGTGCTCCCATGAGCAGCAGCTGAAGTCATGCAGGGATATTTCAGGGGCCAGGGGTTCTCCCTGAGAAGTGTGGGGTCTAAACCCCAAGCTGGACTCCCCAGCCTAGAGTACCAGAGCTGGAAAGAAACCCAGATGACATCCAGCTGTGAAAAGCAATAGGGTGTCTGACTGTGAGGGGGAGATGACTGGAGATGCAGAGGGCTTCTTAAAGGACCAACACACAAAATATCATTTATAGCCACTTACCCTGGGCTCCTGCAGTGGAAAGGCAGAGTGGACCAGAGATGCTGAGGAGAGTCTGGGGCTCTTGTCTTTGGGGAGATAACTGAAAGAACAGCTACAAAGATCCCTATGCTGAGTCATTCCCCATACTGCAGAAGCCATATTTCTCAGGCCAAACCCTCCACTCCAACAACCATCAGCCTGAGGAGAACCAGTAGCCCGGATCACAGGAATTATTCTGCCTGAGCCTGTAGTGCTCAAACTGGACTCCTATCATAGCTTGATTAGATTAACAGTGCTAGATTAGATTAGATTAGATTAACAAAAATAATTTTTTATGCAGCTTTGTTTAGCATTTAAGGCAGAAAATAAAAAGAAGCAACCAAAATGGGAGACAAAGAAACAGGCCCCAAATGAAAAATAAGAGAAATCTCTAGAAGATCTAGATGAAAATAGAGGCAAGCAATTTATCAGATAGAGAGTTTACAATAATGATTACACAGATATCATCAACATGAAAAAAGACATAGAAAACATAAAAAAAGACTGTTCAGAAATAGAGAATGTAATATCTGAGATAAATAATACACTGGAAGGAATAAACAGTAGGTTAGATGAAGCAGAGTACAGAATAAGTGTTTTGGAAGACAAGGTAGGAAAAAAACACCATGGCAGAGCAGCAAAAAGAAAAAAGAACTTAAAAAATTAGGAGATCTTAAGAAACATTTTGGATAACATGAAATGTAACAATGTGGTGGGAATACCATCACGGGAATATGAAAAGGAGAAAAGAGTGAGCAAGGGGTAGAGGACCTCTTTGAAGAAATGATAGAAAACACCCCTAATCTGGTGAAGGAAAATGTCACACAAGTCCCGGAAGCTCAGAGAGTCCTTAACAAGTTGGATCCAAACAGACCTATACCCAGACATACCATAATTAAAATGGCAAAGCTTAAAGACAAGGAGCAAATACTAAAACACAAAAAGGCAGGCAATTACCTACAAGGGAGCACCAATTAGACCACCATGTGATTACTCAACAGATATTTCAGGCCAGAAGGGAGTGGCATGAAATATTCAAGGTGATAAAAAAAATAAGGACCTACAACCAAGGCTAATTTACCCAGTGAAGCTATCATTTAAAATTGAAAGAGAAATAAGGAGTCTCTCAGATAAGAAAAAGCTAAAGGAGTTTTTTAACACCAAGCCACTACTGCAACATAGGTTAAAGGGCTTGCTTTAGGAAGGAAAAAAAGAGAAAAAAAAATTTTTAAGAGGAAAATAGGCTAACAATAAATGGCACTACATACCTATCAATAATTACCTTAAATGTACATGTCTTAAATGCTCCAACCAAAAGACAGAGGGTAGCTGAATGGATAAGAAAATAAGACCCATATATATGCTGCCTCCAAGAGACCCATCTTAGATTAAAAGATACACAGACTAAAAGTAGAGGGATGGAAAAAGATATTTCATGCAAATGGAAAATTTAAAAAGCTAGGGTAGTAGTACTTATATCCAACAAAATAAATTTTAAAATTAAGCTATAATAAAGACAAAAAGGATACTACCTAGTGGTAAAGGAAAAAATTGAACAAGGGGCCATAACCCTAGTAAATATTTATACACCCACCCAATAAATTAAATAAATAAATATTTATACACCCAACATAAGTGCACCTAAATATTTAAAGCAAGTCTTGATGGACATAAAAGGAGAGATAGACAGAAACACAGTCATTGTTGGGGATTTTAACACCCCATTGACTTCAATGGATAGATCTTCCAGGCATAAATGACACACTAGTGCAAATAGATTTAATTGATATCTTCAGAATATTTCAACCCAAAGCAGCAGAATATACATACTTTTCAAGTGCATGTAGAACATTTTCTAGGATAGGCCACATGTTGGGACACAGAATAAGTCTCAATAAATTTAAGAAGATTGAAATCATATCAAGCATCTCTGACCACAATGCTATGAAACTAGAAATGAATCATAAGAACAGTGAAAAACACATGAAGACATGGAAGCTAAATAACATGTTATTAAACAATGAATGGATCAACAAGAAGATTGAGAAAGAAATCATACGATACCTGGAAACAAATGAAAATGAGGACACAACAATCTCAAGTCTGTGGGACACTGGTAAAGTAATTTTAAGAGGGAAATTCATAGCATTACAAGCCTATCTCAAAAAACAAGAAAATGGTCAAATAAACAATCTAACTTCACACTTAAAGGAATTCGAAAGAGAACAACAAAGCCCACAGTGAGTATAAGGAAGGAAATAATAAAGATCAGAGCAGAAATAAACAAAACAGAGTCTGAAAAATGATACAAAAAACAAATGAATCCAAGAGCTTGTTCTTTGAAAAGATAAACAAGATTGACAAACCTTTAACCAGACTCATAAAAAAAATAGAGAAAAGACGCAAATAAATAAAAGCACACATGAAAGAGGAGAAATAACAACTCACACCAAAGAAATACAAAGAATTGTAAGAAAATACTATGAACAACTACATGCCAACAAACTGGACAACCTGGACAAAACAGATAAATTCCTAGAAACATATAGACTTCCAAAATAAATCAGGAAAAATCAGAAAATCTGAATAGACAGATTACACCTAGTGAAATTGAATCAGTAATCAAAAAACTCCCAACAAACAAAAGCCCTTGACCATATGGCTTCACAGGTGAATTTTAACAAACATTCCAAGAACTAAAATCTTTCTTTCTCCAACTATTTCATAAAATGCAAGAGGAGGGAAGGTTAGATTACCAAACTAATTTTATGAGGCCAGCACCATCCTAATTCCAAAACCAGATAAACATTCTACAAAGAAAATAATAGGCCAATATCACTGATGAACAATGATACTAAAATCTTCAACAAAATATTAGCAAATGAAATAAAGAAATGAATCAAAAAGACAATACACCATGATCAAGTGGGATTTATTCTGGGAATGAAAGGTAGGTACAATATTTGCAAATCAATACATGAGTTTCATGACATAAACAAAATGAAAGATAAAAACCAGATGATCATATCAATAGATGCAGAAAAAGCTTTTGATAAAATCCAGCACCCATTTATGATCAAGACTGTCAGCAAAGTGGGAAAAGAAGGAACATACCTAAACATAATGAAGTCCATATATGATAGACACACTGCCAGCATCATGTTCAAGGGGCATCAACTATAAGTTTTCCCTTAAGATCAGGAATAAGACAAGGATATATGCTTTCACCTCCCTTATTCAACATAGTACTGGAAATCCTAACTGTAGCAATCATATAAGAAGAAGAAATAAAAACATCCAAATTAGAAAGGGAGAAGTAAAACTGTTTTTATTTGCAGATGACATGGTACTGTATTAGAGAACCCCAAAGATTCCACCAAGAAACTACTAGAAGTGATCAATGAATTCAGCAGAGTAGTAAGATAAAAAGTTAATATCCATAAATCAGTTATATTTTTATATGCCAATGACAAACTAACAGAAAGGGGAATTAAGAAAACAATCCCATTCACATTGCTTCAAAAAGAATAAAATACTTAGGAATAAACCTAACCAAGGATGTAAAAGAACCATACTTGGAAAATGATAAGACACTGAAGAAAGAAATGGAAGAATATGCAAGCAAATGGAAGCACACATACCCTGTTCTTGGATAGGAAGAATTAATATCACTAAAATGTCCATACTACCAAAGCATTCTATACATTTAATGCAATTTCCATCAAGATTCCAATACACATTTCACAGAAGTAGACACAAATATTTCAAAAACTTATATGGAATCACAAAAGGCCCCACAGAGCAACAGTGATCCTGAGAAAGAAGAACAAAGTTGTCGGAATCACATTATCTAATATCAAACTACACTACAAGGTCATAGTAATCAAAACACCATCATATTGACATAAAAACAGACACATAGATCAATGAAACAGAATAGACAGCCCAGAAATAAACCCACACCTTTATAGTCAAATTAATGTTTGACAGAGGAAGCAAGCACATACAATGGGCTAACTATAGTTTATTCAATAAATGGTGTTGGGGAAATCAGATAGATATATGCAAAAAAATGAAACTAGACCATCTTCTTACACCACACACAAGAATAAGTTCAAAGTGGATCAAAGACTTAAACCTTAGATCTGAAACCTTAAAAATCCTAGAACAAACATAGGCAGCAAAATCTCATATATTGCTCATAGAAACTTCTTACAGGATATATCAGCCCAGGCAAGGGAAACCAAGGAAAAAATAAACAAGTGGGACTTTATCAAACTAAAGCATTTTTGCACAACAAAGGAAAACATTAACAAAATAAAAAAGAGAACCCACACTCTGGGAAAACATATTTTCTGATATATCTGATAAGGTGTTAATATTCAAAATTTATAAAGTACTTATAAAACTCAACCCCCCAAAAACAAACAACCCAATTGAAAAATGGGCAAAGGACCTGAATAGACACTTCTCCAAAGAAGACATACAGATAGCCAATAGACATATAGAAAGATGCTCAAAGTCACTAATCATCAGAGAAATGCAAATTAAAACCACAATGAGATATCATCTCACACCTGTCAGAATGACTATCATTAATAAATCAACAACAACATGTGCTGGCAAGGTTGTAAAGAAAGGGGAACCCTTCTGCACTGTTGGTGGGAACGCAAACTGGTGCTTCAAAAATTAAAATTGGATCTGCCTTTTGACCCAGCAATCCTACTTCTGGGAATATATCCGAAGGAACACAAAACACTAATTCGAAAGAACATAAACACCTTTATGTTCATTGCAGCATTACGTACATTTGCCAAGATATAGAAGCAGCCTAAGTGTCCATCAGTAAATGAGTGGATGAAATAACTATAGGACATTTACACAATGGAATTCTATTTGGCTGAAAAAAAGAAGAAAATTTTACCTTTTGTGATGACATGAATGGATCTAGAGAACATTACCTTACTGAAATAAGCCAGTCAGAGAAAGACAAATACCATATTATTTCACTCATATGTGGAATCTAAAGAACAAACTAAACTAACAAGGAAAACAGAGACAGACTCATAGATGGAGAGGAGATGACAGCTAGTTAGTGAGGTGGGTGGAAGTGGAGGGATTGAGCAAAAAGGATAAGGACTCATGGACATGGGCAACAGGGTGTTGACTGTTGGGGGGGCAGTGTATAAGGGGACTAAATGGTAATGGAAAAGTACAATAAAGATTAAATTTTAAAAAATTAAAAATTCTACCTTGCAAAAAAGCTTGTTTATAAAAAGTCATTTATTCAGGGAAATATTTACTGAGAGCCTACTTTGTGCCTGTAGATATCTGACCTTGGACAGACATCTCTGAGGAAAAGATAGCCAAATTCTCAGAAATTTTATGTTCTGATAGGCAGAGGCAGACAAAGAAAAGCCAACAAGTGAATGCAGACTATTTCAGGTGATTATAAAGCACTGTGGAAAAAAATGAAGCAGGGAGTGGCTTGTGGAATGTGAGGCATATTATATGTTAATCATAGAAGTCCTACTTATTTGATTTATTGAAGTATTTTAACCTCAATAGTAGAGAAAACACAAGGAAAATTCTTGTCATGCTTTACATTATGTGGATAAATACAGATACTGACAATGACTTACAGTAAGATAGAAGCACAACGGTAAGGCTTACTATTACTGCACAGTGTGGCTCGTTCATCCCCAGTCAATGAAATTAGATAGACATCCTGCTGAAAACTCATTGAAATGCTATTCTTAATATCTGTGATCGCGAAATGTAGTGATTACTTAAGTGTAAAAATATTCTTGACACTGGAAAAATTCTAGTAAGAAGGCTTGTGGAGATAATCTCTTCTGCTACCAATAAATGACCTGAGTTTGTTTCACCGGAAAACAATGTTGGCCATCAAATATGTCTTTTGCGTTTAGCTACAAGATGAAACTTCATGAATAATCAGGAAGTCTTAGTATAAATCCTTCTATATTTTAACTAAGAACTGTTTCAGAAACTGTATTTGCCCGTAAAGAAGATTTGAAATCCTGCACTTTTGGAGTATATGGGTGGTGTGTGTCACTCTGTGTCAGTATATGAGTGGAAAGGACAAGACACAAAGACACAAATTCTACAATACAGGTGATCCAAATACTGGGAAAATAGAGTTCTGAGGATTCCAATGAGGCAGAGGGTACAGATGAGCCTCCCCCATGAGGGGGTAGAGTGCCCAGCACACACTAGGTACTTCCTGAGCTTGAGACCACACTATGTACCCCACCCAGAGAGGCCTGGGGTATCATGAAAACATGTCATTCCTGCTTTGCCTGAGAAGCAGTCAGTCTAGAGAAAGAGATAATACTATCCAGCAGAAAGAAAGAAGGAGCTTGTATCCTTTGCGACAGCATGGATGGAACTGGAAAGCATGATGCTAAGTGAAATAAGCCAGGTGGTGAAAGACAAATACCATATGATCTGACCTATAAATGGAACCTAATCAACAAAACAAACAAGCAAGCAAAATATAACCAGAGACATTGAAATTAAGAACAAACTGACATTAACCAGTGGGGAGGTGAGAGGAGATAATGGAGGAAAAGGGGGAAGGGTTTTCAGGAATATGTATAAAGGACTCATTGACAAAACCAAAAGGGGGAAGGATCAACAGCGGGAAGTGGGAATGACTGGGCTGGAGGGAATGGTGGGGGGGAGGGGGAGGGAATGGAGAAGACTGTACTTGAACAACAATAAAAAAAAAAGTTAAAAAAACTAAAAGTGATAATTGCTTTGATAAGTCAACATGCAGAACACAGTGGGAGCTCAGAGAAGGAAAGAATTGAGCAGATTTTCAAAATAAAACACAAATTTAAATATTCTAGAGTGGCTGCAAGACATAGAAACCCAAGGATAGTTTGTAATATATGGAAATAGCAAACAAGGACATTTAGATTTCAGATTTGGATTTTTCCAGTTTTCATATTCTTGCTAAACATATGAATTTGGTTGCAATTCAACATTGCTTCAAGTGTTGCACTTGAATGGTGCAAGTTTTGTTAGAGATTCTCACTTATGTCAGTTGGGTGAAGGAAATGCCATTTTCCTCCAGCAGATTTGCATTATATATAGTGGTGATAGGCAGTGGCATCTCCCCTGTAATTTTATCAGAATGGTATTACCCTGGCTTTCACTGTGTGATCACTGGTACCTCCTGTCAGTGAGCAACAGTCGTACTGCAAAGCACGAGCCCAACCCAGCTCTTTGTCTGTATGGGCAAAGCAATTACTCCTTATAAAGTCGGATTTTTTTCAGAATGACCATGTACAGAAGCAAACGCAGACATCAGAGATGTAAGTAAATTCTGACCGAACTTTTTCATGAGACAGTGGTGGGAGAAACATACTTGATTTGTTAGGAGACTAACCATGACTTCTTCAGATATTTCCTAGGAGTAGAAAAGATATTATAGTTTTTATCACACTAGCTTTCTTTTATCTTTATCCCTGTTACATGCTGGAAAGATGTTGGGCGAGAGAAGGGAGAATTCACTTGTTACTATGGAAACCCTTGGAAAGGTTTACAAAATCAACAGAGAAACTGTTCAAATGCAATTTCAGTCCAGCTCTGCATCCTTCATTCAGGCATGATCACTGAGTAGTTCTCTCTCTCTCTCTCTCTCTCTCTCTCTCTCTCTCTCTCTCTCTCTCTCTCTCTCTCTCAGCTTTCAGCTTTCATAGGAGTGATAGATTTTTTCTCCTAAAAGTCTATTGAACGGTTTGGGAAGAGAGCCTAAAACTTCTATTTATTCATCCAATTTCAATTATAACTCTCAGAGGAAACAAAACACTGCAGAATGGTGGGAGAGTGTTCATTATGAATGATAGGCTGAATATTTAACAGGATATTATTCATTGTCAAACTTCTCAATCCAGAACATATTTGTACCATAATTGAAAACAGGCACCATTTCAAAGGGTTAAAAGGAGTCAGATGTGATCTACCCTAAAGGGACTGATTCTGACAGAATAGGAGTATCACAGTTACTCTCGTTAAAAGTCCAGAACAAAGATACTTATGTGACTAGCAAGCATTCAGATTTACCTGAAATTCAGAGTTTTATAATAATAGTTTTATGGTAAAGCACTGTGCCTGTTAGGAAAAGCTCTCCAACCACATCTCTCTAGTGAGCCTGGATTTTTATCACTTAATGTTTTGTGGTGTCTAAAGTAAATGTTGCCTATTGAGCCCAGTGGTCCTGCACTAACTTGTCTACTGTCTTAGGTAACTACAACTTGTCCCATTGTCAAAGTCAACATTATTTGTCTTCAACCTGAAGTCTTTAGGTGTTATCAAATAGTTAAAACACAGAAAGACCATCAGCAGCAATTACTCTATCAAGGCCAAACTATAATAGAAACCTAGTATTTTTTTTAGTGTAATAATGTATTCTTTCATCCATGGTCACCTACAATGTGATCACTAACATTTCTCTTGTTCAAGGAAGTTTTATGCGCCACAGAGTGCTCTGAGGGCTGGGACTGCCAGTTGGATTTCAACACCTTATTACTTTTCTTTCTTGTGTTTGAGAAAAATATGTATGATAACAGCTACTTTTTCTTACAAAAATGATTGGTGCAAAACCAACAAGTCTATTGCTATTTCCTTGTGATTTCCTTCTACAAGAATGAATCTAAGTGATGCCCCTTTTCTCCCATTATTTATACACCCCCTCATTTTTTCCATGTGAATAATGATCACCTTAATGCACATGGCAAATGACAGATTCAGAGAAAAACTGTGGTGAGTCTCTCTCCCTAAAGTGTGCTTACTAAAGTCTGAGATTAAGGAGCAGGAAGGAATGATGAATTACATGAGGCAAGTCAGGAGATGTATAATTATACAGCTAGAACACAGGATAGTATACTAAATGGTCTAGCTAAAAAAAAATCCAATGTGTTACTTATGTTTAATTGTATCAGTTACCTGTATTATACTTACATTAACTGTTCTATATTCTGAGCATATAAAATATTGGACAGCAGAAATGTAATAAAATTAAAGTATAAAGAAAGCTTAGCAACGAAAGCAAATGGAAACCTTAAATAAATGTCTATCTTACACTAACAATATTTGCAAAAGTGGAATGTAATACAACTGTTTGCTACCCAGTGGATATATAAAATATCTGAATTATCCCCTCACTAAATCCAGAGCATTTCCATTTTAAATAATATATTTTATGTGTGTTTGCTCATGTAAAGGAATAAACTATTCTAGAGACAATTTTAATCCAATTACAGCAATAATTGCACATTTAAAACCTCAGTGTAATATGGGAAAGAAGGAAAGTATTCTTATGATTTCTTTAAAATTGAAAAAGTACACAAAAACTTTTTAATATTCTCATTCCATAAAGATTTAATGTGATAACCTCTAGTAAAAATAATACAACTTTCTTTGAGAGAACCTGACAAGAGAATAGCAAAGGTGCCTGGAGCTCTGCCAGAGGTTTAAAGAGGGGCAGAACAAATATACTTATAAAAGATATTTTAAAATATAAACTGCACTAAGCCTCTGAAAATTCATGTGGGACTTTGAAATCCATTCCTCCTGTTGAGGTTGGTTATTTATAATTCCCTGAGGAGGAGAAGGAGAGGGGAGGTTGGAGCAATTGCTGTGGAAAATGAAACAGCCTCCGTGTTCATTCAGATAGCAGAATTTTCTGGTGTGTAACTGCATAATGACTGTCAATTAGATACAGAACAGTGTGGGGGTGGGCATTAAAAAATATTTGCCTATGCCAGACATTGTTTTTACCAGAACCAAATAGGTAGAAACCACTTTAAGAAACTTTAATATATGGAAACCTGTTTTTATAAATTAGATTGAGGTGGAACCATCATTTGTATAACTTTCTTTAAGAGTTTAAGTATGGAATTTTTCACACATATTACATCATGCTATTTATTAAAATGTGAAGTTTGTGTTTACACTTTCAAAAACTCATGTTATGTATAAAACAAGGTATATCTGTAACCTCCTTTGCTAAAATTCCAGATGACCTTGAGAAAACATTTGTTTGGTGTTTTAAGAACAAACTGGCATTAACCAGAGGGGAGGTGGAAGGGGATAATGAGGGGAAGAGGGGGAAGGGTTTTCAGGAACAACTATAAAGGACACATGGACAAAACCAAAGGGGGATAAGATCAAGTGTAGGAAGTGGGGATGTCTAGGGTTGGGGGAGTGGTGGGGGGAAAATGGAAACAATGGTACTTGAAAAACAATTTTAAAAATTTAAAAATATATAGAGAGATAAATTTTTAAAGATGGATATGTTTTTTTAAAACATAGAAGCATTAGAGTTGGATCCATATGATATTAGATATAGATTTTTTAAAATGCTGCAATCCCCATACCGCAGCAAAAAAAATAGTGCACCTCTAATTCTAGGTATATAATATTTTATCTTATTTTACTAAATAGCAACAGATATTGCTTTCTGATTGCTAATGATACTTTTAGGTGACCTTATCCATCTTATTATGGGAATACTTGATGAGATCACTTCAGGAACCTGAATACCAGCCATTGGTCCCTCCCTATAATCTTTGCCAGTGTCTGTTATCTTTGTTGGTTGCAATTTTTTCCTCCATAACTTCAGTGGACAATGTACAGATGTTTTTTAAAGTGTCTTCATCTTTAACCCTCAGCATTTCCACAACATAGTTTTCATTATATAAGTCTTTTCCTCAAACACATCGTATGCTTCTATGGTTCTCAGGGCCTAGACTGGGGCTCTGGGCCCATGTGCTCATATGCACGTGGTCATGGGCTTACTGCAGGAGGTCCTAGAATCCATAAGAACATTAATCATTGCCTGTATAATGGTGAAAAATATATTTATATGTATATATACCTGTATGTATCACATATACATATATAGACATATACTAATGTTGCTTCTAAAGTGATATGTTTAATTAATAAAATATATTTAAGAGGTGGTACTAAATTTGTAAAATTATACCATGTATTTTTTAAAATAATGCATCACATTAGATATAATTATGTTTAAATGTTTAAAGAAATTGTTCTTGTATTCCCAAATATTGAGAGTCACTGAACTGGAAAATCAAATACAAGCATGACATTATCACACACACATTTGCATCATCATTACCCACTGCATACTGTCTTCCTGATGCCCCCTAGTTCTAGGCTCAATCAGACTATGGGATTATCCCTGGCTTTGCTCATACATCTCTCGTTAATGGACAGCCTTACCAGTATTTTCAGGTAGAAAAATCATTTCACTCAAAAGCCACATCCTTCTTTTTTTTTTTTTTTTTGCCACATCCTTCTTAAAGGTCTCTCCTATTTCCAAGTCAAATTTCTTTTTCTCTTCTCTCTTTCCAGATAATTATATTTTGCTTACACTTCCTATCATTCTCTCTTGTACATTGAAATCTATCTGCTGATTCCACTCTTAGCTCTATTTTTTTTCATGCAAGGTACATTTTATTCTTGTTTGAAGTGTTCTCAGAGCATAGTCCAATGGTTTGCCCATAAAAATCCATACCTGTCTAATAAAGTTTAGTCACTTAAAGAAATAGTTACTGATCACCTATTATATTACTTTCCAGACACCACTCTTATGCTATGACTGTAGCAATGTATAAAACAAAGTTCTATTGGGGAAAGGAAAATGAAATGTAAATATGAGTAAGTGTATAATACTCCATGTGATGCTGAGTACTATGGAGAATAAAAAAGCAAGCAAGAGGGTATGACAATTTGGGAAGGCAGAGTGGGGAGCTGCTCTTTTCTACAAGATAAATAGTAAAAGCCTCTGTGATTAAAGTGACATTTGATTAGACACTCAAAAAATGAGGTAGTAAGTTCTTCTTCCTAAATAGGTCTCAGAATAAACAGTACGGGCAAAGTCCCTGGGGTTCTTGGGATATTGGAGGACAACAGAGGAGACAACAAGCAGAGTTATTGAAAAGATACGACATCATAAACCACCGGGCCATTGGATGGGTAGAGTAGGACACAAAATTAAATAGAACAATACCTTTATTTGTTACCAAATTCAGATATAATATGTATTTATTAACTTTTTAAAAATTTTTATTGTTAAATTACATTTATCCTCATTTCCCACCCCACCCCCGCCCAATATTACTCTCCCTTGCCCTACCTACACACCCACCTTCCACTTTCAATCCTCTTCACTGTTGTCTTTGTCCATGGGTCCTTTATACAATGTTCCTTGACTTGACCCTTCCTCTTCTTTCCCCCATTATTCCACTCCCCGCTCCCCTTTGGTTACTGTCAGTTCGTTCTTTATTTCCATGTCTCTGGTTCTATTTTGCTTGCTTGTTTGTTTTCTTGATTGGGTTCTACTTTAAGAAACACTATACTTCTAAATGACTATGAAATAGTTTTATTAAAATGAAAGTAATAAAAATGAAGTTTTAAAATCAGTACATTTATACTAGTCAAGACATCCAATATTAATTGAAGGAGAATTGAACTGTGTCCATCCAGACCCAGAAAGATATCATCTGAACAAGAATATTTTCTGATTTACCTTCTTATCTATATTTTTATATTCTTCATATATTAACCCTCTCTCTTGCTAAAAATCTTGCTATGAAAAACAAATAAATCCATAGTTTGATGGAATTGTTGCATGGATTCTTAAGGCATTGGCAGGAAGAAAGTCCTAACTGGTACAGAATTGATATGTTACTGGTCAAGCTGGATAATTGGTTTGATGTTCTGAAATTGTTGAAATATGAGCTGCTGTGCTTGTCACATCCATCTTTATTATTACATTCTGTTTTATATAAATCTTAATTGAAGAATTTTTTGAAATTAATAAAAATAGGATGGCAAATATAAAAATGGATTATCATTCAAAACAAATATTTATGTTGATAACACATGTAATTGCACAGATGAAAGTAAGTATCACTTTTGATTCCCTAATTAAATAACATCTCAACTGTTAATATTATTTATTATAAAGCCAGTTGAAGAGCCATGTGATCTAGGTTAAAAATATTTTTTTTTAATTTACACTAAACAAATGATTTGAGGCTTAATAGGTAAGGTTCTCTAGAGGACACTGTTAAATTCAACCCTTGATTTTTAAATATTAATGCTTGTTGAGAATTATGGTCTGACATCTGAAATTTCTCCAGGCTTTCTTCTCTCAAATTCCTTATATGAAATCTATAACTGGTATAGACTGAGAACTTAGAATGTTGTACTTTCCTCCATGGACTCAAGTCTGCACAGATGGAATCAGGATGGTCTGGTTGAGCATGCTTAATGGAACCATAGTTGCAGTTTGGGAGCAGGTATGTACAAAGGCTGGCTGATGAAACCCCTGGTACAAATCAGTCTGCCTCTCCTCTTTTATTGCGTGCTTTGCTTTTACAGGCTCCAGGCTGTGACTGGGTGCCCTGAAAGAATACTTTCATATTCTCCCTCTCTCTCTTGCTCGCTTGATCTCACTCTCAATCTTGTTCTTCCATGTATTTTTCTATTTCACAATGATCCCGATAGTCAAAGTACACTTTTGTAGAAGGTAACCATTTGTATATTTTCTTTGAACTAGGCTCTCATCCACCTCCTCCTTGTTTAGTTTTTCTCTTCTGAGAATCTGTGCTGCACATTTATCTAGACCTACACAGAAACCTTGGTGTTGACCCTGTCCCTCCTACCCAAGTTGTTCAGATTAATGTTCTCTACAGAAAGGCATTTACTTCTCAAAAAATGTTAGAGTTAAAAATGTTAGAGGTTTGCATTTATTGAGAACACATGATACATGTGAAGAAACTACACTCTTAGCAGAATAAGGTTGGTGTTAAAGTAGATATCAATGTATATATTTAAAATCCTGCCATATGTGCAGAGATTTTTACATGGTGATAAGACAAGATGGCCATTCAAACACTCTGATAGAGAGGGGAAACATCTGAAGGAGTCTTTGTGGAGTCTAGCATAACCTTCCTTGAGAAGCTTAGAAAGCAACTTTATTTAAAAACCCTGGTCTGGTGTAATTATGTTTTTGAACAGTCTATCTATTTGGTTAAGCTACATTAAATTGTCATTTTTGTAAATGAAAATTAGTAGTTTCTCAACATTAAATCTAAGTACCAGCTATCATGGAACTCAGAAAAAAAAAGGGGGAGTAGGTAAATGAAAAGTCATCTCATGAATACCAGTTGGCATTAAAACTCAAGGACTTATAAAGATCTTTTATTAATTTAACTGGTTATTGACCATTATTAAGCTTCAAAGCTCTTGATGATGATGCTAAAATGTGGTATTATCTATAGCATATTTTATTTTATACTTCTACTATCAATACATGAGTTTTAATTTCATTTCACATTAAACAAAGTCAAAGGCATTTATAGTTAAACTAAGGATGAGTACTTGGTACACTAAGAGAACATAAGTAAGGATATATATTCACTGCTGTTCTTTGGGGTGTGTAAGGTTAAACCTACCACAAAGGAATAGAAAGTATGTATTGAGACTTGTCCACTTAGATTACTTAGATAAGTTTTCTTTTGCAAGTGATCCATCTAATTAGCCTTTAATATCATCAAAACATTAGAAATTGTTTACCTTAGACCAAACTTAATGGTTATTATAAAAATTTGAATTCTAAGTACATATCAATAATGACCTTAAATGTAAATGAATTAAATGCTCCAATCAAAAGACATAGGGTAGCTGAATGGATAAGAAAACATGACCCACCCATATGCTGTCTACAAGAGACCCAACTCAGAACAAAAGGCCTACACAGTCTGAAAGTGGAGGATTGGAAAAAATTACTCCAAGCAAATTGACAGGGGAAAAAAACAAGATAGCAACACATATCAGACAAAATAAACTTCAAAACAAAAGCCATAAAAAAAGACATGGAAGGATACTTCATAATATTCAATGGAAGAATCCATCAAGAATACATAAATATTGTAAATATATGTTTACCCAACATAGGAACATCCAAATATACAAGGAAAATCTTGGAGGACTTCAAGAATGATATAGAGAGTATGGCGTAAGTTGGTGATAGAGTTTCATTTTTTTGCATGTAGCTGTCCAGATCTCCCAACACCATCTGTTGAAGAGGCTGTTTTTGCTCCATTTTATGCTTCTGCCTCCTTTGTCAAATATTAATTGGCCGTAAAGACTTGAGGTTATTTCTGGGCTCTTTGTTCTGTTCCATTGGTCTATGTGCCTGTTTTTATGCCAGTACCAGGCTGTTTTGATTACAGTGGCCTTGTAATAAAGTTTGATATCAGTTATTGTGATCCCTCCTGCTTTATTCTTCTTTCTCAAAATTGCTGCAGCTATTCAGGGTCGTTTATTGTTCCATAAACACACTTATACTAGGATTTGAACACCCCACTGTCAGCAATGGATAGATCTCCAAAACAAAATATCAACAAGGATATTGTGCAACTGAACAACACATTAGATCAAATGGACTTAACTGATATATACAGAAACTTTCATCTCAAAGAAATAAAATACACATTATTTTCAAATGTACATGATAGGGCAAAAATAAGCATCAATAAATTCAAGAAAATTGAAATCATATCAAGTATTTTCTTGGACCACAAGGGCCTGAAACTAGAAACAAACTTCAAGGAAAAAACTCAAAAACATTCAAACTCATGGAGACTGAATAGTATCCTATTAAACTGTCAAACAATGAATGGATTAATAATGAGATCAAGGAAGAAATCAACAAGTTGCTGGAGACAAATGAAAATGAACACACAATAGTCCAAAACCTATGGGACACAGCAAAGGCAGTCCTGAGAGGGAAGTGCAGAGTTATACAGGCCTACCTAAAAAAGATAGAAACATTTCAAATAAACAACCTAGCCCTACATCTACAAGAACTGAAGGAACAGCAACAAAGTCCAGAGAGAGTAGAATAAAGGAAATAATAAAGATCAGAGCATAATTAAATGGCATAGAGTCTAAAAGAACAATTCGAGGGGTCAATAAATCCAGGAGTTGGTTCTCTGAAAAGATAAACTGTCACAGAGCTTTATGTCTGAGACCCGCATCCGCCACAGATGAAGAATAAGTCTACCAAGACATGATCTGCTTGGGGAGGAAAGGTGGCCGATCTCTCAAAGGTGAAGGGCCCAGAGCCTTTTCCTTCATGGGTTTTTATTAGGTTCATTCACACAGGAATACAGATAAAGCTCATCAATCATTGTCAGCCAGTAAGGGTTAAACAATACATAACTTACAGAGAACTTTGAGGGCTTATTCTGAGTTACAGCCAATTAGTTAAAGGGCTATAAAACTTTGGGCGCCAGACTCATCTCAGGTCTGTACCCTTATCTTTTAAGCTGAGGATATAAATTAAGTAAATTTCACAGGATTGTATGCATTTTTTCTTAGGCGTGATTCCCCAGGGAATCCGCCCCTCCCAGCACAGGACTGCACTGCCCTCTGTCATTGCTTCAAGCTTAAATCAGGCAAGGGAAGTAAAGCAGCCAAGAGATTAGGAGACTTCTTGCAGACAGAATGAGGACTCAGGCTATGTCAAAGACAAGAGGTAAGGGTCCATCACCCCCTTTTTCTATAGCCCCCCGAGTCCTTCCCTGTGGGCCTCTTCCATGATCATGCCTGTCTTAGGTTGTTCCTCCCTTGAGGAATCTTACCCGTCATTGACTAACTGGTCAAGCTTAAGGCCAAGCAGGGTGAAGTGGGCAGAGGTGGCACACCTGCCAGGGAGATAAGCTTTGTCTCCTTAATGGCTTATGGTCCCAACTCTGACTCAGCCTTAACCATGGGGGGTTACAGCTTCTGAAACCAGGCAGGGCAGTTCCCAACAATAAACAAAATCTACAAGCTTTAATCAGATTCATCAAGAAAAAAAGGGAGATGACTCAAATAAATAGTTAGAAATGAAAGAGGAAAAATTACAACTGATACCACAGAAATTCAAAGGATTGTAAGATATTACTACAAACAACTATATGCCAAGAAATTTGAAAACCTGAGTGAAATGAACAAATTTCTAGAAAAATGTAATCTCCCAAAACTGGATGAAGAAGAAGCAGAAAGTCAAAACAGACAAATAACAGCTGGTAATAACAAAACAGTAATCAAAAACTCCTGGCACACAAAAGCCCTGGACCAGGCAGTTTCACAGGAAAATTTTACAAAACATTTAATGAGGAAATAACCCATATCCCTATCAGACTGTTAAAAAAAAAATCCAGGAAGAGGGAAGCCTTCCAAAATCTTTTTTTAAATTTGTATTTATTTATTTATTTATTTTGTTTTTCAAGTACAGTTGTCTCTGTGTTCACTCCACCATGCCACCATCCCACTCATCCCCACCTCCCACCCTCACACCCACCCTGTTTAGTTTTGTCCATGTGTCCTTCATACATGTATCTTGATGCTTCCTGTTATCCCCTATTCCCTGTCTGCCCTAATCTCTGGTTACTGTCAGTTTGTTCTTTATTTCAATATCTCTGTTTGTATTTTGCTTGCTTGTATATTTTGTTGATTAGGTTCCACTTATAGGTGAGATCATATGGCAGTTTTCTTTCACCACCTGGCTTTTTCCACTTAACACAATGCTTTCCAGTTCCATCCCTGCTGTCACAGAGGGTAGGAGTTCCTTTTATCTTTTTGCTGTGTGGTGTTCCACAAACATTTTTGTGACTCAAGGATCATCCTAATACCAAAACCAGATAAAGACACAAGAAAGAAAGAAAACTACAGGCCTATATTGCTGATGAAAACAGATGCTGAAATCCTCAACAAAATATCAGCAAACCACATCCAGCAGTACATTAAAAAGATCATATACCATGATCAAGTGGGATTCATCTCAGGGATGAAAAGATGGTAAAATATTCACAATCAATAAATGTAATACATCACATAAACAAAAGGAAAGACAAAAATCACATGATCATATCAATTGATGCAGTAAAAGCATTTGATAAGATACCCATTTATAATAAAAACACTCAGCAAAGTGGGAGTAGAGGGAACATTCCTCAACGTGATAAAGACCACATATGAAAAACCTATACCCCCACTATCATACCCAATGGACAAAAACTAAAAGCTTTCCCACAGATCAGGAAAAAGGCAAGGATATCTGCTCACACTACTTCTATTCAACATTGTATTGGAAGTTCTACCCACAGCAACCTAGACAAGAAAAAGAAATAAAAGTTATCCAAATTTGAAAGGGGGAAATAATCCTGTCATTGTTTGCAGATGACATGATAGTAGACATAGAAAACCATATAGACTCCACCAAAAAGTGCTCTACCTAATAAGTGGATCTGTCAGTGGGATACCAAGTCAACATTCAGAAATCAAATGCATTTTTGTGCACCAACAATGAAATATCAGAAACAGAAATCAGAAAAAAATCCCATTTACTATAGTAACAAAAAAAATTAAGTACCTAGGAATAAACCTTACCGAGGAGGCAAAAGACCTGTACTCAGAAAATTACACAACACTGAGGAAAGAAATTAAGGAAGACACAAATAAATGGAAGCATATAATGTGTGCATAGATTAAAATAATTAAACTGATCAAAATGTCCATACTACCCAAAACAATCTATAGATTCAACTCATCCTTATTAAAATACCAATGATAAACCCACCTCCCTCTCCCACTTCCACCCTCCCCCTTGGTTTTGTCCATGTGTCCTTTATAGTAGTTCCTGAAAACCCCTCTTCCCTCTATCCCTTCCCCACTCCCCTCTGGTTATTGTTAGATTGCTCTTAACTTCAATGTCTCTGGTTATATTTTGTTTGTTTGTTTTTTTCTTTTGTTGATTAGGTTCCAGTTAAAGGTGAGACCATATGGTATTTGTTCCTCACTGCCTGGCTTATTTCACTTAGCATAATAGTCTCCAGTTCTATCGATGCTGTTGCAAAGCGTATAGGCTCCTTCTTTCTCTCTGCTGCATAGAATTCAATTGTGTAAATGTACCATAGTTTTTTGATCCACTCATTTGCTGATGGGCACTTAGGTTGCTTCCAGTACCTGGCTATTGTAAATTGTGCTGATATGAACATTGGGGTGCATAGGTTCTTTTGGATTGGTGACTCAGGGTTCTTAGGGTATAATCCCAGCCAGCAGTGGAATCGATGGGTCAAAAGGCAGTTCCATTTTTAGTTTTCTGAGGAAATTCCATACTGTTTTCCACAGTGGCTGCACCAGTCTGCATTCCCACCAACAATGTACTAGGGTTCCCTTTTGTCTATATCCTCTCCAACATTTGTTTGTTGATTTGTTTATTTTGGCCACTCTGATTGGTGTGAGATGGTACCTCATTGTGGTTCCAATTTGTATCTCTCTGATGGCTAGTGATGCTGAGCATCTTTTCATATGTCTCTGGGCCCTCTGTATGTCTTCTTTGGAGAAGTGTCTGTTCAAGTCCTTTGCCCATTTTTTAATTGGGTTGTTTGCCTTCCTGGAGTGGAGTCATGTGAGTTATTTATATATTTTGGAGGCGGGGGAGGGAGGTGGGTTTGTCTGGGGTGGGGTGGGGGGGGAGGGGACAAAATGCAGACAAATGTAATTGAACAGCAATAAAAATAATAAAAAATAATAAAATACAAATGACATTTTTCACAGATATAGATCAAACATTTCAAAAATGTATATAGAATCATAAACAACCCTGAATACCTGAAGAAGTTTTGAGAAAGAAACAAAGTAGGAGGGATCACAACACCTGACATCAAACTATATTACAAGGACACTGTAATCAAAACAGTCAGGTACTGGCATAAAAACAGATACATAGATCAATGGAACAGAATAGAGAGCCCATAAATAAACACATGTCTCTATAGTCAATTAATATTTGACAAAGGGACAGAAGCATAAAATGGAGTAAAAATAGCCTCTTCAACAAATGGTGTTGGGAGAGCTGGGTAGCTACATGCAAAAAAATGAAACTCAATCACCAACTTACACAATTACAAAAATAAATTCAAGATGGATAAAGGACTTTAACATAAGCTTCGACACTATTAAAGTCATAGAGGAGAACATAGGCAGGAAATCTAAGATATTCCACACAGCAATATTTTCACAGATATGTCCCATAGAGCAAGGGACATAAAGGAAAGAATAAACAAATGGGACTTCTCAAATTAAAAAGCTTCTGCATGGCTAAAGAAAACATCAGCAAAATGAAAAGGGAACCAACTGTATGGGAAAACATATTTGCCTGATACCTTGGACAGAGATTTGCTCTCCAAAATATATCAGGAACTCACACAACTCCACTCCAGGAAGACAAACAATCCAGTTAAAAAAATGGCATAGGATCCAAAAAATCCTTCTTCAAGGAGGACATACAGGCAGCCTAGACACATATGAAAGGATGCTCAGCATCACTAGCCATCAAAGAGATGCAAATTGAAACCACAATGAGGTATCACTTCACACCAGTCAGAATGGCCATCATAAACAAATCAACAAACCACAGGTGTTGCACAGGATGTGGAGAAAGGGGAACCCTAGTGCACTGTTGGTGGGAATGCAGACTGGTGCAGCCACTGTGGAAAACAGTATGGAATTTCCTCAGAAAACTAAAAATGGAACTGCCTTTTGACCCAACAATTCCACTGCTGGGATACCCTAAGAATGCTGAAACACCAATTCAAAGGAACCTATGCACCCCAATGTACATAGTAGCACAATTTACAGTAGCCAGATGTTGGAAGCAACCTAAGTGTCCATCAGTGAATGAGTTAATCAAAAAACTATGGTACATTTACACAATGGAATTCTACACAGCAGAAAGAAAGAAGGAGCTTATACCCTTCCCAACAGCATGGATGGAACTGGAAAGCATTATGCTAAGTGAAATAAGCCAGGTGGTGAAAGACAAATGTCATATGATCTCACCTATAAGTGGAACCTAATCAACAAAATAAACAAGCAAGAAAAACATAACCAGAGACATTGAAATAGAGAACAATCTGACAGTAACCAGAGGGGAGGGGTGAGCGTGATAATTGGGGAATGAAGGAGAAGGGTCATTCAGGAACATGTATAAAGGAGCCACAGAGAACTCCAAAGTGGGGAAGGTTTGAGTGTGGAAGGTGGGGGTGGGTGGGGCAGGGAAAGTGGTGGTGGGGAAATGGAGACAGGTGTATTTAAACAATAAAATACATGCAAAAAAGAAAGAAATTTAAATTCTAATTTTACATGATTTTGTTATTGGAACTTTGGTTTCATCCAAATGAAAATGGGACACTGTAAATGAATTAATAGGAAAAGAAAAATGATAAAAATAACATTTGATATTTCTTGAAATCTACTATCTATAAAATACTGTTTTATTTTGTTATACATGAATATTTTAATTTATGTAACAGCAATAATGAAACATATAAAAGTAATAACCTAGTTATCTATGGCACTTTTAATTTTCATTGCAATTCCAAAATGTTAATTATAATTTTTTTAATCTAATTTCTAGGAAATTGAATACAATATTAGACTAAAATATATATATTTGCCTGGCTGAGATAGTCAACTTATGTGTTCCTTGAGGAAACTAAGAAATTAACTTTATAATAAGGCCTTGGTGATGATGAACTCCTTTAATTTTAAGGGATTCATTTAAGAAATAGAAGATCAAAAACTATCAACTGTAAAATGACAACAAACTCATGACTATCAACAACTGAACCTAAAAATAAAAAACTAAGGAAAAACTAAGAAACAGAATCACAGAAATTGAGATCATATGGAGGGTTATCGATGGGAGTGTTAAAGGAGAATGTGGGGAAAGGTACAGGAAATGAGACGTATAACTGGTAGGAATAAAATTGACAGGGGTAGATTAAGTATAGTATGGGAAAGAGAGAAGACAAAGAACTTATATGTACAACCCATGGACATGAACTAAGTGAGGGGAATGCTGGAGGGTGGGAGGGATACAGGGTGGAAGGGGGATAAAGGGGAGAAAAAATTGGGACAACTCTAGTAGCATAATCAATAAAATATACTTTAAAAGTCAAAATATATTGTTTCACTAATATATTTTTTGACCCTATTCTCTGAATCATATAAAAACAGAAAAAAATGTCCTGAGGAAGTTTTACATACATATATGCAAATGAAATATTCACTTATGAATTCATTTGCCTGATATGCTTTCTTTATGTAAAAAAGAAGAAAGTTTCCTGAAATTCAAAAAGCAAAGTGCTCTGTGGTGATTTAATAGATAATAGTGAGTTGTGATCCCCTTCTTGGTCTTTAACAGCTAAATTGTGTGGAATAAACTGATTCATTTTCCTTGTCATAGCTATTGATTTTCTTGGCATTATTTTCTGAATTGCACTATCACTCTGACAATAGAATTTCTCACATCTTTAGTTACATAGAGCTATGTTATGTATGCATTAATGTTGGCTCAAGGTCTTAACAGTTTCTTATCATTGACATTATGTTATCTCTAGAACTTCATTTGTGTTGAAAATAAAGATAAAATCCACATCTGTTTCCTTAAACTCCTTATAGAGAGTGTGGCACATATTTTCAAAATGTATCATGCCTTAGGCTGCTTATCATTGGAAAGTGTTATAAGTATCCTTTATATTATATGACTCTTTTGACCCCTAGTAAACTTGAAACAGCCTTAGAGGAACAGCTGGATGTATTCAATATTTCCTTAAACAAACACACATTGTTCTTCAAATTGCTAGTATCTGTCTTCTTAATAGTCTCCACAGGCAATGGGAATCTTGACTTTGAAGTCCTCTGCTTTCTACTTTCTTTTGAAGTATACTTTATGCTTTTTCTTTTCCTCCCATATTTGAATAGCATCTTTCAATGCTAGTTTCTTTTTGAATGTACAGTACATAGTCATAACTTATTCTTTACCCTATACTCTCAGAGTATAATATTTTTGGTATTTTATTTTATATGATCATTAAATGGAACATAGAATAATATATCAAGCTTATATGATATTTGTAAATGCACACAGGATACCTGGAACATTTAGTTCTAGCTAATTAATAGTGTCAGTAATTAATGAAGGGATAGTTTATAGTTAAATAATTCACTTACACAAAATCAGAAAACATTTATTTTTAATTGAAGCACAAAAAATATTTTATTTATTTATTTTTTCTCTTTTGCCTTTGTTAAGGTAAGGGAAAAATGGTCACTTGAATTTTGTAAGTGGTCATAAAATTTTTCTCAGCACTGATTTTGTCCTCCCAGAGCTATTTATATGAAACTAGTCCTTTTCTAATGATCATTTCTAACATAGATGCTGCACTCAAATATGATTAGTGGGCACAGAATCTTCCTAAAAGGTTGTAGCAATGATCCTCCATGAAGGTTTCTACAGTGTGTTTATTTATTCACTATTTACACAGAAATATTTTTCATATTATTTTTCCAGAACTCAAGCTAGATTCTATTTGAACAGACATGAAGAATTCATTTGAAATGAAGGAAAAACAAATCATTTAAAATTCTACTTTAAAAATATTCTTTTTGGCCATGGCCAGTGTGGTTCAATTGGTTAGAGTATCATCCTACAGACTGAAAGGTTGTGGGTTTGATTCCCAGTCAAGACCACATGCCCAGGTTGTAGGTTCAATCCCTGGTCAGAGCACATATGAGAGGCAAACAACTGATGTTTCTTTTTCATCTTTCTCTCTCCCTCTCACTGCCTCTCTCTCTGCTTTACTTTCTTTCTTGAAAAGCAACAGGAAAAAAATGTCTTCAGCTGAAGATAAATATGTACATACAGGGCCTGGTAGATGTAAGGCCTGGTTGAGTGTGGTTGGTAAGATAATAATATGGGTATATTAATTTATAGTTTTAATTTGAACATTTCACCTAAAATTTGATATGGTGTGCTTGAGCGTGATATTGTTATGTTACAGAATTACACGCTTATGATTTTGTAATAAAAGATTTTATAATAAAAAGGGATGTTTTTTGTGCCAAACCCTGTACATTCTTTGTTACTTGGATATTTAAGAAAGAAGTAAATAATCAAGCACAGAAATAAGATATAAAAATAGTGTCATGCAACAAAATATAGAAATGATGAAAACTACAATGAGATATCACCTCACACTGATCAGAATGACCATCATAATTGAATCAACAAACAAGTGCTGTGAGGTTGTGGAGAAAAGTGAACCCTAGTACATTTAGTGGGAATGCAGACTGATGCAGCCACTGTGGAAAACAGTATGGAATTTCCTCAGAAAACTAAAAATGGAACTGCCTTTTGATCTAGCAATTCCACTGCTGGGATTATACCCTAAGAACCCTGAGTCACCAATCCAAAAGAACCTATGCATCCCTATCTTCATAGCAGCACAATTTACAATAGCCAAGTACTGGAAGCAATCTAAGTGCCCATCAGTAAATTAGTTGATAAAAAAAATACTATGGTACATTTACACAAGGGAATACTATGTAGCAGAAAGAAGGAAGGAGCTCCTACTCTTTGCGACAGCATGGATGGATCTCAAGAGCATTATGCTAAGTGAAATAAACCAGGCAATGAAAGACGAATATCGTATGATCTTACCTATAAGTGGAACCTAATCATCAAAACAAACAAGCAAACAAAACATAACCAGAGACATTGAAATAAAGAACAAACTGACCATAACCAGAGGCAGGGTCAGGAGGAGGATAATAGGAAAAAAAGGGGAAGGGTCATCAAGGAACATATATAAAGGACCCATGGACAAAACCAAAAGCAGGTAGGACTGAGGTGGGAGGTGGGGATGGTTGGGGCAGGGGAGAGTGATGAGGGGAAAATTGAGACAACTGTACTTAAAAAACAATATAAAAAATAAATATAAGTAGAAGAATAAAAAGAAATTGTGTCATGCATATCATAGATGTTTGTTTCTAAGACTTTCTTTTGGGTCTATGGAAATAGGCCTATAAAAACTAGAACCATGTAAAGTTAACCAGTTCTCTTATATCAAAAAACATTTGTCCATCAGGTTAGTGGTACCCTAAGTTGGTTTTGTCTTATAGAAACAATCATCTCAAATTTTAGTTGTTTGGGGAGGCTATTAATCATTAGTAATACCATTTCTCCTCAATTACTACTGACAGGAATTAAATCAACAGTTGTAGTAATTTACCATATACTTTAATTGCAATAAAGTAAGTCTTGCCATGTTTATTGGGGGTTAAAGGAGCAAGTGGCTTGTGGATTGATATTCTCAGTAAGTTGCTTGCTTTATTAATTTTACTCATGTTAACTTAAAAATATTTGTTGTAGTACTGTTTCCAATAACATGTTCTAAATATTGTCATTAAGTATAGTCACATCTGGTCAATGTAACTTCATTTGGGACCAGGATCATTCTATCTGGAAATGTATAAGGCATGAAGCAATGATGACTGTCCCATTCATCTCTGAGACTAACACTCCAATCAATGGCATAGACTGGACTGGAAATAAGACTTTCAGCAGTTCTTAGCTTTGGAGACTGTCTAGTGGAGATTTTTTTTATACGTTGTTGTAGCTTTTCAGGTACTTAATAACAGTATAGCTTTATAACAAATACTTACCATTGACATATTTATGTGGCAGTAAGTTAGTTTAACATACTCCTTATGAAGTCATATATGCCTTTCAGTCATTAGGAAGTGTTTATGACTATTACACAAAAGGGCATGCCTTAAAGAAAATTATAAACTTTTCCTCTATCTTTATTTGTCATAACTAACATTCATAGAATTCTTTTGGTTGTTATGTCTTAGGTATTTTATTATCTTCCATCTAAAAATGTAAAATAGTAGGACCCTTCAGTCAGGTTATTATCTAATTGTTAAAATTTTGCTGTATTTATTGGATGGCAGTATATATCTCCATTATCTATCTTAATTTGAACAAAAGTTAACTGCCAACTATCCTGATAAACTAATAAGTCTAGAGGTTCTTAGCTGATAAGTAAGCATCATCACTTTGTGTTATCGACTAACAGTTTTATTAGTTATTCCTTTGAGTTATTCTGGGTCAATTTTTACATTGGTATTAATGGAAAGCCTTAATATTATTTACCCATCTAATTAGTTGTCATAGTGAATAGATTTCCCATCATTGCACAAAAAAACATATTAGTAAACACTGACTAATTTTATGACTTTAAAAAGATTTAGAAGACATTTCTTGGTTGGGTATTATCTTACTTTGCAAATTCATTTCCTGCCATTCCACTTTGTGTATTATAGTTTAGTGTATGATGCTGAATTTTCTTTCTGTTATCCATCATTATCCCCTTAGGTTGCTTTTGAGGGTGTCCAACATTTTGGGGTCTCTGTGCCACACTGGAAAAAGAAGAGTTGTCTTAGGCCACACATTAAGTATATTGTGTCACATAATCACACACACACACAAATCTCATAATGTTTTAAGTAAATTTATGATTTTATGTTGGGCCACATTCACAGCCATCCTGGGCTGCATGGGACCCATGGGCCACAGGTTGGACACCCCTGTTTCTCATCCCTCAGGTGCCAGCTAAGATAATCACCTCTTACTGGTCAATTTCTCTAAGCTCTTAATGGCTAGTAGAGTTTATCTTTCTATGTATTCCTTTGTACTCTATGTGTGTCCTGTGTGTGAACTATAATGCATTCAGTTCTTTGTCTATACCCCCAGAAGACATGTCCCTGCATGTGTCTCCAGTGTGATCTGGCACTATGATTACCTTGATCCACAGTTGTTGAGGGTTGAAAGGAATAAGCATTACTTATGAACATTTCTCAGCAACTAGAAATTGCAGCCACTCACCCCAAATAAACATTATGGTGCAGTCTATTGATAAAATATCTTTTGCCTTTTTATATTCACAAATCTCCATAGCTGATGTTCATCTGCTAAGGTCTTTTTTTTCCTCAACTTTTGGGATTATATTGTCTACTAACACCTCTAATTTCCTTAGTTCATAAGTATTAAAATAATTTTAAAATACTTATACTGTGTGCTGAGTAATTTAACAATCTTTAGCAAAAATTTAAGGTACACTTAGAAAGTAACATGAAATGCATAGCATGGCTTTCTCCCAAAGACTCCTGTTGCAATAATCATTGAGCAACCAGGCTGGTTGCTAGCACTTTAAAGCTTCCAGATGTTGTGTCATTATGTTTTAAGAACTGAAGACTTATGGCTGATAAAACATTCAGAATTAAAGCTTGCCTCTCTACATGTTCAGGGTCTTCCCCATTCAGGATTGGCTTTGTTGCTAGGTTTCATTATTCCTTAAATAAATTTTGTATCAGTTAGAGAAATAAATCGTTTGTTTCTTTGCAGATTTGTAGCTATTAATCTCAGCGGGAACTCAGTGATTGATTTTTTTCAGACCTCAACATCACAAAGACATAGACTAGAAGGAGTAACTTGAACCAAGTTCAGGACATACTGGTTGTATCTATGAAAATTAAGACTTCATGACATATATAATAAATCTGTGTCACTAATTTGTTATGCCACTTTTAAGTTTTGGGATATAATTAGAATGGTCATATAAAGTAGCTTCACTGCCTGACTTCTATTCTCTTCTTTCATTCTTCTTTCCACTATTCTTGCTACCTAGTAATAGTATCAACTGGAAATTCTTGAGTGGTAGCTAGAAGTGACCTCATTTCCAAAGCATTTAAAGTCATTACAGATGACAGCTGTCTTATGAGCTTTCAGTGTTTCTAAAATGTATGTACAATCTGTGCCAATAATGAATACTATACATTAAATTGACCTGAGTGGATACAGTGCAAACTTTTTTTTCATATTGGCAAGTTTCTGACATAAAAGCTTAGAATAAAATGAAAAGCTGTTAGAATAATGCAGAGAAATGGAAAGGATCTCCATGTAACACTTTTCTTTTCTTAGTATAATGGAGCTTTTCAAGAATTTTTATGAAGGAGTCATTTTACCTCCTAGACTTGGTAATTGAAAAAAGTTAAAACTCTTAGAGGAGCAATAAAGAACTTAATAAAGAATTAAAAGCAAAATATTATGTGCTTGGCAAGTTTATTTCAGACTTCTTTCCTGAGTTGGTTAGAGTACCAAACTAATGCGTCCAAGGTCATAGGTGTGCGCTCTGTGGGGCACGAGTGGTTTACTCTCATTCTGGGTCGGTGTCAACTGTGGTCATCCTGACCAGCCATCCTTCAAAGAAGGACCTGGTTCTTAGATAACATCCAATTAAAAAGGGAAGACAGACCAGACTAGGGCCAGTATTCAGTCATCATAGCTACAGTGTCTCAAAGTGAATATATTGCTGTTCTGAGTAAATATATGTGTTATATGTTACATATAATTTGTGTCATATTGTCTGTGCCACCTTTAGATACAAAAAGGAACACACCTATGTTTGAATAAACTATTTGTTTTCATTTTAATTTGTGAGAGTGGTAAAATTCAGCCAGCTTAGCTTTCTTTTTGATCAAGTGTCAAGTTTACACACTTGGAATTTCACAGAATACAAAATATCTCCAATTTCAATATAGCTTGCTTCACAGAGGGATGTAAAGTTGGTTTCAATTTTCCTTTTTCATCTTTTCATTTTAGCAGGCATACATTAAATTTTAGAAATTTTAAAGGACACTGAACTGGTAAAGTATGTTGTCCTTCTCAGAGGCAGCTGAATGTGACTAAATTTCTGTGAGATGTGTTACTTTTGAGCGGGTTTCTGCAGCACATATACTAAGAAATATTACTTTCTTAATCAGGAGAGAATCTAAGTTTTGTTTCATTTGTATGGGTTCAGGGACTGATTTCAGTAGAACTCATAGGA
Source organism: Desmodus rotundus (assembly GCF_022682495.2). Classification (NCBI taxonomy): domain Eukaryota; kingdom Metazoa; phylum Chordata; class Mammalia; order Chiroptera; family Phyllostomidae; genus Desmodus; species Desmodus rotundus. The sequence goes on from NC_071394.1 coordinate 64,091,323, forward strand.
AATTTTTTATTTTATCTAGCTGGGACAACAGTGTACTACGGCATATTTTTTTTTTATTAAGCATGCGTCTTACACTCCTACTAACAGTGCAAACCACAAACTACAGATTTATTTTGAGTTTGGGCATAAAGTTATCATGTGCATCACACTTAATCATACTGTTTCATAGACGTGGATTCAGTTGGACAGAATGGTTAAGACTTCCATTTGATTCTATGCTCCATTCTTTAATAAACATAACCTCATAATGATGTGGAGTCAAGAAAAAAACTGCAGAGCTAGGTAGGTTAACTTCCACATTTGGTAGAGAAGGGCAGGGTTTGTTTAATGCCCACCAGAAGTGGATACTGATCAATGTGCATGACCACCCTCCTTTGGGGGACTGAGAGTCTATTCTGTACTGTTTCATTTTTAAAATAATAATAACAATGTTGTTATGAAAAACCTAAGGTTTAATAGAAATCCATATAACAATATTCTTTTATTTATATATTTATTTTTAAATTACTTTATTGTTGTTCAATTATAGTTGTCTGCATTTTCTCTCCACCTCTCCACCCCCCACCCCAGCCAAACTGGCCTCCCTCCCTTGCTTGTAACTTCCCCCTTGGTTTTGTCCATGTGTCCTTTATAATAGTTCCTGAAAACCCTTCTCCCCACTGTCTCCTCTCCCCTCCCCTCTGGCTTTTGTTAGATTGTTCTTAATTTCAATGTCTTTGGTTATATTTTGTTTGCTTTTTTCTTTTGTTGATTATGTAGGGGCTCTAAATACATGAGATGGTCTCCATCCTCAAGAAGTTTACACAAACACAATATAAGCTGGTGCAGGAAATTCCCTCACAGTCCTGAGAAAATAAGATTATTTCTGCCTCAGTATTAGAGCTTGAAAGATAGGAAGACTGTGGTCATTGGATATAGGAAGGAGGGTATAGAATGAAACAGAAAAGCAGACTTGTGGTGGAAGTGTAGCTAAACATGGTGCAACTCCTTGAACAACCACAGCAAAAATTACCACTAAACTACAAAACAATTGTCACCAAGAATCATCAGAAAATTGATCTGTGTGGATGTCTGACAACCAAAAAATTAAAAAAGATACATTCATCCATATAGGTATGAGGGGAGGAAATGTGGAGATGTAGAGACATGGAGACACAGAATGGGTGGTCCCACATCCATGTGTGGTAGGTAAAATCCAGGAGGGATACCTCAGGGGTGAGGGATCTCAGCACCACCCCAGACCACCCAACCCAGGGTTCAATTGCCAGGAAGGTAAGTCCGCATAACTTCTGGCTGTAAAAACCAGTGGGAGTTGGGGCAGCAGAAGAAACAGGGATTCTCAGGCATCTCCTCTTAAAGGGCCCTTAATGGGCTTAGTACTTATGCAGACTCACTTCCTCTGGTCTCTAGCACCAGAGCTGCAGCTGGAAGGGCACCAGTGGCATACAGGAAGAAACTGAGGTGTCTGGCATTAGGGCAAGTGCCAAAAGGCAGCTTCCTCCTGGAAAAAAAAAATACCAACAGAAGCCAGGATGCAGCCATTGTCCCCTTTCTGAGCCCTCCTTTACACAGAGCCACAGAGCAGTGACACCATAACTGAGACTCCATCAACCTGGTTGGCATGGGTTGCCCTGCCCTGAGATTACCTAAGACTCTACTGCATCCAATTTATTGGTGTGCTTTTCTACAATAGGCCACACTACTAAGACAGGGAGTCAAAGTAACTCTACCTAGTACATAAAAACAAACACAGAGAGGCTGCCAAAATGAGAAGACAAAACAATATGACCCACATGAAAGAACAGAACAAAACTCCATAAAAAGAACTAAACAAAAATGGACATAAGCAATTTATTAGATGCAGAGTTCAAAACATTGGTTATTAAGATACTCAATGAACCACTTGGGTACTTCAACAGCATAAAAAAGACCTGGCAGAAATGAAGGTTACACTAAGTGAAATGAAGAAAAATTTACAGGGAAACAACAGTGATGTGGATGAAGCTCAGAATCAAATCAATGATTTGGAACATTAGGAAGAAAAAAAAAAACATTCAATCAGAACAGCAAGAATAAAAAAGAAACCCAAAAAATGAAGATAAGCTAAAGAACTCTGGGACAACTTCAAATGTACCAACATTCAAATAATAAGCATATGAGAAGGGGAAGATAAAGAGCAAGAAATTGAAAACTTATTTGAAAAAATAGTGAAAGAAAACTTCCCTAACTTGCTGAAGGAAATGGATGTACAAGTCCAGGAAGCACAGAGAGTCCCAGACAAGATGGATCCAACAAGGACCACACCAAGCCACATCATAATTAAAATGCCAAAAGTTAAAGATAAAGAGAGAATCTTAGAAGTAGTAAGAGAAAAGCTGAGAGCTATGAACAAAGGAGTTCCCATAAGACTGTCAGTTGATTTCTCAAAAGAAGGTGCTTGCAGGCTAGAAAGGACTGGCAAGAAGTATTCAAAGTGATGGAAAGCAAGGACCTACAGCCTAGATTATGCTATCTGCCTTTCCATTCTAAATGGAAAGGTAGATAAAGTGCTTCCCGGACAAGGTAAAGCTAAAGGAGTTCATCATCACCAAGCCATTGTTACATGAAATGTTAAAGGGACTTATTTAAGAAAAAGAAGATCAAAACTGTGGACCTAATCAACAAAACAAACAAACAAGCAAAATATAACCAGAGACATTGAAATAAAGAACAAACTGACAGTAACCAGAGGGGAGGTTAAAGGGGAGATTGGGGAGATTGGGGAAGGGTTTGTCAAGGAACATGTGTAAATGACACATGGACAAAGCCAAAGAAGGGTAGGTTGAGGGTGTGAGGGGGTGATGGCTGGGGTAGGGGGGAGTGGTAGGGGAGTAAGTAGAGACAACTGTACTTTAACAACAAAAAAAACTATGAATATTAAAATGGCAATAAATTCACAACTATCAACAACTGAATCTAAATAACAAACTAAGCAAACAAGCAGAACAGAATCATAGATGTGGAGATCACTTGGAGGGTTATCAGTTGGGAAGTGGAAGGAGAAATGGGGAAAAAGGTGCAGGGATTAAGAAGTATAATCAGTAGATATGAAATAGACAGAGGGGTATTAAGAATATCATAGAAAATGCAGTAGCCAAAGAACTTATATGTATGATCCATGAACATGAACTAAGGGGACAGATTGCTAAAGGCAATGGGGGTTATCAAGTGGAGGGAGACAAAAAGAGAAAAATTGGGACAACTCTTATAGCATGATCAATAAAATATATTTTAAAAAATAAAATATTTTAAGGTTTAAGTAGTGCCTAAAAAGGGTTAACATGTAATTTACTTGACAAGTCTAGTTTAATAATCATAATTTTTAAATGCTTATTTTAATAAATTAATATACTTTCTATGCTGGTCCTTTTGGGGCCAAGAGTAAGATATAAATTTGGGGAAAAGTCAGAATGACCAATAAAAATGGAGACGGTGGCCCACCATACTACTAAGTGGTTTTTTTGATATAGTGATGCTACTGCTATCGAGGAAACAGATGTTGTGAAGAGAGTTCAGAGGAACCACTAGCTTTGGTTCAGGAAGCAAATCTAGGGCAATAAAACCAGAATTGCACTCAGCTTTGGTCCTGGCATTTGTATATTATTTGTGTCACAACTCGGGAGTTACTTATTAAAAACTGAATTTATTTGGGGTGACATTTTTTATTATAATTACATAGGTTTCAAGTATACAGTTCTACAATCCATCATCTGTATATTGTAGTGCGTTCACCACCCCAAGTCACATCTCTTTCCATCACCATTTACTCCCCTTTACATTCTTTTACCTCTCTACTCCCCTCCCATCCGGTAACCACCATTCTGCTGTCTGTGTCTATGAGTTTGTTTTGTTTGTTGCTTTCTGTTTTGTATCCCACATATGAGTGAAATCAATGGTTCTTGTCCTTCTCTGTCTGACTTATTTTGCATAGCATGATACTCTCAAGATCCACCCATGTTGTCACAGATGTCAGTTCATCTTTTCTTATGACTAATGTTCCCTTGTACTTATGTACCATATCTTCTTTATAGGATATACTTTCTCATTCACCTATCTCACCAAAAATTTCCTCATGTCATCAAATTAAGAAATTCACCTAGCCTAACCGTAGCATTCCCTTCTATTCTGACAGCCATGGTTTTATCCCTGATCTGTCTACCACATCATGTAGAGTTGATCCCACAATGCTTTATGTGAAGGTATATCATGAAAAAAAAGTATGTGATATTAGTGTTAAAACTGGAAACAGAGTGATGAAATCAGTTCTAAAGATGCAGCAAGTAGGTAAATGATACAGTGGCATTTACAAGAAAAAAAAACCCTAAAATTTAGCCTGAGCTTTAAAATGCTGGCCTTGGTATTGAGTGGTTCAAAGTTAAAATTCCTCTGTATGCTGTTGCCTGTTTGCTCATCTGTATATTAGTAATGACAACAGGGTTTCCACCATATGATGGTTTTGTTAAATGAGAAAATATCTGTAAAACCTTTAGTCCTGTGCACAGCCACAGTGTCCAGCTACCAAATGGCAGTCAGCACAGAAACCCCTGGTCTGGACATTCAGCCACATGCAAGAGATGTGAGTATGAGCCTGCACATCAAGTGTCACTCACCTCTGGATTAAATACTCAGAGGAGACTAACAGATTGAAAAGGCAGAACCACTGTTGGCTGTTGCAGTAAAATCAATGTGAGTTTTGACTTATATGCAAAAGGGGAATTTGGGGTTTGAAAATAAGTGTCATCATTTTATTTGGGGACATTGTTGCAAATAAGTCTTACTCTTTTTGTAGGAACTGCATGATTGATGAACACAAACTGTAACATGCAATTTCTGCACAGACTTTTGAATCAGCCAGTGGGTAGCCAAATGTGTCCCTGCCTATCCTCAAATCACTTTCATTGTTAATTCCATTTTCTCTTCCCAGTTGTGCATATCACCACATAATCTAAATCTCTGACCAACCAATTTACTAAATGATATAGTGTTTAAAGTGAAAAAATTACTCATCTTTAAAAAATAATAATTGGCTAAAAGAACAAATTTGCTTATATTTTCTGTGTTTATTAGTTTGATCTTAAGAGAACATTTATGACAACAATGAATTTTTCTTTCATTTTTAAGATATAGCCTCATAAAAGTCTTTCACTGACTATTTCTTTATTGTTAAAATTGCATAATATAAAACAGTTATATTTGGGGTATTGTGGATATAAATATCAAGATTCCAGAGCAAAAAGGTTTATACCATTCATTATATGTATATAAATAGAATTTTAGAAGCAGTATATTTAGTCCTAGAATGCCAAAAGGTATTCCATTGTTTTATGATATTCTGCTCTTGTGAGCCACTAAAGACATGTTGGTGATTCTGATTAGAATAATCTGATCAGAGTCCCTGTATTTTGGCTGTCCTACCTACAAACAGTGCTGTGTCTGAAATAGAGGAAATGATGCATGAGGGTTTAATTAGCATGAATATTAAGGTACAGATAAGTGTAAAAACATGAATGGTTGGGAAGTACTATAGTATAGTACTAGTTATACCAAAGTACCCAGGAATAAACATGGAAATAGCCAACATAAATAATTAATTTTAAATTAAATACACAGGCTTAGAGAATACTAATATAAATATGTTGTTCTATATGTCATGGCATAAAACACAATATAATATACAAATGTGAGATTATATATATATATAAATAATATATATATATAATTTATATATATATAACATCTCATTCTTCAGGAAGTTCAGTGACATTTTTACTGGCCACAAAAGGACAGAAGCAAAGTTTCACTTGTCATATTAATGGACTGCCCATCAACACCTCAGACACTCCCCAGTGCTAAGAGGAACAATGACCCTCCAAAATTAGCCTGGATGTCAGCAACCTGGATAATGAATTATTTGTACTTTTGCCTGTGATGCTGTTGCAAGTTATTCACCTGTATCAGTGTCTGCCACAAAAGAGTCATGCAATTAAATTAATGAAGGACAGAGGAGAGAGATCCTGGCCAACTCATAATGCAGTTTCTTGAGTTGAAAACCAGTGCAGCATATACATGAAGAATTTTTTTAAATCCCTGTAAATATATTATACAAGTTCTACCATCCATGGCTCCTAAAATCAAAGAGAACTCAGTTGCACTATGTATCAGTCACCCTTTACCCCAAAAGGAGTTTCCCAAGTGCCACCTCCCAGGTAAGCCTCAGCCCATCTGCCCCTGCTCATCTAAACAGGTTATCCTCTAACCTGGTTGTACCTTAATGTTCCACTTCCTTTCTTAGGCTGGTGTGCTTGAGTGGAACACTGATATTACACCCTTTTTATCAGGACCTCACACAGTGAGGTTCTCTCCAGCCATTATTTAAGCTTTGGGTTGAACTTGAATCAACCTTCCTTAAAAAGAAGATGTTGCTGTCCAACTATGAGTAAAAAGCTTGCTCCTTTGCTCAAGACCCAAACATGGAAAGAGAAAATATACATTCAGAGGTGTATTCAAGATGTTGCCATTTTATTTCTGACCTTGTTTCTTGGAGATGAGCTTTTCAGTCAGCCCCAAAATAACCCAAAGTCAAACATTATTTCCTAAAATATTCTCCCAAAACTGCAATACTCAAACACTAACTATAGACAGACATTCCTAGCAATGTGAGAGACATGGAAGGCAGATTTGAGACCAGTCCATTTTAATCAAATAGGAAAAAAATAAGTACAATAATTAGCACATTATTCCAATTTATTTTTTTTCAGTGCAGTAGATATACTCATATACTGGGAAGAGTTAATGTTCTTTCCAAAGAAGCCTGAATTCCACATCAACACAAAAAGTATGTGTTAAGTATCTTACAACCAGCTCTGCACAAGGTGTTTGATACAGTAGCCAAACTACTGCATCTTTTATGATAAGAGAAAACATAAAAGCCCATCATCTCTTCTTAGCAAGTACAATTTGGGAAATTACTTAAAACAAGCACAAGGACAGTATAAGATACAATTACAGACCAGTGGAAATTTTAATAATATTTCTGTGTTATAGAAAATAAGAGGTTGAAAAAGCTTTATGAGTCAGTTGAAATGTGGACTAAACATGCAAAGTGTGTATGAAGAGCTTAGATTTTCATATCACCTACCATCTGTGAATGCTATTAGGTAATTGTTTCTGTTTTCATGGAACTATAATTCCCTCAAATGAAAACTTAGAGGTCCATTCTCAGGAAGTTTACAATTGAATATGATTGTTAATTCAAAATTTTATGTCTTCTAAAAAAATACTCAAACCATTTTATTGTATTTTACTGTCTACAGTTGTAAGCTTTTCCAGCTAATGTTTAGAGCAATTATTGTTCTTCGTGTTATCTACTTCATGACAGACATCATATATCCCTTCACCAACCCTAAATATGAAAAGTATTTTTGAAATAAATATTTCATTTTTTCTCCGAATTTTTAAAGACAGATCCTAAAATTTGTACTAAAATAAGACTACATTCAAGGAGTACTTAGCAGCTAGGTTCTGTACAAGGGCAATTTTCATTTTACAGATGAGGAAATTGTGGCTTAAAGAGCTTAAGAAACCCAAGATAGTGGAGGAGTAAGTAGAAGCTACACTAACCTCCTCCCAGGGCCAATCTGGAATTACAACTAAATTGTAGAAAAATCATTCTGAATAATCAACTTAACACTAGCTGGAGAGAAGCCTTACAACCACAGACAGACAGAAGAAGCCACATCACCACAACATGACTGGTAGGGAGTGCAGAGGAGGCAAGAGAGGGCTGGCTGGGATCCCACAGGCAACAGCTGAAGTCCTGCAAGGATTTTCAGTGGCTGGGGGGTTGCCCCTGAGAAGTGTGGGGTCTAAACACCAATCTGAGCTCCCAAGCCTACAGCACAAAAACTGGGAAAGGACAACATCCAGTTGTGAAAAGCATTAGGGTTTCTGTCTGCCAGGGAGAGAAGACTGGAGACACAGAGACATAAAGGGCCAATGCATAAAATTCCATTTGCAGACCATTTGGATTCCATTTGGGCTCCAGCAGAAGGAGGGCAAAGTAGACTAGAAATATTTGAGGAGAGTCTAGGGCTGATGTCTCTAGGGAGAGAGCTGAAGGAACAGTTGCCAGATTTCCTATGCTGAGCCATTCCCCATACTACTGAAGCCACATTTCTCAGGCAGAGAAAGGTGTTATTAGCCTGAGGGGAAGCAATAGCCATGCCTACAGGAATTACTCTGCCACACACTGTGGTGATTAAGACCTGCTGCTGAAGAGAAGAGCTGGAAGACATTCACTGATTAACTCTACAGGAAGTCTATAGGCAGAGGCAGACTGTTGCGAGCTCTGAGATTTCAGCTGGCATGTCCCTGGGCTTTGTGGTAGTAAAAGCCAGTCTTAGCTAGCAGCCTCATTCCTTCTGAATATGCCCAGGCCCAGCAGAGGGAGCCAGATGCTATGGATCAGTAATAGCTCCAAAAAGATTGCCCATTGCCAGTCACAGGTAGGGTTTGACTTAGGTGTGCACCAGAGTCTTGCAGATCTACCTAATGCTTAGAAACAAATAAAGCAGCCAAAATGTGAAGACAAAGACACAGACACCAAATGAAAGAACAAGAGAATTCTTTAGAGGAAGTGTTGGATGAGATGGAGGCAAGCAATTTATCAGACAGTTTAGAGTAATGATTATAAGAATACTCAAGAGCATGAAAAAAGACATAGAAACCATAAAAAAGACTGCTCAGAAATAAAGAATGCAATATCTGAGATAAATAATACACTGCAAGGAATAAACAGTAGGTTAGAAGAAGCAGATGATTGAATCAGTGATTTGGAAGACAAGGTACAAAAAAACACCAGGGGCAGCAGCAGAAAGAAAAAAGAATTTTTAAAAAAGGAGGAGAGCTTACGAAACATTTTGGACAACATGAAGCTTAACAACATCTGCATCATGGGAATTAAAGAACAAGAAGAGAACAAGCAAGGAATCAAGGACCTATTTGAAGAAATAATGACTGAAAACTTCCCTCATCTGATGAAGGATAAAGACACAGAAGTATAGGAAGCTCAGAGACACCCAAACAATTTGGACCCAAAGAGGTCTACATGGAGACATATCATAATTAAAATGAGAAGGCTTAAAGACAAAGAGAGGATCATAAAAGCCACAAAAGAAGATAATTACCTACAAGGGAACACCAATTAGACTGTCACCTGATTTCTCAACAGAAACATTTCAGGCCAGAAGGAACTGGTGTGAAATATTCAATGTGATGAAAGCCAGGGACCTACAACCAAGGCTACTTTACCCAGTGAGGTTATTTAAAATCAAAGGAGAAATAAAGAGCTTCCCAGATAAGAAAAAGCTAGAGCAATTTCTTAACAACAAATCATTACTGCAACAAATGTTAAGGGGCTTGCTTTAAGAAGAAGAAAAAGAGAAAAGAAAAAAAAAAAAAGAAAAACACTCTAACAATAGAACAGCACTGAATACATATCTATCAATAAACATCTTAGAGATGGTGGTAAGGTAGGCAGGAGCTGAACTCACTTGCCCGTGGACCAAACTGGAACACCTAGTCAACCTTCTGGAGAACAGAGTGAACAGCCAACGGAACCCCAGCTTATATGAAGTTTGGAAGCCAATTAATGCAGAGGACATTAAACAAACAAACAAGCAAAATATAACCAGAGACATTGAAATACAGAACAAACTGATAGTAACCAGAGGGGAGGTGGCAGAGGATAATGGAGGGAAAAGGGGGAAGGGTTGTCAAGGAATAAATAAATAAAGGACCCATGGACAAAGCCAAATGTGGTTAGGATCGAAGGTGGGAAGTGGGGATGGCTGAGGTGGGGAGAAGTGGTGAAAGGAAAATGGAGACAACTGTACTTGAACAACAATAAAAAGAAGGGAAGAAAGAAAAAAACAGATAGTAAAGAGATTGTGCAGGCTGAAGAAGGTCCCTGGGACGTGCCCTGGGACCATGGCTGCTGTGGTCCCTGGGCCTGACACAAGGGACTGTGGCTGCGGCAGAAGCTTTGGAAGAGAGCAGGATCAGCAATTTTAACTTTGCAGCTCCTTCCCCTCCCAAAGCAGCGTAGCCAGTCCCATACCAGGAATGACCTGGATGCCTTAAGTTGCTGGAGGGATAAAGATGCAGTGGGAGACCCACAGAAACACTGTTGCCTGGCTGGGACTGGGGTCACCAGTTGAGACAGTACCAGAAAAATTTGGGATCTGGGTGATGCTTGGAGATGGGAGAAGAGTTGGGCCACAATGGACCCTGATCGAGATAATCTTGGGACTGGTCAGAGAGTTGGGCTCTGTGAAAAAAGCGGGCTGGTGCAAACAAGGGGAATTCACTAACAACAACAACAAAAAAGCTCTCAGCCACAGTACAAGGAACTCTGGCATGCCTCTGCTGGGCCAACAAAAAGGGAGGAAGAGTGAGAGTTATTCCCACTCAGGGTACCTAATCAAAGGGTGGAATAATGACGAGGGTTAAAGGTGTCAGCCTGACACATATGGACAGTGGGGCCACACAATGCTCTGAGGGCTTGGGCTGGAGACTGGATACCTGGGAATATTGTATCCCAAACAGAGCCACCAACTCAGAACCACAAGAAAGGAAAAATAAATGGAGCCTAGGCCCCCTCTGCTGGCAGCATCCAGGAAGACCAGCAGAACCTACTTGATGGGTTTAAAGTCAACAGGAGGCTTTTTTTTTTCTTCCAAGTGTAAAATAATAACCTGGAGCTGTGAAAGGACCAAAGACAGATTCAGAGAGAGATCAGAAGAATAATGTCAACAACTGAGACAAAATTCACTTTGCTATCCTACAGAACTTGTATTTTATTTTTTACTTTTTATATTTTAATTTTTTGTTATTATTATTTTATTTTTTATTTTTCTCCCATTGTAGTTTTCTTTGTTTGATTTCATTGTTTGACTGGTTTTCTTTGTTCTCCCTCTCATACTACATTTTAATTTCTCTTCTTTCATTTCATTTGTATTCCATTAACACACTACTCTTGGTCTTTTAATTTTTATTCTTTTTATTCAGATCATACTTTTTGTCATATTATTATTGTTCCAATTCCCACACAGAACCCTTCCCTGGTCTTGGTCCATTTCACTATAGGCCAGAGCTTTATTACTGTTGTGGTTAATTTCATTCTCTCACATACTACTCCTCGTTTCTAGCCCTTACTCTCACTATATCTCACCATCTAACCTCGCATAAGTAGTCTGCTTTCTGGAATTATATCACATTCTTTTTTCCCTCTAACAAGAGTCTTACCTCTTTTTCACATTTTATAAAAAGTGGCTAGTTGGGTGAAATATCATAGTCTTTGCTGTACTTCTCCATAGGATTTCCTATCTGTTTTCTGCTTGTTGGTACTTTAAATTCCAATAAATACTCTCCTGCTATCATAATCCATTTTGCCATTGCCCTGCCACTGATCACATACAACAAAAGCTGGGAGTTGTGAATATGGCAAACCCACTGGAGGAGAGAAACCACCAACAAAGGAGCCACCAACAGGTAAAATCCAAGTATAACAAGAGAGCCCACACAAACAGAAGACAGGGCAACCCTAGAGGGTCCACAAGGACATCAAAGAGAGCACACCACTGAGTTTCACAGAACTCCTATCATAGAAGTCACCTTGTAAAGACAGCTAGCAAAGTAGAGCATCGGGAATCACAGAAACAAACAAAAAGGTGGGGAGACAAAGAAAGAATCTTCAATTGAAAGAAATGGAAGACTCCTCACTAAAAGAGCTAAATGAAATGGAGGCAAGCACACTATCAGATATAGAATTCAAAATAGAAAGTGTGTGTGTGTATATGTGTGTGTGTATACACACACGCACAATTCAGATATATATAAGGATGCTCAAGGAATTCACAGACAACTACAGGGAACTGAGTGAGAACTAAAACAGTATGAAAAAGGAAATATAAACTATAAAAAACAATTAGGAAGAAGTGAAGAATACAATTAGTGAAATAAAAAATACACCAGAAGGAATTACAAGCAGGCTGGATGGAGAGAACCAAATTAGTGAGCCGGAAGACAAGGTAGAAAAAAATACCCAAGTAGAGAAGCTGCGTGAAAAAAGACTTAAAAAAAATGAAGATAGCTTAAGGGAACTCCAAGGTAACATAAAACTCAACAACATTTGACTCATAGGAATACCAGAAGAAGAAAAGGAGCAAAGAATAGAAACCCTGTTTGAAAAAATAATGACAGAAAACTTTCCAAACTTGGAGAGGGGAAACACCACACAAGTACTGGAAGTACAGAGGGTCCCAATCCAGATGAACCCAAAGAGGCCTACACATCATAATTAAAATGCCAAGTTCTAAAAGCAAAGAGAGAATCTTGAAAACAAGGGGGAAACAAGAAGTAGCATACAAAGGAGCTCGGATAAGACTAGCAGCTGATTTCTCAACATAAACACTACAAGCCAGAAAGGAATGGCAAGAAATATTCCAAGTAATGAAAAGCAAAGGCCTGCAACCAAGACTACTCTATCTAGCAAGGCTCTCAATTAAAATGGAAAGTCAAATAAGGAGTTTCTCAGACAAAAGAAGGCTGAAAGAATGCACTTCCACCAAACCAGCACAGCAAGATATGCTAAAGGGACTGCTATAAGAACACAAAAGAAAAAAGTGAGATAGAGAGGAACACACATACAAAGGGGGGAAAATGAATAAGTACCTAGAATAGTAACCTTAAATGTTAATGAATTAAATGCTGTAATCAAAAGACATACAGTAGCTGAATGGATAAGAAAACATGACCCACACATATGCTGCCTACAAGAGATCCATATCAGAACAAAAGACCTATACAGACTGAAACTGAAGTATTAGAAAAAATATTCCAGCAAATGGACAGGATGAAAAAGCTGTGGTACCAATACTTAGACAAAATAGATTCAAAACAAAAATCCTAAAAAGAGACCCAGAAGGACACTTCATAGTACTCAAGAGAAAAATCCATCAAGAAGACATAAACATTATAAACATATATGCACCCAAAATAGGAGCACCCAAATATAAGGAAAATCTTGAAGGACCTCAAGGAAGACATAGACAGCAACACACTTATACTAGGAGAATTTAACACCCTACCATCAAAAATGGATAGAGCTTGCAAACAAAATATCAACAAGGATATTGTGGCATTGAACAATGCCCTAGATCAAATGAGCATAACAGATATATATAGAACCTTTCATCCGAAAGAAGCAAAATACACATTCTTTTTGAATGCACATGAAATATTTTTTAAAGATAGACCACATGATAGGACACAAAACAAGCCTCAACATATAAGAAATTTGAAATCATATCAAATCTTTTCTTGGACCACAAGGGCCTAAAACTAGAAACCAACCTAAAAGAAAAAATTCAAAATCACTCAAATTCATGGAGATTGAACATCATGTCATTAAACTATTAAACAACAAATGGTTTAATAATGAGATCAAGGAAGAAATCAATAAGTTGCTGGAAACAAATGAAAATGAACTCACAAGACCAAAACTTACAGGACATAACAAAGGCAGTACTGACAGGGAAGTTCATAGAGATACAGGCCTACCTAAAAAAGATAGAAACACTTCAAATAAACAACCTAACCCTACATCTACAAGAATTGGAGGAAAAACAACAAACAAAGCCCAGAGTGAGTAGAAGGAAGGAAACCAAGAGCAGAATAGAATTAAATGACGTAGAGACTAAAAGGAAAATCAAAAGGATTAATAAATCCAGAAGCCGGTTCTTTGAAAAGATAAACAAAATCGACAAGTCTTTAAGCAGACCCATTAAGAGAAAAAAGAGACAGGACCCAAATAAACAAAATCAGAAATGAGAAAGGAGAGATTACAACTGATACCACAAAAATACAAAGGATTATAAGAAATTATTATGAACAATTATGTGCCAAGAAATTTGAAAACCAGGGTGAAATGGACAAAGTTCTAGAAAAATATAATCTTCCAAACTCAATGAAGAAGAAGCAAAAAGCCTGAACAGAAGGACACCCTTGACAAAATTGAAGCAGTAATCAAAAAACTCCTGGCACACAAAAGGCCACAACTAGATGGTTGCACAGGAGAATTCTAAGATCTAACCCCTATCCTTCTCAGACTATTCCAAAAAATCCAAAAGGAGGGAAGACTCCCAAACTCCTTTTACAAAGCCAGCATCTTCCTAATTCCAAAACCAGATAAAGACACAACAAAGAAAGAAAACTTCAGGTCAATATTGCTGATGAAAATAGACACTAAAATCTTCAACAAAATATTGACAAACTGCATCCAACAACACATTAAAAAGATCACACACAATAATCAAGTGGGATTCATCCCAGGGATGCAAGGATGGTACAATATTCGTAAATCAATAAACATAATATATCACACAAAGAAAAGGAAAAACAAAAATCACATGATCATATCAATAGTTGCAGAAAAAGCATTTCATAAGTTACAGCACCCATTTATGATAAAAACACTCAGCAACGTAGGACTAGAGGGAACATTCCTCAATGTAATAAAGGCTATATATGAGGGACCTACAGCCAACATCATAATCAATGCGCAAAAACTTTTAGAGCTTTCCTACCAAGATCAGGAACAAGATAAGGATGTCCACTTTCACCACTTTTATTCAACATTGTATTGGAAGTTGTAATCACAGCGATCAGACAAAACAAAAAGAAAGAAAGAAAATGCATCCAAATTGCAGAGGAGGAAACAAAACTCTCATTGTTTACAGATGACATGACTCTGTATGTAAAAAATCCTATAGACTCCACAAAAAAACTACTCAACCTAATAAATGAATTTGGCAATACAGAGTTAGAAGAACAAAGAGAAAGAAGAACAAAGAAGGAGGGATCACAATACCTGTTATTAAACTATATTACTAGGCTATGGTAATCAAAATAGTCTGATACTGGCATAAAAACAGACACATAGACCAAGGGAACAAAATAGATTTCCCAGAAACCCAAGTCTCTATGATCAATTAATATTCAACAAAATGTGCAGAAACATAAAATGGAGTAAAAATAGTATCTTCAACAAATGGTTTTGGGAGATCTGGACAGCTACATGCAAAAAAATGAAACTCGACCACAACTTACACCATACACAAGAATAAATTCGAGATGGATAAAAGACTTAAATATAAGTCCCAACAGCATAAAAGTGCTAGAGAAGAACATAGGCAGGAAAATCTCAGATATTCCACTTAGCAATATTTTCATGGATATGTCCCCTGGAGGAAGGGACATAAAAGAAAGAATATGTAAATGGGACCTCATCAAAATAAAAAAAGTTTCTGCATGGCTAAAGAAAACAATGGTAAAATGAAAAGAGTAACAATGATATGGGAAAATATTTTTGACAATGATACTTCAGACCTCCAAAAACATATGATCTCCTTTTGATCTCCGAAACATATGAAGAACTCACAGGACTCCAGGAAGACAAACAGCCCAATTTAAAAATGGGCAAAGGACTGGACAGACACTTCTCCAAGGAAGACAAACAGTGGGCCCAGAGACAAGTGCTGGCAAGGTTTTGGAGAAAAGTGGACCCTAGTGCCCCATTGGTGGGAATGCAGACTGGTGCAGCCACTGTGGAAAACAGTATGGAATTTCCCAGAAAACTAAAAATGCAATTGCCTTTTGACCCAGCTATACCACTGATGGAATTATACCCTAAGAATCCCGAAATACCAATTCAAAAGAACCTATTCACCCCAATGTTTATAGCAGCATAATTTACAATAGCCAAGTGTTGGAAGCAACCTAAGTGCCCATCAGGAAATTAGTGGATAAAAAAATCTATGGTACATTTTCACAATGGAATACTATGTAGCAGAAAGGAGGAGCTCCTACCCTTCACAACAGCATGGATGGAACTGAAGAACATTATGCTAAGTTAAAAAAAAAAAAAAAAAAAAAAAAAACAGGCATTGATAGATGAATAACATATGATCTCACCTGTAAATGGAAACAAGTTAGCAAGCAAAATATAACCAGATACATTGAAATAAAGAACAAACTGACACTAACAAAAGGGGAGGGGTATGAGAATTGATGGGGTAAAATAGGGGAAGGGCCATCAGTCAACCTGTAAAGGACACATGGACAAAGCCAAAGGGTTTAGGTTTGATGGTGAGAGGCAGGGATGGATTGGGCTGATGGTGTGATGGGGTGAAAATTGAGACAACTGTACTTGAATATAAATGAATGAATGAATAAGTAAATAAATAATAAAAATAATAACCTTAAATGTAAATGTCTTTCATGCTCTGACCAAAAGATATAGGGTAGTTGAATGAATAAGAAAAGAAGACTCATGTATTTGCTGCCTACAAGAGACCAATCTCAGATCAAAACATACCCAGACTAAAAGTAAAGGGATGGAAAAAAGTATTTCATATAAATGAAAAAGAAAAAAAGGCTGAGATAGCAGTACTAATATCCAACAAAATAGACTTTAAAACCAAGGCTATAGTAGGAGACAAAAGAAGGACACTAGATAATGATAAAGGGAACAAACAAAATGATATAACCCTAGTAAACAGTTATGCACCCAATATGAGAGCACCTACATATGTGAAGTAAATCTTGAGGGACATAAAGGGATAGATAGAAATATAGTCATAGTTGGGATTTTAACACTCTATTGACTTCAGTGGATAAATCTTCCAGGCAGAAAATCACATGGAGATAGTGGTCTTAAATGACCCACTAGATCAAATGGATTTAATTGATATCTTCAGAGCATTTCATCCCAAAGCAGCAGAATATACACACTTTTCTAGTGCACGTGGAACATTTTCTAGGATAGAACACATGTTAGGACACAAAACAAGTCTCAATTAATTTAAGAAGATTGAAATCATACCAAGCATCTCTGACCACAATGCTATGAAACTAGAAATCAATCACAAGAAGACCACTGAAAAACATGTGAAGACATGGAAGCTAAATAACATGCTATTAAACAATTAATGGCTGAACAATGAGATCAAAAACAAATCAAGAGATACTGTGTAACAAATTAAAATTATAACACAACAATCCAAATCTGTGTGACACTAGGAAAGCAATCCTAAGAGGGAAATTCATAGCATTAGAAGTCTTTCTCAAAAAAAAAAAAAAAAAGAAGAAGGAACAAGAAAGAGAGGGAGGAAGACAGAGAGCGTACACAAATAAACAATTTAACTTCACACTTAAAGGAACTTGAAAAAAAACCCAAAATGAATAGAAGAAAGGAAATAATAAAGATCAGAGCAGAAATAAACAAAATGGAGTCTAAAAAATGATACAAAAGATCAATGAATCCAAGAGTTTGTTCTTTGAAAAGATAAACAAGATTGACAACCCATTAACCAGACTCATCAAAAAAAAAAATAGAGAAAGGACACAAATAAATAAACATAGAAATGAGAGAGGAGAAATAACAACTGACACCAAAGAAATACAAAGGATTGTACAAAAATATTATGAACAATTATATGCCAACAAACTGGACAACCTGGACAAAATGGACAAATTCCTGTAAACATATATTCTTCCAACATTAAACCAGGTTTAGTTTAAACTAAACTAAATCAGAAAATCTGAATAGACAGATTACATGTAATAAAATTGAAGCAGTAATAAAAATACTCCCTACAAACCAAAGCCCTGGATCAGATGGCTTCAGAGATGAATTTTACCAAACATTCCAAGAAGAACTAACACCTTTCCTTCTCAAACTATTTCATATAATTGAAGAGAAAGGAAGGCTTCCAAACTCATTTTACAAGGCCCTCATTATTCTAAATCCAAAACCAGATAAAGGTGCTACAAAGAAAGGAAATTATAGACCAATGTCCCTGATGAACATAGACACTAAATTCTCAATAAAATATTAGCAAATTCAATACAGCAATGTTCAAAAAGATCATAGATCACAATCAAGTGGGATTTATTCTGGGAATGAAAGGTTGGTACAATATTCATAAATCAATAAATATAATTAACCACATAAACAAAATGAAGAATATAAACCACATGATCATATCAATCGATGCACAAAAAGCATTTGATGAATTCCAGCACCCACATATTTGATAAAATCAAGCTTCTACATGGTAAAAATTATCAGCAAACTGGAAATAAGGGGAATATACCTAAACATAATAAAAACCATATATGACAAATCCACTGCCAACATCATACTCAATGGGCAAAAACTATAAGCATTCCACTTAAGATTGGGAATAAGACAGGGATGTCTGCTTTCACCTCTCTTATTCAACATAGTACTGGAAGTCCTAATCCCGGCAATCATACAAGAAGAAGAAATGATAAGCAAGCAAGTTGGAAAGGAAGTAGGAAAACTGTCATTATTTGCAGATGACATGATACTGTACATAAAGAATCCCAAAGACTGCACCAAGAAACTACTAGAACTGATAAATGAATTCAGCAAAGTAGCAGGATACAAAATTAATATCCAGAAATCAATTGCATTTTTATATGCTAATATAAACATGGAAATTTAAAAAATAATCCCATTCGCAATTGGTAAAAATAGAATAAAATACCTAGATATAAACCTAACCAAGAATGTAAAAGACCTGTACTTGGAAAATTATAAGACACTGAAGAAAGAAATAGAAGAATATACAAATAAGTGGAAGCACATATCATGTTCATGGATAGGAAGAATAAACATCATGAAAATGTTCATACTGCCTAAAGCAATCTATAGATTCAATGCAATTCCTATCCAGATTCCAATGATGTATTTTACAGAAGTATAACAAATATTTCAAAAATTTGTACGGAACCACAAAAGGCCCCACATAGCAAGAGTGATGCTGAGAAAGAAAGTTGGAGAAATCATACAGCCAAATATCAAACTATATTATAAAGCCATAGTAATCAAAATGGCACCATACTGGCATAAAAAGAGACACACACATTGATCAATGGAGCAGAATATAGAGTCCAGAAATAATCCCACACCTTTATAGTCAATTGATATTCGACAGAGGAAATAAGCACATACAAAGGGCTAATGATAGCTCATTCAATAAATGGTGCTGGAAAATTGGACAAACATGGGCAGAAAAATGAAATTAGACTACCTTCTTACACCACACACAAGAATAAATTCAAAATGGAACAAAGACTTATGTGTTAGACCTGAAGTCATAAATATCACATAGACAGCAAAATCTTGGACACTGCTTGTAGAAATATTTTGTTGATATATCTCCCCAAGCAAGGGAAACAAAGGAAAAATAAACAAACAGGACTATATCAAACTAAAAAGGTTTTGCATAGCAAAAGAAATCATCAACAAAATAAAAACCCACAGAATGGGATAATACATTTGCTGATACATCTGATAATTGATTAATATCCAAAATTTATAAAGAATGTACAAAACTCTACACCAAAGAAAATAACACATATAAAATATGGGCAAAGGACCTGAATAGACACGTCTCCAAAAAAGACATACAGATAGCCAAGAGACATATGAAAGGTTCTCAATGTCACTAATCATCAGAGAAACGCAAATAAAAAATTCAATGATATATAACCTCACAGCTATCACAATGGCTATCATTAATAAATTAACAAATAGCAAGTGCTGGCAAGGATGTGGAGAAAAGATAACCCTTTTGCACTGTTGGTGGGAATGGAGATTGGTGCAGCCACTGTAGAAAGCAGTATGGAGATAACTTCAAAAAATTAAAAATGGATCTGCTTTTTGACTCAGTGATCCCACTTCTGGGAATATATGCAAAAGAACCCAAAACTCCAATTTGAATGGACATAAGCACCCCTATATTCACTGTAGCATTATTTACAATTGCCAAGATATGGAAACAGTACAAATACCCATCAGTAGATGAGTGGATAAAACAACTATGGGACTTTTACATAATGGAATACTACTCATCTGTAAAAAAAAAAAAAAAAGAAGAAGAAGAAGAAGAAGAAAATTCAACCCCTTGTGACAGTATGGATGGATCTGGAGAACATTATGCTAAACAAAATAAGCTAGTCAGAGGAAGACATATACCATATGATTTCACTCATATGTGGAATCTAAAGAACAAGCTAAATTAACAAGGCAAATGGGGACAGATACATAGATGGAGAGCAGGATGACAGCTACTGGGGGAAGGCAGGTGAGGAAATGGAGGCATTGAACAAAAAGAAAAGAGGACTCATGAACATGGACAACAGTGTAGTGATTGCTGGGGGGAGGGGGTTATAAGAAGACTAAATAGTAATGGAAAAAATACAATAAAGATTAAATGTAAAATAAATAAAATTAAAAAATAGAAATTTGAAAATTCAGTAGGAGTCCATTAAAAGGATACAATTTTTATTCTGAAAGTTTAAAGTTGTATGTTGCTTCTTCTGTAGTTCCCACTGAGAATTAAGCTCTTGGGCTGTTAAACTTAGCTAAAAATATTCAGGTCTTAATGCTACACTTTCCTTTTGTTGGTTCTTAAATGATTATCAAATGTTTTTGTTGGTGCATGATCAATTATCAAATGCTTCACATTGTATCATTACTGAAAAAAGAACTATCTCCAATATTAGTTAACCGATTTAATTAAAGAGGTCATATTTTAGTATGTGAGAAACCAGTACAAATTAAGAGCAAATAGAAACATGTAGAATAAGATAATATAAGTAAAATTTGACAAGTGATAAGGAAATGAAGAGTATATATACATGAAGAGATATGGATTAGAGAAAAATTTTTGGTGTTCAAATACAGTTGTCTCCATTTTAACTCCATTACTCCCCCCACCCCAGCCATCCCCACCTCCCATCCTCAATCCCACAATTTGTCTTTGTCCATGTGTCCTTTGTGCATGTTCCTTGACAACCCTTCCCCCTTCCCCCCCATTATCCCCTCCCACCTCCCCTCTAGTTACTGTCAGTTTGTTCCTTATTTCAACATCTTTGGTTATATTTTGCTTGCTTGTTTGTTTTGTTGATTAGGTTTCACTTATAGGTGAGATCATATGGTACTTGTCTTTCACCACCTAGCTTATTTCATTTACCATAATGCTCTCCAGATCTATCCATGCTGTCATGAAGGGAAGGAGCTCCTTCTTTCTTTCTGCTGCATAGAATTCCATTGTGTAAATGTACCATAGTTTTTTGATCCATTCAATTACTTATGGCCACATAGGTTGCTTCCAGCACTTAGAAATTTTTCAAGGAGAAATACTTTATCTATGTCTTGAAGAAACTAATTGAAATTATTAAGCAGGAAAGAGTGATATTTTAGGTAGATGAAATAGTTTGAGCAAAATCCTGAAGGAAACAATTAGCAATATATTTAGAGATGGACTGAAGTGGTTCACTTGAAGGAAGCTGATGAAACATTGTTAATATTAATGAAAGATCACCTTGGGAAAATGTGGCTAAGGACTATTAGTTGAGTATGATTTAATTGGAATCTGAAGGCTAAGCTTTGATACAAAAGACAGTCAAAACTATCTGGGATACCTTAGTAAAAATAGTGAAATGCTCTTAAAAGGGATTGAAATAAACATATGTAAGATGAACAAGAGGAAATCGAAGCATGAGCCTATGTGTTTATGTTGTCATGGGTTTGAAAGCAGTGTTTTGACCAATAGGAAAGAGTCTTTGTATTATGAAGGCTTAGTTCCTGCATAAACATGAACAATAAGGAGAGGTGAAGAATGAGTCCAAGAATCATGATGTAATGGAGTGAAAAATTAGGAAGGCACAGTGGTGCTTGTGCTAATGAGAGAGCATTTAGAAAGGTGTGTTTTAGGAAGGAAGATGCCAGCTTAATTTTCTACATTTTACTTTGGGTATGTGTTATGTCCCTCTGGAAACAGAAGACTTCAAATACTAAATAAAAGATTTTGAAAGGTCTAGAGTCATCCATGGGAAGATAGTTTGGAAACTTGGAGCATCAGTTATGTTCTGCAGGATGAAACTCTGAGAAAGAAAGACAAAGGACTAGGGATGGAGGGTTATTGTTAA
The DNA here is from genome assembly GCF_022682495.2 of Desmodus rotundus. Lineage (NCBI taxonomy): Eukaryota > Metazoa > Chordata > Mammalia > Chiroptera > Phyllostomidae > Desmodus > Desmodus rotundus. The sequence continues at coordinate 64,113,445 of NC_071394.1, forward strand.
AAGTCCAAACAAGGACTTATATAACAAAGTACAATTTATTCTAAAAAGAAAGTCAGTGATTTAAAGGAAACATTTTAAGGCTTTGTTGGTATGCCCATGACACATTAATGCATTTCCTAACTTGCTTTATAACTCCAGAGGTTAAAAAAATTAAACTCTAAAACTGAATTGATTAGTATGTGAGGGTGATGGCTCTGTACAAACAGTTGAGAAGTTCCTGTGTTATTCTTGCACAAGCTTCATAATCAGAAGCTAGCCTAGTCTTAGCTAGATGGTTCAGTGATGACAAATACCTGTAAATGCATAGGTGATAAGAGAATTATGTTCCTAATGTAACCTAATGACACCTATTTGGAGTATTATAATTCTACACCAATATATTATATTCTCTGTGGCTTGAAGCATCTTGTAACAAACATAAAGAAGGGAATAAGGGAAAGCAAAAAGGAAGAAGGAAGGTTTTTTTTTATTGTATATTAGGAGGCCATTAGAAAAGAAGGTAGAGCTCATCAAGCCAAACTCTCCAAAATGGCCTTGAGGGAGTGGATATTCATAGAGTTCTGACTCCCCTTCTATGTAGCACTTTAGTTTCATACTGTAGGTGAGACTCAAGAAAGAGCTGGAGGAGAAAGAACATTGGGTCTAGTGTAGCAGGTGGAGAGATGAGGGTGAAAACCCAGTGAGCCCCACTGGCATCACTTGCTGTGGTCTCCTATGACTATGTCATCACTCCCACCATCTGCACCTCTGGTGACGTTACCCAGAATGCCTTTGTAACCCACAGGGAAAATGTCACTTTGAAAAAAATGAGTTTGTGCCACAGCATACAGCCCCATCCATAGGCCCTCATTGTTGAAAGGTAAGGCTTAGCTTAACAAGGTTTATCTTTTACAGCCTTCTGTATTGCATATTCTTTTAGCTGGTAGTTGACTAAAATATCGGCCAGTATCACTCAAGGTTTGGAATTTAGACTGACCTATCATTTCCAAAGCCATACAATTTTTTTAATTTTTGTTCTCCTGCACTTGAGCCTAAGGTAGGGCAAGGTGTGTGGTGGGGAGAGGGGTTGCTGAGGTTAAGGGAAGATAAAGAAGAGGTGAAAAGATGGAAATGAGAAGTTAATAACGATATAAGGATTAATTTGTTTAAAAGCTCAAAGCTCAAATATCCTTGATAACCTTGTCTATGAAAAATTTAGATAGGGAAATCCTGGCAAGGCTGTGGACAGGCATTAGACTCTAGCTTTATGGATTTAATGGCTAAATATCCAGAAATATTAAATACCTTCATGGACAATTAGTTAGCATTTTTATATATAATAGAAAAAGCTTCTGTCAACAAAAGTAGTTAGTATTCAGAAAACAGAATATTCTTAAATTTTTTGAGACATTTCAAACTACCATTAGATTTTTTTCTTGAGAAATATCTTTAGCAAATAGTACAAGTACAGCATGGGATGAAAGATCATCAAATGAAAAAAAGTAAGCATTATTATAATCCATGAAGTTAATTGGAACAAAAATATTACTTAAGAAGGTTAATCCTAAGAAGTTAACTCTATTTAAAAAAGAAAAAAGGCAGAGGAATACATCATAGAATTGATTCAAGTTGTTTCTCAAGTTGCTTCAGTCCTCTGCGTTCAGTGATGTGTCATAGGGAAGCTGTAGGGAGTGAGACAGATCTAGAGAAAATTGAGAAAGGTGGACACCACGTCCTCCAAGTCAATGATTCTGATTTTTCCCAGGCATTAAAAGCTAGGAAATGCAGGTATAAAGGACCATCCCTTAGGGAAACCTGTCTTCCCAGGATAATACATTACCTGTATTATCTTTTGGGTCCTGGGGAAGCATTGCAAAGAACCAGTCAGAACTTCAGCAGTCAGATTAGTATATCCATCAGGCTACTTGTGCACCCAGTTTAAATCAGGAAAGAATAGTGAGCTGTCCTAAATTCTATGTGCTCCTAGAGTAGAAAATCATTTAAGGCAGAGTTAATGCTACTTATTAACCAAGTGAGCTGGTTGACCAGCATTACACTTGGCATTATTCAATCTATTCACCCCTTTTCTGGTACCTGATAAAGTTATTTCTCTTTTGATATTTCTTGGCAATCCCACAAAAATAAATTACAGTCACAGTATCTATGAGCTTTTAAAATGTACTCAATAATTTTTGTAACACATTTGATAGCTGTAACACTTGCTAACTTCAGACAAATTGACTGCAGGATTAATGTAATGATTTCTATCAAAAACATTTCACAGCTTTAAAATGGCAATATTCTAAAAGAAGAGTGATTCCCCAACATGGGATAAAACTCAATGGAGATGGTTTTTACTGTTCTTTCCTCCGCTTCAAGGGTCATTTTGTAGTGGAGTTCTCTTCCTACCTCCATCATTTGAAACAGAATTTGACCACTATGAGTATCAGAAAAATCAAAAATACTCCAAAGGAAATACCCTTTTAGCTTTTTTGCTGATTTCTTCCCCTCACCAAGCTAAAAGTTCCTCTTTGGAAACATTGTCAATTTTCGCTCAATATTTAAAGATACTTTGCTCTAAGAAAAGGGTTCCAATGTTTTGGTCATCAGTTTCATTCATAGCTGGAGATTCCCCAATAGCACTGTCTTAGACATGCTGCAGAAAAATAGTTTGAGGCATAACTGAAGATCTCCAAGCTTATTAAGACAACTGAGAGTATCTGGTCACTTTATGCAAGTGCTGTAACCCGGAATACCACAACATAGAATGTCTAGAAATAAGTATGCACTCTTAGTTCCTAATCAAAAGAAAATCAGACAGAGGGACATTAATCAGTGTTAAAAAGAAAAAATTCTGACCCATGCTACTACATAAATGAACCTTTGGAGACATGATGCTCAGTTAAATAGACAATAAAAATGTTGTATAATTCCACTAATAAGAGCTACCAAGAGTATTCGAACTCTTAGAAACAGATGGTTGTTCATAAGGGTTGTTGGGGCTGGGGGCTGGGGACTGGACAGTTAGTGTTCAATGGGTATGGAGTTCCATTTGGAAAGAGGAAAAAGTCCTGGGGGTGATGGTGGGGATGATTGCACATCAATGTGAATGTACTCAATGCCACTAAATTACACACTTAGAAATGATTAATATGGTAAATTTTGTTATATACCTTTTATCACAATTTAAGAAGTGAAAATGAAAGGAAATGAGAGCAATAGCTACTGGAAAATTGTGAAAAAGATGGAAGAAGAGACAGTGGATAACTCCTTAGCTACTGCTCATTATGCAACCCATCATTCTGAGCTCCAAGTTCCAATACAGCCACAGATCCTGGTCCCACTCTGACTAGACAAGAGCAGGGGACAGTGTGAGCCCCACTGTGTGACCCAAACACAAATCAAGTGCTGCTGGATGGAGCCTGACATTTTCTCACCATGATAGCAAAGCAGGAAACCAGGCTGTGGAGCCCAAGAAAGGTAAACTTAGTCCAGTACACTAAGAGCACCAGCCACTTGACTCAGTCGGAAAGACCACATTCCATCTATTGTACAGCAGTCTCACTAAACATGCAGCTCAGTCAAGTGTAGTTATGAACCACACTTTGAGGATTGTTAATTCACACCACACACAATAAAATCAAGGTCGTTCAAGGTTTTTAAAGGAGTGTCGCTATCTGTGGTCCAGGATTGTCTTCTGTTTTGCTGATGTTGAAATTGGAGCAAGGCATCTCCTGTAAGGAAGCAGAGACCTGGGAGAGGTATGAGGTGGCACCCCAGATTCAGAACAGGCAAGGGCAGAGGGTGGTGTTAGGGCCATGAGGTACAGGCAGTTTAGTCACAGTTTCTGGTAAGAAATTGACTCTGTTCCACAGGAAGTAATAGAGTGAGAGGAATTAAACATAGTAGTGTGAATTTTCTGTTTGTGCATGTTAGTTCATTTAGAGGAACAATAGGGGACATAGAAACTCACCCAGGAGAGTTAAGCCAAATAAAAACATAGCCCACCCCTGAAAACACACCACCCCATGCAAACACACACAAATATACCACAAACACACACATCACCCACACACACACACATCTCAAACACACACACCCCTTAAATATCTATTACTTTCTCAGTCAGCAGCCACGTCAGTCCATCCATTTCTGATGTCACAACCATTCATATGATTTCTTACCCCACCTCGGCCACCTCATAGTACCTCACGGGCTGCCCCCTTCAGAGTCCACCTTCCAGAAATAAGTGTCAGGCCTTTTTTTTTAAGACAGTGTCATGTTTACTGTAATGCTTATGTATCTCTTAAGTTTCACATGTGTGAAACAGTGCTACCATTTTTATTAGGATCTTTTCTTAATGGATCTCTGGTAAAGTTTTGAGTACTATGCAATTTTTCCAGAACCCTTGTAATTCTATTGTGTCACATGGCAAGTACAGTGACATCAGGGACAGAAATGCTATGACAGAGGAATTCACTCCCCAAGGCTCAGTGGTTCCTTTATTGTTCTACAACTCTCCAGTCACCTTCATAAGACCTCGACTTGCTGGGGAGACTTCCACTGTTGTGAGGCAACTCACTTAGGCTAGGGATGTATGCAATTGTTTTCTGACTTGGCAGCTATTACAAAAAAGGTAAAATATTGTACATTGTAAAAAAAAAAACACAACAAAACCTCTTACCAAGTGTTCTTAACATTTGACAATGTCATTAAGCTATAACTATTGAAGACAGAGTTTTAAACCATGTGAGCTATGGTTAAGCTGAACTTTTCCAAAAAGGTTTACAGGAAATTTGTTGTAATTTATTGCCATGAACGAATAGAAGCAACCAATATTTTAATGAATGTTTAAACTAGTAATATACATATAAAGCATAGGGACATACATTATCTGGGCCAATATACCTTGAATTTTATTACCACAATGGTATCCACATAAAAACATGTGAATTTTATGGCCAACCTTATAGAAAACAATAGGGATAGTTAAAATATGGAGTGATGAAATGTGTCAGATATGTTTTTAGATGTCTACTTTATAATAAAAAGGAAAAGAAATAGAATACAGAAAATAACAGAGGTTTGAGGTAGGGAGGTACAAATGTATTGATAGGTGCCCCTCAAAATGAAGGGATAGATTATGGGATCATCCTCCAAAACCACCCAGACAACTTAGGTGAACTGTGTAGTCCCACAGTGATGGTCCCTTTCCTTTCCATAGATAGAAGCTAACACATGTTAACACATTCAAATTGAAACAGAACTGTTGGGTTTTATTGCCTGATGCCGATAAAATAAAACATGACTTCCAATGCCAGACTTTTATGAAAAGGAAAAGGACTATTTAAAGTTATATAGGTTCAGAACCATGGCAGAATTCTGTTCTAAGACCCAAAGTCCCTTAAAACTAAATACCACACACACACACACACACACACACACACACAGTCCTGCCTCCCCTTGCCAAACCAGGCCAGTCAAAGGTATCATCTCTCAGGAAAATAAACAGGAGTCTGTAGCTTAGCTAGGCAGATTCCCGTTTTAATGTTCCAGCTTCTCCCAGTCATCCATGCTGGGCTAGGCCCTTGCTCTTAATCTAAAACCACAGGGCCCCTCCTCGTGGTGAAATGGTGGAGGTCCTTCTGCATCTTTTCAAACAGCATGACCTAGATCCCTGCATGGAGGCCACATCCTGCTATTATGCTCCTTTCTAAGCTGTATGACAGAGACCGCCATATGGCTAAGAGAGAATGGCTACTCCACGCTTGGGTTTAAATCCTCACCCTGCTCCTCCTCCATAACCCCATTTCCAGTTCCTCCCACAAAGGGTTACACCTGCCAGTACTCTGGTTTCTTCTGCCTTTCTTGGCTGCCATTGTTAGCCTGGGCAGGCTTGGCACTGTGACATAGGGGAAATTCCTTCCTGCTCTGTGCAGGCACAGCCATCAGGGGACCACCTCTGGCTGCATCACAGGTTAAAGTCCTGCCTATTTCCCCAGTTCCCAGTGAGCAGGCAGGCACCGCTATTAGCATTACCAAAACACTGGGCAAGTACTTTAGATATGCAAAGTAACTCTCAATGGCCCTGCTCTGCTTCCCCTTTCCCCAAGCCAGGTTAGTGGAGGTTTTGGGGACTTCTAGCTCAGCACCCTGTTACAAAATGCCAGTTAAATCCTAGTCACAAACCACATTTACGATAGAAAAATAATTACTTTGCCATCTTTGAATTGCCATCACCTTTCTAAGAATAAATATTGATAGCTAATGCCACTTGATGAGCATATTTTAAGAATTCACTAGTAACACATGCCTGTCTTCCCAACAGTCAAACTTTTAACAACATAATTTATACAACATTTCATGTTGATCCTGGAGCCTGCTCTGACAGGAAGAGCAGTATGCATAATTAATTATGGTTTTATTTTCATATTCATATCACTGATGAAGTTTTCTTGTTATGATTTCTTATCTAAGCTTCATGTGCCAGAAAATGACATTATAAAAAGCTGTTCCAGACTTTCATCAGAAGAAGCAATTAATGTGTAGATGAGCATGTTTTCCTCAGCATAATGGAAGCATATTTTGATTACTCTGTGAATTAAATCACAATTACTGTTCTCTTTTTTAGACAATGTACAAAAATTATTTTTCTTCTTTCCCCATTTCTTACTTGATTAAGGGATAGTGAATACAAACTATTATTTGAAATTTCCTGTGGTGCTATGTCTTGTCCCACTCTTCTTGAGGTAATGATGACATACGGATCTACACACTAATGAGGAAAAATTTAAGGAGAAAAAGGGCTCTTGATGAGGAAAATTCCATATCCTCTGTGTAAAAACAAGGATCTAAATTGTTATTGTTGAATATAAGTAGACTGTAGAAATATTTTTAATAATATGTGATATCAAATATCCCTATCACAATAGAGGCCATTACAAAATAAAAATACATAATCTCTATCCACTGGAAATTTCCTTAGAAGTTAGTTTCAAAAGATAAAACTAGTTCTGATTTCACAGAGAAAATAATAATGGACACTAATTTTTAAGACAATTTTCCATAATGCAACATTTAGGAGAGGAAATTCATTCAGCTTCATGGGGAAAACATTTGTAGTCTATAATTTGCTTGTTTCTTCTATATTTGCCCATTGAGATGATTTATATACAAGTCAACATTAAGCTGGATTTGGGGGATTATATTTTAGCAATGCAGGACCATGTATTTGATTAACTAACCTTTCTATTTAAAAGAAGCTGTGATCTGAATCTCAGTAAAATTAAATAAGATGTGGGAAGAGAACCTGCCTACTTTTCCTGTTGTATAGTGTGGCTAGTACATATATTTGGCTAGCCGAGACAAATTACACTGATAAAGGAAAAAGAAAAAGATACTCTAACTTAATAATCATTTTCAAGTTGAAATTCAACATAAAAGTATTATAAAGTGAATGATTATTTTCATTATTCAGTAGTTATGCAGATATGTATATAAATGCAAATCATTACATTTTCTAAATTGCAATCTAGAGAATATTTCTATGTAACAAATTAAGTAACCCATTAATTTATCTCAGTTTGTGGCACACTTTGTTCCATGAAGTAGAGACTTCACAGGAAAAGCAAAAATATAAGAAAAGAAAGAACAGAGGAAAAAATAGAGGTTAACTTCCTCTCTTTACTCACAGTGGTTTTGACAGCTCTGATCCATTAAAATATGTGTAAAAGTAGATGAGTGTATTCTTAGTAAAGTTGTGTGTTTTGAAAAATTCTATTCTCAACACTGAGGTTTTAATTCCATTTATAATCTGAAAAAAATCTGACTATATTTATAGATGTGTCAGCTTTTATATGTATTCATTGTTATGGTAAAATATTGGAAGATTTTCTCATAACTTTTGATGAAATGTGGAAATTCACATCAGAGTTGATTTGGAGCAATACTCTCCTAATTATCATTATTTTCTGGTTAATTTCTGTCTTTTTGTAGGTAAATAAAATTTAGAGTAATTGTACTAGTTATCTGATGCTACACAACAAGTTATCCCAAAACCTCGGAGTCTCAAATGACAACATGTATTATTTCACAATTTCTGTGGATTGAAAATCTCAGGGTATCTTACTTGCTTCCCTGGCAGGTTCTGGCTTAGAGTCTCTTGCAAGGAAATCATCAGGGTGACAGGTGGGGCTTCAATCACATAAGGACTTGAGGGGCAGGATATTCTTTCAAGTCACCCATGTGGTTGCTGGCAGGGCTCAGTTCCTCACCGTGTGGCCTGTCCACAGGGTGCCTGATGACATGTCTTTGGATCCTTTAGTGTGAGAGACAAATCCAAGAGAAAGTGAGAATTTGCCCAAGATGAAAGACCCAGTCTTTTTATAACCCAATCCAGAAAGTGTCATCTCATTTCTGCACATTACATTCATTAGAAGTGAGTCATTAACTCCATCACACTCCCAAGCAGAGAACATAGCATTGTTTTAGTTTTCTTTTGTTGCTGGAACAAATTACTATAAACTTAGTGAATAATAAAATCATTTAAATTTAGTATCTTAGGGTTCTGTAAGTCAGAAGTCTAACACAGGTCTTGCTGGGCAAAAGTTAAGGTGTCAGCAGGGCCGTGTTTCTATCTGGAAATTCTTGGAAAGATACCTCCTTGTCTTTCCCAGCTTCTAGAGGCTTCCTTGTGGCCCCATTATCCCATTCCCAAAGTCAACAGAGGTGAGCAGAACCCTTCTCACATTGCATTGCTGTGGCCTTCTCTTCTTCCTGCTTCTTCCAAATTTAAGGACCATTGTTATTGCACTGGGCCCACCCAAATAATGTAGGATAATCTTTGTCTTAAAATCAGCTAATTCCCCTTTGTATATAATATAACATATTCATAGATTTCCAGAATTAGGGTATGCATGTCTTCAAGGAACTATTATTCTTCCAACTGTAGGTATGAAAGACTTCCTGGACATCTTTTTTTTTTAAACTTTTTTTTATTGTTGTTCAAGTACAGTTCTCTTCTTTTTTCCTCCACTACTTCCCCCACCCAGCCATACCCACTTCCACCCTTGATCCTAACCCCCTTTGGTTTTTCCATGTAATCTTTATACATGTTCCAGAAAACAATTCCCCCTTCCCCACCCAATATCCCCTCCCATCTCCCCTCTTGTTACTGTCCATTTGGTCTTAATGTCAAAGTCTTTGGTTATATTTTGGTTGCTTTCTTGTTGTGTTGATTAGGTTCCACTTAAAGAGGAGATCATATACTATTTGTCTTTCACCACCTGGCTTATTTCACTTAGCATAATGCTCTCCAAATATATCCATGCCGTCACGAAGGAGAGGAGCTCCTTCTTTCTGCTGCATAGTATTCCATTGAGTAAATGTACCATGGTTTTTTGATCCACTCATTTACTTATGTGCAATTAGGGTGCTTCTAGCACTTGGCTATTGTAAATTGTACTGCTATAAACATTGGGATGCATAAGTTCTTTTGGATTGGTATCTCAGGATTCTAAGGATATAATACCAGGGATTTCCAGGTCAAAAAAAGACAGTTCCATTTTTAGTTTTCTGTGGAAATTCCATGTTTTCCACAGTGGCTTCACCAGTCTGCATTCCCACCAACAATGCAATAGGGTTCCCTTTTCTCCACATCCTCTCCAACACTTGTTCTTTCTTGATTTGTTTTGATGGCCATTATGACCAGTGTGAACTGGTATCTCATTGTGGTTTCAATTTGCATCTCTCTGATGGCTAGTGATGCTCAACATCTTTTCATATGTCTCTGAACCTTCTGTATGTCCTCCTTGGAGAAGTGTCTGTTCAAGTCCTTTGCCCATTTTGTAATTGGCTTGTTTGTCTTCCCTGAGTGGAGTTGTGTGAGTTCTTTACATATTTTGGAGATCAAACCCTTCTCTGAAGGTATCATTGGCAAATATGTTTTCCCATGCAGTTTGTTCTCTTTTCATTTTAATGCAGTTTTCTTTTGCCATGCAGAAGCTTTTTATATTGATGAGATACAATTTGTTTATTTTATCTTTTATATCCCTTGCTCTAGGGGACATGTCGGTGAAAATATTGCTGTGTGAAATATCTGAGATTTTCTTGCCTATGTTCTCCTCTAGGACTTATATGGTCTCACAACTTATATTTAAGTTTTTTATCCACCTTGAATTTATTTTTGTATATGGTATAAGTTGGTGATCAAGCTTCATTTTTTTGCAAGTAGCTGTCCAGCTTTCTCAACACCATTTGTTGAAAAGGCTGTTTTTACTCCATTTTGTGCTTGTGCCCCATTTATTGAATGTTAATTGACCATAGAAACCTGGGTTTATTTCTGAGCTCTCTAGTCTGTTCCATTGGTCTATGTGTCTGTTCTTACTCTACTACCAGGCTGCTCCTATTACAGTGGCCTTGCAATACAGTTTGATATCAGGTATTGTGATTCCCTCCTACTTTGTACTTGTTTCTCAAAGTTGCTTCAGCTATGCGGCATCGTTTATGGTTCCATATATATTTTTGAAATGTTTGTTCTATGTCTGCGAAATATGTTATCAGTACTTCAATAAGGATGGCGTTGAATCTATAAATTGCTTTGGGTAGTATGAACACTTTGATGATGTTAATTCTTCCAATCCATGACCATGGTACATGCTTCCATTTGCTTGTGTCTTCCATAATTTCTTTCTTCAGTGTTGTGTAGTTTTCTGATTACAGGTCTTTTACCTCCTTGGTTAGGTGTATTCCTAGGTACTTAATTTTTTTTGTTGCTATATCAAATGGGATTTTTCTTTCCTGATTTGTATTTCTGGTATTTCATTGTTAGTGTACAAAAATACCTTTGATTTCTGAATATTGACTTTGTATTCCACTGTTTTGCCAAATTCACTTACTGAGTAGTTTTTTGGTGGAGTCTATTGAATTTTCTATGTACACTATCATGTCATCTGTAATCAATGACAGTTCTGTTTCCTCTTTTCCAATTTGGAGGCTTTTCAATTCTTTTCCCTGTCTGATTGCTGTGGCTAGGACTTCCAATACTATGTTGAATAGCAGTGGTGAAAGCAAACATCCTTGTCTTTTTCCTGGTCTTAGTGGGAAAGCTTTTAGTTTTTGCCCATTGAGTATTACATTGGCTCTATGTCTCTCGTATATGGCCTTTATTATGATGAGGAATACTCCCTCTATTCCCACTTTGCTGAGTGTTTTTATCGTAAATAGGTGCTGTACCTTATCAAATGCTTTTCCCCCATCTATTGTTATGATCATGTGATTTTTGTCTTTCCTTTTGTTTATGTGATGTATTACATTTATTGATTTGCAAATATTATACCATCCTTGCCTCTCTGGGATGAATCCCAGTGGAGCATGTTGTATGATTTTTTTAACTATCACTGGATGCAGTTTGCCAATATGTTATTGAAGATTTTAGCATCAATGTTCATCAGCGATATAGGCCTGTAGTTTTCTTCTTTTGTCGTATCTTTATCTGGTTTGGGGATTAGGATGATTCTGGCTTTATAAAAACAGTTTGGAAGATGTCAGTCTTCTTGGATGTTTTGGATAGTCTGTGAAGGGTAGCGGTTAGCTCTTCCTTAAATGCTTTGTAGAAATCTCCTGTAAAACTGTCCGGTCCAGGGCTTTTGTGTGGCAGGAGTTTTTTAATTACTAATTCAATTTCATCAGCTGTTATTGGTCTTCTCAGGATTTCTGCTTCATCATGATTCAGTTTTGGAAGATTATATTTTTCTAGAAATTTGTCCATTTCACCTAGGTTTTCAAATTTCTTGGCATATAGTTCTCCGTACTAATTTCTTACAATCCTTTGTATTTTTGTGGTGTCAGTTTTAACCTCTCTAATTTCATTTCTGAATTTTTTTATTTGGGTCCACTCTCTTTTTTTCTTGATGAGTCTGCTTAAAGGCTTGTTAATTTTTTTTTTTTATCTTTTCAATAATCCAGATCCTGGATTTATAGATCATTAGAATTGTTCCTTTAGTCTCTATATCATTCAGTTCTGCTCCGATCTTGGTTATTTCCTTCATTCCACTTACTCTGCACTGTCTTTGTTGTTCCTCCAGTTCTTGCAGATGTAGGGTTCAGTTGTTTGAAATGATTCTGTCTTTTTTAGGTAGGCCTGTATCGATATGAAGTTCCCTCTCAGGTCTGTCTTTGCTTTGTCCTGTAAGTTGTGGACTGTTGTGAGTTATTTTCATTTGTTTCCAGACACTTTTTGATTTCTTCCTTAATATCACTCTTAAAACATTCATTGTTTAATAGCATGCTATTCAATCTCCATGAATTTAAGTGTTTTTGAGTTTTTTCCTTGATGTTGGTTTCTATTTTCAGGTGCATGTGGTTGGAAAAAAATGCTTGATATGATTTCAATTTTCTTGAATTTGTTGATGCTTTTTTTTGTGTCCTATCATGTTGTCTATCTTTGAAAATGTTCTGGGTGCATTTGAAAAGAATGTATATTTTGCTTCTTTGGGATGAAAGGTTATATATATATATATATATAATCAGTTAAGTCCATTTGTTCTAGAACATTGTTCAACAATGCAATATCTTTTTTTGATATTTTGTTTGGAAGATCTATCCATTTTTGACATTGAGGTGTTAAAATACCCTACTATAATTGTGTTGCTCTCAATATCTTTCTTGAAGTCCTCCAAGGTTTTCCTTATATATTTGGGTGCTCTTATGTTGGGTGAATATATATTTATAATGTTTATTTCTTCTTGATGGATTCTTCCCTTGAGTATCATGAAATGTCCTTTTGGGTCTCTTTTTATGGCCCTTCTTTTGAAGTCTATTTTGTCTGACGTGAGTATTGCTACCCTGGCTTTTTTTTTTTTCCTGTCCATTTGCTTGGAATATATTTTTCCAACCCTTCACTTTCAGTCTGTGTAGGTCTTTTGTTCTGTTGTAGGTCTCTTGTAGGCAGCATATGTGTGGGTAATGATTTCTTATCCATTCAGCTACTCTATGTCTTTTGATTGGAGCATTTAAACAATTTACATTTAAGGTTATTTGATAGGTACTTATTCATTGCCATTTCACTTCTTTCATACCTGTGTTCCTCTCTGTTTCACTCTTTTTCTTCCTTTTCTTAAATCAGACATTCTAGCATGCCTTGCAGAGCTGGCTTGAAAGAGGTGTATTCTTTGAGCCTTCTTTTGTCTGGGAAAATATTTATTTCACCTTCTATTTTAATTGAGAACCTTGTTAGATAAAGTAGTCTCAGTTGTAGGCCTTTCTTTTTCATTACTTAGAATATTCCTCACCATTCCCTTCTCTCTTGGAGTGTTTCTGTTGAGAAGCCAGCTGCTGGCCTTATCTGAGTTCCCTTGTATGATACTTCCTGTTTCTCCCTTGGTGCCTTCAAGATTCTTTGTTTTTCTTAGAATTCTGCCATTTTATTTTTTGTGTGTGTGTATTTTTTATTGAATACGCTATTATTGTTTTCCCAATTTTTCCCCTCCTATACCCCCTCAGCCCTACAACACCTGACCCTCCAGCATTCCCACCCCCCTTAGTTCATGCCCATGGGTTGCATGTACAAATTCTCTGAGTTCTCTGTTTCCTATCCCATTTTTATCTCTTCCTGTCTATTTTGTGTGTACTAATTATGCATCTTCTTCCCTGAACCTTTTGCCCATCCCTCCCTTCCCCCTCCCCACTGAAATACCTCCGTGTGATGTTCATTTCTCTGATTCTGTTCCCATTCTGGTTGTTGCTTAGTTTTTGTTTTCATTATCATTCTTTTCTTTTAGGTTCATTTGCTGATAGTTGTGAATTTGTTGTCATTACACTGTTCATAGTTTTGATCATTCTTTTTCTCAGATAAGTCCCTTTAACATTTCATATAATAATGGCCTGGTGATGATGAACTCCTTTAATTTAACCTTATCTGGGAAGCACTTTATCTGCCCTTCCATTCTAAATGAAAGCTTGGTTGGATAGACTAATCTTAGATGTAGGCCCGTGCCTTTCATGACTTGGAATACTTCTTTCCAGCCCCTTCTTGCCTGCAAGGTTTCTTTTGAAAAATCAGCTGATAGCCTCAAGGGCACTCCTTTGTAGGTAACTCTCTCCTTTCCTCTTGCTTCTTTTAAGATTCTCACTTTATCTTTAATCTTGGGTAACATAATGATGATGTGCCTTGGTGTGTTCCTCTTTGGGTCCAAATTCTTTGGGACTCTCTGGGCCTCCTGGACTTCCTGGAAGTCTATTTCCTTCTCCAGATTGGGAAAGTTTTCCTTCCTTATTTATTCAAATAAGTTTTCAATGTCTTGCTGTTGTTCTTCTCCTTCTAGCACCCCTATAATTCAGATATTGGAATGTTTCACGTTGTGCCAGAGATTCCTCAGCCCCTCCTCATTTTTTTGAATTCTTGTTTCTTCATTCTGTTCTGATTGAATGTTTATTTATTCCTTTTGTTTGAAATTGTTGCTTTGAGTCCTGGTTTCCTTCCTGTCACTGATGGTTTCCTGAATATTTTGCTTTGTTTTATTTTGGGTATTTTTCATGTTTTTTTTTCATTTTTTGACCAAGCTCAATCATTTCTGTAAGAACTTTGATTACCAGGGCTTTAAATTCTCCATCAGATTGGTTGGCTATCTCCTCATCCTTTAGTTCTCTTTTTGAGGTTTTGCTCTGTTCTTTCATTTTGGCCATATTTCTTTGTTTGGCACAACTGACAAGTTGTAGGGGGGCAGGGCCCTTGGTATTCCACAGGGCAGGGCAACACTCTTTGTTGCCATGTGGCACTGTCTGTAGGGGAGGGGCCAGAGAGGGAACAATGCAGCTCGCCTGCTTGGCTCTAGCCCACTTTTCAAGAAACTTTCATGTGAGAATCAGAGTTTCTCCCACTGTGGCAATCCCTGCCATAGTCCACAGTCAACTCTGAGTCTCAGTTTCACCTTCAGCCAGCCCCACCTGTGTGGTACACTACCTCGCCAAGGTTTTTTCTCAGCCGGCCCTACCCCCACAGTCCACTACCTCGCCGCTTCAAGTTCTTACTGGTCTGGTTTTTCTGGTTGACTTTTTCTTTAATTTTTTGGTTGTCAGAGTTCCATGCATTTGATTTTCTGGCACATCTGGCTGTTTATTGATTTTAGATTGCTTGTTATCCTCCTTTTGTTTGTGCAAGGAAGTGAAGAGTTTCTACCTATGCCTCCATCTTGGCCAGGACTCTGGAATTTTCCATTTTAATTATAATGTGTCTTGAAGTGGGCATCTTTGGGTTTCTCTTGATTGGGACCCTCTGTGCTTTGTGGATTTGTATGACTTGTTCTCTCATCAAATTAGGGAGGTTTTCCATCATTCCTTTTTCCAACAGGTTTTCTATCCCTTGCTCTTCTCTTTCTGGTATTGCTATTATTCAGATATTATTATGTTTCATGTTGTCCTGCAGTTCCCTTACATCTCTTCATTATCGCTGAGTCTTTTTTCCTTTTGTTGCTCTTTCTGGGTGTTTTTTTCTACCTTGTCCTCCAGCTCATTGAATCGACCCTCTGCTTCATCTAGCCTGATTTTGATTCCTTCTACTTTGCTCTTCAGTTCAGAAACTGTATTCTTCAGTTCCTCTTAGCCCTTGTTGATAGTTTCTCTTTCCTCATTCATGTTGATATACTGTGCAGTGAGTTCATCTTAGTTTCCCTGTAGTTTTTGGTAATTCTCAGTGAGCTCATTGAGCTTGCTTATAACCATTGCTTTGTACTCAATGTCTGATAGTTGACTTGCCCCTATTTCATTGAGCATTCTTTCTGAGGCTTCCTCCTTTCCTTTAATTTGGGGTTTGTTTCTTTGCCTTCCCATTGTTTGTGAGACTCTTCTGTTAGCCTCTGCTTCTTAAATTGGTCTGTTCTGACTCCCTGGGTTTATGGTGTGAACTTCTATGGTAGAATGCCTGTGAGATTCAGTAGTGCAGTCTCCCTGATCTCCTGAACTTTCTGCTCTTAGGATGCCATTTATGTTGGCTCTTTGCATGTCTTTGTGTTTTGATTGTTGTTTGGTCATTCTTTGGTGGGTCTTTCCCTCTAGCTAGTTGACTGAGGGTCAGTCCACACACCATGTCTTGTATGCTCTTGTGCAAGTGCTGCCAGAAGAAAACCACAAAGCCCAGGGAACAAACCCACATTCCCAAAGATATCTCCCCCCACAATCTCAGTCTCAACAGAAAATGAACCAGTATTAATAAGGATGTGAAGAGATCAAGATATTATTAGAAAGGAGAGAAATAAGCTATAGTATAAATTCTAGTAACTTATTATGCACAACTTGCTGGATAAGAAATGAATATTAAAAAGCTATGCAGAAAAGAGGATATCACTAATTATAGAGAAGACCACAATGGATTTCCTCTCAGTAGCCTTTAGTATTTATCACTGCTTTTCCTTTCTGGATCTGCCTCTGGTGATATCAGATATTGACCCCATCTGACTTTAGGCAGCCTGTCTGAGACTGCCAGTTATCTGCTGTCTATAGTTGTCTCCTTCAGTTGTTACTTAGTCACTTTGCACTCAGTAATCAGTCTTATGCCCCATAGGGCAGGGCAGAATTCCTCCTGGTGTCAGGGCTATTGTTTCCTCTCAGGCTGCTGCTGCTCAGATGGGACTGGTCTGCCTGAGCAGGATGGCTGCTGCAGTATGGGAGATGACTTGGCACCAGGATCCTGGTGTCTGCTTTCTCAGTTCTCTCCCCTTAGTCTCCATCCCCTGACTCTCCTCAAGCATCTCTAGTCCACTCTGCCACCTCTTTGCTAGGGATTTGCTTCTGTGGCTTTCTCCTTTAGTTATTAATCTGGTCGCTCTGTACTCAGCAGTCAGGCTTAAGCATCACAGAACCTGGGCAGAGTCTCTCTTGTGTGGGGGGCTGTTTTTTCACCTAAGGCTGCTGGCACTTGGAGGAGAGGGGTCTTACTGAGCAGAATGGCTGCCGCCAATTTGGGGGATGACTCAGCATCGTGTTCCCCATGGCTAACCTCTCCGCACTCTCCTCACAGCTTATGTCCCCAGTTTTTCGTCAGGTGTCTCCAGCCCACTCTGCTCCCACCTTTGCTATAACCCCTGGTAAGTGACAACAAATGAAAATTTGTGCATTGGCCCTTTAAATTGCTCTTTTCATCTCTAGCCTTCCATTGCTGGCAGAGAGCAACCATGCCACTTTTTGACGCCGGTTGTTATCTGTGTACTTTTTGAGCTCTGGTGTTCTAGGCTGGGGATCCCAGCTTAGGGTTTAGACCTCATTCTTGTCAGGGGTATCTAAACTGCTGCTTAATTCTCCCTCTGGTGCTGCCACCTGTGGGTGCCCAGCCAGTCCTCACAAGTCTCCACCACACTACTTACCAGACAGGTTGTGCCAAAGTGGGTTCTTCTGTCTGTCCAAGGTTACAAGGCTTCTCTCTTGCTATTGTTCAGTTCTTTGTTCTGTGTGATTTTTCCAGTTTAGTTGTAATTCCCGATTGGTCCTGGGAGGAGGTTAGTGTGGCTTCCACTCACTCCTCTGCCATCTTGCCCTCTCTATAATCTCTTTTAACCACCACAGTAACAAATTACTATCAAATAATGCTCCTAGAATCTACATCTTTCCTAAATGCACACACTCAAGATGCTGTCCCTTCATAATACTCATTAGAAGTTAATGGGTGTTCTAGCAGTGGCCAGGGAAGAGTGGGGTGGGGACAGTGGGAAAAGGGGATTGCAGGAACTATTATGAAGGACACATGGACAAAATCGGGGGGGATGGTGGGGGTGGGGGAGGGAGGTGGGTTCAGCTGGGGTGGGGGGGAGGGAAGGGGAGAAAAGGCATACAACTGTAATTGAATAACAATAAAAATTGAAAAAAAAAAAAAAAGAAGTTAATGGGTGCTGACTCAAGTAGCAGACTGCCTGCACAAGTCATTCAATGCGGAATGGAAACAAGGAAAAGGTACTGGGGTGTAATTGGAGAAATGGCCTCTGAAGTAAGAGGGATCTAGCTTGAGTGTGGTTCCTACCAGAATACTAACTGGGCAGCTTTATGCAAGTTACCATCTCTGTTGCCTATGGTTTTACACTTGTAAATTAAGGAAAGCGATATTGATATTGAAGAGATGTGCCAGTTAGTGAATGACTCAGAAATGTATTACTTATTTAGTCTTCTCTGTTTTCCAAAATCTAGTATATTTTCATAAAATGGTGCCTATTAACCCCACTACCAACTTTTGATGTTAACTTTTTCCCACAAATGCCTACAAGTCACTAATAAATGATATTTCTTTAGAGTCATATTCTTGACTTCCAACCAATGATTTGCACCTCCAAGCCTCTGAAACATCAAGAATTCCTTTTGAATGTAGAACTACCATATGGTCCAGCAATTCCACTTTTGCTTATGTATCCCAAGAAAACAAAAAACACTGACTCATAGAGATATTTGCACCAGATTATTGTGAAATTTATTTTTAATGTATGTGAAATGACATAAAAATGCAAGCAACTATTATGATCATCAAAGGTGATGTTAAGAGAGCATTATTCCATTCTAAGCCTTCAAACTAACTTAAAACTTAAATAAGTTTCTTCCCTAAAGCCTGTATATTAGTGTTCATAATCTTCAATAGATTCTTTTCTAAACAGTTAAAAAATAAAATCCTTAAAAATAATTGAAGGAGGGTATTTAAGCATAAGTGAGTTACATATCAGGCCTTCTCAAACTTGAATGAACATAGCAGTCACCTGGGTGTCTTGTTAAAATGCATATTCTGATTCATTGAGTCTGGGATGCAACCTGGATTCTGCATTTCAAACAGATTCCAACACAATCCAAACACTGCTTGTGAGCTGAGCAGACTTTGAGTGGCAGAGTTGTGTACTACTCTCCATATAAAATGCACTTAGCTGCCTTTGACATTTTATTATGTTTATGAATTACAAAATACCTAGTCCTGTAGCTTTGTTATTTTACATATTACTTTTGAAGTGACTCCAAATACGACCTGAGAAAGTAAGTCCATATATACACATATGAAAAGAGATAAATTAGAAATGGAAAGGAGCAATTAGAAGCAATAGCCAAATCTTGGGGTCTACTTTACTTCATTGATGGAAATCTGAGATTTCTCAAGGAAATTGATCATCCAGACTCTTTGTTGGTTGAATTTCACTTTCCTTAAGCAGTATTTTATCCTCAAAAATGATATTTAATAGACTCCTGGGGTACAAAAAAAATAATGTTATGCCTATGCATTAATAATCAACATATGGCTAAGATTATTTTTACCAGGTATTTTTGGTTAATTATTAGAGCAATTGTCTTCACTGTTGAGGTCAATAGATCATTAAGTATATTTGTAAAATTGTTAAGCAAGGTCCTAAACATATTTATGATGTTGCTGGTGAACGTTTACTCGAATTTTGTGTTTGATTCATTTGGTTTCTAGAGGTTTTATTTCAACAAAACATGTCCTTCAACTTTTGTAGAGATTTGAGAGATGTTCATCAAATGTAGAAAAACATTCTTCAAAAACTTTATTCCAGATAAAATAGGAGACAAAGTAATAGGGGAAAATGTGATACAAATTAAAAGTTTTAGGAATTAAGTAAACTCATACTTGACAGTGTCTGATTTGGTGTTTGATTTGTATTTGTGGGAAAGTGTGCTTGTGCTCTTTGTTAAATCACTTTAAACTAGATGTTGAGTAAATATCTTCCAAAGCCACAGAGTTTTATTCAGTTTCATTGCCAATTACATTTCAAGGCCAATCAAAGGTATTTTGAAAATTAGCTAGTGGGAGATTTGATGGGGAAAAATAAAAGCAACAAAAGAAAAGAAACAGATCTCTGTAGCTCAATAGATAGAGCTGAGGCTTTTTGCAGGGTTGGCTAATGGATGTGAGTCTGTGGTACTACTCAAAACCAGCAGCTCACACACCAGGAATGGACCCTTATTGTTGTCAAAAGACAATAAATTTTAAAAGGGCAGCTAAGTATGGATACATGCACACTTCTTTTTACTTCAGTTTTGATTGGGGAGAAAGCAGTCACAAGCAATGATCAGCCTACCAGGTAATTAGTAGAAAGTTCAAGTTTCCACTTTATTTGTCCTTGCAGACAGATCCCATGAGCACAGAGTATTTTCTGGTAACAAATGGGAGTCCGGCAAACCAGTGATCTTTGCATTAGCAATCTAATAACAAGAGACCATCCTGCCATAATGCTGAGTCAGAACTAATCTATGAAACTAGGTCCAAATGCTCATTAAAATGGTCACAATTCAGTTACTGCCCAGTAAAATGAGACTACAATGTCAGTCTTGTAACAGTGAATATTTTAAAATACCATTAAGGACATATTTGAGATGTTAAAACTAGCTTTGATTCTGAAAAAGGAAAAACAACAAGGTTACAAAGCCATTTGCTTTTGTGCAAAATGGGCTTTACTCTCACTCAGCTTCAGGGTCAAAATGCTTCCAATGTTCCCCTTTTAGAGCACAGGGTGAGCTGGGGTTGCATTTGCAAGTCTGGTGCATTTTCTTAGGGTAAGAGCGCCTCCAGTTAGCCCTATCTAACCACAGGGATGTGAACCTACCTAGTCAAGAAATCTCAGGCAGCTCAGTTGAGAGTTGGATGGATTTCCCCATTGCTGCCAGAAAATCTCCCATAGCATTCCTTCAATCATACAGCCTCCCCTTATGTCAGAACTCCTGGAACTCAGAGCACATTACTGTACATGCTGCTTTCCATAGAGAGGCTAGGTGTGAGTAGAAGAGAAAATGTGACATCCAAATCTGTTTAAGAGCCACAAGACAGTAGGGAATATTCTAGACTGAGTCTGATGGTGCTATGGTTCCTGGTTGTTGCTGATGCTCAGACTGTCCTCTCCCAGAGCAGGGATCCCCTGTCTCGCTAGTTCAGCGCCTGGCAATGGACCAAGTTCAACAATAGGCAGTTGTCATGAAATGAACTAATGATATCATTATGGGAGCCATTTAATTTCTCTGTGTCTCAAACATCTTTATACATGATATGGGAATAACGATCTCTATTCTGTTTATTTCACAGGATTCTTGTGAGGATTTAAACTAATAATAACTGCAAAACACATTTTAGTGGTGTGGCACTTGTACTAGCGTAATGTGTGGTTTTAAGACTTCACTTGTCAAGTTTAACAGTCTGTTTTCTTTATCTCCTGGGTTTTTATTCAATGAAACAGGAATGAGTCCCTACATCTTCCAAATGTGAACAAAAAAACTTTAAATGACTTTTTCCTGGCAATCTCAATGCCATGGCTAAATTGTTTAAACATTTATTTGATCCTGGAGAAGGAAATAAAACAGAAAAATCCCAAGAATAACAATATTTCTTTTCACTAATTCCTTTAGAAAATTTTTTTCTTTTAATTTTTTTGTGCATCTATAAAATCACATTGGTAATATGGATGCTTTATTATTCTATGACGTAGACATTACTTTGATATCAAGGTCAAATTGCTCTAGACAGGACAGATGCCTGCAGGGACCACAAGTGGTAGAGGTGGATAGCAAGTGCTCATTTATTGTAACAGTGTAAATAAATAGGTGGTTTAAAAGACTAAATTGACTTTTTAAATGAGGACATTCCAGATTGAATACTTGGCAAAGAAATAAATGTAAAATATTTTTTATATATTTCAAGGTGTCTCATAAACCAGTGTTCCAGGGTCACTCTCTTTGGCTGGATATTTAATAGGGGTGTTGTCCAAAAATAGCTCTATGTTCACAAATATATAAAAACATTTGAGTGAAAGATAACTGAATGGTTCTTTTTCCAGAATCTTATGCTTTAATATTCATTACAACTATCCAAGAAAGAGACATTTTATGACATTTTTAACAAATTTGTTTTATCACAATTTATTTGCTTGTTAACATACCTAATAGCATCTTCCAAACATTGTTCAGATAAATACCACACTAGGAAAGTGCTGACTAAGTGTGTCTGCCTAGACTCACAACAAGCCATGCAAGGATTCACCTGCTAGTCTGAGTTGACTAAAAGACTCATTGAGTACCTGCTGGACAAACAACACTTGGGAGGAGACTGAAGGTCATAAGAAGTGGAGTGAAATTATGACTTCCCTGTAGAAGTCCCAAGTCAAAGGAACAGTCAAGGTAGTGCCATTGGGCCATTGGAACAATAGAATAAGTGAAATGGGGGAGCGGAGAGGAGAGTCTCACCTGCTTGGGTGTACATTTGGAGGTATATTCCCGAGTCAAAGCATAAAACAATGGAATGCTCTATCAATCCTAGTAGTATGCTACCTAGATTAGCCATGTAAACATATTTCCACATGTTGGCTATCATTCCTGAAGATGACACTTTGCAAAAGCACCTGACTCCCCTCTGCTGTGTCTCATGTACCTCAAATCCTAAGAAGTGCAGTTTATTGATTTCTTCCAGTCTATAACTTTCTAGTTATTTCTGTCATGGTACATTAATATTGCCTATTTAGTTTGAAGAAGAAAAGAAAACTCATTAAAATTTTTAGAACATTTAATATATTTTAAGTAATTCACTGTGAAAAGATATAGTTGGTAGCCCAACAGAATTTTTTTTTACTTTTTTATTCAATTTATTGGGGTGATGCTAGTTAATAAAATTATATAGTTTGGGGGTATACAATTGTATAATACATCATCTGTATATTATATTGTATATTCATTCCCCCAGATCAAGTCTTCTTCTATCACCATTTATCTCCCCTTTACCCTCTTCTACCTACCCCAACAAAATATTTTTCAAATGTTTGAATCTGAGGTTTAATATTAGAAGAATAATCTTAGATTAAATTTTATCTTTTCCATGTATTTTTTCATGCTAACTTGAAATATTGGAACCTCAAAATAGATATAAGTTCCATTCTATAAGCTTCTCAGTTGGTCCATTCATAGACTCATAAAGTCACATGCCCCTCCTCCCTCCATGTGGAAGTCTGCTGTGTCCAGTCATCACCTGAACATGGGCAAAGCTTTAGCTTCCCCTGCTTTGTCCTTGTGCCTGGAAAGGGGTCCGGGCAGTTTCTCCACACAGGTGAACCCAAATAGAAACTCTTCAAGAGACTGCTTTTAATGGTGCTTACCCAGTTTTACCAACCTTCTCTTCAAAAATGTGATTCTAATACTCAGAGACTAGAGTCTATTAGCTTGGTATACTTCCAGAGATGCTTCTGCATAACACATAAGAATGCAACTAGAATTTTATGGACTATCTCAAAAGAATTTGTGGAGAATGATTTAACCCACATCCTTTCTTGAGGATACTATCAGATTTCTAAATATTAGTATTTTGGTATTAATCTGTTTGAAAACTCAACAATTTAAGAAATGACACCTTAATTTCTGTACCTTAACATTCTGTTCCAAAGACCCTATCTCAGGGGTGTCAAACTCATTTTTACCAGGGGCCACATCAGCCTCACAGTTGCTTTCAAAGGGCCAAATGCAATTTCAACTCCTTAACAGTTAAGGGGTAGTTACATTTATACTGTCTTAAAATTATTTCTGCCCTTTGAAGGCAACCACAAGGCTGATATGGCCCTTGGTGAAAATGCATTCGACACCCCTGCTTTATCTTATCAGAGTGGCATAAAATGGAACTTTGGTCATCCTTCTTGCCTCACCTGTGAGTCATTTACAGATTGCCAGGGCACTCAGGGAAGAAAGCCTCAGTGATCTCTCTGTCACCAACCACACAGTATACTGTTAAGAGGCCATTTACTTCATTTTTATGGCCAACAGCTCTTGAGACATGACAACCCAAGCTTTGTCTTCTACAGAAACTGGGTCATTCTCAAGACACAATTAAATTTTGTCTTTACAAAGTTCAATATAAAGGAAATGCTCCTTCATCATATCCTTGGCAAGACTTTATGTTCACTGATTAACTGAGCTCCCTGCCTGCTGTCCCTTGTCTTTTGACCACAATCAACCCCTTTCACCCTCATCCCTGCCCACTACAATCAGATTTCGGATGATGGCCAGTAAAGCAGTATGGAACATATTAATTTGCATATTTTAGAATAAATTTCCACACACTCAAAGGGAAATTATGCATTTGAACAACATTCAATGTTTGTAAGCACATTTCTTGCTAGCTTTTAAAAAAGAAATACATTATATTTTATCTGCAAACTTTGGTTATCTTCACTAAGGGTAGCTCAACCATCCTTAATACAGTGTATTGAGTCCACTCCACAAGAAATAGAAGTCTTCTCTTTCTTTTCTTGTAAAATAATGTCCCTCACTTCTTTCAAATTTTTCTTTAACGGCCAAGATGGAGGCATAGGTAGACACACTGTGCCTCCTCCCACAACCAAAAGAAGGACAACAACAATTTAAAAACAAAAAACAACCAGAACTGACAGAAAATCAAACTGTATGGAAGTCCGACAACCAAGGAGATAAAGAAGAAACATTCATCCAGACCTGTAGGAAGGGCAGAGATGAGCAGCCAGGTGGTGAGGACTCACGGCAAAGCAGCAGCTGGTGGACCCAGAGAGGTGGCTGATTGTGAGATGCAGCAGGCCAGGCTGCAGCTGGCAGACCCCACAAGGTGGTGGCTGGTGGACCCTGCAGCCCCAGATTTGCACTTAGATAAACCGGGAAGAACAGCGGGGGAGCAAAACAGAGCATGACACCCAGGGCTCCAGCTCAGGGAAATAAAGCCTCAAACCTCTGATTGAAAACACCTGTGGGGGTTGAGGCAGAAGCTGGAGAAATTTCCAGCCTCAAAGGAGAGTTCGCTTCAGAGACCCACCTATAAGGTATACAAATCCACCCGCCAGGGAAGCAGTACCATAAGGGCCCAAATTGATTGTGGGTAGCAGAGGGAGTGACTAAAAACCGGCAGAGTGGAGCAAGCGCCATTGCTCCCTATCAGACCCCTCCCCCACATACAGCATCCCAGCACAATGAGGATCATTACCCCACCCTGGTGGACACCTAAGGCTCCGCCCCTTTATGTAACAGGAGCACCAAGACAAAAAAAATGGCCCAAATGAAAGAACAGATCAAAGCCCCCCCAAAAATACTACTAAGCAACGAAGAGATAGCCAACCTATCAGATGCACAGTTCAAAACACTGGTAATTAGGATGCTCACAGAACTGGTTGAATTAGGTCACAAATTAGATGAAAAAGGGAAGGCTATGCTAAGACAAACAAAGAAAAAAGTACTGGGAACCAATAGTGATGCGAAAGAAACTGGGACTCAAATCAATGGTGTGGACCAGAAGGAAGAAAGAAACATCCAACCAGAAAAGAATGAAGAAACAAGAATTCAGAAAATTGAGGAAAGGCTTAGAAACCTCCAGGACATCTTGAAATGTTCCAACATCCGAATTATAGAGGTACCAGGAGGAGAAGAGGAAGAGCAAAAAATTGAAAACTTACTTGAACAAATAATGAAGGAAAACTTCCCTTATCTGGCAAAGGAAATAAACTTCCAGGAAGTCCAGGAAGCTCAGAGAGTCCCAAAGAAGCTAGACCCAAGGAGGAACACACCAAGGCACATCATAATTACATTACCTAAGATGAAACAGAAGGAGAGAATGTTAGAAGCAGCAAGGGATAAGGACACAGTTACCTACAAAGCAGTTCCCATAAGACTGTCAGCTGATTTCTCCAAAGAGATCTTACAGGCAAGAAGGGGCTGGAAAGAACCATTTGAAATCATGAAAGGCAAGGACCTACATTCAAGATTACTGTATCCAGCAAAACTATCATTTAGAATGGAAGGGAAGATAAAGTGCTTCTCAGATAAGGTCAAGTTCAAGGAGTTCATCATCACCAAGCCCTTATTATATGACATGTTAAAGGTACTTATCTAAGAAAAAGAAGATAAAAAATATGAACAGTAAAAATGACAGCAAACTCACAGTTATTAACCACACCTAAAACAAAAACAAAAGCAAACTAAGCCAACAACTAGAACAGAACAGAACCACAGAAATGGAGATCACATGGAGGGTTATCAATAGGGGATTGGGAGGGGGAGAGAGGGGGGAAAGGTACAGAGAATAAGTAGCATAAATGGTAGGTAGAAAATAGACAGGGGGAGGGTAAGAATAGTATAGGAAATGTAGAAGCCAAAGAACTTATATGTATGACCCATGGACATGAACTATAGGGGGGAATGTGGGAGGGAGGGGGGTGGGCGGGATGGAGTGGAGTGAGGGGGAGAATGGGACAACTGTAATAGCATAATCAATAAATATATTTTAAAAAAGAAATTAAAGTCACTAAATGGGAAAAAAATTTCTTTAAGTTTGTCTCCTTTAGATTTTCCTTTTTATCATCCTTTGAAAATGTTAACTGTATTAAATCTAGTGGTTTATGTCATTTCCCCAACTTTTGTCTCTCAACTTTCCAGTTTCTTACGTTTTACACATATTTTAAAGATTGATATTGGTCAATTGTATGCAAATACTCTTTTGTCATGTGTTTAAGCTTCCTGTTTTAGCCTAATAACTTATCAGAGTTTTAGTTCCTGTAGCAAAGGATGTGTTTCTCTATCTCCCCTCTCTCTTCTTTCTCCTCTTACTGTCCCTCTTCACTTTTAGTTAGCATTCCTCATTCCCTTACCTTGTTCAATGTTTTCTTTTTTAAAACTACTTATAATCTTCCAATATGTTATATATTATTTGTAATTATTATGTCTGTTACCTACAAATCTGTTTTCCCCTGTAGAAGATGTCTTCTACAAGGCTGTGGATCTAACCTGCTCAGTACATAATGTAACTCAAATAGTGCCTAGCCTAGAGTAGTTGCTCAATAAATACTTGTTGAATGAATGAATGACATATAACATTTCTGACCATGACTACATTGTAACAAATAGCAGGAAGAAAAAATCAAACTTCATGGTTTACTTTCATCAAATGGTTTCATATTTTCCTAACCCATGATATTTTATTTTATGCTTCCAGATATCAACATGGCAGGAGAACCCAAACCCTACAGACCAAAACCCGGAAACAAGAGGCCCCTTTCTGCACTTTATAGGTGAGTAAGTAAATAAGTACTATGTTATAATATGTAGTAGTGAAAATGTGGGCCAACTTTAAAAGGCAATACATATAACCTATAAGGAATCAAAAAAGGAGCAATCTTTACTGGCATAAACTACAACAAAATGTTGGTTGTCAACACAAAAATACATCACACAGCATTGGCTGGGATCTTGGATGCCTAACCTTCTTATCACTTAAAATTCTACAAGATATTTTGTTAATAAAATCTAATAAAAATCTCCCATGACTACCTGACAGGTA
The DNA here is from genome assembly GCF_022682495.2 of Desmodus rotundus. Lineage (NCBI taxonomy): Eukaryota > Metazoa > Chordata > Mammalia > Chiroptera > Phyllostomidae > Desmodus > Desmodus rotundus. The sequence goes on from NC_071394.1 coordinate 64,140,719, forward strand.
GGGGGAATGTCAGTATTTGTTGACTATCACATGCCATGTACTGTAGTTTCACACGAGTTGTTTGTTTAATCTAATATTCACAGCAATGTTGTAATATAGATATTGCAACTCTCATCTTAGAGATCAAGAAGCTGATGTATGGTTTCTGAGAGATTCCCCTGGTCATACCATTGGGAAATGATGGCACCAGTATTGACTCATGCTTTCCAAAACACTCCCTGAATTCTATCCACCTGGTCATCAGCCTCTTTTGTGACAGAGTACAGGTTCTTTGCACTTCCATTTCCCCCTAACAAAAATACAGTATTTCACTTCTCCAGAGAGAGAGCTTTGATTCCTTTAATGTTTCCTAATATTCATTGGTTTGAGTCAATTTAAAATTCTGGTCTTTTCCCCTATTTTCCCCTTCTATTTATCAGTGCCTAAACTTATAATCTCAATACCAGCTGGATAGATTACACTGTATTTAGCATCTTTATTGTTCTGTGCATACCTTTCTCAAATTAAATAAAATTTGGTCAATTTGGGGAAGAAAACAAAAATAAATTCTTGGTACTTTTGTTTTTTTTAAAACAACCGTTTTGAAAAAAGTCATGTTCTACTTACTATTAAGCTGTGTGCCCCAGTTCATGTACATTTTCCATTGGTTTCTGTGCTGTAAGTACTGATTTGCATCTCTCTCTACTAAATTCCCTGCTAGATGTAGTCAACTGTCCTGGGCTATTAAGATCTCCTATCATCCAATTGATTTGGGCCTCTCCCAGATTCATATCTTCACTCTATCATTGCCCACATCCAACGAGCTAATGCAAGGGTTGAACAAGGGCCCTTTTCCCCTGATATCATTTGGATAAAGGTGAATTGAGTTATACATGTCATAATTGATTATGTGTGATCACAACTGATACAATATAATGTGCTCAAAAGATAGCTTGGAGCTGTATCCTGTTCTCTGAAAACCAGCATTTCTTTTTTTTTTTGTCAGCCACTTACAGCCTCATTTCCCAAACCATATAAAACAAAAGGGTCAGAACTAGGTGACTTCTGAGATTCTATTCATGCTTGATACCCCAATGCTCTCTAATGAATGACCATCAGAAATCTTGAAAGGTATTTTGGAAATGTATCTTAGTTGATCTTATTACTTTATTTGTGTAAATTTATTTAATTTTAACTGAGTTTTTTTTTAACATAAAATGGAAAGCAACAGGAATTAACAAATGTTGATAATTGGTCATAGGGCAGTATTGCCATGAAAGGCAGGAGGTAAAGTCACCAACCAAAGGAAATGTTTATACAGCTGAGAAATGGACATTCTTTTTCTGATCAGATTCATTTAAAAATAGATGCACAGAGCTGCATCTAATGCAGAACATTTGAAAGGCCAATATTTAAGTTATTAAAAAAACAATCAATGGCTTTCTTTCCTATCAAAGAGTTACCACCATCCATGCAATGATGTTAATTTTCCCATTTTCCCTGTTGTTAGAGTAATTTGATTTTCTTATATAGATGCTTATGAAAAGAAATAAATATCTTTGTAACTTATTTCTCTATTACTAAGTTTTGTTGAATTGTGAATTCAAAAGAATTAGAAGCAGAAGTTCATTTCAATCTGATGTATTGAACACAAACCACAATAGTGGGGAAATATGTATTAAAGCTCTTTTTATCTATTTACACAAATGCTGAGATGCACTGAAACTGCCAACCAGAAACAAAAGAACAAAGAAGGGAGAGTGCCTCTGAGAAAGCCTTTCACTCATGCTTTCTCATCCTTACATGAACTTAATAAGAACAATATCTCATTTTTATGTAAATCAACTGTGTTTCCATAGTCATTATTCATCTGTTCACCACCAAACTCCAGGTTGGTGTTATGTGCCTGGCTTTACAGATGAGAAAAGTAAGCTTCCAAGAAAAGAAAGGATTTACCTGGAGTCAAGTAACAAGATCAGGAACTGAACTCTGGTGGGCAGCCTTCAAGTCTGGTGATCTTGCCACTAGCTTACAGCTATCTCCTCACCTGCTATCATCTAAACAGCACCAGTTATGAAAAGCAGAGATTCCTGACCACCAAAATAATTAATCAGTTACATTTCTGTCCATGACAACATTGTATGTCACATAAGAACATGTGTTACCATCTATTTGTGTGACCACAGAGCACAGGTTTGAGCTTCAAGTTCTTTATCTAACATAATATTTGTATAATTTTCTTGGTAGGGTGAAACTCAGTGTAGGGAATGTGAAGGTGGAAGCAGTTGAAGAGAGGTGCTTTCTGCTTTCCTGTTCTTTGCATCTTGGGTCTGTTTTACCTATAAAGTGAAAGGGCTGGAATGATGTCATTTGTTCATTCATTCACTCATGTCCTGTATGTATGCCTTGTTCATTCATACCAGACATATTTATTGCATGTTTCTTATAGTCTGGGCACTGTGGTAGCTGATTTTCTTGGCACAGAAAAGTGCCCAGGTCGCAGAGGGCAAAAAGAGAAGATAATGAAATAAGACTAAATAATTTTTATGGTTATAGGCAACCTCGGATTTATGTCTCTGCATCCATTTGCTCAGTTGGGGATACAAATGGTTTGCCATCAGACTTTCCTCTCCACCTATGTCCATTTCCTCACCATCATCAACCACAAAGCAGTATCGACATGGAATATCCCCTGAGACATCACTTGCCTTGTTACTTCTAGTAATCAAGCTTTTGATTTAGCTCGAGGGTCTGTCCTAAGCACTTTCCATGTGCTAAATTAATACAGAGAAGACATGTGGAGGGGCTCTGCCCACAGCCACCCGCCACCCCCCCTCGCCCTCCAGCTGTCATGGATGAGAATAAGTCTACAAAGAAATGATCTGCTTGGGGAGGAAAGTTGGCTAATCTCTCAAAGAAGAAGGGCCAAGAGCCTTTTCCTCAACAGGCTTTTATTGGGTTCAATTTGCACAGGAATACAGGTAAAGCTCATCAGTCATTGTCAGACAGTAAGGATCAAACAATAGATAACAGACAAAGAACTCTGAGGCCTTATTCTAAGTCAGGGTCAGTTAGCTAAAAGGCTATAAAACTTTGGGAAACAAACTCATTTCAGGCTTGGACCCTTATCAGAAAATGGAGGACATTCTTAGCAAAGCAGGTTTCACAGGGTTTTATGCATTCTTTCTTAGGCCTGATTGCCCTTTCCAGGGAATCCGCCCTTTCCAGCACAGGACTGCACCACCCTCTGTCATTGTTTCAGGCTTAAGTCAGGCAGGAGAAGTAAGGCAGCCAAGAGATTAGGAGACTTCCTGCAAACAGAATGAGGACTCAGGCTATGTCAAAGCCGAGAAGCGAGGGTCCATCACCCTCTTTTTCCAAAGCCCCCCAAGTCCTTCCCTGAGGGCCTCTTTGTGACCATGCCTGTCTTAGGTCATCCTTCCCTTGAGGAATCTTACCCTTCATTGGCTAACTGGTCAGGCTCAGGGCCAAGCAGGGTGAAGTAAAGTGGGCAGAAGCAGCATCTCTGCCAGGGAGATAAGCTTTGTTTCCTTAGTGGCTTAAGGTCCCAAGGTCTTTTTACTCAGCCTTAGCCATGGGGGGTTATAGCTTCTAAAAGCAGGCAGGGCAGTTCCCAACAAAGACATAAAATGTTTTTAAGACATAGTGCAACTGTAAAATATTTCTTGTCTTATACATGAATTAGGTATATGAGGTCTGTACAGAAAAAGACCAGCCATTGTTAAGAAAACAAGAACAATTTAGGGGACATTGATGTAACTTGGCAGCCAAGAAGAGTGGACTGGAATGCACATTTGTGAACAATGATGGCTTCTCTGTACTAGTCAGTGGGGGTGGTAGATGCCATTGAGTGAGCATGTGTACTGTATGGCCATCACATTCAAAATGACTGAGCAAGTAGAGCAATGAATCTGCATCAAATTTTGCTTTAAGCCTGACCATTCCTCTGCAGAAATTGTTGAGATGATTCAGAAGGTTTTCAGGGACAATGCAATGAGTGCAGCACAAATAAAAGTGTGGCATAAATACCTCAAAGATGGTCAAGGATCTGTGGAAAGTGGTCCACGTTCTGGAAGTCATGCAACAAGCTGGACACCTGAGAATGTTAAATGTGTGCAGGTTGCAATCAACAAAGATTGGCGACCCAAGTGATTCAACCCCCTACACTACAAATTTGGCACCCTGCAACTTCTGGCTTTTCCCAAAACTAAAATCACATTTGAAAGAGAAGAGATTTCAGACCATTGGTGAGATTCAAGACAATACAATGGGGCAGCTGATGGAGATTCCAACAAACGATTTTGCAGAGTGTTTTGAACAGTGGAAGAGATGCTGGGAGAATCATGTGAAGTTCCAAGGTGCCTACTTTGAAGAGGACTGAGTCATCATCATCCTATGTACAATGTTTCTTATATCTTGTATCTTCTTTAATGTTCCTATTTTTTATAGTACATGACTGGATACTTTCTGGACAGATGTTGTACATATAAATAAGGTACATCAATGAACATAAATTCATGCAGTGCTGTAAGAAAACAAATGACAGCAGCACTGATTCTGCCAACAGAGAAGGGGGTGGGAAGGCTGGAAGACATTTGAGCTGGCTTCTGAACACTCAGGCAGTCACTCAGCAGACAAAGGGGAGGGCACCCCAGAGTATGCACAGAGGCCATTTGTATAGGAAAGATAATTAGTCATTTGTGAACATTCTATAAATATTGGACCTCATCTTAGTGGTGAACAGCAAATACATTCTCTGGAGATAAGATTGTAACTTTTAATAACTGGCTGCTTTAAATGTGCTGGATCCATCATACTATGTCTGTGGTGTTCCAAAATAATGATGCTCCCCCAGAAAGTGAGTTTACTGGCATGTCAAGTTCTAATTAGTGCTAAAACATTGCTGAATGAGAAGAATTATGTGATGGTTTCACTTCTGCTTGTAGAGGAGACAGACCTTTCTTCCCTGATTTGAGAAAAGCTGACAATTTATCAGAGCTGAACAAGATCAGGTTTTCTTTCACCTAAGTGTAGGCATACTATCTCAGAAAGACATAGAAAACATAGCACTTTACCCCACTCATTGCATGGATATTACTCAGGATCATTCCCAAATGTGGTCTATGATGTTCTATAGATGCTTTTCATAGCAACCTTCCCACCCAACAAAGGTGACCCCGGGAATCAAGATTGTCACAAGATAAGCTATAGTATCATCATTTTAAGGTCACCACAATTGGTGGTAGTAGCCATAAGTAGGGTTATGTTATAGGAATTTCACTGATCAAAAAACTTTCAGAACATGGGCCAAGCAAGGTGACTATGCAGCAAATTCTGGTGATTTGACACTTGATCTTCATAAGTCTTGTTATCACCTTCCCTGGTGATTCTTTCACATCACAGGAAAGGAGACCCTCGGGGGACCCGAAACACCCCCTACAACCTTGAATGGAAATGAAAGTAATGAATGGAAATGAAAGTAATAGGAGCTAATTTCAGCTAATGCTAAATAGCAAAAATCAATATGGAAGAAAAGTCTCCTGGACAACTCTGCTGCATCGACTTGTTGTGTGTGCTGAGAAATGTTTACCAATTACTTGTTGATTACTTTAAGTACTTTCTGTCTCCTTTTATAATGTCAAGGATAATACCCATTTGCTTTCAGAAGCTTTATACTTTCTCTTTCAACATCTCCCCCTGCACTGGTAAAAGCTTCATTTCACCCACCCAGTCAGGTAGGCCCACTCAGAAAGAAATCCAGGGAAAGACTCTAGTTTTAAATGGAGTGCGAGGACATAAAGGAAATGTTGCTCCTGTCCCTGCACTACATCCTGTCCTTCTGAAATGGACACGAGCCTCAGCATTGACACACCCATGGTCATTTGAAAGTAGACTGCTTGAGTTCTTTGTATATTCTGGATATTAACCCTTTATTTTATGTATCATTGGCAAATATGTTCTTCCATTTGGTAGATTGTCTTTTCATTTTGTTAATGGTTTCCTTTGCTGTGCAAAACTTTCAGTTTGATGTAGTCCTATTTATTTTTTTGTTTCCCCCACCCAACCAAAAGTGCCAGCAAATTAAACTGCATGGAACTCCAAAAACCAAGGAATTAAAGAAAAAATCAACCAGAACAACCAGACCAGTAAGGCTGTGGACCAGGTGGACGGGGATGCCTGAAAGGCAAAACTGAGACTCAGAGTTGACTGTGGACTATGGCAGGGATTGCCACAGTGGGAGAAACTCACAGTCTCATCTGAGAGTCCAGGAAAGTGGACTAGAGCCTAGAAGGCGAGCTGCATAGTTCCCTCTCTGGCCCCTCCCCAACAGGCAGCAACACATGGCAACAAAGAGGGTTGCCCTGCCCTGGTGAATACCTAAGGCCCTGCCCCTTTACAATTTATCAGTTGCACCAAGACAAAGAAATATGGCCAAAATGAAAGAACAGAGCAAAACCTCAAAAAGAGAACTAAATGATGAGGAGATAACCAACCTATGTGATAGAGAATTTAAAGCCCTGGTAATCAAAGTTCTTACAGAAATGATTGAGCTTGATCGAAAAATGGAAGAACAAATGAAGGATACACAAACTGAAATAAAGCAAAATATTCAGGGAACCAATGGTGACAGGAAGGAAACCAGGAGTCAAAGCAAAAATTTGGAACAAAAGGAAAAAAATAAACATCCATCTAGAACAAAGTGAAGAAACAAGAATTCAAAAAGTGAAGAGAGTCTTACAAACCTCTGGGACAACCTGAAACATTCCAATATCTGAATTATAGGGGTGCCAGAAGGAGAAGAACAATAGCAAGAAATTGAAAACTTATTTGAACAAATAATGAAGGAAAACTTCCCCAATCTGGAGAAGGAAATAGACTTCCAGGAAGTCCAGGAAGCTCAGAGAGTCCCAAAGAAGTTGGACCCAAAGAAGTTGGACCCAAAGAGGAACACACCAAGTCGCATCATCATTAAGTTACCCGAGATTAAATATAAATGGAGAATCCTAAAAGAAGCAAGAGGAAAGGAGAGAGTTACCTACAAAGGAGTGACCATAGGCTATCAGCTGATTTCTCAAAAGAAACCTTGTAGGCAAGAAGGTGCTGGAAAGAAGTATTTGAAGTCATGAAAGGCAAGGACCTACATCCAAGATTAGTCTATCCAGCAAAGCTATTATTTAGAAAAGAAGATCAGATAAAATGCTTCCCAGATAAGGTCAAGTTAAAGGAGTTCATCATCACCAAGCCCTTATTATATGAAATGTTAAAGGGACTTATTTAAGAAAAAGAAGATCAAAAATATGAACAGTAAAATGACAACAAACTCAAACTATCAACAAATGAAACTAAAAGAAAAGAAAAACAACGAAAACAAAAACTAAGCAAACAACCAGAATGGGAACAGAATCAGAGAAATGGGCATCACTTGGAGGGATTTCAGTGGGGAGGGGGAGGGGAGAAATAGGGGGGAAAGGTATAGGAAAGAAGAAGCATAATTAGTAGGCATAAAATAGACAAGAAGAGATAAAAATGGTATAAGAAACAGAGGACTCTAAGAACTTATATGTACAACCCATGGACATGAACTAAGGGGGGAATGCTGGAGGGTTGGGTGGTACAGGGCAGAAGGGGGATAAAGGGGGAGAAATTGGGAAACTATAATAGCATAATCAATAAAAATAGCTTTTAAAAAGTACAGTATAATAAAAAATTATGTGAGGTAAAAAACAATAAATAAAATATTTGAAGAAATGCTGACATAACACCCATTAAAATAGACCTGTTGCACATACTTCTCTGTTAGGTTAAAGAATGACTGATTTGCAGTCTTCTGTTATGTTTTTATGCACAAATATCCATGAATGCTTTCTTGAATATGAGAAGAAGATGGTGGTGGTAAAAGGAGACTGGATTGTGTAATTCCTTAATGCCAAGTATTAGCATGCAAATATAACCAGAAACATTGAAATAAAGAACAAACTGACTGTAACAGAGGGGAGGGAGGAGAGGGATAATGGGAGAAAATAGGGGAAGGTCCATCAAGGAACATGTATAAAGGACACATGGGCAAAACCAAAGTGAGTAGGTTCAAAGGTAGGAGGTGGGGATGGGTGGGGTGGGGGATGTGGTGAGGTGAAAATGGAGACAACTGTACTTGAACAACAATTAAAAGAAAAATACAAATAAAAATAAAAACCAGAAAGAAATTTCAACCTTGATATAGGAAAACAAATATAACCCAGTCCACACATGTTCTCAAGGTAAATAATAGCCAGTCCTCAAAGTCAGAGAACTGTACAGCACTGTTTATCACACATAGTTCATCATAGACTCACCTGGTAATGGGGGTGATCACTTGTTTTAACCAATTGGCATCTGGCTCTATCCAGAGGAAAGTTAATGTCTTGTATCTTTAGTACAGGTAGTGATTTTTCAACTTTGAGTCAGGGGTCCAGCAAAGCCAGGCCCCTGCTCTCTGCTCTTCCACAGAGACTGGGAGATGGTGTGCTATCTTCCCCAATGCCCACATTTCAGAGATGGCCTCCAGGTTTTCAAGAAAAGACATTCTTGGGTCATGAAGGCCTATCTAATCTTTGGAAGGATTTATATTTTTTTCAAAGACAGGATAAAGTTTTCACGATGCAAACTTTCTAAAGTAAAGAAAAAAGGAGAGGAAAGAAATCTCTTTCCTTTTTTCTAAGAGAGTATTAAGTTTTAAGTTTTTAGGTTTTTGTCTGAACTTTTTAAAAAGCACAGTGGTATTTAAGGACTGGACTTTTCATGGACTGGTATTTAAGGAGTGATGGGAAGTTCCTTTTATTAAGCTCCTTCCCAGAGGGTGAGGTTTTGAGCTACCTCACTGATGGCTCCTCTGAAGCATTGGCTCCCTGTCATGTTGCTATCACAAACATGAGGATGCTTCATGGCCACACTGACTGCTTCTCTTCTAACAACTGGGAAAAACAGAAATAAGAAACATGTCATGATGTAGAAGAATGTCTGAGCCATGCAAATTGCGAGAGGAAAAAAGATGGATTGAATACCTGTCCTACAGATGGATGTAGTGGATTAATGAGAAACTAGACAGTCATTATTTTATAAAATGAACTAGTTCTATTACCTTTATAAAACTGTATTTCCTGGGTCAATTCAAGTGTGAAAATACTGACCACAATCTTAAACTAAGAGAAAAGACTGAGTTTTAGGACGATTTTTTTTTGAAGTTTTAATTATGAGCAAGTTAAAAAGTGAAGTTTATAAATTTGTTATTTGGGAGTAGCTTTAAATATATTCATTAGATGACAGTTTACACATTTTTAATAAAAATTATTTAAACTAGTTTTCTTTGCAAGAGTAATTTTCTGATTTAGTTATAAGTAGTGAAAGGGAAGCAAAATGCCTCACTTTTCAAAGTCTAGAAAGATGAGGGAGAAAGAAGCAGCCAAGTCTCACCAGTTTATGTCAGCCATACATGATGAATACTTCTCCCCAAAATGGAGTTTTTTGAACAAATTAATTAATTCTATTAAACTTTCAAAATTCCTTTTTACTGAAATGATAACATGATTGATAATTCATCCTTGTTGGTGGTGTTAAAAATCAGCATACTCATAGTGTAAGGGATCTTCTTCCAAACCCTAGTGTTGATGTGGAGTTCATGGATGTCTGTGAGACTGGATAAAAACACAAGGGGCTTATCTGAGTGAAACTAGATGCTACATCACTTGCACTTCAATATTTGTTTGAAACATCTTCTCTCTGGGAAAATATCTAACAGAACTACTCGATCCCAGAAAATATCAGTGGTCATCAGAGTGAGCTGAATTAGAAATCAGGAAACCTGAATCCACAATATGGAAGCCAGCTATTTGACCAACCTCTCTTAAGCAACCAACCTCTTTTAAGCCCAGCTTTCTCATAATGACACAAAAGAGTAGAGCTAAGCCTCTCTTTAGTGTATTCCCATGTCTAATATTCTGGGATTCTGCTGTTGGCTTTTCAATCCAGAGACAGGGACAGAGTAAGGGACAGCTGCTTCTTTATTGAGATTACCCCCTTTTTTTTTTTCTTTCAAACTCTATCTAGGATCTGAAAATACTCATATCTTTCTATTTCAAAAAGCAATTCCATTTTTGAAAATGTATCTAAGAAAATCCTATTTTAAAAACATAAAAAATATTGAAAGTATCCTCCAGATGTTCTTTGCAGTTTTATTTGTAATAGTGAGTAATCTAGTATGACCAAAATATCATACAGTAGTGGATATGGCACTTCTATTAGATTAAATATTTAAAATAAGGTGTCCCTTCTGACATGGGGAAAGTTTTAAGATTTGAGTAACCAAAAAAAAAAAAGAAAAATTATATGAACAGCATATAATTATATAAAGAGTACATATTATATAGACAACCAAAACTATTTAATAAGTGAAACAAACATCCTGAGAAAAAATAGAGATCAAACTATTAGCTCTCATTCATTGTCTTTGAACATGGAGAATATGGATGAAAATTTTTGTAATTTCAATACCTAATGCACATTTTATTTCATGAGAATTCTATAACCAAAATAAGAAAAAAGAAAGAGAGATTTAAAAGCTAGATTTTTCCTGTTGTAGCCGATAAACATCCCAGAAAAGCACTCATGCAGGAAACAATGAGGATTTTTTGTGCTTATTGTACAAACCAGCTAAACAAATATAGCCCTTCATCTAAGTGCTACACTCCTTTAGTCACCATGGTTATTAGGAAAGTCGATTTCCTGAAAGGGCAACTTTATTAACATGAGTCTCACAGGTACAGCAGCCGTGTGTGGAGAAGCAGTCACTGTCAGTCACCACATAACAGGCTCAGGAGCTCAGGGCCAGGGGGAGGGGGAGGGGGAGCAGCTGACATCATCTAATCTTCAAAAATGAAAAAGTCAAAATTCATGAGCCTTTAAGTTGTGCAATAAAATAAGTAATCAGAAACATAGGGTGATAGCAGGTCTGACTACAGATTAGTGAGTCATTAATGACAGTGGCACTTGCCCCAGAGTAACTGCCCTCCATTGCATCAAAAGCTCAGTTTTTTGCCACTGCTGCTTTGAAAGAGCATAATGGACAGGGCATGCATGTGACTGGGAAAGAGGGACAGGGCTATGTCCTCAACTCTTAGCAGTGATAATATATGGCTGCAGAACAAGCCATGCTGAGGAGTCTGAGGACAGTAAATGGATCAGAATGTGATTTTTAAGAAAGCAGTACAACAAACAATAGCTCAGTTTGAAATGGAAATAGAGGATAACCCATGAAATACAGAAGTCATGTGTGAAATAGCATTTTGAGTTGGATTGCTGAGCAGCTGTTAGAGGCACTTTAAGACTTTTCTTCCTAAAATTGTCCATGACATCAAGTTGAAGACATTATTGTAACATAGTGAAAATTATAGAAGAATTTGAGTGGCGTTTTAACTTCTAATTTCCTTTTTTTCACCTCTGAAAATATCTTGTTTATTTATGCTTATGTCTTTTTATTGAATTTATTGGGGTGACGTTCACAAAACCATACTGAAGGTTGTCCTTCCCTCATTTTTCGAACTCTTTATGACCTCAACTCAATATTGGAAATATATTTAGAGGGAATTATATTTACAATGTGATACCAAAGAAACAAAAGCAAGGAAAATGGTGTTATGTGTAGGTGGGTAACCAGGTATTAGACAGTCTGAACTCAGTCTAGTTGGAGAGAGTTGCCATCACAGGGCTAGTTAGTGAGTTCCAGGTCCCTTGCTCTAGATCCAGATTCAAAACAAAGCTCCAGGCCTTCAATTTGAGTGAAAAAGGCTGGGAAGGCAGCCAGGAAACCTGGTCAACTGCTCTGCATGACAGATCTTGGGATGGCAACCGTTAGAACCTACTAGGAGCTGAGGCAACAGAAATTGGTAGAGAGAAAACAACAACAAATTAGTAGAAGGAGAAACAAAGGTCTCTTGGGGTCAGCCTGGAGGCTCTGTGGAGGAGCTGGTGACTTAGAGAATAATTTCTGTCTCAGCAATTCTGAGTGGACTACACAATCTAAACCCACAAGGATAACTTAACTTTAAGCCTCTATTAACAGTGCTGGCTCAGGGATTGACCACACTCAGCCTGTATTAGATTCTCTGTGGATCTGATGGAGAAGAAAACAGAGAATCAGTGACTAGTCACTTATCAATTATTAAGCACCTACTGGACATTGTTCTGGGCACTGAGGCTACACCAGTTAACAAAATGAATAAGAATTCCTGACCTTGCCTTCAAGTGTGAGGTAAGTGATAATAAACAAAACAAAACAATTAACTTAGGCATCTGTGAGAAGGTAGGAGGTGTTAAACAGAGGGACTATGGGCAAAAAGTTCCTAAAGCAGAGGAATACCCACATGTTTAATAAAAAGCAGGAGGCCAGTATTTCTGAAGGTGAGTCAGGAAAAGCTGGGGAACTGGAGGAAGTGAGCAAGAGATGGTAGAGATATAATGGGGGTATCAGACCATGTAAAACCTTATGGACAAACAAAGTACTTCAGCTTTCACTACAGTGAAATGGGGAGCCTTTGGAAGGTTTTAAGCAAAATAGTACTGTGGCAGGACATACATTTTAGAAGTCATTTGAGCTCTGTGTTGAGAATAGGTTAGGAAAGAACAGGGAGGAAAAGGGGAAAACAGGTAGGAGGTGATGGTGACTCAGGTAGTGGCTGTGGTGAAACTGGTGGTTATGTCATGGATGTGTTTTGAAAATAGAGCCAACAAACTTGCTGACAGATGGGATGTGGATGTGAGAGAAAGAACAAGGTTAAGGATATTACCTACTGTTGATGAAATTTACTGGCTTAAAAATAAACCTTCCTTTTTGTCCTGTCCAGCAGCCTGGGCTGGGTTTGGTTGGGCAGTTGTGCTCTGTGGAGTGTCCAACACTGTCTCCAGGGTGACACCTCAGGTGCCCCAGTGGTGACATGTCAGGTGCCCCAGTGAGGACTGCCTGGAACAGCTCTGGGCCAAGCATCTCTCTCTGCATGGTCTCTCCACGTGGTTAGCTTCAATGCCCTCACAGCATAGTGGTCTCAGAGTGATCAGTTTTACATACTGACTGGATTAAAGAAGAAGCAGCTGCCTGCCCTCCGAAAACCTAGGGTGGAAGTTCCACAATGTCACATTTGAGGGCAAGTTACAAGTCTAGTCCAGGTACAAGATGAGGGCACACGGACTCCACCTCTGGATCGGTGGAGGGAAGGAATTCATTATGGCTGGACTGTCCACCACAGGTATCTCCAAGGTTTGGGGACCAAGCATCTGAATATATGAAGATGCAATTACATGGGATGAGCAGTACTTGCAGTGAAAGTTGGAGCAGGCCAGGTGAGAGGTGGAAATGAGGAGTTCAGCTTTTGAACATGTGAAAGTCAAGATATCTGTTAGATAGCTGAATGGAGACATCAAGACAAGAGTTGACACAGCCTGGAGTTCAGGGGAACAGTAGGACTGGACATGCTCATTTGTGAGTCACCAGCTAGTGGTTGGTACTAGCAGCCACAAGACTGGAGGAGAATAAACTCAAATGGAGTAATTCAAAAGAGAAAGGGAAGAAATCAAAGGACTGAGCTGTAGTGCACACTGGTATTTGAAGTCAGGAACTAGCAAAAGTGCAAGAAGATGACTAAAGAGGTAGGTAAAGTGAGTAATATGAAACCCAGTGACAAAAGTGTTTGAAGAAAGAAGTAATTAATTGGGTCAAGCAGTCTCCAAAGTTCATGTTAACTAGCAATTTATCTTGGTATTGTAAATTGTGAATTCACTCTCAGGATTGGAGACTTTGATAAGATTATATCTATCAGGTTTGGGGTCATGGCTCATGCTCAATGCCCCACAGCTAACTTAGGGAGCAGCCCAGACGGGAATGGATCATAGAATTACAAACCCACGCTCTTGTGAGACACCTGTAACTACAGGGGTAGAGGGACACTAACATGCAGCCACTCACCAATCTTGTTGAGCTCTCAACATGCCCTGGAAGTGGTAATAAAGAGCAATCCAGGAAGGTGATCAGCATCACATAATTTTGTTAGCATGTGGCTGTTGAAGTCATTAAATTCTGACTTTTAGTTCCAGGATTTAATTTTTCAAAAAATCTGGATAGGGGCATTAGGTGTGGGTAAAAGATTCTGGGTCTGAAAGGGGCTGAGGTTACCCAGACAGGAACTTGGGCAGGATATTAATTTGTTAGTCACATGTGTCACTAGGAAGGGGTCAGCAGTACAGTAAAGCAAGACATATGCAAAAGTGAGTTGTTTCCAAGCCTGTATTAGACATTAACTACATCTTAGGTTAACCAGTTTTCATGTGTTTCACTAAGAGAACGAAGAAGAGAATTCCAGCCAAGATGGAGGCATAGGCAAAAATTCTTTGCTTCTTCGCACAACCAAAATGAGAATAACAACCAAACTAAAATCAATAATCAACCAGAAGTCCCAGAAAATAAAACTGCATGGAGCTTTGACAACCAAGAAATTAAAGAAACAGTCAACCAGAACAACCAGACTGGGGCACCAAGACAAAGAAAGATGGCCCAAATTAAAGGAATAGAGAAAAGCTTCAGAAAGAATGCTAAGTGTTGAGGAGATAGCCATCCTATCTGATGGAGAATTTAAAGCCCTGGTAATCAAAATGCTCACAGAACTGATTGAGCTTGGTCGAAAAATGAAAGAACAAATGAAGGATATACAAACTGAAATAAAGCAAAATATTCAGGGAACCAACAGTGACAGGAAGGAAACCAAGACTCAAAGCAATGATTTTGAACAAAAGGAAGAAATAAACATTCAATCAGAACAGAATGAAGAAACAAGAATTCAAAAAAATGAGGAGGGGCTGAGGAATCTCTGGAACAATCTGAAACATTCCAATATCTGAATTATAGGGGTGCCAGAAGGAGAAGAACAATAGCAAGAAATTGAAAACTTATTTGAACAAATAATGAAGGAAAACTTCCCCAATCTGGAGAAGGAAATAGACTTCCAGGAAGTCCAGGAAGCTCAGAGAGTCCCAAAGAAGTTAGACCCAAAGAGGAACACACCAAGTCACATCATCATTAAGTTACCTGAGATTAAATATAAATAGAGAATCCTAAAAGAAGCAAGAGGAAAGGAGAGAGTTATCTACAAAGGAGTGACCATAGGCTATCAGCTGATTTCTCAAAAGAAACTTTGTAGGCAAGAAGGTGCTGGAAAGAAGTATTTGAAGTCATGAAAGGCAAGGACCTACATCCAAGATTAGTCTATCCAGCAAAGCTATTATTTAGAAAAGAAGATCAGGTAAAATGCTTCCCAGATAAAGTCAAGTTAAAGGAGTTCATCATCACCAAGCCCTTATTATATGAAATGTTAAAGGGACTTATCTAAGAAAAGAAGATCAAAAATATGAACAGTAAAATGACACCAAACTCAAACTATCAACAAATTTGTTTCATTTCAACAAATGAAAAGAAAAACAATGAAAACAAAAACTAGGCAAACAAGAACTGGAATAGAATCATAGAAATGGGCATTACATGGAGAGATTTCAGTGGGGAGGGGGAAGGGAGGAATAGAGGATAAAGGTACAGGAAAGAAGAAGCATAATTAGTAGGCATAAAATTGATGGGGAGAGATCAAAAATGGTAGGAAACAGGGAACTCAAAGAACTTATATGTACAATCCATGGATGTGAACAAGGTGGGGGGAATGCTGGAGGGTTGGGGGTACAGGGGGAAGGTGATAGAGGGGGAGAAATTGGGAAAACTGTAATAGCATAATCAATAAAATATACTTTAAAAAGAATGGAAAAAAAGAGAGAACGTGGAGGAAAGAATGGTTGCACCTTGGACCTAAACAGGTGTGAGTGTGGGGCATGGGTATAAGGTGTGGATGTGGGAGGGGTTGAGGGAAGGCGGTGAGGACAAAAGTCAACTGCTCATCTCAATTTACCAGGGCTGCCCTATGAATACATATTTTATGTCATTTAGCACCATTCACACTGCACGACATATTACCACTGGCCATCAGAAGACTGCACAGGATTGTGTTGATTCTGATGCCTTATAGTGGAGGGGAACAAAGTAAATGACCTCAGGATTCTTCAGAGAGCAGGACTGTGGATTGAAATCTGAAATGGGATGACTGACTGATGACCTGCTTCCTCTGTCAGTGCTCTTGGCAGGTTCCAGGTTTCCACTGGATTTACCAGCTATTAGCCAAGAACAACCTGAGACAAGGGAAAGAGACAGCTGAGCAGCCACTGGCTAGTGTGTCATAAATTTACTTCCTTTCACCATACAGGGTTGGAACTGACATGAGCAAATTCACTAATGTGCAAATAATTGAATTTAAAAGTTCTTTTTTTTGAAAATCATTTCTCTTATTGAATGGAAAGGTGAGCAGAGTTGTGTGTGTCCCCTTCCAGTGTGAGGGGTGGTGACATTGCTTCTGGAGTCACAGCACAGCAAGGGAGACTTTGTCCTCTGTCCTGGCCACCCCTACCCTGGCCATGCCCCTGGGCTGTTGGACTAAGTCTCTAGTCTTCCTGGGGAATCTGACAGTGCTAAGGGATTTTTCTTGCCAGGAGGGTCTTCTCTTTCCTTCACATCCATTCCTCTAGCTGCATTTCATTCCCAGGAAAATTGGAAGAGTACATGGGAGATGAGTTCCACAGCCTCCGTTTCCAGTGTGGGAGATTTGTGACTGTGAGGGTCAGCACCACCCCAAAATTCTCTCAACACCTCAGCTGTAATTCACCTGTTTAACCTGTTGCTGGAGTGGGGAACTTAGTGGTGACGGCAAATGAAACTTTCCTGGGGGTCTGGTGAGAGCTGGAAGCAGACAATTCAGCTGAGCAACACAAGCCCTTGGAAAAGGCATCCCAGGAAATGGAAAGGAAGCTGCTTTTCCTCCAGAGAAATGGAATCTGTTGTGGGCAAATCCTTAGCTTTGAGGTGACTCTGATATTCTTTGAATGACTAACAAATAACATACAGGAAAATGTTCCAAATATACTATAATATTAAGAAACCAAGGTCTTAATCAGACTTCCTGAGTAATCATCTTCCGATATGACTTTGTAGCCTTAAAGTCTTGGAAAAGTTACTCAACCCCTCTCTGCCTGTTTCCTATGTAAAAAATAGAGACAATAATGACACCAACATCACAGGGAGATTATGAGTATTGAATGTGCTAAAATGCTTAGACAAGCTTGTTAAATTCCTAATATTAGCTATTATATGAGGCATTAAATATACAATATGATTCACACACATTGGCAGATGAACTATATGCCTAGAAATCTAGCTTCTCCTGCAGACTTTATCCCTCTCTATTCCTTTTGTAAGTTGGAGCAAATTTCTGTAGCATCCATCAGCTCAGAATTGGTAAATACACATTCTTGTCCTTTGCTTTTGTATCTGTGAGGCAGACATGGGTTAATTACAGCCCTCTTACACCTGTGGGCCTGAGTAGGTTTTAAAATTCTTGTCAACACATTGTTCCCAGAAGCCAGCATCAATTAGTTAGAAATTGATACAAAAATTAAAATCTTTTTGACCTCTCAGCTTCAGAGCATACAAACTTTTAAGGAAATGATTGCTCCCATGGTCTTCCCAGAACCCTGCCTTGCCACAAACTTCTCAATGTGGTTGACAGGATACCATAAAAAGCTACAGTTGGGGTAATCCTTGGACATCTACTTTAACACTGCACCCTTGTAGGCAGCTGCCCCTGGAAAAGGGCTCTACCTGCCACAAGAATGCCCTCAAAGTGCCTGATCATGGACAGTGAACAAAGCATCTTTTTTTAATATTATAGTTTACATTCAATATTATTCTGTCTTGGTTTCAGATGTACAGCGTAGTAGTTAGACAATTGTGTATTTTACAGAGCTCCTTCATATTTCTAGTACTCCCCTGGCTGCATGCATAGTTATTATGATTTTATTGACTCTGTTCCTCATGCTGTACTTTACATTCCCAGAGACTGTTCTGTAACTGAACTCTTGGTCACTGAATCATACTCATACTTCCTTGGGCAGGTGGGAATGCAGTGCCCATACTGGCCAGTGATGCTCTACACAACGAGCACCAGAGAAACTTGTCCTTCTCACAGGTTCCTTGCTCCTTACAGTAGAAGCCAGGGTTGATTTTGCTTTTGCTTTTGTTTTTTTCTCCTCAGATGAGGGAAGGAGATTCAAAAGACAGATTCTAATTTTCACTGGATGTCAAAAAATTCATCTACAGTTATCTATGAATAGCCTGTCCCTATACACAAGAAAGACTTTTACTTGTTTTAATTTTTAGCAATAAATGAATTTTTAAGGATACTGATAGAATTGTGAGATGTTTTAATATGCAAAATGCTCAGTAAAGGAATACATCCAAGAATCACAAGGGCTTCTCTTTGATCAAAATTATCATCTTTTGATCACATTTAGCAAGTACCTGGGGGAAAAAAGTGTGTTTAAGTCACAAGGTCTTGAAATGATGAAAATGTCATAGAGATGTGTTTAGACTATAAATTGTTAATGATGAAATGGAAACTAAACTTTGTACATCAAAATATGGTTCCTATAATCCTCAAAAAGGCTTGTTAAGCTTTTTGTGAAACAGGGTGTTGGATATTCCCTATGTAACAAGCAATTGGGTGGCTAAGTGTTAACTCACCATGACCTGGACACCATCTCAGGGATGGTTCTGCTATTAATACCTGCAGCTGCTTTGAGGACACACTGTTGAAGGAAGGTCACTGGAGAGATGACTCTAACAGCCCACATGAAATATGATGATCATGTGGACTGCAATGATAGGAACTGAGAGGTTGACCAGAAAGGACTTTGGCAGTGGAAACAATGGAATTAGGGGAGTCTGATGTATGTGAGTGTTATTGGCAAGGAGTTAATGAGAAACATTCTACTCTTTCTAGCTTGGTCACCTGAGTGGCTAATGATGCCATTGAGTATGGGGTAAAGAGAACATTGAAGGATGTAGGCAAGGAATTTACTTTGGGATGTGTTGAGAGGCATATGTAGACACGCTTCATAAATGGAGTAATGCCAGAGATGGAAGTTTGGAAACATCCAGAATGTTGGAAACATTTGAAATCAGATAAGATCTCTCAATAGAATTACAAAAGAATGAAAAGAAGACATATAGCAATGTCATCGAGAACATGTAAACAAAATAAGCAAAACACATTGGTTAGATGCAATGTACCACACGAGACATGAGCCCACGAACTTTGGGACCAGAATACCTAAATTCAAATTCTGTCTCCACCACCTTTTAACTCTGTGACCTTGGGCAAGACACTTAGTATCTTTCAGTATCAGTGTCCTCATCTGTACAATGAAATCCACCTCTGAGAGTATCATGATGCTTAAATAAATCAGTGTTTATAAAGCATTTTGAGTAATGCCTGGGTCTCAGTAAATACAGCTTAGTTTTTCATTGTAGTTAAATACATAATACTATAAATCTCTTAGTCCAAAATATTGATCTTAATTTTGTATTCTATTTTATTTCTCTACTGTGCCTATTTTTTGGAAGGCTATGGTTTATTCATGTTATTCTACTCATAATTATAGTGGATCTTGACTGAAGTATTATTAAATTCATTACCTATTTCCTATTAAAAGTAAATCTTAGGAAAGATAAAAACAATTATTTTCTTCACAAAACAATTACCTTATTAAAAACTCAGAAAGGTCCTCTCTGGACATATTGCAATGTAATCATCTGTTTCTAAGGCTTAAATTGATGAAAATTTTTCTCCAAAGGGATGTTCCTCCCAGTAGTTTTCTTCTTTTACTTATTCTTTTCACTTTTCAGGACTAAAATAACAAAAGTGAGTTTTTCCTATGTCCCAGTCATTTCAGTTCTTGGAGTTATGACCCATCTTTGGTACAGTTGTGGCCATCCTGACTGGCTCTGTGCCAGGAACCCTTCAGATTGTTCTGAATACATACTCATGTTCTTCACAACAGCCCCTTGAGTTAGCTATGATGTTTGCTATATAACAATGAGAAAACTGTAAAAATCTCTGAATTGTCTTAAGGCTATGGAAACTGACTTTATGTAATGAACCATAGCTGAGCAGTTGGTTACAGAGCAGAGCATCATTCAATGTGGGTCACTTGTCACATTTCTCAGGATGACATATAAGGTAGGATGTCCTGGTGATGGCTTCTCACTAAGACTTTCAGTTCTATGTCACCACTGAAAAGTGCTGAGTCCTGGCACCTGGGGCTTGTCTTCACTGGACAATTATCTTTTCTTTCTGTTCAGCTCACAGAGTGCCAGCAAGCTCCCTGACCTGGGCCTATTAGAAGGCTTAACACAAAACTGTCAGGAGCTTCTTGTCTAAGCAGAGAGGCATGTTTAATATTCTTACCAGTTTTTACAGAACTCTCAGTTAACCTTTTAATCCAGGACTCTTGTCCTGAGAATATGTCATAGTGATGGAAATAAAAGTAACAGAAGCACAGACAGGCTTATCCCCATAAGATAAAGGTGTCAAGATTGGCTTTAAGAAGGTGTTGGAGAAACTCAAAAGATAAATAGATCATACATAGGGAAAGCAAGGGAAAAAATCAGTACTTATATAGAAATGGAATGCTAAAGACACCAACTCAAAGCTAAGCCAAATTTGTTTGAACAATAAGTAGAGAAATTTCCTGCAATAAAGTGGTTGGTAAGAGAAGAAATAACGAACAACATGGAAACTTGGGGTTTGTGAAGAGCTTTCACATGACAACTATAAGTTTGGGCATCATCATATGGTTATTGAAATTGTCAAGAGGGGTTATGTTGCTACCCTTCATGGCCAGGCAGGTTCATGGTATTCATGCAGACGGAATATTCATGGAGCCACTGGGATGTCTGGCATGCCTTTATTCACAGGTGGGAGAGCGACACATGCTGCAATCTGTATGTCTATCTGAATGTCTAATGTCATGGCCCTTATTCCCCAGCGTGGCACCCATCATGGCACCTGTCCCCTTGTGTGTCTCTCATTGTCATTGCCCCCAGCAGGGAGTCTCTACATGTTTAAGTACTAGAGGGGAACAAAGCCGTCAAGATGCCAGAACATTACATAACATGACATAATTCTTCACATGCAAGCCCACTTCATGTTATGGGAACAGTTTATCAGACCCAGTCTCAAGGCTATGAGAACACTAGTCATCAGGTGCCTCCAAGGCTATAGGAACACTGCTTCCCTTAGCTACCCTGACACCTAGGTGAGGAAGCCAGACTGTCTCCACTTACCCTACAGGGGTGGTGACATATATATAAACAAGATATTTTAAAACATGAAGACTTTTTTAAAAATCTTAAGCATCAGGATTTAGATAAAAATCTAAATAGATATTTAGATAAATATCTTCAATATTTGCCTACATTTAACCTATAATCGTATGACAAGAAACATGAAAATAAAGTGGCCAATATATACACCTACCAACTGGTCTCCTTAACTATTAATTAGGAAATATTTAGAAGGGGATGCTTTTCTGATTGACTTACCTTTTTCAAAGAGTATATATTTACTTTATGAACAAAGGAAATTCACTGGATGCAATCCTACCTTATTTCATAGTGAGAAAAGTAAGCCCTAGAATATTTATTAAGTGGCTTGCTCAAGATGCCACAACCCAGCAGAGACATTGGAATTAGATTCTCCCTTAATATGTGAGAGCTACAAAAAAAACCTGGTTCTTAGGAGATGCAAGGAGGCAAGAAGACCATCATCTGTGACCTGACTCCTCCTGCCCTTGGTGGTGTTGTTGTCACTAAGTGACCAGGAATGTCATGATGTTTAGATCTTCATACTGAAAGACTTACTGGAAATAAATTATTCAATTAATATGTAGCCAACTGCATTATAAACTTTAATATTCTAATAACTACAAATAGATATATAAAAACTTCTACAAAACACATTGTAAAAAACAGAAAATAAGTAAATATAGAGACTGTGGGGGATTTTAAGATGGTGAAGTAATTGAAAGCTACACTGACCTCCTCCCAGGGCCAAAATGTAATTAAACTAAATTATAGAAAAACCATCCTGAATAACCAACTAAAGACTAGCTGGAGGGAAGCCTTATAACCAAGAACAGAGGAAAGAAACTACTTCACCACAATGAGGTGGTAGGGAGTGCAGAGGAGGCATGAGAGGACTGGCTGGGCTCCTACAGGCAGCAGCTAAAGTGCCAGAGGGATATTTTAGTGGCTGTGGGTAAGGTACCCCTGAGAAGTGTGGGGTCTAAACCCCAAGTTGAGCTCTCCAGCCTACAGCACCAGAAATGGGAAAGGAACACTAATAACATCCAGCTGTGAAAAGAAGAGGGGTTTCTGTCTGCCAGGAAGAAAGAGAGATACCAAGAGCCTCCTAAAGCGCCAATGCACAAAATCTCATTTGCAGCCACTTACCCTGGCCTCCACCAGAAGGAGGGCAGAGTGGACTAGAGATGCATGAGGAAAGTCTGGTTTTGGTGGCTCTGGGGAGAAAACTGAAGAAACAGTCACTGGGATCCCCGTGCTGAGTCATTCCCCATACTGAAGAAGCCATCTTTTTCAGACAGAGAACTCCCTTCTAAGTGGCATCACCCTGAGAGGAAGCAATATCCCTGCCCACAGAAATTCCTCTCATCCCACTTTTGGACACTTCAGCCAAGCTGCTGAGTAGACCTGGAGACTAGATCGATGATTAAGTCTAAGACTAAAGGCGGATCCTTGGGAGCTCTGAGACTTTACCTGACCCTCCCCCAGGCCTGGTGCTGGTAAAAGGTGGTATTGATGCACAGCCTGGTCCTTTCTGCATGCATGCAGCCCCAGCAGGGGGAGCCACAAGCTTTGGTTATGGCTTAACCTCCAAACAGGTTACCCAGGGCCAGTCACAGGCAGCATCTGTCAGAGGACTACAGTGGAGTTTTTGCAGTTATACCTAACACAAAGAAACAAGTACAAAGAAGCAGCCAAAATGGGAAGACAAAGAAACAGCCACAAATGAAAGAATAAGAGACTTCCCCAAAAGAAGAACCAAAAGAAATGGAGGCAAGCAATTCATCAGATATATAGTTGAGTAATGACTATAAGTATACCGAAAAAAGAAAGAAACAATTAAAAAAAATCATAAGTAAAGAATGCAATATCTGAAGCAGAGGATTGTATCAGTGATTTGGAAGAAAAGGTGGGGGAAAAAAACACCCAAGCAGAGCAACAAAAAGAAAACAATTTTAAAAAATGGAGGAAAGCTTAAGAAAGCTCTGGGAGAACATGAAGTGTAACAACATCCGCATCATGGGAATATCAGATGGAGAGGAGAATGAGCAAGGGATCAAAAACCTATCTGAAGAAATAATGACTGAAAACTTCCCTAATCTGGTGAAGGAACAAGACACACAAGTCCAAGAAGCTCAGAGTCCCAGACAAGATAGACCCAAAAAGGCCTACACCAAGACACATCATAAATAAATTGGCAAAGCTTAAAGACAAGGAGAGAATCCTAAAAGCTGAAAGAAAAAACTAGTTAGTTACCTACAAATAAGCTCCAATTAGACCGTCATCTCATTTCTCAACAAAAACATTTCAGGTCACAAGGGATTGGCATGAAATATTCAAGGTGAAAAAAAGCAGGGACCTACAACCAAGGATACTTTACCCAACAAGGCTATCATTTACAACTGAAGGACAAATAGAGCTTCCCAGAAAAGAAAAAGCTAAAGGACTTTGTTAACACCAAATCAGTGCTGCCACAAATGTTAAAAAAGTTACTTTAAGACAGAGGTGTCAAACTTATTTTCACCAGGGGCCACATTAGCCTTGGGGTTGCCTTCAAAGGGCTGAATGTAATTTCAACTGCTTAACAGTTAAGAAGTAGTTACATTTATTCAGCCCTAAAATTATTTTGGCCCTCTGACGGCAACCTCTAAGCTCAAATGGCCCCCTGTGAAAATGAGTTTGACACCCTTGCTTTAAAAAGAGGAAGAAGGAGGAAACCAAGATGGAGGCATAGGTAGACACACTGCGCCTCCTCGCACAACCAAAAGGACAACAACAATTTAAAAACAAAAAACAACCAGAACTGACAGAAAATCGAACCACACGGAAGTCTGAAAACCAAGGAGATAAAGAAGAAACATTCATCCAGACCTGTAGGAGGGCGGAGACGGGCATCCAGGCAGACGGGACTCGCGACCGGACCCAGAGACTGGCGGATTGTGGAGAGAACAGGGCAGGCAGTGAGACCGCTAGCAGCCCCTGCAGCCCCACATTCACTCATGGATAAACCAGGAGGAACGGGCAGGGGAGCAAAGCGGACCATGACACCCAGGGCTCCAGCGCCGGTATATAAAGCCTCAAACCTCTGATTGAAAACACCTGTGGGGGTTGAGGAGGCAGCAGGAGAAACTCCCATACTCACAGGAGAGTTCGTTGGAGAGACCCACAGGGGCCTAGAGCGTGCACAAGCCCACCCACTCGGGAATCAGGACTAGAGGGGCCCAATTTAATTGTGGGTAGCAGAGGGAGTGACTGAAATCCTACAGAGAGCGGAGCAGGCTCCATTGCTCCCTCTCAGCCCCTCCCCCACATACAGAGTCCCAGCACAGCGAACCCCACCGTGGTGAACACCTAAGGCTCTGCCCCCTTGATGTAACAGGCGTGCGGAGACAAAAAAGAGGCCCAAATGAAAGAACAGATCAAAGCCCCAGAAATAATTCAACTAAGCAGCGAACAGATAGCCAACCTATCAGATGCACAGTTCAAAACACTGGTAATTAGGATGCTCACAGAATTGGTTGAATTTGGTCACAAACTAGATGAACAAATGAAGGCTATGCTAAGAGAAACAAAGGAAAATGTACAGGGAACCAATAGTGATGCGAAAGAAACTGGGACTCAGATCAATGGTGTGGACCAGGAGGAAGAAACATCCAACCAGAAAAGAATGAAGAAACAAGAATTCAGAAAAATGAGGAGAGGCTTAGGAACCTCCAGGACATCTTGAAACGTTCCAACATCCGAATTATAGGGGTGCCAGAAGGAGAAGAGGAAGAACAAAAAATTGAAAACTTACTTGAACAAATAATGAAGGAGAACTTCCCTTATCTGGCAAAGGAAATAGACTTCCAGGAAGTCTAGGAAGCTCAGAGAGTCCCAAAGAAGCTGGACCCAAGGAAGAACACACCAAGGCACATCATAATTACATTACCTAAGATGAAACAGAAGGAGAGAATGTTAGAAGCAGCAAGGGATAAGGACACAGTTACCTACAAAGGAGTTCCCATAAGACTGTCAGCTGATTTCTCAAAACAGACCTTAGAGGCAAGAAGGGGCTGGCAAGAAGTATTCCAAGTCATGAAAGGCAAGGGCCTACATCCAAGATTACTGTATCCAGCAAAGCTATCATTTAGAATGGAAGGGTAGATAAAGGGCTTCTCAGATAAGGTCAAGTTAAAGGAGTTCATCATCACCAAGCCATTATTATATGAAATGTTAAAGGGATTTATCTAAGAAAAAGATAAAAAATATGAATAGTAAAAATGACAGCAAACTCACAGTTATTAACAACCACACCTAAAACAAAAACAAAAGCAAACTAAGCCAACAACTAGAACAGGAACAGAACCACAGAAATGGAGATCACATGGAGGGTTATCAACAGGGGATTGGGAGGGGGAGAGAGGGGGTATAGGTACAGAGAATAAGTAGCATAAATGGTAGTTAGAAAATAGACAGGGGGAGGGTAAGAATAGTATAGGAAATGTAGAAGCCAAAGAACTTATATGTATGACCCATGGACATAAACTATAAGGGGGGAATGTGGGAGGGAGGGGGTGGGCAGGATGGAGTGGAGTGAAGGGAGGAAAATGGGACAACTGTAATAGCATAATCAATAAATATATTTAAAAAATAGTAAAAAAATAAAATAAAATACAGTAAAATAATTGTTAAAAATAGAAAAGGAAGAAGAAGGAGAAGGAGAAGAAGAAGGAAACATAGGAAAATAGTTAAAAAATAAAATGGCCATAAATGCATATCTATCAATAATCACCTTAACTGTAAATGGCTTAAATGTTCCTACCAAAAAACATGGGGTAGCTGAATAGATAAGAAAATAAAATCCACAGAGATCCAGATAGATGATATTTCATACAAATGGAAAAAAAACTTGGGTAGCAATACTTCTATTCAACAAAATAGACTTTAAAACCAAGGCTATCACCAAAGATGAACCCTACATAATGATCAAAGGAACAATTCAACATTTGTGCACCCCACATAGGAACACCTAAATATGTGAAGCAAATCTTGATGGACATAAAGGTAGATATCAACAGAAATACAGTGATAGTAAGGAATTTTAAAACCCCAGTGACTTCAATGGACAGATCTTCCAGACAGAAAATCAACAAGGAGATAGTGGCCTAAATTACACAGTAGATCAAATGGATTTAATTGTTATCTTCAGAACATTTCACCCCAAAGTAGCAGAATGTACATAATTTTCAAGTCCACATGGAACATTTTCTAGTATAGACTACATGTTAGGACACAAAACAAGTCTCAATAAATTTAAGAAGATTGAAACCATACCAAGCATCTTCTCTGAACACAATGCTATGAAACTAGAAATGAATCACAAGAACGCTGAAAAATACATGAAGACATAGAAGCTAAATAACATATTATACCATGAATGGGTCAATGCTGAGATCAAGGAAGAAATCAAAAAATACCTGAAACATGAAACAACAACCCAAAACCTGTGGGACACAGGGAAAGCAATGTTAAGAGGGAAATTCAAAGCATTACAGACCTGTAAAAAAATAAAACAAGAGAAAGCTCAAATAAACAATCAAACTTCACACTTAAAGAGACTTGAAAAAGAACAACAAACAAATCCCAAAGTGAGTAGGAGAAAGAAAATAATGAAGATCAGAACAGAAATAAAGGAAGTAGAGATTTTAAAAATTATACAAAAGATCAATGAATCCAAGAGCTGCTTCTTTGAAAGTGCAAATCAGAATTAGACTAATATTATCCTAATGCAGCCTTCAAATGCTACATCCCATACCAAGTTTCTCTCATTCTTTTTAGCCTCTCTATTAACCCAGCTAGAATTTGAATTAGTCTAGATTAGGTCTTAATATATTATTGATAGCTTTTTACTGGTGCTAAATTGTGTATTTTTATACCAACAAGTATAATAATTCTGTCAGATTTATGCAAAAGCAATTTTTAAGTGCATAGTATATTGTTATATTACAATATTTTTAAAATATTTTTTCACAGACTTGAGTCAAAGGAGCCTTTCCTATCTGTTGGGTGAGTATATGTCTAAATATTTTAAATCTCAGTTCTTTAATCAATTTTTAATTCAAATTAACAAGGTTTACTGAGATGGTATTTCAATCATTTAATTCCATATTCAGATTCATAACATATCATTGAATGCATCATTTTTCCAGCAACATTGTAATCTGCAGTTTATAAAGACTTAAGTTACATGTACCCTGACCTGTTTTGTGACCTCAGAAATTCAGCTAATGAATGTATGGAAATTGTGTATCTTCAGTAAACAACAAACAGGGTTGACAGTAATTATCTATATTATCATATAAACATATGCTCAGGTTGGTTCTAAAAATTCCTCTGAACTACACCTTCACTGTTTCCTAATCCGTCTACTTAACTTTGCAGTTTTCTTTCAGTGTTCTCTATTTAGTGTTTCCCTATTTTCTCTAAATCTACCTCCAAAATCTCTATCTGTTCTCTCTTTTCTCATTTCACTTTTATTTCTCCACTCCACTCACAATGACAGCCTGTCTGAACACAGAGCTGATGGTATCATCCCGAGTCACAATACATGATCTAATAATAACATATTGTTGAGAAAAACACATGTACAATTTTCAGACATTTAGAACTAATTAAGAATGAGCAAAGTTGTTTTTAACAGCTCTATCCAATAATCCTTTGACTATATTAAAATGACCAGTTAAAGGACTTGTGCATGCTCAGCATTATGGTCGATGTTGTAAAGTTTCAGAAAGTGTTGGGCGATGTGATGTCTGACTTTGAGGAAGTCATGTGGTATTTTATTTTATATATATTTATTTATTTATTTATTTATTTATTTTTCAAATGACATCTAGGCAGTCATTGTACTCATGCTCAATAACCAAAAACATGGACGGGGTTAGATTTTTGAACAATCACATTAATTTTCTTTTATGACTTTGTTTGTGGCCTTTGAATATTTCTGTCACTCATTGAGCACATGGTACCCTACCCCCTTCTACTCCTCACAAAAGCATCTTAGAAAGCCATTTGAATCACAGGAATCAAAATAATTGTTTGGGATACTGGGGGGAAAATGGAGCAAGTGATTTATTGGAGTTCATGAAAAATGGAAGGTCAAGTTGATCTGGTCCAAAGAAATCATTACAGCATGCTTCTTTCTTTTGTTGGTCATCCAATGCTATTGTTAAAAATCTTTAAGCCTGAAGAAATACTTTTTTTATTGCTGTTCAAGTACAGTTGTGTGCATCCCTGCCCCACCACTCTCACCCCACCCCAGCCATCGCCACCTTCCTCCCCTGATTCCACCCTGCCTTGGTTTTGTCCATGTGTCCTTTACAGTTGTTCCCGAAAACCCTTTCCCCCTTCCTCCCATTTTACCCTCCTACCTCCTTTCTGGTTACTGTCAGATTGTTCTTTAATTCAATGTCTCTGGTTATATTTTGCTTGCTTGTTTGTTTTGTTGATTAGTTTCCACTTATAGGTGAGATCATATGGTATTTCTCTTTCATTGCCTTGCTTATTTCACTTAGCATAATGCTCTCCAGTTCCATCCATGGAAGAAGTCTTTTATTTGGAATGCATGCATGTCCTGCCCTCCAGTCAAGGGGGCTGAAATAGTTTATCTTCATGCCTCACATAGTATGGTTTTTCAGAGGCATTCCCTGTCCTCCAACTACTCTGAACACATTTTTTATTTCACACCCTCAATAATCTTTGTTTTAAACTTATCAGGAGTTTAGAACTCAGTAGTAGAGCCCTGAAAAAAGCCCCCAAAGAAGAATGATTTATAACTCAGCAAATACTCAAAATGGGAAAACTGACTTGGCAGATGATGATAAGACTTACATATGACCTAGTATGACTTAGGTATGCGGGGTGGGGGGGCTCCACCCACAGGGCCCCCCTCCCACCCCGCCACCACGGATGAGAATAAGTCTACCAAGACATGATCTGCTTGGGGAGGAAAGGTGGCTAATCTCTCAAAGGAGAAGGGCCAAGAACCTTTTCCTCAATGGGATTTTATTGGGTTCAATTTGCACAGGAATATAGGTAAAGCTCATCAGTCATTGTCAGACAGTAAGGATCAAACAATAGATAACAGAAAAAGAACCCTGAGGCCCTATTCTGAGTCAGGGTCAGTTAGCTAAAAGGCTTTAAAACTTTGGGAAACAAAACTCATTTCAGGCTTGGACCCTTATCATTTAAATTGAGGATATTAGCAAAGCAGGTTTCACAGGATTTTATGCATTCTTTCTTAGGCCTGATCACCCTGGGGATTCTGCCCTTTCCAGCACAGGACTGCACAACCCTCTGTCATTGTTTCAGGCTTAAGTCAGGAAGGGCAAGTAAGGCAGCCAAGAGATTAGGAGACTTCTTGCAGACAGAATGAGGACTCAGGCTATGTCAACGCTGAGGGGTGAAGGTCCATCACCCTCTTTTTCCAAAGCCCCCCAAGTCCTTCCCTGGGGGCCTCTTTGTGACCATGCCTGTCTTAGGTCATCCCTCCCTTAAGGAATCTTACCTGTCATTAGCTAACTGGTCAGGCTCAGGGCCAAGCAGGGTAAAGTAAAGTGGACAGGGGTGAATTTTTGCATGAGTGGCTTTATTATGTGAATGATTATTTATTGTGTGGGTAAAAATCTTTTTGGGATTTTTTAACTGTATTAGAATAATTTAACTCAGACTAATTTAAAAATTCTATTGATATAGCTCAGAATATGTTCTTTTTCAAGCTTGGCCGACAGGCATTCAAAAACACACTCGGAATGCAAATACCAATAATTATATTGATCTCTCTTGAGGCACTGGCTCCTGGACCAGCAAAGCCTGATCTCCTGATCTCTGAGACCTATTCTACTCAGTCCAAACCAGAGGGCATGATTGCTATTTTTATATAATGGAATATTATTCAGCCTTTAAAAAGAAAGAAATCCTACCATTTGTCATGACATGGGTGAACCTGGAGGACATTATAGTAAATGAAATAAGTCAGATGCCAGACACAGAAAGACAAATACTGCATGATCTCACTCACATGTGGGATCTAAGATAGCTGAACTCAGAACCAGAGAGTAAAACAGTGGTTGTCAGGGAGGTGGGGGAATTGGGAAGACAAAGTTTAGTTACACAATGAAACTTTGAGTTCTGGGAACTACCATACTGCAAGGTGACTATCATTAATAGCGATGCATTTTATACTTGAAATTTGCTCTTTTAAAAAAGTAGATCTTAAGTGTTCTCACCCTCCAAAAAAGAACTATGTGAGGTGATGGATAGGTTAATTAGCTTGATTGTGGAAATAATTTCACAATATGTATGTGTAGAAAAGCATCACATTGTATATCTTAAATATATACAGTTTTCATTTGTCAAAAAATAAAATCTGTAAAAAAACAAAGAAAATACCTGACAAAATATTTTCTTTAAAAATATCAGAATCAGTGAGTGATGGGGTGATGTCTTAGAGGTTTTTCAGTTGAACTTTGTAAGATCATGGTGACCATAGGACGTGCTGAAATCCAGATGTAGTGTCAAAACTAAGCGAAGGGTAACAAGAAACTGTACCTAAGCTTTAAACACACCTATCTGCCATTATGGAGTCACCAGTGGCCAATTCAATGCCTATTTTTGATGGTGTGGTTTTAATTTCCTCCAGGTCTCCAGGGAAACAGACGTAAGAGGATAAAGCCATTTTCCCCTTCTGAAAACCCATTTTCTTACTTTTTAGACTCAGACAGTGCCACCACAAAATTAATGATTCCTTCAGCAACAGTGCTTGTGTTATTTTTCCAAGGTCCTGAAGGCTGCTTCTCTGGCCAGTGCACAGATTTTCTGTGATCAAAAGTGGTTAAGCTTTCAAACCTGATGCTACAATTGTCATTTTAATTTATCAACCTGCCACTCCATCAAACGCTATAAAAACATGTGAAATCTTGAACCAGACATGTAATCCTGCACCTGTCAGTGGTAGTCTTTTGTACCTGTCAAGATCATTTAAACTACATTTGATGGAATATACAATATCACCAATTAATTGGGTAATCAATCATGTATGTGTATACTTCAGCAGCAGAGTCTTGAATGTGTGGGTGCCAGAACACATTTCTCAGATGCAAGAAATCATTGGCTCCTCAATAATAAAATACAGTAGAGCCATCAAACACAACCTTCCGCAGTCCTTCCAATTTAAAAATGTCTTAGGAAGCAGTGGAGCTGATTGTGATGGAAACAACTTTTAGTTCTCCTGTGAAATGTTCTCCTCAAGGAAAGGAAGTAATTGCCTATTACATCAGGCAGGAAGAATCTTACTCAGAGGGAAGAAAATACATAGCATTGTTAAATAGATTTATTTAAGTTCCCCATATAAAGAAAGCAGTAGTGCAAGACTTTATAGCTAATTATATTTTAAAATAGTGTCATCAGCACTTCCACTACTACTTCATTTGTTCATACAATAAAGTGTCACATTAAGCCAAATGTCACAGTCCATTTCAAAGCAACCTCCCCCACCAAATTTGGATGGCATCTCTGATCATCAAAAATTAAGGTATCTAAAAAGCAATTTATCATTTGATGTGAGTATGTACACACACACACACACACACATATGGAGAGAGAGAGAGAGAGGAAACACTACTTAGTCATTAAATTAATTCAACCCAGTCATGAATCTGATGTCATGCAGGCTCCATGTGTATTTAAGATAAAATGGTGTCAAAATTGTAACTTAAATAATATTGGTTAAATAACCTAGCTGCACCCCTAAACTTTTAGCCATAACAATCTTCACTACTTAATTATTTTTAAAATAAAAGTTTCATGAGAAGTCCTTTAGAAACTCTGGGGGATTTATGATCCCTGTATATCACATGATTGTAAATTAGCCAAACTAATTTATAGATTTCATTTTTAAAAATAACTGCCAATTTATTTTTATTTTTTAATGTATTTTATTGATTATGCTATTATAGTTGTCCCCTTTCCCCCCCTTTATTCCCCTTTGCACTGCACACCGCCTCCCACCCACATCCCCCCACTTAGTTCATGTCCATGGGTGTCATACGTATAGGTTCTTCAGCTTCTACATTTCCTATACTATTCTTAAGCACCCCGTTTATATTTTCTACCTACCCTTAATGCTACTTATTCCATGTACCTTTCCTCGAATTCCTCCCCTCCCCTTACCCACTACTAACCCTCCATGTGATCTTCATTTCTGTGCTTCTGTTCTTGTTCTAGTTGTTTGCTTAGTTTGTTTTTGTTTGGGGTTTTGTTTGGGTTTTTTTGGGGGGGTTTGGTTGTTGATAGTTGTGAATTTGTTGTCATTTTACTGTTCATATTTTTGATCACCTTCCTTTTCTTAGTTAAGTCCCTTTAACATTTCCTATAATAAGGGCTTGGTGATGAATTCCTTTAACTTGACCTTATTTGGGAAGCATTTCTTCTGCCCTTCCATTCTAAATGATAGCTTTGCTGGATAGAGTCATCTTGGATGTAAGTCCTTGCCTTTCATAACTTGGAATACTCTTTCGAGCCCCTTCTTACCTCTAAGGTTTCCTTTGAGAAATCAGCTGATAGTCTCATGGGAACTCCTTTTCAGGTAACTGTCTCCTTTTCTCTTACTGCTTTTAAGATTCTCTCCTTATCTTTACTCTTAAGTAATGTAATTATGATATGCCTTGGTGTGTGCTTCCTTGGGTGTAACTTCTTTGGGACTCTCTGAGCTTCTTGGACTTCCTAGAAGTCTATTTCCTTTGACAGATTAGGGAAGTTCTCCTCCATTAAGTTTTCCAATAAGTTTTCAATTTCTTGGTCTTCCTCTTCTCCTTCTGGCACCCCTATAATTCAGATGTTGGAATGTTTAAAGATGTCCTGGAGGTTCCTAAGCCTCTCCTCATTTTTTGAATTCTTGTTTCTTCATTCTGTTCTAGTTGAATGTTTATTTTTTCCTTCTGGCCCAAACTGTTGATTTGTGTCCTGGTTTCCTTCCCATCATTGTTGGTTCCCTGTACATTTTCCTTTATTTCACTTTTCAGAGCCTTCACTTTATCCTCTGTTTTGCGACCATACTCAACCAATTCTGTGGGCTTCCTGATTACCAGTGTTTTGAACTCTGCATCTGAGAGGTTGGCTATCTCTTTGTTGCTTAACTGGACTTTTTCTGGAGATTTAATCTGTTCTTTCATTTAGGCCTTTTTTTTTTTTTTTTGTCTCAGCATGCCTGTTATTAGTAAGGGGCAGAGCCTTAGGTATTCTCCTGGTCTAGGTAACACACACCACTGTTTATGTGGGGGAGGGGTCAGAGAGGGAATAATGCTACTTGTTCAGCTCTCTGCTGGTTTTCAGTTGCTTTCCCCACTACCCAGAAACAAAGTGGGTCCTTCTGGTGCTGATTCCCAGGTGGGTGGTTTTGTGTACATTCTAGAACCATGTGGGTCTCTCCAACGAACTCTCCTGTGAGGCTGGGAGTTTCTCCCACCTCCTCAACTCCTACATGTTTTTTCAGTCAGAGGTCTTGAGGCTTTATTTCCCTACACTGGAGCCCTGGATTGTGTGGTCTGTCTCACTCTCCAGTTGTTCCTCCCCACTTATCTGCACACAAATGTGAGACCTCCTTCTCCTTCAGCCACCACCTTGCCACAAGTCCTCTCCACCTGGCTGCCCATTTCCACACCTCCTACAGGTCTGGATGAATGTTTCTTCTTTAACTCCTTGGTTGTCGTAGTTCTATACACTTTGATTTTCTGTCAGTTCTGGTTGTTTTTTGTTTTTAAATTTGTTGTTGTCCTTCTTTTGGTTGTGTGAGGAGGCACAGTGTATCTATGTACACCTCCATCTTTGCTGGAAGTCTTAATTTATAGATATATTCATGTATGAAAATAGATAACTAAACTTGACATAAGTAGAGTCTCACTCATAGGAACTACTCTGACGTGATGTGTTATGGAATCATATCTAAAACAATGGAAGCTTTGATGGGTGTATTAACTTATACTAGGACCACTGTTTCCTTTATGCCACCAGTGCTGCTTTCAAGAAACACAAGTCTCTTCAAGTGACTTGACACCTGAAGTCTGACTGATAAATGGTATATTTACTGAATGATATAGATAGAAATGATGGCTTAGATTATTTATATGTTATATGTAGAAATACTGCATGAAGAGAATGTTGTTGATGCAATTTCAACTAAGATCTTGGTCTCATATACTTTTAAAAGCTGTCCTAAAAACAATCCCTCACTGGAAATTAGTCTGCAAAATAAAGTGTTTTGATTTCTTTATTTGAAATCAATTCACCTCAAAGGAAAGAAAATTGAGCTTACTTGGAGAGAATAAATTCACCTTATTTTAACTTCACAAAATGTACCTAATGCTGACTTTCCAATTGAGTCATATTTGATTATCTAAATATTTTCCTGGCAATAAAAACAGCACTCTTCTTAGAGGGTTCAAAGTATTGATTAGCCTTTATTTTCTTTTGTTTGATGACTCTTTACTGGTTTTCATATAGAGAAAATAGATATTATATATCTTATAACTCTTTTAATACTGGAAAATTGAGGCACAGAGATATGGGGAAACCTCCTTAATAACACGCAGCATGTTGGTAGCCATTCTGGAATGGAGTCAAGCCTGAAGTTTTTGCTGAAAAGCTTCAATTTTCCTACAGCCATACCACCCTGAATGTGCCCAATCTCATCTAAAAAGCTGCAAGTTCATGCATACTGACAATTTATGCTGTTTTTATTTATTTTTTTAGTATATAGAAAGTAATCTTTATGGTTTAAAGTCTCCATGTCAAACTTAAATGATGGTTTTGATAAAAGTAAACATTTTACTGAAATCAAAATATAATTCTTATACTATTCAATGTTAGACAGTCCAATAACATGAAAATAATGTAATCTAAAAATTATATCACATAAATCTATATTTGAAAACCTACTACCTAAGCATTATGATCTTATTCAACTTAAATTTGAGCCCTGGTACCATCAATTAAATAACAGAAGTAAGATTTGGGAGAGAATAAAATCAATATTACTTTTATAGAGAGAAGATGCAGGCCTCTGCCTTGCCATGGTGGTGGCTATTCAGGTCCAGAGGTTCTGAAGGATGCATTAAACCTTCATGGGAACCCTGATTCTTCAGCCCTCCCAACATGATCTTCCTCCTTCCTGGGGCATCTGGTAACTCAGGGGATCATCTGGTACTTTTGGACCTCTGTGGACTGTGTGGGGAACATCAGGTGCAAAATGTCCATTTGGGAAAGGCTTGGACTTGAACAGGAGATTAACCAGTATTTGTCTGATGTGATCATTTTCTTAGCTTGTTGAGCTGTCTCTAGGCTGACAGTTGCCATCCACTTTTCTCTATCTTTTTTTTTAAAGATTTTATTTATTTATTTTTAGAGAGAGGGGAAGGGAGAATGAAAGAGAAAGAGAGAAACATGTGTGGTCTTACATGCCTCCCACTGGGAGCCTGGCCTGCAACCTAGGCATGTGCCTTGATTGGGAATCGAACCAGCAATCTTTTGGATCGCAGGCCAATGCTCAGTCCTCTGAGCCACACCAACCAAGGTGCCATCCACTTTTCTTGAGTTCTTTCCTCATAGAAGAGAATCTTGTTTTGACAGAAGATGGTTCTCTCCAATCCCTTTGCCATGACTTCCTCCATCTTCCAGAAGAAGCTGAGCTTCTTCTGATGGGAATAATTCAAGTATCTGTACAGCTGGTGACACCTCTTCTCAATTTCCAGGCAGTGCCTTTGCCCTTTGACTGATTGTCTCAGAAGCTGCTACATGTACTTTTGGTGTAATTCTGGCAGCATCTGAAGTTGCAGTCGGAGCTTCTGAGTCTCTGTTAAACTGCAAAATTTCAGACTCTACAGATGCTTATTCTGTTTGAAGATGGTCCCTTTGTCCCACTACCATGTCGTTCATTTTATTTTTATCACACAGTTTTCTGGATATATTTTCTGTTTTCTACACTTTCATTTATTTTTTTCACACACACTTTTTATTAAGTAGAATACACACACAGAAGAGTGAATATAAGTGTGTGAAGAATTTATAGACAGCATCTGATGGTGCAAAACTCTATAAATATTTATTTACAATTTAAAAAAATTACTGTATGGTTTTTCAATTACAATTGTCTGTATTTAACCACCCCCTCACTACTCCTACCACCCCAACCATCCCCACTTCCCTCCCTTGCTTGAACCCCCCTTGGTTTTGTCCATAAGTCCTTTATAGTTGTTCCTAAAAACACTTCCCCACTTCCCCCCATTCCCCCCTCCCACTTTCCCTCTGGTTACTGTCAGATTGTTCTTAATTTCAATGTCTCTGATTATATTTTGCTTGCTTGTTTGTTTTGTTGATTAGGTTCCACTTAATGGTGAGATCATATGGTATATGTACCTCAAAGTCTGGCTTATTTCACTTAGCATAATAATGCTCTCAATTTCCAACCATGCTGTTGCAAAGGATACAAGTGTCTTCTTTCCTTCTGCTGTGTAGTATTCCATTGTGTAAAGTAGCATAGTTTTTTGATCCATTCATTTACTGATGGGAACTTAGGTTGCTTCCAGCAGTTCATTAGTGTAAATTGTGCTGCTATAAACATTGGGGTGCATATGTTCCTTTGGACTGGCATTTCAGGATTCTAAGGATATAATCCCAGCAGTGGAATTTCCAGGTCAAAAGGCAGTTCCATTTTTATTTTTCTGAGGAAATTCCATACTGTTTTCCACAGTGGCTGCACCAGTCTGCATTCCCACCAACAGTGCGCTAGGGTTCCCTTTTCTCCACATCCTCTCCAACACTTGTTTGTTGCTTTGTTTATGATGCCAATTCTGACCAGTGTGAAGTGGTATCTGATTGTGGTTTTAATTTGCATCTCTCATAGCTAGCAGTACTGAAAATCTTTTCATATGTCTCTGGGACTTCTGTATGTCCTCCTTGGAGAAATGTCTGTTCATGTCTTTTGCCCATTTTTTAATTTGGTTGTTTGTCTTCCTGGAGTGCAGTCATATGGGTTCTTTGTATATTTTGGAGATCAAACCCTTGTCTGAAGGTATCATTGGCAAATATGTTTTCCCATACAGTTGGTTCTTTATTCATTTTAATGTTGTTTTCTTTGGCCATGCAAAAGCTTTTTAATTTGATGAGTTCCCATTTGTTTATTCTTTCCTTTATGTCCCTTGGTCTATGGGACATATCGGTGAAAATATTGCTGCATGGGATGTCTGATATTTTCATGCCTATGTTTTTCTCTAAGACTTTTATGATGTCACAACTTATATTTAAGTCTTTTATCCACCTTGAATTTATTTTTTTGTATGGCATAAATTGGTGATGGAGTTGCATTTTTTTGCATATAGCTGTCCAGATCTCCCAACATCATTTGTTGAAGAGGCTATTTTTACTCCATTTTATGCTTCTGCCCCCTTTTTCAAATATTAATTGACCATAGAGACTTGGGTTTATTTCCGGGTTCTCTACTGTGTTCCATTGCTCTATGTGTCTGTTCTTATGCCAGTACAAGGCTGTTTTGATTACTGTGGCTATGCAACACAATTTGATATCAGGTATTGTGATCCCTCCTACTTTGTTCTTCTTTCTCAAAAATTGTTGCAGCTATTCAGGGTCATTTATGGTTCCATATAAATTTTTGAAGTGTTTGTTCTATATCTGCAAAATATGCCATTGGTTCTTTAATAGGTATTGTGTTGAATGTGTAAATTGCTTTGATGGTATGGACATTTTGATAATGTTGATTCTTCCAATCCATGAGCATGGTATATGCTTCCATTTGTTTATGTCTTCCTTAATTTCTTTCTTCAGTGTTATGTAGTTTTCTGAGTACAGGTCTTTTACATCCTTGGTTAGGTTTATTCCTATGTACTTTATTTTTCTTGT
This sequence comes from Desmodus rotundus, assembly GCF_022682495.2. NCBI lineage: Eukaryota > Metazoa > Chordata > Mammalia > Chiroptera > Phyllostomidae > Desmodus > Desmodus rotundus. Next base: position 64,178,982 of record NC_071394.1, read on the forward strand.
TGCTATAGCAAATGGGATTTCCTTTCCTGATATGTTTCTAATATTACATTTTTGGTGTATAAAAATGCTTTTGATTTCTGAGTATTGACTTTGTATCTTGCTGTTTTGCCAAATTCACCTGTTAGGTTGGGCAGTTCTTTGGTGGAGTCTATAGGATTTTCTATGTACACTATCATCTGCAAACAGTGACAGTTTTCCTCCCTGCTTTCCAATTTGGATGCCTTTTATTGCTTTTTCTTGTCTGATTGCTGTGGCTAGGACTTCCAATACTACATTGAATTAGAGTGGTGAGAGTTGACAGCCTTGTCTTGTTACTGATCTTAGTGGGAAAGTTTTAAGTGTTTGCCCATTGAGTATGAAGTTGGCTGTACATCTATCACATGTGACCTTTATTATGTTGAGGAATGCTCCCTCTATTCCCACTTTGCTTAGTGTTTTTATCATAAATGGATGCTGTGCCAGATCTATTGGTATGATCATGTGATTTTTGTCTTTCTGTTGTTTATGTGATGTATTACATTTATTGATTTGAGAATAAGGTACCATCCTTGCATCTCTGGATGGAATCCCACTTGACCATGGTGTATGATCTTTTTAACTATTGCTGGACACACTTTGCCAATATTTCGTTGAGGATTTTAGCATATATGTTCTTCAGCGATATCGGCCTGAAGTTTTCTTTCTTTCTTGTGTCTTTATCTGGTTTTGGAATTAGGATGATGTTGGCTTCATAAAAAGAGCTTGGTAGTCTTCCATCATTTTGGATATTTTGGAATAGTCTGTGAAGGATAGGGGTTAGGTCTTCCTTAAATACTTTCTAGAATTCTCCTGTGAAACCATCTGGTCCAGGGCTTTTGTGGGTTGGAGTTTCTTGATTACTGCTTCAATTTCCTCAGCTGTTATTGGTCTGCTCAGGCATTCTGCTTTTTCACTCAGTTTTGGAAGATTATATTTTTCTAGAAATTTGTCCATTTCAGTTAGGTTTTTAAATTTCTTAGTATATAGTTCTTCGTAGTAATTTCTTACAATGTTTTGTCTTTCTGTGATATCAGTTGTAATCTCTCCTCTTTCATTTTTGATTGTGTTTATTTGGTTCCTCTCTCTTTTTTTCTTGGTGAGCCTGCTTAAAGGCTTGTCAATTTTGTTTATCTTTTCAAAGAACCGGCTTCTGGATTTATTGATCCTTAGAATTGTGTTTTTAGCCTCTATGCCATTTAATTCTGCTCTGATCTTGGTTATGTCCTTCCTCCTTCTTGCTCTGGGCTGTCTTTGTTGTTGTTACTCCACTTCTTGTAGCTATAGGGTTAGGTTGTTTATTTGAAATGTTTCTATCTTTTTTAGGTAGGCCTGTATTGCTATGAACTTCCCTCTCAGGACTGCCTTTGCTGTGTCCCATAGGTTTTGGGTTGCTGTGAGTTCATTTTCATTTGTTTCCAGAAACTTTTTTATTTCTTCCTTAATCTCATTCTTAACCCATTCATTGTTTAGTAGCATGCTAGCTATTCAATATCCATGAGTTTGAGTGTTTTTGAGTTTTTCCTTGAGGTTTGTTTCCAGTTTCAGTCCCTTGTAGTCAGAAAAAAAGCTTGATATGATTTCAACATTCTTGAATTTGTTGAAGCTTGTTTTGTGTCGTATTATATGGTCTATCTTTGAAATTGTTCCATATCCATTTGAAAAAAATGTGCATTTTGCTTCTTTACGATTAAAGGCTCTATATATTCAGTTAAGTCCATTTAATCTAGTACATTGTTCAATGCCTCAATATCTTTGGTGATATTTTGTTTGGAAGTTCTATCCATTTTTGACAGTGGCATGTTAAGACCCCTTACAATAATTGTGTTGCTCTCAATATCTTTCTTGAAGTCCTCCAAGATTTTTTTTTATGTGTTTGGGTGCTTCTTTGTTGGGTGCATATATATTTATAATGTTTATGTCTTCTTGATGGATTCTTCCCTTGAATATAATGAAATAAAGGCTTGGTTTCTTCTTATGGCCTTTGTTTTGAAGTCTATTTTGTCTGATATGAGTATTGCTACCCCAGCCTTTTTTCCTGTCCATTTACTTGGAATATTTTTTTCAGCCCTTCACTTTCAGTCTGTGTAGGTCTTTTGTTCTGAGGTGTGTCTCTTGTAGGCAGCATATGTGTGGTTCATGATTTCTTATCCATTCAGCTACTCTATGTTTTTTGATTAGAGCATTCAATCCATTTATATTTAAGGTCATTGTTGATAGGTACTTATTCATTGCCATTTTTTTATACCTGTTTTGCTCTCTCTCTCACTCTTTTTTTTTCCTTTTCTTAAAGCAAACCCTTTAGCATCTCTTGCATAGCTGGTTTGGAGGAGATGTATTCTTTGAGGCTTCTTTTGTCTGGGAAACTCCTTATTTCACCTTCCATTTTAATTGAGAGCATTGTTGGATAGAGTAGTCTTGGTTGCACGCCATTTTTTTTTCATTACTTGGAATATTTCTTGCCATTCCCTTCTGGCTTAGAGCATTTCCATTGAGAAGTCAGCTGCTAGTCTTATCGGGACTCTCTTGTATGTAACTTCCTCTTCCTCCCTTGCTGCCTTTAAGATTCTCTCTTTGTCTTTGCATTTTGCCATTTGAATTATGATATGTCTGAAGTGGGCCTCTTTGGGTTCTCTTGGTTGGGACTCTGTGTTTCCTGGATTTGTGTGACTTTTTGTTTCATCAAATTAGGGAAGTTTTCCATCATTATTTTAAAAACAGGTTTTTTGTCCCTTGCTCTTCTTCTCCTTCTGGTGTCCCTATTATATGGATATTATTATGTTGTTTCATGTTGTCTTGCATTTCCCTTAACACCTCCTCTTTCTTTTGAGTCTTTTTTTTCTTTTTGTTCTTTCTGGGTGTTGTTTCTACCTTGTCCTCCAGCTCACTGATTGAATCCTCTGCTTCATCCAGCCTGCTTTTGATTCCTTCTACTGTGTTCTTCAGTTCAGAAATTGTATTCTTCATTTCCTCTTGGCCCTTGTTGATAGTTTCTATGTCCTTTTTCATGTTGATATATTGTGCAGTGAGTTTATCTTAGTTTCCCTGTAGTTTCTGTTAATTCTCTGTGAGCTCATTGAGCTTCCTTATAGCCATTGCTTTGAACTCAATATCTGATAGTTGAGTTACCTCTCTTTCATTGAGCATTCTTTCTGAGGCTTCCTCCTTTCCTTTAATTTGGGGTTTGTTTCTTTGCCTTCCCATTGTTTATGAGACTCTTCTTATTAGCCTCTGCTTCTTAAATTGATCTGTTTTGACTCCCTGGGTTTACACTGTGAAATTCTATGGTAGGAGACCTGTGAGATTCAGTAGTGTAGTCTCCTTGATCTCCTGAACTTGCTGCTCTTGGGCTGTCATTTATGTTGGCTCTTTGGATGTGTTTGTGTTTTGGTTGTTGTTGGGTCATTCTTTGGTGGGCCCTTCCCTCCAGCTGGTTAACTGAGAGTCACTCCATCCACCATGTCTTGTATTCTATTGTGCAGGTGCAGACTGGTTGTGTTGAAGCTGTTTCTTCTGTCCAAGGTTTTGAGGCTTCTTTCTCACTATTGTTCAGTTGATTTTTTCAGGGTAATTTCTTCACCTTTTAGTTGTGATTCCAGATTGGTCCTGGGCAGATGTTAATGTGGCTTCCACTCCCTCCTTCACCTTCCTCCATTATTATCTGTTGGTGCATTCTTTATTGGTGTGTTCTCTCTTCTGGCAAGTATACTGGTGTTCACAGGTCCCACCTACTTTTTTATGTGATCAGTTGGAGGGGGAAGGCAAAATAGATTAAGACAGTGAGAGTGTATTCTATGGGACTTAAAGTAGCAACGCATAGAGAAGAGAGAGGAGATCCTTTGGATAAGTATAATGTTAACCGTGATATTTCACCAAACTACTCACTTTTTTGACAGGGTGGAAAAAACATAAGACTCTTGTTGGGGCGGGAAGGATTGTGAGTTGGATCCAGAAAACAGTGAGTTTCGGGGAGGTCAGATTATGAGATATAGTGGGAGTAAGGGATAGAAAATAGGTATAGTGAGGTGGAAAACTTGGAAAGAAAAGAGCAGTGGTCCCTTCCACCGAGAACGTGCTTTTTTCCGAGGCGCCGCAGTTGTGTGGATGCAGGTAGACTTTTTACATGGGGACAAGTTCTTCCAGCATTTTTAACTGCACCTTCTGAGACAGTCAGGTGCATCAGTCCTTTCAGCAGAGCCTGCCTTAGGCACTTAACCTTTCATGGCTCAGGCACCCCAAGACAAAAAAAAATGACCCAAATGAAAGAACAGCTCAAAGCTCCAGAAAAAATACAACTAAGCGATGAAGAGATAGCCAACCTATCAGATGCACAGTTCAAAACACTGGTAATCAGGATGCTCACAGAATTGGTTGAATTTGATCGCAAATTAGATGAAAAAATGAAGGCTATGCTGAGTGAAATGAAGCAAAATGTACAGGGAACCAACAGTGACGGGAAGGAAACTGGGACTCAAATCAACGGTGTGGACCAGAAGGAAGAAAGAAACATTCAACCAGAAAAGAATGAATAAACAAGAATTCAAAAAATTGAGAAGAAGCTTAGGAACCTCCAGGACATCTTTAAACATTCCAACATCCTCATCATAGGGGTACCAGAAGGAGAAGAGGAAGAGCAACAAATTAAAAACTTATTTGAACAAATAATGAAGGAGAACTTTCCCAATCTGGCAAAGGAAATAGACTTCCAGGAAGTCCAGGAAGCTCAGAGAGTCCCAAAGAAGCTGGACCCAAGGAGGAACACACCAAGGCACATCATAATTACATTAGCCAAGATTAAAGATAAGGAGAGAATCTTAAAAGCCACAAGAGACAAGGGGACAGTTACCTACAAAGGAGTTCCCATAGGACTGTCAGCTGCTTTCTTAAAAGAAACTTTGCAGGCAAGAAGTATTCCAAGTCATGAAAGGCAAGGACCTACATCCAAGATTGCTCTATCCAGCAAAGCTTTCATTTAGAATGAAAGGGCAGATAAAGTGCTTCCCAGATGAGGTCAAGTTCAAGGAGTTCATCATCACCAAGCCCTTATTATATGAAATGTTGAAGGGATTTATCTAAGAAAAAGAAGATAAAAAATATGAACAGTAAAAATGACAGCAAACTCACAGTTATTAACAACCACACCTAAAACAAAAACAAAAGCAAACTAAGCAAACAACTAGAACAGGAAAGAATCACAGAAATGGAGATCACATGGAGAGTTATCAGCAGGGGATGGGAGGGGGAGAGAGGGGGGAAAGGTACAGAGAATAAGTAGCATAAATGGTAGTTAGAAAATAGACAGGGGGAGGTTAAAAATAGTATAGGAAATGTAGAAGCCAAAGAACTTATCTGTATGACCCATGGACATGAACTCTATGGGGGGAATGTGGGAGGGAGGGTGTGTGCAGGGTGGAGGGGAATAGAGGGGGGAAAATGGGACAACTAATAGCATAATCAATAAAATATATTATTAAAACAAGAAAATAGATATAGTGTACAAGAGAATAGAGTTAACCACAACAGTAATAAAGTTGCAAAAGACAGTGAAATGAGCTAAGATCCAGGAGTGGTGCTGCATAGTATTTACAATTGTATGGAACAATGATTATTTATAATAGTAATGGAGCAACAATCATATGAGAGAATCTATGTGATCTGAATAACAAGAATAGGAAGTACACAACCTAGAGTAGTGTGCTATTAAAACACAAGTGAAATGAAAAAAGGAAAATGAAAATTGCACTATGAAAGAAAGAAGGAAAACCAGTCAAACAATGCAGTTAAACAACAAAAAAAAAATGTAGAAAACTAAAGAGAAATGAATAAATACTAATAAAATAAAAGAAGTAAAAATAATGAAAAAATGATGATAATGCAAATAAACAATAGTTGCAAGTGCTCTGGAGTAGCAAAGTGAAATTTGTCTGTTTCTCAGTTGTTGGGATGTCCCCTCTTTGGGTTTGACTCTGGTCCTTTCACAGCTCCAGGTTTTTTTGCCTCACTTGTCGGGGGGGGGGGGGGGAGAGAGAGAAATAAAAGACAGAAAGAGAAAAGCAAGTTCCACTGATCGTCCTGGCTACAGTAGGCTGAGAGGGGTTGGGTTTTGCTTTTCTCCCTTCCTGTGGTTTTACACTGACCTGGGCCAGGTCTGATCCACACTCTTCACAGTTGCCCAGCCTCCAGCCCAGTTTATCAGTTTGCTGCCAGGCCCCCAGTGCCCTTCTGTGCCAGGCCTATGCCTTCAGTTGACCAGTTGTGTGGTCCTTGATGTGCACCAATTAGGGGCAACTCACACACCACCTTCTGGCTCTTTGCTGTCTTAGGTGCTAGGGACTCTCAAAGTTTCCTCAGGGTAGTTTAGCTCCCTCAGTGAGTTAAGTCTTTCTGGTAACTACTGACTCCCTGAGCCCTGATTGTCTCTTCTGTGGGGGGGCATCTCCATCTTCATTTTAGGGAGCCAGTCTGGCCCTGCAGGATGGGAGTGCCACAGTGGCTGCTGCAGTGGACAGGGGTGCATGCCTCTGGGGCTGCGGCCATGAGTGCACAGCCTCTGCTGCTGTGGTGGCGGGGGTGGAGGGGATGCAGCCTCAGCAGTGGCTGGGTCAGACTTGCACCACTGGGGCTGCAGGCTCAGGTGGGTGCCCTCCACTACTGAGGCTGGGAGGAGGGCAAGGGCGGGCCACTGCCAAGGCTGTGAAACCTGCAGGGGCGCAGCCAGGGGAGGTTGAGCAGCAGCTCTGGGAGAATTCCTCTGTGGAAGAATTTCCTCTGTGGAAGAATTCCCTAAATAGCCACTGAGAGCCTTTAAAAAAAAAAAAAAATTCCTCCTGTTCAAGCCTGCTGCTCCAATCAAGCACATCCCAAGTTTCCAACCAAATTTGAGACTATCTGGGTCTGGGTCCATGATGGCCCAACTCTCCTCCCTTCTCCAGGTTTCACCTGGCTTCCCAATTTCTCTGGTAATGACCCAGCCAGTGTCCACAGTCTCAGCAGGTGCACACCGCCCCTGTGTGTTTGCCACTTTTGTCTTTATTCCCCCCAGTGACTTCAAGCATCCAGATCCATCCTGGTGGTACTCAAACCTCCCGTTTGTCAGGGGAGGGAGCCATTGACCTGGCTATCTTCTAAGAATCCAGTGGCTGGCCCAGCAAGTGTGGACCTGGGGCTACAGTCGCCTTGATCCCTGTGCTTGTCCCAGGGACTTTATTGTCCCAAAGCAATCTCCTTACCAACTCATTTTTCACTGTCCTCTACAATTTTGGCCTCCAACCTTCATATATGCTGGGATACTGTTGGCTGTTCACTCTCTTCCTCAGAAGATTGGCTAGGTGTCCCACCCATGCGCAAGGGGAAGTAGATTCCACTCCCACCTATCTCGCCACCATCTTATTGTTTTGTACACTTTTAAATTAGCAGCCAACATTATAGTCTTCACATTGGCTTCCGATGGGGAGGTGGGGTGATAGTCAATTCCCGCATCTCTCTTTTTCTCTGCTTCCAAGGAGCGGGCCTCTACAGGACCTTCTTTCAGAAGCTGGGGCTCCTGGATAGCCTTCAGCAGGATTCCAGCCAGAGAAATGAAGTGGTTCTCTTTCTCAGTCAGTTGCTGTTGCACCACTGTTTTGAGCACTCAGACCTATTCACTCCTGCATCCTTCACTTGCATTCCTCACATTCTGAGAAGAGCAGTTCTATACTCTAGAATGAATGAATGAATGTGTATATTCAAGCCATCCTTGATTTTCTTCTGAAGTTGTTGAGCATTGTTCTCGGATGTTTTCAAGATGCATTTTTGCATTGGTCACTTGGGATTGGTGGGATTCTAATGTCTCTGTCGGTGACTGTATCCCTTGTTGAAGGTGAGCCATCATCAGTCAGCTGGGCTTTTTTTTGCAGGGGGCGGGGGGGCGCTTTTCTCCAAGAAGTCCTCCACGTCAAGTGGCAATGTGTTCAGGTTTTTATTCAGTGCCAGCAAACACAGAGTTTGTAACCTGGGAGCAGGAGCCACCACCACAGGTCTCGAGAGCTTCTTCATAGGTTTGTATTGTCAGTCCAGTCTTCTTCCAAACTTTTCTATGGACTTCATTCTGGTCAGAGCACCTTCTAACCAACTCTTGCTATGAAAACCACCGGAACAACACAGAGCAGGATCTCCCAGGGAAACCCAAGATACCTGGGCCTTACCTCAAAGTTTTATACACCACCAGTGGGACATCCCAGAGCTGCACCAAAACCAGCAGGGAGATATGTTGGTGGCAAACAGCAAGCCCTCCTCAGTTCCACAGGTAACACAGCTCTTCCCCCGATTGCCAGTGCCCTCTGTGTCACGAATGACCACACAAAACCCTACAGAGTGTTCCATCTCATACATGAACCACTGCCAGGCAAATGGGACAAACCATTATTAGGACTGGGGGAGGGGGAGGCCAGCCAGGTCCTAGAAAACAGTGCTTTCTAACTGCTGTGCTCATGTTGCACATAGGAAATGATATTACCTATGCAGTACCTTTGAGGAATAGACAGGGTGGATTGCAGCTGGGGGTTGTATGGGTCTGTCCAGCAAGCCTAGAGAGTCACAGTGGCTATGTCACACCCCTTCCTCTGCATGTGAGCATGTTGGAGCAGAGTGGTAAGTCCTCACCCTTGGTTCAGGCTCACTCTCCTTATTTCAAGGTTCCTTTCATCAATGGGAAGGCTGATCTTCTGTATAAAGGTGTCAGGGATCACCCTTCTCTAAGACTCCCTCCTCTGTCCTTGTGTTTGGTCAATGTTTGTGCAGGAACAGAGGACTGACAGGTCTTTCTGAATGAAGAGATTGTGAGGAAAACCAATCACAACTGACCGGTCTTACAAGTTCATGGCTTTTGTGTGAAGCCAGTTTACCCTCACTAAACTAAGTGTTCCTGGATGGGGTAATTTAGGGACCCAGGCTCCTTCCCAAATGTGGCCCCTCAATCCCCAGTTCATGGCCCCAGGGCTGCCGTAGGGACAGTCTCCTACCTCCAAGTTATCTTCATCATGTGCCTCCATAAAAGGAGGGTTGGCATTGCTACCTTTTGCTTCTTCAAGCCCCATTCCCCCCTCCTAGTGTCTCTCTATTGAGTCTCCAGCACAGAATCTTTTGGTGCATCCCTGGGACTCTGCCATGAGCAGACTGTGGAGGGTTTAAGCAGAAGATCTGACATGATCTGACTGATGTTTAGAAAGAGTTGGTAAGAGGGATTGGGGAAGGGGTGTCAAAAATGGAAACAGAGGAAAGGATTTGGAGACCATTGCAATTAGTGGTCCATATCTGAGTCAAAGGTGTTGGCAAACCTAAGGAGGTGGCCTCAGCATTTGAATCAAGGGGCTGAATTCATGATTAATGGAGGTAAATGTGGTACTTGGTGGCACTCAATAAACATGTTGTGACTATACAATTAATGGGCAATATTTCCCAACCAGGTGATGTCTGCTATAACCAGAACTCTCCATGCCTTTGTAGCCAGCTCTGCAAAAAGGAGGCATTTTTTTCCTAGTGCTCAGTCCCATACCATCTTCCCTGGAGTCCCAGAGACACAGTGGGAGCAGCTCAGAGACACAGCAGAAATAGCTCAGACAAGAAGGGCTGGGATTCAGGAGGCTAGGAGGGCATAATGTTGGCCCTATATCTACTGGATACAGTGGGTGTTGATCTTATCTGCACATGACAGAAGGTATCTGTATCAGCCTGTTAAATGCTTCCTCATTGTTTTCTATGGTTGCATAATATTTTCTAATATGATTATTCCAAAAATTTTTTGACCAGTCTCCTACTGATGGACAGGCAGTTTGGCTATATTTGCCCACAATTTGATCCACCTATTCCATTTTTTGAAATTGATCTGACAAATAATCTCACTTCAATGAATTCTCTTTTCTTTGTTCCATATCATATTCAAATGTCTTTGCTGATAATTGGAGTGACTCCCCAACATCATTTTCACTGACTTCATGAATCTGGCATTCTTTATAAGATCTGCATTTTCACACCTGGGCTCCTACAGAGGGAGGACAGAGCTGACTAGAATTGACTGAGGAGAAACTCGGGTTAGTGGCTCTGGGGAGAAATTTGAGGGGTACAGCCTCCAGGACCCTTGAGCTGCATCCCACTCCCACAACCCAGACACCACCTTTCTTCCACTTTATGAACTCTTTAGAGTTCTGTACTTATTTCAATCATCATGAATGTCTAAATAATAGCTTTAATTACTCAGGAAAATAATTATGTACATAAAAAGTTATTTACTGCTTTTAGAGGCATTGTAGATATCAAATTTGTATATAAAAGTGCTGGCAAAACTTTTAAAGGCTCTCTTAACTGATAGCTGCCTAATATTAGCAAAAGCCCAGCATCACTTGTGCTTTAAGAGCTTATCAGGGAAAAAAATACGTTGAGCAGCTAGCTATATTTTGTCATGCCAACTAAGGTAAATATTAATATAAGAAATAAGCCACCAAATGTTTCACATTTTTAGAAATCTTATTGTTTCTTTGGTAAAATTTTACGGAGTCACATTCAGAACTCACCATTAGATCCTGAAGGCGATGTTCAGTTTCAAAATGACATGACAGGTTTGAGTCATATCATTTGGAAACCCTTGATAGGAAATAGGAAATCCTTGAATCTAGTTTCCTATTCACCTCAGTGAAAAACATATAAAAAATAAAACACTTGAAAAAACATTGCTCCCAGATATTCATCAAATTATCAGGTCACACTAGCAATATTTCAGTAAAGGGTGTGTTACAGCCCAATTGGATATTACAAATTTTGAAAACCTTTAAAAAGTGAAGCTACCTAGAGAAGTTACTTTTAAAATGTGTTCCTTAATCCTGGAGCTTTGATTGTCAACATTCATGTCAGTAGGCCCTGGGCAGGATAGGGACTCTATATTCCATGTAAAACCACCAAGTCCCAGATCAGGGGACTGCCCTAAGAATCAAAGCATTCATTCCCAACTTCCTTTAGTCTCCAGAATTTGGTTTGAAGCTCTTGGTTGAAGAGTTGGATAGCACTGCTTCTCTTTGTACAATGAGTAGCTGTCCAGTTTCATGAAGTGTGTCAATTCATTATTTGAACAAGGGCACCATGAGTGTGTGTGCAAAGTAGTCTGTGATGACAATGACAGTGGCTACTCTGAACCAGCCAGGAATTATTTGCTGGCACTGCAGTTCAGTGGTGAGCTTCCTTCCACATTATAGAGATCACTACACTGAATTATCACTGCTGGGGAGTTTAGTAAAGGATTTAGACATTGATTTTTGATAAATACAGGTGAAGGGTGGTGCCAAATTATTTAAGCTTAAATATATAATCTGTTGAAAAATTCTGCAATACACGTTATTTTTTTAGGGCACTGTTAATTGCTTAACATTTAAACCTTCGACAAACAAACCAGGGGTAGAAAACAGAAAGTAAATCCTGTGATGCCGTTTCTTTCTAATCAAGACTTTGTTTCTAATAAAGACTTTATCTTTATTTCAGAATATCAATTATACTTGTCTGAGATTTATTCAGTGCAGAATTCTGTTCAGGTCACATCTCCAGGGCCAAGCATGACATCAAGGTGGACAGGACAGGGCTGCTTATAACTCCAGTAAAACAGTGAATTGGATTTTACCATCTGTGGCTACTGAAGTGCAGAAAGGAGAAACTTTATAGCATTTTTACACTGCTGTGACATCTACATGTACAATTTTGTATTTTATGAAATAATCAGTCTGAGCTGGATTGGAAATTTTAGAAATAAAATCCTGGTCCTTCACCACAATAAACTGAGAAGGCTTGGACATGACCAAGTCACTGCCTTCAAGGACATTAGCATCTAATGAAGGGGATAAAAACAAGTAAGTTTCACTTAGCATAATGCTCTCCAGTTCCATCCATGCATATGATCTCCCCTTTAACTGGAACATAATCAACAGAAGAAAAAAACAAACAAAATATAACCAGAGACATTGAAGTTAAGAACAATCTAACAATAGCCAGGGGGGAGTGGGGAGGGGACAGTGAGGAGAGGGGATTACAGGAACTACTATAAAGGACACATGGACAAAATCAAGGGGGAGGGTGGAGGTGGGGGAGGGAGGTGGGTTCAGCTGGGGTGGGGTGGAGGGATGGGGAGAAAAGGCATACAACTGTAATTGAATAACAATAAAATTTTTTTAAAAAACACAAATAAGTTGGCATCTGTTATACAAGGCATTGCTTGGTAACTCCATGTATTGTGTTAAGACAAATTTTAAAAGGCTATTTTCTGTAATACAAGGCATTAGTTAATAACTCATGGGAGACAAGTTATGAACAAAAGTCATGGGACTATTTACACATGATGGGATATGGTCAGGCAGGTTGGGTTTCTGCTCTGGACATAGCTGTGACTTCCACTGGGCTGCACCAAAGGGTATCTTAGAAGACACACTGGATGGCATAACTGAAAAATTAAAAAATGTCCACATCAAGGGAGACTAGACAGCCCTGATGACATTCAACCTTTCTTTACCTCCCTTCCCTCCTCTACTCTCCCCACTCCTCCTCTCTTTCCTCCCAGTTCTCCTACTTCATCCTTCTGTTCTTCCTTCCCCTCTCCTGCCTTCCCCTTTTACTTCTTGTCTTTCATTTTTAAACTGATGCCTTCAAAAAGCAGCTTACTCCCTCTCTACTGGTCTTCCACTACACCCTTTGTTTTGCAATAAATTTCACATTTAGAAAGGAAGTTAATATATGTGACATGTTTGCTGGGTGACAAAAATCACATCAATCCCAACCTGTCCTCTAGTGCCACAGTTAAGAAAAAGAAAATCTTTCACTTTCATAATGGACTATAGAAAAATAAAGGAGACCCAAAGTTTCCATTATTTTTCAACATTAAACCAAAATGAGTCCTTTTCTTATTTAAAACATATCAGTTTACTCTCTGTGAGAAAACTGAGCATCCCAGATGACCTGGAGATTTGAATAAACCCCCAGTACACTACCCATCATCACACTCCAATGAGACCCAACAGTTACCAAGGCCTGCCCACACACACATACAGCTTCCAGTCACATATTTTGTGCCTTGCTCAGAAATATGACCAACCAGCCAATGATTGACAGATATTTGAGAAAATACTCCAACATGAAAGAAAGAAACCTCAGAGAAAATCATAATCCCACAGAAATAGAGAAAAATAGAAAGTATAAAACTAAACAAAAACCCTAAAAACCTATAATTAATATCCCTGGAGATAGGAAAATGTCATATTTCTATGAAAAGTATATTATTAAAAATACACATATGGATAATAAGAAAATTCTTAGATATTAAAAATAGCATTCATGAAAAATTCAATAAAAGTGTGGAATAGGAACTTAAAAGGTAAAACTGTCAAAGACATGAAAAGAAGTAAAGAAGATTTAAAACAATTAGAGACTTACTCTAAGAGGCCAGTGTCTAGTAATAGTTGTCTCACAAATAGAAAACACAGGACATTATCAAATAAGTAATGCAAGAAATTCCCTGAAACTGAAAGATGAAAGTTTTCACATAGAAAAATACTCAGCACAGTGAGCAAAAACAGAACTCAAATGAAGGCAAATAAATTAATATGGATAAGAAGACCTTAAACTCTGGTGGAGTAGCTCAGTTAGATAGAGCCTCATCCTCATACATAAAGGGTATGGGTTTTATCCCAAGCCAGGGAACTATACAACAAATAGATATGTCTTTCATTTTTTTTTCTCTCTCTCCCTTACTTCCTTTCTCTCTCTAAAAACCAATAAATACTTTTTAAAAGAAAGATCTTAAACCTTCAAACAGAGAAATTAAAGCCACATTCAAAGACAAACATCTAACAAAATAACATCAAACTTTTCAATATTAGAAAAGTGTGGTTATACAAGAAGCAGAAAGCCTGAAGAGACCAGTAACAGCTGATGAAATAGAAGCAGTAATCAAAAAACTCCAAACACACAAAAGCCCTGGGCCAAATGGTTTCACAGAAGAATTCTACAAAGTATTTAAGGAAGAGCTAACCCCTATCCTTCACAGATTATTCCAAAAAATCCAAGAAGATGGAAGACTCCCAAGATCTTTTTATGAAGCCACCAGCATCCTAATCACAAAACCAGATAAAGACACGACAAAGAAAGAAAACTTCAGGCCAATATCACTAATGAACATAGACACTAAAACCCTCAATGAAATATTGGCAAACTGCATCCAGCGAGACCTAAAAAGATCATATAACATGACCTAGTGGGAATCATCCCAGGGATGCAAGGACAGTACAATATTCACAAATCAATAAACATAATACATCACATAAACAACAGCAAAGACAAAAATCACATGATTATATCAATAGATGCAGAAAAAAAGCATGTGATAAGGTACAGCACCCATTTATGACAAAAACACTCAGCGAAGTAGGAGTAGAGGGAGCATTCCCCAACATAATAAAGGCCATATATGAGAGATCTACAGCCAACATCATACTCAATGGACAAAAACTTACAGCTTTCCCACTAAGATCAGGAACAAGACAAGGATGCCGTCTCTCACCAGTCCTATTCAACATAGTGTTGGAAGTCCTAGCCACAGCAATCAGACAAGACAAAGAAATAAAAGGCATCCAAATTGGAAAGGAGGAAATGAAACTGTCACTGTTTGCAGATGACATCATCGTGTACATGGAAAATCCTATAGAATGCACCAAAAAACTACTTGACCTAATAAGTGAATTTGGCAAAACAGCTGGATACAAAGTCAGTACTCAGAAATCAAAGGCACTCTTGTATACAAACAATGAAACATCAGAAGCAGAACTCAGGAAAAAAATCTCAGTTGATACAGCAACAAGAAAAATCAAGTACCTAGGAATAAACCTAACCAAGGAGGTAAAAGACTTCTACTCAGAAAACTACACAACACTGAATAAAGAAATTAAGAAAGACACAAACAAATGGAAATATACACCATGTTCATGAATTGGAATAATTAACATCATCAAAGTGTCCATACTACCCAAAGCAATTTATTGATTCAATGCAATACCTATTAAAGTACCAATAGTATATTTCAAAAGTACCAATAGATATAGAACAAACACTTCAAAAATTTGTATAGAACCATAAACAACCCCAAATAGCTGCAACAATTTTTGAGGAGAAGAACAAAGCAGGAGGGATCACAATACCTGACATCAAACTGTATTGCAATGCCACTGTAATCAAAACAGCCTAGTACTGGAATGTGAACAGACACATGGACCAATGGAATAGAACACAGAGCCCAGAAATAAACCCAAGACTTTACAGTCAATTAATATTTGTCAAAGGTAGCAGAGGCATAAAATTGAGTAAAAATAGCCTCTTCCACAAATGGTTTTGGGACAGCTGGACAGGTACGTGCAAAAAAAATGAAACTTGACCACCAACTTATACCATACACAAAATAAATTCAAGGTGGATAAAAGACTTAAATATAAGCTGTGACACCATAAAAGTCCTGCACGAGAACATAGGCAGGAAAATCTCAAATATTCCACTCAGCAACATTTTCAGTGATCTATCCCCTAGACCAAGGGACATAAAGGAAAGAATAAACAAATGGGACTTCATCAAAATAAAAAGCTTCTGCACAGTTAAAGAAAACAGCATTAAAATGAAAACAGAACCAACCGTATGGGAAAACATATTTGTCAATGATACACCAGACAAGGGTTTGATATGCAAAATATATAAAGAACTCACATGACTCCACTCTAAGAAGATGAGAAACCCAATTAAAAAAATGGGCAAAGGACTTGAACAGACACTTCTCCAAGGAGGACATACAGAGGGCCCAGAGACATAAAAAGATGTTCAGTATCGCTAGCCATCACAAAGATTCAAATTAAAACCACAATGAGATACCACTTCACAGCAGTCACAATGTGCATCATAACCAAATCAAGAAATAACGAGTGTTGGAGAGGATGTGAAAAAAAGGGAACCCTTCTGCACCGTTGGTGGGATTGCAGATTGATGCAACCACTGTGGAAAACAGTATGGAATTTCCTCAGAAAACTAAAAATGGAACTGCATTTTGACACAGCAATTCCGTTGCCAGGATTATATCCTAAGAACTCTGAAACACCAATCCAAAAGAACCTATTCACTCCAATATTCATAGCAGCACAATTTACTGTAGCCAAGAGCTGGGAGCAACCTAATTGCATATAAACAAATGAGTGGATCAAAAACCATGGTACATTTATTCAATGGAATACTATGCAGCAGAGAGAAAGAAGGAGCTCCTACCATTTGTGACAGCGCGGATGGAACTAGAGAGAATTATGTTAAGTGAAATAAGGAAATAAGCCAGGCAGTGAAAGACAAATACCATATGATCTCACCATTAAATGGAACTTAATCAACAAAATAAACAATGAAGCAAAATATAACCAAAGACATTGATATTGGGAACAAGCTGACAGTAACCAGAAGGGAACGGGGAGGGAATAAAGGCGGGGGAGGGGAAAGGTGAAAGGTTTACAAGAACAACTATGAAGGACAATGGACAATAACAAGGGGAGGGAGGTGGGGAAGGCTAGGGTGATGGGGAGGGGTGAGAGGAAAAGGCAGAAAACTGTACTTGAACAACAATATAAATCAAAAGTATTAAAAAAAAAGTTAATTAACCCAAAGTGGAAAAAGTAAACTATAAATTAGTGGAATTATTTAAAATATCAACAAATTTAAGTTGTTTTTTAAGATTAATAAAGTTAATAGATCACTAATAAGGCTGATGAAGACTAAGTACAATTAACCTATAAGGAATGAAAGGGGTTCATCACTACATAATTTCTAGATATTAAAATGATGTTAAGACAATATTAACAATTCTATAGCACTAAATTTAAAATTTTCAATTAAATAAAAAACTTTCAAAAATGTTATAATTTTCTAAAAGATATAGAACATCAATAAAATTTTGTATTTCAAAAAAAGAGAAAAAAAATTGTGGTTATAGAATAATAATTTAATAAGTTTTAACCACCAAGGACATGTGTGCAATACACACAGTATTTATGATTTGCCAAAACCTTCAAGATATTTTGAGTAATAAATGTGAAAAAAGCTATCATTCTAATTTTAATTTAAATGATGTTACTATTTTATGTTTAGGCAATAATTTCCCCTTGTTTTGGGACCATATGTATTCTATTTAACTAGTTTTTTTTTTAATTTAAAATATATTATAAGAAATATCTCAGATTTTATCAAATACCTCTTTGGCATCTACTGATGAAAATCATATTTTTTTCCTTTTGTTTCTTTTAGTAGCAGATTATGTTTAGAGAAGTTCAGACTTCAACCCAATATTAATTTTCTCTCTCTAGTTGAGATTTGCTTATGATGTTGCTCTTTTTCAAATGAGATTAAGGCTGAGTTCATTTCTTTTTCATTTTTCCTCTTTAACAATGAAGGCATGTAAAACTATAAATTTTTCTGAGTCAGATTCTCACTGTCCTATAGGTTTTAGAATAAGTGTTCTTATTTCTTCCTAGATAATATAAAAGTTCCATTTGATTTCTTCTTGAATCCTGTATGTATTTGAATGGAGTTAAAGAGACTGGTACTAGTGCCAAAGACAGAGGGTGCCAGACTTGGTCATGCCCTTCTGACCAAGCATGAGAAGAGCACCATTTTCCATGTTGACAATGTAATTTGATCTTTGTAATTTGATCTCATTAATTCTCTGCTCTATGACATCCCTAGCAGATGGTCTTAAGGTTCTTCTTGTGGTAGGCATGCCTGTTACCCATGGTTGTGCTAGATCACATGATGCTTTGCCTCTAATGATTCCCTCTACTGATTATTATCTCTGTCCCAAACTGAGCAGCTCAAGGTATTATGAATGCATTCTTCTGTGTCTTGGTTATGTTTAGCAGTAATATTTTTCCTTGTCATTGCTGCTCTTTAATACTCATTCTGCTTCTGGGGCCACAGTGAACAAATTCAGTGCTTTTACCATTAGTAAACCTTTTACATATCTGTACAATTGGCTGCCTTCCTTCCCAAAGCCTTTCTTCTCCAGACCAAATATCCTTATTTAATCCAACCACCTTCATTATAGGATCATTGCTTTGAAACTGCTTGCCATCCTAAATTCCAGTTGCTTAAAACACATCTGAAACTTTCCTGAAATACACTAAGATAAATATTTCCAAAGATGCCTCAAAAGTGAAAGTCCAGTAGAATAATTAATCTCCTCTTTAAAATTAATTAATCTCCATTAGCTTTATGGTAGTGAAATCTTAGTAGTGAATATTGACAAAAATGCCTAAATATTTATTAAATCAATATCTTGTAAGGCACAGACAATATGAGTTATGCTCTGCACCTCAATAGATCCTATTGATGCCTTGGTTCTCTCATTTTAAAACTCAGGATAATATTAATACAAACTCAGGATTTTTAAGACAATTAAATAATTTGATATATGTAAAGAACCTAGAATAGTTACTGATAAATGCTAAATATTGAATAAGTATTCACTGTTAACATTATTACAATTATTATTATTATCCTTACCCAAAAATATTTTTCATTATTTTTTTAGAGATAAAGGAGGAAGAGAGGGAGGAAGAAAGAGAAACATTGATGTGAGAGAGAAATATGGATTGATTGCCTCCCATATGCACCTGAACTAAGGATTGTACATGCCCTGGCTGGGGATGGAACCCATAACCTTTCAGTTATGAGAGAACACTCCAACCAACTGAGCCACACCAGCCAAGGGCACAAATACGTAGACTACACAAATTCTTATACTGGGTTATATCAGTCAAGGTCCAGTCAGGGGACTGGAGTCAGATACCACATCAGTTGTTTTAAAAGGAGACTTTAGTATGAGGAATGATTAAGTAGTAAAATATGGTTAGCTACTTAAAAAAGTGAAAAGAGACAGCAGAAGTCTATCAGGGTTGAAAATGTAGGGAACCAGTCCAGGCTGGGTGGCTCAGTTGGTTGGAGTGTCATTCTGTACACCAAAAGGTTGTGAGTTCAATTCCCTAGATTGTAAATTCAATCTCCAGTCAGTACATGTAAGGGAGAAAAACAATGTTTCTTTCTCATATCAGTGTTTCTGTTTCTCTCTCTCTTCCTCCCTTCCTCTCTAAAATCAATGAATATATCCTCAAGTGAGAATTTTGAAAAAAGAAAGAGAAAAAAAATAAAAAGAAAAGGAAAGGAAATGAGGGAACCCTTACTGTCTCTGTGGCTGAGGGAGAGAACCAAAGAAGGAATAAATCAGGAGTGTCTGCCTCTCTTCTGGGCTAAGAATCACAGCCCACTGCAGAGGGTGTGTGACTGCAGCTCACTGCGGGGCAGGGAAGTTTGTTGTGGTATTGGTGGGCTGGGGGTAATTAGTAGGCATCCTCCTGCTGGGTGTCAGTGAGCATCTATGGATAGATCCTCCACATAGTGCTGACCCCTTGCAGGAGGAGCAAGAAGAAAAGCACATGGAACCTGGAAAATAGAAGTCCTTATCTTCCATGTCTTTCAGTTTCCTCTAGCACCCTCTGACAGACACTAACAGTGCTAACTGGGTTTCCAAGATCCAGTCCCATTATCACAAAGCAAGAACAACAACAACAAAAAAAGTGGATTGAGAGCTGATAGGCAATAAATTGATATTTCCTGGAAGAAAGGTCTAACCCAACACGGCAGCTGTAATGGTATAAAATTCTAATACTGATATTCAGTTGTTTGAAAATTCTAGTGTAAATATTTTGTTTTCTTACAAAAGTAATAATAATAATAAATGTTATAGCAGAAAGTTCCACAGACGTGTAACACGTAAATCGAAACATGTCTCCTGGGTAACTATATACACCCTGTCTTTTCAGACTTCCCCATCTAGTGAGGTAGAGGCATAAATGGACAGTTACATATAATATGTTCAGCTAGAAGTGTGCATGAGAAGCAATAAGAATGAGATCTGCACATTTATGACTAAATTCAGTTAACACAAAGAGATGGATCATATGTTCCAAGATTCTGACATGAATCCTTTTGGAATATTTTACTCTGTAAACTTCAAAAAATAAAAAAGAAAGGAAGGAAGGAAGGAAGGAAGAAATTCAGACAGATTAAGTTCAAAGAAAGAAGATAGGAAGGATTAATGGAATGTTTTTTGTTTTGTTTTGTGAAGGAAAAGGCTGACAGAAATAAATCTATATAGAGTAGCTATGTTACAGGAACAGCAGACAGCTGACAAACATGAGTCCAGTACAAATACAAAAACACAAAAATAATAACACAAACATGCCCTGGCCAGTGTGGCTCAGTGGATTGAGCAACAGCTGCAAACCAAAGGGTCAGTAGTCTGATTCCCCAGTCAGGGCACAAGCCTGGGTTGTAGGCCAGGTCCCCACTAGGGGGCGCATGAGAGGCAAGCACATATTGATGTTTCTCTGCCTCTCTTTCTCCCTCCCTCCCCCTCTCTAAAAATAAGTATTTTAAAAAATAATAACATAAACAAAACACAAAAAAAAATAATAGCATAGCAGGTGGAATTTAGTCTAATTCAACACACTTTTTAATTGAGGAAGATGTGTTAGGCCTTTAAGGATGGATGCATATTCAGCACAAAGAAGATGTAACACGTTGACAGATAGACATCTTGAGCAAAGCCCCTAATAGGAAACGTTCTTTTGAGCAGCCAGTCCAGTTAATGAAAAGACTATGTAGAGAGAGGAGGATCTCTGAGAGCAAGGAGCTTCTTTGGGCCACAGACAGAGTAGGTGCTAGGAACTGCTGAATGTTTAAAGGGTAATCAAAGAAACTGTTGAAGAATGTTGGAAGGACCAGCTGCATTTTGGAGACAAATGAAGTTTGAAGAGTGTGAAGGTTAGCTGTAAGCCATGTGAAGTAGTTTGAGAGCTCTTGCTGTTCTTTATTTTGACACTTTGTAAAAGAATGCTGTATGGTGGGTGGGAGAGGAGGAGATACTTAGGACGAGGAATGCAGGGTGGGAGATAATCTCACTGGTCCAGGCAAGCTATATATCTCTAGGCTACGCCTTCAAAATACCTGGATATTTGGTTCACCTGTTTTCATATTTATAGTTCTCTCTTTAAATGTGTCAAATTATTTACAAAAAATAAATTTTCATTCTCATGGTAGCTTTATAAAGTAATCATGAATTGAAGATGATTATATTGTATATATACACATATATTTATTCTCATTCATTCTAGATCAGAAGACAGAAGTGGAATTTAAACACAGGTTTGGAATTACATGTGTAAATATTCTTTCTAAGAGAACACAGCACAGGATGTGCTGTGTAACAAACACACCCTATTCAGGATGATAACTTCCAAAATCAAAATCTCTGTATTAACTCATCCAGAAGAGAGAAATTTTTTTTCTTCTCTTTCTCTCTTGCCCCCAGAATTCACTGTTCACATAACTTTCAACCAAAGTAATCATCCTTTAGATGTGTGAGACAGTAAGCTTGATCCTAGCATGTAAGAGACCAGAACTCTTACATGGACTGCGTGGGTTGTTTTAATCTTTTGAACTTCTCAGTCACTTTATCTTTTTAAGCTGTCAGGTCCTGGTTCACAATCAGCCTGGAATTTTACAAATCCTTTAAGTTCCAGCTAGACTCCTTCCCCAACCCAAAGGTCCTTGTAATAAATCAAGTATTTTGTCAATGAGATTTAGACTAAAAACATAATTCGTTGTTTTTGAATTTTAAATCTATGTATGATTGTGTAGCTATTACACATATATACACACACCAAAGTAAATTTACAGATTTACACAAATGAAAATGGACAGATATTTTTCTACATATTATCTTGGTGAAGTTCATAAATTTGTTCCACTATATATATATACTTGAACAAATTTATATATATAGTCTGTCTGGAAAAAGTCCAGACATTGTTAATAAAATCAGAATGGTTTGTGGGACATTGATGTAACCTGGCATCCAAAGAGAGTGGACTGGAATGCACATGCATGAACAATGACGGCTTCACTCTATTAGTCAGTGGGTGTGGTAGACACCATTGAGTGAGCAAGTGTACTATGTGGCTGTCACATTCAAAATGACTGAGTGAGTAGAGCAATGAGTCTGCATCAAATTTTGCATTAAGCTTGAACATGCCTCAGCAGAAAGAATTCCAATGATTCAGAGGGCTACAGCTATGGACAACTAGTGATTCGCAGCCTCATCCTGACAACACATCTGCTCATGCATCACATCTTGTGCAGAGATGTTTTGTGAAATCAAATCATCCAGGTGACTCAGCCCCACTACAGACCAGATTTGGTGCCCTATCACTTCTGGCTTTTCCAACTAAAATCACCTTTGAAAAGGAAGAGATTTAAGACTGTCAATGAGATACAGGAAAGTATGATGGGGCAGTTGATGGAGATTGGAGAACTGTGTGAGGTCCCAAGGTGCCTACTTTGAAGGGGACTGTGACATTATTGTCCTACATACATTATTTCTTATATCTTCTTCAATAAACGTCTGTATTTTTCATGTACACCAAATTTTATGACAAGCTACAAGCAGAATATGTAGGTGCATCTGAAGACATTTCCTGACCCATGGAGAAGTATGCTCGGAATGTACAGTTAGCCCATGTCATCATGCCTGCATTCATTTCTCCCATGGGTATGGTGAAAAAGAGCTACACTAAAGAGAGAGAATGAGCTCCCTAAATTACATTCACCATGCTTGCTTCACATTATTCTACTGCTAATGCTTGTCCAGCTAGGAGGACTACCGGTTGAACATTCAAAAGGACGAGTTCAAATGCCATCACTGTCGTGAAGCCTTGCCTGATCCTTGTGTATGACCAACCACATCCTATAAGCTCTCCTAATAGTTTTTATTTTAATTTTGGCCCTAATCAAATTCTTCTTTGAATTATGGTCATATGTGTATTTGTGTGATCCTTTATACTTTGGATGACTTTCCTTGAGTTTAGAAGCCATGTTCTGATGATATTATTAACAATTCCCAGTATTGTGCTTACAATAAGTACTTAATAATTAATTATTCGATTTACTTTAGAGAGCTCAATGTAGTAATTAAGAAGACTCCAGTAATAGTCATTATTGGCATGATATCTGTTAAGAAATCATTAGTGTTCCTTCCTTGTCCTAAAAAGTTTATCAACATTCTCTAGATTATTTTTTTTACTTTTTTTATTGATGTTCGAATACAGTTGTCTCCATTTTCCCACCACCACTTTCTCCCACCCTAACCACACCCTCCTCCCACCCTCAATCCCACGCCCCCTTGGCTATGTCCATGAGTCCCTGATACATGTTCATTTATAACCCTTCCCCTTCTTTCCCACATTATTTCCCTCTTCCCTACCCTCTGGTTACTATCAGATTGTTGTAGATTTCAATGTCTGGCTATATTTTGCTTGCCAGTTTGTTTTGTTAATTAGGTTTCACTTACAGGTGAGATCATATGGTATTTGTCTTTTACCGCCTGGATTACTTCACTTAGCATAATGTTCTCCAGTTCCATCCATGTCGTCATGAAGGGTAGGAGCTCCTTCTTTCTTTCTGCTGCATGGTATTCCATTGTGTAAGTGTAGTGTATTTTATTGATCCACTCATTTACCGATGGCCTCATTTACTTAGTACTCATTTACTAAGCTGCTTCTAATGCTTGGCTATTGCAAATTGTGCTGCTATGAACAAACAATCCAATTAAAAAATGGGCAAAGGACCTGAACAGACAACTTCTCCAAGGAGAACATACAGAGGGCCCAGAGACATATGAAAGGAAGCTTAGCATCACTAGCTATCAGAGAGGTGCAAATTAAAACGACTATGAGGTACCACCTCACACCAGCCAGAATGGCCATCATAAAGAAATCAACAAAACGTAAATGCTGGTGGGGTTGTGGAGAAAAGGAAACCCTAGTGCACCGTTGGTGGGAATGCAGACTGGTGAGGCCACTGTGGAAAACAGTATGGAATTTCCTCAAGAAACTAAAAGTGGAATTGCCTTTAGATTACATTTTAATAAAATTTTGTGATGGAAAAAAAGAAGAAATACTTTTGTGTATTAGTCTACTCCTATGAAGTTGGTTTATGAATTCAAAGGGATTAAAGGAAATTGGTCTCATATATTGCAGAACCCAATGAGTTGTGATTTCTTCTTCTATAAATGAAAAAGTTTAAATGAAATTCCAGGAACATTACTAGGTCATTTAACTTTCAGTAATAAAAGAAAATTTGTGTGTCCATGTGTGTGTGTGACTCTCAACAATTACTTTGCCAATTCTGATTTCTCATTAAATTTTGAAGGAATCTGAGCAAATAGAATAAAGATATATTGAAAAGTACAATGAAAGTCATAAATGTGTATCAGATTTAAGAATGAAAATACAAAGTATTTATGTTAGATGTTCAAAACTTTTATTCCACTTTTCCAGAAAGTCAAATACCTGCCCCTTGCCATTGACCTTGCCCCAAAACAATGAAAACTTTGACATTTACTGGACTTAGTTATCTCCTGGCCAATGCCCTAAACAATCTAACTTACTATCATTTTGTTTTCAATAGCCTAATGACCAGATTGTCATACAAAATTATTGCAATTAAATTTGCCAAAGTTTCTCCCTGAAAAACCAAAAGAGATTAGCCCCAAGCAAAACAGCAGCAACTCTTGACTTATGAAGGGAAAAGGGGATATTTTTAAATATGAAAGACAAGGTTTTTTTTTCTGGCAGTAAATGTCTGCCAGAAATGCATAAAATACCTTAGAAATTTAAATGTGACTCCTGAAAATGCCATTTTTGATAGCTAATTTTCAGGTGAGGTTTACACAGAAAGAAAAAGAAGGGGTATTTATGAAAGAGATACAATCTGCAGGAGGAAAAAAACAAAGACAAATAAATGAATTCAGGAGGATAGCAGAAATGCCCAGGAAAGTATAAGGAACAGCCATCAGATGTACCCCAGTGTGTTCTCTCTTCATCTCCTTGGATCTCTTCATTTCCTTGAGAACCCAGCCTGATTTTATAGGTTATGACCTGAGCCAGCCACATTCCTGGTGGGTCTGCTAAAAGTTCAAACCACTAAGACAAAAGGTTTGTCATGATCACAAAGTCAGGTCTGTTTGTTCATTTCATTATTAAATTGACAGGTAAAATTGAGTTCATAATGGCAGATGGTGGGGCTTGGAGGTCAAACAATTATGGAGGTTCACCTGTCACCTGTTCTTGTAAATGTACCTTAGCAGTCACAATTAAAAAAAAAATAAAGCAGATTGGACAAGATAATATCAATAACCATGAAGAAATATAAAAACAGGTTCTTTTTTCTCATGCATTTTTAATTTACCAGAAGGCTGTTCAATTATTGAAGATTTCTTAAAGGTTGAAGACACATGAGTGGAATGAATTATCACTGTCATCCACATTAGGAATACATTAATTGGTTTGTGTGTCATAGTTTTTTCTTGCCATTAGGCTGTGCTGTCTGAGGTTATAATATGAAAAAAGAGTTTCAGGGAAAAAAAAGAGTATAAAGCATAATTACCATTTCTCAAGTTATCTGTCAACAGACGAATGGCTATAGAAAATGTGGTACATATATAATGGAATATTATCCAGCCGCGAAAAAGAAGAACCTCTTGCCATTTGTGACAACATGGATGGACCTTGAAGGCATTATGCTAAGTGAATAAGTCAGACAGAGAAAAACAAATACTTTACAATCTCACTTACATATGGAATCAGAAAAAAAAATCTGAGAAACAGAATGTGGAGTGGTGCCAGTAGTGCCTGGGGATTGGGAAGATGGGGAGACCTTGGTCCAAGGGTACAAACTTCAAGTTATTACATGAACATATTCTTGAAAATACTCAGACATAAGATAAAATGATGACTAGTCATGATGAATGTGAGTAAAAGTACCATAACTTTTAGACAAAAAGTGGTGTATGCCTATATATATACATATATATACACTGTGATATTAGTCATAACAAGAAATGAAATTCTTTTATGTGCTATAATTTGGATAAACCTTGAAAACATTGTGATAACTGAAATAAGTCAGACAAAAAATATACTGTATTATTTCACTTATTAAGGAACCTAGAATAGGCAAATTCATAAAGACAGAAAGTAGAATGGAGGTTACCAGGGGCTGGTGAGAGGGGGTACAGATTTTCTGTTTGGGTTGATGAAAAATTCTGGAGGTAGATAGAGGTGATGTTCACACAACATTGTAAATGTACTTAATAGGACTTAATTGTACACTTAAAAAGGGTTAGCCCTGGCTGGTGTGGTTCAGTGGACTGAGCATCAGACTGAGAAGCAAAGGGTCACTGGTTCGATTCCCAGTCAGGGCACATGCCTGGGATGTGGGCCAGGTGTCCAGTAGGGGGTGCAGGAGAGGCAACCACACATTCATGTTTCTTTTGCTCTCTTTTTCCCTCCCTTCCCCTCTCTCTAAAAATAAATAGATAAAATATTTTTTTAAAAAGGGTTAAGATGGTAAAATTTATGACAAAATAAATGACTAAACATTAAAAAATAACCACTTCCTCATAGAGCAGATATTCTGTCCACAGTGAGATTAAATGTCTAACAGCTTGGACATGGTTACACAATCCCGTGAAAAGCTCCAGATGTGAATTCAGAGATTTTTTTTTCTCCATTCTCAGCTCTATCACTTCCTAGTAGTAAAAATTTGAGTAAGTCACTGTGGTCCTTTGTGCTTTAGTTTCTTCCAGTTACATTATCCAACAGAATTGTTTTGGAGACAAAATTAAAAGAAAATAATGCATGGAAAGTGCTTTATAAACTCGCACAACTATACTAGTGCATGGAGGCATTTTGTATTATATATTCCTTTAATGTGTTTAGTAATGAAAATCTTTAAGGGACATGTCTGTGAGGATGTTGCTGTGTGGAATGTCTGAGATTTTCCTGCCAATGTTTTCCTCTAGGACTTTTTCACTTGCCATTAGGCTGTGCTGTCTGAGGTTATAATATGAAAAAAGAGTTTCAGGGAAAAAAAAGAGTATAAAGCATAATTACCATTTCTCAAGTTATCTGTCAACAGATGAATGGCTATAGAAAATGTGGTACATATATAATGGAATATTATCCAGCTGTGAAAAAGAAGAACCTCTTGCCATTTGTGACAACATGGATGGACCTTGAAGGCATTATGCTAAGTGAATAAGTTAGACAGAGAAAAACAAATACTAAGTACATTGTTTCACTAAAATGTACTTATTACTTGCTATTTAAATACTCTATAATATTGTTATTATTGGTAAGATTCAGCCAAAGTGGCTTCAAGAATTTTCTCTCTATGAGAGTATTGAATCATAGTTTATAGAATTTTTAAAAAGCTGATTTTATGAGGAAACACATTCCTAGTTACCATTCTTAGAGTGAATAGGTCACTAAACTTTTTCATTTATGCTATTTCTATACCCTTTTTTCATTGTTTTACCTCATTGTATATACCTTAGGAAGATGGGGCAACTATATTGTATCTTGTGTAGAAAAAATGAGCTTCAATTTATTTAATTACAAGTATTTTGTAAAAATTGTATTTATTCATTTTTTTAGAGAGAGGGGAAGGGAGGGCGAAAAAGAGGCAGAGAAACATGAATGTGTGGTTGCCTCTCCTGCACCCCCTACTGGAGACCTGGCCCACATCCCAGGCATGTGCCCTGACTGGGCATCTAACAGGCAAACCTTTAGTTTGTAGGCCAGCACTCAACCCACTGAGCACACCAGCCAGAGCTAATTATAAGTGTTTTAAAAATGTAGTTTGCTGCATGCTCTCATCTTCTATTCCAAGCATTTTCAGTCTCTACATTATCAGACACATGACAGTACTTTGAAGTGGTGTGTTATCCAACGAAACATCATGCAAAACTTTTCAGACACATAATTACATTGAAATATAAGTAGTTAAGAAGCGACCTTAATTGCTTGCTAGAACATCATAAATTAGCACCAAAATCAATGTTATTGAGGCAAATATCAACTAATTTTTTGTTTCCCCCTTAGTGGTTACGTCTTTGACTACGAATACTACAGAGATGATTTCTACAATCGGTATGTAAATTTTCCTCCTTGTTTCCCTTTGACTTAAATTATTTTTTTAAGTATATTGTATGTTTCATTCACAGATATTCTTGATTGATATGTCTAAAATATTATTTTATAGTAAAAGATAAAGAAAATACTAAGTTCCCCAAAATACAACTTAAACAGATTTTCCTATTTCCATTGTATTACTGAAGTAAGTGCCAAATGCTAGAAACAGCCTAAGTACCCATTCGTGAATGATTGGTTCAAAAAAGTGTGGTATATTTTCACAATGGAATACTATGCAGTAGAAAGAAAGGATCTCCTTCCTTTCACAACTGCATGGATGGAACTGGAGAATATTATCCTAAGTGAGATGAGCCAGATGGTAAAAAACAAATACCTTATGATCTCACCTATAAGAGGAACCTAATGATTTCAGGAGCTAGTTCTTTGAAAAGACAAACAAAATTGACAAGCCTTTAAGCAGGATCATCAAGAAAAAAAGAGAGAAGATCCAAACAAACACAATTAGAAATGAAAGAGGAGAGATTACAACTGATATCACAGAAACACAAAATATTGTAAGAAATTAGTACAAAGAACTGTATGCCAAGAAATTAGAAAACCTAGGTGAAATGGACACATTTCTAGAAAAATATAATCTTCCAAAACTGAATGAAGAAGAAGCAGTAAACCTGAACAGACCAATAACAGCAGATGAAATTGAAGTAGTCATCAACAAACTCCCAACACACAAAAGCCCTGGAACAGATGGTTTCACACGAAAATTCTACAAAGCATTTAAGGAAGAGCTAACCCCTATCCTTCACAGACTATTCAAAAAAAATCCAAGAAGACGGAAAACTCCCAGATTATTTCTATGAAGTCAGCATGATCCTAATCCCAAAACCAGATAAAGACACAATGAAGAAAGAAAACTTCAGGCCAATATCGCTGATGAACATAGATGCTAAATTTCTCAAAAAAAAATATTGGCAAACCACATCCAGCAATACATTAAAAAGATCATACACCATGACCAAGTGGGATTCATCCCAGGGATGCAAGGATGGTAAAATATTCACAAATCAATAAACAAAATATATCACATAAACAACAGCAAAGACAAAAATCATATGATCATATCAATAGATGCAGAAAAGTATTTGATAAGATACAGCATCCATTTATGATAAAAACACTCAGCAAAGTGGGAATAGAGGGAGCATTCCTCAACATAATAAAGGCCATATATGAGAGACCTACAGCCAACATCATACTCAATGGACAAAAACTTATAGCTTTCCCACTAAGACCAGGAATAAGACAAGGATGTCCTCTCTAACCAGTCCTATTCAACATAGTGTTGGAAGTCCTAGCCACAGCACTCAGACAAGACAAAGAAATAAAAGGCATCCAAATTGGAAAGGAGGAAATGAAACTGTCACTGTTTGCACATGACATGATAGTGTACATGGAAAATCCTATAGAATGCACCAAAAAACTACTCGACCTAATAAATGAATTTGGCAAAACAGCTGGATACAAAGTCAATACTCAGAAATCAAAGGCATTCCTGTATGCCAACCACGAAACTGCAGAAACAGAAGTCAGGGAAAAAAATCCCATTTCCTATAGCAACAAGAAAAATAAAGTACCTAGGAATAAACCTAGCCAAGGAGGTAAAAGACCTGTAATCAGAAAACTACACAACATTGAAGAAAGAAATTAAGGAAGACACAAACAAATGGAAGCATGTACCATGCTCATGGATTGCAAGAATTAACATCATCAGAATGGCCATACTACCCAAAGCGATTTATAGATTCAATGCAATCCCTATTAGAGTACCCATGACATATTTCACAGATATAGAACAAACATTTCAGAAATTTATATGGAACCATAAACGACCCCGAATAGCTGCAGCAATTTTGAGAAAGAAGAACAAAGCAGGAGGGATCACAATACCTGATATCAAACTGTATGACAAGGCCACTGTAATGGAAACAGCCTGGTACTGGCATAAAAACAGGCACATAGTCCAATGGAACAGAACAGAGAGCCCAGAAATAAACTCAAGTCTTTACTGTCAATTAATATTTGACAGAGGAGGCAGGAGCATAAAATGGAGCAAAAACAGCCTCTTCAACAGATGGTGTTGGGAGATCTGTACAGCTACGTGCAAAAAAATGAAACTCGATCACCAACTTATGCCATACACAAAAATAAACTCAAGATGGTTAAAAGACTTAAATATAACTCGTAACACCATAAAAGTCCTCGAGGAAAACATTGGCAGGAAAATCTCAGACATTCCATGCAGCAACATCCTCACAGACATGTCCCCTAAAGCAAGGGACATAAAGGAAAGAATAAACAAATGGGACCTCATCAAAATAAAAAGCTTCTGCATGGCTAAAGAAAACAGCACCAAATTACAAAGAGAACCAACAGTATGGGAAAACATATTTGCCAATGATACCTCAGACAAGGGCCTGATCTCCAAAACAGATAAAGAACTCACACGACTGCACTCCAGGAAGACAAACAACCCAATTAAAAAATGGGCAAAGGACTTGAACAGACACTTCTCCAAAACAGACATACAGAGGGCCCAGAGACATATGAAAGATGCTCAGCATCACTAGCCATCAGAGAGATGCAAATTAAAACCACAATGAGGTACCATCTCACACCAGTCAGAGTGGCCAACATAAACAAATCCACAAACAAATGTTGGAGAGGATGCGGAGAAAAGGGAACCCTTGTGCACTGTTGGTGGGAATGCAGACTGGTGAGGCCACTGTGGAAAACAGTATGGAATTTCCTCAGAAAACTAAAAATGGAACTGCCCTTTGACCCAGAAATTCTGCTGCTGGGATCATACCCTAAGAACCCTGAAACACCAATCCAAAAGAACCTAGCACCCCAATGTTCATAGCAGCACAATTTACAATAGCCAAATACTGGAAGCAACCTAAGTGCCCATCAGCAAATGAGTGGATCAAAAAACTATGGTACATTTACACAATGGAATTCTACGCAGCAGAGAGAAAGAAGGAGCCTATACCCTTTGCAATAGCATGGATGGAACTGGAGAGCATTATGTTAAGTGAAATAAGCCAGGCAGTGAGGGACAAATACCATATGATCTCACCTTTAACTGGAACCTAATCAACAAAAGAAAAAAACAAACAAAACATAACCAGAGACATTGAAGTTTACCACAATCTAACAATAGCCAGGGGGAGTGGGGAGGGGACAGTGGGGAGAAGGGTTTACAGGAACTACTATAAAGGACACATGGACAAAATCAAGGGGGAAGGTGGAGGTGGGGGAGGGAGGTGCGTTCAGATGGGTTGGGGTGGAGGGATGAGGAGAAAATGCAGACAACTGTAATTGAGTAACAATAAAAATTAAAAATAAAAGAAGAGAAACCTAATGAACAAAACAAACAAATAAGCAGATTAAAACTATAGGCATGGAAACAAGGAACAGACTGACAGCAACCATTGGGGAGAGAGGAGGAGGATAAGGGTGGAAAGAAGAGGAAAGGAATAGTCAAAGAACATATATGAATAAACCATGGACATGGACAACAGGGGGAGGATTGACTGTGGGAGTCAGGGGTAGGTTGGGCAGAAGAGGGCAAAGGGGAAAAACTGGGACAATTATAATAGAACAACAAAATAATTTTTTAAAATAAAGTAAAACTTGGACTTTTAAGACTTTGGATGTGCTTAAACCTAAAATTTGGTGTCTGATATTTGGGTAATATTTCAGATATTTAATTAACCAATATTATTTTCCAGGTCCTTTGTTAACTTAGAATTCCTCAAGATAGTTTTTTAAGCTCAGAAAATGCCTTCAACCTTCTAAAATACATCTGTTTTTACATGACACATTGAAACTGTTAAATTGGTTAGATTCAACAAAATATACTATACACTTTATCTGCATAGTAGTGTGGGACCACAAAAGGAAATGATGCAAAGTGGTATTAACAATCAATGGGGAAAAAATAGGACTTTACATGGTCTTTAAAAATGTTTGTTAAAACATTAAAATTATTTTATTATAGGTTATAAATATGTAGGGGAAAAGAGTATAAGACTAATAGTTATTTAGTACACTATTATTTAAAACATTAAAAATATTGAGAGTTAATGTGTTTTATTTCTTTGTAAAAAATACTTATCCAAAGTAGTTTGAGCAGTTTTTTCTTCTTGTGTAACTTACAGTATGGAACCAGCATCTGTTTCATGCCTGGTGAGTTGTACACCTCCTAAGGGTGGATCAGATTGGAGGATTTATTAGTGTTGAGCACTGTGTCCCAGTTCTTTAGGGGGAATTCTCTCCCTTTGTCACATCTTCTGGGATATCACCCTTAATTTTCATCACATCACAATCACTTTCCTATTTATGCCAATATGTTTGATTTTGCTAAATTCCTGTAGCTCCACATTTAGAGTTTCAACTGGAAGCACATCAACCACCCTGATATTAGCTATTTGTCCTATAATTCCACTATATATTTTAATTTCACTACCAATGGTATACTCTTCAGTTCTTGATGCACTTTCATCTTTGTTAACTAGTTCCCTTTTTTGGTAATCCATTTTTGTAAAATGTCTCCTGATTTATTATGAGGAGACAGGAGACAATACAATCTGACATCTCCTGTCTATGTGACCTTAGTGAGAGATGACAGCAACCCATCACTGACAGCCTTTAAAAGAAGTGATGTAACTGATGGCTGATCATGAGGCATCATGATCTGTGAACTGAAAACCTGGCAGCTAGGTTTGGATATTATGAAATTTCTCAGATAATATGTTTTGGAAACTGACATTTGACTTGTGCTGTTGGGGGACTGGTGTTATTTAATTACCCATTGGTTGAAATTCAGAAATATACAAAGCAAGGACTCACTGTACATAGATCATTGGAGCTCAAAAATGATGTAAATATCTCTTAGGCCTTAAATTATAAATTTTATTCAGTTTTGCTTATCTTTGCATCCACAGGCACCTTCATGAAATCTAACACACAATGGAAACCCAGTTTGTGCTATTAATTCTTCTCCTTATATTTAAACAGACTGGTTTTCCCCAAAGTCACACAGTTGATGAGTGACAAAATTGCAATCATAACTTGTCAATTTAGATTCAATAACCCCCTATGTGAATATGCAAAACAGAGTGGAGTTAAATAACAGGAGGAAGCATTACCTAAGTGGAAACAACACCCACAATCATACCTTTGTGACCATGATGTCTAACTACTTCACTAATTATCCCTTCCTGACCAAATATGAATTTTTAAGAATTATTCTCTCAAATAATTTCTATCATTTCTATAAAATATATTATTTTATTTAAATATTAAATACCTTGTAATAACATGTCCTAAAAAATGATGTGAAGTTCTGACAGCATTAAAACAATTCATTTGCTATTAAAGAAACATAACATTTAGTCCTCAAACTATTTGAAAATTTTAGTGTTTAACAATTTTAAAGACATTTCTAAATAGCTTTTTTTCAAGTTGCAGAACACTGTCCTGATTGCTATAAATGAAGTTTTCAACCAACATACATTGTCTTTTAGTTTGTCAGTATGAAACTGTTTGAGCATTATAATGTCTTAAGGATTTTCTAATGTGACTTCCTTCCACATTAAAGAATTAATAAAGAATTTCTAGTTAAAAGTTTAACTAGTTTAAGAATTTCTAGTTTAAAGAATTTCTAGTTAAAATGGAGTTTGGTTTAGATGGCAAGAGACCCAAGTTCTGGGCAAGTAGTCGGGTTTTTAGTTCTCTCACCTTTTAAAGGAAGCCAAGATCTGCATTTTCTTTTTACTGTGTATAAATTATGGCTCAATAAAATTATTAATTAAATTGATATCATTAGATAGATAAGTAGATAGATATATAGTAATTATAGAGTCCGATGCTTTCAGATAACTCTCTACTACACAAAAAATAGCTAACTCTGAACAATTTCTAAATAATGTATTTGTCTTAAATAAAATGTTTGGCATGTAAGTATGCAGAAGTTTGGTGTGGTTGTATTGCTAACAGACTGAGAAGTCTGTGCTCTCATTAGTTTGTCTTCCATTTTTTTGCACTTGGCTAAGAAAGATATAAGCATCTGCCATAGTGGGTAGAGTCAGGAATTCCCTGTGAACAGAGATTCCCGGAAGTGGAGAGGCCAGACAAGAGAAATAACTCACAAAGTCAGTGCTAATAGTTTTATCCACAGTGATTCCTCATCAGTTATACTCTGCTTATACTTATGGTTAATTTTTTCTTTTTTTATTGGTTGTGCAAACTTGGACAAGGTATTTAATAACACTAACCCTGTTGTCTCACCCATGAAGTGAGCATGAAATTAATTCTTGCCTCATAAGACTGTGCTGAGGATTAAGTGAAGTGACATATGTATAACAATCAGCATTATGCCTGGTATATTTTTAGAGCTTCATCAGTGTTAGCTACTAAAGACAGTTAGCAATAGCCATTGGCAATTGTGGTGAATGGATTTCGTATACTGACATTCAAGTAGCACAAGTCCCAGAAATGGAGAAACAAGCTGGCTGGTCAGCTGTCTTTCCTAACAGTCCATTATAACACACTGGATCAGTTTTCAGTTTCCCCTTATGCTCCCAGAGCACTTCAGTTCAACTGACCTGCAAAGAGAGAGGTCTCAGCTATCTCCTTTAACCCCAAGCATCTTTGTTTTGGGTCAGGAAAACAGAAATCACATGTTATATTTCACAGGTATGATTGTATGTAAAAACTGACGAGGTATGAAGGGACTGAAAAAGCAAAAAGGAAATTGGTACAATGGAGTTAGTAACAATAGGAAGCAGTGACTTCCTCTACAGCTCAGGGAATGGAGGAAGAGGTTGGGATTTTGACAACTTAATGTGGAAAAAGGGACTTTCAGGCTGGTGCTGAGTGGGGCTTCCTGCTCAGGTCATGCTGTTGTGTCTGAGCCCAGAGGGGAACCCCTGCCTCTTCTAGGGGCATGAAGAGACTCTTCTGCCAACCAGTGGGGCAAAATCATGCAAACTGGACTCAGCAACTGCTGCTGGAATGAATGACTGCTATCATGGTGAAGAAACAGGGCCAAAGTGATGGTGACAAGAACAGGACACCAAAACAAAGAAAAGAAGACAGGAAGCAACACATTTGCTCTTCCTGCTCCCGTTTTCTGTGTCCCCTCAAGTCCCTTATTGGTATGGTTTGCAGAGTCCCAGCTCAGCTGTGGCTAAAGACACAAATGAAGCTGAGATATAGCAGCTTGGAAACTAACTTACATCCACATGGTACTGTCACCAGATTTCTGCCCCATTTAGGGATTCTGATGCACATAGTTGGGGATTTCCAACACTTAGGTAGCTTTAAATATCTAGAAAACTTCTTTACACAAAATTCCATCTTACTGTGGTTGTTTTCATATATTGGCCCAGCAGTAGCTTTCAATATCTATCCATAATTTCAGGAATGATGAAGAGTATCATTAAATAAGACTTGAGTGGTTATTCTAAACATGAATCTTTTTATATCACACAAAGCATTGAGCAGTAATTTACAGCATTCAATTACATTTTTTTCTAAAAAGTCAAATAAGGCTCTAAATGAAGGACATTACATGTCATTAAACAAAATATAAATATAAATATTTATACCCTTCTAAGTAAAGCAACAAGAGAGATGTTTGCAAAATTATATTGAATCCCCCCAGGGAATGTTTTCAATCTCTGAGATGTTAGCAGTTTTTAAACCAGCCTTTATTCAATAACATTGGGCAGAACACTGAGCAGTTTAAACTCCAGGAACAAATGAAGTGTTAATAGAGAAGAAGAAATACCAGAGGTGCTAGACCATGATTCAAATGGGTATTGCTCAATGCTAGAACCCCTTGACCTTGTATAAATTAATGGAAGAGAAGCTGCTAGAATTGTGGTTCATGAAAAAGCTCCGGGTTGCAATTATTTCAGATCGCTGATTGTAGAGCACAGTCTACATTAATGAATATTAGAAAACATATTGGCAAGAGGCAAGAACTATGCCATTATGCAAATTTAAATTACCAGCTGGTAGAGTGGTCTTCCACTGAAAACATTTGGAAATAGCAGTATAGTAGAGTTGACAAAGGGTATGGTTTGGAGGCAAAAGACCTGAGTTGCAGGCCTAGGTGTGCATGTGTTGATGGCTTAAATCTGCACAAGTCATATTCTACTTTTTTTGCAAGTTTCCCTCATGGGCAAAATGGCTCAACAAAAACTACATTGCAGAATTATAAGACTTAAGTAAAAGATTTGTTTTATCACTATTTGAATGTATTAACTTTTTAATTACCCAAAGCTGTATACAAACAATAGCAGATAGCAAAATTCACAAAATATAAAAAATATGTTAAGGTCAAAATATTGCAAGAACGATCATTTAAGATTTTGATAAGCTTGCCTTTAAAGGCAAGTTCAAGAATTATTCACAAAAGACCTTGGAGGTGGTGACCTCACTGAAAATCTTGGAAGAGTTTAAAGACAAAAAAACAAATAGAAATTATTTATGTACCAGTCTCAAGTAAAGTGATTCTTCAAAAATTATTTTCTGATCAGTTGTAACCAAAAACTTATTTGAAGTCAGAGTAGAAATTATAGGAGAATTTATGAATTTTGAATAGTTCAAACAGTAGAGAAAGAAGATATACTAAAAGGCTATAAAAATCATTTATCTGGATTTTAAATATATCCTTGTTTAAAAGTAAATAAGCATCTTAACTTCAATGTCTCTGGTTATATTTTGTTTGCTTTTTTGTTCTGTTGATTATGCTCCAGTTAAAGGTGAGATCATATGGTATTTGTCCCTCACTGTTTGGCTTTCACTGGGAAGGGTTGGTGAGGAGAGGGAATTACAGGAACTACTATAAAGGACACATGGACAAAATCAAGGGAGAGGGTAGAGGTGGAGGAGGGAGGTGGGCTTGGCTGGGGTGGGGTGGAGGGATGGGGAGAAAAGGCATACGACTGTAATTGAATAACAATAACAATTAAAAATAATAATAAAATAATAAATACATAAATAAGCATCTTCACTTGGTTTTATAGACTTCACAAAGTCTGTCCAGAAAGTATCCGGCCACACACTATGAAAAATAGAGACCTTTATTGAAGAAGATACAAGATACAAGAAACATTGTATATGGAACAATGACACCTCAGTATTCTTCAAAGTAGGCATCATGGGACCTCACATGGTTCTTCCACCATCTCTTCCACTGCTCAAAACACTCTGCAAAATCCTCTGTTGGAATCACCATTTAGCTGCCCCATCATATTTTCCCAATCTTACTGATGGTCTGAAATATCTTCTCTTTAAAAGGTGATTGTAGTTTTGGGAAAAGCCAGGGGTCACAGGGCACAAAATCTGATCTGTAAGGGGGCTGAGTCACCTGGGTGATTTGATGTTTTGCCAAAAATCTCTGCATAAGACATGACGTGTGAGCAGCCGTGTTGTCATGATGAACCTGCCAATCACAAGTTGCCCATAGCTACAGCCATTTTCATTATACTGCATCTCTCAATCAAGGAAGAACATTGAGGTAGTTCTCCTTATTAATTGTTTGGCTTGGAAGCAAATACTCATGATGGACAACACCAATCAAAAAACACAATTAACATGGTCATGATCTTGCTGTGACCTTGCCACACCTTCTTCGGGCATGGATAACCAGGCAACTTCCATTGGGATGACTGAGCCTTCATTTCCAGATCATAGCTGTAGGCCCACCATTTATCTCTAGTTATGACTTACTTGAGGAAATCTTGTTCATGGATAGAGGTTTGAATCAAGTTATTAGCAATTGCAGCACGATGTTCCTTCTGCAGTGGTAGCAGAAGCCACAGAATGAATTTTAACATGACACATTTCAGGACAAGATCCTGTGTCAAAATCTTGGACACAGTAGTTTTTGGAATCCCCAGATCAGCTTCCAGCTCTTGCACTGTCAGTCGCTGATCTCTGTTGTTTGCAGCCCATACACGTTCAAGATTCTCAGGTGTTCTGCTTGTTGCAGGCCTTCCAGAATATGGATCACTTTCCATAGATTCTCAACAATCTTTAAAGCATTTGTGCCACATTTTTATTTGCACTGCACTAATTACATTGTCCCTGAAAGCATTCTGAATCATCTGAATAGTTTGCACCAAGGAATGTTCAAGCTTAATGCAAAATTTGATGCAGATTCATTGCTCTACTATCTCAATCATTTTGAGTGCAACGGCCACAAAACACACATGCTCACTCAACAGTGTCTACTGTCCCCACTGACTAGTACAATAAAGTCATCATTGTTCACACACATGCATTCCAGTCCACTCTCCTTGGCTTCAAGGTTACATTGATGTCACACAAACTATTCTCATTATATTAATAATGGCTGGACTTTTTCCAGAAAGACTTCATACATCTCTCAGAAGTTATGCAGCCCTGAAGAGGAGTGTTCAAGGTTGAATCAACTCACAGAGAAAGATCTTCCCTGCTCCCCTGGTTATTGATTACATACCTGCTCTAAGGCCCCAATGAGAATATGACCACTGAACCCATTTTCAGGTTTTGACTATGGGCAGCCCAGTTATTTAGCCCTTGGTCCATTCCACATATTTTTATTAGCATTAAGTATATAATGACTATAAGCTTTGATTCTTAAATAAGGAAAATTAAAAAGTCTTTTCATGAAGGAAATTTAGTAAAAACAGGTAATTGTCAATTCTTGAGCTATCTAAAATAAAAATTTGGTTCTCAGTGACAAAAATACATGCAAGTATTGCATTTTCAACATTTTTTCTTGAATTTTAAAGTTGCATTAGCTGTCAGTGAAAAATAAACATTCAGTTAAAAGTCCATCAGGCAATGACTTATTAGGATGTGGTACATCTACCTGAGAAAATGCATCACAGCAATTAAAATAATCTTAGGAAGACCAATGAGAGAGTTTGAGAATGTTTTTAATATAGACCAAAGAGAATTAGCCAGAAAACATGACTGTATATATATTATATTTTTAATTATGTGAAAAATATGGATACTTATGGAAAAAAATTAGAGAATACTAGTAGTTGTTTTACAGTGTGAGACTGGGAGTTGTTTTTATTTTTCATGCATTTTTCCTAAAATGTCACTTTATTATTGTTAAAGTTTAATAATAACAAATTTTTAATAAAAAAATCAAAATTTTATTCATTTTATGTGAACAAGTCATGAAGTTTCCTTTGTTCAAAACACAGCTATTTTTTATAGCTGATGTCCTTATTTTCTCTAGAGACAAATTATGTTTATTTTATCAAGTAAGTCAATATTAAAATTATTTACCAGTTTTTACTTTTGCTATGTAATAAAAACTACATGTCTCTAGTATTATTAAAGCAACAACATTCCAAACAAGAAATGAGCACATGAAACATAGATATATTTATGAAAAAGAACAACTTAAATCCTCAAATTCCCTCCAAGGGTTGCTTTAATTGAAATATAACTACATTTATTTATTTAATGCTTGAGAGGATACCTTTAGAGTTCTTATTTTAAAATAGACCTTGGGGAAGGAAAAATTATATTTGACTTTATTATAAACTATTATTTATTTGATTAGTAAATATTAGGGGAAAACAGTATTTTTAGGTTTTTACTTTAAAATAGAAATTGTAGAAGGAAAACTTATGTGTTTGACTTTATTACAAATCATTATCTATTTAATCAGTACATACAGGGGAAAAACAGTATTCTGACTAATCAATATTGGGGAAAATGAACAACCATTAAAGAAAAGGGGACGGAATCTATATAATTCTAGGAGTGGAAATAAATAAGAGGAAGGAGGAAATTTTAAAGTTTTAACTGACCTTTGAGATTTGGATCTCACTTCATCTTGTTGGATCGCAGGCTCTGTTGTTTATAAATAAATATAGATGGACTGTTTCCTTTGTCTCAACCCTAACACTTTGTAAGGGCAAAATTTATTTGAATTGCGATACACAGAATTCTGATTAGAAGCCAATGTGCAGATTCCCTTCATAGCTGTCTTTCACCCACTTCCCCTTGTATTTACAATAGAAGAGTCCCCACATACCATTTCAGCCCCCCTTACCATTTTTACCATGCTATGATTTTATGCATTAGGGCAGTACCCAGTCTTCCTTCCTTTTATTTTTGGTCAATTCAAGTATGCCCAGTGAAAATTAAGAAACTCCCCAATGCTATTAAATTTTGTAAAATTGAAAATTATGCCCTTCTGTGAAGTGCCTATACCTTTCTTTGGCTGTTTTGTGGTTTTTTGTAAATTACATATCACTACTAAAAAGTTAAGTTCTGATGCTTTGTATTGTCCCATCAGAGTGGCAAAAAGAATTGGTAAAACTGCACCCAGTTCCTTGTTGAGGAGTCATCATCCCCTTTTGAAGCAATTCACCAAAATTTTCAGTGAATGGGGCTATACTCTATATGATTTATCAACAAAGGACATAATACCTACTGAGAATATTACTATAATGAGTGTTATATACAAAAATATGTCACCAATGCAGCTGTCTTTTCTCAAAATAGGATTAGGTCTGGCCAACATTGGAGGCTTTGTGATCCTTAACTGGGAAAGCAGAAGAAATGTTGCTAGACATTTCAGTTCCCTATAACATATTATTTGATTAGGTTGTAACTGAAGTAGCAATGAATAGGGTGGCTTTATTTGGCCTGAATTTTCATTATAGCATTCTTACATCATTATCTATTTTAGTTGTACTCTAGATATTTTCTTTGTCAAATTTGTAGATTAGCTTATTTAATGAACCTGCTAGATTGTGCTTTCAAGGCCTAGTAGAATGATCCTCTGAAAGAGCTTGTCTTTCATCTCAGCTGCAATGTCTATCCTGGAAGAGATGAGTCAATTGCCATATTTTCTTCTCCCTCAATAGCTTTGGGTGTTGTAGCTCGCAAAAACTGCCCTCATACTTTGGTTGACTGACTTAAGGTGTTCTGTGACTTCAACATATAAATATGTAATGTAGACCTTGTTCATGGCAGAAATGAGAGGCAGCCTTAGTTGACCCTTTTGACTCTCCAGCTCCTATGGAGGGATGGTGGTCATAACCCTGGTCAGCCATCCTACCCACAATGAGAAGTGGGCTGTGTGTGGGATACCCACAACTGTTCTTTGAGAGCAGTTCTTTGGCTCTAATGGTTTTGGCTAATTGATACAGGATGGCACCTCCCTTGAATTCTGTCATTTCATTTCTTTTCCTTTCTAGATATCTCTTAGTTTTTCCACAGTATATTTCCAAAATGTTTGAACATTTTGTACATTCCTCACACTAAGTTCTGCTTTAAATGTGGTTCATATGCTACTTCTTTTCCAACAATTGAATATTTGAAAGCCTACCCATCTTAATTGTTATTGTATTTCATATCTTATTCTCCAAAAATAATTATCCCATTTTCATCTGTAAATGTAAATATGTAATTTATGTAAGAACCTATTATAAAATGCCCTTAAAATTTCTCTTCCTATTTTAGTTTTCTCATTTCTAACTTTTATACTGGATTATTTCTATTGACTATTTTAAAGAAATTATGATAATATAACCTGCATAACAGTATCATAGCATGTAAATATGTAACAATCATAATTCTAAAACAATGACACTATTTTATGTATAATGCATAACGTAATAACACATGTGGTTCACAGGCACATAGTTTTGAATAAATGAGTAAATGTATCCTCATATTTTTCCTCTGAACTTTTATACTTCTCAAATGTGTTAAGTCATGCAAAAACTTGTGTATGCAATATAAATAGTAGGAAGCTTTTGAATCTATGAATTGCATATTTATACAAATGAGTAAATATCATACTTTTATTCCTTTCATTATTTAATGGAAATGTTTTAATTGCAGTACATATCATTTTTCACTATTTATCAAAAGCTTCTAAGAGTTTTAGTAGTATATTTACTTGTTAGAAAAATTTTCAATAACCAACCATACAAATATCTCTAGTCTCCATTAGCACATCTAACAGATGGTCAGAATAATAAAAAGATTTCCTGATGAATTCCTGAAAGATTTCCCACAAGTACTTCAGTCAACAGTTTTGTCTCATGCTAGATCATTCCAGTCAATCTCAGTCCCCTTTTTTCTACAGGGTCGTATTCCCTCTCTTAAAAAGGCCTAGAGCAGGAGTGTCAAAATCATTTTCACCAGGGGCCACATCAGCCTTGTGGTTGCTTTCAAAGGGCCAAATGTAATTTCAACTCCTTAACAGTTAAGGAGTAGTTACATTTATACAGTCCTAAAATTATTTTGGCCCTTTGAAGGCAACCGCGAGGCTGATGTGGTCCCTGGTGAAAATGAGTTTGATACCCCTGGCCTAGAGAGAGGTACACATTTTATTGATTCATCTCTCACAGCTGTTTGCTTTAAGCTCATCTTACTTATTTTCTTTCTGAGCTATTTTCCTTGTTTAATTATATTTTATTGATTATGTTATTACAGTTTTCCCATTTTTTTCCCTTTACTCTGCTCCACCCAGAACCCCCACTCCCTCAGGCAATCTCCACATCATTGTTCATGTCCATAGGTCATGTGTATGAGTTCTTTGGCTACCTCATTTCTTATTCTTTATGTCCCCATGGCTATTCTTTAATACCTATTAATACTTCTTAATCCTCTCACCTCTTTGGGCATTCCCCCACACCCTTTTTCATCTATCAACAACCAAAATGATCTCCGTATCCATGATTCTGTCTCTGTTCTTGTTTACTTAGTTTGTTTTTTAGATTCAATTGTTGATAGACATGTATTTATCACCATTTTATTATTCATGGTTTTCATCTACTTTTTCTTAAATAAGTCCCTTTAACATTTCATATAATAATGGTTTAGTGATGATGAACTCCTTTAGTTTTTTCTTCTCTGGGAAACTCTTTATCTGCCCTTCAATTCTAAATGATAGCTTTGCTGGGTAGAACAATCTTGGCTATAGGTCCCCACTTTTCATGACTCTGAATATTTCTTGCCAATCCCTTCTAGCCTGCAAAGTTTCTTTTCAGAAATCAGCCGATGGTCTTATGTGAACTCCCCTGTAGATAACTAGCTTCTTTTCTCTTGCTGCTTTTAAGATTCTCTTTTTTTCTTTAACGTTTGGCTTTTTAATTATGATATGTCTTATGATATGTCTCACATATATCATTGATATGTGAGGGCCTCTTTGCATCCATCTTGTTTGGGACTCTCTGTGCTTCCTGGACTTGCATGTCTATTTCCTTCACTAAATTAAGGAAATTTTCTTTCTTATTTTTTCCAAATAGATTTCCAATTTCTTGCTGTTTCTCTTCTCCTTCCGGCACCCCTATGATGAGAATGTTGGAATGCTTGAAGTTGTCCCAGAGGCTGCTTACACTATTGTCTTATTTTGGGGGATTCTTTTTTTTTCTTGCTGTTCTGATTAGT
The DNA here is from genome assembly GCF_022682495.2 of Desmodus rotundus. Classification (NCBI taxonomy): domain Eukaryota; kingdom Metazoa; phylum Chordata; class Mammalia; order Chiroptera; family Phyllostomidae; genus Desmodus; species Desmodus rotundus. The sequence goes on from NC_071394.1 coordinate 64,222,616, forward strand.
TGTTTTTTGCTTCCTTATTTTGAAATCATTGGTATGATTCTCAGCTTCATCCACTCTACCATTGTTTCCCTGTAAATTGTTCTTTATTTCAATTAGTGTGTCCTTTGTTTCTGACTGGATCTTTTTTATGCTGCTGAGGTCCTCACTAAGTTCCTTGAGCATCCTTATAACTAGTGTTTTGAACTCTGCATCTGGTAGATTGCTTCTATTCATTTTGTTAAGTTCTTTTTCTGTAGTTTTGTTCTGTTCTTTCATTTGGGTCATGTTTCTTTGTTTCCTGATTCTGGCAGCCTCCCTATGTTTGTTTCTATGTATTAAGTAGGGTTGCTATGACTCCCTGTCTTGGTAGCATGGTCTAATATAATAGGTGTCCTGTAGGATCTAGTAACACAGCCTCCCCTATCACTCAAGCTGGAAACTCGAACTGCACCCTTTGTGTGAGCTGAGTATACCCTCCTCTTATAGTTGAGACTTGATTACTGTTGGAAGGTCAATGGGATGGGTTTACCCAGGCCTGTCAGTTTCAAGGGCTTGCTGTGACCACTGACCACCAACCTCTGCCCTCCATGAAGGATCAACTGTGCAGGGGTAGGGTGGTGGTGCTCTGACATGGTCTGTAGCTGTCCACTAGATGTGCAGGCTCTGGGGTTTCCTAGGCAGTGCAGACCAAGGTCCACTCCCACTTGTCTTCTACTTAGGGTCTACTTAAAGCCCTATATGAGCTTTAAAACAATCTGAGATGGCTGCTACTTGTACTGGGCTTGAAGGTTCCCAAGAGGAGTCAAGGTGTCAATCTAGGCTGGCTGCTGCTAGTGCCAGGTTGGGGCCACTTAGCAAGAGGTACAGGTACTGAGGGCTTATTGAGACCAGCTGCTGCTTGTTTGACAGGATTTAGGAAGTTGTGAAGCATGAGCCAAGAACAGATATTCATATGGAAAACACACTGTTAACAGTTTAAGTGAGCCCATAATTTAAGTGGGACAGAGTCTCAAGGGATCTCCAGGGTAGGGCAAAGAGTATTAGCCAGGTTGATAGAATCTTGTGTTGTGACCCTCCAAGGCCAGGCAGATTCATGGTATTCATGCAGATGGAAAATATCCATGGAGCCGTTGGGATGTCTGATATGCCTTTATTCATGAGTGGGTGAGCCACGCATCCTGCAAGCTGCATGTCTATCAGCATGTTTCATGTCATGGCCCCTGCTTCCCAGCATGGCATCCATTGTGGCACTTGTCCCCTTGTGTGTCTCTCATCATCATTGCCCCCAACAGGGAGTCCCTACCTGTTTAAGTATTAGAGGGGAATAAAGTCAGCAAGATGACAGAAATTATATAACACGACATAATTCTGTGCATGCAAGCCCACTTCATGTTATGGGAACAGTTTACTGGACCCAGTCTCAGGGTTATGAGAACACTAGTTATCAGGCCCCTCCAAGGCTATGGGAACACTGCTTCCCTTAGCTACCCAGACACCTGAAGGAAGAAGCCAGACCATCTCCACTTACTTTACAAGTCTCAAATATGGTACCCTCTGCTGGCTCTGTAGCTGTGGGGGGAAGGCTCAGAAAAAGGACAATGACCTCTGCCCACCTCTCTGTCTGGAAGAAAACTGTCCCCAAGCCCTCACCCCAATGTCAGACACTTCAGTTCCTCAATATATGCCACTTCTGCCTTTCAAGCTACTACCCTGGTGCTAGAGCTCAGAGGGAATGGGTCTGTTTATATGTTCTTTCAGGACAACTGTGTGGGAATGCAGAATTTTCCTCCACTGACACAATCCCCACTGGATTCTGCAGCCAGAAATTATGTGGATTTATCTCCCTGGCACTGAAACTCTGGACCAGGGGACCTGGTATGGGGCTGGGACCCTTCACTACTGGAATATCCCTCCCAAATTTTTATCCACCACACATAGATGTAGGACTTGCCCATTCCATGTTTATACCTCCTTTCTACCATTCTGGATGGATGTGATTTCCTCAATTCTGTAGCTGTCATATTTCCATTCAACTTGACCTGTGATGGTTCTGAGTGATCATTGTTCTATATTTTAGTTGCAATTCTGATGTGGTTGTACATGGAGGTGAGCTGTGTTTACATATGCCACCATCCTGAATGGAATTTCCTGAGCTATTTGCTGACTGGAAAAAATTTTCTTTGTTCCTGGTTTTCCATGATCTTTTCCTTTTTTCACACTAGTGTGCTGCTAGGTGTCTGATATGTAAATAGAAGATTTCTGTTCCTAGAAGGGTAAATTGGTAAGCCAAGCAAACAAATTATGCTGATACAAGATCAGTAAAATCTCAGTAAATCACATAGTGTGTATATGGACTTTCATACATCAAATGAGCTCATATTGGAGAGTAAGATACTAATGTCCAGAAAGCATAGGCTATATTTTTATTTCTTTTGAAAAATGAATCTTTCAACAAATACCCATTTCTGAATATTAAAGAACTCTGATAACCAAAACACTGACTAAAATTTTCTACAAGGCCATTCTCTTAATCACTTCCCATATTTGATAGAACACTGAGGCATAAGCATATCTTATTACATCTGTGTTTGGTGCAGGTTATTTGATTACCATGGCCGTGTGCCTCCACCTCCCCGTGCAGTCATCCCACTAAAGCGCCCCAGGGTGGCTGTCACAACAACACGCCGGGGAAAAGGAGTCTTTTCCGTGAAAGGGGGATCGAGATCTACCATCAGTGGATCCTGTTCATCAGGCTCCAAATGTAAGTAATCTACTTTATTTTCTTTTAAAGAAGGGTGGAGAGATAAATATCATTGTATGAATACCTATATTCAATAGTTAACCAAACAATTATGGAATGTCTGCTGTGTATATAATACTAGAGAAATATGAAAGGGATAAGAAATGGTATCTGCTTCCTACCACAATACATGAGGAAGGTGAGGAGATAGATACAAATATGACTGATGATAACTCAGGACCAATTTGAAAACTATTTTATCTGAGCAAATAATGAGCTGTTGACCCACTTAGCTTGAGACATATTAAAGTCCTAAAATAGAACATACTGATTTTGGTGAATAAACTACTTCACCTCTGAATAAAATACATATATTATCTTTTCATAGAAACGATATGCCAAATTAGTGCAGGTATGAGCATTTGAAAATGCATTAGGATAATTTATATAGGCAAACTACATAGGAGAGATTTTAAGAGCATCTTGCCATGCTATTCTAAAATTATTATGAGAGTTATGTGCCTGAAAACATACATAATGTCATAAAAATAAAATGGTACTTACATAATTTTACACTATTAAAAAGACACAAAATGTCTAACTAAACAGACTTCTAAATTTTTACATAGACTGATTCAGGAAAAATTCTGATTTGTTATTAGAATATCATTCCTAAGGAAAAGAAGGAAAAAAATCCTGCCTTCTCTGAGATTACATTCTAGCAAAGAAGAGACAGACAATAAGCAAACAAATTAAAATATGAGATAGTATAGGGTAGATCATCACTATGTCCAAGAATAAAGTAGAATAAAGCAACAGAGAAAGTTGGGAGAACTCTACATCACAGGAGACACTGTGACAACATTTTGGACTTGGTGATATGTGAGCAGAGACCTCAGGAAAGTTCATGAGCATGAGAGTGCTCTGAAGCTATCAGAGCAGGGCATTCTGGGCAGAGAGAATGATGAACAGACATGTTAAATTGGCACAGTCAGGGAAGGAGCCAGTGAGATGCAGCAGAGCCAGGGAGGAAAGTGTAGCTAATAATTAGTGCAAGGAGATAGAGGGAGGCAAAATTCAGTGCATCTTGGGAGGACCTTGTAGGGACTTTGTGGTTACTCTGCATCCCAACCCTTTAAGACAAGTAAGGCAAATACTGTTATCCCAATTTATTGATAAGTAAACACGGAGAGGTCACATGGCTAGTAAATGATAGAGCTAAGACTGCAACCTGGACCTCTTACTTCTTATACCATATGCTATGTCTATTGTAGAACACTGCCCTTTACCTTTCAGTACTATCAGAAGTGCCAAGACAGAATCACTGCTGAAATACTTTGTTTTCACATGAAAATGTCCAAAAGAGTAGTTCAGGAAGCAGGAAAGCACTGATGCTTTGGTAAATCTGATAAAAGATTAGTTTGCTCAGAATGTGACTGAGAATTTGACTTAGCTAGTATCAGTTAAATAGCAAATTAAGTAAATTTACAGATCTTTATGTACTTATCTACCCATTTACTATTTGCTCTATGGATAGATAAATAAGAATTCCCTTTCTGAATCTTAGTAATAAAAGAAAACGGTTTCAGAAGCAATCCCTAAACATCATCATATGCTCTCAGATTATTGTTAAAAGCAAAGAAAGTTCTTGAATTTGGTTCTTGCTGTGGAAAATTGAACATTGAATTGCCTTATAGGTTTACAGAACATTTTTCTCTACCATGGTAATATTAACTTAATCTCAAACAGAAATATCAAATGTCTGTGGATTCTTTGCCCTGTGGTCACTTTTAAGACAAAATTTATCAGTAGAAACATTAATGGCCCATTGGCCACAACAATTCTTCATTGTGTAAGAGTGTTCTTGGCTTTGCAGGACACTTACATTCCTGATTTCCACATACAAATGCCAATGTCAAGCTTCAGCCTTTGTAACAAATAGAAATACCTTCCTACTTTAGAAATGTTCCCTAAAGAGCCTTTTTCAGCAAGTGCAGCTCAACTGTGCAGAATCAGCTGCATGGTAATCTTATACTGTCTACTCTGGCATATAGAAAAGACTGGTGTTGTCAGCTCTGATGTTGTCAGACAAAGACCTTTAAAGAAATGCTCATTCAAAGTGTCATCTGAAAGGAGCAGGGGTGGGGTGGATGACTGGTGAAGAAGAGGACCTAGCATGGAGGGAGACTTCAAAGCCTAGGTAACAATTGAGCTGAATGTTTAAGAATTAAAGTGCATGTACTAGGAAGAATGAGAGTATGAAGCAGACCAATAAAATTCACAGAAACAAAAGTTTGGACGCTGAAAACATGACACAGAAAAGGAGTTACGAGTAGTGTGGCCAGAGCCTCAGACCATGAAACACACAGCAGAGGAGGAGGCAAGGGGAAAAGATTGGGAGCCAATTGAGAAGTAAAACAGTATTCTCAGATCCTCACACTCATAATTTTTAAATTGCAAAACTCATAATCTTTAATAATTATATCTAATTGCCCAATCTCCCCATTTGTCTACATCAGGGGACTGTTACACAACAATTGCACAACAACAAATCAATTAAAAGTATTCAATATTATTCTTAGTAAGAGAAATACTTCTCGATCTCCATATCTAATAATATCGAGATTTAATTTAATTTAATTTTAATGAACACTTAAATAAAAGGTGTTCTAGTCAATGAAATGTGTCTTTAAATACCAGAAGTATGGATTTTGAATAGTTGAGGTGGAATTGGGGAAAAATGCAAAATGGTGTTTGCCAAAAAGCAGGTGTTCTTTTCTTACTCTTTTGTCATAGTGCTTCTGATAATGGAAAAGAATATTTACATGCTAATTTTCTTTCTACATTTCATATCTGTTTATTTAACTTCATATTACACAGTCAGCTCCAATTTAGTGTCCAGCACATACACAAAGCTTTTAATCACATTTGTTGATCTGCTGGAAATTGGCATGCTGTGACCATAGCTACATACACATACATCCAGATTGTGTGGTATTTGCTAAGTCTTTGCTGTGTTCAAGATGCTGAGCTAAGTCCTACTAAGAATGGAGCAGGAGACTTCTGGCCAAGATGGAGGCATAGGTAGATACACTTTGCCTGCTCACACAACTAAAAGGACAACAGTAAATTAAAAACAGAAAATAACCAGAACTACCAGAAAATCAAACTGTATGGAAATCCAATAACCAAGGAGTTAAAGAAGAAACATTCATTCAGATTGGTAGGAGGGGCCGAGACAGGCAGCCAGAGTACAGAGGACTGGAAGCCAGGCGGCAGCTGGTGGAGTGGGCAATCTCAAATTTGTGTGTGACTAAACCCAGAGGAACAACTGAAGAGCAAGACAAACTGCACAACCCAGGGTTCCAGCATGGGGAAATAAAGCCTCAAAACCTCTGACTGAAAAAATCTGTGGGGGTTGAGGCGGCAGGAGAAACTCCCATCCTCACAGGAGAGTTCTTTGGAGAAACCCACAGGGTCCTAAAATGTACATAAACCCACCCACTGGGGAATCAGCACCAGAAGGGCTCAATTTGCTTGTGGGTAGCAGAAGAAGTGACTAAAAGTGAACAGAGAGCTGAACACGCGTCATTGTTCCCTCTTGGGCCCCTCCCCAACATGCTGCACCACAGCACAGCAAAGTGGGTTGCTCCTTCCTGGGGAATACCCAAGGTTCTTCCCCTTACTAAGTGATAGACTTGCGAAGACAAAAAAAAAAAAAAAAAGCCCAAATGAAAGAACAGATCAAAGCTCCAGAAAAAAAATACAACTAAGAGATGAAGAGATAGCTAACTTCTCAGAGTCATAGTTCAAAACACTGGCAATCAGGATGCTCAACAGAATTGGCTGAGTATGGTCACAAAATAGAGGAAAAAGTGAAGTCTATGAAAAGTGAAATAAAGGGAACCAACAATGAAGGGAAGGAGACTGGGACTCAAATCAACAATTTAGAGCAGAAGGAAGAAATAATCATTCAACCAGAACAGAATGAAGGAACGAGAATTCAAAAAAATGAGGAGAGGCTTAGGAACCTCCAGGACAACTTTAAATGTTCCAACATGTTCCAATTAATGTTCCAATAATGAAGAAGAACTTCCCCAATCTGGCAAAGGAAATAGACTTCCAGGAGGTCCAGGAAGCTCAGAGAATCCCAAACAAGTTGTACCCAAGGAAGCACACACCAAGGCATATCACAATTACATTAGCAAAGATTAAAGATAAAGAGAGAATCTTAAAAGCAGCAAGAGGAAAGGAGAGAGTTACCTACAAAGGAGTTCCCATAAGACTATTAGCTGATTTCTCAAAAGAAACCTTGCAAGCCAGAAGGGGCTGGAAAGAAGTATTCGAAGTCATAAAAGACTAAGACCTACATCTGAGATTGCTCTATCCAGCAAAGCTTTCATTTAGAATGGAAGGGCAGATAAAGTGCTTCCCAGATAAAGTAAAATTAAAGGAGTTTATCATCACCAATCCCTTATATGAATCAATTATATGAAATGTTAAAGGGACTTATCTAAGAAATAGAAGAAGATCAAAAATATGAACAGCAAAGTGACAATAAACTCACAACTATCAGCAGCTGAACCTAAAGAAACAAAAAAAAGGCAAAAACAAACTAAGCAAACAACTACAACAGGAACATATTCACAGAATTAGAGATCACATGTAGGGTTACCAGCAGGGAGAGGGAAAGGAAGGAGGAGGGAAAAGGTACAGGGAATAAGAAGCATATATGGTAGGTACAAAATAGACAGGGTTAAGAATAGTGTTGGAAATGGAGAAGCCAAAGAACTTATATGTATGACCAATGGACGTGAACTAAAGTGGGGGAATGATGGTGGGAGATAGGTACAGGGTGGAGGGGAATAAAGGGGAGAAAACAATGAGACAACTATAATAGCATAATCAATAAAATATACTAAAATAAAGATAATACTTGAAAAACTATCTTCTGCTTCTACCATTTATTGGCACTGATAATGTTGTGGGCATGGTGCAAAGTGCTTTATGTGCATTATCTCAGTAAATTCTTACAACAAGGATGGAAGTTATAGATGATGATGATAAAATCTGAGCTGTTACAAGTGACTCCTCTAGGGACGTAGATGTGTACTAGACTCTATCTGGTTCCACACACTAATTGGGTAGCACTAACTTTTCTTTTCAAGTGAAGAGTTTACTTTGAAAGGAAATGGAATACATACCTGGGATTATCCTTTGGAGCAGACCGTGAACTAGCAGACTAGTTTAGAGAGTTAGCTTTGTGCACGTGTGAGTGTTTCTGGTATTTTTCCTATAAAATTTGGGACATTTGGAATTTTCAGCTGGAAAGGCTTGTGACACATACATGTTATTTGAGGACCCCATACAAGAGGCTTGGCAGATGGAAAGCAGAAGCCCAATGATGAGTGCAATTAAAATGCATAAGAAAAAAGAAAAAAAAAAGTGGACAGGAGTGCTTTGGACCTAAGACTCATCTTAATTCTAAACTGACTGTTTTTTAAAAAATATATATATATCAGAAATCAAAGTTGCAAAGATTTTTTAAAATTCTAAGCTTAGAAATGTGTCATAAAATATATGTTAATTTTGATGGAGTAGGCAAAAACCAATGAGGAATTACTGTCATCCACCAAGCAGTAGAGAAATTGTTAACAGGGTTCAAAAAAGTAGAAAAAAGGCAGAGAAGAGTTAGAGAGAAAGCACATAGACACAGAGATGTCTCATCCTAGGGATTTCTTCTGGAATCCAGGCACAAGAGCAGAACCCTCCAGGCTATTTGAGCACTTGCTGCTAGTCGTTCCAAGAAAGGAACCAGGCAACCTACACAGGGCTGCAGACCAATTCACCATGCCATGGTAAGGTCCAGGACAGAGAGACAAAACCTGTGTGGTTACATCCTTGTTGTCTCTAAGCTCAAAGAGTATTAACTAATTAGACTTCAACTTCACAGTGATCGATCTTTGATCAAAGGTGTTCCTATAGTGCTGGACATGAAGAAACCTTAACTCCCTGCACACTTAGAAGTTCTTACTTGGTGAGTCCAGATTTCTCATTGGTTTGTAATGTAGTTTCTATAAAACTGGGAATTTGAGGTTTATTTGTTTATGTTTTTTTAAGGAGATAAACTAAATTTAGTCCTGGGCTGAGGAGTGGCTCCACTTACTAAGAAATCTGTTCAGTTACTTTCTAGCCATAGCCCCATTTCTCCTGCACTGAAAGCTAATTCCATAAGATAAAATATCTTCTATTAAATTTGATAGATTTAAGTAAAATTACATGATGTGCTTTAATCAAAGGGAATGGAAATAATTCTTCAAAGAAGAATCAGTTTGCAGTTGTGACAGATGATGTTTTTCAAATTTAGCTGCAATTCAACAATGGCGCTTTTATGTCTGAAATAATTGATCTAAGGAGCAATTCTCTACTTTAAACTATGTTCTGCTTTAGGTTGGGTTTTCTAGGATAGGAACACTCCACAGGGCCCCTGATTCTTGCAATTTTTATTTTGCAAACTACTTTACAAGTAAAATTGTTTTATGAAAAATTTGTGCTTTTATAACAGAGAAGGATGTTTTATTTTTATATTGGAAAAAACTGTTCTTCCTTTGAGAAATTAGTTTATGTTAATGCATAATTTATCATGTATGTTATATGATGTATCTTAGTTGACAAATAGCTCTATTTCAAGCAAATACAGATTGTATTTAGTTTTTGTTATTTATAATAAATTTCCTGAAGACTAAAGAATCAAGCTAAACACTCAGTTTCTTCCAAAATTTCTGGGGAATATACAAGCTGAGATATTTATAAAATTGAAAGGAAAAGTGACAGAGAAGAATAGTTGCTGACATCAAGATCTGTGCCCCAGACCTTGAGCATAGCTCTCTGCTGAGGCACGAACATCCTAAAACCCACCTAATAAGTGCTCACAGGAAGGTGTAGCTGGTCCATAATGACAAGTTTAAGATCTTTAGGCTCTGGTTGTTCTGGGTTCATGACAACATTTCCAAAGGTTCTCATCAAAATGAGAAAATAAGGATGGTGCAGTAAATTTTTCATAAACATTAACATATTTCATTTAATAGAGTGTTTGGTAAATATGAGATTGTCCTTTTCTTAAACCCTTTTCTTTATAATTACAGTTGATAGTAGAATGTTTGCTATGATTGTTATTTTACATCCTTACTTGGCAAAATGAAAAATTGTCAATTTTCTGTTGGTCCCATTTTTTTTATCTTTGAAACCACAGTAAACAGCAAAAGCCTGGAATGAAAAACATTACTGTAAAAATATTAATGGGAACTTCAGTGAATTTTCTTTCCCTCTAGCATCAGGGCTTAAAGAAATATAGGCAAAACCCACTACCTTGTTTTTTTGAACCTTTGTTTGATTTTAAGAGATCAAGTAGCAAGGGTTCTGTGAGTTGGAGAAACTTCTTTAGCATCTAACACATTTTAGAAGATAAATGTGGTATCCTGATTTCAATCAATCAGCAAAGAACTGGATTAAAAATATCACTGACTGCTAAAATACATGTTACAGCATGATCCTAAAAGTAGCACTAATACGCCCATCATGCTTTAATCCTCCCTCAATCTGAGTCCATTTGTTACTCAACTATTGGCCAAAACTGAATTAACACAGTTATTTTATAAAATATTTCTAGATCCCACCCTGTCTAGTATGGCTCAGTGGGTTGAGTGCTGGCCTGTTAACCAAAAGGTCACCACCAGTTTGATTCTCAGTCAGGGCACATGCCTGAGTTGTGGGCTGGGTCCCCATTTGGAGGAGCGAGAGAGGCAACCACACATCAGTGTTCACAGAGGGATATTTCTCTCCCTCTCTTTCTCCCTCCCTTCTCCTCTCTCTCTAAAAAAAAAAAAAAAAAAAAGAATAAAATCTTTTAAAAAATATTTCTAGATCTCTCTATCTCTTTGCATAACCTTTTCATAACCTTTGCATAAACTTTAACAGAGAAACACTGTTTGTAATCAAGGTTACTGGTATTCTAGAATAAGCTGAAGGTAATGAGGACCTGATAAGATTTGAAAAGTACCATCTGAGGTTTGACACCATCTGGAGAAAACACAGGGTGCCTGGGAGACGTATGCTGAGTGTGGTACCTTTGACTTTCTGTTGCTTTCTGTCCCTTTTCCCCTTTCCAGTGAAATCAGATGAGTTACAGACAATCAAGAAAGAATTAACGCAGATCAAAACTAAAATTGACTCCTTGCTAGGACGACTGGAGAAGATTGAGAAGCAGCAGAAGGCAGAGGCAGGTAAGTGAACAGGGTGTGACCACAGATGTGCCAGAATGAAACCAGAGACACTGTCAATCACAGAGACAGGTAGGGCCAGAGGGACTGGCAGGACTTAATAGAGTTTAATACAGATCCACCATAATAAGGTCTATAGGCCTGTGGTTGCAACAATGGGATATGATCTTTCACTTTTCAGAGAACATGTGCCAATTTGCTTAAAATTTATATTAACAAAAGGAAAGTTAAAAATCTATGCTGATGTTAATAAATAATAGTTGGATCTTAATTGGAAGTTGATATCTCAATATCAAATAATCTTTAAGAAAATAAAGTCAATTCATAAAATAATGCTATCAGGTTACAAATAAAATTCTATGTAATTAAATTAACTATAGCGAAATTTAACAGATTTCACAACCATGATTATGAAGCTCAACTCCCATCACTGCAACCTTGCAAAATTTTAGGACCCAATTTAGAATCTCACCACCCACAATGTCCCTGTGTCCCTGCCCACCCCCAGCCAAGTCATTGATTACATGTTTTACCACATCATGTCTACTCTGAATTATCAACCTTAATTCCTAGTTGTCTTCTCATATGATTCTAATGCCCTTTCCCAGTGTCTACAGATACTGTCTAGACTCACAGAATATGAGAACTGGAATAAACTTTGAGGTGACCCAGTACCTAGGCTGACATTCTGTTGTGCAGCCTTAGGCCCTCTGAGGTTCCTAATAGATGAGAGGAGGTTAGAAGGCACAAGAGGTGGATAAACTTGTCTCTCTCCATTCCAGCCTTTGCTCCCAGCTGGGTAGCTTCCCCTCCAACTGTTTTATCCACTGGGATTCAACATACAACCTCATTTGTAAAAAGTTTCACTTAAAAAATAAATAATACAGTTTTGAAAGCCATTGCTACAATCTAGCCGCCTCACTTTCCCAAGAGAAAACAAAGCTCAAGGAAGCAAATGATGTGGACAACAGCCTGCAGTGTCCATGGCGTTGTGTCCATGGCTGAGACGAGACAAATTCACACAGACTACCAAGTCCTGTGGAGGAAAAGGGACAGCACGGCCACTCTATCAAAGGGAGAGTACCTCGGAGCGCCTCAGCCACTCTCTCAAGGACAGTGCGCCCCAACCCTTGCCTTGACAGGTTTTTATTTCTTTTCTGGGCACATTGCATTGAGGATGGTCCTCATTTAATATGCACAGGTTTGCTTTAGATGGTTACCTTTTACAGAAAACAAAAGAGAGGATGTTGCTAATTACAGCAAAAAAGAAGGATATTTGCAACTGTAAAGGCAAAAGTGGTTGAACTGGTTACTTTCATCCTTGGAAGGTTTAGCATAGATTTTAGGAAGTTACTTTAAAGATATGCAGTAAATGTTTGCTGCCTCAATTCAGGGTGAGGGAGTTTTAGCAAAAGGCAAGTCTTAAAGTGGCCTAGGTACAAGGCAGGCCTGATTCCCCACGGGAGAACCTATCTGTGGGCGTGGGTCCTGTGTGCAGGACCTCGCTTTCCACTGGCCTTTCTGAGTGGGAGCTGGGCCCACATCACACAGAACGGTCTACTATATTTACCCCCTTGTTTTTAGTTAGGACTGCTATGGATCCCACAAAGCTTGCTACTTGCTGTTCTCTCACACAATCCTGAGAAAATAATTTGCAAATGCGTCAAAGTACACAGAGCATTATTATAATCAGTAAGAAACCACCGGCTGCAAAGACCCACATTCTCAGAATAAACTCATCAATCATTGTCAGTCAGTAATGATCAAACAATAGGTAACATTCAAAGAACTCTGAGGGCTTATTTAGAATCAGAGACAGATGGCTAAAGGGCCATAAAACTTTGGGGAAACAAGCTCATTTCAGGCTTGGACCCTTATCATTTAAATTGAGGACATTAGCAAAGCAGGTTTCACAGGATTTTATGCATTCTTTCTTAGGCCTCATCACCTGGAAACCTGCCCTTTCCAGCACAGGGCCACACCCACCTCTGGCATTGTTTCAGGTTTAGGCTGAGCAGGGGAAGTAAGGCAGCCAAGAGATTAGGAGACTTCTTGAAAACAGAATGAGGACTCAGGCTATGTCAAAGCCAAGGGATGAGGGTCCATCACCCCCTTTTGGGGTTGTTGTCCTCTGCAGGAGGCACTTGAGCCTCAGCCCCTGTCATTGGGGCAGGCCCCATCCTCCTCCGTTGGTGGACTCAGACCCGTGAGTGACGGTGTGGTAGTTGGTTTTCCTTCTGGTTGTTCAGGGTCAGCCGGGCCATCTGGTCTGTCAGTCTCGATTGGTTCTTGCCTCCAGGTAGCAGAGCTTGGTGTCTATTTTGCTCATGATAAGGTTTTATTCTTTTGGCTGGTAGCTAGACAGGACCTGTAGGAATGGAAGCACACACATACCCTCTTCCCCATGTTAAGAGATCTACAGGGCTCTGCCAAGAGCCATCTCTCAGTGGATCTCTACATAAAACCTGAGGATAAGATGACTTTGGCTCTTTCTTCTGAAAATGTTTCTCAATTGGAGTGCAGAGTGATTCATCACAATTTAGAAAATTATATGTAAACATGGCTAAAATAATCAAATTTGGGGGGCAGGACTCATGACTCCCCTTTTTTGTTTTTTAAGAAGATTTTTAAAAGTATGATGAGCCCATTCTATGATTCCCTGACCTGTTGGATTGTAAGATATTCCTGTTTTATGTTGGATATTTCAACGCTGAAGAAAAACCTGAGTAGAATGGGCAAGGTATCCAGGGCCATTATCAGTTTTAACTTGCTGAGGCCGTCCTAAATGACTAAAGGCCTCAAGCCAATGGGCTTGTATATTTTTAGCAGGTTCTCCTGTTAAAGCAGATGCATGTAGGGCACCAGAGTAAGTATCAATAGAAATATGAACATATTTAAATTTCTCAAAGGAATTGTAATGAGTGACATCAGTTTGCCAAATTATTTGAGAACTTAGTCCTTGAGGATTAACTCCTGTAAATGGGGGTGCTTTGCTAAGGGCTTGGCAATAACGACATTCTTTAATAATTTGCTTAGCTTGGGAGCAAGAAATGTCAAATTGTTTTCACAGCGCCTGGCTATTTTGATGAAAAAACTGATGAGAAGATGTTGCTTGCTAGAAGGCAGTAAGGACACTAACTAAGGCATCTGCCTTATTGTTACCATCCACCAGGGGGCCAGGCAAGCCTGAATGGGATCGAATATGAGTAATGAACAGGGGGTGTTCTCCCTTGTCAAGGAGGGATGGTAGGGTCAAATATAGGTTAAATAGATTGAGGTCAATAGAAGTCTTAATTAATGCCTGATCTAGATGCAGAATAGTATAAACAGTATACCCTGAGTCACAGACTATATTCAAAGGTTCCTGGGGCCATTGCCACAAGGCCATGATTGCAGTGAAAAGCTCAGCCCTTTGGGTAGAGGAATGTCCTGAGGATACAAAATTTTTCCAGTTTTTGCCTTCTTGCCCGGTAATAGCAGCCTGTCTGGTTTTTCCGGACCCGTCAGGAAACACAGTTCTCACCCCAGTTATTGGTGTTGGGCTGACCTTTTCTGCTAGCCTTATTTGAAGGAATGGAATGTTTTGAAGCAATCTATCTGAGGGCAGGTTAATTTCTAGTCCCCCTACAAAGTCAGCTATGGCACACTGAAATTCTAAAGACTGAGTTGCCAATTGTTGTAAATAAACTTGAGTTAAGGGGACATGAATAAAGGCAGGGTCATATACAAATAACTGCTGTGTTCGCTCATACCCTTTTATAATAAGATGGCACAACACAGTTATATAGGTGATAATAGTACATTGTGGTTGATGAGACAGAAAAAGCCATTCTGTCATAGCTAAGTGGGGTGATAGCTGTCCTATAAAACCCATTGGGGTGCCTAAGGCTGGGAAACAGAAAAGTTGGACAGGAAACTATGACTTAATTCTAGTTAGTTGTCACTGCTGAATATGTTGATTTATTATATTTAATTCTTGTAGGGCCTCGGAGGACAGTTTTCTGGGGGAATTAAGTTTTCTGGGTCCCCTTTAAGGGCACTAAATAAATGAGTTAATTGTTGGGTAGGTATTCCAAGGCTGGGTCACATCCAGTTGATTGCTCCCAGGAGCTGTTGGAGGCAACTAAGAGTTAAATCCTTGGGTGGATTAATTTGAAGGACTTGAGGCCCAATTGTCCTATTTCCAAGGTTCTGAATGCTGGATTTTTTCTGGAGCAATTACTAGCCCAGCAGAGGCTACAGAATTTTTAAGAAAGGAAGCAGTTTTTGCTAAAGTATCTTGTAAAGGAGCTTCAATCAGGATGTCATCCATATAATGATAGATAATTGAATTAGGAAACTGATCTCTTACTGGCTAAATAGTTGTATAAACAAAATGCTGGCAGATAGTTGGGCTGTTAAGTATTCCCTGAGGCAAAACTCTCCATTGAAAGGCTGAGAATTGTTAATGGCTGGAGGGAAAATGCAAAACACTCCCGATCCTTTTCCGCTAAAGGAATTGTAAAGAAACAATCCTTTAGGTCAATAAGTAAAAGTGGCCAGTCCTTTGGAATGCAAGCTGGATTGGGGACTCCTGGTTGTAAGGAGCCCATAGGTTGGAGGGACTCATTGATTTTTCTTAGATTATGAATAAGCCTCCATTTGACAGATTTCTTTGATACAACAAAAATAGGCATATTCCAAGGGCTTTTAGAGGGTTCAATATGACATGGTGTTAATTGTTGTTTAACTAAAAGGCACATCTGTTCAGGTCGCGCTCCTTTAGGTGGCCACTGATCAACCCATACCGGCGTATTGGAGAGCCAGGTAAGCGGTAAGGGAGTTATAAGAGCAGTGGCCATTAGGGGGCACTGAGAAAATGCAGCAGAGAGACTTGCATCCCCCACTGACTGAGGAGATCATGGCCCCAAATATTAAGGGGCATAGGCAGGATATATGGTCGAATTCTCCCTACCTGTCCTTCTGGTCCCTAACATTTAAGAGACCATACACTGACTTGTGGTTGAGAAACTCCTCCAACACCTGTCACAGGCGTTCTGCTGTCTGTTAGAGGCCACTCTGGAAGCCAAAACTCATTTGAAATAACGGAGATGTCGGCTCCTGTATCTATGAGGCCATGAAAGGTCTTATCCTTTATCTTTATTTGTAAGATTGGTTTATTTAATTTGATTGATTCTGTCCAGAAATCTGATTGTCTGTACTACCGAAGCCTCCCTCTCCCCTCACAGTATTTTGAGTCGTTGAGATTACATAGGGGAGTAGGAGCAGCTGGGCAATATGTGTCTGGGCAGGAATAATATGATAACCAGAAGCTTTGAGCATGATTTTAATCTCCCCTTGATAGTCTGAGTCAATGACCACTGGCTGAACAAAAATGCCTTTGGTAGTAATACTGGATCTCCTTAAGATTAAACCGACCATTCCTGGAGGTAAAGGTCCCCAGACACCAGCGATAACCATAATTACTTGATCCTATTCCTTTAAGATGAGCTCTTTGGTGGTGACCAAGTCCAGCCTTGCGCTTCCACGGGTGGCTGCATGAAGGTCGGAAACTGTGCATTTCCCTGAATTCCCTGATATTGACTGCTGTTCTGAAAGCTCCAATTGGGGTTGGGGACCCTGGAGTGGGCACCCCCTCAGAAGTTTCCCTGAATAAGTTGGCCGTTTTTGTCAAATTTAGAGCAGCATTCCTTTGCCTGATGTCTGTCCTTGACACAGCATGGGCAATCCTTTAGGGGAAGCTTGTAATTACCCTTTCCCCCTCCTGGTGTGGATGAACAGTCCTTGCGCAGGTGGCCGGGCTTTCCACAATTGTAACATCTGGGATCTCCCTTAACTGCAGCAGCTAAGAGAGAAGCCTTATGCTGCTCTGTGCCTACATCTTGGCAAGCCTTGATAAAGTCACTGATGACTTTGGTAGTAGTTCACAGGGGTCCTATTATGGTCCTGCAGTCTTTGTTAGCATTTTGATAAGCTAGCTGACACAAAAGAGATTTGGCTGCTCTGTAATTATCTATTTGCCTTTCAATAGCTTCTTGGAGTCGATCAATAAAGTCAATATATGCCTCCACAGCACCTTGATGGATGTTGGTGAAGGAAGAAGTTTCCCTGGCCTGAGAATCAGGCACAGCCTCATAGCTTTGAGAGCAATTTGAGCACTTTGACTAAAAGCATGAGGATAAGCCTAGCCTGATCCACAGCAGTGGCAAAATCACCAGACCCAAGCAACATAGGGAGGGTGACAGGAGGATCTCGGCCACTTGGTGGCCTACTTGCTGAGAGTACTCTGAATGCCAGACTATAAACTGAGCTGGGGTTAAGACTGTCCTGGCCAGAGCAATCCAGTCACAAGGGGCCATTCTATAGCTGTCAGTGATGGCTTGAAATAGTTGATTAGTATAAGGAGACTGAAGCCCATTTTCTCTAATGCTCTTTTTTAGATCCTTGTAAAGGGAAAAAGGAAGGGGTTCATGGACATTTCTTTGACCCTTGATTACCATGGGGATGGCTGAAAGGGCATCTAAATCCCCAGCCTCTGCTGCCTGCCGAAGGCACCGTCACATGGCCCTAACAGGATATCTGTCTAAATTTTCTGGCTGTCTTAGTGGTGAGTCGTCCTATGAGGAGGAATGCTCCCAGGGTTGAAGTAAGGAGTGATGGCTATGAAGCAGGTCCTCTGGTGGGGCTGTAGGCAGAACTTTCATAGCTGGTTCTTCCAATATATTACATATGACTTTCTCTGAACTAGACCCTTTATCCTCCTTTGTGACTAGTTCTGGTCTCCTAGCCCATATGGGCAGGAGAGCAGTACTGACTAGCCCCCAAGTTACTAAGTTTTGAGTTCTGATAGAAACAGCACTGTCTTGTAAAGATCTTAACCTATCGCCTACAACTTCCCAAACCTTTACATCTAAGGTTCCCTTGTCAGGTAGCAGGGTAGTATTCCTTTACAGTTTGTAAAAGCTGAATGAGATGCTGTTCCTTCACCTTGCAACCCACTCCCCAGAGGACCTGCTGTAACACCCTTGGGTAAACTTCCTGTTCTTTAGATAAACCAGAGCCCATTCTTGCTATTAAAGGGCTCCTTTTTATTTTCAACTGTGGTCTTTTCAGATTCCGCCACTTATGCTGAAGCCTAACTAGTTAGCTATCGAGGGATATAGTGTGGTGGGTCAAAATGTGCTATTAGTGAAAGACAATCAGGGAGAGGGATACTGGACTTTCTGAGCACCCTCGCCCGCTTATGGGTTTCAGGTTCTCCCCAGTGTTTAGGACTGCGAGGGGGGGCATGTAGCCCTAGATGACCACCAACCTTTATAGGCACTTCCCAGACAAGCCAGAAGTTAAATTAAGCAGTGTTGGAGGACCTTATAAGGCCCCTGCATGTCTTGGGAATTGATCTCTGACACCCTCACAAGGTTCCGACTCACGTGATTTGTCGGGCCAAGGGGAGGAACACCTGATTTCTCGGGCCAAGGGGAGGAAGTGCCTTTTGTCTTCGGAGTTTGGCAAATGCCAAAAGCTCTCATACAAAATCTGTGACTAACACTAAATTCTTCTGGAAAGCAATCTTCAGAGTCCAGTCAAAACCGAAACACTCATTCACTATCCATTTTTCCTTATGCAGGCGGACGGAGGGAAAAGACAAAATCGAAAGGACCACAAGAGGCAGCTTAAAAGAAAGAATTTGCTGAGATGCTTATAAAATATCCCTGTAACTAGTTGTTGTTTTTAAAGCTGATTAAAGGGAAAGTCTTTGCTCTTTCTACCAAGCTTAGACCTAGTTGGGGATTGTGCCTTGGGGATGGGCTTGTGAGTGTTTTCACAGTTTGCCTTTCGTTGCGTGGACTTTTGCTTGCGCCTGGCAGGAAACCTAGTGTTCTGACCCAGTCCATGTCCAGCTAATCCTGTCATGGGTGACTTCTAGCAGCCAGTGCCCTTGTGGTTCTTAACTGCTCGACCCATGCCTGTGAGATTACAGGAGAGAGAGTAACGCTCCTGCTTACTAAAGAAGGTAGTTGCAAAGCGGTCACAAGAGAGGGTGACCTAGGAAGAAAACCCTTTCCTCTGAAATCCAACTCACCCTATGACCTAACCAAAAAATACTCGGTGTCATTGGCCCTTACCTGGGCTGATGCACACACTCCAACCAAGTTGGTGTGTTGTCCACAATGACGGCTCATAGCCCTGGGTCTCTGTTCTGGGCGCCAGCTGATGCGGACACAGGCCTGCAGTGTCCATGGCGTTGTGGCTGAGACGAGCCAAATTCACACAGACTACCGAGTCCTGTGGAGGAAAAGGAACAGCACGGCCACTCTATCAAGGGGAGAGCGCCCCAACCCTTGCCTTGACAGGTTTTTATTTCTTTTCTGGGCACATTGCATTGAGGATGGTCCTCATTTAATATGCACAGGTTTGCTTTAGATGGTTACCTTTTACAGAAAACAAAGGAGAGGATGTTGCTAATTACAGCAAAAAGGAAGGATATTTGCAACTGTAAAGGCAAAAGTGGTTGAACTGGTTACTTTCATCCTTGGAAGGTTTAGCATAGATTTTAGGAAGTTACTTTAAAGATATGCAGTAAATGTTTGCTGCCTCAATTCAGGGTGAGGGAGTTTTAGCAAAAAGCAAGTCTCAAAGCAGCCTAGGTACAATGCAGGCCTGATTCCCCACAGGAGAACTTATCCACAGGCGTGGATCCTATGTGCCGGACCTCGCTTTCCACTGGCCTTTCTGAGTGGGAGCTGGGCCCACGCCATGCAGAACTGTCTTCTATAAGCAAACAGATTTTTCCATGACCACATAACCAGTTCATATTAGACCTGGTCTGCATCCCAGGTCTTGTGGGTAAGTCCACTTTCCTTTCCCATTTGTAGTGTCAATCTCTGGTACTATCAGGACCTTGTCCCAGGATTGCACTGCCATGAGGCTATCTGGGAAGTCCTCCCTAGGGAAAACCTACTGGGATGTGGGCCCTGAGCTATGACACAAAGGAGCCAGCCTTCTGTTGACTGTGTTGAAGGCTGAGGACAAAGCAGACCTTCTGTGATGAGGCACATGGGGTCTATAAGAGATGGGAATAAACTAGGTCCAAATGCCTCCCGCCACTGCCTGAGGCTCACTCAAATGAGCACAGTGACTATGCCTCACACTGTGAGAAATGACAAGGCATCCTGTGGAAGCTCTGTCGCACAGTCACACACTAGGTAAAGGTTCCAGTGGTAGAAACCTGGGATTGGTGGTGACACAGACATATCCAGGCAAATGAGCGTTTCCTGCCAGGTTTCTGCCACTTGTCTACCCAACACATGGCAGAGTCTCCCGGACATGTTTTGAGTTCACATGGATGACAAATGAGAGAGGAAATAAAATCATGTTTATTAAAAACTTCTATTTTAAATATATTTTCTACTGAGCAGATACACTGCCTGTACTTCTTACTAGAGAAAGGTAGGCTTTAGGAAGTCTGTCACATGCTGTCTGTGACAGTAATCTAAAGCATTTCTGGAACCAAAATATCCTGTGATGTTCCTTGAATCAATATTTTCCTTTGAGGAGCTTCTGTGAAATTTGTTATTATGTAAAACAACCCCTATAGCAAAGGACACTGATAAGCAATTTCCACTTCAGTTTAAAGGATTGTGGAGAACTCATTTAAATATAAATCACCTCAAAGAGAAAATGTGATACTTTAATCCATCTTATTAGACCATCTGCTTTCCTGCAATGAATAATACCTTCCACATCTCTTCTTGGGAGATCTTCTGTAAACATAACACTAAAATTCAAAGCTTGCATTTCCTTTTCACAAGAGGCTGTCACCTTATTTTTCTACATGTTCAAACTTTCCTGATCATGATACTTTATTTTTTAGAAAAGAAAGGCTTTGTCCTGTGATACTTAACATCTTCTTACTTTCACGTGTTAGGAAGAAAGTGGAATTACTTAATTGGTAATTTCTTTCTCTTAATAATTACCTTCTGAACAGTATTTCATATTTGTGTAGTTAAGATAACCATTATATATATGGTATATTTATATACATTATATAAAATATGTATTTTATATACACACATATATATTTATTTATTTATAAAAAGAAATCATGGTTGTATGAAAGAGTCAAGCCTGTATTATGGAAGCTGGAGAGAAATAGAATAAAATTCTTTAAAACCTCGATATCCCCCTATTAAATTTAAGGGGCACTCATTTTCATGCTTATTTGGTTGCAATGTAATTATTTGGTAACTAACATTGACTTTTATTATTACTGTTATATTTATCTCTCATTCCTAATTTACTCTTAGTCATTTAATGATGAAAGTTTCCAGCATGGAAGTAGTTTCTGGAAGTAGGAAGAAGATGGTGGGACAAGCCACCCAACACAGACCTTTCCCGGAGTTCAAGTTCCAGAGTGCCAGCCTTTCTTCTTCTTTTTTTTTTTTTTAATTAAACATTTTTTTAATGTTGTTCAATTACAGTTGTCTGCATTTTCTCCCCACCCCTCCATCTCACCCCAGCCAAACCCACCTCCCTCCCCTGCCTCCACCCTCCACCTTGGTTTTGTCCATGTGTCCTTTATAGTAGTTCCTTAAAACCCCTCTCCCTATTATCCCCTCCTTACTCCCCTCAGATTATTGTTAGATTGCTCTTAACTCCAATGTCTCTGGTTATATTTTTCTTCTGTTTTGTTGGAAGTGAATTCCTAAGCTAGCAGGAGTAATTGTAATAAAGTATAATTACAATACTTTGGATTCTCTGTACTTTAAACTGCTTCTAGTAGATATTAGTGTTGTATTCAGTTTCCTCCTTTGGAATTAGAAACTTCCCAAGAAAAAGGTCATGTTTTCTCTCTCTTTCTAACTCTCCCCCTACTACCATCTACTACATCCTAGGGAGGAATGAGCAAGTCTTTGACTTCTCTCAAGGTCTCAAGGCCTTCCTGTGTAAGCTAGAGGAATGGGTTGTAGAGTCAAATGTATTTCCAACTCTTAAATTACAATTAGTGTGAATACACATGCTTGTGTTATTTCTTCCATCAGATAATTCAAATAACAACTTTGGAATGTAGTGACTATTTATCGAAAACAACAAATAACACTTAGCATCAGGTTACCCTATAATGGTAGCTAGGTGATTTTTGTAAAAGAACCACATGTAAATTGCCACATTTTTGTGGTTTACACAGTGATGTTAAATGACCCAAAAGAGTGAAAGGAGAAAAAAGGAAAACTAAAGACTGGGTATTGTACAGTGGACATCATTAATTATTCCATGGGTGACCACATTTTTTTAAAAAATCACCTTTCAGGCATATAGTCTTTGCAATTAAAAGGCAATTAGACATTATTTAGTTCCATTTTATTCTCAGGGATATGCCTAATATATGGCCAGCCAGTCTCTTTTGAACAATTCCAACAATAATAGATAACATTAATGTTAATGTTAGACCTAATCATTAGAGAAGCTTCCAGAGTCCCATTGGATAAATTCATCCTGCCATATGCTTGGTAAAAGACACAGAATTGATACAGATACAAAGTACTTCACGTCTCAGATATCAAGTACATTGATGTCCAAGAATGGAATACTACAAATAAATGTTAAAATATATGGCTTCTTTAGAAACATTGGACTTTCATTACTGCTACTCACTTTATACATGGTGTGCACTTTTCAGTTTGCTAATATCTTTACTCCTCCAGTGGGCACACTGATGTCATTTGCTTGGTCACACCTGTGTCTCAGACACCTGTGGTAGGTTTTCTTTTCTGACCCAAAGATATTTGGATTTCACTTGGTTCAGTTATCATTTTCATGTCCCTGGAAACCAAGCTTAATATCTAATCTGTTGTAAATGCAACAGCCAATTAAACATTTAATAATAGCTATAACATCATTACCTTTCCACAACCTCTGAACAGAAAGTCAGTATAATTCATTGGCCCACAGATTGTCAACTTGGCTGAATTCAAATTTTGCTCACAACATCTTCTTTTCTCCAGATAAATCTCAGTAATTCCTTCAGCTGCTTCTCAGTAATTGGGTTTTGCATCTTGAACCACATCTCTCTTCTCTGGCTATTCTATAGTTTGCCGACCACAGATTGTGGCTCTCATAGGGAAAGACACCACTCCAGTGTGACCTGGCTGCTGCCTATAATGCAACTGTGTTTCTGTTCTGACACCTTACTACCATTTACAGTTTGGATCAATTGTTGATGCTTCTGGTTAGAGATGTTGGAGTAATCACATATATTGAGCTCTGCTTCCTTCTGAAACTGCATTAAAATTATGATGGGATTTTTAAAATGAAAAGCCCTCATTTTAAGGAGAATGGACACAAAGCTATAGAAGCCAGACAGCAGATGGGGAAGTGAACCTGACTTAGCACATCTGAAAAATCCATGTCTCATCTTATTCACTGAACTCCCCAAAATCTCAGCATTGGAGGCATCATATTCCTCAAGAACTGAGAGAGCAGCCCTGGCCAGTGTAGCTTAGAGGACTGATCACTGGCCTGCAAACCAAAGGGTTGCTGATGTGATTACCAGTCAGGGCATGTGCCTGGGTTGAGGGCCAGGTCCCCAGTAGGGGACACGTGAAATGCAGCCACACATTGATGTTTCTTTCTCTCCTTCTTCCCCTTCTCCCTATCTAAAAATAAATAAATAAAATCTTTTTTTAAAAAAGAACAGAGAGAAAATGGCAGAAAGTCTGTTGAGGAAACAGATTCTAGTATTTTTCTTCCAACTGTTCCTGACCCAGTAGAAGGCTGGTGAAGTATCTTCTAGAAAAGCTAAAATGGCAGATCTCAGGGCTGGTAGACAAATGGGAGAACATTTGAAAAGAGAGAGAGAAAGGAGAGTTTGCACCATTACTGTAAAAATTCCAAACATTTTCTCCCCCTTATGAGTCAGATTCTGGGCAGGCACTAGAAGAGGTCTTAATTGGGAATACAAGCAGCCTGAGAGAAAAGATTTAAAGATACTGGCATGGGCATCACCCAAGGACAGATCAAGCATGCTTACAACACTGCCCATCAATACTCTCATAACCCACTGTAACCATGCACTGACAAGAATGGTCAGACAGGAGAAAAGATATAACATAAAAAGCAAATACCAACATATAAGAAATAAACTGGAAAAAAACAAGATTGTGTAGGAAGATTTTTTAAATATATTTATTGATTATGCTATTACTGTTGTCCCATTTCCCCCCCTTCACTCCACTTCATCCTGCACACCTCCTCCCTCCAACATTCCCCCCCTATAGTTCATGTCCATAGGTCATACATATAAATTCTTTGGCTTCTACATTTCCTATACTATCCCTACCCTCCCCCTGTCTATTTTCTACCTACCATTTATGCTACTTATTCTCTGTACCTTTCCCCCCTCTCTCCCCCTCCCATCCCCTGCTGATAACCCTTTATGTGATCTCCATTTCTGTGGTTCTGTTTCTGTTCTAGTTGTTTGCTTAGTTTGCTTTTATTTTTGTTTTAGGTGTGGTTGTTAATAACTATGAGTTTGCTGTCATTTTTACTGTTCATATTTTTGATCTTCTTTTTCTTAGATAAATCCCTTTAACATTTCATATAATAATGGCTTGGTGATGATGAACTCCTTTAACTTGACCTTATCTGAGAAACACTTTATCTACCCTTCCATTCTAAATGATAGTCTTGCTGGATACAGTAATCTTGAATGTAGGTCCTTGCCTTTCATGACTTCAAATGGTTCTTTCCAGCCCCTTCTTGCCTGTAAGATCTCTTTTGAGAAATCAGCTGACAGTCTTATGGGAACTCCTTTGTAGGTAACTGTGTCTTTATCCCTTGCTGCTTCTAACATTCTCTCCTTCTGTTTAATCTTAGGTAATGTAATTATGATGTGCCTTGGTGTGTTCCTCCTTGGGTCCAGCTTCTTTGGGACTCTCTGAGATTCCTGGACTTCCTGGAAGTCTATATTTCCTTTGCCAGATTAGGGAAGTTCTCCTTCATTATTTGGTCAAAATAAGTTTTTAATTTTTTGTTCTTCCTCTTCTCCTTCTGGCACCCTTATAATTAGGATGTTGGAATGTTTCGAGATGTCCTGGAGGTTCCTAAGCCTC
Organism: Desmodus rotundus; assembly: GCF_022682495.2. Taxonomy (NCBI): domain Eukaryota; kingdom Metazoa; phylum Chordata; class Mammalia; order Chiroptera; family Phyllostomidae; genus Desmodus; species Desmodus rotundus. The sequence continues at coordinate 64,247,725 of NC_071394.1, forward strand.
TCCTCATTTTTCTGAATTCTTGTTTCTTCATTCTTTTCTGGTTGGATGTTTCTTTCTTCCTTCAGGTCCACACTGTTGATTTGAGTCCCAGTTTCCTTCCCATCACTATTGGTTCCCTGTATATTTTCCTTTGTTTCTCTTAGCATAGCCTTCATTTTTTCACCTAATTTATGACCAAATTCAACCAATTCTGTGAGCATCCTAATTACTGGTATGTTGAACTGTGCATCTGATTGGTTGGCTATCTGTCCACTGCTTAGTTGTATTATTTCTGGAGCTTTGATCTGTTCTTTCATTTGGGCCTTTTTTTTTTTTTTTTTTTGACTTGGCATGCTTGTTATATAAAGGGGCGGAGCCTTAGGTGTTCACCAAGGCAGGGTAATGCTGGGCACTGCACTGTGACACTGTATGTGGGGGAGGGGCCAAGAGGGAGCAATGGCACCTGCTCCACTCTGCAGGATTTCAGTCACTCCCTTCACTACCCACAATCAAATTGGGACCCTCTGGTGGTGATTCCCGAGTGCATGGGCTTGTGCACGCTCTAGGCCCCTGTGGGTCTCCCCAACGACCTCTCCTGTGAGGCTGGGAGTTTCTCCTGCTGCTACCTCAACCCCCACGGATGTTTTCAATCAGAGGTTTGAGGCTTTATTGACCTGAGCTGGAGCCCTGGGTTACACAGTCTGTTTTGCTCCGCTGCTGTTCCTCCCAGTTTATCTATGTGTGAATGTGGGGCCACAGGCTCTGCTAGCTGTCACACTGCCTGCCCCGTTCGTTCCACAATCCACCACCTCTCTAGGTCCACCGGGTTGCTGGGAGTCCTCTGCTCCCCACTGCCTGTCTCTGCCCCTCCTACTGGTCTGGATGAATGTTTCTTCTTTATCTCCTTAGTTGTCAGACTTCCGTGTGGTTCAACTTTCTCTCAGTTCTGGTTGTTTTTTGTTTTTAAATTGTTGTTGTCCTTCTTTTGGTTGTACAAGGAGGCACAGTGTGTCTACCTACACTTCCATCTTGGCAAGAAGCTCCAAGATTTTTTAAAAAATAAAAACTCATTGATTAATACCCTCTAAGAGAAAGAAGACATTGCATTCATGAAACAATATGTGAAACATAAACTGAGTGTTCAGTTCAAAAGGCAGGTAAAAGAGCTTTTCAGAAGTTGACATATGATGGAACAAATAAATAACTCAACATAAGACTGGAAGATAAATTGGAGAAATTCTCCCAGAAAATATAGAAGAAAACAGAAATGGAAAATAGAAGGCAAGTGAGTCAGGATTGTGTGACAGAGAACTGAATCCTCAGCCTCCTAAGTATAATGTCAACAGACAGTGCACAGAACTGATCGAGAAGTAGCAATATAGCCCTGGCCAGTGTGGCTCAGTTGGTTGGAGCACCATCCTGTACCCAAAAGGTTGTAGGGTCAATTGCTGGTAAGGACACATACCTGGGTTGTGGGTTTGATCCCTAGTCCAAGTGTGTATGATCCCAGGTCTGGTGCATACAGAAGGCAACAAATTGGTGTTTCTCTCTCACATCGATGTTTCTTTCTCTTCCTTCCTCTCTCTCTTTCTCTGTCTCTAAAAAAGCAATGAAAAAATGTCCTCGGGTAAGAATTAAAAAAAGGAATTAGCAATATAAACACATTACATAGAATTATAAGAGCATATATTTAAAAGAATCAGCTGAATGGAAAGAATTTAAGGAGCTAAAAATGATGAGCAGGTAGGAACTGGAGTGTTAGTTTTTATAACAACTCTCACAGAAGTATTGGACTGCAAAAATTAAATATTTCAAATAAACTAAATTTGCAGGTGGGGTAGGGAAGAGATTTATTTGTCTTTAGTAACTGGATCGAAACTGCTATGGAGAGCTTCCTACAGCTATTCCTCAGATAACTGTAAAAGAAAAATTGAACTGAACTTGTTAAAAAGTGTCAAGGAAGACTTGATTCAAAACTATTGCACACAGGTCAAAACTATTGTGATAGGGATAGAACTTGAACTCCACTCCACTAATACAAAAGGCAGGAGAAATTGTAAACACTGGAGAAAGCTAATGGAAAAGTATTGGAGAACATCAGTGAGGAGGTTAGGCAACAGGCCCGGGGCATTTGTGTTTGCTAAGTGACTCATGGAAGTTAGGCTTCTACTGTCCCACTGATACTGGAGGCAGTGTCCTTTCTCAATCGTTTCATTTGAAAGGGATGATTTCTGAGTCTTGAGAAAACATGTCTGAATTATAAAAGGTCTACATCTCAAAGGAGCAGAGAAGAATTTACAATGGCATGTTCTCTAAAGTAAATGCTCAAAGAAAAAGGCTGTCAGGACCTACAGTCAGGAAGAAACCTGCCAAAAGTTTAGTCAGGCTGAGGGAGGGCCTTGGGAGTAACTCTATCACAGTCTTTCGAAATTGGACTCTTTTTCCTCATTTTCTCATCTAAATATAGTCTTGTCTCTGTCCTGCCTCTGTCACATCAGTATGACTTAAACCCTGCCAATAAAACTGCCAACCTCAACACTTCAATTTCTTCTATAGCCAATGTTACAACATCTTACCTTTGGTTTCTCTTTACTCCACTACTCTCTGTTTTTCTTAAAGCTACTGCCAGTACTCAAAACATCATTACCTTTTGCTGGCTCTGTTGCACCTTTTTTCAACAACTTTATTGAGGTGTGTTTTACAAAGTGTAAATTTTACCTCTTTCAAGAGTACAATTCAGTGACGTAGTAATTTTACCAAGTGGTATAACCATCACCACAAGACAGTTAGCACATCTTCACCCCCAAAAACATCACCAGATGTCTCCACTGCTCATTGCTTCTTTGTTTCCTAATTTGCCTTCCTCTTGGAAGACACTTCTGAGGTCTTAGGAACCAAACAGAACAGGCTCACATCCTACCACACATCTAGTCCCAAATTTTCTAGCTGCACAACATTTGGAAAGGGCCTTATAAAATTTATAAAAATGGGGGAAATTAATATATAACCCTTTAAATTAAAGCAATATCTCAGTAAATTTTTTAATGATTTACATTGAATTTGTGGTGACCTCAACAATCCAGGGCACTTTGTATGCACAAGTTGGAGATCATTTTCTCCAAGAATGAGCTTAGGTAATTGATAGGTTACTCTGTGTAACTTTCCTGATGTTCATTTATGTTCTCGTTAGCAAACCAGCCATAATAAGTGGCATTTTTCTAAATGGCATTATTGAGTGAAATTCAGATTATGTACAGGTGTTGTATTGTAGAATTTTTAACAATATAGTTGATACTGGTATGCAAAAACAATGGCTCTGGGATACTAGCTTGGCTCCAATGAATAAATGTGACTGTTTTGTATCAACATTCCTTCCAACCATCTGCTAAGTGCAATTTAGCTAGCAATTAAGCCAGCATGTCAAAAAACTTAATTGCCAACTCAACCAATTTTCAGAGTTATATTAATGATAATAGCTATGCAGCAAACTGAATTTTATAAAGATGTTTTAAACATAAATTCCAATAATTCTAACTTGTTTTCTGAATTGTATGTAGCTTTTGAAATAGAAATGAGATGTGCAGGAAAAAAAGTCCACCATGAAGGCTGAAATTTAAGATCACATTCTCACCCTTCATGGCTTTTTTGGAGGCTGAAGCATTTTCCATTACACAGAGTACTTCCCTATAACTCTGTTTCATTTTTTTTCATTGATTGATTGATTGATTTTTAGAAAGTATGGAAAGGAGGGAGAGAGAGAAATAAACATTAATTTGTTGTTCCATTTATTTACGCCATCATGACCAGGGATCAAACCAACAACCTTGGTGTATCAGGATGATGCTCTAACCAACTGAGCTACCTGGCCAGAGCACCAATCACTTTCGCATCTTCCATTTTGACAGTTATTGTTCAGCTCTAACAAGTGCCCCTAACTAATTCATTCTTGAATTTAAAATGGTCTTATTACAGAAGTGAGCCAAAACATTTTTGATGTGTAAAACTAGATGTTTTTTCTAAAGATATATTAAAGAACAGCCCAGGCTTTAGAGTCAGAAAACCTTAAGTGGAAATTTCCACTTTCACACTTATTAACTGTGTGGCTGTGGGTGCCTTACTGGATGGATGTATCCTTCAGTTTCTCCATCTGTAAAGTAATAAACAAGCCTACCCTACAAGATGTTGCAAGGCCTAAAGGTAGTGAATTTTGCACAGTCAGCATTTTGTATACACTTGCTAACTTGCAACCATAACAAACCCTTTTTTCTGTTGAAATCCATAATTTATGATTTTCTTCTAGAACATTTTCAGACCCCACATTTAACTTTGATTTACTGGTGTACAACTGTGCTATAGAATGCCTCAAGGAGGTTTCTTTTAACTCCCCTTTGGACTCAATAATCACTTCAACTCTATCAAAATAATTTGACACCAGACATTTATTTTTTAGTTTCACAATTCATGAATATATTCAGCAAATATTTAATTTACATGTAACAGTCTGATTTAGCCACCAGGAATGTAAAGATAAATAAACATGTTTCTGCCCAAAAAAAGCTTTACTAGTGGAGACATAAATGTGTGCACATACACAAAATACATACACACTCATATAATAAAAAGTAAAAATGAAAGTAGGAAAAACATTATGATAATAAAATATTATGATAAATATCAAGATAAAGAGATTTTTGTGAAGTTAAGAATAAACTAAAAACTGTTACTCATTTATAGTGGAAGTAAAGTTAGATAATTATTCATAAAAAATAAAAAAGTTGCTCTTTTCTTTTTAGTTGAACAAGATAATTACTGGATCAAACCTGCCTGTGAAGCTGAACCAGCAGTTTAATAAACTTGCAGTTTAATAAACATGTGTGATTTTATTCATGGAACCTATTTGCTCAATGGTGTAGCATTTCCCATTGAGGCTATGACACAAGTCTACAAATCCACATGTTACTAAAACAAAGGCTGACTGTGTTTCTGTTAAGCTTTTATGAATCGATTACCATTGTAATTAAAGCTTTTTTTCTCAATCCAGATAATGTCTTCCATGCATTTAGCTTTCAAGTTAATGAATGGGTGAGTGAAAATGAGTTACAGGATTTTTGTTGGAATGAAGTACATTAAAACACCACTGCTTTTGAAATAGGCCATCAGAAAATTTACATATAGGTTACATATTAATACAAAAAAAGAGAGTAACTGGAAACACTATATCTGTCTAAACAGAAATCAAGGGGCTATCTCAAAGCCCAAGTTGTCTTTGGAATATATGATTCTTGATGATTAATAGTGATGAATTATTTTGACATGAACAATTTATCTGGACAAGTAATCAATATAGTTTTAACTCAAAAAGTATTTAGAGCCTTTTATGATAATGTGTTCATGTGGCCTTTATAGATTAAAAAACATTCACCTCTGTTCTTCATTTGAGAATACTGCAACTTTCTGAAAGATTTTTTATGCCTATCTTTTAGAGAAGAAAAGTACAGTTAACAGGGCTAGTAATTAACAAATGTATGTATCTCAAATCCTATACCCTCTTTAATATCTTATAGTATCCCTTCTCTGTATAAAACATTCAGTGAAGGTTATAGAGCACATCAAAATATGTCTTGAAAATTGACTTGTAGTTTTCATTTCACAAAAGACCGACACCTACATCACCTCCTTTGAAGTCAATAGCTCAAGTTTCAAGGAAACTTCGACACTAATGAGAAAACAAAAGACAACTGTAGAACTAATTATAAGAGCATTTGATCTGGGCTTCAGTTGATCAAAGGAGGAGAGAGTGCATTCAGCTAGCAAGATCAGCAAAGTTAGCTTGAACCCCAGAGATAACTGAAGCAATTCATATTCAAAGCTAAATGAGGACTATGCATCTTTAAGGTCTAGTCCCAACAGGTTCTTTGCAAATCTGCTATGCTGCTTTGGCTAAAGATTTTTCTAGAGGAAAAAAAAAAGAATGTTGCTTTCAACTTCAAAAAAATGATGGTTCTCGGAAAAATATTTCTGAAACTAGTAGAGAAGAAATGGGTATGTGATTTTCCAAGTGAATTTCCAATATCAATTTTAAGCAAATCCATTTATGTTATTAACAAAAATATGAACACAATGAACTAAAATTGAGAAAGTTGGGCTTTTGGAAGAGTTGTAAGATTTGGGACAGTTTTCAACTTACAGTTGACCCTTGAATAATGCAGTGGGTAGTGGTACTAACCACCCCCCATGTGGTTGAAAATCCACATGTAACTTTTGACTCATTAAAAACTTAACTATAGCCCTGGCTGAGTGGCTCAGTTAGTTGAAGCATTGTCTGGTTCACCAAAAAGTTGTGGGTTCTATTCCCAGTCAGGGGACATACCTGTATTGTGGGTTTGGTCCCCAGTCAGGAGGCAACCTATTGCTATTTCACTCTCACATCAATGTTTCTCTCTCTTTCTCTCTCTCTCTCTCAAATCAATAAACATATCCTTGCATGAGGATTAAAAAAAACTTTAGCTATAGTAATAACCTACTGTTGACTGAAGTCTTACCTATAACACAAATGGTTGATTAACATATATTATGCATGTTATATGTATTATATACAGTATTCTTACAATAAATTAAGTTACAGAACATGTTATTAAGAAAATTATAAGAAAGATAAAGTACATTTACAGTATTGTATGTGTTTATTTAAAAAATCCACCTACGAGTGGACTCACACATTTCAAACCCATATTGTTCAAGGGTCAACTGTATGGAATAATAATTATCTGATCCCAAACCTCCACAACTCTCTCTTTCTTGAAATATCAACCCCAGGACTTGAGAGCCAGGGCATTTGAACAAGCAGCATGATCACCTAGAGAGGCTAGAAATGAGGGGGTCAGGTGATAAGTACAAAAAACACTCTTAGGAAAAAGAGAGTGGAGGGCCAGACCAGAGTATCCAAACCATTGTGCAGTCCAAAGGGCCAACAATGACAGAGGCAACAGGTGTGATTAACAGCAGAGGATTCCAAAGTTTTCAGTGCTCAAACCAGTCTGCCTGTCACAGCTTTTTCTCAGGGGGGTGCCAGTCATGGGTGTGTAGGTCAGCCAGCTGAGGTAAAGGCCTAAAATTGTAGAGGGCAATGTGATATGTGGAAGGACGATGAGATGAATGAAACCTAGTAATTTTGTCTGTGAGATTTTGTTTGTTTGTTTGTTTTTTATTAGAATATATTTGACATATAACATGGTATAAATTTAAGGTTTTTTGCTCAGATTCTCCACTTCTAATCACCCCACCCCACTATCTATCATCTGCTCTTTTTCTTTTTAGTGGTTGGAATAATTAAGTTCTAGTCTCTTAGCAAGTTTGATGACTGTAATACAATATTGTCTATATTCACTATATTGTGCATTAGGTCTCTAGGGTTTATTTACTACTTGTTGCAAATTTATAAGCTTAAATGACATCTGTCCTATCTTCTCCCCCACCCCCAGGCCCCTGGAAATGGCCATTTTACTCTCTGTTTTTGCAAGTTTGGCTTTTTAGATTCCACATATAAGTAATATCCCGTACTTGTCTTTCTCTTTCTGACTTACTTCACTTAGTATAATGTGCTCAAGATCAATAGCAATTAAATTTAGGATATTTGGGGTCTATATCTTTTGCCTAATGTGCCTTTCTTTTAATCCAGGTACCTGGGTCATCTTCTCTAGATTAAACCATTTTTTAAATTTAACTTCCTATTTCCCTATTTAATTTGAATGATAATTTTCTAGATTCAGAAAAAAAAGTCTTGGTTAAGTTTTATAATAACCACTTTAGATGATTTTCTCTGCTTCATATGTTTGAGCACTTATTGTTTGCAAATCACTATACTAGGCACTTTGATTTACTACTCTAACTGTGAAAGTTATGCATTAGTGATCCTAATTGTAAGGATGAGAAAACTTAGCCTCCTGGAAGGTTCACATTCCACTGCATAGCATTACAAACATGGAAAAGGAGGAGGCTCAGTGTTGAACCCAGGCCACCTAATACCAGAATTTTACTCTCAACCATTGCAGTGACCAACATCTGCCAACAGAATTTAGACTAAAATTTCAAAGGATTGTCCACATAGACATGTTATCTGAAAAATAACATACTTGCCTTTTTGATTTTTTCCTCAGTGAGTTTTTGTCCTTTTCACGTAGATTTGAACTTGTCACTGAGCTTTCTCATCCTCTTCTCAAGTGAACAAGTCCTGTGCTTTACCTGATTTTTCTCTCCCCTCTCTTTTTACGGTGTATTTTCTCCTCAAAGAGAATATTCTTATTACAAAGCACTATGTACACGGCGAGGTAAAAGTAAGTTTACAGTTGTTCATATGTAAAATAATACAATAATTAATAAGTAATCTTACAAGAATAAACTAAACCTTTCCCCCCATCCTGTATAGCTAGAAAGATCAATCTATTTATGTACATTTTTACTTCTTTATCTACTAGTATCATATGGATTCCCCATTTTTTCTAATTCAATTAAAAATAATTAAACATAGATGTGAAATAGATATGTAATAATATACATGACTGAATAAATTTGACAAATATAATATGACTTTATCTTCCTCATACCCTTTACAATACACAGAGTTTACTCTCTTGTAGACTGTTTTTTCTTTTTCATGATTTATCCAAATGGATCATGAGCAACCCAAGGTAGTAGTCATTTGCTTTTTCCCCCCACCAGAAGCTCAGAAGAAGCAATTGGAAGAAAGTATAGAACTGATCCAAGATGAATATGTGTCAGAGAATGCAGATCACTCAACAGAGGAGCCTGCTGAAGGAGGGCCAGACATGGATGGAGAAGAGATGACTGATGAGATAGAGGAGGACTTCGATGAAGATGGGGGTCATGAGATGGTAGGAACAAAATATTTGGTGTTCACAACCTTTGTGAATAGCATAAGCATGTCAGCAGCTTATTCATTTTAGAAGATTGAATATTTGGGACTAATTTCTTTCTTCTATGAATTTATTTAAGGCAACATCAGTACAGTGCTTGCACATAATAAGTGCTCAATACATCTTTGCTAACTTAAAATACAAGGGAGTAAATGAAAAAATGGAAATATTGTATATGAGATTAGGTATACTTTAACTTCCAAGTGGAAGATTTATTTCCCAAATGCTCTATCATGAAAGGAATCTGTGTTTGTACAATTACATGTGAACTTTCATGGATGTAAAATCCAGGTAATATGACCATTTACAGGAAGTTACCTGGTGCCTTGACTCATCTAACAGCATCATTTGCTGTGGATGACTGTCTGTGCTTGTTGCATGGCCAGCAGTCCTTCCTGTACTCTGCTCATTAACATGGCCCTGTGGTTTCTGGCCAGGTTACATTTTCTGTGCCTGTGCTGCTGAATAACCAGTACTTATGAGTTGGGGAATTAGCTAAGGCTTTATTCTTTATATGTTTTATTCTCCCAATGTTGTCATGATTAAACTGCTCACTTCCAGATGTCCTTCTCTGTATAACACACTGAGGACTTGGTAAATATATGCTGATGAGGATGTTCATTCTCGTATTTTATCAACCATGAAATTAAACATTCTCTCCTAAGAGACTGACTAATAACAATGATGAGGGGGCCGGCATATGTGTATGTGTCTGCCAACTCTCAAATATCGGTGGAAGAATCATTGAACTTGACTTATCCCAGGTAATATCAGATCCTAGTTTGTTATGATAGCTATTATCACTTACTTATTTTGTCATGGTGGTTGCTGCTTTGTCATGATAACCACCCTATTAGTAGTTTAACTTCCATAACTCTACAAGGGGGATCCCCCCCAAAAAGAATTATCTTCTTGAGTTCAGGTCCTTTGTGGTACAGGCTTACCTTTCTAAGTGAGTGTTCTAACAAGCCATCCGTATTGGTGTACCAACTGGCATTGTTGTGAGAGGCTGCATTCATCTTCAGTGATTTTTTTTTTAAGACAACACATTTGCCCGTTTCATAACCGGGTGATTTATGAGCACACCTGCCCACAATGCACTGAGTGTTCAGCAGTTTTTGACCAAAAAAGACATGATCCCCATGCCCCGCCCTCCCTATTCACCAGATCTCACTCCAAACAACTACCTTTTGTTTCCCCAGAAGAAAAACATCCTCGAAAGAAAACTTTTGCCAATGTGGAAGTGGTGAAACAAAAAACAGCAGAAACAGTAAAAGGCATCAAAATCAATAAGTTTAAAAACTCTTTTGAGCAGTGGGAAAAAATGTCTCAGTAGGTGTATTGCATCAAATGGGGAGTACTTTGAAAGTGACTGAAGTTTAAACATGTAAAAAGAAATACACAATTTTGTATAAATAAATTCCAGGGAGTTTTGGGTCTCCCCTTGCATTCCAACATTGATTTTTACATTCCAGCTCTGTTTAAATTGCACAATACCTTCATTTAAACTTGTCCAATATGAGCTTTTAAGAACCACCCTTATTTCTACAAAAGTCTGCATCAGTCTGAAGGATTTAAGTTCCTTTCTTAGAATTGCTTTGAGGAATCTCAAATTGCTTATAGGAATCTGTTGAACAGGGACTAGAATGAATGAAGGACTAAGTTTCTCAGCTTCTCCTTAAACAGTACTTTAATTCCACAACATAGGTTTTTTCAATCTGTTTTAATCAGACTTGTGTTGTTGCCATTCCATTGTGACTGCTTTCACTGAAGTATCTGCAGGCCTCCATGTTGCCATTTCCAATAGTTACCTCTCTGTTCTTACTTTAATTTATTTGTCAGCAGAATTTGGCTGAGAATTGGTTACAAGTTGATCATTCTCACTTTCTTCTGCTAGAAACTTTCCCTCTAGACTGGAGCAGCCCAGGGCTTTGTCCTGAGCCACCTCCTCCTTTGGCATACTTTCCCAAGGTGACCTCATCAAATACCAGAGTATTAAACATTATCTATAGGCCAAAGATTCCTAAATCTAGATTTCTATTTCTGATCTCTCCCTGGAATTCTAGACTCAAGTATTTAAATGTCCATTTCCTCATAGATCTCCAATAAACATCAGAAATGTAACATGCCAGAAATAGTCTTGATTTTTTGCAGCCAATTTATTCCTTCCCCATCTTCCTCATTCTTGTAAAAATATCATCATCCATGCAGTGATTAACACCAAAAAAGATTAGGATTACCTCTGTTTCTCTCCACTTTCCCCATTAATTCTACCTTCAAATCACAGCCCAAAGCTAGCCCCTTCTCCATGTCTGTCACACAATCCATTCTCCACACAAGAATAAAAATCTTTATGAACTATACATCCAACAATATTACTACCTTGCTTGAAAACCTACTGTGCTTTTACCACACTTAGAATCAAAACCCACCAGTGCGTGAATGTAAGTGATGAGGACACTGGGAGGAAGACACTGATAGAAAGAAAATATGGTGAAGATGATAATATATGTCTGACCAAGGATCACTGTGGGAATGAATGTATAGGAAGCACAGCTTGGCCCAGAGTTGACATTTCAGTAAAAAATTTGCTAAGCATTTGTGCTTTTTTGGAGGGCATTTGTATGTTTTATATATGTTTTGTTTTATTGTTCCCTCTAACATCATTCATTTAACTTTGTTAGCCCTGATGTTTCTATGCCTATCCAAGTACGGTGTAATTAGGTTATAGTCATACTACTAATAAAAATTTCCCAGGTTCATATGAACTCTGCATAGTGTTAGTGCCTTCCCTACTGCCCACCCACAGGATCTCCCAGGAAGTATCTCAGCTATATCAGGAACAGGGATGAAAACATGCTTCCCTTCTGCCCCTGGAGGGCACCGTCATGCCACACAGTCTTGGCTGCTGCTCTTTGCCCATAGGACTGGCTCTTCTTCTGCACCCCAGGAAGTAGCACCCACAAGGTGCACCTGAGGCAGGGTCACTTCAGATTCCTTCAGGCTTCAATGTGAAACCACACCAGGGTCCAGATGAAAGCTGGGAGAATGAAACCCCTCTCCCCAGCTCCAACCTGGATATGGCACTCAGAGCCCTGAGTGACACAGCCTGAAAGCTGAACCTATGAAGTCCACCATTAGGAAAACCAGCCACCAGAGCTTCTGCCTCAATATTTGCAGGACTTCCCAGCTTCTGACCTGTTCCTCTGCATAATGGCGTCCAAAGAGTAGCCAGTGTGGTCCTTAAACCTTAAGCCAGGCCACACCATTCTGTTTTAAACTCAATAGCTGCCTGCCTCAGTTAAAGTAGATACCCAGCCTCACAGTGGTCTCCAAAGCCCTGCTCCCTCTCTGATCTTCTTAGCTCTCTGTCTTATCTTCTACATTCCCTCTCTGATCTTTTCTGTTCCCTTTCTGATCTGACTTTGAGTTCTCACTCACCTAGGGTCAGTCCAATGGCCTCCATGCTCACTGTTTAGCTTCTTCCTCAGGGCCTATTCTCTTGCTGTATTCCTGAATGTGCAGAATGGGAAGGTGGAGTCCACCTCATAAAGGGCCTTATGCTTTGTTAAATGTTTTAAGTTCATCCAACAAATTTCATGTAAGTAAATTGGGAATTGCCTGGACATAAGAGAGAATAAGGATGCAATGCAACCTGGATGTCTGAGGCAAGATTTTTTTAGACTAAAAAGAAGTAGGGTTTTTAGATTTAGGAAATAAAAATAAAGAACACCCAGTGAAATCTACATTTCAGATCAACAATCAATACTTTCCTTTTTTTGAATATGAGAACTAGATCTTTTTTATTTTTATCTATTTTTTACTTTTTCCATTACCATTTCCCCCCATACTCCCCTCACCCCCACAATCACCACACTGTTGTCCATGTTTATGAGTCCTTTTTCTTTCTTGCTCAATCCCTCCAACCCCTAACCTACCCCCCAGACCTGTCAGCCTGCTTTCTATCTATGAGTCTGTCTCTATTTTGCTTGTTAGTTCAGTTTGTTCATTAGATTCCACATATGAGTGAAATCAATGTGGTATGTCTTTTTCTGAGTGGCTTATTTCACTTAGCATAATGTTCTCCAGGTCCATCCATGTCATCACAAAGGGTAACATTTTCTTCTTTTTTATGGCTGAGTTGTATTCCATTGTGTGAATGTCTCATAGTTGTTTTATCTACTCATCTACTGATAGACACTTGGGCTGCTTCCATATCTTGGCGATTATAAGTAATGGTGCTGTGAACGTAGGGGTATTTTTATTCTTTCAAATTAGCATTTCAGGTTCCTTCATATAAATTCCCAGAAGTGGGATCATTGGATCATAAGACAGTTCTATTTTTAATTTTTTGAAGCATCTCCATGCTGCTTTCCACAGTGTCTGCACCAATTTGTATTACCACCAACAGTACAAAAGTGTTCCCTTTTCTCCACATCCTCACCAGCACTTGTTTGTTGATTTAGTCATGATAGCCATTCTGACTGGTGTGAAGTGATATCATAACTTATAAAACTTAACACCAAAAAAACAACAATTCAATTAAACAATGGACAAAGACCTGAATAAACACTTCGCCAAAGAGGGCATACAGATGGCCAATAGACATATGAAAAGATGCTCAACATCACTAATCATCAGATAAATGCAAATTAAAACCACAATGAGGATTACTTTTTAATATAATCATGTCCCAAACATTACAAGACATACTGCTAAGAAAAAAATTGTAATCTCTCTGAAACTCAAATTCAGCTTGGACTTCCTATAATATATCTGGTCACTCTCCACAGAAATACATTAGAATAGTGGCCTTAAATAAAATTTTTAACTTCTTCCAGACTCTGTGTTGTCATCTGTGAAAATGGAATGAATACACACCTCACAGGGATCTTGGAAGGACTAAATGAACTTCACGAAATAAAGACTCCGACACAATGTGAACAAAGAATTTACAGCCATTGTTATCATTATTCTGATTATCATCAACTCATTTTGCAAGTGAAGCTTTCAATAAAGCATTACATTTCCAATAACAAAATCTTCGTATGGAATTTTGTATCTTTAGTCTCCAAAGGTTCAAGTTGGTTAAGAAGCATTCCTATTTAATAAGAAATCCCTCAGGAAACAAATGTAATATTCATCCTGTTAATTTTTTTTTCCATTTTATATTTGCTGGCTTAGCCAATTCAAAAGAATTCTTTTTCAAGTTTTCTTCTTATGACTTAAAAAAAATGCTACTATAGCCTGTGATAATATATGGCTTTAATTTTAGCTTTTGCTATAGATTTGTTCTCTTGCTCATGTTAGTAACATGAGCTGCCAACTTAGTAACAGATGATCACTTGTGGTTTTAAAGAATCTGAGCATGTAAAAAGCCTTATGTACCCCATTTTCTATAGTCATTGAGCCACTCATTCATTAAAACAACAGCCTAAAATAATGGGAACTCAATAATGTGCCAGTTAGAGTCTTTTAGTCTCTAAAGACTCAAAGATTGAGTAGTTTCTGATTTTATAGAACTTTTGCTGGGTAGGAGAGGGGATGCTGGAGTCAGAACACAGAAACAGATATTATTAAGAAAACTGTGAAAAGTGCAATTGTCACAGGAAGCATAACAACACCATGTGGGAGGTGAAATGACAGAAGATGAACAGACTTCTCAAAGGCTGTGGCATTCGAGCTGGTTCTTAAAGAATGAAGAAGCTCTTTTTCCTGGTCCAGATGCACCATTTTCATCACGTTCCTCACCACTATCAAATTTAGTCTTCTTGCCCTGAAACTGTACTTTTCCTTTACCAGACCCAGTTTGGGCAGCTTTATTTCCCTTTCCTTTTCCTTCAAATCTTTGACCTTTTGACTTCCATTTGTTGATATTTTTGATGTGCAGTTCTGTGTTATTTCAGATAACTCAAATATCAGAAGAAAGATTCTGGTATTAAATTGCCTGTGTAATATGAGAATGTATTAGTATAAACTAATAAAATATACTATATAAAAAGAAAAAAAAGAATGAAGAAGCATGTGTGAGATAAACAAAGGATTAGATAGCATCACCAATAGATAATAAAACACTCCAGTGAAGAAGGCTTGAAGGAACTTGGTATCTGTTGAGAAGTTGGCTGGTTAGTGTGGCTGAAGCAGTAGTTCTCAGGGGTTGGTCTCAGGACCAGCAGCATCCCACCAGCGGAAACTTGGAAATGCAAATTCTCAGAAAAAAAAAAGTCTCCGGATCTACTCCAGACTCACTGAATCAGAAACTGTGAGAGTAGACCTCAGCAATCTGTGTTTTAACAAGCCACCCCAGTGACGCTGTGTTTCCTGGTGATTCTGAAGCCTACTAAAGTTTAAGAACCACCACTGGACTAAAGAAACAGGACTTTCAAACCCAGATGTACATAAAGTCAACAAGGCGCTTTTTCATAAAAAGGTGTCTTGAGCTGTAACAATAAAATTAGGGTCCTTGGGGGTGGGGCCCAAACAAAAGTCAAAAGATGTTTTTCATGTATATCTAGGAATTAGAACTCTGGAGATAGAGGTCATGATCCATAAGGAAGAAGCGCAAGTGGATACTTCACCAAAAGAGTGAGCACAGGAAATCCCACTCAAAATCATTAGTCTTCAGGAAAATAGAAATTTAAATACAATAAGGTAATACTTCACACCCTCCAGAATGGCCAAAGTTGACTGATATGAGCAAATGCAGGAGAGATGTGGAGCACTGAAACTCTCCGCACTATTGGTAGGCAGATGCAACACTACAACCACTCAGAAATGTCTGGCAATGTCTTATAAAACCAGACATGATAAGCCAGTGATTCAACTCCAGAGTCTTCAAGAGAAATGAAAATATATGTCTAGAAAGTATTTGTATAAGAATGCTTTAGCAACTTTACTCATAATATCAAAAACTGGAAACAGTTTACCAGTAGAGAAAGGGATATGCAGTATGTTTTTATTCATACAAAAGACACTACTCATCAGTAAAAGGGAACATACCACTGAACCATGCAACAGTATGGACATCTCAACAGTGTGCTCACAAAACAAGACTTGCACAAAAGAGGGCAATATGGTATCATTGCATCTAAATGAACAGAGGCTGCCTGGAGCGTGAGAGTGATAGGCAGGGATTAATCTTCCTGCAATGTCACTCTTTCTTATCTTGGGGAGCATCCACATTGATTTCAATACCCATCTCCAATACTACACCCTTCTAGAAACCTCCCTGATATCTTCACAACTCACACAAACCCCTATGAGCACACTCACTTCCTTATTGCTACTACTTTTTATAAATGTCTACCTCGCAAAAACCACATAAAACAGAAAGCCACAAGTAAACAAACAAATGCATTGACACAGACAACAGTATGGTGGTTACCAAAAGGAAAGGGGGTGGGAAGAGTGTTAAGGGAGTCAAACATAGAGGAATGAAGGAGGTTAGAGTTTGGGTGGTGAGTGTATAATATTATGTACAGATGATGTGTTTTATAATTGTACACTTGAAAAAATGTCTCTCTCTCCAACTACACTAAGAACCTCCTGTGAGCTGGATGACCTCTTGGTCTGGGATCCCTCATACAAAGCACAGTTTCCAGCATATGGTCAGGCATAGGGGATAAAGGATACTGATTACCTGGTGGGCTTTGAACACTGCATTATACCTGTAGACACACACTCTTCTTTCTACCTTGAATATCCCCCCTCACTATTTTGTCTGACTGGTCAATGCATCCTGTGTCCTCAATTCCACTGTATAGATTATAGTGAGGGGGGTATAGAGTATAGAGTATATACTAGAGTATAGATTCAAACAAAATAAAATATTTCTACCACCCCACAGTTTCTATATAGAAAGAAACAAAAGAGGAATAGAACAGAAATGTTCTGAAGTCCTTTGCAAATGAAACAGTCCAAAAGTAATCCTTAAATACACTTAAAAAAAGGAAAATGAGCTACTTTTCTAGAAATGATAGAGGTAAATAGAACAATCTGAAGTGATAATGAGGTCAGATTTCAGAAGCCTAGTTATGAAAGTTGTTGGAGAAATAAAGCAATTCTGCCAACAAAAAAAGCTCTTTCCTGACAAAGTAGAATAGAATACAATATTCTATAAAATATTGTATAGAAATACAATAATTGGAGTAAACATTCACAGATTCACATGCATATAAAATAGCACCAAAGTGACTACACTGATTTTTCATTATATTTTATTGATTATGCTATTATACTTGTCCTAATTTTTCCCCCTTTGCCCCACTCCACCCAGCACCCAACACTCCTTCAGGTAATCCACACACCTTTGTTCATGTCTATGGGTCATAGATATAAGTTCTTTGACTACTCCATTTCCTATTCTGTACTTTACATCCTGATGAATATTCTGTAACTACCTAATTGTACTTCATAATCCCCTTACCTCTTCAGCCATTCCCCTGAATTCCCTCCTATCTCACAATCATCAAAACACTCTCATGATTCTGTCCATTTTCCTTGTTTGCTTAGTTTGTTTTTTAGATTCAATTGTTGATAGATACATTTTATTGTTCATAACTTTCATCTTCTTTTTCTTAAATAACTCCCTTTAACATTTCATATAATAATGGTTTAGTGATGATAAATTTCTTTAGCTTTTTCTTCTCTGAGAACCTCTTTATCATGCCCTTCAATTCTAAATGATAGCTTTGCTGGGTAAAGCAATCTTAGCTGTAGGTCCCTGCTTTTCATGACTTTGAATATTTCCTGCCAATTCCTTCTCACCTGCAAAGTTTCTTTTAAGAAATCAGCTGACAGTCTTATGTGAAATCCCCTGCAGGTAACCAACTACTTTTTTCTTGCTGCTTTTAATATTCCTTCTTCATCTACTTTGAAGATGAAAGTAATCTTTGGCATTTTAATTATGATATGTCTTGTTGTAGGCCTTTTTGCATCCATCTTATTTGGGACTCTCTGTGCTTCCTGGACTTGCATGTCTATTTCCTTCACTAAATTAAGGAATTTTTCTTTCTTAGTTTTTTCCAAATAGAGTCCCAATTTCTTGCTCTTTCTCTTCTCCTTCTGGCTCCCCCATGAGGGAAATGTTGGTATGCTTGAAGTTGTCCTAGAGTTTCCTTACGGTATCCTCATTTCTTTGGATTCTTTTTTTTTTTTCTTGCTGTTCTGATTAGTTGTTTTTTCTTCCTTATTTTGAAATCATTGATTTGATTCTGTGCTTCATTCACTCTACTATTGATTCCCTGTAAAATGTTCTTCATTTCAATTAGTGTATCGGTTTATGACTGGATCTTTTTTATGAGGTCCTCACTAAGTTCCTTGAGCATCCTTATAACCAGTGTTTTGAGCTCTGCGTCTGATAGATTTCCTCTCTCCATTTTGATTAGTTCTTTTTCTGGAGTTTTGAACTGTTTTTCACTTGGGCCATTTTTCTTTGTCTCCTCATTTTGGCAGCCTCCCTGTGTTTATTTCTATGTATTAGGTAGAACTACTATGACCCCCTGTATTGGTTGCATGGCCTAATGTAGTAGGTGTCCAGTTGCACATCCTCAATTATCACCCAAGCTGGGTACTCGAAGTGAGCCTTCTGGGTGGGCTGAGTACACACTCCTCTTGTAGTTGAGCCTTGGTTGCTGTTGGCAAGTCAATGGGAGGGATTTGCCCAGGCCAGTCAGCTGCAAAGACAAGCTGTTACAACTGACCACCAACCTTTGCCCTCTGTAGAGGATCAGCTGTGCAGGGGCCCACACCACAGACTATGACTTACTTAAGCATGACTCTGGAGACCACTGAGTCTGCGCTTTGAGTGTGTCACTGGTGGACTTTGTTGAGTGGTGGTGCTCCAAAATTGTCTGTAGCTTTCCACTGGATTCACAGGCTCTGGGGTTTTGTGGATGGTGCAGGCTAAGGTCAGCCACTGACTGTGTTCTGTCTGCAGCCACTTGGCATAAGCTATAAAGTGATCTGCAGATGGGTGCTACTTGTGTTTGGCTTGTAGTTACCCAAGCAAGGCCAGCATATAAACCAAAGCCAGATGCTAGCACTGGGCCTAGAGCACCTTAGCAAGAGGTTCAGGGACTGTAGGCTTGCTGAGGCCAGCTGTTGGTTGAGAGAATTTAGGAAGATCTGAAGGATTAATCAAGACCATCCATTTACATGGAAAAGTCACTGTTAACAGTTTGGGTGGGCATATAAGTTGAGTGGGGTGGAGCCTCAAAGAATCACCAGTATGGGATAAATAATGTGAGACAGGCAATGGAGTCTCAGATATGGCACCCACCTGCTCCCTCGGTGGCTCTGTGGCTCTGTGGGTTGAGGGCTCAGAAAAAGAACCATGGCCTCTGCCTGCAGTTCTGTATGGGAGAAAACTGTTCCCCAGCCCTTTCCCTGATGCCAGGCACTTCAGTTCCTCTCTGTATGCCACTGGTGCCTTTCTAGCTGCTACCCCATTGCTGGAACTCAGAGTCAGTGAGTCTGAGTTTAGTTCATGTGTGGGCCCTTTAAGAGCAAATGCTTGGGATTCCAGCAGTATCTTCCACCAACTCATCTTAGTCTCCGCTGCTTTTTACAGCCAGAAGTTATAGGGACTTTTCTTCCTGGCACTGAAACCCTGGACTGAAGGGCCTGGTATGAGGCTGGGACCCTTTTCTTCTGAGAGATCCCTCCCAATTTTTAGCCATCATACATCTTAGCATCTTCATCCCTCCTACCAGTCTGGATGCATGTGATTTCTTCTTTAATTCTGTAGTTTTCAGACTTCCATTCTACTCAATTTCTGATGGTTCTGAGTGATGGTTGTTCTATAGTTTTGTTGTAATTTTGATGTGGTTGTATGAGGAGGTGAGCTGCATTTACCTATGCCTCCATCTTGACCAAAAGTGACTACAATGTTAATATCAAAGAAAAATTGGACTAAATGGAGTTAAACAGGCAGGAAGATTTTAGTCAAGATTGGCAATAGAGACTATGACTTGTAATGGAGTATCAAGGTTAAACTCAATTCCATTGAAACAAAGCACAGCTATTTTTTAAGTACTGGGATGAGCAGGGTGAAAATGACTGGAAGACATTAGAGGGGAAGGTGGCACGGTGACTGGGCCATCTATGTTTGCTAATTGTCAGTTATCTAAGTTGGGATTCTATTATCCCAAAGAGACATGGCAATAGGAAGCTCTATCTTCTTTTTTAATTAAATTTATTGAGGTGTCATTGTTTAATAAGATTACATCAGTTTTTAGTGTTTAATTCTATGATACATCATAGTGTGCCTATCACTCAAAGTCAAATTTTTTCTGTCAACATATATTTGACCCATTTACCCTTTGCTACCCCCATTCCTCTTCCCTCTGGTAACCATTATAAGTTGTCTTTTTGTTTGTCTTGTTTGTTCATTTGTTGCTTTGAGTTTTATATCCCACATATGAGTGAAATCATGTGGTTCTTAACTTCTCTCTGACTTATTTTGCTTAGCATAACATTCTCAAGATCCATCCATGTTGTCGCAAATGGCAGTATTTCATTTTTTTTTTATGGCTGAGTAGTATTCCATTGTATAGAGGATGGAGCAAAAGTAGGTTTTCAGTTTTTTATGTGAAAAATAATACAATAATTAACAAATAATGATATAAGAAAAAACTATGTTTTGTGTTCTCATAACTATAAGTCTACTTTTGCCCCACCCTGTATATGTATCACATTTTCTTTATCCATTCATCAATTGAAAGACACTTTGGTTGTTTCTATGTCTTGACCACCATGAATAATGCTGCAATGAACATATTTCAAAAGGATGGCTCCCAAGTCCTTAAGAAAGCAATACCTGAGTTGTAAAACTTGCAAGAGGTAAGGATATTTAAATTTAAAAGGGGCAGACAAACAATTTACAATTTCAAGTTCTCTAACATTGATGTCTGACAAAATTGAGGTTGGAGGCCTATAGTCAGGAAGAAACTTGTCTAATGTTTAGTCACATTGAGGATAACTTAAGGCCATCTTGGTTTTTAGGACAGAATCTCACACATTTAATACAACAAAGCAGAACTGTTATTTCCCCAGAGACAAAAAAATTATGCTCACATTCTTCTGTACAATTCTTAAGACATTTCAGAACTACATTGTTACGTACTTTGAATTAAAAACAAATATGGACTTAGTCAGAAGATCCTTTAGTCAAAGTATTATTGAAAGGAAGGATGGGACTCTTGCAACTCAGAACATTGACATTAGGATCTGTAAGCATCTCAAGAGTTGGGCTAAAAAGGTTTTTCGTTATATAAAGAGGTATAAACAAGGCTAGAATGAACTGTATGTGGGGAAGTGGGGTGAACAGATTCCATATTAGATAGTAGACCATCTTACATTTGGCTCTGGTACCAGCCTGTTTTCCAGAAGGGGCCCTTCCAGAGGGCTGTACATGGGCCAAGGGTGGCTGTGGGCCAAGGTTCTGTATAGAGAGAAGCTTAACCAAAGATTAGTGAACAAGCATTTTATTCTCACTGATCAACAGGGGTACAATGACTCATCTAATCATTTATGTGACCAAGAATGGGAATTTGGAGGTCTGTGTTTAACCATTTGAGTCTTACCTGAGCCATATGGGGAAGGATAGTTCTTCACAGTACACCATTTCCCAAAATAAAAGGGGTGGAATAAGGGTGAACCTTAATCTTCACTGTTTTTTCAAGATCACAGGACAGGTAAAATTTAACATTATCAAATATCAGAGATATTTATTTGGCCCACAATCTTGGGCCTATTCTCCCTATGCCATAAACATTGGCAAATCAAAAGTTAAAGGAAGGACCCAGATTCACTAGTTCTCCGAAGAGACACTCTAAGGAGAGGAGCAGGGGGAAATTGGTCTCTTTGCCTTTTTTTCAGGAAGCCTTCTCATTTGCCCTTAAAATTGCAAATGTTCTCTGTAACTATAAGAATCTGTTTATATTTTGTTTGTTAGTTTCTTTTGTTTATTAGATGGGAAAGGGGTTGGGGGCTGGATGATAAAAGTAAAGGAAAAAAATAACTCATTTACCAGAGGGAAATGGGGTTGAGGGGAGGTAGAAGTGGTTAAATGAAAGATAAATGTTGATGGAAAAAGACATGACTTGGGGTGGTGAACACACAATACAATATACACATGATCTATTATAGAGTTGTACACCTGAAATCTATATAATTTAATTAACCTATGTCAACCCAATAAATTCAATAAAACAAATATTTTACAAAGTGAAGATTTAAGTTTAGCAATTCAGTTCAAAGAAGAGTTACTTGGGTTTTAGATTCAGATAGACAAGTCTTTTAATAACTGTAGGACCTTAAGGCAAATCACTGAGTCTCAGAGGCTCACTTCCACATGTGTTAAAGGAAGTTTTTGCAGGTTATTATAAAATGATTAAATAAGACCATGTTTATAAAAAACCTCTACTATAAATTTATGTTAATGGCAAACTTAATCTTTCCCCTTGAGAAACAAAATTTAGTGGAAATGCCAGTTGTAGAAAATTTTAATAACTTGGAAAGGAAAAAAATTAAATGATTTGGTTATACTACTTTTACATATCCTTGTGAAGTTCATTGTCTTAAAATTCCAGCATATTTTATTAGCAACATTATCTCACACCTCAACATACTCTTCTGAGATAATCTCTGTTGACCTGAAGCACAGGGGTTTGCCGGCTAACAGAACCATTTGAAACGTCTGAGAAAAGACACATTGATTTCAGTTTGGAAGCAACTCTCACGGGGAAACTAGAAAGAAATAAACTGGTCAAGAAGATGTAAAAAAGGGAACATAATTATCCCGTTTAGAGAGAAGGATTTGTCTATCATTTACTTCACCATACATAATCAGATGTCACGATGTCTAGATTTTTGTATTTTAGTCTTTGGATATCACTCAGTCCTCACCCCCAAACCTCACCATTGGAACGTTGATCCTCTCACATTGATCTGAGACCATATTATTGATGAGGAGGGATTCCCATCCAACTGATCAAACAGATACACATTTTATTATAAGTTCTACAGGGTACAGCTGTCATATTCCGGCTGCCCAAGAGGTAACTGCCATTGTTCCCTTAAAGCTGAGGAAGATGTTAGATACAAATATTGTAACATGTGGTTTTTAAAATAGCCCACACATACAGATTCTTTAGAACACCTATTTTCGTGCAAGTGGATGAACCCCAAACCTAGTTCTGATATTGTCTAGCCAAGCAACATTAAATCAATAAACTCTTCTTAGATTCTCAGAGGCAAAAACATCTTTCTCTGCTTGTAAATTATTCCCAAATCCCAAAGGGCAAGAACTATTGGACAGAGGGTATCCGTGGTGTTAAAGAGTTTTATACAACAGAAATAATTTAACCTAGATATGTGTTTTTCCATTCATGCCATTTTTATTCAGGCAGCCAACAAATACTTATTAAATGATTATTATGCTCAGATAGTATTCTAAAGAGTAGTGAAAGGTTGTGAATAAAAAAGAAAAATCCTATATTTGGGGTGGAGGATGTTTCATTCTATAATGGAAGCTTATATTCGAGTTAGAGACATATATTTTAAAACCCAGCCTTCAATATGAACAAATTCCACAAAGATAACACAATGACTGGGTATTAATTTAATTTATACTTGATTATTCATTGTTAAACACCCTTCACTATTTTTTAAAATTATTTTATTGTTGTTCAATTACAGTTGTCTATATTTACCCTCCACCACTCCCTCCCACTCCAGCAAAACCCACCTCCCTCCCTTGCTTCCATCCCGCGCCTTGGTTTTGTCCATGTGTCCTTTGTAGTTGTTCCTGAAAACCCTTCCCCTGATTATCCCCTCCCACCTCCTCTCTGGTTACTATCAGATTGTTCTTAATTTCAATGCCTCTGGTTATATTTTGCTTGCTTTTTTATTTTGCTGATTAGGTTCCAGTTAGAGGTGAGATCATACAGTATTTGTCCTTCACCACCTGGTTTATTTCACTTAGCATAATGCTCTCCAGTTCAATCCATGCTGTCCCAAAGAGTAGGAGCTCCTTCTTTCTCTCTGCTGTGTAGAATTCCATTGTGTAAATGTATCAGAGTTTTTTGATCCACTCATTTACTGATGGGCACTTAGGTTGCTTCCAGAACTATTACTTAAATTTGAATTTGCCAATTAAAATATTAAGAATTCACTGGAGAAAATGATATGATGGATATTTTAAATAAATAGCTTATTAAGGGTAGATAAGAATACTTTTAAAAAAACTAATGCACACAGTATGGCAACAATATGGTGATTACCAGAGGGAAAGGAGGGTATGGGTTGGTAAGTGGTGATGAAAAGAGACTTGACTTGTGGTGATGAACACACAATACAACATACAGATGTGTATTAAAGAATTGTACACATGATGTACATAGAAACCGTCCACACTGCACCAAAAAACTACTCGACCTAAGAAATGAATTTGGCAAAACAGCTGGATACAAAGTCAATACTCAGAAATCAAAGGCATTCTTGTACACCAACAATGAAACATCAAAAACAGAAATCAGGAAAAAATCCCATTCACTATAGCAAGATGAAAAATAAAGTACCTAGGAATAAACCTAACCAAGGAGGTAAAATGCCTGTACTCAGAAAACTAGACAACATTGAAGAAAGAAATTAAGGAAGAAACAAATAAATGGAAACATATACCATGCTCATGGATTAGAAGAATTAACATCATCAAAATGGCCATACTACCCAAAGCAATTGACAGATTCACCACAATCTCTATTAAATTACCAATGACACATTTCACAGATATAGAAAAAACATTTCAGAAATTTATATGGAACCATAAACAACCCCGAATAGCTGCAGCAATTTTGAGAAAGAAGAACAAAGCAGGAGGGATCACAATACCTGATATCAAACTGTATTACAAGGCCACTGTAATCAAAACAGCCTGGTACTGGCATAAAAACAGGCACATAGACCAATGGAACAGAACACAGAGCCCAGAAATAAACTCAAGTCTTTACGGTCAATTAATATTTGACAAAGGAGGGAGGAGCATAAAATGGAGCAAAAACAGCCTCTTCAACAGATGGTGTTGGGGGATCTGGACAGCTATGTGCAAATAAAAGAAACTCAATCACCAAATTATGCCATACACAAAAATAAACTCAAGATGGATAAAAGACTTAAATATAAGTCGTAAAACCATTAAAGTCCTACAGGAAAACATTGGCAGGAAAATCTCAGACATTCCATGCAGCAACATCCTCCCAGACATGTCCCCTAAAGCAAGGGACATAAAGGAAAGAAAAAACAAATGGGACCTTATCAAAATAAAAAGCTTCTGCATGGCTAAAGAAAACAACATTAAGGTAAAAAGAGAACCAACAGTATGGGAAAACATACTTGCCAATGATACCTCAGACAAAATATATAAATATATAAAGAACTCATATGACTCCACTCCAAGAAGACAAACAACCCATTAAAAAATGGGCAAAGGACTTGAACAGACACTTCTCCAAGGAAGACATACAGAGGGCCCAGAGACAGATGAAAAGATGCTCAGCATCACTAGCCATCAGAGAGATGCAAATTAAAACCGCAGTGAGGTACCATCTCACACAGTCAGAGTGGCCAACATAAACAAATCAACAAACAAATGTTGGAGAGGATGTGGAGAAAAGGGAACCCTAGTACATTGTTGGTGGGAATGCAGACTGGTGAGGCCACTGTGGAAAACAGTATGGAATTTCCTCAGAAAACTAAAAATGGAACTGCCTTTTGACCCAGCAATTCTGCTGTTTGGATTATACTCTAAGAACCCTGAGACACCAATCCAAAAGAACCTATGCACCCCAATGTTCATAGCAGCACAATTTACAATAGCCAAGTACTGGAAGCAACCTAAGTGCCCATCAGCAAATGAGTAGATCAAAAAACCATGGTACATTTACACAATGGAATTCTACGCATCAGAGAGAAAGAAGGAGTTTATACCCTCTGCAACAGCATGGATGGAACTGGAGAGCATTATGCTAAGTGAAATAAGCCAGGCGGTGAGGGACAAATACCATATGATCTCACCTTTAACTGGAACTTAATCAGCAAAAGAAAAAAGCAAACAAAATATAACCAGAGACATTGAAATTAAGAACAATCTAACAATAGCCAGAGGGGAGTGGGGAGGGGACAGTGAGGAGAGGGGATTACAGGAACTACTACTATAAAGGACAGGTGGACAAAATCAAGGGGGAGGGTGGAGGCAGGGGACGGGGGGGGGGGGATTGGTTGGGGTGGGGTGGAGAGATGGTGAGAAAATGCAGACAACTCTAATTGAATGACAATAAAAATTTAAAAGAAAAAAAGAATTGTATACTTGAAACCTATGTAATTTTATTAACCAGTATCACCCCGATAAATTCAATAAAAAATTTTAGAACAATATAATCACAAGTTAAATTTTGTTAATCTCTAGATTTAAGGAAACTAGCATTAAAACAATATGTGATATTCAAAAAATGCTAACATTTGCATGATACTTTTAAGAAGTAAAATTGGTTTGAGATATTAATTGTAAAGCACCAGGGAACCAAAAGAATTTTATTTCCACAAGAAAATAATTCTGAAATATGTGAACACATATGCTTATGGGTATGCTTAGCAAAACTCATTACATATTCTTGTAAATGTTTCCATTTCTCTGACAGCCATTTGTGAGAAATAATTCACCAATTGCCTAGTAGGTGTAGATTTGTTTCATTTGACTTTAAAGGGATCATTTTGACTAGTTTCCTCCAGTTTGTGGGGAAACACAAAAATTCTACAAATTGCTTTGGGTAAAAGGGCATTTTTTTAAAAATGACACTATAACCATGGAAATATCACTTGGAGCCATAAAAATTTAACCTCACTTTGTCTATATTCCTTTGCTGGTTTCTAATGATGCCTTTGTGTCCGGAGGCTTGTTATGTGCATATTCCATTAAGTTCTCTGGTGCTTTCCACTATCTACTGCTTTTAAATGGACAATTGTGTGTCAGTGAAAACTCCAGATACAGAGGTCAGGTGAGCATGCTCCCCACATTAGTTTATCCAGATGAAAATCAGTGTCTTAGACCTTTCTTACCTGTCTTTATATTCAAAGAATGCTCATAAATGTTGTTTCCTTCATTCTATTAAGTCGTGTTGGGTTCCTAACACAATACTGATATAGTCCTTGAATTTTCTGGCACAAATTATATGAATACTAAATTTATTTTTAAATTATCATCATTTTCCTTCTAGATCTGCATGTAGTCATACTTCTTATTTTCTATAATATCAAATCTATAAAAACTCTAGAACCTTTAGTGATATGTTTTTTTTTCCTGAATCTAAAATGTTGGGCACAGCAAAATTCCATATGGCACCATAATATCTGTTTCTCAGATGTATCAGGCAATTCATTGCTCTAAAGTGTTATAAAATATTAAAATTGCACAGGATGATTTTCCAACATTGTATTTACTAGATAGATTAACACTTTTTTCAAGGAAGGGTTACTTAATTATAGACGCTGACCTCCCCTGATTGCCTTTTCCAGAGGTCATTGAACTTAGTGTCCTAAGCGTTTTATCTGACAAATTACTAGCAACTTTTTTTAAGTTTTGGATTTTTTAATGCTTCAAATATAGTTGATTCATTACCCAGTGTAATATTTTATTGATTATTTTTCTAGCTATTTTAAAAAATATTAAATATGATTAACCTTAAAAGCTCCTCAGAATAAAAAGAAATAAGTAAAAGACTCTCTTCATTTAATAAATATCGGTGGAAGAAATCTGTACTTAAACAACCATAAAAAAATTAATCTGTACTCGAGCAAGCTAAGAAAGTTATTAACAACAGTACTTCTGTTGGAACTAATGTCATACCTGCTCATCCTGCACTGAATCTAATAATCTGTGACAGAAATGGCAGACGGTAGGAAAGCATTTCATTAAATCAGAAACTGGAAGAAAGGAAAAAGTGGCTTGATTTTTCCAATTTTATTCATAGCTTCACAGAATCACAGTGGAAAAGAGAATAATTGTCTAAACAGTGCTAACCTTTTACAGTTCTTTCCCATATTTTGGAAATTAATTTTTTAAAAAAAGCATTTTCCTAGGATGGCACAAAGGTTTTATCCAGGTAGTTAGTGTTCAAGCTACAAAGAGGCTTCTTAATTCACCCAACTGCTCTGTGAGCCTTTGTCTCCCAAACAGCCAGGAACTGAGTCTGCTGCTCCCTTCCCTGCATTAAACCTCAAACAGGTGCAGACTAGGCTCCCAGCAGCCATACTCCTCTCCGAATCTTCCCTCACAAATCCTGCCTGTCTTTACAGTGGCTCTGAATATGTAATAACCACAAGCTCTAAGGAAGCCTGAGAGGAAATGACAGTTCAGGCCTTTGGAAAGGTGATAAGAATTCTTTTCCACCAGAACCAAATAAGTATTCTGGATCCCATTTCCATGTTTGATATTTTCTCTCTTGCCTCATTTTTAGGAATACATTTTCATAATGATAGGTAACATTTTCTAAAAGCAGATTTAGCTAGCCTGGGGCCTGTGGGTCTGTTTACTAGAAGTAACAGCTCCCCCTGCCAAGTGGGTGAAATAGATGACTGGTGGAATTGCTTTGGGCCTTTGTTGTCTCAGAAATATGGAAAAAATGGCTTATCTTTAAAAGGGCAGAACAGTTACCTGCTACTTAAAAAGAAAAGCAGAAAGCTGAGAAAGTAAGATACAACAGAATACAACACACATACACACATAACACCACATGGAAATACAGAAGAGACTTCGATTTTACTCTAAGACAAAAACAATACTTCTTCCATTTCCACTACCTTCCAAGAATAATGCAGAGTTTTGTAATGTACATTATTTCATTTATTGCCTAACTGCCTTTGGGAGTAGGTATTTTACAAATAACTGATTTTAAAAAGCTTAACATCCCTCAGGTCGTGCTGCTAATAAGAAGCAATATCTAGATTCAGCAGGGTCTATATGATTCCAGAACCATTACATATTTTCACATTAATGTTTATAAATTTTATTAATTTTAATTTGTGTTGTACCCCATGATTTTTGCCATATCTATATACCACTGGTAGTACTTTTAGCCTAAATTTTTATATTAAATTGACTTTTTTTACTTAAATGTTTTTAGAACTAAACTTTAATTCATCCCAATAAATGAAAAACCAAGTATTCCTTTGCGTAAGTAGGTGGTATAATTAAAATTAATATAAAGAAAAGGCAAAACTTTTTTAAAATTTAGCTTGGTAGTTTTTTATGACCTTAAAAACAGTTTCTGCCATCAGTCTGTCTGTCTCTCTCAGGACTTGTATAAACAGAAACTCTCTAATGCAATCAGAGCCCTGAGAATGGTCATTCTCTCCCTGTCCAGTGTTCTGAATGCATCTTCCACATGACAACATCCTGGCCCTCCTGCAGTGTGTGCATCACTCAGGTTACTCAGAGCCCCATCCTGTTGACCTGCACCTCTCACTCAATGCAGTGGTAACTCCAAATGACATTCTGTTGGGGTGTCACCCTGCTGTAGTCACTGCCTTGCATACCTTCATATTTGAAGTTGGCAGAAACTCTGCATGCAAATCGACTTATTAGCTCACATTAGGAAAGTGCCAAATTTTATAGAACTTGAGACCTCAGAATTAATAAGAATGCAAGTGCATTTTCATGCCCAGACAATTTCAGGAGTCAGATGCCCTTTGGTCCTCATTGGCTGGCAGCTGGGAAGCCCTCACCTGGCCTCTCTTTAGGACATGTGCTAAAGAAATACCAAATTATAGTCGTCAAAATAGGACATTGCCTTCTCAGATCTCCTCATTTTCTGTAGAGAGTCTGTGATACAACAAAAACAACACTTGAAGATGAGACAGATGTAAATATTTTATACATATTTGTTCCTGTAGAACATGAAGAAGCTACCAGCCTGATGCCCAAGTGCTCCTGGATGTTCATAAATATCTCTTAGAGGCCTGTTAGTGTTATCTTTACATGGATGTGAAGTCTAAACGTTCCTAAGGATAGCATATATCTGCCCAAAGGAAATGGTAATAAATGACTCCAGAAATACTGACATA
Organism: Desmodus rotundus; assembly: GCF_022682495.2. Classification (NCBI taxonomy): domain Eukaryota; kingdom Metazoa; phylum Chordata; class Mammalia; order Chiroptera; family Phyllostomidae; genus Desmodus; species Desmodus rotundus. The sequence goes on from NC_071394.1 coordinate 64,277,757, forward strand.
TATGATTTATTTTTGCATAAACTTTCTCAGGGCTCTGATTGCATTAGAGAGTTTCTGTTTATGCAAGTCCTGAGAGAGACAGACAGACAGACGACAGAAAGTGGTTTGTTTTGTTTTGGTTTGGTTTTTTGGTCATAAAAAACTACCAAGCTAAATTTTAAAAAAGTTTTGCCTTTTCTTTATATTATTTTTAACTATACCACCTACTTACGCAAAGGAGTGAGCATTAGCTGCTGAAATATAATACAATCCAGGCAAAAATGATTTTGAGAGTTTAGGCATGATGTGTATTACTTGAAACAAATAGGAGAGAATGTCTGTAGCGCAGAGTTAACGAGTGTCAACACTGCACGGCTGTAGCCCTGAGTTAGTATTGGCCACTTATGAAGAACTATGTGACTTGAGCAAGTGATTTACCTCTCTTTCCTCTGTTTCATGATTTGTAAATGGGGATAGTAATAGCACTGTCCTCCTCATTTGGTGTGAGCAATAAATGAGATAAAGCATTTAAAAGTACTTAAAAGAGTACTTCACATACACCTAGCCCTCAGTACATGTTAATTTTTAACCAAATAAACCAAGCCTAAAAAAAAGTAAAATAGTGACAAGAGTATTTAAAGAAGCCAGGTAGGTGTAGTCAGGAGAAAATTTCAGTACTGATGAGAACCAAGAATGTTTTTCATTGAACTATCTCTGTACACATAAAATGAGTTTATCTGGAAGTTAATTAGGTTGAAAAAGTTCATCCATATCACTGGTTTTTTTCCCTCTGTGAGGGAAACATTTAACATTTCCTTAAGGTCTGTAAAATGTTAAAATTGGTTACTCCCTTTCATAGCCCAAATGGGTCTTGCCAATGAGATGATTATACTAAAAAATTCAATAACTGTTAGCAGTTTTTATTGCTTTATAGATCTGAAGGTATTTATACACCTGTAGGTAAAAAAACAAAAAAAGAAATAGAAATTCAGTTACAAAACAACATTGCCCATCACCCCCTAACAATAAGTCCATAAAGTTTATTTAAAATCTATTAAAGCTATATGCACATATATGAGCAAATATTTGCAATTCTTCTTTATGACCCAGAAGCTAATTCCCTGTGCTCTTACACTTGCCTATATTGTTAGCAGCAAAATAAATCTTCAAAATAGTGTCCTAGGTGCCTCCCTATTGACATCCCAACACGTGTCCACCAAAACCTGCTTCTACCAAACACAACTCCAAGGACCTGTAAGTCAATTGAAACTTTCTGTCCAAACTTTCCTCAGAACCAATATTTCCCACAAGGATCCAGGCGTCTTAGAGGCAGGCCATCTCCCTCCATACCTGTGTGTCTGTTCTGTGATGTTTTATTTCAAATTAAGTATTTATTTTAACGTGGTCTTCAAGTCAGGGCAGGAGAATGCAGCTCTGGACTGGACTTAGGTCACCACATTCAACAGCACCCTGGGCAAGAAGGTGTCTTTCCTTGTGCTTTGGCTTCTCTCCATTATAACGAGTGTGTATAAAATTCTGTAACAATAATGTCTAGTTTCAGAAGTACAGTGCAGATGTAGGACATATTATACTTATGTACTAGTAATACCACACTGTGTTTACTCAGCTAACCCCACCAGGTGTAGGTGATACAACAGAAATCATACAGACACAGTGCCCACAAAGTCACATCAATGAACAGATGATGTTTCAAAGCATTCTGTTCAGGCCCATAAAGTGCGACTTACTAGAGGAATCTGATTACAAAGGAAAAATCTCTTCAAATAAAGAGTTTGTTTTCTGATATGGGAACAGATTTGGTCACAAAAATCCTCTAGGAGAGAACTCAGCTTATGTTAAATTATTTCATCAATGTATTGAGTTAAAATGCCCCAAGCTCCTATATATCATGATTCATACAAGAATGATTATGTAATTGATACCATTTCTAAATTGTATTTCTCTTACAATATGCAAAGGAAAACATGGACCAGTGAACAGGTATCCAAAACATATTCTTTTTATTGAATTTATTGGGGTGATATTGATTAATAAAACCATACAGGTTTCAAGTGAACAACTCAATAACACATTATCTGCATACTGCATCATGCACTCACCATTCAAGTCAAGTCTCTTCTATCACCATTTATCCCCCCTTTGACCTCTTCCCCCACCCACCATCCCCCTTTCCCTCTGGCAATCACCACATTGTTGTCTGCATCTGTTTTGTTTTGTTTTGTTTTGTTTTGTTTTGCTTTGTTTTGTTTTGCTTAATTCCTTTGCCTTTTTCACACAGCCCCCAACCCCCTCTCCTCTGACAGCTGTCAGTCTGTTCTATGTGTCTACAAGTCTGTTTCTCTTTTGTTTATTCATTTATTTTTTATTTAGATTCCCACATGTAAGTGGAATCATATGGTTTTTGTCTTTCTCTGTGTGACTTATTTTAGCTAGCATAGTAACCTTCAGATCCATTCATGCTATTGTAAAGGGTAAGATTTCTTTCTTTCTTAATGGTGAATAGTACTCCATTGTGTAAATGTACCATAGCTTTTTTATTCACTCCTCTACTGATGGACACTTGGGCTGCTTCCAAATCTTGGCTTTTGTGAATAATAAAACTGCTATTAACAGAGGGGTGCATATATTCTTTTGAATTAGTGTTTCAAGTTTCTCAGATATATTCCCAAAAGTGGAATTGCTGGGTCATAAAGCAGTTCCATTTTTAATTTTTTAAGAAACTTCCATACTGTTTTCCACAATGGCTACACTAGTATGCATTCCCACAAACAGTGGACTAGGGTTCCCTTTTCTCCACATCCTCACCACAACTTGTTGTTTGTTGATTAATTGATGATAGCCATTCTTACAAGTGTAAGATAGTATCTTATTATGGTTTTAATTTGCATTTCTGTGATGATTAGTGCTGCTGGGCATCTTTTCCTATGTCTACTGGCAATCTGTATGCCCTCTTTGGAAAAGTGTCTATTCAGGTCCTCTGCCCATTTTTTAAATTGGATTGTTTGTTTTCTTGTTGTTGAGGTGTATAGTCCTTTATAAATGTTGGAAATAAACCCCTTATTAGATATATCACTGGTGAATATTTTCTTCCATTCAGTGGGTTGTCTTTTTATTTTGTTGATGATTTCCTGTGTTATATGAAGACTTTTTAGTTTGACGTAGTACCATTTGTTTATTTTTTCTTTTGTTTCCCTTGCCTAAGGAGATACATAAGAACAACTATTGCTATGAAAAATGTCCAAGTTTTTACTGCCTGTGTTTTCTTCTAGAATTTTTATGGTTCAAGTCTTACATTTAAGTCATTAATCCATTTTGAGTGTATTCTTGTGTATGGTGTAAGGAGGTGTTCTAGTTTCATTTTTTTTGCATGTATTTATCCAATTTTTCCCAACACCGTTTGTTTAATAGATTGTCTTTACCCCATGGTATGTTCTTAGCTCCTTTGTCAAATACTAAATGATCATAACGGCATGGGTTTACTTCTAGACTCTCTATTCTGTTCCACTGATCTATATGCCTCTTTTTATGCCAGTACCATGATGTTTTGATTACTATGGCCTCATAGTACAGTTTGATAGCAGATAATACCTCTAGTTTTGTTCTTCTTTCTCAAGATTGCTGAGGCTATTCAGGGGTTTTTGTGGTTTCAAATAAATTTTTGGAATATTTGTCCTAGTTCTGTGAGATATGCCATTGGTATTTTAGTAGGAATTGTGCTGACTGTATAGATTGCTTTGGATAGTATGAACATTTTAATGATGTTAATTCTTCCATTCCATGAACATAGTATGTGCTTCAACTTATTTCACTCTTCCTCAATTTCTTTCTTCAATGTCCTATATTTTTCCAAGTATAGGTCTTTACCTCCTTGGTTAAATTTATTCCTAGTTACCTTTTTTATTTTATTTTTTTTGCAATTTTAAATGGGATTGTTTTTTAGTTTCTTTTTCTGATAGTACATTATTGGTGTATAAAAATGTCACCAATTTCTGAATATTAATTTTGTATTCTGTTATTACTGAATTTATCAGCTCTAGTACCTTTTGGGTGGAGTCTTTTAGTGTTTTCTGTGTACAGTATCATGCCATCTGCAAATAATAACAGTTTTACTTATTCCTTTCCAATTTGGTTGCCATTTATTTATTTATTTATTTATTTATTGTATGATTTCTGTGGCTTGGACTTCCAGTACTATGTTGAATAAGAGTACTGAAAATAGACATCCCTGTCTTCTTCCTGATCTTAAAGGAAACACTTTTAGTTTTTGCCCACTGAATATGATGTTGGCTGTGGTTTTGGCATAAATGGCCTTTATTATGTTGAGATTTGCTCCCTCTATTCCCACTTTGCCCATAATATATTTCAAAATGTTTCTTTGAAAAAGTTACCATCAAAGGATATGACAGAATCAGTCATATATAAGACAGAGGACATCCAATTTTCGATTTCTTAGGCATCTGTTACAATTATGGAATTCTTTTTAATAATCATGAAAATCCAAGGGACTACAAGACTCTGAAATCTCTTTTGAATAATCCAGGATTCTATTATGTTCAGCATGATTTGAGTGCTTACAGTTTTGATAATATTCCAAAGCATTAAACCTTAATAATTTTTTAAATTAACATTATATCTGAAATACACTGATAAAAAGCAAGGGTTTATTAATAGAATAATAGCATACTCATTTCTTGACTATTTTACTTGCACTTTCAGATTAATTTCACTCAATTTTAAAGTTGAACCTATTTTATTATATTCTAATTTTTGACTGATATATACACTAAATTTAAGTTAAATGAGGATTATTAAATAGCCATGACCACCTCTCCAAAGCTATTCTGAATGATCAAGAATTACTTGTAAAATTTCCCAGTGCTTTTAAAATTAAACCTCTAAGTCAATTCTAAATCACATTTTACTGATAAATATAAAATGATGTTTAAAGTGTTTCTTTTTTTGGTGGCAGAACTAATTATCCAAAGAACTGTGGAAAGCAGTAAAATGGTAAAATTTTGAAGTTCATAATAATCTTAGCATTAATCATCATTTGGCTTCTAGTACTGAAATTAACTTGAGCAACTTGGATTATTATCTGAAAATTATCATTATCATTTCCAGCACTAAGAGTAAGTAAAGATTGCTAGACATTATACAGGGTTGGGCAAAAGTAGGTTTACAGTTGCTCACATGAAAAATAGTATAATAATTAATAAACAATAATACAAGAATAAACTGTTTCAAGTACTCACAACTGTAAACCTACTTTTGCCCCACCCTGTAAATTAGCATGACAAAGCAGAAATAAATGCTTGATAAAACGTTATGCACCAAATAAAATTACTATAATTTATCAATTCAACTAGTCAAATATGATTGTCAGTGAGCCCAAAACCCTCAAACATAGTCATAATTATCTTCAAAAAGTATCAGGGAATAGTTTGGGGAAAAAAATCTAAAAATGTTAACATATGTGTAACAGTACATGCCAGTTCTGATAATCATAAAATTGACCAATGTGATTAAATTTTTTTCAGTATTAAATGGATTAAATTTTATGTAGACATTTTAAATAAAATTATGTAATATACTTTAGTTAATTTTACTCTAAAGTTATTTTTTTCTTCATCAAATGCATTTTCACAACATAAAAGGTCTCTTAGGCAGTTGCTTAAAACAAGTTTTAATTAAAATGGTTTTGAATTTGTTCAAGATAGAACTTTTTAAAAGATCCAGTCACTTCTGCCCTGGCCAGGTGGTTTACTTGGTTGCAGTGTCACCTTACCCAACAAAAGGTTGTGGGTTCGATCCCTGTTCAGGGCACATGCCTAGACTGCGGGCTCCACCCCTGGTCAGTGCATGTACAGGAAGCAAGTAACCAATTGATGTCTCTCTCACATTGATGTTTCTCTCTATATATCTATCTCTCTATCTCTATCTCTACCTCTATCTCTATCTCTCACCAATAAAAATATATCCTTGCATAAGGACTTTAAAAAATCTAGGCAGTTCTGCTACAAATCAGGGAAGTGTAGACAATAAGTCATGTGCAAGTCCTCACAGTTCCCCAGTAATTCCACCTCTCTTCTCCCAGTCGTCATCAGGCACCTATGTAACCTATATATTAATACTTTCACATCCCAGATTAGTTCATCAGTGTTAGAGTTACTGCTGGGCCCAGTCTGCCTCCCTACTGTTCTCCTTTCCACAATTAGGCAAAGAGAATATTAGGAAAAACACTTGACTTCAATAAAGCAGCCTGGGTTGGAGTTAACCTTGACACTCTATGATCCAAGAATTAACGAATAACCTGAGGATTATCCTTGCCCAACTACCTGCCTCATTTGGTTTGCAATGAAAATATACATATAAAGTATTTTATAAACTTCCACACACTGTATGAACAAGAGTTATTGTGATGACTATGACCCTGCCCACAGTCTTAGCCCAGATTCTAAGAATAACTGAAACCCAATCTAAATTTAGAGCTAATTAAAGGATCCTCAGCTAAGAAATTCAGATGCCTCAAACTCTAAGACATTCTTGCTGTTTCACTTGCTGCAAGCTTATTACAATTATTGTAGGTGTATTCTAATAACTGGGTCCTGTTTTATTACTGAGAACAAAGGGATCCCCTCCAAAATACAAATAAATAAATCAAAACAAGAAAGTCTTATTCTTCAGATTCCTGCTTCAATGTTCTAATAGCAATCCACCTCCCTTGGACTTAATGACTGCCTTCTCTCTCACCATCTTAGGAACTTTGACCTGAATTCATGTCCTAAAGACAGGATGCTCCTGGTACCTCCATTCCTCCCAGATTCTTCCAGGCTGCCCAGCTTGTCTCCACACTCTCTAGGGCTCTCTAGGTTTTGACTCAATTTATATAATTCAGATATTTAGCAGTTTTTAGACTCAGTGTAGCAAATTGTTTCTAACCATGACTACCTACAAATGGAGCCTTGTATGGTCAAATTCTGTGTCCCTTGAGATAATCAAGCCAGAGCTTCCATTATTTTCTAGTTAAATCTCAAAGACCCAGATCCTTTAGCCTCTCTTAGTGCCATGCTCTTTTTATGCTCTGGTCACTTAAATCTTGATTTTAGAGTTAAAATCTTAGTAAACACCTGATGGGCTTCTTTCCAAGTGTGTGACAGGTTACTACACTTTTGTATTCTCCTTTTTTTTCTGTCCCCTCCCCCCATACCCCAAATGTCCATCAAAGCCACAAGAACTATACAACAAAGTTGTTGCCTTCATTTGTCATCATTTCAGTAAGTCACTAGCCATCTTGGTTTTCATTCCATTACAGTTTTGGTGATATGATTCTTTCCATCTAAACATAGAGTGCAATTTTGGTCCCAAGAGCTTATTAATAGAAGGTAAGCTGTAAGTTGTAATGCAGAGCAGCAGCTATGATTCTGTATGTTATTTAGAAATTTGAATTGAATTCTGTCTTATTTGTAATGAGAGATTTTTTAAAAGACAAATGTATTCACATTGTTTATAACTAGTGGATGGCTAAACAATTAGTAAACATGATCAGTAGTGTAAAAAATTAATAAATATCATGTAAATGGGCATTGGTAGAGCCCAAAGGGGAAGATGTCAGGCCCTACTTGGATCAGAGCCCAACTTGAAGAACTCTGTTGTAATAACCCTCCCAACTTCTCTTTTCCCTCTTTAAAAGTTTCCTCTCTTTCTTTCCTCTGGGTTCATCTTTGGTTTACCATCAGAATGCATGAGCCTAATTGCAATTCTTTGTTTTTCCCAAATAAACCTATTTTGCGGGTGAAATATCTGGTTGTCCATGTGTTTGAAGGTCAACAGTGGTAACAATGAATACAGATAATTCCTGCTGATAAGATTCTGCTTTTCTATAAAATGTTCTACAACCTGTATTAACCACATATTTTGTTCCACATTTTTTTTTGCTCTTATAAATAGATGCTGCCTAAAAATACAGGTTATTTATACTTTTAAAATTACTAATTAGTTATAAATCTCAAATAGAAAAAAGAACATAACATTTCTGATGTTAAAGAAGTCACAAGACTTCTTAAAAATATGATTTTTTGGTAGAGCGGTAAATAAGATGTGTTTATTCCTCATTCTGTTGCACCTGTTTTACTTCAAATATGTTAATGTATGAGGTTTGAAATTAAATGTGCTTTCCCTGTGGATTAATACTATCCTTTTTATCTTTGTCAAATAGAAGTAAATCACTTGGTTCAATACAATCTAGGTTCAATGAGTGGCTCATATTTTGTTGTTTTTCAGAAATGGGAGAGATTGAGAGTTCAAAAAGCATTCGTTATCAGGAAAATTTGATTTAAAAGCATTCAGGCTCCTGTACAACCAGCAAATAGATTACCCACTATACAGGAGAAGGAAGGCACAATTAGCTTCACATTATACCAACTGAATCAGCACCTTAAGTGACTGTCAATCTTGAGAAACAGGCAGCGAGATTGTCACAGTTGTCCCCTTTGGTCTGAGCATTAGAAGCAAACAGCAAGCCTTTCCCTGGACTAGAAGTTCTATGGAAAGCTTGGTGAACATATTTGCCAGTTTTCAGGTAAGGAGAATTATAGTCATGACTTGTAGCCATATGATTAGCAGCACCTACTAGACAAGGCATAATACATGAAGCTCTTTTTTTTCTACTCCAGATGCAAAAATTGTTTGAAGCTTCAGGCAAGGAAATAATACTACAATAAATTATTTTCAAACCTACCATTCTCCTTCCTAGGAAAGCGATTTTATGTAATCATTTACAATCAAGGAACAAAGGTAGGAGTAAGAGAAATCATACTGGGGTAATGAATATGCACAAAAAACTGTAGATTGTTGTTTTCTTTTTAACAAGATGGGTATTTGCCAAACAGTCTTTTGAGATGATCAGAATGGTAGAAGACTATACTAAATTAATATCACTTTCCATGATTTAACCTGAAGAAACACAGTGATAGCAAACTTTACCTACACAGTGGGCATAGTATTTTAAGCATCTTCTATCTATAGGGAAAGCAATCTACTGAAGCCTTGGAGAAAAGAGTGCCTTTGCAAGATAACAAGCCTTAGATCTGTCATGCACACAGGCAACATCAATCAAAACCCAAAAGTCACAATGCCTGATGTTTACATGTCCACATCATTCTACAGGTTAAATTTAATTTGTTAAGGTATTCATTTTCACATTGATCATGGATATTTTGGGGTCTGTGCATACAGGAAATGTATAAAACTTCCTTTATGCTACACAAAAAGTAGCAGAGCTACTTTGTTCCATGAGTTTCAATTTTTGTGCTCTAAAGACTAACCAGCACTTCTCATGTACATGGACAGACCCTGGAATTCCATGAAGAACACATTTGAATAACGTTTCATTATTTGAAATACACATATGTGATCAGGAAGTACAACGTCTGTCCAGAAGTTATACAACCATGTAATATGAAAAATAGAGACATATTGAACAAGATACAAGAAACATTGTACATAGGACAATGACACCTCAGTCCCTTTCAAAGTACGTACCTTGGGACCTCATACAGTTCTCCCAGTCTCCATCAGCTGCCCCATCATATTTTCCTAAATCTCATCAAAGAGCTGAAATCTCTTCCCTTGAAAAGGTGATTTTATTTTTGGGAAAAAACAGAAGTCCCAGGGTACCAAATCTGGGCTGTAGGGGGACTGAGTTACCTACAGGTAATTTGATGTTTTGCCAAAAAAGTCTGTATAAGATGTGATACATGAGCACACATGTGTCTCATGATGAAGCTGCCAGTCACCAGTTGTCCATATCTGCAGCCTTCTGAATCACCCAAATAGATTCTGCAGAGGAATGTTTAATCTTAACACAAAATTTGATGCAGATTTGTTGCTCTACTTGCTCAATCATTTTGAATGCAACAGCCACACAGTACACATGCCCACTCAATGATGGTGTCTACTGCCCCCTCTGACTAGTACAGTGAAGTCATCATTCTTCATACGTATGCATTCTGTCCACTCTCCTTGGATGCCAGATTACATTAATGTCACACAAACTGTTTTCATTATATTAACAATGGCTGCACTTTTTCCAGACATACTTCATCTATAGCATAGTATCAATGTGGGGAGGATGAGAGGAAGGACAGAAAAAAAGAGTGACAGATAACATCAAAATACCAAAATATACTCAGCATTACCCATGAAAGTTTCTTATCTAAGGATGTAAGTTTTTTATGCTTGTGACTGGAGAAAAAACTACTAACGGTATTTATTCCATTTATTTTTAATTGCTTAATTCGTGCAAGTTTGAAAATCAAAATTGTTAGGCATTTATTATTAGGATTCTATTTATAAGTGTAGCACATTTACAAAGTACTTCTAGGAGTACTTTGAAAAAATGATTGTCCCAAATTAGTTCATTTAATGCATTCAAACATTGTAAATGGCATTTGCAAGTTTTATATTGTGTTTTTTAGTACTCCATTTGTCTGATTTAACAAAATTATTCTGGGAATAAAATAATTCTTAAAATCCAGTAAGTTAAATGTATCGACATGATGACCTAAAGTTTTCTTAGACTTTCTAATATCACGCACAAACATAAGATTTGGACATAACATTTCAAATCATAAAACTGAAATCCTACCTGACTGGTGTGGCTCAGTGGGTTGGACATCAGTCCCACAGACTAATAGGTCACTGGTTCAATTCTTGGTCAGGGCACATGCCTGGATTGTAGGCTAGGTCCCCTGTTTGAGGGTAAATGGGAGACAGCCAATCAATGTTTCTCTCCCTCTCTTTCTCCCTCCCTTCCCCTCTTATTTATTAAAAAATAAATAAAAATAAAATGTTTTTAAAAACATGAAATCTTATGTCTCAATCAATTTCTTTCTTGTAAAGCCTCTTTTGTGGGTTTTAGGGAGGATCTGATAATAAATTTACTGAGGTGACATTGATTAATAAATTATATATGTTTCTGGTGTACCGTTCTATTACACATCATCTATATATTGTTGTGTGCTCACCACTCAAAGTCTAGTCTCCTTCCATCATCATAAATTTGACCCCCTTTACCCTCTTCATCCTCCCCTCACCTCTTTCTCTTTGGTAACCACCATGTTGTTGTCTGTGTCTATGAATATTTTTTGTCTGTTTGTCTTGTTTATTAATTTTTTGTTTGCTGTATATGATTCTTGACTTTTTCTTTCTGACGCATTTCATGTTGCATGATATTCTCAAGGTTTATTCATGTTGTTATAAATAGCAGTATTTAATCTTTTTTATGTGTGGGTAGTATTCCATTGTGTATACATGTATCACATCTTCTCTATCCAACACTTCAGTTTCCATGTCTTGGCCACCCTGAATAATGATGCAATGAACATAAAGGTACATATATTTTTACAAATAAATGTTTTCAAATTTGGGGAGTAGATACCTGGAAGAGGGGTTGCTGAGTCATACAATAACTCTATTCTTAACTTCTTGAGGAATCACAATGCTGTTTTCCATAGTGGCTATACCAGCTTATGTTCCCAGCAGCAGCAAATAAGGGTTTCATTTTCTCTGCAACCATCCAACACTTGTTATTACTTGACTTGTTCATAATAGCCATTCTAACAGGTATAAGGTGCTAGCTCACTGTAGTTTTGATTTGCATTTCCCTAATGAGTAGTAAAGCTGAGCATTTTTTCATGTATCTGTTGGCCATCTGTATGCCTTCTTGGGAGAAGTGTCTTTTCAGGCCCTCTGCCTATTTTTAATTGTATATTTTTGTTGTTGAGTTGTATGAGTTTTTATATATTTTTGATAACAACCACTTATCATAGCTGTTGTTTACAAATATTTTCTCCTATTCAGTTGATTGACTTTTTATTTTGCTAATGATTTATTTTGCTGTGCAGAAAATTCCTAGCTTAATATAGTCTTATTCATTTATCTTTGCTTTTACTTCTCTTGCCTTTGGGGTGAAATTCATCAAATCCTAAGACCAATGTCTATAAATTTAGATTCAATGTTTTCTTCTAGGTTCTATATTTAGCTCTTTAATTCATTTTGAACTTTTGTGTATGGTGACAAATAGCAATCTGGTTTTATTCTTTTGCATATGACTTTCCAATTTTCCCAGCAACACTTATTGATGAGGCTTTCTTTTCTCCATTGTATGTTTTGGGCTCCTTCATCAAAAATTATTTTCCCATATACATGTGTATTTATTTCTGGGCTCTCAATTCTGTTCATTGGTCTGTGTGCCTGTGTTTATGTCAATATCATAATAAAGTCCATATATCACAAACCCTTAGCTAATATCACACTCAATGGTAAGAAAACTGAGAGCTTTTCCTCTCAGATCAGGAACAAGACACTCTCACCACTGTTATTCAACATAGTATTGGAAGTGCTGGCCAAGCAATCAGGCAAGAGAAAGAAATAAAAGGCATCCAAACTGGAAATGAAGAAGTAAAATTGTCACTTTTTGTAGACAATATGATTCTTTATATAGGAAACCCTAAAAAGACTCCACATACACACACAAAAAAACTATTGGAAACAATAAACAAACACAGTAAACTTTCAGGATACAAAATCAATGTACAAAAACCCACTGCATTTCTGTACACTAAAAATGAAACTTCAGAAAAAGAAATGAATAAAACAATTCCTTTTGCATTTTCAAAAAAAAGAAAATATCTAGAAATAAACTTAACAAAGGAAGTGAATGACCTATACACTGAAAACTAATAAACATTATTTAAAGAATTTGAAGATGACACAAAGTAATGGAAAGATATTCTGTGTTCATGGACTAGAAGAATCAACATAGTTATAATGGGCATATTAATCCAAGCAACATACAGATTTAATGCAATCCCCATCAAAGTTACAATGGTATTTTTAAAATTTGTATGAAATCACAAAAGATCCTGAATAAACATGTCAATCAATTTTTAATTGCATAGTCTAAACTGAAATCACAAGACTGCTATATGAATAGGCTAAAATCTCTTAAGTAATACAACTATTTATGGTATATCAAATGTTCACAGATTGTTTTTCTTAACACAAAAATATTAGTACTCCGGCTTCTCTTTTTGTAAACATTTTACATTCAATCCTAAATCTTCCTGGAATTAAAGGAGATAAATCCCAATTAACTAAAATTAGAGATGTTTATATTCTTAAATGTGAAAGCTGCACACCCATGAGGAAAACACCATCCAGTTCCACAGGGTTCCTTTCAACCTAAGATCTTGGTCAGGCATGAGACCTGGAGCTGCTGACATCCAGAATAATCCTTACCACCCCAACTTTAATACTACTGCTTTTCATCATCTCTATATCACAGGCTTCAGGATAGCAATAAAAGATCAAGTTACCTAATTATCTAATTATTCATAGGAGCCAGCAATGGTTGGCAGTCTTCAACCTTCAGGTGGGCCTGGAAAACTTCCTTCCAAGAAATAAAGAGCCCACGTGGCCTATGCTGCTTTTACCACTTTGTATGAAAGTACCATTCCCTGTTTCAAGCTAAATGAGTGTTTCTTTGCTCTGCTTAATTGTGTATGTAAGGGGCCCTCAAACATTCTCCCAGCTTTCAGTGTTTCAAACCCCATGAGGGACAGGGAGTGGTCCTGCTACAGTGAGAAGGGGATATACATTGGCCAAATACCTGGCATACCTTCGGGGAACTAACTAGCCATGAGGGACCAGCACACAGTATTGGAGCTGTCAGCATTGTTCCACCCAATGCTTGACCGTGTTGTTTTCTTTGAGAACTCTGACACCAAAATACAATATTTGGGGTCCTCCCTTGAGACTGACAACCAGGGTACCATATTCTGCCCCCCAAGACTGATAACTGATGCATGCATGATGTTAGTCTCAATGGCAACTCCAGTCTCCACTGATTCTTTGATTTGTGTGTCTTTGACTCTTAAGACATAAACATAGATTTCCTATTGAACTCCTGAAGTCCTTCGAAGTTGATGGAATAATGTGTACTTATTTTTTTACCTAAATAGAAAGACCTGTAACTTGATAGGACTCTAAGATCAATAAATGCCTTTCCCCACTATAGAAATCTTGCATTATTTTATTTTTGTCTTCATCTTCAATTTTTCAATTCGATTCTGAAACTAATTGAATTTTGGCTCCTATATGGTGTTTCTGGCTTGTAGTTGCATCATGAGGCCTTCACAGCCCTTCCTGTTGCTAGCTTTTTTTTGTTTGCCACGAAGATTCTGTTGCTCAGATCAGGACCTTTATGGGCATTTTATTCCAAGTGCATTTGTCTGGGAATGCACTGTTCAAAGCCTCTTAGAGGAAAAGTACTCTATGGTCACTCTTGTTAGGAACAGCAAAGATTCTTGAGCAACCCACAGATCTTTCTCTAAGCCTAGAATTTCAAGATTTTTTCTCTGGTTTGGACAGGAGCTCAGACTAAAAAATAATTGCTGATTGCAGGCATTAAATTAGCTGGACTTTAAAAAAATTACACGATGCTATAAATATAAATGATCTTAGTATTGCCTTCAACAAAGAATCTAAAACCTAGAGTTCTCTAAAGATCTAATTCTTTTATCCTTCTCCTGATGCAGCCTTAATATCTAACTTACACATATGCATGCTACCAACAATGAAACACAAATTTCTATAGTTTAAAATACTTTTTTCTTTTCTCAGTTTCTACAGGTAAAGTGATCTGAATTGAATGATGCAAACACAAAAGAGAAACTCTGACAACCCCCAGAAATGTGAAAGGAGGTTCCTTACTGGATAGCAGCATCTTTGGCTCAAGTTATATAAATACCCTAATAAATAACAAGAATGGTATTATTCAATCTTAGAAATTTTATTTCCTCTATGTTATAAGATGTATAATTGTCAAGATTTTATGGTTTAGATTGTAAATGTGTGTTTCCCTTTGCTAATTATGCTTGGAGGTTTTGGGGGTTTTTTTGTCTTAAAAGTCTTAAAATGTGAAAGATATTATGAATGATAAGGGAGACACTATAAACAAATGTATATTTGTAAAAGCTATTTTTATGACTAGCATGTTTTACCATTGATCATATACAAAGTCAGGTGATATTGCAATTCTATGTTTAAAGCTTGTCTCCAACAATGTTATGTAAAAAAATACATATATGCTAGTTTTTGTAATTTATTTTTAATTTATAGTTTAAATAACTTCAGATCATAAGGGTAAAACACTTGAAAAGGTATATTTCTGCCCTCTATAAGCATCATTTTATTCATAAAGAATACAAATATTTCAGATATGATTCAAGAGTTATAGGATTGTCAGTTTAACCTGTGATTAAATTTAGTATTCTCTGCTTTGCTGAACTGAAATGATCCCATTGTTACTGGATACTTCAGTTGGGGCAGGAGATCCCATGGACAGATTTTCATTCCAGGGCATTTCATAAGAAAGTAAAGGATGGTCTTGTCTTTGGATCCAAACGTTTAAATTAGTATGGACATCCCTTCACTCCATCTCCTGTGACAAGGAGCTCTCCATCCTTGAGCACCACAAGTGTTTTCCAGAAGCTCCTAGCTGTTGTGTTGTGCGGTGGAAATGAAAGACCTCAACTTCGCAGATGTAGAATTCAGTGTATAATTTTTTTTTTACTTTTTTTATTGATGTTCGAGTACAATTGTCTCCATTTTCCCACTACCACTTTCACCCACCCTACCCATGACCACCTCCCACCTTCAATCCCACCCCACATTGGTTCCATCCATGGGTCCCTCATTCATGTTAATTTACATCCATTTCCCTTCTTTCCCACATTATTTCCCTCTCCCCTCCCCTCTAGTTACTGTCAGTTTGTTGTCAATTTCAATATCTCTGGCTATATTTTGCTTGCTAGTTTGTTTGGTTAACTAGGTCCCACTTATAGGTGAGATCATATGGTATTTGTCTTTTACCACCTGACTTACTTCACTTGGCATAATACTTTCCAGTTCCATCCATGTTGTTGTGAAGGGTAGGAGCTCCTTCTTTCTTTCTGCTGCATAGTATTCCACTGTGTAAATGTACCATATTTTATTGGTCCACTCATTTACCGATGGGTACTTGGGCTGCTTCCAGCACTTGCCTATTGTAAATTGTGCTGCTATGAACATTGGGGTGCATAGGTTCTTTTGAATTGGTGTTTCAGGATTCTTAAGGTTTAATCCCAGCAGGAGAATATACTGGTCTAAAGGCAGTTCCATTTTTAGATTTTTGAGGAAATTCCATACCATTTTCCACAGAGGCTGCACCAGTTTGCATTCCCACCAACAGTATGCTAGGGTTCCCTTTTCTCCACAACCCCGCCAGCACTTATTGTGTGTTAATTTGTTTATGAGGCCATTCTGACCAATGTGAACTGGCACCTCATTGTAGTTTTAATTTGCATCTCTCTGATGGCTAGCGATACCAAGCATCCTTTCATATGTCTCTGGGCCTTCTGTATGTCCTCCTTGGAGAAGCATCTGTTCAGGTCTTTTGCCCATTTTTTAATTGAATTGTTTGTCTTCCTGGTGTAGAGTCATGTGAGTTCTTTATATATTTTGGAGATCAAACCCTTGTCTGAGATATATTGGAAAATATATTTTCCCTAGTTGGTTCCCTTTTCATTTTGCTAATGTTTTCTTTAGCCATGCAGAAGCTTTTAGTTTTGATGAAGTCCTATTTGTTTATTATTTCCTTTATGTCCCTTTCTCTAGGGGTCATACTGGGGAAAATATTACTACATGGAATACTGAGATTTTCCTGCCTATCTTTTCCTCTAGGACTTTTATGGTATCAAGACTTATATTTAAGTCTTTTATCCATCTTGAGTTTATTTTTGTGTATGATGTACATTGGTAGTCGAGTTTCATTTTTTTACATGTAGCTGTCCAAATCTCCCAACACCATTTGTTGAAGAGGCTATTTTGATTTCATTTTATGTTTCTGTCCCCTTTGTGAAATATCAATTGACCATAGCAACTTGGGTTTATTTCTGGGCTCTCTATTCTGTTCCATTGATCTATGTGTCTGTTCTTATGCCAGTACCAGACTGTTTTGATTAGCATATAATTTCTTAATAAATTCTGTTTCTTTTCAAACAAAGAGATGTGTATCTTTCTTTGGGGTGCTCTTAGTTTTAATGTTCAGTTTGGATTATTTTTTAAGTCACTGTAATGCCAGGATATCAGTGCAGTAATGAAAGTAGCATAAGTTTACTAAAATGTGTATGTCTGATATGCCCATACTCTTCATGGAGTGACTGTGGAACATGTGAATTTGCCATGGGATAGAAAGCCATGTGGTGGCCCTCAGTCCTTGATGGAAGTTACACTCTGGTTTACACTTCTTCTACAAGGCATGTTTTTTTTTTTTAATCCAAATATAGAAATTTTAAGAAAACTATTCTGGATATAATGCAAAACTACATCCATATAGTTATTTATGTCCAACCCAAACTCTACCACTAAGTTTGCAAGTTTCTCATTAAAGAGCAGAGAGAAGATATGTAATAGCATCAAGACACTTAGTTGGATTGAGGCCTCCTTTTTACAAAAAAAAATTTAGTGTAAGATAACATTGATATGTTTTATCTTTGTACTTTAATCTCTTTTAAGTTAATTTATACTCTGTTTCTGTGTATTTCAAATATAAATAATGAAAATTATATAATTTCATCCAATAAAAGTTATTACAAAAAACTGAAATAGTAAAAACATTAATTAGAAGTTTACACACTAGAATTTAGGGTCTCAATTCTAGGACTTCCCCTCTGGGGATGTGAAAACCATAATGTGTACAGTGTTCTCGGCTATAGTGAAGACGCAAGAATTTGTGACTGCTATGACTGAATTCTGAAGATGAAAATAACTTGCATGTGTTCCTATAAGAATAAAATCAGCTGAGTGATTTCTTGGTTTGCTGCCAAAGAAATATATGTGCCCAAGATGACCCGGTGCTCCAGAAAGGAAGTGTGTCACAGGTACTGAGCGTTAGCAAATACCCAGGTGGATACTTTTCCCAACATAGTACTTGTCTGTCCTTGTAGTAATCAATAAATGATGTAACAATTATAATCTGATATTATATAAATTTAGAGTATAATACTTTCCCAGATATTCATTAACTGTTCTCAAAATGAAATGAATAATTAAAATGTGTAAAATCATTCTCTGTTATTGGAGTTCACTTTCTCCTATGAGGCCTTGAATTTGGACATGGTAGGTCTTTCCTTGTATAGTCACCAATTCCTAACTTTAGAATTCCTTTTGATGACAAAGGTGGAATGATATATATGTCAGAGTAACAAAATATTTGGTATTACAATCCCTGAAGGTTTAGTTTAATAAGCTAAAAGGAAGCTTTTCAAAGATGAGGAGGGAAGTATGGATTTCTAAAAATGCAATTAGTTCCATAAAACAAAATACAATTAGTCCCATAAAACGAAAATGCTAAGGGAAAGCAAAGGGGTATTACTCACTGTCTTCAGTTCAAAAAAAAATGTGGTAAAATAGGCCACCAATTGGGAAGTCAGGTAAACCAGTCTCTAGTGACAACATGAAGGGAAAAATATCAATTTTGCTTACATCATCTTCAATAAAACAGTTTTCAAAGCAGAAACACACAATAAATTTAGATAGAAATGAAGCAGAGGATAAAGAAGAAACTATTTTAAATGGCTTAAAGTTCAGAGGACAGGAATTACAAATGCACATGACAATAGATAAGAAATATAAATTTAAGAGCCATGCCTGAAATAAGTTAGTGGACACTCGATGCACCTGTGTGGATGAAAAGACCTCCAGCTCTCCATTCCAGGGGTTGCCTGACTCAGAAACTCAGACCTCAACTGGTCAGGTCTCCTGACTTTTCAAGACAAGGTAAACATCCAGAGTTTCAAATGAAATATCTTACTTTGTTTTGTTTTAATATTAATCTTTAGGTGAATGAAACCATATCTGTGATTTAGAGCCAAGATTTAATAGTTGTAAAACTTACAAAGTAAACTTACAGTAATGAGAAGCAACAAATTCTGGATTACCTCTGGTGAGATAAGGGACAATAGAATAGGGGTATTCAATAACATCCATAATATTTAATTTATTAGTAAAATATTTGAATTGAATGTTTTGAATCAAACAAATAGCAAACAAGTTTTGGTAAAACTAAGTATAGGATACTTTGGAAATTTCCTATCTCTCCAAAATAGGGAAACCTGAAGTTCTGATAGGAAAATTCTGTTCAAAAGCACTACATCCACCAAACCTGCAATAATGTGTGAAGACACCAGATATATAAAGAATTAGACTATATAGTATTCATACTGAAATCCTAAAAACATTCTGAAACAAGTTACCTGAAATATTATACCACATGAATAAAAACAAAGTGCAAGAAACATTTTTAGAAAAAATATCTAATGATGACCACTGAATTTAATGAGAGTTGCATATACATAGTTATTACAATGATATTTATAAAGCAGCAAACAGAAACATTCCTTAAAATATGATTTATAGCTAAATATAATTGCAGCTAACAACCTACTTTTATAATTTCAGACTGAGTCAATACAATTGATTAAAAGAAGACAAGAGAAGGAAATATGTTAAACATATCCTTTTGTGGACAACAAAGGGGTCACATACTGAACCTGACAAGCTCAGGGGAGGCCTGCGTGACAGGCTTGACAAACTCAGAGACCTAAAGTAACCACATAGGATGGTCTGAAATTAAAACTTCCTAACTAAAAGTGAATCATGGTGGGCAGTCACGTCCTAGGCCAATATCTTCTTTGGCAAAGATCAATCTTTATTTTATCTGAGTCTCTTATCTTTTTGCATCTATAATAACATACCTTTGAAATCAGAGTAATCTTCTTCTCTGTACCCCTCAAGGCACAACCTCCCACCAGAACATGAGACCGAGGAACTCCTTATTGATATCTTGTTTCTTGCATACCTTCTCTATGTGCTGTCAATGTTAATTTTTAACTATCCTAAACCCACCAATGTAAAAGAAGTGTTTGCCTATTCTTTTCATTTTTTATCCAACCCCACAGATTCCCCTCCTTTGCTTTCTCCCACCTTCCTAACCTACCACCAATGGATTTCATGTAGCCCTTTTACCCCTCCTCCTTTAATTATAATGTAAAAAATAAGGTGCAAAACTGCTGTTCTCTGGAGCATTTTCTCAGTCTCTGGAGATTTTTTCCGTAGCAATTGTCATCAGCTTGGCTCAAGTAAACTTATACAAATTTTCTACAGGTTTGGACAATTTCTTATGTCACACTATATAGGTCCATTCACCTAACAAACAGTGACTGGGCATATATTGTGTGTCAGACACTCTTCTTGGTCCTTAGGATATATCAGTAAACAAAAGAGATGAAACCCTCTACTCAGGTGAAGTTAAAAATCTTGATACTTTTCTATATAATCCTATAGAAACGTTGTTAGTATGATTATTTAACAATGGCAATATAATCCTGAGACTAACAGAAACTGGTGAAGTGACAATTCTGCTTTCTCTCCTTTGGAAAAAAATCTATGATCATGAGCCCCACAGGTGTTAACAACCCTTCAGGGTTGGGACCCAAACCAAAGTCCTCCTGCTCAGTGTATTGGCACCAATAGAACAAGGCTGAGTTTGGTAAAGCAGAGCAGAAACTTTATTCTTTGATCAATGAATGGGGAAGAGTTAGCTCATACTCTCATTTCATGGGCTGAGGCAATGGTGATTTAATTCTTTCCGGTGCTTAGTCATTCTTGTGTTGTATTTGGCCCTTTTGCTCACAGTCCTCTTTGTACACAATGCCCTTTAGGAGACCATTCTGTGTGGCGTGGGCCCAGCTCTCACTCAGAAAAGCCAGTGGAAAGTGAGGTCTGGCACATAGGACCCAAGCCCACTGATAAGTTCTCCTGTGGGGAATCAGGCCTGCCTTGTACCTAGGCTGCTTTGAGACTTGCTTTTTGCTAAAACTCCCTCACCCTGAATTGAGGCAGCAAACATTTACTGCATATCTTTAAAGTAACTTCCTAAAATCTATGCTAAACCTCCCAAGGATGAGAGTAACCAGTTCAACCACTTTTCCCTTTATATTTGCAAATATCCTTCCTTTTTGATGTAATTAGCAACATCCTCTCCTTTGTTTTCTGTAACCACCTAAAGCAAACCTGTGCATATTAAATGAGGACCATCCTCAATGTAATTTGCCCAGAAAAGCAATAAAAGCCTGTCAAGGCAAGGGTTGGGGCACTCTCCCCTTTAGAGAGTGGCCATGCCATCCCTTTTCCTCCACAGGACTCAGTAGTCCATGTGAATCTGTCCGGTCTCAGCGACAATGCCACAGACACTGCAGGCCGGTGTCTGCATCAATGCCCCATCTCCATCTTTGTCTTTGTAGTCAGCCCTTGTCATTTGGGGTCAGAAACCCTTTTTAGTTCCTCTAGGCAAGCATAGCTAGTGGCATTAAGTTTTGAGAAATGTTAGGGTCTTTTAGATAATAGCCCAGTGACAACTGCATGAAGATTAATGAGAAAGTGGCATGGACATCATTGCAACTACGTCCGCTCTGAGTAGCCATCTTTTTCTGTTGTATTCTGTACCCTTGGTCAGATTGGGATTATACAGCAATGTGTTTGTGTCATCTGCAATCCTGCAACAAATAAATAGCTAATAAACACGAGACTGCAAATTAAAGTAACACTGAAATTCTATTTTACAACTATAAAATAGAAAATATTAAAGAATAATAATATTCACTTGTGGTTAGGAGTCAGTGGGGTTTAAACTCTTAAATTCTTATGTTTAAGCACTCTGATAAAATGCTAGTGGGAGCAGTTCATTTCCAAACTTTCTGGAAATGAATTTGACAATATATCACAGTATGTTTCAAGAACATTAACAAATTATGTAACTATTAAAGTTATAATTATGTAAAACTTCTAGTGACATGGTGTAAACTCCATGTTTAGGAAAGTTTAGGAAAAAAGAAGGATAAAAATTATATATACAGGATTCCTACACCCATATAAGGAAAAAGAATTATGGAATTATAACTGTTTTTTTTTCTCCATCTTTATACTTTTCTGCACTTTGAATATATTCAGGTTTTGGTAACCAGAAGGTGGTATTGTTTACAGAAATGGGTGAGTCAAGAAGAGATTGGGAGATAATGTATTTGACTTTAGACATGTTGGGTATAGGAGACTATCAACACATCCAATATGAAAATCTTAGCATTAAGTGGGCTAAGTATTATGAAAGTAATCAGAACTTAAAGTGCTGTTTTGGAAGTAATCCACAGAGACATCATGAAAAGCTGAAGGAATGAACAAAACCACCAATAAGTGGGAACAGAGAGGACCAAGGGACTAGAATCTCTTCAAAGTTCACTAGAAGGAATGGAGAAGGTAGAGAAGTTGGTGGCCAAAATACAAACATGTACCCACAATATCCATACCACATGTATTAGTGGATAAAGTTGGTTTCACTGAACTGGAAAGCATTTTATTGAACTAGAGATGGTCATCTTATAACAATCCATATAATTTGCGTAAGTGATCTATCAGGGAAAATAATCAGCAGACTTCACCAGTTTGCTATAAATTGTTGCAACTATTCTTAAATGTTTTCCATGAAGCCCTCCTTGTATTGGAAACATCACAAACAATATTTCCATTTCACACAGATTACAATGCACCACCTTCCTGACAGGTCACACCTTTTCTAGGATGACCCATCTTTGACTCTCAAATCTCAATCTCAATTCCCACTTCCTAATTTCTCTTTGGAAACCAATCAACACTTAGTGTAATTTTTTTTCTTTTATTTTTAATATATTTTATTAATTATACTATTATAGTTTTCCCATTTTTTTCTCCCCTTTATTCCCCTCTGCCCTATACTCCCCTCCCACCACCATTCTCCCACATTAGTTATGTCCATGGGTCATACATATGTTCTTTGACTTCTACATTTCCCATACTATTCTTAACCTTTACCTGTCAATTTTTTACCTACAATTTATGCTTCTTATTCCCTGTACCATTTCCCCCATTCTCCCCCCATCCCCTCCCGCTGATAACCCATTTCTGTGATTCTGTTCCTGTTCTACTTGTTTTCTTAGTTTGTTTTTGTTATTGTTTTTTTTTTAGGTTCAGTTGTTGAAAGTTACAAGTTTTTTGTCATTTTACTGTTCGTATTTTTTCTCTTTTTTTTCTTTAGATAGGTCCCTTAAAGATTTCATATAATAAAGGTGTGGTGATGATTAACACCTTTAACTTGACTTTATCTAGGAAGTACTTTATCTGCCCTTCCATTCTAAATGAAATCTTTGGTGGATAGGGTAATCTTGGATGTAGGTCCTTGCCTTTCATGACTTCGAATATTTCTTTGCAGCTCCTTCTTGCCCATAAGGTTTCTTTTGAGAAATCAGCTGACAGTCTTATGGGCACTCCTTTGTAGGTAACTGTCTCCTTTTCTCTTGCTGCTTTTAAGATTATCTCCTTATCTTTCATCTTGGCTAATGTAATGATGTGCCTTGGTATGTGCTTCCTTGGATCCAAATTCTTTGGGACTCTTATCTTCCTGGACTTTCTGAAAGTCTATTTCTTTTGCCACTTTGGGGAAGTTTTCCTCATTATGTTTTCAATTAATTTTCAATTTCTTGCTCTTCCTATTCTCTTTCTGGCACCCCTATGATTCAGGTGTTGGAACATTTAAAGTTGTCCTGGAGGTTCCTAAGCCTCTCCTCATTTTTTTGGAATTCTTCTTTCTTCATTCTATTCTGGTTGAATGTTTATTTCTTCCTTCTGGTCCAAACCATTGATTTGAGTCCCAGTTTCGTTCCCATCACTGTTGGTTCCCTGTGCATTTTCCTTTATTTCACTTTTCATAGCCTTCACCTTTTCCTCTATTTTGCAACCATACTCAGCTATTTCTGTGAGCATCTTGATTTCCAGTGTTTTGAACTGTGCATCTGATAGGCTGGTTATCTCTTCATCACTTAGTTGTATATCTTGTGGGGCCTTGATCTGTTCTTTCATTGAGCCACATTTTTTTTTCTGGCACACCTATTATGTAGTAAGGGGCCAAACCTTAGGTATTCACCAGGGTTAGGCAACCCCCTGGCTGCGTTATCATGCTGTCTGTGGTGGAGGAGTCCGAGAGAGAACAATGGCACTTGCTCAGCTCTCTCCCAGCTTTTAGTCACTTCCACCACTACCCACAAGTAAATTGGGCCCTTCTGGTTCTGATTCCCATGTGGGGGTATTTGTATACATTCTAGGACCCTGTGGGTCTCGCCAACAAACTCTCCTCTGAGGCTAGGAGTTTCTCCCACCACCTCAACTCCCACAGGTTTTTTTCAGTCAGAGGTCTTGAGGCTTTTTTTTACCCACATTGGGACCCTGGGTTGAGCAGTCTTTCTTGCTCCCCAGTTGTTCCTCCTAGTTTATCTGCATGCAAATGTGGGATCTTCCTCTCTGCCAATTGCTGCCTCAATCGGTCCACCAGATGCCACCTTGCCAGCCCCAGTCCTCCAGCCACTGCCTTGCTACAAGTCCTCTCCACCCCGGCTGCCCATCTGTGCCCCTACTACTGGTCTGAGTGAATGTTTCTTCTTTAACTCCTTGGTTGTCAGACTTCTATACAGTTTGATTTTCTGGCAGTTCTGGGTTTGTTTGTTTGTTTTTTTTAAGTTGTTGTCCTTCTTTTGGTTGTGCAAGAAGGCAAAACGTATATACCTATGCCTCCATCTTGGTTGGAAGTCCACTTAGTTACTGTAATCTTGAGTAGATAAAGACCTTATTCACTGATGTTCAGGGCTAAATTAAAGGGTGAGAGAAAAGGTCAAGACAATAAGGCAAAAATCCATAAAATATGCTAAGTTGATTTATCAGAAATGGAAGAAAGTTTAAGTTTTGTTTACCATGACCTCTCTCGGAAAAAGAACTGGATGCACTAACAGCAGTAATACAGGAGGGGGTGGCATCTGAGTACTTCAGATCTTCTCTTCTGCTCAAGAAAGATTCAAACAAGGCTTCGATCTCCAGATATCCTTCCCCATTCTTCCTTCATTTACCTTCACATACACACACACACACACACACACACACACACAGAAGTCTTTAATGATCATCTATTAGAAAATGTCCAAATTTTTAGCTTGTCACAGGTACATGACCAGATTATGTACCTCCTAGAGGGTCTAGTCTGTAGGTGAAACTAGCCCAATGAGCAACATAGTTTCCTGCCTATTTTGGTCATTAATGATATGCCAGATAACCTGAAATCTGCTCAAAATGTGCCTTTTAAATACAGTGCTACCTGCAACTCTGCCCATGCTTGGTAAGCTAACACCAAACTCCTCTGCAAATTGTGACTGAGAGCTACCCACATGTTTCACAGTTGCTTGACTCCTTGTTGTATAGTATTACTACTGTTGGAGCCAGATGAATTTTAAAAATTTAGAAACAATGGGCCATCCAGAGCACTTTGGTTCTCTCAGCTTCTGTCCTCTGCAGTGGCCTCCAAACAAACAAAGAGGTCATCTCCATGTGATCAGCTTGGCTGTCAAGTTTCTCTTCCAGTGAAAGAAGTTTTGATGTAAAAATCCTCCCCAGAGTCATAATTCCCCTTCATGCATTGTGTTCTGTTTACATTATTTTTAGATATCTTAAAAATTCTAGTTTCAGCCTTACACTTGGGAGAAAGTATTAATAACTTTGTAATGATTTTCATCATTTGGTTCTATGGCTGAAAGCACCTACTCTTTACAGCCAAATGAAAAAAAATCTTGGGGCCATCATCCTTTGACAATTCATCCTAAGTCTATGCAGAACACTGGCTTTCTCTTTCCTTTCCTGAATTTTTCTTTTTTCTGCTAAGGCACTAAATTCCTTCTTGTCAACTGTAGGATTCAAAGCAATTCAAAGAAGATTAGTTCATTGTAGTTAATATAAAAAGCTTTATCTTCTAAAAAGTGTTAAAACCATGATAAAACTCCCAGAAACCAAATGAATTTTTATTAACTTTTATTCATTTTGATACTCTTTACCTTGTCTGACTGGCAACATCATGTAAGTTACTCAGCCTGGCATCAAAGAGGCCTATATTATTTCAGCACATTTTCAGTTTACCAATATGCAGCCTTCCCCGTTAAATGGAACACAGATTTTGCCACCTGAATATCTCAAATACACACATGTCATTACATCACTTTCCTTGTTTAAGAAAAAAATTACAATTTAAAACCTCAATGGCTTGCCATTACCTAAATCCTCAATTTAAGGTAATGACCCATTCCTCCAGAATTCCAGAATGCTAAATTCCTCCAGAATTTAAGGTCCAAAATATCTGGAATCAACATACACATCTGGGCTTCTCTTTCCCTACTTCCATGTTGCTAGCAAAGACCAAAACATGATAACCTCTCTTTCATTTCAGTAAAATGAAAAAAATATTTTAAATATTCATATAATAGCCATTATAACTTACACACTATCTGGCTAGAAATCTACATTCTGCTCTGGCAGCCATTGATGCTCATTTTTATTTAATAAAACTATATTTGTGCACATGCATTTATATGTCCCATTTCACTAGGACCTAAGGTGGGCACTATTGATCATTGTTTATTCATTCTCACAACTTGGATCTCAAGGACCAGGATCCTCTCCTGGTTGGGCCTGTGTGTGTACTCACTGGTTTGTAACAGGTCCAGGGATGCAGTTTCAACTCTCTTAATAGGACTTATGCTCATCTTTTCCTTTATATCAAGTGTAAGCCTAATCTATATATGGTACTTCACTTCAAGGTCACCTTTCACACCTGATTAAGCCATGCACAGAGATGCAGACCCAATGACTAAGACATGAATTAACAAGCACTTATCAATATTTGTAACATTGTAATTATGAAAAATGTTTCTGATGCTCAGATGTTTTAGACTCTAGATTTTATTGTATTGTTAACGTCATCAGTAAACCTCATAGACACATAGGATGAATGAGATTAGACTCTTTCATCACATAATCAACAAAAGTTGAATCCTTACAAGAGTTTGCAGAGCTGGCAAATAGTAAACTTCCTCTTTCTCATAGGCCAATCAAATTGTC
This sequence comes from Desmodus rotundus, assembly GCF_022682495.2. Classification (NCBI taxonomy): domain Eukaryota; kingdom Metazoa; phylum Chordata; class Mammalia; order Chiroptera; family Phyllostomidae; genus Desmodus; species Desmodus rotundus. The sequence goes on from NC_071394.1 coordinate 64,304,877, forward strand.
ACTTTCATTTTTATGTGTAATTTTTTAATCATTTAAATATATTTTATTGATTATGCTATGACAGTTGTCCCAATATTCTCCCTTGCCCCCCTGTACCAGTACCCACATTCCCTCCAACAATCCCCCCTTAGTTCATGTTGATGGGTTGTGCATATAAATTATTTAGCTTCTCCATTTCCTACACTATTCTTAACATCTCCAAGTCTATTTTCTACCTACCAATTATGCTTCTTAATCCTTGTATCTTTTCTTCCATTCCCCCCACCCTCTTCCTCATCCCAGCTGATAACCTTCCAAATGATCTCTATATCTACGATTCTATTCCTGTTCTGGTTCTTTGCTTAGTTTGTTTTTTAGATTCAGTTGTTGATAGTTGTGAATTTATTGCCATTTTAATGTCCATAGTTTTGATCTGCCTTTTAAAAATAAGTCCCTTTAACATTTAATGTAATAATGGCTTGGTGATGACCAACTCCTTTAGCTTTAACTTATCTGGGAAGCACTTTATCTGCCCTTCCATTCTAAATGATAGCTTTGCTGGATAGAGTAATCAGGGTTGTAGGTCCTTGTTTTCATCACTTTGAATACTCCTTGCCAGTCCATTCTAGCCTGCAAAGTTCCTTTTGAGAAATCAGTTGACAATCTTATGGGAACTCTTTTGTAGGTAACTCACTGCTTTTCTCTTGCTGCTTTAAAATTTTTTCTCTTTATATCTTTAACCTTTGGCATTTTAATTATGATGTGGCGTGGTGTGGTCATTTTTAGGTCCAACTTGTTTGGGACTCTCTGTGCTTCCTGGACTTGCATGTTTATTTCCTTCACCAAATTAGGGAAGCTTTCTTTCATTATTTTTTCAAATAAGTTTTCTATTTCTTGTGCTCCTCCTGACATCCCTGTGATTTAGATGTTGGTACATTTAGAAATGTCCCAGAGACTCTTTATGCTATCCTTATTTATTTTTTTTTTTTGTAATTCTTTTTCCTTCTTGCTGTTCTGATTGAATGATTATTTCTTCCTTATATTTCAAATCACTGATTTGAATCTTGGCATCATCCCCTCTGTTGTTGATTCCTTGTAGATTTTTCTTTATTTCATTTAATGTAACCTTCATTTCTGTCTGGGTCTTTTTTAAGCTTTTGCCATACTCAGTGAGTTCTTTGAGCATCTTGATAAACAGTGTTTTGAACTCTGTATCTGTTGGTTGGTTATCTCTGTTTTGTTTAGTTATTTTTCTGGTGTTTTGTTCTGTTCTTTCATTTGAGCCATATTTTTTTTTCTCCTCAATTTGGAAGCCTCGCTGTGTTTGTTTCTGTGTATTAGGTAGAACTGCTTTGACTCCCTTGTCTTAGTAGCATAGGCTATTGTAGAAAAGGCACCTGTAAATTGTATGGAGCAGAACCTTAGGTAATCACCAGGGCAGGACAATCCACTTCACTGCTTTGTTGTACTTTTTGTGGGGAGGGCTCAGAGAGGGGACAATGCCACTGCCTGGCTTCTGGAGGTTTTCCCAGCACTTGCCCTGTTCCCAGTCACTTCACTTACTCCCTGTATGCGACTTGCACCCTTCCAGCCTTTGCCCTGTTGCTGAATCCCAAAGAGGGCAGGCCTCTGTAAGTTCTAAGTCCACATGGGCCCTTTAAGCAGAGTCTCCTGAAAATCCAGCATGTTCTTGTGCTACCCAAACCTCCACTGTTATTTACAGTAAAAAGTTACAGGGATTTATCTTCCTGGCACTGGAACCCTGGGCTGTATGGTCTGGCTTGGAACTGAGATCCTTCCCTCCTGATTTTTAATCACCACATGTGAATGTGGGACCACCCATTTCACCTTCTGTCCATACCACATCGTGTCTCCATGCTTCTCCACCCATCTCCACATCTCTGCCCCTCTGACCTGTCTGAATGAATATGGCTTCTTTAAATCCTTGGTTGTTGGACTTCCACAGCTCAATTTTCTGATGGTCCTGGTTGTTATTTGTTTTGAAGTCTGGTTGTAATTTTTTCAACCAGTTGTGCAGGGAAGCAAAGCATGTTTCATATACCTCCATCTTAACCAGGAGTCTATGTGTAATTTAAATAGAGCAGTGAGGCTGTGCTCCATGAGCATTTGTTGAACACCTGTTTCATATAGATCCCTACCTAATGGACCAATACTGAAAAGCAGTTCAAAACAGAGTTCAAACTATAGCGTAAAAGATAAAGTAAGTAAAGAATATTTCAGTTCATATTCCAGAAAAAGGGCGTCCTTCTATGTCTGAAGTGTGCAGCAGCCAAGGATATCAGTGTTTCATGACCCGAAATCAATATGTCGAGAAAGAAATTCAGCTTCTACCTTAAAGCAAAAGGCTAGCCAAAAAGGATAAGGACCCACTGAATGCTCACTTCTGAAAATCCCACATTTGCATGGAAGACCTCACAATTTGGGAGGCCTGAGGATGGCTCAGTTACAAAATATTTTTCTCACTTTTGTTACCTTCCAGGATTCCTGAATGACAGTTGCAGCAGGTGTTAGGGCACATTGCAGTAAAATGTCATGTTACTTCTTGGAAAGCTCCACGTGGAAGCAGGTGATGCAAATACAAGTGATCTATGAGGCCCTGAATGAGAAGCGGGTAAACCTGTGAAGCAAAATGCTATGTAAAGTGCTTATTTTTGGTGGCTTAACAAAGTAGTCATCATGTAGAAGGTTCTGTTTTCCTTTGTTGAGACTACATCTGTCTAAGCTTGAAGCTGTGGAGCAGTGTATGTTCTAACGGTAGTGACTGGCCTCCAGTCATTGTATTTTGTTTATTATGTAGCCAAAAAGAAAAGGGTTCTCTAGAAAGTAACCTCATAGGGTTATCTGATCATAAATTTCTAAATGGGCAGATAATGGTCACACCCTGGGCAGAAACCTTTTTAGGAAAAGGGTTATCTTCGCCTTAAGCAAGCCCAGCCCACTGTTTCTGTGCATCTAGGTTAAAAACCTTTGGAATAAAACTGTAATCACCCGCAAGAGAGTGCATAATCTTGTGATCTAGCCCGTAATCCAATACCTGCTTTGCTTTCTCTCACCTTTATGTGATCTTTCTTAAATTCTCTCCTTAATTTCAAATTCATAAAAGCTGGTGCAAAATTGTTATTCTTTGGGGCGTTTGAGCTCTTGCTCCCTGGCATATGTTGTTAGTTTGGCTCAACTCTTATAAAAAAGTCTCTACAGGTTTGAACATTTCTTACATCACAATTAGTTTCAAAAAGCAGCTTCTCCTATATCAACACAAGTTTGACAGTGTGATAAGAGAAAGAGATATCTGAAAAGGTATGTGTTCTCATAGAGTTATCAAACTAAAGGAGTTGGTTTGCATGAGCACATAAATGCACAATCAAATGTGAACAGGAGTTTGCAGCAAAGAAAGTGAAGGCTTATTTAAGGAATGGCAGCAAGCCTGGAGACACAGGTGAGCTCATGCTCTAAAACAGGGGTGTCGAATTCATTTTCACCGGAGGCCACATCAGCCTCGCAGTTGTCTTCAAAGGGCTGAATGTAATTTCAACTCCTTAACAGTTAGTTACATTTATACAGTCCTAAAATTATTTTGGCCCTTTGAAGGTAACCACGAGGCTGATGTGGCCCCTGATGAAAATGAGTTTGACACCTCTGCTCTAAAACCTTGCTCCCTGATCACCCACACAAAAACAGATTGTATATGGAAAAATGATTAATCGTGGTGGTTAAGGGGGTCGGGATTGTGGGCTCTACTGACTGGTTGGACCCAGGGTAGGGATAGTTGATGGTTGTTTCAGGTCCTCCTGTCAGCCACAGCATTGTTCTTTCCAGTTTCATGAAAGTGTGGTCTGCTTTCATGGGCCTAAGGCTGAAACATAACTGGGGTCAAGTTGTTATCTCTATTTTGACCAAAACTCTGTTTCTGTGGTCAGCACACCTGTGGCTTTGTTCTTAAGACTGTTTGATGCTGACCAGAATCTGATGTCCTAAGTGCTTAATGGTTAAGAGTATGTGGATGGACCAAAAGGAGAAAGGGACATGTTAAAGAAATGGAGTTTTATGCAGAAACTCCATTTAATGGAGTCACATTAAATTTCTCTTGGGTTGTAGTAAAGATTAAACAGAATAATCGTCCTTTATTCCAGACCTAGAATAAAGTTGCCTGGACCAACCTGGGCCAGAGGGCTGCAGCCCAAGTTGGATGCTGTGGCCATGGTGGCTCCAGCACTCAGAAAGCTCTACTCCAGGTGCTCTGATGGGGTATGGGTATGGTGATGGAGCCCACAGCAGTGGCTGGAGCCACAGAGGCAGAGGTGGCTGTGGCAGCAGGACAGCCCAAGGGGATGCAGCAGCAGATGGGAGGAACAGTGTCTTGATCCCCCTCCATCCCTCAGCCAACAACTGAACCCACGTGGGTGACTAGCGCTGAGATGTGGGTGGATCTTTTAGGTGCTGGAGTAAATTGAAATAAGATTGATGGGAAACCAAACACCTACTTCTTAGAACTGTGGAAACAGCTGCAAGCTGACCAATGTTTCCTGCAGCCCCAGAAGAAGAAGGAGGCAAAGGAAAAACCCAGGGATGTAACCCAAGGGGCCTAACCTGTCCACCTGGAGGACCAACTTCCCGAGAAGAGGGAGGAGATATCCATTGGAAATTTGAATAGGGGGAGGGCCAAGGGACCCATCTGCAGGGGATGGACAGGGACTGGAGACTGCATGTAGAATTGGCCATCCATGGATCCCCTACAAATGTCCAGTGGGTCCTGGCTGTAGTAGATGCCAGAGCAGAGTCTATGCTCCTATATGGAAACCCTGAGAAGTTTTCAGGGCCTGAAGCCTCTATCGATGGTTACAGATGGCATAGTATAAAGGTGAAGTATAAAGGCATAATATTCATTTGCTCCCCTGATGAATATACTGTTTATGTGTCCCTCATTCCTGAGTATATCCTAGGCATTTATGTGCTCCAAGGGTTATGGCTGCAAACCACTGTGGGGGAGTTCTGCTTGAGAATGCAAGCAGTAAAAGATATTTTGCAGGGGCATTCTGAGCACCCCCCATTCACCATGATGGGCACTGCCACAGGTGCCATCCCTACAACAGTGATGGCAGTGAAGCAGTACTGGCTGCCTGAAGGCCACAAGGATGTCTCAGCTACTATAGAAGAAATAGAAGCTAGCCCCTTCTGTGAAGAGCAGGTACCTGTTCCCTCAGATGCAATGGTATACTAATGGGTCCAACAGGGCCCAGCCTGCCATGTGGACTGCTGTAGCAATCCAACCAGAAACAGATACAATCTGGTTAGATACTAGAGTAGGTATGAGTAGCCAGTGGGCAGAACTTCAAGCTGTGTGGCTTTTGGGTGGCTACAAATGAAGCACCACCCCTGACTATTTGCACAGATAGTTGGGTGGTATAGACAGCCACTTGGACGTGGCCTTGAGAAATAAAGGCCCCCCCCCACATGCATTGGGTGGCTCTTGTTGCCCTTTGGAGAGAAGGTGTGGACAGAAACTTGCAAATAGTGCCCTGGGTGATTGGGACATGGCCCCTCCTATGGTAAGTGAAGGCAGTCTGGCTTCCTTGCCCTGGTGTCTGGGTGACTAAGGGAAGCAGTGTTCCCATAGCCTGGAATGGACCTGATAAGTAGTGTTCTCATAGCCTTGAGACTGGGCCTGATAAACTGTCCTCATATCATGAAGTGGGTTCTCATGCACAGAATTATGTTATGTTATGTAATGTTCCGGCATTTTTTCAGCTTCGTTCCCCTCTAGTACTTAAACAAGTAGGGGCTTCTCACTAGAGAGAGACACACACAAGGGGACAGGTGCCATAACAGGTGCCATGCTGGGGAGCAAGGGCTATGACAGGTGCCATGCAGAGACATGCAGATAGACATGCAGCTCACAGCATGTGTGGCTCACCCACCCATGAATAAAGGAATACCAGACATCCCAATGGCTCTGTGAAAATTTTTCCATCTGCAGGAATACCATGAACCTTCCCAGACTTTAACAGTTACAACACAGACCCCAATCTTAAAGGTGACATACCCAGGGCCAGCAGACCATGAAATGCTTCTCTGTGGCACCTTTGTGATATCCTTATGGGCCATTATGAGTTCTCCACTATTGTTACAGTAGATGCTAAATCCCCAGTTGAGGAGCAAAAGGTATGGTATTTGCACCCAGGAAGGCTCTCTCTGCCAGCCACTGTCTTATCGACTGACCAGAAACTTTCTTGAACATTGCTTAAGAGTTGTGATTTGCCATTGTTAGTTTTAATAACTGCTTTGTCTTTTCACCTATAGGTTGCAAATTTAGACCTTAGTGGACTGGGTACATACCTATGCCTCAGTGGCTAACCAATCAACATGCTGGGTCTGCACCAAGATATCCTGAGCACATCTGCTGGCCTCCGTAGGTGCATCTCTCCAACTTCTGTCTCAAATTGGACTTGGTTACAGCACCAGTGGAACAGCGCACATCCCTTGTGGGATACGACCTGGACTGACATCTACGCTGGGGCAGTGCAGCGGAATGACGGCCCCTGCTGTTAGTCAGCTACTCCATATGGGACGACTCAGGGTGGCTCACAGCTGAGGCCATGGATTTGAGGCCATGGACCAGCTCCCCTCTGTATTGAGAACCTCAAAGGACAAGCCCAAATGGGCTGGACTCCAACAGGTCTGTATGAGAAGTATACTCTTAAGCATTTCTGGGAGGCATGTAATAACACATGGACCGCAGTTCCTACTGGGGCCCTTTGGATATGTGACTCACATAGGTGGCCTTACCTGCCCAGAAATTGAACTGGCCATTGTAGCTGGTGGTGGGTCCTTGCTATTTTGGTGGGGGCAGTGCCTGTCTCCTTGTCACTTGTTGCTGTAGTCTATACCGCTGTTGTGATATATGGGTGCAGGGCTCTGCCCTGCTCACCAAGGGACCCTCATGGAATACACCCAAATGTACATTGTTCAGTGAGTAACCCTGAAAGGGGTGGATTGTAGAGAACATGAAGTCAGTCAGGCTCCTTGGCCTGGATGTCTGGGAGACTGTGGCTTGGCAGTGTTCATGTGGCCTTGAGTAAAGGTACACATGCGTAGAGTGAAGCTCTGTTATATAACTGAAGGTCAGTATTGGCACTTTGCTGGCTTTGTGTGCACTTAGTGTATAAGGGAGTTGGGACTCCCCTCAGAGTGACTTGTGGCTTGTGTCACATGTGGGTCACCCCACCCCAGAGTAAAAGCATGTCAGACATCCCAATGGCTCTGTTGAATTTTCTTCCATCTGCCCAAATCCCATATGAACCTGCCCACCCTTGAATGGCTGCAAGACAAAAGAGATCAAGGAAGGGTGTTGAAAACTACTGTATGTGCAGACCAGCACAGTCCATTCTGATAAGGACCTCAAATCTGGTCAAGCAATGGTCTTGTGTGTGTCATCCTGGTTTTCATCCTCATAGTTTTACATCATCCTGATTTTATGTAGGTCAGCAAATCTCCCAGATCTGGGATGAATGAAGGTCAGAGTCTGTATCTTTTGCAGTGAGTTCCTAGAATGCTTATGCAAAAATGCTGTTTATTTGCAAGCTACATGTTAGTCAGTGTCAACATTTACAGAAACAATGTCAAAAGAATGGTGGGGTGGGTTACAATTCCCCATTGTTACATTCATATGAAGGTCTGAACAATAGCATTGCTAGGGAACTATGCAAGCATAAAGGTAGTTTGAATTTGTTCCCTGTGGTAATTCCATTCTTGTCTCCAGAGAAGCCCTGGTCAAAAGGATAAAAGGTGACAAGAGGAGACTAGACTTTGGATGGTGAGCACACAATGCAATGTGCAGATGATATATTGTGGACCTGTACACTTGAAACCTATATAATTTTATTGACCAATGTAACCCCAATAAATTCAATTAAAAAAAAGAAAGGAGGAAGTTTTACTGACTAGTGATTACACTAGCTGTTTTACCTGAAATTCCTGAGGCACTCTGTATTAGCTTGTCTACACTGTTTATCGAAAATGGATAAAGTCCTGCTTCTTGCAATGATGGAGTACCATGGATTGGAATGAAAAATATGACAAAATATATAAAACAACAGCTTGAAAGATGTCAGGCATAGCTAAATGAAGACAGTGATCACTGAGATACAGGAAACCAGTGGAGTGAGCCCTACAATTGCTCCAGCTTAGTCTTTGGAGATAGTTTCTAGGTGGTGGCAGTGAGGGGGGTACCCAGGAAGAACTCTGAGTTAGTGTTCTTGAATTGAAGTCATCAGAGCTAGGAGTTCTAGAAAGTCAAAATGACTGTCATTTACAGAGCTATGTATAGAAGATATAAGAGCTACACAGAGAGAGGACTTAAGAGATCACCAGAAGCTCTTCCTTGAGTGCTGGGTTGAAAGCTGATCAGCATTTGTGTATGAGGGAACTACCTGAACTTAAAGAAACACAAAAAAGGGAACAGTGCCTGGATACATGCTAGTGCTGCTAATAGTGCCAATATCCAACAGTTACAGTGGGGAATTTTATAATCCACTGGATATTGGTTACAGTATTAAAAATGATCTTGCCTCAGTAGTGGGGTAAAATTAACCCTGGACTCAATGCTAGTCTGGTGCCACTTAACGAAGTTTATAAGAAGACCCAGAAGATCAAACAGTTTTCTGGCATTAAATCAAAAATCATCAGCCATAAAAAGTACAGAAGACTTCTGGCCAAGATGGAAACATAGGTAGACACACTGTGCTTCCTCGCACAACCAAGAGAAAGACAACAACAAATTAAAAAAAAAAAAAAAAAAACCAGAACTGACAGAAAATTGAACTGTATGGAAGCCTGACAACCAAGTTTTAAAGAAGAAATATTCATCCAGACTTGTAGGAGGGGTGGAGATGAGCAGCCAGGGTGGAAAGGACTTGCAGCAAGGTGGCACATGGAGGACCAGGGTGGGCAAGGCAGCAGCTGTTGGAACAGGTGGCCCACATTTCCATGCAGATAAACCAGGAGGAACAACTGGAGAGTGAGAAAGACCATGCAATCCATGGTTCTAGTGCTGGGAAATAAAGCCTCAAAACCTCTGACTGATAAAACCTATGAGGGTTGAGGCAGCAGGAGAAACTCCCAGCCTCACAGGAGGGTTCATTGGAGAGAACCACAGGGTCTTAAAACATACACAAACACCCCCACATGGGAATCAGAACCAGAAGGGCCCAATTTGCTTGTGGATAGCAGAGAAAGTGAATAAAAGCTGGCAGAGAGCTGAGCAAGTACCATTGTTCCCCCTCAGACTCCTCCCCCACAGATAGCACCACAGTGCATCAAGGGGGTTGCCTTGCCCTGGTGAATACCTAAGGCTCAGCCTCTTACTAGTAACAGTCTCGCGAAGACAAAAAAATATGGCCCAAATGAAAGAACAGATCAAAGTTCCAGAACAAAAATACAACTAAGCAATGAAGAGATAGCCAATCTATCAGATGCACAGTTGAAAACACTAGTAATCAGGATACTCACAGAAATGGTTGAGTATGGTCGCAAAATAGAGGAAAAAGTAAAGGCTATGAATAGTGAAATAAAGGAAAATATACAGGGAACCAACAGTGACAGGAAGGAAACTGGGACTCAAATCAACAGTTTGGAACAGAAGGAAGAAATAAACAGTCAACCAGAGAAGAATGAAGAAACAAGAATTCAAAAAAATGAGGAGAGGCTTAGGAACCTCCAGGACAACTTTAAATGTTCCAACATCTGAATTATAGGAGTGCCAGAAGAAGAGGAAGAGCAAGAAATTGAAAACTTATTTGAAAAAATAATGAAAGAGAACTTCCCTAATCTGGCAAAGGAAATAGACTTCCAAGTCCAGGAATCTCAGAGAGTCCCAAAGAAGTTGGACCCAAGAAGGAACACACCAAGACACATTATAATTACATTAGCTAAGATGAAAGATAAGGAGATAATCTTAAAAGCAGCAAGAGAAAAGGAGACAGTTACCTACAAAGGAGTGCCCATAAGACTGTCAGCTGATTTCTCAAAAGAAACCTTATGGGCAAGAAGGAGCTGGAAAGAAGTATTCGAAATCATGAAAGGCAAGGACCTACATTCAAGATTACCCTATCCACCAAAGTTTTCATTTAGAATGGAAGGGCAGATAAAGTGCTTCCCAGATAAAGTCAAGTTAAAGAGTTCATCATCACCAAGCCCTTATTATGTGAAATGTTAAAGGGACTTATCTAAGAAAAAGAAGATCAAAAATATGAACAGTAAAATGACGACAAATTTACAACTATCAACAACCAAACCTAAAAAAACAAAAAACAAAAATGAACTGAGTAAACAACTAGAACAGGAACAGAATCACAGAAATGGAGATCACATGGAGGGTTATCAGCAGAGGAGGGGTCAGGGGGAGAAAGGGAGAAAAGGTACAGGGAATAAGAAGCATAAATTGTAGGTACAAAATAGACAAGGGGAGGTTAAGAATAGTATGGGAAATGGAGAAACCAAAGAACTTATATATATGATCCATGGACATCATCTAAAGGGGGGGGCAATGCAGGTAGGAGGGGGTGTGCAGGGCAGAGGGAAATGAAGAGGGGAAAATGGGGCAACTGTAATAGTATAATCAATAAAATACATTTAAAAAATATAGAATATATGACCCATAAATAAATGGAGAAAAATAAATCAAATAAAATAGAACCAAAAAATAATACAGATACAAAAAAATACAGATGATATAATTATCAGACTGGGACATCATAATAGTTATTATATTTTATTCCCTATGTTCAAGAAGCTAGAAGAAATTTCAATGTGCTAAGCTGAGACAGGAGAGGTATTTTTAAATACCCAACTCAAACTTCTAGAAATGAAAAAATACATCTGAAATGAAAAATACACTGATGAGATTAACAGTAAATTAGGCATTGTTAAAGAGAAGATTAGTGAATTTGAATACATATCAATTAAAAATCTCTAGCATTTTCATATATTTCTAAAAGGATATATTATTATTTTGTACCTGGCTTAATCAGTTATGCAGTCTGGTTTTAGTTGCATGACCAGTGTGTTGTAAATGACCCCATGATAAATTCATGTGTTTGCTTCCCTGGGACAAAGCATTATTACCCTCTTTTATGGTTTATAATCTGGAAGCCCTTCCTTGTATAAAGGAAAAGCCCTGTGAGCTTTCACTCCCTCTGATATTTCCTGTGTTATCTTTCTCCTGCTGTGCCATATCCTTCAACTTTATTAAAGTCTTGCATGAATATACCCTGCATAGTTTTGTGTCCAGTTGTAACACTGTGTAATTGAAGAAAATACACAGTTTTTTGAGGAAAGGGAAGTAGGTTGAGGTATATGATAATTATTTAAGGTAGGGTGACAGAAAGATAGAAGCAGATTGTTATTTTTGTGTTTCCTGTGTGGGAATAGATAGAAATGGGAGAGAGGTAACATAGTGAGGAGGATGGGAATGTGGACCCTCAGGTCAGAACTCTGTCCATTTACTTGCTGTGTGACCTGAGCAATTTGCCTGACTCTTCTGTACCTTACTTTCTTCATCAGTGTCTAGCAGATCTGGCAAATAGTAAACACATATGAATATGTTATTAATTTGGTTTCAGTCCTATTCATAGGCTCACTGACATCTAAAAAAAATCCTCATCTTATTAATTATGCTAATTAATTTTATTCTTATGATAAATATTTATTCAGAAAACTAAAAACAAAACAAGAAAATGATACAAAAAAGACTCTATGTAACAGTGAATACAGTGTCTTTTATCTCCAAATCTTTCACTTTTATAGTTTTTTTTCTTTCCCATAAACATCAATTTTTAAAAAGCAATTTTTTCAACAGGCCTACAATAAATTACTTATTTTTATCTTAAATAATATAAAAGCAGATGTATTTAGAATAGAGTTATAGAAGATATTCTGGAATGAACAGAAAGAAAATTGAGCAGTTCACTGGGGAGGTCAATGTGTACAAGGGTGAAATAAATCTCTTCTTTTAAGTCACTAAATAGACTTTGAATTATCTACTGTACCTTGGATGACTGCAGCAGGAAAGAAAAGGGACAGAATAACTTATATCACTGCATTAGCCCAGTGTGTTTGAATATTACTGAGTCATTGTTGCCTGCTCCTCTAGCTCAAGTGCTTATCTATATACATCCAATTAATAAACCCACAGTAAATTTAATACTGCTTCTCAATTTTAACTGTAAGGTGGTCAATAGACTGCATTTTAAAATATCCTGCCTTCGGATTACATTTAAAAATGAAAAATGCTAATTCATGTTAATAAAAACATAATTTATTAAAGAATTTATTTAGAAGAAATGACAAATGGGTCAGACTGTGAAAAGTCTCAAATTTTACTCTAATGATTTTGCCTGTTATTATTTTATTGATACTGACAGATCCCTGGGTCAGAGAAAAAGGGCTTAATAAATATATGTCTTCACATTTATGCTGTGGAAAAAATCATGAAACATTTATAAAGCCGACTAGGACTTAGGCCACAAAACAAACCTCAATAAAAATACTAAAAATTTTTTTCTCATACCATAGTATAGTATAACTAGAAAGCTATAACAAAATTGGGCCTCCAAAGCTCATACATTTAGAAAAATAACAAACACATGAATAATTCATGGGTTAAAATCATTACTATTACTAATTAGAACTACCTGTAAAATGCAACTAAATTACTATTTAAAGGTGAATTATAGGCCTGAATGCATATATTAAAGTATAACAAATAGCCCTACCCAGTGTGTCTCAGTTATTTGGAGTGTCATCCTGTAGACCAAAAGGTCACAGGTTTGATTCCCAAACAGGGCACATACCAAGGGTACAGATTCAATCCTCAAGGCACATATGAGAATGCAACCAATAAATGCTTCTCTCTCACATCAGAGTTTCTCTTCCTATCTCTCCCTCACTTCCTCTCTCTCTAAAAGAAATGAAATAAAAAATGTCCTCGGGTGAGAATAAATAAATAAATAAATATATATATATATATTTGTGTGTGTAGTGTATATATATATATGTGTGTGTGTGTGTAAATACATAACAAATATTGTGAATTATAATCTATGCAAGCAATTCAAGACTTGAAAAAAAGAACAAAAGACTAAACCCAAATAAGAAGAGATAAATATTGAAAGCAGTTTTAGTTAATGAATAGAAAGCAAAGAAATGATAGAGGATAGTATCAAACACAGATGTTTCTTAAAAATATTAATAAAACAGACAAATCTCTGCCATGGTTGATCAATACAAAAAAAGAATAAATAAATTAGCTCTATTAGCAATAACAATTTTATTATTTAGATAATGCTCACTGCTAATAAACTTCAAAAGATCAATGACTTAACAAAGTAAGTTTCTCCCAGCTGAGACAAACATTCTGGTCAGGAGGATGTCCTCCATCTCAGAGCTCTAACGTCCCCAAGAGCTTATGAGTCTTCTTCATCTAGACTAAATATTTTTCTTAAAGGGTCAAATACTAAATATTTCAGGCTTTGCAGCTGACCTATGGCATCTGCTACATATTCCTTTTTTGTAAGTCTTAAAAATATAAAAGATATCCTTAATTCACAAATGACAAAAATGAACCAAGGACCAGATTTATTGCATAGGCCATATTTTCCTACTTCTGATCTACATGCTAGAAGAGAAAAGATAAAGTGAAAAAAAAATCCTTTAACCAGTTTGACTGATAGGTGACTTATATTATACTGTTTAAATTCCACTAACAACTAATCCCAGCCCTGGCTTGTGTGTCTCAGTGGATTGAGTGCCAACCTGCAAACCAAAGAGTCGCTGGTTTGATTCCCAGTCAAGGCATATGCCTAGATTGTGGGTCAGGTCCCCAGTGCGGGGGTGGGGGCACATGAGAGGAAATCACAAATTGATGTTTCTCTCCCTCTCTTTCCCCATCCCTTCCCCCTCTCTAAAAATAAATTTAAAAATCTTTTTAAAAATCTAGTCCCAGAACCCTAAGTAGGTACAAGGGGGCTAGAATAGTCCTTCCCAGAGAAAATTCCACACAAAGGAAAAGTGAGCACACTTTTCAATGGAAACTTAGCCATGTCTGAAACAGATATGAAGGAAGACATAACTAAATTTTTTAAAAATCAAATTATACAAAATTTATCATGACCACATAGGGTATTTCTCAATATTGAAAGAAAACTTTAAAATAGAAAATATAATTCAATATTTTAAAATTAAAAGAAAAATCCTATGACCATATCATTTGATTAAGAAAAAACTGAGAAAATACAATATTTATACACAATATAAATTCTTATCAAAGTTAACTTTAATGTGACAAGAGCATCTATTAAAAGCCTCAATAAGTATCTGTCCTCATCTTTAGTCAATATTACAAAGAGGTTTCAGCTTTACCTGTGCCATATTCAACACTAGCCAATGCAATAAAACAAGATAAGAAAGCAAACACCACTGAAAATTATTATTTTTTTATTTATTGCTGTTCAGTTAAGTTGTCCTGCCTATTTCCCCATTTCTTACTCATACCCTATTCCTGCCACTCCCACATTCAATCCCACCCAATTGGCCATGCCCCTGAGTCCTCTATTCATGTTCCTTTGCTTTCCCCTTCCTCTCCTTTCCCCCATTACCCTCCTACCCTCTCCTCTCTCATCACTGTCAGTTTGTTCTTTATTTTGATATCTCTGGTTCTATTTTGCTCATTTGCTTTTCTTCATTAGGTTCCACTTATACATGAGATCATACAGTATTTGTCTTTCACCACCTGGCTTATTTCACTTAGCATAATGCTCTCCAGTTCCATCCATGCTGTTGCAAAGGGTAGGAGCTCCTTCTTTCTTTTTGCTGTGTAGTATTCCATTGTGTAAGTGTACCACAGTTTTTGATCCACTCATTTACTGATGGGCACTTGGGCTGTTTTCAGCCCTTGGCTATTGTAAATAACACTGCTATGAACAATAGGGTGCATAAGTTCTTTTGAATTGGTGATTCGGGATTCTTAGGGTATAGAACCAGCAGTGGGATCACTCAATCAGAAGGCAGTTCCATTTTTATTTTGTTGGGGAAAATCCATACTGTTTCCCACAGTGGCTGCACCAGTTTGCATTCCCACCAACAGTGTACTAGGGTTCCCCCTTCTCCACAACCTCACCTGCATTGGTTATTTGTTGACTTCTTAATGATGGCCATTCTGACCAGTATGAAGTGGTATCTCACTGTGTTTTAATTTGCATGTCTAATGGCTAATGATGTTGAACACTTTTTCCATGGACCCACTGTATGTCCTCCTTGGAGAAGTGTCTATTCAGGTCCTCTCCCATTTTTTAATTGGATTGGTTCTCTTCCTGGTGTGGAGTTATATGAGTTCTTTATATGTTTTGGAGATCAAACCCTTTTTCCAGATATCATTGGCAAATATATTTTGCCATGTACTTGGTTCCCTTTCCATTTTCTTGATGTTTTCTTTACTCATGCAGAAGATTTTGAATATGATGTAGTCCCACGTTCATTCTTTCCTTGACATCCTTTGCCCTCGGGGATGTATTGGTGAAAATATTGCAGCATGGAATATCTGAAATTTTCCTATCTATGTTCTCCTCTAGGACTTTAATGGTTTCATGACTTATATTTAAGTCTTTTATCCATCTTGAGTTTATTTCTGTGTATGGCTTAAGTTGGTGGTTGATTTTCATTTTTTGGCATGTAGCTGTTCACCTCTCCCAACACCATGTGGAAGAGGCTATTTTTGCTCCATTTTATGTGGCTGCACCCTTTGTCAAATATCAATTGACCATAGAGACTTGGAAATATTTCTGGGGTCACTATTCTCTTCCTTTGGTCTATGTGTGTGTTCTTATGCCAGTACCAGACTGCTTTGATTAAAGTGATCTTTTAATAAACCTTGATATCAGTTATTGTGATCCCTCCTACTTTGTTCTTCTTTCTCAAAATTGCTGTGGCTATTCAGGATCATTTATGGTTCCATATCATTTTTGAAATGCTTCTTCTATATCTCTGAAATATGTCATTGGCATATTAATACGGATTGAATCGAATCTATAAATTGCTTTGGGTAGTATGGACATTTTAATGTTAGTTCTTCCAATCCATGAACATGGTATAATACTTCAATTTATTTGTGTCTTCCTTAATTCCTTTCTTCAGTGTTGTGTAGTTTTCTGAGTACAGGTCTTTTACCTCCTTGGTTAGGATTTTCCCTAGGTACTTTATTTCCCTTCCTGCCATGCAAAATGGTATTTTTTCCCCTAATTTCTGATTCTGATATTTTGTTGCTGGTGTACAAAAATGCCTTTGATTTATGAATGCTTACTTTGCATCCCACTGTATTGCTAAATTCACTTGTTAGGTCAAGTAGTTTTTTGGTGGACTCTAGAGGGTTTTCTATGTATACTCTCATGTCATCTGCAAACAATGACAGTTTTGCTTTCTCCTTTTCAATTTGGATGTCTCTTATTTCTTATTCTTGTCTGATAGTTGTGCTTAGGACTTCCAGTACTATGTTGAACAGGAGTGAAAGCATACATCCTATTCTTGTTCCTGGTGTTAGTGGGAAAGCTTTTAGTTCTTGCCTATTGAGTTTGATGTTGGCTGTAGGTCTCTCATACATGCCCTTTACATGTTGAGGAATGGTCCCTCTATTCCCACTTTGCTGAGTGTTTTTGTCATGAATGGATGCAGGACCTTATCAAATGCTTTTTCCCCATCTATTGATATGATCATATGATTTTTGTCTTTCCTTTTGTTTATATGATATATTACATTTATTGATTTGTGAATATTGTACCATCCTTGCAACCCTGGGATGAATCCCACTTGATTATGGTGTATGATCTTTTTAACATATTGCTGGATGCAGTTTGTCAATATTTTGTTGAGGATTTTAGCGTCTATGTTCATCAGCGATATTGGCCTGTAGTTCTCTTTTTTTTGTTGTGTCTTTATCTGGTTTTGGGATTAAGATGATGCTGACTTCATAAAAATAATCTGGGAGTTGTCCATCTTCTTGGAATTTTTTGAATAGTCTGTGAAGGATAGGGGTTAGCTCTTCCTTAAATGCTTTGTAGAATTCTCCTGTGAAACCATCCAGTCCAGCGCTTTTGTGTGTCGGGAATTTTTTTATTACTGCCTCAATTTTGTCAGCTGTTATTGGTCTGTTCAGGCTCTCTGTTTCATCTTCGTTCAGTTTTGGAAGAGTGTATTTTTCTAGAAATTCATCCACTTCATCTAGATTTTCACATTTCTTGGCATATAGTTTTTCGTAGTAATTTCTTACAATCCTTTGCATTTCTGTGGTATCAGTTGCAGTCTATCCTCTTTCATTTCTGATTGTATTTATTTTGTTCCTCTCTCTTTTTTTTTTTTTTGGATGAGTCTGCTAAAAGACTTGTTGATTTTGTTTATCTCTTCAAAGAACCAGCTCCTGGGTTTATTGATCCTTAGAATTGTTCTTTTAGTCTCTATGTCATTTAATTATTCTCTGATGTTGGCTATTTCCTTCCTTCTACTTCCTATGGGCTGACTTTGTTGTGTTGTTCCTCTAGTTCTTGTAGGGGTAGGGGTAGGTTGTTTTTTTTCAAATGTTTCTATCTTTTTTAGATAGGCTTGTATTGCTGTACACACTCCTCTCAGGACTGCCTTCACTGTGTCCCATAAGTTTTGGATTGTTTTGAGTTCATTTTCACTTGTTTCCCAAAACTTTATTATTTCTTCCTTGATGTCATTATTAACTCATTCATTATTTAGTAGCATGCTATTCAATCTCCATGAGTTTGAGCATTGTTAGGCTTTTAGCTTGAGGTTGGTTTCCAGTTTCAGTTCCTTGCGATCTGAGAACATGCTTGATATGGTTTCAATTTCCTTGAATTTGTTGAGGCTTGTTTTCTGTCCTATCATGTGGTCTATCTTTAAAAATATTCCATGTGCATTTGAAAAGAATGTGTATTTTGCTTCTGTGGGATGAAAAGATCTAGATATATCAGATAAGTCCATTTGATCTAGGACATTGTTCAATGCCACAATATCTTTGTTGATATTTTGTTTGGAAGATCTATACATTTTTTTTTTTAGATCTATACATTTTTAACAGTGGGGTGTTAAAGTCCCCTACTATAATTGTGTTGCTTTAAATATCTTTCTTGAAGTCCTCCAAGATTTTCCTTATATATTTGAGTGCTCCTATGTTGGGTGCATATATATTTATAATATTTATGTCTTCTTGATGGATTCTTCCCTTAATAATATAAAGTGACCTTTCAAGTCTCTTTTTATAGCCCTTCTTTTGAAGTCTATTTTTCTGATATGAGTATTGCTATCCCAGCTTTTTTTTTTTCCTGTTCATTTGTTTGGAATACTTTTTTCCAAAATTTCACTTTCAGTCTGTATAGGTCTTTTGTTCTGAGGTGGGTCTCTTGTAGGCAGTATATGTGTGGGTCATGTCTTCTTATCCATTCAGCTACTCTATGTCTTTTGATTGGATTATTTAATCCATTTACATTTAAGGTTATTATTGATAGGTACTTATTCATTCCCATTTTACTTCCTTTTTACCTGTGTTCCTTTCTCTCTCACGCTTTCTCCTCCTTTTCTTAAAGAAGCAGTCCCTTTAGCATATCTTGCAGTGCTGGTTTGGTGGAGGTGTATTCTTTGAGTTTCTTTTGTGAGGGAAAGTCCTTATTTGGCCTTCCATTTTAATTGAGAGCCTTGCTGGGTAGAATAGTCTTGGTTGCAGGCATTTGTGTTTTATTACTTGGAATATTTCTTGCCATTCCCTTCTGGCTTGGAATGTTTCCATTGAGAAGTCAGCTGCTTGCCTTATCAGGGCTCCCTTGCATGTTACTTTCTATTTCTCCCTTGCTGCATTTGAGATTGTCTCTTTGTCTTGGAATTTTGCCATTTTAATTATGATATATCTTGGAGTGGGCCTCTTTCAGTTCCTCCTGAATGGGATCCTCTCTGCTTCCTGGATTTGTGTGCTTTTTTCCCTCATCAAATAGGGAAGTTTTCCATCATTACTTTTTCAAACAGGTTTTCTATTCCTTCCTCTTCTTGTCCTTCTGGTATCCCTATTGTATGGTTATTATTATGTTTCATGTTGTCCTGCAGTTCCCTTAGCACCTCTTCATTCTTTCTGAGTCTTTTTCCTTTTTTTACCCTTTCTGGGTGTTTTTTTTACCTTGTCATACAGCTCACTGATTCGATCCACTGCTTCATCTAACCTGCTTTGGATGCCTTCTATTGTGCTCTTCAATTCAGAAATTGTATTCTTCATTCTAGGTCACATAGGAAGTATGTGACCTAGAGTAGTGTGGTATTAGAACACAAGTGAAGTGAAAGAAGGAAAATTAAGTTACAGTATGAAAGAGAGAAATAGGAAAACCAAACAACACAATTAAACAAACAAATAAAATGAAAACTAAACAGAAAGAAGAGAAATAGAAAAATACTAATAAAATGAAAGAAGTAAAAAAATGAAAAATAATAATAATACAAATAAACAATAACATGCAAGTTCTCAGGAATAGCAAAATGAAATTTGTCTCAGCTTCTCAGTTGTTGGGGTTAGCCTTGAGTTCCCCCTTTGGGCCTATCTCTGGAATTTTCACAGCTCTAGGTCTTATTGTCTCACTTGGGGGAAAATAAAAAGAAAAAACAAAAACAAAAACAAGCCTCCTGCTAACTTTAAACTCACCAGGGGAATACTGCTGGTCTTCCTGGATGCTTTAGGCTGAGGGGGACTGAGTTTTGCTTTTCTCACTTCCTATGGTTTTGCAAGGGTGGGACTCAGGTCTGGGTGGCAATCTTCACAGTTGCCCAGCCTCCAGCCCAGGTCCTCTATGCGCTGCCTGGCCCCCACTGCCTGTCTGTACCAGGCCAGTAATCCATCAGTTGTGCTGTCCTTGAGGTGTACTAATTAGGGGCAACTCACACACTACTTTCTCCCTCTTTGCTGTCCTAGGTGCTAGGCACTCTCAAAGTCTCTTCAGGGTAGTTCAGGTCCCCCACTGAGTTAAGTCTTTCTGAGGACCACTAACTCCCTGAGCCCTGCTGCTTTCCTCTACAGGGGGTGCCTCCTCCTTCCTCCAATGGAGCCAGCCAGGCTGCACTAGGGTTGGGGGCAGGCAGGGGCAGAAGCTGTGGGAGAGTTGCCTAGACAGCAACAGAGAGCCTTTTTCTGAATAAAATCCTCCTGTTCAAGCCTGCTACTCTTAACAAGCACCCAGCCTCTCACACAGCCCTACTTTCCAACCAGACTGGAGACTACCTGGGTCAGGGTCCATCACAGTCCAACTCTTCTCCCTTCTCCAGGAGTCACCCAGCTCCTCAAATTCTCTGGTAATGACACAGCTGGTATCCGCAGTCCCAATGGGTGAACACCACCCCTGCGCATCTCCCACTTGTCTTTAATCCCCCACCCCAGCAACTTCAAGCATCCAGATCCATCCTTGTACTGCTCTGTCCTCCCTGTTTGGCAGGGGAGGGAGCTGTTGATTTGGCTCTTGTCCATGGATCGTGCAGCAGCCCTGGTCCCCACACTGGTCCCAGGGACCTTACTGTCCCAATGCAATCTCCTTACTGTCTGTTTTTTAATGCCCTATACAATTTTGGCCTCCAACCTTCATATATGCTGGGATTACATTGGCTGTTCACTGTGTTCCTTAGAAGATTGGCTAAGTGTTCCACCTGTGTGCAGGGGGAAGTGGGCTCCATTCCCACCTACCTCACCACCATCTTCCCTAAAAATGGGGAAGATGACCTTTAAAAGCACAGACTGACTATGGTCATCTCTATTAGGATCCCTCCTTGCTGAAAATGTCCTTCCTGGTCTATTTTCATTTTCATGTTTAGCTCCTGAAATCATTTATCTCAATTTTATGTTTTTTCAATTAAAAAAAAAAGAGAACTCTTTCAGCAGGTTGAAACTGATATTCAAATTGCCCCTGGATTATAAGTCAATGTTCCTTAACAGCAATAATGTTGAAATTTTGTACGGGTGCATGTTTGTATATAAATATACAATACAGCCATATATAAAAATATAAAAATATTTTTTTCTTGGTTCTGTTTCTATGGAGAACACTGGCTAACACAGTGACCTGGTCTTTTGGGGGCAAAACCTGGTAAGAGGAGAAGGAAGACCTGGGTAAAAATCTTTAATCAAACATAAAATCTGGTCCACAAATCTATGTTGAATTATTCTGAGCTACTCAGTGGCAGAATATATAAAAGCCATAATTTGGCTCTCCTACATTTTATATTCAGTTTCCAAAAAGGAAAGTTAATCATTATCCTCAGGTCACAGTCAGGGCTTACTTTCTTCCTCCTAAGCTATACATGAATATAGGTCACTTTATTAACTCTCCTTGTCTATGAAATAAAACAACTGAATCCCTTCAGTGCTACTTCCTAGGTCTGCTAACTATACCTCCATTAATTGTGTAATAAAATGTCACTTCTGTTTCACATTTAATTTGTACATCCCTGCAGAAGTTTGCCCTTTGCTTGTGTCACATCATTAAAAATGAAAATTATGTTTCCAGGATGTCCTTCCCTGCAAGTTGCAAGGCAAAAGATGAACTTGGGCAAATTTTGGAGGTTGAAGTGAAAGTCTTCATCAGAGTCACAGCTGCAACAGCCCCATCAGGCCCCACATTATCTTTCATTGCATTCCTTGTGCTTCTAACAATTTCTCTTATTTTCCCTCATAAATGTAACCATCCTTCTACATTATATCCATCCCCTTTACTGTGAGGTAAATTTCTAGAAGTTAAATTACTGGGTCAAAATTACTGGGCCATATTGGCCCATAAAAACACTTCTCCAGCCCTGGCTGGTGTGTCTCAGTGGATTCAGTGCTGGCCTGTGAACCAAAGTGTCACTAGATCGATTCCCAGTCAAGGCACATGCCTGGGTTGCAGGCCAGGTCCCCAGTAGGGGGCACATGAGAGGCAACCACACATTGATGTTTTTCTCCCTCTCTTTCTACCTTCCTTCCCCTCTCTCTAAAAATAAATAAATAAAATCTTTAAAAAAATACAATTATCCACAACCTTGTAAACATTAGATATTGTTGTGAGCTGAATAAAGACCCCCAGAGATACTAATATCCTGTGCAACCTGTAGAATTGCCCAATGCTGACCACTGCGTTCCTGCAAAACCCACAGGCTAATATTGCACCTACCTAATATAAACCATTTCCTCAGGCCCTAGCCAGCCCTATGCCTTCAGAGGTCATGCTTTTCTTTTTCAGGTTCTAGCTTCTTGCCAAAAATCCACAAAAACCTGTGTAACAAACTACAAGAGCTGAGACAGTCCTGCCTCCCCAATGTTAGACATGGGCTGAAATTATTCAGGATGGGGTTATTGGGTCTCTTATCTCTCTTTTAATTAAGTATCAGTTAACAGAGAGTGAAGATTACTAAAAAGTTTTCTTTCTTGTCTGTCTTTCTCCTTCCTAGGCCACGTTCTACTAATTTTTCCAGATTCAACACAGTGTTTCTGGGAAGTCTGTTGTCATGATAACCATTGGTTGTGGGGTGCGGGTGAGAAAGTGATATTTCAAAACGCCATTCATGATCCTTTTTCTTATACCTCAAGCCAACTGACATTCTGAAATGTCAACTTAAACAGAGTTAACTCATCAATGAAATCAAATACTTTCTTTTAATCATTAAAATTCAAGTCACATAAAATATGCACACGTAACATTTTTCTACATCATTTTTTTAAATCCTGAAACTATTTTAATTGGAAGAAAAAATATTCTATTATCCTATTTTCCAACTTCCCAGATGGTTGATTGGAAAGAATTGACCTGGAACCACCCTAAGAATTTCCTGTGGGTATTTAAAGCTGTTTAGAAAATGCTGTAACTTCAGAGCTTCTTCCAACATCTATACTTTTAGAGATAAATGATGGTGCCATAAGATCCTTTGGTACAGAACATCAACTCTAAAATTATGCTCTTCAAACTCTGAGATACTTTCTGGGGATCTGAAAGATCAAAAATATTTTCATGAAACTACTAAAACATTCTTGATCTTTTTCACCATTTTGACATTTGCATTCAGATGGTGCTAAAAACAATGGTGGGTGAGAACTCAGTTCCTCAGCCTGAATCAAGGCAGTAGCACGAGCTTCATCTTTTCTTCACATTCACACACTCTCAGCTTAAAATAAAACAAACCCCAGTCTCAATTAAGAATGTCTTTGATGATTTTGTAAAATAACTAATTTGAATACATATCAATTAAAACTCTAGCATTTTTGTATGTTATTAAAAGGATATATTAATATTTGGGACAAATTTGGTCTTCCACCATGTAGTTCTCCACTGGTGACTTTTCTGGTGAACTCAATTTTACTGGTGATATTAACAACTGTGACTTTTTAAATATTGTATGATAAAATATGTCACCATTTGGAAAACCTGTATGACTCAGGGAACTGAAACTTTCCAAAAGACCAAAAGATGATGTTACAAAATCACACATGGGTAAAAAAATTCCAGAGTGTGACTTATTTTGTGGATTTTGATAAAAGAGTAGAAAAACTTTTTGATATGAGTTCAGATTCCACTTTGAAGTATCCTTTAAGAACCTATCACTTGTTGAATTTTGGTGTGAAAGCAATAAGTATCCACAGTGATCTAAAAAGGGTACAGAAACAGTCAGAACAGTTTCAGTGCTTGTTTTAAAAACCTTAATTTATTCCATCAAGAACCACTAGATGAATGTAGAAACCATACCCAGATGAAGTGAGCCATGTAGGATGCACAGGACGTATCCTAGGAACACAGAGATACCTGGTCCACATCCATTGTCACAGTATTCCAGTCAACTTCACATCACCAGCTGCCACCACTACACCAAAATTCTCAGCCTATTTAGTATTTTTCCTCTATGTTCTGTGTTCTCTTCTGTCTTCATATCTTTTCTCTCTCTCTGTCTCTCTTTTTCCTCAGCCATGGGGTGGTGTGTCTGGGAGCTGGGTGAGTGGGCCTTATAGGTACTCAGTTCAACAAACAAATCTCAGGTCTCTTTTAAGGTACAGCGCTCTATTTATTGTAGTATTTATTCATTTTTAACTATTTAATGTGTACATCTGTGCTCCCATGCTTCTCAGATTCCTATCCAAGTGTTTTTGGTGTCATTGAATTTTGAAGTGCTATATCCCTAATCTCATTTTCTTATAACCTCATTTTCATTTCCAAACCCTGTCACTTTTCTAGCACAATGTAACATTGCTTAGTGCTTTTTAGGAATGCACATGTGCTATTACAGTCATCCCAGAACATCATATTTCCTTCATAATCTTTTTCAAATACTTTCTATACTTCATAAGCTTCATCCAGAATATCTGCCTATACTTCAACCAAAACACCACACTGCAACAGCTTAAATGCTTGAGAATTCACTATCTTCTATTAAACCAGACATTACAAAGATGTATGAAAATGTGCAATGCCACCATTCTCACTAAAATTATTTTGTTTGGGAAAATGTAGTTTTTTTTAATCAAAATGTTAACTGAAATGGGATTATTATTGTTTCTTTTAAGCAAATTAAGATATAAATACTTTAAACATTTCTTTTAATTCCTACAAGGATAAATATCAGTAGATATAACCTACATGAAGAAAAGCTATCTAGGGCCCTCAGTGTTTTAAGAGTATAAGAAGGCATCACCAAAGCTATGTTCTAGGGTAATTACAGACTCAGGAATACAGAATTCAGCTCCCAGGTAGAAATACAAAACTTCTGAGGAATCTTTTATTTTCCATCTACATTGTAATTCTAAATTATATCCTCAGGCACAGCATGGGCAGCTCACATATCAAATATTGATCTCTTAGATTTAAAAGAAAATGATCATCTTTTTTGTAGCCTACTGGCAACTCTATTTACTATATGTTGTTCCAAAATTTGCTTTAGAAAAATTATATAATAGTAGTCATTCCATACCCGATTTCACAGGGATGAATTTACAATGACAATTATTAATATCTCTGCTTAATTTTTCCTATTGTCATACTATTAGGTAAGTCAACTCCTTTTTAAACATTTTTTTATTGTTGTTCAAGTAAAGTTATCTCCATTCCCCCCACTACCACTCTTCCCCACCCCACCCATTCCCACCTTCCACCCTCAATCCTACCCCTCTTTGGACCAGGACAAAAATCCCATGTGCTATAGCAACAAGAAAAATAAAGTACCTAGGAATAAACCTAACCAAAGAGGTAAAAGACCTGTACTCAGAAAACTATACAACATTGAAGAAAGAAATTAAGGAAGACACAAACAAATGGAAGCATATATATATACCATGTACATGGATGAGAAGAATTAATATCATCAAAATGGCCATACTATCCAAAGCAATTTATAGATTCAAAGCAACCCATAACACACATTATTTTGAAAATTGAGTTGGTAACCTATCTTGTGGGTAGTAGATAGGGAAGCTTTGGGACAGTATAATAGCAGTCAGCCATTTTTATTTCTTCTTGTACATCAGTTCTTAGACAATATTGTTGTTAAAAACTTGAATCACTCATTCCACAACATTTACATAAAAAGGAAATATATATTATGGCATACACATAAAAAATGACCCACTACATAGTACTAGGTGAACATAGATAAAATCAATGAGGCAGAGGTTTTAAAAATCCTTCATGAAAAGTTATTGCTTGATCATTTTAGATTTGCTGGCAGCCCCCTATCCCCTCATTTCTACTTTTTGGTGGATAATTCTCTTCTCTCTTACCCTGAAGATGGCAATACAATCATTCTAATCATTCTACCAGTAAATTACTTTCATTCTGAAAACTGGATATTATAAGGCATCTAATTATTATTGTTTCTGAGGGAAAGTATAAAGATAGTCCCTTTCCTCCACTTGTGGGAAATGAGGGAAGTGGTTGAAAGCTAGAGCCAAGCAAGTGGCATTCTTCCCTCTCTGATCCCTTCCCCCCACACAGCACCACAATGCAACAAAAGGGGTTGCCCTGTACTGGTGAATACCTAAGATTCCACCCCTTACAATATAGCTGGTGCACCAAAAGAAAGAAATATGGTCCAAATGAAAGAACAGGTCAAAACTCCAGAAAAAGAACTAAGCAACAAGGAGATAGCCAACCTATCAGATGCAGAATTCAAAACACTGCTACTCAGGATACTAACATAAATGAGTGAGTAGTGTCACAAAATAGAGGAAGAAGTGAAGGCTAAGCAATGTGAAATAGAGAAAAACATATAGGGAACCAACAGTGGAGGGAAGGAAACTGGGACTCAAATCAATGATTTGGAACAGAAGGAAGAAATAAACATTGAACTGGAACAGACTGAACAAACAAGAATTCAAATCAATGAGGAGAGGGTTAAGAACATCTGGGATGACTTTAAACATTCCAATATCTAAATCATAGTGGTGCCAGAAGGAGAAAAGGGAGAGCAAGAAGTTGAAAACTTATTTGAAAAAATAATGAAGGAATACTTCCTCAATCTGGCAAAGGAACTAGACACGCAAGTCCAGGAAGCTCAGAGAGTCCCAAAGAAGTTGAATCCAAGGAGAAACATACCAAGACACATCCTAATTACATCAGCCAAGATTAAAGATAAGGAGAGAATCTTAAAAGTAGCAAGAGAAAAGGAGACAGTTACCTACAAAGGAGTTCCCATAAGACTATCAGCTGATTTCTAAAAAGAAAACTTGCAGGCAAGAAGGGGCTGGAAAGAGGTACTCAAAGTCATGAAAGGCAAGGACATTACATCCAAGATTACTCTATCCAGCAAAGCTATCGTTTAGAATGGAAGGGCAGATAAAGCGCTTCCCAGATAAGGTCATGTTAAAGGAGTTCACCACCACCAAACCCTTATTATATGAAAGGTTAAAGGGATTTATCTAAGAAAAGGAGATCAAAAATTATGAACAATAAAATGAAACAAACTACCAACAACTGAACCTAAAAACAAAAACAAAAACAAACTAAGTAAACAACTAGAACAGGAACAGAATCACAGAAATGGAGATCACATGGAGGGTTATTAGCAGGTAGGGGAAGGGGGGAATATGGGGGGAAAATGTACAAGGAATAAGAAGCATAATTATTTAGTAAAAAAATAGACAGGGAGAGCTTAAGAATAATATAGGATATGGAGAAGCCAAAGAATTTATGTATATAACCAATGGACATGAACTAAGGGGGGACATGCTGGAGGGAGGGGAGGTGCAGAGAGGAAGGGGAGAAAGAGGAGAAAAATGGGACAACTGTAATTGTATAATCAAAATATATTTAAAAAAACAAAAATAAACATTCTCTAAAAAAACACACACAGTTGTTTTTATTCTTGCCTTTTTTCAGGGACTCAACATAAAAAAACCATCATGTTAAACCTCAAAAATTTAAAATCCTTTCCCTCCGATCCAAAAACCTAAGCTCCAGCCAGTTTCTCCAGCTCTTTGGGTATTAATACTAAAGTTGAGGCTAGGAGGTCCTGTCAAATTTTCCCAAAGTCAGGAATGCAAGTCATCTGAATAGTTCAATAGATAACCTGTATCACTATGCATATTCTTTCTCAGGTCATAAGGTATGCCCTTTCAAATTAATCACAGCAGATGTTGAATGAAATCTTCAAATAAGAAACAGAGTAGTGTATAAGAAGGCTAAGAAATTTAAGGAAGCATATCTCTTTCTTGGACTTGAAAGATGAATTTCTAAATAGGACCAACTGATTGACTTCCCCAATATTTGGGGAGCTTGGGGAAGAGTAGTAACACAAACTCACAAGTGCATATCTAAATATATAAAGTTATAAATCAAGCCATACACTCTTAAATAAGATGTGTTATATCCTCCTAACTCTCATTCTGAGAGTGTTGGTCCTCTCAGAATGAGTTTTCTGAGTACTCGCTTTAATTTTTCAGGAATGTGCATTCCTTAAAAACTCATGAAGTTTATAAATAGTGAGTACTGTCTTATTAGTGCTGGTCAGTGACTATACATTATTACTTGGAAAATGTCAGAGAACTACTCTTATCTGCCTTAATTGCTTTGAAGCAGTCACAGAAATGTAGTCTGTTAACAATTGACCTTGGGGAGGCTGGAGAACTTGACAAAATGTACTATTTTAGTGTCACAGGTGAGACAAAGGGTAGGAGGACAAGCTCATTATTCAAGAGGCTTTCCTCTTACTGATTATAGAAAAATAGGAAATTCAGGGCTGCAAAGTAGAACTACAGAATTTATTTCACAAAAATCACTGAATTTCCTAAAAGAACATCTTTGAACCAAGACTGAAGACTAGAGTGATTCTTTCAAGGGGCTTTCTTTCAAGTAATTTTATTAGTAAAACTATGGTAAACAGTACTTTAACAGAAGTTGTACTCTGAATTTTTACAAGCGATATTTCTATGAATGAATCATTTTTGTTAGGTGAAAGAAAGCAATTAAGATGAATCACTTCATTGAATTATCACCCAAAACATAACTTCAAATACAATTATTTAAAGTACCAATAAATACTTCTTCCATAAATCCATATGCAAAACAAAAAGGAAGAATAATATACTGAATGAATTTTTGCATTTGTCTTATTAATGTGGAATGGTAAAATTTCTTATGGCATAGGTATGATAATAGTGTAATAAGGTAATATGACTGTCTTTGTTAAAATATCAGAACTTGTATGTTTAAATGTGTTAGCCTTTCTCAAAACTGATGAAAGTCAGGTGGCATCAGATGAAAAGAAAATGAGGTCCACCCACCACACAAAATCCTGCAACACTTCCCATGTTCAAGCTATTTCTGCACCCCTTGTAGAATCACTTTCTAAGTCTGTGGCACATTCTTTTAAGTGAACATAGTGGCAGAAAGTGGTCATCCTTTTGGTAGCCTTTTATTTTTGGAACAATAAAAAAAATCATTTCTTTTCAAGTCTAGTAAGTATGGGAAGTCTATTGAGTTATATTTAGAAGTCTATTCCTCACGATTAAAGTTATCTTAACTTGAGAATTAAAAACTGTTTCAGTCAGATGAGGAAGAGGATTGAATCAGCAATCTGGAGGACAAAGTAGAAAAAAACACCCAAAAGAGGGCAAGAAAAGGAAAAAAGACTCAGAAAGAATGACAGGTGTTAAGGGAACTGCAGGACAACATGAAATGTAGTAATATCTGTATAATAGGGATACCAGAAGGAGAAGAAGAAGACCAAGGGACAAAAAAACCTGTCTGAAAAAGTAATGATGGAAAACTTCTCTATATTGATGAGAGAAAATGTCACACAAATCCAGGAAGAACAGAGGGTCCCAGTCAAGAGGAACCCAAAGAGGCCCAGGCAAGAAACATTACATTTAAAATGACAAAATTCCAAGACAAAGAGAATCTGAAAGACAGCAAGGGAAAAACAGGTGGTAATATACAAGGGAGCCCCGATTAGATCAGCAGCTGACTTATCTATTGAAACACTACAAGCTAGATGGGAAGAGCAAGAAATATTCCAGGTAATGAAAAACAAAGGCATTGAACCAAGATGGCGGCGTAGGTAGACACACTGCGCCTCCTCGCACAACCAGAACTGACAGAAAATCGAACAGCAAGGAAGTCCGACACCAAGGAAATAAAAAAATAAACATTAATCCAGACCTGTAGGAGGGCCCAAGACTGGCAGCCGGGCGGAGAGGATGCGAGTTGCCCTGGCGGAACCAAGACTGGCAGAGTGTGGGACCAACAGGGCAGGCAGTCTGACCACTAGTAGACCCTGCGGCCCCACATTCGCACAGATAAACCAAGAGGGCCAGACTCAGAGTGGTGAGTAGCAGCCTGCGGCCCCACATTTGCGCACACATAAACCAGACAAACAGTGGGGACCGAAGCAGACTGCACAACCCAGGGCTCCAGCACGGGGAAATAAAGCCTCAAACCTCTGATTGAGAACTCCCGTGGGGATTGGGGCAGCAGCAGGAGACACTCCCAGCCTCACAGGAGAGGTCATTGGAGAGACCCACAGGGGCCTAGGGCATGCACAAGCTCACCAACTCGGGAATCAGCACCAGAGGGGCCCAGTTTGATTGTGGGTAACTGAGTGAAAGACTGAAATCCAGTGGAGAGGGGAATGGGCGCCATTGCTCCCTCTTGGCCCCTCCCTCACGTACAGCCTCAGGGTGCAAAGACCAGCTTTACCCCACCCCGGTGAACACCTAAGGCTCCGCCCCTTTAAGTAACAGATGCACCAAGACAAAAAAAAAAAGGCACAAATGACAGAACACTTCAAAGCTCCAGAAAAAATACAACGAAGCGACGAAGAGATAGCCAACCTATCAGATGCACAGTTCAAAACACTGGTTATCAAGACGCTCACAGAATTGGTTGAATTTGTTCGAAAACCAGATGAAAAAATGAAGCCTATGCTAAGAGAAACAAAGGAAAATGTACAGGGAACCAATAGTGATGGGAAGGAAACTGGGACTCAAATCAATGGTGTGGACCAGAAGGAAGAAAGAAACATCCAACCAGAAAAGAATGAAGAAACAAGAATTCGGAAAAATGAGGAGAGGCTTAGGAACCTCCAGGACATCTTGAAACGTTCCAACATCTGAATTATAGGGGTGCCAGAAGGAGAAGAGGAAGAACAAAAAATTGAAAACTTATTTGAACAATTAATGAAGGAGAACTTCCCTCATCTGGCAAAGGAAATAGACTTCCAGGAAGTCCAGGAAGCTCAGAGAGTCCCAAAGAAACTGGACCCAAGGAGGAACACACCAAGGCACATCATAATTACATTAGCCAAGATGAAACAGAAGGAGAGAATCTTAGAAGCAGCAAGAGAAAAGTAGACAGTTACCTACAAAGGACTTCCCATAAGACTGTCAGCTGATTTCTCCAAAGAGACCTTACAGGCAAGAAGGGGCTGGCAAGTATTCCAAGTCATGAAAGGCAAGGGCCTACATCCAAGATTACTGTATTCAGCAAAGCTATCATTTAGAATGGAAGGGAAGATAAAGTGCTTCTCAGATAAGGTCAAGTTAAAGGAGTTCATCATCACCAAGCCCTTATTATATGAAATGTTAAAGGGACTTACCTAAGAAAAAGAAGATAAAAAATATGAACAATAAAAATGACAGCAAACTCACAGTTATTAATGACCACACCTAAAACAAAAACAAGAGCAGACTAGGCAAACAACTAGAACAGGAACAGAACCATAGAGATGGAGATCACATGGAGGGTTGTCAATAGGGGTGTGGGAGGGGGAGAGAAGAGGGAAAGGTACAGAGAATAAGTAGCATAGATGATAGGTGGAAAATGGACAGCGGGAGGGTAAGAATAGTGTAGGAAATGTAGAAGCCAAAGAACTTATAAGTATGACCTATGGACATGAACTAAAGGGGGGAATGTGGGAGGGAGTGGGTGGGCAGGATGGAGTGGAGTGAGGGGGGGAATGGGACAACTGTAGTAGCATAATCAATAAATATATTTTTTTAAAAAAGGCCGGCAATCAAGACTACTCTATCCAGGAAGGCTCTCAGTTAAAATGGAAGGCCAAATAATGACTTTCCCTCACAAAAGAAACTCGAAGAATAGACTTCCACCATACCACCACTAGAAGACATGCTAAAAGGACTGCTTCTTTAAGAAAAGGAAGAAAAAAAGTGCGAGAGAGAGAGGAACACAGATATAAAGGAAGTAAAATGGCAGTGAATAATTTACCTATCAATAATAACCTTAAATGTAAATGGATTAAATAATCTAATCAAAAGACATAGAGTAGTTGAATGGATAAGAAAACATAACCCACACATATACTGCCTACAAGAGACCCACCTCAGAACAAAAGACCTACACGAACTGAAAGTGAAATTTTGGAAAAAAATATTCCAAGCAAATGAATAGGAAAAAAAAAGAAGCTGGGATAGCAATACTCATATCAGACAAAAACTTCAAAACAAGGGCCACAAAAGAGACCCAGAAGGACACTGCACAATACTCAAGGGAAGAATCCATCCAGAAGACATAAACATAGTAAATATATATGCACCCAACATAAGAGGACCCAAATATATAAGGAAAATCTTGGAGAACTACGAGAGAAATGTCTACAGAAACACAATTATAGTAGGGGATTTTATCACCCCACTGTCAAAAACAGATCTTCCAAACAAAATATCAACAAAGATATTGTGGCATTGAACAATGTCCTAGATCAAATGGACTTAATTGATATATATAAAAAACTTTCATCCAAAATAAGCAAAATACACATTCTTTTGAAATGCACATGGAACATTTTCAAAGATAGACCACATTACAGGACACAAAACAAGCCTCAACAAATTCAAGAATGTTGAAATCATATCAAGCATTTTCTCTGACCATTTCACAAGGGACTGAAACTAGAAACCAACTTGGAAAAAAAACTCAAAAACACTCAAATTCATGGAGATTGAAGAACATGCAATTAATCAATGAATGGGTGAAAAATGAGATCAAGAAGAAATCCAAAACTTTCTGTAAACAAAAGAAAATGAACTCACAACAGTCCACAATTTATGGGACACAGTGAAGGTAGTACTGAGAGGGAAGTTCATAAGGATACAGGCCTCCTTAAGAAAGATAGAAACATTTTAAATAAACAACCAAACCCTACATTTAAAAGAACTGGAGTAACAACAACAAAGACAAGTAGAAGGAGGGAGTAACCAAGATGAGAGCACAATTAAATGACATAGAGACTAAAAGAACAATTCTAAGGATCAATATATCCAAGAACTGGTTCTTTGAAGAGATAAACCAAATCGACAAGTCTTTAAGCAGACTGATCAAGAAAAAAAGTGAGCGGACCCAAATAAACACAATAAGAAATGAAAGAACAGAGATTACAACTAATACAACTGATATACAAAAGATTGTAAGAAATTAGTAAGAAGAACTATGTGCCAAGAAATTTGAAAACCTGGATAAAATGGACACATTTCTAGAAAATTATGATCTTCCAAAACTGAATGAAGAAGAAGCAGAAAGCCTGAACAGACCAATAACAGCTGACAAATTCAAAGCAGTAATCAAAAAACTCCCAGCACACAAAAGCCCTGGACTGGATGATTTCACAGAAGAATCTTACAAAACATTAAAGGAAGAGCTAACCCCTATCCTTCACAGACTATTCAAAAAATTCCAAGAAGATTGACGACTTCCAGACTATTTTTGTGAAGCCAGCATCATCCTAAACCCAAAACCAGATAAAGACACAACAAAAAAAGAAAATTACAAGCCAATATCGCTGATCAACATACACACTAAAATCCTCAACGAATTATTGGCAAACTGCATCCAGCAATATGTTAAAAAGATCATACACCATAATCAAGTGGGATTCATCCCAGGGATGCAAGGATGGTACAATATTCACAAATCGATAAATGTAATACATCACATAAACAAAAGGAAAGACAAAAATCACATGATCATATCAATAGATGGGGAAAAAGCATTTGATAAGGTCCTGCATCCATTCATAACAAAAACACTCAGCAAAGTGGGAATAGAGGGACCATTCCTCAACATGTAAAGGGCATGTATGAGAGACCTACAGCCAACATCATACTCAATGGGCAAAAACTAAAAGTTCTCCCACTAAGATAAGGAATAAGAAAAGGATGTCTGCTTTCACCACTCCTGTTCAACATAGTATTGGAAGTCTAGCCAAAGCTATCAGACAAGAAAAAGAAATAAGAGACATCCAAATTGGAAAGGAGGAAGCAAAACTGTCATTGTTTGCAGATGACATGATAGTGTACATAGAAAACCTTATAAAGTCCACCAAAAACCTGCTAGACCTAATAAGTGAATTTGGCAAAACAGCAGAATAAAAAGTCAATATTCACAAATCAAAGACATTTTTGTACACTAACAATGAAATATCAGAAACAAAAAGTAGGAAAAAAATTCCATTTGATAGAGCAACAAGAAAAATAAATTACCTCAGAATAAGCCTAACCTAGGAGGTAAAAAGACCTATACTAAGAAAACTACACAACACTGAAGAAAGAAATCAAGGAAGACACAAACAAATGGAAGCATTATACCATGTTCATGGATTGGAAGAATTATCATATCAAAATATCCATATCACCCAAAGCAATTTATATTTTCAATGCAATACCAATTAAAGTACCAATGACATATTACACAGATATAGAACTAACATTTCAAAAATTTATATGGAATCATAAACGACCCTGAATAGCTGCAGCAATTTTGGGAAAGAAGAACAAAGTAAGAGGGATCCCAATACCTGATATCAAACTGTATTACATGGCCACTGTAATCAAAACAGCCTGGTACTGGCATAAAAACAGGCACATAGACCAATGGAACAGAACAGAGAGCCCAGAAATAAACCCAAGTCTCTATGGTCAATTAATATTTGACAAAGGGGGCACAAGCATAAAATTGACTAAAAATAGCCTCTTCAACAAATGGTGTTGGGATAGCTGGACAGCTACATGCAAAAAAATGAAACTCAATCACCAATTTACACCACACACCAAAATAAATTCAAGGTTGATAAAAGACTTAATTATAACTCATGATACCATAAAAGTCCTACAGGAGAACATAGGCAGAAAAATCTCAGATATTCCATGCAGCAATATTTTAACAGATATGTCCCGTAGAGCAAGGAACATAAAGGAAAGAATAAACAAATGAGACCCCAGCAAATTCAAAAGCTTCTCCACAGCTAAAGAAAAGAGCTTTAAAATGAAAAGAGAATCAACGCTATGGGGAAACATATTTGCCAATGATACATCAGACAAGGGTTTGATATGCAAAATATATAACGAGCTCACACAACTCCACTCCACAAACAACCCAATTAAAAAATGGGCAAAGGACTTGAACAGACACTTCTCCAAGGAAGACATACAGAGGGTCCAGAGACATATGAAAAGATGCTTAGCATCGTTAGCCATCAGAGAGATGCAAATTAAAACCACCATGAGATACCACTTCACACCAGTCAAAATGGCCATCATAAACAAATCAAGAAACAACAAGTGTTGGAGAGAATGTGGAGAAAAGGGAATCCTAGTGCACTGTTGGTGGGAATGCAGACAGGTGCAGCCACTGTGGAAAACAGTATGGAATTTCCTTAGAAAAATAAAAATGGAACTATCTTTTGACCCAACAATTCCATGGCTGCGATGACACCCTCAGAGCCCTGAAACACCAATCCTAAAGAACCTATGCATCCGAATATTCTTAGCATCACAATTTACCATAGCCAAGTGCTGGAAGCAACCTAAGTGCACATCAGTAAATGAATGGATGAAAAACTGTGGTACATTTACACAATGGAATACAATGCAGCAGAAAGAAGGAGCTCCTACCTTTCATGACAGCATGGATGGAATTGGAAAGCATAATGCTAAGTGAAATAATCCAGGTGGTGAAAAGCAAATACCATGTCATCTTACCTATAAGTGGAACCTAATAAGCAAAACAAAGAAGCAAGAAAAATATAACCAGAGACATTGAAATTGAGAACAAACTGACAGTAACCAGAGGGGAGGTTGGAGGGGATAATGATGGGAAAAGGGGGAAGTGTTTTCAGGAACATCTATAAAGGACACATGGACAAAACCAAAGGGTGGTAAGATCAAGGGTGGGGAGTGGCAATGCTGGGGTGGGGGGAGTGATGGGGGAAAATGGAGACAAGGGTACTTGAACAACAATAAAAAAAAGTTAAAAAAATGTTTTAGTCTTATGCAGAACAGTAGTCCAGACCTCAGAAAAGTGGTGGGGTTTTTTTAAGGGAGGTGTTCTGTTTTTTGTGGAGTGAGAGTGATGAAACATGGAGGGGTGGGTATATTAGCAGTGTTACAGTCTCCCATGGTCTTCTATCCAAAAAGCAAAAGCTGTACAAATATACAGACATTTCATATCCTGATTTCTCCTGTCAGGCTTGGAGGTGAGAATATAAATATCATTCCCACTGACAGCAATAAGCTCTGAAGGAGAGGCACCAGCTGAATTTTCTGGAACCTGTGAAAAGGTTTCTCAATTACCATTTCCTAAATTCATGCACCTAAAAAGAATAACAGAGTTTTCTGGTGAATATTCCCTAAGAGAGGACCTATAATATTTTTAAATAATTATGAAAAATGTGATAGGCTAACTTGAGAAAAATAGTATCTCTGTATATAATTTTATTTCATGTAGAATTGAATTACCCATTCATTATAATTTATTGTCATTGAATTGTACTGTACATTAGACCCTTAACAAGCAGAAGTTCTCTGTGTGAAACAGTCTTAATGAATACAGACCTTTCTATAAAATGGTGATATTTTCTCAGATTTTCATTCTATATGGAAAGTTTCTGATGTGTAATGTAAGATTCTTTGTTAATGTAAAGAATCTTCATTGCATTCTAAATAAATCATTGTATTACTGACTCAGCCCAGATTTATCACTGCTCACCCTCTCTGATTTGCTTTTGGTACAACGGCTCTAGAAAATGTTTTTTCCTTCAACAGCATCAGCCAGGGGATGAGGATGTTGAATAATTGCAGATATAATTCCATGAGAAAAATAAAATTGTAAAGACAAATGATAAAAATAAATGTAAATATATTAAAAAGTAAGGTTTTCATACAATTTCTCTGCTTTTCATCTGCTGTACAAACTTTTCCTGCTTGCTGTTGCTTGAATTCAAATACTTCTGTATACCTATGTTGAATTGTGAGTTCACCCAGCAGTGTTCATGGAACAGAACAGGTAAGAAGAAGCATCTTATGTCAGTGAAATGACCACTGGTTTACTCAAAATGCTGCAGAAGAGAAGATCAGGCTATTGATTATTAGCATTACTGCAACCAGCGCTGCTCTGCAAGAGCATTTCCACTGGCCACCACAACTGGCAATAATGATGGCTACACTGACCCACTGCCACCAGGCTCTGTCCAAAGTGCTTTATGTATTTAAACATTTAATGTTCACAACACCCTCTGAAGTAGGAACCACTGTTATTCTCATTTTATAGGTGAAAACATTGAGGTCTAAAGTGGTTAAATAACAACAGACAAAATTATATTTATCAAAACCAAAAATGTTCATAAGGAAGATAAGCTGTCAAAGACAAAAATAAACTGTGTTTGTATGAACAAGACAGAGACACTCAAGATAAACATTCCTCCAGACTCTTTGGGCAACAGGCCTGATGTTCATCAGAAATCTTACCATAGACAAAAACAATATACTGTTTCCAAGCAATCAAATTTTGACTTACACAGGGGACTACATCACCACATATCCATCACATAAAATGATCATTTGAATGTACAAATACACATGAAGGGAGTGTATTATTTAGAGGTTAAAAGGATTAGGTACTAAAATGGAATTTTAATTAGAATAATAGGGAAAAGATAATTTTATTGGCAGGAATTGAATAAATATATTAGTTGAAAACAATTAAAGAATCACTTTTTAATTAAGTTCAAAAATAAGTTCTTGTGGGCCTTGAAATGCTCATTTGTTAGAATTGTTAAATGGCTATAATTCAGTGATTTTTTTAACCAGTGTGCCACAGGAATTTTTAAAACATGCAATACCTGACTATTTAGTCAGGGGCACTCACCTCTTTTCCTTTAGATTGTCAAATAAAAAAAAATGACAACAGCCAATACAACAATAGCCATCTGGTTTGAATGAATCAAAATTATACCTTTTTCTCCTTATCAGATCCACAAAAAATACAATATATTTTTTGGTATGCCACAGAATTTTAGTAATTAGTTTATGTGTGTCATAAAATAATAAAGGTTAAAAATTGCTGCCCTAATTGATTGCATATAACTCATTACTCAAAATCATTCAAATGATTACCGAATTCCTAATATTAACAATTAATTATCCACTTATTGTAGTCAAAGTTGTGCTACATTGAACAAGTGTTAAAAATTAATCCAAGTTATTGGCAATATTAAATGATAGGCTTTATTGTCAAACCCTTTTTAGCAGTGTTGAGCTGAGTTTTATAGTTCTTTTATATGAATGTTTAGATTTTTTTTCAGAAATGGGTATATTGAGGTAATGTATAAATGACATATAACAAATGTAAAGCAATTAATTAATGATTTTAAGTGGTAGATTATTAACTGCTGCTTTTTGGACAAACTTTCAAAGAATTGACAAAGGAGGAAGACCACCCACAGCTGAAGCATTTGGGGAAGGGTTCATTGTGCCCAGGGTAGGTGAGGCAGACACAGTGGGCAGTCAGTACATGATCGTCAGTGAGGAGAGGCACTCATGACAGGAAGCATCAGAGTTGTGTCTATAGACACTGCTATGCACCTCTGTGACTAAGTGTTATCTCTCACCTATTAATTAGTCAAAAATATTGCTTACAATGTACACTGGCAAGGACAAGCAATTGTGTTGTATTATTAGTGGAGTTTTACGTCACAATTAGTCTGAATAAAGAGTTGCTGATTATTCTTGTTATGCATTTCATGATTACACAGTCTTTTACTAAAATCTCCAGTTCTTTTTTCATTAGATAATTTTGGAGCTTTATGCATAAAATTCAAAAGTTATATTGAATTTTAAGAATTCAATATAAGAAGGTTTTTGAGAAAAACAAGAGAAAGTTTTAAAAATACTTTTGTCATTTCTACATTCTTTATGAAACTAAGCACATAACCATTAAGTAGCTATATTTGTTTTTTAAACTTAAACTTTTTAGGCAAAGTACTTTTGAGTACAGCAGATAATTTTGCAAAGAAATAGAGATGAGTGGGCACAGAATGACTTGCAAAGTAAAGTTTAGTATTGCTTTACTACTTATAAAAAGTAGTTTCAAGTGAAAAAGATTTCCCTTCTTTAACGCAATTAATCATAAGAAAAGCAGCAGAAAGCAGCATGGAAAGGGGTTGGAGATTAATTACTCTACTCCAAGAAGCTCCGGGAGTTTCAGAGTAAGTGTGAAATCACAGCACTTTAAACAAAGGGCCTTTTATGTGCACCTTAGCTTCAAAATTTCTTTGGCAGATTTGGAAACTTCATTGTCACTAGATAATTAAATTTCAGAATTTAAGGGCATATGTTTTACAGAGTTCCTTTCATTACAATTTAACCATAATTCCATTCGGCAAATCCACACAAACACATAGAGTAAACTCTTGAAAACCCACTTCTCTTTTTCTTGAATGCTCCTTGCTGCCCTCCATCTAAGCGAAGGTTCAACTCTCCAAGCTTCCCACAATCCATGGGCTATGGGCCTGTCACTGTTGCTCCAGTTGATGCCAAAACTATTATGAGGGACTTGTTATGTCACCAGATAAGGCTTATGGTGAGTGCATGGGTGCCATGTAAAGGAAAGCAAGGTAGCCCAGTGACAGAGGATGCATGGATGAGCTTGGACTGGAAGAGAAAGTGTGCCACCCAAGTGTCCCAGTTTGCTAATTTGTTAGGTATCTTAACCATGCAGCATGTTCACAAGAGCAAAGCAAGAAGACATACATATTGATACTCATTCAGGAAGATGATGTGTATGTGTGTTCATTTTCTAAACATAGTATATTTATACACACATATACAATATATGTAATAGTGTGTTTGTAGTTCTCCAAATCTCCACAGGGACATATCAATGGATGTCACATTCACAGACAATTTCCCAAGACTTAATTGTGTGAGGGAGACCTGTTCCATCTCAGTAGCCTCCTGCTCAAACTTCTCAACAGTTGATTCTGCATTCTGTTCATCTTCTCTTTTTACAGTCCCAAATTCCTAATATATATTTATTTGTAATAGAATATATCTCTAATATACAACCGGAGTTTTTAAGAAGTCCTTTGAATGTTTGCACAGTCCATCTTTGTATCTATTATTCACATAAAAGATGATGTATGAACCAATGAAGATGGTGTATGGATCATTCTACATGTCACTAATAGTTCTTTGGGTATTGTCTTTGGTTTAGAACCACACACTTAAGAATAAACATTTTTAAAAAGTAGAGGATATACAATACTATGAAAATTCATCAGAATGACAAAAGGACACAAATTTACGTTACATAAGGGAAAAATGGGAAAAGAAAAAGGGAATTGGGGTCAGAAAAAAAGAAGACTTCATCTGTCATTTGGAAAAGGAAAGAAAGAGGAGCAATGGGGTGGAAATTACAGATACAGATTTGAACTCACCTGAAGAGAAAATCTAAGAGCTGTTAACATGAGATCCAATGCCCAGGACGGATAGCATGTCCGTTCCTGGAAGTGGGTGAGGGAAATGAGACAAGCGTCCATCTGGAATACTTGGTACTCTTTGTCTGGATGCTTCCTACAGTCCCTCCAGTTGTAAAGTCTCTGATTCTTCCCCACATTCTGAAATGAGTAACCAGAGCTCTCAACTGCAAACTTGACTGGCCCTGGCTTCTTTACCACAACAGGCAGGAAACATGAGTCTTCTCCAAACTTCAGTATTCTCCAAATATTAAAAATGTAAGGTCAAGTTAAAGGAGTTCATCATCACCAAGCCCTTATTATATGAAATATTACAGGGACTTATCTAAGAAAAATAAGATAAAAAATAGGAACAGTAAGAATGACAGCAAACTCATAGTTATTAACAACCACACCTAAAACAAAAACAAAAGCAAACTAAGCCAACAACTAGAACAGGAACAGAACCACAGAAATGGAGCTCAAATGCAGGGTTATCAACAGGGGAGTGGGAGGGGGAGAGAGGGGGGAAAGGTACAGAGAATAAGTAGCATAAATGATAGGTGGAAAATAGACAGGGGGAGAGTAACAATAGTGTAGGAAATGTAGAAGCCAAAGAACTTATAAGTATGACCCATGGACATGAACTATAGGGTGGGAATGTGGGAGGGAGGGGGTGTGCAGGATGGAGTGGAGTGAGGGGGGGAAATGGGACAACTGTAATAGCATAATCAATAAATCTATTTAAATTTTTTTAAATAAATGCATAAATAAATAAATAATTTTTTAAAAATGTTACTCTAAGTCTTATAAATGTAAGTTTGTCTTAATTCTTCTTTGTTAAAATCTCAAAAACATTTTTAATTCAAAGTAGTTGAATCCTTCTTTATTTTCCCATATGAATGAACTCTTCAATAAAACATACTTCTAACACATTACAAGGTTTCCATCTTCTGGTATACACCCCTAATTCGCAAGAAAAGGAAAGGGCTCATTTGAGGACATGCCAGTGTTCCATTAGGCTATGATTACAGCATTGATGAAGAGCAGCCCAGTTAGGAACGCCATCTCTGGCACTGGACAAGCATGATTTCTCCCTGAGGCCGTGCCACTAACTTCACTGCATGGACTTGTGCCACCCATCCTTCCTGGATGAGCTGCTGCTTCTTCATCTGTAAAATATAGATAACACCACTGCTTAGCTTATACTCTTATTGTAAATTAAATAAGATAATACGTACAAAGTATCAATCATATTGACATAAAGCAGTTATTCAATAGTACAGCTATTATTGCTGCTGCTATAATTGTTGAAGATGAACCCAAGAACATGAAATAATTTGTTGTTGTCAAATAGGTGTAAAAATTAAGACCTACAAAGGAAAATTAGATGGTAGCCCAAAGCTAACAACCTCATCCTTCATATTTAATACCTCATACACTTTTCTTGTAATATAAATATTTTTCACAGAAACAGGTAAAATTTTTTAAGCTTTTGATTGAAACAAAAAAATTAAAAGATCTAAATTGATTCATTGTCATACCATTAGTATTATTTTTCAATTCATTAACTATATTTTGCTGTTCAATGAGTCATATAATTCATGTTGAACCAACATATTTAGAGATATTCATTGAAGACAAGTACTCAGGATAAAAAAAAATGTGTAAAGGCTCAAACAAAATATTTGTAAATGCCCTAAAATTAATTCCAAATATTAAAAGTCCTTTCAGATTGAAGAGAGTAAAAACATAGCATTAAGAGGAAGAGCAAGAAATAGAAAAGCTGTGTGAAAAGTAATGATGGAAAATTTCCCTAATTTGAGGAGAGAAAAAGTCACCCAAATCCAGGGAACACAGAGAGTACAAATCAAGAGTAACACAAAGAGGCCCACTGCAAGACACATCATAATTAAAATGGCAAAATTCCAAGACAAACAAAGAATCTTAAACACAGCAAGGGCGAAACAAGAAGTAACATACAAGGGATCCCCAATAAGGTTAGCAGCTGAATTCTCAATGGAAACCCTCCAAGCCAGAAGAGAATGGCAAAAAACATTCCAAGTAATGAGAACCAGAGGCCTATAACCAAGGCTA
This sequence comes from Desmodus rotundus, assembly GCF_022682495.2. NCBI lineage: Eukaryota > Metazoa > Chordata > Mammalia > Chiroptera > Phyllostomidae > Desmodus > Desmodus rotundus. The sequence continues at coordinate 64,347,237 of NC_071394.1, forward strand.
CTTTACCCAGTAAGGCTCTCAATCAACATAGAAGGCCAAATAAAGAGTTTCCCAGACAAAAGAAGGCTAAAAGAATACACCTCCACCAAACCAGCCCTGCAAGAGATGCTAAAGGGACTGCTTTAAGGAAAGGAAGGAAAAGAGAAAGAGAGAGGAACACAGGTATGAAAAAATTGAAATGAATAACTACGTATCAATAATAACCTTAAACAAAAATGGATTAAATGCTCCAATCAAAAGACATAGAATAGCTGAATGGATAAGAAAACATGACCCACACATATGCTGCCTACAAGAGACCCACCTCAGGACAAAAGACCTACACAGACTGAAAGTGAAGGGCTAGAAACAAATTTTCCAAGCAAACGGACAGGAAAAAAAAGCAGGGGTAGAAATATTTATATCAGACAAAATAGACTTCAAAAGAAGGGCCATAAGGAGAGACCCAGAAGGTGACTTCATAATACTCAAAGGAAGAATCCAACAAGAGGACATAAACATTGTAAATATATATGCACCTAACATAGGAGCACCCACATACATGAAGAAAATATTGGGGGAGTTCAAGAAAGATATTGACAGCAACACAATTATAGTAGGGGACTTTACACCCCACTGTCAAAAATGAACAGGTCTTCCAAACAAAATGTCAACAAACATATTGTGGCATTGAACAACGCCCTAGATAAAATGGACTTAACTGATATATATAGAGCCTTTCATCCCAAAGAAGCAAAATACACATTTTTTTCAAATGCACATGGAATATTTTCAAAGATAGACCATATGATAGGACACAAAGCAAGCCTCAACAAGTTCAAGAAAATTGAAATCATATCAAGCTTTTTTTCTGACTAAAAGAGACTGAAACTAGAAACAAATCTCAAGGAAAAAACACCAAAACACTCAAAAACATGGAGATTGAATAGTATGCTATTGGACAATGAATGAGTGAAGAATGAGATGCAGGAAGAAATCAAAAACTTTCTGGAAACAAATGAAAATGAACTCACAACAATCCAAAACCTATGGGACACAGCAAAGGCAGTCCTGAGAGGGAAGTTCATAGCAATACAGGCCTATCTTAAAAAGATAGAAATATTTCAAACAAACAACCTAACCCTACACCTACAAGAACTGGAGGAAAAACAACAAAGACAGCCCAGAGCAAGCAGAAAGAAGGAAATAACCAAGATCAGAGCAGAACTAAATGACATAGAGACTAAAAGCACAATTCTAAGGATCAATGAATCCAGGAGCTGGTTCTTTGAAAAGATAAACAAAATCGACAAGCCTTTAAGTAGGCTCATCAAGAAAAAAAGAGAGAGAATCCAAATAAACACAATTAGAAATGAAAGACGAGAGATTACAACTGATTCCACAGAAATACAAAGGATTGTAAGAAATTACTACGAAGAACTGTATGCCAAGAAATTTGAAAACCTAGGTGAAATAGACACATTTCTAGAAAAATATAATCTTCCAAAACTGAATGAAGAAGAAGCAGAAAACCTGAACAAACCAATAACAGCAGAGGAAATTGAAGCAGTCATCAAAAAACTCCCAACACACAAAAGCCCTGGACCAGATGGTTTTACAGGAGAATTCTACAAAGCATTTAAGGAAGAGCTAACCCCAATCCTTCACAGACTATTCAAAGAAATCCAAACTGATGGAAGACTTCCAAACTCTTTTTATGAAGCCAGCATCATCCTAATCCCAAAACCAGACAAAGACACAACGAAGAAAGAAAACTTCAGGCCAATATCTCTGATGAACATAGACGCTAAAATTCTCAACGAAATATTGGCAAACCGCATCCAGCAATACATTAAAAAGATCATCCACCATGACCAAGTGGGATTTATCCCAGGGATGCAAGGATGGTACAATGTTCGCAAATCAATAAACACAATACATCACATCAACAACAGCAAAGACAAAAATCACATGATCATATCAATACATGCAGAAAAAGCATTTGATAAGATACAGTACCCATTTCTGATAAAAACACTCAGCAAAGTGGGAATAGATGGAACATTCCTCAACATAATAAAGGCCATGTATGAGAGACCTACAGCCAACATCATAATCAATGGACAAAAACATAGAGCTTTCCAACTAAGATCAGGAACAAACAAGGATGCCGTCTCTAACCACTCCTATTCAACATAGTACTGGAAGTCCTAGCCACAGAAATCAGACAAGAAAAAGAAACAAAAGGCATCCAAATTGGAAAGGAGGAAATGAAACTGTCACTGTTTGCAGATGACATGATAGTGTACATGGAAAATCCTATAGACTCCACCAAAAAACTACTCGACCTAATAAATGAATTTGGCAAAACAGCTGGATACAAAGTTAATACTCAGAAATCAAAGGCATTCCTGTACACCAACAATGAAACTGCAGAAACAGAAATCAGGAAAAAAATCCCACTTGTTAGAGCAACAAGAAAAATAAAGTACCTAGGAATAAACCTAACCAAGGAGGTAAAAGACCTGTACTCGGAAAACTACACAACATTGAAGAAATTAAGGAAACACAAACAAATGGAAGCATGTATCATGCTCATGGATTGGAAGAATTAACATCATCAAAATGGCCATACTACCCAAAGCAATTTATAGATTCAATGCAATCCCTATTAGAGTACCCATGACATATTTCACAGATATAGAACGAACATTTCAGAAATTTATATGGAACAATAAATGACCATGAATAGCTGTAGCAATTTTGAGGAAGAAGAACAAAGCAGGAGGGATCACAATATATGATATCAAACTGTATTACAAGGCCACTGTGATCAAAACAGCCTGGTACTGGCATAAAAACAGGCACATAGACCAATGGAACAGAACAGAGAGCCCAGAAATAAACCCAAGTCTCTATGGTCAATTAATATTTGACAAAGGAGGTAGGAGCATAAAATGGAGCAAAAACAGCCTCTTCAACAGATGGTGTTGGGAGATCTGTACAGCTACGTGCAAAAAAATGAAACTTGATCACCAACTTACGCCATACACAAAAATAAACTCAAGATGGATAAAAGACTTAAATATAAGTTGTAACACCATAAAAGTCCTAGAGGAAAACATTGGCAGAAAAATCTCAGACATTCCATGCAGCAACATCCTCACAGACACCTCCGCTAAAGCAAGGGACATAAAGGAAAGAATAAAAAAATGGGACCTCATCAAAATAAAAAGCTTCTGCATGGCTAAAGAAAACAGCACCAAATTACACAGAGAACCAACAGTATGGGAAAACATATTTGCCAATGATACCTCAGACAAGGGCCTGATCTCCAAAATATATAAAGAACTCACACGACTGCACTCCAGGAAGACAAAAAACCCAATTTAAAAATGGGCAAAGAACTTGAACAGACACCTCTCCAAGAAGACATACAGAGGGCCCAGAGACATATGAAAAGATGCTCAGCATCACTAGCCATCAGAGAGATGCAAATTAAAACCACAATGAGGTACCATCTCACACCAGTCAGAGTGCCCAACAGAAACAAATCCACAAACAAATGTTGGAGAGGATGCGGAGAAAAGGGAACCCTAGTGCACTGTTGGTGGGAATGCAGACTGGTGAGGCCACTGTGGAAAACAGTATGGAATTTCCTCAGAAAACTAAAAATGGAACTGCCCTTTGACCCAGCAATTCCGCTGATGGGATTATACCCTAAGAACCCTGAAACACCAATCCAAAAGAAACTGTGCACCCCAATGTTCATAGCAGCACAATTTACAATAGGCAAATACTGGAAGCAACCTAAGTGCCCATCAGCAAACGAGTGGATCCAAAAACCATGGTATATTTACGCAATGGAATTCTACGCAGCAGAGAGAAAGAAGGAGCTTATACCCTTTGCAACAGCATGGATGGAACTGGAGAGCATTATGCTAAGTGAAATAAGCCAGGCAGTGAGGAACAAATACCATATGATCTCACCTTTAACTGGAACATAATCAACAAAAGAAAAAAGCAAACAAAATACAAGCAGAGACATTGAGGGGGGGAACAGTCTAGCAGTGGCCAGGGGGACGTGGGATGGGGACAGTGGGAAGACGGGATTGCAGGAACTATTATAAAGGACACATGGACAATATCGGGGTGGATGGTGGGGGTGGGGGAGGGAGGTGGGTTCAGCTGGGGTGGGGGGAGGAAAGGGGACAAAAGGCATACAACTGTAATTGAATAACAATAAAAAATAAATTTAAAAAAAGAGAGATAGAAACATCTCAAATAAACAACCTAACCCTACACCTACAAGAACTCGAGGAACAACAACAAAGACAACCCAGAGCAAATAAAAGGAAGGAAATAACCAAGATCAGAGCAGAATGAAATAGAGACTAAAAGCACAGTTGTAAGGATCAATGAATTCAGGAGCTGATTCTTTGAAAAGATAAACAAAATCGACAAGCCCCGAAGCAGGCTCATCAAGAAAAAAAGAGAGAGGACCGAAATAACCACAATCAGAAATTAAAGAGGAGAGACTACAACTGATACAACCAAAACACAAAGGATTGTAAGAAATTACTTCGAAGAACTATATGCCAAGGAATGTGAAAACCTAGATGAAATGGACAAATTTCTGGAAAAATATAACCTTCCAAAACTCAATGAAGAAGAAGCAGAAAGCCTCAACAGACCAGTAACGCCTGATGAAATTGAAACAGTAATCAAAAAGCTTCCGACACACAAAAGCCCTGGACCGGACAGTTTCACAGGAGAATTCTACACAGCATTTAAGGGAGAGCTAACACCCATCCTCCACACATTATTTCAAAAAATTCAAGAAGATGGAAGATCCCAACTCATTTTATGAAGCCAACATCATCCCCAAAGCAGATAAAGACACAACAAAAAAAGAAAACTACAAGCCAATATTAATATTGCTGATCAACATAGACACTAAAATCCTCAACAAATTATTGGCAAACCACATCCAGCAATACATTAAAAAGATCATACACCATGACCAAGTGGGATTCATCCCAGGGATGCAAGGATGGTACAATATTCGCAAACCATTAAACATAATACATCACATAAACAACAGCAAAGACAAAAGTCACATGATCATATCAATAGATGCAGAAAAAGCATTTGATAAGGTACAGCATCCATTTATGATAAAAAACATTCAGCAAAGCGGGAAAAGAGGGACTATTCCTCAACATAATAAAGGCCATGTATGAGAGACCTACAGCCAACATCATACTCAATGGACAAAAACTTAGAGCTATCCCACTAAGATCAGGAACAAGACAAGGATGCCCTCTCTAACCACTCCTATTCAACATAGTATTGGAAGTCCTAGCCACAGCAATCAGACAAGACAAAGAAAAAAAGGCATCCAAATTGGAAAGCAGGGAGGAAAACTGTCATTGTTTGCAGATGACATGATAGTGTACACAGAAAACCCTATAAAGTCCACCAAAAAAGTACTCGACCTAATAAGTGAATTTGGCAAAAGAGCGGAATACAAAGTGAATACTCAGAAATTGAAAGCGTTCCTGTATACCAACAATGAAACATCAAAAACTGAAATGAGGAAAAAAATCCCATTTCATATAGCAACAAGAAAAATGAAGTACCTAGGAATAAACCTAATCACGGGGGTAAAAGACCTGTTCTCAGTAAACTACACAACACTGAAGAAAAGTCAAGGAAGACACAAACAAATGGAAGCATTATACCATGTTCATAGATTAGAAGAATTATCATCAAAATGTCCATATCACCCAAAGCAATTTATATTTTCAATGCAATACCAATTAAAGTACCAATGACATATTACACAGATATAGAAATAACATTTCAAAAATTTATATGGAACCATAAATGACCATGAATAGCTGCAGCAATTTTGAGAAATAAGAACTAAGCAGGAAGGATCACAATACCTGACATCAAACTGTATTACAAGGCCACTTTAATCAAAACAGCCTGGTACTGGCATAAAAACAGGCACATAGACCAATGGAACAGAACAGAGAGCCCAGAAATAAACCCAAGTCTTTATGGTCAATTAATATTTGACAAAGGAGGTAGGAGCATAAAGTGGAGCAAAAATAACCTCTTCAACAAATGGTGTTGGGAGATCTGGACAGCTATGTGCAAAAAAATGAAACTTGATCACCAACTTATGCCATACACAAAAATAAATTCAAAATGGATAAAAGACTTAAATATAAGTTGTAACACCATTAAAGTCCTAGAGGAAAACATTGGCAGGAAAATCTCAGACATTCCACACAGAAACATCCTCACAGACATGTCCTCTAAAGCAAGGGACATAAAAGAAAGAATAAACAAATGGGACCTCATCAGAATAAAAAGCTTCTGCATTACTAAAGAAACAGCATTAAAATGAAAAGAGAACCAACAGTATGGGAAAACACATTTGCCAATGATACCTCAGACAGGGGTGTGATCTCCAAAATATATAAAAAACTCACATGACTCCACTCCAGGAAGACAAAAAACTCAATTAAAAAATGGGCAAGGGACTTGAACAGACACTTCTCTAAGGAAGACGTACAGAGGGCCCAGAGACATATGAAAAGATGCTCAGCATCACTAGCCATCAGAGAGATGCAAATTAAAACCACAATGAGGTACCATCTCACACTGGCCAACAGAAATAAATCAACAAACAAATGTTGGAGAGGATGCGGAGAAAAGGGAACCTTAGTACATTGTTGGTGGTAATGCACACTGGTGAGGTCGCTGTGGAAAACAGTATGGAATTTCCTCAGAAAACTAAAAATGGAACTGCTGTGACCCAACAATTCCACTGCTGGGATTATACCCTAAGAACACTGAAACACCAATCCAAAAGAACCTATGCACCCCAATGTTCATAGCAGCACAATTTACAATAGCCAAATACTGGAAGCAACCTAAGTGCCCATCAGCAAACGAGTGGATCGAAAAACTATGGTACATTTACACAATGGAATTCTACGCAGCAGAGAGAAAGAAGGAGCTTATACCCTTTGCAATAGCATGGATGGAACTGGAGAGCATTATGCTATTTGAAATAAGCCAGGCAGTGAGGGACAAATACCATATGATCTCACCTTTAACTGGGACATAATCAACAACAAAAAAAAGCAAACAATATAAGTAGAGACATTGAGGTTAAGAACAGTCTAACAGTGGCCAGAGGCGAGTGGGGAGGGGGAAGTGGGGAGAAGGGTTTACAGGAACTTCTATAAAGGACACATGGACAAAACCAAGGGGGAGGGTGTTGGCATGGAAGGGAAGTGGGTTTGGCTGGGGTAGGGCGGAGGAGTGGGGAGAAAATGCAGACGACTGTACTTGAACAGCAATAAAAAAATAAATATTAAAAAAAAAACAAAAAAAAATATAGCATTATTTTTTCAAGCCAAAATATATCACAAAGAAAATTTGAAATTCATGCAGATCTCAGGAAAACTGAATAGGGATCAATAGATCTGTGAAGAAACACAGGCTCCATGGCCGTGGATGAAAGCAGAGCACAAGAGGTTACGAGCTTGGACCTTGATCCTGGAAAGACCTGGGTCAGATTCCAGCCTGCCCTTTCTATGTGCATGATATCGGGCCAGTCCTCACCATCTCTAATTCTTAGATTCCTTTTCTACAAAATGAGTGTAAAAATGAACCTGCCTCATGGGGTTGTGATAATGAAGAATAAATGCTTGGCAGAGTACCTGCCCATAGCAATTGTTAGTGAAAGAATGATCAAAATTAAGATCACTTAAGCAAGATAGATGACCCCTTTCCCTACTTATTCAAGCGTCAGCAAGAAACAATTTCTGCTCAAAAGAACTCAAGTCTGGGGGTGATCTGACTGTACAAAGCTAAGCAGAGGGAAAAGGATCCTCTAGAGGAAAATGGCTGTAAGCACAAAATGCCTAGTTCTAGCTCTGCATTTTGTTAACACACTGGGAGAAATTGAAAGAAATCTGGCAACATAATTCTTAAAATAGGATTTTTCTCACATCATTTCAATGGTACCTTTCAACACTCAAGTAAACAGATCCACATGGAACCCAGTCTACCACAAAGAGCAAATTGGAGGGAAAAGCAATTTTCTGTGTTGTCAATCCAAGTCATCACATGAGAGTATGTCAGTAATGCTCAAAAAGGACAATGGATGTAACAATTGTCATTTTTGAGACAGTTACCTGAAAACTTTCATGCTATTTGTCAGAATCAGAAATTAAGTGATTCTTCCTGAAAACTAGAGAATAAAATTAATGAGCTCCCTTCACAGTTGACAATATGGAATGGGGGAAGAGAGGTGATTTGTTTGTTAGGTGCATTCAAATTTAAAACTGAGAAGTACTTTATAAATAAATGTCTCAGAGGCATAAAATTATTTTTTATTAAAAAGTCATTCTTTAGGTCAAGTACTTCATCTTTAGTTCTACCTTTTGCAGCCTATCAAAACTCTAGCTTCACGATTTAAATACGATAAATTTAAATATCACAGAGCCCATGATAAATACATTTCATTAAAGAAACAACAATCTCAGGAGGCAAAGTATCACAATTTTTAATTTAGTCATTGCAAAATGACACAGAAAACTAAATGATATTTAGAGGCAGCAGACTTAGCAGTATAGGAGAAGAATTAGCTGTGCTGGGTTTTAACACTGACACCTTTCATTATGTCTAACCTCTGACAAGTCAGGCTCTCTGAACTCTACTTCCTCTTTTGTCCAATGAATATAACAATAAAAACCTGCAAAGATGCTGTGTGGAAATACAAATGCATGTAAATTGCTGGCATTTCATAGACTCTATTTATCATCAGATTGCCAAAGAAATCTCATATTTCCATTGGGAATCTGCTGCCTGGGTCCAGGGTTTGGCATTTGTGACTGTTGACATCATAGATGTCTTCCTGCTCACCAGGCTCAGGAACTACTGCTTCCAAACAAATGTAGGTAGACAGAATCAGATCTGACCAGTGTGGGCTGTCCCTTTTGGGAAAATGTACTGCCCATGCTGGACTCCAGCTCTGTAGGGAGCCTGCAACCCCCCGCCCTGGGAGAGTGGGCTCTCTTTGAGAGCCAAAGCCAAAGACAAGGCTTGGTGGAGGCAATGGGCCAGGAACTCAGGAAGGGCTCATGCGTGCAGGCTCATTGGAGGGACTGGAGAAAGAGAAGTTCCAGCCTTACATGAAGTGATCCTGACACCTTTTATTCTAGAGGTCCAGGCAGACATGTGGACACTTTCTCTAGAACCCCCTTCCATTAGTCAACAGACTTGATGCCACCAAATCTTTTCTACTGTTTCAGCACAGGGAAGAGTTTCTTACAGTCTATGGAGGCTCCAGCTGACTGTTTTGTTTCCATAAAGTCCTAAAAGACAACTTGATTTCCATTCCTACCAATAGTTCATGTTTTTGTTATAGTCTTTCTCCCAGCCCACAGCAAAATGCCCAGTCACCTCTCCATCTAGAAGATGTATCTTATCCTTTGGTACTTTCTAAAAACTCATTTATTCAACTCAGCCCATCTTCCTCCAATAGTGGCTTTCCTCTCTCAAAAACTCATTCTAATTTATAAATTATAAACTTGATATATCTCAGATGCTTCTCCTTAGCAACATCTTAGCAATGACTCTCCCTCCAGAGGAGTGCAGCAAAAAATTTCTTCAGAATAGTTCCAAGTAAAAATTTACTAATTACCGACCCACATGGGACTTCCAGACTAGATGGAGGCATAGGTAGGCACACTATGCCTCCTTTCACAACCAAAAGAAAGACAATAACAAATTTAAAAACAAAAAACAACCAGAATTGCCAGAAAATTGAACTGTATGGAAGTCTGACAACCAAGGAGTTAAAGAAGAAACATTCATCCAGACTGGTAGGAGAGGCGGAGATGGGCAGCTGAGTGGAGAGGACTCAAGGCAAGGTGGCAGCAGGAGAACCAGGGCAGACAAAGCAGCAACTGGCAGAACAGGCAGTCCCACATTCATGTGTAGGTAAACCGGGAGGAATAACTGGGGAGTGAGACAGACCACGCAACCTAGGGTTCCAGCATGGGGAAATAAAGCCTCAAAAGCTCTGACTGAAAAAAACCATTGGGGTTGCAGCAGCAGGAGAAACTCCCAGCCTTACAGGAGGGTTCATTGGAGAGGCCCACAGGGTCCTAGAATGTACACAAGCCCACCCACCCAGGAATCAGCACCAGAAGGGCCCATTTGCATTGTGGGTAGTGGAAGAAGTTACTGAAAGCCAGGCGAGAACCCAGCAAGAGGCATTGCTCCCTCTCGGACCCCTCCCCCATATACACTGCCACAACACAATGACCTGGGTTGCCCCACCCTGGCAAATACCCAAGGCTCTGCCCCTTACTATGTAACAGGAGTGCTGAGACAAAAAAAAAAAAAAAAAGTGGCCCAAATAAAAGAACAGATCAAAGCTCCAGAAAAAATACAACTAAGCGATGAAGAGATAGCGAACCTATCAGATGCACAGTTCAAAACACTGGTAATCAGGATGCTCACAGAATGGGTTAAGTATAGTTGCAAAATAGAGGAAAGAGTGAAGGCTATGAAAAGTGAATTAAAGGAAAATACACAGGGAACCAACAGTGATGGGAAGGTAATCAGGACTCAGATCAATGGTTTGGACCACAAGGAAGAAATATACATTCAACCAGAATAGAATGAGGGAGAATTAGGAGCTGGCCTGCAATCTGCCAGGGCAGCTATGGTAGCCGAGGATGCCAGAGTGGCTGTCACCACAGACAACTGTGGAGGGATCCAGTTGAGGAGGAAGCAAAGGTGTCACTGGCCCCAGCTTTTGCCTAGGCTCTCCGTGGACACTTAAGGGACACTACAGTGGTCCCAACTGAGAACTTAGAAGGGTAGAGGAAAAAGATATTAATCCAACTCCTATAATATATTGACCATATTTAAGCACTACATGAATGACATAAAGCTTTTATTTAGCTCCTAATGTTGTTACCAGCAATTGTGTCTAGAGTACATGACTCTTTGAGGACCATGTAAAAGTCTAAGGTTAGGGGTGCTACATGTGTCCTTTCAGAGCAGTAGTGTGAGAAAGCTTGAGGTGGGATGGCAGGATGGCCTCATCCGTATGATAGTAACTCCAGTAATCCTGAGAATTGGGATCAGAAATTGCATTGTAGGTCATGTAAATTTTATAAACATTCAAGTACTCCCTCACGCGTTGCTAGAGGAGTTGTTGACCATACCAAAATGAGACTACATGGCACTGGTGGGGCACATGAAAGATCAAGAGATAGATGAAGGTCAAGTGACAGATGATGAGATTCATCTCATGAAAGAACAGAATTCATCTCACTCCTTGTATTAGAAATGTTAACTTCTCTTACATGACAGCGCCATGTTGAATGAGAAAAAGATCACAGTTCCTCCTGTCCAAGCAGTCCTCATCATCAAAAAGTTTCTCCAAATGTTCCAGTAGAAGTGCTGGACACAGCAGCAGAAACAGTCAGTCAAGTTCAGATGGTAGCTGTAAGACATCTGGGGAGATGGTGTTTGCATATGAAAATGCAAAAGAAGGAGCTCGGAATGTAAGAACATCAGAACGAGTGACACTAATAGCGAATAACACTAGATTTGTTGTGGACCCATCCATTTTTACTGTACAGCCAAATACAGTGTTGGGCAGGGTGTTTGGATCTGTCAAAGAACATAATTTCACATATCCCAATGAGAAGGGAGAGTATAAAGTACCAGAGGGAATTGGCTCCACTGTATTTTGAGGTATTCTGGATTACTATAAAACAGGAGTAATCCAGTATCCTGATGGAATATCAGTTCCTGAACTGAGAGAAGCATGTGACTATCTTTGTATCTCCTGAATATAGTACTATTAAATGTGAGATCTCAGTGCCCTAATGCAAGAGTTATCAAATGATGGTGCTTGTAGACAGTTTGAATTTTATCTAGAAGAAATGACCCTGCCTCTTATGGTAGCTAGTGACCAGAGTGGGGAAAGATAATGCCGCATAGTGGTGCTTACCAATGATGATTAGAATGAAGGTTAATTAGAATGAAGAGTATCTAGCCCAGATGGGAGAAGAATATTCACAAATTATTTATAGCACAAAATTATATAGATTTTTCAAGTACATTGAAAACAGAGATGTGGCCAAATCAGTTTTGAAAGAGAGGGGTCATAAGAAGATTAGATTGGGAATAGAAGTTTATCCTAACTACAAAGAAAAAAAATAAAGAAAAGACCTGGGGGCCACCCAGAAGTGATTTACAACTATGTCCAAAGACCATTTATTTGAATGTCCTGGGAGAAGGAAACAGGAAAGAGTCAGCATGTAGACTTTCAGTGTATAAAAAGTAAATCTATCACTAACCTTGCAACAGCTGCCACAGACATTCCCCAGGACCAGCTTGTGTTCGTGCACCCAACTCCACAAGTGGATAAGCTGGATATTCTCCCCATTCATCCCCCTTCCAGCAACAATGACCTCAATCCTGATGCACAGAATCCAATGCCGTGATGCCAATATTCCTCAAAACCATAGCATGCTACTTTTCACAGTGACATTGCACTCTTCTCATTCTGCACTGCAAGGCCACTCTCTTCATCATGAGATGCACACAACAATATTTAGGATATTGCAGTGTAACCTTTTTTTAAGACCAAAGGTAGCTGAATGGTTTTTTAAATGAGTACAACTCTAGCATCCTGAGGTTCCAGTTATATAAATGTATTTGTTTACCAGTGGGTTTATGAAATTGGTTTTTTGTATGGGGGAACAGTCTTTTTTCACACATCTAGATCTTTTCAGAGTGGTAGAAATTGGCTGCTGGGGTACTTTCAGTCTAGATTGATATTTGTCACACAGCAGACAAAATGCAGAATATTACTTAGTTGCACTTTATAAATGGTGGTTAAATGGTATTGTTCACGCCATTTTTATAGTTGTGACACACAATGCAACTTAAATAAGTGCTTCTATCAAACTATTCCTTCAGTAAAATGTGTATAGTTTACTGACCATGATGAGCAAAAAATGAGTATTTATCAAGAGGCTTATATGAGTGATTAGAATGAGATTCAGTGCCCATATCTTAATAGTTCAGTTATCTCCAATGTCATTTTCACCCTTTTAGAGTGAGTCACATGCAAGGAATGTGAAAATCATGGGTGGTTTATTATGTAGTCTGCCTTACCCTTAATCTGTTCACGGGTATTTATTTACTAATGATTTTTTTCCTTAACAGTTATGAGATAGGAAAATTAAGTGTTTGCTCTTCATTTACTAAATGACTGCAAACTCATTTTTCATCAAAATAAAAATTCCATTGTTTTCATGTTTCTAACAAAAAAAGAACAGAATGAGGAGACAAGAATTCAAAATATTGAACAGAGGCTTAGGAACCTCCAGGACATCTTTGAATGTTCCAACATCCAAATCATAGGGTTGCCAGAAGGAGAAGAAGAAGAGCAAGAAATTGAAAACTTCTTTGAAAACATAAGGAAGGAAAACTTCCCTAATCTGGCAAAAGAAATAGACTTCCAGGAAGTCCAGAAAGCTCAGAGAGTACCAAAGAAGTTGGACACAAAGAGGAACACACAAAGGCATATCATCATTAAGTTACCCAAGATTAAAGATAAGCAGAGAATCTTCAAAGCAGCAAGAGGAAAAGAGACAGTTACCTACAAAGGAGTGCCCATAAGGCTATCAGATGATTTCTCAAAAGAAAACTTGCAGGCAAGAAGGGGCTAGAAAGAAGTATTCCAAGTCATGAAAGGCAAGGACCTACATCCAAGATTACTCTGTCCAGCAAAGCTATCATTTAGAATGGGAGGGCAGATAAAGTGCTTCCCAGATAGGGTCAAGTTAAATGAGTTCATCATCACCAAGCCCTTATTATATGAAAAGTTAAAGGGATTTATCTGAGGAAAAGAAGAAGATCAAAAACTATGAATAGTAAAATGACAACAAATTCACAACAAATCAACTACTGTTGATTCAGTTCATCAATAACTGAACCTAAAAAAACAAAAATAAACTAAGCAAACAACTAGAACAGGAACAGAATTGCAGAAATGGAGATCATATGGAGGGTTATTAGTGGGGAGAGGGAGAGGGGATTATGCAGGGAAAAGGTAGAGGGAACAAGAAGCATAAATGGTAGGTAGAAAATAGACAGGAGGAAGTTAAGAATAGTATAGGAAATGGAGAAGCCAAAGAACTTACATGTACAACACATGGACATGAACTAAGTGGGGGGAATGCAGGTAGGAAGGGTGTGCAGGGTGGAGGGGAATAAAGGGGGAGATAGGAAAACTGTAATAGCATAATCAATAAAATATATTTTTAAAAAAATTTTAAAGAAATTTAAAAAATCCAAATTTCATACTTGTCCTTTTGGAGATAAACACAAAGGCTGTTGGGATGTGTGTCTAGGGACCCCTTTCAATTTAAAGAGCTGACACCCAGCATCAGTGCCTAGGTCTTTAGATTCTGAGTTAATTTTGGCAATGTACCTCATGTGTCTCCTCTTAAAAGTTCAGTATAATTTAACAAAATACAGAGTATTTTTTAAAGATTTATTTCTTTATTTTTAGAGAAAAGAGAAGACAGGGAGAAAGAGAGGGAGAAAAACATCAATGTGTGGTTGCCTCTCACTTGGCCCCCACTGGGGACCTGGCCCACAACCCAGGCATGTGCCCTAACTAAGAATCAAACCAGCGAACATTTGGTTCACAGCCTGCACTCAATCCACTGAGCTACACCAGCCAGGGCATAATACAAAGTATTTTTATTAGGGTGACATAAAAATTCGGGCAAAAAATTAAGTTGATTCCATAAGCTAGTCTCAGATGGCACAAATAAAGACAGTAGAGACAGGATTCATAAAAGGTCAGTGAGGGGGGAAGAGTGTATGGTGTAAGTCAATTCATTAAGTCATGAAGCTGCCTCTTTTACGTACCCCCCATCCCCAAGAGAACACTTATAAATTAGTTACCAAACATCTCCAATCATAAGATCACAACTCTCTATGTAAACAGGGGAAACTATTACCCCTCGCCTACCTGTAAATCCTAGTGGCACAATAATGACATTTACATAGTGACTCAGTGAGACAGTAAAACAAAATTAAAAAATGTTAAGACTATGATTAAACAGGGGCATGGTCCTCACAATAACAATTTTATTATCCTCATGCCAAGCTTGTTACACACTGTCACAGAGTCTTACAGAGCTGTGTTCTATACCATGGGAGTTATGGGACAGATAAGATTAGCATTTTGAGATGTGGGGCTTACATTCTTACTGGGGCTACAAAGGTTAACCTTTGTAGTTTATGTAGAATCATTTAAGAACTGCATCATTACTCTCTAAATTCTAAAGTGGCATTCAGATAGCATATACACAAATCATCTAATAATGGAAATGAAATTATTCTATGTCAAGAAGATTGCTGTGGGGGAAGATGGCGGCGAGATAGGTGGGAACAGAGTCCAGTTCTCCCGGTGCCCAGCCTAACACCTATCTGATCTTCTGAGGAACAGAGTGAAAAGCCAACAGAATCGCAGCTTATATGAAGTTTGGAGCCCCAAAACTGTAGAAGACATTGAAAAACAGATGGTGAGGAGATTGTGTTGGGACGCTAAGGTCCCTGGGATCTGCGCAGGGACCTAGGCTGCTGTGGCCCCCCGCCCGCCTGAAGCCTGCTGCAGGAAACTTGGAGAAGAGTTAGATCACCAGCTCCCTCCCCTACCAGAGCAGGGAGGACAGCCCAGCACCAGGAAGGACCTGGATGCTTGAAGTCACTGGGGGGGAATAGAGATGAAATGGGAGACACACAGAGACAGTGTGTACCCACTGGGACTATGGACACTGGCTAGGTCATTATGAGAGAAGTTGGGGAACTGGGTGATGCCTAGAGAAGGGAGAAGAGTTGGGCCATGTCAGACCCTAACACAGATAGTTTCCAGTCTGGTTAGAAAGTTGGGCTGTGTGAAAAGCCAGGTGCTTGTTAAGAAAAAAAAAAAAAAAAAAAAAAAGGCTCTCAGCTGCTTTTTAAGGAACTCTCCCACAGTGGCTGACTCGAACTACTTGCCTGGCAGCTGATTGGAGGGGCTCCCTGGGATGCTGATTTGAGCCTCCTGCCTGCACTTGATTACTGCTGCTAGCCTGGCAGCTGACAGGCACCACTTTCCTGGCAGTGGGTTCCAGCCACAGTGGGCTCACAAAGAGCAAGGAGTAGGTGCACTTCACAGACCTTGACACAACTGGTGAATTAAAGGTGCCAGCCTGGTGCAGATGGACAGTGGGAGACCAGGAGCTCACTGAGTACCTGGGCTAGAGGCTGGGCAACTGTGAATTTTGGGGCCCTGACCTTGCCCCCATTCTTGCGAAACCATAGAAAAGGAGAAAAATGAAGCCCAGAAACCCTCTTTCTGTGGCATCCAGGAAGACCAGCAGAACTCGTTCAGCACGTATAAAGTCAGAAGGAGGCTTATTTTTTTTCTTTCCTCTCTTTTTTTATTCTTCCCCCAAGTGAGACACCAAGACCTGGAGTTGTGAAAGGTCCAAAGGCAGATCCAAAGAGGAGCACAAGGCTAACCCCAAAAATGGAGAAACTGAGACAAATTTCACTTTGATATCCCATAGAACTGGCTTTTTATTGTTTATTTGTATTATTTTTTTATTTTTACTTTGTTTATTTTATTAGTATTTTTTTATTTCTCTTCTTTCTGTTTAGTTTTCTTCTTTTTATTTCTCTGTTTAATTGCATTATATGACTGGTTTTCCTTATTCTCTCTTTCACATTGTATTTTAATTTTCTTTCTTTCACTTCCCTCGTGTTCCAATAACACACTACTCTAGATTGTGTACTTTCTATTCTTGTTATCCAAATCGTATATTTCTGGTAATGTTATTGTTGTTGCAGTAATACTGTAAATAATTGTTGTTCCATGCAATTGAACATACTACACAGCACCCCTCCCTGATCTTAGCCCATTTCACTATATTCCTGAGCATTATTATTGTTGCAGTTAACTCTATTCTCTTGCACACTATGCCTAATTTCTATCATTTACTCTCACTATATCTCATTATCTAACCTTGCACAAGTGCTCTGTTTTCTGGATTGAGCTCACAATCCTCCTCCCCTCTAACATGAGTCTTATCTCTTTTTCACCTTTTATAAAAAGTGGGTAGTTGGATGAAATATCATGGTTAATGCTATACTTATCTAAAGGATCTCCTATCTATTCTCTACTGGTTGATACTTTAAATCCCATAGAATACTCTCCCTGCTATCTTAATCCATTTTGCCTAACCCATTCCACTGATCACATACAAGAATAGGTGGGAGCTGCAAACAACAGCATACCAGCTAGAGGAGAGAACCCACCATTAAAGGAACCAACTAAAAGTAAAAACCCAAGTACAACAAGAGAGCCCACACAAACAGAAGAAAGGGCAAACCTAGAGCATCTGGACAAGGAGATCAAAGACACCACACCACTGAATCCCATAGAATTCCTACCATAGAAGTTTACCCTGCAAAGACAGCTAGGATATTGAAACACCAGGAAGCGTAGAAACAAACAAAAAGAATCACCTAAAATAGAGAGACCAAAAAAAAGAACATACAATCAAATGGAATGGAAGACTCCACACTAAAAGAGCTAAATGAAATGGAGGTAAGCAAACTATCAGATATAAAATTCAAAATAATGTTTATAAGGATGCACAAGGAACTCACAGACAACTACAAGGAACTGAGTGAGAACTACAACAGTATGAAAAAGGAAATAGACACTATAAACAAAAACCAGGAATAAATGAAAACTAAAATTTCAGAAATAAAAAACACACTAGAAGGAATTATAAGTAGGCTGGATGAAGCGGAGGACCAAATTAGTGAGCTGGAAGACAAAGTTGAAAGAAACGCCCAGGTAGAGCAACTGCATGAAAAAAGACTCAAAAAATGTGAAGATAGCTTAAGGGAACTACAAGATAACATGAAACACAACAACATTTGAATCATAGGAATAACAAAAGGAGAAGAAAAGCAACAAGGGATAGAAACCCTGTTTGAAAAAATAATGACAGACAACTTTCCAAACCTGGAGAGGGAAAAAACCATGCAAGTTCAGTAAGCACAGAGAGTCCCAATCAAGATGAACCCAAAGAGGCCAACTCAAACATATATCATAATTGAAATGCCAAGATTTAAAGACAAAGAGAGAATCTTAAAAGCAGCAAAGAAATAAGAAGTAACATACAAAGGGGCTCCAATAAGGGTAGCAGCTGATTTCTCAACAGAAACACTCCAATCCAGGAGAGAATAGCAAGAGATATTCCAACCAATGAAAAACAAAAGGTCTACAACCAAGATTATTCTACCCAGTGAGGCTCTCAGTTAAAACTGAAGGTGAAATAAGGATTTTCCCAGACAAAAGAAGGCTGAAAGAGTATATCTCCACCAAACCAGCACTAAAAGATTTACTAAAGGGACTACTACAGAGAAGAGAAAGGTAAAGAATGAGAGAGGAACACAGATACAAAGGGAGAAAAATGAACAAATACCTATCAAAAATAACCTTAAATGTTAATGTATTAAATGCTCTGATCAGAAGACACAGAGTGGCTGAATGGATAAGAAATCATGACCAACACACAGGCTGCCTACAAGAGACCCACTTCAGAATACAAGACGTACACAGACTGAAAGTGAAGTTTTGGAAAAAAATATTCCCAGCAAGTGGACAGGAAAGAAAAGCCAGTGTAGCAATACTCATAACAGACAAAATAGACTTCAAAACAAGAGACATAAAAAGAGACCCAGAAGGACATTCATAATACTCAAGGGAAGAATCCATCAAGAAGACATAAACATTATAAACATGTATGCACCCAACATAGGAGCACCCAAATACATAAGGAAAATCTTTGACAACCTCAGAAAATATATTAACAGCAACACTATTACAGTAGGGGATTTTAACACCCCACTGTCAAAAACGGATAGATCTTCCAAAAAAATATCAACAAGAATATTGTAGAACTGAACGGCCCATTAGATCAAATGAACTTAACTAATATATATAGAACTTTTCATCCCAAAGAAGCAAAATACACATTCTTTTCAAATGCACATGGAATATTTTCAAAGATAGACCACATGATAGGAGACAAAAAGAGCCTCAACAAATTCAAGAAAATTGAAATCATATCAAGCATAAGGGACTGAAAGTAGAAATCACCGTCGAGGAAAAAACTCGAAAACATTCAAATTCATGGAGATTGAATAACATGCTCTTAAATATTGAATGAGTTAAGAATGAGACCAAGGAAGAAATAAAAAAGTTTCAAACAAATGAAAATGAACTCAAAATAGTCCAAAACTTATGGGACACAACAAAGGCAGTACTAAGAGGAAAGTATATAGCAATACAAGCCTATCTTAAAAAGATAGAAACATTTGAAAAAAACAACTTAACCTGCCACCTACAAGACCTGGAGGAACAACAAAGACAGCCCAGAGCAACTAGAAGGAAGGAAATAACCAAGATGAGAGCAGAATTAAATGACACAGAGACTAAAAGCACAATTCTAAGGATCAATAAATCCAGCAGCTGGTTCTTTGAAAAAATAAACAAAATCGACAAGACTTTAAGCAAACTCATTGAGAAAAAGAGAGAGAGGACTCAAATAAACACAATCAGAAATGAAAGAGGTGAGATTACAACTGACACCACAGTAATACAAAGGATTGTAAGAAATTGCTACAAACAACTATATGCCAAGAAATTTGAAAACCTGGGTGAAATGGAAAAATTTCTAGAAAAATATAATCTTCCCAAATTGAACAAAGAAAAGCCAGAAAGTCTAAAAAGACCAATAACAGCTGACAAAATCGAAGCAATAATCAAAAAACTCCTGGCACACAAAAGCTCTGGAATATATGGTTTCTTTTATTTTTTTATTTTTTTATTTTTTTATTGTTAAGCTCTGGAACATATGGTTTCACAGGAGAATTTTACAAAACATGAAAGGAAGAGTTAAATCTTATCTTTCACAGACATTTCAAAAAATCCAAGAAGTGGAAGATACCCAAACTCTTTTTATGAAGTTAGCATCATCCTAATCCCAAAGCCAGATAAAGACACAACAAATCTATATTCAATGCAATTCAATCACAGGCCAATATTGCTGCTGAACAAAGATGCTAAAATCCTCAACAAAATATTCTCAAACCATGTCCAGCAATATGTTAAAAAGATCATACACCATAATCAAGTGGGATTTACCTCAGGGATGCAATGATGGTACAATATTCACAATTCAATAAACACAATACATCACATAAACAAAAGGAAAGTCAAAATCACACAATCATAACAATAGATGGGGAAAAAGCATTTGATAAGGTACCACATCCATTTATTACAAATATACTCAGCAAAGTGGGAATAGAGGGAGCATTCCTCAACATAATAAAGGCCATATATGAGAGACCTACAGCCAACATCATACTCAATGGGCAAAAATTAAAAGCTTTCCCACTAAGATCAGGAAAAGGACAAGATTGTCCACTTTCAACACTCCTGTTCAACATAGTATTGGAAGTCCTAGCCACAGCAATCAGAAAAGAAAAAGAAAAAAAGGCATCCAAATTGGAAAGCAGGGAGGAAAACTGTCATTGTTTGCAGATGACATGATAGTGTACATGGAAAACCCTACAAAGTCCACCAAAAAACTACTTGACCTAATAAGTGAATTTGGCAAAAGAGTGGGATACAAAGTCAATATTCAGAAGTCAAAGGCATTTCTGTATACCAACAATGAAACAGCAGAAACAGAAATCAGGAAAAAAAATCCCATTTCATATAGCAACAAGAAAAATAAAATACCTAGGAATAAACCTAACCAAGGAGGTAAAAGACCGGTACTCAGAAAACTACACAATATTGAAGAAAGAAATTAAGGAAGACACAAACAAATGGAAGCATGTACCATGCTCATGGATTGCAAGAATTAACATCATCAAAATGACCATACTACCCAAAGCGATTTATAGATTCAATGCAATCCCTATTAAAGTACCCATGACATATTTCACAGATATAGAACAAACATTTCAGAAATTTATATGGAACCAGAAATGACCCCAAATAGCTGCAGCAAATTTGAGAAAGAAGAACAAAGTAGGAGGGATAATAATACCTGATATCAAATGTATTACATGGCCACTGTAATCAAAACAGCCTGGTACTGGCATAAGAACAGACACATAGACCAGTGGAAAAGAATAGAGGTCCCATAAATATTCCCAAGTTTCTATGGCCAATTGATATTTGACAAAGGAGCTGCAGCACATAATGGAGTAAAAATAGCCTCTTCAACAAATGGTGTTGGGAGAGCAGAACAGCTACATGCCAAAAAAAATGAAACTCGATCACCAATTTACACCGTACGCAAAAGTAAATTCAAGGTGGATACAAGACTTAAATATAAGTCATGACACCATAAAAGTCCTAGAGAAGAACATGGGCAGGAAAATCTCAGATATTCCATGCAGCAATATTTTCACTCATATGTCCCCTAGACCAAGGGACATAAAGGAAAGAATAAACAAGTGGGACCTCATCAAATTAAAAAGCTTCTGCACAGCTAAAGGAAACAGCATTAATATGAAAAGAGAACCAACCATGTTGGAAAATATATTTGCCAATGATATCTCAGACAAGGATTTGATATGCAAAATACATAAAGAACTCACATGACTCCACTCTAGGAAAACAAAAAATCCCAATCAAAAATGGGCACAGGACTTGAATGGACACTTCTCCAAAGAGGGCATACAGAGGGCCCAGAGACATATGAAAAGATGCTAAGCACCACTAGCCATCAGAGAGATGCAAATTAAAACCACAATGAGATACCACTTCACACCAGTCAGAATGGCAATCATAAACAAATCAACAAACAACAAGTGCTGGACAGGGCGTGGAGAAAAGGGAACCCTAGTGCACTGTTAGTGGGAATGCAGACAGGTGCAGCCACTGTGGAAAACAGTATGGAATTTCCTCAGAAAACTAAAAATGGAACTGTCTTTTGACCTGGCAATCCCACTGCTGGGATTATATCCTAAGAACCCTAAAACACCAATCCAAAAGAACCTACGCACCCCAATGCTCATAGCAGCACAATTTACAATAGCCAAGTGCTGGAATCAACCTAAGTGTCCATTAGTAAATGAATGGGTCCAAGAACTACAGTATATTTACACAATGGAGTACTACCCAGTAGAAAGAAAGAAGGAGCTCCTACCTTTTGTGATAGCATGGATGAAAACTGGAGAGCATTATGGTAAGTGAAATAAGCCAAGCAGTGAAAGACAAAAAACATGTGATCTCACCTTTAAGTGGAACCTAATCAACAAAACACACAAGCAAGAAAAATATAACCAGGGATATTGAAATTAAGAACAAACATAGTAGTAACCAGAGGGAGGTGGGAGGGGACAATGGGGGAGGAAAGGGTGAAAGTTTTTCAGGAACAACTCTAAAGGACACATGGACAAAACTAAGAGGGAGTAGAATCAGGGGACAGAGTGGGGGGATGGCTGGGGTAGGGGGTAGTAGTGGGGCAAAAGGCAGACAACAGTACTTGAACAATAATAAAATTTTAAAAATGGAAAAAAAAAGGAGATTGCTGTGTGTCTTTGTTATTTCTACTTAGTTATTGCATTAGTAAAGCTTCTCCAGAAAAAATAAATTACATGTATATGAAAAAGAGAGAAAGAGAGAGAGAGGGAATGACGGGGGCTTCCAAGTGTAAAATTCACACAGCAGGCCAGCAGGAAATTCAGGTAAGAGTTGATACTGTCCTCAATTTAAATTCAGCTCAGGAGCCTTTCATCTCAGCACCTTCCATTGATTGGATAAAGCCTATCACCATTTTGGATGGTAATCTGCTTTTCACAAATCCACTGATTTAAATGTTAATTGTATCTAAAAAAATACCTTCATGGCAACATCTAGACTGATGTTCAGCCAAATATGTGGTCACCATAGCCAAGGTGACACATAAGTTTAACCATCATAGTTATAGACATCTTCATAATAATCAAGAAAATAATTACCTGCAGGAAAATCACACTCGTCAGAGTGCTTCCACAACGTAAGAAATTTTAAAATCATGGCCCTGAAATTCTTTGACCTTCCTCCACTGAGAGTCTGCAGGGAATTCTGTGTCTCTCTGTGTGGCTTGGGCTTCTCACAACATGACACATTCATTCAGAGGTTCCAACAGGGAGCTTCTGGCCAGTATTTCAAACTGTATTCCATGAGGAAGCAAGATGACATTTTAGGACCTAGGTTCAGAGGTCAAATGGTGTCACTTCTCAATAAGCTATTGGTCGGTGCCATCACAACTGTTCCCAAACCTGGGAAAGGGACACAGATCCTATCTCTAAGAAGATTGTCAAAAAGTTAGGGGCTGATGTATAAAAGCTGCCACAGTTAATTAACATTAGTTCAGCTGTTACTATGCCCCAAGCACTGTGATGGACTTTTATATGTCTCATTTAATCCTACAAAACTCCCTGAAATATGGTTATTCTAAATAAGTAAATTGAGGCTGAGAAATATTCAGATTCTCCCCAAATTCACACACTTAGCATATAGTGAAAACAAGATTCCAATGTAGGCATTTCAAGTGTAACTCCCCACACATTTTTTGTAACACAATCCTACCTCCCTTTTCAAGAACATAGAGAAATAAAGAAAAAAAATCAAATTTAATAATGATATTTTTTAATTGCCACCAGAAATGGACATTTTTGTTTAGGTCTACCCGGCATTCATTCAATCTTCTGATAATAAGCTAAACTAGTACTAACTTATGCAATGCCCTGAGAAAAATTAAGAAAAGTGTTCCATCAAGGCAGATGCAGCCCTGATGTATTATACCTAAACAAGTGGAGCCAAGGATGGATTTCAGTCCCTCGTTAAGGCTTTAGCTGGGCACTGTCCTGAAGTGAGAAACTGTACATGAAAAACTATACATGTTGACCTTGCCCCAAACCAACCCTGTTCCTCAGAAAGGTGAATGGCTCCTACTCCGCCCCTTGCTCCAATTGGAACATGACCCAGGTCTACCTAATGAGATTCAGTTCCAGGGTTCTTATTGAAAATGTTAGAAAAAGAAATTACTTTCTCTTCAGATACTCCTAGGAATAAATGTAACATGAGGCAAGAGTGGCTGGGGGCCACTCTTCATTTCAAAACCTGAAACAAAGACACCACCTAGGAAAACAGAATAAAGAGATAGAGAAGAGACTAGATGCCTGGATTCAGCTATGCCTGAAGCAAGTTGATCTATACCTGGACTCCAGATGCTTCAGTAACAACCACTCTCCTTTTTACTTTTAAAAACCAACTTGTGCCCTGGCTGGTGTAGCTCAGTGGATTGAGCGCACTCCTGCAAACCAAAGGGTTGCTGGTTCGATACCCAGTCAAGGCACAGGCCTGGGTTGCAGGCCAGGTCCCCAGTTGGGGATATATGAGGGGCAACCACACATTGATATTTCTCTCCTTCTCTCCTTCCCTTCCCCTCTCTCTAAATAAATAAAATCTTTTTAAGAAAAACCCAACTTGTGCTGAATTTATAACACATTCAAAAGTTTTTCAACTAGTATATCTCCTTATTTATGACTTAATTTTCCTTATCTGTAAAAAACAAAATCACCTTGAATCCTTTCTTTCTCTCTCTCTGTCTCCATAGAGAGACAGAGACTGAGAGATAGAGAAAGGATTTCAAGATGATTTTCAAGGTGAGATATACAAAATTCCTATATCCCTAGGATTCAGTTTGCTCATTCTTATAGCTAGAATATAGTACTGAAATGTCTTCATCTCTCTAACAAAGTTATGGTTATGATTATGTGATTTTTTTTATAGATCGGGGCATAAAATGTCCTAGTAAGTTATTTCTATCCAGATAACTCCAGAGAAGGTAGGTTGGGAAGAACATTGTCACACTGCCACCTGGTGACAATGTGCTTTGCCTATGCTTTTCTTTCCCCCTAATCAACAAATAGAACAAGGGAAATTCCATATGCTCCTGAAATAATGCTTCAGGTCTGGGACACATACATTCTAAATATGGAGCCAGAAATATGCAGAAAGATAACCAGGTGAGGCCTAGGATTCGGCAGTCCTTACCAAGACCTCGGCTCTTGCTCTGAATGAGCTGGGAACCAGGCAGAGTTGTGAGTAGAGAACTGAAGTAAACTGACTCACAGTTTTTAAGTATCCCTCTCTGTGGGAAATAAACTGTGGCTACAAAAGCAGGAATTATGGCTTATTTATTTTTGAGTTAAAGGTTTTGTGGGAATAATATTTAAAGTGGATAGCAGATTTCTTCTGAAGGAGAAAATATTAGTTTAGAAAAATAAAGCCATCAGGATAAAGGTCCAAATGGTCCAGACAGACAGAAAGAAAACTGAATTGTTATGCATGAGACAGCTGAAGAAACGCTGAGCTTGAGGGCACTCGGGGACCATGTGAGAAGGAGGTGAGTGGATGAGAGCCTCTGGAGAGAACGGGCAGCCCAAGGCCAAAGGAAGAGATTCTGAAAGAGTCAGTCTCCCATAGTGGGAGAATGGACACTGAGGAAAAAAAGTACAAAATATTCCATTTTGGACCTTCTGACTCACTATTCTAAGATACAGGAAATCCTTCAGGAAATCGTCTAATATGCAAATGCCTCTATGAGTGGTGTTTTGTGCAAATGAAGGGAAAGGATGGTGATCATTTGGGGTTGACTTGAGTGAGAAGATCAGGAGTTGAGGACAAGATGTGAGTATAGCCAACAACTCAAGAAATATTAGTATTAGAAGGAAGAGAGGATTGCAGAAAGTTTCATGGGAGAGATGGTGTGTATTTCATCACTATAGGCAGGATTCAAGACATTATTATTTAAATAATGAAGGAGGAGTCACTCCAACCCTGAACTGACTGGAGGAGGCAGTCATCTGATGTAACCACCAGGGTTACCTTTAAGAAATGAATTTTGAAATAGCTAACAATGATTTTTTGCTGGGTAAAATGAGTATATCTAATATGTATCCCCATGAGATTTATAATTTCATTATGTGTTTACTTTTCAAGCTAACATTTATTTTGAGTTAATATGTTCCGATCCTATGCTAAGTGCTCTATGGCCCAGATATTATTACTATCCTGTGTTCAAGACAAGAACCCCAAGTCTCAGATAAAATTAACTGTTCAAGGGTGTATTACAATCAGTGAGGTGGGGGCAGAGACAGGGTTGGAACTCAGGTTGTGAATTCCAAAGCCCAGAATCTTAATGTCATCCCTGGATACTTCTGTTTTACAATCATCAAGTTTCAATTCACAAACATGCCATTAATTCAAAATGTGGAAGACCTGGATTTATTTGAAGAAAAGTCTGTAATGAATACTAACATGAAATTGAAGGACAGTCAAATCCTGTGAAAAAATTTACAAGTGTTTTCAGTAGAGGAAATCTAAATATTGTAATACAGAAGAGAAATGGGTGAAGTGACCTCATCCCATAGAATTAAAAACAAGGGGAGAAAACCACATGGAGTCATTACAGCTTTCAACATACATTTTCTAAACATTGGTTTGGAGCTAAGGGAGTCTGAAGACAGGGAATTGGAGATTATGCAATTCATGGTACAAATAAGAGGAGTTTAAACCACCATGCCTTGCTCAAGTTTCTTCTTCTTTTGTTTTTTCTTCTTATAGCTGCTTCCAAGATAAATTCAAAAGGATGGCCCAAGCCATCCTGGGCTGCAGAAAGCTCATGGTTGCATTGTAGCAATGATTAGATAATCATGGAAGGGGTGAACTGTCAGGAATTATTAAGAAAGGAGAACCTGAGATACTGATGAGACTTAAATCTACATTAACATGTTTTTTCTTTTATGCTAATTGAAAAATTCCACAGCTTATAAAGTGAGTTTGAAGGAGTAATGAGTTTTTTGCCCTTGAAATACTTTTTCTGATGAAAAAAGATTAAATTCAAGTGTTATGATATAATTGAGTCTATAAGGAAGGAATAAAAGATCATTGGAAATTAATGAGTGCCCAGGTCTCAGGTATTCCTGTAACTGCTTGTCCCAGAGTTGGCAGCTTTCTTCTAAAAGCATGGCTATTTGGATGGCTTTTCTCTCGTTACAAGCTCATACATTGAGCTCATGCACCTGTCAAACACCAAGGAGACATTAGAAATTGCCTGTTCATCTAACAAATATTGATTGGGCACCTTCTATGAGGCAAGCAATGCCTTCCAACTTGGATATAAATTCAGAAATAAGGAATATAGTCAACAATATTGATAATAATTATATATGCTATCATACAGGCACTAGACTTATCAGGGTTATAATTTTATGAGTTATATAAATGTATAATTATTGTGTTGTATACCTGAAACTAATATAGTGTATGTCAACCATAATTGAAAAACGGAAAATTTTAATTAGACACAGTTCCTGCTCTTGAGTCACAGTCTAGTAGAGCACAGGTGGCAAACACAAGCCCCATGGGCTGGATTCAGCCCTCCACCTTGTTTTATCCGGCCCAGCACCTTGTTTCTACCCAGTGGCAGCACCAACCTCCCACTTAACTGTTAAGGAGTAGTTACATTAATACAGACCTAAAATTACATTCCACCCTTTGAAGGCAATGGTGAGGTTGATGTGGCCCCCAGTGAAAATGAGTTTGACACCCCTGGTAGAGGGCAATTGGACACACAGCAGTCAGAAATGTGGCTCAGCTGGTGGGCCCACATAACCTTTCCACCTATTCACAGCTGTGTCCCTCCTATCATGTTAGCACTAATGTCAAAGTGGTTAATAAATATGTTTTAATGTAACCCTTATAAGCAATTACAGTGTAATGTGGTATGTCCTCTATTAAAAGTACAGGGATTATGCCAGAGAAACAAAGAGAAAAGATATTCATCACATTGTAGGTTGAAATGGAAATGATGAGTAGCATCACATGCTTTGTGATGCTCTCTCCAAACATAGTAGCTCACAGTGATATTTATAAAGAAAAATAGGCTTTTAAGATTGGAAGGGATCCAAAAAATTAGCTAGACCATACTCTTCATGCTACAGAGAAAGATATGGAATCACAAAATGCTTCACTGACTCCTTGTAATCGCCTACCTAGGGGCAATCACATGTGCTATTTAAAAGCACATGTAGTACTGATCTGGGGTGGCCCATTAATTTCAACCAGGTACTATGCATACTCTTTGGGCATAACACCTGTGGAAAATAATTATTACAGGAATGTTGCCTTGGTTCTTATTCTGCTCACACTGAATAAAAATGATGTGGATAGTATACTTTTCACTGCTAATTTTTTTTAAAGAGTGTAATTATGAATGTCATCTAAATATTAAATGAACATATCTTAAAGATATTATTTGACTCACTAATTCTTGAGGAAAACAGGAAGCAGTTACAGTCCTTTGGAAGGATAATTCACAAAGTCAAGATAGATAAATGGATAATTGATAGGTACACAGATACTAGATAGACACAAACAATAGGTAGATATAAATAGAGAGTTTATAGATAGATGGTAGGAAAATAGATAGCTAGACATAGACAAAAATGTTAAAATAATAGATTTGCTTAAAACATGAAAAAAGTTGGCCAATATCAATAAGACAGTAAACAACCACATCTCCAGGGGACACAATTTTTCTTTCTATGGAAAGGAATCATTCACATTATTACAAGTATTCTACTACTTCTAAAGTGGTAAAATAGCTTTAGATCTACAGTATACAACTTGGAACTGTGTGTTAGAAAAATGTCGCTGCCTGAGTAGGATGGGTGCTGCTGTATGAGTGAAGACTTAGCACGGGGATCCAGGAGGCTAGTCTCTCAGTTCTCTCTGCAAAGCTTCTGTCCCTAGTCTGTCCTCAGGCATCTCTAGCCCACTGTGCCTCCACCTTTGCCTGAGTCCTAGAGAGAGAGGAAGAGAGAGAGAGAGAAACATCCATGTGAGAGAGAAATATTGATTGGTTGCCTCCTATACATGCCTGTAATGGGGATTGGATCCGAAACCTAGAGCCACCAATCCCAGAAGCTCCTCAAGTGGAATTTGCCTACCCTGCTCTCCCTCTGCTGCAGCTAAGGGTCGTCCTCTTCAACTGAGCATGCAGCTTTGGGAGAGACACACACGGATCAGTGAGGGAGGAAGGGGACACCAGCCTAACCAGCCAGATCAGCCAAATCAACCCTGGTGATCAATGGGGTGACAGAAATCACTGCCAGATTGACGTCACATCCTGTACCACAGTTTTTTGATATATCCATTTACTGGTGGGCACATAGATTGCTTCCAGTACTTGGCTATTGTAAACTGTGCTGCTATGAACATTGGGGTTCATAGGTTCTTTTGGAGTTTCAGGATTCTTAGGGTATAATACCAGCAGTGGAATTGTGGGTGTGGAAAGGCAGTTCCATTTTTAGTGTTTTGAGGAAATTCCATACTGTTTTCTACAGTGGCTGCATCAGTCTGCATTCCCACCAACAGTATACTAGGGTTCCCTTTTCTCCACAACCTCACCAGCACTTGCCATTTGTTGATTTGGTTCTGATGGCCATTCTGCCCAGTGTGAAGTGGCATCTCATTGTGGTTTTATTTTTCATCTCTCTGATGGCTAGTGAAGCTGAGCATCCTTTCATATGTCTCTGGGCCCTCTGTATGTCTTCCTTGGAGAAGTACATGTTCAAGTCCTTTGCCCATTTTTTAATTGGGTTGTTTGTCTCCCTGGTGTGGAGTCATGTGAGTTCTTTATATATTTTGGAGATCAGTCCTTGTCCGAGAACTTCTGGCCAAGATGGAGGCATAGATAGACAGACTGTGCCTCGTTGTACAAACAAAAGAAGGACAACAACAAATTTAAAAACAAAAAACAACCAGAACTGATAGAAAGTCAAACAATATAGAAGTCCGACAACCAAGGACTTAAAGAAACATTCATCCAGACCGGTAGGAGGGGTAGAGATGGACAACTGGGTGCAGAGGACTCACAGCAAGGCAGCAGCTGGAGGAACAGGGCAGGCAAGGTGGCGGCTTGCAGAGCAGGTGAGGTGGCAGCTTGTGGACAGGGCAGTCCCACATTCGAGTGCAGGTAAATCAGGAGGAACAACTGGGGAGCGAGACAGACCACGCAACCCAGGGTTCCAGTACCAAGAATTAAAGCCTCAAAGCCTCTGACTGAAAAAACCTGTGGGGGTTGAGGCGGCAGTGGGAGAAACTCCCAGCCTCAGAGGAGACTTTGTTGGAGAGACCCAAAAGGTCCTAGAATGTACACAAACCCACCTACCCAGGAATCAGCACCAGAAGAGCCCAATTTGATTGTGAGTAGCAGGGGAACTCACTGAAAATGAGCAGAGAGCTGAGCAAGCAGCACTCTTCCCTTTCTGACCCCTCCCCCACATATAGTATCAGGGCGATGTGGGTTGCCTTGCCCTGGTGAACACTTAAGGCTCCACCCCTATACGTAACAGGCATGCCGAGACCAAAAAAAAAAAAACGGTCCAAATGAAAGAACAGATCAAAGTTCCAGAAAAAATACAACTAAGCGACAAATAGATAGCCAACCTATCAGATACAGAGTTCAAAATACTAGTAATTAGGATACTCACAGAATTGGTTGAATGTGGTCACAAATTAGAGGAAAAAATGAAGACTATGAAAAGTGAAATAAAGGAAAATGTACAGGGAACCAACAGTGACAGGAAGGAAACCAAGACTCAAATCAACGGTTTGGAGCAGAAGGAAGAAATAAATAGTCAACCAGAACAGAATGAAGAAACAAGAATTCAAAAAAATGCAGAGAGGCTTAGGACCCTCTGGGATATCTTTAAACGTTCCAACATCCAAATTATAGGGGTGCCAGAAGGAAAAGAAGAAGAGTAAGAAATTGAAAACGTATTTGAAAACATAACAAAGGAGAACTTCCCTAATCTGGCAAAAGAAATAGACTTCCAGGAAGTCGAAAGAGCTTAGAAAGTCCCAAAGAAGTTGGACCCCAGGAGGAACACACCAAGGCACATCATAATTACATTAGCCAAGATTAAAGATAAGGAGAGAATCTTAAAAGCAGCAAGAGAAAAGGAGACAGACTTACAAAGGAGTGCCAATAAGACTGATTTCTCCGAAGAAACCTTGCAGGCAAGAAGGGGCCAGAAGTATTCCAAGTCATGAAAGGCAAGGACCTACATCCAAGATTACTCTGTCCAGCAAAGTTTTCATTTAGAATGGAAAGGCAGATAAAGTGCTTCCCAGATAAGGTCAAGTTAAAGGAGTTCATCATCAACAAGCCCTTATATGAAATGTTAAAGGGACTTATCTAAGAAAAAGAAGATAAAAAATATGAACAGTAAAATGAAAAAAAAACTCAGTTATTAACAACCACACCTAAACAAAAACATAAACAAACTAAGCAAACAACTAGAACAGGAACAGAATCATAGAAATGGAGATCACATGGAGGGTTATCAGTGTGGGAGTCAGAGGGGGAGAGAGGGGGAAAAGGTACAGAGAATAAGTAGCATAAATGGTTGGCAGAAAATAGACAGGGGGAGGTTAAGAATAGTATAAGAAATGTGGAAGCCAAAGAACTTATATGTACGACCCATGAACATGAACTAAAGTGGGTAATGCAAGTGGGCAGGGGTGTTCAGGGCAGAGGGGAATAAAGCGGGGGAAATGGGACTACTCTAATAGCATAATCAATAAAATATATTTTTAAAAAAAAGAAAAGAAAGAAAATATCTAATTTTCACTAAATACATTAAAAACCTTTTTTGTATATTTCTAAGCCTTTTACAAATTTTTCTGATATCATGCTAATGCATTAATATGTTATAACATTAATTTTCTATAAAAATATTACTTCTATAAATTTATTTGCAAAAAAATGTATTTATTTTTCCTGTGCATCCTACTAAATATTCTGATTGTTCTTCAACATTGCCTTATAAGGACATAATTTCTAACACAGAACAGTGTCTAACAAATTTGTTAATTACTTTCATTGCAGGAGCTTGCCTTTTTAATTAATTTTAAAATTTTTTATTGTTATTCAATTACAGTTGTCCCAATTTTTCCCCCATTACTCTTCCTTCCCCTACGCACCCCCCATCTGGCACATCCCATCCCCTCCTTTGTCTTTGTCCACGGTTCCTTTATACATACATGTTCCTTGACATGACCCTTTCCTTTTTCCCTGTTATACCTCTAACCCTGCCCCTCTAATCACAGTCATTTTTCTCTTTATTTCCATGTCTTTGGTTCTATGTTGCTTGCTTGTTTGTTTTTTTGATTAGGTTCCAATTATAGAGGAGATCACATGGTATTTGCCTTCCACCACCTTACTTATTTCACTTAGCATAATGCTCTCTAGTTCCATCCATACTGTTGCAAAGTGTAGGAGTTCCTTCTTTCTTTCTGTAGCATTGTATTCCCTTGTGTAAATGTACCACAGTTTTTTTGTTCACTCATTTACTTAGGCTGTTTCCAGCACTTGAGTATTGTAAATAATGCTTCTGTGAACATTGGGGCTCATAGGTTCTTTTGAATTGGAGTTTCAGGATTCTTAGGGTATAATCCCAGCAGTGGAATTGCCAGTCAAAAGGCAGTTCCATTTTTAGTTTTTGAGGAAATTTCATACTGTTTTCCACAGTAGCTGCTCCAGTTGCATTCCTATCAATAGTGTGTGTACTAGGGTTGCCTTTACTCCACAGTCTCGCCAGCACTTGTTTGTTGATTTGCTTATGATGGTCATTCTGACTGGTATGAACTGGCATCTCATTGTGGTTTTAATTTGCATCTCTCTGATGGCTAGTGATAGTGAGCATCCCTTTATATGTCTCTGGGCCCTCTGTCTGTCCTCCTTGGAGAAGTATCTGTTCAGGTCCTTTGCCCATTTTTTGACTGGATTTTTTGACTTCCTGGTGTGTGGTCATGTAAGTTCTTTATATATTTTGGAGATCAAACCCTTGTCCAAGATACCATTAGCAAATGTATTTTCACATACAGTTAGTTCCCTTTTCATTTTGCTGATGTTTTCTTTAGCCACGTAGCAGCTTTTGAAGTTGCAGCTTTTGAAGTTGGTGTAGTCCCATTTGTTTATTCTTTCCTTTATATCCCTTGCCCTAGGGTATATATCAGCAAAGATATTGCTGCATGAGATATCTATTTTACTGCCTATGTTTTCCTCTAGGACTTTTATTCCATCACCACTTATATTTAAGTCATTCATCCATCTTTAGTTTATTTTGGTATATTGTTTGGGAAGTTGGCTGTCTACGTTCATTTTTTTTGCATGTATTTCTACAGATCTCCCAGCACCATTTACTCCATTTTATGTTTCTGCGTTCTTTGTTGAATATTAATTGACCATAGAGACATGGGTTTATTTCTGGGCTATCTATTCTGTGCCATGATCCATGAGTCTACTCTTATGCCACTACCAGACTGTTTTGATTACCGTGGCCTTGTAATACAGTTTGATATCAGGTATTGTGATCCCTCCTACTTTGTTCTTCTTTCTCAAAATTGGTGTGGCTATTCAGGGTCGTTTATGGTTCCATATCAATTTTTGAAATGTTTTTTCTATACCTGTGAAATATGTCATTGGTATTTTCATAGTGATTGTGTTGAATCTATAGATTGCTTTGGGTTGTATTGACATTTTAATGGTGTTAATTCTTCCAATCCATGAACATGGTACATGCTTTCATTTGTTTGTGTCTTCCTTGATTTCTTTCTTCCGTGTTGTGTAGTTTTCTGAATACAGGTCTTTTACTTCTTGGTTAGTTTTATTCCTAGGTGCTTTACTTTTCTCGTTGCTATAGCAAATTGGATTTTTCCTAGTTTCTGTTTCTGATATTTCACTGTTGGTGAACAAAAATGCCTTCCTGCTGTTTATGTACACTGTTATGTCATTTGCAAATAATGACAGTTTTAATTCCTTCTTTCCAATTTGGAGGCCTTTTATTTCTATTTCTTGTCTGCTCACTGTGGCTAGGACTTCCAATACTATGTTCAATAGAAGTGGTGAAAGCAGACAACCTTGTCTTGTTCCTGATCTTAAGAGGAAAACTTTTAGGTTTTGCCCATTGAGTATGATGTTGGCTATAGGTTTCTTGTATATGGCCTTTATTAGGTTGAGGTATGCTCCCTCTATTCCCACTTTGCTGAGCGTTTTTATCATAAATGGAAGGTGAAATTTTTCAAATGATTTTTCAGCATCTATTGATATGGTCATATAGTTTCAGTCTCTCCTTTTGTTTATGTGATATATTATGTTTATTGATTTTCAAATATTGTACTAGCCTTGCATTCCTGAATAACCCTACTTTATCATACTGAATGATCTTGTTAATATATTGCTGGATCTGGTTTGCAAATATTTTGTTGAGGATTTCAGCATCTATGTTCATCAGTGATGTTGGCCTGTAGTTTTCTCACTTTGTTGCTTCTTTATCTGGTTTTGGAATTAGGATGATGCTGGCTTCATAAAAAGAGTTTGGGATGCATCCCTGTTCTTGAATTTTTTGGAATAGTTTGAGCAGGATAGGAGTTAGCTCTTCTCTAAATGTTTTGTAAAATTTTCACGTGAAGCCATCTGGTCTGGGGCTTTTGTGTGCTGGGAGTTTTTTGATTACTGCTTCAATTTCCTTAGCTGTTATCAGTCTATTCGGGTTTTCTCCTTCTTCTTTTTTCTGTTTTGGAAGATTATGGTTCCTGAAATTTGCTCATTTCACCCAGATTGTCAAATTTCTTGGCCTATAGTTCTTTGTAGTAATTTTTTATGATCCTTCATATTTCTTTGGTATCAATTGTAACTTCTGCTCTTTTGTTTCTGATTTATTTATTTGGGTTATCTCTCCATTTTTCTTGAAGAGTCTGGTTAAAGGCTTGTCATTTCATTTATCATTTCAAAGAATCACCTCCTGTATTTATTGATCCTTTGAATAGTTCTTTTACTCTCTGTGTCATTTAATTCTGCTTTGATCTTGATTATTTCCTTCCTTCTACTTGCTCTGGGGTTTTTTTGTTGTTGATCCTCTATTTCCTTCCTTCTACTTGCTCTGGGCTGTCTTTTTTGTTGTTCCTCTGTTTCTTGTAGATGTATGGTTAGGCTCTTTATTTGAAATTTTTCTATCTTTTTTAGGTAGCCTTGTATTACTATGTGTGAACTTCCCTCTCAGGACTGCCTTCAGCATGTCCCATAAGTTTTGGATTGTTGTGAGTTCATTTTCATTTGTTTCCCCTAACTTTTTGATGTTTTCCTTAATCTCATTCTTGACCCATTCATTGTTTAATAGCATGCTATTCAATCTCCACGAGTTTGAGTGTTTTTGAGTTTTTTCCTTGAGTTTGGTTTCTAGTTTCAAGACCTCATGGTCTGAGAAAATGCTTGATGTGATTTAAATTTTCTTGAATTCTGAAGCTTGTTTTGTGCCTTATCATGTGGTCTATCTTTGAAAATGTCCCATGTGCATTTGAAAAGAATGTATATTTAGCTTCTTTGGGGTGAAATGTTCTGTATATATCAATTAAGTCCATTTGATCTAAGGTGGCATTCAGTGCCACAATTCCCTTGTTGATTCTTTGTTTGAAAGGTCCATTGTTATCAGCGGGATGTTCAAATCCCCTACTGTAAGTGTGTTGCTGTCTATATCTTTCTTGATGTCCTTCAAGATTTTCCTTATATATTTGGGTGCTCCTATGTTGGGTACATATATGTTTACAATATTTATGTCTTCTTCCTTTGAGCATTATGAAGTTTCCTTCTGTGTCTCTTTTTATGGCCTTTATTTTGAAGTCTATTTTGTCTGATGTAAGTATTGCTACCTTGACTTTTTCTTCCTGTCCACTTGCTTGGACTATTTTTTTTTTCCCAAACCTTCATTCTCAGTCTGTGTAAGTCTCTTGTTCTGAGGTGGGTCTTTTGCTGGCAGCATGTGTGTGGGTCATGCTTTCTTATCCATTCAACCATGCTATGACTTTTGGTTGGAGAATTTAATCCATTTACATTTAAGGTTATTATTGACAGGTACCTATTCATTGCCATTTTTCTGTACCTGTGTTTCTCTCTCTTTCTTGCTCTCTATTTCTATCTCTCTCTCTTCCCCTCTCTCTCACCCCTCTGTCTCTCTCTCTCTCTCTTTCTTGTTTTTTATAACAGTCCCTTTAACATCTCTTGCAGTGGTGGCTTTGTGGATACATACTCCTTTAGGTTTCTTTTCCCTGGGAAGCTCTTTAATTCACCATCTATTTTATATGAGAGTCTTGCTGGATAGAGTAGTCTTGGATATGGGCCTTTGTTTTTCATTGTCTGGAATATCCCTGCCAATCCCTTCTGGCTTGTAGTGTTTTTATTGGGAAATCCACTGATAATTTTTTGGGAGTTCCCTTGTATGTTACTTGCTGTTTCCCCCTTGCTGCATTTAAAAGTCTCTGCCTCTAACATTTGGCGTTTGAATTATGATGTGCCTTGGAATAGGTCTCTTTAGGTTCATGTTGTTTAGGACCCTCTGTTCTTCCTGAATTTGTATGACTTTTCCACTCACCAAGTTAGGGAAGTATTCAGTCATTAATTTCTCAAACAGGCTTCTTTTTCTTTGTACATTTTATTGATTACGTTAATACAATTGTCCCATTTTTTTTCTCCCTTTTATTCACCTCCATGTGACATACCCCCTCCTACCATCCTTCACCCACATTAGTTTATGTCCATGGGTCATACGTATAAGTTCTTGGGCTTCTTCATTTCCTATACTATTCTTAACCTACCCCTGTCTATTTTGCACTTACCATTTATGCTTCCTATTCCCTGTACCTTTTCCCCATTCTCCCCCTCACTGTCTTCACTGATAACCCTCCATGTGATCTCCATTTCTGTGTTGCTGTTCCTGCTGTACTTCTTTGCTTAGTTTGTTTTTGTTTTTGTTTCTTATGTTCAGTTGTTTATGGTTGTGAGTTTGTTGTCATCTTACTGTTTATAGTTCTCATCGTCTTCTTTTTCTTAGGTAAGTCCCTTTAGAGTTTCATATAATAATGGCTTGGTGATGATGAACTCTTTTAACTTTACCTTATCTGGGTGCTTAAGCACTCTATCTGCCTTTCCATTCTAAATGATAGAGCTGTGCTGGATAGATTAATCTTGGATGTAGGTCATTGCCTTTCATGATTTTGAATACTTCTTTCAAACTCTTGACTGTAAGGTTTCTTTTGAGAAATCAGCTGATAGTCTTATGGGAACACTTGTAGATAACTCCTTTTCTCTTGCTGCTTTTAATACTCTCTTCTTATCTTTGACCTTGGTTGATTTAATTATGATGTGTCTTGGTGTGTTCCTCCTTGGGTCCAATTTCTTTGGGAGTCTGTGAGCTTCCTGAACTTCCTAGAAGTATATTCCTTCACCAGTTGAGGAAGTTTTCCTTCATTATTTTTTCAAATGTTTTAAATTTCTTGCTCTTCCTCTTCTCCTTCTGGCATCACTATGATTAGAATGTTGGAATGTTTAAAGTTGTCCTGGAGGTTCCTAAGCCTTTCCTCATTGTTTTGAATTCTTGTTTCTTCATTCTGTTCCGATTGGATGTTTAGTTCTCCCTTTAATTCCAAATCATTGATTTGTGTCCTAGTTTCCTTCCCTTCACTGTTGGTTCACTGTATATTTTTCTTTATTTCACTTTGCATAGACTTCACTTTTTCTTCTATTTTGCTTCTGTACTCAACCATTTCTGTGAGCATCCTGATTATCAGTGTTTTAAACTCTGCATCTCATAGGTTGGCTATCTCCTCATTGCTTAGTTCTGTTCTAGAGTTTTGACCTGTTCTTTCATTTGGGCCATATTCCTTTGTCTTGGCAAACCTGTTACATTGTAAGGTGCAGAGCTTTATGGTACTGTATTTGGGAGAGTGGTCAGAGAGGGAACAATGCTGCTTGCTCAGCTCTTTTCATTCCTTCAGTCATTCTTCTGCTACTCATAAGCAAATTTGGCATTTCTGGTGCTGATTCCCAGATGGGTGGATTTGTGTACATTTTAGGACCCTGTAGGTTTCTACAATGAACTCTCCTACAAGACTAGGAGTTTCTTCCACCACCGCAACCCCCACAGGATTTTACAAACACAGGTTTTTAGATTTAAATTTTCCACGCTGGAACCCGGGGTTGCATAGTTTGTCTCACTCCCCAGTTGTTCCTCCTGGCTTATGTGTACATGAATGTGGGACCACCAGGTCTGCCAGACTCCTCCTCACCTTCTAGGTCTGTTGCCTTGCCACATGTCCTCTCTGTCCCCACTGTTCACCTTCACCCTTCCTGCCAGTCTTAATGAATGTTTCTTCTTTAACTCCTTGGTTGACAGATTTCCATATAGTCCAATTTTCTGGCAGTTTTGGTTGTTTTTTGTTTTTAAATGTGTTGTTCTCCTTTTGGTTGTGTGAGAATTGAAAGCATATCTACCTATGCCTCCAACTTGGCCAGAAGTCTCAAACAGGTTTTCTATCCCTTGCTCCTTTTGTTCTCCTTTTCATATTCTTATGGTGGAATGTTATATTTCACGTTGTGCTGAAGTTCCCTTAAACTATCCTCATTCATTTTGAGTCTTTTTGCATTTTTTTCTTCTTCCTGTGTGTTTCTTTCTACTATGTCTTCCAGCTTACCTATTTGGTCTTCTGCTTCATCTAGCCTGCTTTTAATTCCTTGTAGTGTAGTTTTCATTTCAGGTATTGCATTCTTCATTTCTTCCTGGTCTTTGTTCATAGTTTCTATTTCCCTTTTCATGCTGTTGTTGTTCCCACTTAATTCCTTGTAGCTATGACTGAATTCCTGGAGCATGATTATAAGCATTTTTTTTAATTGTACATCTGATAGTTTGTTTACCTCAATTTCATTTAGCTCCTTTTCTGGGGATTTCTTCATTCCTTTCAATTGGGTGTTCTTCCTTTGTCTCCCAATTTTAGGTGACTTCTTTGTTTGTTTCTCTGTTTCAGGATGCTCTGCTTTGCCTGCCTGTCTTCATGTGGTGGACTTCTGTGGTGGGAGTGCTGTGCGACTCAGTGTTGTAGTCTCTTTGATATCCTGATCTGGACATTCTATGTTTCCCCTTTCTTCAATTTGTGTGGGCTCTCTTGTTGTACTTGGGCTTTGCTTGTTGATGGTTCATTCATTGGTGGGTTCTCCCCCTCAGCTGGATAACTGGTAGTCACAACTCCTGCCATGTCTTATATGCTGTTGTACAGGTGCTGGTTAACAAAGCAGTATTAGCAGAAAACCAAACACATGCCAGCAAAAATACTCCCTACCACATCAGCAATATCAACAGCAATTGAGCATATATTAATAAAGATGGAGAGATATTAAGAATATTATAAAATAGGAAAAAGGGTATATGAGATGACTAAAAGAGGGAAATGATTTTGAGTGGGTAGAGGGAGGAGAAATAATAAGAGTAGGGAATAGAAATGAGCCAAAGAAAGGGAAAGAATAAATTTTAAAATGTAGGTAAAACAGGGAAGAGCAATGGGAAAAATAGAGTGAGAAAGGGAATATACTAAGGAAATAGAGTATACTGTGAAGTTTGAAGTAAAATGAAAAAGTTATTGAACCAGCTGGAACAAAATTGCAGAAAAACCACAGCAGGGTCAGTAATGACAGCTTAGTGGAGATTAATAAAGGTGGAAAGGGAATAAGAATATTATTCAAAGGAGAAAAATGAATATGAGATGTCTACAGTAAAGAAAAATGATTTTGAGTAGATGGTGGAGGAAAACTAATAAACGTAAGGAATAAAACCCAGGTTAAAAAGGGAGGGAAATTTAAAATAAAATTCCTAACTCAACTGATCAAGGGCAGGGGGAAGGCAAATAGAGTAAGACTGGAGGAGCATCCTATGGGATTTGAACTACAATCAAATAGTGAACAAATAAGAATACCATTGGAACAGAACAGCCGTGACCATAATATCCTTTCCCAACTAAGCCACGTTTTTTAAAGGTGGAAAGGAAATAAGACTATTGTTAAGAGGGAGGAAAAGAATATGAGCTGACTGAGGAAGGAAGGGATGCTTTTACAAGGATAGATGGAAGAGAAATAGTAAGAGTAAGAGTAAGGAATAGGAACATAGCATAACGTGGGAGGAAATAGAGTTTACAACAACAATAAGAAAGGTTGGGCAGAAGGCAAAATGGAGTAAGACCAGGGAAAGGTACAATGTGGGATTTGAAATGACAATAATATGAAAAAATATATAATCTGAAAAAAGAATAGAAAATAAAAGACCAAGAGTAATGAGTTAGTTGGAATACAACTGAAGCAAAAGAAAAAAATATTCAAAGGCTATATGCAAGGAAAAAAAGAAGAAGAAACCATGCAAGTTCTGAGGAAGAGCAAGGTGAAATTCAATTCAGCTGTTGGTGTTCACCTTCTGTCTTCCTTCTGGACCCATATCTGGTTTTTCATCAACTCAAGGTCCCAGGATGGGTCATCCAACTTCTGGCAACACTGCCTATATCTCCTTCACCTGTCTCTAGAAGGAGTGTCTGTTGTGATTGAGAGGGTGAGGCCTCTGTGTCTCTCCTGGGAGGCACTGTTCAGTCTTCTGGGAGTGGGTGTATTCCACCTGCCCCTATAATACCTTCCATCTTGGTCTGTCCCACTTTATTTTCAATAATGTATAGTTTCTGATTAAATAGTTGTCCTTTTCACAGTGGGAGGTAGGGGAGGAGGACATCTGTGTAAAAATGTCAGCCCTCTCCTGCCTGGTGTAGTCTGCAGCTCTGTGTGCAAGCCATGGCTGGGCAGAGCCCTGAATTCTGCTTTCTGCACACATCTGAGCTTCTTGCTTTGATGGCCTCAGTGAAATAGGCTCCTAGAACCCAGCGTACTTTGTCTCCCTGTGAGAATTTCAAAATGGGCTCTTTTAGGCATTCCTCTTGGTCTCTTTCTCTTGCAGAGGAAATGCCTCTTGCAGGGTTGTTAAGCCTGCCCAAATGGTTTTACACATCTTCTCCCCCCTAACCGCCCCCCCCACACACCCCCGCAGCTTCCTACCCTCCACTCCTGCAGGAGGTGGGGACTGGGTACAACCTTCCCTTCCCTGTGGTCACCAAGGAAGGTGGTTCAGTCAGGCTTTAAATAATCTCAGGTGTGCCGCTCCCAGCTCACTGCCCTCACAGCATACAGTGGCCTATACTCTCCACTCTGTGCAGCTGCACTGGGCTGGGGCCAAGAAATCACCTCGCTTTGGACCTTTTTGATCAGTGTGCCCAAGTGTACTGAGTGGGAGAAAATCACGTCCACAATCCTTTTTCCTTGTTGGCAGGACAGCTGTGCATACATGGTCTGGGCACTGACATGCCTCAGCTCCCCTTTAAAAAAAAAGTCTCTCTGGGTGCTCCCACTGTAGCTCTGTGTTACTGTCTGGCTTCCTGTACACACCACCTGTAGGGGAAATAGGGTCAGTCAGGCTCCCTCACCTGGATGTCTGGGCAACTAAGAGAAGCAATATTCCTATAACCTTGAGAATGGGCCCACATGTGCAGAATGCCAGCTTTGTGTACATTTAGTATACAAGGGAGTTGGGACTTCCTGCAGCACAACAAATGGCTTGTGGTATGCATGGA
Source organism: Desmodus rotundus (assembly GCF_022682495.2). Classification (NCBI taxonomy): domain Eukaryota; kingdom Metazoa; phylum Chordata; class Mammalia; order Chiroptera; family Phyllostomidae; genus Desmodus; species Desmodus rotundus. The sequence continues at coordinate 64,388,983 of NC_071394.1, forward strand.
TCACCCCACCCTTTAATAAAGGCATGTCAGGCATTCCCACAGCTCTGCAAATTTTCTTCTGTCTGCCTAAATCCTGTATGATCCTGCCTGGCCTTGTAAGGCTCCAAGACACTACCTCTCCAAAATTCAGGAGTATTTCACTGTCATGCCTAGCTGTGGCCCTACTCCTCCACCAGATCCAGGTGTAGATAGTTTCTCTCTCACTCTCTGGCACTCTCCCGGTTGGCATTTACCGCTGCTGCTATGGGTGTGCCACTAGATGTGCATGTGTGCAAACTGGTTCTTCCTGGCGACTTTTTATATCCAAGTTGCTCCTGGCCCAGGTCTGGAGATTCCCTGCCCTGGGAGGGGAGGGGGCTGCTAAGCTACAATCTCTGACAGACGTAGGTGCCCCAGCTACAGGCACTATACGACTGCTGGCACCAAGACTACTGATGCCATGTCTAGGGATATTCCCTTTCCACCCATAAACCTTCCTTGCTGCCTCTTTAGAGTCTTCTGTACTCTTTGGTTTCCAAACTTCATATCAGCTAAGATTCTGTTGACTGTTCACTTAATTTTTTGGAAAATCACCTAAGTGTCTGAGTGGGGTGCAGGAGAAAATAGACTTGCTCCCACCTACTTGGCCTCCATCTTCCAACTCCCTTTTAATTTTTAAGATCCTTATGTTATCTTTGTACCTTTGTCAAGTTATTTTGTATAGTGTGATAGCATCCTTTCAAACACCAAAATTTTAGCAAAATGATCAACAGCAATAAACTGAGGTCTGTCACAAGGAAGAGCAAAAACAGCTGATACACCAAAGGCTTAAATATCAGTAAATGTGGGGGAGATCAAGATAAGATCATGAGCCATAGTAATATCTGAATCTGAAGAGTAAATCTATGTGAAATTTTGCATGAGTGCACAAATTGCACAAATGGGCAAGAGCAGAGAGTTAAGAAACAAATCTGGGAGATTGAGGTGAATTTCCAGCACCATATTCTTCCAAGAGAGAGTCTTTATTCTCATAACAAAGGCTAAATCTCAGCCACACACACCAGTCCACTGAAATATTTTTATACTACTGGCAAATGGTTACTATTCTAAGTCCCCTCTCCCTCCCAGGTAAGCCAGCATTCCAGTGACTGAAGTGATAATATCTGACACAGCAGAGAAACCTCCAAACCCTTTTCCAGCCCCACAGCCCATGACTAGTTTAACTGCTTTAATCCAACATCCTATTGGTGGTTAAGTACAGTGGTTAATAATTGTGCCCAGTTTGCCTCTGTTGACCTTTTTTGGTGCTCTTAACCATCCTGTTATAACAGCATTTAAATTTATGTCTTATTAACCTGAAAATGTCATCCATGTCCTTACATTTGCATTATCACTATAAAATGATATACAGCAGTCAATGGGGGTTGCAGTTGATTCTGCCAATTCTTAACTGAAAAATATTTTGCCACTTCTTTTCTACTAATTCCTGTGCAGCTTCCTTCTACATACTTCTAAAAAGAGCCAGAAATTTTTCATTGGACATTTATTTATCTCTAAGGGACTATAGTAAAAGCTATTATATTCAAACATAGGGCTAAACAAAACAGCACAGTTGAAACAAGAAAACTATTTTATCACACACTGGTGCAATGTTCCCCCCTTCCCCATGGGCCTATTATCAAGTCATAATTCCAGTGTCCTCTGGAAATTCTGTTTCTCATTGAAATGGCTGATTTTCTCAATAAAACAACTCAGACAAATACATTTCATATCAGCATACCTGTGGGACATGAAATTAGAGCTGCTTACACTAGATGTCCAGGGAAAAGCCTGGGAAATACTTTTACAACCCTTGCTCTCAGTGTCCTCCATGAAAATGGGTATGTGGACAAGATCAGAGTGTTTCTAACTTTGTACCAGGATGAAACTCTCTTCAAAGAAAATGTTGCTTGAAAGGTGAACAGATAAGCAGGGCTTCTCCTGCCTGGGGAAGGGGAGTCAGAGTACTGTCAGCTTGAACCCTATCTGCCTCCCAGTAAACTGTGAGATACACTCAAAGAACTACTTAAGATTCCACAAAACACAGTGTGAAATCCACAAAATATATGATTACTAAGATGTAAAATTCTAAAAATCCAAAAATTCTATGGAGTTATACATTGAAGTTATACAATGTATTCCTATTACTTGGGTTTTTCACTTAGACCAAAAGAAGGCTCCAATGATAAAGGCCACACTACTACATATTCATAACAGAGAAAAATATTATATTATCCATAATATAAGAGAAATGACAAAAAGTAGGCAAAGTCATGCCATTTTAACTCATTCTGAATCCCTTCACATCTTATGATATAACTCCAACCAAATACCAATTGAAGATAAATATTAGAAAAATTAAATAATTATAATAAAGGTCACATCAACCATGAACATTTAGCTGTGGTGTGTATGTGTGCATATGTGTGTGTATACATACACATGTGTGTATACACATATATGCATGTATATATACACACATTTATACGTACTTATACGTGCTTTGTATATTTATATATTCATACATATTCCTCTTCCAAATTTCCTTTTGATTGTTTTATTTTGGGAGCTTCTTTGTCCCTCACTAGATCTAAAAAAATTTTTTTTTAGCTTTTTATTTATTTTTAGAGAGAAGGAGGGAAGGAGAAAGAGAGGGAGACAAAAATCAATGTGTGGTTGCCTCTCCTGCACCCCTTACTGGGGACCTGGCCCACAACCCAGGCATGTGCCCTGACTGGGAATCGCAGGCCCGCCCTCAATTCACTGAGCTACACCAGCCAAGGCCTGTCCCTCACTAGGTCTAAGTTAGACCCCTAAAGCCACTATTCCTATACACTGATTTCAGTTATTCCTTGGTGAACATTTTTAGTCCAATGATTTGAGCAACTTAAGAATAGTTGGAAACTTCACAAGATCTAATCATATTGCAAGGGTGACAACACTTATCTGTTAAAAATGTAAATGCAATCACAAGATTAGTACGCTTAAAATAATTCTTAGCTGCCCACCTGCCCTAGACTCAATCCAAGACCTTTCTTGATAGGTCCCTGGGAAGCTCACCTTGAATCCCACTCTTCCCCCACCCACTTTTGCTCCTGAAGTGGCAGCATGGCCTTGTCTCTGTTCCACATCCTCTCCCATCCCTCACACTTGAAAGGACATGTTTTCAACCAGCTGCTTTGACAGTCTTCATCCTGCAGATCCAGAGTGGACCTCACTTCTTCAGAAGCCTTCCTTCATGTGGTCTGTGCTAGGTATCCTGACCTATATCCCAGTAGCATCTCATGTCTTCTCACAAACTTTGTGTACTTGAAACTGTTCCAATTTATCATCTGTAATCATTGTTTTGTTTCTGAATTCTTGTTGCCAGTAAATTGCATGTGGACAGGGCCATATCTGCATTACTTATCCCTATGGCCCCAGCATCTCTCACAGTACCTGGAACTTAGCAGATATTCAATAAAAGTTTATTAATAATAAAGAACACTTAGAAAATTTCCAATTTTTAAATTTATTCCTGAATGACCAGTAGTGATTTTGGAAGCAGAGCACTGCCAGCTAAACAATAAACTAGTAACAGTTAAGTCTGTAAATATTTTCAATATTAAATGAGAAAGTTAGGCCTTTACTTGATAAGTAATGATGGGGCACATCAGATATTATTTCAGTAGTGACAGCTCCAGAGTTGAGCTATAACTTGGACTCAGAGAGCAACCTAATGAGGAGGTTCTTTGACTTTCTTCAGGTATTTTCTTCCTTCTGGAATGCCATGCATTGTCAGAGCTCCCCTGACCCAGCAGGACTCTGCTCAGTCAGTCATCATGTTACAGAGCAGGGGGGGTGGGGTTCACGATAAATTATTACAGAAAGGATTCCCCCTTTCTGTCTCTGGAGGTTCCTCCCCCACCACGCCCACCTGCTAGGTTTGCAATGCCCTCCGCCAGAGGAAAGACGTCTCTCAATGCCAGAGACTGGTGAAAAGGAAAGGAATTGTTTATTTAAAAGTTACACAGACTTAGAGTAATGACCTAATGTCTTCAATAAGATACTAAAGTCCTCTAGAATGCCCACAGATGCACAGTCCTTCCTTCTCCCTGTGCCCAGTCCGGGGTACCGTGTCTCAGGAAAAGAAGTAGAAGTCCGTGATTCAGGCTCCCGGCACCATCAGCTGTGTGGCTGCCGCAATCTCCAGTTAATCCAGAGCCATGTGGCACCTTCTCATGGCCCACCAGCAAGAGTCCTTTCTCCCCTTTTCTTCCCAGCAAAGTCTTTCCTGCTGCCTAAGCCGCGTGGCAAAAAGGAGCACCCCAAAACCGCATGGTCCTCTCTCTTCTCTCCCAAAACCGCATGGTCCTCCCTCATATGGCTGCCGTGCCTAGGTTTAAATCCCAGTGCCAGTCTTCCTCTGCAGCCCCATTTCCGACCCCTCCTACAATCAGTTACACCTGCCAGCATTCCCTATTCTTCCAGCTTTACTGGGCTGCCATAGTAAGTCCAGGCAGGTGTGGCCCCTTGGCATGGAGCCAGTCTTCTTCAGGATCTCACTCAGGCTCTGTAACTAGGGGGAGCTGCTTCCCATCTTGGGTGGAAGTCACTGCCATCCCCCTGGCTCGAAGCATAACCACAGCTATTTAACATATCTATGAAACCCGTTAAAGGTTATAGGTATGTTAAATGACCATGCCAGAGGTTAGCTGAAAAGCTGTTGCCATACAAAATAGCTCTGAATGGCCCTGCTCCTTGTGTCCCTTCCCCCAGCTCAGGCTTGTGGGGGTGAGGACATCCTCTATCTTATATACATTTTTCTAGTATTTCCTGGACACCTTGAGTTCCGGACCCCATTACAAATCCCTATTTGGATCCCCCTTTGGCTGCACCCTGTTTCAGTCACAAGGTATTTTCCATGGTCAATGGACCACCTGAAGGGTCTGTAAAATAATGCTTGCACAAACATTCTAGTTACCATTGGACAAAACAACTATTTTTCAGAACTGATGTTAAGAAAGAATGTGATTGTACATTCTTTCCATTAAGGACGATTAGGTTAAATTCATGAAATTTTACTGAAAGCAAGGAGTCATTGTCAGGCTTGTAAGACTTTAGTAGTTCCTTCAGTCAGGATAGAGACCAGTATTACCCTTACATTGCCTCATCTTGCTCACCCCACCTGTTCCTCCCTCTGAATTGTGAAAGCTCCCAGGACAAGAATCGGCTCCCTGACTAAAGCCTGCAGAGGGCAGGCAGGCATTGGAAGGCATCTTCAACGTTAACCAACCATGGCCAGTGGGGGACAACTTGTGCGTGTGTAACACTTTAGGTCAGCAAAGATAAGCTGTTGTGAAACCGACTTCAGAAGTCAGTGCCAGCAACGCGAAAAAATGACACAGAAAAGCCACATAAAGGACTCATTCGTTTCCCACACTGCACACCAAAAGCTGCTCTCTTTACGTCCAGTGCCGGGCGCGGCGCCACGGCTGCCGTTACACAAAAGGAAGCCTCTGGCGCGGAGGCTGCAACTTCCGGCTGAGCGGCGCTGGCTGGGCGGGAAAGTGCGGCGGGCGGTTGGAGGGAGCCCCGGCCCCGCCCCGCAGGCCGCACCCACGTTCACCAAGAGGCGTGTTCAGGGCGGTCACACTCGGCGCCGGGAGTCGGTTGAAACCCAGCTCTGCGTCCATGGAGGCACCGGTGGAGGCGGAAGTAGAGAATGAGGACGGCCACAGCAGCTACGGGGACCTGTGCTGTATGGACAAAGGCCTGCGGAGGTGAAGGGCGCTCTGGGGACGGGCATCTTCCCAGGCACTTATTCCGAAACTGTCCGCGGAGGTGCGGGGGCCGCGCTCCCTCCGTCCCCTGACGTCTTGGTCCACGGCTGACTCTTGGCGTCCTCCCTGCTTTGCCAGGTCCCCCATCTCCGCTGATCCTGCCTGTCCAGCGCTGTCCCTTCTTTGACCCTGACGCCACCGGCAGCTTTGAGCCGCGTTCACCTCCCCTTCGTTAGCTGTGCCTCGGGTCTTTTTCCCCGGTTCCAGTTTGTCCTTTGCAGATCCCCGCGATGCATGTGTCCTCATACTTTTTGCAAGTACTAAGCTTAACCCTATTGAGGTCACCTATTCTCCCTTTCATGCAGCCCAGTCTTGTGCATGGCATACCTGGCCGTTTCTGTCTGTTACCGACTGGCCCCTGCCCACCTCTTCAGCCAGATCTCTTTCTTAACCGTTTCCCCACAGACAGTCTAATTTGCCAGGCTGAATGACAGCAGGTCCAGCCTCTGCTCTGCTGTTCCTTTGCGAGCCTGACTGCTCATAATTAAAGCATCTTGCTCTGGATCCTCGTCTAAAATTTGCCAGAAGACCCCAGGAAGACGTCTTTTCAAAGGAACATTTATACTTAATAGTAACTGACATACACTGAATGCCATCTGTGTGCCCATGTTACATATATGATCACCGGTCCTCAACAGTTCTGCAAGGTGTTAATTTTACAAGTGACAAATCGGAGACTCAGAGAATATGAATAACTTTTCCAGCCTCATGCACCCGATGGGTGCTTGAGTTCGAGTTCACACCTATTTCTGTCTAATTTCTCTGCCTGCTTTTTCTGCTCTGCCACATGATCTGCACAATACTACTTTCCAGAAACTCAGATGTTTCAGAAAGTAAATGGTTGTCATTAAGAGCACGTGTTAATAGCATAATAAAGTCTGGACTAAATGTGTTAATAGCATAAAGTCTGGACTAAATAATAGATCAGTAAATGACAGATGCTAGATATTTCAGTCATACTTGTAGAGATTGCTAGTTTGACTTGTAGAAATGCTGCATCTTTTTCTTCAGGGGTACACAGAACATGGAGCAAATGACATGTCATTGTGTGTCCTGGTTCCCGACTGTGCCTCTATCCAACTTCCCTCAGCTATGTATAATAGTTTGTATTCCTGGAACTGCTGTTGTCAGAGAGGTTCTGGTTTAAATGGCAATAACTGAGAGAATGAGAAATGAGTTCCATTTAGGGGTGGTGTACTTCAAATGTCAAGGAGGGAAGATAGGCACTTTTTCAGTAGAAATAGCAATACTTAGTGGTTTCTTTTGAAATTAGCTACACTCTGGGTTAAGTAGCCATTGTGGACAGTGAAGTAAGATTATAAACTCCAGAGCCAAATCTGGATTTATACTGGCTCAGTTAGGTAAATAACTACAGTAACTTGGACACGTTACTTAATTTCTGTAAACTTCAGTTTTCTTATGATACCTACTGTTTAGAATCTTGAGATGAGGAAACGGAGGCTTAGAGAGATTAACTCATTTACTCAAATAATAGAAGAAAAAGTGGTAGAGTGCAGATTTTAGCTGGGCTGTTAGGATCCAGGGCATTTACACTGATGCCTTTACAGGGTGCTGATGATTTTGCATAGGGAAGCTAGAAATGCCCAGGGTTACTTGCCCCTGCTTAGTGGGTTTCTTGTTTACGTAAGTAGTCCAAAATGCTGGTTTGTGATACAAATCACTATGCCTTATGAGACATTTCAAGGCTACTACAAGTAGGAAGGATTTCATAATAGACTGATTAGAGGTCACACTTATCTACATGCTGTTGGGTTGATTTTAATTTTTTGGTCATGATTTCAAAATCCATTTCTTACTTGTTTTTGATGATACGTATTTTGTTTCATAGCATATCAGAGTTATCCTTAGATTCAACCCTCCATGCCATCAATCTGCATTGTAACAACATCTCGAAGATCGAAGCCATTGATCATGTTTGGAATTTGCAACACTTAGATCTGTCATCTAATCAAATAAGTCAAATCGAAGGGCTAAGCACACTGACAAAACTACGCACTTTAAATTTGTCCTGCAATTTGATCACAAGAATAGAAGGTTTGTGATTTTCATGTAATCTTTTGAATAAGGAAAATCATTTAAGTCCATTTATTTTCCCTCCCAAAAGAATGGGATGAATATTAAATGTTTGAAAACTGACTCAAATTTATTATATAAAATTTTTACTTCTAGAAAAGTTACCAGTCTTTTTAGAGTATTTTGTAAAATACCAATAAAATGGATTTCACTGTTATTTGAGACTGTAGATATGCTTCAAAAGAGTACAAAGTAGAATTATAGTATTATGTAGCTCTAATTAATTATTTGAAACCTATAAAAGCTTTATTTTATTTTATTTTAGGGCTTGAAGCACTAATTAATCTGACTAGACTGAATTTATCCTATAACCACATAAATGATCTTAGTGGTAAGTAGATGTGCTTAATTTTTCTATAATGCTGAATATTTGCCACATGTGGTGAGTCAGATTGAGCTCAGCATGTGAAAAATCTGAGTAATCCAATTTTTGACCAAAACCCTCATCTAGAGAATGTGTTGGTGCCACAGCTACAGTTAAATGAAAAACTGGAACAAAAACTAGAGTGATCCATAACAGAAAAAACTTGGATAGGAAGGACCTCATTTGGGGGAAATAATATTTTAGTCTTAGATAATTAATGAAGATACTATTATATAGAGAGGAAGAGTTCCAATAGTACTTTTTCAGTGATGAAAATATTCTATATTTCTGCCATCTGGGATGACATCCAAAAGCCAGATGTGGCTTTTGAGCACTTGAAATGTGCCTAGTGCACTGAGGAACTGAATTTGTCATTTTATTTTAATAAAATATTCATTTAAGATCACAAAGCCACCTAGGGTCATTCTATCATGTCGGACAGTATATGTGTATAGCATCCCAAAGGCTATGGCCAACTGAGGACCAAATATATATTTTTTTCTTTTTGACTTTAGAATTCATAATTATTCCTCAAATAACCAGTTAGACCTGGAAGTTCCTGTAATTATCTTATAGTCTTTATCAATATTTGGAACAGATCTTATTCATTTGTTTGTTTTCTCCCTGCTAGAAAAATACTACCCAACATTAGGTGTTTACTATACAAAAGATAAAATGGTCTTATCCCTACCCTTAAGCCTAAGTTGCAGTAGTATTTTAATTTTTTTAACTTTTTTCTCCAAAGATGTGAAAGTATTAGGATCGAGTATTGGCTATAGGTCTGTCACTGTTGTGCATTGTTGAGTAAAGCTATTACTTCTTAGATGCAATTTCCTTATCTGAAAAATGTTAATCTTGGATAAGCTAGTTCACTTATTTACTCAATAAATATTTATTAAAAATCACCATATCGAACATAAAAGTTTTTGTTGCAGGTCTTATAGTGTAGCGAGGAAGAAAAACAAGTAAGATCATGTCAGCCACCCAAAATAGGCAAAATATTTGAGTAGATGATTCCCGAAGAGGATTTCCAAATGGCAAGTAAGCACATGAAAAATGAATGTTTGGCATCCTTAGTAACTAAGGAAATGCATATTAAAACCATAGTGAGACCCGCTTCACACCTACTGGAATAGGTAGCTTTAAAAACTACAGCACACGGTGTGGGTGAGGTTGTGGAGCAGATAGAACTTACGTAAGTTGCTGATAGAGTTCAAAATGTCACAAGTACTTTGGAAAACAATTTGAAGTGTTCTTATAATGTTAAATGTACACTTACCATATCGTGCAATCCCACGCTAGGCATCTACCAAAGAGAAATGAAAACATGTCCAATCTAACCTGTACATGAGTATTTATATCATTATATAGCTTTTCATATCATGTTTCTATGATTATATATAATCTCCCAAACCCAGAAAGTACCCACTGTCTATCACCTGGTAAACAGATAAATGGTGATGTATCCTGACTATGGAATACTACTTGGCAATAAAAAGGAATGAACTATTGATACATGAAGCAACATGGATAAATCTAGAAAGAATTATGCTAAGTGAAAGCCAGACCCAAAAGGCTACCCTGTATGAATCCACTTATATGACATTCTGAAAAAGGCAAAGTTATAAAGGCAGGAATCAGATCATTAGTTGCCAGGGTTTGAAGATAAGGAGAGAAAATTGTTACATAGGGATGTAACAGTATGGGTGGTGGAAATTCTGTATCTCAATCATAGCAGTGGTTAAACAACTGTATGTTGGTGAAAGTGCATTTTTTAGTGACTGATAGTGATAAAGAATATGAAGAAAATGTAGTAGTCCACCCTGGAAGTTCTAATAGATAATTCTTAGAATGATAGTACTTTATTTGTTCTAAAACACCTCAATAAATAATTGCAGTTTATATGCTACAGCATGTAGAGAAACTAAGGCTTGCTCAAGCTCACCATGATAGAGGGTCTGAAGGAACTGTGGCTAGAGCCACAAGTAAGCGGTTTGTGTGCAAGAAGAAAGATGAGGAAGTAGGCAAAGGGTGAAGTTTGCTTATTTTCATGGGTACAATAAGAAGCCACTGGAGGGTTTAAACAAGTGACATAGTGTGTGTATTTAAAGGGTTGCTTTGGCTGCTGAGGGAGGAAGAGTGGATTTTTAGGAGGACAGGAATGGAAGTCAGGCGCCCAGTGGGAAGCTGCTCCAGTGTCCAGAAGAGAGATGATGGAGACTTGGACTAGGGTGGAGACAGTGGAGATGGGTAAATGTGTTTTGCAGATAGGCATCACAGGATTTGCTGATGGATAAGATTAGGGAATGGAGGAAAAGGTGTTGAAGATAATTACTGAACATGAGTTTTCTCTAGTCACAGGCAGATGATGGGACTGCTTTCTAATGTGGGATGATTGGGAAGGAAAATATAGAAATAAGGGGTTGAGAAGCCTGTTAGACTTGTGTATGTGTGGTCAGGACTTGGGGCTGGAGACCTGGCATGTGACATGGTGGGCCCTTCCAGAAGAAGGGAGACTGGGGCACTAGTCCACTGACAACTTCCCTTCTCTAGGACTGAGGGGAGCTCTGCAGGCATTGTTGCCCTCACGCTTACAAGCTGCACTGTTGCTCAGCAAGCTCCACTTGGAAGTGGTTCTGAGGCAGGAAAGAAACAGTCAGTTGCACCCTTGTGTTCATAGCAGCATTACTTAAAATAGCCAAATTTGGAAATAGCCCAAGTGCCCATCAATACAGGAGTGGATAAAAAAGCTGTGGTACAATGGAATACTTCGCAGCCATAAAAAAGAAGGAAATATTATCTTTGTGATAGCATGGATGTACCTTGAGAATATTACGTTAAGTGAAATAAGCTAGTCAGAGGAAGATAAGTACCATATGATTTCACTCATATGTGGAATCTAATGAACAAAGTGATCTAGCAAGCAAAATAGAGAAACAGTCAATGCTTCATGGGGTACACAGGCAGGGTGTAAGGCCCTGGGGTACCACAGCTGAGCCAAGTCAGAGGCTGCCCAGAGATGTAGTTCCTAGCATCACCATACCCTAGGTAAGCAGGGGCTACAGATATTACCAAGGAATTAAATCAAAGGGGTGTTGTTTGTATTTTATGCCCAAACCAACAATTGTAGTGTACTCAGTGTCTGCTTATGGAAAAAGGAGCCTGGAGCCATTGTTTATGCTGTTCTGTAAGTACCTGCATGGCCTAGAGAGGCCCATTTGTTTTGTTTGAAGAGAACCAGACTCCAGGAACCTCTGTTCTTTAAAAACAACAGTTGTCTCATCTGAGCCCTCCTCATGAGATGCAGCTTTCACAGCGAGTCATCACTCATGCTGCTGCTTTGCCTCTCGAAATAGAACCCACATACAAATATTTAGTGAGCTTTTGGGCAGTTGCTGCTGTGGCATCAGCAGGGTTTTTTTTGGCTTGCAGGTTTGATGCCTCTTCATGGAATCAAACATAAACTTAGATACATTGACCTGCACAGTAACTGCATAGACAGCATCCATCACTTACTTCAGTGTGTGGTGGGCTTGCACTTCCTGACGAATCTTGTTCTGGAGAAGGATGGTGAGGATAATCCTGTCTGCCGTGTACCAGGTGGGAACAACTAACAATGTTCAAATTTTGGTAACAGTGTTCAAAGCAACTGGTGTTTTAACCTGCTTTTATTTGTCTTAAGCTTTGTAATTTTTTATTATGTATTTGGAAAAATATAACTTCAAGTAAATTATTTCATTTAGACAACTAAATTGCTGTTAAAAGAAAAACGGTGTGAACAGATTAGTAATTATATTTAGACAGCTATATTTGATAACCTAGTGCCTCAATTAAATTATGTCATTATGATATATTTTATAGTGTAACATTGCAGCTGTAGGTGGTATATCTGTTAGGCGATGAATCTAGTTGATTCTAGAAGTAATTAATGTTTTTTAATGCCTGACTTTCCATTTTGAATGATTTGTGTCTAAGGGTACAGAGCAGTTATGCTCCAGACCTTGCCACAGCTTCGAATCCTGGATTGCAAGAACATATTTGGTGAACCAGTAAATCTGTCACAAATAAATTCATCGAGTCTACAGTGTTTTGAAGGTCTTTTGGATAATTTAGTTTCATCTGATTCTCCCCTAAATATAAGTGAAGATGAGGTATAGTATTGGTTTTTTTCCTAATATGAAGATAACTTCAGCTTTTAATTAATAAGCACTAATGTTAAGGATATGGGTTGTATCTGTCCTAGATCATTGACATCATGCCAGTGCAGACAGCCCCCATCGAGGAGATGGCTCCCCTGGATCAGTTTGCTAGTACACCGACTGACACTGGTTTGCCGTCCTTTATGTCTGTGTGTCCATCTTCTGAACCAGAGAAGGTTAATCATGAAGGCGATTTTCAGAATGAGATGAAACTTCAGAAATTAGATGATCAGTTTTTACAGCTTCTTCATGAAGTAACTATTTTTTCTATTTTTCTAAGCAGTGTGTTTGTTGAATAAATAGTAGTTCAGAAAATTTAAAATGAAAAATGGTACAAGTGAACCAATTAGAAGCCATGTCCTTACTGCAACCATGTGTATGTATATTTTTGTCTTTTCCAGAAACAGAATTGTTATAGTACTAGTGGTAGGAAAAGGTGACACCCCATCTTCCCTCATTTTCCTTGTCATCCTCCTTCAAACCTTCATTATGTAATTTCTGTTGTACTTCACATTATTTCCAATGACCTACCTATATTATTTCAAACTGCAGGAAACGGAACTCTTTGGATTTGTGTCTGTTAACATGGGGAATTGGGAGTCACTTTTGACCTCTCCTATCTCTTCAGTTGTTTGATGGTCAAAATCACTTCTGGGACTTACATCTGAATTCAAGTTCATTTATATACTTTCTGCTCCAACTTCTATTTCCAGTAGACTTTCCCCAAATTAATCTCTACTTCCCCAAGACACTTGTTCTTTTTTACCCTTTACACTGATTTTTAGAATCTTTGAAGGTGTGGATGAACTACAATTCCTAGAACTTAACTGCTGTTTGGGTCTGCAGCCCTCGCTCCAACAATCTTGTTGTGACCTGTAGGCAGGTGTTGTCTTGACCACCACACCTCCCAGCACGCAGCAGACTGTTACTTTATCCCCTACCTGGATATAGGGCAGAAAGGTTGTGGATATGCTAGAGAGGCTAGGCTGTTAGTCAAATGTCAGTTTTACCTCAAAATTTATAATTTTAATATTTAATTTTTTTTTCTGAAGATGGGGTGGCGATGGGAAACAGAATACTTATGGGATGTTTACAGTGTGGTGGGTTTTTAATCATCCTGAACTATTTTCATAGCTATGACACTAACAATGCAAAATAAACAAGGTCTGCCCTAGGTGAGTGGGTGACTGACTGAGGCTGCAGGGATTCTTCGTCCAGAGAGCCCAGAGATTTATTTCATTTGGGGCCACAGACAGAGACAGTGATAGAGCTGGGGCACAGTGCTGGCCGAATGTTCTTTGGCCTCACTGATGACATATTGCTAAGCTTTTCAATTCCTCTATTTCCTCAGATTTCCTCTACATCTTGTCTAATTGCCAATTCTTTGACCAGTGTCAAAACTAATATTTCAGCTTAAGTTAAATTTGAAGTAAACTTTGCAGCTTCTCTTACACTATCATATCATTCTTACTACAACCCAGTCAAGTAGGTAGGGAATAATATTTCAGTGTTCTTGTTACATGGAAAAGAAACCCAGGAGTTAATCTAAGAGTTCTTTGTTAGTAAGACAGAATTGAGCTTCAGTCCCAGATCTCCTGGTACCCTACCCGATGACCTTGAAACCAATGCATGGATTATGTCTGTCCCTAGTTAGGCTTTGTTGCTGTGTAGTGTTCTATTGAATGAATATACCAGCATTTATTTTTCATTAACCTCTTGAGGTTCCAATGAGTTATTTCTAGGTTTATGACAATTACTGTACAAGTCTTTTTGTGAACTTATGTCTTCATTTTTCTTCAGTAAATAGCTAGAAGTTGAATTTCTGGATTCTAGGCTAGGTATGTATACAGTTACATAAGAAACTGCCAGAGATTACCTGAGTGCTCAGTACATTTCAATCCCACCAACAGAGCAGAAGCGACTGTCCACCTTCCCACATCCTCACCAGTGTGGGTGTAAGCACTGATCTTATTTTAGCCATTCTGCTGGGTGTGTTTGGGTATTCATTGTGACTTTAATTTGAATATCACTAGTGATTGTCAGTGTTGAGCACTTTTTATGGGCTTATTGAATATTCATAAATCTTTTGTGAAGTGTCTTTTCAAACTTTTTGCCCATATTTTTATTGAGTTGTTAGTCTATTACTGGGTGGAAAGAATTCATTATATATTCTGCATTCTAATGTCAGATATTTGTCAAATATTTGTGAATATTTTCTCTCAAATTGTGGATTGCACATTCATTTATTTTATTGAAGCCCAGTTTATCTTTTTCTTTATGGTTATTGCTTTCTGTAAATTTAAAAACTATTGGCTATCCCCAACTCACAAAGAATACCTCTTTCCAGCCCCTTCTCGCCTGCAAGGTTTCTTTTGAGAAATCAGCTGATACTCTCCTGGGAACTCCTGTGTAGATAACTCCTTTTTTCTTGCTGCATAGAGTCATCTTGGATGTAGGTCCTTGCCTTTCATGACTTTGAATACTTCTTTCCAGCCCCTTCTTGCCTGCAAGGTTTCTTTTGAGAAATCAGCTGATACTCTCCTGGGAACTCCTGTGTAGATAACTCTCTCCTTTTCTCTTGCTGTTTTTAAGATTCTCTCCTTCTCTTTAATCTTGAGTAATGTAATTATGATGTGCCTTGGTGTGTGCTTCCTTGGGTCCAACTTTGGGGCTCTCTGAGCTTCCTGGACTTCCTGGAAGTCTATTTCCTTTGCCAGATTAGGGAAGTTCTCCTTCATGATTTGTTCAAATAAGTTTTCAATTTCTTGCTCTTCTTCTCCTTCTGGCACCCCTATTAATCGGATGTTGGAACATTTAAAGTTATCCTGGAGGTTCCTAAGCCTCTCCTTATTTTTCTGAATTCTTGTTTCTTCAATGTGTTCCAGTTGAATGTTTATTTCTTCCTTCTGCTCCAAATCGTTGATTTGAGTCCCAGTTTCCTTTCCATCACTGTTGGTTCCCTGTATATTTTTCTTTATTTCACTTTGCATAGCCTTCACTTCTTCCTTTATTTTGCAACCGTACTCAACCATTTCTGTGAGCATCCTGATTACCAGTGTTTTGAACTCTGCTTCTGGTAGGTTGAGTATCTCTTCATCGCTTAGGTCTGTTTTTGGATCTTTGATCTGTTCTTCATTTAGGCCATATTTCTTTGTCTCAGTGTCTACATTGTAAAGGGTGGAGCCTTAGGTGTTCACCAGGGCAGGGCAACCCACTGGCTTCGTTTTCAGTGCTGTATGTGCGAGGAGGGGCCAGAGAGAGAACAATTCTTCTTGCTGGCTCTCAGCTTGCTTTCAGTCACTTCCTCGGCTACCCACAAGCAAATTGGGTCCTTCTGGTGCTAATTCCCAGGTGGGTAAGTTTGGTACGTTCTAGGGCCCTGTGGGTCTCTCCAAGGTACTCTCCTGTGAGGCTGGGGGTTTCTCCTGCTGCCACAATTCCCACATGTTTTTACAGCCATTGGTCTTGAGGCTTTCTTTTCTGGCACTGGAATCCTGGGTTGAGCAGTCTGTCTCCCTCCCCACTGTTCTTCCTGTTTATCTACCTGCAAATGTGAGACTGCCAGCCGCCAACTTGTGGTGGGTCCTCTCCACCTCAGCCGCCCATCTCTGCCCCTCCTCCCAGCCTGAATGAATGTTTCTTTTTTAACTCCTTGGTTGTTGGACTTCCATAGGTTCGATTTTCTGGCAATTCTGCTTGGCTATTTTTTGTTTTTAAATTTATGGTTGTCCTTTTGGTTGTTTGAGGAGGCAAAGTGTATCTACTTACCCCTCCATCTTGGCCGAAAGCCAAATTAAATTCCATTTTCTATCTTCATAATGTAAGTGCTTAGGTTATTGATTTTGGACATGTTTTCTAATTTAATCATTCAAAATGATGAATATTCTTTTAAAGCACTGCTTGAGCCACTTTTGACAGATTAATCTTTTCATTATTTTTTAGCTAGAAATATTGTCTGATTGCTCTTGTACTTTCTTTATCCAAGAATTATTTTGAAGTGTCTCATTTACTTCTGTTTTTCTCAGAGAACATACTGTGGGTAATATCTGTCTTTTGATTTACTCAGACCTTTTTCATTGCCTAGCATACACCTATCTTGGTGGATTATTATCTGTGCACTTGAACAGTATGTGTGTCCTGCAGTTGTGACATGAGAATAGGATGCTTGATAGTATTTTCAGATGTTTCATGTCTTTACTGGCTTGGTTTTGAGTTCTGCTTTTTGCATGCGAGATATTAAAACATACAACTACGATTGTGGATTTGTCTTTTCTATTTCTCCCTTTAATTTTCTTAACATTTACTCCTGATTTTCAGCAGTTTGACTACATTGCACTTAAGGATGGTTTTCTTCATGTTATCCTGCCTAAGGTTTGTTTCTCTGAGCATTTTAAATCTTTAAATTATGTCCTTATCCATTTAGGAAAATGTGGACATTATTTCTTCAAATATTTTCCTGTCCCATTCTATCGCCACCTCTTATTCAGATCCCACTTGATCTTCTGATATTGAACCATAGATCCCTGAGACACTAAACATCTATCTTATCAACTTTTTCCCTCTGTATTCTTCCTATTGAATAATTTCCACTGAGATGTCTTCAAGTTCACGTATTCTTACTTTTGTCAACTCATTCTTCTGTGAAGCCCAGCCAGTAAATTTTTACTTCAGACATTTTTTTTCATTGTGAAATTCTTTTTAAAAATAATTTCTATATCTTTGCTGAATTTTCTTCTCTCTTTATTCATGTCAAGCATAATTTTTATATCATTGAGCAGAGCTATGATCACTATTTTAAAGTCATCATGTCTCTTATTTGGACATTTGGGTTCCCCCAGGTTAGGTCTCCATTGATTGCCTTTTCTGTTGAGAGTAGGTCATAGTTTCCTGGCTCTTCCTATGGTGAGTATCATTGGCTTTTATTCCTGATATTGTGAATGTTACATTATGGAAACCTGATACTGTTACACAAGTCTCCAAAGAGTTCAGTATTTTTATTGTGGCAAGCATTTAACTTGCTTTGATTTAAACTATTACTTTGTCTCTTGGGCTGCTGAATTTTGTCCTTTACGGGGCTTCTTGCCATTTCTGTACTGTCCTCTGACTATTCAGAACCCAAAACCTGTTTTTTCTACCTGAATTTAAGACTCCCATCAGGTGTATCCAACCTTTTGGCATCTCTGGGCCACACAGGAAGAAGAGTTGTCTTGGGCCACACATTAGGTACAAAAACACTAATGAAAACTATGAATAAAAAAAATGTTTTAAGTAAATTTATGATTTTGTTTTAGCTGCATTTATAGCTACCCTGTGCCACATGCAGCCTGCGGGCCCGCAGGTTGGACACCCCTACATGATACTACATTTTGTGATATGTTTTCAGGCTAAATACCAGAAAGACAGAAATACCTCATTCTGGTTATTTTCTAAGGTGTCAGCTCCTCTCTAGAATAAGCCTGTTTTTGTTCACTTTTCAGGGCTTCCAAATAGTTTTTTATTCATGGTTTTATTTGTATTTTTCCCAGAGTTTATCACTGTTACCTTGAGAGAGTCAACCTTGCAGGAAATTACTTGTCCTACAAGAGGCAGAACCCCTGTATTTAATTCCAAACATACTTTATAAACCCTTAATCCTGTAAAAGGTCTTCATATTTTAGGAGATTTCAAATTTTAGTCTTTTTTTAAAAGATTTTATTTATTTATTTTTAGACAGAGGGGAAGGGAGGGAGGGAGAAAGAGAGGGAGAGAAACATCAATGTGTGGTTGCCTCTCATGTGCCCCACACTGGGGAACCTGGCCTGCAACCCAGGCTTGTGCCCTGACTGGGAATTGAACGAGCAACCCTTTGCTTCACAGTCTGGTGCTCAATTCACTAAGCCACACCAGCCAGGGCAAATTTTAGTCTTTTATACCATAGCAACCTTTTAACAAACTTTGTTGGTTTTTTAATTCTAGACTTCTAGTTCTTTAATAGATAATGTTCCTGAGAAAGACCTGAGACCAAAAAGAGACACAGATATGACTTCTGAAAGTGACTATGGAAACAGAAAAGAATGTAATAGAAAAATTCCTAGAAGATCAAAAATCCCATATTATTCCAAAACAATTCAGACTATTAAGCACCACAGTAAAAACAACAACCCGTTTATAAGGTACGTGTTTCAGTTTTAGAAATTGAAATGAGGAGCACAGAAGTTAATATCCTGGCTTCTTCCTTAGTTATCTTGTGGTTGATATTTTTTTACTCTTCTAATGCCAATGATAGGAGTTTCAGCCTTGACAGTTCATATTTGGTCAGTACCCTCTTATAAATTTATACAGAAAGATCCTTTTATCTGTGATAGATTGTCCTTCTATTATAAAAAACATAAACACTGCCCATTTCTCTGGGTTATTGTCTATGTTTTATTCTTTGCAGTTATAATCGTAAAATGAAACAGCCTTTCTTTAAAGAATTGTACATAAGATCATCTCTAGCAAACTGTAACAGATTAGAGGAAGCTGAAGAGCAGAAGACAGAACTAATTAAAGTTGACAACAGCAGCTCTGAAGACAACACATACCGGGTAAGATTCAACAGATTCAGGAGAAATGAATGTGAATAATCTTTTTTTAAAAAGATTTTATTTACTTATTTTAGAGAGAGGGGGAGATAGGGAGAAAGAGAGGGAGAGAAACATTGATGTGTAAGAGAAACATCAATTGGTTGCCTCTTGCAAGTGCCCTAGCCGGGGACCAGGTGCTCAATCCAGGCATATGCCCTGACAAGGAATCAAACTGGCAACCTTTGGCTTTGCAGACAATGCTCAACCCACTGAGCCATGCCAGCCAGGGTCAATGTGAATTGTTTTAAATGAAGTCAGTCCCAGAAAAATAGTTTGTGCTTTTATAAACACAAAAGATTGTATCTATTTTTATTGGAGTGGTTAGTTTATTTTTTTTCTCCCTGGTTTCTAGATTTTGTGTGATATTATTACTTTTGTAATTTATAAAGGAATGGAAATTACATGTTTATTTAAGATCAGATTTTAGTGAAATCGTGTTAAGTGATTGTGGAGGAAGAAACTTGTTTGAATTTTCAAATTCCTATTTCTTAAGCAGTGATTCCTAACTTTTGGGCCTCAGACATTTTTAAATATCTAAGGAAATCTGTTGGTCTTCTCAGATAAGTCTACTTTTATGCACACTCCCAAAATGTGTATATATCAAAGATTCTCCCAAAACCCAGTTTTGGACCCATGGATTCCAGATTGAGAGGCATTTAAGAATTTAAAAATTCTTCAGTATTTGCCTTAATCATTCTCAAGTGTTAAGAATTTTTAGTACACATTGATTTCTTTGTGATTTTACTAACTTGCCCTAATATTACTTGTGAAGTACTGGTTTTGAATGAAACATGCACTCTTCTTCCAATACCATAATTGCTTTTTAAGCTGTTTTTCACCTTTCACGCTAATGATTTCCTCCTTTTATTCTCAAGTGTAGAGTCTATAATATTGAGAGAAGCAACAGTAATTGTCATTATGGTAATAGTGGCACCTAACACTTCTTGAGTTGTCATTCAGTGACGGGCACTATTATGTATGCTTCACTTACCTTAATTTGTTTAATTCTCTCACAGCCCTCTGAATGAGATGCTATTATTCCCATATGGTAAATGAGAACATTGGGGCAATGAGAGATTAGGTAACTTTTCCAAGTTCACATAACACTACTATTTTCTTTCAGACACTTGTTGAACAACTAGACCAAGAGAGAGAGAAGCGATGGAAAGCTGAACAAGCTGAAAAGAAACTTATGGATTATATTGATGAACTACACAAACATGCAAATGAAAAGAAAGATATCCATAGCCTAGCTCTACTCACCACAAATAGGTAAGGGGGAAGTCTACACCTGGAGCTAGCTCATCACCCAAACGACAGTGAACTCACAGCTGGAACACCTTTGTTTAAACCAGCTGTAATGAGACCAAAATAGTGTATATCAGGGGTGTCAAACTCATTTTCACCAGGGGCCACATCAGCCTCGAGGTTGCCTTCAAAGGGCCAAATGTAATTTCAGGACTGTATCAATGTAAACTACTCCTTAACTAGGGGCAAGGAGCTCAGCACTGCCACCTGGTAGAAACATGGTGCGGGGCCGGATAAAACAAGGTGTGAACCTTGTGTTTGCCACCTGTGGTGTATGTGGTTTCAGTTCAATTTGAACTAATTGTATTTAAAGATTTAGTGCTTCATTAGCTTGTTGCATAAACAAAGAATTCAGGCCACATTTATTTCTGCCCTCTAGCTGGAGGTGTCAGACAGATAGTAAATCTTCCAAATAAAACCAGCAAGAGTTCCTTGAAGGAACAGGCTGTTCCTCATTCATACTGCTGGCTATTTTTTTTATTTTAATCCTCACCCAAGGATATGTTGATTGATTTTTAGAGAGAGAGAAACATCGATCGCCTGCCTTCCTTATGCACTCTGACTGGGGATTGAACCTGCAACATTTTGGTGTATGGGACAATGCTCCAACCAACTGAGCCACCCGGCCAGGGCTCATGCTGTTGACTTTTAAGCCCATACCTAGCACAGTACCTGAAGCAAATGTTAAGTAAAGTTTTGCAATTGAGTAAAGTTCACATAAGATAGTTTCATTAACTCAGGTAGAATGTTTTTCCCTTTGTCACAATGTTAGTTTCAGGAATGGGAAAGAGACATATTTTTCTGTTTTTCAGCCTTTTTTAAATTTGATGAGTTAGAAACATGCTTCAAATCATCCTATCTACTGTGAGCTTTGATGTTGACTACAGGTTTTGTCCTTTTTTATGTATGATGTACCTGTTTGATTTCTACTTTAGGTTAAAGGAAATTATTTTTAAAGAAAGAAATTCCAAAGTGCAACTCGAAATTATGGTTCACAGACTTCAAAATGAAATTAAAAAACTAACTATTGAATTAATTAAAGCGAGAGATCAGCAAGAAGATTACATCAGACACTTGAGAGCCCTGGAAAGAGCATTAGAAAAGATGGAGAGGCAGAAAGGACAGCAGCAAGCGGCTCAGGTATTTCCCTGTTCTGTCCGTTAGTCACTGAGTTAACACCCAGTTCTGACTGTGTACTGAAACAACTCTGGTTATATGGTAGACTCAGAGATGTTAGAATGTGCAAAAATTAAATGGTATGGCAATTTAGTTCATGGAGTTACTTCTGAATTAAGGCTCCTGGCACTCATGAGGCAACCAGAAGACGTGGTGGACATATTGCAAGTTGTTGGGCTTGTGTTCCAAGAGCCAGTATTTAAAGTCTCTTTGGGGCACCTGAAGGTATTTCTTTTATGTTTTTATTGAATTTATTGGGATGACATTGGTTAATAAAATTATATAGGTTTCAGGTGTACAATTCTATAATACATCATTTGTATTTTGTACTGTGTGTTCACCAACCACAGTCAAGCCTCCTTCCCTCGCTACTTGTCCCCTTTTTACCCCCTTTCCCTCTGGTAATTGCCATAGTGTTTTCCGTCCATGAGGTTTGTTTGTTTGTTTGTTTTTGTTGTTTTTTGCTTAATTCCTTCAACTTTTTAACCCCGTCCATCAGCCCCCCTCTCCTCTGACAGCTGTAAGTCTGTTCTCTGTATCTTTGAGCCTACTTCTGTTTTGTTCTGAAGTTATTTCACACTTTTTAAGTGAGAATTTTGAGTAAGATCTGTATGTGAAAAGGAGAGTGTTTCTGATGCTTCTGAGGCTGTACCTCATGTGACTATGGCATCATTCTCCTATGACATTTTGAAAATCAATTTGGGCACTAGGTTCCATTATTTCAAAGGAACTTTTCTTTGGGTAACTGGTATTAAAATAGAAGCAGGGAGAATCTTAAGAATGTAGTTGTGTGTCTTCTCCTCAGATGCGACTTGTTGAAGAGGTAGAGCTCAAAGCTGCGGCTGCTGACCAAGAAATAAACTTACTGCGAACTTCCCTTCATCAAGAAAAGGAGCAAGTGCAGCAGCTTCATGAGCTTCTTGCACTGAAAGAACAGGAGCACAAGTAAGTGAAAATGAAAGAGGAAATGTTGCCATTCAAGCACAGGAAAGAAGCCACTTGATTCCTCCCCACTCCCCAAACACTAGCTGGGGACTGAGCAGTGGAAAGAGCATTGGTGGAGCTCCCGAGGGCATGTGCTTGTGTGGGTGACCAAGTTGGTTTCTAATGCAGCTGGCAGCTTACAGACACATAGGTGACTCTCTGAGGTGTGGGCCTCAACAGGGAAGATGTGTTTGCAATTCTGCAAACCCAACCCAACAGACTTTTAATGGACCTCCAGGTCACTGCATGTTCAATTACTCCATGCTTTTTACTCCTGTGAAGCAGGTATTAACAGACTTTTTCTGTGAATTGCCAGATATAAAGTATTTCAGGCTTTGTAGGCCACACCTAATTGCCTTTACTGTAGACAGAATTTAAGCCAGCAGGTATGGCTGTGTGCCAATAAGTTTGTTTCCAGAAAAGGGCACAGGCCATCTGGGTCCATGGTCTGCCGTTATACCTGCTGTGCTCTGAGTCCCCAGTGATGGGGACACTTTCAGCTGCTTATCTCCTAATACCCTCAGCTAATTCTGTGATTTCATGTATAAACTAAATGTAGATACTCTGGGGAAAATTGACATCCTATGTGTGGGCAGGACAGCTACAAAAGATTGAGGGAAATAATTTAAAAATCTAAAATTTTGTACTTAGCTTCCTTTGCAGATATTTTTTAACTTCTTGTTCTAATTTAAAGAAACCAAAACCAGAAATAATGGATTTTGTATTATGGGCTTGATTTAATCAAGAAAAATAGTGGAGAACTGTAAGGAATGAGCTCACATTTAAAGAAAATGTAATAGTTCAGGGATCCTGAACTATCTCCGTGAACTTAGATATGGGGCACACCTCTGATCCCCATCCCCAATGAACACACAGTCAAGTAAAACTCATGTTCCTTCTCTGTCCTATCCCACTTTCTGTGTTTGAATATAGACTATTTAATTACTATTTAAAGACATTTAAAAGTTTGCTTTTCAGGTGAACAACATCCTGTGATTTTTATTTGCTTTTCATTCTAGGAAAGAACTTGAAACAAGGGAGATTTTTAGTGATGCTGAGTTCCAGGAAGCCTTAGCCAAGGAAGTAGCTAAAGAAGAGACAAAGCATGAGCAAGAGATAAAAGAATACCAAGAAAAAATTGACACATTAAACCAGCAGTACCTGGATTTAGAGAATGAATTTCGTATAGCTTTAACTCTTGAAGCCAGAAGATTTAAAGATGTAAGAATTGGTATTTAGGTCTTTATTGAAAACAGAACCAGCAACATATGGTTTGATGAGAGAACCACACTTTTTAGAGTTCTAGTTCTGTTGACATGTTGCCTATCTAACCTTAAGCAGATCACTTAAAATCTTAGAGCCTTAGTTGTTTTGCTGAAATAATAAATGCTTGTCAGTGCTGTTCTCAAAGCCAATGAGATTATAAATGGTCAGGTAAAGAGAGGATTGGGAAACCTGAATCTGTTGTTTCTGTAGGGCAGGGATTGGCATACTAAACCCCAGCTGTGGCCTCTGTCAAGTATTACTAGAACACAGCTATGCTACTGTGTACTTTCAACACAGGCCACTTGGCCTAGCCTGCAAAGCCAGTTATCTGTGAATTTTCTTCTTGTGCTAAACCTCTGTGATTCTAAATATGAAAGAAGTAAGCCGTTTCCAGAAACAAATATTTTCTAAGTATTTGGAGAACTTCTATTTATAATGCAATTTTGAAATATAGGTTAAAGATGGTTTTGAAAGTGTTGCAACTGAGTTAGCAAAGAGCAAACATGCTCTTGTTTGGGCTCAACGGAAAGAAAACGAGTCTTCCTCTTTAATTGAAGATCTGACATGCATGGTGAAGGAGCAGAAGACAAAACTCGCAGAAGTTTCCAGATTGAAACAGGAAACAGCAGCAAATCTGCAGGTAAGACATTGTAACATTTTCTTTTCAAATTGTTTCATCATCTTCTCAAGGGCCTGAAGTAATTTTTAGGAGGTGCACAATTTCAACAAATACTAATTATGTATTTGATGCCTATGAGAAAAGTAATAAAACTAGGAGAGTAATGTGATTTCAAAGTGTGCTGTTTACACTAAAATAGTATTTATAAGTGAAATAAAGTAAGTGAATTAATTTTAAGAACCATACTGAGTAACTAGGTGCCAGTTGCACAGTGATAGAGCAAAAATTCTGATGGTGATACTCAAATAGTTGGAGTTTGGGAAATAGCCCGTAAGCCAGTGGTACTACTTTTATGGTAGTGGCAGTTTTTTAGTATACCTACTGTAATAATTTTTAAATTAATTTCTGTTATCGTCATTTTAAACTTTAGGGATATTTTGCCCAAGAGGACTTCCTTCCTGCAAGTGACCTTTAGACTGCTGATGTAAATGCTGAGAAACTTTTAGTATTACAGGTGTAGTTCCTTTCTGAGGGTATTAAAATAAAATTCAGTGTTAGAAGGAGTAGCCTCTTATAATTTGACTTTTTATTTCCTTACCTACATTTATCTTTAGTTAATAAAACTAAAACTTTTTCTGATATAAAATTGAGGAACATTGACTTGGTATTTGTTTAAATAACATTTTTTCTTACTATAAAATGCAAAAAATAGAAAATAAAGGATTCAAATATAATAATTATTTTACATTTTTTCAATGTTTTCTGGGAGTATACAGAATCAAATCAACACCCTTGAAATTCTGATTGAAGACGACAAGCAGAAGAGTATCCAAATCGAGCTTCTCAAGCATGAAAAGGTCCAGCTTATTTCGGAGCTAGCAGCCAAGGAATCACTAATTTACGGTTTAAGGACAGAAAGAAAAGTGTGGGGACATGAGCTGGCACAACAGGGTAAAATTCTCAAATTTTCAGAGGAAAAATAGACCATTTTTCTAAATGAACAAATTTGTAATTAGAAAAGGAAGGGCTTCCCTGCCCCTACAACCAAGAGCAATGGCCACACTCTCCATGCACCTCTTGGAAACAGGAAATAGGTTATTTTACTAATTATTAATTATCACTCTGATTCTTTTGTTGTTGCTTTTCTTCCCAGTATGATTGGGTTACTTTTCTCAACAGGTATACCTGTAGAGTGCTACCTGTTGAATGAGTTGTTGAAAATAATTACTTCCTACACAGTGATTTTACATTATTTGTACAGATGCAGCAGCATTCAGGTTTTTTCTAAAAATGTTGGTAACAGTTATCTTGTTATACATGAGAAATGTGAAATGGTATGATGAAAACTACTGTCCGCTTAGGTAAACTTACCTTCAGTCCATTCCCTTTCCAATCACAGCACAACAGGAGATGGCCCATTTTAGGGCTTTCATGGATACTTTACAGATATTAGTTTTAATGGAACATAGTTCATATGTCATCCACATAGGAATATTTTTCACATGGTTTGTGTTGGTTGTATGCCATAACATGACCAATTAAATGTGATAGTACCTGCCTGAGTTACTTGTTCTCAGTTTGTTTTAGGTTTTCAAATAGCTACAGGTGTTTAAAAGGCCTTTTTGTTTTCTGGCCCTTTCCTCTTCATATTGTACTAATCTATCTTTTTTTAATCAGTTTTTTGTCCTACTCTATTATACATTGTTAAATGTATATGTTCATAAAATACAAATCCTCCATGGCCTTCTAAAGTTTGTTACTGGTGATCTTTGTTTCTCAGGATCCTCTCTAGCCCAGGACCGTGGGAAACTAGAGGCGCAGATTGAAAGTTTATGTAGAGAAAATGAATCTCTGCGGAAGGCAAATGAGCGTGACAATGACACATTAAGAATTAAGTGCAAAATCATAGAAGACCAAACTGAAACTATCAGAAAATTAAAAGTTGTAAGTTTGATGTTTTATTTTGGAAAAAGGGCATATGGCAGATTTGAAAAACTATGGATCAGAATATCCAATTAATGCTTGTCTCCGTGAATCCCAACTATTGCAATTTTTAGGACAGATTATCATTTTTTTCCTTTTGCAGTATTTGCCCCTTTGCTTTTAAAAGTGCTATTAGGCATTCATTTATTAACTTAAAATTACTTTCACTTCAAAATTTTATGGAGAATGTTCTTAGGGCCCTTTGAAATAACTGGAAATAATGTCAATGAAAAGTTAGGAATCACAAGAAAATTAATGTTTTGTATGTTTAAAATATTCTTTTATAGAATTGTTTAGTATCTTTCAATATTGCTAACTCACTTCTCAAAGTTATGACAAACCTGCAATCCTTAAAGGTATGTAAATAGATTATAAGATTCATCCTAGTTCCCGAGGACAATGTGTGTACCCTTTTTTTCAGTTGGGCCTATCTTGAGAGAATACTAATGAAGATCACTTCTTTCAAAGCATCTTACATGAAAATTCTCCGGAGAAATTTTCTGAAAATTATCTTGAGCATTAAATCAAACTTGAATTTCAAAATTTTCTTCTAGAATTTATATCTTAAAGTGTAAAAATAACTGAAAAGGGGTTTTTTTAAAGAAACTTCTTAATGGGGTTATCACCCATAAAATTAGGAACTCATTCTTTAGAGATTTTTTTCTTAGTCGTTTTTAAGAAACTTCTTAAGAATTTTAATTTCATCAAGTACAGAAAATAAAGAAACCTATTTATCCCCATGTTGCTTTATCCATAGCTAGATGTAGGTATGAATATCCTGCATCTTGACCTGTCCTGTAGGCTTGAACTACCCTGAATAATTATATCGGTATTTACTCAGTTGAAAATTAGGACTCAGTATAGTCAGTATTTCAAATATATTGGTCATATGTGCCAACTGGCACTGAAAATTATAAAAAATTTTTAGAAGTAGACCCTTTTTCTTATTTTAAAAATCTAGCAAAGTTTATTTTCTTTTGTACTAAGGTAATACATGAAACAGAAAGACTAGTGATTTGTATTTAAGTTTCACAAGGCAAAACAGGTGATACATTTGGTACAGTGCATTGTGTTTGACTTAACCACACATAAGACTGATGATGCCTTCTCAATCTGAGCAGAGTTTTAGAAGGAAATGACTTAATGACATAGTGAAGCCAAACAACAGGTAGATTTTAGTTTTTGATTTTTAGTAAAATACACAAAAGATTTTTAGATTTTAACCCAATATTTTTCCCCACAATTTAATACATTTACTTTAAAGAAAAATGGTACTCTCAAAGATAGGAGGGTTAATGGTACTTCCCAAATAATCACAGAACATACTGAGGTAGCTATGCATAATTTCTTTCAGCAGTAAAGTCAGTGTTAGGTAGCCAAGGTGGCTAAGAAGGGACCCGGAGCCAGAAAAGTCCAATTCAGGGCTAAGGGCTTTTGTTCAAGGCGGACACTGTATCAGGCTGGCTGGGTCTGAATAGATGGCAGCCCCAAGGGCAGGGGTAGAAGGGCTCTTAAAGTGTGTAGCAGACCGTTGCGGGAGGGTGACTCATCCTGCTGATCTGCTCTGGGTGTCCTGGGTATCTGATGAGGGAGGGCTTATTCTGTAGAAAGCTCGAGGGAGATGGGAGGAGACAGAGGATTCAACTGGTTTCCAGCAGGTTGCTAGGGGCTATGCCTCAGTTGCTTCTGAAATGGGGTCTCTAGGTCAGGTATTTAGCCTGTGATGTAAATCTTCTTTGTTGCAGCATCTGCGGTGGGTTAGGCCCATGGCCTAGTACATTCTAACAGTCAACTTAGCTAATAACTTAAAGGGATCATGACCTAATCAGCAAAATTTGGAGTTTGATGTTTTCAACTAAGTAGATTCTATAGTTAGCTTCTGATTATGGAAGTCAGAAACAGATCTATTTTTTGAAATTCTGTTTCCTCTCCATGTATTATTTTGGTACTTTTCAGTATATATGGATCATTAGACTCTGATGCTGCAATGTTATTATTAATAGGGTTATTTTATAAGAATCTTTTATGGCTTTTGTGGTTTCTTAATATATACCAAGACTGCTCACTCCTAAGTAGTTCAGGGAGTTGTGGGAGAAAATAAACAATTCATGACTTATGAAAATGTTGCTCAAGACTACCTGACTTCCTTTGCTTAGAATTTTTAGTTCTGTAACACTGTGAGGAACTGAACCACATTCTGTATGAGACTTAAGAATCTGTACTTAAATTAGACTTGTCCAGCATTTGTTTGCCTCCATCTTTCCAAGAGGAACAAAAGGGAAAGGCAAGCGGGGCAGGGAAGAATCATGGCAAAAGTTAAGATCCACTTCCATCTTCTCACGTGCAGCCCAGTGCTAGTGTGCAGCAGGCTGCCCCAGGGGCCCAGACAGCCGGATTCAGAAGACCAAGTTCATTGGGATATGTGAGCCTATGTGAGGCCTAGAATCTGCAAACATTGCACAGAGCCTCAGGTGGTTTGATCCTCCCATGTATTGGACTCACAGTACAGAAGACATAATAAAAAGGAAATTTGGGGAGATATAAAGCCTGTTTGCATGTGATATTTCAGTAGCAATGAAATCATTATTTTAAAGTATTTCCATGGTAGAAATAGTTTGATTTGTGCCATTGCATCTGGTAAACATCAGCCTTTGCTGCATTGCTATCAGCCACCTAGGGTTGGTTTTCTTTCTCTCCCTGTCAATAAGAAAACAGATTCTTTCAAATGCAAAATCATGTTAATTGAAATTTTCATTCTTCTGCTTTCTCTTTCTCTTCTACTCCCTGTGTGAGTAATAATTACTAACTTCATGAAATGGAAAGTGTGAATAGGACAAAAATTTTCTGTGTTAATAGCACGTAAAGTAGTAGTGATGTTTCTTATTGACTGATAAACAATATTCTGTAAATCTTTTCTAGAACACTCACTGAATATTCAATTTATATCTAACTTGTAGTTTTTATAATAATTTTAAACCATATCTAATTAATTAGGAAATAAGACACTGGAGATTAATAAAGTATTGATTATTTTCTTGAAGTGTTTACAGGAAAGAGAGGAACAAGTCAAAATATTACAGGAAAAGATCACTGAAATACAGAAATGTACTCAAGAACAACTTGACGAAAAATCTTCACAACTGGATGACATAATTGAGAAACTAGAAAGACACAATGAAAGGAAAGAAAAACTAAAACAGCAGTTGCAAATAAAGGAATTAGAACTTGAAGAAATTAGAAAAGCTTACAGGTATTCTACAGTATCTCCCATTGAGAAGTAAAATGTGGCTTAATAATTTTGTATAACCGATTTTATCTCTAACATTATCTCTTCTCATTCAGTACACTTAATCAAAAGTGGCATGATAAAGGGGAACTTCTCTGTAATCTGGAAATTCAAGTAAAAGAAGTGAAAGAGAAATTTGAAAACAAGGAAAGAAAACTCAAAGCAGAGAGAGACAAAAGTATTGAACTGCAAAAGTAAGCATTATATCCTCAAGAGGCAGGGCCCTCTATATAGGGAAACACTGAATTGGGATGGGTGAGATGCATGGAAAGGAGGCAGGAAGCTGAAATCATGTTGGAGGCAGTCATTTGGCAAATACTTTCTTTCCCTTCCATCATTCCATCTGTAAAGGGAAGGTAGTAGGTCCCCCATTCTGTGTGGAGGTGAACTTTAAGTTCTGGGGGTGGGGAGTGTGCACGTGTATAGGAGCATAGGGCCTGTCACATAGTAATTACTGTATGAATATTTGTTTTTATTACTGTGCTTGTTGTTTTCATGCTGTTTGATTGAAAGCAGCCAGTGGAATTTTTGGCCATTGTGTGTGGGCTTCAGAGGAGTAAGTCACCTGACCTCTGGGGGCAATGAATTACAGAAGCAACGGCTGATTTCGAACGGGAAGAAAATGTGTTCCCGGGTGCTGGCTGTGTGGGTTTCAAAAATGCTCTAGAGGAAATTCAGGTTTTACCTTCTAAGATCTATAGCTAAACCTGTTAAAATAATTTGTAAAGTTGATTGCCTTGGAAATAGGTAGTGCAGTTTCACGATCAGTCTCATGTTCAGATACGGAGTGGTATAGACAGCAGGGCACAGACTCCTGGAGGGGTGGTTCCCATTCCAGCATACCTCGTGGGACATGGAGTCGATTTCCTCGGATTTTAACTCCATGAAATTGAAAGTATTAATCCTCTCCAGAAAGGTTTGATTGACTGACAGTAGTTACTCATTTGTCTGCTAACATACCTTGTTGCACTTTGTTTTTAACTGTTCCAGAGCCCTCAGCTTGGAACCTGTTCAACTTTCTCCCCTGCCTGTCACAGCTTTACAATTGGCAGTCCTTTACATATTATAAGAAAGAATCATCCCTATAAATAGCAATTCCTAAACTTAATAAAAATCATAAAGCCTGACAAGTTTTAGAATCCCTTATATTTCATTGTTAAGTGTGTCATTCATTCATGGCAAAACAATAGACCTGATTTTATGTGTTAATGCCTTTATGACTAAGATTGGTATATATGATTTTTAATTCAATGGAATTTTAATAAAATGAGTTCTGGTTAATAAAAACATTTTTATTTGTATAGCTTTTTAATGTATAAATTGATTTTTTTCTTATATTTTATTTTGAAGCCAGCAGTGGGGTTGGCAGAACAGGCAGGATTATTCTATTTTTATAGTGAAAAACCTCAGTGTAGACTGTAGAGTTTAACTTGCCCTCAGTTGCATGGTTACTGTGTTGTAACTGGGAATAAAAGAGGCTCTGATATGTGGTCCTAATGTTCAGTCTGCTGTTTCTATAAGCAATGCCAAAACCAGAAAATGTTTTCATTATGGACTTAACTTTTTACATAAAATCATTCATATTTAATATAAAGGAATTGGTGTTTTGCCTCATACTTTTAGCACTAGAGTTTTGTGAATACTACTTAATGTCTTTATTAACCTAGGGTATTATCTAATAAGCATTAGCACAGGGAAGCCAGACATACCTGTTTATAAATATAAACCTGCCTGTGGTTTACTTCTCAAATTATTATCAGTGCAAATACATGGAGGGAAAAAGAACTGATGATAGATATCTGTGAAGGTGCTTATAAACAATTTCCTTAGACTCAGAATAAATGAGAACCAGAGTACTCAAAACTTTCAGAGGGTGGGAATGTAACAAATATGCAAAGGTTACCCTACCCTATTCTGCTGCTAACTGTTTCTGCTGTATGGTGAACTGCTTATATCTCCCCAGAGTTACCTGAGATAGATAGTCCTTTGCTATTTAACAGAGTTATGCTTCTATTAAAATATGCTTGTTGCCCTGGCCAGGTGGTTCAGTTGATTGGAGCGTTGGTCTGTGCACCAAAAGATCATGGGTTTAATTCCCAGTCAGGGCACATTCCTACGTTGTGGATTCAGTCCCTATTCTGGGCAGGTATGGGATGCAGCTGATCAATGTTTCTCTCTCTCCCTTCCTCTCTCTCTAAAATCAATAAATGTATCCTCAGGCGAGTATTAAGAAAAAATGAATATACAAGCTGCCATCTCAGAAGAAAAAGAAAAACATCCTAACTTTTATGCACAGAGATGTGTGATTTTTTTCTGTTTTTAAGGGATGCTATGGAGAAACTCCATAGTATGGATGATGCCTTTAAAAAACAAGTTGAAGCAATTGTTGAAGCTCATCAAGCTGAAATCATACAACTGGAAAACGAAAAGCAGAAATATATTGATTCTGCAAATTTAAAGGTACTGTAAGTAAAATGCACTTTGATTATGAGTATTGAATTGTAACAGCTAAATAAACTGAGAATTATAAAGAAAAAAGGCAGCATCATTTAATAACCAAATAGATATGACGGATGTTGCCAAAACTATCATGAAGCCAGGCCAAAATATTGGTAATTCTTAGATCGGTTGTAGAATAGAATTCTGATTAAACCAAAACTGAAAGTTCGATTCTGGTGTGCACCTGCTCTGTGATCTCTCAATAAAAATTGCCATCTCCCTAACCAGTCTCAGAGCAAAGCCCATTTGTGTACACATAAGCAGGGTGAGAATTGAATGTATTAAATACAATCCATCACTACTCTGGAAAAGTTCTCAAGAAGTATTTTATTAATAATTAGGGTCCAGGACTATCAAGTTTATCATAATAATATCATTTACAAAGGAGCTTTTAATAATACACATGCATGAGCTTCCCCCTGAAATTTTCATTCACTAAGTCTGGGGTCAGATCCAGGTATTTTTATTTTTTTTTTAAAGATTTTATTTATTTTTAGAGAGAGGGGAAGGGAAGGAGAATGAGAGGGAGAGAAACATCAATGTGTGGTTGCCTCTGGTGTGCCTCATACCGAGGACCTGGCCTGCAACCCAGGCGTGTGCCCTGACTGGGAATTGAATTGGCGACCCTTTGGTTCACAGCCCAGTACTCAGTCTACCAAGCCACACTAGCCAGGGTAGATCCAGGTATTTTTAAAACTCAACAGGTGATTCAGATGTGACTCCTATGTTGAGGTAACACCAGCTGAGTGGAAAGTTAAGAAATTTCATTTTTCCCTGATTTTGAAGTGGTAGTAAGAAACAGACACAGTAGTCCCCTCCCCGCAAATCCACCCTTTTGCTTTCTGAGGTTTCAGTTACCCACGGTCAATTGTGGTTTGAAACAGTAAGTGGAAAATTCCAGAAATAATTAATAAGTTTTAAATTGAGCACCATTCTAAGTAGCATGATGAAGTCTATCCTGTCCTGGATGTGAATCATCTCTTTATCCAGCTTGTCCATGCTGTATGTACTCCCTTCCCATTAGCATTAATAGCCACCTTGGTGATCAGATCGACTGTTAAAATATCGCAGTATCACAGTGCTTGTGTTCAAGTAACATTTATTTTACTTAATAATGGCTCCAAAGTGCAAGAGTTGTGATGCTGGCAACTCGGACATGCCAAAAGAAACCATAAAGAGCTTCCTTTAAGTGGAAAGGTGAACATTCTGGACTTAATAAGGAAAGAAAAAAAATCGTATGCTGAGGTTGCTGAAATCTACATTAAGAATGAATCTTCTATCATGAAATTCTGAAGAAGGAAAAAGAAATTTGTGCTAGTTTTGCTGTTGTACCTCAAACTGCAAAAGTTACGGCCACAGAGTATGATGAGTGCTTAGCTAAGATGGAAAAGGCATTAAATTTGTGGGTGGAAGACACGAACAGAAAATGTGTTCTGATTGATGGCAACGTGTTGCTCAGAAAGCACTGAGCCTGTGTGAGGACTTCATCAAGGGAGCCTCTGAAACAAGTGACATGAGGCCATTTACTGCAAGTGAGGGATGGTCACAGATTCAGGAATAGGTTTGGCATTTTATCACCTCACGTCATCTCAAGAATAAGAAGGGTGAGTACAGTACAGTAAGATGTTTTGAGAGAGATCACATCATATAATTTTTATTATAGTTTATTGCTCTGATTATTTTATTGTTAATCTCTTGCTGTGCCTATTTTATAAATTAAGCTTTTATCATAGATATGTACATGTAGGAAAAGAATTCAGCATATATGGGGTTTGGTACTATCTGGTTTTAGGCAGCCGCTGGGGGGTTGTGGAAGGTATCCCCATGGATAAGTGGGATGACTGTCTTCTGTAAGACTGGAGACTCAGAAATAAACAGCTGGAAAAGAGTCAAACAACAGAAAGGGAAAGGCATACTTCATATCACTATAATCAAGGTGGTTTGATTAGTGGATATTGATTGTCCTGAGGAGTCTGTGAAGATAGATGGATGAGGGCTTTGGAAATAATCACAATTAATAAGGAAGTGTAATTTGTTCAAAATTCTTTATTTCATGTCAAGTCAACAGATGATTCAGTTGTTTTATTTAAAATCTGAGGAGCGTTGGCTAGGGTTTATTAGGTACTAAGTAAAGCATAAGGTTAGGCCCTTGGCTAAAGGGAAAACATTGAGCTCTGATTTGGACCCCTCTTGCTGATACAGTGTAATATTAAAGGGATATGTCTGTTCAGGAGTTAGAGTAATGGCACCAGAGCTTACATGTGACAATCAAGAAAAGAAAGTAGGAGAAATACTAGCTTTCTGAGGGAGAAAGAATAGGAAAGCTGTATTAGAGATTAGAAAAAGGTACAGGCCTTGTGATAGTTCTGTTGGGATCGCTGTATGTATCATACAAGAGAGTTTCAAGCAGAAATTATTAGTATCAATTACAGAAAATTCTAGGAAAGTGTAGGTTAGGAATAAATGATAAAATGACCTCTCAAATAGAAGGCACTTTGTAACCACCAACAGCAACTATAGAAATACAGTAAGGAACTTTACTATAGTATTAGGGAGGGGAGGTTATGTCAGGTTTGAAAGTCCTTAAGGGTCTCCTATTTAAGGTAATATTCATGTCTCAGCCCTCACTGCATCACAGGACAGTGCAAAGATTAAGCCAGAAGACTTTCTGTCCAGACATGCTACTGCGAAGTTGCACAAATTTCAACAGATGTTTTTAAGCTCTATAATAGACTTTAAATAAATTACCATATGTTCATCACCAGAACCTATGAGAAATAGATAATATAAGTGTATATACTTTGTATCCAGCATAAATAACATATTCCCAATTAGTATTTGAACAAGTCACCTTTTACTGACTTCTTTGCTTTAAATAAATGTCACAGTTGCAAAATGCATAAGAATCAATTTTTGACTTTTTTCTTTCAGAATGCATTTTAAAATCTATTTAAGAAATTTAAATGTAAAATTTATATTTGATTTAGGTTCGTCAGGTTGAAGAAGAAATGCGTGAACTTCTGCAAGAAAACTGCAAGAACAAAAAAGCAATGGAAGCGAAAATTAAGCAACTGGCTTTTGCGCTAAATGAAATTCAACAAGACTTGTAATGGTTCTGAGAATGAATTTAATTAAAATGGACCAGCAGACCTACTGTAAAAATGATTAAATATTGTAATAGTAGTAACTGCTACGACTTTGAAATGTCTCTTTCTACACATTTCATTCTGAGATTTTAAAAGACTTGAAAAAGTATTTAATTGTATATGTAGGTTTTTATAACAAATTGTTGATAAATATGTGTATTAGAAAAACCTATCAAAATAACTAGACTTTAAGACACTTTGTTTCTGTGCTATACATTGTGTGATAATTACACATTTGCCTATAAATATGTAAATGAAAATTACGTTAGCTTTTAACTATATTAGGGGAAGTACTTTAATGATTGTTGCCTTATTGTATTGATGAAGAACTAATTATATTGATTGGTTGTCTTTTAGTTGATGTAGCTCCATTCTTTCAAAATACTCATACATAGAGCCAAAAGGTATCCGAAATCTGTATAATCAAAAGATGTGATACTCTTAAGAAAGCATATATTGCCATCTCCACATCACTCATAATGACCCCTTTTTTGTGATATATATGACTTTTTCATTAAAGATTACATTTAAGGTTTCATAAACATTTTCTTTTCCTCAAGAGGAATACTACTCTTCCACCCTCATTTTTTCATTTTTCTTTTTAATCACTGTATATATGAAGAGAATTCTTATTTTGCATTTGGAAACAAGTTTTCTTTCATTTAGTCTGGTCATTTATTACTCTTTTGCTTTTGTCATCTCTTGTTCCTGTGTATACAAAACAAAAACCTAAATACTATTCTCCTTACTCTTTTTGAAAGAGAATATGATACTATGTTTTTAACAAATATCCAGTGAAGTAAGTTTTAAAATTTAAACGGAATCAGAAAAAAATGTAAATGCTTCTAAAAGAGAGGATTGCATTTCATTATGGGCAAGCTTCACACTAACATCTGTAGGACAGCACTAAGTATACCAAGGTGGAATGGGACTTAGAGGAAGGGGAGGACATAAGAAATATTTGGGAGAATAATAGCTGAAAACTTCCTATATCTGACCAAAAAAAAAAAAAAGATCAACCTACAGACTTAAGAATTTCTGTAAAACCCAGGACAAACATGAAGAGAACCACACCTAGACACTTTATAGTCAAACTGTTGGGAAAATCTTGAAAGCAACAAGAAAATATGGTTTATCTCATATAGAGGAGCAATATAATTAACAATTGACCTCATCAGAAACAGTGGAGGCCCAAAGGTAGAAACTGACATATTTGAAGTGTGGAAAGACAAGGAACTGTCAGTCTAGAATGCTACATCCGAGAAAATGTATTGCTACCCAAAATGCCTGAAAAAAAAAAATGATAAGACTGTCCTAAAGGCTAAAAGGAAATGATATCAGTAACTCAAGTCCACTGGAAGAAATAATATTAGAAACAAATGTGGGTAAATTTTTACACGAGATCTTAAGTATGTTTTTCTTCTATTTGAAGACTATGTAAAGCAATTATAACACTTGGATTTACAGCATATATAAGATGTGATATGTAAAAAAAATTGCATGAAGTTGGAAGAGGGAAATAGAGCTATATTGTAGTAACTTATTTTACCAAGTTAGTACTGATCTACAGAAGACTGATAAAATGCATATTGGAATCATAGTTAAAAAGCAGAGCAGGTTCCACTTCTGGAAGGGAGCACGAGGAACTGCTGGCCTGTTTCCCAACAAAACAACTCTTAACTGCCAAAGATTTTAAAACATCCATTTAAAGACTCTGAAAATTGTCCTAAGAGCATTTAGCAAAGACATTTATTGAATAAGATTTACTAAATCTATGTCAACAGCAAAAGCCTGAAGCACTGAACCATATCCATCATCCATCACCTTCTGCTCACCCTAATGGAAATTCCTTGGTGGATGGTTGTGGCCAAGAAAATAGGATTCCCATCCGCTCAGTTCCGTCAGTCACCAGGCTGGGCAGGCTGACAGCCTTTCCCATGAGCTTGAGGAGCCAGCAAGACTCAATTCACTATAATCAGCAATGAAAACAATGACATAATAATAATGGGATGGGAGGAAACTTTAGGAATTGATGACTATGTTTATTGTCTTGACCGTGATAATTTCATGAGTCATTAAGTTGAATAAATATGTGCATGTTTTGCATGTCAATTTTACCTAAATAAAGTGATTTAAAAAGAAAAAAATTCCATTGGCAATGTCATCAAAAAGGAAGTTATTAGGTTAAATTTAACAAAGGAAGGGCGAATCTTAAGTACAAAACATTGTTAGAAAGCTATTCATGGTTGGAAGACTTGAGATGGTCATTCTCCCCAAATTTATCTCCGGATTCAGTGCAATCCTTATCAACCCCGCAGCTAGCTTGTTTGCAGAAGTTTTTAAAATGATCCTAAAATTCAAAGAAATTAAAGGGAACTAAAGTAGCTAAAACCATGTCGAAAAAGGAAAACAAAGTTTGGAAACGCACATTCCTGGTTACAAAACTTACTGGAAAAACCAGGAACCGAGACTAAGTCACGGGCATAAAGATGGACGCGCAAGTCGAAGGAATTCAATAGTCTGCCCCCCGTTTGCCCGGGGCGGGGCGGGAGGGGAAGACGGGGGGCGGGGGGCGGGTGTGGAGAAAGCTATCCTGATAGAGCCTAGGAGAGCTGTGGAGCACCAGAGCTAGGGAGCTGAGGGGTGGAGACGCTGGCCCCGCCCCTTCCTCAAGGCCCCGCCTTCCTCCGTCCCTACCCCCGCCGCTGGTGCGTCTCCCAGCAACCGCGGTGGCGTCACTTCCTGCCATTTAAACTCGGCGTCGGCGGGGCGCACACTGGGATGGCGGCGGCCGAGACCCGGAGCACCGGGCAGGCGGCGCAGCAGGGTCAGGCGCAGAGCCACCGGCCGCCCCCATCGTCTCCCGCTCCGCCGTCGCAGTTCGGGGGCCCGGCGGGCGGGAGCAGCCGGCACGAGAAGAGCCTGGGGCTGCTCACCGCGAAGTTTGTGTCGCTGCTTCAGGAGGCGCAGGACGGCGTGCTGGACCTCAAGGCGGTGAGTAAGCCGCCGAGGGATGCGAGGGGCGGGGGGTGAACCGGCGGGGGGAGGGGATGTTGGCCGGGCGCCGGACCCGCCGCGTGGCCACAGCCCGGCCCGCTCTCCACAAAGGGCAACTACCCCGCGCTTCGGGCCCGCGTCCCGGGGTCACCGCTGTTGGGACTCGGTGGTTTCCATGGGCCGTTCTGATGGCCACCGTACTCGCCGTGTTCAAAACAAAAACAAAGCTATTTAACCACCCATTCCAGATTAAAGAAGGAAAAAAATGTGACATCCCCGTACTTCTTACCTACTAAAATAATGGTAACGAAATCCTCTTCCTCGTCCACTTTTCATGGTCCGGCTGTTGTGGGGAACGTTCAGTGTGTGACTTATTTCGGCACCAGTCGCATATCTCTAAGGTGGGGTTTTCCATGTCACGAGAAGGACCCTTCTGTTCCTTCGAAGTCGCTTGTGTCGTGGGGGCGCGCCCTGTCCTGGGCTCCAGCGCAGGTCCTTCAAACGACTACATGCACGGAAGTGACCTCCCCAACCAGAGTTTGCCGGGATGCAACAGCACCCAGGGACACATGGTGACCGTCACAGTGAAAAGTCACCCAGCGCCAAGTTTAAATAAGAACCAGGCTGTAAACACACAAATGACACTAAGTAGTAAGCAATTAGTCGCCGCACCCCCCGCCCCCCGCACTGTCCGGAGCCTGGGCTGACTTCGAAGCGTTTTACCCGCACTCATGGGAGCCCAGGACGCCACCTGGCTGGACAGTGTGACTGTGGCCACCGGAATATCCTCTGACACCCGAGATTGCCCTGGGTAGGGTATTTTCAGGTCCTGTTTCCCCGGGTGTCCTCGGTGTTGAGTGAGGGGCTGTGACTTGTTTCTGTCTCTGCTTTGAACAAATGGGCCTACTCCATGTGTTTTTCACGAAGCGTTGTTCTTGAGGTTCCCACCTGTGCAAATTCCTGTCTCATTTACCACGGCCCCTTCCCTCCCTTAGGCTTTGTAGCAAATACACCATAATAAAATGCTCATGAACTAGAATGCATTCTGCTTAAAAATTTTCGCAGTCATGGGGATGTTACAGTAACACAACTTACAAACTCCTGTTGAAAATCTAGAAATTCAGCTGTAGCCTGTGATTTGAGTAAAAGGAATACCTCAAGTTTGGGGTTTTCCGGATAAAACTGAACTCTGAGGGCTGACTTTGCAGGTTTCTCCCTCCACTTGGCTGAGAATGACACAACTGAGACCCATGTGCCCTTGGATTCTTTGGCTTCCTTGCGTTTTATGAAATTGCTCTCTGGAGTCACAGGGCCAGTGAGAAGGAACAGGATTTGATATTTATTCACAGTTTCCTGAAAGTTCAGAGGTTTCTGCAATAACATTGTCTTATTTTAATGACTTTTACTTATAGAGAGCAGTCACTGTTTTTCACATTTGTATGAAAAATATATCATTTATTTACATATATTTTCATTCATTTATATGTGTGTAAAATCTTATGTATCTAAAAATCTTACATTGAAATCTTTCCAATGATGTTTCTTACTGTGTACCATAGTAAAACATCATTAACACATTAAAAAAATTTTTTTTTTGTTTTTTTTATCATTAACACATTTTTGACATTTCCTCTAATGTAAACTTATAAAATCACATTTTTTCTTACATTTTAACTTTGGGGGGGTCTATTTCATCGTAAGTTACTGACACTTTTGAGTTAGATACTTGGTATTTTTAAAGAAGCTGTTAAGGAAGCATCATTTTTCGTGAATATCTTGAATATGAAAAGTATAACAACCTTCATATGTACATATCTTGGATACCATAAAATATGCAAGACCATGTGATATTGTTTCTTTTCTAACTTGTGACACTACTACTGAAGAGTAAGACAATAAAAATGAACTTCCATTGTAAAAACTTAGGCAGTTTATTAAAAATCAAGAAATAAAAATTGGAGCAAATTAAAGCATATGCATTTCAAAAATCCTGAGTCCAGTGGTAGGGAATGCACTGAATACATTTCTAGGAGAGATTCCTGTGGGCCTACGTGCTGAGTTGGAGTTAAAACACTTAATGTGCTGCTTCTGGGGGGAGCCTTTGTTCCCCGAAGTAAGTTATTTATTTCTTGGTTTTTAATTTCCTATCTGGTTAATGTCCCCTACAGTCTCAATTGAGAGCACATAGCAGCCTCTTCCAGGAACTCTTTCTTACAGGCTTCCACCTGACCTCTTTTTTCTGTGAGACTGTTTAATTTTTTAAACATCATTGTACAACTTGTCACTACAGTCCCAAGTTTTAGACATATATACAATTTTTTGTTACTGTTTATTATTTTCAATGAATAAATAAATGGAAATAAAGATGTGCCTTTTTCAGACCATTTCATACACTCCAGGTGAAAGCACCTGTGGATCAGTGGTACCTGAACTGCTCCTTCAGGGCAGTTACGTAGCTGGGGAACTTTTGAACTGTATAGCTGTGTAAGTCTTTTTAAAAGTATGGAAGCCCATTTGAAAATGTTTTGCTACAAATGTCTTTTACAAATATATAAGTAATGCCAAATTCTACCTGAGTATTCATTAACTTTCTGAATTTGTTTCTTATGAAACAGAATGATGGCTACTTTACAAAGCAGTTATGACCATTGAATTAGGTAACGTCTGTGAAAGATCTATAATGATTATCCCATTACTGGCTTATAAAAGCTCTATATTAATTTTCTCTGTGTTTGAAATTAGCTAAAATCCTGAGATGGACATAGCACATTGTGGGATACAGTTGAAAATGAGTTCACTCAGGTTTTTTGAAGTTTTCATTAAAATATTTCATGGGCAGCCCTGGCCAGGTGGCTCAGTTCGTTGGCGTATCCATCCTGTACCCCAGAAAGGTGGGTTTGATTCCCAGTCAGGGCACATACCGGGTTTGGGGGTTCAATCTCCTGTCAGGAGGCAACTGATCCATATTTCTCTCCCACATCCATGTCTGTCTCTGTCTATCTGTCCCTTTCTCTCCCTCTCCTTCCCTCCTTTCCTCTCTCTCTAAAACCAATGAATATAACCTCTGGTGAGGATTAAAAATATATATATATATAAAATAAACATACAAAGTAATATATATACACACACACATTTCATGGGCAGTCTTGCTGTGTTACATGGGATCATACCACCTTACTTTCCAGACCATCACTTCATGTGTGTGTATGTGTAACAGATTGGTCATATGTAGTGTCTTGCATGTTTGTGGATTTGGATGCAGTCACATTTGTTTGTGATGCCCAGCAGCCCAAACACTGAGGGCACATGTACTGACAGCTGTAGTCTCAGAGAACAACTGACCTGTGCTACAGAACCTGAGACAGATGTTTCCCTAGTTACTCTTTCATGTTCAGGACCTCATGCCATCAGAACATACTTGGGCAAAGGAACTGCAACTAATCCTAAACAAATAAAGCTACCTTGGGATCTGTCCCTCCTCCCAGAGCTCGCACTGGGCTCTTTTAAAATGCAGGTGGGACAAAGCCCTGTTCAGCCCTTGTAAGGGATCTCATCTAATTTTGTCTTGCCCAACTCCTAGCAGCACCTCTGGATTGAATTTTGTTCCACCTGTACACATGACTTTGCTCACCATTGATGACACTGTTAGAACAAGATTTAATGTTTGGAGGGGAGATCTTTTCCTCCTAAGGGTTACATTTTCTTGTATATATTCCTGAAAAGTGGACTCGGTGTACAATTAGATGCTTCCATCATGGCTGCGTAAATCAAATCCTGTAACAGCAAATAACAACCTTTGTAAGCAAACTTTGTAAGTACATGACTGTGGCAGAGTGGAAAGAGAACGTGCCAGTCTGCCCTGTGCACACCTCATCAGTACCCAGGCCCATCCCCAGGGATGGAGAAAACCAGTGATGCTGGGGTGTCAGTACAGCTCACTGCCAGGACAGCAGGGGCCCAGCATTCCTTCTGTTGCTCCCTCCTGCTCCTGTAGGGGAATTTCACACTCTTTTCTCAGCCATTACCTCCCCTCCCCCTTCACTGCACCCCCACTGGTGAGAAAATAAAAAGCTACCACAAGGCGATATCCTACCTCTCCCTACCTGTCTACCATCATACCTGCATCTTTATTGAACACACTTCCCGGAGAGACCCCACAGTTCCCTGCAGCTGCTGCCCAAGAGCCCCTGGCCTTGTCCAGCTAGGAAATGGTCCTCAGTGGTCCTTCCAGAGTCATCTCCAGGGATCAGTTATCAGTGCACCTTGACTCCCTGATAGCAGTTCTTGAGACAGTTACCTTTTCTCACTCTTCCCTTGGCTTCCAGGACCCCCTCTCAGCTTTTCTGACATTAGGGCCAGCTGCCCCTTGTTTTCCCCAGTTGACCCTTGGGCCATCTTGGCATTCCCTGCTCCAGCCTAACTTCCCAAGGCTGGTATGGCTGCTAATGTGCAAGCCTCCTACAGGTCCTGTCCAAGTGATGTGCTTTTGGAAATACATCTTGGCCATTTATATGCTCATGTGCTTAGAGAGAAGAATATTTAGGAAATAATGTTGAGTTTTAGAAATCAAGGGTTAAACTTGGTAGTTGTTAAGCAGTAAGAAATTTTTTAAATTGAGCAAAAAGCGACATCTGATGGCCCTTTGCCTAATGACCTAGGACAGCTCTTGTGGACTGGTTCATGCAAACATGTCCTGGTGCTCTAACCAGTGAACCGTGAGGTGGCCATAGCACTGCTGTATCTGAGCACTTGGATGCAGATGACCCAGCAGCCTGGGAGGCCTGAGCTCTCTCTCAAGGGGCCTCATCAGAGGAAAGGGAGAAATGTACCCACAACTCCAATTTCTACAGTTAACTTTGCAGTGACTACTGCTCCTCAGGAAAACAGCCTCACACTACACAACAGAAACTCTTGTGAAGGCAGATAAACAGAAAGGGCTTGCTGAGCACAAGGGAAGAGGGCGCGAGTGAGACCAGGCTTGGTCCTACTTATAATTGTCTGTATGGAAGAGCCTCACTTCCAGTTCTCCCTTGTCTCTGCCATATCCCACTGACTCTTCTGTCCACTGTTTGAGGCATGGATCCCCTCCCTGAAGACCTGAGTGACTGGACAGGAGTAAGCTGGACATTTTGGTGACACAACAAATGGATTGCTAGGACTGACATTGCACTTACAGGTTCCAGGTGCCTGTGAGGTGAGCTGTTGGTCACACATATTCCCATGGAGGGAGGGTCCAGCTTGCAAAACTGAGTTTTATAG
Organism: Desmodus rotundus; assembly: GCF_022682495.2. Classification (NCBI taxonomy): domain Eukaryota; kingdom Metazoa; phylum Chordata; class Mammalia; order Chiroptera; family Phyllostomidae; genus Desmodus; species Desmodus rotundus. The sequence continues at coordinate 64,432,608 of NC_071394.1, forward strand.
GAGCTGCTTTTTAACACAATCAAGAAAGTAGTGATATCAGGTGGCTGATAAACCAGTACATGAAGCTCATTGCCATTCACTAATTGAGATAACTTGCTAACTGTTAGGAAGGACACAAAGGTGTTTTTTCATGACTGCCATGAATTTGTGACTGCATGTTCAGGTAGGCTCTTGCCTAATCCACTGGAAAAGAGCTCTGGGGTCCCCCTTCTTTGAGTTTCCATTCATTATCTTAGGGAACAAGTGTCAGAAATGTGAGTGAGAACTAGATAGAGGAACTGTCATCATTCCTAAATTCAGTCATAACTTGAATGTTTTTATTGAGCTTGTCACATATGAGTGAGAGTACCAAGCTCTTGTACACCATTTGCTGGTACCATCTAGGACTAGAGCATCCGAGTTCAGTGTTCATTGTGAGTTGTTGATTTGATACCGTGTGTTCAGTTTTCACTGTGAGTTTAAAAAATGCTGATAGTGTATCTCAAGGTTTCACCATGTGAGTATCCATCCTTCAGAATTTTCCCCCAAATATGTTGACTGAATTATTTTAAAAATTACTGAGATATAATTGTTCAAAATTTCCCAAGAAGAATTGAAGCTGTCTCTAGACAAGACTTTACGAACAGAGAAATGAGATAGGACATGACAGGGTTGGCAATTTGCAGCCCCCAAGATTAGTCCATGAGATGATATGAAGTGTTCTCACTGTTCTTTCATTTCTGTGGGCTTTGTGTCCTGACCTCTTTATTTTCTTTCCATTTCAACATCTGCTGGCTTTTAAATGGAATAATTTCTGTGGTCTTCCAAGGGTGTGAGAGCTGCTTTTGAATACACCCAGCCCTTGTTCCCAACAGCTGCCTGGAACAGATCTGGGATTGGGTTCTTGTGCTCTGAATTTAGTAACCAATGTTTTGAGCTTTAAAATATGAATTGTAATTTATGTTATTGGTCTTTGTCCCCCCCCCCCCCTTTTTTTTTTCTTTAAAACAGGCTGCAGATACTTTGGCTGTGAGGCAAAAAAGAAGAATTTATGATATCACCAATGTCTTAGAAGGAATTGACCTGATTGAAAAAAAGTCAAAAAATAGCATCCAATGGAAGTAAGTTATAAATTAGTGCTCTGTTCTAAAACCCTGCTTTTTCTTCCCAGTGCTCTGAAGTCCGTCGTTCCAATGTTCGTCTCTCCTAAGTTCTCTGGCCACACATTGGGTCCCACTTTTCCTATGACCTGCCTCTCAGGGCTTCTGTGCACATGACCATATGTTGTTGCTCCTGAGTTAGGCCATTCCCTTGCTCTCTGCCATTTAATTTATACTCTCCAAATTCAAATCCTAGCCCTCATTTGGCACACCCTGCACACTGCTTCATGTTCTTATCCCTCTCCGCCTAAGTGTTTGTTGGCCAATTAAGTAATATAAATGCCTTGTAAGTAGGAACTACATCTTAATATGTAGAAATACGGACCTTATAAATAATAATTGATCAAAACACATGTTGTCCTATTAATTTTGGTGTGGTTATACAGTACTTTTGAATGTGACAAATACTTCCTGTTTTGCAAATTTGTTTCCTTGGCCTTAGTTCTTTTTTTTCTCTTTAGTCAAAATCTCACCCTAATATTTAAAGGTTGTAATTGATTTTACCTGTATCTCAGTGTACCTATGACATGTCCCAGTGTGACTGTTTGGCCATGACATCTTTTTGGTGCATCTGTTAACAGCCTGACCTTGGTGAGAAAAAGAATTTTTGTAATTTTATTGTTCTTGCCAAAAAATATTCTATGCAAACACGTTCAGAGTTATGGTATTTAAATTTTTTAATCCTTGATTTTTAGATGAGTGTGAAGATTTTTGTCTTGAATAAATTGCTAATTAAGTCAATCTTACTACTATAAAAAGCAAGTGATGTTAACCTGGGTCTAATATGGGAATGTTGATTCTCACCTCTTTTTAAGAGGTGTAGGTTCTGGCTGCAACACTAAAGAGGTCCTGGAGAGACTGCGAGATCTCAAAGCTGAGATTGACGACCTGGAACTGAAGGAAAGACAACTGGATCAGCAGAAGTCATGGCTTCAGCAAAGCATCAAAAATGTGATGGATGATTCCATTAACAATAGATATCCTTTTCCATAGGATACATGTGCACATATAGCCAGAGAGGATATGTTACCTGACATTGTTCCAGGTAGAAGATTGGGTACTCTGTTGTACATTTTTTTAGAGATTTAAGTTTAGGAAGTAAATATAATATTTTAGTTTTATGTTTCTAATAATTTAAAGATTTTATCTTTTTCAGTTATCTAGTTTTATCTAGTAACATCATCCCTGTATTATATTGAGAAAAAAAATTTCATCTACTTTTGGTCTACCCATTGATAGGATGTGATACACAAGCCGGTATGCTCAGAGCGACTGTGAGCTTTAAATGTCATTGTGAAGTGTATAGGTTATCATTAAATCATTATGTTCCATGCTCTGAAGTGGCAGTCAGCAACTTTCAGAGTTTTGAAAAATTAATATTGGTTGGAAAATGAAATATCATGGGCCTTGAAATCAATCCAGGATACTTTCAGCCTGATACTAACTCAAAGATGGTAGGGTTCCAAGGCTGTGGTCTGTCATCTTCAAAAAGATGGGTGATACACTCCATGTTTCTTACAATCATTGTTCTCTTGGGTATCTGTGAAGCTCATGATTCGTGAATGTACCTGTGCTCTATGGAACATTTAACTGCATTGATCTTGTACCTTCATGAGCTTCTGACTAAGGTATACAGTTATGTTTTATGTTGTCCTGTCCTGGGTGCAGAAGTCCGTGATCGTGTTTGTTACTTTCTTTCTATGGGTAAGAGCTCCTTAAGTTTTATAATAGTGGGTTTTCAAGATGGGTACTGTGGAGCCCCAAGATTCAAAACCCTGTTGAATTAGCTGATCTTGGACCTTGGTGCACTGCTTTCCAAGTTTCTGGTCACTCCCAGTTCCCCAAGTCACAGCCTAAGAAAGTTCTGGATGTGGAGGTTTCTGTGGTTGTGGCTTCCTTTTCCCCATTAGTACCTTTCCCCCAGAAGCCTGTCTCCTTGTTGAATAGGTTTTCCATCTATCTCCAAAGGGTCATCAGTTGTCACAGAAAACTAAAGTGGCTTCTTCTCAGAGCCCAGGATGAACCTACCTTTTGGGGACCTTTGTTTGTCTTTGGTTTTTCAGACTGAAGACTTCTGTTCTTTTTAGTCTGACCATGGCTGACAGCCCCACAAGCATTTGTCATTTTGTTTATTTTGGCCTCTGATTTATTATTATCTTAATCGAAATGCCTAGACCTTGATACAAATATTGTTCCTTAACTCTTACGACAGTACGTTTTCCTATGTAACTCATGAGGATATCTGCAGTTGCTTTAATGGTAAGTACATTCTTCCTCTGCTCAACCCATTTACTGCAGTGAATCAGAATCCCTTGCGTTCCCTCGTTATTGTCAGGAGTGGATATCTCATCTCACTCTTCAGTGTGCCGTATTCGTAGGCCACTCATATTTCTGTTCCTGTAACAGTAACAGCTTTTCACAGATCACATCATTGTCTGCATTAGTGGCTGTAAACTGAGTGGGAGGGGCAGCCAAGTCAGAGAGGGATGAAGCAACAGTAGTCTCAGTCATAGTTTCACAGGCATTGATGGAACTTGAACGTGAACACCGTGCTCATCAGCTCTGTTTATGGAACTGAAGCAAGTGTGCTGGTCACAAATGGAACACAGAAAGCATAAGGACAATTAAGGAGTCAGTTTATAACCAGGAAAACTGTTCCTCACCCCATCCACCCCACCTTGTGATGTTCCTGAAATGACAACATAGTGGATTAATAGCTGAAAGGGTGGGGCTGTAGTGCCTGTATTATACCTAACACAAATAAATGAAATTGTGCATGCACATTTTATTTAATTGTGCCTGTCAAGAGCACGGCCTGTCACCGACTTTCTGAGCAGATGAATGGCTATTGCTCCACTTGGCCACCATGGGGAAGTCTTCTTAGTCTTCCTCAGAGATAGCTGTAGAATTTGGTTTCACAAGTAAGCTCCATTAAGCTCAAAATTTTAGTGTGTCATACTTTATCTCTGATGTCCCCAGTCATTTAAGTAGTTTAAATCAAGTAAGCAGCATGATTTAATTGAGGTTAAAAGGTTTCCAGAGTTTCAAGCTTAACATGAGACCGAGTGAAAACAAAATGAACTTGAAGTGAACTTATGGATAATAATAGATCTAACATTGTGTGTTTGCCCTGTTCTGAGATCTAATACATCTATGACCTCATCCTCAGAACAACCTATGCAGTAAGTCATAAGCCCTGTAGGAACCCGTGCCTGAGCCTGGGATTCAAACCCAAGTGTTATGACTCCAAGATCCACCTTGTTGCCACTCTATTCCTGGATCAATAGTATTTTCTAAAATGTGAAAATCTTTTATTTCTTTATTTTTTTGACAGGTGACACACTTTTGGCCATTCAAGCACCTTCTGGTACACAACTGGAGGTTCCTATTCCAGAAATGGTACACGGGGGACTTGTTACAGTGGAACTGCTGTCTCAAGAGACACAAATGTGTTTTCTTTCACTGAACATGAGCTAACTGTGTGTGAACACCATCAGGTTGTCTGTTTGAGGGTATTGATACTAAATTTGGGTGTTTTCATTACTTTAGTAAAATCGTAGATGTGACTGAATGAATTGTATAACATTTTATTTTTAACTTCACTTTATTTGGCTACAGGATATCAAGGGATGAGTCAAGATATAATAAATCTTAAAACATCAAAAAAAATTAGTTTCACTATATCTCTAACTGATGTACCAATACTGACTGAGGAAGAAGTTCAATTTAAATATCAGCAGTAACATATTGCTTTAAATTGGGCCTTTTTAAAAACATTTTTTGGTTTATTGAGTCAAATAATACTTACTGACTTTGTACAATATATAAGTTTCATGATTTTAGTTTTGGATTCAGATTTCCTAAAACTGATTTGAAAGCTGTACCAACCAAAGAAGACAGTAGAAAAAGATAATGACTCTCATTCACCTCCCTGCCTCAGCCACTCTAGAGGTTTTATTTAGGCATTTATACAACTGGATTCTGAAGCCTTAGGATGCAGATAATCTTTTAAGATACAGGGGTAGTGCACTTACATGTCTGTAGGAAAATCAGTGTTTTTTATGCTTGCTGAGTGGAAAACAGAGAGTTTGACTTGTGAAATGGTTGCCACTTTTGACAAAGTGTGTTGAGGTGACCACCACATCCATAGCAGCCTACAACCAGATGGTGTTCACACATAGTGAGAATGTGAGGAGTGATTACATTAAAAATGGAAGGTTGCCATAATTCTACAACTGAGAGCTTTTGATGCTAATTTTGAAAAAAGCTTGCTTTCAGGGACAGGTGGTTTAGAGCCTTAATATCATGTCCTACTCTTGGTCTCCACTCTTGTGTCTTGACTTACTGCCTCTCTTTTGTTGTGTAAATTTACTTAGTCCCTAGTTGCTTTATCTCATTTTTAATCTTAATATTTATTCATTTGGTTATACTTAACAACTTCAAGGGTCAGAATGGACAGAAGAAATACCAGATCAACCTAAAGAGTCATTCGGGCCCCATCCACGTGCTGCTTATAAACAAAGAGTCCAGTTCATCTCAGCCCGTGGTTTTTCCGGTCCCTCCACCAGATGACCTCACACAGCCCTCCTCTCAGCCCTCAACTCCCCGGACTCCGCACAAGCCCAGTCCAGCCACTCGGAGCCCCGCTGAGCAGCCCACACCTGAAAGGGACCAGGCACCCCAGCACATGCCAGCCACAGATTCAGGTGGGCCCAGAGCCTTTATTTTAGAAAGTCATAGGTTGTCATATGACTCTGTTATCTGATACAGGAGGGAAGTAGGAAGCTTAATTTAATCAACATGTGTTAATTTAGTGTCTCTATGTGTTCAGCATGGGGACAGGTTTTACGAGGGAGATTTAAAAACCTGTCCTTCGATATATTTTTTTAAGATTTTATTTATTTTTAGAGAGAAGGGAACAGAGGGAGAGAAACATCGAAATGGGAGAGATGCATCGATTGGTTGCCTTTCACACACCTTCAAATGGGGACCTGGCCCGCACCCAGGCATATGCCTGGACTGGGATCGAACCTGCAACCTTCTGGTTCACAGGCCAGCACTCAAATCTACTGAGCCACACCAGCCAGGGCTATATTATTTATTGTATGTTTGATTGTAATTACATGTATAAGTTTTTTAATTACAGATTTCTTTAAGATACATATTTTTTACACACACACCATCTGATTGTGTATTCAGAAATAATGTGGTAGAATGTAATGTGGTTGAAACTGTATATAGAACTATAAGTATTTAGCAAGGGAATGATGTTAATGGGTCTAAAGCTCAATTTTCTTTAGGATTCCATTTTCACAAGTAGCCAGCATCCCTGTTACTATTTACACGTCTGCTTTTTATCTGAGGTTTACTTTGTACAATCATCTCTTAGTACCTCGAGGACAAATTATTGACATGTGCTGTAACCACCTTGAAGAACAGTCAGGCTATAGAGTATACAGTGACATACGCCTCCTCTTCCTTCAGTCTCTATTGCTGTATCTGGAGAGCATACTGCTCAGTGAATGACAATCAACGCCCATCTAGTTGGAGTGCTGCAGATTATTCCAACCTGCACTGTAGTTTTATTTGTACCTCGGGACGTGTCCTGGGTTGTGGCAGGAATCTGTTGCCCTGGCTGTTCACGGGGTGAGGCTGTAAGGGTCTGATAGCACATAGAATATCACTCAGCATAGTGTTCTCTCACCCTCCCTCCTATGCTTCCAGTAAGAATTTCTACCTTTAGGCCATGGGGATGCACGAAAGCAAGTGTGGTACTTTATAAGCCTGTCCTCTGAAGTATAATCCAAAGGGGGTAAAGAAAGCAAGCAAGCTTTGTAAGGTTTAACTCAGACCCAGTTAGTACATGGGCTTCTAGCATTCAAAAAATTTTGAGCAGTTAGTTTCTGTATATGATTTTGTATTTGGAAAAAGGGACGTAATTTGGGACTGGATTGAAGAGGGCCTTATATGTAACACTGAGTGAGGAGGTAGTGGATAGCCAGTGAGGGTCTGTGATCAGGGAAGTGGCTTGTGGAGGACTGCACAGGGTGCTGAGCACCGGACGGACATGATTAGGGAGAAGATGCCTGGGAAGCAGAGGGCACAGGCACTTGTACATCTGAGAACCTTAAGGCCAAAGTAGCTTGGGGACAGTGGGTGTAGAACGAGAAATAAAGAACAGGTGAGAAACACTGTTTAGGGTAAATAAGTACTATCTGATGTGTGAGATCTGGAAATGAAGCTACCAGGAGGAATGGAAAGTGACAACTGCTCAAGGTCAGGTGATAGAGAACTACAGTACCACTGACTGTAAAACCCAGGAGTCTATTTTGGGAGGAGGATGAGGCTTTTGGTCTACATCTTGAGTTTGGAAGTTTAAAAGCAGAGTAGATGTGAATGAAAATATCTTTCCATGAAGTACATAACTTTTTACTGTTAATCAAGCTGCTGCTGATTAAATATAATTGTGTTTAGTATATACTGTGTTGAAATACAACTAACTGCCTTTACTATTACAAAAATGTCACAAAACATTTATCACATTTCTCTTTCCAGCAGGATCTGTTAGTGGAGATATCATTGATGAGTTGATGTCTTCTGATGGTAAGTAATTTAAAATTTTACTAACTACCTTATAATCAATAATGCTTTCCTGGAATATATAATGGCACATAATTTATTGTTTACTTAATTCAATATGACAAGTCATAAAATTCTCCTTTAATAACATTTTAGAGTAAATTATAGGCATCTTCTTGCATTTGTCTTTGCCTCTGTTTCGAAGGAAGACTCCATAAGGGGACACTTACCCTGCACTGAATAAACTTTGAAGCTGGTGGCACACTAGCCCTTTCACTCCTCAAGAATCTGGCCAAGAACAGTAAAATAATATACGTGCACAGCTAATCAGTCTGAAAACCCAGTTTTGTGCCCTAGCTGGTGTGACTCGGCTGGCGCATCATATTATAGACAAAGGTTGTAGGTTTTGATCCCCGGTTGGGGTGCATACAAGAAGGCAACCCATCAATGTTTCTCTCTCTTTTCCTTCCTCTCTCTCTAAAAGCAATGAAAAAAATGTCCTCAGGTGAAGGGGGAAAAAACAGCTTTGTAAGTCACCCCCGCTACCATGGGACATGAAGTGACTGCACTGTTCCTGACAGGCCATGTTATCATCCAATGTAAAATCCTTCTTAAAAATCAGCAGCTACAACATTGTAATTACTTCACTGATAACTCTCTTGGTTTCACCTTTCTATAAGTTCTTGGATTTAGAGTCCTGGCCCCTAACAACTACAGCCAAGACCTGGGAAGGAGCAGTTAGTTGTTAAGTTAGCAAATGGAACCATAACCAGTTCAATTCCTTCCGCATTTCTGAAGAGAACACCAACACTTATTAACCTAAGTCTACTTTATTCTGTTTTCAAAAGTAGTAGCTCATTGAGCACTGGCCTGCAAACCAAGGTAGTGGCTCATTTAACAGATCAGAGAACATACTTGGACTCATGTTTTTTAATCATGTTATTTTAGTGACAAGTCAAACAATAAAAATTGTAACCTATTTCTCAAGCTTATGCCTATAATCAATGCATAATTATCTTTAAACAATCTTTCAAAATACACACTAAACACATCATTAATTTGATCCTTGTTTTTCCTAGTGTATATTTTAAATTCTTGTATAATATAGAAACCATAATTTAATGGATGGTTTTGTGTTTGGAGAAGCCGTCATTAACCCTGAACTTGTGCTGTTTGCAGTGTTTCCTCTCCTCCGGCTCTCTCCAACCCCAGCGGATGACTACAACTTTAATTTAGATGATAATGAAGGAGTGTGTGACCTGTTCGATGTCCAGATACTAAATTATTAGATTCCATGGAAACCTGGGACTATTATCTACCTCTAACTGTGTAATATTGTAGACTTCCTAATAACCTAAGTATTTATAATGAACATAACACCTGTTTAGTTTGCTGATTCTTAAGTCTCCTTCCCTAATACTTTCTCTCCTCACAAAACTTCAACCATGAACACAAAGGGCTCTATTGCTTCAGGTGAAAGTGATTTAATACCCCCACACACCCCACCCTGTAGTAACTGCATTGTGGGACTTCAGTGTTAATTATAATTCTGACTCCTGTTTTTTACTCTAATGAGAGGAAAGTTAAAATAGGCTTAAGGTCAGCAACAATGAAAATGTTGGCCAAGGACTCATCACTTATTTGTGTTAGGATTGTACTGCCACAAAACTTTCCATATTTCTGTGTGCTCCAATGCAGACAGACATTCACTGCCACATATAAAGTGAAGTGTGTAGACTAAAATATAGTCACTGTTTCCATGAACAGAGTTTGTGAAGTGCCTTCTGTTTTAGCACTTTATCACGTTTGGTTGACTTCTGGCATTCTACTTTCCTAGATTATAAGAAGATCTGTTTATGTAGTTTGTTTTTAAAATGTGCCAATGCCTGTACATTAACAAGATTTTTAAAAATAAAGATGTATAAAACATTTAATTTATTGGTGTTTTGGGGGAATTTGACGCATCACCAGGGCATTACAACTGAGCCATTAATCTTGTAGCTTCTTCAACACTAACTGGTTCGTTTTCACAACACTGCTGAGGAATCTGGAGGGAGGAAAGCGTTATACAGTAGTTAAAAGTTTTGATAAGAATGGTGGACAAAATGACATATGATCTATTATCCAATTTAATTTTTTGTAGTCATACCTTTGGAAATAGAACAGTAAGTTCTCATGTTTACACTCAATGGTTTATATGCAATACATACTGTATAGCCACGTATACCAGAGAGCCAAGTACTAAAAACTACATGCAACTTACAGCTTACAAAATTTGGGATTTAATTTATTAGTGTTCAGTTTAGTAAAAGGAAATGATTTCTACCCACCAGCTCTTTCTTCAGAGGTTCGAGGGAAAGGCCTTTTGAGAAGTGAGCAAGCTCCTTCTGTATGTCAACAAAAGCTTTATTCATTCTGTTAACTTTTTCATCATTCACAATGTTTATCTTTTTAAAAAAGAAAAAAAAATCCATCATTTCCTAACCATTAAAGTTAAAATATATTCAATCTTAATTTAACCTTTTTAAGCCTAAAATCTAAAAAAACTTAGCCATACCAATTTGCAGGAAGGATTCACACCAAAACTCTTAGTCTCACTGGGGATTTTAGACAAAAGGTTCTATTTTTAAAAAGAATTATGTGGAATAACCCATACCTTGACTTCACTGGTATAAGCAGACCAAAGTACGGACCACACTCTTTCTAGACAGACCTGTCATCTCTCACCTGTGAAACAAGGAGCCTGGATCCCATGCTTAGTGTCCTGCTAACAGTACCACTCACCTCCTCCTTGGCCTGATGGAAGTCCCTGGCAATCAGGCCAACCACCTGGCACACCCCTTCTATTAAATCTGAACAGTAGAGTAGTGGTCCTATTCTTCCTGCTGCTCCCAAGCTATTTCTCCTTCAAAACTCACCTGTGTGCCTTATGCCCCTGGTCCTGTTACCGTCTCCTTCCCCACTGTCACCTGCCAACTCCATAATTACTTACTCCTTCTTGAAAGTTGTTGAACCTCAGCTCACTGATCTCTCAGGACTGATGTCACTGCTTAGTGGCTTCAACTAAGTGGCAATGGCCTTGTCACCTCTCCAGGTGCTCATCTCCTGTCCTCATTCACCTAGTTTACTCACAATTCTTAAATCTCACTAAACCTCCAATTCCATTATTTTTCAGTTCCCTACCCTCACTTTTTCCTTTAGCCAGCACAAATTCCATGACCATTATTTCATCAATCACTTAACTTTCCTTAACTTCTCTCCCTTAATCATACTTGCTTGGCAACCTAGTCAACTCTCAGACTTTCCTGAGCCTGCAACTGAGGCCATAGAAAGTCATAATTAGGTGAGTGACTTTACATCCATGGCCACAAACTTCAATTTACCATTTACATGGTGCCTGGCAACCTTATGGCCTCCCCTCATAAGTTAGGCTACTTTATGAGAGAACACCACCAGGCTGCCTGCTCGCAGACTTTCCTCTCTTCATTTCCCACCAGCATACATGAAGCTTCCAGCACTTTCACCTAATGAAATATTGGTGACCTTTGCCGTCCACTGCCTGGAAAATGCTGCTCCCAGCGTCTCCCTGCTCTGTATCACTAGCTCCTTATCTCTCAGGTCTTGGCTCCAGTGTCAACTCTGAAGACAGCTATCACTCCAAACCCCCATTGTATTACCCAGCTTTACTTCCTTTATAGGATTTCCAGTCATAAAACTGCTCGATCAGAAAGCTAAACTCAATTAGTTCATGAAAACTGTAAAATAAAATGTTACATTTCAATGGGCTATTACGATAATTACCAAGATCCAACGAGCTGCCACCACGTATTACTTAAACTTCAAAACATTTTCTTAATACACTATACCTTAATGAAGAAATTTTCCATTTCCCAAATATTTTCAGTAAAAACGAAGATAAGCTCCTTTTCAGATTTTGGATTTTAAGAAATAATATTTTATCTTCATTTGACAGGTTCTTGAATATATGAGTTCAGAGATAAGAACTGGTTTTGATACCAGGTTTCTTTTTTTTTCTGTATTCCGATAAAGCTCTCAAACTGTTATTTGGCACCTCACACATTCACAATTAATATTTTTCTTTTTGTACATTTGATTTGGATTCAAGAAAAGGATGTTATTTTTCTCCTTTTTTTAAATGTTTAAAATACTCTTGCCCTTGTAGGAAAGACTGAGAACCTGTTTTAAATAAAAGCATTCAGTTTCTCAGTAGCTTGACCACTATGCTTTGTTTGTAAACATTAGAGTCAGGGTGCTTAATACTCACCTTCTTAAGTTTTGTGGTAACTGGTTTTGCTTTACTCTTAACCTTAAAGTGTTTTTGGCTGGCTATGTGAAATACATTCCTGGACTTCTGCCCTTTTCGTTTGTTCTTGGCCATTGTCTAGAAAAGAAAAGGAGCTCAACTAAGCTGCCCACATTTACAACTTATAAATCAGAGTTTTTACAGTAAAGGGACCAATTAAAATCTAAGAAATTCCATCTTACTGCTGATTATTTTTTTAAAAGATTTTATTTATTTATTTTTTAGAAAGAGGGGAAGGGAGGGAGAAAAAGAGGGAAAGAACATCAGTGTGTGGTTGCCACTCGTGTGCCCCACACTGGGGACGTGGCCTGCAACCCAGGCACGTGCCCTGACTGGGAATCGAACCGGTGACCCTTCGGTTCTCAGACCAGCATTCAATCCATTGAGCCACACCAACGAGGGCTACTGCTGTTTTTTTTTTTTTTAAGTTGCTGTATGTATTAAATTATTTCCATGTCTTTTCTACTGGATTGCAGAAATACGTATCTAATTCTTTTTTGCATCTCCAGCACCTGGCCCTTAGAAGACGTCACATTCACTTCTGCTGGCTGAATTACTAACATCAACACAATTGTTTTTTAGGTTCCCTGCAGCACATCCCACCAAGTGAACCATCACCATCCATCCTGCTAGTTCACATGCTACTAGTGCCCACTCTGGTGCCCATCATACCCTAGGACTGACCCCTTCCTTCTTTTCATTCTTGTCTACTTACCCCACTTCCCCTCCTGTGTGCCCCACCTCAAAATCAGTAATTAATCTTACACTTCCTACCTCCCTCCCCTCCCTTAAATTACTTCCGCGATTTTCAGGTCACCTCTCTCTGAAGGGCTCTTGCCTTGAAACTTCAGATATTCTTTCTATAGCCAAATGTGCACTAAGCCAGTAAATTCAACCTGAGACACACTTCTCCAGTCTATTTTTAACAATGAACATGAGGAACAACTTTGAAAATATTAATAGTTAAGGACTTCTGGCCCAGATGAAGGCATAGGTAGATGCACTTTGCCTCCTCCCACAACCGAAAGGACAACAACAAATATAAAAACAAAAAACTACAATTGCCAGAAAATCAAACTATATGGAAGTCTGACAACAAGAGTTAAAGAAGAAACATTCATCCACACTGATAGGAGGGGCAGAGATGGGCAGCCAGGGAAGACAGGATGCAGGGCAGGGCAGCAGATGGAGGACCAGGTGGGCGAGGTAGCATCTGGTCCAGCGGTCCTGCTTTCCCATGCAGATAAACCAGGAGGAACAACTGGGGATTGAGACAGACCCCACAACCCAGGGTTCCAGTGCAGGAAAAGAAAGCCTCAAAACCTCCGGCTGTAAGAACCTGTGGGAATTGTGGCAGAGGAAGAAACTCCCAGCCTTATAGGAGAGTTCATTGGAGAGACCCACAGGGTCCTAGAACATACACAAACCAACCCACCCGGGAATCAGCACCAAAAGGGCCTGATTTGCTCGCAGGAAGCGGGGGAAGTGATTGAAAGCCAACCCAGAGCCAAGCAAGAGGAGTTGTTCCCTTTCGGACCCCTCCCCCACATACAGCACCACAATGCAGTGATATGGGTTGCCCCGCCCTGGCATATACTTAAGGTTCCACGCCTTAGAATGTAACAGGACCCCAAGACAAAAAAAAATGGCCCAAATGAAAGAACAGATCAAAGATCCAAAAACACCTAAGCAAGACAGAGATAGCCAACCTACCAGATGCAGAGTTCAAAACACTGGTAATCAGGATGCTCACAGAAAAGGTTGAGTAGGGTCACAAAACAGAGGAAGAAGTGAAGACCATGCAAAGTGAAATAAAAACACATAGGGAACCAACAGTGACAGGAAGGAAACTGGGACTCAAATCAACTGTTTGGAGCAGAAGAAGTAAATATTCAACCAGAACAGAATGAAGAAACAAGAATTCAAAAAAATGAGAAGGCCCTGACTGGTATGGCTCAGTGGACTGAGCATTGGCCTGCGAACCAAAGCGTCCAGGGTTCGATTCTCAGTCAGTGCACATGCCTGGGTTGTGGACCAGGTCTCCAATAGGGGGAGCGTGAGAGATAACCAAACATTGATGTTTCTTTCCTTCTCTTTCTCCCTCCCTTTACCTCTGTCTCAAAATAAATAAATAAAACCTTTTTAAAAAATGAGGAGAGGCTTAAGAACCTATGGGACAACTTTAGACATTGCAACATCCAAATCAGAGGGGTTCCAGAAGGAGAAGAGCAAGAAATTGAAAACTTACTTGAAAAAATCATGAAGGAGAGTTTCCTTAATCTGGCAAAAGAAATAGACTTCCAGGAAGTCCAGGAAGCTCAGAGAGCCCCAAAGTTGGACCCAAGGAAGCACACACCTAGGCACATCATAATTATATTACTCAAGATTAAAGAATAGGAGAGAATCTTAAAAGCAGTACAAGAGAATCTTAAAAGCAGCAAGAGGAAAGGAGATAGTTACCTACAAAGGAATGCCCATGAGGCTATCAGCTGATTTCTCAAAAGAAACCTTGCAGGCAAGAAGGGGCTGGAAAAAAGTATTCAAAGTCATGAAAGGCAAGGACCTACATCCAAGATTACTCTACCCAGCAAAGCTTTCATTTAGAATGGAAGGGCAGATAAAGTGCTTCCCAGATAAGGTCAAGTTCAAGGAGTTGATCATCACTAAGCCCTTATTATATGAAATGTTAGAGGGACTTACCTAAGGAAAAGAAGATCAAAAATAGAACAGGAAAATGACAACTCCCAACTATCAACAACTGAACCTAAAAAAAGCAAAAACTAAAACTAAGCAAACAACTAGAACAGGAACAGAATCACAGAAATGGAGAACACATGGTGGGTTATTAGTTGGGGAGAGGGTGGCTGGGCACAGGGCAACAATACAAGGAATAAGAAGCATAAATTGTAGATACAAAGTAGACAAGGGGAGGTCAACAATAGTGTAGGAAATGGAGAAGTCAAAGAACTTACATGCACAATACATGGACATGAACTAAGGACAGGGAATGATGGTGGGGGGGTGGGTGCAGGATGGAGGGGAATAAAGGAGAGAAAAAAATGGGACAACTGTAATAGCATAATCAATAAAATATATTTAAAAAATATTAATAGTTAAAATTTACTAAGTTTTTACTAGGTGTACCATGCTTACGCTTTATGTGCTTTGACTAATTTACTCCTCATAATACTTGGTTGGAGGCACTGTTTATCCCCATTTTACAAATTAAAAAAGAAAAACTGATGCAAAGGCAAGTTAATGTGCCCATTATCACACTGGGAATAATCAGAGAATGTCAAGATTCAAAGGTAGATCTAGTGGCCTCTCCTGTACAGGGAGGGGCATAAGTAGGTTTACAGCTGTAAGTACGTGAGACAGTTTATTCTTGTATTATTTATTAATTATTGTATTATTTTCCGTACAGACAAGTAAACCTACCTTTGGCCAACCTTATATAAATAAACATGCAATGCAAAAATATGACATAATATTTACTGGGTTACTGCTGTAGTCCCTAGGTATATTTGGTTAGCCTATTGGCTGTCAAACTATACCTATATATCAAATCAGGTAAGGTACCTGTCTTTGTAAAAGTTTTATTAGAATAAATAAATAAACAGCTATGACCATTCAATTATGTATTGTCTACGGATGCTTTCATGCTACAACTGTGGCCCATAAAGCCTAAAGTATTTACTATTTGGCCCTTTACAGAAAGATTGCCCACCCCTGGCATGAGCCACATGCATTAAAGTCTGTCCGGCATAATCTATGAAATGAACCTTCCAATGTTAAAAACCTATGATGGCTCCTCAGGGCACAAGAAGCAATATGCTCTGTCTTTACTGCTGGAACCCAGGATCCAGCATACATGTCACACTCTCTCCTGCTACCTCTCCATATGCACCCACCTGCTCTGCATATTGTTCTTTGAAGATATCTGAACATTCTCGTTTTCCTCCCTTTGCTCAAACTGTATCTCTTGACTAAAGTTTACATTCTCCACGTCTGACCTCAACTACAAAACAGCAACGCTTTTGACCCCAACAGTACTTAAAAATAACGAACACGATAAAAAATACAATATAGAAGAAACAGAACGTACACAGAATTCCCCCCAAATTAAATGATCTACAATCCTTCCAATATTAACCAAAAGCCAACCACTCATCTACTCATTAATCAATTACTATTATTTACCATGTATGGCAAACACATAATGACAGGTGCTGTCAAAGGCAGGTTCGTGGAGAAGGTAATATTCTATTTGGGGGAACAGGGACTATCCCTGACAACCACATGTAAACCATGATAACACACGACCAAAAACTGGTCCCCGGCCCAGGGCTGAGGCCCACCCGCCCGCCCACCGCGACGGCCTGATTGAGCGCAGCGGAAGTGCGCCCCGGCCTGCAGTGGCGCGAGGCCCGCCAGCCCCGCCCCGGCCCCGAAACTACACATCAACCTCTCACAAGACGGACTTCTGAAACCTTCACACAGCCGCCCCAGCTCACAGTAACGCGCTGAATTCAGAAAGTTCAAGGGGAGGCAGACAATTAAGCTTCCTCTCCTAGTTTGTGGTTCCACCCACCGAGCAGCGCCCCGCCCACAAAGCGACGTCCTGTTCCTGAATATGTCCGAAGACAGACAAGCGCGGCCAACCGATTATGGCCCCGCCCACAAAGCAGCACCGGGCTCACTGAGCGAAATCCCAATCAGTAAATAAAACCCCACCCACTAGCAAAACGAAAGTGTTTCCGCCCTTACGCTGGTTCCGGCTCCCTGACGTAGTCCCGCCCACAAGGCCTGGTCTCGTTTCCGGGCACTGTAGCCAATGCACAGCGACGCCCTGCCCCCAAAGACCCGCCCACCATGGGAAGTCACGCCCCTAGTGTCTCAGGCCTTCGCTTTAGAAATGCCGATTCGTCAACGTGGCGGAGGGACTTCACCCGAGTTGTGGTCTCGGGCCAATTCTCCGGCTGTGCCTTCACTTCCAGGAGGGGGCGCGCATACCCCAGGCGGTGTCCGAGCGTTAGGAGTCAAGGTGTTTTTTTCCGGGTTGTTTTCCTAGCTTCAGAGCAGCGTGTGGGACAGAGGAGGAGCGCAGGGCCGTGGGAAGATGTTGTCAAATGAGTATCAGGGAGCTTCAAAAACACAGAGGAAATGATAGGGGACTCAAGAATTGGAAAATTTTAGTTTAAGGTAAATAGTTAATAAGTCTAGGAGGTAATGCATATGTTAAAGCTATTGTTTCAGGAACTGCAGATAAGGCCCACCACTCCCCAGAGAGACAGCTGACCTCCTGGGGCACTGCTAGAGATTACCGCCTGGGGAACAAGTGGAGGCATCCAGGCCATTGTGTTCCAGACAACCACCCCTGGGAACCGCTGCAGTTTCTTTCACCTAAATTTTCCCTGAATTTCAAAAAACTCTCTGCACCTTCTTTATTCCCTGTTATAAATAAATACACTGGCTTGGAAAGAAAATGTAAGACGGTTTGTTAGGGTGCGAACCCATCTTCTCAGATTGCCGGCCATCTGTATAAAGCGCCCCTAAAAATTCAGTCCCTGTCTCTGCTTATTGTATTCTGTACATGACGGGCAGCCTGAACCCCAATGATGTCTTTTCTTGTTTTGGAAACACGTCTTCCTTCCCGCTGTGTCTGTGCAGACTTCCCAGTTAAGACCTCTGGGCTGACTTTTCTAGGAAAGTGATCCCATGCTTCCAAGAGCATCTCAAGGACTTCCCTTCTTTCTTGCTAGAATAGTGTTTCTTGTGATGTTGGAACACTTGGTAACATTATCAGATCAGGCTCATGACTACTGAGTTGGCATGTGAGACATGCCTCTTTCCTCCTCCCTGCCTCCCTTTACTATTCATTCTACCTAAGTGATAAAAGGTGTTTCCTGGCAACCAGGATGGTAGACGCTGGCCAGTAACAGCAGTGCAGTCTCAGAGTTCTGAGTTCTTCCTATGCTGTCTCCCGCCTCGAGAGGAAAGGAAAGATGGCATTTAAACAGCCACTCTTCCATCTTAATGGAAGTTTCATGCCATCAAGAAGCCCTTTGCACTAGTTTCTTCATTCGAAACACTGCAGAGTTCAATCTGAAATTTCAAAGGGACCAAACTCAAAGCCTTAGTCTCTGGGACAGTAATTATAATCCCAGCGGATCACAGTGTCTGTTTTTCACTGGGAGCTCAGCACAGCCACCCTTCCAAAACAGAAAGTTCACTTCGGTCCAGGACAGCAAGGCCACTGAGCATCCAGGAGAGGCCTGAACACCCTGCTCGTGTGGGGTGCAAAGGGCAGCAGAATTTGGGGACCCAGGCATCCAGGCTTAGTGCATTCACCCCAGCTCCAGCATGCAGAAGATGACAGAGAGCCAGCGGCGTGTGGGCGCAGGTGGGACTGCAGGCCCCGCTTTCTGCCTGGCCAAGAGCCTTCACTGATCCCTTCTGACTCTGTGGCATTTGAAGTGTCTTCCTCAGCAGATGCTGGGAAGACGTCGTGTAAAGTGTGGATAAATGCGTTGGCCTGATCAGGGTGCGCCCTTCACGAATACTGCTGTTACTTTTGGGCTTTGCCACCATCCTGGTTGTTCTGGGTTTGAACCCCCACTAGGGCCACCTCCGGTTACTCACCATCTGGGGCAGCCTACCGGCAGAGCTTCTTTCTCCCGGGACTTACGCAGCAGGCGGAAAGCCCCCGGAGCCTTTCTCCTTCCCCTCCCCACCACCCACCTTTTTCTGGGTTCAGAGCAGCAGGGGACCCAGGCCCCTGACTCAGCCAGCTGTGCGTGCGCCCCCTGGCGGCAGACCGAGCAACCCTCAGGCTCCTGGCCAAGGGCGCACACCACCCCCACTTCTGTGGCTCCGCCCGAGCTCCCTGCTCTCCCGCCCTCCTCTGGGGATCATGTCGCGGCTTAGCTGGGGGTATGCAGAGCACAACGGTGAGTGCCCCGCGGACAGAAGGACAGCAGATGGACAGACGGGCCTGAGGAGCCGAGGAGGTTCAGGGACCCGGAGTCCCACTTAGCGTACGTGGTTGCCTAGACACCTGGGTCCCTTGCCCTGAGGCCCTCATGGACCGCGTGTGGGGGTGGCTCTTGGGGTGTTGGTACAGGGGTGACAGCCTTCCAGGGGTTTTCAGACCCCAAACTTCACCTTGGTCCGTGCACTGCCTTTGGGAAGCGGACGATGTGGGGGGACTTGCCCTAGTGACAGCACCTTTGGGTTAAAGGTGGTCTGAGGACACACTTTAATGACTCGAGGACAACTTCCCTTTCAGTCTTGTGAGCTTATTATTCACTCCGGAGAAACAAATAATGGAAAAACGGGGAAAAATATTTAAAAATTTGAATAACTTAAATTGCAGTTCTGAAAACTCAGGTTGCCTTCTTGGCAACCCCAAGACTGCCAGTTTCTCGGTAACTATGACACTTGCCACCGCCCTGCGTCCCTGCTTGGCTCAGACTCCAGCTTAGGTTCTTTCTGGAAGTTGGAGTTCAGGCTCCTTCCAGTCTTCCCTCCTCTCCTTTGGATACACCCTGCAGACACTGGGGATCAGCAAAGTATTATTGAACTTAAAACACGTGGGCAAAATGCATTTACTGATGGGTGCAGTAGTAATTAGGCATGTACAATACTTTTATTCTTATCTATTTTAAACTATCAAAAGTAAAACATTTTCTTATTTTTTATGTTAAATTGAACTAAACTTATTGTTTCACATACTGTTTATTTAAACTAATTTCAAAGTGACATGGACAAAGCCTTATAGGGAATCACTCTCAAAATTAGTCCTAGAAATAACAGTGATAATAATAATTTTTTGACTAATATGTATATTATTGAATGGTACTCTACAGTATAGTTTTATAAAAACTTTCACAAAAAAAGAGAAAATTTTCACTTCTTTTTTTAACTTCACCAGAGGACATTTTTTCTCATTGCTTTTTACAGACAGAGGAAGGGAGAGAGAGAAACACCCACTGGTTGCCTCCTATGAACCCCACAACCCAGGCATGTGCCGGGTCTGGAAACCCACAACCTTTTAGTTCCAGAACTAAGCCCCAACCAACTGAGCCACATTGGCCCAAGCAGCAAAGTTTCACTTCTAACTGTAGCCTTTTGAAGTTATCATTAACTTGCCAATTAAAAATGGCAGCAGGTAAAATTTAACACTTTAAAAATGAAACAAATAATTTGGGTAGATTACTTTTTGATGAAGGCTACAATTGTAATTACATTTTGCTAATTTCTAATATATGTTTGGATTTTTTTATATGTTCCTTTCTGTTGGAAGAATTTGTATTATTATCTTTTTAATCCTCACCCTACGATATGTTTATTGATTTTTAAAGAGAGAGTAGGGGAAGAGAGGGGGAGAGAGTAGGAGAGGAGGAGAGATGGAGAGGGACAGAGAAACATCAGTGTGAGAGAAAAACATGGATCACTTGCCTCCCATATTGCACCCCAACCAGGTATTGTATGGCACAACCTAGGTATGTGCCACAGCCAGGAGTGGAACCTGTAACCTTTTGGAAAACATTCCAACCAACTGAGCCACCTGGCTAGGGTTGTATTATTATTATCAATTAGTAGTTACTATGTAACAATAGTAATTATGGTTAGGAAAAATGGTATTTTTGATCAATGAGTATTGATTACTTTCTAATATGTTAGAAAACATTGAAGCTGTCTTTAGAAAGTTTAAAAATCCTTCTCAGGAAAGCCATGAGCAAAGACTGATTTCATAGTTCTCTAAGAATTGCTGGGCCACTCCCTGCTTTAGAAGCAATAGCACTCTGAAGGCTCACCTGTGCCAAAAATCCTGCTGGAAGTTATTCATCCTGGCTGGTGGGTCTGATGTTCTTTTCTGCTTAGAATGGCAAAGGCCATGAATGAGCAGGTGACACGAGGCCTTGGAAGGGGGCAACCACCTTCACAAACAACTTAGAATATCTTCCACTAAACTTAGATGTATTGGCTTAGTTTAGAAAGTGTGACAGTTACTGAAAACTGTATCACTATGGATATTCAAAAGCTCCAGAATCAAAGGAAGAAACAACATATGAGGTGTGTCCAGAAAAAGTCCAGCCATTGTTAACATAATGAGAATAGTTTCTGGGATATTAATGTAACCTGGCAACCAAGGAGAATGGACTGGAATGCTGGGATGTGTATGTATGAACAATGGCGGCTTCACTGTACTAGTCATTGGGGGTGGTAGATGCCATTGAGTGAGCATGTGTACTGTGTGGCAGTCACATTCAAAATGAGCAAGTAGATCACGAATCTGCATAAGATTTTGTGTTAAACTTGAACATTTTTCTGCGGAAACTATTTCGATAGTTCAGTAGGCTGCAGCTGTGGGCAACTGGTGATTGGCAGCTTCAACATGACAAAATACCTGCTCATGCATCACATCTCATGCAGAGTTTTTGGTGAAATATCAAACCACCCAGGAGACTCAGCCCAGATTTGGGGTCTTGTGATTTCTGGCTTTTCCCAAAGCCAAAATCAGCTTTGAAAGAGAAGAGATTTCAGACCTTTGATGAGATTCATGAAAATACGACTGGGAGAACTGTGTGAGGCCCCAAGGTACCTACTTTGAAGGAGACTGAGGTGACACTGTCCTATGTACAATGTTTCTTGTATCTTGTTATCTTCTTCAATAAATGTCTCTATTTTTCATATTAAATGGCTGGATACCTTCTGGACAGACCTTGTATATCTCTCCTTAAGAACCATGTTTAAATGTTTTTGAAAAACTTTTTTAAAAGGGGCCTCTTAAAATGCAGGGAAATGAACCTAGCTTAGTAGTTAATATTTAAAATTGAATATTTCAAAATGGTTCTAGTTATAAAGAACTGAAAAGAGGAGAGTAAAGTAATTAGGAGGAGAAAAAAACTGTTTCCTGATTGGAAAAATCAACAACATGTTGTGACATATGCATTGCATATTTGAAATCTAATTCTCTTTATGTTAAGTCATACTTGGTGGCTGTGAAATAGAAAACTTTTTCACATTAAAAAAAAAAAAAAGACTAGCCCTAGCTGGTACAGCTCAGTGGATTGAACACAGGCCTGCATACCAAAGAGTGGCTGGTTCAATTCCCAGTCTAGGGCACATGACTGGGTCCCCAGCGTGGGGCACATGAGAGGCAACCACCCATTGTTTCTCTCTCTCTCTTTATCCTTTATTTCCCCTCTCTTTAAAAATAAATAAATAAAATCTTAAAAAAAAGACTGGATTGTATACATTGAAAATAGTAGAAAGGTGTGTAAGAATACTTAATAAGAAATAGCAATTCTTTTTCTATAGTAAGTTGTAAGCAAGGACTTCCGATGTTCAAGTTGCTTTGAAGTCCAAAATGTCAGATTCATGAGAGAACAACTCTTGAGTTGCGTGTGTAGGTGTGTATTCATGTTGGGATGTTTTGTACCTGAAGCTTAGGTAAAGGAAGACATTTATGCTTCCTTTTTTGCCAAAATGAGTAATCAGGGACATAAGATTTAGAGATCGAAGTTGTTACTAATTGTGACATTTTTACCTTTCATGAAATACAATTCTTAATCTTATCTTTTAAAAATATTTGTGTTGTTAGTCACCAATGTTTAGCTAATTGTCGTGCTGTGTCATTTTCACAAGTACTTGAGTTTTGGAGAAACCAGGTAAGTTGTCTGGTGAGGAGGGAAGAGCTTAGCCAGTAGCCCTGAGCTTTTCAGCAGCAACCTTGCACTTATGCCAGTATATGTCTATGTCGGCTACAGATCAGTAGAGGAGACAATAACCTCTGACCTGTAAGTGATGAGGTTCTGTCCATGTACCTGGAGCTTACTTAGAGCTGCCACCTTGCTGTTAGTTCTGAGTGGCAGAACTCACACTGAGTTTCCCAGAGAAATGCAGAGACTAGACAAGGGAATTGTTGGCCCATTGGTTCACATTAATTTACCAAACATGTCTGGTTTGGGAACTTGATACAGTTTTGGCCTTTGAGTAGAGGATCAGGGTGACCCTTGTCCTGAGTTTTGGAATTCAAATGTAGCATTGGCAAAATAACCACAGAAGGACATCCTGAAATGTAGAAAAAGAATAATAAATTGTTACCTGATTGCACTGCAGATCATCTACAATACTACATTTCCTAACACGGTGCAGCCATTGTATTGGATTATCCCATGTGAGAATTTATTTATTACCTGTTGCACATGACAGGTCATTGAGTAAGGGCTGGGTGACACCTGAAGATACCACCAAGCAATGGAAGAAAGAAGGAGGCATTCTTAAGAACTCACCCTTTCTGTGCTTACTCAACTCTTTAAATTCTTTCAGTCATAAACTTGGTGAGCTCTGCAGCTACCACAGCTCATTCTTGGAGCTGAGACTGAACGTCATTGTTCTCGGTGATGAATGGTGCTGTTGTTTTTAGTTTGGTAGAACAGTAGCTTTGGAAAGTACCTTATAAAGCATACATGCTCTTTTGTCTGCAAGGATTTGTTTAATTCTGAAAATGAATGAAGGTAAACCAGGAAGTTTCCATACCTATAATAAGAGCAACTAGTCTTTTAAAAACATCAACACACAATTAAATGTGAAGGTATTGAAGACGAAGACCTTATTTTATTAATTATTGTTCTCTCTTCAATCTCAAGCACAGTGCATTGTATGCAACAAATATTCGTTGAATGAAATCACTTGTTTAGTCCTTCTCTTTTGGTCCCCTGTATTCAAGGTCCTGTTCACTGGAATGAACTTTTCCCTATCGCTGAAGGGGACCAGCAATCCCCAATTGAGATTAAAACCAAGGAAGTGAAGTATGACTCTTCCCTCCGACCACTTTGTATCGAGTATGATGCAAGCTCAGCAAAAATAATCCGTAACAGTGGCCATTCCTTCAACGTTGACTTTGATGACACAGAGGACAAATCAGGTTGGCTTTTTGCGGGGAGAAACGAGGGGCTTGGATGATTGGATGGTACCTTCTTTTCTCTCATATTTGAAACACCTATGCATTGTATGGCCCTGTTAGTACTTTGCTGGAACTTGTAATAGAAGTTCTGTTTGAAGTTCATGGGACAGTGTCTTTCACATTGTCAATAAATAATGGACTGACCAAATAAAACTTTAGTATTATTTATATATAACAAATTAGCTAAATTAAGTAGAAAAGAGTGTTTCCTTAAAATGAATAATCAATCCTTTTTCAGGCACAGCTACAGTCCAGAGAAATAGATGGTATAGAGTTTAAGAGTAAGATGAGAGATATTAGAGAGAATAATATTTTAAGGCTTCTCTTCTCACATTAGGATGACACTGTATTTGCTCTACTAATGATGCATATAGTTAAACATTTTAAATTCTTAAATGGAAGAAAGTTTTCACTGACTAAGCTCAGCTTTGGTTTAATAATAATTTCCTATATTTATGTAATGCTATATTGTTAGTAAAAATTATAAGCCCATAAAATTTCTTCCTCATACTTGTCAAATTTGTCAAAGTGATTCATATTATTCAGAGTGCTGTAAAAATGCACAAAGAAAGATTAACACTTGGTATTTTCAACTTTTGGGGGGAGGAGGGACCTCAGTTTTCATATATGTGCAATTGTCTTTTTTTCATGCCCTCAGTTGAATCTGAGTTAATAGAGATGGTTGATGTAATGGGCTCATACATATGATCACGCAGTAAGTAGTCCAAGGCTTTCAATATAAAGTTAAACCACCCACAATCATAGTTGGACACTGTTTATAGTATCTCACATGTAAAAAAAACAAGTGAGGCTACACTGCTAGTTCTAGAATAAGAAGTGATTAGATTGTATTTCACTGTTACACTCACTGGTCCTAGAGTATGCTCTTTGGTGATTCCCAGGTCACTTCACTAGCAACCTTGCACTTATGCCAGTGTATTTATTGCTTGGGTACTCTCCTAGGTATTGAGGACACAAAGGAACAAGATAGATCCACTTTAAAGGAGTTTGTATCCTAATGGGATAGACAGAAGTTGTATGAAGAGACAAATGTGGTGGTTTTTAAATTAGTTTTTTTCTGATTGCGGTGCCAGCCTTGCTTATTATTCAAGGCAGCTGACTACAATGTAGTTTCAGAAAATGAGTGGGATTTGCAAGTTACTAACAATATTAGAAGTCAAATGAGAGTTTTCTAGTCACGCTGGCAGCATAGGCAGATATGACTCACCTCTTCGCACAACCACATCAAAATTACAAGTAAAATATACAAAAACAATGACTCAGAACTGCCAGAAATTGAGTTGAATGAAAGTCTGACAACTATGGGATTAAAGAAGCCACATCCATCCAGACTAGTAGGAGGGACGCCGATGTGGAACAGGCTAGTCCCACACCAAGTATGGTGTTTAAAAATTCAGGAGGGATATCTTAGGAGTGAGGGAGTGAGGAGTCCCAGCCCTATACCAGGCCCCTCAGCCAGGGTTGCAGTGCCAGGAAGATAAGTCCCCACAACTTCCTCTTAAAGAACCCACAAATGGACTCACCTAAGCAGACTCACTCCCGCTGAACTGCAGTACCAGGTAGCAGCTTAAATGTCAGCAGCATACTGGGAGAAATGAAGAATCTGGCATGAAGACAAGCAGAGGACATTGCCCCTTTTCTAAACCCTACCTGGCAAGCTGGTGCCATATCTGAGATTCCATCAACCTAGCTAACACTGTTTGATTCACCTCAGAGGTCCCTAGAGATTCTGCCTCCACCCAAGCTGCTTTTCTGTATGAATGGCTGACCTTGGCTCATGCTGCACAACTTACTAAATCCTCTCAAATGCAACAGCTGGCCTCAGTGAAACCCAGGCCTGGGACTAGCAGAAGCCAGCCTAGATTCACAGCTTAGCTTTGCCAGGGAATCTCTAAGCCCAGCACAACCAGCAGCCATCTCAGATTGCTTTATAGCTCAGGCAGGTTGTCCATGGGCAAAACACAGATAGGGGGCTGACCTTGGCCTGCACCACCCAGGAAACCCCAGGGCCTGTGCACCCTGTGGAGTGCTTTGTATGTGTTCCCATGTGCTACATACCACATCGGAGCACCACCACCTTGCACAGCTGATTCTCCTTGGAGGGCAGAGGGTGGTGGTAAGTGATCACAGCCAATCCTTGCAGCTGATTGGCCTGGGTAAATCCCTCCCATTGATCTGCCAACAGCAACAAAGGCCCAACTACAAGAGCAGGGTATACTCGGCCCACACAAAGGGCACACCTCCAGTACCCAGCTTGGGTGATAGGGGAGGCTGTGCCACTGGACCCTACAGGACCTACTACATTAGACCACACTACCAAGACACAGAGTCAAAGCAGCTCTACCTAATCCATAGAAACAAACACAGGGAGGCTGCCAAAATGAGGAGACAAAGAAATATGGCCCAAGTGAAAGGACAGATCAAAACTCCAGAAAAAGAGGTAAATGAAATGGAGATAAGCAATATATCAGATACAGAGTTCAAAACACTGATTATAAGGATGCTCAAGGGCCATAGTGAGGACCTTAGCAACATTAAAAACATCCAGTTAGAAATGAAGGTACACTAATTGAAATAAAAAACAATTTACAGGGAAACAACAGTAGAGTGGGTGAAGTCTAGAATCAAATCACTGATTTAAATGTAAGGAAACAAAAAACCAATCAGAACAACAAGAAGAAAAAATAATCCAAAAGTATAAGGATAGTGTAAGAAGCCTCTGGGACAACTTCAAAAGGTCCAACATTCTCATTATAGGGGTGCCGGAAAGGAGAGGAGAAAGAGCAAGACACTGGAAATCTATTTGGAAAAATAATGAAAGAAAACTTATCTAATTTGTTGAAGAAAATTGACATGCAAGTCCAGGAAGCACAGAGAGTCCCAGACAAGATGAATGCAAAGAGGCCCACTCTAAGACATGTCATGATTAAAATGCCAAAGGTTAAAGATAAAGAAAGAATCTTAAAAGCAGCAAGAGAAAAGCAGAGAGTTACCTACAAAGGAGTTCCCATAAGACTATTAGTTGATTTCTCAAAAGAAACTTTTCAGGCTAGAAGGAATTGGCAAGAAATATGCAAAATCATGAAAAGCAGGGACCTACAGCCAAGATTGCTCTCCCCGGCAAAGCTATCATTTAGAATCAAAGGGCAGATAAAGAGCTTCCCAGAGAAGAAAAAACTAAAGGAGTTCATCATCATCAAACTGTTATTATAGGAAATGTTAGAGGCACTTATTTAAGAAAAAGAAAATCAAAACTATGAACAGTAAAATGTCAAGAATACATATCTATAAACAATTGAATCTAAAAACCAAACTAAGCAAACAAGAAGACCAGAGACAACATCATGGATATGGAGAATATTTTGATGGTTGTCAGATGGGAGGGGGTGTGGGGGAATGGTTGAAGTGGTGAGGGGATTAAGAAGTACAAATAGGTAGTTATAGAATAGCCGTGGGGATGTAAAATACAGTACAGGAAATGGAGCAACCAAAGAACTTATACGCATGACCCATGGACATGAACAACGGCGGGGGGATTTCCTGAGGGAGTGGGGGGTGCTTTGTGGAGGATGGCAAAGGGGGAAAATCAGCACAACTGTAACAGCATAACCAATGAAATATAATTTTAAATAAATAATAAAAAAGAAAAAAGTCAAATGCAATAGAGTGCCACGTATGTTTCTAGTTTCACAACAATGTTGAACTTTGAGGCATATAGCAAATAACAATGACCCTTTTACTAAGATATTACATGTTCCCCAATCTTTTGTGGTATTTAACTCTGGTTTCTTAACCTCTGTAGACCTCTTATCTGAGTGCATTGTTTGAAATAGATTTTTTTAAAATTCTGAATGAAATGGTAAATGAACTCTATATGTATGCCAAGTATGATTTTGGAGAAATGACCTCTTATTTTTAGACTTAAGATGGAGACAGTAATATATATTTACTCATCTAGGCTGGATAGTAAGATGAATAAATTGACACAACAACACTAAATATTCTTATTAAAAATAATTTTGCCACGATTATTTACTTTATACCATAGTTTAACTGTTTTATTACAAAATGTCTCAAAGTCAGTGCTGAGTTACCCATGATATTTTGACTCATTTTCCCCACCCTGTGCAAAGCCCTGCTCTGAGAAGTTGTCTTCATGTTAGGCATTTTCTGGTCATGGTCACAGGTAGGATATTTTAGAGGAGACACTCACATGTGGGGTCCAATTATGTAAAGTGTCAGGCAAGCTTTGCTGCATAGCTAAGCAGAGCTGTGCTAATCTGAGTTTAAACTCTGGATTCAAAGCAGGCTTGCCAGAGATCAGCCGTGACGCTTGGACTTTCCGCTGATGATGTGTATTTTTTTGGTATCATGGTTTTCTCCAGAGCCAGCTTGTTTGTGTCTTCTCCCAAAGTCAATTCCACACTGATTACTCAAGCCATCTAATCTGGGTTGTAGTTGTGAAAGGATGACTTCCTGGCTCAGCTCAAATCTTATTGTGTTACAGAAGAGAAAAAACAGGACAACCAATGTGTTGATTTCACTTAATGACCACGGCATCTGTGCTGTGTGCTGTCACTTAGGAACATGTGCCTTTCAAGTTATTTATCTGTGAGCCATCTTGGAGAGCTGGGCTGCTCCATGGAGTTCACGATGCACCCTGCACATCATGTTCTTATGCATAGAGCCTGACATCCTCCAGTAAGCAGAAGAAGTCCTTAACCATGTGTTCCATACAACTGTATTTTGAATTCTCTCACCTTTTAAAATATTTGTTTTCACTCCTCATGCACCTAAAAGTTGGATGCCTGTCAGCAAACTCAATGATACATTTGTAAAACATTCCTCGGAGGACATGGACATGTTGAGCAATTCAGGGAGGGGTTGTGGGTTGGGGAGCACACGGAAACACTTTATGTTGCTAACAATTTAAAATGTGTTCATGTTTAGTTCTGCATGGGGGTCCGCTCACTGGGAGATACAGGTTGCAACAATTTCACCTGCACTGGGGGTCTGCTGATGACCACGGCTCTGAGCACGTGGTGGATGGAGTGAGGTCTGCTGCCGAGGTAAGCCATCCAATGCAGGTTCATGACTCAGAGCTGTCCTCTCTGGTGGGAGGAAAGGGATATGGAGAATGACTTCCTCGACCCCCAAAAGGTCCTGAGCCTATTAGGTATCTCATTCTATGAAATTGCTTTATTCCATCAGTATAAAAGTTTGTCAGTATAAGAGCTATGAATGGCCCTTCTGAGCCTTAGAGCAACTCTGAGAGTTGGAGGTCTTGTGCCCATTATAAAACTGAGCAAACTGGACACTAGGGGAGATTAAGTAACTGATCCAGGAAGCATCAGGTCTGTCTGATACCAGTTACAGACTCTTTCTACAATATCTGTCCTGTTTCCTAAAAGGCCAGTGAGAAGGGAGAGAAAGGTTTGTTTTAGGCTCAACTGTGTGCATATTTGGTCCAGACACAGATATATGCTTATATCATATAAAGTCAATATTACAGAGGTGATAATAAGTGGCAAAGTTCCTCTTGGGGAAAAAAAACAAAGACACAAACTCTTCAACCCTCCTTTACTCTACATTTGCAAGTATGAAATGGGATCTCCGTCAATCATTTAGTTGCTGGTAAAACAGAACACAATAAAGTGTCTCTGACTTCTTTTTCACTGGGAAGTTACTCCTTTTTATGATTATACTCATTAAGTATATTCTACTTTTTCTAACCCTCTGGCTAAAAGATAAATCATACTATGCTCAAGTTTTAATACAGTTAGATACTGCTAACCCGTAACTTTACCATGAGACTGAGACAGAAGTGAATTATTGTATGACTCAGCCAAGGCTACTTCTGAGAGAATAGTGTGGCCTGAGAGCCATCTAGGCAGACAGAGGATGTTCCAGGCAGGTTCCTTCATTTTCTTAGTGTTACTGGACTTGGGAGCTAGACTCTCCTTTGTAGCACATGTACACGTGCTGTTGGAGGCTATTAACCACAGGTCCATTTGCCTCCTGAAGCACTTTGTTTGGGACCAGGGACTCCCAGTATGGGAACTGCTCTGTAACAATGAACAGAGATGCCCAGAATGTGGAAAGTGGGACCCCGAGTCCATATGGTGCCTCAGTTTGCATTGTCAGGTACTTTTCATGTTTGCGTTGTAAAGTGTTATGTCTAAACTTAACATATTCTACACCTCAAAACCTCTGTGGGGCAGAAGAGCCTGCTTTGAGTCACTGACTTGTCAGTTTCTGAAGCAGCTCTGGAAAAGTGGTTCCATCTTCCACACACTTGAATATGGACACTTGGGAAGGTTATTCTGAGTTGACATGGTCTCCCAAGAATAGTCCCATTATCTTTAATTGTGTCCAGAGACTCAGAGTTCTGACTTGCAAGGACCTTTTGTGGACATTCCTTTTAAATTGGGTAAGGCTTCAACTGGAATTGCTTACTGGGCTTTAATGTGTATTAGAGGATTTTTCTCATTTCATTAGTTCATTTGTCTCTGCACTCCTGCATTCCTTCATTTACTCTAAGAACTCATTGAGATCCCACTCATTCCCCCACCTTTGCTCAATTTACCATGCTTGTCCCAAAGGGAGTGCCTGGCAGAAGTGGGAATGGTCAGGAATGCATTCTTGTGGAGAAGCAGGAGCGAGGCAGGCAGTGGGATAGACAGCAGTGGGCCTGCGCAGAATCAGGTGTGGCTTGGGCTGGGAGAGAGCCCATACAATGGAAGGAGAAAATGCAGTGTGATTAGAGCACAGACCACAGTGGGTGTGGCAGAAGCTCGGTGGCTGAGGCTGGTAGGGCTGTGAACTGTACTAAGTCACTGGCTGTCTTTAAATTACACATGTCTTTGCACTTACAAAATTTCAATGCTATTTTGAAGTGCAAAAATTACCACAGCTCTGGGGGAGTCCCGGGTGATAGTGCAGGTGGCCAGATGGCCAGTGAGAGAAGCAGCATCCATGGAATTCGTTGGTTGATGGGATTTGAGGGTGACAGAGGAAGGAGGCAGGTGTATGCTATGACATAGGGATGCTGCTAGAGAGGGAGGAATCTGGTGACAGCTCAGGGTTGGCATGCTGCTACAGGCAGACAGTAACCACATGAATGGTACAGGGTAAGTTCTCAGACAGGAGCATTACCATGTGATCCTGTAGAGTGGCTGAGTGCTTAGGAAGGGCCCCTTTGAGATGCTATGTGAATTGAGACTGAATGACCAGAAACCACTCTGAGAAAATCCAGCAAGAGAGAGAATAGTGGGTACACGTGCTCTTGGGCAGGAATAAGGTCAGCATTTTTGAGAAGACAAAGTTGTTGGCTGCTAGGATTGGAATTAATGGGAGAAGTCATAGCCGTGTCCTAGAGATGTAGGGGCGGCCATGCCATGTTGGCTGTGTAGGGCCTGGTGAGCAGTTAGGGTTCGCCATATGAAACATTCATAAAGATGTAGCAGGACAAAGACAACGGGAGGTTTTGAGCAGGAGGGTGACAGTGCTATGCTCTATATTTTATAAACACAACTAGCTCTCTGTGGAGAAAAGGCTGGACTAACCGGGAACTCGGGAGACAAGATTAGAAGGTTGTGGAAGCAGTTTTTCCAGCTACGTTTGTACCTGACTTCAGGACCATCATCATGTTGTATCCTCTTAATACACAAAAAGAAAAAGAAAAAAACAAAAGGAAAAAACCATTTAAAGCTGTAACCTATGAAAATATGATTTGGAGCCAAATCTGATGGCTTGTGATGCTACAGACAGATTGACGGGACGTAAATCTTAAAAAGCTTTATTCCAAGAGTTTCGCATCTAGGAAAAGTAAGCTAACAGTCACAGTATGTTTGGAACTTTATCTGATTACAGTTTATGCCTAATATATATAAGTATGTTAAATATGTAGTTGAGTGTAAAACTATGTTTTCAACATTATGGTGATTTTTGGCATACTATGCATATTCTGTGTCAATAATACACAGCTTAAAAATACTCAAGTCGAATGATACTGTTATTCAGAAATTGTTTTCAAATAGGGAAGAATCTTAATCATTTCTATTTTTGCATTGGCTACAATAACTTCTGGTCCTGGAGCTCAAATCACTTCAGCTGTCAGTGTTAGTCAGAAAATGTGAGTTTGCTCTTGCTCAGTTCAAACACAAATGCTAATGGGAGTGACACCAGCTCCTCTGAAGGTGTTGCAGCCAGTTAAGCAAGGTATGTGGGAGAAAGAAGGACTTGTTTAAAACAAACAAAAGATTTTTCTTGCTCTAGTTTCCCAGGATGTTTCAAACAGTTGTTCTTGAACAAGTAGAAGGATATATATGTTCTTCTCTCTTTGGTTACACATTCATTTTCTAATCAGTGATGGTCATGAAGTAAGGAGTTGCTTCCCATGTTTCTGTCAGTGGTGTCATCTCTTACAAAGTGTGCTGGTGCTTGGGCATCAACATTGAGGTCCTTTCCTGGCCCTCCTGGTGGAGTGTTACCCATCCCATGTGAGCTGAATGGAGTGTGTTTTATCATCCAGTGTTTCATGGTTTCTTCCTCCCACTATCTCACAACTTGGAAGATGGAAACCACTGTCTCTCTGGGTAGCCAGTCTCCCTCCACTGTTTGGGGTAGGGTGTGTGCACTGTTTCATAGTTTTATAGTTCACTGCTTATGTCATTCTTCATTATTCAGAAATCCCCCATATTAGTTGCCCATAAGATGTAAAGTTACATTTAAAGAATGGGATAAAAACATGTCTAAGTATGCTAAATTCTCTAACAGTTAGCTAGAAAAGTAATTTGTGTCTGAAGCCCTTCATGTTTCCTCCCTGAAGGGTCAGAGAAGTCACTTGAAGGATGTCTCATCTAAACTGGTCCCTCTCACAGGTCCTTGGACAGCACGGCCTGGTCATGACCTTGGCCATGTCATCAGGGTGTGTCACATTATGCTGTGGCTTCCATTTCAGTTTGTCCTTACTTTAACTAGGAATGCAGACTTTCCAGAAGTGGCTATCTGCCTTACCGTATGTTATTCTGCAGCCTGTCCACTTGTCCATATGTTTGGGGTGCTGTGTTGCATGTGGTGGGAGGACATGTGGGACACCTGTGGGTTTGGCAGAAGGTCAGATGCACTGGGGACGAGTTTGGAAGTTGGTGAAGCCACTTTTCTAGAGTTCCAGGTCCACTGTCCCCCTCCCCTTTTTTCCCACCCCGTCCTCAGCAGGACCAGCTGACTCTCCTTTTCTTCCTCTGACACTTCTGTTTCCAAAACCCAAAACCTCTTTTTCCCTATTAAAATGTGACCTTAGTAAAGAATCTGAACATAGTCCAAGAAGATAGTAAATGTGTGCATACTGCTTAAAATAGTTACTCTTACAAGGAATTCACGTTTTCAAGCCATAAAAGTCTTCGGCTACAGTGATGAGCATCTGACTGGGGAGTCCCAAGAACCACTGGCACTATCCTCATGGCAGGATTGTCCCTGGGTGCCCACTGACCTCCCCACCTGCCTCTCAGCCTTGACTCTGCAACTAGCTGGGGTCTGATCTCAGGCTGCCTGATTGCAGTCCTGGGCATGGGACACGTGGGAGCCATAAGTCACTTTGGAACAGTGGCTGCAAATTGTTCGGACTCCAGGGGTGTGGCAGGAAGCTTTGGAGCCCTTCTAAACAGCAATGCAGACATGAATGTGTATAATACATTATGCATATAAATGCACAGCCCCATAACATCTGTATATATGCTTCATTTACATTTATGTTTTTGAGAATGTTTTAAAAAAATAATGTTGGAGTTAAGCTGTGTTCTTCCTTTCCAGCTCCACGTTGTTCACTGGAATTCTAACAAATACTCCAGCTTCGTGGAGGCAGCTCATGAGCCTGATGGGCTAGCTGTCTTGGGAGTGTTTTTACAGGTGAGAACCCACTGATTTCATTTGAAATAATTAATCAACCGTGTTGGGTAGAGTTATAGTCATGGAGTGGACATTAGACCATTTTTTAATAGCAAACTAGTTCTAGGTTTAATGTTTTCCTTGTGAAACAGATATTAAAATTCTATGTTTATGGTTCATCTCAGAGCCCAGAACAACCCTGGGAACTTTGTCTTATGATCCCTCCTGGTGTCCATTGATCATTTTTATTGACTAGCAGCAACAACAGTAGTGCCCAAAGGAACAACTAAGCCCCCAAGAAGGAAATCTTTATTCTAGGTTCTTCTGATTGCACAACATTTAGAGACACAGGGGAGAGTGGAGCTTAACTCCCTGATTCTTGAAGCACTGATTTGACCACAATGGCTTGTTGTCCCAAATGCAATGACCATTTTTTTGTTGTACTTTTTGTGACTTATTCACATGTGGTCAGACAGGTGTCGCTTTAGCCACATCTGTGAGTGGGTGGGGCTGCTCTACTCCTACTGGGACCACATTCTTGTAGGGTGTTCCTTTTTGTTCCAACACCCACTCTAATGGGAAAGAAGTATTTATATTTTTCTGAGTAGTTCTGATCAGGATGACACATTGCCTTGAGTCAGGACCTCCAGTCACTTCAGGATGAATGTGGGAGATGTTTTTCCTCTAATATTTTGATGTTACAATAGCCCATTTGGATGGAGGATCTGAAAGTCACACCTGGTTTCATAGTGCAGGTATGATGGGAGTTTCCTAAGCCAGGTTTCTCTCAAGGTCACCTGCATCTGAAACATTCATAAAGGTGAAGAAATAGGAAGCTATTACTACCAGTTTGGGAGTGAAACTTATGGTTTGGCCAAGAAGCCCTTGTAATACTATCTTGTTCAGATTCTTTAAGCAGGATAAGGCCAGAGGTAAAAAGAGAGTTTCATTATACAATAATCACTGTTTGTTCTTGGTTGGCATAGTTTTGTTTTGTTTTTTTAAGGAACTTTAAAATAGTGACTGAAATGGAAAAATTCAGACCTGATCTGAGACAGTAACCACTTCTTATAAAATATCATGTTTTCAGATCGGTGAATTTAATCCCCAACTGCAAAAGATTATTGACATTTTGGATTCCATTAAAGAAAAGGTAAAATTAATTCCTGTTGACTAATGACTAATATATTCACTGTTTTCAGCTGAGTTCTCTTACCTCCTTTTAAAAATGTAGGCCTGAGATGGCATGTGTGCTGCCTTCTTTGGAGCAGGTTGGAGCAACCTTGACCAATAGAGCAGAAGTAATCTGTCACCATTTATCTCCTGAAATCTATTTATGCATAATTAATTTCTGTTATTGGAATTTTACAAAATAAGCCTTTAGCTGCAACACATTTTAAAGCCACTTATATGAAAACGAATCTTGTTCTCAAATAAAGCTAAGCGATGCCCGACTTCCTCTAAATTTTTTAGATTAAGGCAGAGTCTCTTTTTAAAATACAAAAGGCAGCACTAAATAATTCCATGAATGAATAAATTCCAGTGAAATTATATTTCATTGGATATATGCTTTTCAGGTCTCTGGAAAGTTTTCCCATTGTAATCTGTGACATTCTCTTTTCTGCCCCAGGGGAAACAAACTCGATTCACGGATTTTGACCCAGTATGTCTGCTTCCTCCATCCTGGGATTACTGGACTTACCCTGGGTCTCTTACAGTCCCACCTCTTTTTGAGAGTGTCACGTGGATCATTTTAAAACAACCGATAAGTATCAGCTCTCAACAGGTACACCACTTCTCTGGGATCATCTGATCCCTTAGAGGAGCGATTTTCAACCTTTTCATCTCATGACACACATAAACTAATTACTAAAATTCTGCAACACCCCCAAAAATATATTTTTTGACAATCTGACAAAAATAATTAGGTGTAATTTTGATTCATTCACACAGGATGGCTATTGTTGTGTTGGATGTTGTCATTTTATTATTTGACAATCTAAGGGAAAAGAAGTCAGTGCCCCTGACTAAGTTGTCAGGTATTACATGTTTTAAAGATTCTTGTGGCACACCAGTTGAAAATCACTGCCCTAGAGGAAACTGGGCTGATTTTTTTTTTTTTAATTCCTGCTCTAATTTCTGCTATGCTATGAAGCCTGTGCTTTCCCCTTATTAATTAAATGGTGGTTGCACCAGATGAGATTTACGTCCTGTTCTTTTTTGACCTTCTGGGATTTGGTGATTCCTTCCCCACCTCTCAGAGATGCCATGTCCATGGGCATACTGGGGAGGTGAGGCACCTCACTGAAGGCATCACTGTTTGCTTCTGCTTCCTTTTGTTTGGCCTAGAATATAAAGGGGCTGATATAAAAGAAAAATCAGGAGAGATGCTGCTCTTAAAAGGTGGCATTCTCCTTTTGACTTCAGTCCCTCGACCTGCCCCTCCTACAGGTTTCACATTCAGAACATAGATAGTGAGAACAGCCTCAGATGTGGGTGCCTGCTGAGTGTAAGAAGAAGTCTATGTGATTTTTTGCCTTTTGTTGACATAGCTTTTGTGGGGTTGCCTTAGGAGCATTAAGCATTTGCTAAGAGGCTGTTGGTAGCCCCTTGTGCTCTTCTTGTGAAAACACTTTCCCACTCACTTTTCTGATAAGTCTGCAGGCTCAGGATGCCTTTGCCCAGAGGCTCTGCTCAGGGGCTGGGAACCCTGTGACTGACCCACCTGACAGGTAGATGCTATGTATCCTGGGATGCTGTGCTTAGTATGTTTTATTTTTTTCCCTTTTTGAATTACATGTGCAAAACCTTAGCAAGAACATAGTATAGTAGTTTTTGCAGCTAATAAAGCTCTTCTGTTTGGGGCTGGCCCACCTGCCTACCTGTCTATTTCCCCCCAAAGACTAGAGCTAATTGATCTTTACCAAGGAAATGTGAGGGACTTTACCCTTGTGTGAGGAACACGTGCAAATTCTGTTGACTTTGTCTTTAGGATAAAAGCTGAATGATACCTGGGACATACTTAATTAAACATTTTACAAAGGTGTGGATAGAAATCCAGAGTTTGACTGACACAAAAATTCCTGTGAATTTATTGCATTACTAAGAAAGTGAGTTGTGTAATGAGAATAATGACCTGTCACGGAGTCAGTGGCCTTACTAATGGATTTTAACTTATCCCCTTCGTGTGCCAAATTGTTTACTTTCACAATTCAGTGTTAAATTTGAACAGTTAGAGAAATAGTAAGAGTTAAAACATTATAATATCAAGGCAGTAACAGTAAAGGAGTCATGTTTTTTCTGATATTTCAAGGGTATCTTTATTCCTTAAAGCCACTTAGAAAATAGCTTTTTAAAAATCCACCTGTGATTTGAAAGAGATATATCAAAATATATTTTTGTTTCTTAAAATGCATAAAGTTAACCTAATCAAGAATAACTTTTTGCAAGTTTTGAAATTATGGTTGCCTGGCTGTGGATTCACTACTGTATCTTTTTTGAGGCTCAATTAATTAATGTTAATTATAATTTGGTTTTTGTACAATACAGTATATAAAATAATAGCTGAATTTTAGTTTTAGTGTGATTGATAATTCCCTTTCAAGCATTCACTTAAACCTACAGTAGCAGAAACCCTTTCAGACATTTTTATTTGTAACCAGATTGAAATGATTATCTGAATAATAATCCAAATTATTACAATATGATGTTATAGTGATTTTAAGACAAGAATAAAGGAAAAGATAAAACAATATAAGAATAAAAGATTGAACTTTTAAAAGTTCAATCCCAGTTTTAACCATGAGAAAAACATCAGACAAAGCCCAATTAAGGAACATTCTGCAAAATACCTGATCAGTACTCCTCAAAACTGTCAATGTCATCAGAAAACAAGGGAAGTCTGAGAAATTGTCATAATAAAGAAATGCTCAGGGACACATGACTACTAAGTGTAATGCCTTTTCCTGGTGAGATCCTGGAGCAGAGAAAGACATTAGGTACAAACAAAGGAAATCTGAATAAAGGATGAACTAAGGATAAGATTAATATCGGTTCATTAATTTTGAAAATGTACTATACTAATATAAGATGGTAATAATAGAATAAATTGAGTGTGAGGTGTATGAGAAAACTTTGCACTACTATCTTTGCAATAATTATGTAAATCTAAAACTGTTCTAAAAAATACATTTAAAAATCCAAAACACGAGAGGGTTGATAAGATTTTTCAGTTGCCAGGCTCTTTTATATAAAATAAAATGAAGATGTCTTTTGTGCATGCCGCTGACCTAAGAAATACTTTCCAGAACATGACTTTTAATCTTGATGATGGCAGCTCTTTATTTTTGAAGTTGATGGAAAATATAATTTTTTAAGTTTTTAAAATATTTATTTTTAGAGAGAGGGGAAGGGATGGAGAAAGAGAGGGAGAGAAATATCAGTGTGTGGTTGCCTCTCACGTGCCCCTACTGGGGACCTGGCCCACAACCCAGGCAAGTGCCCTGACTGGGAATCCAACAAGCAACACTTTGCTTCGCAGGACGGCACTCAATCCACTGAGCCACATCAACCAAGGCATTTTTTTTTTATTTTTTAATCCAACCATAAATCTTCTTTCTAGTAAGTTGGTGCCAGTTTTTTTCCCATTGCTCTTTTTTGTCAAGTCACTGTTTGACCTAATGGGCAGATTCTATGGTTTTCTTTTTCTTTTTCTTGATGCAAGACCATTTTTCTCCCCAGAGTCACTTACTGAAATGCTTGATTTAACTGCCAGGCCACAGAACAGGTACTCTGTTTTCTGACACTTTGGGTAACAGATCTTTCATTTTCTTCGGCAGGCTAACTTTTCTTGTCAAGTCTCTTTGGGGTTATCCTAAATTATCTACATTGGCTTATTCATCTGCTGAAATTCAATGTGCAAGATACTTGGCTTTAATTCTAGGTTTCTTTTTTTAAATTCTTTTTTTGTTGTTGTGATATTATTTGCATATAACAACATTCATGAATTTCACTGTGTAGTGGATGGTTGTGGTTATTGTATATTACTGTGCAATAAAGCAACCACTACTACTACAATCAAGTTAAAGAATACTTCCCTGGCCAAAAGGGTTTCCTCATACCTCTTTACACTCCATTCACCCATGGCCTTGGAACACTATTGAGATACTGTCACTAGAATTTTATTCAAGTAGAGTCATACAGATATACACTTCTGTGTTGATTTCTTTTACTCAGTATGGTGTTTTAAAGATTCACCCGATGTATTTATTTTTGTTACTAATATTCTATGGTACGAATATCACCATAACTCTTTTTTTTAAAAAATCGGTTTACCGCTTGATGGACATTATGGTAGCTTTTAGTTTGGAGGTGTTATGAATGTAGCTATCCATATTTATGTGTTAGGAATAATTGACATACACACTTTCTGTGAACACATTTTTATGTCTTGTGGCAATACCTAGGACTGTCATTACTAGGTAAACTCACGTTTGATTTTATAAGGCACTGCCATACTGTCATTTTTTCCCAAAGACATTTTTTTTATTGTTCAATTACAGTTGTCCCCATTTTACCTGATTACTTTCCCCCACCCAACCCACCCACACCTTCCACATTCAATCCTCCCCCTGTCCCTATTTTCATTGTCCATGGGTCCTTTATACATGTTCCTTGGTGACCCTGTTATCCCCCTCCCCCAATCCCTAGTTACTGTCAGATTGTTCTTTATTTCCAAGTCTCTGGTTCTATTTTGCTTGCTTGTTTGTTTTGTTGATTAGGTTCCACTTATAGGTGAGATTATATGGTATTTGTTTTTCACTGCCTGGCTTTTTTCACTTAGCATAATGCTCTCCAGTTCCATCCATGCTGTTGAGAAGGGTATGACTCCTTTCTTTCTACTTTGTAGTATTCCATTGTGTAAATGTACCACAGTTTTTTGATCCACTCATTTCCTGATGGGCACTTAGGATTCTTCCAACACTTGGCTATTGTAAATTGAGCTGCTATGAACATTGGGGTGCATAGATTGTTTCAAATTGGTGTTTCAGGGTTCTTAGGATATAATCCCAACAGTGGAATTGCCAGGTCAAAAGGCAGTTACATCTTTGGTTTCTTGAGGAAATTTCACACTGTTTTCCACAGTGGCTGCACCAATCTTCACTCCCAACAACAGTGCACTAGGATTCCCTTTTCTCCACATCCTCTCTAATACTTATTGTTTCTTGATTTGTTTATGATGGTCATTCTGACCGCTGTGAAGTGGTATTTCATTGTGGTTTTAATTTGCATCTCTCTGCTGGCTTCTGATACTGAGCATCCTTTCCTATGTCTGGGGCCTCTGTATGTCCTCCTTAGAGAAGTATCTGTTCAAGTCCTTTGACCATTTTTTAATTGGATTGTTTGTCTTCCTGGTGTGGAGTCATGTGAGTTATTTACATATTTTGGAGATCAAACCCTTGTCTGAGGTATCATTGGCAAATATGTTTTCCCATACGGTTGGTTCCCTTTTCATTTTATTGCTGTTTTCTTTAGGTGTGCAGAAGCTTTTTATTTTGATGAGATCCCATTTGTTTATTCTTTCCTTTATGTCCCTTGCTCTAGGAAACGTTGGGGAAAATATTGCTGCGTGGAATATCTGAAATTTTCCTGCCTGTGTTTTTCTCTAGGACTTTTATGGTGTTATGGTTTATGTTTAAGTCTTTTATCAACCTTGAATTTATTTTTGTGTATGGTGTAAGTTTGTGATCGAGTTTCATATTTTTGCATGTAGCTGTCCAGATCCCCCAACACCATTTCTTGAAGAGGCTATTTTTACTCCATTTTGTGCTTCTTTTCCCTTTGTTGAATATTAATTGACCACAGAGGCATGATTTATTTCTGGGCTTTCTATTCTCTTCCATTGATCTATGTGTCTATTCTTATGCCAGTACCAGACTGTTTTGATTACCGTGGCCTTGTAATACAGTTTGATATCATATATTGCAATCCCTTTTACTTTGTCCTTCTTTCTCAAAATTGCTGAGGCTATTCAGGGTCATTTATGGTTCCATATAAATTTTAGAAGTGTTTGTTCTTTATCTATGAAATATGTCATTGGTATTTTGATAGTGATTGCCTTGAATCTATAGATTGCTTTGGGTTGTATGGACATTTTGATGATGTTAATTCTTCCAATCCATGAATACAGTATATGCTTCCATTTACTTGAGTCTTCCTTAATTTCTTTATTCAGTGTTCTGTAGTTTTCTGAGTACAGATCCTTTTTTACCTCCTTGGTTAAGTTTATTCCTAGGTACTTTATTTTTCTTGTTACTATAGCAAATGGGATTTTTTTCCCTGACATCTGTTTCTGATATTTCATTGTTGGTATACAAAAATGCCTTCAATTTCTGAATATTGACTTTGTATTCTGCTGCTTTGCCAAATTCACTTATTAGGTTGAGTAGTTTTTTGGTGAGTCT
The DNA here is from genome assembly GCF_022682495.2 of Desmodus rotundus. Taxonomy (NCBI): domain Eukaryota; kingdom Metazoa; phylum Chordata; class Mammalia; order Chiroptera; family Phyllostomidae; genus Desmodus; species Desmodus rotundus. Next base: position 64,473,996 of record NC_071394.1, read on the forward strand.
ACAGGGTTTTCCATGTACACTATCATGTCATCTACAAACAATGACAGTTTTAAATCCCTCTTTCCAGTTTGGATGCCTTTTATTTCTTTTTCTTGATTGATATCTGTGGCTAGGACTTCCAATACTATGTTTAATAGAAGTGGTGAAAGCAGACACACTTGTCTTGATCTTACTTTTAGGTTTCGCCCATTGAGTATAATGTTGGTTATAGGTTTCTCCTATATGTCCTTTATTATGTTGAGATATGCTCTCTCTACTTCCACTTTGATGATTTTTTTTCATATATGGGTGCTGTACCTTATCAAATGTTTTTTCTGTATCTATGATATGATCATGTGATTTTGCCTTTCCTTTTGTTTATGTGATGTATTGTGTTTTTTGGATTGTGAATACTGTACCATCCTTGCATGACTGGGATGAATCCCACTTCATTATGGTGTATGATCTTTTTACTGTATTGCTGGATCCAGTTTGCCTATATTTTGTTGAGGATTTTAGCATCTATGTTCATAGAAGTATTGGCCTATAGTTTTCTTTCTTTGTTATGTCTTTGGTTTTGGGATCAGGATGATGGTGGCCTCCTAAAAAGAGTACGGGAGTCTTCCCTCTTCTTGGATTTCTTGGAATAGTTTGAGAAAGATCAGGGTTAACTCTTTCTTAAACATTTGGTAAAATTCTCCTGTGAAATTGCCTGGTCCAGGGCTCTTGTGTGCTGGGAGTTTTTTGATTACTGCTTCAATTTTACTAACTCTTCTTGGTCTGTTCAGGCTTTCTGCTTCTTCTTCTTTTAGTTTGGGAAGATTATATGTTTCTGGAAATTTGTCAATGTCACCCAGTTTTTCAAATTTCTTGGCATACAGTTGTTCATTGTAATTCCTTACAATCCTCTGGATTTCTGTGGTATCAGTTGTAATTTCTCCTCTTTCATTTCTGATTTTATTTACTTGGGTCCTCTCTCTTTTTTTCTTGATAAGTCTGGTTAAAGGCTTGTCCATTTTGTTTATCTTTTCAAAGAACCAGCTCCTGGATTTATTGATCCTTACAATTGTTCTTTTAGTCTCTATGTCATTTAATTCTGTTCTGATCATGATTATTTCATTCCTTCTACTCCCTCTGGGCTTTGTTTGTTGTTGTTCCTCCACTTCTTGTAGATGTGGGGTTAGGTGTTTATTTGAAATTTTTCTGTGTTTTTTAGGTAGGCCTGTATCGCTATGAACTTCCCTCTCAGAACTGCCTTCACTTTGTCCAATCGGTTTTGGACTGTAATGTGTTGTTTTCATTTGTTTCCAGAAGCTTCTTGATTTCTTCCTTGATCTTATTATTAACCCATTCATTTTTAATATAATGCTATTCAGTATCCATGAGTTCGAATGTTTTAGTTTTTTCCTTGAGGTTGGTTTCTTTTTTCAAACCCTTGTGGTCCAAGAAAATGCTTGATATGATTTCAATTTTCTTGAATTTGTATAGGCATGTTTTGTGTCCTATCATGTGATCTGTCTTTGAAAATGTTTCATGTGCATTTGAAAAGAATATATTTTGCTTCTTTGGGATGAAAGGATCTCTATAATATCAGTTAAGTCCATTTGATCTAGGACACTGTTCAGTGCCACAATATCATTGTTGATAGTTTGTTTGGTAGATCTATCCATTTTTGAAAGTGGGGTGTCAAGACCCCCTACTATAATTGTGTTGCTGTCAATATCTTTATTGAAGTCCTCCAAGATTTTCCTTATATATCTGGGTGCTCCTATGTTGGGTGCATATATGTTTACAATATTTATGTCTTCTTGATAGATTCTTCCCTTGAGTATTATGAAGTCTTCTTCTGGGTCTCTTTTTCTGGCCTTTGTTTGAAGTCTGTTTTGTCTGATATAAGTATTGCTATCACAGCTTTTTTTTTTTTTCTATCCATTTGTTTGGAATATGTTTTCCAACCCTTCACTTTCAGTCTGTGTAGGTCTTTTGTTCTGAGGTGGGTCTGTTGTAGATAGTTTATGTGTGGGTCATGTTTTCTTATCCATTCAGCTATCCTATGTCTTTTGATTGGAGCATGTAATCCATTTACATTTGTGGTTTATTGATATGTATTTATTCATTTTTCCCCTTTGTACCTGTTTCTTCTCTCTCTCTTGCTCTTTTTCTTTATTTTCTTAAGCATATCTTGTAATGCTGGTTTGTTGGAGGGGTATTCTTTTAGCCTTCTTTTGTCTAGGAAACTCCTTATTTCACCTTCCATTTTAATTGAGAGTATTGCTGGGTAGAATACTCTTGGTTGCAGGCCTTTGCTTTTTGTTACTTGGAATATTTCTTTCAACTCCCTTCTGGCTTGTGTTTTGGTTGAGAAGTCAGCCACTAGCTTTATCAAGAGCTCCCTTATATGTTACTTCCTATGTCTCCCTTGCTGCCTTTAAGATTTTCTCTTTTTCTTTGGATTTTGCCATTTTAATTATGATTAAGTAATTTAAGTATGATTTAAGTATGATTAAGATTTAAGTGTGATTAAGTGTTTCTTGGTGTTGGCCTGTTTGGGTTCATCCTGATTGGCACCCTATGTACTTCCTGGACTTGTATGACCTTTTGTCTCATCAAATTAGGGAAGTTTTCCATCATTACTTTTTCAAATAGATTTTCTATCCCTTGCTCCTCTTCTTCTCTTGGTATCCCTATTATATGGATATTATTACATTTCATATTATCCTGCAGTTCCCTTAACCCCTCTTCATTCTGTTTGTGTCTTCTTTTCTTTTCTTTCTCTTTCTAGGAATTTTTTTTTCAACTTTGTCCGCCAGCTCACTAATCCAATCCTCTGCGTCATTGAGCCTGCCTTTGATTCCTTCTACTGTGTTCTTCAATTCAGAAATTGTATTCTTCATTTCCTCATGGCTCTTGTTGACAGTTTGTATGTACTTTTTCATGCTGATGTAGTTCGCAATAAGTTCCTTGTAGCTTCCCTGTAGTTTTTGGTGATTTTTACTGAGCCCATTGAGCCTTTTTGTAACCATTGTTTTGAACCCAATATCTGATAGTTGACTTGCCTCTATTTCATTTAGCACTGTTTCTGAGAATTCCTGCTTTTTATTTGGATTGGGAGTTGTTTCTTTGCCTTCCCATTTTTGGGGAGATTCTTCTTGCTTGCCTCTTCTTCTTAAATTGATCTGTTTTGACTCCCTGAGTTTGTGGTGTGAAGTTCTATGGTAGGGGACCTATGTGATTCAGTGGTGTAGTCTTCTTGATCTCCTGAACTTTATGCTCTTGAGATGCATTTTATACCATTTATGTTGGCTTTCTGGATGTAATTGGGTTTTGATTATTGTTGAGTTACTCTTTGGTGGATCCTTCCTTCCAGCTGATTGACTGAGGGTCACTCTGCCCACCATGTCTTGTATGTTCTTGTGCACGTGCTGCCAGAAGAAAACCCACAAAGCCCAGGAAACAAACACACACCCATAAAAATAACTCCCTCTCTCAATCCCACTATCAACAGCAAATGAACCAGTATTAATAAGGGTGTAAAGAGATTAAGACTATTATAAGAAAGGAGAGCAAATATGAGATGACCTACTGAAAGAAAAATGATTTTGAGAGGATAGAGGGAGGAGCATGAATAAGAGTTGGGAATCAGAGCAATGCAAAGAGATAAAGTAAAATTTGTATCATAAATAAAAAAGAGAATGAAGAAGGTAGTTTGGAGTAAGAGGAGAGAAGTATATAGTATTAGGTTTAAACAGATATTAAAATAATATAGAGTGATAGAAAGAAAAAGGAAGGAAAAAATTAAATAAATAATAAAAATATAGGAGCCTTATTGCAGAGAAAGATCCACCACAACACTATCAACAACAAATGAGGTAAAATTAATATAGGTGGGATGGGAATAACAGAGAAAAAATAAAGAAAGAAAAGCTTAAGAGATGTTGGAGGAATGGAAAGTGATTTTGAGATGAGATAGGGAGAGGGGAGTACTGAATGAGGAATGAAAACCAGGCTAAGACAAAGAAAAATTAAAATTTGAGATGAAAAGGAAAAATAAAAAAGGAGAAAAAAGGAAAAACGGCAGGATGAAAGAAAAAAAGAAGAAAGAAAAAACAGGCCAGGCAGGGCAAAATTAAAATTTGAGATGAAAAAAAGAGCAGGAGAAGGAAACAATAAAATTTGATATTGAAATACAAAATTAGTGAAGATCTAGAGATAAAATTGAAAAAAATGCAACAACAACTACCCTATCTACAACCAATGTGCAAAGATTGCTAAAGGTTGAGAGAAAATGCAGGTATTTTAAGAGTGGGAAAAAGGATATGAGATGACCATTGACAAGAAAATGGTGTTGAGAGGCTGGATGGGGGACAAATAGTAAGAGTGTGTAATGGAAACATGTTGTAGCAAGAGAGAAAACAAAATTTAAAGTGAAAATGATGAGGGGAAAGGAGAAGGTAAAATAGAGTAATAGGAAGGGAGAGGCAAAATATATGAATTGAAATAAACTGTACTATAAAATCTAGTGACTTAATATGCAGAAACTTGAAGGACAAGAAATGAATGTTAAAAAGCTATGCAGGAGAGAAAATGTCGCAAATCATGGAGAAGACCACAGTGGATTTCATCTTGGTAGCATCTAGTATTTACTACCCTTTATTATTTCTGGATCTGCCTGTGGTGATGTCAGATGTTGGCCCCATCTGAGACATCCAGGAGTCTACTGTCTGTGGCTGTCTCCTTCAGTTGTTAATCTAGTCATACTGCACTCAGCAGTCAGGCTTCTACCACAGGGTAGGGCAGAATATCTCCTGGGGGAGGGGCTATTGCTTCCCCTCAGGCTGCTGCCATGGAGGGCAGGGGGCTCTGCCTGAACAAGTAGTCTGCTACCCTTATGAGGGATGACTTGGTACTGGGATCCTGGAGTCTATTCTCTCAACTCTCTCCCCAAAGCCTCTATCCCCAGTCTCTCTTCAGCCTTCTCTAGCCCACTCTGTCCCCACCTTTGCTGGAGCCCTGGGTAAGTGGCTGCAAATGAAAATTTGTGTATTGTCCCTTTAAACGTCTCTTTGCATCTCCAGCCATCAGTCTCTGGCAGAGAGCAACCCTGCCACTTTTCACCACTGGATGTTATCTGTATACTTTTTGGGCTCTGATGGTCTAGGCTGGGGATCCCAGCCTAGGGTTTAGATCCCACACTTCTCAGGGAGATCCAACCAGCTGCTTAAGTATCCCTCCAGTGCTGCTGCCTGTGGGTGCCCAGCCAGCCCTCTCAAGTCTCCACTGTACTCCTTTATAGTCAGTTACTTCTGAAGATGACTCTTCTGTCTGTTCGAGGTTATAAGGGTTCTCTCTCACTGTTGTTCAGTTGTTTGTTCCAAGTGATTTCTCCACAATATAGTTATAATTCCAGATTGGTCCTGGGAGGAGGTTAGTGTGACCTCTATTCACTCCTCCACCATCTTGGGGCTCCCCATATTGTCTTCTAAAGGGCTGTTTCTTCTTCTATCCTTAGTAGTAATGAGATTTCTAGTTGGTTCACATACTTATCAGCATTTGGTATTGTCCATCTTTAACTTGAATCATTCTAGTATGTCTGTGTGATTTTAATATGCATGGATCTGATGACTAGTGATGTTGAGCACTTTTTCATATGCTTATTGGCTATGTATATAATCTCTTGTGAAGTATCTGTTCAAATCATTTGCTCATTTTAAAATTGGGTTGTGTGTCATTTCATTTTTGAATTGCAAGAGCTCTTTGTACAATCTGGATAAAAACCCCCTTTTTCTTTTTTTTTAATGGTGTGCTTCATAATTTTTATTTCTTTATGGTACAATATAACATTTAAGTTTTGTAATAAAGGATGAGTTGGGCGGTGCTTCTCAAATTGCATTATGGAAAGAAGTCACTTGGAAACCCTGTTCAATGAAGATATGCCGATTTTGATTCAGCAGTTGGGGACAGGTGCTAAAGTTATACATTTCTTTTCTTTTTTTAAGTTATGTTATTGTTTTTCAATTACAGTTGTCTGCATTTACCCCCTGTCACTCCCCCACCACCCCAGCCATCCCTACCTCCCTCCCTTGCTTCCACCCCTCACCCCCTTGGTTTTGTCCATGTGTCCTTTATAGTTGTTCCTGAAAACCCTTCCGCACTTCCCCCCATTATCCCCTCCCACCTCCCCTCTGGTTACTGTCAGATTGTTCTTAATTTCAATGTCTCTGGCTATATTTTGCTGACTTGTTTGTTTTGTTGATTAGGTTCCAGTTAAAGGTGAGATCATATGGTATTTGTCCCTCACTGCCTGGCTTATTTCACTTAGCATAATGCTCTCCAGTTCCATCCATGCTGTTGCAAAGGGTAGGAGCTCCTTCTTTCTCTCTGCTGCATAGAATTCCATTGTGTAAATGTACCATAGTTTTTTGATCCATTCGTTTACTGATGGGCACTTAGGTTGCTTCCAGCACTTGGCTATTGTAAATTGTGCTGCTATGAACATTGGGGTGCATAGGTTCTTTTGGATTGGTGTTTCAGGGTTCTTAGGATATAATCCCAGCAGAGCAATTGCTGGGTCAAAAGGTAGTTCCATTTTTAGTTTTCTGGAAAAATCCCCTTTTCAATACATGTTTTTGTAAACATTTTTTCACAGCCTGTGGATTGCTTTTTTTTTTTTACTACATTTTTTGAAGAGGAAATGTTCTTCATTTTAATTAAATCCATTCTATCAACTTATCTTTTATAGTTTGTGCAAAATAACTCTGTTTAAGAAGTTTTTGCCTAACTATATATGACAAAATATTTTTTCTACATTACTTTTAGCTTTTACATTTAAGTCTTTGATTATTTATGAGTTAAATTTTATGTATGCTGTACCTCATTCTCTCTTTCTTTTCATTCTGATATTCTAATTACACCTATTTAACCTTATAATATCATCCCTTAAGCTCTATTGAGATTTTTTAATCTCTGTTCTTCACTGTGGATAATTTCTGTCTATATGTATTCAAGTTCATTTGCTTTCCTCTGGCATATCAATATGACTGTTAAGTGTATCGAGTGAACTTTTTGTTTTAAAAATTATATTTTTAGTTCTAAAATTTCTGTTTTGTTTTATTTTGTTATTTCTGTTCTCTGCTGAGACTTCCCATTACTCTGCTGAGATATCTCATGCATTAAAAAAGATGCTTTGCTTAATTTCAAATAGCAAATTTAACACCCTTGTAAGTTTCAAATTTCATTCATCTTGGGTCTGACTCTGTTCATTTTTCTTTCTTTGAGAATGTGTTCCATTTTCTTTATGTTGAGTGATTTTTTATTGTATTCTATGTATTATGAACATTAAGATATAGAGATTCTGGATTCTGTTATTTTTCTCTGATGAGTATTGTCTCCTTGGTGTTAGCACATAATTTTCTTGGCTAGGCTTGAACTGCAAATTTTTTTTTTCTTGTGCTGCAGCTCTTGCATCAGTTCAGCCCTGACTGTTTGTGGGTATAGAGTTGGAGATCGCTCTCTGGCTCATTTTTTTGTAAAACAGGTGTCCCCATTGCAGACTCCACCCAGCTCCTGGTGATAAACTGAATAGACAGGAACTCACTGTACAGCTCCCACCACTCCTTCCCGTGAGTGTGAACACCCCTGAGTCCCTGTATTTGTGTTTCTGCTGCAGTTCCAGCAGCCAGTTGCTTTTGCACCACATCTGGTTTTAGAGTTGTTTTCTGCATGGAGGTTGTCTGCAGGATCTTAGTCCAGCATATCTGGAAGCAAAACTCCTAATGTCCTCTTTTAAGAGTAAAATTTTATATTTCATATTAGTAATAATTAATGACCTAAGAATGTTTTTCTTTACTTCTGCATCTTTAGACTAGTTGTGAAATGAGGAAAGAATTCATCCGCTTGAACATTAATTTTGACTCAATATATAAAATTCTGTATGATTAGCTTTGAAATTAAATTTCCAAACTACAGGAGGCAGTATAAGTTAACTCTAAAATTATTTAATAATTGCTAATTCATGCAAGATATACAAAGAGGTGTTAAAAAGTGACCCTTGTCCTCCAGTAGTTTATAATCTAACAGAACAGATAAAAGAAATGCATAAAAACTGTGACAACATGGCTGTTCCCGGTACTAGAAGAGAACATGGGTATATGGGAGGTACAGAAGGGGCAAGATGATTTTTCATTGGAGAAATCAGGAAAAAACTTCATGAAAGACCTGATATGTTGGCTGGTTAGAAGATGACTATAGACTGGGGGGAGTCAGGAAAAAGGGGAATTTCAAGAAGAAACAGCAGGAAAGGGAAAGTGGTGAATCTATACCTGAGGTTCTCAAACTTCAGTGCCTGCAAGAATGACCTAGGAAAGTTTGTCAGAATGTCGATCCTTGGGCCTCAGCAGAGATTCTGATTCAGAAGTTCTGGGAGATGATCTAGGTACCTGAATTTTGTTTTTCCATTTAACAATATTTATTAAGTACTTACAATATGCCAGTCATACTACCGATTGCTAAATTAAAGAGTACAATAAAACAAGAGAGATGTGGCCCATTACTTCAAGTTACATGTGCCTTTCTTCCATTCTTCCTTATTATTGCTTGTCGTCACTCATGAACCCATTCAGATTCTATCTGTAGTTTCTTTATCAGTCTTAGTTCTTGCCTTATCTACTATTCTATCTTCGCTCTATTTTTTCTTCAAAACACATATTTTCATCCAGAAAGGAAAAACAAAATAATAAAAATCAAAACATACAAAAAAATTCTAATCCACAAATCTCAAATTGAACCAATCATTTCTCTAAAATAAACCAATGCTCTTTTTCTCAGTCATATGGTTTCCTAAATTACTGCAAAGTACATTGCACATGAGAAGTACAAGTTTTACTTAGGAAGTGGTCAGCTAGTCTCAATTTTCCTTGCACATACTAGTAATCACTACAGTACCTGTTACCATGTCATAAACTTTCCAACACTAACAAAATTAAACATTTTTAAGAAATACGTTTTTGGGGACCTGGCTGGTGTGGCTCAGTGGATTGAATGCCAGCCTGTGAACCAAAGAGTCACTGGTTCAATTCCCAGTCAGGGCACATTCATGGGCTGCAGGCCAAGTCCCTAGTTGGTTATTTAATATTATTCAACAAGATCTACTTACTATAATAAACACTAAAGTAATAATAAATAAATAGTATTGCAATTGAACGATAGATCTTAAAAGATCATTATTTAAATATAACAAAAGTGTTTACCTGGAAAATTTATTAATCAACTGACAAGCTAAAAGAAATAAGTAGTTAAATTATTGAAGTGGTTCAATATTTGGTTAATGTAAAAATTTGATATTGTTAAAAATTTTGATAATGTAAAAAATGATAGCTTTCTTTCTTTTTTTTTTTGGCTTAAAACAACAGAAATTTATTCTTTTAGAGTCTGGAGGCCAGAAATCCAATATCAAGGTGTCAGCAAGGCCGTGCTCTCTCTGCAGGCTGCAGGGAAGAATGCTTCCTTGCCTATTCCAGCTTCTGATGGCTCCTGGCCATCCTTGGCTTGTCCTTCTCCTGCATCACTGCAGTCTCTGTCTCCATCTTCACATGGTCTTCTTCTGCTCTGTGTCTCTCTATCTTCTCCTCTTCTTTTTTTTAAATATATTTATTGATTATGCTATTACAGTTGTCCCATTTCCGCCCCCCTCACTCCACTCCATCCTGCCCACCCCCTCCCTCCCACATTCCCCCCGCCATAGTTCATGTCCATGGGTCATACTTATAAGTTCTTTGGCTTCTACATTTCCTACACTATTCTTACCCTCCCCCTGTCTATTTTTCACCTACCATTTATGCTACTTATTCTCTGTACCTTTTCCCCCTCTCTCCCCCTCCCACTCCCCTGTTGATAACTCTCCATGTGATCTCCATTTCTGTGGCTCTGTTCCTGTTCTAGTTGTTTGCTTAGTTTGCTTTTGTTTTGGTTTTAGGTGTGGTTGTTTATAACTGTGAGTTTGCTGTCATTTTTACTGTTCATATTTTTTATCTTCTTTTTCTTAGGTAACTCCCTGTAACATTTCATATAATAAGGGCTTGGTGATGATGAACTTCCTTAACTTGACCTTATCTGAGAAGCACTTTATCTTCCCTTCCATTCTAAATAATAGCTTTGCTGGATACAGTAATCTTGGATGTAGGCCCTTGCCTTTCATGACTTGGAATACTTCTTGCCAGCCCCTTCTTGCCTGTAAGGTCTCTTGGAGAAATCAGCTGACAGTCTTATGGGAACCCCTTTGTAGGTAACTGTGTCCTTTTCTCTTGCTGCTTCTAAGATTCTCTCCTTCTGTTTCATCTTGGCTAATGTAATTATGATGTGCCTTGGTGTGTTCCTCCTTGGGTACAGCTTCTTTAGGACTCTCTGAGCTTTCCGGACTTCCTGGAAGTCTATTTCCTTTGCCAGATGAGGGAAGTTCTCCTTCATTATTTGTTCAAGTAAGTTTTCAATTTTTTGTTCTTCCTCTTCTCCTTCTGGCACCCATATAATTTGGATGTTAGAACATTTCAAGATGTCCTGGAGGTTCCTAAGCTTCTCCTCATTTTTTTGAATTCTTGTTTCTTCATTCTTTTCTGGTTGGATGTTTCTTTCTTCCTTCTGGTCCACACCATTGATTTGAGTCCCAGTTTCCTTCCCATCACTATTGGTTCCCTGTACATTTTCCTTTGTTTCTCTTAGCATAGGCTTCATTTTTTCATCTAGTTTTCGAACAAATTCAACCAATTCTGTGAGCGTCTTGATAACCAGTGTTTTGAACTGTGCATCTGATAGGTTGGCTATCTCTTCCTCACTTAGTTGTATTTTTCCTGGAGCTTTGAAGTATTCTGTCATTTGGGCCATTTTTTTTTGGGGGGGGTTGTCTGTTACTTTAAGGGGCAGAGCCTTAGGTGTTCACAGGGATGAGGTAAGGCTGGTTGCTGCACTGTGACGCTGTACTTGGGGGACGGGCTGAGAGGGAGCAATGGTGTCCGCTCCACTCTCCACCAGACTCCAATCCTTCACTCCACCACCCACAATCAAACTGGCCCCCCTCCCCCCTCCCCCCCCCACCCCGTGCTGGCTCCCAAGTGGGTGGGCCCCCACACGCCCCAGGCCCCTGTGGGTTTTTCCAACGACCTCTCCCACGAGGCTGGGAGTCTCCCCCACTGCCGCCCCAATCCCCACGGGCGTCCCCAATCAGAGGTTTGAGGCTTCATTTCCCCATGCCGGAGCCCTGGGCCGGCAGCCCGCCTCTCATCCGATTTATCTGTGCGCGAATGTGGGGCCACGGGGCCTGCCAGTGGCCAGACTGCCTGCCCTGTTTGTCCCACACTCCGCCAGTCTAGGTCCCGCCACAGCAACAAGAGTCCTCTCTGCCCCGGCTGCCCGTCTCCGCCCCTCCCACCAGTCTGGATGAACATTTATCCTTTATTTCCTTGGTGTCAGACTTCCTTGCCGTTTGACCCTCCATCAGTTCTGGTTGTGCGAGGAGGCGCACCGTGCCCACCTACACTGCCATCTTGGTTCTCGATGGTACCTGAATTTTTAAAATCACCCAAAGTCTTTTCATTCAGGTGTTCAGGGACCACCTGTCACCAACGTGGCTGAGAGTGGGACATGTGTATGGAAGTGACAGGAGGTAATCTGGGTTAGTTGGAACTGGGTGGTATAGATGCTCAGAAGCCATGGTAATAAGTTTGTTTTGGGTGCCTTTATGGAGGTAGAAATGTCAGTTATTTCAGAGTTATACTTTGAGATATTTATACCTGAAATGATATGATATTTGGAATTTACATCAAAATAATACAGTTGGGCAGGCAGGAGGTAGAGAGGGAATGGGTGAGAGTGTGGATGATGTTAACTTGGCCATGTGTGGATAGGTAGTTGTTAAAGCTGGTGATGGGTTCATCATGCTTTATTATTCTACCTTTGTGCATGTTTGAAAGTTTTCATAATAAAAAGTAAATAAAAAGAGATTGGGGAAAAATGGGGGAAAAGGAAAGAACAGACAAAGTTAGAGATGCACTAAGGTGCTGTGGCTTGTTTGCCAGATGGCTTGTCTGCAAACCTTCCTTGCTGTCCTTCAAGTTTCTCATCTTTAAGTGGGGATAACAGTACATTATTGACAGGGTTGTTTGGGGGATTAAGTGAGATAATGTAATGTAAAGCACTTAGCACAGTGCCTGTCCCACCATGTTCCATAGTAGAGCTTATTTTTATTATGATTCAACTTTGGCAGACATTTGAGCACCAGAGTGACACAAATCTATTTACAAAGCACTAGAAAAAAGTACAGAAGTAACGCTTGCTTGAGTGTGGTTGGTACCACACTCATGTCTCATATGAAATGGACAACTATTTCAACATTTTACCTGAAATGTCATATGGTGTGCTTGAGTGTGACATCATTATATTACAGAATTACATGCTTATGGCTTTGTAATAAAAGAGGGGTGTTACTTGTGCCAGACCCTGTATTTCTGTTTACTGGGGTTACTACACAAGGAAATGAAAATTGCAGTATTGAGCCAAAGGAAATAGCAAAACAGGTCACACCCACCTGAGCCTCCAGGCTCACCTGGGGAGGCCCCTGCCCAGAGCCAGGTGAATACAGAGTCAGGAGTCAGCTTTAGTGACAGAGGGGTACATTTTTTTACCTGAACAAATTCAGGGCACTGAAGGGATGAAATTGTTAGGGACTGGCCAAGGTGTGCATTTTGAGGCCAGGGCAGTGGCAGGGGACACCTGTGCCATTAAGGGGCACGTAGGAGATCGTGGCCACTTAACTTGGAGGTTCGGATATGCAGACAACAAAAACCCGGAGTCATAGGTGAATAGCTAAGTGCTTTATTAAGTGAGAGCAAAGCAAAAGCAAGAATCAAGGTCATACATCAGCAGATGAGAAATCACCAACACCCTAACATAGACGCTGGAGAATCTCAGAGACAGCATTCGGGGTCCAACTGGGAAAGTTCAGAGCAAAGCATCCTTTTCTTGGGTGAGATTCCAAAGTCGCACTTTGGGAGCTATGGTTAAATATGTTTTAGACAAAAGTGGCTATGCGCCAAAGGCCTTGTGTGACTTAACTAACCAACAGGTCCCTCTGGGAGAAGGGCCAGTTCTCCCTGGGAGACAGCACGCCTATATTTCATTCTTACAATAAAGGTCATGGCTCGGGCATAAACAGGGAGGATTCTTAATGTCCCTTTAGCCCATCAGCACCAGAGCTGAGAGAAGCAAATCTGAACAGGGACTGGCAAATGCAGGGCCTACCTCACTGGGCTAAGTAAGTGGGAGGCAGATCCAGAGTCAGGAAGGGAAGGGGTTTGATGGGACATCAAGACAGGTTCAGGAAGTCTTACCAAAATGAGCAACCAGATCAGAGAAAGTTCTGTCTAGAGTAAGTTCCAGCCTGAGACCCATGAGGCTAATGTATCGGAGAGGTAGGGATCCATGGTCAGTTTGCAGGGGGGTAAGAAGCAGGAAGGGGGAATTTTGAGAGACTCTTCAGTTTCCCTGGGAGGCTGGTTGTGCTCTGTGAGGCCAGTGAGGCAGTGCCCTGATTTGGAACTCTGGATTCCTGCACAGCTTTCCATCTGGAATGGCTGCTCCACACAGACCAGGGTTACTGGGTTCTGCACTAAGCTGGGGGAGTCTTCCTTGTGGCCTCTGCTGCTTGACTTTTCTAAGAATAACCTGTCTCCTCTGGCTTTAGCTCAATGGTTTGGTCTAATGAATCACGAATGATAGCAAGTTGTAAATGCTTGTCTTATCCTTCCCAAACCTACACACTTTTAAAGGATGCCTCAAAATATCACTTGTGGAAATGCACAGCTGCTTGTGCATAACCTAAATTTACCTCCACAAAGTGAGGTTATAAGCTGCCTTTTACATGAAGGACCCTCTCTGCCTCTTGCCTCCCAGACTGGCAAGTGCTCTGCGAGAAATGGTTTAGGTTCATGATGATGATGGGAACCTAACTGATGGGTCCTGGTCTGAATTTGCTTGACTTAGTGATTAAGTGACTAGTAAAGCTTAAAGAATAGAGGCTGTCATTCTCAGTAATTTAATGATTTGTTTCCACTCAAAACAGCAAAACAAATACCAAAACATTACTTGTATTAACTGGCAATATATTTTTGGTGGACATTTCTTTTAATATTTATTTATTTTTAGAGAGAGGGGAAGGGAGGGAGAAAAAGAGGGAGAGAAACATCGAAGTGAGAGAGAAACATCCATCAGCTGCCTCTCACATACAGCCCAATGGGGGACCAAATCTGCAACCCAAACATGTGCCTTGACTGGGAATCAAAGCAGTGCAGTGGCCTTTCACTCTACAGGATGATACCCAAACAATGAGCCACGCTGACCAGAGCTTGGTGAACATTTTTAAGACAGTAAAGTTACTCAAGACATTTACCCTATCTTTATTTTATTGCCGTAGACCTATGCTAAATCTTAAATAATATTAAACATGCTTATAATACAAAACTTTTCAGAAATTAAAAAGAGTGATAATGATTTATATTTATTGATATGCAAAGATGTATATGCACAGGGTGGGGCAAAAGTAGGTTTACAGTTGTTCTTATGGAAAATAATGGAATAATTAATAATACAAGAATAAACTTTGTAAAAAAAGAATAAACTTTGTGTTTAACATACTCATAATTGTAAACCTACTTTTTCATACCCCATATATAGAAAAAATAAGGTTTCAAGAGAACATTTTTGTTAAGCTCATTTTTTGTAATAAAACATCTCAAATATGTGTGTATTTATACATAGAAAAATACTTTATAATGTTAACAGTGGTTATATCTTGTGATGTGGTTACTAGTAATTTCTATTTTTTTCTTGATATGTGAATATTGTATGAAGTTTGTAAGGTAAGTAAGTTTTATGTAATGAGAAAAACTAATCCCTTTTGGTGAGAAATATGTGTATGCCACTTAAATTGTGCTTAAACATTATCAGAGGTTAAAAGGCCTTAGGCTTTTTCCACAGATAGTTGTTTACAAGGCACAAATATGTTGAAAACAAGCAACATTTCCTAGGTAAGGGAAAATAATACTTAAAAATCAAAATGTTCCAGGATGAACATGGTTCTTGTGAAAATTGGGCCTGTGTGATACCGGGGAGCTTGCAAGTGTTCAGTGTGATTCCAAGAGCTGAAGATAGCCCCTGAGGTGACCTAATCCAAGGCTTCACTTTATGCTGAAGCCAAGGTCACATAGGTTGTGGCAGAACCGGACCTGGGTCCTTGCTCAGAAAGCCTGAGGCCTGTTCCACTGTCCCATTCTGCCTTTGAGGTGACACTCTCTGATTTCTGGATATGTACATTTTAAACACTCCAAATGTTTCCTCTCATGACTTTGCTCTTCAAACAAAGAATGCTGATATACTTAATTTTTGAAGCCATATGTATTTGTAGAATGGTGAGAATTTAGCAAAAGATTTGCTTTATTGGGCATGACCTATAACTTAGAAAATTTTCATTGCAATGCTTAGTTCCTGGTAGAGAGAAGGTGATGTTTCTCAGCTTTCTGCGCAGGTCACTGCACTAACACTGCTCACCTTGTATGTTGACACAGTCTTCTCTTCCCACTGACAGCTGTGCACATTCCGTACCCTCCTCTGCACCGCAGAGGGCGAAGCAGCCACCTTCTTGCTGAGCAATCACCGTCCTCTGCAGCCTCTGAAGGGCCGACAAGTGAGGGCCTCATTCCACTAAATACTGTTGCCAGTGCACCACCCCAAACATGCCTGCGGAGAGAAAACACAACCAATCAGGACAGAAAAATCCCTACTGATGGTTCTTCCCTAGAATTCTAGTTTGCAGGTACCATTGTGCTATCAGCCTCAGGAACACCAAGAAAATCAGATCCGTTTAATCAAACCGACTTGACTTGTCCATCTCGGATTTGCACTGTTGGGTCTTCAAGCAGGAAAGACTGTGTCACGTGTGTTAAAACCCATGAAATGGTTCCAAAAACTATGGTATATTCACACAATGGAATTCTACGCAGCAGAGAGAAAGAAGGAGCTTATACCCTTTGCAACAGCATGGATGAAACTGGAGAGCATTATGCTAAGTGAAATAAGCCAGGAAGTGAGGGACAAATACCATATGATCTCACCTTTAACTGGAACATAAGCAATAGAAGGAAAAAGCAAACAAAATATAACCAGAGTCATTGAAGTTAAGAACAATCTAACAATAGCCAGGGCGGGGGTGGGGGGTGGGGGCGGGGACAGTGGGTAGAGGGGATTACAGGAACTACTATAAAGGACACATGGACAAAACCAAGGGGGAGGGTGGAGAGGGGGGAGGGAGGTGGGTTCAGCTGGGGTGGGGTGGAGGGATGGGGAGAAAAGGCATACAACTGTAATTGAATAACAATAAAAACAAAAAAAAAGAATAGACAAAAAAAAAAAAACAAAAAAAAAAAACCCATGAAATGTGTGTTCTTCAGCCCGAGGGAAAACATGCTGGCATGGCAAACCTTAGAATGTATGAAATATTTTCCCTTGTTGTATAGACCAAATCAATCATGTCTCTGTGCTATTTGTGAAAAACTTAAATTCATTTCCAGAATGATAGAATTGGGACACCTTTTTCTAAATGAGTGATTTTGTTAATGTCTTGATATCATTCCAGTTCATAAAAAGTTGATAATGTTTCCAATTTTAAAAAGGATTTGGTTTTGATTATGTTGCTGATTCATGATGCCTTTGGGAAAATGAACAATATGACAGTTGTTGGGAGTGGCGGTGCAATATAACCACTTCCTGTATGTACTCCATGCTCAGCAATAGCCCACACAGTTTCGATGAAGAATTCCTCAGGATATAAGTTGCTGTTTAAACTTGAATGAATTGTTGCACATCATATTCACTGATGATGTTAATGATAAACTGGCTAAGGACTGAGGAGATGCAGTGCTGGCCAACTCAGGGCAAGAAGTCCTTTGAAAGGAGCAGCTCACAGACACAGTACAAGCTGCTGAGACATGTGATGCATGGCCCACTCTGCCCTGCATTTTGTCCACAGAGCATGGCCAGTCTCTGCAGCTCATTCTTCTGTCGATGGCTGGGCAAACTTACCTGAGTCTTAGATAAATGTACAGACTGTCCATAAACCCACCCATTTCTGGGGCAAAACCATCTCCCCTTAACCATGTCCTTTAGTCTTTAAGTAATTTTGCAAGGTGGCTCTTGATGTTCACTTTAACTTATTACTCTGGTATATTTGTATTTGTTTTGGGTGAAGGAGGATGGGGTGGGAGTATCTCTTTTCTCTCTTTGGTATAAGGAATAACATTATTCATTAACTTAGTAACCACACAGGAGACTTAGCCACATGCTGTCATGTTCTGAGAGAAGTTTTACCAAGTTTCCTTGATTTTTGGTGATTTGTTTAAGACACCTCTCTTCTTCTGGGTGTAGATTTTGTCATTGAAAATATTCTGTGATAGACTTCCTGGCAGGGTAACTGAGTGTCAGCAAATTGTGTAATAATGATGCATGTGGTTGTAAAAGACAGGCTCCTAGACACTGAGGCTGACGGCTTAGTCACTATGATTCTTACCCTCCCCAACCCCCCACCCCAGTATCCAGCTTGAGACCTTGCAGAGAATTCTAATGATGTAGTAAATACCTAATGAATCAATTATTTTTTCTAATTTTATTTTATCTTCAGTAATTCTCTTACTGTTTGGGATCAATGTCCCCTAAGTTAATGTAACAAGTAAAATGTAAGCTATCTCTTGAAAATGGTTTCTTCTTAAAGGAATACTTATTAAATCTACTTGTGTAACCAGCCATTCTAATGGTTTTAAAAATACCAATGGGAAGGTGCTTCTTTAGTTTAGAAAGACATGTTGTAAAGTATCCTAGTTTGAGAAAGAAGTGTTTTACACTCAGAGAAGGTAAGTTGTTGTACCTGGAGGGGTGTACCTGTGTGGGGTAGGAATTCTAATTACTGCGTGTGAGAGGTACCTCTTTGTAACTTGTGGTTTCCGCTACAGTATTGGGTTGGTTTCATGCTACAAATAGGATTTTCATGGACTAAAAATGTTACCTTGAAGATTATCTGCTAATTTATTTCTCTCTTAGAGGCAAAAGTGTCAGGATGTGTTCAAATTGTTATCTTCTGAGACTATTAAAGAGCTGTAAAAGCTAGTAGAATTCTCTCTTATTTCCCACAAGATATATTGTATGTATGTTTGTTAGGCATTTTGTATTTTAATTTAAATTGGATTCAACCATACTCTGGTTTCTCTTCAGATCGTATAAGTCTTTCGCCTTTAAATTGGATTCAACCACAATAAAGAAAATGAGACAAACTTTGAACTGTATCAAGGACCTGTATCTATAAGGCACAGAACGAGATTACATTTTTATGCTTTTTATTTAGAAATAATTTCAAACTCACAGAAAAACTGCAAGCAGAGCAAAAAACATTTTTGTTCCGAATTATTTGAGAGTAAGTTGCCAAACTGCTGCTACAGACTTGAATGTCTGTGTCCTACGAGCTGGCACATTTGCTCTACATGACACATCTGACCATGAGGTGAACTGGCCTTGTCATCCCCTTCTCCCCTAGAGACTGGGCACCGTTCCTCAGTCTGTCTTTGCTTTTCAGGACCCTACTCTTTTGAAGGTGATAGGCAAGTTATTTTTAAGATTTTATTTATTTATTTTTACAGAGCAGGGAAGGGAGGAAGAAAGAGAGGGAGAGAAACATTGACGCAAGAGAGAAACATCATCAACTGGTTGCCCCTTGTACACACCCCAATTGGAGCATATGCCCTCAACCAAGGCATATGCCCTAACTGGGAATTGAACCACCAATCTTTTGCTCTGCAGGACTATCCCCCACCAACTGAGCCACACTGGTCAGGGCAAGGCCAGTTATTTTATAGAATGTCCCTCAATTTGGGTTTGTTCCCTGTTTCATTGTGATTAGATTCCGATTATGCGTGGGTGGCAGGACTACCCCCAGAGCAATGCCCATGCTGCACCCCCTCACTGTCTACAATCAGGAAACCTCCTCTGACTTTTCTTATAGCATACATTTACTTCCACCACTGGCTAAGGTGATATCTGTGAGGCTTCTCCACTGTGATTACTATTTTATCCTCTGTAGGAAACATATTTGTGCAGGGATGTGTACTGAGACCATGTAAATATCCTGTACCTCGTTAAACTTCTAATTTATTCACTTATTTCCAGTATGGACTTAGCAATTTTTATTTCATTCAGTGGGCTCTAGTCTATTATCATTATTGCCATCTGTTTTCACTGGCAGATTGTTTTTAATGTGGCCAATAGGATTGTCTTCGAGCTGGCCTGTGTCCTTCAACATGTTTCCACTTCCTTTCTTTCTGATGCAATTTGCTATAAAAGGTGAATCACAATCCCATCATCTCACATCATCTGACACAGGATTAATTATTCTGTTTCAGGCGCTTGTGGGTTCACTCTTCCTTTCTAGCCCTTCCTTACTTCTACTGTTACATGTTTCTCACCACTTTACTTCCCAACATCAACTCCAAGCCAAGTAATTTGTGTTAATTTCTGCTTAGGTTCTGGAGGAACCATATCATTTTCTCTAAATTTGGGTTAAGTCCTTAAATTCGAGTCCAAACTACATACTGTTGTCACTCAAGGTCCTGGCTGAGAAGTTCCCTGGATTTTTCCATCTCAAATATCTCACCTGTGTTTGCTTCTAGCAAACTGTCACTGCTATTCTGAGCACTCCATTTTGAAAAACTTCGTCCCAGCCCTTTCCCTTTTCCTGACCATGTATTTCTGAATGGTCTGACCATGAATTCCATGTTTCTGTGCCACAGCCTTTCCCAGTCTCACCTTGTATTTTACTGCCCTCCCTCTCATTCCTGTCCTTTACCCTCACAGAGTGCCCAGGGCCCTCTCTTCAAGTTCTGGCTTCTTCTCTCAGAAAAAAGCAATAATCTATCTTGACAGGTTAGTGATGATCTAGCTTTCTTGCTAGGTCATTGCAATGCAAAAGGGAATATGTGGCTGGATGTAAGTCAAGGGGCTATTTTCTTAAGGAGTCTTGTAGATTGATACACCTTGATAAAATCCTTCAGGTCCAGAGTCAAGCCCTTACATCTGCAAGGTCAGAAACCTGATTTGTTAGCAAAATAAATTCCTTTCTCAGGTACAGACACCATAACTGACTTTACAAGTCTAATATATAGAACAAAAGTCAAGTTATTAATTCATAATGAGTAATGCAAGTCTTGCATTAGCTGGAATATTCCAATCAGCATGATCGTTCATCAGAATCAGCAGTTGGCTTGGTGAGTGTGGAACTCAGAACAAAGGATATAAATAGAAGTAAGTGCTTTATTAGACCTGGAATAGTCTGAAAACTCGAACTCGCCAAAGGGTGATTTTCAAAGTGACTTCATAAAAATAGAATTTTGTTGGCTGTACCCCCCAGCATTGTCTCCAAAATATGGATTATTTTTCCAAGAGGAATAAAATACTTTGTCTGTTGGATAGTGTTTTCTTAATGTTGGATCATGCTTGGATAAACTCCCATTAATATGTACTTTTGTGGTTTTCTGCTTTCTATTGTTCTGTGACAAATCAACCTTTTCCTGGTTCTTTGAATGTGTCAATACATTCACTCAAATCAAGTAGTTTCAAATCTAAAGGACACTCTGACCTTTAAGAAAAGTTTTTATATGTCTGCTCTTATCTATAAGGTATAGATTATAAGACCCAACTCTTAGAGCTCTTTGGCTGATGTATAGAACTTTAAACTTCTTTTTCTTATTTTCAGATTTGTTTTGGAAAGTCCAATAGAGTCCCCGAGTACACAATGTTGATGTTTACAGCATCAACAATGATGTTTCATTTTTTTATAGAAAAAAGAAATAAAAAAAGTGATATAGCATACTTAAAAAAAATTTAATATAGCCTGTTTCTTCATTTCACCCTGTTTTATTTTCATGGGAATTTTCTTCTTATTTTCTTATTTTCAGGAAATTAGCTTTTGATGCAGATGAGAAGCAGTAAAATAAAATCAAGAATACAGATGAGATGGGAGGCACTGACTGATTCATTTCAGTCAGGCTAGTCACAATTCTGTGACCAAGTAGATATTTTGTAGGTGTAGAGACCTTAGGAGACAATTTTCAGGGTTGTTATATAATAAGAATCTTTGGGATCCACAAAGCTCCCACAGCCCTGACCCCAAGGGTCCCCCTAATATCACTCACCTAACCTTACTCTTGGTGTGGCAACTGTGCCCATTAGACATCTGCAGTGAGGCAGTGAAACAACAGGGCGCCATCCCCCATCTACTTGCTCCTGTTAGCTATGTCATCACTTCACTGTCTGAGTTTTTTTCTTTAGAAACTGGTGCTGGACATACATGGGCTTGGAGTGCTCCCAACTGAACAAAGAAATCTTATGTTGTGTTTGTAGCTTTCCAGAGGTGCACATTTAGCCATTTGCTTACTCACCACAAGAGTTTGAAATTCGAACCCCAATGATTCTTCCACTTAACGGACTCTATTAAGAAAAGGCCAAGCTGAATCTGGCTTCCGACCAATATGAAGTAAAAGAGGAAGCAGAGAGCTCTGTTTTCTTGATTAAGAGGATACATTTCCTCTGACGAGCAAAATCTCCTTGTCATGGGTAATGAAAATATATCCTTATTAATAGTAAGATGAAAAGGATATAGGGACACATTCCATTTGAAAATTTTGAGATAATGTCTATTACTTTCTAGTGTTCAATAATAAATACTTGAATTAGTCCCTCTGATTAATGTTTATTGTAAATGTGTTAATTTACCACCAAGTCAGGTAATATCTTTCAAACGACTTGGAAAACCTTAACCACATGCTGTTCTGTGATAATCATACAGCTGAATTTACCTGTGAATACTCTGCAACTAAGTCATAAACAAAGCCAAAGTTGTCTCTGCTGTTCCTCTCCACAGCCTTTACTCCCCCTTAGTCTTGGCACAGAACCGAGAAATACCATATGGGTCAATTTAATGACTTACCAGACATGCATGCACACACGTGCACCCATACAGACATGTATGTGGATGTGCGTCTCCACCTCTTCTGTCCTCCACTGAGACATCTGGTTTCCTCCCTCCCCTCCAGCTGCTTCTTTGTGGTTTGTACTTCTTTCTCTACTTCATTCCCTCTCTGGGTGATTTTTTCTGACCCATGACTTTATATAACATTCACTATATTGATTACACCTATATTCATATCTCCAGCCCCAGCATTTTCCCTGAATTTCTAACTGTCCAGCTGCCTTTGGGACAGCCCCATGGCATGTATGATAGACACCTGACAACCCAACCACCCATCCACACAGAAACCTCCATTCCACACGGCATCCCTGCGACCTCCTCCTCCCAAGAGTGTTGTGTCAGCAAATGGCATAAGCAGATCCTCAAGACTCACAACCATGTTCAACTCTGTCTTTGAACCACATCCATCTGTGAGCAAGACCTGAGGACTCTTCTACCCCAGGGCTCCCCACTGCTCTAAGTTCCCTGGTCTTCTCCTCACAGCTCCTTGCTCAGAGACCACTAGGAAGAAAACCCAAGTCCTGAGTTGGCTTGCAGGGCTCTATGTGGTCTGCACATCTGCTGCCCCACTCTCAGCTGCTGTCCTATGCTCCAGTCTCTGGCCCCCACATTCCTTCTCCCTCCACAGGCCTCCTGACCTTCATACCTGACATTTTGTGCTAGAAGCCACTCCCCTGGATTTTCACATGGTTCATCTACATTTCTTCCAATGTCACCTCCTCAAAGAGGCTTTCCCTAACTGCTCCCAAGTTGCACTGTTACTCTATTTCTCCTGACCTTGCTTTATGTTCTTCCATAGCACTTAACATAAGGCACAGAACAATAGGCTATCGATTTCTTTCTTTCTTTTTTTTTTTTAAAACAGGCTTAATTCACTTTATTTTCCTTGTACAAAAATTATGTGGTGGCCACAGCTGGAGCCTGGGTCCTCTGCACAGAAACTCTGGTGTGAGTCTTTACAAGATGGTTGGTGAATTCCTGGTAGGGAGACTTGGTGAACACAGTCTCTTTCCAGAGGTCAGGGGTGAGATAGCTGTAGGTCTTAGGAATGGCATCAAAGGTGGCCTTGGTGCCCAGGGTAGCAGTGCAGCCCCTGGCTGAGGTGTAGCAGTCGTCGATACAAGCCACCATCAGCAGCTTTTTGGGCACAGGGGCCGAGACGATGCCAGTGCCCCTGGGTGCAGGGATGAGGTGCACCAGCACAGAGCCGCAGCACCCGGTCACCTTACAAGGGACTGTGTGAGGCTTGCTGATCTTGTTTCCCCAGTAGCCTCGCCGCACAGGGACAATGGAGAGCTTGGCCAGGATGATGGCCCCGCGGATGGCAGTGGCTACTTCTTTGAGCAGTTAACACCCAGACCAATGTGCCCATTGTAGTCCCCAATGGTGACAAATGCCTTGAACCGAGTCCTCTGGCCTGCACGTGTCTGCTTTTGCACAGGCATAATCTTCAAAGCCTCGTCCTTGAGGGATGCCCCCAAGAAAAAGTCAATGATCTCAGATTCCTTAATAGGCAGAGAAAAGAGATAGATTTCTTCCAAAGACTTGATTTTCATGTCCTTGACCAGGCGGCCCAACTGGTGACGGGGATCCACTCCTTATCCTCGGCCTTGCCTCTGCGAGCTCCAGGGCCTGGACCCGACCCCTGCCGCGACCTCGGCCCCAGATGCCGCTGCCAAATCCTCCTGGGAAGCCACCGAGGCCTCCCATTCCAGGGCCCCCAGGGCCTCCCGGCCCTTCGGCAGCACTGGCGCCATCTGCCATTTGGTGTTCCTTCGGAAAAAAAGAGCCCAGGCTATCGATTTCTATTGTCGTCTTTCTGTCTCTACCACCAGAATGTAACTTTTTAAGAACAGGGATTTTATTTTTTTAACCAGTGTTCCCAGCATCCAGTAGTGCTTGGCTTATGATAGATATCGATAAATATTTAATGAGCAAATGAATATTTTCCATGCACATTTAACATAACACATACATAGTCATTCAAAGGGCTCAAACTTGCAACTAGAAGATGAATTAGCCCTGGGATATAGTGCCCATCCTAGTGATAACAGTCAATAATATTGCATTATAAACTTCAAAGTTGCTGAAAGACTAGATCATAAATATTCTCATCACAGAAAAAGAAATGATGATTACATGAAGTGGTAGAGGTGGTAGCTAACCCTACAGTGGAAATCACATTGTAATATGTGAAGATATCAAATCAACACACTGTACTTTTTAAGCTTACACAGTGTTATATGTCAGTTACATCTCAACAAAAATAAAATAACATTTATTATTAACAATATAATCTTTAATTTTCTGGTTTAGCTGTGTGCTTCTGTAGAAGATTGGGTATAGAGTTATAGTTGTATATTAACTTTGCTTTATATAGAGTATGCAGAATTCCATAAATACTTTAGAAATATATCTTTAAAAATACTTTAGAAAGATAGAAGTCTTTAGGATGTTAGTGCAACAATGAAAACACACACGCACATATTCAGCAGTTATTTTTCAATAGTGCTTTAGTACCTTGAAAGGCTTCCAAAAGTTTTCTTGCAATGTTCAAAGGTATAACTCTTACTGCCAAGCAGTGGGTTCACTCAAAGACAGTCACTCATAATTCAGTGAATGCTATGTTTTCATAGTCAGGTAGTAGCTTTGCCTTGGACCTCTTACGATCCAGAACAATACTACCAGGGTGAAGCTCAAAAGGGAATAGGTAGGAAGATGTCCTCAGTAAATAGCCACTATTTGAATGGGAGAATATGGAACAAAAGAAAAAAAGAGTATTTTAACAGGAATTAAAGAAACTGTAAGAGGAAAAATGAGCATAATCTCCCTAAAGTGTGAAAAGGGCAGGTGTTAGACAAGAGGAGGTTTTTCCTTCATTAATCACCAGGGGTGCTCTTGGAAAAGAAAAGCTGGTTTGCTCTACAGTCTTGGACTGGCTGGCGGGAAACTGGACAGCAGGGCCTTTAACACATGACCATTGCTTTGACCCTGTCTGAGGGTGCTGGGCTCCAGCTCCCCAAGGGGTCCCTCTCCTCCTTCATTTCTATGTGTTCCCAGGGAGTATCTCATTTGAGCTGAAGGTTAAGTTAAATCAGCTCATACTAGGTGTCCTCTAATGCACTCTCACCACCTCCAGGTGCATCTCCAGGCCACCATCCCTGCTGGGAGCATCCTGCCACCTGCCCTGGGTGTCCTTACTCCTTTGGGGCTTATCTCTCTTCCAGAGACAAGGCCAGCTCTAAGCTCTTCTTTCTGCAGGATTTTGGATCTGAGGTTAAGGGCAGTGGCCGAGAAGAAAGTGCCTATTCTCATCTGGAGGAAGGAGGAAGAGCAGTAGTGGCTGGTCTCTGCACTGCTCCAGGTCTCACTTTCTTACCCGCCCCCTGCCCCAACACACACACAAAGCAGAAGAGTATCAACATAACAAACATGTCATGCCTCTGACAGGAGCTGAGGCACTCAGTATAGTTTTCACAGGCCCTGGCACCTTCAGTACCTATCAACTAGGAAGATAGAATAATAGAGTAATTCCAGGTGCCTTCTAGATTTGGACACTAGGTGTCACTGTTCATGTTTGATGCTCCCCAAAGTCACGTTTAAAAAGTCTTAAAGAAAGAAGACGGTGGGGGGAGATTGCTTTGGTAAGAACATAAGCCTGAAAGCTTTTCTCTAAATACTGCATTAAAGGTGAGTCAGACTTACAAA
Organism: Desmodus rotundus; assembly: GCF_022682495.2. Classification (NCBI taxonomy): domain Eukaryota; kingdom Metazoa; phylum Chordata; class Mammalia; order Chiroptera; family Phyllostomidae; genus Desmodus; species Desmodus rotundus. The sequence continues at coordinate 64,499,791 of NC_071394.1, forward strand.
AACTGTAAGGCTTTAATCAACGTATTTAGACAGCAAGTTTACCAGTGCGATTTGCAGAGTCACTGAGTGATGTTGATACAAAAGTGATGCTGATGCTGTATTTAAGAAATTTGCTGCTTCTGATGTGACCCTGAAATTAAAGGCTTGGGTGAGGATGTGTAGGGGACATTAGCAAACAGCTGCATAACAGGAGGAAAAAAACAGTAAAAGATAAAACATCCTACTGCCCCTGTACCTTCACACATGGCTTAACAACAGGGAGAAGTTCAGAGAAATGCATTGATAGGTGATTTCATTATTGTGTGAACATCATAGAGGCTTTTACACAGCTCTTGGTGTTCTAGCCTGCTGCACACCTGGGCTCCCCAAGGGGTCCCCCTCCTCCTTCATTTCTAAGTGTTCCCAGGGAGTGTTTCATTTGAGCTCAAGGTTAAGTTAAATCAGCAGTAATGACTACACCATACATGGTGTAGCTCCAGGGCTACAAGCTTGCATAGCACATTACTGCACAAACAACATGCGATTAATAAAGCACAAGAGAAAATGTCATTGAGAGACATGGTAAACACAAGATGCATGAGGCTGTTGCTGGTATAACACAGCTACTGTTTACAGGAAACGTACACTCTAAAATAACAATCAAAATTATAGTATAGTAAATACACCAGCCAGTAACACAGTTACTTATTATCATCATCAAGTAGTGTATTATCATTATCAAGTATCATTATGTAGTGTACATAACTGTATGTGTTATACTTTCATATGACTGGCAGTGCAGTAGGTCTCTTTGCACCAGCATTACCACAAACATGTAAGTAAGGATGCTAAGATGTCAGCATGGCCAAGATGTCAGTACAGCTGTGACATCAGCACTCCTGGACTCTCTAAATGTAGAAATTCCTTACCACATTGCAGTCTGTTGGGTGCACCATTGTATGTGGGTCTGATGTTGACCAAAACATTCTTAGGAGGCACATGACCCTATTTGTATGGCAGGTAGCATTATGTAAACATGGATGTTCCTTCCATTTAATATGTAGTCAATGTATTTACATATTGAAACCTTATTTTAAGTCCCTTATCTGATCTGTATATCTATATCAGGTTAAAGGAAAACTACAGCCTAAAGTAAAAATTTCTGGGGTCAGGATCCATGCAAGATGGAGCTTTGAATCCCTGTATTGAGTGTGCTTATTGTATTGGAGGTCTGAGGAGGGAAATGCTATTTTCTCAAGTATTACAAAGGGGTAGGTCTGTGGAAGCACCCCAACTACTGAGTTTTGGGGTGTCTCAGCTCCAGCCTACAGAGCTGGACAGGAACGTACTGCCCTGAGTGAAAAAGATGGAATCTCTCTTTTTTAATCACAACTGAGTCTAATGAGTGATGATATTACTTATAACAGCTAAAACCTGCTGACCGTTCTCAGCACTGTGCACAAATCAACTTATTGAATGTTTGGGTAATGGGCATTCTCATTATTTCCATTTTACAGATGGGAACACCTGAATCATCAGGGCACTACCAGGAAATGCTAATGTGTTTAACTCATGCAGAGAGTGGATTTAAAACATCACATCAAATGAAAGAAAAAGAGAAGAAAAAATCACTCATATTCTCACTTCCACACCCATATCAACTCCAACCACTTTGCCTTTCAGTGATTAAAAAGTGAATCTCTAGTGCATCTTGCTCTTATAAAGGTTTGGTCATTTTTTTACTTTTTATGAATTGAATGAAGCAGTGGAGTATTGAAGGAACCAGATGAATCAATGTGACTCCATGCTTGTGAATCCCACATTTGCAGTAATTTCCAATGCACTTGATAATGTGAAGGGCAAGGGCTGCTTTCTAAAGCATGAATTTACTTTCCTCAGTCAAGCATGTAAACCCTCTCACTGGCCTTTCTGCCTTTGAGCCCAGCAGAGAACAGTGCAGCTGTACCATTCCATCATCTCCAGGTGACATCAGCTAGGGCAAGGTGGTGACCCAAGGTTGGGGGATGTCACACACTGCCCCAAAGTGGCAATCTCTCTTCTCATAAAGCAGAGACATTCCATTGTCCACAGATGCCAGCAATAAGGATGGCACAAACAAGGAAAGAATGTCTTTATTAAATATGTGTTCGAGAAGATGCCCAGATTTTAACTGGGAGTCATGTTTGTCTTTTCACATAGAAAATTTTATGTTAAGTTTGGTTGTGTGGGGTGCAGTCGGGATTGGACTAATGGGACCACAAAATCCCCAACCTCACACATTCACTTGGGTCCCAGAACTGTGTGTACCATGAGGGTATCCTTGGAGCAGGGACTCATCCTTACCCATGGCCCCCACTCAGGCTGTCATCATCCACCTCTCTTGCCTTCAGTCGCTGCCTCCTCAATGAACTCATAATCTCTAAGTTGCAGGGCTAATGATGCCACCTGGCCACACATTTGGTAAGGGCTACAGCCTTACAGCAGAGTCCAAACCCTCCAGAGTTCCTGGCTGCAGACTCCCCAGCGCTAGCCCTCTGCTCTGTGTCCAGACACACCTGCCATTCTCTACACATTCTGTTCCTCCTCCCTCTTCTCACACATGCTTCTTCCTCTCCCATTAAATCCCCTTCCTCCATTTCTTTGTCCTGGAAACTAGTACATTCACAGCCTCCTCTGGGAATCCTGGTTACTCTGTGTCTCTCTCCCTGGGGCAGAGATACAGCTCCTCATCTCAGCCATGATTGCTCTGTTCCCATTCAGCCCACCTTAAATGCAGGTGCTTCTAACTGCTTCTCCCACTCTTGGCTGATGGAAGCTCCTCTGGGATGGGTGCATGTCAGGTCTACTCCATGTTTCCATCCCCAGAACTAATATATTGTCAGGCACATAGTAGTGTTCTGGCACATTTAATATTATTGAACAAACTCATTTATTTGTAAGTGGGTTATAACCACTGGCATATTAATAAAAAGTAAGTAATGGTTATTCACCAGTATTTGTTATTTATGTATTCGGCTGTCCTTTACTGAGTCCCTACTCTATGCCAGGCATTGTGACAGGTGATGGTATGCAAAGATAAGCAGACATTTTTCCTGAGCTGAAGCCACCAGTCTTGCGAGAGAGATGGACTTATCGTCATGAATTATGGCTACTCATTTATTCTGTAATAGAAAGATGTTCTTAAATTTGGATGGTTTTCCTTCATGAAATTAGAGTGGATAGGGGCATTTTAAGAGTTTAAGTAGCAAAAATACATAAATGACACCTAATTTCACATCTGCACTTCCCAGAAAAGGTGTGTTCAAGAGTAATTCCTCTTTCCTTTGCCAGCAAGGATGCATTCCTAGTGCTTCTACTGGATGTGTTGGGGATTTGGAGTGCCCATGTCCTCCCACAGCAGTCACCCCTGCCACAGCCTGGACTGTGAGACAAGAGCAGGGGTGCTAGGATGGATATCTGAGAGAGGCAGCTTCCTCCAGGGCCACAGCTCCACCCAGACTCTGTGGACCCAGTAATCCACAGCCTGGCACCAATGTGTGACATCATCATGAACATCGTCAGCATCTTGGAGCAGAGTTTAACAAGGAAAGCATAGGAGTCTTGTATCGGACTTTGATTTTAGTATCAGCCCATCTCACAGGCTTAGAGCAAGAGTTTACTAGAGTTGGGCCAAGCAAGCCAGTTATAAATGAACTGTGTTATGTAAAGGGACAGCCTGAGATAGTCAACTGGTACTTGGTAAAGGCCAGAAATTCCTCTGAAAAGACACATGCAAAGACAACTATCACTCTTTCCCATCAGAAGGAAGACAATCCAGGTGGCTAGACTAACAGGAACATCAGGAAATGAGGTGAGTCAACCCTTATATTGAACAGGAGGACATTCAAACATTCAAAATCCAAGGGCAAATAGAATGAACCCAATAACCTGGATCTTACTTTGGAAGCCAAATGACTTTACCAGTGAATGGCCCAGGTAACATCTGTATGGTGTGTGAGTTTATGTTCTAGAACAGCATGGAACTGCTGGAAGTACAGATGGAACCCTTAAGACAGTTCACGATTTCCTTACCTGTGTTGTTAGTTTTCTTTGCTCATCTTTTGAGAGTGAGCTCTTTTAAGATTATGGAAAAGAATAGTGTTGCAGCTATTGTATCACAATGTGAGACAATATGACAATGTGAGGGGCATGCCCTTGAAGATACTGTAGGCACTAATGTCAACCCTACAGTAGAGGGAAGTGGACTTCTTTGAGCCATGGGAGTGAGTATTGGCTCCAGGTGTGAACAAGCAAATCCATAGGATGGACTGGAGAATCAGAAGTTTATTAAGAAAATTTTTAGCAAAGCAACAATAAGCTCTTCATAGTAAAAATAATAATATTTATCAATTACCAATCCTTCTATGGTGTTATTTGCAACTATTTTAATGTATTGTCTTTCTTCCCTCCCTTGTCTCCTTTCTTAAAGTTTGATACAGCTTTTTGAAAAAAATATGGTGCCTTTTGCTACCACTTTCCAGAAAAGAGTAACAGGCACAATGGAAATTTAGTCTGTCAATGTGTGATGTGAGAATCTGTAAAGTTGTCCTGGATAATGACAAAAAAGCTAAGTTTTGGCTTCTAATTCAACCATGACTTGCACAATGCTTACATAGACTAAGTATTGAGTCTGAGATCAGACAGCTTTATGGGATAGGTGTAGGGCAAAGCATTCTCAGTGAGTATTGTATGGAGGTATATCTACTCATTTTTATTAAAAATCCTTGAATTTATTAAAATTCTGATAGGTAGAATAATGGCTCTTACAGATACCCACATCCTAATCCTTAGAAACCATGACTCAGTTACCTCACATAGCAAAAGGGACTATACAAATGTGAATAAAGGTACAGACTTTGAGGTGGAAAATTATTCCATTATTCCATGTGGGTCCAATCTAATTGCATAAATCTTTGAAAGCAGATGACCATTCTTAGTAGTGATTTATTTATTTATTTATTTTTAAATATGACTTCTGGCCAAGATGGAGGCATAGGTAGATGCACTTGGCCTCCTTGCACAACCAAAAGAAGGACAACAAAAAATTTTTAAAAACAACCAGAACTTCCAGAAAATTGAACTGTATGGAAGTCCAACAACCAAGGAGTTAAAGAAGAAGCATTCATCCAGACCAGTAGGAGGGGCAGAGATGGGCAGCCAGGGTGGAAAGGACACATGGCAATGCAGCAGCTGACGGAGCAGTCAGTCTCAAATTTGCATGCAGATAAACCAGGAGGAACAACTGGGAAGTAAGACAGACCCCACAACCCAGGGTTCCAGTATGGGGAAATAAAGCCTGAAAAGCTCTGACTGAAAAGATCTGTGGGGGTTGAGGCAGTGGGAGAAACTCCCAGCCTCACAGGAGAGTTCGTTGGAAAGACCCACAGGGTCCTAGAACATACACAAACCCACCTACCCAGGAATCAGCACTAGAAGGGCCCAATTTGCTTGTGGGTAGTGGGGGAAGTGACTGAAAGCTGGCCGAGAGCTGAGCAAGAGGCAATGTTCCCTCTCAGACCCCTCCCCAACATACAGTGCCACAACGCACCAAAGTGGGTTGCCCTGCCCTGGGGAATACCTAAGGCTCCACCCCTTACTATGTAGCCAGCAAACCCAGACAAAAATAATATGGCCCAAATGAAAGAACATATCAAGATCCAGAAAAAATAAAACTAAGTGATGAAGAGATAGCCAACCTCTCAGATGCAGGGTTGAAAATGCTGGTAATCAGGCTGCTCACAGAAATGGTTGAGTACGGTTGCAAAACAGAGGAAAAAATGAAGGCTATGAAAAGTGAAATAAAGGAAAATGCACAGGAAACCAACAGTGATGGGAAGGAAACCAGGACTCAAATCAGTGGTTTGGGGCAGAATGAGGAAATAAACACTCAACCAGAACTGAATGAAGAAACAAGAATTCAAAAAAAAAAAAAAATGAGAAGAGGCTTAGGACTCTCCAGGACAACTTTAAATGTTCCAACATCTAAATCATAGGGGTGCCAGAAGGAGAAGAAGAAGACCAAGAAATTGAAAACTTATTTGAAAACATAATGAAGGAGAACTTCCCCAATCAGGCAAAAGAAATAGACTTCCAGGAAGTCCAGGAAGCTCAGAGAGTCCCAAAGAAGTTGGACCCAAGGAAGCACACACCAAGGCATGTCATAATTACATTACTCAAGATTAAAGATAAGGAGAGAATCTTAAAAGCAGCAAGAGAAAAGGAGAAAGTTAACTACAAAGGTGTTCCCATAAGACTATCAGCTGATTTTTCAACAGAAACCTTACAGGCAACAAGGGGTTGGAAAGAAGTCTTTGAAGTCATGAAAAGCAAGGACCTACATCCAAGATTACTCTATCCAGCAAAACTATCATTTAGAATGGAAGGTCAGATAAAGTTGTTCCCAGATAAGGTCAAGTTAAAGGAGTTCATCATTACCAAGCCCTTAATATATGAAATGTTAAAGGGACTTGTCTAAGAAAAAGAAGAAGATCAAAAATATGAACAGTAAAATGACAACAAACTCACAACTATCAACAACTGAACCTAAAACAAAAACATAAAGAAAAATGAACTAAGTAAACAACTAGAACAAGAAAAGATTCACAGAAATAGAGATCATATGGAGGGTTATCAATGGGGAGGGTAGAGGGGAGAGAATGGAGGAAATGGTACAGGGAATAAGTAGCATAAATGGTAGATACAAAATAGACAGGGGAAGGTTAAGAATAGTAAGGGAAATGGAGAAGCCAAAGGACTTATATGTATGACCCATGGACATGAACTAAAATCAGGGAATGATGGTGGGTGGGGGGCACAGGGTGTAGGGGAATAAAAAAAAAATTTACTATTTTCCCTTAGCTCTGTTGAGGTATGTTTGACAAATAAACATATCTATTTAATTTATGTTACATGATTTTTAAAAGATTTTATTTATTTATTTTTAGAGAGAGGGAAAGAGAGGGAGAAAGAGAGGAAATAATCAAAGGTTGCCTCTCACATATGTCTCAGCTAGAAACTGGGCCTACAACCCAGGCATGTGCCCTGACTGGGAATTAAACCAGTGACCTTTAGCTTTGTGGGATGAGCTTAACCAACTAAGCCATGCTGGTCAGGGCTATGCAATGTGATTTTTAATATGTACAACATGATGATTTAATATATGTATACACTATGAAATGATTACCATAATCAAGTTAATTAATATATTTATCACTTTAAATGGTTACCTGTGTGTGTGTGTGTGTTAAGAATTGCTAGTCAGCAAATTTTAAGTATATAATACAGTATTATTAGCTATATTAACTATTATTAATCATACTATATATCAAATCCCCAGAACTTACTCACCTATAACTAGAAGCTTGTACTCTTTGACCAACATATCCTCAATTCCACCACCCCTTTGACCCTGGTAACAACTATTTGACTCTGTTTCTATAAGTTCGCCTTTTTAGATTTAATATAAAAGTGAGATCATGTAGTATTTGTCTTTCCGTATTGGCCTATTTCACTTAGCATAATGTCCTTGGGGTTCATCTATGTTGTCACAAATGGCAGGATTTCTGTTTTTATGGTTGAATAAATTACATTATTATATATGACAAAAACAGTGGTGGGCATAAGTAGGTTTACAGTTGTGAGTATGCAAAACAAAGGTCATTCTTGTATTTATTAATTATATGCATACATACAACATGTATGCATATATATACACATTTTCTTTATCTACTTATCCATTGATGAACATTTAGGTTATTTCCATATCCAAATATTATGAATGATTATGCAGTGAATGTAGGAGTGCAGATATCTTTTTGAGATACTGATTTCATTACCATGGATATTTATCCATAATTGGGTTTGCTGATCATGTGGCAGCTCAATTTTTAATTTTTTGAGGAACCTCCATAATATTTTCTATAGTGACTGTACCAGTCTGCATTCCCATCAACAGTAAATGAGTCCCATTTTCTCCACATCCTCACCAACACCTGTTATCTCTTGTCTTTTGGGTAGTAGCTATTCTAATAGGTGTGAAGTGATATCTCACTGTGGTTTTGATTTGTGTTTCCTTGATAATTAGTAAGGTTGAGTACCTTTTTATGTACCTGTTGCCATTTGTATATCTGTGCACTTTAAACATGGTGACAACAGATATGAGCCAAGGAATGCAGGGGACTTCTGGAAGCTGCAAAAGTTAAATAAACAGATTCACTCTTAGAGTTTCCAAAATAGGAGTTCAGTCCTGGTAATAATTTGATTTTAGCTCAATGAGAGCTATGTAGACTTTTGACCTATAAAAGTGTAAGATAATACATCAGTATTGTTTTAAGCCACTAAAAGTTGGTAATTTTTTATGGCAGCAACAGAAAACTTGTACAGGGATGTATTATGATAATAATCATAAATACCCAACAAGAGGAGTTGGGTCTGACGCATAGAAGGATGCAGTGCACATCTCCGTGTGGTTCTTCAACAGGCTGTGGGCAGGCAGTTCCTACTCAGTCGAGTGAATCAGTAGGAGGGATTTAATTGTTCTGTTGGAATAAGGAGGAAAGAAATCTTCAGCTCCAGAACAGGGAAGATGGCAGCGAGCTAGGTGGGAGCGGAGTCCACTTCCCCTCGGCACCAGTGAAATGACTAGCTGATCTGAGAAACAGAGTGAACAGCCAACGGTATTCCAGCATATATGAAGATCAGAGACCAAAAATTGTAGAGGATATTGAAAAATCAGATGGTAAGAAGAGTGCTTAAGGACAATAAGGTTCCTGCGACCAGGGCAGCTGAAGCCTCCAGCTGGGGCTGCAGGGTCTGCTGCGAGATTCTTGGGAGAGAGCCAAGCTGGGCTGTGTGAGAGGCCAGGTGCTTGTTTGGACCAGGGGGCTTGAATAGGAAGAATTTCTCCAAAAGAAAAACAGAAAATAGAGGCACTCAGTGGCTGTTTAGAGAATTCTGTGCAGCAGCTGTGGCCTCTTGTGCCCCCACTCCCTCAGCCCCTGGACTGTGAACACTGGATAAGCAGCACAAACTAACACCTGAAGCCTAGGTCGGTGCACATCCAGATCAGCGGCCTGGCTGCCTGGACACACAGACCCAAAGCCCCCGGGTAGGTGCGTACCCCAAACAGCGGCCTGGGTGCCCACACCTGAAGCCCCGGGTGTGTGTGCACCCCGATCAGTGACCTGGCTGCCCCTGGGCAACCATGCCTGAAGCACGGGGAATGAACACCTCCCACCTAGCCCCTGCGCACAGAGCCTTGCAGTGCCTACTTGCTCTCTAGGAGGAAGGCAAAACGCCCAGCAGAGGAGAGCTGCAGGGCTGGGGGAGACTGCAGTCCCTAGAAAGACTTGATTCAGTAGGGGGCTGAACTACCCTGAAGGAGCACCGAGAGCCCCTAGCATCTAGGACAGACAGCGAAGAGCAAGAAGGTAGAGTGTGAGTTGCCCCTAATTGGTGCACCTCAAGGACAGCACAACTGGTGGACTAAAGGCTTAGGGGGGAGCAGAAGGACCATGAGGAAATGGATTGGAGCCTGGACAACAGCGAAGAGTGTGGCTCAGGAAGGGAGAAAAGTGAAACCAATCCCTCCACCAACCCCTACCCCCTCACAGACAGGAAGACCAGCAGAACTGACCTGACCAGTTTAAAGCCAGCAGAAGACATTTTTTATTTTTAAATTCCTTCTTGCTTTCTGTCCTTCTTTCTTTTTTTTATTCCTTCTTCCTTCCTTCTTTTATTTCTTTATGTCAATTTATGTTAAAATCCCTTCTTCTTTTCTTTCCTCCAATCTTTTGTATTCCTTCTTCCTTATTCCCTTTCCTTTTCTATTCCTTTTTCCTTCTTTCCCTTATTCTATTTTTTCTTTTTCTTTTCTATTTTTCCCACAGGTGAGACAATAAAACCTGGAGCTCTGAAAACACCAGAGTTAGACCCAAACAGGGGTCATCATAATAACTGAGACACTGAGACAAATTTCACTTTGCTACTCCAGAGAACTTGCAAGGTGGAAGCAGTGAACACCAGTACACCTACTGGAAGAGGAAACACACTAACAAAGGAACCACCAACAGATAACAACGGGAGAAGGTGAAGGAGGGAGTGGAAGCCACACTAACCTCAATCCAGTACTGATCTGGAAATACAACTAAATAGTGGAGAAATTACTCAGAACAAACAACTGAACAAGAGTGAGAGAGAAGCCTCAAAACCTTGTACACACAGAAGAATCACCTTCAACACAAACTGTACACACCTGCACAAGAGAATAGGAGATGTGGTGGACACAGTGACCCTCAATTAACCAGCTCAAGGGAAGGACCGATCAAAGAAAGACACAACAACAAATAAAACCCAAAGACATACAGAGAGCCAACATAAATGACAGCCCAAGAGCAGCAAGCTCAGGAGATTAAGGAGATGGCACCACTGAATCCCACTGGCATTCTACCAGAGAAGTTCATACCATAAACCCAGGGAGTCAGAACACATCAATTTAAAAAGCAGAGGCTAACAAGAAGAGTCTCACAAACAATAGGAAGACAAAGAAACAATCCCCAAATAAAAGGAAAGGGGGAAGCCTCAGAAAGAATGCTAAATGAAATAGAGGCAAGTCAACTATCGATGCTGAGTTCAAAGCACTGGTTATCAGCAAGCTCACTGAGCTCACAGAGAACTACCAGACAACAGGGAAACTACAATGAACTCACTGCAAATTATATCAATACAAAAAAAGGAAATAGAAACTATCAACAAGGGCCAAGAGGAAATGAAGAATACAATTTCTGAACTGAAGAACACAGTAGAAGGAATCAAAAGCAGACTTGACGAAGCAGAACATCAGATGAGCGAGCTGGAGGACAATATAGAAAAAAACACCCAGAAAGAGCAAGAAAAGGAAAAGAGGCTCAGAAAGAATGAAGAGGGATTAAGGGAACTGCAGGACAACATGAAATGTAATAATATCTGTATAAAGGGGATACCAGAAGGAGAAGAAGAAGAGCAAGGGATAGAAAACCTGTTTGAAAAAGAAATGATGGAAAATTTCCCTAATTTGATGAGAGAAAAAGTCACACAAATACAGGAAACACAGAGAGTCCCAAACAAGAGGAACCCAAAGAGGCCCAGTGCAAGACACATCATAATTAAAATGGCAAAATTCTAAGACAAAGAGAAGATCTCAAAGGTAGCAAGGGAGAAACAGGAAGTAACATACAAGGGTGCCCCAATAAGGTTAGCAGCTGACTTTTCAATGCAAATGTTCCAAGCCAGAAGAGAATGGCAAAAAATATTCAAAGTAATAAGAACCAGAGGCCTCCAACCAAGGCTACTTTACCCAGCAAGGCTCTCAATCAGATAGAAGGCCAAATAAAGAGCTTCCCAGAAAAAAGAAGTCTAAAAGAATACAGCTCCACCAACCCAGCTCTGCAAGAGATGCTAAAGGGACTGCTTTAAGGAAAGGAAGGAAAAGAGAAAGAGAGAGGAACACAGGTATGTAAAACTGGCAATGAATAACTACCTATCAATAATAACCTTAAACGTGAATGGATTAAATGCTCCAATCAAAAGACAGAATAGCTGAATGGATAAGAAAGCCTGACCTATACATACGCTGCCTACGAGAGACCCACCTCAGGATAAAAGACCTACACAGACTGAAAGTGAAGGGCTGGAAACAAATTTTCCAAGCAAACAGACAAGAAAAAAAAGCCAGGGTAGCAATACTTATATCAGACAAAATAGACTTCCAAAGAAGGGCCATAAAGAGAGACCCAGAAAGTCACCTCATTTATATTCAAAGGAAGAATCCACGAAGAAGGCATAAACATTGTAAATGTACATGTACCCAACATAGGAGCACCCAAATACATAAAGAAAATCTTGGAAGACTTCAAGAAAGATAATGACAGCAACACAATTATAGTAGGGAATTTTAACACCCCACTGTCAAAGATGGACAGATCTTCCAAACAAAATATCAACAAAGATATTGTGTCACTGAACAATACCCTAGACGAAATGGAATTAACTGAGACATGAAGAGCTTTTCATCCCAAAGAAGGAAAATACACATTCTTCTCAAATGCACATAAAACATTTTCAAAGATAGACCACATGATAGGACCCAAAACAAGCCTCAACAAATTCAAGAAAATTGAAATCATGTCAAGCATTTTCTCTGACCACAAGGGACTGAAACTAGAAACCAACCCCAACGGAAAAAATCCAAAGCACTCAAACACATGGAGACTGAATAGCATGCCATTAAACAATGAATGGGTCAAGAATAAGATTAGGGAATAAATCAAAAGTTTCTAGAAACAAACAAAAACGAAGTCACAACAACCCAAAACCTACGGGACACAACAAAGGCAGTCCTGAGAGGGAAGTTCATAGCAATATAGGCTTACCTTAAAAAGATAGAAACATTTCAAACAAACAACCTAACCCTATGCCTATAAGAACACAAAGAACAACAGCAAAGACAGCCCAGAGCAAGTAGAAGGAAGGAAATAACCAAGATCAGAGCAGAGTTAAATGACATAGAGACTAAAAGCACAATTCTACGGATCAATGAATCCAGGAGCTGGTTCTTTGAAAAGATGAACAAAAGCGACAAGCCTTTAACCAGGCTCATCAAGAAAAAAAGAGAGAGGATCCAAATAAACACAATTAGAAATGAAAGAGGAGAGATTGCAACTATACCACAGAAATACCAAGGACTGTAAGAAATTACTACAAAGAACTGTATGCCAAGAAATTTGAACATCTAGGTGAAATGGACACATTTCTAGAAAAATATAATCTTCCAAACCTGAATGAAGAAGAAGCAGTAAGCCTGAACAGACCAATAACAGCAGATGAAATTGAAGCAGTAATCAAAAAACTCCCAACATACAAAAGCCTTGAACCACATGGTTCCACAGGAGAACTCTCCAAACATTTAAGGAAGAGCTAACCCCTATCCTTCACAGAATATTCGTAAAAATCCAAAATGATGGAAGACTCCCAAACTCTTTTTATGAAGTCACCATCATCCTAATCCCAAAAGCAGATAAAGACACAACGAAGAAAGAAAACTTCAGGCCAATATCACTGTCGAACACAGACGCTAAAATTCTCAACAAAATATTGGCAAACCGCATCCAGCAATACATTAAAAAGATCATTCACCATGACCAAGTGGGATTCATCCCAGGGATGCAAGGATGGTACAATATTCGCAAATCAATAAACATAATACATCACATAAACAACAGCAAAGACAAAAATCACCTGATCATATCAATAGATGCAGAAAAAGCATTTGATAAGATACAGCACCCTCTTCTGATAAAAACACTCAGCATAGTGGAAATAGAGAGAATGTTCCTCAACATAATAAAGGCCATATATGAGAGACCTACAGCCAACATCACACTCAATGGACAAAAACTTAGAGCTTTCCCACTAAGATCAGGAACTAGACAAGGATGCCCTCTCTCACCACTCCTATTCAACATAGTATTGGAAGTCCTAGCCACAGCAATCAGACATGCATAAGAAATAAAAGGCATCCAAATTGGAAAGGAGGAAATGAAACTGTCACTGTTTGCAGATGACATGATAGTGTACATGGAAAATCCTATAGACTCCACCAAAAAACTACTCGACCTAATAAATGAATTTGGCAAAACTGCTGGATACAAAGTCAATACTCAGAAATCAAAGGCATTCCTGTATACCAACAATGAAACTACAGAAACAGAAATCAGGAAAAAAAATCCCAGTTGATATAGCAACAAGAAAAATAAAGTACCTAGAAATAAACCTAACCAAGGAAGTAAAAGACCTATAATCAGAAAACTATGCAACACTGAAGAGAGAAATTAAGGAAGACACAAACAAATGGAAGCATGTACCATACTCATGGATTGGAAGAATTAACATCATCAAAATGGCCATACTACAGAAAGCGATTTATAGACTCAATGCAATCCCTATTAGAGTACCCATGACATATTTCACAGATATAGAACAAACATTTTTGAAATTTATATGGAACCATAAACAACCCCGAATAGCTGCAGCAATTTTGAGAAAGAAGTACAAAGCAGGAGGGATCACAATACCTGGTATCAAATTGTATTACAAGTCCACTGTAATAAAAACAGCCTGGTACTGGTATAAAAACAGGTGCATAAACCAATAAACAGAACAGACAGCCCAGAGATAAACCCAAGTCTCTACAGTCAATTAATATTTGACAAAGGAGGCAGGAGCATAAAATGAAGCAAAAATAGCTTATTCAACAAATGGTGTTGGGAGATCTAGACAGCTATGTCCAAAAAAGTGAAACTTGATCACCAACTTACGCCACACACAAAAATAAATTTAAGGTGGATAAAATACTTAAATATCAGTCATAACACCATAAAAGTCCTACAGGAAAACATTGGCAGGAAAATCTCAGACATTCCTTGAAGCAATATCCTCACAGACATGTCCCCTAAAGCAAGGGACATAAAGGAAAGAATAAACAAGTCGGACCTCATGAAAATAAAAAGCTTCTGCATGGCTAAAGAAAACAGCATTAAAATAAAAAGAGAACCAACAGTATGGGAAAACATATTTGCCAATAACCTCAGACAAGGGCCTGATCTTCAAAATATATAAAGAACTCACACAACTGCACTACAGGAAGTCAAACAACCCAATTAAAAAATGGGCAAAGGACTTGACCAGACACTTCTCCAAGGAAGACATACAGAGGGCCCAGAAACATATGAAAAGGTGCTCAGCATCACTAGCCATCAGAGAGATGCAAATTAAAACCACAGTGAGGTACCATCTCACACCAGTCAGAGTGGCCAACATAAACAGATCAACAAACAAATGTTGGAGAAGATGAGGAGAAAAGGGAACCCTAGTGCACTGTTGGTGGGAATGCAGCCTGGTGAGGCCACTGTGGAAAACAATATGGAATTTCCTCAGAAAACTAAAAATGGAACTGCCCTTTGACCCAGCAATTCTGCTGCTGGGGTTATACCCTAAGGACCCTGAAACACCAATCCAAAAGAACCTATGCACCCCAATGTTCATAGCAACACAATTTACAATAGCCAAGGACTGGAAGTAACCTAAGTGCCCATCAGCAAATGAGTGGATCAAAAAACATGGTACATTTACACAATGGAATTCTACACAGCAGAGAGAAAGAAGGAGCTTATATCCTTTGCAACAGCATGGATGGAACTGGAGAGCATTATGCTAAGTGAAATAAGGCAGGTGGTGAGAGACAAATACCATATGATCTCACCTTTAACTGGAACATAAGCAACAAAAGAAAAAATCTAACAAAATATAACCAGAGACATTGAAATTAAGAACAATCTAACAATAGCCAGAGGGGTGTAGGGAGGCGACAGTGGGGAGAGAGGTTTATAGGAACTACACATGGACACATAATGGACACATGTACATAATCAAGGGGGAGGGTGGAGGCAGGGGAGGGAGATGGATTTGGCTGGGCTGGGGTGGAGGGATGGGGAGAAAATCCAGACAACTGTAATTGAATAACAATTTTAAAAAAAGAAAGAAATCTTCAGCTCCTTCCTGAAAACTCTGGAGAAGATCATACAAATTTCCCTCAGCTGATTTTTCTAGTTCACTGCCGAAAATTAACATTTACTGATCACTTTACAAAGCATCTCATGTGATCTTCACAAGTATCCTGGTTTGTATCATTCCTATTTTACATGAGAAAACTCCAGGTAATAAGTTAACATAAACTAGGGGTAAGATGTTAAACAGTCCATCCATCAGGGTTGAGAAAGGGCTCAAAGCCACCACAATACCGCGAAGATTCCCTCTCATTCTCAAAGCAGATAGTTTGTACCATAGACGCGTCATTCTCTTTCCTGATCTTATTACATATCCTTGAATATTGAGACACAAGTAAGATTTCCTCCAAAATCTGGGGTTTCTTTTCCACCTATGGAACAAAAATGAATATATATTATTTTCTCAAAACTGCTTTAAAAAATGGGAGTAGTGTAGCCTCATGTTAGCTGATTTTCTCTAACTTCATTACAGTGGTGTTCTCCCTTTTCATAGCAGGAAGCTCAGCTCTAATGGAAGCCAATAGAATCAGCTATTGTTTTATTCAAATAACATGAGTTAAGCTTCTATATATAGGAATATGCACACTTAAAAAATATGGTCAAAATATAGCACAGTGCAAGTAAGGCATTTTTCTATACTACAAGGAACTGAAAGTATGAAAAGGAAAATTAGCCACTGTAACATAATTCTACAGTATTTTTCAAATTTACTTGTCTTCTAACCATAGTAATTCAGATGCAGAGAGGGAGAATTTTTGTGAGTGAACTTTAAAAAATCATCTTTATGGAGATATAATTCCTACACCATACAATTCATCCCCTGGAAAGTATACAATTCAATGTTTTTTGGTATTGCATTATTGATTTTTAAAAATTGTAACAAAATATATATATCAAAATTTGCTGTTTTGGACCATTTTTATGTGTAAAATTCAGTGACATTCATTACACTTACAGTGTTGTGTAACCATAACCACTGTTTCCAAAATATTTTCATCACCTCCCAAGGGAACTCTGTGTCCATTAAGCAATAATTCTCCATTTCTTCCTCCTCCCAGCCCTGGTAACCTCTAATCCACTTTCTGTTTTTATGAATTTATCTATTTTAGATATTTCATATAAGTAGACTCATATAATATTTTTTCCTTTTTTGTCTGATTTGTTTACTTACCATAATGTTTTCAAGGTTTATTCATGTTGCAACATATATCAGAACTTCATTTCTTTTTTTATGGCTAAATAATATTTCATTGCATGTATTACCACATTTTGTTTATCCATTCATTGTTAATGGACACTTGGGTTGCTTCCACCTTTTGGCTATTGAGAATGCTGCAGCTATGAACACTAGCCTACAAGTATTTGTCCAAGTCCTTGCTTTCAATTCTGTGGGGTATATATGTATTTAGGAGTAGAGTTGCTGGACCATATGGTAGTTTTATAATTAGCATAACAGTTTTCCACAGTGGATACGTAATTTTACATGATCACCAGCAATGTACAAGGGTTCAATTTCTTCACATCCTCCCAACACCATCATGGTAGGTGTACTGTGGAGTCTCACTGTGGTTTTGTGCCAATAAGCTTTTAAACTTCAAACAGTTGCTGAAATTTTTGACTACCATGAATGTAAACCATTTAAGTTGTCTTTCCATGATGTTAAGGTTGGATTCCTTCCCTCAATTTCCCTTAGTTTTGTGCATTATCAGGTATTTACTATGCTCTCCTAGTTACCTTCATATCTCCCGTGTTCTGCCTCTGGCTCTGTTTCAGGAAGATCCAGTCCTCTATGAAGAGATTCAGGCACAGAGATAAACTGTAGATGGAAGAATTTTGTGCAATAGGGAAGTGTGTGTAATATATAGAAGAAAGAGAAGACTTCTGGTCAAGATGGTGGCATACGTAAACACAGCTCACCTCCTTCCACAACCACATCAAAATTACAACTAAAATGTAGAACAGCCATCACTCAGAAACATCAGAAATTGAGTTGAATGGAAGTCTGACAAATACAGAACTGAAGAAACTACATCTATCCAGACTGGTAGGAGGGGCAGAGATGTGGAAGGGGATGGTCCCATACCCATATGTGGTGGATAAAAATTCTGCAGGGATATCTTGGGAGTGAGGAGTCACAGTCCCACACCATACCCCAGAGCCCAGGGTTCCAGTACCAGAGAAATTAGTCCCCATAACTTCTGGCTGGAAAAAACAGTGGGAATTGAGATGCTGGAAGAAACTTCTAGAGTCCCAAGCAGTTCCCTTTAAAGAACCCACCCACAGACTTGCTCAGACTCACTCTGAGCTCCAGCACTTGGGTAGCAGCTTGAAATGTACCTAGTAGCATACAGGAAGGAACTGATGTGTATAGCAAAAAGGTGGGAGCTGGAGAGGAGCTTTTTCCCAAACAGAAAGGTGGGCAGAAGGCACTGTCCCTTTTCTGAGCCCTCCCCTGACAGAGCCACAGAGCCAACAGGTGGGTGCCATATCTGATACTCCATCAACCTGGCTAACATGATTATCCCCACCCTGGAGATCCCCTGAGACTCTGTCCCAGTTGACTTACAGGCCTACCCAAACTGTTAACCATGACTTTTCTATATGAATGGCTTGTCTTGGCTCACAATTCACAACTTCCTAAATCCTTTCAAACAAGCAACAGCTGGCCTCAGTGAGCCCCTAGTCCCTCTACCTCTTGCTAAGTGGCCCCAGGCCCAACACAGCTTGGCTTTACCTGGGAATCTCCAAGCCCAGTAAAAGTGGCAGGCATCTCAGATTGCTTTATAGCTCAGGCAAGGTGGCCCCGGGCAGAACACAGATAGGGGCTGACTTTGGACTGTACTACCCGGGAAAACCCCAGAGCCTGTACACCCAGTGGACAGCTACAGACCACATAGGAGCATCACCACCCTGCCCCTGCGCAGCAGATCCTTGATGTAGGTGGAGGTTGGTGGTTGGTGGTCAGTGGTCACAGCCAGTCCTTCCAACAGACTGGCCTGGATAAATCCCTCCCATTGACCTACCAAGAGCAGTCAAGTCTTAACTATAAAAGGAAGGTACATGCAATCCACAAAAGGGTGCACCTAGAGTACCCAGCTTGGGTGATAGGGAAGGCAGTACCACTGGACCCTACAGGACACCTACTACATTAGGCCACACTACCAAGACAGGGAGTCATAGCAGCTCTACCTAATACATAGGAACAAACACAGGGAGACTGCCAAAATGGGGAGACAAAGATTAAAATCTTAGTAGTAGTCTTTGGGTAGTAGGATAATGGACATGGTTTATTCATTCATAAGATTATTTATATTTCATAAATTTTATACAATGAACTTGTTTACAGTCCTATATCCTCCACTCACACATCCTGGAAAATCCTACACTTCACACTTCTGCTCACAAAGGAGTTGCTTCTACATATCTACAACATCATACCTCCAGGTCTCTATAGGTTCAGAAGACAGCATGCATTCTGTGTAACCTTTAAAGAGTTCTGAATTCTTCTTAGAGAAGACCAGCAAGATAGAATCCCACAGGGCAGCAGATGCCCAAGGCTAAGATGGTTCAGCAATGACAAATTGTCAATGACAAATTGACAAGTTTGATCACAGAAAAGGAGAATGTTGCCAGTTACTGCTGTTGGATACCTTTGTGTTCTGCTTTTTTTATTTTTTAGCTCAGGATTATTAGAGCAATGTTTCCATGCCAGAGAATTCAATAAGGGACACCCACCCAAATTCAGAGCTCAGTGTGATTACCACCAACTATTAAAATCTTTGCTAGATAAGAGTCTAGCTCTTGCCAACAGAATCAGTTCTTAGACATGACTTACGTGTTCAGGAAGTAAGCAAACAGTGCTATGGTAACTTTAATGTTCTACAAAGGCACTGGCTCAGAGTTCATTTCAGCAGAGTATCATCTTTCAGTTGCTTTTTTAATTAAATGTCCAAATCATCTTTTTTCCACACTGACACTTTAGCTGATATAATTGCACTCAGGCTGTCAATAAGGTACAGTGGTAAGGACTGAGCTCACTACTCCTTAGTTTATCTGTATATTCATTTAGAATATTTAAGTAAAATACTAAAACTGAATTGTAAAATGTTATACCACAGAATGAAATGTGGGCATTTTTAAAATTAATGTTTAAAGTTACTTCTGAAATATTCCCTGAAACAGGTTGGGCTGAGCAGGTAGGTGTTTGGTCTCTAAATCTGTTTTTCCTGAGTCACCAACTCACAAGGTCCTGAAGGGAAATACAACAGATCTAAAAGCATCAGGACACAGATGGAGGAGGATGTTTAAAAAATGAAACTCTGCAGACAAGAGTTAGGTTCTTTCCTCAATCAGGTTAAGAGTGTTTAAGGAAAGGAGCATATCTTCATCTCAGTAAACTGGAAAATGATTAAGAACTTCTGGTGGATATGGGGAATTTCTTAGCAAGGTCTTTCAAATGGGATCTTAAAGTTTTCTATACCCAAGTTCTTACCTAAATTTAAGTCAACTTTCTCTTTTTCTCCTAAGAATATCTCTTTTAAAAGACAATAAATATTTCTACTCAATAGATTGAACAAGCATGCATTGAATATGGACACTGCATTTTGTTTTTTAATATGTAGTTCTTTAGAATATTCTTCAACAATCACTCATCTCAAAAAATTATTCCCAGTTTGCACATGAGAAAATGAGGTGCAGAGGGCTGCTTTAGTCTGTCTACTAATCTGTTTTCCCTCCCCCCAGTTTGCCCCACTCCAGTCCATCCTCTCTTCCTGGTCATGTTCTCTTAAGTGGACTTGTTCCATTTGTGAAATTTAAGAAATGGAAGATTTTGGAAGTTAATAAGGAACACTAGTGTATTTTCTATGTAAGCCTTGCCACTTTCCCATGAGAATTCTGGCAGACGTTTTCTGTTTATTTCTACAAATCTGCTTTATTTTTTCCTCCCCCAAGAACAACAAAATTTCACTTGGAACAGAAACAAAACAAACTTACCTTATTGACAAAGGAATTATCTGTATAAATGAATAATATTTACGGAGCACCTACTATGGGTTAGGCAGTTGGAATGTGGCAGTGAAATGATAGGATCCCTGACCTCATGGAGGTCACAAACACCAGTCAGTAATTACAAGTGTGGTGAGTGCTGGGGAGAAGGGTTCCATGGGGACATTGATTGCTTTCACTCTTTCTGTTTCTTTAATAACTCCTCTTAAAAGTTACTGTTATTTGTGCCTCTGTGGTCTATGATATACACTCTATGTACAGCAAACAAATTCTTAAAGAATATACAGTGAATACATAAACAGGATAAAATGCTCACAGAAGAAAAATTGCATTTCAGGATGCAATGATCTTGGCATTTTCTCTGTTCCTTTTGTGGATCCTTCCTTCAGTTCCGGCAGGTAAATGACCAGTTTATGGATTTAGTACAAATCTATGGCATTCCTAGTATGACATCATCCTCTTGACCAAATCTCCTGTGCAGTGTTCTTGCTTCAACAGGGAAATGGCTGGACCTCTCCCTCCATGCATGATTCCTCCAGTGACATTTCCTCTACTTCCCCCTATGTCTTTCTGACTACACTGTCTAGTTCAGCATGCCAGCATGAACAAATAATTATGCAGCACCCCTGGATTTATAAACTTAAATCCCTCCTCTTCCTCACCCAGTCAGCAGGTACATTTTATAAAACCTCTGCCTGTTGATTTTATTGTCTTGTTAGATTGTAACATCTTTGTGAATAGAGAATGTCTCATGAAAAGTTTATGAACTTAATGGCATAGAAAACAGTGAGAAGTCACTTAGTCATAAACATCTATGGTGCTACAATAATTCTCGTTTGTTCTGGGAAGGAGCATGGAAATCACCATCTAAGCTCTGAACATGACCTGACGGAAATAATTTCATATATTTTTTTCACCAGGGAGATACTCACAATTCTCATGTACTTCATTTACTATACATAGAATAAGTACAATAGTACTCATAAAATACTGCAATATCCAAGGTCAGTTAGGAGCATGCTGCATTTCTAGGGACTAATATTTAAGCTTATTGTTTTTAATCACACTTAGCAATAAAATGACTTTTTTTTTTACTTATTGCCTACTAAACTTTTATTGTTTTGTTGTTGAGATTTGAAATACTTTTTTCCTTTGAAATCTTTTTATGACAATTTAAGAAAAATTAGTTTCTAGAGAAACCTAAGAATGTGTTAAAATGACTTCACTAGGCATTTATTTAGCTAAAAATGTGCAGCCACAGCTCTAAGTCTTTGCAAATATTAACTGATTTATTATTTCACTTATTATTTTAATGCTAATAACAACACTTAACAACACTCTTGTTATTTCTACTTTATAGATGAGGAAATTGAGGGGCTGAGAGGTTAAGGTAAATACTCCAGGTTAGAAGAAAATCAGAGCCAGGATTCCTACCTGGGCAATTAGACTCAGGAATTCATGATCTTAGTGTTGTCTTGTTTTATTTATGTATTAATTCAACCAATTACTTAACTCCTACCATGTGTTACGGGTTATCCTAGGCACTTAGGTTCCAAAGATAAAGTCTTAGTTTGGTGGTAAAGAGAGATTTGTGAAAAGAGACAATGTTGTCTATCCATAGAAAGCACATGCATAGTGGCTATGGAATCTGAATGGAGATGCAGTGTAACCAAAGGCCCCCTCTTAAGGTGGGAAGGGCTGGGGAAGAGGTGGAGATGGAATCCCACATTCCATATGTCCAAATATTTGAACATTATAAGTCAAGTTTCACAAAGCTGCTTTTATAATGAAAAAATCAAAAGTATGCGTAAATCCATGAATTTTTATTACTAAAAGTTGGCAGAATATCAAAGACAAATGAATTTAAATATTAATAGGCCTGTCTCTGTATTCTGTTGAAGGGCTCTGAGTAATAAAATAAAAATAAAAATAATTCATAAAAAAGTTTATTTATGCCATAAATGAATATTATGACCTTAATTTTAGCAAAATGACTAATTTTATAATCAAAATTTTCTCATAATTATATACTATTATGTGTCTAAATATAGATTTTTATGTATGTTTATATATAAGCATGTATAAATATATATTTATAAATATACACTATGTGTCTAAATATATATTTTTGTTCAAAACATATAAAATTTGAATACATGATCATCAAATTGAAAATTAAAACAAGTGTACAAAATTTATATTATTTTCATAATTTTTCAAAAAGTTATGTTTATGAAAAGTATTAATAGCTATACATTAAAATCAAATATAAAAGAAAAGTTACAAATTTAAATTAGCTAAAGCTGAAATTTCTAATTTAATGTTTTGAAAATGTAAATAAATTTTATTTTATTTTATTTTTAAAATTTATTTATTTATTTATTTTTTAGAGAAGGGGAAGGGAGTGAGAAAGAGGAGAAGAGAAACATTGATGTGAGGTGGTTGCCTCCTGCACATGCCCTGACAGGGAGCTGAACCCACAACCCAGGCATGTATGTGCCCTGACTGGGAATTGAACCAGTCACACTTCACTTTGCTGGACAGTGCTCAACCAACTAAGGCACGTTAGCCAGGGCTTTAAATCAATTTTATTAAACATTTTTATAAAAATAAAATGATTTTGGATTCTACAAACCAATGTCCACGTAGTTGCTAATCGGATTGATGAGTCGCACATTACATCTTTATACAAATTTAAGATTCAAGTGAATTGTTTAAAGTTTCAAAACATTCCTCATTTGCCCTGTACAACTTTTGTGAATACTCGCTAATTCATGAGTAGCTATGGAACCATAAATTTGCGCATATAGCCAAACAAGAAAATGGGAACTTGGCTGTACTGGGAATCACAGCTTCTTTTGTGGGAATCTACATGCTATCTGGAAATCATGATGACTGCGGCCTCTGGGTCACTTAAGAAAAATTGCTGCTCGGATTCTCCCCACATTCTGCAGCAGTGTTTCCCACATTTTTCCCACATCAGCAGTGGCACAACCCACAGACCTTTGCATTGTCCAGTTGAAGTGCTTTTTGCTTCAGGGACATAGAGATGGAACCATGTTTCCTTGGAACTTGAGTCATGCTAGTCCCAAGAGCAGACATTTGGGGTCATGACTCTTGCCCAATGCTGAGCACCAGATCCTGAAAGAGGTGTCTGTCTGTTCTTTCTTGAACTTGTTTTTGTGATATGTAAAGGCTTCATCAGTGCAGGGCCCAGCCCAGGGTTCTTCTTGCTTGGGTCTGAGGGAAACACTGTGTACTCACTACCTGAAGGACCAAGGAATTTTTTAGATGAGGCAGATGGTTATTTGAGCCTTGGAGACAGAGCCATGTGGGGTGTAATGCTGACAGTGTGTGCAAAGGCACTGAAGTATTTAGTAGTATGGCCTGTTCAAGGAACTTCAGACACGTCTGGAACACAGGAAACTACTGGAGAGTGGTGGGAGGTGAAGTAGGAGAATTACATTGGGAGATGGAGGTCGTAAGAACCATTTGGAGTTTATTCTGAAACAAAGAAGACCCTACAGGGTTTTTACAGGGAAAGAACTAGTTTACATGGAATCCTGCCCTGGAGAAGGCCAAGAACAGAGGCGGAGACACCAATCGGGGTAGCCATGATCCCAGGGGAAACAATGACCTTGACAGAGCTATGGAAATGGAAATGACGAGTGAGGTTAGTAGGGTTCTGGAATGAGGTACTGGCAGTGGGCCTAGCACATTATGGTTGTTGAGTAAATTGTTATTGTTATTAATTAAATTGTTAACAATTAAATTGTTATTGTTATGTTTGTTGGAGTGAATTGTGCCCACAGTATTTTAATGACACTATCATATATCTTTGGTTCCATGTGAATTAATCTGAAGATATTGTTTTAATACTTTGAATTGCAAAGTGAGTGCATTCTTACCAAACAGAGACTGATAGTCATATAGAGAAGTACCCAGTGACTCTGGTCTGATACTGTTGCACATTTGTGTTTAGTCCAAGTATGAACAGCTTTTTGGCCTCTGTCTCCTTGAGTCAAAGGAGTTTATCACACAAGTCCATCAGGTCACAGAAAATTGGGTCACAATGTATACTGCTCATCAGGAGTTTTCTGGGCAGGCTGCATTGCCCTCCAGCTCCCTTGCGTTAGACTCAGTCTGTTTTGTTCAGCAGGAAACATTTGGGATCCTCCTGAGTTTTCTGAATATACAGTAACATTACAGAATTCTCTCTTTGCTCTTTAAAGTGCTGAATCTTTTACTAATAAACCATGTGGAATCTATGAAGAATTGTTGTGCTTTATTTGACTTCATGTAACCTGGCTGGGTCCACACTTCCAACGCTTTAATTGTCTTCAGAGGACCCAGCACCAGAGAATAAAGTGATGCTTTTTGTGCCTTGTGGTCAGAGCTTCTCTTGCTCAGAAATTTTCTGGTGGATGAGGAGGGCTGGTGCAATCTTTAGCAAGGCTGAGCAGATATGTCATTTGCCTCTTTTTGGCCTATCATGGTCAACTGCCTGGGATGTGGAGTGACTACCTCATGAACAGAGCAGGAGGAGGCTGGCTTCTTATTCATGCCCTAGTAGGCAGAAGGAACTAGTTGACTGAAAAGGGAACATTTATTTTTAAGGTTCAATGTATTGAGGACCCAGCACGTCTCAAATGCTATGCTAAAAACTTTACATGCATTAATTCTTTTAATTCTCATAATAACTAAATTCAGCATTCAAATTTGTTTTCTTACATTTCTACAATGTAAGAAAAAATTGACACTTTGCAGAGGTGAGGACACCTTGTTGAGGTTACAACATGTAAGGGGTGGCTGACATCCCATAAGACTGGGTTTTAAAGCTAGATCTGTCTAATTCCAAAGCACATGCTCTTTCTTAACTTTCCACCATCAACAGATGCCTGTTGGCCTACACTTGACTCTGTTTTCTAGAGGGTTGGATTTGTGGATCTGGTTTGATCTGGCTCACATGAGCAGTTGTCAAGCTTAATCCTCAAGCTCATTGCATGCCAGCCCTACAGGCTCAGGTGGCTAAAGCATTCACAGTGACAGCAGCAAGCAATGCTTTGCCAGATGATTTCCCTCCTAACATTTCATACCTTGGTAAAAAATAACTGTAAGCTGGGTAGAACGAAGATGGCAACGTAGGTGGACACACTGCGCCTCCTCGCGCAACCAGAACTGACAGAAAATCAAACAGCAAGGAAGTCCGACAACAAGAAAATAAAAAATAAACATTCATCCAGACCGGTAGGAGGGGCGGAGACGGGTACCGGGGTGGAGAAGACTCACGTGGCCGTGCCAGGACCGAGACTGGCGGAGTGTGGGACAAATGGGGCAGGCAGCCTGACCACTGGCAGACCCTGTGGCCCCACATTTGCACACAGATAAACCTAGAGGGCTGGACTCAAGAGTGGCGGAGAACGGGGCAGGCAGAGCGGCAGGTAGCACACCGCGGACCCACACTCACACACAGATAAACTGGGACAAACAGAGGGGAGCGAAGCAGACCTCGCAACCCAGGGCTCCAGCTCGGGGAAATAAAGCCTCAAACTTCTGATTGAAAATGCCCGTGGGGGTTGGGGGGGCAGCAGGAGAGACTCCCAGCCTCACAGGAGAGGTCCTTGGAGAGACCCACAGGGGCCTAGAGTGTGCACAAGCCCACCCACTCGGGAACCAGCAACAGAGGGGCCCAGTTTGATTGTGGGTAGCGGAGTGAAAGATTGAAATCCGGAGGAGACTGAAGCAGGTGCCATTGCTCCCCCTCGGCCCCTCCCCCAAGTACAGCTTCACAGTGCAGCAACCAGCCTTACCTCATCCCAGTGAACACCTAAGGCTCCGCCCCTTAAAGTAACAGACGTGCCAAGACAAAAAAAAAAAAAAAAGGCCCAAATGACAGAACACTTCAAAGCTCCAGAAATAATTCAACTAAGCAGCGAACAGATAGCCAACCTATCAAATGCATAGTTCAAAACACTGGTAATCAGGAAGCTCACAGAATTGGTTGAGTATGGTCGCAAATTAGATGAAAAAATGAAGGCTATGCTAAGAGAAACAAAGGAAAGTGTACAGGGAACCAATAGTGATGGGAAGGAAACTGGAGCTCATATCAGTGGTGTGGACCAGAAGGAAGAAAGAAACATGCAACCAGAAAAGAATGAAGAAACAAGAACTTGGAAAAATGAGGAGAGGCTTAGGAACTTCCAGGGCACCTTGAAACGTTCCAACATCTGAATTATAGGGGTACCAGAAGGAGAAGAGGAAGAACAAAAAATTGAAAACTTATTTGAACAAATAATGAAGTAGAACTTCCCCTATCTGGCAAAGGAAATAGACTTCCAGGAAGTCCAGGAAGCTCAGAGAGTCCCAAAGAAGCTGGACCCAAGGAGGAACACAACAAGGCACATCATAACTACATTAGCCAAGATTAAGCAGAAGGAGAGAATCTTAGAAGCAGCAAGAGAAAAGGACACAGTTACCTACAAAGGACTTCCCATAAGACTGTCAGCTGATTTCTCCAGGAGACCTTACAGGCAAGAAGGGGCTGGCAAGAAGTATTTGAAGTCATGAAAAGCAAGATCCTACATCCAAGATTACTGTATCCAGCAAAGCTATCATTTAGAATGGAAGGGAAGATAAAGTGCTTCTCAGATAAGGTCAAGTTAAAGAAGTTCATCATTACCAAGCCCTTATTATATGAAATGTTACAGGGAGTTACCTAAGAAAAAGAAGATCAAAAATATGAACAGTAAAAATGACAGCAAACTCACAGTTATTAACAACCACACCTAAAACAAAAACAAGAGCAAACTAGGCAAACAACTAGAACAGGAACAGAACCATAGAGATGGAGATCACATGGAGGGTTGTCAATAGGGGAGTGGGAGGGGGAGGGGGGGGAAAGGTACAGAGAATAAGTAGCATAGATGATAGGTGGAAAATAGACAGGGGGAGGGTAAGAATAGTGTAGGAAATGTAGAAGCCAAAGAACTTATAAGTATGACCCATGGACATGAACTATGGGGGGGGAATGTGGGAGGGAGGGGGTGGGCAGGATGGAGTGGAGTGAAGGGGCAGAAAAGGGACAACTGTAATAGCATAATCAGTAAATATATCAAAAAAATAATAAAAAAATAACTGTAAGCTAAGCCAATATATTAACCAACATATTTCAAAAAAAGACAACCACCTTTTTGATTACATGATGACAT
This sequence comes from Desmodus rotundus, assembly GCF_022682495.2. Taxonomy (NCBI): domain Eukaryota; kingdom Metazoa; phylum Chordata; class Mammalia; order Chiroptera; family Phyllostomidae; genus Desmodus; species Desmodus rotundus. Next base: position 64,527,623 of record NC_071394.1, read on the forward strand.
GGTGATTTGCCACATTCATACAGGATGGTAATTCATTTAAAGTTTGAGGCACAATTTCTTTGTATTTTTTAAAATATATTTTATTGATTATGCTATTACAGTTGTCCCATTTCCCCGCCTTAATTCCCCTCAGCCCGGCACTCCCCACCCACCCACATTCTGCCCCCTACCTTAGTTCATATCCATGGGTCATACATATAAGTTCTTTGGCTTCTCCATTTCCCTTACTATTCTTAACCTCCCCATGTCTATTTTGTACCTATCATTTATGCTACTTATTCCCTGTACCTTTTCCCCCATTTTCCCCTCTCCCTCTCCCCACTGATAACCCTCCATGTGATCTCCATTTCTGTGATTCTCTTCCTGTTCTAGTTGTTTACTTAGTTTTAGTTTTTGCTTTTATACGTTCAGTTGTTGATTGTTATGAGTTTGTTGTCATTTTATTGTTCATATTTTTGATCATCTTCATTTTCTTAGACAAGTCCCTTTAACATTTCATATATTAAGGGCTTGGTAATGATGAACTCCTTTAACTTGACCTTATCTGGGAACAACTTTATCTGACCTTCCATTCTAAATGATAGCTTTGCTGTATAGAGTAATCTTGGATGTAGGATCTTGCTTTTCATGACTTCAAATACTTCTTTCCAGCCCCTTCTTGCCTGTAAGGTTTCTGTTGAAAAATCAGCTGATAGTCTTATGGGAACACCTTTGTAGTTAACTTTCTCCTTTTCTCTTGCTGCTTTTAAGATTCTCTCCTTATCTTTAATCTTGAGTAATGTAATTATGACATGCCTTGGTGTGTGCTTCCTTGGGTCCAACTTCTTTGGGACTCTCTGAGCTTCCTGGACTTCCTGGAAGTCTATTTCTTTTGCCTGATTGGGGAAGTTCTCCTTCATTATGTTTTCAAATAAGTTTTCAATTTCTTGGTCTTCTTCTTCTCCTTCTGGCACCCCTATGATTTAGATGTTGGAACATTTAAAGTTGTCCTGGAGAGTCCTAAGCCTCTTCTCATTTTTTTTTTTTTTTTTGAATTCTTGTTTCTTCATTCAGTTCTGGTTGAGTGTTTATTTCCTCATTCTGCCCCAAACCACTGATTTGAGTCCTGGTTTCCTTCCCATCACTGTTGGTTTCCTGTGCATTTTCCTTTATTTCACTTTTCATAGCCTTCATTTTTTCCTCTGTTTTGCAACCGTACTCAACCATTTCTGTGAGCAGCCTGATTACCAGCATTTTCAACCCTGCATCTGAGAGGTTGGCTATCTCTTCATCACTTAGTTTTATTTTTTGTGGAGCTTTGGTCTGTTCTTGGGACTGATCAAATTAGTGCCATTTTTTTTTTTTTGTCTGGGCTTGCCTGTTATGTAGGAAGGGCCAGAGACTTAGGTATTCCCCAGGGCAGGGCTGCCCATGTAGCTTTGTTGTGGCGCTGTATGTCAGGGAGTGTTCCGAGAAGGAGCATTGTCTCTTGCTCAGCTCTTGGCCAGCTTTCAGTCACTTCCCCCACTACCCACAAGCAAATTGGGCCCTTCTGGTGCTGATTCCCATGTGGGTGGTTTTGTGTACATTCTAGGACCCTGTGGGTCTCTCCAATGAACTCTCCTGTGAGGATGGGAATTTCTCCCACCACCACAATGCCCACAGGTTTTTATAGCCGGAGATTTTGAGGCTTTATTTTCCCAACATTGGCACCCTGGGTTGCACGATCTTTCTTCCCAGTTGTTCCTCCCGGTTTATCCACACACAAAAGTGGGACTGCCCACTCTGCCAGTCACCGCCTCTGCTCTGTCAGCCGCTGCATTCCCTGGTGCTCCAGCTGCTGCCTTGCATCGAGTTTTCTCTGCCCCTGCTGCCCCTCTCTGCCCCTCCTACCGGTCTGGATGAATGCTTCTTCCTTAACTCCTTGGGTGTTGGACTTCCATACAATTAGATTTTCTGGCAGTTCTGGTTGTTTATTGTTTTTAAATTTGTTGTTCTACTTTTGGTTGTGTGAGGAGGCACAGTGTATCTACCTCTGCTTCCATTATGGCCAGAAATTGAGGCACAATTACTTTGAGGCACAATCTGGACTACCTTGACCCTTTAATGCATTGTGTACCCAAGGTGTGCCTATGTCCCCATGAGCTGAAAACTCTAGAGAGAAGGTGTAAAATTTAATGAGCACCTAGGTTTGGAGTCCTAACACCCCACCCATTTCTTATTTTACTTCTTTTTCTTCTTATAAACTTGCCTCTTTCAACTTAAAAATCCATACAAAATTTCAACATCTCATGTTGTACTTCACCTTTACTGTGTCCCCTCCCAGATCCTTGTCCTGGGCTGTAGTCTTTGGACAGCTTTTGCACATTGAGGAGTGAAGCCTCTCAGCCTCTGCTCTTCTAACTAACAGTTTATTTCTGAAAGCCCTCAAATACATGAGCACACAGTGAGGAAGGAAGGCTCATATTTTTTCCTGATAGAACAGGCCAAATAAATCCATATGTACTTGAAACTGAATCAGGGCCAACCAGGCTGTTTGAAAAAAATTTTTTTTAAAGTAATGCAAAATTACATATATAAATTTGATACAGAATTGCTTAATTAATAAAATGAAAGAGTATCAAGTTATATGTCAATTACATTTCAATAAAAGTGGGAAAAATAAGCATAAAGATTTTAGCGAAGAGATTTTTAAATGTTGAAAGAATGGTGTGTAGATTTAATTTTAATAATTGTATTGGTTTAATTTTCAAATTTGATGAAAATGTATTAATAGGCTGAAGGGGGAAAAAAGAGAGAGATTATCTTCCTTTACCTTATGAAAAGGCATTTCAGAGGTCAAATACTACTGAAAACTTTTTAAAGATAAATTGTTGATATTATCCTAAGAAGAACCACCCTTAAACCATATACTACAATTTTATATCTTCCTTCACAATAAATAAATTATTTTACAAAAAATAAAAACAAAAAGAAATATGACGAGTGCTAACATAATCACCATTATTATTATTATTGAGGAGAAATATTTCACAGTGCATTATGCTAGGGGGTGAGGGTTAGGCTAGAAATAAGGAAATATACTTAAGGAAAACCAAGTGTCATCTTTAAAATATGTTTTTATTGATTTCAGAGAGTGAGGAAGAGAGAGAAAGAGAGAGAGAGAAACATCAATGTGAGAGAGAAACATCAACTGGCTGCCTCCCACAAGTACCCCCATGGGGGATCAAACCCACAAACCAGGCATGTCCATGACTGGGAATTGAACCTGCAACTTTCTCATGCACAGGGCTATGTTCCAACCAACTGAGCCAACCAGAAAGAACCCAAGGGTCATTTTAAACTATTAAATTTGTTTTTTTAAAGGTTTTAAGTGCTTTTAATTTTCTTTATCTTATGATTTTTTTATTTTTTTTTACATTTTTTTATTGTTCAAGTACAGTTGTCTCCATTTTGCTCCCACTATTGCCTCCAACTCAGCCATCCCCACTTCCCACCCTTGATCCTACCCCTCTTTGATTTTGTCCATGTGACCTTTATATATGTTTCTCAAAACCATTCCCCCTTTATCCCCTCCCACCTCCCCTCTGGTTACTGTCAGTTTGTTCTTAATTTCAATTTTGTGTGCCTTTCATGTTGCTCCCTAACTTCCCTTCCCCACCAGAAGTGGTATTGTTTAGAATGGTGACATAAAGCTTTTTTTTTTTTTCTGGTGGAGAAGTGGATTGTGGAGAACCAACCTTCCATATTAGCTTGAGCATTTCTACAGTGAGACAGCTAGAAATCCCATGAACTGATTTCCATGGCAGGATGGCTTACCTGGGTTTCACAGCTCTCATTTCCTTCAAATTGATCTTTCTCTTCACAGGTACGAGATGTCTTACCAGCTTCATTTTTTCCAGTGGATGTCTTTGTCTCTAGCCATAACCAGCTTTTTCTCCATGTTTGGACTTTTGCACTTGCTGTCCCCTTTGGATTGCTCTGAATTCAGATCTTTGCACAGAGATGACATTCATGACCTCCCAACAACTCCATTATATCATTCTGTCTTATTTCTTCCAGAGCATTTGTTGCATCCTGAAATTAATTTGCTTGCTTCATGTCTATAACCATCTCTAAAATGATGATAGGGCCTTGAGTATATTTTTAACCACTGTTCATTCAGTTTATAATATGCCTGGAAAACAGTGGTACCCAATAAATACTCAGAGAGAGAATGATTAAATAGTCATTTTTAAATTCAATGATTGTAGTTTATAAAGACTTGGAAGGGAAGAATGTCCTGCAGGCCCAAATGTGTTTGGGCCATCTTGCAATGGCTGAAATGTGTTAATCTGATCTCAGGGATGTGTGACACACTGATGTGTGGACCTGTGAATGGGATTTGCTGCAGGTGAACTCATGCTTGTATTTGGAACTAAAGAAAAAGCCTTTCCCTTCTTAGTTCTATTCATGGGAGGGATGAAGTGACCCACCTGTGTTTGTCACTCATTGCCAGGAAAGTGGAAGTTAGTCTTTGTAAGAGTCAAAACTTAACTCCTACAATGTGGTTTGAACTTTTTGACATATGAATTTACAAAATTTATGGTTTTTATCACTGTAATCACTCTAACACTTTCAATCTTGTATTTCCTGTCTTGGAACATTTTATATTTATTTTTTAGGACAATTTTTAAATCCACTGATGAGTACTTTTTATTAACAACTAAGTCACCTCTACATTGCTGGCTATTTTAATCCACAGCATAGAGGCATTCTCAGTTTCTTACAATTTCATGCCTTTTCAAACATTAAATTTTAAATATCTCTGGTTGACTCTCGTGTTTATTGAAATTACTGCTTGGACAGATAAACTGAGATGCTAAGGATATAGACTGGTAAATTTTGAGCTAATGGTTAGGAATGTCTTGTACTGGATAAATAGCTTACCTGAACAGGTTAAGTGTATTCTTACATTTATTTTTACAACTGACCAAAATACTATTTGTATCTTATCTCCTATGACTGTTTGGGGGAATTGATGAATCCTTCTATAATAGATGACATTATTAAGCCTATATTTCATCTAAAAAACATGCATAATCTTTTGTAAACCACAAAATACTGCATAGATGTAAATGATTGACTTTAGTGTCCCTTGCCCTCAAAAAGAGATTGATCTTAACTTTCAGGTAAATATATGATTAAATAAAATAAAATAATTCAAATGATTACACGTGGCCAGAAATTCAAACTATTGCATAACAGAAATCTGCTTGCTACAGATTTGAAGAAATCCTCCATGTCACTATGCAAAGAGATAAGTTCTCAAGTGTAAATATTAAGGGAGATAAAGGTCAGTCAAATCAGTCACCTTGACATAACATCTTTTGTGCAACATTTTTGGGGGTCCATCTACCTAAAAGTTATCTTAAGATTTAAAAAAAGTTTCTGCTGACACTCCCCTAGTAATTGTGTTATCTCTCAAACTCTTTCATCAAAGACTAGATTTCTAAAACTCATTTGTAACTGAATGTGATCTTTCTTAAACCAGTATTTTTTAATATCTGGTTGGTAGATCATTTGTCTCAGACTCACATGTGTGTGAATTAAAATGCACACATGTGCCTCATCCAATCCTTCACTTTTGTGAAGTGACCCAAGCTAATTTGGAAGGCTAATAATTATCAACCTTTTTCAGTAAGTATTGGTAGCCTTTTCAGACATATCTGGGGGCTACATGCATCTTCCTCCACAATCTACTTACTCAAAGATATATTTCAATGAAAGTAGACCAAACTTGAGTTTGACTAACCTCCCCAAGTGAATATTTGTTCTTAGCCAACAGTTGCAAAATAGTCATTCAACTTGTCAGGAAGGCCAGCTGAAAGTGAAGCTCACCCATCAGCACCTGGCATGAAGGATTGATTCACTATAAACAGGCTTTGATGATATCAGGGCTGGTAATCTTGGCTGCAGCTCAGGCAGCTGGGTCTTGTGGGGCCTAGATTGACATGTTACAGCAATGTCACTCAAGGGCTGGACTTGTCCACTCGTGTATCTTGTTTATTCAAGAGCAAATTCTTCCTAGTCAGTCACTACTCTTGATACCACTAATGAGTATAAAATTATTTCTGGCAGAGAAGATGGTGGTGAATAGGTGGGATTGGAGTCTACTTCCCCCTGCACACAGGTGGAACATCTAGCCGATCTTCTGAGGACCAAAGTGAATAGCCAATGGAAAACTAGCATATATGAAGGTTAGAGGCCAAAACTGTAGAGGACATTGAAAAACAGATGGTAAGGAGATTGCTTTGGGATGGTACGGTCCCTGGGACCAGTGTGGGGACCAGGGCACCTGCAGCAGCAGGCCTGGTGCCTGCCAGGCCTGCCGCAGAATTCTTGGAAGAGAGCCAAATCAACAGCTCCCTCCCCTGCCAAACAGGCAGGTTAGAGCAACACCAGGGTGGACCTGGATACTTGAAGTTGCTGGGGGGGGAATAAAGACAAAGTGGCAAAAGCACAGAGGCAATGTTCAACTGCTTAGACTGTGGACACCAGCTGGGTCATTACCGGAGAAATTGGGGAGCTGGGTGATGCCTGGAGAAGGGAAAAGAGTTGGGCCACAATGGACCCTGACCCAGATAGTCTCCAATCTGGTTGGAAAATTGGGATGTGTGAGAGGCCAGGTACTTGTTAGGAGAGGCAGGCTTAAACAAGAGGATTTTGTTAAAAAAAAAAAAAAAAAAAAAAAAAAGGCTCTCAGTGGCTATTTAAGGAACTCTCCCACAGTGACTACCTCCACCTCCCTGGCTGTGCCCTCTGCAACCGCCAGAGCCTTGGCCACTGGCCGACCCCTGCAGCCATGACCACGGACACACGGTTACCCTCCAACCGGCCACAGCCATGGAGAGTGCCTGCCCACGCCTGCAGCCCCAGCGGCACTCACCTGCACCCACCACCACAGCCAAGGTGGTGCCCCCTCCCCACTCTGCGTGGGCCAGACTGCCTTGCTGAGAGGAAGGAAGAGGCACCCCTCACAAAGGAGAGCAGCAGGGCTCATGGAGTTAATCCCCAGGAAGACAACTCAGTGGGGAAGCTGAACTACCCTGAAGAGACTTTGAGAGTTCCTGGCACCTAAGACAGCAAAGAGTGAGAAGGTGGTGTTTTAGTTGCCCCTAACTGGTGCACCTCAAGGACAGCACAACTGGTGGACTGAATTCACAGGCTTGGTGCAGAAAGGCATTGGGGGCCCAGGAACAAACTAAGGAACTGGGCTGGAGGTCAGGCAACTGTGAAGAGTACAGCTCAGACCTGGCCCCCATCTAGTAAAACCATAGGAAGGGAGAAAAGTGAAACCCAACCTTCCTGGGCCTGCTGCAGCCAGGAAGACTAGCAGAACTCACTTGGCCTTTTTCAAGCTAGCAAGAGACTTTTTATTCCTTAATATTTTGTCCCCCACAAGTGAGACAATAAGACCTAGAGCTATGAAAGGACCACGGTCAGACCCAAAGAGGGATCATCCCAACAACTGACACAGTGACACAAATTTCACTTTGCTATTTCAGAAAACTTGCAAGTTTTTGTTTATTTGTATTATTATTATTTTTTCATTATTTTTACTTCTTCTATTTCATTAGCATTTTTCTATTTCTCTTTTTCTGTTTAGTTTTCTTTGTTTTGTTTGTTTAATTGCATTGTTTGACTGGTTCTCCTTGTTCTCTATTTCACAGTGTATTTTTAATTTTCCTTCTTTCACTTCACTTCTGTTCCAGTAGTCATGTACTTCCTATTCTTGTTATTCAGATCACATAGATTCTCTCATATGACTGTTGTTTCAGTATTATTGTAAATAATTGTTGTTCCATACAATTGCAAATACCCTCCAGATCTTAGCCCATTTCACTGTCTTCTAGAACTTTATTACTGTTGTGGTTAACTCTATTCTCTTGTACACTGTGCCTATTCTCTATTCTTTACTCTCACAATATCTCATAATCTGACCCCCCACAAACTCACTGTTTTCTGGATTAAACTCATAATCCTTTCCCCTCTAACAAGAGTCTTATATTTTTTCCACCCTTTCTAAAAACAGGCTAGTTGGGTGAAATATCAAGGTTAACACTATACTTATCCAAAGGATCTCCAATTTCTTCTTTTTGTGTTGGTGCTTTAAATCCCATACAATATGTTCATGCTGTCTTAATCCATTTTGCCTTCCCTTTCAACTGATCACATAAAAGAGTAGGTGGGAGCTGTGAACACCAGTATACCTGTTTGAAGACAGAACCAACCAACAAAGGAACGACCAACAGATAATAAAGGAAGATGGTGAAGGAGTAAGTGAAAGCCACACTAACTTCCCCTGAGGACCAATCTGGAATTACAACTAAATGGTGGAGAAATTACCCCCCAAAAATAACTGAACAATAGTGAGAGAAGCCTCGAAACTTTGGACAGACAGAAGAACCAGATGTGACACAACCTGTCTGCGCCTGCACAACAGCATACGAAACATGGTGGGTGGAGCGACCCTCAGTTAACCAGCTCAAGGAAAGGACCCATCAAAGAAAGACCCAACAACAACCAAAACCCAAAGACATAAATGACAGCCCAAAAGCAGAAACTTCAGGAGGTCAAGGAGACTGCACCACTGAATCTCACAGGTCTCCAACCATAGAAGTTCACACCACAAACCTAGAGAGTCAGAACAGATCAATTTAAGAAGCAGAGGCTAACAAGAAGAGTCTCACAAATAGTGGGGATACAAACAAACAAACCCCAAATGAAAGGAAAGGAGGAAGCCTCAGAAAGAATGCTAAATGAAATAGAGACACATCAACTATCAGACACTAAGTTCAAAGCAATGTTTATAAGGAAGCTCAATGAGCTCACAGAGAATTACCAGAAACTAAAGGGAATCTACAATGAACTCACTGCAAACTATATCAATACGAAAAAGGAAATAGAAACTATCAACAAGGGCCAAGAGGAAATGAAGAATACAATTTCTGAATTGAAGAAGACGGTAGAAGGAATCAAAGCAGGCTTGATGAAGCAGAGGACCAGATCAGCAAGCTGGAGGACAAGGTAAAAAAAAAAAACATGCAGAAAGAGCAAGAAAAGGAAAAAAGGCTCAGAAAGAATGAAGAGAGGTAAGTGAACTGCAGGACAACATTAAACATAATAATAGTCATATAATAGGGTATCAGAAGCAGAAGAAGAGCAAGTGATAGAAAACCTGTTTGAAAAAGGAATGATGGAATATTTCCCTAATCTGATGAGAGAAAAAGTCACACAAATCCAGGAAACCCAGAGGATCCCAGTCAAGAGGAACCCAAAGAGGCCCATGTCAAGACACATCATAATTAAAATGGCAAAATTCCAAGGCAAAGAGAGAATCTTAAAGGCAGCAAGGGAGAAACAGGAAGTAACATACAAGGGAGCCCCAATAAGGTTAGCAACTGACTTCTCAATGGAAATGCTCCAAGCCAGAAGAGAATGGCAAGAAGTATTATAAGTAAGTTTTAAGAAACGCCTGCAACCAAGACTACTCTATCCAGCAAAGCTCTCAATTAAAATGGAAGGTGAAATAAGGAGCTTCCTGGACAAAAGAAGCCTCAAAGAATACACCTCCACCAAACCAGCTCTGTAAGAGATGTTAAAGGGTCTCCTTTAAAAAAAAAAATAAAAAGAGACAGAGAGGAACAAAATGAAGTAAAATGGCAATGAATCATTACCTATCAATAATAACCTCAAATATAAAAGGATTAAATGCTCCAATCAAAAACATAGAATAGCTGAGTGGATAAGAAATCATGACCCATCCATATGCTGCCTGTAAAGACCCAACTCAGGACAAAAGACCTATGCAGGCTGAAAGTGAAGGGCTGGAAAAAAAAATATTCCAAACAAAAGGACAAGAAAAAAAAAGCCAGGGTAGAAATATTCATATCAGACAAAATAGACTTCAAAACAAGGGACATAAGAAGAAACCCAGAAGGTCAATTCATAACACTCAAGGGAAGAATCCATCAAGAACACATAAACATTGTAAATATATGTGCATCCAATATTGGAGCACCCAAATACATAAGGGAAATCTTGAAGGACTTCAAGAAAGATATTGACAGCAACACAATTATAGTAGGGGATTTTAACACCCTACTGTCAAAAATGGATAGATTTTCCAAACAAAATATAAATAAAGATATTGCAGCATTGAACAATGTTCCAGATGAAATGGACTTAACTGATATATTGAGAACCTTTCATCCAAAAGAAGAGACAAAATACACATTCTTTTCAAGTGCACATGTAACATTTTCAAAGACCACATGATAGGACACAAAGCAAGCCTCAACAAATTCAAGAAAATTGAAATCATATCAAGCTTTTCTCTGACTACAAGGGACTGAAAGTAGAAATCAAGCTCAAGGAAAAAAACCCAAAACACTCAAACTCATGGAGATTGAATAGCATGATATGAAACAAAGAATGTGTCAAGAATGAGATTAAGGAAGAAATCAAAAAGTTTCTGGAAACAAGTGAAAATGAACTCACAACGACCCAAAACTTATGGGACACAGCAAAGGCAGTCCTGAGAGGGAAGTTCATAGTCTTACCTAAAAAAGGTAAAAACATTTCAAATAAACAATCTAACCCTACACCTACAAGAATTGGAGGAATAACAACAAAGATAACCCAGAGCAAGTAGAAGGAAGGAAATAACCAAGATCAGAGAAGAATTAAGTGACAAAGAGACTAAAAGCACAATTCTAAGGATCAATAAGTCCAGGAGATGGTTCTTTGAAAAGATAAACAAAATCGGCAAGCTTTTAACCAGGCTCATCAAGAAAAAAAGAGAGGACCCGAATATACACAAGCAGAAATGAAAGAGTAGAGATTACAACTGTTACCACAGAAATACAAAGGATTGTAATAAATTACTATGAAGAACTATATGCCAAGAAATTTGAAACCTGGGAAAAATGGACAAATTCATAGGAAATAATAATCTTCCAAAACTGAATGAAGAAGAAGCAGAAAGCCTGAACAAACCATTAACAGGTGACAAAATTGAAGCAGTAACCACAAAACTCCTGACATAAAAGCCCTGGACCAGAAGGTTTCTCAAGAGAATAGATGGGGGAAAAGCATTTGATAAGGTACAGCACCCATGTATGCTAAAAACATCCAGCAAAGTGGGAATAGAGGGAGCATTCCTCAACATAATGAAAGCCATGTGCGACAGACCTACAGCCAACATCATACTCAATGGGTGAAAATTAAAAACTTTCTTTCTATGATCAGGAACAAGACAAGGATGTCCGCTTTCCCCACTCCTATTTAACATAGTATTGGAAGTCATAGCCACATCAATCAACCAAGAAAAAGAAATAAAACACACCCAAATTGGAAAGGAGGACGCAAAACTGTCATTGTTTGCAGATGATAGTGTACATAGAAAATCCTATAGGCTCCATCAAAAAACTATTCGACCTAATAAGGGAATTTGGCAAAACAGTGGTATACAATGTCAATATTCAGAGATTGAAGGCATTTTTGTACACCAACAGTGAAATATCAGAAACAGAAATCAGGGAAAAAATCCTATTTGCTGTAGCAACAAGAAAAATAAAGTACCTGTACCTAGGAATAAATCTAACCGAGAAGTAAAAGACCTGTACTCAGAAAACTACACAACATTGAAGAAAGAAATTAAGCAAAAGCAAATGGAAGTATGTACCATGTTCTTGGATTGGAAGAATTAACATCATCAAAATGTCCGTATTACTGAAAGCAATCTATAAATTCAATGCAATCCCTATTAAAGTACTAGTGACACATTTCATAGACATAGAACAAACATTTCAAAAATTTATATGGAACCATAAATGACTGTGAAGAGCTGCAGCACTTTTGAGAAAGAAGAACAAATTAGGAGGGATCACAATACCTGATATCAAACTGTATTATAAGGGTACTGTAATCAAAACAGCCTGGTACTGGCATAAGAATAGACACATAGAGCAATGGAACAGAACAGAGAGCCCAGACATAAACCAGAGTTTCTATCATCAATTAATATTTGACAAAGGGGCAAGCACACAAAATGGAGTAAAAATAGCCTTTTCAAGAAATGGTGTTGTGAGATCTGGACAGCTACATGCCAAAAATGAAACTCAGTCACCAGCTTACACCATACACAAAAAAAAATTCAAGGTGGATACAAGACTTAAATCTAAGTCATGACACCATAAACATCCTATAGGAGAACATAGGCAGGAAAATCTCAGATATTCCACGCAACAATATTTTTGCCAATATGTCCTCTAGAGCAAGGTACACAAAGGAAAGAATAAACAAATGGAACTTCATCAAATTAAAAAGCTTCTGCATGGCTAAAGATAACAGCATTAAAAAGAGAAGATAATCAACTATATGGGTGTTGGGAACCACGCTGCCTGGTTTCAGAAGCTGTAACTGCACCTCCCCCCACCCCCCATGGCTAAGGCTGAGTAAAAGAGCTTGGGACCATAAGCCACTAAGGAGACAAACCTTATCTTCCCAGCAGGGTTGCCCCTTCTTCCCCCTTTACTTCTCCCTGCTTGGCCCTGGGTAGATGACTGGTTAGCCAATGACGGGTAAGATTCCTCAAGAGAGGGATGACCTAAGACAGGCACGGTTGTGATGGGGCCATCAGGGTAGGACTTGGGGTACTATAGAAAAAGGGAGTGATGGATTCTCACCCCTTGGCTTTGACATAGCCTGGGTCCTCATTCTGTCTGCAAGAGTATCCTAATCTCTTGGCTGCCTTACTTCTCCCTGCCTGATTTAAGCCTGAAACAATGCTGGAGGGCTGTGCAGCCCTGGGCAGGAATGGGAGGTTAATGGGGGCAATCAGACCTAAGAAAGAATACATAAAATCCTGTGAAACCTGATTTGCTAAGAATGACCTCAATTTTCTGATAAGGAACCAAGCAAAAAACGAGCTTGTTTCCCAAAGTTTTATTGCCTTTTAGCTAATTGACCCTACTCAGAGTAAGCCCTCATAGTTCCTTGAATGTTATCTATTGTTCGATCATTACTGCCTGACAATGATTGATGAGGTTTACCTGTATTCCTGTGCAAATTGAACCCAATAAAAGCCCATTGAGGAACAGGTTCAAGGCCCTTCTTCAGTGAGAGCAGATCTCTCCAAGCAGAACATGTGTTGGTAGACTCATCCTCATCTGTGAAGGCCCAGGGGGGGCTCTGCTGGACAAAGTTCCCCAACATATGGGAAAACATACTTGCCAATGATACCTCGGAAAAGGGTTTGATCTCCAAAATATATAAAGAACTCACACAACTCCACTCCAGGAAGACAAACAACCCAATTAAAGAGTGGGCAGACTTGAACAGACACTTCTCTAAGGAGGACATACAGAGGGCCCAGAGACATATGAAAAGATGCTCAGCATCACTAGCCATCAGAGAGATGCAAATTAAAACCACAATGAGATACCACTTCACACCAGTCAGAATGGCCATCATCACCAAAACAACAAACAACAAGTTTTGGAGAGGTTGCGAAGAAAAGGGAACCCTAGTGCACTGTTGGTGGGAATGCAGACTGGTGCAGCCATTGTGGGAAATAATACAGAATTTCCTGAAAAAAAACCCCTAAAAATGGTAGTCCCTTTTGACCCAGCAATTCCACTGCTGGGATTGTACCCTAAGAATTCTGAAACACTAATCCAAAAGAACCTATGCACCCCAGTGTTCATAGCAGCATAATCTACAATAGCTAAGTGTTGGAAGCAACCTACAAGCCCATCAGTAAATGAGTGGATAAAAAAACTGGCACATTTACACAATGGAATACTATGCAACAGAAAGAAAGAAGGAGCTCCTACCCTTTGCGACAGCATGGATGGAACTGGAGAGCATTATGCTAAGTGAAATAAGCCAGGCAGTGAGGGATAAATACCATATGATCTCACCTTTAACTGCAACCTAATCAACAAAACAAACAAGCAAGCAACATATAACCAAAAACATTGAAATTAAGAACAATCTGACAGTAACCAGAGGGGAGGTGGGAGGGGATAATGGGGGTAAGCAGGGAAGGGTTTTCAGGAACAACTATAAAGGACACATGGAGAAAACCAAGGAGGTAAGGGTGGAAGCAAGGGAAGGAGGTGGGGATGGCTGGGGTGGTGGGGGAGTGATAGTGGGTAAATGAAGACAACTGTACTTGAACAACAATAAAATAACTTTAAAAAATGTATAAAAAATAAAATATAATAAAATTGTTTCTCACATCTTTTGTAGTAAATTAGAAACCTTCCAGGGTTAATTTAGTATTAAACCTTCCAGTGGCAAATATAGCCACTTCTGAAGGTGTTACATCCTGGTTAGAATGCTATTAAGCATTCTTATTGTGCATTGGGTTATATGGACAAAAACATTATTTGTACTGAAGTAATATGTAAATATAGCACCTATTGTATCAAAATCTCTGCATGTGAGGCTTGGGGACCTGTATTTTTGACAAACATTCTCAAGTGGTATTTTAAAAGCACATTTGGTCACTTTATGAACACTTTTTAAAGATCCTAAATGTTATCTTTTCTCATTCCTTCTCCTTTAGGAAGAATACTGAATTTTCACAGCCACTTCAAAAAATACTGTTTTACTAAATTAATCTTTCCTCCATAATATTGCTTAAATTCTGTAATGCTTGTACTAGTACCCATTTCCAGAGAAGAAATTCATTTTTACATTTATTCTTTGTAATGCCCTTTTATCCATTGGGTCAACATGGTAAATACATGATGCTGACTTGCTCAGTCATGGGATTTGAATAAAATACTCAAGAAAGGCTTAATAACCAAATACTTTTTGTAGTGGAAATACTGATTGCTTCTTGCAGGAGATTATCTTAACTGATCCTTATCCTGGTAGGTCTATCAAAGAAAATGGACCAGAGCACTAATTGAACTAAGGGTTTGCAAAATACCATGTTATTCAATGGTGGAGTGCACATAAGTACTGTAGACAGTTCTTATTTATTGATCTTAAACAGTGAACACAGACCTCTATGGGGATGAAGCCATATCCTCAGTAACTCTTCCACCTCCAAAGATTGTCTTTTTTTCCAGCCGTTTTCAGGTGTTAACATTAACTATAAAATTCTCTATCTGCCTACCCCATTCTTTGGGTAATACTATTTCTTTAATGTGAACTGGGTTAATAATAATACTTACCTCAAAGAGAATTTTGTGAGGATGAGAGAAAGGCACATAACTGATGTATCATTGGAGACTGCTATTATTTTTTTTTTAGTAAATATACTGGTAATAATGGAAAAGTACATGTACCCTGGTTAAGTGGGTGGGAGAGAGTTAAGGAGGACATGAGGCTGTGTCAGAAATCCCAAGACTTTGATGGATGAAGTAATTGCCTAATCAGCCTTGAAAGCATGGGACATAATTCTCTCCAGGGCTTTTTCTAAGAAATGGGTAAGGAGTAAATTGAATGATTACAGGCCTTCTCCAGAAATTCTTTTTTTCAGAATAGCCCCATCAAATGAGGGCTTTTATTCACTCTACTTTTACTTACATGATCTTATTTATGGCTTTGGAGAAGTGTGTAGAATAAATATCAGCATTCCTGTTACAAAATGAAGAAAAAGGCTATCACAGATGAAGACCCTAAGCCTCTTATCCAAGGTCAGATGTAAGCGTTAGAATGTCAGGTCCTCAAATGGTGCCAAGTGTTCATTCCACTAAGACAAATTATAAAAATCAAACTAACAAAAGTTTTGGGTGGTTTTGTTTTTTTGCCTATCACTTTGTACTTCATTACTGCAAGAGTTCAGTGATCTGGTGAGCTATTACTCCAAAACAGTCATTTGAAATTTCCCTAAAATACTCCTTCAACACCACACCTTCAACATAGACAGGGCTTGGTTTTGTCTGTGGGGGTCCAGGTATGATGTGGGCCGTTAGCTCTCCTGAATGAGTGGGTACTCTGGTGTTTGTGTCTCCAAATCCATCCTCTCCAGGCCCATAGAGCATGATACACACCCCTCCAGCATTTTTGCGGAGAAACCAACAATACATGATTTAAACTCCTTGTTTCTAGTGTAGTTGGTAAACACATTTCCACAAAAATCTACTTCATTTCTCCCAGTCCTGGGGTGAAGGATCAGAGTACAAAATGCAACATAATAAAACCTCCTTCCTTCTATTTCTAGGACTAGAAGAAAAAAAGTAAGTTTATATGAGACGTGTCACAACAAGATTTCAGAGAAGATACAAGATACCTGTCTTTTTAACTAAAGACAAAATAGCAAGATTTTAATGAAAGTCCTCTCTGTTCCTGTCTCTCTTACACAAAAGATTACTCTGGCAATTAATTTAGTGAGTAGAGGCCATGTGTCTTAGCCTGAGTTTGCTCTATTTTTCAATTTGTTTTCCAAGTTGTTCCAAACAAGTAGGAGCTACCTAAAAATGTATGTTATACTAAGCTGACCTCTGAGATGGGTTTGACTGCAAGTGAAGAATTTCAAGGACTCCGAAAGATCTCTGACAGAGTGCACATGGTCTTCCACAGTTTCATAAGACTTCTTTAGCTTCTGGAATCAAAAAACTTTGGATAGGTTGCTTGGGCAAAGGTTCTCAACTGTGACTTGAAAGGCCTTGGCTTTCAGACCTCCAGGGTTTAGAGTGGAAAGTGCCACAAAAGCCTCCTGACCACATCCCCTTATACCTAGTTTATCTGGCCCTGGGGCAGAGTTTCTTAAAAGGCAATGCTCAGACATTGCAGTAATATTCCTAAATCCTCTAAGACTGTCCTAGATTCTCTTTAACTAGCCAGTAAAGTTCCATATAACCTTTGTACAGCTGCCTGAGTATGACAAAATGAGAGAATGACATGTTGGCAAGTTTTCCATCATTGTCTAGGAGGGAGCTGGAACCAGTCTGGTGAGAAAGAATGCCAGGAAAATCATCTCCCAGGTTCATGTCAATAATGCTTTTAAAGTGGAGATCCACAGAGTCCACAGGGGTCCATGAGGGTCCAAGTGGCTAAAGACCAAGCTCCAGTTGGAATGCCACTTAGAGTGCAGACTTTCCAGAACAAAGAGGCTGATTTTATGCACCGACTTGATCTGGGGGTGGAGAATTCCGGGCAGTGCTATCAATTCTTCCTTTTGGTTAGCCCTGGGGTGCTAGTTGGCTTTCACTGGAGGTTGTCACAGTGTGTCTTTTGTGCTCTTGCCTGGCTCCAGTTCTTGGAGACCCCTGCGGAGCGGGGAGGGTTCTGCCATGTGGTGCTTGCAGCTGGTACCAGCAGTTACTACATTTTTCTGTCTTGATTTTGTTTTTGGTGAAGATTGTGTTTGGAGCCCTCCCCTGACCTCTGATATTACACACAGAGTGCCAAATTGTTTGCTGCTGAATATGATATGATTAGTAAAGGCCAGTGGCTTCTCCCAGAAAAGCATCGATCCCTTCTGGGCATGGGGCTGACAGTACCATGTGTTTTGGTTACTATAATGTTTTTAAAATAATCATTTTTAACTTTAAAATAAGAGGAGGCAAATAAAATGTGGCTTAAGGACTTGAGTCCTTAAAACATAAAGGTGGAGTGGTAAGGAAGAAAGGAGTCACCGTTTAGCAGCAGCTAAACAAATTCTGAAAAAAAGAAAGACAGGGTATCTTTTAGCAGACCAAATATGAGCAGCAATGTTGTGACCTGATGAACATGCCTTCTGCATGAGATAAGTATGACTGACATCCACTCAAAAAACAGCCCAGGGAAGAGAAATGCTGATGGTAATAGATATGACCTTTCAGTGCTGTGGCCGCTGGCATTGCCTGAGGGTAATCCTAGATCACCATTTTTTCCTTTGGATGTCACAGAGACTGACAGGGCAGGTGTCCTGCCTAAAACAACTGATTTATGATGATCTGTGTTCAGTTTCCTTCCTGCTTGCCTCTTCAACCTGAACTTGACAATCCAGGCCTTTGTACTACCTCTGCAGGGAGCATACAGGTGGGACCTGATATAGTATTTGTCACTTTAAGTCTGCTATTGAACCAGCACAAAGATTGATGATCAATGGGTGCACCTTGGAGATTCTGACTATGGCTATTGAATCCAGGAGGACTGAAAAACAGTTCTGACGGAGGATTTCCATCCAGATGGAGCTAAATTGGGCACAACTTAATCCCTTTATCATAATAGGAACAAAGAACAGAACACATGGCTCCATGGCAGTTGGGCACTGCCTTCAGCCCCACAATACCGGTTGTGGAATTTATTTTGTGACACAATTACAAAATGCCACTAAAATCACCAGCCTGCCTCCTGAACCATCAGGGATGACCCAGATTCATTCAACCCAACTCCAGGGAACTGATGGTGAAGGTGTGTTGAGATCACCATGACCAATGGCTTCTTAGGGGGTAAAATTTGGGCTAGACACACTGGACATAGGAGGGGCAAAAATGTCATTCAGTACCGCTGCATGTAACCTGTGCACTTACAGAATCCTGTGTCTCCTATATGCCCTCAGCAGGAGAAGTATTTAAAGCCAGTCCAGGGGCAATGTCATAGTCCATCCTGGTGTGGACGCCTATGAAGCTGTTTTTTTCTGGAAATTGACCTCTCTTCCTAGTACCAGCTTGAATGGAAAACCTATACCTTTGTGCTGGGTTTCAATCCTGTCTGATGGCATCTGAGCAGCTTTGCTCTCTGGACCTCAGCCCAAGACCCTTTTCCCCTACTCTACCCCAGGATCTGACCTTTGGCTTTGGGTCAGATCTTCCACCACAGACCCTCAGGGCTCCTTCCCACCAGTCCAGCCCATCTTCAAGTCCAGGCTCCTCTTGTCCCCCCATTCTGTGACCTGACACTGATCAAAGGTTGAGTCCAGGCCCAGATGATTGCTTGGACCAGAGACTAGAGTTCAGGCCATGGAACGACATTGCGTGGGAAGCTCAACAGCAGGAGGGCAGTGCAGGCTGGCCTGGCCCAGCAGCAAAGGGCAGTGCATGCTCTCCAGTGATCAAAATGGGAGGAAAAATATCCAACCTAAATGAGAACACAGTGAAACTAAGAACAGGACCCATTAGCTCTGAGCCACTCTAATGATACACAATGAGAGGAGATTATATTTTTGTAGCATTTGAGCTTGGAGTTTTCCATATTACAAAAAGTCATGTACAAATATTTTTATTAGTAACTTTAATTTTTAATGGATAATATATTCATGGTGTTCTAAATTTAAGGGGGAAAAAACTACTAAATAAAAACCTCTCCCTTCCCTTCTCTATCCCAGAGAGAATCAAGCCAATTTCTTTCATACTTTTTTAGAGGTATTTGATGCCTAACATGACAATAAATGGATCTGCTTTCTCATTTTAAAAACACAAATAGTATAATCACTTTTTGGCCTTTACTTTTTCCCCTTAGCATGTTGAAATGTGGCTGTATCACTTCCTAAAGAATGCTTCTTTGGGGACTTCACAATATTCTATTGTATGGATCACCACTCTTTATTTAGCCATCCCCATTGGTAGACTTTAGGTTACTTCTAGTCATTATAAACAATGTTGGAATTAATGGCATATTTTACAAGGCACTGAGAGAAGAAGTATTGTATAAAGGAGAAATGATAATATTAAAACCTTATAATGTAGATTTTTGTTCTTTTCAATGTCTTTTCAGCTATATTCTACTAAGATTCTAATAGTGACCCTTATGTGTAAGGAAAAGTGGTCTATGCATTTAGTCTTCCTCTTATTTAATTCCCATGACAACATGGGGACTGAGTATAATGATCTCTGTTTCACAAATGAAGAGATTGAGGGTGAAATATTTTTTCACTTGTCTTAAATCACACACCAGAGTGGCTGTATTGATATTTGATCCCTCCAGGTCAAGAGCTCTTCCTACCACATTCAGGAGTATTAAGATTAAAAACATATTTAATTTTATCACTTAATGCTAGTAAGAGTAGAAGACCAGAAAGAATGTGCCTTCTTCCCACAACTCTCCTGAAGCTGATCCACAGGGAGTGTTGATCTCAGGAGATGCTCCTGTGACGCTCCAGAGAGGACCTGGACCCTCAGTACTCACCTTGACCTGTACAATTGGAAGCAGTATTTAAGCTCCTTGAGCCTCAATTTTCTTATTTGTAAAACAGAAATAATAAAAGCAACCTTACAGAGTTATAAGGCTGACTAATGATGTATATTAAGTGCCTGATGAAAAGTAAGCCCCTCCACTGTTGGTTCCCTGTAGATTTTTCTTTATTTCACTTAATGTAAGCTTCCTTTCCTCCTGGGTCTTTTTATACTGTTGCCATATTCAGTGAGTTCTTAGAGCATCCTGATAACCAGTGTTTTGAACTCTGCATCTGATATGTTGGTTATCTCTATTTTGTTTAGTTCTTTTTCTGGGGTTTTGTTCTGTTCTTTCACTTGGCCATATTTCTTTGTCTCCTCAATTTGGCAGCCTTCCTGTGTTTGTTTCTGTATATTAGGTAGAGCTGCTTTGACTCCTTGTCTTAGTAGCATGGTCTATTGTAGAAAAGGCACCCATCTGGATGAATGTGGCTTCTTTAACTCCTTGGCTGTCAGACATCCATACAGCTCTATTTTCTGATAGTTCTGGATGATATTTGTTTTGTGGTCTAGTTGTAATTTTTTCTGTAGTGTGTGAGGCGGTGAGTTGTGTTTACCTATGCCTCCATTTTGACTGGAAGTCCCTAGCACATATTTTTGAGGCAAAAAGCATGCATAGTCATAACAAATGAAATAAACCACTTCTATAAAGAGATTTGCATCCACTCAGATTTTACTGAAAAATGAGTGCAGGTCAAGTCAGGTCAGTTTTCTGCAGAAAAAGTTTTGGTTTTTAAAAAGTTTTGGATTTCAGAGTTGGGAGCAAGGCACAGTGGTCTGTATTTCCATTTCCTCTGCTGAATGGGTTCACCACTACAGCAGTGGGGATGGTAGGAAGATCATCAGATCCAGACTCATGTGGGTCTGAAGGCCCCATCTACCATTTAGTCCTTGGATAATATTGTGGAAATTGCTTGACCTCAGTAAGCCTCTGCCTTCTCATCTGAAAACTGGAGGAGAGAACTCCTACATTGTAGGACTGTAGTGAGGGTAGGTGATAATATGCTTCATGTGTCTGGTATGTGGAAAACACACTATGATTGAGAACTGCTATCATTGTTCACAGGAAGTAGTGTCTAATGAAACATCATTAAATCTTTTTTTTTTTAATGAAGTATTTGAAGGTAGCCAGAGAAAGAGTTAGGAATTTTTTGTAAGAATCCCAGGAAAGTCCTCTATGGAAAAATGGTCAAGACTTTGAGGCTTTCTATAGGAGACCGGTCTGCATGGCGTGGGTCCAGCTCCCACTCAGAAAGGCCAGTGGGGAATGAGGTCCAGCACACAGGACCCACACCCATGGATAGGTTCTCCCATGGGGAATCAGGCCCTCATTATACCTAGGCCTCTTTGAGACTTGCTTTTTGCTAAAACTCCCTCACCCTGAACTGAGGCAGCAAATGTTTACTGCATATCTTTAAATTAACTTCCTAAAATCCATGCTAAACCTTCCAAAGACGAGTGTAACCAGCTTAACCACTTTTCCCTTTACATATGCAAATATCCTTCCTCTTTTATGTAATTAGCAACACCCTCTCCTTTGTTTTCTGTAACTGCCTAAATTGAACCTGTGCATAGTAAATGAGGATCATCCCCAATGTAATGTGCCCAGAAAAGCAATAAAAGCCTGTTAAGGCAAGGGTCATGGCACTGTCCTCTTGAGAGAGTGGTTTTGCAGTCCCTTTTTCACCACAGGACTCAGTAGTCCATGTGAATTTGTCCACTGCAGCCACAACACACAGATCCCGCCGAGGGCCCAGGATCCACAACAGCTTTCTCTCTGGGATTTAAATTTATTGAAAACTGTTGGGCAGTGCTGACCTTAAATGTGGTGTCAGGGAATTTCTGAAGAGCCCCTGCAATGAAGCCTCCAGAAGGAATCCAACATAGCCTGGAGACAGGGGCAGCAGAAGTTATAGTTATCAGGATCCAGACACAGGAACCTGCTCCACCTAGCACTCCAGGCCCCTGTGGTCACACTTCCAGCTATGCAGTAACTGTGCATGCATGTATCCTTTCAATTAGCAACTATTTTGAATGTTGAATAAGCATAATCTATGAAAACATTTCAGAAACATTCAGACACAATGCTATCTTCACAGTATTATAGTTTATTGAGGACTTAAGTAAAGAATTGTGGTGAGTTCTCCTAAGGAGTAAATGCGGTGGGGAATGGTGAGGGCAGGCTGGGCACTTTCCACTGGGCAGACAGAGAAACCCTAAGGAAGGAAGAGAGCATGAGGCCAAGAGGAGAAGCTACCAGCTGTGCCAAGAGGACACAGGAAAGGGAAGGTGAGAGAGGGCTTCGGTGTAGGGGCATGAGCTACGTGTTGTCTGGAACTCACAGTCTCTACACCACACAGCCTTTTCATCATTCCAATTTCAGTGCCATCCCCTCAGAAGGCCTTCCTGACCTCACTTCACTCCACTTCTCCACTCTGCCAGGCAAGCGCTTTCTACCCACTACCCTGATTGATTTCTCCAGAGCTCTTCTCACCATCTAAAGTTACCTGGTTTATTTCTGCTCTTGCTAATTGTGTGCTTTCCCCCTTTAGAAGGGAAGATTCACCAGAGCCCTGAGCATTCTGCCCAGTATTGGTGGGTTTCAAAACATTGGTTGAATGAATAAAAGAAGAGACTGTGCAAACACCCTGAGGTGAAAAAGAGCTTGGTGTATTCTGGAAAATGAGTCAGTCTTTTGGGTTTGGTCACATTACTGGCCACCAGGGATCCATTCAATCTGCTGCCTCCTGGAATCCATGTCCTCATGGATTCCCCCACCATACTGATGGTGGGCTTGGCCACATGACATTTTTGGCCAATTATACATCAGCAGATAACACAAGCAGAGACTTGGTAAGTGTGTGCTTAGAACACACAAAAACCATGTGAGAAAGCCTGGCCTGGTTTCCACCTTTTTCAAGGGGAAATAGTACTTGGAGAGCAAGGCTGTATTATCCCAGGGTTTCATATGGACTTGAAACTGGAAAAGTTGGAATCCATGCTGTTTGTCACTACCAGAACCAATAAGTAGAGACAAGGACTAAATCTTTATGGGCACTTTATTCAGATAGACAGTGATCTTAGAAGATGGCAAGTTAGGTACCCTTAAAAACTATCTTAACATCTCCTTTTAAGCTGACATTTTTATAAGGAGAAGAAATGGTCAGTAAAGGGTTTGGAAAAAGGCTAATTGGATAGAAGGGTAGGTAAGGAGTTTAGGAAAAATGGTTAATTGAATAAGAGTTGCAGTTCAGAATTGATTCTCCTATTACTACACTATCTATTGATCTACCATTCTTTATCTTCATCATAGCCATTTCCTCCCTGGAAGACAATGGCTCAGATACCATCTCCCTCACTGGCAGACCCCTGGGACACAAAGGTTGAATTGCTTGTCAACCTCCTGAAATCATGCATTCCAGTTCCTGGAATAACAGCTTTCACATGCATTAGTCACTTAAGCCTATCAACTAAGGCTAAAATCTTTAACTCTTGAGTTCCCCTATCAGACTCACCCCTTGCCCACATTCCAGTTACATAAGCTGCATGAGTGACTCCAGGAAAATGCAGTAGAATGACCTCCCACCTCTACCTCATCCACTGTGGCAGAAGGAGAAGCTGCAGAAGGGGAAGAGCACTTTTGTCAATGGTCATTATCTGTTTTTCTTCATTTGAACAAGAACCCAGTGGGAACTGCTTGCAAAGGCACCTCACATCTTATTGACCACTTAGTGGAGGTCACAACACAGCTCCTTCCACCAGGGGCTTGATAATGTGAGCATATGTCGTCTTTGAGCACGAACCTCCTTTTGACATCCTGGAGCATCCAGATTCTCTGAAAACCAAAGTCAACACAGCTGGCTCAAAACCCATTTACTGATATTATATACGATACACCAACAAGAAGACTAGATTCCAGGGAGGAACCGGAGAGCATGTGTTGATCCTTCACACAGATTATGTTTCCTGGTTGCAGCATTTGGTTAAAAAAAGAAATTAAAAACCAAACAAGAGATAAAGATACAGAGAGACAGCTTAAACCCCATTAAATCCTTGTCATCCAGTCTTTGGGGACAAATTCCACAGCCTTTTTTCCATAAATCTTTCCAGAAATATTTTTTAAAATATAGGATTTTGCATTCATTTATCTCCTTTAATCATACTTGCTTGAAATATTCACTAGCTTCTTACCTTAAATAGAAAATCAAGCCAACCAGGTTTTATTTGTAAGATGAAATACCACCTTGGCAAGTGTGGTTCAGTTGGTTAGGGTATTGTCCTGTGGATTGAAAGGTTGCAGGTTCCATCCTTGGTCAGGCCACATACCTAGGTTTTGGGTTTGATCCCCAATTGGGGTGCATATGGGAGACAGCAGATCGATGTTTCTCACATTGATGTATCTCTCTCTTCCTCTCTCTCTAAAAACAATGAAAAATGTCCTCAGATGAGGATAATAAGATTTTTAAAAAAAAAACAGATGAAATATCAGCATTCCCTTAGAACAGGCATACATGTATTCTCAAGATATTACTGACATTTTCTCATCAATTTACAAGGTAAAAATTAAATATCAAAGTTGGTCTGGGCACTTAACATCAAAGCTTTTTCTGAATAAAAGCAGGAGCTAGCAAAGTTAGTTTGTCCAAAATGTAACTCTTGTCTGCAGTCCCAGGAAGCCTCTGTAAAGGTATCACCATCATCCCAATTTCTCAGGGGTGAACTCTGGAAGTCCTTAGAATGTCTCCTTTCATGAAACCTACGTATCCAATCACTAGCAAAATTAATAGTTTCTTCCTCCAAAATATATTTTAATTTTATCTACTTTACCCAACTTCCCAGCAATATCCTCTTCCACATGCATTTCTCTTTTGTGGAACCACCAGTTTTGGAGAAATCACACTTTTGGAGAAAATGTGGTCATATACAAGAAGTAATTGATCTCTCCAGGAAATACATCCTCTCTGATAAAAAACAAAACAAAATCCCCCCTAAAACAGAGCTGGACACCCAGGTGAGGTATCACCCTGAGAGTGGGTACCAAAAGCAAATTCTGAGGCTTGGGCCTCTGGAAGCTGAACACATGACTCTCCTGTTGACCTAAGGTTCATAAGGGACTGAGTTGGTTCATGGTTGGTGATGGCCACTAGTTGCTGACCTCTCTGAAGGAAAGACTATCTAATTTAGAACTCAGGACTCCCACAAATAATGACCAAAACATGAGATCACAATCAGAAACCACCAGTTACTCAAGAAGACAAGCACTGTATATCTCAGATTCAAAACTAGTAAAAATTAATTGCTTCTCGGCCTTCTGGCTAAGATCAAATATAGTATCTATTCTTATCAGTTTAATATCTGATATGTCCTCTATCTGAGGATATTATATTAAATGACTTTTTGCAGCTAGGAGATGGAACAGGAGCTTGCTCTGTCCACTCTGCAAAAAGAAAAAAAAAGCAAAAAGGGTAACAAATAGACAAAGTTAGATGGCATATATGTAAAGCATTTAGCACAATATCTAAAGTACAGTGGTGTTCACTGTGTAGACGCTAAGTCTACACAGGTTTGCTTAGTGGTCATGGTTAGTGTTTTGTGGCATGTCCAGCCACTCACAGTTTAAGAATAAAGTAAAGGGAACATTGGTCTTTCTCAATACTTTTGCTTCAGGTAGCCCCTTGTTGCATTTACTATAACTGAGAAAAACTCCAGTTTTTAACTGTTAATTTTAAAACTAACCCTCGCCCACAACTTTCCAGACCTTGGAAGAGTGCCATGCACAATAAATATTTCTGTTCATGCAGGTGATAAATGCTATCAAGTACTCTGCTAATCATTTAAGAAATGCAGATTTACATATTTTTGAGGCATACCTGTGAAAATGTCATTCCTTTTACTAAAAACTCATCTACTCAGCATTTCTGCAAAAGGGTCAACATGAACTGACTGATATGCCCTTACTCTGAGCTATTCTTGCTTCCAGATGAACTCAGAATAATTTTCTGCCATGTTTTCTTATTGATTTTCTGTCTGGATGATCTATGCATTGCTGTTAAGTAGGGGATTAAGGTTCCTGCAATTATTGTATTGGTTTTAGTTTATCCATTTAGTTTATTAATATTTGCTTTCTATACTTTGCTGCTCCTATGTTGGGTGCATATATATTTATAAATGTTAAATCTTCTTGCTGTATTGATCCCTTTATCATTATATAGTGTCCTTCTTTCATCTTATAATACAGTCTTTGTTTTAAAGTCTACTTTGTTTGATATAACTATAGCGGCCCCATCTTTCTTTTTGTCTATTTGCATGGAATATGTTTTTCCATCCCTTTAATTTCTATCTACGTGTGTCCTTACTTCAGAAGTCTCTTGTAGGCAGCATTTACAGCTTGTGTATTTTTTTTTTTTTACCTATTTAGCCTCTTTCTTTTCTTTCTTTCCTCCCTCCCTCCCTCCCTCCTTCTTCCTTCCTTCCTTCCTTCCTTCCTTCCTTCCTTCCTTCCTTCCTTCCTTCCTTCCTTCCTTCCTTCCTTTCTCTTTCTCTCTTTCTTTTTTTTTTCTTTTCACCTCGGGACATTTTTTCATTACTTTGGAGAGAGAGAAAGAGAGACAAACATTGATGCAAGAGAGAAGCATCAATCAGTTGCCTCCCATATGTACCCAGACCAGGAATCAAACCTGCAACCTAGGTATGTGTCCTGATGGGGAATTGCATCTGCAACCCTTTGGTTACGGGAAGCTCCAACCAAATGAACCATACCCAGACTGGGCAGCCATTCTCACTCTCTTTCTTTGGATAGGCAAATTTGGATCATTTACATTTAAACTATTGAAAAGTAAGTATGCCATTCTGTTCATTATTTTCTGACTGTTTTTGTAATTCCTTTCTGTTACTTTCTTCTTCCCTCTTTCCTTATGGTTTGATGACTTTCTTTTGTAGATTCCTTTTTCTTTTTCTTTTGTGTGTTTACTATAAGTTTTTTCTTTGTAGTTACCGTGAGGTTCACATATAACATCCTATATATAACAATCTCTTTTAAGTTGATAGCAAATTAAATTTGAACACATTCCAAAGCTTTACACTTTTACTTCTTCCTTAAATTTTATATTTTAATGGCACATTTTATACCTTTCTGTTTTATGATTCCCTTAATAATTATTGTAACTTTAGTTAATTTTATACTTCTCTTGTCTTTTAATATTTAAGGTTATTTTTAACTTTTACCATTTTAATTTTAATGTGTCTTGGTGTGGTTCAATTTGGGTTTATCTTATCTGGAACTCTCTGGGCTTCCTGGGTGTGTTGCGACCATTCAAGGTCAGATAGGTTCACTCTGGATTTGGACAGAAGAAAATGTGTGGAGCCATGGGGATGCTTGACATGCCTTTCTTTATTCAAGGGTGGGCAATCCATTCACACTGCAAGCCATGTGTCCCACTGTGTGTGTCCCCCAGTGGGAAGCCCCTAACTCTTTAATATACTAATTGTACACCAAGCCAACAGGGAGCCAGAATATTGTATAATACAGTGTGATTCTGTGCATGCTGGCCCACTCAAGGCTATGGGAACAGTTTATTGGACCCAGTCTCAAGGTTATGGGAACACAGCTTTCCTTACCCAGACATCTGGGTAAGGAAGCCAGACTGCCTCCATTTACCCTACACTGGGACTGGGTGTCTGTTTCTTTGCCCAGATTAGGGAAGTTTTCAGCATTTATTTTTTTAAATAATTTTTCTGATCCTCTCTGTCTTTGCCTCTGGGACACCTATATTGCAAATGTTATTCTTCTTGATGTTGTCCCAGAGGCCCCTTATGATATCACTGTTTGAAATAGCTTTTTCACTCGACTGCTCTGTCTGGGTACGTTCATTGTTTTGTCCTCCAGCTCAATGATTCATACGTACATCTACTTCACCTGGTCTGCTGTGGAACCCTTCTAGTGTATTGTTCAGTTCTGTTATAACTTCTGTTTGGTATTTTTGTTTTACATTTTCTATCTATTTAAGTTCTCACTATGTTCATCCATTTTTCTCCTGAGTGTGGTGAGCTTGGTGTGCTCTCCCTGCTTGTTTATGGTGTGGTTGCTGAGTGGGGACAGGATGTGGTATACTTACCTAGCTGTTGTGGCACAGGGAAGGTGGGCCACAGTGTGCTGCCTTGGCCTGGTGGCAGTGAAGCTGCCCTGTGCAGTGAACTGGGCTCAGGATATTCACCTTGTTCAGTTGTGGTACAGATGACCATGGGGCAGGCAGGGGTGGGGAGCTTGCCCAGCCTGGTTGCTGCATGGAGTGGGTGGAGAATGCCTTCCAGTATTAGCAACCTAGAGGAAGGTCACCAAAAATGGTGCCAGCCAGCTCTGTTACCAGCAAGTTAGGATGACATTCCAAAAATGGCACCCACCAGCACTTCTGTCCCTGGAGAAAGTCCCAGTAGATTACTTTTTCTCTGGCAGTTGCTATAAGTTTAGTAAGTGTGTCTCCCTTACTTATTGTCTAGGTGTCACAGAACAGGCCTAGGGTGGTGGTGAACAATATCCTATTACCAAATGGACCCCCCCCTTCTTCCAGCGCCCCCTGTACTAAGTTTGCCTTGCCTGCCACTAGGGAATTATAGCTGTCAATGTCAGAGATTGGTGAAAAGGAAAGGAATTATTTATTCAAAAGTTCTAGAGCCTTAAGAGTAATGACTTAATGTCTGTGTTAAAATTAAAACATCCATAAACACACACAGTCCTTCCTTCCCCCCTTTTCCCAGTCCAGGGTACCATATCTCAGGAAAAGAAATAGAAGTCTGTGGTTCAGGTAACCCCCAGTTCTTCCCAGTAGTCCATAGTTGGCTGGTAGGCCTCCCTAGGTTCCCAGCACCATCAGCTGTGTTACCGCCATGATCTTCAGTTAATCCAAACCTGGGTGGCACCTTCTCATGGCCCACCAGCAAGAGCCCTTTCACCCCTTCCCTTCCTGCAGCATCTCTCTTGCATTCTTCCAAACTGCCAAGAGAGTTCTGCATCAATGCTACTCCTTGCTTCCCAGCTTCCTAAGCTGCATGGCAAAAGGAACCCCAAAGCCATGTGGTTCTCTCTTCTTGCCAAAGCCACGTGGCCCTAACCTAGCAAGGTTGCTGTACCTGAGTTTAAATCCGAGTGCCAGTCTTCCTATGCAGCCCCATTTCCAACTCCTCCCACAATTGGCTACACCTGCCAGCATTCCCATACTTTTCCAGCTTTTCTGGGCTGCCATAATAAGTCTAAGCAGGCATGGCCCCCTGGCATGGATCCAATCATCTCCAAGCTCTCACACAGGCACTGTAACCAGGGGTAGTTGCCTCCCAGTTACATCATGGGTTGAGGTCACTCCCATCTCCCTGGCTCAAAGCATGGCCATAGCTATTTAACATATCCATGAAACCAGTTAAGTTATAGATATGTTAAATGACTATGACTGAGGTTATTTGCAAAACTGTTGCTATGCAGAACAACTCTCAATGGCCTTGCTCTATGTATCCTATCCCCCATGTGGGGGTGAGGACACCCTATATTTTCTAAATATTTCCTGGATACCCTGAGTTCTGGACCCCATTACAAATCCCTATTTGGGGGGCCCCATGGCTGCACCCTGTTACATAGGTACTTTTAATCTGCTGCTTTTGCACTGAATCTCAGAGTGAATGGCTTTGTGCGTGTGCCCTTGAAGAGCAGGTTCTTCATCTTCAAGATGGCTTGTTATGGTACAAACCCACCATATTCTCAGATTTCCAGCTGAAGAAAGCCCCCATAAAGGTTGAATCCCTGTCCCTGCTTATTGGGTCTGGTAGGTGACAGGCAGCATGAACACAGGCTTTTCTGGTTTCATATTCTGGTGACTCCACCAAGACAGACAGACTTTGGGACTCTCTGGCACTACAGGTATGACCCACCCTGACTCTAGGAGACCATAAACAGTTCTACCTTTGTGCCTTAGGAGGACTGCAAGCAATTCCAGATGGTATCTGAGCCATTGCACTCCAGAGTGTGATGACCACCGCCTAGGACACAGCTAAAGACCACAACCTGGGGGTTAGCTAAAGACCATCACCCAGGGTGAGAATGCTGCAGTTTTTTGTTTCTTTTTTTAATCCAATTAACTTTTCCCTGAATTCTAAATCCCTTAGTTACATTTTGTCCTCCTTATAAAAAGGGCCATTTTAAAATGAAATTTAAGATGATCTGTTAGGATACAAACCTGTAGTCTTCTCAGATTGCCAGCCATTTGGATAAAGTGCCCATAAAGATTCAAAAAAAAAAAAAAAACACCCAAAACCCCCCAGCAGGTTCTTCATTCCCTACAGTCCTATGGTTCTCCTAGATTTAATCTTCATTAATTCTATAAAACAGTCATTTTCTAGGCTCATCTTCCTAGCATCAAATCCAAGGGTCAGGGTCCCTGATGTGGGTCACAGTCCCTTCACTCCCCAGAGGAGAATTCCATATTTGTTTTGATCCCTCCCAGTTGTGGGTCTCCATGGTTAGGTGGGGCCCCAGGAGAGATTCTGTCTCTGCTCTCTTGCCCATCTCCATGTGTCTCTTATATCTTTCATCGTGGAGGCAATATTCATGTAGCTGTCAGATTCTTTTCAGATGAAAATTATTCCACATGCAGCTGTATATTTGTTGTCTCTGTGGGAAGAGTGAGCTCAGGGTCTTTGTATGCTGCCATCTTCAACCCAACCTCACCGGTCCATTAACTTTCAACAGCTTCCCATTTTTGTGTGTAAAAGGTAAAATTGCTGCCTGGTATTCAAGGGCCTCAGCTCTACTTTTCCATCTTAGGTCTTGCTACTTCCCTTTATATTTGTTTATATTTAAGGAAAGCAGGACTAAATGTTATTCCCAAATTGATTCTGTGTCTCTTTCTATCATCAGACTCTGCCTTGTGCTGCTCTTTCATGGGAACCACCCAGCATCCTGTTCTGAATACACATATCCACTTGTGAAAATCTAACCTATTACTCAAAGTGCATTTTGTATGATATGTATCTCCTTATTGAGTCTTTTATGAAATCCATACTGTCCCAAATTGTAAGAGATCTCTATGTGGCTGTAGAATTTGTTTTGTGTCTTTCTTATGATACTTCTTCTAATTCAAACCTTGGTTATATTTATGCACGTACTTGTCTGTTTGGTAGATTATAAGATTCTAGGAGTTTCCCACTGTCCTTAGCAGGTAAAAAAACACTTGTTAAATATTGAGAGGGGTAGATAAGTGAATTGAATTTGTTAATGTATTTGCATGGGAAGTCTGCAATGCTGTGAGTAACCCATCTAAGTCCACAAGAATAAGATCCACCTGGAAATGAAATAACAGAATTTTCAATCAGGTATAATGGCTAAAATGACACCAAGCTAGGAAACATCTCATGTCTGAAAAATGTACCAGAATCTTAGTACACCATTTTCAGGAGACAGATACCATCCCCTCACCTAAGACTTGGTCTAATCTTAGTACCAGAAATTGTAACCTTCCTAACTAGAGAATAAATATGTTTCAAGTTTTAATGGCTCATTAACTGTGACAGAGCTGGGAATATTGAGTTAGCCTGAGTGTTAGCCACCCACAGAGCCAGCTGAAGGGCAGGTGGGCAGAGTTGCTGGAGAAGGCTAGGGAGAGGGTGCTCACTGTGCTTCTGGTACTGAGTCAGAAGGCAGCCCTCTGCCCTCCCTCTGTGGCCAAGAGATGGATGAGGAAGTCCAACAGCACAGAGATCCAAGATACATACAGGGAGATAGGGGGACTAATGGAGTTCAGAAGAAGAGTATGGTGTCAGAGATGAACTGGGCTATAGGAAGCAGTATGATTAGTTAGATCATCATCAGTGTCTGTAAAATAGTGAAAGTGTCTGAACTGAATTATAACATTTGCTTTGAAAGACAATATTACCTCAGTTATAAAAAAGAATAAGTACTATATTCCACACAAGGTTATCTGGAGAGTAAACACACAGGTGCCTCATTTAGAACAACATGAAAAACTTACAGGCACACGAATCTGGAAGTAGACAGCTTCAGCTCCACCACAACAGATGATGAAAGATGAGATTAAGTTGTTCTGAAATGTTGCCTGACCTGATAAAGCTCTATGACTTAAGAAAGTGAAGCCTGCTTGGCTGGACACAACTTCCCTAATATGATTATGGTAAAAGGAATTTCTCACATTGCAAGCTGGGAAGTCATGGTCTTCATACCACAGCATTGTGGACCCATCCACACACAGAACTTAGACTTTAAGATGAGCATTTGGAAGAATTGGTAGGTCACTTAGTAGATTTTGCTTGTGTTTTATTCTAAATAAATTAATAAAGGGTTGATCCACATTTAATAGTTAAACAATTTTCTTCCCTTTACCTTCAATGTAGCCTGGACTTATTAATTTATATTTAAGTTCATGGAGAACAACTGTGGCCACTATCTTTGGGCACACTGATGAAGAAAACACAAGGAACTGGGAAAGTTGATAGTCTGATTGCAATCTGTGACCCCCTCTCCTTGCCAAGGTACCATTGTCAAGATTCAGCCAGTAGAGTCAGCAGGGCCAGGGGACAACTGGCTTCTAGCACCTCTAGGAAAGAGTTGCAACCTTGAGCAGAACTGGTTAACCCCCACAGTTTAGGAGCGTGAAGCCCACTGTGTCCTTTCTCCTCTAGAGACATGTCACCTTTGCCCCTTTGTTCATCTATGGCCAATAGTGTGTGAATGAAAATCAAAATGATGAGAAGCCATAGGGACTGGGGGAGGGAATTGGGGGGGGGCAAATTCACAACCTTGATAATACTATTTGTGGAAATAGAACATGCTATAATCACTAGTTTATAATACTTATTTGAATTTAAAATGTACATAGAGTTCGGTCCCAATACAGAGCTCATGGCTACTGAAAATTTAACAAGAATAATTTGAAATATATGTAAAGGATGCTATTGAAACAGAGTTTATAAGAGCAGGCATTTCAAAATAACCTAAAGGCTGATAGATGAAATCATGATAGTAGGCAACTGCATATGTGGTATTTTAAGTATAAAAAGTGAAGTGCAGAGAAACTGATTTTGCATATAAAACAAAGAAATTGTGACCCATTGAATTCCAAATCCAAATTTATTTAACTTTGACTGGTTAACCATCTTGAAAACAATTCACACCAGTGCCGTAATGGTAGGAAATTGTTTAAGATGTTCACTTCGTTCAGTCACATCTGTGTTTTATATGATGATTTTAAACTTAAAGTGCCATAAATAAGGGGATGTGTTTCCACTGATGGAATGGCATGGACATGAATGTGTTCTCAGACATGTACCTAAATTTGAGGGGGTTTGTGAACCCCAAGGCCCACTTCAGAATGGGATCCCCAAATGTCTCAGGGTTTAGTATTCTATGTAACACACCCAAGTAGAAAGCAGCCCAGTGAAGGCAGCACCGAAAAATGCATGCCATCAACTCTATCTTGCCCTTTGGGGCACCCAAATCTGGTCAGAAATAGGTAGAGTGCACTCAATACAATATTTCTCTAAATAAATACCCAAAGAGATAGTTCTGGCCAAGATGGAGGTGTAGGTAGAAACCCTTCACTTCCTTACACAACCATAGGGAGGATAACAACCAATCTAAAATCAATAAACAACGAGAAGTGCCAGAAAGTCAAACTGCATGGAACTCCGACAATCAAGGAGTTCAAGAAGCAGTTAATCAGACCAACCAGACTGGTTCTCTAAAACAAAGAAATATGACCCAAATGAAAGAACAAAGCAAAACTCCAGGAAGAGGACTAAGGAGTGAGGAGATAGCCAACCTATCTGATGGAGAGTTCAAAGCCCTGGTAATCAAAATGCTCACAGAATTGATTGAGCTTGGTCACAGTATGAAAGAGCAAATGAAAGATACCCAAAGTGAAATAAAGCAAAATATTCAGGGAACCAGCAGTGGCAGGAAGGAAATCAGGACTCAAATCAACAATTTGGAACAAAAGGAAGAAATAATCATTCAACTGGAACAGAATGAAGAAACAAGAATTCAAAAAAAATGAAGAGGATCTTAGGAACCTTGGGGACAATTTTAAACATTCCAATATCTGAATTAAAGGGGTGCCATAAGGAGAAGAACAAGAACAAGAAATTGAAAACTTATTTGAACAAATAATGAAGGAAGACTTCCCAAATCTGGTGAAGGAAATAGACTTTCAGGAAGTCCAGGAAGCTCAGAGAGTCCCAAAGAAGTTGGACCCAAAGAAGAATACACCAAGGCACATCATCATTAAGTTATCCAAGATTAAAGATAGAGGGAGAATCTTAAAAATAGCAAGAGGAAAGAAGACAGTTACCTACAAAGGAGTTCCCATAAGACTATCAGCTGACTTCTCAAAAGAAACCTTGCAGGCAAGAAGGGGCTGGAAAGAAGTATTTGAAGTCATGAAAGGCAAGGACCTACATCCAAGAGTACTCTATCCAGCAAAGCTATCATTTAGAATGGAAGGGCAGATAAAGTGCTTTCCAGATAAGGTCAGGTTAAAGGAGTTCATCATCACCAACCCCTTATTATATGAAATGTTAAAGGGACTTATCTAAGAAATTGGAGAAGATCAAAAACTATGACCAATAAAATGACAACAAACTCACAATTATCAACAAATGAACCTTAAAAAAACAACAACAAAAACTAAGCAAATAACTAGATCAGGAACAGAATCAGAGAAATGAACATCACATGGAGGGTTTTCATTGGGGAGGGAAAGGGGAGGAATAGGGTAGAAAATGTACAGGGAATAAGAAGCATAATGGGTAGGCATAAAATAGATGGGGAGAGGTCAAAAATGGTATAAGAAACAGAGAATTCAAAGAATTTATAAGCACAACCCATGGACATGAACTAAAGGGGGTGAATGCTTGAGGGTTGGGGGTGCAGGGCAGAGGGAGGATAAAGGAGGAAAAATTGGGAAAACTATAATAGCATGATCAATAAAATATACTTTAAAAAAAGGAAATACCGAAAGATATCCTTTGATTTATAACTTTATGAGGCAATATAATCATTTGCCTAAAATGAGTGAGCATTAGAGAAAGAAAAACAATTTTATTATATTGATAAGAACTTAATTGCACAAAGTGATTACAGAGCAGCAAAGTTCTGATAGATGCTTTCAGTTCTGCACAAATAAAATTTTAAACTCCAGAGAAGACCCAGGCTTTGGGGAGCCATCTTTGGAAAAAATGTATTTCACATGCAGTAGATAGCTATTATTAAAAACAAAGCAAAACAAAATGAATCAAAACATAAGATAAGTGTCAGCAATGATGTGGAAAAAATTGGAACCCTTGTGCATTGCTTCTGGGAATATAAAGGAAACATGAGAGCAGTTGCAACTTGCCCCAGGGGAGATAGCAATTTGGAATATGTGTGAATTTCCCAATATTTTCCTTCTCTAGTCAGACACCGACTGGATAAATGTGTGGTGTGGGGTATGTGGAAGCAGGCTGGTAGCAAGTCCAACAGTTCCAGAGAGTCAACGTGTGAGAGGCCACTGCAGTCCAAAGTACATATAGGTCAGAGTTCTGTTCTCATGTCCAAGGGGTAGAGGCAATTTTACCTTTTTCTAGTCTTTTGGAGGGCAAGAGGAGTAGACACTTGAGGAGAGGAGAAACAGGTGGAGGTGTCGGTGCTACAAATGTTGAGGGGGAAAAGAAGAGGATGAGAATGAATGGTTTGAGCATTGGGAAGTCAGCAGAATTCTGTCAGTCCTAGGAGGGCACACAGGGTGGATACTTTGGTAAAGTTACCCTTTAGTCAGGAGAGGTGATGGTATTAGCAGCATCCTGATCCTTGGAAGCATTGTGGTGACATTGGACTTGGTCCCATAGGGGCTTAACATGGCAGAAGGTTGAATTACAATCATGGGGGAGAACTTGGAGTTTTGCAGGTATCACAAAGCAGAGCTGAGCTGTGCAGCAAGCAAAATCACTCAAGCCTTGTTTGTCCCACTTTTTAAGACAGGACTCAATAGTATAATTGGTCACACAATTTAGTATATAAGTAAAGGGGTAAAACACAGTCCCTGTCCTCAGGAATGTCACAGTCTAGCAGGCAGGCACAGGTAGAGGCATGATTGCCCCACAATTTGTTCAATGACGGACATAAGCACAGGCTGCTTAACAGTGGTCCCTTAGACTTCAGGTAACCAGAGTGGGGCTCTCATGCAGAGATTTCCTTAGACAGGTACAAGTTAACCAAGTGACACGGTGAGAGAGATGGCAAAGGTAATCCCAGACAAAGCATGCAATGTTCAAGAGCGCAGTTGAGACAAAGAGAACGATTTATAGAACTGCACATACAACTCCAAGGGACTGTCATGTTCATGCAGCAGGCTTGTTTATTAATAATGTACCCAGTACATGGGCGATTGCTGTTCAGATGCTTCGTGTTTTCCCAAGATCAAGGATAACATCAGACTTGGATAAGCTGGAGCCAAAACTTCTTTTTTTTTTTTAAGTTTTTATTTATTTGTTTTTAGAGAGAGGGAAAGGGAGGGAAAAAGACAAGGAGAGAAACATCAGTGTGTGGTTGCCTCTTACGTGCCCCTCACTGGGGACCTGGCCCTCAACCCAGGCATGTGCCCTGACTAGGAATCGAACTGACAACCCTTTGGTTCACAGGCCGGCACTCAATCTACTGAGCCACACCAGCCAGGTCCAGGCCCCAAACTTCTGATTCCAAGAATTCCATGTTCTTCCTTATCTTTCCCCCTTATCTTTATTATCATCTATGATAATAAAGAAGGAATGCTTGAGTTAGAGATTTGGACAAGATGACCTATAAGTTTTGTGATTGTGTTCCATGAATAACATCACAATAGTACCTTGATTTCAAATAGTGCTTTGATGGCTCCTGACACTCTTGGATGGTGTATTCTCGACACCTGTCTGGAGACACTTTAAAGATGGGAATTGAATGTCAACTTCAAACATGCACAGGAATGTTTTAATATCCTGTTCTTACTTCAATGCCAGGACCAGGCTGGCTGAAGGTCACTGGAGAGGATGTGTAGCTGGGAAGAATCTGAGCTGGGCAATATTTGAAAGCATAGACAAATGCTCTACTCAGAGGTGATGGCCATGCACTGACCGTATCTGAGGCAGACACTCAAAAAAAGGGAAAGGGCCCAAGGCCAGGACACTGGGCATCAGCAGTGGGGTGAAAATATAGTTCCAAATCTACTAACTCGTTAACACACTGAAATCTCCTTTGCAAAACACTAGGTTACTGATCAACTTATCACCAAAAGTGAAAAAGAGAACTCTGAATCATTCCAATGATTTTATCCATATTTTTTCTTTAGTTAATAGTTTTTATTTCTTATAAAGAGAAACTGACCATTATAATCCATCTTCAGGTGACTTTATTTAAATTTTACAAGACAAACTTGATATATGCTCAAAGAAGAAACCTAAGTTTCTTTACCAAAAGGTAACAGGAATAGGGAACAAATATGTGGAAAATTTAATCCATGACTAACCGGAATGCAGTCATGTTAATTTCCAGGGTTTTTTTTCTTTTTAAAAAGCATATACACAGTTGTTTTCCCTATTTTCTCATTCTCTATGGGGCTTTTAGTAGCTGGACAACAACCAGGTAAAAACAACAAGAGAGAGATAGAATACAGAGAATTTATAAATTCTGTGTTCAGATTTTACTTTAGTTTAGAACTGGTTATGAATATCTTAGGGGAAATTTATTTTACATTTAAAAATATTTTAATATGGTTATTATGGAAATTTTTTAAATGCTTTGGTGTGTTCTTCTAAATCAGTCCTGTTGTCAGAGTGGTACTGAAACTAAAACATCATCTCTCAAGTAAGAAAACTCTCCACAAATAAAGCTATTCTCCATAAATCTTGGAGAAATGGGAGAAGGGTAAATAATTGATTACTTAAGTCAGTGAATTTCAATCTTTTTTATCTCATGACACACATAAATTTTACTAATTTACTAATGGCATGCCAAAAATATATTTTATTTTTTGTGTATCTGACAATAATATAGGTATAGTTTTGATTCATTCACACCAGAGAGCTATTGTGTTGGCTGTTGTCATTTTTTTTATTTGACAGTCTAAGGAAAAAGAGGTCAGTGCCCCTGAGTAATCAGGTATTGCATGTTTTAAAAATTCATGTGGCACATTGGTTAAAAATCGCTGTCCTAAATCATCATTTCAAAAGCTGCCAAGCCTGCAAATGTATAATGAATCAATCTTGCCCTTAGATTCAGTGCCATGACTATAGCTTTTTGATCCCAGATTTTAATCAGCCATTTGGAACTATCAC
Organism: Desmodus rotundus; assembly: GCF_022682495.2. Lineage (NCBI taxonomy): Eukaryota > Metazoa > Chordata > Mammalia > Chiroptera > Phyllostomidae > Desmodus > Desmodus rotundus. Next base: position 64,566,103 of record NC_071394.1, read on the forward strand.
TCAAAATCCAGGGCTCTGAAGCCAGAGAGTAAAAACCCTTGTTGGCAATGATGACATCTAAAAGGACAACTTGACTCCACCTGAAATTTAAGTGTGGCTTCACGCTTCCTTAATCACTGGCTTTCTCTGACTACCTTGTCTTGTGGGAAATGTGATTATATATTTATATAACACTAAGCTTGGTTCTGATAAAAGAGAGGCAGGGGAGATAAAGACCAGCCAACTCTATTAGAAGATAAATGATGAACTAAACAATCTAAGGTAAGTATTGTCCTTACAATGTCCCTCTTTTGTGAGTATAACTTTACATTGTTAGTTTATTCACAGCATGCAGATACTATGTTGGCAGATGTTAATTATTAGGACTCTGCTGTGTAAAAGCAAGTCAACTGCCAGAGGGCTGGGTTCCACCTGAACTAGTTACAATAGTGGGCCATTGACAAAGTTCCCAATGTTTCTCAGACTTAGTTTCCTTATCTGTAAAAGTGATTATAAGTACCAACTGGGTAGGGTTCTTGTAAGGCTTAATTAAGTAAGATCATGCTTTAAAGTACAGAGTACCTGGAATCCAGCAAAGGACCATGTTTTGTTGGAAGAGTGGTCTTTGTGTCAGACAAAAGGATGGGTAGGGGGCAGGTAACTTTGGAGTCAAAGAGGGTCAAGCCTGGTCACCTCATATTGTCTGAAACTGCAGACTTGTATCATGGGTGGGTAATGGGAGAGGGGAAGAGATTACAAGGTTTTTGAGAGAAACAAGAGTATGAGACAAGAAGGCTCCCTAGCAGAGGGTTTTTGTGGACTAACCAGAGTACAGCTGAGTTATTTTACATAACGGAATCCCATGCCTCAGAGAAGAAAGTATTAAGGTTTTCAGAGCAGGAAGTTTCAAAGTCCACCAATTGGAAGACAGTCTGGTAGTTTCTTACAAAACTAAGCATACTCATATATGATCCAGCAACCCCTTAAGCTGAAAACTGATGTCCACACAAAAACCTTCATATGGATGTTTATAGCAGTTTTATTCATAGTTGCCAAAACTTGGAAACAAACAAGATATTCTAGAATAGGTGAATGGATAAATAAACTGTGGTCCATCCAGACAATGGGATATTATTCAGTGCTTAAAAAATAAATAAATAAAAGAGCAATCAAGCCATGAAGGGACATGGAGGAAACTTAAATGCATATGACTAAGTGAAAGAAGCCAATCTAGAAAGGTTTTATACTGTGTAATTCCAACAATGTGATATTCTGGAAAAGGCAAAACTATGGAGACAGTAAAAAGATTGGTGATTGTCAGGAGTTAGAGAGACAGGAGGGAGACTAGGCAGAGAACAGGATTTTCAGGGCAATGAAACTATTCTGTCTGATAGTAAAATGATGGATATGCCAAACCCCATAGATTGTACTATGCTGAGAGTGAACCCTAATGTAAACTGTGGGTTTTGGATGAAAAAGATGTGTTACTGTAGCTTCATTGATTATAATAAATGTCCCCTCTAGTGAAGGATGTTGATAGTGGGAGAGACTGTACACATAGGAGCAGAGGGTACATGGGAACTCTCTGTACTTTCTGCTCAATTTTGTTGTGCACCTAAAACTGCTGTACAAAATAAAGTCTACTTTTTTCAAACAAGTCAACCAACAGGATATTAAAATTTTGTTCCTGTTCTTCTCTTGGAAACAAAGTCTAAGCTAATGATGAGTATTTAAAGCCCCAGAGGAAATGTGTATCTCATTCTTCACTCCTGGGCTGACACAGCACTTCCCAAAGGAGTGAAGTGGTCAACCTCAGGGTGGCCCATAGCTTGTGAGGCCTGCTATGGAAAGTTTGAGCCAAGTGGGAAAGACTGTTGTCAATAAGATTATTTCTCTTGGCAATCAGAGTTCAGAAACATGAACTGGAACAATTCTCAGACAGCAGCAGAAGCTGGTGGGTCAGTCTGAGTAGAGGCCCTGAAGGAGCTAGACCAGAATCTCAAGAAGTTGAACATAAGTGTCAGTGGAGATCACAGGGCAGGGAACATGCATGACTCCTGCAGCTGATGGGACAGGTCACATGGTTATCACCCTCCCAATTCCTTTCTTTACAACAGCTGTCCTGAGGTTCCTGTCCTCAGAGTTTTTCAACTAAGGATTCTGTTTGCTTTATCTTTGTATCTTTGTAATTACCTACCATCACTTAAACTATCTGGATGGAGTCTTTATTCCATGAATTCCAAAATACCTACTTAACATGGGTGCCATGAAAAAGGAAGAACAAACTGTAACATAAAACAAATTCAATCCATGAATTTATCAAGTCATCTCCTCTGGTCAGAAAATACACCCTGTGAGCAGGAATTGCATGTAATAATCAAACATGTTTGCCAAGACAGAATTACTATGCAGTGAAATCCCCCAATAAGAATATGCCTTCTGGTTTCTAGATAAAGTAAGAAAAATAAAGTCTTGATAAATCTGACCACTTAGGGGTTACCTCTCCCATGAATCTTTGCATTGGCCTTAGCTCATCTCTTTCATAGACTTAATTGACCTGCTTTTTATTACCTCAATGCTGGCATAGTGCTAACACACAACAAAAAGGTAACTAAAATATTGTCCTCACTTGTGTTATACCATATTTCTATATCTTTATTTTATAAGTGTAGATTTTCATTGATAAGAGAGACAAACTCTTAGTAGAAAATTAATATAGCTGTGTAACTAAAATGTGTAGCCTTAACTTAGAGCCCTGGCTGCTCTAAGGTGGTCTTTCCTCCCAAGGAGCTTACAATCTAGTGGAGACAGAAAAGTAAAATAAATTCAATATAATGCGACAACTTGGAAGTGCTAAGAAGCAGGAAGGAGAAAGCAAGTAACATTGAGGTGAGAGAGAAGAGAAACGAGGGAGACCTTGGTCTATTGCAGTGTTATTGAGTTTGGCAGGGGCACATGGAGTTGTAAGGACAAGGACAGGGAGCAAAATGTTAGCAATATGGTGACATATTAATGATTATACACCAAATTGACACATTCTAAGTACAGAAAACAGCATCTTGAAAAACACTGAAGCAATGAAAGAACCCTTGGGGCAGGAACTGTCAACAGTTGGGTTGTGTTATCATTTGTGTTTGGTCACACTAAAGTTACACTGTGTAATAAATCATCCTAAATTCAATGACTTACAACCAGTATTTCATATATTTTATTAATCTTTAGGTAGTTGGGAGGGTGAATGGGTCTACTGCATTCTGCCCACCTAAGCAGGGCTCACTCATGTGGCTGGGATCAGCTGGGATCCTCCCAGAGCTGGGGGCTGGCTCACGTATAAGTCCTCCACTAGGGTGACTTGTCTCTGCTCTGTGTGAAAGCTCATCTTCCACCAGACTGACATATACTTGGTTCTAAGAGAGGCAGGATTCTATGAGAGAGTAGAAGTACATAGGTCTCTTGAAGAAAATGCATGAGACCAGCATGCCATCATACTGTCTCAGCAAAGCAAGTCTCCAGGCCGGTCCAGATGGAGGAAGTGGGGCAATCCGTGGACACTGCACAGTCACATAGCAGAGTGTACAGTGTAGGGAATAGCGGCCATGTTCACCATGAGTCTGTGTCACCAGGAAGGAATGGAAGGGGCATGTAACACAGTGGTGGGAAGTGAGTTGGGAGGTGTATGGTTCCCAGGCCTGGTAAGTGGAGGGAAGAAATGTGAACTGGTAGGTCAAAACAGGCTTGAAGTATTGGAAGCAGAGCCATGCTAGGATCAGTTTCTCACTTTGGGACTATGACACTGGCAGCAGTATGGAGGATTGGGGGAAGGATCATATCTTTTCCTTGTAATCAAATATCTGAAATGAAACTGCATCATTTCCATTTATTTATATCCCACCTCATTCCAAAGAGATATGATGCTTCAACTCTTCCATAGCTGCTACCAAAAACACATGTGCATGTGCCTGTGGACTTCTAAAAAGACTTTGGCAAAGCCCAAGTGGACTTTTGCCCAAAGGCCATCTTGGAAGTCTGTCATTGTCTGTCTCAGCTGAGCAGCCAGCACTAAAGGCCCAGGGCCTCTGGCCAAAGAATATTCCTGGAGGTGAAATAAACAGAGGTGAATTTGGCTGCTTGAAGACACATGTCAGCTCTCTATTTAGTACTGTTTCCATGGTGGCTGAGAAGAAAGGAAGGTATGGCAGAGGGTGAGTTCAAAAAGAGTATCTGTCATTCCGGTCATCTGGGGAAACACTGCCATGATCTGCTCAGCAGATTCAGATATATGTGGGTAATACTGATTGCCTGTGGGGCCAAACTCAAGTACCAAGAAGGTCTACAGATTTGGAAGAAGTAACCATGAAGCCAAAGTAGCTTCTCGGCCTGCTACTCTCTTCGAAAAAACCTGAAAGGTCTATTTTGCTTTCATTCTTACATTTGCATTTGAAAGCAAAGGAGAAGTGAGGGTGGGGAACACTAAGATTTTCATGGAGGTTCTTCCTGAAAGTCAGTCCTTTTGTTTATAATAAATAAGAGAGAAAAATCACTTCTTGAGCTCAATGTTAATCCATGCAGTAAATCCTATAGTTTCAGAATTTAGAACATTATTCCCATCATTTGCCTTCACCACTTATGTATTTATTAATGGAAGACACATGTGCAGTTCTTGCTAAATACTGGGCCACAGAGTGTGGGGGAGCTTTTCCCGCAGAGCCCCCTGTCCACTGCAGATGAAAATAAATCTACCAAGACATGATCTGCTTGGGGAGGAAAGGTGACCAATCTCTCAAAGGAGAAGGACCAAGAGTCTTTTCCTCAGTGGGCTTTTATTGGGTTCAATTTGCACAGGAATACAGGTAAAGCTCATCAATCATTGTCAGGCAGTAAGGATCAAACAACAGATAACATACAAAGAACTCTGAGGGCTTATTCTGAGTTATGGTCAGTTACCTAAAGGGCTATAAAACTTTGGGAAACAAACTCATTTTGTGCTTGGACCCATATCAGAAAATTGAGGACATTCTTTGCAAAGCAGGTTTCACAGGATTTTATGTATTCTTTCTTAGGCCTGATCGCCCCGGGGAATCCGCCCTTTCCAGCACAGGACTGTACCGCCCTCTGTCATTGTTTCAGGCTTAAGTCAGGCAGGGCAAGTAAGGCAGCCAAGAAGAGATTAGGAGACTTCTTGAAGACAGAATGAGGACACAGGCTATGTCAAAGCCGTGGGGTGAGGGTCCATCACCCCCTTTTTCTATAGCCCCCCAAGTCCTTCCCTGAGGGCCTCTTCATGACCCTGCCTGTCTTAGGTCGTCCCTCCCTTGAGGAATCTTACCTGTCATTGGCTAACTGGTCATGCTCAGGGCCAAGCAGGGTAAAGTAAAGTGGGCAGAGGCGGCGCCCCTGCCAGGGAGATAAGCCTTGACTCCTTAGTGGCTTATGGTCCCAAGGTCTCTGACTCAGCCTTAGCCATGAGGGGGTTACAGCCTCTGAAACCAGGCAGGGCAGTTCCCAACAACAGAAATGACCTTTGTTCTTGAGTTCCTCCCAGGTAGACACAGAATCAGACAAAGGGCCACAGACTTGCTAAGTGCTAGAACTTAAATATGAACAAAATGCTATGAGGCCACAGAAAAGAAGGCAATTGTTTTCTCCATATTCCTGCCCTTTACCTCAGAGCTCATAAATTTGGGACAAAAAGGCAAAATTGACAGTGTTCTTGTTGCACACAGGGATCTCTGTTAGCAGATGATGGGCTATGCTTCTAGCTGGTTCTGACATGCAGACTTCCTCTACCCAAATGGTGTGTGTGGCCCCTGGGCTGTTGGTGCCACTGCAACACAGGAGGTCTCTGGTGATTTTGCATAAGCTGCAGTTTATTCTAATGTTATCCTCTGCCCACAGCTCTGTGGAGCTATTACTCACGTTCTGTTCTTGCTTTCCAGTAATTTCCAGTTCTGTGACATAAGCTCAGAAGAGTAAAATGGCAGTCATGTTTCAGAGGACTGGCAACACTACATGGTACATGTAGACAGTTTATGAAACTGGAGGGCAATGGAGTTTAGGGCTTGTGTTGCCTGTTACCATTCAGCCAAAAAGGAGAGACAGGGATGGATTGTAATTATGAAACAGGGTAGTAAGAAGCTAGGAAAATTCCTTGGCAAGTGGAATAGGGAAACTGAGACAGATAGGTGAACACAATGGCCAAGCAATTTACAGTCAGATACAAAAGATCACCTCCCTAGAGATAACATCTAGGCCTCAGTTGTGTTTCAGCTCCAGGCCCAGAAAAGCCCAGGTGGGTGACACCAGAACCAACTGTAATGACTAAGACCCTTTGCTCTGCCACAGATCAACCAGAGGAAATCATAACCCTGAAAGGACACACCTGGAGAACTGATGAATAGTCTTCTGAAATCCTCCCCTGAGACCTCCTCTAAGATTCTTGCCTGCAATAAAGAGATAAAAGCCTCAAGACAAAAGACCCAGTGCGTGAGCTCTTCCTCTGGGGAGCAGCCAGTGCCATCTTCCTTTTCCTTCTCCCCCTGCTCCCTACTTCTTTCTTCATAGCACATGACTCCTAAACTCTAAGGCAATGGGAAGCTGGCAGCTTGTCACAGCCTAATCCCCTGAACCTGTCCTTAAGGCCCCATTTCCCTGACTTGCCAGTGAGCTAAGGCAGTTCAACCTAGGCTCTCCTGTTGCTTCTATGCTAAACCTTTCTTGCCACCTTCAGCAGGCCCATTCTCTCACCTGAGAACATACTAATAAAACTCTTATTTGAAAGATTAAAGCCCGTGCCATTTACTATTGTGGCACCATTTGCCAAGCAGGCCTATGACCTTGTGAAACATGACTGCCATTTTACTCTTCTGAGCTTATGTCACAGAACTGGAAATTACTGGAAAGCAAGAACAGAACATGAGTAATAGCTCCACAGAGCTGCGGGCAGAGGATAACATTAGAATAAACTGCAGCTTATGCAAAATCACCAGAGACCTCCTGTGTTGCAGTGGCACCAACAGCCCAGGGGCCACACAACAGAACCCCCCTCACCCTTTTATAATTCAATTGTAATCTAATAAATGCTCAAAGTCCCCACCCTTCAGTGATGGTGTATCTGTCCACACCATGCCCCTTTCCATTCTTAGTAATAAACTTTGCCCTCTGTATTTTCTTCTCCTTGTGGATTTGTTCACAGCCCATGTTACTGACCACCCTGATATTTTGGTGGCTGGTATGGGGATATTATCTATTGCTCCTTTTCCTCTGCCTCTTGAGGCTTCAACTAGGGGGATAGTGGGCAGTGGAAGCTCGACTCAGGCTAAACCCTAACCCTGTCTCTGCTTGGTTTGGAGAGAGGATTCTAATCCTCTTCTGTCTCTCTGGACTCTGTGGACAGCCTCCACCTCAAGCCCTACACAGCCAGTGATTGGTTAAGTCTCTGAATATCAGGATGAAAACATTAGTTTTGTTGAAAGTGATAGCTTAGCCTCCCATCTTGTTTTCGTAAACAACAGTAATGGGTTGTCTTGCAGCCATTCAAGGCCAGAAAGGTTCACATGGGATTAAGCCAGACCAAAGAAAATTCACAGTCTTTGGAATGTCTGACATGCCTTTGTTCCAGGTGGGGCGATCCTCTCTCATGACAAACCAAGAGTCACATCGCAGGAAGCCCCAACTCCTTTATACACTAAATGCACACAAAGCCTGCAGGGTGCCAAACTACTATATAACAGAGCTTGATTCTACTCATGAGAGCCCATACTCAAGGTTATATGGACACTGCTAAGTCATAGTTGCCCAGACATCCAGGTGAGGGAGCCTGACTGACTCCATTTTCCCTATGTGGGTCTCTCACTACCCCAGGGTTTCATCTGTGAGGGATGCCTCCGACTGTCACCCTGCTGGGTTCTGTCTGCTCTCAGGTTCAGGAACACCTGGCTCTTAGACGGATCTTCATGGTTGGTCTGCCTTAAGGTTCAGAGATTCTCAACTCTGGTGACATATCTCTAGGTCATCTGATATGGGCCTCTTTAAGCTCCCCCCATTTGTTTTCATCCTTGAGACATCCTTCCCTTTTACCATGGGCAGTACTCAATCTACTCCACCTGAGGACTCCCCTTTGGGATATCTACTTGTTACCGAAAAACAAATGGGGTCCTGCTGTCTGCTGCCAACTTCTAGGCAAAATGCTGGAGGAAAAGATTTCGTGATAAAGGAAAGGAGTCTTTATTCAAAAGCTACACAATTTTGGAATAACACCTTTCCACAGGCATTAGTCTCTTAAGTCTATCAATTAAGGCTAAAATCTTTAACTGTAGTTATAGCTTTAATCAGTTAAGCCTACCAATTAAGGCTAAAATCTTTAACTCCTTAATTCCCCTATCACCCACCCCATTAGTTTTTAGTTTTCATTTCTATAGGATTAGTTTACAAACTAATACAACATAAGATACAAAAGCAAGACAATTTTGGAAGAATGGCAGGCTTCTGTCTCAGAGCCCGTCCTCTGTAGAATACCCAGAGAAGAACTCTGTCAGCCTCTGCCAGGCCAGCCGTATTGTAACAGGATGTAGGCTGGGAGGCCCCAGGGACTCCCAAAGGGGGTTTTGTAATGGGGTCCAGAACTTGGGGTGTCCAGGAATATAGCATATCCCCCATAGGCCTGGCTGGGGAATGGGAGATGTGGAGTAGGGCAATTGAGAGTTATTTTGCATATCCATAACAGCAGACTAGACTTCCAGACTGAATGCAGCCAGAAGGTATGCATGACTTAAACCTATGGTATAACTGGAAGGCAGCTCCCCCTGGTTACAGCATCTGTGTGAGAGCTTGGAGATGGTTTGCTCCATGTCACAGGGCCACGCCTGCCCAGATGAGCTATGGTGGTCAAGAAAGGCAGAAAAATTTGGGAGTTCTGGCAGGTGTAGCCAATTGTGGAAGGAGTCAGAAATGGGGTTACAGAGGAGGTTCCAGGCTGGGATTTAAACTAAAGGTGGGCTGCTACAAGCAACGGGAGACAATGAGACAATGACAGAGAGGACAATACAGACCATGCGGGAAGAAAAGGGGTGAAAGGACTTGCTGGTGGGCCATGAGGAGATGCCACGTAGTTTTGGATCAAGAAATAGATTGTGGCCATATGGCTGCTTGTGCTGTGGAGTGTTGGAGGCCTGCCCAGCTAAGCACAGATTACTGGGAGGAACTGGGAGTCTAGCCGAGCTATGGACTTCTATTTCTTTTCCTGAGATACAGTACCCCAGACTGGCCTGGCTGGGCAAAGGGGGGAAGGCAAGACTGTGTGTGTGTGTTTGTAGGTGTTTTAAAGGGACTTTGGGATTTTAATGGTGACATTCCACCATTGCTCTAAACCTGTATAACTTTCAAATACATACTTCCTTTCCTTTTTACAAAATTCTGGCATTGAGAGTCACAATTCCTAACACCTGGAGGTGGGCAAGATGAACCTAGAACAGAAAGACCCCATAGGAGGGGGACTTGTTTCAGTAACAATAGTTGGACCCCCCACAAGTTTATTCTGTAACACTATCCTAGGCTATGTCTGGAGTTTCTTCTCCCATCCAAAATACCATCCTTTGGGAAACACAAGATCACCCAGGCATCCTAGAGGAAGAGAGCCCGAGAGCCAGTCTCTGTCCTCCTTTTATGTTAAATCTTCTGGCCCATAATTCCAAATGCTCCAGAGGCATTCAACTTCTTAGCCAATCCCTTTCTAGGCTGTTTACCATTGCCTCAGACAACCTCCTCCTACAGCCCCACCTTACTCCTCCCCAGTGATCTGATCAGATTTCTATTGTACTTAAGAATTTGAAGGCACTGGGACCTCAGGCTCAAGTGCTTGGTTTTCTATTGTAACATGGCTTAACCTCAATAAAAACTGGGTGACCAGGATGTCTGGACCATAAAAAGATCTCTTAACTATAATGCTATCCTCCAACTTGACTTATATGTCACCATCTCAATTCCCTACTTAGGTTTAATTCTTGAGAGGAGGAGACAAGATTTTAACCTTCAGCAGGGATTCCAGGCCTCTTTCTCCTATATCTTTTCATTCAAATTTGCCTCATTCATAAGTTTTTTTCCCTCCTTTCTCTGACCATTCTATTTACATCTCTATAACCCCACCCCCACTCTTGTCTATCTTGCTACAGAGTAATTTATTTGTTTTCTAGCTGAGCTTCACTCCAATCTTTTAAGGTTATGCATGCTCTTTTAATAAATATTACCCAGCAGGGGGTGACACTACTGTTTACCTGCCTAACCCAAGTCCTGCATTCAATTCCCGTTTCAAATTAGGCTTAGCCCCACTGTGCCCAAGTTAAGTAAAAACAAGGTACAAAAACAGAAAATTTCACCCCACTCCCGCAGGGCTGCATCTTATACTGTAAAACACTCTAAATTCTCTCCTCCTGGAGACCTGGGAGCTACTAAATCCTGGAAACAATAGGGCTTGCCTCTGAAGGCAGAGAAAAAAAGTGGCATTTTTAAACTCAAACTGCTTCTCCTCCCCTTCTCCTGACTCTTTAACACCCTCTCCATCTCTTCTCCCTACTTCTCCTCAGACCTCTCCCCTGCCCACCCTTCAGATTGGGTTTCTCTAGGTCATTCCATTCTGGCTGTCCCCTCAGTAACCAACGACCCAACGACCCAACGACCCAACTCCCTGTCTGTGAGGTTGCTGGATTGGAGGGCATTATTCGGGTCCAGGCTCCATTTTCAGTGTCAGACCTCATCCAAACTGAGGTCAGACTTGGCAGTTTCTTGCAAATTCAGTTACATTTACAAAGGAATTTGATCTTCCCATCCTTTCATGTAACATCATTGTGACTGTTTTGCAACTGCCAATTCATATTTCTTAATCCTTTCACTTTACTCATTACTCACCTAATCCCTCCCTTTTTCTATCACCTTTCCTCAGAGTAAGCTTCTATAGAAATCATAGAGATAATTATCTAATGTCTGTTTTTAAATCAGAACCTGTCTTCTTCCAACTAGGAAATGTTATGGGGCAGCATATATTTTTACCAGTCAAAACTCTCCTAATTCACCTGGTAGGGTGAAATGTATTTAGAACTAAATGAACCAGATGCTTGAACAAATGGGAAAATAATGATTTTAAAGGAACTCCCAAAAGGAAACTTATCTTGAGACTGACTGAATTTTTGCTAACCATTTTTTCTTCATTATTAACTTCCATGAGAGCCTCAGGGACAGTTTAGCAGGGTACCTGCTCTACTCAGAATGGCCCAAAACCTCCTAGAGACTTACAGGGATGCCTCTAACTCTTGGCTTGATACATACCTGTCTCTCTGTAGATACAGAACTAGTCCACAGTACCTGAAGAGTCCCCTTTTGGGGTACATACTCACAATTTGGGAGGAATTTAACCCTGAGTTCCTCAAGAAAAAGGCCATTCTACTTTTGTAACATAGCCTGGTTCCAATATAAAGTGGCAATGGGGAGATTTGGCCAGTCAGTGACACCATTAATTTTAATGTTATCTTGCACTGGACCTGTTTTAGTATTTCCATGAGAGATGGACAGAGGTTCCATATATTTAGGCCTTTATGGCTCTCAGAGATGACCCTAAGCTATATGCTGTCAGTAAACTGGAAATGTGTACCCAGATGGAAAAATATTTCAAATATGGATAAATGGATTTGTCAGTCCTTTACAAACATCTGAGTGGCTACCCACCTGTTGAGGTATTAAAAATAACTGTCTTTGTTTTATGAATAAAGTCTTTACAAGGCCAGAGATGTAGCTGCAGAACATGAAAGCCCACCAAATCCTTTTACCTTTCCAAAACCTACTCTATTCACCTTAAAAAACTTATGGATAATTGGATGTATGAAATCAAAGTCCTTCTAGGAGAAGCTTGCTTTTCTTTCCCTATGTGTTTGAAATGCAAATACCTGGTCTTTTTACTTGTCTAGGCCATGTTTTAAAATACAAATTTTAGGGAGATATTCTTATCAGAAGGGGAAAAACCTTAGCTATATCTGAGCAAATCAATTTAATTTAAGTTTACCTGCTTTTGGTTTTATATTACAAAGAGGCTATAAAGTGTTAAAGCTAAGAGTGGAGCTGATGATAAATGTCTTGCTCTGTGTTGAAAATGTTTCTTGAAAGTGAGAGTGTGTTTGCCAAAAGAGGAACCTACATTTCCAAAGGTCATGAAATGTGTTCACAAAAGTCAATCTAGGGAATGCTGATTACTTACTTTTTATCATTGCAAATTGAGGTTTCTCAAGGTTAAAAGTTCAAATTAAGTTAAAAAAAGTATGGTTTTAATAATAGAAGGCATAAAACATGGGGATGCAATTTTGAAGGACAGGGATTGAAAGTGAGTTATTCTAAAGACAGTTATTTCTAAAGAGATAAGAAAATTTGTGGAAATTGCAGAAAGGTTTGTGAAGATTGTAGAAGTTTGCAAAAGTTTTAAATTTGTAATTTGAATTATGTGTATAGTTTTTATATGCTTAGTCTTCATGTGATATGTGTTTGTGTATTATATGTGGTGTGTTTTCTGCCTCCAGATGGTATAATCAGGGTGTAATATTCATTGGCCTAAAGATATTAAATACTTATATAAACTAAGCAGGATCCTATGTCCTGGACAAGATATTTAATATTAAAACCAGTTTTAAATTGATTAATGTCTTTTAGTGCTATTACCAAAAAATGTGTTGTTTTACAAGAAGTTTATGTTGTAATCTGTTGGTTAAGTATATTTGATAACCTTCCCAAAGTTTAAATTTTAAAAACTGAGAAATGACTTTGAGTTATCCCAATGGGCCCCTGGAATACCTCAAGGATTTGTTCTCTCCTTATAAAAGAAAAGTTTGTGAACTAATTAGGCCTATTTAATTTGATTAAAATTACACAGGAAGTTTGCCAAACAGAATAATAACTATATTCTATCTGTATACATGATTTTATCGAAATAGGTGTTTTAGAAATTTAAACCTGCCCCAGGGAGGAACTTGCAAAGATTCAAAATCAATTCAAATACTAAGTTCTGAGGGATAGCAAGTGTCCTGTCAATGATACTGGACAAGCCAACAGTGATGGTTCCCCCTGGGGACATCAAGCAGTGGTGCTCTGGGTATTTGTAACCCAGATTATAATGCATATTGGGAATTTATGAACTGCTACCAATGCTCAGTGCACACTTCTGATTAGTCCTCTACAGCATTTTAAAACCTTGCATACTGTTTGGTCTTTATATATATTGAGATTCTGTGTTAAATCTAAAAATAAGAGCTTTATACTATTCTTTTACATTATTGCATAGTAATTTTTACTTACCAAAAAGTTATCTTGAAATATTATATCTTACAAAGAAGCACAGTTCTTTATCAATTATATTTCTTTTTTTTTAGATGATGGTTTTCTTTTTTGTTTGCTTACTTAAGATTTTATTTATTTTATTTTTAGAGAGAGGGGAAGGGAAGGAGAAAGAGAGGGAGAGAAACATCAATGTGTGGTTGCCTCTCGTATGCCCTCTTCTAGGGACCTGGCCTGCAACTGAGGCATGTGCCCTGATTAGCAATTGAACTGGTGACCCTTTGGTTCCTAGGCCAGCACTCAGTCCGCTGAGTCCATAATTAATAGTCAGGGCTATTAATTATATTTCAATTGAATCTACAACTGATACAGAGAGACCTGATCAAATCACTGGGGAGGAGTAGAGAGGGGTCATTGGACAAGGTTGCCCAAGGCAATGGTAAACAGTCTAGGACAGGAATGGCTGAGGAGCTGAATGCCTCCAGAGTACACGGAATTATGGGCTAGAAGATTTGAAATAAAAGGGCTCTCGGGCTAGCTCTCTGGCTCCCTCTTTTTCCTTGAAGATGCCTAGGTGATTATGCTATAGCTGGCTGTGTTTCCCAAACGATGGTGTTTTGGATGGGAAGGAACTCCAGGCAGAGCCTAAGATTGCACTGGCATGGCAGAGGATGGCAGGGTTATTGCTCTTTAGATGTTCTAGAGGGGATGAGCTCTGACGCAGAAGCCTGCCATTCTCCCACAATTGTGTAGTGTTTGTATGTTATGTTGTTTTAGTTTGTAAACCAACCCTATAGAAATAAAATAATTAAAAATTAGCAGGGGGAATGATAGAACTCATTAAAGAGGTTAGCCTTACTTGATAGGTTTAAGTGATTAAACTGTAACTAAAGAGTTAAAGATTTTGCCTTAATTGATAAGCTTAAGTGATTAATGCATGTGGGAAAACTTATTCCAAAATCAGGAAGTTTTTTTAATAAAGACTCCTTTCCTTTATCACCAGAATTTTGTGCCTAGAGGGTGGTGGCAGGCAGTAGTGTTACAGAACAGACCCGGGGGTGGGGACAAATGATATACTATTACCGAATGGACCCACCATTGTGCTCCGGGTTCCCCACCACCATCCTGTACTAGGTTTGCTTTGCCCATCACCAGGGAAAGACGCCTCTCAATGCCAGAGATTGGTGAAAAGGAAAGGGATTATATATTTAAAAGTTATACAGACTTAGAGTAATGACTTACTGTCTTCATTAAAAATATTAAAGTCCTATAGAATACCCACAAACTCACAGTCCTTCCTTCTCTCCTTTTTCCATTCCTGGGTACTGTATCTTGGGAAAAGAAGTAGAAATCCATGGTTCAGGCAGCCCCTCAGTTCCAGTACCATCAGCTGTGTCACCACCGCAATCTCCGATTAATCCAAAACCATGTGGCACCTTCTCATGGCCCACCAGCAAGAATCCTTTCTCCCCTTTTCTTCCAGGCAAAGTCTCTCCTGCTTGCTAAGCCATGTGGCAAAAAGTGTGCACCCTAAAGCTGCACAGTCTCAACCTTTGCGGACACTGCCTGGTCCCAAAAAGCCCAGCATGGCTGCCGCGCCTGAATTTAAACCCCAGCGCCAATCTTCCTCTGCAGCCCCATTTCCAACTCCTCCAACATTCAGTTACACCCAGCCAGCATTCCTGTATTCTTCCAGCTTTACTGGGCTGCCATAGTAACTTCCGGCAAGCGTGGAGCCAATCATCTCCAAGCTCTCATACAGGCGTTGTAACCAGGGGGAGTTGCCTTCCAGTTGCATCGTGGGTTGAAGTCACTCCCATCCCTCTGGCTCAAACCATGGCCACAGCTACTTAACATATCTATGAAACCAGTTAAAAGTTATAGATATGTTAAATGACAGTTCTAGAGGTTATCTGCAAAACTGTTGCTATTCAAAACAACTTTCAATGGCCCTGCTCCATGCGTCCCACCCCCCAGCTCAGACTTGTGGGGGTGAGGACATCCTGTATATATATTTTTTCTTTTTCCTAATATTTCCTGGACACTCAGAGTTCTGGGCCCCATTACAAATCCACATTTGGGTTCCCCCCCACTTGGCTGCACCCTGTTACATTTCAATGGAAATCACAACGCCCAATTGTCACCCACAAGCTGAATTGAATCCTAATTTTTCTACCTTTCTTTCAAACTAATGTTTTATTTTTTTTCTCCTATCCTTTGAACTTAAATTATTGAGAACTACTGATGCAACCATACAGAATTTACCTGAGGACCTGATGACATCACCAGAGATATTTAAACTGCAGACAAAGAGGTTCTATCAGATTGTCATTGCTTAACTTCATTCTAGTAAAAGCCTCGCATTTGGGAATCTTCTCAACAGAGTCTTGCAAACTCAGAAACTGGTTTATGACTTGCCATGTTCATTAAGCTTTGTATTCTTTCTCTTTCATAGTGCATACTATAATTTTATTTACCTGATTCCTTGTTAACACAATATAGCTCTCACTTTAGAAGTCCACCTGCATTGCCACCTCCCAAAGTAAGACTCAATGGTTTGGCTAAATTGATTTGTTGTCAGGAATAGATGGTTGAGTTGGATACAACAATTCCATATAAAGATGATGATGCTTTCAGTATTCCAGCTTATCCCTACTTTGGAAGAATAGTCTAACATAACAGCCTTTCTGTTCCTGTCTCAGGTCCTATTCCTTTGTCTCTTAAATCAGACAGGAAGAGACTTCCATATCCTCTGCAGGCAGGTACCATGATCCTTATCATCAGGAAATAGTTACTAAAGAGAAAGAAACCCTCCCCTTTCATCACCCCTAAAAGATTTTAGGGATGAAAGTCTCTGAGGGGTAATGAAACAGAGTAGTAATAAGCTAGGAAAATTCCTTGGCAAGTGGAATAGGGAAACTGAGACAGATAGGTGAACACAATGGCCAAGCAATTTACAGTCAGATACAAAAGATCACCTCCCTAGAGATAACATCTAGGCCTCAGTTGTGTTTCAGCTCCAGGCCCAGAAAAGCCCAGGTGGGTGACACCAGAACCAACTGTAATGACTAAGACCCTTTGCTCTGCCACAGACCAACCAGAGGAAATCATAACCCTGAAAGGACACACCTGGAGAACTGATGAATAGTCTTCTGAAATCCTCCCCTGAGACCTCCTCTAAGATTCTTGCCTGCAATAAAGAGATAAAAGCCTCAAGACAAAAGACCCAGTGCGTGAGCTCTTCCTCTGGGGAGCAGCCAGTGCCATCTTCCTTTTCCTTCTCCCCCTGCTCCCTACTTCTTTCTTCATAGCACATGACTCCTAAACTCTAAGGCAATGGGAAGCTGGCAGCTTGTCACAGCCTAATCCCCTGAACCTGTCCTTAAGGCCCCATTTCCCTGACTTGCCAGTGAGCTAAGGCAGTTCAACCTAGGCTCTCCTGTTGCTTCTATGCTAAACCTTTCTTGCCACCTTCAGCAGGCCCATTCTCTCACCTGAGAACATACTAATAAAACTCTTACTCATCCACTTTTGTCTCACTGTTCTGTAATGCTGCACTGCATCAGTGAGAAGAACCAACCTTCCAGTAACACTTGTGCTTTTATTAATATCAGAGGCTAGGAGTCGGAGAAGGTGGTGGGTTAAAACCCTAACAATCCTTGAGCTTTCATAAGCAAGTTTATATAGGGGAAATGTAAGAATTTGGGAGAGGGAAATTCCTAGGGGGAGAGCAGATGCACTGTTTCTCTTGGGAGGGGGCACTAAAAGGGAAGTCCTCAGCTT
The DNA here is from genome assembly GCF_022682495.2 of Desmodus rotundus. Lineage (NCBI taxonomy): Eukaryota > Metazoa > Chordata > Mammalia > Chiroptera > Phyllostomidae > Desmodus > Desmodus rotundus. The sequence continues at coordinate 64,583,170 of NC_071394.1, forward strand.
CTTCCAAAGCTGGTTCTGGTGTTATCTCATTATCTCTCCATATGCATTAAAATGGGAGGTTATGTGTTCTGTGGTTATGGAGGAGAGGTATAAACAAACCATTTACTCTCAAGTGTCCTTGATCAGGAGAGATAAGGTCTTGTAATTCACTAGCTGGCTAAAAATTGCTCATACTGTTTGGCCTTGTTTAATTTTCTTATCTCAGGGGGGTTCGGCTGGGGTGGGGTAGAGAAATGGGGAGAAAAGGCATACAACTGTAATTGAATAACAATAAAAATTTTTTTAAAAATTTTCTTATCTCCATTTCCCCATTTCACTTGCCCAGGAATTTTCTTAGCTTCTTACTATTCTGTCTCATTTAGATATTTGTCTCCTTCTCATGACAAAGGTGATGGTCATTGCTAGGATATGTAAGTCCTCCACTTTCTGATGTGACCCAAGTTCATGCCTATTAACCCAGAGTATTTATTAACACCCCCCTCAAAGAGTACTGGTTTGGATGATAAATTATATGGTCACTGTACTAACACTAATAACAGCTCCTCAGTTAAACTGGGCAACTGAGCTGGTTTTTTCCAGTAAGGATGCTTTGTATGGGTGCCAGGTCATACACAGTCCTTTCACAATCCCTTTATTGACCAGGGAAATGAATTTGCACCATGTCTGGCCAAGGTAAGTGTTGTCTATGGTTGTGCAATGAAGTTTCTCTCAGGGCAGAGCTCACTGCCCTTTGTGGAGATCAGACCCTTGGGGCCTGTCTCTGGGCACTCATCAGGAGGGACTGGGCCTCCGGAGCTGTGTGATACCAGCCTTGCAAAGGGGAGGAGAGAACCCCCCTTGTACACTTTGCACGTAAAGAAAGATTCACATGCCCATCTTTAATATTCCCCACTATGTTATTTTTACACTTTTATATTTGTTAGCTACTTGTCATGCTTCCTAAACTATGCTGAAAATAAAAGTTTTGAAGAGAATTGTATAAGGTACTAGAATAAAACATTTTCTCTTTTGTGTATGTGGAGGAGGGGCAGGGATTTGGGTCTCTCTTTGCTTTTTCTGTCACCAACCAAACATTGATTTTTCATATAAATTGCTATTTTGTCCACACACTGTTCCTGAGTACAGAGTGGATGTGACTTAACCATTCTGTGTTTGGCTAGTCAGTTTTTACAGTTTGGATTTCTGTAGCCACTACTATTTGGGATGGGTCTGGTCTGAGTTCTATTATTGCATGAATGACTAGAAAGATAGGTTTCAGTCTTCAGGACAGTTTTGAGTCTGATCTCTGTCTGCAGCTGTGCAACATCAGTGTATCATTTTTCACATGGGGGATAGTAGGGTCTGGTTTTTTGTGTTGACACGAGGACCATGAAAGGACTTTATATCTAGTAGATGCTCAACACATGCTACCATATTTTGTAAAGTATAATGTGCACCCACGTTTTTGGCCCAAACTTTTGGAATAAATATCTTTTGTTTTAAGTTTTTAATTCAATTTCTTAATTTATATTTAGAAACAAAACTGATGATCATATTCCCAGGTATTATTTTGCATATGGATATCATTGTTGCTTTCTAGAGGTACATTTTTAATATATAAGCATACATAAAAGAATTAAAAAGTTATATAGATGTGGAATTAGCACCACCCTATATAATGCACATCCTTATTTTTCCCTCAAAAATTTGGGTAAAAACTGTGCATTATACATGGCAAAGTAGGGGTAATTTCTATCACTTTCCATTCTACTAGAGAGAACATCACCCCCAACATTTGAAATCCTGCTGCTCTGCAATTTTAGGGATTTTATCTCAGGCCCATGAAACTCTCTGTAATGGAAAATACTTTGACTATGAACATCATTAAACAATATAAATGTCCTTGGAGGAATGCCGCCAAGCCTTCTCCAGGCTTCAGATTGAGGAGACTCTTTTGTTAATTGAAATGACAGTTCTATGGTAAAGAAGTGAAAAATGGGTAGGCTGCTTTCTATTTTTGCAAATGAAATATTGAATTTAACGTTAGGTAGTTAACTTAGAGTTTTCAAAATTATCTGGAATAGAGGGAAACTCCCTTCACTTGAGAGAGAGCATCTACAAACAACCCACAGCTAACGTGAAACTTAAAGGGGAAAGACTGAAAGCTTTCTCCTCAAATCGGGAACCGGGCAAGGATATATGCTCTCAGCACTGCAACATTCGATGTATAATCCAACATTGTACTGGAGACATAGCCAGTGCAATTAATCAAGAAAAAACAGTTCATGGAACTGGTCTACTGATCAAAAAGTATCCTGTAAATTAAGAGAGAGAAGCTCAGGCAGTATGTGATGAAGCAAGGATTTGAATCCAGTTATGTTTGGCTCAAAAGCCCATGAGAATGGAAATGAAATGACCATGTAATTAGGGAGACTCACAAAGAGTTGGCTAACTCTAGGCAGAGAAAAGGTAATTCACGGACTCATCTCATCCCAAAGGGACAGGCTTCTGCCCAAGACTGGATCTTATTTGATAGACTTATCAACAACTTAAATGAAGACAACAGAGTACAGGCAGGCAAGCCACATTTGTTGTTGACACAAAGCTGGATGTGATCATTAATATGCTCAAAGAAAGAGTCAGGATTCAAAAAGATTTTGTCTGACTGGAACTCTGAGCTGACAGTAATACAGGATGCAGGGGCAACTGGCTAAATGTGTATTCACATGAAAAAGACTTGGATGTTTTAATTGAGAGTAAGCTCAGTATGATCCAAAGGTGTGAGCCAGAAAACTGAGGTGTCTTATCCTGTGTTAAAAAAAATTACAGAGTCCAGAAAAAGGAAGGTCATTGCACGTCTGGTCACTGCTCTCACCACACAATTCTGAAGTATATCATTCAGTTTTTTTCAGTTGTATTCAGACGAGAATGATCAGGAGATTGAACCAAGTAGCTAGGGGTGTTTAGCTCAAGATGAAAATGCAGGCAATGCAGTGGGCGATGGGAGAAGGGAAGCAACATGGCCATTTGCAAAGATTTGAAGGGATATCATGGCTGATGGTTTAATACAATTATGTTTGTTTATTTTTAAGTATATTTTATTGATTATAATATTACAGTTGTCTCAATTTTTTCCCCTTTATCCCCTTTCTGCACTGCAACCCCCACACCCTGCAGCATTCCCCCCCTTAGTTCATGTCTATGGGTTGTACATATAAGTTCTTTAGCTTATCTGTTTCCTATACTATTCTTAATGTCCCCCCATCTATTTTATGCCCATCAATTATACTTCTCATTCCATGAAACTTTCCCTGAATTCTTCCCTTCCCCCTCCCCACTGATAACCCTCCCTGTTAATGTCTGTTTTTCTGATTCTGTTCCTATAGTTGTTTGCTTAGTTTTTGTTTTTGTTTTTTAGGTTCAGCTGTTGATAATTATGAGTTTGTTGTCATTTTACTGGTCATAATTTTTGATCTTCTTCAATTTCTTAGATAAGTCCCTTTAACATTTCATATAATAAAGGCTTGGTAATGATGAACTCCTTTAACTTGACCTTATCTGGGAAGCACTTTATCTTCCCTTCCATTCTAAATGAAAGCTTTGCTGGTTAGAGTAATCTTGGATGTAGGTCCTTGCCTTTCATGACTTATTTCCAGCCCCTCCTTGCCTCTAAGGTTTCTTTTGAGAAATCAGCTCATAGTCTTCATGGGAACTCCTTTGTAGGTAACCTCTCCTTTCCTCTTGCTGCTTTTAAGATTCTGTCCTTATCTTTCATCTTGGGGATGATGTGCTTTGGTGTGTTCCTCCTTGGGTCCAATTTCATTGGGACTCTCTGGGCTTCCTGGACTTCCTGAAAGTCTATTTCCTTCACCAGATTGGAGAAGTTTTCCTTCATTATTTTTTCAAATAAGTTTTCAATTTCTTGCTCTTCTTCTTCTGGCACCCCTATGATTCAGATGTTATAGTGCTTAAAGTTGCCCCATAGGTTCCTAAGCCTCTCCTCATTTTTTGAATTCTATTTCTTCATTCTGTTCTGGTTGGATGTTTATTTCTTCTTCTTGTTCTAAATCATTGCTTTGAGTCCCAGTTTCCTTCCCTACATTGTTGATTCCCTGTATATTTTGCTTTATTTCATTTTGTGTAGCCTTCATTTCTTCCTTCATTTGGTGACCAAGCTCAATGAATTCTGTAAGCATCCTGATTACCAGTGTTTTGAACTCTGCATCGGATAGGTTATCTATCTCATCATTTAGCTCTTTTTATGGAATTTTGATCTGTTTTTTCATTTGGGTCATATTTCTTTGTCTTGGTGCTCCTGTTATGTTGTACAGGGGCAGAGCATTAGGTATTCGCCAGGACAGGGCAACTCTCTTTACTGTGCTGTGGTGCTGTCTGTAGGGGAGGGGTCAGAGAAGGAACAATGCCTCTCTGCTCTAGCCCTACTTTCCAATAAACTCTCCTGTGAGATTGGGAGTTTCTCCCGCCATCACAATCCCCACAGTGTTTTAGAGCCTGAAGATTTGAGTCTTTAGTTTCCTGTTCAGCCAGCCCCACCTCTCCTGCCAGGTCTGCTGCCTTGCCACACATCCTCTCTGCTTGGCTTCCCATCTCTGCCCCTCCTACCAGTCTGTATGGATGTTTCTTTAACTCCTTGGTTGTCCTAGTTCCATGCAGTTTGATTTTCTGGCACTTCTGATTGTGTATTGTTTTTAAATTGGTTGTTATCCTTCTTTTGGTTGTGCAAGGAAGTGAAGCATTTCTACCTATGCCTCCATCTTGGCTGGAACTCTCCAATTCTGTTTAATGGACAAAACTGGGACCCAAATGAGAAAGGAAGACAGACTTATGCTCACAAAATTATTTTTTAAAAAATAGAGTTGGGCAAAATGGAATAATCTCCTTTGTAATTTGGGGAGCAGCTGTACCTCAGAATCATTTGAGAATGAGAGTCTGGATGACCATTTGTAAATGATTTAGAGATTTCTGGAACTTCATTGAAGTTTGGGTTCAAAGACCCATAAGATCCTTTTGAACTCAAAAAGCCAATAACAGTTTTAATAATAACCATTATTATTATATCAGCTAACATGAATTGAGAAAGATATTATAGTAAATATTCTATATGTACTATCATATTTAGTTCTCTGAAGAACTTGATTAAGTATCTTATTATTCCAATTTTATAGACCAAGAAAACAGAGGCCTTACATTGGTAGGGTAACTTTCGCAAGGACACATGGCATGTGAGTAGAGAACCAGCTCTCAAACTCAGTGCACTGTCATTTCAGAGGCTCAGATCTTAAATGCTCTCCCTAAAAGTTCTCCCAATCTCTGTTATTTAATGTATTATGATAGGTTGATGTGATAATTTGGCTCAAATTCCATCTGTTCAGAGTGAACATATATTGGTGGCTATCATATTGTTAGATACTTGAATAAGACAAAGTCAACAGGAACTCTTTTCTTTGTGAAGAGTAAAATGCCTATCCAGTGGAATTTCAGGATCAACATGTTCAGTGTTTAAAAAAGCAAATGGCTAAGCTCATATTTTCATTCTTGGATTATTTTGAATGAAGCATTGCCAGAGGACACAAAAGAAGATAGCTTGGTTTCAGATTTTCATTCCTGAATTGGGATTTCAGTAGCCATGCCATGAGAGCAGATACTTTCCAAAGAATGGAAGGACCAAGGGATGGAAATTACCATACTGATTCTTGTGCTAGGCAGATGACTTTCCAGCAACTTGTATGATTTTATTTTCCTATAAATAGGAACCAGTGACTGATAGGTGCTCTCTGATATGTGGTTTGGGAAAATATGTGTTTAACGTCAATGTGTAGGCCCCACCATAAAGCTAAGTCTTTGGGAAATGCTTTGCTTTAATAAGTTCTTGTCTAGTTCAAAGCAACTTTGGGACATCAAATCAGAAATAAATTCTTTTATTCATTCATTTATTCACTATAGGAAACAAATAAATAGTGAAATAACTATACACTTGACAAGTAGGAGAAAGAATACATATATCATGCTCTCATAAGTCCTAGGAAGGAGGATCTGCTTAGGTAGAGTGGCCAACCAAGGCCACTGTGAATTGGTGACAGCTAAGTCAAAGCCTGAAAGATGGGAAAAGATTGCCTGTGCACACCTCAGGGTGGGACTCTCTAGGTAGAAGACACAGCAGGATGAGAGGTTCATATACTCTAGGAAAAACAGAAGAGATGGCAAGAGTCCAGATGAGAGATATCGATGGCTTGGACTGGAAATGGAAATGAATGGATCAAGTGGGGGCATATTTTGGAATTTGAAATCAGACACTATGATGGACTCTCTACATATATACAATATCCTAGGTATGCTGCACATGCATAGAAATAACTCTAGACTTCCTATTACAGTTCTGTATTCTCTCCCAAAATCTTTAACATGTCTCAGCTTCTGTCCAACACTATTATTATGGTGATTTTTATTTACATATGATTGACATATTATATCCTATTAGTTTCAGGTGTATGTTATAGTGATTCATTACAAACTACCAGACCTAATAAAGATAAGTTGTGTGGATGTAATGTACAACATAGGGAATAGAGTCAAATCTTTTGAACAAAAACAATTCATTTTCCTTAATGCAAGAGAAAGGAATTGTCCTTGATGATTCACTTACTGTTCGTTAGAAACTCCTCTCTTTTTCTCTTCCTGTCCTTCTCCCAGCATTCCTTCCTCTTGCCTGCCTGCCTTCAACACTATTAATCTTATGTCACTTGATGTCAAACCCTGGGCTAGGTATTGGGCATTTGGTTAGGAGCAAAACAGTCCTGGTTCCTGCCTTCAGAAGTGTTCATTTAATTGGGAGTTGACTAACCCAGGACAAAAATTTACCTATTTTACATTTATATATTTTTAAAACAAGTTCTGACTGAATGTTTATAAACACCAGGCAGTATTCTAAGCACCTCACATCCCTTTTTGCTAATGAGTTGACACTCAGGGAAGTAACTGGCCCTAAGTACGTGTCTGAGCTGGGGTTGCTGCCCAGGTCCTACAAGTCTGAGTTCTAACTCTTAATTACAATGTTTTGTGGCTTCTCCAATTCTAGCTGTAAAATGGAGACCAGCAGGGACAATATTAATGATCTATTGGTTACCCTAAATCTATCAGTAATAACTATTCCATTTTTCTACATTTTTATTCTCTTGTTTCAATAATCACCATGTTGAAATGCAGAAGTGAGTTGTGAATCGTCTTTCCTCCTACACGTGCATACATACAAATCCCTCTCATAGAATGGTAAATTTTATTTGAGATCTGTAACTTTATCACAGGAAGAAAATGTATTAGTAGAATCATAATAATGCAAATTATCATTCTCCACTGGCTTCCTACCTTCACTCCCACCCACTCCATTCCCTGTGTGGTGATCAGAGTGATCTCAAAGGGGATTTGGGTTCTGTTCTTGTCAGTATTACCCTCTCCAACAACTTGCTATTGCCTCAAAGTATTTACCAACTCTTCACTGTGGCCTTCAATGGCCCTTCCAGGCCTGGCCTCCACCATCTTTTCCAAACTCCCTCTCCTGGGATTCCTGCCCTCCAGCCATGGTATTCTTAAGTTCCCTCTACCTCAAATGCCCTTCCTTGAACTCTTCCAATGGTTGATGCTTGTCTACCCTTTGGTTCTTTTATTCACCTCTTGCACAAACTCTTCCATAATGATTATATATAAAGTCGCTCTTTTCTAACCTCCCCCATGGACTCTTCCTTATCTGCCATGATGAAAATTTTTTTGACTTGCATTTTAGCCAGTACCACTCACCTGGAATGTAAGCTCGGTGAGGAGAACATTCTCTCTTGCTCCCAAATATCCCTTTAGACCCAGACAGAGCTTGGCACAAAGGAAATATTAAATAGCAGTGTCAAATGCATGAATAAATGATATTCTTTCACTGCTACTACATTCAGTAGATATGCTTTTAAAAACCTTTTAGGTTTTGCAAAAATCTGGTTTCATTTGGGATTCCTTTATTTTGGTACATCAAATGTAGTCAAGGGAACTTCAGAAGGAATAGTTACTGGGATTAGGAATCACCAGTATCAGAGTCTGGAAAACAATGTCAGACCAGTCACTGAACTTAATAAGTATGCTTTTGCACTGTAATGACCTAAAAACTATGAAAAGGAATATAGTGACCTCAGAAATTTCTGTCTGTTGGTTGGCAAAAAAACATCTATGAGAGATAAAATTGGTTCTAAAACTTGTGACATGTCATTTATTGATACCTGTAGTAAAATCTAAATTAAAATATATATGCTCAAGTCAAAGTATATTAACCTTGTAAAATAAAACGTTATTTTTTATATTTGTATTCAATTCAATACTTAAATCTCTGAATTTTTTATTACTCTATATTAAAAGAAAAATAAAATTCTTTATAGGGCAAGTAATAATGAGAAACTCTTTCTAGTTTACCACTGCCAAAAAGAAGGTTTTTTTTTTGTTTACTTTAATAATGTACCTTAAAAAAATGAAAGTAGATTTTAGTAACAACATGCCAGTGATGTGAAGGGGGAAGAAACAGTTGTTCCTGAATCATAACTGATGGAATCATTTTGTTAATTCAGTTTGGGGCTTGGGTCACTTCTCAGTCCTGGCAAGAAGATATTTGCATACTGTCAGCCAAGGGTGGCTGCCACTCGTGTCTCTCATCACCCATCCCAGATGAGGCAGTGCTGCTGATTGCAATCTGAGCACTGAATCCCAAACAACAATGCTCATTACTCATCCTATCAGTCAAATATCAATCTGGGAAGTTTGTGACTTAGGCCGAAGGTGAAAAGATTTGATCAGCTCCTCCTCTCAGGCTCAGTTCTGATCCCTGTGTGAAAAAAAAATAATAACTTAGAAAAAAAATTGTGAGGCCAAATATTGGGTTGGCCAAAAAGTTTGTTTAGTTTTTTGATATAATGTCTTTAGTAGTGATTAGTTGTCTTTAACTTCATTCCAAACAATTTTGTTAGATTGTATTGTGACAGCTAAAAATATCAGCATGCATTTAAAATAAACTTATCAAAATTGGTAAATTTTTGTACAACCATTTTAATATTGAGGATAAAAAATACATATTTTCTCTATATTATGCTTTATTATATCAAGGTGAAACTGCAACTGAAACACACATAAAAAAAGATTTGTGCAATGTATGGAGAAGGTGCTGTGACTGGTCAAACTTGGTAAAAGCGGTTTGTGAAGTTTCTTGGTACTATTGACATTTTGGTCAAATAATTCTTTGCTGTAGGGATGTCTTATGCATTGGAAAATGTTTATTTAGCAGCAACCCTGGCCTCTACTCACTAGAAGCCAATAGCAGGAAATAGCTGATGTACTCAAAATATCCAAATCAAGGAAGTTATTGGTAAAAATGAAAAACATCTTTCATTTTATGGAAAAAACTACACAGACTTTTTGGTCAACCCAATACAATGCTTGCCATGCACTGACCCAAGGCCTGTTTATTTTGGGAAGAACCCTGTGCATCAATCTGGCTGTGAGCAAGGTATTCATGTGTTCTCCTATCCAGGATACACAGCAAGGTTCATCTATCCCCTTTGAGTGGAGATTTCTCTGTGTGAATTGTCTTTTCTAAGCCTCCTTGGCACCTTCTAAAAAGACGAATGTCTTTAAAGTCAATCATAAATGATTACTACTGTACATGAAACTGAAAACCAAAAATCTGGTCCACTTGGGCACCCTTAAGGATTCAAGCTGTGAATGGACAGAGGGATAAACTGTCAGTAGAACCTGGGGTTTAATGAGGGATTAACTGGGGAGGCAGCCAGACAGATCTTCTGTGAGCAGGAGCAGGACACTCTGGTCTCTGATCATGTTATTTCCCATCCAGCCCACTGTGGTCCCACTGGTTCTTGTCTGTCCTTATGCATCAAATCGAGATTGAAACTTTGTTGGCTCTGAAATGTGGGTTTGCTTTCCAATTTGTCCATGTTGATGTCTGTAAATATTAAATAACAATGACTAGGTTCTCTGGTCTAAAGAGTGAGATATGAAAGCTTTCATTGCCCTAAAAAAGAAATTCTGACTCTTCACAAATTGCAATTCATTTTTACATGTCATACAAGTACTTTTCATCTACTTATACTCAATTATCAGTAGGATAGTCTGAAGAGACTAGTTACAGTTTCTCTTCAGCAATGTTTTGTTTTAAGGTTAAAATAGATTGGATCTTACAAAATAATTTGCTTTAGTGTTGAATATAAATTCCTTAAGCTCTTTTGAATACCATGATACTTCAAATGTGTGAAGAAAAACACATTGTATTTTAGCCAATTCTGATATGAAACTGTGATTCCAAAAGCTTCAATTCTAGTTATACACTAAATTAGCTCCAGGAAAACATTTATGCTAGCATGTAAAAAAACACATGTGTTCTAGACATCAATACTTATATTGATTTCACTCAACACTGTTAGTTCTATGGGGTTTCATATGATTAGCATGCATATTGTATTCTACCTTTCAAGGCCACAGAGAAAGAATACTGTATCTATTTTTTGGAGAGATAGTGAGCTGCCATTTCAGAGATAGTATATTAAAATTTTTATCATAAACATTCCTCTGCCAAAACAAGGTAAAGAGCTCATGTACCAGAGCACATAAATCTATAGCTCAAAGCAACTCTTCACTCTCCAAATGGAATTCCCCTCCTAATTTTATGTTATCTACAATGAGGATGTATCATAATCATTTTAAAGACCAGAAAATTCACCATATTGTGTTCTTGTGTTTTTCTTTACTGTGATAATTGTCAACTAGGAAAGTTTCTGGCTTGAGAAAACTCACCTCAAAATTTCATATTAATTTTCAGTAGTTTAAATACCAAAGACCAAACTATATGCCAGGAATTTCTGTTGACTGTCATTTATAGGAGAAATTAACATTATATCACACTAAATAATTTTTTTCTGAAAACACTACAAATCAAAAGGATGCATTAGTTTGAATAAAACAAAATAACAAACAATATTATAGAACCATAACTAACCAGAAATTATGAGTTTTTTCTTCCCACAATGACAAAATAATCTTTATCATTTATAGGTGAAATCAGAAGTGTCCAAATAATTTTTTCTAAAGACAACAGATAATAATGAATCATATCTCAGTCTTAGGTTATGGAGCAGGCTGAAACAGTCTTGATGAGATTTTTAAAACAGAGTGAGTGGTGGTTTAACTGACAGTGTTTTTTGTTTGTTTGTTTGTTTGTTTTTTCCTTAGTGGAAACTACATTGGAGGAAATGAAGATACTAAGTAGCATTTTATAGAGAAAAAATTTTAGTTTTAAAATACTGAAAATTGGAAATAGGAATAGCCTGGTAAAAGGGTACAAACTTTCAGCTGTAAGATGAATAAGATTTGAGGATCTGTTGTGTGTAATTGAAATTTGTTAAAAGAGCAGAACTTAAATGTTCTTACACACACACAAAGATAAATAGGTGAGGTGATGGATGCGTTAATTAAGTAGATGGGAGGAACCCTTTCACAGTGTAGATGTATATCAAATCATCACGATGATGAATACTTTATTTTTGTAATAATTTACCTCATATTTTCCTAAATTTACACAAAAATAGATGATATACACTTTAAATAGCTTACATCTTTATTTGTCAATTATACCTCAATTAAGCTAAAAATATTGAAAATTGTACAATTCTATCAAGATAAGATACTTTAAAAATAGATTACTTAAACTTTATTATTTATTTAGAATAAATAGGATAAAATAGCTGTGTGGTATATTCCACTAATTCTAAGATTCCTGTTTGTCTTGACTACTTAATTTTGGAAAAATAAAGAAATACTCAATGACATTAAAGGCTATAAAAATTCAAATAATGCAGATGTTTTTCTGGTGTGTTATTTAGAAATTTGATGAAAAATCATCTCTATTGTCTCTCCTTTTTAAAGGTTTTGTTCATTTATTTTTAGAGAAAGGGGAAGGGAGGGAGAAAAGGAGGGAACAAAACACCAATGCAAGAGACAAGCGTCGATCGGCTGCCTTTCACACAAGTTCCTCATCCAGGGACTGAGCCCACAACCTAGGCATGTGCCCTGGCCAGAAATTGAACTGGCAACCTTTGGCTTTGGGGGACAACACCCAATCAACTTAGCCACACCGGCCAGGGTTCTAGTGTCTCTTAATGCCTTTAAGAATCCATAATTTTTGATGTACCAGGTTCATGCTTTGCAAATTAGCCCTTATGACATTGAAAACTCCCAGCTCTTAAATATTTATTCAATTAAATTTGTAAAGTGGGAATAATGATAAATTAGAAATGTGAATTATCAAGTACTTGCACATGTGTTACCTCATTTGGTGCTAATTAGTGAGTAAAGTGTCCAGGGCAGTTATGATTATTCTGAGAAGTCACTTGACCAGCCCAGGGTAGCAATAATTTACAGGAGAAAGTAGACTTGAGATCGTTCTAGCTTCTATAGAAGTGAGATTGCTGCTTGATTTTTCCCAGGGAAACAAAATAATTCACTTCAAAAAAAAAGTTAAAATAACACACAAAACAAGGGCCGAAGTGGAGGGTGGGTGAGTGTGGACAGGAAGGTTGAGGGAAGGCTGTCAAACAGGTAGGGCAGACATCTGAAGACTCCCGAATGCCATTTAGAGGAGCCGAACTTCACATTTAATAACTTTTTGTCAAATAGTATACCAAAGAAGTGTTAGGCCTTGTTGGAATCATATTTTTAAAAATTCTTATGACAGTTAATTTTCTTAGATAAGATGAATGCATTTTGCTTGGAATTTGTCACACTTGGTTAAAAAGGTTAACTTGCACACCCACTGTGTGAAGGATCCTGGCTATGGTGTGCAACAGCCCAGTGGTGGCAGGAAAGTTGCAAGCTGAGTCTTCCACAGAAGAAGAGCTATCTGCAGGTCAGCCCGGGCTCTGCTGTGTGCACAGACAGTGGCACTGCTTGCAACAGACAAGGATTGAGGATAAATTAGGGTAGGTGACTTCCTGGAGAGACACTAGAGAAAATGAACAAGACCAGAGAAGGTACTAAGTTGTGGAATGACAAACACACTATCTGTACTGTGCTGAGGCATTGCTGCATAATCTCATGTAAGCCGCACAGACCCCTGGAAGGGAGGCATCACTCTTCCCATTTCTCAGAGGATGTGTCTGACACCAAAGAAAAATTTGGGCACATGGCCATCTATGTGCTATGAAATGTCAAAATAAAACCCAATCCCACTTGTCAATTTCACAACCAAAAACTATCCTTAAGTTACTGAAAACTAGACTTGGCAATCTAAATTTGATCCTAAGTAAATGTATCATAAAGTTTAATTAATGAATTTTCCTCTGTTTAGCATGCAATTACTATATTTTATGTTTAAAAAATACGTTATTTACTTATTTTTAGAAAGAGGGGAAGGAAGGGATAGAAACATCAATGTGTGGTTGCCTCTCACATACCCCCTACTGGGAATCTGGCCTGCAACCCAGACATGTGCCCTAACTGGGAATTGAACCAGTGACCCTTTGGTTCACAGGCAGGTGCTCACAGTGACCCTTTGGTTCACGGGCAGGTGCTCAGTCCACTGAGCCACACCAGCCAGGGTGCAATTACTATACTTTATAAGAAGAGTTTGTATTTGGAAGGAAAGAGTTTGAACTTATGAACCTTGATCATCAAATCTTATTGTATAGATAGGGGGCTCTCACATTTACATTCATGCCTTCACCCTCAAGTAAAGTCACTGTCTCAGATGGGTACATATAATGCGGGACACCAGTTGGGACAAAGTTACAGGCTGCTTGCTGACATATTTGCCATGAACAAGAGCCAAATTTTAAGATCTCATCCAAGTAGCTCAGCTGTCACTGGTGTCAAACTTGAGGACTGAGCCTGCTATATTCACTTATGAAATGGTGAGCCAAGCTTCCTGACAATAATTTTTTGGGGGGTAGGGGGGGGAAAAAAGATGACATTTTCAAGGAAGAATGTAAAAGTTATATTATGCATGACAGTTAAATAGATTAATTTAAAATTTTGATTTTTATTAGATTTGATGAAGTTTTAGATTAATTGGGTTTAATTTTTATTGGTTTTATTTCATTTTTATTAAATTTCTTTGATTTTAATATATATGTTTTTATTTTTTGTATTTTATTATTAAATTTCATTTTTATATTTATTGTTTTTATATTTCTATCAAAAAACTTGTTCTATAAAAATAAAAATGTAGTAGAAAATATATGCTCCTATAGCATATAAAATATTTGAATGCAATTATGCAATTGTTTCAAATACTAATTTATGCTTTGATTGCAAGGATGAATAAAGAGGCAATTTCTCCTTTTTTCCCCTGGTGCTCTAGAAGCACCAAATGATATAAACTTGCAGATTTAACTTAGTTATATTATCCAGTATCTTGCAAAATAAAATGTCAAATTAAGAGTAAAAATCTATTTAAATTGTATTATCTTAGATCTTTCAAGTTTATGTTTTTAACATACAACCTAGTTGGAATTTCCACAATCAGACACCCTTAACCCCAAACTTCTGTTTACCCAAACTACCCTCCTGGGTTGCTCTGTTTATATTCAACTCTCTTTCTCTCCCTGCCTCTGAATGAATATATTCATTTTTTGGGGGGAAATCCTACAAATAACATCAACTTTCCAGTAACTGTGCTGGGAGAAGTGCTGTTAGGATGCTTGGAAATCATTTGTGGTTAACCATTCCTAGTTCTTTTGCTGGCATTATTTATCTCAGTGTGTACCTAATGGTTTTCTTTTTTAAGCCATTCCAGAAATCTTAAAGTCTTAGATAGGATTTAGAATTATCTCTACTCTGTTGACTGGGCATTTTGAAATTTATACGTAAATATGCTGGAGTAAATCAATTAAGGAGCAGATGATAAATTTGTGGTTTCTGAAAAGTATATTGTGGTCTGAAATGTTTCCATCTAAATTTCAAATTTTATTAACTTTCTTATAAGAAAGTACAATGAAAACACCAATGATCATTTTTCAAGATAGTACACCTGAAACTATTAAATATTTCATTTTTCAAATATTACCCATTGTTTATTTGAAATTATGTACCATTGTTCAAGTCTTTAATTTATTGTTTGTTCATTATGTAGTCTTTTTATTTTAATTAATGAAAATCCATTTTTAGAAATTTTTCTATGCCTAAACAGTAACACTGTGATAAATTCCTGGATTATTGGCTTTTGTTGGTATAAAAATTTATTAAACTCTTTTTCTGTATTACGACTGTACTAAATAACATGAAATTATCTTCTAACCACACATATCAGAAAAAGAAAGATTGTAACAATTTAATGAATTGGAACAGGATCATAGTTTGCTAATACACATAATTATGCTCTCAAATAAGAAATATAAAACATGTTCATCAACCATAGACTGTACTTCACGCTATCACAGCAAAAGCAGAAAATGGACTTGGACAGGCCAACTGGGCAGAATTTCTATTCTAAACCTGACATTTGAGAGCTCAGAGTCTAAGGACACTTGCTTTGCTGTGTTTGCCTCAATTTTCCAAACTATCTAGTTCTTGATTCCATACAACTATTGTGTGGATCAAATAATCCCCAGTCACAAAAATACCCTGGAGAGTGACTCCCCTGGTGTCCAGGTTATGAGTGTGCTTAATCATTCCACATGCCTTGGAGATGAGCTAGTTTTTACCATGATGAGAGAGTTCCTTTTCAAGCTTTGTAATCCCCCAAATACAAAATATCAGCATCAATAAAAGTAAGAGTAAATAAGGATATATAGACTGCAACTTTGTTCAAGGAAGCACTGACATTATGTTTGTCTTTCCTTGCTGTCTTTTTAAAATTATTGCTGGTGTAGGACCAAAGAGAAATTTAGAATATAAATAGCTACTACACTGACTTCTTTGAAAATACATTTCTGGCATGCAGCCGTGCATTGGCCAGCTCTCTCCTTTCTCCTGGTTCATCGCATTAAAATAATTAAATGAATGAATGAATGAATGAATGAATAACTTGGGAGACGGAGGAAAAAATCAAAGCAATTTTGAAAACCTTCCACTTAGATTTTTCTCCCAGTTTTTCAGTATGTCTTGGAGAGTGAGGTCATTCGTTTTAAACCACAGACTCACTTTATGTCCAAGCCTTTCACACTGCATAATATTATGACTTTGTGAGCAGAGGAGCTGCTCAGGGAGTGGGGGTCACAGTTGCAGGCTCCTGCTCTGCGTTCACCGGCTCCCCGGGCCCCGCCAGTGTCCTGGCCAAGAGGACCCTGAGTCTGAGCAGGAACCTCCTGCTGCAGCTCCGGGACAGGCCGCTGTCCTCAGACTGCACGGATAACAGAGTTGGGGACCTGCCCTCCCAACTCTCCCTCCCATCGGTGTCCCTAGAACTTTCCAAGTCGCCTGCAAGGGAGTCTCGCACCCTCCAGCAAGCAAGCGCATTCCTTCCAGTCGGCGTCAGGGGATCGGGGGAGCGCACAGCTACATCCAGGGCAGCCTTCAGTGCTGCCGGGGGTCTTAGGTGGCGGCTAAGCACGGCTGAGACACTCTGTCCCTCCCCCAAAAGTAATGCATCGGGGAACATGGGGGACCAGGAGAAAGGCACCGCAGATGCAGGGGACAGGTCAGGAGGGAGGTGGCATGCGGGACTTCCTCCCACCCCACCAGACAGCTGTCCAGCCCTTGGCATTCAACGGCCTCCCCCACCCCGCCTCCCGAATACCACTCCAACCAGCTTAGCCCCCTGCCCCCATGCTAACCTAATAAGGTCATGAGGGGGTGTGGGGACCTGAATAAAAAACACCGCTCGTGCGGGGACTCTTCGCAGAGCAGGCAGCAGCCGCCCGGCGAGAGGACGACCATGGCCAAGGAGTGGGGCTACGCCAGCCACAATGGTGAGTCCCCAACGTTCCTGAGGCACTCTGCACTGCACAGAGAGCGGACAACTACAGAAAACGTGGGGGAAGGGGTCGGACTGGACTTCCACTACACACTTACCAAGTGCCAAAGCCGCAGACCCTTCTTTCCTTTTGTGTTGGAAGTTCTCCCTAGTGTAGAGTTGCTATTACTTTAAGAGGGAACAGGGCTTACAGAGGCTGGGTAACTCGCCAAGAGCACACATCCTCTGAGAAGTCAGTCATCACAGGTCCAGTTCTGCATGTCACTAAAATTCCTGGCACTGGACAGGCACTAACCTCTCTGAGCCTGGTGCAGGCAGGAATAGGAGCCCCTTTTCTGCCTGCAGCAGGTTTCATCTGCGACAGGGTAATAAATGCTCTGAAAACCACCTGTGGTGAGTGCTTTTCTTCCAGCTGGATGACAGAAGATGGCTTTGGTCAAAGGAGGGGTGAAGCCCATTTCAAAAAGAAGCCTTTGAGACTGTATTCTTGAGCAAGCAGAGGGAAGGCCAAGAGTTAATAGAGTCTTCAGGTATACTAGTAACACACTTGTCTCACACTCTGAACCTTGGATTGCCCCGTCTGAAATCCAAAAACTTCTTCAGTCACTGCTGGTTTAATCGACTAGAAAATGGGTTTGGATTGTGCTACCAAATTAATAAACCCCCTCAACTTGATGTCGTAGGTCCTGACCACTGGCATGAGCTTTACCCAATTGCCAAGGGAGACAACCAGTCGCCCATCGAGCTGCATACTAAGGACATTAAGTACGACCCTTCTCTGCTGCCATGGTCAGCTTCTTATGACCCTGGCTCTTGCAAGACCATCCTCAACAATGGGAAGACCTGCAGGGTTGTGTTTGATGATTCTTTTGATCGTTCAAGTAAGTATGACCCTCAGGTTGAGCACGTGGAGGTTTCAACATCAGAACAGGCAAATGTAACTTATGGCACAGTCAAAGAGTTAGTGGGGAGAGGGGACATTTCATCTCTGAAAATGGAGACAACGTTTTGGCTTTGCTCTGGTTTTAAAGAAGTATGTGTGTGCACTGAAGAGGGATGTGCCCCCCTGGCATTTCGCTGCTGCAGCATGGCTCATGCCCAGGGTAAAAGTTGCATGCACCCCTAAGATGGAGACAGGTAGGGAGGTGGTGGCACTGAGTAGAGGTGAGTGCTGAGTGTTCTCCATGCTCTAATGGCCCACACTCAAGGCTTCTTCCCAAGTTTGTCAGAGATTCCATTCTACAAAGCTAGGGACATAACAAAGAAACAAAGTGGGCCGTACTTTCCCTGGTGTGTAGTGGGGGCCAATTCTGGGGAGTGAACAAGGCCCTTGTATTAATTAAATCAGGGCAAGAAGACTTACCCTTAATGCTTTATCAGGGTTTATCTGATTAATCTTTTTGGTGAGTGTTTTGAAGTATTTAACAATTTACTTTTGTGTTTGTGGAAAAATGAAAAATCACATGTTTAAAAAAACTTTATTTTACCTACACTATTAAGCAAATCAGTGAAATAAAAACATGTTAATTAGAAATGCATTATTTCACTCTACATAAGGTAAGAATCTTCCTTGAATATTTTTGTGCTTGATGTATACCAATACATCTTATAACATCTTATGTTTGTAAAAAAAAGTTTAAATATTCTTATGGATGTACATAAATAAATATTTTCAGTGATGTTTTCATAAAGAATAATAGTCATAATTCCAAGTCAGAAATATCATAGAAATTTGGATTTTCTTAAGCAATAATATCATATTGCTATCTGTTACTTTTTTCTCCCTTCTCTATGTAAATCAAGTTCCATTTTGAAGCATAAACTACAAAATTAAACAGAATCTATTAAGTTGGACCACATGGAAATGCCATTGTGGTAAGCAAAAATCACATAGCTTATTCTAATAAATTGAACTTATGAGATAATGACTGTTCCTATTGGTTGGACAGGAAAGCACAATAAATCAAACCACTCATCTCTACATGAAAAAGCTCATTTGAGCCTCAATTTACTGTTTCAGAGGTATGTATACTGTGGTTTCAGTGGGTCACCTCAGCACTGGTAGATAATCAGTTCTTTCTAGAACTGAATTCTGTTTTGGTCCAGCTTATACTGCTAAATCTTGATTTTAAGGTTTCTGGATAGTTCCCAATATCATTTAAGAAATATTTCAACCTCTAAATTACTCCCCAGGCTGAGTGACATGAAACCAAATTAAGTGACAGGTTTGAGGTATTTGGACAACAAGTTCCAATTCATGCTACGGAGAATTATCTAGTTTAGCTGTCCACACTGATTGATTGATTTCCTGGGAAACTTTTGACTTTCCGATTTCATCTTATCTGAACAGATATGGTTTAAATTAGACGTGGGCAAAAGCTCTTCCTTGGAATCTTAAAGCAAAGTGTAGTTGGACACAGGTGCAGAGAAAGAATTCACATTTTCTCAGTGCTTGCCATGCTGGGCACTGTGATGAACAGTTAAAGTCCTTAATCTCATTTAATCCTCAGAGCAGCTAGGAAAGGTTAGTATTATTATCACCTTTATGGAGATGCAGAAATAGGTTCATAGAAATTTAGCAACCTGCCTGAGGGCACACAGCTATCGAGGTGTGGACAACATCTAGAACCTACGTCTGTCTGGCTCTCAACTGTGAGTCACATCTTCCCACTGCTCCACGTGACCAACCCACACTTTAGTTTTCTATATCTTTACTGTTCACTTGTTGTTTTAATTTTATTTTCATAAATGTTAAATTGACATTTTAAAATAATAAAACAAGCAAACAAGTAAGACAGAAGGGAGACACCACTGACTTTGATGTATCCCAAGACTTTCTTTTGTGAGAAAGGGGCCAATGTGTGGCCCACCCATTTGCCCATCATGCCTTGTCCATCAGAGCACATGTTTAAAGTGGGGATCATGAAGAGGGGTGAGTTCACTGCTGAATTATCTTCTCTGAATCACAGTGCTGAGAGGTGGTCCTCTCAGTGGACCCTACCGGCTCCGCCAGTTCCACCTTCACTGGGGCTCCTCTGATGATCACGGCTCTGAGCACACTGTGGATGGAGTCAAATACTCAGCGGAGGTAGGAGGCACAGCTGTCACTCTGGGGCTCACACAGTGAGGAACAGAAAAGCCATGAAGCTGCATCCACCACTTCTGCATCAAGCCTGTAGTTGTGAAAGGAGCTGTAATCATTTCAGCCTGAGCTAAAGCTGCCCAGCATTCTAGGCTAGACAGTTAAGGGCGGACAGGGTTGTTAGCACCATAAGGGAAGGCTTTTCAGGTGATTTTAAGAACTTGAATAGCAGCTGAATAGAAAAAATAAAAGACCAGGGACCCAAAGGGACTGAAAAGATAAAGGTAACTAACACTTACTAAGTGCTTACAAGAGTTGACTTGTGTGATCTCTCAGCAACTCTACAAGACAGGTTACAAATGAAAAAACCAAGGCACAGACAAGTTACTTAGCCAAGGAGTGCTGGATCTAGGGCTCTGCCTTACGCATACCGGCATCTGAGCTCATTTTCTTGTCCAGCACCCTAGGCTGCCTTAGTTTTTAAAGAATGTAATGCTTTAAAAATAGCATTCAGTAATTCTGGCTAATGCTCATGTTCTTGTCTCTTAATGAAGAGTGTGCATAACTGTGTGTGTGATTATATATACACATATTTATTCACACATTTAGATACACACAAAATTTAATATGAGCAAATACTACTCTTTGTCTCAGTTAACCCATTTAAAAAAAGCATGATTTGTAGCTCAGCTCAAGGCACCAAATTCCAATGAATTAAGACTATAGCCTCCTGCATGTTCTCTCCATAAAGCCAAGTCTTTAAGAGATGACAAGTGCCCAGGAGATGAGCATCATGCCATTTTCCCACCCCACTCTTTCCTCAGGCAGGCTCCAGTTAGCATAGGAATTTAGGAGCACCTTGCACACTTTCTTAGACAGTTGAATTGTTGGTTAAACCAACTCTGGAAGACCCCAAATAGTTCCTTGTGGTTATCCCATTTCTCCACAGCTTATCTGTAAAGCCAGTGGCAGGACAGATGAACTACTGTGAATGCCTCTAAACATCTTCCCCTATTGTTGAGCAGTTTAGTATGTTTCTTACAAATGTGGGCAAGGTTTGCAGTTTGACCTCTGTGCATGGGGTTATCTCACACTTTTACTTTGAATAGAATAGTTTTAATTGCTATGAACTATCATATTTTCTTGCCATTCTATGTAACTCAGTAAGGGCCTTTGACTAATTTAACTGGTGCCTACATTCTAAATTAGGATTAGGTTATCACTGGCTGCAAAAAGGAAGTAGATATAAAAATGTTCATGTCTCTTTTTTTTCCTCCCCTACTTCCCAATTAATTGTGACTTTAGGATGTTAGCAGATTCCTGTTTATAGCTCTGTATTTCACTGGGTCAGAAAAGGAAGTAATGCTATGCAAAACTAAAACAAATCTTTGAATTAAAAGTTCAATTTGTATTCATTGTTTATTACAAATCCTAAATCTATTTACCCTAACTTTATATACATTTGAAACCATTAAAAATGTCACTAAAATTTTACATGTTAATATTTAGAATTTTGTCAACTTCTATGAAAGCATTTGGCAACCTTAGACTGAATAATTATTGAGTTTCTGATGAATAGTTCGATGCTTGCTTCCTCATACTAGGAATTCACCTCATAACCTGCATTTTGTGTTTCCAGCTGCATTTGGTTCACTGGAATCCAAAGTACAACACGTTTGCAGAAGCTCTGAAGCAACCTGATGGAACAGCCGTGGTTGGCATTTTTCTGAAGGTAAGGTAAAAATTGACATGTTATTTATTCTCAAATTGACTTCCTTACCGAAGCTTAGGATAACATGAGTTTCACTCCCTCCTTTTGTTTAAAGGGGAGAAAAAATGAATTTCAATATTCATTTAACTAATTAAGATATTTCTGCTAAGATCAGCTCAAAATGTTTGCTTTCCCTTTAAAAATGTACCATTTGCCATATTTCTCAAGTTGTGAATCTATAGATGAGTGCATGTGTGTAGAGTAGGCCGGGGTCAAGTTTTTGAAGGTACTCGCTATGGTGTTGATGGGGCAGGACCCATTATTCTTTCCCACTATTCATACCCATTGCCCAGTAAAGGAGATGTTGGGGATGCTGTGATACCCAGGGCTGGCACATCCCTGTGGTTTAGGGTGGCCACTGAACTCATGGGCCCAGCTAAGACAGCACAGGGAATATGTGTGTTGTTGAGCCAGCATCGGTTTGAGAGGACTTAGTATCATCAACACAAGAATTTAGTGGTAACATAATCTAGATTTTAAGCCAGGGGTGAAAATCTAGCTTCTTTCTTTTCAAATGACCTAATTTGTCTTACGTTCTTAATTCACTGGGTCATTTCCCTGCTTCAACCCAACACAACAGGAAGTGGAGTGGATCTGACTGAAAAGACAGTGAGTTTAATTTTAGATACATTGAGTCCATCCTAGTTTTAATTCTATTTTTAAAAAAATTGAATGACTTTGAAGAGAATGTCAAGGACATAGAAGCAGATCAACATGTAATTTTGTGGTTCTGTACTTTAGAGGCTTGGAGTCCAAGTTTAGTTCAGCAAATATGTACTCTAAAATTTGGGGAGATAAATAAACTTATGTTTTTGCTTAGTATATGATTTCCTGGCAGATTCATAAAACACTGGCTGCAGATGGATGGATCAAAATTGGTTTTTAAGACAATACCAAATTATGGAGAAGGGAAAAATGTAATTATTGGTTTTCTATTTTCTTACAGATAGGACGTGAGAAGGGTGAATTCCAGCTGATTCTTGATGCACTGGATAAAATTAAAACAAAGGTAAAAGATACTCACTTTCCCTCTAAGATCAGAAAGCAAGGTCTGTCAATTTTTTCTTTTTATATTTCAAGTGTATTTTTTTCACCTAAAGTCTGTTACTAAGTTTGATGAATATGCTAAGCACATATATAACAAATACATGCCATCATATTTGTGTGTTTATAGTTTTTAAAGCAATTTCACATACATAAGCTTATTTAATGCTCTCTGTCAGTCTGTCAGGTAATTACTTTGTCAGTAAAGTGGATGAAAGTGGTCATCCACCAATACATGCACACATGCCACATACATACATGCACATACCACATTCATACACACTACGTTGCACATGCAACACACACCACAGACACCCCATATGTACACACATACGCACACATACAACATACACCCACAGCACATGGACACACACATTTGCAGAGGCAATATGTTTGGCTCCTGGGGTTGCCCTTTCTCTCTTGGGCAGCACCTATATGTTTTTTTCACTTTAACCATAGACTCTTCTAATTAACAGACTCATTTTAATTATCTTTGGGACTGTTCTAATCAAATACTAGTACATTTTGCCACCATAGAAAGTAAGTATTCAGTATCCAATATAAATGTGAGCTTGTTTTTTATCATTAAGACCAAAAGCATTAACTGATATGAATTATTTCTTTTGTGGTTTAGATATGTTTCCACTTTTTGTTAGTGATAGAATTACAGTTCTACTTTCAGTTAAAAAGGAATAAATATTACAATGACTGTCCCAGATAAAGTTAGACCATGCAGGCATGCTTTCCCCTTTGCTTTTTATCTAAAAGGCATGCACTTAGTTTAAAAGTTTCATTTTTACTACTGCCTTTGAATTTATTCTGACAAATACTGTGGTGAGGGCCTTGGGGAGGGTGGTATGAGCACTCAGAGCACCCACTTATCTCACCTTCCCACTTTACCTGCCTGTCTGCTCTGCAGGGCAAGGAGGCACCCTTCACAAACTTTGACCCATCCTGCCTGTTCCCCGCGTGTCGTGACTACTGGACCTATCATGGCTCCTTCACCACACCACCCTGTGAGGAGTGCATCGTGTGGCTATTGCTCAAGGAGCCCATAACTGTGAGCTCCGACCAGGTGAGGCACGCATGGGACTCATCGCTGGCTGGCTCCATGGAAACATATGCTAAATTGAAAGTATCCAGCTGCCTCACAGATGCTCACAGAGTAGCTCTACATGAGAGGTTTCATAGTTGGCCCTGGTAGTTACAGTCAGCCTGTTCAACTTCCTACAACTTGACTTCCTAAGGGTACCAGGATAACACAAACTGTTTCAAGGGGGTTGTCATGCTAAGCGATGACCAAGTTTATGCTCTTGAAACACTTACGGGTTTTGATTAACACCAGTTAGTCTTTGTTAATTGGCAGCAACCAAGTACAGAACACTGGTTAGGAAATGGGAGGGCAACTCCAGGCCTGGGGAGAGGGGTGCCAATGGAAGAGATTTGTCATTCTATAAGGTGTATTCTGTTTCTTGAATCTTACAGGTAAGTACATTGAAACTCAGAAAAGGTAAGCAATTTGCTCATTATCACATGACCAAGTGCAGAAATCGAGATTCTACCTCTGGTCTGTCTGCTTCCAGTACCTTTGACCTCTCTGTTCAGTCCTCCCTTATTACTCTTCATCTAAAGATTGCCCTGGTAACATACATTAAAGAGACTCTCAAGAAAAGACTTGGAGAAAAGGGTGGGCAGGGACATGGATAAGAACAGATTAAAACAGGTGAATAGCACACAGCCCGGACCCTCAGTAGATAATGTCTAATAGTCAAGTCAGTTTCCCAGAGTCTCCTGTCCCTAAAACAGATGCTTCTTTATTGCTGACGCTGTGGACTCATATACACATGGTCATTTTTATCAACAAATCAGGTTTAGCCATTGGGTTCACCGGTATAAATATTTTAAAAGAGAAATGAAATTATCTTAAGGAGGAAAGCTAAAATGGTTTTCATACAGAACTACAGCATTACTGGTAAGAATTTCCTAAATTCCTCTCCCTTAAGAACATCTATCATCTGAAGATTTAAAATGTAGCATGACTGTCATTTCTTTCTGCCCTTTAAAAAATAACCAATGAATGCCATTTACTTACATGTATTATTTGCACCAACACTGTCCACCCTCCTACATGAGGTATATACGCCATACTGAACACTCAGGTGAAAAGAATTGTTTCAGAATTCAGGAGGAAAGGCTAGAGGGCATGGCAGGGCAATTCAGGAGGGCATGGCAGTCCTGTATTAAATAAAACGTTTTTTACACAAAAATAAAAAGGTCTATATCACCAGGAATGGGTCATCTGGTAACTCTGTACTGAACGTGGGGGGCAGGTATTATGGGTTGCTTGTCTGTTTAAAAACCATCAGTTCATAACTCTGTCTCACACACTTATGTCCACTTGGTCCAATGTGGATCTGATCACCTTCTCTTGCCCCTTGTAGATGGCCAAGCTGCGCAGCCTACTGTCCAGTGCTGAGAATGAGCCCCCAGTGCCCCTGGTGGGGAACTGGCGCCCCCCACAGCCCATCAAGGGCAGGGTGGTGAGAGCCTCCTTCAAATGAGCCCTCACAAGAAGGGAAACCTGCCCTGGAGAGCTTGGTTCCTGGCCTATTTTCGGTGCTCCTTACTCCAAGTGTATTTCAGTTTCCACATTGAACAATGAATGAAAGAGATGCAATCACCAAAAAACCAAAGTTACTGATGACAGGATCAAATAAGAAAACATTTGGCATTTGTAATAATCACCTTTCCTATAAATGTAGCATTCACAGTAAGGTTTCAAAGAAGATGAAACAGAGATAGAAAAAAAAGATACAGAAAAAAGGCTATTGGACCCCATTTTTCTTTCATCGCACATTTCACAAAACTTCAGTTTCACTATTTTCATATTGTGCATTGTTGATATTAATGAAATAGTGAATAATGCTATATGTAGGTATAGAGGTGTATGGAAGTCATATGACAATTAACCATAAGCAAAAAAAAATGATTATGGACACCAAGGATTGAAATAATAATATGTTTTAACACTTAAATAAAACCAACAAAGGGTCCATGATGTATTAAAATTCTAGCTCCTGTAAAGATGACCTGGTTTTGATTATCAATGAAAGGAAAATACATTTGACCAGGGTTTAAAAAAAAAAAAACATGAGCTGGTGTTTGAAATTTTCCTTCATAAATATGGTTGACTTTATCCTAATATTTTCCTTTACCTGAAGGAGGGCCACTTATTTTTAAATTTACTACTTTGATTTTTGCATGCTTATTAAAATAAAACTTCCTCTGCTATCTTTCTAATTTGAGAGTGGGATTAACAATTCCTGGTGCATGCAAGAGTGAATGCCTGAACTCATAGTAAGGCAGGTGGGCTGATCATCTAAACTAATAAAGACATGAATGCAGAGTTCAGCGTTGTGATTTTTTTTAATGAAAAGAGATAGCACATGACAAGGCAGAGTAAAACTAAGAATGGCAAAGTTTGTATATCTGTGTTGATAACTGAGGGGTGGCAATAATGAACCCAAATTCTGAATTGGATTGGATGACACATTCCCCTCACACCAGTGAAGGCAGTTGGTGGGAGCCTTCCAAGGAAGTTGCAGACAAAAAGCAGGACATGTGGCCAAGAATCTGAGAGTGCACAGTAGTCTCCAGCCTGAAAGCTGGTTTAGGATTTGAGGTTCATACCACAGGTGTTCTGGAAGGACAGGGAATGATCCTGGTCCAACACATCAAAAGTCCAACCACTTTGACCTTCAGAACATTTACTGTCTTCAGACATGAAGTCTAACATTGCGGTTAGTGGCTTTGATGGGTATTTTATCACCTCACTGGCTGACATGTTAACTTACTTTAAAGAACAGCAGCAATTTGTTACTCTGAAGAATGAAGTGGCTTTGGGTCAGGAGAGTCCTGTGAGGCTGGAAGTCAGGTGACAAGAGTCCTGGGAGGTGAAAGTAATTTAATAGATTGCCTCTTTGGTGAAACTAAAATAGGTTGATCAGTGATAACTGGGTGTGTTAATTAAATCCCTTGAAATTAGGAGGTGTGGTGCTTTCATCAATTAGTGGTGATGCACAGCTGATTCTCTCTCAAGTAGTCTTTCCATAGTCATGCTGGAGTGCTATATGTACACCATACACCCCATGCGGGACACACA
Organism: Desmodus rotundus; assembly: GCF_022682495.2. Taxonomy (NCBI): domain Eukaryota; kingdom Metazoa; phylum Chordata; class Mammalia; order Chiroptera; family Phyllostomidae; genus Desmodus; species Desmodus rotundus. The sequence continues at coordinate 64,610,171 of NC_071394.1, forward strand.
TGTAACAGTGTCAGTCAGAAAGGTTCAAATCTTCAGGCTCCACAGGCTAGAACTGTTTTAAAACATCTGTTCAGGGTAGCCATCTCCCTGGACCATGAGCCCCATCAGGTATAGATATGAGTCTGGACACTGACATTCCCCTTATTGTCTAGTACTGTGCCTTGGACTTAATACACATTCAATAAATATTCAGTGAGTAAATGATGAACCCAGGACAAATACCTTCTTGAACAAAATATTGCTTGACATGATTGAAACTTACTGGGTTTTGATCATCTTAGTTCAGGTCTCTTTGGAAAATGATTTCTTTAGCTTCAGGTGTTACCTTTCCAGTATAACATTATCCCCCCACTAGTGTGGGTCATTACTAAATGCCCAGAACTGTCATCCAACTTAAAATTTCCTTCCAACTTCTCCCTGGGCTCAAAGTGCTGAGTTCATTGAAATACTGTATTCTTATACTGTATACTATATACTATGTACTATGTACTATATACTATATACTATATAAAATATCCATTCAAATACTGAAGCCACACTTTGTCCTTACTGAGTGGGGGTCATTTTCCTGATTGTGTGCAGGCTTCCAAACAATGGCATTTCAGATGCACAGAGCCCACAGAAAATTGGGGCTAGGAGCTTCTGGGATGACCAGGTGTCGGCATCGGCCACCTTCTGTTCTGCAGAGTAGAATCACTGCAGGTATTTTTAAATTTCAACATAGGACAGAAACTAATTTGAACTGTGTCATAATATTCAGATGATTATACCCTTAGAAGTCTGTGAGTAGGCCATCAGAATTAACAATTTGCTGAATTTGAGCACTGCTAGGTTTCCAGGGTGCAACTTTTAATGGAGAGATGATATATTTATGAGGTGACAAATGACTCTCTCTCCAGGACCACTGACCCAAAATTCTTTGTGTTTGTGAAGATGATCAGGATGTGTTCTACACAGAACATGTAAGACTGCAGGTTTCAGTGTCTACCGTATTTTTGGATTATAAGACACACCTAGGTTCTAGAGGAGGAAAATAGGGAAAAAAATTTTGAAACAAAAAATGTGGTAAAATATTTAATAACATCCTTTAAAGCAGAAATCCTTTCCTGCTTTCACATCTTTCCACAATTACGGTAGATTCAGCAGGAGACTATTGTACGCTATCGTATCTTTCTACAACAAAGTACAGTAGTGACAGAAGTATCAGCACTGTGTCCTTCACAGTTATGGGGACACTGTAGCTGAGAACATCAGTGGATGACGCACTGTTATGGGGAGATCTGCTGCTGGGGGGGCACAAGTTGTGTAACACTCTTGTATGGGGGCAGCAGTTGTGCACAACCTGCGTAGCTCTGCAGCTGTTGCCAAATTACAGCTCCCATCACCCCAACCTGTCCAAGCACTATGGGAGTTGTAGTTTTGCAACAGCTGCAGGGCCACAATAACAGGTGACCCTGCAGTGGTATTTACCTGTGTTAATGTTAATGGGGGACACACCAGTCACGTGATGGAGGCATGTTGGGGCGCCGCAGGCTTTCTTCTCCTAATGTACCTGCACCGCCTGTATCCTCCTCCCTAGCACTATAATATGCCGCAGGGGGGACTCCGCTCCTGCCTCCCTTGCTTCACACCGCCACTGGGACACCCCCTCCTCCCAGCCCAGGGCCCACAGTATCATCCCACTCCTGCCACCGACTGCTTCCTGCAGCGGCTACCCTCCTGCCTCCTATGACCGCGCTCTACCGCCGCCTCTCCCCCACGCCCAGCGAGCCAGGTAAGCTACATTTGGACCATAAGACGCACCCCCATTTTCCTCCCAAATCGAGGGGGTGCGTCTTATAGTCCAAAAATATGGTAAATAGTTGGCATTAACTCTAAACTAACTGGGATGCGTGTGAAACATCAGTATGCCTATTATTCAGGTAAAAACTGGAAAAAACAAAATTTATCTAAAATAAATTCATATGGCTCAAAACCACACATAGTTTAATTAATTAGATGTCAGTTTCTCTTCTAATATCTTCTTATTTGGTATATAAAAGAGGAATTCCGGAATGAGCGTATTATATTATTGTAGCAGAGGAAGAAAGAATAAGTGAGAATGGTTAGAAAATAAGAATGATACCTTTTTCATATTTAATATATACAAGTTTAATTATTTTTAAAAACTACCCTAAGGCAGCACTTAAAGACTTAAAATGCAAGTGAGACCGCAAGACCATGTTTGCATGTTATTTTTTCATTTGGGTCACTAGATGGCAGCACAACAACTACAAAAATGCCTGAAATAAAAAGCCATGTTGTTTTATTCCTGTTAGTTTTAGAGCTATGGGGTTTGTTGTTCTATTCCTGAACACCCTATCTACTCTTCTCAAATGCCTAATTAACTATTAATATCTATATACAAAGGAAAGGTGATGAGGCATTGTTACATATTTTTGAGAATTTTAATAGTCAAAAATGAGTCCAGATAGGGGTGAACAAAGATCTTTTGTGCATTGATTATACTTCAACTGAGAAAAGTTCTAATGGTTCATTTGATAACTAAGATTTTTTCTTTCTTTATGTATCTGTTAATAACATCATAAACCCACATGTTGTCAATTCAGATAATGCTGTAGGAGTTACTATAACAAGCTTTCCTAATGGACTCCTTTCTGTGCTTGTCATTGGGGGAAATGGAATTTAAAAACAAGGCGGTAACTTCTCCCATATGATGTGGCCAAACCAGAAACCAACACAATGCTAGAGGGGTGACCCAGGAAAGACTGGAAGATTTTCCTGGGGAAGGTTCTGCCCCTGAGTCGACACCTTACCTGAGCACACATACAGTGGACAAAACACCCAGAAAATAAACCTAGGATAGAGGTGAGATGACTGGTGTGCCTTCTGTTTTACTGACTTCATTTTTGACTGGGCAGAGCTTTGGTGTGCCGCACAAAGTAGAAAGCCATCGTCACATAACTACAGCAGATCTCTTGCCATGAAATTAATTTGAGGCTTGCCTGGGCACATCACAGAATCAGAATCCTGTGTGAGACACACACATCAACCTGGGAGACAAGTTTATACCTTTGGGGGTGACTCAATCCCATTGCACACACACACACAAAAAAAAGACTAGGCATAAAATCCAGGATCAAGGTGATGACCGGAAGCTAATGAATTGATATGAATTTGAAGGTGCTTAGTGGCAGCCAACTGACAACTTGACCAGGTAATAATCACAGGTAATCAGCAGGGGAGAAAGCAAGTCTAAGAGCATGGGCACAGGGGACCTCATGAATGTGGCAGCATAAAACCCAGTGATTTAAGAGCTAATTTTAGCCATGAGACTTGACTCTGAGCAATAAACAGAATCAGATTCTCCTTTGTTTTTTAATTAGCCCCAGGTAGAGGAGGGCTTAGGAACTCAACAAAAATATATTGGCCATTAAATGTCCATATTCTCTGTTTCAACATGTCCATAAATTTCTATCATACTCATTCAACTCAGTTAAAATTTGAATGGTTCCTAATACATTTGTTGAAGGGACTTCTTTCCTCCAAGGACACTTAACTCCCATTCAAGTATATTAAAAATGCAGTGTTTGAAAATACTATGCAACCTAGACCCTTAGAATTCACACTTCTGCTCTTGGATGTGATTGGCTTAATGGAAGACTTGAGGCAGGCACTAGGGCATGTGGATGGATCAGGATACAAGGAGAGGGCTTGTCTAGATAGGGATATTGTGCAAGCAAATAAGAGCAGGCAGAAAGCAGGGCCGGTCCTGGGAAGAACTAAGATCTAAGCAAGAAAAGTGCAGGCAGAAAGTTAACCATAAAGAGGCTACTCTTCAGTGAAGAGATGAAATTGGGTTCTTACACTGGAAACCAATTTTAGAAATAACAAGAATACTTTTAAATCCTGCCTGTGATGTAAGTTGATGTGCGTGTGAGAGAGAGAAAGAAAGAGAGAGAGAGGTAAGTAATGAGAGTCAGATGGCTTTAAGAAGGTAAGAACTCTACCCTCTAACCTGTCTTGTTAGGCCCTAGTACCTAACACAGCATCTAAAACCTAGTCAGTACTCAAAAGGTATTTGTTGAATGGAGGGAGGAATGGGCAGATAGATAGATGGATGGAAGTAAGGAAGGAAAGTATGGATGGATTGACAGATAAATCAATGAGAATCCTGAAATATTGAATGACACTTTAAGACTGTGAGCTCTGTCCCCATCCCAGGAAAGTTGGAGGCAGACATCTCAGAGTTCTTGGAGCAGCAGGAGCAGCTGCAGTTTCTGCAGCAGGAGCAGTTTCTACTGCTGCCACCCATGCTTCTCTGTAAAGAGACCGTGGATGGGAGAAGAGAAGCAGCTTAATATAGACCCAAATCCTGCCATTTACAAATTTAAATTTTAAAAATACATTTAACTTAGGATAGAAGACACAGGTTTTAAAATCTATAAAAGACATCCTCTACCCAGAAATTTATCTCCTTTAGCACCTGTGCTTCTACTTGTGAATTGAAGAGGCAGGTTGGCAATGAGCCTATGACACTAGACTCTGGTGGCAGTAATTGGCAGTTTATCCCTGAGCTTGAACTTCTGTGCTTTTCCCTCAGTTTTCTCACTTGTGACTTTTGCTCTCAATATACTCAGCTTTGTGTGTGAAAATCCCACAGTAATTGCTCACAGGTAGTACAGATAAGTCTTCCTAACTCAAAGTCTTTTCATGGCCAGACATGTGCAAAGTAAGATGATTTTGAAAATTCAATAAGTATTTTCAACTAACAGATTCCTCCCCACCCCAACCAACCAGGTGGTCAATTCAGGTAAATTCCTGCCCTCCACAAAGAACAGACTATACACCACATATATACTTGTGCGTGTGTAAATACTACCTAGAGCTTACTTATCATATATAGTTGAGAATTACTTAGGGGGTAAAAAAACATTTCACTCAGACACTGAATTTACCAGAAATAAAACTCAGGGTTTATTTTGAGATGGTGGTGGTGGGAATGTCATTTTGTGGCTCAGCTCATAACTTAATTCTGTAAACTGCATGCCTATTATAATTTTTTTTAATTTAAACAAGTATTTTAATAATATTTAATCAGAGGAGGTCTAATTTCTTCCTTTTAATTTGTTTTCTCTAACAAAGAGCCTATTGTCAAGATGATAAGGTGTACTAAGCCTCTTGTGCTGAGCGGCTTAACTGATATGCAACATTGATTAAGCCCCAAGAGGGGGAGCATGTTCCAGAGGAACTAGAAAATAACCACAAGGTATCAAGAGAAAGTCTGCCAACTTACTAAGAGGGTAGAGCTCTTAGTTGGGCAAAAGCATTCCATACTTGATATATAACTTTAGAAGTACACACAAGTGACTTTAAAACCCTCTTATTGAAAGGATTTCACATTTTTCAAAAGTGTTTATGCGTAGAGTATGAAAAAAATAAAACAAAGTCAAGGAACTACATAGAAATATCAAGGAGAAGAAAACATAGAAAAGGGTGACCTCTAAATATTACTCCAGAGAAGTTGTAGGAAACATGGCAGTAACGACCAGAGGGAAGGGCTTATCAGGCATGACTTTGGTGCCCAGCACACTGGGCATGAGTACATGGTAAATGGTGATATCAGTGCCATAGGAAAGAAGGAATAGATAGCAGAGCCAAGGGCACAAGTGACCTGCAAAACATGGCTCGGGTCTCTTGTGCTCCTCTGCCAACAATGAGTCCGCACTCTGTGGATGGTGCAGGCCACTATGGCACAGGGTTAGAGCATGAACCCCTATTACAGGGATTAAAAAGAAATGATAGATGCACAGTGTTATACCAGTATGTATGCATGTGCGTATACATATATATACACATACAAAATATAAATAAGTGGACATGTTTAGAGGATAAAAAAAATCTGTATATAGAAGTACCTATATCCCCTTCCTACTGGAGAGTGACCATCACCTACCTGAACCCCAAGGAGTGAGCCTTCTGCTAACAAGACCAGGCTAGAAGGTTCCCTTGCTGTTGGTGGACTTGGTTCTGTTCTATTGGTTCTTCACAGCGTGGGCCACTGTTTATTCACTGTCTCACTAAGCAGGGCCTTGCTGACAGTGGATCCAGAAGAGCATAATTTGAGGAGGGAAAGGTTGTTTTCTCTCATGTATGACATTGGCGAATCCTGACTCTTGTCCTTGATCAGGAGGAAATATTTACTTCTAATGCCCACATTTCCCCTTGCATGGAAAAAAGCTCAGTTGGTCTTGTGTCTAAAAGGAAGTAAAAAATTCCCTATGCATTGTGGTGATTTATAAGCAAAAGAGAAGTTTCATCATGTGATGAAGTTACTACTTAATTAAGGAAACTGTCGATTCCAGAAGGAAGGCCAGCATGGGAAGTGTGCACAAGCACAGTGGAATAGACAGCAATCTTAAGATGCAGAGGTGCCATTTTATTCTTTTCTACTGTGTTCAACCAACAAAAGATGCCTGAGAGCATACTCTGGGAAAAGCACTGTCCTAAGGCTCACGTGTGACCTGACACATAGGTAACTTTTTCAGACCTTTTACAAAGGCACCCTTATAGATCAATATTCTTAAGTGGGGTTTCTATCTTGGTGTCATGATTTTGGATTGAATAGTTTGTTTGAGGGACTGTCCTGTGCATTGTAGGGTGTTCAGCAGCACCCTGGACCAGGAGCATACACACCCCAGATGTGACAACCAAAATGTCTCCAGATATTATCAATATTGTCTGTGGGGCAAAACTGTCCCCAGATGAGAATCAGTGCTCTGAGACCAGGTGGACTTTCCTTTTTATAAAATTGTACTATTTCTTGGTGCCACATTTGGGAACTTCATGGAACATAAAATATTTAAAATGCCTAAGTTTCATTTTTTTTCTAGTGTCATTTTTCCACTTATCTTTCCATTCCTGTTCTGGTTAAACTTGAAACTTGGTAACGTTTCAATTCTTCAACTTCTCTTAAAAACTCAATGGATTTAATTACTTACAGAAGGTTTAAATGTTACTAGCTAACGTGAAAAAAACACATACCTTTAGAAACTACATAGTTAAAAGTCTGAAAAGCAATTTACCAAGGGCAGGTAACTTCATCTGCTTGTTCGACATGGAATTAGTGCTGTCTCTGGCCGTTTCAATAGAAAGGCCGGAGTGTGGCAGGAACCCCTAACAACGCTCAGTGTGTTTGCTAGGGCTGCCTTACAGAGCTGTGTAATCACGTCCCTGAAATACGGGTGTCCGTCACCCTGAGCCTTCCAGGGCTGCATTCCTCAGCCGGCCAGCGGGGGGCGCGGGGCTCTCAGCATCTAGACTCCGGGACCCGCATCCCTGTTTGTCCCAAGGTCACAGCTCCGGAACAAGCTTCCCAGCTGAGGTGGAGAGAAAGAGGGTGGCTCTCGGGGCTGAGACCCCGGTGCGGGTGGGGTCCACTAGGCTCGTGGCCAGGAATGCAGTCACAATGGGCCAGGGTGGACAGGCACGGGACCGCGGGCCGCACAGTCGGCGCCACCACCAGACTCCGCGCAGGCGGGGGAGGGTGAGCGTAGGCGCCCCGCAGTCCTGCACAACCCGGAGCGCGGAGCCGGTGCCGCCGAAGGACCCGGGCGCGGCCAGGAGTGAAGTGAGCCCAGCGCAGCGGGCTCAACCTAAGGGCATTGTCCCCGCCCGCCTGGCCCGCCCTGTGCGCCGGAACTGCACCTCCGCCCTCACCTCTCCACGGACAGGTCCTCCCGGGCCCCCTCCCTGGACACCCCCCAGCACAAAGTTGGCGGGAGCCTATAAAAGTCAGTGACGGCGCGACCGCGAACTCACAGTGCGGGCCTCTAGCAGCCACCGCTGGACTCGCTCCAACTCCTGCCCTGCCCGACCCGCCACACCACTATGTCCCACCACTGGGGATACGGCCCTGACAACGGTGAGTACACCAGACGCCCGCCAGGCCCTACACCTGCCTTGGCGTGGACGTTAGATCGCGCTGCCCAGGTGCCCCGGTGCGGGGTGCCCAGTGACCCAGCCCCAGCCTGGGCCCCGTGCACGGGGTGCCCACCGCCCCGGTTCTGTCCTATGCTCATTATACCCGCATTCCAGGCGCACAGGGCCCGGGCGGAGGTGGGGGATGCAGCCTCAGCTCGAGACGCTAAGACAGTCCCTCCTGGGTCCCGATCCGGGACTGTCCTACCTGGGGACCTAAGAGAAGCGAAGAAAGGTTGTAACTGAAAATGTTAGGCGTTGATGACAGAGAAATTAGGGACTCCTCGTCCCCCTGACCCAATACATCTCCCCACCCCCCACCCCCCATCCTTAGCGCTACCTGTAGCTAAAGCTCTGGGCACCACCTGTCCAGGGGATTTCAGGGGCCAGTCAGAACCCATTACGCTGATCTGAGTTCACCCTTTATCTCTGTACCCTAATGTTAGCGAATCACCGGGAGCTGGGTTTTACCAGTCACGGACCTGGTTTCTGTGAACCAGCAGACGAAACAGCAAGATGCGTCTTTGGGAGTTTGGAGCTTTCCAGGCTGTGGGGATCATGGCTGTTAAGGGAGCGCCAGGCCTGAGCCAAGCACCGGGTCAGAAGGACTGCAGTTCGGGCCTGCTGGGTGTCTGAAGTGAGCTCACATGTCCTAAATCCCAGTCACCAGCCTGGCGTTAGTGCCTGCGCATTGCTGCATTTCAGTAATACAAGTGTGAAAATAGCTAATAGTTGCATGGCGCTCACTGTTACAAGAGCTTCCCTCCTATGGATGCCCATTCTCACAACAGTCTCTCTACAGGTAGATGTCATTGTTAACCCATAATACAAATGGGGAAACGGAGGCACAGTGTTTTCCCAGAGATTACTCAGCTCAGTGGTGCCGCCAAACTGGGAACTGAGCGTTACTGCCCTTTCTTAAGAGTGTGGATGTGCCCGCCCCCACACTGGGGGGGTCACACATCCCTTTGTCCCTTCTCAACCTAGGACCGGAGCACTGGTACAAGGACTTCCCCATTGCCAAGGGCAAGCGCCAGTCCCCTATTGATATTGACACCAAAGCAGCTCTACATGATCCAGAGCTGAAGCCTCTGTGTGTTTCCTACGAGGGGGCAACATCTAGGAGGATCATCAACAATGGTCACGCTTTTAACGTGGAGTTTGATGACTCCCAGGACAAAGCAGGTTAGTGTTTTAAAAAATAACTAGTGCCTTTTATCCAGAACCTGTTTTCCCAGATGAATGGGGGACGGCTTCTCAGCCCTGGAAGAGCCACTCTGGGAACTGTCACAGGTGCCAGGCTCAGAGGGTCAGGCTGATGACCTTGAAGTGACCTGGGGCTGTTTCTCTCTGAAATGTAGACACTAAGAAACAGGGATATGCCTCTGAAAAGTTGCAAAAGGTAAGGTCCCCTGGCAAGAAAGACCAGCAATGATGAGTTTGGCAAAATTAGAGCTTTTAAGATTCTGTCTCAAATGTTTGCAGAATGGATGCCTATCCAATAAAAAGTACATTTGAAATGTGATCTTCAAGGTAACAGTGAGGAGAGTGATGAAAACCTGACAACTTAAGACCCCAAAATTCTTGGAAACAATATTTCTAAGTATTTTCTGGGCTTTGGGCTGGTGTGATAAAGGTGGCAAGTGTATCTTGGTATCTACCCAGAAATTCATTGAACAGATGAAGAAGGTTTAGAGTTGGTGGATATACTTGGCTCATTAGACAAAACCAATTGCTGTAACTGGTTTGTAATGAGCTGTTCACAGGATGGCCATTGAAAGTTTTTTTTTCTTCTTTAGAAATAGAACACCCCTATTCAGACATAGTAGCAGCCTTCTTTGCTCACTGGTTGATTTTATTGCCAAGCGCCCTATTTTCCCAGTTGCTGTCCTCTGAAAGTCTTTGAATGCTGCTGAAAACTCAAGAATGAGGTTTGGTGCTATGGGAGTGGGGGGAGTGTTGGGAGAAAAAATATTTGATAGTGCTGTCAAAACTGTGCAGTAATGACCTACAGTACTAATACACAAATGTAATCATAGCCATTATAGTCAAGGTGACAGTTCCTTTTTAGTACCTATCCAAAGTATTCAGTACAGTTTTGAAAAAATTCTTCTTCGCTATCCCTTTTAAGCATTTTTTGACAGTTGATTTTCTAAACTAGTGATTTTGGAAGACAACTCTATGGATGATAATGCAGAAATAATATGAGAAATGTTTTTAACCTGTGTCCTGGGTCACCTCACTCAGTACACACACACACTCAGGCACATGTGCACACATGCACACGGACATGAACATTCTGCCATAGTGTCATGATTTACTAAATTTCAAGTATTAGATCCAGTGGAGGGTGTTCATGGGAGATAATCCTTTGGGGCTTCTGCTGTATTGCCTTCCCAAGCATGCCTCCTGATGATTAAAGAAACAATGCCCTGATGATTAAATTAAATGTAAGGGAAACAATTTCTTTCCTTTATGTAAAGAATGCAATATGTTTAGATTATAATAGGATACGGCCAAATGTCTTGGTAGTTTCATACATATAGAAAGGATACTATAAACCTTTATGTTTAGTTATTAAAAACCAAAAGAAGTCAGCTACTTTAGTCTGTAGTTGTCAGCTGTTATTTTTTTTAAAGACACAATGTACATTCAGTGTTGCCAATGAAATCTTTATTTTCAGTGAGTGTACCAGTTAAATACCTCACTGGATGCTACATAGAATCCAATATAAAATTATATGCCACCTGAATGCTTAAAGTCTTTTTTGAACAATGAGAAAACAAATGGAACGGAAATAAACTGTTTTAGTAATATGTATTTTTGGAAAGTATATTTCAGCATTTAGTCTGGCAACTCTGAACCCAGACTGGGGTCAGACAGACTTGGGTTCAAGTTCCAGCTCTGCCACTAACTAAGCCAGTGGCCCTGAGAATGGCAGTAACCTGACGTAAGTTTTCATTTTCTTACCTGTGAAAATTGGAGTAATAGTAGTGTCCACCACAGAGGAAAGAGTTTTTAATGGGCTCTAAGATTATCTCCTATCACTTGATAGTGTTTTAAAATTTCATTTTTCAATGTTTCTGAATGTCCCATTTATTATTAAAGCATGTACTGATTTCATGTATGACATTACTATATAGTTATACATCTTACCATGAATTTGTCAAGTTCTGGTGTATTTCTACACAAGCAGTAACTGGTTAGAGCTTTCTACTTCTCTTGTGAGTAACACATAGTATTAAAGCAGTGGCAGTGTTCAGATTGTAAAACATGAAAATCAAGTGGTTTAGGTAGGTGCTTAAACCCACATTTTTAGAGACACGTGCATGCTTCACTTAATTCTTATTTTAAAACTTCTTACTAACACAATGAAATGCAAGGTAAGCCAGGCACCCTGAGGGCAGGATGGAGGCCCTGTCCCATCTCTGCCATGTATCCAGAGTCCATGCTGGGGTGCCTAACCTAGTAGGATGGGGAAGTAATATTCTCTGACAGTCACTTTGATAAGTGCAACAAGGAAGTATTTCATGGACTATGGAAACATAAGAAGGCTTGAGAGCTGGCCTGAGTCAGTCAGGAAAGCCTTTCCAGGGTAAGTAAAGCTTATGCTAAGACTTGGAGGGGACACCAGGTGAAGGAAATAGGTAGGACAGGGGACTTGCGATAGCACAGTACCTGCTCTGGACAGGTAAGGATGCTGTTGAAAGGAACAAGTGGAAGGCAGGAAGTTCTGCTCTCTTTATATATGAAAGATTCCTTTGTAACTCTGCCTAAACACTGCAACACCTTCAGTTGTTTTGGTTAAAGAGGGAAGCAATATTTTCCTAGAATGCTGAATGAATTAAACATTGATGCTACAGAAAAATACATCTACAAAATTAAAAAGTAAAACCAAAGCAATCATACAATGCCAAAAAAAAACCCAAACCCAAAACCACTCTTTAAACTTTTTTTTAAAGATCCTACAGTCTCAGGTTAGCACTTAAAATAAACATGAAGAAACAGACACCAGAGTATAAGAAACCTGCTCATCACCTCCTTCTGAGTTTGTTGGAGTGAGACTACATGGCAATCACCTAGAAATAGAAATAGAATAAAAATCTTTGGCAATACCCATAGTTAACATTTAGCATGTACATACCATGTTTCAAAATATGCTATGCTTTTCTGTACACTTAAGTCTCAAAATAATTTCTCAGTTTGGTCACTCAAATTTTTAAATCAACAGTTTAACACCTCTTTTTGTTAGGAGTTATTGTTGTGTTAACATTTTTTATATTCTTTGCCACTTATTTTGTACTTTTAAATTCTTAAGTTCATTTCTTTCTCTCCCCCCTCAATGAAATTTCAGTCCTCTAGAACTTCTCATAGATTCAGATTTTCAAATGTATCCTAAGTGTTACCAAATATTTGGTCTGGGAATCAGGGAATGGGCTGGCAGAATTTATTGCTCTGTATAAGCTTGAGGGAATTCTTTGTACATGTGGAGTTAGTTAATAGTGTGAAACTGGAAGCTTGGGTTAAAGCTCTCATCAACCTTCCAAATTCCTTTAAAATTAAACCACCTTAAGTTAATGAAAAATCATTAACTCTGTTAGGGTTTCTTTTTAATTATTAAAAATGACTCTCCCTACTTGACATCTTTTATTACTGGCTTTATCTGAGAGAAAAGAATAGTAGTTACAATTACAAATTCCTGCTAACTTATTAACTTTTGCAAATGAGTTTAAAACTCTCTTGCTTTATTGCAAAGTTAGAGGCAAATACTGTTGAAAAATCAATGCCTGAATTATTAGCCAACCTATACACAACTCTCATCATTTGTCCTTTTTAGAAATTGGAATGTTTTTATCTGTTTATCTTAGTTCAAGAAAGAAGAAGGAAGTTCAGCTGAGTTCTCCTGGGCTCACAAGCAGACCATGGTCTGAATGGTATGCAGGATCTTCTACCAGACTCCTGCTTGCTTTTCAGAGACTTGCTTTTGAAGCTTTAAAACTTTCCTTCCACAATCTTAGGTGAAAAGGAAACATACCACAACAAATGGAAGAGTTTGTCATGCAAACTGTTCATAGTGTGAGCATGACCCTACCTGCAAAGTTGACTACCACTGTATTCAATTATAAGGGGTGAAGGGACTTTCTCTGGTGGGCCCTGAGAAGGTTCTATGTGGTTTTGGCTTAAGTACCGGAGATCGCATGGACATAGCTGATGGTTCTGTGGACTGTGGGAGGCCTGCCCAGCTGAGCACAGATTACTGGGAGGAACCAGGAGTCTAGCCAAGCTACGGACTTCTATTTCTTTTTCCTGAGATACAGTACCCTTGACTGGCCTGGTTGGGCAAACTGGGAGAAGGCAGGATTGTTTGTGTGTGTTTGTGGTTGTTTTAAAGGGACTTGGGGACTTTAATGGCGACATTCCTCCATTGCTCTAAACTTGTATAACTTTTGAATAAATAGTTCCTTTCCTTTTCACAAAAAAAAGGAGAAAAGAAGTGGAATGTGGGCATCTTTTTCTCAGTTTTGTTGACATTGACATTCATTTTGATAACTTTAGTAGGTAGATCAAGGGTTATGGATTACTGCTGAGAAAGCAAAAGAGGAATGCATGAGTTAGTAATTTTCCAATTATTCATGGAGAAGATTGTTCTCCTGCTGTAACTGCTCTGTTTTTAGTGGACTTATTTATTTACTTCATTAATAGGAAACCCCTTAAATTTTAATTTTGAGTGAAAGATTACTAGTTTAGTTTATTTGTGCTTTGAATCTGGGAGACATTCAAGAAGAGAATCTAGAAGAGAGATTATTGACATCCATTAGGTCTTTAGTTTGTCATTTGGATGCATTTTATATTCAGTAGTAATAAAGTGAATAGGAAGAAAAAATTCAAAAATTTTAAATTTTCAGTTTTTAATTTGTATAGTTGGCCTGATTTACCTCAGTATGACTTGTGAATGTCTTAATTTTCACAAATAACATATACTTCACATAATTTTTCCATGTAAACTATATAGAAAGACAGATTAATCTATAATATACTTGGTAATTATTTTGTGTTACATATTTAGTTGGTATAACTCATGGCAGATCATGAAAATTCAAACCAACTTCAGCTCTTGGTGTTGAAACTTGGATTTAAGTTTAACAGAAAGCCCACTCCTGTTTGTCCATTCCTCATGGAATACATGTCTGTGATACAGTGAACTGTTGGCTCATCACAGCCCCACTACATGTCTAAATTTTAGAGAGAGAAAATTATGCAGTTAGTAACTTCTTCTATTTGTTTAAATTATTTTTGCATTAGAAAAGCAGGTTTTATTTTAAATTGGGAAAGTTTGGACAGTGGCATGTGGCAATAAAAATAAGTAAGTAAATAAATAGATCCAGAATATGGCATCCACTTTTTGTCATTCAAGCAAATTTTGTCTTTTCTTTTTCTCAAATAAAAAGATGTATGCTACCTGTATAATTTTTGGAAACTTATTATTATAACAGTGCTTTTGAGGAACTTCATTGACTAGAATTCATGCTTAGAATTTTTGAGCAATAACCAACTAGTTGAAGACAACCAGAAATGCTGCTTTTGATAGCCATTACCCTTTAATAACTTAATAATCTTTTCTAATTACAATAAGCTTCCAATTTACATAGCAACAGAGTTTTATTTTACTAGGAGCTAAAACAGGTATCTGGTAGTAACGTATTAGCACTGATAATCATTGAACCCAGAGAGCTTCTTTTCTATTAGTATTAGTAAGTCTTATTTAATAAAAACTCATATATACTTGCCTAATTCTAAATGTTCTCTAAAATAATTAGGATAGACTCTTAAGATTTGCAAGGGAGTGAATAAGAAATAGTACTAAGCTTTAATATCTTTAAATTTTAAGATTCTGCTATGGGTCTTTGCAAAAAGGAGATACATTTACAAAGATCAGTTATCTCAGATGCTTATTTTTATTTTATTTAACTTATTCTGCCACTTGGTAGAATCAATGATGTTACAAATGGAGTTTTTGACCAGCCAGGCAGTTAGTAGTTTTAAAAAGTTACAAAGGAGTTAATTTCTTTTTTTTAAATTTATTTATTGATTATGCTATTATAGTTGTCCCATTTCCCCCCCCTCACTCCACTCCATCCTGCCCACCCCCTCCCTCCCACATTCCTCCCCCCCCCCATAGTTCATGTCCATAGGTCATACTTATAAGTTCTTTGGCTTCTACATTTCCTACACTATTCTTACCCTCCCCCTGTCTATTTTCCACCTATCATCTATGCTACTTATTCTCTGTACCTTTCCCCCCCTCTCCCCCTCCCACTCCCCTATTTACAACCCTCCATGTGATCTCCATCTCTATGGTTCTGTTCCTGTTCTAGTTGTTTGCCTAGTTTGCTCTTGTTTTTGTTTTAGGTGTGGTAGTTAATAACTGTGAGTTTGCTGTCATTTTTACTGTTCATATCTTTTATCTTCTTTTTCTTAGGTAACTCCCTTTAACATTTCATATAATAAGGGCTTGGTGATGATGAACTTCTTTAACTTGACCTTATCTGAGAAGCACTTTATCTTCCCTTCCATTCTAAATGATAGCTTTGCTGGATACAGTAATCTTGGATGTAGGCCCTTGCCTTTCATGACTTGGAATACTTCTTTCTAGCCCCTTCTTGCCTGTAAGGTCTCTTTGGAGAAATCAGCTGACAGTCTTATGGGAAGTCCAGAGGAGTTAATTTCAACATCAATTTATTTCATAAGCAAATATTTTGTTTTAAGGGTATAGCACAAAAAATAGGAATTCTCTCATTTTTGAAAAAGCCTATTTGGGTTGATAAGGCTACTCTTTCCTCATAGAATTATGTGGTTAAAAACAACTTTTACAATTAATTGCTTTTAAGTTTGAAGAGGTGTGATTTTATCACAATACTTGTAAATTCATGTTTCTTAACAGATTTGTAAAATAACACTATTTATAATTTGGTTCTTTTTTAATTTTTATTCTTTATTTTCTTCTGCCCCATTGAAAGGCAGAGATGGAAGCCAGAGATTATATCAGGAGCCACAGACTGACTCTCTACCTAAATATCTTGCATCAGCTTTATCTTTCCTATGAATAGATGAGTGTATGTTGCTACCTTGTGAGCACACTTAGGTAACGAGAAGCCAGCAAACTTTGTTGTATGGCCAGACTTTGTCCCTTTGTTTTGCAAAGACAGAGTAAATTTTGGCTTATTATTTTATGAATTATAAATCAAAGCTAATAAAGTACCCTTATGAGAAAGGATGTTTTAGTCCCATTTCTGAAAAAATAAAATAAAATTGAAGTAGTAGAATTAGACTAATTTTAAAAGTCTTAAAATATAATGGTTAAGCCCTGGTCAGGTGGCTCATTTGGTTGGATCATTGTCCTGTACACCAAAAGGTTGCAGGTTTGATCCCCAGTCAGGGCACATACCTAGGATGGGAATTTGATCCTTGGACCAGGTTCATACAGGAGGCAACCCATCAATGTCTCACATTGATGTTTCTCTTTCTCTCCCCACCCCCACCTTCTTCTCTTCTCTCTCTAAAAGCAATAAAACATATCCTCAAGTGAGGATTAAAAATATATAAATATATATACTGGATAAATTCCATTAAAACATATAAGTCAGATAAAAAGTATCTTGGAGGGGATGGGGAAGCAATGATTTCTTACTGTTTTAATCCTCTCATAAGACACAATTAGTTAATTATCTACAGCTAGACTAAGGTATAACAATATAATTTCTAGTACAGATTTTACTGTAGCAAAATTATGTTAATACCAGAATAGTAGAACCATGAGATATTAAAGTTATTAAAGTTAGAATTTGAAGTTGTTGGAGGTAATAGAGCACCTCACATTGCCTACAGTAGGTGATCAGTACTTAGTGTACTAATCAACAATTGGTTGTATCCATTTAAACAGATGAGGAAGTTAAGGTCAGAGAGGTTACATAAAAATGTTTAAGGGGACAAAGCTAGTCAGTAGCTTTTGAACTTGGATTATCACTGCTATTAAATAATTTGGAAGCCTGTGTGAGGAAAATTAGATTTTATAGGCTTAAGATCAAGAATGCTTATATTTCAGAAATTCTGGCATGTAGGACTGGTATGAGAGGTTAGCTGAGCCTCTATGGGACAGTCCTCAGACACAGGGGAGAGACGTTCCCACGTTTGCATGAGTGTGCAGGAGACTGCCTCTGGCCAGCAATGCCTGGAAACTTACTTCCTCTGTGACTCAGAAGAGGAGTTACTAGTTCCTTAAAATTTCTGCTCTCTGACCCTGAACATGTGACCCCAAAACAAACCCAGAAGAGAAGTGTCACTGTGCTCAGAAAACAGATGGGAAAAGCATTCATCCTTTTTTAAAAAATATATTTATTGAGTATGCTATTACAGTTGTCCCATTTCCGCCCCCTCACTCAACTCCATCCTGCCCACCCCCTCCCTCCCACATTCCCCCCCTATAGTTCATGTCCATGGGTCATACTTATAAGTTCTTTGGCTTCTACATTTCCTACACTATTCTTACCCTCCCCCTGTCTATTTTTCACCTACCATTTATGCTACTTATTCTCTGTACCTTTTCCCCCTCTCTCCCCCTCCCACTCCCCTGTTGATAACTCTCCATGTGATCTCCATTTCTGTGGCTCTGTTCCTGTTCTAGTTGTTTGCTTAGTTTGCTTTTGTTTTGGTTTTAGGTGTGGTTGTTTATAACTGTGAGTTTGCTGTCATTTTTACTGTTCATATTTTTTATCTTCTTTTTCTTAGATAAATCCCTTTAACATTTCATATAATAAGGGCTTGGTGATGATGAACTCCTTTAACTTGACCTTCTCTGGGAAGCACTTTATCTTCCCTTCCATTCTAAATGATAGCTTTGCTGGATACAGTAATCTTGGATGTAGGTCCTTGTCTTTCATGACTTCAAATGCTTCTTTCCAACCCCTTCTTGCCTGTAAGGTCTCTTTGGAGAAATCAGCTGACAGTCTTATGGGAACTCCTTTGTAGGTAACTGTCTCCTTTTCTCTTGCTGCTTCTCAGATTCTCTCTCTGTTTAATCTTAGGTAATGTAATTATGATGTGCCTTGGTGTGTTCCTCCTTGGGTCCAGCTTCTTTGGGACTCTCTGAGCTTCCTGGACTTCCTGGAAGTCTATTTCCTTTGCCAGATTAGGGAAGTTCTCCTTCATTATTTGATCAAATAAGTTTTCAATTTTTCTTCCTCTTCTCCTTCTGGCACCCCTATAATTCAGATGTTGGAACGTTTCAAGATGTCCTGGAGGTTCCTAAGCCTCTCCTCATTTTTCAGAATTCTTGTTTCTTCATTCTTTTCTGGTTGGATGTTTCTTTCTTCCTTCTGCTTCAACCCACTGATTTGAGTTCCAGTTTCCTTCGCATCACTATTGGTTCCCTGTACATTTTCCTTTGTTTCTCTTAGCATAGCCTTCATTTGTTCATCTAATTTGTGACCAAATTCAACCAATTCTGTGAGCTTCCTGGTTACCAGTGTTTTGAACTGTGCATGTGATAGGTTGGCTATCTCTTCTTTGCTTAGTTGTATTTTTTCTGGAGCTTCGATCTGTTCTTTCATTTGGGCCATTTTTTTTGTCTTGGCATGCCTGTTACATCAAGGCGTGGAGCCTTAGGTGTCCACCAGGGTGGAGTAACGCTGGTTGCTGCACTGTGATGCTGTACCTGGGGGAGGGGTCTGATAGGGAGCAATGGCGCTTGCTCCACTGTCTGATGGTTTTTGGTCACTGCCTCCGCCACCCACAATCAAATTGGGTCCTTCTGGTGCTGCGTCCCAGGTGGGTGGTTTTGTGTACATTCTAGGCCCCCATGGATCTCTCCAATGAACTCTCCTATGAGTTTCTCCTGCTGCCGCCTCAACCCCCACAGGTGTTTTCAATCAGAGTTTTAAGGCTTTATTTTCCTGCACTAGAGCCCTGGGTTTCAAGGTCTGTTTCGCTCCCCTGCTATTCCTCCCGGTTTGTCTATGTGTGAATGTGGGGCCACAGGGTCCGCCAGCCAGCACCTTGTGGGGTCTGCTAGCTGTAGCCTGGCCTGCCCCGTTCCACAATCCACCACCTCTCTGGGTCTGCCAGCCGCTGCCTTGCCACGATTCCTCCCTGCCCAGCTGCCCGTCTCTGCCCCTCCTACTGGTCTGGATGAATGTTTCTTCTTTATCTCCTTGGTTGTTGGACTTCCATACAATTTGATTTTCTATCAGTTCTGGTTGTTTTTTGTTTTAAAATTGTTGTTGTCCTTTTTTTGGTTGTGCGAGGAGGCACAGTGTGTCTACCTACACCTCCACCTTGGCCGGAAGTCCAGCATTCATCCTTTAAGCACAACATGTGAGGAAAAAAAACAGTTGAAAAGATTTTGTTCAGCACTGTGGACCAAACCTGAGTCTGGATTTCATTTTCAGAGTGAAAATGTTGCTACAGGCATAAATGTAGTACATACTATAAAATTGGATTTAAATGTAATTTTATAGTTTTTGTTTCATGAGCACATATATGAGTATGTATGTGTATACACATGTATATATACATATGTATATTTTTATATTTCAGTGCTGAAGGGGGGACCCCTCACTGACACCTACAGACTGGTTCAGTTCCACTTTCACTGGGGTTCATCTGATGGGCACGGCTCTGAGCACACTGTGGATAAAAAGAAGTATGCCGCAGAGGTAACATATGTTTATTTTCTTTCTGGGAAAAATGCAAAGTGACATTTAGCATTAATTTCAAAAGCTTAATTTTGTAAATTTGACTCAAACCATGGGAACCACTTCTTTAACAAAAGACATTCACATTTGCTTATCACCTGCCTTTCTTTGTGATATTACAAGTCACACTGTAAAAGCTTCTCTACTACTTCCAAGGACAGTGTACAAAGTGAATGAATTCAAGTGGGAGGATCCTGTTTTCATATGAATCTAGCAACAGAATTGTGTCTTCCCTCAGAATATGCAGCTCCTTGTTGATGAAATCACTTGCTAGTATGCCAAATCATGGCTAATTAGAAATAAAATGAGAGAAATGTTTATATAAAATTGCCTACTTTGGGGGGACCTTTAGCTATGTGAAGAGCCCACTGGGAACAGTCTCTATCTCTTCTTCTATACATCATCACTGTTTGTGGTTTGTCTCTGCGGCAGCTTCACTTGGTTCATTGGAATACCAAGTATGGGGATTTCGGAAAAGCTGTGAAACAACCTGATGGACTGGCTGTTTTGGGTGTTTTTTTGAAGGTTAGTGGATGGCCCAATTCTTTTCCCCCTTGTTTTCAGGAAAGAGTAGCAAGACAAGACATTTCTAGCAAATAGGACATTCTACCAAGAGCCTGGGAAATGCCGTTGGCTCTGAAATATTTTCAGGCTTACTTCATATATGCCAGTAGGGGTGGAAATGGGACAGAACACAATTTGAGTGATGTTTATTGGGTACTATTTAGATGTAAATGTGAAGATCTGTACCTGTAAATGGTGAAATGAGGAAGAGGTATACTGTCCATGTATACTGGTTTTCTTTTTTTTTTTTAATTCAAACTTAAGCTAGATAGTTCTCTTTTATGATAGATCATTGTGAGAGAGGAACAAACTTTCCTCTACCCCCAAGGTTCTTCTGGCTGGTCTGATTATCAGGTATACATCAGACAAGGGAAAATAACTAAATTTAATGCATACATATGTATGGGAACCCTATAGACATGAGAGAGTCAGAGACCCATGTGCAGGTGCGGTTCAGAGACAGAAAGAGAACATGGCTATGTAAAACACCCTGAGCTATGGATGAGGTAAAGTGCCCTGGGGGCTTCAGAATGTCATTGTAGGATGATAAGAAGTTTGTCCTACTCTGTGGCTATGTCAAAAGGAGTTATCTCTGATAATCACTTATGGACAAGGCCTCTTATTCACATTATTCTGAGTAGTTAAGGTAGAGGGGCAGAAGTTTTGAGTCTCCAGTTAACTTTAGCTCAAAAAATCTGCATACCACAGAGGCATATCAGGGAGTGACTCATTTAGACCCACACACAATGCTAAATGAAGGCCAACCAGGTGTTACAAGGGTGAAGGAAAGTAGCTCCACATTGGAGAATTTCAGGCTACAGTAGACAGGTTGAGCTGCCCTCTAGACACTTATTAAGCCAGTGGAGAACCATCTGGGCTGGTGAGTCATGGGCCCAGAACTATGTCAAGGTAGAAGTTATGTGTGTATGAAATCATTCAAGGAAAGCACAAAGAGGAAGATATGGCTGCTGAGCAAGCAGCCCTGAGGAACTACAAAGTATAGGGCATTTAGGGCTGCAGGAGAGATGCTGATTACATGATGAAAGGAACACTAGGGTCAAGGGGGATTCAGGAGGCAGGAGGGCAGAAGGAAAGCCAAAGGTGAGAGACTGTTAAAAAAAAGGGAGGGCCATAGGTAAAATCCTGCCAGAAGATTAAGGTGAGCACTTGACCGGTATTCTTTCTTTGCAGTTGGAAGGCACTGTTGACACTATGTCAAGAGGGTTGTTTCAGGGGAACTGGAAGCAAAGAAGCCAGGGAGGTTGTCAACTTTAGTAGGAAGGTCATGGTGCCTGTGTAATCACATTAAGACTGACAGATGCCATGTAACAAGTGCAGGGGTTTGGTTTACTATTTAGAGAAATTTTATAATAGAGCTGCCTAAATCCAAACTGATATTGTATCGCCTGGAAAACAGTATCTTGTCCCTTGTGTCTTTCTATAGATTGGCGATGCCAAATCAGGCCTACAGAAGGTCATTGATGCACTGGGATCCATTAAAACAAAGGTACAGTTGAATTTTCTGCCACTTCCTAATAGGGTGTCTGTTTTCCATAACCCACTGGTTTTGGAAAATTCTTTTGTTCAGATTGGATAGTTTCAGTTTGAAAAGTGGTCTTTGGATGAGAGATTAATAAAGGTTAAATGTTGCTTATATATTTATTTAACTCTTATTTATCCAAGAGTTGACCCTTATGTTAGTCTAATTTTTAGACTTGTACTTATATAATCTTGCTTCTGTTCATTCTACTATCCATATACAAGAGTCAGAGACTCATGATTAAAAGGAGACTAACAGCTCAATCATTCACACAGCAACTATTTCTTGAGTACCTACTCTGTGCCAGTTGCTTAATAACAGGTTGGCCAAAAAGTTCATATAGTTTTTTTTCAAAAAATAAATGACTCATTTTTATTTTTCACCAATAACTTTATTGATTTGGATATTTAAGTATGTCATCTGTCTCCTGTTTAGTATAGCAATCATTTTGCTCACTTAATGTCTCGATTTGACTGCTATCAATTTCAACTAGTCTACCTGACCACAGAACATTGTCCAGCAAGAAATCTCCAGCATGAAACTTCACAAACCACTTTTGACATTTTTGATCACTCATAGCACCTTCTCATATACTAACTACACAAATCTGTTTTTGCATTTCAGTTCTGTTTTTACCTTTCTTGAAATAATAAAGCATAAATGCTGAAAATGTTGTACATTCTCTTTCATCTTCAATATTCAAGTGGCTACACAAAAATTTTTTAAATTTTAAAAAATTTAAATGCACACTGATATGACAGCTGTCATAATACAATCTAACAAAATTGTTTCAAATAAAGTTAAAGACAACTAAGTGCTACTAGAGCCATCTTAGGGGAAAAGAAAGAACTTTTTTTGTCAATCCACTACAATGTGAACATGACAAATAAGGCCCCCCTTCATGGAGGTTTATATTCTGTGACCTCCTTGAATTGATTCATCCCATGTTTAAACCCTTTCTATACCACAGCTGTATTGAGGTCATTGGGCATTTGTGTAAATTGAATATTGCAAACACCAGTGGCAGACCTTGCTTTGAAGCTCATACTCAAATTGAAGCAGCTTCTATCTTCTGAAATGCTCACCTATTACTACTAGTTTGACCCCCTTGATCTGAAACCTGATCTGAAAACACTAACTCAAAAAGATACCTGCACCCCCATGTTCACTGCAGCATTATTTACAATACAATAGCCAAGACATGGAAGCAGCCTAAGTGCCTACCAATGAATGAACAGATACAGGAGATGTGAAATATTATTCAGCCATAAAAGAAGGAAATCTTACCATTTGTGACAACATGGATAATCCTTGAGGGCATTAGGTTAAGTGAAATTAGTCAGGTTCTCATGTCTATCTCTGCCAATCTATATTTCCAAGTCAAATGTCTTCTGTTAAGCTCTTTTTGTTTTGTTTTCTGGTGAATGTGGACCTCTCTTAAAAAAATAGTATTGTGGTTATTATTTATTCCTGCCTTCTATTCCAATCATGTGACACTTTTAACCTGAGTGTTTGCCTTGTGCCAGGGTAAGAGTGCCACCTTCGCTGGCTTTGACCCTCGTGGGCTCCTTCCTGCAAATTTGGACTACTGGACCTACCCAGGCTCCCTGACCACTCCTCCTCTCCTGGAGTGCGTGACCTGGATTGTGCTCAGGGAATCCATCAGTGTGAGCAGTGAACAGGTCAGTTTTCTCCATAAGGGGCCTGTAGTCAAGGTACAGGAGTTGTGGAGTCAGACAGACCTGGTGTCATCCTCCTGATGCTTCTGGCTGTGGAATTAGTATGCACAGAGCTGGCTAATAAATGCTTATTTTGTGAACACTGAGAAAACAAAGGCCCAGGGCAATGAGATTTCATGCTCAAGGTTACACAGTATCAGGATGATCCTCAACTTCCTGCTCACTCACATTGAGTTCACTGCCATTTCATTTATGTCCAAGTGTTCCTGAATTTTAATGAAGGGGAGAGTCAGGCCTTGGAGAAAACATATCTATTAAAACTCAGTCCATGTAGCTGGAGCAACTGGGACAGACACCTTTCCTTCCCCACATGGTATGGTGGTCTGCGATGGTCAAGTGATTAATGTGTTGCAGTCACTGTGATACAGATGCAGGTCACCATTATCAACTTATCGAAGTTGACTTCATGGGGGTGACTGTGAGAATATTACTGAACCAAAGAGATCAGGCAAAAGGCTATTGACTCATGCCCCCCTAACCTCCTTCTTCATTTAGATCACATCTCACTTAGGGAAAGGGAAGAACGACTTTTCAAAACAACCTCCAAGAATGTAGAGGATAGGTTGAGAGATACCTATGTCCCTCATGGGGCCAGGGGGCAAATTTAAAAGGGAATAAAAATCAGTCAAGACAAAGACTGAACTCCCAGCTTGGGCCCATTCATTCCTGTGTTTCGGTATACTTAAGCAGAGACACCAGCATATCTTTCTACTGTTGGGCTTATAGATCCTGGATCACTTTATCTAATTGTGCACATGCTGTAGTTTATCTTCCCTGGGGCAGAAAACCAAATTTTAATTTGCACCTAGAATTGTTGTTATTATTTCACATCCTAGAGGTATTATATAGGCTTTTGATTATAAAATCAAAAGGAAAACAGAAAGTTAACTGAAAATGTCCTTCCAAACGGCAGTAATGATTTTGTGTCTATTTTATAGAAATGAATTTTTCAAATAAAATCATATGTATATAATCTATATATGATTATGTGTCTACTGGGAATCATACTAAATATGAACATGGATGTATGGTGCTATGAATATTTGGGGGAATGTATTTCAAGATGCAATGCCACAATTAAGTCAATACTGTTGTGAAACTTTCATTTTTGATGTTTAAATCTTTTATTGTGTCTTTTAGATGATGAAGTTCCGTCAGCTTAACTTCAATGGGGAAGGGGAATCAGAAGAACCCATGGTTGACAACTGGCGTCCGTCACAGCCTCTGCATGGCCGGCAGGTCAGGGCATTCATCAAATGAGATAGTCCCAGGGCCAGTGTCCAATGGCAAGTCTTGGGGTTTCCCTGCAGCTGGCGCAAATCTACTGAGTAAATTGGACCCTGGCCTCTTGGTGTCTGGTTTTCTATACCTTTCATCTGTCACCTGATATGCTTACTATTAAAGTGGGAAGATCTAGACCAGATGTCATGCTTGATACAATTGCTGTGACAGGTGCTTCGCTTACAGCTGTGGCTATTTTGTAAGAGAATATAATTAAAGAGACAGGGAAAGGTACCTTGACTTTGTTCACAACATGTGGATGATGAGCACTCACACTAAAATGTTATTTTTAATAAAAAGGAAAGTAGATTGAGCTCAAATCTGTATCATGAGATAAATTAAGCTGTGTGATATAAATCAAGTAAAATATTCACAATTCTGTGCAACATAAACCAGACAAAATAAATATTCCTGACTCCAAGATGTTGTATGAAAGAGACACTTTAAAAATCTTATATATTTATAGGAAAGTTATTTTAAATATGAATTCTGTTGTAATTTAGTGACTTTTGAATTACAGAGGTATAAATGAGGTATTATCTATAAGAATTGTTATAGTTGTGGTACAGAGCATATTTCCATCCAGATAATATATCCTAAATTAATAAATGTTGTATTTTAGATATATTCTCTAATAAAATCTGAAATTCTCCTTTGGATGATTGTATTTTATGCTTGGTTTTGGGTAATAATGGAGGAGCAAATACGTACTTTATAATTCACATTAATTCTTTGTTAATAATAAGTCATCGTAGTTGACTGACTCATGACTGAAGGCATCTCCACAAAAGAATAAACTTTGAAGGTAATTTCTTATTTGCATCAGGGGAGAGAAGGTGGAACATACCGAATTAATATATGCCCCTTGGAATAAAATAAGTGACATCTCACTCTATTCTGGTTTAAGTACGTTTTTTAGGTATTGTATCTCTGCTCCCACACGGGTCCACACAGAGGGTGTGCTTGGGTGCCTGGGAAGTGTGCCTCGATTTGCATACTGTCTCCTGGTCCTTGTTGACCTCTGACGTGGAGTGGCTGGCCTACACTTGCCCAGGCCTGCACCTGTGTATGCGGATATCTGCTTCATCTGGTTTTGGAGGAACCCGTATCTGAACTTATCCCTGCTAGTTACAAAGTCCTGTACCCCCTTATCATGACCTAGGGAACAGTATAAGGGACGTCCTCTTCATAGGAAGAATCCTACAAGAACAGTCTGCCTTTTCTGACCCAATCATGTGCTCATGCTTTCCTCAACACCCAGATATGATTCTGAAAAGGACTGGAGCACAGGAACAGGGGCTCTGACATCTTCCTCTTTCATCCCCCTTTTCATACTGGGTCAGAAAGCTGACTTTCCCTTCTTCTTGTAGGACAGGAGCATTTCTCACACAAGCAGCACTGAATTGGACCCTTCCCCAGGGTCATAAGAACAGATGGGCTGCACAGAAGGAAAAAATGGTTTCACGACAGGGGATGTGGGTGATGGTTACACAACAATGTGAATGTGCTTAATACTCAGTACAGTTAAAAGTAAAATGGTAAACTTTATGATTTTTTAAAAAGTCTAATGGAAATTACTTTTATATTATCTAGTGGTTCATTCCTCACTTGTCAGTTGGAAACAGTCATATTTTGCACAAAACAAGCAGGTATTTATAAATCTCACTTAAAATTTGGAGAGGCCCTCAAGCCTGTGACATCAACAGGAGGGGGACTTAAAGATGACAAATGCCACGTGGTCATGCTGAGTTCTACAGTGTAATGGACTGGATTCAATGTCTGGCTTTTCATCTCTCAGCTCCACAAACTGGGGCAAATTCTTTAATCTCTTTAAATCTCCTTTTCTTCATCTGTAGCATGAGGATTATAATACTCCGATCACATCAAGTTCCTGTGAGTGAATGCATGTAAAAGACATGTTAGCACGCTTAGAAACACTAAAAAATATCAAATATGGCCAGTAAGAAGAACTATGGACCCAAAAAGTGATCAAAAGTGGAAAGTATTCATTATTAATACAACACAGACCAGGCCACTGCTCACAAACCCCGTGAACGACTGTATCATCTTCCTCTGTTCCTCCTGGCTCTCAGAATACTCATCTCTTTTCTTGTATGCTACCCCTAAAATCCACACATGTCCTGACCATTTTTGTGAAGTTTTTTTTTTTTTTTTAATTTAAAGGAGCCAAAAATACCGGGTGGATGAAAAACAAGCATTTCTCACGTTTGCTTCTGAGTCTAGAAAACACTTATTCAACCAGAAAATAAAATCTACTTGTTTCCTTATTGCACTGCCTTCTGGAACATACATTGAAGGGTACATTTTAAAATTTTTATTGGTCAAGGAAACCACACTGGAGTCTCTCCCAATGGGCTGGCAGAACAAGCATGCAGCTCCTGGGCAGGTAGAATCTGAGACAAGCTCCCAACTGCCAAGATTTCCTTCCCTTTGCTCTCATTTTAATTTTTTTGAAAGGTAGACAGCATGAAATAAACTATTTCAGATTGACATTTTTATTTGTTTTATTGCTGACCACTCTTGGAGAAATTAATGACTCCTGAGAGCTTATGTGATGATAATATATAGATATCAGCTTTGAGGAAAACAATATTTCAAATGCATTACTATTCTCAATATGGTTTAATAAATAAGGTGTCAGAAACACATAAAAAATGAGAGCATTTTGAATAAAAAAGGGAAGTTTAGAGCAGAAAGTATATCTGTTAGAGTCCTACTGAGAGACAGATATTCCAATTGTGTGGCCTTGGACACATTGTTTAGTGATTCAGATCTGTTCCTTCACCAGAAGTGAGGATCATAATATATATCAGAGTGTTGATGACAAATAAGTGGGATGAGGTTAAAGGGCAGTGCAGTCTGGCTCATAGGAAGTGCTCAGTAGATAGTTGTTCTTATACATATACTCAGAATAAGGTCTGTTTTCTCATCAGACAAAACCAAGGCCATGTCCTCACCAGAGGATCACAGCAGCCTCCACCTGACTGATTCAGGTAGAGTAAGGAAGAGGTTCAGAATGTAAGTTTGGCTAGGCTGCCATGTTTGAACACTGGCTGTGCTGTCCCTCACTGTGAGATGACGGATAAGATATGTAACTTACCCTGGCTTCAATTTCCTCATCATTCAGTGGAGATAATTGGGGTACCTACTGGTTAGGGTTGTTTTGAAGATTTAAAGAGTTGTCCCAGGTAAAATTTTTAACACCATTCTCTGTTAATGGTGAGTGCTCAATAAGTGTAGGCTAAGGTGATTAAGAATTTTTTGACTCAACCTTGCAGAGATACATTTCATAATGTAGTAGCTAGGTTTTTTTTCAGGTTCATGAAAATGAATAACTAGGTGAGCATAGGGCTGCCTCCCACATGCATTCTGAGGCTTTCATGTCTGAACAAAGTTGGCTGTGCTACAATCCCAGTGGGATTCCGATTTTTCAGAGTACAACTCAAGGAACATCTCTGAGGCTGGACACCATCCATGGGTAAATGGTCTATTAACTGTGGGATGACAGCCCTAGAATGAGTGTGTGGGGACACAAGCATCAGAGGGAGACCTAGAGCTGTAAAGGGCTAACAGGTGCTACCGTTGATTTTTCTGCTCATTTAGTTGAGTTCAATGAGCAGTTTGGGAGGAGGCATTCCCAAGCATTTCCACAGTCTTTTTCAGTATGCCAGTTAGCAAGCCTTCAATGAATTTGCTTTGTTTTTATTTGCCTACCTCTCAGGTAAATTTGTTAGCTACAAAATAGTTGCTCTAGCCATGAAGTTACAAGATGTGTTTTTAGAAAATTTTTCTGTCCTTTAAATAATTTATGGAATACATATGGCAGATTTTAATGACTGTAACAGAAATTCAATATAAATTTGAGAAAAGCACAATCTAGAGTCCCTGTGTGTTTATATTGTGTATAAATTTATGTCTTAACAGGAAACATTTTCACAGAATATTTGTGTAGGTGCCAAACTGAACAAAGTAAACACTTATCAAGCTGCACTTATGTCCCTGGCAGCTTAAAAATTATTTTCCGAGAAACTTTCATTCTGGGGAAGCAGTCAGTCTCTTGCCCACATCCTGTGTTTCAGCAGCACTGTGTTAGTCCAGGGTCTTTGTTACCATAAGGCAGAGCTGTTTCTGCATGTATCAGAACAGGATATGGTGACCAGTGTGCCACACTTTTATAATATGTAGAGAAAATCAAGTTGTAACAGCTCTGTTAGTTGTTTCATTACTTCATTTATCTGACATTTACTGAATATCTATGATGTACTAGGCACAGTGCGACGTGCTGGGGAAAAGATTAGTAAAACATAAAGTTTGACCTTAACACAATTTGTTATTTGCACCCCCCAACATCAATGGTTCAACACGTAAGTATTGATTAAATATAGATGTTTTTCCAGATCCACTAAAAGAATCTCCAACTACTTTGGCTGAAAAAATTTCTTTTAGATACCTCAATAAAACAATAAAGGAGAAATATGTATTGGTCTAATGACACAGTATAATTGGAGAAGACTGACCTCAATCATGCTTAAAGAATTAAAAATGGCAGTATAATATTATCTTCATGTAAAATAACAGACTGCTTAGAAAAATAAATTCATAAATAAGTGATGCCTCAGGTTCACTCGTTTAGTGTCATAAGATCTAAGAATGCAAAAAAGAAGCAGTATTTGTCTTAAGAAGCTTTATATTTTTAAGGTCAGCCAGCATTGAATGAATGCCAACTATTTCACAGGCATTTTTCATTCTACTTGTGTGACAGTAAGTGACTTATTTAATCCTCAGGGGTATCAGTTGCCCATCTGTAAAGCAAGGATGTAAATCATACCTTCCTCAACACGTTGCTATAAAGATCAATTAAGGTATATTGAGAAAGCACTTGGCACAGTGGCATGCATGTGGTAACTTCAATAAATGTTTATTGAATCTGAGTCTGTCATGTAATTTTCCCTATTACTCTTAGAATCAGACTGGAGGAATTTTACAAAATCTTAAGTGCTTCAAAACTGAAATTTCTTCCATAGCCTTATTAAAAACACATATTGTCAGAAACAGAGGCAAACTTTTTTCAGCAGAGAATATAATATAGAAAATTATAATAAATATATGAAAATTAAAATAAATTATAGCTTGAATTACATTTTAAACAAATTATTTTTTATTAATTCAAAACTTTCTTTTTAAATATTTTATTTATTTATTTTTAGAGAGGAGGAAAGGAGGGAGAAAAAGAGGGAGAGAAACATTACTGTGTGTTTGCCTCTCATGTGCCCCCTACTGGGGACCTGGACTGCAACCCAGGCATGTGCCCTACTGGGAATCGAACCTGCAACCCTTTGGTTTGCAGGCTAGCACTCAATCCACTGTGCCACACCAACGAAGTAAACAAATTATTCTTAAATGTATTTGAAGTGATTGTATATTCTCCATGAACATAAAAGGGGCTAATCTTTTACATCTTTTCTCTATCCTGCATTGCTTTGGGTTAAGATGAGAGCTATTCAGGAAGTGAGGGACAAATACCATATTATCTCACCTTTAACTGGAACATAAGCAATAGAAGGAAAAAGCAAACAAAATATAACCAGAGACATTGAAGTTAAGAACAATGTAACAATAGCAAGGGCGGGGGTGGGGGGGTGGGGGCGGGGACAGTGGGTAGAGGGGATTACAGGAACTACTATAAAGGACACATGAACAAATCCAAGGGGGAGGGTGGAGAGGGGGGAGGGAAGTGGGTTCACCTGGGGTGGGGTGAAGGGATGGGGGAAAAGGCATACAACTGTAATTAAATAACAATAAATAAATTAAAAAAAAAAAAAAGATGAGAGCTATTAAATTAAGCAGCCAGCCACATTCCCTATTTGGGGTAATAAAGTTTAAAGCTCTTGTAAAATGATGTATTCATCCTGCAATCAATTTAATCTCACAAATATGAACAAATATACCAACCCATTATGTGGCTTAAATGTTGAAAACTCTGTAGATACTACATATAGATTAAATTGTAGACTTAATTATTTTAAATTTATGTTCTGTTTCTGAACAGACAGAAACAAATGATTGAAAGTATAGAACACAAAGGATTGAAAGTTGCAGTAAGACATTGAAACAATGTCACCCCAATAAATTCAATTAAGAAAGGCACTGAAACATAAACCAAGTAAATCAATGAATCCATCAGAAACCTGAAAGGACACATGCTTATCTGTTCCTAGTAAAGACTGCTTGTCTTCCAGAGGGGAAGGTGGATTCTGCTGCCTCTGCTCTGTTCTCATGGACTTAAATCTCTCAGGGAGTGGAGCTTTTTGAGCCTGTGGGGGTTGAGGGGAAAGGGAGGACTCCTACTCAGCTCACAGCAATAAGGTGCCATTGAAATCCCACTGAGGCATGTTGTTAATGTGGATTTGGTATCAATGAATAATAATATTTTAAGACACAGATCATCTACCAGGTGGCGGAGTTGAAAGTGTGGAGTGGGCCGAGCACTGAGCCTGGCGTGAGGAATTGCACAGGCTGCTTGGTGACTGACTGGATGAGTGAACTGAAAAATTCCCTTCTACAGCCTGTGGAGCTCAAGTGACCAGGTTGTTACTGCATGTGCGAAGTAGCACCAAGCCTGAAGCTTGACCAAAATCCAGACAGACCACCT
This sequence comes from Desmodus rotundus, assembly GCF_022682495.2. Classification (NCBI taxonomy): domain Eukaryota; kingdom Metazoa; phylum Chordata; class Mammalia; order Chiroptera; family Phyllostomidae; genus Desmodus; species Desmodus rotundus. The sequence goes on from NC_071394.1 coordinate 64,641,698, forward strand.
CCCTGCCTCTGCCTCACTTAAGGCACTAACAGATTTGAAAGGAGCTTGCTTAGTGGGTTTGATGACTTTTCTGTGAAGGTGACAGGATTTCTTAGAGACTTAATTTCATAGAAAACACCGTGAATGCTTTTGTTTTAAAAGAACAACTGCACATACCAAATAGGGAGTGAGTACACCTGTGGTGAATACCTAAATTTACCATTTTGGTTAGGTTAGCACATCTTTTTGCTTCAGAAAAGGGACTAAAATCTTCCCTTGATACTTAGATACTGTCCTTGTCTCTCTAAATAGTCATCAAAAGAAAAAAAATTCAGCATGGATGGTTAGTGGCAGTTGGCTCTGCTCCTGTGCTTCTGCATCAGGAGTGATTTGCCTGCATGGATGCAGAAGGCTCAACTTACTGATTTGTTCCTCTAACTCTTCCCTGTACTGATAACTCTTTCCAGTACCACTGAGGAGTTGCTGCTGTAGCAGTCCTGTCTCCGTGGGGGTCATAAGGAGCATCTCTGCCCTCAATTCCCACAGGGTGACATCACTGAGAATCTAGGAGATATGAATCCTCAACTTTGATGAATTTAATTTTCTCGAACAATGGGCAGTCTGGGAGCCAGTTGCACTAATGTCTTTAGAGCAAAGTTTGTCTTAAAAACTGTGCGAAAATACTATGAAAAGGCACATTTCTTTGATCTAGAATTCAATCAAAATTCAGTGTTTGAGTCTTCCATAAAATCACAGAAATGGGAAGTTGGATTTACCATCACTTTAAGCTTCTGTCTACAACAGTTATTTTTAACCTCTTTTATGTATTTTTGGGCTCTGCATTATGCCCCCATCCATTTTCTGTGAATAAAGTTGAACAAAAGAACATAGGAAGGTGTTTAGGAGTTGAAGTTGTCACCATAGCTGTCTCCCTGGCACCCTTTTGTTTCTGCTTGGTGTCCAGCCTGTAGTGGTGGGAGGAGGGGTTCAGCCTCTCTCATGTCTGGTGGGAAGCTCTGAGTGGTCCAAGGTCAGGGCAGGCCTACCCTCTATCATGGTGATTGGAGTAAGGAGCCCAGGGATGACCCCCAGAAGAGCAGGCATTTCTCTGGTTGAGTCTACAATGGAAACATGGTCCAATTCAAACCAGTGACTTATGCAGTTTTTGTTGAGGAGGGGGTGTTGCATGCTTTTCCGAGAGTTACTCAAAGCAATGATCTCTTCCTGGACATTGTGTGCATGAGTGTGACATCTCAACAGGCTGAGACATTCTGCCTCCATGAGGGAGGGGTCCATCTGAAGACAAAGCCAAAACAACTGGAAAATAACATGAAAATGGAGTGAAACTCTGAAGCCACTGGCACCTGAGGGCCCAGTTACATGAGCCCATCAACCTCCTGTCACAGGTGAACCCATTCAGGAAGGGTTGTCAGTGACTCATGACAGAAAGCACTCTAAATGACATTAACTGTGATTATAAGACTTCTTTTAATTTTCCTTTGCCATTAATATTGATTAGAAAGAGTTGCACAAATGATTTATGCAAAGAAATTCTTTGGTTTGAAAGGTCAACTCTACCTTGAGTAGGACCTAAATAGTGTCATAATATAATGTTTGATATCTTTGACAAAGAAATCTGCCCATCACTAAAAGGATTTTGATTGGGCTCTTCTTGTAAGTATAGCTCAGGTTTCCTACTATAAAGATGGAGTTTATGTAATGTTCAAATCCTTGAACCAGGCAACCAGAGATACAGTTAGGCCACTTCAAATATGCTCAGAGATTAATAATTCTAATTTTAGCTTATTATTTCCATTGTCTTTTCTCAGGAGCTTTTAGGAACCTTGTTTTGCCTTGACAAAATTCACTATCAATACTGTCTAGAAATAAGTGTAAAAAATTAACAAGCCTATTAATTGGAAGGGTCTCCATTAGAACAGTAGATAACAGTTGTGGTGGTGAAAAATATAAAAATATATGTTTTCAAGTAAATAGTCAAAAAGTTTAAAATACATACCTCTCTTCCTTTTGTAGGAAACAAAAGTTAGATGTGGAAACAGATGCTATATTCCTAATTTAGCTGGCGTGTTGTCAATAATGAAATCAATTGAAGCTTTAATTATATCCTACTTTGCTAATGCAACATTTGTATCATTGCTCTTAGGGTGGAAGAAAAAGCTAACTTAAGTAGTTGCTCAATAATTAATTCACCTTCTCAAACAGACCAGAACACTCAGGAGTGAGATAAACTGCTAGGATAATAAAACTGAATTACACATGTCTGATATGTGTAATTCTGATGAATCTCTCAGTTTTTTCCTTCTTTTCTCTAGGGAATTGGATTAATAGTCTTAATAGGCAACTCTGGCTTGTATTTGAGTCCTGTCATTAAATTTCATTTTAGTCTAATAAAAAGCGTTCTATAAAGTGTGATTCACTCCCCTTTTCAGGCCTAGAAGTTCTGGTACATTACTCAGATGAGAAAAAGTAGTTTTGAAGATGAATTAACATCTCTGAAGATGTTGGAGAAACAGGTGATGCCCCACTGTAGCTGGGTTCTGAACATGTGTGGGTGGAATTGAGTTGCATGCCTCACACATCCAACTGTTCAGACTAACAGTACTCAATGTGGTTAAAACATAGATGAAAAAGTCTTTGTGTGTTGTAAGACAAGGGAAGCAGAGTACCAGAGTCAGTATATTCCTGTAAAGTTTTAGTTTTACATTTTTGGTTAGATATTGCTTGGCAAATAAAATAAGAAATATAATTTAAAACTTTATTTCAAATACAGAATTATATACCAGTTATGTTATCATTCTTGGAGGTTTCAGTATATATACAGTGCCTAGAATAAATCTGGTAATATAATAAATCCTTGATAATTAAATCCTTGCCAATTAAATTAATTAGAATCACATTAAATATATTATATTTATGAACATAATATACTCTGCCTATTTTCATCAAAGATTTGAGTAGGTTTTAAAAATACATACACTGAAATGAGACTTCTTGTCAAGATGGTGGCATAGGTAAACACTGCTCACCTCCAACAACATCAAAATTACAACTAAAGTATAGAAAAACCATCACTCAGATCTGTCAGAAATAGAATTTAATGGAAGTCTGACAATTACAAAATTAAAGAAACTGCATCCATCCAGACTCATAGGAGGTCCAGAGATGCAGTATGGGCTAGTCCCAGATCCACCTATTACAAATAAAAATTCAGGAAGGATATCTCAGGACCCAGGAGTCCCAGCCCCACGCCCAGCAACCACCTCAGGGTTCCAGTGCTAGGAAAATAGTTCCCATAATTTCTGACTACAAACACCAGGGGGACTGAGATGGTGGAATAAACTGGAGTGCCAAGAAGTTCCTATTGAAGAACCCACACACAGACTTACTCAGGTTCACTCCCACTGAGTTCTAACACCAGGGTAACAGCTTGAAAGGCACCAGGGGCACAGAGCAGAACTGAAATGTCTGGCATCAACACAGAAGTCGGGGGACAGCTTTCCCACAGACAGAAAGGGAGGGAAAGGCCATTGTCCCTTTTCTGAACCCTTGCCCCAAAGAATCACAGAGCCAGCAAGCTGGTGCCATAACTGAGATTCCATCAACCTGGTTAACATTTTTGTAATTGTCTTGGAGACTCCCATAGACTCTAACCCACACACCTTATGGGTTCACCCAAGCTGCTTTTCCACATGAATGGCTGGTCTTGGCTTATGCTTCACAACTTCCTAAATCCTATCAAATAAGCAAAAACTGGCCTCAGTGAGCCCCAGGCCCAGCACTAGCAGCATCCATCCTAGATTCACAGTTTGGCTTCAGCTGGGAATCTCCAAGCCCACCACAAGTAGCAGCCATCTCAGATTGCTTTATAACTCAAGCAGGGTGGCCCCAGGCAGAACACAGATGGGGGCTGACCTTGGCCTGCTCCTCCTGGGAAATCCCAGGGCCAGCACATCCAGTGGACAGCTTCAGACCATGTCAGAGCACCACCACACTGCCCCCACAGAGTTGGTCCTCCACAGAGGGTTGGTTGTAAGTGGTCATAGCCAATCTTTGAAGTTGACTGGCCTGGGTAAATCCCTCCCATTGATCTGCCAACAGCAATCAAATCTCAACTACAAGAGGAGGGTGTACTCAGCACACATGAAGGGCACACCTGGAGTACACAGCTTGAGTGATAGGAGAGGCTATGCCACTGGATACTATATTAGGCCACACTACCAAGACAGGGGGTCACAGAAGCTCTACCTAATACAGAGAAACAAACACAGGGAAGCTGCCAAAATGAGGAGACAAAGAAACATGCCACAAATGAAAGAACTGATCAAAACTCCAGGAAAAGAGCTAAAAAATGGAGATAAGTAATCTATCAGATGCAGAGTTCAAATCACTGGTTATAAGGATGCTCAAGGAGCTCAGTGAGGACCTCAAGGGCATAAAAAAGACCTAGTCAGAAACAAAGGATTCATTAATTAAGATAAGGAATGGTTTACAGGGAAACAATAGAATGGATGAAGCCAAGAATCAAATCAATGATTTGTAACATAAGGAAGAAAAAACAACCAATCAGAACAACAAGAAGAAAAAAGAATCCAGAAAAATGAGGACTGTATAAGCAGCCTCTGGGACAACTTCAAGCATTCCAGCATTCACGTCATAGGAGTGTCAGAAGGAGAGGAAAAAGAGCAAGAAGTTGGAAATCTATTTGAAAAAATAATGAAAGAAAACTTCCCTAATTTGCTGAAGGAAATAGACATGCAAGTCCAGGAAGCACAGACGGTCCCAAACAAGATGCATGCAAAGAGGCCCACTCCAAAATACATCTTAATTAAAATGTCACAGGTTAAAGATAAAGAGAGAATCGTGAAAGCAGCAAGAGAAAAGCAATTAGTTACCTGCTGGGGAGTTCTCATAAGACTATGAGCTGATTTCTCAAAAGAAACTTTGTAGGCTAGAAGGGATTGACAAGAAATATTCAAAGTCGTGAAAAACAGGGACCTACAGCCAAGATTGCTCTACCCAGCAAAGATATCATTTAGAATTGAAGGGTAGATAAAGAGCTTCCCAGACAAGAAAAAAACTAAAGGAGTTCATCATCACCAAAGTATTATTTTATGAAATGTTAAATGGACTTATTTAAGAAAAAGAAGATCAAAACCATGAACAATAAAGTGACAAAAAGTACAAATCTATCAACAATTAAATCTGAAAAAGCAAACTAAGCAAATGAGAAGAACAGAGACAGAATCATGGATACAGAGAACATTTTGGTGGTTGCCAGGTGGGAGGGGGTTGTGAGGCAGTGGGTGAAGAGGTGAGGGGATTAAGAACTACAAATAGGTAATTACAGAATGGCCATGGGGATGTAAACTACAGTATAGGAAATGGAGTAGCCAAAGAACTTATATGCATGACCCATGGACATGAACAATGGTGGGGAACTGCCTGAGGGAGAGGGGGCTGCCAGCAAAGTGGGGAAAATTGGGACAGCTGTAATAGCATGATCAACAAAATATAATTAAAAAAATAAAAAATGAAAATAAACTAAGTAAATAAATGAGAGCATTAGGGCGAAGGGAAAGTGTAGGTAGGAATATAATAAATATAGGGTAAAACTGACACACAGAAATATAAATTTATAATAGCTAGAGGCTGGTGAGTTGTCTGTGTACTTCCAGCAGCCAAAGCAGAGAAGAATGCAGGATTGGCTAGATGACATTACGTGTCCTTGAGATAAACAAAACAGTTAGTCAGAAGAATCTTATCCTTTTAGACCAAGAGATCTGGGAGTAATTCATGATGGGTCCTTCTTTTCTGTGAATATTCTTGGGAACATTTTGCAATGCTATCCTGTAAAGTTGGGCCATGGAAAGTTTATGTAAAAATAATTAATAAGTGGTCAAAACAATACACTACAAACATGCAGCTCTCTGTGAAGGATCTTTACTGTGAGGATAAAGGGAACTCACTTTGGGATCAAAGTGGTTCACGTATCAGCTCCACCTCTTCTGCAAAATAAAGAAAATACCAACCATGACGTTGCTATAAACACACAAAAAGTAAAGGTCTCAGTGCAGTGGCATGAAATAAGTGCTCATCAGTGATTGTTTTTATTTTTATTGTACTGACTATCCATCCATCAAGCATTTCTTCACAAGTACCTGCTCTCATCATAAGGCTTTTACAGAGGAGTCAGTTGTACAAGAAAACCTGATGTGCAGATAGGTGACTGATTGCTGAGGGAAGGGCAGCAAATTGGGAAAGTGCTGTGACTAAGAGAAATGCCTGACAGGAATAGCCCCTCACAGGAGAACCCTCTAAATGGAAGCAGTGACAAAATCCTCCTTAGAAAACCATGTACAGGTAAGCAGATAGTGAACCCCCAAAGTGTGGGACCATACATTATGACTACAAACATATGACCCAGAAATATGTTTGTTTGTTTGGTTTGGTTTTTATTTTTTACTGTTGTTCAATTAAAGTTGTCCCAATATATCCCCTGTTGCTCTTCCCTGCCCCCAAGCACCCACAGCCCATACCCACCCTATTGTCCTTGTCCATGGGTCCTTTATACATGTTCCTACTTGGCCCTTCCCCTTCTTTCCCCCATTATCCAACCCCCCCCAACCTCTGGTTACTGACAGTTTGTTCTTTATTTCCATCTCCCTGGTTTTATTTTGCTTGTTGTTATGTTAATAAGGTTCCACTTATAGGCAAGATCATATGGTATTTGTCTTTCACTGTCTGGTTTATTTCACTTAGCATAATACTCTCCAATTCCAACCATGCTGTTGCAAAGGGTAGGATCCTTATTTCTTTTTGCTGTGTAGTATTCCATTATGTAAATGTATCAGTTTTTTTGATCCACTCATTTATTGATGGGCACTTAGACTGTTTCCAACACTTAGGTATTATAAATAATGCTGCTATGAACATTGGGGTGATAGGTTCTTTTGAATTGGTGTGTCATGACTCTTAGGATATAATCCAAGCAATGGAATCCATGGATCAAAAGATGGTTCCATGCTTAGTTTTCTGAGGCAATTCCATACTGTTTTCCATAGTGGCTGCACCAGTCTGCATTTCCACCAACAGTGTACTAGGGTTCCCTTTTCTCCACACCTCCACTAGTGTCCTGCTTGAGAAGTGTCTGATCAGGTCCTTTGCCCATTTTTTAAATTAGATTGTTTGTCTTCTTGGTGCAAAGTAGTGTGAATTCTTCATATATTCTGGAGATCAAACCTTTGTCCGAGGTATCATTGGCAAATATATTTTCTCATATGGTTGGTTTCCTTTTAATTTTGCTGATGTTTTCCTTAGCTGTGCAGAAGCTTTTTAATTTGATGTAGTCTCATTTGTTTATTCCTTCCTTTATATTCCTTACCATAGGGGACATATCAGTGAAAATATTGCTACATCAGATATCTGAGATTTTCCTGTGTATGTTCTCCCCTAGGACTATTATGGTGTCATGACTTATATTTAAATCTTTCATCCATCTTGAGTTCATTTTGGTAAATTGGTGTTAAGTTGGTGGTCAAGTTTCACTTTTTTTTTTTTTTCTTTTTTTTGCATGTGGCTGTCCAGATCTCCCAATATCATTTGCTGAAGGGGATATTTTACTCCATTTTATGCTTTTGCCTCCTTTGTCAAATATTAATTGACCATAGGGACTTGGGTTTATTTCTGGGCTCTCCATCCTGTTCCATTCATTTATGTGTCTCTTCTTATGTCAGTACCAGACTATTTTGATTACAGTGCCCTTTTAATATAGTTTGATGTTAGATATTGTGATCTATCCAATGTTGTTCTTCTTTCTTAGAATTGCTGAGGGTATTTGGGGTCATTTATGGTTCCATATAAATTTTTGAAATATTTGTTCTATATCTGTGAAATATGTCATTGGTATTTTAATAGGGATTGCATTGAATCTATAAATTGCTTTGGGTAGTATGGAAATTTTGATTATGTTAATTCTTCCAATCCATGAGCATGGTACATGCTTCCATTTATTTGGGTCTACCTTAATTTGTTTCTTCAGCGTTGTGTAGTTTTCTGAGTACAGGTCTTTTACCTCCTTGGTTAAATTTACTCCTAGGTATTTTATTTTTCTCCTTGCTATAGCATCTTGGATTTTTTTCCTGACTTCTGTTCTGATATTTTGTTGGTGGTGTACAAAAATGCCTTTGATTTCTGAATATTGACTTTGTATTCTACTGTTTTGCTAAATTTACTTAATAAGTAATTTTACTTAATAAGGTCAAGTAGTTTTTTTCATGGCATCTATAGGGTTTTCTATGTACATTATCATGTCATCTGCAAACACTGACAGTTTTGCTTCCTCCTTTCCAATTTGGATGCCTTATATTTCTTTATCTTGTCTGATCACTCCGGCTAGATGAAGTGGTGAAAGCGGACAACCTTGTCTTGTTCTTGATGTTATCGGGAAAGCTTTTAGTTTTTGCCAGTTGAGTCTGATGTTGGCTGTAGGTTTCTCATACATGGCCTTTATTATGTTGAGGTATGCTCCCTATATTCCCACTTTGCTGAATGTTTTTATCATAAATGGGTGCTGTACCTTATCAAATGCTTTTCACAACTATTGATATGATCATGTGATTTTAGTCTTTCCCTTTTTTTTAATGTGGTGTATTACGTATATTGACTTGCAAATATCGTACCAACCTTATATCTGTGGGATGAATTCCACTTGATCATGGTATATGATCTTCTTAATGTATTGCTGGATCTTGTTTGCAAATATTTTGTTGAGGATTTTCACGTCTATGTTCATCATTGATATTGGCCTATAGTTTTCTTTTTTTGTTGTGTCTTTATCTGGTTTGGGGATTAGGATGATGCTGGCTTCATAAAAAGAGTTTGGGAGTCTTCCCTCTTCTTGGATTTTTTGAATAGTTTGAGAAGGATCGGGGTTAGCTCTTTCTTAAACATTTTGTAAAATTCTTCTGTGAAACCGTCTGGTCCAGGGGTTTTGTGTGTTGGGAGTTTTTTGGTTAGTGCTTCAATTTCACTAGCTGTTATCAGTCTATTCAGGCTTTCTGCTGCTTCTTGATTCAGTTTTTGAGGATTATATTTTTCTAGAAATTTGTCCATTTCACCCAGGTTTTCAAATTTCTTGACATATCAGTAATATGCCAAGTAATAATTTCTTACAGTTGTAGTAATTCCTTACAATCCTTTGCATTTCTGTGGTATCAGTTGTAATTTTTCCTGTTTTGTTTCTGATTTTATTTATTTGGGTCCTCTCTCTTTTTTTTCTTGATGAATCTGGCTAAAGGGTTTTTCATTCTGTTCATCTTTTCAAAGAACAAGCTCCTGGATTTATTGGTACTTTTGTTTTTTAAGTCTCTATGTCATTTCATTCTGCTCTGATCTTGATTATTTCCTTCCTTCTGTTTGCTCTGGGCTTTGTTCATTTTTGTTCCTGCAGATCTTGTAGATGTAGGGGTAGGTTGTTTATTTGAGACTTTCTATCTTTTTTAGGTAGGCCTGTATTGCTATGAACTTTCCTCTCAGTTCTGCCTTCTCTGTGTTCATATGTTTTGGGCTATTGCATATTCATTTTAATTTGTTTCCAGAAACTTTCTGATTTCTTCCTTGATCTTGTTGTTTACCCATTCATTGCTTAATAACTCACTTGAAAATTTTTTGAAACAAAAGTTATACTCATTGTTTATGTGACCACAAATATCTGTCTCCAAAAGGTACTGTCAATCTCATCTTATGGCAAGTCCCTTAGACATGGCTCCTAAGACCACTGTTCCCCCCTTCATACACAGATGTTGAATGTATTTTAGGTTATTGCACATCTTGATTGTGGTTTGCACACTACAGCTTTTGTGTTTCTTTGGATGATAGAAATATTTAAGAGTTTGGGTTGATTTTAGAGACTTCAAAATTGGTTGAGTAGATAATTGGGCACACAGACGTTAAGAAAAAAACCATTAACTCTAGGTGTTGGATGTTGGGTTTCAGCTACAAGTTTCTTAATTTAAAAAATATATTTTATTCCCAGCAGGCAGCAGATGGTCACATCCAGGATTCTGGAATACTGGAGCTTCCTACATGATTCTAATCTTTTCTTTGCACAGTAACAATCACCAACATTTGAAAGAGCCCCTTGACCACAGAAGGACTGCCACCTTTCTCCCTCGAAAAACTGGGGCAGCACTTGAGATCCTCTGTGTGATGTTTTGTCTTGGTCTCACTAAGTGGAAAGTGGCCTGTCCCCATTTGCATCAGTGCTTCCTACAGTCGCTACTGGAAATGAACCACAGGCAAAAGTGTTGCCCTCTATCACACTTGTCAGGCTCCTCCAGCCTATACAAAATAGATGAATTTTGACTCTTCCTTTCCACATGTTCTCCTATGTTTGAAATTATGTTGAGCAAGTAGTAAAGCATTGACATTAGATCATTCTCAAGAACCCGCTAAATAATAAAAGACATCACATCATGCTGCATAGTTCCATAGGGGCTGTAGCCAAGCATCACCACAAACAGGTGGCTTAAAACAACAAAAACACACTGTCACACAGTTCTGGAGGCTAGAAGTTCAACATCAAGGTGGGGCCGCACTCCCCCTGGCACCTGTAGCAGAGAATCCTTCCTGCCTTTCCCCAGCTCTGGTGGTTGACCAGCATCTTCAGCATCCTTGGTTCACAAACATATCCTTTAACACTCCACCTTCACATGGCTTTCTCCTGTGTGTCTTTTTTTATTGTTATTCAATTACAGTTGTCTGCATTTTCTCCCCATCCCTCCACCCCACCCCAGCCAAACTCACCTCCCTCCCCCACCTCCACACCCCCCCCCTTGATTTTGTCCATGTGTCCTTTATAGTAGCTCCTGTAAACCACTCTCCCTACTATCCCCTCCCCACTCCCCTCTGGCTATTGTTACATTGTTCTTAATTTCAATGTCTCTGGTTATATGTTGTTTGCTTTTTTCTTTTGTTGATTATGTTCCAGTTAATGTGTGTCTTCACATCACCTTTCCTCTGTGTGTGTCTAGTTCTCTGTCCAAATTTCCCTTTTTTATAAGGACACCAGTCACATTGGGTTAGATAGAGCCCACTCTAATCTCATTTTAACTTGATTACCTGTGTAAAAATCCTATTTCCGAATAATGCCATCATCTAAGGTTAGAATATATCTTTTGGGACAGAAGACAAAATCCAACCCATAACACATGTCATCTCTACACTGTTCTGATTACTCACAACACACAAGGTGCTATGCTGAGATTTGGTTAACAACTTCAAAGTGGTCTATACTTCGGGGAACAGGATATAGGTAGGGCTTGAATAAAAAGAATAAACTAAGTGGCACCTTCTCCAGGAAGCTTTCCTTTGCCCTGTAACCCTGTGCCCCTGGCCCCAGCTGTGCTCCCACAGAAACTTGCATAGGCACTGAGGCTGGATTTACCAGGCTGCTTTTATAAATCACTTCTCAAGGGCAGACAGCAACTATTTAATCATCCCTAGTGTTTAATAGAGTGTTTGCACATAGCTGCCTCTTAAAAAGTATGCATGGAATAAATGAATGAATAAAAATGGAAAATGGGGGAGGTTAGGAAATGACCTCAGTCATTAAGCTACTCTGTCCCATCTAGATTTTATAAAATAGGTCAGAAATGCTTGGTAATGTATTTTGAGTATTTTATTTTATCCATATGGGGAATACAGATGTCCTCTTTCTATGGCAGCATCCAGAGCCAGGTGAGAAGGGCACCTGATCCAAAAAGATGGGTCACAAGCAGCTGAGGGCCACCCAGAGGGCTCCTCAGATTTTTATGTGTCTAAGGGTTAAGAATTCATCTCCACGTGTATTAAAAGTGATCGAATAAGAGGAAAATGTAAGCAATGATCTTTGGAGCTATGAGGTGAAATGCCTGAACAGAGGAAGAAAGCTATGGAACCCTCAAGGTGGTCTCTCTGAACTGCTTAGCAAAGTGGTAAAGACATTTCTTCTCTTCCAAGGAATGTTACAAGTGAGCTGATGTTAAAGTCACTCTGACTGTGTGGCCAGAGTTCACTGCCACTCACTATGGCGGGGGGGTGGCCAGTAATTCCGACAACAAAAACTTTGTCTACTGAAAAGTAAGTTTACCCAAAATGTGGTGAAAAATGAATAACACATTAGACAAACCCGACTTTAATTTATTTTTCATTGCAGAAGAGAGAAACGCCCTCTATTGGTCTGGTGAAGGGGACAGAGGTCTGGACGTGAAATCAGAAACTGAACTTGAACCTTAGTTCTGCCTTTGACTGGCCAGGATCTTGTACAACTTATTCAGCTGCTCCAAATCAATGTCTGTTTTGTAGTCAACAAAATGGTAAAATTATGCCACCTCATAGGGTTATTATGATGAGCAAATGAATCCACATATGAAAAAATATATAAGCAGGTGTGTCTGAGAGTAACTCAATGATGTTAGAATCTCCATTATTTATTGGAAATGAATAATTTACCTGTTTTGATTGCTTTGAAAGTTACAGTGTTTATGAAAACTTTTTTTGAATCAATAACCTCAACCACAGTTTTTACTCTCAACAAGATTAAATATTAATACTCATTAATCCCAGCAGAAAGAGCTAAGTGTGGCTTGTGGGAAGCCCTCAGATGGTAGAGGGAGCACGGAAGTGAAGCCCAGAGCAGAGCCCATGTCAGGGAGACCTCTGAGCTCTGGCCTGACTTTGCCTGGCATTCCTCAAAAAACAGGGAGGGATAGGAACATAATGTAGCTAGGTGAAACAGAATTCTCTTAAATGAGTGACTTCCACATTCAAAAGAAGAAAACCAACACATGAACCCTCACATGCAAACTCCTTACTCCCACGCAGGTCTCAAGAACCAGTCTCTAGGAGTGAGGCCAGTGAGCCTGTATTTTTTAAAAGCTTCCAGGCATCCAAATTGGAAAGGAGGAAATAAAACTGTTGTTATTCACAGATGACATAATTGTGTATATGGAAAACCCTATAGGCTCCACTTTGGCAAAGTAGCAAGATACAAAGTCAATATTCAGAAATTGATGGCATTTTTGTATATCAACAATGAACTATCAGAAAGAGAAAATAAGAAAAAATCCCATTTACTATAGCAGCAGAAAAAAATGAAGTAACTAGGAATAAATTTAACCAAGGCAGTAACAGACCTGTATTCTGAAAACTATAGAACACTGAAGAAAGAAATTGAGGGAAAGAGAATTCTGGCCAAGATGGACACATGGGTAGATATACTTTGTCTCCTTGCACAACCAAAAGAAGGGCAACAACAAATTTAAAAACAAAAAACCTCAGAACAGCCAAAAAATTGAACTGTATAGAAGCTCAACAACCAAGGAGTTAAAGAAGAAACATTTATCCAGACCAGTAGAAGGGGCAAAGACAGACAGCTGGGGTGGAGCCGACTCTGGCAAGGCACCAGCTGGTGTAGCCTGAGGTCCCACATTTGTATACAGATAACTGGGAGGAACAACTGCGGAGTGAGACAGACCACGCAACCTGGGGTTCCAGTGTGGGGAAATAAAGTCTCAAAACCTTCACTGAAAAAACCTGGGGGAGTTGAGGCTGCAGGAGAAACTGCCAGACTCACAGGAGTGTTCATTCGAGAGACTCACAAGGTCCTAGAATGTACACAAAACTACCCACCAAGATCAGCACCACAAGGGCCCAATTTGCTGGTGGGTAGCAGAGGAAGTGACTGAAAGTTGACCAAGAGCTAAGAAAGGGGCATTGTTCCCTCTAGCACACTCCACCCTCAGATACAATGCCACTATGCAACTAGTGGGTTTCCCAGCCCTGGCAAATACCTAACGGTCTGCCCCTTACTACATTACAAGAGTGCTGAGACAAAAAAAAAAAAATATGGCCCAAATAAAAGAATAGATCAGAGCTCCAGAAAAAAATACAACTAAGTGACAAAGAGATAGCCAACTTTTCAGATGCACAGTTCGAAACACTGGTAATCAGGATGCTCACAGAATTGGTTGAGTATGGTCACAAATTAGAGGAAAAAGTGAAGGCTATGAAAAATGAAATAAAGGAAAATGTACAGGGAGCCAACAGTGACAGGAAGGAAACCGGGACTCAAATCAACAGTGTAGACAAGAAGGAAGAAATAAACACTCAACCAGAACAGAATGAAGAAACCAGAATTCCGCAAAATGAAGAGAGCCTTAGGAACCTCCAGGGCATCTTTAAACATCCCAACCTCCAAATCATAGAGGTTCCAGAAGGAGAAGAGGAAGAGAAAGAAATTGAAAACTTATTTGAACAAATAATGGAGAACTTCCCTATTCTGGCAAAGGAAATAGACTTCTAGGAAGTCCAGGAAGCTCAGAGAGTCCCAAAGAAGTTGGACCCAAGCAAGCACACACCAAGGCACATCATCATTAAGTTACCCAAAATTAAAGATAAGGAGAGAACCTTAAAAGCAGCAAGAGAAAAGGACACAGTTACCTACAAAGGAGTGCCCATAAGACTCTCACCTGATTTGTTAAAAGAAACCTTGCAGGCAAGAAGGGGCTGGAAAGAGGTATTCAAAGTCATGAAAGGCAAGGACCTACATCCAAGAGCACTCTCTCCAGCAAAGCTATAATTTAGAATGGACGGGCAGATAAAGTGCTTCCCAGAGAAGGTCAAGTTCAAGGAGTTCATCATCACCAAGCTCTTATTGTATGAAATGTTAAAGGGACTTATCTAAGGAAAAAGACAAGATAAAAAATATGAACAGTAAAATGACATCAAACTCACAACTACCAACAACCAAATCTAAAGGAGTAAAAATGAGCTGAGCAAACAACTGCAACAGAAACAGATTCACAGAAATAGAGATCACATGGAAGGTTATCAGTGGGGAAGGGGAGTGGGGAGAATGGGGGAAAAGGTACAGGCAATAAGAAGCATAAATGGTAGATACAAAATAGGCAGGGGGAGATTAAGAATAGTATAGGAAATGAGAAGCCAATGAACTTACATGTATGACCCATGGACATAAACTAAGGTGAGGGAATGATGGTGGAAGGGAAGAGTACAGGGTGGAGGGGAATAAAGTGGAGATAACATGGGACAACTGTCATAGCATAATCAATAAAATATATTTTAAAAGAAATTGAGGAAGATACAAATAAATGGAAGCATATACCATATTCATAGATTGGAAGAATTAACATAAATAAAAGGTCCATACTACCCAAAGCAATCTATAGATTCAACAAAATTCTTATTAATTTTAATTAATAAGCATATTTCACTGATTTAGAACAAACATTATAAAAATTTATCTGGAGCTAAAAAAAAACTCCAAATACGCTCACCTATCTTGAGAAAGAAGAACAACATTGGAGGGATCACAATACCTGACATCAAACTATATTAAAAGGCCACTGTAATCAAGACGTAAGAACATAAGAACAGATGCATAGATCAGTGGAACAGAACAGAGAGCCCAGAAATAAACCCAAGTCTCCATGGTCAATTAATATTTGACAAAGTGGGCATGAGAATAAAATGGTGTAAAAATACCACCTTCAATAAATGGTGTTGGGAGAACTGGACTGGTACATACAAGGAAATGAAACTAGATGACCGCCTTACACCATACACTAGAATAAACACAAAATGGACAAAGGACTTAAATATAAGCCATGACACATACAAGTCCTAGTGGAAAATTAGGCAGTAAAATTTCAGACATCCCATGTAGCAATATTTTTGCCAATATATCTCCTCAAGCAAGGGAAATTAAAGAATAAATAAACAAATGGGGCTACATCAAATTAAAAAGCTTCTGCATGGATAAAGAAACCATTATCACAATGAAAAGGGAACTGACTCTATGGGAGACTTATGCACCAATGATACATTGGACAAGGGTTTAATCTCCAAAATATATAAAGAACTCATATGACTCAACACCAGAAAGGCAAACAACCCAATTAAAAAATTGGCATAGGACTTGAATAGACACTTCTCCAAGGAGGACATACATACAGAGGGCCCAGAGACATATGAAAGGATGCTCAGCACCACTAGCCATAAGAGAGATGCAAATTAAAACCACAATGAGATATCACCTGCTACTCACACCAGTCAGAATGGCCAACATTAACAAATCAACAAACAACAAGTGCTGGCGAGGTTGTGGATGGAGAAAAGGGAACCCTAGTGCATTTTTGGTGGAAATGCAGAATGGTACAGCCACTATGGAAAACAGCATGGACTTTCCTCAAAAAAATTAAAAATGGAACTGCCTTTGACCCAATGATTCCATTGCTGGGAATATACCCTAAGAATCCCAAAACATCAATTCAAAAGAACTTATACACCCCTATGTTTACAGCAGCATTATTTACAATAGCCAAGAGTTTGAAATAGCCTATCAGTAGATGAATGGATTAAAAAATGTGCTACATTTACACAATGGAATACTATGCAGCAGAAATAAAGAAGAAAGAATCCTACCTTTTGTGACAGCGTGGATGGAAGTGGAGACTATTATTCTAAGTGAAATAAGCCAGTCAGTGAATGACAACTGCTATATGGTCTCACTTATATGTGGCATCTAGTGAACAAAATGAACTAATGAGCAAAACAGAATGAGAAACATGGAAACCTGGAACAGACTGACAGCTGCCAGAGGGAAGGGGTGGGGAATGGTGGAAATAGGGGAAGAGACTAGTCAAACAACATGTATGAATGACCCAGGGACATGGACAACAGTATGGAGATTGACTGTGGGAGTTGACAGTGGGCTAGGTGAAGGAGGGCAAAGAGGGATAATTGAGACAACTGTAATAGAATAAGCAAGAATAAAAAAATTAAAAAACAAAATAAAAAACTGTGGGATCCTTCTGCTCAGCCACTTCGAGGAGCCCCTGTTGGAGGTTTGAGATTTACAGGTAGTATTTTCAGATGTCATTAATCATGGCTCTAAACATGAGGTATGGCAGATGATTCTGTTTATCACGGATGAAAATTCTGCTTGCAAAATTGTGAATGGTCATCTCTTACATAAGATGTCATTTGTTAACACCCAATCTTCCTTTGAATCCTAATTGACCTTGAGTAACAGGATTTTAAATTTCCTTTATGTGGGTGTGAGAAATTCATTGTGAGTTGGAGCCCTTGTTACACATCCCTGGTGTTCTAGGGCTGCTGAAGCTCTCCACCTCTCATGTGTAGTCTGTACAAGCCTGGGAAGTAGGTACTACCTCCTCCCTGAGCAACATGTCAGGAGGTTCATGATTTGGCCACAGTCACACAGCAAGTATCAGCACCAAAATTTGAAGCCAGGCACCTGGCTGTTAAGGCTCTTCACTACTATTATCATGAGGAGGAAAATCATTCACTCAAAAATGTTATTCCTCATGTACTATGAGGCAAGCAATGTGATAGGGGTAAGACCACCATGACTAAAAAATATCCAAGCCTTCAAGTTGCTCCCAGTCTAGTGAGGAGACACAGGAATCCAACAGGCCAGCTGCAGAGCAGTTTTAAAAGGGCCAGGATAATGGAGGACTAAGGTGAATGCAGGCACAAAGGAAAGCCTGTAACTGGGCAAGATGGATTGCACCCTGGTTAAGCAGAGACTTTGGAGCTAGGCTACCTGGATTTTAATCCCATCCACACAGTGCAACAGCTAAGGGCATATGACTTCAGCACACCGTGCCTTAATTTCCTCCTCTCTAAAATGGGCTTCTATTAGTACCCAGGTCATAAAGTCATTAGAATTAACCATGGTACACATGTAAGTTGCCAGGCACATAGCAAGTGCCCAACACACACTGGAATACAATCACCATTGAAAGGCAAGTAAACTGAGACCTGGAGATTGAGAAATGACACAAGGGACTGCTGGGGTCTGTTCAGTCTGATAAAGTTCTGCATTGTTAATGCCTTTCTGAAATGCTCAGGGCCTCCCTCATAGAAACACACACACAACTCAAATCCAGAAGAAAATAAATTATTGGTGTGTCTGCAGACCAATTGACCATGAGAAGTAAATAAGAATGAAAACAAATTTAGGTTTTCATGTAGAATTTCCTTATATTATTCCACTCATCCTGTAGTTTTTCCTCAGAGTATTTGTGAAAGACCTTTGCTGTGTTTATTGATTTAGAAAAACAGAACAAAGCATTCTGTTCTAAAAGTCTCAGTAGCAGCCTGAGGGTACTTTGGCAACCTGGTTTCCCTCTAAAGGTATGTGAACTCCATAGTTATATTTAGTTTAAAGTTTATTATTTTTTAATTTAGTTCAAAGTTTAAATTTCAAGCTCACTAAAAATATCTTCTAGATTTTTAATATACCTTTGAGAAAAATCCTGGCCTGCATTTTCCTTGTTTTGTTATAGTCATTTGTTAAATGCTCCTCTTTGTCTGATTTGCTCACTGGATTGAAAAAGCTTTGAAACCCGAACATCTCAGTGACAACATCACAGTATTAACAACTCTTACTGCTATCTAATGAAGTGGCAGGTTTTCTCCATCAAGGGCAATTAGGCAGAGCCCTTGTCTGGTAAACTTACTGCACCTGACTAACAAAAACCAGAGAAGTAGAGAACAAGTGACATTCACAGATGAAATCCAACTGTCAAGTCACTGAGTTCTGTGTGACTTCCGTCATCTCCAGTCTTAGGTAAGGTGGTCCCAGGCAAAACATAGTTAAGGCAGCTATGTCCCTTCTTCCCTTCTGGCCTCCTTATTCCTATAAATCTCAACTCAGATGGGTTGTATTTGTACTTGTCAGTCCATGTTTAAATTCTCAGTGACAACCTCTGCCAAATATATTGATGGAGATGTGTGGTGGAAACAGACATAACTGCTGAGAGTGTGTATTAGAAAACCAAACCTCCTCCAGCCTGCCAGCAATTAGGCCATAAAAATTGCTGCTTCACTGGTGAGGGAACCAATGTGCCTGAATGCCAGCCCATCCTCCCACTCTGCACTGCCCCTGCTCTGCCGTTTGTTTCATTCAGGAACTAGGAAACTGTCTTGACAGTAAGTGGCTCATGAAACATCTCAAAGATAAACATTTTTAAAAGTATAGGGTTATTTGATACATAAATGTGAATTACTTGTTCAACAAATATTGATTGTGCAAAAACACACAGAATATACAAAAACCCTTGCCTTCCAGTAGACCACATTCCAGTAAAATGATAAAGATTGCTCCAGGTAAACATTTGGGGGGGACAGTCCCTTGTAGAAAAGAGCAAAGAATCAATTGAAGTTGTGCTTCCAAGTATCTTTTCTAGAGAAGTAGACATATGTATAAATAGGTGTAAGTCATAATGCAGCATAATTTCTACAGTGAAAAACTGAAAACAAGCTAAATACCCATCATGGAGGGAATAGTTACACAGAGGGTGTGATTTGTGCAAGCCAAAACCCCAGATGTAAAAACAAAATGGGTCACGTTCCTTATTTTTCTGTAACGCAAGATAAAGATTATATGTCGAGCTCCAATTTAATTTGGTCACTTACAGAGAAACTTGGTCAGTTCAGGACTTTTCCTCCTCTTTTCTCCCCCTGGAGGCCATGTACACCCCAGGTGTTAAGAGATCTTCAGACCCAGATGTGGTGGCCATTGCTGGGTATCTGCCACACTGGCAGCACTGGAAAGACAATACATTCTCAAGTCCTGGACACATGATGTACCTGCCCTCAGTCTTTACCCACTTCCCACTCCCAGCCCATCAACCTTCCCTGATGCTTCATGTTCAAGGTTGGCACCACTTCCCTGGGAGCAAACCATTCCTTCTTCACAACAAAGATGTTCTTTACAACATGTAGGTTTTCTTGCACCCATGTTTTCTCTTTTGGCTTGTTTCTCTGTCTTTCAGGAGCATGAGGAAACATGGCCATTCTTCCTACCTACTAACGAGGTTGCCTTGGGCTCCTGTCTGCTGGGAACTATACTTGTCACCTCTTCCCAGCTGTTCCTGCTTGTGCTATGATAGGAGAGACCTGTGAGGGACCTGTGCCTGAACAGATCAGGAAGTGGGAAAGTTCTCTCTACTCTTACAAGTCACAAAACTTGTCTAAGGTTCTACAGCTCTACTGTTCCCTGGCCATTGGGCTGTATCTTCAAAATACAGACACAGTTTTATCTCCCACTCACAGGCTCTTCTTACAAGATGCTGACATTTCTCTCACTGACAGGTCAGGTAGGTCCAAGTCCTCTCCCCCTGAACCTGGGCAGGACTCTGTGACCACCTCAACCAGTAGAGAGTGGTGGAAATGACATCTTGTGACTTCTGAGCTACAGCATCAAAATGCCCTGCACTTCTGCCTCATTCTCCTGGGACACTTGCCTTTGGAGTTTTGAGCTTCTGACTAAGGAGTCTTGCTGACCTAAGGCTATCACACTATGAAGAAGCCTAGACTGGAGCATATGTAGCAGAGACAACAAGGGAGCCATTTTTCGGGTTAAAGGTTATGTCATTTTCAGCTCCTTTACTCCTTGGCTCTATTTGTCATGAAGGTGAGAGACAGTAAGCCCCTCAGCCTGTGAGAAATTTGAGCTACAAACATGTTCACAGTCTTATTTTAACTATGGATAGTTTTTCTCACTTAGAACTATCATGCAGGAAGAGTTTGTAACCAGAAATCAGTGTATAGAAACTTCTCAGTAGAACATATGGACAGATATGTAAACAGACAGATAGATAAATGGATGGATGGGTGGATGGATGGATGGTAAAAGAGAAGTGGAAAGATGGGAGGAGAAGATGGCAGTGAGATAGGTGGAGGCGGAGCCAACTTCCCTCTGCACCTGGCTGAAATCCCTACCCAATCTACTGAGGAACAAAGCGAACAGCCAAGAGCACCACAGTGTTTATGAAGATAGGAGACCAAAAAGTATAGAGGACACTGAAAAAACAGAAGGTAAGGGGATTGCTTCAGGACAAAAAAGTTCCTGGGACCAGCGCGGAAACAAGGGCTACAGCCCCAGGCCTGCCCCTGCCTGGCCTGTTGCAGGACTCCTGGGAGAGAGCAGGGTTAACGGCTTCCTCCCCTGCCAAACAAGGCTTGAGCAACACTGTGAGAGTCCTGGTTGCTTGAAGTTGAAGGGAGGGGAATAAGGACAAAGTGGTAAACCCACAGAGACAGTGGGTGCTGGCTGGGGAGAGTTGAGAGTTGGGCCATGTGGGACCCTGACCCAGACAGTCCTCTGTCTAGCTGGACAGATGGGCTGTGTGAGAGGTGAGGTCCTTCCTTGTATGGAGGGAGCCACAGGATTCAGCAGGAGGATTTTCCCAAAAAGAAAAAGACCCCTGGGGGCACGTTGGGGAATTTCCCTGTAGCAATAGCTCCAGTCTCCTCTCCACCTGGCCACCCACCCATCCGGGGAGTGTGCACATCAACCAAGGAGTATGAGCACCCACCAGGGAGTGTCCGCACCTCATCTCAGAGGGAACTGAGACCACAGGCACCAGGGAGAGTGTGAATCAGGGAAGCCTCCATCCTCACACCCACAGACCGGAGGAGGCCTACCATAAAAAAGAGTGGGTGGAAGCGAGGAACACCAGGATACCTCCAGGAAGAGGAAACCCAACAACAAAGGAAACACCAACAGATAAGAACAGAAGAAGGTGAAGGATGGAGTGGAAGTCACACTAAGTCAGCCCAGGACCTATCTGAAAATACAAATAAATAGTGAAGAAATTACTAAGAACAAACAATTGAACAAGAGCAAGAGAAAAGACTCAAGAAATTGTACACACGGAAGAAGCAGCTCCAACACAACTGACCACACCTGCACAACAGAAAACAAAAGGTGGGGGACAGACTGATCCTCAGATAACCAGGTGGTGGGAAAGACCCACCAAAGAAAGACTAAAAAAGAACTAAAAACCAAAGACATACACAGAGCCAGCATAGACCACAGCCCAAGATCAGTAAGACTGGGAGATCAAGGAGACTCTACCACTGAATCTCACAGGTATTCTATCACAGAAGTTTACACCAAAAACCCAGGGGGTCAGAACAGAGCAACTTAAGAAGCAGAGGCTAACAGGAAGAGTCTCACAAACAATGGGAAGACAAAGAAACAATCCCCAAATGAAAGGAAAAGGGGAAGTCTTAGAAACAATGATAAATGAAAAAGAGGCAAGTCAACTATCAGATGATGAGTTCAAAAAATTGTTTATAAGGAAGCTTAGCTTGATGAGCTCACACAGAATTACCAAAAACTAGAGGGAAACTACAATGAACTCACTGCAAACTATATCAACATGAAAAAGGAAATAGAAACTATCAACAAGGGCCAAGAGGAAATGAAGAATACAACTTCTGAACTGAAGAACACAGCAGAGATAATCAAAAGCAGGTTCGATGAAGCAGAGGATCTGATCAGCAAACGGGAGGACAAGTAGAAAAAAACAGCCAAAATGAGCAAGAAAAGAAAAAGAGGCTCAGAAAGAATGAAGAGGGGTTAAGGGAAATGCAGGACAACATGAAACAATAATATCCATATAATAGGGATACCAGAAGGAGAAGAACAGTAATAGACAGAAAACCTGTTTGAAAAAGTAATGATGGAAAATTTCCCTAATTTGATGAGAGAAAAAGTCACACAAATCCGTAAAGCACAGAGAATCCCAATCAAGAGGAATCCAAAGAGGACTACTGCAAGATATTTCAAAATAAAATGGCAAAATTGCAAGACAAAGAAAGAATCTTAAAGGCAGCAAGGGAGAAACAGGAAGTAACATACAAGGGAGCCCCAATAAGGTTAGCAACTGACTTCTCAATGGAAACGCTCCAAGCCAGAAGAGAATGGCAAAACATATTCCAAGTAATGAGAACCAGAGGCCTGCAACCAAGACTACTTTACCCAGCAAGGCTCTCAATCAAGATAGAAGGCCAAATAAGGAGTTTCCCAAACAAAAGAAGTCTAAAAGAATATACCACGACCAAACCAGCTCTGCAAGAGATGCTACAGGGGCTTGTCTAAGGAAAGGAAGGAAAAGAGAAGAGAGGGAAGAACACAGGTACAAAAAATTAGCAATGAATAGGTACCTATCAATTATAACCTTAAATGTAAATGGATTAAATGCTCCAATCAAAAGAGGTAGAACAGCTGAATGGATAAGAAAGCATGACCCACACATATGCTGCCTACAAGAGAACTAACTCAGGACAGAAGACCTACATAGACTGAAAGTGAAGGGCTGGAAACAAATTTTCCAAGCAAATGGACAGGAAAAAAAAAAGCAGGGGTAGCAATACTCATATCAGACAAAATAGACTTCAAAACAAGGGCCATAAAGAGAGACCCAGAAGGTCACTTCATAATACTCAAAGGGAGAATCCACCAAGGAGACATAAACATTGTAAATATATATGCTCCCAACATTAGAGCACCCAAATACATAAAGAAAATCTTGGAGGACTTCAAGAAAGATATTGACAGCAACACACTTATACAAGGGGATTTTAACACCCCACTGTCAAAAATGGACAGATCTTCCAAACAAAATATCAACAAAGATATAGTGGCATTGAACAATGACCTATATCAAATGGACTGAACTGGCATATATAGAGAGAGCCTTTCATCCCAAAGAAGGAAAGTACAGATTCTTCTCAAATGCACATGGAACATTTTCAAAGATAGACCACATGATAGGGCACAAAACAAGCCTCAACAAGTTCAAAGAAATTGAAATCATATCAAGCATTTTCTCTGACCATAAGGGACTGAAACTACAAACAAATCTCAAGGAAAAAAACCCAAAACTCTCAAAAACATGGAGATTGAATAGCATGCTATTAAAGAATGAATGGGTGAAAAAATAGATTAGGGAAGAAATCAAAAAGGTTCTGGAAACAAATGAAATGAACTCGTAACAATCCAAAACCTATAGGATACAGCAAAGGCAGTCCTGAGAGGGACATTCATAGTGATACACGCCTATATAAAAAGATAAAAAACATCTCAAACAAACAACCTAACCCTAAGCCTACACGAACTCAAGGAACAACAACAAAGACAACCCAGGGCAAGTACAAGGAAGGAAACAACCAAGATCAGAGCAGAATTAAATGACATAGAGACTTAAAGCACAATTGTAGGGATGAATGAATTCAGCAGGGGGTACTTTGAAAAGATAAGCAAAATCGACAAGCCTTTAAACAGGCTCATCAAGAAAAAAAGAGAGGACCCAAATAAACACAATTAGAAATGAAAGAGCAGAGACTACAACTGATATCACCAAAATGCAAAGGATTGTAAGAAATTACTATGAAGAACTATATGCAAAGAAATGTGAAAACCTAGATGAAAAGGACAAATTTCTAGAAAAATATAACCTTCAAAAACTCAATGAAGAGGAAGCAGAAAGCCGGAATAGACCAATAACACCTGATGAAATTGAAACAGTAATCAAAAAGCTTCGGATACACAAAAGCCCTGTAATAGATGGTTTAACAGGAGAATTCCACAGAGCATTTAAGGGAGAGCTAACCCCTATCTTCCACAGAATATTTCAAAAAATTCAAGAAGATGGAAGATCCCAAACTCGTTTTATGATGCCAACATCATCCTAATTCCAAAACAAGATAAAGACAAAACAAAGAAAGAAAACTTCAGGCCAATATTGCAGATGAACATAGATGCTAAAATCCTCAACAAAATCTTGGCAAGCCGCATCCAGCAATACATTAAAAAGATCATACACCATGACCAAGTGGGATTCATCCCAGGGATGCAAGGATGGTACAATATTCACAAATCAACAAATATAATACATCACGTAAAAAACAGCAAAGACAAAAGTCACACGATCATATCAATAGATGCGGAAAAAGCGTTTCATAAGATACAGCACCCATTTCTGATAAAAACACTCAGCAAAGTGGGAATAGAGGGAGCAATCCTCAACATAATAAAAGCCATATATGAGAGACCTACAGCCAACATCATACTCAATGGACAAAAACTTAGAGCTTTCCCACTAAATCAGGAACAAGACAAGGATGCCCTCTCTCACCACTCCTATTCAACATAGTATTGGAAGTCCTGGCCACAGCAATAAGACAAGAAAAAAAATAAATAAAAGGCGTCCAAATTGGAAAGGAGGAAATGAAACTGTCACTGTTTGCAGATGACATGATAGTGTACATGGAAAATCCTATAGACTCCACCAAAAAACTACTTGACCTAATAAATGAATTTGGCAAAACAGCTGGATACAAAGTCAATATTCAGAAATGAAAGGCATTTCTGTATACCAACAATGAAACAGCAGAAACAGAAATCAGGAAAAAAATCCCATTTGATAGATCAACAAGAAAAATAAAGTACCTAGAAATAAACCTAACCAAGGAGGTAAAAGACCTATACTCAGAAAACTACACAACATTGAAAAAAGAAATTAAGGAAGACACAAACAAATAGAAACATGTACCATGCTCATGGATTGGAAGAATTAACATCATCAAAATGGCCATACTACCCAAAGCAATTTATAGATTCAATGCAATCCCTATTAAAGTATCTATGACATATTTCAGAGATAGAACAAACGTTTCAGAAATTTATATGGAACCATAAACGACCCCGAATAGCTGCAGCAATTTTGAGAAAGAAGAACAAAGCAGGAGGCATTACAATACCTGATATCAAACTGTATGACAAGGCCACTGTAATCAAAACAGCCTGGTAGTGGCATAAAAACAGGCACATAGACCAATGGAACAGAACAGAGAGCCCAGAAATAAACCCAAGTCTTTACAGTCAATTAGTATTTGACAAAGGAGGCAGGAGCATAAAATGGAGCAAAAATAGCCTCTTCAACAAATGGTGTTGGGACATCTGGACAGCTATGTGCAAAAAAAATGAAACTCGATCATCAGCTTACGCCATACCCAGAAATAAATTCAAGGTGGATAAAAGACTTAAATATAAGTTGTAACACCCTAAAAGTCCTAGAGGAAAACATTGGCAGGAAAATCTCAGCCATTCCACACAACAACATCCTCACAGACACGTCCCCTAAAGCAAGGGACATAAAGGAAAGAATAAACAAATGGGACCTCATCAAAATAAAAAGTTTCTGCATGGCTAAAGAAAACAGCATTAAAATAAAAAGAGAACCAACAGTATGGGAAAACTTACTTGCCAGTGATACCTCAGACAAGGGCCTGATCTCCAAAATATATAAAGAACTCACACAACTCCACTCCAGGAAGACAAAAAACCCAGTTAAAAAGTGGGCAAAGGACTTGAACAGTCACTTCTCCAAGGAAGACATACAGAGGGCCCAGAGACATATGAAAAGATGCTCAGCATCACAAGACATCAGAGAGATGCAAATTAAAACCACAATGAGGTACCATCTCACACCAGTCAGAGTGGCCAACATAAACAAATCCACAAACAAATGTTGGAGAGGATGCAGAGAAAAGGGAACCCTAGTGCACTGTTGGTGGGAATGCAGACTGGTGTGGCCACTGTGGAAAACAGTATGGAATTTCCTCAGAAAACTAAAAATAGAACTGCCCTTTGACCCAGCAATTCCACTGCTGGGATTATATCCTAAGATCCCTGAAACATCAATGCAAAAAACCTATGTACCCCAATGTTCATAGCAGCACAATTTACAATAGCCAAGTACTAGAAGCAACCTTAGTGCCCATCAGCAAATGAGTGGATCCAAAAACTATGGTATATTTACACAGTGGAATTCTATGCAGCAGAGAGAAAGAAGGAGCTTATACCCTTTGCAACAGCATGGATGGAACTGGAGAGCATTATGCTAAGTGAAATAAGCCAGGTGGTGAGGGACAAATACCACATGATCTCACCTTTAAGTGGAACATAATCAACAGAAGAAAAAAGCAAACAAAATATAACCAGAGACATTGAAGTTAAGAATAATCTACAATAGGCAGAGGGGAGTCGGGAGGGGATAGTGGGTAGAGTGGTTTGGAGGAACTAATATAAATGACACATGGACATAATCAAGGGGACGGGTGGAGGCAGGGGAGGGAGGTGGGTTTGGCTCTGGTGGGGTGGAGGGATGGGGAGAAAAGGCATACAACTGTAATTGAATAAAAATTTAAAAAAAGAAAAATAAAAGAAAAGTAGAAAGAATGAGAGAGAGGGAGAGTCTGATTTCTTTTTAGTCCTAAGAGTGACTTATGTTAAGAAGTATTAGTTTATCCAGTAGACTTTGTATGGGAGTCATGTTTTGAGATCTGGAGGGTTCAAGGTCTTTCTGACTGGTTGCTGTAGTTTGCATGGTTGAATCCTTACTCTAGCTCACTTCTCAGTGAACCTAAGGGAAAACAATTGTGATTCAAAGAAAAGTAGCCCACTGCAATACCTATCCCAGTTTGGTATGATGAAAGAGAAAGCAAGAAAGAAAGGGAGACAGACAGAGAGACAGGGAGACAGAGACAGACAGACAGAGAGAGAAAGGGAGAAATACAATTCCAGCTATAAAAATCATTGAAAAGTAATGTAGATCTCTACTGACAAGCTCTTGAAGACATCCAAGTGGGAATTACACAGGGGGTTTCACATTGTACATTATAAATTCAACTTCCTAAAATTCCCCATTAGACATCCCCTTCTGTCCCCAAGTTCTTTGTGGTCATACAAATCTTTGCACACCCTCTGTCCCATTATGAGTATGTCTTTTCAGATAACTTTCCTTTATGTAGAGCAAGCCATTCCTCCCAATAAAGGTGTAATAGCATGAGTGGTAAAAAGGGAGGAGTTGTAATTATTTATTTCTGTTTTTGTCATATGGAGATAGACCTTTTATTTCTCATTAGAAACAAAATTTTAATATTGAAATACAAATTTGTCTCTGTGGAATTACAGATTTCTTTTAAAGTTATAAAGTATATGTCTCACCAGGTGTCTTCCCTTAGTCCTGAGAGCTGGCATCTCCTTGAAAAGGAGAGAGGAAGGAGGGAGGAGGAAGGAAGCTCGGGCTCATCCTGACTGCAGAGAAGTGCCTGCTTCTCTTGGAGCAGCAGAAACATCCCAGGATCCTGTCTGAAGATCTGGTGTCAGGACCAGACAGCCTGCTTCCTGCTGGATGGGCTCTGGGTATGTCGTCCATCACATGGTGACTCCCTCTTCCCAGTCCTTGTCATATCAAAGCTGCTGCCCCACAGGTGAAGCAACTTTGAAAATTACAAGCTCAGTCCAAATGTAAGAGACTTTATGGATCCAAGAGAAAAAGTTATGGGTCTCCCTCCTTTGTGTGAACTTTTGGGACAGATTTTGGTGTCGGGGACTGTATTAGTCTCCTAGGGCTATATAACAAATCACAGACCAAGTGACTTAAATAGCAGAAGTTTATTTCTTCACAGTTCTGGAGGCTGGCAGTCCAAGATCAAAATGTCAGCTGGTTGGTTTCATTCTGAGCCTCCCTCCTTGGCTTGTAGATACCACCTCTGCCTAAGTCCTCACCTGGTTTTTCCTCAGTGTGTCTCTTGTAATCTCTTCTTCTTATAAGGACTCTAGTCACAGTGGATCTGAGCCCATCCCAATGATCTCATTTACCTTAGTCTTTTCTCTAAAGGCTCTCTCCAATACAGTCACATTCTGAGATATGGATGCTAGGATTCAACATATAAATTTTGGAGGGGCAACATTCACCTTTCTTTTTTGAGATGTTAATATAACTTGCATGATTTTGTTTTGTTACTGACTTGTAACTTCCTCAAGTTGTTTTGTGTACAGTCAAACTAATGTCCTAGTTTCTTCTACATTTGTCCTCATGCAATTTGAAGAATTGCAAATTCCAAATTCTGTATTTTCAGTGAGTTTCTTTAGGTTTCAGGAAGGATCAGAATGTCTTTGAGACCTTATTCTTCAGTCTCCTTTGAGGCTATTTATGGTTTTC
The DNA here is from genome assembly GCF_022682495.2 of Desmodus rotundus. Taxonomy (NCBI): domain Eukaryota; kingdom Metazoa; phylum Chordata; class Mammalia; order Chiroptera; family Phyllostomidae; genus Desmodus; species Desmodus rotundus. The sequence goes on from NC_071394.1 coordinate 64,670,587, forward strand.
CTGCCAATTCAAAATGAAGTAAACATTACTAGTGATTCATCTTAGTTGATAACCAGCTTCCAAAAAAGAGAGGACATTTCCATTATTCAAGATCTGCTTTAAAGTAGTAATTCATCATTCATTGTAATTGCCCAGGCCATCTTCTGGTGACCAACTAAACCTAGTACTTTTCTGTACTTTTGTAGATAAAAGATAAAGAAATGGAAACTGTAATTTTCATTAATCTCAGACAAAATTGTTTAAAACCATAAAGTACACAGATAATTTCTCAGGAAATGTTTATCCTCCATATTTTTTAGGCTGGAAAGTATAAAATATATTAAATATGTAATTCAGATATATATTATATATATGTTATATCTATGTTATATTACATATTATATATGGACATAATATGGATATTGTATTTATATCGATATATATAAAATTAATTTTCCCAGGACCCACAAGCTATGGTACAAATTGAGTCACCGTAACAGAAACAATTCAAATTCCAATAGCTTCTCTACTTTTTTTAAGATGAGTTCTTATTTTAAAATATATTTTATTGATTATGCTATTGCAGTTGTCCTGAGTTTTCCCCCTTTGCTCCCCTCTACCCAGCACCTCCCACTCTCTCAGGCAATTCCCCACCATTGTTCATGTCCATGGGTCATGCATATAAGTTCTTTGGCTACTCCATTTCCTATACTCTAGTTTACATCCCCATGGCCATTCTGTAACTACCTATTTGTAGTTCTTAATTCCCTCACCTCTTCACCCACTGCCTCACAACCCCCTCCCACCTGGCAACCACCAAAATGTTCTCTGTATCCATGATTCTGTCTCTGTTCTTCTCATTTGCTTAGTTTGCTTTTTCAGATTTAATTGTTGATAGATTTGTACTTTTTGTCACTTTATTGTTCATGGTTTTGATCTTCTTTTTCTTAAATAAGTCCATTTAACATTTCATAAAATAATACTTTGGTGATAATGAACTCCTTTAGTTTTTTTCTTGTCTGGGAAGCTCTTTATCTACCCTTCAATTCTAAATGATATCTTTGCTGGGTAGAGCAATCTTGGCTGTAGGTCCCTGTTTTTCACGACTTTGAATATTTCTTGTCAATCTCTTCTAGCCTACAAAGTTTCTTTTGAGAAATCAGCTCATAGTCTTATGAGAACTCCCCAGCAGGTAACTAATTGCTTTTCTCTTGCTACTTTCATGATTCTCTCTTTATCTTTAACCTGTGACATTTTAATTAAGATGTATTTTGGGGTGGGCCTCTTTGCATGCATCTTGTTTGGGACCCTCTGTGCTTCCTGGACTTGCATGTCTATTTCCTTCAGCAAATTAGGGAAGTTTTCTTTCATTATTTTTTCAAATAGATTTCCAACTTCTTGCTCTTTTTCCTCTCCTTCTGTCACTCCTATGACGTGAATGCTGGAATGCTTGAAGTTGTCCCAGAGGCTGCTTATACAGTCCTCATTTTTCTGGATTCTTTTTTCTTCTTGTTGTTCTGATTGGTTGTTTTTTCTTCCTTATGTCCCAAATCATTGATTTGATTCTTGGCTTCATCCATTCTATTGTTTCCCTGTAAACCATTCCTTATCTTAATTAATGAATCCTTTGTTTCTGACTAGGTCTTTTTTATGCCCTTGAGGTCCTCACTAAGCTCCTTGAGCATCCTTATAACCAGTGATTTGAACTCTGCACCTGATAGATTACTTATCTCCATTTTTTAGCTCTTTTCCTGGAGTTTTGATCAGTTCTTTCATTTGTGGCATGTTTCTTTGTCTCCTCATTTTGGCAGCTTCCCTGTGTTTGTTTCTCTGTATTAGGTAGAGCTTCTGTGACCCCCTGTCTTGGTAGTGTGGCCTAATATAGTATCCAGTGGCATAGCCTCTCCTATCACTCAAGCTGTGTACTCCAGGTGTGCCCTTCATGTGTGCTGAGTACACCCTCCTCTTGTAGTTGAGATTTGATTGCTGTTGGCAGATCAATGGGAGGGATTTACCCAGGCCAGTCAACTTCAAAGATTGGCTATGACCACTTACAACCAACCCTCTGTGGAGGACCAACTCTGTGGGGGCAGTGTGGTAGTGCTCTGACATGGTCTGAAGCTGTCCACTGGATGTGCTGGCCCTGGGATTTCCCAGGAGGAGCAGGCCAAGGTCAGCCCCCATCTGTGTTCTGCCTGGGGCCACCCTGCTTGAGTTATAAAGCAATCTGAGATGGCTGCTACTTGTGGTGGGCTTGGAGATTCCCAGCTGAAGCCAAACTGTGAATCTAGGATGGATGCTGCTAGTGCTGGGCCTGGGGCTCACTGAGGCCAGTTTTTGCTTATTTGATAGGATTTAGGAAGTTGTGAAGCATAAGCCAAGACCAGCCATTCATGTGGAAAAGCAGCTTGGGTGAACCCATAAGGTGTGTGGGTTAGAGTCTATGGGAATCTCCAAGACAATTACAAAAATGTTAACCAGGTTGATGGAGTCTCAGGTATGGCACCAGCTTGCCAGTTCTATGGAAGGAGAGTTTAGAAAAGGAACAATGGCCTCTGCTCCAATTGATGCCAGACACTTCTGTTTTCCCTGTATACCACTGGTGCCCTTCAAGCTGCTACCCCAGTGCTAGAGCTCAGAGGGAGTGAGTCTGAGTAGGTGAGTCTGGGTGTGGATTCTTTAAGAGGGTTTCCAGCTATTCTTCCACCAGCTTAATCTCTCCTGGTTTTTGTAGCCAGAAGTTGTGGGAACTTATCTTTCTGGCACTGGAACCCTAGGCTAGGAGGCCTGGTGTATGGCTGGGGCTCCTTGCTCCTGAAGTATCCCTCCTGAACTTTTATCCACCACACATGGTGAGGGACCAGCCCATTCCACATCTGTGTCCCTCCTACCAGTCCAGATGGATGTGGTTTGTTTAATTCTGTAGTTGTCAGACTTCCATTCAACTCAATTTCTGATGATTCTGAATGATGGTTGTTCTGTTTTAGTATAATTCTGATGTGGTTATGTGAAGAGGTGAGCTATGTCTTCCCACACCACCATCTTGACCCTCCACTAGCTTCTTAATGCTTACCCCTGATGGAGAAAAAGCTCAACTTCCTTACTAAATATTTAGAGAGACCTGAGCCCAGCTGTGAGTTGAGCTCAAAGAGATATATGTCATCATATTGAACTGAAAATCAACCCTTCTTTCTGAACACTAACCCATCTCTACTGACTCAGGTGCCGACATCTGACTCCTCCAGTTAGCTTGTTAGATTTTAGTTGCCTGATGGCAAGGTCCCCAGAGACACATCCATGTGCCCCTGAAATCAGGCAACAATTCCAGCAAGGGCTTTTGCCACATAGATAACACCTTATATTGAGAACTTTCTACAAAGAGATTCTCTTTACATCATCTCTTTCTAATCTCACAGTAGCGATGTTTGCTAATTTTTACCATGGCAGCTAGGAATGAGTGGCCAGAAGGGAAATAAAGACAGGGCCCTCATTACTGCAATCTAACAAAGAACTTAAGACAGGAGGCTAAAAGCAAAGGAAAACATATATCACCTGTTTACCCAGTAGTCCTGAGCCTGGTTTAATGAGACTGCCAGGTATTCCAAACAATATAAGTAAACTTTGATAGTTCAGCAGTAGTGGAGTCCTTGAAAGTCTGTGTGTATCATCTTCCCTAGCTGGGAAAAGGAAAACCTTGATACTGTATTCTTTTCAAGGCCTGGAAGGGGGCAGGGAAGGGGTCTTTGGTGCCCCCCCAAAACCCCATAAAACAACTTTGATTAACTGCCTGCCTGCCATCACGTGTACAAAATGAACAAACAGAGTCTAGAGCAAGATAAGGATTCAGTCTAACAGACCCCACACATACCTATGTTTGGGTTGTCATGTCTCCCTGGTGGGTAGCTGACCATCTGTCAATATGTAACTTCTTCAACCCCCATCCCACCAACTATATAAGTCCTCAGGACAAAGGAGTCACTCTCTTGGCTCTTTCACTGCATGGTGGGGTTCCCTAGCCAGCCGACCTCTGGCCACCCCTTTTTGGCCACCTAGCTTCTTGCCACCCTGCTCTTGATACCCTGTTTTTGCCAACCTTGCTTTGCTTTCCCATTAGAACTTAGCACTAATAAACTTTGCTTGCTGGCTAGTAGGCTTGCTGATTTGTAATTCTTTACTGTGCCAGCAAGAAGAACTGAGTTTCTAGGAGTTTCTCTCATAATATAAATATAATTGTTCTAATTTTGGAAGTGAAGAAACTGAATTACATCAAGGTTAAGTAATGGCTAAGGTACATTACTGGTAAGTGATGATCCTAAAATTAGGACCCAGACATTTCAGATTTTTAAAAACTTATTTTTTATTTTTTATTTTTAAAGATTTTATTTATTTATTTTTAGAGAGAAGGGAAGGGAAGGAAAATGAGAGGGAAAGTAACATCCATGTGTTGTTGCCTCTCCTGTGCCCCCTACTGGGGACCTGGCCCACAACCCAGCATGTGCCCTGACTGGGAATTGAACCAACGACCTTTTGGTTCACAGGCTGGCGCTCAATCCCCTTAGCCACAACAGCCAGGGCAGATTTTTAAGAAGGTTTATAAGATTTTATTTGAGCCAAACTGATAATATACCTAGAAGCATGATCTCAACAGACTGATAAATGCTTTCAGAATCCAGACATTTTAGAATCAAGTCTAGGGCTGAGAGTCCCTTTGTCTATTGGGGGTATGAAACCAGTGACACCCTCTCCTCTCTGTTATCTAATTGCTGTCTTTACAATGGTTGAGGAACAATTTATGAGAACTAGAACCTTGTCTACCATTGGGATCCACTATGAATTTGTGACTAGTTAACAAAGAAAGAGAAAAGGATAGAAGGCAAATTATAAGAAAGAACTAAAACATTCCAAATAAGAAGACCAAGGAGAGAAGGAGAACTGTGTCCAGTAAGGGGCTATCACTGGAACTCATTGTCATATCAGAAGGTTTGTGGTTAATCATAGTGAGGTCTCATGCATGTGTCCCATGCAGCTTTGCCGACTACTACACTCACACAGCTAATCCTGAGGACAAAGAGGCTACCACCTCATTTTCCAGAGGTTTGCCAGCAGACCATCACGTGATGCCTTGCAGTGAGTACAGGTGCAGAAAGCAGTTCTCCTAAGAACATTGCCAGGGTACTACTCAGCCTGCTCAAGTAGAGCATTGTTAGCCCTGGTCTGCAGACACCACAGGGAGGATGGAGGCACACTGAGTAATGAGCCCACAGACATAGTCCCTGGAGACTCACAGGAAGAGACAGGAGAGGGGCCCTCAGAATTTGGCTGAATGGTGTCATTGAGCTGAATGGAGAGTCTAAACAATGCAGTGGCCTCATTTGAATCCATAAGCCAATGAGGTCAGGAGACAGACAACATAGTTTTGACTTTAAGAATAATAGTTTATTGTTTGTGCCTGGCGAATGATTCCAAGGATGAGATGAGAAGAGATTTGCTTTTCTAAATATAAATTTTGTTTATTCCAAGTCTTAGCATGCCTGACAGACTCTATAAGGGCATGCATAAATTCCCTCTTTATTTAATTCTCCTGTGGCCAAGGCTGGTCAAGAGGCCTGGTCTACTAGTAAAATACCGTTCTCTCTTCAGACAGCGCTATATGTTCAGAAATACTTACTGGTTTATTTTTAGTTTCAGAATTTGAAATATTCATTTGTAAAGATTACATTTCAGATGTCATTTGAGAGGTGTTAACATTTGCTTATTAAAGGTATAGGGACTGAGAACTTTAAGATTTTTTTCCCTTTATAAATTACTCAGTTTTGACTGAGGCCCAAATAACACTTGGGCCCAGAGTTCCTGAGTTTACATTTATGTGAGGTGCTGTCTTCCTGCTGCTGTCTTCCATGGGAGAGATTTTTCTAGGTCCCACTTTGAACTCCAGCCCCAGGGAATCTGTGAGCAAATCTGTTTCTTTGAGAAAAAAATGAAAGAATCTCTTTTCCTGTTGTCTGTCACTACAAAGACCTAACACTGGGATCATTTGGCTTCCAAGAGGAAATCTCTTCTTTGAAGTCATTGCTGTGAAATATTTGTTTCCTTTCCTTATTATCTAAAGGAGAAGTAAAAGTTATACTTCACTCTCATTTATTCTGTGGATCTTTTTCCCTATTGCAAAACCTAATTATGGAGGTTCTAACTTACCCCACTTGCCTTTCAGAAAAGGAGAAATTCAAGTTCAGGGTTAACTAGACCTCCCTTCTGGTCCATTTAATTATGGAAGTGGAGAATAAAACCTGGAAATAATCTGTGCTTACAGAGAGCTTTCTTTGTTTTCTAAAAAAGGCTTTGTTAAATTTTCAAATGTTTTAAATTAAAAAAAGTGTTTATGAAAAAAATATATTTGCCTTCATAGCTAAAGTTGTGGGAAGGAAAGTAAGATCACTGACTTAAATTTTAAAAGTCAAAATTTTGCCATTTATGAGAACACTATTTCAGGAAGGAAGGAGAAGAGTGCACCACAGGCAGCAGTCAAGGGCCATTCTACCCTGTCCCTACTACTTGAGATTTGTGTTCTGTCTTTACATCTGAGTAGCTGTAGGCCCACCCCTCCCCCTCTTATCCCAGCAGGTGTTTGTACAGGAGTCCTTTATAGGAACAGCTCTGGGATCCCTGGAGAGGAAGGATCTAGTAGTCACAAGGAAACATATTTTAAAGTGAAAACAAATGATACACGTTCTGAAATATGATATTATAGTACTTGAAAGAACAAAGAGGACTTTGACACTAATATTTTGAATGAGCTTCTGATAGTTTTTCAAAGGAATACAATGTAAAGGCTGTTCTTTGGTAACTGAATGTACATAAAGCCTGCTGGTCATGAAGGAACAGGGCCACTTCCCCAGACATGTCAGGGTCTCTGTTGTATTTCAGGCAGGCAGGATGATTGCCAACTAATTCATCACCAACATCCTCAGTGACCCAGTGAAGTTGGACTACTGTCATCCATTTGTTTTAAAACTGAGAAAAGGAGTCACAGAGAGATTAAGCAGCATGTGTAAAGTCACACAGCTTGTGAAATGGGAGGAAGGGTTAGTCCGAACCTCACCTCCCAACAACTAAACATACACTGGGCAAAAACTCCCATTTTCCACTATTTTATCAAAACTCATACACATTTTCAATAGCAAATGGATACAATTCCACTGATCCTTAGTAGAACTGTCTCAAAATTTATCAAATTTTTAAATCATGCTGTACTTTTGACAAAGATAATGTATTTGTAACTCTTTAATTATAAGTAACCTCATAAAAATTCCTAAATGCATTGAGTATACTATTCTACTTATATATCAAAAAATTAAGTATTTATTTCTTCCAAGTACTTAAAATTTATATTTTATCATTCAATTATATATATTTATTTTATATATCTAAGAATTCAAAATTTCAATTAAAAATTATGAATTAGACTCTAAGGGTTAGGAAGCTAATAACTGCTAAATATATGTGAAACAATTCAACCATTGTAATAACAATATTTCATACCTGCTTTAAAATATGAAGTGAGAAAAATAGCAGGGTGTCCAGAATTCACAGGACTGAGAAGCCAGTATTTCTGTGGTTCACATAAATAAATTCTTGAGAACAAGCAATGTGTGATTCACTATTTCTTTTTCTCACTTTTTGTGCTCTATTTGCATGGATAAACTTAAGCATGGTGTCTACTTCCTGTTTCCAAAGATAAATTTATCTTTTAAAGTGGAAATACATATGATTTCAGCATTAGGAAAATACTAACTTGATGAATGAAAGGATTTTCAGAAGTGAGCTTGATGATCTGAGTCAAAGTACATGCAAGTGTTCACATTTCCTTATAAAGAAAGATTCCAAGGAGCCACTATTGCAAAACATGTCCATCCTTGTAAAGAGGCAGGACATGAAACACAGGTCCATGAATCAGGAAATAATGGTTATAGTGTAAGTATGCCAGATCTTCAAGAATAGCAGGATATGTTTCTGTAAAGTAACAGTTAAAAATAATGAATAATTGATGCACCAAGGACTAACTTTGGGATGGAAAAAACAATGATGTAGAAGATGGGAGAAAAAAACACATAGTGATTACCAGAAAATATTCCTAAATAAATAGAAAATATTAGAAAAAAATATTTGAATGAAAATGATGAGTTCAAGAGTCAGGCAATTGATGCAGAAAACAAAATAGAATATCTGCTTATGATGGGAGGAGGAAATGAAAGCCTTAAACTATAAAAACAAATTTCTTATGATTTTTGCAGTATACTTTTTAAAATTATTTAAGCACTAGAATTTATTTATATTTCTAAATAGGAATAGGAGAACCCCAAAATGAAAACTTTAATTGTAAAATAAGTCAAATTTGTATAACTAAATCTATTTATTTAAAACCATAGAAGGAAATATTGTAATTTGGAATTATAATAATCTATGCATCCAAGAGTGTGGACCCAGTGCCTTGAATTTAGTTGGGGGATGTGAATGACTATTGTAACTAACCTAGAGGACACCACAGCTTAGACAGCTTAGATACAACACATTTTCAGTTTCTTGAATGAAAGTCAATTTGTCAGTAATGTTTAAAGCCCTCTATGTACCTAACATTGAAGTAGACATGAGAGTATGAAAAGAATGAGAAAAACACAGATTCTGTCTCAAGAAACTTGCTAATATGGCCAAATTTTCTATGGATAATTCCTTGTGTCTTATTTTCTCCAATGAAGGCATGTGTCTTATTTTCCCTGTCTTTGAAAAAGACAGGGAAAAATCTCCAATATTATGAAAGACAAAAGAAAACAATTAGAAATTGTTTTAATAAAGTCTTCTTGCTTATAATTTGTGCAGGAAATATCTACTACGAAGTCTTTATCTTATGTCTAGGGTACATAGTATCTACACTTAGTGTTGGTCCACTGTGACCCAGCACCCAAAGACAGTTTCCCACACAATTTAGGGACAGGGCAACATGAGGAGATCTCTTGAGAATTCCTAGGCCTGGGTGTGGATCATACACAAGTAATTACATCTTGTTTTGTGTGGGGTGAGCTCAGGCCACTAAATGGACCTACTATGGGCAGTCTGCCCATCACTGCTTAGACTCATCCTGGCTTGTATTATGGCCTCAGCAGTCCCCTTGGTCTTGGTCATGGCCACTCCATCCCATCTCCTGGGATCACCCTGCCTTATCTTTTTATTTGCTCTCCTGTCTTCCTTTCTTTTGTGTGGGGTGTGGGTAGTTGTTTTTTTCCCATGTTTTTCTCCATCCTTACCTTGGTTCTATACTTAAATTTTTGGCTCAACATAACCTAGCACTGACGTTCTAATTGCTCCAGAATCAGAAGCAGAATTCCAGGTATGTTCACTCTGGATGTAGCATAGTTCCTTATAATAGTTCCTTTATTAAAAAATATAAACTACATACCTCAGGTCTTATATTTCCCTCTTATCTCAATATCTTGGCTCCCCTTCTTTCTCAACTATCACATTGATGCAGAGTTTATTTCCAGAGCTCTGTAATCACCCCATTGTGGGAGAAGGGGCATTTTTCTCATGGCAGATGACATTACATAGCCTGTTGTGTAACACTTAATTAAAGCAGAGTCTTGTATAATTATCCAAGTGCACTGTCTACCTAACTAATTCCACCTAAAATCTTTCATTTCCTGAATTAGTGGTTCTCCATATTGGTGCCATTAAAAATGAACACACCACATGCTAGGATTGAAAATCCCAGTGTCTAAGCTACTAGCCTATGTTGTTTTTCCCTGAGACAGTCACCAAGGTCCTTAGCATACTAGATAAATGAGACCCATGTGAGCCCCAAATTCATCCCTGTGCTGAAAAAGGTGCCATTGCCAAGAACAAGGAGGGAAGCCTGAATTCCAATCTTGTGTTTCTTTGTTCTCTCAGTAAAGGACAGATTCTCACAGCTCCACACCACTCACCTCTCCCCAGTTGAAGCATCCAGCCCTCACCTGCTGGAGTAAAGCTCCTCCATCCACCAAACCCAGTTCCTCCTCCCTGGAGTCATTGAGTCAAGTATGGTTCAGGCACAACTACTAGGAAACAGGCCTTGCCTTATTTCTCTTTGTGACCATATTCCCACCTGTCTACTCCTCCATGCCTGGGGCCCTAGGTACATTGCTAAGGTACAGATGAATTCTCTCTGTGACTAATGATTTGTCTTGCTATAACATCTACAGTTGGAAACTAGTCTCCAAGGATAAGAGTCCTGTTGTTGAGAGCTAGATGTGAATGCGCTGAATGTGCCATTCTGTGTTGAGGCTGCCACACCCTCCCTTGTGCTCCACTCCATGTGTTACCTCCTCAAGTCAGTCGTCTGTGGGACTCCGTGAGCCCCATCTGCCTATGCACATCTTTCTTTCATGGCCACTTCAAGCTCAGTCTCAGCCAGTCACTGCCCTTGTCATATTCTTGCTGAATACTCATATTTGGAGACCAGGACTAATGTAAGTCAGTGAAATTAGTCACGAATTTTACAGGAGGCTAAAAATCACACAGCATACACACACTACCATGCCCATGGCAGCAATATTTCTTCCTACACCTGGAGGAGTTGGTCCTTATTTTTCATGGAATATTGTAAATGTGTTTAGCATTCATTTGTATGTTTTTTTTTCATTTTCCTGATTTAACGAAAGTAAGAGTCATTTGTTTTTTTTCCAATGAACTTTTATCTCAGCTAATTCAGAATGTTCAAAAAAGATATTGTACTGACTAATTGGATTTCATAGTAATGAGGGCTCAACAAAGCCCCCTTTGAGTCATCCCCTTGGAGAAACATTTCTAAGATATAATAGATTTTTTTGCCTTAGTAAACAAAATATATTAATAGGTTGATTCTTACTTTGGGGATTTTGGTTCTTGCCATGGTTCCAGGCACTGGAACATTAAGGTCAAATTTCTTCATTTTTTCAATATTTACTGTGTAGCAGGCCCTGATGAGGAATAGACTATCTCTTAAGAAACTTGAAGTCCAACAGGGGAATATAATATGTGAAGTGATTGATGGTCATGGTGCAGAATGCAAATGTAACTTTGTAGATAAACAGGTGGTTTTTCCAAGGATCAGAGTGACAGAGTTTGCAGGATGTTGGGGTAAAAAATGAAGCATGTGCATCCACTCATCCAACAATCACTGAGCTCTTCCTGGGTGCTGAGACTCTCCTCTAGACCCTGAGGTACAGCAGTGAAAAAACAGTGTTCCCACACCCATTAAGTTTACCTTCTAGAGAGGTGGGCAACAGACAATAAACAGCACACCATGCCCAGTGGGGTAAATGGCAGAAGGAACAATAGAGAAAAGTGGAGTAAGGAAGAGGGAGATCTTGGGGCAACAGAGAGCTGGTTGCTGACCCTTAATGCCCAGGACAACCTTGGGGATGGTGTCACTGGAGCAGAGACCTGAAGTGAGAAGGAGGGAATGTGTAAACAGAGAGGGCAGAGTGATTCAGGAGGATGGAACAGTGTGGAAGTTCTGAGATGTGAACATCCCTAAGTGTCTAGAAGCTGGTGGGGCTTCTCAGGGGAGCTTTGCAGGAAGGTGGAGAGGGAACCAAGCCAGGGGACATAGGGGTATCTATGTGTTTTGCAGTGCCTCCACCTGTGTCTTCTCCACACCCTCAACTCTCCCATTTTCTTTTCTTGTTATTTGTCATTCTTCTACAAGGGGTAACTGAAAAAGAAAAAAAATGTAAATTAAGGGTTTTGGTGAGCTGGATTGAATTTACTTGAAGTAGAACTGTACCACATTGTTCTGTATTTAATTCTTAAGTCATTTCATGTGGGCACTTCTCTCCCAAATTAGATAATATTTCATCAAAATCACAAAATAGTCTTCTTTTTTTTTTTTCCTAATCCCTCGGAACACCTAGATCCTAGACCTCATAGACTATTACGGAAAGGATGAGTCAACCTTTAAAGATGTGTTTTATCATAGACAAGGACCACTGAGAGGTCATTTTTCTGTCCTGGCATGAATTCCATACTTCATTCTCCAGGTTTTTATGCCCATTCATACCCCACTCAACTGGCCTGAGATTGCAGTAAGATTGTAACCATGTGTAGTCTAAGGGACACAGAGAAATCTGGAGATATGGAGGGAAATTAATAATTTTTCTCTCAAGATTATAAATATGTAACATATACTTGTTTCAGCATGTTCTATACATATCAAATGATTATGCTTTCATTTTTACCATGTTTGTGGCAATGCAGAAATTTTTAATTTTTACCTATTAAAAGTTAAGATGCTTTTATTTTCTGAATTCTAAGATTGGCTTCTACAACAGAAATGGCATTTCTACTCTAAAGATACAAAACAATTCTTCCTCATACCTTAGTGAATTTCTTTATTCTTTTATTTTCTTTATTTAAAAAATTTTATTGTTATTCAATTACAGTTGTATGCCTTTTCTCCCCATCCCTCCACCCCACCCCAGCTGAACCCACCTCCTTCCACCACCTCAACCCTCCCCCTTGATTTTGTCCATGTGTACTCTATACTAGTTCCTGTAATCCCCTCTCCTCCCGGTCCCCTCCCCACTCCACCTTGGCTATTGTCAGATTGTTCTTAACTTCAATGTCTCTGGTTATATTTTGTTTGCTTTTTTCTTCTGTTGATTATGTTCCACTTAAAGGTGAGATCATATAGTATTTGTCCCTCACCACCTAGCTTATTTCACTTAGCATAATGCTCTCCAGTTCCATCCATGCTGTTGCAAAGGGTATAAGCTCCTTCTTTCTCTCTGCTGCATAGAATTCCACTGTGTAAATATACCATAGTTTTTGGATCCACTCATTTGCTGCTGGGCACTTAGGTTGCTTCCAGTACTTGGCTATTGTAAATTGTGCTGCTATGAACATTGGGGTGCACAGGTTCTTTTGGATTGGTGTTTCAGGGTTCTTAGGGTTTAATCCCAGCAGCGGGATTGCTGGGTCAAAGGGCAGTTCCATTTTTAGTTTTCTGAGGAAATTCCATAGTGGTTTCCACAGTGGCCTCACCAGTCTGCACTCCCACCAACAGTGCACTAGGGTTCCCTTTTCTCCGCACCATCTCCAACATTTGTTTGTGGATTTGTTTATGTTGGCCACTCTGACTGGTGTGAGATGCTACCTCATTGTGGTTTTAATTTGCATTTCTCTGATGGCTAGTGATGCTGAGCATCTTTTCATATATTTCTGGGCCCTCTGTATTTCTTCCTGAGAGAAGTGTCTTTTCAAGTCCCTTTGCCCATTTTTTAATTGGGTTGTTTGTCTTCCTGGAGTGGAGTTGTGTGAGTTCTTTATATATTTTGGAGATCAGGCCCTTGTCTGAGGTGTCATTGGCAAATATGTTTTCCCATACTTTTGCTTCTCTTATTATTTTAACACTGTTTTCTTTAGCCATGCAAAAGCTTTTTATTTTGATGTGGTCTCATTTGTTTATTCTTTCCTTTGTGTCTCTTGCTTTAGGGGAAATGTGTGTGAGGATGTTGCTGTGAGGAATGTCTGAGATTTTCCTGACAATGTTTTCCTCTAGGACTTTTAGGGTGTTACAACTTATATTTAAGTCTTTTATCCACCGTGAATATATTTTTGTGTGTGGCATAAGCAGATGATCGAGTTTCATTTTTTTTGCATGTAGCTGTCCAGATCTCCCAACACCATTTGTTCAAGAGGCTATTTTTGCTCCATTTTATGCTCTTGCCTCCTTTGCCAAATATTAATTGACTGTAAAGACTTGAGTTTATTTCTGGGCACTCTGTTGTGTTCCATTGGTCTATGTGCCTGTTTTTATGCCAGTACCAGGCTGTTTTGATGACAGTGGCCTTGTCATACAGTTTGATATCAGGTATTGTAATGCCTCCTGCTTTGTTCTTCTTCCTCAAAATAGCTGCAGCTATTCGGGGTCGTTTATGTTTCCATATAAATTTCTGAAATGTTTGTTCTATATCTTTGAAATATGTCATGGGTACTTTAATAGGGATTGCACTGAATCTAAAAATCGCTTTGGGTAGTATGGCCATTTTGATGATGTTAATTCTTGCAATCGATGAGCATGGTACATGCTTCCATTTGTTTGTGTCTTCCTTAATTTCTTCTTCAATGTTGTGCAGTTTTCTGAGTATAGGTCTTTTACCTCCTTGGTTAGGTTTATTCCTAGGTACTTTATTTTTCTTGTTGCTATATCAAATGGGATTTTTTTCCTGATTTCTGTTTCTGCTGTTTCACTGTTGGTATACAGGAATGCCTTTGATTTCTGAGTATTGACTTTGTATCCAGCTGTTTTGCCAAATTCATTTATTAGGTCGAGCAGTTTTTTCGTGGAGTCTATAGGATTTTCCATGTACACTATCATGTCATCTGCAAACAGTGACAGTTTCATTTCTTCCTTTCCAATTTGGATGCCTTTTATTTCTTTTTCTTGTCTGATTGCTGTGGCTAGGACTTCCAATACTATGTTGAATAGGAGTGGTGAGAGAGGACATCCTTGTCTTGTTCCTGATTTAGTGGGAAAGCTCTAAGTTTTTGTCCATTGAGTATGATGTTGGCTGTAGGTCTCTCATATATGAATAGAGGAATGCTCCCTCTATTCCCACTTTACTGAGTGTTTTTATCCGCAATGGGTGCTGTATCCTGCCAATGCTTTTTCCGCATCTATTGATATGATCGTGTGACTTTTGTCTTTGCAGTTATTGATGTGAAGTATTATGTTTATTGATTTGTGAATATTGTACCATCCTTGCATCCCTGGGATGAATCCCACTTGGTCATGGTGTATGATCTTTTTAATGTATTGCTGGATGCAGTTTGCCAATATTTTGTTGAGACTTTTACCGTCTATGTTCATCAGAGATATTGGCCTAAAGTTTTATTTCTTCATTGTGTCTTTATCTGGTTTGGGGATTAGGATGATGCTTGCTTCATAAAAAGAGTTTGGGAGTCTTCCATCATTTTGGATTTTTTTCGAATAGTCTGTGAAGGAAAGGGGTTAACTCTTCCTTAAATGTTTTGTACAATTCTCCTGTGAAACCATCTGGTCCAGGGCTTTTGTGTGTTGCGAGTTTTTGATGACTGCTTCAATTTTGTCTGCTGTTATTGGTCTGTTCAGGTTTACTTTTTCTTCTTCATTCAGTGTTGGAAGATTATATTTTTCTAGAAATGTGTCCATTTCATCTAGGTTTTCAAATTTCTTGGCATACAGTTCTTCATAGTAGTTTCTTACAATCCTTTGTATTTCTGTGGTATCAGTTGTAGTCTCTCCTTTTTCATTTCTAAATGTGTTTATTTGGATCCTCTCTCTTTTTTTCTTGATGAGCCTACTTAAAGGCTTATCGATTTTGTTTATTTTTTCAAAGAACCAGCTCCTGGATTCATTGATCCTTAAAATTGTGCTTTTAGTCTCTGTGTCATTTAACTCTGCTCTGATCTTGGTTATTTCCTTCCTTCTGCTTGCTCTGGGCTGTCTTTGTTGTTGTTCCTCCAGTTCTTGTAGGTGTAGGGTTAGGTTCTTTCTTTGAAATGTCTCTATCTTTTTAAGGTAGGCCTGTATTGCTATGAACTTCCCTCTCAGGACTGCCTTTGCTGTGTCCCATAGGTTTTGGGTTGTTGTGAGTTCATTTTCATTTGTTTCCAGAAAGTTTTTGATTTCTTCCCTAATCTCATTCTTGACCCATTCATTGTTTAATAGCATGCTATTCAGTCTCCATGATTTTGAGTGTTTTGGGGTTTTTTTTTTGGGGGGGGGCGTTGGTTTCTAGTTTCAGTCCCTTGTGGTCAGAGAAAATGCTTGATATGATTTCAATTTTCTTGAATTTGTTGAGGCTTGCTTTGTGTCCTATCATGTGGTCGATCTTCGAAAATGTTCCATTACACTTGAAAAGAATGTGTATTTCACTTCTTTGGGATGGAAAGCTCTATATATATCAGTTAATTCTATTTCTTCTAGGGTATTGTTAAGTGATACAATATCCTTGTTGATATTTTGTTTGTAAGACCTGTCTATTTTTGACAGTGGGGTGTTGAAGTCCCCTACTATAATTGTGTTGCTATCAATATCTTTCTTGAAGTCTCCAAGGTTTCCTTTATGTATTTGGGTGCTACTATGTTGGGTGCATATATATTTACAATGTTTATGTCTTCTTGGTGGATTCTTCCTTTGAGTATTATGAAGTGAACTTCTGGGTCTCTCTTTATGGCCCTTCTTTGGGAGTCTATTTTGTCTGATATAAGTATTGCTACCCCTGCTTTTTTTCCTGTCCATTTGCTTGGAAAATGTTTTTCCAGCCCTTCACTTTCAGTCTGTGTAGGTCTTTTGTCCTGATATGGGTCTCTAGTAGGCAGCATATGTATGGGTCATGTTTTCTTATCCACTCAGCTATTCCATGTCTTTTTATTGGAGCATTTAATCCATTTATGTTTAAGTTCATTATCAATAGGTAGTTATTCATTGCCATTGTTTCCTACCTGTGTTCCTCTCTCTTTCTCTTTTCCTTCCTTTCCTTAAAGCAGTCCTTTTAGCAACTCTTTCAGAGCTGGTTTGGTGGAGGTGTATTGTTTTAGACTTCTTTTTTCTGGGAAACTCTTTATTTGGCCTTCTATCTTGATTGAGAGCCTTGCTGGGTAAAGTAGTCTTGGTTGCAATACTCTGGTTCTCATTACTTGGAATATGTTTTGCCATTCTCTTCTGGCTTGGAGCATTTCCATTGAGAAGTCAGTTGCTAACCTTACTGGGGCTCCCTTGTATGTTTCTTCCTTTTTCTCCCTTGCTGCCTTTCAGATCCTCTCTTTGTCTTGGAATTTTGCCTTTTTAATTATGATGTGCCTTGCAGTGGGCCTCTTTGGGTTCCTCTTGCTTGGGATTCTCTGTGTTTCCTCGATTTGGGTGACTTTTTCTCTCATCAGGTTAGGGAAATTTTCCATCATTACTTTTTAAAACAGGTTTTCTATCCCTTGCTCTTCTTCTTCTCCTTCTGGTATTCCTATTATACGGATATTGTTACGTTTCATGTTGTCCTGCATTTCCCTTATTGCCTCTTCCTTCCTTCTGAGCCTGTTTTCCTTTTCTTGCTCTTTCTGGGTGTTTTTTTCTACTTTGTCCTCCAGCTTGCTGATTCAATCCTCTGCTTCATCAAGTCTGCTTTTGATTCCTTCTACTGTTTTCTTCAATTCAGAAATTGTATTCTTCATTTCCTCTTGGCCCTTTTTGATAGTATCTATTTCCTTTTTCATGTTAATATAGTTTGCAGTGAGTTCCTTGTAGTTCCCTGTAGTTTCTGGTAGTTCTCCCCACAGGTGTTTTCAATCAGAGGTTTGAGGCTTTATGTCCCTACAGGGGAACCTTTTGTCATGTGGTCTGTCTTGCTCCCCAGTTAATCCTCCTGATTTATCTGCACAGGAATATGGGACCACCCAGTCCGCCAGTGGCTGCCTTGCTGTGAGTCCTCTCTACCTGGCTGCCCATCTCTGTCCCTCCTAGTGGTTCAGAAGAATCTTTCTTCTTTACTTCCTTGGTTGTTGGACTTCCATAGGGTTCAACTTTCTGTCAGTTCTGGTTGTTGTTTTGTTTTTAAAATTGTTGTTGTCCTTTTGCTTGTGTGAGGAGGCACAGTGTGTGTACCTACACCTCCAACTTGGCTGGAAGTCTCAGGGCGTAATCTTTTACTTAGGTGGGGGTGGGGGCGGTGAATGGCTACCTGGTAGTATCTACCAGCATTGAAGTCCAAAATTTACAATGGCAAACCCATGGCCCAGAAGTTACATCTTTAGGAATCTCTTAGAACAGCTGATATGAAAACACTGAAACATTTTTGTACCAGCTATTCAGAAAAAAAAAATCAAAATGCAAAATATAATGTCATTTGATACCAACAAACAGAAATCAAACAAGCATCCTTATATTCCTTATATTTTTCATGTACAAGAGAAGAGGCCTGCAAAAATGCAATTAACTGGGAGCAAAGGGAAGCTTAGGGCTCTAATATGTTACTCTATAGATTTCTGCGTTGTTTGTTTTCAGCATGTATATATTACTTTGTTAATTTTTAAAAGCAATTTTAAAAAGAAGATAGTGGTTTGTCTACTGTTCGTGTTTCCTTGGAAGAAAAATTGCTCAGGAAAAGCAGAGTGGTGTAAATTGAGCAAAGACCTAGGGTTTGGCTTGGCTCCTCCTCTAACATGCTCTGTGACTGGGCTTCAGTAGGCCCATCTTCAGCTTTCCTTATTCATCTAAAAAGTAGGAGGTTAGAGCTAGATGGTCACTAACATTCCCTTCAAATTTAAGAATTTATGTACACATCTATTTTTTTTAGGTTTTATGATATGACAAACAGAAATATGACTTTGAAGTTAGAATGACATTTATTTATTTTCTTTTTTGAATTATTTTTCAAGTATGGTTGTCTCTGTTTTCCTACCACCACTTTCTCCTGCCCCACCCATTTAGAAAATATACATCAAACAAGATGCATGAGAATTAAATATATCTGAATTATAGCATAGTGGCCAATATTTTAAACCAAAAAGGTTGACTTGTCTCTTTCTTCTAAATAAAGATTGTTCCTAGTTGAAATGATGACTGTGTTATCATTTCAATGCAAATGAAACGTACATTGTAAAATGTACATTTTACATACAAATGAACTTTATATGTAAAATTAAAGTTCATAATATGGTTTACTTGCCTTATATTTTGAGATCCTCTTGCAATGGTGAATCTTCTGGAAAAGAAAGAGGGGTTGCTAATGACTAATTCCAGTATGGATCATGGAAGGACCTGACAGCTTCCCATTCAATGAGATATGCTCCTAAGTCTACCAGAAATCCCAGCACATGCTGAAGGCACAGCCCTGATTTATGACACTTACTTAATTTGATCAGGGCTAAGAAACTGGTCAGAAGCAAGGCAAGTCAGGACTACAGACCCTTCTTTGGCCTGCACCTTTCCCCAGGGGCACTGTCAACCTAAGAAAGGGTGGGCAGGCCTCTCCAGGCAGCTCAGACCCCACCTCCCAGTTGCCCTGTGGCCAGTTACTTCACAGGTATCCTGCCTGGCAGTCTCTTCAAGTCCTGAGAGTTGGTAACTCCTAACCCACTGTTTCTTTTTATTGTTGTTCAAGTACAGTTGTCTCCATTTTCACCACACCGTGGCCCCCTGACCACCCATTGCTGCCTCCCACCCTCAAATCTACCATCTTTGGCTTTGTCCATGTGTCCTTTATACATATCCCTTGATGGACCTTCCCCTATTTCCCCCCATTATCCCTCTCTTGCCTCCCCTCTGGGTACTGTCAGTTTGTTCTTTATTTCAATGTTTCTGGTTATATATTAATTATTTGTTTGTTTTATTGATTAGGTTCCCCTTATAGGTGAGATCATATGGTATTTCTCCCTCATTGCCTGGCTTATCTCACTTAGCATAATGCTCTCCAGTTCCATCTATGCTGTCGCAAAGGGTAGGAGCTCCATCTTTCTTTCTGCTGCATAGTATTCCATTGTATAAATGTACCACAGTTTTTTATCCACTCATTTACTGATGGGCCTTTAGGTTGCTTCCAGCACTTGGCTATTATAAATTATGCTGCTAAGAACATTGGGGTCCATAGGTTCTTTTGGATTGGTGGTTCAGGATTTTTAGGGTATAATCCCAGTGGTGATATTGCCAGGTCAAAAGCAGTTCCATTTTTTGTTTCCTGAGGAAATTCTGTAACTGTTTTCCACAGTGGCTTCACCAGTCTGTATTCCCACCAACAGTGCACTAGGGTTCCCTTTTCTCCACAACCTCTCTAGCACTTTTTGTTGTTGTTGATTTATTAATGATAGCCATTCTGACTGGTGTGAAGTAGTAACACACTGTGGTTTTAATTTCCATTTCTCTGATGGCTAGAGATGCTGAGCATCCTTACATATGTCTGGGGCCTCTGTATGTCCTCCTTGATGAAGTGTCTGTTCAAGTCCTTTGCCCCTTTTTCTGTTGGGTTGTTTGTGATCCTGGTGTGGAGTCATGTGAATTCTTTACATATTTTGGAGATCAAACCCTTGTCCAAGGTATCATTAGCAAATATATTTTCCCATATGGTTTGTTCCTTTTTCATTTTACTGCTGTTTTCTTTAGCCGTCCAGAAGCTTTTTATTATGATAAAGTCCTATTTGTTTACTCTTCCATTTATGTCCCTTGTTCTGGGAGACATATCAGTGAAAATATTGGTGCATGGAATATCTGAGATTTTCCTGCCTATGTTATTCTCTAAAACTTGTATGGTGTTGCAACGTATATTTAAGTCTTTTATCCACCTTGAATTTATTTTTGTGTATGGTGTAAGTTGGTAATCAAATTTCATTTTTTTTGCATGTAGCTGTCCAGATCTCCCAACACCATTTGTTGAAGAGGCTATTTTCACCCCATTTTATGCTTGTGCCACCTTTGTTTAATAATAAATGACCCTAAAGGCTTGTATTTATTTTGGGGTTCTCTACTCTGTTCCATTGATCCATGAGTAGCTTCTTATGCCAGTCAACTGTTTTAATTACCGTTGCCTTATAATATAGTTTATATCAGGTATTGTGATCCCTCCTACTTTGTTCTTCTTTCTCAAAATTGCTGCAGCTATTCGGGGTCATTTATGGTTCCATATAAACTTTTGAAATGTTTGTTCTTAATCTGTGAAATATGTCACTGGTATTTTAATAGGGATTGCATTGAATCTATAAATTGCTTTGGGTAGTATGGACATTTTGATAATGTTAATTCTTCCAATCCATGAACATGGTATATGCTTCCATTTATTTGGGTCTACCTTAATTTGTTTCTTCAAGTCAGATAGTTTTCTGAGTACAGGTCTTTTACCTGCTTGGTTAGGTTTATTCCTAGGTACTTTATTTTTTTGTCGTTGCTATATCAAATGGGATTTTTTTTTCTGATTTCTGTTTCTGATATTTCATTGTTGGTGTGTACAAAAATGCCTTCTATTTCTGAATATTGACTTTGTATCCTGCTGTTTTGCCAAATTCACTTATTATGTCTAGTAGTATTTTTGGTGTTGTCTATAGGATTTTCTGTGTACACTACCATGTCATCCGTAAACAAAGACAGTTTTGCTTCCTCCTTTCAAATTTGGATGCCTTTTCTTTCTTTCTTCCTTCCTTCCTTTCTTTCTTTCTTTCATTTCTTTTTTTTTTTTTTTTGTCTGATTGCTGTGGTTAGGACTCCAATACTATCTTGAATAGAAGTGATGAAAGTAGACACCTTTGTCTTGTTCCTGATATTAGTGGGAAATATTTTAGTTTTTGCCCATTGAGTATGATGTTGGCTGTATGTTTCTCATAATAGAGGGTATGCACCCTCTATTCCCACTTTGCTGAGTGTTTTTATCAGAAATGGGTGCTGTACCTTATAAATTCTTTTTCTGCATCTATCAATATGATCATGTGATTTTTGTCTTTCCTTTTGTTTATGTGAAGTATTACATTTATTGATTTGTGAATATTGTACCATGCTTGCATCCGTGGGATGAATGCCACTTGATCATGGTTTGTGATCTTTTTAATATATTGTTGAATGCAGTTTGCCAATATTCTGTTGAGGATTTTAGCGTCTATATTCATCAGTGATATTAGCCTGTAGTTTTCTTTCTTTGTTGTGTCTTTATATTGTTTTGGAATTAGGATGATGCTGGCTTCATAAAAGAGTTTGGGAGACTTCCATCTTCTTGGACTTTTTCAAATAATCTTTGAAGGATAGGGGTTAGCTCATCCTTAAATGCTTCGTAAAATTCTCCCGTGAAACCATCCAGTCCAGCGCTTTTGTGTGTCAGAAGCTTTTTGATTCCTGCTTCCATTTCAAGAGCTTTTATCAGTCTGTTCAGGCTTTCTGCTTCTTCTTGATTCAGTTATGGGACATATTTTTCTAGAAATTTGTCCTTTGCACCCAGGTTTTCAGATTTATTCATATATAGATATTCATAGTAATTTCTTAGTTCTTTGTATTTTTGTGGTATTAGTTGTAATCTCTCCTCTTTCATTTCTGATTTTATTTATTTCAGTCCTCTATTATTCTTGATGAGCCTGCTTAAAGGCTTGTTGATTTTGTTTATCTTTTCAAAGAACTACCTCCTAGATGTATTGATCTTTAGAATTGTTCTTTTAGTCTCTATGTCATCTAATTCTGCTCTTATCATGGTTATTTCCTTCCTTCTACTCACTATTGGCTTTGTTGTTTTTCCTCAGTTCTTGTACATGTAGGGTTAGGATATTTATTTGAAAATTTTCTAACTTTTTTAGGGAGGCCTTTATTGCTATGAACTTCCCTCTCAGGACTGCCTTTGTTGTGACCCATAAATTTTGGACTGTTATGTGTTCATTTTCATTTATTTCCAGAAACTTGTTGAATTCTTTCTTGATCTCATTATTAACCCATTCATTGTTTAATAACATGCTATCAATCTCCATGAATTTGAGTGTTTTTGAGTTTTTTTCATTGAGGTTCTTCTCTATTTTCAGGCCCTTTTGGTCTGAGAAGATCTTCATATGATTTTAATTTTCTTGAAATTTTTGAGGCTTGTTTTGTGTCTTATCATTTGGTCTGTCTTTGAAAATGTATCATGTGCGTTTGAAAAGAATGTGTATTTTGCTTCTTTGGGATGAAATATTGTATATATATATATACAATATTTATATATATATATATAAATATATATATATATATATAATATATATATATAAATATATATATATATTTATATATATATATATCAGTTAAGTCCATTTGATCTAATGCATTGTTCAATGTCACAATATCTTTGCTGATATTTTGTTTGGAAGATTTATCCATTTTTGAGAGTGGGGTGTTAAAATCCCCTATTATAAGTGTCTTGCTGTCTACATCTTTCTTGAAGTCCTCCAAGATTTTTCTTCTATATTTGGGTGCTCTTATGTTGGGTGCATATGTGTTCACAATGTTTAGTTCTTCTTAATGGATTCTTCCCTTGAGTATTATAAATTGTCCTTCTGTGTCTCTTTTTATGGCTTTTGTTTTGAAGTCCGTTTTGTCTGATATAAATATTGCTATGCCAGATTATTTTTTTCTCCTGTCCATTTGCTTGGAATATTTTTTCCAACCCTTCACTTTCACACTGTGTAGGTCTTTTTTCTGAGGTGGATGTCTTGTAGGCAGCATATGTGCAGGTCATGTTTTCTTATCTACTCAGCTACTCTATGTTTTGAAGAAGCATTTAATCCATTAACATTTAAGGTTATTATTCCTAGGTACTTATTCATTTTTCCTCTTTTGTAACTGTGTTTTTTTCTCTCTTACTCTTCTCCTTCCTCTTCCTATAGCAATCCCTTTAGCATATCTTTCAATGCTTATTTGATAGAGGGGTATTCTTTCATACTTCTTTTGTCTGGGAAACTCCTTATTTCACCTTCAATTTTAACTGAGAGCATCGCTGGGTAGATTATTTGTGGTTGCAGGCCTTTGATTTTCAGTACTTGGAATATTTCTTGCCATTCTCTCCTGGTTTGGAGTTTCTGTTGAGAAATCAGCTGATAGCCTCATTGGAGTTCCTTTGTATGTTACTTCTTGCTTCTCCCTTGCTGCTTTTAAGAGTTTCTTTTTCCCTTTAAAACTTGGCATTTTAATTATGATGTGTCTTGGAGTAGGCCTGTTTTGGTTCATCTTTATTGGGACCCTCTGTGCTCCTGAACTTTCATGGCTTTTCCCCTCTCCAAGTTAGAGAATTTTTCTATCATTATTTTTTCAAACAGGGTTTCTATCCCTTGTTACTTTTCTTCTCCTTCTAGTATTCCTATGATTAGAATGTTGTTGTGTTTCATGTTGTCTTGCAGTTCCCTTAAGCTATATTGATATTTTTTTAGTCTTTTTTCATGCATCTGCTCTACCTGAGTATTTCTTTCTATTTTGTCTTCCAGCTCATTAATTCGGTCCTCTGCTTCATCCAACCTGCATGTAGTTCCTTCTAGTGTGTTTTTTATTTCAGAAATTGTATTTTTCATTTCATTCTGGTTCTTGTTTACAGTTTCTATTTCCTTTTTTATACTGTTGTAGTATAAGTGGAGAAGTACTGAAATAACTGTGATATTTCATCCAACTATCCACTTTTTTTCAAGGGTGAAAAAGAGATAAGATGCCTGTTAGAGGGGAAAAAGAATGTGAACTTACTCCAGAAACCAAAGAGCTTATGTTAGGTTAGATGGTGAGGTACAGTGAAAATAAAGGATAGAAACTTGATGTAGTGCATGAGAGAATGAAGTTAAACATAACAGTAATAAAGCTCAGGAAGATAGTAAAATGGACCAAGACCAGGGAAGGGTGCAGTGTGGGAAAAGGAACAACAAAAATATGAAAAGAAATATATGATCTGAATAAAAATTAAAAGACCAAGAACAGTGTGTTATAGGAATATGTGTAAAGTGCAGGAAGAAAAATTAAAATGCAATACGAAAGGGAGAACAAAGAAAACCGGTCAAACAATGAAATCAAACAAAACAAAGAAAACTACACAGAAAGAAGAGAAATAAAAATAATAATAAAAAAAGTAAAATATAAAATGCAAGTTTTGCAGGAGGATAGTGAAGTGAATTTTATCTCGGTTGTTGGTGTTAGCCTTCTGATCTCTCTCTAGATCTGTCTTTGATCCTTTCACAGCTCTAGGTCTTATTGTCTTACACTTGGAAGAAAAAAGAAAAAGAAAAAGAAAAAAACACCCCCTACTGACTTTGAACCCACCAACTGGGTGCTGTTGTTCTTCCTGGATATTATAGGCAGAGGGGGGTTGGGAACCATTTTATTTCCTTTCCTGTGGTTCTGCATCAGGGGCTCAGTCTGGGCTCCAATATTCACAGGTGCCCAACCTCTAGCCCAAGTCCTCAGAGCACTGTGCGACCCCCACTGTTCATATGCGCCAAGCTGATGCCTTTAATCCACCTCGTTGTGCCACCCTTTGATTAATCTGTGAGATGTACCAAGTGGGAGCAACTTGCACCCCTTCTCCCTCTTTGCTGGTCTGGGCACTGTGCACTTACAAAATCCATTCAGGGCAGTTTAGTTCCCCTAATAAATTAAGTCTCTCTGTGGACTGCTACCCCTCTGAGCCCCTGTTGCCCCAGTTTGGTCAGTCTGTGAGGCACCCTGATTTGGAGCAAATTGCACCCCTCCTCCTCCCTCTTCGCTGGCCTGGCCATGTCAGGAGAGTCCCTTAAACAGCAACTGAGAGTCTTTTTTTGAGTAAATTCTTCTTGTTTACACCCCCCATTCCTAACAAGCGCCCAGCTTTTCACACAGCCTAACTCTCTGACCAGTCCTAAAACTATCTGGGTAAGGGTGTGTCACAGCTCCCATCTCCAGGTGTTACCCAGCTCCCCAATTTCTCTGGTACTGTCCCAGGCAGTGACCACAGTCCCAATGGGAAAACAGCACCTCTGTGTGTCTCCCACTGTGTCTTTATTCTTCCCAGTGACTTCAAGCATCTAAGTCTCTCCTGGTGCAGGACTGCTTTCCCTGCTCTGGGAGGAGAGGGAGCAGCGAAGTTACAATGCTGATCCAGCTCTCCTCCAAAGCTCCTGCAGCAGCTGTCCCTGGTGCCAGGCTGGGGACTGCAACAGCCTTGGTCCCAGCACAGGTCCCAGAGAACTTACTGTCCCTACACAATCTCCGTACTGTCTGTTTTTCAACATCCTCTGCAATCTTTGGCTTCCAAACTTCATATAAAATCTGGGGTTCCATTGGCTGTTCACTCTGTTCTTCAGAAGATCGGCTAGGTGTCCAAGTTGGGTGCAGGAGCAAGTGGGTTCAACTCCCACCTACCTCACTGACATCTTAGATCCCTAACTCACTGTTAAAAGCACCTGCAGAACAATAGAGCTGGGTGGGGAAACAGAGGAGGAGACAGGCAGCAGTTTCCTGTTTAGTCATAAGAACAAATAAATGACTTACACTTGGGTCCTATTCAAATGCATAATCACTTTGACACGTTTAACTGTCTTGGACTAGCAGCCTGTGGGCTTACCTTTCTACCCACTCACTTTTCTTTTTCAGGCATTGACATTGGAAAATTGGTGCTTTTCTAAGTAGAGCAAGCACTCTGCTAGAATAAATATTAATTTTAGCAGATAAATAAGTCTTTCTTAGGAATCACTTACTATCTTATTTTTATAGGCATCTATTTACAAGTTGGTGTCACCTACTTGGGAGTGAAATTCTTGAGATCAGAATCTTGCCACCACACCTAGTTCAAGGCCAGGTATTTGGAAGCATCCACAAAGCCTTGCTGAGTGACCTAATAAAGAAATGGTACCTGGCCAGTCTGAATTTGAACTATGAAAGAATAAATCAGTAACTAGCACATAATTTAAACTATTCATGTTTAAATTGATTGAAATTTCTATAATGCAAACTCCACAAATGCAAGGATTCCTGTCGTTTTGTCTACTGGTGGATCCCAAGTCCCATACACAACTTCCTGACAACACTGACATGACTGTCCTGTCCGCTGTCTTCATTAACATAACTTTCCCATTCTAGGAAAGTTGGTGTTCATTATGTTAACTTCCAGAAAGACCTGTCAACTCTCTAATAGAAAACAGAAAATTAACATATATTTCTATGTTAATTAGTCTTTGAATTCATTGCCTCAGAAATCCTCACCTTGTTCTTTCCACCAATTCTAAATTCTTACATTGTGATCCTTTCCCAATCCTAATCAAACCTCCCTCTGGTTGAAATTCCTGCCTTAACCCAGACTTCCACTCTTCACTATATCTTCCCCTGCCTTCTTCACTGGACACTGCTTGGCTGGGCTGGCCATGCCCCTCACTAGTAAACCCCATAAACTCTCATGGTATCATCAACAGATTAAGTTGGTGATATTTGGGAGCCAGAACACACCTTAAACAATCTTGGGCCCTCAAGAAATATTAGTTGAATAGATCAGTAGATGCTAGAGAATCATACATGTAAGGATTTTAAAAGCCTTATTAAACCTAAATCAGAATGGAATCAGGCCCTATAAAACCTCACAGTGGGCAGAGCTGAATCTAGGAGCTAAGACATGACCCACTATAAGCTCAGATATGTTCCTGGGTAACTCCTTAGCCAGAACTGACATATTCACCATATCTTTTTGATCATAAATTACTTTTCTGAAATTTAAGCCAAATGGTACAAGTCAATGATTCATGAAAGAGTAACAGATGACTATTTTCTGACCAACCTTTCTTTAAAATGCCTGAGGTGACATGAGGGGTTCTAATTTATTCCTCATTAGAAAATGTCTAAATGTCTATTGATTCACTTCAGATTTTTCACATTTTGATCCATTTGTTATTCTCTTTCAAGAGAAACAAGTTTCCCTGCAGGTTTTCTAAGCTCAAATAAGGCCTTCCTCATTTTAGCTGTTTTAGCTTTAAGGTGCTGGCTGACAGTGAGAGGCCAATTTATCAGATTCTGCACAGCAGTGGCCACCAATTGTAATTCAGCCCAGAGCTGCCTACAGCCAACAGAGAGAGAACTCTCTACTTAGTGCATTAGTTAACAGGGAGAAAGAGAATAAAGCCAATGCCACTTTGCAAGGAAGAATTTAAATACGGAAAGTTCCCCTGCCCATTCAGCTGGAGTTTCAATAGGGAGTAGTATGTAAGAATAACTTCGGAAAGTGTACATGTATGTCCTAAATTCCAACTGTAGTATTAAACTACAGTATTAAACTTACGGTAAGACAGTCAGGCAGATTTGGTGTAATTTATTGTTTGTTTAGATTTTACTTGCAGCATACATAAAACATTTGGAATTTAATCCAGATACAATACAAACTTCTGCATTGCATTCTTTCTGCCAGGCTGTTTAAGACTGAAATACCAAATTACACAGGCGAACAATTTCTTTTCCCCTTTCTTCTAAGGGACAATGAGTGCCCTGGTATTTATCAGGACTCTGAAAAATATCTTAACTCTTAAGTTCACATTGTGGGAAGTGGTGATAGAAGGAACATGACTTAGATCAAGATTGTTTGCCAAGAATCCTAGAAATTCTATTCTGGGCAGAGATCAGGGAATCAGATTGGTTACAACACCATTACCAAAATTGTGAAATAGCTTCCATGTCTCCGAGAGAGTGGAATCACTCCACACTTGGATAGCCCCAAGCTGAACAGATGATTCCCAAGAGCCAGACCTCTGGGCAGATTCTGGGAGTGACTCAGTCCTTCCAGGCTCCAGAGACACCTCACTCTCCAAAAAAACCCAGAAGTTTCTAGACCATATAGAAACACATAGATCTAAATAGTAATTATTTTATCAGTACTGTTTTGACAAGAAGTCTCTGACTTGAGTTCTGAACTCAATATACATTTTGGCAACTGATTTGCCTTTTTTATGAATTTTTTTCTCAATTGTCACAGTCAAACTTCATTTTTTTTTTGTTCCTGTGTTTACCAAACTACCTCTTTAAAAAAAAAACAACTATTTTTTTCCTTGTCATGTTAAACTTTCTCTTTTTTCCTCTTTGATATTTTCCTATCTTTCTTTCTCTCTGCCCTCAGTCCCCATACACTATGAAAAAATAAAAATGGCTAAACTGTATGGCATGTGAATCAGGTGTTGAAAACTGTAGTGGGTGTTACCAAACCTGGTCTTATTTAACTTACATAGCAAAGCACATAGGAACAATTACAGCATAATTTAGAGATTATAGTTTGAGGGCAGTGAGGCTGGTAGGCTGAGCTAACATAGGCCTGTCTGACCACAGAGCCTATCCACAGCCATAATGCAGGGTACACAGTGATGGTCAAATGTCCACCCCAAATATGCCTCTGGAAAAAAGGAGGTTTTTTTCAGCTGATTATTTTGCAGACACAGAAACTCTGAAAATTGAGTAAAAGTTACCCTTTTGTTAGGAAACTTATAAAGGAAGTTTAACATTAGAAAGGGGGTCTGACCAGGATAGAGCTGTTATCAAAGATAACTTTTGCACCTGAGAGATTTGTCTGCCACACAGGGCAACCTCTGTTCACCAAACTTGACTATTCTCACTTTCAAGGTGAACTGCCTCCCCCCTCAGAAGCCCCAGGCCATCCCCACCCCCATCCTTAGCTCAGGAGGGCACGTGAGCCTCAGTTATCTGGCTTTCTTTTGAGTCTCAGATCTTTGATATGATTAAAATTGTTTTTCTTTCCTCCTGTCAATCTGTCTTTTATTACAACAGGGTCTATCCAGCCAAGAATTCAAAAGAGAAGAGGGAACATTTTTCCCTCCCTTACAACAGATAACTCTTGTCTGAGACTTTCTGTAAAAACCATGGCAGTTGGGACCTACCCCTTGAAATCAGGGCAACAATTACAACCTGGAAGAAAACTATAGAGGACAGGTAGAGACCTTCAGCTAACTTGGTGGCTGCAATCCAGTGTGGCCTACAGACCATTTTTGCAAGACAAGAACAGCATTATCAGATTATTAGCTGTTTTAGAACTGCCTGTACAAGGCAGGATTAAGCTGCCTCAAAATTTTCTAGGACACTCTGACAGCTGTTATTATTTAAATATCCTTAGAATTTATGTGCCACATAGGGAGACAATGAAGACTCAAACTTGGGTTCTACCACTTTAGAGAAAAACTACCCATAAAAAAATTATCCCACCCCACCTACCACCATCTTGAAGTAAAACACCATCACAAGTCACCTTGAAAAGTTGATTTCAAACAGAATTGAGTGCCTAATTCCCAGCATACATTTTTAAAAATCTAGGGATTGCAATAAGAATGAAGACTTTTTCACTGTTAATTTCAGCTGATGAGTTACAGCAAGCTTCAATTATTTGAGGAAAGAAGGGAAGAAATATGTCACTGCTACTGTTGCCATGAGACACATCCAAGTCTGTAGAGAACTTTTATGGCTTTATTTGAGCCAAACTGACAATTTCCAGGAAGTAAAAATCTCAATGGATGGAGAAAATGCTCTGGAGAGCATCAGTTTTGCAGCTTATTTTATACATTAGAATCAAAGGGGAAGATGTAAGGCTGTTACATGAAATCCTTTGGTGATATAGATTAGGGAGTTGGGAGAAAGAAAAGCAGGGAAATCTCTGGAATTAGATAAAAAGTAAAATGAAGAGACATATACTTCTTTAACATTGGTGGTTACAAGATAATTAACAATAAGCATTTACAGCACAGAGAGATGGTATTAAAGGAACAAGATAACAATGGGAGGTTCCATCTTCTCCTGCTCTGGTGTGCAGGTTGTGCCCTGAGGGGCCTGGAAAAGATTACTCTGACATTCCAAAGGTTTGTTATCTGAGATGCAAAACCTCAATAGGCTGGGTGAGGGAAGGTAACAACTGACCTTTGTCAAGGAAGCTGCAGGACTAGAACATGAGTAACTGCCATGACTTTTAGTTAGGAAGTTTTATACTCAGACCACTCTATATTGTTACTTCAGGTCCCTGAGTTTGTAGGGCTCACCATGCAGGCCTCCCCTGAGCTTGTCATATTTAGTATGTGGCCCCTTTGTCATTCACACTACATGATATATGTTTAACAATCTTTCTCAAAAATAAAGAAAAAGTAGGGAGGGCAAATAGCAGATGTTGTGAAAGGATTTCAATGTAAAATAGAATCAGAGGATATGAAATGAAGACTCACACATGTGCCCTCAAACAAATGAATCTTAAGAACTGTGATACCGACTTCCAGTCAATGCCTGACATACAGAAAACCAGAACTTATCTCCCGACCAATGAATATCCTTCAAGAACCCCTCCTCATCCTCAAGCCATTGCACTTCCTGCCAGAACCCTGGCTGTACCCCCTTTGCATTCCTCTCCCATGAACGTAGCCCCACACCCAAACCTCTGTGGACTCACCTGCTGCTTGCTACACTTCGTGTTTCCCAAATTATAGTTCCTTGATTTCTGGTCATTTGAGCTTGCCTCAGTATACATCTTGATTTAGGTTTATAATGTAGGCAGAATAGAGCAATGTGACTTTGTACAACACATTCTGTGGGGAAAATCCAGATTGGGGGTTGAGTAATTTTTCAAGGAGACCTACAAAATTTGACTAAATAAAAAATGATGTCCTTAAACTGTATACTTTACAACTAGAAAAAATGTGAATGTGCCTCTGTTTGGTAGATCTGAGATTTAGTTAAAACGGACAATGGTAAAATGCAATTCATGGTGAGATTCAGATGGAATTACAGTTTAATAAGCAAATGTTTTCACAGTGATTTTTTTCCTTTTATTTCTACTACATTTCTTTTTTTAACATTTTTTTAATATTTATTGATTATGCTATTACAGTTGTCCCATTTCTGCCCCCTCACTCAACTCCATCCTGCCCACCCCCTCCCTCCCACATTCCCCCCCTATAGTTCATGTCCATGGGTCATACTTATAAGTTCTTTGGCTTCTACATTTCCTACACTATTCTTACCACCCCCTGTCTATTTTCTACCTACCATTTATGCTACTTCTTCTCTGTACCTTTCCCCCCTCTCCCCCTCCCACTCCCCTATTGACAACCCTCCATGTGATCTCCATTTCTGTGGTTCTGTTTCTGTTCTAGTTGTTTGCTTGGTTTGCTTTTGTTTTTGTTTTAAGTGTGGTTGTTTATAACTGTGAGT
Source organism: Desmodus rotundus (assembly GCF_022682495.2). Taxonomy (NCBI): domain Eukaryota; kingdom Metazoa; phylum Chordata; class Mammalia; order Chiroptera; family Phyllostomidae; genus Desmodus; species Desmodus rotundus. Next base: position 64,702,229 of record NC_071394.1, read on the forward strand.
TTGCTGTCATTTTTACTGTTCATATTTTTTATCTTCTTTTTCTTAGATAAATCCCTTTAACATTTCATATAATAAGGGCTTGGTGATGATGAACTCCTTGAACTTGACCTTGTCTGAGAAGCACTTTATCTTCCCTTTCATTCTAAATGATAGCTATGCTGGATACAGTAATCTTGGATGTAGGCCCTTGCCTTTCATGACTTGGAATACTTCTTGCCAGTCCCTTCTTGCCTGTAAGGTCTCTTTTTAGAAATCAGCTGACAGTCTTATGGGAACCCCTTTGTAGGTAACTGTGTCCTTTTCTCTTGCTGCTTCTAAGATTCTCTCCTTCTGTTTCATCTTGGGGAATGGAATTATGATGTGCCTTGGTGTGTTCCTCCTTGGGTCCAGCTTCCTTGGGACTCTCTGAGCTTCCTGGACTTCCTGGAAGTCTATTTCTTTTGCCAGACTGGGGAAGTTCTCCTTCATTATTTGTTCAAATAAGTTTTCAATTTTTTGTTCTTCCTCTTCTCCTTCTGGCACCCCTATAATTCGGATGTTGGAACGTTTCAAGATGTCCTGGAGGTTCCTAAGCCTCTCCTCATTTTTCTGAATTCTTGTTTCTTCATTCTTTTCTGGTTGGATGTTTCTTTCTTCGTTCTGCTCCAACCCATTGATTTGAGTCCCAGTTTCTTTCGCATCACTATTGGTTCCATGTACATTTTCCTTTGTTTCTCCTAGCATAGCCTTCATTTTTTCATCTAATTTGTGACCAAATTCAACCAATTCTGTGAGTATCCTAATTACCAGTGTTCTGAACCGTCCATCTGATAGGTTGGCTATCTCTTCTTTGCTTAGTTGTATTTTTTCTGGAGCTTTGATCTGTTCTTTCATTTGGGCCATTTTTTTTTTTTTGACTTGGTGCACCTGTTACCTAAAGGGCAGAGCCTTAGGTGTTTACCAGGGCAGGGTAACACTGGTCCCTGCACTGTGATGCTGTACGTGGGGGAGGGGCCGAGAGGGAGCAATGGCGCCTGCTCCACTCTCCACTGGATTTCAGTCATTCCCCTAGCTGCCCACAATCAAACTGGGCCCCTCTGGTGCTGGTTCCCGAGTGGGTGGGCTTGTGCACACTCTAGGCCCCTGTGAGTCTCTCCAACAACCTCTCCTGTGAGGCTGGGAGTCTCTCCTGCTGCTGCCCCAACCCCCACGGGCGCTTTCAATCAGAGGTCTGAGGCTTTATTTCCCCACGCTGGAGCCCTGGATTACGTGGTCAGCTTCTCTCCCTGCGGTTCTTCCCAGTTTATCTGTGTGGGAATGTGGGGCTGCGGGGTGCTACCCGCACTCTGCCTGCCCCGTTCTCCGCCACTCTGAGTCCCGCCCTCTGGGTTTATCTGTGAGCGAATGTGGGGCCGCAGGGTCTGCCAGTGGTCAGATTGCCTGCCCTGTTTGTCCCACACTCCGCCAGTCTCGGTCCCGCCATGGCCACGCGAGTCCTCTCCGCCCTGGTGCCCGTCTCCGCCCTTCCTTCCCATCTGGATGTATGTTTCTCTTTTATCTACTTGGCATTGGACTTCCTTGCCATTTGATTTTCTGTCAGTTCTGGTTGTGCGATGAGGCGCAGTGTGTCTACCTACGCTGCCATCTTGGTTCTCCCTTTACTACATTTCAAAGGAATTCTGAGACAGAAGAGAATGTCGAGAAGCTCTGGAATCTTCCTATCTGAAATCTCACCTCAGATACACTTCTGGGGAGGAACACTCCATTTGGAATTCCAGCTCCATCACTAATGGGCTGTGACCTTAGGTAAGACATATAGCATTCCTGGGTCCCTTTTCAACTGTCATGATGCTATGCTACAGTCTCCTCCTTCTATGGACCCCTGGTGCTTACCAGGTAGGGTACCCAGTGTTTTCCCTGCCTCTCAGGGCCACCTCACCCAGAGAGTTCTGGGCACCCATGTGAAGCTCACACTAAAGATGTGGTCTATTTTCAGGCTGAAAGAATAGGATGTGTCACTAATTTTAGTGGTTAAAAATGATGTCAACTTTTTCCTTAACAATTTGTATCAGCAATTCAGAAACTTGCTGGTTTTATGACTATGCAAAAATCATTAAGGACCACAAAAATCTTTTGCTGTGTGGGTTACATATATCAAAATTTACCTTATTGGAAATTAAAGCTGAGAACTTCTAAAATTACATATTTATTAATTTGTTCTTTAAAAGTATATTATATAAATGATATACTTTTTATGAAAAACAATGTTTTCCAATTAAAGGTATCTAGTGAGAAGAGTGTTTGTTTTTTTCTTAACAAGTTATTTATTTATTTCAAATCTCTGAAGATTTTTTATAAATGTCTATAACATCTGGCTGAATAGAGGACACCAGGATTCTCATATCAGCCTCTTCATCTGGTCTATTGCAATATCACATATGTAGCCCCTGGAAAACTCCATAATAACCTTATAAAACAATGAGAGTTAAAAAGAAAAATAACTTCTTAGTATCATTATCAGAATGTTTTTGACCTCTCGTGGCATACAAAGGGTTTTGGAGATACCCAGGTGTCCTAGACTTCACTTTGTAATAGCTGTTCTCTATATGATGGAGTAGGTAGTCTACATTATAGGAATATATTGTGTATAAATATATTTCTATATATAAATGTTTATGTATAAATATATACATATTACCAAAGGGTTATGTAGTTACATGCATTTTGAATGAAAAGTGGCTGTTTATAAAGATTTTTAGTTTTTCTTAGAATGACCATGAAAACAGGATCTAATACAAAGAATTCCCTCACATCTAACATTTTCCTGAGAGTTTTGCAAATGTTATTTCATCTATTCCTCAAAACAACCCTATAAAATTGTGCCCCTGATTTTATTGTACCATTTAACAAGTAAGAAGACTGGGCCTTGGAGTGCAAAAGTAACTTGCCCAAGGTCACACCAGTGGCAGACAATAGACCTGGCCATTGAGGCAGCCTGATCTCAGACCACTAGGATCTTAATTTAGATACTTTAACTCCCCTTCAGAAAAGGTTTCTGAAATAATTAACTCATGTAATCACAAAGATTACTAGATTTTATTAGCAATGTTACATGTTTTTTTGAAAAATCCATTTAAACAATGCTGGAAATAAGTGGGCCAAAATATTTGAAATTATCAAAGAATATCTGGACCATGTATTTTCATCTACCATTTTCAGCCATGAATCTTGAGAAGTGAACTATGCAAATGGTAATATGAGGCACCATGGTTAGCAAAACCTTATAAAATATCACCTATTTCATCTTTAAAATGTTCTCTTTTATTTTTGTGCATATTTTATAATATGTGCATTATATTGATACAAGAGTAGAGGAATATCATTTATTAGTAATATACACATGATTTTAAACAATTTTCTATTTAGAGGAGACTTTAATCAAAATGGTTTGAAGAACCCTGTACTAGGTTTTACTATCATAATGGTTTTTATTTTTATAATAAAGTTTCAGACTCTTTCCAGCTATAATATTCCATGATTTTAATTTCTTATCAAGTATACTGAATTTTTAAGTATGGGTCTTAATTAAGAGTAGGAGAAAAAAACAAAATTCTGTCTAATTCTGCTGGTTATTGTCACAGAGAAAAATGCAGGAAATTATTTTCTTTATAGAGCCAGTGCACTCATAAATATTTGGCAAATAGTGCTCAATACATGTTAACTAATTGTTAACTGACATGATATCACTTATCAATAGATGTCTTATGAGTGGCTATTCCACTCTATGTTTTTTGCTGTGTGTTATAACACCCATTCCTCCCTAGAGTTCAATCCTAATGCTTAGAGGAGCAGGTCATCTCTGCCTGAGTCCAGGGGTGCATTCCACCAACCTGACCACATGGCCCATTCAGGTCAGTGAGAAGCCTGACGTGGGCTACATTTGAACCTGGGGGGATATAGGGCTTAGCTGCAGGCAGGTGGTTATGATTGTGATACTAAATTAAAACTACTGGAGAAAGAAGGGCAGAGAGATGGATAAAGACTCCACTAATATAACACTAAAATCATTACAATGTGATTTTCATTCAATGTTACTTAAGATTAAGAACAGCATGTTCTCAAGACCTCTTTCCATAAATAAGCTTAAACTGACAGATGGTAAGTTCTTTAAGAAAGTAAGCCTTTTTCTCTGAGACTCAGGCCCTTATTTGTGGTGAGAACTGTCCCTCAGTTCTGGCAAGATGCTTTTGGGACATAACGTGTTCAAACCAGTCTATTATCTCACAGAGAAGGAAGGTTCCACAGTTTGGTTGGATTATATCCCTTTTATCAGTCACATGAACAGTAACTGTAAGCTTTTACATTCCTCTCTAAGAGGAAGAAAGAGTAAGGAAAAAATATTTCAAACTAGATATGAACTGAAAACAACCAAAAGGGAAGGAGTAAGCAGAGCAATAGAAATATCAAAGAGAGCCTTTTATATTTTCAAATGTTCAGAACTGCATGACCAGAATGTTCTGCTAATCAGCATTCTGCAGAACCAGGTGCAGAAATGATTACTCTGTGTAATGCCCATCCAGAACCATTACGATGAGGATTACTGTGAGACCTCAGCATGGGTCAGGTGTCTTTTGGCTCTGATAACTTCAGTTTCAATATTCTTGACGTACATACCAATAATATACTCAGACAAAGTGGCTATCTGCACTTCAATCTTTCTCAGCATAGTCATAGAAAAAAATTAAAATGAAAGGACAAAACGACCAGGACAAAACGACCAGGACAGGCATTTGGTGTGAGATGTGTGAAGAAATAGTACAAAATCCTTGGACACAGGCAACCCCTTCAGACACTGCTGGAGGCAATGGCTGTGATTTGCTTGAGAGGACAAGGATTGAGCACTGGCCTGTGAACCGAAAGGTCACTGGTTTGAGTCCTGGTCAGGGCACATGGATGGGTTGCAGGCCAGGTCCCTGACTGGGGATGTGCAAGAGTCAGCTAACTGATGTTTCTCTTTTAGATTGATGTTTCTCTCCCTCTCTTTCCACTTCTCTTCCCTTCCCTATGAAAACAAATAAATAAAATCTTTTAAAAATTTTTTAATGTTGATCCTCTTTCTAAAAAAAAAAGTACATAAAGAATTAGCAGGTGGTAACAGAAGAGGTGGGAAGCAAGCTGTGAAAATAACCCAGTGAAAGTGGGCTATCATGATTTGCAGTCCTAATGAAGCATATTTTCTGCCTTTATGATGAGCCAGGTTCAGTGTTATTACCACAGTTGAACAATCTTTTAGGAAACCTAGAATAAGTGAAATGCATTTAAGTCATATATGATCAAAACAAAGCCATCCTAGTAAGAATAATTTTCCCTAGTGGGGTTTCCTCTTCTTTGTCAATATTTGTTACCCAATCAGGTAATTGAATGATTATAATATATCTGAGTAAATACATTTTGTAACTGTCAGTTAGGTGGTAATTTAATTAATGGTCCACATAAACAAGTCTGCCTCTCATCCCACTACTCAGCATCATTATGTCCACCTACACTCACCATTTGTGTTGTAATTGTGCATTACTTCTCCCTTTCTCTCTCTCCTACTGCACACGAACACATTGAGCTATGCCCTTTTTCGTAATAAGAAGGCCCAATACTTACTGAGGGTTCAATTGTGTGCCAGATTCTGTTTTAAGTGTCAGATCAATTATTTAACTTAAACCTCATAAAGGCTTATAACATGGGTAATTTTAGTATTCTTATTTTAGCAGTACAGACATTTAAACTCAGAGATTCATTTGCTTAAGTTCAAGAAGGAAGCTAGGGATAAGTACACCTGAGATGTGTACTTACTCCCCAGCAGTCCTGCTCAGATCTCTGTGCTGCTCCAGCTGTGAAGGCTCTGTGTTAGTTATGACCAAGAATATTATGAGTTAAAGTTTACTGTGTGCTTATTGTGTGCTGGGAATGGACATCAAGCCCTTTATATTTAGTAACATTTATTTTTTACAAACCTAAGAGGTAACTTCTAATATCCCTATTTTGTAGATGAGGAAGAAAGTGAAAAGGTAAGTACAGGGGCAGAAATAGAACCCTGGCTCTCTGGCTGAAGAGTTCTCAGCACTGACCATGTGTGATATGCTATGATCCCAAGAGCATGATGCATGGGGCTGTAAGAGTTGGTCCTATCTCCAGACAGCAGACACTTACTGAGCTCCTCCTACAGCACTGAGACTGCATAGTCATCAACGATAATACTTGACCTTCACCATGATGGAAAAGGTATTAGGCACCTGTGCTCACAGTTGAGGCTCAGCTGGAGTGGAGAGTTAAGCACTTTTTAGCTGAGTTTCTCCGCAAAGAAGAAAAAGAGGGAAATGGATGTGATTTTCAGTGCTTGATAAAAGGAAGTGCACCTGAAAAGATTTAATTTTTTTCTCGGCCTGGAAAAATATTTCAAAAGTATTTTTGAAAAATATTCCAAAAAACATACTTTTAAAACAAATATATTCTTTTTCCCATACCTTACCAGGCTCAGGGACAGTTTAGAAATAGATGACAAGTATCTGAAGCACAGCTCTCAACTGGTTTTATCCTTCATACTCCAAGGCTTCCAGGTTCCCTCTCTCCATGGATCTAGGAGTTCAGTAATTATTAAGTGAGCATCAGCCACGTGACAGGAAATGTGCCAGGGGCTGGGGACAAATACGTGAATGGCACCCATGGCTCCTGCTCCCCTAGAATTTATTGCTTGACAGCGGCCAATAACTAGGCATAGGACATTTGAGTGACACTGTTCCATCTCACCCTCAACCAAGTTTTACTTGCATTGGTGCTCAAACCCAAGTGTTGCTCGTTCACATCTCAACAAGAGAAGACTATCTACCTCCCAGCACAGTGTCCAGTATGTGGTAAGTATTTGATTCATGTCTGCTGAGGAGGACAAGTGGCTGGATATGAAGGAGAGGGGATCAGAAGAGAGAAAAGGAGGGAGTGAAAAATAAGACAGACAGAAAAGACTGAAGAAGGTGACAATAGGAAGGCATACAGGCATTCTGGGTGGGTGAAAACGTGAGGGTCAGGCTCTCCTAATTTGGGGAATAAAGTCATCTCAAAGAAAGTGAAAAACAAGAGAAAAACATGGAAAGATACCTTGAGTCAGATTGTGGACCGTCTTAATGAAAGTCAAAGGAGTTTGTTTGGCTATTAAACTTTTTACTTTTTTTTTCAATTACAATTTACATTTAATATTATATTAGTTTCAGGTATACAGCATAGTGGTTAGAGAATCATATACTTCACAAAGTATTCCCCCCTGATATTTCCTGTACCCACCAGGCCCATACATAGTTATTACAATATTATGGACTATATTCCCTATGCAGTACTTTACATTTCTGACTATTCTGTAACTACCATTTTGCACATCTTAATCTCTTCCTCTTTTTCACCCATCCACTGACCCCATCCCTTCTGGCAACCATCAGTCTGTTCTCTGTATCTGTGAGTCTGTTTCTATTTCACCTATTTGTTTATTTTGTTCTTTAGTTTCCACATATAAGTGAAATCAAATGGATTTGTCTTTCTCTGGCTGACTTATTTCACTTAGCATAATACCATATAGGTACATTTATACTGTCACAAAAGCTTGTAATTATATTCCTTTTTATGGCTGAGTAGTTTTCCATTGATAGGTGTTGGTTTTAACTTAGAAACTGGGGAACTACTGAAAGTTTTTAAACAGAGTTATCAAATAATTAGAATTATGCTGTGGGAAAAATGACACAAACTCTACAATAAGAGAAATCTGTTTTGTCAGTGATGCATCCCAAGCACCTAAAACAATGCCTAGCACACAGTACTCACTTTGTAGATATGCCGTTGAATGAAGAGAAGATGCATTTGCTCTGAAAAGTCACTATGGAGTGAGAAGAGTTGGTAGTTTCTTCTGACAACAAATTTTACCAAATTCTTGCACAGATATAAGGCTCATTTTTCACTCATACTTCTGTAATGAACAGCTAAAATCATCATGGTCTTAGACATTGAAAAATGAAATTGAGGAAGATACAAATAAGTGGAAGTATATACTATATTCACGGATTGGAAGAATTAACATCATTAAAATGTCCATACTACCCAAAGCAATCTATAGATCCAATGCAACCCCTATTAAAATACCAATGACATATTTCACAAATCTAGAACAAATATTCCAAAAAAAAAAAAAAGCCTGAATGGCCTCAGCTGTCTTGAGAAAGAAGAACAAAGTTGGAAAGATCACAATACCTGATACCAAATTACATTTTAAAGCCACTGTAATCAAAGCAGGCTGATACTAGCATAAGAACAGATATACAGATTAGTGGAAGAGAACAGAGAGCCCAGAAATAAACACACACCTTTATGGTCAATTTAATATTTGACAAGGGAAGCAAAAGCATAAAATGGAGTAAAGACAGTCTCTTCAATAAATGGTGTTGGGAAAACTGGACTAGTACATGCAAAAAATGAAACTACACCACCTTCTTACACTACAAACTTGTTAAACTCAAAATGCATAAAAGGCTTAAATATATGTCATGATACCATAAAAAATCCTAGAGGGAAACATAAGCAATAAAATTTCAGATATCTCGTGTAGCAATATTTTTGCCAATATACCTTCTGGGCAAGGGAAAGAAAGGGGAAAATAAACAAATGGGACTACACCAAATTAAAAAGCTTCTGCACAACAACAAAAAACCCCATCAACAAGATGAAAAGGGAACCCACTATATGGGAGAACCTATTTTCCAATGATACATAGGATGAGGGTTTAATTTACAAAATATAAGGTCTGTCTGGAAAAAGTCCAGCCATTGTTAACACATTAAGAATGATTTGCATGACATTGATGTAACCTGGCAGCCAAGGAGAGTGGACTGGAATGCACATCCATGAGCAATGATGACTTCATTGTACTAGTCAGTGGGGGTGGTAGACGCCATTAAGTGAGCACGTGTACTGTGTAGCAGTCACATTCAAAATGACTAAGTAAAGCAATGAATCTTTATTAAATTTTGCATTAAGCTTGAACATTCCTCCATGAAAATTATTCAGATGATTCAGAAGGCTATAGCTATGGGAAACTGGTATTTGGCAGCTTCACCACAATAACACGCTGCTCATACATCATGTCCCATGCAGAGTTTTTTAGTGAAACATCAAATCACCCAGGTGACTAAGTCCCACTACAGCCCAGATTTGGTGCCCAGTGCCTTTTGGCTTTTCCCAAAACAAAAAAGTTACATTTGAAAGGCAAGATATTTTAGACTTTGATGAGATTCAGGAAAATCAATGAGGCAGCTGATGGCAATTAGGAGAACTGTGTGAGTTCCCAGTTGCCAACTTTGAAGGGGACTGAGGTATCATTGTCTTATGTACAGTGTTTCTTGTGTCTTGTGCTTCTTCAATGTCTCAATTTTTCATATATATTACATGTCTGGAAACCTTCTGGAAAAACTTTGTATATAAAGAATTTATACAACTCAACACCAGGAAGACAGACAATCCAATTTAAAAATGGGCAAAGGATCTGAATAAACATTTTTCCAGGGAGGACGTAAAGATCACCCATAGATACATGAAAAACATGCTCAGTATCACCAATCATCAGAGAGATGCAAATTAAAACCACAATGAGATTTCACTTCATACCTGATAAATGGCTATCATTAATAAATCAACAAACAACCAGTGCTGATGAGGATGTGGAGAAAAGGGATCCCTAGTCCACTGTTGCAGACTGGCAGAGCCACTGTGGAAAACAGTATGGAGTTTCCTTAAAAATTTAAAAACAGAAGTGCATTTTGACCCAGCAATTCCACTTCTGGGACTATATTCTAAAAATCAAAAAAAAAAAAAACCACCCAATTTTAAAGAACATATGCACCTCTATTTCATAGCAGTGTTATTTACAATAGCCAAGATCTGGAAACAGCTTAAGTGTCCATCAGTAGATGAGTAGATAAAAAAGCTATGGTACATTTACACAATGGAATACTATGCAGCAGTAAAGAAGAAGAAACTCTTATATTTTGCAATGGCATGGGTGGACCTGGATACTATCGCTACATTATGCTAAGTGAAATAAGCCAGTCAGTGAAAGAAAAATACCATATAATCTCACTTATATGTGAAATATAATGAACAAAATAAACAAATGAGCAAAGTTGAATTAGAGGCACAGAAACATGGAACGGATTGACAGCTGTCAGAGGGGGTAGGGGACATGGGAACTGGTGGAAAAAAGGTAAAAAGATTATCCCAAGAGCATATATTTATGACTTGTGGATAGGTACAATGGTCTGAGGATTGCTTGAGGGAGTGGGGGCAAGCTGGTTGGAGGTTGGCAAAGGGGGAAAAACTGGGGCAACTATAATAGCACAAACAATAAAATATAAAAAATTATAATTACAATTAAAAAATAAAAATAAAACCATCTTGGTCTTTCCTCATTCAAAGGAAGAACCTAGTAATATATGTAAGATGGTCAGGAGTGAAGCAAAGAAAATACTAATTTAATAAACATAATTTTGTTAAATTTATATTACCCTGAAAGATTTTGACACTGCTGGTAAATTTTGGTAGTTGAAGTTTTCTAAAAGATACACATACAACACAAAAACATTTCTCACAACTTAAAGGGCAGTTATTTTTACAAAGAACTATTGTACAAGTCTGGGCCTGGGATCTAATGAGTTCTCATACAAGATGGGTGTTAAAGCCAACAGACCTTGACTCCTGATTTTCATTAATCCTTTGATCATGTTCTGTGATTTTGTTCCAAGTAATTTTGCTTTGACAACTTTTTTAACAGAGGGAATCAATTAGCTGGGCTTGTTCAGTGATTCTTAACTTTTTTCTCCTCTACCTCAATTATGATAAGTAATGTTCAAATTTGGAACACATTCACATGCACCTATCTCTTCTATGGTTACATGCAATTCTCAAAGTAGAACCAAAGATATCCCTTTTTTCTCTTTCAGGAAAGCATATATGCTACGGATTGAATGTTTGTTCCCAAAAATTCCTATGTCGAAACCCTAATCTTCCAAATTAGGATTAAGAGATGGGGCCTTTAGGAAATAATTGGGTTATGAGGGTGAATAGTGAACAAGATTAGTGCTTTTATCAGAAGACACACCAGAGAGATGACCTCATTGTTGGCCATGCAAGGATACAGCTAGAAGGTAGCTGTGCACAAGCCAGGACATGGGCCTTTGCCAGGCATTGAATCTGCTGGCTCCTTGATCTTGATTTCCCAGCCTCCAGATGGTGAGAAATAAGTGTCTGTTTTTTAACATACCCAGTCCATGGTGTTGTAGCAGCTGGAGCTAAGACACATATATTAGTGAATTTTAGTGGGAATAACATCATAGGGATAAACTTGAATAATTTCTAATTTTTGATCATTTATTACAGTCATGTGTTGCTTAATGACACATTATTATGCATAACATTAAATTTGTTATGCAATTTTGTCATGTGAACATCATAAAGTACATTTTCACAACCTAGATGGTACAGCCTACTGCTCACCTAGGCTGTATAGTATACCTGTTGCTTTTGGGCTACAAGCCTGTACAGCAGGTTACTGTACTGAATACTGTAGATAGTTGTAGCATATTGGCAAGTATTATGTATCTAAACAGATCTAAATATAGATAATAGTACCATAAAAATATGGTACTATTTTTTACTCCCTACTTTCTTAATAGGTACATAAATATTGACTTTGGTTGTTACCATAGTGGAAATTAAATTCCAAACAGAACCACTGGTTAAGGTACATCAGTAGACTGAAAAGGAGTTAAGCTCCTTGAGGGCAAAAGTCTGCTCATTTTGTATCTGCTCAGATGTCTCCTCCCTACCCCTCTTCTTCATATGGCATTAAACAGTAATTTAAAAAGTGCTTTCTGAGTAATGGCCTAAAGTAGTTATTCATATGCTCTTTATAAAAGCAAGGTAAGGCCAGAATAAATTTCAGTATCTTTGAGACTATTTAAAATTTCAAGCAAAGTGGGCTTGATTACTCATTTAATAAGTAGACATTCTGATGTTAAATGTATCCATTAAGGAATGAGAACTAATTTAAGATAGCTCAATTATACTAAAACATTTGGGCAAACTTCATATTCAATAGAAATGTTAAACCACCTATTAATGTAATTATCCTCTTTGATGGCAGCTATGCTCATTTTTAATATCACTATGGAAACCATACAAACTGTCCTTAGTGAAACATAATGGGGCTTTTAAAAAATTCATTCTAGGGATGAGGAAGATCATGGCCAAGTAGGTGGAAGCTGAGTCCACTTGCTCTTGCCCCCAACTCGGTTTCTCAGCTGATCTTCTGACAAATAACCTGAACAATCGACAGAATCTTAGCTAATATAAAGTTTGGAAGCCAAAGAGTACAGAAGATGCTTCACAATGGACGATAAGGAGATTTTACAGGTTGAAGGGGAAGTACCCTGCACGTGGCACCTGCAGCTGTGGTAAGACTAGTCAGAAATTCCAGCTTTGTGGCTCTCTCCTCTCCCAAGACAGGGAACACCCAGACCTGGGCTGGGAGTGACTTGGGAGGACATATGAAGTTGAGGAGATCCAGAATACACATACACAGTGAACAGCATGTCCGTAGATGCAGTGCCAAATGCTAACTGGGAGAGTGCCAGAGAGGGACTCTATTTCCCAAAAGGCTGAAAAGATCAGGGGCCACACCTGGGTCAGGTGGAGGCAGGCTGAGGCCAGTCATGACTGAGAGACTTTTGGCTTTTTGGAGAGATGTTGTGTGTGGAAAACTGGGCAGTGACTCAGTACTACCTTGGGGGTGCTAGAGAGAGACTGTTTAAAAGAGGAGTTGAAGCATGCCAGGCAGGGACCCAGTGCACACCTGCCATTCCAGCAAAGGGACAAGATTAAAAGCACAGTTTTCTCCCACTGAATACAGAGATATTGGTAGAGAGATCAAACAGTTGCATAGCAAGGGGAATTCTGGGCCTCAGCCTGGTGTGGCTAGCAGGCCAGGGCTGCATAGAACAGAGAGTTCAGGACAATGTCTCCTGAGAGGGCAGTGGGCTGGGAAATGGACAGGCAAGAGTTGAGCACCTAAGATTATTTGCAGCCAGGTAGAGCCTTCTTCCTAGGTAGATTTCAAACCTCTGGGAAGGGAAGGGTATACCCAACCCCCACCTCCTGCAGTATTGCAAGCACTACATCCAAAGAGGAAGCTCTGCAAAACAGGCAGGACAGGCTCAGGAACCCCCTGCAGGTTGCATACCTACAGAAGAATGACAGCAAGAGATATACCAAAAGGGCCCATTTTGAACTTCTCTCAGGGAGACAAAATACATTGGTTCCTAGGGCCCTATTCCACTGAGTCCAGTAAGGCAGGGAGATCAGAAATTGGTGCAGTTAGGGGGAATCAGGACCACACTCAGCCTCAGCTCTTACACATAGCTGCCATCAGCATCAAGTACAAAAGAGCTGACCCTCTTACACAGCTTTATCCCGTTACACAGCTTGACCCCTCCCTTGAAATGGACAGTTATTTCATCAGAAACTATACATTATTGAAGATAAGTTGGAACAGACCAAGACGGGTGACGCAAGGGCAGGGGAACACACCCACAGTTTTCCCAGAAGACTGAACAGTGCCTTCCAGGAGTTCCCAACCTCCCAATTTCAATAGAAGCCCCCTCTAGAGGCAGGTGAAGGTGATATATGTGGTGCTGCCAGAAATTGGGTGACCCACCACTGGACATTGAGCTGATAAAAAGCCAGAGGTGGATCCAGAAGGAGAAGATGGAAGACATGAGAATTCATCTCATGCTCTGCTGAGATGAATTTCACCTCATTCCTCTTCAGAATTGCATTATTTTTCTCTCACAAAGCCTTTTAACATTTCTTCTTTTTCTTCAATTGTATTCTAATTAACTACTTGTGTCTTTTATTCTGTATTCTCTTTATATAGATTTTTATATTTTTTTAATTTTATTTTTATTTCAAATCTCACCTTGTACCCTTCCCCTGTCTTATTCAATTTTACCTCCTCCTTCCTTTTTTTATTTTTGTTTTAAATTTTATTTTCCTTCTTTCTATGCCTTCTTCCTATTCCTTACCCTTATTATTTTTCCTCCCTTTATCCCCTCAAAATCATATTTTTTCTTTCATTTACTCACCTCACATTCTTTTTCCCTTTATTATAATATTCTTATTTTCTTTCTACCTTTATTAATCACTGCTGTGTGGCATGGATATTGTTATTATGGCTGTTTTTATTCAATTTTATTCCTATTTGTTCACTATTTTTTAAATTTCAAACCTCATAGGTTACTCTCCCTCTGTCTCACTATATTTTCCTCCTGTCCTCGCTTATTTAAGTTTGAAATTTTATTTTTTCCTTCTCTTAGCCTGGATTCTATTCCTTACTCTTACTATTTCTCCTCCCTCCACCCTCTCAAAATCATTTTTATTTACTGTAGACATTTCATATTCTCATTTCTCTTATAATATTCTCATTCTCTTTACACCTTTATTTATCTTTCCTCATTTGTTTTTGTTATTGACCCTGTTGTGATTTTTCAATTTTGTTACTATTGGTTCACAATTTTTTTTCAGACCTCATATTACATTCTTCCTTTTTATTACTCCATTTTGCTATTGCCCTTACCTTTTTTACTTATGTTTTAAATTCTATGTTCTTCCTTTCTTCACCTTGTTTCTATTCTCTACTCTTCTTATTTCTCCTCCCTCTTCCCTTTAAAAATCTTTTTTTGTCTCCTTTGGTCATCTCATATTATTTTCCTACCACATAATATTCTTTATCTCTTTCCACAATTATTTATCTTTGCTCAGTTGCTCTTGATATTGCTAAAGGGATAAGGAGCATTTTTGCTGGTGTGGATTTTATTTTCTGGGTAGTTTTGCTTTGTTTTTCCAGCACCTGTACAACAGCATATAAGACATTGTGGGGGTTGTGACTCTCAGTCAGCCAGCCAGAAGGGAGAACCACCAACAAATGAGCCATCAATAATCAAAGCCCAAATACAAGAGAGTTCACATAAACTAAAGAACATCTCTAGAGCATCTAGATCAGATCAGAGAGACTGCAGCAGAGTCCCACAGAACTCCTCTCACAGAAGTCCACCTCATGAGGACAGGCAGTCAAAGCAGAGCTGTCTGAGACACAGAAACAAACAGAGTCAGATAAAATAGGGAGACAAATAAATTACCCCCAATTGAAAGGAAAAAAAGGAATCCCAAGAAAAAGAGCTAAATGAATTTGAGGCAAGCAGTCTATCAGACACGGAGTTCAAAATAATGGTTATAAGGATTCTCAAGGAACTCAGAACTACAAGGAACTATATGGGAGCTAAAGAAACTTAGTGGAAACTACAGGAGCATGTAAAAGGACATGGAAACTATGAATAAGAACCAGGAGGAAATGAAAATATAATTTTGGATGTGAAGAATACACTAGAAGGAATTAAAAGCAAGCTAGAGGAAGCAGAGGACTAAAACAGTGAACTGAAAGACAAGGTAAAAAAAATACCCAGTCAGAACAACAAAACAAAAGCAGACACTAAAGAATGAGGATAGTTTAAGCAAGCTTCAGAATAACATGAAATGTAACAACATTTGCATCATAGGAACATCATAAAGAGAAGAAAATAAGCAAGGGATAGAAGATCTGTTTGAAAAAATAATGACAGAAAACTTCCCTAGCTTGGTGAGGGAAAAAGTTACACAAGTTTGGGAAGCTCAGAGAGTCCCAATCAAGATGAACTGAAAAAGACCCACTACAGACACATCATAATTAAAATGGCAAAATTTAAAGATGAATAGAGAATCTTAAAGGCAGCAAAGGAGAAACAGCTAGTAACATACAAGGTAGCTCCAATAAGGCTATCAACAGATTTCTCAACAGAAACAGTACAAGCAGAAGGGATTGGAATGAAAAATTCCAAATAATTAAAAGCAAGGGCCAGCAACCAAGACTACACTTTCCACCAAGGCTCTCATTTAAAATGGAAGGCAAAATTAAGAGCTTCCCAGACAACAAAGGGCTAAAAAAGTACATCTCCACCAAGCCAGCATTGCAAGAGATGCTAAAGGGACTGCTTTAAGAAAAAGAAAGAGAGAGATGGGGGAACACAGATACAAAAGGGAAAAAATGGCAACAAAGTATCTATCAATAGCAACTTTAAATGTAAATGGATTAATCAGGGGTGTCCAAACTTTTGGTGTCTCTGGGACACACTGGAAGAAGAAGAGTTGTCTTGGGCCACACATTAAATACGCAAACATTAATGAAAACTGATGAGCAAAAAAAATGTTTTAAGTAAATTTACAGTTTTATGTTGGGCTGCATTCATAGCCAACATTGGCCAAATACGGCCCATAGGCCTCAAATTAGACATCCCTGGATTAAATGGTCCAATCAAAAGGCAAAGGGTAGCCAATGGATATGAAAACAAAATCCATGTATATGCTGTCTACAAGAGACCCACCTCAAAACAAAAGATCTACACAGGCAGAAAGTGGAGGAATGGAAAAAATACTCTAAGCAAATTGACATAAAAAAAAAGCTGTAGAACCAAGATGGCGGCGTAGGTAGACACACTGTGCCTCCTCGCACAACCAGAACTGACAGAGAATCCAACGGCAAGGGGGTCTGACACCAAGGAAGTAAAAAATAAACATTCATCTAGACTGGTAGGAGGGGCGGAGACGGGCACCTGGGTGGAGAGGACTCACGTGGCTGTGGCTGGACCCAGACTGGCAGAGTGTGGGACTAACGGGGCAGGCAGTCCGAGCACTAGCAGACCCTGCGGCCACACATTCGCGCAGATAAATCGAGAGGGCCGGACTTGGAGTGGCGGAGAACAGGGCAGGCAGAGTGCGGGTAGCACACCGCAGCCCCACATTCGAACATAGATAAACCTGAGGAACGGCAGGGAGCGAAGCAGACCGGGCAACCCAGGGCTCCAGCTCGGGGAAATAAAGCCTTAAACCTTTGATTGAAAACGCCCGTGGGGGTTGGAGTGGCAGCAGGAGAGACTCCCAGCCTCACAGGAGAGGTCGTTGGACAGACCCACAGGGGCCTAGAGTGTGCACAAGCCCACCCACTCAGGAACCAGCACCAGAGGGGCCCAGTTTGATTGTGGGTATCAGATTGAATTCCGGAGGAGAGTGAAGCGGGCACCATTGCTCCCTCTGGGCCCCTCCCTCACGTAAAGCGTCACAGCACAGCAACGAGTGTTACCCCGCCCCGGTAAACACCTAAGGCTCTGCCCTTTAAAGTAACAGACACGCCAAGACAAAAAGAAGAAAAAAAAAATGTCCCAAATGACAGAACACTTCAAAGCTCCAGAAAAAATACAACTAAGCAAAGAAGAGATAGCCAACCTATCGGATGCACAGTTCAAAGCACTGGTTATCAAGATGCTCACAGAATTGGTTGAATCTGTTCAAAAACCAGATGAAAAAATGAAGCCTATGCCAAGAGAAACAAAGGAAAATGTACATGGAACCAATAGTGATGCGAAGGAAACTGGGACTCAAATCAATGGTGTGGACCAGAAGGAAGAAACAAACATCCAACCAGCAAAGAATGAAGAAACAAGAATTCGGAAAAATGAGGAGAGGCTTAGGAACCTCCAGGACATCTTGAAACATTCCAACATCCGAATTATAGGGGTGCCAGGAGAAGAGGAAGAACAAAAAATTGAAAACTTATTTGAACAAATAATGAAGGAGAACTTCCCTAATCTGGCAAAGGAAACAGACTTCCAGGAAGTCCAGGAAGCTCAGAGAGTCCCAAAGAAGCTAGACCCAAGGAGGAACACACCAAGGTACATCATAATTACATTACCCAGGATTAAACGCAAGGACCTACATCCAAGATTACTGTATCCAGCAAAGCTATCATTTAGAATGGAAGGGAAGATAAAGTGCTTCTCAGATAAGGTCAAGTTAAAGAAGTTCATCATCACCAAGCCCTTATTATATGAAATGTTAAAGGGAGTTACCTAAGAAAAAGAAGATAAAGAATATGAACAGTAAAAATGACAGCAAACTCACAGTTATTAACGACCACACCTAAAACCAAAACAAAAGAAAACTAAGCAAACAACTAGAACAGAAACAGAACCACAGAAATGGAGATCACATGGAGGGTTGTCAATAGGGGAGTGGGAGGGGGAGAGGGGGGAAAGGTACAGAGAAGAAGTAGCATAAATGGTAGGTAGAAAATAGACAGGGGGAGGGTAAGAATAGTGTAGGAAATGTAGAAGCCAAAGAACTTATAAGTATGACCCATGGACATGAACTATAGGGGGGAATGTGGGAGGGAGGGGGTGGGCAGGATGGAGTGGAGTTGGGGGGGGGGAAATGGGACAACTGTAATAGCATAATCAATAAATATATTTTAAAAAAAAAAAGCTGTGATGACTTCCAGTCAAGATGGTGGCATAAGCAGACATGGCTCACTTCTTCACACAACTACATCAAAATTACAACTAAAGTATAAACAGCTATTACTGAGAATTGTCAAAAATTGAGTTGAATGGAAATCTGACAACAATGGACTTAAAGAAACAACATCCATCCAGACTGATAGGAGGGACAAAGACACAGAACAGATGGGTCCCTCACCCACATGTGGTGGATAAAAATTAGGGAGAGATATCTCAGGAGTGAGGAAACAGAGCCCCACACCAGGCTCCCTAGTTCAGGGTTCCAGTGCCAAGGAGATAAGTCCCCACCATTTATGGATGCAAAAACCAGTGCAGATTGAGTCAGTGGAAGAAAATTCTGGAGTTCCAAGCATTTTCTCTTAAAGAACCCACTCATGAACTCACCTACTCAGACTCACTCCCTCTGAGCTCCAGCACTGGGGTAGCAGCTTGAAAGGCACCAGTAGTATACAGGGAGAAATTGTAGTGTCTGACATCAAGGTGAGCAGAGGCCATTGTCCCTTTTCAAAGTGCTCCCCCCACAGGGACAGCAAGCTGGTGCCATATCTGAGACTCCATCAACCTGGCTAAGACTGTTTGACCAGCCTTGGAGATCCCTAAAAACTCTGACCCACCTGATTATAGGCTCACCCAAGCTGCTTTTCCATATGAATGCTGGTCTTGGCTCATGCTTCACAACTTCCTAAATCCTATCAAATAAGCAAAAACTGGCCTCAGTGAGTTCCAGGACTAGCACTAGCAGCATCCAACCTAGATTCACAGCTTACTTCACCTGGGAATCTCCAAGCCCACCACAAGTAGCAGCCATCTCAGATGACTTTATAGCTCAGGCAGGGTAGCCCTGGGCAAAACACAGGTGGGGGCTGACCTTGACCTGCACCTCCTAGGAAATTCTAGGGTCAGCACACCGAATAGACAGCTACAGACCATGTCAGAGCACCGCCAGTCTACCCCTATACAGCTGGTCCTCCACACATGGTGGAGGTTGGTGATAAGCAGTCACACCAGTCTCTGCAGCTGACTGGCCTGGGTAAATCCCTCCCATTGATCTGCCAACAGCAACCAAGACTCAACTGCAAGAGGCAGGTGTACTCAGCCCACATTGAAGGACACACCTCAAGTACCCAGCTTGGGCGATAAGAGAGGCTGTGCCACTGGACCCTACAGGACACCTACTACATTAGGCCACATTCCCAAGACACGGAGTCAAAGCAGCTCTACCTAATACATAGAAACAAACACAAGGAGGCTGCCAAAATGAGGAGACAAAGAAACAAAACTCCAGAAAACAGTGTAAACAAAATGGAATTAAGCAATCTATCAGATGCAGAGTTCAAAACATCGGTTATGATTCTCAATGAACGCAGTGAGGACCTCAGCAGCATAAAAGAGACCATTCAGAAACAAAGCCTACAGCCCTGGCTGGTGTGGCTCAGTGGATTGAGTGCTGGCCTGCAAACCAAAGGGTCGTGGTTCTTTTTTCCGTTTTTAAGTATTTTTTTATTGATTATGCTATTACAGTTTTTGCAATTCCCCCCTTTTATCTCACCTCCTCCCTGCACCCCCCAACCCTCCAGATTCCCCCTCCTTAGTTCATGTCCATTGGTTGTACATATAAGTTTTTTGAGTTCTCTGTTTCCTATACCATTTTTATCTCTCTCCATCTATTTTTTTAATTTTAATTTTTTATTGTTATTCAATTACAGTTGTGTGCCTTTTCTCTCCATTCATACAACCCACCCCAGCTGAAACCCCTCCCTCACCCATCTCCACCCTCCCCCTTGATTTTGTCCATGTGTCCTTTATAGTAGTTCCTGTAATCCCCTCTTCCCACTGTCCCCACCCCACTCCCCCCGGGCTAATGTTAGATTGTTCTTAACTTCAATGTCTCTGGTTATATTTTGTTTGCTTTTTTCTTCTATTGATTATGTTCCAGTTAAAAGTGAGATCATATGGTATTTGTCCCTTACCACCTGGCTTATTTCACTTAGCATAATGCTCTCCAGTTCCATCCATGCTGTTGCAAAGGGAATAAGTTCCTTCTTTCTCTCTGCTGCATAGAATTCCATTGTATAAATATACCATAGTTTTTGGATCCACTCATTTGCTGATGGGCACTAAGGTTGCTTCCAGTACTTGGCTATTGTAAATTGTGCTGCTATGAACATTGGGGTGCACAGGTTCTTTTGGATTGGTGTTTCAGGGTTCTTAGGGTATAATCCCAGCAGCGGGATTGCTGGGTCAAAGGGCAGTTCCATTTTTAGTTTTCTGAGGTAATTCCATACTGTTTTCCACAGTGGCTGCACCAGTCTGCATTCCCATCAACAGTGCACTGGGGTTCCCTTTTCTCCTCATCCTCTCCAACATTTGTCTGTGGACATTACGTTGGCCACTCTGACTGGTGTGAGATGGTACCTCATTGTGGTTTTAATTTGCATCTCTCTAATGGCTAGTGATGCTGAGCATCTTTTCATATATCTATGGGCCCTTTGTATGTCTTCCTTGGAGAAGTGACTGTTCAAGTCCTTTGCCATTTATTAATTGGGTTGTTTCTCTTCCTGGAGTGGAGTTGTGTGAGTTCTTTATATATTTTGGAGATCACGCCCTTGTCTATGGTATCATTGGCAAATATGTTTTCCCATACTGTTGGTTCTCTTTTTATTTTAATGCTGTTTTCATTAGCCATGCAGAAACTTTTTATTTTGATGAGGTCCCATTTGTTTATTCTTTCCTTTATGTCCCTTGCTTTAGGGGACATGTCTGTGAGGAAGTTGCTGTGTGGAATGTCTGAGATTTTCCTGCCAATGTTTTCCTCTAGGACTTTCATGGTGTTACGACTTATATTTAAGTCTTATATCCATCTTGAGTTTATTTTTCTGTATGGCATAGTTGGTGACCAAGTTTCATTTTTTTGCATGTAGCTGTCCAGATCTCCCAACACCATCTGTTGAAGAGGCTGTTTTTGCTCCATTTTATGCTCCTGCTTCCTTTGTCAAATATTAATTGACCTTAAAGACTTGGATTTATTTCTGGGCTCTCTGTTCTGTTCCATTGGTCTATGTGCCTGTTTTTATGCCACTACCAGGCTGTTTTGATGACAGTGGCCTTGTAATACAGTTTGATATCAGGTATTGTGATCCCTCCTGCTTTATTCTTCTTCCTCAAAATTGCTGCAGCTATTCAGGGTCGTTTATGGTTCCATATAAATTTCTGAAATGTTTGTTCTATATCTATGAAATATGTCATTTTTACTCTAATAGGGATTTCATTGAATCTATAAATTGCTTTGAGTAGTATGGCCATTTTGATAATGTTAATTCTTCCAATCCATGAGCATGGTACATGCTTCCATTTGTTTGTGTCTTCCTTAATTTCTTTCTTCAATGTTGTGTAGTTTTCTGAGTACACATCTTTTACCTCCTTGGTTAGGTTTATTCCTAGGTACTTTACATTTCTTGTTGCTCTATCAAATGGGATTTTTTTCCTGATTTCTGTTTCTGCAGTTTCATTGTTGGTGTACAGGAATGCCTTTAATTTCAGAGTATTGACTTTGTATCCAGCTGTTTTGCCAAATTCATTTATTAGGTCGAGTAGTTTTTTGGTGGAGTCTATAGGATTTTCCATATACACAATCATGTCATCTGCACACAGTGACAGTTTCATTTCCTCCTTTGCAATTTGGATGCCTTTTATTGCTTTTTCTTCTCTGATGGCTGTGGCTAGGACTTCCAATAGTATATTGAATAAGAGTGGTGAGAGAAGGCATCCTTGTCTTGTTCCTGATCTTAGTGGGAAAGCTCTAAGTTTTTGTCCATTGAGTATGATGTTGGCTGTAGGTCTCTCATATATGGCCTTTATTATGTTGAGGAATGCTCCCTCTATTCCCACTTTGCTGAGTGTTTTTTATCAGAAATGGGTGCTGTATCTTATCAAATGCTTTCTCCGCATCTATTGATATGATCATGTGATTTTTGTCTTTGCTGTTTTGATGTGATGTATTATGTTTATTGATTTGCGAATATTGTACCATCCTTGCATCCCTGGGATGAATCCCACTTGGTCATGGTGGATGATCTTTTTAATGTATTGCTGAATGCGGTTTGCCAATATTTTCTTGAGAATTTTAGCGTCTATGTTCATCAGCGATATTGGCCTGAAATTTTCTTTCTTTGTTGTGTCTTTATCTGGTTTTGGGATTAGGATGATGCTGGCTTCATAAAAAGAGTTTGGGAGTCCTCCATCAGTTTGTATTGGTTCAAATAGTGTGTGAAGGATAGGGGTTATCCCTTCCTAAAATGCTTTGTGGAATTCTCCTGGGAAACCCTCTCTTCCAGGGCTCTTGTGTGTTGGGAGGTTTTTGATGACTGCTTCAATATCGTCTGCTGTTATTGGTCTCTTCAGCTTTTCTGCTTCTTCTTCATTCAGTTTTGGAAGATTATATTTTTCTAGAAACGTGTCCATTTAACCTAGGTTTTCAAATTTCTTGGCATACAGTTCTTCATGGTAATTTCTTACAATCATTTGTATTTCTGTGGTATCAGTTGTAATCTCTCCTCTTTCATTTCTAATTGTGTTTATTTGGATCCTCTCTCTTTTCTTCTTGATGAGCTTACTTAAAGGCTGTCAATTTTGTTTATTTTTTCAAAGAACCAGCTCCTGGATTCATTGATCCTTAAAATTGTGCTTTTAGTCTCTGTGTCATTTAACTCTGCTCTGATCTTGGTTATTTCCTTCCTTCTGCTTGCTCTGGGCTGTCTTTGTTGTTGTTCCTCCAGTTCTTGTAGGCATAGGGTTAGGTTGTTTGTTTGAACTGTTTCTATCTTCGTAAGGTAGGCCTGTATTGCTATGAACTTCCCTCTCAGGACTGCCTTTGCTGTGTCCCATAGGTTTTGGGTTGTTGTGAGTTCATTTTCATTTGTTTCCAGAAACTTTTTGATTTCTTCCCTAATCTCCTTCTTGACCCATTCATTGTTTAATAGCATGCTATTCAGTCTCCATGATTTTGAGTGTTTTGGGTTTTTTCCTTTGGGGTTAGTTTCTAGATTCAGTCCCTTGTGGTCAGAGAAAATGCTTGATATGATTTCAATTTTCTTGAATTTGTTGAGGCTTGCTTTGTGTCCTATCATGTGGTCTATCTTTGAAAAAGTTCCATGGACACTTGAAAAGAATGTGCATTTTGCTTCTTTTGGGATGAAAAGCTCTATATATATCAGTTAAGTCCATTTCATCTAGGGTATTGTTAAGTGACACAATATCCTTCTTAATATTTTGTTTGGAAGACCTGTCCATTTTTGACAGTGGGGTGTTAAAGTCCCCTACTATAATTGTGTTGCTGTCAATATCTTTCTTGAAGTCCTCCAAGATTTTCTTTATGTATCTGGGTGCTCCTATGTTGGGTGCATATATATTTCCAAAGTTTATGTCTTCTTGGTGGATTCTTCCTTTGAGTATTATGAAGTGACCTTCTGGGTCTCTCTTTATGGCCCTTCTTTGGAAGTCTATTTTGTCTGATATGAGTATTGCTACCCATGCTTTTTTTTCCTGTTCGTTTGCTTGGAAAATTTGTTTCCAGCCCTTCACTTTCAGTCTGTGTTGTCTTTTTTCCTAAGGTGGGTCTCTTGTAGGCAGCATATGTGTGGGTCATGTTTTCTTATCCATTCAGCTATTCTATTTCTTTTGATTGGAGCATTTAATACATTTACATTTAAGGTTATTATCGATAGGTAGTTATTCATTGCCATTTTTTCCTACCTGTGTTCCTCTCTCTTTCTCTTTTCCGTCCTTTCCTTAAAGCAGTCCCTTTAGCATGTCTTGCAGAGCTGGGTTGGTGGAAGTGTATTCTTTTAGACTTCTTTTGTCTGGGAAACTCTCTATTTGGCCTTGTATCTTGATTGAGAGCCTTGCTGGTTAAAGTAGTCTTGGTTGCAGGCCTCTGGTTCCCATTACTTGGAATATGTTTTGCCATTCTCTTCTGGCTTGGAGCGTTTCCATTGAGAAGTCAGTTGCTAACCTTATTGGGGCTCCCTTGTATGTTACTTCCTGTTTCTCCCTTGCTGCCTTTAAGATCCTCTCTTTGTCTTGGAATTTTGCCATTTTAATTATGATGTGTCCTGCAGTGGGCCTCTTTGGGTTTTCTGTTTGGGATTCTCTGTGTTTCCTCGATTTGGGTGACTTTTTCTCTCCTCAGATTAGGGAAATTTTCCATCATTACTTTTTCAAACAGGTTTTCTATCCCTCGCTCTTCTTCTTCTCCTTCGGGTATTCCTATTATACGGATATTTTTACGTTTCGTGTTGTCCTGCATTTCCCTTAATCCTTCATTCTTTCTGAGCCTCTTTTCCTGTTCTTGCTCTTTTTGGGTGTTTTTTTCTACTTTTTCTTCCAGCTCGCTGATCTGATCGATCCTCTGCTTCATCAAGTCTGCTTTTGATTCCTTCTACTGTGTTCTTCAATTCTGAAATTGTATTCTTCATTTCTTCTTGGCCCTTGTTGATAGTTTCTATTTCCTTTTTCATATTGATATAGTTTGCAGTGAGTTCATTGTAGTTTCCCTGTAGTTTCTGGTAGTTCTCTGTTAGCACAGTGAGCTTCCTGATAACCATTGCTTTGAACTCAGTATCTGATAGTTGACTTGCAACTTTTTCAGTTAGCATTCTTTCTGAGGCTTCCCCCTCTCCTTTCATTTGGGGATTGTTTCTTTGTCTTCCCATTGTTTATGAGACTCTTCTTCTTAGCCTCTGCTTCTTATATTGATCTATTCTGACTCCCTGGGTTTATGGTATGAACTTCTGTGGTAGAATGCCAATGGGATTCAGTGGTGCTGTCTCCTTAATCTCCTGTGGTCACTGGTCTTGAGCTGACGTTTGTGGGTCTAATATGGTCTAACTCTGGTCTCTTCAGCACTCCAGGTTTTATTGTCTCACCTGTGGGAAAAAGAGAAAGGGGGGAAAATGGAGAAGGGAAGAAGGGAAAAAGGGAAAGGAAAAGGAAAGGAAGGAAGGAAGAAGGAATATGAAAGATCGGAGGCAAGATAAGAAGGAATTTAAAAAAAATTAAAACCAAACAATAAATAAAAGAAGGCAGGAAGAAGGAATAAAAAAGGTAAAGGATGGAAGGAATAAAGAATAAAAAAGAAAGAAGGACAGAAAGGAAGAAGGAATTCATGGGGAAAGGAGAAAAAAAATGTGTTCGGCTGGCTTTTTTTTTTAAATTTTTTAAAATTAATTAATTTATTTTTATTCAGTTACAATTGTCTGCATTTTCTCCCCTTCCCTCCACCCCACCCCAGTCAGTCCCACCTCCCTCCCCCACCTTTACCCTCCCCCTTATTTTTGTCCTTGTGTCCTTTATAGTAGCTCCTATAGACCCCTCTCCCCACTATCCCCTCCCCACTCCCCTGTGGTTATTGTTGCAATGTTCTTAATTTCAATGTCTCTGGTTATATTTTTTGTGCTTTAAACCAGTCAGGTTAGTTCTGCTGTTCTTTTTTTCTGTGAAATGGGAGGGGGTGGGTGGAAGGATTGGTTTCACTTTTCTCCCTTCCTGAGCCACACTCTTCGCTGTTGTTCAGCCTTCAGTCTAGTTCTTCTGGGTCCTTCTGCTCCCCACTAGGCCTTTAGTTCACCAGTTGTGCTGTCCTTGAGTTGCACCAATTAGGGGCAACTCACATTCCACCTTCTTGCTCTTTGCTGTCTTAGATGCTAGGGACTCTCGGTGCTGCTTTGGGGGTAGTTCAGCCCCCTACTGGGTCGAGTCTTTCCAGAGAATGCAGTCTCCCCGAGCCCTGCAGCTCCCCTCTGCTTGGCGTTCTGCCTTTGTCCTTGAGAGCCAGTAGGCCCTGTAGGGCTCTGTGCACAGGGGCTAGGTAGGAGTTGTTCAGAACCGGTGGTTTTAGGTTCTGAACAACCAGTGTTCGCTCGCAGGCAGCCAGGCCGTTGATCAGCTGATCCACAGCTTTGGGCCTGTGTGTGGGGCCGCGAGCCTCTGCTCCCAGTATGCACCCACCCGAGGTTTCAGGTGTGGGCGCCCAGCCGGGTTTTCAGGTGTGGGTGCCCAGCTGGGGTTTCAGTTGTGGGCACTCAGTCCGCTAATCTCGGTGCTCGCAACATGGCTTCAGGTGAGAGCTGGGGCTGCTTATCCTGTGTTCACAATCCAGGGGCTGAGGAGGGAGAGGCTCCAGAGGTGGCGGCTGCTGTGGAGAGTTCTCTAACTAGCCTCTGAGTGCCTCTATTTTCTTTTTTTCTTTTTGAGAAATTCTTCCTATTCAAACCCCCTGGTTCAAACAATCACCTGGCTGCTCACACAGCCCAGCCTGGCTCTCTCTCAAGAATCCTGCAGCAGACCCTGCGCCCGGGATGGGGCTTCAGCCGCCCTGATCCCTGCGCAGGTCCCAGGGACCTTATTGTCCTTAAGCACTCTTCTTATCGTCAGATCTTTCTATGTCCTCTATCTTTGGTCTCTGACCTTCATATATGCTGGAATACCGTTGGCTGTTCACTCTGTTCCTCAGATCAGCTAGGTGTTTCACTGGTGCTGAGGGGAAGTGGACTCTGCTCCCACCTATCTCACCGCCATCTTTCTCTCCTCTCTCCATCTATTTTATGCCTACTAATTATGCTGCTTCTTCCCTATACCTTCCCCCCCTATTCCTCCCTTTGCCCTCCCCACTGAAATCCCTCCATGTGATGTCCATTTCTCTGAATCTGTTCCTGTTCTAGTTGTTTGCTTAGTTTCTGTTTTCATTGTTTTTCTTTTCTTTTAGGTTCATTTGTTGATGGTTGTGACTTTGTGGTCATTTTACTGTTCATAGTTTTGATCTTCTTTTTCTTAGATAAGTCCCTTTAACATTTCATATAATAATGGCTTGGTGGTGATGAACTCCTTTAACTTGACCTTATCTGGGAAGCACTTTATCTGCTCTTCCATTCTAAATGAAAGCTTTGCTGGATACAGTAATCTCCGGTGTAGGTCTCTGCTTTCCATAACTTCAAATACTTTTTTCCAGTCCCTTCTTGCCTGCAAGGTTTTCTTGTGAAATCAGTTGATAGTCTTGGACATTCCTTTGTAGGTAACTGTCTCCTTTTCTCTTGCTGCTTTGAAGATTCTTTCCTTATCTTTCATCTTAGATAATGTAATTCTGATGTGCCTTGCTGTGAGCTTCCTTGGGTCCAACTTCTTTGAGACTCTCTGAGCTTCCTGGACTTCCTAGAACTCTATTTCCTTTGCCAGATTGGGGAAGTTTTCCTTCATTGTTTGTTCAAATAAGTTTTCAATTGCTTGCTATTGTTCTTCGCCTTCTGGCACCCCTATAATTCGGATATTGGAACTTTTCAGGTTGTCCCAGATGTTTGTAAGTCTCTCTTCACTTTTTTGAAATCTTGTTTCTTCATTCTGTTCCTGTTGGATGTTTATTTTTTCCTTTTGTTCCAAATCATTGCTGTGAGTCCTGGTTTCCTACCCTGTCACTGTTGGTTCCCTGAATGTTTTGCTTTATTTCATTTTGGGTATTTTTCATGTTTTTTCATTGTTTGACCAAGCTCAATTAGTTCTGTGAGCATTTTGATTGCCAGGGCTTTACATTCTCCCTCACATAGGTTGGCTATCTCCTCATCACTTAGTTCTCTTCCTGAGGTTTTGTTCCGTTCTTTCATTTGGGCCATATTTCTTTGTCTTGGAGCAATTGATAAGTTGTAAGGGGAGGGAGCCTTAGGTATTCACCAGGGCAGGGTGACCCTCTTTGCTGTGCTGTGGGGGAGGGGCCAGAGAGGAAACGATGCAGCGTGCCTGCTCCTCTCTAGCGCACTTTCCAATGGACACTCGTGTGAGGTTGGGAGTTTCTCCCACCGCAGCAAACGCCATAGTCCACAGTAAACTTTCAGTCTCAGTTTCCCCTTAAGTCAGCCCCACCTATGCCACCTCACCGCAACCAGCCCTGCCTGCCCATTTGCCACCTTGCCACGGTTTTTCTGAGCCGGCCCATGCAGTCTGCCACCTTACCCGTCTGGTTGTTCTGGTTGACTTTTTCTTTAATTCCTTGGTTGTTGGAGTTCCATGCAATTTGATTTTCTGTCACCCCTGGTTGTTTATTGATTTTAGATTAGTTGTCCTCCTTTTGGTTGAGCGAGGAAGTGAAGGTTTTCTATCTACATCTCCATCTTGGCCAGAACTCCCCAGGGTCACTGGTTCTATTTCCTGTCAGGGCACATGCCTGGGATTTGGGCCAGGTCCCCAGTAGGGGACGTGCAAGAGGCAACCACGTATTGATGTTTCTCTTCCTCTCTTCCTCTCTTCTCCTCCCACTAAAAATAAATAAAATCTTTTTTAAAAAAGAAAAGAAACAAAGTATAGACTAGTTGAAATAAAGAGCAATTTACAGGGAATCAACAGTTGAGTGGATAAAGCTAAGAATCAAATCGATGATTTGGAATTAACAGAAACCAAAAACAACCAATCAGAACAGCAAGAAGAAAAAAGAATCCAAAAATCAAGGATAATTTAAACAGCTTCTGGGACAACTTCAAGCCTTCCAACATTTGCATCATAGGTCTGCCAGAAGGAGAATAGAATGAGCAAGAAATTGGAAATCTATCTGAAAAAATTAGTGAAAGAGAACTTCCCTAATTTGGTGAAGAAAGAAGACATGTGAGAGCTTCCAGCCAAGATGGAGGCATAGGTAGACGCACTGTGCCTCCTCGCACAACCAAAAGGGGGAAAACAACAATTTAAAAACAAAAAACAGCCAGAACTGACAGAAAATTGAACTGCACAGAAGTCCGACAACTAAGGAGATAAAGAAGAAACATTCATCCAGACCAGTAGGAGGGGCAGAGATGGGCAGTCGGGGTGGAGAGGACTTGCGGCAACGCACCCAGAGAGGTGGCAGATTGTGGAACAAATGGGGCAGGCAGTGAGATAGCTAGCAGATCCTGCGGCCCCACATTTGATCATAGATAAACCAGGAGGAATGGTGGGGAGTGAAACAGACCGTTCAACACCGGTCTCCAGCTCAGGGAAATAAAGCCTCAAACCTCTGATTGAAAACAACAGTGGGGGTTGAGAAGGCAGCAGGAGAAACTCCCAGCCTCACAGGAGAGGTCATTGGAGAGACCCACAGGGGTCTAGAGGGTCTCAATTTGATTGTGGGCAGTGAGGGGAGTGACTGAAATCTGGCAGGGACTGGAGCAAGCACCATTACTCCCTCTTGGCCCCTCCCCCATGTACAGCATCACAGTGCAGGGACCAGTGTTACCCTGCCCTGGTGAACACCTAAGGCTCTGCCCTTTAGGTAACAGGTGCACCAAGTCAAAAAAAAAAATGGCCCAAATGAAAGAACAGATCAAAGCTCCAGAAAAAATACAACTAAGCAAAGAAGAGATAGCCAACCTATCAGATGGATGGTTCAGAACACTGGTAATTAGGATACTCACAGAATTGGTTGAATTTGGTCACAAATTAGATGAAAAAATGAAGGCTATGCTAGGAGAAACAAAGGAAAATGTACATGGAACCAATAGTGATGCGAAAGAAACTGGGACTCAAATCAGTGGGTTGGAGCAGAACGAAGAAAGAAACATCCAACCAGAAAAGAATGAAGAAACAAGAATTCAGAAAAATGAGGAGAGGCTTAGGAACCTCCAGGACATCTTGAAACGTTCCAACATCCGAATTATAGGGGTGCCAGAAGGAGAAGAGGAAGAACAAAAAATTGAAAACTTATTTGAACAAATAATGAAGGAGAACTTCCCCAGTCTGGCAAAAGAAATAGACTTCCAGGAAGTCCAGGAAGCTCAGAGAGTCCCAAGGAAGCTGGACCCAAGGAGGAACACACCAAGGCACATCATAATTCCATTCCCCAAGATGAAACAGAAGGAGAGAATCTTAGAAGCAGCAAGAGAAAAGGACACAGTTACCTACAAAGGGGTTCCCATAAGACTGTCAGCTGATTTCTAAAAAGAGACCTTACAGGCAAGAAGGGACTGGCAAGAAGTATTCCAAGTCATGAAAGGCAAGGGCCTACATCCAAGATTACTGTATCCAGCATAGCTATCATTTAGAATGAAAGGGAAGATAAAGTGCTTCTCAGACAAGGTCAAGTTCAAGGAGTTCATCATCACCAAGCCCTTATTATATGAAATGTTAAAGGGATTTATCTAAGAAAAAGAAGATAAAAAATATGAACAGTAAAAATGACAGCAAACTCACAGTTATAAACAACCACACTTAAAACAAAAACAAAAGCAAACCAAGCAAACAACTAGAACAGAAACAGAACCACAGAAGTGGAGATCACATGGAGGGTTGTCAATAGGGGAGTGGGAGGGGGAGAGGGGGGAAAGGTACAGAGAAGAAGTAGCATAAATGGTAGGTAGAAAATAGACAGGGGGTGGTAAGAATAGTGTAGGAAATGTAGAAGCCAAAGAACTTATAAGTATGACCCATGGACATGAACTATAGGGGGGGAATGTGGGAGGGAGGAGGTGTGCAGGATGGAGTGGAGTGAAGGGGGAGAAATGGGATGACTGTAATAGCATAATCAATAAATTATATATTTTTTTTAAAAAGTAGACATGCAATTCCAGGAAGTACAGAGTCACCATTATGGTGGATGCAAAGAGGCTCACTCTACGCTACATCATAATTAAAATGCCAAAGGTTAAAAATAAAGAGAGCCTCTTAAAAGTAGCAGGAGAAGTTAGTTATCAGATGTTTGTCTGATGGGAGCAGGAAAATGGGTGAAGAATTGAGGGTATTAAGTCCAAATAGGTGGATACGGAATAGCTATGGGAATGTAGAATACAGTATAGGAAATGGAGTAGCCAAAGAATGTATACACATGACCCACAGACATGAAACATGGTGGGGGTATTGTCTGAGGGTTAGGGGTTGCTGTGTGGAAGGGAGCCAGTGGGAAAAATCAGCACAACTGTAACAGCACAATCAGTAAAATATAATTAAAAAAATAAAAAGAAGATCCATATAAATAAAATCAGAAATGAAAGAGGAGAAGTAAAAACTAATACTACAGAAATACAATGGATTGTAAGAAATTATTATGAACAACTATATGCCAAGAAACTGGACAACCGAGGTGAAAGGACAAATTTCTGTAAATGGACAATATCCCAAAACTGAACCAAGAAGTAGCAGAATGCCTGAACATACTAATAACAATGAGTGATATTGAAGCAATAATCAGAAAGTGTTGGAAACAGCCAAAGTGCCCATCAGTAAATGAGTGGATTAAAAAGCTGTGTTATATTTACACAATGGAATACTACACAGCAGAAAGAAAGAAGGAATTCCTACCTTTGCAACAGCATGGATAGAACTGGAAACTATTATTATGCTAAGTGAAATAAGCCAGTTGGTGAAAGACAAATATCATATGATTTCACTTATAACTAGAATCTAATGGGAAAAGTAGTACCCAAGACATGGAAACATGCAATAGACTGACAGCTGTAGTGGAGGTGAGGGGGTTGGTGGAAGGAAGGGGAAGAGGCTAGTCAAAGAACATTTATGAATGATCATGGACACAGACAATAGAGAAAGATTTGACTGTGGGCAAGAGGGGTGGGGTTAGTGGAGTGGGGCTAAAAGGAAAAAAGAAATTGGGGCAATTGTAATAGAGTAAACAATAAAAAAATCCCTTTTAACAAAATAAAATGTATTCTAAAGTCACTTGCAAAAAAAAATTGCCTCCAAACCAAAAGCTCTAGAAATAATTGTTCTCCCTTTTTATTCATAAACATAATTAATATAATTTGGTTACTTAATAATAAGCAGTTAGATGCTCTTGAATAATGAAATTCACCCTTATATTTCTTTAGATTGGAACAAATGTGAGTAGCCTCACTGCTTTTTTTTCTTTCTTTTTTTTTTTTATTATTCTCAACTAAGACAAAATGAAAATTCACTGGATACAAGGAGCATCTGAGTTCAACTTATTTCAAACTTGGTTCAAATGGGAAATCTCATGAGAAATTAGTGATCTTTTTCTGAAGAAAAAACATTTGGGAATAAGCTTTAGATCAATTGATTTTTGTTTTTCAGAATTACATGCAGAGCTACTCAGTGATGAGATAATCAATTCTATCTGACCGAGATGGATGAATAGGCTGAGTTCCATCTAGCATTGGTGGTAAATTGATGCAATCTACTCTCTCAGTCCTGAAGGATGTGAGACTATTCTGGGGGTCACTCTGTTTTAAGCATCTAGTCAGGCTGCATAGGATAAGTGTTCATAACACTTATACAATGTTGAGCAAAAGAATCAAGGACTATAAACACATAAAGAAGGAAGCTAAATTCTCACTCCATGTTCATTGACAAAGCCCACAGCTCATCTAACACCTGAGAAGGAGTTGAGGCTTGTAGAGAAGTGACAAGGGAGGAAAGGATGTGGTGTTGTCTTAGTTTGTGATGAACTAAGTTGGTTTACAACCTTGGTTGCACCAGGGGTACTTTGAAAAAATAATGGATTTTAATCCACACCTCCTGAAAATTGGCTATAAGTGGTCTAGGGTATGACCCAAGCATTTCTCTGAGCAACCACTTGTATATACTCTCTTTCCAAAGTGCTTACTTAGTTCAAAGTGTCCAATTCAACAGTCTCAAAGCATAAGAAACAAAAAAGTATGGTCAACACACTAGCCAAGATCTGCTTCTAATTGTTGCAATAATTTCTCGGGGTATATAGGGAAACTCAGTCCCTTTAAGTAGAATATTTCATGACAAAATGGGTTAAAATTCCCAAGTGAGAATGCTTTTAGTGCTCAGCTGTTGTATTTCAAACATTTAATAATTTATTCAAGTGCAGCCACACTACTCTGTCAGTTCTCCTCTCTGGTACATAGGGCCTTGACACTGAACTCAGGTCAGCCAAGGCAAGACAGTTTGTTGTGATGAGTTTCTTCCTGGGGCTCTTGCTAACCTGTCAGGAACACACCAATCCACTGAATATTCTCAGACTACTCTGGACCTTCTAAGAAAGGCTTTGGGATCAATACCTCTTCCAACGAAATGACTCTTTTCCGCAAAGTAAAGCCAAAGGTTCAAACAGATGTTTGTAGTATGCACCTAATTTCACCCACCACCAATATTTATATCCCAGATCTTTGCAAAGCTGATACTTAGGATATTTGTTTTACCTATTTTATAATTAAAAGAACCATTGTTGATTATCACTAAACAAATAAAATCTATGAAAAAAATATTCAGTTTCTACACCTCTCAAAATAGAGCCTGATTGTTAGAAGCAGCTTTTAAATAGTGATTCTCTCACACAAAAATTACTGAAATAAAACTAGTTCAGAAAACCACAAAATCTGAAATGGTCTCTTCTGTGGTTTGGCATTAATATAACAAAGTTTTCAACTGCTAAAGCTTCTATACAGAGTAATTGTGGTCTCCAAAATTTTGGTTTTCTCTAATTTGTTTTAATTTAGAATGAGAATTCACTGTTATAGGTATAGGGATGTACTTGTAAAAAATATTCCTGAGAAAGTTGTGTTGATTTCACAGTAGTTTATGAAAACAATGGCAGAAAACTTAACACTAGATTTACATTTTTCATTTCACTTTTAAATGATTTTATGTATACATAATGATGTCATAAATTACTTATAACTGTACTTGATTGTTTTTCACAATGGAATTTTACTTTTTAATTAATTTGCTGAAGTAAAAAAAAATAAGTACAAATTTAACAACTGTATTTGACCCTTGAAGTCTTACACTGAGTTGAGTAGCTGGTATGTCAATTAAATAATAAATAAATAGGGACCATATAATCCTTCTATTTAAAACTTTAAAAATTCTGTGGGGGACTGAAAATGACCAGTCTGACTTTTAAAGACATCAATAGCATATGTTTTGCTTCTCAGCATATTTTCCTTCCAAATTGTTATTTTGATAAAATTTTGACCTCAGTGGTTGGGATTAGGGGGAAAGGAGAGATATTTTGGCTTTCACCAGATATTTGTGTCCTTTCAGCCTAGAGAGAATCTCAGGAGAGGTGCATGGGATGGTGCTGGAGATGGATGCAAAGGGCTATAAATAATCTGTTTGAAGACAATTTTTAAGGACAATCATTTGCAATGCTTCTTTCATCGTTGATTAGGAGATCTAATTAGTTCACTAGCTGTCACCCAATACATTTGAGAACTATGGACATGACAAAAATAGAAAGCAAGACTTGTCCCTTTTTTGAAGCACTTACATTTTATTCAGGCAGCAATAAAATTCTTCAGTAGTCAGAAAGCTTTTCAAGAGCGCTTAGCAAGGTACAAATCCTCTGCTACAGACGCTGAAAAAGTCTTTGCTGATGAGTCAATATAAGTTTTATGCATTTGTTAATGACCACATTTATGTAGCTTCACAGATTTTAGTGGGAAAATAAGTACTGTACTTTTCAGACTATAAGATGCACTTTCCCCTCCCAAATTTGGGAGGAAAATGGGGGTGTGTCTTATAGTCCGAATGTAGTTTACCTGGCTTGCTACAGGATTTCTGCTTTAAAGGATGTTATTAAATATTTTACCACATTTTTTGCTTCAAAATTTTTTTCCTATTTTCCTCCTCTAAAACCTAGCTGCATCTTATGGTCTGAAAAATATGGTAAGTAAAAGTAAAATGAAAACTAATTTGAAACATACTGAATAAGAAGTTTATACCACCTTCTAAAACAGTGTGCTATTTCATAGAACTGGTCAGCTACCAATGTAAGGCACACATGTAATTTTAAATGCCATCATTCCAGACTACTCACCTAGACTATACTCTGAAAAGATTTCAAGGCTAAGGATCTTATTTTATTACATCTTAAAAATCATTTCAGATTATCTTTACTTTAGCTGGAGATTTTATCGAATAAATGAAAAACATTATCTCTGTCTTCCTAATCATGAAAGGTCTTTCTAAAAATGTGGCAACCTCCTCACCAACACTTTGTTATGTTTTATCTGATACACAAAGGTGAAATGCTGGATTGCAAAATTTTTGGATATACAATTAATTGATTTTTATCTACCTTCATCTAATATAGAACTATATGAGACAGTCTCATCACATAGAATTGTAAGTGTAATTGGTGCCTTCCAGTCAAGATGGCAGCATAGGTAAACACAAGTTGCCTCTTCACACAACACATCAAAATTACAACTAAAATATAGAACAGCCATCACCATCGAAAATTGAGTTGAATGGAAGTCTGACAACTATGAAATTAAAGAAACTAAATCCATCCAGACTGGTAGGAAGGGCAGAGATGAGGAATGATTGATCCCACACCCATGTGTGGTAGATAAAGATTCAGGAGGCATATCTCAGGAGTGAGGAGTCCCAGCCCCACACTAGGCCCCACCAGCCCAGGGTTCCAGTGCCAGCAAGATAAGTCCCAAAAACTTCTGGCTGCAAAAACCAGTGGGGATTAATTCAGTAGAAGAAATTCCTGGAGTCCCAAGCAGTTCCCCTTAAAGAACCCACACACAAACTTCCCAGACTCACTGCCCCTTAGCTCCAGCACTGGGGTATCAGCTTAAAAGACACTATTGACAGAAAGGGAGAAACTGAAGTGTCTGTCATCAAGGTAGAGCTGGATGACAGCTTTCTCTCTGACAGAAAGGTAGGCAGAGGCCATTGTCCCTTTTCTGAACCCTTCTCCTGCACAGCTACAGAACTGTCAGGCTGGTGCCATACCTGAGACTCCATCAACCTGGCTAACACTGTTTGCCTCACCCTGAATATCCCCAGAGACTCTGTCGAGCTCAACTCATGGGCCCATGCAAGCTGCTAACAGTGACTTCCATATGAATGGCTGGTCTTCACTCATGCTTCATAACTTCCTAATCCTCTCAAAAAAGCAACAACCAGCATCAGTGAGCCCCCAGCCTCCCTACCTCTTGCTAAGTGGCCCCAGGCTTGGCACTAGTGCAACCAGCCTAGATTCACAGCTTGGCTTCACCTGGGAATCTCCAACCCCAACACAAGTAGTAAGCATCTCAAATTGCTCTATAGCTCAGGCAGGGTGGCCCCAGGCAGAACATAGGTGGGGGCTGACCTTGGCCTGCACCACCAAGGAAACCTCAGAGCCTATGCACCCAATGGACAGCTACAGACCATGTTGGAGCACCACCACCCTGTGCCCACACAGCTGATCTACCATGAAGGGCAGAGGTTGGTGGTCAGAGGTCACAGCCAACCCTCGCAGCCGACTGGCCTGAGTAAATCTCTCCCATTGACCTGCCAACAACAAGCAAGTCTCAACTAAAAGAGGAGGGTGTACACAATCCACCAAAGGGTGCACCTTGAGTACCCAGCTTGGGTGATAAGGGAAGCTGTGCCACTGGACCCTACAGGGCACCTACCATATTAGGCTACACTAACAAGACACAGAGTCAAAGCAGCTGTATCTAATATATAGAAACAAACACAGGGAGGCTGCCAAAATGAGAAGACAAAAAACAAACAAGCAACAAAACAACAAAACATCACCCGAATATTTTTAGATCAAAACTCCAGAAAAAGAACTAAACAAAATGGCGATAAGCAATCCATCAGATGCACAGTTCAAAATACTGATTATAAGCATGATCAAGGAATTTAGTGAAGACCTCAGAAGCATAAAAATGATCCAGTAGAAATGAAGGATTCACTAATTGAAATAAAGAACAATTTACAGGGAATCAACAGAGTGGAAGAAGCCAAGAATCAAATCAATGATTTGGAATATAAGGAACCAAAAAACAACCAATCAGTAAAAACAAGAAGAAAAAAGAATCCAAAAAATGAGGATAGTGTAGGCAGCCTGTGGGAAAACTTTAAGCATTCCAATTCACATCATAGGAGTTCCAGAAGGAGAAGAGAAAGAGCAAGATATTGGAACTCTATTTGAAAAAATAATAAAATAAAATTCCTTGATTTGGTGAAGGAAATAGACATGCAAGTCCAGGAAGTAAATAGAATCCCAAACAAGATGGATACAAAGAGGCCCACTCGAAAACACATCAGAATTAAAATGCCAATGGTTAAAGATAAAGACAGAATCTTAAAAGCAGCAACAGAAAAGCAGTTACTTACCTACAGGGGAGTTCCCATTAAACTGTCAACTGATTTCTCAATTGAATCTCAACTGATTTCTCAATTGAACAATTGAATCTAAAAAGCAAACAAGAAGAACAGAGACAGAATCATGGATATGGAGAGTTTTTTGATGGTGGCCAGATGGAAGGGCATATGGGAGAATAGTTGAAGATGTGAGGGATTAAGAAGTACAAATAGGTAAGTACAGAATAACCATGGGGATGTAAAGTACAGTATGGGAAATGGAGTAGCCAAAGAACTTATATGCATGACCCATGGACATGAACAATTTTGGGGGTACTGCCTGAGGGAGTGAGGGTTGCTGGGTGGAGGGGAGCAAAGGGGGAAAAATTGGGACAACTGCTATAATGATATAATCAATAAAATTATAATTTTAAAAAAGGAAATCAAAACATATGCAAGTGAAAAAATAAGTAACTGACTTCTTCAATTATTTTATGTGATTGTGCTCTGTGTGCTGCTGTCTGTGACTATAGAATTAATAGTGAGATTTAAAAAAACTTTAATTGAAATTCTAATTTTCCTATCAGAAATGTATGGCAAAGGTGAGATTGTGTCTCAGAAATATTATTGAATATTCCTCTCTAGTATTTCAGATTTGGTTGAGAGCTCCACTAACTTTTACTTAACAATTACAAAACTAATCCAAACTGTGGATAAAATGAGAGAACAAGCATTATTAATTAATGAAGTGGTTGTGCAGATAAATATAGTAATAGGGATACTATAATGATAGGTCTTATTGAATAAGCATTTACTGTACAACAGACAGCCTTCTAAAGATTACAGAAATTGTCTCACTTCAACTCTACACAGCTTCATAAACTAGGTATATTTTCACCCTAATTTTACAAAGAGGGAGCTGAGCATAAGAGATTAAGTACTTGTAGTGTTATTAGGGCAAGGATGTATAGGTAATTTGACATGAGTGCTCATACTCTAATTTTCTCTTTGGTTTTTATATTATGCTTAATATTGTAGAAAAATATCATAAAAATATCCTCACATAATTAAGGTAGATTGTATTACTGTCCTTAAATATACAGTGCCATTCCAAGGGAAAAGGTTTGATATCCTAGCCTCATTAATGTCAAGTGTGACCACATCGTTTTGTTAGGTCAATGAAATGTCCTGCCTCCCAGCAGTGGCCCTGAAAGCCAGCACATGGGTTACCAGGACCTTATCTTCTACTGGGAGTGGCGGGGGCCCAGAGAAGAGCTGTTCCATCTGACAGGGTCCTGAAGTAGACAAGGACACCTAGAGCACAGCAGGACCAGGACACAAAGGACATGCAAAAAGAAATATAATAATACACGTTTTTGGTTATAGTCACTGAAATTTTGAGATGTGGGGTTGTTTATTACTGTCCCATAATCTAGACTCTCCACTGACACAGAAATTGGTGCCTAAACAAACACAAAAACCCTAAAATATGTAGCAATGGCTTCAAAACCATACTGTGGGGAGAAAGGAGCAGTTGCTTGAGGTTGGTCCTATGGTAATTCATGTTATTAAATGTTAAAATATTTCATATAACTGGCCTCTAATAACCTAGAGAGCAAGTAATGAGCTCACTGCTCTAGGCCGAGAAGTTGCAAAGTGCTATTCCTCAGTTGCCATTGACTGCATTTGGCAAGGTCCATTGGACAAAGAAGCACTCAGAAAGTATTGGCCATTTTGTAAAAAGGAATTTAAAATAGGAAAAGTCAAGACATTCAGGAACTTTCAGGGTTGGAAGAGGCACCTCATCCTCAATTATAACCCATGACTGATAAAATAGAGATGAACTGTGGATGACAAAGGGAGCCAAAGAACATTCAGCCAAGTCCAAGTTAAGCATGGGCATCATATCCTTTGTTAAAACCCTTTGAATTGATCAATGTGACACCTCATACATCTTGCACTGAAGAAATGGCTCAGAAAAAGATTGATGGGTGTAACATTTCTGAGGGAGCATGGGAGCCCCAAGATACATCATTTAGTGCATAAGGAGGCCTGTCTCTGGTCCAGCAGAGTTGTTGGAGTCAAATGGTAAGGAGCCAACTATACTGCCATGAAAATACCTTATGGACTAAAGGAAACTGACTTCTGAGACACAAGCCCTTAAATTTCCATGGGTGCAAAGCCAACTGGGAATGCCACTCAACCCCTCATGAGGGCATGACCCCCATTGTCCCCTTCAGATGTCATCAGCAGGGATGTGGATAGGAAGACTTGTCAGAGGGCAGGGTGAGAGCCCCAGGAGAATGGGGATCTCCATAGCCCTTTCCAGGGTACAATCAGAGAATTTTCTAGGCGCATCCCCATTCCCAGGTTATCATTCACTTACAACAACTTCCCAGTGTGATCTCAGACTCTTAGGCACCAGTGACACCACAGCTCCCATTTACCACTCTTTTTTTTTTTTGTAAAGATTTTATTTATTTTTAGAGAAAGGAGAAGGGAAGGAGAAAGAGGAATAGAAACATCAATGTGTGGTTGCTTCTCACAGGCCCTCCTCCCCCACTGGGGACCTGACCTGCAACCTAGGTCTGTGCCCTAGACTGAGAATCGAACCAGCAACCCTCTGATTCACAGGCCCGAGCTCAATCCGCTGAGCTACGCCAGCCAGCGTGC
Source organism: Desmodus rotundus (assembly GCF_022682495.2). NCBI lineage: Eukaryota > Metazoa > Chordata > Mammalia > Chiroptera > Phyllostomidae > Desmodus > Desmodus rotundus. Next base: position 64,742,446 of record NC_071394.1, read on the forward strand.
CACTCTTCTGAGTGAAACCACTTATTGCAGTCATCCTGATTTTCTCAGCTATTGTGCAGTGGATATGTGTGGGGTTGAAAACTTGTTCCTGGGTCTCTAGACCAGTGAGACCCTAGACTGTTAGCCTGATGCCATGGCTAATAAAGTTATCTCCTGTGATTATTGGGTACATGTGTTCTACATGGAGCAGTTGAGAGGAGTGAATGTTTGTGATATTTGATGTAGGTCCCCGAAAGCAGATTATTCTATCTCAAGCCCTTGACATCAGGCTTGGACATGTGGCTTTCCTTGGCCAGTGAAAGAAATGACATGAACAGAGCCACAGCTGATTCCGATGGAGTTAAAACATAAACAAGAAATAAACATTTGGAGTTATTGCTTACTACAGCACAACCTAGGCTCTCCTGACTGATACAAGAAATAGTCATTGATTATTTTATTTGATATCTATTAAATAATTACCATATACAGGCACTTGGGTGGCAAACAGAAAGGAGAGTAATTGCTTTAGAACAAAGGGGTGACTTGTTATATCTGACCTGAGTGCAGACTTCACACTGAGGGTTCAGGATAGGGAACTAGAAAAATTCACTTTTACTGCTGGGGATTAATTATGTATGCATGTATTTTTAAACTATGAGGATTAGAGTGAGGTGGTGAGCACTCTGAAATGTGTAGTATTACTCTCAGGTGTGTATTTCCTATCAAAATTCACTTTTTAGATTGTAATAAGGCTTTATTGCACCAATTAAAAAAAAAACAGGAAAGCAAAAGCATCCTCAGTGCATCAGGGAGCCCTGGTCACCCCTGTTTGCTGCTATTTTTAGCTTGCTCTGCTCCTGTAGGATGGTCAGTGCCAAATCAGGGCAAGATGATATCCAGGGTGGGAGTGAGACATGTGACACGGACTCAGAGAGTCAGAGTGTGTGTAATGAACTAATTCCTTCTTTTGAAGACATTTCATTGCAAACTCTTAAACGTCCAGAGATTTTGAATTGAGGACATACCGCACATGCCTTTGATCGAGTGAAATAAGCCACATGGGTCCTTCTTTCTAAGCATCTCAGTTTGGGTAATGCCATGCGGATGGTACACACTCTGCAAAGGTCAGTGCTCACTAGATCTCTATTTGTGAAGATTATCTGAGCATCAGATGTATTGGAGTTTAATTTAAGTGACAGAGTCAAAAGTGCATCTTGAGCTGTAGTTTAAGGGACTATCTCAGGAGGACAAGAGAGATTAACTTCGATTCTTGGGTTCTTATAATCTTATAAAAAGGTACAGCTTTGTCATTCTCTTAAGTTTTTGCTCAGAAATCAAGATCATTATCATAGTTTCTAGAATGCAGGTGAAGGGTAAATATTGTCAGACAGAAGGCTTCCTGTGTTTGGCACCAGTGAAGGGGAACCTGCTGCTAAAGGTTTAAGGTCCATTCCAGGTGGTGGAGTTTAGATTCAGTCATCACTTCACACTCCTCACTTCTACCCTGATGCCTCCAAAACTGTCCATTGACACATAATGTACATGCTTCACCAGCCTTTTTTAGGTTACCATTCCCCTTTGTCCTGGGATAATATATCTCCAAGATAGAGCTCAGACCACCCAGCAGGGCCTAACACATACACCTAAAATTTACAAGCCTACACTGTACAACCCCCAGGCAATTGTTATTTCTTCATCCTGGTTCTGAAAAGTCAGTCTTTTTTGGTTGGTCTCCATATGCAGACCAAAGTGACAGTCCCACTGTTTACCTCAGAGCCACAACCACAGCCTCCTCAAATAGCCCTTTTCTTTACATCTGTTTTATGTTTATTCAAGATTAGGTGTTTGTCATAGCAGTGCAGAGAAAAATTGTCTGCCTCATGCCTCAATACAGGACTCAGACATGTGAGTGGGTTGAGGGGTGAAACTCTTTTTTTTTTTTTTTTTGGAAGATTCTTTGTTTCTGCTTTGCTTTTTCTCCCAGGTTTCTCAACCTCGACAATGTTGACATTTTAGTTCCAATACACATATTTATATTTGTGATGACCAAAAATGCCCCCTTGGGGCAACATTACCCTAGTTGAGAATGATAGTCTAGTGGAAGACAAGATAAGTAAAAGAGACAGAAGCAAATGTCTTTGTCTAATGGCACCTTGAGGTAGCTTCCAGCTCTAATCTTTGATTCTAGAATATACTGTGCCTTACAGTTGCAAGGTGGGAAGAACTCTGGGATAATGAGGCCACAGCCAATTGTCTGATCCTGCCCTGTCTACCAAGGCCAGTCATTTCCATGATCCCAGTCTGTGCTTCATGCATGTGTAGCTTTGGAAGCCCATTTTTTTTGAGAACTAAAGTTCCTCTTCCCACCCTTATCCAACCCTCTGCCACTCAGGTAGCTATTGTTAGAAATATCTCAGATGTCCTTTGAGAGTCTCTTTTTGAGTATAGCAACAAATGTGAATACAGGGTTTGATTTCCACATGTTTACCTACAAAGGGGCATATTACACTGAACCCATTCTTCCTTATCAGTGAACCAGAGAGGCTCCTTCTATATCAGTCTATGCAGCATTTCTTTTTCTTGTAAATAGCTGCATAGTATTCCATCATATTAATACATCACAATTTATTTAACCACTCTCACAGGATACCTGTACTATTATAAAAATGTGCTGTAGTGGAAAATTTGTGCCTATATCAAGAAGTGGAATCACTTGGTTCAATATAATATGCATTTATAGTTTTGATAAAATAAAATTATTCTCTACAGTTATAATCATGGACCCCTCCCAACAACAGAACCTGATAGCACCTACTTATCCACAGTCAAGCCTCTTTGTTTCAGTGTAGTTTTAATACATATATGCATCTCATTATTGATGATGTTGACTATCTCCTCATATATTTGAGTCATTTTAATTTACTCTCTGTGAACCTTCTGCTCATTCCTTGATCATATTTCTTTGGGATGGTTGGGTTTTTTTTCTCTAGAAGCTCTTTATATATTATAGGGATATTTTTATATGAGTGGCAGATATTTTTCTAATATCAACTCTTTTTGAAATATTTTTTTCCTAAACAGACTTTGTTTAGTTTTCCTTTTTCTTTTCTCTTTCTTTTTATTTTTTATTGTTGTTCAAGTACAGTTGTCTGCATTTCTCCCCCACCATTCCCCCCACCCCAGTCATCCCCACCTCCTTCCCTTGATCCCACCCCCCCCCTTGATTTTGTCCATGTGTCCTTTATAAATGTTCCTGAAAACCTTTCCTCCTTTTCCCCCCATTACCCCTCCCACTTCCCCTCTGGTTACTGTCAGTTTGTTTTTAATTTCAATGTCTCTGGTTGTATTTTGGTTGCTTGTTTGTTTTATTGATTAGGTTCCACTTGAAGATGAGATCATATGGTATTTGTCTTTCACCGCCTGGCTTATTTCATTTAGCATAATGCAAACAGACTTTTAAAATATATTTGTATTTAGTCTAACATTTTTCCATAATGTTTTTTTATTTCAAGTTATAAATAAATTTTCCCACATTTTTCTTCTAATACTTTTAGGATTTCTTCTTTTTTGACATTTATATTTTTGATCCATGTGGAATTCATTGTTTTAGTGAGTTATGTCCAACTTTGTGTTTCCCAAATGGTCACCCAGATATCCAACACCATATATATAAAATAGCCCCTTTCCTATATTTATTTGAGATGTCACCTTCATCTGAATTCCCTCTTAGATCTGACTTTCTATGTATGCCTGGACTTTCTGTTCATTTATGGACTTTCTATCCAGTTTTCTTATTCTGTCTATGCAATGCTGCCTCATTATTTCTCACATGTGCGTACACACATACACACTTTAATATTTGCTCAGACTAGTGCTCTATCACAGCTTTTTTTCCCTTTTATTTTCTTCCAGAACTACTCACTGAGGTTTTTTTGTTTGTTTCATTTTTGGTGTACTTATTTTAAAAGGGACCACATTAAGATAAGGAAAATTTTCAATTTTTCAGGCTTTAGCAGTTCTTCCAAGAATGGGGCTGGACTAGGGTTTAGGATTTGAGGGCCCTCATCTCTTGCAGCCTGTCCACCCCTGGAGAGTACTTCAAGATCACTTACTTTATCTTCACAAAACCCTCCCATAGGATTTTTGAGGGCTAGTGGAGTGAAGGAGCATACATAGCAGGGAGAACCTACTCTCTTCCTTTATAGAAACAGCCACTTTGAAAAGAATGCCAGACAGATAAAGTGATAGGGGTTGGGAGGCTCATTCTTGAGTTGCTGAATCTAGCCTGGGTACCTCAAGTGCTTGGCTTTCAAATGTGTACCTTTGAGTGAAAGTTCTCATTCCTCTGTTACCTCACTAGGGTTTTTTTTACTGTACCATCTGAGTTATCGTGGCCGCTTAGTTCCTTGTGCGCCTGCCTGTGCAAATGGAAGCTTAAGGAATTCCTACTTTGCTAATGGCAAAGGTCAGAGACCAGACTTCCTCATTTTTTGCATTTTCCAATCCAACCACATTCCTGGCACCAAAGAAACTGGCCATACATTCAGGATCTTCCTAGATTCTTTGATGGGAACCTTGTTTCTCTTTCCAGTGCAGGCATGAGAGTGTGGCTTCTGGCCATTCAGTCATTATGTGTCTCAGATTTTTCTATTAAAAGGAGGGTTCATACTTTGTAAGTGCTGTATGAAGCATTTTAGGCTTTTCTTGCCATGCTCTGACCATGACTTTTTCTTAGAGTTTAATCTAAGAGCAAAAGAAATTTGTTAGTGTTGGGGCAGAGACAAAAGGGGCTGGGTATGAACCCAATAGGTTGTAGAACGACAATCTAACCACAGGGCATTTGAATTCTATGACAGGTTCATAGACACTTTGTCCAAAGACTCATTGTCCAGATCTGCAGCTTGCCTTAAGTGTTCTTTGTGCCACTTCCAGATTTAATAGACAGTTAGAAACCTTCACATTAACATGGTTTATCAGAAGTCTGAATTCAGAGGGTAAACTTCTTACCTCTTCCTTGGTGTAGGTGGCTTTAAAAATGCACACAAAAAAATCACCATGTTAGCATCAACATACCTGAATCTTGCCTCTGGGGCCACAATCCTGACCAATTCCTCTCATTTCTTAGAGGCAATCTGGTTGCATTCCATCACCATTATTATAATGACCCTGACTGCCCACGTAGGAGGGTCTTATGTTCTATAGTACTTTTGCTCTTCTGCCCTATACATATGGCATTGGTATGGAATGTCAGCCTGTCCAAAGTGCCTACAGGCTTCTATTAACTCTCCCTTGGTCTTTAGCGGGTGCCTGGTTTGGGCCACCCACTAAAGAGAATTAGTGGTGAACTTACTGCTTGGACCTGCTGTGTAAGCAAAATGTGTAATCACCTACACAGTGGGGTCAGGAGGGGAGAAGTTGGGTCTGCCCCTCATCACTGAATGCTGTCTACAACTTGTCCCTCTGTCCCTAAGCTCTAATGAACTGTCGTGGGCAAGGAAGCAGGACAGGAGCTCAGATTTTTTAAATTTATCACATCCCCAGGATTCTTCAGGCAGAATCACTTAGCATGAGTTTATTTGTTTAATTCAGATAAGAAAACTGAAAAATAGACATGATTCTCTCCATTTTATGGATGAAGAAATCGAGGCCACAACACTAGTCAGCCTGGGATCACCACCAGCCCAGTCAGTAAATTGGGAAACAGTCTGAGCTCTGCTCTGCCACACTTCAAACTCCTTTGTCCTTCAACATGTGCTGGTGATAACTGTCCTGTTTGCCTGGAGGTGGCACTGTGGATGTTGGGTGCAGGAAGGTCGTCTCTCTTGGGATACCAGTGGGAACAGGTCAGAAGCTCAAGAACTGTATTTGATGCTGGAGACCAGGTCCAGTCCCCCACAGTTCCAAAAGAAGGAATAGACAGGACGGGATGCACCTGGGAAGACAGAGGACAGCACGTTAGAGGCTGACCCAACACCTGAGCCCTCCAACCTATCTTATTCTTTCTTGAACTCTCTTATTTTAAACAGCCACCTTATTTATTATTCCTGGTCCACACTTCAAAATCCATCACTTAACTATGCCCCAGCTTCCTGAAGAAATCAGAAGTTGTGTTTATTTATTTTTACCTTTCTGGATGACTAAGACTCCTTTACCCAGGAGGACATTCACCTATGAATAAATATATTTACTCATTCCTGTTTGTACATCTATCACAGTTGTACATGCCATGATACCAGCAGGGACATTAGCAGGCATGACCCACTGCCTGCTAATGGTTAAAGTTCCATATTTATACTCATCCTTCCTTTACTGATTTCTTAAGAGAATGTTTTTGCTATTCCAAAATGAATAGCCCAGAACAAAGATGCAGCTTAGAGAGTTAATTATAGCTTTTAATTTCATACCCTAAGGTCACATGCTGACTTCAGAACTGTCTGGCACCAAATTGCCTGCAGCTCCAATTTCTTCAAGGCTTTCCAGGGCTCTGCTGACTCATAACTATAACTATAACTATAACTATAACTATAACTATAACTATAACTATATATATATATATATATATATATATATATATATATATATATCTCACTTCAGCTTCCTTGCCTCAGGTTTCTCATTTGTAAGCCCCAGTGGCTCCTACGGACCAGCTTTGAGGTATTTTTGTGACAAGCAGTGAAAAAACTATAGTAAGCTGAATTGTAACTTCTTGCTCTCCAAGGTCTAGGTGACTCTTCAGCCCAGTCAATGAATAATTTGTTGGATTAAATATTTCTCATATTTTTGTTTTATAATCCTGTCATAAATTTAATGTGAGAGGAAATTGTGACTTCTTAAAAGACATGTCAAAAACAACTTAATTTCTTATGTTGAGTTCTGACCTGAAGAGCATCACCTTAGGTAAAAGCAGACCAGAAAAATGAGCAGAATCCTCACATTTTGCAGGATCTTCAGACTCTGTGAGGACAAGAAAGGGAAGCTGAATTATTGTGCTGGGATTAAAAGACACTTGACAGGGTGATGTAATGAAACTTCCCTTCTCTCATGGATATTCTCTGTTATTTCTTAGTTCTCTTGTTGCTATGGTTGTTTTTGTTCCCCAGCAGGAAAACTGCAATGATCTAGTTGTGGTGGATATGCACCAAGGTGTTACATGTCAGACCTAAAAGAACCAATGAGTGTTTGACAATACCTTGTCTTTTGTTGAATCACACTGGCAGCAATTAAATTGTTTTGTGTTCCAAAGGACTCCTCCAGGAAGTCCTCACAGACCATGTCATCCCGGGTCTCTCACTCTCCTGCCTTCCTGGCCTATCCTTGCCTCTGCTTAGAATTTCCAGGTGTTTAGTGTGCTGACTATCTCCTTACAGGACAGGGGCCTTTAAGGACAGTTTTTTTTCTAGAATAATCTCACTATCAGCATTGTATGTATAAGATGGATACTCAAAAGAGACTTACTGGCTGTATTTTTACATTAGTGAGTGGATGGGTGGATGGTACCAGACTAGAAAGATATAACTGACCACAAGATGCTGGTGTTGGCATGAAATAACTGGAGGGTATTCTAGTGCAGCCCCCAAAAAATGACCTGTGAGGTCATTGTTGGCATGTTGGCTGTGGGACTGTAGTAGGGCTCCTGTGATTTGTGCTGGTTTGTTCCGTAGTCACCGAACACTGAATCAGCAAACACTGAATCATTGCTCTAGGGAAACAGAGCTGGCTCCTTGGAGCCTCTGGTCACAATCAATCACTACACAACTGTTACTGCTATTCATAGAATCAGCACTCTGCTTACACCTAAATGGAGCTCACCTAACACAAGTATTTTATCTGGGAGGCTCATTCCCACCTTCCTACACCTAGGACAGCAAGTAATGCCCAGCACTTACAATGGCACTACCATTGTAAGTAGCAAAACCACCCACAAAAAGCAAAAAATGTGAGAAACATGGCACTAAATACCTTGCACAAAAGAACCCTCAGACTACATGTGGTAGTCTGAGAGCTGAATCAAGGAGGCAGAAAGACTCTTATTTGACCTCAACAGGGAAACTGAGAATCATAGCACTCAAATGCTTGCCTCTTGGCACATGGCTGCTAGTGAGCATGCAAGTGTCATGAGTATTGGTTTGGAGTTACCAATAAATTGTGTGAGCAGGTAAAATCACAACCATAGAATCTGTGAATAGTGAGGACTTACTGTATAATATTCAGATGTGAAAACTTCAGGATGCTATGCTCAAATAATTGGATCCTTCTGGGGGCTCCAGAGAGTCTGATAGTCTCACTGGCCAGTGGGTGGAGACTAGGGTGAAATCCCTGAAGAATACAAAGCTTGTTAGTGTTAGGACGATGGGACAAGAGCTAGTCACATTCCAGACTTCTATGAGGAAGTGAAGACCCTGTGATCAGATGGACAACATTGGTGTTCCCAGGTAGTCGCTGGTTATATAAGTATCTCCTTGTCAGCACTTCTCAGACTTTCCCACCAACATTCTTCTAAAAACAGAAGATGGTCAAAAAATGTGATCCTGAGAACCTGCTCAACAAGGTGCAATGTTCTATTCTGTTCCATAAATTCTCTGGGTTTGTTTCAGTATAAGTGTTTCATATTATTTGTCACCAGATAATTTGGTCTTCCATCAAGAGGGATCTGCCTCCTTAGCCTCCTAACCCACCTGGTAGTTCGGGGCCCTTCACTCAGCATGTGGTCTGGTCATCCAGATCAGTGGTTGGCAAACTACAGCCTGGAGCCAAGTCTGTCCTACCTGTTTCTGTAAATAAATATTTCATTTGACACAGCCACATCACTCATTTATTACTGTCTGTGGCTGCTTTCACCTCCAAAGGCAAAGCTGAGTAGTTGCTACAAAGACCATAAGGCCCACAGAGTCTTAGTATTTGCTATCTGGCTCCTTACAGACACAGTTTACCTGGCTCTGATCTAAATTATCATGTTGCTTTTTCTTTTTATTCTTTATTTATTCATCCAATTTTTTTTGCTTTTTCTTAATAATAGATGTTTCCCAACTTTATGAAAAGAGACCCTTCCATTGTTACTAACCTCATTGTTACTGACTTAATTAGGTCCCACTGGTCATCACTTAGATTCTGATTTCTATGGAGTGAGCCTGGTCATCAGTTGACCAAACTCATATAGCTGCAGCAGAATCAGACAGGGACTCAGCCTGCTGCAGTGAACCATGCACTCTAGACCAGGACAGCTTGTCCCTCCCACCGGATGGCCAAGGGCGATTAATATCCTGTAAACGCAAGTGCCTTTTTGATGAACAGAGAGTTTCAGTGTCTAGACTTCCTAGTTCTGATAAACAAGGATCAAAGAACGAGTTAAACATGAAGGGAGGGCAGGGCCCAAGGAGAAAAAGAGGGCATCCTGTGCTGGGTGACAGAGGGACTTGGTCGAGAGTAGGACCTGTGGGGAAAGAGTTCAGGCAAAGCTGTGAGAGAATGCTGATGGTTTAATCTGGGATAAAAGTGACTGACAAATTGAAAGGGCAGTGACTGAGCTAAAAATAGCAGATATGCCAAGGGAAAGGAAACACAGATTTGAAACAGAGCAGGAAGAGGGGACTTAAGAAAGCCAGTAAACCTCTAATGAGTTGCATCACATTAAGAAGCTGGCTTTTCTTTCATGCCTCTGGATTAGTGCTTGGAGTTTGGGCAACTTGAATCAGTCAGAAGAAACTGAAGGTGTTTAGGAGGGTGAGCTGTTCAATAGACTTTTCTCAGTACTTCTGAAATTATATATTTCTTCCCCTGAGATTGAGGGTGTTAGAGAACCACACAGAAATGATTCCTCGGGGACTGGGAGATGGACAGTCCCAGGAACTGAGGAATGGAAAAGCAGACTGGAATTTGTAAGAAAAAGCACATTTCTTGACCAAAGGTTGAAAACTTGCTCCTAGAAAGGCTTGGCTGGCTTAGAGGAATGTGGAGACATAGTCACACCTGGGGAAATCACAAAGATTTTGTTTTCTCAGCTTGGGCAAGTTTGGTGTCTGTAATTACATATGTGAAATCCAATTGGCTTTATCATTATGCATCTCAAGAATTTTCATATCTGGGTAAAGTACTCCAAATGGGTATAATTTCATCTGGCCTTCTGCAGTTAAAATGACTGGCCTGGTTACTGGTATGGACTGTCTATTACAGCTGGCTACCATAATGATGACAGAATCAGGCTTAAAATGAGGATGATGGAAGGGTAACTAAGTTGTGAGACAGAGACCATTAGCTCCTGCTGGATCATGGAGCCACTGGTGTGCTCTATGCTGGACTTCCAGATATGTGATAGACTACAATGTTTTGGGGGGTTTTTTAGGTCTTTTTGCATTGGGATGTACACCCATATGTGCCAGGTTATCCTGCAGACACTGATGCTCCAGTGGTGACTATGACTTAGACAAAGGCTGATTGGGAGAGAAACAAAGAAACCAGAGGCTTTTAGCAGCAGAACCCATGCTGGCTGTCCATGCTATTGTTGATTGAATGATTTCAATGTAGGGGATGGGATGGACCCTGGGGGAGCAATTCAAACCCAGAGTAGGAGTTAGGTTTCTAAAGGCAAAGGGACACAGAAGGTGAAGACTGGGGTGGGGGGGACACTGACATAGGGGGACATTGTGGCAAGAGAGACAGGTATAGGAAGGAAGGAAACTTCTACTAAGAAAGTCTTTTGGGGAAAACTCAGAAGGGATATCTAAGAATGTGGATGAAAACCAGGAGAATATGGAATCAAGGAAGTCAAGAAATGAATATTTAAAGGAGGCAATTATCAACTATGTCAAAAGCAGTCAAGAGGTTAAGAAAGATGTGAACTGTAAGTTGTCTGCTAGATTTGACCATAAGGAGGTCCATGGGAGCCATGATCAGAGTGGTTTCCATGTAGAGAGAGGGGTCGGGGTCAGAGGGAATGAGTCAAACAGGAGAAGGAGGTTTTATTTTGGCCCAGCTAAAAGAAGGTGGGGTGCATGTGGTAGGGGAAGGCTGAAAAGTTCCATAGGAAATTGTCCCCATTGAGAATCTCTGACATAGCAAACAATTGAGTTCCTTTAGCCCTGATTACAGTCCATATCATACAATCAGTGTTTGGAAAGGCCTATTGTAAAAGGTCCAACCTGAGCTTCACATGCTGAACAATGGGCATTATGTGGACAGGCTAGGATTTCTCAACAGTATACTCAATTTGTTAAATTGAATGTGAAAATAATGGCTTTCATTCCTCTATAAGATTGTTGTTTTAAGTACCTCTCTTAGCTTGATGGGCTTATTCATAGTTTTAAATCGAGGTTGGAGCTTATTCAGCAAAATTTTAAACTTTTGTTTTTAATTACAAAAGTTGTATATAATTGATGGGAAATCACCCTGGCCCCATTACACACACAGAGAGAAAACTTCTCTAAACATTTTGATCTATCTTCTTTCCGTCTTTCTGCTGTACACATACTTATTAGTACTTCCAGTGTGCTAAGCCCTCCACTCTACCTGGACACCATCAGAAGAAATTGTGAAATGTGAGATTTGGCCACCTCTCCAAGAGCAAGTGAGGCTAAATCATGCAAGTCCAGGGTCAAATTCTATCTTTGTTTAAAAATCTGATATTTTGTTCATTATGGATTTTTACACTACTTTTGACTTTTAAGAAATTCTGCTGAAATATTATATATTTTGATTACTGAGTTTTTTAGTACCCTAAGTTTTGCACCCAAGGTGAAGGCCTTCCTTGCCTCACTCTGGTCCTGGCCTGGTAACACCCTGGCTCAGAGATGGGCTTTGGACTCAGATGTGGTTTTGAATCCATCTTTGAGTATGAATACATACTCAAAGTATTACTTGAGCTAGTTATTTGACCTCTGTGAGCTCAGTCCTCATTTGTAAGGTAGAGATAACTGAGTTAATACAGGCAAAGTGCTTATCCTAGCGATACCAAATAATAAATAGAATGTTACTGCAAAACAAAATAAGTAACCTAGATAATTAGTGTACAATAGCACTGTCCAACAGAAATTGAATGTAAACCACATTATGTGACTTAAACTTTGTTTTCTAATAGTCACTTTTTTTAAAAAAGTGAAAAGCAAAATTGAAAATCATTTTAATAATGTTACTTAATCCAATATATTGGAAATGTTATTTCAACATGAAATCAATATAAAAATTACTAATGGGCTATTTTACATTTTTTATACTTAGAGGAAGCCACATTTCAAGTTCACAGTAGCCACAAGTGGCTGGTGGCTACCATACAGGACCGCATAAATACAGACATTCCCAGAAGATCGTTGTAGGTGAGAGCCATTGGAACACAAACATGGAAAAAGAAAGAAATTTCTAACTGTTTTAGTAGGAAAGTTTTGGAAAGAGCAAAATCTCCAAGTCCAGGGAAGTTTCTTCTATTGTTTAAATAACTCTCACTTAGTCATTAAAATATGAAAGGCAATGAATACTTGGGAACACAATCAGGAAAGAATACCCATTAGGAAAAGTACATTACTTGTTTAACTTATTCCACTTTTTTAAAAAAGATTTTATTTAGTTAGTTTTAGAGAGAAGGGGGAGGGAGGGAGAAAGAGAGGGAGAGAAACATCAATGTGTGGTTTCCTCTTGCATGCCCCCTACTGGGGGCCTGGCCCACAACCCAGACGTGCTCTAACTGGGAATTGAACCAGCAACCCTTTGGTTCACAGGCCAGCACTCAATCCACTGAGCCACACCATCCAGGGCTAACTTATACCACTTTACCAAACACTATTTGCTTATTCACTTATTCTATTGCACTCTAGGGGCACCGTAATATTACTAAGAAGTATAGTAGCCATGGTTTTAAAATACTTTGAGTTTTAAATTAGTCTGCTCCCTGCACCAAAAACTGATGAGCATTTGAAAGCATAAAACCCAGACACTTTACTTTTTGTGACAATTTCTGGCCAAGATGGAGGAGTAGGTAGATACATTTCACCTCCTTACACAACCAAGAGAAGGAAACAACCAACTTAAAAATAAAAAACAAAGAACTGCCAGAAAATTGAACTGTATGGAAGTCCAACAACCAAGGAGTCAAAGAAAAAACATTCACACAGACTGGTAGAAGGGTCAGAGGTGGGCAGCCAAGGCAGAGAGTATGCACAGCAAGGAGGTTCCTGGCATACTGGTTGGTGCCACAGTTGAGTACAGATAAATCAAGAGGAACAACTGTGGAGTGAGACAGACCATGCAACCCAGGGTTCCAGCATGGGCCAAATAAAGCCTCAGGACTTCTGGCTGTAAAAATATTTAGGGGTTGTGGTGGCAGGAAAAACTGCCAGTCTCTTGAAAGTGGTGCAAGAACTAAGCAAGCAGCATTGTTCCCTCTCTGTCCCCCCTGCCACAGACAGCACCACTATGCAGCTAACTGGGTTGCCCTGCCCTAGCAAATACATAAGGCCCACCCCATACAATGTAACAGGTGCTCTGAGACAAAGAAATATGGCCCAAGTGAAAGAATAGATCGTAATCTCACTTATAAGTGGAACCTAATCAACAAAACAAATAAGCAACCAAAATATAACCAGAGACGTTGAAATTAAGAACAAACTGAAAGCAACCAGAGGGGAGGTGGGAGGAGATAATGGAGGGAAAAGGGAGAAGGGTTTTCAGGAATATCTATAAAGGACACAGGGACAAAACCAAGAAGTAGTGGGATCAGGGTTGGGAGGTAGAGATGGCTGGGGTGGAGGGGAGTGTGGGGTGAATGAAGACAACTGTACTTGAACAACAATAAAAAAAAGTTTAAGGAGAACCAAGATGGCGGCGTAGGTAGACACACTGCGCCTCCTCGCACAACCAGAACTGACAGAGAATCGAATGGCAAGGGGGTCCGACACCAAGGAAATAAAAAATAAACATTCATCTAGACCGGTAGGAGGGGCGGAGATGGGCACTGGGGTGGAGAGGACTCGCGTGGCTGTGGCGGGACCCAGACTGGCAGAGTGTGGGACAAATGGGCCAGGCAGTCTGAGCACTAGCAGACCCTGCGGCCACACATTCGCACAGATAAACCAAGAGGCCTGGACTCAGAGTGGCGGAGAGCGGGGCAGGCAGAGTGCGGGTAGCACACCGCAGCCCCACATTCACATAGATAAACCAGACGAATGGTGGGGAGCTAAGCAGACCTCGCAACCCAAGGCTCCAGCGTGGGAAAATAAAGCCTTAAACCTTTGATTGAAAATGCCCGTGGGGGTTGGGGCGGCAGCAGGAGAGACTCCCAGCCTCACAGGAGAGGTCGTTGGACAGACCCACAGGGGCCTAGAGTGTGCACAAGCCCACCCACTCAGGAACCAGCACCAGAGGGGCCCAGTTTGATTGTGGGTAGCGGAGTGAAAGATTGAAATCTGGAGGAGAGTGAAGCGGGCACCATTGCTCCCTCTGGGCCCCTCCCTCACGTAAAGCGTCACAGCACAGCAACGAGCGTTACCCCGCCCCGGTAAACATCTAAGGCTCTGCCCTTTAAAGTAACAGACACGCCAAGACAAAAAGAAGAAAAAAAAATGTCCCAAATGACAGAACACTTCAAAGCTCCAGAAAAAATACAACTAAGCAAAGAAGAGATAGCCAACCTATCGGATGCACAGTTCAAAGCACTGGTTATCAAGATGCTCACAGAATTGGTTGAATCTGTTCAAAAACCAGATGAAAAAATGAAGCCTATGCCAAGAGAAACAAAGGAAAATGTACATGGAACCAATAGTGATGCGAAGGAAACTGGGACTCAAATCAATGGTGTGGACCAGAAGGAAGAAACAAACATCCAACCAGCAAAGAATGAAGAAACAAGAATTCGGAAAAATGAGGAGAGGCTTAGGAACCTCCAGGACATCTTGAAACGTTCCAACATCCAAATTATAGGGGTGCCAGGAGAAGAGGAAGAACAAAAAATTGAAAACTTATTTGAACAAATAATGAAGGAGAACTTCCCTAATCTGGCAAAGGAAACAGACTTCCAGGAAGTCCAGGAAGCTCAGAGAGTCCCAAAGAAGCTAGACCCAAGGAGGAACACACCAAGACACATTATAATTACATTACCCAGGATTAAATGCAAGGACCTACATCCAAGATTACTGTATCCAGCAAAGCTATCATTTAGAATGGAAGGGAAGATAAAGTGCTTCTCAGATAAGGTCAAGTTAAAGAAGTTCATCATCACCAAGCCCTTATTATATGAAATGTTAAAGGGAGTTACCTAAGAAAAAGAAGATAAGAAATATGAACAGTAAAAATGAAAGCAAACTCACAGTTATTAATGACCACACCTAAAACCAAAACAAAAGAAAACTAAGCAAACAACTAGAACAGAAACAGAACCACAGAAATGGAGATCACATGGAGGGTTGTCAATAGGGGAGTGGGAGGGGGAGAGGGGGGAAAGGTACAGAGAAGAAGTAGCATAAATGGTAGGTAGAAAATAGACAGGGGGAGGGTAAGAATAGTGTAGGAAATATAGAAGCCAAAGAACTTATAAGTATGACCCATGGACATGAACTATAGGGGGGGAATGTGGGAGGGAGGGGGTGGGCAGGATGGAGTGGAGTTGGGGGGGGAATGGGACAACTGTAATATCATAATCAATAAATATATTTTAAAAATACATTAAAAAGTTTTAAAAAAAGAAAAAATAAGAAAATTTCAAATACAAATGTTGATATTAAAAAAAAAAGAACAGAGCAAAACTCCAGAAAAAAGAACTAAGTGATGACAAGATAGCCTACCTATCAGATGCAGAGTTCAAAACACTGGTAATCAGGATGCTCACAGAAAAGGAGACAGTTACCTGCAAAGGAGTTCCCATAAGTCTATCATCTGATTTCTCAAAAGAAACCTTGCAAGCAAGAAGGGGCTGGAAAGAAGTATTCAAAGTCATGAAAAGCAAGAATCTATATCCAAGATTACTGTATCCAGCAAAGCTATCATTTAGAATGGAAGGGCAAATAAAGTACTTCCCAGATAAGGTCAAGTTAAAGGAGTTCATCACCACCAAGCCATTTTTATAAGAAATGTTAAAGGGACTTATCTAAGAAAAACAGGATCAAAACTATGAACAGTAAAATGACAACAAACTCACAACTATCAACAACTGAGGTTACAAAAACAAAAGCAAACTAAGGAAACTACTAGAACAGGAACAGAATCATAGAAATGCAGATCACATGGAGGGTTATCAGCAGGGAGGGAGAGGGAAGAGAATGGGGGAATAGGTAGAGGGAATAAGAAGCATAATTGGCAGGTATAAAGTTGACAAGTGGAGGTTAAGAATAGTGTAGGAAATGGAGAAGCCAAATAAACAATATGTACAACCCATGGACATGAATTAAGGGAGGGGGTGAATGCTAGAGGGAATGGGGGTACTGGGTGGAGGGGAATAAATGGAAGAAAAAAGAATAGGACAGCTGTAATAGCATAATCAATAAAATATACTAAAAAGAAAAACACCCAGACACTTTACAGATATTTCAAAGGCTCAAATAATTTAAACTTAAAAGGAAAAAAAATCCAAGTAAACTGAAAGTTGGTAATAAGTTATAATTTTAAAGAAAGTCTCGTTTAGAGCCAAATTCCTAAAAAGACATCAGGCCTGTAGTTGTGTGTTTGTTTAATTCACTTAATTCACTGTGTACAGAAAATACTTCCCAAAGAATATGGGCAGTATCTTGTTAACCTAAAATTAAAAAGCAGAAATGAGAGGCAACACATATTTATTTGGGATCACAGAATTGCATTTTGGAAGCATAGATTCAGGGAGAAAACCAAATAGTATCCCGATTACAGGATGAAGACAAGGAATTTTTATGAGAAAAGGAAAATAATTACATGAAAAGAGGAAAGACATTTCTATTGATGTTAACAAGCTGAGTTACTCTTCAGGTATACATGGCTAATTATTCAATCTATCTTCAGTAAAGAGTACGTAATCATTAGTACTTATGGTCAGGATGTCTGCTTTTTTGCTGGCTTTACAAAAAATTTGTTTGGAAAACACTGTTGATTTGGCCCCTGTCCAAGGAGCCCTGAGGTTCAAGGAGCAGGACGCTCAGGCAATGGAATGGAGACTCTGGCTCCAGGTTAAAAATGGCTCCACCTGTGTCAGTTTTTCAGCCCTTAGGTGTTGTTTATGATCAGAAGCAATTTTGAAGACATTAATTCCAAGTGTGTTTGCTTCCTGGCCGCCTTTTGTCCTCCCAGTGACACTTTGACTTTCTTCACTACATGTATGCCACCTTACATGAACAATGAGTGCAGACCAAGCATTGTATTTTTTGCAACAACAACAAAAAAACACCCCAAAGAAAAAAAGACAACAACAAAAAACCCAGCCATACTCATGAAAGCAAGTTATCTTCCAAGCAGTAAGAAATTACTGCTGTTTTTTTGTGTGTATGTGTATGTGTGTGTGCTCATAGTTTATTTTTGGCATTTAACATTTTACTTCAAGACATCATTTTGGACTGCATGAATTGACTCTTTTTGGAGATAGTAGGGGTGGAATTTCTTTTTTTAAAAGATTTTATTTATTTACTTTTGAAGAGAGAGGAAAGGAAGGAGAAAGAGAGGGGGAGAAACATCAATGTGTAGTTGCCTCTTGCACAACCCCTACTGGGGATCTGGCCCACAACCCAGACATGTGCCTTGACTGAGAATAGAACCGGTGACCCTTTGCTTCAAAAGCCAGCACTCAGTTTACTCAGCCACACCAGCCAGGGCAGAAGTGGAATTTCTTTACCTGAAATATGCTTTCTCCATGACCTATATGTTTTTAAGGTAAATGTTGAGTCATTCATGGTATATTTAAATAGTCCTTCCACCAAATCTATCCCGCTGGACTGGAAATGAATGTGCCAAATCACACTTAGAAATCATTTGGAAGGTTTTCCAGGTCTAAGAATATGGAAAGAAGGCCATTTAAGGTAGTGTAGCCTCACAGCTGCCCATGTGTGCCTGGCACAGTGGCTCAGCCTTACCTAAGAGCTCCAGAGAAACAGAACCTCAAACCCAGGGGTGTCAAACTCATTTTCACTGAGGGCCACATAAGCCTAGTGGTTGCCTACAAAGGCCTGAAATAATTTTAGGACTATGTAAATGTAACTATTCTTTGTTAAGGAGTTGAAATTACATTCAGCCCTTTGAAGGGTTGTGGTTGAGGCTGACATGGCCCGCAATGAAAATTAGTTTGACATCCCTACTCAAGTCCCACCCAGATCATCATATTAGAATAAAACCCACAGGTGATTCTCATGCACATTAATGTCTGAAAAGCACTGATCTATAAACCACAACAGTATCCAAAGTTTTGTTTATATAATCATTGTTAAAAGACATCATAATAAATTACTTCATTGCTATTCTTCAAATTAAAATTAGGTTTCCACATGTAAGTAACTTTAAGATTTCCCCTACAATAGTTTGTGATATCATACTGCTATTTGAAAGAATCTGTGACAAATATTAGTTTTTAAAAATGTGTTTTCACAGATGTTCCCTATGTGGAAAGTGGATGTGTGGGTATATTTTTGGCAATCTCCAGGGAAAGCTACTATGCTGGGCAAAGAGACCTGGTCTGTCTCCAGAATTCCTGGTTCTCAGGCCTCAGGTCTTGATGGGATTCAGAACCAATGTGCCGTGTGTGTGTGTGTGTGTGTGTGTGTGTTTACATAAATCTAGCCCTGGTTCCTTTAAAACATGTGGATCCCCCTGTGGGCAGATCCATGTGAGGGCTTCTTTCCTGCCTTATCTGGTTGCTCCTGGTTCTGAGTTCTCAGCTCTATCTTTGAAGAGTCATTCCCCAGCTCTTCCAGCTTCACTCATTAATCATTTCCTTCCACACTTCTGGTCTCTTTCCAGCTTTCCAGTTTTTCTGGAACTCAGGAACCTGAAAATAGTACCCCAGATGTGTCCACCTCCCTGCCCAAGACAGTCCTCAGAGATAGCCCGAAATAGCACCTGCCTTTTCTTGCTGGGATCTCAACATTTGCAGGCAGCTTTGAATTTGTTTTAATGAAAAAATTATGGAATAGCTAAATTAGATATCAAAAAATCCAAATCACTGATTGATTTTCTACAAAGCCAGAGGTTATACTCTCCAGTCCCAGAGAATGGCTAAAAGAGGCATTTCAGGGTTATTTCTGAGTTTGAGCACAAAGCAGGTGAGGCCCCTATTCTGCCATATTTGCTTTAAAATCACCTACAAATGCTCTTTTGCATGAATCATATTAAATATCAAAAAATAATGAATTTAACCAAACTAAGTTTATTCTATAAAAAAAGTAAGAGTAAGTTAATGTATTCAAAACAATTCTGGTCAAATAATTTGCCACATAATTTAGGGAACATGCATATTACACAACAAGGGAGCCAATCTGGACTTGAGAATACAGCTGCCAGCCAGCCTCAGTGAGCCCCCACCCCTGTACTTATTGATAAGGGGCCCTGGGCTTGGCACTAGCAGCAACCAGCCTAGATTTACAGCTTGGCTTCACCTGGGGATCTCCAAGCCCAATATAAGTGGCAGCCATCTCAGATTGCTTTATAGCTCAGGCAGGGTGGCCTGGGCAGAACACAGGTGGGGGCTCACCTTGGCCTGCACCATCAAGGTAACCCCAGGGACTGCACACCCAGTGGACAGCTACAAACTATGTTGGAGCACCACCACCATGCCTCCAGCAGAGCTGATCCTCCATGAAGAGCGGAGGTTGGAGGTCAGTGGTCACAGCCAGGCCTTGCAGCTGACTCGGCTGGGTAATTCTTCTCATTGACCTGCCAGCAGCAATCAAATCTCAACTATAAGAGGAGGGTGTACTCAGCCCACATGAAGGGTGCACCTCAAGTACCTAGCTTGAGTGATAGGAGAAGCCATTCCACTGGGCCCTACAGGACATTTAGTACCTTAGGCCATGCAACCAAGACAGGGTGTCATAGCAGCTCTACCTAATACATAGACACAAACACAGGGAGGCTGCCAAAATGAGGAGAGAAAGAAACATGGCCCAAATGAAAGAACTGATCAAAATTCCAGGAAAAGCTAAACAAAATAGAGATAAGCAATCTATCAGATGCAGAGTTCAAAACACTGGTTATAAGGATGCTCAAGAAATTTAGTGAGAACTTCACCAGCATAAAAAAGATCCAGTTAGGAATGAAGGATATACAAATTGAAATAAAGAGCAATTTACAGGGGACGAACAGTAGAGGAGATGAAGCCAAGAATCAAAACAATGTTTTGGAACATAAGGAAGCAAAAATCAACCAATCAGAAAAACAAAAAGGAAAAAAGAATCCAAAAAAAACAAGGATAGAGTAGGTAGCCTCTGGGACAACTTTAAGCTTTCCAACATACACATCATAGGAGTGCCAGAAGGAGAAGAGAGAGAGCAAAAAATTGGAAATCTATGTGAAAAAATAATGAAAGAAAACTTTCCCAATTTGGTGAAGGAAATAGACATGCAAGTCCAGGAAGCACAGAGAATCCCAGATAAGATAGTTGCAAAGAGGGCCATTCCAAAACACATCATAATTGAAATGTCAAAGGTTAAAAATAAAGAGCAGCAAGAGAAAAAAAAGTTAGTTACCTACAAGGGAGTTCCCATAAGACTGTCAACTATTTTCTCAAAAGAAAAGTTTCAGGCTAGAAGGGATTGGCAAGAAACATTCAAAGTCATGAAAAGCAGGGATCTATGGCCAAGGTGGTTTACCCAGCAAAGCTATCATTTAGAATGCAAGGGCAGATAAAGAGCTTCCCAGATAAAAAAAAAACTGAAAGAGTTCATCATCACCAAACTATTATTTTATGAAATGTTAAAGGAACTTATTTAAGAAAAGGAAGATCAAAACAATAAAATGGCAATAAATACATATTAATCAACAACTGAGTCTAAAAAACACACTAAGCAAACAAGAAAAACAGAGACAGAATCATGAATACAGAGAGTGCTTTGATGGTGGCCAGAATGGGAGGATAGTGTGGGGGAATGAGTGAAGAGGTGAGGGGATTAAGTACAAATAGGTAGTTACAGAATAGCCATTAGGATATAAAATACAGTTTAGGAAATGGAGTAGCCAAAGAATTTATTTTCATGATCCATGGTCATGAACTATGGTGGGGGTATTGCCTGAGGTAGTGGGCATTGCTGGGTAGAAACAAGCAAAAGGGGGAAAATATAATGGCACAATTAAAAATATATAATAAAAAAGGAATACACTGCTGGAATAACTTATCTACAGGGTGGGGCAAAAGTAGATTTACAGTTGTGACTACACAAGAGTTTATGCCTCACTCTGCATTTTGTATCTGTCTGCTGGGTTTGGTGACTGTTTTGATCAGTCCTTAGGTAATAGAGACACTCCTTAAAGAAGAAACAGAAGCAGTTTTCTATTTGCCATCCCTTGTGTAGAAAGCAGCTGTGCAGAGTTCTGCTTTGTATTTCCCAATATTTCACTATGGTCTTTTCACCCTCAGCAAGGCTTGCCCTCACTCAGGGTTCTGTGCTGAGTGGTCCCTGCAGCCCATAATCTCCTTCCCCATTTGACACTTCACTGATATGCTTTTTAATCTGCATTGAGCCCTAGAACAGAAAGGCATGCCAAGCTGACACAGTGAGAAAATCAATGTAGACATGGGAAAAGCATTACATGATTGCCTTGAGCCTTGAGTCCCTGGCGAGGAGGACTGGAAATGCCCAAGGTCCTGGGTTCATTCAACTTTTTCCACCAATATCAGGGATGGTGAAGGGACCCAAAATCAAGGTGAGAGGGCAGGATAATTTGCCAGGAAATATAGTTTTCAGGAAAGTGCTCAAAATATAAAGATTAAAAGCACTTTCTGTGACCTTGATGACAATATTCTCATCCAAGAGCAGGCTTAAAAATTAAACTTTTACTGGAAAGCTATAAAAATAAAGATGGGATTATTAAATGCTTTAAAGTGCAAATTATCAAGATATAAAAAAAAATTTAAATTTGATGTGGGAATTTAAAACTGGAACAGGAGTCTAAATTGTTTTGGAGAAAAGTTTTAATGTAAATGAATAAATGTAATTTTTTAAAAACCCTAAGTACTATCAAACAAGCTAAATAGGTTATTAAAAAGATTTTAAAGAATATGATTCAGGAAGATGGCGGCAACATAGGTGGGAACAGAGTCGACTTCCCCTCAATGCTAGGGAAATACCTAGCTGATCTGAGGAGCAGAGCGAACAGCCAACAGTATTCCAGCATGTATGAAGATCAGAGACCAAAGATAGAGGACATTGAAAGATCTGACGGTGAGACAACAAAACCTGGACTGCTGAAAAGACTAAAGTTAGACCGTGCTAAACCCATAAACGTCAGCTCAAGACCAGTGAGCACAGGAGATTAAGGAGACAGCACCACTGAATCCCATTGGCATTCTACCATAGAAGTTCATACCGTAAACCCAGGGAGTCAGAATAGATCAATTTAAGAAGCAGAGTCTAACAAGAAGAGTCTCACAAACAATGGGAGGACAAAGAAACAATTCCCAAATGAAAGGAAAGGAGGAAGCCTCAGAAAGAATGCTAACTGAAAAAGAGGCAAGTCAACTATCAGATACTGAGTTCAAAGCAATGGTTATCAGGAAGCTCACTGAGCTCTCTGAGCTCACAGAGAAATACCAGCAACTACAGGAAACTACAATGAACTTACTGCAAAAGACATCAACATGAAAAAGGAAATAGAAACTATCAACAAGGGCCAAGAGGAAATGAAGAATACAATTTCAGAACTGAACAACACAGTAGAAGGAATCAAAAGCAGACTTGATGAAGCAGAGGATCGAATCAGCAAGCTGGAGGACAAAGTAGAAAAAAACACCCAGAAAGAGCAAGAAAAGGAAAAGAGACTCAGAAAGAATGAAGAGGGATTAAGGGAAATGCAGGACAACATGAAATGTAACAATATCCGTATATTAGGAATACCAGAAGGAGAAGAAGAAGAGCAAGGGATAGAAAACCTGTTTGAAAAAGTAATGATGGAAAATTTCCTAATCTGAGGAGAGAAAAAGTCACCCAAATCCAGGAAACACAGAGAGTCCCAAGCAAGAGGAACCCAAAGAGGCCCACTGCAAGACACATCATAATTAAAATGGCAAAATTCCAAGACAAAGAGAGGATCTTAAAAGAAGCAAGGGAGAAAAAGGAAGTAACGTACAAGGGAGCCCCAATAAGGTTAGCAACTGACTTCTCAATGGAAACGCTCCAAGCTAGAAGAGAATGGCAAAAAATATTCCAAGTAATGAGAACCAGAGGCCTGCAACCAAGATTACTTTACCCAGCAAGGCTCTCATCAAGATAGAAGGCCAAATAAAGAGTTTCCCAGACAAAAAAAGTCTAAAAGAATACACTTCCACCAAACCAGCTCTGCAAGAGATGCTAAAGGGACTGCTTTAAGGAAAGGAAGGAAAAGAGAAAGAGAGAGGAACACAGGTAGGATTAAAGGCAATGAATAACTTCCTATCGATAATAACCTTAAATGTAAATGGATTAAATGATCCAAACAAAAGACATAGAATAGCTGAATGGATAAGAAAACATGACCCACACATGCTGCCTACAAGAGACCCACCTCAGGAAAAAAGACTTATACAGACTGAAAGTGAAGGGCTGGAAAAACATTTTCCAAGCAAATGGACAGGAAAAAAAAAGCAGGGGTAGCATACTGATATCAGACAAAATAGACTTCCAAAGAAGGGCCATAAAGAGAGACCCAGAAGGTCAATCATAATACTCAAAGGAAGAATCCACCAAGAAGACATAAACATTGTAAATATATATGCACCCAACATAGGAGCATCCAAATACATGAAGAAAATCTTGGAGGACTTCAAGAAAGATATTGACAGCAACAAAATTATACTAGGGGACTTTAAATCCCCACTGTCAAAAATGGACAGGTCTTCCAGACAAAATATCAACAAGGATATTGTGTCACCTAACAATACCCTAGAGGAAATGTACTTAACTGATATATATAGAGCTTTTAATCCCAAAGAAGCAAACTACACATTCTTTTCAAGTGTCCATGGAACTTTCTCAAAGATAGACCACATGATAGGACACAAAGCAAGCCTCAACAAATTCAAGAAAATTGAAATCATATCAAGCATTTTCTCTGACCACAAGGGACTGAAACTAGAAACCAACCTCAAAGGACAAAGCCCAAAACACTCAAAATCATGGAGACTGAATAGCATGCTATTAAACAATGAATGGGTCAAGAACGAGATTAGGGAAGAAATCAAAAATGTTCTGTAAACAAATGAAAATGAACTCACAACAACCCAAAACCTATGGGACACAGCAAAGGCAGTCCTGAGAGGGAAGTTCATAGCAATACAGGCCTACCTTACGAAGACAGAAACAGTTCAAACAACCTAACCCTACGCCTACAAGAACTGGAGGAAAAACAACAAAGACAGCCCAGAGCAAGCAGAAGGAAGGAAATAACCAAGATCAGAGCAGAACTAAAAGACATAGAGACTAAAAGCACAATTCTAAGGATCAATGAATCCAGGAGCTGGTTCTTTGAAAAGATAAACAAAATCGACAAGCCTTTAAGTAGGCTCATCAAGGAGAAAAGAGAGAGGATCCAAATAAACACAATTAGAAATGAAAGAGGAGAGATTACAACTGATACCACAGAAATACAAAGGATTGTAAGAAACTACTATGAAGAACTGTATGCCAAGAAATTTGAAAACCTAGGTGAAATGGACACATTTCTAGAAAAATATAATCTTCCAAAACTGAATGAAGAAGAAGCAGAAAACCTGAACAGACCAATAACAGCAGAGGAAATTGAAGCTGTCATCAAAAAACTGCCAACACACAAAAGCCCTGGACCAGATGGTTTCAAAGGAGAATTCCACAAAGCATTTAAGGAAGAGCTAACCCCTATCCTCCAAACTATTCGAAAAAATCCAAACTGATGGAAGACTCCCAAACTCTTTTTATGAATCAAACATCATCCTAATCCCAAAACCAGATAAAGACACAACGAAGAAAGAAAACTTCAGGACAATATCGCTGATGAACATAGTCGCTAAAATTCTCAACAAAATATTGGCAAACCGCATCCAATAATACATTAAAAAGATCATCCACCATGACCAAGTGGGATTCATCCCAGGGATGCAAGGATGGTACAATATTCGCAAATCAATAAACATAATACATCACATCAACAACAGCAAAGATAAAAATCACATGATCATATCAATAGTGCAGAAAAAGCATTTGATAAGATACAGCACCCATTTCTGATAAAAAACACTCAGCAAAGTGGGAATAGAGGGAGCATTCCTCAACATAATAACGGCCATATATGAGAGACCTACAGCCAACATCATACTCAATGGACAAAAACTTAGAGCTTTCCCACTAAGATCAGGAACAAGACAAGGATGCCCTCTCTCACTACTCCTATTCAAAATACTATTGGAAGTCCTAGCCACAGCAATCAGACAAGAAAAAGCAATAAAAGGCATCCAAATTGCAAAGGAGGAAATGAAACTGTCACTGTGTGCAGATGACATGATAGTGTACATGGAAAATCCTATAGACTCCACCAAAAAACTATTCGACCTAATAAATGAATTTGGCAAAACACCTGGATACAAAGTCCATACTCAGAAATCAAAGGCATTCCTTTATACCAACAAAGAAACTGCAGAAACAGAAATCAGGAAAAAAATCCCATTTGATAGAGCAACAAGAAAAATCAAGTACCTTGGAATAAACCTAACCAAGGAGGTAAAAGACCTGTACTCGGAAAACTACACAACATTGAAGAAAGAAATTAAGGAAGACACAAACAAATGGAAGCATGTACCATGCTCATGGATTGGAAGAATTAACATCATCAAAATGACCATACTACCCAATTTTCAATGTAATCCCTTTTAGAGTACCCATGACATATTTCACAGATATAGAATGAACATTTCAGAAATTTATATGGAACCAGAAACAACCCCGAATAGCTGCAGCAATTTTGAGGAAGAAGAACAAAGCAGGAGGGATCACAATTCCTGATATCAAACTGTATTACAAGGCCACTGTAATCAAAACAGCCTGGTACTGGCATCAAAACAGGCAGATAGACCAATGGAACAGAACAGAGAGCCCAGAAATAAACTCAAGTCTTTACGGTCAATTAATATTTGACAAAGGAGGCAGGAGCATAAAATGGAGCAAAAACAGCCTCTTCAACAGATGGTGTTGGGAGATGTGGACAGCTACGTGCAAAAAAATGAAACTTGATCACCAACTTATGCCACACACAAAAATAAACTCAAGATGGATAAAAGACTTAAATATAAGTTTTAACACCATAAAAGTCCTCGAGGAAAATATTGGCAGGAAAATCTCAGACATTCCACGTAGCAACATCCTCACAGACACGTCCCCTAAAGCAAGGGACATAAAGGAAAGAATAAACAAATGGGACCTCATCAAAATAAAAAGCTTCTGCAAGGCTAAAGAAAATAGCACCAAATTACAAAGAGAACCAACAGTATGGGAAAACATATTTGCCAATGATACCTCAGACAAGGGCCTGATCTCCAAAATATATAAAGAACTCACACGACCCCACTCCAGGAAGACAAACCACCCCATTAAAAAATGGGCAAAGGCCTTGAACAGACACTTCTCCAAGGAAGACATACAGAGGGCCCAGAGACATATGAAAAGATGCTCAGCATCACTAGCCATCAGAGAGATGCAAATTAAAACCACAATGAGATACCATCTCACACCAGTCAGAGTGGCCAGCATAAACAAATCCACAAACAAATGTTGGAGAGGATGCAGAGAAAAGGGAACCCTCGTACATTGTTGGTGGGAATGCAGACTGGTGAGGCCACTGTGGAAAACAGTATGGAATTTCCTCAGAAAACTAAAAATGGAACTGCCCTTTGACCTAGCAATTCTGCTGCTGGGATTATACCCTAAGAACCCTGAAACACCAATCCAAAAGAGCCTGTGCACCCCAATGTTCATAGCAGCACAATTTACAATAGCCAAGTACTGGAAGCAACCTAAGTGCCCATCAGCAAACGAGTGGATCCAAAAACTATGGTATATTTACACAATGGAATTCTACGCAGCAGAGAGAAAGAAGGAGCTTATACCCTTTGCAACAGCATGGATGAAACTGGAGAGCGTTATGCTAAGTGAAATAAGCCAGGCAGTGAGGGACAAATACCATATGATGTCACCTTTAACTGGAACATAATCAACAAAAGAAAAAAGCAAACAAAATACCACCAGAGACATTGAGGGGGGAACTGTCTAGCAGTGGCCAGGGGGGAGTGAGGTGGGGACAGTGGGAAGAGGGGATTGCAGGAACTATTATAAAGGACACATGGACAAAGTCGGGGTTGATGGTGGGGGTGGGGGAGGGAGGTGGGTTCTGCCGGGGTGCGGGGAGGGTGGGGGGGAAAAGGCATACAACTGTAATTGAATAACAATAAAAATAAATTTAAAAAAAAGATTTTAAAGAATATCTAAAAAAAATGTTTCAAAAAAACCCACAACAACACATTTTAATATATTGTTAACTCTCCACTATGTAGTTTGCCTTTGCTGTGCAAAGGACAAGTTGAGACCCCAAGCTGGCTTCCTCATTGCCAACTCACACGTAAGCCCTTTCAGCTGTCTTTTTTGCTTCAGGCAGCTAGGACAGGCCCAAGGGCCAGAACTCTGCTTTCAGGGCAGCCAAAACAAGGCTGATGATGAAATAAACCAGCACACTGGGCCCCACATATAATCCTTACTTCCTTAGACCAGGGCCATCCCAGGGAAGGTCAAGGCTCCAGCATACTGGGAGCAGCTCCAGCTCCCCAACATTTGCTATTGGAGCCTGTATCCCCTAAACCACCCAGGTGGACCAGGGCAGCATGCTGGCTGGTAGGTGAGTGTGAGACCCATGGGGAAAGTGCTCCTTTTGCAGGGTCCTCACCATTGCTCCATGTCCATCTGCCCTGGGATATAGCCCCCCGCTCCTGCATCCCACCTGGGCTGCAGCCAGGCCAGAATTGGGCCTTCATCAGTCCCACAGGAAGCCCAGGTGCTTTCTACCCAAAAGAAAAGGAGAATTTCCTTCTGAATAGATTGTTTTCTATTCAGCTTTAGAGAGTGTGCCTGTCAGGGATGGCAACTCATTGGTCTGTTTCAGGAGTGTTTAGTGTTTTCCTATCTCCCTCTAGCCTCTAGTTTCAAATCTTCCCAGTACATGGAAATCCTCAGGGTGCTTTTAAAGCCTATGTAGGCACAGGCCTGAAATTATAATTTAATTGGTCTAGGGTGAGGCAAAGGCTAGCTTTGAAAAGATCCCAAGGGATTTTCACATGAGCTTCAGCTGAGCTTGAAAAGTCCTCTCTAGCATCTCTGGGTATCTATGGACAATGTCAGCAGTGTGCTCAGGGCCATCTTGCCAGTCTCCAGGAGGCTCCAGCCTTTCTCCCTTCTTTTTCTGGTCATGCCCATTCTGTTGGGTACCTCCACCTGCCTAGTATCTCCACAGTCCTGCTCTCTCCGACCAGGCCTGTCTGTCTCTGCCAGTCACCAACACCACTTCCATGGGCTCTGTACTTGCTCAGAAACCACCATCGAGCTAACTAAGCACTGTCTTCCAGGTCACAGGCCTTAGGCCTCAAAACTAATAGTAATAAACCCTTCACAATCCTCCTCCTATGCATCAGAATAGTTCTAGGCACTTTACATATATGACATCATTTAATCCTCATAACAACCTAATAAAGTAGGCACTATTATTACCACAATTTACAGATGAGGAGTCTGAGGTGCAGAGCAGTTAGATAATATGGTAACAAATTCCAAAGAGGAATCTCCAGATCCCATCCTCTGGTTACTCAAACACTAATATAAACACTGCTGACCAAGGGATTTTGCAGGTAGACTTAAAGCCCCTAGTCAATTTCCCTTAAGGTTCAGAGATCTACCTAGGTAAATCTGATCCAATGCAGTGAGTTCTTTAAAAACAGATTTTAAGATTTACAACCAAAGAGGTTGTAGGCATGAAAAGGACTCGACATGCTACTGCTGGCTTTGAACGATGAGAAGAGTGTGTGACACAGTATGGGTAGGCACTAAGAAGATGCAGTAGCTGGGGGCTGACTGTAAAATGGAACCGCAGACATATAGTCACAACAAACAGGATTCTGCTAAAACATGAATGACCTTGGAAGTGAATTCTTCCCCACAACCTCCAGATGAGAGACATCCACCTGACATCACAACCTTGGCCCTGTCAGGCACAGGGGAGAAGAGAACCCAGGCACACCCTGCTGGACTCCTGACCTACAGAACTCTAAGCTAGAAGGTAGGTGTTTTTTTCAGGCACTAAGGTAATCGGTTACAACAGAAAACTAGTCAGACAGTGAACAAGTAAACCAAGATTTAAACTCAAGGAACATGGGTCGAATAACATTAAAATCCCACACCCAGTGGCTCTGAGTGGCACTGAATGATACACCCCATGCTGTGCTGACCCCCTCAGGACCTCCTGACTGAGGCTTTGTCATTAAGCTGAAGGTGTGGATCTGATCGACTCCTCCTCCTGAAGAAGTCTCTAGGATCTGAGATGGCAGTGGAGTAGGTGAAAGTTATCCTCACCTCCTCCCGCGACCAAACTGGAATTATAACTAAAATATACAGCAATCAACCTGAATAACCAGCTGAAGAAGTCTCCAGCAGTCTGCTTAATCCCAAGGCAAAACCTCTCAGTAGTTTTGCAGGAGGTTTCCCAGGGTCAAGGCCATTGGGGAACTTAGGCTGGGACGTGATACCTGTGTACGCAGGTGTGTGGTTCTTCTTGTCAGGAATGTATAACTCAGAGGGAAGAAGTCCCGGGTGTGCAAGACAGGACCACATTTAACCTGCATTGGAGAACTCATTAGGTATAAGTGCATTTCTTTGGATTCTTTTTCTACCTTCACTAGCACAAATCCCTGGGATGCTTACATGTTTTTCTTTCCCACAAAACAGATACCAGTAAGTATGCAATAGTTTTTCTCTCTAAAGCTCTAAAAGATTTTATTTAAAAACTTTAGGCTGAATGACAGCTTTGCACCAGATAGGCATTATTATCTTCATATCATATCAGGACTGAGGTGAGTACTGCAAAGGAAGACTGAGGCACATACTTGACGAGGGGGAGCTAGGTTTGTACATGGGGCCTCCAGCATCAAAACCACTCATTGAAAGAAAATGTCTGCACCTACCTAACTTGTGTTTAAAGCACCCCTGACAGTGTGGATCCTCCCAAAGCACAGGCTTCACCAGGGTCCAACCAAATGGCTCAGAGCTCCTTGCAAAGTCAGGACGAGATGACTCCCACTTTAGCTGGCTGTGCTGATGTCACACGCCTACACCTCTGGTCACATCATCAACATCAAATCTGTTCATTGATAAGTACTGGCACATGTGGGGTCCCACAGACTTAACACCAATTAAGTAAAAATCCTGAGACAAAAAACATCTTTGTGTGAATTCATTCTTAATCATGCTTAATTAGTAAAATTAGAGCAAATATATCACACCAATTTTCTGAAATGTCCTCTATGAATCTCTGGTCTTTTCTGACAGAGTAAATGTTTACCACGTGCAAATGTAAGAGATTTGTTGTTATTATCAAGAAAGCTTACAAAGATAAAGCATTTCTGGATGTTGTCATAGTTCAGTCAATGACAATGACTATTTCTTGATGTCCATGAAAATGACAGTTAAGCCATATTAAGGTTAAAATCTAGTTTATTCCTTCATGTGAGAGCAAAACCTTGGCTAATGAAATGATCAGGTCTTTCTTTTCTACTATATCCTAAAGTTTGTGAATTTTTAATATAGAAACAAAGGGGAAGAAAGGGAGCAGGCGAAAGAGGGATATCATGGTATGTTCGAATGTGTTCTGGGCTAGGAATTTGGAGACCCAAAATTTCACCCTGGCTGTGTCCGCCACCCCCAACTATGCTTACTTGGCTCTCTGAACCCCAGTTTCTATATATGAGATAAAGATAATATCTAAAGTACTATACAAATTTGTTGTTATTATTAATATTCTTTTTAAATTGAGCAGTAGCAGTGTGTTGTTGTCCTAGACCAGGGTGGCTATAAGTCTTTTATAGGAGGTTGCTCTGACCTGGCCTCGATTTTCCAAGTAACTCATTTTCTGTTTTGCCTGCAGGGCCGTTTCCATCAGTGTAACAGTGAGACACTTCTATTCCTGCAGAGGTCATTGGTGTGGAGGTACCCACTGCAGTGGTGTGATTGTCTGCCCTCAACAGACTATGGATCCAGGAAGGTTACAAAATACCAATGCGAGCATCTCAACGGCTGAGAGAATGTCTCATCTAGAAAATGCCCAGCATCCATCACACAGAGTGCTTGATAAAGTGATTAATAAGGCAATTATCAAACAAAGAGCTTTTTATCCTCAAATGAAGCCCAGAGTCAATGATCAGGCTAGGAAAAGCAATCATTGAAATAGCTGTCTTTTGGTTTCTTTAGGAGGTTGTTAATCAGAATTTCTGTCTCAAGGAACATCAGACCTCAAGTAAAACCTTTCTTAAGGTATGAAGTGAGAGTCGAGCTATGTCAGATACCTCCCTGAACATGCCAAAATGCATATTTCACCAGTGAGTAAAATTCATCCATTTTCTCACAGATTCTACCAGGCCATGAGTCAGGCTATTGATTTTTCTCCTGAAGTTCTAGTGTTCTGTAAATTTATCCATTTGATAAATATTCACTGAATTCCAGCAACATGGTAAGCCAAATATTTACTTGAGTGAAGCTGCCAATGATCAAAACATTTTCAAACATTCTCATTTGTTTTCAAGGCCTGAGGTATCTTAGTTATCTAACACTTTTCATCCAGAGGCCAGTGCTCCAACTTGGTGTGATTCAGCCCTGGTAAGAACAAGACACGTGTGTGGGCTCTCCTAACAGGTTCTCAGCAGGGACCTGGAGGATCAGGATCCACCACATCCATATAAAGATGTGGAGACTTGGAGAAATGAGTGACATTCACAGAGTCAACATCCTACCTCTAAGAACCCAGACTCTCACCCTTTGACACCGATTCAGTTTTGTTTTGTTTTTTAATTCAATACACCAATATCTTCAACAGTGACCTTGGGAGAGGACTTGGTATTTTGGAAACATCCAAACTTCATTGAGAAATAGTTATTATAAATAAAGTGGATCATGGGGGGTACATATTGTTTGTTTTGTTTTTAATAAAATCAAGGCACTGACTCTCAGGAAATGAACCACATTTTCTTGGGTGGCTAAGGAAGTGGCTGTGTAGACAGTTCTGGAAAACTGGTTCTAAATTTTTGTGAACAGGGTCAATTTCTCTAAAAGAAGCACATGTGTTTCTCTAGGACTGATTCAGAGGAGCGGTGCATTTTTGCAGGATACAGAGGGATCAAGTTAGTTCAGGAATCTCAGTTCTACGGCCTAGGCTTCATTTTCCCTTGGGCATACACAGATCATTCCATTTGTTGTTTACATTTAAAACAGACAACAGAACATGGGACCTGGGATTCAATGACCACACAAACAGGAATAATTTTTGCAACAAATATACAAAACAAATATGTACAAATCAAACAAGCACAAGTTACAATTAAATAAACTCTAACAAGAAAAAAAAAGCTCTAAACTCAATCAAGAACCAGGAATAAGGCTTTGTATATGAAAAGAACTCTCTAGGCCTTCCCTTTCTCAGGGCTATACCTTGAGAATAGGAACGAGGCAGTTTAGACTACCCTCACATAGTCCACCTTCTTTAAAGACCTTAGAGTAAATGGAGGAAGCAAGAAACCATTGGTAATGGTTTCCAGATAAGAATTGCAGCTCTCTGGCCTCTCTGTGATGAGGTCAAGGAAAGAATGTTAAGTAAACAAGTCAGGAAGGATTTGGGCCTAGACATCACTGTGGTTGCTATCTGATCAAGATGAACCATTTCACCCTCGGGGTAAACACAGCATGCAGAGAGTGGGAAAGCTAAATTCACAACCTTTCATTTCTTAACTTTAACTTTTATTCCAATGGCTAAAATCTGGCACACCTTCAAGATTTCTACACGCCATAACTATCAAAAAAACAGCAAGCAATCTGCAACTGACCATTTTGCAGGAAGAAGGAATGAGCTTACAGAAATATCAAAGGTAATCTCTGACTCTTGGCATACTAGTGTTCATTTGATTTTGCTCAGGTCATGCATCAGGAAACTTTGTAAGGTAAATTTATATGCAGTGAGATTGTTGGAGGTTCTATGGAGACACAGCCCAGTGCCAGGTAAATCACCATGCCAGGTTTTATCATCCATGACCCATGAAACTCAGTGAAGGAAATAAATATTTATAAATATCAAGGCTGATAGTGAAGGAAATGGGTGAATAAAATGAAGCTGGGCAAATAACACAGTAATAGTTATCATCTAGCAAACAAAGTTTGTTAAGCCCTAACCATTGGAAGATAGCAGTTACTAAATGTTAGGCTAGAGCAGCAATTTTTAACCTTTCTCATCTAATGGAACACAAAACCTAATTGCTAAAATTCTGCAGCACAACAAAAAACATATTATATTTTTTTTGCTGATCTAACAAAAAAGTAGGTATAATTTTAATTCATTCATACTGGACAGCTATGATTGTGTTGGTTGTTGTCTTTTTTTATTTGATAATTTAAGGAAAAATAGGTCAGTGCCCCTGACTAAATAGTCAGTTATTGCCTATTTTAAAAATTCTTGTGGCACACTTGTTGAAAATCACAGGGCTAGAGGCTGACAACTGAAGATCAAAGCATACATAAAAGCTCTGCTGTGAATAGTTCATCTGAAGATGTGCTGGAAATCAAAAATGTTGACAGTCCCAGATTAGCCCTCTGAGAACCAGAGGGGCTAGGTAGGTTTCAAAAGGGTTTTCTCTCTTCTCTCTGGAAATGGAAGATTCTAGAATCAATGAATGATTTGCTCATTCTTTTATTATTTACATCAGCAACTGCAAAGGGACAGACAGGACATTGTAAAACATAAGAGAATTTTCCCCAGTCCCTTTCATTTAGAAGTCCACACAACATGCTTCATGAGAAGGCCAAGGAATCTAGACAGTTGGCCATGCCCATGTCATTCCTCTCCTCAGCTGGGGTCATGTGACTCACTAAACTGCCCAAGCAGGACCATTTTAGTGCTTCCTTAACACCCCCTACCACACTCACTACAACTCCCTGGAGGGCCACTGGGAAAATGAGCCTTGGATCCATACCACAGCTATAGCATTGCCACCAAGCCAAACACTGACCCTCCCCCCCAAAGGGAATCAATCACTCTTTCACTTGTTCCTGGTTTCACTAGCTATTACTCATAAAAAAGCTCCATTGTTAAACCAACCTGTTGTCTCCAGATTGTTTGAACCCAAAATCTACTACTTCCTTACCTCCAAGCACATTGGCTATGCTTCTATAACACTATGATTATATGGCCTTACATCCTCAACTTCCTCAGTGTCCATTCCTTACCTGAGACCTATTCTCAGAAGAATCTATATTTCATTCTTTTACTTTTCACTTAACTTAGGAGTGAGAAGTGAGGACAATGTCTTTGCTTCCCCATGCCACATTTACCTACTGCTCTTCATTCCTGCAGTGACCCTGACCCTGCCTCAGTTTTAAAAAGAAAAATAGTGTCAATTAATTTATATCAAAGGAGCCAAGAATATACAATGGGAAAAGGACAGTCTCTTCAACAATTGTGATGGGAAAACTGGACAGCCACATGCAAAGGAATGAAACTGGACCACTATCTTATACCATATACAAAGCTCAACTCAAATTGGATTAAAGACAAACATAGAACATGAAACCATAAAACTCCTAGAAGAAAATGTAGGCGGTAAGCTCTTTGACATCAGTCATGGCAATAATTTTTTAAATTTGACACCAAAAGCAAAATAAACATCAAAATAAACATCAAAATAAAAAGGGAATTCAGGAAATTTACTCAGAGGCTGTTGCAATTCAGCATAAATGGCAAAAGCTTGAACTAAAGCTGTGCAGGGAAAATGGAGAGGTCATGGTTGTGAAAGATAATGCAGGGATTTCCAACCTTTTGGTGTCTTTGGGCCACACTGCAAAAAGATTTGTCTTGGGCCACACATTAAATACACAAACACTCATGAAAACTGATGAGCAATAAAGGTTTTAAGTAAATTTGTGATTTTGTGTTGGGCCTCATTCATAGCTATCCTGGGCCATGCGTGGCCCATGGGCCACAGTCTGGACATCCATGTAAGAGATATTAAGGAAGTAACAGCTCTAGGATGTGGTGAATGATTGGATGTGAGGGTTGGGGGAGAGGAAGGCATCCAGCTTGGTACCCAGATTTTCAGGTTGGGAAGCTATATAGGTTGGTGAGGGTATTTCTGAGATAGGAATTCCAGGCAAGGATAAGATTGAGGGCTCAACATGATGAACACGAATTCCATCATGCTGGGGAACTTAGGAGAGAAGACATCCCATAGACTTCAGGACAGATGTCTGTGGTAGAGATGTGTGTCTCAGTGTCACCAGCATATACATAGTGGTTGAACTGCAAAGAACAAGAGGATCAAGGACAGTCAACAAGATAAATAATATGTGTTGTATTTTTTCTCAGTTCAATAAGTTACCTGAGTGTGGGTAAACTCCCTTCAAACCCCAGAACACTTCATATCCTGGGATATTCTGACTTAGTGTATTGCTATCGTGTTATTTACCAATGTAGTTGGTACTTAATAAGCACCTACAAACTCTATGACTTCATGCTTTTAAAAACCTATTTGATCAACAGACAAAAACATGTGATTTATTTATAGAGACTTCTCTGAGTTATCAGCCCATTGTCATGGGAAAGCACTAGTCTAGGAAAAAGACCCTCCAGACCATGTTCTTATTTTTGCACTAATTCATATGTGATCATAAGAAAACCCTTTTCCATCCTGACCTTCAGTGTCTGCACCTGTAAAATCACAGGACAGGGCCCCGTCTGACCGTGTTATTTTATATTGTTCCCAACTTTTAAAAGGAAGTATATCTTTCTCTAGGGGATTTCTGAAGATTTATAACTTTTCAAAAAATGTGCAGTGTGCAGAACTCCTAACCAACAAAGCCTAATGTGGTAAAGGGGGTTTCTTCTATCTACCTAGTAATTTTCTCAGTAAGAGAACATAATTGTTATGTGGGTTCTAAAAATGAAGATAGGCTAAAATATGCATCATACCCCAGATAAATAGTGATACCAAAATAGAAGGTTTGTACAATGAGAGGGCCGAAAATGGACTGAGAACAGAAGTGAACTAATTCCTACAAAGGTGCTGCTTGGAAAATATATTGGAGAGAACGTGTGACTTAAGCACAATTCACTCACTGATGTGTGTTTGTTTGTCTGCTTGGGGAAAAAATAGTGCTGGGGAGAATTTCGCACATGTAGTAATAGAGCCAGAAGGCTTTGGCAGTGTTTCTTTAAATATCTTTCATTAATTTCCTATCTCTTTACATTGAAAAAGGTACCAAAGATAGAATATTGTTAACTGTTCGTTTCTTTCTACTCAGCGATTAAACACACAGGGCTCACATAAGAGATTTTGGTGCATATCTAAGAAATGTTTATCTTACAAGTTTAATTGCAGTGTAGCCCTATGATATATAAAGTTAACTAGTTCAGTTAAAACAGAAAAAAAACCTCTGCTCAAACAAATGTCAACCACCAGCTTTTGAAAGTCTTTTTTAAATTGATGTTTAGTATATTTGAGAAATTGTAAATAAATATGGTTAATGTTAGAAGTAGTCATTTTTTAAATTCCAAAATGAATATTTTCTTGTATTCCAAAGGGAAGAGCTTTTATTTGACCCAAAGTAAAATGTCATTGATGTTTTTAGCAAGATTTAGTTAAATTTCACCAAATTTCCATCATTATTTTTGTATAACAATGTAGAAGCTAGTATAATTTGTAATATACTTAAGAAAATAAAATAAACATTTGTAAATAATGTTTGTAAATAAACAAACATTTGTTTGATTAATCCAATTAATTTTAACTACTAATCT
This sequence comes from Desmodus rotundus, assembly GCF_022682495.2. NCBI lineage: Eukaryota > Metazoa > Chordata > Mammalia > Chiroptera > Phyllostomidae > Desmodus > Desmodus rotundus. The sequence goes on from NC_071394.1 coordinate 64,779,598, forward strand.
GTTCCTTGAACATAGTAAAGTGGCCCAAGGAATGATTGGGCAACTACAACATAATGACATAGTGACATAATGACAACATAATGTTCTATGTTGAAACAGGTTTGGGGGAAAAAGTGGGTCTTCTCAGAGCTCTTACTTGTTAATGAGCATTTTCAATCCCCAAAGAGAGGTTGAAAATCCCAATGACTTTGGCCATGAAAGTCTACCTTGTGCTCCATGGTCTACTGTGAAAAGTGAACCACGGGATTCACACAGCTGCTCTCTAGCTTCTGATACCCCTGGGTCAACCTGCTCAGCCCAGAGCAGCTCCCAGGACCACAGGGTAGCCTCTAAAGTTACTTTACCAAAATTGGCTTTGTCATGATAGAAGCCCCAAAGCATAGACCTTAAATGTCTTCTCTGTGAGCTGGTTTCTATAAGGATATGGTATGCAGTGCAGAGTGGATGTTTTTTGAGGAGGGTTCATGGAAGAAATGTTGCCCTTCCCCTGGTGTCTGTTTCTCTCTTGGATACAGAGTCAGGTTTGCAGCAAAGCATCAGCCACTAACCTGGTCAGAGCCAACTCTGAGTCTTGACTCTTACAAACATGCACAGAGGACTCATTATTTGTCTTGAAATCAACCTCTTTCCTGACTTTCCTCTTATTGCCCCTCTGACTTGGTTTCCCCAATCACAAATTTTCCTGTCATTTGATTGAGTTATGTTGTATTGATTGTACTAGCCTTTTAAGCTGGTTCCCCTCCTTTGTAGGTGGGGAGGGAATAAAAAAGGAGGGAGAAAATGGGGAAAGAAAGAAGGAAAACTTCACACTTTAGTATGTGCCTCACTGGTTCCTTTTCCTACATAGAACCAAAATCTTAAAATAAAAATGACCAAGAAGTTTTTGCAAAGAAGTAGTTTTCAAGAAACTTCTGGTAAATGGAAAGAAATTAGTTTCAACTTTACCAATAAACATGGAAGAGAGGAAGCTACACTTGAAGAGATGGGAAGCAAAGTTTATTGGTTGCCACAAGAGAGAAAAGACAATGGTCTGCAAGGCAAATCAAACATGAATTCTGCAGTAAGGTCCCCAAGAGAGGAAGATCCCAGAGGAGATCAACAACCTGGAAGGAGAGAGCTGGCTGGGTTGCAAGACAACATCATTTTGGCATAACAAGAAGTGATAGTGAGGTGACTGAAAGATGACAGACAGGACCAACTTGCATCTCTAAATCAGAGTTCACTGATCAGGCGAGCTGAGAACAAAGGATCTATACACACTGAGGTAATCGTGCTTTCTGAGAACCAGGCCTCACTAGTGTATAATTTGGGTTTACGCATGTGTGCACTTAACTTGTAATTGTCATCTTGCTGGGTCATTCCTTAACATCATGATCACCTCCTCCATTGAAGGAGTAAAGGGAGCATTGCTCCTTTGAACTACAATTACTAGGTTTCACCAGACTTTGCTTCTATATTGAGCTGAGGCAGAGATACATAAACATGGTAGAGATTAGCTTTAGAAAGAATCACAGAAATAAGAGCTGAAGGGATAAGACAGACAGAAATAAATCTTAATACTGGAAGAAATCCAAGCAGTCATCTAAACCATACTCCTTAAAGTATATCGAGGAAATTGAGACCTGAAGCCAGAAAAGTGACTTTACGTTTACCAGTTCAGAAATTGTTGCTCAAACAATGGAAACAAACAATATAACAAAAACACAAAATGTAGTTGAGTATCAAGAGTAAGATAAGATCCAAATTCCCTCAGGAGTGTCTCCAGGCCCAGCCTTATGAGGTTCCACCAACTGGATCAGCCTCTCTACCAGTCCATCTATCTTCTGATTCCCACCAGTCTCCTGGAGTACCCCTGAGCACGAGCAGCAGGGAACTGCTCTCCCTTCACATGCTACTTGTCACTCCCCACAGTTCCCATGGCACCTCCTAGCATTACTGCAGTGTTTTAGAGCGTGGGCTCTGATCTAGCTGCCTGCATTTGAATCCTATCTCTACCCCATATTGTCTTGTGGCCTTGGGGAAGCCACTTTATTCTCTCTGCACCTGTGAAAGAGTAATAAATGTGTGTCTATCTCAAAAAAGACACTGTCATATAGTAAAAGAGTTTATCCACATAGAGTTCTTAGAAAACTACCCAGCACATAGTAAGTGCTCAGTGAATATCAGGTAGTACTATGTTATCTCCATTACTAATTTTAGCAAAATATTTGAGTTCTGTTCTTTTTTTAAGATTTTATTTATTTATTTATTTATTTATTAGAGAGTGGGAAAGGGAGGGAGAAAGGAAAACATCGTTCAGTTGCCTCTCACATGCCCTTAACCAGTGAGCTGGCCTGCAACCCAGGCATGTGCTCTGACTGGAAATTTAACCAGTGACCTATGGTTTTCAACAAGAGGCTCAACCCACTGAGCCACGCCAGTCAGTGTTGAGTTCTTGAAGTTAGAGAGAATGACTTAGTCTTCTCTACCCCTAGCCCCTAGCCACGGTCCTGGCACACAGAGTAGGTATTCAGGAAGTGCCATATAAATAAGTGAATAGATTTGTAAAGACTTAATTTTTTATTAAATTTGCAGAAGTGAAGTGGCTTAGGATCAGAAATAAATTTGAAAAACGGTGGTAAAATGGAAAAGGTAAATAGGTCAAGTACGTTTTAAGGCAGGCAGACTGGTCTTTTACCAGAATGTTGAAGATTTTTAGGAGATATTCTCTTTCATACAACTAAACCCTTAGCAGTTACCAGAATTCAGTTCCCGGGACACTAACAGAACAAGGAACGGAATTTAAACAATTTATCATTTTATCAGGATGGGCCCATTGCCTCTTTTTACCTCCTGCCTAGAAATGTGATATTAAATCTCCTTTCATATGATTAATCATCATTATATTAATATTATCAAAAACTAACTTTAATAAAATATTAATTTAAGTGTTCATGTTATTAATTTATCCATTTAATATTAATATTAAATATTAAAAGGCAACTCAGAAATGATTAAAATTTAAGTGGAACCTTTTCCAAAATCAAGCAGGAATATTTAATCCATTGTTTCAACAAAATCTTCCCCACTCTTCTCCTGAATGGTCTGAATGGATGTTTGTCAGTAGGAATAAAGGAAAGAATTATGAATTGTGATTGTCACTAACCACCCTTGTGACAGCACAGACAATGAGAATAATCTATGGTATGTGTTTCCTTCCATTTAAAAAGAAAATAATAGTTTCCCTATTCTGCTACAGCTCTGACACTGTCTCATGAATTAACTTTTGTCCTTCCCTGGCTTTTGTTTGTTTTGTACATACACAGCCTGGAGCTTTTGTAACCAGATACAGAAAGTTTAGTGACATGAGATTAACCCTAGTGTACAGACTGGAGTCTGACAACTCTGACAAAGAACAACAGACAGGCGTATCTATTGTGATTTTAGTTTGTAAAACGCAATACAGAATTGGAGCTCATTAGAATCCGGTCTTCATGAAACTTGGAATTTCAAGAAAAACACAATCTGAGAAACTCTGTAGATCACTGGATCAGTTCCCCTTTGTCAAACAGAGTGTTAACTTTGGACCAGAGCTTATGGTGATGACACCATACATGTCATGGGTGACTGACCTTCAATTTTGAGATTTTCAGTTCACCTCTGAACTTTCTGCTCCCCGCCACCCATCTCTCAACCTTCCCGTGGGTGTTCCATGCTCTTTTCTAGGATCACCTCCTTCATTTGGTTCTTCTTTGGATGAAATGAGAAACCAGAGCCTTGCGCATCCAGGCCCCAGATGACCTTAGAGTCAAGTTGCCTTTTACAGAGAAGAGATTTGCTGGAGATATCAGCACCAAACCTATTGTAGTACCTCTTAACCCTCAAAGAATTTTAATTGTTGGCACTATTACAGATGTCCCCCATATACTTTCCTTTCCCCCTCCCTCAAATCTATACTTAGGAGCCCTAAGTTAGAGTATGACTTTTGGTGAGTAAAGGCTGGTTTTGGGAAAGTTTAGAGATGGCTGGAGTCTCCTTTGATTCTCTGGTGCCTTCCCAGGGATAGCCACCAAGATGTTCCCAGTTGTCACTCAGTTCCTTCTGCCTCTCAGATAATCAGCCTCCTTCTCACCACTCTCACTACTACTAGTAGGACTTTCATTTTCTCCCCCAAGGTTTATTTTAATAGCTTCATTTACTTATTGTGTGACTTCATGTGACACAGAAATTTCTATTAAATAATTTCTTTCTTTTCAAAATTGAGTTAATTTAGCATCCATCTCAGAGGGGGTGATATCCAGATCAAATTATATAAGATAATCTTTGTAACAATGTTAAACTTGGCACATGATAAATGTCAGCAACACACTAGAAATACAATACTCCTGATACATATTTCCATGTGCTTGATTAGATAAAAAAATTGAAGTTTCATGTTTTAGATTATCATAAAAGACAATGATTTTTTATTGATGTTGCTGACACAAAGTCCATTTTTCCCCAAACAAAGGTTGAAGCAAACAGAAGAAGCACCAGAGAGGAAGCACATGAGCAGTTACTATGTGGGAAGGACACTTTTGAGTAATGACCTTGGTCATTTGAAGAACTGTAATCATAGTATTTAATGGTCACAGAGCAATCATTGAGTGACTACTGTAAAGAACATTTGCTCTGGGAAATATAAGAATCTTTATTCATTGTATTGCTTCTATTAATGAGGATGGTGTCGATAAAATGTTTACAGTTGCCATTTCTGATTTCAGAGTTTTAAGGTCATGACCATGTGAAAAAGAACCAGAATGAGTCCACAGCTTGGGATGTTACTGAAGGCCAAGTTGATGAAAGGCCAGGGTTGGAGGCCAGGGCTGTGGAGGCCAGGGCTGTGGAGGCCAGGTCTCATCGGATGACTGCGTTTGGCAGAAATCTTCTCTTACCAATCACAGTAAGCTATTGGGGAAATGATAGGAGCTTAGAGTGATTGTGTGCAAATCAAAATTTAAATAAATTCTTAGCTCATCTAACAATTACTTTACTGTTTGAGGTATAGCAAGTAGTTTAACCACCCTGAAGCTTATCTTTACTATCAAATGAAGTCTAGGGTTGTTTCTAATTGATGTAGTGGAATTAAGATTGACATTTCATGGGAATTTCCAAGATGTTTCATTATTGAGCCTATCAATATCACTTCTTGTCCCTTAAGATTTGGAACAAGAAGGGATATCTGCTTTCACCACTCTTATTCACCATAGTACTGTAAGTCCTAACCACAGCAATCAACAAGAAGAAATAAAAGGCATCCAAATTGGAAAGGAAGAAGTAAAACTGTCATTATCTGCAGATGACATGATTCTGTACATAGGGAATCCTAATGACTCTACCAAGAAATTACTAGAACTGATAAATCAATTTAGCAATGTAGCAGGATACAAAATTAATATTCAGAAATCAAGTGCATTTTTACATGCCAATAATGAACTGACAGAAAGAGAAATTAACAAAACAATCCCAATCACAATTTCTTCAAAAAGAATAAAATATCTAGGAATAAATCTAACCAAAGATGTTAAAGACTTGTCCTCAGAAAATCATAAGACACTGAAAAAGAAATTGAAGAAGATACAAATAAGTGGAAGCACATACTGTGTTCATAGATAAGAAGAATTAACATCATTAAAATGTCCATACTACCCAAAGCAATCTATAGATTCAACACAATTCCTATCAAGACTCCAGTGACATATTTCACAGAACTAGAACAAGTATTTCAAAAATTTATATGGAACCACAAAAGGCCCCACATAGCAACAATGATCCTTAGAAAGAAGAACAAATTTGGAGGAATCATGTTACCTAATATCAAACTATACTATCAGGCCATAGTAATCAAAACAGTATGGTGCTGGCAAAAAAACAGACACATAGATCAATGGAACAGAATAGAGATCCCAGAAATAAACTCACATCTTTATAGTCAATTAATATTTGATAGAAGAAGCAAGCACATACAGTGGGCTAGAGATAGTTTATTCAATAAATGTTGGGAAAATTGGACAAATATTTACAGAAAATGAAACTAGACCACCTTTTACACCACACATAGGAATAAAATCAAAATGGATCAAAGACTTAAATGTTAGACCCAAAACTATAAAAATCCTAGAAGAAAACATAGGCAGCAAAATCTCAGAGCTCATAGAAATTTTTTATCAGGTATATCTCCCCAGGCAAGGGAAACAAAAGAAAAAGAAAACAAATGGGACTTCATCAAACTAAAAAGTTTTTGCACAGCAAAGGAAATTGTCAACAAAATTAAAAGACAACCCACAGAATGGGAGAACATATTGCCAAAACATTTGGTAAGGGGTTAACAACCAAAATGTATAAAGTACATACAAAACTCAACACCAGAAAAACAAACAAGCCAATTTAAAAATGAGCAGAGGACCTGAATAGACACTTCTTTAAAGAGGTCATACAGATGGCCAGTAGATATATGAAAAGATGCTCAACATCACTCATCGTCAGAGAAATGCAAATAAAAACCCCAATTAGATGCCATCTCACACCTGTCAGAATAGCTATCAAGAAATCAAAAATCAAGTGTTGGTGAGGATGTGGAGAAAGGGGAACTGTTTTGCACTATTCGTGGGAATGCAGATTGGTACAGCCATTGTGGAAAGTAGTGTGTGTGGAGATAACCTCAAAAAAATTTAAAAAGGATCTGCTTTTTGACCCAGCATTCCCACTTCTGGGAATAAATGCAAAGGAACACAAAACACTAACTCGAAAGAACATAAGCACCCCTACGTTCATTGCAGTGTTATTCACAACCACCAAGATATGGAAGCAGCCCAAGAATTCATCAATAGATGAGTGGATAAAACAACTATGGGACATTTCCACAATGGAATTCTACTCGGCTGTAAAACAGAAGAAAATTTTACCCTTTGCAAAAGTATGGATGGACCTGGAGAATATTGTGCTTAGGGAAAGAAACCAGTCAGAGAAAGACAAATACCATATGATTTCACTCAATGTGGAATCTAAGGAACAAAGTGAACTAACAAGCAAAACAGACACAGACTCATAGATGGAGAACATATAACAGCTAGTGGGGGAAGGGGAACTTAGGGGGTGGAGGGATTAAGCAAAAAGGAAAAAGGACTCATGGACATGGACAACAGTGTGGTGAATGCTGGGGTGGGGAAGGAGGTATAAGAGAACTAAATGGTTATGGAAAAAATATAATAAAGATTACATATTTTTAAAATAAAACAGAAAAAAAGATGATGCAATAAAATCATAGTAGAAATTAAGGTAGGGAATGGTAAGAGGACATTTTTTAAAAACTTCTAAATGAGCTTAGGTCTCTTGGAAGAACTGTGATAATTAAGGCCTTGCTTATTAAAAAAGTATTTGAGATTATTTATTATATTTGCCTTTTGTATTCAAGGACTGATTTTCACTCACTTTTTAAATGGCTTACAAGTGGGACAGATGGGAAATTCTGATGTAAACTTCTTTATTAAATGCCAAAAAATAAAAAGAACCCACACATATGCATATAAAAATAAAATTAGTAAAACACCTATGTTGTGATGTTTGCATTATACATAATTTCTTCCCATGTGAAAACTATATCAGCATCTTTTGTAAAATAATTTGAAATATAAAATATTTTTCAATGGTTATAAAACATCTGTTTTGTAGTATTTCAGCCCAAAATGCATAAATGAAATCTAATACAAGGAAACATTTAAAAACCCAAAGTAAATGACATGCTATAAGGATAAGTGGCCTGAATTCTTCAAATATGTTGTGGGTGTCATGACAAACAAGCAAAACTCAAGAAAGGCTGAGAAGTGGTCCAGACTGAGAAAACTGAACAAACACATCTAAATACAAAACGGGACTCTTTACTGGAGGCCTACTGGGGAACTGCTTTGGGGACATCAGGGTATATGGGGACCAAAATGGAATTCGGGAAGTAGGTAAGAGATATGTACCAATGCTAAATCTCTAAATTTGATTATTGCCTTAAATATATGGAAATTGTCCTTGTACTGGAGTTATCATTGTTCTTAGAAAATATGCATTAAGTGTTAAAGAAAAGGGAATAATAGATGCAGTCTATTTTCACATAGCTTTTTAAAACTGTGTAAAAAAACTGTGTGTATATATATGTGTGTGTGGGGAGAGAGAAAGAGAGAAACAATGATGAAACAAATATGGCAAAATGTATAAATGTGATGAGTCTGCATAAAGCACATATAGATGTCCTCTGTTCACATTTTCTAAATTAAACATTATTTTTCAAAATTAAATATTATTAAAAAAATTAGGTGGGGGCAAAACAAAGACCAAAACAATCTGTAAGTCAAATTCTACCCATGAGCTGTCTGTCTGGGGCCTCTAATTTAAAATATAATTTGACTCACCTGAAACAGCTAAGGAACTAGTTCAAACAAACAAAACCCCATGGAACTGCAGTGGAACTGGAGTCAATGAAAATACAAAGCTCTGATGCCTTCTACCTCAAGACTGATTCTGTGTTGTAATGCCTGGGTGTGATTTCTTCCTAAAAAATAATTTTAAAGAAGACAGAGGGGGTCAATTTCAAAACAAGGCAATAGCGTATTGTAAGAATTTCAGTTTAGGCTCAAAGACTTGATGCTTGTCAGGGGCCTTGAGAGTCAGATTATCAACCAGCCCAAACTTTCTCTTATCAAGGACAGTTTGGAGAGTAGAGGGTTGTAGTATAGGACAGTCTTCCAGATAACAGGCTTGCACTTTAAATGCTCTTTTATAAATAAGGATTTTTTTCTAAAATACTGCCTGTCATTAGGGTGCACTTTTACGTATCTTGTTGTCATTGTGCTTCAGCTAACGGTACTAGGGTTTTATCTGTTAGTGCCACAAACACAGGATGCATGTTCAGTTTGCTGATAGAATATTGTTAAAAGGCAAGAATGTCCTTGGTTAAGGGGGAAAAAAACATGTGAGCTTCCTGATAGAAATGCAGGTGGTTATCCAGACCCAGCTCTTCCACCAACACACCATGTAGCTCTTGGTAAATCATCATAGTAGTTATTGTGCTCTCAGCCATCTGGGTTGAATTCTATCATCTCCAAGATCCAGATCTAATCATCTCCACCATCAGAAGTTTATGTGCTTCCATCTCCTACTTGAGACTGGAGAAGATGTGGTCATTCATTCCATCATCCTCAGGCTTGGACTGTGCTGTCAGGAAAGGTTAAGCATGAATTCCCAGTAGATGTGTATTAATTGACCTTAGATATCCATTTACTCTTCCATTAATAGGTAAATTGAAAAAAAACATAAAAAATAGATATTTAAAAGGAAGGAAACAAAAAGTAAGTTATAAGCAAGCCTCTAATACTCTTTGCCCACTCTGCTTTGCATACGTTGTTTTGTAGAAAAAGTATAAATTGCTGCATGTGTCATTTAAATGAGGACAGTCACAGTTCACCATCCCAACCTACCTCTCTCCATTGTCTCCTCACAGCCTCTCCACTCCTGCATCTGGACCACTGACCATTGGCTGAACAAGTCATGTACCCACATCTCCTCTGTACCCCAGATTTCTCTTGTATTTCTAGTCAGGGGACATAAAAATGTCACATACACTGATGAGGACTTAAGACCTTGATCCAAAGTCACCTGTTTTGTGAAGACTTCTTCCTCCCATCACAACTTATCTCCCCCTCTCAGAGGATGACATGCAGGACAGTTATCCAAAGTAATTTATGTAAATTATGTTATGTACATAGATTACACAAGTCTCTGAGCTCCTTTGCAAAATGTTGGTCCAAGACCAAATTGTCTTAATTTTATCTTTGTCTGATTTTCAGTACCTTGTACTTGGCAAGGGCTCGATAAAAGTTTACTGAATTTAATTTCTTTAGGAAAGCTATACCCTAGAGTCTTTCAAAAGACCTTGTTTTTTACAAAGCTGTGAAGGCAGCAATCCACACAATGAAGACCAGAGATAAAACTAGTCCTCAGGCACAGTGTGTACTTAGAAGACTGTCTGTCACTGAAGATAATGATTATGATGGAATTGTAATTCTGGATTTCTTCTTTTAGTCACCTCATCCAAAGTGTTGTCCAAGGAATACTGTTTCTGTGAGGTATGAAAGTAAATATAATAAATGAAAATAGTGTTTCATAGTTAAATATGCCTGATTCATTTCATATTTAACTGGATCAAACTAAATGTAACACGGTTCAAGAATAAAGAATGACCATTAATCTATTATTTTTTTTCAAATCCATCTTTAGCTTTCTGATTCATGGGGAGTGTGGCTGAGCATCCTGTGGCTGTGTGAGGGACCAGAGACACTCCAAAAGGAACTTAATTCAGGTGAGTCAGGACACACACACTCACACACACAACTATACCACCATGACTATGTCAGAACTAGAGAAACAAACCCCAACCTGGGAGTTAATGGATGATGTTACAGCAAAACCCATACATGGAAGGAGGTGCGGCCTTTGTGGTTACAACTTTGGACCTTCTGTATGTAAAAATAATCCTGGTCACTCCAAGGACCACTGTAGTGCCTAATGGTTAACTAGGTGCTAAGCTAATAATAAAAATAAGATTGATTGCTTTTAGAACAGTGGAGGGCCTAAACCATTGGTTTTGATTTTTTTTTTTTTCCAAATAGACTCCTTTGAGAAGCTAAAGAGAAGAACCATGAACTCCTTGCAAAAATTGTCATGCTCTTGGGAAGTCTATATTCCTGGGAAGCCCAGCAAAAAAGTCCTGAGCCTCCTTCCTTCCCAAGTAATGTATAATTCATTACTTGCGTGTCTTATGCTTTTTCAAAATCACTCTTGGGACATTGAATAACTTCTTAGAACTCTGAACATTCATGTAAGTTCTCCAAAAGCATTTTAGCAGAATAGTAAAGCCCAAGAATTAATACAAATTTCCAAAGAGTTTTTTAGCAAAGCTTTTTTTTTACATGAATAAACAAAACATGTTGAATTACATAGTAAGTTCCATGATATTCATTTTCCTAAAAAATGAAGAATGCATAAAGTTAGGTCAACTCTGTCCGTGTTAAACCTGGGCCCTCCTAAGTCACCAGATGTCAGTAAGAATTTACAGATTCTTAATTATATAGCCAATATTGAAAGCTCATGTGGCTATCTACTTGAATCAATATATATTATATGCTTTATTAAATCTAGAAGAGCAGAAAAATTTATATGAATGGCTCTGCTATAAGAAATTCTTCTTTACAATAATACATTCACTTGTTACTACATTTTCTTAAAAAAGAAAAGCTTGGGCCACAGAATTCAGCAAAAGGATTAGTAGCTCTTAGAATTCAGCTAAAGAAAACCTTAATAAGGGAGTGTTATTATTTTTTTAAATTTTGGTCTTTAACCTCAAAATAGAATAGCAGGTGTACAAAATCCTAAACCTATGTATGGTTCTGATTATTCTTCTTTTCTAAACTAGGCACTTTAAATTATTAACTTTTAAGTGACCCATTCATTACACTTTTAAAAATTTGGTTGATCGTGTTCTTACAAAGCAAAGGGAATATTTCAGCTGGTTCAACATGTCTGATTGAGGGAACACAAAAAAACTAAAAAAGTAATCAAAGGATTCTAAGATATATAACTGACTTCTCCTAAAACCTAAAATATAGAGGAATTTGAACAACTTGTCCAACTTTTCTGTCCCTATGTCTCCCTTGTGTTGTGCGGAAGTCTTCAGAGACACAAGGTTGGTGTGCGGGCAGCCCAGGTCTCAAAGGGCAGGCCATTGCTTACTCTGTTTTTGTTGGGACTTTGATCTTCTCACTCTTGCTACCTCAAACCAAGCTCCCATTGCCCCAGTAGAAACCGTGGTCTGGGAACGTAGTACAACAGCAAACACTGCTTTGGCTGACAGGACCATGGCATGAGAGTGAACATGGGACCAGGAGAGGCTGATATTCAGAGAGTAGGTGACTATCACACCAAGTAAGGGTGCAGTGAGAAACTGTGTATTTGTCCACTGTTTTCACACAGTGAGGTAAAATTGAGCCATGATAAATGGCTGTTTATTAATAAAATTGTTTAGTAAAATGTCTAACATTGCAATGTTCTTTTTTAAAAAAAAATTATTGTTATTCAATTGCAGTTGTATGCCTTTTCTCCCCATCCCTCCACCCCACCCCAGCTGAACCCACCCCCCTCCCCCACTTCCACCCTCCCCCTTGATTTTGTCCATGTGTCCTTCATAGTAGATCCTGTAATCCCCTCTTCCCACTGTCCCCACCCCACTCCCCCCTGGCTATTGTTAGAGTGTTCTTAACTTCAATGTCTCTGGTTATATTTTGTTTGCTTTTTTCTTCTATTGATTATGTTCCAGTTAAAAGGAATCATATGGTATTTGTACCTCACCACCTGGCTTATTTCACTTAGCATAATGCTCTCCAGTTCCATCCATGCTGTTGCAAAGGGTATAAGCTCCTTCTTTCTCTCTGCTGCATAGAATTCCATTGTGTAAATATACCATATTTTTTGGATCCACTCGTTTGCTGATGGGCACTTCGGTTGCTTCCAATACTTGGCTATTGTAAATTGTGCTGCTATAAACATTGGGGTGCACAGGCTCTTTTGGATTGGTGTTTCAGGGTTCTTAGGGTATAATCCCAGCAGCAGAATTGCTAGGTCAAAGGGCAGTTCCATTTTTAGTTTTATGAGGAAATTCCACACTGTTTTCCACAGTGGCCTCACCAGTCTGCATTCCCACCAACAGTGCACTGGGGTTCCCTTTTTCTGCATCCTCTCCAACATTTGTTTGTGGATTTGTTTATGTTGGCCACTCTGACTTGTGTGAGATGGTACCTCATTGTGGTTTTAATTTGCATCTCTCTGATGGCTAGTGATGCTGAGCATCTTTTCATATGTCTCTGGGCCCTCTGTATGTCTTCCTTGGGGAAGTGTCTGTTCAAGGCCTTTGCCCATTTTTTAATGGGGTGGTTTGTCTTCCTGGAGTGGAGTGGTGTGAGTTCTTTATATATTTTGGAGATCAGGCCCTTGTGTGAGGTATCATTAGCAAATATGTTTTCCCATACTGTTGGTTCTCTTTGTAATTTGGTGCTGTTTTCTTTAGCCATGCAGAAGCTTTTTATTTTGATGAGGTCGCATTTGTTTATTCTTTCCTTTATGTCCCTTGCTTTAGGGGATGTGTCTGTGAGGATGTTGCTGCATGGAATGTCTGAGATCTTCCTGCCAATGTTTTCCTCAAGGAGTTTTATGGTGTTACAACTTATATTTAAGTCTTCCAGCCATCTTGAATTTATTTTTGTGTAGGGCGTAAGTTGGTGATCGAGTTTCATTTTTTTGCACGTAGCTGTCCACATCTCCCAACACCATCTGTTGAAGAGGCTGTTTTTGCTCCATTTTATGCTCCTGCCTCCTTTGTCAAATATTAATTGACTGTAAAGACTTGGGTTTATTTCTGGACTCTCTGTTCTGTTCCATTGGTCTATGTGCCTGTTTTTATGCCAGTACCAGGCTGTTTGTATTACAGTGGCCTTGTAATACAGTTTGATATCAGGTATTGTGATCCCTCCTGCTTTGTTCTCCTTTCTCAAAATTGCTGCAGCCATTCGGGTTCGTTTATGGTTCCATATAAATTTCTGAAATGTTTTTTCTATATCTGTGAAATATGTCATGGGTACTCTAATAGGGATTGCATTGAATTTACAAATTGCTTTGGGTAGTATGGCCATTTTGATGATGTTAATTCTTCCAATCCATGAGCATCGTACATGCTTCCCTTTGTTTGTGTCTTCCTTAATTTCTTTCTTCAATGTTGTGTAGTTTTCTGAGTGCAGGTGTTTTATCTTCTCGGTTACATTTATTCCTAGGTACTTTATTTTTCTTGTTGCTATATCAAATGGGATTTTTTTTCTGGATTTCTGCTTTGGCTGTTTCGTTGTTGCTATACAGGAATGTCTTTGATTTCTGAGTATTGACTTTGTATCCAGCTGTTTTGCCGAATTCATTTATTAGGTTGAGCAGTTTATTAGTGGAGTCTATAGGATTTTCTATGTACACTATTATGTCATCTGCAAACAATGACAGTTTTGCATCCTCTTTTCCAAGTTGAATACCTTTTGTTCCTTTTTCTTGCCTGATTGTTGTGGCTAGGACTCCCAATATTATGTTGAATAAGAGTGGTGAGAGAGGGCATCCTTCTCTTGTTCCTGATCTTAGTGGGAAAGCTCTAAGTTTGTGCCCATTGAACATGATGTTGGCTGTAGGTCTCTCATATATGGCCTTTATGATGTTGAGGAATGCTCCCTTTATTCCCCCTGTGCTGAGTGTTTTTATCAGAAATGGGTGCTGTATCTTATCAAATGCTTTTTCTGCATCTATTGATATGATCATGTGATTTTTGTCTTTGCAGTTATTGATGTGATGTATTATGTTTATTGACTTGAGAATATTGTACCAGCCTTGCATCCTTGGGATGAATCCCACTTGGTCATGGTGTATGATCTTTTTAATGTATTGTTGGATGCAGTTTGCCAATATTTTGTTGAGAATTTTAGCGTCTATGTTCATCAGAGATATTTGCCTGAAGTTTTCTTTCTTCGTTGTGTCTTTATCTGGTTTTGGGATTAGGATGATATTTGATTCATAAAAAGAGTTTGGGAGTCTTCCATCAGTTTGCATTTTTTCGAATAGTCTGTGAAGGATAGGGGTTAACTCTTCCTTAAATGCTTTGTAGAATTCTCCTGTGAAACCATCTGGTCCAGGGCTTTTGTGTGTTGGGAGTTTTTTGATGACAGCTTCAATTTCCTCTGCTGTTATTGGTCTGTTCAAGCTTTCTGCTTCTTCTTCATTCAGTTTTGGAAGATTATATATTTCTAGAAATGTGTCCATTTCATCTAGGTTTTCAAATTTCTTGGCATACAGTTCTTCATAGTAATTTCTTACGATCCTTTGTATTTCTATGGTATCAGTTGTAATCTCTCCTCTTTCATTTCTAATTGTATTTATTTGGATCCTCTCTTTTTCTTGATGAGCCTACTTAAAGGCTCATCGATTTTGTTTATCTCTTCAAAGAACCAGCTCCTGGATTCATTGATCCTTTGAATTGTGCCTTTAGTCTCTATGTCATTTAACTCTGCTCTGATCTTGGTTATTTCCTTCCTTCTGCTTGCTCTAGGCTGTCTTTGTTGTTTTTCCTCGAGTTCTTGTAGGCGTAGGGTTAGGTTGTTTGTTTGAAATTTTTCTATCTTTTTAAGGTAGGTCTGTATTGCTATGAACTTCCCTCTCAGGACTGCCTTTGCTGTGTCCCATAGGTTTCGGGTTGTTTTGATGTCATTTTCATTTGTTTCCAGAAAGTTTTGGAGTTCTTCCCCAATCTCGTTCTTGAACCATTCATTGTTTAATAGCATGCTATTCAGTCTCCACGATTTTGAGTGTTTTGGGTTTTTTCCTTTGGGGTTGGTTTCTAGTTTCAGTCCCTTGTGGTCAGAGAAAATGCTTGATATGATTTCAATTTTCTTGAATTTGTTGAGGCTTGCTTTGTGTCTTATCATGTGGTCTATCTTTGACAAAGGTCCATGGACACTTGAAAAGAATGTGTATTTTGCTTCTTTGGGATGAAGAACTCTATATATATAAGTTAAGTCCATTTCCTCTAGGGTATTATTTAGTGACACAATATCCTTCTTAATATTTTGTTTGGAAGACCTGTCCATTTTTGACAGTGGGGTGTTAAAGTCCCCTAGGGTAATTGTGTTGCTGTCAATATCTTTCTTGAAGTCCTCCAAGATTTTCTTTATGTATTTGGGTACTCCTATGTTGGGTGCATATATATTTACAATGTTTATGTCTTCTTGGTGGATTCTTCCTTTGAGTATTATGAAGTGACCTTCTGGGTCTCTCTTTATGGCCCTCTTTTGAAGTCTATTTTGTGTGATATGAGTATTGCTACCCCTGCTTTTTTTTCCTGTCCGTTTGCTTGGAAAATATGTTTCCAGCCCTTCACATTCAGTCTGTGTAGGTCTTTTGTCCTGAGATTGGTCTCTTGTAGGCAGCATATGTGGGTCTTGTTTTCTTATCCATTCAGCTATTCTATTTCTTTTGATTGGAGCATTTAATACATTTACATTTAAGGTTATTATCAATAGGTAGTTATTCATTGCCATTTTTTCCTACCTGTGTTCCTCTCTCTTTCGCTTTTCCTTCCTTTCCTTAAAGTAGTCCCTTTAGCATCTCTTGCAGAGCTGGTTTGGTGGAAGTGTATTCTTTAGACTTCTTTTGTCTGGGAAACTCTTTATTTGGCCTTGTATCTTGATTGAGAGCCTTGCTGGTTAAAGTAGTCTTGGTTGCAGTACTCTGGTTCTCATTACTTGGAGTATTTTTTGCCATCCTCTCTGGCTTGGAGCGTTTCCATTGAGAAGTCAGTTGCTAATCTTATTGGGGCTCCCTTGTTTGTTACTTCCTGTTCCTCCCTTTGTGTCTTTAAGATCCTCTCTTTGTCTTGGAATTTTGCCATTTTAATTATGATGTGTCTTGCAGTGGGCCTCTTTGGGTTCCTCTTGCTTGGGACTCTGTGTTTCCTGGATTTGGTGACTTTTTCTCTCCTCAGATTAGGAAATTTTCCATCATTACTTTTTCAAACAGGTTTTCTATCCCTTGCTCTTCTTCTTCTCCTTCTGGTATTCCTATTATATGGATATTGTTACGTTTCATGTTGTCCTGCATTTCCCTTAATCCCTCTTCATTCTTTCTGAGCCTCTTTTCCTTTTCTTGCTCTTTCTGGGTGTTTTTTTCTACATTGTCCTCCAGCTTGCTGATTCAATCCTCTGCTTCATCAAGTCTGCTTTTGATTCCTTCTACTGTGTTGTTCAGTTCAGAAATTGTATTCTTCATTTTCTCTTGGTCCTTGTTGATAGTTTCTATTTCCTTTTTCATGTTGATATCTTTTGCAGTAAGTTCATTGTAGTTTCCTGTAGTTGCTGGTATTTCTCTGTGAGCTCAGAGAGCTCAGAGAGCTTCCTGATGACCATTGCTTTGAACTCAGTATCTGATAGTTGACTTGCCTCTTTTTCAGTTAGCATTCTTTCTGAGGCTTCCTCCTTTCCTTTCATTTGGCGATTGTTTCTTTGTCTTCCCATTGTTTGTGAGACTCTTCTTGTTCATGTCTGTTTCTTAAATTGATCTATTCTGACTCCCTGGGTTTATGGTATGAACTTCTATGGTAGAATGCCAATGGGATTCAGTGGTGCTGTCTCCTTAATCTTCTGTGCTCACTGGTCTTGAGCTGATGTTTATGGGTTTAACACGGTCTAACTACAGTCTTTTCAGCACTCCAGGTTTTGTTGTCTTACTGTCAGATCTTTCAATGTCCTCTATCTTTAGTCTCCGATCTTCATATATGCTGGCATACTGTTGGCTGTTCGCTCTGCTCCTCAGATCAGCTAGGTATTTCACTGCTGTTGTGGGGAAGTGGACTCTGCTCCCACCTATCTCGCCACCATCTTCCCCCAAGCTCGCAATGTTCTTTATTATTCAAATGGCCCAGAATTAATTATTCAGACTTAAAATGGACATGCAGGTGTAGAACACTTAACTCTAGCTAACAGGTGGAAATGAGAAGATATATTCTGCCATCTGTAATTGCTAGGAGGAAACTAATTGGCCCAAAGACACACCTGTCTGCATGACCTGGCTCAAACCTAAGAAGTAAACCTGTGTTTCTAGCCATGACCAGATATTTCATGCTGATATCATGAACACCAGGATGAGCACTTCCGTATTGACCAGTTTATCCTCCCTGTGATGTCAGAAATGCAATGTGTCATCACTGCCATGATGCACACTCCCTTCCTATTTTAACATCTCTCAAAACAGGAAGCATCTTAATGACGTATTGCAAATATAATTAACTATTCTTTTTTAGTGGCACAAAAGGTAATCATGTATCTCTTAATCTATAGCTTCTCACACTCTATGAAAATTAGTTTTACTGGTATTTGAAATGTCATTTTGTTCACCAGCCATAGTCCATTTATTTTACTTCCCCAACTTGTATATCAGATTATATTTTCATATGACTGTATCCTACCCACTGGAATATTATTATATTTTATTTTAGAAATTATTATATTTTTCAGTGGTGGGCAAAAGTACATTTACATTGTGAGTACATGAAACTGTTTTTTCTTGTTATTTATTAATTATTGTATTATTTTCCATTGACACAACTGTAAACCTACTTTTGCCCACCCTGGTATTTTAGGATTCATCAAGAATTTAGTTAACAATGATGGTAAAACCATGACCAATGGAACCAAATGAGTCCAGAATTCAGAAGATTCAATTGTACTCAAGTATAAATTAGTATAATGTATTTATTGAGGTAGAGCTATGGACCAATGTATTTTAAAAGATTTTCAATAAGGACTAAGTTAAAAGAATCCATTTTTCTTTATCACTAAGATACAACTAGATGTTTTCCTTTTTCTTACACTTTTCCAGACTTTCCAAGAAGCTTAAGGATGGTAGGAATCTCCAAGTTTTGACCATTGCATCTTTGTGTGAAAGGCTTTACCTGGAATACTAGGAAAATACAATAGGTTTGTAAAACTAGTCTTCTCTACAATACACATACCCATGTTTCCTGTCATAGTGATGATTCATCCCACAGGATCCTCCACCAGACACAAGAGGTCCTGATTTTCCTTGAACTTATAAACATGTCTCAACTGTGTATTTCTCAACCAAATAAAGCCCACAATTAACCTGGAAGGTAAATATAATATTAAATAATAGGCAAAATTGCTCACCTTTAAACATTTCTACTGAAATGTATATAAAATAATGTTTAAACCAGAAATTAACTTTCAAAATTGAACTGAACTGCATTTCTCTTATACTCACCACTGGTTACCTCTAGCCTGACATTACACAGGTTTTTCCCCTCTTCAGGGCCAGAGACATTCATTCATAAACAATTGTTAAATACTGGCTACATGTGGGTTGGGTACTCTGCCAGCTCCATGAAGATGCAAAAAGAAATTTCCTTCAAGGGACTTCAGTAAAATATACTCTTGTACAAGACCCGGGGCCCCAACCACTTCCTGAGTTGTTCTTGGAGAGTTTTTTAAACATACTCTTTATATTGAGGCTGAAAACAGTATTTTGTTCCCTTTATATTATCTGGATATCAGAGGCCTAAAAATAGCATAGACATCTTCAAAGGTACAAATATCTGGAGAAATAAAGGTATTCAAAAATCAATACACATTTGGCATAAAGAATGAGTTTTTATGGTTCAAGAACAGATGACTTTTCTAAGCTCAGAAACACCAGGCCTCAGGCATTGGGATTCCAAGAAAAAGAAGCCACTTCAGACTCTGAGAAATGTGATACAAGAGTTGCTATCTGTTCTTCCCTTGGTGGTGTCACAAGTACCCAGGAAGAGACTAGGAGGTATTGACATGAAACCTACATAAGGCCAGGTGACAGCTTCCCCCTGGCTGTGTAGGTCCTAACAGCTATCTCTGGATGCAGACATTATCAGACTATGCAGATAGGTGACAGCATGCACATTTTCTAGACATCTGAGACTGACAACAATGTGGAGGGTTGCTGATGACACACACTTTCTTTTTCTTTTTTTGATGGAAATGTTTAACTAAGGTATGGACTAATACATCTTGGGTTTCATAAATCATTTTTGAAAGAGACCTAATTGTACAAATAATCTTATTTTGCATTGGAATTTACCTATGTGGTAATCAGTTCAAATGAATATTAGCTACAAGAGTAAACAGAGCCAAATAAATTTATCACAGACTTTGGAAAAATAGGCCCTGCAAAATTTGGACTGCAAAGATGCCCCATTAAATAACAAAATATCATTAAGAAAATATTCTGTTAAAAACAAGCAAATAAAGATATTGGTCATTTTACAATTATTAGTTCATTCTAGTCGATCTACCACCCCAAATGTATTACCTTGAGTGCTTATACTGGGTAAACAAAGTTAAGTAAATTGGGAATTAATCCCTTAAACTGTGCTTTTAGTTTAAAAAATCTTTTTTAAAAAAATTTTTGGATTTAAAACTTCATGTGAGTATCAAGACAGCTATACTAATTCAAATATATGGTTTCATGGACGCAAACATAGTTTAAACCTTCTCAAACTGTTCATTTTAAACAAGTGCACCTCATTTTATGTCAGTAATAATAAATCTGCAAAAAAATCTCTGTAGATATTTATGAAGTTATACTAAACATGATACAACACAGTGGGCACATAGGAATATTTCAGGAAGAGTGCTTCAGAGAGGTTGTGGTATTAGTACTTCAATCATTTACTCAGCTATCCTTTCTTTCAGAAGCAGAACTTACTGAAGCAGCTGTGATGAGGACAATACTATTAGTGATTAGTCAAATCATAGACAACTGTGAGGTTGGTGAATAATAGCAATAAAATTATATCTCTAGTTTCTGTAAATCTGGAAATACTGCCAACTCTTCTAAATCTGGTTGGAAAACACTAAGCAGCAATCAAAGATTGTAGACAATAGAAGATAATCATCTTACTAAAAATAGATACAGCTAATAGTAAGCATTCCTATTTATTAAAACCTTACCACACTTAATCCCAGCTCAAATAGTCAACATATTGACTGTTTGATAGTTGTGGGAAGAAAAATTTCTCTTGAATTATGGAAATTTGGTATGTTACCTTCAATGACTTTTTGCTGAAGAGGTTAAATTCTTTGACTACCTCTCATCTGAATTAATTTCCACAGGTCTTTTTAGATAAACTCAAGAACAGACTAGGAAAAAGTATGTTTCAATGAAGTGTCATTCTAACAGGAAAAGACACGAGGTTAAAAGAATGGTCTTAGCCCATGCTCTTGCCCTTTTGAATCTTTAAATATCATAAACCAAACACCGGATAGTCAAGCATTATTGAGAGGATGCATGTAAATAGTTATTAAGTCTGTTATTTGAAGTTATGGACTGAACAGGAGATGAGATAAAGCAGGAGAAAGAATGAGAGTCCAGGATTTGAAATACAAAAAAACAAAACAAAACATGACAATGGGTGTTTTGTTTTGCACAGCTTGCATGCACCCTTGAGGCCATGCTTGTCATGCTCTACGGAAGCACAGTGACAAGCTTGCTGTGGATGTTGTCGGTGGAAGTCAGGCTCTTCCATGGGACCACCAGGAAAGCACTCCAATGACCCACATATAGGAGATTGTGATATGGCAAGATGATTTATTCCGGTAGAAACAGAAGCTTCCCCCTGGGTTTCCAAAGTCCCATCTCCTTCCGTCCCACCATGGAAAAAGTCCAAACGTGTCCTCAGCAAGCCAAAACAAACATCAGTGTCCAGAGTTTCTGATTCATATTAAAGCTCAGTATTTTGGGTGCTCACGCAGTCTGTTGCAGGCTCAGTAGAAGATAGACCTGCATGGTCGAACACTCCTGGAAAATGCACAAACATACAAGGCAAGTGCAGGTTTGTGAGAGAGAGAGAGAGAGAGAGAGAGAGAAACTTGACTCTTTGTTCCCCTGGTTTCCCTGGGATTGTATTAGCTTGAGTTTGGTTTGGACCAGGTGCTTTTTCAAAAGAAGCAATCAATTTCCCAAGCTTTCAGGGGCTTTGTGATTGACAGGTCTAGACAGACTGACAGGCCTGTATGCTGAGTAGGAGAGCTCACTGGCAATGCCAAGACTTCGTGGCCTTCAGTGAGTGACCTCAGCACTGGCAGTTAGGCAGATTCAGGGCTATGGTTATAAAGTGAAGGTCTTTCAGGAGGCAGTAAATATGGATTGACCCCTCCTTACATGGTCATAATTCAAGAAGATCAACACCATTCAAATTGTGAATAGCAAATTCTTCCAGTCAATAAAAGTGGTTGAGAGTACAAATGGCTTCAAAAAAAACCCCAAATACCACAATATTTAATCCTGGCTTGATATATAGGGTAAACTTATATTCACAGATATAAATATTCACCTATGTCTGCAAATATATTCATTTGCAGACATAAATTATCTTAGAAAATGATGTTCATATCTCTATGCAAAACCACTCATCAAATTAAAAGACTTTGATATGTCTCAAAATATTTCATTTTCTGCCTAGATGATAATTTTTTTCTCCCTTCCCTTCAGCAATAAATGCTACAACATTGTTAATCAAAGGAACAAATATGAAAGAAAAGACACTGCTTTGAAGAAAAGACAGATAGATCCTGGCTAACAACAGCTTGAGGTACAATTTCAAGTTCAAATTCCTGAAAAAGGAAATGAAAGAAACTCAACTCTTGAGAAAGCTCCAGTGCCAGCTTTGATCTCAATTATAGGAAGTTCTTAACAGAAAGAGGATGTTTATGTTTAAGATTCTAAAAGGATACACTGTGGAGTGCTTCATAAAAAGCTGAGTACAGAGCAATGGATGGCTTTGTACTATTAATTGAAAAGTATTGTCTCTCTTTCTAAAGCAGTTGAGGAGATTTTTAAGAGTGATGTGTCACAGGGGATTAAATAATTCCCAGCTCCGTGGTCCTCAGAAGGGGAACCTATGGTGGAGTATCACCTGGGAGGCGAGGTCAGGGTCCATGCTGTAGCTCTGGGCAACCAAGCAGTATCACCCTTGACAAGTTCATTAATCTGTCTGTGCCTCAGTGGTCTCCTGGGAAAGGGGTGGGATCAGCTAGATCATCTCTGAGATACTTCTGTCCACAACCACCCTTTCCTTATTCTCCATGAACTAAGCAAAACACACACTCCAGTAAACATCTGCTAAATCTTAGCCTTTATAAACAATTAAAAAACAAATGAGCATTAAGATTAAATAGAGTCATAAGCCTGAGAGTCAGTAGATGTTGTTAGGGTTCAGCATATAAAAGGAACAAAAATGAAATTTCATTCACCTTTTAGTATTAGCATAGACACTATACAATTATGATTCTGAGAATAAGTTTTATCAGAATACAATGTTTTCTTTAATGCTTTCATTGGCTTCTGGCTGTCAAATGTTTTATTGAACTCAGTGAAGGAATTATTTCATATTCTCTAGGAAAATACTTTTGAGGTAATGGAAAGGATCTCAGAAGAGTATAGAGAGCAAAAAGAAGAGAGAGAGAGAGGGAGAAAGAGAAAAGTTGTTCACAAAGTAAAATTGTCTGCTGTACATACTGGAGACTACACTGCTTCTCCTAGGAAAAATAAAAGAAAACAAGCCCATGAATAACCCAATAGCTTCAACTACTAAGATATTTTGATTGCTGGGTTAAAGTTTATAAGACTTGTGTTCAGACTATAGCTGTCTTTCTTTTCACAAGAAAATTTCTTTTTTTAGAAAACATATGCCATGTCCAGATGATTTGAAAATGAATAATCTTATTCCTACTTCATCTCATTTTATAGTTCCTTTCCTGTTCTTTGCAGGCCAGGGAAAAGAAGCAGGCCCAGGAGGAGTTGTGGAGAGTACTCATTCCAACCTGGTGCCTTAGACCCCCCAGCTGCAGACCAGCTTCCCCAGCATTAACAGCACTAGCAGGTGAATCACTCTGCTAGTCAGAGTCCCTGAAATCTAAAGGAAGAGGTGCAGGTCATCGAATCTGGTCTTCTCCCATTTTCAGGTTACCACCATCACTCTCTTTCTGTACATGGGTATCAATTGTGCTACTATTTAGTAAATACTTTTCTTTAAATGGTTCACTTTTTAATTAAAAAACTTTTTAATAACAAATGGTATTTTACCAACCAGTTTAACAAAAATATAAGTGAAACATAAAAATATGTACAATGAAAACAATACAGTATTATTTAATCCCCTAAAACTGCAGCCTGATCCCATCCTCTCTTTGTTAACAAAGAATATTACTAAGATAACAAAGTCTTGTTAATTTGGAACTGAGGCATTTGACATAATCAAAAGATATGAAAGATTATGGAAAAGGAAGAAATTTCTCACTGTATAATTCAAGACTATTTAATGCCCTGTCTAAGAATTATTAATGATATTTCCATACTAAGCAGGGGTAAAACCAAAATGGAAATAGGATATCTTTCACCAATATTGTACAAAGTTAAAAAAATCCATTTATTCTACAACACTCGTAAATTTTAGATTAACACATTTGAAAGCAATCTAGTTTTTCTCTTCACCCAATATTTACTTGTGCTTCTTCATTAAATACCTCAAGAAGATTAAAAAATAAAAAGAAAAGTTTTTGTCCTTGATGAAAATCTTATGAGTTGTTTTTGGAGAGAAAGCAACCACATATCATCATTTGTTTAAATGTCAGATAACAACAATAGCTGCCCTCTGTCTGTTTAACAATCAGATATTGAGCATGTACTGTAGGCCAGGCTTAATATGCGAGTGTTTATAGGATGGTATTAATAATATATGGTGTTAAGTGCTTTCGAAACATTATTGTATTTAATCTTTCTACCAATCCAATTAGGTAGGTACATTGTTATTCCCATTTTTGCATGAAGAAACTGAGGTTCAAAGAGGAAAATAAGCCAAAGATATCACCACTGGTAATGGAGGAATAGGACTCAAAATAGCTCTCTACATTATTCATTGTATAGGAATACAAAAAGTCTAAAAAGCTGAGCCAGGATAACTTAGAAGTGCGCTGTTCATTTTCTTTTGGGTTCCTGCCCATTACAAGTTCTTCCACATAGAAATGATGGCACCTTGCAGATTCCCAACATCTAGGTGAATTTTAACCCCTGTCAGTTGCCTGAATTGTCAAAAGAATGCCTCTGGAGCTCACACTCCACCTGATCATCTGCTGTGGGGTGGCCCAATGCAGAGCCCAGTGCTGGGGAGGTCATCAGAGAGGATTGTATAAAAACCCTGAATGCTGCCTTATCTGGAATGAAGGCTCTGAAACTAGCACAGGAGTTTAGAGGTAAAGGGAATAAAAAGCATAAATGGTTGGTACAAAATAGACAGGGGGAGGTTAAGAATAGTATAGGAAATGGAGAAGCCAAGGAACTTATATGTACAACCCATGGACATGAACTAAGGTGCAGGGGAATGCTGGAGTGAAGGGGGATGCAAGATGGAGGGGGATAAAGAGGAGAAGAAAATGGGACACAGCAACAGCATAATCAATGAAATATACTTAAAAATAAATAAAGTTGTTTTAAAACAAAAAACAAAACAAAGGTTCCACACCAACCATTGCACAACCTGTGTGGAGGGCCAGCAAAGATGTATTGTTCTCACAATCACCATGGGGACAGAGGGTGAACTGTGTTTGTCCAAAACCTCAAGCTGGCACTGAAGTGTGACTCTAAATTGAATGAACATTTAAATTAGAAGCACAGACTAGGATATGATGAGGGGAAGGTTGTCAAAAGACTCAGCAGAATAGCCAGGAAGAAAGTTCAAGTTGTGGTTCAGGTAGCCACAGCTGTTGGGCATTGCATGGTGCCAGATCCTGTCCTGGGTGGCACATTCAGGCACCATACTGCCATGTTTCAGGAGGTAATATCTGGGGTTCAACCAAAACAGAAGTGGCCCTCCCCCAAGCAAACTGAATTCTTCCTGAACCCCCTCTAGGCATAAACTGCTGTTCTTTGTACTCTGTCCTCCAACTTTCTAGTTTCACATGATTTAGATACAAAAAGATATGTGACTCTTATTTAGAAATCCATGTATTTAACAGCAATTACAAGCAATGTTAAGGTAGAGTGCCAATAAATAATATTCATTGTTTATCAGGCAGCCTAACCTGTTCCCTAGGCTAATTTCTAGCCAGAAAAAAAATTAGTTGCTTTTAAAAAGGAGAGTGCAAATAATTACAGTTGTTGGCATTAATATATTGTTACTACAAAGGTGCTGGGAAAATTGGATATTCACATGCAAAAGAATGAAACTTGACCCCTATCTTGCACCATACACAAAATTAACTGAAAATGGATTAAAGACTTGAATGTAAGACTTGAGCCCATGAAGGTACTAGAAGAAAATACAGGTGGTAAGCTCCTTGACATCAGTCTTGGTGATGACTTTTTGGATTTGACACCAAAAGTAAAGGCAACAAAAATAAAAATAAGCATATGGGACTATATCAAAGTAAAAAGCTTCTGCACAACAAAAGAAATCATCAACAAATGAAAAGGCAACCTCTAGAATAGGAGAAAATATTTGCAAATCATGTATCTGATAAGAGGTTAATATCCAAAATATATAAGGATTTCATACAACTCAAACAAAACAAAACAAAAAAATTCAATTTAAAAAATGGACAGAGGATTTCAATAGAGATTTTTCCAAAGAAAACATACAGATAGCCAACAGGTACATGGAAAAGTGTTTAACATCACTAATCATCAGCAAAATGCAAATGAAAACCACAATGAGATATCTCACACTTCTTAGAAGGACTATCATCAAAAAGACAATGTTATAAGTGTTGGCAAGGATGTGGAGAAAAGGGAACTTCTGTGCACTGTTGGTAGAAATGTGAATTGGTATAGCTACTGTGGAAAACAGTATTCAGATTTCTCAAAAAATTAAACATGGTCCTACCATATGATCCAGAAATTCCATTTCTGGACATTCATTTGAAAAAAAAGAAAACACTAATTCAAAAAGATATGTGATCCTCATGTTTATTGCAGCATTACCCACAATAGCTAAGACATTATTCAGCCATAAAAAAGGAAGTCTTGTCATTTGCTACAACATAGATGGACCTTAAGGGCATTATGCTAAGTGATATAACTCAGAGAAAAACAAATACTATGTGATCTCACTTATACATGGAATCTTAAAAAACAAACAAATAAAACAACGAAGCACGCAGATAGAGGTGGTAGGTGGGAGTGGGTGAAATGAATGACGGGGGTCAACAAGTACAAACTTCCAGTTATAAAATAAATAAGTCTCATATGTAATGTACAACATGATGACGATAGTTAATAATACTGTATTTCATTTTTGAAAGTTGCTATGATAATAGATCTTGAAAGTCCTCATCACAAGAAAAAATATTTGTAACTGTGTGGTGACAGATGATAACTAGACAATATGGTGATCATTTCATAATATATACAAATATCAAACCATGTTATATACAAGACAGTGATATAATATTAATATATATCAATTATATCTCAATTTTTTAATATATTTATTGATTATGCTATTACATTTGTCCCATTTCCCCCCCAACTCCACTCCATCCTGCCCACCCCCTCCCTCCCACATTCCCCCCTATAGTTCATGTCCATGGATCATACTTATAAGTTCTTTGGCTTCTACATTTCCCACACTATTCTTACCCTCCCCCTGTCTATTTTCCACCTATCATCTATGCTACTTATTCTCTGTACCTTTCCCTCCCTCTCCCTCTCCCACTCCCCTATTGACACCCCTCCATGTGATCTCCATCTCTATGGTTCTGTTCCTGTTCTAGTTGTTTGCCTAGTTTGCTCTTGTTTTCGTTTTAGGTGTGGTCGTTAATAACTGTGACTTTGCTGTCATTTTTACTGTTCCTATTTTTGATCTTTTTCTTAGGTAACTCCCTTTAACATTTCATATAATAATGGCTTGGTGATGATGAACTTCTTTAACTGGACCTTATCTGAGAAGCACTTTATCTTCCCTTCCATTCTAAATGATAGCTTTGCTGGATACAGTAATCTTGGATGTAGGTCCTTGCGTTTAATCTTGGGTAATGTAATTATGATGTGCCTTGGTGTGTTCCTCCTTGGGTCCAGCTTCTTTGGGACTCTCTGAGCTTCCTGGACTTCCTGGAAGTCTATTTCCTTTGCCATATTAGGGAAGTTTTCCTTCATTATTTGTTCAAATAAGTTTTCAATTTTTTGTTCTTCCTCTTCTCCTTCTGACACCCCTATAATTCGGATGTTGGAACGCTTCGAGATGTCCTGGAGGTTCCTATGCCTCTCCTCATTTTTCCGAGTTCTTGTTTCTTCATTTTTTTCTGGTTGGATATTTGTTTCTTCCTTCTGGTCCACACCATTGATTTGAGTCCCAGTTTCCTTCGCATCACTATTGGTTCCCTGTACATTTTCCTTTGTTTCTATTTGCATAGGCTTCATTTCTTCATCTACTTTTCGAACAGATTCAACCAATTCTGTGAGCATATTGATAACCAGTGCTTTGAACTGTGCATCCGATAGGTTGGCTATCTCTTCCTTGCTTAGTTGTATTTTTTCTGGAGCTTTGAAGTGTTCTGTCATTTGGGCCATTTTTTTTTTTTTTTTGTCTTGGCGGGTCTGTTACTTTAAGGGGCGGAGCCTTAGGTGTTCACAGAGGGTGGGGTAACGCTGGTCGGTGACACTGTACGTGGGGGAGGGGCCGAGGGGGAGCCATGGCGCCCACCTCACTCTCCTCTGGATTTCAGTCTTTCACTCCGATACCCACAATCAAACTGGGCTCCTCTGGTGCTGGTTCCCCAGTGGGTAGGCCTGTGCACACTCTAGGCCCCTGTGGGTCTCTCCAACGACCTCTCCTGTGAGGCTGGGAGTCTCTCCTGCTGCTGCCCCAACCCCCACGGGCGTTTTCAATCAGAGGTTTGAGGCTTTATTTCCCGGAGCTGGAGCCCTGGGTTGCGCAGTCTGCTTCGATCCCCGCCGTTCGCCTGGTTTATCTGTGTGCGAATGTGGGGCCCCGGGGTGCTACCCAGTGCTCTGCCTGCCCCGCTCTCCGCCACTCTGAGTCCGGCCCCTCTGGGTTTATCTGCACAAATGTAGGGTTGCAGGGTCTGCTAGTGCTGGGACTGCCTGCCTCGTTCGTCCCACACTCTGCCAGTCTCAGTCCTGCCAGGGCCACGTGAGTCCTCTCCACCCCGGTGCCCGTCTCTGCCCCTCCTACCGGTCTGGATGAATGTTTATTTTGTATTTCCTTGGTGTTGGACCCCCTTGCTGTTCGATTTTCTGTCAGTTCTGGTTGTGCGAGGAGGCGCTGTGTGTCTACCTATGCCGCCATCTTGGTTCTCCCTCCTATATATCTCAATTTTTAAAAAAGAATATTTCTATTTTTCTAAGTGGCTGACGTGAACCCAGTGAAGCCATGTAACAGGGTGCAGCCAAAGGGATGCCCCAAATAGGAATTTGTAATGGGGTCCAGAACTCAGTGTCAGGAAATATTAGAAAAAAATATATATCTATATATGGGATGTCCTCACCCCCACAAGTCTGAGCTGGGGGATGAGACGCATGGAGCAGGGCCATTGAAAGTTGTTTTGCATAGCAACAGTTTTGCAGATAACCTCTAGAAAGGTCGTTTAACATATCTATAACCTTTAACTGGTTTCATGGATACATTAAATAGCTGTGGCCATGCTTTGAGCCAGGGGGGATGGGAGTGACTTCTACCCATGATATAATTGGGAGGCAACTCCCCCTGGTTACAGCGCCTGCATGAGAGCTTGGAGATGATTGGCTCCATACCTTGGGGCCACACCTTCCCGGACTTACTGTGGCAGCCCAGTAAAGCTGGAAAAAAATACAGGAATGCTGGCAGCTGTGGGCAATTGTGGGAGGACTCGGAAATGGTGTGGCAGAAGAAGTTTGGCGCTGGGGTTTAAACCCAGGTGTGGCAGCTATGTGGGGTCTTTTTGGGACCATGGGGCTTGGGCAGAGAAGAACTACTGACTTCTATTTCTTTTTCTGAGATATGGAATCCCAGACTGGGCAGAGGGGGAAGGAAGGACTGTGTGTTTGTGGGTATTCTAAAGGACTTTGGGATTTCAATTAAGACATTAAGTCATTACTCTTAAGTTTGTGTAGCTCTTTAAATAAATAATCCCTTTCCTCTTCACCAATCTCTGGCATTGAGAGATGTCTTTCCCTGGTGGCAGGCAAGGCCAACCCAGTACAGGATGGGGGACCCCAAGAGCACAAGGGTGGATCCTTTCAGTAATAGTATATCGTTCCTCCCCCTGGGTCTGTTCTGTAACAGCCACAGCAGGACCTTGAGACTAACAGAGTATTTCTCCAAATGCCATGCTCACCAAGAGATTCCGGCTGACATGGGCCACAGAGGGCATCAAATGAGGATGGGACAGCTGGGATATATAAGCCATAGAAACTGAATTTTCATTTTTTTCCTTTAAGTTTATTTTAAATTACTGTCGACATTCAATATTATTTTGTATTAGTTTCAGGTGTACAGCATAGTGGTTAGACAATTATATACTTTACAGTGTTTCCCCCACAACTCTAGTACCCACCTGGCACCATACATAATTATTACAATATTGTTGACTATATTTTCTATGCTGTACTTTACATCCCATGACTATTCTGTAACTAACAATTTGTATTTCTCAATCCCTTCACATTTTTCACCCAGTCCCCCAACCCTCTCCTCCCATCTGGCAACCACCCAACTGATCCTTGTATCTACAAGTCTGTTTCAATTTGGTTTGTTCATTTATTTTGTTCTTTAGATTCTACATATAAGTGAAATCATATGGTAGTTGTCTCTGACCGACTTCACTGAACATAATATCCTTGCTGTCGCAAATGAAAAAAATTTATTGTATTTTTTATGGCTGAGTTGTATTCCATTGTATATATGTAGCACATCTTCTTTATTCATTTATCTATCTATGGACACTTAGATTGCTTCCATATATTGGCTATTGTAAATAATATCTTTAAATTTTTATGTCTTTATTTAACATACTTTTAGAATTACTATCTATAATCCTTCATAGTGATTTGGTGACCGATCTACAAAAACCAGTAACAACATGTCTGATATGAAAGCAGCTGTCTCTCATGTAGTCAGATTTCAGCTTTCTTCACTTCACTTGTGGGAAGTCAGATCCCACAAGTAAGGCTTGAAACAGAGAAATGGCTGGGGAACTTCAGGGACTGCAGTGACAACAAGAAATATCAAAGAAAAATTATGATGGCTGTATGAATACCTTCCTGCTTATGCCAGACAGGAAAAGCTGCCTCTGCTGATCCCATGCCTGACTTTGGAAACACAGAGAAGACACAGACACTGGACAGTCATCTGTGTCAGCAGTGGTCAGACTTCCCCACCAGAGAAACTCAGCTCTGTGAACTACAAATACCCAACATGGCTCTAAATGCCACCCCTGGAGAGAATGTTAAAGACATTCATACTTCGGATTGGATTTCATTTCAAAAACAGAGTCACAGTTGTAATTAGTCTCCATCTTTGCCAAGTGCTGTATAAAGAAGCCCAAGTTAGGTTTTCAAAGGGAAAGAGATGTCAGGAGCTCAGAACATTCCACAAAGAAACTTCCAAATTCAGGGTAAGGAAAGGGCAAGGCTTTATCCTTAATCTATATGAAGATTAAATCCACAGCTATCGCAACAGAGCAAGGCACTGCTGGCAAGAGGAATTTTAATGATGAATCACTTTTGAGACTGGGGAGAGCAGGGGTCCAGTACTCCCTGTCTGACTGGTACTTCCGTGGTAATCCGTGTTCATGTTGAATGTGAATTGGGATTGTAGTGGGAAGTTGATCATGATGCCAACTTTATGGACAAGTTGGTAATATTATTAAGGGGCAGAGTATGAAATGTTCACAAATGCTTTTTTTACTTGGAGTTTGAAAGTGCAAAGGCAGAGGATCTGTGGTAAAGGACCCATGGAAAACAGATGCCACATCACATGCTGACACCTTCATCAGAGTGGTATGGAAACCAGGGAGGTGTAGTGGACCAAATCCTAGTGCTCATATAGGCTTATTCTGTAGGGAAAGAGTTAGGGTGTTAAAGGTGGAATCTTTAGAATAACCCAGAACTATAATGGCTTTTGCTACATCATTTGGGGCATATTTGGAAGTCCATGCTGCACATCCCCTTTGAGCACAGCAGGTAGAGTAGTTCTCAGTTTAGGGCTGTTGGGTTACCAGCCTGAACACCAGCACATGCTCTGAAGTGCCAGAAGACACACACCGACTGCCAAGAATCCAGAACTGGCAGAAATCCTCACAGTCCCTAAATCAACTTTGTCCAAGGCCCAGCGCATCCTAAAAGAATTGACTTCACAGAGTTTTGCTTCATTTTCTATTTTTATGTTCATGAATTCTCCTAATGGAAAAGGCAGGGGGTTTTAGGTCAGCAAGAGTAGTGTGAACTCCTCCTCTGCTGTCTACAAACTGGGCAATCTGGGCATATTACTTATCTTCCATGGCCCTTCATTTTTTCCCTATAAAATGAGGATAATAATGTTATAAACTGAAAAGATTTAAAGGAGAAATAAGTGGTAAACATATGTAAAATTCACTAAGTAGAATGCCTAATTCATAATAGATAGTTCCTAAATGTGTGTTCAACTTGGAAAGCTTTCTATAAGATTTTGCATTCGTAGAGTAGAAAACTGGCTTTCTCACCTGCAAGTATTGACTCAAAGGTAGAAGAACTCCTAGAGCTGTAGACAAGAACATCAATACCCTGGGGCACAGATATGAATGCTTAGAAGATACACTTAGAGCATTATTAGAAGGTCACTGTGCTTAATAATTAACTGGGAAGTAAATTCATTTAGATCCCAACTCTCATTCTAATACTTCTTAATTGTGT
Source organism: Desmodus rotundus (assembly GCF_022682495.2). Taxonomy (NCBI): domain Eukaryota; kingdom Metazoa; phylum Chordata; class Mammalia; order Chiroptera; family Phyllostomidae; genus Desmodus; species Desmodus rotundus. The sequence continues at coordinate 64,812,166 of NC_071394.1, forward strand.
AAACTTGTTATTTAGTTATCACAGTGTCTTAGTTGCCTCATCTATAAAATTGGAATCATTTAAATAATTATCTCATAGGGTAGTTTTAAGTGGCTAACACATAGTATAGCTTCCCCCCTTTATCCGCTGGGTATATGCTCCAAGACCCCCACTGGATGCCTGAAATTGCAAACACATAGTATCAAACCCTTTGTATACTATGTTTATTCCTATTCCTATATGCCTGTGGTAGTTTAAACTACTCTGGCACTTTGGGGCCATTATTAAGTTTTAAAAAAGGGTGACTTGAACACAAGCACAATAATAGCACAACAGTCCATCTAATAAACCAGAAGGCTACTAAGTGACTACGAGGTAGGGAGCATATACAGCCCAGAGACCCTGGACAAATGGATGATTCACATCCACATTTTGATGGAGTGGAATGGCTCAAGATTTCATCACACTACTACTCAGAATGGTGAATAATTTAAAACTTATGAATTATTTATTTCTAGACTTTTTATTTAATAATTTTGGACTGAGATTGACCACATAACTGAAACCACATAACTGAAACCACAGAGAGCAAAATAGCAGATAAAATCAGACTACTATATACATCAAATCCATAGCATCTTGTATTAGAATTATTAGTAGTTGTTTTATTAGAATTGTTAGTAGTGATTTTTATTAATTACTCTTTCTGTATCAGAAAAGCTTAGGCTATATTGTACTGAATAACACTCCTAGAATTTTAGTGGTTAAAACAATAAAGATTTCCCTCTAGCTTATGCCATGACCAGTTGGGTTGGCAGAGACTCTGCTTATTGCTCTGGTCATCATAGTGGCCAAGCAGCCAACCTGATGGTGGACCTTTCTTACACATGTTTCCATTGTTACCATGGTAAAAAAAAAAATCCCTCTGGAGGGTCTGACACTGGCAGTTAAATGTTTAGCTATGGGTTGACCCCCCGGTTCACCTGCTGGAACATGTCACATGACCCACTCAGATGCCCAGGAGTTGGGGAGTGGGTCCTCCCAATGCCTGGATAAATAGGGGCACTGGATGTTGGTTAATAGTGGTACAACCTACCACATTCTCAACATCTTTCTTCAAGAGCATTTCCTATTTATACTGACCTAAGCAAAAACAGAATTATTTGGAGAAATGGAAAGAGTATTACTTTTGCCTCAAAACTGGAGAATGAGAATTCTTAAGCAGGGAAGGAAGAAATGTACACTACTTAAAGGAAGGAAAACAACTGTAGTTGAGCTCTGAATTCTTAAGACATACAAAAATCTTAAAAATAAATTACATTAAAATCATCTTGGATAATGATCTGATGTCAATAAAATGTGAATAATTAAAAATTCATTCAAATGGATGGAACTGGAGAGCATTGTGCTAAGTGAAATAAGCCAGGGGGTAAGGGACAAATACCATATGATCTTACCTTTAACTGGGACATAATAAATAGAAGAAAAAAGCAAACAAAATATAACCAGAGACATTGAAGTTAAGAACAATCTAGCAATAACCAGAGGGAAGAGGGGAAGGGACAATGGGGAGAAGCATTTTCAGGAACTACTATAAAGGACACAGAGCCAAAACCCAGGGGGAGGATGGAAGCAGGGGAGGGAGGTGGATTTGGCTGGGGAGGGTTAGAGTGGTAGGGAGAAAATGCAGACAACTGTAACTGAACAACAATAAAATGATTTTTAAAAAAGAATAGCTTTTATCTTAGTTAACACAGAAAACATAAATTTTTCATTAATTCCCAGTTTATAGTACCAAAAAATGGTTCCCTTCAAGATGAAACTGTTTACCATGGGTGAATGAGATTCTTCCCCATTGTCTGAAACTTTAGTAATTAGCTCCTCAGTGAGCACTTTTGTGCACATGGCCTGTGACACTTTGGTTCATCATCCTGGAGTCTCACTAGTACCACATGACCATAGAGGCAACAGTTTGCAAACTGACAAAATCTGCATATTTAACATTGAACGATGCCTATTACAAGTGCTCTCTGGGTGGAGTCCTCATCACTGATACACAAAATATTGACAGGCCTTCACCAAATTCACCTCAGAACTACCTAAGGCCGACTAACCTCAGTGTGACAAAGAATGATCTGGAAAACTTCAGCTCAGACTTCCACAACATACTTCTTTTCTCCTTTTCACAGCAATGAAATCCAAACGTTCTTTTTCATTTTGCTTTCTGTCCTCACTCAATCTTCAGAACACTTGCAAAAACAGATGTTAGGGAGAAAAAGAATGGATGCAGTCTCTGCTCAAAATCCTTCGGATCCCTCTTCCTTTCCACAAAAATGCCTGATTATTGATGCAGGTTTCACAGCCTAGACTGTGGGTTTCTTGCTGTGCCCACACTTCTCAAAACTGGAGTCATTAAGCAGAAGGTGGCAGTGCTCTCCTGCTGTTAAACAGACCCCCTTTTCTTGTTCAGTAATCACCACATTGAAACCACTTTAGAAACAATGATTTTTTTAAAAGACTTTTACACATGTGAAAAAAAAAGTCACCATGAGAGGAGTCCTGTTGTACTGAAGAATTGCCACCCAGAGCTAGCAGCCTCACTTTGCCAACCAAAGGCTCTGATCCTTTTCCTGTGCAATTCAGTGGCAATTGGTGACCACAGTGGTGCTGGGTTTTGTGCTGTCCTACTTTCCCTGTGCTTGATACCCCCCACTCAAGCCAGGTCACTAGAGCTTTAGTTCAAACTACATTTACTGTGTTAACTTAGATGCAAATGTTATGTGTATTTGCACACATGCTTTTCTACAGAAAGGGCTATAGTTCTCAGAAGATGCTCAAAATGGATTCATGATGCCTTCCAAATTTCTAAGACCCTTTGCTTTTGCTAAGTTCCTGTAATAGAGCATGCAGAGGCCAGGGCTTAGGATGTGTCTGTGTGGGCAGTAGAGCAACAAACCAGGACTGGACCCAATAGAAAGAATGTCCAGTGGGCAACAGGCCTGGGTTACCGGGTCATCACAGAATCAGGCAAAACAGTCAAAATAAAGGACAAAGTGTTCCACTCCACAGGCATCATCCATCCCCAAACAGAGAGGATGCTGTCTAAGGTTGGCAGTACCTCTCTGAATGCAAATGTCAGTTCATGGACAGTCAAATTCCTTGAATAAATAGGAGAGAATAAAATAGAAATCAGGAAAGTTTAGGTTAGGTATTTGCTTTCTAAAAATACTTTTCAATTTTTTTTCTATTTCCAAGGGCCCTTGTTTATTTGGCCTGTCTCTTTTAAGACAAAGCCAGAGTGTCCAGAAAGCACAGTGCTTGCTGGGGCTCAGTGGTATTGTTCCTGCAAAGATACATTGTCCCAGTTTCAGGTACTTATGTCTAGAATCCAAAAGAGATGGCTGGAGCCATGGGATTTTTTTCCCTGATACATATATCTAACATCTCACCTTATTTCTCGATGTTAACATCTGAGCATGCTGAGTAATCTCTGAAGCAGTAGGGCAGGAATAGGCTACGCTTCCTTGTGCTCCAGCAGCATTTCTGAACTGTCAGCTTCTTTCAGGTGACAACACTTTAAATTGCCTCCTCTGGATGTGTTAGAGACTATCATACAGAGGGACGGCACTGCTCTTGGGGAAACCGCAAACCCACATGCAGACCTCAGTTCCACTGGAAATGTACCGGTAATTGATGTCATGCCAGAGGTTGGCTTGTTTGCTTTACTTGGGGAAAGAGGAGAGAAATTCAGCTCTGGCCCAGGGTAGTTCACATCTTTACAGAGTTCATTGGGATGTAGGCCTCGTAGAGGGGACATCAGCAAAACATCTGTTTCCTGGACAGCGATGGCATGCATTACAAGCACACATACTTAGCATAGACTATTAAAGCTCAGTTTTCTGTGCATGTCCCAGAAATACTCAAATGTTTTGCAAACTGATGGCTTCATAGGCAGAATCTGGTCCTTTTTAGAATTTGTCTTAGGCATTTGCAAATGGATGTTGATTCCTGTTGGGTGACACAAGATAGAGACCTCGCTTTTTTCACACTCCTCCCCAACCCTACTGTCTGTTACCCCTCAGCTTCATCTGGTGGCATTACTTTCCTGACTCTTGAAATAATTGATGTTTGTGAAACTTAGAATTAGTGTATTTTCATCCTTAACATCACAAATTTCTCTTAGCCAGAAGAAATTGAACTTAGATGGTATTTTTTGTTCCATCAATAACCTTTTAAAATATACATGCTTTGGAAGTACACACCCTGGTTCGTTAAGAGTGATATGCAAAAAACTGTACTTGAACAACAATAAAAAAATGTTAAAATTTAAAAAAATAAAAATAAGCAACCTTAAAAAAAAAGTGATATGCCAGCATCTGGGAGAGAAGCCAGAGCCGCCTTTCTCTGCATCCCCAGGGCAGGTCCTGGCCTCAGTTCATTGCTTCACAGATGGGAATCTGTTAAGTGCAGAGAGAGAGAGAGAGAGAGAGAGAGCGCAGAAAGTGGAGATGAATACAGGAGTCACCAAAAGAGATGAGCGTGAGTAGGCAGCAAATCTAGTGCAAGAATAATTTGTTCCTTGCCAGAGAAAAGCAAAAAGTATTTTTTGGGTTAATAATGAGCTTTGTTTTATTGATGAATCTATGAGTGTGTGGGCTGTAACCATGGTAACCGAGTGAGCAGTATGGTAAGTTCCTTGTGAGAGACTGAGAAAGGGTTCATCTGTGCATGTCTGCTCCCTACATCACCAAGCACCTGATGCTGGGACTGAACTTACCTGTGGGTCAGGGATGGGAGCTGCCAGCAGCTGAAGAATCTAGCCTTATTAATCATCAGGAAAGGGGAAGATGAGTAAAATCAGAAAAGTAAGAAAATATGAGAAAAGTAAAGTAGGGCCTGCTGGGGAACAACATGAATCTATTTCTAGACACGCAAAAGTACATAATAAGAATTGGTGCATGACAGTGACTAGATTGTTTGAAACAATAGATCTTCAGCCCTTCGTCATCCCAGCCAGTGCTCAAGCAGGGGACCCAGCATCTCTGGCATCTTACCTAATAACTCGACACCCTTATCACTCATCGATAGTATGTAAAAGAAAAGTCTTTCTACTAAATATTCTCAGTGACAAAATAATCTCTAATTGAAAAAAATCATTAGCTTTATTTAGCACAGCCCATGAAGCCTGCAGACATATTTGGGAGATCCTGGGTCTCCCAAAAGAGTCATGACTTATTGAAGTAGGAATTTCTGTGAAAAGAATTGAGGCCTAATATAACTAAATATATCCCTAAATTTTCACTGATCAACACATCCAAGGCTTCTTCTTAAACAGAGCTTTCGAATTAGCCAGACCCGGTTACCAGGTTTCTGGAGACTAAATGTGTGTCTACATATCACTCCACCATGTTCCATTCACTTTTATTCTGTAATGAGTTAAAGCTTTAAAGCCAAAATTTTAATATGAGAGGGGCTTTCCAAATTATCTCCCAAAAATTAATTTGGTTAATACTAATAAAGGCTGATATTCGGAAGACAGAGTTTCTCATCACCCTGTGGGCACCAGAATTTCACTCTGACATATCGATTTTTCTGTCCTATAGAACTAAAAATGCCAGTAAATGTGGCTGCTAACATGCAGGAGAGGTTATAGCAACATTCTTGCAAAGAATTTTTAAAAACACACCAAAAAAAAAACAATATCAGAAGTGGCAGGAAGATTTTTAAAAGTGGATCATTTGGAATTGATGACTTTTGTATTTTTGTATTGTCCATCTCCACACCAAAAACAGTGCCTTAAATGTTCTTCTCGGCCAGGAAACAGATGCTGGGCTTTACTGATAAACAAGGCACTCGGTAAGTTTTAAGGCTTTGTCTTATTTCATCACTTGTCATAAACAGATTCTCTGAGAAGTCCTCATTGCAATGCGAATTTGAACATAGTTTGCTTTAAACTTCACACTCAAGAATTCAAAGAAGAGACTAGGAAGATGTATATACTATGCAAAACTAGCACAGCATGGCAGGTATAGCTATTTTAATACACAAAATGTGCTCTTAAGCAAAAATATGATCAAAAATAAAATCATTTCACACTGATAGAAGATTTAATCTTTCACAAAGATATCACACTGTTAAAATTTGTGAGCAATTAATAAACTAGTCTCAAAACATAAAAATTGAAACTTGCCAGAAACACAAGGAGAAATATATAAATATACAACTGCAGTGGGAGACATTTCTTACTGTCTTTGAAGGGGCTCCCCCACAACATTACACAGGCATTATTTTAATAAAATAAACTGTTTCCTGTATAGTGTATAATTCAATGAGTTTTGACAGATGGATACAAGACTTTTATTCTTTTTAAAATCCTCACTGAGAATATGCTTATTGATTTTAGAGAGAAGGGAATCCGGGAGGGAAAGAGAGAAGGAGAGAAACATCAATGTGAGGAACATCCATTGGTTGCCCCTTGTATGCACCCTGACGAGGGATTGAACCTCAACCTAGGTTTGTGCCCAGACCAGGAATCGAACTTGTGACCTTTTGGTTTATGGAATGATGCTCCAACCAAATGAACCACATTGGCCAGAGAGATGCAAGACATTGCCATCTCCCCCAAAAGTTTTCTGATATCCTTAACAGTGATCCCTTTCTTGACTTCTGGTCTTGGACAACCACTAATCTGCTTTGGGTTTTTTTGTTTGTTTGTTTTGTTTTGCTTTGTTGCCTCTTTAGATCAGTTTACCTTTTTTAGGACTTCCATAACTGACTCATACAGTCTTTACTGTTTTGTGTCTGGCTTCTGTCACTCAGTATGGTGATATTGAATTATGTCTGTTGTTGAATTTATCAGTAGGTCATATTATATTGCATAGAGGTTATTTCTTTGTATGTATGTTCCATGATTCTTTACCCAGTTACCTGTTGATAGACATTGGAGTTATTTCCAGTTCTTTACTCCCCTAAAAGATTTCTTTCCAGAAAAGGGTGGGATTGTGATGCGGAAGAAGCATACAGGGCTTCTAGCAAAGTTATACTGGGAGTAATATAGGTACATCTTCAGTAATTAATCCCTGGAGTGTGCACACAAGTTATATTTATGTTTCCTTTAAGTATGCTAGATTTCGTCAACAATGAAGAAAAACCAAGATAAAGTACCTGAGACTGTATCTGCATGAAAGTGATAGAGTCATGGTTTAGTAGAGAAAGTCGGCTCTTACAAAAAGGAATGTGGGCACTGTTGTTCAACCTCTCTGCTCCTGTCACTTGGGAAGGGAGGGTGGTAAAATTAGAAGAGTTATGTTGCCTAAAATTACACCATGCTCTAACCCCAGCAATGGCATCATTATGATTAAAATTACTGTTTTTTTATATAGTAAACTATATTTTTTTCAATTTTTAAATTATTTTATTGCTGTTCAATTACAGTTGTCTGCATTCTCTCCCTGCCTCTCTATCCCACTCTAGCCAAAATCACCTCCCTACCCTGCTTCCACCCTCCCCCTTGGTTTTGTCCATGTGTCCTTTATAGTAGTTCCTGAAAGCCCTTCTCTTCACTATCCCTCCCCGCCCCCTCTGGCTATTGTTACAATGTTCTTAACTTCAATGTCTCTGGTTATATTTCATTTGCTTTCTTTCTTCTGTTGATTATGTTCCAGTTAAAGGTCAGATCATATCGTATTTGTCCCTCAGCACCTGGCTTATTTCACTTAGCATATGCTCTCCAGTTCCAACCATGCTGTTGCAAAGATTATGAGCTCGTTCTTTCTCTCTGCTGCGAAGAATTCCATTGTGTAAATTTACCATAGTTTTTGGATCCACTCATTTGCTGATGGACAGACACTTAAGTTATTTCCAGTACTTGGATATTGTAAATTGTGCTGCTGTGAACACTGGGGTGCACAGGATCTTTGGATTGGTGTTTCAGGGCTCTTAGGGTATGACCCCAGCAGCAGAATTGCTAGGTCAAAGGGCAGTTCCATTTTTGTTTTCTGAGGAAATTCCATACGGTTTTCCACACCAGTCTGCATTCACCAGTCTGCATTTCCACCAACAGTGCACTAGGGTTCCCTTTTATCCTCATCCTCTCCAACATTTGTTTGTGGATTTGTTTATGTTGGCCACTCTGACGGGTGTGAGATGGTACCTCATTGTGGTATTAATTTCCATCTCTCTGATGGCTAGTGATGCTGAGCATCTTTTCATGTCTCTGGGCCCTCTGTATGTCTTCCTTGGAGAAGTGTCTGTTCAAGTCCTTTGCCCATTTTTTAATTGGGTTGTTTGTCTTCCTGGAGTGGAGTCGTGTGAGTTCTATATATATTTTGGAGATCAGGCCCTTGTGTGAGGTATCATTAGCAAATATGTTTTCTCATACTGTTGGTTCTCTTTTTATTTTAATGCTGTTTTCTTTAGCCAGGGAGAAGCTTTTTATTTTGATGAGGTCCCATTTGTTTATTCTTTCCTTTATGTCCCTTGCTTTAGGGGACATGTCTTTGAGGATGTTTCTTTGTGGAATGTCTGAGATTTTTCCCGCCAATGTTTTCCTCAAGGACTTTCATGGTGTTGCGACTTATATTTAAGTCTTTTATCCATCTTGAATTTATTTTTGTGTATGGCATAAGTTGGTGATTGAGTTTCATTTTTTTGCACATAGCTGTCCAGATCTCCCAACACCATCTGTTGAAGAGGCAATTTTTGCTCCATTTTATGCTCCTGCCTCTTTTGTCAAATATTAATTGACCGTAAAGACTTGAGGTTATTTCTGGGCTCTCTGTTCTGTTCCATTGGTCTATGTGCCTGTTTTGATGCCAGTACCAGGATGTTTTGATTACAGTGGCCTTGTAATACAGTTTGATATCAGGAATTGTGATCCCTCCTGCTTTGTTCTTCTTTCTCAAAATTGCTGCAGCTATTCGGGGTCATTTATGCTTATATATGAATTTCTGAAATGTTTGTTCTATATCGGTGAAATATGTACTCTAATAGGTACATGGGTACTCTCATAGGGATTGAATTGAATCTACAAATTGCTTTGGGTAGTATGGCCATTTTGATAATGTTAATTCTTCCAATCCATGAGCATGGTACATGCTTCCATTTGTTTGATTCTTCCTTAATTTCTTTCTTCAGTGTTGTGTAGTTTTCTGAGTATAGGTCCTTTACCTCCTTGGTTAGGTTTATTCCTAGGTGCTTTATTTTTCTTGTTGCTCTATCAAATGGGATTTTTTTCCTGATTTCTGTTTCTGCAGTTTCATTGTTGGTATACAGGAATGCCTTTGATTTCTGAGTATTGACTCTGTATCCAGCCGTTTTGCCAAATTCATTTATTAGGTCGAGTAGTTTTTTGGTGGAGTCTATAGGATTTTCCATGTACACTATCATGTCATCTGCAAACAGTGACAGTTTCATTTTCTCCTTTCCAATTTGGATGCCTTTTATTGCTTTTTCTTGTCTGATTGCTGTGGCTAGGAATTCCAATACTATGTTGAATAGGAGTGGTGAGAGAAGGCATCCTTGTCTTGTTCCTGATCTTAGTGGGAAAGCTCTAAGTTTTTGTCCATTGAGTATGATGTTGGCTGTATGTCTCTCATATATGGCCTTTATGATGTTGAGGAATATTCCCTTTATTCCCACTTTGCTGAGTGTTTTTATCAGAAATGGGTGCTGTATCTTATCAAATGCTTTTTCTGCATCTATTGATATGATCATGTTACTTTTGTCTTTGCAGTTATTGATGTGATGTATTATGTTTATTGATTTGTGAATATTGTACTATCCTTGCATCCCTGGGATGAATCCCATTTGGTCATGGTGTATGATCTTTTTAATGTATTGCTGGATGCAGTTTGCCAATATTTTGTTGAGAATTTTTGCATCTATGTTCATCAGCGATATTGGTCTGAAATTTTCTTTCTTCGTTGTGTCTTTATCTGGTTTTGGGATTAGGATGATGCTGGCTTCATAAAAAGAGTTTGGCAGTCTTCCATCAGTTTGGATTTGTTCAAATAGTCTGTGAAGGATAGGGATTAGCTCTTCCTTAAATGCTTTGTAGAATTCTCCTGTGAAACCATCTGGTCCAGGGCTTTTGTGTGTTGGGAGTTTTTTGATGACTGCTTCAATTTTGTCTGCTGTTATTGGTCTGTTCAGGTTTTCTGATTCTTCTTCATTCAGTTTTGGAAGATTATATTTTTCTAGAAATGTGTCCATTTCATCTAGGTTTTCAAATTTCTTGGAATATTCTTCTTCGTAGTCATTTCTTACAATCCTTTGTGTTTCTGTGGTATCAGTTGTAATCTCTCCTCTTTCATTTCTAATTGTGTTTATTTGGATCCTCTCTCTTTTTTTCTTGATGAGCCTACTTAAAGGATTGTCGATTTTGTTTATCTTTTCAAAGAACCAGCTCCTGGATTCATTGATCCTTAGAATTGTGCTTCTGGTCTCTATGTCATTTAACTCTGCTCTGATCTTGGTTATTTCCTTCCTTCTGCTTTCTCTGGGCTGTTTTTGTTGTTTTTCCTCCAGTTCTTGTAGGCGTAGGGTTAGGTTGTTTGTTTGAAATGTTCCTATCTTTTTAAGGTATTGCTATGAACTTCCCTCTCAGGACTGCCTTTGCTGTGTCCCATAGGTTTTGGGTTGTTGTGAGTTCATTTTCATTTGTTTCCAGAAACTTTTTGATTTCTTCCCTAATCTCCTTCTTGACCCATTCATTGTTTAATAGCATGCTATTCAGTCTCCATGATTTTGAGTGTTTTGGGTTTTTTCCTTTGGTGTTGTTTTCTAGTTTCTGTCCCTTGTGATCAGAGAAAATGCTTGATATGATCTCAATTTTCTTGAATTTGTTGAAGCTTGCTTTGTGTCTTATCATGTGGTCTATCTTTGAAAATGTTCCATGTACACTTGAAAAGAATGTGTATTTCACTTCTTTGGGGTGAAAGCTCTATGTATATCAGTTAAGTCCATTTCATCTAGGGTATTGTTCAATGGCACAATATCCTTGTTGATATTTTGTTTGGAAGATCTGTCCATTTTTGACAGTGGGGTGTTAAAGTCCCCTACTATAATTGTGTTGCTGTCAATATCTTTCTTGAACTACTCCAAGATTTTCTTTATGTATTTGGGTGCTCCTATGTTGGGTGCTTATATATTTACAATGTTCATGCCTTCTTGGTGGATTCTTCCTTTGAGTATTATGAAGTGACCTTCTGGGTCTCTCTTTATGGCCCTTCTTTGGAAGTCTATTTTGTCTGATATCAGTATGCTACCCCTGCTTTTTCTTTTCCTGTCCACTTGCTTGGAAAATTTGTTTGCAGCCCTTCACTTTCAGTCTGTGTAAGTCTTTTTTCCTGAGGTGGGTCTGTTGTAGGCAGCATATGTGTGGGTCATCTTTTCTTATCCATTCAGCTATTCTATGTCTTTTGATTGGAGCATTTAATCCATTTACGTTTAAGGTAATTATTGATAGATATTTATTCATTGTCATTTTTTCCTACCTGTGTTCCTCTCTCTTTCACTTTTCCTTCCTTTCCTTAAAGCAGTCCCTTTAGCATCTCTTGCAGAGCTGGTTTGGTGGAGGTGTATTGTTTTAGACTTCTTTTGTCTGGGAAACTCTTTATTTGGCCTTGTAACTTGATTGAGAGCCTTGCTGGGTAAAGTAGTCTTGGTTGAAGGCCTCTGGTTCTCATTACTTGGAGAATTTTTTGGCATCCTCTTCTGGCTTGGAGCATTTCCATTGAGAAGTCAGTTGCTAACCTTATTGGGGCTCCCTTGTATGTTACTTCCTGTTTCTCCCTTGCTGCCTTTAAGATCCTCTCTTTGTCTTGGAATTTTGCCATTTTAATTATGATGTGTCTTGCAGTGGGCCTCTTTGGGTTCCTCTTGCTTGGGACTCTCTGTGTTTCCTCGATTTGGTGACTTTTTCTCTCCTCAGATTAGGGAATTTTCCATCATTACTTTTTCAAACAGGTTTTCTATCCCTTGCTCTTCTTCTTCTCCTTCTGGTATTCCTATTATATGGATATTGTTACGTTTCATGTTGTCCTGCATTTCCCTTAATCCCTCTTCATTCTTTCTGAGCCTCTTTTCCTTTTCTTGCTCTTTCTGGGTGTTTTTTTCTACATTGTCCTCCAGCTCGCTGATCCGATCCTCTGCTTCATCAAGTCTGCTTTTGATTCCTTCTACTGTGTTGTTCAGTTCACAAATTGTATTCTTCATTTTCTCTTGGTCCTTGTTGATAGTTTCTATTTCCTTTTTCATGTTGATATCTTTTGCAGTAAGTTCATTGTAGTTTCCTGTAGTTTCTGGTATTTCTCTGTGAGCTCAGAGAGCTCAGAGAGCTTCCTGATAACCATTGCTTTGAACTCAGTATCTGATAGTTGACTTGCCTCTTTTTCAGTTAGCATTCTTTCTGAGGCTTCCTCCTTTCCTTTCATTTGGGAATTGTTTCTTTGTCTTCCCATTGTTTGTGAGACTCTTCTTGTTCGTGTCTGTTTCTTAAATTGATCTATTCTGACTCCCTGGGTTTATGGTATGAACTTCTATGGTAGAATGCCAATGGGATTCAGTGGTGCTGTCTCCTTAATCTTCTGTGCTCACTGGTCTTGCACTGACTTTTATGGGTCTAACACGGTCTAACGCTGATCTTTTCAATGCTCCATGTTTTATTATCTCACCTGTGGGAAAAGGAGAAAGAAGGGGAAGAAAAGGGAGAAGGGAAGGAAAGGAAAAGGGAAGAGAAAAGGAATGAAAGGAGGGAAGGAAGGAAGGAAGGAAGGAAGGAAGGAAGGAAGGAAGGAAGGAATAAGGAATAAAAAAGTAAAGGATGGAAGGAAGAATGAATAAAAAAAGAAAGAAGGACAGAAAGGAAGTAATTTAGGAGGAAAAAAGAAAAAAAAATTCTTCTGCTGGCTTTAAACCAGTCAGGTTAGTTCTGCTGGTCTTCCTACTTTTCTCCCTTCCTGAGCCACACTCTTCGCTGTTGTTCAGCCTCCAGTCCAGTTCCTCAGGGTCCTTCTGCTCCCCACTAGGCCTTTAGTTGGCCAGTTGTACTGTCCTTGAGTTGCACCAACTAGGGGCAACTCACACTCCACCTTCTTGCTCTTTGCTGTCTTAGATGCTAGGGGCTCTCACCACTGCTATGGGGTAGTTCAGCCCCCTACTGGGTCAAGTCTTTCCAGGGACTGCAGTCTCCCTTAGCCCTGCAGGTCCCCTCTGCCTAGCATTCTGCCTTCCTCCCAGAGAGCCAGTAGGCCCTGCAGGGCTCTGTGCGCTGGGGCTAGGTAGGAGTTGTTCAGAAAAGGTGCTTTTAGGTGTGGTCCCCTGCTGGCAGCCAGGGAGTTTATCCGGTTGTGGGGGCGATCTGCAGCTGTGGGCCTGGGGTGTGGGGGTGCTCCGCAGCTGTGGGCCTGTGGGCGGGACAGCCAGCCACTGAACTGGGTGCGTACCCACCCCAAGTGTCGGGTGTGAGTGCCCAGCCGGGACTTCAACTGTGGGCGCCCAGTCTGCTAATCTGGGTGCAGGCCAGGCAGGCCTCAGGTGAGTGCTGGGGCTGCTTATCCTGTGTTCACAGTCCAGGGGCTGAGGGGGGAGGGCGCCAGAGGCCGCGGCTACTGCAGAGAGTTCTCTAATTAGCCGCTGAGTGCCTCTATTTTCTCTTTTTCTTTTGGAGATATTCTTCCTGTTCAAGCCCCTCTAGTCCCAAAAAGCACCTGGCCTCTCACACAGCCGAGTCTGGCTCTCTCCCAAGAATCCTGCAGCAGACCCTGCACCCAGGCCGGGGCTCTAGCTGCCCTGGTCCCCGTGCAGGTCCCAGGGACCTTATTGTCCTTAAGCACTCTTCTTACCGTCAGATCTTTCAATGTCCTCTATCTTTGGTCTCCGATCTTCATATATGCTGGAATCCCATTGGCTGTTCCCTCTGTTCCTCAGATCAGCTAGGTGTTTCACTGGTGTGGAAGGGAAGTGAACTCCGCTCCCTTCTATATTGCTGCCATCTGTTATTGGTATTTTAATAGGGATTGCATTGAATCTATAAATCGCTTTTAGTAGTATGGCCATTTTGATGATGTTAATTCTTCCAATCCATGAGCATGGTACATGCTTCCATTTGTTTCTGTCTTCCTTAATTTCTTTCTTCAATGTTGTGTAGTTTTCTGACTACAGGTCTTTTACGTCCTTGGGTAGGTTTATTCCTAGGTACATTTTTTTTCTGGTTGCTATATCAAATGGGATGTTTTTCCTGATTTCTGTTTCTCATGTTTCATTGTTGGTGTAAAAGAATGCCTTTGATTTCTGAATATTGATTGTATCCAGCTGTTTTGCCGAATTCATTTATTAGGTCAAGTAGTTTTTTGGTGGAGTCTATAGGATTTTCCATGTACACTATTATGTCATCTGCAAACAATGACAGTTTTGCATCCTCTTTTCCAAGTTGAATGCCTTTTGTTCCTTTTTCTTGCCTGATTGTTGTGGCTAGGACTTCCAATACTATGTTGAATAGGAGTGGTGAGAGTAGACAAACTTGTCTTGTTCCTGATCTTAGTGGGAAAGCTCTAAGTTTGTGCCCATTGAGCATGATGTTGGCTGTAGGTCTCTCATATATGGCCTTTATTATGTTGAGGAATGCTCCCTCTATTCTCATTTTGCCCATTGTTTTTTTCATAAATGGGTGCTGTACCTTAACAAATGCTTTTTCCTCATCTATTGATATGATCATGTGATTTTGTCTTTGCTTTTGTTTATGTGATGTATTACATTTTTTGAATTGTGAATATTGTACTATCCTAGCATCACTGGGATTAATCACACTTGATCATGGTGTATGATCTTTTTAACATATTGCTGGATGCAGTTTGCCAATATTTTCTTGGGGATTTTAGCCTCTATGTTCATCAGCGATAATGGTCTGAAGTTTCTTTCTTTGTTATGTCTTTATCTGGTTTGGGAATTAGGATGATGCTGGCTTCATACAAAGATTTGGGAGCCTTCCATCATCTTGAACTTTTTGGAGTAATCTGTGAAGGGTAGGGGTTAGCTCTTCCTTAAGTGCTGTGTAGTATTCTCTTATGAAACCATCCAGTCAAGGCATTTTGTACATCGGGAGATTTTTTATTACTGCTTTAATTACATAAGCTGTTATTAGTCTGTTCAGGCTTTCTCTTTCTTCTTCATTGAGTTTTGGAAGGTTATATTTTTCTAGAAATTTGTCCATTTCACCTAGGTTTTCAGATTTCTTGTCATATAGTTGATTGTAGTACTTTCTTACAATCCTTTGTATTTCTGTGGTATTAGTTGTAACCTCTCCTCTTTCATTTCTGATTGTGTTTATTTGGTCCTGTCTCTTTTTTTCTTGATGAGTCTGCTTAAAGAATTGTCGATTTTGTTATCTTTTCAAAGAATGAGCTCCTGGATTCATTGATCCTTAGAACTGTGCTTTTAGTCTCTACGTCATTTAATTCTGTTCTGATCTTGGTTATTTCCTTACTTCTACTTGCTCTGGGCTGTCTTTGTTGTTGTTCCTCGAGTTCTTGTAGGCATAGGGTTAGGTTGTTTGTTTGAAATGTTTCTATCTTTTTTATGTTGACCTCTATCCCTATGAACTTTCCCTGAGAACTTCCTTCATTGTGTCCCATAAGTTTTGGATTGTTGTGAGTTGATTTTCACTTGTTTCCAGAGACTTTTTGATTTCTTTCTTAATCTCATTCTTGACCCATTAAGTGTTTAATAGCATTCTGTTCAATCTCCATGAGTTTGAGTGTTTTTAAGTTTTTTCCTTGAGGTTTGTTTCTAGTTTCAGTCCCTTGTGGTCAGAGAAAATGCTTGATATGATTTAAATTTTCTGAATTTGTTGAGGCTTGCTTTGTGTCCTATCATGTGGTCTAGCTTTGAAAAGGTTCCATGTGCATTTGATAAGAATGTGTATTTTGCTTCTATGGGACAAAAGGATCTATGTATATCAGTTAAGTCCATTTGACCTAGGGCATTGTTCAATGCCACAATATTGTTTTGATGTTTTGTTTGGGAGATCTGTCTATTTTTGGCAGCGGGGTATTAAAATCCCCTACTATAATTGTGTTGCTACCAATATCTTTCCTGAAGTCCTCCAAGATTTTCCTGATATATTTGTGTGTCCCTATGTTGGGTGCATGTATATTCACAATGTTTATTCTTCTGGATGGATTCTTCCCTTCATTATTATGAAATGACCTTCTGGGTCTCTTTTTATGGCTCTTGTTCTCAAGTCTATTTTTTGCGATGTGGGTATTGCTCTCATGGTTTTTTTTTTTTTTTTTTTTTTTTTCCTGTCCATTTGCGTGGAATTTTTTTTCCAGCCCTTCACTTTCAGCCTGCCTAGGTATTTTGATCTGAGGGGGGTCTCTTGTAGGCAGCATATATGTGAGTCATGATCTTTTATCTACTCAGCTATTCTACATCTTTTGATTGGAGCATATAATCCATTTACGTTTAAGGTTATTATTGATAGTTATTTATTCATTGTCATTTTACTTCCTTCATACTTGTTTTCCTCTCTCTCTTACTCTTTTTTTTTCCTTATCTTAAAGCAGACCCTTTAGTATCTCTTGAAGTGCTGGTTTGGAGAAGCTGTATTTTTTTATGCTTCTTTTGTCTGAGAAACTCCTTATTTTACCTTCCATTTTAATTGAGAGCCTTGCTGGCTAGATTAATCTTGGTGGCATGCCTCTTCCTTTCATTACTTGGAATATTTTTTGCCATGACCTTCTGGCTTGGAGCATTTCCATTGAGAAGTCAGCAGCTAACCTTATCAGGGCTCCCTTGTATGTTACTTCCTGTTTCTCCCTTGTTGCCTTTAATATTCTCTCTTTGCCTTGGAATTTTGCCATTTTAATTATGATGTGTCTTGAAGTGGGACTCTCTCGGTTCCTCTTGATTGGGACTCTTTGTGTTTCCTGGATTTCTGTGACTTTTTCTCTCATCAAATTAGGGACGTTTTCTGTCATTACTTTTTCAAAAAAGTTTTCTATCCCTTGCTCGTCTTCTCCTCCTGATATCCTTATTTTATGGATATTATTCATTTCATGTTGTCCTGCATTTCCCTCAACACCTCTTCATTCTTTCTGAGTCTTTCTTTCCTTTTCTTGCTCTTTCTGGGTGTGTTTTTCCACCTTGTCCTCCAGCTCACTGATTCGATCCTCTGCTTCATGGAACTGCTTTTGATTCCTTCTACTGTGTTCTTAAATTCAGAAATTGTATTTTTCATTTCCCCTTGGCCATTGTTGATAGTTTTATTTCCTCTGTCATGTTGATATAGTTTGCAGTGAGTTCATTATAGTTTGCCTGTAGTTATTGGTAATTCTCAGTGAGCTCATTGAGCTTCCTTATAACCATTGCTTTGATCTCAATATCTATTAGTTGACTTGCTCCTATTTCATTGAGCATTCTTTCTGAGGCTTCCCCTTTTCTTTCATTTGGGATTTGTTTCTTTGTTTTCTCATTATTTGTGAGAGCCTTCTTGTTTGCCCCTGCTTCTTATATTCATCTGTTCTGACTCCCTGGTTTACGGTGTGAACTTCTATGGTATGAGACCTATGAGATTCAGTGGTGCAGTCTCCTTGATTTCCTTTGTGTTTGTATTTGTCTTTGTGTTTTGATTGTTGTTGGGTCTTTCTTTTGTCGGTCCTTCCCTCCAGCTGGTTAACTAAGGCTCTCTCTGCCCAGCACATCTTGTATACTATTGTGCAGCTGTGGACAGGTTGTGTTGAAGCTGTTTCTTCTGTCTGTATGAGTTTTTGAGGCTTCTCTTTCCTTCTTGTTCAGTTTTTTTTTCTGAGTAATTTCTCCACCATTTAGTTATAATCCCAGTTTGGTCCTGGGTGGAGGTTAGTGTGGCTTCCACTCACTCCTTCACCATCTTCCTTTGTTATCTGTTTGTGATTCTTTTTTTGGTGGGTTCTCTCTTCCAGCTGGTGCACTGGTGTTCACAGCTCCCACCTCCTCTTTTGTGTGATCAGTTGGAGGGGGAAGGCAAAATGGGTTAACAGCAGGAGTGTATTCTATATTTAAAGTACCAGCCCTTAGAGAGGAGATTGGAGATCCTTTGGATATGTATAGTGTTAACTCTGATAATTCACCCATGTAGCCACTTTTTAGAAAGGGTGGAAAGAAGATAAGACTTTCCTTGTGTGTGTTGGGGGGGAGGATTGTGAGTTGGATCTAGAAAGGTGTGAGCTTGTGGGAGGTCAGATTATGAGGTAAAGTGAGAGTAAAAGGTAGAAAATAGGTGTAATGTGTGAGAGAATAGAGTTATAAAGTTCAGGAAACAGTGAAGTGGTCTGAGATCTAGGAGGGGTTCTCTGTAGTATTTGCAATTGTATGGAACAACAATTGTTTACAATAATACTAGAACAACAATCATATGACAGAATGTATGTGATCTGAATAACAAGAATAGGAAGTACAGGACCTAGAGTAGTGTGCTATTGGAACACAAGTGAAGTGAAAGATGGAAAATTAAAATACATGAAAGAGAGAAAAGGAAAACCAGTTAAGCAATGCAATTAAATAAATAAAATGAAGAAAACTAATAGAAAGAAGAGAAGTAGAAAAATACTAATAAAATAAAAGGACTACAAATAATGAAAAAAATAATGATTATACAAATATACAATAACTTGCACATTCTCTGGAATAGCAAAGTGAAATGTGTCTGTTTCTCAGTTGTTGGAATTAGCCTTGTGATCCCTCTTTGGGTCTGACTCTGGTACTTTCATAGCTCCAGGTCTTGGAGGGGGAAAATAAACAAAAGAAAGAAATGCCTCCTGCTGACTTTAAACCAGGCAAGCCAGTTCTGCTGGTTTTCCTGGTTGCAGCTCGTTGAGAGGGATTGGGTTTCGATTTTCTCCCTTCCTATTGGTTTGAGAGGACGGGGGCCAGGACTGGGCCACAGTCTCCACAGTTGCCCAGCCTCCAGCCCAGGTCCTCAGTTTGCTGCTGGGCCCCCACTGCCCTTCTGCACCAGGCCTACACCTCCAATCCACCGGTTGTGCTATCCTTGAGGTGCACAATTAGGGGCAACTCACACCCCACCTTCTTACTCTTTGCTATCCTAAGTGCCAGGCACTCTCAAAGTTTCTTCTGGGTAGTTCAGCTCCCCCACTGAATTAAGTCTTTCTGGGGACTGGTAACTTCCCTGAGCCCTGCTGCTCTTCTCTGCAGGGGCACCTCCTTCTTCCTTTTATCGAGCTAGTTGGACCACTCAGGGCCATGGCTACGGCAGCAGGTGCAGGTACACTGCCTCTGCTGCTGAGGCGGGGGGTGGGGTGGGTGGACAGGTTTGCAGCCAGGGTTGTAGTGGCAGGCGCTAGGGCATGGCTGAGGTTCTGGCTGCAGTGGCTGCATGGGCACAATCGGGGCAGCAGGGGTGGCCACTGTGGGAAAGTTCCCTAAACAGTCACTGAGAGCCTTATTTTTAAAACAAAATCTTCCTGTTTGAAGCCTGCCACTCCTAACAAGTGCCTGGCCTCTAAAGCCAGCCCAACTTTCCAACCAGACCAGAGATTATCCAGGTCAGGATCCCTCAGGGCCCAACTCTTCTCCGTTCTCCAGGCATAACCTGGCTCCCCAATTTCTCTGGCAATAACCCAGTTGGTGTCCACAGTCTCAGGGGGTGAGCTCTGCCCCCGTGTGCCTGCTACTTCATCTTTATGTCCCTAAGTGACTTCGGGCAACTAAGTCCATCCTGGGCTTCTCTATCCTCCCTGTTTGGCAGGGGATGGAACTGTTGATTTGGCTCTCTTCTAAGAACCCTGCAGCAGGCCCAGAAGGTGCTGGGTCTGGGGCTGCAGCAGCCCTGGTACCCTCCCTAGTCCCAGGAACCTTACTGTCCCAGGGCAATCTCCTTACCATCTGTTTTTCAATGTCCTCTACAGTTTTGGCCTCCAACCTTCTGCTGGGGTTACTGTTTACTGTTCACTCTGTTCCTCAGAAGATCACGTAGATGTTCCACCTGTGTACAGGAAGTGGACTCTGTTCCCACCAACCTCACTGACATCTTCCAACTCCTTCATCTTATAATTTTAAAGGAAATGACAGAAAATATGCTTTTAAAATGGTTGATTTTACTCCATTGTGTAAGTGTACCACAGCTTTTTTATTCACTGATTTACTGGTAGGCACTTGAAAAAAGAAAAAGATACCTTTTGCAACACCATGGGTAGACTTGGAGATCATTGTGCTAGGTGAAATAAACCAGTCAGATAAAAATATATGCCATATGATCTCATACATGGATACACACGCACACACACATATACATGGATATATAGATACAGTTTCCATACATATATGTGTGTGTGCATGTGTGTATGGCATACACATACACATATGGAATCTAATGAACAAAACAAATTGATAAACAAAATAGAAGCAGAGTCATGGAAACATGGAACAGACTGACAGCTGTCAGAGCGGAGAAGAGTTGAAGGGCTGGATAAATGAAAGTAAAGGTCTTAAGCACAAGAATGGAGAGAAAGATGAGTGTGAGCTATGCTCAGGAAAGCAATGGGCTATAATCACACCCTTGCGGGATAATCCTGGCTCTGAGCTATTGCAGTGGAGTACCTTGCCTTCTCTGTCTCTGGGTCTTCACTTGGGACAGAAGGTCTTCAAGACCAGAAATGATTATTCCTATTCTTTATTTTGTATATCTTTGATGTACCTGATTGTGTTCAAGCACATTGTAGGATTATACTTCAATATTTTCGACTGTGACCTTGAAATGCTGCTTGGGGTTTCACATATGGTTAATCTCTTGACTGACTTTAATTTATTTACATAATAGCTCAGTTCATTTAAAAGATAAAACTAGTCTATTTAATCCCTGTCATTGTTTCAAAGTCACAAAATACCAAAATTAAACCTGTATATTTCATTACAGAGAATATTTGGAATCTTCCAGGATTATACATACTCAGATCTCAAGAACCTTAGTTTTTGAAACAATACTCTCATCTTCATCATCATCATCATAACTCTTTGCATTTATTGAGTAGTCACCATGGCCCAGGCATTTTGTTAAGTGCTGTGTACATACTAGCTTAATTAACCCACTCTTCTAAGGACTATCTTTGCACAAGACAGACGCTACTAGTATTTCCATCTTACAGATGAAGAAACTGAGGTGAACAAGAATAAAGTGAACTGCCTGAAGGAGGCTACTGCTAAGTGACACAGTATCTATGTTGAACACAGCACTCTGGTTCCTAAGCCTGGGCTTTTAATGATTATATCCTCCAGCTCCATCAGCAGCACTTTTTTTAGGCATGGAGATCTCTAAGAAGTTGCTAATTACTGCTCACCTCTGTCTTATTACTTCACTTGACAGCCTACTTCCTTTCCCTAATGCCATATTTAGATGTATTGAGGCTGCATTTTTTGTGTTCAGGGCTTTTATTTAAATGAAAGAGAAAGTGGGTCATTGGATTTTAGACGCCTCTTTGACTCCAGTGTTCTCATTTTGCTTAATCTCCCTGGAAATGTGCAAACATTCTAACATCCTGGATGTCTTTGTGACTGAAGCTTCTGAAGATAGAAACATCGCTCACATCACTTGCCATTATTCACCCTACCATCAGGCCCTTAACCCTCTGTACACTCCACTCACTTCCATCAACATCTGCTCACCAAAGATAAAACTTGTCATTGTTCCACTATTTTTAAAGTGACTGATTTTTTGTGCATCTGAGGTTCAGGTAACAGTTACCAATAGCTGGCTTCTTTCCTGGACATACAAGGTGTAGGTATGTGGAGGAAGTGGACCCTGCAAGTGATTTCTGTTTTTGAAGTTGATGGTGGTATTTGATGAACTAGTTCCACTTGAAGACAGTTGTGACATATCAGTGTAACCCAGATGGTCTAATGCAGGAAGCCACTGATCCTCAAATCACTCAACAATAACCAAAGAGCTGTGTTTATCTACCTGTGACAAAAGAACAAATTGCTCCCACTCTGCTTTGACACTCTAACTGTA
Organism: Desmodus rotundus; assembly: GCF_022682495.2. Lineage (NCBI taxonomy): Eukaryota > Metazoa > Chordata > Mammalia > Chiroptera > Phyllostomidae > Desmodus > Desmodus rotundus. The sequence continues at coordinate 64,834,151 of NC_071394.1, forward strand.
GACAAATCTGAAAAAAAAAATTTGTGCCTACTTACAGTTGGGTTTAATAAGATGAAAGGAAGAAATTACTGCTGTTGACATTGTTTTTTTCTGGGTTTTTTTTTTTTTTTGAGGAAATGTCTGACCATATTGGCTACAGGAAAAAATATCCCCCATACCATCTGTGCAAAGAGCTGGGTAAACTCAAATTCACCATGAAATTCAGAGGCAGAACCACTGCAGAATCTCTGAGCTTTTGTGCTTACAGGACGGTGAGGAAGTTGGGCCATGATTTGCTAATTGCATGTATGATTCTTTTTTTTTCAATGCACTTTTCCCACCAGGGTTATAACTGCAAGAGTTTGAAGACTCTGGAGACCGTCACTCTCCACAATGCAGCATTTTCAGCCCAAGGCATTTATCCCACAACCAAGAACCAACTTATTTCCCTCATTTTGGGGTGTGTTCTTTTTTGGTTCTGCCCAAATGTCTTTCTGGAGGTGCAAAGCAGAAGAACTAAAAGTTCAGCAAATAGAATGAAAAGGAAAGGTAACTCTTTTTACATATTTTTGTACCCACTTTAGAGAAAAAGAAGGGAGGGAGGGAGGGAGGGAGAGGGAGATTTTAAAAGTATATTGGAAACTTGGTGCGAAAACTTGGTAGTAGTTATCACACTGACATCAGAAGCAAATTGGGGCCAGAAACAAATCTGCATGGCTCACTTACATGGAGAGCTGCCTCTCCTGGGTGCTCACAAAGGAGTACTTTCCAAAACAACAGTGGGACAAAATAGATGACAAACACCAATTTCTCATGAGTCAAGGTCAAGAGGATATTAATGTCTGTCCACTAATAAAACTGTGTTACACAGCACCCTGTGTTCTAAGTCATCTTGAATGCAATTGTGAGGGGGTTAAACTGTTCACACAAGATGACAAAGAAATGAATAATTCTGAGTGATAACTCATTTCTCAGCTGACAAAATCCCACATCAGAAAGTTGGCACCTATTCATCTGTAATTCAGGAATCTGTGGTTTCTATTACATTTGCAATTAGACCCACCAGAACTAAACCATTTGCAAAATAGCAGAGTTCTCACTATAAACTAGGACAGAGTCTTGGCCTCAGTTCTGTAAGGGGTCACATGACACATGCACAGTGTCCTTACATTCTTCTGGGACTGTGAGATAACACATCTGAGTGGTTTGCTGCTTCTTTGAAGCAGTAGGATAAAACTTACCAGAATCAACTTTTTTTTCTAGGTCTAGTGTCAGGATTTGAAATGGTGAAGTTATTATGGGGATCTTGGATCATTACTTTTCATCATAGAATAGTACATTTTTCCAAATGGAAAAATCACATTTTTATTGTGTTAAATATAACTATGGTGTTTTAATCTCAATATGAAAAAATAGCAGTAGAAAGGTTCTTTATACCCTTGAGTGGTTAGTTGACCTGACATGTAGATCCCCTTGACTTATTTTTCCTAGTTTCTCACCACAAAGGCCAGAGGCTACATTTTCATTCTATATAATGCTGGCATTCTCTAGAACAGGCTACTCCTACACCTATTGAGGCCAAGGGATCACATTTCCCAAGCACAGTGGCAACACTGTCTCCCACCCAAATACTCCTCTAGGACCTTGCAACTGCCCCTCCATCTTGACCATGAGCAGGCTGGTGATGCACTTGCAAGCACTGGAATGAGCAGAGATGATGCTGCATAACCTCTGAGGCCAAGTCATATTTCCCAGTGAGTTCAGATACTCCCACCAGAGCTCTGGGCTGCCCTGGGAGCCATCCAACTGCCTTGGGTGGCCATGCTGGGAGGAAGCCCAGTGTCACCACATCAGACACATAGGGACATCTAGGATTTTTGTAGGAGAGCTCACAGCCATTGTAGCCCCTGCTTATCCAATTCAGCCACTTCCCACAGCTGCCTGAGCACCATAGCCAGACCACCCAGCCAAGCTGGGTGAGAGAAAGACCTAGGCCAAAAAAAAAAAAAAAGAGAGAGAGAGAGAGAGACAAACACCTATTTTAGGGACTGAACACAAAGCAGCTCTTGGTGGAACACATAAGATGAAGCTTCAGTGATTCCTGACCCCCTGTCACAAGTTTCATGTTTTAGGCCCAAATTAACAAGACTCACAAAGCAGTAAATGCCTGATGGTGGGACATGCTGTTTCTAACCACACAGAGGCCTCATTTTCAAAATGTCTTTGATTAATTTTCCCTTCTCATGCAGATGGCATTGGCAGACATAACCTGTTTGTTTTCATTGACCACCAAATATTTTTCAGTGGAAAGGCTCCCAGCCAGCAGTGTTCCTATCATTTATGTACCATAATCTAGAGATTAGGACCCAGTACTCTTTAAATGACTTGCCCAGTGCCTCTAAGATAACAGTTCAGATGATCCCTTTCCTTGTGCATTTAGTAAACTCCTGTGTCTGCAGCCTGTGTCAGACATCTCAGGAAATCAGAAATGACTTGATGTAGATCCTGTCCTCAGAAGCCAATGTGGCCCTGGGAAGACCTATACAATGTCTTTTTTCTTTAGAAGCAAGTGACAGTTTATATAAAATCGCTGTTTTGACTTTCACTCATCTCACCAGCTGTTTGGCAGCTTTCATAATACTCTTTAATGTCATGGAAAATTTCTTGGGGATTGTGATGTTCTGTTTTCTTTCTTAAAACAGAAAGGGGGTGGAGAGCAGCATCAGGACATCTGGCTTGTCTGCTGTGGGAAACAGGGACCAAGCACTTGGTACTTTTTCCACTCCATTTCTTCCTTTGCTGTATTAGTCACTTCCACAAGTCTCCAGATTATGGGTTTTTATTCTTCTTTTTGAATTTCTGAGTTTATGAAGACAATTTTGTAGTCTCACCCATGAAATTCATTTATTCATTTAGGCATTCATTTGTTTTACTAATACTTGCCAAGTATTGCCCTACTCTCTAGAAGCCTAGAGTCTTCACAGAAAGTAGACAGGAAAACCCACAATTTTAATGCAACAAGAAATTTGATTTAATAACGATATTTGTAAGCGTGGGTAGGGGTGGTAGCAAAGGAAATGAGCCCAGGTCCACTTGGGAGCCAGAGGAAGTTTCATAAGAGGGATGTAAATTGGGCTGCCAGCTGGAGAATGAGTAAGAGAAGCAAGAGGCTCTGGAGACAGGAGTTACACTCTGGCAACTAGAGAATGATGAGGTGCAGCCCAAGCTGAGTGTGGTCAGAGTGTCAAACAAAACAGAAGACTGGCTAAAGGATGTGGACCTGGTAGAAGTGAGCATCTACCCATGGAAAGGACTCACACTTCATAAAAACAGAGTTCATATATTTATTCCAGAGGAGTTTGGAAAGCACCAAAATTCTGAGCAAGAGAGAATATAATCAGCTTTGTTTTATAAGATCTGCTGCTGGACTGAACTAGAGATGAGGGATGAGAGGCATCAGGAATCAAAAGAGATGCCCACAATAAGTGGGCTGTCAACATCATAGGCAAGACTTCTGGCCAAGATGGAGGCATAGGCAAACATGCTTCACCTCCTTGCACAACCATAAGAAGGATCACAACTAACCTCAAAGCAAAACACAACCAGAACTGCCAGCAAATTGAATTTTATGGAAGCATTTAAAGAAGAAATATTTATCCAGACAAGTAGGAGGGGTAGAGATAGGGAGCTGGGGCAGAGAGGACATGGTGTGGCAGCAGCAAGTCATCTGCAGGGAGGTAGTGGTGGTGGTAGGTGGTGGAATAGGTGATCTCACATTCACATGTGGTGGATAAAAACCAGGAGGGACACCTCAAGAGTGAGCCATCCTAGCCCCAGGCCAGACCACTCAGCCCAGCGTTCCAGCACCAAGAATATAAGCCTCATAACTTCTGGCTGTAAAAATCAGTGGAGTTTGGTGTGGTGGAAGAAACTGCCAGTCTCTCAGGAGAGTCTATTTAAAGGACCTGCACAACCCTAGAATGCGAACAAACCCACCCATTCTTGGATTCAGCATCAGGGCAGCAGCTAGAAGAGCACCAGTCCCATATGGGAAGTGAGGGAACTTTCACACCCCTCCTCCACATACAGTGCCACAAAGCAATGAAGCAGGTTGCCCTAGCAAATACCTAAGGTTCAGCCCCTTACACCATAAAAAGTGTGCCAAGATATAATCAAAACAGTTCCACCTAACACACAGAAACAAACACAGGGAGACTGCCAAATTGAGGAAACAATGAAATATGGCCCAAATGAAAGAACAGATCAAAACTCTAGAAAAAGAACTAAGTGAAACAGAGATGGCCAACCTATCAGATGCAGAGTTCATAACACTGGAGGGAACTAGGGTTCCCTTTTCTCCACATCCTCTCCAACATTTGTTTGTTGATTTGTTTATGTTGGCCACTCTGACTGGTGTGAGATGGTACCTCATTGTGGTTTTAATTTGCATCTCTCTGATGGCTAGTGATGCTGAGCATCTTTTCATATGTCTCTGGGCCCTCTGTATGTCTTCCTTGGAGAAGTGTCTGTTCAAGTCCTTTGCCCATTTTTTAATTGGGTTGTTTGTGACTATACTTCATGATGAAAGGCAAAGACCCACAACCTAGATGACTCTGTCCAGCAAAACTATTATTTAGAATTGAGGGGCAGATTAAGTGTTTCTCAGATGAGGTAAAGCTAAAGGAGTTCATCATCACCACGTCCTTATTATATGAAATGTTAAAGGGGCTTATCTAGAAAAAGAAGATAAAAACTATGAACAGTAAAATGACAATGAACTCACAACTATCAACAACTGAACCTAAAAACAAAAACAAACTAAGCAAACAACTAGAAAAGGAACAGAATCATAGAAATGGAGATCACATGGAGGTTTATCAAAAGGGAGGGTGAAGGAAAAGAATGGGGGAAAGGTACAGGGATTAAGAAGCATAATTGGTGGGTACAACACAGACAGGGGATGTTAAGAATAGTATAGAAAATGGAGAAGCCAAAGAACTTATATGTATGACCCATGGACATGAACTAGGGGAGATTACGAGAGGGGAAAAAAATGAGAACTGTAATAGCATAATCAAGAAAGCATACTTTTAAAAAAATGACAACAGCCAACATTCAAAAAAAAAAATCACAGGCAAGAGATGATGTCCAAATCTCAACAGATGCAGTTAGACTGATCAGATGATCGATATGAAATAATGAACAGAGAAAAGCTGGATTAGAAGCATTACTTGAACAAACGCTGAGTTAGTACCTATTTTTGGCTAGGTGATATGGTAGCTACCAGGGAGAGAAAGGTCAGAGCACATGGTCCTTGTCCTAGGAAAGCTTCAAGTATGAGGAGTGGGACCAATCATGTCAGCATCATTGGCACCCAATGGGATAAGCATGAAAGGCTCTGGGAACAGACAAGCCAGAGTTGGTCAATGACAGAGGATTTAATTTCTGATTATCACAAACACTAGGTTGCATACCTACTCCATGCCAGATTCTGTGCATATGCTTTATGTACACCATCTCCATTAAGGTACTAAATATTACTTTTTTGAAAAACTTGAGGCAATTACTTCTAAATTGTCTCTTTTCCCTCCAAAGATTTGAACTACCCCAATGCTATTCTTATTAACAATGAGGTAAGCACATTCCTTGTTTTATTGAGCAAGAGAACTTTGGCAGTTCCCTGTCCTCCTTGGCTATGATTATCTAAAATACAATTACATTAATAAAACAAAAGACCTTTAAAATAACCTTTACAAAGATACATGTTTGAATTGCTAACTACAGCACCTAATTTATATCGCCCTCTTTAATGATGGATTTAGCTCTTACTTACCAAGATTTTAAGGAAACATTAACAGATTGCAAATCTTGTTCTATGTTTGTACTCTAGTTAACATCCCAGCTGAATATTAACCACCAGTTAGTGATTTGACATAGAACAGAGCCCTAGGTCATTTTGCGTGACATGTTCAATGGAGGCGCCTGACATACATCAAGTTACAGGTCCTTGTTGAGGCCCAACTGGGACCCAAACCTGGATGCCTTTCTCAAGGACACAATTTGGCCTCCAGTGTCTTTACATTGTGTGCAGCTTGGCTGCCAGGAAGACACATGCCAATGGGGATTGTGGATATTCATGTGGAGGGAAATCCATGCTAAAAAGCATTTAGGCCATCTCAAGTTATCTTTGAGATCCTTAGAGAACAGATGTCTGTGATATAACATTTTATCACTCAAAAGATGTTCTGTTTCATACTTTAAATATAACTTTATTAAATTCAAAGAACCAGGTTTTTATGAGGGTCAAATTCTGTCTATCTTGTTCCAGGACCATCTCTATCTACCACCCATCCAAGTGGTTTTCATGGCATCAATCACTTTCTCAGATAAACAGGAGGTTCTGTAAAGGCAAGACTGTGTCCTGTATTTATTCTGCAAACCCCTGAGTGCACACATGCGATGTGGACAAACTCCCTCTGCATTTGGTTGGAGCACCCACTCTCTGGAGACCTTAAGCAAATTCCCTTCATTCTCTAAGCTCCAGTTTGCTTGTATGTAAAAGAATAACATCTTTTAAGGATTAAGTTAGATAATAAATTTAAACATTGCTCTATAAACCTAAATAAATTACCAAATAGAATCTAAAGTATATAAATAATATACATATTACCAAGCATGCTCATAGGAGTAAATCTCCTGTTATTGATGATTCTGACCAGTGCAAATGCCCCCTCTTGTCTTACTCAGCAAACCTCTTAGAGAAGGAATTTCTGAAAGGGGAAAAAATTGTTGTAATTGATTTGTACAGTAATGTCATATGTAACAACAATCTTGCAGGGTTTTTTATAATGACAATGGCAATGCTATCAATTATCTTCAGAGATTCTAGTGCTGAGGAAAACTATGCTGTTTAACAATATGTTTTAATGCAAAATGCAGTCTATTTCCTCATAGATACAGAGAATAAACTGATGATTGTCAGATGGGAGGTGTGTGGGGGAATGGATGAAGAAAGTGAAGAGATTAAGAAGTACAGATTGGTGGTTACAAAATAGTCACAGGAATGTAAAGTACAACTCAGGAAATATAGTCAATAATGCTGTGATAAGTATGTATGGGGCCAGGTGGGTACTAGACTTACGGAAGAATCACCTACAGAATATCTTCAGAGATCCCAAATGCAAAAGGGAGTGATGTCAGAAGTCTTCAAAGGGAAAAGGTTTGCTGTCTTTTTCCCCATCCAGCGCAGTTCACATCCTCCCAAGGCCACATTGCTGAGAAAGCTGCTTGGTTTCTAATAGCACACTAGACACCCACTGAGAGCCTGTATACTTTGGCCTGATAAACTTAAGGATAAAATAAAAGGTCAATGTTCCAATAAAATAGTAAATGTAACAATTACATATAGAATTCAGCAAAGTAAACACACTTAAGATAGGCCAACATTGGTTTTGTAGGTCACCCCCAAAACAAATGTCATGTCTTTAGAGAGCACCCTATAGTTGGCTATCACCCTCCACACCATGGCTATGCTAGCTCCAGACTGAGAATGCAGCCCAAGTGAAGAAGTCACAACTCAGAACCCATCAAAGTAAAACATGTGACGTCAGCAAATTTCATCTAAGTGAGACCAGCATCATGATAACAACCATTGTTGAGATGTTTATTTCATTTGTGTGTGGGTTTTGGGGTCATTTCCAATTTTGTTTTTAGTTCAAAAACCTGGACCTAGTCAAAAATCAAAATGACAACTCAGTTTAACAGCAAACAATCGGTCAACTATATTTACATAAGACAGGGGGGGAATAGAAAAAGAATTGCTCATATGGTGAACAAGTAATTCCTTGATCTAGAAACGTACATTAGTACCTATCAGGACATCATCATCCTTTCTTCACAAGCAGAACCTGCATAGTGTGTGAAAATAGAACACATGCTATAAATCCCTTGCACAATTCCTAATTCTGACTACCACATCTCCATAGCTGGGATTAGCACTCCTTACCCCTTCAGCAAACATAATGTTGTTGTGTGCCCTTAGATGTAGAAATAGAACATAACTCAGAAGCAAACAGCAGAATGTGTCTACATCATGTGTCTGCGGCTCAACACCCATGCTCTTCTTTTTCCTTAGAAGTGACAAAGCTGATTGGTTCCAGACAAGATGGAGGCATAGGTAGACACATTGCACCTCCTCGCACAACCAAAAGAAGGACAACAACAATTTAAAAACAAAAAACAACCAGAACTGACAGAAAATCGAACCGCACAGAAGTCTGACAACCAAGGAGATAAAGAAGAAACATTCATCCAGACTGGTAGGGGGGGCGGAGACATGCAGCCGGGGCAGACAGAACTTGGGACAACAGGGCCAGACCCAGAGACACGGCAGACTGTGGGACAAACGGGGCAGGCAGTGAGACCACCAGCAGACCCTGCAGCCCCACATTTGCACATAGATAAACCAGGAGGAACAGCGGGGGATCAAAACAGACTGCGCAACCCAGGGCTCCAGCTCAGGGAAATAACGCCTCAAACCTCTGATTGAAAACACCTGTGGGTGTTGAGGTGGCAGCAGGAGAAACTCCCAGCCTCACAGGACAGTTTGTTGGAGAGACTCACAGGGGTCTAGAGCATTCAAGAGCCCACCCACTCAGGAATCAGCACCAGAGGGGCCCAGTTCAATTCTGGGTACGGAAGGGAGTGACTGAAAACCAGCAGAGAGTGGAGTAAATGCCATTGCTCCCTCTGAGCCCCTCTCCCACGTACAGTGTCACAGCACAGTGACCGGTGGTATCCCACCCCGGTGAACACCTAAGGCTCCACCCCTTGATGTAACAGGTGCACCAAGACAAAAAAAAAAAAAAATGGCCCAAATGAAAGAACAGATCAAGACTCCAGAAATAATACAGCTAAGCAACAAAGAGATAGCCAACCTATCAGATGCACAGTTCAAAACACTGGTAATGAGGATGCTCAAAGAATTGGCTGAATTTGGTCACAAAATAGATGAACAAATGAAGGATATGCTAAGAGAAATAAAGGAAAATGTACATGGAACCAAAAGTGATGGGAAAGAAACTGGGACTCAAATCAATGGTGTGGACCAGAAGGAAGAAACAAACATCCAACCAGAAAAGAATGAAGAAACAAGAATTCAGAAAAATGAGGAGATACTCAGGAACCTCCAGGACATTTTGAAACGTTCCAAGATCTGAATTACAGGGGTGTCAGAAGGAGAAGAGAGAGAACAAAAAATTGAAAACTTATTTGAACAAATAATGAAGGAGAACTTCCCTTATCTGGCAAAGGAAATAGACTTCCAGGAAGTCCAGGAAGCTCAGAGAGTCCCAAAGAAGCTGGACCCAAGGAGGAACACACCAAGGCACATCACAATTACATTACCCAAGATTAAAAATAAGGAGAGAATCTTAGAAGCAGCAAGAGAAAAGGACACAGTTAACTACAAAGGAGTTCCCATAAGACTGTCAGCTGATTTCTCCAAAGAGACCTTACAGGCAAGAAGGGGCTGGAAAGAAGTATTGGAAGTCATGAAAGGCAAGGACCTATATCCAAGGTTACTCTATCCAGCAGAGCTATCATTTAGAATGGAAGGGCATATAAAGTGCTTCTCAGATAAGGTCGAATTAAAGGAGTTCATCATCACCAAGCCCTTATTATATGAAATGTTAAAGGGAGTTACCTAAGAAAAAGAAGATCAAAAATATGAACAGTAAAAATGACAGCAAACTCACAGTTATTAACAACCCCACCTAAAACACAAACAGAAGCAAACTAAGCAAACAACTAGAACAAGAAGAGAACCACAGAAATGGAGATCACATGAAGGGTTATCAATAGGGGAGAGGGAGGGGGAGAGAGGGGGGAAAGGTACAGAGAATAAGTAGCATAAATGGTAGGTAGAAAATAGACAGGGGGAGGGCAAAAATAGTGTAGGAAATGTAGAAGCCAAAGAACTTATAAGTATGATCCATGACATGAACTATAGGGGGGGAATGTGGGAGGGAGGGGGTGGGTGGGATGGAGTGAAGGGGGGGAAATGGAACAAATGTAATAGCATACTCAATAACTATATTTAAAAAAACATAAAAAAAGAAGTGACAAAGCTGCCTACGATTGACAATTCCTTTTGTAAAAATAAAAAAAAAGTTCAACAGGAATAAGTACCTGCCCTTTTGTTTAAAATATACTGGTATACATATGATCTCACCTTTTTTTTAAATATATTTATTGATTATGTTATTACAGTTGTCCCATTTCCCCCCCCACTCCATTCCATCCTGCCCACCCCCTCCCTCCCACATTCCCCCCCACAGTTCATGTCCATGGGTCATACCTATAAGTTCCCTGACATCTACATTTCCTACACTATTCTTACCATCCCCCTGTCTATTTTCCACCTATCATCTATGCTACTTATTCTCTGTACCTTTCCCTCCCTCTCCCTCTCCCACTCCCCTATTGACACCCATGTGATCTCCATCTCTATGGTTCTGTTCCTGTTCTAGTTGTTTGCCTAGTTTGCTCTTGTTTTTGTTTTAGGTGTGGTCGTTAATAACTGTGAGTTTGCTGTCATTTTTACTGTTCATATTTTTGATCTTCTTTTTCTTAGATAACTCCCTTTAACATTTCATATAATAAGGGCTTGGTGATGATGAACTTCTTTAACTTGACCTTATCTGAGAAGCACTTTATCTTCCCTTCCATTCTAAATGATAGCTTTGCTGGATACAGTAATCTTGGATGTAGGCCCTTGCGTTTAATCTTGGGTAATGTAATTATGATGTGCCTTGCTGTGTTCCTCCTTGGGTCCAGCTTCTTTGGGACTCTCTGAGCTTCCTGGACTTCCTGGAAGTCTATTTCCTTTGTCATATTAGGGAAGTTCTCCTTCATTATTTGTTCAAGTAAGTTTTCAATTTTTTGTTCTTCCTCTTCTCCTGCTGACACCCCTATAATTCGGATGTTGGAACATTTCGAGATGTCCTGGAGGTTCCTATGCCTCTCCTCATTTTTCCGAGTTCTTGTTTCTTCATTCTTTTCTGGTTGGATGTTTGTTTCTTCCTTCTGGTCCACACCATTGATTTGAGTCCCAGTTTCCTTCGCATCACTATTGGTTCCCTGTACATTTTCCTTTGTTTCTATTTGCATAGGCTTCATTTCTTCATCTACTTTTCGAACAGATTCAACCAATTCTGTGAGCATATTGATAACCAGTGCTTTGAACTGTGCATCCGATAGGTTGGCTATCTCTTCGTCGCTTAGTTGTATTTTTTCTGGAGCTTTGAAGTGTTCTGTCATTTGGGCCTTTTTTTTTTTTTTTTTTTTTTTTTTTTTCTGGTCTTGGAGCTTCTGTTACTTTAAGGGGCGGAGCCTTAGGTGTTCACCAGGCGGGGTAACGCTGGTCCCCTGGTCGCTGTGCTGTGACACTGTACGTGGGGGAGGTGCCAAGAGGGAGCAATGGCGCCCACCTCACTCTCCTCTGGATTTCAGTCTTTCACTCCGATACCCACAATCAAACTGGGCCCCTCTGGTGCTGGTTCCCCAGTGGGTGGGCCTGTGCACACTCTAGGCCCCTGTGGGTCTCTCCAACGAACTCTCCCATGAGGCTGGGAGTCTCTCCTGCTGCTGCCCCAACCCCCAGGGGCGCTTTCAATCAGAGGTTTGAGGCTTTATTTCCCGGAGCTGGAGCCCTGGGTTGCGCAGTCTGCTTCGATCCCCGCCATTCGCCTGGTTTATCTGTGTGCGAATGTGGGGCCCCGGGGTGCTACCCAGTGCTCTGCCTGCCCCGCTCTCCGCCACTCTGAGTCCGGCCCCTCTGGGTTTATATGCACAAATGTAGGGTTGCAGGGTCTGCTAGTGCTGGGACTGCCTGCCTCGTTCGTCCCACACTCTGCCAGTCTCAGTCCTGCCAGGGCCACGTGAGTCCTCTCCACCCCGGTGCCCATCTCTGCCCCTCCTACCGGTCTGGATGAATGTTTATTTTGTATTTCCTTGGTGGTGGACCCCCTTGCCGTTCGATTTTCTGTCAGTTCTGGTTGTGCGAGGAGGCGCAGTGTGTCCACCTACACCGCCCTCCTGGTTTTCCCATGATCTCACCTTTAAGTGGAACATAATAAGTAGAAGAAAAAAGCAAACAAAATATAACCAGAGACATTGAAGTTAAGAACAATCTAACAATGGTCAGGGGGTAGTGGGGAGGGGACAGTGAGGAGAGGGGATTACAGGAACTACTATAAAGGACACATGGACAAAATCAAGGGGGAGGGGGGAGGTGGGGGAGGGAGGGGTTTTGGCTGGAGTGGGGTGGAGGGATGGGGAGAAAAGGCACACAACTGTAATTGAATAACAATAAAAAATTAAAATTATAAAATATACTGGTATAAGACCATACTTTCAGGGATCATTTCTATAGTTTGTTAAAATATACCGTTATGTCATGAAATCTCCAAAAATGTTCTGGTCCTGTTCATTGAACAACCCTGAATTGTAGAATACCATATTTGTTGGTGAGATGGTTGCTAGCAAGTAGTAACTGCCTATTTATGTTGTGGCCATTTTTATTACAGACTAATGGAAGAAAATGAGGAAGAAAAAACTATTTGCAGATTTCAGTCAGTTCCAGAAAACACGTGTGACACAGAAAGCAGGTATTTGCTTTGTTGGAATTTGTTCCTCGATTTCTTTTTCCAAGTGCCAACCCTGGCTGCAATTATGGTCATACAGTTTTCTGAGAAAGCAAACTCTGAGACCTTTTGGCTATTATTCAAATCTTCTTGAACCCAGATTAAGTAACTATTAATGTTTATTCTGAAAGGAAAAAGGAAGAAACTAGAAACCCAGGCTCACCCAGTTAGAAAGCCACCATGCAGTGTGTCACTACCTTCAACTACATTCAAATTCCATGTTTATCTTTCTCTGCTGAAATTTTCTTCCTTTTTCTTTGGGCTAATTCCTCTCAAGAAAGGATTTGGATTGCTTGCATAACCCATGCATCATCTAGGGGTAACCAATGAGAAAATCTACCCTGGAGCTCTTCATAGAACAATTGACACAGTACAGTACTACATCTTTGGAATTATACTTAATTAGATGTGCCATTTCTTATAAAGAATTAAACAATTCAAATGGTGTTTTATCACTTTTGAATTGAGTTTATCAAGTGGATTATCTCTGGCAATGGGAAGATGTGCTTCTGGATTGCATATGTTGAAATTCATTGCAGACAATTTCTATTGAGTTTTAATTCTGCTATTGATCACTGCTAATTCACACTTACCAGAGCAAGAGGAGGTCAGGGGTTAAGTGCTCAAACTATCCGGGATCAAGTTTCTGGTCTTGCTCTCTACTACCTGAATGACCTTTGGCAAAATGACCTAAACTCTCTGGCCTTCTGTAAATGTTCCTGTAAAAAAGGAGACGAAATGAGATTAACACTTGCAAACATGCTCAAGGGACCTTCACTGCTCAATAATGTTAGGTATTGTTAATGATTGTGAAACAACAGAGAATGGGTAACCCAGTTCTTCAATCAAACCAACAGAAACAGCTAAAGTTTTTCCACTAACATCATGAGCTTGTCATTAGCATTGGTTGAATGCTATCAGAAAAGATAGAATATAAAACTCCCATGGGAATTTCAGAGGCCCAAAAGGGGCCACAAAAACCCACTTACTAACTCAACACCAGTGTGTTCTTCAAACAATGGAATTTCTGACTCAATGGAGATGCACCTAAAACATGATCCTCTGTCAGTTCTTTGGCCTATTCTCAAACTACTTACTTGACTATTTCTTCTTTCTTCTTTAAAATATATTTTATTGATTATGCTATTACAGTTGTGCCATTTTCCCCCCTTTATTCCCCCCCACCCTGCACAATCCCTCCCACCCACATTACCCCCATCTTAGTTCATGTCCATGAATCATACATATAAATTCTTTGGCTTCTACATTTCCTATACTATTCTTAACCTCCCCCTGTCTGTTTCTGCTTTCTAATGGTTGTCCTTGAGCCATCTACTGTTCATTACTGGGAAAGTGACAATACATTACATCCTAATTTATTATGCTGGCTGCATGAGAGCTCGGAGTGGAAGAACTATCCATCAATGTGGAAAGCATTGCATGTTGAACTAGTGTTGAGCTTGAGAGTAGAAAGCATGTACATTTGGAATCAAGATGTCTTGTAGATGAGTTTTAATTGACAGAAGTATAAAAAGCTGAATGCAGGTTCTGCTTATTAAAGAACTGAAGCCCACAGCAGGTGTCCCAAGGATGACAGGTGTCTCAGAGGAAGGTGCCTGGGCAATGATGGGGCAACAAGTGAGTTCTGACTGGTGGGATGTGAAACACCGTGACATCCTGTTCTCTATATTTTTCCTCAATCTGGAGCTGGCCATTGATACATTGTTTCAAAAACACATTGTCAGTGTCTATGGCTCTGTATCAACTGCAAACTAAAGTGGCTCCTTGCCCTTTGATTTACTGAGCATGTGCTTCATGACCATTATTAAGAGTTGTCCATATAGAGAGAGGAGTAAGTTACCAGTAATAAGTCAATGATTCACTTTCTGTGCTTTGCTTTGTTAGTGCTAAAACATGATCTATCCATTCTGACATTAATTCAACAGATATTTTTGAATATCCACTATGTGCCAAGTACATGCGTGTGTGACCTGTTGGGATTCAGTGATTCAAATGGACAAATACCAGTTCTCAAAAAGCTTCCATTCTGGGGGAGACACAGATTAAATGACATGTAAAATAAACAAATGATTGTGATAAGGGCTACTTTGAGTTGAGGGGCTGGGAGTTAACTCTTTCTGAGAAATTCAAATTTAACCTAAGATCCTATAAAAGGAGCCAATTACATAAACATCAGTCACATAAACATCCTTCCAGCCAAAGAAACATCCAGTGAGAAAGATAGAAACAAGCTTGGCATGCTCAAGAAATAGCTTTCCCCAATTGAAAATTCTCCATTTCTCTCTCTGGCTTACCTGCCATGAGAATCAAGGTTTGGCAGCTAGCAATTTCTGGGGACTCAGATAATTTCCTACCCTATTCTGAAAATGCCACTAAAAAGAGTGGGAGTAGGTCCTTTCTCAATATTGTTTTATTCCCAAAAACAATAACCTAGAAAAATTTTCTTTAACCAACTGTGGGGGTTATTAATATTCCCATTCTATGCTAGACAGTTTACATGTGTGACATGCAGTCTTCACATCAGTTTTATGATAAAGAAGGAAGTATTATCTATATTTTATACATAAGTAAACTAGGGAAACTGCTACCCAACGGCAAAGCTGAGATTCAAACTTAGATATCTCTGCGTACCCCTTAGAGGATAGAAACAGAGTAGCCAAGAGCCAAGTCATCGATCTATTGAGAAGTAACCTTTCATCTCTGGGCACCATACAGGTGACTAAGAGGTGAGTGGGGATCTCCAACTGTGCATCCATCACCAGCATAGACACATAAATGCATTCATCTAGAAAAAAAATAAGCATAAAGAATTGTCTTTGCTCAGGTAAGAAATTACCTGAGAATCAGGATTTATATGTTAGAAGAAGCTGAGAAACAAGAGTATCAACAGGGACAGTGAACAATGACCATTAAGGGAGACCTTTATTTTCTCAATATA
This sequence comes from Desmodus rotundus, assembly GCF_022682495.2. Classification (NCBI taxonomy): domain Eukaryota; kingdom Metazoa; phylum Chordata; class Mammalia; order Chiroptera; family Phyllostomidae; genus Desmodus; species Desmodus rotundus. Next base: position 64,849,793 of record NC_071394.1, read on the forward strand.
GAATGAGTCATTTAACCAAAATTTATAGAAATTGTTAAAGCTCATCTGCCATTTTGAAAGCAGCTAGATCTGAAACAGGTAAGTATGTTGTGGACACAGAGTGTACCTGTGAGTAAATGGAGCATCCAGATGTCTTAGGAGACAAAAGAGAAACTTAAAGAAAAAAATCAACAGCAGCATAGGTAATTACCAGTTAAATATAAGACAACAGACATTTTTAAATAACCATAACCAACGCTTTCCTTTTCATGTGAGCCCCTGGATAAATTACCAGAGTGAAGCAGGGCTTCACCTACCTATGTGATCTGCCAAGACCTGGGACCCATGACCACTGCCCTGTTTGTGCATCCACAACTCTTCAGGAAAAGGCCGAAGTGAGTCATCACATTGCTGCATTTACAATGGTCTGTTGGAACCTACTAAACAACAAAACTTCTTTCAGAGATAACAAGTACTTCATTGTATAATCTAACCAATTCTGTTAGTTTTACAATTCAGTTGCTCCAAATCAGAACTCTTTGATAATATTGTTAAAACAATTGTTAGTAGTAAAATAATTTGGCTTACACTCTTCATTGAGTATATATCACGCAAAAATGAAGTAAATCATATATATTGAACAAATATGTATGTATGTAAAATATATAGTTCTATATCCTTAGAAAGATATCAAATATTAAATCAAAAAACACCAGGTTTCTTTTTTTTATTGTTATTCAATTACAGTTGTCTGCATTTTCTCCCCATCCCTCCACCCCACCCCAGCTGAACCCACCTCCCTCCTCCACTTCCACCCTCCCCCTTGATTTTGTCTATGTGTCCTTTATAGTAGCTCCTGTAATCCCCTCTTCCCACTGTCCCCACCCCACTCCCCCCTGGCTATTGTTAGATTGTTCTAACTTGAATGTCTCCAGTTATATTTTGTTTGCTTTTTTCTTTTGTTGATTATGTTCCAGTTAAAGGTGAGATTATATGATATTTGTCCCTCACCGCTTGGCTTATTTCACTTAGCATAATGCTCTCCAGTTCCATCCAAGCTGTTGCAAAGGGTATAAGCTCCTTCTTTCCCTCTGCTGCATAGAATTCCATTGTGTAAATATACCATAGTTTTTGGATACACTCATTTGCTGATGGGCACTTAGGTTGATTCCAGTACTTGGCTATTGTAAATTGTGCTGCTATCAACACTGGGGTGCACAGATTCTTTTGGATTGGTATTTCAGGGTCCTTAGGGTATAATCCCAGCAGCAGAATTGCTGGGTCAAAGGGCAGTTCCATTTTTAGTTTTCTGAGGGAATTCCATACTGTTTTCCACAGTGGCCTCACCAATCTGCATTCCCACCAACATTACACTAGGGTTCCCTTTTCTACGCATCCTTTCCAACATTTGCTTCTGGATTTGTTTATGTTGGCCACTCTGACTGGTGTGAGATGATACCTCATTGTGGTTTTAATTTGCATCTCTCTGATGGCTAGTGATGCTGAGCATCTTTTCATATGTCTCTGGGCCCTCTGTATGTCTTCCTTGGAGAAATGTCTGTTCAAGTCCTTTGCCCATTTTTTAATTGGGTTGTTTGTCTTCCTGGAGTGGAGTCGTGTGAGTTCTTTATATATTTTGGAGATCAGGCCCTTGTCTGAGGTTTCATTAGCAAATATGTTTTCCCATACTATTGGTTCTCTTTGTAATTTGGTGCTGTTTTCTTTAGCCCTGAAGAAGCTTTTTATTTTGGTGAGGTCACATTTGTTTATTCTTGCCTTTATGTTCCTTGCTTTAGGGGACATGTCTGTGAGGATGTTGCTGCGTGGAATGTCTGAGATTTTCCTGCCAATGTTTTCCTCAAGGAGTTTTCTGGTGTTACAACTTATATTTAAGTCTTTTATCCATCTTCAGTTTTTTTGTGTGTATGGCATAAGTTGATGATAGAGTTTCATTTTTATGCACGTAGCTGTCCAGATCTCCCAACACCATCTGTTGAAGAGGCAATTTTTGCTCCATTTTATGCTCCTGCCTCCTTAGTCAAATATTAATTGACCTGAAGACTTGGGTTTATTTCTGGCCTCTCTGTTCTTTCCATTGGTCTATGTACCTGTTTTTATGCCAGTACCAGGCTGTTTTGACTACAGTGGCCTTGAAATACAGTTTGATATCAGGTATTGTGATCCCTCCTGCTTTGTTCTTCTTTCTCAAAATTGCTGCAGCTATTCGGGGTCATTTATGGTTCCATGTGAATTTCTGAAATGTTTGTTCTATATCTGTGAAATATGTCATGGGTACTCTAATAGGGATTGCATTGAATCTATAAAATGCTTTGATTAGTATGGCCATTTTGATGATGTTAATTCTTCCAATCCATGAGCATGGTACATGCTTCCATTTGTTTCAGTCTTCCTTAATTTCTTTCTTCAGTGTTGTGTAGTTTTCTGAGTACAGGTCTTTTACCTCCTTGGTTAGGTTTATTCCTAGTTACTTTATTTTTCTTGTTGCTCTATCAAATGGGATTTTTTTCCTGATTTCTGTTTCTGCAGTTTCATTGTTAGTATACAGGAATGCCTTTGATTTCTGAGTATTGACTCTGTATCCAGCCGTTTTGCCAAATTCATTTATTAGGTCGAGTAGTTTTTTGGTGGAGTCTATAAGATTTTCCATGTACACTATCATGTCCTCTGCAAACAGTGACAGTTTCATTTCCTCCTTTCCAATTTGGACGCCTTTTATTGCTTTTTCTTGTCTGATTGCTGTGGCTAGGACTTCCAATACTATGTTGAATAGGAGTGGTGAGAGAGGGCATCCTTGTCTTGTTCCTGGTCTTAGTGAGAAAGCTCTAAGTTTTTGTCCATTGAGTATGATGTTGGCTGTAAGTCTCTCATATATGGCCTTTATTATGTTGAGGACTGCTCCCTCTATTCCCACTTTGCTGAGTGTTTTTTATCAGAAATGGGTGCTGTATCTTATCAAATGCTTTTTCCGCATCTATTGATATGACCATGTGATTTTTATATTTGCTGTTTTGATGTGATGTATTATGTTTATTGATTTGCGAATATTGTACCATCCTTGCATCCCTGGGATGAATCCCACTTGGTCATGGTGTATGATCTTTTTAATGTATTATTGGATACGGTTTGCCAATATTTTGTTCAGGATTTTAGCATCTATGTTCATCAGCGATATTGGCCTGAAGTTTTCTTTCTTCGTTGTGTCTTTATCTGGTTTTGGGATTAGATTGATGCTGGCTTCATAAAAAGAGTTTGGGAGTCTTCCATCAGTTTGCATTTTTTTGAATAGTCTGTGAAGGATAGGGGTTAGATCTTCCTTAAATGCTTTGTAGATTTCTCCTGTGAATCCATCTGGTCCAGGGCTTTTGTGTGTTGGGAGTTTTTTGATGACTGCTTCAATTTTGTCTGCTGTTATTGGTCTGTTCAGGTTTTCTGCTTCTTCTTCATTCAGTTTTGGAAGATTATATTTTTCTAGAAATGTGTCCATTTCATCTAGGTTTTCAAATTTCTTGGCATACAGTTCTTCGTAGTCATTTCTTACAATCCTTTGTATTTCTGTGGTATCAGTTGTAATCTCTCCTCTTTCTTTTCTAATTGTGTTTATTTGGATCCTCTCTCTTTTTTTCTTGATGAGCCCACTTAAAGTCTTGTCGATTTTGTTTATCTTTTCAAAGAACCAGCTCCTGGATTCATTGATCCTTACAATTGTGCTTTTAGTCTCTATGTCTTTTAGTTCTGCTCTGATCTTGGTTATTTCCTTCCTTCTGCTTGCTCTGGACTGTCTTTGTTGTTGTTCCTCCAGTTCTTGTAGGCGTAGGGTTAGGTTGTTTGTTTGAAATGTTTCTATCTTTTTAAGGTAGGCCAGTAATGCTATGAACTTCCCTCTCAGGACTGCCTTTGCTGTGTCCCATAGGATTTGGGTTGTTGTGAGTTCATTTTCATTTGCTTCCAGAACCTTTTTGATTTCTTTCCTAATCTTGTTCTTGACGCATTCATTCTTTAATAGCATGCTCTTCAGTCTCCATGATTTTGAGTGTTTTGGGGTTTTTGAGGGTGGCGGTTTGTTTCTAGTTTCAGTCCCTTGTTGTCAGAGAAAATGCTTGATATGATTTGAATTTTCTTGAATTTGTTGAGGCTTGCTTTGTGTTCTATCATGTGCTCTATCTTTGAAAATGTTCCATCTACACTTGAAAAGAATGTGTATTTTGCTTCTTTGGGATGAAAAACTCTATATGTATCAGTGAAGTCCATTTCACCTAGGGTATTGTTAAGTGACACAATATCCGTCTTGATATTTTGTTTGGAAGACCTGTCCATTTTAAACAGTGGGGTGTTAAAGTCCCCTACTATAATTGTGTTGCTGTCAATATCTTTCTTGAACTACTCCAAGATTTTCTTTATGTATTTTATTGCTCCTATGTTGTGTGCGTATATATTTACAATGTTTATGTCTTCTTGGTGGATTCTTCCTTTGAATATTATGATTGACCTTCTGGGTCTCTCTTTATGGCCCTTCTTTTGAAATCTATTTTGTCTGATATGAGTATTGCTACCCCTGCTTTTTTTTCCTTTATGATTGCTTGGAAAATGTGTTTGCAGCCCTTCACTTTCAGTCTGTGTAAGTCTTTTTTCCTGAGGTGGGTCTCTTGTAGGCAGCATAGTGTGGGTCATGTTTTCTTGTCCATTCAGCTATTCTATGTCTTTTGATTGGAGCATTTAATCCATTTACATTTAAGGTTATTATCGATAGGTAGCTATTCATTGCCATTTTTTCATACCTGTGTTCCTCTCTCTTTCTCTTTTCCTTCCTTTCCTTAAAGCAATCCCTTTAGCATCTCTTGCAGAGCTAGTTTGGTGGAGGTGTATTGTTTTAGACTTCTTTTGTCTGGGAAACTCTTTATTTGGCCTTCTATCTTGATTGAGAGCCTTGCTGGTTAAAGTAGTCTTGGTTGCAGTACTGTGGTTCTCATTACTTGGAATGTTTTTTGCCATTCTCTTCTGTCTTGGAGCATTTCCATTGAGAAGTCAGTTGCTAACCTTATTGGGGCTCCCTTGTATGTTACTTCCTGTTTCTCCCTTGCTACCTTTGAGATCCTCTCTTTGTCTTGGAATTTTGCCATTTTAATTATGATGTGCCTTGCAGTGGGACTCTTTGGGTTCCTCTTGCTTGGGATTCTCTGTGTTTCCTCGATTTGGGTGACTTTTTCTCTCATCAGGTTAGGGAAATTTTCCATCATTACTTTTTCAAACAGGTTTTCTATCCCTTGCTCTTCTTCTTGTCCTTCTGGTATTCCTATTATACGGATATTGTTAAGTTTCATGTTGTCCTTCATTTCCCTTAATCCCTCTTCATTCTTTCTGAGCCTCTTTTCCTTTTCTTGCTCATTCTGGGTGTATTTTTCTACTTTGTCCTCCAGCTTGCTGATCAGATCCTCTGCTTCATCAAGTCTGCTTTTGATTCCTTCTACTGTTTTCTTCAATTCTGAAATTGTATTCTTCATTTCCTCTTGGCTCTTGTTGATAGTTTCTATTTCCTTTTTCATGTTGATGTAGTTTGCAGTGAGTTCATTGTAGTTTCCCTGTAGTTTCTGGTAGTTCTCTGTTAGCTCAGTGAGCTTCCTGATAACCATTGCTTTGAACTCAGTATCTGATAATTGACTTGCCTCTTTTTCAGTTAGCATTCTTTCTGAGCCTTCCTCCTTTCCTTTCATTTGGCGATTGTTTCTTTGTCTTCCCATTGTTTGTGAGACTCTTTTTGTTAGCCTCTGCTTCTTAAATTGATCTGTTCTGACTCCCTGGGTTTATGGTATGAACTTCTATGGTAGAATGCCAGTTGGATTCAATGGTGCCGTCTCCTTAATCTCTTCTGCTCACCGGCTTTGAGCTTACTTTTATGGGTCTAACACAGTCTAACTCTGGTCTCTTCAGCACTCCAGGTTTCATTGTCTCACCTGTGGGAAAAAGAGGAAGAAGGGGGAGGAAAAAGGAGAAGGGAAGGTAGGAGAAAGGGAATAGAAAGGGAATGGAAAGAAGAAGGAATAAAAAAAAATTGGAGGAAAGATAAGAAGAAGGAATTTTAACAAAAATTAAAATAAAACAATAAAAGAAGGCAGGAAGTAGGAGTAAAGAAGGTAAAGGATGGAAGGAAAAAGGAATAGAAAAAGAAAGAAGGACAGAAAGGAAGAAGGAATCCAGGGGGAAAGGAGGAAAGAAAAAATAGTCTTCTGCTGGCTTTAAATTGGTCAGTTTACTTCTGCTGGTCTTCCTGTCCGTGAAATGGGAGGGGGTGGTTGGAGGGATTGGTTTCACTTTTCTTCCTTCCTGAGCCACAGTCTTCGCTGTTGTTCAGCCTGCAGTCCAGTTCCTCAGGGTCCTTCTGCTCCCCACTAGGCCTTTAGTTCACCAGCTGTGCTGTCCTTGAGTTGCACCAAGTAGGGGCAACTCACACTCCCCCTTCTTGCTCTTTGCTCTCTTAGATGCTAGGGGCTCTTGGTGCTCCTAAGGGGTAGTTCAGCCCCCTACTGGGTCAAGTCTTTCCGGGGAATGCAGTCTCCCCTAACCCTGCAGCTCCCCTCTGCTGGGCGTTCTGCATTCCTTCAAGAGATCCAGTAGGCCCTGCAGGGCTCTGTGTGCAGGGACTAGATGGGAGTTGTTCAGAACCAGTGCTTTTAGGTGTGGTTGCAGGCAGGCAGCCAGGCCGCTGATCAGCTGATCTGCCATTTGGGCCTGGGTTCCTCACAGTGGGGTGGTCCACCGCTCTCGGCCTGAGTCACGCAGCTGGCTGGTCTGCTGCCTTGGGCCTGTGCGTGGGGCAGCTAGCCTCTGCTCCGGGTGCACACCCACCCGAGGTTTCAGGTGTGGGCCCCCAGTCCGCTAATCTGGGTGCACGGAACCGGGCTTCAGGTGAGCGCCAGGGCTGCTTATCCCATGTTCACCCTCCAGGAGCTGAGTGGGGAGGGGCGCCAGAGGCCGTGGCTGCTGTGGAGAGTTCTCTCACTAGCCGCTGAGTGCCTCTATTTTCTTTTTCTTTTTGAGGAATTCTTCCTATTCAAGCTCCCCTGGTCCAAACAAGCACCTGGCTGCTCACACAACTCAGCATGGCTCTCTCCCAAGAATCCTGCAGCAGCCCCTGCACCCGGGCTGGGGCTTCAGCCGCCCTGATCCTCGCGCAGGTCCCAGGGACCTTATTGTCCTTAAGCATTCTTCTTACTGTCAGATCTTTCAGTGTCCTCTATCTTTGGTCTCTGATCTTCATATATGCTGGAATACCGTTGGCTGTTCGCTCTGCTCCTCAGATCAGCTAGGTGTTTCACTGGTGTTGAAAGGAAGTTTACTCTGCTCCCACCCATCTCGCCGCCATCTTCCCATCCAGATCTAAAGCTTTGCATGCTATATGTCAGGCCCTGTTCTGAATTCTTCACATGTAATTATTCATTCAATCCTTGTAAGAACCAGTTCGATGGCAGTAATCATTCTTATTTTACATAAAAATGTTAAATAGCTATTAAAACAAGGGGGATTTAAAGCCAAACAGTCTGACGCTAAAGCTCAAAATCTTATCCACTATGGACAGAAAGACCTTTACAGGAAAAATATGGAAAAAGATCTATTTCCCTTCTTTTCTCTGCCCAACACAAGAGAATCTGATGATGGTAAGAGTTAAATCTCCCACCAGCACCCTTTCCTACAGCATTGGAAGGAACTGGGACACAGTCTCATGAGGGGAGATTCAACAGAAAAGATAATAATTCTCGTTCCTTTTTCTTCCCAGATGTCAGATGTTCACTCCAACAACAGGGCCATGGAAGGGGCAGACTTTGCTGGCCACTTCTGAGTGAATGCAATTCAGTCTCAAGAAAGCTAAGAAGTTGAAGATGAGAGCAGGCCCCCAAAGTTCCAATGTCAACTGGGAAATAACAACACTGAGTGGTTTCCATGACTGGGGTGGGGAGGAGAGTTTCTGTCCAGAAATGAGGTCTTTACATCCTGGGGTCACTGTGAGCACTAAAGGAGGTCTTGTCTGTCAAGTGCTCATGCAGGGCCAAGCCCAGAATGTGCTCAACGTTGGTGCTTGTACAATAGAATGACAGCCATTCTCAGTGGGCAGGTTCAGTGCCTCAGATCCGTCCCAGTTCTTACCCACATTCACTGTCTTATCTAAGTCTCACAGTTTCCCACAAGCATCACTGAAACTGTTTCTCTCTGGCTCTAAGCCACCGAGGTACAGATGGGCACCATAAATGGAAGGACACTGGACAAGCACTTTCAAAACTGACTAATGGTGCAATGAAGTGAACCCTAACCACCAAGTAGATGTCACAGATGGTCCGTGTTCTGAGCTCAGAGGAGACAACCCTCTGTGGGAGAAGTCATAATGAGTTTACAGAAGATGGGAGAGAGAACAGAATGGGACATAGAAAGGATGTGAGGGGACATCTCAGAAGAAACAATGGTACAGAAGTTTCAAAGTCAGAAGCCCATTATGAGTGTACAAGCCATTATGTCCCCAGAAACATGCTTTCACAAAACTGAGTCTTGTTCTGTTAGTTCAGGTCAGAAACTGCACTGATGTGCCAATGTGGGAAACACACTCATTTCCTAAAATTCCATTTTATTCTGTGGTCTTAAACTCAGCCTCCCCAGTCTCCCATTAAAGTAATTTCTCTTTCATAGTGAAAACAAAGTCTGACTTCCTTGAACTTAGCTTTTTATTGGTTTTAAGTATCCTCATTACTGAGCCTTCTTAGATTTTCTAATTTCCTGTCAGCAGTCATTTTTAGAATAAGGAAATTATTTATAATTTCAAAGTATTTCACTTGTTGTAGTTTCTCTTTCAGGAGGAGTGAAAACTCTCGTTTTTTATTCTGAAAATATTGCCCACCCCCCCACCCCAGTTTCATCTTTACCTGTTCCTCAGCTAATTTTCTGTGGACACAGTAATAGAAGCACCATGTTCTCTGATCTGCCACAATGTAAGCAAAACTACTACAGATTTTATTACATTCAGTAGGGAAAAAAAATACAGCTCTCATTCTCTGGTATTGCTTTTGCATTTTACACACAGGTGAGTAGAACAGCACTCTGAAAATACTCTCTATCCCAAAACAGGAAGTACCTGTCCCAGGGTTGGGGACCCTGCTCCTTCCTTGTGACCCTCACTCCCTCAGTGAAATGACAGTCCCAAGGGGGTCATCACTGTTAGTGGGTCTTCTCTGCTCCTTCACATGCTTTAATTTTTCCTGTCTCATTATTGCCACTGTCTTCTTAAGCCTTCAGAATTTTGGCATTTTAAAATTTTCAATGACTTTTCATTAAAAATATGGATAAGCCTTCTACTTTGTGCCCCTGCACAGGCTTTGTCAGCAGGTGAGCAGATAGTGCAGGAGATTTCAATCATCCTTGCCTCATCCCAAGGCTATGGGGTACCAGGTGGGGACAGCTGCATCTGCTCTTTCTCTCTACTCTCTGCCTTCCTGGTCTCACCCTCCAAATGACCAGAAAGGAAGCCACTATAAGGCTTACCTGTGTCCAAATATCCTGATGTGATTTTTTAAAAGATTTTATTTATTTATTTTTACATAGAGGGAAAGGAGGGAAAGAGGGAAACATCAATGTGTAGTCACCTTTTGTGCACCCTCCACTGAGGACCTAGCCTGCAGCCCAGGCATGTGCCCTGGCTGAGAATTAAACCCATGACCCTTTGGTTCACAGGCTGGCATTCAATCCACTGAGCCACACCAGCCAGGGCTTGATGTGATTTTTTTTTACATCACATCAAGTGTTGCTCCTTTTAAAACTAAATGCAGACATTAGATGTGGCATTTTCTTTTTCCTACTGGGGATTTCTGAGATGGGTCCAATCATGTCCTCATTGGACTGGACTCCCCAGTAACTGACTGGAGGTAACTTCAGCTTTCCCTGTCACCAAGTGTATCCTCCTCTGCTCCCTGGGCACCAACAGTGACAGCCACCCACATGGGCAGCTTTGGTGGCCTTGGGACTCAGTCTCCCCATGGGAAGCAAGCGGACAGATGTGTACAAACCCTTCTCTGCTGAGCCAGCAGCACATCATTTTCCCTCGACTTGCTCTGCACCCTGTTTGTGCACGCTGCTCACAGACAGACCTGGCCCTGGGCCAAGGCCAGGGCCAGGGATGGCCGGATAACCAACCATACTGAGCAGAGTGGCCCACAGTTCACCCAAAGATGCTGCTGTGCAAAGGGAGTAAGCTCAGTCTGTCGGAAGCCATTGTACAAATATATTGTATACATTGGTCTTTTTGCTTTTTCAGCCCTAACTGTTCCTCTGAGCAAAGACTTTTATCCCTTGTCCCTCTACACTGTCCCACAAGGATGTAAAGGCCCTGCAGAAGTGGGAAGGGGATGCATCTCTGTCAGCAACTGCATGGGTCATTGTCCACACAACCCACAACCAATGCTCAGTGGGCTCCATCCCTGTGCAGCCCCATTGTGCAAGAATGGACATTAACCCTGCTGGCTCAGAGCAGAGAGGGAAACACATTCAGCAGAAAGGGCCATCCTCCAAAAGGGGGTGAGACTGGATGGGCCTCATGCATGTCATGGATTGCACAGATGGAGAGGAGGGAATAGAAATTCTAAACATGAGAGAATAAATACACTAGCAAAGAGAGAGGCCAGGAAATGACAGAGTATGGCCAGAGCAAGATAAGCATGAAGAGCAAATGGAAGAGAACCACAAATAGAGTGCTGGAGGCCCTTCTTGGAAAAGCATCAGATAGGGCTCTCTTGTAAGACAATGGGAAGACATGGAAAACCTCCATGTCCAGGTCGCATAGTTCAACTAGACCCAGGGAGGTATGCATATCATCTTATTATATGAAATAACTTTTGTTGCTGGTAGGCAACAGATGAAAGCATTCAGTTATGGAATTACCCGAAAGACAAGAGGAGCTTTGTTGATATTGATAGTAAAGCATTAATATTATTTTCAAGTCAAGATGTAATAGCCTGTCAAGTCAAGACAGGCTAATAGAGACCATACCACTTTATGCCTATGAAACACCAACTTTTTCTATATCTATTTTCTAGTCTGATTAGTGAATTGTAGGAAAAATATTAAGCTGATTAACATATATTTATAACTATATGAGTTCTAAATCTATACATTTAGTGCTTTACTTTGGTCACATTGTTGAATCAAAATGCATACATACATGCTTTTAACTGGCATACCTAAGTTTTTAGATTGCATTTAAAGAAATGCAGGTAGGAGAAATATACATATTTTCTATATTTTCTATGGGTTTTTGTCTATATTATACCCTTAATGTTAGCAAGTTCTCAGTAAATAACTATAAAGTGCTTAGGATATAAGTGCTCTGGTTTCTGAATTGATATAAATTTCTGGGTAAATAATTTCAACTAATAATTTATTCTAGATTTACTCTGTGTCAGGCACTGTAATAAGCAGTTACGTTTTTACCAAAACCCTAAGAATTAACTACAATTACTATCCTCCTTATTTTATAGATGAACAAAGATTAAAAGAAGTTAGGCAATTTTCCATGGAGACAATGCTCACACACCAACACCACTAACTTCAGTCTCAGAACTGCTGTGACCAGCTCATCACAGCATGGCCTACTCACCTTCCCATGTAAAGGAAGATTTAAATAATTATATGTCAGAGAGAGAGAGAGAGAGAAAGAAAGAGGGATGATTAATATGAGCAGAGGAACTGACTCTTTCAGGCAAAAGCCAGGAAGGAAGACAAACATGGTTTGAGACCATGCCTGCCAGATTTAGAATTCAATAGAAACTTGGTCTGCGGTCTCAGGCATGATCATGGAGCCCTAATGCCCTGTCCTACCTATCTTTCAGCAAAAGAATTAATTACCTTCCCAAGAACTGCAGCCAGGGACACAGAAGAAACTCAAAAACTTTATTTTTGCATAAATGTTTGCTTTTCCAATGTGTGCATTGCAATGTGTGTATTTAAGCAGAAAGAAAATACAGAGGCTTTAACACCGTCATGGTGTTGTCTGGAGCTGATAGTCTGCAAATGTGACGCTTCTTCAAGATAACCTCACAGGATGGGATGGGATTCTGAGAGCGGCCAGCTTTTTAAGGGCATCTGAGATGTGTCTTAAATTATTCTAGCTCAGACACACTCCAGAGTGATGGCCCCATGAGGGAGTTACTTGAACAATAAGTATGGTTAACAGCAGCTTTAAACCGAGGCAGCTTCCAGAAGTCAATAGAGACAGGAAGAACCAAGCTGACCTGAAGATTCCTCCATACTTAATTGTTTCCTTCTGAAAAAAATGTGGACAAAGTATTTTCTGCTTTCTTACCTTTCAAAGGAGAGTGATACCTCTGTTTCTGGGAGTTCTGGAGATCTATGTGATTGGTGAAAAGGACTGAGGTAGTGATTAGTGCATGGAGGTTGCTTGACCAACATTGCCTTATTTATCTTGCTGTTATGTAGGTTTTTGTACTGAATTTCAAATAATCACATTCATCCTTATAAAATATAATAGATCAAAATTAGATACCTATCAATAAATTCAATGAAAACATAAAGCCAATGTGATATGATTAAAATGACTCTGAGGAGGCGCGAATGTGAGACTGGACCTGAGTCAGCTTCGTAAGGGTGGTGCAGAGGCAGGGGCCCAGGCAGGATGCTCTGGCTGTAGTTGGAACTCAAAGCAGCACCCTACAATGAACTGTGCCTTGTCCCATAGCCTCAGGAAAGTACTTCTGTCTCCTCTTCCTTAAAAGTCATTTGGACTGCTGAAGTCATTCGCAAGTCAAACATTTACACTGCCCTCCTATATATACATGCTCTTTCAACTTTGGACAACATTGTAACTTAATTCTGACTTTGTCGAGATCCAAAAAAAAAAAAAAAAAAAGAGGAAGATTGCTCTTGCTAACATGGTGGGCCTCATCAAATCAGCTGAAGGCCTGGACAATAAAATCTGAGATTTCCCAGAGAAGAAATTCTCCTTCAACACTGTAGTGGAAAAATCTTGTTTGAATTTCCAGCCTGCCCATGGACCTGCATACTTCACACTCCAGAGTGCAACATCCACTCTTGCCTCCTGTCTTTTGTGGCTTTTTGTAATCAACCACTCTCTGTTGACCCTATTCACTTCTCTAGACCTACAAATGAGGTCCCATATTATGTGTGTTCAGTAGCTTTAAGGTTAATTGTGTAGTAAAAAGCTAATTTTTGTATAAAATTGTGAATAGTTTATAAATCACTTTTCAAATAGTAGAATGAATCATAAGCCAGGAGTCAGAATATCTTCATTTTATTCCCCAGTTCTGTTATTATTGATACATGATTCTGTTAAAAAGTAAAAATTTCCTTAACCTTTCTTTCAGAAGTTGGGTTTCCCTTTCTTTAAGGTAATAAGGCTGTTCTTGATGTTCCTAAGTTCTTTGTTATTTCCAATATGGTTTATAATTCTATTCTATGTGACAACTGAAGCATTCTAACATCAAGAAATTTCCAGGAAAAAGAGAAATAAAGCACTTCAAATATTTTTAAAACCTATTTTGTAACAAGTTTAAAGAGAAATTTGCAAACCAAGTAAAAGAATCATATTTTTAAAAAATGTATATCTTGCAGAAATAGAACTAGTTGATTGGAGTTGTATGTGGGCCCGTTTTTCTTTACTAGAAAAGAGATATTTCTAATACTTGGAGATAATGAAATTTAATGATTAGCCTCAAAAAGCCATTAGTTCTTCCCTAGCTCTGCAGTTCATGTGACATTATATTAAGTGACCTTTGAGGTCATTTAATAAGTTTTGTTAGTATAAAAACCTTTTCTAATTATAAATCTTTCTTCTGTGACATTTCCCTAAACTTAAAATAATAAAAAATAATGACTTTCCTTCCTATAGTATTTCATTTTGCTTAGTTCATACTTTCTCATAGAAATAGAATTCTCAGCATAATAATGTTATTTATAATTTCTGCTGGTGAATTTTTCATCATTAGTTCATCTAATGACCACACAAACTACCACTGTAGCAAAACAGGCCCTGAGATCTCTGCCATCAAGATAGAAAAGAACTTTTAAATGGGAACTCTTTGGAGAAGAGAAGAAATCATGGTAAAGCTATTAAGTTTTAAGTATATCTGAATTCAGGCTATATCTTGGCTTACCCTGTATAAGGCCTGGTACCTTCCTTCTCAGAAAACAGCTCTTCCTGATTGCTTCCTTTCCAGACCGTGGCTCCTTGGCCAGAGGTGGAAAACACCCAGCCCAACCCCAGTAAATACATAAACGGGACCACCAGGGCTGGAAAAGACAAGTAGATCAGCAAAAATGACACTGGGAACATTCTGACCAAGATTGAATTTCTGCCATTACACTCCACCATGGCCCTGATTGAGGAGCCCACAAAGGAGCCCATGGACTTGGATGACCCTGGGACCTGCCTGAACTTAAGCCCCAGGGGATCAAGTGATCAGAGAAAGACACCAAAGGGAAGATTCTGTGTGTCTTCCAAGGGATTGGGAAGTTCATTCTGCTTCTAGGATTCCTCTACTTGTTCATGTGCTCCTTGGATGTTCTCAGCAGTGCCTTCCAGCTGGTTGGAGGAAAAATGGCCGTGAACTTCTTCAGCAAGAACTCTATTACGTCCAACCCCATGGCGAGGTTGGTGGTGACCACTATGGTGCAGAGTTCTAGTAACTTCATATCCATTAGTCGTCAGCATGGTGGCCACCTGACTGCTGATGGTGCGGGCTGTCATCCCCATTGTCATGGGAGCCAACTCTGGGGCCTTGATCACCAACACCTTCCTGGTGCTCATGAGGACAGGAGACTGGACTGTTTGAAAGGGCTTTTGCCAGGGCCACCGTCCACGACTTCTTCAAATGTCTCTCCGTGCTGGTGCTGCTGCTGGTGGAGGTCACCACCCATTACCTGGAGGTCCTGACGAACCTGATCGTGGAGTCCTTCCACCTAAAAATCAGAGAAGATGCCCTGGCATTTCTGAAAGTCATCATGGATCCCCTTACAAGGAAAATCATCCAGATGGATAAAAAAGGTCATCAGCCAAATTGCAATGAATGATGAAGCAGCTCAAAACAAGAGTCTGATCAAAATTTGGTGCAAAACTTTTACCTGTGTGACTCAGATGAATGTCACCATCCCCTCCATTGAGAACTGCACCTTCCCCTCCTTCTGTTGGACAGACAGTTTCCACACCTAGACCCTCAAGAACGTGACCCACCGGGAGAATATTGCCAAATGCTACCACATCTTTGTGGACGCCAGCCTCGCAGACGTTGTTTTTGGCGTCATTCTGCTGGCGGTCTCCCTGCTGCTAATGTGTGGCTGTCTGATCATGATTGTCAAGTTCCTGGGCTCTGTGCTCAAGGGGCAAGTACCTGTTGTCATCAAGAAGACCATCAACACTGATTTACCTTTTCTCTTTGCCTAGCTGACTGACTACCTGGCTATCCTCGTGGGGGCAGGCATGACCTTTGTCATTCAGAGAAGCTCTGTGTTCACGTCTACCATGACCCCACTGATAGGTATCGGTGTGGTCACCATTGAGAGGGCATATCCCCTCATGCTGGGCACCAACTTCGGCACCACCACCACCGCTATTATAACTGCCTTAGCCGGTCCAGGCAGTAGTCTGAGAAGCTCGCTCCAGATTTCCCTGTGCCACTTTTTCTTCAACATTATAGGCTTCTTATTGTGGTAGCCAGTCCCATTTGCCCCCCTGCCCATCTGCCTGGCCAAGGGGATGGGCAGCACCTCAGCTAAGTATCACTGGTTTGCCATCTTCTACCTGGTCATCTTCTGCCTGGTCCCACTGACAGTGTTTGGCCTCTCGCTGGCTGGGTGGCCAGTGCTGGTGGGTGTGGGTGTGCCCCTCATTCTCGTGATCCTTCTGGTGGTGTTGCTCAGGCTCCTGCAGTCCCACCACCCATGCATCCTGCCTAGTAAGCTCCACCCTGGAACTCCCTGCCCTTGTGCTTGCGCTCGCTGAAGCCCTGGGACCTCATGGTCTCCCTGGTCACCCTCAGCTGCATGAATCAGTGCTGCTACCGCTGCCACTCTTGCTGTCTGCTCTGCTGCTCCATGTGCTGCCACTGAAGCAAATGCCACCAGAAACTGAAGGAGGTGCCAGACATCCATATTAAGGCCCCTGAGGCCTTCAGTAACACCACCATGGTGGGGAGGCACAGGACAGGGTCCCTATGTCCCAAGTGAATGCCCTAGTCACAAACACCATCTTCAGCAGCACAGCCTTTTAGCGGCTGCCCCTAGGCAGGAAGAGGGGCCCCAAGTCTCATGTGCTCCCTCCTGGTTCTGCATGCCATTCTCCACCTCTCTGAGAAATGGTATCAACATCAGCTCTGACTCACTCCCGTTTGCACCACTGCAGCTAGAAAAAATGATCCCAGCACACATCCAACCCTGCACGCAGATGGGTTGGCCAATAGAATTTATTTTCAGACTTAAACCATCCTTTTCTGAAGTTCTAAAGCAGAGATTTGTGGGGGATTTTCAAAGATGTATTCATACACACATGCTTTTCTTGTGATAAAATTCTCCTTTTACCAAAGACTGGCTTCAGCCAACAGCAGCTGCCTCTCAGGTGTCTTGGCCCCAGAACAGTGCAAGTCAGGGGAAATAGACCTTGGAGAACACGGGCATGGGCCTTTTTCTCTTCCCAGTGCTCCCCAAGTTACATGACAAGGTTTTCTCACCTGGGCAGGTAGGGCTAGTCCAAGAATTTTACCAACTATGCCCCCAAGTTTCCAGGATGGGAGCCACATTGAAGCTGCAGAGAGATCCAGGATGCATTTTGGCTCACCTGTTGCTTCAACCTCCTAAGAGGAGGGTGGTCCTGTCCTGAACCGGTCAGATAGAGGATGAGTGGTGAGCATGGGGGATGGGGGAGAGGTTTCTCCACTAAAAGAGCTGAGAATTCTTCTTAATTTGGCTATTTTGGAAGCCAAATTGAACGTCATAGGTAAAGCCTAGTGCCACTTTTGGTCAGATTAAAAACATCCCTGTTGAGTCTTCTGGGGGGAAAAATACCTGAATTCAAAACAATATAATTTTTAAGTTAAAAATAAATCAAATACTTATATAAGAGTGTGATATATGAATTTTGTAACATTAAAAAAAATAACTAATATTATACATTAGAATTTACCAAATAATGCACCAAAGAATACTACTTTTTCAGGTTGTTAAAGGCATGAAGTGCCCAAGCACAGGGAGCCCTTGTCCAGTCAAGTCCATTGTTTGGAAAATGCTCTTTTAAGGTTAAGCAAAGGACTTCCCAGAGACTTCATTATGGCAATATGTATTTTGATGGTACAAGATGGGACCTACTATCTACGGCATTTCTCGAACCTATTTATTCATAGGGCTTTTCCCCCAGCCCCACCCCATTTCACAGAACATATTGCAATGTGATAAGTCTGTGAATAAGTATGATAAATGAAACCAGACTGTGAAATAACAGTTGAAAAAAAAAAAAAAAGTAATTAGCTGTTTAGGAGGAAGAAAAGAAGGGCTTGCTTCTATTAATGATGAGGCCAATGATGTTTGAGGGATGGGAAACATCAGGGCTTCTGAGGCAGAGGAGGATATCTAAAAAAAAAAATCTCTTAACATAAGCAACTGGAAGCCACTTGCTTAAACTCAGATGTGATTTTTTTTTTAATTACTATACTTGTTTTAATTTTTTTAATATATATATTTTTTTTTTCAGGGCAGTTTTTATTTTTTATTTTTTTTATTTTTTTATTTTTTTTAATATATTTATTGATTATGCTATTACAGTTGTCCCATTTCCCCCCCCACTCCACTCCATCCTGCCCAACCCCCTCCCTCCCACATTCCCCCCCCATAGTTCATGTCCATGGGTCATACTTATAAGTTCTTTGGCTTCTACATTTCCTACACTATTTTTACCCTCCCCCTGTCTATTTTCCACCTATCATCTATGCTACTTATTCTCTGTACCTTTACCCCCCTCTCCCCCTGCCACTCCCTTATTGACAACCCTCATGTTCTAGTTGTTTGCCTAGTTTGCTCTCGTTTTTGTTTTATGTGTGGTCGTTAATAACTGTGAGTTTGCTGTCATTTTTACTGTTCCTATTTTTGATCTTTTTCTTAGGTAACTCCCTTTAACATTTCATATAATAAGGGCTTGGTGATGATGAGCCTCTTCAACTTGACCTTATCTGAGAAGCACTTTATCCTCCCTTCCATTCTAAATGATAGCTTTGCTGGATACAGTAATCTTGGACGTAGGTCCTTGCGTTTAATCTTGGGTAATGTAATTATGATGTGTCTTGTTGTGTTCCTCCTTGGGTCCAGCTTCTTTGGGACTCTCTGAGCTTCCTGGACTTCCTGGAAGTCTATTTCCTTTGCCAGATCGGGGAAGTTCTCCATTATTTGTTCAAATAAGTTTTCAATTTTGTGTTCTTCCTCTTCTCCTTCTGGCACCCCTATAATTCGGATGTTGGAACGTTTCAAGATGTCCTGGAGGTTCCTAAGCCTCTCCTCATTTTTCCAAGTTCTTGTTTCTTCATTCTTTTCTGGTTGAATGTTTGTTTCTTCCTTCTGGTCCATACCATTGATTTGAGTCCCAGTTTCCTTCTCATCACTATTGGTTCCCTGTACATTTTCCTTTGTTTCTCTTAGCATAGGCTTCATTTTTTCATCTGTTTTTCGAATAGATTCAACCAAGTCTGTGAGCATATTGATAACCAGTGCTTTGAACTGTGCATCCGATAGGTTGGCTATCTCTTCGTCGCTTAGTTGTATTTTTTCTGGAGCTTTGAAGTGTTCTGTCATTTGGGCCATTTTTTTTGTTTGTCTTGGCTCGTCTGTTACTTTAAGGGGTGGAGCCTTAGGTGTTCACCGGGGCGGGGTAATGCTGGTCACTGCTCTGTGATGCTGTACGTGGGGGCGGGGCCGAGAGGGAGCAATGGCGCCCGCTTCACTCTCCTCCGGATTTCAGTCTTTCACTCCGCTACCCACAATCAAACTGGGCCCCTCTGGTGCTGGTTCCCGAGTAAGTGGGCCTGTGCACACTCTAGGCCCCTGTGGGTCTCTCCAACAACCTCTCCTGTGAGGCTGGGAGTCTCTCCTGCCGCCCCAACCCCCAGGGGCGCTTTCAATCAGAGGTTCGAGGCTTTATTTCCCCGAGCTGGAGCCCTGGGTTGCGCAGCGGTCTGCTTCTCTGCCCGCTGTTCGTCCGGTTTATCTGTGGGCGAATGTGGTGCCGCAATGTGCTATCCGCCACTCTGCCTGCCCCACTCTCCGCCACTCTGAGTCCGGCCCTCTGGGTTTATCTGTGCAAATGTGGGACCGCAGGGTCTGCTAGTGCTGGGACTGCCTGCGCCATTTGTCCCACACTCTGCCAGTCTCAGTCCCGCCACAGCCACGAGAGTCCTCTCCACCCCAGTGCCGTCTCCGCCCCTCCTACCAGTCTGGATGAATGATTATTTTTTGTTTCCTTGGTGTTGGTCCCCCTTGCTGTTCGATTCTCTGTCAGTTCTGGTTGTGCGAGGAGGCGCAGTGTGTCTACCTACGCCGCCATCTTGGTTCCTTAATATATTTATTGATTATGCTATTACAGTTGTCCCATTTCCCCCCCTACTCCACTCCAACCTGCCCACCCTCTCCCTCCCACTTTCCCCCCCTACAGTTCATGTCCATGGGTCATACTTATAAGTTCTTTGGCTTCTACATTTCCTACACTATTCTTACCCCTGTCTATTTTCCACCTATCATCTATGCTACTTATTCTCTGTACCTTTCCCCCCCTCTCCCTCTCCCACTCTCCTATTGACACCCCTCCGTGTGATCTACATCTCTATGGTTCTGTTCCTGTTCTAGTTGTTTGCCTAGTTTGCTCTTTTTGTTTTAGGTGTGGTCGTTAATAACTGTGAGTTTGCTGTCATTTTTACTGTTCCTATTTTTGATCTTCTTTTTCTTAGGTAACTCCCTTTAACATTTCATATAATAAGGGCTTGGTGATGATGAACTTCTTTAACTTGACCTTATCTGAGAAGCACTTTATCTTCCCTTCCAATCTAAATGATAGCTTTCCTGGATACAGTAATCTTGGATGTAGGTCCTTGCGTTTAATCTTGGGTAATGTAATTATGATGTGCCTTGCTGTGTTCCTCCTTGGGTCCAGCTTCTTTGGGACTCTCTGAGCTTCCTGGACTTCCCGGAAGTCTATTTCCTTTGCCATATTAGGGAAGTTCTCCTTCATTATTTGTTCAAATAAGTTTTCAATTTTTTGTTCTTCCTCTTCTCCTTCTGGCACCCCTATAATTCAGATGTTGGAATGTTTCAAGATGTCCTGGAGGTTCCTATGCCTTTCCTCATTTTTCCGAGTTCTTGTTTCTTCATTCTTTTCTGGTTGGATGTTTGTTTCTTCCTTCTGGTCCACACCATTGATTTGAGTCCCAGTTTCCTTCGCTTCACTATTGGTTCCCTGTACATTTTCTTTTGTTTCTATTTGCATAGGCTTCATTTCTTCATCTACTTCTCGAACAGATTCAACCAATTCTGTGAGCATCTTGATAACCAGTGCTTTGAACTGTGCATCCGATAGGTTGGCTATCTCTTCCTTGCTTAGTTGTATTTTCTCTGGAGCTTTGAAATGTTCTGTCATTTGGGCCATTTTTTTTTCTTCTTTTTGTCTTGGCATGTCTGTTACTTTAAGGGGCGGAGCCTTAGGTGTTCACCTGGGCGGGGTAACGCTGGTCACTGCGCTGTGATGCTGTATGTGGGGGAGGGGCCGAGAGGGAGCAATGGCGCCCACCTCACTCTCCTCTGGATTTCAGTCTTTCACTCCGATACCCACAATCAAACTGGGCCCCTCTGGTGCTGGTTCCCCAGGGGGTGGGCCTGTGCACACTCTAGGCCCCTGTGGGTCTCTCCAACGAACTCTCCCGTGAGGCTGGGAGTCTCTCCTGCTGCCGCCCCAACCCCCAGGGGCGTTTTCAATCAGAGGTTTGAGGCTTTATTTCCCGGAGCTGGAGCCCTGGGTTGTGCAGTCTGGTTCGTTCCCCGCCGTTCGCCTGGTTTATCTGTGTGCGAATGTGGGGCCCCGGGGTGCTACCCACTGCTCTGCCTGCCCCGCTCTCCGCCACTCTGAGTCCGGCCCTCTCAGTTTATCTGCACAAAAGTAGGGTTGCAGGGTCTGCAAGTGCTCGGACTGCCTGCCCCATTTGTCCCACACTCCGCCAGTCTCAGTCCTTCCACGGCCACGTGAGTCCTCTCCACCCTGGTGCCCGTCTCTGCCCCTCCTACCGGTCTGGATGAATGTTTATTTTGTATTTCCTTGGTGTTGGACCCCCTTGCCGTTGGATTTTCTGTCAGTTCTGGTTGTGGGAGGAGGCGCAGTGTGTCTACCTATGCCGCCATCTTGGTTCTCCCACCCAGATGTGATATTTTCCAAATGAAAAATTGTACAGGAAAGGTAAAGCAAAGGAAAAAATCCTTGCTATGATATTATGGTGACCTCTTGTGGCTCAAAAACAAAATGACCTTTCAAAAAAGTGCCACCTTGGCCTGCAAATATTTTGAAGCTTAAATAACATTTTTCAATGTTCACCCAAACTAGTACAAATGTTATCTCTTCAGATTGGTACTAGAAGAATCCCCATCTCATAAATTTCTGTCATGGTTGGACTTCTGCAAAAAAAAATGCATTGCGCTGGTGAGCAGAAAACAATAAAGACAGAACAAAATATAAAGTATAGTGAAAAATAATCATCTTGCTCAGACAATTCATTTCTTTTCAAGTCAGAATATAAAATTTGGATGAGATATACCAATTATGACCTTAAGCTTTTGAAATAAATAGTCATTCTAAGATTTTGAGCTTTTTGCCTTTGCTTTATAGTGATACCTACATAACTATCGTATCTAAATATTATGAGTGATGATTGATTCTTTCCAAATGAGATTAAAAACTCTTGCCATTAGAACAGATTTTGTCATCAGGAATGAAGTAGGATCACTAAAGAACAATAACATATTTGAAGGAAGACATATACAATACTAGTCCCAGACTTAATTAATACTGTATAAAAACATTAGAGTAAACAGCACTTTACAAGTCACTGAGGGGATGGATTTCATGTAACCTGCCAACAGCTGAAATACTTTTCTCTTCAGGAAAAAGAAAATATTAAAAAACCCTTAAAACTTTCAATTATGCAAAACCAACGAAGGAAGATGGCGGCAAGATAGGTGGGAGCTGAGTCCACTTCCCCTCAGCACCAGTGAAACGCCTAGCTGATCTGAGGAACAGAGTGAACAGCCAACGGGATTCCAGCATATATGAAGATCAGAGACCAAAGATAGAGGACATTGAAAGATCTGACAGTAAGAAGAATGCTTAAGGACAATAAGGTCCCTGGGACCAGCGCGGGGACCAAGGCAGCTGAAGCCCTGGCCCCAGCACAGGGTCTGCTGAAGGATTCTTGGGAGAGAGCCAGGCTGGGCTGTGTGAGAGGCCAGGGGCTTGTTTGGACCAGGGAGGCTTCAATAGGAGGAATTTCTTGAAAAGAAAAAGAGAAAATAGAGGCACTCAGGGGAGAGTTAGAGAACTCTCCACAGTAGCCGAGGCCTCTGGCGGCCCTCTGCCCTCAGCCCCTGGACCGTGAATGCGGGATAAGCAACCCCAGCTCTCACCTGAAGCCCGTCTGGCACGGACCCAGATTAGCAGACTGGGCGCCTACACCTGAACCTCGGGTGGGTGCACAACTGGATCAGGGCTGGCTGCCCCATGCACAGGCGCAAAGCCGCGGATCAGCAGCGCACCCCAGGCCCAGAGCCGAGGATCTGCCACACACTCCAGACACAAGGCCGCAGATCAGCTGCGCACCCCAGGTCCAAAGCCACGGATCAGCCAGACAACCCGATCAACGGCCTGGCAGCCTGCCTGCAACCACACCTAAAAGCACTGGTTCTGAACAACTCCCATCTAGTCCCTGCACACAGAGCCCTGCAGGGCCTACTGGATCTCTTGAAGGAATGCAGAACGCCCAGCAGAGGGGAGCTGCAGGGTTAGGGGAGACTGCATTCCCCGGAAAGACTTGACCCAGTAGGGGGCTGAACTACCCCTTAGGAGCACCAAGAGCCCCTAGCATCTAAGAGAGCAAAGAGCAAGAAGGGGGAGTGTGAGTTGCCCCTACTTGGTGCAACTCAAGGACAGCACAGCTGGTGAACTAAAGGCCTAGTGGGGAGCAGAAGGACCCTGAGGAACTGGACTGCAGGCTGAACAACAACGAAGACTGTGGCTCAGGAAGGAAGAAAAGTGAAACCAATCCCTCCAACCACCCCCTCCCATTTCACGGACAGGAACACCAGCAGAACTAAACTGACCAATTTAAAGCCAGCAGAAGACTATTTTTTCTTTCCTCCTTTTCCCCTGAATTCCTTCTTCCTTTCTGTCCTTCTTTCTTTTTCTATTCCTTTTTCCTTCCATCCTTTACCTTCTTTACTCCTACTTCCTGCCTTCTTTTATTTATTGTTTTGTTTTAATTTTTGTTAAAATTCCTTCTTCTTATCTTTCCTCCAATTTTTTTTATTCCTTCTTCTTTCCATTCCCTTTCTATTCCCTTTCTCCTACCTTCCCTTCTCCTTTTTCCTCCCCCTTCTTCCTCTTTTTCCCACAGGTGAGATAATGAAACCTGGAGTGCTGAAGAGACCAGAGTTAGACTGTGTTAGACCCATAAAAGTAAGCTCAAAGCCGGTGAGCAGAAGAGATTAAGGAGATGGCACCATTGAATCCAACTGGCATTCTACCATAGAAGTTCATACCATAAACCCAGGGAGTCAAAACAGATCAATTTAAGAAGCAGAGGCTAACAAAAAGAGTCTCACAAACAATGGGAAGACAAAGAAACAATCGCCAAATGAAAGGAAAGGAGGAAGGCTCAGAAAGAATGCTAACTGAAAAAGAGGCAAGTCAATTATCAGATACTGAGTTCAAAGCAATGGTTATCAGGAAGCTCACTGAGCTAACAGAGAACTACCAGAAACTACAGGGAAACTACAATGAACTCACTGCAAACTACATCAACATGAAAAAGGAAATAGAAACTATCAACAAGAGCCAAGAGGAAATGAAGAATACAATTTCTGAACTGAACAACACAGTAGAAGGAATCAAAAGCAGACTTGATGAAGCAGAGGATCTGATCAGCGAGCTGGAGGACAAAGTAGAAAAAAAACACCCAGAAAGAGCAAGAAAAGGAAAAGAGGCTCAGAAAGAATGAAGAGGTAATAAGGGAAATGCAGGACAACATGAAACGTAATAATATCTGTATAATAGTAATGCCAGAAAGAGAAGAAGAAGACCAAGGGATAGAAAACCTGTTTGAAAAAGTAATGATGGAAAATTTCCCTTATCTGATGGGAGAAAAAGTCACCCAAATCCAGGAGACACAGAGAATCCCAAACAAGAGGAACCCAAAGAATCCCACTGCAAGACACATCATAATTGAAATGGCAAAATTCCAAGACAAAGAGAGGACCTTAAAGGCAGCAAGGGAGAAACAGGAAGTAACATACAAGGGAGCCCCAATAAGGTTAGCAACTGACTTCTCAATGGAAATGCTCCAAGACAGAAGAGAATGGCAAAACATATTCCAAGTAATGAGAACCAGAGGCCTACAAACAAGACTACTTTACCAAGCAAGGCTCTCAATCAAGATAGAAGGCCAAATAAAGAGTTTCCCAGACAAAAGAAGTCTAAAAGAGTACACCTCCACCAAACCAGCTCTGCAAGAGATGCTAAAGGGAATGCTTTAAGGAAAGGAAGGAAAAGAGAGAGAGAAGGAAGAACACAGGTATGAAAAAATGGCAATGAATAGCTACCTATCGATAATAACTTTAAATGTAAATGGATTAAATGCTCCAATCAAAAGAAATAGAATAGCTGAATGGATAAGAAAACATGACCCACACATATGCTGCCTACAGGAGACCTATCTCAGGACGAAAGACCTACACACACTAAAAGTGAACGGCTGGAAACACATTTTCCAACCAAACGGACAGGGGGAAAAAAAGGCAGGGGTAGCAATACTCATATCAGACAAAATAGACTTCAAAACAAGGGCCATAAAGAGAGACCCAGAAGGTCACTTCATAATACTCAAAGGAAGAATCCACCAAGAACACATAAACATTGTAAATATATACGCACACAACATAGGAGCACCCAAATACATAAAGAAAATCTTGGAGTAGTTCAAGAAAGATATTGACAGCAACACAATTATAGTAGGGGACTTTAACACCCCACTATCAAAAATGGACAGGTCTTAAAAACAAAATATCAAGAAGGATATTATGTCACTGAATAATACCCTAGAGGAAATGAACTTGACTGATATATATATAGAGCTTTTCATCCCAAAGAAGCAAAATACACATTCTTTTCAAATGTACATGGAACTTTTTCAAAGATAGACCACATGATAGAACACAAAGCAAGCCTCCACAAATTCAAGAAAATTGAAATCATATCAAGCATTTTCTCTGACCACAAGGGCTGAAACTAGAAACCAACCCCAAAGGACAAAGCCCAAAACACTCAAAATCATGGAGACTGAATAGCATGCTATTAAACAATGAATGGGTCAGGAACAAGATTAGGGAAGAACTCCAAAACTTTCTGGAAACAAATGAAAATGAACTCACAACAACCCAAAACCTATGGGACACACCAAAGTCAGTCCTGAGAGGGAAGTTCTTAGCAATACAGGCCTACCTTGAAAAGATAGAAACATTTCAAACAACCTAACCCTAAGCCTAAAAGAACTCAAGGAACAACAACAAAGACAGCCCAGATAAGTAGAAGGAAGGAAATAACCAAGATCAGAGCAGAACTAAAAGACATAGAGACTAAAAGCACAATTGTAAGGATCAATGAATCCTGGAGCTGGTTCTTTGAAAAGATAAACAAAATCGACAAGACTTTAAGTGGGCTCATCAAGAAAAAAAGAGAGAGGATCCAAATAAACACAATTAGAAATGAAAGAGGAGAGATTACAACTGATACCACAGAAATACAAAGGATTGTAAGAAATGACTACGAAGAACTGTATGCCAAGAAATTTGAAAACCTAGATGAAATGGACACATTTCTAGAAAAATATAATCTTCCAAAACTGAATGAAGAAGAAGCAGAAAACCTGAACAGACCAATAACAGCAGACAAAATTGAAGCAGTCATCAAAAAACTCCCAACACACAAAAGCCCTAGACCAGATGGTTTCACAGGAGAATTCTACAAAGCATTTAAGGAAGAGCTAACCCCCATCCTTCACAGACTATTTGAAAAAATCCAAAGTGATGGAAGACTCCCAGACTCTTTTTATGAAGCCAGCATCATCCTAATCCCAAAACCAGATAAAGACACAACAAAGAAAGAAAACTTCAGGCCAATATCTCTGATGAACATAGACGCTAAAATTCTCAACAAAATGTTGGCAAACCACATCCAGCAATACATGAAAAAGATCATACACCATGACCAAGTGGGATTCATCCCAGGAATGCAAGGATAGTACAATATTCACAAATCATTAAACATAATACATCACATCAACAACAGCAAAGACAAAAATCACATGATCATATCAATAGATGTGGAAAAAGCATTTGATAAGATACAGCACCCATTTCTGATAAAAACACTCAGCAAAGTGGGAATAGAGGGAGCATTCCTCAACATAATAAAGGCCATATATGAGAGACCTACAGCCAACATCATACTCAATGGACAAAAACGTAGAGCTTTTCTGCTAAGATCAGGAACAAGACAAGGATGCCCTGTCTCACCACTCCTATTCAACATAGTATTAAAGTCCCGGCCACAGCAATCAGACAAGTAAAAGAAATAAAAGGCATCCAAATTGGAAAGGAGGAAATGAAACTGTCGCTGTTTGCAGATGACATGATAGTGTACATGGAATATCCTAAAAGACTACTCGACGTAATAAATGAATTTGGCAAAAAAGCTGGATACAAAGTCAATACTCAGAAATCAAAGGCATTCCTGTATACCAACAATGAAACAGCAGAAACAGAAATCAGGAAAAAAAAATCCGATTTGATATAGCAACAAAAGAAAAATAAAGTACCTAGGAATAAACCTAACCAAGGAGGTAAAAGACCTGTACTCAGAAAACTACACAACACTGAAGAAAGAAATTAAGGAAGACACAAACAAATGGAAACATGTACCATGCTCATGTATTGGAAGAATTAACATTATCAAAATGGCCATACTACCGAAAGCAATTCATAGATTCAATGCAATCCCTATTAAAATACCAATAACATATCTCACAGATAAAGAACAAAAATTTCTGAAATTCTTATGGAACCATAAACAACCCCGAATAGCTGCAGCAATTTTGAGAAAGAACAACAAAGCAGGAGGGATCACAATTCCTAATATCAAACTGTATTACAAGGCCACTGTAATCAAAACAGCCTGGTACTGGCATAAAAACAGGCACATAAAACAATGGAACAGAACAGAGAGCCCAGAAATAACCTCAAGTCTTTACGGTCAATTAATATTTGACAAAGGAAGCAGGACCATAAAATGAGCAAAAACAGCCTTTTCAACACATGGTGTTGGGAGATCTGGACAGCTACGTGAAAAAACATGAAACTGGATTATCAACTTACGCCATACACAAAAATAAATTCAAGATGTATAAAAGACTTAAATATAAGTTGTAACACCACAAAAGTCCTAGAGGAAAACATTGTCAGGAAGATCTCAGACATTCCATGCAGCAACATCTCACAGACACGTCCCCTAAAGCAAGGAACATAAAGGAAAGAATAAACAAATGTGACCTCATCGAAATAAAAAGCTTCTGTTTAGCTAAAGAAAACAGCATTAAAATAAAAAGAGAACCAACTATATGGGGAAACATATTTGCCAATGATACCTCAGACAAGTGTCTCATCTCCAAAATATATAAAGACCTCACACGACTCCACTCCAGGAAGACAAACAACCCAATTAAAAAATGGACAAAGGACTTGAACAGACACTTCTCCAAGGAAGACATACAGAGGGCCCAGAGCATATGACAAGATGCTCAGCATCAGTAGCCATCAGAGAGATGCATTAAAACCACAATGAGGTATCATCTCACACCAGTCAGAGTGGCCAACATAAACAAATCCACAAACAAATGTTGGAGAGGATGCGGAGAAAAGGGAACCCTAGTGCACTGTTGGTGGGAATGCAGATTGGTGAGGCCACTGTGTAAAACAGTATGGAATTTCCTCAGAAAACTAAAAATGGAACTGCCCTTTGACCCAGCAATTCTGCTGCTGGGATTATTCCCTAAGAACACTGAAACACCAATCCAAAAGAACCTGTGCACCCCAATGTTCATAGCAGCACAATTTACAATAGCCAAGTACTAGAAGCAATCTAAGTGCCCATCAGCAAATGAGTGGACCAAATACTATGGTACATTTACACAGTGGAATTCTATGCAGCAGAGAGAAAGAAGGAGCTTATACCCTTTGCAACAGTATGGATGGAAATGGAGAGCATTATGCTAAGTGAAGTAAGCCAGGTGGTGAGGGACAAATACCATATGATCTCACCTTTAACTGGAACATAAGCAACAGAAGAAAAAAGCAAACAAAATATAACCAGAGACATTGAAGTTAAGAACAATCTAACAATAGTCAGGGTGGAGTGGGGAGGGGACAGTGAGGAGAGGGGATTACAGGAACTACTATAAAGGACACATGGACAAAATCAAGGGGGAGGGTGGAGGTATTGCAGGGAGGTGGGTTCAGCTGGGGTGGGGTGGAAGGATGGGGAGAAAAGGCATACAACTGTAATTGAATAACAATAAAATTTTTAAAAAAAAACAAACAAAAACAATGAACTGTAAAGAGTTCCAACCCTAACCTCAAACATAAGAATCCTTCTGTCTTAAGGGCCCATAAAAATCTGATGACAATTATCAGACCCTTTTCCATCTGTGAGAAGCAAGTTAAAACAGGAGTGTCCCTGAATCAGTGCCAGAGCATCCTGGGTTTGTTTGGAGTGCCCCTATCCTGAGCTGTCACATGCTTTCTGGTTTTTTTCACTGAAATCCAGTTGAATCAGGTGGGGATTTTTTTGAAGAATGTAGCAGATGTTAAATTCATGTGGCTTTAACACTCAGGTCTTTGGCACAACGTTTCGCTTGGATTGATATGAGAGTTTTGTTTTGTTGTGATAAGTTCTAATTTGAAAAAGTTAAGTACTGGAGGAAGAAGTTAAGAAAGGTGACCTTGGACCCACCCACAAAAACTCTCCCTGTGCTGAGCACAGCCACTCTTAGAACCTGTTGCCCCTATGCAATGTGGGGCATGGCACCATTTACCACACTCCCCACTGTGCTGCAGAGACTTGTCTTTCTCTCCACACGCATGAGGAATGGCAGAGAAATGGCTGATTCCAAGTGTGGGCAACATTGTACACAATGAGCCTAGAACAAAGACTACCACAGTTATATGAAAATAACATGCGAACTCTTTAAATGCACAATTTCGGATAAGAACCAAGATGGCGGTGTAGGTAGACACACAGCACCCCCTCGCACAACCAGAACTGACAGAAAATCGAACGGCAAGGAAGTGTGACAACAAGGAAATAAAAAATAAACATTCATCCAGACCGGTAGGAGGGGCGGAGAGGACTCGAGTTGCCGTGGCGGGACCGAGACTGGCCGAGTGTGGGGCGAACGGGGCAGGCAGTCTGACCACTGGCAGACCCTGCGGCCCCACATTTGCCCAGATAAACCAAGAGGGCTGGACTCAGAGTGGCGGAGAAAGGGGCAGGCAGAGCAGTGGGTAGCACCCTGCGGCCCCACATTCACGCACAGATAAACCGGACAAATGGAGGGTAGTGAAGCAGACTGCGCATCCCAGGCAAACCTCTGATTGAAAACGCCTGTGGGGGTTGGGGCAGCAGCAGGAGGGACTCCCAGCCTCACAGGAGAGGTCGTTGGACAGACCCACAGCGGCTTAGGGCGTGCACAAGCCCACCCACTCGGGAACCAGCACCAGAGGGGCCCAGTTTGATTGTGGGTAGCGGAGGAAATCCAGTGAAGTGGAGCAGGTGCCATTGCTCCCTCTCGGCCCCTCCACCACGTACAGCATCACAGCTCAACAACCAGCATTACTCCGCCCCAGTGAACACCTAAGGCTCTGCCCCTTTAAGTAACAGAGGCACCAAGACAAAAAAAAACAAAAAAAAGGCCCAAATGACAGAACACTACAAAACTCCAGAAAAAATACAACTAAGCGAGGAAGAGAGAGCCAACCTATCAGATGCACAGTTCAAAACACTGGTTATCAAGACGCTCACAGAATTGGTTGAATTTGTTCGAAAACCAGATGAAAAAATGAAGCCTATGCTAAGAGAAACAAAGGAAATGTACAGGGAACCAATAGTGATGCGAAGGAAACTGGGACTCAAATCAACAGTGTGGACCAGAAGGAAGAAAGAAACATCCAACCAGAAAAGAATGAAGAAACAAGAACTCGGAAAAATGAGGAGAGGCTTAGAAACCTCCAGGACATCTTGAAACGTTCCAACATCCGAATTATAGGGGTGCCAGAAGGAGAAGAGGAAGAACAAAAACTTGAAAACTTATTTGAACAAATAATGAGGAGAACTTCCCCAGTCTGGCAAAGGAAATAGACTTCCAGGAAGTCCAGGAAGCTCAGAGAGTCCCAAAGAAGCTGGACCCAAGGAGGAACACACCAAGGCACACAATTACATTACCTAAGATTAAACAGGAGAGAATCTTAGAAGCAGCAAGAGAAAAGGAGACAGTTACCTACAAAGGACTTCCCATAAGACTGTCAGCTGATTTCTCCAAAGAGACCTTACAGGCAAGAAGGGGCTGGCAAGAAGTATTCCAAGTCATGAAAGGCAAGGACCTACATCCAAGATTACTGTATCCAGCAAAGCTATCATTTAGAATGGAAGGGAAGATAAAGTGCTTCTCAGATAAGGTCAAGTTAAGGAAGTTCATCATCACCAAGCCCTTATTATATGAAATGTTAAAGGGAGTTATCTAAGAAAAAGAAGATCAAAAATATGAACAGTAAAAATGACAGCAAACTCACAGTTTTTAATGACCACACCTAAAACAAAAACAAGAGCAAACTAGGCAAACAACTAGAACAGGAACAGAACCATAGAGATGGAGATCACATGGAGGGTTGTCAATAGGGGAGCGGGAGGGGGAGCGTGGGGGAAAGGTACAGAGAATAAGTAGCATAGATGAAAGGTTGAAAATAGACAGGGGGAGGGTAAGAATAGTGTAGGAAATGTAGAAGCCAAAGAACTTGTAAGTATGACCCATGGACATGAACTGTAGGGGGGGAGTGTGGGAGGGAAGGGGTGGGCTGGATGGAGTGGAGTGAGGGGGGAGATGGGACAACTGTAATAGCATAATCAATAAATATATTAAAAAATAAAATAAAATAAATAAAAATAAAAATAAATTAAATGCACAATTTCATAATAATTTTTATTGAAAAACATTGGCCACTTTAGAGGATGCAAGGGCACCACCTCATTATCTGAAAACAGAACTAAGGAAGCATTTATCTTGCCTTACTTATATGAACTGTAAACTGGGGTAACCAAGAGTTGATGTTACAAAATTTCTTTTTATAGAAATATTCCAGCTAGTAAAGAAAGAATGAAAATTTTAACTTAATCATTTTGTTACTTCAATGAAACTCTCTAGATGATGATCATAAGTGGCTGCTGACATTAAAAACTAAAAAAGGAAAGACAGGACATTACCTACATCCTGATGGAAGTATTCAAAACAGATGTGAAGTGTTCTTAAAAAAAAATATGTAACATAAAGTGATCTAGCTTCCAGATCTAACTACCAACTTATAGGAATAAGTTAAATCACACCCCAAGATGGAATTAGCAAATTCCAAAACTGTAGAATTCCCAGTTTCTTAAACAAAAAGCAAGGTAATGGAAGGGCAGGTGTACCTACAAGAAAGTTAAGGGAATATAAACCAAATGTCATGTCTACTCATTCAAATAAACCAAGTGTAACTTTTCTCTCTGTATTTTTTTCTCTTTGTGAATTCTTTCAAGTGTAAAAAAATAAAATTTATGTTGAGACAATTTGAACGTTGAAAATATATTTTATGTTAAGTATTAACTATTATTATATTGTGAAAGGATCTTTATCTTTTAGAGATACTTACTGAAGTATGTATGGATAAAATAATAGGATATCTTGGATTTACTTGACAAAGATTCAGGATAGGAAGGAAGGGGGCCAGATCAGAGATCAGGGATTGGAAAACTATGACTCAGAGGCCAAGTCTGGCCCATCACTTGTTTTTGTAAAGAAAGTTTTATTGGAACTCAGTCATGCCCATTCATTTCTCTGTGGTCTGTGGCTGCTTTCTGAACTATGACCATGTTGAGTGGTTGCAACAGAGAGTCTATGAACCCACAAAGCCAAAAGTATTTATTATCTGGCCCTATACAGAGAAAAACTGCTGCAAAGCTGAACTGATATTCTCCATGAGTGCATGACTGAAGCTGGGTGATGGATATGTGGTGGTTAATTATGGTATTTTTTATGGTTAATTATGGTATGTTTGAAATGTCCCATAACAAAAAGTTTTAAAGTTTAAAACAAAAACAAACAAAAATTGCTGGATAAGCTTCTCAGAATTCTTCAATCTGCATGCTCGTAACTGATGTATTTGCATAACTTAATTGTTTCAAAAAGGGCCTTTTCTTTCTTTACATTAATATTCTTGAAGAAAATGAGGACAAATGTAATTTGGATTTGAAAACTCAACTGGGGAGAAGGGGATGTTTACAAAACATTCAGGTGTTTTCCCCTTCTAGTAGCAAAGCTGGTAAGGATCCTGTGTCTCTGGGTAAGACAGAACCAGCCCTGACCCCATCCCTCTCCCTCCTCCTCCTTGTATCTGTGGCTTCCCCAGTTGACGGGTCATCGAGCTTATTCACTGTTGCTGTAAACAAGGCTGAGCATTCTGTGTTCGAAGCCACTGAAACTGGAGGAAACTAGTCACCAAAAGCCTGACTATCAGCTGCTGGACAGCTTCCTGATAACTCCTGTGCCAGCCAGCACTCTCCACACCAGTACAGATCTTTGGGGCTCCCAGGACACCACTGTCCCACCCCGACCTACCTGACACGGCCCCATGCTGGAAATCGCTGAGCTGTGCTTCAATGTGGACCATGGCTACCTGGAGGGCCTGGTGCGAGGGTGTAAGGCCGGCCTCCTGACCCAGCAAGACTACATCAACCTGGTCCAGTGTGAGACCCTGGAGGGTAAGCTAATCTTCTCACAGGTTAGACAGGAAATAATGCCTCTGGCCCTTGGGGACTTGAGGGAGAGGCTGTTCCCAGGGCATGAGAGCCCAGAGGAGGTTCTTAATCCCAGGGCCAGGAACTCAGGGGTCCATGAATTTGGATCAGAAAAACAATTATATCTCTGTGTTCAGTGTTCTCTAGGTGAAATCTTATCAATAGAAAGTCAATATTTTTAGATCCTTATACAGTTCTGGTAGATGTTTTGAAATATCAGTTATGTTTTCACTATCAAAATTATGGAAAAGACTGCTCTAACCTTTTAATCATGATATTTAATGCCTTAATACAGGAGCACAGTATTATATATTTTAAAACATCTTGGTAACTGGCTGGTGCATATCTCCATACCTAGCCCTTTTCCCTCTCTTGGGGAAATAAAATAAAAACTTTTCTCTCTGTATTTTTTTCTCTTTGTGAATTCTTTCACAGTCCTTGTCACTGACCACCCTAACATTTTGGTGGTCCATACAGGGATATTCTCTATTTCTCCCTCTTCTCTGCCTCCTGAGAGTTACAACTAGGCGAGCAGTGGGCAGTGGAAGCTCTACCCAGCTAACCCCCTAACCCTATCTCTGTGAGATTTGGAGAGAGAATTATAATCCTTCTCCATCTCTCCAGACTCTGTGGACACCCTCCTCCTCACCCCTTACATGGCCAGCAATTGGAAAAATCTGGAGAAATTATGTCAAGATAGAATATCTAATAAATCTGGATTGTAGGTCTGTGAAAAAAATGTCACCTTCTTCAAACACCACTCTAGCTTTCTCATCCTAAGTATCTGAGTTAGTTATAAACTCCACTAATATTCCCCAGTTAAGCACCCTGCATCATGCCTATTTTTATAATCGTCACAAAGATTTGTTAGCTCACATGATTTCTGTCATTGTACAGGGATGTCCCTTGAGATTAGTGTTCTACACTTTTTAAGAAAAGAGTCTACTGCTGGCTTAAAAAGACTGCAACATCCCCAAGTAACAAGAAATCCAAGGGTAGTGCTGTGGGTTGAATTATGTTTTCCCAAAATTCATAGTTGAAGGCCTAATGCTTAGTCCCTCAAAATATGACCTTATTTGGAAATAGTATCATGAAGATGTAATGAGTTAAGATATGACCACACCAGATTAGGATGGATCACTACCCTAATTTAAAAGGTATCCTAATAAAAGAGGGAAATTTAGACACAGACATGCACAAAGGGAGATAGCCATGTGAAGATGAAGGCAGAAATTCAGATGACAGTTCTATTGTATAAACCAAGGAATGTCAAAAGACACATGGGAGAGAAATGAAAATGGTCATTCTCCATAGCTTTCAGAAGGAATCAACCCTGCCTATTTCTTAAACCTGGGTGTCTAGCCTTCAAAATTGTAATACAATAAATTTCAGTTGCTTATGCCTCCCCGAGAAAAAATATTAAGTAAGTAAGTAAATAAATAAATAAAATATCTTGATAACTATATTGTAATATATTTGGTTTCCTTTGAAATCCTATCTATTTTCATTCTACATATTTATAAATATTATTTGGGGAAAGATGTCACTAAATTGCCCAGGGATCTATGGCCCAAAAAATGCTTAGAATCTTAGTCCAGAGAATTTCATTCTATCCCCAGTTTCTCAGTATCAATGCATATGAGTGACTTTGCAGGCTTATTTGAGTTTACTCGAGGCTTGTCTTTAACTGAAGCTTTAAAAACCCACAGTGGGGTCTGTGGTGAAGCCAGCCCTTTTGCAAAGGTCTTTGACCACTGCCAGGTGCAGATAGATGACCTGAGGCTCCAGCCTCAGCTCAGAGCTCTCATTTGTAAAATTCAATGGTGACACCTGCTTTGTTGCATTGTTTGGAGAAGTAAGTGAGGATATATATGGGTGAATGTTGTCAGAACTATGAAGCACTCTGTAAATGGAAATTATCTGTTTTTTGAAACCACTTTATTGAGGTATGATTGATATGCAAAAAGTTGTACATATTGAATGTATACAACTTGATGAGTTTAGAGATAAGTATATGAGAAACCATCACTACAGTATGTTTTAAACTTATCCTTAATCTCCAAATATCTCCTCCCACCTCATTATTATTATTTGCTGGAGGGGTGGTATGTAAGTAAACTCTAGGCTCTGTGCTGTACTGTAGACCCTCGGGCTTATTCATCTTGTAAAACTGAAACTTTCTATCCTTTGACACCTCCCAATATCCCCCTCTCTGGAAATTGTCTTTAAGCTACAATATTTTCAAAACCTTGCCAAAGACGTCACATCTATGATATACAGTATTTTTATTCTTAAAAACAGCTATACTCACTCATTTTGAAACATAATAAAATCAGTACTGTGTATGTTGATAAGAAGGTGTTTTAAAACTTCCAGATTATTCTAGAAAAATCAAGAAACTAGTAAGGGTCAAGAATGCCAGGAAGAATAACAGAACACAAAGACAAAGCGGAAAAAAACATAAGGGTGACTTTGCAGGCTTCTCAAGTGGGGCTGGGGGTCCTGAGGTCATTTGTTTATGGCTCTGACCAGTTACAGCCAGAGTTAAGGCCAAGCTGCCCAGGCTGAGATGGACCATCTCATTCCATTAATGATGGAAACAGCCAGAAAAAGCTTCCAGATGCTAACTAACTCTGTTGGCTACAAATAATCACAACATAATCCCAGCTCCTAACTCACTTCAACATATTATATAGGAGTCTGGAGACTGCAGAGTCTCAATCACATATAGAAAATCTGCATAAGTTTAGGTAGAAAAAATTAATGAATTCAGGGCAGAATGAGTGCTTCTGAGAGAACTCATTTGAATAAATTCTGATTAGTTTTCAGTCAAGCTTTTAAATGGGCTAAGATATGCAAATTTAAACACAAACAATACATAAAATGTCTTCAGGATACACAACAATGTTTTAGCCTGCTCATTAAAAATTCAAGGAGTAACCATCCTCAGCTTGAAAGTAGGAGGGAAAGAAAGCTTTCAGACACTTGAAGACTTGAAGAATGAATCTTCTTAGTGAAATACACACATGTACACACACACAGAATTTTTATGATGTCAGGAGTGGAGGACCACCAAAGTCATCCATGCACCCTGGTGGAAGACCCTCAACACAAACTGTGGCTTTGTTGTCTTTGCATCTCATATCTCTTTCTTTCCTCCCCAAAATATATTTTTTCAATCATTTTTGCACAACTGTGTTTGAATCCATGCCAATCTATGGTTTGAGGACTCTTAGGAATATCACTGTGAATCATAAAACTATAGACTATAATGACTGCTGAGAAAATCAGTCTAAATAAAATAAGGATTACATGTCCTTGGTTAAGAGCTGAGGACACAGAGGCTGTGATTAATCTAACACTCTTGTTGAGGATGGAAGACAAGGATATATCTGTGTCTGTTGTTCACTGAAATGTCTATCTCTGAGCGTGAGTTGAAGCTCCATGAATAGGTCCTATTTGCTTGACAGCTCCATTGTGACATAGAAAATAATGTCTGCCTTGCCTGATTGTTTCACAGTGTGTTGGTAAGAAACTTGTGAATGGCAGTGTTCCTGTTGCATCCAAGAATGTGCTGAGAGAAACCCAACCACCTTCTCAGCTGTCCTGTTAGAACAGAAGTTAAGAACTTTGGGATTTTGTTTAATTGTGCATACAATATACACCATAAAATGATCGATAAACAAGAGTGCGTGTAACAGTGTCACAAGGATACTGTGTACTAAAGCAGACACTTTCTATAAAAGGAAAGCTAACTTAGCAAAGATAAATCCTCTAGTATTTAAAAGAAAGGTGTCCTGTTATCAGCAAATTGTTCTAGAGCTATTTGCAAGGAACATATAAGGTTTCAGGAGGATTTGGAAGAGAGAAAATGAAGATTGTCCATACAAACTTTGAAAAGTCCCAGTATTCATATTTGTGCAAAATTGTACGAGTGTGGTCAGAAGTATCCATCTATTCCTAGGCCTGCCCCTTACTGACAGTGCACAGAGTCCATCGTGAGGACATTTTGACTCAGTCCTCCCATGGACCAGAGAGGGAAGCTAGTCTCAAGGATTGTGCAATGGGTGCTGCCTGGAGGCGGTATCCACACAGAAACCTTTAAGTTCTTTAATAGAGACTTGAACCAAAATAATAATGGTAAAGGGGCAGAAAGTAGTCTGTAAAAGAATTAACACCATCATATTTATATTAAGATGTTATTTTTTAGAGCAGTTTTAGGTTCACTGCCCTGAAAACCTTCCTCAATCCCCACCCTTGAGACCACTGATCTCTCTATTGTCTCCATAGTGTGGCCTTTGGCAGAAGGTCAGAGCTGGAATCACAATCTGCAGCCTTTTCTGAGTGGTTGCTCCACTGACTAAGGAGCATGTGACGTTCCTGGATTTTGTCAGGCCAACATTGCTGTTTTCATCAGAGTTTTTAAATTATAAATAAACTGTTGTAAATATTAATTCCTTTTCAAAAAAAAGGACAAGGTGGTAAAATGAATACTTCAGAACTCCAGAATTTAGTAATGGTCTTTTCTAAAATATATGGTGGAAGTGTCCTTGGCTCTCAGGTGTGGTGACAGGACTAGGGACCATCCCCCACCCTGCTTTACTCTGCCCTGTCAGTCATCTTTCTTTGGAAGAGAGGAAGAGGAGCAGATTATATCTCACTAACAATGACATCCCCATGAATGGATACAACCTTCATTTCTTTCCAACTGTGCCTTCAAGTGGGAGATAATTCAACAACCATATATATAATAAGCACTAGCTACAGGCAAGGAAGGTATAGATAAAAAAAAGAAAAAGTATAGTCCCTGACCTAAAAGGACTTCCATACTAGAGAATAAAAATAAGACCCCTTAGTTAATGTTTCCCTGTCCTACCTCCCTGTTTCCAGGGCGATCAGAGATTCCTGAAGATGTTTTGTAAACTGTAAATTGTAAAATTTCTGGGAACTCCTAAGTACCCCTAAGCAGTAGTGTGTCTACAACAAGAACTAGTTTCCTTTTTGCTATGCTCTTGAATTCCTAAAATAATTTCCATTTCAAGGTTATGGTTAGAAATAAAAGCATTTGGGTGGGGAGTAAGCCAGTTTGGCTGCAAAACTAGAATGCCTGGAGATAAGGCTGGAATTTCAGCTGGGAAAAATGTTGAAGGAATTTGAAGATCTGATTATGGAGCTTTGAAATACTGAATGAGGACAAGAGACATTCCTGGTCTTTAGACAATACTTGCACGCTTGCAAAACATGAACAGGTTATTTCTCTGAGCCTTTGTTTCTTTGTCTATGAAACAGGGGTTATTGTTAAGATTAAGACACAATGTATGTTAAAACTATTCTACCTGTGAAGAGTCAGTTAGGAGATGGCCACAGCGACCTGGGTAGCAGCCCATGGTTCTAAACTGAAGCTGTAAGGAATGAGACTCAGAGGCCACTGCAGAAAATGCAGTCAATGTAGGGTGATAAAGCACCAAAGAGGACTTGAAGGTTTATCACTGTAAGATGGTGGTAAATTAGCAAACATGGAGTAATCTGTTTGGTTTTATAAATATTGATATATTAAAATAGGAGTAATTATAAAATATGGTGGTCAATTTCAACATGTAGGTTGAAAAATCTCTGGTTAGAGAGTAAAAAGCACAGTCCTTAACCAACTGAATCTAATTATTTTGGATGTAGATGGGTACAAGTGAGAAGAAAATAAATTAATATTAAGTGGTGGCTCCTACCTGCTGGCTCCTCACTTTCATCTCCCTTAATCCCCACAACAACCCAAAAGCATAGATTCTATACCCATTTTGTAGATGAGGAAACTGCAGAGTGTGGGGAAAGGCAGGGCCTGAGCAAGGATAGCACCCTTCACAGGTACCTCTGGAGGGACTTCCTTGCCTAACCGACCTAGAAAGTGGGAGGCATGCATGTTCCCTTTTATAGAGAGCCCCACACAGGAAACTGCCAGAAAACAAATACCAACTCTCTTCATTTTATAAAACTGCCCAACAAATCACTAGAAATCCTTCTCCTGTCTCACTAGCCAAGTGATCCTGGTAATTCCCTGAACCCAGTGACCAAGCCCACCAGAGACCCATTTGTCACTACAACCCTGGGTGCACACCTGCACATACACACAGTCTTCTGTGTGATATGCTCTGATATTTGTTGTATGATCCCAATCAAGGCCTTTTGTTCTCTTCTATTGCTGTTTTGGACTGAATAAACTGATTTATTTGGTAGTGATCCCATAGTTTGGAAAACATTTCATTTCCCCATTTGAATAAAGAAGGAAAAAAATGCCACTTGCCACAAAACTTCTAGGTGAAAAAGCACCATAATTTTCTGAAGTGTGCTGTGTGGGTGGCTCCATTGTTTTCTAGTGGCTGGGGAGGTTCTGTGCCAAATATCACTCAAATGAACACCACATAAGCTTTCAATTCTTGCATTTAAGAGCCTGTTTATTCCAAATGCATTTGACCATGGAGATACTTATTTAGAAAAGCACTTGAGAAAATGCAGGGGAAAATGACTGAAATCCATTTTGAAAATTATAAGTCTATACATATAAGCATTGCTGTTATTATTGGTGGTCTACTGTTGTCTGAGAACAAACATTTCCAAATTCTAAGATTTTCTTAGACTCTGAATGTAAGTGTTCCTTGGGTCTTTTGGTGCTGGACCAGAAGGTCCCTTCCAATGCATCTGCCTGCCCATCACATACAGCAGTCCAGTGTTCCCATGAGTTCAGAGCCACTGGACACATCTAATGCAGGATGTCCTGGCCAGTTGAAAGGTTTGGAAGTTTTCTGCTTAAAAAAATATATGTCATATGAGCAACATATCATGGTTTTGAAAAAAATGCCATTTGTATCCCTTCTTTTGAGAAACAGTCTTCAATATGGAGAACATAACTATTGAATAACATAAAAATCTGAACTGCCAAAAGACCCACCTGACAAAAAAGGTGTAATTTTTTAATCAGTTAATTAAGTAGGTAATTGAGTAAGAACATGCTGCAGACAAATGGCTTTTCTGATGTATAATCTACTCCAGATCCTGACGAGGAAGACCTACCACTGAATCTCAGATGTTGAAGAATCACAGATGTCTCCTTGCAACCACCTTGCCCCCTGACACACACACACACAGCCTACAGCCCACAGCAGCTCCCTGTTGCCTTCAGGGTAAAGGATGTCCTACCTAGACCTCTTTGGGATGCCCCTGCTTACTTCTCTGGATTTATTTCTTACCTCCCTTTCTCCCTTGCAGCTTCAACAACATGGAGCTGCTGTGAGTTGTGGCACCTGCTGTACCTGCACTAATTCATGAGATGCCTTCCTCTGGCTCCTACCTGGCACCTAAGGCTCATCTCTGATTTAGCATCCTCCAAGAAACTTTCCTCAGCTCTGTTGCTCCTATCTCTGTGGACCTGGCTCTCACTGTCTGCATTCCCATCAGTCAAGGTCTTGATCTCAATCACTGAACTTAGCTGGTGGTTGAACCTATCTGTTTGTGGTGCTTCCTTCCCAATCAGATTGCATTTTCTTGGAGATGAGGAATACATCTGGTCCGTCTTTGGGTCTCCTGTGGTAACAGCATATAGTAGATGCTTAATCAACATTTGAATGAAGAATCCAATTAGCTCCAAGATGCTATATTGGCTCTCAGTTGTGTGCTAGATGGTGCCAAAGACATTTTTGATATTCAGATACTTAATAACACTTAAATGTTGGGTGCTTCATGAGAAACCACAGAAAAGGAGATAACTAAGCTAGTGTAACAGCCTATTTGGAGTTAACATACTTAAGACTATATAAAGTCTTGTGACAGGTGCTATGCTAGAAGTATCATCAAAGAACTTTGAAATTCAAATGTGTGAGAGGGAATAATTCTGCTGACAGAATTCAAGCTACCACATACAGAGCAATTAATAACCTAATTTAATTGATTGGCAAGAAAATGTAGATTTTAAGTGGCTTCAGAATGAGATAAATCTGGCTTTGAATTTGTTTATCATTGTGATGTTGAGCAAGTTATTTACCTTTCTGAGCATCAGAGCTCTTATCTGTAAAAAGGGATAAACATCATTCCCACCTCATAGAACTGCGGTGAGTATTAGATGAAATAATACATGCTTACTACAATGCCTGGTACATAATAAGCACTTAGTCACTGGTAACTATTGTTCTAATGTTGACTCATTATAGTGGGCACCTTTAGAAAAAGGCGGAGGGACTCCTGGAGAGTATGGTAGGGTCAGTATTAACAAAAGTATGGATGCTAGAAAACACATGGTTTGCTCAGGAGTAAAGCCACAGTAAATGAAGTTGGAATTTAATTCAATTATCTGGTAGCCAAAAACATTGTTGTTTAAAGGATGTTGGCATGGCCCTGTGGAAATGGTGTTAGATTTCAAGAGTAAGGAGACCCATCTCCTAGTTCAAGCTCTGCTACTAACTCCACCTTTTAGCCCCTGAGACTCAGTTTCTTCATCTATAATAGAAGGGGACTGACAGCTACCCATGCCACCTCTTGCACTGCTGGCAAACATTACTGATAAATGTCTGTTTCCCATTGAGCTGGGCCTTAGTTTCCTTTTCAACAGTTTTCTGAGTAGCTATTTCCAACAACTAAAACTGGCTCCAGTAAAACCTACTTGCTATCTCTGCACTGGGTGGTTGTTAATATTCTTTCCAGCTGTGCTAAATAAGTCTAGACTTTTTAGATAATGAAAATGTGTATATTGTACTGAATTAATATTGAATTATTTCTTGCTTAGGAGAAATAATACACTCATCTAAAGGATATACAGATCTCATGTTAAGGTCTAATAAAGTTAAAATAATTAAATATGCATTTATCATAAAGTTAATATAAATTCCATTAATGTTGTAAAGTCTATTCATGCATGTTCAAAATTTAATCTACTTTGGATTTCATTCGATTTCAGATCTGAAAGTTCATCTCCAGACCACTGATTATGGCAACTTCTTGGCCAATCAAATGAACCCTCTCACTGTTTCCAAAATTGACACTGAGATGAAGAAAAAGTTGTGCACAGAATTTGAGCATTTCCGGAATCATTCCCTGGAGCCCCTGAGCACATTTTTCACCTACATGACGTAAGTGGTGTTAGGAACTCCTGGTGTGAGATCCTATCAACAGTTACAGGTGGGATCTTGGGTGAGGTTTTTGCCTTAAGATCTTTTCTAGTGTTTGTAGGTTTAAATACACTCAAACCCCAGCAACTGATAAGCCTAGGAGCTGTGTTTCCACTGTTAGAAAACACATTTTGCTTATTTATTGACAAGATAATGTAGGTGGTGGTGGTGGCCTCTGGATAAAGTGCTGTTCTTTCCATTAATTCAGTGTTCTTTTTCTTAAAAAATAAGATTTTAATTTATAGATTCAATGCAATTCTATTAAAATGCCAATGACATATTTCACAAATATAGAACAAACATTTCAAAAATTTATATGGAACCATAAATGATCCCAAATAAACTCAGCAATTTTGAGAAAGAAGAACAAAGTAGGAGGGATAGTTTGATATTTAATATCAAACTATATTACAAGGCCACTGTAATCAAAACAGTCTGGTACTGGCATAAGAACAGACACATAGATCAATGGAAAAAAATAGAGAGCCCAGAAATAAACCCAAGTCTCTATGGTTAATTAATATTTGACAAAGGGCGCAAAAGCATAAAATGGAGTAAAAATAGCCTCTTCAACAAATGGTGTTGGGAGATCTGGATAGCTACATGCAAAAAAATGAAACTCAACCACCAATTTACACCACACACACAAAAAATCTCAAGATGGATAAAAGACTTAAATATAAGTTGCGACACCATGGAAGTCCTAGAGGAGAATATAGGCAGGAAAATCTCAGACATTTCACACACTAATGTTTTCACTGATATGTCCCCTAGAGCAGGGGTATCAAACTCATTTTCACCGGGGACCACATCAGCCTCATGGTTGCCTTCAAAGGGCCAAATGTAATTTTAGGACTGTATAAATATAACTACTCCTTAACTGTCAAGCGAGAGCTTGGCACTGCCAATGGGTAGAAACAAGGTGCCAGGCCAGATAAAACAAGGTGCCAGGCCAGATAAAACAAGGTGGAGGACCAGATTCGGCCCACGAGCCTAGCGTTTGCCACCTGTGCGCTAGAGCAAGGAATATAAAGGAAAGAATAAGCAAGTGAGATTACATCAAATTAAAAAGCTTCTCCATGCCTAAAGAAAACATCATCAAAATGTAAAGGGAACCAACCATAATGGAAAATATATTTGTCAATGACACCTCGGACAAGGGTTTGATCTCCAAAATACATAAAGAATTCACATGACTCCACACCAGGAAGGAAAACAATCCAATTTAAAAATGGGCAAAGGACCTGAATGGACACTTCTCCAAGGAGGACATACAGAGGGCCCAGGGATATATGAGAGGATGTTCGGCCTCACTAGCCATAAAAAAGATGCAAATTAAAACAACCATGAGATTCCACTTCACACTGGTCAGAAAGGCCATCATAAAAAAAATCAATAAACAGTAAGTGCGGGGCAGGTTGTGGAGAAAAATAGAACCCTAGTACACTGGTGGTGGGAATGCAGACTGGTGCAGCCACTGTGGAAAACAGTATGGAATTTTCTCAAAAAACCAAAAATGGAA
The DNA here is from genome assembly GCF_022682495.2 of Desmodus rotundus. NCBI lineage: Eukaryota > Metazoa > Chordata > Mammalia > Chiroptera > Phyllostomidae > Desmodus > Desmodus rotundus. The sequence goes on from NC_071394.1 coordinate 64,893,906, forward strand.
CTGCCTTTTGACATGGCAATTCCACTGCTGGGATTATACCCTAAGAATAGTGAAACACCAATTCAAAAGAACCTATGCACCCCAATGTTCATAGCAGCATTATTTACAATAGCCAAGTGCTGGAAGCACCTTAAGTGCCCATCAGTAAATGACTGGATCAAAAAACTATTCTACATTTACACAATGGAATTCTACACAGCAGAAAGAAAAAAGGAAGTCCTACCCTTTGAGACAGCATGGATGGAACTGGAGAGCATTATGCTAAGTGAAATAAACCAGGGAGTGAAAGACAAATACCATGTGATTTCACCTATAAGTGGAATCTAATCAAAACAAACAAGCAAGCAATATAGAACCAGAGACATAGAAATAAAGAACAAACTGACAGTGGACAGAAGGGAGGGGAGAAGAGGATAGCAGGGCAAAGAAGGGGAAGGGTCAGAAAGGGACATGTATATAAAGAACCCATGGACAAAAACAAAAGTACAGGGGGGAGGATTAAAAGTGGAAGGTGGGGGGTAGGTAGGACTGGGGAGAGTAATCTGGGGAAAATGAGGACAACTATAATTGAACAATAATAAAAAGTTTTTTAAAGGTTTGATTTATTTATTTTTAGAGAGAGGAGGAGGGAGGGAGAAAGAGGGAGAAAGCGAGACATTGATGTGAGAGAAAAACATCAATCAGTTGCTTCTCGTATGGGCTTCAACCAGGGACCAAATGCACAACCCAGAAGTATGCCTTCACCAGGTGACTTTTCACTTTGTGGGATGATGCCCAACCAACTGAGTCGCACCAATCAGGGCAAGTTGTCATTTTTAAAACAAGTGGTGTTTATGGTTAAAGTGTTTGGGCTGTTAAGACTGACAATAGGTATTATTTTGGAATCACTTGTCAGTGTGGGGCTGAAATTCCACAAAATGCTCTTCAGGCTATATCTGCCCTTTCCTAGTTCCCCTTGGGACAGGATAGGGAGATCCTGTTATGGTTACATATGTTCTGTGTTTATCCTTCTTTATCACCAGTGGTTACAGTCTTTCAATGTGAAGGCCCTTATTCTAAAAGTGTTGAACTTGCACACAATAGTAAATGGTACTTTTATTAATCCAATTCATGAATTATTCCCAGTGCTTGAAATTTTGGGACCCTCTAGCTCTCAAGTTGAGAACAAAGATCCTCAGTAGATGAGCTATGTGTCATGTGCATACAATTTAAATCATTATACAAAGTTGTGAATACCAGGCCCAGGTCTTAGACTGGTTTAGAAAGGCATAAAATGAAAATATACCTCTACTCCACATATTCCCTGCTTTCCCACTGAGTTCCCTCCCCAAAAGTAACCACTTCTTAGTTTCTTATGTACTTTTCCAGAAAAATATTTACATTTGTGTATTTATATTGATACATACTCAACCCACCCTCAAGTTTCAAATTTATACAAATGCAATCATATTCCTTCTGAAGTTTTTTCCAACTTAATACTTCTAACAACGTTCCTTGTCAAAATTATTATTTTTTTTAATAACTGCATAGAATTCTGCATTTGGTATGTATCATGACTCAATTGACCCATCATCTATTAACAAATAACTAAATTATTTTCACTTTTTTTCATTACAGAAAGTTTTGCACTTAGCTTATTACTGTTTAGGGCTTGAATTTATTTCCAAGCTAAATTTCTAGCAGTGGAAGTAATGAATCAAAAGAATTTTTCTTTTTTTGGTAAAAAAGAAAATGTGCTCTCTTGGAGTTGTACTCTCACAACACTGCATGAGAAAGCCTGTGTTCGTACACCACTAAGAACATTAGACATTATCTTTTAACTGCCCATCCAATAGGTTAAAAAGTTGTCTTTGCTTTAATTTATATCTTTTAATTTAGAAAATTGAACATCATTTCGATTTATTAGTCATTTGTATGTGCTATATTATAGATAACTTACCTTCTTTTTGTTGGAGTATTCAGCATTTTTTGGTTGATACATAAGGGAAGCTTCTTGTAAATTAGGAAAGTTAGCCCTTCATAATATATATTGCAAAGTTATTTTCTCAGTTTGTTATAATTTAATGTTTATGCTTCTTGGTTGTAGAAATATTGAAATTTTTTAATTATCTATAATATTCAATCTTTTCATTTGCTCACTTTTGATTATTTTATCTTTTGTAGAAAGGCTTTCTTCACTCCAAAATCATAAATTCATGTGTCTCTTCTTCTATTCACTTATTGTTGATGTTTCATTTTTTACCTTTAAAACTTTGGTTCATCTAGAATGTATTTTGGTGTAAGGAATGAGACTAGGGATGCAGGTGAAGTGGTTTTTCCCCAAAAGCTATCCAGTTGTTCCTCTGCTATTTCTGTAAATAAGCAAGAAGACATGACCATAGTCTGAGGAGGCAATAGCATTGGGTTGTCAGAGACATATTCAGTGCCAGGTTCCTTGTATGTGCTGTCAGTGCTGTGGGTCAGGACTTTACTCACAGGCAAGACATAGCTGCCAACATTTTTCAAGAATCCACAAATATACAGTTATTCAGGGAGAAAAACTAGATATGAACTTGGGTTTTACTCAGTTTCTTTGAGACAATTGTGGAAAGCTTTTCTAGCAGGATGACTTTGCTGTCGTGCCTAGAGGTAGGCAGAGTTTGGGGACCAGAGAAGGTTGAGTGTCTGGACTGAAGCCTTGTGAGTGATGAGTAACAAGTCAGTCTTCCTGGAGTAGGGGTGCAAAAAGGAGGGGAGATATGGGGAAGGGAAGTTAGAGAAGTAAATTAAGGCCAGATTATGGACAGTCTCTAATGACAGGCTAAGGAAGTTGGGTTTTATCACCCCAGAGCATTTTCATGAGTGTGTGTGTATTGTTATCTGCAAGACCCTTCCTTAAATATAAAAATCTTAAGCAGAAACCCACAACATAAAGAGACAAAAGAAAAGGCCACATTTGCTCACAGGATTCTTCCTTCCCATTATGGTTGGATAAAGTGGATAATGTTTGGGTTTATGACTGAGTCACATCCAACTCCTCATATAGTCATCAGTGTTGCCTCTAACACATCCTGTATACATGTCTATCATGGCTCATTAGAAGTCAATGTCAGGGACCTTGAAGATCCTTGAACTGCAAGACCAGGTGGCCCTAGTTATATGGAAGTAGAAATGACAAAGTACTCAACAATATTTGCAGAATATTACAGTATGCCCGAGCCCTGCCCTGTACTCTATACACAGTGTCTCATTTAACCCTCCTAAGGAGTCTTATCACCATTTTAAGGATGAAAAACTAAATCCTAAATGCAGTAACTTTCCAGGGCCACAGATCTAATGAGAGGAGGTGTCATGGTTTGAAATAATCCTTAACAGTAGGTTTTGTAAAATTAATTTGCTCAGATTTTAGATGAATTAAGAAAATCTGACCATAATAATGACAAAGGACAGTCTAATTTTAACTAAGCCAGGAAGTTGCCAGATTTTATGTTTGGGGTTGAAGGTCAGGTGTCACAAGATGGAAATTTGCTCCAAATGTATGGGAAAATGCTGTCTTTAGAATGACTCTGACTCATTCTGTCAATGGTTCCTCTTAGGTGATGATTCCATGATTTATTGTTTCCTAATTTTAGAATCTGAAACATGGAAGGAGCCTTAGTGTTAATTAAGCAAGCATAGTTAAAATACACTGTTTCTAAAAAAAAAAGTACTTAAGATCCCAAATATTTCTAGTCAATAGTTATATTTTAAAACTGTACATAATACAGGTGGTTACAGAGCCCTGGGTAGAATGTTAATAGAAAATCTAAAGTGGAGAAGTAGTTTGGGTAGTAATAGTGTAATGCTAATGTTGTTAATGTTGTTAATTTAAAAAATCTTATTTCTTCTGACAGCCAAGAGGATAAGAGAGAAATATGTATGAGAAAGCAGTTTCCACTGTTGTAAACTCTTTGAATTATTTTTTTTCGTATCTCTATCTAGAATCAATAGTACAGAATGGCAACTGAATATTTGTTGAATCAATATGTGATCCTGTAATCAGCAGCACTTTACACAGGGCTAGGAAAATCTTCCCAGACAACTCAGAACTTTATATTTTATATAGCACTTGAGTATTGGTGATTTATTAGCCAATTTGTTAGGGGTAAAACCAGAGGCAAATCCGTCAGCGAGCACTGCTGTTGGGTGGCCAATGCCACATGACATCAGCAAAATGTGTGTCAGAGGATTAAAGATGTTAATTTAAGATCAAGATCATGGATGTGGAAGTGTTTAGGTTGCCATCTCTACAACAGTTCCCCTGAGTGAGTTACAAGATCTTTTCCTTTGTTCTTTGTGAACTTTCTGGTTAGGTATCAATCATCCACCAGGGGGCAATGACTGATCAAAGTAATCAGTTCAAAGTACTGCACCTCCACTGTCAATTGTTCCTGGAAAGAGATTTGAGGCCGTCCTAGTCTGCAGAGACAAAAATCCATCCTACTGCTGAGGTAGATAGCCATGGCCCTCGTTTTATCTTATCTTGTTTGCTTTATTTTTTTATTTTTTTAAATATATTTTATTGATTATGCTATTTCAGTTGTCACATTTTGCCCCCTCACTCCCCTCCGCCCTGTAACCCCACTCCCACCCACATTCCCCCCTTTTAGTTCATGTCTGTGGGTCATACATTTAAGTTCTTTGGTTTCTACATTACCTATACTATTCTTACCCTCCCCCTGCCTATTTTCTACCTACCATTTATGCTACTTATTCTCTGTACCTTTTCCCCCTCTCTCCCCCTCCCACTCCCCTGTTGATAACCCTCCATGTGATCTCCATTTCTGTGATTCTGTTCTTGTTCTAGTTGCTTGCTTAGTTTGCTTTTGTTTTGGTTTTAGGTGTGGTTGTTAACTGTGAGTTTGCTGTCATTTTTACTGTTCATATTTTTGATCTTCTTTTTCTTAGATAAGTCCCTTTAACATTTCATATAATAATGGCTTGGTGATGATGAACTCCTTTAACTTGACCTTATCTGAGAAGCACTTTATCTGCCCTTTCATTCTAAATGATAGCTTTGCTGGATACAGTAATTTTGGATGTAGGCCCTTGCCTTTCATGACTTGGAATACTTCTTGCCAGCCCCTTCTTGCCTGTAAGGTCTTTTTTGAGAAATCAGCTGACAGTCTTATGGGAAGTCCTTTGTAGGTAACTGTGTCCTTTTCTCTTGCTGCTTCTAAGATTCTGTCCTTCTGCTTAATCTTGGAAAATTTAATTATGGTGTGCCTTGGTGTGTTCCTCCTTGGGTCCAGCTTCTTTGGGACTCTCTGAGCTTCCTGGACTTCACGGAAGTCTATTTCCTTTGCCAGACTGAGGAAGTTCTCCTCATTATTTGTTCAAATAAGTTTTCAATTTTTTGTTCTTCCTCTTCTCCTTCTGGCACCCCTATAATTCGGATGTTGGAACGTTTCAAGATGTCCTGGAGGTTCCTAAGCCTCTCCTCGTTTTTTTTTGAATTCTTGTTGCTTCATTCTTTTCTGGTTGGATGTTTGTTTCTTCCTTCTGGTCCACACCATTGATTTGAGTCCCAGTTTCCTTCCCATCACTACTGGTTGGTTCCCTGTACATTTTCCTTTATTTCACTTAGCATAGCCTTCATTTTTTTCATCTAATTTGCAACCAAATTCAACCAATTCTGTGAGCTTCCTGATTGCCAGTGTCTTGAACTGTGCATCTGATAGGTTGGCTGTCTCTTCATCACTTAGTGGTATTAATTCTGGAGCTTTGATCTGTTCTTTCATTTGGGCCTTTTTTTTTTTTTTTGTCTTTGCATGCCTGTTACATATAAGGGGCAGAGCCTTAGGTATTCACCTGGACGGGGCAACCCACAAAGTAATGCTATGACATTGTATGTGGGGAAGGGGTACGAAAGGGAACAATGGCCCTTGATCCGCTCTCTGCCAGATTTCAGTCACTTCCCCTGCTACCCACGAGCAAAGTGAGCCCTTCTGGTGCTGATTACCATGTGGATGGGTTTGTGTACGTTCTGAGACCCTGTGGTTCTCTCCAACAAACTCTCCTGTGAGGCTGGTAGTTTCTCCCACTGCCACCTCAATCCACAAGGGGTTTTCAATCAGTGGTTTGAGGCTTTATTTCCCTGAGCTAGAGCCCTGGGAGTTGTGTGGACTATTTTGCGCTCCCTTTTTTCCTCCCAGTTTATCTGCCCGAGAATGTGGGACAGCCCAGTGCACAAGCCATCACCTCTCAGGATCCACCAGCTGCTCCCTGAGGGCCAGCTGCAGCCTTGCCCACCCATTCCACAATCCACTGCCTTGCTGGATCCTCCAGCCACTTCCTTGCCACATGTCCTCTCCACCTAGCTGTGCATCTTCACCCCTTCTACAAGTCTGGATGAATGTTTCTTCTTTAACTCCTTGGTTGTCGGACTTTCATACAGTTCGATTTTCTGTCAGTTCTGGTTGTTTTGTTTTTAAATTGTTGTTGTCCTTCTTCTGGTGTGGAAAGAGGCACAGTGTGTCTGCCTACACCCGCATCTTGGCCGGAAGTCCTGCTTTATTTTTTTTTTAATGGAAAAGAAGAACGTGTGTATTTTTTTTTATTGTTGTTCAAGTGCAGTTTTCTGCCTTTCCCTCCAACCCTCCCCACCACCCAAGCTATCCCCACCTCCCTTACCTGTTTCCACCCCCGATTGTTACTGTCCATATGTCCTTTATAATTGTTCCTGTAACCCTTCAACCTTTTCCCCCATTATCCCCTCCCTTCTCTCCTCTGATCACTGTCAGCCTGTTCTCAATTTCAACGTCTTTGGCTATGCTTTGCTTTCTTGTTCCTTTTGTTGATTAGGTTCCTGTTAGTGGTGAGATCATATGGTATTTCTCTTTCACCGCCGGGCTTATTCATTTAGCATAATGCTCTCCAGTTCCATCCATGCTGTCTCAAAGGGTAGGACTTCCTTTTTTCTTTCTGCTGTGTAGAATTCCATTGTGTAAATGTAGAATAGTTTTTTGATCCAGTCATTTACTGATGGGCACTTAAGGTGCTTCCAGCACTTGGCTATTGTAAATAATTCTGCTATGAACATTGGGGTGCATAGGTTCTTTTGCATTGGTGTTTCAGAGCTCTTAGAATATAATCCTAGCAGTGGAATTGCCAGGTCAAAAGGCAGTTCCATTTTTAATTTTTTGTGAAAATTCCACACTGTTATCCACAGTGGATACGCCAATCTGCAATCCCACCAACAGTGAACTAGGATTCTCTTTTCTCCATAACCTCTCCAACATTTGTTGTTTGTTACTTTGTTTATGATGGCCATTCTGATCGGTGTGAAGTGGTAACTAATTGTGGTTTTAATTTGCATCTCTCTGATGGCTAGTAATACTGAGCATCTTTTCCGATGTCTCTGGACCCTCTGTATGTCCTCCTTGGAGAAGTCTCTGTTCAAGTCCTATGCCCATTTTTTAATTGCGTTGCTTGTCTTCTTAGAGTGGATTCATGTGAGTTCCTTATATATTTTGGAGATCAAACCCTTGTCTGAGGTATGATTGGCAAATATGTTTTCCCATACCATTGGTTCCCTTTTCATTTTAATGCTGTTTTCTTTAGCCATGCAGAAGCTTTTTATTTTGACGATGTCCCATTTGTTTATTCTTTCCTTTATGTCCCTTGCTCTGGGGGACATATCAGTGGAAATATTGCTGCATGGAATTCTGAGATTTTCCTGCCTATATTCTCCTCTCTGACTTTCATGGTGTTACGACTTATTATTCAATCTTTTCCCTCCTTGATTAGGTTTATTCCTAGGTTTTTTTTGTTGTTGTTGCTATATCAAATGGGATCTTTTTTTCCTGATTTCTGTTTCCTATGTTTCATTGCTGGTATACAAAAATGCCTTTGATTTCTGGATATTGACTTTTTATCCCACTGTTTTGCCAATTCATTTACTAGGTCAAGCAGTTTTTCAATGGAGACTATAGGATTTTCTATGTCTATGACCATGTAATCTGCAAACAATAACAGTTTTATTTCCTCTTTTCCAATTTGGATGGCTTTTATTTCTTCTTCTTGTCTGATTGCTGTGGCTAGGACTTCCAATACTATGTTGAATAGAAGTGGTGAAAGTGAACAACCTTGTCTTGTTCCTGATCTTAGTGAGAAAGTTTTTACTTTTTGCCCATTGAGTATGATATTGGCTCTAGGTCACTCATATATGGCCTTTATTATGTTTAGGAACGCTCCTTCTATTCCCACTTCACTAAGTGTTTTCATAAATGGGTGCTGTACCTTATCAAATGCTTTTTCTGCATGTACTGATATGATCATGTGAGTTTTGTCTTTGCTTTCATTTGTGTGATGTATTAAGTTTATTGATTTGAATATATGGTACCATCCTTGCATCCGTGGGAAGAATCCCACTAGGTGATGGTATATGATCTTTTTAATATATTGCTGGATGTGGTTTGCCAATATTTTGTTGAGCATTTTAGTATCTATGTTCATCAGCATTATTGGCCTGTAGTTTTCTTTGCACATGTTCCATGTGCATTTGAACGGAATGTGTATTTTGCTTCTTTGGGATGAAAGGCTCTATATCAATTAAGTCCATTTGATCTAGGACATGGTTCAATGCCACAATATCCTTGTTGATATTTTGTTTGGAAGACCTATCCATTTTTGAAAGTGGGGTGTTGAAAACAAATGTTGGAGAGGATGTGGAGAAAAGGGGACCCTAGTGCACTGTTGGTGGGAGTGCAGACTGGTGAGGCCACTGTGGAAACCACTATGGAATTTCCTCAGAAAACTAAAAATGGAACTGCCCTTTGACCCAGCAATTCTGCTGATGGGATTATTCCCTAAGAACACTGAAACACCAATCCAAAAAACCTATGCACCCCAATGTTCATAGCAGCACAATTTACAATAGCCAAGTACTGAAAGCAACCTAAGTGCCCACCAGCAAATGAGTGGATCCAAAAACTATGGTACATTTACACAATGGAATTCTATGCAGCAGAGAGAAAGAAGGAGCTTATACCCTTTGCAACAGCATGGATGGAACTAGAGAGCATTTTGCTAAGTGAAATAAGCCAGGTGGTGAGGGACAAATACCATATGATCTCACCTTTAACTGGAACATAATCAACAAAAGAAAAAAGCAAACAAAATATAACCAGAGACATTGAAGTTAAGAACAATCTAACAATAGCCGGAGGGGAGTGGGGAGGGGACAATGGGGAAAGGGGTTTACAGGAGCTACTATAAAGGACACATGGACAAAATCAAGGGGGAGGGTGGAAGCAAGGGAGGGAGGTGGGTTTGGATGGGGTGGGGTGGAAGGATGGGGAGAAAATGCAGACAACTGTAATTGAATAACAATAAAAAAAAAATTAAAAAAGAAAGTGGGGTGTTGAAATCCCCTATTATAATTATTTTGCTCTCAATATCTTTCTTTAAGTCCTCCATTTTCTTTATGTATTTGGTTCTCTTATGTTGAGTGCATATATATTTACAATGTTTATGTCTCCTGGATGGATTCTTCCCTTGAGTATTATGAAGTGATCTTCTGGGTCTATTTTTATGGCTCTTTTTTTGAAGTCTATTTTGTCTGATATCAGTATTGCTACCCAGCTTTTTTTCCTTTCTGTTTGCTTAGAATATTTGTTTCCAGCCCTTCACTTTCAGTCTGTATAGGTGTTTTGTTCTGAGGTGAGTCTCTTGGAGGCAGCATATGTGTGGGTCATGTTTTCTTATCCATTTGCCTATTCTGTGTCTTTTGATTGGGGCATTTAATCCATTTATGTTTAAGGTTATTATTGATAGGTACTTATTCATTGCCATTTTTCAGCAGAGTACCTGTGTTCCTTTCTCTCCCTCATTCTTTTCCTTCCTTTTCTTAAAGCAGTCCCTTTAGCATCTCTTGCAGAGCTGGTTTGGTGGAGCTGTGTGCTTTTAGACTTCTTTTGTCTGGGAAGCTCTTTATTTGGCCTTCTATTTTAATTGAGAGCCTTGCTGGGTAGAGTAATCTTGGTTGCAGGCCTCTGGCTTTCATTACTTGGAATATTTCTTGATTCTCTTCTGGCTTAGAGTATTTCCATTGAGAATTAAGCTGCTAGTCTTATCGTTTCTTCTTGTTTCTCCCTTGCGGCCTTTAAGATTCTCTCTTTGTCTTGGAATTTTGCCATTTTAGTTATGGTGTGTCTTGAAGTGGGCCTCTTTGGGTTCTTCTTGATTGGGACTCTCTGTATTTCCTGGATTTGTGTGACTTTTTCTCTCATCAAATTAGGGAAGTTTTCCATCATTACTTTCAAACAGGTTTTCTATCCCTTGCTCTTCTTCTTCTCCTTCTTGTATCTCTATTATACGGATATTATTCTGTCTCATGTTGTCTTGCAGCTCCCTTACCATCTGTTCATTCTTTCTGCACCTCTTTTCTTTTTCTTGCTCTATCTGGGTGTTTTTTTCTACCTTGTCCTCCAGTCGCTGATTTGACCCTCTGCTTCATCCACCCTGCTTGTCATTCCTTCTAATGTGTTTTTTATTTCTGAGATTTTATTGTTCATTTCTTCCTGGTTTTTGTTTATAGTTTCTATTTCCTTTTTCATGCTGATGTAGTTCTTACTCAGTTCCTTGTAGTTATCTGTGAGTTCCTTGAACATCTTTATAACCATTAATTCGAATTCTATATCTGATAGTTTGGTTTCCCCATTTCATTTAGCTCTTTTAGTGGGTACTCTTATCCATTCCTTTTGATTACATGTTCTTTTTTTTGTCTCCCATTTTAGGTGACTCTTTTTGTTCATTTCTGTGCTTCCTGATGTTTCACCTTGCTAGCTGTTTTTGTAGGGTGATCTTCTATTGTAGGAATTCTATGAGGTTCAGTGGGTGGTCTCTGATCTCCTTGCCTGGATGCTCTATGTTTGCCCTTTGTTCTGTTTGTGTGGGGTCTCTTGTTATACTTGGGTTTTTATGTTTTGGTGGTTCCTTTGTTGGTGGTTTTTCTCCTCCAGCAGGTATACTGATGTTTTCAGCTTCCACCTATTCTTGTGTGTGATCCCGTCTGTATTTGCAAGAGGTTTGTTTTTTCTTTATTGTTTTTATTGGGGTGACATTGGTTAATAAAATTATATAGGTTTCAGGTGTACAATTCTATAATACATCATGTGTATATTGTATTGTGTGTTCACCATCCCAAGTCAAGTCTCCTTCCATCACCATTTATCCCTCTTTACCTTTTTCCATGCCACCCCTACCCCTTTCCCTCTTGTAATCGCCTGTTGTCTGTGTCTGAGATTGTTTGTTTTGGGGTATTGGTGGGGATGGGGGTTTTGCTTAATACCTTAATTTATGTAGTATTCACTATAAGCCAGCACTCTTATAATCACATTATGTGTATTAAATTTATTTAATATGTACAATGATCCTACCAGATGGCATTAATATTATTGGTATTTTAGAAATAAGGAAACAGATAAAGACTGTACTTCAGTACCTGTTCCCCAAAGACCAGAGGTAACCACTCATAAGTTTGTTGCATTATCTTTCCAAATTTTTCCTGTAAGAAAAGTTATATATGTGTGTAAACAAAAAATATATATTTGTATATGTGTACAATTATACATACATATTTGATTTTATTGTTTGTTTTAGAACACGGAGATCATATTATATGTATCACATACAATTTGTCTTTTTTCACCCAATCTATTAAGAATTTTCTACATAGTACATATACATCTACCTTATTTAAAGCAAGTATTATATTCCATTATTTTCCACATGCCATAATTTATTTAACCATTCCCACTTTGTCCACTTAGGTGGTTTCATTTCTTTGCTATTTCATTTAATGCTGCCACAGACTTCACTGTACATGGATCTGGGCTTTCTCATGCCTGAACTTCTTTAGGATGGATTCCCAGGAATGAAACTGCTTTGTCAACAGATACGCAGATTTTAGATTTGATAGATATTAGCAGATTGCTCTCATACTTATTTATCTCCTATCCTTTCAACTGTGTTTTTTTTCTTTCCTTGCCATAAGAAATAAGATTTTCTCAAACCTGTTATGACTAGTATTTTGTGTATGATAAAGGTGAGATCTGCTCACCACTTTTCTCAACAGGGTGTAAAACATGTAACGATAAACACTCAACATGTTTGCTCATGGAACTGACAAGAAGAATCCCTCATTGGTGTTTTCCTATGAGTTACGTAATATTCACAAACATGGCTAGAGGAGGCACAACATTGGAGCAATCTCTCTAAATTTATAATTCTCCTCAATAGAAAAGGACAGAAAAAGCAAGGACTAGGCATCTATGACTCTAAAAAGGGGTAAAATTCCCCGAGCTTCACTTCCATTTACCCTGGGGAACATCAGAGTTAACATGATTGTACAAACAGAGAAGAAAATCTATTGATTGAAAAATATCACCATTATGTTTGAGTAATGTGCACACATGGTTCAGACCTCTTGGAGAACATAAAAATGTACTGAACAAAGTCCTTGTCTTTAAGGATATTATAGCTAGTAAAGATGGGTAGGATTTATCTCTAAATCTGTATTTGAGATGAACATGTGAAATGACTTACCCAAAAGCACATGACTGAACAGTAGCAGAATTAGTTTTAGAATCCAGGTCTTATCTCCTTAGGTATGTAACAAACGTTGGTGAATGAATGAAAGCTAACTATACTTCATGTTCATCATGATATATTGAGAATTGATTCCAACCCAGGATAAATATAAACACAAAAATTTACAGGGAATAAATCACTTCTAGCTGGAGACATTTTAAAAGTTTAATAAAAATGTGGCATTTGATTATAGTCTTAAAGGATGGGAAAGATCTCAACTTTTAGTAATCAACAGGGAAGAGAAGCTCCTATATTTAGAGAAAGTAGAAACAAAGAAACTGATGTAGAAAAGGATGAATAAATTGGAGGAATGTTTAATGTGACCTTTCAGGTTAGAGCAAGATTGTAGAGAATCTGAAGTACTAGAAGAAAATTTTCTAAAGGTTCCAAGAGTCTGGGAAGTGCCTAGTGGTTGGCATTCTTGTTCTAAAACATGCTGTTATAAGGAGTGCTGACTTCCAAGTAATTTTTCAGTATTTTATTTTGTGAGAAGAAAAAATGAGTCTGAGAACAAAATTAGTTACTTTTTACAATTATTTTGTTTTTCACTTTTCTCTATCTAAAAAAGGAAAATTTCAGATAAGTAAGAAATGTTACTCGAAATGTCAAATTTCAGGAGGAAGCAGAAGGTTTATGGGGATATTCTCTAAATCTCAATAACCTATTTAGCAAATCAGACCAAATGGTTGGGCTGTCCCAGGTGAGCCCATGGAGTTAGTGTTAGATTGAAAGAACCTGGAATACAACACACGTTCACCAATGTAATCAAGGAAAGCTTTCATTTGAAAATGAACACATTGGAAAAGACTTCCAACCCTACTGTCCAGGTCACAAGGAGGAACTGTAGGGGTTGTTATGGGTAGATTAGCACATTTTATTTTTTTAATTTTGTTAAAGATTTTATTTATTTATTTTTTTAGAAAGAAGGGAAGGGAGGGATTAAGACAGAGAGGGAAACACTGATGTGAGAAAGAAGCATCCATCAGCTGCCTCTCACATGCACCCCCACTGGAGACCAAACTCACAGCCTAGGCATGTGCCCAAACCAGGAATCAAACCAACCACCTTCACCTTGTGGGACAATGCTCAACCAACTAAGCCACACCAGTCAGGACTAGATCAGCACATTTTATGGAATTTCACTGAGGAATGAAATTATTTAACATGCACCAGATATACTTCACACACACCCCAATCCTTTCCATGAACAATGACTCCGGATTATGCATTTTATGTCCCTGTCCCTATAACTGCATTTTCCACATGGACAAGTATGGCGTGGCAAACAGCACATCATTCTGGTCACCTGGCACAGAGTCAGCACTGAGAACACTGCATAATGTGTTACAGACCCAGCCTCTCAGGTGGAAAGAAACCTGATGGCCCCTGTGATGTAGTCACAATCCTTTTATTTTTTTTGAAGGTTTATTTTATTATAATTCAAGAGAAATGGGAGGGGAAAAAGTGAAACATCTATTCGAGAGAGTAATACTAATAGGCTGCCCCAACTGGGATCAAGTCAGAATCAAGCCTGAAACTTGAGCATATGGCCTGACTGAGAATTGAAATGGGCGACCTTTCAGTAACAGGACGATGCTCCAGCCAACTGAGCCATACCAGCCAGGGCAAGTCACAATGCTTTTAGAAATGAATCTGTTATAATCACTAAGTTTACCAAATTACTTGCTAAACAGTCACACCCAAAGGGAGATGTTCAGGCTATGTCTTGAAAAACCTCCATCTGACACAGGGGTCAGGCTTTTTTATATCTGAAAGCAATTAACATGAATTATGACTAATTAACAAGCGTTGTTCTGAGATTAATAATTACATTCCCAAAATGATAACATTAAAACTTTTAATGCTCAGAAATCTTAAAGGAAACATCATATAGCACATGCCTAAATTGTGGGTTCAATCTTTGGTCAGGATGTGTGTGGGAGGTAGCCAATCAATATTTCTCTCACACCAATGTTTCTCTCTCTTCTTCTCTTTCTAAAAATCAATAAACATATCCTAAGATAAGGATTAAAATAATAATAATAATAATAATAAAAATAACAGCAACAACAACAACCACCACCACACAAGGGTAACTCTAAGGCTACAATATGTAAAACAGGATGGTAACAAGTTTTATAAAATACATATAAGTGAGACTTTGGACTAATATTGCAACAGGTAACATGATTTATGCTCTCGTGGACAGTCCAGTCTTCCATACCACACCGGAATTAATAATAACCCCTTATCTTCTAAGAGCAACAGGTAAATTTAGAAAGGATTCTGTTGCGTAGAACTAAGTGTAAATCTGCAGAGATATAGAAATCTTGGGCTTAATAAGGGTATAAATATGGCAAAGTTTTACATGAGAGGTTATATGGCTTATAGTTTTCTGCTCGTGTTCCTCCAAAGTCCAGTTTATAGGAAAACATCCTCCTCTGAGAGTGTATGAGCCTCCTTGATCAAGTCACTCTACCAAGGCACTCATACGTATTGCAAACCTGATGCCACCACTTGCAGGTGAAGAAATATTTCCATTTTAAGATTGCGGAGATGGAGCTCTCATTTGTAAGTCATTGCTGGGTTCAGAGTTAGGTGTATCTGCTTCAAAGCCTGGGTTTCTTCTACATTGACAACTAGGATTTACACACCATTGTTATGTGCATGGTTTCATTTGAATGTGACCATGAAAAGACAGTGATAGTCAGCCCTTTCCACTTAACTACCCCAACCCCTTGCCTTACAACCCAACCCTGCCTGCCAAGCTTGACACTTCCCTGGAAATTTCCCAACACTGCAGCTGCTTTGTCATATGTACATTCTGATCCATGGCTGTTCTTTGTTCTCACCCACCAATAAGATTCTATCTGTTTCAAATGTTCTACAAATGTATTGAAATCTCCGTTTCCCTTGTGACCTTCCATGGATGAATGTCTTCCTTTTTGTATACCTTGAATATCTCTATGGTTTGGGGAGGGCAGGTATTGCAGGGTCAAACTCAGCCCAAGGTCTGACTACAGAAGCCTGAAAGGATGTGCAAAACCCTCCAGCTTTGACTCCTGCCCTTGGTAACTGTGTCTTCATAAAGAACCTGACACATTTCTTCTGGACTTATTTGAGCTTTACCAAACTGTGCTCTTAGAAGACATTTCTATTCTGTCTCATGCAAGACAGGCATTTCTCCAAGCTACTTAATGACACTTAAGTACTCAATGTTTTAACCATAGAACAGTTCTTTTAACACTCCAAGTCTATGGCTCTCCATCATCTGGCCTTTTCACAACTGTTCCATTAGCCCACAATTTGAAAGTTTATCAACAGGAAAGGTATTATAGCTCCTCTCAAGATCTTCAAACAATATTGGGTGCAAAGGAGAAAGAGTAGCTCTAAGACCAAAAAGGAAATGTCAAAGTGTTTTCTGGCCTGAGCTGTTTTATCTGAACCTAACAGGGAGCCAGGGTTTGGCTTTAAGGTCCGACATTGCCTCTTTCACACAGGAACCTGGAACAAGTTGTAAACACCTCTCAGCCTCAGGTTCCCACCTGTGAAGTGGTGATTATCATGGTATGTACAGCACTGAATTGTGAAGTTGGGTGAGAACATGTACATATGCCTGTCACATAGTAAAAACCTCAAGAGTTGCCATTTAAAAAAATTATTTTACAACCTGATATTTTTGAAATTGAGTCACCTTCTCCATCATAATTTTAGGTGACTTCATGATTCCTTCAGGTACCATATCAGTTATAGAATATAATATTTAGGAGAGGCTATAAATGAGGATGCTTGTCTATATTGTAGACTCTGCAGCATGAGTAGGAAAGAAATTCATCTGGTTGAAGAGGCACTAATCCTGGGTCTGACACCACTTAGGAGCACAGGTACCCAAAACATCAGTGCTTCGAACTAGGTGAATTCCCAGCTGGTTTTAAGCTCAAAAATTACTCAGGCACTATTAGCATTGATTTCATTGCTAACCATCATATGAATGGCCCTGAGGATCTGTAAAGATTAGTCTGGAGAAAGTAAACTGTCTTCTGGGCCATATCTCCTGTCACCCCAGAGAGCCAATGATTATTAAATACCTGGTGCATATGTGTCAAGGAGATGAGGGGGAGGATAGGAGAAACACCACCCTCTCCTGTCCCTGATATAGGCTGTGTTCTCATTTCATTTCCTGAATAACACTATGAGAACTGGTGTTACTGTCCCATCTTAGAAACAAGGCCACTTAAATAATAAGTTGAAATAAACCAGAATATGATCTCCATAGCTCTTTGCTATATAAGATAACAATACTCAGTATACCCTTGTGCACATCCGCACACACGAGTGACATTGGTTGGCCATCGACATTGGCTCAATAGTCATCTGCAGATTGGGAATGTTGGCAGCTCATGTCTACATTGCAGGGATGATGTCACAACAATGAAATGTCTGCTAAGGATTATTAAGTACTGGCAGCTGCCCTCTAAGGTAATAGCTTTTGGGCCCTACAGAGGCAGTTAAAGATAAGCACTTCCATTGGAATATCATTTTCAAGAGAGAAGGATTCTAAAATTCCATAATGTCTACATTTGGCTCTATTGTTCGGGAGGTGAAGAAACTTTATAGTCTTGTAAAGAGGTAATTCCTGCTTCAAAACTTCCTTAGCTAGACTTTTCACTGGGGCAAACTGCAAAGCCCCACCATGAAGGAGACTCTTTCCCAGCAGGGAGTACATCCTTGCACAGGAAGTCAGTCAGCCATGCAGCCTGACTCCAAGACATGCCAGTAAAAGGTATTATTTCCAAGTCCGGATTATGGTAGTGATTGAGTCCCATCACTGTCACTTCACTAGAGGACCTCGACTCACCCACTGGCTGTCCTTTTGCTCTTCAGACCAACACCTCAACCTTTCACTTAAACATCTTCATTTCTCTCTCATCTTAAAAAAACAAATACCTAAACTGAAAGTGAACCATCCCCTTGACTGCTGAGTGTTCATACCATTATCTTCCCCTTCCTTTAAGGCTGGCTTGTAGTTTGAACTCTGTTTGTTTCAACTCTACTTCTCACTCATTTTAAACACACAGGCACCAGGTTTCTGTCTCTTTCCTCCCCATTCCACAAAGTCCAGAGAAGGTGTCCTTCCTGCATTCTCAGGTGACGTTTTAGTGGCTGTATCCTGTGGACACTTCATTGTCTGCCTGTACTTCCCCTTGGCCTCTGATGCTCCGGTGCCTTCTTCCTAGAACTCTAGAACTTCCCAGAATTCTCTGCTCTGGCTTTTCTCCTATTACTATCAGCCCTTCTCAGGTTCCATCAAGGTCCTTAAATGTTGGGATTCCCCAGAGTTCTCAGGAAAGAACTCTACTCACACTAGGCTATAATTTCCAATGATGATGCCTTCACCTGAAACCACACCTCCTGACACCCCTACTGGTGTCTGTGTCCACTGTTGGCTCAGGACTGGGGCTTGGTGGGCTACTAGGCATCACCTCTGGATAGCTCCCAGACACGCTGAACTCATCCTATCTCAAACCTGCCCCGACAGCACTGCTCCCCCACCAATGCTCTCTCCCAGCTAACGGTTCCACAGCCTGAGACTTCTGTCACCCTCAACCACTAAGCAGCACAGGTTAGGGCTCAGAGGGAAAATCCAGAGTTTGCTTCTCAGGTCCCTCATTTGGTAGCCATGTCATGGGGAAGATATTACCTATTGTCACCATGGTGGTGTTGTCATGATTAAATAAAATAACTTGTGTAAAGCACCTTACTATGTAAGCATTTACCTCTCCTTCTGTGTAATCCATATTCCACATAGACCACAATGCCCCTTCTGTTTACAGGCATTTGCATCTCCTGTCAACCCTAACTGCCATACTCCAACGTCTTCATTGTCAGGACTGTGTGCCCAACCTTGGCCTGACACCTGTACGCAGGCCTAGACAAATGTCCTCCTGCCTGGAAACACTTCCCACTGCCCAGTTGTCTGCCTGGGTGGCTACTCATCCTACAGGTTTCAGCTTGACCATGCTTCCTTGGGAAGTTTGGTCCCAGACAAGTTGACAGCTGGCTCTGCACCCCCAAACTACCCTGTCATTTCTTTGGCAGAGTGTGTGAACATCATTGCAATTTATTCTAGTGGATTCTGTACCAAATACCTCCCTCAAACTGGACCCTCTGTGAAGAAAGGTCTGTGTCTCTGTCATTTCTCGACCTCAGTGCTTAGACTGTCCCAGGTGCTAAGCCCATGAGTGAACAAGCATTGGGATCCCAGCAGGGCTCACATGAGTAAGGAATCAATAAAATATGAATCAGAAGTCCTAGGGAAAGGGTGGTGCTAAGCCCATGAGTGAGCAAGCATTGGGATCCCAGCAGGGCTCACATGAGTAAGGAATCAATAAAATATGAATCAGAAGTCCTAGGGAAAGGGCGGGGTGGGTGGGGTGACACAGTTACAAAGTTCACCATCTGGTCTCACAGGAAGAGAATAATACAGAATCTTTTCAATAAATAAATATTAAGTATTTAATAAAATATATTTAACTTTTTAAAATTATTTTTAAATATTTTAAACTTTGAATCCTTAACGCTGGGCTTCATCACAGATTTAAATGTTCAGTTTTCAAAGTCAAATAAAACACCCTGGATCTGTATTTCTCAACTTATTTAGCCCATTTTCCACCCATCTTGACAAAGCAGACACCTTATACCCTCACCCCCACACCACCCATGTGACAGTTACCTGCAGGGGTCATCTTCTTATACTGTTAATCAGTTATTATAACACTGGATATGGTTTTTGTAACTCTGGCACCCTAGGCAGTCAGATATTTACTCACCCACATCTCTCACATCCCAGAGTTCAAAATGAAGAGACTCACATATTTCCCTAACCAAAGCAATAAGGCCTGATGGTTGGTTTTACCAGTGAGTGAGGTGCATCTTACTTGGATGCAGTTTTTTTTTTCAGAGTTTCCTGTTATGGCTTTTTTTTCACATTTTTTAATTGTTGTTCAAGTACAGTTGTCTCCATTTTCCCCCCACCACTACCCCCTACCCAAGCCATCCCCACTTCTCACCCTTGATCCTACCCCCCTTTGGTTTTGTCCATTGTTGATTAGGTATCCTTTATACCTAATCAACAAAACAAACAGGTAAGCAAAATATAACCAGAGACATTGAAATTAAGAACAAACTGACAGTAACCAGAGGGGAGGTGTGAGACGATAATGGTGGGGAAAATGGAGAAGGGTTTTCAGGATGCAGTTATTTTCCTAACGACCAAACCTTCTTCTACACCAGGTGCAGTTACATGATCGACAATGTGATTCTACTGATGAATGGCACCTTGCAGAAAAAGTCTGTGAAGGAAATTCTAAGGAAGTGCCACCCGCTGGGCCAGTTCACAGAAATGGAAGCAGTCAACATCGCAGAGACACCTTCTGATCTCTTCAATGCAGTCCTGGTGGAAACGCCCTTAGGTATGAATGTGGACGTGATGCTATAGCTTCCTTTGAGTGCTGTCACTGTCATTAAGAAGTATATACCCAAATCACAGTTTTTCCCATGTACTCAAGTGTCATTCTATAGGGATTGCCAAAAGTGGAAGGAACATAAAGGAAACATCTAGGCCAGCCCCCTAATTTCTCAGATCAAGACAAATGAAGTTATTGGGTTAGCCAAAAAGTCCTTTGGTGTTTTTTCCATAAAATAAAAGACACGTTTTTCACTTTCACCAATAACTTTATTGATTTGGATATTTTGACTATGTCGGCTATCTCCCACATGGTATAACACTGGTTGTTCTCAATTAACGTCTGAATTAATCATTATCAACTTCAACTGGTCGACTCAACTGTGGAGCATCATACAGCAAAAAATGTCCAGCACAAAACTTCACAAACCACTTTTGACACATTCAGTCAGTCACAGCACCTCCTCCCTACAGTGCACAAATCTTTGTTGTTGTTGTTGTTTGCATTTCAGTTCTATTTTTACCTTTCTTGAAATAATAAAGCATAATATGGATAAAACATGTATTTTCTTCCATCTTCAATATTAAAATAGTACACAAAAATTCACAAATTTTGATTTTTTTTAAATCCATGCTGTTATGACAGCTGTCACAATAGAGTCTAACAAAATTGTTTTCTAATGAAGTTGAAGACAGCTATGCACTACCAGAGCCTCCTTATGAAAAAGACAAATAAACTTTTTGGTCAAGCCAATATCTGCAAGGGTCTTCTACAAACCATTTGTAGCTAAGAAGGAGCTGAGACTCATCTCCCAAACTCCAAACCTTTGTACTTTGTACTACACCACAGCAAATAAATGATAGAACTTGTAATTTTTCAAAACATTAATTTTGTACCTGTTTTTTAGGATTAATGCCTTCTCCTTTTATTTTAAATTATAGGAAACATTTTGTTTTGGAAAGTGTAGGAATGCCATTTTTCTGAGATGCTCAGGAACGTCTGTCAAATGACCTGAAGTAGCATTCAAAATGCTAATGGGACAATATTGTAAGCATTATCATTAGGAAATTTTGGATAGTAGCAACACACTGTTGATCATTTGTCAAAATACTTGCCATTTTGGACAATAAAAATAGAAAAAAGTGTCATCAAGTGTCAAATGCTAAGGGTGCAGGTCACAGAGGAAGGAAGATGGGTCTGGAATCAGATATCTGTAAGCATGAAGCTGGGCTCTGCCTCGTCCCAACAAAATGACATGGGGCAGTTCAGTTTCCCTTATTTCCCCCATTTTAGAGTTTTGAAAAGAAAAGAAGACACTAAATAAGTACAACTCAAAGTTTGGCACATAGTAACGTCACAAATGTTAAGTATTTCTATTTGATAATGAGGAGACTTCAGAAAGTGAGCCTTGAAGTGAACAATTCCAAGCATTGTGGAGATTAACTCAGTTAAAGTGTATCTTGTGTGTAGTGTAAGGCTCACACATAGTAAATGCTTCATAAACAGTCACTCCTATTGCCATTAGTACTATTAGGTTGCTTGCATCTATGGATTGAAACTCCACTGTCCAATGTTCACTAGTGAGCATGAGGCAGTGCATTCAGGAGACATTTCCTACTGTTTGTAATCATGCTTCTGATTAACTTATTTTATACAATGACTTCTCTTCTCAGCTCCATTCTTTCAAGACTGCATGTCTGAAAATACATTAGATGAACTGAATATTGAAATACTGCGCAATAAACTGTACAAGGTAACTGTTTCCTATATAGTATGTTTTTCTTTATTACATAACATTTTATAACCAGAGTTTTTTATTAGAAGTGACTTTACCCATTAGCCAAGTCCTGCAAATATGAAGTGAGGCATATTTGGAGTGTACATACATGTCAGCTTTCCCAACCAGAAGATTGTTGAGAGGAAGTAACACCTTATTTTTCTCTGTGTTCCCACCTCTTTGCCTAGAACATAAAAGGTGTCAATTGATGAATTTGAGAACAACCAGCATTTATAGTAAACCTCCTGTTGTATAGAGTTCACACTCTCTTTCACACTGTGAAAGAGTCCCTGTCCATACAATGGTAATCTACTGAGAGTGGACAGCATATCAAGATGACAAACTGCACATGACATCATCTGTACCGCTTTTCATGGACTGGCCAACTGTCTGTCTGAACTGTACTGCCATTATCTGAGGATCTCTATAATAAAGGCTGAGTGAACTCTGTCTTTTCACTTGTACACCATAGTCTTTGCTCATTCTCACAGAGTAGCTGAATATATATAGACAGCCATGCCATAAATATAGCACGGTATGCTGAAACATGGTCCTCTTAAAAGCACTGAATGTTAAAGAGATGTATGGACTTACAAGAAGCATCCCAAATATAGCTAACAGAAGGCACCATTCAAAGTAATTTGTATGCATTAACTCACTCTATCCATCCAGCAAAACTGTGCTATCTCCATTCCTCAGATGAGAAAATGGAAGCATGAAGGTGAAGAGACTTGGTTGAAGTCAGTTCACTAGTGAGTAGTAGTATTGGGACTCAAGCACAGAGAGGCTGATAGCAGCCCAGATACTGCCTTCCCATCATATCCTCCATGCTCAAAGTGACCTCAAATGCATCTCCTGAAAGATGAAATGTATATACTGGGCCAAATAGAGTGTTATTTATTGAGCTCGTAAAAGAATTTGGCACTCTTGCTAGAATAGCAACAACTAACCCTATGAGATTTCATGATCCATTCAAAAAAGTGCTCGTAAGTAATTATAAGATATGATAAATACAATTTTGTTCTTTCATGGAGTTCTTTTTTCATATTGTGCAATGTACTTTAATAAGAAAATTTCTTCCAAATTTATTCTAAAATGTGGGTCGATGGGAGAAGTGATTCAACTTCCTTAAAAGCATTTAATAAGCCATGAAAAACTGACCTGGAAATTTCCAAAAGGAGCATATATTCATCTTATTGTTTTATGATCTTTCTTCTTTTTAAGTCTTACCTGGAGGCATTCTATAAATTCTGTAAGAATTATGGTGATGTCACAGCAGAAATTATGTGTCCCATTCTTGAGGTAAGAAAGAGTCCTTGAAGTTTTTATGTCAAATAATGTGTTTACACATGTTTCATTTATATAATCCTACTAATATTTCTTTATCTTAGAAGCTCCTTTAGCTAAAATAAAATAAGCTATATATTTTATAATGTGTATGTCATTTGATGCCTTCAGTTATGAGTAATATTTTCCAAGTTTACTACATAAGAGAGTTATTTGGAATTAGAAAAGAATAATGCTTATGAAAGTTTGAACATGATTCATTTTGCTGTATAGTATGAAGAAAAATCATAATTAGTTAAAAGTTTAGTAAACTGTGCTGAGATATCCAAGTTGGCTGAGGAGTAAGTGGAAGCTACACTAACCTCCTACCAGGCCCAAACTG
This sequence comes from Desmodus rotundus, assembly GCF_022682495.2. NCBI lineage: Eukaryota > Metazoa > Chordata > Mammalia > Chiroptera > Phyllostomidae > Desmodus > Desmodus rotundus. Next base: position 64,917,430 of record NC_071394.1, read on the forward strand.
GAATTACAACTAAATTACAGAAAAATCATCCTAAATAACCAACTGAACACTAGCTGGAGAGAAGCCTTATAATCATGGACAGATGAGAGAAGACATATCAACACAATGAGACTGGTAGGGAGTACAGAGGAGGCATGAGAAGATTGGCTGGGCTCCCGTGGGCAAGAGAGAAGCTGAAGTGCTGGAGATATATTTCGGCAGCCAGGGGGGACCCCCTGAAAAGGGTGGGGTCTAGACCTCAAACTGAGCTGCCCAGCCTACAGCAACAGAACTGTAAAAAGAACCCAAATAACATAAGGCTGTGAAAAGCAGTGGGGTTTCTGTCTGCCAGGAAGAGATGGATGGAGATGCGGAGAGTCTTTTAAAGGGCCAGTATACAAAATTCCACTTGCAGTCTCTTACCCTGGGCTATGGCAGAAGGAGGGCAGAGTGGACTAGAGATGTGTGAGGAGAGTCTGGGACTGGTGGCTGTGGGGAAAGAACTGAAGGAACAGCCACCAGAATCCATGTCTTGAGTCATCGCCCATACTGCATAGGCCATCTTGATAAGGCAGAGCACTCTTCTCCAGATGGCATCAGCCTGAGGGGAAGCAATAGCCCTGCCCACAGGAATTTCTCTGCTCCACCTTCTGGTGCTAAAGTCCTGCTGCTGAGGAGTGTAGCTGGAAGACATTCACTGATTAATCCTACAGAAAGCCTGCAGGCAGAGGCAGATTTCTGGAACCTCTGGGACTTCAGCTGACCCTTCCCTGGGCATGGTGCTGATAAAACCTAGCTTGATATGCAGCCTGGTACTTTCTGTACACAAATATGCCCAGCAGAGAGAGCCACACATTGTGGATCACTGATAGCTCCAAACAGGGTGCTCAGGGCCAGTCACAGGCAGGGGTTGACTTTGTCCTGCAACACAGTCTTGCATAGAAAAAGACACAAAGAGGCAGCCAAAATGGGTAAATGAAGAAACAGGCCCCAAGAAAGGAAAAGAGATATCTCCAGAAGAACTAGATGACATAGAGGCAAGCAATTTATCAGATAGTTTGGAGTAATGATTATAAGGATACTCAACAGCATGAAAAAAGACATAGAAAACATAAAAAAAGACCAGTCAGAAATAAAGAATGCAATATCTGAAATAAATAATACACTGGAAGGAATAAAGAGTAGGTAAGATGAAGCAGAGGATCAAATCAGTGATTTGGAAGGCAAGATAGAAAAAAAAATCAGGCAGAGCAAGTATAAAAAGAAAAAATAATTTAAATAAAAATGAGGAGAGCTTAAGAAACATTTTGGACAACATGAAGTATAACAATATCTGCATCATGGGTATACCAGACAGAGAAGTGAGCGAGCAGAGGTTGAAAACCTGTTAGAAGATATATTGATGGAAAAATTCCCTAATCTGATGAAGGGACAAGACACAAAATTCCAGGAATCTCAGAGAGTCCAAAACAAGTTGGACCCAATGAAGCTTACACCAAGACACATCATAATTAAATTGACAGGGCTTAAAGACAAGGAGAAAATCCTAAAAGCTGCAAGAGAAAAGCAGACATTACATACAAGGAGCACCAATTAGACAGTCATCGGATTACTCAACAGAAGCATTTCAGGCCAGAAGGGAGTGGCGTGAAATATTCAAGGTAATGAAAAGAAAGGGCCTACAACCAAGGCTACTTTACCCATCAAGGCAATAATTTAAAATCAAAGGTGAAATAAGGAGCTTCCCAGAAAAGAAAAAGGTAAAGGAGATTGTTAACAACAAATCAGTAGTACTGTAACAAACGTTAAAGGGCTTGCTTTAAGAGGATGAAGAAGAAAACCAGAAAGAAAAAAAAGAGAGGAAAACAGTCTAACAATAAAATGGCACTACATATGTATCTATCAATAATCACCTTAAATTTTAATGGCTTGAATGCTCCAACCAAAAGAAAGAGGGTAGCTGAATGAATGAGAAAACAAGACCCATATATATGCTGCTTCCAAGAGAACCGTCTCAGATCAAAAGATCGACACAGACTAAAAGTAAAGGGATGGAAAAAGATATTTCATGCAAATGGAGAGGAAATAGAAGCTGGGGTAACAATACTTATATCTAACAAAGTAGATTTTAAAACCAAGGTTATAATAAGAGACAAAGAAAGATACTACATAATGATAAAGGGAATGATCAAAGAGGACATAACCCTAGCAAACATTTACATACCTAACATAGGAGCACCTAAATATGTAAAGCAAATCTCGATGGACATGAAGGGAGAGATCCACAGAAATACAGTCACAGCTGAGGTTTTGAACACCCCTTTGACTTCAATGGGTAGATTTTTCAGGCAGACAGTGGCCTTAAGTGACACACTATATTAAATGGATTTAATTGGTATCTTCAGAGCATTTCACCCCAAAGGAGCAGAATATACACATGGAACATTTTCTAGGATAGAACACATGTCAGGACACAAAACAAGTCTCAATAAATTTAAGAAGATTCAAATATGTAAAGCACCTTCTCTAACCACAATGCTATGAAACTAGAAATCAGTCACAAGAAGAACATTGAAAAATACACAAAGACATGAAAGCTAAATAACATGTTATTAAACAGTGAATGGGTCAACAACAAAATCAAGAAGAAATCAAAAGATACCTTGAAACAAATGTTTCCTTGTGTTTGAGAGAGGAAGCAAGCACATACAATGGGCTAAACATAGTTTATTCAATAAATGGTGTTGGAAAAATAGATATGTGCAGAAAAATGAAACTAGACCACCTTCTTATACCACAAACAAGAATAAATTCAAAATGGATTAAAGACTTAAATGTTGGACCAGAAACCATAATAATCCTAGAAGAAAACATAGCAAAATCTTGAACATAGTTCATAGCAATATTTTATCAGATATACCTCCCCAGACAAGGTAAACAAAAGAAAAACAATAAACAAATGGGACTACATTAAACTAAAAAGTTTTTGCACAGCAAAGGAAATAATCAATAAAATAAAAAGACAACCCATGGAATTGGAGGACATATTCACCAATACATCTGATAAGGGGTTAGTATTCAACATTTATAAAGAACTTACAAAACTCAACACCAAAAAAAACAAACAACCCAGTTAAAAAAATGGGCAAAGGACCTGAATAGACACTTATTCAAAGGGAACATACAGATGTCCAATAGGCATATTAAAAGATGATCAACATCACCAATTATCAGACAAATACAGATTAAAACCACAATAAGAAATCGTCTCACACCTATCAGAAAGGCTATCATCAATAAATCTACAAACAACAAATGCTGGTGATGATGTGAAGGGTGTTGTAAGGGGACTAAATCTTAATGGAAAAAAATACAATAAAAATTAATAAACTGTGGTAATTACTGCATGGTCAGAACTCATAAGATCACCCAGCTTCCCTCCAGGGAGAGAACATGGGCCCGCTGAGACCTCACAAGCTGCCATCAAAGTCTATAATGGGCATTGTCCCCTATGGAAATCCTAACATAGAGTCCGCCCCAATCAGCCATCAAGCACCCCAACACTGGGTAGAAAGTCTATGGTTAGGAGTTCACCACTGGCTGCTATCCCTTGAACTGATGTTGTTATACACTTAAATCCTTTTTATCATTATAGATTTTATCTGTGCCCAGAGGTCTCTTGTCTCTGTTGTTATCTGCAAATGCACAGGAAATTCAGGCATCAGAAGGATCTTGGGCATCCGGGCATAGCTGGCATTCCACAGTGTCTGTATCTGTAGATCTCTCGCTGATTTCCTCAGCTGTTTAGATTTAAAAAATAATGTATAGTTTAAAATAATATTGAATAATATATATGTATATACATACATACATACATACATACATTATTTCTAGGCTTACAAAAGCCCTGTGAAACCAAGTTTTGTCCAAAGAATATCTTTAATCATTAGATTACCTGTTACAGTAACTTCATTGGTGGGTAGATCCTTAAATATTTCAATGACTTCTGATTTCAAGAAAAGCCTGACAAGAGCTACCCTTTAGGGGAAAAAAGAGGGGGGGGGAACCTGAATAACTTCATCTACATGTATTATAAACTAATGTTCTGAAAATGCATATGGGAAAATTAGTTCCCCTCAAAACAGCTAATCATTTAAATTTTAGTTAAATACACTTTGCTGCCACCTGTTGAAACTCTTAAAGCCAAAGTAGTTCTTAAAGTAAAAAGTTTATCAGTGGAGAACTCCAAAAGATATTTTTTGTTCTTATTTATATCACAGAGAATGTAGACATTGATAAATAACACTTTTTTCATGGTATACTCAATCTCAGAAAGTACGTAAGTCTCTTTTAGATGTTCTGGTCACATGAATAACCTGGTGACCCCATGGAGGTCCGTCCTTTTGTTTTCATAAATTTAAGTACTAGTCACACTAGAAGAAGCCACATTATTCATGGATCAAAATATAGTCTCCACATGACATAATTCCTGTGGTTTAGAAATGCTTCATATACTTCATACCAACAAAATAAGTGAAATAGGAATTATGTTAAAACTAACAAAAGGTATACAGTGGCACTATTACTAACTAGTTAACACTTATTATGTGCCAGATACTGTCCTAAGTGCTATCTATGCCTGAATTCACTTGGACTTCAAACTAGCACAAAGAGATGAGTAGCTTAGTATCTATTTTTCAAAAGGAGCAACTGAGGCACAGAGAAGGCTATAACTTTCTTGATGTCACACAGTTAGTGGTAGTCTCAAAATTTGAACTCAAGCATCCTGGCCCCTGGCTCCCATTCCTACATGTTTACCCACTATATTATATTATCTCTACATTAAATTCACAATTCTTACATAAAAGTAAGTGCTAAGTTATAAGCAAGATCACACTGCATGTGCTATAAAACATCAGAACTCAATAAGAATGATGTCTCTGTAAAATGGACAGCATAGTATTAAAATGGGTCAGAATATATGTCTCATGTCACTGTCCTCCACCTCCATGGCCACCCACCCTCCCACCCACTTCTCCTTCGAGGTGTGAAATGGCAATAATAGGTGACCAGACAGCCCAGCTCCGTTGGGTACAACTGACAGTAATTTTGAGTAAGTCAACTGTACACTGTTGTCTCCTTGAACAACAAAAAAGTGGTATACTCATAATGAATGAGCATTTGTAGGCAAGCATGAAGGAGAAGACAGGACATCTGACATACCCTGTTCTCACAGATGCCAACCCTTTGTAGAAGATACAGGGCTTCAGAGAAATGAATCCTGCCCCATTTCATCTCCTGCATAATCAGATCCATAATGTGTGTCAAATGTCTGCTTAGGGATGGCAAGAACAGTGCAGCCTTTTTATAATTCCAAATTATAGTTCTTTTCATTAAGAGTACAGATATAAACACACAGGTGGAGCCTCTAAACTAGAGGAATTCAGTAAGGTCAATATACAACAGAAGAAAAGGGAAATTGCAGTATAATAAAGGTCAAAGGAAGTCATAATCAGTTAGGGAGGAAATAGAAGGGCTTTTTATGAAAAAGGTGGTTTTTTATGGGACCCTCAAAAGCAGGTAGGATTTCAACAAGTTGTTATGAAATGGAGTACGTGCATTTTAGACAAAGGGAAAACATGTTCTCAAAGCTAGAACTTAGTTCATAGGCTATTCAGTAGCCCACTGCCTAAGTCATGGTCCTGTCCTCTTGGCAATGGCCTGTGAAGCCCATCATACTCAATGCCTACTTCCTTGTCCCTCCCTTGACTCCCTACTTCCCCAGTCGGGAGCTGTGACTGTGCTTCATGGACCTGAAGAAAGCTTCCACCCCCACTCCCTACCCCCAACCCACACTGATTCTCTCCAGAAAATTATAACATCTGACCATGAGAAAGCACACTGAAGAACTCTGGAACAATTAACTCCATGATTTCTCCCCTGCCCTGATTTTTACTTCAAGGTTTCTTTTGTCATGAATCTCCCTCTTGCCCATCTTCTCTTACCCGTGCAAGGTCTAAAATTACCAACAGGACTAGTTCTATTCAGGGGCCAGGGGCAGCTGCCTTTGCTTCCAAATAAGGCAACCCCTGCCTCTAGTTTACTCCTAATTTCCATGATAGTACTCAGAAGGATCAGAAGGAACTAATTCACTTGGAAAAGGAAACACCTGTTCTCATGTAAGAATTCCAGTAAAATCTGTGGCAAGTCTGCCTCTGTTATCAATTAGTCAAAAGGAAGCTAATCAAAGGACATCTAAAGTAGCAGAATCATAGACCATTTTGTTGCATTCAGTAAACACTTAAGATCTTCCTTCATGTCAGGCACTGGATATTTAAAATTCAACAATGAACAAATGATCCCACAAAGATTTTAGAGTATAGTAGGGAGAAAAATCCATGCAGATTTTTAAAAAATATATTAAGTGCAGGGTGCCTCAGGTATAGAAAAGAGTTTCATAGCCCAAGGGCACCACAACAAACAGCCAAGTAAGTGGAAGAGCCCACAAAGGCCAGGCTGAGATGGGATGGTCAGAGTAGAACCAGGAGACCGAAGAAACATGGAGATCAAAGAAACATGGAGATCAAAGCAATAGAAAGAAATTTCAAGAAAAACTGGTTAGATGAACTGGAAAGGCCTGACATGGGGCTCTTTGCTGAAGTGCCAAACCCTATCACCTTACAAACAAGGAAACAGAGACCCTGAAAGGAAGATAAGTTGCCCCAAGCCACATAATTCTTGTGTTACTTATAAGAGTTAGAGTTATTGATATTTAACTGAGGACTTAAAAAAAGAAAAAAAAAACCAAAGCCATGTGAATCCAAATGGTAGTAGCACAAATTTTCATCATGTAAAAAAATTCCTACTGGCGCCAATGGTCAGGAAAGAATACGAACATGTATGGCATACACTTTTTCTTCCAAACATCCCTCTAGGGACTTCCACTTACACTATCTTGTTCTGTCCCTAAATGGACCCCAACAAGTCAGTATTACTCCCATTTTTATGGAAGAGACATTTGAGACTGGTGGTGAGTAATTGAGTGCCTGGGAACTAAAGATTAGGGTTTCAAGAGCAATACAGGCCATTAGCATTGCTGTGTGATCCTTCTCTAACAGATTACTCCATTATGAGAAGAGACCAAGGGAATGTTAATAACATGTCTGTATTATAATTAGACATAGATCCAAAAGGAAAGCAAATCACTTTGAAAATGGTTTTATCTCTTTAGGGCTCTGTTTATGGCATTGGGTAGATGGATGGTTTGATCTCACTGATTTTCTCTCTCGCTAATTCAGTTTGAGGCCGACAGACGTGCTTTTATCATCACTCTTAACTCCTTTGGCACGGAATTAAGCAAAGATGACCGGCAGGCCCTCTACCCGACCTGTGGCAAGCTCTACCCCGAGGGGCTGCGTCTGCTGGCCCAAGCAGATGACTTCGAACAGATGAAGAGGGTAGCAGACCACTATGGAGTATGTGATTCCAGGGTTCCCCAGACATCTGTGTGACTTCATCACATGTGCCTTAGAAGGCATATGTCACATTGACACTTCTCATCTACAGCACTTGTAATATTTGTAAGGTAGAAAGCCATATCTCTTGCTGTGATGTCTCTCCCAGAGAAATACTTGTGATTCTAACCCAAGTGGGTGCTCTTTAAGGTTCCTGCCATGCAAGTACTGTTTAATTCTCCAAGGAGCAGTCCTTGGAGTACTTCTTTTGATGTGCTTGATAAAGCAAATTCCCCAAGAGACTGGTGTTCCGGAAATGTGAGTGCACATCAGTGTTATGTAAGATAGCCTGGCCCAGCAGTTCTTGGAAGCACCCACTGGGTAAACAGGGTCAGGTAGCAAATTTCTACTTAAAATATGAGGGAGGGTATGGGTATGTCAGTCTGTGTACACCCTGGGCTCAGTGGCCAGGAACAGGGAATGGAAAGAGATATGGAGCCTGAACCTTCTCTACTCAAGTTACACTCCTTCTCCCACCCCATTCCTTCTAAGTTACCCATGCAACACGCAGATCCAGCAGGTAACTTTCCAGAGCTGGAAGGACCCTCCTCTCATCTTTCCCTATGGATTCCCAAAGCCCTCTGGGGAATATTAAAGTCAGCATTCAGATCTCTATAACATCTTATGTCACTGTGAGAGGCTTTATAGCATAATATTAAAATGTGAGCTTCTCCCCAATTTTCACCTCTTCTACACTTGAACTATCATGTGAATTTTATTAGTTGTCCTCCCAAAGAGCCCATGAACTCATACTGATGGAGTATTCATTTAGCCCTGGAATGTGGCTAACGAACCCTGAGCCTGACTGTGGAGCTGAGATCACATGCTGCACACTGAGGAGGATGTTTTGCCCTCCAGCCTTGAAGTCTACATCCCGCAATGGGCTGCAATACCGCCACTTTCATTCAGAATCCTTGATTTTATAGTGTTCTGGATAGGTTTTTAAAATAGATGCACAATATCTGTATTGGTAGGAAACTATCATCATATACATTTATAAGAAATGAAAACATTTAAAATAGTCAAAATTTATTTTTAAATATTTAAAATTTTCTTTTTAAGGTATACAAGCCTTTGTTTGAGACTATGGGTGACAGCAGTGGGGGAAAGTCTTTGGAAGATGTGTTTTATGAGCATGAGGTATGCTAGTCATGGAAATGCTATCAGCTTATACATACTTTTTTCTTGCTCTGTGTTTTAAATATCTTCTTACTTTGAGTGTCAGATCTCTGCTTTGATAGGCCCTGTGGTTCATATATGGTAGCTTCTTGTGGAATTGTCTGGTCCAGACAAATATGCAGAGTGACACTCTGGGAAGAATGTGGTGCTTCCGTAATGATCAAGAGAAACAGTACCAGGCATAGTTGTGATCGGAGATTGTCCTCATGGTGTACAACCTGGCAGGAGCCTAGTCTATCCCTTCATGGATTTAACTAAGGTTATGATACAATTCAAGGCACAGTTATAACAGTTAGGAATTGTTCTTAAGGAAATCCATAGAGTCCAAATCATTCTTTTCCTAAAAAGGAAGAAAGGTATTTAATTCATCTACAGTCAACTTCTGGGTAGTAAGCTGGTCAACAAAAGGACTTTTTTTATTGCATTGTCTTATATTTTTTTGTACCAAGTAAGGTCCCCCCAAACTAGAAAATTTTTCTAGTATATTCTATTCATTTCTCCAGACCACTGGCCCTTCTAATTCAATTGATTGGAACCGAAAGAGAACCCAGACATTAACACGAGCCATGAGGCCACACGAGCCCTAGCAAACAGAAAGAGGAATGGGGTTCCTGTCAGTCCTACTCTGAACCTTTTCCACTGCTCTCTGTGTCTGTCAAAACAACTGAACTGTAAGTCAGGTTGCTGCAGAGCATACTAGAAAATCTCATAATATCTCTGAGACTAAAATCCAGGGGTCTGGGATCTTGCCCTAGAGAGTAGTTAGATGGCCTAAAAACCTTTTTAAATTTTTAAAAGATGTGACCAAAGAAAATTACTTTCCCTAAATGAAATAAGCCCACTCACTAGAAGCCAAGTAAATGTAACACCAAAGTCACACACACACACATGCACACGCACACACAACCAAGGTCCTAAGAATTTGTGCTCACAACACTGCTAAGATTTGGAGATTGCCTTGTGGTTCTACAAGCTTACTTTTTAAACTGCTATTGTCTGCATTTAATAGGCTCAAGCACAAGCCAGTCTGTACTTTATTGCTTCACAAACAATGTAAGCTTTAAATGAGCTAATGGTCTGCATTATTTTTTTCCTCACTCAGGTGAAAATGAATGTGCTGGCATTCAACAGGCAGTTCCACTGTGGTGTGTTTTATGCTTACATTAAATTGAAGGAACAAGAAATGAGGAACATCGTGTGGATCGCAGAATGCATCTCACAAAGACATCAGACTAAAATTAATAGCTACATTCCAACTCTGTAACCCAGCACAGGGCCTCAGATGCAGAAAAATCATAAATGTAAGGAGGAAGCTATTGAGGAAAATGAGAAGAATTGTGTCAGATAATCTAGGTTACACAGAAGGAAGCCTCTTGGCCCCTTTAGGAATTGCAGGCCCACTGGCAACACAGTAAACCAGCCCTGAAACAAAGTTCTCATTTTTCCTCCTGCAGCCTTAAATCTTGTTTCCACATTTGTGTATCACTCTTCACCAGGCTTTAGGCATTAATTTTAATTAACCCTTTGGTACTTCCCCTACTTTTATTTTGTTGTGTTAAAAATCAAATCTAATAAAAGTGTTTTACTCCAGCTCTTCATTCTTCTCGATGGGCCCAAATACTAAGTGTTTGTTTTACTTTTTAAGTGTTAGTCCACAAAAATTCAGAGCTGTATGTAGTCCACTTGGACCACATGTGATAGGAAAGATTTCCTTTTTTCTAATACACTTTGTTCTGGTAGGCTCAGAAGAGCTGCCAGTTTTGAATCAGATTCCCTGGATGCAAGTAATGTTAAATTTGTTATTAAGGCTACAACTAATAACTTATATAGTTTTCTCTAAACAAAAGATATGGCTCTTTCTTATGGTTCTTTCATGCTTTGCCTGAAGAAAAAATAACCTCACTAACTGTATTTTATATACTGAGAAGCATAAATCAGAGGGTCAATTTGTACTTCATGGATTCTCTACAAAACTTCAGTGGAAATGGTGCACAGAGCTGCCCAAAGAAAGAAAAGCAATACACACTGCTCAAGTCCTTTCTTTCAAAATAAAAGAGGTTCCTAAATAGAAAATTCATTCTTCCTGTTGTGGGGGAGGAAGAAACTCTCCTCTACCTCAAGGTTCTGCTGGCTATTTTAATAATTACATAGACATGAGATAGATTAGCAAGAGAAAATAACCAAATTTAATACATATGTGCATATGAGGACCCTGCATAAATGAGAGAATCAGAGACAAAGAGGGATCTAGGTATAAAAGACATCCTGAGCTGGGGATGAGGTAAGTCACCTTGAGAGCTCCAAAGGGTCATTGCAAGATGATAATAACAGATGTTTAGTAAATATAAGTTTGCCCTGCCATTATAGGTAGATCAAAAAGAGATTATCATTGATAATCTATTATGGGCAAGGCTCCTAATTCAAGTTCTAACTAGTTAAGGGGTGGTGGGATCATAAGTTTCTCTTGAGCCTGAAGCTAAAATTGTCTTTAGCTTGAAACAACCCTTATACCATAGGGGCACATCTTGGGGTGGTTCATTCTGAACCCCCACAAGGAGTTTCATTAGTAATAACTCTCAAGTCTACCACTTAAAAGATACTGTCAACAATGTCAGATGTGCCGGACCTGGTGGAGTAGAAGATGACATCATAACAAAGACTGAAATGTTTGGTACAACAGTCCTATAGAGAGCAGGACCAATAAAATGGCATTGGTCTGATCGCGATAGGATAAAGTATATAAAACAAAGTGGAGTCACTTATGTCAACTAAAATGGCTGTCAGTCAGCAATGACACTTTGGTTTAAGAGGAAAATTACCTAAGTCAGTAAACACATCTGGCAAGGAGACATATCTGCCCATATGGTCAGAGCAGAGACATCTGGCAAGGAGACGCACTTAAAACATCTGCACCAGTGGTCAGAGCAGCCATATCTGCAGAGCGGGACCACCCATAGATGATCTCCTGGGCAAATTCCACACTTGCCATCAGAGGTGCCAAAGCATTTAGCAAAACGACCCAGAACTATGGAGTACACCACTGTCAAGGTATAACTGAGATAGGCTTCAGACCACTGCTGAAATAGCCAAAGTCCACACACCAAAGTGTTGCTCCACACCACACTGATCTCCCTTGGGCATCGGCCACCAGAGGCTCTACCCTGCTGATCTCAGGATTTTGCCTGCCCTGCTGCCCACCTGGCTCTGGAGATCCTTCCTTGCAAGATGCTGACAACTCCCTTGCCCACTGTGCTGTCTCCTGAACCTCACATGGAGACTCTGAGACTCAGGTTTATTATGCCCCACTGATTGCTGTGTGTGTTACTGTATTTTTCAGACTATAAGATGCACGGGACCATAAGATGCACCTAGGTTTTAGAGGAGGAATATAGGAAAAAAATTTTTGAAGCAAAAAATGTGGTAAAATATTTAATAACATAAATAACATACTATTTCACCAATGTAAATGTAAACAGAACTCAACAGCAGCATTAACAACCATTATTACTGACTTTAAGCTTTAAGTACAGAAACTCCTCTAATCATCAGGAAACCCCAAGAACTCCTCATCACTACTGTCCACATTTATGAAGCTCAGTTCCTCAGAATCACTAATATCACTGTCTTCACCCTGTTCATAGAGGATGTCATCTTCAGAGCTGTCTAAGGTATTCCTGACACTGTTATGGGGGAGATTTGCTGCTGGAGGGCCACAGGTTGTACAACACTCTTGTATGGGGACAGCAGTTTTGCACAACATGTGTGGCTCTGCAGCTGTTGCCAAATTACAGCTCCCATAATCCCAACCTGTCCAAACATGATGGGAGTTGTAGTTTTGCAACAGCTTCAGGACCACATTGACAGGTGACCCTGCAGTGGAATTTGCCTTTGTTAATGTTAATGGGGGACACACCAGTCACATGATGGAGGCACGTTGGGGCGCCGCATGCTTTCTTCTCCTAATGTGCTTGCACCGCCTCTACCCTCCTCCCTAGCACTATAGTATGCCACAGTGGGACTCCGCTCCTGCCTCCCTTGCTTCACACTGTTGCCGCGACACCCCCTCCTCCCAGCCCAGGTCCCGAAGCATTGCCCTACTCCTGTCTGACTGGCTTCCCCACCCCCCCACACCTCCCCACTCCCACCCCTGCCCCCAGCAAGCCAGGTAAGCTACATTCGGATTATAAGACACACCTCCATTTCCTCCCAAATTTGGGGGGAAAGGTGCGTCTTATAGTCCAAAAATACAGTATATTTCTCTTAAATTGTTACAGTGTGAATAGGGTATTAATGTGTGCTGATGTTTTACTTTGGGTGAACTTGCATTCAATAAAAGCTGAGTGGATAGCATAGTTACCGTGTATGACTCTTCTCTATTCCTTGGTGCTGGGCTGCTCAGCAGGCAGCTAGCTGACCAGTTGCCTGGCTGACTTATAGGAAAGACTATATCACAAACATATGCTTGTGACCTGCCTCTCTTTGTTGGATTCATCTCATTCATTTTGAGTTATTTTCACTTCAGCAAATGGAAGCATTAACTCTTCTGTGTACCAACTAGAGAGCTGCTGAGAGATGTGTGTGACATAAGGAGAGGGCATCGATCTTAGTGCTTTCAGCCCTGACATCTCCTGAGAGCAGAGGCTAGGAGTTTTGGTGTCATTTTGGAGGGCTATGTGGTTATATAGTGTACAAACTATAAATATAAAAACAGGGTATAGTTGCCCTGGTTGGTCTGGCTTAGTGGACTGAGTGCCAGACTGTGAAGCAAAGCGTCACTGGTTTCATTCCCAGTCAGGGCACATGCCTGGATTGTGGGCCAGGTCCCCGGTAGGGGGCGTGTGAGGGGCAACCACACATTGATGTTTCCCTCCCTCCCTTTCTCTCTCCTTCCCCTTCTCTCTGAAAATAAATAAATAAAATCTTTAAATTTTTTTAAATAAAAATAAAATAAAAACAGAGCATAGAAACTACAATACAGCCCAAACCACCTGCCTTCAGCAATTTCTTTCCCTCTTTCCTCTCAGTTACATCTTCATTATTCTGTCTGGCCTCCCACCAGTCTCTGTCACCCTGGCTCTAGTCCCTGGCCCCCACCACTAACAATTTACTTTTATAAGTTATTAGAATAGTAGAAACACTACCTACTTTATTTAATGAGTTAATATGTACCTGAGCATTTGCTGGATACCAGGCATATCATGATTAGTGTAACTGAAATTTCAAGTTGGAAATACATTTGCCAGTGTTCAGTCCTTAGTGCCAAACACGTAAAATTATTTGGAATGTCAGTTATCAAAGCTTTAGTTCATTAAGGTTTTAAATTTAAAACAGTAGTAGCCAAGTTCTATCATGACATCTTAATGCCCATGATATATTTTGTTGACAAAAAAGTCCTTTAGTTTTTTCCGTATGATGGCTATAGTAGTGCTTAGTTGTCTTTAACTTCATTCAAAACAATTTTGCTAAATTTTATTGTGACAGCTATCATTTCAGCGTGCATTTTAAAAAAACATCAGCCTCTTTTTCAATGCTGCTGTTACTAAAAATGGAACTGCCTTTTGACCTAGCAATTCTACTGCTAGGATTATATCCTAAGAACCCTGAAACAACAATCCAAAAGAACCTATGCACCCCAATGTTCATAGCAGCACGATTTATAATAGCCAAATGCTGGAGGCAACCTAAGTGTCCATCAATAAATGAGTGGATCAAAAAATTGTGGTACATTTACACAAAGGAATACTATGCTGCATAGAGAAAGAAGGAGCTCCTACCCATTGTGACAGCATGGATGGAACTGGAGAGCATTATGCTAAGTGAAATAAGCCAGGCAGTGAAATAAAAATACCATATGATCTCACCTTTAACTGGAACCCAATCAACAAAACAAACAAACAAGCAAAATATAACCAATGATATTGAAATTAAGGACAAACTGACAGTAACCAGAGGGTGGAGGGGAGATGATAATGGGGAGGAAAGGGTGAAGGGTTTATAGGAACAACTATAAAGGACACATGAACAAAAACAAGGGGAGTGGAAACAGGGGAGGGAGGTGGAGATAGCTGGGATTGTGGAGAGAGGTGGGGGAAAAAGGCAGAAAACTGTACTTGGAAAACAATAAAATTCAAAAATATTTAATAATAAATAAATAAGACATCAAATTGGTAAATTTATGTGCAATAAATTTAATATTGAAGATGGAAGAAAATATACAACATTTTCAGTGTATTATGCTTTATTATTTCAAGAAAGGTAAAAACGCAACTGAAATGCATAAAAACAAGATTTGTGCAGTGAATGGAGGTGCTGAGACTGATTAAATGTGTTAAAAGTGGTTTGCGAAGTTTCTGGTACTATTGACGTTTTGGCCAAAAAAACCTTTGCTGTGGGGCTGTCTTATGCTTTAGAAGGTGTTTAGCAGCACCCATAGCCTCTACCCACTAAAAGCCAAAAGAGGGAGATAGCTGATGTACCCAACACATCAAAATCAATAAAGTTTTTAGTGAAAATGAAAAATGTGTCTTTTATTTTACAGAAAAAACTCAATGGATTTTTTGGCCAACCCAATACAACCTGTCAATAAATTCTTTCACTAGTACTAACAAAGATACATATTTCTTTAATCCACCACCTAAACCTTCATCATCTTTCATGTAGATTAGGACCATACAACTCTAACTGGCCTTTATGTTGTCATTACCCCAACTGAAGCCGAGAGGGTTTTTTAAAACCTAAGACATTCTTACATCTATTGTTAAAATATTCCATGGCATCCCATTGTATTCGAAATAAAATCAAAACTTCACTATGACCTACAAGGCTCAGGATGGTCTGCCCTTTCCTGCCTTGCCATTCTCTCCTGCTGACATGCCCCAGTCACTACCCTGCTCTCACTAGACCTTTTCACATTTCCAATGCCCAGAACATGCTCCACTGGGGCCACATCCAGGCCCTTTTCTCTACATGGACTGGATTTTCACATGGCTGGCTCCGTTCCTTTAGGTTTTGATGTAGTCATATTTCCACAATGCCCCACTCCAGTGGGCACCCGTCCTATCATTGGAATTGTGCAAACCACCAGAACACAGCAATACTGCATATTTACTTCCTCACAGAGGTCCTTCAGGCTTAAGGGGGTGCCTTATACTTGTCTCTATTAGACCACCCTGTTCTTTAGCTCATAATTCTTACCACAGTTTGTAACCATACATGTGTCTGTTTGCTTGGAAACATTGACTTTCCCCATCTAACTAAGTTCTATGAGAGTACAAGATGTATTATTCTGATCATTTCTGTGTACTCAGTATTGGCCCAGAGCCTGGCATTCTGCAGCATTTAATATATGTCTGTCTAATGAATGAATGAACAAATCCTCTACCTGGAAGATTCTATGATTCAAATTGAAGAATTGCTAAAAGCGAAACGGAGGCATATTTAAAAATTTAAGAGTTCGTTGGAGCAAAAAACTATTCCAGATAGGCAGCTCCAACCAGAAGTAGTTAGAAATGCCTCACAGACAAGAGCCAGGGAGAAAGATGTTTCTAGAGAAAAGGCAGAGGCAAAGCAAGGAAATTATTCAATTGGCTGTAGCTTAAGTGGTTGTCTTATTTGGAAAAGACCAGTTGACTGTTGGTGATGGGCTGTTTTTCAGTTTTGATTTCCTGACCCCAAGGCCTTCACAAGGCCAGAGGTTTGGGCTTCTTTATGTAGACTGCTGAAATATTAGAGCTGCCACAGTCAAATAGCCTCCTTGTTTAGTTTAATACTTAACAGAAGTAAAAGCCAAACCATAACTAGTCCAGGGAATCCATCAATTCCCTCTGGGACACAGACATTTTCAGTGCCCAGGCAAAGCAACTAGTCTGAAGAGTTGCTACCACCTTGCTCAGTGAAAACACAGAAACACCTGGTAGGTAGTGATGCTGCTGGCTTGTGGCTCTTGAGTCTCCAGCATTCCTATAGTATCAGCACATCATGAGCCTCCAACATGTTTGTGGAATGAATAAACCCAGATGTGGGGCAAGGAGTGCATCAGCACCCATACCTGACCCTCAGAATCAAAGGGGAACTGTAAGGCCACACCCAGTATAGCTTCCACTGAGAGAGGGGTGACAGCCAGATTGTGTTCTCTGCCTGCAGTCATGCAGCTCAGTACTAATGGTTAGAGGTAGGCCAAATCCACTGCAGGAATATAAGTCAACCAAGAACCACTTAATTAAATGGAGCCTACCTCCTGTGGTCCACAAACACAGGTATCCACAAATGAGAGAACTGAAAGACAGTTAAATTCACCAAAATTGTTCCATAGTGTCCCCTGGACAACAAGATAAACCTAAATAATGACTCCCTATCCAATTTGCCTGCTGCCCAATCAGTTAACATCTACCTGGAAATTCACAGGAATCTAGAGTACATCAACAGCTGGTTAATTCCCTTGTTTGTGGAGTATATTAAAGGAGAAAAATCATACTGAATTATCAAGCCAGACAAACTGCTACACACTATTTATTCAACTAATAAATAAATAAATAGAGAAGACATCTTCTCTATTTCCAGAACTTTGTGGTCTTAGACAAGTTACTGAACTTTTAAAATTGTCTCCCCATCTGTGAAAATGAGATAATTATGTCTACTTCATAAGATTGCTATAGGATTTAGATGAAATATGTTTAAATGCTTAGTACACAGGCTACCCAAAGTAAGAGCCTAATAAATGTTCTATTCACACCTCCTTTGGATAACACATTAGATTGACTTGTGCACGTGACAATCTTAGTCACTAGGTTGAAAGCACCTGGGAAGTGAAGACCATCCCTTAATTGCTTTTGTTTCTCCAGTTCAGAACACAATGTTTGCTTAAAATAAGTCACATGTGCTTTTTAAAAAAAATGAAACTTACATTACTGGATATTAACATATATACACATATGACTCAAGTAATTTTACTTTATTCCCAGATAACAGTTGGCCACAGATTAATTAATTCTAATAAATGAGGCCCGTCATTTCCATATCAATCTGCACAACACTGTCCGGTCTCTTTTGTATGATCATTTCTTCTGTTTCCAACCCAAGGCCTCACATCCGCAATTTCTATGATCCCAGTTACCACCCCCTAACTCACCTGCTTCTCCCTCTCCAAGTCCCTCATCATAATGTCTGTCTGCAGCTTAACTCAGCCCAGTCCTACCTCCTCCTTAGTTTCCTGTGACTCATCACTCTTTATCGAGTCTCCTTCCCTCCCATGCTCAACTCAGTCTTATAATAAATTCCAATAGATGCCCTGGCTGGTGTGGCACAATGGATTGTGTGCCAGCCTGCAAACCACTGGGTCACAGGTTCGATTCCCAGTCAGAGCACATGCCTGGGTTGTGGGCTAGGTCCCTGGTTAGACGTATGTGAGAGGCAACTGATTGATGTATCTATCACACCTTGATGATTCTGTCCCTCTCTTTCTCCCTCCCTTCCCATCTCTCTAAAAATAAATAAATAAAATCTTTTAAAAAATAAAATAGAAATTTTAAAAGAAATAAATAAATTCAATAGATAGTTAAATAAATATGTCCCTGCTTCCTTAAATAAAAGCCACTACATTGGATGCAAACTCTTCTTGTTGTCCTGAGATACACATAGATATTCAGTGCACAATATATACTTATGGAGTTAAATTTATAGCTGCCATTCTCTCCGCATGTATATATATATACTATATATATATACTATATATATATATATATATATATATAGTATACATGTATACTATATGTGTTTGTCTACATACATACACATGTGCATATATGCACATATGTGTATACGTATATGTGTACATACACATGTGTGTATGTGTATGCATATATAGAATATATTAAATATACTATATACTATATATACTAAATACTGCACATATACTATGCATGTACTGTATATGCTATACATGTATACTATATAGAATATACTATATACTATATATACACCTATGTACATAGAATATATACACCTATGTGTATATATAGTATACATATATAGTATAATGTATAGTGTATGTGTGTATACTATACTATATATACTATATAGTATATATGTGCATATATGCACATGTGTGTATATATAGTATACATGTATATATAGTATAGTATATATGTGTGTGTATACACACACACACTATTATTAGAAAGTATCTTTCATTTACATTTCAAAATATTAAAAAAGGCACATAAAAGCAAAAATAGTAATAATACAGTGTTGTCTCAGGGGCTAATAAAGTGAATAAGCCCACCTGTACTCCTTTGAAAAGATTGCAGCCAAGTACATGGTTTGTAGTTTTGTGGTTGCTTTTTCTGTAATGTTCTTGCCCCTTTTCTCATTGTCAGTGTAATACAGGGGTGTCAAACTCATTTTCACATCAGCCTCACAGTTGCCTTCAAAGGGCTGAATGTAATTTTAGGATTATATAAATGTAACTACTCCTTAACAGTTAAGCAAGAGCTCAGCACTGCCACCAGGCAGAAATAAGGTGCCGGGCTAAATAAAACAAGGTGGAGGGCTGGATTTGGCCCATGGTCCTCGTGTTGCCACCTGTGGTGTAATAGAAGTTATTTTTATGACTGTTTTACAGCTTTCTTCTACTGAGTCTGATTTGTTGCTCGTCCACTGGAAGCAATAAAAGCAAACTTTCCTATGGTTGAAAGTAGCTGTGAAAGAGTAACAGAGCCCTGCATAAGACCCTGGACATGGGATGCAGACTTGAATCATCAGTGTGCCCTTGGGCTCCATTAATTCTTTCCTATTTTCTGAGAGTGTAGATTACTTTGTTCAATCACCTTAGTGAAGAAGTGAAGACTTTTGATAATACTAACATTCTGGTTGATAGAAAGTGCTGGAGCTGAATAAACCCATGCTAATGTCTTATGATGATCCTTGAGGACCCAGGTAGTGGAGATGCCAACTGCCCAGGTATAGTGTGAACTGAGCCTACAGTTCCCTGTGAGAACATGGCAGCAGGGCTTGTTTCCCCTGGGCTCTGCCAGCCCTCTGCTGGAATTTAGCACTCCGGCAGGCACATTTGCCTTCTGTTTTGTCTGGATAGATTTTGCTCTTTGGGGTTCTTGTCATAAAAGGTGATGTTTATTAAAAGGCCATATCTCATAAGCTCTCATCTTCAAGTGGGAGGAAGTTCACAGTGTATGTCAGGCTATTAGTAAGGGAAGCTGCTCATTGGCACTGCCATGGAAATGCCATATACTATACTGTGTACACCACATCATTTTAATTTCATAGAGGGAAAGATCTAATCTCTAGAAACAATTTAAGCCAAAATCCTTTACTAGCTAGACATGGCATTTCAAATTTGAAGTAAAAAGTCATTTTCTTTGGGGGTAAAAATACATCCTTTTTATGAAAATAGAACACCTAAAAAGAAAAAAACTGATTTAAATTGTGTTGATGTGGTTTGTAAAAAAGATTACTGTATATCTGTCCACCATTGTTTCTGATAAATCCAATGTCTTCATTCTGTAAAACCTGTGTGTTCAGAGTTCCACTCTGTGAGTTTCTAAGAGCCTAATCATTAATCCTCAGGACAGAGAATCTGCCAACAGTGTTTGAAATCCTTCTATTCTTTTATAAGTGGTGCTTTGGTTAAGCGTCTCTTATTTTCAAGCTAAAGAAATTGACTAGCAAATCTGAATGCCATAGGAGAGGGTGTTTGAAAAGCTGCTCATAAATTTAGAGGAAGGGTAGGACACACAGACTGTGCAGAGGATAGAAATTAGAGCAGGTCCAGGAATACAGGGTTGGTGCTTATGAACCTCCTCCAGGACACTTACGGCAGCTGACTCAGCTGAGAACTTCTGTTTCTGCATATTTCAACTCATTTTCAAATACATGGGGAGGGAATACCCTATTGGCCCAGTCAGATTTAGCATTTAAACCCTTGGATTATCAGCTAATGCAAAGGATAAGGGGTGGAGAGGGACAGGGAAGGCAGTCCAGTCGGGTCTAGGCAGAGAGTCACAGTCACTAAGAAGCAACCACAATTTGCTTGTACTGTTTCTGGGGAGCTTGTCCTCAGCCTCCAGACTTATATAGCTGTACACAGATCATCGATTCCCCTATATTTTATCTTTTTAACTTAATGAATAATTTTACCACTTTATTAAGTACATATAGTATGCCAGGGAAAAGATAAAACTCCAGGTATAAAAAGAGAACTTATCCCTCAAGACAGATATGCAGATGTAGAAGTAGTGTGCTTAGCATCATAACAGATGTAACTCAGGCTGGTGCATATTGAGGGAGTTATTAGAAGTTCTGGAGGATGCATGCTGAAAGTGTTGAGGCTACATGAGATTTTGTTACATAACAGAGGAAGAGAGGCACACCCCATAGAAAGTGCATTTTCAAATCTTACAACCCCTACTAAGGGTGAAAGAAAGAGACAGCATGGCTCACTTGGGAGCTGTAACTAGTTTGGTAATCCTGAACTTTTTAATCTGAAGAAGGTAATGAAAATGAGTCTGGAGAGAGGCTAGTTCCTGAAGGTTTATGCAATATTATGCAATATTAAGGTAAATTGACTAGACCCTTCAGTCAGTAAAGGGGTTATGATTTGGGCAAATGACATGATAAAGGTTGGTTTTAGAAGAACCACATTGGCAACAAGGGGAAGGAGAGTGAATGAGACAGGACCAGCTCTGAGACAGCTGAGAAAATTTCCCTGCCCTCTTAAGTAGATTCTAGGAGGGTTTCCATCATTTACCATCTAAAACACAGTTACCACTGATAGAAATATGTTTAGGGAAAAGAGCTAGGAGAAAGTTTTGAAGATACAAAAGACTGTGAACTTGTTAGTGTGTCCCATACAGCAATCCTGTTTCTGCTTGCCCACCCCTATCCCAGGTCCCTACTGTTGCTGTGGCCTTGGTCCCTGGCCACAGTTGTTTGGGCTATGAGGGACCAGTTGCCATCTTTCTGCATCACAGGTGAGCTGGTCTGATAAGGATTTTCTGTAGGTTTTGAGTTTAGGGATGTAGAGACTGAGCTCAGAAAAAGTCAAGGCTGAGACTGAAGGGCCATGTGCAAGCTGAAAGCTGAGGAAGCCAGACAGAGAAAAGTAGAGAGGCACTGTCCCACAGAGAGAAGCAGGAGGGAAGGGGACCTGCACACCAGTGCTGTGGATGAAGGAGCAGCCATCAGTCATGTCAACCCATGCATTGTTCAGGAGCAGGGGCTTCAGTTTAAAAGAATTGCTTCTTTGAGGTTGGATCAACACACATAAAACTTTGGGCCATATTTACATGCTATCCTCACCATCAGAGAGATAACTTTTAAAAGAAAGACAAGCATTTGGAAATAATTTTTAACACTAAGAAAGCCCTGGCAGGTGTGGTTCAGTGGACTGAGCACAAACCTGCTAGCCAAAAGGTCACTGATTTGATTCCTGGTCAAGGCACATGTCTGGGTTGCAGGCCAGGTCACCAGCTGGGGGCATGTGAAATCAATGTTTCTCTCACACATCTCTATCTCTCTCCCTCTCTTTCTCCCTGCCTTCCCTCGCTCTAATAATAAATAAATAAAATCTTTTTTAAAAAACAAAGAAATCAAGTTGGAAAAAATAGTCATTCTGAAGATAAGAAAAATAAATACATTACAAGAGAATCCCCAAGGAACTCACCCTTTGGGTAGTTTTCAGAAAATATTCTATTACTGAGTTAGAGGTCAGAAATGCTTTTGTTCATGTCTTAGGCTTATTACATCCCTGGTTCTCAAAATGAGTTCATATATTCCTTTACCCCTCCACATAACTTTGAGAGGTTTCTTTTCTTTCTCCTTTTCTATATTTCTTTGAGAGGGTTCTGAAATACATACTTTCAGGTTTTGAAACTACTACATAGCTTAGGCATGTCCTTTAATATATTCAAAATTTTCTCAAGTAAACAACAATATTTAATACTTGTTAGGAATATTTAAAGGGTAGACTAGAAAGTTGGCAAGAAGTAGCAGAGAGCCCTGGCCAATGTGGCTCAGTATATTGGACCACCATCCCATACACCAAAATGTCACTGGTTCGATTCCTGGTCAGGAATATACCTGGGTTGCAGGTTTGATGCCCAGTTGGAGATCCTCCAAGACGCAATCAATTGATGACCCTCTCTCAAATTTCTCTCTCCCCTACCTTTCCTCATTCTCTAAAAGCAATGAAAAAAATCCTTGGGTAAATATTTAAAAATTAAAAACATAGAGGAGAGAAGAGAGGAGGTAGTGTGAGGCGGACCAGGCCCACAGGTAACCTCTGCACAATATTAGAAATGCTATTTGACAATGAGCTTTGATTCTAACAATAAACATTATTGTTTTCAACTTCACTGAACATTTTCTAGTATGTTTTAAAGAGACTTGGTATTTGTGGAATGCAAGACAATTCTCTCTTAAACATCAGAAATTCCTTCACCCACTATACCTTATTATAAAAATAAAAATCAGGAAAACACAGACATCTGAAATTGAATGCTGAATTGCTCATGTCATAGTGGCCTAATTTAGAGTAGCAACTAAGTAGTAAATCTAAAGATAATCTACGGGTGATCCAAGATAGTGGAGGAGTAAGTGGAAACTACACTAACCTCCTCCCAGGATCAATCTAGAAGTACAACTAAATTGTAGAGAAATCATCCTGAATAACCAATGGAACACTAGCTGGAGAGAAGCCTTATAACCTAGGGCAGGCAGAAGAAACCACTTCACCACAACAGGACTGGTAGGGAGTGCAGAGAAGGCATAAGAGGGCTGGCTGGGCTCCCATGGGCAGCAACTAAAGAGATGGAAGGATATTTCAGTGGCTGCAGGGGCTACCCCTGAGAAGTGTAGGATCTAAACCCAAAGCTCAGCTTTCCAGCCTACAGCACTAGAGCCAGAAAGGAATGCAGATAACATCCAGCTGTGAAAAACAATGGAATTGTACGCAGCAGAGAGAAAGGAGCTTATACCCTTTGCAACAGCATGGATGGAACTGGAGAGCATTATGCTAAGTGAAATAAGCCAGGCGGTGAGGGACAAATACCATATGATCTCACCTTTAACTGGAACATAATCAATAGAAGAAAAAAGCAAATAAAATATAACCAGAGACATTGAAGTTAAGAACAATCTAACAATAGCCCGGGGGGAGTGGGGTGGGGACAGTGGGAAGAGGGGATTACAGGAACTAGTATAGAGTACACATGGACAAAATCAAGGGGGAGGGTGGAGGTGGAGGAGGGAGGTGGGTTCAGCTGGGGTGGGGTGGAGGGATGGGGAGAAAAGGCATACAACTGTAATTGAATAACAATAAAAATTAAAAAAAAAAAGAAAAGAAAAGCAGTAGGAGTTCTGTCTGCCAAGGAGAGATGGCTAGAGATGCAGAGAGCCTTTTAAAGGGTCAATGCACAAAATTTAGTGTTCATCCACTTACCCTGGGCTCTGTCAGAGGAAGGAAAGAGTGGACTAGAGATGTTTGAAGAGAGTCAGGGATTGGTGGCTCCAGGAAGAGAACTAAAGGAACAGCCACCAGGATCCCTGTGGTGAGTCATCCCCCACATTGTAGAAGCCATTTTCTCAGGCAGACCACTCCATTCCAACAGGCATCACCCTGTGGGGAAGCAATAGACCCACCCGGAAGAATTACTCTGCCCCAGCCTATGGGGCTTAAGCCAGGGTACTCAATACAGATTGATTAGTTTAACAAACCAATCAGATTGACAAGTGATTAGTTTAACAACTAAGGCAGAAAATACAAAGCAGTCACAATGGGAAGACAAAGAAACAGATCTCAAATGAAACAACAAGAGAATTCTCCAGTAAAAGAACCATATGAAATGGAGGCAAACAATTTATCAGAGAGTTTATAATAATTATTATAAGAATACTCAACAGCATGAAAAAAAAGACATAGAAACCATAAAAAGGACCGGTCAGAAGTTAACAATGCAATATCTGAAATAAATAATACACTGGAAAAAATAAACAGTAGGTTAGATGAAGCAGAGGATCGAATCAGTGATTTGGAAGACAAGGTGGAAAAAAACAACCAGGCAGAGTAGGAAAAAAAAAATTTTAAATAAAAAGAGCTCAAGAAACATTTTAAACAACATGAATCATAACAACATCTACATCATGGGAGTACCAGAAGGAGAAGACAGCAAGCAAGAGATCAAAAACATATTAGGAGAAATAATGACCTATAAGAAGAAATAAAGACACACAAGTCCGAGGAACTCAGAGAGTCCCATACAAGTTGGACCCAACCAAGACACATCATAAATAAAATGACAAGGCTTAAAGACAAGGAGAGAATCCTAAAAGCCACAAAAGAAAAGCAGGTAGTTACATATATGGATGCACCAATTAGACAGTCATCTGATTACTCAACAGAAACACTTCTGGCCAGAAGGGAGTGATGGGAAATATTCAAGGCGATGAAAAGCAAGGACACACAATCAAGGCTAATTTACCCAGCAAGGCTATCCTTTAAAATAGGAGAAAAAGGGACCTTCCCAGAAAAGAAAAATGTAAAGAAGTTTGTTAAAACCAAACAAGTACTGCAAAAATTGTTAAAGGACTTGCTTTAAGAAGAAGAAACAGAGAATAAAAACAGGGGGAAATTGTCTAACAACAAAATGACACTACCTACATATCAATCAATAATCACCTTAAATATAAGTGGCTTAAATGTTCAAACAAGAAGAACATAGGGTAGCTGAATGAATAAGAAAACAAGACCCATATATATGTTGCCTCCAAGAGAACCATCTCAGATCAGAAGTCTACAAAGACTAAAAGTAAAGGGATGGAAAAAGATATTTCATGCAAATGGAAAACAAAAAGAAAACTGGGGTAGTAGTACTTACATCTAACAAAATAGACTTTAAAATGAAGAGACAAAGAAGGACACTACATAATGATAAAGGGAATAATCCAAAAAGAAAATATAACCCTAGGAAACATGTACATACACACATAGGAACACTTAAATGGCCATTGGAGTCAGTAAATCTCAATGGACTTAAAGAGAAAGATCCACAGAAATATAGTCATAGTTGGAAATTTTTACACCCAATTGACTTCATTAGATAGATCTTCCAGGCAGAAAATCAACAAGGAGACAATGGCCTTCGATGGCACACTAGATCTAATAGATTTAATTGATATCTTCAGAGAATTTCACCCCAAAGCAGCAGAATATACATACTTTTCAAGTGCACATAGAATGTTTTCTGGTATGGACCACATGTTAGGATGCAAAACAAGGTTCATTAATTTAAGAAGATTCAAATCATATAAAGCATCTTCTCTTACTGTAATGCTATGAAACTAGAAATCAATGACAAGAAGAACACTGAAAAACATTTTAAGTCATGGAAGCTAAATAACATGTTATTAAACAATGAATGGATCAAAGCAAAATCAAGAAGAAATCAAAAGATACCTTGAAACAAATGAAAATAAGAACACAACAATCCTAAATCTGTGGGACACTGGGAAAGCGATCCTAACAGGGAAATTCATAGTATCACAGGCCTATTTCAAAAAGCAAGAAAAAGCTCAAGTAAGCAATTTAACTTTACACTTGAAAGAACTTAAAGAAGAACAACAAACAAAGCCCAAAGTGAGTAGAAGGAAGGGAATAATAAAAATCAGAGTAAAAAAAAAAATAGAAACTAAAAAATTACATAAAAGATCAATGAATCCAACAGCTGGTTCATTGAAAAGATAAACAGGGTTGGCAAACCTTCAACCAGACTTGTCAAGAAAAAAAATGAAAGGACACAAATAAATAAAATCAGAAATGAAAGAGTAGAAATAACAACTGGCACCAAAGAAATACAAAGGATTATAAGTGAATATTATGAACAACTATATGCCAACAAACCTGGATGAAATGGATAAATTTCTAGAAACAATCTTCCATAACCAAATTAGGAAGAATCACAGAATCTAAATAGACAGATTACACCCAGTAAATTTTAGGCACTAATCAAAATATTCCCAACAAACCAAAGCATGGGACCTGAGGTCTTCACAGGTGAATTTTACCAAATATTCTGAGAAGAACTAACATCTCTCTTTGTCAAACTATTTCATAAAATTCAAGAGGAGAGAATACTCCTAAACTCATTTTACAAGGCCAGCATTATCCTAATTCCAAAATCAGCCAAGGACACTACAAAAAAAAGAAAATTATAGGCCAATTCCCTGATGAACATAGATGCTAAAATCGTTGACAAAATATTATCAAAGTGAATAGAGCAATGCATCAAAACAATCACACACCATGATCTAGTGGGATTTATTCCAGGAATGCAAGGTTGGTACAATATTAGCAAATCAATAAATGTGATTCACCACATAAACAAAACGAAAGATAAAAACCACATGATCATATCAATAGGTACAGAAAAAGCATTTGATAAAATTTAGCACCCATGTATGATAAAATCTCTCAGCAGAGTGGGAATAGAGGGAACATACCTAAACATAATAAAGACCATAGATGACAAACCTACTGCCAGCATCA
This sequence comes from Desmodus rotundus, assembly GCF_022682495.2. NCBI lineage: Eukaryota > Metazoa > Chordata > Mammalia > Chiroptera > Phyllostomidae > Desmodus > Desmodus rotundus. Next base: position 64,944,655 of record NC_071394.1, read on the forward strand.
TACATACTCAATGGGCAAAAACTACAAGCATTCCCCTTAAGATTGGGAACAAGGAAGTGATGTCCACTTTCACTTCTCTTATTCAACGTTGTACTGGAAGCCCTAGCCACTGCAATCAGACAAGAAAATAAAAGGCATTCATATTGGAAAGGAAGAAGTAAAATGGTCTTTATTTGCAAATGACATGATACTGTACACAGAAAACCCCAAAGATTCCACCAAGAAACAATTGTAATGGATAAATAAATTCAGCAAAGTACCGGGATACAAAATAAATATCCAGAAATCAGTTGCATTTTATATACCAATAATGAACTGTCAGAAAGGGAAATTAAGAAAATAATCCCAGTCACAATTGCTTCAAAAGGAATAAAATACCTAGGAAGAAACCTAACCAAGGATATAAAGACCTGTACTCAGAAAATTATGAGACACTGAAGAAAAAAATTGAAGCAGATATAATTAAGTGCAAGCACATACCATGTTCATGGATAGGGAAAATTAACATTAAAATGTCAATACTAACTAAAGCAATCCATAGATTCAATGCAATTCCTATCAAGATTCCAATGACGTATTTCACAGAACTAGAACAAATATTTCAAAAATTTATATGGAACCACAAAAGGCCCTGCATAGGAACAGCAATCCTAAGAAAGAAGAACAAAGTTGGAGGTATTACACTACCTAATATAAAACTATACTATAAGCCATAGTAATCAAAACAGCATGGTACTAGCATAAAAACAGACACATAGATCAATGGAAAAGAAGAGAGATCTGAGAAGTATACCCACACCTTTATAGTCAAATAATATTTGACAGAGGAAGCAAGCACATACAATGGTCTAAACATAGTTTATTCAATAAATGGTGTTGGGAAAATTGGAAAGATATGTGCATAAAAATGAAACTAGACCACCTTTAACACAACACACAAGAATATATTCAAAATGGATCAAAGACTAAAGTGTTAGACCCCAAACGATAAAATTCTAGAAGACAACATAGGCAGCAAAATCTCGGACATTGCTCATAGCGATTTTTTATCATATATATCTCCCCAGGCAAGGGAAACAAAAGAAAAAGCAAACAAATGGGACTACATCCAACAAAAAAGATTTTGCACAACAAAGGAAATCATCAACAAAATATAAATACAACCCAGAGAATGGGAGAACATATCCATTGATACATCTGAAAAGGGATTAATATCCAATATTTACAAAGTACGTACAAAACTCAACACCAAAAAATGAACAACCCACTTAAAAAATTGGCAAAAGACCTGAATAGACACTGCTCCACAGAAGACATAGAGATGGCTGATAGACATGTGAAAATATGGTCATTGTCAGTAATCATCAGAGAAATGAAAATTAAAAACACAATGAGATACCATCTCACACCTATCAAAATGTATATCATCAATAAATCAACAAACAATAAGTGCTGATGAGGATATAGAGAAAGGGGAAACCTCTTGCACTGTATGTGGGAATGCAGATTGGTGTAGCCACTGTGGAAAGCAGTATGGAAATACCTCAAAAAATTAAAAATGGATCTGCCTTTTGACCCAGCAATCCCACTTCTAGCAATATATCCAAAGGAACACAAAACACTAATTCAGAAGAACATAAGCACCCCATGTTCCTTGCAGTGTTACTTAAAATCATCAAGATATGGAAGTAACCCAGATGTCCATTCATAGATGAGTGGATAAAACAACTATGGTACATTTATGCAATGGAATAACACTTGACTATAAAAAAGAAGAAAATTTGACCCTTTGCAATGCTATGGATAGACCTGGAGAACATTACACTAACTGAAGTAAGGTAGTGAGAGAAAGACAAATGCCACATGATTTCACTCATATGTGGAAACTAATGAACAAACTGAAATAAAAATGAAATTGGGGACTGACTCATTGATGGAGAGCAGATGACAGTCTGCTCTCAGGTGAGTGAAGGAAAGTAAGGGTGTGAAGAGATGGAGCAAAAAGAGAAAAGGACTCATGGATATGGAAAATAGTGTGGTGATTGCTAGAGGAGTGGAGTATAAGAGGACTAAACGGTAATGGAAAGGAAATACCATAAAGATTAAATTTGTTTGGTTTAATTATTTTTTCAAATTATTTTATTGTAGACCAGTTACAGTTCTCTGCATTTTCTCCCTACCACTCACCCCCAGCCCAGTCAAACCCATCTCCCTCCCTTGCTGCCACCCTCCCCCTGGGTTTTGTCCATGTGTCCTTTATAGTTGTTCCTGAAAACCCTTCTCCCCATTGTCCCTTCTCCCTTGTCTTCTGGCTGTAGTTAGATTGTTCTTAAATTCAATGTCTCTGGTTTAATTTTGTTTGCTTTTTTCTTTTGTTGATTATGTTTCCAGGAAAGGTGAGATCATATGGTATTTGTCCCTCACCACCTGGCTTATTACATGTAGCATGATGCTCTCCAGTTCCATCCACGCTGTCAGAATGGGTAGCAGCTCCTTCTTTCTCTCTGCAGTGTAGTATTCCTTTGAGTAAATGTACCATGATTTCTTGATCCACTCATTTACTGATAGGCACTTAGGTTGCTTCCAGCACTTGACTCTTGTAAATTGTGCTGCTATTAATATTGGGTGCATAGGTTCTTTTGAATTGGTGTTTCAGGGCTATTAGGATATAGTCCCAGCAGTGGAATTGCTGGGTCAAAAGGCAGATCCATTTTTAGTTTTCTGAGGTAATTCCATACTGTTTGCAACAGTGGCTTCACCAGTCTGTATTCCCACCAACAGTGCACTAGGGTTCCCTTTTCGCTACATCCTCTCCAACACTTTTTTATTGATTTGTTTATGATGGCTATTCTGACCACTCTGAAGTGGTATCACATTGTGGTTTTAATTTCTATATCTCTGATGGATAGTGATGCTGATAATGACTTCATGTGCCTCTGGGCCCTCTGTATGTCCTCCTTGGAAAAGTGTATGTTCAAGTCTTTTGCCTATTTTTTAATTGGTTTTTTGTCTTCCTGGAGTGGAATCATGTGAGTTCTTTATATATTTTGGATATCAAACCCTTGTCTGAGGTATCATTGGCAAATATGCTTTCCCATGTAGTTGGTTCTGTTTTCATTTTAATGCTGTTTTCTTTAGCCATGCAGAAGCTTTTTAATTCGATTAGGTCTCATTTGTTTATTCTTTCCTCTCTGTCCCTTGCTTTAGGGAACATGTCAGTGAAGATGTTCCTGCATAAACTGTCTGAGATTTTCCTGCCAATGTTTTCCTCTAGGACTTTCATGGTGTCACAACTTATATTTAAGTCTTTTATCCACCTTGAATTCATTTTTGTGTATGGTGTAAGTTGGTGATTGAGTTTTGTTTTTTGGCATGTAGCTGTCCAGATTTCCCAATACCATTTGTGGAAAAGGCTATTTTTACTCCCTTTTATGCTTCTTCCCCCTTTGTCAAATATTAATTGACCATAGAGACTTGGGTTTATTTCTGGGCTCTCTCTTCTGTTCCATTGGTCTATGTGCCTGTTCTTATGCCAGTAGCAGGCTGTTTTGATTACAGTGGCCTTGTCATACAGTTTGATATCAGGTGTTGTGATACCTCCTACTTTGTTCTACTTTCTCAAAATTGCTTCAGCTATTCAGGGTCATTTATGGTTCCATATAAATTTCTGAAATGTTTGTTCTATATCTGTTAAATATGTAATTGGTACTTTCATGGGTATTGGATTGAAACTATAAATTTCTGGGTGGTATGGACATATTTGATGACATTAATTCTTCCAATCCATGACCATAGTATGTGCTTCCAATTGCTTGTGTCTTCCTTAATTTCTTTCTTCAGTGTTGTATAGTGTTCTGAGAATAGGTCTTTCACCTACTTGGTTAGGATTATTCCTAGGTACTTTATTTTTCTTGTTGCTATAGCAAATGGGATTTTTCACCTAATTTCTGTTTCTGATATTTCATTGCTGGTGTAAAAAAATGCCATTGATTTCTGAATATTGAATTTGCATGCTGCTGTTTTGCCAAATTCATTTATTTGGTCAAGCAGCTTTTTGGTGGAGTCTATAGGATTTTCTATGTATATGATCATGTTATCTGCAAACAATGACAGTTTTATTTCTTTTATTTCTTTTTCTTGTTTGATTGCTATAGCTAGGACTTCCAATACTATGTTGAATAGGAGTGTTGAAAGTAGACATCCTTGTCTTGTTCATGATCTTCGTGGGAAAGCTCTAAGTTTGTGCCCATTGAGTATGATGTTGGCTGTAGGACTCTAATATACACTCTTTATTATCTTGAGGAATGTTCCCTCCATTCCCATTTTGCTAAGTGTTTTAATCATAAAACAGCACTGTACTTTATCAAATGCTTTTCCCCATCTATTGATATGATCATGTGATTTTTGTCTTTCATTTTGTTTATTTAATGTATTATGTTTATTGATTTGTGAATATCATACCATTCTTGCATCCGTGGGATGAATCCCACTTGATCATGGTGTATGATCTTTTTAACATGTTGCTGGATGCGGATTGCCAATATTTTGTTGAGGAATTCAGCATCTATGTTTATCAGTGATATTGGCCTGAAGTTTTCTTTCTTTGTTATGTCCTTATCTGGTTGTGGGATTAGGATGATGCTAGCTTTTAAAAAGAGTTTGGGAGTCTTCCATATTCTTGAATTTTTTGGAATAATCTGTGAATGTGGGGGTTAGCTCTTCCTTAAATGCTCTGTAAAATTCTCCTGTGAAAGCATTTGGTCAAGAGCTTTTGTGTGTCAGGAATTTTTTGATTACTTCTTGAATTTCATCAGCTGTTATTGGACTGCTCAGGCTTTGTGCTTCTTCATTCAGTTTTGGAAGGTTATATTTTTCTAGAAATTTGTCCATTTCATCTAGGTTTTCACATTTCTTGGCATATATTTCTTTGTAGTAATTTCTTACAATCCTTTGTGTTTCTGTGGTATCAGTTGTAATCTCTCTTATCGCATATCTGATTGTGTTTATTTGGGTTCTCTCTCTTTTTTTCTTGATGAGTCTGCTTAAAGCCTTGTCAATTTTCTTTATCTTTACAAAGAACCAGCTCCTGGGTTTGTTGATCCATAGAACTGTGTTTTTACACTCTATGTTGTTTAATTCTGTTCTGATCTTCGTTATTTCCTTCCTCCTACTTGCTCTGGGCTGTCTTTGTTATTGTTACTCGAGTTCATGTAGGTATAGGGTTAGGTTGTTCATCTGAAATGTTTCTCTTTTTAAGATAGGCCTGTATCGCTATGAACTTCCCTGTCAGGACTGCCTTCTCTGTGTCCCACAAGTTTTGGATTGCTGTGAGTTCATTTTCATTTGTTTCCAGAAACTTTTTGATTTCTTCCCTAATCTCATTCTTGACCCTTTCATTGTTTAATAGCATACTATTCAAACTAAATGAGTTTTAATGTCCTTGAGTTTGGTTTCTAGTTTCAGTCCCTTGTGGTCAGAGAAAATGCTTGATGTGATTTCAATTTTCTTGAATTTGTTGAGGCTTGCTTTGTGTCCTATCATGTGGTCTATCTTTGAAAGTGTTCCATGTGCATTTGAAAAGAATGTGCATTTTTCTTATTTTGCTTCTTTGGGATGAAAGGCTCTATATATATATCAGTGAAGTCCATTTGATTTAAGGCTTTGTTCAATGCCACAATATCTTTGTTGATATTTTGTTTGGAAGATTTCTCCATTTTTGACAGTGGGGTGTTGCAATTCTGACTATAATTGTGTTGCTGTCAATATCTTTCTTGAAGTCTTCCAAGATTTTCTTTATGTATTTGGGTGCTCCTATGTTGGGTGCATATATATTTACAATGTTTATGTCTTCTTGATGGATTCTTCCCTTGAATACTATGAAGTGTCCTTCTGGGTCTCTTGTTATGTATCTTTTTTTGAGGTCTATTTTGTCTGATATGAGTATTGCTACCCTAGAGGTTTTTTTCCTGTCTATTTGCTTGGAATGTTTTTTTTCCAGTCCTTCACTTTCAGTCTGAGTAAGTCTTTTGTTCTGAGGTGGGTCTCTTGTAGGCAGCCTGTGTGTGGGTCATGCTTTCTTATCCATTCAGCTATCCCTTGTCTTTTGATTGGGGCATTTAATCCATTTACATTTAATGTTATTGTTGATAGGTAGTTATTCATTGCCATTTTTTCATACTTGTGTTCCTCTCTCTCTCTCTCACTGTTTTTCTCCCTGTTCTTAAAGCAGACCCTTTAGCATCTCTTGCAGAGCTGGTTTGGAGGAGGTATATTCTCTGAGGCTTCTTTTTTCCTGGAAGCTCCTTATTTGGCCTCCATTTTAATTGAGAGCCCTGCTGGATAAACTAGTCTTGGTTGGAGGCCTTTGGTTCTCATTACTTAGAATATTCCTTGATTATTTTCTGGTTTGGAGTGTTTCCCTTGAGAAGTCAGCTGCTTGTCTTCCTTGTATGTTACTTCCTGTTTCTCTCTTGCTGCCTTTAAGATTTTCTCTTTGTCTTGGAATTTTGCCACTTTTATTATGATATGTCTTAAAGTGGGCCTCTTTGGATTCCTCTTGATTGGGACTCTCTGTGTTTCCTGGATTTGTGTGACCTTTTCTCTCATCAAATAGGGACATTTTCCATCATTACTTTTTCAAACAGGTTTTCTACCCCTTGCTCTTCTTCTTCTCCTTCTGGTATCCCTATTACACAGATATTATTACATTTCATGTTGTCCTGCAGTTCTCTCAACCTCTCTTCATTCTCATTGAGCCTCTTTTCCTTTCCTTTCCATTTCTGGTTGTTGTTTTTTTTTCTACCCTGTCCTCCAACTCACTGATCCGATCCTCTGGTTCATTGAGCCTGCTTTTGATTCCTTTACTGTGTTCTTCAGTTCAGAAATTATATTCTTCATTTAGTCTTGGCCCTTGCAGATAGTTTCTATTTCCTTTTTCATATTCATATATTTTGCAGTGAGTTCATTGTAGTTTCTGGTAGTTCTGTGTGAGCCCATTGACCTTCCTGATATCCATTGCTTTGAACTCAGTATCTGATAGTTGACTTGCCTCTTTTTCAGTTAGCTTTCTTTCTGGGGCTTCCTCCTTTCCTTTCCTTTGGGGATCGTGTCTTTGTCTTCCCATTGTTTGAGAGACTCTTCTTGTTAGCCTCTGCTTCTCAAATTGATCTGTTCTGACTCCCTGAGTTTATGGTGTGAACTTCTATGGTAGAATGCCTGTGAGATTCAGTGGTGCAGTCTCCCTGATCTCCTGAGCTGTCTGGTCTTGGGCTGTGGTTTATGTTGGCTCTGTGTATGTCTTTGGGTTTTGGTTGTTGGGTCTTTCTTTGATGGGTCTTTCCCTCCAGCTGGTTAAGTGAGGGTCACTCCATCTACCAGGAGTTGTATTCTTTTATGTAGGTGTGGACAGGTTGTGGTGAAGCTGATTCTTCTGTGTGTACAAGGTTTTGAGGCTTCTCTCTCACTCTTCTTTAGTTGTTTGTTCTGAGTAATTTCTCCACCATTTAGTTTTATTTCCAGATAGGTCCTGGTTTGAGGTTAGTGTGGCTTCTATTCCCTCCTTCACCTTCTTCCATTGTTATCTGTTGGTGGTTCCTTCATTGGTGGGTCTCCTCTTCCCACCAACTGGAGGGAAGGGACTGACTTGGTCAGCCTTCATCACTTCCCAACTCTTCCCAGCCAGAGTCCACAGTCTCAGTGGGTGCACACCGCCCCTGTGTGTTTGCCACTTTGTCCTTTCCCTGCCTGTGACTTCAAGCATCCAGGTCCCTTCTGCTACTGTTCAAACCTTCTTTGGCAAGGAATGGAGCCATTTACCTGACTCTCTCCCAAGAATCCTACAGCGGACCTGGTGGACACCAGGCCTGGTGGGCCACAGCCACCCTGGTCCCAGGGACCTTATTGTTCTAAAGCACTCTCCTTACCACCTGATTCTCCAATGTCCTCTACAATTTTTGGTCTCCTATCTTCCTATATGCTGGGATACCACTGGCTGTTCACTCTGTTCCCCAGAAGATCGGCTAGGTGTTTCACCCGTGTGCAGAGGCAAGTGGAATCTGTTCCCACCTATCTTGCCACCTTCTTCTAAGCATTCTTAAAAGATTAAATTTTTTAAAAATAAGTAAATAAAAATAAAAAGTGAAAAAAATAATACAAATAATTGCCTCTGTAGAATAGCTATTTTTACTGCATGGATCATCACAATTACTGAGCCCTTAATATAAGCTCAGCAATTTATGTGCATAAGTTCCTATGGGCCTCACAGCAATCCTAGGAGGATGGATATTGTCACACACACTTCCATCATCAGCATGACCCTAGAAGCAGGAGCTCTACCTCAATAGGACAGTGATCATTGTCATTCTCTTTGGCTAAATATTCTTTCACCCTGGAGTCTGAGCATCATTTCACCTCTTTTGCCACAGCTGAAAATGTCCTCAATGAAATCAGGTTCTACCTACATAAGCCAACTAATCCTTTGAGACCCAAGAAGACCACTTTCAGCTCATATACAAATTGAAGAAAGCATATGGCACTGCCCCATTAGTAGCTCTTCCCACAACCACAGACATGTGCCCATAATCTTTCAAGGGATTTCCAAAAGAGCAAGCAAGGAAACTATAGCATTAATTCTTCAAGGGCTGTGGCTTTTCAAAACTGTATCTTTCTGATTCAGCCTGTAGGCTCATAAAATATTCAGACATAAATCACCTACCTCTTTCCAGAGGACTTTACACAAATTTAATCATTTGAGTCATTTCCTTTATAATGACCTGTGGTGACTTGGATTCTGTTGAAACAGCATCAAAAACATCACAAAGTTCTGAGCTCTTGCTGTTTAAATTGTGATTCCTGCAAAACTTTCAATCAGACTTTTTTTAAAAATTCCCAAACAAGAATGGGCTTTGAGTTCAGCTATGACATCAAGAGTTATGTGAGCCAGAATTTTTTTCAGTGAGAAACACAATGCAGGTTTCCTGTGAGCAAAAGAAAATAACATTATCTTTCACCTTTTTGTATGGTATTTCTTTTTAAAACACAAACTGTTGTAATAAGATTAGGACCAACAGCTGATGGAGTTCAGGTTGAAACTCTGCTTGGTGCCCAGAACAGGCCCATCAGTTCAGAAGGGAAGAGAATTTCTGAGGCCACAGCTTTTCTGAGGAACTCCTTGTTCTGTAGAAACATCACTAGTGAGTCCCATTTGTTTTAATGAGTTCTGTTTATGGCACAATGTTAAATATATTATAGAAATTAAAATTTGATGCTATATTACCCTGTAAGATTTTCAAATAAAATGCCAAATAGGCTAAGAGACAAAGCCTGTTCTTAACACAATTCAGAGAAATTTCCCACAAGAGGCTCCAGGATAATTCCCTATGATACAATGGACTGTTGTCAGGAGTCAGTGACATAATGCAATGTTCAGTATGGAACATTTCATATTTTCCCATTTACCACATTGTCTTAAGTTCTCTAAGGGGAACTAAACTATTAAATTTCTCACAGAATTTATTCAGATATGATGTTACCACTTCATCTAACAATTTAGAATAACCAATAGTCACTAGAAATTACTGACACTAATTTGTTCCTTTATTTATTCATTTAATAAAAATAGATTACATACCTATGTTCGCTTATTTCATAGATTTCGTGGAACATTTATATGTGTCAATATATGGCTGTGCCTCCCTCCAATTTTAATAATTTCATTAGGCCAAATCATGAATATTATTAAGACATTCATTAAAATAAGATAGAGGCCTTCATTAATTTAAAATAATGTTAACTACTATTTATTCAGTTACTTTATATGAGGTGCTGAGAAAAGCATTCTATCTCACTTTAATATAATATCTAATTTAATTCTCATTTTAAAAATTCTAAGTGGTGGCAGGTATTAACTCCAGTGTGCAGGTGATAAAATGGGTTTAAAGAAAGTGATAAGCTTCCCTCAGCACTAATTGACCACTATGCACCCCTCACTAGATCACTTTTGCTAGTTAAAATGTTCTGAGCTTAAAGTATAATACCTGGGTAAAAATGTCTTAAATAAAGGCACATTCAATTAAGTTGCATAATAAGTCCAGAGACAAGAAGTTCCAAGGCTGGTTACACTTTCAGCTTAACCAAATGAGGGTTCTGCCTGGTTCTCTTGCTTCCTTCCACCTCAGGGCCACAAAATGTCCAGTGCAGCTTCAAGCATCATGTATTTACATGACAGAATCCAAAAAAGGAAGGGATAGAGAACTTGCTCTGGTTTCTGTTTCTAATTGGGAAAAAAAATGTTTATAAACGCTACATCAGACTCTTCCTGACATTCCATTGGCAAAAACAGGGTCACATAACCAGCCCTAAGCGAGGCACAGGTAAGAAGCATGGATTACAGAGATTGGCTAAGATCAACTCTGATCCATCCCTTGAAGCTGGGAGTGATTTTGGTTTTTACGTGAATAAAATCAGTTTTCACTTAGCAAGGGAAAAGGGCAACCAATAGGCCCTCTCCCCTGTGCTAAAGTGCTCATAGATTCCATGGAATAAAGAATTTTCTAGCTTTCCACAAGATACATCATTTTCCATAAGATTTTAACCTGGCAGAAATTTTGAACAAGAAATTAAACTAAAAACATGGGACTGAAGAGTGATAAAACTACAGGACATCTTGGTCACCTTTGTGCCTTGTGTACCACATGTAAATGGGCTGACACCAAACTTAATCTGTGATGGGGCCCACCATTGAAAGGGAAGAAATATTGAATTAAACTATGAAACCATGAGGACATTATATTTTTGTTCTGAAACAATTTTCATTGTTGTGACAAAGAAGGTGAGACACAGTCCCCAGCAGTCAGGGCCCAGCCCTTCAGGAAGAAGTTAAAAAGATTTCTCTGGAGAACCTGACCAGCCAAGATGATAGACCTAAAGATTCTGACTTTGGGGTCCTCTAACAAATGGCCCACCCAAATCACTATACAGTTTGAAAATTGCTAAGAAAACTAAAATAAAATTTCAGCTTGTAATATCAAAAAAAAAAAAAAGAAAGTTGTTAAGTCTCATTCATGGATACATTCAGAGTTTTCTGTCAGCAATTTAGTCCCTTACTATTAATCATGAGCAAGATGTTCAAGGCTGATGAGACAGCTGTGGAAAGCCTCTAATCCAACATAGAAAACAGAAACAAAAGAGAAGATATTTTACCCATGAGGCAAAACAATATACTATTGAAAAGTAATATAAGTAAGTCCTTGGAAATTAAAAACATGATAATTAAAGTGTGAGGGGGTCAAGCATGAGGAAATCTTCAGAGAGGAAGAGTAGAGTTAAACAAACAAATAAGTACATAAAGATTAAAAATAGGAGAGAAAAGATAAATAATTCAGAAGACAAGCCAAGGAGGTACAAAGCCAAAGTAAAACAGTCAAAATTATAGAGGAAAAAAGTCATCTATACATTAGTAGTGAGAGTTAAGTGGGTAGCTAAGTCTTATTGGAAGATGATTAGGCAGTATCTTAAAATTAATACTTTGAGCAACACCACTTCTAAAAATTTACTTCTCCAAAATAATCACTGATATCTATGTATAGGGCTATATGCACAAGGCTGTGGATTTTAGCATTATTTTTCAGAAGAATAAATGAAAAATAACTATATTTGAAAATACAAAGCAGCCACTAGAAAGAACAAAGCATAGTGGGGTATGGTGACATTCAAAGATCTCCAAAATAGAATGTTAAGTGAGGGAGACAGTCAGCAAATAATGTCTATGTTGTAATACATTGTTAGATTAGAAAATAGTTTCAAAGTATTGCAATGATATATTTCTATTTATTTAAAAACCAGAATATGTGTGCTTAAGTGTACATATATGCTTAACTTTACAGAAACAGAACCGTAAGTTTTTACACCACACTCTTACCAAATTACCTCTGAACTGCCTAAGTCCTTACTTACTTGTTTTATTATAGACATTTGTATGTAACTAGATCTTTTACAATAAGAATATATTACTTTTCTAATCAATTTATATTAAAAAATAAGTTTGGCAGGTTGACCCTACTAAATTAAATCCTCCAAGGGCCTCTAATCTATGTTCTTCTAATCTTCCTTCATGATTTTCAGAATAGGTCAGGTTCTGCAATCACTGGGTTCAAAAACTCTTACATCGAGATGAGTAAGAAATGAGGGTTGTTCCAATCAATGCTATGAAAGTAAAAGTGAAAATAAGAGGGGAAATTAAGAAGATTCTTATTTATTTTACAGAAATGGAAAGAATTGCTCATTCACTAGTTATTAAGTAAATATTAATTTAATATACTGTATTAGTATGAATGAGCATAATGGGCCCTCCTATGACCTAAAAGAACTGAACTGAGTTCCTCTGTCTTTGTACTTAACAGTGCAGGACCAAGAAAGCATAGGTTTGCCCTGGCTGGTGTGGCTCAGTGGACTGAGGGTCAGCCTAAGAACCAAAGGGTTGCTGATTCAATTCCCATTCAAGGCACATGCCTGGGTTGTAGGGCAGGTCCCTAGTTGGGGGCATGCAAGAGGAAACCAGTCAGTGTTTCTCTCACACATCAATGTTTATCTCCCACTCTTCCTCCCTCCCTTCCCTCTCTCTAAAAATAAATAAATAAAATATTTTTTTAAAAGAAAGCATAGATTTGTCATTTGTTGTACCTGTGAGGGATCCAAGAGATTACCCACTCTAATTTTTAACTTAATAAAGAGAGGTTTAATTTTTCCTTTTATCTTGACATGCTTGGTTTCTTTGCTAGGTATTTTTTTTTTCATTCTGATGACTAGCAAGAAGAAAGGAGATAACTTCACAGAGTTAAATGATAAGGCAATGATGGGAAATTAAGTATGACTTTAGAAATGCTAGTATAGCAAATCCAAAGAATTTGTAACTCAGATTTTTGTTAGACTTGAGGTGCTAGTGGTTGTCCTATAACTCCTCACTGTTATAAGCTCACAAATTACTCCTCCTATGTCTTCAGACAAAAAAAAAAGTATAAAGAGATAAGGATTTCCTGTTTTTAAAGAAAATAAAATAATAATATCCTGCATTTGTTGAGGTAGAAAATCAACATTGGGTTTGGGCATATGCACATATTATTTTTTAACCATTAAAATAGCAAAGATTGTTTTAAGTGAGATTGCTTGATGCCAGCAAGTGTACTGACATGGACATGTTCATACACTTCTGGTGAGCACACAAAATGGTACAAAATAAACCTTTTAAGGATTTGTAATATTTACCATGAATCTTGAATATTCCTTTCACCCAGATGTTTGTCTCCTAAAAAATGTTCATTATCATATTATTTAAAGTGCCAATAATCAAGGAATGTCTAAATAACCTATGGTCAACACACACACACAAATTTTCCCCTCATCTTAAAGTAAGACCCTTGTTTAAAAATACAACCCTGAAGCTGTGCTCCACAAAAGTATTGTGTGTGTTTTTTTATACTCAGGCAGTGTGGAAAGGCAGAGCTATCCAAAGATAAGACCAGTACCTTAAACACGTAGTGACCCCTACACCAGGGACTATACAAGCATAGGCAGGCAAGTTGCATTCTGGGTGTGCTGTAGACATTTAAGCTTCTAATTCTTCTAATTCTAAAATTAATAAAATAGAGCCCTGGCTGGTGTGTCTCAGTGCACTGAGTGTCAGACTGCAAAACAAAGGGTTGCTGGATAGATTCTCGGTCAGGGCACACGCCTGGGTTGCAGGCCAGGCCCCCAGTAGGGGGCACTGAAGAAGCAACCACACATTGATGTTCCTTTCCCCCTTTCTCTAAAAATAAACAAATAAAATCTTTTAAAAAATAAAATAAAATATGTGGTTCATCTCAATTATAACGATATGTCCCAGATCCCCAGAATCTGGTCCTTAATCTGCAAAATGCAAATGACTTCTACAGAACCAAAGCCCAAGAATTATTTTGCCACATTCTATGTTGGAAGCCTTAGAAATGAGGAAGTGAGGCAGCTGTCTAAAGGTTGTGTGTGTGAGGGGAATATTGAACCATAAGGCCCAATTGGGCAATAGTCCTTGGCAGTAAATAATGAGATATAAATAGATGCATCTACCCTGCTAACTTAAATATGTTATTGTTTAAGTTTGAGTAATGTTTAATGATATGCCAAAAAGGGATAGAATGTGAAGAAATGGTAGGGTTGTCCTTAGTGAACAAGAACAGGATCTTTAGGTTGGAAGAGAAAATCAGGGTTCTACAGAAAAATAGAACCAATAGGATGTGTGCCTATAGACAGAGGAAGCAAGAAGGAGGGAAGGAGGGAGAGAGAGAGAAAGATTTTTTAAGAAATTGGCCCACCCAATTATGGAGCTAGCAAATCCAAAATCCACACTGTGGGCTGTCAGGCAGGAGAGTTGCTGTTTTAGTTCAAGTCCAAAGGCCATCTGCTGACAGAATTGCTTCTTACTCAAAGGAGATCTTTTTAGCAAGTCCTTCAATGATTGGATGAGGCCCATCCACATTATGGAGGGCAACCAGCTTTCCATAAAGTCGACTGATTTAAATGTTAACCTTATCCAGAAAACACCCTCATGGAAACATCCAAACTAATGCTTGCACAAATCTCTGGGCACCTTGGCCCAGCCAGGTTGACACATATCATCAGTCAACACATCAGGGTGAGGCTCTTCATATTTGACAAGTACTGTGACATGTGTGGATACCGCCTCTGAGGGATGAAGAGAGATGGGGAGTGGAGTCGGCTAACAAAGGTCATGCTCCATCATCCCAGATTGCTTCTCTCCTTTGTGAAAAGGCATCTCCAAACCCAGATCCTTTCCATCTCTAAGCTGAGTAGACATAATTTTTTATATTGAATGATATTGGGTGGGTGCTATGTCTAGGATGCTATCTCCTCAGCCAGCTACTACACATGGCTGTATTAGCCCTAGAATTACATCATGATATATAGGGCACATTTTAATCAAAATCAAATGAAGACACGGGAAATCTCATTCCTCAAAGGCACGTAAGAATTTAAAGAAAGGTCACCCCAAAGAAGCAAAATACACATTCTTTTCAAATGCATATGGAACATTTTCAAAGATAGACCACATAATAGAACACAAAATAAGCCTCAATAAATTCAAGAAAAATGGAAATCATTGCAAGCATTTTCGCTGACTACAAGGGACTGAAACTAGAAATCAGCCTCAAGGAAAAAAATCAAAAACAGTCAAATTCATTGAGACTGAATAACAAGTTATTAACAATGAATGGGGTAACAATGAAAGCAAAGAAGAAATCAAAAAGTTTCTGGAAACAAATGAAAATGAACTCACAATAATCCAAAACTTATGGCACACAGTGAAGGCAGTCCTGATAGGGAAGTTCACAGCAATACAGGCCTACCTAAAAAATATATAAGAATTTCAAATAAACAACGTACCCCTACATCTTCAAGAACTGGAGGAACAACAACAAACAAAGCCCAGACTGAGTAGAAGGAAAGAAATAATCAAGATCAAAGCAGAACTAAATGACATAGAGACTAAAAGAATAATTCAAAGGATTAAATTTCCAGGAGCTTGTTCTTTGACAACATAAACAAAATTCACAAGCCTTTAAACAGACTCATCAAGAAAAAAAAAGAGAGGGCCCAAATAAATAAAATCAGAAACAAAACAGGAGAAATTATACTGATACCACAGAAACACAAAGGATTGTAAGAAATTACTATGAACAACTACATGCCAAGAAATTTGAAAACCTAGGTGAAATGGACAAATTTCTAGAAAAATATAATTTTCCAAAACTGAATGAATAAGAAGCAGAAAGCTTGAACAGACCAATAACAGCTGATGAAATCAAAGCAGTAATCAAAAAACTCCTGGCACACAAAAGCCCTGGACCAGAGGGTTTCGAAGGAGAATTTTATAAAACATTTAGAGAAGAGCTAACCCCTATCCTTCTCAGACTATTCCAAAAAATCCAAGAAGAGGGAAGGCTCCCAAATTCTTTTTATGAAGCCAGCATCATCCTAATCCAAAAACCAGATAAAGACACAACAAAGAAAGAAAACCAATTTCATTGATGGACATAGATGCTAAAATCCTCAACAAAATGTTGGCAAACTGCATCTAGCAATACATTAAAAAGATTATACATCATGACCAAGTGGGATGCAAGAATGGAACAATATTTGCAAATCAATAAACATAATACATCACATAAACAAAAGGAAAGACAAAAATTACATGATCATGTCAATAAATAGGGGAAAAGCATTTGATAAGGTACAACACCATGATAAAAACATTCAGCAAAGTGGCAATAGAGGGAGCATTCCTCAACATGATATAGGCCATATATGAGAGACCTACAGCCAACATCATACTTAATGGGCAAAAACTAAAAGCTATCCTCCTAAAGTTAGGCACAAGAGAAGGATGTCCACTTACACCACTTCTATTCAACATAGTATTGGAAGTTCTAGCCACAACAATCAGACAAAAAGAAAGAAAGAAAGGGCATCCAAATTGGAAAGGAAGAAGTAAAACTGTCATTGTTTTCAGATGACATGATAGTGTACACAGAAAATCCTATAGACTCCATCAAAAAACTACTCAACCTAATAAGTGAATTTGGCAAAACAGTGGAATGCAGATTAATATTCAGATATAGAAAGCATTTCTGTACACCAACACCAATATATCAGGAACAGAAATTAGGGGGAACATCCCATTTGCTATAGAAACAAGAAAAATACAGTACATAGAATAATCCTAACCAAGGAGGTTAAAGACCTGCACTCAGAACACTACACAACACTGAAGAAAGAAATTAAGGGCAAATGGAGGGAGAGGAGATGGCAGCGATAGGTGGGAGCAGAGTCCACTTCCCCCTGGGCACAGGTGAAACACCTAGATGATCTGAGGAACAAAGTGAACAGCCAACTATATTCCAGCATATATGAAGATTGGAGACCAAAAATTGAAAGGACAGTGAAAAATCAGACAGTAAAAAGAGTGCTTCAGGACAATAAGGTCCCTGGGACCAGCATGGGGACCAGGGCAGCTGAAGCCCCAGGCCTGGAGCCCTCCGGGTCTGCTGCAAGATTCTTGGGAGAGAGCCAGGATGAGTTGTGTAAGAGACCAGGTGCTTGTTTGGACTGGAGCAGCAGGGTGAAAAGGAAGAATTTCTCAAAAAAAAAAAAAAAAAAAAAAAGGAGAACCAAGATGGCGGCAAAGGTAGACACACTGCACCTCCTCGGAAACCAGAACTGACAGAAAATCCAACGGCAAGGAAGTCGGACACCAAGGAAATAAAAAAGAAACATTCATCCAGACCGGTAAGAGGGGCGGAGACGGGCACCGGGGCAGAGAACTCGCATGGCTGTGGCGGGACCAAGACTGCCTGACTGTGGGACGAATGGGGCAGGCAGTCTGACCACTGGCAGAGCCGCGGCCCCACATTCACCCAGATAAACCAAGAGGGCTGGACTCAGAGTGGCGGAAAAAGGGGCAGGCAGAGCGGCAGGTAGCACCCCGCGGCCCCACATTCGCGCACAGATAAACTGGACAAATGGCGGGGAGCAAAGCAGACTGAGCAACCCAGGACTCCAGCGCGGGGAAATAAAGCCTCAAACCTCAGATTGAAAACGCCCGTGGGGGTTGGGGCGGCAGCAGGGGAGACTCCCAGCTTCACAGGAGAGGTCATTGGAGAGACCCACAGAGGCCTAGGGCGTGCACAAGCCCACCCACTCCGGAACCAGCACCAGAGGGGCCCAGTTTGATTGTGGGTAGCAGAGTGAAAGATTGAGGTCCGGTGGAGAGTGGAGCAGATGCCATTGCTCCCTCTCGGCCCCTCCCCCATGGACAGCACCACAGCACAGCAACCAGTGTTACCCCACCCAGGTGAACACCTAAGGCTCTGCCCCTTTAAGTAACAGACATGCCAAGACCAAAAAAAAAAAAAAAAAATGGCCCAAATGACAGAACACTTCAAAGCTCCAGAAAAAATACAACTCAGCGAGGAAGAGATAGCCAACCTATCAGATGGACGGTTCAGAACACAGAACATTAGGATACTCACAGAATTGGTTGAATTTGGTCACAAATTAGATGAAAAAATGAAGGCTATGCTAGGAGAAACAAAGGAAAATGTACATGGAACCAACAGTGATGCAAAGGAAACTGGGACTCAAATCAATGGTGTGGACCAGAAGGAAGAAAGAAACATCCAACCAGAAAAGAATGAAGAAACAAGAATTCGGAAAAATGAGGAGAGGCTTAGGAACCTCCAGGACATCTTGAATGTTCCAACATCCAAATTGTAGGGGTGCCAGAAGGAGAAGAGGAAGAACAAAAAATTGAAAACTTATTTGAACAAATAATGAGGAGAACTTCCCCAGTCTGGCAAAGGAAATAGACTTCCAGGAAGTCCAGGAAGCTCAGAGAGTCCCAAAGAAGCTGGACCCAAGGAGGAACACACCAAGGCACATCATCATTACATTACCCAAGATTAAAAATAAGGAGAGAATCTTAGAAGCAGCAAGAGAAAAGGAGACAGTTACCTACAAAGGACTTCCCATAAGACTGTCAGCTGATTTCTCCAAAGAGACCTTACAGGCAAGAAGGGGCGGAAAGACGTATTCCAAGTCATGAAAGGCAAGGACCTACATCCAAGATTACTGTATCCAGCAAAGCTATCATTTAGAATGGAAGGGCAGATAAAGTGCTTCTCAGATAAGGTCAAGTTCAAGGAGTTCATCATCACCAAGCCCTTATTATATGAAATGTTAAAGGGACTTATCTAAGAAAATGAAGATAAAAAATAGGAA
Organism: Desmodus rotundus; assembly: GCF_022682495.2. Classification (NCBI taxonomy): domain Eukaryota; kingdom Metazoa; phylum Chordata; class Mammalia; order Chiroptera; family Phyllostomidae; genus Desmodus; species Desmodus rotundus. The sequence continues at coordinate 64,963,480 of NC_071394.1, forward strand.
CAGTAAAAATTATAGCAAACTCACAGTTATTAACGACCACACCTAAAACAAAAACAAGAGCAAACTAGGCAAACAACTAGAACAGGAACAGAACCATAGAGATGGAGATCACATGGAGGGCTGTCAATAGGGGAGTGGGAGGGGGAGAGGGGGGGAAAGGTACAGAAAATAAGTAGCATAGATGATAGGTGGAAAATAGACAGGGGGAGGGTAAGAATAGTGTAGGAAATGTAGAAGCCAAAGAACTTAAAAGTATGAGCCATGGACATGAACTATAGGGGGGGAATGTGGGAGGGAGGGGGTGGGCAGGATGGAGTGGAGTGGGGGGGGAAATGGGACAACTGTAATAGCATAATCAATAAATATATATTTTAAAAAATCTAAATCTCTCCTCAAAGAAAAAAAAAAGAGAGAAAACAGGCACTTAGCAGCTGTTTGGAGAATTCTCTGCAGCAGCCGCAAGCCTCCTGAGGCCCCACTCTTACAGCCCCTCTGCACACTGGATCAGTAGTGGGCTGCCACCCATACCCGAAGCCCCAGGTCATTGCACACCCTAATCGGTGGCCTGGCTGCCAAGCTCCCATGCCTGAAGCAGCGGAGCCTGAACACCTCCAACCTAGACCCTGTGCTCAAAGCCCTGCAGGGCCTACTGGCTCTCTAAGAGGAAGCAGAATGCCCATCAGAGGGAAGCTACATGGTGAGGGGAGATAGCAGTCCCTGGAAAGACTTGACTCAGTAGGGTGCTGAACTACCCTCTGAAGGGGCACTGAGAGTCCCTAGCATCTAGGACAGCAAAGAGCAAAAACGTGGTCTGTGAGTTGCCCCTAATTGGTGTACCTCAAGGACAGTGCAACCGGTGCACTAAAAGCCTCAGTGAGGGGCAGAAAGGCACTAAGGAACTGGGCTGGAGGCTGCACAACAGCGAAGAGTGTGGCTCAGGAAGGAAAAAAAATGAAAACAATTCCTAACCAGCCTGACACAGCCAGGAAGACCAGCAGAACTGGACTGGCCAGTTTAAAGCCAACAGAAGTTTTTGGGTTTTTTTTTTTTAATTCCTTCTTCCTTTCTTTCCTTCTTTCTTTTTTTTATTCCTTCCTCCTTCCTTCCTTTCCCTTTTTATTCCTTCTCCCTGCCTTCTTTTTTTTATTTTAATTTTTAAAGGATTTATTTTAGGATTTATTAAAGGATTTATTTTAATTTTAAATCCTTCTTCCTTTCTTTCCTTTTTTTACTCCTTCTTACTTCCTTCCTACTCTTTTTCTTTTTTTTTCTTCTTTTCCTACAGACGAGACAATAAAACATAGAGCTATGAAAAGACCAGAGTTAGACCCAAACACGGATCCTTCTAACAACTGAGACACTGAGACAAATTTCACTTTGCTACTCCAGAGAACTTACAAGGTGGGAGTGGTTAACACCAGTACATCTTCTGGAAGAAGAAACCCACAAACAAAGGAACCACCAACAGATAACAATGGAAGAAGGTGAAGGAGGGAATAGAAGCCACACTAACCTCAATCCAGGACTGATCTGGAAATAAAACTAAATAGTAGAGAAATTACTCAGAACAAACAACTAAACAAGAGTGAGAGAGGAGCCTCAAAACCTTGTACACACAGAAGAATCAGCTTCACCACAACCTGTCCACACCTACATAAAAGAATACAATTCCTGGTGGATGGAGTGACCCTCACTTAACCAGCTGGAGGGAAGGACCCATGAAAGAAAGACCCAACAACAATCAAAACCCAAAAACATACACAGAGTTAACATAAACCATAGCCCAAGACAAGCGAACGCAGGAGACTAAGGAGACTGCATCACTGAATCCCACAGGTATTCTACCATAGAAGTCCACACCATAAACCCAGAGAGTAAAAACAGATCAATTTGAGAAGCAGAGGCTAACAAGAAGAGTCTCACAAACAATGGGAAGACAAAGAAACAATCCCCAAACGAAAGAAAAGGTGGAAGCTTCACAAAGAATGCTAAACGAAATAGAAACAGGTCAATTATCAGATATTGAGTTCAAAGCAATGGTTATCAGGAAGGTCAATGAGCTCACACAGAACTACCAGAAGCTACAGGGAAACTACAATGAACTCACTGCAAACTATATGAGCATGAAAAAGGAAATAGAAACTATCAAGAAGGACCAAGAGGAAATGAAGAATACAATTTCTGAACTAAACAACACAGTAAAAGGAATCAAAATCAGACTTGATGAAGCAGAGGATCGGATCAATGAGCTGGAGGACAGGATAGAAAAAAACACCCAGAAAGAGCAAGAAAAGGAAAAGAGGATCAGAAAGAATGAAGAAGGTTTAAGGGCAATGCAGGGCTACATAAAATGTAATAATATCCATATACTAAGATTACCAGAAGGAGAAGAAGAAGGGCAATGGATAGAAATAATATTTGAAAAAGTAATGATGGAAAATTTCCCTAATTTGATAAGAGAAAAAGTCATACAAATCCAGGAGGCACAAATAGTCCCAATCAAGAGTAACCCAAAGAGGCCCATTTCAAGAAACACATCATAATTAAAATAGCAAATATCCAAGACAAAGAGAGAATATTAGAGGCAGCAAGAGGGAAACAGGAAGTAACATACAAGGGAACCCAGATAAGGTTAGCAGTTGACTTCTCAATGGAAACACTCCAAGCCAGAAGAGAATGGCAAAGAATATCCCAAGTAATGAGAACCAGAGGCCTGCAACCAAGGCTGCTTTAACCAGCAAGGTTCTCAATCAAGAGAGAAGATGAAATAAGGAGGTTCCCAGACAAAAGAAGTCTAAAAGAATACACCTCCACCAAACCAGCTCTGCAAGACATGCTAAATGGACTGCATTAAGAAAAGGAAGGAAGAGAGAGAGGAACACAGGTAAAAAAAAAATGGCAATGAATAAGTACCTATGAATCATAACCTTAAATGTAAATGGATTAAATGTCCCAATCAAAAGACAGAATAGCTGAATGGATAAGAAATCATGACCCACACATATGCTGCCTACCAGAGAACCACCTCAGGACAAAAGACCTACACAGACTGAAAGTGAAGGGCTGGAAACAAATTTTCCAAGCAAATGGACAGGGAAAAAAAGCAGGGGTAGCAATACTCATATCAGACAAAATAGACTTCATAAAAAGGGCCATGAAGAGAGACCCAGAACGTCACTTCATAATACTCAAGGGAAGAATCCATCCAGGAGACATAAACATTGTAAATATATATGCACCCAACATAGGAGCACCCAAATACATAAAGAAAATCTTGGAGGACTTCAAGAAAGATATTGACAGCAACACAATTATAGTAGGGGATTTTAACAACCCACTGTTAAAAAAGGACAAATCTTCCAATCAGAATATCAACAAAGATATTGTGGCATTCAACAAAGCCTTAGATCAAATGGACTTCACTGATATATATAGAGCCTTTCATCCCAAAGAAGCAAAATGCACATTCTTTTCAAATGCACATGGAACATTTTCAAAGATAGACCACGTGACAGGACACAAAACAAGCCTCAACAAGTTCAAGAAAATTGAAATCATATCAAGCATTTTCTCTGACTACAAGGGACTGAAACTAGAAACCAAACTCAAGGACATTAAAATTCATGTAGATTGAATAATATGCTATTAAACAATGAAAGGGTCAAGAATGAGATTAGGGAAGAAATCAAAAAGTTTCTGGAAACAAATGAAAATGAACTCACAACAATCCAATACCTATGAGACACAGCAAAGGCAGTCCTGAGAGGTAAGTTCATAGTGATACAGGCATACCTAAAAAGAATACAAACATTTCAAATAAACAACCTTATCCTACATTTACAAGAACTCGAGGAACAACAACAAAGACAGAGCAAATAAAAGGAAGCAAATATAAGGAAGGAAATAACCAATATCAAAGTAGAATTAAATGACATGGAGAATAAAAGAACAACCATAACTATCAATGAATCTGGGTGCTGGTTCTTTGAAAAGATAAAAAAAATCAACAAGCCTTCAAGCCAGATCATCAAGAAAAAAAAGAGAGGACCCAAATAAACACAATTAGAAATGAAAGAGGAGAGATTACACATGATACCACAGAAATACAGGATTGTAAGAAATTACTATGAAGAACTGTGCGCCAAGAAATGTGAAAACCTAGGTGAAATGGACAAATATCTAGAAAAATATACTCTTCCAAAACTCAATAGCAGGAGAAACCAATAACAAAACTCAATAACAGAAAAAGAAGCAGAAAGCCTGAATGGACCAATAACAGCAGACGATATTGAAGCAGTAATCAAAAAACTCCCAACACACAAAAGCCCTGGACCAGATGGTTGCACGGGAGGATTCTAAAAAGCATTTAAAGAAGAGCAAACCCGTATCCTTCTCACACTTTTCCAAAAAGTCCAAGAAGAGGGAAGACTCCCAAACTCTCTTTATAAAGCCATCATCCTAATCCCAAAAACAGATAAAGATACAAAAGAGAAAGAAAACTACACACCAATATCGCTGATGAACATAAACACTAAAATCCTCAACAAAATACTGGCAAACCACATCCAGCAATACATTAAATAGTTCATATATCATGACCAAGTGTGAACCATCCCAGGGATGCAAGGATGGTACAATATTCACAAAACAATAAAGGTAATATATCACACAAAGAAAACGAAGGACAAAAATCACATGATCATATCAATAGATGTGGAAAAAGCATTTAATAAGGCACAGCACCCATTTATGATAAAAAGACAGCAAAGTGGGAATAGAGAGAGCATTCCTCAACATTATGAACGCCACATAAGAGAGACCTACAGCCAACATCATACTCAATGGGCAAAACCTAAAATGTTTCCTACTAAGATCAGGAACAAGACAAGGTTGTCCACTTTCATCACTTCTACTCAACATAGTATTGGAAGTTTTAGCCACAGCAATCAGACAATAAAAGGAAATAAAAGGCATCCAAATTGGAAATGAGGAAACAAGACTGTCATTGGTTGCAAATGACATGATAGTGTACATCAAAAATCCTAAAGACTTTGCCAAAAAAACTACTTGACCTAATAAATAAATGTGGCATTACAGCAGGATACAAAGTCAATATACAGAAATCAAAGGCATTTTTGTATACCAAAAATGAACCATCAGAAGCAGAAATCAGGAAATATATCCCATATGATATAGCAACAAGAAAAATAAAATAACTAGGAAAAAACCTAACCAAGGAGATAAAATACCTTTATGCAGAAAACTACACAACATCGAAGAAAGAAATTAAGGAAGACACAAACAAATGGAAACATATACCGCGTTCAAGGATTGGAAGAATTAACATCATCAAAATGGCCATACTACCAATAAGAATTTATAGATTCAACACAATAGCTATTAAAGTACCCATGACATATTTCGCAGATTAGAACAAACACTTCAAAAATTCATATGGAACCATAAATGACCCGAATAGATGCAGCAATTTTGAGAAAGAAGAGCAAAGTAGGAGGGAACACGAATGGTGTTGGGAGAGCTGGACAGCTACATGCAAAAGAAATGAAACTCAAGGACCAACTTACACTATACACAAAAATAAATTCAAGATGGATAAAAGACTTAAATATAAGTCGTAAAACCATAAAAGTCCTAAGGAAAACACAGGGAGGAAAATCTCAGATATCTCATGCAGCAGTAGTTTCACTGACATGTCCCCTAGAGCAAGGGACATAAAAGAAAGAATAAACAAATGGGATCTCTTCAAAATAAAAAGCTTCTGCATGGCTAAAGAAAACAATATTAAAATAAAAAGAGAACCAACCATATAGGAAAACATATTTGCCAATGATACCTCAAACAAGAGTTTGATCTCCAAAATACATACAGAACTCACAGGACTCCACTCCACGAGGATAAACAACCCAATTAAAAAATGGGCAAAAGACTTGAACAGACACTTCTCCAAGGAAGACATAAAGAAGGCCCAGGGACATATGAAAAGATGCTCAGTATCACTAGCCTTCAGAGAGATGCAAATTAAAACCACAATGAGATACCACCTCACACCAATCAGAATGGCCATCATAACCAAAACAACAAACAACAAGTGTTGGAGAGCTTGTGGAGAAAAGGGAACCCTAGTGCACTGTTGGTGGGATTGCAGACTGCTGCACCCATTGTGGGAAACAGTGTGGAATTTCCTCAGAAAACTAAACATGGATCTGCCTTTTGACCCAGCAATTCCACTGCTAGGATTATATCCTAAGAACCCTGAAACACCAATCCAAATCAACCTATGCACCCCAATGTTCATAGCAGCACAATTTACAATGGCCAAGTGCTGGAAGCAACCTAGGTGCCCATCAGTAAATGAATGGATCAAAAAACTATGGTACATTTACACAATGCAATCCTATGCAGTGAAAAGAAAGAAGGAGCTCCTACCCTTTGTGACAGCATTGATGGAAGTGGAAAGCATTATGCTAAGCAAAATAAACCAGGCAGTGAAAGAGAAATACCATATGATCTCACCACTAACAGGAACCTAATCAACAAAACAAACAAACAAACAAAATATAACCAAAGACACTGAAATTGAGAAAAGGCCAACAGTGGCCATAGGGGAGAGGGGAGGGTATTTCAGGGGAAAAGGGTCAAGGGTTTGTAGGAATAATTGTAAAGGACACATGGATAATAACGGGGTTAGGGGGGTAGAAATGAGAGGGGGTGGAAATGGGAGGTAGGTAGGGAGAACTGGGGTGGGGGAATAGGCAGAGAATTGTACTTGAACAAATTAGAGGGAAAAAAAGTGCAAATAAAGAATTCCCTAACCAAAAAAAAAAAAAAAAAAAGGAAAGAAAAGAAATTAAGGAAGACACAAACAAATGGAAGCATGTACCATGTTCATGGATTGGAAGAATTAACATCATCAAAATGTCCATATTACCCAAAGCAATTTATAGATTCAATGAAACCCCTATTAAAGTACCAATGACATATTTCACAGATATAGAACAAAAACTTCAAAAATTTATATGGAACCATAAATGATCCCAAATAGTCTCAACGATTTTGAAAAAGAAACACAAAGTAGGAAGGATAGATTGATACCTGATATCAAACTATATCACAAGTTCACTGTAATGAAAACAGTCTGGTACTGGCATAAGAACAGACACAGAAACCTATGGAAGAGAACTGAGAGCCCAGAAATAAACCCAAGTCTCTGTGGTCAATTAATATTTGACAAAGGGGGCAGGAGCATAAAATGCAGTAAAAATAGCCTTTTCAACAAATGGTTTTGGGAGGTCTGGACAGTTACGAGCAAAAAGTATAAAACTTGACTACCAACTTACACTATTCACAAAAATAAAAAGATGGATAAAATACTTAAATGTAAGTAGTGACACCATCAAGTCCTAAGGGAGAACATAGTCAGGAAAATTTCAGATATTCCATGCAGCAGTATTTTCACCAATATGTCCCCTAAAGCAAGGGATATAAAGGAAATGATAAACAAATGGAACTATACCAAATTAAAAGTATCCTCCATGGCTAAAGAAAACATCAGCAAAATGAAAAGGAAACCTATCATATGGGAAAATATGTTTGCCAGTGATAACATGGACAAGGGTTTGATCTCCAAAATATATAAAAAACTCACACAACTCCACACCAGGAAGACAAACAATCCAGTTAAAAAAACTGGGCAAAGGACCTAAACAGACACGTCTCCAAGGAGGACATACAGAGGGCCCAGAGACATATAAAAGGATGCTCAGCATCACTAGGCATCAGGGGATGCTAATTATATCCACAATTTACATACCACTTCACACTGCTCAGAATGGCCATCATAAACAAATCAACAAACAGTAAGTGCTGCGGGGTTGTGGAGAAAAGGGAACCCTAGTACACTGTTGGTGGGAATGCAGATTGGTGCAGCCACTGTGGAAATAGTATTGAATTTCCTCAAAAAACTAAGAATGGAACAGCCTTTATTTTTTTTTTTTTGAGAATTTCTGAATTTTATTTTATTTTATTTATTTTTTTTATTTTTATTCAGTTACAATTGTCTGCATTTTCTCCCCATCCCTCCACTCCACCCCCAGCCAGTCCCACCTCCCTCCCCCACTTCTACCCTCCCCCTTGATTTTGCCTTTGTGTCCTTTTTAGTACCTCCTATAGACCCCTCTTCCCACTATCCCCTCCCCACTCCCCTCTGGCTATTGTAACATTGTTCTTAATTTCAATGTCTCTGAACTGCCTTTAGACCAGTGTATCCCACTGCTGGGATTAAACCTTAAGAATCCTGAAACACCAATTCAAAAGAACCTGTGAACCCCATTGTTCATAACAGCATTACTTACAATAGCCAAGGGCTGGAAACAGCCCAAGTGCACATCGATAAAGGAGTGGATCAAAAAACTGTGGTACATATACACAATGGAATACTCCTTAGCAGAAGGAAACAAGGAGTTCCTACCTTTTGAGACAGCATGGATGGAACTGGAGAGCATTATGCTAAGTGAAATAAGCCAGGCAGTGAAAGATAAATATCGTAATGATCTCACCTATAAGCGGAAACTACTCCATAAAATAAACAAGCAAGCAAAATATAATCAGAAACATGTAAATAAAGAACAAACTGACAGTGACCAGAGGGGAGGGGTAAAGGGGAAGTCAAGGAACATGTATAAAGGATACATGGGGTGGGTGGGGAGGGATGGGGAGAAAATGCAGACAATTGTAACTGAATAACAATTTAAAAAATTTTTTAAAAAGAATAGTATAGGAAATGGAGAAGCCAAAAAACTTATAGTACAACCCATGGACATGAACTAAGGGGAGGGATGCAGGTGAGAGGGTGGGTGCAGGGTGGAGGGAATAAAGGGAGTAAATGAGACAATTGTAATAGCATAATCAATAAAATATATATATATATATTTTTAAAAGGATACATGGACAAGGATAATGGGGGAGGATTGAATATGGTCAGGCTAAGGGAGAGTAGTGGGGGAAAATGGGGACAACTGTAATTGAACAACAATATAAAATTTTTTTTAAAGAATTTCAAGAAAAAGACCACAAAGGAAACAAACCTTAAAACTCATGCTCCTAAAATAGCTTTTCAGTTGTAGAAAAATACTACTACTTCGGAAAATCTAACAAGACAAATTGAAGGTGTTCTTTTATTTTCTCATCAACACCAAAAGAACAACTTGGGGAAGATGAAGAAAATGCTTTTTTATTCTTAACTGTTAACTTTCTTTTGTGTGTGTGTGTGGAAATCTGCTATCATTGCTTTTTTTTTTAATTTTTATTGTTATTCAATTACAGTTGTATGCCTTTTCTCCCCATCCCTCCACCCCACCCCAGCTGAACCCACCTTCCTCCCCCACCAGGATCCCCACAAATCAGTGGAGGAGTGGGATAGATATCATCAATGTACCAAACAATGCAAAACCAAGACGTAAGCTTTTTGCCAAGCAAAACAGTTTAGTTGCACAAAACAGTTTCTGTGTGCCCTGGGCACTTTTTTATGTGCATTATCTCATTCCACAAAGAAAGATATCATGTCGGGGGGCTTTAACGCAGCCCCCCAGTCTGCCACGGATGAAGAATAAGACTACCAAGACATCGTCTGCTTAGGGAGGAAAGGTGTCCAATCTCTCAAAGGCCTTCTCCTTGATCCTTTCCCTCCATGGGCTTTTATTAGGTGCATTCACATAGGAATGCAGACAAAGCTCATCAATCATTGTCAGCCAGTAAGGGTTAAACAATACAGGATTTACAGAGAACCTTGAGGGCTTATTCTGAGTCACAGCCAATTAGTTAGAGGGCCATAAAACTTTAGGCTTCAGACTCATCTCAGGTCTGGACCCTTATCTTTTAAGCTGAGGGTACAGATTAAGTAGGTTTCACAGGAATGTATGTATTTTCCTTAGGCCTGATTCCCCAGGGAATCCACCCCTCCCAGCACAGGACTGCACCGCCCTCTGTTATTGCTTCAGGCTCTAGTCAGACAGGGAAGTAAAGCAGCCAAGAGATTAGGAGACTTCTTGGAGACAGAATGAGGACTCAGGCTATTTCAAAGCCGAGGGGCGAGGGTCCATCACCCCCTTTTGCCACAGCCCCCCGATTCCTTCCCTGCCAGCTTATCCCTGGTGACCAGAGCCTGTCTTAGGTTGATCCTCCCTTGAGGATTCTTACCCATCATTGGCTAACTGGCCAAGCTCAGGGCCAAGCAGGGTGAAGTGGGCAGAGGTGGCACACCTGCCAGGGAGATAAGCTTTGTCTCCTTAGTGGCTTATGGTCCCAACTCTGACTCAGCCTTAACCATGGGGGGTTACAGCCTCTGAAACCAGGCAGGGCAGTCCCCAACAGTATCATAAGCATTTCATCGTTAATCCTCCATCATATGTATGTTTTTAGGGAGCCATTTTTTCATAGTTTCTACTTCTAACATCTGTTCATCAGACACATTATGGATGCAGATATTAAATAGTAACCATAAATAGTACATCAACTTCTCGAATGCAGTTAACTTCAATTTAAAGTATATGGAAGTCATCCAAAACAGAAGTCCATTGACAATGAAGTTACACACATAGATGTAGTACATGTGTGGAGACTTCACCAGAGGTACCAAAACCAAGCATAGACTGATGGCCATGGTTACCAATGGAAATAGCAAAAAACACCTGAATACAGCAAAATCCTCCCAAAAATTAGATATGAAAAACTATATAAGGTACCTTCATAATTATATAAACAAAAAATAAGATTTAAGCTAATGGTAAAAAAAGCTTGGCTTAGGTAGGATTTTGAGGACTCATTCTCAGGGTATTGGTTGAAGGGAATTAACATCTAGCTTCTGACTATTCATGAGTGAAAATAATTATGATCATTTGCTAATATGAGAACTGTTTTTTGACATAGGTGACATTTACTTGTTAAGAGGGAGTTTCGAAGACTTAATAAAAGTCACAATAATGTTCTTTGAAGGAAAACACTTTCAAGCAGTAAGAAATTCATGTCAAATACAGAGTATCAAATCTTCTATCAGTCTATTGATAGGCTAAGTAATTATGACTTTATAGACTCAGCATGTTAAAAAAAAAACACAAAAATTTTGGCTAAAACAATTATCCCGATTTTGAGGGACTTTTAGCTTTGTTTTGGGGGAAGAAAACCCAAAACCTACAAGCCCTATCCTTGATATCTGCTTTGTATTAGGATTTTAAGTGTCCTGCACCAAAGATTACCCAACCTAGGGAGAAAATTTTCTAGGCAGTCATTTTTGAGATGTCTTTAAGAGATACATGTGAATTTGTATTACAAAAATATAACACAGCTAGTCACAATTGATGGAACCCTTTAATTAGAAGGGCTCATTTATTTGGGGCTTGATGTATTAACAATCTCCTTTTAATTTGTAAAATACCCCTGAGAAAGAGAACTTATCATCTCACAGTTCAGTATCAGTTATGAAGTAACACATATGCTTCTCCTTGCCTTCCTTTTGATGCAAATGTATATCTAATTATAATATAGATAGTAATAACTATCAATGTCAGAATCTGAATTTTGACATGGCTTTGCTCATTTAATACAACTCACATTCCTAGGAAGTAAGCATTATTTATTCCCATTCTAGATCTGAAGATCTGAACAAACTAAGATTTTTTTTTATGAAAATTTTTGGAATCTCCTCGGGTTTTTTTATTAATTTATTTATTTTTATTCAGTTACAATTGTCTGCACTTTCTCCCCTTCCGTCCACCCCACCCCAGCCAGTCCCACCTCCCTCCCACATGAATTTGTCCTTGTGTCCTTTATAGTAGCTCCTATAGACCCCTCTCCCAACTATCCCCTCCCCACTCCCCTGTGGCTATTCTTACTGTGTTCTTAATTTCAATGTCTCTGGTTATATTTTGTTTCCTGTTTTCTTTTGTTGATTATGTTCCAGTTAAAGGTGAGATCATAGGGTATTTGTCCCTAACCGCCTGGCTTATTTCACTTAGCATAATGCTCTCCAGTTCTATCTATGCCATTGGAAAGGGTATAAGCTCCTTCTTTCTCTCTGCTGCATAGAATTCCATTGTGTAAATATACCATAGTTTTTGGATACACTCATTTGCTGATGGACAGACACTTAGGTTGCTTCCAGTACTTAGCTATTGTAAATTGTGCTGCTATGAACATTGGGGTGCACAGGTTCTTTTGGATTGGTGTTTCAGGGTTCTTAGGGTATGATACCAGCAGCGGAATTGCTGGGTCAAAGGGCAGTTCCATTTTTAGTTTTCTGAGGAAATTCCATACTGTTTTCCACAGTGGCCACACCAGTCTGCATTCCCACCAACAGTGCACTAGGGTTCCCTTTTCTCTGCACCTTCTCCAACATTTGTTTCTTGATTTGTTTCTGTTGGCCACTCTAACCGGTGTGAGATGGTACCTCATTATGGTTTTAATTTGCAACTCTCTGATGGCTAGTGATGCTGAGCATCTTGTCATATGCTCTGGGCCCTCTGTATGTCTTCCTTGGAGAAGTGTCTGTTCAAGTCCTTTGCCCATTTTTTAATCAGGTTGTTTGTCTTCCTGGAGTGCAGTCGTGTGAGTTCTTTATATATTTTGGAGATGAGACACTTGTCTGAGGTATCATTGGCAAATATGTTTTCCATACTGTTGGTTCTCTTTGTATGTTAATGCTGTTTGCTTTAGCCCTGCAGAAGCTTTTTATTTTGATGAGGTCCCATTTGTTTATCTTTCCTTTATGTCCCTTGCTTTAGGGGACGTGTCTTTGAGGATGTTGCTGTGTGCAATGTCTGAGATCTTCCTGACAATGTTTTCCTCTAGGACTTTTATGGTGTTACAACTTATATTTAAGTCTTTTATCCATCTTGAAATTATTTTCGTGTATGGCATAAGTTGGTGATCGAGTTTCATTTTTTTGCACCTAGCTGTCCAGATCTCCCATCATCATTTGTTGAAGAGGCTGTTTTTACTCCATTTTATGCTCCTGCCTCCTTTGTCAAATATTAATTGACCATAAAGACTTGAGTTTATTTCTGGGCTCTCTGTTCTGTTCCATTGGTCTGTGTGCCTGTTTTTATGCCAGTACCAGGCTGTTTTGATTACAGTGGCCTTGTCATACAGTTTGAAATCTGGTATTGTGACCCCTCCTGCTTTGTTCTTCTTTCTCAAAATTGCTGCAACTATTTGGGGTCATTTATGGTTCCATGTGAATTTCTGAATTGTTTGCTCTATATCTGTGAAATATGTCATGGGTACTTTAATAGGGATTGCATTGAATCTATAAATTGCTTTGGGTAGTATGGCCATTTTGATGATGTTAATTCTTCCAATCCATGAGCATCGTACATGCTTCCATTTGTTTGTGTCTTCCTTAATTTCTTTCTTCAGGTTTGTGTAGTTTTCTGAGTACAGGTCTTTTACCTCCTTGGTTAGGTTGATTGCTAGGTACTTTATTTTTCTTGTTGCTATATCAAATGGGATTTTTTTCCTGATTTCCGTTTCTGCAGTTTTATTGTTGGTATATAGGAATGCCTTTGATTTCTGAGTATTGACTTTGTATCCAGCTGTTTTGCCAAATTCATTTATTAGGTCAAGTAGGTTTTTGGTGGAGTCTATAGGATTTTCCATGTACACTATCATGTTATCTGCAAACAGTGACAGTTTCATTTCCTCCTTTCCAATTTGGATGCCTTTTATTTATTTTTCTTGTCTGATTGCTGTGACTAGGACTTCCAATACTATGTTGAATAGAAGTGGTGAGAGAGGGCATCCTTGTCTTGTTCCTGATCTTAGTGGGAAAGTTCTAAGGTTTTGTCCATTGAGTATGATGTTGGCTCTAGGTCTCTCATATATGGCCTTTATTATGTTGAGGAATGCTCCCTCTATTCTCACTTTGTTGAGGGTTTTTATCATAAATGGGTGCTTATCAAATGCTTTTTCCACATCTATTGATATGATCAAGTGGTTTTTGTCTTTGCTTTTTTTTATGTGGTGTATTATGTTTATTGATTTGCAAATATCATACCATCCTTGCATCCCTGGGATGAATCCCACTTGGTCATGGTGTATGATCTTTTTAATGTATTATTGGATACGGTTTGCCAATATTTTGTTGAGGATTTTAGCATCTATGTTCATCAGAGATATTGGCCTGAAGTTTTCTTTCTTTGGTATGTCTCTATCTGTTTTTGGGATTAGGATGATGTTGGCTTCGTAAAATGACTTTGGGAGTCTTCCATCTTCTTGAATTTTTTGAAATAATCTGTGGAGAATGGGGGTTAGCTCCCCCTTAAATGCTCTGTAGACTTCTCCTGTGAAACTGTCTGGTCCAGGGCTTTTGTGTGTCGGAAGCTTTTTGATTACTGTTTCAATTTCACTAGGCATTACTGGTCTGTTCAGGCTTTGTGCTTCTTCCTCATTGAGTTTTGGAAGGTTATATTTTTCTAGAAATTTGTCTGTTTCATCTAGGTTTTCAAATTTTCTGGCATACAATTCTTCATAGTAATTTCTTACAATCCTTTGTAGTCTCTCCTCTTTCATTTCTGATTGTGTTTATTTGGGTCCTCTCTCTTTTTTTCTTGATGAGTTTGCTTAAGGTCTTGTTGATTTTGTTTATCCTTTCAAAGAACCAGCTCATGGTTTCATTGATCCTTACAATTGTGCTTTTAGTCTCTATGTCATTTAATTCTCCTCTGATCTTGGTTATTTCCTTCCTTCTACTTGCTCTGGGTGGTCTTTGTTGTTGTTCCTCGAGTTCTTGTAGGTGTATGGTTAGGTTGTTTATTTGAGCTGTTTCTATTCTTTGTAGGTAGGCCTGTATCGCTATAAACTTCCCTCTCAGGACTGCCTTTGCTGTGTCCCATGGGTTTTGGATCGTTGTGAGTTCATTTTCGTTTGTTTCCAGAAACTTTTTGATTTCTTCTCTGATCTCATTTTTCACCCGTTCATTGTTTAATAGCATGCTATTCAATCTCCATGTTTTTTAGTGTTTTGGGGTTTTTTCCTTGAGATTTGTTTCTAGTTTCAGTCCCTTGTGGTCAGAGAAAATGCTTGATATGATTTCAATTTTCTTGAATTTGTTGAGGCTTGTTTTGTGTCCTATCATGTGGTCTATCTTTGAAAATGTTGCATGTGCATTTGCAAAGAATGTGTATTTTGCTTCTTTGGGATGAAAAGCTCTATATATGTCAGTTAATGAACAAACTAAGATCTAAGTTCAACTACCAAGATGATTCCCTGCCTCCATGGGTTCCCTGAGTGCCCCCTGGAGGCCACCATGGGCAATGATCATACTGTGGTTTGGATTCACCTGACCAGACAGATTGCCTAAAGGCAGAAGCAACTCATTCTCTTTTGTGCCCAGAACACATAGCAAGGTATTTAAATATAGTTGCTTCTCAATAACTGAATCTCGAATACACAACATATATGGGTGGCTGGATGGAAGACATGGAGGGGGACAGAGAAGGATGAGTGTCAATCAGCCAAAGTTGAGATTAGAGGATTGTTTATTTTTCCACCAGGGCTCTTTCTTGTACGTTCTATTTAGTGACACTGAGGCAATCACTCCAGAAAGGCCACCCAGATTTGAATCACAACTCCACTGCTTTCTCTGTGAGCTTTGGCCAGTGACTTAACATTTGTAAACTTGTTTCCTCACCTATAAAATTGTGATATAACAGTAGTACCTGCCTTTTGTAATACTGAGAGGATAATTTGATAATCCAAGCAAAGCTTTTAACTCCATGCCTTGCCAACCAGCCTGCTTTATCTTTCAGGTAATCAGAGCCTCGGGGCCACCTTTTCCCAATAGTATCTTATGCTGCCA
Source organism: Desmodus rotundus (assembly GCF_022682495.2). NCBI lineage: Eukaryota > Metazoa > Chordata > Mammalia > Chiroptera > Phyllostomidae > Desmodus > Desmodus rotundus. The sequence goes on from NC_071394.1 coordinate 64,979,348, forward strand.
TATTTTTGCTTATTTCCTTTTCTATGACTAAAGGGTTTCCCGGTGAGACATTTTCTTGTCAAGATTGAAAATGAGGTTAAAAGTAAGTAATGTTGAGCCCTGGCCAGTGTGGCTCAGTTGGTTGGAGTGTTGTCCCACAGATGGAAAGGTCATGTGTTCAATCTTCAGCCAGGGCACATTTGAGAAGGCAACCAATTAATGTTTTCCTCACATAATCTTTCTCTCTATCCCTCTCTCTTTCTAAAAAAAGCAATGAAAAAAATATCCTCAGGTGAGGATAAAAAAATATAAGTAAATTTGAAAAGATGGAACTGGTTGGTAATCTATCTGTCTGGCCATGCTGAGAACTATCTCTACCTCATAAAACTAACAGAATATAAGCAATTTCATATCAAGTAAAACCCACCTAATAAAAATGAAAATTAAAACTCTGACCAGATTATCTTTATGTCTCACAATTTGTTAGTAGGAAAAAGATCTACTCACGGGTGTTCTGAACATGGGTCCTCAAATAGAGTTCAACTTAATACAACTTACTTCACCCAGAAAAAATTAGAGAACTCACTTTTACCTTGTAAGGTCTAGGCAGATTGGGCTCTTGGTATCCCAGTTTTACTATTCCTATCACTGATAGTACAGACCAAGTAGAAACTACAAAATAAAGATAGTTGATCAAGTCAATTAGGTTTGTACAGACAACCACAATGAATGCCATGGTAATAAGCAAATATAAATGAGTAGGCATAAATATTAACTATATTGAACAACAGAGGCAGTTGACCATCTTGGCCCTCAATATATGTTACTCTCAATGACTGAAACACATTAATCAAAAAGTTGCTAAATAATGAGGCAGAAATGCCAAAAGGAACAACCCATGTTAGTGACAGGATAATAATATTCATCCATGTGGTGGCCACAGCATCTGCAGACACAGGTACACACAAAAGGAAATATATGAACAAAGAGAAGCTAATGATAAACATTGACAAATTACTTCAAAAAATGCTGACAATTTAAGAAGTAATTAACAAAAATTGAGTGTTTAATTTCACTGTTTGTGTCTTTATTTCATACAAGACACCTTATGCATGTGCCCATTTTAACCTGTCACATGATCATAAATGGCTACATCTTATATGTCTTTCCCAATAGACCAGGAACTCTACTTCTTAAGGGAAAACCATTCATTTCTTTTCATTTTTTAATGATTATATTTTAAGTATATTTTATTGATTATGCTATTACAGTTGCCTCAATTTTTTCTTTCTCCTTTATACCTCTCCAACCTACACCACCCCCCTCACCCTCCAGCATTCCCCCCACAACAGCTCATGTCCATGGGTTCTACATATAAGTTCTTCAGCTTCTACATTTCCTGTACTATTCTTAACCTCCCCCTGTGTAATCTGAGCCTACCTATTCTGCTTTTTACTCCTTGTACTTTTTCCCCCATTCTCTCACTCCCCCTCCCCGCTGATAAGCTTCCATGTGATCTCTATTTCTGTGATTCTGTTCCTGTTCTAGTTATTTCCTTAGTTTGCTTTTCTTTTAGTTTTTTAGGTTCAGTTGTCAATAGTTGGGAGTCTGTTGTCATTTTACTGTTCATAGTTTTTGATCATCTTTTTCTTAGACAAGTCCCTTTAACATTTCATATAATAAGGGCTTGGTGATGATGAACTCCTTTACTTGACCTTCTCTGGAAAGCACTTTATCTGTCCTTCCATTCTAAATGATAGCTTTGCTGAATAGAGTAATCTTGGATGTGGGTCCTTGCCTTTCATGACTTTGAATACTTCTTTCCAGCCCCTTCTTCCCTATAAGGTTTCTTTTGAGAAATCAGCTGAGAGTCTTATGGGACCTTCTTTGTAGGTAACCATCTGCTTTTCTCTTGCTACTTTTAAAATTCTCTCCTTATCTTTAACCTTGGGTAACTTAATTATGATGTCTCTTGGTGTGTTCCTCCTTGAGTCCAACTTCTTTGAGACTTTCTGGGCTTCCTGGATTTCTTGGAAGTCTATTTCCTTTGCCAGATTAGGGAAGTTCTCCTTCACTATTTTTTCCTATAGTTTTCAATTTCTTGGTCTTCCTCTTTTCCTTCTGGCACTCCATGATTCAGATGTTGGAATGTTTAAAGTTGTCCCAGAGGTTCCTAAGCCTGTCCTTATTTTTTGAATTCTTGTTTCTTCATTCTTTTCTGGTTGACTGTTTATTTCTTCCTTTTGGTCCAAATTATTGATTTGAGTCCCGGTTTCCTTCCTGTCACTCTTGGTTCCCTGTACATTTTCCTCTATTTAACTTTGCATAGACTTCACTTTTTCCTCTACTTTGTGACCACACTCAACTATTCTGTGGGCATCCTGATTACCAATGTTTTGAACTGTGCGTCTTATAGGTTGGTTCTCTATTTGTAGCTTGGTTATATTTTTTCTGGAGCTTTGATCTGTTTTCATTTGGGCCATATTTTTTTGCTTCGGCATGCCTGTTACATAGTAAAAAGTTGAGCTTGGTATTCACCAGGGCAGGGCAACCTTTTTGCTGTGTTGTGGTGCTGCATGTGGGGGAGGAGTCCAAGAGGGAACAATGGCACTTGCTCAGCTATCCGAAGGTTTTCAGTCACTTCCACTGCTACCCAAAAGCAAATTGTGCCCTCACCTGGTGCTGATTCCCAGGTGAGTGGTTTTGTGTTCGTTTTAGGACCCTGTGGGTCTCTCCAATGAACTCTCCTGTGAGACTGGGAGTTTCACCCTCTGCCTCAACCCTCACAGGTTTTTTCAGTCAGAGGTTTTAAGGCTTTATTTCCCCACACTGGAACCCTGGGTTGTGCAGTCTGCCTAGCTCCCCAGTTGTTCCTCCCTATTTATCTGCATGGAAATATAGGACCAACCACTCCCTCAGGCACCGCCTCATGCAGTCCTCCAGCTGCCACCTTTCTGCAAGTTCTTTCTGACCAGGTGTCCATCTCTGCCCTTCCTACTGGTCTGGATGAATGTTTCTTCTTTAACTTCTGGGTTGTCAGACTTCCATACAGTTCAATTTTTTGGCTGTTCTGGTTGTTTTTGGTTTTCAAACTTGTTTTTGTCCTTCTTTTGGTTGTGTAAGGAGGCACAGTATGTCTACCTATTCCTCCATCTTGTCTGGAAGTCATTAATGCCTATTTTATGATGGGTGATTTATGACCTCACCTGCCCATACCACCCTGAATGTTTGGCAGTTTTGACCAAAAATGTCATGACCACCTTCCCTATTCACCTGATCTTGCCCCAAGTGACTTTTTCTTTTTGTTTCCCCTATGAAAAAAGTCCTCAAAGGGAAACATTTTGCCAATGTGGAAGAAATGAAACATAGACTAGCAAAAGCACTAAAAGGCATCAAAACTGTTTTGAGCAGTGGAAAACAACATCTCGATAGTTGTAGTGCATCAAATGGAGGTACTTTGAAGGTGACAAATTTAAACATGTAAAAATAAATATATAATTGTTTATAAATTAATTCCAGGTTTTTTATAATCCTTCCTCACATATGCTTTTGTAAAAAGTAAACTAAGTAGCATGGAAACACATGAAGTAAAAAATAAATGTCCCTCTCCTTGCCAACCCCTCATTCACATACCCCAGATATAACTACTGTTAACAACTTCTTGGATATTTTTCCAAGAATTTTTGTATGCATATAGAAGCATCTGTGAGGGTATGTATATATACGTGTGTTTGTGTGTGTACATATAAGCTTGTTTTTTCACTTTCCAAATATATTGTGATATTAGTCCCTATGTATCTAATGATTTTCAAGAATTATTCCATTATATAATTGTAAATTAAATTATTTACAATTTCATACTGGTGGATGTATGGTAAGTTGAGTTAATCAGCTTCCTCACCCAGGTGTCCTGGTAACTAAGGAATGCAGTGTTACCATAGCCTTGGAGGGGCCTGATAATCAGTGTTCTCATAGCCTTGAGATTGGGTCTGATAAACTGTTCCCATAACATGAAGTGAGCTCAAATGTGCAGAATTATGTTACGTTATGTTATGTTGTAATATTCTGGCAATTTTCCAGCTTTGTTCCCCTCTAGTACTTAAACAGGTAGGCACTCCCTTCTGGGGGTGGTGATGATGAGAGACACACAAGGGGACAGATGCCATGATGAGTGCCACGCTGGGGAGCAGGGGCCATGACATGAGACATGCAGATAGACATGCAGCTTGCAGCATGCATGGCTTGTCCACCCGTGAATAAAGGCATGCCAGACATACCAACGGCTCCATGAATATTTTCCTGTCTGCACAAATACCATGAACCTGCCAGGCCTTGAAGGGTGGCAACACAGTGGATTTTTAGCTTGTTTTCATTTTGTTGCTAATATAAGAGGTGCTTCAATGAACACATTTGTGCCTCCAGGTTCTGTGTAGTTGTGCAATTTTCCTCTTAGCATAAATTCTTAGAAGTGGGACCTGTGAGTCAAGAGGTATATACATTTTTAAAAAGTGAGACATCACAAAATTACCCTCCCAAAATGATTGAGCCAATTTACCAGTAAGTGATCCTAACATTTCTACACCTGGTTGGCCATTTACTAGTAGGCTGCTTCCACTTGAGAAAACCTTTCTGGCCTCTCTCTCCCACACAATTTACCTACTGTCTTAGATTATCTTTTGCTACACCCACATTCTCTGGTTTTAACTATAAAGTAGAACCCTCAGGTATACCAAATACAGGGCTCCAAGGGCAGCATGTTCACAGGGTGGCAATAACATTGAAGTCCTCAGGCTGAAAAAGCCAGGAACAGCTCAGCACTGTGGTATTTTCACATACTTTATTTTAGAGGGACATCACCCTCCTCTCATGCAGAACTTATTCTTAAGGAAGGATACTTCCCCCCCCCCCAATAATCCATGAAGAAAGAGGACAGAGCTCTGATACTGACACAAAAGAAAACTTCACATGACTAATGTCACTGGTTCTTTTTCTATGTAAATCACAGAATGTAATATGAATCATAGCCTGAAACAACTTTTTTCAGTGTCCATGAAATAAAATGTAGCATTTAATTCACACTGCTTCATAAATACTCTATATTCCTTTGAAACTTTTCACATGTTTTAAATATTTCCATTTGATTGAAAACATTCACTCCTCAATTCTTAAAATTCCTTAATTTGGGAATCTATGTCTAATGCTTATTTTTTTCTGTTATATAAATTATGCAGTTCATTAAATAAAATTTGGAAAATTCAATAAAAATAAAACAAAGCCACTCTTAATATCATTCCAACATCCAATATTTAAAAATATTCTTAAATATTTAATATTCTTAAATATTGACTTTCTATCATATCCTAACAGATTCTGCATTCCCTCGCAGTATTATATTATAAACACTGACATTTACTTTAAGTTTTCATCAAAAATATGATCTTTGAAAAAGCTCAGAATGGTTTATTACATGAATTTCCATAAATTATTTATTTCAAATTTGTTGAATATTTTAGTGATCTTTATTTTTTGTTCCCATATGTAATGCTATCATGTTTGTCCTTATACATACATTTCGTATGTATACCCCTGATTATTTCATTAATTTAAACTCCTAATGCAGTAAAAACTGCATATTTGAATTCAAAAAATTATTTCAGAATTCAAATAAAGTCTAGAGATTATATGTCTAAAAAAGTAAGCACACAAGCAATTATAGTCATAACACTTCATGGGTGTTCCACATATGACCAAACTATTGTGCCACCCATCAAATGTCTGCAACCATCATGACACACCAGAGGAGATGTTTAAACTTGTGAACCACTGCTAGCCAGAGCATTGGCAGGCCTATCAAATGCCAGCTTCAATGAACCACAACAAGCAGGAATGATGACCCCAACATTAATTAACTTTGTAAATTCATTCTCTATATAATGAAGTAGTTAATAAATTGCTACTTATCCTATCCCATTTAGCATTTGGTTTGTTTGGACAAATATGCAGAATCTTGATTATATTTAGATTGCAGGTCCCTAAAAGCATACACTATTCCCAGTCAACACTGATACCATGCTCATGCACTGCCTGCATGGTGGTGACACAAGAAAGGAGGCCGACTATGGTGGGACTTCTATATTAAAACTCCTTTACATGCCCTCAGGTCCCTCAAAGATTCACCAAAACAGTAACAGTTACTCAACAGATATCAGCCTGAAAGGTACTGGAAGATAGTTTATCTCAGGTTTAATGCTTGTTTGAGAAAATTGCTAGTCATCCATGTTGCCTGTTTTTAATTTCTTCTCAAATTTCTTCTTATTCCTTCAATCTGTTATTCACTTCTAGATATATATACATTTCTTTAAGATTTTTTTATTCTTTAATTTTTTACTCTATAGTTAAAGCCCTAAAATAGTATTCATTGAATCAAATTTTCGGTATGTTCAGGGCCTTCTGCCACCTTAATTTTAGAGTTGTTTATGATAAATAACATTATATTACAAATTAATAATATGAATTGAATGCATCAGTTAATCATTAGCATCCACTATTTAACTCCTAATATCCTACTTTTCAAATGCAGAATCCTTGATGTCACCCAGGAAAACATTTGGATAGTCAGTGTTGTGAAAGTGTGAGATACACCCACTTATTACATAGTGTCACACTGGTCAGAAGAAATCATGGAACAAACACAGTCTTCACCATATTTCAGCATTATATATACTTTTCCACATCAGCAGAAAACATATTACCATGCTTGAACATGAGACTCTCTTCTAAGTAAAATCATACTCATTGGCCCCTTCATTATTTCTAAAAATTACATGTTGACTCGCTAAATAAAAGAATGAAAAGCAAACAGCAGTCCAAGCTGGGAAAGTGACTTTTAGCTATCCTAAAAGGACTAGACTGTCCTTATTAGTATTTATTTGCATATAAACCTGAAGAGAGAATTTCCCTGGGGGTCAGAATGTTAAGCAGTAAGTAAATGACAGTCACCAGAGGTAAGACAGTAAATATATATTTTGTAATTGCCTTTCTGGGCTTCTTCAGTTCCCTTATAACACAGAAAAATGAAATCACAATTGGTAAAAAATTATCTCTTCGATTTATCTTTAAAATTGAACAGTGCCTCGAGTGTTGGCTGCATCTTCCCAGCCACCCAACCACCCCACCACACACTTGTAAACAGATGCCCACCAACCATATTGGTGAACAGCTACACACCCACCTCCTTTCTGATCTTGGTGCTAAATGAAGAAAGGGGAGACATGTCCTCATTTTTCTCATAGATGATAAAATTACTGAAGAAAAACACAAGAACAAAAATGAGAGCTTAGCCCACAAGACCCTGTATGGTTTGGAGCCAGCCTGTGTCTACAGTCTCTTCTTTTAGGTCAGAAGCACTAAGTTTGGGGTGTGAGTTGCCCTTGGGAACAAAAACAGACAGGAAGCTTCACTTAAGCAAGAAGGGGATCTCAGCAGGAATGAAGTAGTCACATAAAAGTTGAAACAGTGACTTGGGTATGGGTCCGTGTGAACAGAGACCACATGCTATGAGAATACATGACACTCCCTGGTGGTCCCCTTTGCTCTCTGTGTTCCTCACAACATAAGGTCCACTGTTTCTTTCCTAGTTGCCTAGTAAACATAATACTTTTTCAAATGTTTGCAAAATCATATTTTCTGGGGAAACTTTTTCTGGCTAGCAAAATTGTCTTGTTATATGGCCTCATAGCATGCATGAAAAGTCAGCCATAAATGCTCTCTCCTGCAGGCACTCCACCTTCTTTTATCCAATAGTAAGTGCAAAAAAGAAAAAATGAGGTTATGATTTCACATCATGTATAATGGATTTTCTAAAACAGACTTCTCAAATATTGTCCCATTTGTCACACTGTTTTCTCCTGTTTTGCCATCTCTGAGAATGACTTCTGACATAGAATTAAACATTGTAGCTATGTGCAAGTAGTATGCCTCAGGCCCTGGCCCCTGTAATAGAACCAAGTGCAGACCTCTGAGTCCCCAGATGCCAATCATTGCCAGGACACATGATTTCTCTCAAGACTGAATCAAATGCCAACCAAACTGATAGGATCAAAAGAAAGGCAATGTAATGGTGGCAGAAAGAAAAAGAAAAAGAAAAGTCAGGTGAGAAAGGTAGTTGTTTTAAGTAAGTCCTAGAGCTTCCCGGATGCCTATTGCTCCTGACACTTGGTTGCTCAGGTCTTCCTTAAAATACAGTATATTCTTCTAGCAAGTTCCTCTTTTACTGTTTAAGCAAATGCAGGTGGGTTTCTGTCACTTAAAGCCAAATCCCTCTGACTAATAAATGTCTGTCTTTTGACCTCTCTCAAATTTCTTCCATTGTCATGTGCCAGGGTCAGATGTAATGTCCCTGGCTTAGACACCAATAAGAGTGGATTAGGCCCTTGAGCAGGAAAGAATGAGGAAACGCTCATTGAAACACTGCCTGCACTACTTAGTAGTCATGGATTTCTGGACAATTTATTGACTGTCAAGGTTTCAATTTCCTTACCTATATATTGGGAGAAATGTAAACTATAGAGATAATAATATCCCAATCAACTGGCTAGCATTTGATAAGTTATTAATGTCAATGGTTACTGTTTAAAGCTTTTGAACAAGCAAAAGGACAACTTTTAGAATGGACTCTACTATCCTATGGGCCCTTTCCTGTTTTCCATTATGTATTAGATTTATAGAGGGGAAGTAAGGGATATAATACAACATAACGTAATTAAAGGTTGTAATGTCTAGACAGGTAGTGAATATCCTGGATCTTAGAAGCAGCATGTTCCTACAATTCACAAAGTCAGCTGCCTACCAATCACTACTTTACAGGTAAAAGCATTGCTTACAACTTAGCTGTACTTAAATGCCTTAAGTAAGTTAATGATCCCACCGTGGGCTGAAATTCCTCCACATTTTTTTTCCTGCCAGCAGCCCATGAAGAGTCCTATAATCAATGGTTGGCAAAATTTGTAAATCTGTTTTCAGCAGAGAAAAATGATCCAGCAATGGAGCATTTCTGGCAGTGAAGCTGGCTCAACAGAAGCCACGCATAATTTCCCTCCTTCAAAGAGAGAGGGATTTGCCAATGATGCCACACTCTCAATCCACAGTGGCCTATTTAGTCACAAACTACACAAAAGAAAAACCTCCTCTCTAGTTTTCTTTTCTCAATACCTCACTTTTTAACTCAGTGCAGACTGACCTCCTCTGACTTAATGCAATGGTTCTTAAGAGCATTTCAGTGTGTTAATTATAGCCTCTTGTTGGAGCATGGGGTGATCTTTCCTTCATAATTCTCTAAATCTCTCTGGCTTCTTCATTAGATTTTTTTCCAGATACCACTTAGAAGCTGGCATCCTCCAGTCATTGGTCTCCAATTTAGTGTCACTCTGTCCTGCATCTCTTTCCGCACTTGCCTTCGAAATCGCACCTGTTCCCAAGCATTCAGGTGCAAACCATTCTGCAGTTGTCTAAGGTTCTGTGGTGAGCTTCATACACACCTACATGCTCTGTTCTCCACATCTCCACTCATAATTTTCCACTACTATCATATTTTGGATTCAATTAAAATTTACACATTTACAGTTGATTGCAAAGAAAAAGGCAATCTTACTGTATTTCCATAGTTCTTATATTATTCCCTTAGAGCCACTTTTGAAATACTGCCAACCATATTTCCTTATAAGGCACAGAATTATAATGATTTTGAGCTGTAATGCCCATTTTTCAGATGAAATAGGAAAGAAAACATAAGTCTGGAGAGGTAAAGATTCATACCACAGCTGGGAAACACAGAGGTCAAACTCACATCCAGGTCTTGACTCTTCACCTAGATTGTCAGCCTTTTTAAGGTAAAGAATAATACTACTTATCTCAAGGCACTAATACAGGGTTTTAAAACTAAACAGTGTTTTAAAAGATATTTGCTGATTGAAGGATTTAATGCATGATGTATCAGGGACTATTGGATGTCCTAAAATTAAAGAAAATTTTGTTAAAGAGTAGAGTCTACTTCATGTTTAAATGCCAAGGGAAAGAATTGGTACAAAGGTTGATGTTGAGAAAAATGGAATCAATGAATGTGAACAGTCCCTGAGGAGGGGACCGGGAAAAGATGTGGGCAGGGTTCAAAGGAAGGGAATGATTTTGAAAATGAAGAGAACGCTTTTGTCCTGACATTGAAGGGAAGAGTACTAAATTGGTCTCAAAGCAATGTAGAAAATCTGATTTTCTTCTCTTTAAAAATACTTGCCAACCTAAGTGTCCACACCCATCACAACACAACCACATCCTAGCATTCACTGGCTCCTTCCTGGGTCCCCAAGCCCAGAATCCACCTATTAACAGAAAGGAAACTAGATTAACATGGAGGTCCCATACCTGTGGTCCCAGAAAAGAAAACTGAAAAAGAAAACTTGTTGAATAAAATAAGTACTTTGGAATAAATGGGGAATAGGGAGTTGACAATAGGTGATAAGTTCAAGGCTGGCATATTCTGAACTGATTTAGGAAGCCACAAATAAGGGGGAAAAACATTGAATCACTGATTTAAAATGAAACTCAAAATATAAAAGAGGATATATATTTTCTGTTCATGCAATAAGGCTGAGCTTGGGATGTTTTCCTCATTATTAATTACCTGCTATACATGTAAAGCATCCCTTGGCCGGATATGCAAAATAACCCTGGAAGGTGCCTTGTATGAACTAGAAGGCTTCTGGAAACTCAGTATCAAAGGCAGTCTGAAACTGTTCTACATCTCCTTCATCCTCCCAGAAGCAGCACCACTGCATTAGGGCAATAAGGCTGAGGATGACCACCTTTGTCATGGTGCTGACAGTCTCCAGCCAGGTCACCCCTCTCACACATAAGAATTCAGAATTCCCATGAGTGATAGTAAAGCCAGTGACAAGCACTGCTGGGGCAGCTTGAGAGCAGGGCAGCTGGGGTGGAAGGGCTGGATGTTGTATTCATCCAAGAGTAGAGTCTGGCTGGTGGCAATCAGCCAGGAACAGGAACAGACTGGTCCAGAGGTACAGGAAAGAGATGCAGCTGCTGAAGCATCTCTTGAGAAAATAGTAGTGAACCCCACTGCATGGGAAGGTACTGCCTATCTTCACCAAGCAAAGGGTGGTAGTCAGGGACAGCAGGGCACAGAGGGCCCGGAAGCACAAGGAAAGCCCCATGTTCATGCAACAGTACTCCAGCACCCTTGTGGACACCATGAAAATTCCTGCACTGCCTATGTTGGTGATTAAAAATCTTGTGCCCAGCAATATCCAAACACTTTCTTGTGCCATACCTTCTCTCCTTTATCCATTGCAGTTGACGAATTTTAAAATTCTATAGACATGCCAATTTCTGAATTTTCCTGCCTAGATTGCTGAGAAGGATGTGCATGGGTTCTCTGAAATAAAGCAGTACTTCCCTTTGGGTTCCCCCCTTTGTTTAATGTAGCCCATTTTTAATCATTAACAAAACATATGCAATGTAACTGATTAAATTAGAATAAGATTACTTGGAGGGGATTAGTTTGACTTGTTTCATAATGATTATGAAAATAGTACATTCAAATGGAAACAGGAGTTTCAAATAAGATGGTACAATAGCCAAAAGCTGGACTTCACTCCTTCCCAAACTCATTCTCAGTTCTTTTTTTTCAGGAAACAATTATTTTATAACGTGTATGGTTGCTTCTATAACTCTAACACTCTGATTCTCAAGTATCTCAACTTTAGAAAGTGGTTATCGACTCTCTCACACTACCCTCTCTTCCTCCCATTTTTTATCATCAAACTTTCAAGGAACAAAGTATTTGCTTTTCATCAGGCTCATGGAACCAATCAATGAACAGGGTGAGGGGTGAAAACCCCATCATCATTCTGTCCCTTAACCATTCATCATTCTATTAGCCTGGGTCATAGGCAGAAAGATGTGGACAGGAGAACAGAAGGGCTGACCCCATGGATAGAGAGAAGGAGGGTCCTGAGCATCTGAGCAAGGCCAGGCCCTTACACATCCTGACTTTATAACAGAAAGCTTTGCTCTGAGTATGTCCACAGCTTCATAAGCTTGGAGCACACCCCCAGCCTCAGAAGTAAATTATTTTTCTAAATTATCCTCCACGCGTAAATGAAAATGTTCATGTTTTTGCTACAGTTGTGGGTCAACTGGCTATTGTCTGGTTGATCGCATCTAAGAAAATCCACTGATAGCCCTGAATGATGTGGCTCAGTGTGTTGAGCATCATCCCACAAACTAAAATGTCGCTGATTTGATTCCCAGTTAGGACACATGCCTGGGTTGCAGGCCAGGTCTCAGGTTTGGGGTGTGCTAGAGGCAACTGTGTTTCTCTCACATGTCGATGTTTCTCTCTCTCTTTTTCTCTCTCCCTTCCCCTCTCTCTAAAAATAAATAAAATCTTTGAAAAAGAAAATTCAATGATAATACTATATAAATCTGACCAGGTCTACATTCTCCAATGAAACCATGCCTCCCTTCCCATCCCAGAGAGCAAGGACCTGGGAGTGAGGGGAGGAGACCAGAAAGCTCGCCTGAAAATAGAAACAAAGTGAAATAAACCAGACACAGAAAGACAACTATTGCACCATGCCTTGTATATGAGGTATCTAAAATAGTCAGCTTCATAAAATCAAAGAGTGAATGGTGGTTACCAGTGGCTGGGAGGGAGGGAGAAATGGTGGTCAGTAATCAATAGTCTTAAAGTTTCATCTAATCAAGATAGATAAGCTGTTTAACCTGTGTCTATCATCAACAATACTACACTCTGAAAATTTGTTAACAGGACAGATCTCATGCTTACTTTTTATCGCAATAAAATGTTTTTAAAGACATTAAAATTTAATTTAACTCATGAAAAAAATAGATAGAAACAAAGTAGACACGGTGGGCAGAGTCAGCCAATGTTTTTTTAAATCAGTCTTACACTTAATTATCCACTAGCTGGAGGCACAGACAGGAAGGCTCACGCCCTGGCTCTCATAGCAGGTATATAAGACAAGAGGAAAAGCCATGGCCACCAAACAGAGTTGGGTGGCTTAGAAGTGTGTCACTTTGGCTAGAGTGAAATTACATTTCTTAAATTTCTCAGTTAGAATGGACCATAAGAAAATTTATGTGAAATTTAGAGAGCAGAAATGACACAACAGTTATTTTGATAGTTCCCACTGAGAAGGCACCCACCTCAACCCCCAACCTTGACCAAACCTTACTCTAGGTCCTTTGAGCCTTCTTCACAGTTTGGCCTTATCCTTGGCCTGTGCAGAGCAATTTAGCAAGAATACCCACACCCCTGATATCTAACAAAGTTCCTCTTAGTAATTTTCCATCCACTGAGCCTCTCATTCAACTCTTTGGCTGTAAATCCCCAGCTGTCTTTACTGTATTTGGAGTTGGACTCAGTTCTAGACTGAATTCTCTCTTCCCTATTACAGGAGCTCAAATAAAATACATCTTGCCATTTTTCACGAGTGTGATCATCTTACCTCATTGCTGTAATTGTTATGTGTCTGCTGGCTTACTCTCATTGGCATGAGAGCCTGCCCCTGCTCCATCTTCACCAAGAACCTCCTTCCACTCCCCCAACTTCTGGGCCAGGTGAGTTTAGCCCCATGATAAAGAGCCCCAGCTTCTGCCAGACATCCATACCTTCAAGCTTAGTGGTCATGAGAACCAACATGGATTTCAGCTCTTCCCTGAGGGCTCCAATCCATGGCTATGGGTTCCAGCTGGTTCTTATTCTCCCCACTTTTATATTGACCATCCCTTCTGAATTACCTGAACTTTGTCTTCCTAGCATCCGGCTTTGAACCAACAACCTTAATAGGCACTCTTAACCAGTTCCCACAATTGCATAAGGTAAAATCTCTATAATAAACAAATCCTTTTAATTTATGTAGGTATGTAGCTGGGGAGAGACTCAGATATAGATAAAGATATAAATGGATATAGATATACTCATAGATGTAGATATAGATAAATAGACAAAAATATAGATACAGATTTCCTAGTGGTTCTGCTGCTCTGAGAAATACAAGGAACACAGTTTCTATAAACTGTTAAGATTAAGTTAATATTAATCTAAACTAGGTTATGTTGGAGGTTCTAGCAGGAGAGCGCAGCTACTCGTATACCCTTGACCAAAGACCGGTCCTCTCCTCTAGTTGGGAAGGTCGTCCTCTTCAACTGAGCCTGCAGCTTCGGGAGGGACGCACATGGATTGGGGAGGGAGTAAGGGGACACCCACCTAGCCAGCCAGATCAGAGAGCAATCTAACAATAACCAGAGGGGAGGGGATAGTGGGGAAGAGGGGTTTTCAGGAACTGCTATAAAGGACACATGAACAAAACCAAGGAGAAGGGTGGAAGCGGGGGAAGGAGGTGGGTTTGGCTGGGGTGGGGTGGAGGGATGGGGAGAAAATGCAGACAACTGTAATTGAACAATAAAAAAAATGTTTAATTTAAAAAAATCTTTTCCATGGACAAATAAATAAATAAATAAATAAAAATAAACTAGGCTACTTTAAATTACCATGCCAGTTATAATCCCCAAGACAACCATTAAGAAAATAAATTTTTAAAAATTAAAAGAAACAAGCAAATTTAAATGGTACACTATAAAATACATATTTAACATCATAGAAAGAAGTAATGAAGAAACAGAGGAATAAAAAAACAAATAACAAAATGTCAGACATAAGTCCCACTGTATTAGTAGTAACATTAAATGAAAATAATTAAATATTCTGACCTAAAATGCAGAGACAGGTAGAATGAATTTTTTAAAAAACAGTACACCTCGCCAGTGTGGCTCAGTTGGTTGGAGTGTTGTCTATACACTGAAGTGTTGCAAGTTCAATTCCCAGTCAGGGTGTATGCCTGGGTTGAAGGTTCAATCCCTGGTCCAGGCAAGTATAGGAAGTAACTAATCAATGTTTCTCTCTTGTATTGATGGTTTTCTTTCTCTTTTTCCCTCTTCCTCTGAAAAACAATGAAAAAAATGTCCTCAGGTGAGGATTTTTTAAAAATGATGTAATTATATACAGTCTATAAGTGATACTGTAGATTCACAGACACAAATAGGTTAAAAGTAAAAAGATAGGCATGGATATGTAATGAATACATATCAAAAAAAGAGGTTGAGAGATTATACTAAAGGGAGGCAAAATAGACTTTAAGAAAAAATTACTTCTAGACATGAGAGACATTTTATAATGATAAAAGGATCAATTTAGCAGAAATAAATAATTATAAGGTATAAACACCTAACAACTGAGTCACAAATATGTAAACTAAAATTGATGGAAACAGAAAAGTCAACAATAGCTGTAGACTTCAACACTCTGCTATCAAAAACTGATAAAAAACTAGACAGTAGATCCCTTGCAAAGTTGGGGCAGAATGGACTAGAAACGCTTCAGGAAAGACTGGGGATGAAGGCTTTGAGGAGAGAACTAAGAGAGTAGCCACCAGTATCCTGGTGCTGAGTTATCCCCCGTACAGCATCAACCATCCTGCTCAGGCAGACCACTCCCCTCAGTGCAGCAGCAGCCTGAGGGGAAACAATAGCCCTAATCCCAGGGGGGGTTCTGTCCCTCTCTAAGGGACTTAAAACTAACTACTGAGTGCACAGTGACTAGATTATCAACTGAAGGGGTCAGCCACAGACAGTAGATCCCTGGAAGTCTCAAACAGGCTGCCTAAAGTCAGACAGGGTCAACATCTGATATGCTCAGAGGCAAATGCAGAAAGAAAAAACACTGGTAAGTACTAGAAGCTACCAAGACAAAAAAATCCACTGTGGTCTTCTCCATGATTTGAGATATTCCCTTTCCTGTGTAGCTTTTTAAAATTCATTTCTTGTCCATCATGTTGGTGCATATTAAGTTACTAGATTTTATACTATAGTTTATTTCAATTCACATATTTCCCCTCCCTTTTCTTACCCCATTTTACCTTTCTTTTATTATTTTCACTTTAAATTTTGTTTTCTCTCTTTCTACAACTTGTATCCATTCCACACTTTTACTATTTCTTCCCCATCCAGCCTCTCAAAACCAATTTTCTTGTCAAAGATCATCTCATATTCTTTTCCCTGCTCTTAAAATATCCACATTCTCTCTCCACCTTTAGCAATCTTTGTTCATTGCTTGTGGATAGGGCAGTTGTTCTTGAAATTTTTAAAATATATTTCTTGATTATGCTATTACAGTTGTCTCATTTCCCCCGCTTCACTCCACTCCATCCTGCCCACCCCCTCCCTCCCACATTCCCCCCCTATAGTTCATGTCCTTGGGTAATACTTATAAGTTCTTTGGCTTCTACATTTCCTATACTATTCTTACCCTCCCTCTGCCTATTTTCTACCTAACATTTATGCTACTTATTCTCTGTACCTTCCCCCCAACTCTTACCCCCCCACTCCCCTGTTGATAACCCTTCATGTGATCTCCATTTCTGTGGTTTTTATTCCTGTTCTAGTTGTTTGCTTAGTTTGCTTTTGTTTTTGTTCTAAGTGTGGTTGTTAATAATTGTGAGTTTGCTGTCATTTTTACTGTTCATATATTTTATCTTCTTTTTCTTAGATAAATCCCTTTAACATTTCATATAATAAGGGCTTGGTGATGATGAACTCCTTTAACTTGACCTTATCTGAGAAGCACTTTATCTGCCCTTCCATTCTAATGATAGCTTTGCTGGATACAGTAATCTTGGATGTAGGTCCTTGCCTTTCATGACTTGGAATACTTCTTGCCAGCCCCTTCTTGCCTGTAAGGTCTCTTTGGAGAAATCAGCTGACAGTCTTATGGGAACCCCTTTGTAGGTAACTGTCTCCTTTTCTCTTGCTGTTTCTAAGATTCTCTCCTTATTTTTAATCTTGGGTAATGTAATGATGATGTGCCTTGGTGTGTTCCTCCTTGGGTCCAGCTTCTTTGGGACTCTCTGAGCTTCCTGGACTTCCTGGAAGTCTATTTCCTTTGCCAGACTGAGGAAGTTCTCCTCATTATTTGTTCAAATAAGTTTTCAATTTTTTGTTCTTCCTCCCCTCCTTCTGGCACCCCTATAATTCGGATGTTGGAACGTTTCAAGATGTCCTGGAGGTTCCTAAGCCTCTCCTCATTTTTCTGAATTCTTGTTTCTTCATTCTTTTCTGGTTAGATGTTTCTTTCTTCTTTCTGGTGCACACCATTGATTTGAGTCCCAATTTCCTTCCCATCACTATTGGTTCCTGTACATTTTCCTTTGTTTCTCTTAGCATAGGCTTCATTTTTTCATCTGGTTTTTGAACAGATTCAACCAATTCTGTGAGCGTCTTGATAACCAGTGTTTTGAACTGTGCATCTGATAGGTTGGCTATCTCTTCATTGCTTAGTTGCATTATTTCTGGAGCTTTGATCTGTTCTTTCATTCGGGCCATTTTTTTTGTCTTGGTGTGCCTGTTACATAAATGGGTGGAGCCTTAGGTGTTCACCAGGGTGGGATAAGGCTGGTCGCTGCACTGTGACACTGTATGTGGGGGAAGGTGAAGAGGGAGCAATAGCGCTTTCTCCACTCTCTACTGGATTTCAGTCACTCCCTTTGCTACCCACAATGAAACTGGGCCCCTCTAGTGCTGATTCCCAAGTGGGTGCGCTTGTGCGTGCTCTAGGCTCCCGTGAGTCTCTGCAACGAACTCTCCTGTGAGATTGGGAGTTTCTCCTGTGTGCCACATCAACCCCCACGGGTGTTTTCAATCAGAGGTTTGAGGCTTTATTTTCCCCACGCTGGAGCCCTGGGTTGTGTGGTCTGTTTCACTCTCCCGCCGTTCCTCCCACTTTTTCTATGTGTGAATGTGGGGCCATAAGGTCTGCTAGCTGTCTCACTGCCTGCCCGGTTCCACAATCCGCCACCTTGCTGGATCTGCCAGCCGCCACCTTGCTGCAAGTCCTCCCAGCCCCGGCTGCCCGTCTCCACCCCTCCTACTGGTCTGGATGAATGTTTCTTCTTTATCTCCTTGGTTGTAGGACTTCCATGCAGTTTGATTTTCTGTCAGTTCTGGTTGTTTTTTGTTTTTAAATTGTCGTCCTCCTTTTGGTTGTGCGAGGAGGCGCAGTGTGTCTACCTATGCCTCCATCTTGGCCAGAAGCCACATTTTTCAATTTTACCTCTAGACCTACACTAGTTTTGTATTTCAAAACCCAAATTTTAATGGTCCCTTCTCCTACTCTTTTTTTCATCTCAAATTTTTAATTTTGTCCTGTCTTAGACTGTTTTTTTGTCTTTTTCTTTTTCTCCACCATCCTGCCCTTTTTTAAGTTTATTCTCCTTTTTTCTTTTTACTTTTTCTCTTCATCTAAAATGTTAATTTTTCCCTGTCTTTGCCTGGTTTTCATTCCTCACTGTTATTGTTGCTTCTTCTTCACTCATTTCAAAAATCTCTTCCCATTCCTCTAAACTTCTCTTAAGCTTTTTTTAATGTTCTTTTTACTTCTTCTTCCTGTACCAACTATATTAATTTTAGCTCCTTTGTTGTTGATAGTGCTATGGTGGATCTTTCTCTCCAATTTGGTTCCTTTTTTTAATTATTATTATTTATCTACCTTTTTTCTTTCATTTTCATTCTCTCTCTCACTTTATTTTATTTTAATTTCTTTTTAAACCTAATACTATACACTTCCCTTCTTTTACACCATTCTGACTCTTCATTCCCTTTTTTACTTATGATGTAAATTTTACTTTCTCTCTTTGCATTGCTCCAACTCCTAAGTCTTATTAGTGCTCCTCCCTCTACCTTTTTCTCAAAATCTTTTTCTTTCAGTAGGTTGTCTCATATTCATTGTCCTTTCTTATAATAATCTTACTCTCTTTACACCCTTATTAATTCTGGTTCATTTGCTATTGAAAGTGGAATTGCAGGGTGGGAGTTATTTTTGCAAGTGTAGATTTGTTTCCTGGGCTTGGTGGTTTTGTTCTGGCAGCACCTGAACAACAGTACATAGAATGAGGTGGGTGGAGTGGATCTCAGTCAACCAGCTGCAGGTAAGGACCCACCAAAGAATGACCCAAAAGCAATAAAAACCCATTTGCATCCAGAGAGCCAACATAAATGGCATAAAAGGCATCCCAAGATTATCATGTTCAGGAAATCAAGGCAACCACACCACTGAATCTCACAGGCCTCCTACTATAGAATTTCACACCACAAATTAAGGGAGTCAAAACAGATCGATTTAAGAAGCAGAGGCAAACAAGAAGAGTCTCACAAATAATGGGAAGACTGAAAAACAACGGCCAATCGAAAGGAAAGGAGGAATCTTCACAAAGAGTGCTAAATGAAATAGAGGCAAGTCAATTATCAGATATTGAGTTCAAAACAATGGTTATAAGTAACCTTAATGAGCTCAGTGAGAATTAACAAAAACTACAGGGAAACTACAATGAACTTACTGCAACCTACATCAGCATAAAAAAGGACTTAAAATCTATGAACAAGAGCCAAGAGGAAATGAAGAATACAATTTCTGAATTGAAGAACACAGTAGAAGGAATCAAAAGCAGGCTAGATGAAACAGAGGATCCAATCAGCAAGCTAGAGGACAAGGAATAAAAAACTCCCAGAAAGAGCAAGAAAAGGAAAAGAGACTCAAAAAGATCAAAGAGGGGTTAACAGAACTGCAGGACAACATGAAACATAATAATATCCATATAACAGGGATACTAGAAGGAGAAGAAGAGGAGCAAGGGATAGAAAACCTGTTTCAAAAAGTAATGATAGAAAACTTCCCTAATTTGATGAGAGAAAAAGTCACACAAATCCAGGAAGCACAGAGGGTCCCAATCAAGAAGAACCCAAAAAGGCCCACTTCAAGACACATAATAATTAAAATGACAAAATTTAAAGACAAAGAGAGAATCTTAAAAGCAGCAAAGGAGAAACAGGAAATAATATTCAAGTGAACCTTGGTAAGTTTAGTTGCTGACTTCTCAACAGAAACCCTACAAGCTAGAAGGGAATGGCAAGATATATTCCAAATAATTAAAAAAAAAAAAAAAAAAAAAAAAAAAAAAGGCCTGCAACCAAGACTACTCTATCCAGCAAAGCTCTCAATTAAAATGGAAGGTGAAATAAGGAGTTTCCCAGACAAAAGAAGGATAAAAAAATACACCTTCAACAAATCAGCATTGCAAGATATGCTAACAGGACTGCTATAAGACGAGGATTAAAAGTGAGTGAAAGAGGAACATAGGTACAAAAGGGGAAAAATGAATAAGTACCTATGAATAATAACAAATGTTAATGTAGTAAGTGTTCCAGTATAAGACATAGGGTAGCTGAATGGATAAGAAAACATGGCCCACACATATGCTACTTACAAGAGACCCACCTCAAAACAAAAGACCTACACAGACTGAAAGTGAAGGGCTGGAAACAAATATTCCAAGCAAATGGACAGGAAGAAAAGCCAGGCTAGCAATATTCATACGGGACAAAATAGACTTCAAAACAAGGGCCATAAAAAGAGAAACAGAACGACACTTCATAATACTCAGGGGAAGAATCTATCAAGAAGACATAAATATTGTAAACACATATGCACCCAACATAATAACACCCAAATATATATTTTTTTTAAATCTTTGAGGACTTAAAGAAAGATATAGACAGCAACAAAATTATGGTAAGGGATTTTAACAGATATCAAAATATCAAAAACAGTTAGATCCTCCAAACAAAATATCAACAAGGATATTGAGGAACTGAACAACACATTAGATCAAATGGATTAACTGATGCATGTGGAACCTTTTTTCTGAAGAGCAAAACGCACATTCTTTTCAAATGCATATAGAACATATTCAAAGATAAACCACATGATAGGACAGAAAACAAGCTTCAACAAATTCAAAAAAAATTGAAATCATATTAAGCATTTTCTCGGCCCCAATTGCTTGAAACTAGAAACCCACCTCAAGGAAAAAATTCAAAAACAGCAAACTCATGGAGATTGAATAGCATGCCATTAAACAATGAATAGGTTAAGAATGAGATCAAGGAAGAAATCAAAAAGTTTCTGGAAACAAATGAAAAGGAACACACAATAGTCCAAAACCTATGGGACACAGCAAAGGCAGTCCTGAGAGGGAAGTTCATAGCAATACAGGCCTACCTAAAAGAGATACAAACATTTCAAATAAACAACCTAGAGAACTTCTGACCAAGATGGAGGCATAGGTAGATATACTTTGCATGCTCGCACAACGAAAAGAAGGACAAAAACAAAGATATGTAGAAAAATAACTAGAACTGCCAGAAAATTGAACTGTATTGAAGTCCTACACCCAAGGAGTAAAAGAAGAAACATTCATTTAGACTGAGAGGAGAGGCAGAGATGGACAGCCAGGGCAGAGAGGATGAGGAAGGCAGAGGCAGGAGGATCAAGTGGACAAGGCAGCTGCTGACCCAGCAGGGCAAGCAAGGGGGATGCTGGCAGACCAGGTGGTCTCACATTTGCATTCAGATAAACTGGGAGGAACAACTGGGGAGCAAGACAGACTGGGCAACTCAGGGTTCCAGAGTGGGAAAAGAAAGCCTCAAATCCTCTGGGTGTAAAAATCTGTGGGGGCTGAGGCAGCAAAAGAAACTCCCAGCCTCACAGGAGAGTTTGTTGGAGAGACTCACAGAGTCCTAAAATGTACACAAACCCACCCACCCAGAAATCAGCACTGGAAGGACCCAATTTGCTTGTGGGTAGAGGGGGAAGTGACTGAAAGCTGGATGATGGTGAAGCAAGCACCATTGTTCCTTCTCTGAATCACCCGCCAAATACAGTGCCACAATACAGCAAAGTGGATTGCCCTGTCCTGGTGAATACCAAATGCTCCACCTCTTACAACATAACAGGTGTGCCAAGAAAAAGAAATATGCCCCAAATGACAGAACATATCAAAACTCCAGAAAAACAACTAAGCAATGAAGAGATAGCCAACCTATCAGATGCACAGTTCAAAACAGTGCTAATCAGAATGCTAACAGAAATGGTTGAAGGTGTTCACAAAATAGAGGAAAAACTGAAAGTTATGCAAACTGAAGTAAAGAAAAATATATGGAGAACCAACAGTGACAGAAAGGCATCTGGGACTCAAATCAATGGTTTGGAGCAGAAGGAATAAATAAACATTCCACCAGAATAGAATGAAGGAATAAGAATTCAAAAAAAAATGAATAGAAGCTTAGGAACCTCCAGGACAACTTTAAATTTCCAACATCTGAATCATGGGGTGCCAGAAGGAAAAGAGGAAGAGCAAGAAATTGAAAACTTATTGGAAAAAATAATGGAGAACTTCCCCAATCTGGCAAAGGAAAGAGACTTCCAGGAAATCCAGGAAGGCAGGAGAGTCCCAAAGAAGATGGACCTAAGGAAGCACACACCAAGGCACATAATACTTACATTACCCAAGATGAAAGATAAGGAGAGAATCTTCAAAGCAGCAAGAGAAAGAAGACACTTACATAAAAAGAAGTTCCCATAACCTACCAGCTGATATCTCAGAAGAAACTTTGAAGGCAAGAATGGGCTGGAAAGAAGCATTCAAAGTCATGAAAGGGAAGGACCTATATCCAAGACTACTCTATCCAGCAAAGCTATCATCTAGAATGGAAGGGCAGATAAAGTGCTTCCCAGATAGAGCCAAGTTAAAGGAGTTCATCATTGCCAAGCCCTTATTATATGAAATGTTAAAGGAGATTTTGTGAGAAAAAGATCAAAACTATGAACAGTAACATGACAACAAACTCACAACTGTCAACAACTGAACCTGAAAAAAAAAAAAACCCACAAGAACAAATTCAGCAAACAAATAGAACTGGAAGAGAATCAGAGAAGTGGAGATCACATGGAGGGTATCAGTGAGGAGAGGGAGGGGAAATGATCATGGAAAAAGTACAGGTAATAAGAAGCATAAATGGTAGGTACAAAATATACAGGGGGAGGTTAAAAGTAGTATGGGAAATGGAGAAATGACAGAATTTATATGTATGACCCATGGACATGAGTTATGGGTGTGGGGGAATGCTGATGGGAAGACAGGTACAGGGCAGAAGGGAATAAAGCAGAGAAAAATATTAGATAATTCTAACAGCATAACCAATAAAATATAGTTAATAAAGAAACAACCTAACTCTATAAGAACTACTGGGAAAAAATAAACAGAGACCAGACTGAGTAGAAGGAAGGAAAAAACCAAGCTCACAGTGGAGTTAAATGACATAGAGACTAAAAGAATAATTCAAAGGATCAATAAATCCAGGAGCTGGTTCTCTGAAAAGATAAGCAAACTCAGCAAGCCTTAAAGAAGATTCATTAAGATGGAAAGGGGAAGGACCCAAAAAAACAAAATCAGAAATGAAAGAGGAGAGATTACAACTAAGTACAAAAACACAAAGAACTTAAGAAATTACTATGAACAGCTATATGCCAAGAAATTTGAAAACCTGGTTGAAATGCACAAATTTCCAGAAAAATTTAATCTTCCAATACTGAATGAAGCAGAAAGCCTGAACAGACTGAAAACAGCTAGTGAAATTGAAGCAGTAATCAAAAAAACTCCTGGCACACCAATGCCCTGTGAAACCATCCAGTTTCACAGAAGAATTTTACAAAATATTTAAGGAAGAGATAACCTCTATTCTTCACACACTAGTCCAAAAAAATCCAAGGATAGAGAAGAGTCGCAAACTTTTTATGAAGCTAGCATCATCCTAATTCCCAAACCAGATAAAGACACAAAAGAGAAAGAAAACCTCAGGCCAATATGGCTGATGAACATAGACACTAAAATCCTCAACAAAATATTGGCAAACCACATCTACCAATACATTAAAAAGATCGTACAACATGACTGAGTGGGATTCATCCCAGGGATGCAAGGATGGTACAATATTCACAAATCAATAAATGTAATACATCACATAAACAAAAGGAAAGACAAAAATCACATGATCATATCAATAGATGCAGAAAAAGCATTTCATAAGGTACAGCATCCATTTATGATAAAAAACACTCAGCAAAGTGGGAGTGGAGGGAGCATACTTCAACATAATAAAGGCTACATGTGAGAAATCTACAGCCAACATCATACTCAATGGGCAAAAACTGAAATTTTTCCCACTAGGATCAGGAACAAGAGAAGGATCTCCACTTTCACCACTTTTATTCAACACAGTATTGGAAGTTCTAGCCACAGCTGTCAGATAAGAAAAAGAAATAAAAGGCAACCAAATTGAACAGGAGGAAGTACAACTGTTATTGTTTGCAGATGACATGATAGTGTACATAGAAAATCCTATAGACTCCACCAAAAAACTACTCAACCTAATAAGTGATTTCAGCAAAACTGCCAGATACAAAATCAATATTCAGAAATCAAAGTGATTTATGCACACCAACAATGAAATATGAGAAACAGAAATCAGAAAAAATCCCATTTGCTATAGCAAGAAAGAAAAATAAACTACTTAGGAAGGAGGTAAACCAAGGAGGTAAAAGTCCTGTCCCCAGAAAACTACACAACACAGAAGAAAGAAATAAGAAAGATGCAAAAAAGTGGAATCATATACTGTGTTCATGGATTGGAAGAATTAACATCATCAAAATCTCCATAGTATGCAAAGCAATTTATAGATTCAACATAATCCCTATCAAAATACCAATAATATATTTGACAGATGTAGAACAAACATTTCAAAATTTATGTGGAACCATAAATGACCCTGAATAGCTGCAGCAATTTTGATAAAGTAGAACAAAATAGGAGGGATCACAATACCTGGTATCAGACTATATTATAAGGCCACTGTAATCAAAACATAGGAACAAACACATAGATCAATGGAATAGAATAGAGAGCCCAGAAATAAAACCAAGTCGCTATGGTCAATAAATATTCAACCAAGGGGGAAGAAGCATATCATGGAGTAAAAATAGACTCTTCAACAAATGGTGTTGGGAGATCTGGACAGCTACATGCAAAACAATGAAACCCAACCACCAACTTACACCATACACAAAAATAATCTAAAGTTGGATAAAACACTTAAATATAAGTTGCTATACCATAAAAGTCCTAGAGGAGAGAATAGGCAGGAAAATCTCAGATATTCCATGCAGCAATATTTTCACTGATATGTCCCCTAGAGCAAAGGATACAAAGGGAAGAAAAAACAAATGGGACTTCATGAAATTGGAAAGCTTCTACATGGCTAAAGAAAACATCAGCAAAATAAAAAGGGAACCAATTGTAAGGGAAAATATATTTGCTAATGGTACCTTCGAAAAGGGTTTGATCTCCAAAATATGTAAAGAACTCACATGACTCCACACCAAAAAGACAAATAATCCAGTTAAAAAATAGGCAAAGATCCTAAACAAACACTTCTCCATGAAGGACATACAGAAGGCCCAGAAACATATGACAGAATGCTTGGCAACAGTAGCCATCAGAGAAATGGAAATTAAAACAACAATGAGATACCACTTTACACTGGTCAGAATGGCCATCATAAACAAATCAACAAACAGTAAGTGCTGGCAAGGTTGCAAAGAAAAAGGAACCCAAGTACACTGATGGTGGGAATGCAGACTGCTGCAGCCATTGTGGAAAGCAGTGTGGAATTTCCTCCAAACACTAAAAATGGAACTGCCTTTATACCCAGCCATTCCACTGCTGGGATTATACCCTAAGAATCCTGAAACACCAATTCAAAAGAACCTGTACAGTCCAATGTTTATAGCAGTGCAATTTATAATAACCAAGTTCTGAGAACAACCTAAGTGCCCATCAGTAAGTGAGTGGATCAAAAACTGTGGTACATTTACACAATGGAATACTATACAGCAGAAAGAAAGAAGGAACTCCTATACTTTGCAACAGGATGGATGTATCTTGAGAGCATTATGCTAAGTGAAATAAGTCAGGTGGTGAAAAACCATATGATCTCACCTGTACTAGGAACCTAATCAACAAAACAAGCAAGCAAGCAAAATAGAACCAGAGACATCAAATAAAGAACAAACTGACAGAGACCAGAGGATGGACTGAGGGTGATAACAGAGTAAAGAAAGGGAAAGGTCATCAAGGAAGATGTATAAAGAACACCTGGACAAATACAATGGTGATGGGGAGTATTGAATGTGGGACGTGCAGGTTGGTAGGGCAGAGGAGAGTAATGGGGGGAAAATTTGGACAAGTGTATTTGAACAACAATTTAAAAAAACAGTAGAGAAAAATTTATTAAAAGACTAGAAATAAAATCATCATAATATATATAACAAAAATTGTTATCAATATACTTCATTGAACATCATGAACAGCAGAAGGTTAATTTTTAAAACCACACAAGGAACCTTCTCTTGGATAGGTCATATTTTAAGACATGAAATAAGTACTAATTAATAAATGTAAAAGGACTTAAGTTATACAAATGGAGTTAAATTAGAAATAGAAAAACAGGAAGCTACTGTAATCAAGACTGTGTGATGCTGGCAAAAGAATAGACAAATAGATGAAAGAAAAAAATTGAGAGTCCAGAAGTAAAGTTTTATATTTTAGTTGATTTTTTTACAAAAGTGCAGTGAAATTCACTGGAGGAAAGGATACTACTATTCAACAAATGCTACTGGAACCCAACATTCATATACAAAAAAAATAGACTGAGACCTTCATCTCAGACTATACACAAAAATTAACCCAATGTATCATATATACATGACTATAGGAGGTAAAACAATAAAACCCTATAAAAGAATATAGAGAAGAAAATCTTTAAGACCTTGTGTTAGGCAAGGACGAAAAGCATGGTTCATAAAAGAAAAAACTGTTAAATTGGACCTCATTAGATTTTACTTTTAAACTTCAAAAAGCACCATTAAGAAAATGAAAAGATGAACTGGAAGATGGTGGGGAGATAAGTGGGAGCAGAGTCCACTTCCCCCTACTCACCAGTGAAAGCCTAGCTGATCTGAGGAACACAGCGAACAGCCAACGGTATTCCAGCATATATGAAGATCAGAGACCAAAAATTGTAGAGGACATTGAAAAATCAGATGGTAAGAAGAGTGCTTAAGGACAATAAGGTCCCTGGGACCAGCGCGGGGACCAGGGTGGCTGAAGCCCCAGGCTTGGCAGCAGGATCTGCTGCACGATTCTTGGGAGAGAGCCAGGCTGGGCTGTATGAGAGGCCAGGTGCTTGTTTGGACTGGGGGGCTTGAATAGAAGGAATTTCTTGAAAAGAAAAAGAGAAAATAGAGGCACTCAGACGCTGTTTAGAGAATTCACCACAGCAGCTGTGAGCTCTTGCGCCCACAGCCCCTGGACTGTGAATGCTGGATAAGCAGCCCCAACATACACCCAAAGCCCAGTCGGTGTGCATTCCAATCAGTGACCCTGCTGCCCAGGCACACAGGCCCAAAGCCCTTAGTCAGTGTGCACTCAGATCAGCAGCCTGGCTGCCTGCAGGCAACCACGCCTGCAGCACCTGAGGCTTAACACCTCCCACCTAGTCCCAGTGCACAGAGCCCTGCAGGGCCTCCTCGCTCTCTAGAAGGAAGGCAAAACGCCCAGCAGAGGGGAACTGCAGGGCTAGAGGAGATGGCAGTCCACAGAAAGACTTGATTCAGTAGGGGGCTGAACTATCCTTAAGGAGCACCGAGAGCCCCTAGCATCTACGACAGCAAAGAACAAGAAGGTAGAGTGTGAGTTGCCCCTATTTGGTGAATCTCAAGGACAGCACAACTGGTGGACTAAAGGCCTAGAGGGGAGCAGAAGGACCCCGAGGAACTAGACGGAAGGCTGAAAAACAGCGAAAAGTGTAGCTCAGGAAGGGAGAAAAGTGAAACCAATCCCTCCAGCGACCCCCACACACACCCTGTTTCACAGGCAGGAAGACCAGGAGAACTGGCCTGACGGGTTTAAAGCCAGCAGAGTTTTTTTTTTAATTCCTTCTTCCTTCCTTCCTTTACTTTTTTATTCCTTCTTCTGGACTTCTTTTATTTATTTTTTATTTTAATTTTTGTTAAAAATTCCTTCTTCCTTTCTTTCCTCTGATCTGTTTTTATTCTTCCTTCCTCTCTTCCTTCCTTCCTTCCTTTCCTTTTCTATTCCTTTTTCCTTCCTTCCCTTTTTCTTTTTTTTTTCCTAGTTTTCCCACAGGTGACACAATAAAACCTGAAGCTGTGAACACACCAGAGTTAGACCCAAACAGGGGCCATCCTACAAAACAGAGATAGTGAGAGAAATTTCACTTTGCTACTCCAGAGAACTTGCAAGGTGGGAGCACTGAACACCAGTACATCTGCTGGAAGAGGAAACCCATCAACAAAGAAAGAACCAACAGATAACAATGGAAGAAGGTGAAGGAGAGAGAGGAAGACACACTAACCTCAATCCAGGACTGATCTGGAAATACAATTAAATAGTGGAGAAATTACTCAGAACAAACAACTGAACAAGAGCCAGACAGAAGCTTTACAACCTTATACACAAAGAAGAATAAACTTCAAAACAACCTTCCCACATCTGCACAACAGAATACAAGATGTGGTGGATGGAGTGACCCACAATTAACCAGCTGGAGGAAAGGACACATCAAAGAAAGACCCAACAACAATAAAAACCCAAAGACATACACAGAGCCAACATAAACGGAAGCCTAAGACCAGCGAGCTCAGGAGATTAAGGAGAGGCACTACTGAATCCCACTGGCATTCTACTATAGAAGTTCATACCATAACCCCAGGGAGTCAGAATAGATCAATTTAAGAAGCAGAGTCTAACAAGAAGAGTCTCACAAACAATGGGAAGACAAA
Source organism: Desmodus rotundus (assembly GCF_022682495.2). Lineage (NCBI taxonomy): Eukaryota > Metazoa > Chordata > Mammalia > Chiroptera > Phyllostomidae > Desmodus > Desmodus rotundus. The sequence continues at coordinate 65,008,227 of NC_071394.1, forward strand.
GAAACAATCCCAAAAAGAAAGGAAAGGGGGAAGCTTCAGAAAGAATGCTAAATGAAATAGAGGCAAGTCAACTATCAGATACTGAGTTCAAAGCAATGGTAATCAGGAAGTTCAATGAGCCCACAGACATTTGCCAAAAACTACAGGGAAACTACAATGAACTCACTGCAAACTATATCAACATGAAAAAGGAAATAGAAACTATCAACAAGGGCCAAGAGGAAATGAAGAATACAATTTCTGAACTGAAGAACACAGTAGAAGGAATCAAAAGCAGAATTGATGAACCAGAGATTCAAATCAGTGAGCTGGAGGACAAAGTAGAAAAAAACACCCAGAAAGAGCAAGAAAAGGAAAAGAGGCTCAGAAAGAATGAAGAGGGATTAAGGGAAATGCAGGACAACATGAAACACAACAATATCTGAATAATAGGGATACCAGAAGGAGAAGAGGGAGAGCAAGGGATAGAAAACCTGTTTGAAAAAGTTATGATGGCAAATTTCCCTACTCTGATGAGAGAAAAAGTCACACAAATCCAGGAGACACAGAGAGTCCCAATCAAGAGGAACCCAAACAGGACCACTGCAAGACACATCATAATTAAAATGGCAAAATTCCAAGACAAAGAGAGGATCTTAAAGGCAGCAAGGGAGAAAAAGGAAGTAACATACAAGGGAGACCCAATAAAGTTAGCAACTGACTTCTCAATGGAAATGCTCCAAGCCAGAAGAGAATGACAAATATACTCCAAGTAATGAGAACCAGAGGCCTGCAACCAAGACTACTTTACCCAGCAAGGCTCTCATCAAGATAGAAGGCCAAATAAAGAGCTTTGCACACAAAACAAGTCCAAAAGAATACACCTCCATCAAACCAGCTCTGCAAGACATGCGAATGGGACTGCTATAAGGAAAGGAACGAAAAGAGAAAGAGAGAGGAACACAGGTATGAAAAATTGAAATGAATAACTATGTATCAATAATACCTTAAACACAAATGCATTAAATGCTCCAATCAAAGACACAGAATAGTTAAATGGATAAGAAAGCATGAACCAAACACAAGCTGCCTACAGGAGACCCATCTTAGGACAAAAGAACTACACAGACTGAGAGTGAAGGGCTAGAAACAAATTTTCCAAGCAATAGACAGGAAAAAAAAGCCAGGGTAGTAACAATACTCATATCAGACAAAATAGACTTCAAAAGAAGGGCCATAAACACAGACCCAGAAGGTCAATTCATAATACTCAAAGGAAGAATCCACCAAGAAGACATAAACATTGTAAATATATATGCACCCAACACAGGAACACCCAAATACATAAAGAAAATCTTGGAGGACTTCAAGAAAGATTTTCACAGCAACACAATTATAGGCGGGAACTTTAACACCCCACTGTCAAAAATTAAAAGATCTTCCAAACAAAATATCAAGAAGGATACTGTGTCACTTAACAATACCCTAGATGAAATGGACTTAACTGATATATATAGAGCGTTTCATCCCAAATAAGCAAAATACACATTCCTTTCAAGTGTACATGGAACATTTAGAAAGATAGGCCACATGATAGGACACAAAGCAAGCCTCCACAAATTCAAGAAAATTGAAATCATATCAAGCATTTTCTCTGACCACAGGGACTGAAACTGGTAAACAACCCCAAAGGAAAAAACCCCAAACACTCAAAATCATGGAGACTGCATAGCATGCTATTAAACACTGAATGGGTTAAGAACAAGATCAGGGAAGAAATCAAAAACTTTCTGGAAACGAATGAAAATGAACTCACAACAACCCAAAACCTATTGGACACAGCAAAGCCAGTCCTGAGAGGGCAGTTCATAGTGAAACAGGCCTACCTTGAAAAGATAGAAACATGTGAAACAACCTAACCCTACACGTACAAGAACTCGAGGAACAGCAACAAAGACAGCCCTGAGCAAGCAGAAGGAAGGAAATAACCAAGATCAGAGCAGAGTTAAATGACATAGAGACTAAAAGCACAATTGTAAGGATCAATGAATCCAGGAGCTGGTTCTTTGAAAAGATAAAGAAAATTGACAAGCCTTTAAGTAGGCTCATCTAGAAAAAAAAGAGAGAGGATCCAAATAAACACAATTAGAAATGAAAGAGGAGAGATTACATCTAATACCACAGAAATACAAAGGATTGTAAGAAATTACTGTGAAGAACTCTATGCCATGTAATTTGAAAACCTAGGTGAAATGGACACATTTCTAGAAAAATATAATCTTCCAAAACTGAATGAAGAACAAGCAGAAAGCCTGTAGAGACCAAGAACAGCGGACGAAATTGAAGCAGTCATCAAAAAACTCCCAACACACAAAAGCCCTGGACCAGATGGTTTCACAGGAGAATTCTACAAAGCATTTAAGGAAGAGCTAACCCCTATCCTCCACAGACTATTCGAAAAAATGCAAACTGATGGAAGACTCCCAAACTCTTTTTATGAAGCCAACATCATCCTAATCCCAAAACCAGACAAAGACACAACGAAGAAAGAGCACTTCAGGCCAATATAGCTGATGAACATAGACGCTAAAATCCTCAACAAAATATTGGCAAACCTCACCCAGCAATACATGAAAAAGATCATACACCATGACCAAGTGGGATTCATCCCAGGGATGCAAGGATGGTATTATACTTGCAAATCAATAAACATAATACATCACATCAACAACAGCAAAGACAAAAATCACATGATCATATCTATAGGTGTGGAAAAAGCATTTGATAAGGTACAGCACCCATTTCTGATAAAAACACTTGGCAAAGTGGGAATCCAGGGAGCATTCCTCAACATAAGAAAGGGCATATATGAAAGACCTACAGCCAACATTATACTCAATGGGCAAGAACTGAAATCTTTCCCACTAAGATCAGAAGCAAGAGAAGGATGTTCACTTTCACCACTTCTATTCAACATAGTATTATAAGATTAGGCTCAGCAATCAGACAAGAACAGGAAATAAAAGGCATCCAAATTGGAAAGGAGGAAACAAAACTGTCATTGTTTGGAGATGACATGATAGAGTACATAGAAAATCCTATAGACTCTGCCAAAAACTGCTTGACCTAATAAATGTATTTGGCATAACAGTGAGATACAAAGTCAATATCCAGAAATCAAAGGCATTTCTGTGTACCAACAATGAAACATAAGAAGCAGAAATCCAGAAAAAAATCCCATTTGACATAGCAATAACAAAAATAGAATACCTAGGAATAAACCTAACCAAGGAGGTAAAAACCTTATACTCAAAAAACTGCACAACACTGAAGAAAGAAATCAAGGAAGACACAAACAAATGGAAACATATACCGTGTTCATGGATTGGAAGAATTAACATCATCAAAGTGTCCATACTACCCAAAGCAATTTATAGATTCAATGCAATACCTATTAAAGTACCCATGACATATTTCACAGATATAGAACAAACACTTCAAAAATGTATATGGAACCATAAATGACCCCAAATAGCTGAAGCAATTTTGAGAAAGAAGAACAAAGCAGGAGGGATCACAATATCTGATACCAAACTGTATTACAAGGCCACTGTAATCCAAACAGCCTGGTACTGACATAAGAACAGGCACATAGACCAATGGAATAGAAAACGGAGGCCAGAAATAAACCCAAGTCTCTACAGTCAATTGATTTTTGACAAAGGGGCAGCAATATAAAATGGAGTAAAAATAGCCTCTTCAACAAATGGTGTTGGGAGAGCTGGACAACTACATGCAAAAAAAATGAAAACTCGAGCACCAACTTGCATCATACACAAAAATAAATTCAAGGCGGATAAAAGACTTAAATATAAATCATGACACCATAAAGTCATAGAGGAAAACATTGGCAGGAAAATCTCAGATAGCTCATGCAGCAGTATTTTTACTGATATGTCCCCTAGAGCAAGGGACATAAAGGAAAGAATAAACAAATGGGATCTCATCAAAATAAAAAGTCTCTGTATTGCTAAAAAAACAGTATTAAAATAAAAAGAGACCCAACTGTATGGGAAAATATATGTGCAAATGATACCTCAGACAAAGTTTTAATCTCCAAAATATATAAAGAATTCACACGACTCCATTCTAAGAAGACGAACAACGCAATTAAAAAATGGGCAAAGGACTTGAACAGACACTTCTCCAAGGAGGACATACAGAGGGTCCAGAGACATCTGAAAAGATGCTCAGTATCGCTAGCCTTCAGAGACATGCAAATTAAAACCACAATGAGATACCACCTCACACCAGTCAGAATAGCCATCATAACCAAAGCAACAAACAAGTGTTGGAGAAGTTGTGGAGAAAAGGGAACCCTAGTGCACTCTTGGTGGGATTGCAGACCTGTGCAACCACTATAGAAAACACTATGGAATTTCCTCAGAAAAGTAAAAATGAATCTGCCATTTGACCCAGCAATTCCACTGCTAGGATTATATCCTAAGAATCCTGAAACACCAGTCCAAAACAACCTATGCACCCCAATGTTCATAGCAGCACAATTTACAATAGCCAAGTGCTGGAAGCAACCTAGGTGCCTGTCAGTAAATGAATGGATCAAAAAACTATGGTATATTTACACAATGGAATTCTATGCAGTAGAAAGAAAGAAGGAGCTCCTAGCCTTTGCAATGGCATGGATGGAACTGGAAAGCATTATGCTAAGTGAAATAAGCCAGGCAGTGAAAGACAAATACGACATGATCTCACCTTTAACAGGAACCTAATCAACAAAACAAACAAACAAGCAAAATATAACCAAAGACACTGAAATTGAGAAAAGGTTGGCAGTGACCAGTGGGCAGAGATGAGGGAATTTCAGTGGAAAGGGGTGAAGGGTTTGTAGGGACAATTATAAAGGACACATGGACAATAACAAGGGGTAGGCTGGGGGGTGGAAATTGGAGGGAAGTGGAGAGGGTTGGGGATTAGGCTGGGGTTGGGGGAAAAGGCAGACAGCTGTACTTGAATAACAATAAAATTAGAAAAAGAAAAAGAAAATGAAAAGATAAATAATAGATGGGAAGCAATACAGGGTCCAACAGAAGTAACACCTGGTTGAGTGTGGTTGGTAGGGTAATAATGTGAGTGTAACTATTTATAGTTTTAAGTTGAACATTTCACCTAAAATGTCATATACGTTGCTTCAGTGTGATATTGTTATGTTACTGAATTAAATGCTTATGATCTTGTAATAAAAGAGTTGTAATAAAAAAGGGTGTTATTTGTGCCAGACCCAATATTTTCAAAATATGTTATACAGTAAAGGGCTTATACCCAGAATTTAGAAAAAATGCTTACAACTCAATACTTAGAAGATAATTCATCAAAAATGGGAGAACATGAACAGGCATTTACAAAAGAAGATATATGAATGGCTAACAAAATAAAAGCCCCTAAAAAGATGCCCAATATATTAGTCACTAGGGAAATGCAAATTAAAAATCACAATGAGATACCATTTCCCACCCACTAGAATAGCTATAAAAAGTCAGACAGGCAGTGACAGGTGTTACAAGAATTTGGACAAACAGGAACCCTCCTGCATTACTGGTGGAAATATAACAGTGCAGCCATTTTGGAAAAGTTTGGTCATTTCTCAAAATATTAAAATTAAATCACTGTATCACCTAGAAATTCCACTCCTAAGCCCTAAGTAAATGTATATATTCACAGTGGTACCTCAGTACCCATTGTTAATTCATTACAGAACTCGTGTTGAATGCCAAAACTGAAAAGTACCATAAGAGGAAGCATTTTCTCTTGCAGGGCAGTGTCATGACTCATACAAGTTCTAGCAGGTGTGATGAGTTCCAAGCAAAAGATGAGTGCTGAGATATTTTTTTCTCATCAAAATGAGACAAGTACAGAGTTTGATGAGTTCTGAAGCTGATGAGTTCCAAGGTATGACTGTATATATGTTATATATGTATACATGCACAAAGACTTGCACAAAAATGTTCCTGGCAACATTATTTACAATAACCCAAAACTGGAAACAATATAAGTGTCCATTAATTGATGGACAGATAGGGAAAAAAACATGACATATCCATATAATGACATACTATTCAGCAAAGAAAGAGCAACCTACTGAGATATGGGAGCCATGGAAGAGCCTCAAACAGACTAAGTTAAACAAGAGAAGCCAAACAAAAGAGACCACATACAGGGCAGGGAAAAAGCAAAAGCAGTTGTTTGTATGGAAAATAATACAATAATAATACAAGAATTAATAATACAAGAATAAACTGTTTCATGTACTCACAACTGTAAATCTACTTTTGCCCCATCCTGTATTGTATGATTCCATTTATATAAAATGTCTAGAAATGCCAATTTACAGAGATAGAGAATAGATGGCAGTTGCCTGGGGTTGGGGTTAGCACCAAGAATTATTTCAACACTTGAAGTACACTTGAAGTGGGTGAATTTTATGTGTCATATATACCTCAACAAAGTTTGTTTACGTGTAATAACATGCTATGGGAAGTATTAATTGGTATTTTCTCTGATTCCTCCTGATTTTCTATCAATCCCCCAAATATAACTAAATGGGGGAAGATAGTATGTATTTCCTTATGCAATTTCCAAGGGGAAGGGGAAAAAATTAGATGCTAGATTCTTTACTTCTAAACTGAAAAGGCCCTTTAGAGACAGCAAATATTTCAAAAGACCAAAAGTGACCTGAGCGATTCTCAGGAGTAGACAAGTAGTAGAGACACCTGAGAAGGAAGAGTGTTAAATATTCTGTGGAGGACATGCCTCTTTGAGGGTGACCAACTCCAGCTCTATGTTCTGCATCTGAAGGTCCTGTATCTGGGGAACCTTTTTATTTTAGCAAATTGAGAAAGTTGGTCACCCCATCCTTAGTTCACCTTTTCTGGGTTAAGTCCTTGGATATTGAGGCAGGGGTATTGGTGGGAAACTAAGAATAGAATAAACTTGTGTGCTGATTTCCCCCCAGGAATTTCTGCAGGTCAGGAGCCATCTGCACCCTCAGGAAACAGGAAAAGGGTGGGGAGATAAAGACAGTGGTGTGGCAGGCCTAGAGCGAGAGAGATACAATCCTCCTGAGACATCTGTTGGTTTGAAAGTTCCTTCGGGCCCCACATGGGACGTGGAAACTAACTGGAAGAAAGCATGGTTACCTTTGCCAGATGGTCCTGTAGATGGGGTAGAGAGATTCTTACTCAGCAGTTCCTAGATGGGCCACCCCAAAAAAGAAGTGGTAAGGATGAGCTCAGGGAGTCAACAGAGATGACACATTCCATCCAGGTCGCCATTTGAGAACACATCATACTTAGTCTTTGGCACAGATCTGATAGATAAATTATATAGAATGTAAGGATCCAGGAAGGACTGAACAAATCAAGACCTGGATGGGATCAGACCCCGCTCAACCACCCCCTGTGACAGTTTCATAAGCCCCTAAAATGTAAAAATTCAACCCAGGAGAAAGGATATCAAGAAAACAGTATGTGGGGGTGGAAGTGGAGGTGGGGATATCCTGAATACAATTAAATTTCAAAACCAAATGATTGAAAAATAACAATTTATTTTTACCTAGAAGTAACTGGGCTACATTTTCTGCCTCAGGCAAATTAAGAACTTCAAGACAAAAAGCAAAGTGAATTTCTCAGAAAATAATGGAATTGGCATTTGAGAAGTTTCTAAAACAAGAACTCCACCCAACACTGAGGTTCTCAAACTTGAACTTCAGAGAATGTGGCAGGAACATTGGACTATAATTTGCCTGGGTATCCAGGCTAGAAGTCACAGCAATTTATGTCACCACCTCCAGTTCCCAGCTGCTGAGAGTGACACCTCAGGAAACAACCCATTGTATATATGAGAAGACCTAGGAACTCATTACTTACTTATTCTAATAATTCACAGAATAGGAACAAAGGTTTACTTCTATAAACAGTGATTTTAAAGTTACAGATCTTCCAACAAGCTTTCCCCTGTACTTTGGATTCTGGTTAAATAACATCTGTTCAGATTTTCACACTTCTGTGGGCAGAGAAACCTGTTTCAATAAATTATTTTAACTTTATTTAATTGAGTAAAAACTGGAAATTATGTTCTGTTTTGTTTCTCTCATTTACATACTAAGTGGACCTTCTTCTACGAAGAAATGGTATAAGTTGGCACTCAATATGTTTTGCTCCAACTTTAAGCATTTTTTCTGATCTTCTTCACTTTCAAGCATTTATAGCAGACCAAATTATGTTACTTAATCCTATCATATTTCTCAGACACTGATGGAGTTATATGATTTAGCAAGTAGGTATAACATTAAAATGCACAGTAGTTTTATACATGTGAATGAAAAAATATTGGTAAATAATCAAATGTAATTATTGTTTGTAATCTCATGTTTTGGTTTGGATCAAACATCTGTACCAGTGACATCACAGCATGTACTTCAAACAAGAAGTGTGTTTGTACAGAAAAAATGGGGAAAATTACTTAAAACTGAAGATCTGAAAACTTTTCCATTACTGGTTCTGCTGTATAACATGCTGGCAAAACCTCCACAAAATTTGTAAGGAAAAGCTGTTTCCCACAAAGGTACATAAATACCAAGAAAAATATCTACATTCTTTATGAAAAACTTATTGTATTACACTGATAAAAGAACCAACCATAAGAAAACAAATGGAGAGTGAGAAGACAATAAAGACAGACAGAGAGGAAGCAAAGAGTTGGAGGGAGTGAGATGAAAAAAAAATGAAAGGAGATCTAATTCATCCATTGCTATTAATTAAATTAAACTATTCAAATTTGGAAGTTCTTCGGGGGAGAGGTTTTTAGGTTAATTTATAATATTGTTTTGAGGGAAATGGCCAGTTTATAAAAACTACTGCTTTTAAAACAGCATGTTGCCCAGTGAGTAAGAGGTGGGACTTACAATTAGACTGATGGAGAGAAAGATGGTAAACAGAAGGGGAAATGGCATACTAACAAATGCACTTTTCAATTTTAAAATTGGCCTTGAATTTTTTCTCTGCATTGCAAATGGGACAATGTCCAGTGTGGCTTCAGGATTGCGAGTCTTCTATGTCTTTGACATAAGGATGTTAGGTACAGCTTTATTTTACTGTGTCAATTAGCATCACATAGAGATAAAGTTATAGTACATCTATGGTCATCTTTTTTCTTGTGCCAGAGGAAGACTGAGGTCACCCTCAGTTCAGTGGCTTCCTTCCATTGGGCCCCTAAAGGCCCAAAACAGCCACCAGAGCTCAGGCAGAACACCAGCATCAGGGGCTCAAAGATGACAGGAGGGGCAGTGCCTCCTCACATGTTTCTTTCACCAAAAAAATCCATAAAGCGCATGGAGATTCCCCAGCTAAAGGGGAAGAACTGTTGGGTCAACCAACCTGTTTTTGATTCCTAGTCCTAACTAAGATCCTTATTATAAAATGAATTAAGTTCAAGAGCTCCATAATCAATTGTAAGGAATTTATTTCAAAAGAGTTAAATGTTCTAGAAACAAGGTTAACCTTTGGTTCCTACTTTGTGTTATACCTGAACACCAATAATGCCTTGCATTGCACACCTATTCTTATGAGAACTCATTGGCCCTCAGTATATATGTCCATAGGCAGGCAGTTGGCCCAGGGCACCCAACACATAGGAGTTGAGTGATCTACATGGGCTCTCTGTGACTTGATCAAAAAGATGAGCTGAGCCAGATTCCTCTCTTCAGAAATTAGAACTGGAAAACAGGCAGAAACAGGCATCGTTGTGAATGTTAAAGGGTTTCACAAAGTTGAATGGACCCATGATAAGCAATATTCATGCAAGAAATGTTACAACAGAGCACGAGTTTACATAGTAAATGGTGAGGGCCCAGGATGCACCGCGTGTGTATGTGTGTGTGTGTTTTCTACAGGACTCAGGAATCAGTAAATGAGAAAACAAGACTAGTGAGTTGCCCACATGAAAGTAGTAGAAAAAGTGTAGTTTCAAGAAATATCTATTTAGTTTATAAATAAGAAGAATAAAATGCTATTACAGTCTTTGAAAAAAATCTTGACCTACAATTATGAACCAGCAAATACACAGTGTTAAATTACTACCAACTTCCCTAGAAAATTAAACCGAGTCTTTTGTGGATGAGGAATGACATTAGGAGATCAGGACTCACTATTTACATGAATGTAACAAGTTCTACCAGCTGAGAACTTAGAATTCTCTTTGCATTTCCTTCACCACATTGGGGATGTTTTCCTTCATTATTTTTTCAAACAAGTTTTCGATTTCTTGCTGTTGTCAAGTCCAGGAAGCCCAGAGAATCCCAAAGAAGTTGGACCCAAAGAGGAACACACCAAGGCACATCATCATTATGTTACTCAAGATTAAAGATAAGGGGAGAATCTTCAAAGCGGCAAGAGGAAAGGAGACAGTTACCCACAAAGGAGTGTCCATAAGACTATCAGCTGATTTCTCAAAAGAAACCTTACAGGCAAGAAGGAGCTGGAAAGTATTCAAAGTCATGAAAGGCAAAGACCTACATCCAAGATTACTCTATCCAGCAAGGCTATCATTTAGAATGGAAGGGCAGATAAAGTGCTTACCAAATAAGGTTAAGTTAAAGGAGTTCATCATCACCAAGCCCTTATTATATGAAATGTTAAAGGGAATTATCTAAGAAAAAGAAGATAAAAAATATGAACAGTAAAATGACAACAAACTGGCAACTATCAACAAATGAATGTGGGGAACCATTCCAAGCGTGGGAAATGTGGCTCAGCCCCCACTCAGAAAAGCTAGTGGGGAGCAAGGTTGACGGGCAGGATCCACATCCATGGATAGGTTCTCCAATGGGAAATCAGGCTTGCATTGTACCTAGACTGCTATGAGACTTACTCTTGCTAAAACTCCCTCACCCTGAATTGAGGCAGCAAATGTTTACTGAGTATCTTCATCTTCCTAAAGTCTGTACTAAACCACCCAAGTATGGAGTGTGAGCAACTTCCCCCTGGAGCTGTAACATCCTTCTCTTTGAAGTAATTAGCAGTGTGCTGTCCTTTGTCCTCCTTAAAAGGTAATCACCTGTGGTGAACCTGTGCATAGTAAATGAGGATCGCCCTCGATGTAATGTGCCCAGAGAAACAATAAAAGCCTGTCCAGGGGGTGGTCAACGGCCCTCTCTCGAACTTGGACAGTGGCCACGCAGCCCCTTTTTCTCCAAAGGATTTCTGTAGTCCATGTTTATGTGTATATTGCAACCACAACGGATCCCTCTGGCCGGGATTCGCGTCAAATGAACCTAAAAAAAAGAAAAATAACAAAAACAAAAACTAAGCAAACAACTAGAACAAACAGAATCAGAGAAATGGATATCACATGGAGCGTTTTCAGTGGGGAGGGGGAAGGGAGGAATGGAGGGGAAGGTACAGAGAAGAAGAAGCATAATTGGTAAACATAAAATAGAAGGGGAGAGATCAAAAATTGTGTAGGAAACAGAGAACTCAAAGAACTTATATGAAAGAACTTATATGTAAACCCATGGACATGAACTAAGCAGGGGGAATGCTGGAGGGTTGGGGGGGTGCAGGGTGGAGGGGGGATAAAGGGGAAAAGTTGGGAAAACTGTAATAGCATAATCAATAAAATATACTTTTAAAAAAGAGAGATCTCTTTACAGAAACAACACAAACTTACTTTTTTATTTTTTTCCAGACCAAAGCAGCAGGTTTTTTAAGTGGAAAATAGTGCCAAAATGTGGCTGCCCTTTGAATGCTTATCATCTAGATTGATTTAGTGCATTTTTCATGTTTCACAATATTTCCAAATGAGTGGCATTACAGAAACTATTTATCTCAGCATAGCAATCATCTTTTTTCTTCCCACTGGCTTCACAGGTAAGTTATGAAGCTCAAGGAGAGCTTCGAAGAATGTCAGAAACTACCCCCCCAGGTGTTACAAAAGGAATTAAGCAAAGCCATCAGTAAGTTATTAGATAAGTCAGGTGAAGCAAGTTAACCAACATATCAGGGATTCTCACTTTGTTTCTAGAAGACTCCTCTCTAAGTCTGTCTCTGGCTAAACGTTGTACTAGAGGCAAGACCTGGCCACTCTGGCCCTGGTTCCCTATCTTACAGGCATTTGGGAGAAAGAGTGATTTCACTGAATTCAGAGACACCATGGGCCTCACAGGGCTGTGTGTTAGGTTTTTTAGATTTATTATCATAGTTCCTTTTTTAAAAAAGTCATGAGCTTGCTTTGCCTCGGGAGACAGGTAAAGGAGAAGAGCTTTCACGGCTCAGGAAAGATGTGGCCCGGAAAGATCAGACACACAAACTAAGAAACTATTTTCGGTAACTTGGACTTAGAAAGACCAGTTTAGCTCTCTGTGAGCTATTTAAAACCTGCTCTAAATTCTCAGACAGCATCAGATCTTCTGATTACATGTTTACAATTCAGCCCTTAAAGACTTGAGGGCTGTCCAATCCACAGCCAGGACATCTAGTTCCAGTCACCTTTAAAGTGAAGTCCAGATACTAATGGAGCCATCTCCATAAATATCTATGCATGGAGGTGACTGCAATTAGCCCCATGTTAGAGACCAGCCAATAAGCTGTACTGTTTTCATCATGTGCCAGCAACCGAAAATGTGGCTTAACGATCACAATTTTATGTAAAAGACCACTATGTTTTACCTGTAAATCAATGTTACACGTAACTCGATGGGTGATGTGGCTCCCAAAGCAATTAAGGGAAGTTTGATACCTGGAATTAAAGAGGTGATAATCATGCTCCATGATAATTCTCATTTATAACTTAAGTAGCCACCAGTTATTGTAAATTTCAAGCTGTAAGATTGAATCTGCAAAACTGGGGATTTATCACAACAAACCTTAAACCACAAGAATCAAAGTTTGCCATATAATTATGGTATTTGAGCAGGAAATTGACATGTCTTATTTTGAATTGAATACACACACTTTGTTTCCCTGAGGCATTTGAGATATTTTCTAAATGCATGCAGGGAAAAAGAGATATAAATACCCTAATATATCAGCCTCTCCCCAAGAATAAAATACTAGGGTACATATGTTGAGTAAGTGGCATTACCCTCACCTTTATCAGTAGAAACATTCCAAAAAACTAAAAAAGAATATTTTACTTTATACCCATTATGTCCTTTTAATTAAGCATAACTTACAAATTCAATAGAGAAAGTACTGGAAGAATCAAATGTGAGCGACTCTGTTAGTTAATTAAACAATCACGCAGATCTATTTTAAAGAGGAACATGTTGTCTAAAACAATATGAAGCAACAGGAGATGGGATATGAATCCAGGCGTGTTCACATAATACTCATTTCAGAAATAAATTAACTAGATCATTTCATGATCATTGACTTAGCAGACACAATCTTTATTTGAAATTTGGAACATCCTCACAAAGCTGTGATTTTTTTTATAGTTTCTTGCTCTATTCATCACCCCTGTCAGGTAAAGAAGCTTGTGATAGCAATGGTAAATCAGTGATTGTCATCAAAACAAAATTAATGTGACTTAAAGAATACAAAAAGTAAATAAAACATATCCCACATGCTGAAAAATAAAGCAGGGAAAGACAGTCAGAAAGTGATAGCTTATCTTGTTTATATCCCTGGTCAACCTAAATACAAATGAGAAAACACGAGGTTCTGAGATGTTAAGAAACTAGACCAAGGCCACACAGCTAACAAACATGAAAGGTGAATTTGAGCTCTTAGCCACTGTGTAGCTCTCATGGTTATTTTTTCTATTTCACTATGTTCATTAATTGATTAAAGAAGGGGACAAAGACCAGAACATAAGAAAGGAAATGAAAATACTGTACCTTTTAGAACTTCTAAAAGAGGGTAAATCACAGGACAGCATCCTTACCACTAGTCACAAAAACCTCCCCAGACCCAGCTGTGGGAGGCCTAATACCCTGTTTATCCCACCATGGTCCTTAACATGTTGCATTTACAATTCTTTGTTTATTTCTAACTGTCCCATTGGGCTGAGAGGTGGTTGAAGACAGGGAATATCTTTTTGTTCATTTTTATATTCACAGTCCCAAGACCATAGTTGGTGGCTGGTGAATAAATGAGCAATTGAGTTACAGTTTGACAGAAATCATTTTGAAGAAGACAGCCCCAGTAGTCTTCATTCCAGGTGTTCTTTCTTGCAGCCCAGAACACCCCCAGCTCACTGATTGGTTGAGAGCTCTGATAGCAGAGCCAGAAAGTCAAGGTTAGGTTCTTAGCCCCACAACTTGTTAGCTATATGCCCATGGCTCCTTACTTAACCTCTTCTAGCCTCAGTTTCTTTATCTGCAAAACATCGATAATAAAAGTGCCTAACTGTCTGCTAATGTGAGTACTAGATATGATAGTTCATGTTGAATTCTTAGCAATAAGGCTAATATATTATACTTATTTCATATATTTAGCTGTCATTATCATTATCATTGTTATTATTATATTAAGTGCTTAACATAAGCTTATACTTAGAGCATCTTTTTAAAAATAGTTTAAGTCAAGAACATTTTCATCAATAATTCTCTGCAACACATATGTTGTTACCCACTTATTCTTTCTGTTGAAAATCCTCCTTGTCCTTTTAGGCACTAAAGACCAAATCATATTTCAAGCCCAGAAGAGGAAGGCTGACATGGTAATTGTAAGTCAGGGGGTGGACATTTAGTGGCAGAAGTTCTCAGAGCACAACTGAAGAAGGAGCCACTCAACTTGCTGTCTGATTAAGAAGAACTGTGGAGTGCTAACTCATGAGTGAGCATTCATGGGAACATGTGTGTGCCTGACGAGCTGCATCACTGCTCTTAGAAGCAGAGTCAGGCCCAAAGACATAGGGTCCAGGGAGGTGTCTGCTGGAACAGTGATCCAAGGGACTGAATAGCACCAACATGCAACTTGCCTCTCATAAAATAATAATTGTCAGCATAATGAACTTAAAATGACATCATGTGGTTCAGACACTTTAATAGATTCTGTGAGTTCATATTTTAAGAACTTATTAGTTATTTCTGCTCCCTTCTATTACCAGCATGCCAACAGTCTCATCCTTGCTTAGTTTCCTTCCATCTCTCTTGCTGTCCATGTCCAATAGTGACATCGATGCCAGCTGCTCCTGGTTTCCCTTCCCTCCATATTTGTCTACAAGATCACACTCTATAAAGAATTTGTTTTAATGCTTTTAGATGTTATTATTGTTCAAGTACACTTTGGGGCCTTTTCCCCCCACCTCCCCTCCACCAACCCCATCCATCTCCACCTCCCTCCCCTGATTCCACCAGCCATTGGTTTTGTCCATATGTCCTTTATAGTTGTTCCTGAAAACGCTTCACACTTTCCCCCCAATATCTCCTCCCATCTCCCCTCTGGTTACTGTCCATTTGTTCTTAATTTCAATGTCTCTAATTATATTTTGCTTCCTTGTTTGTTTTGTTGATTAGGTTCCACTTAAACATGAGATGATATGGTATTTGTCTTTCACTGCCTGGCTTATTTCATTTAGCATAACTCTCTTCAGTTACATCCATGCCGTTGCAAAGGCTAGTAGCTCCTTTCTTTCTGCTGCATAGAATTCCATTGTATAAATGTACCATGGATTTTGACCCACTCATTTACTAACAGGCACTTAGGTTGCCTTCATCACTTGGCCATTGTAAATTGTGCTGCTATGAACATTGGGGTGCATAGGTTGTTTTGGATTGGTGTTTCAGGGTTATTAGGATATAATCCTAGCAGTTGAATTGCCAAGTCAAAAGTTTTCTGAGGAAATTCCATACTGTTTTCCATAGTGTCTGTAAGAGTCTGCAATCCCACCAACAGTGCACCACAGTTCTCTTTTCTCCACAACCTCTCCAACACTTGTTTGTTGCTATGTTTATGATGGCTGTTCTCACTGGTCTGAAGTAGTATCTCATTGTGGTTTTATTTTGCATCTCTCTGATGGCTAGCAATACTGAGCATCTTTTCGTATGTCTCTGGACCCTCTGTATGTCCTCCCTGCAGAAGTGTCTGTTCAGGTCCTTTGCCCATTTTTTAATTGGGTTGTTTGTCCTAGAGTGGATTCGTGTGAGTTCTTTGTATATTTTAGAGATCAAAACCTTGTCTGAGGTATCATTGGCAAATATATTTTCCCATACAGTTGGTTCTCTTTTCATTTTAATGATGTTTTCTTTAGCCACGCAGAAGCTTTTTTAAATTTTATTTTATTATTCAAGTACAGTTTTCGGCATTTTCTCCCCACCCCAGCCCAACCCCCCAGCCCTCCCCACCTCCCTCCCATTTCCACCCCCCACCCCGTTATTGTCCATGTGTCCTTTATAATTGTTCCTACAAACCCTTCACCCTTACTCCTAAAATTGCCTCCCCTCTCCCCTCCGGTAACTCTCAGCCTGTTCTCAATTTCAGTGTCTTTGGTTTTATTTTACTGGTTTGTTTGTTTCTTTTGTTGCTTAGGTTCCTGTAAAATGTGAGATCATATGGTATATTTTTTCGTGTTGATGAGATCCCATGTATTTATTCTTTCCTTTATGACCCTTGCTCTTGGGGCCATATCAGTGAAAATATTGCTGTGTGGAATATCTGAGACTTCCCTACCTATGTTCTCCTGAAGCACTTTTATGATGTCGTGACTTATATTTAAGTCTTTTATCCGCCTTGCATTTATTTTTGTGTATGGTATAAGTTGATGATCCAGTTTCATTTTTCTGCATGTAGCTGTCCAGATCTCCAAACACCATTTGTGGGAGAGGCTATTTTTACTCCATTTTATGCTTCTGCACCCTTGTTAAATATTAATTGACTATAGAGACTTGCGTTTCTTGTTGGGCTCTATTCTGTTTCATTGGTCCATGTGTCTGTCCTTATGTGAGGTCCAGGCTGTTTTGATTACAGTTGCCTTGTAATACCGTTTGATATCAGATATTGTGATCCCTCCTACTTTGCTCTTCTTTCTCAAAATTGCTGCAGCTATTCGAGGTTGTTTATGGTTCCATATAAATTTTTGAAGTGCTTGTTCTATACCTGTTAAATATACCACTGGTAATTTAATAGGGATTGCATTGAATCTATAAATTGCTTTGGGTAGTATGGCCATTTTGATGATGTTCATTCTTCTAATCCTTGAATACGTTATATGCTTCCATTTGTTAGTATCTTTCTTAATTTCTTTCTTCAGTGTCGTGTAGTTTTCTGCATAAAGGTCTTTTATCTCCTTGGTTAGGTTTATTCCTAAGTACTTTATTTTTCTTGTTGCTATATATCAAATGGGATTTTTTTAACTGATTTCTGCTTCTGATGTTTCATTGTTGGTGTAGAAGAATGCCTTTGATTTCTGAGTATTGACTTTGTATCTGGCTGTTTTGCCAAATTCACTTACTAGGTTGAGTAGTTTTTTGGTGGAGCCTGTAGGATTTTCTATGTACACTATCATGTTGTCTGCAAACATGCACAGTTTGTACAAGTGTACAAGGACAGTTTTGCTTCCTTCTTTCCAGTTTGGATGCCTTTTATTTCTTTTTCTTGTCTGACAGCTGTGGCTAGAACTTCCAATACTGTGTTGAATAAAAGTGTTGAAAGTGGACATCCTTGTCTTGTTCCTGATCTTAGTGGGAAAGCTCTAAGTTTTTGCCCATTGAGTATGATGTTGGCTGTAGATTTCTTGTATGTAGCCTTTATTATGTTGAGGTATGCTCCCTCCACTCCCACTTTGCTGAGTATTTTTTATCATAAATGGCTGCTGTACCTTATCAAATGCTTTTCTACATCTATTGATATGATCATGTGATTTTTGTCTTTGCTGTTGTTTATGTGATGTATTACATTTATTGATTTGTGAATATTGTACCATCCTTGCATCCCTGGGATGAATCCCACTCAGTCATGTTGTACGATCTTTTTAATGTATTGGTAGATGTGGTTTGCCAATATTTTGTTGAGGATTTTAGTGTCTATGTTCATCAGCCATATTGGCCTGAGGTTTTCTTTCTCTTTTGTGTCTTTATCTGGTTTGGGGATTAGAATGGTGCTGGCTTCGTGAAAAATAGCTTGGGAATCTTCCATCCTCTTGGATTTTTTGGAATGGTGTGTGAAAGGTAGGAATTAACTCTTCCTTAAATACT
The DNA here is from genome assembly GCF_022682495.2 of Desmodus rotundus. Taxonomy (NCBI): domain Eukaryota; kingdom Metazoa; phylum Chordata; class Mammalia; order Chiroptera; family Phyllostomidae; genus Desmodus; species Desmodus rotundus. Next base: position 65,026,417 of record NC_071394.1, read on the forward strand.
TTTTAGAATTCTCCTGTGAAACCATCTGGTCCAGGGCTTTTGTGTATTGGAAGCTTTTTGATTACTGTTTCAATTTCAGCTGTTATTGGTCTGTTCAGGCTTTCTGCTGCTTCTTCATTGAGTTTTGGAAGAGTATTTCCTCTAGAAATTTGTCCATTTCATGTAGGTTTTCAAATTTCTTGGCATGTAGTTCTTTATAGTGATTTCTTACAATCCTTTGCATTTCTGTGATATTAATTATAATCTCTCCTCTTTCATTTCTGATTGTGTTTCTTTGGGTCCTCTCTCTTTTTTTCTTGAGGAGTCTCCTTATATGCTTGTCAATTTTGTTTATATTTCAAATAACCAGCCCCTGGATTTATTAATCCTTAGAATTGTGCTTTTAGTCTCTATATCATTTAATTCTGCTCTGATCTTGGATATTTCCTAACTTCTACTTGCTCTGGGCTGTCTTTGTTTTTGTTCCTCCAGCTTTTATGGGTATATGGTTAGGTTGTTTATTGGAAATGTTTCTATTATTTTTTTTTTTTAGATAGTCCTGTGTCACTATGAACTTCCCTCTCAGGACTGCCTTCACAGTGTCCCATAAGTTTTGGGCTGTTGTGAGTTCATTTGCATTTGTTTCCAGAAACTTTTTGATTTCTTCCTTGATCTCCTTCTTGATCCTTTCATTCTTTAATACCTGCTATTCAATCTCCATGAGTTTGAGTGTTTTGGGTTTTTCCTTGAGGTCGGTTTCTAGTTTCAGTCCTTTGTGATCAGAGAAAATGCTTAATATGATTTCAATATTCTTGAATTTGTTGAGACTTGTTTTGTGTCCTATCACGTGGTTTACCTTTGAAAATGTTCCATGTGCATTTGAAAGGAATGTGTATTTTCCTTCTTTGGGATGAAAGGCTCTATATCAATTAAGTCCATTTGATCTAGTACATTGTTCAATGCCACAATATCTTTGTTGATATTTTGTTCAGAAGATGTATCCATTTTTGGCAGTGGAGTGTTAAAATCCCCTACTATAATTGTGTTGCTGTCAATATCTTTCTTGAAGTCCTCCAAGATTTTCTTTATGTATTTGAGTGCTCCTATATTGGGTGCCTATATTTTATAATATTTATTTCTTCTTGATGGATTCGTCCCTTAAATATTATTAAGTGACCTTCTGGATCTCTTTTTATGGTCCTTGTTTTGAAGCCTATCTTGTCAGATATGAGTATTGCTACCCTGACTTTTTTTTTCCTGTCCATTTGCTTGGAATATTTCTTTTAGCCCTTCACTTTCAGTCTGTGTAGGTCTTTTGTTCTGAGTTCGGTCTCTTGTAAGCAGCCTGTGTGGGGGTCATACTTTCGTATCCATTCAGCTATTCTATGTCTTTTGATAGGAGCATTTAATCCATTTACATTTAAGGTTATTATTGATAGGTAATTATTCATTGCCAGTTTTTGTACTTATGCTCCACTCTCTCTCATGCTCCCCCCCCCCTTTTCTTAAAGCAGACCCTTTAGCATATCTTGCAGAGCTGACTTGGAGGCGGTGTATTCTTTCAGGCTTCTTTTGTCTGGGAAACTCCTTATTTGGACTTCCATTTTAATTGAGAGCCTTGCTGGATAGATTAATCTTGGTGGCAGGCCTCTTCCTTTCATTACTTGGAATATTTTTTGCCATTCCCTTCTGGCTTGGAGCATTTCCATTGAGAAGTCAGCGGATAGCCTCATCAGGGCTCCCTTGTATGTTACTTCCTGTTTCTCCCTTGTTACCTTTAAGATTCTCTCTTTGTCTTGGAATTTTGCCATTTTAATTATGATGTGTCTTGAAGTGGACTTCTTTGGGTTTCTCTTGATTGGGACTCTCTGTGTTTCCTGGATTTGTGTGACTTTTTCTCTCATCAAATTAGGAAAGTTTTCTGTCATTACTTTTCATACAAGTTTTCTATCCCTTCCTCTTCTTCTCCTTCTGGTAATCCGTATTATACAGTTATTATTATGTTTCATGTTTTATTGCAGTTCCCTTACCACTTCTTCATTCTTTCTGAGTCTCTTTTCCTCTTCTTACTCTTTCTGGGTGTTTTTTTTCTGCCTTGTGCTCCAGCTCGCAGATACAAACTTCTGTTTCATCCAGCCTGCTTCTAATTCCTTCCTGTGTGTGTTTTGTTGTTTTTTTTTTTAATTTATTTATTTATTTTTTATTGTTATTCAATTACAGTTGTATGCCTTTTCTCCCCATCCCTCCACCCCATCCCAGCTGAACCCACCTCCCTCCCCCCTCTCCACCCCCCCCCTTGGTCTTGTCCATGTGTCCTTTATAGTAGTTCCTGTAATCCCCTCTACCCACTGTCCCCGCCCCCACCCCCCACCCCCGCCCTGGCTATTGTTAGATTGTTCTTAACTTCAATGACTCTGGTTATATTTTGTTTGCTTTTTCCTTCTATTGCTTATGTTCCAGTTAAAGGTGAGATCATATGGTATTTGTCCCTCACTTCCTGGCTTGTTTCACTTAGCATAATGCTCTCCAGTTTCATCCATGCTGTTGCAAAGGGTATAAGCTCCTTCTTTCTCTCTGCTGCGTAGAATTCCATTGTGTAAATATACCATAGTTTTTGGATCCACTCATTTGCTGATGGGCACTTCGGTTGCTTCCAGTACTTGGCTATTGTAAATTGTGCTGCTATGAACATTGGGGTGCACAGATTCTTTTGGATTGGTGTTTCAGTGTTCTTAGGGTATAATCCCAGCAGCGGAATTACTGGGTCAAAGGGCAGTTCCATTTTTAGTTTTCTGAGGAAATTCCATACTGTTTTCCACAGTGGCCTCACCAGTCTGCATTCCCACCAACAGTGCACCAGGGTTCCCTTTTCTCCACATCCTCTCCAACATTTGTTTGTGGATTTGTTTATGTTGGCCATTCTGACTGGTGTGAGATGATACCTCATTGTGGTTTTAATTTGCATCTCTCTGATGGCTAGTGATGCTGAGCATCTTTTCATATGTCTCTGGGCCCTCTGTATGTCTTCCTTGGAGATGTGTCTGTTCAAGTCCTTTGCCCATTTTTTAATTGGGTTGTTTGTCTTCCTGGAGTGGAGTCGTGTGAGTTCTTTATATATTTTGGAGATTAGGCCCTTGTCTGAGGTATCATTGGCAAATATGTTTTCCCATACTGTTGGTTCTCTTTGTAATTTGGTGCTGTTTTCTTTAGCCCTGCAGAAGCTTTTTATTTTGATGAGGTCCCATTTGTTTATTCTTTCCTTTATGTCCCTTGCTTTAGGGGATGTGTCTGTGAGGATGTTGCTGCGTGGAATGTCTGAGATTTTCCTGCCAATGTTTTCCTCAAGGACTTTTATGGTGTTACGACTTATATTTAAGTCTTTTATCCATCTTGAGTTTATTTTCGTGTATGGCGTAAGTTGGTGATCGAGTTTCATTTTTTTGCACGTAGCTGTCCAGATCTCCCAACACCATCTGTTGAAGAGACTGTTTTTGCTCCATTTTATGCTCCTGCCTCCTTTGTCAAATATTAATTGATCGTATAGACTTGAGTTTATTTTTGGGCTCTCTATTCTGTTCCATTGGTCTGTGTGCCTGTTTTTATGCCAGTACCAGGCTGTTTTGATTACAGTGGCCTTGAAATACAGTTTGATATCAGGTATTGTGATCCCTCCTGCTTTGTTCTTCTTTCTCAAAATTGCTGCAGCTATTCGGGGTCGTTTATGGTTCCATATGAATTTCTGCAATGTTTGTTCTATATCTGTGAAATATGTCATGGGTACTCTAATAGGGATTGCATTGAATCTATAAATTGCTTTGGGTAGTATGGCCATTTTGATGATGTTAATTCTTCCAATCCATGAACATGGTACATGCTTCCATTTGTTTGTATCTTCCTTAATTTCTTTCTTCAGTGTTGTGTAGTTTTCTGAGTACAGGTCTTTTACCTCCTTGGTTAGGTTTATTCCTAGGTACTTGATTTTTCTTGTTGCTATATCAAATGGGATTTTTTTCCTGATTTCTGTTTCTGCAAATTCGTTGTTGGTGTACAGGAATGCCTTTGATTTCTGGGTATTGACTCTGTATCCAGCTGTTTTGCCAAATTCATTTATTAGGTCGAGTAGTTTTTGAGTGGAGTCTATAGGGTTTTCCATGTACACTATCATGTCGTCTGCAAACAGTGACAGTTTCATTTCCTCCTTTCCAATTTGGATGCCTTTTATTGCTTTTTCTTGTCTGATTGCTGTGGCTAGGACTTCCAATACTATGTTGAATAAGAGTGGTGAGAGAGGGCATCCTTGTCTAGTTCCTGATCTTAGTGGGAAAGCTCTAAGTTTTTGTCCATTGAGTGTGATGTTGGCTGTAGGTCTCTCATATATGGCCTTAATTATGTTGAGGACTGCTCCCTTTATTCTCACTTTGCTGAGTGTTTTTATCAGAAATGGATGCTGTATCTTATCGAACGCTTTTTCCGCATCTATTGATATGATCATGTGATTATTGTCTTTGCTGTTGTTGATGTGATGTATTATGTTTATTGATTTGCGAATATTGTACCATCCTTGCATCCCTGGGATGAATCCCACTTGGTCATGGTGGATGATCTTTTTAATATATTGCTGGATGCGGTTTGCTAATATTTTGTTGAGAATTTTAGCGTCTATGTTCATCAGCGATATTGGCCTGACGTTTTCTTTCTTCGTTGTGTCTTTATCTGGTTTTGGGATTAGGATGATGTTGGCTTCATAAAAAGAGTTTGGGAGTCTTCCATCAGTTTGGATTTTTTCGAATAGTCTGTGAAGGATAGGGGTTAGCTCTTCCTTAAATGCTTTGTAGAAATCTCCTGTGAAGCCATCTGGTCCAGGGCTTTTGTGTGATGGGAGTTTCTTGATGACTGCTTCAATTTCCTTTGCTGATATTGGTCTGTTCAGGTTTTCTGCTTCTTCTTCATTCAGTTTTGGAAGATTATATTTTTCTAGAAATGTGTCCATTTCATCTAGGTTTTCAAATTTCTTAGCATACAGGTCTTCATAGTAATTTCTTACGATCCTTTGTATTTCTGTGGTATCAGTTGTAATCTCTCCACTTTCATTTCTAATTCTGTTTATTTGGATCCTCTCTCTTTTTTTCTTGATGAGCCTACTTAAAGGCTTGTCGATTTTGTTTATCTTTTCAAAGAACCAGCTCCTGGATTCATTGATCCTTACAATTGTGCTTTTAGTCTCTATGTCATTTAGTTCTGCTACTGTGTGTGTTTTATTTTCAAGATTTTATTGTTCATTTCTGTCTGGTTTTTGTTTATAGTTTTTCTTTCATTTTTCATGCTGTTAGAGTTTTCACTCAGTTCCTTGTACTTGTCTGTGAGTGCCTTGAGCAACTTTATAACCATTATTTTCAATTCTATATCTGATAGTTTGCTTAATTTCATTTCAAGTTAGCTCTTTCAGTGGGGAGTCTTCCATGCTTTTTGATTGCATGTTCTATTTTTGTCTTCCCATTTTAGGTGACTCTTTTTGTTTGTTTCAGTGCTTCCTGATGTTTTGCTTTGCTAGCTGTCTTTTTAAGGTGAACCTGTATGGTAGGAATTCTATGGGGTTTAGTGGTGTGTTTTCTTTGATCTCCTTGTCTGGACGCTCTAGGTTTGCCCTTTGTTCTGTTTGTGTGGGCTCTCTTGTTGTACTTGTGTTTTTACCTTTTGGTGGTTCCTTTGGTGGTTTCTCTCCTCCACTGGGTATACTGATGTTTGCAGCTCCCACCTTGTCTTGTATGTGATTAGTGGCAAGGTGAAGACAAAATGGATTAAGATAGTGGGAGAGTGTTCTACTGGATTTAAAGTACCAGCAAGTTGAGAAGAGATAGGAGATTCTTTGGATAAGTGTAGCATTAAGTGTGATTTTTCACCCAACTAGCCACTGTTTATAAAAGGTGAAAGAGAGATAAGACTCTTATTGGAGGGGAGGAGGATTTTGAGCTGAATCTATAAAACAGAACACTTGTGCAAGGTTACATGATGAGATATAGTGAGAGTAAAGAATAAGAAGTAGGCATAGTGTGAGAGAGAATAGAGTTAACTACAACAATAATAATGCTCAGAAATAAAGTGAAGTGGGCTAAGACCAGGGAGGGTTGCTATGTAGTATGTACAATTGCATGGAACAATGATTATTTACAATAGTACTGGAATAGCAATAATATGACAAGAAATATATGATTTGGAGAACCAGAATAAAAGTATCTGATCAAGAATAGTGTGTTATTGGAACATGAGTGAAGTGAAAGTAAGACAATTAAAATACAATAAAAAGAGAAAAAGGAAAACCAATCAAACGATGCAATTAAATGGAGAAATAAAATGAAAAAACCTAAACATAAGGAAGAGAAAATTAGTAAAAATACTAATAAAATAAAAGTAGTAAAAATAATGGAAAAAATAATAATACACATAAACAATAAAATGGCAATTCTATGGGATAGCAAAGTGACATTTGTCTCAGTTTCTCAATTTTTGGAGTTAGCCTGTCGCTCCCCCTTTGGATCTGCCTCTGCACCTTTCATAACTCCACATCTTATTGTCTCACTTCGGGGAAGAAATAAAAGGGAAAAAAAGAGAGAGGAAAGAAAAAACAATAAGCCTCTTGCTGACTTTAAACCCTTTCAGTGAGTTCTGCTGGTCTTCTTGGATGCCACTGGAAGCAGGGGCTGGGCTTTGCTTTTCTCCCTTCCTATAGTTTTTCGAGGATGGGGACAAGGTCTGGGTTGCAATATTCACAGTTGCCCAGCCTCCTGCCCAGGTCCTCCATGAATTGCCAGGCTCTGTTCAGCCACTCAGGCTCCAGGCATGCAGCATGGGTCAGGCCCCAGGTGCACAGTTCTGATCAGCCACTTCTATAACGAGTTTTGAATTGAAAATATTTTGAAGCTGTCTCTCTACAAGTAATTGACTCCTCCCTCACCCCCCCCCAAAAAAAAGACAGCTAAGCCAAATAATGAATCAGGTGGCATCTTACATGGTATTCCTAACAAAAATAATGAGAAGAGAAAGAGTGCAACATGCTGAAGCAAAATTGGCAATGTAGTGTGGTAAGCCTCCAAAGCCTCCTAATCTAACAACTTCCGATTCACTTCTGTGGCGAAGGAGGGATCATTCACCCCGAACAACATCAGATGGCTGAAGACATGGCAGCCAAACCTGGACAGGTGAGAGAGACAGCAGTTTATTAATGACATTATGCAGCACAGAGGAGGAGGCCACTGTAGGCCATTTAGAGCCACACAAAAACTGCCCCCAGAAGCAGAGGGACTGCAACAGCTGTGGGCAACAGGCTTTGCAGTACCCAGTGGGTGGTGCCTCCAGCTTCCTCCTGGAGGAAGTGATGGGCTTATTGGGGAAATTTTTCAGGCAGATGCAAAAGGAACAGCCATGAGGTTGAGCACTAGGTGTGGTGCAGGCGGTCCAGCTGAGAGGGGACCAGCCAGGTTGAACCTTTCCTGCAGATGGGAGCATAACTGGCAAAAGCAGGAGAACTCACATGAAGCCTCTAGGGCTCAACAACATCATGGCAGCACTTGAAATTTTATGCCTCACTCCTTTTTGTTTTTGAATCATCAAATTCCTGAGTATTGTAGCTAATACCCTAATGCTCAGCTTTTGGAGTAGAACTGAGTAATTTTTATTTTTGTCAGAGAAATGAGAGGTGGAAGGAGCTGGTTCCATAGGGGAAGCTAATGGTGAGACTGACTCAGCAAATCACGTGGACCTGGAGAACCAGTCTGCAAAGTGCCAGTGCCCTCTCTTCACAATTAGTTACTCAGCACCAAAGGAGTTGTCAGGGAACCAGCTCCTTTGTTGGTAGGGAGGGGACTAGTGGCAGAAACGATGTTCTGTGTTCACCAAACCCATCCAAAGCCCTCCTGGGCACACATTTCCTCTGCATCCCCCTGAGTCCATGACACTGAGTTTTACCCAATGGAATATGGAAAAAACCTGCAAATGCCACTTCCAGACCTACATGAGCTCCTCCATTTTCTCTTTCTTTCCCATAATGACCCTGGCAATCACATGTTGAAGATGACAGCCTCACAAGATAAAAAGAATTTGGTCCCTGAGTGACTATGATTTCTTTTCCCCCAAATACCCTCATTGAACTAAGACATAAGTGAACTATAATAAACTTGTATTGTGTTAAGTCTGTAAGGTTTGAGAATTGCTTGTCACAGCAGATAGCTTATCCTAATAGATAAACCAGTAAAAAACATTAAGAAGACTTCAGATATGACAGCAGAGCCTAGGAATTGTTACAAACACTAGACACCATGTCCTCTGAACAATCGCCTCCTTCTATCATGCCTTGTGCTACAGAAAGTGTCTCTAAATTGTATCAAAGTAAAGGAAGTCAATTCCTCATAGGCATAATGGAAAGAGAATCAACAATTAAGTATACTAGAGCAAAGATAAATTCTAAATAACACTACCCAAACAAGAATAAGGGTGAAAGGAACCAGAACACAATCCACTCTATTAATAAATAAAATGAGAGCCAACAACAAGATAAGAAAACCAACAGAGAAAGGAGAAAGAAAAGAGAAAGAAAGAAAGAAAGAAAGAAAGAAAGAAAGAAAGAAAGAAAGAAAGAAAGAAAGAAAGAAAGAAAGAAGAAAGAAAGAGAAAGAAAGAAAGAAAAAGAAAAAGAAGAAAGAGAAGGAAGGAAGGAAGGAAGGAAGGAAGGAAGGAAGGAAGGAAGGAAGGAAGGAAGGGAGGTAGGGGGAAAGAGAACAAGAGGGACAAGGAAAGGCAAGGTCAGCAAAAGAAGAAATTGTGTAGGTATCAGACAGGGAAAAAATCCCCTGAAAAGGAAAATAAAATATTGAGGGACAGTATGATCCAAGCCAAAACCTAGTGGAGAAATATATGAAGAAAGTTTCTAAAGGGGAAAAAAACATAAAGCCCAAGGATCTTATACTCAACCAAAATGTCAAAACATCAAATAGACCTTCAAAATTTGAAAGAACTCCAGGAATACAGGACATATGGGTTCTTACTGGGAGAACACACACACACACAAACAAATGACTGAAGTGGAAAATCCATGTACAAGAAACGGGGATAAGATGAAATCCACCTAGACATGGAATATATACTAAGCCAGTATGGTCAAAAAACAACATCATGTGAAACAATAGACAGAACATACAATTTGATAGCACACAGTGTTCCACTCCGCGTGAGAATGCAGGTGCCAGTCTTAAGGAAAAAGCAAGCAGAAGGGACCAGGGCTATGGACCCAGTTCTGAATTCAACGCTGTTACTGACATAAAATACTGTTACTCATTTCCCATAGATACTGTTTAACATGGAAATAAGTAACTTTTAAGAATGATTTCAACTTCTTAGTGCATTTTATTATTTCTTGTCTTAAGCCCATCAATTTTATTGATCTTAAATTCAAATTTAAATTTAACATTTTTCATTTAGACTATGATCTCATTAAAAATTATTTCCACCAATTCATACACCCATGCTTCCATCTGGATATGTGTGTAGAAAGATATCTGGACTAAAGTTACTTCTATACAGTGGAATGGGTAGTAGTTTTTAAAACTTTTTAAACTCTTTTTTTGCATCACTTAACTTATTTAGATTGATTCTGTTATTAAAATAAAAATAATAATGACATTAGAACAAAAACTGTTTTTTACACTCCTTAGTGTATCTTGGGTTAGGTATATTTACTGTTGAAATATTAAAGAATGTTATACAACCAAGCACCATGCCCTTGACAAAATTGGTTGGTTTATAGTCAAGAGATCTTTTGGTTTAGCTCTCTAGCCTAGTAGAGCCTGCAGCAGGCTCTACTTTTTATCATACTTGGTTTTGTCTTTAAAAATTTTTTTAAGTTCTTTATTAGAAAATTAATGTAAACTCTAAGGAAATGTCAAAGAAAAAAGGTGTTGAGAAAAGTAAATCCTACAACTTCTTCCTTGAAGTTGTATTTTTCTAGGCATTTGAATATGTACACTTATGTATTGAGAACATCTCTATTCACCAATTTTTACATATATAAGATAACACTACACATGTTGTTCCCTGGAAAACAGATTTTGAGATGGAGGTTTGTTCACATGCAGAAAATGTGTGGGGGAGTGATCTCAGGAACAACATTTGTGGGAAAATGAAGGAAACAGCGTGGACAGAGGAGAGGTTGAACTGTGATGCTGAGAGCATCAGTACCCAAGTCATTCTTGACAACCACAATGATTCTACTGAGGTTTACCCTAACCTAACATACTCCATTATTACAATGGGAATTTACTTGCAAATTAGATCAACACTCAATTCCTTTAAAGAAGCAATGTCTGAACAAATAGGTCTGAGTTCAGAGCCCAGGCAGAAAAATCCACAAGAATAATGACCTTGTATGTTTTCAATCTTCTGTATATTTATTAATAGTTTTGGACAAGTTTTTCAATGTTGATCAAGAAAATACTGTTAGTATAAGAGTAATTGCTGCAATAACACTGCATAACAAACAAATAGCTGACAAAAACAAGCATTTATTCTCATGCTCAGGGTCTCATTTGTAGAGCAACTACAGGTCACCTGATATAAGCTGGGCTCAATGGGGTGGCTGTGTTTCTGGCATGGGTACAGACAATGGGTTGGGTTCAGGTGAATTCTACCTGAGGCATGCTCTCTTCATGGCATGTAACTGGAATGCCAGGACCAAGCCAAATTAAGAACCAAGCACATTTAAAGCTTTGTTCACATCATGACAAACATTTCATTGTCCAAAGCCCTACACCCTGACATTGGTGGCATAGATTCCATCCACAGTGTGAGGGGAGGGGAGTGAATATCTGCTCAACAATTGTACAACTTATCACAAACTCTTTTAATCAAAATTATAGATGCTACCTCATAGCTCTTTGATATCATTGGTGTTTGAAAACATTCCTTCTATCTTTTTTTTATTTAAGGAAAAATTTATTGATTGGAAATATCTTTTCCAAAATAAGAAATAATATATGAATAATTTAGAAAATGCAGGGTAAGTAAAAATTGTCCAGAATAACATGAACACCAGATTATTACTCTATGTCTGTTATAAGTAAATCTCTACCTCTGTTTATATATTATATTTTATAGTACATGTCTCAGTTATCATTAAGTTATGAGCATTTTATTAGGTCATTAAATATTCTTCTAAACATGGGCTGTGTAAGATTCCATGTTGCTATCATAATTTATCCTGTGCACCCATTAATGAATGTCAGTGTGCATAAATCTTTGTGTACCTGCAATGTTTTCCCTATTGCCTTCTCACTCCTCACTCTCTCTGATCCAGCCATACTTGTCTCCTACCTGTTCCTCAAAAATTCTAGAGACATTCCTGCCTCAGGGAATTTGCACCAGCTGTTCCCTCTCTTACCTCCTTGAAGCCTCTTCCCAAATATCACCTTTCAAATAAATCCTCTGTGACCAACCCATGCCTTTTCCCCATCCCCCTTATCCTGCTCTTTTTCACAACACTTAACATCTGCTAACCCTAAGTAATTTACTTATTTGCTACATCTACTATTTATTATCTCTCTCCCTCTGCTAAAATGTGAGTTTTATGAAGACAAATATTTTAATCTTTTTCTTTCACTGAGAGATCTCCAGTGCCTAGGAAAGTATCTACAGACAGCAGGCACTCGGTGAATATTATGAATTAACAAACATTTAGAAGTAGAATCAAAACTTATACCTTAAACTTTTAAAAATTAAATTATAACTGAAATTAGTCTAAGAGTAGAAATTTTAAATAAAAGTCCAGCAGGTCGCGTTTTATTTAGTAACCTTTACAGTTTTTCTATATGTAAGTAAACCCTTGCACTATATAAAACATCATATTCACAATGTACTCATACTTCTGAAAAGTTAATCGATCATTAGTTACATATAAATGCTTTAAAAGTTTGCTAGCATTAAAAATTATTTTGTTTTTGCTACTTAACATGTCCCTAGGATGGCTATATCATTGAAATATACCATCTTCTACTTTTGGCATAATTTAAGAAAAAAGATAACACCAAAAACCATCATTAAAGTCTCATATAAACTTCTCAAACCCCAAACATTCACTAAACATGTATTAATTTTGTACTCAAAAGGAATTTGCTTTCCATGTACATAGTAGAAAAGCAATTATGACTTAGTGTTTTATTTAGGAATTTACCAATTTCTAACTTCCCTAGCTCTCTCTCTCTTCCAAATTTTCTCATTTTCTCATCTTCCAAATTTTCTCATGTGTCACTCTTATTAGATACATGCTCTTACCCTTGAAATTTTGTGGTGCATATTCTTCTTCTTTTCCCGTTATCTGTACTTCAACAGGGAATTTAAAATACTTCTCTATCCAATGTTCTTACTTTCAAACTGACTTTACAATAAATATCCATAAGAATATTATGAATTGTTGGGTTCTTTGACATTTCTTGTAATAATTAGCACATGCTCTTTTGAGAGCAAATAGCATTTCACACTCAGGAGGATGATTATTTTTTCTCTATTTTTATTGTATTTTTTCCATTACCATTTATCCTCCCTATACCCTCTTCCACTTCCACCCATCCTTTCCCCCCACAATCACCACACTGTTGTCCATGTTCAAGAGTCCTTCAAATGATAACAAGTGTTGATGAAGACATGAATAAATTGGAACCTGAATACATTACTACCTGCATGAAAAATACAAAATTGTGGAAAAAATATGGAGATTCTTCAAAAAATTAAACATAAAATTGCCAGATGATTCAACAATTTTACCTCCGGGCATATACCCAAAAGGAGTGAAAACAAGAAATTGAAATCATATTTGTCCACCCACGTTCACAGCAACACTATTCACACCAGCCAAAACATGGGGGTGACCCCAGGGTCCACTGACAAAAATGAATGGATAAAAAAATGAATGATGTGTATATAGACAATGGAAAATTTTTCAGCTTTAAAGAGGAAGAAAATTCTGAAACCTGCTACTACATGGATGAACCTGGAAGTCATTATGCTAAGTGAAATAAATTAGTCACAAAAGGATACATATTGTATTATTCCACTTGTATGAGGGACCTAGAACAATCAAACTGACAGAGATACATGTAGAATGGTGGCTGCCAGGCTCTGGAGTGAGGGGGCAGTGAGCAGTTAGTCTTTATTTTAAAAAGATTTTATTTAGTTACTTTTAGAGAGAAGAGAATGGAGGGAGAAAAAGAGGGAGAGAAACATCAACGTGAGAGAGAAACATCTATCAGCTATCCACCAGGGACCAGCCTGCAACCCAGGCCAGGAACAAAATCGGTGACCCTTTGCTCTGTAGAACAACACCCAACCAACTGAGCCAGACTGACCAGGACAGGCAGTTAGTTTTAAAGAGGACAGAGTTTCAGTTTGGGAAGATCAAAAAGTTCTGGAAATCGATAGTGGTGATGGTTGCACAACAGTGTGAATGTACTCAATGCCACTGAACTATATACTTAAAAATGGTTACCATGATTTCAAAAAGACCAACAAGAACGGTTAAATAATAAAAGTAAATACTTTTTATTTCCAATTAAGAACTGTGAAACACAAATCTTTCCAGAGTGTGATAAGAGGTAGCACTGTTTATATGATGCTTAGGGAACACCTGATAATAATGGAGAATGAATAAGAAACCAGAAATTTCAGTTAAATCTTTACTATGCAATTTCAATGACAGTATTTGGAATGAATTTCCTTATCATCAAAAAATATATAATCATGCCCTGACTGGTGTGGCTCATTGGATTGGGCTTTGTCCTGAAAAACAAAAAGTCGCTTGATCGATTCCCCATTAGGGCACATTCTTGGGTTGCAAGCCAGGTCCCTGACTGGGGGCGTGCAAGAGGCAATCAATCAATGTTTCTCTCTAACACTGATATTTCTCCCCCTCTCTTTCTCCCTGGCATCCTCTCTCTCTAAAAATAAGTAAGTAAAATCTTAAATATATATTTACACATATAAATATAAATATATATGACGATATTTAAGAATCAAAGGCTGTCTTACACCAAACAGATTTAGCCTTTTCTTTTTACTAGTTAAATCCATATCTAGTGTAACTATAATTGTATGAATTGTATAAATACAATTCTCTTCTGCAACAAATAACATTCCTCAACAATTCTGTGGCACATAAGCACTCAATGGATGAGAGTAAATTCATTTTTCGCATAGTTATTTGCTATCAAAATAAAGAGATGACTTCCCAGAGGTTTGAAAATGAAAGCAGGGAAAAAACAACAGTCACTTGAAGGCCTCTCATTAATTACACATTTTGGAATCATCTGAAATTCCTTAGTTCCCACAAGTAATAAAAGAATAAAATCATGAAAAAAGAAATGCTTATTATTTATGATTTCTAAAAAAAGATATTTTTCAATATAAAGAAAATAGTAATGTTACGGACATATGAAAGATTTTTCATAAAGTTGTAAACCTATGAAAACTGAAACGCAGTTTCATATTACATCCTTTTGTCACCTATGGTTCCCAATTCTTGGTTTTAAAAATATGGTCAATAGACAAGGGGCAGAAGCATAAAATGGAGTAAAAATAACCTCTTCAACAAAGGGTGTTGGGAGATCTGCAATGGTATATGCAAAAAAATGAAAGTAAACCACCAACTTACACCGTACACCAGAATAAATTCAAAATGGATAAAAGTCCTAGAGGAAAACACAGGCAGTGAAATATCAGATATCCCATGCAGTAATATTTTCACTGATACATCCTGTAGGGCAAGGAAAATAAAGAAAAAAATGGGACTTCATCGAATTAAAAAGCTTCTGCAAGGCTAAAGAAACCATCATCAGGCCCTGGCTGGTGTGGCTCAGTAGAGTGAGCGCCAGCTTGTGAACCAAAGGGTTACTGGTTTGATTCCCAGTCAGGGCACTTGCCTGGGTTGTGGGCCAGATCCCCAGTAGGGGGTTCAGGAGAGGCAACTACATATTGATGTTTCTCTCCTTTTCTGTATCCCTCCCTTCCCTTCTCTCTAAAAATAAATAAATAAAATCTTACAAAAAAAAGAAACCATCATCAAAATGAAAAGGGAGCCAAATATATGGGAAAACATATTTGCCACCAATACTTCACACAAGGATTGGATCTCCAAAATATATAAAGAACTCATATGACTCAATGCCAGGAAGAAAATGGGCAAAGGACCATTTTTTAACAGGCATTTTTCTAACACACATTTCTCCAAGGAGGTCATACAGAGGACCCATAGGCATATGAAAGGATGCTCAGCATAACCAGCCAATAGAGAAATGCAAATTAAAACCACAATGAGACACCACCTCATACCAGTCTGAATGGCCATCATTAACAAATCAACAAACAATAAGTGCTGGCAAGGTTGTGGAGAAAAGGGAACCCTGGTGCACTATTGGTGGGAAAGCAGACTGGTGAAGCCACTGTGGAAATCAGTATGGAATTTCCTCAAAAAATTAAAAATAGAACTGCCTTTTGACCTGGCCATTCCACTGCTGGGATTATACCCTAAGAATCCTGAAACAACAATTCAAAAGAACCTATGCACCTGTATGTTCATAGCAGCATTGTTTGCAATAGCCAAGTGCTAGAAACAGCCTAAGTGCCCATTAGTAAATGATGGATAAAAAAAATTGTGATACATTTACACAATGGAATACTACACAGCAGAAAGAAGGAAACCCTACCTTTCATAACAGCATGGATGGAACGGGAGACTATTATGCTAAGTGAAATAAGCCAGGCAGCAAAAGACAAATACCATATGATCTCACCCATAAGTGGAACCTAATGAACAAAACAAACAAATGAGCAAAATAGAACCAGAAGTGTGGAAACAAGGAACAAACACAAGGACCAGAGGGGAGTGGGGAGGGGGATAAGGGAGGAAAGAAGGGGAAGGACCTAGTTAAAGAACAGGTATGACCCATGAAAATGGATAACAGTGGGGGTATTGGCCATGGGAGCAGGGGGTGGGCAGGGCAGGGGAGAGCAACATAGGAAAATCGGGACAACTGTAGTAGAACAACAATAATAAACAAATAATAAAATATGGTCAATAGAGGCACTGAGAACAGGTAATTCAGTTCTCTATCTTACTACCAATGTGACCTTGGGCAATTTAATCAAACTCTCTAAGCCTCAGTTTCCTTAACATGTAATGGGAGTGATACTACCTATCTTACAGTTGTTACAAGGATTACATATAATACAAACTGATGACTCTGCAAAATAACAGGTATTTAATAAATTGATAGTACTATTAATATTACTAATAGTACAAAGACTTGGTAACAAGAAGAATACCTGTTTGTTTTATCTGTACTCTCCTTATAACTTCATTTTGTATTCACATGCAGTTAAACTTGAAAGAAAAAATAAGGCTTAGAATAGATGTTAATAAAGGATAATAAAATACCATTATAATCTATCCTTGGATATAAGGAACAATAAAATAGATGATCACATCAAAATTACAACTAAAATTTAGAACTATCACTCAGAAATGTCAGAAATCAGGTTGAATGGAAATCTGACAACTACAGAATTAAGGAAACCACATCCATCCAGACAGGTAAGTGGTGCAGAGATGTCAAATGGGCTGGCCCCACATTCATGTGTGGTGGATAAATATTCAGGAGGGATATCCCAGGAGCAAGGAGACCCAATCCCATACCAGCCCTCCCCAGCCCATGGTTCCAGTGCCAGGAAGATAAGTCCCCATAACTTCTGGCTGCAAAAACCAGTGGGGATTGAGTCAGTAGAAGAAAATTCTGGAGTCCCAAGCAGTTCCCCTTAAAGAATCCACACATGGACTTACTCAGACTCAATCCTTCTAAGCTCTAGCACCAGGATAGCAGATTCAAAGGTGCCAGTGGCATTCAGGGAGGAAACAAAGTGTCTTATATCAAGGTGAGAGATGGGGGACAGATTTCTCCCAGACAGAAAGGCACACAGAGGCCATTGTCCCTTTTCTAACCCCCCCCCAACAGAGCCAAGTAGAGAGCAGGGAGGTGTCATATCTAAGATTTCATCAACCTGGCAAACACTGTTTGCCCTTCCTTGGAGATCCCCAAAGATTCCATCCCACCCAACTTACAAATTCACCCAACCTGCTCCATATGAATGGTTGGTCTTGGCTCATGCTTCACAACGTCCTACATTCTCTCAAAGAAGAGCCAGACTCAATGAGCTCTCAGAGGTCGTACCTCTTGCTGAGTGGCCCCAGGCTTGACACTAGCAGTAGCCAGACTAGATTCACAGCTTGGCTTCACCTGGGAATCTCCAAGACTAGCGCAAGTAGTAGCCATCTCAGATTGCTTTATAATTCATCAGTATGACCCTGGGCAAAACACAAGTGGGAGATGAACTTGGCCTATACCACCTGGGAAACCCTAGAGCTTACACACCCAATGGACAGCTACAGACAACTTCAGAGCACCACCACCCTACCCCCACACAGCTGGTCCTCCAGAGAGGACAGAGGTTGGTGGTCAGGGGTCACATACAGTCTTGCAGCTGACTGGCCTGAATAAATCCCTCCCATTGACCTGCCAAGAGCAATCAAAACTCAACTACAAGAGGAGGGTGTACTCAGCCCATACAAAGGGTGTACCTCAAGTACACAGTTTAGGTGATAGGGGAGGCTGTGCCACTGGACCCTAAGGACACCTACAACATTAGGCCACATTACCAAGACAAGGAGTCATAGAAGCTTTACCTAATACATAGAAACAAACACAGGGAAGCTGCCAAAATGAAGATAGAAAGAAACATGGCCCAAATGAAAGAACAGGTCAACACTCCAGAAGAATTTTTAAAAAGAGAGAGAAGCAATCTATCAGCTGCAGCATTCAAAACACTAGTTAAAAGGATGCTCAGTGAACTTAGTGAGGACCTCAACAGCATGAAAAAGATCTTGTTCAAAATAAAAGATATACTAATTGAAATAAAGAACAATTTACAGAGAAACAACAAAAGAGTAGATAAAGTAGAAAATCATATCAATGATTTGGAATATAAGGAAGTAAAAAACAACCATTCAGAACAAGAAGAAAAAAGAATTTAAAAAATGAGGATAGTATAAGCAGCCACTGGGACTACTTCAAGAGGTCTGACATTCGATAGGTGGGAGAGGATTCCACTTCCCCCTGCACATGGGTGAAACACCTACCCAATCTACTGAGGAACAGAGTGAACAGCCAACAGTATCCCAGCATATATAGGAGATAGGAGACCAAAAATTGTAGACGACATTGAAAAACCAGACGGTAAGGAGAGTGCTTCAGGACAGTAAGGTCCTTGGGACCAGCACAGGAACCAGGGCAGCTGCAGCACCAGGCCTGGTGCCTGCAGGGTCTGCCACAGGACTCTTGGGAGAGAGCCAGATCAACAGCTCCCTCCCCTGCTAAACAAGCTTTGAGCAGCACCAGGAGAAAACTGGTTGCTTGAAGTCGCAGGGAGGGGAATAAGGATGGAGACTGTGGACACAGGCTGGGGAGAGTTGAGAGTTGGGCCTTGATGGGCCCTGACGCGGATAGTCCCCAGTCTCATTGGAGAGGAGGACTGTGTGACCTCTCATAGAAGGACAGGCCCTTCCTTCTATGGAGCAGCAGGCTTGAGCAGGAGGAATTTCTCAAAAAGCAAAAGTGAAAAAAGAGACACTCTGTGGCTGTTTGGGGAATTCTCCTGCAGCAGCCACTCTGGCCTCCTCCCCACCTAGCTGTGTGGCACTTCCTCCGGGGTGGCACAGGAAGTACTCACACCTTAAGCCCCACGGAGAGTGTGCACCCAAACTTGTGGGACCAGAGGCTGCTGGGGAACTGGGCTGCAGGCTGGCCAAGTGGGAGAAGAGTGAAACCAATACCCCCTCAGCCTGCTGCAGCCAGGAAGACCAGCAAAACTGGCTTGGCCAGTCTGAAGCCAGCAGGAGGCTTTTTTTTGTTGTGTTTTTTTTTTTTCTATTAACTCCTTCTTCCTCTCATTCCTTCTTTCTTGTTTTATTCCTTTTTCCTTTCTTTCCCTTTTTATCTCTTCTTCCTTCCTTCTTTTTTTTTTAATTCCCACAAGTGAGACAATAAAACCTGGAACTGTGAAAAGACCAAAGTTGGACCCAAAGACAGGACATCCCAACAGCTGAGACAGTGAGACAAATTTCACGTTGCTATTCCAGAGAACTTGCAGGTTATTGTATATTTGTATTATTATTTTTTTCATTATCTTACATCTTTCAGTTTATTAGTATTTTTGTATATCTCTTCTTTCTTTTTAGTCTTCTTCCCTTGGCTGGCTAAATTGCATTGTTTGACTGGTTTCCCCTTGTTCTCTCTCTCAAAGTGTATTGTTAATTTACTGTCTCTCATTCCACTTGTGTTGCATTAGCACACTACTCTAGGACCTATACTTTCTATTCTTGTTATCCAGATCACATATATTCTGTCATATGATTGTTGCTCCATTATTATTGTAAATGATTGCTGTTCCATACATTTGTAAATACTACATAGCACCTCTCCCAGATCTCAGCCCACTTCACTGTTTCCTGGACCTCATTACTATTGTGGTTAATTCTATTCTCTCACACATTACACCTATTTTCTCTCCTTTACTCTCACTTTACCTCATAATCTGACCTCCCACAAGCTCACAGTTTTCTAGATCCAACTCATAATCCTCCCCTCTCCCCACCCACCCAATAAGATTCTTATCTTCTTTCCACCCTTTCTAAAAACTGGCTAGGTGGGTGAATTATCACAGTTAACACTATACATATCCAAAGGATCTCCTATCTCTACTCTAAGGGCTGGTATTTTAAATATCATAGAATACACTACTGCTTCCTTAAACCTTAAACCATTTTGCCTTCTCCCTCCAAGTGAACACAAAAAAAGAATAGGTGGGAGCTGTGAACACCAAGATACCTGCTGGAAGAGGAAACCCACTAACAAAGTAACAACCAACAGATAACAATGTGAAGGAGGTGAAGGAGGGAATGGAAGCCACACTAACCTCAATCCAGGACCTATCTGGAAATCCACTTAAATAGGGGAGAAATTACTCAGAAAAACAACAACTGAACAAGAACAAGAAAAAATCCTCAAAATCTTGTAGACATGGAAAAACCAGCTCCAACACAACCTGCCCACATCTGCACGACAGAATACAAGAGGTGGTGGCCAGAGTGACCCTCAGTTAACCATCTGGAAGGAAGTACCCACAAAAGAAAGACCCAACAACAATCAACACCCAAAGACATACACAGAGCCAACAAAAACCACAGCCCAAGATCAGTGACCTCGGAAGATCAAGGACACTGTACCACTGAATCTCACAGGTATTCTACCATAGAAGTTTACACCATAAACCCAGGGAGTCAGAACAGATCAATTTAAGAAGCAGAAGCTAATAAGAAGAGTCTCACAAACAATGGGAAGTCAAAGAAACAATCCTCAAATGAAAGGAAAGGAGAAAGCTTCAGAGATTATGCTAAAAGAAATAGAGGCAAGTCAACTATCAGATACTGAGTTCAAAGCAATGGTAATCAGGAAGCTCAATGACCTCACAGAGAATTTCCAAAAACTAAAGGAAACTACAATGAAATCACTACAAACTCTATCAACATGAAAAAGGGAATAGAAACTATCAACAAGGGCCAAGAGGAAACGAAGAATACAATTTCAGAACTGAAGAACACAGTAGAAGGAATCAAAAGGAGGCTAGATAAAGCAGAGGATCGGATCAGTGGGCTGGAGGACAAGGTAGAAAAAAACACCCAGAAAGAGCAAGAAAAGGAAAAGAGGTTCAGAAAGAATGAAGAGGAGTTAAGGAAAATGCAGGACAACGTGAAATGTAACAATATCCATAAAATAGGGATACCAGAAAGACAAGAAGAACAAGGGATAGAAAATCTGTTTCAAAAGTAATGATGGAAAATTTCTCTAATTTGATGAGAGAAAAAGTCACACAAATCCAGGAAACACAGAGAGGGCCAAGCAAGAGAAACCCAAAGAGGCCCACTTTAAGACACATCATATTTAAAATGGCAAAATTCCAAAATAATAAGAGAATCTTAAAGACAGCAAGGGAAGAACAGGAAGTAACATACAAGGGAGCCCCAATAAGACTACTAGCTGACTTCTCAATGGAAACCCTCCAAGCCAGAAGGGAATGGAAAGAAATATTCCAAGCAGTGAAAACCAGAGGCCAGCAACCAAAACTACTTTATACAGCAAGGTTCTCAGTTAAAATGGAAGGCCAAATAAGGAGCTTCCCAGACAAAACAAGTCTCAAAGAATATACCTCCTGCAAACCAGCTCTGCAGGTGATGCTAAAGGGTTTGCTTTAACAACAGGAGGAAGAACACTGAAAGAAGAGGAACACAACTAGGAAAAAATGTCAATGAATAAATACCCATCAATAATAACATTAAATGTAAATGGATTAAATGCCCCAATCAAAAGACACAGAACAGTGGAATGGATAAGAAAACATGTCCCACACATGTGCTGCCTACAGGAGACCCACCTCTGAGCAAAGCATCTACACAGGCTGAAAGTGAAGGACTCTAAAAAATATTCCAAGCAAATGGACAGGAAAAAAAGAGCTGGGGTAGCAATACTCCTATCAGATAAAATAGACTTCAGAAAAAGAGCCATAAATTGAATAACAATTAAAAAAAAAAAAAAAGAAAAAGAGCCATAGAAAGAGACACAGAAGGTCACTTCATAATACTCAAGGGAAGAATCCACCAAGAAGACATAAACACTGTAAATGTATATGCACCCAACATAGGAACACCCAAATACATAAAGAAAATCTGGAGGACTTCAAGAAAAATACTGACAGCAACACAATTGTAGTAGGAAAATTTAATACCCAACTGTGAAAAATGGAAACATTGTCCAAAGAAAATATCAACAAAGATATTGTGGCATTGAACAATGCCTTAGATGAAATGGACTTAACTGATATATATAGAGCCTTTCATCCCAAAGAAGCAAAATACACATTCTTTTCAAATGGACATGGAACATTTTCAAAGATAGACCTCATGACAGGACACAAAACAAGCCTCAACAAGTTCAAGAAAATTGAAATCATATCAAGCTCTTTAACTGACCAGAAGGGATTGAAACTAGAAACAAACCTCAAGGAAAAAAACCCCAAAACACTGAAAATCAGGGAGATTGAATAGCATGCTATTAAACAATAAATGGGTGAAGAATGGGATTAGAGAAGAAATCAAAAAGTTTCTGGAAACAAATAAAAATGAACTCACAACAATCCAAAACTTATGGAACACAGCTAAGGCACTACTGAGAGGGAAACTCATAGCAATACAGGCCTACCCAAAAAAGACAGAAAATTTTCAAATAAACAACCTAACCCTACACCTTGAACTCGAGCAACAACAAAGACAATACAGAGCAAATATAAGGAAGGAAATAACCAAGATCAGAGCAGAATTAAATGACATAGACTAGAAGCACAATTCTAACAATCAATGAATCCAGGAGCTGGTTCTTTGAAAAGATAAACAAAATCAACAAGCCTTCAAGCCAGCTCATCAAGAAAAAGAGAGGGAGGATCCAAAGAACACAATCAGAAATGAAAGAGTAGAGATTACAACTGATACCACAGAAATACAAAGGATTGTAAGAAATTGTTATGAAGATTATATGCCAAAAAATTTGAAAACCTAGATGAAATGGACAATTTCTAGAAAAATATAATCTTCCAAAACTCAATGAAGTAGAAGCAGAAAGCGTGAAGAGACCAATAACAGCTGATGAAATTAAAACAGTAATCAAAAAGCTTCCGACACACAACAGCCCTGGACCAGATGGTTTCACAGGAGAATTCTACAAAGCACTTAAGGGAGAGCTAACTCCCAACCTCCAGAGATAATTTGAAAAAATTCAAGAATATGGAAGACTCCAAAACTCTTTTTATGAAGCCAACATCTTTCTAATCCCCAAAACAGATAAAGACATAACAAAGAAAGAAAACTTCAGGCCAATATCGCTGATAAACATGGACACTGAAATCCTCGACAAAATATTGGCAAACTGCTTCCGGCAATACGTTAACAAGATCATACACCATGATCAAATGGGATTCATCCCAGGGATGCAAGGACGGTACATTATTCACAAATCAATAAACATAATACATCACATGAACAAAACAGGAAACAAAATCACATGATCATATCAACAGGTGCAGAAAAAGCATTTGATAAGGTACAGCACCCATTTATGATAAAAACACTCAGCAAAGTGGAAATAGAGGAAGCATTCCTCAATAAAAAAAAAAGGCCATATATGAGAGGTTTATGGCCAAATTATACTGAATGGACAAAAACTTAGAGCTTTCCCACTAAGATCAGGAACAAAACAAGGATTCCCACTTTCACGACTCCTATTCAGCATAGTACTGGAAGTCCTAACCACAGCAATCAGACAAGAAAAAGAAGTAACAGGCATCCAAATTAGAAAGGATGAAACAAAACTGTCATTGTTTGCAGATGACATAATAGTGTACATTGAAAATCTTATAGACTCCAACAAAAAACTAGTCAACCTAATAAATGAATTTGGCAAAACAACTGGATACAAAGTCAATACTCAGAAATCAAAAGCATTCTTGTACACCAACAATGAAACATCAAAAGCACAAATCAGGGGAAAAAAAAACCCATTTGATATAGTAACAAGAAAAATAAAGTACCTAGGAATAAACCTAACCAAGGAGATAAAAGCATGTACTCAGAACACTATACAACACTGAAGAGAGAAATTAAGGAAGACACAAACAAATGGAAGCATGTACCATGCTCATGGATTGGAAGAATTAACATCATCACAATGGCCATACTATCCAAAGCGATTTAGAGATTCAATGCAATCACTACTAAAGTATCCATTAAATATTTCACAGACATAGAACAAACATTTCAAAAATTTATATGGAACCGTAAACAACCCCAAATAGCTGCAGCAATTTCGAGAAAGAAGTACAAGCAGGACGGATCACAATACCGGATATCAAACTGTATGACAAGGCCATTGTAATCAAAACAGCCTGGTACTGGCATCAAAATAGGCACATAGACCAATGGAACAGAACAGAGAGCCCAGAAATAAAGCCAAGTCTCTATGGTCAATTAATATTTGACAAAGGTTGCAGGAGCATAAAATGGAGCAAAAACAGGCTCTTCAATAAATGGTGTTGGGAGATCTAGACAGCTACATGCAAAAAAATGAAACTCGGGCACCAACTTACACCATACAGAAAAATAAATTCAAGGTGGATAAAAGGCTTACATATAAGTCATAACACCATAAAACTCCTAGAGGAAAACATTGGCCGGAAAATTTCAGACATTCCACACAGCAACATCTTCACAGATATGTCCCCTAAAGCAAGGGACATAAAGGAAAGAATAAACAAATGGAACCTCATCAAAATAAAAAGTTTCTACATGACTAAAGAAAACAGCATTAAAATGAAAAGAGAACCAACAGTATAGGAAAACATATTTGCCAATGATACCTCAGACAAGAGTCTGATCTCCAGAATATATAAAGAACTCACACGACTCCACTCCAGGAAGACAAATAACCCAATTAAAACATGGGCAAAGAACTTGAACAGACACTTCTCCAAAGAGGACATACAGAGGGCCCAGAGACATATGAAAAGATGCTCAGCATCACCAACCATCAGAGAGATGCAAATTGAAACCATTGAGATACCACCTCACACCAGTGAGAATGGCTAACAAAAACAAATCAAGAAATAAGTGTTGGAGAGGATGCAGAGAAAAGGGAAACCTAGTACATTTTGGTGGGAAATCAGACTGGTGAGGCCACTGTGGAAAACAGTATGGAATTTCCTCAGAAAACTAAAAATGGAACTGCCCTTTGACCCAGCAATTCCGCTGCTGGGCTGATACCCTAAGAACCCTGAAACACCAATCCAAAAGAACCTATGCACCCCAATGTTCATAGCAGCACAATTTACAATAGCCACGTACTGGAAACAACCTAAGTGCCCATCAGCAAATGAGAGGATCAAAAACTATGGTACATTTACACAATGGAATTCTACGCAGCAGAGAGAAAGAAGGAGCTTATACCCTGTGCAACAGCACGGATGGAACTGGAGAGCATTATGCTAAGTGAAATAAGCCAGGCAGTGAGGGACAAATACCATATGATCTCAGTTTTAACTGGAACATGATCAACAAAAGAAAAAAGCAAACAAAATATAACCAGAGACACTGAAGTTAAGAACAATCTAACAATAGCCAGAGGGGAGGGTGAGGGGCCAGTTGGGAGAAGGATATTCAGGAACTACTATAAAGGAAACATAGACAAAACCAAGGGGGAGGGTGCAAGCAAGGGAGGGAGGTTGGTTTGGATGGGGTGGAGTGGAGTGGTGGGGAGAAAATGCAGACAACTCTAATGAACAATAAAATATTTTAAAATAAAATTAAATAAATAAATAACATCTTGAAAAAATAAAATAAAATTTTGAATATATTTTATTGATAATGCTATTACAGTTTCCTCTTTTCCCCCCTTTATTACCCTGTGCCCTGCACACCCCATCCCACCCACATTCCCCCCCTTTAGATCATGTCCATGGGTCATACACATAAGTTCTTTGGCTTCTACATTTCCTTTACTATTCTTAAACTCCCCATGTCTATTTTCTACCTACCATTTATGCTACTTCTTCTCTGCACCTTTTCCCCCCTCTACCTTTCCCACTCCCCCACTGATAACCCTTCATGTGATCTCCATTTCTGTGGTTCTGTTCCTGTGCTAGTTGTTTGCTTAGTTTGCTTTTGTTTTTGTTTTAGGTGTGGTTGTTAATAGCTGTGAGTTTGTTGTCATTTTACTGTTCATATTTTTGACCTTCTTTTTCTTAGATAAGTCCCTTTAACATTTCATATAATAAGGGCTTGGTGATGATGAACTCCTTTAATTTGACCTTATCTGGGAAGCACATTATCTGCCCTTCTATTATAAATGATAGCTTTGCTGGATAGAGTAATCTTGGATGTAGGTCCTTGCCTGTTATGACTTTGAATACTTCTTTCCAATCCCTTCTTGCCTACAAGGTTTCTTTTGAGAAATCAGCTGATAGTCTAATGGGAACTCCTTTGTAGGTAACTGTATTCTTTTCTGGCTGCTTTAAAGATTCTCTCCTTATCTTTAATCTTGGCTAATGAGCCTTGGTGTGTTCCTCCTTGGGTCCAAATTATTTGGGACTCTAAGCTTCCTGAACTTCCTGAAGTTGTATTTGCTTGGCCAGATTGGGGAAGTTTTCCTTCACTATTTGTTCAAATAAGTTTTCAATTTCTTGGTCTTCCTCTTCTCTTTCTGGCACCCTTATGATTTGGATTTTGGAACAGTTAAAGATGTTCTGGAGGTTCCTTAGCTTCTCCTCATTTTTTTGAATTCTTGTTTCTTCATTCTGTTCTGGTTGTATGTTTATTTCTTCCTTCTGTTCCAAACCATTGATTTGAGTCCTGGCTTCCTTCCCATCACTGTTTGTACATAATGCAACCTTCATTGCTGCCTGGGTCTTTTTTATGCTGTTGAAGTACCCAGTGAGCTCCTGGAGCATCCTGATAACCAGTGTTTGGAACTGTGCATCTGATATGTTGGCTATCTCTTCGTCACTTAATTGTATTTTATCTGGAGCTTTGAACTGTTCTTTCATTTGGACCTTTTTTTTTTTTTGTCCTGGAGCACCTGTTACATAGTAAGGGGTGGAGCCTTAGGTGTTCACCAGGGCTGGGCAACCCATATCACTTCTTGTCTTGCTGTATGTGGGTGATGGGTCCAATAGGGAGCAGTTCCACTCGCTCCTCTATCTGCCGGTTTTTAGTCACTTCCCCGCCTACCCACAGTCAAATTGGTCCTTTTAGTTCTGATTCCCAGGTGGGTGTGTTTGTGTACATTCTAGTACCCTGTGGGTCTCTCCAACAAACTGTCCTATGGGTCTGGGAGTTTCTCCTACTGCTGCCTCAACCCCCATAAGTGTTTTCAGTCAGAAGCTTTGGGGCTTTATTTCCCCACACTGGAACCCTGGGTTGTGTGGTCTACTTTTTCCTCCAAGTTTATCTGCACATGAATGTGGGACTGCCCAATTTGCAAGCTACTGCCTCATCCGGTCATCTAGCTGCTACCTTGCCACAAGTCCACTTCATCCGGCTGCCCATCTCCACCCCTCCTACCTATATGAATGAATGTTTCTTCTTTAACTCCTTGGTTGTTGGACTTCCATACAGTTCAATTTTCTGTCAGTTCTCTTGTTTTTTGTTTTTAAATTTGCTGTTGTCCTTCTTTTGATTGTGTGAGGAAGCACAATGTGTCTACTTATGCCTCCATCTTGGCTGGAAGTCTCTGTGTACAAGAGAGAATCTTAAGAGCATTAAAAGAAAGGCAGTTACCTACTTACAGGGGAATTCCCACAAAACTGTCAGATGATTCTTAAAAGAATCTTTGCAGGCTAGAAGGGATTGGCAAGAAATATTCAAAGTCATGAAAAGCCAAGATTGCTCTACCCAGCAAAGATATCATTTAGTATCAAAGGGCAGATAAAGAGCTTCCCAGAGAAGAAAAAAATAAAGAAGTTCATTATCACCAATGTAATATTATATGAAATGTTAAAGGGACTTATTTGAGAAAGAGAAGATAAAAACTATGGACAATAAAATGTCAATAAATATGTTTCTACCACCACTGAATTTAAAAAATGAACTAAACAAAGTAGAATGGATACAGAGAGCATTTTCATGGTTTTCTGATGGGATGGGGATATGGGGAAATGGGTGAAGAGGTGAGGGGATTAAGAAGTACAAATAGGTAGTTACAGAGTAGCCATATGGGTGTAAAGTACAGTATAGGAAATGGAGTAGCCAAAGAACATATACACATGACCTATGGACATGAACAATGGTGTGGGGATTGCCTCAGAGAGAGGATGGTACTTAGTGGAGTGGGGAAAAGGGAGAAACATTGAGACAATTGTAATAGCATAATCAATAAAATATAATTTTAAAAAAGAATAAGTGCTTTTTAGGAATTTGAATCCAAACTGCCTTTAAATTGTCCTTGCACAGAAAACATTTTATTTCAAGCTAAAACCTGCAGGTGAAACCAGTGAACACTGGCATTTCCCCACCTCTGCTCTGTGTCAAATTCATTCTTACTGAAATTGCAGGGGTGGGAAAAAGATGGAGGATAACTTGCCTATGAATAAGTTTTCTAAGACTATCTTTAGGGAGAGTGATGCTGACTTTACCTTACCCCACTGAGCAGAGGAACAGAGGACACAGATTGCAGCCTGGAAGATGGAGTGTTATTACAAAGTTCTCTTCATTCTGCTCTCCCTCAAATTACCATTGTACCATGACTTTCTTTGTTTTTTTTAAGAATAAGCAAAATAAATTTTAATAAAATTTAAAAATAGTATTAGTAAGAATACCTATCATTTCTAAAATTTGTTTTTTTGACTACTTCACCATGTTTTGAACACTTACTAGATCAATTTGCCTGGTGATAATACCCAATATTTACTGGGTGTTGAATTTGTAGCAGGCAGAGGGCTAAATGCTTTATATGCATTTTTAAAAAATTGTTTTATTGTTGTTCAAGTACAGTTGTCTGCATTTACCCCTCTCTACTCTCCCCCCACTCCAGCCATCCCCACCTCCCTCTCCTGATTCCACCTCCTTTGGTTTTGTCCATGAGTCCTTTATAGTTGTTCCTGAAAACCCTTCCCCTTCCCCTCCCCCTTATCCCTTCCCAACCCCCACTCTGGTTACTGTCAGATTGTTCTTAATGTCTATGTTTCTGGTTATATTTTGCTTGCTTGTTTGTTTTGTTGATTAGCTTCCACTTAAAGGTGAAATCATATGGTATTTGTCTTTCACTGGTTGGCTTATTTCACTTAGCATAATGCTCTTCAGTTCCATCCATGCTGTCACAAAGGGTTGGAGCTCCTTCTTTATTTCTTTCTTTCAGTATTCCATTGTGTTTATGTACCATAGTTTTTTGATCCACTCATTTACTGATGGGCACTTAAGTTGCTTCCAGTACTTGGCTATTGTAAATTGTGCTTCTAAGAACATTGGGGTGCAAAGGTTCTTATGAATTGGTGCTTCATGGTTCTTAGGGTATAATCCCAGCAGTGGAATTGCTGGGTCAAAGGGCAGTTCCATTTTTAGTTTCCTGAGGAAATTCCATACTGCTTTCACCAGTGGTTCCACCACTCTGCATTTCTACCAACTATGCACTAGGGTTCCCTTTCTTCCACATCCTCTCCAACACTTTTTTGTTTATTTGTTTATGATGGCCATTTGTAGTGTGAAGTGGTATCTCATTGTGGTTTTAATTTGCATCTCTCTGATCGCTAGTGATGCTGAGCATCTTTTAATATGTATCTGGGTCCATCTTTCATCACAAAGATCACAAAAAAATACTCTTCCACTACATCATCCATGCAATGTGGCTTCTATCAGACATCACTAGTAATGTCAAAACAGTCCATAAATGTCCTCCTCCCATTTTGACCTCTGTAATTTCTCTGTGGCATGTGACTCACTGACCAGCCCTGCCTTTCTGGAACTAGTCTGGTTCTCTCTAAATACGACTTTCAGGTGTATTGAACAAATCCTCTTCTGTCACTTGTCTCTGAAGAGCAGGTATTCCCTCACCTCTTTCATCTTCCCTTTTATCTCTTCATCACACACTTCTTTCAGTGCTTCCAGCCATTTTAATGGCATTATGAATGCCCTAAATCATAGCCACCCCATAGCATTTGAGGTGAATAACCATCTTGGAACACATCCTGTTCTTTGTTGTCTCCAGAGCCTTGCTTCTCCTATTTGCTGTGGCTGAAATGAGCTCTTCAAGATGATGCTCAAGACTCAACTCAAATTGCCACCTTTTCCATGAATCTTCTCCAAATGGAAGTGGACATTCCTTTTCATGAAAGTCCATAGTAATCTTTTTCACAGTTGTTTTGGTTGAGAACACAAGTTCTACTATTTAAGCAAATTTCAGTTATACAACACAGTCTTAACTATACTCAGCACATGACACATTAGATCCTCAGACCTTGTTCTACTTATGACTGAAAGTTTGTACCTTTTTCCAACCCTACCCTATTTCTCCCACCTCAAGCCTCTCCAACCTCCATTCTACTCTTTGTTTATATGAGGTAAATTTTTTTTGGTTTTGTTTAAGATTACACAAATAAATGATACCATGTGGTATGTATCTTTCTGCAACTGGCTTATTTTACTTATCAAAATGTCCTCCAGTTTCACCCATGTTGTCATAAATAGAGGGATTTCCTTCTTTATTAAGGCTTAATAATATCACATTGTATGTATATACCACATATATTCTGGATCCATTCATCCATCAACAAACACTTAGGTTGTTTCTATATCATGGTTATTGGAATATGCTTCCATGAATGTGGAGGTACATATATCTCTTCCAAATAATGATTTCATTTCCTTTGGCTATATATTCAGAAGTGGGATTGCTGGCTTTTATGGTAGTTCTAGATTATTTTTTCCTTTTTAGGAAATTCCATTCTGTTTTCCATAGTGGCTACACCAATTTACATTCTCACCAACGGTGCACAAAATAACTTTCTGTTTATTTGTGTCTTCATTAATTTTTTCACAAATACTTTACAGATTTCAATGTACAGAATATTTTTCCCCTAAAATTTGTAATTTGAGACCTAAGCCACAATGTGATGGTGTATAAAAGTGGAGCCTTTGGGGGGTGATGAGATCATGAAGGAACCCTCATGAATAGGATCAGTTTCCTTATAAAAAAGACCCCAGAGACATCCCTCTGCCTCTTCTATCGTGTTAAGTTAAAGCAAAAAAAACTGACCACCTATGGCCGAGGAACTGGACTCTCACCAGACACAGAATCTGCAGCCACCTTGATCTTCAACTTTTTACTAGAACTGTGAGAAATAAATTTCTGTTGTTTCCAAGCCACCTAGTCTATGGTATTTTCTTAGAGCAGACTTAACTAAGACCCTTGTTTAACAATGTTTAAAACATTGTAAACTATCAAATAGTAATACTTAGACTTTCTCTTTCTGTAGAATTTGAAGGTTTCTCATAGTACTGGAAATCCTAGCCACAGCAATCAGGCAAGAAAAAGAAATAAAAGGCATCCAAATTGGAAAGGAAGAAGTAAAACTCTCCTAATTTGCAGATAACATGATACTGTACAGAGAAAATCCCAGATTCCATCAATAAACTACTAGAATTGATCAATGAATTCAGTAAAGTAGCAGGATACAAAATTAACGCCCAGAAATTAGTTGCATGTTTATATGCCAATAATGAACTAACTAGGGAAATTAAGAAAATAATTCCATTCATAATTGCTTCAAAAAGAATAAAATACCTAGGAAGAAACCTAACCAAAGATGTAAAATACCTGTACTCAGAAAATTATAAGACACTGAAGAAAGAAACTGAAGAAAATACAAATGAGTGGAAGGACATACCATATTCACGGATAGGAAGAATTAACATCATTAAAATATCCATACTACCCAAAGCAATCTACAGATTCAATGAAATTCCTATCAAGATTCCACCAATGTATTTCACAGATCAAGAACAAATATTTCAAAAATGTATATGCAAACACAAAAGGTCCTGTATATCCACAGTGATACTGAGAAAGAAGAACAAAGTTGGAAGTATCACACTACCTAATATTAAACTATACTATAAGGTCATAGTAATCAAAACAGCATGGTACTGGCATAAAAACAGACACATAGATCAGTGGAATGGAATAGATAGCCCAGAAACCCAAACCTTTATAGTCAAATAATATTTGACAGAGGAAGCAAGCACATACAATGGGATAAAGATAGTTTATTCAATAAATAGTGTGGGAAAAATTGGACAGATACATGCAGAAAAATGAAACTGGACCACCTCCTTACACCACACACAAAAATAAATTCAAAATGAATCAAAGACTGAAATGTTAGACCTGAAACCATAAAAATCCTAGAAGAAAACATAGCCAGCAAGATCTTGAACATTGCTTGTAGCAATTTTTTATCAGATATATCTCCCCTGGCAAGGGAAATGAAAGAAAAAGCAAATAAATAGAACTACATCAAACTAAAAGTTTTTGCACAGCAAAGGAAAACAACAAAATAAAAATACAACCCAGAGAATGAGAGAATATACTCACCAATACATCTGATAAGGGGTTAATACCCAAAACTTATAAAGTACTTACAAAACTCAACACACACACAAAAAAATGACCCAATTAAAAAATGGTCAAAGGACATGTATAGACCCTTCTCTAAAGAGGATATGCCAATGGCAAATAGACATATGAAAAGACACTCAATGTCAGTAATCATCAGAGAAATGCAAATTAAGACCAAAATGTGATATCATCTCACACCCATCAGAATGGCTGTCATCAACAAATTAACAAGCAACAAGTGCTGTTGAGGATGTAGAGAAAAGGGAACACTTTTGCACTGTTGGTGGAAATGCAGATTGGTGCAACAACTGTAGAAAACAGTATGAGATACCTCAAAAAATTAAAAGTGGACTTGCCTTTTGGCCCAGCTATCCCACTTCTGGGAATATATCCAAAGGAACCCAAAACTCTAACAATAATTTGAAAGAAAATAAGCACCCCTGTGTTCATTGCAGTGTTATTTACATTTGCCAAGATATGGAAAGCAGCTGAAGTGTCCATCAATAGATGAATGAATAAAATAACTATGCGATATTTACACAATGGAATACTACTCAACCATAAAAAAGAAGAAAAAGTTATCCCTTGTGACAGTATGGACAGACCTGGAGAACATTATGCTAAATGAAGTAAACCAGTCAGAGAAAGACAAATACCATATGACTTTACTCATATGTGGAATTTAATAAACAAATGAACTAACAAGGAAAATGGGGACAGACTCATATAAATGGAGAGCAGAAAGAGCTAGTGGGTGTAGAGGAGGTGACAGGATAGAGGGATTGAACAAAAAGGAAAAAAGACTCGAGGATATGAACAACAGAGTGGTGATATTTGTGGCGAGGTTGGTATAAGGGGTTAAATTGTAATGGAAAAAAGACAATAAAGATTAAATATAGGTTAGAAGATGGCGGCGAGATGGGTGGGAGTGGAGTCCACTTCCCCTCAGCACCAGTGAAACACCTGGCTGATCTAAGGAACAGAGCGAACAGCCAACGGGATTCCAGAATATATGAAGATCGGAGACCAAAGATAGAGGACATTGAAAGATCTGACTAAGAAGAGTGGTTAAGGACAATAAGGTCCCTGGGACCTGCGTGGGGACCAGGAGGGCTGAAGCCCAGTGCCAGGTGCAGGGTCTGCTGCAGCATTCTTGGGAGAGAGCCAGGCTGGGCTGTGTGAGCAGCCAGGTGCTTGTTTGGACCAGGGGGACTTGAATAGGAAGAATTTCTCAAAAAGAAAAAGAGAAAATAGAGGCACTCAGTGGCTAGTTAGAGAACTCTCTGCAGCAGCCGCAGCCTCTGGAGCCCCTCCCCACTCAGCCCCTGGAATGTGAACAGGGGATATGCAGCCCCAGCGCTCACCGGAAGCCCTGCTGGCATGCACCCCGATTAATGGACTGGGGGCCCACACCTGAAACCCCAGGTGGGAGCGCGCCCTGATAAGCGGCCTGGCTGCCTGGGCGCAGAGCCTGGGTGGGCAGGCACCTCCATAAGTGGCCTGGGCACCCACTCCTGCAACCTCGGTTGGGTGTCCACACCTGAAACCTCCGGTAAGTGCGCACCTGCGCACCTGGATCAGTGGCTGGCTGCCCCACGCACAGGCCCAAAGCAGTGGATCAGCCAGCCGCACAACCCAGGACCAAAGCTTTGGGTCAGCTGATCAAGGGCCTGGCTGCCTGTGAGTGACCACACCTAAAAGCACCAGTTCTGAACAACTCCTGCCTAGCCCCTGCACACAGAGCCCTGCAGGGCCTACTGGCTCTCTGGGAGGAAGGGAGAACGCCCAGCAGAGGGGAGCTTCAGGGGTAGGGGAGACTGCATTCCCCAGAAAGACTCGACCCAGTAGGGGGCTGAACTAACCCATAGGAGCACCAAGAGCCCCTAGCATCTAAGACAGCAAAGAGCAAGAAGGGGGAGTGTGAGTACACCCTAACTGGTGCAACTCAAGGGCAGCATACTGGTGAACTAAAGGCCTAGTGGGGAGCAGAAGGACCCTGAGGAACTGGACTGGAGGCTGAACAACAGGGAAGAGTGTGGCTCAGGAAGGAAGAAAAGTAAAACCAATCCCTCCAACCACCCCCTCCAGTTTCACAGACAGGAAGGCCAGCAGAACTAACCTGACCAGTTTAAAGCCAGCGAAAGACTTTTATTTATTTATTTAAATTCTTCCTTTCCCCCTGAATTCCTTCTTCCTTTCTGTCCCTTTCTTTTTTTATTCCTTCTTCCTTCCATCCTTTACCTTTTTTATTCTTCTCCCTGCCATCTTTTATTTATTCTTTTGTTTTAATTTCTGTTAAAATTCCTTCTTACCTTGCCTCCGATCTTTTTTTATTCCTTCTTCCTTCCTTCCTTTCCTTTTCTATTGCCTTTTTCCCTCCTTCCCTTCTCCTATTTTTTCCCCCTTTCTCTTTTTCCCACAGGTGAAACAATAAAACTTAGAGCTCTGAAAAGACCAGAGATAGACCCTGTTAGACCCATAAACATCAGCTCAAGACCAGTGAGCACAGAAGATTAAGGAGATGGCACCACTGAATCCCATTGGCATTCTACCATAGAAGTTCATAACATAAAACCAGGGAGTCAGAACAGATCAATTTAAGAAGCAGAGGCTAACAAGAAGAGTCTCACAAACAATGGGAAGACAAAGAAACAATCCTCAAATGAAAGGAAAGGAGGAAGCCTCAGAAAGAATGCTAACTGAAATAGAGGCAAGTCAACTATCAGGTAGTGAGTTCAAAGCAATGGTTATCGGGAAGTTCACTGAGCTCACAGAGAACTATGAGAACCTATAGGGAAACTACAATGAACTCACAGCAAACTATATCAACATGAAAAAGGAAATAGAAACTATCAACAAGAGCCAAGAGGAAATGAAGAAAACAATTTCTGAACTGAACAACACAGTAGAAGGAATGAAAAGCAGACTTGAGGAAGCAGAGGATCAGATCAGCAAGCTGGAGAACAAAGTAGAAAAAAACACCCAGAAAGAGCAAGAAAAGGAAAAGAGGCTCAGAAAGAATGAAGAGGGATTAAGGGAAATGTAGGACAACATGAAACATAACAATATCCGTATAATAGGAATACCAGAAAGAGAAGAAGAAGGGCAAGGGATAGAAACCTGTTTGAAAAAGTAATGATGGAAAATTTCCCTAATCTGTTGAGAGAAAAAGTCACCCAAATCCAGGAAACACAGAGAGTCCCAAGCAAGAGGAACCCAAAGAGGCCCACTGCAAAACACATCATAATTAAAATGGCAAAATTCCAAGACAAAGAGAGGATCTTAAAGGCAGCAAGGGAGAAACAGGAAGTAACATACAAAGGAGCCTCAATCAGGTGAGCAACTGACTTCTCAATGGAAACACTCCATGCCAGAAGACAATGGCAAAAAATATTCCAAGTAATGAGAAACAGAGGTCTGCAACCAAGACTACTTTACCCAGCAAGGCTCTCAATCAAGATAGAAGGCCAAATAAAGAGTTTCCCGGAAAAAAGACGTCTAAAAGAATACACTTCCACCAAACCAGCTCTGCAAGAGATGCTACAGGGACTGCTTTAAGGAAAGGAAGGAAAAGAGAAAGAGAGAGGAACACAGGTAGGAAAAAATGGCAATGAATAACTACCTATCGATAATAATCTTAAATGTAAATGGATTAAATGCTCCAATCAAAAGACATAGAATAGCTGAATGGGTAAGTAAACATGACCCACACATATGCTGCCTATGAGAGACCCACCTCAGGACAAAAGACCTACACAGACTGAAAGTGAAGGGCTGGAAACAAATTTTCCAAGCAACGGAGAGGGAAAAAAAAGTCGTGGTAGCAATACTCATATCAGACAAAATAGAGTTCCAAAGAAGGGCCATAAACACAGACCCGGAAGGTCACTTCATAATACTCAAAGGAACAATCCAGCAAGAACCATAAACATTGTAAATATATATGCACCCAACATAGGAACCCCCAAATACATAAAGAAAATCTTGGAGGACTTCAAGAATGATATTGACAGCAACACAATTATAGTAGGGGACTTTAACACCCCACTGTCAAAAGGGACAGGTCTTCCAAACAAAATATCAACAAGGATATTGTGTCACTTAACAATACCCTAAATGAAATGGACTTAACTGATATATATAGAGCTTTTCATCTCAAAGAAGCAAAATACACATTCTTTTCAAGTGTAAATGGAACATTTTCAAAGAAAGACCACATGATAGGGCACAAAGCAAGCCTCAACAAATTCAAGAAAATTGAAATCATGTCAGGCATTTTCTCTGACCACAAGGGAAAGAAACTAAAAACCAATCCCAAAGGAAAAAACCCCAAACACTCAAAATCATGGAGATTGAATAGCATGCTATTAAAACATGACTGGGTCAAGAACAAGATTAGGGAAGAAATCAAAAACTTCCTGGAAACAAATGAAAATGAACTCACAACAACCCAAAACCTATGGGACACAGCAAAGGCAGTCCTGAGAGGGAAGTTCATAGCAATACAGGCCTACCTTAAAAAGATAGAAACATTTCAAACAAACAACCTAACCCTACACCTACAAGAAATCGAGGAACAACAACAAAGACAGCCCAGAGCCAGCAGAAAGAAGAAAATAACCAAGATCAGAGCAGAGTTAAATGACACAGAGACTAAAAGCACAATTGTAAGGCTCAATGAATCCAGGAGCTGGTTCTTTGAAAAGATAAACAAAATCGATAAGCCTTTATGTAGGCTCATCAAGAAAAAAGAGAGAGGATCCAAATGAACACAATTAGAAATGAAAGAGGAGAGATTACAACTGATACCACAGAAATACAAAGGATTGTAAGAAATTGTTATGAAGATTACATGCCAAAAAATTTGAAAACCTAGATGAAATGGACAATTTCTAGAAAAATATAATCTTCCAAAACTCAATGAAGTAGAAGCAGAAAGCGTGAAGAGACCAATAACAGCTGATGAAATTAAAACAGTAATCAAAAAGCTTCCGACACACAACAGCCCTGGACCAGATGGTTTCACAGGAGAATTCTACAAAGCATTTAAGGAAGAGCTAATCCCTATCCTTCACAGACTATTCGAAAAAATCCAAACTGATGGAAGACTTCCAAACTCCTTTTATGAAGCCAGCATCATCCTAATCCCAAAACCAGATAGAGACACAATGAAAGAAAACTTTAGGCCAATATCGCTGATGAACATAGACGTTAAAATTCTCAACAAAATATTGGGAACCTGCATCCAGCAATACATTAAAAAGATCATCCACCAATAAAGGGAGCAGTCCTCAACATAATTAAGGCCATATATGAGAGACCTACAGCCAACATCACATTCAATGGACAAAAACTTAGAGCTTTCCCACTAAGATCAGGAACAAGACAAGGATGCCCTCTCTCACCACTCCTATTCAACATAGTATTGGAAGTCCTAGCCACAGCAATCAGACAAGAAAAAGCAATAAAAGGCATCCAAATTGGAAAGGAGGAAATGAAACTGTCACTGTTTGCAGACGACATGATAGTGTACATGGAAAACCCTATAGACTCCACTCAAAAACTA
The DNA here is from genome assembly GCF_022682495.2 of Desmodus rotundus. NCBI lineage: Eukaryota > Metazoa > Chordata > Mammalia > Chiroptera > Phyllostomidae > Desmodus > Desmodus rotundus. Next base: position 65,064,310 of record NC_071394.1, read on the forward strand.
TTCGACCTAATAAATGAATTTGGCAAAATAGCTGGATACAGAGTCAATACCCAGAAATCAAAGGCATTCCTGTACACCAACAACGAAACTGCAGAAACACAAATCAGGAAAAAAATCCCATTCGATATAGCAACAAGAAAAATAAAGTACCTAGGAATAAACCTAACCAAGGAGGTAAAAGACCTGTACTCAGAAAACTACACAACACTGAAGAAAGAAATTAAGGAAGATACAAACAAATGGAAGCATGTACCATGTTCATGGATTGGAAGAATTAACATCATCAAAATGGCCATACTACCCAAAGCAATTTATAGATTCAATGCAATCCCTATTAGAGTACCCATGACATATTTCACAGATATAGAACAAACATTGCAGAAATTCATATGGAACCATAAACGACCTCGAATAGCAGCAGCAATTTTGAGAAAGAAGGACAAAGCAGGAGGTATCACAATACCTGATATCAAACTGTATTACAAGGCCACGGTAATCAAAACAGCCTGGTACTGGCATAAAAACAGGCTCATAGACCAATGGAACAGAATAGAGAGCCCAGAAATAAACTCAAATCTATACGATCAATTAATATTTGACAAAGGAGGCAGGAGCATAAAATGGAGCAAAAACAGTCTCTTCAACAGATGGTGTTGGGAGATCTGGACAGCTACGTGCAAAAAAATGAAACTCGATCACCAACTTACGCCATACACGAAAATAAACTCAAGATGGATAAAAGACTTAAATATAAGCCGTAACACCATAAAAGTCCTTGAGGAAAACATTGGCAGGAAAATCTCAGACATTCCACGCAGCAACATCCTCACAGACACATCCCCTAAAGCAAGGGACATAAAGGAAAGAATAAACAAATGGGACCTCATCAAAATAAAAAGCTTCTGCATGGCTAAAGAAAACAGCACCAAATTACAAAGAGAACCAACAATATGGGAAAGCATATTTGCCAATGATACCTCAGACAAGGGCCTGATCTCCAAAATATATAAAGAACTCACACGACTCCACTCCAGGAAGACAAACAACCCAATTAAAAAATGGGCAAAGGACTTGAACAGACACTTCTCCAAGGAAGACATACAGAAGGCCCAGAGACATATGGAAAGATGCTCAGCATCACTAGCCATCAGAGAGATGCAAATTAAAACCACAATGAGGTATCATCTCACACCAGTCAGAATGGCCAACATAAACAAATCCACAAACAAATGTTGGAGAGGATGCGGAGAAAAGGGAACCCTCGTGCACTGTTGGTGGGAATGCAGACTGGTGAGGCCACTGTGGAAAACAATATTGAATTTCCTCAGAAAACTAAAAATGGAACTGCCCTTTGACCCAGTAATTCCGCTGCTGGGATTATACCCTAAGAACACTGAAACACCAATCCAAAAGAATCTGTGCACCCCAATGTTCATAGCAGCACAATTTACAATAGCCAAATACTGGAAGCAACCGAAGTGCCCATCAGCAAACGAGTGGATCCAAAAACTATGGTATATTTACACAATGGAATTCTACGCAGCAGAGAGAAAGAAGGAGCTTATACCCTTTGCAACAGCATGGATGAAACTGGAGAGCATTATGCTAAGTGAAATAAGCCAGGAAGTGAGGGACAAATACCATGTGATCTCACCTTTAACTGGAACATAAGCAATAGAAGGAAAAAGCAAACAAAATATAACCAGAGTCATTGAAGTTAAGAACAATGTAACAATAGCAAGGGCAGGGGTGGGGGGTGGGGGCGGGGACAGTGGGTAGAGGGGATTACAGGAACTACTATAAAGGACACATGAACAAATCCAAGGGGGAGGGTGGAGAGGGGGGAGGGAAGTGGGTTCACCTGGGGTGGGGTGAAGGGATGGGGGAAAAGGCATACAACTGTAATTAAATAACAATAAATAAATTAAAAAAAAAAAAAAAAAAAAAAGATCATCCACCATGACCAAGTGGGATTCAGCCCAGGGATGCAAGGATGGTACAATATTCGCAAATCAATAAACATCATACATCACATCAACAACAGCAAAGACAAAACTCACATGATCGTATCAATAGATGCAGAAAAAGCATTTGATAAGGTACAGCACCCATTTCTGATAAAAAACACTCAGCAAAGTGGGAATAGAGGGAGCAGTCCTCAACATAATAAAGACCATATATGAGAGACCTATAGCCAATATCATACATACTCAATGAACAAAAACTTAGAGCTTTCCCACTAAGATCAGGAACAAGACAAGGATGCCCTCTCTCACCACTTCTATTCAACATAGTATTGGAAGTCCTAGCCACAGCAATCAGACAAGAAAAAGAAATAAAAGGCATACGAATTGGAAAGGAGGAAATGAAACTGTCACTGTTTGCAGAGGACATGATAGTGTACATGGAAAATCCTTTAGACTCCACCAAAAAACTACTCAACCTAATAAATGAATTTGGCAAAACAGCTGGATACAAAGTCAATACTCAGAAATCAAAGGCATTCCTGTATAGCAACAACGAAACTGCAGAAACAGAAATCAGGAAAAACATCCCATTTCACATAAGAAGAAGAAAAATAAAGTACCTAGGAATAAACCTAGCCAAGGAGGTAAAAGACCTGTACTCAGAAAACTACACAACACTCAAGAAAGAAATTAAGGAAGACAGAAACAAATGGAAGCATGTACCATGCTCATGGATTGGAAGAATTAACATCATCAAAATGGCCATACTAATCAAAGCATTTTATAGATTCAATGCAATCCCTATTAGAGTACCCATGACATATTTCACAGATATAGAACAAACATTTCAGAAATTTACATGGAACCATAAACGACCCCGAATAGCTGCAGCAATTTTGAGAAAGAAAGCAGGACAGATCACAATACCTGATATCAAACTTTATTACAAGGCCACTGTAATCAAAACAGCCTGATATTGGCATAAAAACAGGCACATGGACCAATGGAAATGATTTGAAAGGGCAGAAATAAACCGAAGGTTCTATGGTCAAGTAATATTTGATAAAAGGGGAAGAAGCATAAAATGGAGCAAAATAGCCTCTTCAACAAATGGTGTTGGGAGATCTGGACAGCTATAAGCAAAAACATGAAAATCACCTACTTACACCACACACAAAAATAAATTCAAAGTAGATAAAAGACTTAAATATGACACCGTAAAATTCCTTCAGGAGAACATAGGCAGGAAAATCTCAGATGTTCCATGCAGCAATATTTTTGCTGATATGTCCCTTAGAGCAAGGGACATAAGGAATGAATAAACAAATGAGACCTCATCAAAATAAAAAGCTTCTGTTTGGCTAAAGAAAACAGCATTATAATACAAGGAGAACCAACAGTATGGGAAAACATATTTGCCAATGATACCTCAGACAAGGGCCTGATCTCCAAAATATATAGAGAACTCACACGACTCCACTCCAGGAAGACAAACAACCCAATTAAAAAATGGGCAAAGGACTTGAACAGACACTTCTCCAAGGAAGACATACAGAGGGCCCAGAGACATATGAAAAGATGCTCAGCATCACTAGCCATCAGAGAGATGCAAATTAAAACCACAATGAGGTACCATCTCACACCAGTCAGAGTGGCCAACATAAACAAATCAAGAAATAAATGTTGGAGAAGATGCAGAGAAAAGGGAACCCTAGTACACTGTTGATAGGAATGCAGACTGGTGAGGCCACTGTGGCAAACAGTATGGAATTTCCTCAGAAAACTAAAAATGGAACTGCCCTTTGACCCAGCAATTCCGCTCCTGGGATTATACCCTAAGAACCCTGAAACACCAATCCAAAAGAACCTGTGCACCCCAATGTTCATAGCAGCACAATTTACAATTTACAACAGTGACGAGGGGACCGTGAGGAGAAGCGATTATAGGAACTATTATAAAGGACACATGTACAAAATCAAGGGGGAGGGTGGAGGTGAGGGAAGGAGCGATGTTCATCTGGGGTTGGGTGGCCGGATGGGGAGAAAAGGCACACAACTGTAATTGAACAATAAAAATTTAAAAAATTTTAAAAGATTAAAAATAAATAAATAAATAAAACCTATTTTTTTCCTAAAAAAAGAACCTGAGAGTTTTTTAACTAGTTCGCAAGTGTCTGTTATGGTCTGAACTGTCTTCTAAAAAAACTGTATTTGTTGAAGTCCTCACCCCCAGTGCTGCAGCAAGTGACTATATTTGAAAATATAATCTTTGAAAAGATAATTAAGCTAAAATGAGATTATTAGGGTAGCCCTAATCCAATATGACTGGTGTCCTTATAAGAAGGGGTAATTTGGATATACATCAATTGACAGAGAAGGAGACCCAGAGAGAAGACCACCATCTACAAAGGACAGAAGCTTCAGAAAAGACCAACTTTGCAAACATCTTGATCTTGGACTTCATGCCTCTAGAATAGTCAGCAATATATTTGTGTTGTTTAAGCCCTCACCCTGGTTTGTGGAACTTTTTTATGGCAGCCCAGCAAATGGATACAATATGATAACATTAAAATATAAGGTACTGATATTATTTAATTACAGAAAAAAATGTGCTATATGATTAAAATGAATTATCTTATTTTTTTCTTTTCCTTTCCTTTTGACCCAGCTTAAAAATTTATACTAAGTGAAATAAGCCAGGCAGTGAGAGACAAATACCATGTGATCCCACCTTTAACTGGAACATAATCAACAAAAGAAAAAAGCAAACAAAATATAACCAGAGACATTGAAATTAAGAACAATCTAACAATAGCCAGAGGGAAGGGGGAAGGGACAGTGGGGAGAAAGGTTTTCAAGGACTACTATAAATGACACATGGACAAAACCAAGGGGGAGGGTGGAAGCAAGGGAGGGAGGTGGATTTGGCTGGGGTTGGGGGGAGTGGTGAGGGGAAAATGCAGAGAACTGTAATTGAACAAGAATAGAGTAATTTTTTTAAAAAAGACAACAGGGTGCGAGGTCGGGGGGAAGGATTGAAAGTGGAAGGTTGGGGGTAGGTTGGGCAGGGGAGAGTAATCAGGGGAAAATGGGGACAACTATAAGTAAAGAACAATAAAAATTTTAAAAAAAATTTACAACTGTAATAATATGTGCTCCAAAACATAATTGTTTTTCTCCAGGATAGATAGTCATAGAAAGTAGTTGAAAGTGGACAGTTTGGAAAGTCTTTTGCTATTTATTAAATCTGTTCCAGAACTTGTTGATAAGAACTCCTGAATTCAAGAGAGAAATACCTGTCTAATGCAAGGGCAGATGGTACCAGAAAAAAACACACACACAAACACACACATGTGGAAAACAGTCTCATTGCATCATATAGTAAAATGAACCAAGCAAAAGGGAAACTGACAGACGTAAGGACAGAAGAATGAAAGAAAGAAGAAAGAAAGAGAATAAAGAAGAGAGAGAAGGGAAGGAAAAAAGAAAAAAGAGAAGAAAAAGAAAATAAGCAGGTTGGGGAGGGTGAGAGGAAAAAAAAGGCTATTAAATCATATTTCTTCTTTGTTTAATGTACTAATAAAACCTCATGGAGTTCTTCCAGAGTGGAAGTGTTTGTATGGGTTGATAACAATGTTTTACAGAAAATGGCCCTTGTGTTAAAAATAAATAAATAAATAGTGTTGTGAATGTTTATAAAATAGCACATTTGGTTTGTTCAGTGTTTTGCAGTGCTCTCATGACAGCAAAGATGAGTGGGGGAAAGCAGTAGGTGGAGAAGCAGACAGTTTTAACCATGATGGCCTTTTAAAAATTGCGATACAAAAGAAAAACAGAGAGAGGCTTTCCTTTTGGATAACCGGTGTCAGTTGTATAGTGCCTTCCAAGCAATTTACATACTGTTACCAATAATTACTTTCATTCTTATTGTTGGCTGATAACAGCTCATGGCTATCCCCTTCTCCAGAGAATTGTTCCCAGACCAAGAGAATCTACCTCTCCTAGAAACGTACTAATAAAGAGGACATTGAGTATGATACAATTTCTGCTGTAGGGCTCCCTGGGAGACCAAAGTTGGTCTCTAGTTAACACTACAGTTTTGCTTTGCTTTTCAATCACTTCTCTATTCTGCTTCCTTCCAACTCCTTATCCTGAGCATATTCATGCCATAAATCACTGCAATGAGATCCTCATTCTCGGGCTCTGTGTTCTATGATGCAGCCCTAAGAAGTGGCCTCTAAGTAGGAGAGTCTGGATGTGGACCACTTGCAGCAATGAGGACACATTATGGGGGACACACAAAGGATCACAGTCACTGTGTCACTATCGCCATGTGATTTAAAACTTTCACCTCTGGCAAACTGTAAAGATGTGTAAAGTCATACAAAACTTGGTGCTATGTTTTGGGCACTTGAGAAATAGATAGATTGGAAGGGGTTGCTGAGCACCACTAGTTCATTGCAGAGAAAAATGTTTCAGATTTAGTAATCAACAACTTAAAGCAAAACATGGAAGACAAGGACTTCCTTGGCTGTCTTTAAAAACAATCTCATTGGCTATAGTTGAAGCTCTCAAGATGAGGAACAGGATTTGATTGTAAAGAGGCAGAACCACAGAAGAAGCTGAATCCCGATTCTGATGAGTTTCCTGTGGCAAGGTCAGTGTTCTGATGGGGAAGGAGCTGAGATCTGGCATGGCAATGGCTGGACAGATGCACTATAGAACCTTGAGCTCCCAGACTTCCGTGAACCCTCTGGGCTGGCAGAATTGACTTACTTTCTCCTAAGTCAATTGACTTACTCTCTCCTAGGAAACAGAGCCACCTTCACTCCCTTGCTTGGAGCCCTTGTTGAAGTCCCAATAGCTTTACAAGACTACTTCCCTCTTCAATATCTGCCCCACGTCCCTGGCTACAGACATCATTAGGGTTAAATCTCTATATAACCAGACTGGAGAGGGGCTGGGTCCCCTCCAGGAAGTCCATAAACATGAACATGTTTGATCCAGCTACTTCTAATTTTAATGAAAGTAAATTCAGAAGTTAATCTCAGCCAGTGCAAGACTCTCAGTGTTCCCCTCAATGTCGCCTTGTCCCCAGTAATGGTGTGATGAAGATGACATGGGAGGAAGGCTTTCCATAGCTTCCCAGTGTGAGGAGCACAGGTCCCTCCTAACACCATCTTCTGGCCCCCAAAGGCTTCCACCAAGTACTACTTCACTAGCCTAGTCTTCAGGCTTTCAGATTATTGTCTCTATTATGCAGTCTAACACAATTTATGCACAATTAACTGAAAGATGCTTTTAAAATACTCCTCTATTTTCCAAATATATATGTCTGAGACCAAATTTGGTTCCTATAGTTCAATTGAAACAGTATTCTGCAAAAGGTCAAATGCAGGTATATATGTGAGAATTCATCTGTCTACTACCAAGCCCAACATTAAAGATATTTGCAACAATGCCTTTGTACTATTTGTACTATTTTTTTGGTTTTTGAAAATATAGTTAGTTTTCATAACAGTATGCATCTATGTTAACATGATGAGTTTATTTTTTAAAACATTTTGTTTATTAATTTTTAGAGAAAAGAGAAGGGAGGAAGAGAGGAAAGGCAACATTGATGTGAGAGAAACATTTATCAATTGCCTCTCGTACGTACCCCAACCAGGGACTGAACCCACAACCCAGGCATGTGCCCTGACCAGGAATCAAAATGGCTACATTTCACTTTGCAGGACAACACCCAACCAACTGAATCACACTTGTCAGGGTTATGATGAGTTTATTATTGATATTTTAAAATAAATTAATAAATGCATGTTTTTAAATGTCTCACTTTTAGCTCATAATATTGTAAGGATAAATAGATATAACCCACATTAACAAAAGCTCTTGGGAGTCCTCAATAATCAAGAGTATAAAGAGTACTTTAGACCAAAAGCTTGAGAACTGGTGACGTAGCGGAGAATAATCAGGGCCCTGGCTTCCCATGAAGAAGGTGGATCAAACAACCTCAACCAGAGGATCAGAGACTCTGAAAACAAATAGACTGCACCCTATTACGTCCCCATGATCCTGACTAGACAGGTCCTGCCATGAGCCTGCTGTTGTGTGTCTGAGTCTCTTCAGTTCTCATCCCTTTTCCAGCCTAGGCCTTTAGAATAATGTCTCACATCTTTCCAATGGGCTAACTTTGCTATGTTAGCTGGGGTTAATTCCTGTTGAATGCATCAGGTCATACTAACAAATACAGTGTCTAATCATACTCCTTCACTGGTCTGAGTCTGAAATCTTTGTCTTACTGTCACATTCAACTGTACCCATGTATTTCTGCATCTGGGAGTCAGCATCTCCAACACCAGAGAATCCCTCACCACAAATGAGGAATTTAAATGAAAAACTGGGAAACCCAATTCCGCTCTCCTTGGGCTGTTTTTCAACCAGTCCTGAACAGGAAGCTCATGAGATACCACCTCAGTTTTGATTACATGTTGACAAACTAGTCATTAAAGATCTACTTAGTTTTTTACCCCAGAGTGAGGGTGTCTCTTACAATTTACCTTCTAAGTGTGGTATACACATCAGCACAACAATGTACAAAACAAATATGGACATTGCTGGAAATGCTATTATCCCCATTTTGGAAAGTACAGCAATTAACTCTCTTCCCTTAGGTCCTAAGTGGGATCCACATTTTAAAACCCCGATTCCAAACCTCACACCACTCACCATCACCACAACTCCCAGAATAAACATGAACATTCAATGTCTGTACATAAGGAACTTAAAGACTGCAAATTCACTGAACAAATTCCCTATAAAGTTTTATTTTAAAACACAGTTAAACAATTCATGTCATAAAGACATTTTACTTTCCTCCAAGATAGATTTTATATTTCTCCTTTCTGACACTATTATCTAATTTCTTTTTAGCTTTTCTGGAAGAATATGGTCCCTGGGACTCTTTATTTACTATATTTGTAATAATCAAGCTCTAGTTTTTATAGAAGATTTATGAAATCCATGAACTAATTGCAACTTGAGTCAGAACAATATCTAGAATTAAGAAAGATACAGTTCTGTACAACACCTCCTTTCTCACATGGCATTCATTCTTGGGCATGACAGAATTCCAAAGGGTAGAAAATAAAGAAAATTGACCAGGTTAATAAATTAGATCAAAACCAGGCATTTTTTCAGAGAAATTTGCAATGATTACCCCAGAGAAATTTGGACTAAGGGGAGAGCAATGGTAACCTTTAAATGTTTAAAAGACAGAGTAATTAGACCTCACCAGTTTATCACCAATTTTTGAAAGCTATAGTCTTTCACAGTTTTCTGAAGGTGCAGAGTTCCCCTCACTGGGACTATACAAGCTGGACAAGGTATAGACAGGTGAGCACCTTCCTAATTCTGAGATGCTTTCACTCCACATTTGTTGTTTTTTAAAATAACTTCAGCATCTGAATCAGATACTAATGTTGAGTTAATGGAAATAACTATGCAACCTACACCATACAAAATAATTTAGGGCTTAAAGTTAATAATTTATAGGGGTAAAATAGCTTTAAGTATGTATCATATTTGTAATGCATAAAAACATTGACATGCTCTCCTCTGGCATTTAAAATACCTGGAAATAAGACTATACTTTCAGCAGTCATCTCTATAGTTTGTTACTAAAATACCAGGAAATATATACAGAACAAAATAGATGAAGTTTCAGATGGTGGTACAAGAAATTGAAAAAGCCAACAGAGCAAAGCTTTTGTAACTTGAAATCAGGGCCCAAAATAGGTTTCAGGAAAGAGGCAAAGATTATACTTTCATTAACTTTGGCTGAGTATAGTATAGATTTAATAGAGAAAGAACATGTGAGTGGTAGAAGCAGGTGATAATTTGTCAAAGTAGAAAAAGGTAGGGTCTCTACCATAAAGAGAGGCAACCTCCCTGGCAATGGCAGCCTCCACTGGGGGCACGGAGCAAGTATGATCAGCTGGTGGATTGCAGCCACACTCACCTGCACATCCTGAAGAAGCAGCTCTATGAATGAAGGCATTTGATTTTAATTTTAACAAAAAAAAGTTCCTTTTTTTTCTTTTTGCTGTGTAACAATATTACCACAAACCTAGTGGTAATACACCTTTACACCTTTTAATTTCTTTTTTCAATTAAAGTTTATATTCAATATTATTATGTATTACTATCAGATGTACAGTATAGTGGTTAGACAATCATATATGGGGAACCTTTCCACACGTGGGAAATGTGGCCCAGCCCCCATTCAGAAAAGCCAGTGAGGGGCGAGGTTCAGCGGGCAGGACCCACACCCATGGATAGGTTCTCCTGTGGGGAATCAGGCCTGCATTGAACCTAGGCTGCTATGAGACTTGCTTTTGCTAAAACTTCCTCACCCTGGATTGAGGCAGCAAATGTTTACTGAGTATCTTTAATTTCCTAAAGTCTGTGCTAAACCACTGAAGTATGGAGTGTAACCAGTTCAACCACTTTCCCCCTTGGGCTGTACTATCCTTCTCTTTGAAGTAATTAGCAGTATTCTGTCTTTTGTTGTCTGTAAAAGGTAATCACATACAGTGAACCTGTGCATAGTAAATGAGGACCATCCTTGATGTAATGTGCCTAGAAAAGCAATAAAAGCCTGTCTAGGCAGGGGTCAGCTCTCTCTCTCTCTCTCTCTCTCTCTCTCTCTTGGGCTTTCTCTAGCCCTCTCACCCTCTCTCACTTAGAGAGTGGCCATGCCGTCCCTTTTTCTCCACAGGATTTCTGTAGTCTGTGTGTATTTGTCTATTGCAGCCACAACACAGGATCCTGCTGGCAGGGATCCACATCAATCATATACTTTACAAAATGTTTCCCTTCATATTTCCAGTACCCAAGTGGCACCATACATAGTTATTACACTATTATTGACTATATTTCCTATATTGTACTTTATATCCTCATTACTATTTTGTAACTACCAATCTGTACTTCTCAATCCCTTCAACTTTTTTGCCCAGTCACCCAAACCCCTTCCCATCTGCCAATCATCAGTCTGTTCCCTGTATCTATGAGTCCATTTGTTTTGTTTGTTCATTTATATTGTTCTTTAGATTCTACATGTTGACGCAGATCCTGGCCCACAGGATCCGTGTGTTGTGGCAGCAATGGACAAATTCACATGGACTACAGAAATCCTGTGGAGAAAAAGGGACGGCATGGCCACTCTCTAAGTGAGAGAGAGGGCGAGAGGGCTAGAGAGAGCCCAAGAGAGAGCGCTGACCCCTGTCTGGACAGGCTTTTATTGCTTTTCCGGGCACATTACATTGAGGATGGTCCTCATTTACTATGCACAGGTTTACTTTGGGTGGTTACCTTTTACAGAAAACAAAGGAGAGGATGTTGCTAATTACATCAGAGAAGAAGGATATTTGCAAATGTTAATGGAAAAGTGGTTAAAGATACTGAGTAAACATTTGCTGCCTCAAATCAGGGTGAGGGAGTTTTAGCAAAAGCAAGCCTCATAGCGGTCTAGGTACAATGCAACCCTGATTCCCCACAGGAGAACCTATCCATGGGCATGGGTACTGAGTGCCAGACCTTGGTCCCACTGGCTTTTCTGAGTGGGAGCTGGGCTACATTTCCCATGCATGGAACAATTCCCTATAACATGTAAGTGAAATCATATGGCATTTGTCTTCTTCTGACTGACTTATTTCACTGGATGTAATATTATTTAGGTACATCCATCTTGCAAATGATAAGATTGCATTCTTTATTATGGCTGTTTATTATTAATATTTTTTATCTTTTTTCTTCTTCTTCTTAAAGGAGTCCCTTTAACATTTCTTATAATACTGGTTTGGTGGTGATTGTGTTAGCTCTTTCTTGTCTGGGAAATTCTTTATCTGTCCTTCAATTCTGAATGATACCTTTCTGGGTAGAATAATCTTGGATGTAGGTCCTTGTTTTTCCTCCTTTAAATATTTCCTGCCAATCCCTCTGGCCTGCAAAGTTTCTATTAAGAAATAAGCTAGTAGTCTTATGGGACCTCCCTTGTTAGTAACTAACATTTCCCTTGCTTCTTTTAAGATTCTCTCTTTGTCTTTAACCTTTGGCATTTTATCCTGATGTATCTTGTTGTGGGCCTCTTCGGGTTCATCTTGTTTGTGACTCTCTGCACTTCCTGGACTTGTATGCTTATTTCCTTCACCAGGTTAGGGAAGTTTTTCATCATTATTTTTTCAAATAAGTTTTCAATTTCTTGCCCTGTCTCTTCTCTTTCCATACCCCATGATGCAAATATTGTTTCACTTGAAGTTGTCACAGAGGCTTCTTACACTAACCTCATTTTTTAAGATTCTTTTTTATATTTGTTATTCTATTGGGTGTTTTCTGTTTCCTTATATTCCAAATCACTGATTTAATTCTCTGATTCATCTACTCTTACTGCTAATTCCCTGTAATTTATTCTTCATTTCAGTTAGTGTATCCCTCATTTCTGACAGGCTCTTTTTTATGGTTTCTGTGTCCGTTTCTATACTGTTAAAGTTCTCATTAAGTTCCTTGAGCATCTTTATGACCATTGTTTTGAACTCTGTAGCTGGTAGTTTGCTGGTCTCCATTTCATTTAGTTACTTTTGTGGAGATTTCTCCTATTCTTTCATTTGGGACCTGTTTCTTTGTCTCTCCATTTTGGCTGCTTCCTTGTGTTTGTTTCTATGTATTAGGTAGAGTTGGTACATCTCCTTGATTTGCTAGAGTGGCCCTGTGTAGCAGGTGTCCTGTAGGGCCCAGTGGCACAGCCTCCCCAGTCACCCTAGCTGGGTGCTCCAGGTGTGCTCCTATTTAGGTTGAGTACACTGTCCTGGTGTAGTTGAACCTTGAATGTTGTCAGTACATCACCGGGAGGAATTGTCTCCCTGACTGATCAGCTATGAGGATCAGCTGCAACTACAGCAGAGGAGCTGCTGTACAGGTACCAACCCTATGGAGCAGGACTTGCTTCAGCGCGGCTTTGGTGCTTGCCGAGTCCACTACTTGAATGTGTTGTTCGTGGAGATGGTAGAGTTGTAATACAGCATGGTCTGCAGCTGTCCACGAGGTGCACTGGCTCCAAGGTCAGCCACCACCTCTGCCCTGCCTGGGACCACCCAGCATAAGCTACAGAGTGACCTGGAGGTGGCTGTTACTTGTGCTGGGTTTGGAGACACCCAGAAAAGGCTAACCTGCAAACCAAAGCCAGCTGCCACTAGGGCTAGGCCTGGGGCCACTTACCAAAAGTATGGGGTACACAGAGGCCAGATGCTGCTTGTTTGAGAGATTGTAGGAAAGTCTGAAGCATGAGGCTGGAGAGGTGATTTGTATGGAAAAGCCACTGGAAATGGCTTGGGTGTGTCAAAAATGCTTTTTAAGCATAAGTTCTGTGCAGTTTTAAAAATGTGCCTGTTACCTGCCATATGCCAGACACTGTATATTTAGATATTATACGTACATATATGATCTAACTCTTTTTTTAAAAAAGGATGTGTACAACTTTTTTTTTTTGAGTTTAGAACTCAAACCTTTATTTGTGCTGGAATGAGAAAGAAAGTGATTAGTCACATGCATGAGCAGCAACAGTGACGGTGCCTTCCCAGCCCGGCTCCCCGCCCCTGCGCAGGCAGTGCGCTCTGAATTCCAAGGACAGTAACTGTGTCATCCAAGTCACTGGTTAAAAACTATCATGCCAACATATTTTCAAACACTTCCTAAAAACCCCAAAAGACAGGAAAAATCCCAAGGGCAGAAGTACTGGGAATTTAAAATTTAGGAAGAGAGCCATAACAAAAAACTACTGGTATTACTTCACCAACTCAATGCATGCATATCAAATGGTATCATAAAGGATTTTCAGATCCTTCTGTATATGTTTGCAATCAGGCCGCCGCAGCGAGCAAAGCCTCCCACCCCCACTTTGCTTCCTCCCCAAACTGATTTTGGCTGATAGTTTCCCTTGTAGTCCTGGATCATTTGAAAAACACAAACCTTCAAACTAAAGATATGATGGATTATGAACGTTAACCTTGGTACATGGATTGCTTGCTACCAAATATTACAGTACTATTACAGAAATTTTACAGTGACCACAAAAGGTTCTTATTACAATGACTGAAAAAGTAACAGCGAGCAAAAACTTTTGTTATTAGTACTGACCACAGTGGAAAGACAAGTAATGTGATTATAAGGCAAAACGTAACATACAAAAATTCAATTAGAAATTGTTTTTCACTTTGCTCAGAATTTTCAATCACAAAATCTCAGTTAACAAAAATGAGTTACAAACCCCGAAAAGTAACCCAAAACAGTACATCAAAATCTCAAAATTAAATACTTTAGAAGCCCACAATTTGAAAATTGAAAGTCTTTTCTAAGACTCGCCTTCACGGCTCCAGGTAAAGAACTTAAGCTTGCGAGGAGGCAGTGAAGGGCGGAAATGCCCAGATGAAGCAAGTTTTGACCCCACCCTTCAAGTGACCCTCGCTCAGGTTTTCAGTTACACCTTTCAGCCTTCCCCACCTTCTGGCAAAGCAAAACTGTTTTGCCTTCTGCTCTGCACTGAGGGTTATAGTGCTTTAGAGTTCCCAAGGAATTTTTGTGCTTCCAAGCAACAATTCAATAAGCATTAACACTTTACTAATATTACATTTTCCAGAGCTCTGCCCACTGTTTTCTCCAGAAAATTCCCTACCACCCCAACCCTCTGCAATACAGCCACCCCTCCCAATCCCAAACCTGCCCTCCCTCTGTTCCCCAGAGAATTCCCTTCAAGCCACACTCCCTACCACCCCCCACCCTCCGCAATATAACCAGTCACCCTCCTCCCTCCCTTCACCCCTACCGCTCCCAGTACCAGGGTCAAGCTGTGCCCACCCCCTTCCTACAACCCTCACTTTAGGGTCCTCCCATAGGAATGCCAAGATGACTTTGAAATCTGATCAGGTAAAATTCAAGTTAAAAACCAGTAAGGTGAATCAGAGATCACTCTCAGTAGGCTGATCATTCCCTTCTCTTTGTAACTTGCAAAGCACCAAAATGCCCAAACTAGACCTGCCCTTTGTAACAGAATTTGGGTATGATCAACTTGTACCCTCCCAGACTGCAGCACAATACACCCCCCCAATATGCTTCATCCACGCATTTGCCTAAGGCCCCTCAAACTCGAACACCCCCCGCAGTTAAATCATCACGCTAAGAATTCCTCCGACCAATGCGCAGGCAGGCAGGTGGGTAAGTGAGAGAGGGTCCCTGGGCTCCATCTGCAAGCTCCATCTACAAGGCATCACTCCCAGTTGCGGCATCAACATTCTACAACTTAAGAATCTTCTCGAAGCAAGGTTCGTAGCAGAGAAATAGCACCACAGGAAGCTCAATTTAGAAGATGCAGCATCTGAAAACCTCCACCCCAAATAGGAGGGGTGCCTGCTGGCATTCACGAGCCCGGGAAGCTGGTGCTCCAAGATCAAAATTGAAATAAACACATCTGCTGGTGGCCCGGATGCATCTGATTTGGACTTTTTAAGGTTGCCCCCTCAGAAGCTCATCTGAAAACCTTAAAAGATGGCCTCCTGAATACAGGGCTTCCCGAGCAGGGCCTGGAACCATGGCACTGGAGAACTTCCTCCTCCTAAGCCTCTGGAAATTCAATCTGCAGGCACCAATTTAGGCGGGCTCTCTGCTTCAGGGTCTCCCCTCCCTCACTGCCAAGACTCACACTGGCCAGGGGGCTCCGTGTCTCCTGTTGCCATCTGGTCGCCATGCCGAGCACTATAGTAACAAACCGCGGTCCATGAGGCACTCTTGTAACTTTCAGCGGGTACCACAGCTGCGGGGCCCCCCCCAAGGGTGCACGTTCAGTCCCCACCCTCTTCACGGGGAGGCAACACCAGCCCACCCCACCCAGAGTCTAGGCAGGGAGAGCCCCTCCTCCTTGAGGATTACCGACAATACCAACTCCGACAGGGATCCAACTTTCCCAGGTTTACCAGATTACCAGAAGCAACGTTTTAAGTAAATGGATAACCTTGAGAGAATTAAAGGGAGGAGAAGGGGCACAGTGAGTTCACAGGAGAGGTTAGCACCGAACCTAGAGGAAAACTCCAAAGGGGGAGCACTGCCACCTGGAAAATAAAGCGTGGGTCAATTTCGTCCAGACAGACAAGCATCCTGCCTAGCAGCCCCGCCTGTCCGACACGTGAGGCGCCACAGCTGTAACCTTCTAGGATGGCAGCCTACCTCCTGAAGCGCTCCTGAGGTCTCATCACCCTCACCGCCGACCGGGCGTCTGGCCTCACACCCAGACCTGGGTTCCACCAAATGGGGCCTGGCCTGGCCCCTGTCCCAGGCCAAGCTGAAGTTACATACCACCCTGGGCCAGAGCCGTCAGCCAGGTGAAGCTAAGTGCAATTTCCACAAGACCAGGCCTCATCCCCAGGCGAGTTCACAACCCTTTGTCTGGAAAAAAAGGGGGCTGCTGGTATTGACAAGTTCAAGTCCCACCCTCCCAGCCCACCTGCAAGCCTGCCCCACGGCCTGCCTTCCCCCCTGATCACTCTCAGGGCTTCAACTGCCAATTCCACCTGGTCTCCAGCAGGTGTGGCGGGAGCCTCAGTCTCCCACCTCCTCCTATCTCTGTCCTTTTCCTTCCACACAAACCAGGGCATGGGGCGGGAGGGCGCTCTCAGCCCAGGTAGGGCTGGCACCCTCCCAGAAGTCAAGGTCCCCTTCTCCAACAGGCCGCAGCGACAGCCTGGACTGGAGTGTTGCCATCCGCCCCCTCGGTTACTGTGGGCCCTTTCCCCACTGCTTCCCAAGGCAGAGTTTCCCGAGGATCTAGTCCTCCCCTTAACCTTCCTTCTCCTTGTACCCCGACCTCCCCAGCCTCACTTAACTCTGCCATCGCCCTCATCTAGCCCCTAAGTCCCTGAGCTGGCTGCCTCCTCCCACACAACTAGCCCGAAGAGCGCGACCCTCCCCGGCGCTAACTCCTGCTACAACTTTTACACTGATGGTTTTACCAAGGTTTATCTTCATGTAGAATTTGGAGAATATATTTCTAGATACTTCAGAGAGGAAAGTGTACAATGATAATTTTAAATATTAAGTGATTATTTCAAACTAAATGGAATAAAATTGAAAGCACATTCAAGTTCATTATAATAAAATTCCTCTAGAGCAAGGAGAAAAACATATATTAAAATGTATCTGTGAAGGCTTGATCAGAAATCAAGTTTTCCTGGACAATAGAATAAAAACATTTTTTAAAAAATGATATCTATAAAAATTCAGATATATTTTTATATACCTTCCTATAGAGATGTAGGAAACAACAAATGAGTTAATGGGGAAAAATTAGTTAGTAATAAGTTGTTAGCCAAAACTGATTTTCAGAGACATTATAGGGTTTTTTTAAGATATTGGTCCAAAAATTAACATTTAACCAGATTGAGTAAGTAGTGACCCTCTTTTGGAATGGTGACAGGAGGCTAAGCATTCTGCTGGCCAGCATACTAGAATGAATTATTTATAGGGTTTCCCATGCAGCCAACATAAGCATCAGTGTGTCTCATCAGACAAATCTCAAGATAGGAACACATCAATGATAAAACATACAAATAATATCTTTTTTTGTCTATGTTATTCACTGTTGAAAAAGATCAACACCAAAAAAGAGAAAGAATTTGAAAACTTGGACAAAATAATTCCTCTTAAAATCTGCTAGGAGATGCATGAATTTCCACTATCATGTTCTCCTTTGATTTAGCACTATGAGAATCTGACACTAAACTGTGCAGTTTGGAAAAACTAAAGTCAGCAGACACTTCTGATACATAATTTGAGAGAAGGAGGCCCTCTTTTCTACTATATCTTCACAGCTGATCTCAGATTTTGCACCCCATTGTTAGATGTGTATTCATTCTGGGTCTTGAAGGACTTTTGTGTTTGGTTGGCTTATGCAATTGAAAACATTACTAGGAACAGTAAATCTATCAATTAACACTTCAGAAAGAATTAGTTACTAAATAAGGGAGTAAAAGATCTGAAGCAACTGAAAAGAAGAAAAGCGCTAAGCATCGTACACCTGAGAAAGATTTCAAACACTTCCCATTTGCCTTTGTAAATATATGCAGGTAATTCTGTTAGTAATAATAAATAATGCCAATTGAATACATTCTCTGTGTCAGTGTGCTAATCCCCTCACACAGATGGTAGATTTGAAATTAAGAGGCCAAAAGCTCTCAGCCACTCTAAAATTTCCTTCATTTCTCTGGAACTGAACACAAATTAGTTCATAAATACCTACATCCACTAACTGAGGAAAAAGATAAACTTATCCAAAGTGATTTCAGTCACTTTAAAAGAAGTAAACTCAGAATTTAATATCAGTTGGTGCAAATTTTCAACCTCCCCCTTAACATCATCTTCTCTCCAGGTGAGGAGGCAGGACTGTGAAGGTGAGATAAGGATGGGCCCAACCCCATACTTGCATCTGGTGCTCAAAGGCCTCCACTGCTCAAGTGTGATTTCTCTAGCCTGATCTTCAGACATTCAGGTTACTGACTCTGTTAGAAACTTTAACTTTCCACTTGGAAACTTAAAGATAAGCAATATCTTTCATTCTAGGCTAAATCTTCTATCTCTACATTGATTCTAAGGGTAGAAGCCCAGGGCAAGTACTGAAATCTCAGGAACTCCCAGGAAAGAAGAATGTCTCTGTTAACGCTGCACAAGGACTGTTTCCCTATACATGCATTGTCTTATGTGACCTGTCTAAAGCTAAAGGGCTGGTGACTAAAAAGCCTGGGATGTTCCTCCAGGAGGGCTGGCTTGCAGAGCCTCAGGTTACACTTTCCCCTGTTTACACTGTCACTCAGAGGAACAACAAAACCAACACCCACTATTAACTCTTCCATTCTTCTCCCACTAAGTTCTACAATTGCTTAAGTCCAAAGATCTAGGACACACAAAGCTAAGAAGGGGAGAAAAAAACCCTACCATGTGTCACCCTTCAGAACAAACTCTAAGTAGACGGAAAATGGAAAACCATGGAAGCCTTACTGTCAAAGATGGATGCTCTTCAAAAATTATGCTAAGTGAAATAAGCCAGATGGTGAAAGACAAATGCCATATGAGCTCACCTATAAGTGGAACCTGATCAACAAAACAAACAAGCAAGCAAAATATAACCAGAGACACTGAAATAAAGAACAAACTGACAGTAACCAGAGGGGAGGGGGGAAGGAGGATAACAAGGGAAAGAAAGGGAAGGGTCATCAAGGAACATGTATAAAGGACACATGGACAAAGCCAAAAAGGGGTAGGATTAAGAGAGGGAGGAGGTGTCACTGCGGAGGGGGAGAGTGGTTGGGGAAAAATGGAGACAACTGCACTTAAACAACAATAAAAACAACTAAAATTTAAATTTAAGAAATGGTACCCATTGCGGAGATAATCCTATAGGGGTCTCTTAAATTCTTTCACTTGTGAGCAGAGATGTTTTTCAAGAATGTTTGTATAGCAAACAGCTTTGGAAGATAGAAGGGGTGCCTATCCCTACAAGAGAAGGTGGGTTTGTTTACTGTCAAATGTAATAAAGATAATGACTTTCTTCAGGGAAAATGTTGTGGGATTCTGCTTGCAGTCCATTAAGAAAGATTCAAGTGTCCTAAGCTCGAAGTTCCCAGCAGTGACACAGATTCATGGCAGGTGCAGCCTTTACCTGGGCCACTTCATTCCCTTTGTGACTTTAGGGACAAGGGCAGTAGACATGAACATGAAACCTCTGCTGCCTTTTGTGCTGTGAGTAATAAAATTGTTTGTCTCTGATCCAGGAGTATCATGTCTTCTGCCAGTATCCAACAAGTTGGCAGGCTAACTTGTGATCAGGCAAGTAGGGTAAAATTCTCAGACCCTTCACAGTTCCTGACACCCATAAAGTATTATTCTTGCTTTAATGGAGCGCTTACTATAATGTTGTTCTATTAGAGCCCATTAATACCTACCACAGGTTGTAAATTGCTTGCAAATAGTGTGTCAGACAGCTTAGGCTAAGTTATCTGATGTCAAAGCCAAATATTAGTAACTTTAAACATTGGAATATTGATACATTTTTAACAAAAAGCTCTCCAGGAATAAAAACCCTGATTTGTAGAATTTGGCAATTTCCATAGTAAACACTCCCACCTTGACCAGTTTTAAGTCACTAAGGTGGCATCATGTCATGCGGAATTGGGAGATGAGTACAATCATTTCCATAAGCCATCACTGGCTTTACAACAACAAAGGCTTATTTCTTGGTCATGGTACATGCTCTTTGCAGTTCAGCTTTGACTCTGTACCAGGTCATCTTCATTCCAGGATATAGGCTCAAAAGCTGCCCTTATCTAGGACAGGTCAATTAGTGGTAGAGGGAAAAGAGTAAGAGTGGAGTCATAGGATGCATTTTAATGGTTCTGTTCAGAATTTGATGGGGGACTCAAATGTTGGAAAAATTTTAGTTTCAGGTAATAGATAATAAGCTTAGTAATTGATGTATGTAAAAAGCTATTGTTTCAGGAACTGAAAGTATGACCCACCTTGACTCCAGGAGATCATAAGCTGTTCTACCTTTGTGCTCAGGAAGACTCAAGCAATGAAGATGGTGTCTGAGACATTCACTCTAGGGTGAGATGCCTAATGCCCAGGACACAGATAAAGACCACCGCCCAGGACACAGATGAAAGAATGCTGCAGCTTTTATCTGATTAACTTTTTCCCTGAATTCCAAACCCCTTACCCCCACTTTTCTTCTCCTTATAAAAATGGTTGGTTTAAAATGGAATTTAAGATGGTCTGTTAGGGTACAAACCCGCCATCTTCTCAGATCACCAGCCATCTGAATAAAGTGCCCATAAAGACTGAATCCCAGTGCCTGCTTATTGGGTCTAGTAGGTGACAGGCAGCATGAACACAGGCTTTTCCAGTTTCAAATTGACATAAGTCACTGCCACTCACGTTTTATTGAATTCTATGCCCCTTTGCATTTAGTTGTATGAAATACCTCTTCCTTAAATGCATATAATATCATGTGTCTAACTCTATTAAAGTACTAATACTGTTGCATAAATGTTGATTGTCATCTACTTTTTCCACTAGACTCTGAACCACTTAATTGAAATAACAAACACTAAAAAAGATCCTAGTAGGGACACAAGTGGTTCAGTTCTGAACTTGTTAAGTTTGGGATGACCATATTCAAGTAAAGATGTTAAAAGGGAACTGAGATATATAAATCTGGATATTACAGGGAAAATATGGAGACATTAATCATGGTCAATGTAAGTAGTTGAGATCAACAAGGGGAAGGTGTGTACGAGCTAAGAGATAAGGTTCCAGATTGGAATGTAGAGAATTCTTGCATTTAGAGATAAGACAGAGAAAAAAGAGCCAACAAAGGTCATGGTGCACTCACAGAAACCTATGATGTCACTAGCAACATTGTAATCTATGGGACTCCATTGTAACCATTACAACCTCTGTCATATATGTAGTCTGTCCTCAAATGAGACATTGTTATGCAATGCATAACTATATTAGTAACCTACTGGAAACAAAGGAGTAGACAAAAAGAAATTGATAAAGCATGAAAGAGAGGGTATATTAAAGGGCAAACTCCTTGAGTAGGAAAGGATACATGAGACTTTGTTCCCTGGTGGCCTTTGGTAGGAGAGAGACTTTTCTCCATTGTGACTAGAGGAAAAAAAATGCAAATGAGACTTAGAATTCATAGAGCAGAAATGCAGGTGCTTTAATATAGTACCCTCTATTTTCTCAGTGAAGTGTGAAGAAGGTCATCAACTGAGGATCAGCAGAGTAGGCATGAGGTAGTCACCCAGAGGAAGAGGAGAGTAAATCTATAGAGCAGTGCAGCAGTGCTAATGCTGAGTCCCACATGACATGTGTCATCATGAACTGAGGTAAAGTCAGGGCAGCTGTATAACTTTCTTTTGCCATATTCTGCTATTTGGTTATAGACAAAGGGAACATGAATAGCTGGGGTATGTTTAGACTGAGATTTTGTCAGATAATTACCATAGGGAGAAAAGAGGATGGGGAAGCTTTGGCTCAGGAGACATTTTAATGATGGATCATAAAACCTAAGCATGTCCCTGAGAGAATATGAGATGGGACAGATGGATAAGAACAAAGTAGTGTAATCTCTGGTTTAGAGGCCTTGGATCAAAGATGCATTATAGGAGGGGGAATATTAACACAAGGAAAGTAGAAGTTTGGAAAGTCACATGTTTGAGATTACATGTTAGAAAAACTCAAGCTTATGGCAATACAAATATTGTAGGGACAAAAATTTGCTATTACTACATAATTCTGCGTAAGAAGCCAGCTCATCCCTTAGTGGCTTAAAGGAACAATCATCTTTTATTTCTCAGAACCAAGTCCTATGGTTCTGCTGACCTGAACTGGGCCTCATTGATCAGATCTGGACTTGGTCATGCTGTTTGTGGTCATCTTGCAGGCAGGTGTGGAGCTGGTGGGCCCAGGATGATCTCAGTTGGAAAGACATGGTCTTTTGTCCCTCAGTGAGCTAGCCTACATTTGGTCTTAGGAAGCAGCAAACATTCAGGTGAAAGTCTCATAGACACTGGTATGTCCTCTTGGGACCCAAACTCAAGATTTAAATATCATCATTTTTATTATCCTATTGGCCAAAGCAAGTTGCAAGACCAGTCCAGACTCAAGAAGTAGATATTGACTCTCTTACCTTAAAAGGGTGTAGATATGGGTGGAAAAACTGAGACCCTTGTCTATGACAACAAATCAGGATATAATTATGCTATTTATTGCATAGCTTACCCCTAGTCATCCTTCTGCCATGATGAATCTGTTCATAAATGCATTACATTGAATAGCATTTTGCTTGACTTCACTACAGCAAGTATTTAATCCCACTCCACAAAGAGGACACATTTAAGCATTTGACACTGCAGAGGGTGCAAGGTTAGATTTGCATATAGAAAGCTTATTCTGGCAGTCAGGATAGTTGCAGAAGATAAAGTGAGGAGAGCGGTTAAAAAGCTATTGATAAATACTGAGAGTCTGATCTTGGGCAGTAGGCATTTAAAAAAATGACAGATTCCAGAAATATTTAGAAGAGAAAACACAGGATTTATTGATCCATGGGTGAATGTGGACAAAGACAGAGAAAGACAAATAATGAATTCTGGATTTCTAACAGGGGGTATCTTGATGGATCCTTGAGAGAAGGAGTGAAGATGATACACAGATTTGGGGCGGAGGCAGAAGCTGGTGGGTTCAGGTTCTGACACATGGAGTTAGAGGCAGGACTTGGGCAGATATCAAATGGCAAATGGAAATACGAATCTGGGTTTAGTGTACAATTTTTCAGTTAAGACTACATGTAATGGTGGTAATGGAAGTAAACATGTGAAACCAACTTATCAGGCAAAGGATTCTAGGAAGAAGAAAATTCAAGTTTTAACAGGCTTATAGAAAAAACAAGAATGAAAAATGAAGCCCTGAGGGTCAACAACATTGAACGGATGGTCTGAAAAGAATGGGGGTTTTTATCATAAAGAAGATGAAAAGGAGAAAACAGTGAGTAACGTGAAGAAAACCAAGACAGAATGATATCATGGAACCCAAGGTAAAAGGAAGATGCAAGGAGGGCTTTCCAAGAATATATAACAGGGCACATGGAAATTAAAAACAATTAAATACTAAAAGATTTCATCACAGTGGTAAAAGTTCATCTGAATCAGGATGATTTCAATGGTGTTATGAGAATAGCCTGGTAGTAGGGTTTGTGATTCTTCATAACCAAAAGAACAAGGTAGAAAGGACCTTGCTCAACTTCTGGATTAGGAAAGGTAGAGCATACTTCTCTGCCTTGTCAGCCAAGAAACATACCTCCGGAGCCCTGAGCCACTGTGAAACAAGTGCAGGCTGTCATAATGTGAGGAAATCCAGGCTGCAGGGTGAAACCCTGGCAAATGCCCTGACAAACAATTCCAGCCAAAGTCCCAGCCAGGCCCACATCAACCACCAGATGCATGTGTGACTGTGTCTCCCGCTGATCTCACTCTCAGCGTCCAGGTCCACCTCAGCTTTCATGTCCTTTTTTTTTTTGATATATTTATTGATTATGCTATTACAGTTGTCCCATTTCCGCCCCTTCACTCAACTCCATCCTGCTCACCCCCTCCCTCCCACATTCCCCCCGCTATAGTTCATGTCCATGGGTCATACTTACAAGTTCTTTGGCTTCTACATTTCCTATACTATTCTTACCCTCCCCCTGTCTATTTTCCACCTATCATTTATGCTATTTATTCTCTGTACCTTTCCCGCCTCTCTCCCCCTCCCACTCCCCTGTTGATAACCCTCCATGTGATCTCCATTTCTGTGGTTCTGTTTCTGTTCTAGTTGTTGGCTTAGTTTGCTTTTGTTTTGGTTTTAGGTGTGGTTGTTAATAACTGTGAGTTTGCTGTCATTTTTACTGTTCATATTTTTTATCTTCTTTTTCTTAGATAAGTCCCTTTAACATTTCATATAATAAGGGCTTGGTGATGATGAATTCCTTTAACTTGACCTTATCTGAGAAGCACCTTATCTGCCCTTTCATTCTAAATGATAGCTTTGCTGGATACAGTAATCTTGGATTTAGGCCCTTGCCTTTCATGACTTGGAATACTTCTTGCCAGCCCCTTCTTGCCTGTAAGGTCTCTTTGGAGAAATCAGCTGACAGTCTTATGGGAACCCCTTTGTAGGTAACTGTCTCCTTTTCTCTTGCTGCTTCTAAGATTCTCTCCTTCTCTTTAATCTTGGGTAATGTAATGATGATGTGCCTTGGTGTGTTCCTCCTTGGGTCCAGCTTCTTTGGGACTCTCTGAGCTTCCTGGACTTCCTGGAAGTCTATTTCCTTTGCCAGACTGGGGAAGTTCTCCTTCATTATTTGTTCAAATAAGTCTTCAATTTTTTGTTCTTCCTCTTCTCCTTCTGGCACCCCTATAATTCGGATGTTGGAACGTTTCAAGATGTCCTGGAGGTTCCTAAGCCTCTCCTTATTTTTCCGAATTCTTGTTTCTTCATTATTTTCTGGTTGGATGTTGCTTTCTTCCTTCTGTTCCACACCATTGATTTGAGTCCCGGTTTCCTTTGCATCACTATTGGTTCCCTGTACATTTTCCTTTGTTTCTCTTAGCATAGGCTTCATTTTTTCATCTAGTTTTCAAACAAATTCAACCAATTCTGTGAGCGTCTTAATAACCAGTGTTTTGAACTGTGCATCCGATAGGTTGGCTATCTCTTCCTCGCTCAGTTGTATTTTTTCTGGAGCTCTGAAGTATTCTGTCATTTGGGCCATATATATTTTTTTTTGTCTTGGCACGTCTTTTACTTAAAAGGGTGGAGCCTTAGGTGTTCTCTGGGGCAGAGTAATGCTGGTCGCTGCGCTGTGACGCTGTCCATGGGGGAGGGGCCGAGAGGGAGCAATGGCGCCTGCTCCACGGGATTTCAGTCACTCCCTCCGCTACCCACAATCAAACTGGGCCCCTCTGGTGCTGGTTCCAGAGGGGGTGGGCTTGTGCACACTCTAGGCCCCTGTGGTTCTCTCCAACGACCTGTCCTGGGAGGCTGGGAGTCTCTCCTGCTGCTGCCCCAGCCCCCACGGGCGCTTTCAATCAGAGGTTTGAGGCTTTATTTCCCGGAGCTGGAGCCCTGGGTTGCGCAGTCTGCTTCGCCCCCGCCGTTCGCCTGGTTTATCCGTTTGCGAATGTGGGGCCCCAGGGTGCTACCCACTGCTCTGCCTGCCCCGCTCTCCGCCACTCTGAGTTCGGCCCTCTCGGTTTATCTGTATGCGAATGTGGGGACGCAGGGTCCGCTAGTGGTCAAACTGCCTGCTCTGTTCATCCCACACTTCTCCAGTCTCAGTCCTGCCACGGCCACGCAAGTCCTCTCCGACCCGGTGCCCATCTCCGCCCCTCCTACCGGTCTGTATGTATGTTTATTTTTTATCTACTTGGTGTCAGACTTCCTTGCCATTCAATTTTCTGTCAGTTCTGGTTGTGCGAGGAGGCACAGTGTGTCTACCTACGCCGCCGTCTTGGTTCTCCTCAGCTTTGATGTCCTTTTATCTGAAGCTCCAGATGTCATGAAGCAGGGATCTGCCACCAATCCACTGAGCCATGTTCTTATTTCTGACCTACAGCATTCATCCCTGGAATAAAATGATGGTTCTAAGCTCCTGAATGTTAGTGCAATTTGTTAAATAACACTAAAATGTCACAGGAAGGAATTACATCTCCAGTGAGAAAAGTTTAGGATATGACAATTTTTAAAGGATCTTAAATTGCAAAATAACTTTTCCAATTTACCAGTAAACTCTAATCCTCCCAATTTTCAGTCGTTGAAAACATTCAAGTCAGCCATATCTTTCCATGTTTCCCGGAAGTGCATAAAAGCCCCTGCTATAATTTCCTGTTACCTAATCTCCAAAGCCTGTCCTAAATCCTGTCTGCTCTCCCAATCCCTGAGTGAGCACTTCTGATAAAATTCATCTTTCCTTCCTATGAACTTTTTAATAGCTTCCTTGTTTTTTTAAAATGAACATGCAGCCTGTCTTACCAAATAGATCTTCCAAACCTAGAACACACTTATGTTTTCCTATATCATATACATTCCCTCTCTCAGATTTTTTTATATCAGAGGTTCTCAAAAAATACCTGTTGATTGACTTAGCCAATGCAAATATCACTACTGGATTATAAAGCTGATTATTTCATTCTGCATCTTAATAAAATTCACTCTGACTTCTTGCTTTCAAAAGACATTATGTGCGAAGTCATCATAGAAAGTAGACATCCTCTTAGCATCTACAAAACTTACTATTGTTAATAGAATGTTAGTTCCCTCTGATAACACCATCTGGAGAAACATGTCTTGCAAGAATGGCAGTGCTCACACTAAGAAATGGTGTCATACTACATGTCCAGAAGTGCTGAGCCAAGTTTGCACTCATTCAAACCCATTTATAGGAATGGAAGAGGAAGTAGGCAGGGAGGCTGACTCAGGGGAAGGCTATCTGTTAATTAGTAAACTTGCACTACACACTCAATGAGCCACATGGCTGCTCTTCAAAAAAGCAAAGTACATGGAGAAATTTCATCTGTTTCCTGAAAATATGCTCACTTACCCTTCCCTGATAAATGTTTTATTACCTTTGAGCCCTGGGGGGTCAGAGGGGACAGACACTGGATAGCCATCTCAGAAGCAGACTAGAAAAGAGAATGTATCTGTGGCTGAGGGCTGGTTCAACAGAAACGAGTAGATGTATAGTCTTCTCTCTAGAAAGGCACAGTTACATTTGTCTTCTTAGAACAACTGCAATATCAGAGCTAAGAGCAGAATTTGGGTGTGGATAGGGTGGGAGGTCAATGACTTGTTGACAGTCAGGTAAGTCTTCAAGGTATGTTTAAATTTAAACATTATATATATTTTTTCTTTTAATAAAAATGTTTTCTTTGTCACAGCAAAAAACAAACAAAAAAGCATTTATAATATGCTTTTTGCCAGAAAAGCAAGAAAGACTGCCAGAAAGAATGGGCTATTTCCGACATTATACAGTTGCTTGCGGATACTTCAAAAAAGAAATTTATTACTCAAGGGAATGAAATCCACTGAAAGGTTCATAAGAAAAATGTTCCACCTACAGAATAAGTTTCTGGCAGACTTTTCTAGAGCTGGTTCCTGGAGTCGTCCTTCCATACATGTACTTTTAGAAGCAGCTTACCCCCTTTCTTGGGGTAAAATGTGGGTGCTTAGGTCTGCAAGGTATCAGGCTGTTCTCGAGCCACTTTCCAGGATTCTTTATGTAGGTCTTAGGGCACTTCACCTTACACCAGCTAATGGGACCCATCTGGACACCAGATTCACTGTGGGTCACCAGCACCTCTACTTCATTTTCAGTAGTCGTCAAGAGGTTGGGAGATCACTTTGGCCAAGACAATGTCACCTCAGTGAAACTCATAAATTCCAACCTGCCTTTTCAGTAGCTTGGACCTCTTCCTTGTGGATAGTTCCTTGGGAAGAATTCTTAAGTGGAGTGGATCCTACATACAGGATGCATGCTTTGGCAGGATATGAAATGATACTAGAGACCTTATAGGTTACAACAGGTCCCACATCTGGCAACAATTGGTACTCTGTTTCTCTCAACACAGAAGTGAAAGAAAGAGTGCCTTTCTTACTGCTCTTCCTCAGGTAGCCAGCAAGCAATGAAAAGGTATAGCCATGCCAGATGTAGGTGCCTCTGCCTGGCCTTTCCTCCTCCAAGTTACTTGGACATTCGTCAGGGAAGTGGTACCTCATGGGTGGCACCCTGTCTGCCACTATCCCAAGCTAAACTTAGACATGTTAATCAAAGACTGTCAGGATCTCTAGGACTTGGACTTGGTGTTCAGGCCCTTGGCCCATGACCATGTTTCCGAGTTCATGGACTTTACTTATATATTCAGTAAGTATTTATTGAAAACACACTAAGAACCTGTTCAAAGTGTTATAAAACACAGCAATGGGAGAAAATCAAATTAAAGTCTATGCTTTAAGGGAATTAACATTTTACTGGGGAGAGACAGACAATAAGCAAAAGAGCAAATAAGATTTTAAGATTGTGATAAATATCAAGAAGAAACTAAACTTGGGTAATAGAGCATAACTTTGACATTCAGCAGAATGAAATCACCTTTGTCCCAGCCAGTACTCAGTTACTTAGAGTATCGTCCAGGTACACCAAGTTGTTGGTTCGATCCCCGGTCAAGGCACATACAAGAATCAACAAATGAATGTACAAATAAGTGGAAAAACAAATCTCTCTCTCTCTCTCTCTCTCTCTGTCTCTCCCCATTCTTCTCGCTCTCTAAAGTCAATAAATAAATTTTTAAAAAAAATCCCCTCCAAGGTGCTAAACTAGCTCCAGTGGGGTCTGACTCATCAGAGCCCTTATAGGGATCAGGGACAATTGAAATCCAAGTCTGCAGAAGATGAAAGGCAACTTTGTCCCTACTGGACAGCAGCCCTGAAGGCACCCTGCTGGCCCCAGACCACTTTGGCTCCAAGAGGCTCTTCATGTTCCAGAAGCAGGACTGGTGTCCAGTAGCTCTGAGCTGCTCTGAAATCAGAGACCACTTTAACAGATTCTCCTTGACAAAAATAACTGCTCAGCCATGCATGCCCTGATTTACTGCTTGCCTGTTTGCTTAATTGCCATAACATGTGATATCACATTCCATTTCACCTTGAACCTCATGCACCTCCTTTCTCTACTGCCCTACCTGGATGATGCTCACTTTTGCAACAAGGCAAGCTTGCCGGTCCCATTTTGCCTACCTCCATCTCATTGTAGTAATGTGGCTGCAACATGCTTCTGACATGCCCCTCAGTGATGACATCCTGGCTGAGCCAGGTCTTTGCTGTCCCTGGACCAGTACTTGCCAATTTTTACAAATGCTCCAGCAACTGTACTATCTAGAATATTTTGCCAACAGAGGTAAGATGTTATGCTTTGAACTCTTGGTGGATCCTAAATTAGATACCTAAATCCTGGATTGCTTGTTTGCAGAGAGGAACTCTGTCCACCAGTACCCAAAATGTCACTTGTTTAACAGGTACACTGATGAGTGCAAGAACTCGAACTAAGGAACAGAAGGATTGACTTGGTGAGCAGCAGTAGTTACTGAATGGTAACAGCGTGTCATATCTGAGACAAAGTGGCTCCAGAGCCTGGTGGAAGCTCTTGTAAAGGAAGATCAAAATGGAGGTATGATAGACAGTTGCAGAGAAGAGAAATGCTGCTTCCTGAAAAGAAAAAAAATAAGGAAATTAGCTTGTTTGAATGTTTTCAGTATTTATGAGGTGTGGTGGTACTATCTACAGTAGCATTATGTGAGATTGCCCTGTAGCTTTCAAATAACCCCTCTTTACACCTGGTCTATTGGAATGTCCTTCTTGGCCTTACAGGCAAGTGACTTTGGAGTGAGAAGCTACGTAGCTATTTTTGGGTACCTCAGACTTGGATGGAGAGACCAGACCCCTGGCTTCTCTATTATGTCTTGGGCAGGTGATCCTATGGTGCCTATGTTTCCTCCACCTGTGCCCATATATATGGCTCTCAAAAAACTGACATTTTGGGTACTGATGGGTAGAGTTCCTCTCTGCCAACTAGTAGGCCTGGGGTTTACATATCTTATTTGGGACCCTTTACCACCAAGGAAGGGTTCAAAGCAAAATATCTTAACCTCGGATTCTCAGAAAGACAATCTTATTGGCCCAAATGGGCTTTGGGCTGTTCTTCTCTGGGTTATTCTCTTCAGTTAGCGGTGGTGAGCCCATAGGTGTGGTTAGGGGAGAGGTTTCCTTAGGTGAAAGACATTGTGAGGGAGGTTATGGTTGGCACCCCCGTCCAGGGAAGCTGTGAAGTCCAGTCACCACTACAACCACCAATGATGTCACATTTCTGAGGCCAACAGCCATGAAGAATCTGATTCTTCTAACTTGTATGAGTGCTTAACTTGACCATTGTTGGTGTAGAATGTAGTTCTAAATTTGTACACTTTCCAAAGGCTAACCAGATTGTACACATGCTTCAAATAGAAATTTCATAAATCTTGATCTCACAAAATTAGTCTTAAGTAAGCTAAAACTTGAGGAGTAATGATAAACAATAATATGAATAAAAAATCATTTATAAGAGCCTAGAAAATGGTGGCAGCCTTCCTTGTACTTGTACATGCTGTTACTTCTCCCTAGAATGTCTTTTCCTCCTCATCCTTCTTGGCAAAGTCTTCTTCATTCTTCGAGACCTAGATTAGCTTCCTCTAGAAAGCCTCGCTGATGTAGACCACTTTTCTGCCTTCAACACTGGCATGTACCTTGTTCCAACCTGTATTTCATCAGTTCTCACACTAATTTCTGTATATTGCTTTACAAGATGGTGTCTACAATGAGACTTGAAGTCCCTCGACGGCAGAAAGAGTGTCTTATCTGACTGTATATTTCTGGCACTTAGCTCAATGCCTGAAACAAAGCTGTGTTCAAAAAGTGTTGACTGAATAAGGGACAGTAAAAGAAAGTATATTATTCATTTGGCACAAGTGCAGTCTGAGGATTGTTCCAGATAACTGAAGTTTATACCTTCAGCAATCGAAACATTTTAGGTCTTTCATGAAGACTATAAAGACAGAAATCTTCACAAATTATCCTATACGTTTTTCTGCCTCATTGAAAAAAATGAAACAACTGTAATAAGTACTTTCAATTTATTCAAATTCCTCATTATGAGTCAATTATACTGTTCTCTAATATGTTCTCAAGAAAGCTTAGTTCAGGTACCACCACCACAAGACACCATCTTATATTATTCATAGAACTCTCTTGTATACTCTTCACAATATTTACAGAAATTATCTGTTTATTCACATCATTCCCTTACTGCCCATGGTCATAAATACTCTGTTTTCCCCAGTGGAAGGCTCTGGACAGGGGACCACATCTCATTCATCTTTTAGTTGCCAAGGATATGCAGAACACAGTAGGTATCCAACAATTGTTGAAATGAATATATCGTGCTGCGTTTTGAAATATGTGGAACTGTTGGTCTCTATACTAAATTATTCTCAGTTTTTCTGCTTTATATTACAGTATTAAAATTTTTTATGTTGCCTCTTTTTTCTTCTAATTATGATATTACTCTTCTAATTATATTATAGGGAAACGTTCCACGCGTGGGAAATGTGGCCCAGCCCCCACTTGGAAAAGCCAGTGGGGAGCGAGGTTTGGTGGGCAGGACCCATGCCCACGGATAGGTTCTCCCGTGGGGAATCAGGCCTGCATTGTACCTAGGCCACTATGAGGCTTGCTCTTGCTAAAACTCCCTCAGCCTGAATTGAGGCAGCAAATGTTTACTGAGTATCTTTAACTTCCTAAAATCTGAGCTAAACCTCCCAAGTATGGAGTGTAACCAGTTCAACCACTTTTCCCGTTACATTTGCAAATATCCTTCTTCTTTGATGTAATTAGCAACATCCTCTCCTTTGTTTTCTGTAAAAGGTAACCACCCAAAACAAACCTGTGCATAGTAAATGAGGACCATCCTTGATGTAATGTGCCTAGAAAAACAATAAAAGCCTGTCTGGGGTGTGGGGTGGCCCTCTCTCTGACTTAAGAGAGCGGCAGTGCAGTCCCTTTTTCTGTGGTCCCTGTGTATTTGTCTGTTGCTGCCACAACACAGGATCCTGCTGGCCAGGATCACATCATTATATGATATTACCAACCCAGTGATTTTTAAGCATTTTTGGTCACATATCTTGATTAGAGTAGAAAATATCTGAACCCACACCTCCACTGAACAAGGGAGGATAAATTTATGTGTAAATTTATACACATTTATTTATAAATTACATACTTATATTATGGTTCTGAATTCTATGTGCATTCATAGAGATAAGAAAAAATTAAAGGAAGGTTAGATAATGATAAAATAAATAAATATTTTAAGTGAAAGTGATATTTTATTGTTTGTTGTAACATAAATTCTTTTGCTTTTTGTGAGATCATCTTATTTTAATCTTGGTTATAATAGTGACATAATATTTTGAATGCTTGAGATCTAAGTTGAATTGACCCAATGCTTAAATTTAATGGCTATCAAAGATGAAAAACACACATCAAAAATATGTTGCTACAAGTGGACAAAGTATAAATTGTCTCAATAATTCAAATATAATACTCATTTTTCATTCCCAGACATGAATTATGCCAAACTTTTTGTTGAAATTTAGTTCATCTTGATGTAGGCATTATTAGCTTAATAACAACAACAACATCAAAAAGGTTAACAAAAAGATTAAAAACTCTTTATTCGGAGGATGTTTAGATGGGGTAGAAAATACTATTTCAAAAGTTTTAAAGTTTGCAACTATAAGCATTCTTATAGTTGACACACCTGTATCATTTTTTCAGCCGCACTATCACATATTAATGGAAATACTTCCAAACATCTGTTTTACAAATTCTAATTTCCCCCCAAATCGTTTACTTTCTTATTTACTATAAAAAGTTCCCTTAACTTTAACAATACATAAAGGATAAGTGTGCTTATTTTCTTTGGAAAATAAATTAATTTTTAAATATATTTTATTTATTATGCTATTACAGTTGTCCTTCTTATTTGCCCCTTTTATTTATTTATTTATTTCCCTCTGCCTTGCAACACCTCTCACGAGCATTCCACCACCC
Organism: Desmodus rotundus; assembly: GCF_022682495.2. Classification (NCBI taxonomy): domain Eukaryota; kingdom Metazoa; phylum Chordata; class Mammalia; order Chiroptera; family Phyllostomidae; genus Desmodus; species Desmodus rotundus. The sequence goes on from NC_071394.1 coordinate 65,097,621, forward strand.
CCCGTAGTTCACATCCATGGATCGTACACATAAATTCTATGGCTTCTCCATTACCCATACTATTCTTACCCTCCCCCTGTCTATTTTGTACCTATCATTTGTGCTACTTATTCCCTGTGCCTTTTCCCCCATTTTCCCCCCTTTCCTTCCCTGCTGATAACCCTCCATGTGGTCTCCATTTCTGTGAATCTTTTCCTGCTCTAGTTGTTTGCCTAGTCTGCTTTTGATATTGTTTTTGTTTTTAGGTTCAGTTCTTGATAGTTGTGAGTTCGTTGTCATTTTACTGTTTGTATTTTTGACCTTATTTTTCTTAGATAAGTCCCTTTAACATTTGATATAATAAGGGCTTGATGATGATGAACTCCTTTAACTTGACCTTATCTGCATTTCCATTCTAAATGATAGCTTTGCTGGATAAAGTAATCTTGGATGTAGGTCCTTGCCTTTCAAGACTTTGAATACTTTCCAGTTCTTTCTTGCCTACAAGGTTTCTTTTGAGAAATCAGCTGATGGTCTTATGGGAACTCCTTTGTAGGTAACTGTCTCCTTTTCTCTTGCTGCTTTGAAGATTCTTTCCTTATCTTTCATCTTGGGTAATATAATTGTGATGTGCCTTGCTGCGAGCTTCCTTGGGTCCAACTTCTTTGAGACTCTCTGAGCTTCCTGGACTTCCTGGAAGTCTATTTCCTTGTCAGATTGGGGAAGTTCTCCTTCATTATGTTTTCAAATAAGTGTTCAATTTCTTGCTCTTCCTCTTCTCCTTCTGGCACCCCTATGATTTGGATGTTGGAATGTTTAAAGTTGTCCTGGAGATTCCTAAGCTTCTGCTCATTTTTTTTGAATTCTTATTTCTTCTTTCTGTTCTGTTTGGATGTTTATTTCTTCCCTTTGTTCCAAATCATTAATATGAGTCCCAGATTCCTTTCCTTCACTATTGGTTCCCTGTATACTTTTCTTTACTTCACTTTGCATAGCCTTCACTTTTTCCTCTATTTTGTGTCCATACTCAACCATTTCTGTGAGCATCCTGATTCCCAGTATTTTGAACTCTGCGTCTGATAGGTTGACTATCTCTTCATCACTAGTTGTATTTTTCCTGGAGCTATGATCTGTTTCTTCATTTGGGCCCAGGTTTCCTGTCTCAGCTTGCCTATTAGCATTAAAGGGTGGAGCCTTAGGTATTAGACACGGCAGGGCAACCCACTGTCACTGTGTTGTGGTGCTGTATGTGGAGGAGGTGTCTAAGAGGGAACAATGTCCCTTGCTCAGCTCTCGGCAGGTTTTCAGTCACTTCCTCTGCTACATGCAAGTCAACTGTGCCCTTCTGGTGCTGATTCCTGGGTGGGTGATTTGTGTTCATTTTAGGACCTTGTATGTCTCTCTCACAAACTCTCCTGTGAGGCTGGGAATTTCTTCTGCCACCTCATCTACCACAGGTTTTTTTCAGTCAGAGGTTTAGAGGCTTTATTTCCCTGCACTGGAACCCAGGGTTGCATCATCTGTCTCGCTCCCCAGTTGTTCCTCCTGGTTTATCTGCACACAAATGTGGGACTGCCTGCTCCCCCAGCCACTGCCTTGCCCTCCCTGGTCCTCCAGCCATTGCCTTGCCACAAGTCCTCTCCACCCCAAGTGACTGAGACAGGATGCATTCTACAAAGACCAGCTGGCTAGACTGGAGGAGAGGAGCTCAGAGTTCTACAAAGTCACCAATGAACAATATCAGATAGCTGCTGAAGAGGTGGAAGCAACGTTCAAGTAGTATGAGTTTCATCCAGTTTGTGCCGATCTGCAGGCCAAAATCCTCCAGTGTTACTGCCAGAATGCCCAGCAGCCCCTCAGCTGCTCTGCTCTGGCCAACCAGTACATGTGCTGTGTCAACCAGGCCAAACACAGCATTATTGAGAAGGGAGATAAAATCAACTTTCAGAACAAGCAGAACTCCTTCAATGTTAATTCCAGAGGTGGAACATTTTTTTAATAGTGAGAAAGTAAGCTATTTAAAGAGAAGACCACTGAAAAGAAGCACCAGAGAGCAGATTTGACAGAAGCACATCATAGTTTGATCAACAATGATTTGAAATGCCAAGGCCTAGATCAGGGATAAGCCACGAAGGACCTGCTGCAGTGTTAATAAACCCAAAAAGTGATGACAAAAAGAGAAAGAAGCCCTCTCTACCTTTTGTACTTTCTATTCAACTTTCTCTTCTAATCAAGCTCCATCATTCCACGACCTCCCCTCCAGCAAAGCTTAGGGTTGGGATCTGGGACAACGAAACTGGAGCAAGGAGTGGAAACTGTGGCATGTCCCCATCTCAGGCCAGCAGTGTGGGGCAGAATTATCTAGACTGTGGTGCATTGAGTTTCTCTCTATTTCTTTTCTCCCTTGACTTTGTCAGAGCTATTTCATTTTCACTTATGGCGATCATGTAAGAATACAAAAAGGAGAGAAAATATAACTCTTTTACTGGAATAATGTTTATGATTACAAGTGAAATAAGGTTTTTTTTTTTTTTTTTACCAACATAAAGGCAACCATGGTTTATACAAAAAAAATTCCTTACCAAATTTCTTTTTACAGATGTTTTATGAGAAGTATATGTTATGGTGGAGCTACTACTTTGCCTGGAATTAAAAATTAAAAGGATACTAGGTAATGTCTTCTTATATGAAATTTCTTAACTGCATCATTGATGGGCAAGTTTTTCTTTAGAGAAATTAAAGAGAAGACTGCATCAACATTGACAATTTTTATTTCATAAAAACACAACTGTTTCAAAATTGTCAAATATTTACATGACTTTATAATGAGATAAGGAATTCCAGTGATAATAACTGCCACCGAGAAGTTCATGGGTTATTTCACTGGAACATACTTAAAAGAGTTGTTGGATTTAAAGACAAATTAAGCATTTCATTTATAAAAAGCTAAGTGCTTAAAATTTGTTGACCTCACCGATGACAATAGAGAATAGAGTGCTAATTAGCAGATATTTTAAAATAAGCACACCTGACTTCCTGCCAAGATGGAGGCATAGATAGATACACTTTGCATCCTTGCACAACCAAAAGGAGGACAACAACAAATTTAAAAACAAAAAATAACGAGAACTGCCAGAAAATTGAACTGTGTAGAGATCTGACAACTAAGGAGTTAAAGAGGAAGCATTCATTCAGACTGGTATGAAGAGCAGAGATGACAGCCTGGGGCAGAGATGATGTACATGGGAAGACAGCAGCTGGAAGATAGGTGAGCGAGGTGGAGGCTGGTGTGCTAAGTGGTCCCACATTTGCATGCAGATGAACTGGAACAACTGGGGAGCGAGACAAACTGTACAACCCAGGGTCCCAGCATGGGAAAATAAAGCCTCTAAACCTCAGTAAAAACCTGTGGGGTTTTCAGTGGTGGGAGAAACTCCCTGCCTCACAGGAGAGTTTATTGGAGATACTCATGGGGTCCTGGACATGCTTGAGTCCACCCACCTGGGAATCAGCACCAGAAGGGCCCAATTTGTTTGTGGGAAGCTGGGGAAGTGGCTGAAAGACAGTGAATGGCCAAAAAGGTGGCATTGTTCCCTCTCAGACCCCTCCCCTACATACAGCACAACAATGCAGTGACAAGGGTTGCCCCGCCCTGGCAAATACATAAAGTTCTGCCCCTTACAACATAACAGGTGCAGTGAGACAAAGAAATATAGCCCAAATGAAAGAACAGATCATAGCTCCAGGAAAGATACAACTAAGTCATAAAGAGATAGCTAATCTATCAGATGCACAGTTCAAAACACTGGTAATCAGAATGCTCACAGATGTGGTTGAGTATGGTCGCAAAATAGAGGAAAAAGTGAACGCTATGCAAAGTGAAGTAAAGAAAAATATGGAACAAAGGGAAGAAATAAACATCCAAACAGAACAGAAAGAAGAAATAAGAATTCAAAAAAAATGAGCAGAAGCTTAGGAATCTCCAGGACAACTTTAAACATTCCAACATCCAAATCATAGGGGTGCCAGAAGGAGAAGAGGAAGAGCAAGAAATTGAACACTTATTTGAAAACATAATGAAGGAGAACTTCCCCAATCTGACAAGGAAATAGACTTCCAGGAAGTCCAGGAAGCTCAGAGAGTCTCAAAGAAGTTGGACCCAAGGAAGCTCGCAGCAAGGCACATCACAATTATATTACCCAAGATGAAAGATAAGGAAAGAATCTTCAAAGCAGCAAGAGAAAAGGAGACAGTTACCTACAAAGGAGTTCCCATAAGACCATCAGCTGATTTCTCAAAAGAAACCTTGTAGGCAAGAAAGAACTGGAAAGTATTCAAAGTCTTGAAAGGCAAGGACCTACATCCAAGATTACTTTATCCAGCAAAGCTATCATTTAGAATGGAAATGCAGATAAGGTCAAGTTAAAGGAGTTCATCATCATCAAGCCCTTATTATATCAAATGTTAAAGGGACTTATCTAAGAAAAATAAGAAGGTCAAAAATACAAACAGTAAAATGACAACGAACTCACAACTATCAAGAACTGAACCTAAAAACAAAAACAATATCAAAAGCAGACTAGGCAAACAACTAGAGCAGGAAAAGATTCACAGAAATGGAGACCACATGGAGGGTTATCAGCAGGGAAGGAAAGGGGGGAAAATGGGGGAAAAGGCACAGGGAATAAGTAGCACAAATGATAGGTACAAAATAGACAGGGGGAGGGTAAGAATAGTATGGGAAATGGAGAAGTGAAAGAACTTATATGTATGACCCATGGACATGAACTAAGGTTGGGGGATGGTGGGGGTGGGGTACAGGGCGGAGGGGAAGAAAGGGGAAAATATGGGACAACTGTAATGGCATGATCAAGAAAATATGTTTTAAAAAAAGAAATTGAAAAAAATAAAAAGAATGCTTCCTGTTTCTTTATCACTCAATCTTTCTTTTCCAGCAGCTTAGCCAGGCTCTTTGCCTTAGTGCATTCCTCCTCACTTGATATCCTCTCTTGGAAAATAGCTCTGGTCAACTGCTCATTGGCAAGAGCCTTTTCCTCTAGTTCTTTGTCTTGCTTAGTCATTTCTGATTTTCAGATTCTTTCTTGGCTTGCTCCAGTGCCAGCTCTGCAGTGACTCATCTCTTCAATCCTTCATCAGAAACTGAGGCACCATAAGCATCGGAATACTGCTGAGACTTGGAGCCTGATGGAGAGATACCCTTTAGACGATCAGATTAATCACACTTTTCATAAGCCAGATGCCCTTCAACATGGTGATGCTCTGGTTCTCATCCGCCTCGAAGGTGACCCAGCAATGCTGGAGGTCCCACCCATGGCTTCTGACACATCTGGATGTTTACCTTGCAGAGCGGGAGCAAGGCCACTACCCTAAGAGGCAAGCTGAGGATTTTCTTGCTGAAAATTTATCTTTTGAAATGCCATCTAGCAAAGATAATTTCAGACAGAAATGCTGACATACCCTCCCCATTCTAATACCACATAAATTCTAACACTACCTAATGTTATAATACCTGCTTTTTAGTTTTCATCAATGTTTTCTATGTATCTTCCCACACTGGTGACAAAGGAATACAAATGAGTTTGTGCCTTACAGCTTCATTTATTATTTCAGTCTTAATCACACTGAATGGAAAAACAGTTTTCCTTCAAGGAGAACTTTATTAGTAAGTAGACTAGTAAATATGTATTATTAAGTTTAGCAAAATTTCATTAAATGTCAGGTTTAGTAACTCTTGACATCAAAAATTTCTGAAAAACTATAAAAGATTGTCTTTATGTTTTTGGGTATGTAGTTTTTAATGCCTTCCTAATTATGTTACTTCTCAAGGCACAATACATGCAGGTGAGTTTCTTCACTGGTAATAATAACACAAAAATTCACATTTCAAATAGTTTCATCATAACTTTGAACCTGGGGGGACAGAACTTTTTTGTTAGATCTGATTAGACCTTGTTTAACAACATGGCTGCTGAAAGCTTATTCATAGAGACAAGTGTCACAGCTAAGGCCTTTTTTTTTTTTTCTTTTTTTGGTCCAATTGTGCTTGCATTGTTAATTTTATCTACTATTTCCTTGTGGGAGTTTTTTTAAGTCACTTGCCCATTTCATGAAGGTTAGCTTAATTGAAACTTAAGGCAGCCCAGATAACCTGCAAAGCCTCACAAGGAAGGAATGGGAGGTGGTGTCCCTTTGGTCTGGGGAATGTAATCCCCACTCCCTGACTTCCTTGTATTTGACATCATGTCGTGTCCTTACACCACGGTCTATCCTTTTAGTAAATGTTAGTAATAATAAAATCAGTTCATATATTGGAACCCATAAAATGAAGGCTGTCCCAAAAGGATTAAATTATTTAATAAAAAAGTAAAATTGTCAAACAAATTTAAAAAATCAAGCAGATAAATGATGTGATCTCAGATAGGAAAGGACTTATGAAGCAAAAAAATCATCAAAGAAAAGAAAAATGTTACATCTAGGATTAACATCTACATTATATTAAATTGCCTTTTATGAATACCCCAGTAAGAAGATGAACAATGAATCAACAATAGAGTTCCATATTTTCCCATAAAGATGATATATCATGATGACTTCAAGGAACAAGTGAAGACAGGGAGTGTATAAAATGGTGTCACTTTACCAAGCTGCTAAAACTATTAACATGATGAAGGTTGGGGCATGAAGAAAGATCATTCTTGTTCTAACTAGCCTGCAAACTTAAACTTTCTTGAACTTTCCAGTCCTGTGTCAATGACTGGATATATATCTGGACCTCCCATTAGCCCTCTAACTACTCCCTGAAGTGCTCACATTTCCAGGCCATCTGATGATCTCCTTGAAGAGCTCACATATGCATCCACCCTGACATCCATTATCCAGACCACAGGGACTGACCAGACCTCCTGGCATCCATCGCCCCTACTGCCAGTTATCTGACTGATAACCATCCTGGACCAGTCCTAGAACTAAGGGTGCTGGACTGATAATTCTCAAGAAAGTACGTTTTTAAAAATCCCCACCCAAGGATATGTTTATTGACTTTTAGAGAGAGAGGAAGGGAAAGAGAGAGGGAGAGAGAGACAGATAGAGTGAGACAGAGAGACATCGATGTAAGAAACATCGATCAGTTGCCTCTCATATGTGCCCCAACCAGGGATGGAACCCACAACCTAGGTATGTGCCCCGACTGTGGATCGAACCTGTGACATTTTGGTTTACGGGACGATGCTCCAACCAACTGAGCAACCTAGCCAGGGCTCAAGAAAATACTTCTTGCCATAAGAACTTTTCACTTTGCTTTCTGCTTTGGAACACTTCTGTGTTTTTGCCTAGTTGTGTTTCTAGGTTGCAAATTCCAAGACCCTGGAATAAATCTCTATCATTTATTTCTAGCAAAGTCTCTAGATTATTTTTGAGTTTGTTTGAAAACTTAAGCACAGTGAATAATAATCATATAATCTCAAAGAATTCTATGGGAATTTGATAATAACAATAGAATGTTAATTTATTATGTGCCATGGAACTCTAAGTATTTTATTTGTAGTAACTCATTTACTTTTTAGTACCACATTATATGGTAGCAATAGAGGAGTTTCCTCGGCAAGGCATAGTCAACTATCATAGCTTGTAGGAGGCAGCAGGATTGACTAGTCCATTTGTCACACTAGGCACAGAGCCTTGGGCTCATCATACTTTTATGTGTTATGTGCTGTTGAGTTGTCTCCTATTAATGAGTGATATCCACAATGTCTTGTCCTCAATACCCCTGCTCAGCTGCTGTAGACTTCAGCCTATGGCTTCTTTTATAGCAGGGGTGTCAAACTCATTTTCACTGGGGGCCACTTCGGCCTTGTGGTTGCCTTCAAAGAGCCAAAATAATTTTAGGACTGTATAAATGTAACTACTCCTTAACTGTTAAGGAGTTGAAATTACATTCGGCCCTTTGAAGGTAACCACGAGGCTGATGTGCCCCCAGTGAAAATGAGTTTGATGCCCCTGTTTTATAGTGTCAATCCATCTCATATTTGAAGGATTCTTTTCCTGATGCCTTCTATCCCAAGCATTGTTGTCATTTTCAGAGAACCCTGACTCTCATTATGTGCCCAAAGTAGGAGAGCTTCAGTTTTGTCATTTTTTTCTTTCAATGATGTTTCAGGCTTTGTTTGCTCTAGTCCCCACTTGTTCTTCTTCCTGGTGGTCCAAGGTATCAGTGGAGTTCTCCTCCAAAACCATATGAAAACAAATCAATTTTTTCCTTTCAGCCTTCTTCACTGTTCATTTTTCACATCCATGCATAGTAATTGGGAATACAGGTATGTGGATAATCTTAGCTTGGTCTTTAATGACACATCTGTGCTTTTGGTGATCTTTCCTGATTCTTTCATTGCTGCCCTTCCAAGTCTCAGTCTTCTCTTGATTTCTTGGCTGCAGTCTCCATTTGAACTGATGACTAATCCAAGGTCAGCAAACGCTTAACAGTTTGTCTTCTTTGTTTATGTAAAAGTATATTTCTTCTGTAGTCATGATTCCTGTCTTCTTGATGTTCAAATGCAATTTTGCTTCGGCACTTCCTTCTTTCACTTTCATCAGAAGTTGTTTCAAATCATCACTACCATACTTTTGGGTCCTATAAAAATGTTTTAATTTCTTTTAAAATGAGAAGGAAAACAAATTACCAGTAATGTTAAGGCTGAAGAAAATGTTATAATGTATAATATAATATGTTCATCTTTATATCAATACAGTTATAAATATAATTTTTAATATTATTTATTGGAAGAAGAGGCCCACAAAGGTAAAAGTATCTAGGACCCACAAAAGTCTCAACGTGGCCCTCTGTGGCAGAGCTGCATTTTGATCCCAACCAATGTGACATCAAACCTAGGTTTTTTCTGGGAGCCAATTTGCCAATGTTTCATAAGGGCTAAAATTATTCATATCTTTGATTATTTTTTAAACTATGACAGTAAGGACATGGAAAATGATTTATAAAAGGCATTTATTTATAATTGGATTTATTTGAAACCAAACAAATATGTAAAAATAAAAGCCTGGTTCAGTTTTAGTTGTTAACTTAGGCTATTTTATTTGTAGTATTTTATTTGTAGTAACTCATTTACTTTTTAGTACCACATTATATGGTAGCAATAGAGGAGTTTTCTGGGCAAGGCATACTCAGGTGAATTTGTCCAACTATCATAGCTTGTAGGAGGCAGCAGGATTGACTTGTCCAATTGTCACACTATGCACAGAACCTTGGGCTCGTCATACTTTTATGTGTTATGTGCTGTTGAGTTGTTTCCTATTAATGACTGATAGTCTTCTCTTGATTTCTTGAGGAGCCTAGGTGAGTACTAGGAGCTTCTGAATGGAACTGAACAAAGTGGGGAAACAGAACTTGAGATTGCTCTGAGTGAGGGTGAATAGAGCAGGGAGCAGAAGGAAACCTGTCTGTATACAGAGACCTCTGCTAGACATGTGCATTTAATGTCTGAGAGGTACTTGTAAGCATGTTTTTGAACTTATTTTTAATGGGACTGGACAGGTGAAGAAAAGTGAGGGAGATGTTAGACGAAACTGTGCTTGGTAAAGTGGAAATCAGTGAGCACATTCAGAGGACTCTGAAACATTTTCATAAAGGGTGACTGGACGTTTGAACATAGTGGCCTTGAACATCATGTTAATCTTTGTCTTGAATGTTCTGAAGGACAATTAAAGATTTTAAGCAGAGGAGTGACATGCTCAGATGCATATTTTATAATAATCATTGGAAATATGGTGTGCCTTGCATCCAGGGATGATGTCAGAGGATGCAATGGAGAGAAGAGAATGTGCATTCATTCAATCAAGAGATGATGAATGCTACAAATACAGAGTGTAATACTATTCTTGGTACATGATTCTTTTACAAGCTTAATTATGATGCAAGAAGAGAGAGAACTAGAAAGAGGTGTTAAAGTCAAGGTAAAATTTTAGACAGAAAAGACGTAAACAGCCAATTTGCTGAGGAGTTTCACCAATGGAAAAGGTGGGGTTAAAGATATGCCAAGGATAGAGTAGATATGCCACAGGAGAGAGTAGACAGTGAGGAGGGTCACTTTGAGGAGGAGCAGGGCTACCCAGGATGGAGACAGAAGGAACACTAGTCAGCTTGGGTATGGATGCAAGTAATTTGCCAGTTTTGGATGAGGCACGTGGGCAAAAATTGGAGAAATCCATGCTTGATGGTCTTTATTATGCCTCTAAAGCAGAAGCCCAGGGTGTGGATCTTAAGAAGGATTCTTCATGGTTAATCAGGGTCAAATTCATACCTACAGCACATAAGGAAACAGCTGCAGACTAGGCTGCCAGCTTCCTGTACTGGGCCCCACCCATCTCAGCACACCCTTATGAAAAACCTCCTGGTACTGTATTTCAACCATATGGGTTCAGACCTTCCCTGTCTAATCAGAGCTGCACAGCTGCATCCTCATAGGCATCTTTCTAACCAATCAGAGTGGCTCTTTAATGACCAATCAGAACACATGAATCTGACCAATCAAGACTGTAATTTGGACCAATCAAACTGTGGAGATTTGAATTCCTCATTTGCATAGAAATGGATCAATCAAGGACCAGAATGGAAACTTCCTCTATGTAAGGGGCCTCCCTTTACTCTAAATGAGCACGTGTTTGGTTTCCTGCAGAGCTTGTGTCTCCTCAGTTGCCAAACTGTTCTCTTGAGTAGTCTCTCCTTTTACCACACTCTGTAAGGGGTCTCCTGTTGGTTGGTTGGGTGGCAGCAACCTTTTGCTGACAAGGTCATCTGGTGAGTAATGCGGTCACCACGGACTGTATTTGCAAAGTAGTCTTTCTTCTGAAAGCCACACAGAAGGAACAGCACCTGTGTTTTGTACAAATGGGTATGACGGGCTGTACTGCATGAGACTGACCCATGTATTTGCTCAGTGTTTTGTCATTGTACTCAAGCGGGGCCAGTAAGGGGTGGTAGTCCTCCGCTGATGGCATTTATTTACTCTTGCAATGTGCTCTGCAGCGTCCACCTTGGTCAAGAGATACCATTTTAGAATCCACCTTTGCTGTAAAGCGGCCCAAAGGACCGCCGCAGCCGCTAGTCAAGGCGGCCGCATGCCGCTCCAACCCAAGGGAGCCTCTCTCCAGTCTCCGCCCCACCGCGGCTCTAGCCCCGCCTAGAGATCCAGGCCACGCCCACAATGGCTCAGGGCTCCGCCCTCCTCTCCTATTGGCTGGCTGTGCACATCCCCGAATGCCCGGAAGACCCGGTGGAGGAGACTTTCCCAGCGGCGTCGCCGGTGACTTGACTGCGCATGCTCGGGGAAGCGTGTCGGGTCGGGATCTGTGAGCTGGGTGGCGTGCTTTTGGGGGGGGGAGTGCGGGTCGGCGGGGGTGGTCGCGGTGGGGCGGGTGGGGGGGGAGGGCCGGGTGGCGAAAGAGCTTCCGAGTGGCTGCGGGCTGCCTGGACGTGTGGCCCCGCCTGCAGCGAGATGGCGGTCCTGGTCGCCGAGGGCTAAGGCGCCGCCGCCGCGGGGACGTGCTGCTGCGAGCTCGGGAGCTGGTGAGGACGGCGGGGCGCGGACTGGGCAGGGGGCAGGTGGGGACTCTGAGGCGGAACGCTGGGCCGGGGCGGACCTCTGCGGGGCGGGGTCGCAGGGCTGCCGGGTGGCCCTGGCACAGGCCGGAGCGAAGTGTCCCGGTAACTCTGCTGCCCGGCCGCCCCGCTTCTCACCTTGTCCCCCTGCCACCCTGAGACACCGGGTGCACTTCCTGCCCGCGCCTGGCTTTCCGCAGCGCGTCCCAGACCCCGTTCTCCGCCGAAGTCACCCAGTCCTACTGGCTGCAGCCCCAGCGCACCTCACCTCCACTCCGGTGACCCGCCAGGTCCCAGTGACCTTGCAGTTTTTGCTAGCCACTGGGACCTCCTCCTGCCGACCTTTACAAGATGTTAATTTTGTAGTTGGCTCATCGCTTTGCCACTTTTGAGGGATCATCCTGTGCTAGGTCCGTCCTTTACCCCGTCGGCTGGGAGTGAATCTGCCTTGGCTCCCGTGATGACCAGACACGACCACTGCCTGTTGACATTTTTACTCTTCCAGGCGCTTGGCGTGGCTTTCATTTTCTGTTGGATAAGTTTTATATATTTTTGTGTGTGTGCAGCCTAATATTCAAAAGGATTTGAGTTAGTGCTTTAAAATGCTATTGGTAATAGTGGTGGAAGAGAATGATGTCCAAAGTTCTCTCTCCCCCTTTGGTGTTTTTACCTGAAACACCTGGTGAGCAGTTGTATGCAGGTTTTCACAAGAATTCCCACTTACTATAAGTCAACCTTATCTGTGGCACTGAGTCTCTGTATTATACAAGCAAAATGCATCCTTTGAAAAAGGCATTCTTTTATGTATGTGATTAGTTTTTAGTCATAAAGTAGTAAATTAGCTATTATGGAAATGATCACTTTTCATAAGCAGTTAATATTTTTTAAAATTGAATGCTTTGTGGCCAAGTATTGGGAGCCACTCAGATTGCGAAGTGTGAATGAACTAAATGGAATAGTTCTTTCAGATGTAGCTTATTGACATATTCAAATAGTTCTTCCTGGACTTTGTAAAGCAGAAAGTAAGGGCTATGTTTTGGAAGCCTGGTGTGATAGAGGATGTCACAGGTAAAGTCTCTGTCTTCAAAGAGAGAATAATCTGTTCACCCCACGAAATCTGAAATTTCTTTTACTACTTTGCACAGTTATTAAGCATTTACTGCATGACTGTGCAAGGTATTTGGGGAATATAAAGGTGAGCATGATGATGGTTTCTGCCTTCAAGGACTAGTTAGGTGGGTAGAACTATACCTACATGCCTCATTTGTCTTTCTTTTTAATCCTCACCTGAGGATATAGGCTGTTTTTTAAAGAGAGAAAGGGGGAGAAAGAGAGAGAGAGAAATGTTTGGTTTTCTCCCATACGCGCCCCAGCCATGGATGAAACCCATCTGTGTGTGCCCTGACTGGGGATTGAACTCTCAACCTTTTGGTGCACCGCACTGTGCTCCAACCAGCTGAGCCACCTGGCCAGGGCTCATTTGTCTTTTAATAAATAGTGAAGGTACCTGCAGAATTCAAATTTAAAAAGGGAAAAGCCTACATCTCATTTGGGAAGGTGGGGTGTCCTGGCTTGTGAAATCTTTAAGGATGACTGAGAATCTTGACAGGCAGGGAAAGGTAATCCAAGCAGAGAGAGGGGACTAAGAGCACAGAGTTCATACATCTGAAGAGATGGAAATAATTATCTTTGGATGGAACATAAGGTATTCGTACCAGTAGCAAGGGTGATAAAGCTTGAAGTAAAAATTGGACCAATTTATGTTTGCTTTTAATGCAGGCAGATGAACCTTGGATTTGGTAGACAGTGGGAGTTTTACAGATGACTTCGAGTTGGGAATGTAATGTAAAGCTGTTTTCAGAGGGTTAGTCTGGCAGCTGTTGCAGTGTGGATTGAAGTAGAGAAGACTTGGAGATAGAGAACACCTTGTGATTGCTGCGATCATAGGTAGCGAGGGGCTGAGCCGTGTTGGTAATTATAGGAATGGAAAGAAGGAAGGAAGTAGATTAGACAGAATTGATGATGAGTGGGAAAATAAGGTTCTGATTCAGGTTATTTGGGAGAATGGTGGTACGGTATTGAGAACATTCACAGAAGCTTTATATTTGGCATGTGTTACTTTGTAGCAGGAGTTCTCAATCTTTGGTGGAATTAAAGAAACCTGGCCTGGAAAATTTCTTTATGCACCTGTGCCTTCTGCTTAGAATTTTAGAGAACAGGTGGCAAACACAAGGCCTGAGGGCCGAATCCGGCCCTCCACCTTGTTTCTACCTGGTGGCAGCACCAGCTCCTTGCCCCTAGTTAAGGAGTAGTTACATTTATACAGTCCTAAAATTACATTCGGCCCTTTTTCGAGGCTGATATGCCCCCCACCCCCAGTGAAACTGAGTTTGACACCCTGTTTTAGAGAGTCTGTAGACCACCTTAATCTTACTCAGGGAACCCCTGGGCCAGTGGGTTGGCCTGGAAGCAGCTCTCAGAATTAGTTGGGGCTTTTAAAATACTAGAACTCTGAAATTCTTCTATTTACTGCTTAGAACCCTTACTGTGGAGACATACTATATTTACACGTAAGGCCACTATCTCCTTACATTTGTGTTGTTGTTTACAGTGAATTTTGACTAACATGTTATTTGCTATTATGTTATAGAGCAAACTAGCCCAAGAGGTTAAATGATTTGCCCCAAGTATTTCAATTAGCAAGTGTGTAAAGTGGAATCAGGAGTTGATTTCTTTCTCGTATGACGTATGCAACTGATTTATCATCATTGGGTATAGTTGCTGCCTTTATGTGGCCTTGTCAGTGAGGACTGGATGATCCTAGGAGGTTCGTTCCAGTTAACAATTTGTGATTCTTGAGTCTTAGGTTTTCATTGGACTGTCTGTGTGGACTCTTCTTCTTTCCATGTGATAGAATGCTGGTGAGGCTGAGGGATGAATTGGGTGTATGGAGAGCAGGTGGTGGTATTAGGCCAATCATTTACTTATTTCTTTTGTAATCTCAGTCTGGATTGGAGGATGGGGTAAGGTGGGGTGGGGTGGGGTGGGAAGAGAAGTAAATGAAATTTCCTTCTGGGATTGTGTGAGTATTTGGAATTATAGTTATAGGTACAGTTTGGGGATATTGTGGGTTTGGTTCCAGACACCACAATAAAGTGAGGTTTCATCTTTTTGCTGGTGGAGGTTCTTATCTTCCAATAGTTTAAAAAAAAAAAACCCAGCACCTATAAGGTGCAGTAAAGCGAGGTATGCTTGTAACTACACTCCTTTTCTCTGGGGTTTGAGCAAATTATGCAAAAACAGAAGGAACCAGGTAAGCATTATTTTGGTTATTTATTGCTATGTAACAAACAACCCTAAAACCAAGTGACTTAAGACAGCCTTTTTTTTTTCGATCATGGTTTTGCTTTCTCAGGTTGCCAGGCTGGTCTCACTTGAACATTTCTGCTGGTTTTGCTGGTGGTAACTCAACTGGCCACATTCAGCTGGCAGTTCCCCTGGGTACTGGTCTCTCTGTCTTTCTCGCTTCCCGTCTTTTTTTCTTCTTCCTCTTGTACCATATAGTCTTGTTGTCTCAGGGCCCCTTGCTTGCCAGATGGCCCTTCCAGAAGGATTGCTGGCCTCACATGGTTGCTCAGGGCCCACAGGAGTTAAAAAGCAGTAGCAACCAGGTTTCCTTAAGCCATAGTCTTTGGAACCAGCGTAACATCATTTCTGCCATATTCGGTTGGTTACAGCAAGTCATGGGTCATCCCAGATTCAAGGGAGAGGAACCAGACAAGAATGTGAATCCTAGGATTATACTGGACCCATTTATTACATAAATGGGGCTTCTGGAAAACTCTTGGGAGCTGACACTTAAACTACCTAGTACTTTTAGTACTTTGTATCTGGGCCTCCGTAAGGAAACAAGGAATAAGGTAATGCTCATCTCATCCAGGAACAGGTAGATTTCAAGACTGGAAGCTAGGTTTTTCTCACTTTATGTTTATCTCTTATCTTTATGTCACTATCATTTTATTTTAGTAGCCTTTTTTTTTTAAGTTTGGGTTATCTAAGTAGTGTTAAGGCTAACTGGAATGAAGGAAATGAATGTTTGTTATTGTATTATAGCTTCTGAGTGGAATAATGAATCAACATATTTCATTTAAAGAATCTAGGTGTGGCTTTGGAGCACTTTTGAAGCATTTCGTGTACACTCAAAAATGGGCTTCTGCATCCTAGTGCAAATCTGCAGATTTCTGAAAATAGTTCATTGGCTGTTGTAGGGAGGAGTTTGGTGCTTGACTGTACTGAGAAACATGATCGGGTAGATAGGAAGGGCTAGGGCACAAAGAAGAGGACAGGTAGAATTACGTTATGGTGTTTCTCAATGGCTCTCCTCTCTGCTTTAAATTATTTGGATAGTTTAAAAATGTACTAGCATTGACAGAATTCTAGGTATGACAGCTCTTTAAGAAAGAGAAGTTCTTATTATAGCTGTTTAGTATACCCATAATTTTGATTAAATAACATGGGAGAAAGCAAACTGTTGAATCCTGACTTAAGATGGATACTCTGGCCATGTAGCATCCCCCACATGCCAAGATATCCTACACTTGCATGTGTTTAGTTAGTGTGGGGCAGAAGGATTAGTTAAATGAACTTAAATTAGGACACACTTTATTTTAAAAGTAAATAAACTAAATGACTCTACACTTAACAGTTGAAGAACTGAAGGTAGGCTGTCATTTGGGATAAAAATTGTAGCTTTAAAGTCAGGTAGAACAATGTCAGTACTGCCTCATCGTGTTGCCTCAGTTTTATCTTCTGTCAAATGTAAAGAATGTCTTTCATGCTGGATTTTTGTAACAGTTAATTGAGATAATGTTTGTAAAGCAGAAAGTAAGTTCATGGGACATAAGCAGCCCTTAAACCATTTTTATTGCCCATAATTCCTTATTAAGTTGAAAAATTAAATAAGTCCAGTTTTCTGGGAGCCACTCATTTCTCAAAGACAGTTATTTTGGCATGAGCAGAGCTGTATATCAAATCTCACCTAACATAAAAAGTAACTTGCTAAAATGAATCTGAGAAAGAGACCCAGTATGGCTGAGCTGGTGAGGGTTTGGCTGTGCAGTCTGGGAAGGAGATACTGTTAACACCATCATCACAGTCATCTAGGATACTTGTTAACCATGTGGATTGTTGAGTATCCATTCGAGATCTATGGTATGGTCCCTGATTGTAGGGTTTAAGTATTTCATGTTTAACAGATAACTCAGATGTTAGTTTGAGAAGTGCTGGTAGAAATTGAACCTGTATTTTGGAGTTCCGGTGTTCCTTGAGAACACTTTCTAAGCTACAGCTCATGAAGCACACTGTGTGATGTAAATACAAAGAAAGCTTAACATCTGAACCTTTCAGATGTTTGAAGAGGCTTAAAGTAATTGCCCAGAACTTTTCTGAGGTAACCCCAGAACCTGATACATGGTGATTTCAGTAAGGAACAGGTAAGAGAAGTGATTCAGCAGGAAGCATCCCTCAGGTTCGCTTGTCCAAACAATTTCCCCATACTTCTCCAAAAGAAGAAAGTCTTTTGAATGAAGACATTTTTTGTTTTAATGCCTATGGAAACAGTTAAGCTAGACATTGTGATTAGTTATCAGGTAATGTGCTTTTCACTTTGCTCAGATAAGCTACTCAAAAATAGATTCTGTGAGTGAAGTGTGTCTTAGAATTTGGTTTTAGGATAGAAGCAGGTAGGATGCCTTGGTCTGTCTGTTGTGGGGAAAGCAATTGCTTAGTGGATGGCACTGATTTGGGAAGAAAATCATGAGAAACAGTTTAAATTTTAAATTGATTAATGAAAAAAACCCCCAAAACTTGAAACTTATTTTCTCTGAGTTTTGCTTAGGGTAGTAGTGGTGACAGTCTGTCTATGTCACTTAAACACTTTTCAGTTCTGTGACCATGGCTGTCATTGGAACAGCAGATCTTTCATTTGGGGCTGTTACTGGAAAAACTTAACCTATGTTTGTATCAGCCATATTTTTATCATGTTAGTTACATTTTGTGGTAAAAAAAAAAAAAGCCAAACCTGTGATTCTGTCTAAATTTGCATGGAAGGGATTAGTTGACATTTGTTTGAGGAGCCTATTGTTTTGTGTGTTTTCACTGACTTTGTGGCCAGTAGTTTGGGGAGAAAAACAATAAACTCATCTCTTTTTGTCCTGTGAGCTGTGAAATATGGTGTGACTGTTTAAATGCGAAGACCCAGGAGGAAAGTATACATTGTATCCTTTTCCTAGGGTACAAGTTTTGGTGATTTTAACTTTTTTAAAACTTTTTTTTTTGTAATTAATTTTTTTAAGTGTGGCTGTTAAAAGAGCTCAGTCCTTAAAGTAAAACAAACCTAGATTTGAGTTCTGGCACTCATTTTTGGCTGAGTGAGCTTGGTTATGTTCACTTTAGATTAAGCCCGAGTTTTAGCATATGTAAACAGTATTCATATGTAAAGTAGTAGTAATAATAAATTCACAGATCTATTGTGTGGCTTAAACCTGGCACTTAGTATTCAAAATATTCACTAAGATAGGTTCATGTTAGCTTTTCATTGATGTCAGACATGTTTCAAAATTACTATTTCTTAATATGAGAAAGGTAATACACTCCATATACTATGTTACATAAAGCTCTGATAAAGTCTAGGGCAGCATCCTGTATTTTCTTTGGCAAACGTTTGTTAAGTGTGGGTAAATAAGGACACAAAATAGCCACATGCCTGGTCAGATTTTGCCACCCAATGAGTTATGAAGGAACTTTAAGTTTTTAGAGCTTTTGGGGTCTTGGATTTATGGATAAAGGATTGTGTTCCTGTATTTTAAGCATGAGAAGAAACACATTATTCAAGGAGCAAAATTTTAACTATTTAATTGATTATCTCACGGAAGTTTCTGTGTTTTGAATTATAAATTTGCCTCTAAGAGTGCAGATATCTGATGAAAGTATACTTGGCAGTGTGCTTTAAAATTTCTCGGGAAGAGTGTTTTTAAATAGTAAATTAACACTATGTGTCTGTTACTTGAATAAACTTTGAAATATCTTGAAATTGTACATTTATAACAAAAACTTTAGCATTACTGTATTTCTCTCAGCTGCCTGAATGTAATTTCAGTCTAATCCTGCTGCAGATGAAAGGTTTATAGCAGGGCTTGTGACTGATGTTGTCTGTATTGTTATGGAAGTACAGTAGGTGGCTCTGCTGGGTGGCACAGCAAGGGTGGCTGTGGTGCTAGAGCCTGAAATTAGCACTGGTTCAGATGCTAGATGCAGTGCTAGTTCCCCCCTTCATATTAGGATCCTCATTTTACAAATAAGAAACAGAGCGGCATGTACACAGAAAGTAGTGTCGAGGCTTGGACCTAGGTCCTCTGACTCTGAAAGCTGTCCTCCATATCATATTACCCCAACATGGTTTTCAAACTAGAAATTGGCACTTTGGAATTGGAGAGTTCACAGATCTCCAGGGCTGCTTAAATGTGGGCAAATTAGAATCCTTAATGTATTCGGAAATACTCAGGAAGTGTTTTGGACTGAACGTCATGCTACCCTTGTGACCAATGCAGTGCAGAGGACAACTAGCCTTGCCAGCAGGCCTGACATCTAGAGGCTTTTGTCCCTGAAAAAGGGTCTCACCTCTCAGCCTCAGCTCTAGGCTTTCATGACTCTGCTTTCTGCTGCTTCATGAGATGGAGCAAGTGCTGGGTATTTGAATACCAAAATATTAAAAATTTTTGGATTTGAAGGAAAAAAAGCCTGGTAAGCAAGACTAATATTATTAAAATACCACACTTTGAAACAAATGACCAATTATTTATGGAAATGTTTGTGTCATTTTGAAATATGAGATTGTAATACTATAACTTTATGAAGTTTGATCTTTGCAAAGTAAGAATGTTACG
Source organism: Desmodus rotundus (assembly GCF_022682495.2). Taxonomy (NCBI): domain Eukaryota; kingdom Metazoa; phylum Chordata; class Mammalia; order Chiroptera; family Phyllostomidae; genus Desmodus; species Desmodus rotundus. Next base: position 65,117,172 of record NC_071394.1, read on the forward strand.
TTGGCCTGGATGTTTTACCCAGAACACACGGAAATGATTTCTTAAAAAGTCCTTACAGCTTACCTCTTCTTCACTCTTAATGTGTTTATACTATTACACATTGTCATTTTAAAGATTACTTATTCTTTCTCTTTCAACCATAAGACAAAGCATTTTCAATGACTAGCTTAAAAGCCTCTCAAAATCACCCTACTCTGAATGTTTAAGTGAAAAAAATAAATGAATAGTAACATCTGATTGATGTGGAAAGTGCTCATTTCAAGGCATGGGTTTAGCTCAGCATTTCTTGTTTTATTTTCTGTTTTTGCAGTGCAGATGTGGTGAAAAGAGCATTGGCTTTGAGCCCAACAATTCTGGGTTCAAAATCCTGACTCACTAGTTTTGTGGCCCTGGGCACTTTCAGTTCCTGAAACCTAATTTTCCTCATTTGTTAGTAGGAACAATCAAGACTCTGAAGAGTAATTATTAACATTAGAGATTTCTTTTATATGGTGACCGACAAATAATAGGAGCCCAATAAGTGATCAGTATTTTTCTTACTATTTTTGGAGTCAGAGACCTGATTCAGATTCCAGGTTTAAGACTGACTGTGTTTCTGCATCACTTACACACCAATTTAAGTGCAGGTGGTCTCAGATAGGTATGCTCTGTTGTCTATTCTGGCCAGAGAGTATTTACAAAAAGCCAGGGAGTGCTTTTTATATATTTAGTTGATTCTGTAAGTTTGGAACCCAAGTTTTAAGATGCTTAGTGTTATTTGAATCTTGTTTCTCAATTGACATGCAGCACAGATATGGGAAACCTGTGTCTACTGATAATCACTAAGGCATGGGGAAAATTACCAAATGCAACAATATTTGCTTGAAAAGTTTTGGTATTTTGCCATTATTAACATAACATTGCATATTATAAGAAATGCAGGAAGTTATTAGTAAGAAATGATCTGATTCTCATTGCTGATACTATTTGGCATTCTTCTCCACTGTCAATGTAAGTAAATTTACTTTTTGAAACAGAAATAGGAATTATCTTCCTAAATTAACAATAATTACAAAAAATAGAGTTCAGTGCATGACAAGTAAAAATGTATTTCATTTCTCTATTATGACCTGAGGAAGAAGGGAATGGAGCAAGCAGAGAAGGAAAGGTAAGTGTGATCAAAGACAATAGTAGTGCCTAAGTTTTTGTTTTGTTTTTAGACACCATAACTGTTTAGCTTGAAAATTAGAATAGTTGCTGCTAAATTTGATGAAAGTATTTTTCTCCTCACTAATGTTTCCTAGTAAAATACAAACATTTTTTGACCACCCTTACTTACAAGGAAGGAAAACTGGTTTGTTTGGGTTTTTTTTGTATAATGTATTTAATTATATATTTTTAAAAGGTGCATTTGTTTTTGAGCAATATCACCATCTTGTGGTCTTCTAGAATATTGTTGCCAAACCTGTGTTTTACAACTGTAAGCATAAATTGCTCTGACGTTGGCCAAGGAATAAATCTAGTTTGTAATGGGCAGTTCTTACTGTAAATGGAGGGTAGGGAGTAGAAAATAAATTTATTTTTACACTAGGATTGCAACTTTGAAAAAAAATGTGTACTGGAGGAAACTAATGGTATCAGAATGAAAACAGTTGTGAGTTAGGTTGGTGTCATTATGCATGATTGCTGTTATTTCATGTTTTCATGAAATATGCAGTAATTTTAGTCAAGTAATTCTAAACTAGAAAGTATGATGTGTTCTGTGCTCCATTTCTTATTTAGTAAGATTACCCAGGCCCAGAGAATTCAGATGCCATGTCTCACCACCAGCCATTTAACAAGGTTGCTTTTGTCTAGGACAGTGTTATCTAAGCTGGCAGCTCTTAGAGGACTATTTTCTATATGAATTTTTGTAATTTCTTTCTCTGTTTTGTTGACAATTTTTAAAAAATATCAATTTGAGGAGCAATGTAGTTTATTTAATAAATAAAGCACCTGAAGCTAAATAAGGTTCTCTGGTTTCAAGCCTGCTTGTTGTTTTGAGATTCAGTTGGCACTAAGGGTTCTTCATTAGCAGACATGTATCAAACACTTATGGGCAGTAGGCTATGAGGGAGGCATGTGGTGAGGATTTGTCCTGTGCTTTTGAATTTGCAGTTAGTATGTAGTAAGGAAAATGAAGCTATTTTCATGAATACACAAGTTTCAAATGGGGTATCTGGAAATATTCAATATAATTTATTGAATACGTACTATTTGCCAGGCACCATGCAAAATACCTTTTCTTAGTGTCGGGACTTTCTTTTGGAATTTTGCTTTGATTTTGTGGGATCAGTGCATATGCACATGAAGAAGTATTTGGCAACCCTGAAATATCTCTGGAACAATAGGTTTCCTTGTTCTATAAAAGTGGTTCAGCCGTTGCGGGTCTGGTAGGCTTCTGTGGCTTGGTCTTGATAGCTCACCACTATTTACAATGTTTCTGTGGGAAAATTGGTACTGTGTTCTAAGCAACTGTTGTTCCCCCAGACTTTTCTAAAAGTCCAGTTGACATATAATTTGGGTATTAGTATATGACTTCTGAGTTATTTTGAATAATTAAGGCTAGAAAATGTCAATGTTTAATGAGCTTTTCTCTTGTTTATATACTTGTGGCCATTTCACTATTGAGTAAGTCAAATGAGCATTTTAGGTAACATTCACTTTTTTATTACATACTCTTTTTTTTTAACCTCACCTAAGGACATGCTTATTGATTTTTTAGAGAGGTGGGAAGGGAGAGGAGAAGGAGAGAAACCTCTTGTACGTGCCCTGACTGGGGACTGAACCTGCAACCCAAGCATGTGCCCTGACTGGGAATCAAACCTGTGACCTTTTGGTTTATGGGATAATGCTCCAACCAAGTAAGCCACACTGGCCAGAGCTATTGGACACTTTTTTACTGAGCATGTATTTTGGGTTGTGGAGATGAAATCACATTGATTAGGTGGGCATGGACTTGGAGCTCAGCATTAGCAGGTCAAAGATGGGAGCTGATGGTATAGGTGGCCTATAGTCCCACTTGTACAGATTTTCTTCATAATGTTTTAATTTTATTGAAGTTTTACTTCTATGCTATAAAGGTACATTTTTTTAAAACCTAGCCATCCTGTTTTCACAGGATTGTTCTGTTAATTGTGAATCTTCATTTAATACATATTTATTAATTAGTTAGGAAAGACTGAAAACTGGGCTAGAGGCTGGAATTATAAAGATGAGTTGTACACCCAAAAGTGGACTTAGCAAGTACTAGAGCCTTGACAAAGTGAATCCTGCTCCATGGCGTCAACCCCTGCACAGAAGTTCCTCCACTGTACTCACCGCCGTTCCTCATAGCCAGTCAGTGTGAGGGTCAGTACCTTTCATCGAGGTACCAAAGCAATCAAGGCTCAACTACAACAGGATCCCACACACAGCCCACACAAGGGACACACCTGGAGCACTGGCTCAGGTGACCAGGGAGATTGTACCACTGTGCCCCCCAAGACACCTCCATGAGACCACTCTGCCAAGACTGGGAGATGTAACAGATAGTTCTGTTACATAGAAAACAACACAGGGAATCAGCAAAAATGAGACAGATATGTCATAAATGAAAGAACAGAACAAAATTGTAGAAAAAGAAATAAACAAAATGGAGACAAGCAGTCTACCAGATGGAAAGTTCAAAACGCTGGTTTTATAAGGTACTCATTGATCTCAGAAAAACTTCAATAAAGAGATAGAAAACATAAAATAGAACCAGTCAGAAACAAAACTACAATAGAACTTCTGGTCAAGATGGAGATGTAGGCAGTCATGGTTTAACTTTTCACACAACGACATCAGAATTACATCATAAATATAGAATAACCATCACTCAAGAACAGTCAGAAATCAAGTTGAATGGAAGTCTGACAACTATGGAATTAAAGAAACCATATCCATCCACACAAATAGGAGAGGCATGGACGCAGAATGGTCTGGTCCCACAAACATGTGTAGTGGAAAAATTTGAGAGGGATATCTCAGGAGCAAGGAGTCCCAGCCCTACACCAAGCCCCCCAGCCCAGGGTTCCAGTGCCAGGAAGATAAATCCCTACAACTTCTGACTGGGGATTGAGTCAGTGGAGGAAACAGCTGGAGCCCCAAGCAGTTCCTCTTAGAATACCCTCACACAGACTCACCTACCCAGACTCACTCCCTCTAGACTCCAGCACCAGAGTGGCAGCTTGAAGGGCATCGGTGCTATACAGGGAAAAGCTGAAGTCTGGTATCAGGGCAAGCAGATGCCATTATTTTTTTTATGAACCCTCCCCACACAGAGCCAGGAAGCTGGTGCCATATCTGAGAATCCATTAGCCTGGCTAACACTGTTTGACAATCCTTGGAGATCCCCGGAGACACTGCACCACCCAACTTACGACCCACTCTGGCTGCTTTTCCATATGAATGGCTGGTATTGGCTCATGCTTCACAACTTCCTAAATCCTATCAAACAAGCAACAGCTGATTTCAGTGAGCCCCAGGCCCAGCACCAGTGGCAGCCAGCTTAGATTCACAGCTTGGCTTTGCCTGGGAATATGCAAACCCAGCACAAGTAGAGCCATCTCAGATTGCTTTATAGCTCAGGGCAGTACCCTGGGCAAAACACAGGTGGGGGTTGACCTTGGCCTGCACCACCTGGGAAACCCCAGGGCCAGCACACAGAGTGGATAGCTACAGACCACATCAGAGCACCACCACCTGCCCCTGCACATCTGATCCTCCACGGAGGGTGGAGGTTGGTGGTAAGTGGTCACAACCAGTCCTTGCAGCTAACTGGCCTGGGTAAATCCCTCCCATTGATCTGCCAACAGTAACCAAGGCTCAACTGCAAGAGGAGGGTGTGCTCAGCTCACACAAAAGGTACACCTCAAGTTCCCAGCTTGGGTGATAGGGGAGGCTGTGCCACTCCACCCTAAAGGACACCCACTACATTAAAGCCAAACTATCAAGACAAAGTCAAAGCAGTTCTACCTACATAGAAACAAATACAGTGAGGCTGTCAAAATGAGACAAACATGGCTCAGATGAAACACATGAAATCTCCAGAAAAAGAGCTAAATGAAATGCAAATAAGCAATCTATCGGATGCAGAGTTCAAAACACTGGTTATAAGGATGCTCAAGTAACTTAGTGAGGACCTCAGCAGCTTGAAAAAGATCCAGTTATATCCTGACTGGTGTGGCTCAGAGGATTGAGCACTGGCCTGTGAAGCAAAGTGTCACTAATTCAATTCCCAGTCAGGGCACATCCCTGGGTTGCGGGCCAGGTCCCCAGGAGGTAGCGTGTGAAAGGCAGCCACACATTGATGTTTCTCTCCCTCTTTCTCTCCCTCCCTTACCCGTCAAAAATAAGCTCTTAAAAGATCCAGTCACAAATGAAGGATACACTAATTGATATAAAGAACAACTTATGGGAAGACAACAGTAGAGTGAATAAAGCCAATACTCATATCAATGATTTGGAACATAAGGAAGCGAAAAACAACCAATCAGAACAACAAGAAGAAAAAAGAATCCAAAAAAATGAAGATAGTATAAGCAACCCCTGGGACAATTTTAAGATGGCCAACATTCTCATCTTAGGGGTGCCAGGAGGAGAAGAGAAAGAACAAAAAAATGGAAGTCTATTTGAAAAAACAGTGAAAGAAAAATTCCCTATTTTGGTGGAGGAAATAGACATGTAAGTCTAGGAAGCACAGAGTCCCAGACAAGATGGATGCAAAGACCACCACTCCAAGACACATCATAATTAAAATACCAGAGGTTAAAGATAAAGTAGAGAATCTTAAAAGCAGCAAGAGAAAAGCAGTTAACTAGAGGAGAGTTCCCATAAGACTGTTAGCTGATTTTTCATAAGAAACTTTTTGGGCTAGAAGGGATTGGGAAGAAATATTCAAGGTCATGAAAAGCAGGGATCTACAGTCAAGGTTGTTATACCCAGCAAAGCTATCATTTAGAATTGAAGGGCAGATAAAGAGCTTCCTAGGCAAGAAAAACCTAAAGGAGTTCTCAACCAACTGTTAGTATATGAAATGTTAAAGGGACTTATTTAAGAAAAAGATTAAAGCTATGAACAACAAAATGGCAATAAATACATATCTATCAACAATTGAATCTAAAAATCAAGCCAAGCAAACAAGAAGAATTGAGACAGAATCATAGATACAGAGAACATTTTGTTGGTTGTCAGATGGGATTGGGGTGGGGGAGAGTTGAGTGAAGTGGTACGGGGATTAAGAAGTACAAATAGGTAGTTACAGAATAAGCACGGGGATGTAAAGTATGGTATAGCAAATGGTATAGCCAAAGAACTTACAAGCATGACCCGTGGACATGAACAGTGGTGGGGGAGGAATTGCCTGAGAGAATGGGGGATGCTAGGTGGAAGGGGGCAAAAGGGGAAAAACGAGGAAAACTGTAATAACAAAACGTAATTTAAAATATAATTACATCAAAAAAACTTTAATAACTAAAATGAAGAATACATTAGATAGAATTAACAGGTCAGATGAGAAGCAGAGGATCAAATCAGCACTCTGGATGACAAGGTAGCAGAAAACAACCAAGCAGAACAGCATAAAGAAAATAAATCCAAAAAAGTGAGGATAGTTTAAGGGGCTTCTGGGACAACATCAAGCATAACAACATTTGCATCATAGGTGTACAAGAAGGAGAAGAGAGAGAGCGAGCACGGGATTAAGAGCCTATTTGAAGAAATAATGATGGAAAACTTCCTTAATTTGGCGAAGGAAAAGGATATACATGTTCAGGAAGCACAGAAAGTCTCAAACAAGATGATCCCCAAGAGGCCTACGCCAGGACACATCAGAATTAAAGTAGCAAAGGTTAAAGACAAAGAGAAACTCTTAAGAGCAGTAAGAGAAAAACCGTTACTTAGAGGAAACTCCAATAAAACTGTAAGCTTATTTCATAACGGAAACACTTCAGGCCAAAAGGGATTAGCAGAAAATTTTTAAAGAAAGGAAAAGAAAGAGCCTGCAACCAAGGCTACTCCATCCAGCAAGGCTATCCTTCAGAATCAGAGGAGAAATAAATAGCTTCCCAGATAAGCTAAACCAAACCAGTATTACAAGAAATGTGAAAGGGTCCCCTTTAAGAAGAAGAAATGGGAAAAGGTCTTTAAAAAGAAGGAAAAAAGATAAAAAATATGAATAATAAGCCCTGACTCTTGTGGCTCAGTAGATTGAGTGCTGGCTTGCAAACCGAAGGGTCATGGGTTCGAGTCTGTCAGGGTACATGCCTAGGTTGTGGGCCAGGTCCCCATTTGGGGTGTGTGAGAGGCAACTGATTGATGTTTCCCTCTCTTTCTCCCTCCCTTACCCTCTCTCTAAAATAAATAAAATCTTTTAAAAATATGAATAATAAAATGGCGAAAGTTACATATCAAGAAGTATTTTAAATGTAGATGGATTAAATGTTCTAATCAAAAGACAGGGTAGATGAATGGATAAGAAAATATGATCCTTAAGTATGTTTCCTACAAGAGATCCACTTGAGATCAAAAGACAGAGTCTGAAAGTGAAGAGATGGGAAAAGATATTTAATGCAAATGTAAATTTTAAAAAAGCTATAATAGTAATACTTACATCAGACAAAATGGACTTTAAAACAGAGACAAAGAAGGAGCTAGCAAGTCTACTTCTGGGTATTTATCCAAAGAAACCCCAAAACTTAATTCAAAGATATATACATCCCTATGTTCATTGCAGCATTTACAATAGCCAAGATACAGAAGCAACTTAAGTGTCCATCAATAGACGAATGGCTAAAGAGGTGTTACATCTATACAATAGAATATGACTCAGCCATAAAAAAGAATGAAATCTTGTCATCTGCAATAACGTGAATGGTTCCAGAGGTATTATGCTAAGTAAAATGGGTCAGAGAAAGACAAAAGCCATGTGATCTCACTGATAGGTGGAATTGAAAAAATAAATGAACAAACAGAAACAAACTAATAGATACAGAGAACATTTTGTTGGTTGCTAGAAGACAGGCATGTTGGGGACTGGGGGAAAAGGGTGAAGGGATTAAGAAGTACAAATTGGTAGTTACAAAATAGTCACAGGCGTGTGAAATATATCATAGGAATATAGTCAGTAATATATTAACTGTGTGGTGTCAGATAGGTCTAGGCCAGGGTGTCCAACCTTTTGGTGTCTTTGCCCCACACTGGAAGAAGAATTGTCTTGAGCCACACATTAAATATACTGCGACATGCAATCACAAAAAGATTGCATAATATTTTAAGTGAATTTACAGTTTTGTGTTGGGCCGCATTCACAGCCATCCTGGGCCACAGGTTGGACACCCCTGGTAGACTTACTGGGTAATAATTTGGTAAGTTATATAAATATGTGCTCACTATGTTGTACACCTGAAACTAATATAATATTGTATGTCAACTGTTAATTGAAAATAAAAATTACTAAAAGATGAGTTATAATAAAGAAATTTACAGTGTCATAAGGATAAGGTCTTGGTGCTATAAAACACAGAGTAACGAGTGCAAAACTGGAAAGATGACACTTGAACTGAATCTTGAAGGATTATTAGAAATTAGGATGAGAATCAGTGAAGAAGTTAACTGCAGGAAATTAGTGGGCAACAGTTATTCAGGCGTTATAAGCCATGATAATTAAGGAGGCATGAGGTTAAATTCATCAAACCTTTTAATTACTACAGTGAGGAGCACAAGGTAATGATACAAATGTTTATCTTATTAAAGGAAATAAATTTGTGTTGATTACATCACTGGTAGAATACATGGGTTATAGAGTAATTTTGAGAGCAAGGAATTCACATAGTTTGGAAATGGTTGAGAATTGGCAGTAAAAAAGGAATCTAGAGATGGACCAAGATTTAGAACTGTTAAAAGATAAACAGGTATATTAAGAATTTTAAGAGTTGATTTAAGCAAGAAGCTATTAGAATGGGACAGTGCCAAGCGGGAAGTGGTTAGGAATATTTTGGGATAAGAGCCAGGGAAAGAACTCAGAAAGTGCTGGAGCAAAGAAGAAAATTATCTGACTGGCTGTAGCTAGAAGCTAATTGGCTCTTTGAGATTGATTGCTTTAGCATTTTGATTTCCCAACATTGAGTCATTCAGGTATAGATTTGGGTTTGCTTATGTAGGCCCCACGGCATGGCATTGTTAAAATTGAAAATTGTGGTGTATGTGGTGCATTTCAGTTTAAGATTATTATTATTTTCTTTTTTTTGCTTACTATCTTGATGTGAGCAGTTTTATATATACTTACAAAAAAATTTTGAGGTAATTGTAAAGCAGAGATTTTTTCATGTAATTGTTTGAGAGGAATAACACTTAAAATTAAAAAATGCAGTTTAATATAAATTCAGTGTACACAAGAAAATGAGATAGGTAAAACAAATGTGAAGAGAATGAATCTTTGAAAGGGGAGACGTGAGATGTATCTAAAAAAGAAGTCTAGAAAAAGGCCTGGATTGTGTTGCTGGAAAAGAAGAGGTGAAAATTGGAGGAGTGAAAACAGAACCAGAAGGTTTGGGAAAAGTTTATGTATTTACCTCCTCTGGTTGAAAATCTGAAATTGGATGGAGATAAAGAAGAGTAGGCATTAATGCTGACTTAGGAAATTTGGCATTTTGAAGATAAATACATTTTTGTCATCAGAAATACTACTGTGTAATGTGCCAGAGACTTGGAAATTGACCCAAAGTGTAAAAAGATGGAGAGAGAGAGAGAGAGAGAAAGATGAGGGTATTACATCTAATGGTTAGATGGACATTTTTAGATTAAAATAAACCCCCAAACTCCAGTTAGAGGTTAAAGGGTACTCATGGATGCCCAAATTTATTTGTCCTCTGGGAAATACGACAATTGCTCTTCAAGTCACTGGACGGCATTTTTTGGAGATGGTGTTCCTTTTCACCCATTGGCACTTGTAAATTATCAGGAGGGTGATATTCCTGTGTTTTGCATTTAAGAGGATTAATTAGTGATATTTATACAGAGAGGTCAGTATAGACAAGTAAAGGGTCTAAGAAATCAGCTAGCTTCTACCTCAAACAGTTAAATGTGTACATTAAGACCTCAACACATGGATGGAACTGGAGAGCATTATGTTAAGTGAAATAAGCCAGATGGTGAGGGACAAATACCATATGATTTCACCTTTAACTGGAACATAATAAATAGAAGAAAAAAGGAAACAAAATATAACCAGAGACATTGAAGTTAAGAACAATCTAACAATGGGCAGGGGGGAGTGGGGAGGGGACAGTGAGGAGAGGGGATTACAGGAACTACTATAAAGGACACATGGACCAAATCAAGGGGGAGGGTGGAGGTGGGGAGGGAGGTGGGTTCAGCTGGGGTGGGGTGGAGGGATGGGGAGAAGAGGCACACAACTGTAATTGAATAACAAAAATAATAATAATAATTAAAAAAAAAAAAGACCTCAATACAGAGCTTATCTCAAGGTGGAGGGAATGCACAGTGATTAAGGAGAGATCCTAGGAAGAAAAAGCCTATGGGAGATAGGATAGGAATGTTAACATGACGTTGTTAAAATTGAAGAGGACTGCACTTCACCTATTTCCCTGAGACACATGTGTGAAAGTTTGAAACTCTGAAGCTGTGCAAAGTACAGTAGTGGTGTTATTGCCAGTAGGTGCTGCTGGGACCAAGGATTGCTAGAGTTAAGTAGACAGAGTGCAGTGGCGAGATTACTGTCCTGTGACTGAGCAGAGGAGGGCTCCTCAAGTCCAGCTGTCATCCATGCTAGTCAGTGGGATGGACATTGGCCAGATCCTGGGCCAGTGGTTGTTGGCAGAGGCATGAGACTCAAGTGGGGATGATGGTATGGGGTGGGGAAGAGCAGTAGAACCGTGTTGTCAGGAAGCTATTCAGGGAGTTGGACATTTCTTGGGGAATTTAGGAGACCACAGTGGTGGCTATTGGAGTTTGGTGAAAGTAAGTAATTCAGTGGGCTGTGTTGGGAAAGCTTCCTACTGCCTCCTCTTCTCCCCACATGCAGTCCCATGTGACATTGAGGCCTCCTGATAAGCAGTTCTGATAAAATGGATTTCCCCCTTCTGAATATTTAGGTCATGCAGGAATGTAAAGTTGAACAGAATTATGCTTTATTATAACAGGAATCAACTAGAAGAATTTCTGAGATACATCACAAAAGCTATCTACACAGTTAGAGCCATTCTGTTGTTTACTAAGGTTACCAGACACCCACCCTGGTGTGTCCAGACCTATGGGGTTTTCCAGGGAGCAGGATTCAAACTTGAGTGGTCTGGGCAAATCAGGACACACGGTCACTCTCTTGTTTCCTATTCCATTTTATAAACTCATTCAAATGACCAACAGTGTCTTTCTATAAATGTTCTCTCTATATAGAAGTAACATTCCCATATTGTTTAAAATTAGATTCCCTACTTTGGGTTTAAATTTTTACGAAAGGTTTGTTTTCTGCTTTCAAGTTGCAGAATCAGGTATTCTAGGGCAAGGGAGCCTGCTTGGTTCATCTCTATCTCTGCCACAATCATTGAGTTTTACATTTTGTGCTGTTGGTGCAGTAGCTTTGCCTAAATGTATGCTTTTTAACCTTCCAAGTTCTACAGTCGTACCATCCTGTCTTGTTCCCCGAGATGCTTCCTGTGGATTAGCATTGTCTTCTAGACTTGGCCTGAAGCTGGGAGTCTGTCTTCCACCATTTTTGTGTTCTTACCAAGCTTTACAGATAGATATGTGCCTGTATTTCTCTGGATTTTCCTGGTGTTAACATTGTGCATGGTATGCAAATTGGGTACGATCTGTTGTTCTTTTAAAATGGTTGCTTCTGACTTAAGAATGACATCTGAAAGTAAGCAGGCAATTAAGATGTATCCTATAAGTGAGTATTTGATTGTAACCCTGGAGGACTGAAGGCGTAGTTTATTATATACATTAAGGACTCTCTATTCTTTGCAGTTGAATAATAATGAAACTTTATTTGTTCTGTGGCATTTTTAAAGGGTTGAGTTGGACATAATCAGCTTATGTATAAATGGCCATATGTTCTGGGCCTAGGTTATGACCTAAATTCCTTTGGATGAATAACCAATTTGCTTTAAGTTTGTTAAAACTCAGGCTTTGTTTTTTCTTTTGCCATACTTGACCGAATAAGTGGCAGAATTAGAAATGCAGTCCAAGTAGTCGGACTCCAGAGCCCACTCTTAAAAACTTTGTGCTGTTTGTCTCCCACAATATGTTCCTGTTCTTAACAGTACTTATCCTAGTTATGGTGCCATCATCTACCCAGGTAGTGAGGTGGGACATTTTAGTCTTCTAGAATTTTTCTGTTAACCTTCATCTACCACATAATCTTCTGGTCAGAGATCTTGTACAATCCTCAGGTTTTTTTGTTCACACTACTAGTTGTCTTGCTTCAGATAAATTCATTTAAAAACCTACTACTAACAAAGTTATTCTTGTAAAATGCAATAGTGGCTATTCAAATCCTTCAGTGTATATCAGTTATATTCAGGATAAACTGTAAAGTACTGTGTTTTGTATACTTTGAGTGCCACATAAACTATTCCTTGGGGTTTTATACAATTTGGGCTACCCTGTTTGCCGTCAGTCTTGTCACTACACACTGTCTACCCTTCCATCCCATTGTCCAGCCACACCAAAGTTCTCTGAACGTTCCATATTCTCCATAATTTAAGACACGAACCTTCTTGTGATTCCCAAAGGTTGGATTAGTAACTTCCTCTTGGGTGCCCCCAGTGTGCTACTTTATGTTCAGCATTTATTTCAGTAATTGTCACACTGAAAGCTCTCTATTTGTTTACAGGTTTGTCTCCTCACTAGACTATGAACTCCTTGAAAGAAGGAATCGTGTCTTACTCATCTTTATATCTCCAGCATCCGGTACAGTTCCTGGTACAGAGTAAGTGATTAATAATTTTTTAAACTAAGACTATGTTTAACCATCAAACTCCATACATATTGATAATGAATTATACCTATTCATTAGGTATAGACCTAATTCATTAGGTAGACCTGGTCATAACGTTGTCTTAAAAAATAGGATCATAGACTTTTAATACTTCTGAGGCTCAGCCTCCTCATGGGTAAGATGAAATAGTACCTCCCTACTTATATGGAGTTGTAGTAATACTCAAATTAAAGAATATATATAACAGTATGTTTTAAGTGCCACCCACTTTATGTTATTAAATAAAGTGTGGGAACTGTTTGTTGAAATTGATCATTTTATTTGCTGTGTATCTTACATTTTAAGGCAAGATGGTACCATTTTTGAATCGTGTTTTGTAGTTTAAAATGGCAGTTACTGGTAGAGACATACACTCTTGAGTTGGAGGATTTATTGACATTGAACAAAAGAAGAAATAGCTTGGCGTTGGGAATCTGGGAACAGAGGCAGTACAATATTTTACCTCGTTGGCACTTTTTCCCAGTCTACATAGTGTTTTAAACTTCACAGTTGTTCTCAAATAACTAATCCTGTGCCTGTTTGTCTTTTTTATTCTCAGCAATTACCTTTCTATGTAATTCAGTAATAAAGTCCCTCGATTTTCTTTTAATCTACTTCCACATGAATTAATATCTTCACCTATTCTTCAGTCCTCATATGCTACTATGCAGAGGAAGGAGTGTCTTTTCCTTGACAGACAAAGTACACATCATCTGTGAAAGCTATGCCTTTCCCTGCTACCCTTCACAGGCTATAGACAGACCTCTCCCCATCACACCCGATGAGTTACTAATCTGCACTTTCCTGTTCTTCTTTGAATTTTTAGAAGTTCTATAATTTGAACATTTCAGTTTATATGTAACATGAAAATTAATAAAACCAAGCATTTAGGAACTAACCACTTGACTTAAGAACTAGGTCAATACCAACAGTTAGTTAATGGAGCACCTCTGTTGCCACACATTCCTGTCTTTCTTCAACCCTGAAGTAACTGCTATTCTGGATTTGTTTTCTTAAATCTCTTCTTTTAAAAATAGTATTATCACAAATATATATCTTTGGTTTGAGTTTAATAATTTTTGTTTATACACTTTTTAAAACTTGCACAAATGGTATTTTATTATAGAGGACAATCTAATTTACAGATGTTTGTACAATTCTAAGAAAACATTAAAGCATCATAAAAGAATACATAGAAAAATCTCAATATGCACATTCAAATTTATAGTAAGAAAATAGTGATGGAGACTTACTTTTTGACTGTGTGGATATTACAGTACCACAAACTAAAGCTCCTACACAGTGTGAAAATATAGCAGAAACATTTCCATACTCTAGTTTCTTTAGTTTGTGCAGAAATGTTTGGTTAGATTCATGGCGACAGCTTTTCATGTGATTGGTTCCCTTTGACCTCAGCGTTCTTCAGTGGCCTTCATTCAGTGTTTATTGGTTATGTAGCTTTTGAGATTCAGGATCCACAGTGCCCCATGTTTCTGGATTTTTTTTTTTTTTTCAATCATGGAAACATGGTATTTTTCAAAGGAAATGCAGAGCAAAACATGGGGTCATGACAACCACCAAAAGAATTCATTTCTTTCTTTACGAGTTGGAAGCATTTCTTGATGGCCTCAGTGTGGAGTGTAAAATGTTGAAGGTAGGACTGAGTGAAAGGCAGTGTTAATACTTAGAACCCCTATTTGTTTTTCTTTTTCCTTCACTGTTATGTTCCTGAGACCCATTTGTGTTGATGCCAAAGCTCCAGTCAGTCATCTCCACTGCTGTTCAATGTTCCATTGTGTGAGTCTGATTTTCATGTTTCCTTTTAGTAAGAATGCTCATAATTGGCAGATAGGTACAAACAGTTTTATAGTGTATATCTATAATGGCTCATTGAAGGACATGCAAATGTTCAGTCAGCCACACATGACAGTGCCATGTGGTAAACCTACCAGCAGGATTTTACCAATTTAAACACCTGGTACCAATGTGTAAGAGCCTCTGCTGTGCCACTTTTTGGGCCATTATTTGGTACTTCCAAAATTTCTAGTTTTTACTATTCTGGTGAGTTTAAAAATATCGTCTCGTGATCTTAACTTGTATTTCTCTGATGAATCATGACATTCTACTTTTTTTCATATACTCATTGGCCTTACAAGTTTCCTTGTCTGTATAATTCCTGTTCAGGTTATTACCTCTTTGCCTACTGTGTTGTCACCCTAACAGATTGGCCTATTAATACATAAATGTTCAACCTTCTTTTCCTACTGTAAGTCTTACTTAAGGCTATATAGATTTACCTGTAAGTATAACTTTTAATGCATCCACAATTTTATGGTATCTTTGTTATTCACTTCCCAGTATGGTTTTTTTTTTTTTTAAATCCTCACCTGTGGACATGCTTATTGACTTTAGAGAGAGGAGAAGGGAGGGAGAGAGCAGGAGAGAAACGTTGATGTGAAAGAAAAACATCAACTGGTTACTTCTCATATGTGCCCTGACTAGGAATCAAACTCACAATCTAGACATGTGCCCTGAATGGGAATTGAAAATGTGAATTTTGGTTTATGGGACAATGTTCCAACCAACTGAACCACACTAGGCAGTTCCTAGAATTTTTAAAAGAAATGTCCAGTATGTTTTTATGACCTATGAAATATTTAGAAATATTTTTTCTTTTCTCTTTATATTTTTTAAATTTATCTTTTTTTAAAAAAAATCTTAAATCTTTAATACTTTATTAGTTCAGGTTCACTCTTAGTATTTCTTTTAGGCAAAAATTCATAGGTGGTTCTGACTACTGTCACTTGCATCAAGTTGTGAGGCACATGTTAACTGGTTATCTGACTTATAGTGATGCTCAGTCTGATCTGTGGATTCAGATAGTGTCAGCATGATTACTTCATTTACAAATTTCCCACCTTGATATATGAAATTCTTCTATAAGCCTGACTATATGTGGAAATGATTACCAAATCTAAATTATGTACATGTTAAAAGCAGGAAATTATTTTTAAAAATAATAAAATAAGAATAAAATAAAAATTTCCCAACTTTTTGCTTAATGAATGGTTTTAATACCTATTAAATCATAACCTTGACCCGTATTTTATTGAGTTCTAAAGTTCTGATTTTCTAATTCTATCCTTTATATCTGCTTTTACTTCTTTTGAATTTCCCTTGTGAGGTAACCCTGAGATATAATTCATAAAGGAAAACAGAATAAATATTTATCTCTTTTATCAATTTTCAGACTAATTACTTGATACCCCACAGCAACCTTTGTTGATTTATGTCAATGATTTATTTTTCTTTTCTTTCTTAAACATCTAGATTTAAATTTTTAGAATTAAATCTATTTGATGTCTATTCTTTTTAAAATTTTTTTATTATTCTGTTATAGTTGTCCAAATTTTTCCCCTTTTGCCCTCCTGAGCTCAGCCCACCAACCTGCTCCCACAGTCAATCCCAACACTTATCCATGTCCATGGGTCATTCATACCTGTTTTTTGGCTAATCCCTCCCCTTTCTTTCTACCATTACCCCCCTACTCCTCCCCCTCCCTGGTTGTTGTCAGTCTATTCTGTGTTTCCATGCCTCTGATTCTGTTTTGCTTATTAGTTTATTTTTGTTCATTAGGTTCCTTTTATTGGTGAAGATCATATGGTATTTATCTTTCACTGACTGGCTTATTTCCCTTAGCATAATATTCTCCATTTCCATCCACGGTGTCACAAAAGGTAGGAGTTCCTTCTTCCTTTCTGCTGCATAGTATTCCATTGTGTAAATGTACCACAGTTTTTTGATCCACTCATTTACTGATGGGCACTTAGCTTGCTTCCAGGACTTGGCTATTAATAGCGCTATTATGAACATAGGGGTGAATAAGTTATTTTGAATTAGTGTTTCGGGATTCTTAGGGTATATTCCCATCAGCTGAATTGCTGCGCCAAAAGACAGTTCCATTTTTAATTTTTTGAGGATATTCCATACTGTTTTCCCCAGTGGCTCCACCAGTCTGCATTCCCACCAACTGGGTTTCCCTTTTCCCCACATCCTTGCCATCACTTGTTTGTTGATTTGTTAATGATGGCCTTCCTGACCAGTGCGAGGTTATATCTCGTGGTTTTAATTTGTGTCTTTGATGGCTAGTGACATTGAACATCTTTTTATGTGTCTATGGGCCCTCTGTATGTTCTCCTTGGAGAAGTGTCTATTCAGGCCCTTCATACGTTTTTTAATTTGATTGTTTGTCTTCCTGGCCATTGAGTTGTATGAGTTCTTTATACATTTTGGAGCTCAAACCCTTGTCTGATGTATCTTTGGTGAGTATGTTCTTCCATATAATCAGTTCCCTTTCCATTTTGATGATGGTTTATTTAGCCGTGAAGAAGCTTTTTAATTTGCTATAGTCCCATTTGTTTATTCTTTCCTTTATTTCCCTTGCCCTGGGAGATATATCAGCAAAAATATTGCTACGTGAGATATCTAAAATTTTACTGCCTGTGTTTTCTTTAGGACTTTTATGGTATCATGGTTTATATTTAAGTCTTTTATCCATTTTGAGTTTATTCTGGTGTATGGTATAAGTTGGTGGTCTAGTTTCTTTTTCTTTTCTTTTTTTTTTTTTTTTTTTTGCACATACCAGTCCAGTTCTCCCAATACCATTTATTGAAGAGTCTACTTTTACTCCATTGTATCTCATACTCCCTTTGTAAAATATTAATTGACCATAGAGACATGGGTTTATTTCTGGGCTTTGTTTTGATTTCATTAGCCTTGTAGTGTAGTTTGATATCAGGTATTGTGATCCCTCCTACTTTGTTCTTCTTTTTCAAGATTGCTGAGGCTATTCGGGTCTTTTTTGGTTCCATAGACATTTTTGAAATATTTGTTCTACTTCTGTGAAGTATGTCTTTGAAATCTTGATAGGACTTGTGTTGAATCTGTAGATTGCTTTGGGTAGTATGGACATTTTAATGATGTTAATTCTTCCAATCTGTGAACATGGTATGTACTTTCATATGTTTGTATTTTCCTTAATTTCTTTCTTCAATGTTTTATAATTTTCTGAGTACAGGTCTAAAAATTTATCTTTTATTATTGAACTTTAACTTAATTGTATTAGGGTCAGAGCCTGGGAACAACATGGTACAAATTTGAAATCCAGTGCGATTTTTATTTCCTGTTGTGTGTTTTTCTGTATGTCTCATGTATGCTTGTGAAGAAAGTTTATTTCTAATAGTTGGGTATAAGATTCTGTGTATGTTCTTTAAATTTTGCTTGTTCGTAGTTATTTTCTTGGTCCACTTGATCTATGAAAAATTGGAGTGTGTTGAAATTGTGACAAGGCCAATTTGTCAATTTCTTTCTGTAGTTCTAACAGGTTTTTAAGGCTTCTTTTTCTCTCCAGGAAATGTCTGGACAGAGATTTGATTTGCTCAAGGGTAGAGAAAGACTTGGAGAAAGCACAGGCTGTAGAAGTGTATTCTGTATAATCTTCCCCCTTGTGTTGGTCTTCACCATCAGCTTAGAGAGTAGCATACTTACAGCACTAACAGGCTGGATTTTTCAGGTTTCTTTGGCTCAGGTACAGATTTGGAGTCTTGATCCTCCTTGCCATGTTTCCTTTTAGACTCCTTCCATAGTCTTCATTCCCTCTACCTCTTGGACCATGGGAGTCCCCACTTTTGTGACACTCATCCATCTACTTGATTTGCATCTTTCCAGGTGGATCCTTACTGAGACGGTTGAGCTGCAGCCACTTCCCTATCACTGATAGTGGATCATTGCTCTGACATCAAGCAGAAGGATGAGCACTTCACCACACACCCTCCTGTGATGAAGAGGCCAGCATTACCATTAGCAGCTGATCAGGTCTGGGAGGCTTAGAGTTGAAGAGTGTCAGTCTTCTGCTTTACTGAGGATTTCATCTTCCAGAGATTTCTCACTCTTTCTCTTTTGAGCATTCTGTTCTGACTTCTGACATAATGGGGCTGAGGTCCCAATCTGAGATGACTTACTTGTGTCCTTGACCATTCCTGTTCCTGAGTGTCTTCACTTTGCAGTTTCAGTCATTCTAGTTTTTGGTTCCTGTAGATAAGGCTGGATTTCTACTCTTCCTTTGGTAGCTGCTCTTGTGGTTCCTTTTGTTCCACAGCGGGGTAAACAGGCTTTGCCCCTCCAGGGAGAAGCCACTTGGCTAGATAGGGAGGCACCAGAGGAGGAGTCATCTTCCTTAGTAGTACTCTTGAGGCTTTGATTAAATTTGGGTCTTTGAGAAGGACCTCTGTCATCAACCTGTGATCATCCATGACTGAACAACCCATGTAGTGTATTGGTCTCCCTAGCCATCTGCTTCCTCTGTAGTCATCAGCTCCACAGTACCACTACCATGGGCACATCGGCCACTGCGTGTCCTGGAGTCTTCACCTCTGCCATAGCCTCTGCAGTCTCAGTCTTGGCCTCCATAACCACTGCCATGTTTGCCTTCAAAGCTGTTGTCACCTCTCCTAAGTGCATACTCATCAGAGCTGTCTGTGGCAGTACAATTCCCCCAGCCTATTTGTTTTGTCAGAATCCCGATTTCTTTTTCATTCAAAAGAATAGTTAGTTATTCTTGTCTTTACCCTGTGTTTGATCAGCCATGTCCATGGGAATTCTGTCACCTAGAGACTCTTCATGAAGCTCAGGACACTGAGCAGGGAATCCAGATTCTTAAACTCAGCATCATCAGAACCTTTCAGGTTCTCCTGAGTGCTTGGTTCACATGGTAAATGCACTGCACTGATATTTAATCTTCCATAGAATTCCTTGGTGGAGACTTAATGTCACATCACAAGTTGGGTTCCCCAGAAGCGTCATGTAGGGTAGCAATTTGGGCAATAACTCCGGTCAATCACTGAGTTCCCAAGCAGCCCATGGAGCAGGGGTCAGGATGCAATGAGCAGTTGGAGCTGCCTTATGCATGTTGTTATTACTGTGCCAGCTGGTTAAAACATCTTCCAGTTCATCTTGTATCCATCCAGCTGACTGGTTTGGCATATGGATGCTTCCTCTACCAGTGTGGCCATCCTCAGCTGGGAGTCTCTTAGGAACATAGTTGTCTTTATTGTCTTTTTTGCTGATGTTGGAGCAGGTGGGCAGGGGCAGAACACAAAGTTAGCCTTTCTTAAGCATGCAAACTTAAGAGTTTTGTATCTACTTACTGAATTGAACCTTGTATCATTTCCTCTGTTTTCCTTAATAATGGTATTTGCTGTTATAACTAATCCCAGCTTTTTAAAATTTGTTTGCCTGGTATGTCCCTTTTCATATTTTTGCTTCATTGTATCAGTATTTTTATTCGTATGTGTCTCTTATCTCCTGAATTTGCCCATATACATTTGTTCTAATTATTTCTATATATGGACTCTCTTACTTTGTCTGTTCTGATAGTCCTAGTTATTTCTTTCTTTCTTTCTTAGCCTTTTTTGTGTAATTGACTGAATTGATTTCTTACTGTCTTCTCTTCTATCCTACCAGTTTGAAAATTATTCCCTCTTGTTGCTTTTCTTTTATGATTGCCCTCTGACAGTGCTACATAGTCTAAAGTTAAATGGATCATAATCCATCTGCTGAACAATGCATGCATTTACACCTTAACTCCTCCACTTTCTCCCTGTCCTTCCTGTACTGTATGCTTTTGTTCCTTTGTTCTACATTTTAATACTGAAAACTTTTGATTTAAATATCATAATAAGATTGTTTACAGTTATTTAATTCAGACAAGGTTTATTTAGATTTACTTGTATGCTACTAGTCTCTCCTTGCCTCTCAGCTCATCCTCCTGTGGAAAGGATGTGGATGTGTGGATTCTACTTTTATGAAACATCTCTTAGATTGTCACTAAGTAAAGGTCTTTGCTCTTGGCTTATCTGGCAATGTCTTAATGCCTTCTGTGTTCCTCAGAATTTGGTGGTAGAACCATTTTGCCTTAGCCCTTCGTAGGTACTTATCCTACTTTCTGTGTTTCCACTGTCCCTGTTGAGATTCTGCTGTCATTTTACTCCCTTCCTCTGGCTGCTTTTAACATGGTCTCTGCTTTGGCATCCTGCAGTTTCAGTGCTGTGTGTCCCAGGGCTGAATTTCTTTTTTTCTCCAGCCTCTTTTATATATGTTGTGTTTCTTAGAATTGTGGATAAATGTCTGTCATTGGTTCCAGAAAGTTAATTAATTTTCTCTCTTAATTTGACCTCCTCTTTCTTCATTTTCTGGGACTATTGAGTAGATGATATATGTCAGATCTCATTTTATTCTTCCTGTCTTTAGCCTCTTTGACATTTTCTGTTTATTTCAGCACTCCTTTTAAATAATTTTTCTGATTTATATTCAAGTTAACTGATTTTTCTCTTAAGTTTTGTCTAATCTGAATAAATGATGGACTTTATTATTCATGTGTTGATATTGGTTCATTAATTAAGACAAATACAGCACACTAGTCTAGGGTGTAATAATCCGGGAAACTAGTTGTGGAGGCTACAAAGAGACTACTAGCTTCACAATTTTTCTGTAAATCTAAAACTATTCTAAAATAAAGAGTAAATTCTGTTTTCCAAATAATGCAATGTCATTTTCATAGTCTCTTTTTGCTTGACATGTTTTATCTTTCATTGCTTAAACTAATTTTTAAAAGTTTATATTGGGTAATCATAATATTTTTTAAAGTCCTTGGCTGGTTGGAAACTATTATTTTTTATTTCTGCTGACTCACTCTTGGTGGCTTGTTTCCTTTAAGTTTTGTCTTTTATATCAGCGATCCCCAACCTTTTTGGCACCAGGGACCAGCTTCATTGAAGACAATTTTGGGTCAGGTGGTGTGGGAAGGAGGTGGAGCTCGGGTGGTAATGTGAGCCAAGCTTCGTAGGTTCACCTGCCACTCACCTCCAGCTGTGCAGCTCAGTTCCTAGCAGGCGAGGGACCAATACCATTCTGTGAGCTGGGGTTTGGAGACCCCTAGGCTCATAATTGGTTTTTCTTCATCACGGATAATCCCAGGGGCTTAAATTGGGGTGCTTTCCTGAGCATGCGCCTATGCTTCTGCTATATGATAGAGTTCCTGCTGACCTGAGCCCTCACCATTCAGCAGGCATACTGCTCTGTCTCCTGATTCCAGTGCTACTTACTACAGCATGCAGATCCAGGACAATGCTCAAATCAAATTCTTTTTTGCTTATTGCTCCCTATTTCCTCTGATACATCAACTCACTTTCAAAAAGTGGGATTTTTTTGTTTTGCTTTTTTTTTTGGCTACCATTATGTGGGTGAGAGTAGCTTTAATAATTTCTTGAGAACATAACAGTGTTTGCAAAGTGCATTGGTTTTTATTTATCCAGGATCTGTTTGCATTAAGGCAGGAAGACCTTTCAAAATATCTCCAGGATCCGGCACAAGTAATATCCCTTTTTTATTACAAAATCTTTTATTATAAAATCATAAGTAGGTAACTTTGTAACATAACAATGTCATACTCAAGCACACCATATGGCATTTAAGGTAAAATATTCAACTTAAAACGAAAAATTATTACACCCATATTACTCTACCAACCACACTCAAGCAGGCATTACTTTTGCCAGACCCTGCGTATACCAGATTACTACAAATTGAAACCCCTCAATGTCCATTGCTTTTCTTCATGTTCATTGATTTTCCAAAGCTTCCATTTCCCTTGGTTTGCGCATGTGAATAAGGCAACTGGTATACCTGCATATAGATGTCATCCTGGAGCCCATTTGCTGATCTGTAGGATGAGTAGGCCTGAATGAAGTTCCAGAACCTGTGACTAGACTACATGTTAATTAACTCAGTTACTAAAGTAGTGAGCAGTACTGTCTCTTTTGTCTTTTCACATACACAAACACATACTCATGCACACATATAGATATATAATATGTGCAACCATGAATAAGTGAAAAAGGTATAATGATTTTAGAGTATTGGCTCCCTGAATTTGGAGAAAACTCTAAATAGAAAAGACTACAAACAGGGAAAAATAACATAGATAATACTAATATTTCTCAATCTTGCCTAGAATATTCCACTTTACCTTCAGTAGGTTAAGGGTAGATGGAAGTTTAGCCTTAAAGTGTTTGTCATGCAGAAGAAAGATGAAGTAGCTTTGTTTTTTATTTTACAAGTAAATATTGGGGTGGAGGAATGAAACAGAACTTGAAAAAATATCTATAAAAAGAAACATGCTAGATTTAATGGGGACATATAATTGATGCAGCATTTAGACCCTAACTAGTCCCTATGTTTAAAAATTAATGAAGGCCTGGTTGGTGTGGCTCAGTGAATTGAGTGCTGGCCTGCAAACCAAAGGGTCACCAGTTCAATTCCCTGTCAAGGCACATGCCTGGGTTGCAGGACAGGTCCCCTGTAGGGGGCACATGAGAGGCAACCACACATTGATGTTTCTCTCTTTCTCTTTCTCCTTTCCCCTTTCTCTAAAAATAAATTAATAAAATCTTTAAAAAAAAAGTAGGATCAAGAAACTTGATCCTATTTCTTCATTTAAAAATAAAAATTAATGATAACGCGCTTTGGTTAAGACAGTTGATGAAATAGACATATATTGGGTAATAGTAATATACTAGTTAAGTTCCTGAATTTGATCACTGTACTGTCATTATTTGAGAATATTTTTATTCTTAGGAAATATACACTAAATATTAAAGGTTAAAGGGGCAAGCTACTCGGGTGGTTCAGATAATACATTCAAAGAGAGACCCAAAAAACTGGAATTTATTTATAAAAAATTGAGAATTTATGCTTACATGTTTAAACTTCAGTCACCTTCAAAGTACTCTCCACTTGATGCAATACACCTATTGAGACATTTTGTCCACTGCCCAAAACAGTTTTCGAACTTGTCAATTTTGATGCCTTTTAGTGCTTCTGCTGTTTTTTGTTTCACCTCTTCCACATCAACAAAATGTTTCCCTTTGAGGACTTTTCATCGTGGAGACCAAAAATGTGTTGCTAGGGTCAAGAATTGGTAAATAGGGAGGGTGGGATATGGGGTCATGCCAGTTTTGGTCCAAAACTGTCGAACATTTAGCACAATGGGGGTAGGTGTGCTTGTAAATCACCCGTCATGAAACAGGTAAATGTGTTGAGTCTTAAAAAAAAAAATTCACTGAAGCCGAACATAACCTCTCACAACGCCACTAGCTGATACACTGATACAGATGGATTCCTAGAATACTCACCTAGCAGGGGAAGCCTGTACTACAAGTGGCCTGCCCTCCAGAAAATAATTCTAGGGGTTTTTTTTGGGTCCTCCCTCCTATATACATAAATATTATAATATGTGATAAACAGATAAATCAGTACATCACCAGGGATACTTTGCTCACATTGACTCAGATGTGGTTTATTGGCCATATTCATCTATAATGCTTATACTACTAAGTCATAATTCAAAATGGGGGACAGCCGAATATATTGGCATAGGATGGGTTGAAAATACTGTATCAGGTGTGGGTTTTTGACGCAGATCCTGGTCCACAGGATCCTGTGTTGTGGCTGCAATAGACAAATACACACAGACTACAGAAATCCTGTGGAGAAAAAGGGATGGCATGGCCACTCTCTAAGTGAGAGAGGGCGAGAGGGCTAGAAAGAGCCCAAGAGAGAGCCGACCCCTGCCTGGACAAATTTTTATTGCTTTTCTGGGCACATTACATGGAGGATGGTCCTCATTTACTATGCACAGGTTCACTGGAGGTGATTACCTTTTACAGACAACAAAGGACAGAATACTGCTAATTACTTACTTCAAAGAGAAGGATGTTACAGCTCAAGGGGGAAACTGGCCACACTTCATACTTGGGTGGCTTAGCACAGACTTTAGGAAGTTAAAGATACTCAGTAAACATTTGCTGCCTCAATCCAGGGTGAGGGAGTTTTAGCAAAAGCAAGTCTCATAGCAGCCTAGGTACAATGCAGGCCTGATTTCCCACAGGAGAACCTGTCTGTGGGTGTGGGTCCTGCCCGCCAACCTCGCTCCCCACTGGCTTTTCCGAATGGAGGCTGGGCCACATTTCCCATGCGTGGAACACTTCCCCATAGGTTTTTAATTGATTTAACTAGTTTTAATCATATTGAAAATTACAATCTCATTTAACACATGAATAAATTGAATTTTTTTATAGGTTTAAGCTGAACTGTGGGACATGGCCACTGCTTCATCAAGGTCTGATACTAGTAATAACCACAGTAGAAGGTTACAGTTACAGGTAACTGGTAAGTTATTTTCATAACTTAAAATAGTGGTTCCCAGATGAAGCTGTCGTTTAGATTCATACTGTAGAGTATTTGTTGCAGCAGTCCTCAATGGTAGATACCTTCTAAAGGTACTTTGTTTATTCAGTGAAAATAAAGTATGTGTAGAACCTGTGCTGTATATGGAGAAGATATATCTGTCCTCTTTGATGGGAGAATTTGGATACTGGAATTAGTATCATTAAGTTGGTCCTTAAATGATTATTAGTATGGAGAAGGAAGCTGAAGGCCTTCTTTCCTTCTTTCATCCATTTAGCCATCCATTAAATCATTGGGCAAGTATTATCCATTCAGTCTTTAGGGAAATATTTATTAAGTGGAATTACATATATGAAAATAAAGGCCCTAGTTCTCCATGAATATATAGTCGTAGGACAGGTTTGTTTTGTGTGGACAGTTACCATGCAGAGTGATCATTAACTGGATGCAGTGAAAACCTAGAGGAAGGTGTCTTAGGTCTGCTTGGGATTGCAGGTGGCCTATGAATGTACAGAATGTGTAAGAGAAAGACTCAGAGGGTAACACTTGAATTCCTGCAGGAATAATAGGAATTCATATCCAATCAGAATGGCAGCAGAGAGCGTTGGAGGAAGAGGAAACAGCATTTACAAGAGCATGAAAGTACCTTGTTTTTAACTTGGGATGCAGATCATTCATTCTTGCTAGGTGGGATACATGATTCAAGGAGGAGTGGTCACTATGCCAGCAATTGTACTTCTAGAAATTTTTTTGCAGATATTGTTTGTATAAACAGTAGTTTATAACTTATAAAGTATCATTTTCATAATTACAAACAGTGTATAATTTATATAGTTAAGTATCGTTTATATTTGTGTATGAACAATATAAGTATCTGTATGGTAATTTTCTTTGAGTAATATATATGTAAAAGACCTGTACTCGGAAAACTGCACAACATTGAAGAAAGAAATTAAGGAAGACACAAACAAATGGAAGCATGTACCATGCTCATGGATTGGAAGAATTAAGATCATCAAAATGTCCATACTACCCAAAGCAATTTATAGGTTCAATGCAATCCCTATTAGAGTACCCATGACATATTTCACAGATATAGAACAAACATTTCAGAAATTTATATGGAACCATAAACGACCCCGAATAGCTGCAGCAATTTTGAGAACGAAGAACAAAGCAGGAGGGATCACAATACCTGATATCAAACTGTATTACAAGGCCACTGTCATCAAAACAGCCTGGTAGTGGCATAAACACAGGCACACAGACCAATGGAACAGAACAGAGAGCCCAGAAATAAACTCAAGTCTTTACGGTCAATTAATATTTGACAAAGGAAGCAGCAGCATAAAATGGAGCAAAAACAGCCTCTTCAACAGATGGTGTTGGGAGATCTGGACAGCTATGTGCAAAAAAATGAAACTCGATCACCAACTTACGCCATACACAAAAATAAACTCAAGATGGATAAAAGACTTAAATACAAGTTGTAACACCTTAAAAGTCCTCGAGGAAAACATTGGCAGGAAAATCTCAGACATTCCACGCAGCAACATCCTCACAGACATGTCCCCTAAAGCAAAGGACATAAAGGAAAGAATAAACAAATGGGACCTCATCAAAATAAAAAGCTTCTGCAAGGCTAAAGAAAACAGCACCAAATTACAAAGAGAACCAACAGTATGGCAAAACATATTTGCCAATGATACCTCAGACAAGGGCCTGATCTCCAAAATATATAAAGAACTCACACGACTCCACTCTAGGAAGACAAACAACCTAATTAAAAAATGGGCAAAGGCCTTGAACAGACACTTCTCCAAGGAAGACATACAGAGGGCCCAGAGACATATGAAAAGATGCTCAGCATCACTAGCTATCAGAGAGATGCAAATTAAAACCACAATGAGGTACCATCTCACACCAGTCAGAGTGGCCAACATAAACAAATCCACAAACAAATGTTGGAGAGGATGCAGAGAAAAGGGAACACCAGTGCACTGTTGGTGGGAATGCAGACTGGTGTGGCCAGTGTGGAAAACAGTATGGAATTTCCTCAGGAAACTATAAATGGAACTGCCTTTTGACCCAGCAATTCTGCTGCTGGGCTTATACCCTAAGAACCCTGAAACACCAATCCAAAAGAACCTGTGCACCCTTTGTTCATAGCAGCACAATTTACAATAGCCAATTACTGGAAGCAACCTAAGTGCCCATCAGCAAACGAGTGGATCCAAAAACTATGGTATATTTACACAATGGAATTCTACGCAGCAGAGAGAAAGAAGGAGCTTATACCCTTTGCAACAGCATGGATGAAACTGGAGAGCATTATGCTAAGTGAAATAAGCCAGGTGGTGAGGGACAAATACCATATGATCTCACCCTTAACTGGAACATAATCAGTAGAAGAAAAAAGCAAACAAAATACAACCAGACACATTGAGGTTGGGAGCAGTCTAGCAGTGGCCAGGGGGGAGTGGGGTGGGGACAGTGGGAAGAGGGGATTGCAGGAACTATTATAAAGGACACATGGACATAATGGGGGGGGGATGGTGTGGGTGGGGGAGGGAGGTGGGTTCAGCTCTGGTTGGGGGGAGGGAAGGGGAGACAAGGCATACAACTGTAATTGAATAACAATAAACATTTAAAAAAAAAAGAAAGAGGCAGGAATAAAAAAAAAGAAAAAGTAATGATGGAAAACTTCCCTATTTTGATGAGACGAAAAGTCACACAAATCCAGGGAACACAGAGAGTCCCTTTGCTTTCCCAATAGGAAACCAAAGAGGCACTTCAAGGAACATCGTAATTAAAATGGCAAAATTCCTAGACAGACAATCTTAAAGGCGGCAAGGGAGAAACGGGAAGTAACATACAAGGGAGCCCTGGTAAGACTAGCAGCTGACTTCTCAACAGAACTATTACAAGCCAGAAGGGAATGGCAAGAAATATTCCAAGTAATGAAAAACAAAGGCCTTCAACCAAGACTATGCCATCCAGCAAAGCTCTCAATTAAAATGGAAGGTGAAATATGGAATCTCCCAGACAAAAGAAGGCTGAAAGAATACACTTCCAACAAACCAGCGCTGCAAGATATGCTAAAGGGACTGCTTTAAGAAGAGGGAGAAAGAACATGAGAGAGAGAGAGGAATACAGGTACAAAGGCTGTAAGATGGCAATGAACAAATACCTATCAATAGTAACCTTAAATGAAAATGGATTAAATGCTCCAATCAAAAGATATTGAGTAGCTGAATGGGTAAGAAAACATGACCCACATATGGGCTGACCACAAAGGACTCACCTCAGAACAAAACACCTATACAGACTGAAACTGAAGGTCTGGGATATTCTAAGCAGATAGACAGGAAACAAAAACCAAGGTAGCAATACTTATATCAGACAAAATAGACTTTAAAACAAGGGCCATAAAAAGAGACCTAGAAGGAGACTTCATAATACTCAAGGGAAGAATCTGTCAAGAAGACATAAACATTGTAAATATATATGCATCCAACATAGGAGCACCCAAATATGTAAGGAAAATCCTGAAGAACTTCAAGAAAGATGTAGATAGCATCACACTTACACTAGGGGATTTTAACACCCCACTGTTAACAATGGACACATATTGCGGCATTGAACAATGCCCTAGATCAAATGAACTTCACTGATATATATCAAACAATTGTCGCAGAGCAGGAAAATACACATTGTTTTCAAACGCACATGGAACATTTTCAAAGATAGACTACATGATAGGACAAAAAAACAAGCCTCAACAGATTCAAGAATATTGATATTGAAACAAGCATCTCAGACCACAAGGGCCTGAAACTGGAAACCAACCTCAAGAAAAAAATTAAAAAATAGTCAAATATATGGAGACTGAATAACTTGTTATTTAACATTGAATCGTAAACAATGAGATCAAGGAAGAAATTAAAAACTTTCTGGAAACAAATGAAAAGGAACACACAACAGTCCAAAACCTATGGGACACAGCAAAGGCGGTCCTGAGAGGGAAGTTCATAGTGATAAAGGCCCACGTATAAAAGATAGAAATGCTTCAAATAAACAACCTAACCCTACATGTACAAGAACTGGAGGAACAACAACAAATGCATCCCAGAGCAAGTAGAAGGAAGGAAATAACCAAGATCAGTGCAGAATCGACACAGAGACTAAAAGAACAATTCTGAGGATCAGTAAATCCAGGAACTGGGTCTTTGAAAAGATAAGCAAAATTGACAAACATTTAAGCAGACTCATCAGGAAAAAAAGAGGACTCAAATAATCAAAATCAGAAGTGAAATAGGAAATATTACAGCTGCTAACACAGAAATAAAAACGATTGTAAGAAATTACTACGAAGAATATGTGACAAGAAAGTTGAAAACCTAGGTGAAATGGACAATTTTCTATAAAAGTATAATCTTCCAAAACTGAATGAAGAAGAAGCAGAAAGCCTGAAGACACTGATAATAGCTGACAAAGTCGAAGCACTAATCAAAAAACTCCCGGTACACAAAAGCCCTGGATCAGATGGTTTCACCTGAGAATTTTACAAAACATTTAAGGAAGAATTAAATCCTATCCTTCATAGTCTATTCCAAAAAATCCAAGAAGGGGGAAGACTCTCAAACTCTTTATGAGGCCAGCATCCTAATCCCCAAACCAGATATCACAACAAAGAAGGAAATCTAGAGGTAATATCATTATTGAACAGAGACACTAAATCCTCAACAAAAGATTGACAAACCACATCCAGCAATACATTAAAAAGATCACACACCATGATCACGTGGGATTCATCCCAGGGAGGATGGTACCATACTCCCAAGTCTATAACTGTAATGCATCACATAAACAAAAGGAAAGACAAAAATCACATGATCATATCAATAGATGCGGAAAAATATTTGATAAGGTACAATGCCCCTTTAAAATAAAAACACTCAGCACAGTGGGAATACAGGGAACATTTCTCAACATAACAAAGGCCATGTACAAGAGAACTAGAGCCAACATCATACTCTTGGGCATGAACTAAAAGCTTTCCCAAAAAGATCAGAAACAAGACAAGGATGTCCGCTTTCACCACTTCTGTTCAACATAGTATTTGAATTCCTAGCCACAGTGATCAGACAAGAAAAAGAAATAAAAGCTATCCAAATTGGAAAGGAGGAAGTAAAACTGTCATTATTTGCAGATTACATGAGAGTGTACATAGAAAATCCTATAGATTTCACAAAAAAACTACTCGACCTAATAAGTGAATTTGGAAAAACAGCAGGATTGAAAATGAATATTCAGAAATTGAAGGCTATTTTGTACACCAACAATGAAATATTAGAAACAGAAATAAGGGGGAAAAATCCCATTTGATAGAGCAACAAGAAACACCTAAGGAATAACTAGGAATAAAACCTAACCAAGGAGATAAAAGACCTGTACTCAAAAAACTACACATCCCTGAAGAAAGAAATTAAGACACAAACAAATGGAAACATATACCATTTTCATGGATTGGAAGAATTAACATCATCAAAGTGTCTATACTACGCAAAGCAATTTATAGATTCAATGAAATCCCTATTAAAGTAGCAATGACATATTTCACAGATATAGAACAAACATTTCAAAAATTTGGGGAATCATAAACAACCCCAAATAGCCGCAGCAATTTTGAGAGGAAGAATAAAGTAGGAGTGAACCCAATACCTGATATCAAACTGTATTACAAGGCCATTGTAATGAAAACATCCTGGCGCTGACATGAGAAGAGACACATCGATCAATGGAACAGAATAGAGAGCACAGAAACAAACCCATGTCTCTGATCAATTAACATTGGACAAAGGAGGCAGAAGCATAAAATCTAGTAAAAATAACCTCTTCAACAAATGGTGTTGGGTAATTTGGACAGCTACATGCAAAACAATGAAACTCGACCACCAACTTACACCATATTCAAAACTAAACTCAAGATGGATAAAAGACTTAAATATAAGTTGCAACACCATAAAAGTGTACTAGAGGAAAATATAGGTAGGAAAGTCTCAGATATTCCATGAAGCAACATTTTCACTAATATGTCCCCTAGAGCAAGGAGTATAAAGGAATGAAGAAACAAATGGGACTTCATTGAAATAAAAAGCTCATCCATGGCTAAAGAAGACATCCCCAGAATGAAAAGGGAAGCAAACGTATGAGAAAATATGTTTGCCAATGATACTTCAGACAAGGAAGGGTTTGATCTCCAAAATATATAAAGAACTCACACACCTCCACTCCAGGAAGGCAAACACTCCAATTTAAAAATGGCCAAAGGACCTGAACACACACGTCTCCTATGAGTACATATGGAGAGTCCAGAGACATATGAAAGGATGTTCAGCATCACTAGCCATCAGGGAGGTGCAAATTAAAACCACAATGAGATACCACTTCACACCAGTTAGAATTGCCATCATGACCAAATCAACAAACAACAAGTACTGGTGAGGTTGTGGAGAAAAGGGAACCCTAGTACACTGTTGGTGGGAATGCAGACTGGTGCTGCGATTGTGAAAAACAGTATGGAATTTCCTCAGAAAAGTAAAAATGGTGCTACCTTTTGACCCAGTAATTTCACTGCTGGGACTATACTCTTAAGAATCCAGAATCACCAATTCAAATGAACCTATGCACCCCAATATTCATAGCACAATTTACAATAGCCAAGTGCTGGAAGCAGTCTAAGAGCCCATTAGTAAATTAGTGGATTAAAAAATGGTGGTACATTTACACAATGGAATATTACACAGTAGAAAGATAGACGGAGCTCCTACCCTTTGTGAGAGCATGGATGGGTCTGGAAAGCATTATGCTAAGTGAAGTAAGCCAGGTGGTAAAATATAAATACCATGTGATCTCACCTATAAGTGGAACCTAAGCAGCAAAACAAACAAGCAAACAAAATATAACCAGAGACATTGAAATTAAGAACAAATTGACAGTAACCAGAGGAGTGGTAGGAGGGGATAATGGGGGTGAAAGGGGGAAGGGTTTTCAGGAACATATGTAAAGGAAACATGGACAAAGCCAAAGAGGGGTAGGATCAAGGGTGAGAGGTGGCAATGGCTGGGGTAGGGGAAGTAGTAGGGGGGAAATAGTGACAAGTGTACTTGAATAATAAAAAAAGAAAAAAGAAACAAAAAAAACAGAAAAAAAGAAAATAAGAAAAAAAGTCACTACAGTTACTCGTTTATGAATTTGAGGGTTGTGTGCACTGATCATCTGCATAGTTGAAAATCTAGGTACAGCTTTTTACTCCCCCAAAACTTAACTACTGATAGCCACTGTAGACCAGAACCTTATTGATTACAGTTTTTTAACACATATTTTGTATGTCATTTGTATTATATACTGTAGTAAGCTAGAGAAAAGAAAGTTGAGAAAATCAGAAGCTAGAGGAAATATATTTACAGTACTTTATGTGTTTATTGAAAAAAATCTACAGATAAGTAGACCTGTCCAAATTTAAACTTGTATTGTTGAAGGTTCAACTGTAGTTCCCTAAAACTGGGAGAGGGGGAATTGGGAGGTATTGGAAGGAAAGAGGGAGTTGACCATTAATGGTATGGGGTGCCTTTTGTGGGCAGTGACTATCTTTAAAAATCAATTGTGGTATGGTTGCACAGGCACCATTGAATTGTACAGTTGAAATGAGTGAATTATATTCCAATAACACTATTTTTGAATTTTAATTAAAAAATGGGTTCTTTTTTTAACGATTTTTTAAATTTATTTTTAGAGAGAGGGGAAGGGAGGGAGAAGGAGGGGGAAAAACATCAGTGTGTGGTTGCCTCTAGTGCGTGCCCCATACTGGAGACGTGGCCAGCAACCAGGCATGTATCCTGCCTGAGAATTGAAATGGCATCCTTTGTTTTGTGGCCTGGCACTCAATCCACAGGGCCACACCAGCCAGAGAATCAAAAATGTTTTTGAATTTTATTTCAAATGGTTATTAGTTGACATTATTACATTTTGTAATAGTGTTTTATTTTCTTTTTTTTTCAATGAAAAGAGTTGGAGTTGCAAAAGCTGCAGTTTCATTTTTGTTGATTTATTAGAACAAATACTGCTTTCTGGCTACATATATTCACTCGTGATTATCATGTTTCTGTTAGTTTCTAGTGCCAAACTAAAAAGAAAAAAGAACTGGTTTGGAACAGCAATATATACAGAAGTAGTTGTAGATGGAGAAATTAAGAAAACAGCAAAATCCAATAGTTCTTCTAATCCAAAATGGGATGAACAGCTAACCATGTAAGTACTTCATAAAAAGTATGCAAAATCTTCAAAAGGAAGTATGCTTCTTGTAATTTTTTAAAATTATTATTTTGTAGGAAAACTTCATAGTAATGACTGCCATTTTCCATTATGAGTAGACCATTTAAATCAGGGGTGTCAAACTCATTTTCACTGGAGGCCGCATCAGCCTTGAGGTTGCCTTCAAA
Source organism: Desmodus rotundus (assembly GCF_022682495.2). NCBI lineage: Eukaryota > Metazoa > Chordata > Mammalia > Chiroptera > Phyllostomidae > Desmodus > Desmodus rotundus. The sequence goes on from NC_071394.1 coordinate 65,151,018, forward strand.
GGGCTGAAATAATTTTAGGACTGTATATATGTAACTACTCCTTAACTGTTAAGGAGTTGAAATTACATGCGGCCCTTTGAAGGCAACCGTGAGGCTGATGCAGCCCCTGGTGAAAATGAGTTTGACACCCCTGATTTGAAAGTATAAAAAAAATTGTCAGTTCCTTGTTGGTATTTCTGAAATATGGTGTTATAAATTTGTGTATTATAACCAATGCCATCAATTGTCTTAAATCTTTAGAAATTTTTTCAAATGGAAATAAGTATTATGAAATCTCATATCATTGATGTATTGCTGGTGTTTTGGTTCACTAACTACAAAAATTCTTACCTAGATATTAAAATCCTAATGACTCAAATAGTTTACTGTGCATACAGCATTTTTCCTGAAATAAACTGAATCATGACTTTCAAACATAATTCAAGCAAATGAACTAATAGGAATTAGCAGTTAGAATAATGGTATATCATTCTATATTTTTGTTATAATTTCACCCCCACAGAAATGTGACCCCACAGACCACATTGGAATTTCGTGTTTGGAGTCATCACACTTTGAAAGCAGATGCTTTATTAGGAAGAGCAACAATAGATCTGAAACAGGCTCTGTTAATACACAACAGAAAGTGTAAGTGTTTTGTTCTAACCTTTGTTTAAAATTTATTTGAGACACTTTGAAAGTATCCAGAAACCCACAAATAAAAGTATAGTTGTGTATTTATCAGTGAAAATGTCAGTTACTTTCTGTAATTATAGTGTTCTGTGAAATGAGAAATATTTACTCTAGCCTTCTCCATCTACAAATTTACAAAATGATGTTGGTCGTTCATGACTTGCTCAAGAATACAAGTACTTGCAGAGTTATGACTATAGCACAGTGTTTTTGATTCCTAGGTGCTCGATTTTAATTAGAAGTAATAGAAAATTAATATGACTAGTAGACAGCCTTACAGAATTTAAAAATACACTTATAATAGATCAAATTTTTAGCTGCCTTTCATTCAGCCTCAGCTATGCACTTGACTCAGGTTTTAGGAATCAGTTGAATGAGCTCTAGTTCAGTTTGGAGGGTGTTGTGGGAGTTATTTTTAAAAAGAAGCAAACCAACAAAAACATGACAATTAGTGTTTTTATATTCATCTGTCCCCACTGTCAAATGAGAATATACTCACTGGTCTAGGGGTATGAGTTATTAATGAAATGGTATTATGTTTTTGAGGTATTATATTGAGAATATGTTTGATAGTTAATTGTCACTTGCATGAATAGAGTCTGCGTGTACTGAGGGCTCCAGCGCAGGGAGGAGTGTTCTGCACTGTGTGTGTTCCGTGCCCCTTTACAGAGAATAGGTTTTTAGGGATGAAGTTGGAGAGGAATGTTCTGAGAGGGAGTAAAATAGACAGAGAACAGCACTTCGATCTAATGTGCCTGTAGAGTGCCAGTGCAGTTTCTGGCAAGACACTTAAAAACAGTGGTGATATGAATGAATAGCAGGCAGGATAAAGTCCTCAGAGGCAAATTACAATATGGAGGAGGTAACTGCAACCAGAGGAAATGTTTGTGGGGCTGTGATATTCTAGGGTAATTTTAGGATGCAGGGACATGGTGTGGTCACAGTAGGGACTGTTGATATAGGAATTGAAGATGACATTTATAAAACTGTGAATCACAGACAATGGAATTCATAAGCAGCTTGAAAGTAGAGACTGTTTTATTCATCTCTGTTTTTCAGTGCTTTCCACTATCAACAGCCAAAGGTTTGAATGAGTTCAGATAAAATCTTACAGTGGAATCTGACTGTATGTGAAACACAGAGCAACATTGGACACACAAGCACATGCATGCACACACTCACATGCCCTTGCACCCCCAATAGTTCCTGAATTAACTTCTATGGAACCCTGTTTCTCAAACCAGTTTGAAAACCACTTGGCTAGAAGATCAAGTCCAGCTCCTGGTTTCTACACCTTGTGTTAATTTGGTTTATCTGATTTCCTGCTTACAGCTCAGTACTTGGCCTGCTTTGTCCAGCTTGCCTTCTCATTATCTGCTGAGTGTGTTTTCCTATCAGCTTCTTAGTATTTTCAATAATTATGCATGTATTTAGTGTGTTTTTATGTTTAATTCTTTAATATACATGGAATTATGGAGAAGGGTATAAAAAATACACCTAAGTTAATTCTGTTGCTGCCCAGGTTTTTCATGGTACTAATTTTTCTGATCATGGATATGAATGTGGCTGTTTTACTTACCTAACAGCCCCCACCCTTTGTCTTGACAGTGACTTGGGGTGCGGGCTCTGGGGTGGACTCAGTATCTTTGTCTAAATGCTATTGGAATATAACTTTTTCTAAACCCTTATCTTTCAACATAAATTTATTTAAACGTGATAAATCATTTTTGGAATAGGGTGGGGATATGTGAAACAATTTCACAAGTAAAAACATAACTAATTGTAATAACTTTCTGTAACAGAAGAAACTTTGAATATCTCTGCTATAGGGATGGAGTTTTTTCTGTAGATAATGATCCAGATTTCTCTCATGCTAAACTGTTTTTTATGGTTGCTGTGTTTACCTAAAATGGCTTTTCTTATCTCCTTCTTTCATTAGTAATGATGCTCTCTATAAGATATTTGTCTTGTATGGGACCAATATTTATATAGAACCACTTAAGTAAAGATGAAATACAAAGAATCTTACGAAGAGGACAGAAGAGAGTACCAAAATGACAATATAATAACAGACTATGCCTTCCATTGCCAATTGTCCTGACCAGAACCTTGACTTCTAATCTTAAATTTATTCTTTTGTGATCCCAGTGCCATTGAATTTTATTTACACATTCTTTCGATGTGTTAGATTTTTATGTAATTGATTTATTTTTATGATGTCTTCAGAATGAAAAGGTAACTTCATTAGCACAATTCTCTAGAAGTTGCTATTCAACAGAACTTTCTGATGGTGGCTGTGTTATATATCTGTGCTGTCCACTGTGATAGTCACTAGCCACATGGAATAGTTGAGCATTTGAAATGTGCTTAGTGTAACTAAGCAGCTTAATTTTAAATTTTATTTCATTTAAATTAATTTCAATGTAAATAGCCACATGTGGGTATTAGTGGCTAGCATACTGGATTCATGCAGCCTGCAACTTTTTTTCATTATGTTGGAGTTTCAAAATCAGAATTTATTCCTGTTTTTTTTTTAAACAGCTTTTCTTTCTTTTTGCTTGCTTATTTTATCTTTCTTTTGTAGAATTTTAATTTTTTACAGTCTTCTAATGGTCAATTCTGGAAGTCCTCAGTGTACTTTCTTAATTGCTAGTATGAAATCTGTGCTTTGTTTTAGGAAAATTTCTAAATTTAGACCTTGCTAAGTTTCTCTCTCATTGTGATTCTTGCCATTTATTGTTGGTATTTCTTTAGACTCTGAATTCATATTATTTAATCACGGTGATCCTTTTTCCTGGGTGTAACATCTGTGTCATCTATTTGTTTGGTCTCTGTTTTGCTGGTAACTCCTTTCTTTGTTGCCTCCAATGTTGTTTTTAAGTTTTGATATTTACCATTATGTTTCTAGTTTTTTTCCAAAACATTTCATTTATAATAGTTCTTAAGATTTTATTTAAAAGTCCTCGTAGTATGTATTAATCAATAAATCATATTTCCTTCACCTAAGCTCTTAAAAGTTTTTTCATACAACTTAAGAATTTATTTTTTTGACCTCTGCAATCTTTTAATCAGAACTTAGTTGATGTTTACCTTTATTTTTCCATTAGTTAACAGCCTATAAAGCTTATCTTCTTACTTCTAATTACTTATGATTTGTTAAAATAAAAATGGCTGTTTTGTTTTGGGATGTTTTTGATATGCTTGGTTCAAAGCTTTCTGTCTTCCCAGAAGTTGCATCTTCTACCTGTTACATGCTCTAATAACTTGATAAAAGTTAGAAGTCTATAAAATTAATTGTATTTTAACTTTCTCAGATAAAGGATGTCTTGTTCTTTTTTAAATTATTTTATTGTTGTTCAGATACAGTTGTCTGCATTTTCTCCCCAGCTAAACCCACATCCCTCCTTTACTTACACCCTCCCCCTTGGTTTTATCTATGTGACCTTTACAGTAGTTCCTGAAAACCCTTGTCCCCACTGTCCCTTTCCCTCTGGCTATTGTTAGATTTTTCTTAACTTCAATGTCTCTGGTTATATTTTGTTTGCTTTTTTCTTTTGTTGATTATGTTCTAGTTAAAGGTGAGATCATATGGTATTTGTCCCTCACCTCCTGGCTTATTTAACTTAGTATAATGCTCTCCAGTTCCATCCATGCTGTTGCAAAGGGTATGAGCTCGTTCTTTCTCTATGCTGCATAGAATTCCATTGTGTAAATATACCATAGTTTTTGGATCCACTCATTTGCTGATGGACACTTAGTACTTGGCTATTGTAAATTGTGCTGCTATCAACATTGGGGTGCATAGGTTCTTTTGGATTGGTGTTTTAGGGCACCTAGGGTATAATCTCAGCAGGGGAATTGCTGGGTCAAAAGGCAGTTCCATTTTTAGTTTTCTGAGGACATTCCATACTGTTTTCCACACTGGCCACACCAGTCTGCATTCCCACCAACAGTGCACTAGGTTTCCCTTTTCTCCGCATCCTCTCCAACATTTGTTTGTGGATTTGTTTATGATGGCCACTCTGACTAGTGTGAGATGGTACCTCATTGTGGTTTTAATTTGCATCTCTCTGATGGCTAGTGATGCTGAGCATCTTTTCATATGTCTCTGGGCCCTCTGTATGTCTGTCTTGGAGAAGTGTCTGTTCAAGTCCTTTGCCCATTTTTTAATTGGGTTGTTTGTCTTCCTGGAGTGGAGTCATGTGAGTTCTTTATATATTTTGGAGATGAGACCCTTGTCTGAGGTATCACTGGCAAATATGTTTTGCCATACTGTTGGTTCTCTTTGTAATTTGGTGCTGTTTTCTTTAGCCTTGCAGAAGCTTTTTATTTTGATGAGGTCCCATTTGTTTATTCTTTCCTTTATGTCCCTTGCTTTAGGGGATGTGTCTGTGAGGATGTTGCTGCATGGAATGTCTGTGATTTTCCTGCCAATGTTTTCCTCTAGGACTTTTATGGTGTTACGACTTATATTTAAGTCTTTTATCCACCTTGAGTTTATTTTTGTGTATGGCGTAAGTTGGTGATCGAGTTTCATTTTTTTGCACATAGCTGTCCAGATCTCCCAACACCATCTGTTGAAGAGGCTGTTTTTGCTCCATTTTATGCTACTGCATCCTTTGTCATATATTAATTGACCATAGAGACTTGGGTTTATTTCTGGGCTCTCTGTTCTGTTCCATTGGTCTATGTGCCTGTGTTTATGCCACTACCAGGCTGTTTTGATGACAGTGGCCTTGTAATACAGTTTGATATCAGGTATTGTGATAGCTCCTGCTTTGTTCTATTTTCTCTAAAGTGCTGCAGCTACTCAGGGTCATTTATGGTTCCATATAAATTTCTGAACTGTGTGTTCTATATCTTTGAAATACGTCATGGGTACTCTAATAGGGATTGCATTGAATACAAATTGCTTTGGGTAGTATGGCCATTTTGATGATGTTAATTCTTCCAATCTATGGGCATGGTACAAGCTTCCATTTGTTTGTGTCTTCCTTAATTTCTCTCTTCAGTGTTGTGTAGTTTTCTGAGTACAGGTCTTTTACCTCCTTGGCTAGGTTTATTCCTAGGTACTTTATTTTTCTTGTTGCTATATCAAATGGGATTCTTTTCCTGATTTCTGTTTCTGATGTTTCGTTGTTGGTATACAAGAATGCCTTTGATTTCTGAGTATTGACTTTGTATCCAGCTGTTTTGCCAAATTTATTTATTAGGTCAAGTAGTTTTTTGGTGGAGTCTATAGGATTTTCCATGTACACTATCATGTCATCAACAAACAATGACAGTTTTGTTTCCTCCTTTCCAATTTGGATGCCTTTTATTTCTTTTTCGTGTCTGATTACTGTGGCCAGGATTTCCAGTACTATGTTGAATAGAAGTGATAAAGGCAGGCATCGTTGTCTTGTTGCTGATCTTAGTGGAAAATTCTAAGTTTTTGTCCATTGAGTATGGTGTTGGCTGTAAGTCTCTCATATATGGCTTTTATTAGGTTGAGGAATGCTCTCTCTATTCCCACTTTGCTGAGTGTTTTTATCACAAATGGATGCTGTACCTTATCAAATGTTTTTTCTGCATCTTTTGATATTATCATGTGATTTTTGTCTTTGCTTTTGTTTGTATGGTGTATTACGTTTATTGATTTGCAAATATTGCACCATCCTGGGAACCCTGGGATGAATCCCACTTGATCATGGTGTATGATCTTGTTAACGTATTGCTGGATGCGGTTTGCCAATATTTTGTTTAGTATTTTAGCATCTTATGTTCATCAGTGATATTGCCCTGAAGTTTTCTATCTTTGTTATGTTTAAGGATGTTTATTCATTAAATAAACATTTACTGAGTTTTAGGAAGAAACAAAAAAAATGAAGAGTACACAGTTTCTGATTTCCCCTCACCCACACCATGATATGAACCCAGCAGTCTCCCATATCAAAACATACTTGCAGCCCTGGCTGGTGTGGCTTAGTTGGTTGGAAGTGTTTTCCCATCAACTGAAAGGTTGCAGGTTCCATTTCCAGTTATGGCACATACCTTAGTTGGGAGTTTTGTCCCTAGGTCAGGATGAGAACAGGAGGCAACCAATTTATGTTTCTCTTTCACATCGATGTTTCTCTTCCTCTCTCTTCCCCTCCCTTCCTGTCTCTCTAAAATCAATAAGCATGTTCTCAGGGAGGATAAAAAATGTATTTACAACTGTCAAGGTCATTATTTCTCTTCCAATGTATTAGGCTAATTTTTTCCTGTACTCAAGGCCCTGACATTTTGTTATCAAAAATTCATAGTTTCACATGTCCCTTTTTCTGATATATTCAGGGTAAGAGTGGAGGATTAGTTGATTTGAAAGTTTTCTTCTATATTTGAAGATACTTACCTCTTCAGTCTTCATGGTGTATTATAGCTGTTTAGTCATCCATAGCCTAAATAAAGCCCACAACTGACCCAAAATAAAACATCTGTATTTCCCTTGAAAATACCCGTACAGCTTAAGACTCTCTCCCTCTTCACTTTCAATCCTGGTGGGCTTCACTTGCTTCAGGAATAAGCCTGGTCAGGTGTGTCTAGAACCTTTGCTCAGACAGCCCTCTGATATATTATCTCAGAACGCTGGTGGGTTTAAGCCTTCATCTGCGCCTCAGTTAACATTGTTAATGTTTAGATCACACAGACACCATCCTGAATTATGGAATTTCTTTAATTGGCTCTGCAGATATGTGTGGTATTTTTAATTTTCTTTTTGTCACCATGATTAGACACTAATGACTGAGATATATTTTTCCCTGTCAACCCTACTATTTCTTAAGTTGCAAAGGAAAACCTCATCTATTATCAAAGATAATCAAAGGCAGACACACTAGTCAAATTGGTAAGGACAGATTTTAACCAGTACTCTACTATTGCAGTAAGGAGGAGAGTTCTGTTTTGTGCAGAAGTTACTGGACATTTCAAAGGGAAAACAAGGGAGTAGAGAGGGGTAAGTAGAATTAGGATGAGTCAGAAAAGTGAAACTTCAGAAAAGGTTGATTGGTGTAAATGCAATTCAGCCAGCTCTGTCCCATAGTTAGAATTTTTTCCTCCCACAGAGATAGGGAGACAGAGGCCCTGGCCTTCCTGATGACAACATATCAGAGCAGTGGCTTCTGAGTCCTTGAGAAGAACACCTGAATTGTAGGAGGTACAAATTCATCTCAGGACAGAGGAGGGATTCACCCTTGCCTTGAAGCCCTTTGTAGTAAAGCTCTAACAGGATATTTGGGCCTATCATGGGTGTGGGCTGGAACAAGCCGTCAGTTCTTTGGCAGCCCTGAGCTTTCTCAGGCAGGTGGTTTGAGTGGGGCTAGGGTCATCATGGGGTTGCTAACTGCCTGGAGCTGGTAGAAACTCTACTAGTATTTGTTCACATCTCTTAATTATTTGTGCTGAGAATTTGCAGTTTTTGTGCACCAAGTGGAGGCCTGTTTGAGAAGAGGGCTCAGAGGAGCCCGGCTTGAGCTAGGGCAAGGAGAGAATCTTTGTTACTCTGTTCCTGGGTGAAAGGTATAAGAGCAGTGCAGCTTAGGTCCCTATGCTGGCATGTATACAGAGCTGCATTTTGTATTTCAATTTTGAGACTGATGGGAAGCTACTTCAAACAGTCTGGAGAGGCGTGGGATGGCTGCAATTCAAACACTGGGTTATAGTGAAATTTTTTTTAATATATTTATTGATTATGCTATTACAGTTGTCCCATTTCCCCCCCCCATTCCACTCCATCCTGCCCAACCCCTCCCTCCCAAACTCCCCCCTATAGTTCATGTCCATGGGTCATACTTATAAGTTCTTTGGCTTCTACATTTTCTACTCTATTCTTACCCTCCCTGTCTATTTTCCACCTATCATCTATGCTACTTATTCTCTGTACCTTTCCCCCCCTCTCCACCTCCCTCTCCCCTATTGACAACCCTCCATGTGATCTCCATCTCTATGGTTCTGTTCCTGTTCTAGTTGTTTGCCTAGTTTGCTCTTGGGTTTTTTTTTTAGGTGTGGTCGTTAATAACTGTGAGTTTGCTATCATTTTTACTGTTCATATTTTTTATCTTCTTTTTCTTAGGTAACTCCCTTTAACATTTCATATAATAAGGGCTTGGTGATGATGAACTTCTTTAACTTGACCTTATCTGAGAAGCACTTTATCTTCCCTTCCATTCTAAGTGACAGCTTTGCTGGATACAGTAATCTTGGATGTAGGTCCTTGCGTTTAATCTTGGGTAATGTAATTATGATGTGCCTTGTTGTGTTCCTCCTTGGGTCCAGCTTCTTTGGGACTCTCTGAGCTTCCTGGACTTCCTGGAAGTCTATTTCCTTTGCCAGACTGGGGGAGTTCTCCTTCATTATTTGTTCAAATAAGTTTTCAATTTTTTGTTCTTCCTCTTCTCCTTCTGGCACCCCTATAATTCGGATGTTGGAACGTTTCAAGGTGTCCTGGAGGTTCCTAAGCCTCTCCTCATTTTTCCGAATTCTTGTTTCTTCATTCTTTTCTGGTTGGATGTTGCTTTCTTCCTTCTGGTCTACGCCGTTGATTTGAGTCCCAGTTCCTTTCACATCACTATTGGTTCCCTGTACGTTTTCCTTTGTTTCTCTTAGCATAGGCTTCATTTTTTCATCTGTTTCTTGAACAGATTCAACCAATTCTGTGAGCATCTTGATAACCAGTGTTTTGAACTGTGCATCTGATAGGTTGGCTATCTCTTCGTCGCTTAGTTGTATTTTTTCTGGAGCTTTGAAGTGTTCTGTCATTTGGGCCATTTTTTTTTTTTTTTTTTTTTGTCTTGGCGTGTCTGTTACTTTAAGGGCCAGAGCCTTAGGTGTTCACTGGGGTGGCGTAAGGATGGTCGCTGTGCTGTGACGCTGTACTTGGGGGAGGGGCTGAGTGGGAGCAATGGCACCTGCTCCACTCTCCACCGGACTCCAATCTGTCACTCCATTACCCACAATCAAACTGGGCCCCTCTGGTGCTGGTTCCCAAGAGGGTGGGCTTGTGCACACCCAAGGCCCCTGTGGGTCTCTCCAACGACCTCTTCTGTGAGGCTGGGAGTCTCTCCTGCTGCCGCCCCAACCCCCACGGGCGCTTTCAATCAGAGGTCTGAGGCTTTATTTCCCCGAGCTGGAGCCCTGGTTTGCTAGGTCTGCTTCGCTCCCCGCCGTTTGTCCAGTTTATCTGTGCTCGAATGTGGGGCCACGGGGTGCTACCCGCCACACTGCCTGCTTCGTTCTCTGCTACTCTGAGTCCGGCCCTCTCGGTTTATCTGTGCGCGAATGTGGGGCCGCAGGGTCTGCCAGTGGTTGGACTGCCTGCCACGTTCGTCCCACACTCCGCCAGTCTGGGTCCCGCCTCGGCCACGCGAGTCCTCTCCGCCCTGGTGCCCATCTCCACCCCTCCTACCGGTCTGGATGAATGTTTATTTTTTATTTCCTTGGTGTCGGACTTCCTTGCCGTTTGATTTTCTGTCAGTTCTGGTTGTGCGAGGAGGCGCAGTGTGTCCACCTACGCCGCCATCTTGGTTCTCCATGTTTATTCTATAGTGAAATTTTTTATGGTGGCAGTAGAACCAACTTAGTTTGTGTCAAAGAAACCATGTTGAAACTTATTAAGGTTACTTAAACTTCAACTTTCTCTCTTACATTGAAGTAACAAAACATCAGAGAAATGCGTCCTTTATACTGAAGGACAGAGCATAGTCAAATTTAATTTTATTTAAGTTTGTTTTAGCCTTATTTACTTAGCTGATACTAGTTATTTGTTTAATTTACTAAGTCTAAAGTTATCCTTTTAAAAATTTACTTACAATCAGCGCGAACTAAGACATTTTAAAGCTGAGGTTTAGAACAAACAGTATTTTTATATTCAGTGATATAAGTGCATTTCTCTTATTTAGAAAGATTTTTAGGATTAAAATTATTAGGTCAAAGGGAATGGGCAGTTGTAAGCCTCTGGCTGTGCCTGGCTGTCCTTCCTGGAAGGTCATCCTAATCTGTACATGTGGCATATGAAAGTGCCCACACTAATATTTGCCACACTAGCAGATAAACATGATGAAGATTTTTTTATCAAAGCATTTTTCAATATTAATAAAGTCAGATGTTTATTTTTCATTTTTCTTTCATCATTCATGATTGTCTTATTCTTTGCACTTTTTTCTTTTGGTCTATTCCTTTTTTCTTACTGTAAAAGCTCTTCTCACCCCTCAGTTAATCATTTGCCTGTTGATTTTTTATCCTCATTTTTGATTTATAGAAGTTTAATATTTGTGTCATAAAAGTTAATTCATCTTCCATTGTTTTTATGCTCAGAAAATCCTTTCCAATTCTATTTTAGATCGTTCCCTATTTTATTCTTACATATTTATTGCTTTGTTTCTATTCTGAGTTCTTTCATAAGTTCTAAAATTTGTCTTATTACCTGATAGGCATGGGAACCTAATTTTGTCTGTGAGTTGGTGCACACTGACCCATAGTGTGACATGCTGGGGAGATCTGGAGTGAGAAAGCCTGCTTTATTCTTGGGACTGTCTGTGACTTACAGGATCTGTGGCCTACTTCTTCACTTGTTTTGTTTCTGAATCTGTTACCATCATATTTATTTATGTGTCGGCCAGCCTCCAAAGTGATCCCCAGCACTCCTGCTTCTGGTCACTCCTTCGCGTGGTCTGTGTAACAGTATGATATGGCAGAAGTGATATGGCAGAAGTGATGGCACAGGGCTCCAGGGCTTGGTCCTGGAAGACAGTTCAGCTTCTTCCTGGGTCTCCTGGTTTCCTCACTCAGAGGGAAGCATTGTGAAGACACTAGGGAGAGGCCAGATGGGGAGGACTGTGGTGCCTCTCAGCTGCATCACATCAACTTACCAGCTCTGTATATAGAGTACTAGCCTCTCACAAGTTCTTGGAGCATAGAAATTATAAATAATAATGGTGCTTATTGTCATTTTAAGTGACTAAATTTAAGGATAATTTGTTACACAGCAATAGGTAATACAGTATGCAAGTGGTTTTTAAAAATAGGTTCAAAATGTGACTCTGAACTAAATTATTTTAAATGGGTGATATCCCTTTAAAACAAAGGTTTTTGAAGACTTTGTTTTCTGTGGGGAGAGAAAGCATGTATGGTTTTGACAAATTCTTGATTATAGGATAAATGGTCTAGTTTTATGCTTGGTTCCTCAGACTCTGACTGTTCTGTCCTATTAAAACTGAGGGAGAATATCTAGCAGGTAGGAAGACGTAGCTTCTATCTTATAGTTCCCAGAGACAGCACTATCTTTATAATTTGTTTTCAGTGTTTATTAAGTGCCTCTGTTCTGTCAGAGACTGAGGGTGCATCACTGAATGAGATGGACAGAGTCTCTGTGCTGTATTGGAGGCTGCAGTCGGGGGAAGTAGGACCTGTGCTCCCCCCTCACCGCCCCAATTCTGGTGTTCAGTCCATGGGAAGAAGTGAGTGGTGAGTGTCAGGAGCCTACGTTAGGCAGATTCATACTGCTTCCCCAAGTACAGCCCCTGAGCACAAGGCACTCTCTTGTCCAGTGGATGACGTCTGAGTTGGCTTGTTTCTACTGCAGTAGAATTCCCCCTGCACACATACATGTGTAGATGGGAATTATTTATGTGAATGTCCCCCGATTTTATGACTCAAAAATGTTAGACCCCAGTGTTCCATGTTCAGAATTATGAGATACTAAATGATGTCAACACCCCTTCCCCAGCCTTCAGAGCAGTCAGGTTCTGGACAGAGCAAGTTTTTGTAGCACTGATGATTTTTGCAGAGATTGGGGTGTTCTTCAAAGCCTTCCTAACCTCCCAACCCCTCCCCCCTCCCAAAACAAAGAAAGCCTTATAAACTAGAGTTAGAATTTTGGACATTGTTGATAGCAGCTTTCAAGAACTGAGCTTTTGGCTGACAGCCAGATAGTAGAGTTCAGCTTGGACTCGGGGATACCCTCAGCCACTGGCAGAATTAGATACAGACCCTGACTGTGTTCAAGCCCAAATGTCAGTCTTAGACGAATGACCCAGGGTGACTCTCCATCAAAGATTGCAGGTTATAAGAACAAGCCCCAATAGCAGGGGTTGGCAGCCTTTTCTGTAAAGGGCCAGAGAGTATATAGGGTGGCTTTGCAGGCAGCATGGTCTTTGTTGCAGCCATTCTGCTCTGCCATGGTGGCAGAAAAGCAGCCCCAGAATACATGTAAAAGAGAATATGGCTATGCACAGAACAGGCAGTGGGCAAATTCCACCTGGGGACCACAGTTGGCTCACCTCCGGAGTGAAGGTTGGAGTAGAGGAAGTTATTTAAGAAATAATGACTGTGTTTTTTTAAAAAAATACCTTTTATTGATTATTCTATTACAATTGTCCCATTTTTTCCCTCCCCTTTATTCCCCTCCTCCCCATATATCTATCCCCTTCCACCATCATTCCCCAACCTTAATTCATGTCCATGGGTCATACATATAAGTTTTTTCGCTTCTCCATTTCCCATACTATTCTTAACTTCCCCCTGTCTATTTTGTACCTACCATTTATGCTTCTTATTCCCTGTATGTTTTCCCCCATTCTCACACTTCCTCTCCTGCTGATAACCCTCCACGTGATCTCTATTTCTCTGAATCTGTTCCTGTTCTAATTGTTTGCTTAGTTCATTTTTGTTTTTGTTTTTTATGTTTGGTTGTTGATAGTTGTGTTTGTTATTTTACTGTTCATATTTTGTATCTACTTTTTCTTAGGTAAGTCCCTTTAACATTTCATATAATAAGGGCTTGGTGGTGATGAACTCCTTTAACTTGGCCTTATTTGGGAAGCACTTTATCTGCCCTCCCATTCTAAATGATAGCTCTGCTGGATAATCTTGGATGTAGGTCCTTGCCTTTCATGACTTTGAATACTTCTTTTTAGCCCCTTCTTGCCTGTAAGGTTTCTTTTGACAAATCAATGATAGTCTTATGGGAACTCCTTTGTAGGTACCTGTCTCCTTTTCTCTTGCTGCTTTTAGGATTCTCTCCTTATCTTTAATCTTGGCTAATGTAATTATGATGTGCCTTGGTGTGTTCCTCCTTGGGTCCAGCTTCTTTGGGACTCTCTGAGCTTCCTGGACTTCCTGGAAGTCTATTTCCTTTGCCAGATTGGGGAAGTTCTCCTCATTATGTTTTCAAATAAATTCTCGATTTCTTGCTCTTCCTCTTCTCCTTCTGGCACCCCTATGATTTGGATGTTGGAACATTTAAAGATGTCCTGGAGGGTCCTAAGCCTCCCCTCATTTTTTTTGAATTCTTGTTTCTTCATTTTGTTCTTTTTGAATGTTTATTTCTTCCTTCTGGTCCACACCATTGATTTGAGTCCTGGTTTCCTTCCCATCACTGTTGGTTCCCTGTACATTTTCTTTATTTCACTTTTCATAGCTTTTACTTTTTCCTCTATTTTGTGACCATATTCAGCCATTTCTGTGAGCATCCTGATTACCAGTATTTTGAACTCTGCATCTGATAGGTTGGCTGTCTCTTCATCGCTTAGTTGTATTTTTTCTGGAGCTTTGATCTGTTCTTTCATTTCGGCCATATTTTTTGGCTGGGCTTGCCTGTTCAGTAGTAAAGGGCAGAGCCTTAGGTATTCGCCAGGGTAGGGCAAACCACGTTGCTGCTTTGTGGTGCTGTATGTGGAGGAGTGGCCCCGGAGGGAACAATGCCGCTGGCTCTCTGCAGGCTTTCAGTCACTTCCTCTGCTACCAACAAGCAAATTAGGCCCTCCTGTTGCTGATTCCTGGGTGGGTGGTTTTGTGTACATTCTAGGACCCTGTGGGTGTCTCCAACAAACTCTCCTGTGAGGCTGTGAGTTACTCCTGATACATCACCTCCCACAGGTTTTTTTCAGTCATAGGTTTTGAGGCTTTATTTTTCCATGCTAGAATCCTGGGTTGCACTGTCTGCCTCGCTCCCCAATTGTTCCTCCTGGTTTATCCACACGCAAATGTGGGACCACCCACTCTGCCAGCCACTGCCTTGCCTGCCCTGGTCCTCCAGGCCCTGCCTTGCTGGGAGTCCTCTCCATCCTGGCTGCCCGTATCCACCCCTCCTACTGATCTTTATGTGTGTTTCCTCTTTAACTCCTTGGTTGTAGGACTTCCATACAATTCAATTTTTTGGCAGGTCTGGTTATTTTTTTGTTTTTAAATTTGTTGTTTCCCTTTGTTTGGTTGTCCGAGGAGGCAAAGTGTATCTACCTACACCTCCACTTTGACTGGAAGTTGACTGGAAGTTTTTGAACATTGATGAAAACTGTGAATTTGCAAATCCATACTATCTCAAGAAGTGTGATAAAGAGGACGTCATACTTAGACACATCCTAGTGCTGTGCATGACTCCAAAGACAAAAAAAAGCAGCACTAGGGAAAAACAGGCATTTGCAAAAGTTTATAAACTAGAATTACAGAAGTAGTCATAATAGGAGAAAATAGTGGGAAAATATCTTCAAAGAGTTGAGAGAAGGTCATTATCAATGTGAAATTGTATGCCCATCAACTCTGTGGAGAATGAGAATGCAAATACAGATTAAAATGTGAGAATTTACCACTAAGAAAGCTACACTAAAGGGATTTTGAAAGGCTGTTCTTTAAGAACCTATATGTTTTAGGAACAATAAGCTAACTCTTCAAATTGCAGATACTTTGAGTGGAGAGAGATGACAAGAGTGAAATAGAAATGGGGTCAGTATAGTTTTCTTCAGATGTAATATCGCTAGTCTAGATAAAGCTGAAATGCCTGCTTTTGTATTTCTCCTACATTCTCTTATTGTTTTCATTGTTATATTTGTGATGTGGAGAGGAAATGAGGTTTATGGTGGTACAAATATTTGGGGTAGATATTCTATAAGGTTTCCTTTTATTGTTAACTGGTTTACATTCTATAGAATAGAAGTTGTTGAAACAAAATGACCTTGAGTCTAAGAACTAGATATCTTAATAGGAAGGGAATATTTGGCCTTGTATATATAAAAGAGAAAACTGTTGTCACAGAATTAACCATTTAGTGAGTGCTTTCTGTGTCACATATGGGTATGAGTGTTTTGTGTAGTGTTGCATTTGTACCTACGGTAATCCCTTTAGTTTGATGCTCCTATTATCGCCATTTTATGCGAGGAAACTGAGGTTCAAAGTAGTTTGACTACTAACTCAAAGTGCATCTACAAGTAGCAGAGTAGAATTAGTAACCAAACTGACTGTCATACAGGAATTTGCCTCAACCGTATGTTTTCTGTGTGGTGCCCTGGGCTGAAGAGCCTGTTGAGATGATTGCTACACTTGTTATCTAGATACATTTACACCTTTTGAGGTTTATGCTGTGCAAAGAGGAAACTAAAAGTGCCACTGGAAGCATGTGGTGGGTGGAGAGGAAGGTGTGGGAGACAGCAGTTCTGGTGTAGCAGAGGGGCACACAGACAGAAACGGAAAGGATCCCCTTCCACATGCAGTTAAGTACTGAGTTAGAGTCATTCTGCATATGTAGTTTTGATTTCTCAAACATTTTTTGTATGTGGCAGAAGCATTTAAATTAGGATTTTTTTTTCTAGTGGAAAGAGTGAAAGAACAATTAAAACTTTCCTTGGAAAACAAGAATGGCATAGTGCAAACTGGTGAATTAACAGTTGTGCTGGATGGATTGGTGATTGAGCCAGAAAATCTAACGAGCTGCAACTTACCTCCAACTAGTAAGCTAACTGTGTTTTTAAAATTTAGGGAAAAAATCAGCAGGAAGTGTATAAAAACCTAGTTTCTTTCTTTCTTGTTATTCAGTAGAAATACAGCAAAATGGTGATGCCTTACATGAAAATGGAGAGCCATCAGCCAGGACAACGACCAGGTAGAATATCATATTTTAGTGTTTGTGGCAAAGTAATGTAACATTTCCTATATATGCAGTTTTTAATTTTAACCTTAGAGTCTGCCATAGAATTTAAAACATGTCATTAGGATTGAATTCCTGAGAAAGTAGTTTAAAAAACCAGCTCTGTTGAGATAAAATGAACATACCATAAAATCCACCCTGTTAAAGTAGACACTTAAGTGGCTTTTAGTGTAATCACAGAGCTGTGTACCCTTCCTTACTCTGATTTGAAACACTCTCATCACCCTCAAAACGAAACTCTGTCTCACAAGTATTCTGTCCCCATTCTTGCCTCCTTCCAGCCCCTGGTCTGCTTTCCATTTCAAAAGATTCTTCTGTTTTGGACATTTTATATCATTGTAATTGTGTGTGATCTTTATTGTCTGGCTTGTCTCACTGAGCATGATGTTCGCCCATGTGGTAGTGTGTGTCATTGCTTCATTCTGTCTTACTGCAAATGGGCTTTTAAAATCTGCATTTAGGCATAGTTATCAGTAAATAGAGGCAGATCGTGTGGGAAAATGGGAGTCTTGCTGTCAGAATTGCAGCTCCCTGAAGATCACTGGAAGATAAGATGTGATCTTTCCTCAGAAATCATCCTGCCATTTCAAAACTTGCTTGCATTTACATTTGATGACAATTTATAAAGGCTTTCTGTTTGAAGTAACTAAAATTGGAATAAAAACTTTTAGTAAGTCATACATAATGGAATGAACACCTGAAATTATATAAATATATTACTGTGAAAGTCACTTGTTGTATTCAAAGAAGCATGCTAGTATGTAACAAGTTGTTACCTTTATCAATCTGCAGTCAGTAATATCACTACTCCTTAATTACCATTAAATGATTCTCATAGAGCATTGAATATATATTTCATTTAAATAAATATATTTAGTGCCCATATTATAATTTACATTGAGAAAATTAAGGACTGAAAGGGTAAAGTTAGTTTCATTAAAATGGACGTGTGTGTATGCATGTCTATTTTGAAATACAATTTTAAATGGTTAAAAGAGCTTGACTCACTACCAGTCTGAAACCTAATGTTGTTTATTGCATAGTAACACATTTTGCATCAAAGATTCATTCTGCAGCCCAGGAGAACTGCAAGTGTGCTCTTTACCTGGACTTCTTGCTGGATGGCTAGGGTGGGGTGTATACATAAGAATCACTCATGAGCTTTTGTCAGATTTTACCTGCCCATACTTCCTCATCATACCCCACCGCACGTGCACAGGTGACAAGGAAAAGCGGCGGGACATTTCTTCATGCATCAGATACTTACGAATGTCTGTTTGATGGCAGACAGTAGTCCCAATGCTACACATGCCTGTTCCCATGGAACTTTCATTCTGGTGGATAGTGAGCAACTGAGGAAATAACTTAGCTAATCAGCAAGACTGATGAGAGCTCTGGTGACAGGATGGAAAGGAGCCTGTTTTAAAGAAAGAGGTCCAGAAGTCATCTCTAAGGAAGTGCCATTAGAGCTAAAGTTAAAAAGCTAAAATGAAACATTTATACAGAATTCTGAGGGAAGAGCATTTAGGCAGAGGAAATGGCAATGCTAGGACCTCAAGTTTATTTCTGGTTAATTTATGTTCTATAAATTCTTCCCACTCCAGAATATAACAGTTAAATT
Source organism: Desmodus rotundus (assembly GCF_022682495.2). Taxonomy (NCBI): domain Eukaryota; kingdom Metazoa; phylum Chordata; class Mammalia; order Chiroptera; family Phyllostomidae; genus Desmodus; species Desmodus rotundus. The sequence continues at coordinate 65,169,242 of NC_071394.1, forward strand.
TTTAGTAATCTTGTAGTCTTTATGACTTTACTGCCTCACATATAATAATTTTTAATAAGCATTTGAAGACTTCAGCATGCTTTTTATATTTAGTAAAATTGTTATAGTATGCTTTCTGTGAGGTGAGCAAGAAAGAGCTTGGAGAATAGGTTGCAAGGGTAGACAGGGTGAAGGGCTGGTTTTCGAAAAGCTGTGTTGATTATGGTCAGAAGTCTAGATCTCATTTTAAGCAGGGAAGGAACACGTTCTGATTTATATTTTTTTTAAAAGTGGGGCTGCTCTATGGAGAGTAGGTAGAGTGGTGTGCGTATTTGGGAAAACTCTCATGGTTACTTACACAGTATCACCCCACTCTCTATCATTTGCCAATAAGATTTAAAGTGTTTGATTTTTGTGTTTGTAGTTTTGTTTATATACAGCGAATTTATACACTATAAATTCCAACTCTGGTGCAGTGTTTAGCTTTTTCTGATCATGTACTTAAAATTTTAGTGCTTAGTAAATAATTTACAATCAACATTTGAAGACTTTTCAGTGTTCAATAACATTACAATAGTTTCAAATTTATTTTTACATTTCATGAGTATTTTGAAGGCACTTTCAGAGCATTTAAAATAAAGATTAATATTCTTAGACTTAAATAATTAAAATGTATAAATTGAACATTATTTTGAGGGACTTGAATTCATTTTGATTTAGTACAGTTGTATTTTTCAGTATAGATTTATCTGCCAGTATGGAATACACTTAGAACCGAAAATAATTTAGATTTTTATGTTAAAAAACATGCCATAAATTTGTTCATTACTCTCTGTATCTGTCAGTTTGCTTGAATGGTAAGAATTTAGTAACTATTCTTATGAAAATACTGATGTAGTTATTTAATTGTACTGAACTCATTGAAGTAAGGCATTTTTTTTTTGAAGGTTGACTCCTGAAGGTCCAAATGGAATAGATAACCATGTACCTTCCAGCACTGTGGCGCCGAATTCATGCTGTTCACCTGTAGTTAATGGAGACAGCACACCTTCATCTCCATCTCAGGATGCTGCCAGACCCCGAAACACACCAGCTCCCAAACCAGTCACATCTGAGCCAGCCAGTGACGCTGGTAAGTATGGCTGTTTGGATACGTTGTGTGCATGAAGACTCAGTGACACTTACGTGTCTGTGCCTACTCTCTTTTTAGTATACAGCCTTTCTTAATCCTCAGATCTGCAATAGGAATTTTAAAATGACAATGCCTGAATTTTTTGGTAATAATTTTGAATTCTGTAGATTATTTAGGAAAGTATGCCAAAAATATATTAGTTTAGAGATCACAACACATTTCACATAGCAATAGTAATATTTATGACTAGATTTTTAGGCTTTATGCCACAAAAAAATCACTAATTCATAATAGGGAATATATTTCTACAAGAACTTAAGAGAATTCATTGATTTGTCAGTAATGAAAGGTTCCTTTAACCTACCTGTTAGTATACAAATATTTCTTGGCATGTAACTTAGTAGAAAAATGTCCTGTGAGCTGATACAGCTCCCAGAGAGTTTTATATTTTCCAAGACTATTATCTATTATAGAAGGACTGCCTAAGGAAGATTTCCTCTGATCCTGGTTTTCAGTGGAATCAGCTATAAATGTTACAAATTATTTTTTACTTGATCACTAATATTAGCCCTTTCAGATGAATCTCTTGAAACTCAAACATTTTAGGACTTGCTTAAGATAACTAGCACGTGTGCTTGGCTAGAGTCCTGGTCTCTTGATCCAGAGCCTGTGTTCTTTCCTGTGTTTTCTGCTCATGGTAAAGTAGTAAAAAGTAGAAACATGCAGAGAAGCAATTCAGTGATTCAGTGAAAATAGATGGATTTATAGATAAGACAATTTGCATTTATACTCAAGTTTGGAGAGTATTTACCATGTGTTTTCCTGAAAGTTTTTGTAAACATGGAACTGACATGAATTTTTTAAAGAATTTAATTGGTTTATTAATGCTGCCTTTTAAAAACAATATGGACTTAAATATCCTAAGTACCACAATAGGTAGAAGTTTTTAGTCATTAAAGTGGCTGGAAAATGAAGAAAAATTTCATTTAACTAGGGTAAAAGTAGTGAACAAATACATTTAGTTTCTGATTCTGACCTTTTTAGGAAGAACATTTTTTATCATATTTCTGTTAGCAAAGCAGGAAAGGAAACATCAGCTTAGATTTTCCAGGATTGTCTCTAAATTAAGAACAGATCAGTTAAAATGGGTACTATCCCTGAGATTCCAACTTTTATGGAACAGAATGAAAAGACACCATAATGTGAACAACATCCTTAATAATTCCAAGAGTAAATACAATAGTGAGATTCCTAGAACTCTGCCCTACGTTATCTGTCCTAGAATAAATATTACAGTTTTTAAAAATAGCCTAAGGAAGTACCTATAGGAAGGACCAAAATCTTATTTTTTAAAATTATTAACATGTAGAAAAATGGTTTATGTGACTATCAGAGTTCTTTACAGTAAAGCATGCATCTAGTGCTTTTTGGCCAAAGGGGTTTTTGAGTTATCAAATATCCATCCCAAGAAACATGATGGGGGGAAAAACCTACGTATGCCCCCATAAGAAATTATATTTTAAATAGTGTAACTCCCTTGCAAACTTTCCAAAGAGGTTGTATAAAAAGGAAAATAAAACCTTATGTGACCAAACAAATGAGTGATTTCTTCTATTGGATTATTGTTGGATTCAGAATGGTAGATCTATTTCCATTCTTTCTGGATGTAATTAGATGGTAGGGCCAATTATTAACTAAATCCACTCCTGACTGATGAAAACTGTAAGAATGTTGAATGCTCATTTTGGAAAGGCTTATACCAACACCCTCTTTCATTCTTGTCAGAACTCTCATCTAACATATATTGAATTTGGAGATTCAGCTCTTTTTGCTAAAATATTTGGCTCTTTGAGTTGATAGCTACAGGGACCCATTACCACCAGTTCGTTGCATGTTTTGGCATTTGGGTGTACTCAGGTGTTGATGCAAAAGGGAGAATCTCTTATTTACACCCTATAGCTTGTCAGGTACTTTAAGAGACTCTTTCCATTGGGAATAAATTCACTTTATTTGTCCTTGCGTGAAATCCCAAGGTGAAAATAAAACAGACATGTGAGGAACTAGAAATGAAAGCTTATCATCAATAATGCCCATGACATTCACAGTAACTACAGGAAACCTAAGACAATCAGAATAATAATAGTGGCTAACATTTGTGCTATACCTGTTGTAGACACTGTGCACCCATTTCCCGATTTAACCATCACAGTAAGTCTTCACTAGATACTAGTCCTGGAGAGGACCTGAGGCCTGAGAGCTCATGGCTGGGAGGGGGAGGCACTGGGTTGCCACCCAGCTCTGGCCCTCTGCTGTGCCCTCTGCTTTCCCTGCACCTGGATATATGGGATTTTTGTAGTGTCTCAGATTTTTGCTGTTTGTCTTTTATGCCATGATAGCCTCAAATAATTTTTCTCCAGCCAACTTAGTGATTTCACCTCCTCTGATTATTGTTGGTGACATCTGACACACAACTGCCATCATTCTTTTGGCCAGTCTACAAAGGCTCTGAACCCTGCTCTCTTGGTAGCAACCACTTGACCAATGTCTTTCGTACTATCTGTCATCCCTTAGTGGGAGGATGAATAGATGAATTCAGGTGTATTTTCAAGGAATGGTAATCTCTTTTAAGCTGTTACTGTAAAAATGGTATTCCTTTTTTTAATTAAGGACTTTAAAAATTAGTTTTCATTGGTGGAGTGGGGGTGGGAATGTGCATGTTCTGTGTCTCACATATGACAGGTTTTTAATCCCTTACCTACAACAACCAAATTTCTAAAATCTTTAAAAACAAATTTTGGGGGACGGTGAGAGGCTGGGGAACCCATTTGATGGCAGAATGACTAGAACTGATTTGAGGATGTTTTGAATTTATCATACTTAGGATGAGTTTTCTTACTTTTTGCTGCAGAAACATTACTGTGCTTAATGACTCTGGGCCCCACACCTGCTTGGGTATTAGTGTGATGTACAGAATGTGTGTCATATCACCTTCTTAAGTTCCTCCGGGTTATGAGATGTGAAACTGCCCAGGGACTGTGGGCCTGTGCTGAATAAGGAATTTGAAGCAAAGGATTTCACCAGAGACAGAATATACATGATGGCTTCCCGCCTGTCCACCCCATTCTTTTGAGTCTTGACTAAGGGGATCCATTCACTAAGTTTAGTTGCTGTGAATATTGGTCATTATTTTAAGCTAAATAGTAGGCAGTCATGATGTAGTAAAGATTAGACTTTGCTTCTCACAGGATGAGGTTAAATCCCAGCTCTGCCACTTAACAATCAATGTGTGACATTGGTTGGACAAATTTAATTCCTCAAAATTTAGCTCCTCCATTTACAAAAAGAGGATAATACTCAACTAACTACATTATAGGATTGTTTTAAACACAATAACCTAAAATATCTACCGTACTCCTTGGACAGTGTAGGAATTTAAGAGAGAGATTATTTTCTTTTCTACTTCTTCCCTCTTTACCAAACCTGTAGTGTAAAATAACTTTTTCTAAAATATAATTATTGTTTTATTAAGAAAATAGATCACAGTTCAGTATGGTAAGTTTTAGGTGTGACTAACTGGACTTTTGTTTTGAAATACAGATTCATAGAAACATGCAAAGAATGTACAGGAAGGTCTCCCGTTCCCTTCAGCAGTCTCCCCCTGTGTTGACATCTTACATGACTGTAGTGCGGTATCAGAGTCAGGAAACTAGAAGGGGCACAGGCCATGGGAGGGTAAAATAAGATGTCCCTAAAAATGTGTTTCACTGGGTTAACTGATGATGCCAGACTTCTGATAAACATGTCAATAAATTTTGTTTTGTTTGTTTCTAGTTTTATTGAATTATAGTCAGAATGTGGCCTCCTGGTTGTAGAATTGGGGATTTTGTTTTGTTCTTTACATATGTCAGTTTTTCTAAAAATTCTTAGGATGTTTGGATGGAAAAAAAATACACACACACACAGAGTAGAAACTCAAAAGTACCTCTTTAACTCTGTAATTTAGGTCAGGGGTATTGATATTGTTAATAAAGCCTTCCTATACTTAATTATTTTTCTACTAATGCTTTGTTATCTGCATAGTTTTGAGAGAGGTATGTTTAGTTCTTTGATTTGTCTTTATTGATTCAACAAATATTTATTGTTTTCATATGCAAGGCATTTTGTAGCTCTTGGGAATACAAAAGTGAAAAAAATTTAAGTTGTTACACTCTGAACTTAATGAAAATAAATAAAAATAAAATGATTTCACAACCTGAGAAACACAAGAGTGTAACATGGAGCCTGGGAAGAGGGAGGGGCAGGTACAGCATTAAATAAGATACTCAAGATTCCTGTCCTGAATATGTGATTGAGCACATACTCTACCTCATGAGAAGCAGCTAGTCTGAAGTCCTCTGAGAACTTTGGGAGAGCTCATACACAGCCCAGTGCTCAAGGAGCAGGGAGACAGACCACTGTGAGAGGTCAGGTGTAGCTGTGGACCAGACCAGGTAGAGTCCTTGTTATTGCCATGGTTAAGGGTGTGGAATTTTCTCTGGTTGTAGTGAGAATGTGCCAGCATGTTTACTAGGGGAGTGAAAGATCTGTTATGTGGTGGCTATTTGGAGACTGGATGATAGTTGGACAAGAGAGGGAGCAGGCAGACCAATCAGGAGGCTATTGGCTATAATACACAGTTGGCAGACACAAGGACCCAGGACCGAATTTGGCCCTCCACCTTGTTTTATCTGGCCCAACACCTTGTTTCTACCTGGCAGCAGTGCTGAGTTCCTTGCTTCTAGTTAAAGAGTAGTAACATTTATACAGTACTAACATTACATTCGGCCCTTTGAAGGCAACGGTGAGGCTGATGTGGCCCCCGGTGAAAATGAGTTTGACACCCTGCTATAATAGAAGCAAGAAATGGTGGGCCAGGCATTGAGGTGACATTCAGAGCACAGCTGATTGTGCTATTTAATATCAATATTTAATCCTCTTCCTGTTTTGTAACTGTATTTTATGTCTGTGCTTCAGTATGCACACAGGTTTATGACTGTTTCTTGTTCTGGATTATCTTTTCTCAAGCATTCCTCTTTTCCCATTTAGTGTTATTTTGCTTTGAAAAGACTACATCTTTTCTTTTGTGGGAAATAAATGCATACCATTGGAGAGTACATGCTAAATGAGACCATTCTTGTGAATGCACATTGGGTGAGAGACCCGGAATTTAGTCTCTGTGCACTTTGCATCTTCTCTGATGGTGCTGGGAGCAGAGTAATTGTGATAGCTATTTCTCATAGTTCATTCTTGATGTTTTTTCCAAAGCAATTCTCTCCCCAGCTTGGTGCAGAACCCGATCGATCTGCCCTTGTTGTGCACTTAAGTTTGACTTTTCAGTAGCACACTCTTTCCTTGCTTCTCCCATGGAAGTCTCTCTCTGTACTGGTTTACCTAATGACCTCATTACACTTATTTATGGCTCCCTCCCCACTTCAGTGTGAACTTTGAGGTGCAATCTTTTAATTAGTTTTGTTCAATAGTCTTCTCCTTTCCAGTTTTAATTTGACTCACTTTTATAGTGACTGTAGTTGAAATGGATCCATCACATTTAAAATGGATGCCAGGGCTGGGTTATTTCTCCAGAACATGTAGAGTGAGGTCCTGGAGCACTTCTGCAGCCCCTGTGGTGTGCTAGCTTAGTTAATGCCACTGAGTATCCCTACCCTTGACACATACTAGCTACTATTTGTATACAAAAAGGGAGATTGAAAGGGGTCATTTTAAAGGTTTTTTTTATAACCCATACAGACTTTTCAGAATTGATAATTTTGAGGAAAAACATTTGTTATTCTAATGTTGGTTTCTCCTTCCTTAAGGTTCTTTGTATGTAAATGTATATTTTTTCTTAAGTTTTTATTATTCACATGTTCATCTCTAAAATGTGAGCAACAATGAATAGAATCTATCTTATTTGATTCTCATCAATACCTGAGGTATTACAACGTGTGCAATAATTGGCTGCTTTGTCATTCTTTTCAGATTGTTTTGTTTATTTGCCCTTTGCAGTTAATGGAGCATCGACCTCACTTGCAGCAACTGATGCCCCTCCTGCCACGCTGACTGTGGTGGTCCCTGAGGATGGCGCCTTGTCATCAAGTTGCTTTGGAACCTCTAGTGAGGAGGCCCCTGTTCCAGAAGTGCCAGTGTCCTCAGAACACAATGGATGCGTCCTCTCTGATGGCATGATATTCGGGTCTGGGGCTGGTAGTGACCTAGACCCCGCTGCCTCTGCTTCTGGAAATAGCTCTGCCTTTGAATCAGTCAAGTTAAGGCAGCCGGGTGGGTGTGTGGAGCCTGGGACTAACACCAGCACAGAAACCCTGCCCTCAGGGTATGTTGTTACCTCTCAAATGTGTGATCATGTTTGACTGCTGAATGTGTGTGTAAAACTTTTCCAGTAATTGGACTTGAAATCTGATTCATACTATTTATTTGTTACAAAGCAAGTACCTTTCAGGGGTGTCCAACCTTTTGGCGCCTCTGGGCCACACTGGAAGAAGAGTTGTCTTGGGCCACACATTAAGTACATTGTGTCATATAATCACAAAAAAAATCTCATAATATTTTAAGTAAATTTACTATTTTGTGTTGGGCTGCCTTCATAGCTACCCTGGGCCACACGTGGCCCACGCAGGCTGTGGGTTTGACACGCCTGTTTTAAAACTAAGATCATTCATCTTGTTGAAACACATACAGTATGAGGGGAAAAGAAAAAAACAATTTTAATTTACAGGACCCTCTTGACTCGATTCTGGTGTATTCTTTTACTAAGAGTGACCAAGGCACCATTCATCATAACCTCAGCTTTAGACTCCTTTGTGGTCTGCTCCGTTCACTCCAGTCTCAAGAAAAAGCAGTCTTTTCCTCTGTTAATCCTGAATGCTGGGGAGTCATCCAATCCTGATGATGGGCTTTTACAAACTTGGGTTTTCATTGCTGCTCAGTGATTCTTAACTTATGCATTTCCCACGGTCCTTACTCAGCATCCCAGGGTTTGCTTCAATGAGTGCTCTGTATGTGTGTTCCATTTGGTCCTCACTCCCATGGTCACTCACAGGTTGTTTACTCTCCACTTGGCTCTGGAGATACTAATATTGGGTTGGCCAAAAAGTCCATTTAGTTTTTTCCATAAAATAAAAGACAAATTGTTTTCATTTTCACAAACAACTTTATTGATTTGGATATTTTGAGTATGTCGGCTATCTCCTGTATGGTATAATGTTGATTGTTCTCAATTACTGTCTTGGTTTGATCACTATCAACTTCAACTGGTCTACCCGACCATGGAGCATTGGCCAGTGAGAAATCTCCAGCTTGAAACCTCACAAACCACCGTTGACATGTTGCATCAGTCACAGCACCTTCTCCATTCGCTGCACAAATCTTTTTTTGAGTTTCAGTTGCATTTTTACCTTTCTTGCAATAAAGTGTAATATGCCAACAATGTTGCTTATTTTCTTCTATCTTCAACAGGAATTCACCAATTTTGATAAGTTTTTTAAAAATGCATGCTGACATGACAGCTGTCAGAATACAATCTAACAAAATTGTTTTGATTGAGGTTAAAGACAACTAAGCACTACTGGAGCCACCTTATGGAAAAACCCAAAAGAACTTTTTGGCCAACCCAATATTAATGAGTCCTTGTCTCTGCCTTTGAGAGGTTTATTTAGTGGCTCACACTTGTAAACATGCATCCAGGATACAGTTGGAAATGCTGGATTGGGGTCTGGACACAAGTCGAACAGTGGCATGTCTGTTCTGTGCCCGGCAGCCACACATCCAGGGTCTGGCTTACAGCCCTCACGCTGTCACTACAGTCAGTGGTGTGCCCACTGCTCACTCTGGGAGCTGGAGCTGGTTTGCTCAGGGCTGTCCTCTGGCTCTTACTGGGTGTTTCCACTGCCTCCCTGGTTCCAGCTGCAGTCCTCTGCACTTGCACCCTTATGGGGGCTTGCACTGTCCCTCACTTTAGTTGTTCAGGCTCTGTGTCCAGACAGATCTTCCTTTGCACTTGTTTTCAACCACTTACAGAATGGGAAGTCCCCACTTCTGCTTCCTGCAAGCATTTCAGACCCTACACTATCCTCCCTGCCCCTCAAAAAACCTCTCATTGTCCCTTTGTCTCCTGTCTTTGGCAGCTTATTTATTTATCCTAATTTGTTATGTGTCTGCAACTGTGACACACACACAAGGATCTGTTCCTACTGTCAGGAACCTCATGGTCTAGGGGGTAAAGATAGGCAACCAGGGACTGCACAGTGGAGTGACAGCTCTGCGAGAGTTCAGTCTACAATGTGGTGGGAGTGTCTTGCTAACTGACATCTAGGAAGTCTTTCTGGGAGAGATTACCCTGAATTGGCTTTCTCAAGAGTAGTTGAGGCAGGTGTTGGTGGGCTCACTCAGGGGAGATGAGTACATGTTTGGGTCACTGGCATCACAGAAATGGGTGAGCCACACTCAGGAGAGAGTGTCTGTTTCTGCTGGAGTTCAGCACTGGGGAGGCAAGGTGTGAGTGCCGAGGTGTGAGTATGTGAAGAGTGTGATCCCTGCAGAGGGGCTGACAGTTTATCCTGAAAACCAGGAGTGAGTACTACTAATGAGTTTTAAGTGGAGGGGTGTGTGTCATACTCGAGTGTGATGAAGGTTATGCTGGCAGTCCTGTAGACTGAGTAGGGGACAAGAGAGCAGCCGGGCTGTTCTATGAAAGAAGCAGGCATTCCAATTCAAAGCAGTGAGGACAGAAACTGAGTTCTGTGGGGGCCACATCAGTGCTTCAGGCACTGTACGTGGTCTGGACAGTAGGAGGATGTCACAGATTATGACCAGAATTTGGACACCTAATGAAGTGACTCAGTACAGATGAAAATAGGAAATATTGACATGGGCGGTATGTAGCAAGAGTGAGCACTGTTTCCAGAAGGTGGGTTCTCCTAGTGTGTTTGTATAAAACTGTAAATAAGTAACATTTACTGTACATGAGATGTTAGGGTAAAATATAGTTCTTACTCTGTGAGCTGTGGGCCACTGATCCCTGAGAAAAATTAAAATAGCCCAAACTAAGGTGGTTGCTGGCCTTTCAGGGTGATGTTAAGATGGGCCTGGGAATTAGTTGTAAGGGAAAGGAGGAACAGGAGAGCAGAGCCCGTGTGGGTTCTGGTTCTGGTAGGACTTGGCTGGTGTAACCCAGTTAGTGTTCAAATCTGCATCTTTCCCTCTTTCCTCAAAAATCTTTGAGTGCCTGTGCCCCTGTGTTTCCTCTCTGGTTACTTACTCACTTGTTTAGCTACCTGCCAGTAGCATTACAGTGTCCTCAGAAAGTGTGTTGGGTCTTGGAAAAGACACCTGGGTGCTATGCTGAGCGTGATCTCACCTAAGACCCTGTGTTGGCTGTGACTTGTGTGAAAAATGTTCCTTGTATATACACAGCTCAAGGTCAGGCTATCTCATTCCACAGGCCTTTCCTGCCCTCCCCCAATCCCCCGCCTATATCAGGCCCCTCTGCCCCAACTCTTATACTGCTGTATTTTCCCCAATCTTTTCTTATGAAAATTTACAAACATGCAGAAAACTTAAAGAATTTTACAGGGTGGGGAGAGGGGTTTACAGGAACTACTATAAAGGACACATGGACAAAATCAAGGGGGAGGATGGAAGTGGGGGAGGGAGGTGGGTTTGGCTGGGGTGGGGTGGAGGGATGGGGAGAAAATGCAGACAACTGTAATTGAATAACAATAAAAATTAAGAAAAAACACATTAAGAAAAAAGAATTTTACAGGAAACACCTATATACCTATCACCAGATTCTACAATTGACATTTTACTGTCTGCTTTATCATATCTCTTCATCTCTCTGTCCATCTAATTTTTAAATGCATTTCAGCAAGTTGCAGATACCAGTACATTTTGCCTCTCACTTCAGCTTGCATTTCACTAACTGGAGTTCAATATTTTTAAAACTTTTTAGGTAAAGTTTATACAGGAGGAAATATACAAGTCTTAAGTGTACCATTTTGATGAGCTTTGACATATGCATACATCTGTTAACCCAAACCCTTGTAGATATACCATCACCCCGAAAAGTTCTCTCAAACCCCTTTCTCAGTCAATTCCTGTAACTACTTTTAGAGAGGCAGTCACTATTCTGACTTTTTCCACTACAGATTATGGGTTAGTTTTCCCTGTTCTAGAACTTAATGGATTCATTATGAACTCTTTGAGTCGGGTTCATTCCATCAGCATGGTGGATGGAACTGGTATTGTTTTTCTTGTAGCAGTAAGATTGCCTAGTGATGTATTTTATTTTTGTGTTATCATCAGTTTTCTCTCCATTGATAAAGGGTTTTTTTTTTTTTCCTATTTCTGTAGTCCTCGTGCCTATAACTGTGTCTGCCAATTTGTTCAATAAGTGAATTAGAGCTTAAGTGAGTGATTTTGAGTGAGTGAGCAGTTGGGCAAAGGACCTACCTTGTGAATACATCAGGAAATGCTTGACTTAAGGTCAAAATATGCTGAAAAGTTGAAGGAAGATAAGAAATGAAAGGCACCATTGAACTTACCAACAAAGAGGTTATTTGCTGCTGACCTTTGACAAGTGGTTTTGGGAAATGATGAGAGCTGTATTCAAGTTGCTGCAAGGTGGAGCCTGGGAGGTGGGGTGTGACAGCAACTCTTACCCTCTCCCTGTGAACATATGTGGAAGCGGGTAAGAAAAGACAGAACTGGGGGCAATTGCTTGTTTTAGGGGTTGAGATAGGTGAAAGGGTGTCAGCTGCTGAGGGGACAGTGGGACAGCAGGTAAGCAGGGCAGGAGAGAGGTGACTGTGGGACTGAGCTTGTGAGAAGGCAGTTTCACCCTCTGCCCTGTTACTCAGGTTTGAAACCCATAGTTCCGCAACCACTAACTAAATTCTATTGTTTTTATTGTAATATGTTTCACAAAACTCTTCCAAATTTATTTCTTTTGTTGTTTTAACAAGGTCTGTGGTAAGTAGTAGGTTTTGAGGGGTTTTTTATGATTAGTGAGGCAGAGACTATATTTAAACACTAGAAAGGAGAATGTTGTGGGTAAAGTTGATAGCGCCAGTTACAAATTAGCACTTCTCTCCAGGGAAATAAAGAGTTCTGTTGAGAAGTCTCATTAATCAGATCAGTAATCTGCACCTGTTTAAGGGGTATTCATGAATTTCCACTACTGGATAATGTGGTCTCTGGCCAATTCCAGCCTGCCACTTTTATAGGACCCATAGGCACAGCCAGAGTGCCTCCTTTGCTGCTGTAACACCTCTGCCCACCCCGAACTCCCCAGCACCTTTCTCCTTTGTTGCTGCTGAGGCTGCTCTGGTCACCACCTACACACTGAGGATTCACTGTTGGAGGCAGGGCCTCATCTGGAAGTGGTAGCTCAGCTAGTTCCTGCTCTTGGCCAGCTGTCAGGAGAGGTTAGACAGTTTCACTGGAAAGACACGACATTGACCAGGCTTCTCCCTCTGGGCCAGGACTTCTGTGTCCCCAGAATGTTGTCAGCACGCCCACAGCCTGGGATGCCCCACCCAGAAAACAGGGTGGGACACAGCAGAAGTTTTCTCTCTTATTAGGTTTATATTTACCCAGTGATCTCAGTTTTGCCTCTTGTTCCCCAAAGCATAAAATATTTACTATCTGGCACTTTACAGAAAATGTTTGTCTCCCCTTGATCCAGAAAAAAGAATTAGAGAAAATATAAAGAAGAAATCTTAAAGTAGTTCTGAATATAATGTTCTGTGTAGCAAGCAATTTAGTTTGAGAAAGATAAATTCTGTTTAGAACAAAAATACTGAATTCTGGGAGTAATCTTTCATTTTGGAAAAATTAAGAACCAGTGGCTAGCATAAGTGCTAACTGAATATTGTTAAATGTTAAACTGGAAATATTTGCAATTGATTTAGGATGAAACTGAAAAGGGCTTCATAGCCTTTTACATGAATGAAGCACTTGGTTCTTTCCTACCCAAATCCCAGAGTATTGACAGCCAGGATTCTACCTTTCCACCCAGAAGACTGGAAGTGTCTTCCATCGAAGATTCCCCCATCCCCCCAAAAAGACAAAAACACTGGTATCTGTTTGTTCTCCAGTGAAATTGCCTCATATAGCCCTTCCATTAATCCCACGACCGACAAGCCCCACCCTGGCACACAAAGTCCCAGGCAATTTTTGGTCCTCTACTCATTAGACATCCAAGGGAAATCTCTTATGGAAAGAAAGAAAGAAAGAAATCAAAACAAACCTAGAAAATGCTACCAGAAGAAACAGACTATTTCAATATTCTCAGGGATAAGAGTAGATATAACATAAATTAAGCAATAAGATGTTATAAAAATTAAATACTTGAAGAACCAAAAGCTCTTGGAAATCTAATTCAGTGAAAGACTTGGCTGATGAAGGTAAAGCAATTTCCCAGAAAGTAGAATAAAAAGATAAATTTATAAAATAGAAGGTCTGATAAGAGAAGTTTCAGAAAAAGAGAAAATGAGAGGAAATCCTTAACAAAATAACAACAGAACTTTCACAATGTGAAGGACATGATTTTCTTTTTGAAAGGGCTCACCAAAACTCAGGTCAAGGGGAAATAAATCTGTATTAAGACACTCAGTTAGGAAAATTTTAGTACTTTGGGGCTGAAGGAAAAAAAAAAATCCTCAGCATTTCCAGAGGTTAAGAAATGGGGGCAAGCAGGTCTCACACTCCTCAGAATGGTATCAGACTTCTCAAAATCAACACAAAGAGCCCTAGGAGACTGGCTGGTGCTTCCATCCTGGAGGGATGTTGTCTGTGACCTTGAGTTCTGTGTTCAGCTACACTGTTGAGTGTGAGTGCAGACACCTACCCTAGGCTTATCCAAGTGTCCTGCCCAGGTGTCCTTCTTAGGAAGCTACTAGGACTTGTGTTCTCCAACCAGGCAGAGAAAATGAAAGTCACGGACCTAAGAAATGGGGTCTGGAAGGGCTGGAAGGGGTTCTGGTTCTCACCTGGGGCAACAGACAAGATAAGTACCTGCAGTTAGAATGATGATGCATATGGAGAAGGAAGAAGGCAGAAGGGCAGGGACAGGGGAACAGCACTCGTCCTGTTCCTGGCTCAGCTGTCAGGTGGGTTTCCATAGTCACATGAGGAAGGGCCTAGCATGTGTGTTTTGGGGACAGTTGGGTGGAGGGTGAGTGTTACAGAGTGAGTGTATATGTGCGTGTGTGTGATTGTGCGTGTGTGTGCTTGTGCCTGTGCCTGTGTGTGTGTCTGTGTGCATGTGCAGGAGACTGACAGCTTCATCTGTACACCTTGTTCAGGGAATACCTCTAGCAAGTGTGGTCATTGCATAGGAAAAAATCATTAAAGGCCTCTCATCAATAAGAAATCAGATTTAATTGGGTCCCTGTGTTTTAAGAGAAAGAAAAATACTTTCTATTCTGCTTTCAAATTGAAACCAAGAATGTTAAACTCAGAAATATCAGGTTTTTATTTTATATGTTTGAAATATTTCTTCTATATCATGGTATGGGAAGACTGGAGAGATAGAAGCAGGGATCACAGAGGAGAAAATGAGAGGGAGTCTTCAGAGTAGAACAGAGAAAATACAGCAGGATATGTGTAGATTTGTAGGCTTAGCCCAAACCAGAGAGAGACAGATGGACGCAGAGAGGAGACACGGGGTGCACACAGAGGGAGAACTGTTAGGACACAGAAACACGATACGCTTCTTCAAGGTAGTTTCTGCTGAAATCTTTTAGATGTGTGGTTTTGAATTTGCAGGCAAAAATGAATATTACTTCACTGACATTTTGTGCCTTGGGCTTGATATTAGGCTGAAAGTTTGTCTACCCTTGATTTAATTGCTTTTTTCTGATGAGTTGGAAATTTGTAAATTAGTATCTTTTAAAAACTTGGCATATTACTCTAGCTTTCTCTGGTAACTATAGTTACTGAATTTCCAGTTGTGTTAATGAAAAAGGAAATGTGTAAGAACTTAGCACTAATAATTGAGGAAAAAAACAACTTTATAATATATATGTAGGCTTTGAAAGTAAAACGTATCTGTAACTTTACTGATTATAAGGAGGAGTCATTTTCATATTGTCATATTTGTTGTCTTTTACTTATATTTTCACATTTTTTTAAAAGGTGGGAGCAGAGGAAAGATCCTCATGGAAGAACGTATTACGTGGATCATAATACTCGAACGACCACATGGGAGAGGCCACAGCCTTTACCACCAGGGTAAGGTGTCAGTATTACCATCTTCAGTTGTTTTCTCAAACATGGTTTTCAAGTTTGCGTCATATGACATAACGTGATTCTTTCATTCTGCATATTGTTTCCTTACGTTGTCTTGAAGGCTTCCTAAGAGATTGTCAAACACTGGAATGAGTTACTGAGGGTCATTGCAGAATTTTGGTCCAATGCCAGTCCCTGTTTAATTTTTTAAGGAATGAAAGACAATTTTTATTCATGGTTTTCATAGACAGTGATCCAAACCCTGTTGTTCTATGGGATTTTCTGGCAGATATTTGAGTGGTTTACAGTGAAATCCGCAGGTTGCCACAAGTTAAAACTGCATTACATTCTGGCTGATGTTAAAGAGGGTTTACATAAATGCAGATATTTGTTAGTTGCTACTAATACAGTTCATACTGTTAGGCTGTCACTGAAGGCCACTCACAAACTGATGTCCCTTGTCTTAAGTTTCATGTATTCACCTCATGAGCACACCCCACTGATAGCCAGCTTGGTTACTATTCATAGTGTCCCCACACTCTTGACTGCCCTTGGCATTTCTCCTTTCCATCTTTGACACTTGGGAGCTCTGTCCACCAATACAAAACACATTTCAGTTCTAGAAAATTCAAGGCAAGGAATGTTACTCTGTGAGATTGGTTGCTGAGAGAATTCTGAGATTGCCGTGTAAATTAATGACCACAACAGGTTCGAGGTGAACTGGACCCTGGAGCTTGAATGTGTTTGGGTGTGCAGAGACTGGGAGGGACATTCTGTTCCAAGGGACAAAGAGGGTGTTCATGTGGCTCCATATGGTTCTCTGAAAGGTAGCATTGGGGGGTTGGGGCACTGAGGCTGGAATTGGGATGTTTTCTGACTTGTCCCTGAGAGCTATGGCAGGTGGGATGACATGACTGCACCTGCAGCTCACATCAGCTGCAGGACGGTAGGCAAAGAACTGTCAAGACTTGAGTTAACATCCTGATGTGGTGAGTGGCTATGGGGTTGATTGCCAAATATACAATAAGCACTCAGTAAATGCTTATCAAAAAAAAGGGGGAGGAAGTGTAGTTGGATCAATTCTGGGATGGTTCAGTCTCTGGGCCCTTTTTGACACCATCCTCATGTTACCAAACAAAAAAAGGAGGGTTCATCTGCCTCCTGCCACAAAAGCCAAGTACGTGAAACAGTAGCTAGTGAAAAAGGAGAGATTTTATTCAGATGTAATCTGGGAGAATGGGGGACTACCTGTCTCAAAGGCCATCTCCTCTGCGCAACCAACGATCCTCAGCAAGACCAAAACAAAAGCCAGTGCCCAGAGTTCCTGCTTCACCTTAAAGTACCATCTTTTGGAGTCTGCAGGCAGCTGCTAAGTGGTCATCCAGGTAGCTTAGCTTGTTCCCAGCTTCTGCCTATTTCAGGCTCTGTCCTGGAGCCTGCATGTGGAGCCAGTGCTGCCGTGGGCCATGCTAGCTCCTCAAAGTTGTGTACTCCCAGGGTGGAGAACATGCCAACGCATGCTTCACCAGGTGGGCGAGAGAGTGAGAGAGTCTCCTTCCTGGAGGCTATGGGCCATGTGGCTGCTAAGGCCACGTGGTCCATGGACAGAACAGGCGAGTTCACTATCTAAGTGCAGGTGAGCCATGAACAAGAAAGAGAGCAATCTTTGTTCCCTTGTATTTATATTGAATTGGATGTGGGATGGACCAGGTGCTTTCTCAAAATGACCGATTTCCCAGACTTTTGCGTGCTTTGGATAGGTCCACTTCCCAACCAATCCCATCTTTCCCCAGGCTACGCTGACAGGCCTCTTGGGTCCAGCACCTCTCTTGCTGCCATTTTGACTTCTCTGGCACATGTGCCTGTCTTCCCCTGGTCCTAGCATCAATGTGGTACTAGAGAGGCCAGGGGGAGGGCTGTTCATGAACACAGTGTAAGAACCTTCACTTGCCACTATCTTGGCCAGGGGGCTACTCCCTGGGCCAACCACCCACCAGTAATATTTGGAAATCACATAGTGGTAGAATGGGAAGTATTTAGTTAAGATAAATAGCAGATTACATGTTCATAGCTTTTCTTTTTTTTATCATAGGTTGTTTTTCAGCTTTATTGAGATGTAATTGACAAATTGTAATATATTTGAAGTGTACAACATGATGATTTAATATACGTATACAGTGTAAAAATTCCCACAGTCCAGTTAATTCACACATTCTTTACCTCACATATTTCCCTTTGTTTTTCTTCCCCCCCAAAATTGTTTAATCAGTTGCCTGTTGAAGAAGATTTGGGTTGACTAAATTTTTTAAATCTTCTTTAGTTAGTTGACTGACTAAAATAAAGTAAGTTTCTATTACATTCATGTGTAGGATTTTGTGTAAATACAAGTTTTTGTCTCTCTGGAGTAGATGCATAAGAGCACAATTGCTAGATCACATGGTAATTATATGTTTCTTTTTTAAAAAAATGGCAAATTGTATTCCAAAATGCCTACAATTTTATATTCTAGCCAGCAGTATATAAAAGATTGATTTTTCTCTGTATTCTTGCCAGCATTTTATGTTAACATGATTTTTATTTTAGTTCTAATATGTTCATAGCTTTTCTGAAAAATATCATAATTTGCATTTTTTTAAGTTATTTTATCATGGCTTGGACTTGGTTTTTAAATTATTTGTAGTATTAACTACTTCTCAGTGTCTTCTACTGAGAGATTGTTTATTTTTATTATCACTTTTGGTGGTAGCTGGGAGAGAAGAGTGGACGACCGTGGCAGGGTATACTATGTGGACCACAACACCAGGACAACCACGTGGCAGCGGCCAACCCTGGAGTCGGTGCGGGACTTTGAACAGTGGCAGTCGCAGCGCAGCCAGCTCCAGGGTGCCCTGCAGCAGTTCAATCAGCGCTACCTCTACTCAGTGAGTGCATATGGCCCCTGGGTCTGCCTCATTCAGAACATTACATTCTACTGTACTCCGTTCTACTACACTGCATTCTGTTGCATTTCATTCAACTGCGCAGCATTTGGCTGCATTGCATTCCACGGCATTGTGTTCTGCTTTATTCCATTCTGCCACACTTCATTCTACTGCATTTTCCTGTGTTACCTTCTACTGCACTGCATTCTGCTGTGTTGCATTTCGCTGCACTGTGTTCTGCATTCTATTCTACTGCACTGCATTCTACTGTGTTACATTCTGCTGCACTGCATTACAGGGCCCTTCATAGTCAACCTTTGATAAATAATTAGCATTGTTTGTGGTATAGATAACCACGTCAAGCTTTTAAAAAAAATTTCTGGCATACTAAGAGAACTTACTCATTGTCCTTATTAAATGGTAGCTTCATAATTGCAATTTCTTTATGAAGTACTATGCCTTTACAAATTCCCAGTCTTCCACCTTTAATTGTGATCATTTTATTGGCTTTAAATAAAAGCAGTTAGCTCCTGGTTGTACTTAAGGCTAGCCTCATCATACGCAAACTGCTTTGGGTCTCTTCCCAGGTTCCGAAACAGTACTTTGTTCTCCTTTGGCCTGTCAAAGATGCTCCTGGGATTGGGGATTTTTTGTCCAAAAAAAATGTAATGTGCCTGAAAATTTGACCACTTGGTGATTTACTTATTGCCATAAGTAAATATCCACAAGAAGGTTGGAAAAAAACCCTAAAAAACCATTGTTAAATGTGTTTGATCATAGGAGGGAGAAAATATAAATTATAAGTACTGGGCATCTGTAGATAGTGTTTTGAGGCAACTTAAACCCCAAATATAGAGGCTGGTAGATGGACAGGAGGTAGCAAATACATGAAAAGAAAAATCAGCCTTTCAGAGTCCTGCCTTGTTCAGAGGTAAGATGATGAGGTCTCTTGTGTAGGTGACCCCTTTCCTGCCGTTTGCAACCAGGGAGGTGTGGGCCACCCAGCTGCCACCCATGGAACTTATACAGAATCTGTGGTGATACACATCATCTGGCTGAATATAGTAAACCAGGGGTTATATAGTGTGAGTATGTGTTTAGTGGGACTTAGGTGTACACAGGAACACCTTGGGGAAACAGGGCAGACTCGGGTAACAGGTGTGTATCAGAACTGTGTTCTCCTGCACATGACAAAACATTCTTGAATGGACTGAGGGTTAGTGTTCCAAATGTAACGCCAAGTCTGGGGAGGAGTCCAAGCCAGTCCTCACTGGCTCCGTAATGCCATCAGGGGCCTGGGCTTTTTCTGCCCTGAAGGAGCATGGCTCCTTTGTCCTCATGCTTTGTGCTTCTTACCTTCATCCTGTGCAGCTGCTCTCCTGGGACCTCACTTCCCCAGTTGAGGCAGAAGGACGGTAAGGGATGTTGAAGGGAGATGGCTTTTTCTAGCAAGCCCTTGCCCTTTTACTCAGAAATGGAGGCCCTCCGCAGGAACCTCTGCCAAGACCTCCTTGTCTAGAATGGTCATCCCACCAGCCAGACCTGTGCACAGGAGAATAGGGATGGACTACTACTAGCCAGCACATCACTGCCCTCACAGAACAGTGGCTTCTTGTGAAGGAAGGAGGAGAGAGGAGGGACACTGAGTACGGGTAGCAGCAGCTCTTCCAAAGTGATAAAATGTTCATCAAGATGCATGTACGTTATCACTGAGAAATGGCTTTTCAGGTCATGATTTTACTTTTGTCATTCTTTTCAAATTGATGGTAGTATGTTTACATGTGCTTCAGAATACCTTTCTGGGTTGTAATAATGTATAAGCATAAGTGTTTTATGTATGACTACATCAAGGAGAATATTAAGATAAACATTTATTTGTGTAATGATGATACTGGAGTTTAATATTGGTTGTGTTAATAGGCATTTATTTTAAAAAAGAACTGTGATAATTGTTGTCTTTTTACATAAATACTGTTGCCTCATTTAAGTACCACTGTTCCCATGTGCCCTTCTCTCCTCCTACCTGGTGCCTCTAGATTATTGTGGAAAGGCTAAAATGAAAACAGTGATAGAGTGTTATTTCTAAGTCATTGTAGAAACATAAGAATTGATTGATTCCCCTTAACTCATGGTACTTTTAGGACTTAGTGTCTTGAAATTACTATATACACATTCCTTTATTATATTAATTAGAACATTATTAGAAAATGTGGTTCTGACAAGTGCTTGGTTTGTCTCCACTTTTATACTAAGATCCTGTTATTTTATTTCCCTTCCAACCCTTTCTCCAATCAGGCTTCAATGTTAGCTGCAGAAAATGACCCCTACGGGCCTTTACCACCAGGCTGGGGTAAGCCAATATGTTGTTGGTAAAAATACCTGAAAAGTATATATAGAAATGGTTATTAAATGCTATATTCACTGTTTTTTAGAAAAAAGAGTAGATTCAACAGACAGAGTTTACTTCGTGAATCATAACACAAAAACCACCCAGTGGGAAGATCCTAGAACTCAAGGGTATGTATATATTACAGCCTTACTTACATCATTCTACATATGTCTACACGTAGCTAGAATCAGGTAAACCTTGACTCAGATGTTTTTAGTACCTGGAGAGTCTTCACCTTTGATTGTTTCTCTTTCAGCTTGCAGAATGAAGAGCCGCTGCCAGAAGGCTGGGAGATTAGGTATACTCGGGAAGGTGTGCGGTACTTTGTTGATCATAACACCAGAACAACAACATTTAAAGATCCTCGAAATGGGAAATCATCTGTGTAAGTGACAGCCTGAGGTTCTTAATGCTGCTTCATTAGGATGTGGGTTAGCTGCTAAGTGAGCCTCAAATTTTGCTTTGGATCAAGAAAACCTGCTGAGTAATAGCCTAGAATGTGTTTGGGGCATGTAATTCCTTAACAATAACAGTAGCAAATATTTATATATTGGCTACAGTGTGCCAAAGATTGTTCTGAGCACCTGACAGACATTAGCTTGTTTCACTTTCCAGCAACCCCTTGAGGAAGATTACTTTACCATGTGCAGAAGCTGAGGCTTAGGGAGTGTGCCTGACTTGGGCAGAATCACATAGCAGGTCATGGGGCTGGTTTCAGACCCAGGTAGTCTGTCTGCTGCCTGTGCCCCTGACTACCACATCTCAGTGCCATGATCTCAGGGGCTCAGACACTCAACAAGACTGAGTTTTCGAGATGAAGGCATCTTTGAGGCATTTGACAGATGTCTCCTTCATCCTCACTCCTGGGCGTGAGGTCTTTGCATCACTGAGAATAGAAGCCATCATGAAAGGCCTTTTTGCAAATTCCTGCTGTCACGTTTGCCTACCTGCCAGCATCTGTCTTCCCTCCTGATCTTGTCAGTGACTTGTCATTGTTCCTATCAAAGTTCAGGCCCTCTGCTGGTGCCTGGGTCTTGTCCCCTCCTTCCCGTTTAATTGTTCCAGCAGTGATCATCTTCCTGTGCTACATCATCAGTTTTTCTTTTTCCACTAAATTACTCTTGTCAGCTCTTACTTCTCTTAGATTAAAAATAAAAACAAAGCCCATAACTCTTCACCTTATAAATCCATTCAGTAAAAATTTGTCTCTATTACTGATCTTTCCAGGAAAAAAAACTGAAGTAGTTGTGTCTATGTTGCTATTTCTGATTTCAGTCTGGACCAACTCCTGGACACTTACCCGCTTCTGAATTTGTTAAGGGTACCAGTACTGTTCACGTTGTCATTCTGGGGCTGGCTTGCATCCTGTTTTATGGACTTCTCAGAGCATTTGACACAGTACACCTGTCTCTGGGCAGAAGCAGGTGGGGTCTGAATGTCCATGTTCCTTCTGGTCTTATCTGCTCCTCTGCTTTCTGTGCACCTTTCTCTTCAGCCTCTCAACATCAAAGGAAGGTCCCAGAGCTCCCTCCTCACCTACCTACACTCGTTCTCTTGGTGACTCTTATCCACTGTCATGCTTTTCAAAAGCATTGATACACTGATGACACACTTCAATCTTTCACTTCAAATTTTGTTTCCTCTATTCAGCTACTTCCTTGTTATCTTTGCTTATCATCCCTTCCTGACAATTTCCATAACACTTATACCACCAGAGATATTTCCATCTTAGCTGATGGCCACCTCACACTTAGGTATGCTTGGGCCGAAGTCTCAGAATTGTCCTGAGCACTGTTTGTTTCTTACCTAATCCTCAGTCCATTGGGAACTGTAGCTCCCTGCACTCTGACTGCTGTCTCAGGATGCTACCACCATCAAGTATCACCTGCAGTGCTGCCTGTCCTGCTGCTTCCTACCATAACTCCACACAGTGATGTTCTCCATACAGCACCTTGACTGATTGTTTAATAAAAAATCTAAGCAAGAAGTCATTCCTTTGCACAAAAGCATTCAGTTGTTTCCTTCTTGTTCTGAGTAAAAAGCAAAGTCCTTACAAGGCCCCTCAGCACCTGACCCCTGGTTCTTTTCTCCTCTTCATTCTGCTCCAGCACCACTGGCCACCCAGCTGTCCCTGTAATGCCTGATGCCCCGTCTGCTTTGTGTGCCCCTTCCCCAGATATCTCCATGGCTTCTGCCTCCATGTTTTCATGCAGGTGCTGGTTTGTGAGCCCTACTCTGCTTAGCTTTTTCAGCAGTGAGAGATTCTCTCCTGCTCCCCCCCTATCCTTTTCCACACCACTTTTTCTCTTCTTTTTGAGGAACAGGGAGACATGTCCCCCTTGTAGAAATAGTTTACTTATTCATGCTGTTTCTTGTCTGGCTCCTTCACTCATGTTTAAGCTCCACAAAAGGAGTCCTTTTATCTCTTACAAACAAAGAACACTCTCACTGTCCAGGAGTGGGCCAGTTGTGTGCACACATTTCATAACATTTGTTGAATGAATGCACTTGAACCTGGCTGCATGAGAACATTCTCCCTCCATTCCAAAGTGTGCCCTTGGAAAGTGAAAGCTCTTGGTGCTCATGTCTCAGGCTCACTCAGGAGGCAGGAGACTCAGGCCCTCCCCTGGGAATTGAGCCCTGTTTGTAAAACCTGTCCCTACATGCCACTAGCTTGGCCATTTCCCTCACTGACCCACCTATCTCTGGGGTCCCATCTTGCTTATGTTTGTTTTAGTTTCAGCAGTTAAGGTGTGGTAGAATTGCCTCCATGTCCCTTCTACCCAGCTCCTCTGTCCCTTAGATTTAAGGGTTATCAGAGGTTCTCTTTGAAACAGTCTGCAATGGATGTTGGTATTTCACTTAACTGATTCTTTACAAAGCCCTGTCCAAAATACAGCCTTCTACATGTGCAGGTGTCACGTGTCCTTGTTGCGCAAGCTCCTGCTGGCCCAGCAGATACATCCTCACTCTCTCCCAGAAAATAACTGTTCTGTGGTCGTTATAGGCCTCTGGCACACTCGTGTTATACTGAATGTTAAAGTTGTGACTTTAATGTGAATTAATACCTGCTTGTTCTGTTTCTCTTTAGAACTAAAGGTGGTCCACAGATTGCTTATGAACGCAGCTTTAGGTGGAAGCTTGCTCACTTCCGTTATCTGTGCCAGGTACTGCATTGCTAAATGAGTCTCATATCATAGTATTTAGTTGTATTTTTACACATGTGTCTACTAAGCTTACATGATATGGTAATGCTATTTTTGTTTTTAGTCCAATGCACTACCCAGTCATGTAAAGATCAACGTGTCCCGACAGACATTGTTTGAAGATTCCTTTCAGCAGGTAAGAAAAACTTTACCAGAGTAACCCAGCATGAGCTGTCTTATTGTGAGGGACAGTGAGGACTTTAGATATTTTAACCACCCAGAATGCAGCTGTAACAGTGACTATCTTACTGAATGCCCATTATTGTCACAGTTGTAACAAACCTCATCGGGCCTGGGGGGATTGCCATGTGCATGGCACTGTCATTTAATTCATCCCCACAACATCCTTCCATTTCTCAGCCAGAGGTGCTGAGGCTGAGACAAAGTCATTCTACCATGAATGAGATTGCTAAACTAAACCTTAAACAACTTCTGGGACAAAATGACACATTTTGACACTTATTTTGCTAAGACTTTTTAACTTAAAAAACACAAAGTCTTGGTAATATTACCAAATTAAAATTTAATAGGTATAGATACTGTTGCCATGTGAGTATTCCTTTAATAACCCTCCTGCTGATTTCTGAGTAAATGTCATGCTCTAATCGAGCCCTGTGTGGACTCACTTTTTAAGCTGGTAGTCCCTGCTCACCTCCCTCCCAGCCCCCTTACAGAGCTTTTTTTGGTAATTGATTCTTTCTGCTGACATTTTGTACCACCTGATGGACTGGAATGTCACTACACGGGAGCACAGATTGTCTTGTTGACTGTGGTTGTGCCTGGAACAGCCCAGCACATAGTAGGTGCTCAGGAAACACTTGGTAAGCAGATAAATGAGTGTAATATGTTTACTCACCTGAGTCCTATGCAGAATATTTAAAGATAAAACATCAGAATCTTGACAGTTCTTTTTATTGTGATAAGTTGGAGAATAATTCATGTAAGTCATTTCAATCCCTGCAAAGCACTCCCATGAGGACCCGGAAGGCCCTGTGTGGACACCACAGGCACAGGCTTGAAAGGAACAGAGCACTCTGAAGTCAGGATGCTCTTGTCCTACCTTACTTTGACCAGCTATTGAGAGAGGACAGGCCACTTACTATAGTTACTCTTCAGACTTGTCTTTTGGTTTGAGTTAGTAAATTCTTAGCAAAGTAAGTGTCAAATTATTCTACCTGTTCCAAGCTCTATCTAAGCTTTATTTTGGTTTGTGTACATCCAGATTCATGGGGGTTTTGTTTTGCTCTGTGCTTTGCCTGGGAGAATTGTGGTCTATTTGACGGGCAGGACCAGCCCGTGCCACCATGTGCGAGGGCCCTGACCATGCATGCCGGCCTCAGGTTGGGTTCTGACACGTGTGAGGAATTCATTGTTATCCAAAAGTGAAGTCTGTTTACTATATTAACCTTAATATAAGCCATTAAGGATTATGAAATTGGTTATAGGTATTGTTTTAAGACATCCTATGCATAAACGCATCATATTATAAATCATTGCTACAAAGAAGTTCCTTTCCTACTGAGAAATGGAATGTCTGTATAAGCAGGACCCAAAACGAGATCTTCTACTTATCATTTAGTGTTGCTAGTCAGAAAAAGTTGCAAGTCACCTTTTACAAGATTTTCGTAAAATTTGGGATTGACAGGGAGAGGGAATAGTATCTAACCTTAAAGCTTTCCCTGCCAGACTGTTCCTCTCCTGCCACTGACCCAAAGTAGAGCCAACACTCAGTACAAGAAGACATGACATGAGAGTAAGAGCTAGTAGCACAAGGCACACCTTGATCACTTTGTGGAGCAAATCGATTGATGTTTAGAGTTAAAGGCATTGTGGTATGACATAAGGAAATGTGTAATTTTGAAAATACAGATGAAATTTAAGTTGAATTGTTTTGGAAGAAATTTGTGCCGTATTATATGTGTTTAAATGTCCCATGTTTTTGTTTTTAATTAGATTATGGCATTAAAACCCTATGACTTGAGGAGGCGATTATATGTAATATTTAGAGGAGAAGAAGGACTTGATTATGGTGGTTTAGCAAGGTAAAATAAAATATCTGCTTCTAAACAGTGTGGCTCCATTTATGCAATGGATGTATTCTTGATAAGATATATTTTTAATAGCAATCCAAGATTATTTTTAAAAATTAAAATTAAAACACACAGTTCTGTAGATAACTACTATTAGTACTCTTGGTTATCCTAAACATTTTCTCTGCACATATATAAATTTGTGTCTGTTTATGAGATTTGTGCATTTGCTGGTTTGTTTTTTTTAATATATTTATTGATTATGCTATTACAGTTGTCCCATTTCCCCCCCTTCACTCCACTCCATCCTGCCCACCCCCTTCCTCCCACATTCCCCTCCTAGAGTTCATGTCCATGGGTGATATTTATAAGTTCTTTGGCTTCTACATTTCCTATACTATTCTTACCCTCCCCCTGTCTATTTTCCACCTAACATTTATGCTACTTACACTCTGTACCTTCCCCTCCTATTTCCCCCTCTCAATCCCCTGTTGATAACCCTCCATGTGATCTCCATTTCTGTGGTTCTGTTCCTGTTCTAGTTGTTGGCTTAGTTTGCTTTTGTTTTTGTTTTAGGTGTGGTTGTTAATAACTGTGAGTTTGCTGTCATTTTTACTGTTCATATTTTTTATCTTCTTTTTCTTAGATAAATCCCTTTAACATTTCATATAATAAGGGCTTGGTGATGATGAACTCCTTCAACTCGACCTTATCTGAGAAGAACTTTATCTGCCCTTCCATTCTAAATGATAGCTTTGCTGGATAGAGTAACCTTGGATATAGGTCCTTGCCTTTCATGACTTCCGATACTTCTTTCCAGCCCCTTCTTGCCTGTAAGGTCTCTTTTGAGAAATCAGCTGACAGTCTTATGGGAACTCCTTTGTAGGTAACTGTGTCCTTTTCTCTTGCTGCTTCTAAGATTCTCTCCTTCTGATTAATCTTGGGTCATGTAATCATGATGTGCCTTGGTGTGTTCCTCCTTGGGTCCAGCTTCTTTGGGACTCTCTGAGCTTCCTGGACTTCCTGGAAGTCTATTTCCTTTGCCAGACTGGGGAAGTTCTCCTTCATTATTTGTTCAAATAAGTTTTCAATTTTTTGTTCTCCCTCTTCTCCTTCTGACACCCCTGTAATTGTTGGAATATTTAAAGATGTCCTGGAGGTTCCTAAGATTCTCATTTTTTTGAATTCTTGTTTCTTCATTCTTTTCTGGTTGGATGTTTCTTTCTTCCTTCTGGTCCACACCATTGATTTGAGTCCTAGTTTCCTTCCCATCACTACTGGTTCCCTGTACATTTTCCTTTATTTCACTTAACATAGCCTTCATTTTTTTCATCTAATTTGTGACCAAATGCAACCAATTCTGTGAGCATCCTGATTACCAGTGTTTTGAACTGTGCATCTGATAGGTTGGCTATCTCTTCGTTGCTTAGTTGTATTATTTCTGGAGCTTTGATCTGTTCTTTCATTCGGGCCATTTTTTTTTGTCTTGGTGTGCCTGTTACATGAAGGGGCAGAGCCTTAGGTGTTCACCATGTTGGGGTAATGCTGGTTACTGCGCTGTGATGCTGTATGTGGGGGAGGGGTTGAGAGGGAGCAATAGTGCTTGCTCCACTCTCTGCCGGATTTCAGTCACTCCCTCTGCTACCCATAATCAAACTGTGCCTCTCTAGTGCTGATTCCCAAATGGGCGGGCTTGTGCATGCTCTAGGCCCCTGTGGGTCTCTGCAACGAACTTTCCTGTGAGGCTGGGAGTTTCTACTGCTGCCGCAACCCCCATGGGTGTTTTCAATCAGAGGTTTGAGGCTTTATTTCCCCCATGCTGGAGCCCTGGGTTGCGCAGTCTGTTTAGCTATCCCGCTGTTCCTCCTGGTTTATCTATGCACGTGAGTGTGGGGCTGTGGGGTCTGCTAGCAGTCGCACTGCCTGCCCCCTTCCACAATCCGCCACCTCGCTGAGTTCGCCAGCCGCGGCTTTGCTGCGAGTCCTCTCTGTCCCTCCTACTGGTCTGGATGAATGTTTCTTTGTCTCCTTGGTTATCACACTTCCATGCAGTTCGATTTTCTGTCAGTTCTAGTTGTTTTTTGTTTTTAAATTGTTGTCCTCCTTTTGGTTGTGCGAGGAGGCGCAGTGTGTCTACCTATGGCCGGAAGCTCCATTTGCTGGTTTTTTAAACAATTGATCATACAGTGTGAACAATATAGAAGCTTGGTTTTGTTATTTTATATAATATGAACATTTGTTATTTTACATAATTATAATTTTATAGAATCTATACGTAGCTATTACTCTTTTCATTTAATGGCTGCACAATATTTCATTATATGGAGATATCATAATGTATGGATCAGCATGTATAAAGTTGTTTGTTATTTTTCACTGTTGTAACAGTATGTGTTGGTTTTATGTTTGTGTTGTTAATCCAGCCTGAGTCTTTTTGAGAATAAAGTTTTCCACATTCACTCAATATGTTGTTAACAGTAGATACTTGTGAAGCAATGATTGGGGAATTCTTTTAATGTTTTTTTTTTTAATTGCTTTACCCACACATAATATGACAATAATTTGTTTTTTTAGCAAAACACTTCCATTAAATCTTTCCAAAGAATTAAACTTGCTTTTCATAGAAACAACTCTCTTTTTGAACTCACATTTCATAAGTATACAGAGTTACAAAATCATAGCTTTACTGCAGCAGGGAAAAAGAGATGTGGGACTGGGCACCACTGCTGGGAGTATATAAGAGGGATTATTAGTGTTGGTTGTATTAGCATATTTTCTCATCTAAAACATTATTAAGGAAGTTTTTTAAAGAAAAGAAACACTACCTGTCACAATAAATGTTATATTACATCTATCTATTGTGCTATATTTCAATTTCAGAAATGCTCAGACATTAAAAAGAAAGGTACATCTTAGAAATGAAATATGGTATTATTTTTACAGTGTCTGCCTTTATAACATTCATTCTGGTCGAACCCTTATTTACCTCAACTATTTTGGTTTAGTTTTATATTTTGACAGTTTTACTGCATATAGTTAGTTCCTCCATACCATAATTTTCTTATTCCCAAATTCTTTGTTTTGATTCGTGTGTTGATTTTGGTTTATTCAGGAATTCAGAATTTACAAGGGTGGTATATTCCTGCAGTTTTCAGAATGTGTTTTCTGTTGCTTTTGTATATAAATATCAGCTTCAGCAGATGTCAATTTCATGCACAATGATTCTGTGGACATTGCCTCCTGTCCTCTAGCATGAATGTGAGTGCTGCCAGTGGGAGCCCAGCTCTCCTAGGAAAACAGTTTTCTCTGGGGGCCCACACAGTCCTTATCCTTGAAATTTGTTTATTTCATTGTTGATTGCTTTATATCTTTTTTTTTTTTTAGGAACATATTGAGGACTTTTTTAATTTAAGGGAAATTTTCTTCTCTTATGTCTTTGAACATTTTTTCTGTTCTGCATGTTCCATTTTCTGGAGGAACATCAGTCATGGGCATGTGGAGTCAGCCATACATGCCTATTATTTTTTTTCTCTGCTTTCTTTCTCTTTGCACTGTTCCATTTTGTTTTGGTTTTTCTCACACCTGTTCCCATGTCTGGGTTTGCAGTGCTGCCTGCCTTCTGCTGCTTTTGCTGTGATTTCCTTTATTTTCTACTAGCTCATCTGTTGCCTTATGATTTTTTTGAACTCCTGTGTCTTTTTAGTTAATGAGGGTGTTACGAGAGGGGTGTGCTGAACGTGACTTTACCTCTCGCTAGTTAGAATGTCTCCCTCTTTCCTGCTGTCAGGTATAGGTCAGATGCCATGTGAATGCCCTCCTTCTGAGTGGATTCAGTTTTCTCTGGGCTGCTTTTGCTGGCAGTGATGTGCAGCAACCAGAAACTTTGTTCCTAGTTTTTGTGTTTGAGCGAGCACATTCTCAACAGATCTCTCCAGCCCTCTTCCCTGGGGCATGCCTTATTACTTCACCTATCCATTTGGTTCAGCTACTGTGTTCGGACTGGATTTAGTTTTGGGAATTGGTACCTATTTCTTAGTTGATTTTGTTTGGGAACTCCCTTCTGTACCTTTCAGGCATTTCTGAGATTACGTTTTAAAATCTCTAGAAAAACATTTGTAAACAGCCTGCCAGGCCGGATCTAGCCTGCATAGGAGTGAGCCCCATTTTTATTTAAATTTTACTCGACAACATTAAAGAAAATTCCTACATTATGCTTAAGAATCAAGATTTCTGGCTTCTTTAAAAAAACATTAGACCCACATTGCCACTTTCTCACGTGGCATCAATTGGCTGAATCAGAGGAGCTGCCTCCCCCTGCCCCCTGTGGTCTAGTGGACACTCTTTCACTCCTGTGCCCATCACTGCCCCTTTGTCTAAGGACTGTGATTATATGCCCAGAAATCATTTTTCTTTAAAGCCAATATGACTTTGATCAGGGATACAGTAGAAAGCAGGAGCTTGTGGGTAAGTAGTAAATTAAGGCCCCTTGTTCCCAATCAACGATTACTGCAGGCATCCAGGTTTAGAGCCCTGCTTTAGAAGAAATTGCTATTTAGGAGCCTTTTGCAAATTGAGCTTATTTTGTTATATAAATTATTAGTCTTTCTTCTAGTTATATTTCAGGTATTAGACCTTTATAAATGAGGCAAACTAGGTAGCAATTTAGAGAATGTTTATCACATCTAAAGATTTCACCTTTTTAATTTTAGTTCCATTTTTAATGCTTTGGCGCTAAAACTAAAAGTGTTCCACAGCAGCAGTGCTGTGTATCTCCATATTACCAGCAAATAGTTCTTAGAACCTAATGTGTGTAGTCCTACAATGCCTGTAAGAGTTAAGGTTACAAAAATGTATTAAAAGGTCGCTCTTTCTCTTGAGGGGCTTATACTCTGGTAGATGGGGCTGGACATCTGCAGAAAAAGGAATACAATTGTGAAGTTTTACCAGTTACTGGTACACATAATACTCTGGAAATAACTTCACAAAACTGCACAAAGTGAGATGGATCTAAGCAGGACTTGAAGGAAAATGCGGGCCCCCTGCCGAGGTGGAGTTGGAGCTGAGGGGATAGGGGACATACACAACAAGTCTCCAGAGAAGTGAGAGTACTAGTTGTGGTGACACCAGCTTTTTATTTGGCAGTGCAGGACTGGCCAGAATTTTGTATATTTGGTCTGGTTTTAAATCCATGTGCATGTGAATGCTAAGAAATGATCTTACCTTATTTTCTCTAGAGAATGGTTTTTCTTGCTCTCACATGAAGTCCTAAATCCCATGTACTGCTTGTTCGAGTATGCTGGCAAGAACAACTACTGTCTGCAGATCAACCCTGCATCCACCATCAACCCAGACCACCTTTCCTACTTCTGCTTCATTGGTCGCTTCATTGCCATGGTGAGACTGACCCCAAGATACTCATTTAAACTTCACTTATTTCAAAAGTAGCAAAATGACATGCATTGTCCTTGGTTATATCTGTTCATTGTCATGCAAGTGTCTTGTAAAGCAATGTTCAGGACAGAGGGAATAGCAAACCAGGGATGCTGGAACTGCAGTTCTGATCTCCAGCGGCTTGGCTACAGCGGAGCAGGTACAGGTGTTGTAAGAGCCCAGGCTGATGTGTACCGAGGGACCCTTCAGGCCTTACCTGAAGGACAGTGAGCAGAGAAGCAGCAGGATCCAAGTAACATGGTCTGACATTGACTTTATTGTGCTGACTTTGCTGCTGTGTAGAAGAGACTATAGTTGGGGCAGAAGAGGCCCCAGGAGAAGTGGGGACGTGTGGCAGTGCAGATGAGGGACCTGAGTGGTGCAGCAACGTGGTGGTAGGAAGTGGTTTGCTATTCTGTGTTTGAGCTGACAGGCTCTCAGACTGCTTAGATGCAAGGTGTGAGACAGAATCAAGTGCAGACCTCTGTGTCAGTTTGCAGTTCCATTTCCTAAGGTGGTGGGGTTGTGGCAAGAGCAAACTTGGGGGCTGGGGAATCAAGAATTTGGATTTGGTTTGTTAGGTTTCAGACACCTGTAAACATCCTGGTGGGGGACAAGTAGCCAGCAGGTCAGTCTAGTAATAAGGGGATAGCTAGGTGAGGCTGTGCAGTTGTTTATGGAACAAGTGTGGGCAGACAGGAAGCTCAAGAACATTTATATCAGGGAGATGAGATTAGGAGGAACCAGCAAAAGAGATGAGGTTGAGGAGCAGAGAATCCAGTAAGAATGGTTCCCAGCAAACAAAGGAAGAAAGAACAAAGGATCGTCACCTGGATCAGTGCTGCTGGGCTGAGCACGATGAGGTCTGAGCAGTGACCATTTGGTGTGGCCAGGTAAGAATCAGGAGTGAAAGCCAGAGAAATATAAAGAAGCTTGCTTCAAAGGATCAGAGAGAAGCTAGGCAGTGACTAGAATTGATGCGGGATTGAGAATGGGAGGGACTCACACATTTATCTGCTGTCGCTGCTGATGGAGTGGGAGAGGAAGGAACTGAGAGAGGCCAGTGCAATGAGACCTGGAGGACAAGACCCAGGAGAAGCTTAGTGTGAGCACAGAGGAGTAGTAGTAAGCTGGTCATGAGCACCTATGGGGACCCTGCCAGTCCTCCGATGGCTGTTTCCTGGAAGAGCAGAGCCCACCACTGGCCGAGTAAGTAGGTGTGAACACAGTGGGATATCAGCACCACAGCACTGCTCTGCACTGCACTTAGGGCTGTGGGCAGGAATCAGGCATGTGGTTGTACACCCATTCTGGCATGTTCCAGCACCCAGCCACAGGCTGGCAGCTGAGAGTTGGATTTCGTGACCTTGGGATTTTGAAGGTATGGAATCTAAAGGGAGCATACAGGGACAGTGCAGGGCTGAGAATGAAAAGGTAGCAGTTCTATGGATTAGGTCCTGTGGAGCAGAAATGCCTGCTGTTACTACCACAGGCACTGAGCTGGGTGGAGGTGGATGTGCATCTGAGGTGACAGAGGAATTGCGTGTACTGCTCATCACAGCACCCCTGGCAGGTGCTGAACATTTTTCACTAAGTTAAAGTCTAAAGTCACTGGAAGGACTAAAAGCCAGCCTCAGAAAGGGCTCATCACATGGATTCTGAAACATGTAGGACCAGGCAATTGTATAGAGATCGTGACACTGAACAGATGGAGAGGAGCCCAGACAGCCAGAGGAGACTACCACATGTCATGGGCAGCTGGGGAGGAGGGATCAGTAGGGAGGAACATACCCACCCACTTCCTGGCCTGGTGACATGAGGGGACAAAAAGAAATCGTACCCCTTTGAAAGGACTTGGGGGGAAGCAAGGTCCTCAGAGAAATACCAGACTTTTGTTAGAGCAAGATGCTCGTTTTTTTTTTGTTTGTTTGTTTGGTTTTTTTTATAATCCTCACCCAAGGATATGTTTATTGATGGGGGAGGAGAGGAGAGAGAGAGACATCAATGTGAAAGAAACATTGATCGGTTGCCTCTTGTACATGCCCCGACTGGGAGTCAAACCCACAACTTAGGTATGTGCCCTGACTGAAGACTGAACTCATAACCTTTTGGTGTATAGGACAACACTCCAACTGAGCTGCCCAGGCTGGGCAAGACACTGTTTTTCTAAAGAGAAACAGTTGAGTTTCTGGGAGCTTTTGCTAGTGATGGATTGCGCAGTTTAGAGGACATAGCACAACAGAAGTTGGGGACTGATGGAACTAGGCTCCCCGTGCTGGCTGTTGTCAGAGCAATGAAGGCACAGTGTGCCCAGGGAGGCCTGAACACCCCCAGGAAGAGTGGGAAAAGTCAGGAGTCGGGGAGCCCTTATGCCCTTCCTCCATTCCACATCCAGTTAGGTTAATTGAATTTATAAAGTACATTAGAGTGGGGTTGGTAAAGCTCCTTTATCACCCTTTTACTTATTAATAGGACATGATGTAGCTGAATGTTTGACCTCAGTTAAATAGGTAAAACCATGTGATTTTTCTGTTACCATTGTGCGCTCAATAAGAAAACTATTTTGTAAATTTTAAAATAATTTTTTTGTTTTTCTTGGCAGGCACTTTTCCATGGAAAGTTTATTGATACTGGTTTCTCTTTACCATTCTACAAGCGTATGCTAAGTAAAAAACTGACGATTAAGGATTTGGAATCCATTGATACTGAATTTTATAATTCCCTTATCTGGATAAGGTTTGAAGATTTATCTTTCAATAAGGCATTTTCTTGAAACCAATTTATATGTCTTGTTAATTAGTATGTATATATTTTTATCACCCAGAGACAACGACATTGAAGAATGTGGCTTAGAAATGTACTTTTCTGTTGACATGGAGATTTTGGGAAAAGTTACCTCACACGACCTGAAGCTGGGAGGTGCCAATATCCTGGTGACTGAGGACAACAAGGATGAGTACATTGGGTGAGGTTTCCAGAACATGTTGGCACTAATCCCATGTCTACACCCCAGCTTCCTCCCTCTCTGCAACTCTGGAAGGACTCCACATTCATTCCTTGTCATTTACCTTTTCATCATTTTCTCTCTACTCAACCTATATACATGCTCCACCATACTTCAGAGTTCACGTGTACTATAGTAATTTCCCTCTGTCCTTCTCTGTTCTTGAAGTAAGAGAAGTGTACACTGATCTTCCTTCTCCACAACCACTGGCTTGTGTGTTCCCTTCCTGTGTTAGATCACACGTCACTGCCCTTGGTGCTCCGAGGTTTGTGCAGAGCCCACAGCTGCTTCCTTCCAGAAGAGTGGTTGAGGTGTTCTATGGGGCAGTGTGACATGGACCCTGGCTCTGACTGACCTGCAGGGTTCATCTCCTGGGGCATCTCACCTGCCCTCCCACTTCCAGTCTTAACAGGTGCTCCCACACCGTTTTTAAACTGTCCTCTTGAATCCCATGATCCTACAACCTGTTGTTTCTTCACTTTCAATGATGGTGCCCTCCATCTCTTTCCACTTCCTAAATGTGGATCTCCGTCCAAGGTCCTTCATTCAGCCTGTTTCTCTGGGGAATCTGCTCTCATGACCTCAGTGTTCTGTTAAAGTTAAACCTGAACTTTAGAAATCATTTCCATTTGCCAGCCCGGTAAATGCAGACTTTTCCAGGAAAGAACCAGATAGTAAATATTTCAGGCAGTTTACCACTGCTGCGCCCTGCACTTGGAGCTCAAGCAGTGCAGACAGGATGAGAATAGACCCACGTGGCCGTACTCTGATAAAATCACAGAATACACACTGAAATTTGATTTCATGTGGTTTTCAAATCATGGAATATTCTTTTAACAATTTTTCAACTTTTATAATTAAAAAATATATAAAGACTGTTCTTAGCTCATGGGCTCTGTGAAAAGCAAATTACAGACTATGTTGGGCGCACAGGCTCCTGAATTCCTAAGTGACCCATGGTAAAGTGCTACCATCAGATTTCTCATTTTTTCTACTGCGTCTTCACCCTCCTTCTAGACTTAAGATTCTCAGTGTTACCTTTGTCTGTTCCTTTCAGATTCTTTATGTTTGCTTTCTGTAATTGTTCCCAAAATGGGATCACATAACATACATTACTCTTAGCTTTTGCAGGTCAGGAGAGCTAGATTAACTTGCTTCCTAATAGTTAATCATGGTATGTCCATTCTGTATTACTTGCACCATTGGGGTTGTGTCCAGCTTGGGCCACTACAGACCAGGCAGCAGAAAACTGTAAACATGAATCCAGTCATTCTGCTGTCTCTGTCCTTGTCATGGAGATTTACCAAAAGGGGAGATTTTAGTTAAAGACAATTGAATAGACATGGCTGTGTTGCTTGCTTTCTTTCTTCTTAACCTACAGTTGTTACGGTAGTGTCCCATACTTAGTCAGCCTCATTTTCTCTGAGTATGGAATCACCCATGCCTGTTCCTCTGTATACATGTTGAAGCACATGGAACATTTATCACTTTTACTAGAAAAACATCCTAAGAAAGTATATTCACAAAGGTAGTGAGTAAGGCACCCAGCTTTCTATATTTGTTAAACTTTAAGCTTTCCCCAAAGTCTAATCCAATGGTTATTAAATAACACAACCTAAGCATTTAAAAAGTGCTATCCATGTTCTCAAACATCAGAATCAGTTTAATATTTGTACAATACTTACATAATTTGCTTCTTTGCATTCTACACTTTGTGTTAAGGTAACCACGACTTTAAAAAATCTTTTCTTTATAGTACCTACTATATTAGAGTTAATTTCATATCTAATCTTGAATATAAAATTTTTTGGAGGGTTTTGCTTCAGTCTCTGATACAGGAGCAGACTTTGATCTTGTTTTTTTAATCTGGTTCTTAAAATTAATGTGATAATTCTCTTAGTTGTGATACTTAGTTTTTAGCGCACAAATACGACCGGATAGACAGCTCTTTGGGAAGCGGAAGCCAGCAAGAGCAGAGGATTGAGATATTCCAGGGATATGGCAAATAGTGACAAATAGTGGCCAGAGAGGGGCCTCAAGAGGTAGACACATTGTGCCTTAGTCTAAAGAAACTGCATTATTTCTAAGAAACCTGGATTTTCATCAAAACCCAACAAGATGGGATGATCAGAAGTGGTTTTGGAAGGCTAGTTGTAGCATCTGTGGAGGATGAACTGGGGGGTTATAGATGGGAAGTGAATGAAAGGGGAGGAACCCTGGGTAGGAGGTGGCCCAGGAACTTAGAAGGTGGGGGTTAGAGACCTGAAACAGGCATGACACATAAAAATGAAGGGATGGGTGTCTGAGGACATTACAGGAATGGAGTGGTTCAGAGTAAGTCATTACTTAGACATAGTGTGGAAATAGTAAATGAAGTAGTTAACGATTGAGGTTTCTAGACTGATTGATAGTGGATGTGTTAGCAAGATGTCCAGAGAGATGAATTACAAATGTCTTCATCTCAGGAGAAAAGCAGGATTTGGGGATTTAAGAATTACTGGCTTTTCTATGATAGTTGAATGTGGGGGAGCTTTACTGCTGCCCCCATCCACCACGGATGAGAATAAATCTACCAAGACATGATCTGCTTGGGGAGGAAAGGTGGCCCATCTCTCAGAGGAGAAGGGCCAAGAGCCTTTTCCTCCATGGGCTTTTATTAGGTTCATTTTGCACAGGAATACAGGTAAAGCTCATCAATCATTGTCAGGCAGTAAGGATCAAACAATAGATAACATATAGAGAACTTTGAGGGCTTATTCTGAGTTAAGGTCAGTTAGTTAAAGGGCTATAAAACTTTGTGAAACAAACTCATTTCAGGCCTGGGCCCTTATCATTTAAGCTGAGGGTATAAACAGAGCAGGTTTCACAGGATTTTATGCATTCTTTGTTAGGCCTGATTCCCCTGGGAATCTGCCCTTTCCAGCACAGGACTGCACCACCCTCTGTCATTGTTTCAGGCTTAAGTCAGGCAGGGGAAGTAAGGCAGCCAAGAGATTAGGAGACTTCTGGCAGACAGAATGAGGACTCAGGCTATGTCAAAGCCAAGGGGTAAGGGTCCATCACCCCCTTTTTCTGTAGCCCCCCGAGTCCTTCCCTGTGGGCCTTTTTTGTGACCATGCCTGTCTTAGGTTGTTCCTCCCTTGAGCAGTCTTACCCGTCATTGGCTAACTGGTCAAGCTCAGGGCCAAGCAGGTTGAAGTAAAGTGGGCAGAGATGGCACCCCTGCCAGGAAGATAAGCTTTGTCTCCTTAATTGATTTTGGTCCCAAGGTTTCTGACTCAGCCTTAACCATGGGGGGGTTACAGCTTCTGAAACCAGGCAGGGCGGTTCCCAACAGTTGAAACTTCAGTAATTAATGGAATCGTCTTTAGATAGTTGAGTGACTAGAAGAGTTGAGAAGGTAAGAGGTCTCAGTGACACTCAGTTATAGGACAGATACCCTATAGGACAGGTGGAGGGCCTTCAAGGAATAGGCAGAACCAATCAGCTTGTGGTGCTGCTGGATGGAAAGGGCTCTGAGGACTGGGAATGCTCATGCCACTGCCACGGGTAGCATGTCACACGAGCACAGAAAAAAGGGCACAAGATTGGGCCCCTCCAGTGCCTGGGTGACATTTTGTGAAGGCAGTTGTTTCTTCCTGTGGGAGGAAATGTTGAAAGCCAAATTACAGTGGTTTAAAACTTGAGTGAATGGGAGGTGAGAAGGTGAGGATTGTGAGCTAGGATCCCCTTCTAATGAGTGGTGGCGGGGCAGGGAGGGGCAATGGACTGAAGGGAGTGTTTGAAAAGAGCCATGTGAGCCACATGGGGGCAACTGGACAGAATTGAGGGCTTAAGTCACTGATGAAGGGAGGTTTTGGAGGTAACAAGGATGAAAGGTTGTGTCTGAAACAAGTCAACCACTTTCCTCCTCCACACAGGCAGGGGAGGGGTTGGAAGCAGGGGACGTGGAGAGGCTGCTCCTGCACCAGGGCCTCCACATCCACCTCCCTTCCAGACCTAACTGCCGGCTTTTCTTTCTCCTTCTTGCCTGTCTCCTCTACAGCTGCGTATGACTCCTCTGAATGTTTTGTTTCTGTCTTAAATGATTTCTCCTTTAAGTGTTAGGAAACCTTTGTGTTCTCCAGTAAATCAGTGTCGAGCCTTCTCTAACAGGGATGGGACAGGGATCATAACCTGTCCC
Organism: Desmodus rotundus; assembly: GCF_022682495.2. Taxonomy (NCBI): domain Eukaryota; kingdom Metazoa; phylum Chordata; class Mammalia; order Chiroptera; family Phyllostomidae; genus Desmodus; species Desmodus rotundus. The sequence goes on from NC_071394.1 coordinate 65,207,802, forward strand.
ATCTGAGGCCTGTAGACAGCGTCCCTGGTGTCCCTGTGACACACCATTGCTTCTCTGTGGAGGACTATGAGTCAGGAGGAAGTGGAGTCCATCTGCTGGCTGTGGCTGCCCTTCCTACTCATGGTGTAGCCTCATCGACAGGGAACTTCTTATGTGTTCTTCACTTTGAAAAGCACCTTGACAGCTGCACGTGTGCTGCAGTGATTTCCTCGTGTAGATGTGTGTTAACTCAAAAACTACACACGTGTGTGTGAGGATTATAGATGGTAGATTTAGGAAAAAATGGACTATTAGGATTTTTACCTAAGCCTTTTACCACATACAAGTGACCTACTTTATATGTCGTCTTTATTTCCAGTTTAATGACAGAATGGCGTTTCTCTAGAGGAGTGCAGGAGCAGACCAAAGCTTTCCTGGATGGTTTCAATGAAGTTGTTCCTCTTCAGTGGCTGCAGTACTTTGACGAAAAAGAATTGGAGGTGAGGCACTTTAACTAGGTATTATAGAGAGTGGGGGCAGGGGCTGTTTGGTGCTTTCACAGAATGCCCAATAGTTTTAAATCATGTGGCACAATCTAGAATCTTCGGGTAGTGTTAATCATTTTTTAATCACAGACTTCACTAAGAATCTGAAGAAAATTAAACTATTCTGGATCCTCAAAACACATAAACCTAAAATGTTCCATGGCACTGATGAAAGCGCTTCCTGGAGGTACCCTGGGGAAAGGGTGTTGGGTAGTGGCTACGGCAGAGGCCCAGAAGGCCATGATGGGCCTGTGCTGGTCCATGGCCCTTGATGATCTTCACATGTTTTCGTGTACAGCCTGAGACATAGTGTGCTGCTTGCAATACATAAAGAGTCTTATGTCCTGTTGGGTACTAACTTGCTTTTAGCTCATAGTGCAGAACTGTGAGAAAACACCCATCCTTTCTTGCTTTGTTTTGATTTTTATTCCTAGTCTGTTCTTTCTTTTCTTCCCCTTGTCTCTCTTAACCCATGAATAATATTCAGTAATAGGTATTCATATCATTACTCAAAGTAATGCCTATTCATAATCATGCCCCTTTTTATAAGTTAAAAATATTTTAAACTTTAAGATGTAACAGTTATTCTTTATAAAAACTCTGACCATACTAGGACTAGACGGGAGATTTCTCAGTTTGATAAAAGGCATCAACAAAGAGAAAGTTTCACATCATTGATTGTCAACTTAGGAAATCTCGAGGAACCTACCAAAAAACTATTTGAAGTAATAGTGAATTTGACAAGACCATAGGGTACAAGGTCCAGTAATTGTATAAATCAATTTTTATCTTCTATTTACTAGCAATGAACAGTTGGAAGTCTCATTTACTGAAGCATAAAAAAAAAATGAACTACTTTAACCAAAGACATGTAAGACCTCTATCCTAAAAACCCAAACATTGCTCACGAAAATTAAGGGTAACTGGAATAAGTGGAGAGGTATATCAGGTTATATATCGAAAGATTCAGTATTGTAAAAATGTCATTTCTCTCCAAATTAATCTGTATATTCAACACAACCCCAGTCAACATCCCAGCAGAATTTTTTTGTAAAAATTGATAGGACGATTCTAAAATTACTAGGGAATACAAAGGCTCTAGATCAGCCAAAACAGTTTTGAAAAAGGACAAACTTGGAGGCTGTGCAGTACCTGTGTTCAAGAATTGTTAGCACCCTGGCAACAACGTGGTCTTTGTGAAAGGGGAAACAAACAGATCAGTGGAACATTGTAAAGTCCAGAGATAGACCCGTATGGAATTGTCATTTGATATTTAACAGAAGTGATGATACATTTCAGTGGGGAAAGGGAAAGTCTTCTGAACAAAGGACGTTGGATCACCAGGATATCCATGTGGAAGAAAATTACCCTCAACTCTTGCCTCAGCCCATAAAAAAAGATTAACTTAAAATAAGTCAAAACATAAATATGAAAGCTAAAAATAAAACATGGAAGCAAAATGTTGGTGTAGGCATTAATTTCTTAGAACACAAAAAAACTATAAACCATACAAACAGGTTAAATTTGACTTCACCAAAACTGAAACTTTCTCCTCTTCAAAGTGTTTACTTAAAAGACAGCCCACATATGGCATCAGATATTGACAAAGGCTTGTTTAGCACAAGGGCAGTGACAGCAGGTAAATGCCTGAAAGGTACTCCTTAGTCCCTAGAAAGTGCAAGTGAAAGACCCATGAAGTCCACTTTGGGACCATTTAGTTCTACTACCATGTTAGACATACCTCACCCTCATGCCCTGGCCACTCAGCTATTAGGTATTTACCCAAGTGAAAGGAAATACAAATCCACAAAAGACTTTTCTGTAATGTTCATCACAACTTTATGCCTCAAAGCCCAAAATCTGAAGTAATCTAAACATCCACCAACAAGTGAATGGATAAAGTGTTGTATGTTCATATATAGAAATACACCCCAGTGATATGAAACAGTGCTGGTACCCACAGCACCAGGTATAACATTGTGTTGGGTGGGGAACAAACAAGACTGTGCACACTGTGTGCCACATTCTTGAGAATCCAGTCATTGGTCACCTAGCACCAGATGAGGGTGGTGGCTTTTTGACTGCAAAGGAGACATCATGGAAACGTTATGCATCTCTATTGCAGTGGTGGTTATGCGGGGGGGGGGGGGGGGGGGGGGGGGGGGGTGTGTGTGTGTGTGTGTGTGTGTGTGTGTGTGTGTGTGTGTGTGTGTGTGTGTGTGTGTGTGTGTGTGTGTGTGTGTGTGTGTGTGTGTGTGTGTGTGTCAAAGCTCATCTAACTCTATACTTAAAATGTGCATCTTGTTGTCTGTAAATTATAGTTCAGAGTTGATGTGTGAGAAGTATCATATGTACCATACTATTCTGTTACACACAAAATAGTTTCATCCCACGTATAATAAGTTAGCATTATTTGAAAACTTGACATACATAGAATATTTTATTCACAAATCCTGGATAAATGAAAACAGGTTAGTATCTTTTTAAGGAGATAAGAGCACAAACTTTTAAAAAGCAAAAATACATGTTTGAAATGCATCAATAATTTGGATACCTAATTTAGGGTGTATTTATAGTAAAGGGAAATACTCTTTTAACACACCTATTTTCTTGAATAGCAGCTAGGTTGTTTTCTGAGTTCAGAAAACATAGATAAGGTACCAAAGAATCTTGCATGATAAATAGCCATAAATGTTGTGGATTTGCTTACTGTGCCCATGGTCGTGCACATGGGGTCATAGTTCTTATTTCCAAGTCCTGACCACAACTGAGACTGTGCTCCCCCCGCCCCAGGTTATGCTCTGTGGCATGCAGGAGGTCGACCTGGCTGACTGGCAGAGAAATACTGTGTATCGACATTACACAAGAAACAGCAAGCAGATCATTTGGTTTTGGCAGGTATTTGCTTTTATTTTTTTTTGAAACAAAGTACTTAAGATATTTTCTAATGAACAGCAATTTAAAAGGTTTTTTTAATTTTTATAATTGACACCAAGTTGAGACTTTTGGACATGATTTTTTAGTCGTTGAATTCCAGACCAAAAGTGAGTATGTGGCTTTGTTTGGGTGGCTCAGTTGGAACGTCATCCCATACAGCAAAATGTTGCACAGGTGGGGGTGGTGGCAGTTCAGTCCCCAGTAAAAGCACTCACCTAGGGTTGTGGGTTTGATACCAGTTGGGGCGCTTATGGGAAGCAGCCTGTCAATGTTTCTGTCTCTTTCTCTGTCCTTCTCTTCCTCCCTCCCTCTAAAATCAATAAACATATCCTCCGGTGAGGATTTTTTTTTTTAAGTGAATACATGTCAAAAGATTGCTTATTTTGACCATTTCTGGATGAAAGAATAAATGGCAGAATCTTATACTCTAAGTGATTAATGGTAGTAAGTTTAGGTATAGCATTTTTTCTAGCAATATCAAAGTACTCTACAAATTCTACTTAGTTCTGTAAGTGAAGGAGGAAGTATGTTTTACGAGAAAGTCAAAGCAGACATTTAATTCATCTGAAGGTGACAACATGCTAGGGAATTAGAATAATCCACAGGGTAATGTCCACCCTCTCCTTTCTTGTTCCTTTGTTTTGGCTAAAGCTGCCATCAGGTGGTTTCTGGGCATCCAAGTGATGCATACTGATCTTGATGATAGACTGTTTTTTGTGTTCATTTGAAAATTTAAAATCTCTAGGCCAGGGGGCAGTCTCCACATAAACCTAGTAACTGAGACTCACATAGTGACTGAGCTGGTTTACTGCTTCACTCCCAGGTGCAAAGATAGTGTGGGTATTTGTATTACTAGAAAAAGATTTCCCAAAAGTTGTGTCTTTATGGAAGGATATGTGCCATGTGTTCATCTTAGAGAAATATTTTGACATGCAAAATGGCACATACCAGAGTACTTAGTGCAGCATTATTGGTACACTGACGGAGACAGGAAACACCTGATGTGCATCAGGAGGGGACTGAGTAAATAAACTATAATATATCCATTCTGCAATACTGTGCTCTGCAATCACTCTTCTTAAATGCAGATCAACAAAGACACTGGAGAATGGTTTCGATAGAGCATTAAGGGGGAAGGGAGGTGTGTCTGTGACACTGTCTGCTGGTTCAAAGAAAAATCCGAATGTAGAGGAGCCAGCTCTGAGAAGTGGAGAGCTGAGCAGCTGGAGGCAAAGGCATGGAAGCTGCTGTTACTACCTGTGACTTCAGGCCTGAGTGCAGGGGTCTGCCATTGTTTCTTTAGGCTCATCACGAGCCTGTTCATTTGGATGTGTCTAAATCTGAGGAGCTGACACTTAAACCACGTAAATCCATATGGATTGGGTTGGTTTTTGGGACAGTGGTGAGGTGTATGCCAGACCCACTCATTTGTTTCTTGTGTCCGATGGAGTATGTCAGCACCACCACTGTGCATGGAAACATTGTGGTTGGATTAGTAAATGACTTGTCCTTCCCTAAGTTTAGTCCTGCCTGTAAGGTACATGTCTGCTCTCAGAGTATCCCTGCATTCTTTGACGATGCTCAGACCAATTCAGATCACTGTAACAGCACATAACCCATTTGTGTCCCTCTTTGAAAAGAAACAGTGAACTAGATTATTTGTGGAAGAATGCATACTTTGGGTTTTCATGTATGAAGAGCAAAGTTCGGAAGTGGTGCTGAGTGGGAGGAAGTGGTCATTTTTGAGGGGGTCCCTAAAGGGAAAGTGCAGTTGTTCAGGACAGGACAGGACAGGACAGTGGTTCAGAGCTTACCCAACCTATGTTCAGAGGTTAGTTCTGCCACTTATTAGCCATTTGAGAACACAGTGTTTGGCTCCCTAGGCCTTGTCTCCTTACATGTAATGGGGATGCTAATATAGGACCCATCTCACAGTATTGTGAGGGCTGCACACCCAAGAAGCTCACAACACTGTGCTGGCGGGACCCTCCAGAGGTGACAGATGTAACACCTGTCCTGGTTCCTTGGACCAGTGATGATGTTTCTAAGTTTCTACTTCCTCTCTGTAGTGTTCTCAGCACAGCACAGACTAGCCCTAATACATGGTAAATGCTGCAGCCACTTTTTATCACTTTTCTTTTGAACCAATTTCATTGTTAAATTTCTTATTCTTCAAGTTCACTCTTAATTTTCTGGAAAAAATTTAGGAGCACTTTTAAGTGTCTATTATTTTCATTACTGAAGGTAACTTGGCATTTATTTTACATTAACTTTGACCTTGTTATAGTTTGTGAAGGAGACAGACAATGAGGTGAGAATGCGTCTGCTACAGTTTGTCACGGGGACCTGCCGCCTGCCCCTTGGAGGCTTCGCTGAGCTCATGGGTGAGTGCCACCTCTGTGGGTCACTTTGGTCACTGGCCTAAGGCTCATTCCTGGTGCTATATACATAGGGTGAGACAAGGAAAGCCACCTGCCTGGGTGACCACTGCTCTGCCCCTCATGGTGACGGGGGAGCAGATTTCTGCAGATACTGGCCTTTGCACTGATGTGATGTTTGCTGCTGGGTCCCTGCAGCCAGAAGGAGCTGTTCTTGGCAGAAGCAAGGGACAGTTTAGCTCACTCTATTATCTATGTGATGTGTTATATAACTAGTTTTTAAGACCAAAAAGTTTCAAGGATCAGATAAATTTTATCTTATTTTCCTGCTTTAGGAAGTAATGGGCCTCAAAAATTTTGCATTGAAAAAGTTGGGAAAGACACCTGGTTACCAAGAAGCCACACATGGTAAGTGGGAGAGAGTCCTAAGTGGAAGATGAAAGCCAGTGTTTTCTTTTTTTTAAATATATGACCCAATATAACTGCTAGTTCCTTAGAGTAGCCAGATTTCAGTGTTTAGAATACAGTCACTAATGCAGCATCCTATAACTGAGCACCACCAAATGGTTTCTAGCTAGTTAATCTGACAAGTGTAGCCCTGACTGAACCAATATTTAGAATATCCACTGTCAGTTTGCACTCCTTGGGGAAGGGCACAGAAATGACAGTTCTAGGAAGTCTGTAGAGGGAAATGAAGCTAAGCCATGGTAGACACAGCTGGCTTGGTGGGCACGGAGCCCTCAGAAAAGGCTGTGTTGGAGTTTGATGAACAGCATGCTGTGGAGATGTGGGAAGTGCATTCTTTGTACATGGTTGTTTTCCAAAGACCCTGAAGTGAGAAATTGCAGAAATGACTGGTTTGAAAGGAACAGAGTATGAGTCAGGGGAGAGAGATAAGGGCTTTGGAAATGCAGGCAGTCATTACAGGTCAACTGTGCAGGAGGGCCCCGGGCTCCTCTGAGGAATGTGGGTTTCACTGTAAGGGCAAGTGGAAGCTTCTCAAGTGTTTTAAGTAGGTGATGAGATTCAAGGAAATCCACTGGCCAGAGGAGAGACCAGGGACAGTGAACAGGGAGATAGTACACAACTGTCAGTGTTCCCAGCAGGCAGCGGCCTGATGTGCATGGTTCTCTTCTGTCAGAACTGTGTTCATGCTAAGCCACGCTTTGCCTTTTTATGGTATTCACATCTGCACGCTGGTGGCAAACTGTCACCCCTTTACCAGGTCCTTGTGCCCCATGTGTGATGTTGACAGCAAAAGAAAAAAACCAACAACCCAGGTTCACTGAGGATTGCACTTCATGAGGCTGTGAGAATTGACTTTGTTCATCTGGTATCTAAGCATCTATCTGACGATGGTGCCTGTTGTGAGGGGAGACTCTCAGGGAGCTGCTTGAGTTGAAGACTGACTCAGCTGGCTTTTTTATGAACACTCTCCCATTACTTCAAAGAATGACTAACAAATGGTTTATTCAGACTTCGGTATTTGGCAAATACTTTCTTGAAAGTAGTGAAGTAAGCATGTCACTTCAAGGGAAATTCACAGCATTTGTGGGCGGTGAAGGTTTTGAGCAAAAATTAGAATTTTGGAAAACTTTTATATATGCACGCATATATACATACACACACTATGGGCTTGACAGCTTCCCAAAATTTTTCTAGTGAGATTAGCAGTGTTACAAGATGATTTTTTTTCCTATTACATAATTAAATGTGTCACATTAGAAAATCCTAAGTTGGTGAACCAATATTTGCAAGTGACCAATACATGTCACAAAATCATGTGCAGGTCAAAAAAGATGGTTCAGAGGGCAACACAATCCAAATTTTACATAACAGTACCAAAAGTTCTTGGATAGGATTTCAGAACCCGTATTACATGTAACCTGGTCAAATAGTGTCAAAGAATAATATTCACAATTATCTGAAAAAGTGACTAGAGTCCATCTCTAGTTCCTACTGCACATGTGTGGAGACAGATGTACATTATTTGCTAACCAAGATCATATAGAACAGCAGAGCAAGTGCACAGGTATCAGAGTCCAGACAGTAAAAAGATTTGCAGAAATATAAAACAAGGTCACGTTTCAAAATGAATTATTTTTTAAATTTCTCAGTTTTCACTTCTAATATAGTAGTTATAATTCACATAAACAAAAGCTGTTTTGGGTTCTCAGTACTTTTAAAGTGTGAAAAGGGATCCTGTGACCAGACATTTGCATACCAGCCTAGATTAAATTGGTGAAGCCAGTAGAGGAGGAGTTGCCGAGCCAGGGAGGGAAGGGCATTCCATGAGAGAGAATCCCCAAGGACAGCTGAAAGGAACTACCCTTTGCTGTAATGGGAGGGAGAAAAGTTGGTTGTCACTATAGACAGATTTTAGATTTTGTGAAAGGGAGACAATTATCAACTGTTGCTTTTTGTTTTTTTTCAAAATATAAGGTAAGGTCGCTGGTGAGGGTTGAAGAAAGGAGAAACTTCAGAAAGAGAGAGCTGTCAGGAAGGCAAGGCTGCAGGCAGGATGGGACTGCCTACTGGAAAGGGACACCAATTTACCTACTCCTGGGATGTCCCCCATCAAAGTACAAGAAATGAGAAAGGACAAGGTTGAATTCATTCAGGTTCTGAGTGTTGATTAAGGTCAAAAGAGGGAGAGAGGAGAGACAGGGATGTAAATGTCTTTCAAGGCAGTGATTAAATAGATGGACCACTTTTTCTGAGAAACGTTAAAATAGTCTTATGACTAGGTCTTAAGTCTGAATAGACTGCTCTAACAAATTTAGATACCTTAATAATAGTTTAGTATAGTAACATGTCTCTGTCCTTTTAAATTTTCAAATGTGCTTTTAAAATACTGTACTAGAAATCTTCATTTTATTGAACACACATCTGATTCTGTTTTAGTTTTAATCGCTTGGATCTCCCACCGTATAAGAGTTACGAGCAACTGAAGGAGAAACTTCTTTTTGCAATAGAAGAAACAGAGGGGTTTGGACAAGAATAAATGAGGTTTCTCGTCTTGGGGAACTCTGGTGTTCACATACCCCAGCCAAGAAAAATTGCACAGATAAGTGTAAATAAGCTGTTCGTTCTGTACAGTGAATTTTCTGAACATCTCTAACTATAAATGTTTTCTGTTGTTACACAGAATATGCAAAAGAACTCATCCTTTTCTACTTTATTTATTATTCCCTTGAACTGACTGACCAGGAAAAAGAATTACCCTTAACTTTTGAAGCAAGAGACTTTATTAAAAACAAGTATCTACATCAGCGTGCCCGTAGTGGCTCTAGTTTTATAGAGCTGCTCGGCTGCATCATCACAACAGCGTTCCTGCAGAAGCAGTCTGGATGCCTTCACCTCAGTTCTGCCCCCTCACCTGACATACCCCACGTGGTGTGTGTAGTTGTGTGGCTGTTCAGGAAGATACTGAGGGCCTAGGCCAAATCTGACTTTGAGTATGTTAACTAATGCTGCTGGCTTTTTCTGAAGACAGGTGCTCAAACCTGTCGATTTATTTTAAATAAATAGAATAGTTGAAAATTTCCCCTCTCTGCCACACCACTAAGGAAATGCAGTCAAAGTAACAAACGAAAGCATCCTTACGTGAAAGTCATGTACTGACAGGCCCAGCACCATTCATTCTAGTCTAGAGATGAGAAAAAATCTATTGAGAAGCATAGAGTTTTGTTTACATGTTCCTTCAGGATACCAGGTATTTGTGGGATTAAAAGAATCAGGCATATCTGTGCTTTTGTTTTTAAGTGTGATGGCCTTTTAATTCATAATAAATTGATGCAATTTGATACTTAGGGATGGACATATAAAAGGTAACATGAACTTTTCCATTTTTGTTTTCAAAGTTTTAAGTTCATTAAACCAGATGGACTGAAGAGTTCATTTGAACTCAAATGAGTCTAATGATTTTCTATTCATGAAAATTCTATGTATATGAATTAAATAAGCATATAAACAATCTTTTGGTCCTTCCCCCCTTTCCATATAGATTATTTTTGTCCTAAGTAAATTAACTTAATTGTTTTTTGTTATCAGAGCCATTTTCTGAGCTACAAAGTTGTATAACAAAATCTGATGTGATATTAATGCTACTTTAGCAAACAGGGCTTCCGAATTAATACAAAAATTTAAATTTGTATCTCAATATGCACTGTAAATTTCATTTAAAATTTTTTTATAACCACAGAAGTGACATCCTAGAATGTTAATATATTTCACTGCTGAATACGTACAAAAATCAGTACATAATCTAATTTCCCTCAAGTTTGTTTTGCCAAAACATTTTTTTATATATATTAGATTGTGTTCTGTATTTTTTCAAAACTCACAGTAAAGATGCAATAAAGGCAGTGATCCAGTTGGTTGAATAGATTCCTTTCCCAAATCCTAACCGCTGATATGGGTTATTTTCAAGCCTAAAGAATTTTTGTTTTAGTCCTGGCTGGTGTAGCTCAGTGGATTAAGCGTGGGCCACGGACCAAAGGGTCGTCAGTTCGATTCCTAGTCAGGGCACATGTCTGGGTTGCAGGCCAGGTCCCCAGTGGGGACCATGCAAGAGGCAACCATACATTGATATTTCTGTCCCTCTCTTTCTCCCTTCCTTCCCCTCTCTCTAGAAATAAATAAAATCTTTAAAAAAAATTTAAGAAAAGTTTTTTTTAAATCCTAACATATGACAGACAGGTTATGTGATATAAGGCAGTAGAGGGTGATAAGTAGTCTTTAAAGTGCCACTCAAGTTATACCTGAAAAGAGTTCAGTGTCAGACACATAAAGGTACCCCAGCTGGATGAGTTTGTGATGTCTGAAGACAGGAGGTTTTCATGGGTCTGGTCCCCTCCCCACTTCAGGTAAGAAATTATTGTGACCAAATGGGCCAACATAACCCAGATCAGCTTTCTGGAGAGACTTTCCCCCTTCTATAACAATGACAGAAATGCAGACCTGCAGGCAGGATCCCCTATCCTGACTGGTCCCAGCACAGACAGCTCCCAAGGGAGGTTTAGTGACATGCAGCATCAGCACAAGAAAACGGATCACAGGCACAACACACTTGTGTATACCATATTAGTTGCTGGCCTTCTCTGGACAGACACTAGGAGTGGTTTTGTTCTCAGTCCTTCCTCGGCAGTTAGAACTGAAAGGTCTGAAAAACTTAACCTGCAGCCTTGGCTTGCCCACCTACCCAGCTCTTTTTATCCTCAGAAGCAGACAGGGTAGCATGTGACAGCAACACTGACATGGTAATTCACCCCCCTCCAACATACATACACTTCTTAATGCACTGAACTGAAAAGCCAAACTTGTGCTCTATGCTTTTCCCTTGACAGACCACATCCACAGGTGACCTCATCAGAAGGCCTTTTACCTTCTTGAGGCTCCTCTGCACCTACTATACTCTCTCCAGTCAAAAGACACAGTTCAATGCTGAGTGCGAAACATTTGTCATGTGAACCCCATGGTCCTTGCCAAAGTTACCACAGTGATGCCCAGGCACATAGGCCAAAACAGCGTCTAGAGTGAGCTTGCACAAAAGCAAAAAATGCCACCAAAATAAAGTTATACCAACAAAAAAAGACAAGTCTAAAAGTGGCATCTCCTACTAAATTCCAACTTCTCTCCCCCCAATTTCCTCAAAGGAGAATGCAATCAGAGGACCATGGTGTTTAATGTGCATACTGATACTCATGGTAACTCCTTAATCCTCATGACTCCATGAACTGGGTGTTTTCTTTGTTGTAGAGTCTGAGAAAAATCATTTTACAAAGTCCACAGTGCAGTATAATTAAATACTCAGTTGGGAAAACTGCCAACAAGAAGTTAATTGAGAGCTGCTGGGTTCTTATAGGATAGTAGCCAATTTGCAAATTCAGATTTCTTATCACAACCTCAAAAAAGGAAATGTCTACAAGGAGGTCCCACTAACCACCCAGCCAGTCTGTAATGCTTACAAGACAGAACAAGAACATCTGTGCACTCACATAGGAGGGGAAACAAGGGAAAATAAGCATCTCAAAAGAGCAGTCAGTGCTGGGACAGGAGCCCAGAGGGGCTACATAGGAAGGAGGACAGACTGGGCTTCCGAAGTCCCCAAGCAGGTCTAACCCAAAGGAAGACCTGGGCCATCATCATACTCCTGGGAATCAAAAGGCAGAGACTGAGAAAGTGCATAGGACCAAAACCCTGGAAGGTGCCATGTCCTAGAGGAGGGAGCTGCCCCTTAGTTACAGGGAAAAGACAACAGCTCTGTAACAGGCCCAACAACTACACTCCTAAGCGTTTATCCCAGTTACGAGATGTACCTAATGATCACAGCACCAAAGATTCCCATGGCTTAACTGCCTTCAATAGATTCAGGTTAAATGAACGGGAACACCCACACAATGAAACAGTCAACAATACAAAGAAATGAACTACTGACTGGATTTAGATGGACCTCAAAAGCTCAGGTACTGTACGATTCCATTTACATAACTCTCCTGAAATGACAAAATATAGAGAACAGATCAGGATGGAGAGGTGTGTATGACTGAAGAGACAACACCAGGGAGCTTAGTGATGACAAGGAATCTAGGACAGTCACAAAAATCTCCAAGGTGACAAAACTGCACACGTACACAATGAGAACACTTCAAAGTGGATCAATCTGAACAGGGTCTGACCGTTTTAGTTACACATTACTACTGGGCAAGCAAGGCAGGACACACAGGACCTCCCTGTATTAGTTTTCGCAGCTTGTTATGAGTCTATAATTATTTCAAAGTTAAAAAACCACACATTTTTAGCTGTGGCTGGGTACCTCAGTTGGTTAGAAGATTGTCCCAACACACCAACGATGAAGGTTTGATCCCCAGTCAGGGCACATACAGGCATCAACCAATGAATGCATAAATAAGTGGAACAACAATCTGATGTTTCTCTTTCCCTTCCTCACACACACAAATCACTCAGGAGACAGCATTTACCCAAACCTCCCATTTCATTACCTGCTAATTCATCTCCAGAAAATAACAAAGTCACTCTAAACAAAAGTGATAAATGTCAAGTTGGGCACAGAAGATCCAACATAATTAACTGGGGGTCCCTGAAAGTGAGGTGGGCCAATGGTTCTCAAAGTGAGTTCAGTAAGGCCCACTGAATAAGAGACAATCTAAGATGGGTGTCAAACTCATTTTCATTGGGGTCCACATCAGCCTCACCATTGCCTTCAAAGGGCCGAAAGTAATTTTAGGGCTGTATAAATGCAACTACTCCTTAACGAGGGGCAAGGAGGCTGGCACTGCCACCAGGTAGAAACAAGGTGCCGGCCAGATATAACAAGGTGGAGGGCTGAATTCAGCCCCCGGGCCTTGTGTTTACCCCCTGTGATCTAAGACAACTGGCCTGGCTGCTTCACAGTCACTGCTGAGAAGAGAAGATGGGGAAGTACTTTAGATTTTACAAAATGAAATTGGAAAATCAAATGCCATATACAATGTTTGTATCCTAGTTTTTAAGAATGTAAGACATTGTGGGACACTTGAGGAAATTTAAAGGACTCAGTATGAGATGATAATAAGGAATTGGACTTCTAGTTGAGATCATGGATTTGTGAAAGAGGGCCGTATTCTGAGATTATGAAGTATCTAGAGATGAAATATGTCATCTACAGTTAATTTCAAGATTCAGGAATAAACATGACTATGTACACAGAGAAAGGCAGAGCCATTGCTTTGTATTCCTTTGTGTTTCAGAACGCACATAAGATACAGCACATCATCCCTTCTGCCCCACTGCGACACCATACCTCCCTAAGCCCCCCGAGGAGCTCCCAACACATACACTCACATTCAAAATCCTCCTTTTTTACAAGCTTTGGACTTTGTAGGGTGGCATCCAGCCTGAAGGAAGCAGTACTGTCTGCCTCTTTAAACACCTTACATTCCATTTCTCCCTCAAATTCTGAGATGCTTTCAACCCATAAGGGAACAGAACTTGGACTCTGTCAAGTCCCAGATCAACCCACTTGTGAGACAAAGTCACATCACACATGGAGATCACTCGTTTCCAGTTCCCTCCTGAGGCAGCCTGGCTCCCAGATACATCATTTAACTGCTTTACACCCAGAACCCTCAATTCCCAACCTAACTTTCACTGCCCCCTCTCTCTGCATGATTTCAACTCGGAACCAGTCCAACTTGAAAATGTACCCTCAGGTGCCCCTCCTCATGGGCTTTTCCTTCCTGCTCCTCTCCATCCCATGTGATCAGTCCTCAAATGTCACACCACCTGGAACTGCTAGTGTCTCAGACACGTGGTAACCACCCCGAGCCATGGAGACACCTCTACCCTTTCATAGCAATTATTTCTTTTGACTTGTTATTTGTGAAGAACCTAGAATTTTGTGTATTTGTTAAATGGTCACAACATTAAAAAAACAGCCACAGAACAGTTATGGTTAACATACTTATAATGTGATGAAAAGGCAGTGTTTCCTAGATTTCAGGTGTTTTCTTTTTTCTCTGAAAAATTCTTAATTCTTGCCACTGAAACCTGTAAGCAACTGAGCAGCTTCTGTCTGTATCTAAAAAGGAAAAATACATGTTATAAATAGACAGTAGAACTCGTGAAGTTTAAGTTCATAAGGTAGACTGCAGTTTCTAAGAGTTTCCAAAAATCAGGATAGCTTATTTTAATAAAATTTCTTAGCAGTGACTCTTTCGCACGCCAGAACCACCCACCCACTCACCCCTTGCCGTTTTATTTTAGAAATCTCATTTGATCAGCTACGAATGTCAAACAGGAATAACTCGGTATTGCAGCAAGGAATTCATAACTGTTGAAAGTAACTAAGCATATGTTGTACAGAAATTAGCATAAATGTTAATAATTCATGTTTGAAATGAATGCTACTGTTTTCAACAATATGCATTTAGGTAACTTATGTTTTTAAAGTTCTTAATTCACTTTCATGTATAAGACTGCCTCAATGGAAACCTATCTGCCTTACTTCACTGGAGACATTACCTGTTTATCCTCCTCTGTGTGTGCCGGGTACTCCTTGGCTTTCAACAGCCAAAAAGCAGCCAGCTTCTTGTTTTGTAGCTTCAAATATGTCTTTCCTAAAAGAAGCAAGTTTTTGCTGTAGAAGTTTGGATCCACTGTTCATAAGAAAGAAAAAAAAATTATCTCAGAAGAAATAGTACTGCTTTTATTTTTAATGGCTTTATTTTTTTGGTCTAAATTCCAAAAATAAATTTGTGTGGTCAATAAATGATTAGGCTAACTGGGATACTCTTTTGTTCTACTATGTATTCATTATCACCAAAAGATGTGTAAAACAAGGTAATTGACTATCTACTATGTGCTAGGATTCTATTACACATAACTTTCATTTCATCATTTCATGGCATTTTATAAAGCAGCTGCTCCATCCAGTCACTGGGAGACAGGTTACCTACCACAGGACAGGGACTTTCCTTTATCACCTTTTTTCCCTGTCTCGCACCCTAAGTGCCTAGAACATAGCATGCACTCAGCAGACGTTTCCTGAATGAGACATTGTGATGATACACACACTGTACCAACACATACTGGATGGGAGCTGCCCTTATGCACAGATGGAACAATCTGCTCTTTTGGAATTTATAATGAAAAGGAACATGAGGACAGTGAAATATAATGTAAGAAAGAAAAGATGAGAAACCTAAGAAAAAAGCAACTAACTCTTTAAGAGGTTATCCCTGGGCTGAATTGGAGGCCAAGTAGGGTTTTAAACAGAAAAGTGGAGAACATTGTTGGCTGAGGGAAAAATGTCAACACAAAGCCTATGAATGAAAGCATGGTTTGGTCTCACAAACTTCATTAATTCTTTACAGTTTCTGTGAATCAGCTTGGGGACCTCTATATTCAAATCATACTTCTTCCTGGATGTAATTTATCTTTATCTGCTCCTTAACCCAAAACTCTTTTACTTCTTTCATGTTAACATATTTGCAAGATGACACATGGATGTGCTTAAGGTTTTCCTTGGGGTAAAGTGCAAGTCATTTATTCACTGATTCATCTCTCTCATTCAGCAAATTTGCCCAGGACCAGGCTAAACAGCAAGGATGCAACTGTGAGCAAAAAAAGCCCCCATCTTCCCTGCATTTAGCTGTAGTCATGCAGACAAGTATTCACACTGTGGAGTAACAAGAACCCCAGTGGGAGAGCTTAAAGGTACTTAGGGCAGAGGAGGGACTTCTAAACAAGACATGAGCTACAAGGAAAGGCTGCCTCATGCAAGTGACCTTTCAGGTAAAATGTGAGAACGATCAGTTACTGAGGATTTTAGCTCCAGGAGAGCAACACCATGTTTTCCTCAATACTCCTAATCCTTCATTATCTAACACCCTTTTAGGAAACTTCATTCCCATATTCATATTCATGATACATGAAACTACCATCATGAGGATACCAATGGAAGGCAGTAACAGTAAATTGGAATTAATGTATTAAAGAGAGCTAGTTAACTCTTAGACAATTATTCAGAAAAAGTGTTTGTTTTCTTTTTAAATACTTTGCTGCGCTGGCAGGGTAGTTTGGTTAGATCATCGTCCTAATATGCCAAGGTTGCAGGTTCAATCCCTGGGGTAAGAGCAACATACAAGAATCAATCAATGAATGCCTACATAAACAGAACAAACTGATGTTCTCATTCTCTCTGAAATCAGTATTTTTCTTTTTAAACTGCTTTGCTATCATATACGTATTTGAACAGGTCTATTGGAGTAGGCTCTCAAATTTAATAAAGTCTTTAATTTTTCTGATTTTTATAAAAACATTTGCAAGTTTTTTGGCATATTTGGTAACACATGCTCATGTCCCTTCTCTAATTGTGTTAATATTAAAAAGGATAAACACAAGATGGGCTGGTGTCACTGTGCAGGCTGCCATTCTTCTGAGCAAGAGTGACATGAAACTCTTCTGCAGCAGGACAACTGCCCTGGTTTAAAACCAGAGTTCCCATGTAAATGCCTCTAATTAGCTGAGTGATCTTGAGTAAGACAACCTGTGAAGCCTCTGAATTACATCAAATGAAAGACCATTCCAGAATGGCAGATCTAAATGCAGTACGGGCTACTTCTTACTCAATCATTCTTTACTGAATAAAAACAGTAAGAATTGTTTGACAATATGTAGTACAAAGGTGTATCAGAATAAATAAAGTATTTTTGCTTTAAAGTTTTTATTATTCACAATTTTAATAGTAGTATGTGAAATATTTTACCTTGCTCTGCCCTTTGAAAGTAGCCTAAGGCCTGTAAAAACATAAAGAACCCAAACATAATGAAAAAGATTAAAGCAGACTCAATATTAAAATTTTTTCTCTCAAAACCTATTCCTGTATTAAATATAAGCCAGGAAGTAAATGAAAACATCTTAAAATAAGGGTCAATTCATCAACAGTGAGAGCTAACATAGCAAAACTAAACATTACACTTAAATCCCCAGAGCACAGATTACGTGGGGACCCTTCTAACCATGACTTGTCCCAAAGCAGCATCCCATGCAGAGGAAGGAAGTGTTCACATGCAACTGGGCTATTTTGATCTTTCTCGTTTTAAGTCCCAACAATGACTACCAGGGAAAATTAGATAAAAATCAAAAGCAGAATTTACTCAGTGATACACGTTATACCAGTGAATGTTTAAAGTCCTTTATTGTTGAAATTCCTATATAAAATGTTATTGTGAGTCTGAAATTGCCTTTTCCGCAATTTTTTTGGAAGAAAATTCCGCAGTTTTTTCGGAAAACTTCTTTTCCGAAGTTTTGCTCAAACTTCGGAAAATTAATTTATTAAAACCATAATTAATTTATTGTAACAGACCTTTCTTCTTAGAATGCATTCTTTTAAGTAAATAGTTTCCAAATGTGCTCTAATTATATACCTTAGGGGCAGGGGAAACAGGACATCTCCTTATTATGATACAAGTACTATTTCAAAACTGCTTATTTCCTTGCTCTGAAAATTTTGTGACAAGTAAACCCAAAATGTTTGCCCAGAAATCCTTTTCAAATTTTATCTTTAACAGGAAAAGCAAAAGGCCTTGAGAAAATAACAGAGTATGAGCCTTTCAAAAGAACTTTTTTAAAAAGTTATCAGTTAAAGTCATGCTTTATTTTACAGGTAAATGACTTATGCAGAACGTGTCCCTAAAACATGCTGAGGAACAGTTGCTCTATTTTCTATTTGATGACTTTATTAAATAACAGTACAAATTTCAAACAGAAAACGCAGCTGTTAGCCATTGGTTACTTTAGTTGACAATATACCAGCATTATGAGCCTCCACCCAGAGAAACTGCACTCATACAGTCATGGACACAGTGAAGCCTGTGCCAGCCACACTGACCAGTCCAGAGGGAGCCCTGCAAATGCAGCGCACCTCAGAGGTCAGTACTAACTGTGCCAAGGACATCACACACCTCCTCATAGGTGGAGCTGGGAGGGGCTGCAAACAGCATGTTGGCAATTCTTCTTTGATACCAAGGCATTTCGGCAAACGTGTAACACCTAAAGAAGCAAATGTTCATACATCGAATTGCACCTTATTTTCTCGTAAAGAGAATCAAGCAGTCTGTTTTAAACAATTCCTAGTGGACATAATACTTAGTAGGTTAACAGTCATATTGAATTATGCAGAGACTGACATTTATACTGACCCATCAATTAGGGTGTATTTTGTGATCAAATATGAACAGTTCACAACAGTACTAGTAATAACATTGTGTCATTTGCCCAGAGTGCTCACCATGTCCCAGGTGCTGAGTTCAGTGAGTTCCTTCCTCTCATCTACTTACACAACTAATGAAACAGGATCATTACCCTAAGTTTTTACATGAGAAAAGTAACTCAGAGAAGTTAAAAATGATTAAGAAAAACTAAACATGACATGCATGAAATCAATAGCAACCAACAGTTTTAAGTGCATATGTTTAAAAGGGTAAGGAAAATGGGCTGACATCCAAAGGTCTTGACACCTTTCTGAATTGAGTAGGAAGAAAGTGCTGGGTCTTCAACTACATCTGAACTCATGTTTTTACTCACTAGCACCTGACTCAGTGATTGCAGGCATTTGGTTAGTTTAGTTATGTCCTTTGTCCTGAAGATTTCCCTCTCCCAGAAGTTTGTTTCAGGGCAGTTTATATTGTCACCTCTTAGAAGACAATAGATGTTTAGCCCTGGAAACTACACATAAAGAAGACAGTGCCAGGGCTGTGTTCAGGAACTCTTCAACCAACAAGTAAACTGAAGCACACTGGACAAGGTTACACAGAAACAAGATGACATTCAGACTCGGGTAACTTGTTCTCAGATGCACTCAAGGTGCAGGGGTCCTCTAAGGCTCCTGCCCTATGCGCCCCCACAGTGGTTAGTGAACCAATTTCACTTTGCCTAATAAACAGTCATTTTCATCACAGGGAATTTTAAAGTCTACCACAAAATTCTAATGCCTTTTCAGTCTTAGTACAGTCATCTTCCCTATCCATGGTTTCCTTTCTGCATCTTCAGTTACCATGGTCAACTGCAGTCCCAAACTATTAAATTGAAAATTCCAGAAATAATTCATAAGTTTAAACTGCATGCCCTTCCAAGTAGTGTGATGAAATTTCGTGTGACCTGCACAGTCCCACCCAGGACCTGAATCATCCCTTTGTACAGTGTCCTTGCACTGTAGACGCTCCCATCTATTAGTCATTCAGTAACCATCTGTTATCAGATCAATTGTTGAGGTATCGTGTTTGTGTACAGGTCACCCTGATTTTACTTCCTAACAACCCCAAAGCACCAATTAGTGGTGCTGGCAATTTGGATACTCCAAAGAGAAGCTGTAAGCGCTCTGTTTAAGTAAAAAAGGTGTGTGTAGGGAAAAAAACCCAGCATATACAGAGTTAACATCTGCAATTTCAGGCAGCCACTGGGGCTCTTGGACATATGCCCCATGGATAACAGGGGATGACTGTACTTGTTTCTAAACGATCTGAATAACAATGTTTAACATGATCACAATCAAATTTAGTATTTTCTAACAATACAGGCACAACTGCTAATTAATTTAATGGATTAAAGCACTCCTGACTGCCAAGTAGTATTTAAAAATATTTTACACCTTGCTTTTTTTTATACACTACAAAATCAGATCACACTAAATACTACTGTAATATTTATTCAAAGAAATTTGCTTACCAAACACCCATTAGGTGAATTGAGGTAGCATCTTTAGGGTTCAATTCAATTGCTTTCTAACAAGAAATGAGAAAATCAATCATTTGTTTTTGAAACAGCAACAGGAACTTCACTATGTTTACTGAAGAAGCCATGAAATTATTTTTAAAAATTTTATTTTTATTTAAAAATATTTAAAAATAATTTTTTGCAACCCCTCATTTCAGTTCTTCCATGATAATCCATACCAATTTTCCTCCCTGATTCTTTAATTGGTTAAATTTGTTTCAATACATGATTAAATAAATTGTATTAAGGTTACAATATTTTATAGAGTTCAGAAACCGATAATAGTGATTCTCAAGATGAGAAAAACACGAAATATGGAAGTAAAGCTAATTTTAACAGTAATCCATAGCTCTCATGTTTCTTTTTCTAGATTAAAAGAAAAATAAACGAGTTCTTTTTTGTTTATGTGAATAAAAAGCATTCTCTCCGAATAGAAGAATGAAGTACATAATTTTAGAAAGCCCCTTGTATGCAGATTTTGGTCAACCTTTACCCATCTATACTTAACCAAGAAAAAGTAAGCACTATTTATTCACAGAATTCATTAATAGGATTATGCACAAGGTAAAATATGTTATAAAGTGTCCGTAGTTTCTATTTACTATGTGATATCCTGTGTGAATTAATGTAAAGCATGAACTACAGAATAACTTTAATGAAATTACTCCTCTTATACATTATTTTGTTGAAAACTGCTAAGGAAGTTTCACAGATTAATGTAATACCATTAAAAATAAAAGATCCCTTTTTAAAAACAGACTTCCTAGCTTATTTTTTTCTGTACACCAACATTTTCACTTTCAGTTGGGAATGTGTGAGATACACATTTTCAAGCATCTGTATTGGTCACCTGTGTGGGCTGTGAAGCCAAACTACCTGGGTTTGAATCACAGTTCATGACTTCTAACTTTTGACCTTGGCATGTTTCTATATTCCTGCCTAGGTATGCTCTTTGAGAGAATTAAGAAAATACTATACCTCCCAGGGCTGTGGTGAAAATGAAATGAGCAAATAACAGGAGGTGCTTAACACAGTAATATCTTTTGTCACCATTAATTTTACTTCTTAAGTACCAGGCACGTGATTTCTCACTAATCAATGTCAGTGGCAGTAGTAGAGGTGACAGAATGAGGCTAACAAGTATGACTTGGCAGAACTCTAGCTTCAATAATATGGGTAAGAAGCAACACTGATCAAAAAACTTACTTTCCCATAAATATTGTGATATGACTTACAGCAAAATATATTTTGAAGTACATATACAACTTTTACTCTAAGCTATCTTTCCCTATTTCTATTTGAGTTCCACTAGAAAATTAAGCCCTACAAAAAATTATGTAATTATTCTCTGCAGTCTACAGGTACAGGTCTCGTGCCATTCTAGATGCAGAAGAAGTCAGTTAATTCATCACATACATGGTACCCTGGGCATAAGAGTTCAACTTTCTTATGGGATGGGTGAGATGGGCTACTCTCAAGCAAACTCAGTTTAAGTGTCTTTAAAAACAATCTAAAGACAATAATTTCTTCTGACTTTAACTACAATAATGGAGTCTGAAATAGCAGTATAAACAATAAATTCTAAACATTGTCATTTTTAAATATACTGAACATATATACATTTAAAAACATATACAAAACATTTTTTAAAAATACAACCTATAGCCTTCACTGTTTCTTTAAAGTAAACATTAATATATTTTCTTCCATTTTTCATTGTTCATACTGGAAGTTATTTGTCATGTATTCCTACATACCAAGGCAGAATAATTTAGGAGATGTACCTAATGTCACTCAGAAAAATACTGTATTTCATTGAGTCTAAGATACCATGTCTATGCCATATCTTTATATTATGTACAACTAAGAAAGAAAAAGCAATTAGAAGATACCACTGGCTATATAATGCAGTCGATTTCAATGGTCTTAAAATATGAAAAATGTGTATTATTAAAATGCAATGTATACACGTGTACATACTACTGATGCTTGAGTAAGAAGCTAGGTCTTCTGACTCCTCACTCAGTGTACTTTTTCACTAGTCATTAAAAAAAAACTAGGAATTGAGACTATCACCATAAAATTCAGAAAAGCTGTTACACAGACTAACATTATCCCTATACATATTTTCGTCACTTTCTTTTCTCTCGTATTTTTAAGATGGTCTAAGGGTGCACAGCCCATGGGCCACATGCAGCCCAGGACGGCTATGAATGTGACCCAACACAAAAATTTACTTGAAACATTATGAGATTTGTTGTGATTACATGTTGCAAAGTATTTAATGTGTGGACCAAGATAACCCTTTTTCCAGTATGGCCCAGAGACACCAAAAGGTTAGACATCCCTGGGTAGAATGTCACAACAGAAATAAACATGCTAGCTTTTCAATGGCAGTTTTGTTTAGAAGACAGTGGAATAGTGTGTATGTGCACCATGGAACACACAGACTTAAAGGAGTTTCTGGCAGCTGAGGAAGAGCTTACCATGAATACATGAATTAACTTTAAGGGGAGATACTAAAACACACACACAGAGAAATCACAGCATAAACAGCACTGTTACTATGGGAATGGAACAGAGATTGTTAGACTGTTAGAAGAGACCACACCTCCCAGTATGGGACCCTGCACAGTCCCCTCTCACAGACTGGCCTTGGCCACATGACTTATTTGGGTTGATGGGATATTACCAAGTATGATGCAAATTTGCACACTGGGATTTTTCCCTTGGAATGCTCACTCTTGGAAGCCAGCAATCATGCAATAAAGAAGCATGGGCCAGCCCTGGCTGGTGTGGCTCAGTGGATTGAGCGCTGGCCTGTGAAACAAAGGGTCAACTGGTTTGATTCCCAGTTAGGGCACATGCGTGCATTGAAGGCCAAGTCCCCAGTTGGGAGCATGTGAGAGGCAACCACACATTGATGTTTCTCTTCCTCTTTCCCTCCCCCTCTGTCTAAACTAAAAAAATTAAAATCTTAAAAAAAATAATTAAAAAAGCAGCATGGGCCAATGACGAAATGGAGAGAAACCATTGAAGACAACAGTCCATCCCGTACACCTGTCGCAGCCAAGGGGCCCGGTGAATGCAGTTCTGAGTCAGCTGAGCTACCCCAAACAGAACAGAAGCGCTCGGTGCTATTAACCCACAGAACTGGCAGAAATAACCTGTCACTGCTTGAGGCCACCAAGTTTGAGGTGGTTTGCTAAACAGCGAGGAATAAGTGAGACAAATCTACTCAGAAAGCTAATGGCTTTTTAAATTCAACAGTACCTCAAAATGCTCCTTGATAACATATGCATTTGCAATTTTAGCCTTGATGCCTTCGTAATCTCCAACATCACTAATACAGATTGCATACCACTGAAAATAAAAGACAAAAAGTGTAAGAATAACAATATTTAATAGTCCATTCAATACAAGGTAAAAGTGAATAACTATTCCTCAGTAGTCATTCTCATTCAACAAAAAATTACTTAGCGTAAATACTGTGTTATATATACTGGAATATACAAAGAAAAGTGGTCATGGTCCTTAGGAACTCAAGGATGGCACATCTTTATAAAGAACCAGAGTACAAAGCAGAGAGCAGAGAGGACTGAATATCTAAGGAAGTCATCAACACAATAATGATTCATGTGTATGGTGTGAGTATGAATTTAGAAAACTCTAAAGTTATTGCTTTCCAGTTACATTTTTAATGCATAAACATAAATAATTAAAAACATTTATATACCATATTTTTAGGACTATACAACGTACCAGACCATAAGATGTACCTAGGTTTTAGAGGAGGAAAATAGGAAAAAAAGCCCTGCTCCACCACCACCTCCCCACCAAACGAGCCAGGACTGTAAGCTACATTCAGACTACAAGACACACCCCCATTCTCCTCCCAAATTTGGGGGGAGGGGGTGCATCTTATAGTCCCAAAAAATATGGTAGATACAGAATTATTACTACCCATGTATAATGCACATCCTTATTTTTCCCTCAAAAATTTGGGCAAAAAAGTGCGTGTTACACACAGTAAAATATGCTAATTGGCCACATACCCCCAGAGCACTGCCTGAAGAACAGGACCTGAAATTACTGCTGAATTGTAGCCAGGTGCAAGAACACCTTGGCTGGTCAATTCTTTGGCTACACCCACAGGAATAAGGTTGAAGTCTTCTATGACAAGCAAACCCTGAGCTGCCTGCTCTCTATAGTCTTTCTGGCACCCAGCACCACCACTTACATCAGCTTTAATCCTGGTTACTAGGTCTACCAAACAGACAGCAACTACCTGGGGAGCTCTCACATGGTCCTGGATCACAAGACCTACATCCTGAATCTGATTCAGGCAAATGATCCAGAAGCCACTCCACACTGGCACCTCCTCTACGGGGCTCGAGAAAACTACAGGCTGCCCAATGTACTGCCTACCACCTGGCATGACCTGGTATACCACGTGCAGGGAGACACACAGCTATTTCAGATTTTCTCATCTCTCTACCGTAAGGGCCACCCACCCTTCAATCCCTGTGGCTCACCCTACGTCCTCACTACTCTGTGTGCTCAGGTCTCAGCTGGCTCCCACAGCCCGGCTCTGTGTCACCACCTCTTGTCAGATGCAAGCCTCTCTGATGTCTGGAGCCTGCAGCCATGCCCATGGCTCTACTAGCACCCAGAGTTGGGAGAATGCATGTCTTAGGATGGGAGCAAAAAACCCAGAGGGCCACTGTGGGGAGAAGGATGTTGGTAAAGACCCTATCCTGGGCCCCCAGTACACAAGGGAAACAGCACCTTCCTTCCTGGAGCTGGGTTAGCAAGATATGAAGGAGGGTTGGCAGCTCTGCCTGTTCACAGCATCTAGGCTGTTCTGAGGCAGAGGTCTCCACTGGCACTGCCATTGGCAGACCAGATGGAGCTGCCACACCAGGCCTGTGCTGGCCAGCCAGGAACACTATACTGCTGCCACCGCCTGCCTGGCTTCCAGGCATTTAAAATAAAGATAAGAGACTTGGACTCAAAAAAGTTAAAAATAAATAAATAAAAGTAAATGTTATAAAAACTAATACAATTGCAAAGAGCAACAGACAAAATCTATAATTATACTTGGAGATTTCACTCCACTCTCAATGATTGGTAGAACAAGTAGACAGAAATCAGTAAGGATACAGATGACTGGATCACCACTATCAACAACTTGATCTCAATGACACTTCTAAGATACTCTCAAGAGCAGTTGAATGAATATGCACAAAGAGCATTTACAAAGATGGACCATATTCCGGGCCACAAAACAAGTCTCAACAAATCTAAAGGATTTGTATCTGTTTTATCCTTAATATAAAACCTGTGTGTGTGTGTGCGCAAGTGTCAGGAGGGTTGGGGAAGTGGGCCAGGAAACTGGAAACATTTTGTAAAAAAAATGTTTATGGGGAAAGGGAACATTTGGAAATGTCACAATGACCTGGGGCTCTACTGAGGACAGTCCAACGTGATAAAGTGATGTCCTAATCAAAAACATCAATAATGCCCCATATTCTCCCCAGTGTCCATTGAAAACCATTATTCTATCCAGTTAGGAAATCCAGAAGGTAGTGGAGTTACATGTGAAAAGTTACACTTGGTCTCACAGAACAGAAATAGAATGTGGGGAAAATGAGAAAAAAAATCTGCCAAATTTTTGTACTACTAAGAGTAAAGATATAGGTAATTCATGAAAATAAGCATTCACAGAAATAATTTATCATAAACTCATGAAGATAGAGTTAAGTATTCAAGACTGCAAAGGAAAAAACTTCTGTTTGAAAAAGTGTTATGAAAATACATCTCATCCCTACTTCAACACAGAGAATGATCTTTCCATGTAAATTAGGGATAATTGATAAGTGTAGACCAGTGTAACCCTCAGTACATGGTAACCATTGTTACTGTAGGCACCTCACCTTATGAGCTGCAAAACTTGCTTCATTTTTCTCTAGTGCTCTTTTCGCATACTCTAGGGCTTCATATACCAGGGCCTTTTTCTCCTCTTCTGAAGTTCCACTAAGCTGAGCCACATCACGTGATGCCCGAGCCAAACGCCACAGTAACTCTGCATCTTCACTAATTTGAAGTAGATATATAATCACTGCTTTAGTTCGCATTTTTAAAAACTGTCAAAGGTCACATCACTAACGAATACATATGGTCTTTCAGGACAGTGAGGGTATAGCAAGCAACACGGTATCAAATGCCATTATTCATGTTAAATTTGTTATTTTCTCTCACACAGCTTTATTTGATGAAAAATTTCCTATACAATATCTAGTATTATACATAAATATTAACTTGTTATATCTGAAATACTACCTTCCTTAGAAAATATCTTTGCATTTGAATTCTCCAAACACTTGCCCTATAATATGCAACATATAACTTGAGGCTGACTGCTTGCACTGGGCTTCAGAGAGCACGTCATACACGTAGGCCTGACAAAGAGGGTCTGTTCTAAAATAAAAATTGTTGTACCCTAGCCCCACATACAATACCTGGCACAGAACAGATATATAATAAGTACGTACGTATTAATGAATGAGTACAGTGTAATCTCCAAATGAATCCATGCCACAAGACATGGCATATTTCAAGAAAGGGCACTCGACTTCTTGAAGAACTTCCACTTAAATATAATTATATAAAATAATAAATGTTTAATAAATAGTAATCAAAATTAAGAACTAGAAATAGTTTTAAAACTAGCCTTAAATTCCTTTTTATTAAATGTCTGCCTTTAAGCCTACTATATTATATACAGGGTGAGGCAAAAGCAGGTTCATAGTTAGTATGGACAATAATACAATAAATAATAAATAATACAATAAACTGCTTTATATACTCACAACTGTAAACCTACTTTTGCCTCTCCTTGTACTTCTTAAAAAAAAGTGGTATTCACATAAAATTTTTCGTTTTTTTTTTTAAATTTTTAGAGAGAGGGGAAGGGAGGGAGAAAGAGAGAGAGAGAGAGAGAGAGAGAGAGAGAGAGAGACAGACAGACAGACAGCAGACATCAATGTGTGGTTGCCTCTCACGTGGTCCCAACTGGGGACCCAGCCTGCAACCCAGGCATATGCCCTGACTGGGAATTGAACTGGCGACCCTTTGGTTCGCAGCCCACACTCAATCCACTGAGATATACCAGCCAGGGCTCACATAAAATTTTTAAACTAAAGGAAGCAATAGTGTATTTATAATTCAACGAATATAGGGTAACTACCTAACAGCTTACTTTTCAAGTGATTACTGAAGTGAGCTTAAAATGCCAAGCCAGCCTTCTCAAGTTACTGAGGGAACCATGGAAGGAGCGATTGGTCCTATAGACATTTAGGAAGTAAAATGATGGGTCTTAAGAATCTAACGAAGGCAGTAGAACAGGAGATGAGGTTAATCAGTGACCTGGAAATGCCTTATTTGACTCACTTTATACAGCTGGATCTACCCCACCTCCATCTTCCCCCCAAATGAATACACACTGATATTCTGGACTAAACATGTAAACTATTTTTTTAAAAGGAGATATTTTTAGTTTCTCTAAAGACTGAGCTTCTAACATGATACACAGATACCATTCAGTGAAGTCATATAAGCACCCAAATTCATTAAAATCTTATACCTATCAAGAAATTAATTTATAAGAAATGAAAAACATATGATATAGATGACCTTAAAATATTCAGCACCTTAACTTGTATGATCCAAAGCAAACTAACAAAATAGAAAAAATATTTCAATATTCTACTGTAATAAGTAGAACCTTTTCTAAATCAATGACATACATGCAGCATTTGCAAATTATTTAACATAAGAAATAGCCTGCTGCAAATGAAACTCTAAGAAATGTAAAACTTTGGCCCTGGCCGGTACGGCTCAGTGGACTGAGCGCGGGCCTGCAAACCCAAAGGTTTTGATTCCCAATCAGGGCACATGCCTGGGTTGCAGCCAGGTCCCCAATAGGGGGCACTTGAGAGTCAACCACACATTGATGTTTCTCTCCCTCTCTCCCTCCCCTCCCCTCTCCCTAAAAATAAATAAAATCTTTTAAAAAAAGAAATACTATTTGAAAGTAAAAATCTTTAAAAAACTATAAAGACTTGCAGCACTAAGACTCATTTTAAGTGTTAAATAACACAAGATGTTGAGAAAACCACAAACCCAGGCCCGTCACACTCTGCTCACCTTTCTTTGTACTGGGTCAACAACTGATAGAGTTTTTCTGTTTCTCCACTTTCATAGAGGTAGTCCGCTTGTTGGAGTATTTCTTCAACTTTGAAGACTATAAATGAAAATAACACAGTAAAGTAGGTCTTCCCAAGCCAGATAGCAAGAGTTCTAAGAAACACAAACTCATATATAAGCAAAGAAAATTAGATCCAAAATCCTGAAGTATCTAAACACAAGTGTAATAGAAATAATTATGAAGCTATTATAGTCAGTGATTTATTTATACTATGGAAAATAAAAAATTAGACAACTTATTCTGGTACTAAAACTGGTACACTTTTTAAAATGAGAAAAAGAACTTCCTGTGACAAGTTATGGTACCTATGTCCTCTGGTTTTTGATGTTGCTACTGTTAAGTACCATCCACTGTAAAAAACGATGATATAACCTCCACTTACAGTATTAAAAATTATTAATTTGCATGTACTGAACCACACTGTTTTACTAGATTTGCTTTATGACCTGACTTATACAGATACTTTACAGAAAGAGTCAAATCTGTCATCAAAAATTTAGATGAAATTAACTGTATGAAGAATCTGAAACTTACCTGATTCACGCTATACTCCAACAAACTCATTAACTAGATTAGACATTACCACCAAACACATAAACCTTATAGACAATGTAAGGCTCTGAAGTTGACTACTTACTAGAAAAACTTAAATATGAATTTCAAGATATTCCAATTATTACTAAAGAAGAGACACTGAATTTTTTTTTTAATAAGGGTGCTTACTAGTCAATCCTACGAATGAACCAACATTCCAATGTATTGAGTTCAATTTGTTATTTATCTTGGAATGCTTTAATTAATCAGTGTATTTGAGGTTAAATTTTTGAAGTATTAAAACCTGAATCATCAAAAAAGAAAAAAATATGAGAAAACCACATGATAAAATCATGATATAATCATACTAGTTTAAGAAAAATTAAAATGACAATAGCAAAGAAACCCTTAAAGTCTTTTTTCTTCTTTAATCTTATTTCAATCTCCTTAGGTGCTACAGTTTAATATTGAGTTAGCCAAAAAGTTTCATTTTTTTCCGTACGATGGCTCTAGTAGTGCTTAGTTGTCTTTAACTTCATTCAGAACAATTTTGTTAGATTGTATTGTGACAGCTGTCATATTAGTGTACATTTAAAACATCAAAACTGGTGGACTTTCGTGCACCCATTTTAATATTGCGGATGGAAGAAGATATGCAACATTTCTGGCGTATTATGCTTTATTATTTCAAGAAAGGTAAAAACGCAACTGAAACACAAAAAAAGATTTGTGCAGTGAATGAAGGTGCTGTGACTGAATGAACCTGTCAAAAGTGGTTTGCAAAGTTTCTTGGTACTACTGATATTTTGGCCAAGAAATTTTTTGCTGTAGGGCTGTCTCATGCATTGGAAGATGTTTGGCAGCACCCTAGCCTCTACCCACTAGAAGCCAATAGTGGGAGACAGCCAACATACTCAAAATTTCCAAATCAATAAAGTTATTAGTGAGAATAAAAAACGTGTCCTTTAAGGAAAAACTACACAGACTTTTTGGCTAACCCAGTAATAATCACACAGTTGGTTAATAATTTAAATGGCTTCCATGTTATTCTGTATTTTTATCAGTGGCTCATCCTCCAAATTTAGGTTATAACTACCCAAAGATTCTTTAAAAAAGAGTTAAGTCAGTCTTAACATTCTTAGTCAATATTTTGTGGTAAGCAGAACTGTGACCCGCAACATGTCCACATCCTAATCCCTGGAACCTATAAAAATGTGTAGCTTACATAATAAAGGGGAGTTAAATTTATAGATGGAATTAAGATTGCTAACCAGCTAACCTCAAAATAGGAAATGATCTTGGATTAGCCAGGTGTGCCCAGGATAGTAACAAAAGTCCTCAAAAGTGGGGAAGGGAGGCAGAAAAAAGTCAGAAAAAGTATGACAATGGAGTCAAGGTCAGAGTGATATGACCGTCACTATGAATAGGGAGGAAAAGGGTTTTCAGCCAAGTAATGTGGAAAGCCTTTAAAAGCTGAAAACACTAGGATCATTCTCCCTGCAAGCCTCCAAATGAACATAGCCCTGCTGACTCCTTGACTTGAACAGAGTGGGACCCATTTGGGGCTTCTACACTATGAACTGGAAGATACTAAGTCACTAAGTGCGTGGAAACATGTTTATAATATTAAATATACTGACTTGGCATACTGAAATATGTATATGGCATGTCTAAGTAGCAAAGTCACATTTAATTCTACTCACTGATTTTATCTTCCACACCCTGAGGAGCCTGATAAAGAGACACTGTCCTTAACATGATCCAGGAACTCTACATTCATTACCCATGTAACTTTTTTTAAAATGTAGAAATCTAGTGAATAATTTAAAATAATTTAACTTATTTGTGTGTATTATACTTTTATAACTTCTTAAATCACTTATCTCCAATTTCTTTATATAGTACAGTACCATAAGCTACAGTATCCAGATTTTAAAAATGTTTTTTCCTGTAAACAGAAATTTCTAAACTCATTTAGTGGGTAATTTATAAGAAAAGATGCACTTACTCTGATACTACAGACTCACACAGGCACTAAGGTGGGAGCATGTAGATCACTGACATCTCTGTAAATCAGTTGTTTTTTTTTTACTTGTTTAATGCTCTGTACTTTTCCTGAAAATATTTAAAAATAAGGTATATTACTGATATAAAGAGACCATATTCTATAAAATGGACTAAACTTTTAAAGTAAATTACTTTTTCTGTAATAGCATAATCAGGATAATTTTAAAAATAAATTACTCTTCAACATAATCAATACATATCTCGAGATAAACTGATATTAATTCACTCACAATTGTACAGCGAAATTTTAAATTTAGCCTAAAACAAGTATGTGCAATGAATGAATTTTTGCATTTAAAAAAAAAAAAAAAGTCAATGTAAAAAGAATCAATGATGTGACTACATGTGTAAGTTAGCAAACTTAGGTTTTCTAGTTTTTCTTGCTGAGTGCACTGAGGCATATGAGAGGCACCTGGACAGGGATGAATACTACTCTAAACAGGTAAAATAGCTCTGTTTCTGGAGTTTCTCAGCAGAAGACTTAGCAGAAAATGAGTATCTAAATATTCTAGATACTCTTAAGATTTCTCTAGATACTAAAAGGGTCTAAGCACCAGCAACATCTTAAAATTTAAGGAAAAATTTTCACAGCAATAATCCCCAGCAGGACTGGAGACAGTGCCTCTACAAAGGGCCCTAAAGTAACACAAGGGTACATGTAAAGGAGCACTGACCTCAGCTCTAAAGGATCTTCAATAAAGAGAAATCAAGGTAAGAAGTGAAGAGACAATGGAAGTAATTTAGGAAGGTCATGCAGGTTGAGCCACTTTTAAGCATTTTAAAAGTGAACTTTCTTTCTCTCTCTCATGCTAGCATATCCCAAGGGCTTTAAATTTTGCCTATTTTAAGGAAATAAAAAACTTACTAATGGAATGTTTCAATTACTGCTGACAAGTAGGTATTTGATACAATCTAATGGTAAGTATAGACAATGCCTTAAAAAAGGAGTCCCACAATCCCATCCAACTAGAATGTCGAAAAAACAGTATTATGCCCTTAGATTAAGTTCTAAAAAAGGCTCAATTTAGAATGATTTAATCCCGTAACTGGAAAAAATAATGAATTGGTTTCAATGAGCATGAAACAGGTTTAAAGAGAATTAAGCATAAGTTCTGATGCATGGAATTATTTGAAGACCACTTTCAAAAAATATGAAAAATAATAATCACAGCATAGGAAAGAAAAAGGAGAGAGATGACAAAGGAAAACTTGTAAGGACCAATGAAGTTATATTTTCACACAAACTTGGATCATTTTCCAAGTTATAAAAAAACAGGGCTTCTATATTTTATCACTAATTGACCTCCCCCCCACCAAGGGCTTCATCCTGGTCTCATAAACAAATTAAATGAACATGCCAATCAACTAATTATAAACTAATGTTTTGTTTAAGGAAACAAAGCTAAAAAAAAAAATCAAGGAAAGCTAAATAAACATCCATACTCTTTTCTTTGCATTAATATTTCAAGTGGTCAAAATATGCTTGAAAATAGAAAAAGGATTCTACAGGAGAGAACCAAGATGGCGGTGTAGGTGGACACACTGCACCTCCTCGCACAACCAGAACTGACAGAGAATCGAACAGCAAGGGGGACCAACACCAAGGAAATAGAAAATAAACATTCATCCAGACCGGTAGGAGAGGCGGAGACGGGCACCGGGGTGGAGAGGACTCGCGTGGCTGTGGCGGGACTGAGACTGGCGGAGTGTGGGACAAATGGCACAGACAGTCCGAGCACTAGCAGACCCTGCGGCCCCACATTTGCACAGATAAACCCAGAGGGCCGGACTCAGAGTGGCAGAGAGTGGGGCAGGCAGAGTGGCGGGTAGCACCCCGGGGCCCCACATTCACCCACAGATAAACAGGACGAACGGTGGGCAGCGAAGCAGACTGTGCAACCCAGGGTTCCAGCTCGGGGAAATAAAGCCTCAAACCTCTGATTGAAAGCGCCCGTGGGGGTTGGGGCGGCAGCAGGAGAGACTCCCAGCCTCACAGGAGAGGTTGTTGGAGAGACCCACAGGGGCCTAGAGTGTGCACAGGCCCACTTACTCGGGAACCAGCACCAGAGGGGCCCAGTTTGATTGTGGGTATCGGAGTGAAAGATTGAAATCCGGAGGAGAGTGAGGTGGGCGCCATTGCTCCCACTCGGCCCCTCCCCCATGTACAGCGTCACAGCGCAGTGACCAGCATTATCCCGCCCTGGTGAACACCTAAGGCTCCGCCCCTTACAGTAACAGACGCGCCAAGACAAACAAACAAAAATGGCCCAAATGACAGAACACTTCAAAGCTCCAGAAAAAATACAACTAAGCGACGAAGAGATAGTCAACCTATCAGATGCACAGTTCAAAACACTGGTTATCAATATGCTCACAGACTTGGTTGAATCTGTTCGAAAAACAGATGAAAAAATGAAGCCTATGCTAAGAGAAACAAAGGAAAATGTACAGGGAACCAATAGTGACGAGAAGGAAACTGGGACTCAAATCAGTGGTATGGAACAGAAGGAAGAAAGAAACATCCGACCAGAAAAGAATGAAACAAGAATTCAGAAAAATGAGGAGAGGCTTAGGAACCTCCAGGACATCTTGAAACGTTCCAACATCCGAATTCTAGGGGTGCCAGAAGGAGAAGAGGAAGAACAAAAAATTGAAAACTTATTTGAACAAATAATGAAGGAGAACTTCCCCGATCTGGCAAAGAAAATAGACTTCCGGGAAGTCCAGGAAGCTCAGAGAGTCCCAAAGAAGCTGGACCCAAGGAGGAACACACCAAGGCACATCATAATTACATTAGCCAAGATTAAACGCAAGGACCTACATCCAAGATTACTGTATCCAGCAAAGCTATCATTTAGAATGGAAGAGAAGATAAAGTGCTTCTCAGATAAGGTCAAGTTAAAGAAGTTCATCATCACCAAGCCCTTATTATATGAAATGTTAAAGGGAGTTACCTAAGAAAAAGAAGATCAAAAATAGGAACAGTAAAAATGACAGCAAACTCACAGTTATTAACGGCCACACATAAAACAAAAACGAGAGCAAACTAGGCAAACAACTAGAACATGAGGGTTGTCAATAAGGGAGTGGGGGTGGGGGTAAAGGTACAGAGAATAAGTAGCATAGATGATAGGTGGAAAATAGACAGGGGGAGGGTAAAAATAGTGTAGGAAATGTAGAAGCCAAAGAACTTATAAGTATGACCCATGGACATGAACTATGGGGGGGGAATGTGGGAGGGAGGGGGGTGGGCAGGATGGAGCGGAGTGGGGGGGGAAATGGGACAACTGTAATAGCATAATCAATAAATATATTTAAAAGAAAAAGGATTCTAAAACATAGGGTAGGTTTCATTAAAATCTCTATTATAAGCACAATGAATTTAGTTTTCAGAATAAGGTATACCTTGGAATATTAAAATGTTAATTTTTTCCAAGGTTTTATTTAGTGCTAGGATTGGAACATTGAGTTATTTCTGCCATGTACGAGGGGGGACCAAAATAAAAACAGAATTATCTTCTGGAGGGCAGGCCACTTGTACAGTTTTCCCCCTCTAGGTGAGTGTTCTAGGAATCCATCTGTGTCAGTGTACCAGCTGGTGTTGCTGTGGGAGGCTGCATTTGGCTTCAGTTAATTTTTTTTTGAAGACTCTTTCAACATGTTTGCTCATTTCATGATGAGTAATTTAGGAGTCTACCTGCCCACACAGAGCTGAGTGTCCAACAGTTTTGGGCGTGACCCCTGTGGGAAGGAACCCTTCCAGGGATCCTTCCACAACAGCTGTCACAATGGACACCAGCCTCTGCCCAATAACAAATGGACACAGGCAGTGTCCAGATTACACCACTTCCAGTGGCGATTTTTGGGAATATACTCCAGGCTACATACATGAGGACATCCATGGGACTGGAAACACTATCAGTTTGCAGCAGGGGTGACAACAGGAGTCATTAAAGGTGGACACAATTTGCCCGACTACATCAAGGCACATTTTCCCTTCTCTGGGGTGTGAGCTTGCTGCAATGATCACCAGGCTCGAGTCTCCAGTACCAAGATTGCCTCTCCGGGGAACAGGAAAGGGCTGCCTCGTTGAAGACCCAATGTGCCACCCTGCAGTCTGCCTTCATCAACATTGCAAAGCCAAGTTCATCACTGAAGCTTTTCAAAAGGTGCTGATGGCACAGACGAGGCCATATGACACAGTTCCTGCAATGGAGATCTTACTGCAATGAGTGGTCTCTGAAGGAAAATGCTTCATAAGCTTACACCCGACAATTGCCATTTGCACAGATGTTACCTGCAGGCACACAGGGCCAATGCAGGTGGGCACCTCCAGCTGGCCCACAGAAGTCCTAGGGCCCAGTTCCCCGCTCTCATTCAAGAGATGGGGAAAGAGAGTGGACATGGGGGTTGCAGAATAAGGAAACTGGTGACAGCAAGACTGCCTCTATCCTGAGACTGCACAGGGCCACACTCAGCTCAGGTGGGCCTCACCGGAGTCTAGCACCTTAAAATATTATTTGTATGTTACTGAACATGCAGCGATTTTATGTCATTAAGATCATGGTCTGCTCTGGCCAGGTGGCTCAGTTGATTGGAGCATCATCCCTTGCAGCAAAGGGATGTGGGTTCAATCTCCCTATCAGAGCACACTCAGGAGGCAACCAATCAAAGTTTCTCTCTCACATCGATGTTTCTTTCTTTCCCTCAACCGTTCTACCTCTCTCTCTAAAATCAATAAACATATCCTCAGGTAAGTATTAAAGTAAATTAAAAGATCATGGTCTGAAAAAAAAAACAGACCACCATCATTGAGGGCTAAAAGTAATTTGGGCTTTGCCTTTCAAAGTGCCATATTATGTTTTTCAGGAGCACAAATACTTTGTACTCACTTACATAATGAGTTGGTGCTAACACACACAAACTAAGCATTAGAGACACAAAAAGAAAGAAAAATAAGAGTTCTAATCTCTGCTGACACTTTGACTTGGAAAAAATTTAACTTGGTGAGCATCTATTCCAAAATTAGTATTATAGCCCTGGCTGGTGTGGCTCAGTGGATTGAGCACCGGCCTGCAAACCAAACTGTCACGGGTTCAATTCCCGATCAGGGCACATGCCTAGGTTGCAGGCCAGAGCCCTGTAGGGGGCCGGCAAGAGGCAACCACACAGAAGGGAAAGATATTTTTCTCCCTCTCTTTCTCCCCTCCTTCCCTTCTGTCTAAAAATGAATAAATAATCTTTTAAAAAATACTATTAGAATGGAACACACACATAGATC
Organism: Desmodus rotundus; assembly: GCF_022682495.2. NCBI lineage: Eukaryota > Metazoa > Chordata > Mammalia > Chiroptera > Phyllostomidae > Desmodus > Desmodus rotundus. The sequence continues at coordinate 65,244,069 of NC_071394.1, forward strand.
TTAAAAGGTCAACCGCTGAGCACATCTGTCAAGGTTAAGTTTCTTAAAAATTAATATTACAATGTGATAATATGCTTATCCTAACTTTATACAGTTGTGAATATTAGAGCTGTGGTGAAAAGTCTACGGAGCTTTAAAAAGCTGAGTTTTTCTATTTGCCAAAATATGTCATTGAGCCAGTAACAAAACCAAGTCCTCTATTTTGTCCTTCATTAAAATGATACATTACAAAAAACAAAGATATAAACAGAAGTTCTCAACTACCTACTTTTTTAAAGAATACTCGCAGATAAATAAAATCAGTAACTAGTAATTTTTAGCTAATATTCTGAAATTCTTCATCTACCAGAACTTTAACATGAACAGCTATTCAAAATCAAATTTCTGCTTCCTTCCCCAACTCCTTTCTTGATTAAAAAGTGGGTCCTGTGAAAAAGATCTTAACGTATCAATTAAAAGACTTTGTCTAATATGCTTAAATTTTGGTTCTATGTACACAACTTAACTAAATTTAATTTTTAAAATATGACAACTCTTAATGTTTATCATAGTATGTAAGTAAGAAATTTGGTGTAATTTTTCTACTTTTCAACCAGATATTTTATATTTAGTACCAAACTACATGTTTTTAAAGATTTTATTTATTTATTTATTTATTTTCACGGAGAGGGGAAGGGAGGGAGAAAAAAAGGGAGAGAAGCATCAATGTCTGGTTGCCTCTCACACACCCCTTACTGGGGACCTGCCCCACAACCCAGGAATGTGCCCTGATTGGGAATCGAAACAGTGACCTTTGAGTTTGCAGGTCAGCACTCAATCCACTGAGCCACACCAGCCAGGGCTGCATTCTTTATAAATTAAGTACTTCTATCTCAAAGTAATTGAGCTTTTCTCAACTGTACCAAGAAGCTGTAACACTTTAGCAATAAGGGAACAAAAGAATCATTGTATCACTATAAAGTAGGGATTGACAAACTTTTTTTATACACATCTAGAGAGTAAGAACTTTAGGCTTTGTAGACCAGATATGGTCTCTGTAGGATATTCTTTGTTCCCACCACAACCCCCCAGCCCTTTAAAAATATATCATAAAGAACATATATGTATTTAAAACCCATAGACACAGACAACAGTTTGGTGATGGCCATAGGGAAGAGGGTGTGGGGAATGGGTAGAGGTGGGTAAAGGGAAGGGAAAATGGGGATATCTGTAATAATGTCTACAATAAAAATAAAGGGAAAAAAGGTATCAGTCTTAGCTCAAGGATCCTATTAAAATTATAATGTGTTAATACAGTATTTCTCACTGAAGGAGCTGCAGTTATTAAAAGAAAATGTATCAGACTGACATGTAGAGGAAAGCAGAAAATAATCTAGCCTCTTAACAACATCAATTTCAAACTGTATTCAAAAATAACTAAGTTATTAACCCTGAAATGACAAACATAAACCACTAAGAGTTCCTGATGTTTAACTGACTTACCTTTGGCTGTGGCATGAACCACAGCAGCCGAAGGAAGATTTTGGTAAGTTTCAAAACCCAAATAAGACAAGGCTGAGAATATAAGGCTTCTTTTGAAAGCTACTGGGTTTCCTGTCACCTGTGGAAACAATTATGGTCAGAGGTCATCAAACAAAAAACTTGAAACAACTGCTACACCAAGCAAATATTACATCACTTTTCTCCTCCTTTCCCAAAGCAATCAATCCTAATAATACTGCTTAAAATTTACCTTATCAAATTCTTCAGTAAAACTATTTCACATTATTACTTTATAGGGAAGGCAAATCCTGTTAAGAAAAGATTTATAACAGCTAAGGGAGGTAGCTTATCTAAGAATCTGTCATGCTGAATAAGTGCTGGATTGAGGAGGCATGGACAGTATAATTGTTTGAAAAAATATAAGACACCAACATACTGGGTTGGCCAAAAAGTCTGCTCAGTTTTTTCCTTAAAACAACAGACACTGATTTGGAAATTTTGAGTATGTTGGCTATGTCCCGCTATTGGCTTCTAGGGAGTAGAGGGCAGGGGTGCTGCTAAACATCTTCCAATGCATGAGATGGCCCCACAGCAAAAAATGTTTTGGCCAAAATGTCAATAGTACCAAGAAACCTAGAAAACCACGTTTGACATGTTTGATCAGTCAAAGCACCTTCTCCATTCACTGCACAAATCTTTCTTGCACTTCAGTCGCATTTTTACCTTTGTTGAAAAAATAAAGCATAATACACCGAAAATGTTGTGTATCTTCTTTCATCTTTGATATTAAAATGGATACATAAAAACTCACCAATTTTGATTTTTTAAAAATGCACACTGATGTGACAGCTGTCACAATACAATCTAACAAAATTGTTTTGAATGAAGTTAAAGACAACTAAGCACTACTAGAGCCGTCGTACAGAAAAAACATAGACTTTTTGGCCAAACCAATACAGTATCAGTCTTAAAACAATGACAAGATGAAAAATATTAAATATGGTAATTAGTATACATAAAAAGTGGAAATAGCTTTAAGATATCTTTAAAAGTGATCTACAAACCCATAGTTTTCAGTAAACAATGAATAAAATAAAGAGTATATCCAGATTTAGAAATTAACTTTTCACAACTATGGCCACAATCCCCAAAACCAACAGGAAAGATGGCATGTGTGGGTCTTACTCCCTTTCCCAGGACAATGCAGCATCAGTAGTTCCCTCTCTGCTGATTCATTTCCACCTGTATAACAACAAGCTGTACCATGTTGGTATGCTGGATCTTTCTCTTACAGCGAAGAACTTCCTCCTGACCACATCTCCCTTCAGTCTCATTTTCTGACTCCTCTTTTCAGCAAAACTCTTTTAAAAATTCATCTGTACTCAGACCTCCACTTCTTCCCCCCATTCTTTCTCTTTAGAGCTCACACACAAAGCATTTGTAGCCCACACTCCACTGCAGGTATCTGGCTGGTAACCACAAAGGCGCTCCATTCCCTGTGGCCTTTCTCACTTCTCCTCTTACTTGACTCATCAACATTACTTGACAGTGGTTAATTCCCTCCTGTGTTTTTTTCTTAAATCACGAATGAATGAATGTTTGGTTTTTGGGTTTTTTTAAAGATTTTATTAATTTATTTTTAGAGAGGAGGGGAAGGGAGATAAAGAGAGGAAGAGAAACATCGATCAGTTGCCTCTCATACATGCCTGGCCTGGCTACCGAACTGCAACCCAGGATGGTTCCCTAACCAGGAATTGAACCAGCGACCTTTTGTTTTTCAGGACAACCAACCGAGCTACAACGGTCAGGGCTCGATGTTTGATTTTGAAAAACCACTATAATGAGATGTGTGACATATAATAAATGGCATATACATAACGTGTACCAGTTATGACACTGTATTAACCTATAAAACCATCACCATTGGCACAGTCAAGACGAACTGATTGTCTGTAACCAATCCAGCCTCTTTCCTCAGCACCTGCTATTCTAACTCTTGGCACACTATTCATATGGCTTTCAAAATACTACTTTCTTGAATTTCCTATTTCAGTAACAGCTTGTCTCTTGTTGGTTCCTCATCTCCAACACCTCCCTGCCAAGATGAGTCTTGAGCTTAGTCTCAGACCTCCTTTTATTTGTAGCATTCCGGTGAGTGCACTTAGACTTTAAATGCCATCAACATGCCAAAACCCGCACATGTAATATGAGCCAGGATGTCTCCTCTAAACTTCAGAATCCTAAATGTAGCTGGCTACCTAATCAACACTTCTCTATACATGAAGTACAACACATGTCTCACGTTCATCAGCCAAGACAGCTATCAACTCCCTAACTCCACTCCTGTTTTCCCTTTCGAGGTAAATGACAACCTAATTCTTCTGATTGTGTAGATTAACAAAACACAAAACCCTAGAATCATTCTTGACTCTATCCCATGCCATACCCAATCCACGGTTTAAGTTCTCTTAAGTATCTACAGTAGGAATGAGGAATCTGGCATATTACACCTTGCTGGGTGCTTTCTTTACTCTTCTATTTATTGACTTTAGAGAGAAAGAAAGGGGGTGGAGGGGAGAGAGACAGACATCGATCTGTTATTCCACTTATTTATGTATTTATTAATCAATTCTTATATGTGCCCTGACCGGTGATTGAACACATGACCTTGGCATATCTATCTGGATGACACTCCATTAGCTGAGCTACCCCGGCCAGGGCCTGTATTTACTTTCTTGAGCATGAGTATTCAGGATACTGCACACGACTTGATTCAAAACACATTAACAACAAAGTAGTAAAACTAAATTTGATGTAGTCTCATTTTTAACACTGAATTTTCTGTGTTTATTTTTATTTAACTAGAAGCAGCAAGATAGGGCAAGGCAGAGAATATAGCTGAGTGTGCGTGTGCACGCACACACACGGTGATGGTGGTACCTAGAAAAAAAAGAGGGCCCTGGCTAGTGTGGCTCAGTGGATTGAGTGCCCTCATGGAAACCAAAAGGTCTCAGTTGATTCCTAGTCATGGCAGGTGTCTGGGTTACGGGCCAGGTCTCCAGATGGGAGCACACGAGAGGCAACCGACTGATGCAACTCTCGCACAACGGTATTTCTCTCTTTCTCCCTCCCTTCCTCTCTCTTTCTCCCTCCCTTCCTCTCTCTTTCAAAAATAAAATAAAACAAACATTTAAAAAATAAAATAACAGGAAAAAGACTAAGATTTGATCAGGGAATCTCCTAGCTCCCAAGCTCTGGCAGGAAGATCACATAGCAGAAAAGGTCGCACGGACTTGAGGAAACTATACAGCTAGGGCAGGGGTGTCAAACTCATTTTTACGGGGGGCCACATCAGCCTCATGGTTGCCTTCAAAGGGCCGAAATAATTTTAGGACTGTACAAATGTAACTACTCCTTAACTGTTAAGGAGATGAAATTACATTTGGCCCTTTGAAAGCAACCACGAGGCTGATGTGGCCCCTAGTGAAAATAAGTTTCCCACCCCTGATCTAGGGTGTCCAACTAACTCTCTTTGCTGACATCATGCTGAATAAACAACATTCTGGCTTTCTTAGAGGGAGTAGTGCACTGTTAGGCAGCTGGCATTTACATGTCTTATTGTAAATTAACGAAGGAACAGTTTGCAGTTGTACGCATCAGTCAATTACTGTAAGTAGACTTCTCTGTTCACCCCAGAAAGTAGATAAAATCATGCTTCTGAAACTAAAAAAAAAAATCACTTAAAAGAATGTGGACTCAGTGACACTTCCAAACACTAACAACTTGTGAGACTGAGACAGCTAGAATGTGCCATTTCCCCTCATTCACCCAACACAATGCCTTTCACACAATGAGTTCTCAAAAACATTGGTTGAACAATAGAAGAAGCTATCTCTTAAACATGTCTTCCCTTCAACATTAATTGTACTAACTTCAAGCTATAAAGACTTCAAAAATACAAACTCATCACTAGATAAAAAGAAAGATGTTACCACCATCTCTTGGTTTCCTAACTTCCTGCCAGCTACTCTTCCTCTTAAATGATGTAATTGCTCTGTGGTGGGTACCAGTCCTCCTTCTGGTCTTACTATTACCACAGCATTACTTAGAACTATGTGCTAAAGTCTCCTGAATCTGCATCTCCAGCCCTGACCTCAGAAGGTAAACACCTGACCTGTCCAACTACAGTCTATTCCACAGGTCACCTTGGCCACCTCATCACACTCACCTTAAATAGCCTGAAACATAATTCATCCCCTCCCTGAGCCCCCAGATTGCCTTCTGTAGTCCTATCCCAGCAAACAGCACCACTGCCCACACCCTGTGCTCTAGCCAGAAACTGAGACTCTTCCTTGACCTCCTCCCTCTAACCCTTACACCAAATCTATCCTTTGAGTCAGCTAAGTTTATCTCCATAACAACCTCCGATTGCAACCACTGATTTCCAGTCCCACAGCCCCCACTACAGTTCAAACCACCACAGTGCTCACCTCTCCTATAGCAATGATCCTTACCTCGTCTCCAGCATCCACAACCGTATCCATTTTTGACACTACACAAAAAGTTGTTTTTAATGCAAATCTAATTTTTAAAAACCATGTGTTTTAAAACTCTTTCATGGTTTCTATAACCTTTAGAATAAAATCAGGTTTACAAGGTTTTCAGACCCTGGCTGTGGTTGGTGGCCTCCACAGTGGCCCCAACAGGTTCCCATTCAAAAGGGCGATTAAAGGAGGACCCCAACACAGCTCATCCTATAGACACAGCAAATCTACAGCTACAAAGTCAAAATCTAGCTGAGTGACTCCTCATCAAACAAGTGAGGAAAAAACCCATAATGAAACAGGTGGGAAAGGCAGAGACACAGTCTTGCCATAAACCCATTGACACAGCAATCCACAAGGGCAGAACTCTTCTTTCTGAAGAGCAAAGGTTTTGAACCCCACATTGGACACCCCAACTTTTAAGACCCACACCTGAGAGACAAGCCCCCAGAACATCTTGCTTAGAAGGCCAAAGAGACTGGCATCCAACTAGGCAACCACTAAGTGAGAAACCATGCATAAAAGACTTTCCTAGATTCACGCATCCCAGAGCCCATCACAGAGGTAGCTGACTGATAAGGGCCTGAATTCTCTGTGAAAGAGGTTTATTTGCTTAGCTTAAAACTTCAGCCTAAAGGGCAAGTATCTAATATAGCACACATCTAGAGACCAACAGTGACCCTCTCCAGGCACCACGAAGGGTAAACACTATCATCACGCTCTCCCTCCACATCACTGCCAGTTTCTGCAGCTACTGCCCAGGGAACACCCCTAGATTGGCTCTGGTGGCCAATAAGACCTACATTCCTCAGTCTCAAGGGCTATAACAGAACAATCCTTAACCAACTGCCCCACCACCAGGGCAAAGCAGAGGTAGCACAGCACCAGCCTTCACTTGAGACTTCAGCAGCTGAACAGCCTGATTTAACCTCACAAGAGACCTGCAGCTGGAGGCACCCAGCTAAGCCTCACCTGGGCTCCTCCTTACCAGCAGAAACCACTTGTTTTAAGCCATTCAGTTCTGTGATGATTTGTTGTGCAGTAACAGCTAATTAAAAAACTGGTACATGCTGACTTCTTAGCCTTATTTCAGTTTACTCTCCCATTCCAGACTTGTCACTTTTAATTCCTTAAAAAGACCCCTTTTTCTAATCTCAACGCCTATACTGTTGTACTGCCCTAGCTGGTGTAGCTCAGTGGATTGAGTGTAGGCCTGCAAAGCAAAGGATCAGCAGTTCGATTCCCAATCAGGGCACATGCCTGGGTTGCAGGCCAGGGGCCTGGTTTGGAGCCGCATAAGAGGCAACCACACAGTGTCCTCTCTCTCCCTCTCTTTCTCCTTCCTTTCCCCTCTCTAAAAAAAAAAAAGTAAGTAAAATCTTAAAAAACAAAAAAAATACTGTCGTCCTCATCACTCTGTAGCTCTCATCTTAACTGCTCACACCTTTTCTTTTCCTCTCTTCAAGATCAGGTTTAGTGTGACTTCACTGTCCTTTACTAAGGTGTGGCCACCTTTCCTTCCAGTTTATAATATCAATGAGAAACGGCTTGTTTCCCACATTCATTGTATCCTCAGCATAGAACAGAGCTGTGCTCAGAGAAAACATTCAGTACAAATTTGTTGAAAAATAACCATTCCAAGATGGGTGTTATGTAACATAGATTGCAAATTAAAAAGACAAATGAAATGTTTTCTCAGCCCCTCAGAATTAACCTCCACACTCTGCAAACTCCTGGGAAATAAGTACCTCCAACTCAACTTATTGACCTTACTATGCTTGGAGAAAAACTTTGGAAAAAGAAAACTACAATGACAAAGGCTTGAAAATTCATCAATAACTGGTAAATTGGTAATAATACATAGTTACAACACCCTAAAAATTCAACATACCTGGAGAGTATAATTTTTGTTATTGCCTTTGGCTTAGAATGTCATTAGAATGCAGGTTCTGGAATAACTTTGTCTCATTATAAGGTTGATGAGATGCAGCAGGAACTTAACGCTTACTGTTTTGTTACACAGGTGTTTCAAATTTAACAAATTGAAGGAGACCCTCCAACAGCACCCCCCCCCCCCCCAAAAAAAAAAAATCAGGACTCACTTAACTGCAGTGGCCTGGATCGAACCTGCATTGTCTCCGAGCTCTGCCCTACCTCCCACGTTAAGCAAGGAGGTGCTGTATTTTCGTATTCTGACCATGTCTTTTTCTACCCTTTCTATGCTGCTTCTCTAGTTTCCATGTTTTTAACACAGCAACAACAAGCAGTTCATGGGCTCGGGAGATGGGTCAACCTGCCACCAAATCCAGCATCTTCCCAGCTACGAGACTTGGGCACATTATTTAACCCTACCTACCTCAGTTTCCACTTTTTAAAAATGGTTAAAATAACATTTCTTATTCCATAGAATGGGAATGAAAATTAAATGAGGCAATGCTTAACACAATGGTTACAGCAAGCCTTCAAGAAATGTTATATATCACAGTCCTCTAGAATTTTAACTTCACCAATGCTCTGCCTCAAAAACCTGAAGTTCAGTAATTTCATGCTTAGTACCACCCCTCCCTCTCTCCACCCACGTTCCCTAATACCTGCCCACTTGGCTGCAAGCTTCGCCGGAAAAGAAATCGAGCCCTTTTTTCACACAGCTCCCAACCCCACTAAGGAACACAACAGGCGCTCAAAAAAGGGTTTTTAGAGTTTAAAAGAATAACACATCCAGTTCAAATGCAATGTCACGTGCACCGGTGCATACCCTCAGCCCCTAAGTCTTCTCCGGAAATAAACCAAGGCCCAGCCAGTCTAATAGAAACGCCAGAACCGGACAATCCAAGGGCCACCTCACAGCGTCCACAATATTGTGCTGGGAAAATTAGCTTTCGTAGGAAGCGCAGGCAGAGGCTGGGGATGAGGAGCGCGGCGCCATTTTCGGGAAGGAAAGAAGGCTTGAGGAAGGGTAACTCTTGCCTGTGTGCGGCGGTAGCCAGCACGCGCCCTTCCCATGAGCCAGAACTCAGCGGCTACCTCTGAGGCGCTGCTCCACACGCACGTTCCGCGCCCGTCGGTAACCCGCGACGGAAGCCGAGGTCGGGGGACAGCCACACGCCCGGAAGGGAGAAAGCGCCACAGGTAAGAAGCCAGCACCATGATTTCCTTGCGGAATTGACTCATCACCATTTAGAAACGCTCCGCAAAGGAGGGCAAGACGGAGAGCACGACCTCCCGCTTCCTGCTGTCGCTTCTTCCGGCGCTTCTACAGGCGCACGCGTCTGCGTACAAACAAGTTGTGGTTCGGCGCAAGGTGTCTGGCTTAAGGTTCCGGTGGGCGGGGTATACCCCTAGTGGGTGGGACTTAGCGCGTTTCGGGCTTCTGAGTGTAGGGCACTGGGGCGGCGAGAATTTCTTTTTTTTGTTCCTGATTTGTGGAGTGTGTTACAGTTTAGAGACAGAGCTAGACTATCAGAACAGAATTGGAAGCTCGGAAATAGACCCGAGCATTTAAGTCTGCAAGAAGTCAAGGGCTAGTTATTTCCAGTTTTGTGGCCCTCAAAGGAAGGGAGACTGTGCTGGGGGTCCTGGGTAGACAGATGCCGTTGGGTGGGGCGGGGCGCGGCGGAGGGAAACGAGCTAACCCTCGTGGGTAGGGAGACGCTGGGGAAGATGAGCGAGTAAGAGCCGGACTCTCAGGTTGCTCTCCGAAGCTCTGGGTCTGGTTGAAATCCTGACCCCCGCAGACACTTGGCAGGCCCCTTCAACTAAGTAAACAATGGTCCTGATCCTAATTCAGTGCCTGCTACGAGGGGCACAGCAAAGCTGTTTATGGGGGAGGAGGCAAGACATTGGTTTCAGCAAGTAGGTTGCATTTACAGTCTTTTTACTACTACTCTGATACAAAGAGAACGCATACTCTTATTTCACTTGATCTTCCCCGAGTCCAGTGCTACCTTTTGATTGCTGTCTCCCAACGTCCCTTTAAATCAACCACATTTCTTTAGGATTTCATCAGTGACTTATTATTTTCTTCCCAACATTTGCTGAACCCTAGTCTGCTTTCCCAGAGGGAACCACTTTTACATATTTCTGCTGGTAGTTCCCTCAGTGTTGCTAAATAATAGGCTTATACCACTGGATGCCACGATAATCCTGAAATCTAGTTTATGATAATTTCATTCAGAGTTAAATTTTAATTACACTTTTCAGTTTGAACAAAAAATTAGCCATTGTTAATGTTTTGTCACATTTATCTTTCTTCACATATATTACATGTAGAATGCATATAATATTCCTACTACTATTTTCTGATGATGAACCTTCTAAGAGTAGATTACACATATGACTCTTTATGCTAGCAACAAAGACATTCCCTGGTTTAATCCCTGTACAATGATCAAATTCAGAAAACTGACAGAATACTATTATTTAATGTGCCTCAAAGCTGTCCTTTATAGCAACTATTTCTCCCAAACTCAGGGTCACATCGGGTTACATATTGCATTTAATTGTCATGTTTCTTTAATCTCTTTAAGTCTGAAATACGTTTCTCTTGGTTCCGGGCAAGAGAAACTGTCTTTTCTTTCCTTGGAGGAGCCTCAGACCTCCCCAAATCATATTCTGTCAAGATTCCTTCTCATCCCGCTTTTGGCTTTCCACTCGAAGGGTGCAAAGGTGCAACTTTCTTTGGTGGTCCCTTATCCGGATTCATCAGACACCAGCCGCCTCCACCTTGCAACCGAAGTTCGACCCCAACAAGATCAAAGTCATTTACCTGAGGTGCACTGGTGGGGAAGTCGGGGCCCCATCTGCCCCGGAGATCAGCTCCCTGGGCCTTTCTCCAAAAAAGGTTGGTGATGACATCGCCAAAGCAACCAGTGATTGGAAGGGTCTGAGGATTACAGTGAAACTGACCATTAAGAACAGACAGGCCCAGATTGAGGTAGTGCCTTCTGCCTCTGCCCTATTATCAAAGTCCTCAAAGAACCACCACAAGGCAGAAAGTTGCAAAAAAAAAAAAAGAAAAAGAAAAAGAAAAGAAAAGAAAAGGAAAAGAAGACATTAAGCACAGTGGAAATATCACTTTTCCTGAGATCATCAACATTGCTGACAGATGTGGCACTGATCTTTAGCTAGAGAACTCTCTGAAATCATTAAAGAGATCCTGGGGACGGCCCAGTTTGTGGGCCACAACCTTCATAAGGATGGCCACCACCCTCATGACATCATAGATGACATCAACAGTGGTGCAGTGGAATGCCCGGCTACTTAACAACTACAAAGGAAAATATTTCAATTAAAGATCATTTAACAACCAAAAAAGAAAGATTCCTTCTCATCCCTCCACCCACCTCCTTTATTTCTTATCTAGGTAATTTCTGTTCATCTTTTAGCTCTCAGTCCAAATGTCAATTCCTCAGAGAAGCTTTTCTTGATTCTCCAAATATACCTTCATATCTTTTATGGCTCTGAGCATGTTTTATAATATTATTTTCATATTGGATTATTTGTTAATGGAGTATATTTTGGAGCTGCAGTGATAACAACTGGTAATGTGTTGATAAGAAGTGGTAACATGTGCCTTTGCTATACTGTACAGTCAATGACATGTCTGATTTTTGTCTTATTACAAGTCTTGGCACCATTTCTTCATTCATACACAAATGTTTATTACATAATATGCCTGCTACTCTTCTAGAAGTGAATGAACAATTTCTAATGGAGTATGTATAATAGTTGGCAAAATATATTAAGATAAATAGTAAAAGATATAGATTATGATAAGTGAAGTGGAGGATAAAGCAGGAAGGGGTAAAGAGTGCATTTCTGTGTTAGTATTACAGTTTTAAATAGGGTGGTGGCCACAGAAGTCCTCACTGAGGGAAACATTTGAATAAAGACCCAAAGAAGAAGGAGAGATCCATGAAGATATCTGGGGGCACAGCATTTTGTGTAGAAGAAAAATGGAAAGGCCTAAACTGGGAAAGCAAGTGGCATTTTCCATGAACAGGAAGTCCACTCTAGATGGGGTTCTGTGAGCAAAGGGAAGAGTACAAGAGAGAAAGTCAGAGAGAAGGTGGGGACCAAGTACTGCAGGACCTTGTAGGCAATTGTAAGAACTTGGGGTTTTTTTTGTATGATTGTGTGTGACATAATTTAATTTAAACATTAATTAGATTCTTCTGTTTTGAAAATAGACTGAAGGGGAGCAAGTAGCAAAGCAGTTACTAGAGTATTCAAATAATCTAGAAAGAAATAGTGGTGGCTTAGACTAGGCTGGAAGATATGAATGGTCAGAATCTAGATACACTTTTAGAGTTGACAGGATTAGCAGACAGACCAGACCAGAAAGAGATGGGATACGAGAGGAGTCAAAGATGACTCCAAGAATTTTGACTCAAACAATTGAAAGAATGCTTTACCATTACTGGAGATAAAGAAGACTATGGGAAGAATAGATTTGGGGAGAAATTAGGTTTTATTTGTATATTTAGTTTCAGAACACTTATTAGACTTTTGTGGCAGCCAGCCTCAGAGAATGTAGGCAAAGATCCTTTCCTCTTGAATTTAGTTCTTTGTGGAATCCCTCCCACATTTAATCAACGATGGTCTGTTTGACCAACAGAATACTGCAAAGGTGATGGCCTGTGACTTCCAAGGCTACATCATACAAATCATTGAGTTTCTGCCTGGATCTCTTGGAGTTTTACTCTGGAGGAATCCAGTAGCCATGCCCTTAGGACATTATTTCAAGCAGCCCTATTGAGAGGCCACGTGGAGAGAAACTGAAGTCTCCCATCAACATAGAGTACCATTGCTACTTGTGAGTATACCACCTTGGAGGTAGATCCTTCAGCCCTGTGTGATGACTGCAACCCTGCCCAATACCTGACTGCAATGTCATGAAGGACATGAGAAGAATGGCCTGCTAAGCCACTCCTAAATCCCTGGACACAGGAACCATGAGAGATAATATGTGACTGTTAGTTTTAAGCCACAAAATTTGGTGTAATCCATTGATTTTATGAACATCTCATTCATTTTAACATCCATGAAAATCTCTACTAGTTGTTAAGTCCAATACATATTTGTTCTTTATTTCTTAAATGTTGTTATTCCTGATACATAATATGAATTCAGTAAGTGTTGAATAAGTGGAAAAGTGAACAAGAATGTAAGTAGAATAGAATTTAGACAATAGGTTGAACAGAAGGGATGAGCATACTGAACTATGCATTGAAATGAGATTGCTTATTGGGCACTAAAAGTACACAGCCATTTCCTTTTCCTTCCTCCTATTTTAGTGGAGAGAAAGATCATAATGGTTAGGTAGGAAAACTATGTATTCCAGAAATGTTGAAAATTACACTTAAATTAGTGGTGTGCCTGGCAACCTTCACTTAAATATCAAAGCACAATCAAGAGTGAAACAAAAGGTTGAACAAAACACTTCTTCTCCCTCCCCATTATGCTGCAATCACAAAGGCCTTGTTTCTGCTCCTGCAACTTGCAAGGTCTACTGGTGCTTTTGCCCCTGTATCATCCCACTGCCCTCAGAACTTTACATGACTGCCTCTATCTTATTTTTCAGGTCTCAAATCAAATATCGCCTCCTTAAACCTTCCCTGATCCTCAGCCCAAGTAAGCTCCCGTTACCCCAAAATCATCCTTATCACTTTCCCCATGGTAGTTATGGCTACTTAAAATCATCTCATTCACTTATAATAATTCACTTATTATTTGTCCTCCCTCTAGGATAAAAGCTTCTGTATATCCCCAGCTTATCACAAATCTAGAACAATGCCTGGTACATAGTAGGCATCCAGCACATTCTGGATCATCATGTGTCCTGATATGATTATTTAAACATGTCACAAACATATGTTGCCAATATAGTCTTTCCTATATGTCAGCTGGGCAACTGCTCAGCTTGCTGCCTGGCACCAAGGAATAGACAAGAGTCACACAAGGTAACTATGCTATTCACTCAGATTTTATTGCATGCAGGTTCACTCAAAATGGAACATTAACATACATGAATGTCCCACTCTAACAATCTAAGAGAAATACAACACACACACACACACACACACACACACAGAGCAATCAATGGGGCATAATGAGCCCAAGTCCCAGGGTCTCAGTCTGCAGGTCCGGCAAGGGAGTTGTCAATATCTTACAAGGAAGGGTTTCTGGAGCCAGGTTAGCAGTAGAACAGACAAGGTCCTCAACCCAGCAGGGCAGAGCCTCCGGCAGCTGATGCCAAGCACGGCATGGAGCAGTATGTTGCTGTGTAGAGCTCAGCTGTCTCAGCAGTGGTCTGGGGCCTGCCTCAATTATATCTTGAAAGTGGTATACTCCACCCTTCTGGGTCTCTTGATAAGTGTCCTGGCACCCCTGATGATAAGTGGGGAATTTCCCCCAGGAGTCTATCTATGGGTGGTCCTGGTCTGCAGACATGGCTGTTCTGGTCACATGTGCAGATATCTTAGGTGTGTCTCCTTGCCAAATGTGCCTAGCATGACTTAGGTAGTTTCCCTCCTGAACCAAAGTGTCATGGCTGACTGACAGCCATCTTAGTTGACATGAGAGACTCCATTTCCTTTTTTATACTTTATCCTATCTTGACTGTGTTTTCCCCCTCCCAATGCCATTTGATTGGTCCTGCTCTACACAAAACGTATTTAGTTTTCATTTTTTGGATTAAAAGTAGTTTTTAGTTAGAAAAGTCTATACCTCTTCATATATTTCATTTTCCATTTCTGTAATTTAAATAATTATCCTTTGCTCATTTTTCTATTTTTAAAAATCAATTTGTACTTCCTGACTCATGTGGCTCAGTTGATTGGGCACCATCCCACAAAGCAAAAGGTCACCAATTCAATTCTCAGTTAGGGCACATGCTTAGGTTGCAGTTCAGTCCATGGGCACACATGAGAGGCAACACGAGGATGTTTCTCTCTCACATGGATGTTTCTCTCCCTCCCTTCCCGTCTCTCTAAAAATAAATTTAAAAACTTTAAAAAATCAATTTATTCTTAAGATACTAACCCTTTGACTGTTAGAGATGGATGGCAAATATTTTTTCCAGTGTTTGCCAATTGATTTTGTCTGTTTTCCTTGGACACAAGTTCTGTATTTCCCACAGTTTGTTTTATCAGGTAGGGCCTTTGGGGTTAGTTTACTTAGAAATATGACTTTAGGCAAGTAGGCTGACACTTAGTGACCAAAACTCAGGTTTCTCAATCACATTTTTTCTTTTGTGAAGTGGGGATAATGGCAATGAATGTGTCACAAAATTGTGAGGATTAAATTTAATTAAGGATATAAAATGGCTCAGGCTGTGCACACTGAAAGTGCTCTGAGTAAGAATGGTTATTCTGATTCTTCCTGGTTCAGGTAGAAGTATAATTTTCATATAAATATTTTAATCCTCACTTGAGGATATGTTTATTGATTTTAGAGGGAAGGGAAGGGAAGGGAAGGAGTGGGAGAGATAAAGAGCAAGAGAGACATCAATGTGAGGGAAATATCCATCAGTTGTCTCCCGTCTGTGCCTCAAGCAGGGATCAAAAACAAAACCTAGGTATGTGCTCTGACAAGGAATCAAAGGGCAGCCTCCTAGTGTATGGGATGACGCTCCAACCAAATGAACAATCTCCCCAGGACTAATTTTCTCATATATTTCAATTGTTTTGTCCTTTAGGAATTAATTTTGGTGCACCAAATAACCTACTTCAACACCCAAAGTGAACCTGCGGTTCTGGGTGAGAAAGGTCTCCTGAAAACCTTGAAGAATCAGCCCACCAGCAGGAGCCTATTGGCCTGGGCCAGGGCTTGGCGGTTTGTGCTTCCCAGTGGGAGGGCCTGTGCCTTTGCCCCGCCCACCCCATCTCTACCCGCCTCTTTTGGCACAGTCGGCCCCACTGCTCCTCGGCTCCTCGTTTAGTTAGACCCCACCCCTCCCAAATCTGCGTCTTCGCCCCGCCCCCTACCCGATCGGCCCCGCCTACTTCCTCCGCCCGCTAGTCGGCCTCGCCCGGCTGGCCAGTCCTGTTGCGTCGTGGAGACTGCTGTAGGCCTGACTTTAGACTTGCTCCCTGGTGTTCGCTGCTGAGGCTGTAGGTGAGCGGGCTGCGGTGTGGTGGCTCGGGGGAGAAGGGCAGTCGGTCCGGCGTTAGGAGTGCGGGAGCATTGCAGCGGGAGGGACAACCAGAGAGGCGCGCCTACACCCAGCGCCAGGAGATGGGGCCTGCACCAGGCGGGGCGGAAGTGCTGGACCGGCCACTTGGCTGCTCAGCTACCGCGTGCTCCACCTCGATCCACTGTGTTTTCTGTGCGGTGGCCTCTGCACTGACTGTCAGACAGAGGGCATGCTGGGTCGGACGTGCGGTGGCGATTTCAGCAGACTCAGCACCGTGACAAGTGGTGTAAGCTTTAGCCCATTCGATACCTACATTCACCACTTAACGTGCAATTATTACTCCGTTTCAAGCTGGAGGAAGCTCAGAGTCGCCAATTTACCATTAGGGTTGAAATTAAGGTCTGTACGGTTTGACATCACAAGCTATGGGGCTTAGAGGTAAGAACATTACTCTTTGAAATAAACCGGGTACCGAGGTTTCAGATCTCTGCGAGGTTTATTAGCTGTGTGACCTTGGGCAGGTTAACCACTTAGGACTTATTTCTGCATTTGTAAAGCAAAACTCAAATACCCTATGTCAGTGTTGTTACGAAGACTAAATACGATGATATTTGTAATACAGCAAAGTGTGTGCCTTGTATATCCTACTCGTCACTAACGGGTCAGCACACTCCAGCCCTGGGCACAACAAGCCAGCTCAAAGAAAACTGGTGCAGGCCCAGCGCTCAGAGACAGGGACTTAGGCACATACAGAACAAGGCCCTGGCTGCTGTAACTCAGTGGATTGAGCGCAGGCCTGCAAACCAAAAGGTCACTGGTGTGATTCCCAGTCAGTGTACGTGCCTTGGTAGCCGGCCTGGTCATCAGTAGGGGGTAGGAGAGGCAACCACACATAAAGAAAGAAAGAAAGAACAGTTACAGCCACACTAGTATAGTCATTTGTGGTACCCAGGGCCACTTTCTTTTTGCCTTTGTGAGAATTTTTTTTTAAAGGCAGTTCCTTTTGGTTGATTAATTAGAAAAATACATTTCATTTTGGTTTGAAACAACTCAGATCATTCTTTGCTACTGGACACACTGAGGCTCTCTGGATAAGAGCAGGCCCACTCGTTGAGGATTTTTCTCAGATCTAGTGTCTAAAAAATGCAAAGGGACAAGAAATGTCAGAATGGGGACAAAAGAGGCCTTTGCCTTTTAAGGGCTGCTTAATGACTAGACACGTCTCCTAATTTTACCTATAACTGTGAATACTTTGTAGACAATGACTTTCATTCCCACATAGCATTAAGCAATCTAAGGATTATACATGTGCTCTCTACAACGCTGCCACTACTGTCCTGAACATTTCCTCCACGGTGTCTGTCCTGATAACCAATTCCTGCTGACCTCAGCGTCTATCAGTTCTTGGTTCTCTACCTTTAGACACAGCTGTACTTTTTTCTACTACTGTTAGAATTTTCTTTTTTAAAACTTTCTTCAGTCAGTAAATATTGTGCTAGAAAGTCAGCAAAACTAAGGTTAGCATTAGATGTAAAATATGATTAAATAACATTTTGACCTTCAAAAATTTGTAATGAGCCCTGGCTGGTGTAGCTCAGTGGGTTGAGTGCCGGCCTTCTAACCGAAGGCTCACCGGTTCAATTCCCAGGCAGGGCACATGCTTGGGTTGCAGGCCAGGTCCCTAGTAGGGGACACATGAGAGGCAACCACACATTGATGTTTCTCTCCCTCTCTTTTTCCCTCCCTTCACCTCTCTCTAAAAATAAGTAAATAAAATCTTAAAATTAAAAATAATTTGTAATGAGCCACCACTGCTCATGGAAAGCATGAACTTTTAGGTGGGTATCTAAGTGAGGACCAATGCCACTCTCAAGGATGAGGAGTCCAAATGTGGATATTCCTTTAATGTGCTCACTATTACCTTCACCCTGCAGGCTAGCTTCCTGCCTACTACTATTTTCCTTTTACCTCCTTACCTGTCTTGGAGTATTGCTAATCAGGTTAAAGTCCAAAGAAATCTGTAAGATACTTGCTGGGAAATTTGTTGAAACATTGGCTGAGAAGGAGGTTTAAATTAGCACCTAAAGTAAAGCATCATAGATTCTATTTAACTATATTACTTAAGTTTCTTACATGATTATCAAAAACAGACATTATGTATATATTTTGATAACATTCTGAAAAATGATTATACTGGCTTAAATGTATTTGAAGCCCTGACTGGGTGGCTCAGTTCTTTGGAGTGATCCCATACACCAGAAGGTCGTGAGTTTGATCCCCAGTCAGCGCACATACCTAGGATTCAGGTTCAATCTCTGGTCAGGGCACATACCTAGGTTTGTTGGTTTGATCCCTGGTTGGGGTGTTTTCAGGAGGCAACTGATCGATGTTTCTCTCTCTCTTTTCCACTCCTTTCTCTCTCTCTAGAGTCAATTAGCATGCCCTCGGGTGAGGATTAAAAAAATAATAAATATATTTGAGCAGCTTCCCAGTATGCAACCATAATTTTAAAAAGACATTAAAATTAGTCAATGTAATGATCAAAATTACCAATATAAGTTAGCTGGATAGCATATTAATACAGTTTCCCCATGAAAAATGGAAGGAAACACTACATATTCATTTTAGCAAATCATTTCAAAATGCCCTTTTACCAAGCGGATGTATTATGTCTGGTTCCTGTGAAAATTACCAAAGCAACAGTGTGGTTGTGCTATCCATTGTCATCAGGCCTCTTCAGTTTTCTGAGGTTAGTTTACCCTGTTACAGACTCAGGTGATAGACAGCAAATGTTAAAATACATCCCTGCAACTGTAAAGAGGAACTTGTCTGTCCACATTTTCTTCTCTAGGGGTTAGGAAGCAAAAATCAAAACAAGTATTTCCTGATTGTGTTGTCAAAAATAGGTTTATAAAATATCTAAAATTGCCCATGCCGCCTTCAGGACTCCTTGTTTGCCTTCCCTGCTTTATTTTTCTCTTTAGCACTTCCTACCACCTGCATTCACTGTAATTTTACTTACTGTCTCCCGGCAGTGTAACTGTGTGAGGGCAGGGATGTGTGTCTGTTTGGTTTCTTGTCCCCCCAGAACCTTAGCAGAATCTCTGGCACAATAGGCCATCTGTGAGAATGATACTGAGTGAATGAAGAGTACTAAGTACTATTCAGCTGTTCCTGATCAGGAAGTATGAAAGGGTTTACCGGAAAGATACAAACAGCTGAAATGGAGTGCTAAGCAACCATACAAGGAATGTTCTTGAAATCGGGAAATGTATAAACATCTCACAGTCCTTGCTCAACATAGACACTTTCAAGCCTTGAGAACAAAGTGATTGTTGATGTTGCAGCTTTGAACTGAGAGAATTTTCATATTTTTGTTCATCACGACTAGAGAGGAGAATGTAGTGACATGTGAAATGCCCATCTGGCCCAATGAAATAGATGAGCTCACTGAGAAGAGGAGGAAGCCAGGTGTTAGAATTACGCAAAGGTGGATAACAGGCGGCTGAGAAGTTCTGATTTCTGGTCCAACATCTGAGGTATTCCAGAAGGTAGGAAGTTCTTAAAATGCTGGGATAGGAATAAGGAGCCCAAGGGACTTCAGTCTCCGAGGTGAATGGGCCTCAACATGACATCCAGCCTGCCTGCAGCCCATCTGGCCAGCAGTTTTATAGAGGCTTTATAATTTAAAAATTTTTCGGCTGAAGAGCTGGAATTTTCTACTAGAAGATGCAGCTTTGATTTTTGTCAAGGCAGTTTTTTGGTAAAAGATGATTTACTTGGTATATGGGTAATGGTAATAAAGTGAGGCAATATTGAGATACTGTCATTGCATCTGACTTTTATTAACACCTCACTCAGTGCCCCTATGGTGAACTTTTTATTTGATAGGCTAGAAAATGTAATCATGAGATTTCTAAAATGTATATACTGTAGCCAAGGGATTAGAAAAGTAGTATAACCAGAAACAATGTTAAGTAAACTCTGTAGCCTGTTATGAATCAGACAGATCTATATATCTTAAGGGTTTTCCAGAGAAATCAAGGAAGGGGCCTTAGTTAATCTCTCACTTTGTAGCAAGCAATAAGGACAGGGTGAAACTGTACATACTTCTTAGTTTTAAAATCAAGAGTGATCAAGTGTCAACACTTTCGTAGTAACTCCTGCTTTCCCCATTCTGAATGTTCGGGTATCAGCAATAGTATTACTATTTAGATTTTATTCAGGATAACTCAAGTATCTGGAAATTTATTTTTTTGTGGTAGCCAGAAACTGATTCCTTTTGCTGCCCTGAGGGTTTAGTGATGAGTTACTATGTGCGTGGTAGGAAAACTTGCCTCCTTGTCCTGCTGTATGGACTCAAGGCACTGGGCCTGCGTTTCATTTGTCGATGAGCTTTATTTTTCCAAGTCATCACAGGATAGGGAGTTTAATAATAGTTTCAAGCAAAGGTACCTAATTAGTGGGAAAGTATCTGAATATAGGTATTTTTTCAGATATGGCTTTTTCAATAGTGGAAGGTGGAGGCTGACTTTGGAAAACCTTATCCTTTTCTTTCTGTTTTTCTTTTTGGTTCTTACAACTTTTCTGATATTTTTCTACTTTGTTGAAAAAATATTCTTACTCCTTTAGTGCCACTTTCTATACGTTTTGTATTCACTGTGATTAAATGAAAGTCATAGCACATTAACTTGAAGAGGCCTTAAAAGTTACCTAAAATGATGAAAACTCAGATTTAATAAATGAAACACAGACCTAGAGAAGTTCATCTAGAATCATGCTCTTCTAGAAGTTCATGGATCAAATATTCCACATTCTAAGGGCCTCCAGTACCTCTAGGGAGGAGGCACCTTCTTCCCTCCAGGACCTGTCCTCCCACTGTGGGCCCCTACTTCATGCTAGATGCTATTAGTGGCCTACCAGGCAGGGGAATGCAATGCTTGTCTCCTCTTCTTGGTGACACCTTCAGTCCCTTTACCTGACTGGGTGTCAGGGAGGAAAGTAACTCACCCTCAGCAATTGTTACCTCTTAAGGCCAGCCTCTGAGGGCTCCATCTATCCCCAGCCCTCTTCATTTCTTGACTGGAGAGGTCAATGACAGTCGTGCTAACTTTGGTATTTGTGACAAGTCTGGAGGACAATGTGAGCCATGCCTGTTTGCCAGATGCTCTTTGTAGAATAGTGGGTCCGTTGACCTTATGTACATTAGAACCATCTGAGGAGCTGAGGCTGGGTGGGCCCTAAATCAGTCACAGTAATCTCTGAGTGGAGAACTCTGGCATCAGTGGTTTTGAAAGCTCCCAGGTGCTTCCAGTGAGCAGCCAAGGTTGAGAACCACTCTTGTAAAATGGGCAGGGGTAGGGAAGACAGGGTGTATTTGGGGGTCTTTTATTCCCCAGGTTTGGGTTTTAGCAAAATTCTTTGAAAACAGAAAATATCTCATTTAGCATCTTGTTAAATAAACAAATAAAATATTAAGGTTGTAGTTTAATGTATTTTGTTTCATAGATAAATGCCACTTGGACTTTTTATGAATGGTAAAATATATAGGGAAGTGAAAAGACTATTAATATGTCTTATGTCATATAATAAATGAGCTTATGCCAGCAAGAGTTTGACTGAAGCAATATCAGTGACATCTGACTTGCTGGGAGGCACTTAGTCTTATTCCAGTCAATTCCCTCTTAGGTCCTGTCCTGACAGTTGTCCTGAGAGTTCTGCTTCTTCACTGGGAACGATGTGCTTCTTGAAGCACCATTTCAATGGCATCATTTCTCATCTCCTTGGTTTTCTCACAGCTCAAGAGATGGCTGCCCAGTGTGTGATGAAGGTGGAGCTGAATATTTCCTGTGACAATCTTCTGGATAAAGACATAGGGTCAAAGTCGGACCCGTTGTGTGTGTTATTTTTAAATACAAGCGGTCAGCAGTGGTATGAGGTAATATTAAATACTACAGGTGAAAAGCAAGCTGAATTGCTTTTTTGACAACATGTTTAAAAATGTTAAAAACCATAAAACCATCTCATCTATTAGTGCAGTGTTTGGGCAGGTTTGTCCTTGACTAGAATTTTTAACAAACATATGGGAACTTCCTTAGATGTCATGCCTATATTTAGTTGGACGTAGTACATAAAAATTTTAAAATGCAGGTTCACCTTTGACTTGAAGAAATGTTTTTGTTTTGGGGTTGTGTACAGGTTGAGCGCACAGAAAGGATTAAGAATTGCTTGAATCCCGTATTTTCCAAGACATTTATTATTGATTACTACTTTGAAGTGGTTCAGAAATTGAAATTTGGGATTTATGACATTGACAACAAAACAATCGAGCTGAGCGATGATGACTTCTTGGGAGAATGTGAATGTACCCTTGGACAAGTGAGTATAAGTCGCTGCTATAATATGTTGTGTCTAAATTTTTACTAAAGAATTAGACCTTTTAAAAAATTTTTAAATTTCCAGTTATGAAAAAAAATTCCATTACAGTTTACATTCAATATTATTTTGTATTAGTTTCAAGTATACAGCATAGTGGTTAGATAATCATATACCTTATAAAGTGTTCCCCAAATATTTCCAGTACCCATCTGACTTCATTTACTGTTATCATAATATTATTGACTATTTCTTATGCTGTACTTCACATCTCTGAAATATTTGTCCTTTTCATAAGTGCTCATTAGTTTAATTTTTAAAGTTGGAAACCATGTAATCACTTTAAAGACAATGCATACATTGCTATGGTGGGCTTCAGCATTATAGCATTTGTTACATTCCTAAGGGCAGGGACCATATGTGTTTGCATTTGGGGTGTTCATTCAACATTTCAGTAAATGAAACCACTGTCGTAGCTGCTGTGTGTGAGTCGTTATGTTTAGTCATAAATGCCATCACAGTGCCAGCAACTTCTCATGTTCTAACTGGCTTCACTGGTACCCAGGGCCCACACTGGGCCCTCCCTCACTAGCGCCTCACCTGCTGGGCTGCCTCGCTTTCAACCTAGAGTCTGTGGGACCCCGCTGAGCCTACTGGATGCTCTCTCCTGTCTCTTTCTGATCATTCACCTTGTTTATCATAGTTACATCTTTCTGGTACAGGACAGGTTTCATCACCGTAGGAGTGTGTCTGTGGGCTCACAGCCAGACTTCTAAGTAGAGGTAAGGAACATTTGTATAGAGTAAGAAAGGTTTCAGAGGAAGGAGTCTTTTTTCTTTAAGTTAGTGACAATTATTGCTCATGGTTGTCTTTTAAGAGTTCATTTTCCGCTTCTGGCCAAGATGGAGGCGGAGGTAGACTGTGCCTCCTCCCACAACCAAAAGAAGGACAACAATTTAAAAACAAAAAACAACCAGAACTGACAGAAAATCAAACTGTATGGAAGTCCGACAACCAAGGAGATAAAAAGAAATATTCATGCAGACCGGTAGGAGGGGCGGAGAGGACTCACGGCAAGGCGGTGGCTGGCGGACCCAGCGAGGTGGCGGATTGTGGAATGAGGCAGGCCAGGCTGCAGTGAGCAGACCCCACAAGGTGGTGGCTGGCAGACCCTGTGGCCCCACATTCACGCATAGATAAACCGGGAGGAACTGCGGGGAAGCGAAGCAGACCACACAACCCAGGGCTCCAGCGCAGGGGAAATAAAGCCTTAAAACACTGATTGAAAACACCGGTGGGGGTTGAGGCGGCAGCAGGAGAAACTCCCAGCCTCACAGGAGAGTTCACTGGAGAGACCCACAGGGGCCTAGAGTGTGCACAAGCCCACCCACTCGAAAATCAGCATCAGAGGGGCCCAATTTGATTATGGGTGGCTGAGGGAGTGACTGAAGTCAGGCAGAGAGTAGAGCAAGCACCATTGCTCCCTCTCGGCCCCTACCCCACATACAGCGTCACAGTGTCACAGCACAGTGACCAGCGTTACCCCGCCCAGGTGAACACCTAAGGCTCCGCCCCTTTGTGTAACAGGCCCGGGAAGACAAAAAAAAAAAAAAAATGGCCCAAATGAAAGAACAGATCAAAGCTCCAGAAATAATACAACTAAGCAACGAAGAGATAGCCAACCTATCAGATGCACAGTTCAAAACACTGGTAATCAGGAAGCTCACAGAATTGGTTGAATTTGGTCACAAATTAGATTCAAAAATTAAAGCTCTGCTAAGAGAAACAAAGGAAAATGTACAGGGAACCAATAGTGATGGGAAGGGAACTGGGATTCAAATCAATGGTGTGGACCAGAAGGAAGAAAGAAACATGCAACCAGAAAAGATTGAAGAAACAATTCAAAAAAATGAGGACAGGCCTAGGAACCTCCAGGACATCTTGAAACGTTCCAACATCCGAATTCTAGGGGTGCCAGAAGGAGAAGAGGAAGAACAAAAAATTGAAAACTTATTTGAACAAATAATGAAGGAGAACTTCCCTAATCTGGCAAAGGAAATAGACTTCCCGGAAGTCCAGGAAGCTCAGAGAGTCCCAAAGAAGCTGGACCCAAGGAGGAACACACCTAGGCACATCATAATTACATGACTCAAGATTAAGCAGAAGGAAAGAATCTTAGAAGCAGCAAGAGAAAAGGACACAGTTACCTACAAAGGAGTTCCCATAAGACTGTCAGCTGATTTCTCCAAAGAGACCTTACAGGCAAGAAGTATTCAAAGTCATGAAAGGCAAGGACCTACATCCAAGAATACTGTATCCAGCAAAGCTATCATTTAGAATGGAAGGGCAGATAAAGTGTTTCTCAGATAAGGTCAAGGTAAAGGAGTTCATCATCACCAAGCCCTTATTATATGAAATGTTAAAGGGATTTATCTAAAAAAAAAGAAGATAAAAAATATGAACAGTAAAAATGACAGCAAACTCACAGTTATTAACCACCACACCTAAAACAAAAACAAAAGCAAACTAAGCCAACAACTAGAACAGAAACAGAACCACAGAAATGGAGATCACATGGAGGGTTATCAACAGGGGAGTCAAGGGGGAGCAAGGGGGGAAAGGTACAGAGAATAAGTAGCATAAATGGTAGGTGGAAAATAGACAGGGGGAGGGTAAGAATAGTATAGGAAATGTAGAAGCCAAAGAACTTATATGACCCATGGACATGAACTCTAGGGGGGAAATGTGGGAGGGAGGGGGTGGACAGGATGGAGTGGAGTGAAAGGGTGGAAATGGGACAACTAATAGCATAATCAATAAATATATTATGAAAAAAAAGTTCATTTTCCAATGTTGAATTGTTTGGCAATCATGGCATTTCCTATATCTCAAGGACACAATGGAGCTGATCAGTTTTCAAAAACTTTGATGAATAGTACCAAAGGGAAGTTAAAGTACTTACTGTTTTTGGAAAAAAGTGAATATAGCTAAATTTAAAATGAATAGGAGAGATTATAGCTGATTGAGAGCCTAGTCTACTATATTAATCAAAATGCTGTTTTGTGGGGGGAGGGTTATACATTAAAGTTACATCAGTTAAAAAACTGAACCCCATTTGGTAAGAGTTCTGAGGCCTGGCCTGCCTTTTAGCAATAGGGGTGAAATATTTGTTTATTTTTTTTATTGACTTATTGTTTATTGTATTTTTTCCATTACCTTTTAGTCCCCTTATACCTCTCTCCCTTAACAATCATCACTCTGTTGTTCATATCCATGAGTCCTTTTTCCTTTTTTCTCAATCCTTCTACTCCCTCACCGTCTCCCCAGGAGCTGCATCCCGCTCTCCATCTATGAATCTGTCCCCATTTTCCTTGTTTGTTCAGTTTGTTCATTAGATTCCACATATGAGTGAAATCATCTGGTATTTGTCTTTCTCTGACTGGCTTATTTCACTTAGCATAATGTACTCCAGGTCCATCCGTACTGTTGCAAAGGGTAAGATTTTCTTTTTCATGGTCAAGTAGTACTCCATTGTATAAATGTGCTATAGTTGCTTTATCCACTCATCTTCTGATGGACTCTTGTGCTGCTTCCATATCCTGGCGATTGTAAATAAAGCTGCAGTGAACATAGGGCTGCTTATGTTCCTTTGAATTAGTGTTTTGGGTTCCTTTAGATATATTCCCAGAAGTGGGATTGCTGGGTCAAAAGACAGATCTATTTTTAATTTTTTTAGGTATCTATCTCCATACTGCTTTCCATAGTGGCTATACCAGTCTACATTCCCACCAACAGTGCAAAAGGGTTCCCCTTTCTCCACATCCTCCCCCGCACTCATTTGTTGATTTATTGGTGATGGCCATTCTGACAGGTGTGAAATAGTATATCATTGTGTTTTTAATTTGCATTTCTCTGATGTTTAGTGATGTTGAGCATCTTTTTATATGTCAATTGGCCATCTATATGTCCTCTTTGGAGGAGTATCTATTCAGGTCCTTTGTCCATTTTTCAATTGGGTTGTGTGTTTTTTTGGTGTTTAGTTTTGTAGGTACTTTATAAATTTTGGACAATAATACTTATCAGATGTATCAGTGTATATGTTCTCCCATTCTGTGGGTTGTCTTTTTATTTTGTTGATGATTTCCTTTGCTATGCAAATATTTTTAGTTTGATGTTGTCCAATTTGTTTATATTATCTATTGTTTCCCTTGCCTGGGGTGATATATTTGAAAAAATATTGCTGTGAGTAATTTCTGACATTTTGCTGCCTATGCTTTCGTCTAGGATTTTTATAATTTTAGGTCTAACATTTAAGTCTTTGGTCCATTTTGAATTTATTCTTGTGTGTGGTGTAAGAAGGTGGACTAGATTCATTTTTCTGATATATCCTTCCAATTTTCCGAACATCACTTATTGAATAAACTATCTTTAGCCCATTGTGTGTGTTTGCTTCTTCTGTTGAATATTAATTGACTATAAAGGTGTACATTTATTTCTGGGCTCTCTATTCTGTTCCATTTATCTATAGGTTTGTTTTTGTGCCAGTACCATGCTGTTTAGATTACTATGGCTTTATAATACTGTTTGATATTAGGTAGCATGATTCCTCCAATTTTGTTTTTTCTCAAGATTGCTGTTGCTATGTGGGGCCTTTCATGGTTCCATATAAATTTTTGAGTTATGTGTTCTAGTTCTGTGAAATACGTCACTTGAATCTTTTTTTTTGCTCATATGTTTTTTTATTTTTTTGATATATTTATTGATTATGCTATTACAGTTCTCCCATTTCTGCCCCTTCACTCAACTCCATCCTGCCCACCCCCTCCCTCCCACATTCCCCCCCTATAGTTCATGTCCATGGGTCATACTTATAAGTTCTTTGGCTTCTACATTTCCTACACTATTGTTACTCTCCCCCTGTCTATTTTCCACCTATCATTTATGCTACTTATTCTCTGTACCTTTTCCCCCTCTCTCCCCCTCCCAATCCCCTATTGATAACCCTCCATGTGATCTCCATTTCTGTGGTTCTGTTTCTGTTCTAGTTGTTGGCTTAGTTTGCTTTTGTTTTGGTTTTAGGTGTGGTTGTTTATAACTGTGAGTTTGCTGTCATTTTTACTGTTCATATTTTTGATCTTGTTTTTCTTAGATAAGTCCCTTTAACATTTCATATAATAATGGCTTGGTGATGATGAACTCCTTTAACTTGACCTTATCTGAGAAGCACTTTATCTGCCCTTTCATTCTAAGTGATAGCTTTGCTGGATACAGTAATCTTGGATGTAGGCCCTTGCCTTTCATGACTTGGAATACTTCTTGCCAGTCCCTTCTTGCCTGTAAGGTCTGTTTTGAGAAATCAGCTGACAGTCTTATGGGAACCCCTTTGTAGGTAACTGTGTCCTTTTCTCTTGCTGCTTCTAAGATTCTCTCCTTCTGTTTAATCTTGGGTAATGATTTTGAATCTTGATAGTAGTTGCATTGGATCTATGTATTTCTTGGGTAGTGTGGACATTTTAATGATGTTAACTCGTCCTATCCATGAACATGATGTGTGCTTCCCCTTATTTGTATCTTCTATTTTTTTCCTCAGTGTCTTATAATTTTCCAAGTACAGGTCTTTTTACATGCTTTATTAGGTTTTTTTTTTGAAGCAATTGTGAATGGGATTGCTTTCTAAATTTCCCTTTCTGTTATCAGACTTCCTTGTCTTGTTCCCGATCTTAAGGGGAACGCATGTAGTTTATGAAAGTTGAATATGACGGTGGCAGTGGGTTTGTACATATAGCCTTTACCATATTTAGGTATGTTCCCTCTAATCCTACTTTGCTGAGGGTTTTTATCAAAAATGCGTGCTGGATTTTATCAAGTGCTTTTTCTGCATCTATTGGTATGATCATATGGTTTTATCCTTCATTTAGTTTATGTGGTGAATCACATTTATTGATTTACATTCCCAGAATAAAACCCACTTGATCATGTTTTGATGAGGATTTTAGTGTCTATGTTCATCAGGGATATTGGCTTATAATTTTCTTTCTTTGTACTGTCTTTATCTGGTTTGGGCATTAGGATAATGCTGGCATTGTAAAAATTGTTTGGGAGCTTTCCCTCCTCTTGAATTTTATGAAATCATTTGAGAGAGAGTGGTGTTAGTTCTTCTTGAAATGTGTGATAAAAGTGACCTGTGAACCATCCAGTCTAGAGTTTTTGTTTTGGGGGAGTTTTTTTGATTACTGCTTTAATTTCACTAGGTGTAATCTGTCTATGCAGATTCTCTGATTTTTCTTGATTTAGTTTGGAAAGATTTTATCTTTCTAGGAATTTATTCAGTTTGTCCAGGTTGTCCTGTGTGTTGGCATATAGTTACTTATAATATTTTCTTACAATCCTTTGTATTTCTTTGGTGTCAGTTGTTATTTCTACTCTTTCATTTCTGATTTTATTTATTTGGGTCCTCTCTCTTTTTTCCTTGATGGTGTGGTTAAAGGTTTGTCAATTTTATTTATCTTTTCAAAGAAGCAGATCTTGGATTCATTGATCTTTTGTATTATTTTTTAGACTCTATTTCATTTATTTCTGCTCTGATCTTTGTTATTTCCTTTTTTTTTCTACTTCTTTTGGGCTTTGTTTGTTCTTTTTCAAGTTCCTTTCATGTGAATTTAGATTATTTATTTGAGCTTTTTCTTTTTTTTTTTTTTGATAGGCTTATAATGCTATGAATTTCCCTCTTACTGTTGCTTTCCCAATCCCACAGATTTTGGATTGTTGTGTCCTCATTTTTAATTCTTTCGAGTTATCTTTTGATTTCTTCCTTGATCTCACTGTTGATCCATTCATTCTTTAATAACATCCTAATTTGCTTCCATATCTTTGCGAGTTTTTCAGTGTTCTTCTTGTGATTGATTTCTAGTTTTATAGAATTGTGGTCAGAGAACATGCTTCATATGATTTCAATCTTCTTAAATTTATTGAGACTTGTTTTGTGTCCTTTCAGGTGGTCTATCTTAGAAAACATTCCATGTGCACTTGAAAAGTGTGTATATTCTGCTGCTTTGGGGTGAAATGCTCTGAAGGTACCAATTGAATCCATTTGATCTAGTGTGTCATTTAAGGCTGCTGTCTTGTTGATTTTATACCTGGAAAATCTATCCATTGAAGTCAATGGGGTGTTAAAATCCCCAGCTATGACTGTATTTCTGTCGATTTTTCCTTTATGTCCATTAAGATTTGCTTTACATATTTAGGTGCTCCTATGTTGGATGTGTGAATGTTTACTAGGGTTATATCCTCTTGCTGGATTGTTCCGTTTATCATTATGTAGTGTCCTGCTTTGTCTCTAAATGTAGTCTTGGTTTTAAAATCTATTTTGTCGAATATAAGTACAGCTACCCCAGCTTTTTTTCCCCTTACGTTTGCATAAAATATTTTTTCCATCCCTGTACTTTCATTCTGTGTGTATATCTTTTGGTCTGAAATGAGTCTCTTGGAGGCAGCATATTTGTGGATCTTTTTTTCTTATCCATTCAGCTACCTTATGTCATTATGTTGGAGCATTTAAGCCATTTACATTTAAGGTGATCATTCATAGATACTTCATATTTAGTGCTATTTTATCATTAGACTATTTCCATCTGTTTTTTTCTTTCTTTCTCTTTTTCTTCTTAAAACAAGCCCTTTAACCATTGTTTTAGTACTGGTTTGGTGTTAACAAACTCCTTCAGCTTTTTATAGTCTGGGAAGCTCCTTATTTCTCCTTCAATTTTATTTTCTTGCTGGGTTCAGTAGCCTTGGTTGTAGATCATAGCTTTTCATTACCTTGACTATTTCATGCCACTCCTTTATGGCCAGTCATATTTCTTTTGAGAATTCAAATGAGTCTAATTGGTGCTCCATTCTAGGTAACTACCTGTTTTTCTTTTGCAGCTTTTAGGGTTCTCTCCTTGTCTTTAAGCCTTGTCATTTTAATTATGATGTGTCTTGATGTAAGCCTCTTTGGGTCCAATGTGTTTGGAACTCTTTGAGTTTCCTGAACTTGTGTGTCTTTTTCCTTCACCAGATCAGGGAAGTTTTCAGTCATCATTTCTTCAAATAGGTTCTCAATCTCACTCTCTTCTCCTTTTGATATTCCCATGATATGGATGTTACTATGCTTCATGTTGTCTAAAATGTTTAAGTTTTCATCATTTTTCGAAATTCTTTTTTCTTTTTGCTACTCTGCCTGGGTCTGTTTTTTCTACCATGTCTTCCAAAATATTGATTCTGCCCTCTGCTTTATCTAACCTACTATTTATTCCTTCCAGTATATTATTTATTTCAGGTATTGCATTCTTTATTTCTGACTGGTCCTTTTTTATGGTTTCTGTGTCTTTTTTCATGCTATTCAGTATCCTCATAATCATTACTCTAAATCTATCTGATAAATTGTTTGCCTCCATTTCATCTAGTTTTTCTGGTGAATTTTCTTGTTCTTTCATTTGGGGTCTGTTTCTTTGTGTTCCCATTTTGGTGGCTTTGTATATTGTGTCTTAAACTGATCAGTGATACAGTCTCAAGCTCTAATTAGCAGTCTACTTAAACACCACAGGGTGGGGCAGGGTAATTCCTGTGGCCAGGGCTATTGCTTCCGCTCAGGCTGATGCCACTTGAAAGGGAGTGTTCCACTTGAGAAAAATGGCTTCTGCAGTATATAGAATGACTCAGTGTAGTGATCCTGACAGCTGTTCCTTCTATTCTCTCTCCAGAGCCACCAACCCCAGACTCTCCTCAGGTGTCTCTAATCCACTCTTCCCTCCCTCTGCCACAGCCCAGGGTACATGCTGCAAACTGAATTTTGTGCACTGGCCCTGTGAGAGGCTTTCTTTATCCTCATCCATCTCTTCCTGGCAGACAGAAAGCCTGCTGCTTTTCACAGCTGGATGTTACCTGGGTTCTTTTCAGGCTCTGGATGCTGTAGGTTGGAGAGCCCAACTTGGTGTTTAGATGTCACACTTCTCAGGGGGAACCTCTGGCTGCTGAAATATCCCCCTGGAATTTCTGCTGCCACCCGTGGCAGCCCTGCCAGCCCTCTCACGTCTCCTCCATTCTCTCTACCAGTCTCACTGTGGTGAAGTGATGTCTTCTGTCTGTCTGTGGTTGTAAGGCTTTTCTCCAACTTATGTTCAATTGGTTATTCAGGATAATTTTTCTACAACTTAGTTGTAATTCCAGCTTGGTCCTGGGAGGAGGTTAGTGTAGCTTCCATGTATTCCTCCACCATCTTGGAACTCTCCAGTTGGTTTTAAATGTCTCCAGTATTCTTCAAGCATGCCACAACTGGTGTAGCTCAGCGGGTTCGGCATTGTCCTGCAAACCAAAAGGTTGCTGGTTGAATTCACGTTCAGGGCTTTTGCCTGGGTTGCAGGCCAGGTCCCTGGTTGGGGCGTGTGAGAGACAACTGATCACTGTTTCTCTGGCATATCAATGTTTCTCTCCCGTTCTTTCTCCCTCCCTTTCCTTCTTTCTAAAAATAAATAAATAAGATTTTTAAATGTGTCCATGTATTTTTATAATCATTCCATCCTTACAGAATGGACTTAATAACTTTATACTCAAATTTTTTTTCAAAACCATTCAGTTTAAAATTTCATGAGATGAAGTGAAAAAGCTCTTTTTGTCACTCTCTTCTTTTAATAGATTGTTTCCAGTAAGAAGTTGACTCGACCACTGGCACTTAAAAATGGCAGACCTGCGGGTAAAGGCAGCATCACGGTAACAAGATATTGTCTTTTGTCTAAAAAGATTTATGTAGAGGGCACACCTTACAGCCATGCTTTATCATTTCATCTGAATGGCACCTTCCTCCTGCCCTGGGGAGAGCAATAGCAAATGGGAAACGTGTGTGCCAAAAAAGAAACACAAACATACACACACAAAATCCCTTTGAGGTTTTAAGTTGTTCACAGGGTCCAGAGCAATTGGTGATATGCCTTACTCTTGTGGAAGTATAAATTCCTCACTTGAAAGAAACACTTAATTATCTGAATGGATCCACCTGCCTCAATGCTAAGCAAAGTCATCCCCTCAAAATGACAGAATTTTCAGGATGGGTTTTATTCCTGATGGGTCTCACACTGTGACATGGCTGGCGCCTTCTTTTTTTGTGCCCAGACTCTGCTCCCCATCCTCCCAGCAGGACTTGCCAGCTGACATCTGGCCCTGGGCCAATGAATGTATGTCTTTTCCCACTTTAGATCCCAAGTTATATAATGCTGTGCTTTTTAAAAAAAAAAAATTTTTATTGTTATTCAATTACAGTTGTATGCCTTTTCTCCCCTTCCCTCCCCCCCACCCCAGCTGAACCCACCTCCCTCCCCCACCCCCACCATCCCCCCCCGATTTTGTCCATGTGTCCTTTATAATAGTTCCTGCAATCCCCTCTTCCCACTGTCCCCACCCGACTCCCCCCTGGCCACTGCTAGACTGTTCCCAACCTCAATGTCTCTGGTTGTATTTTGTTTGCTTTTTTCTTTTGTTGATTATGTTCCAGTTAAAGGTGAGATCATATGGTATTTGTCCCTCACCGCCTGGCTTATTTCACTTAGCATAATGCTCTCTAGTTCCATCCATGCTGTTGCAAAGGGTATAAGCTCCTTCTTTCTCTCTGCTGCGTAGAATTCCATTGTGTAAATATGCCATAGTTTTTGGATCCACTCGTTTGCTGATGGGCACTTAGGTTGCTTCCAGTAATTGGCTATTGTAAATTGTGCTGCTATGAACATTGGGGTGCACAGGTTCTTTTGGATTGGTGTTTCAGGGTTCTTAGGGTATAATCCCAGCAGTGGAATTGCAGACTGGTGAGGCCACTGTGGAAAACAGTATGGAATTTCCTCAGAAAACTAAAAATGGAACTGCCCTTTGACCCAGCAATTCCACTGCTGGGATTATACCCTAATGCTGTGCTTTTAATGATCTTACCTTATGGAGCTTGTGTCTGGGCAGTCACTCCTGGAGGAATAGTTTCTGATTTTAGCTCTGCAAGTGGAAGGTTGGCTCCCTGAGAGCCTCGTTTTAGGATCATTTCCATCATGAAACTCATTCCCCTGAGCAGCTGTTTCACTCTCGTTTAAATTTCCTAAAGCATAAGAATGTTCAGTCTGTGGGAGTGCTAACTTTCGTGGCACAGAGAACATTGTGGGTAGTTACCTTTATTGCTCTTGGGCCTTTGACAGCTAATAACTCAGTTAAGTTAAATGAAAAATAGTGATGTGATATTTTAATTGATAGTGTTTTCTAGGTATGATTTCCTCACTCCTCAGGGTTTAGAGGGCTTTAGCTGGTGTTGTGACTTTCTCCAGGTCTTTGATTTCTCACTGGAATTAGGAAATCCAGTTGGGGCAACAGCCTCTACAAAGGAAGATGCATAATGAGATTTGACCTAAAAAGAAAGGTGCATAATGAGATTCAACATATTTTGGGAAAATATTTATTGCATGTACATAAGAGCTATAATGATAAATCTCTTAAATGTACCATTTAGTTATTAACCATTTTAGAATTTATTTATACAACATAGGCTTTATATACTATTAGGTAACAGAATATCAGTACTTCCTGAGTGTATCAGAATCCCTAAAACAAGCTTTCTTTCACTTACCTTATCTGCTCTTAGATTTCAGCAGAAGAAATAAAGGATAACAGAGTGGTCTTGTTTGAAATGGAAGCAAGAAAACTGGATAATAAGGTAGGTAGGTGATGCAGACTTCAACAGGAATATATCTTGTTTGCCACACAGTAATTCTTGTTTGAGAAATAATATTGCAGTTAATATAAGCTCCATCATCTGAGCATCGCTTGGAGTTTTAGTTCCTTCCAAATCCTGCTTTCCTGTATGTGTATCTCTGTATGTGAGTGTGTAGCTGTGTTTATATATGTGTCTGTGTATGTCTGCATAAATGTGTGTCTGTCTCTGTATGTGTATCTGTGTGTGTGCATAAGCAGAACTCATTTCCCCTTACCTCTGTCCTCTCAATATAATCAAAGGGTTTCTCTGGCTCAAAAGAGGAGTCAATACAAGCATTAATGCTATTGGAAAAGATAGTAGAGAGTGTGTATTGGATTACCTTAAGGAAAAAAGCAAAAATTTCATGCTTTATTAATTACAGAATTTCCTCTTTGCATTCAGAAGTCAATATTTTTAATGAGGATGAATGTATTACATAATAACACAATAATGTAGTATATTACATGGATTAGAATAATTCTTTGCATGCTTTTGTACTTTATTATCCAATCAATATTCTTCATCATTTGCATTTCCTTACACATTAGTTTGCAAACATGTTAGACTAGTAGCCAGGGACATTTTTTTTGAAAACTTTAAACGTATACAAAAATAGAATAGTATTTTTTAAAACAATTTCATGTCCCATTACCTGTCTTAAACAATTATAACTCATGACCAATTGTGTTACATCTCTACCCCTATTTTCTTTTCCTCGTCCCAGCCATCATTTCATCTGTAAATATTCTGGTATATATCAAAAGATTCTTAAAAAAATATAATTGGTTAATGTGTCTCTTAAATCATTTTAACCTATAAATTTCCTCCTTTCTTTTCCTTCTTTCCTTCATCCCTTCCTCCTTTATTCCTTGTCTTGTTTGTCCCTTTCTCCCTCCCATCCATTTTTCCATCCATCCATCCTTTGTGGAGTTTATTCCACAAGGAAATTGAATACTTTGTCCTGTAGAAGTTTCCACAGTGTGTATGGCTGCTTAAATCCCTGTGGTGTCATGTAACTTGCTGCTCTTTCCACCATTATTTCTTGATTTCTGTAAGCTGGTAATTGAATCTAGAGGTATGATTGGATAGTTTTTTAAGTTGTCAGTAAGGCAGTTTCATAGGTGGTGACCCATAATCAGGAGGCTCACATTGTCAAGTGTGTAGTTTGGGATATGATAACTATCTAGACATATTGTTTTATTAAGGGTCTATAAAATAGTGATACTCTCATGCTGTCATTGCTTCTTCATTTATCAGTGAGAATACTTCTATAGAGGAAACTATTCTCCACATTGGGCATTTACTTATTTTGAGGTACAGTTTTTACAGAAAAGGCAGGTTAAAATGTTTGACATTTTTCCTGTATATACCATTTTTTGGAATAATAAGTTGGTTCCCTATTATTCTCTAAATGTGACCAATGAGGGTTTTTTTGTGTGTTTGTTGTTTATTTTTAGTATTGCTGTGAACCCTTTTGATTAATTCTTATTGATACTCAGAATATTCTAACTTCAGCCTCTGGGGACCTCTTTAATTTATCCCTGAAACCATCTGGACAACCCAGGGGTTTCTGATAGCTTCCTTGCCCCATGGGAAGACACATGTTCCAGGCTCATTTCATTCAGTCTCTGCTCCAGATTGGCACATGAAATGGTACTATTCTGTGTGTCGGTGGGAGCTGGTACTTAGAGACCGCAGGCAGGTGCTAGGGAGTTGTTTATTGTGGTTGCTCATTGTTTCTGTGACTTCTCAGTCAGTAGTCAGATATAGGAAAGATTTTATTTTATTTTTTAAGAAAAACTAAATTACCTTTTGCCTTGTTGTATTGCAGAGAGCAAGATAAGTTACCAACAGCTCTACTGGAGCCATCCAAGAAAACTTGGCCAGGGTTCTCATTCTTGCTGGGTCTGCTCAAACTGGGTGGTCTGATTGGACATATGGCTTCCATAGGGGCCACTTATATTTTTGTCAGTATGTGAAAGTATAGGCTTTGTTAAGTTGGGCCAAGTGAACTTCCTTGAATTGGTTATTTAAGACATCTGCCTTAACATAGAAACAATGCTAGCTAGCTCTTTGTACATAAAGTAAAATTTAAAAACCTCCATCATGAGTGTTTTAATGTGAGAAAAAAGAAAAACTAAATTATAAGTTTATACAATTATTTCCAATTCAGATATTCAGATATAGAATTACAGCGTTCTACTTCTTTAATTCTATATTTATACCTGTTTTTTTCTTATGTTGAAAATCTTGGTTCCTAAAGATATTAACATAATTGCTTATCTATTTTGTCTTATATAGTATCAAATAGTTTCAGAATAAAAATATCCAGGTTATAATTAAAATATTTTTACTGGAAATGGTTTGAGCTTTCTTTGAAGTTTTTTATCCTTTTGGTTATATTCCACTTGGTTATACAGTCAAATACTTTTGTTTTAAAGAAATCTTCTCTGAATGGTTATACTGTCACATTGACACATAGTAGAGTTTTGCTTTTGACATTTATGAATTCCTTTAAACTTTTTTGATTTATTTTTGTTTTCTAATCATATAAAAAATATACATGGTTCCAACGCCAGATCTATAAAACAAGGTATATTTAAGAAACTTACCTTCTTTCCCTGTCTGCTGTTTTTTCCTCCCATAGGTAATATTTTTCAATTTACATTTTATGGTTTAATCTTTCAATTCCCTAAAAAAACTAAGGTTTTTTGTGTATATATATATGTGTATATATTTGTGTGTCTGTATACATATACATATATATCCATATGTATGAGGGGGGACTCAAAAAACCTGGAATTATCTTCTGGAGGGTGGGCCCCTATATTACAGGCTTCCCTCTCTGGGTGAGTGTTCTTGGAACTCATGTGTATCAGTGTACCAGCTGGCGTTATAGTGAGAGGCTACGTTTGGCTTCAGTGAAATATTTTTGAAGACTCATTCAGCGTGTTTGCTCATTTCATGATGAGTAGTTTAGTAGCGCACCTACCCACACTGTGCCGAGTATTCAGCAGTTTTTGGCGTGACCCCTGTGCCCTACCCTCCCTATTCACCCAATTTTGCCCTGAGCAACTTTGTTTTTGTTTCCCTGGATGAAATATATCCTCAGAGGGAAATGTTTTGCCGATGTGGAAGAGGTGAAACAAAAAATGGCAGAAGCACTGAAAGGCATCAAAATTGACAAGTTTAAAAACTGTTTTGAACACTGGAAAAAACGTCTTGATAGGTGTATTGCATCAAATGGAGACTACTTTGAAGGTGACTGAAGTTTAGGCATTTAAGAATAAATACACAATTTTTATAAATAAATTCTAGGTTTTGGGGGGGTCCCCCCTCATATATGTGTGTATCTGTCATTGATTTATGTGTGCATGTGTGTCTGTCTGTATTTGTATTTGTATTGTCCCCACTCCACCGCAGGCCCTTTGGTAAGTGTATCATATCACGTGCACACTTTCCTCCACCTTCCTTTTCTCATGTAACATATTTGGAGGCCTGAGTCAGGGACTTTGAATTCTTATTTTAGTTCTACTATTACTGACTTAACGAAATTTAAAAAAAATTTTTATTGTTATTCAATTACAGTTGTCTGCATTTTCTCCCCATCCCCCCACCCCACCCCAACCAAACCCACCTCCCTCCCCCTTGATTTTGTCCATGTGTCCTTTATAGTAGTTCCTGTAATCCCCTCTCCTCACTGTCCCCTCCCCACTCCCCCATGACTATTGTTAGATTGTTCTTAACTTCAATCTCTCTGGTTATATTTTCTTGCTTTTTTCTTTTGTTGATTATGTTCCAGTTAAAGGTGAGATCATAAGGTATTTGTCCCTCACCACCTGGCTTATTTCACTTAGCATAATGCTCTCCAGTTCCATCCATGCTGTTGCAAAGGGTATAAGCTCCTTCTTTCTCTCTGCTGCATAGAATTCCATTGTGTAAATATGCCATAGTTTTTGGATCCACTCATTTGCTGATAGGCACTTAGGTTGCTTCCAGTACTTGGCTATTGTAAATTGTGTTGCTATGAACATTGGGGTGCACAGGTTCTTTTGGATTGGTGTTTCAGGGATCTTAGGGTATAATCCCAGCAGTGGAATTGCTGGGTCAAAGGGTAGTTCCATTTTTAGTTTTCTGAGGAAATTCCATACTGTTTTCCACAGTGGCCGCACCAGTCTGCATTCCCACCAACAATGTACGAGGGTTCCCTTTTCTCTGCATCCTCTCCAACATTTGTTTGTTGATTTGTTTATGTTGGCCACTCTGACTGGTGTGAGATGATACCTCATTGTGGTTTTAATTTGCATCTCTGATGGCTAGTGATGCTGAGCATCTCTTCATATGTCTTTGGGCCCTCTGTATGTCTTCCTTGGAGAAGTGTCTGTTCAAGTCCTTTGCCCATTTTTTAATTGGGTTGTTTGTCTTCCTGGAGTGGAGTCGTGTGAGTTCTTTATATATTTTGGAGATCAGGCCCTTCTCTGAGGCATCATTGGCAAATATGTTTTCCCATACTGTTGGTTCTCTTTTCATTTTAATGCTGTTTTCTTTAGCCATGCAGAAGCTTTTTATTTTGATGAGGTCCCATTGTTTATTCTTTCCTTTATGTCCCTTGCTTTAGGGGATGTGTCTGTGAGGATGTTGCTGCATGGAATGTCTGAGATTTTCCTGCCAATGTTTCCCTTGAGGACTTTTATGGTGTTACGACTTATATTTAAGTCTTTTATCCACCTTGAATTCATTTTTGTGTATGGTGTAAGTTGGTGATGAACTTTCATGTTTTTGCACGTAGCTGTCCAGATCTCCCAACACCATCTGTTGAAGAGGCTGTTTTTGGTCCATTTTATGCTCCTGCCTCCGTTGTCATATATTAATTGACCATAGAGACTTGGGTTTATTTCTGATCTCTCACTTCTGTTCCATTGGTCTATGTGCCTGTTTTTATGTCAGTACCAGGCTGTTTATATTACAGTGGCCTTGTAAAACAGTTTGATATCAGATATTGTGATCCGTCCTGCTTTGTTCTTCTTCCTCAAAATTGCTGCAGCTATTTGGGGTTGTTTATGGTTCCATATAAATTTCTGAAATGTTTGTTCTATATTTGTGAAATATGTCATGAGTACTTTAATAGGGATTGCATTGAATATAAATTGCTTTGGGTAATATGCCCATTTTGATGATGTTAATTCTTCCAATCCATGAGCATGGTACATGCTTCCATTTGTTTGTGTCTTCCTTAATTTCTTTCTTCAATGTTGTGTAGTTTTCTGAGTACAGGACTTTTACCTCTTTGTTTAGGTTTATTCCTAGGTGGTTTATTGTTCTTCTGGCTCTATCAAGTGGGATTTTTTTCCTGATTTCTGTTTCTGCAGTTTCATTGTTGATATACAGGAATGCCTTTGATTTCTGAGTATTGACTTTGTATCCAGCTGTTTTGCTAAATTCATTTATTAGGTCGAGTATTTTTGGTGGAGTCTATAGGATTTTCCATGTACACTCTCATGTCATCTGCAAACAGTGACAGTTTCATTTCCTCCTTTCCAATTTGGGTGCCTTTTATTGCTTTTTCTTGTCTGATGCTGTGGCTAGCACTTCCAATACTATGTTGAGTAGAAGTGGTGAGAGAGGGCATCCTTGTCTTGTTCCTGATCTTAGTGGGAAAGCTCTAAGTTTTTGTCCATTGAGTATGATGTTGGCTGTAGGTCTCTCATGTATGGCCTTTATTATGTTGAGGAATGCTCCCTTTATTCTCACTTTGCTGAGTGTTTTTATCATAAATGGGTGCTGTACCTTATCAAATGCTTTTTCTTCATGTATTGATATGATCAAGTGGTTTTTATCTTTGCTTTTGTTTATGTGGTGTATTATGTTTATTATTTTCAAATATTGTACCATCCTTGCATCCCTAGGATGGATCCCACTTGATCATGGTGTATGATCTTGTTAACGTATTGCTGGATGCGGTTTCCCAATATTTTGTTGAGGATTTTAGCATCTATGTTAATCACCGATATTGACCTGAAGTTTTCTTTCTTTGTTATGTCTTTATCTGGTTTTGGGATTAGGATGATGTTGGCTTCATAAAAAGAGTTTGGGAGCCTTCCATCTTCTTGAATTTTTTGAAATAATATGTGGAGGATAGGGTTTAGCTCTCCCTTTAATGCTCTGTAGAATTCTCCTGTGAAACCATCTGGTCTAGGGATTTTGTGGGTC
Source organism: Desmodus rotundus (assembly GCF_022682495.2). NCBI lineage: Eukaryota > Metazoa > Chordata > Mammalia > Chiroptera > Phyllostomidae > Desmodus > Desmodus rotundus. Next base: position 65,284,573 of record NC_071394.1, read on the forward strand.
GGAAGCTTTTTGAATAGTGTTTCAATTTCTTCAGGAGTTATTGGTCTGTTCAGGCTTTCTCCTTCTTCTTCACTGAGTTTTGGAAGGTTATATTTTTCTAGAAATTTGTCCTTTTCATCTAGGTTTTCACATTTGTTGGCATATAGTTCTTCATAGTAATTTCTTACAATCCTTCGTATTTCTGTGGTATCAGTTGTAGTCTCTCCTCTTTCATTTGTGATTGTTTTTATTTGGGTCCTCTCTCTTTTTTTCTTGATGAGTTTGCTTAAGGGCTTGTCGATTTTGTTTATCTTTTCAAAGAACCAGCTCCTGGATTTCTTCATCCTTACAATTGTGCTTTTAATCTCTATGCCATTTAACTCTGCTCTGATCTTGGTTATTTCCTTCCTTGTATTTACTCTGGGTTGTCTTTGTTGTTGTTCCTCGAGATTTTGTAGGTGTATGGTTAGGTTGTTTATTTGAGATGTTTCTATTCCTTTTAGGTAGGCCTGTATTGCCATGAACTTCCCTCTCAGGACTGCCTTTGCTGTGTCCCATGGGTTTTGGGGTGTTGTGAGATCATTTTCATTTGTTTCCAGAAAGTTTTTGATTTCTTCCCTAATCTCATTCTTGACCCAGTCATTGTTTAATAGCATCCTATTCAGTCTCCATGATTTTGAGTGTTTTGGGGTTTTTTCCTTGTGATTTGTTTCTAGTTCCAATGCCTTATTGTCAGAGAAAATGCTTGATATGATATCAATTTTCTTGAATTTGTTGAGGCTTCTTTTGTGTCCTATCATGTGGTCTATCTTTGAAAATGTTCCATGTGCATTTGAAAAGAATGTGTATTTTGCTTCTTTGGGATGAAAGGCTCTATATATATCAGTAAGTCCATTTCCTCTAGGGTATTGTTAAGTGCCACAATATCTTTGTTGATATTTTGTTTGGAAGATCTGTCCATCTTTGACAGGAGGGTATTAAAATCCCCTACTTTGATTGTGTTGCTGTCAATATCTTTCTTGTAGTCTTCTAAGATTTTTTTTAATGTATTTTGGTGCTCCTGTTTTAGGAGCATATTTACAATGTTTATGTCTTGTTGGTGGATTCTTCCTTTGAGTATTATGAAGTGACCATTTGAGTCTCTCTCTATGGCTCTTTTTTTGAAGTCTATTTTGTCTGATGTAAGTATTGCTACCCCTGCGTTTTTTTCCTGTCCATTTGCTTAGAAAATTTTTTTCCAGCCCTTCACTTTCAGTCTGTGTAGGTCTTCTGTCCTGAGGTGGGTCTCTTGTAGGCAGCATATGTGTGGATCATGCTTTTTCACTCATTCAGCTCTCCTATGTCTTTTGATTGGAGCATTTAATCCATTTACATTTAAGGTTATTATTGATAGGTACCTCTTCATTGCCGATTTTTTGTACCTGTGTTCTTCTCTCTCTCCTTCTTTTCCTTCCTTTCCTTACAGCATTCCCTTTAGCATCTCTTGCAGAGCTGGTTTGGTGGAGGTATATTCTTTAGACTTCTTTTGTCTGGAAAACTCCTTATTTGGCCTTTTATCTTGTTTGAGAGCCATGCTAGGTAAAGTAGTCTTGGTTGTAGGCCTCTGATTCTCATTACTTGGAATATTTTTTGCCATTCTCTTCTGGCTTGGAGCATTTCCATTGAGAAGTCAGTTGCTAGCCTTATCGGGCCTCCCTTGTATGTTACTTCCTGTTTCTCCCTTGCTGCCTTTAAGATCCTCTCTTTGTCTTGGAATTTTGCCATTTTAATTATGATATGTCTTGAAATGGGCTTCTTTGGGTTCCTCTTCATTGGACTCTCCATGTTTCCTGGATTTGTGTGACTTTTTCCTTTATGAAATTAGTGACGTTGTCCATCATTACTTATTCAAAGACATTTTCTATCCCTTGCTCTTCTTCTTCTTCTTCTGGTATCCCTATTATATGGATATTATTACGTTTCATGTTGTTCTGCATTTCCCTTTATCCCTCTTCATTCTTTCTGAGCCTCTTTTCTTTTTCTTTCTCATTCTGGGTGTTTTTTCTACCTTGTTCTCCAGTTTGCTGATCTGATCCTCTCCTTCATCAAGTCTGCTTTTCATTCCTTGTACTGTGTTCTTCAATTCAGAAATTGTATTCTTCATTTTCTCTTGGCCCTTGTTGATAGTTTCTTTTTCCTTTTCCATGTTGATATGGTGTGCAGTGAGTTCATTGTAGTTTCCCTGTAGTTTTTGGTAATTCTGTGTGAGCTCATGAAACTTCTTTATAACCAGTTCTTTGCACTCATTATCTGATATTTGACTTGCCTCTTTTTCATTTAGCATTGTTTTGAGACTTCCCCCTTTCCTTTCCTTTTGGGATTGTTTCTTTGTCTTCCCATTGTTTGTGAGACTCTTCCTGTTAGACTCTGCTTCTTAAGCTGCTCTGCTTTGACCCCCTGGGTTTTTGGTGTAAACTTCTGTGATAGAATACCTGTTAGATTTAGTGGTACAGTCTCCTAGATCTCCGGATCTTACATATCTTGGGCTGTGGTTGATGTTGGCTCTGTGTATATCTTTGGTTTTTGGTTGTTTTTGGGTCTTTCTTTGGTGGGTCTTTCCCACCACCTGGTTATCTGAGGGTCAGTCTGTCCCCCACCTCTTGTTTTCTGTTGTTCAGGTGTGGGCAGGTTGTGTTAGAGCTGGTTCTTCTGTGTGCACAAGGTTTTGAGGCTTTTCTCTTGCTCTTGTTCAGTTGTTTTGTTCTTAGTAACTTCTTCACTGTTTATATGTGTTTTCAGATAGGTCCTAGGTTGACTTAGTGTGACTTCCACTCCCTCCTTCAACTTCTTCTGTTCTTATCTGTTGGTGTTTCCTTTGTTGGTGGGTTTCCTCTTCTAGGAGGTATCCTAGTGTTCTCAGTTCTATGCAGTGTTTTTTATGGTAGACCTCCTCAGGGCTATGGGTGTGTGCACAGAGCTTTCCTTGATACACACTCTCCCGGGTGGCTGTGTTCTCAGTTCCCTCCGAGATGAGGTGCGGACACTCCCTGGTGGATGCTCTGTCCCAGGTGGGAGTGCACACTCCTAGGAGGGGCAGGGGGCGGGGTGGAGAGGAGACTGGACCTGTTGTTGCAGGGGAATTCCCCAAAGTGCCCCTGAGGGTCTTTTCTTTTGGGGAAAATCCTCCTGCTCAATCCTGTTGCTCTGTACAAGGAAGGGCCTATCCTCTCACACAGCCCACCTGTCCAGCTAGACCAGGGACTGTCCAGGGCAGGGTCCCACACAGCCCAACTCTCAACTCTCCCCAGCCAGCACCCATGGTCTCTGTGGGTTTACCACTTCGTCCTTATTCCCCTCCCTGAGACTTCAAGCAACCAGGTCTCATGGTGTGGCTCAGGCCTTGTTTGTCAGGGGAGGGAGCCATTAACCCAGCTGTCTCCCAGGAGTCCTGCGGCAGGCCCGGCAGGGGCGGGCCTGGGGCTGCAGCTGCCCTGGTCCCGGAGCTGGTCCCAGGGACCTTTTTGTCCTGAAGCAATCCTCTTACCTTCTGTTTTGTCAGTGTCCTCTGTACTTTTTGGTCTCCTATCTTCATAAACGCTGGGGTGCTTTTGGCTGTTTGCTTTGTTCCTCAGTAGAGTGGGTAGGTGTTTCACCCATGTGCAGAGGGAAGTTGACTCTGCTCCCACCTATCTTGCTGCCATCTTCCCTAAGCAATTATTCTTTTCATGTTGACTTGTGGCCCCGTGTTACTAAACATTAAGTTCTCATACAGCACACACGCGGGCTCCTTCTGAGCTACAGTTGTTTTCAGTGGAGCGGTGCCCTTCCATTGTCTGTGTATGGTTCTGATGCTAACACCACCTTGCTTCACTACTGTGTTGACTTAATGAAATTTTAAATAAAGACTCTTTTCTTAACTTCAAAATAGTAATAATGCTATTTTGCCTCTGTCATAGGTTTATTTCTACAGTAAGTGAGACAGGGTAGGTTAGTGTGTTTTTAGAAAGTTAATGTCTCTGTATAATGCTGTTATTAGTTTTATAATATAAAATGTGGCATAGAGTGGCTTATTACATTTAGTTATGATTCTTCTTGCACATAAAGTTAAATTTTAGTTCTTCCTAGTCCTTGTGTTTATATTTTATTGACTGTACCAACTATGTTTCTTGCCTGACAGTAAACTGTACTAAGTAGGGAAATAGTACTATCTTTGTTCTTAATTTAGTACTGAGGTTAATTCAGGACTCAAAAGTCTTCAATTGAAGAACATAGCTGCACATAGGATTGTGAAATTAACAGGTGTCTTTCATTTTAACAAATAATAAGTAATGTATTCTAAGGAGTATGGAAATTTCAAAGTGAAGATAAATGAAAATGAGAAAATAATCATCCATAATCTCATTACTTGAGTTTACTTATGGGAGTGATTTGTATATCCTTCTATAATTTTATCTCCTATGTGTGTATGTGTTGAGGGTGGTGGTAAGGGCAGTTTTGAGCACTCAGTGTGCTGAGCACTGTATAAGAGTAGTGTGGGAAATTACAGAAGAAAAAAATGGGTGCCCTTGTAGTAATTCTGTTGCACACTCCACATATTTACCTCTGCTCCCTTGTGTGTGGAATTGGACATAGAAGGATAATATATGGAGTCAACACTCAGGTCCATCAGCAATTAGATACGTCATCTTAGCAAATCATTTAACCCCTCCGAATCCATTTTATTGCTGGTCCCTCAGGGAGTTGGCATAACTATTGTTTGGAATATTGCTTATGTAAAAACTACCCAGTGCTGTGTGAATGAACAATGTTAATAATGAAAACAGCCCATAATGAAAACAGCCCAAAATGTATTATGTTGATGGATGATGTTGATCACTATATTTTAAAGTCATCGTGTGTTTTGAGAATTAAGGACTAGGAGCATATATCAGAAATACCATCACAGTTCTCCTGGTAGATGTCAGCAAGTCTGTGAGGACGGAGATGGGTTTGTATTTCCTACGGTACCCTACTCTGTATATCTGTGCTCTGTATATCTGCAGACTTCAGGTGTTATTAACATGTAATAGGCATAAAGTGGTTTAGAGGAGAATAATGGCTTTTTCTTTTTAATGTAGGATCTATTTGGAAAGTCAGATCCATACCTGGAATTCCACAAGCAGACATCTGATGGAAACTGGCTCATGATTCATCGAACAGAGGTGAACATCTGAATTTGAAAAGTAGGGTTGAGGTTTCCTTCAGAATTGTAGTAATCTAGTTTTTTTTTCAAATTACGTTGCTATAAAAATGTCTGAGTTCAGACATATATAGCCAGAGACATACAGTCAACATGCTGATGTTTTTTTCTTTTAATGAGGAGGTGCTACCCTGCTTAATTATTAGTAAAGTTTTTATTTTGAAAAATTTAAAACCCTGTAAAGAACACTGTAATGTATCCCTGTATAGTTGTACCTTCTCTCACACACACATACACACATAGACTCACACACCTGCACATAGGTGCTTCCCTGTTTCAGAGCCGTCCTGATGTGGGCTGCAGGCAACTATTCACCTTTTAATAGTAATTTCTCGAGAACAAGAGCATTCTCTTACCCAGCCACATATGAAAGAGTTAACATGGTTTATAACAGTGTCTTCAGGCCTTTCCAGCTGTCTCACATGTTTATAAGCATATTGTTTTCTTTTATCCGGGATCAATCAAAGTTCACATTTTGCATTTGGCTATTATGGCACATTTGGCTATTATGTTCCCAGCATAAGATTCTTCTTCCTGCTTTCCTACACCTCCCTGCCATCAAATCTCTTGAATAATCAAGACCAGTATGTCCAACACTCTGGAGTCTTGTTTCCTCACAGCTAGATTCTGCTGAGATGTGGCCATCAGGACTACTCTGTGTGTCTCTTGCTGTATACCAGCAGGGGACCCACAGTGTCAGGCTGCCCAGTACTGCTGATGCCAACCTTGCCCATGTGGTTATGCTGGTGACCAATCCTTTATAATTAATAGGTGGTCTGTGGTGTGTCACTTTGAGGCTGTTCTCCCACCTTTCACCCACTGGATTTAGCATCTACTTATGACCCATGCCGAAACCAATTACATTGGGTTATAACACAGTGATTCTTTCCTATATTTTCTGTCCCTTCAAGAATGTTAGCAGATACTCGTCCCTGTCTTTCTCCTTCTTTATTTTTAGTGTCATTGTGGACTCATGGATATAAGATAGCGTGTTCATTATTTGTAATTTGTTACTGTCATTCATTTTACTGCTCAAATTAATCCAGATTTGACCAGAGGAGTGCCTTCAAATGGCTCCTGGCTTCTTTTAACATGACACCTAGTCTTTAAGTCTTTAAGCATTCTCTTATTTTATATTACAGTCTCAGTTCACCCTCTGCTTCTGCACCAGGTCTGGAACAACCCATTTCTCTGAAGCAACTATATTCCTTTCAGAGGGTGGTGGTATTTAGCTGCCAGGATCTGAAGGCTAGATGTACTTGTTGTTACTGGGACATCATAGCATTTAGGCCTTTTCAATTTACTCAGCTGGGAAGCATTTATATATGTTTATGTATATTTTAAAAAGTTTAATTATGAACTCAAGACTGTTTCTTTAACCAAATCCAACCCACCACAGTCCTTTCTCAGACTTTCTTATTTCATATTTCATTTCTCTATATCCTGCCCTGGAAACCCTGATATCTGACACAAGCATATCTTGTAATGGGTGGATGTATTTCCCAAGTAGTTTTTTTCTTTTCTTAGCATGTATCACAACTAGACAGTTTATCACAGCTTTCATGTAACAGTTGTATAATATTGGCCTAGCTAGTTTCTCAGTGAAAAAGTTTACTGGCCAAAGAGGTAACAGGCAAATGGTTAAAGCACAGCGGAATCTAGGAAAGGCAAGAAGAAAATGCTAATGAACCAAATGGTTTCCTAACTGTCCTTGAAAAATCTATTTTTATAGGTTATTAAAAACAACTTGAATCCCGTTTGGAGGCCTTTTAAAATCTCTCTTAACTCACTGTGCTATGGAGATATGGATAAAACTGTTAAGGTAATTTGAAATTATTTATGCAAACTCACCTGTTTTGTAAAATTGATTCGATAGTATTTAAAGAGAGTACATGATGCAACAGAGACATGTAGGATTCAGTTGTTCATATGTAGGAATACTAAAGGAGAGATGTTTCTGATGGTAAATAGTTTGAAGATACAACATGTTTGACTGATCTGTTGACCTAATGTGTTATGATTTTTATTTTACTCTTTTATTTTTAAAGTAAAATAATATAATTTTTTTTGCCTTTTAAAAAGATTCCTTTACTCCATGGATAAGAACCTTTAACTACCCTCTTTGCCTTTGGTGTGTCCCTTGTGGATAAAGCAGATGTTGCCCCTAGCATAGCAGAGAATGAAGAATGGTGGTATTTCTGTCACCTACTTCTAGAGCAAAATACAAGCACTGGAAACCTTTAGGTGGCTTCAGTTTTGGAGGATCAGGAAGGCAGAGTGGCAACCAGGAGTATCAGCAAATGTCTAAGAATTGTTTAAAATGTTCTTAATTTAACCATTTATCAAAAAATATATATTATTTTAAAGACATTTTTATACTAGAGTTACTTGTTGACATAAGATTCCAAATAGAAGTCTTTTCTTATGTTCCGAGGTCAGCAAACTGATATGGATTTTTGTTTTTGTTTTTCATAATGAGTATGGAGAATACAGGGAGGTTGATGGCACAGAACAAGCGGAGGATTGAGAATCAGACAACAGGCCAAGTTTTAATTCAGTCCCTGAGGTAGCTAAAGGGTCTTGGGCAGGTCATCTGATGCCTTTACTTATATAATAGGGAAAATAATGTCTATGCTACAAAAAAGTGGGGATTAAATTAGCAAAAATTAAAGTTTTATAAACTCTTAAACACAGTACAGATACTGTTATTATTGAAAACTGCAGAGAACTTTAAAAAATAATGTCAGAATAAGTTGTGTGATATTTCTAACAGCAGTGAAAAATTAGCTTTTTGGATGGGGGGAGGAATAAGCTTTATTCTCAAGGTTCTGTTGGCTGGTCTAACATTCAAATAGACATAAGACAAGTTAGCAAGAGAAATCGACCATACTTAATTACATATTTAGGGGAACCCCTCCTACATAAGAGAGTCAGAGACACAAAAGGAAACTAGGTCTAGAAGACATTCTGAGCTAGGGAGGATGTAAGACACCTTGGGGTGTCAGAAGGTCATTGAGGGATAGCACATGTTCAGTGATTATTAGTTTGCTCTGCCATACAGACAAGTAAAAAGTCATTTCTGATGATAACTGGCATCATGGGTCAGTCTCCTAATTTAAAGTCTTCTAGATAGTTAAGGGGGGAGCATAAATTTTTCTTCAGCCCACAGAGTCTCAATTGCCTTTAGCTCAAAATAATCTACATACCATTTAGGCACATACAGTACAAAATAAATAGTAGAAAAGTAGCTTTAAAAATCACTTTGGAGAGCATTTAATATCTTGCCCCCCAGCATATGTCATCAGTTTGGCTCAAATAAACACTTAAAAATTTTTTTTTTAAATTTACTTTTTATTATTGTACTAAATCTAGAGCTTTTGCTTTTCACATTAAAAGTAGTAAGTTGAAGCTTCATTAAATCTGAGAAGCAAGAGAGACTGTGAAAATATATCTAAATCAAAACTATTTGATTGTAATATGTTAACTGTGAAACAATGTTTTTTAAACCTTTTCTGCACACAGTGGCTTGCATACAGGGCTATTTTATTATAGTAAGTAAACTGGTTTTCTGAGCTTACTCTGATGAATGCCTTCCATTCTTAAAAGTTTCTCAGTTTGTTTTAATGACATACAAATTGGTTTGCCACATCATCACTGTTTGTATCTCTTTGTAATACCAGGAAGTCATACATCTGTGATTCTCTTGGTATTTGGAAAATGCTTAGAGGTGCATAAAGAGTTACAGAGCAGAGGACAGAGTTACAGTCATCAGCAGTTTCTTTGCCGCAGTATGAATGTGCACTCTAGCATGTATTATCATTTTCATAACATCCAGTGACTGAGAAATAATCATGCATGCTGCCACCTTGCCTGAAGTGGGAATGCCTTAGTATAGTTGTGGTATTGTGTGGTGTGTGCATTCTTTACATATATACTTGTGCACAGATGTATATATGCATGTGTTTCTGTTTCACAAATACCGTGATACTACTGTTTAAAGCAGACAGTAGTCTTAATATTTGAATTCTTGAGAAGAGAAATTAAATGACACAGTCATTACATCACCTTCCCTCAAACTGTACCTGAACATTTGCCAGCATTATAAATGCCACATTTCTTTAGCACCAAACATTTGCCTTCAATGGGGCAATATAATGAGTCATCAGAAATTAAAATTGAAAACTATTTTTACATTCTCTGAAGTTTCAGGCAGACTAAACATATGAACAGTATTAGCTCTCCATATGCTTTGTTTAAATAAAATCTTGGCATTATCAAAGCTTGATTTTGCCTTAGGTGCAAATTGTAGTTTACTGAATGCAAATCTAAAATGTAACATTCTGTTGTCCATAAATATAAAAAACTATTAAAATGAAATTATTAAAATATTAAGATTGTTTTTGGCTTTATCTTGTTTTAGTTCTTCTAGGAAAAAATTAAGATTATTATTTTTCTTTTCCCTGACACTTTAAAAGTTAGATAAAGGCCTTTGGGCTTAAAAACTGAGCATCACATACACAGAGCAAGAGTCAAACTCTCAGGATTGGTCAGTGGCCAAAGTGCTTTCAACAAATGAAAAGTCTTAACAGTTACTCAGAATTGCAATTCTAGACCTTGTTTGTTTTTATTCATTGGCCAATGGTTAGTCTTCCTGAATAAAAATGGAAATAATGGAGTGAAAGGCTTTCTGTTATGATAAGTAATTGACTCGCTTCTCATAGACTAAGAAGAAAAAAATCACTTTGTCAGGTGAGATGTAGAAATCCTAAAATTTATGGTGAGGCTTATGAAATTAGCCTCATTAGCCTTATGAATTTATTAATTTCATGCTATGAAATGCTATGAGCACTTTAGCTTGATGATTAATATAATTCTGTAAAGGATGATAGCAAGATGGCATGGGGTCAATACCAATAGCTTTTTAGATACAGGCAATCGTGGGTTCTAAAAGGATTCGAGAGTCCTTAGCACAGCTTTCCTTTAACTATGTTGGGCCCCACACAAGAACTGTCTTCCAAGACTGTTTAATTCTCTGGCTACCTCACAAGCTTAATAGCTAATGTGTGCAGTATATATAATAAGGGTTTGCAGAAATAAGATGATCTATTTTGAAATTAAAAGCACTAAGAAGACATTGGTTATTCATTGTTCACTGTAACACCTCTGCTTGCTAATAGCTTACACCACCTTAAGTCTCTCATTGCAACATATAATTCAGGTATTGTGAATATTTATTCTCCATACATCTGTCCACCTGGCACCAAACTGCATGCAAATCACACATTTAGCTCTGTGCTTTCGGCTTTGAGACAGAGCACACACTGAGTGAAAGCTGCTGCTGAGGCTGGACTTCACCGGCCTTACATGGCAGCAAAGACTTCACAAGGGATTCAGTACTTTTTCCCCTGAGTTTTCCTTTTCATCGTAGGAGCTGTGATCCTCAGAGTGCTGTCATCTGACTTTATCATGTCTAACCCCCATGCAAGCCAAGCCTTAACCGATGGCAGGATGAAACACTCTTTGATGATTTTAAGTCATCTAGAATTTAATTATGCCTTCCAGCTGCCTACACACTGGCTTCCTGTCTTCCTTCAGATAATGGCTTTTAGCTGTTGGTCAGTGATAACAAGGTAAAGAAGTGGATGAGGAAGAGGTGTAATTTAGTTTTGATTTTATCAGCACTTATAGAGGACATGATAGAGGTACTAGAAACAGCTTAATGTGGAAATTGAACAGTACTTGTTTTTCATCTGTCTGTGATCTGCCCTGGAACCCATCCCAGGGTCACTAGGTTTTGGAAGGGTTCCAGGAAGTCAGTTCCTACCTCTCCAAGGAGACCTGCACACTGAATATATTTTTTAAATATTTTATTTATTTATTTTTAGAGAGGGGGAGGGAGGGAAAAAGAGAAGGAGAGAAACCTCAATGTGTGGTTGCCTCTCATGTGCCCCCTGTTGGGGACCTGGCCTGGAACCCAGGCATGAGCCCCAACTGGGAATCGCACTGGCAGTCCTTTGGTTCGCAGGCTGGTGCTCAATCCACTGAGCCACACCAACCAGGGCCACACTGAATATTTTTACTTACTTGAATGAAAATGGCACTTCTTGGTAAGTCCCACTGATTATAGCCAATACTTTTTTAACACAGTTATGTTGATTTTTATATATTTTTGTCATACTTAATTCTAGGTAGAGTGCTATGATTATGATAATGATGGGTCACATGATCTCATTGGGACATTTCAAACCACCATGACCAAACTGAAAGAAGCCTCCAGGAACTCACCTGTAAGTTGTATTTTTGTTGTTTAAAAATACCTGGCAGTTTGGCCATAAGGTTAGTATTTCATTTTTTTGCTTGACATAGCACATGTTTACCACATTTTTTATTCCATATTATATAATGCTCAGACGTCTGTGGATTTTATTTGTTTAATAATCAGATGACCCAAAATTCATACTTGGCTGTGAGTTTACACGAAGATTTAGAGGTTTTGTTTTCTTGGCTACAGACAACATTCATGTTTTGGTTGAAAATTCTTATTTTTCAAGTGTTTGGCATTTCATTGGTCACAAAAATTAATATCCACAGTACTGGACAAATACCTGTGTACACTTTTTTTTGAACTGTGTGTGATTTTACAGCCTGCCTCTGGCTCTTCTCTCTGACTTGTCCTTGCCCCTGGGAAGCATGAAAGCACGGATATGGTATTTCAAATGAGGGAATATGGCTGCCATCTAATGGCCCTACTTATATTAAGATCATGTTGTAATCAAACAAAAAAACAGGGGTTCAGCTGCTGTTGCCACAAAAGCCAAACATGTGAGGCAGTTGCTGATGCAAAAGGAAGGAAGTTTTATGCAGGTGCTGCACAATCTGGGGGAATGGCAGACTCCCATCTCAAAGCCCCTCTCCTCAGCCAAACCAAGACAAAAGGCAATGTCCAGAATTCCTGCTCCAATTTAAAGCACAGTCCTTTGGTGCCCACAGGTGGCTGCTAAGCTGTCATAGTCCCCATCCAGGTAGCTTGGCTTGTTCTAGGTTGCTATTCATTTTAGGCTCCCTCCTGGAGCCTGTGTTTGGAGCCCACATAACCAGGGGCCATGTAACTGCTAGGGCTGCAAGGTCACATAATCCCTGGAGAGCATACAGATGTGTGGGCAAAAGCATTCCCAAGTAAGCAAGAGAGTGAGAAAGAGACTCCCTCCTGGAAGCCATGGGCTACCCGTAGAGAGAATAGACAAGTGTACCATGCGAGTCCAGGTCATGAGCAAGCAAGAAAGCAAGCCCTCAAGTCATGAGCAAGAGAGAACCTCTGTGTTCCCTTGGGATTATATTAGTTTAGGCATGGGATGGACCAGGTACTTTTTCAAAATTACCAATCAACTTCCCAAATTTTTGTGCACTTTGGGTGGGTTTATCTCCCAACCAATCCCTTCTTTTCCCAGGCTAGATGGACTGGCCTCTTTGGTCCAGTATCCCCCCCCCCCCCCATGCCATTTTGACTTTGTGGCACGTGTACCTACCTTCCCCTGGTACCACGCCCAGTCTGGTAGGGGTGGGGAAGGGCTTTTTCTCTATTCAATTATCTTGTTATTTTTTGTATACTCAGCCCTCTACGTTGATATTTCTAGCTTTCTGTGCACTCAATATAAGAACCTCCCCATGCTAACCATCTTGGACAATGGGGAGACTTCCTGGCGCTCTGGAGAAACTGTCTACTAGTAACAGTGTGTCTGCCTTCACTACATTTAGCATATCAACATATTTCTAAGAGTGCCTCTGAAACTTTTCTATCTCTAAACCAATGTGGTTAAATACTGTTCCAGAGAATTTTTTAAGTAAAACTTATAAATTGCTTTCATCTTATTTACCTTTCTAGTTTGAATGAGATAAGGTGTTTATGCTCTTTGTAACTTATAATATAATAATACGAATGTTTATTAGCTGCTTAGAGACCTGAAATGTGCTCATGTTTTATATTTATAGCATTTGCTTTTGAAAATACAGCCATGGGGTTTTACAGGTAAGAGGTCATGGCCAGGTGAGAAGGTCTGTTTCACCAAGTCGTGGGTGATGTGACTTAAAAGAAGATGCTGAGAGGTTTAGATCAAAATTTAAAAATTGAACGAATAAATAAAACTTATGAGCCATTTGGTTTAAGTAGTTGGGAGAAATGAGTTTTAAACAGACATAAAGGGGCTAGAATTAGTTTAGTGGGTCACATAGAGATCTTCAGTCTGTCCCTGCTTCTGGTCACAAAGCCCAGGTATTAGAAGCAGCCAGTCCCGAGATGCTGGTGGGATGGAGGAGAGGCTTTTCAAATCCCACTTATGGTTTCAAGGCAGACATTAATTTGGCTTTGAGTTAATAGATTTTGAATTAACACAGCAGCAAAATTCAGCTGCAGATATTCTATTTAAAGTTTTGTTTAAGGCAGAACTAATGGAAAATGTTGAAAACCTGAATACTTAAAGTAAAGCAGGCTTCCTGAAGGAACTAAATATGAGGAGTGGTCTGGATTGATGTTTCAGTGGGATTAGTTCATTATTTTCCAGAATTAGTAAGTGACCTGCTTTTAAAAGATAATGGATCATGTAAATTTTTTTGTAATTCCAACTAATTTGTGAAAAATGAAGCTTTTAATGTTAATGTGGTGACAGGCCTGCTCACTCTTGTTCTTTAAAGGCAGGGCTCTGTAATCTCTGTTCTCAGTGCCCAAGACAGCATCTGCCTTATGAGAGTGTGAGTACGTGAAGTAATGCAGCCTTTGACCAGTGAGAATTCTATGTAGAACATTTCTGCATCTGAAATACTCAGTAATTAGTATTTATGATGATGACCGAGACTCTGGAAGGATCCCGAACCCTCAAAATATTTAACATACTTTTGTTTTATATCATTGTATCAAATGTACTTTTTAATGTTTGATTTTTAGAAAATTAGTAATATAGAAGTTGCTTTCTATTAACCAGAAGAGCTGACTCATCAAGTATTAATTAAGTATCCCTTATGTACTTATTAGGTAAGACATTGAGAATTTGAAGGTATAAATTGGAGGTCATTATACTCTAGCTATGAAAAAAAATAATGAATGAAACAATTGAGAATAATAACAAAGTATGTTAGTTAGTTTTTTATGGCTGCAGACGTTTAAAGAAATAAGTGAAGATCAGAGAAGACCAGAACAGAGGAGGACATGAGCCAAGCCTTATGGATGGACAGGTGGACAGGAGGTGGGAAGGCAGACCAGTTTCTCTGGGGAAGGAAGTGTACTGAGGACAACATTAGATCTATTTGTAACACACATTCCCAGTGGAAAGAGATGATGTATTTTACCATGGAATTGGTGTTCATATATTTTTGTTTTCTGATGGTAGGTTTCTACTTATTTTCTAAGCAACATATTTTGTTTCCTGTGAGGGTAACAACTGGGAGTAAAACAATTTAGTTCCTTTATTGTAAAGAACAAGATTATTACTTAGCAGATTTGCAAGGAAATTTATATTTACAAATTATTTTAAAATGTATATAATTTTAGGAATGCCTTTTGGAAATTTCACTACTTCACATACTTAGTTGATTATGTCATTGTTTCAGAGTTGTATTTTGCAATAGACCTACATTAGTAGGTAGTTTGATCCAGGAGAAAAAAATCACTCGTTTGAATTCACATTGACATTTCTGCCGTGGCTGGTGTGGCTCAGTGGATTGAGTGCTGGCCTGTGAATCAAGAGTTGCTGATTCGATTCCCAGTCAGGGCACATGCCTGGGTTGTGAGCCAGGTCCTCAGTAGGGAGTGTGTGAGAGGGAACCACACATTGATGTTTCTCTTCCTCCCTTCCCCTCTTTCTAAAAAAATTAATAAATTTACATTGACATTTCTAATATCACTAGTGAGAACAAGCCTTTTGTCTTTTCTTGCTACAGATTGAATTTGAATGCATAAATGAAAAAAAGAGACAGAAGAAAAAGAGCTACAAGAATTCAGGTGTCATCAGTGTGAAGCAGTGTGAGGTCAGTTGACCCTGACCACTGTTCATGTAATGAGGGCCCCCTTCCAGTTCTATCAGTGTGGTAGATCACAGCTGTATCTGGGGCAGCTGAGAATCACATGAGCCCACATGCATTAGGGAGAAGAACAGAGTAGGAAATAGTAAAGAAATCTTTCAGGTAACTTTGCTTCCAAGGTTTGACAAGGTTTTAGCAAAGGATAGGATGTTAAGGTTTTTTGTTACTTTAGTAAATGTGAGGCCCTGTGGTATTTTTCCACTGCATTGGCAGGAATGACATTATGAGTTGACGGGGAGTGATCCAAGAGATTTCTTACAACAAACAAGTGGGCTTTTAAAAATATCTTGATTATTATGTTTATTAAAGCTCTCAACACGTTAGATTCATCATTAGTTTCTTAAAACGTAAAATGAGTATATTTCAGTTTTGGCCGTTTTATTCTAATCTGAACATTGCTCTAATTATCTTGAAGTAAAATCCAATTCATGACGTGTAGGGCAGGGGCCTTAAACTTAAGTGCATGATTGGCTTCCACATGTTTGTATCAATTCTATTCATTTCATAAACTTAAAAATTTTTGTCAGAGAGCTCTTTGTTTCTCTTGCTCAGGAGGAAAGCCTGCATTTTAACCATTGCTATTTGCTTTTAGATTACAGTGGAATGCACATTCCTTGACTATATTATGGGAGGATGTCAGCTGAATTTTACTGTAAGTAACTCACTGAATTTTTCAAAGTCACTTTTGCAGGAAGAACACTTCCATTTTGCAGTGCACTTTCTCTTCCTGCAAGACTGACTTTGTGCTGAAATTTACACTCTATGTGTAGTCTCTCTTAGACAGGTGGTCTGTGTACATCCTGAAGCTTTCATCTGTTAGTAAGATCTGTTCCTTCTTTCTAACAGTAAGCAGATTATGTACAAAAAAGTGATTATCCTGTGGTAAGTTTAATAATAAAAACAGACATAACAAAAACAAGCCCTGCATCTAAAGTCATGGGGGTAATAATTAATGATCTAATGCATCTAGCAAATGGGAATGGCAGGCTGTTTCATGCTGAGGCTCAAATTATTTGACCAGATATACCTGTGGTCTCAGGTGTTTGTGAGGAAACAGAGGCAGCCCTCAGAATGAGTGTTTGTGTCTCGTCTCCTGATGCCCTCTTGGACATCAGTGTAGGTGTCCTACCTTCAGTAGTAAGGGTTGCAATTGTTACTTGCAGGTGGGGGTAGACTTCACTGGCTCCAATGGTGACCCAAGGTCTCCTGACTCCCTTCATTACATCAGCCCCAGCGGTGTGAATGAGTACTTGACCGCTATCTGGTCTGTGGGACTGGTCATTCAAGATTATGATGCGTGAGTATGACTTGTTTTCCTCACTCCTGGAAGGAGCAATTTCTGTTTCCTCTGATCGATAAGAGTTGGGGGGATAGACTACTGGGGGAGTGACTTTTTCCTACCTTGTCTTTATCTTTGTGACTATCCTAGATTTTTTTAAAAGATATTATTTATTTATTTTTAGAGAGGGGAATGGAGGGAGAAAGAGAGAGAGAAACATCAATGTGTGGTTGGCTCTCACACACCCCCTGCTGGGTACCGGGCCGGAAACCCAGGCATGTGCCCTGACTGGGAATTGAACCGGCAATGCTTTGGTTTGCAGGCCGGCACTCAGTCCACAGAGACACACCAGATAGGGCCCAGTCCTAGTTTTCACTTTTAACTTCTAATTGTGGTCTGTGATCATTTACAATATGTCAGGTACACTGTGTTTATTTAACACCTGACTGCAATCAGCAGGCTGTTTTTTCTTTGACCTAGTTTCCTTGGGGTTTACTCATTAGGGAAAATCCAGATGAAACATTCTGTAAACAGTCATACAAGCATCTGGCTGCTCACACAGCCCAGCCTGGCTCTCTCCCAAGAATCCTGCAGCAGACCCTGCACCCGGGACGGGGCTTCAGCTGCCTTGGTCCCCGCACAGGTCCCAGGGACCTTATTGTCCTTAAGCACTCTTCTTACCGTCAGATCTTTCAGTGTCCTCTATCTTTGGTCTCCGATCTTCATACATGCTGGGATACCGTTGGCTGTTCGCTCTGTTCCTCAGATCACCTAGGTATTTCACTGGTGCCGAGGGGAAGTGGACTCCGCTCCCACCTATCTCACCGCCATCTCACATTTTGTAAACAGTCATAGACACTATTTCCTAACACATCCATTTCCTTGGCAGCCATAGTAAAATTATCTTTTTCTTTTTTTTTTCATTTGAGACCTCTTTTACTTTTAATATAAGCATTTAATGCTGTAAATTTTTCTCTAAGCACTGTTTTAATGCATCCCAAACATTTTGGTATGCAGTGTCTTCATTTTTTTAAAAAAATTTTTTTTAATTTTTATTGTTATTCAATTACAGTTGTATGCCTTTTCTCCCCATCCCTCCACCCCACCCCAGGTGAACCCACCTCCACCCTCCCCCTTGGTTTTGTCCATGTGTCCTTTATAGTAGTTCCTGTAATCCCCTCTTCCCACTCTCCCCACCCCCCCCCCCCCGGCTATTGTTACATTGTTCTTAACTTCAATGTCTCTGGTTATATTTTATTTGCTTTTATCTTCTATTCATTATGTTCCAGTTAAAGGTGACATCATATGGTATTTGTCCCTCACCTCCTGGCTTATTTCACTTAGCATAATGCTCTCCAGTTTCATCCATGCTGTTTGTTGCAAAGGGTATAAGCTCCTTCTTTCTCTCTGCTGAGTAGAATTCCATTGTGTAAATATACCATAGTTTTTGGATCCACTCATTTGCTGATGGGCACTTCGGTTGCTTCCAGTACTTGGCTATTGTAAATTGTGCTGCTATGAACATTGGGGTACACAGGTTCTTTTGGATTGGTGTTTCAGTGTTCTTAGGGTATAATCCCAGCAGCGGAATTACTGGGTCAAAGGGCAGTTCCATTTTTACTTTTGTGAGGAAATTCCATACTGTTTTCCACAGTGGCCTCACCAGTCTGCATTCCCACCAACAGTGCACTAGGTTTCCCTTTTCTCCGCATCCTCTCCAACATTTGTTTGTGGATTTCTTTATGTTGGCCACTCTGACTGGTGTGAGATGGTACCTCATTGTGGTTTTAATTTGATTGTGTCTTATGGCTAGTGTTGCTGAGCATCTTTTCATATGTCTCTGGGCCCTCTGTATGTCTTCCTTGGAGAAGTGTCTGTTCAAGTCCTTTGCCCATTTTTTAATTGGGTTGTTTGTCTTCCTGGAGTGGAGTCGTGTGAGTTCTTTATATATTTTGGAGATCAGGCCCTTGTCTGAGGTATCATTGGCAAATGTGTTTTACCATACTGTTGGTTCTCTTTGTAATTTGGTGCTGTTTTCTTTAGCCTTGCAGAAGCTTTTTATTTTGAAGAGGTCCCATTTGTTTATTCTTTCCTTTATGTCCTTTGCTTTAGGGGACATGTCTGTGAGGATGTTGCTGCGTGGAATGTCTGAGATTTTCCTGCCAATGTTTTCCTCAAGGACTTTTATGGTGTTACGACTTATATTTAAGTCTTTTATCCATCTTGAGTTTATTTTCGTGTATGGCGTAAGTTGGTGATCGAGTTTCATTTTTTTGCACGTAGCTGTCCAGATCTCCCAACACCATTTGTTGAAGAGGCTGTTTTTGCTCCATTTTATGCTCCTGCCTCCTTTGTCAAATATTAATTGACCGTAAAGACTTGGGTTTATTACTGGGCTCTCTGTTCTGTTCCATTGGTCTATCTATGTGCCTGTTTTGATGCCAGTACCAGGCTGTTTTGATTACAGTGGCCTTGTAATACAGTTTGATATAAGGTATTGTGATCCCTCCTGCTTTGTTCTTCTTTCTCAAAATTGCTGCAGCTATTCGGGGTCGTTTATGGTTCCATATGAATTTCTGAAATGTTTGTTCTATATCTGTGAAATATGTCATGGGTACTGTAATAGGGATTGCATTGAATCTATAAATTGCTTTGGGTAGTATGGCCATTTTGATGATGTTAATTCTTCCAATCCATGAACATGGTACATGCTTGCATTTGTTTCTATCTTCCTTAATTTCTTTCTTCAGTGTTGTGTAGTTTTCTGAGTACAGGTCTTTTACCTCCTTGGTTAGGTTTATTCCTAGGTACTTGATTTTTCTTGTTGCTATATCGAATGGGATTTTTTTCCTGATTTCTGTTTCTGCAGTTTCATTGCTGGTGTACAGGAATGCCTTTGATTTCTGGGTATTGACTCTGTATCCAGCTGTTTTGCCAAATTCATTTATTAGGTCGAGTAGTTTTTTGGTGGAGTCTATAGGGTTTTCCATTTACACTATCATGTCGTCTGCAAACAGTGACAGTTTCATTTCTTCCTTTCCAATTTGGATGCCTTTTATTGCTTTTTCTTGTCTGATTGCTGTGGCCAGGACTTCCAATACTATGTTGAATAGGAGTGGTGAGAGAGGGCATCCTTGTCTTGTTCCTGATCTTAGTGGGAAAGCTCTAAGTTTTTGTCCATTGAGTGTGATGTTGGCTGTAGGTCTCTCATATATGGCCTTTATTATGTTGAGGACTGCTCCCTTTATTCCCACTTTGCTGAGTGTTTTTATCAGAAATGGGTGCTGTATCTTATCGAACGCTTTTTCCGCATCTATTGAGATGATCATGTGATTTTTGTCTTTGCTGTTGTTGATGTCATATATTATGTTTATTGATTTGCGAATATTGTACCATCCTTGCATCCCTGGGATGAATCCCACTTGGTCATGGTGGATGATCTTTTTAATATATTGCTGGATGCGGTTTGCTAATATTTTGTTGAGAATTTTAGCGTCTATGTTCATCAGGGATATTGGCCTGAAGTTTTCTTTCTTTGTTGTGTCTTTATCTGGTTTTGGGATTAGAATGATGTTGGCTTCATAAAAAGAGTTTGGAGTCTTCCATCAGTTTGGATGTTTTTGAATAGTCTGTGAAGGATAGGGGTTAGCTCTTCCTTAAATGCTTTGTAGAATTCTCTTGTGAAACCATCTGGTCCAGGGCTTTTGTGTGATGGGAGTTTTTTGATGACTGCTTCAATTTCGTCTGCTGTTATTGGTCTGTTCAGGTTTTCTGCTTCTTCTTCATTCAGTTTTGGAAGATTATATTTTTCTAGAAATGTGTCCATTTCATCTAGGTTTTCAAATTTCTTAGCATACAGTTCTTCATAGTAATTTCTTACAATCCTTTGTATTTCTGTGGTATCAGTTGTAATCTCTCCTCTTTCATTTCTGATTGTGTTTATTTGGATCCTCTCTCTTTTCTTCTTGATGAGCCTACTTAAAGGCTTGTCGATTTTGTTTATCTTTTCAAAGAACCAGCTCCTGGATTTATTGATCCTTACAATTGTGCTTTTAGTCTCTATGTCATTTAACTCTACTCTGATCTTGGTTATTTCCTTCCTTCTGCTTGCTCTGGGCTGTCTTTGTTGTTGTTCCTCCAGTTCTTGTAGGCATAGGGTTAGGTTGTTTGTTTGAACTGTTTCTAACTTCTTAAGGTAGGCCTGTATTGCTATGAACTTCCCTCTCAGGACTGCCTTTGCTGTGTCCCATAGGTTTTGGGTTGTTGTGAGTTCGTTTTCATTTGTTTCCAAGAAGTTTTTGATTTCTTCCCTAATCTCGTTCTTGACCCATTCATTGTTTAATAGCATGCTATTCAGTCTCCATGATTTTGGGGGTTTTGGGTTTTTTCCTTTGGGGTTGGTTTCTAGTTTCAGACCCTTGTGGTCAGAGAAAATGCTTGATATGATTTCAATTTTCTTGAATTTGTTGAGGCTTGCTTTGTGTCCTATCATGTGGTCTATCTTTGAAAAAGTTCCATGGACACTTGAAAAGAATGTGTATTTTGCTTCTTTGGGATGAAAAGCTCTGTATATATCAGTTAAGTCCATTTCCTCTAGGGTATTGTTAAGTGACACAATATCCTTCTTCATATTTTGTTTGGAAGACCTGTCCATTTTTGATAGTGGGGTGTTGAAGTCCCCTACTATAATTGTGTTGCTATCAATATCTTTCTTGAAATCCTCCAAGATTTTCTTTATGTATTAGGGTGCTCCTATGTTGGGTGCATATATATTTACAATGTTCATGTCTTCTTGGTGGATTCTTCCTTTGAATGTTATGAAGTGACCTTCTGGGTCTCTCTTTATGGCCCTTCTTTGGAAGTCTATTTTGTCTGATATGAGTATTGCAACCCCTGCTTTTTTTTCCTGTCCGTTTGCTTGAAAAATTTGTTTCCAGCCCTTTACTTTCAGTCTGTGTAAGTCTTTTGTCCTGAGATGGGTCTCTTGTAGGCAGCATATGTGTGGGTCATGTTTTCTTATCCATTCAGCTATTCTATGTCTTTTGACTGGAGCATTTAATCCATTTACGTTTAAGGTTATTATCGATAGGTCGTTATTCATTGCCATTATTTCCTACCTGTGTTCCTCTGTCTTCTCTTTTCTTTCCTTTCCTTAAAGCAGTCCCTTTAGCATCTCTTGCAGAGCTGGTTTGGTGGAGCTGTATTCTTTTAGACTTCTTTTGTGTGGGAAACTCTTTATTTGGCCTTCTATCTTGATTGAGAGCCTTGCTGGGTAAAGTAGCCTTGGTTGCAGGCCTCTGGTTCTCATTACTTGGAATATTTTTTGCCATTCTCTTCTGGCTTGGAGCATTTCCATTGAGAAGTCAGTTGCTCACCTGATTGAGGCTCCTTTGTATTTTACTTCCTTTTTCTCCCTTGCTGCCTTTAAGATCCTCTCTTTGTCTTGGAAATTTGCCATTTTGATTATGATGTGTCTTACAGTGGGTGTCTTTGGGTTCCTCTTGCTTGGGACTCTCTGTGATACCTGCATTTGGGTGACTTTTTCTCTCCTCAGATTAGGGAAATTTTCCATCATTACTTTTTCAAACAGGTTTTCTATCCCTTGCTCTTCTTCTCCTGGTATTCCTATTATACAGATATTGTTACGTTTCATGTTGTCCTGCATTTCCCATATTGCCTCTTCATTCTTTCTGAGCCTCTGTTCCTTTTCTTGCTCTTTCTGGGTGTTTTTTTCTACTTTGTCCTCCAGCTCACTGATCCGATCCTCTGCTTCATCAAGTCTGCTTTTTATTCCTTCTACTGTGTTCTTCAATTCAGAAATTGTATTCTTCATTTCCTCTTGGCTCTTGTTGATAGTTTCTAATTCCTTTTTCATGTTGATATAGTTTGCAGTGAGTTCATTGTAGTTTCCGGTAGTTCTCTTTGAGCTCAGAGAGCTCGGTGAGCTTCCTGTTGACCATTGCTTTGAACTCAGTATCTGATAGTTGACTTGCCTCTTTTTCAGTTAGCATTCTTTCTGAGACTTCCCCCTTTCCTTTCATTTGCAGATTGTTTCTTTGTCTTCCCATTGGTTGTGAGGCTCTTCTTGTTGGCCTCTGCTTCTTAAATTGCTTTGTTCTGAATCCCTGGGTTTATGATATGAACTTCTATGGTAGAATGCCAATGGGATTCGGTGGTGCTGTCTCCTTAATCTCCTGTGCTCACTGGTCTTGATCTGACGTTTATGGGTTTAACACGGTCTAACTCTAGTCTTTTCAGCACTCCAGGTTTTGCTGTCTCACCTGTGGGAAAAAGAGAAAGGGGGGAAGAAAGAGAAAAAAAAATGGGATGGAGGGAAAAAGGAAATAGAAAAGGAGTAAAGGAAGGAAGGAGGGAAGAAGGAATAAAGAAAGATCGGAGGCAAGATAAGAAGGAATTTTAACAAAAATTAAAACATAGAAATAGATAAAAGAAGGCAGGAAGAAGACATAAAAATGGTAAAGGATGGGAGGAAGAAGGAATAAAAAAAAAAAAAAGAGAGAGAGGAAGAAGGAATTCAGGGGGAAAGGAGGAAAGGGGAAAAAAAAAATCTTCTGCTGGCTTTAAACTGGTCAGGTTAGTTCTACTGGTCGTCCTGTCTGTGCAATGGGAGGGGGTGGTTGGAAGGATTGGTTTCACTTTTCTCCCTTCCTGGTCCACACTCTTAGCTGTTGTTCAGCCTGCAATCTCCTCTAGCCTTGCAGCTGCCCTCTGCTGGGTGTTCTGCCTTTGTCCAAGAGAGCTAGTAGGCCCTGCAGGGCTCTATGGGCAAGTGTTTGGTAGGCGTTGTAGGTGTGGTCCCTGGCAGGCAATCAGGCCGTTGATCAGCCAATCCAGCTGCTTTGGCTTGGGAGGCGTGCACGCCCAGCCGGCTGATCCAGCCGCCCTGGGCTTGAGTCTCTGGGGTGGGCGGGGCGGGGCCACCCTGGGACTGAATCACGCAGCACAGGGGTCCGAGGTTTTGGGTCTGTGGGTGGAGCAGCTAACCCTTGCTCCAGATGCTCTCGGAGGCTTCAGGTGTGGCCGCCCCTCCGGGGTTTCATGTGTGTGCCCCCAGTTCGCTAATTGCTTGCGCGCAACTGGGCCTCAGGTGAGCGCCAGATCTGGCGCTCGCAGTCCAGGGGCGGAGGGGGGAGGGGCGCCAGGGGCTGCGACTGCTGCCGAGAGTTCTCTAACTAGCCCCTGAGTGCCTCTGTTTTTCTTTTTGAGAAATTCCTCCTATTCAAGCCCCCCTGGTCCAATCAAGCACCTGGCTGCTTACAGCTCAGCCTGGCCCTCTCCCAAGACTCCTGCAGCAGCCCCTGCGCCTGGGCTGGCGCTTCTGCCGCCCTAGTACCGCGTGGTCCCGGGTCCCAGGTCCCGGGGACCTTATTGTCCTTCAGCACTCTTCTTACCATCAGATCTTTCAATGTCCTCTATCTTTGGTCTCTGATCTTCATATATGCTGGAATACTGTTGGCTGTTCGCTCTGCTCCTCAGATCAGCTAGGTATTTCCCTGGCATTGAGGGGAAGTGGACTCCGCTCCCACCTATGTTGCCGCCATCTTCCAATGTTCCGTAAAATTATCTTAATGGTAACTTAGTGCATTGGTAATTTTTTGTTCTGGATCTGTTGGGGCCCAGTATAAAATTTCACTTGTTTTTACCGTTTACTTTATGTCAAAAGCCCTTACTTATTGAGTAGCTTTTCATTAATCTGTGATGACATTTAAAGAAGTGGCTTTTTCAGGCAAATGCAAACAAACCTGAAGCAAAGTTAGCAATCCTAGTACTAGCCTCATAGAATTTAAGGCACAACTCATAAAAACAGTAAAAAGTTACTTATAGAGCACTTTGCTATATAATACAAAATGAAAATATAACTATGGGCATGTTTAATAACAGTATCAAAGTACTTCCATTGAAAACAGAAGTATAATAAAAATTTCAAAGTCATACAGTCAAAATGGGGCTCATATAAAGAATAAAACATTCACAGGGTCAGTCTCTCAGACTGCCACCTGGAAGTTAACAAGAAAGGGATAACTAAAGAGAATTTACCATGTTGAAGTTTAAAAATTGTTAGGTGGTTATTAGATCAAAGAGAAGACCAAAGTGTGATATCAAGCTCTCTAGAAATGGAGGGTAATGAGAAGACTGTACATGGTGCTATCTTCATGCAGGAGAATTTCTGGTTTACCTGCTTTTATTTTTAAAGAATTGAATATAAATGGACTAGCTTTTTAATAAAATAAAATTAAAACACAGAAATAAAAGACATCATCATAATAGCAGATTCCATATACATGTCAGCTATTAAGTGTTGGGGATGATTTAAGCACTTTCTACATGATGATTACCTAATCATATCCTCACAAGAGAGGGCTGCTCTTGTCACCTGCACTTTGCAGAGAACACTGAGGTGTGGGTAGTCCCTTGTCCAGGTCCCTTGGCTGGTAATGGCAGAAGCAGCATTGAGCCTGACCAGCAACATGCTCTCCCAACTGCACTAACTTCCTCTGAACAGCAAGGAATGGCTTAGAGAGTTCTAAAAAAGCCACCACATTATTAAATAAAGGAAGATGTGATTTTTTGGAAGTTCAACAAAACCAAGGCAGATTTTTGCCAACACTGACCCCCATGAAAGAGAAAATATCATTAGAATATTAGTAATGAGAGAGTGATTATAGGCATAAATTCAAGAAAAAAACATTAAAAATTATATGCCGAAACTTTCTCTTAGTACATTAGAGAATCTGGATTAAAGGATAACTTTTTAAGAAAGCTTTAACTTAACCAAAGATGGCTCAAAGAGGCAGGAAACCACAGTGGAGCAGGAACTATGGATGGAAGGGGACAGCCACTCCTCACAGAGGCAGCAGACTAAGACAGTTTCAGACATCAACTCCAGCAGATCCGTCAGGAATGGACTCAAACCTGAGAGAGTGTAGTAAAAAATACAAGAAAGTAGTGAGAGTTCAGAAAGGTGGTCTGAGACAACATAAAATAAAAAATCAACAATTTCCCAATAACCAGCAATAACTGATTAAAGAAGTTATAGTGGGTTAAAGATTACAATTCAGAATGCAATAAAAATTGAGAATGAATTTAGTTAAAAGTCTAGGATGTTTACTGAGGGAAAACTACAAAATTGCACTAAGAGACAGAAGACTTGTTTAAATGGAAAGATATCCCACGATTCTAGACATACAGATGCCATAATGATATAAGATATAAAGTCTCCTTAAATTAATCAACTTTAATCAAAGTTGCATTGGAATCCTGACAAAATAATTCTTAAAATTTTCTAGAAGGAAAATGAATCAGAATAACCAAGAAATTTTTCAGGAAAAAAAAAAAAGAAACGGAATTTGTTCTACTAGGTAGTAAAACATTTTAAAGGCATATGAGTTACGATTATGGAACTAGCATATGTCCTGTGTAACAAAGCAAACAGTCTTGAAATAGACCCAAGTGTGTATTTGAACTTGGCATTTGATAGAGGTGTCATTTCAGGGGAAAAGGGCTGCAACAGCAGTCAAACTGGACAAGAACTCAATTTGGTTAGGATACTATTCCGTATAAATTACAGGCAAAACTGCTGAACTAGACATGTAAAAACAAAGTGGTTTTGACCAAATAGAGGTTTCCCTTTTGTGTTCATGGGTAGAGGTGAGTAGCTCATACTGACAGGGCAGCTCTACCTTCCTCAACCTGTAACATCCACCCTGGGGTCAGGCAGCTGTGGTGGGTCCTGGGTCCTCCAGCAGTGGAAGATGAGGGAGCTGGGGTGCGTGTGCATCCTTCCCAGGGGCCTGTTCAGATGACTTATGTTCCCGCTGTCCTGGCCGAGGAGCTTGGGTCAGCTGAGTGGGCTCTGGCTTGGGTGGCCTGTTACGAAGTGGAGAATGGAAATGGAAATGGGCAAGTATTGGTCTGCATCATATCTGGTTCCAGACTTTTCCAGATGGGCCATGTTTAACAGCAAAGACAACCCTGAACATTCCCACAGAAAAATAGATGTGGATTGCTCACAGTCTGGCAGTGAGGAAGCAGAAATCATGAAAAAAACTTTATTTGTTCATATTAATATTAATACTATGAAGGGGAAGATACTGTAAACAAAGAGACAGATTATAAACTGGGAAAAGATCTGACATGTTATGTAGGTTCAGTCCACAAGAAGAGCTGTTAGAATTTACATGGAGAAGGATGTCACTGGTAGGAAATGAGCTTGTTCATTGCCGAGGTTTATTTATGTGGCAGGATGCAGGGAGAAGTCCACACAGGGAATACTCGCACCATCCACAGGCCGCTATAGATCCAGGTCCATGCCCCTTATTCCTAAACTGCTGGGGCCAAATAGTCATACTGTTCGCTGCATAAATTTGAGAGTTTTGTATGTGGCATTTGTACCATGTTTATGTGGCCGGTGTATGAATAATCCTATTACGTGGCTGCAAATCATCCCACATGAGTTGAGCTCAGGTTTTACTGCCACATGAGTTTGCTGTAAACAAATGAAAAACCTATGGTTTTTAGGGCTTTGGGATTACATGTTTATTCAATGAAATAATAAGTAGAAAATAATGTTATAAAATATAGGAATATGAACCCCATTTTTATAAAGGTATGTAAAGAGATATTTTTCTCCCTCAAAGCACATAAAAATATTGAGAATGAGAATAGCCATGCATTAACGTTTTTTTCTCTGATTATTATGGGTAATCCTTGTTTTATCGTCTTTTAAAGATTTTAAACTTTTTAAAAAGAAGCTCCTATTGGTTTTAATATGAGTAAAGATAAAACTCTACTTTCAAAAAAAAAACAACCTTTACCTTTTTTAAAATTTTCTTTTTAGTGATAAGATGTTTCCAGCTTTTGGCTTTGGAGCCCAGATACCTCCTCAGTGGCAGGTAAGAGGAAATCCCAACTTAAAGATTTGTCTCCTACAGAAGCAAAACCAGCCTCATCAGCCCCTCTTTCCTCTTCAGGTTTCGCATGAATTTCCCATGAACTTTAATCCATCCAACCCCTACTGTAATGGTGAGTTAAAAAACCCACAAGGACATTGTAAACTGAGAACCTCACCGGTATTTGGTTTTTTCTTGTGATTTAAAGCTACTCAGATTCCCTCTCTAGGTTTCTTTTTTTTTTTTTTTTTAATTCTTATCGAAGGATATTATTCATTGATTTTAGAGAGTGAGGAAGGGGCTGGGGAGAGAGAGAGAGAGGGAGGGAGAGACAAGCATCTGTGTGAGAGAGAAATGTCAATCAGTTGTCTTCTGTACATGCCTCAACCAGGGATCAAACCTACAACCTAGGTATGTGCCTTGACTGGGGATTGAATCCACAACCTTTAGGTAAATGGGATGATGCTCCAGCCAACTGAGTCACCCAGCTAGTACTCTAGGTTTCTTTTGTGATGTATTTACCTTTCTGTCACATAAAGCAGAAGAATTGCACCCAGTTGGTGAAAGTGGTGACATCACTATTATGATGATAAAGATCTCAGGCTAAGTTCTTCTGCTTTAAGAGGTTTGTTTAATAGAACAACAGAATTCTCAATCTTGAGACTAGGTCAATAAATACAGTCATATTCCTTTCATGTATAAGTTGACCCTTCAGTGAAATGAGTAGTTCAGTATATGAGTCTTTTGAAGCTCCTCTCGGAGGAGCAGATACTCTGTGAGGAAAGTATCCAGCACCAAGTTGCTTGTGCTCAGTCTTCCATGAGTGGGTGGGTGGCTTGAGGAGCAAAGGGCTCGGCTCCAGGAACAGCTTCCCTCTGTGCAGGAAGTAAAGGCCAACGTTTGTGGTTCAGCTTTCCTAATACTTAAGATATCCAAGTGCTTTCCTCCTTTACCCCATTGAGCAATTAACCTAGAATGCCAACTCTCCCATAAAATTAAGTTTGGAGGAAGAAAAGAAGGTGGGGATAGAGGCTTAAAATTGTACACAATAAGCTGACTTTCTGCAATGGGTCCTTTTGACAATTACAAAATGTATGGAATTTGAACAAAAGAGCCTGTCCTCTCCTTCTGTTCACAAGGTACAATAGAAGCGTGTGAACATGGTGTTGGGAGACTTTGTATCAGGGTTTCTCCTTTTTCTGGAACACTTTTTCCACACAGATTAATTCAGTGCTCCTTTGATACACTTCAGTGGCTTGGTGGTGACCTTTTATATCCATAGCCATTTGAAACTGAGAATATTATTCTTTTCAAGAAATGTGTTTTCTGCTTAAGATGAAATCAGAAAGTCTTTGGAATCTGTAAGTTTTGTTTATTACCAACGAATATGGATAACTTATGTGATAATTTATTTTAGAAGTTCATTTACTCTGAGTAATATAAGCCCATCTTTAGGCTGCCATGAAGTGCAGCTTTTCTACTTCTGGTTTACAGTCAGGAAAAAATCCATTTGGTTTTAGACAAAAGAGATGCTGTGCAGAAAAAAGACAGCTTTATTTTAAAGCAAGGGGAAGTTGAATTTCTTTTCCAAATTAATCATGGAATTTATTTGCCCAGAAATAAATAACATGTCTTGCTTGTTCCTGTAATGCAAAGGAAAGATTTCGGCATAATTCAACCTTAGTGGAGGAACTGAAGGCACTTGATATCTGTGAAGAAATTTAATTAACAGTTTGTACACCTTCAGACCGAAGAGCAAACTAAGATGACAGAAGTGGAAGAAGCTATTATTGCTATGGTTATGGACTCAATTATCCACAGCATGGGTCACTGCAGTAGCATCCTGCTGCTCGTCTGTGTCAATATGATTTTTGTTATGAGCGGACTGACTGACCCTGGTTACAGCCTCATCTTTGCACGTAGAATCTCCTCTACATATCGATCTTATATTCTTAAGGGCTGTTCATGAGCTCATTTCTAAGTGCAAAGTGACTAAGGGTAGTTTATGGGAACTCTACAATTTTAAGGGGAGAGACTTGCTTCTCTGAAGCTTTTAAACCAAGTCCATGCTTCTCTTCTGTTACTCTGTGTTCTGTTTGCACATTTTTAAGCAAGAAACGTGTTTGGGTTTTATATCAACAGTCTTCTGAGGAAGATTACTTGATGATCTCAGCAAGTATTGGAGGGAATTTCTAGAGGTTCCAGTATCTTACCCGTGTCTGACTCTAATGTTGGGGCAGAATCAGTAGGTGCATGTGTGGCGCTAATATCAGCATCAGCAGCACTTTTACCAGGAATGTTATTCAGCTTTCACCAGGCTGTGTTGCTATAATAAATAGTCTCCAGATCTCAGTGACTTACTCAGCTTCACTTATCACTGGGCTGTAGGTCTGCTCTATTTCTTCTCTGTCTGGAACTTGGGCCAAAGGAGCAGCCACTCTCTGGGGTGCACTGCTCTGTGGCAGAGGGAAAGCAAACAGTGGGTCTTTTGAGACGTCGATGTCCCATTCACTAACATGCACAGCTCACAGCTGGTCCAGGTCCTGCCCAGACCCAGCACACAGCACCCTAGCAGGCCCTGAAGTGCCCAAAACCTGCAGTGGAGTGTGACACTGACCCAGAAGTGGGTATGTGGAGTTCTGCAGCTCGTCATGCCATGCTTGACCTCTAAGTCAGCAATTTTTAGCCTTTTTCATCTCATGGCACACATAAGCTAATTACTAAAATTCTGCAGCACACCAAAAAATATATTATGTTGCCTATCTGACAAAAAAGGTATAATTTTGATTCATTCACACTGGATGGCAATTGTTGTGTTGGCTGTTGTCATTTTTTTTTAAGATTTTATTTATTTATTTTTAGAGAGGTGATGGGAGGTAAAGAGGGAAACATCAATGTGTGGTTGCCTCTCAAGCGCCCCCTACTGGGGAACCTTGCCCACAACCCAGGCATGTGCCCTGAGTGGGAATCGAACCAGCGACCCTTTGGTTCATACCAGCACTCAATCCACTGAGCCAACCTGCCAGGGCAATATTTTTTTTATTTGACAATCTAAGGGAAAAGAGGTCAGTTGCCCCAGACTAAACAGTCAGGTATTTCATGTTTTAAAAATTCTTGCAGCACACTGCTTAGAAATTGCTGCCGTAAGTCATCGAGGAAACCCTGGACTGGAATTACCAGTAGGATTATAGCCAGCTGGCATTTTTGTGGGGCCTCTGGCCACATACATATACTTTTGTATCTAGTCAGTCACTTTTTTTTTCACCTCTTAAGTCAGTTTTATGATGCAGCAGCTCTTTCACAGCTCTTTTTACATAAGAGTTTCATTCCTAAAACGCATTAAAATCAAGCACTGTAACAATCCTAGTATAGATTAATGAATAATTTTGCTAAGATGAAAATTAATGCCTTCTCTTAGGAGAGGGGAGGGTTTATTGGATTTTGAGATGCAGCAAAGCTATGGATGTGTGTGATATACTGGGTGGGGTAGGGCATGAGTAGGTTTACAGTTGTTCGTACAGAAAATAATACAAGAAGTAATTAATAATACAAGAATAAACACTGTTTTGCATGCTCATGAGTGTAAGCCTACGTTTGCCCACTCCTGTATATAGCTTAGAGGAACTCCTTAATATAGAACTTCTAACTATTGAAAGCACTGTATGTTGATATGTACATATAATTAAATTAGGTGGTGAATAATGAACAGTTGTATTGCATGTGAAAATGTTTAATACTGCTTTTCTGGTCTAGGTATCCAAGGCATCGTGGAGACTTATCGGGCATGCCTTCCTCAGATAAAACTCTATGGACCCACAAATTTCTCCCCAATCATCAACCATGTGGCCAGGTTTGCTGCTGCAGCTACACAGCAGCAGACAGCTTCAGTAAGTGCTGTCACCAGAGCATGGAGTTGTGGGTCATAGTTGCTCCTAGTGCCACTTATCTGTTGTTTTGACTGTTGTGCTACAGAGGAAAAAAGCAAAGTGATGGTACAGTCAACCTCAGTTTTGGAGTAACACTTGTTGTATTAGTGATCATTACAAACAAGGCAAGAACAAGCAGCCCTTGCACCCATGAGTCTTTTCTCTGTCTCTTGAATTAATTTTTTAAGTTGGTTCTACCCCCCATACCCCCAAATAAAGGTAGACCTAACACATAATCTAATTACTTACAACTTGAATTGCTTTTGCAGAATTGCTCACTGTACTAAAAAGTTTTGTATCAGACAGCCCTTATCTGTAAGACCTTAGATGCTATATCTCTCTTAGCTTCAGTATTCTGATGAATCAGGTAGGGATGACTACTTCATACAGTTGTCCAAAGAGTGAAATAAGATAATTCGTATTAAGTACACAGGGTCTTGGCCATAGTGAACACTCAGCACATTTAACTATTGTTACAAATCTTACTCCCATTCCAGACTTGAATGAACCAAATGATGGAGTCACAACTTTACATAACATTTTACAATTCTCTGAAAAGATTGGTCAGACAGGACAGAAGTGAGAGTGTCCCCTACCGCCACCCCCAACCATATCCATTTTTTTAAGTGAATTTTGTATGATAAACAATTCTCTTGCTTTTCATCGGAATTATTACTTGCTCCCTTGCCTGGTAGTTTGACAGATCTAATGCTTTAGCTAAGTCAGTATGATTATTCCTGTGATTTTCCATGTCTTGCTCCCATGAATTTATGCTCACCCTATTTTGTGGTCTGTTACACTTTAATGAACCGGCAGCATTTCTGTCGGTAAATTCCCTTGTCATCAGAGATCTCAGAATATTGTTAGATGGTGTCCTAGGTGGAGACTGGCAAGGAAAACAAGCAAGAAGGACACTAATGACTCATTGAAGGGCTGATGTCAGCAGCCGTTGCCTTTATTGCGCGCGAGCTTGAGCTGCTCACTAGACTACTGTTCTCTTTGGCAGCAATATTTTGTGCTCCTAATCATCACGGATGGTGTGATCACAGACCTGGATGAGACCAGGCAAGCTATCGTCAATGCCGCCAAGCTGCCCATGTCCATCATCATAGTTGGGGTGGGCAGCGCTGACTTCAGTGCCATGGAATTTTTGGACGGTGACAGTGGGAGTCTGCGTTCCCCGTCAGGCGAGGCTGCTATCAGAGACATTGTCCAGTTTGTGCCTTTCAGACAGTTCCAGAGCGTGAGTACCATTCCTTCTACTTGCCAGTCTACAACCAGATGCTTGAGCAGGTGCTAGAGCAGGTGCGGGAATGTTCCATTTGAAGAGCCCTGATCAGAGAGGGTGGTTTCACTTCAAGTTGTACACTGCCTCTTACTGTCTGTGTGATAAACCATTAAACCAGTGTTGTTGTGAATATCTTAAAATATATTACATCTTTACCTCTCTGACAACAGAAAAACTCTGTACAAGTATGTGATGAATTTACCAAACTGGAAGTTGATTTGATGAAAATCTCTCAGGAGACTGTTTTACCCAGTTTACTCCAATGGTAACATCTTGTAAAACTGGTACATTGATATAAGCAAGTTCCCACTCCATAGGATCCCCCATGTTGCCCTCTCATAGCCACCCCTATGCCCTCCCCCCTTCATCCCTCCTTACCCCTGGCAACCACTAATTTGGTCTTCATTTATATGATTTTGTTATTTCAAGACTCTTATAGAAATGGAATCATACAGCATGTAACCTTTGGGACTGACTTTTTCACTCAGCCAAGCTGCTGCATTTATTCCTTTTCACTGCTGAGCAGTATTCCGTACTATGGGTGCACCAGTTTGTTTGAAGAATGTCTTCAGTTTCTAGTTTTGCCTATTGCACGCAAAGCTTCCATTAACATTGCATATGGGTTTTTTTTGTTTGTTCTAAATTTCTTTAAAGATTTTATTTATTTATTTTTAGAAAAAAGGTGAGAGAAAGAGAGGGACAAAAGCATCAATGTGTGGTTGTCTCTCATGCGCCCCCAGTTAGGGACTTGGCGCATAACCTAGGCATGTACCCTGGCTGGGAATCCAACTGGCAACCCTTTGGTTTGCAGGCTGGCGCTCAATCCACTGAGCCACACCAGCCAGGGCCCGCATACAGGTTTTGTGTGAACATTTCTCGGGGATAAATACCCAGAAGTGCAGTTGCTGGACCACATGATTGTTGCATGTTTAATTATTAAAGAAACTGTCAAACTTTTCCAGAGTGGCTGTGCCATTGTATATCCCCACCAGCTATGTAGAGGGCAAGATGTGGGCAGGGTATGAGATATTGGGGGTATTTGTGGTGATGAAACAATTATGTATCTTGATGGTGGTGATGGTTACACAGATCTGTCCAGATGATGGACACATAGAGCTGCGTGTGCACACATGCAAAAACACACATATGAGAGCATGCGACACTAGTGAATCTCGTTAAGGTGTGTGAACTGTACCAATGTCACTGTCCTGGTTTTGACATTGTCCTGTTATAGCAGCTGTTACCTTTGGAGGAAACTGCATGTAGATACATGGGACTTCTTTGTATTATTTTTGCATCTTCCTATAAATCTATAATTATTTCAAAATAAAAAGTTAAAAAAATTAATACCTAGTGAATGAAAGACCCACATTTAAAAGTTAAAGAACAATGACAACAAAAAGTCATCACACACCAGGAAATAACTTGATAAATGTCAGTGGGATAGAAAGCATTCTTTAGCTTATTCCATGTTCTTGGACTGTTCCTAAGACAAGATGCAGGCCTAGGAATGGGGATTGCTCCTCCTTACAGACTCGTGTGGTATTCTTAGTCTTCATTAGAAGAGCAGGAAACATTCGGTTGCTAAAGTAGTAATCTGACTGTTTTCATTAGGCTCCCAAAGAGGCGCTGGCTCAGTGTGTCTTGGCGGAGATCCCCCAGCAGGTGGTGGGCTACTTCAACACGTACAAGCTCCTTCCTCCCAAGAACTCTGCTACTGCCACCAAGTGAAATCTCTCCTGCCTCCCCTGATCATGGACATGATGTCACATACTTTCAAACCATCATTTAGGATGTGAACCTAGTTTTCTTTGTATTCCATTTACTTAAAGCATTCTCTTTACTCTTTTTTTGGAGGAAAAGTGCTAATTTAATCTTTGCCTAATCAATTCAGTGGTTGCTTGTGACTTCTAGTAATTGCAGTCAGGCTGTTTGGATTAGACACTCATGTGAGGAAAGCCAATTTTGTTGTTTTAATTGTTTGCTTTCATAGGGTGAAAATGCCATTTTGAATGTTCGTCAATAGAAAAAATGAAAACCTGTTGGGGTGGTGCAATTTCAGGTTGCTGTGCTTTGTGTGTCACAAGACCATGTCCATCTTGGTGACAAGGCTTCTCAAAGTAGGTGACGCTGTATTTGTTCCTATAACAGTTCAGTGCTTTTCCAGAGGCTACCAGTGCCCCCACCTGCACCTGAGTTTGTGGCAGGGTAGACATGGTCCAGTTCATGGCCCAGTTCACAGTGCAGCAGCAGGCACCAGGACTTCCTGCAGAGTGCTGAATGACAAGGCACACACCCAGTCGTTTTGACACAGTGAGCGACCTCATCCTTGTGTAAGTGGCCATCTGTGTTTACTACTCAGTCCTTTTGGTGTATGTGGAACACTGTCCATGAGGTCCATGAGCTCAGGGTCTGCAACTGCTGGCAATAGCTTGTCCTAGAATCTTCATTACTAGAACATTTTCACTGTTTTTTTTCTTAATGGCTAAGATTGCTTTGTCCAGGAAAACTATGAGGACTGACTCAGAATTCTATTTCCTTCTCACTTAAGAAAGACTATGCTTATTAAGAAAGGACAGTTTTATACTTTGCTTGCTAAGGTCACATATGTTAATTTGTATATAATCATTTAGATATTTTCTCCTTTTTTTAAGTAACATTTTTGCTCTGAGTTTTAAATTCACGACAATGGTTATCAATGAATCAAAATTATGTTTTCCATTTTAATAATGTGCTATTTCCGAAGCCCAGAATGTACTGTATTAAGCATAAAACCTGCCATGACCAGTATAGCTCAGTTGGAACATCGTCCCATAAACCGAAAGGTTGCTGATTCCATTCCTGGTCAGGGCACATGTTTGGGTTGTGGGTTTGGTTCCCAGTGGGGCATGTGCAAGAGGAAATCGATCAGTATTTCTTTCTCACATCAATGTTTCTCTCCCTCATTTTCTCTCTCCCTTCCCTTCTCTCTAAAAATAAATGAATAAAATCTTTTTTAAAAAAGGAAGAAAACATTTAAAAAAGCATAAAACCTGTTATAACTTTAAAAAGTACAACTTCTACCTTAAGATAGAGTACACTTTACATGCTTTTCCCCCTGATTTTTCCCCTTTATAACATATTACTAAGCAAACATGTTATCATCAAAATAGATTCAGCAATAGTTATCAAGGACCCTTGTGCCAAGTACTGCGCGTATCTGTATATTGGCCAATCATCTTTAATAATCCAACATTAAAAACTTCATATTGATCACAAATCCTCAAGTGGATGCATCCAGGGCTATGCTAATATGCCATTCAGTCCTGAAACTTGCACCAAAGCTTGTATCTCGTGTTCTGTGAAATACCTGGTTCTTCCAAGTTTGGAGCTTTTCTTGTTCTGTGTTCTAATTTTATTTGGCTTGGATGCAACACATGTATATTGCCGTGGTTTTCAGAGTTTTCTTTTTTAAACACACTCCCAAGCCCCTCTGTACTCCCTAATGCTAACCAGCCCTGCAGCACCAGCATCTTCTGCATGGGGTACTAACTGGTACTAGGGACCACTGGGTGTGACTGGTCATCGATCCACTGCCCAGATCACAGTACTTTGGACACTACTGTGCAACTGATTTGATCTTCACAATGTCATATTCTGGTTTTAACCAGAATTATTCCTTTTTTAAATTATTTATTATTCATTTTTGATCAAATTCATCAATAGATGCTGTTTCTCATAAGAACTGTGGTTCTGGCAAATTAGGGTAATGGATACCTTCTTGTAGTTTGGAATAAAAGCAGTTACAATTTGTAAATTATTTTATAAAGTCTGTACAATTCTTATATTTTACCTCATTGTGTGTGATTTACTATTGTTTTATATTAAAATAGCCCCTTACCCTGTTGTGCCTCCATTCATTCAAGTGCCATTAGTACTTAAAGTGCATTTAAAGAAACAATAACCAGACAGGTTACAAGCATATGCTGGGGTGACGGTGCCCTGGGTGGACGCACTATTTCTCACACATGCCTGTATGGAGAGGACAGTATACCAGTCAGCACTGTCAGGTCACAGAGGCGTAGAGTTGGGTCCAAAGCTTATACCTGACTGCTGTCTCTGAGCAGGTTCAGAGCCCACTGCTGAGTATGCCTCATCCTCATGCTTTGCCTTGTTTGTGTATCTCCTGGAAAGTCATCTTGGTCAATCTCTCCAAATATGCAGTTGACAGTCATGGAAGTGACACACAAGCAAGGCTGTGATTGCGAGAACTGTTTTGTGCTGTTTGGATATCATCCTTGACAATAAGTATATAAGTTACAAATACAGGGTCTGGCAGAAGTAAGGCCTGCTTGACTGTGGTTGGTAGGGTAATAATATGGGTGTAATAATTTATAGTTTTAATTTGAACATTTCACCTAAAATGTCACATGGTGTGTTTGACTGTGGTATTGTTTGTTACAGAATTACATGCATCTGATTTTGTAATAAAAGAGTTTGTAATGAAATAAGGGCGTTATTTATGCTGGACCTTGTCTATTAGTTGATGTTAAGCATATCTTCCATTTGAATTCCCTTTGGATAAAGATATTTCTTGATGTGCTACAATAATGCCTTGTTTTCATTTTTATTCTTCTCTACATGTTATCAAAACTATCAGCAAAGTTAGAAATAAAGTGAATGTAGTATGTTAAGTGGCCTGTATTCCATATTTTACTGAATTAAAGAGTTTGAGTGATGTTAACATTTTGTGGGGTTTATTAATTTAAAAGATGTTGACTGCATTCCAGATACTTTCTGGGTATAGAAGGGAAAGGTTCTTAGCTTATAGCTAGAATGAACTGGGAAATAATGCTTCTCACATTTTACAAGTCGTGTTAAGCAGGACAGTATATCCACTTAACTTAAAAAATTTTTTTGCTTTACTTCTGTTGCATTCATTGGGCAAGGCCCTGGGGATACAATGGTGACTGAGGCAGCCACAGTTGCTGCATTCATAGAAATAGTGGATTGGGAGTGGGGAGAAAGAGAATATTAAATGAGTGTTATGGGGACATGAGATCAGTGTGTGATGTAATATATCG
The DNA here is from genome assembly GCF_022682495.2 of Desmodus rotundus. Classification (NCBI taxonomy): domain Eukaryota; kingdom Metazoa; phylum Chordata; class Mammalia; order Chiroptera; family Phyllostomidae; genus Desmodus; species Desmodus rotundus. The sequence continues at coordinate 65,322,307 of NC_071394.1, forward strand.
TAGGGAGACCTGCTCCACCTAGCCAGCAAGGAGTACTTCCCTGAGGATGTGGTTTTAAGCTGTGACCTGAAAGTTAGCTGGGCGAAGAAGTTTAAAAGCACTTGTGAAGTCGTCAAGTCAACAGCAAGTATGGAGAGAAATGTTTTAGGAAAGAAATTTAAATTTGCTGGAATATATAGTGCAGGGTGGTGGGGTCACATCTGGGGCCATCTGGGGCATGCAGGGGGGTACAGACTCAGGCTAATGGTCACAGCTGCCACTGAAAGCACTTCAACAAAGGGATGATGGGTCTTGCTTCATACACTTGCTCAGTGTCTGATTGTAGGTCAGGTTCTGAATTCTGCTTTTTCTGCCACAATCTGCCTCCACCTCCAGATATGTTAGTGCCATATCTCATGAAGCATCTCATGCCTGATGCTGACACAGATCCCCAGGATGCCAAACCTTGCTTTTAGCAAGATGGGCACCCTTGGCACTTGTCACTAAGTGTGGCTGTTTTTGGCCAAATTCTCCAGAAACCTCACATCAGGTTACAGTGTCCTTGGAGAATGATTCTTTAGCTTGGCTATTGCTTTTTTCCTCCTAAGAAGTGATCAGTGAAACAAGTACTGTAAGAGGTCATGCCTTCTGGCAACAGGGGAAGGACAGCCAGAGGATCTTTGGTGTATCCACAAGTGGACTCACCAGGCACTGGATTTTTACCAGCACCTGTTTCCAGCACTGGACTCCGAAGAATTTCAGGAGTTAGAGTTAGTACTGCAAACCAACAGGTGAAGTCACAAGGAGTGAAATTTCTAACTGACCTCAAAGAGCTTACCATCTAAGGAAAAAGGAGACAGCATGTGACAGGAAAACAACTGGAGCAAAGATGAGGCAGCCTTTTGTGCTGGGTGATATGTCTTCTGCCTCCAGGCGTGGAGATTTTGAGCACAAAGGGGAGCTCGGAACAGTGCCGAAGGGACCAGCTGCCCCCTCCTTCAGTCATTGCTGTCTGGCTTCCCAGGGACCCAGGACAGCCCTGCAGTCCTCACAAAGCAAGACCTTTCCTGTGGCTCCTCTGTAGCCCTGTCTGACCACATCCTCTGTGCCCTGGAGCTGTGTCATTCATTAGCTATGTCCTTTCCCAAAGAAGTCCCTTCCCTCTGCACTTGATCATTCTTTATTTTAATTAACCCCTGGCTTTCCAGTGGAAACTCACTTCCTCTAGCAACCCTCTCACCCTCTCAAGTAGACCTCCCACTCTGTATGGAGGCAGGTAAATGCCCCCCTTCTGCTTCAGGTAGGATTTGCCTCTGAAAACCTCCAGCTTGGACTCATCATCAGATCAGATCAGCTCCATTCCTTCTGGTGATCATCTTGTTCTCCACCTCACTTTGGCCCACCCCTGAGGTCATGCCCTGGACCTCTTCATTATACCTAACAAGCCCCTCTGAATCTCAATTTCAAGTACTTGGTCTCCCACTAACAACACACTTTCCAGCTCACTCCCACTACTCCACAACAGCTCCCGCCAATCATTCTCCACTGGCACCTTCAGTCTACAAACCCTGCCATCTTTCCACATGTTTCTGGTGTGGACTCTGCTCCTCTTCCATATATATCTCCTACCATCTCTGCCTGGTCCTTCGTGGACTTTCTTGCTCTGGTGGGGATGTGCCTGGTGTACTCTTAGCCCGTCTACAGGTCTCTATTCACTTGGCAGCCTGCTCCCTCATTCCTGCAGGTCTTCAGTGTCACTGCCACCCTATTTAAAATTGTGCCCCGTTCCCCAGTACTTTCTACCCTTCTTCCTTGTTCAGGGTTTACTTTCATGGTTTCTTGTCATCTTCGTTCATTCACGTGCAAGTGCTGAGAAAGCAGGGCTTTTTGTTCATTTTGTTCACTCCTGCATTCCCAGGGCCCAGAGAAAAGTGCAGCGTTTAGGCGGCTCTCCCTAACAGACATGGAAATCGAAGGTCACATCAGGTTCTATGATGAAGCCAGAGGAGTCCCAGATAAAGAAACAGACAGTGTCTTGAAGTCAGAAAGTGGCTGGGCTGTCAATATTGATGATACACATGCTGTAAAATCCTTTTTATTTCATAACTGAATCTCTTTACTCATTTTACACATGGGACAGCAGAGTTCCAACTGTAATAATTTTTCATACTCCTAGTTTAGTGAACTATGTTTAGTCCCTTTCTGAAGGACAAGCGAAATCTGAAACTTTCTTTTCTGATATGGAATATAAATATCCTAACATGTCAGACTTGACTGCCATTTTGCCCCATGAAATCTTGGGGAATGTATTATTTGAAAAAGTCCTTCTTGACGTGGAAGCTACTTATACATCCAGGATCTTCATGTTTGAGATAGTGTGGTACCTTTTTCCTTGAGCTGTGCTGCCCTCTGCAGTGATCCTGGGCACAGGATTTTGTTTTGTGATTTGTGTAACAGGGCCTGGTAGTGGGAATCTTTAAATTCCCTTTAGAGTCTAAGATTCTGAAATAAACAACAGAGGCAGATTTGTATAAAGCTGGGTACAATAAACTGCATCAAAGAATTGTTAACATGCCTCAGCATGCCCTGGGCCTGAATTCTTCATTACTCAGGATTGTGGGGAGACAGGGTCCCTGTACTTCTGTACAGTCATTGTGTGCAGAGTGACTGGAGGAGCAGAGTAGCAGTAAGGGGTGTTATTGCATTTCAGGGTGCCTCCCTTTCCTCCCCCGAGGAAGCTGTTGTCAAGAAATGTCAGGTTGTATTGCTTAATGAAGCATTTTATTTGACCTTTGCACCATCACTTGTACTCAGAAAAGTTATAGCAGGAAAAATACAGCCAATAAAAACTCATAGAGGAAAACATCAATTTTTACTACAGTGTAAGGATAAGTTACTTAAAATATGAATTAAAAATATGAATATAATTTCATATTTTAAGTACCTTTGGTCTGATTCAATATAATAAATTCCATAGCAATTAATGATTAATGTCTTTCAAAGATTTAAAAAAATTCCTCATAGGAAAGTAGAAGAACTATTATAAATACAGAATAGGCCCAAAATAATGAAAGTACACTCTTCTGTTGGTGTTCTATGTAGCAATGTTACACCTAATGTATAACTGAAATGAAACAGAGTCTGCTATATATTATTTTATGGTTATTTAATGCCAGTGTTTAGCCAAAGATGGTTCCTAGAATATGGAGAAGGGCCCAGTTACTCCTTTTCTGTGGCTGTACTTAGAGATTTTTAATGGATTCTGATACAACACTTGGTGTAGTTTACACTTTAATTTCAAGTTTAAAGTTGTCTCTTTTAGTTAGCCCTGGCCAGTGTGGCTCAGTTGGTTGGAGTGTCCTACAACCAAAAGGCTGTGGGTTCAATTTCCAGTCAGGGCACGTACCTAGGTTGTGGGTTTGATCCCCTATCCAGGCAGGGTCTTGGTGCTTACTGGAAGCAACCAGTCAATGCTTCTCTCTCGCATTGATGTTTCTCTCTTTCCCTTTCTCTCTAAAAGCAATGAAAAAATGTCCTCAGGTAAGGATAAAAAAATAAATAAAAAGTTGTCTGGTTTAGATAAAGAAAGGCATTGTTTATTTTGGCATGTGTTCCCAGATTTAACAATTAAAAATCCAGGACATCAAGTTAAATTTGAATTTAGATAAACAGTGAATAATGTTTTAGTATAGACATGTCCTAAATATGGCCTGGGATATACCTATACTAAAAAGTTATCCATTACCTGTTGCCTGTATTTTATCTGGCAATCCTTTCTATGTGGCAGATTGTAAAAGTGGCCACACCCTTCGCCCTCTGTGTATCCACCCTTTTTGCAATGGGAATTTGCAGTCCTCCCATCAGAAGGTGGATCTTATTTCTCTACCCCTTGGCTGGTCCTGGGACCTACAGTAATTTGGTAATAGTATGATGCACCAATTCTGAGCCCAGACCTTGACAGCCTTGCTCCTACTTTCTCTCTCTAGCAACCCTGTGCATACTCCATGTCTGGGCTAGCCTTTGGAGGAGGGGACACCGCATGGATTAAAGATACGCTGTCCCATCTGAGACTTCTTAGACTCGCTGCCCCTAGCTAAACCAGCCACTAATGCTGGAACAGAATTAGCTAATCTCAGAAGAACCACCAGCTGAACCTAGCCCACACCGGCAAACTATAGAATCATGGATGTTATTTTAAGTCACTGAGTTTTTGTTACCAAAGACTAATTGATATAATCTAACAATGTAAAGCAGAACTGGCACTTTTTAAAAGTAGAGAACAACTTAAAGGTTGTGCTGAGTTTTGAAGCCCACTGATGAAACTGGTATAAGAGCTTATTTTTATAATCATTTTTGAGCAAATAACACTTGGGAATGGCTTCAGGGAGCCAGAGAAAATTGCTTGTTGAATAAATAGGCCCACAGTGAAAAAAAATCACTTCTATAAGAAACACATTGTTTTGCTTCCTTAACTATTTGTTTGTGAAGGGTGGAGCTTCAGCTGAGTGACTCCTTGCTTTTTCCCTCTGGAGAGCTTCTCAGGGCACATCCTTTTCAGCCCTCCCATTCCACACTACAGCTCTGGTGACTGACTCCTGAGGTCATATCCAGGCAGGGGTGGGGAAGAGCTTTTAGAGCTCTATGCATCATCAAAAGAAACTTGTTGACTAGTCATGTAACTAGTGACCATGGACTGTGGGGGTCCACAGAAGAGAGATGGGTTTGCAGTGGTGGGGAAGAAAGATGTAGGGGAAGCTCAGTCTACATCTCTGGCCAAGATAAGGTGGGATTTATGATGTAGTGTTTAAAGTGCTAAACTCCAGTGACACCCCACAGTCAATTTCGTCACTGAAGTTTTTCCAGTGTCCTCACTGGGTAGTCAGCCTGCCTTCATTTTGTGACTTTAGGGGTATAAGACTCCCTCACTGGGAACCTCACCTCTGAGGTTTGCTAAAGCTGAATGTGTGAGCACTTCCTAGCTGAGAAGAGTGAAGAAAGTATAGAAGACTGACACCTGGAGGGCTTGTGCATTGTAAAGCAGATTACTTTAGCAAAAACCTCAGCAGTAACCTTGGAGCCTGGCAGAGGTATAGAGGTATACTCAGGAGTCTGGGTCTTGCTCCATCCATGTTTCATTTGGAGATTCCACTTAGCTACTTTTTACTGAACACAAACTTAGATATGCTATCCTGGAAAAAATCTTTAAAAAATATTTTAAATCAGAAAATGTAGGGAAAAAGTCTCCCCATCCATCTTTTACTGTATGCCTACCCTTCTCTCATACTTCACATTTTTAAGCAAAGTTGGAATTAATATTATCAAGAATAAGTTCTGGACCTGGGGTCTGTTAGGAACTAGGAAATGATAAGGCTATGGTCCTTATGAAGAAGAATGAATTTATTAAGATTTCTTGGGAGAAATGTGCTTGTTATGCACCTAGCAAATGAGCTGAGGACATTTAAGGCTGGGACTCAACATTTTACTCATGGTTGCTCCTGGGCCCTTCTTACCACTGCCTCTTGAATCCCCAAGACATTCCTCTCATCCCATTTCCTGTGCCTCTGTCCTATTTCTCCAACCAACAGCTGTTTCCTACCATGATTCCTGCAACTAAGTGTATTAGTCTGCGAGGGCTGCCATTGCAGCATGCCACAGCATGGCACTGAACACTAAGAATTTATTTTCCCATGGTTCTGGAGGTGGACGGAGCAAGATCAGGACACTTAGAGAGTGGGCTTCCCTGCGGCCTCTCTCCTTGTCCTGCAGGCACTGTCTTCCCCCATGTCTCTACACACTGCTCTTCTTTGCACACATAGCCCTGGTGTATCCTGGGACAGACAGCATAGCTGCCTCCATTTGCTTATACTACAAACAATGCCTTTCCTCTCACCTTCTCTCTGCAAACCTGCTTGATGATTTTCTGGGGTATGTCTTTGAAGCAGTATGGATGAGTTCTAGGGTGTGCTGCCAGATTATGCTAAGTCCTGCCAGAATGGCATCTCCAACTTCACACTTGGCAGCACTTGGTATTGTTTTCTGCTTTCAAATATTTCCCAATTTGATGGATAGACAGTGGTATTCCATTTTTATTCTGAGCAGTGTTTCTTTGAGCACAGGAAGTCAAGCATCTTTTCTATGTTCATTACCTACTTATTTTTCTTTCATGAATCTCCTATTAATATTCTCTCTCTGTTTAAAAAAAACCCTGGGCTTTCTGTCTTTATACAAAGAAAGAATAAGAGCTCATCTTTGCCTTGTTATAATTTACAATTAAGCAGAAATCAGAAAACAATGGATCTGTACTATGTGGTACTTCCTATAGTGCAAAGACAGTCCCATGAGGTTAGACTCATCATGGGTTGATGTTTTCAGAGGCAGCTGGCAGAGAGTCAGAAGTATAGGGCAGAGGCAAGTGAGAAGAGACACATTCCAACTTTGCCAGGAGGCAGGGAGAAATGCCAGAGGAAGAAGGGTAGGTCCTAGATCCAGAAAAAGCAAGAAGACTAGCTTCCATGGAGGGTCTGGTTGGGTAGTGTTAACTACATTTGAATAAATAAGATTTCATCAGTAGGAGGGACTCATAGGTCCCTGAGCAGAGAAGTCACATGGTCAAAGGGATTGCTATGGTTTGGATGTTGGTACCTTCCTCTCAGGTTTATATATTGAAATCCTAACCCCCAAAGAGGACAGTAGAAGGAGTTGCTCTGCCCTCATGAATGGGATCATTCTGGAGCCTCTTATAAAAGAAGCTCCAGAGGGATACCTTGCCCCTTCTACCACATGAGGACACAGCAAGAAGGAGCCTTGTATGAATCAGAAAGAGGGCCCTCCCTCATCATGCTGGGCTGTGATTCCAGACGTCTAGCCTCCAGAGTGGTGAGAAGTCAAGTTCTGCTGTTTATCAGCCACCTGTCTGTGATATTTTATTACAGTAGCTAAAATGGGTGAAGACAGTGGTATTTTATTTTATTATTTTATTTTATTTTATTGATTATGCAATTACAGTTGTCCTGATTTTTCTGCCTTTGCCCCACCTCCACCCAGCACTCTGCACTCCCTCAGGCCATCCCCACACCATTGTTCATGTCCATGGGTCATGCATGTAAGTTCTTTGGCTACTTCATTTCCTATACTATACTTTATATCTCCATTGCTATTCTCTACCTACTTGTACTTCTTAATCCCCTCACCTCTTCACCCATTCCCCTTCAACCTCTCCCATCTGGCAACCATCAAAATGCTCTGCATATCCATGATTCTGTCTCTGTTCTTGTTTGCTTATTTTGTTTTTTAGATTCAGTTGTTGACAGGTATGTATTTATTGCCATTTTATTGTTCATAGTTTTGATCTTTTCTTGAGTATGTCCCTTTATAATTTCATATAATAATGGTTTAGTGATGATGAACTCCTTTAGTTTTTTCTTGTCTGGGAAGCTCTTTATCTGCCCTTCAATTCTAAATGATAGCTTTGCTGGATAGAGCAATCTTGGCTGTAGTTTCCTGCTTTTTCATCACTTTGAATATTTCCCCCACTGCCCATCTCTTTTATTGGATATTATTGACTTGCATGTCTATTTCCTTCACCAAATTAGGGAAGTTTTCTTTCATTATATTTTCAAATAGATTTCCAATTTCTTGTTCTTTCTCTTCTTCTGACACCCCTGTGATGCAAATGTTGGACCACTTGAAGTTGTCCCAGAGGCTGCTTACACTATCCTTGTTTTTTTGGATTCTTTTATCTGCTTGTTATTCTGATTGGTTGTTTTTTGCTTCCTTATGTTCCAAGTCATTGATTTTACTCTCGGCTTTATTCCCTCTACTGTTGTTTCCCTTTAAATTATTCTCTATTTCAATAATTAGAAATTTATTTCATTTCTGACTAGATCTTTTTCATGCTGTTGAGGTCCTCACTAAGTTCTTTGAGCATCCTTGTAATCAGTGTTTTGAACTTTGCATGTGGAAGATTGCTTATCTCCATTTTGTTTAGTTCTTTTTCTGGAATTTTGATCTGTTCTTTCATTTGAGCCATGTTTCTTTGTCTCTTCATTTTGGCAGCTTCCGTGTATTTGTTTCTATGTCTTAGGCACAGCTGCTATGACTCCCTGTCTTGATAGTATGGCCTAGTGTAGTAGGTGTCCTGTAGCGTCCAGTGGCACACCCTCCCCTATCACCCAAGCTGGGTCCTCGAGGTGTGCCCTTCTTGTGGGCTGAGTACAGCCTCCTCTTGTAGTTAAGACTCAGGGCTGTTGGCAGGTCAATGGGAGGAATTTAGCCAGGCCAGTCAGTTGCAAGTATTGGCTGTGGCCACTGACCACCATCCTTCACCCTCCATGGAAGATCAGTTGTGCAGGGGAAGGGTGGTGGTGCTTTGACATCGTCTGTAGTTGTCTACTAGGTGTGCAGGCTCTGGGGTTTTCTGGGTGGTGCAGGGCAAGGTCAGCCCCCACCTGTATTTTGCCCAGGGCCACTCTGCCTGAGCTATAGAGCAATTTGAGATGGCTACTACTTTTGCTGGGCTTGGAGATTCTCAGGTGAAGCCAAGCTGTCAGTATAATCCGGCTGCTGCCGTGCAGTGCCTAGGGCCACTTAGCAAGAGGTACAGGGCTGGTGGCTCACTGAGACCAGCTTGTTTGAAAGGATCTAGAAAGTTGTGAAGTTTGAGCCAAGCCCAGCCATTCATGTGGAAAAGCCACTGTCTGACAACTATGGAATTAAAGAAACCACATCCACCCAGAAAATAGGAGGGATGGAGATGTGGAATGGGCTGGTCTCACATACACGTGTGGTGGATAAAAATTCAGGAGGGATATCTTGGGAGCAAGGAGTCCCAGCCCCACAATAGGCCCCCCAGCCCAGGGCACCAGTGCCAGGAAAATAAGACCCCATAACTTCTGGCTGCAAAAACTAACAGAGGTTGAGTCAGTGGAAGAAACTTCTAGAGTCTCAAGCAGTTCTTCTTAAAGAACCCACACATAAACTTACTCAGACTCACTGTCTCTGAGCTCCAGCACTGGGGTAGCAGGTTGAAAGGCACTAGTAGCATACTGGGAGGAGCTGAAGTGGTTGGCCTCAAGCCAAGAGCTGGGGGACAGCTTTCTCCCACACAGAAAGGTAGGCAGAGCCACAGAGCTGGCAGGCAGGTGCCTATCTGAGACTCCATCAACCTGACCAACACTGTTTGCCTCTGCCCTAGAGATCTCCCTTGGCTCTGTCCCACGCTTCCTTGAAAAAGAAAGGATAATTAGAAAGATCTAAGAAAGGAAAAGGATTTGGTGATACTCTATAAACAAAGGAAGAGATATTGATTATTCTGAGGTCTTAGTTTGAGAGATTGGAAAATGAAAATGATAGTATCTGAAGTATGATAGTTTCAGAGGAGCAATAAGTGACAGGAAAAGCATAAAATTGCAATGGTATTCTATTTTAATTTCTTTACAGGGTGTAAGGGGACAGAATAAAATCATAAGTTCAGGATTCTCCCCCCCCCCATTATTAGTCTCTTTTCAGGCCTTATTTTCACCTTTTCTTTCTGATTTTCTAATCACTCTTTCTATGCATAAGTTCTCTTTTATCAAGAAGGTACTATTTAACAATTTCTCTACATTTCTTCCAGGGGTGTCCAACCTGCGGCCTGATGTGGACTCTAGCCAAGCAGTGTCCACGGTGTTGTGGATGAGATGAAACAAATTCACATGGTCTACTGAAGTCCTGTGGAGAAAAAGGGATGGCACGGCCACTCTCTCAAGGAGAGAGCACCTTGACCCTTGCCTTGACAGGCTTTTATTGGCTTTCTAATAGCACACATCAAAGAAGGTTCTCATTCATTATGTTCAGATTTGCTTTAGGTAATTACTTTTTACAGATAACAAAGGAAAGGATGTTACTGATTACTTCCTATAGATTAACAAGGAAAAAATGTTGCAAATGCAAGGGAACAGTAAGAGTAATTGGTCTGGTTACACTTCAGTCCTTGGGAGAATTAGCACAGACTTCAGGAAGTTACTTTAAAGATATGCATGCTGTAAGCATTTGATGCTTCACCTCAGGGTGAGGGAGTTTTAGCAAGAGCAAGCCTCAAAGCAGCCTAGGTATAATGCAGGCCTGATTTCCCACAGAAAAGCCAATTCATGGGTTTGGCGTCCTGCGTGCTGACACACACATATGGGCTTTCCAATAGGGCTCGCAGATAGGTTCCCTATAGTGGCCAATGGGTTGCATGTGGCCAAGGATGGCTATGAATGTGGCCCAACACAAAATTCTAAATTTACTTAAAACACTATGAGATTTTTTTGTGGTTACGTTTTGCAATGTATTTAAAGTGTGGCCTAAAACAACTCTTCTACCAGTGTGACTCAGAGATGCCCAAAGTTTGGACACCCTTGCTTAAACCCTGAAAACACCACCAACCTTTTGTATAACAGCATGTTTTTATGAACTCTAACACAAGATTAAAAAAATGGTGACTCTGCTAAATGCTACATTTACTATAGCGATTGATTTTTACATCATTTGCTAAATGCATCTATGTTTTAGGCATTCTGACTAATAGAATTTGTCAAAGCTCTTTGAGAAAAATGCTATTCAGTGTCCACCTTCTGGGGCTTGGGAATAGGCTTATTATATAGAACTTAATGTTGTATACTAATGGCATTTATTAGAATAGAATTGTATATGTGTTATTACTTCTGACATCAGCCTGGCTTCTTAGCCTCTGCACAGCACGAGACTCTAGTAATTATATTAATGCTAGCTGACTCATGAGGACAACTTCCTAAAGTGCACCTTATTAACTTGGAGATTTTGTAAACGGCTATATATGTAGGTTCTGCAAATTACAGAGCTATGTCAGTCTGACATGTGTACAGTCTGTCTTCCTACCTTCATCACTTCTTACTAATGCTGATGGTCAAATCTGGCACCTTTTGAAGCAAATGCTTGAGAAAGGTTCTGAGAAATGTCCATTTTGCTTCCAAGAAGTTGGAAATGATCTGATTCCTGCCATCTGAGTCTGTTGAGCCAGGTCACTGAAGCAGACTGATGCCATTTCAGCTGGTCTGAGGGAAAACATTGGAGTTTACATCTCCAACAAAGGAGATGTAACAAAGGCCTCTCCAGCATGTTGCTGCAGTGTGATGTTCTCAGGGCTGTGAGTCTTGTTGAGGAACCTGACTTCCAGGGGTGGTTTTGCAGGGTCAGCTCACATCCATGGGCTCCCCAGCATCTCTGCTTCCCCAAAGGAGTTAATATTCATATACATAGAACATTTAACAGATACTAGCAGCACCATACAAAACTTTAACACACACACACACACATATTTTTAAGACAAAACATTAGTGAGTTAGAGCCAAGACTAAGGTAATCAAATGAAGGGAAGAAACATCATCAAGAAAAAAGAAGCCAAAAAACATTACCAACTGCACGAAGCTAATGAACAGAGAATAGGGATGGTTTCTTAATAATCTTGTTACCACCGCATAAAACACTCCGTGTTCTAGAAACAAAGCCCAGGATTGGCTTGTGGCTTCTGAGTCCCACTTAGATCTTTCCCCATCATGAATGAAAGCCACCATACTGGGGACAATGTCTCTGGGAACTAGCGAGGTTACATCTAAGGTAATCAGACATTGAATGCTGAATCTTTCCTTTGACTTCAATTGTCAGCACCTCTTCCCCAGTCTCAGCAGAAGGAGCCATGCTGATTATGAGGGAGTGACTGAGAGTTCCTCTGGTGATGCTGCCCTTCTGATCTTCTGGGGCCTTTCCTCTGCTGGGACAAATCCTGCTCTGTGTCTGGATCTGTCCAGTGGTCTCTCTGCTAGCTCTCTTCCTGCATCTTCACATCCTTGCCCTCTACCTTCTCCTCCTCTGGAGTACTCACTGATCACTGTTTTTCTGGAAGAAACAGTTGCAAAGAATTAGTTTTGAAATCATAACCAAAGACACTGGAGTCTTTTGATTCCTATACAGACTAAGGGTGGCCATCAAGGCAGAGATGGCCTGAATTCAGTTAAGAAGGGTATCATGTCTGCCTTGTATGCACTGTCATTTGGCTGAGATCTCTCATGTGCTGGAGACTGGGGCTCAGCTCCACCTGTGACTCTCAGGGTGATCTGAACTGCCTTTTTGTCCTGCCCAGGATTCTCTTCCTGTTGGTCCTCATTCTCTCTGAATTAGGTGTTCAAGACTCTTTGCTTTGCTTTTAAAATATTTAGTTATTTATTTAATAAAGATAACATTTAAAATATTTATTTTTTAATGAAAAGTATTAGCCAACTACCATAAAATACTATAGAAAGTGTGGTTTTCCTCTTGCATAAGCTGATGGCAGATCCTCAGGGAGAAACTCATATCTCTTCCCCTACAATCTTCTCCATTCCTCTCGCAGATGCCTGAGCTATAGTTTTAGAACCTGTAGTATTTAGGATAAACTGTAGAAATTTCATAGTGAAAAAATATACTATGCTCTTTGCTGTGATACTGTGAGAGGCTTGTACCGGGTGTGAAGATGCCTGTATGAACTGCAGAACTTCACTTGCACAGTGACTTACACATTTCTTTACCCCATAAGTCTTTACACAGATTCTCATGTTTACACTGATTAAATAAGGGGTTTACACTGTATCCCTACTTTTCACCACAGTGGGGCATGTGGAAGAGGAAGAGGCACGTTTTAGTCTTCTCGAGTGTGACTTTATTTGCTTTACCAATTTTCTGCAGAGCCACAGCCACCCATTCCTTCAGTTATAGAGAAAACATAATGATAAGATTAGAACACCTGAAATCCTGCTCTACTTTTCAGTATCTGCTCTCATAGGCTTATTATGAGAATCAGAAAACTATGAAAAGAAAGCAAACAACAGTAACATTTGAGTTTCTTGACATTTCTACGAATTGGGAGGCAGCACAGTTTAGGCTGAGAAGTCTGACTCCCTGAGGAACAGTTTTGTTGTCACTGGTTGTCATCTCATCAAACACATTGAACTGGGTTTCAGTTTCTTCATCTATAACATGAAGGGCTTGGATGAAATCTATGAGGTTACTCTGGCTTTGGATATTTGTTCACTGGCCTGTTGGTAAAATGTGTTATATATTTACAGGTGTGTATTTGTTTATACATGAGTGGTTGACTCTCATTATCCACAGTTCTTTTGTCCCAGAGCTACCATGAATGCTGAATAAGCAAATCCTGACCCATGCCCCCTGGGGAATGCAGGGTTATGTTCCTTGGAGCATCTGGCTACAATGCTTTTGTCAACTGATCAATATGTAACCTTGTTTTATGTGTATTTCTGTTTAGAGGAACTTATTTAATAGAATTGTTGATTCACCACATTGAAGTCATGGCCAACAGCACCACAACTCATGTCTGTATGAAGGTCACCTAACACACAGATTTTCTCTGGGAGGCATATCAAAACATTTTTGCTGTTAGGAGCACTAGACAGCACTTCAGCACTGTGCTTGGGTGCTTATTTCAACGGGGAAAAAAAGAAGTACATAACTACGAGAAACAGAACACTTAAGTAGACATGAAGCATCACTTGTTTAGTGTGAGAGCTGCAGTAGGTCTACTGGAAATGTGTACCGGGCAACTTAGACGTTTGCTCCCCTGTACATGTGTAGTCTGCAAATGACCACAGTAGCACCGTGAGTATTGGTTTTGGGGGTTACAAGTAAAGAGTAGCGACCAGGCAGATTTGCAAATATAGAATCCACAAATAATGAGGATTGACTGTATTTACATACACATTAAGATAATCTGTAATAGACCTGTGAAGATTAATGGATCACTGGTCCCCAAACTTTTTGGCACTAGGGACCAGTTTTGTGGAAGACAAATTTTCCACTGACTGGGATGAAGGGGATTGTTTCAGGATGACTCAAGAGCATTACATTCAAGCTCCTACTACTGTGTACTGGTCCGTGACCTGGAGGTAGGGGACCCCTGGATTACAACCTCCATTCTCCCTACTCACCTGAATGGTTTGCTCTCTCTTCAGTCTGAACAGTCATACAAGACTGGCTCTGCCTGTGCTTCCAGGAGAGCTTTTAACATTTTTGGTGTCTGGTTTTGATAGAAAGAGGAAGGCAAGTTCTTTTGTTGGTGAGGTCGCCCCTGTGGCAGGAGCCTTCTTTTGAGAAGCACTGTGGACAGAGAGAAAGGCTGTGTGAGAGCACTGGCAGAGTTCTGGACACATCTCCCACGAATACTGGCATTCCCCCTAATCTGTGAAGTTTTCCATGCACAGCTGCACAGCAGTTGTTAAGTGTGTATCATGGAAAAAGCTGATCACTGCTATCACCATATAATTTTTCTCCTGGATGTTACAAAATAAAACCGACTCTTCTCAAATGGGGTTTAAAAGGTGGTATCTGGCTTTCTTCATGAGGAGCTTTTCAGCATCTGGATAATGCACTAGAATATCTTGGAGGGTCTTCTTGTCTTCTTGTCCAGAGTTAAAAGGTTGGCGAAGCCATGAGCCACCATGGTGGCTGTTCGGCAGTTTCCTCCTGTTGCTGCCAGAAGGCTGTGAGAGATAAGTATGCTTTGTCACTAGTATCATCCCCACACCAAGTCTGCTAAAACTAAATATCAAATTGTAATCATTCTACTGCTTCAGAGATCATTTCCTGTTGAGAGCTTGGGTGATTATGCAGAGGGTCAAGATGCAGATGTGGTGGCAACAATTTTTGATAAGTTTTGTCTCTGACTCCCACTTTGCATGAAGCTCTCAGTGTCCATGAGACTTCCACTCTGGATGCCAGAAGTGTAGACTCTTTCCGGACTCGGTATCCTCTATTTGTTCTGGATTCACTTTCCATCCTTCCCACCCCTGTAGGTTTGCCCTCTGTCTTCCATTTGGGTGCAGCCAAATGTGAATACATTTGAATACCAGTCTGAAAGCACGAGGAGAGTGGAGCCAGAGCCTTTGTCACCCAGTCCTTTCCCTTCCAGGACTTAGGTCAACAGTGGCTGTTCTTCACAGAATCCACAGCTCCTGACATGCACCCAGTCCTAACAGCACAGCTCCCACAGCACTCTCTGGGTTCCCTAATGTGCCCTCCTGTCCTGACCAGTCCCTCCATGGAAACAGCTCTCTTGCTGTCACGAGCTTCATGATGTATCACAATCCTTGTTGTGTCCCCTTAGATTTTCCTTTACTAAAGCATTCCTAGTTACCTTATTTGAGTGCACCTACTGTTTCCTGCCCAGGCTCTGACTGACAGAGCTCTGACATCAAACCTTAATGATGCCTGGTTATATCAGGTGAATCCAATTTCTTTTAATACTTAACACTTAAAATCACCTTGTTTCTCAATATCATAAATTACTCTGTAGTAGAGTAATTCATATACAACTTCCCACTAGAGTGTCACTGAATTCTGGGCTTTGTATTTCTCAGAGATATAGCTGGGCATTTTGCATCCAGGAAGTGACCAATGAATAGTGATGAATAAAACACATGGATGAATAAAACAAGTGAATAAAAATGCTAACATTCCAGTAATGGTATATTTCCAGTAACATGGAAAATAAGGGTTTGTCTCTGAAACCAAGGCATCAAAAACACAATTTAAATGTTTAAAAAAACACTACAGGCTGTGCAGTGAAAACATGACAGAATAGATGGAATATCTTAGAGTCAACCAGTTAGACATGGAGAAAGAAGGCTCACATTAATAAAAAACACAATCTTGAAGGAGACAAGATGGTGGAGGAGTGAATGGAAGCCACACTAACCTCTTCCCTGGACCAATCTGGATTTATAACTAAATTGTTAAGAAATCACCCAGAACAAACAAATGGAACAATAGTGAAAGATTAGCCTTATAACTTTGGACAGACCAAAGAATCAGCTTCAGCTCAGCCTGTTTGGTAAGGAGAGCAGTAGAGACTTGAGAGGGTTGGCTGGCACCCACAGGTGGCAGCACTGGAGGGATAATTAAACAGCCAGTTGGATCCCCCTGAAAAGAATGGGACCTAAATCCTGAGCTGGGATCCCCAGCCTAGAACATCAGAGCCCCCAAAAGTACACAGATAACAACCAGTGATGAAAAGCAGCAGGGTTGATCTCCACCAGAGATAGACAGCTGGAGATGTAAAGAGCCGTTTAAAGGGACAACAGACAAACTTTCATTTGTAGTCACTTAATTGTGGTTCCAGCAATGACAGGGGCAGAGTGAGCTATAGATGCCCGAGGAGAGGCTGGGGACAGAGGCTTTGGAGAAAGAACTGAGAGAGTGGCTGTCAGGATCCCAGTGATCAGTCATCTCCCAAACATCAGCAGCCATCCTGCTCAGGGAGACCACTCCCCTCAGAGCAGCAGCAGCCTGAGGAGAAACAATAGCCACAATCCCAGGAGGGATCCTGTCTTGCCCTGTAAGGCTTAAGCCTCACTACTGACTGCAGAGTGATTAGATTAAGAACAGAAGGAAAACAGCAAAAGACAGCAGATCCCTGGCAGTCTTGGAGCAGGCTGCCTAAGGTCAGATGGGGTCAACATCTGACATCACAAGAGGCGGATCCAGAAAAAAAAAAAAAAACTGGTAAATACTAGAGGCTACCGGGATGAAATTCACTGTGGTTTTCTCCACAATCAGCAATATTTTCTATCCTGCATAGCTTTCTAACATTCATTTCTTATCCAGCAAGTAAGTGCATATTAAGTTACTAGAAATTATACTGTAGTTTATTTCTCTCCTTTCTTATAGTAGCCTTGATCTCTTTACACCATTATTAATACTGGCTCATTTGCCAATGATATTGGGATTGCAGGTGTGGGGGGAGAAATATTTGTGGATATAGGTTTGTTCCCTGGGCTTTGTGGTTTTATTCTGGCAGCACCTTCACAAGCGCATACAAGATGTGGTGGGTAGAGTGATCCTCACTCAACCAGCTAGCTGGAAGAAGAACCCACCAAAGAACGATTCAACAACAATCAAAACCCAATTTCATGCAGAGAGCCAACATAAACAACAGCCCAAGAGCAGCAAGTTCAGTAGATCAAGGAGACTGCACCACTGAATCTCACAGGTCCGCTACCATAGAAGTTCACACCACAAACTCAGGGACTCAAAACAGAGGAATTTAAATGGCAGAGGCAAATAAGAGGAGTCTCACAAACAATGGGAAGACAAAGAAACAACACCCAAATTAAAGGAATGGAGGAATCCTCAGAAAGAATGCTAAATGAAATAGATGCAAGTCAACTATCAGATACTGAGTTCAAAACAATGGTTATAAAGCAGCCCAAGGAGCTCACTGAGAATTACTAAACACTATAGGGAAACTACAATGAACTTACTGCAAACTATATCAAATGAAAAAGGAAATAAAAACTATCAACAAGGGCCAAGAGGAAATGCAGAATTGAATCTTTGAATTGAAGAATACTGTAGAAGGAATCAAAAGCAGGCTAGATGAACCAGAGGATCAGATCAGCGAGCTTGAGGACAAGGTAGAAAACAACTCCCAGAAAGAGCTAGAACAGGCAATAAGACTCAAAAAGAACAAAGAGTTGTTAAGGGAACTACAGGACAACAAGAAACATAATTATATCCATATAATAGGGATACCAGAAGGAGAAGAACTAGAGCAAGTGATAGACAAACTGTTCTAAAAAGTAACGATGGAATACTTTCCCAATTTGATGAGAAAAAAATCACAAAAATTCAGAATGCACAGTGTGTCCAATCAAAAAGAAATCAAAGAGGTCCACTCCAAGTCCCATAATTAAAATGGCAAAATTCCAAGAGAAAGAGAAAATACTAAAGACAGCAAGGGAGAAAAGAGAAGTAACACACAAGAGAGCGCAATAAGGCTAGCAACTGGATTCTCAATGGAAACACTGGCCAGAAGGGAATGGCAAGAAATATTCCATAAATGAAAAGCATAGGCCTGCAACCAAGAATACAGTACCCAGCAAGGCTCTCAATTAAAATGGAAGGGGATATAAGGAGTTTCCCAGACAAAAGAAGGATAAAAGAATAGACCTGAACGAAACCAGC
The DNA here is from genome assembly GCF_022682495.2 of Desmodus rotundus. NCBI lineage: Eukaryota > Metazoa > Chordata > Mammalia > Chiroptera > Phyllostomidae > Desmodus > Desmodus rotundus. Next base: position 65,340,298 of record NC_071394.1, read on the forward strand.
AGTGCAAGACATGCTAAAGGGACTCCTTTAAGGAAAAGGAAGAAAAAGAGTGAGAGAAAAATGAACATAGGTATGAAGGGAGTAAAATGGCAATGAATAAGTACCTATCAATAATAACCTTAAATGTAAATGAACTACCTGCTTCAATTAAAAGTCATAGGATAGCTGAATGGGTAAGAAATCATGACCCACACATATGCTGCCTACAAGAGACTCACCTCAGAACAAAAGACTTACACAGACTGAAAGTGAAGGGCTGGAAACAAATCTTGCAAGCAAATGGACAGGAAAAAAGCCAGGGTAGCAATACTCATATAAGACAAAATAGACTTCAAACAAGGGCCATAAAAAGAGACCCAGAAGGTCACTTCATAATACTCAAGGGGAGAATCCACCAAGAAGACACAGACATTGTAAATATATATGCACCCAACATAGGAACACTGAAATACATAAAGAAAATCTTGGAGGACTTCAAGAAAGATATTGACAGCAACACAATTATAGTAGGGGATTTTAGCACCACATTGTGAAAAATGGATAGATATTCCAAACAAAATATCAACAAAGATATTGCGGCATTGAACAATGGGATAGATGAAATGGACTTAACTGATATATATAGAAACTTTCATCACAAAGAAGCAAAATTCATATTCTTTTCAAATGCACATGGAACATTTTCAAAGATAGACCACATCATAGGACTCAAAACAAGCCTCAACAAATTCATGAAAATTGAAATCATATCAAGTATTTTCTCTGACTGCAAGGGACTGAAACTAGAAACAAACGTCAAGGAAAAAACTAAAAAACTCAGACTCATCGAGATTGAATAGCATGCTATTAAACAATGAATGGGCTAAGAATGAGATTAAGGAAGAAATCAAAACTTTATGGAAACAAACAAAAATGAACTCACAACAATCCAAAACCAATGGGACACAGCAAAGGAAGTCCTGAGAGGAAACAGGACTGCCTTTAGCAATACAGGCCTACCTAAAAAATATAGAAATATTTCAAATAAACAACCTAACCCTACACCTACAAGAACTCGAGGAACAATGACAAAGTAGAAGGAAGGAAATAACCAAAATCAGAACAGAATTAAATGACAGAGAGACTAAAAGCACAATTCTAAGGATCAATGAATCTAGGAGCTGGTTCTTTGAAAAGATAAATAAAATTGACAAGCCTTTAGGCACATTCATCAAGAAAAAAAGAGAGGATCCAAATAAGCATAATCAGAAATGAAAGACGAGGGATTACAACAGATACCACAGAAATACAAAGGATTGTAAGAAGTTACTACAAAGAACTATATGCCAAGAAATTAGAAAACATAGGTGAAATGGACAAATTTCTAGAAAAATATAATCTTCCAAACCTGAATGAAGAAAAGCCAAAAGCCTGAACAGACCAGTAACAGCTGATGAAATTGAAGAAGTAATGAAAAAACTCCCAGCAGACCTAAGCCCTGGATTGGATGGTTTCACAGGAGAATTTTATAAAGCATTTAAGGAAGAGCTAACTCCTATCTTTCACACACCATTCCAAAAAATTCAAGAGGATGGAAGACTCCGAAACTCTTTCTATGAAGCCTCCATCACCATAACCCCAAAACCAGATGAAGACATAACAAAGAAAGAAAACTTCAGGCCTATTGGCTGATGAACACAGACACTAAAAACCTCAACAAAATATGGAAAACCACATTCAGCAATAAATTTAAAGATCATACACCATGATCAAGTGGGATTCATCCCAGGGACGCAAGGATGGTACAATATTCACAAATCAATAAAGGTAATATATCACATAAAATAAACAACATACAAAAATCACATGGTCATGTCAGTAGATGCATAAAAAGCATTTGATGAAGTACAGCACCCATGTATGATAAAAACACTCAACAAAGTGGGAATAGAGGGAGCATTCCTCAACATAATAAAGGCCATAAATGAGAGACATACAGCAAACATCATACTCAATGGTCAAAAACTAAAAACTTTCCCATTAAGTTCAGGAAGAAGACAAGGATGTCTGTTTCACCACTCTTATTCAACATAGTATTGGAAGTCCTAGTCTCAGCAATCAGACAAAAAAAGAAATAAAAGGCATCCAAATTGGAAAGGAGGAAATGAAACTGTCACTGTTTGCAAATGACATAGTAGTGTACATAGAAAATCCTGTGAACTCCACCACAAACCTACTGACCCCAATAAATGAATTTGGCAAAACAGCGGGATACAATATCAATATTCAGAAATCAAAGGCATTTTTGTACACCAACAATGAAATATCAGAAACAGAAGTCAGGAAAAAAAATCCCATTTGATATAGGAACAAGAAAAATAAAGTATTTAGGAATAAACCTAACAAAGATGTAAAAGACCTGTACTCAGAAAACCATACAAAACTGAAGAAAGAAATTAAAGAAGACACAAAAAAACTGAAGCATGTACCGTGTTCTTGGATTGGAAGAATTAACATAATCAAAATGGCCATACTACCCAAAGCAATTTATAGATTCAATGCAATCCCTATTAAAGTACCCATGACATAATTCACAGACATAGAAAAAACATTTCAAAAATTTATATGCAACTATAAATGATCCCGAATAAACTCAACAATTTTGAGAAAGGGGAATAAAGTAGCAGGGGTCACAATACCTGATATCACACTGTATTACAAAGCCACTGTAACCCACACAGCCTGGCACTGGCATAAGAACAGACACAAAGACCAATGGAACAGAATATAGAGCCCAGAAATAAACCCAAATCTCTATGGTCAGTTAATATTTGACAAAGGGAGAAGAAGCATAAAATGGAGTAAAAATGCCTCTTCAACAAACGGTGTTGGGAGATCTGTACAGCTACATGAAGAAAATTGAAACTCGACCACCAGCTTACACCATACACAAAAATAAACTCAAGGTGGATAAAAGACTTAAATATAAGTCAGGACACCATAAAAGTCCTTCAGGAGAACATAAGCAGGAAAATCTCAGTATTCCATGCAGCAATAATTTCACTGGTATGTCCTTAGAGCATGGGACATAAAAGAAAGAATAAACAAATGGGATTTCATAAAAATAAAAAGCTTCTGCACAGCTAAAGAAAACAGCATTAAAATGAAAAGAGAACCAACTACATGGGAAAACATATTTGCCAATGATACCTCGGACAATGGTTTGATCTCCAAAATAAAGACGTCACATGAGTCTACTCCAGGAAGACAAACAACGCAAATAAAAAATGGGAAAAAGACCAGAACAGACGCTTCTCCAAGGAAGACATACAGAAGGCCAAGAGACATATGAGAAGATGCTCAGCATCACTAGCCATCAGAGAGATGCAAATTAAAACCACAGTAAGGAAGCATCTCACTTCGGTCAGAGTGGCCAACATAAACAAATCCACAAACAAGAAATGTTGGAGAGGATGTGGAGAAAAAGGAACCCTAGTGCACTGTTGGTGGGAATGCAGACTGGTGCTGCCATTGTGGAAAACAGAGTAGAATTTCCTGAGAAAACTAAAAGTGGAACTGCCTTTTGACTTGGCAAAACCACTGTGGGTATTATATCCTAAGAGCCCTGAATCACCAATCCAAAAGAACCTATGTGCCCCAATGTTCATACCAGAAAAATTTACAATACCCAAGTGCTGTAAGCAACCTAAGTGCCTATCAGTAAATGAATGGACCAAAAAACTATGGGACATTCACACGATGGAATGCTATGCAACAGAAAGAAAGAAGGGGCTCCTACCCTTCCTTACTGCATGGGTGGAACTGTAGACCATTATGCTAAGTGAAATAAGCCAGGCAGTGAAAGAAAGATACCATATGAGTAGAACCTAATCAACAAAACAAACAAGCAAACAAAATATAAGCAATGACATTGAAATTAAAAAAAAATTGACAGTAACCAGAGGGGAGGTGGGAGGACATAATGGGGGTAAAGAGGGAAAGGTTTTCTTTCATTCTTTTATTTTTTTCAATTATAATTTTTTATTGTTATTCAATTACCGTTGTGTGCCTTTTCTCCCCATCCTTCCACCTCACCCCAGCTGAAACCCCCTCCCTCCCCAAACCTCCACCCTCCCCCTTGATTTTGTCCATGTGTACTCTATAGTAGTTCCTGTAATCCCCTCTCCTCACTGTCCTCTCCCCACTCCCCCCTGACCATTGTTAAATTGTTCTTAACTTCAATGTCTCTGGTTATATTTTGTTTCCTTTTTTCTTCTATTTATTATATTCCAGTTAAAGGTGAGATCATATGGTATTTGTCCCACACCGCCTGGCTTATTTGACTTAGCATAATGCTCTCCAGTTCTGGAGTGGAGTCGTGTGAGTTCTTTATATATTTTGGAGATCAGGCCCTTGTCTGAGGTATCATTGGCAAATATGTTTTACCATATTGTTGGTTCTCTTTGTAATTTGGTGCTGTTTTCTTTAGCCTTGCAGAAGCTTTTTATTATGATGAGGTCCCATTTGTTTATTCTTTCCTTTATGTCCCTTGCTTTAGGGGACATGTCTGTGAGGATGTTGCTGCGTGGAATGTCTGAGATTTTCCTGCCAATGTTTTCCTCCAGGACTTTTATGGTATTACAACTTATATTTAAGTCTTTTATCCATCTTGAGTTTATTTTTGTGTATGCCATAAGTTGGTGATCGAGTTTCATTTTTTTGCACGTAGCTGTCCAGATCTCCCAACACCATTTTGTTGAAGAGGCTGTTTTTGCTCCATTTTACGCTCCTGCCTCCTTTGTCAAATATTAATTGACCGTATAGACTTGGGTTTATTTCTGGGTTCTCTGTTCTGTTCCATTGGCTATGTGCCTGTTTTTATGCCACTACCAGGCTGTTTTGATTACAGTGGCCTTGTAATACAGTTTGATATCAGGTATTGCGATCCCTTCTGCTTTGTTCTTCTTTCTCAAAATTGCTGCAGCTATTCGGGGTCATTTATGGTTCCATATAAACTTCTGAAATGTTCATTCTATATCTGTGAAATATGTCATGGGTACTCTAATAGGGATTGCATTGAATCTATAAATTGCTTTGGGTAGTATGGCCATTTTGATGATGTTAATTTTTCCAATCCATGAGCATGGTACATGCTTGCATTTGTTTGTATCTTCCTTAATTTCTTTCTTCAGTGTTGTGTAGTTTTCTGAGTATAGGTCTTTTACCTCCTTGGTTAGGTTTATTCCTAGGTACTTTATTTTTCTTGTTGCTATATCAAATGGGATTTTTTTTCCTGATTTCTGTTTCTGCAGTTTCATTGTTGGTGTACAGGAATGCCTTTGATTTCTGAGTATTGACTTTGTATCCAGCTGTTTTCCCAAATTCATTTATTAGGTCGAGTAGTTTTTTGGTGGAGTCTATAGGATTTTCCATGTACCCTATCATGTCATCTGCAAACAGTGACAGTTTCATTTCCTCCTTTCCAATTTGGATGCCTTTTATTGCTTTTTCTTGTCTGATTGCTGTGGCTAGGACTTCCAATACTATGTTGAATAGGAGTGGTGAGAGAGGGCATCCTTGTCTTGTTCCTGATCTTAGTGGGAAAGCTCTAAGTTTTTGTCCATTGAGTGTGATGTTGGCTGTAGGTCTCTCATATATGGCCTTTATTATGTTGAGGAATGCTCCCTCTATTCCTACTTTGCTGAGTGTTTTTATCAGAAATGGGTGCTGTATCTTATCAAATGCTCTTTCCGCATCTATTGATATGATCATGTGATTTTTGTCTTTGCTGTTGTTCACTTGATGTATTATGTTTATTGATTTGCGAATATTGTACCATCCTTGCATCCCTGGGATGAATCCCACTTGGTCATGGTGGATGATCTTTTTAATGTATTGCTGGATGCGGTTTGCCAATATTTTGTTGAGAATTTTAGCGTCTATGTTCATCAGAGATATTGGCCTAAAGTTTTCTTTCTTCGTTGTGTCTTTATCTGGTTTGGGGATTAGAATGATGCTGGCTTCATAAAAAGAGTTTGGGTCTTCCATCAGTTTGAATTTTTTTGAATAGTCTGTGAAGGATAGGGGTTAGCTCTTCCTTAAATGCTTTGGAGAATTCTCCTGTGAAACCATCTGGTGCAGAGCTTTTGTGTATTGGGAGTTTTTTGATGACTGCTTCAATTTCCTTTGCTGTTATTGGTCTGTTCAGGTTTTCTGCTTCTTCTTCATTCAGATTTGGAAGATTATATTTTTCTAGAAATGTGTCCATTTCACCTAGGTTTTCAAATTTCTTGGCATACAGTTCTTCGTAATAATTTATTACAATCCTTTGTATTTCTGTGGTGTCAGTTGTAATCTCTCCTCTTTCATTTCTAATTGTGTTTATTTGGATCCTCTCTCTTTTCTTGTTGATGAGCCTACTTAAAGGATTGTCGATTTTGTTTATCTTTTCAAAGAACCAGCTCCTGGATTCATTGATCCTTACAATTGTTCTTTTAGTCTCTCTGTCATTTAATTCTGCTCTGATCTTGGTTATTTCCTTCCTTCTGCTTGCTCTGGGCTGTCTTTGTTGTTGTTCCTCCAGTTCTTGTAGGCGTAGGGTTAGGTTGTTTGTTTGAAATGTTTCTATCTTCCTAAGGTAGGCCTGTATTGCTATGAACTTCCCTCTCAGGACTGCCTTTGCTGTGTCCCATAGGTTTTGGGTTGTTGTGAGTTCATTTTCATTTGTTTCCAGCAAGTTTTGGATTTCTTCCCTAATCTCATTCTTGACCCATTCATTGTTTAATAGCATGCTATTCAGTCTCCATGATTTTGAGTGTTTTGCGTTTTTTCCTTTGGGGTTGGTTTCTAGTTTCAGACACTTGTGGTCAGAGAAAATGCTTGATATGATTTCAATTTTCTTGAAATTGTTGAGGCTTGCTTTATGTGCTATCATGTGGTCTGTCTTTGAAAAAGTTCCATGGACACTTGAAAAGAATGTGTATTTTGCTTCTTTGGGATGAAATGCTCTGTGTATATCAGTTAAGTCCATTTCCTCTAGAGTATTGTTAAGTGACACAATATCCTTGTTGATTTTTTGTTTGGAAGACCTGTCCATTTTTGACAGTGGGGTGTTAAAGTCCCCTACTATAATTGTGTTGCTGTCAATATCTTTCTTGAAGTCCTCCAAGATTTTCTTTATGTATTTGGGTGCTCCCATGTTGGGTGCATATATATTTACAATGTTTATGTCTTCTTGGTGGATTCTTCCTTTGAGTATTATGAAGTGACCTTCTGGGTCTCTCTTTATGGCCCTTCTTTGGAAGTCTATTTTGTCTGATATGAGTATTGCTGCCCCTGCTTTTTTTTCCTGCCTGTTTGCTTGGAAAATTTGTTTCCAGCCCTTCACTTTCAGTCTGTGTAAGTCTTTTGTCCTGAGATGGGTCTCTTGTAGGCAGCATATGTGTGGGTCATGTTTTCTTATCCATTCAGCTATTCTATGTCTTTTGATTGGAGCATTTAATCCATTTACATTTAAGGTTATTATCAATAGGTAGTTATTCATTGCCTTTATTCCTACCTGTGTTCCTCTGTCTTTCTCTTTTCCTTCCTTTCCTTAAAGCAGTCCCTTTAGCATCTCTTGCAGAGCTGGTTTGGTGGAAGTGTATTCTTTTAGACTTCTTTTGTCTGGGAAACTCTCTATTTGGCCTTCTATCTTGATTGAGAGCCTTGGTTGCAGGCCTCTGGTTCTCATTACTTGGAATATTTTTTGCCATTCTCTTCTGGCTTGGAGCATTTCCATTGAGAAGTCAGTTGCTAACCTTATTGGGGCTCCCTTGTATGTTACTTCCTTTTTCTCCCTTGCTGCCTTTAAGATCCTCTCTTTGTCTTGGAAATATGCCATTTTAATTATGATGTGTCTTGCAGTGGGTCTCTTTGGGTTCCTCTTGCTTAGGACTTTCTGTGTTTCCTGGATTTGGGTGACTTTTTCTCTCCTCAGATTAGGGAAATTTTCCATCATTACTTTTTCAAATAGGTTTTCTATCCCTTCCTCTTCTTCTTCTCCTTCTGGTATTCCTATTATATGGCTATTGTTACGTTTCATGTTGTCCTGCATTTCCCTTATTGCCTCTTCATTCCTTCTGAGCCTGTTTTCCTTTTCTTGCTCTTTCTGGGTGTTTTTTTCTACTTTGTCCTCCAGCTCGCTGATCTGATCCTCTGCTTCATCAAGTCTGCTTTTCATTCCTTCTACTGTGTTCTTGAATTCAGAAATTGTATTTTTCATTTCCTCTTGGCCCTTGTTGATAGTTTATTTCCTTTTTCATGTTGATATAGTTTGCAGTGAGTTCATTGTAGTTTCCTTGTAGTTTCTGGTAGTTCTCTGTGAGCTTATTGATCTTTCTTATAACCATTGCTTTGAGTTCAATATCTGATAGATGACCTGCCTGTATTTCATTTAGCATTCTTTGTGAGGTTTCCTTCTTTCCTTTCATTTGGGTATTGTTTCTTTGTCTTCCCATTGTTTTTGAGACTCTTCTTGTTAGCATGTGCTTCTTACATTGATCTATTCTGACTCCCTGGGTTTATGGTATGAACTTCTATTGTAGAATGCCAATGGGATTCGGTGGTGCTGTCTCCTTAATCTCCTGTGCTCACTGGTCTTGATCTGACGTTTATGGGTTTAACACGGTCTAACTCTAGTCTTTTCAGCACTCCAGGTTTTGTTGTCTCACCTGTGGGAAAAAGAGGAAGGGGGAAAGAACAAAAGGAGAAGTGAATGAGGGAAAAAGGGAATAGAAAAGGAAAGGAAGGAATGAAGAAGGAATAAAGAAAGATCAGAGGCAAGATAAGAAGGAATTTTAACAAAAATTAAAACAAAAGTATAAATAAATGAAGGCAGGAAGAAGGAATAAAAGAGGTAAAGGATGGAAGGAAGAAGGAATAAAAAAGGAAAGAAGGACAGAAAGGAAGAAGGAATTCAGGGGGAAAGGAGGAAAAAAAAAAGTCTTTTGCTTGCTTTAAACTTGTCAGGTTATTTCTGCTGGTCTTCCTGTCTGTGAAACAGGAGGGGGTGTTCGGAAGGATTGGTTTCACTTTTCTCCCTTCCTGAGCCACACTCTTTGCTGTTGTTCAGCCTCCAGTCCAGTTCCTCAGGGTCCTTCTGCTCCCCACAAGGCCTTTAGTTCACCTGTTGTGCTGTCCTTGAGTTGCACCTATTAGGGGCATCTCACACTCCCCCTTCTTGCTGTTTGCTGTCTTAGATGCTAGGGGCTCTTGGTGCTGCTATGGGGTACTTCAGGCCCCTACTGGGTTGAGTCTTTCCCGGGAATGCATTCTCCCCTAGTCCTGCAGCTCCCCTCTGCTAGGCATTCTGCCTTAGTCCTAGAGAGCCAGTAGGCCCTGCAGGGCTCTTTGTGCAGGGGCTATGTAGGAGTTGTTCAAAACTGGTGCTTTTAGGTGTGGTCGATCACCGGCAGCAGGCAGGTGATCAGGGATCCCCCGATTTGGGCCTGGGTCACGTGGCTGACCAGTCTGCCGCTTTGGGCCTGTGCATGGGGCAGCTAGCCTCTGCTTTCGGTGGGCACCCACCCGAGGTTTCAGGTGTGAGTGCCCAGTGTGCTAATCTGGGTGCAGGTAACTGGGCTTCAGGTAACTGGGCTTCAGGCTGCTTATCTCGCGTTGACAGTCCAGGAGCTGGTGGGGGAGGGGTGCCAGAGGTGGGGGCTGCTGTGGTGAGTTCTCTAACTAGCCGCTGAGTGCCTCTATTTTCTTTTTGAGAAATTCTTCCTATCCAAGCCCCCCTGGTCCAAACAAGCACCTGGCTGCTCACACAGCCCAGCCTGGCTCTCTCCCAAGAATCCTGCAGCAGACCCTGCACACGGGATGGGGCTTTAGCAGCCCTGGTCCCTGTGCAGGTCCCAGGGACCGTATTGTCCTTAAGCGCTCTTCTTACCATCAGATCTTTCATGTTCTGTATCTTTGGCCTCCAATCCTCATATATGCTAGAATACCATTGCCTGTTCGCTCTGTTCCTCAGATCAGGTAGGTGTTTCACTGGTGCTGAGGGAAAGTGGACTCCGCTCCCACCTATCTCGCTGCCATCTTCCTGAAAACCGAGGGAAAGGTTTTCAAGGAACATGTATAAAGAACACATGGTCAAAGCCAAAAAGGGATTGATTTGATGGAGGGTCGAAGTTGGGGATGGCTGTCATGTGGGGGAGCGGTGGGGGAAAATGGAGATAACTGTACCTGAACAACAATAAAAAAAGGAATAAAAAGAAAAACACAATCTCTATGGGGGGGAGGGGGAAGGACAGAGACAGATCTCGGGAATGGGAATGTTTGCACTTTTACAGCCCTGCATTGTGGGGTGCGACATGAGGAGGTCTGTGGCTCTACGCCTGAAGGTTTATAGCAGAGAATGTACTTCTCCAACTGCTGCTGCAGAAAAGGGAACATTCCAATTTGTTGTTAAATGTTAAAAAGCTAACAATAAGAACTGGGGGGGGAGCATTTCAAAATGTTCTTATCATATGTATATAAGCAAATGTCATTCTCTAATAGTAGAAGAAATATTTGAAGTAAAGGCAAAGAAATTTCCAAACTTAAGAAACACCAAACCGCAGATCCAGAACACTCAGGGATTACCAAGCATAAAAAATACCAGAAACCCCCTTCTATTCCTAGGCATATAAGATCAGGCTCTAATAAATGAAGGAGAAACACAAAACCTTGAAAAGAACTGCAGGACAATAGTAACAGCAGATTTTTTATCTGAAACTGTGGAAGTAAGAAGTGTGTGAAATGATCACCAACCTAGAATTCTAATTATAGTGAAACTATCCTTCAAAAGTGAAGGAAACACAAAGATTTTGTTAAGGAAACAAAAACTGAGGAACTTCATTAGCAGACATACTCTGCAAGAAATGTTGAAAGAAGTTCTTCACAAATAAAGAAAATGATACAGGTTAGAAGCACAGGTCTACATAAAGAATGGAAGAACTTTGGAGAAGGAGCAAATAGAAGTACAATAACACTAAAATCTTTTATTTCTCTTAATTTTAATTGATTTACAAGATAATTAAAAAATAAAACAACACAATGTTAGGTGCCTACAAAAAATGGATAAGTGAAACAATTAACATCAGTGTCCTGAGGCTGGTAGGGCATAATTGGGAAAACTCTCTAACAAGATTCCTGCACACATGTGAAATGGTGAAGTGTTATGTGAAGGCAGACTTAGATTAGTTTAAAATGTATATTGCAAAATGATGGGGCCGCCACAAAACTTTTCTGAAATTAAGTATAATTGATATGTTAAGAGAAGAGACAAAATGGCATCATATAAAATGCTCCATTAAAACCAGAGAAGACAGAAAAAGGGGAAACCCTAATGAAAGTCCACCTAGAAGCATCAGACAGGGCCCCTTACCTGCACTATACATTAAATTTGGGTCCAGGACTTATCCAGGACACTTAAGAATGGAATTACTCCTCTAACACAGAAAGTATATGCTTGGAATCTACAAATGTTGACCATGGCCTACTCATTTTACTCAATGATTTTACATTTTAAATTTATTACTCCATGGCAAAAAAACATTGACCTTTGGCCTTTCCTGAGGTTCTCCCCAATAGGCTCTGTCTTCACCTTTTTTTTTAAGGAAGGAAAATAAAATTTAAATCTATCATCTATCTATCCACCTATCTATCTGATTATCTACTATCTACCTACCTGTCATCCACCCATCCATTAATCTTTCTATTATCTATCTATATCTATCTCTCTACCATAACAATCATCTCCTTAGTCACATATCTAGCCAACTTCCTATCTATTTTTCTACCCATTTCTCTATGAAATGGATGTTAATACTTGAAGATATGATGATTGGATAAGCTTTTCATTCACATTCTGTTGCCTTGGACACTGGGTATTCCAGTGGTGAAGCAGGGATTGATGGAATCCAGGAGCTTAATTTGGACCTGAGTATGTCTCTGTGCTGTCAGACTATGAGTGCAGAATGGAAGTAACATATTTAAATGTCAGGTTATTTTGGGATGTCTCAAGGTTTATTTAAACTTGCCTACAGGTTACATGTTTGGAGTGCTTGATGAGTGTTTGAATGGAAGAAACAATTAGTCTGCCAGATGGATTTTGCCCAAACTCTTTTAGTAGTGTTTAAAATAGTATTTTCCCCCTCCTGTCCACAGAATTCTTCTCCAGCATTCTACCAATGGAAAGTTTCACTCATTGAATAGCTTAGTAAGAAGATCCTTAAATATTCCCCCTAACCCCACGTAGAGTTTCTGAAAGAGCACACAATGGAGAATAAATAGTTGAAGTTAATGGTTAGCGTCTTCATGTCACAGTGAACAGAGCAATGGGACAGAAAACACAGGAATGGCTCTAGTTCTTGTTCCTCCTCTGTTTGCTGTGACCTCAGATGAAAACTTAAGGGCCATTTTGATTTTCACTCAATTATGTATTTATTAAGTGCATGCCGTGTATTCAGCATGGGGAAATGAAGTTGGGCAAAAGGAGAATTTTTACAGCCTGGTATAGTTTTGTGGAAGGAACACAGGTGTTGGAACAAGATAACTCTACCATTTATTAAGTGCATTTCTGAGTGGATATTTAATCTCTCTCTAAGGAAGCAGGGCCACCTTAATACCTGCTACACATATCTGATCATCTCTATGCAGAAATACTGTTTATAGATTCCTGATATTTAATTATGAAAAAAAGATGTAAAATTTCTGGCTGAGAACTTTTAAAGATGAATTTGTGTTATGTAGCTGTACTAAGTAACAAGTATACTAACTGTATAGGAGGGAGGTATATGTATATGTGTAATATAAACTGGCTCACATGGTTGTGGAGGTCTAGGAGCTTCACACTCTATCACCTGAAAGCTAGAGACCCAGAAAATCTGGTGCTATAACATCCTGAGTCCAGAGGCCTGAGGAGGGGAGAAGGGAGAGCTAATGGTATAAGCCCAGATCTGGGTCCAAAAGCCCAAGAACCAGGAGTGTTGATGTCTGATGTCCAAGGGAAGGAGAAGGGGGATGTCTCAGCTCAGGCAGAGAGAGTGAATTTGACCTCCCTCTGCCATTTTGTTCTATTCGAGCCCTCAACAGATTGGAGGATCCCGTTTGCATTGGTGAGGGTGATGATCTTTCCTCAGTCTGCTGATTTAAATGCTATCTCTTCTCAAACACTCTCACAGCCACATCAAGAAATCATGTTGTGTCAGCTATGGAGGCATTCGAAGCCTGGTCAAAGTGACACATAAAATTAATTATCATAGTACTGGTATAGCTCAGGTGGATAAGTGAATGAGAGCAGCAAATTGATGTCAGAGAGAAAAGGTATAATCAGCATAAGAGGTCCTGAGTATGCAAAGCTCTGTACATGTCAGGCACAATGGCAACATGGAGATGTGTGTGTGTGTGTGCATGAAACTACTGCAAGGTAAACATGTGTGAACCTGGAATTTCTTTCTTTTTTTGTTTAGGAAAATCTCCATGCTTAGATTTCTGTCATATTTCACAGATATAAAACATGTAGCTGCCTTTCCCCCAGCAGGTCTTGATTTCAGAGTTGAATCAGCCTTACAGGAAGTGACAAACAATGAAGAATCTAGGTGAAAATTCTAAGGAAACAGAAAGGAAAGAAAGAATAACATGTCCATTGTATTCCATGCCTGGTTGATTTTTATTCCTGCAAATGCCCAGGAGAATACTCTACGATACTCTTCTAGAAAACACTGTATTAAACAAACTCATATACTAGCTTAACTGTTTGTTCAGAGTAAAAATAGCTAACAATATCATACATTACTGATCAACACAACTGGGAGAGGTGAGTTCTTACCTATATGATCTGACTTGGACACTGAGGTCCAGAATCAGTAAAGTGACTTGTTTAAGAGCAAACACTTATGATGAGTCTTGTTGCAATTATAACACAAAACCAGAGCTGACCTCAAATCAAAAGGTCTTTTCTTTACACCTTAACACTATTGATGCCGATGAAGCCATTGCTATGGCTTGAATGATACAGATTTTCCCACAGACATTAGAAAAAGTGAGAGAGGAGAGGAGGCTGGTCAGGCTGCTGTGATGAGCTGTGCTGAGGTCTGATGATCAGCATCTTCCTGTCCTCTCTGCTGTTCCAGAGTGTGGGAGTGAGCCTGGCTTTTCATAGAGTTATGGATACTGGATTAAAGTCACTTTAGGAGGAGTCCTGAGAGTGTCTGAATACATATTTAAACAATGATACTGATAATACCATTGTTCACAGAAATATGGTGAAACTTAGATTGTTAGCTTTTTGCTCTAGGCAAAAAGGTGCTACACAATCCAAGAGACTGTATACAGAGGTGTGCAGTGAAAATGCAAACATGTATTTATTTTTATTTTTCTTATTTTTAAGAATATTTTATTTATGATGCTATTACAGTGTCTTATCTTTTTTTCTCCCCTTTATTCCCCTCCACCCAGTACACCCATTCCTTCCAGCATTCCTGCATTTGTTCATGTCCATGAGTTGCACATATAAGTTCTTTGGCTTCTCCATTTCCAATACTATTCTAAACCTCCCTGTCTATTTTGTACCTACCATTTACGCTTATTCCCTGTACCCTTTTCCTCATTCTCCTCTTTCCCCTCCCCACTGATCTCCCTCCATGTGATCTCCATTTCTGTAATTCTGTTCCTGTTCTAGGTGTTTCCTTAGTTTTTCCTTAGTTTATTTTCTTTTTTTTAGGTTCATTTTTTGATAGTTGTGAGTTTGTTGTCATTCTACTGTTCATAAATTTGATCTTCTTTTTCTTAGATAAGTCACAACTTTTCATATAGTAACATTTCATATAATAAGGGCTTGGTGATGATGAACTCCTTTAACTTGACCTTATCTGGGAAGCACTTTGTCTGCCCTTCTATTCTAAATGATAGCTTTGCTTAATAGAGAGTAATCTTGGATGTAGGTCCTTGGTTTTCATGACTTTGATCACTTCTTTCCAGTCCTTTCTTGCCTGTAAGATTTCTTTTGAGAAGTCAGCTGACAGTCTTATGGGAACTCCTTTGTAGGTAACTGTCTCCTTTTCTTTTGCTGCTTTAAAGATTCTCTTTATCTTTAATCTTGGGCAATTTAATTATGATATGATTTGGTGTGTTCCTCTTTGAGTCCAATTTGTTTGATCTTCCTGGACTTGTATGTCTATTTCCTTTGCCAGATTGGGGAAGTTTTGTTTCATTATTTTTTCAATTAAGTTTTTAATTTCTTGCTCTTCCTCTGCTCCTTCTGGCACCCCTATGATTTGGATAGTGGAATGTTTAAAGTTGTCCCAAAAGTTCCTAAGCCTCTCATCATTTTTTTGAATTCTTGTTTCTTCATTCTGTTCAGTTGAATGTTTATTTCTGCCTTCTGCTCCACATCAGTGATTTGAGTCCCAGTTTCCTTCCCTTCACTGTTGGTCCTCTGTATATTTTCCTTTCGTTCACTTCACATAGCCTTCACTTCTTCATTTATTTTGTGGTGGTACTTAAGCATTTTTCTGACCATCCTGATTACCAGTGTTTTGAACTCTGCATCTGATAGGTTGTCTATCTCCTTATCACTTAGTTCTTTTTCTAGAGTATTTATCTGTTCTTTTATTTGTGCCTTATTTATTTGTATCTGCACACCTGTTACATTGTAAGGGGTCCACCTTAGGTATTCATCAGGGAAGGGCAACTCGCTTTGCTATGTTGTGGTGCTATATGTGGGGGGAGGGGCCAAAGAGGGAAAAATGCCACTTGCTTGGCTCTCACCCCACTTTCAAGATACTGTCAATGTCTCCCACCACCACAACTCCCACATGTACAAACATTTATCTTTAACACAGACAGTGTTCACAGGTTTAAAATAGGAAAAAATGCAAATGAGAAGTTTTCTCCTTCAATATTAAGCAATGTTCTACATACTTTTAAATGTATCTACTATTTCTGTCTTTAGGGAAAGGCAGGGGTGTGGGTAGAGGAGGAATTCTGATGAAGATTAACAGTTCGGAATTAAAATAATCCAAAGAAGTAAATTGGTATTCCCATTTTAAAAACTGAGTGTTGAGAAGAAGCAGGCAAACATTGTTTGAAGGGGAAAAAATAGGTTTAGAATTCCACTGTTTGGAATTATTTTTCAAAATATTTGGCCTTTTCACAATGATATAAAGTAAATATAAAAAAATTCACAGATGCCCTGGCCTCGTGGCTCTGTTGGTTGGAGCATTGTCCCATACACCAAACATGGTGTGGGTTTGATCTCCAATCAGGGCATGTACCTAGCTAGGTTGTGAGTTTGATCCCTAGTCGAGGTGCATCCAGGAGGCAACCAATGGATCTCTCTCACACTGAAGTTTCTCTCTCTCTCTCTCTTCCTCTCTAAAAACCAATAAAAACTTATCCTTAGGTGAGGGTTTTAAAAAGTCCACAAAATTGACAATTTGAAAAGTCAGAACTCAAATATTTTAATTGAAAACCAGACTATCTAAAAACATATAAGGATATATCAATGCCTAAATCCTACTCAATTATTACGTATGATGAAAAAAAGGTGCTAACAAAGGAACAAATACAGAAGGTAAAAGGTCACATTGATGAAAATAAATAGGCCCATAGAAAATCAATTTATTTAGCAAATATTTATTTAGGACCTATTATTTTCTAGGCACTATTTAGAGAAATGCAAGTGAAAACAATGTATTAAAATGCAAAACTACTGGGAATAATAAAGTCATATCAGTGATGCTAGGGAAAAATAGATATACACTGCATCCTATATTGTAAATTGGTTCAATTTTTCTGGAAAATAATCTGCCCATATCTTACAAGAGTCATCAAAATGTTCCTACATTTTGACCTACCTGTTTCTCCTTTGGGAATAAACATCAAAGAAATAAAAGAAAAGCAATGTAATTTTACAAAGATTAACACAGTAGTGCTATTCTCAATAATAAAAAGCTGACAATAGGGCACAAGGCTGAGTATGCATATTCACGGTAAACTGAATGTACTTTAGTCCATTTTCAGAGGTGGGTTGATAATTACATTCACTTACTTATTCAATAACTATTTATCAGGTACTAAGTGGGCCAGGCACTGCCTCAAGAGCTGGGAGTCTTGTGCAGAACAAATCTAATATGTCTGCCAGGGCCCCTGGGAGCTGTGTCTTTGTGCAGAACAGAAAAACACAGGGCACATGAAGTTTTGTGGGTGCAAAGCTGGCAAGAATAGTGCCCCTTTTGCAAAGTAGGAGGAAGTTTCACATTGGGGCAGGCACAGCACAGGGCTCAGGGCCCAGGAGTGGGGTACAGCCCCTCACTTCGTGCACAGCACAGTTAGCACAACCATAAAGACACAGAAGAAATAAATGAACCAATGAGTGTATGATTACCCCGATATGTTCTCTGAAAGAAAGGAACACAGTCCAAGCAAAGCATGGAGCAAGGAGAACTAGGAAGTCCCGCAGTGCAGGATCAAAGAGGTTCCGAAAGATCTGTGATGAGGTGAGGGGTGGTGGGAAGAGCATCTGGGTAGAGGCAGCAGCCTGTGCAGAAAGCTCCCTGTGGCAGCCAGTGTGGACACACTTAAGCAACTGTGAACTGGATTAAAGAGTAAGGGCATGGTGAAGCAGTGAGGTAGGCAAGGGCTGGACTCTAAGGATCTGGTAGATCTGGATAAAAACCTCTGATCTCATTCCTAAGAACACTGCAAAAGCATTGCATGGTTTTAAGCCACAGGGTAGTAGCCTGATCATGTCTGTGTTTCCAAAAGATCACTCTGGTGGCAGAGTGGACTGGGATGCAGAGGATGTGCTTGCTGGAGTGGGAGGCTTGGAGTGGCCACAGCAAGTTGTCTGGGGAGAGATGGACAAGGTCAGATGCATCAATGGCAGACACAGTGAAGTAGTGACATCCACAGGCCTTGGAGGTGACTGACTACATAGGGCAAGTAAAGAGAAGTAGATAGTGTACCTTTTTTTTTTTTTTTTGTAATTTCTAAAGTTAACAATTTAAAAGAGTTTGGTATTATATCCCTTTCCTAGGGCTGCTTTAACTAAAAACCTCAAAATCAGTGACTTATAACAGAAGTTTATTATTCACAGTTCTGGAGGCCAGAACTCCAAAAGCAAGCTGTCAGGAGTTCCCTCCAAGGACTTCAGGAGAGAATCTCTTTTGCCTCTTCCAGTTTTTGGAGGCTACAGGATTCCTTGGCTGCAGCTGCATCACTGCAATCTCTGCCTCATTCTTCACCTGGCCTCTCCTTCCTGTGTCTGTGTTTTCTCTTTTGCCTCATGCGAGGACACTTATCTTTGGATTTAGGGCTGTTCCCAATAATCCAGAACATTATCATGTTGAGATCCTTAATTACATCTGCAAAGACCTTTTTTCTCCCCCAGATAAGGTCACATTCACAGGTTCCAGGGGTTAGGGCATGAACAGATCCGTTCTACCAACAACAAGTGTTACATAGACAGTCCTTTACCTGCCCTAGAGGGAAGTGGCTAGCACTGGTCTATGCGCATACACCACTGTCTCCATATGCCATCTCACGGGTACTGGAAGGTTTCCCTTCAGTTCTCAAGTATCCTGAGGAAATTGTCAAATCCAAGGGGACATACTACTCCTCCACCACATCCTGTGCGTGCACAGTGGACACCGTCCACATGTTTTGTTGTTGCTGTTTTGTACAGCTCACTTATCTGTCAATGTGGACACAGTACATGGGAACAATCCATACTTTTAATTGTTTGCTGCTGGAAACTTCTGTTTCCTGTCTCACTTGTTTAAAGGCCATTGAGAAAAACAACTATTTCCTGCTCACCAGCCATGTGTGGCCTCATCTTTGAGGCATTTCACATTATGCTGTGAGGGCCCCAAATATAATTTTCTGTTGTTTTAATCAAATCACAATGTACTATTTAATTAATTAAAAATTGCCAACAAGGGGAACAAAAAGAAAAATAAACTAATGAGACTAAAACAAACCAAAAAGTTTTGGGGTGGCAAGGAAAACGTCAACAAAATGAAAGATAATCTACTGAATGGGAGAACGCATTCACTGATACATCAGATACAGGGTTTATATCCAAAGTTTAAAAAGAACTTATAAAACTCAACACCAAAAAACAAAACAATCCAATGGGAAAATGGGCAAAGGACCTGAATAGACATTTCTCCAAGAGGACATACAGATGGTTAATAAACATATGAAAAGATGTTCTATGTCACTAATCATCAGAAAAATGCAAAATAGAACCACAAGGCAAAAAAGAAAAAAAAAAGAAAGAACTCCTGGGCATGGACAATAGTGTGTCCATGAGCCTTTTTTCATCTTTGCTCAGTCCATCCACACCTTCACCATCTCCCCACAAACTGTCATCCTGCTCTCCATCTATGAATCTGTCCCCATTTTCCTTGTTAGTTCAGTTTGTTCATTAGATTTCTCATATGCATGAAATCATATGGTATTTGTCTTTTTCTGGCTTATTTCACATAGCATAATGTTCTTTAGGTCCTTTCATGTTTTTGCAAAGGGTAAGATTTTCTTCTTTTTTAGGACTGAGAATTGTTCCATTGTGTAAATGTCCACAGTTGTTTTATCCAATGATCTACTGAAGGAACACTTGGACTGTTTATGTATCTTGGAGATTATAAATAATGCTGCAATAGATATAGATACAGATATAGTGCTCATGTTCTTTCGAATTAGTGTTTTGGATTCTTTTGGCTATATTGCCAGAAGTGGGATCACTGGGTCAAAAGGCAGATCCATTTTTAATTTGTTTGAGATATCACCATACTGGCTTTCCACAGTGGCCGCACCAATATGCATTTCCACCAACAATACAAAAGGGTTTCCCTTTCTCCACATCCTTGCCAGCACTTGCCATTTGTTGATTTATTGATATAGCTATTCTGGCAGGTGTGAGATGATATTTTAATTTGCATTTGTCTGATGATTAGTGGCATTGAATATCTTTTCATATGTCTATTGGCCATCTGTCCTCTTTGGATAAGTGTCTACTCAGATCCCTTACCCATTTTTTAATTGGGTTGTTTGTTTTTTGGTGTTGAGTTTTATAAGTTCTTTATAAATTTTGGATATTAACCCCTTATCAGATGTATCAGCAAATATAGTCTCCCATTCTGTGGGTTGTCTTTTTATTTTTGTTGATGTTTTCCTTTGCTATGCAAAAACTTTTTAGCTTGATGTAGTCCCATTTATTTATTTTTCTTTTGTTTCCCTTGCCTGGAGATATATATCTGATAAAATAATGCTATGAGCAATGTCCAATATTTTGCTGCCCATGTTTTCTTCTACATTTTTATGGTTTCGGGTCTAACATTTAAGTCTTTGATACAATTGAATTTATTCTTGTATGTGGTGTAAGAAGGGGGTCTAGTTTCATTTTTCTGCATGTATCTGCCCAATTTACCCAACACCATATATTGAATAAACTATATCTTTAGACCATTGTATGTGCTTGCTTCTTCTGTCAAATGTTAACTAACTATAAAGGCCTGGATTTATTTCTGGGCTCTCTATTCTGTTCCATTGATCTATGTATCTGTTATTATGCCAGTATCATGATGTTTTTGATTATGATGGCCTTATAGGATAGTTTGATTTTAGGAAGTGTGATTCCTCCAACTTTGTTCTTCTTTCTCAGGAGTGCTGTTTCAATGTGAGGTCTTTTTTGATTCCATATAAATTTTTGAAATATTTGTTCCAGTTCTGTGAAATACATCATTTAAACCTTGAAAGGAATTGCATTGAATCTGTAGATTTCTTGGGTAGTATGAACATTTTAATGATGTTAATTCTTCTTATCCATGAACACATTATGTGATTCCCCTTATTTGTATATTCTATTTCTTTTTTCAGTGTCTTCTAATTTTCTGAGTACAGGTCTTTTACATCCTTGGTTAAGTTTATTTCTAGATATTTTATTCTTTTTGAAGCAATTGTGAATGGGATTATTTAATTTCCCTCTCTGTTAGTTTGTTACTGGCATTAAAAATACAACTGACTTCTGAATATTAATTTTGTATCATGCTACTTTGCTGAATTCATGTATCAGTTCTAGTAGTTTCTTGGTGGAATCTTTGGGGTTCTGTATGTAGAGTATCCTGTCTTCTGCAAATATAGAAGGTCTTACTTCTTCCTTTCCAATTTAGGTAACTTTTATTTCCTCTTTTTGTCTGATTGCTGTGGCTAGGAGTTCTAGTGCTGTGTTGAATAAAGGAGGTGAAGGTGGACTACCCTGTCTTTTCCATGATCTTAATGGGAAGACTTGTAGTTTTTAACAGGTAAGTATGATGTTGGCAGTGGGTTTGTCATACATGGCCTTTATTATGTTTAGGTATATTCCCTCTAATCCCACTTTGCTGAGAGTTGTTATCATAAATGGGTGCTGGATTTTACCAAATGCTTTTTCTCTGTCTATTAATATGATCATGTGGTTTTTATCCTTCATTTTGTTTATGTGGTGAATCACATTTACTGATTTGCAAATGTACCAATTTGCATCCCCTAAATAAGTCCCACTTGGGCATGATGTATGATCTTTCTGATGCACTGCTGTATTTGGTTTGCTAATATTTTGTTGAGGATTTTAACATCTATGTTCATCAAGGACACTGGTCTATACTTTTCTTCGTTTGTAGTGTCTTCATCTAGTTTTGGCATTAGGATAATGCTAGCCTTATTAAATGAGTTTTGGAGACTTCCCTTCTCTTGAATTTTATGAAATAATTTGAGAAGGAGAGGTGTTAGTTATTGGAATGTTGGGTAAAATTGACCTGTAAAGCCATCTGGTCCAGGACTTTTGTTTGTTGGAAATTTTTTCATTACTGCTTTAATTTCACTAGATGTAATCTGTCTATTCAGGTTCTTTGATTCTAACTGAATTAGTTTTGGAAGATTGTACGTTTCTAGGAATTTATCTATTTCTTTCAGGTTGTCCAGTTTTTTGGCATATAGTTATTCCTAATTTTTTCTTATAATCCTTTGTATTTCTTTGGTGTTAGTTGTAATTTTTCCTTTCATTTCTGATTTTATTTGTTTGGGTCATTTCTCTTTTATTCTTGATGAGTCTGATTAAAGGTTTGTCAATCTCTTCCCCCAAGATGTAGGCATAGGTAGATACCCTTTGCCTGCTCGCACAAGCAAAAGAAGGACAACAACAAATTTAAAAATAAAACATAACATGAACTGCCAGAAAATTGGCCTGTATGGAAGTCTGGTGGACAAGGAGTTGAGGAAGAAATATTCATCCAGACTGGTAGGAGGGGAAAGACAGGCAGCTGGGGTGGAGAGGACTCGCAGCAAGTGGCAGCTAGAGGACTGGGGTGGGCAAGGTGGCAGCTGGCAGATTGTGGGAGGTAGTGGCTGGCCGAGTGGGCAGTCCCACATTTGTATGAGGATAAACTGGGAGGAGCAACTGTAGAGTGAGACAGACCCCATAACCCAGGGTTCCAGTGTGGGAAAATAAAGCCTCAAAACCTCTGACTGAGAAAATCTGTGAGGGTTGAGATGGTAGCAGAAACTCCTGGCTTCACAGGACAGTTCCTTGGAGAGAACCACAGGGTCCCAGGACATACCACCCACCTGGGAATCAGCACCAGAAGGGTCCAATTTGCTTGTGGGTAGCGGAAGAAGTGACTGAAAGCTGGCCAAGAGCTGAACAAGTGGCATTGTTCCCTCTCAAACACCTCCCCTCCATATAGTGCTCCAAAGCAGCGATGTGGGTTGCCCTGCCCTGGTAAATACCTAAGCCTCTCCCCCTTACTACATATCAGGCATGCCTAGACAAAAAATATGGCCCAAATGAAAGAACAGGTCAAAGCTCCAGAAAAAATACAACTAAGTGATGAAGAGATAGCCAGCCATACTATCAGATGCACACAGTTCAAAACACTGTTAATCAGGATGCTCACAGAAATGGTTGAGTATGGTTGCAAAATAGAGGAAAAAGTGAAGGCTATGAAAAGTGAAATGAATGAAAATGTATAGGGAACCAACAGTGAAGGGAAGGAAACCAGGACTCAAATCGAGGGTTTGGAGGAGAAGGAAGAAATAAACATTCAACCAGAACAGAATGAAGAAAGAAAAATTTTTAAAAAATGAGAAGAGGCTTAGGAACCTCTGGGACAATTTAAACATTCCAGCATCTGAATCATAAGGATGCCAGAATGATACAAGGAACAGCAAGAAATTGAAAACTTATTTAAAAACATAATGAAGGAGAACTTCCCTAATCTGGCAAAGGAAATAGACTTCCAGGAAGTCCAGGAAGCTCAGAGAGTCCCAAAGAAGTTAGACCCAAGGAAGCACACACCAAGGCACATCATCATTACATTACCCAAGATGAAAGATAAGGAGAGAATCTTCAAAGCAGCAAGAGAAAAGGACACAGTTACCTACAAAGGAGTTCCCATAAGACTATCAGCTGATTTCTCAAAAGAAACCTTGCAAGCCAGAAGGGGCTGGAAGGAAGTATTTGAAGTCATGAAAGGCAAGGACCTACATCCAAGATTACTGTATCCAGCAAAGCTATCATTTAGAATGGAAGGGAAGATAAAGTGCTCCCCAGAGAAGGTCAAGTTAAAGGAGTTCATCATCACCTAGCTCTTTGTCTTAGATATCTCCCTTTAAGATGATAAAAAATATGAACAGTAGAATGAAAATAAACACAACTATCAACAACTGAACCTAAAAAAACAGAAAAGAAAACAAACAGGAAACAACTAGAATAGGAACATAATCACAGAAATGGAAATCACATGGAGGGCTCTCTGTGGGGAAGGGAAGGGGTGAAAATGGGGGAAGAGTTACAGAGAAAAAGAAGCATAAATGGTAGGTACAAAATAGGAGGGGGTTAAGTATAGTATGGGAAATGGAGAAGCTGAGAACTTATTTGTGACCCATGGACATGAACTAAGGTAGGGGAATGCTGGTGGGAGGGGGTTGCAGGGCAGAGGGGATTAGAGGGGAGAAAAAAATGGAAAAAAATAATAAAATGTACTCTCTTAGCAACTTTCAAGTATATAATTCAGTACCATTAGCTATAATCACCATGCTGTACATTAGGTCCCCATAAATTGTTAATTTTATAACTGGAAGCTTGTACCCTGGAAGCTTATCTTCCAATCCTGGGCATGACATATGTGTTTGTGTGTACTCAAATGTATACTCACACATATACATTTATTCAGTTAATTACAATTTTTTCTCTATGAAAAAATAAGTTTGTCAATCCTGCTTTTTGTTTTCAAAGAACAAGCTCTTGGATTCATTGATGTTTTGTATATTTTTAGACTCTATTTTGTTTATTTTTGCTCTGATCTCTATTATTCCTTCCCTATACTTACTTTGGGCTTTGTTTCTTTTTCTTTTTCTGGTTCCTCTAAGTGTGAAGTTAGATCATTTATTTGAATTTTTTTTTGAGATAGACCTCTAATGCCATGAATTTCCCTGTTATGATTGCTTTGCCAGTGTCCAACAGATTTTGGATTGTTGTTTCCCCATTTTCATTTGTTTCAAGGTGCCCTTTGATTTCTTCCTTGATCTCATTGTTGACCCATTCATTGTTTAATAACATGTTATTTAGCTTCCATGTCTCTGCATGTTTTTCAGTGTTCTTTTGATTAATTTCTAGTTTCATAGCATTGTAGTCAGAGAGATGCTTGATATGACTTCAATCTTCTTAAATTTATTGAGACTTGTTTTGTGTCCTGTGGTCTATCTTAGAAAATGTTTCATGCGCACTTGAAAAGTATGTATACTCTACTGTTTGGAAGTGAAATGCTCTGAAGATATCAATTAATTCCATTTGTCTAGTGTTCATTTAAGGCCTCTGTCTCCTTGTTGATTTTCTGTCTGGAACATGTATCTATTGAAGTCAGTGGGGTGTTAAAATCCCCAACTATGACCGTATTTCTGTCAATCTCTCCCTCTATATCCATCAAGATTTGCTTCACATATTTTGGTGTTCCTCTCTTGGGTCTGTAAATGTTTATTAGGGTTGTATCCTCTTGTTGAATTGTTCCCTTTATCATTAGGTAGTGTCCTTCTTTGTCTCTTTCTATAGCCTTGGTTATAAATTGTATTTCATTGGATATAAGTACTGCTACCCTAGCTTTTTTTTTTTTTAACTTCCCACTTGCATGAAATACCTTGTTCCATCCCTTTACTTTTACTCTGTGTGTATCTTTCTATTTGAGATGGGTCTCTTGGTGGCAGCATACATATGGGTCATATTTTCTTATCCATTCAGTTACCCTTTGTCTTTTGTTTGGGGTATTTCAACCATTTACATTTAAGGTGATTATTGATAGGTATGTATGCAGTACCATTTTATTGTTATATTGTTTTGCTTTGTATTTTTTTCCCTTTCTCTATTTTTCCTTCTTCTTCTTAAAGCAGGCTCTTTAAGATTTGTTGCAGTACTGGTTTGGAGTTAACAAACTCCTTTAGCTTTTTCTTGTATGGGAAGCTCCTTAGTTGTCCTTCGATTTTTGTTGAGAGCCTTGCTGGGCAAAGTAGCCTTGGTTGTAGGTCCTTGCATTTCATTACCTTGAATATTTCACGCAACCACCTTCTGGCCTGAAATGTTTCTGTTGAGTAATCATATGACAGTCTAATTGGTGCTCCCTTGTAGGTAACTACCTGCTTTTCTCTTGCAGCTTTTAGGATTCTCTCCTTGTTTTTAAGCCTTGTCATTTTAATTATGATGTGTCTTGATGTAGACCTCTTTGGGTCCAACGTGTTTGGGACTCTCTGAGCTTCCTGAACTTGTGTGTCTTTTTCCTTCATCAGATTAGGGAAATTTCCAGTAATTATCTCTTCAAATAGGTTCTTAATCCCTTGCTTGCTCTCTTCTCCTTCTGCTATTCCCATCATGCAGATGTTATGCTTCATGTTATCCAAAATGTTTCTTAAGCTTTCTTCATATTTTTAAAATCTCTCTCTTTTTAAAAAAAACTTTTACTGTTATTCAATTACAGTTGTATGCCTTTTCTCCCCATCCCGCCACCCCACCCCAGGTGAAACCACCTCCCTCCCCCACCTCCACCCTCCCCCTTGGTTTTGTCCATGTGTCCTTTATAGTACTTCCTGTAATCCCCTCTTCCCACTGTCCCCCCCCTCCAGGCTATTGTTAGATTGTTCTTAACTTCAATGTCTCTGGTTATATTTTGTTTGCTTTTTTCTTCTATTGATTACGTTCCAGTTAAAGGTGAGATCATATGGTATTTGTCCCTCACCGCCTGGCTTATGTCACTTAGCATAATGCTCTCCAGCTTCATCCATGCTGTTGCAGAGGGTATAAGCTCCTTCTTTATCTCTGCTGCGTAGAATTCCATTGTGTAAATATACCATTGTTTTTGGATCCACTCGTTTGCTGATGGGCACTTCGGTTCCTTCCAGTACTTGGCTATTGTAAATTGTGCTGCTATGAACATTGAGGTGCACAGGTTCTTTTGGATTGGTGTTTCAGGGTTCTTAGGGTATAATCCCAGCAGCGGAATTGCTGGGTCAAAGGGCAGTTCCATTTTTAGTTTTCTGAGGAAATTCCATATTGTTTTCCACAGTGGCCTCACCAGTCTGCATTCCCACCAACAGTGCACTAGGTTTCCCTTTTCTCCACATCCTCTCCAACATTTGTTTGTGGATTTGTTTATGTTGGCCACTCTGACTGGTGTGAGATGGTACCTCATTGTGGTTTTAATTTGCATCTCTCTGATGGCTAGTGATGCTGAGCATCTTTTCATATGTCTCTGGGCCCTCTGTATGTCTTCCTTGGAGAAGTGTCTGTTCAAGTCCTTTGCCCATTTTTTAATTGGGTTGTTTGTCTTCCTGGAGTGGAGTCGTATGAGTTCTTTATATATTTTGGAGATCAGGCCCTTGTCTGAGGTATCATTGGCAAATAGGTTTTCCCATACTGTTGGCTCTCTTTGTAATTTGGTGCTGTTTTCTTTAGCAACACAGAAGCTTTTTATTTTGAAGAGGTCCCATTTGTTTATTCTTTCCTTTATGTCCCTTGGATTAGGGGACATGTCTGTGAGGATGTTGCTGCGTGGAATGTCTGAGATTTTCCTGCCAATGTTTTTCTCAAGGACTTTTATGGTGTTACAACTTATATTTAAGGTTTTTATCCATCTTCAGTTTTTTTGTGTGTATGGCATAAGTTGGTGATAGAGTTTCATTTTTTTGCATGTAGCTGTCCAGATCTCCCAACACCATCTGTTGAAGAGACTGTTTTGCTCCATTTTATGCTCCTGCCTCCTTTGTCAAATATTAATTACCATAAGACTTGGGTTTATTTCTGGTCTCTCTGTTCTTTCCATTGGTCTATGTGCCTGTTTTTATGCCAGTACCAGGCTGTTTGGAATACAGTGGCCTTGTAATACAGTTTGATATCAGATATTGTGATCCCTCCTGCTTTGTTCTTCCTTCTCAAAATTGCTGCAGCTATTCGGGGTCATTTATGGTTCCATGTAAATTTCTGAAATGTTTGTTCTATATCTGTGAAATATGTCATTGGTACTGTAATAGGGATTGCATTGAATCTATAAATTGCTTTGGGTAGTATGGCTTTTTTGATGATGTTAATTCTTCCAATCCATGAACATGGTACATGCTTCCATTTGTTTGTGTCTTCCTTAATTTCTTTCTTCAGTGTTGTGTAGTTTTCTGAGTACAGGTCTTTTACCTCCTTGGTTAGGTTTATTCCTAGGTACTTGATTTTTCTTGTTGCTATACTGAATGGGATTTTAATCCTGATTTCTGTTTCTGCAGTTTCGTTGTTGGTGTACAGGAATGCCTTTGATTTCTGAGTATTGACTCTGTGTCCAGCTGTTTTGCCAAATTCATTTATTAGGTCGAGTAGATTTTTGGTGGAGTCTATAGGGTTTTCCATGTACACTATCATGTCGTCTGCAAACAGTGACAGTTTCATTTTCTCCTTTCCAATTTGGATGCCTTTTTTTGCTTTTTCTTGTTTGATTGCTGGACTAGGACTTACAGTACTATGTTGAATAGGAGTGGTGAGAGAGGGCATCCTTGTCTTGTTCCTGATCTTAGTGGGAAAGCTCTAGGTTTTTGTCCATTGAGTGTGATGTTAGCTGTAGGTCTCTCATATATGGCCTTTATTATGTTGAGGAATGCTCCCTTTATTCCCACTTTGCTGAGTGTTTTTATCAGAAATGGGTGCTGTATCTTATCAAATGCTTTTTCCGCATCTATTGATATGATCATGTGATTTTTGTCTTTGCTGTTGTTGATGTGATGTATTATGTTTGTTGATTTGTGAATATTGTACCATCCTTGCATCCCTGGGATGAATCCCACTTGGTCATGGTGGATGATCTTTTTAATGTATTGCTGGATGTGGTTTGCTAATATTTTGTTGAGAATTTTAGCGTCTATGTTCATCAGAGATATTGGCCTAAAGTTTTCTTTCTTCGTTGTGTCTTTATCTGGTTTTGGGATTAGGATGATGTTGGCTTCATAAAAAGAGTTTGGGAGTCTTCCATCAGTTTGGATTTTTTCGAATAGTCTGTGAAGGATAGGGGTTAGCTCTTCCTTAAAGGCTTTGTAGAAATCTCCTGTGAAACCATCAGGCCCAGGGCTTTTGTGTGATGGGAGTTTTTTGATGACTGCTTCAATTTCCTTTGCTGTTATTGGTCTGTTCAGGTTTTCTGCTTCTTCTTCATTCAGTTTTGGAAGATTATATTTTTCTAGAAATGTGTCCATTTCATCCAGGTTTTCAAATTTCTTAGCTTACAGTTCTTCATAATAATTTCTTACAATCCGTTGTATTTCTGTGGTATCAGTGGTAATCTCTCCTCTTTCATTTCTAATTGTGTTTGTTTGGATCCTCTCTCTTTTCTTGTTGATGAGCCTACTTAAAGGATTGTCGATTTTGTTTATCTTTTCAAAGAACCAGCTCCTGGATGCATTGATCCTTACAATTGTGCTTTTAGTCTCTATGTCATTTAGTTCTGCTCTGATCTTGGTTATTTCCTTCCTTCTGCTTGCTCTGGGCTGTCTTTGTTGTTGTTCCTTGAGTTCTTGTAGGCATAGGGTTAGGTTGTTTGTTTGAACTGTTTCTATTGTCTTAAGGTAGGCCTGTATTGCTATGAACTTCCCTCTCAGGATTGCCTTTGCTGTGTCCCATAGGTTTTGGGTTGTTGTGTGTTCATTTTCATTTGTTTCCAGGAAGTTTTTGATTTCTTCCCTAATCTCATTCTTGACCCATTCATTCTTTAATAGCACGTTATTCAGTCTCCATGATTTTGAGTGTTTTGGGTTTTTTCCTATGGGGTTGGTTTCTAGTTTCAGACACTTGTGGTCAGAGAAAATGCTTGATATGATTTCAATTTTCTTGAATTTGTTGAGGCTTGCTTTGTGTCCTATCATGTGGTCTATCTTTGAAAAAGTTCCATGGACACTTGAAAAGAATGTGTATTTTGCTTTTTGGGGATGAAAATCTCTGTATATATCAGTTAAGTCCATTTCCTCTAGGGTATTGTTAAGTGACACAATATCCTTGTTGATTTTTTGTTTGGAAGACCTGTCCATTTTTGACAGTGGGGTGTTAAAGTCCCCTACTATAATTGTGTTGCTGTCAATATCTTTCTTGAAATCCTCCAAGATTTTCTTTATGTATTTGGGTGCTCCCATGTTGGGTGCATATATATTTACAATGTTTATGTCTTCTTGGTGGATTCTTCCTTTGAGTATTATGAAGTGACCTTCTGGGTCTCTCTTTATGGCCCTTCTTTGGAAGTCTATTTTGTCTGATATGAGTATTGCTGCCCCTGCTTTTTTTTCCTGCCTGTTTGCTTGGAAAATTTGTTTCCAGCCCTTCACTTTCAGTCTGTGTAAGTCTTTTGTCCTGAGATGGGTCTCTTGTAGGCAGCATATGTGTGGGTCATGTTTTCTTATCCATTCAGCTATTCTATGTCTTTTGATTGGAGCATTTAATCCATTTACGTTTAAGGTTATTATCGATAGGTAGTTATTCATTGCCATTTTTTCCTACCTGTGTTCCTCTGTCTTTCTCTTTTCCTTCCTTTCCTTAAAGCAGTCCCTTTAGCATCTCTTGCAGAGCTGGTTTGGTGGAAGTGTATTCTTTTAGACTTCTTTTGTCTGGGAAACTCTTTATTTGGCCTTCTATCTTGATTGAGAGCCTTGCTGGGTAAAGTAGTCTTGGTTGCAGGCCTCTGGTTCTCATTACTTGGAATATTTTTTGCCATTCTCTTCTGGCTTGGAACGTTTCCATTGAGAAGTCAGTTGCTAACCTTATTGGGGCACCCTTGTATGTTACTTCCTTTTTCTCCCTTGCTGCCGTTAAGATCCTCTCTTTGTCTTGGAAATTTGCCATTTTAATTATGATGTGTCTTGCAGTGGGTCTCTTGGGTTCCTCTTGCTTGGGACTCTCTGTGATTCCTGGATTTGGGTGACTTTTTCTCTCCTCAGATTAGGGAAATTTTCCATCATTACTTTTTCAAACAGGTTTTCTATCCCTTGCTCTTCTTCTTCTCCTTCTGGTATTCCTACTATACGGATATTGTTATGTTTCATGTTGTCCTGCATTTCCCTTATTGCCTCTTCATTTTTTCTGAGCTTCTTTTCCTTTTCTTGCTCTTTCTGGGTGTTTTTTTCTACTTTGTCCTCCAGCTCGCTGATCCGATCCTCTGCTTCTTCAAGTCTGCTTTTTATTCCTTCTACTGTGTTCTTCAATTGAGAAATTGTATTCTTCATTTCCTCTTGGCTCTTGTTGATAGTTTCTATTTCCTTTTTAATGTTGATATAGTTTGCAGTGAGTTCATTGTAATTTCCTTATAGTTTCTGGTAATTCTCTTTGAGCTCAGAGAGCTCAGTGAGCTTCCTGATGACCATTGCTTTGAACTCAGTATCTGATAATTGACTTGCCTCTTTTTCAGTTAGCATTCTTTCTGAGACTTCCTCCTTTCCTTTCATTTGGGAATTGTTTCTTTGTCTTCCCATTGTTTGTGAGACTCTTCTTGTTGGCCTCTGCTTCTTAAATTGATCTATTCTGACTCCCTGCGTTTATGGTATGAACTTCTATGGTAGAATGCCAATGGGATTCGGTGGTGCTGACTCCTTAATCTCCTGTGCTCACTGGTCTTGAGCTGACGTTTATGGTTTTAACACGGTCTAAGTCTAGTCTTTTCAGCACTCCAGGTTTTGTTGTCTCACTTGTGGGAAAAAGAGAAAGGGGGGAAGAAAGAAAAAAAAAAGAAGAAGTGAAGGAGGGAAAAAGGAAATAGAAAAGGTGGAAAGGAAGGAAGAAGGGAAGAAGGAATAAAGATCGGAGGCAAGATAAGAAGGAATTAACAAAAATTAAAACATAGAAATAGATAAAAGAAGGCAGGAAGAAGACATAAAAATGGTAAAGGATGGGAGGAAGAAGGAATGAAAAAAAAAAGAGAGAGGAAGAAGGAATTCAGGGGGAAAGGAGGAAAGGGGAAAAAAAAAAAATCTTCTGCTGGCTTTAAACGGTCAGGTTATTTCTGCTGGTCGTCCTGTCTGTGCAATGGGAGGGGGTGGTTGGAAGGATTGGTTTCACTTTTCTCCCTTCCTGGGCCTCACTCTTCGCTGTTGTTCAGCCTGCAGTTTCCCCTAGCCCTGTAGCTCCCCTCTGCTGGGTGTTCTGCCTTTGTCCTAGAGAGCTAGTGGCCCTGCAGGGCTCTGTGCACAGATGTTAGGTAGGTGTTGTAGGTGTGGTCCCTGGCAGGCAATCAGGCCGTTGATCAGCCAATCCAGCAGCTTTGTTCTTGGGACGCGCAAGAGGTGGATCCAGCCGCTTGGGCCAGCCGCTTTGGGTTTGGGAAGCTCGCAAGTGGCTTTGTGTTTGGAGCGGGTGCAGCTGGCTGATCCAGCTGCCCTGGGCTTGTGTCTCTCGGGGCGGAGGGGCCACCCTGGGACTGAATCACGAGGCACTCGGGTCCGAGGTTTTGGGGCTGTGGGTGGAGCAGCTAACCTCTGCTCCAGATGCTCTCCGAGGTTTCAGGTTTGGGCGCCCCTCCAGGGTTTCATGTGTGTGCCCCCAGTTCACTAATCTGTGTGCGTGCAACCGGGCCTCAGGGGAGTGCCGGGGCTCCAGGGCTGCTTATCCTGCGCTCGTAGTCCTGGGGCGGATGGGGGAGGGGCACCAGGGGCGGAGGCTGCTGCTGAGAGTTCTCTAACTAGCCCCTGTGTGTCTCTATTTTGTTTTTCTTTTTGAGAAATTCCTCCTATTCAAGCCCCCCTGGTCCAATCAAGCACCTGGCTGCTCACAGCTCAGCCTTGCCCCCTCCCAAGACTCCTGCAGCAGCCCCTGCGCCTGGGCTGGCGCTTCTGCCGCCCTTGTACCGCGTGGTCCCAGGTCCCGGGGACCTTATTGTCCTTAAGCACTCTTCTTACCTTCAGATCTTTCAATGTCCTCTATCTTTGGTCTCTGATCTTCATATATGCTGGAATACTGTTGGCTGTTCGCTCTGCTCCTCAGATCAGCTAGGTATTCCCCTGGGGTTGAGGGGAAGTGGACTCCGCTCCCACCTATGTTGCCGCCATCTTCTCCAGGAAAGCTAAATGCTCTTTCTCTTTGCTGCTCTGCCTGGGTGTTCTTGTCTACCTTGTCTTCCAAAACACTGATTCTGTTCTTTGTTTCATCTAACTGACTGTTTATTCCTTCCAGTGTATTATTTATCTCAGATATTGCATAATTTACTTTTGACTCATCCTTGTTTATGGTTCTATGTCTTTTTTTATGTTGTTTGATATCTTTATAATCATTAATCTAAACTCTCTATCTGAATAGTTGCTTGCCTGCATTTCATCTTGTTCTTTTTTTGGAGAATTCTCTTGTTTCATTTAGGATGTGTTTCTCTGTCACCCCGTTATGACTGTTTCTTTGTATTTTCTGCTTTAGTTGTTAAACTAATCAGTGACATAGCGTTAAGCTTTAATCAGCAGACTTGCTTAAGCAACACAGGTGGAGCACAGTAATTCCTGTGGGCAAGGCTATTGATGACAGTTGGAGAGGAGTTCTCTGCCAGAGAAATATGGCTTCTGCATTATGGGAAATGACTCAACACAGGAACCTGGCTGTTGCTCCCTCAGTTCTCTCTCCAGAGAGCCACTATGTCAGACTCTCCTCAAGTGTCTCTAGTTCACTCTGCTCTCCCTCTGCCAGAGCCCAGGGTAAGTGGCTGCAAACAGAATTTTGTGTGTTGGCCGTTTAAGAGGCTCTCTGTGTCCTCAGCCATCTCTTCCTGGCAGATAGAACTCCTGCTGCTTTTCAGCTGTATGTTATTTGGTTTCCTTTCCAGCTCTCATGCTGTAGGCAGGACCCCAGTTTTGTGTTTAGACCCCACACTTCTCAGTGGGAACCCCTTGCCAATGAAATATCCCCCCACAACTTTAGTTACCCCCTGTGGGAGCCCAGGCAGCCCTCTTGTGCCTCCTCTTCACTCCCTATCAGTCTCATTGTGGTAAAATGGTTTCTTCTGTCTGTCCTTGTTCATAAGTCTTCTCTCCAGCTAGTGTTCAATTGGGTTCTTCAAGATCATTTCTTTACCAGTTGTAATTCTAGACTGGTCCTGGGAAATGGTTAGTGTAGCTCCCACTTAATACTTCACCATCTTGGATCTCTACAAATCATTTTTTGGTAGAGCCAAGATATACATAAAATTTGACATTTGTTGTACAAATTTTTGTAGCTGCTGGTGACATAAAAATGGAAAGTTGTCATATTTTAATATCTCAGTCTGTTGGGAGGATCCACCTGAACAAAATAATTATAAATGAGGAGGACTATTGTTAAAGCCATGAGTAAAATTCTGTGGGGTCGTAGAACAGGGACTAATTAGTTGTGTTGGGGATGGTCAGAGTTGGCTTCAGAGGTGACCTCTGTGTTGAGTCTTTAAGGGTGAAGAGGTATTTCCCAGGGAAGTACATTCCAAAGAGAGACGAAACCACTAGGGAATACTACTGAAATCATAACAGCAATACCAAGAGTAAACATTTTTTTTGATATATTTATTGATTATGCTATTACAATTGTCCCATTTCTGCCCCTTCACTCCACTCCATCCTGCCCACCCCCCTCCCTCCCACATTCCCCCCCTACAGTTCATGTCCATGGGTCATACTTATAAGTTCTTTGGCTTCTACATTTCCTACACTATTGTTACTCTCCTCCTGTCTGTTTTCCACCTGTCATTTATGCTATTTATTCTCTGTACCTTCACCTCCCCATCCCCTATTGATAACCCTCCATGTGACCTCCATTTCTGTGGTTCTGTTTCTGTTCTAGTTGTTTGCTTAGTTTTCTTTTGTTTTGGTTTTAGGTGTGGTTGTTAATAACTGTGAGTTTGCTGACATTTTTACTGTTCATATTTTTGATCTTCTTTTTCTTAGATAAGTCCCTTTAAGTTAATTTCATATAATAATGGCTTGGTGATGATGAACTCCTTGAACTTGACCTTATCTGAGAAGCACTTTATCTGCCCTTTCATTCTACATGATAGCTTTGCTGGATACAGTAATCTTGGATGTAGGTCCTTGCCTTTCATGACTTCGAATACTTCTTGCCAGCCCTTTCTTGCCTGTAAGGTCTGTTTTGAGAAATCAGCTGACAGTCTTATGGGAACCCCTTTGTAGGCAACTGTGTCCTTTTCTCTTGCTGCTTCTAAGATTCTCTCCCTCTGCTTAATCTTGGGTCATGTAATTATGATGTGCCTTGGTGTGTTCCTCCTTGGGTCCAGCTTCTTTGGGACTCTCTGAGCTTCCTGGACTTCCTGGAAGTCTATTTCCTTTGCCAGACTGGGGAAGTTCTCCTTCATTATTTGCTCAAGTAAGTTTTCAAGTTTTCGTTCTTCCTCTTCTCCTTCTGGCACCCCTATAATTCGGATGTTGGAATGTTTCAAGATGTCCTGGAGGTTCCTAAGCCTCTCCTCATTTTTCCAAATTCTTGTTTCTTCATTCTTTTCTGGTTGCATGTTTCTTTCTTTCTTCTGGTCCACACCATAGATTTGAGTCCCAGTTTCCTTCGCATCACTATTGGTTCCCTGTACATTTTCTTTTGTTTCTCTTAGCATAGGCTTCGTTTTTTTCATCTACTTTTCGAACAAATTCAACCAATTCTGTGAGCGTCTTAATAATCAGTGTTTTGAACTGTGCATCCGATAGGTTGGCTCTCTCTTCCTCGCTTAGTTGTATTATTTCTGGAGCTTTGAAGTGTTCTGTCATTTGGGCCTTTTTTTTTGTCTTAGTGCATCTGTTACTTAAAGCGGGGGAGCCTTAGGTGTTCCCTGGGGTGGGGTAACGCTGGTCACTGAGCTGTGACGCTGTACATGGGGGAGGGGCCGAGAGGTAGCAATGGCACCCGCTCCACTCTCCACCGGATTTTAGTCACTCCCTCCGCTACCCACAATCAAATTGGGCCCTCTGGTGCTGGTTCCCGAGTGGGTGGGCTTGTGCACACTCTAGGCCCCTGTGGGTCTCTCCAAGGACCTCTCCTGTGAGGCTGGGAGTCTCTCCTGCTGCCACCCCAACCCTCACGGGTGCTTTCAATCAGAGGTCTGAGGCTTTATTTCCTCGTGCTGGAGCCCTGGGTTACGAGGTCTACTTCACTCCCCGCTGTTCGTCCAGGTTTATCTGTGCACGAATGTGGGGCTGAGGGGTCTGCTAGTGGTCAGGCTGCCTGCCCTGTTTGTCCCACACTCCGCCAGTCTCATTCTCGCCATGGCCACGCGAGTCCTCTCTCCTCTGGTGCCCGTCTCCGCCCCTCCTACCGGTCTGGATGTATGTTTCTTTTTTATCTACTTGGTGTCGGACTTCCTTGCAGTTCAATTTTCTGTCAGTTCTGGTTGTGCAAGGTAGCACAGTGTGTCTACCTACGCCGCTTTCTTGGTTCTCCTCTGTCAAGAGTAAACATTCTGATGTATTTCAAGAAAGGTGAGATTTTGACAGAGAAGGATGCTAGGAAATGGTTACGCATATGAATGAATAAGGCTGGTCACTAGGTGTGTGTGAGGAAAACAGTGGAGTCAGAGCCACCTTGAGACCATCTGCATTATGCAGATGTTAATAGGAAGTGTGGTCTCTAGGTTCTCTACAACAGGCTGTACATATATATTTTAATCAGGACTCTGCATGTTTGGATTAATCTATAATGTCCTTGAAAGCCATCGGTTTTTATTTCTTATTTTTTCCTAAGAAAAAGAACCCTTTTTAAAAAGCCACATGAAAATGGTAGATTTAGCTCATTTTAACAAAGGTCACAGCATTTTTGAGTAGTGAACATGACTACTAGATCATTTCAGTGTCTAGTTGTCAGCAGGCATGCTTGCATTGCTGGCATAAATAAGTGACCCTTGGGGCATGTGGCAGCTGTGGGGGAGGCATAAGCCTGTGGCATTTGGGAGGAAGCAGATGCACCCTGTGTTTCCTCAACCACAGCCATAAATTAGAATCAAGGCAAAAAGCTCCCTTTTGCTCGAATGAACCAGACTATTGAACAAATTTAGAGTGTGTCTGGTCTACTGGTTTCAATTTGGCCTTAGAATCCAAATGGGAAAGAAGAGATTAATTTGAGAAGCTGCTATCAAGAATCTAAGATTCCTTTCAATTGCAACTCAACAGATCCTGGATTCTATTCCTAGAGTATATCCTCCTGTGATGATGATAATATCAGCAATTAATGTACTTGTATTTATAAAGCTTTATTAATCAGGCAGTACTCAACCCTTGGGAGAGGGAGGCTAAATAATTTTTCCAATGTTTCAGATTAGATTATTGCATTTTTTGTGACCTTGAAAATTACAATGATTATTAAGTCACTAAAACATTAAATCACCTTTGCAAGGACTCCATGTAAGGAAATAATAGAAAATAGATAAAGAACTCAGATCTTAGATCTACTGAGAAGTGTTTCCATAGGTGGCCCAGAGCAGGAGGACCCTCACAGGAGTGCCCACCCAGCTTTAAGCAAGGAAGAAAAATAAAAAAGAGCAACTACATTGTCAACAGAGAAATAACATACTTCAACATTCTACGAAAACCCTAATTATGCTAATATGAAATCATCTGAAATTCTTCATATCTCTGGAATCTGAACATAACATCTTAGCAGCTATGAAATCAGAGGTGAATGAAGGCCTCTCTTCTGTGGTGTAGGGGAGAGAACAGTGGACCCTGATCTATGAAACTCAAAACTCGGGTTGTAACGTTGTCCCTTCATCTGGTTTGCTATATTAGCATTGGCAAGATTATGGCACCTGGAGTTACAGTCTTCTCAATTGTGACATGAACATGCTAACAACTGTCTGACAACACACTCTTCACTCCAGAGCCACACCTTTCACTTGAGCACCTGTGACTGACCTCTGCTGACCTCGTCTGTTTTACTCTTGCTTCTCTACTATCTCTTCTTTGTGGAGCTGGTGGGGGTCTCTTAAAATCAATTCCAGCTGCGTCGTTCTCTTCATGCAACCCTACACTGGCAACCTTTTGTAATTAGAATATAATACAAATTCCTTCCCTGGATCATCTGATCCTTGCTCTTTGGCCTCATCTCTGTGCAGCCTTGTGTTCACTTGGCTAGACCATACTGAGCTGTATGTCTTTCTCCAGACAAGCCTGTTTTACCCCAGATCTCTGTACTGGTCCTTCTGTCATTGGGCAGGTTGCTCCCCCATTCCAAGATGGCTGCTCCACATACTCCTTTGAGTCTCAGTTCAGATCTTGTTTGTCTCTGAGTACCATACTTAAAGTAGCATCCTCAGTCACTTTCTAACAATTTTTAACAACACTGCAGTTATCACAATGTGAATTTATCTTATCCAGTTGTTTATTTATTGTCAGTTTACCCCACATGACTGTAAGCTCTGTGAGGGGCAGCATCTTATTTACTGTTTTTACAGTATATTCTAGAGTTTGGAGCAATACCTGACAATCTGGCATGTACAGGTACTCAGTACATATATTTTGGATGAATAAAAGAGTCAGTTTAAAAATACAATAATGCATATGAAAGTGTCTAGCCTGAAAAGTGCTTCAATTTGCTGTCTATTTTCTTACTCTTGAGAGCTTACTTGTAGGATAAACTTCTGGTCAATAGTAAATAATAACCCTGAAGCACCAATCCAAAAGAACCTCTGCACCCCAATGTCCATAGCAGCACAATTTATAATATCCAAGTGCTGGAAGCAACCTGGGTGACTATCAGTAAATGGATGGATCAAAAAACTATGGTACCTTTACACAATGGAATTCTATGCAGCAGAAAGAAAGAAGGAGCTCCTAGCCTTTGCGACAGCATGGATGGAACTGGAAAGCATTATGCTAAGTGAAATAAGCCAGACGGTGAAGGACAAATACCATATGATCTCACCTTTAACAGGAACATAATCAACAAAGAAAACAAGCAAGCAAAATATAACCAAAGACACTGAAATTGAGAAACAGCCAACAGTGATCAGAGGGGAGAGATTAGGGAATTTCAGGGGGAAAGGATGAAGGGTTTGTAGGAACAATTATAAAGGACACATGGACAACAATGAGGGGTGGGGGGGCAGAAACAGGAGGGAGGTGAGGAGGTCTGGGGATTAGGCTGGGGTGGGGGGAAAAGGGAGAGAACTGTACTTGAATAACAATAAAATTAGAAAAAAAATAACAATAACAATAGTTAATATTTATTGAGCTCTTAATAGATGCTGAACACCATTCTAATAATTAACTCATCTGCCAATCCTCTAAGATATGTACTATTATTATTATAGCATTAAGATGAGGAAACTGAGTAACAGAGACGTCAGGTAACAGAGGGACAAAGCCAGCAAGTGATGGACTGAATGTTGGACTCAGGCAACTTGGTCCTACAGCTGTAATCGTTATTCACCTACTCAACATCGCTGTCTTTGCCTGTCATTGAAGTCTTCCAACAATCTAACAACTCTCTCAATTTCCTTTCACTATTCATTCCTTCATTCAACATATATTGAGCATCTACCTTATGATAATGACCTAAGTCTCAGGACTAAAAAGGTGACTGAACCAGTTCTTTAGAGGAAAGGAAGGGATAAAGAGAAATGTGAAAATCTTTGTTTTATCAATGCTCTCAGCACAGTCAAACTTTTAATAAGTTGGACCAGGAACTGTACTAATATGACCTAAGATTTTTCTTTTATGACAAATGGCAGACTTTGAGATTTGTGAGGTGTCTTTCAGATACCTGATTTCTCCAAACACTGTCCCAGCTTTCAGAGTGACCAGAACTTGAGCACCATCAGAGCCTCCAAGAACTTGACCTTCTCCTTGCTTCACAATATACATCTCATTGCCAATTTCTCCCTATATGCTAAATATAAAATGAACTTTATTTTTCAAAATAACTTCCCAAATAAAGAAATAAAAACTCTTCTAGAGGATAAATGTGAAAGAAGGAAGAAGAAACACCAATGGAAAAGCAACTTGAAACCTGAGGTAGTTATGGACATTGGTTGGACACATCACATGAGAAGAAATTGTTAGGACCTGTGAACATTGAAGCCACCACTGCACATGTGGAGACATTTCAGTCAGCTCATTGCTCCAGAAGTGGACATGGGCAGAGGAAAAAACTGATCGTAAGCATGACCACTCCAGCTTTGTCTGGTCTATCTAAAGAACATGGGCTGCAACCATGAAAAGGTCAACCTGACTCTTCTGCCTAAAGCAGCAAGGTCTGATGTTAGAAACTGGGGCATAAGACTTTTTTAAAGCTATTATTCTTGTTCCATATTGAGAGGAAAGTGTTAATGCAGCAGGTTGTTTTACTCAGTTCTTGCTTATCTCTGGGAACTCTTGGAGCCAGGGTAATGACCCTTGTTTAAGTCCTGGAATGGTATTATTCTGTATACCTGAGGCACAGTGGAAGGACACACTCATCTGTCAGCACTGTTTAAATGTGAGAAAAGATTTGTGATGTGTACTTGGTATCTAGTTTTGGAGTCTAAACCATGGTTTGTCATGTAGCTACATGACCAGACCCATTAAGAACAATAAAGTGTCAATAAATACATATTAATGATTGAATCTAAAAAACAAAATAAGTGAACAAACAAAACAGAAAGAGATTCATAGATACAAAAAACATTTTGATGGTTGATTGTTGGGAAGGGGTTGGGGGATTGAGTATAAAAAGTGAAGGAATTGAGAAGTACAGACTGGTAATGGGGAAGTACAGAATGGTAACAGAATAGTAATGGGGATAAAAAGCACAGCATAGGGAATATAGCCAATAATATTGTAATACTATGTATGGTGTCAGGTGGGTGCTAGTCTTATTGAGGTGATCACTTTGTAAGGTATATAAATGTCAAATCACTATGTTGTATACCCGAAACTAATATAATATTGTATGTCAACTGTAATTGAAAAATAAAAAATTATATAAAAACAAAGAACTATGGATCCCAAGACTCAGATGGGCTTTCTACGTGGAGATATTTTTCTCTTATCTCTACAGTCCATAGCTGGAAGAACACATCCAGGTGACCTTCTCAGAAGGAGGACCCAGTGAGCCCACACCTGATTTCTCTAGCCTTCACCTATGCACATCTTTTTCCTGCTGTTCCTGCACTGTGTGCTTTGCTGTAATAAGTCCTAACTTTATTTTGACTCACACAAATCACCAAACTAGTGAGTGTTTGTGGGACTCTTGGAGCATATCTGCTTACTCTAAGATGGAAAAAGAATAAATGTGTCTTAGAAGAGACCTAAATGACATCTGGGCTATGAAAAGCTGTTAAACTCTAAATAAGCCAGTTTGCATAATACTATGCAAACTATTTAGATAATAGCGTCTACATATTTTCAAAAGATCACAATACACTTTTTGGGAACTGCCCTGCCTGGTTTCATAAGCTGTAAACCCCCCATGGTTAAGGCTGAGTCAGAGACCTTGGGACCATAAGCCATTAAGGAGACAAAGCTTATCTCCCTGGCAGGGGCGCCGCCCCTGTCCACTTTACTTTACCCTGCTTGGCCCTGAGCTTGACCAGTTAGCCAATGACAGGTAAGATTCCTCAAGGGAGGGACGGCCTAAGACAGGCATGGTCATGAAGAGGCCCACAGGGAAGGACTTGAGGGGCTATAGAAAAAAGGGGTGATGGACCCTCTCCCCTCGGCTTTGATATAGCCTGAGTCCTCATTCCATCTGCCAGAAGTCTCCTAATCTCTTGGCTGCCTTACTTCCCCTGCCTGACTTGAGCCTGAAACAATGACAGAGGGCGGTGCAGTCCTGTGCTGGAAAGGGCGGATTCCCCAGGGCAATCAGGCCTAAGAAAGAATGCATACAGTCCTGTGAAACCTGCTTTGTTAATACCATCAATTTAAATGATAAGGGTCCAATCCTGAAATAAGTTTGTTTCCCAAAATCTTATAGCTTTTTAGCTAACTGACCCTGACTCAGAATAACCCCTCAGAGTTCTTTGTTTGTTATCTATTATTTGATCCTTACTGCCTGACAATGATTGATGAGCTTTACCCTATTCCTGTGCAAATTGAACCCAATAAAACCTCATTGAGGAAAAGGATCTTGGTCCTTCTCCTTTGAGAGATTGGCCACCTTTCCTCCCCAAGCAGATCATG
Organism: Desmodus rotundus; assembly: GCF_022682495.2. Classification (NCBI taxonomy): domain Eukaryota; kingdom Metazoa; phylum Chordata; class Mammalia; order Chiroptera; family Phyllostomidae; genus Desmodus; species Desmodus rotundus. Next base: position 65,381,947 of record NC_071394.1, read on the forward strand.
TCTTGGTAGACTTATTCTCATCCGTGGCAGCCGGGGGTGGGGGGGGGGAAGGGCTGGGGGAGGCCCTGTGGGCAGAACCCCACCACATACACTAAAATTAACTGAGGATTAAACAGAGTTGATTAGAGTTTATGTTCTTTGATGACTGAGACAATGTCTACTCTGTTCCAGAGCTGAGATAGGGCTTGTGGTATAGTTATTCATTCATGAATGAGGAAAATATAATTTAATCAATCTCTGGGAAGTTTTGAAGTCCTTTAACACTGAGGGTTATTGTCCTGAATGTTAATTATTCTTGCATTGTAATCATTGGTTTAATTTAAAGTTTTCACACTCTACCTCTTAGATAACTTCTGTAAGGTTGAAATTCTCATTTTATCTCCCCATTACCTTTATGAGGAAGGTAGAGTACATACTACTATTTCCATTTTACAGAAAGAAAAATGAAGGCATAGATTGTCAAGGCATAGATAGCCAAAGCCCCATGATAGTCATTAGAGGCAAAAGAGGTGTAGAAAGCATATCTCTTAACTAAGCAACACAGGAAGTATGTTGAAATTGTGCATTGTTATAAGCATGTATTTTTTTCACATATATATCAAAGTTGAATTTCAATACAGATGGATCTTATTATGTTATTTCCATGATATGAATTTAATAACAATATCTTGCATTTGAATAGCACTTTCAAAAATCATAAAAATATTTGGTAGTTACATTGCTCCTTATTTTAATTCCTATATTTGTTCTATCAGAACATTCTATAATTGCAAAGCATTTTCATAGAATAACTCACTGAACTATTTTTTCCTTTTTATTTAATTTATTGGGGTGACACTGGTTAAAAAAATTATACAGGTTTCAGGTGTACAATTCCACAACACATCATCTGTACACTGTATTTTGTGGTCCCCACCCCAAGTCATGTCTCCTTCTCATTATCTCCCCTATACCCTCCTCTATCTCATTTAATTCTTATAGAAATCCCAGTTAGGCCAAATGGAGAGAGATAACTATTGTAATTTAAAAATTGGTGGTAGAGGCTTGAATGGTTGTGTGTTGAGCAAACTTACAAGGCCGGCAGATGATGGTTTTAGAAGGAGCAGCACCATGTCACCTGACTCTATATAATACTTACAGGTAGACCGTATCTAACAATGATTCTAATACCAAGACTGATCTCTTAGAAACCAACAGAATAGCTATGAATTATTTTTAGAATAAGGGGAAAGTATCTCAAAATTCATTTTCCAAGATATACTCCAGGAAGTAATGATTAGAACAGGATCATATTTCTTAATCTCCACATGAAATAATTTTCAAGGAAATTGAATAATTTTAAAAAGTATTTGTTACAACTGACTGGAGGCAGAAGTACATAATGGGTACTTAAACATAGTTCAGCACTTATAATTATTTTGTAATGATTATTTCAAAAACTTTCCAAGGAGATCTGGCATAATCAATGAACCAAAACTTCGACTATTTCTTGCATATTTCTAGACTAATTTAAGCCTTTCCTGAAAGATTAATTAGCATTCAAATGAAGTAGACATTCCTTAGAGCATAAGGTCTGACAGCATGTGCAAAATAAGACCAAATCCACCTCTTGAGGTTGGCTTGTGCACTAAATTGAAGGAAGTGTAGATAGGCAAGAGCTTCATGTAGAGCACAGCAGTACTTATTGAGTTAGCATTTCATATTTTTAGGGTTCCTGTGTAGAAGCTAGTTCCAGGGCTAGTGGGGGCAACACTCAAAATAATTTTTGTAAATTGTTCCTGGGAAAACTCCCAAGTACTCCTTGAAGCAGTCCAAGCTCTCCACTAAGTAAATTTAGGAGCCATTTCAGGGATTATGCAGCTGTCTGAGCCCTTGATATTTATTTAGTTATTTAGGCAGCCTCCATAGAACATGAGATTTTTTTCTTCCCTTTTGCTACAGTGGTTTGCAAAAATGAGAAGCGAAAACTAAGTTGAATTCAGCTGTCTAAAAGCTGGCCACATAACAAGATTCATCTCTGTCAATATCAACTATGACCTAAATCCCCTCTTAAAAACAATAGCCCTGGCTGGTGTGGTTCAGTGGATTGAGTGTGGGTCTGCGAAGCAAAGGATTGCTGGTTCAATTACCAGTCAGGGCACATGCTTGGGCTGCAGGTCAGGTACCCAGTGGGGGGCACGTGAGAGGCAACCACACATTGATGTTTCTCTCCATCTCTTTCTCCCTCCTTTCCCCCTAAATATAAATAAATAAAATCTTTAAAAAAATAAAAAATGAAGAATTGTGGCTTGTCTTCTCCTGTCTTCCCTACTAATCACTTTTCTCCCCTCATCTGTATTCACTAATCTGCTTTTATTACTGAGTGAGGGATGTAACATGAGTAAGAAATTAGCCCTGAGAAGGCTACATCTGCTCTGCATTCATACTTTGTCAAGCAAACTAGCACTCCCTAGGGGCAAGGGTACAAAAATTTCTGACTCACCTCAGTTGTCAGTCCCTGCTGCCTAGGAACAAATGGAAAGGTCCTGTTGTACAGTAAGGCCCTGTCTCCCAAAGGCATCACTGTCCCAAAGGGGTCCTTAAACTGAGCTGTGGTTATTATTTCCACTTTTCATGCAAGTGATTTCATATCACCAACCTGCCTACTTTGAACTTGGACTGATTTGTGAGGGAATGTATGTTCTTGGTTTCCATCACATCAAGCCCTCTTGTTTTTTTTCCTCTTCTTCCTCTGACAGCTCCTTGGCAGCTGCCCTCTCTGGTTCTTCCTCGACCTCCTCCATAAACATTGGGCTCTTCAACTTTGGCCTTGGTCCTCTTCTCTGACCTTAACTTGAGCTTCTCATGAAGTCAGCTTCTATGATATGAGGTTCCCAAAGGCTTACCTACAGTTCCCTCCTCTCTCCTAGATTAGACTGATTTCCATGTGTCCCCACCAGGACTCAGCGAAGTTTCCTACACTGCTTGCCTTTTACCTTTCACCATTATCTCAGCTGATCACTTGAATATGCCAAGCTCTGACCTGCCTCCTCTCCACGTCTTTAAGCCCAATGCTGCCCTATCCACTTTCTTCCTAAAGAACTATTTCTCCTTAGATTTTGTGAAGATCATGCAGACCACCTGACAACCTCCCTTCTCTTTTGCTACTGCATGTTCTGCTGGTCACTTCATTTCCCCTTTAGAGTGTTAGAACATTTTGCAGTTATGTGTTTATTTCATTTAATTCTTTATTGTTTGTCTCTTCCATCAGGCAGAGATTCTAAATTTGACTGTATTTTAGAATCATCTGGGAGGTTTAAAAAACATTGATATGTGGGCTCCACCAGCCCACACCAGGGCTGGGGGTGGAGCCCAGACTTCTAAATTCAGGTGATTATGAATAGCCTAGCACTGACTGTAAGCCTGTGGATGACAAGAACAATCTTTCTTTCTTTGTTTCTCTTTCTTTCTTTCTCTCTCTCTCTTTCTTTCTTTCTTCTCTCTCTCTCTCTCTCTCTCTCTCTCTCTCTCTCTTTCTTTCTTTCTTTCTTTCTTTCTTTCTTTCTTTCTTTCTTTCTTTCTTCTCTCTCTCTCTCTCTCTCTCTCTCTCTCTCTCTCTCTCTCTCTCTCTCTCTCTCTCTCTCTCTCTCTTTCTTTCTTTTTTCTTTCTGATTATACCCAGAACCTGCCACAGTGCAGGCCCATGGTATTCAAAAACATTTGAGTTCTATTGAATGAAGAATACTAAAGTTTTCTAACTTGATTTTTTTCATTTTCTTTCTTTATGTTTTTATCATATTTTTCCATTACCGGTTATTCCCCTTAAACCTCCCTGCCCCCTGCAATCACCACCCTGTTGTCCATGTCCATGATCCTTTTTTTCTTTTTGCTGAATCCTCACCCACCACCGGCTTAGCTGTCATCCTGCTCTCTATTTATGAGTCTGTCTCTATTTTGCTTCTTAGGTCAGTTTGTTCATTAAATGCCACATATGAGTGAAATCATATGGTATTTGTCTTTCTCTGACTGACTTATTTTACTTAGCATGATGTTCTCTAGGTCTAACCATGCTATCTCAAAGGGTAGGATTTCCTTCTTTTTTACAGCTGAGTAAACAGCTCCATTGTGTAAACATCCCATAGTTGATTTTTTCTTTTAAAAAAATATTTGATGGATTATGCTTACAGTTGTCTCATGTTTTTCTCCCCTTAACTCCCCTCTGCCATGTATGCCTCTCCCACACATGTCCCCGCTCCCTTAGTTCATGTCCATGGCTCATACACATAAGTTCTTTGGCTTCTACAATACCTATACTATTTTTAACCTCCCCCTGTCTATTTTATACCTACCATTTTTGCTTCTATGCCCTGTACCTTTTCCCCATTCTCCCCACTCCATATCCCCACCAATAACCCTCCATGTGATCTCCATTCTGTTGTTCTGTTCCTGTTGCTTAGTTTGTTTTTGTTTTATCTAGGTTTGGTTGTTGATAGTTGTGTTTGTTGTTATTCTACTGTTCATATTTTTTATCGTCTTTGTCTTAGATATGTCCCTTTAACATTTCATATAATAAGAGCTTGGTGATGATGAACTCCTTTAACTTGACCCTATCTGGGAAACACTTTGTCTGCCCTTCTATTCTAAATGATAGCTTTTCTGGATAGAGTAGTCTTTGATGTAGGTCCTTGCCTTTCATAACTTTGATTACTTCTTTCCAACCTCTTCCTGCCTGTGAGTTTTCTTTTGAAAAGCCAGCTGATAGTCTTATGGGAACTCTTGTATGTAACTGTCTCCTTTTCTCTTGCTGCTTTGAAGATTCTCTCCTTATCTTTCATCTTGGGTAATGTAATGATGATGATGCCTTGGTGTGTGCTTCCTTGGGTCTAACTTCTTTGGGACCTCTGAGCTTCCTGGACTTCCTGGAAGTCTATTTTTTTTGCCAGATTAGGGAAGTTCTCCTTCATTATGTTTTCAAATAAGCTTTCAATTTCTTGCTCTTTCTCTTCTCCTTCCAGAATGCCTATGATTTCGATGTTGGAACATTTAAAGTCCCAGAGGGTCCTAAGCCTATCCTCATTTAAAAAAAATTCTTGTTTCTTCATTCTCTTCTGGTTATATGTTTCTTTCTTCCTTCTCCTCCAAACCCTTGATTTGAGTTCCAGTTTCCTTCTCTTCAGTGTTGGTTCCCTTTATTTAACTTTTCATAGCCTTCACTTTTTCCTCTATTTCGTGACCATACTCAACCATTTCTGTGAGCATCCTCATTACCAGTGTTTTGAACTGTGCATCTGATAGGTTGGCTATCTCTGCATCACTTAGTTGTATTTTTTCTGGAGCTTTGATCTGTTCTTTCATTTGGGCCGTATTTTTTTGTCTAGGCATGCCTGATATGTAGTGAGGGGGAAAGGCTTAGCTATTTACCAGGGCAGGGCAACCCACATCACTGCTTTGTAGCACTGTATGTGGGGGAGGTGTTTGAGAGGGAACAATACCACTTGCTCAGCTCTAGGCCAGCTTTCAGTCACTTCTTCCACTACCCACAAGCAAATTAGGCCCTGCTAGTGATGATTCCTCAGTGGGTGGGTTTATGTACAGTCTAGGACCCTGTGGGTCTCTCCAATGAACTCTCCTGAGAGGCTGGGAGTTTCTACTGCTGTCTCAACCCCCACAGGTTTTCTGAGCCAGAGGTTTTGAGGCTTTATTTCCCCACACTGGAACCCTGGGTTATGTGGTTTGTCTTGCTCCCCAGTTGTTCCTCCAGGTTTATCTGTGCACAAATGTGGGACTGCCCACCCTGCCAGCCACCACCTCACCCAGCCTGCCAGCCACCACCTTGCCCACCCCATTCCTCCTGCCGCCACCTTGCTGAGAGTCCTCTCCACCCCAGCTGCCTGTCTCTGCCCCTCCTACCAGTCTGGATGGATGTTTCTTCCTTAACTCCTTGTCTGTCAGACTTCCATACAGTTCAATTTTCTGGCAGTTGAGGTTATTTTTTTGTTTTTAAATTTGTTGTTGTCTTCCTTTTGCTTGTGCGAGCAGGCAAAGTGTATCTACCTACACCTCCATGTTGGCCAGAAGTCCCCATAGTTGTTTTATCTACTCACCTACTGATGGACACAGGCTGCTTCTACATCTTGGTGATTGTAAATAACACTGCAATGAACATAAGGGTGCTTATGTTCTTTAGAATTTATTTTTGAATTCCTTTAGATATATTCTCAGAAGTGGAACTGCTTGGTTAAAAGGCAGACCCATTTTTAATATTTTGAGGTATCTTCATACTGCTTTCCATAGTGGCTGCACCATTCTACATTCCTACCAACAGTGCAAAAGGATTGCTCTTCCTCTACATCCTCTCCAGCACCTGCTGTTTATTGATTTATTGATGATATCTATTCTGACATATGTGAGATAATATCTCATTTTGGTTTTAACTTGCATTTCTCTGATGATTAGTGATGTTGAGCATCATTTTATATGACAGTTGGCCATCTGTATGTCCTCTTTGGAGAAGTGTCAATTCAGGTCCTTTGCCCATTTTTTTTTATAGCATTGTTTTTTGGTGTTTGAATTTCATAAGTTCTATATAAATTTTGGATATTAACCCCTTATCAAATGTATCAGTGAATATGTTCTCCCATTCTATGGATTGTCTTTTTATTTTGTTGATGTTTTCTTGTGACTTACCATAGTTCTCTGCATGCCCTCTGCAGACACAGTTCCTTCCTTCTGCTTTAGCACATGCAAATTCTTTCCTCTATCTGGAATGCCTGTTTTCTTCTGGTTCATGGCAATTTATTCTTCAAGGCTTAGCTTGAACATTATGTTCCCCAGGAAATGTTGCCAGTCCTCAGTGGTACAGGTTTCCTCAGTCTATGTCCTTCGGAAGGTTCCTAGCACCACAGCACTCACGTCTGACGCTGGACTGATGCAAATGCCTCCCACCCACCCTTACCTGTCAACTCCCCAGGGTTTGGGATCATCTCTCATTTCTTTGAACTTCTCTTCTTCCTCTACTTTTCATTTTGATTTTATTGGCTTTACTATTGATGTAGTCTCTCAATTTATAAAACTATGTATCAAGCAATATAAAAGATAAGCCAAAACATATCAATAGTGATTGTTTCTGGTTGGTATAATTGTTGTCTTTGTGCCTTTATATGTTTTACTTTTGTAATCATAAAAAGCACAGTAAAATTTAAAAATGTGCCGTTAATTATCCACTACTGGATGAGTTAAATGCAGATAAATGATAGTTTGTGGAAGACATAATAAGGGCAGATCCACCTTTTACTTCTGTAACATTTTCCTCCACTTAAATAGTTTCGAATTAATGGGGTGTAATGCTTGATGATTTATATCTATAAAAAGCAACTTTTCAGACTACCCATGTATGTCCTCTAAATAATGGAATCCATATTGTCTTGTTCTATTTTGAACTCAGACAGCACATTACTGTTTTTATAGAACTGTATATCATAATTATTGCTATACTATAGAATTCACCCTGGACAAATTTTGTTAAACTATGCTCTTGACCTGAACTCCCCACATGTACTTATTTATGTGTTGTGCAATTGAAAAATAGCACACTCACCTTTTTGCAGACAAAATTACCAGGTAAATAGACAGTGGATTTCAATCTCAGCAACATGTCATAAAGCATCTGTGTATCATGACCCTAAAGAGAAAAATAATTATTTTAGACACAGCTAAAAGTTCATTATTCCAAATAATTTTAAAATGCAATGGAAATAAAGAGTAATAGATATTGTTGTCTGTGTTAACACTAAAATATTAGTTGCGAAGGATATGGACATGTCTTGACCCCAAATTTAGGGAATAAACCCCTAACCTATAGTATAGCAAGAATTTGGATCTTGGGCAGATAGGTTTGAGTTTCAGTTCTGTCTCCAGTATCTGTTACCAAGTAACCTCTCATGCCCTCAGTTTCCTAATCTGTTAAATGAAGGTAAAAATAATACTTACCTCACAATGTTAAAGTTTAATCATATTAAACTTAATGCTTAATTAATGATAGCTATTAATGATTGTGATACTATGATAATTATTAGTATTTCAAGACTGGCATATATCAAAATCTCAACTTAATATTTTTTCTTATAACATGTTTCATACTATTTTTAGGTATCATTATTTAACTTTGCAAGCTTTATATCTTTCCTAACTCAATTATCACCTTCTTAAAGGTAGGATAATAGATACAAAAGCAATGATCTCAGTGATGACTATTCATATCTACTTTAATAGTGTAAAAACCAAATTTGACTTGTTAGAACATATATCTATATTTATATTCTGCCCAAATAATTACAATTTAGTTACATGACAGGCTAAATAAAAATCAATAGATACTTCACAAACCTCCCTTTAAATAATAGTTTTGAATCTTTTGCTTTCACCAAACATTTGAACTTTTCCTCCCACAACTGAGTACAATGCAGCAGCTTTCTTCTTATGGTTGGTCTTGCTCATCCCTTACGGAATTACTGTTTTGCAGGAAACTAAACATGGTCAATAGGAGAGGTAGGAGAGAAGCAGAGGGCCTGACCCTAGTTTGTGATTGTGTTCTCATTCTTTTTGCAGTCACCAATACTCTGTAATGATTTCAGTAACAAATACCTGACCTAGATCCATATGAAATTTTGATCTCAGGGTTGCTTGACTGACAAGGAAAGTTAATATTCTATAATTGACGTATCTTTGAGTTGGCATTGGTGAGAAGCATTCAGATGAACTTACTGTTAGAATCTTAAAAATTTATTTGAGAAAGTATAGCTTGTGGGGATCCAGAATAGAAATGAGGCTATGGTCACCAGGCATACCTCCTTAATATAGTTCAACAAGTGTGATGAGAAGTGGCCATGAACAAGTCTTTGTAACATGCCCTTGGAGCAATGAAAGATAAAAGAGGATAAGTCTAGTTGGGAGGATGTTTTAAGTAAACAGAGAAGCCGTAACTGATGGAAGAAGTTTATCATGTCATAAGACATCCCAGGTAAATACCCATAACAGTTTCGAGAGTTTGCTTCTTCCTGGCAGTGGGGATGGAAGAAATGAGAGCATTGGAAAGTTTTCAAAATGGGTAACATATATGAGTCATTTAAGGATGAGTAGGACAGATGAAGATATTGAAGATTTGTAGATATTAAAGATTTGTAGGTTTGAATACCATAGAATGGTTAAAATAAATAAACTGGATCTCTCCTCTCTTCTCTATGTGATTGAAATCAACAAATAACATGGTCTGCACAAAAGCAAGGTATAGAACATATTCAATATGATTCCAACTATTAAAACACCTATGCAAAATAGTATTGGCTGTTGCTGACATTTATGTGGATACAAAGTAAAATGACAAAATGGGGTTTGTAAGGATACCCTCAAAAGTCATCTTAGTGGCCACCACTGGGGAAGGAGGAAGGAGGATGGATCTGGGGAGAAGCACTGATGAGACTCCAAGTTTAATTTTTATCAACTTAACAATAATGAAATAAAACACACTTGCCAGGATTGTTTGTGGGTACAAAATCCCCTTTGCATAGGATTGCATGTCATCTTTTTCCTTTCTCCTTCCTGGGAGCTTACTGGCAGAAAGCACTATCAAGGGACTCAGTTAGTAGAAAATGTTAGACTGTACCAGATTAGAGCTCTCAAACAAGTAAGCTTTCCTCAGTATACTTACATGGATAGCTTTCAGTTTACAGCTCGGCTTTCCTCAGAGAAAAACACTTGAACCATTCTAAATATGAATTTTTGTTAACACAATTGCATGTATCACATCATATAAACAGAATACAGAAGCTGTATGTAGTAAAAACTTCAATTCAAATTTCAGCTATTAAGTGATTCTGTCCCCTAAAGACTGCTTTATGAACAGGTGCCACTGGCCTTGGGGTCACAGTGGTTTAGGATGAGCTCTTGCTTATCAGTACTTAGGCTTAGTGAAGTGAAATTTGCATTGTAAAGTCATTATATTTTACAATGTGTTTGAAAATAATTATCTTTTTTTCCTTCCCAGGAAATGATTATTTTCTTGAGATACACATGGCTCCAATACTGTATGATTAAAAACATTATATCCTGGGGTTAGCTTTTCTTCCTCATAATGTAGCTCCATTCTCTGTATAGACATCAGTGGGGATGTTTCTGAGGGACTGAAAGTCAAGGCACAATCATTGTTTCATGAATGTCCCTTTTTCTATAAAAAAGAGTAACTGTATATGAGTTAATACTAATGTTCTATTAACATATAACATTTGTATTAAATTTTACTATTTTCTTATCTTTACCTGTTTAATTCTTTTGAGCTCCCTGTGATTCCTGGCACTAATCTATACAGGTCTGCCCAGAAAAAGTCCAGCCATTGTTGATATAAAGAGAATGGTTTGCATGACATTGATGTAACCTGGCAGCCAAGGAGAGTAGACTGGAATCTGCATGCATGAACAATGATGACTGCACTGTATTAGTCAGTAGGGGCGGTAGACACTGTTGAATGAGCATGTGTACTGTGTGGCCATCACATTCAAAATGACTGAGTAGAGCAGTGAATCTGCATCAGATTTTGCATTAAGCTTGAACATTCCTTCGTGCAAACTATTTGGATTATTCAGAAGGCTTTCAGGGATGATGTAATGATGCAGCACAAATAAAGTGTGACACAAATACAAAGATGGTCAAGAATCTGCTGAAAGTGATCCATGTTCTGGAAGGCCTGCAATAAGCAGAATACCCCAGAATGTTCAATGTGTATGGGCTGTAGTCAACAAAGATTGGTGACTGACAGTGCAAGAACTAGAAGCTGATCTGGGGATTCCAAAAACTACTGTGTTCAAGATTTTGATGCAGGATCTTGGCATGAAGCATTTGGGGCAAAATTCATTCTGCAGCTTCTGCTACCAGGGCAGGAATATTGTGCTGCAGTTGGGAGAACTGTGGGAGGTCCCAAGGTGCCTACTTTGAAGGAGACTGAGATGTCATTGTCTTATGTACAATGTTCCTTGTATGTGGTATCTTCTTTAGTAAATGTTTCCAGTTTTCACTGTATATGGCTGGGTACTCTGGACAGACCTCAAATATAGTCTGATGTAAGAAATGAAACTTAGATATCATTCTAGTTTCAACAATGTGGAATTCAGTGCTGTATAAAAACTGTTATGTTGGAGAACCAAGATGGCGGTGTAGGTAGACACACTGCGCCTCCTTGCACAACCAGAACTGACAGAAAATCGAACAGCAAGGGGGTCCAACACCAAGGAAATACAAAATAAACATTCATCCACCGGTAGGAGGGGCGGAGACGGGCACCGGGGTGGAGAGGACTCATGTGGCCTTGGCGGGACTGAGACTGGCAAAGTGTGGGACGAACTGGGTGGCAGTCTGAGCACTAGCAGGCCCTGCAACCCTACATTTGCGCAGATAAACCGAGAGGGCCGGACTCAGAGTGGCGGAGAGTGGGGCAGGCAGAGCAGTGGGTAGCACCCCGGGGCCCCACATTCGCACACAGATAAACCAGGTGAATGGCGCGGGGAGCGAAGCAGACTGAGCAACCCAGGGCTCCAGCTCCGGGAAATAAAGCCTCAAACCTCTGATTGAAAGCGCCTGTGGGGGTTGGGGCAGCAGCAGGAGAGACTCCCAGCCTCACGGGAGAGGTTGTTGGAGAGACCCACAGGGGCCTAGAGTGTGCACAAGCCCACCCACTGGGGAACCAGCACCAGAGGGGCCCAGTTTGATTGTGGGTATCGGAGTGAAAGACTGAAATCCAGAGGAGAGTGAGGCGGGCGCCATTGCTCCCTCTCGGACCCTCCCCCATGTACAGCATCATAGCACAGCCACCAGCATTACCCCGCCCCGGTGAACACCTAAGGCTCCGCCCCTTAAAGTAACAGAAGCGCCAAGACCAAAAAAAAAAAAAAAAAAAAAAAAAGGCCCAAATGACAGAACACTTCAAAGCTCCAGAAAAAATACAACTAAGCAAGGAAGAGAGAGCCAACCTACCGGATGCACAGTTCAAAGCACTGGTTATCAGTATGCTCACAGAATTGGTTGAATCTGTTCGAAAAGTAGATGAAAAAATGAAGCCTATGCAAATAGAAACAAAGGAAAATGTACAGGGAACCAATAGTGATGCGAAGGGAACTGGGACTCAGATCAACAGTGTGGACCAGAAGGAAGAAACAAACATCCAACCAGAAAAGAATGAAGAAACAACAACTTGGAAAAATGAGGAGAGGCATAGGAACCTCCAGGACACCTCGAAACGTTCCAACATCTGAATTATAGGGGTGCCAGAAGGAGAAGAGGAAGAACAAAAAATTGAAAACTTATTTGAACAAATAATGAAGGAGAACTTCCCTAATATGGCAAAGGAAATAGACTTCCAGGAAGTCCAGGAAGCTCAGAGAGTCCCAAAGAAGCTGGACCTAAGGAGGAACACACCAAGGCACATCATAATTACATTACCCAAGATTAAACGCAAGGATGTACATCCAAGATTACTGTATCCAGCAAAGCTATCATTTAGAATGGAAGGGAAGATAAAGTGCTTCTCAGATTAGGTCAAGTTAAAGAAGTTCATCATCACCAAGCCATTATTATATGAAATGTTAAAGGGAGTTACCTAAGAAAAAGAAGATCAAAAATAGGAAGAGTAAAAATGACAGCAAACGACCACACCTAAAACAAAAACAAGAGCAAACTAGGCAAACAACTAGAACAGGAACAGAACCATAGAGATGGAGATCACATGGAGGGGTGTCAATAGGGGAGTGGGAGAGGGAGAGGGGGGGAATGGTACAGAGAATAAGTAGCATAGATGATAGGTGGAAAATAGACAGGGGGAGGGTAAGAATAGTGTAGGAAATGTAGAAGCCGAAGAACTTATAAGTATGACCTATGGACATGAACTATAGGGGGGAATGTGGGAGGGAGGGGGGTGGGCAGGATGGAGTGGAGTGGAGGGGGGAAATGGGACAACTGTAATAGCATAATCAATAAATATATTAAAAAAAAGAAAAAAACTGTTATGTTAAAGATTTGAATAAGAATTCTGCAGATTTGAATAGAATTGGGAGAAATTCTACTTTTATTCAAAACACAACCTATAGCTTAGATGGTGCCTCCTATACCCAGGAAGTTATTTTAACAATGGAAAGCTTGGAGCACAATTGTAAAGCTAGTAAAATTTACTTTTAGGATTTCTCATTTTCTAGGCTCATTCCTGCTTCTTTGAAATAGAAATTAAGTAATTTATAACTCACTGTGACTTTAAGTTACCCTCAAGTATAACCAAGGGCCTACAGGGATTTGTCCAACTCAACCTTGCTCATTATAAAAGGACATGATTTGCTCCACTTTAAACTCCATTCCCATCAAACAAGTGGTGGGTGATACATTCATGCAGGGAATTCTGCTCCCAGTTGCCCAAGCCGTTGACTGTAAGTCATACTATGACTGGCAGCTGCTGGGAGCAGCAGCCAACTGGGATAGATAATTTGCAAAGTGAATAATGTAAGTCACTGAGTTCTAAGAGATAAGGGGACCCAACTGTACACTCAGTGTTTGCACACACTAGTTACAGTCATCTCCATCAAGCTTTCCCTGAGAACTGACAATAATTCCATTTTTTAGGAGCTTCACTCTCACACATTTCCACATGGGAATCACCAGTTAGATGAAACCATGAGGACAAATATAACTCATTCTCTTGTGAACAATGTGGCTTTACCTGTGCAGAAACTTCCTTGTGACAGAATTGTTTCATTTCTCAGTAAAAATAGTAATAACAAGAACATAACTTACTATATGCCAGGTACTGACATGAACACTTTATATGATTTCAGTCACTTAATCATCACACACCAAGGATGTGTGTTTATCATTTTATTTAGAGTCCTCCTTTCATTGGGGGGTGCTGCAGAGCAGGGACTATGGATGAATATCTGGGGTGCCCCTCTGGGTTATAGAGCATTGCTCAAAATATTTTAAGAAAATCTAGCAACAATATTTATCACTGATACCATCTGTGAAAAATTAAAGTTAGTGAGATTTAAATGTACTAAGTCCCCTTGGAAAGCTCTGGTTTCAAGCCTCTGGCATATGTGAGGTGAGTGTCACGCATGTGAAAGGTAGGAATCATTCCTTTGCCACTACTCACAAACACAGATTCCTGTGAGGTGTCCTGTCAGGATGGGTTCTCTATTTTTACCACAGCAGCAAACAGTGACACACTTTGCTCTCCTGGACAGACCGGTGGTGCCCACCTTCCCAACCTGGCATCTCCGGGTCTCTGGTCTCCTGTTACCCAGTGGGTTCTTTTACAGTTTAAATTATAGGATGCAGTTTTAATTCCAGCCATGAGGTAGCAAAACAGAACTTTCGTTAAATTTTATCCTACTTCTGGTAACTTCATGGAAGAGGCAAAATGTGATTTCCCTAGCATTTAATTTGATAAAACATATTTAAAAATCTAAATTAAAACCTGTCCTCCTTGGAGAAGTGTCTATTCAGGTCCTTTGCCCATTTTTTAATTTGATTACTTGCCTTCCTGGAGTGGAGTTGTGTGAATTCTTTATAGATTTTGGAGATCAAACTCTTGTCTGAGGTATGATTGGCAAATACATTTTCCCATACAGTTGATTCCCTTTTCATTTTGCTGATGCTTTCTTTAGCCATGCAGAAACTTTTTATTTTGATGAAATCTTTTTTTGTTTATTCTTTCCTTATGTCCCTTGCTTTAGGGAACATTTTGGTGAAAATATTGCTGCATGGTATAGCTGAGATTTTCCTGTCTATGTTCTCCCCTAGGGCTTTTATGGTGTTGTGACTTATATTCAAGTCTTTTATCCATCTCGAGTTTATTTTTGTGTATGGTGTAAGTTGGTGGTCAAGTTTTCTTTTTTTGCATGTAGCTATCCAGATATAGAGGTCCCAGAGACATATAAAAGGAAGCTCAGCATCACTAGCCATCAAAGAGATACAAATTAAACCACTGTGAGATATCACTTCACACCAGTCAGAATGGCTATCATAAACAAATCAACAAACAATAAGTGCTAGTGAGGTTGTGGAGAAAATGGAACCCGAGTACATTGTTGGTAGGAATGCAGACTGGTGCAGCCACTGTGGAAAACAGTATGGAATTGCCACAAAAAAAACTAAAATGGAACTGCCTTTTGACACAGAAATTCCATTGCTGGGACTATACCCTAGGAATCCTGAAGCACCAATTCGAAAGGACCTATGCACCCCAATGTTCATAGCAGCACAATTTACAATAGCCAAGTTCAGAAAGCAACCTAACTGCCAATCAGTAAATGAGTGGATCAAAAAACTATGGTACATTTACACAATGGAATATTATCTAGCAGAAAGAAAGAAAGAGCTGCTACCCTTTGCAAAAGCATGGATGGAGCTGGAGAGCATTATACTAAGTGAAATAAGCCAGGAGGTGAAAGAGAAATACCATATGATCTCACCTACAAGTGGAAGCTAATCAACAAAATAAACAAGGAAGCAAAATATAACCAGACATTGAAATAAAGAACAAACAGAGTTCCAGAGGGGAGAAAGAGGGGGATAATGGAGGAAATAAGGGGAAGGGTCATCAAGGAACATGTATAAAGGACCCATGGACAAAGGCTAAGGGGGTAGGATTGAGGGTGGGAGGAGGGGTTGGGTGGGGTGGGGGAAAGTGGTGGGGGAAAAGTGGAGACAACTGTCCTTGAACACCAATAAAACAAAACAAATGATAAAAAATTGAAAAAGTAAAAATCTAAATTAAAATAATAAATCATCAGAAAGAAGGGGAAATTGTCCAACCTCATAGAAATGAATTATTACCTTATTACCTTAATACTTGAGCTTGGGCTGGAATTACATGCAATCTGAAAGGAAGAGAACCATTTTTATGGAAAAAATTGAAAATGTTATGATTTGACTATTATCTTAAAACTCCTTAGAAACTGTGGTTACCCCATGTAGAATCAGCCCGTCTTACTGATTATCCACAGTTGACTGGAGGAAAATTTTAGTAAAAAAAAGTCATTGTCTTTAATTCTACCTTCTGTAAATAAAAGGGGAAAAACCACATAACCTTGAGGGTCTTTTCTTAGTGGAAAAGCAGCGAACTGTGTATGAATTAGAGATCTGGGTGTGATATTAATTGATGGGCCACATCTAAGCCTGTGAAAAATAACCGAAGGAGGGGCTGGAGCTAACACTGCTCTGTGACTCCAGGGAAATTTTCCTGGGGCCTCAGCATCTCATTACTAATCCAGTTGGGTTGGTGGGACCTGGAAGGCAGCATTGCAGCTGGTGAAGCATGTGGATTGAGCCCATAGCCCATCTCACTGCGTAGAGTTCTAAAGCCTCAGCTACCTAAGTGATGGTACTCTCTGTAAAATGGGATATAATAAACTTTGCCAGAGACTTGCTGTGAGAATTATTGAAAGAAGGTAATGGAGCAATTCATATAGTGCAGTACATAGCCAGAGCTCAATAAACATCAGTTATGACAATTTTTGAGAAGATACATTTGTCTATTTTAAAATGTGGGGTTAGCAACCACTTGGTTTGCTACCTTTGACTGAGTTATATTCCTCACAGCTCTAATGATGCTTTCAGGCCATCGTAGTTAATTTTGTGTAATCCTGGCTAGGCCAGGGCACCCAGATATCAGGAACAGCAGTCCAAATGTTACTGTAAACATATTTTTAGATGGGATTAACATTTTTTTAAATGTAAACTTTATTGTATTTTTTACCCATTATGATTTAGTTCCTTTATATCCCTTCCTCCCAGCAATCACTATACTGTTGTCCATGTCCATGAGTCTTTTTTCCTTTTTGCTAAATCCCTCCACGATCAGCAGCCCAACCACTAGCTATCATCTGTTCTCCATCTATGAGTCTGTCTCTGTTTAGCTCATTAGTTCAGTTTGTTTGTTAGATTTCACATGAGTGAAACCATATCACATTATATTTTTCTTTCTCTGATTGGCTTATTTCACTTAGCATAATGTTCCCCAGGTCCATCCATACTGTTACAAGGGGTAAAATTTTCTTTTTTTATGGTTGAGTAGTATTCTATTGTGTAAAGGTCCCATAATTGTTTTATTCACTTATAGTTGTTTTATCCATCTATTGATGGACACTTGGGCTGCTTCCATATCTTGGCAACTGTAAATAATGCTGCAATGAACATAGGCATGCTTGTGTTCTTTTGAATTAGTGTTTTGGATTCCTTCAGACATATTCCCAGAAGTGAGATGGCTGAGTCAAAAGACAGATCCATTTTTAATTTTTTGAGGTGTCTTCAATACTTCTTTCCACAGTGGCTGCACCAATATGTATTCCCACTAACAGTGCAAAAGGGTTGCCCTTTCTCCACATCCTCTCCAGCACTTGTTTATTGATTTATTGATGAAAGCTATTTCGACAGATGTGAGATTTTATCTCATTTTGTTTTTAATTTGCATTTCCCTGATTATTTGTGACATTGAGCATCTTTTCATATGTCTATTGGCCACCTGTATGTTCTTTTTGGAGAAGTGTCTATTCAGGGCTTTTGCCCTTTTTTAAATTAGGTTATTTGTTTTTTGGTGTTGAGTTTTAGAAGTACTTTAAAAATTTTGGATATTAACATATTATAAGATATATTGGTGAATATGTTCTCCCATTCTATGGATTGTTTTTTTATTTTGTTGGTGACTTCTCTTGCTGTGCCAAAACATTTTATGTAGTCGCCGTTATTTATTTTTCTATTGTTAATTTTAGTTGTTATTCAGTTACACTTGTGTGCCTTTTCTCCCCATCCCTCCACCCCACCCCAGCTGAACTCCCCTCCCTCCCCCACGTCCACCCTCCCCCCTTGATTTTGTCCATGTGTCCTTTATAGTAGTAGTTCCTGTAATCCCCTCTCCTCACTGTCCCCTCCCCACTCCCCCGTGCCCATTGTTAGATTGTTCTTAACTTCAATGTCTCTGGTTATATTTTGTTTGCTTTTTTCTTCTATTGATTACGTTCCAGATAAAGGTGAGATCATATGGTATTTGTCTCTCACTGCCTGGCTTATTTCACTTAGCATAATGCTCTCCAGTTCCATCCATGCTGTTGCAAAGGTTATAAGCTTCTTCTTTCTCTCTGCTGCGTAGAATTCCATTGTGTAAATATACCATTGCTTTTTGATCCACTCATTTGCTGATGGGCGCTTAGGTTGCTTCCAGTACTTGGCTATTGTAAATTGTGCTGCTATGAACATTGAGGTGCACAGGTTCTTTTGGATTGGTGTTTCAGGGTTCTTAGGGTATAATCCCAGCAGTGGAATTGCTGGGCCAAAGGGCAGTTCCATTTTTAGTTTTCTGAGGAAATTCCATACTGTTTTCCACAGTGGCCTCACCAGTCTGCATTCCCACCAACAGTGCACTAGGGTTCCCTTTTCTCCGCATCCTCTCCAACATTTGTTTGTGGATTTGTTTATGTTGGCCACTCTGACTGGTGTGAGATGGTACCTCATTGTGGTTTTAATTTGCATCTCTCTGATGGCTAATGATGCTGAGCATCTTTTCATATGTCTCTGGGCCCTCTGTATGTGTTCCTTGGAGAAATGTCTGTTCAAGTTCTTTGCCCATTTTTTAATTGGGTTGTTTGTCTTCCTGGAGTGGGGTCGTGTGAGTTCTTTATATATTTTGGAGATCAGGCCCTTGTCTGAGGTATCATTGGCAAATATATTTTCCCATACTGTTGGTTCTCTTTGTATTTTAGTGCTGTTTTCTTTAGCCATGCAGAAGCTTTTTATTATGATGAGGTCCCATTTGTTTTCTCTTTCCTTTATGTCCCTTGCTTTAGGGGACATGTCTGTGAGGATGTTGCTGCGTGGAATGTCTGAGATTTTCCTGCCAATGTTTTCCTCAAGGACTTTTATGGTGTTACAACTTATATTTAAGCCTTTTATCCATCTTGAGTTTATTTTTGTGTATGGCGTAAGTTGGTGATCGAGTTTCATTTTTTTGCATATAGCTGTCCAGAGCTCCCAACACCATCTGTTGAAGAGGCTGTTTTGGCTCCATTTTATGCTCCTGTCTCCTTTGTCAAATATTAATTGACCGTATAGACTTGGGTTTATTTCTGGGCTCTCTGTTCTGTTCCATTGGTCTATGTGCCTGTTTTTATGCCAGTACCAGGCTGTTTTGATGACAGTGGCCTTGTAATAGAGTTTGATATCAGGTATTGTGATCTCTCCTGCTTTGTTCTTCTTTCTCCAAATTGCTGCAGCTATTCGGGGTCGTTTTTGGTTCCATATAAATTTCTGAAATGTTTGTTCTATATCTGTGAAATATGTCATGGGTACTCTAATAGGGATTGCATTGAATCTATAAATCACTTTGGGCAGTATGGCCATTTTGATGATGTTAATTTTTCTGATCCATGAACACGGTATATGTTTCCATTCGTTTTGTTTTCCTTAATTTGTTTTTTCAGTGTTGTGTAGTATTTTGGGTACAGGTCTTTTAATTTGTTGGTATTTTTATTCCTAGGTACTTTATTCTTCTTGTTGCTATATCAAAAGGAATTTTTTTTCCTGATTTCTGATTTTGATATTTCATTGTTGGTGTACAAAAATGCCTTTCATTTCTGAATACTGATTTTATATCCCTCTGTTTTGCCAAATTCATTTATTAGGTTGAGCAGTATTCATTTTTTGGTAGAGTCTATAGGAGTTTCCATGCACACTATCATGTCATCTGGAAACAATGAGTTTTGCTTGCTCCTTTTTAATTTGGATGACTTTTATTTCTTTAACCTGTCTGGTTGTGGTGGCTAGAACTTCCAGTACTATGTTGAATAGGACTGGTGAAAGGAGACGTCCTAGTTTTGTTGCAGATTTTAATGGGAAAACTTTTAGTTTTTGCTTATTCAGCATGACATTTGCTGTAGGTCTCTCATATATGGCCTTTATTATGTTGAGGAATGCTCCCGCTATTCCCACTTTGCTGAGTGTTTTAATCATAAATCGGTGCTGTATCTTATCAAATGCTTTTCCCTCATCTATTGCAATGCTTATGTGATTTTTGTTTTTGCTTTTATGTGATGTGTTACGTTTATTGATTTGTGAATATTGTACCACCCTTGCATCCCTGGGATGAATCCCATTTGGTCATCATGTATGATCTTTTTATGTATTGGTGAATATGGTTTGTCAATATTTTGTTCAGGATTTTAGTGTCTATGTTCATGCGTGCTATTGGCCTGTGGTTTTATTTCATTTTTATGTGTTTATCTGTTTTGAGGATTAATATGATCCTGGGTTCATAAAAAGAGTTAGGGAGTATTCCATCTTGGATTTTTTTGAATACTCTGTGATGGATAGGTGTTAGCTCTTCTTTAAATGCTTTGTAGAATTCTACTGTGAAATCATCTGGTCCAAGGCTTCTGTGTGTCAGGAGTTTTTTGATTACTGCTTCAGTTTCATCTGCTGTTATTGGTCTGTTCAGGCTTTCTGTTGCTTCTTCATTCAGTTTTGGAAGATTATATTTTTCTAGAAATGTGTCCATTTCACCTAGGTTTTCAAATTTCTTGGCATACAGTTTTTCCTAGTAATTTGTTACATTTGTTAAATCCTTTGTATTTCTGCAGTATCAGTTGCAATCTCTCCTCTTTCATTTCTGATTGTGTTTATTTGAGTCCTCTCTTTTTTTCTTGATGTGTTTGCCTAAAGGCTTGTCACATTTCTTTATCTTTTCAAAGAACATGCTCCTGGATTCATTGATCCTTAGAATTGTGCTTTCAGTCTCTCTGTCATTTAATTCTGCGTTGATCTCCGTTGTTTCCTTCCTTCTACTTGCTCTGGGCTGTCTTTGTTTTTGTTCTTCAAGTTCTTGTAGGTGTAGGGTAAGGTTGTTTATTTGAAATGTTTCTATCATTTTTACATAGGCCCGTATCACTATGAACTTGCCTGTCAGGACTGCCTTTGGTGTGTCCCATAGGTTTTGGACTATTGTGAGTTCATTTTCTTTTGTTTCCAGAAACTTTTTTATTTCTTCCTTAATCTCATCCTTCACACATTCATTGTTTATTAGCATGTTATTCAATCTCTATGAGTTTGAGTGTTTTTGAGTTTTTCTTTGAGGTTGGATTCTTGTTTCAGTCCCTTTTGTTAATAGAAAATGCTGATATAATTTCAATTTTCTTGAATATGTTGAGCATTAGTTTGTGTCCTATCATGTGGTCCATCTTTGAAAATGTGCCATGTGCTTTTGAAAAGAATGTGTATTGTGGTTCTTTGGGATGAAAATCTCTCTATATATATCAGTTAAGCGCATTTGTCTAGGACATTATTCAATGTTGCAATATCTTTTTTTATATTTCGTTTGGAAGATGTATCCATTTTTTACAGTGGGGTGTTGAAATCCCCTACTATAATTATGTTGCAGTCCATATCTTTCTTGAAATCCTCCAATTTTTTTTTAATGTATCTGGGTGCTTGTATGTTAGGTGCATATGTGTTTACAATATTTATGTCTTCTTGATGAATTCTTCCCTTGAGTATTCTGAAATGACCTTCTGGGTCTCTTTTTATTGTCCTTTTTCTGAAATCTATTTTGTCTGATATGAGTATTGCTCCCCCGGCTTTTTTTGCCTGTCCATTTGCTTGGGAGATTTGTTTCTAGCCCTTTACTTTCAGTGTGTGTATATAGAATGAATACAGTGGGATATATTTCCTAATTTCTGTTTCTGATATTTCATTGTTAGTGTCCAAAAATCCATTCAATTTCTGATTGTTGACATTGTATCCCTCCATTTTGCCAAATTCACATTTCAGGTTGAGTAGTTTTCTTGGTGGAGTCTATAGGGTTTTCTATGTACACTATCATGACACCTGCAAACAATAATAGATTTACATCCTCCTGTTCAATTTGGATAGCTTTTGTTTCTTTTTCTTGTCTGATTGCTGTGGCTAGGACTCCCAATACTATGTTGAATAAGAGTGGTGAAAGTGAACATCATTATCTTGGTCCTGATCTTAGTGAGAAAACTTTATTTTTTCGTGTTGAGTATGATGTTGGCTGTACATTTCTCATTTATGGCCTTTATTATATTGAAGTATGCTCCCTTTACTCCCATTTTGCTAAATGCTTGCTTTTATCATAAATGGGTGCTGTACATTATCAAGCGATTTTTCATCTATTGATATGATCATGTGGTTTTTGTCTTTCATATAGTTTATGGGATATACTGCATTTATTGATTTGTGTATATTGTACCATCCTTGCATCCCTGGGATGAATCCCACTTGATCATGGTGTATATATTTAATGTATTGCTGGATCTGTTATGCCAAAGAAATTAAAGTGATTTTAAAGATAGTATTTCAGTAATTATAAATAATTTCTTTCTCTCATTATAATATTTGCAGTACCTTTAAAATGTAATTAAAATGCATGAGCAGCAAATGTAACAGATATTAAGAGTAAAAAAGCCATCAGGAGATAGTTTTTATTTATTTATTTTTATTAAATACTTTTGTGTAAAAGGCAGAAAGGAGATTGTTAATAATTAGTGGCATCTGTGATTGATGAATGCTGTATTTGCTTTGAATGTGACTAACAGAATAAATGCTTTGAAGAAAATCCTTATGTTAGTATTTTATCAAGAGTAATGTAGTCTTGATTGATATGTTGTGTGAATACTGGGTAGGGTAGCTATGGAAATTCTTTATTCCTTTACATTTTTTCCTAAGTTGATTGGCTTATTTCAGTATTTGGTTTCAAATACGGACTATAATTGCTTGTTCATTTTTTATCATCCAGTGAGCTAACTGAGCACTTCAGTTAATTGAACATCATGATCTACTGTTATGTAAGCAGATAAATAGTTTACTTATTAAAGAAGATTGTCTATATACACTTAGCTTCGTAGCTAAGCTGTTTTTTTACCTGGATTCTCCTACTTGCCTGCACAGTATCCAAAGTTTATCAGTGATATGAACCTAATGTTATAGGAATTTCTGAGCTAACCTAGATATTCTTAGTCCTAGTAAAAAAGAAATCCAACTACTAATGAAAGCTGTTGTTGGTTTATGATAATAGGTGTTGGTTATCTCAATAAAAAAGCCAATGCATATAAAGCAAATACACTAATTCTTTTCCCGTCATGAAGATTGACTTTTCACACTCACAATGATCAAAGATGAAAACTTTATTGAATGTTTAGGTCTGAGGGATGAAGGTAATAATGTAGCAATTAATTTTTTTTTCTGAGCTTCTCGTCCGAAAGAAGCATAATACACATTCTTTTCAAGAGTACATGGCACAGTTTCAAAGATAGATCACATGATAGGACACAAACTAATGCTCGACATATTCAAGAAAATTGAAATCATATCAAGCATTTTCTCTGACCACAAGGGACTAAAACTAGAATCCAACCCCAAAGGGAAAAATCCAAAACACTCAAAATCATGGAGATTGAATAGCATGCTATTCAACAATGAATGGGTCCAGAACGAGATTAAGGGAGAAATTAAAAAGTTTCTGGAAACAAATGAAAACAAACTCACAACAACCCAAAATTATGGGACACAGCAAAGGCAGTCCTGAGAGGGAAGTTCATAGCAATACAGGCCTACCTAAACAGAATAGAAACATCTCAAATAAACAACCTAACCCTATGCCTACAAGAACTTGAGGAACAACAACAAAGACAGCCCAGAGCAAGCAGAAGGAAGGAAATAACCAAGATCAGAGCACAGTTAAATGACGTAGAGACTAAAAGCACAATTCTAAGGATCAATGAATCCAGGAGCTGGTTCTTTGAAAAGATAAACAAAATCGATAAGCCCTTAACAGGCTCATCAAGCAAAAAAGAGAGGATCCAAACAAACACAACTAGAAATGACACAAGAGAGATTACAACTGATAGCATAGAAATACAAAGGATTGTAAAAAATTATTACAAAGAAGAATATGCCAAGAAATTTGAAAACCTAGGTGAAATGGACACATTACTAGAAAAATATAATCTTCCAAAACTGAATGAAGAAGAAGCAGAAAACATGAACAGACCAATAACAGCAGACAAAACTGAAACAGTAATCAAAAAACTCCCAACACACAAAAGACCTGGACTAGATGTTTTCACAGGAGAATTCTACAAAGCATTTAAGGAAGAGCTAACCCCTATCCTTCACAGACTATTCAAAAAAATCTAAACTGATTGAAGACTCCCAAACTCTTTTTATGAAGCCAGCATCATCCTAATCCCAAAACCAGATAAAGACACAACAAGAAAAGAAAACTTCAGGCCAAAATCGCTAATGAATATAGATGCTAAACTCCTCAACAAAATATTCGCAAATCACATCCAGCAATACACTAACAAGATCATACACGGGAGAACCAAGACGGCAGCGAAGGTAGACACACTGCGCCTCCTCGCACAACCAGAACTGCCAGAAAATTGAACGGCAAGGAAGTCCACACCAAGGAAATAAAATATAAACATTCATCCAGACCGGTAGGAGGGGTGGAGACGGGCACCGGGGTGGAGAGGACTTGCGTGGCTGTGGCGGGACCTAGACTGGTGGAGTGTGGGACTAACAGCTCAGGCAGTCCGAGCACTGGCAGACCCTGCGGCCCCACATTCAAGCACAGATAAACCGAGAGGGCCGGACTCAGAGTGGCGGAGAACGGGGCAGGCAGAGCAGTGGGTAGCACCATGCGGCACCACATTCGCACACAGATAAACCAGAGGAATGGCAGGGAGCCAAGCAGAACACGCAACCCAGGGCTCCAGCACAGGGAAATGAAGCCGCAAACCTCTGATTGAAAATGCCCCTGGGGGTTGGGGCAGCAGCTGGAGAGACTCCCAGCCTCACAGGAGAGGTCCTTGGAGAGACCCACAGGGGCTTGCAGTGTGCACAAGCCCACCCACTAGGGAACCAGCACGAGAGGGGCCCAGTTTGATTGTGGGTATCGGAGTGAAAGATTGAAATCCGGAGGAGAATGAGGCGGGCGCCATTGCTCCCTCTCAGCCCCTCCTCCAGGTACAGCATCACGTCCCAGTGACCAGCATAACCCCACCCAGGTTAACAACTGAGGCTCCGCCCCTTAAATTAACAGACACGCCATGGCAAAAAAAAAAAAAAAAAATGGCCCAAATGACAGAACACATCAAAGATCCAGAAAAAATACAACTAAGTGACAAAGAGATAGCCAACCTATCGGATGCACAGTTCAAAACACTGGTTATCAAGATGCTCACAGAATTGTTTGAATCTGTTCGAAAACCAGATGAAAAAATGAAGCCTATGCTAAGAGAAACAAAGGAAAATGTACAGAGAGCCAATAGGGATGCGAAGGAAACTGGGACTCAAATCAATTGTGTGGACCAGAAGGAAGAAACAAACATCCAACCAGAAAAGAATGAAGAAACAAGAACTCGGAAAAATGAGAAGAGGCTTAGGAACCTCCAGGACATCCTGAAACATTCCAACATCCGAATTATAGGGGTGCCAGAAGGAGAAGAGGAAGAACAAAAAATTGAAAACTTATTTGAACAAATAATGAAGGAGAACTTCCCTCATCTGGCAAAGGAAATAGACTTCCGGGAAGTCCAGGAAGCTCAGAGAGTCCCAAAGAGCTGGACCTAAGGAGGAACACACCAAGACACATCATAATTACATTACCCAAGAATAAATGCAAGGACCTACATCCAAGATTACTGTATCCAGCAAAGCTATCATTTAGAATGGAAGGGCAGATAAAGTGCTTCTCAGATAAGGTCAAGTTAAAGGAGTTCGTCATCACCAAGCCCTTATTATATGAAATGTTAAAGGGAGTTACCTAAGAAAAAGAAGATAAAAAATATGAACAGTAAAAATTACAGCAAACTTACAGTTATTAATGATCACATCTCAAACAAAAACAAGAGCAATCTAGGCAAACAACTAGAACAGGAACAGAACCATAGAGATGGAGATCGCATAGAGGGTTGTCAATAGGGGAGAGGGAGGGGGAGAAGGGGGGAAAGGTAGAGAGAATAAGTAGCACAGATGATAAGTGGAAAATCGACAGGGGGAGGGTAAGAATAGTGTAGGAAATGTAGAAGCCAAAGAACTTATACGTATGACCCATGGACATGAACTATAGGGGGGGAATGTGGGAGGGAGGGGGTGGGCAGGATAGAGTGGAGTGGGGGGGAAATGGGACAACTGTAATAGCATAATCAGTAAATATATTATAAAAAAAATCATACACCATGACCAAGGGGCATTCATCCCAGGGATGCAGGGATGGTACAATATTCCCAAATCAATAAACATAATACATCACATCAACAACAGCAAAGACAAAAATCACATGATCATATCAATAGATGCAGAAAAACCATTTGATAAGATACAGCACCCATTCATGATAAAAACACTCAGCAAATAGGGAATAGAGGGAGCATTCCTCAACATAATAAAGGCCATATATGAGGGACCTACAGCCAACATCATACTCAATGGACAAAAACTTAGAGCTTTCCCACTAAGATCAGGAACAAGACAAGGATGCCCTATCTCACACTCCTATTCAACATAGTATTGGAAGTCCTACCCATAGCAATCAGACAAGAAAAAGAAATAAAAGGCATCCAAATTGGAAAGGAGGAAATGAAACTGTCACTGTTTGCACATGACATGATAGTGTACATGGAAAATCCTATAGAATCCTTCAAAAAACTACTGGACCTAATAAATGAATTTGGCAAAACAGCTGGATACAAAGTCAATACTCAGAAGTCAAAGGCATTCCTGTATACCAACCATGAAAGAGCAGAAATAGAACTGAGGATAAAAACCCATTTGTTATAGCAACAAGAAAAATAAACTACCTAGGAATAAACCTAACCAAGGACGTAAAAGACCTGTACTCAGAAAACTACACAACATTGAAGAAAGAAATTAAGGGAGACACAAACAAATGGAAGCATGTACCATGCTCATGGATTGGAAGAATTAACATCATCAAAATGGCCATACTACCCAAAGGGATTTATAGATTCAATGCAATCCCTATTACAGTACCCATGACATTTTTCACATTTATAGAACAAATGCTTCAGAAGTTTATATGGAACCATAAATGACCCCGAATAGCTGCAGCAATTTTGAGGAAAAAGAACAAAGCAGGAGGGATCACAATACCTGATATCAAACTGTACTACAAGGTCACTGTAATCAAAACAGCCTGTTCTGGCCTAAAGGCAGGCACATAGACCAATGGAACAGTAGTGAGAGCCCAGAAACAAACCCAAGTCTTTACAGTCAATTAATATATGACAAAGGAGGCAAGAGCATAAAATGGAGCAAATATAGCGTCTTCAACAAATGGTGTTGGGGGATTTGGACAGCTATGTGCAAAAAAATGAAACTCGATTATCAACTTATACCATACAAAAAAATGAATTCAAGGTGGATAAAGGACTTAAATATAAGTCATAACATCATAAAAGTCCTAGAGGAAAGCAGTTGCAGGATGATCTCTCACATTCCAAGCAGCAACATCCTCACAGACATGTCCTCTAAAGCAAGGGACATAAAGGAAAGAATAAACCAATGGGACCTCATCAAAATAAAAAGCTTCTGCATGGCTAAAGAAAACAGCACTAAAATACAAAGAGAACCAACAGTATGGGAAAACATATTTGCCAATGATACCTCAGACAAGGACCTGATCTCCAAAATATATAAAGAAGTCACAGGACTCCTCCAGGAAGAGAAACAACCCAATTAAAAAATGGGCAAAAGACTTGAACAGACATTTCTCCAAGGAACACATACAGAGGGCCCAGAGACATATGAAAAGATGTACAGCATCACTAGCCACCAGAGAGATGCAAATTTAAACCACAATGAGGTCAGAATGGCCAACAGAAACAAATCCACAAACAAATGTTGGAGAGGATGCGGAGAAAAGGGAAACTTAGTCCACTGTTGGTGGGAAGGCAGACTGCTGAGGCCACTGTGGAAAACAATATGGAATTTCCTCAGAAAACTAAAAATGGAACTGCCCTTTGGCCCAGCAATTCCACTGCTGGGATTAACCCTAAGAACCCTGAAACACCAATCCAAAAGAACCTGTGCATCCCAATGTTCATAGCAGCACAATTTACAATAGCCAAGTACTGGAAGCAACCTAAGTGCGCATCAGCAAACGTGTGGATCCAAAAATCTATGGTATATTTACACAATGGAATTCTTCGCAGCAGAGAGAAAGAAGGAGCTTATACCCTTTGCAACAGCATAGATGGAAATAGAGAGCATTTTGCTAAATGAAATAAGCCAGGCGGTGAGGGACAAATACCATATGATGTCACCTTTAACTGGAACATAATCAACAGAAGAAGAAAGCAAACAAAATATAACCAGAGACATTGAAGTTAAGAACAATCTAACAATAGCCAGAGGGGAGTGGGTAGGGGTCACTGGTAAAATGGGTTTATAGGAACTACTATAAAGGATCAAATCAAGGAGGAGGGTGAATGCGGGGGAGGGAGGTGTGTTCTGCTGGGGTGGTGTGTATGGATGGGGAGAAAATACAGACAAGTCTAATTGAATAACTACAAATATTAAAAAAAAGAAAAATGCTTTACTGTTATAATAACTCTGGGTTCTCCAGAGGAGGCTATAAGCAATGCATTTGGGTTCCAGATTACTAGCTGAAGTGTTTGCGGTGAGGTGGAAGTCCACCCATAAGAGGCAATGAGGAATCCACCAGAGCAGTTTTATGAATAATGTTATCCATATTTTTCTGTAATATAAAGCAGTCACTAATTTCATTGAACCTAACTTCTGAAATTGATTTTTTAAATCTGTCATGTTGACTATCCCTATGCATTTGTTGGACTTTTTAAAAAAAATACCTTATTCTGAAATAACTTAAAGCTTACAGAAAAGGTACAAGAACCCTAAAAATAAATCAGTATCTGCTCCATTAGGATTCCCCAGTTGTATCACATTTTACATTTTACATTTGTTCCCTATCTGTCTCATTGTTTCTCTGTACATATACTAATTATTATTAGTCTTTTCCTGAACCATCTGAGAGCAAGCTTCAAACAAGATGTCCCTTTATGCTAATGTGTTCCCAAGCAAGGACACTGTCCTTTATGACTACTGTTCAAACCTCCAATCAGGGACTTGACTTTTATATAACACTGCCATCCAATCCAAACACTGTTTAATTTTTTTTTAAATTAGGGCATGTTTTTGTCATGACTCTTCAATTTATTCCAATCTGAAATGAGTCCTGTATCCTATAATTTGTTTTTAAAAGAACCAGTCTGTATTTCAATAAGATCACATGTATTCTATACATCCTTGTCAGATCAATATTTCTAAAAAAAGTTTAATCATATCTTTCAGACATTACAAGTCCAAATCCTATTCTGGTTCTCTTATGCTTATAGTAAATTTAGAGGTCTTTTGTTACTCATATGTCATTTATTAGTTATTGCTACAGATTATGTTTGTGTTCATCCATTTGTTGATTCATTGACCCATTTATTCAGTTATTAATGATCCAATAAATATAATAATCAGAGACATTGAAGGTCAGTGACATTATATTTGTTACTTCACTTAATGCTAATTATACCTTATCAGAGATTTAATTATTGCTTCCCTTTCAGTTTAAAAAGCTGAAACTTAAAGGAGCCAAGTAATTTGCACAAAGTTACATAGTTAATACACAGCAAAGCTGGGACTCTGATCTCAAAGTATAATGCATTTGAGAACCTATCCATTGAGCACTGAAGATGTAGAAGTAGACAAACCCTGTTCTCCAAGGACTGGCAGCTGAGTGGAGGACAGGGTCCTATAGATGAACAGTGTTAGCCCCATTTTGAGCCCTGGTTGTGCCTTACAGTGTGTAGGCACCAAATATGTCCCATGAAATAAATAAATGTAACAATGGGAAAGAGTTAAAAAATACCCTTGTCAGTTAGTTAATTACACCTAAGCTTGAAGTATATTTTAATTGGACTATTCATTGAAAATAGCCTACATTTTGGAGGAACCAAGATGGCAGTGTAGGTAGACACACTGCACCTCCTCACACAACCAGAACTGACAGAGAATCAAACAGCAAGGGGGACTGACACCAAGGAAATAGAAAATAAACATTCATCCAGACCGGTAGGAGGGGTGGAGACGGGCACCAGGGTGGAGAGGACTCACGTGGCTGTGGCGGGACTGAGACTGGCGGAGTGTGGGGCAAATGGCTCAGGCAGTCCGAGCACTAGCAGACCCTGCGGCCACACATTCTCGCAGATAAACCGAGAGGGCCGGACTCAGAGTGGCGGAGAGTGGGGCAGGCAGAGTGGCGGGTAGCACCCTGTGGCACCACATTCGCCCACAGATAAACCAGACGAAGGGCGGGCAGCGAAGCAGACCGCGCAACCCAGGGCTCCAGCTCGGGGAAATAAAGCCTCAAACCTCTGATTGAAAGCGCCCGTGGGGGTTGGGGCGGCAGCAGGAGAGACTCCCAGCCTCACAGGAGAGGTTGTTGGAGAGACCCAGAGGGGCCTAGAGTGTGCACAGGCCCACTTACTCTGGAACCAGCACCAGAGTGTCCCAGTTTGATTGTGGGTATCGGAGTGAAAGATTGAAATCCGGAGGAGAGTGAGGCGGGCACCATTGCTCCCACTCGGCCCCTCCCCCACGTACAGCGTCACAGTGCAGCGACCAGCATTACCCCGCCCCGGTGAACACCTAAGGCTCCGCCCCTTAAAGTAACAGATGCGCTAAGACAAACAAAAAAAATGGCCCAAATGACAGAACACGTCAAAGCTCCAGAAAAAATACAACTAAGCAAGGAAGAGAGAGCCAACCTATCGGATGCACAGTTCAAAACACTGGTTATCAATATGCTCACAGACTTGGTTGAATCTGTTCGAAAAACAGATGAAAAAATGAAGCCTATGCTAAGAGAAACAAAGGAAAATGTACAGGGAACCAATAGTGATGAGAAGGAAACTGGGACTCAAATCAATGGTATGGACCAGAAGGAAGAAACAAACATCTAACCAGAAAAGAATGAAGAAACAAGAACTCGGAAAAATGAGGAGAGGCTTAGGAACCTCCAGGACACCTTGAAACGTTCCAACATCCAAATTATAGGGGTGCCAGAAGGAGAAGAGGAAGAACAAAAAATTGAAAACTTATTTAAGAACAAATAATGGAGAACTTCCCCGATCTGACAAAGGAAATAGACTTCCGGGAAGCCCAGGAAGCTCAGAGAGTCCCAAAGAAGCTGGACCCAAGGAGGAACACACCAAGGCACATCATAATTACATTAGCCAAGATTAAACGCAAGGACCTACATCCAAGATTACTGTATCCAGCAAAGCTATCATTTAGAATGGAAGAGTAGATAAAGTGCTTCTCAGATAAGGTCAAGTTAAAGAAGCTCATCATCACCAAGCCCTTAATTTATGAAATGTTAAAGGGAGTTACCTAAGAAAAAGAAGATCATAAATAGGAACAGTAAAAATGACAGCAAACTCACAGTTATTAACGACCACACATAAAACAAAAATGAGAGGAAACTAGGCAAACAACTAGAACATGAGGGTTGTCAATAAGGGAGTGGGAGGGGGAGAGGGGGGTAAAGGTACAGAGAATAAGTAGCATAGATGATAGGTGGAAAATAGACAGGGGGAGGGTAAAAATAGTGTAGGAAATGTAGAAGCCAAAGAACTTATAAGTATGACCCATGGACATGAACTATGGGGGGGGGGAATGTGGGAGGGAAGGGGGTGGGCAGGATGGAATGGAGTGTGGGGGGGGAAATGGGACAACTGTAATAGCATAATCAATAAATATATTTAAAACAAACAAACAAACAAAAACAAACAAAAAACTAAAAAAAGCCATGTATTGATTTGGGACTTTTTTGTTAAACTAAAAAAAAAACCTTCTAAAGAGTCTTTCATATTGCAGAATAAAAATTTGAATAAATAATTTAAATTTTGATTTTAAAAAAAGAAACAAAATAGCCTACATTTAAAAATGGTATGCAAATTTAGAACAATTGACACTTTTTTTGGCCTCAAACAATAAATGTTTATTTTTTAATATATTTTATTGATTATGCTATTACAGTTTTCCCATTTTCCCCCTTTATTCCCCTCTGCCATGTACACCCCCTTTCACCCTCATTCCCCCTTCTTTAGTTCGTGTCCATGGGTTGTACATGTAAGTTCCTTGGATTCTATATTTCCTATACTATTCTTACCCTCCCCCTGTCTATTTTTCTACCTTCCATTTATGCTATTTATTCCCTATACCCTTTCCCCCTCTATTCCCCCCTACTCCCCTGCTGATAACCCTCCATGTGATCTCCATTTCTGTGATTCTGTTCCTGTTCTAGTTGTTTGCTTAGTTCATGTTTGTTTTTATTTTTTTTTTAGGTTTGGCCGTTAATAGTTGTGAGTTTGTTGTCATTTTACTGTTCACAGTTCTGATCTTCTTTTTCTTAGATAAGTCCCTTTAACATTTCATATGATAAAGCCTTGGTGATGATGAACTGCTTTAACTTGACTTTATCTGGGAAGCACTTTATCTGCCCTTCCATAATAAATGATAGCTTTGCTGGATACAGTAATCTTGGATGTAGGTCCTTGCCTTTCATTACTTCACATACTTCAAATACTTCTTTCCAGTCCCTTCTTGCCTGCAAAGTTTCTTTGGAGAAATCAGCTGACAGACTCATGGGAACTCCTTTGTAGGTAACTGTTTCCTTTCCTCTTGCTGCTTTTAAGATTGTCTCCTTACCTTTAATCTTGGCTAATGTAATTATGATGTGCCTTGGTGTGCCCCAACTTCTCTGGGAATCTCTGAGCTTCCTGGACTTCCTGAAAGTCTATTTCTTTTGCCATATTGGGGAAATTCCCCTTCGTTATTTTTTCAAATAAGTTTTCAATTTCTTGCTCTTCCTTTTCTCCTTCTGGTATCCCAGTGATTTGGATATTGGAACATTTAAAGTTGTCCTGGAGGTTCCTCAGCCTCTCCTCATTTTTTTGAATTTTTGTTTCATCATTCCATTCTGGTTGAATGTTTAATTCTTCCTTTTGGTCCAAATCACTGGTTTGAGTCCCAGTTTCCCTCCTGTCACTGTTGGTTCCCTGTGCATTTTCCTTTATTTCACTTTTCATAGCCTTCATTTTATCTTCTATGTGTGACCATATTCAACCATTTCTGTGAGCATCCTGATTACCTGCTTTTTGCACTGTGCATCTGATAGGTTGGTTATCTTTTTGTCACTTAATTGTATTTTTTCTGGAGCTTTGATCATTCTTTCATATGAGCCATTGTTTTTTGTCTTGGTGCACCTGTTATATAGTAAGGGGTAGAGCCTTGCATATTCTCTAGGGCGGGACAACCCAACTTGCTGTGTTGTGACGCTGTCAGTGGGGTAGGGGTCTGAGAGGGAACAGTGACCCTTGCTCCACTCTCTCCTCGCTTTCAGTCACTTCCAGGGTTACCCACAAGCAAATTGGGCCTTTCTGGTGCTGATTCTTGGGTAGGTGGGTTTGCGTACATTCTGGAACCCTGTGGGTCTCTCCAGCAAACTCTCCTGTGAGGCTGGGAGTTTCTCCTGATGCCACAACCCTCACAGGTTTTTTTCAGTCAGAGGTTTTGAGGCTTTATTTTCCCACACTGGGACACTGGGTTGCCCAGTCTGTCTTGCTCCCCAGTTCTTCCTCCCAGTTTATCTGCATACAAATGAGGGACTGCCTGCTCTGCTAGCTGCCACCTCACCTGCTCCACCTGCTGCCAACTTGCTGTGAGTACTCTCCACCCTGGCTGCCTATCTCCGCCCCTCCTAGTGGTCTGAATGAATGTTTCTTCTTTAACTCCTTGGTTGTCGTACTTCCATACAGTTCTATTTTCTGTCAGTTCTGGTTGTTTTTATTTTTAAATTTGTTGTTGTCCTTCTTTTGGTTTTGCAAGGAGGCATGGTGTGTCTATCTATTCCTCCATCTTGGCTGTAAGTCCCAATTGACACTTTTATTAGTAGTTACAAAGTATCTCTACGCAGCTAGAAAATTGTGGAGAATTTTCATCATTATTAGTAAATCTAATAAATTATTAAGAGGGTTTTCTTGTTGGGCTCTCTATTATCTGAATTAAATTCTTGTATTTAATTCATAAGGTACTTTGAATTCTCCACCTTTATTTCTACAGAGAACTACCAGCTATATAATTCCACTTATGTAAAATTATGTCAAGTTTTTGTTATGCCCATTTCTGATATCACAGAATAATTTTAACTAAAGAGTGTATGAATGCCAACCAGTCCATTCCTTTGTGCCTTGGCAGTGTGCCAGAAAGAAACTTGTTTGTATTATTACCAAAATCTGTAGTAATGAGCTCACTTTTTCATTTTAACATTTGTTATTTAATACATTTATTATTTTAACAAAGTTGAAACATCATCATGAGTCATTAGAAAGAGGGCATAACCTAGCAGGGCAAATGGTATTTGAAATTAAAGGATGTGGATTTAAAGGCCAGTGCCAACATTTACTATGTGGATTCCAGTAACTGACAACTGACATGAACCATAGCTTTCTCCTCAAAGAAGATAAGCACACTTCCTTTATCATATCTCTTTTCATATTTGAATATTTTGATATATAATTAAACATTACTTCTGTCATAGTGGTCTACAACTTTGAAAATGCTTGACAACAGAACTTCTAATTATAATTATAAACACTAGATTAAAAATAAAAATTAAGACACATTGAGCACCTTATACAGTAATTCTAAAAATGATTTATTCTGATTCATTAATATATTAGCTAACTAACTGATTCACTGATAATGTTGTTAATATTTACTGATATAATGCATCAATATAGTTATTTAAGCATCATTCTCACCAAGATTTGCTTAGTGTTCATTGGAGAGGACCTGTAGCTTTTCTACAAACACATACTGAGACCACAGTGAGACACTACCACCTACTCATCAGCATTGCTATGGAGCAATGGACATTCTTTTATTACTGATGGGACTGTAAGTGTTACAGGCACATTAGCAAACAGTTGGTGAGTTTGTAACATAGTAAGACACATATCTACTCAGTGGCTCAGCAATTCACTCTTAGAAACACACCCAAGAATAGGGACTGCTTATGTCCACCTAAAGACTTGTGTGGTAATGTTGAACACCTTTGTTCATAATTAGCTCAAAACTGAATATAACTCAAATGTCCATTATCAAGGGATAGTGGTGGGAGGAAAATGGGGACAGCTGTGGTTGAACAACAATTAAAAAAAAGAAAGTTGTTAAACTTGTGGCCTATTCATACAAAGAAATACTTAGAAACAGTCAAAAGGAACAGGCAACTGATATATGCAATGACATGAATGCATCTTAAAATCACTGTATGGAGAGAAAGAAGCCAGACAGAAAGTAATACATAACTGATGATTTCATTTATATGAAGAGAAAGAACATTAAAAGCTAATCCATGCTAATCCAAATTAGAATAGTGATTGCTTCTAGGTGGTGGGGCGGAGTTAAGAGCTTGGAGTGGGAAGAGGCTGACTCAAGAGGAACAGGAGGGAACTTTCTGGGTTGACGTAAATGTTCTATATCTTGGTCTAGGTGTTGCTTATGTAAGTGTTATTGCATTTGTCAAAATAATGAAGTCTACATTTAATATTTATGCATTTTATTATATTTGAATTATAATCCAATCAAGTTCTGTGAGCTATCTCTATCTCTATATTAAGTGCTCTCTAATGTGGGACATCATTCTGTCTGGATTAATCAGATAGTCATGGACTTGAGAGGGTCACATTGTAGTAGTGAAAGTGGAGAGTGAGTCAGTGTGGCTACGTAATTACAGGAATACTACAGTAGGGGTATGAACACTATATGGGTATAACACAAAACATGAAATAGTCTATTTCTTGCATAATTTTTATTTTTTATTTTTTTATTTTTCAAGTACTGTTCATAGCAGCACAATTTACAATAGCCAAGTGCTGGAAGCCACCTAAGTGCCCATCAGTAAATGAATGGATCAAAAAACTATGTTACATTTATACAATGAAATTCTATGCAACAGAAATGAAGAAGGAGTTCCTACCCTTTGTGACAGCATGGATGGAACTGGAAAGCATTATGCTAAGCAAAATAATCCAGGCAGTGAAAGACGAATACCATATGATCTCACCTTTAACAGGAACCTATTTCTTGCACAATGTTTTAAGAAGGCTTCCAGAAGCTGATTCTTGACTGCTAAGTAGACTTGTAAGGAAGTCAAGTGGGGTAAAGGTATAAGAGGGGAGGGGCTCAGTAGGTACAGGGGTATTGAGTTGGAGCATTCCAGGTGAGGGAAAGATGCTGGTTAATTGTAGGTGATTGGGCTAAATTTTTAATAAGCTTGGTCTATCTTCTAGAATTTGCTTTTTTTGGACTAAATTTCCTGTTTGCTTTTTGGTCAAATTAAGGAAAAGTGCTGAAATCTCTGAGTTAATTGTCTATTGCTGCATTAAAAAAATTACCTTAACATTTAGTGACTGAAAACCTCAAGCATTTAACTCATCTCACGGTTTTGCTGGCCAGGCTAGATGACCTCATTGCTCTCTTCTGTGTCTGTGGTCTGTAGGCAGGTCAGTGGGCCCTGGCAGTGTGTAGACTCAGGACAGGCCACTCAGAGTCTGTTCATCTGTGTTGACCTGGCTTTCTTAATTCTCTTTATGTGGACTGACCTCACTTGGGCTCTTTTATATGGTGGTCTCAGGGTGCCAACTGCAGCAAAATTTGGCTACATTGTGCCAAATGAAGCCACATTTTCAACCCAGTTTTGATAGCTAAGAAATTATTTCATAACATTTTTTTTGGTAATCTAAATCATGATCTTCATTCTAAAACTGGTTATTTATGTATATATTTAGGAAAAATATATATTTTCCTAAATTTGTTTTTTTTCAGAAAATACCTTTTATTAACTTATATAGAAAGTACTTTGTAAAGAGGTAGTTAAGTAAGAGCATCAAGCCAAATTATGGAATTTTTAACAGTTTCAATTTTAAAAACCAAGTAATGTAAAGTACAGTATACCATAGAGAATATTCAATAATATTGTCATAACTATCTGTGGGGCCAGCTGGGTACTGGAAATACTGAGGGGACCACTTTACAAAGTATGATTGTCAAATCACTATGCTGTACACCTGAAACTAATACAAAATAATATTGAATGTCAACTGTAATTAAAAAATAAAACTCAACAAAAATAAAAATAGCTAAGTAATAAAAGGAAAGTCTTGTTGCAAAAAGTTTTTAGAAAATGTTTACAAACTAGAAATAAACCTATTGTGGGTGTATTAAGAACTTCTATCATTTTTAAATTGCATGAGGTTCTTCTGATTTATATAAGAAAATCCCAATCAAACTAGTTTAAACAAAAAGG
The DNA here is from genome assembly GCF_022682495.2 of Desmodus rotundus. Lineage (NCBI taxonomy): Eukaryota > Metazoa > Chordata > Mammalia > Chiroptera > Phyllostomidae > Desmodus > Desmodus rotundus. Next base: position 65,419,430 of record NC_071394.1, read on the forward strand.
AGGATTTATTAAAGGAATTTTGAACGACTCATGGAGTGCAACAACAGTGCCGTCTTCCTCTCAGGGTACTTAAACACCTCTTCTCTGATTCTCATCTCTTCACATGTCTCATTAAGCTTTCTTTTTAGATCCATGTGTTATTTATTTATTTTTATTTTTTTATTGTTGTTCAAGTACAGTTTTCTGCCTTTCCCCCCAACCCCTCCCCACCACCTCAGCTCTTCTCACCTCCTTCCCCTGTGTCCACCCCCCATTGTTATTGTCCATGTGTCCTTTATAATTGTTCCTCTAAACCCCTCACCCTTTTCCCCCATTATTCCCTCCACTCTCCCCTTTGGTCATTGTCAGCCTGTTCTCAATTTCAATGCCTTTGGTTATATTTTGCTTGCTTGGTCATTTTGTTGATTAGGTTCCAGTTAAAGGTGAGATCATATGGTACTTGTCTTTCACCACCTGGCTTATTTCACTTAGCATAATGCTCTCCCATTCCATCCATGTTGTTGCAAAGGGTGGGAGCTCCTTCTTCCATTAAGCTTTCTTTCATTTGCTCCTCACTGTACATGATAGGGAGTGGCTGTTACTAACACCTGGAAGTTAGAATGTTACAATCCAGAGTCTCAGAAAGAGAACACATGTCACAAGTCCAAATTGGTGGGAGCTGCCTGGCCTAATTGCTCTCTCTGACAGAAGGCACAATAACTGTGTACAAAATGGCTGTTCCCATGGCTATCGTGTGTGTGTAATAGGAACCATTTCCAGCAAATTTTGGGAGAGTGTGTTGGGAGGAAATGTGTTCAGAACATTTTATACAACCTTATGCTTTAAATATTAATAGTTTCTACTTGTTTTTAGGTTCTACTTTTACTCTGAGCATAAAAGAGTCTTCTAAGTGCTAGACAGGCAAATTTAGATAAATTCCAATATAATCAGATGGCTTAGCAGAGAGACTAAAGTCGATCATTTAAAGAAAAAAACATCGGGGTGGTTTGAGTGAGAGTCATTCCTGAGTTTTTCACAAACGATCAGGGCAGCTTTATGCCAAAACCTAATTTAATTAAAGACATACTGGAAGAACCAAGATGGAGGCATAGGTAGACACACTGCGCCTCTTCGCACAATCAGAACTGAAAGAAAAATCCAACGGCAAGGAAGTCCGACACCAAGGAGATAAAAAATAAACATTCATCCACTGGTAGGAGGGGTGGAGATGGGCAGCCAGGGTGGAGAGGACTCAGGTTGCCATGGTGGGACTTAGACTGGCGGAATGTGGGATGAACAAGCCAGGCAGTCTGACCACTAGCAGACCCTACGGCCCCACATTCGCACACAGATAAACCGAGAGGGCCGGACTTAGAGTGGCGGAGAATGGGGCAAGCAGAGCGGTGGGTAGCACCCTGCGGCCCCACATTCGAGCATAGATAAAGCGGGACTAATGGCCGGGGAGAGAAGCAAACCAGGTAACCCAGGGGGAGAGAAGCAAACCAGGTAACCCAGGGCTCCAGTGCGGGAAAATAAAGCCACAAACCTCTGATTGAAAACACCCGCGGGGGTTAGGGCGGCAGCAGGAGAAACTCCCAGCCTCACAGGAGAGGTCTTTGGAGAGACCCACGGGGGCCTAGAGCATGCAGAAGCCCACCCACTGGGGAACCAGCACCAGAGGGGCCCAGTTTGATTGTGGGTAGCAGAGGGAGTGATTGAAATCCAGAGCAGAGCAGAGCAAGCGCCATTGCTCCCTCTCGGCCCCTCCACCTAAGGCTCTGCCCCTTTAAGTAACAAAAGCACCAAGACCAAAAAAAAAAATGGCCCAAATGACAGAACACTTCAAAGCTCCAGAAATAATACAACTAAGCAGCAAACAGATAGCCAACCTATCAGATGCATAGTTCAAAACACTGGTAATCAGGAAGCTCACAGAATTGGTTGAATTTGGTTGAAACCTAGATGAAAAAATGAAGACTATGCTAAGAGAGACAAAGGAAAATGTACAGGGAACCAATAGTGATGCAAAGGAAACTGGGACTCAAATCAATGGTGTGGACCAGAAGGAAGAAAGAAACATCCAACCAGAAGAGAACGAAGAAACAAGAATTTGGAAAAATGAGGAGAGGTTTAGGAACTTCCAGGACATGTTGAAACATTCCAACATCCGAGTTATAGGGGTGCCAGAAGGAGAAGAGGAAGAGTAAAAAATTGAAGACTTATTTGAAAAAATAATGAAGGAGAACTTCCCCAGTCTGGCAAAGGAAATAGACCTCCAGGAAGTCCAGGAAGCTCAGAGAGTCCCAAAGAAGCTGGACCCAAGGAAGAACACACCAAGGCACATCATCATTACATGACCCAAGATTAAGCAGAAGGAGAGAATCTTAGAAGCAGCAAGAGAGAAGGACACAGTTGCCTACAAAGGGGTTCCCATAAGACTGTCAGCTGATTTCTCAAAAGAGACTTTACAGGCAAGAAGGGGCTGGCAAGAAGTATTTGAAGTCATGAAAGGCAAGGGCCTACATCCAAGATTACTGTATCCAGCAAAGCTATCATGTAGAATGAAAGGGCAGATAAAGTGCTTCTCAGATAAGGTCAAGTTCAAGGAGTTCATCACCACCAAGCCCTTATGATATGAAATGTTAAAGGGAGTTATCTAAGAAAAAGAAGATAAAAAATATGAACAGTAAAAATGACAGCAAACTCACAGTTATAAACAACCACACCTAAAACAAAAACAAAAGCAAACTAGGCAAACAACTAGAACAGGAACAGAACCACAGAAATGGAGCTCACATGGAGGGTTATCAACAGGGGATGGGAGGGGGATAGAGGGGGGAAAGGTACAGAGAATAAATAGCATAAATGACAGGTGGAAAACAGACAGGAGGAGAGTAACAATAGTGTAGGAAATGTAGAAGCCAAAGAACTTATAAGTATGACCCATGGACATGAACTCTAGTGGGGGAATATGGGAGGGAGGGAGTGGGTAGGATGGAGTGGAGTGAGGGGGGGAAATGGGACAACTGTAATAGCATAATCAATAAATATATTTTAAAAATTAAAAAAACCCTCTCCTTAATGTCTATCACAACCTAATTAGTAAAAAAAAAAAAAAAAAAAAAAAGGAAGTACTAAGGAAGAGTGAGGAGGGTCTTAAAATTTTATTATTATATTACTTTTTAATTCCATATATAAATGAAGAACTGAAAAATTCAAACAATACAGAAGTGCCAACTGTATATACTGAAAGCTTTCCAATCCCTCTCCCTCCCCATCTGCACACTCACCCCATCAGCCATTTAGTACCTAGTCTCACAATAATGTTCTATATTTTTTACAAGGGAGGAGAGAGGAGTAATGTCAACAGCGACCTTTAAAAAATAAAAGCTATCATTGGTCAAACTTTGATCAATTTATAGGTAATTTATGTATATTAGCACTGATTCTTACAAAACAACCCATAGAGGCAGTTATTATTATCTTTCTTTGTCTATGATGAAACAGACTACCAGTGAGTAAATAACTTATCTGAAGTCACAGGAAAGGATTGGAAGCAGGATAAATATATATATATACTATTTCTTTCCTATACTTCCAAATATCTGTATCATTTGTTTTAGATATATTGCCTATAAACAGCATATATAGTAGTTGAATATTATTTTTTAGCCAGTCTAATAATTTTTTTATCTGGATCATTTAATGCATTTGTATTTGACATAAATTTCCAATACATTAGTTTTAAATGTACAATTTTATGTTATGCTTTCTGTTTGTTCTGCCTTTTTTTCTTTTCCCCAGAAAGAGAGTGAATGGAAGAGTCTACTGTAATGGTGAGGAATTTTTTGTAGATTATTATTTAACATTGAAAGTGTATGGTGAGAATAAAGGGCAGACTAAATTTTTTTAATTCCTTTATTTTTGTTCAATTACAGTTGTCTACACTTTCTCTCCACCACTCCCCCCAACCCCAGCCAAACCCACCTCCCTCCCTTGCTTCCACCTTCCCCCTTGGTTCTGTCCATGTTTCCTTTATAGTAGTTCCTGAAAACCCTTCTCCCCTTTGTCCTCTCCTCCCTCCCTTCTGGCTACTGTTAGATTGTTCTTAACTTCAATGTCCCTGGTCATATTTTGTTTGCTTTTTTCTTTTGTTCATTATGTTCCAGTTAAAGGTGAGATCATATGGTATTTGTCTCTCACTGCCTGGCTTATTTCACTTAGCATAATGCTCTCCAGTTCCATCCATGCTGTTGCAAAGGGTATAAGCTCCTTCTTTCTCTATGCTGCATAGAATTCCATTTTAATCTACCTTTTAATTATTTAAAATAGATGCACCTGTCTTATTATAAGAAACTGACTACTCTTATCACCCTTCCTCCTTGATACACCAATGTACCTTCTTATCTTTTTAAAAAGATAATGAAAGAATAAACAAATGGGACTACATCAAACTAAAAGGCTTCAGAAAACATCAACAAAATAGAAAGGGAACCAACTGTATGGGAAAACATATAGCCAATTGTGTTGTAGCCTGTCCAGTCCTGGCAGGTCCACTCTAGATTCAGGGAGATGGAAGAAAATGTGCAGAGCCTAGGGACATTTGACATGCCTTTATTCATGGGTTGGCAAGCACACACACTGCAAGCTGCATGTCCCTCTAGTGAGAACACCCTACTTGCTTAAGTACGAGAGGCACACAAAGCCAGCTTCGAGCCAGAAAATTAGATAACATAGCATGATTTTGCACATGTGAGCCCACTTCATGTTATGGGAACAGTTTATTGGACCCAGTCTCAGTGCTATGAGAATGTAGTCCCTTCAAGATTATGGGAACACTGCTTCCCTTAGTTACCCAGACACCTGGGTGGGGAAGTCAGACTGACTCCATTTACCCTACAATCCACCACTTCTTGGTTCCTCACTGCACAATCTATGAGAGGATGTCTTCTGCAAGGTTCCCTTGGTGAGGAGGGCAGAGCTCTGCACCTATAAACCATAAGAGCAGTATAGGCCTCAGCAACAAGCAAGCAAAACACAGGTGCTGGTACCCAGGGCAGCAAGAACCCACCACCATTCACTGGTTATGGATGGTGACCATTCCTGCAAAAGATCCACTGTTAGGCGTTCAGTGGCATGGGTCTTAGAGGTTAATGCCCGTAAAGCTTGACTAACATTGCGCTGGAAATCAGGAACACATATACAGCATTCTGTCCCTACTAGGGCACATGCCCCACCTTGGGTTGCAGTAAGCATTTGTAAAGCAATCTGAATTTGCAAGGCTACTTTTCTTAATTGATACACTTCCTCATTTAACAGGCTTAAGGAATCATGTGTTGCATTCAGTGCACAAGCAGTGGACAAAGCCAAAGCAATTATCTCAGTCTCAGTGACCTTAGAAGCAGCTTGAGGAGAAAAAACACCTAATGGATAATACCACCAGGGACTATGCTTTACTCAGTGTCATGCTTTAAATGCTTCTCAATTTGATGGTTGGCTTACAAGAGTTTTCTGAACTCGAGCAGGCAAATATGGCCATCCCCAAGTACATTGGCCAGTCCAATTTCCAGGCAGGTAAGGTCACCTATTGTGAGCCACACACCCTGAGGGCTCCAGTAGGAACTGCAGCCCAAGCATCATCCTGTGCCTCCCAGAAATGCTCTGGAGTCTGAGTCTGACACACAGCTGTTGGAGTCCAGCCCACCTGGGCTTGTCCTTCGGGGTTCTCAACACAAAGAGGAGCTGGTCCAGCCAGCTCCACAACCTTAACTGTGAGCCACCCCGAGGCATCCTATATGGAGTACATCCTTAAAAGCGTGGCCAGTCATACCACTGCTTCACTCCATCATAGATGTCTGTCCAGGTAGCATTCCAGAAGGGATGTTCACTGTTGCATTGCTTCTGAAGCCAAGTCCAGTTTGAGACAGAAGCAGGAGAGATGTGCCATGGGAGGCTGGCTGACATGCTCAAAGGGAGTTCAGTGCAGATCCAGCATGCTGATTGGTTAGCCACTGAGTTATAGGTATGAATCCAGTCCACTAAGGTGTCACTTTGCACTCTAAGGGAGAAAAGACAGAGCAGATATAGGCACAAGTAAAGGCAAGCCACGACCCTCAGGCCATACACAAGGAAGTTTCTGGTCAGCTGATAAAACAGTGACTGGCAGAGGATGTCTTCCTGGGCATGAATACCAGAATTTTCATGCTTCAACTGGGGTTTCAGCATCTACTTGCTGTAACAGGGGAGAACTCATAATGGGCCATAGGGAAATCACAAAGGGGCCACGAAGAAGCATTGCATGGTCTGCTAGCCCTGGATATGTCATTTTTAAGATTGGGGGCTATGTCCCAATCACTCAGGGCACTATTTGTAACTTTCTCTCCACCCCTTGGCCCCAAGGGGCAACAAGAGCCACCCAGCATGTGAGGAGCTTTTATTTCCCAAGACCACATCCAAGTGGCTGTTTGACCTCCCTACAGGCCCTCAGGAGTGGACAAGAGAATATTTCCTTGTCTTCCCATGCCAGGTTTCAGCAAAACACCCTTGGTCTGTACTTGCAGCTGAACTGGAGCTGCATCCAGTGGAACAGTGCTTCCACTGAAGCTGGGAACCCCCTCTGACTCCTCTCATTTAGAGTCTGGAAGATAGTCCATAAACAAACCCCTCAGTGTAGGGGTGGTAGCTGCAGGTCATAGGCCCTGCTTTAAGAGACCATTGTACCATTCGATCATTCCAGCAGCTTGGGGATGATAGGCCACATGAATTTCCAGTCAGTCTGCAAGTCTGGAGCCCATTGTACCAAGGTCCCAGTAAAATGTGTCCCCTATTCACTTTAAATGATTAAGGGTCTCCCATAAGCAGCACATAACTGCTACAGCAGCAATTACTGCTTTCTGATCTGGGTGCCATGCAGGATAAGCAACTAAAAGTCCCATGGCCATATCCACAGATGTAATAGCATACTTACATCCCTCTGAACTAGGTAGGGGCCCAATTACATCCACCTGCCATGGAGTCAGCAGTACCTGTCCCCTCACCACTTGTTCAGTAGTTCCCACAGGCCTTGGAGGATGCTCTCACGAGCAGACAACACAGGTCTTACAAGCCTTCTGTACCTCTGCTAAAGTGACAGGTTACCTCCAAGTTTTGATGGTGGACCACATGGTCTTTTGCCCAACATGTAAGAAGTGATGATGTAGCCACTGAGCCACTTCCCTCCCTGAGGGACTGGCAGGCACCATTTCTAGTCATCGCACCTTGGCTAGATTATCAGCCTCATCATTCCCAGGCAAGAGGGGCATGCCCAGTAACATGATATATAGTAATTTGTTTCTGGTGTTCTAACTACCATAAGTCTTGCCACAAGGCTTATGAATAACCATTCATTTATTTGTATGTCATGTAGAGATCCATGATGTTAGCCCCCAGTACATTGTCCAACTCTCTGTGCAAATAGTCAAGGGTGGGTTTTCATTGGCAGCCATGAGCCATACAGTTCTGAGTTCCACCCACTGGCTGCTTTATCCCACACCAGTGTCAAACCAGACTGTGTCTGTCTCTGATGGAATTGCTACAGTGGTCCAGATGTCAGGCTGGCCTCTGCTGTAACCATCAGTACACCAAGCATCTGAGGGAATATGTGCCTGCTTTTCGTGGAAGGGGCTAGCTCCCATTTCTTCCATATGGACAGGAGCAGTAGATTTCTCATTCACATAAATAACAGGGCCTATCATTTCCTGTCTCTCAGCCCATAAGTGACTAGTAGACAGAGTACTCCTTTGTTGCAGGTAAGCCCCCCCACTTAGCCAATGTGGGCATCTGAGCTGTCCCACTATGAGGCTTGGCCATCCAGTTCTGGACACACCCTACAATGGGATACATGGTCCTCACTGTCATGGGGACAGTTCCTCTTATGGCCTCCATGGCCAATAGGGCAGCATATACTGCAGGCAAGTGCTTTTCGATCAAGGAGTGTAGTACCTCTGCTCCCTTCCATAGTTGGGTCCAGAAACCCAAGGGTTAATGTAGCCATTCTGATGGCTGCCACATACCCCATCCAAAGCCTCCCTGTGTCACATGCACATCTAGTTTAGAAGGTCTAGCAGGATCCACAACATTCAAGGCCTGGGTACACTTAATGATGCGCTTTGTTCTTAGGAAAACTTGTTCCAAGGTTGGGGTCCAGTCCCAGTTCACTTCCTTTTTCACCAAAGAATGCAAGGGATGAATGACCTGGGCTAGATGGAGCACAAATGCTCTTTAATATCCCAACAGGACAAAAATGTCTGGAGCTGTTTCATAGTGGTAGGGGTTGGATATTCCTGAATCTTATCTATCACCTCATCAGGGATGACTTTTGTCTTACCCTACCAGACAACCCCCAAGAATTTGACAGACAATCCAGGCCCTTGAAGCTTGGTTTCATTGACTACCCAGCCACATGACTTCAAATGAGACAGCACTTGAATCACTGCTTTCTCTAATTCTTCAAGAAAATTACTAGTTAGCAAAATGTCATCAATGTAATGGAATAGGCTTACCTCTGGAGGCTGTGGCCACTTAGCCAGGTCCTCTGCCACAGGCCCGTGACAGATAGTCAGGCTGTGCAAATACCCTTGAGGGAGCACTGTAAAAGTCCACTGTTGGCCTTCCCATGAGTAGGCAAACTGATCCTGACTCTCTGGGGCAAGGTCAATGGAGAAAAAGGCATTTGCTAGATCAGCTACAAAGTGGTAAGTTCAAAGCTCATTAGTTAACGGGTCCATTAAATCTATCACAGAAGGGACTGCTGCATGTAGTGAAGGAATGAACTTATTGAGCTCCCAGTAATCAACTTTCATTCTCCATGTATCATCTGGCTATTTTTACTGGCCACACAGGAGAGTTAAAGGACTGTGGACCGCCCTAATTATGCCCAACTTCTCTAACTTCCCTATAGTAGCTGTGATTTCCTCACATCCTCTGGGCAACTGGTATTGTTTCACTGCCATTACCCATCGTGGGGGTGGAAATTGCACAAGGGGATGGTTAGCATGTCCCCACAAAATGTCTTTTACCACTCGCATTCACAGGTGAAACTCTCCTGTGGTCATATGTAGCCACAAACCCTGCCGTATGTCAATACCCAGGATATACTCAGGAGTGGGGGAGACATAGACTATGTATTTATGGGGAAACAAATGCCTGATACCCAGAGAGAGCTGCACAGTCTTCACTCTTATACTTTGTCCCCCATAACTATCAGTGGAGACCTCAGGCCCCAGAAATTTCTCAGGGTTTCCATGTAAGAGAGTACATTCAGCTTCTGTATCCACAAGAGATAACACTCACTGGACATTTGCAGGGGACCAGTGAATAGCCTGTTCAACATGCTGCTTCCAGTCCCCACCTGTCCCCTGAAGATGGATCCTTTGGCTTTGTTCCTGGCCAAAAGTCCAAAGGATATCTCCTCCCTCGTCTCAGGAGGTTGACACAGATAGATGATCTTCCAGCCAGACTGAATGGGCTTCTTGGAGTTCTTAGGATGCACATACAGATTTTCCCATCAGTTTTGTCTCTTTGGGGCCATAGGAAGCATTGGTCAGCTCACAGCTGTTTCCAGAGCTCTAACAGGTAGCATTTGGCTTCCTGTCAATCTTAGTGCCATTGACTCCAGGCCCTAAAACAGGGGTGTCAAATTCATTTTCACTGGGTGCCACATCAGCATTGCAGTTGCCTTCAAAGGGCTAAATGTAATTTCAGGGCTGTATAAATGTAACTATTCCTTAACCAGGGGCAAGGAGCTCAGCGCGGCTGCCGGGTAGAAACAAGGTGCCAGGCCAGATAAAACAAGGTGGAGGGCCGCATTTGGCATGGGCCTTGTGTTTGCCACCTGTGCCCTAAAATATCTGACCACATCTGTGCTCTAGTCACCCTCATGGGGCTGCTGTTCAACGGGACTCTGAGAGACTGTACAGACAGCTTTCTGTTGGTGGTGAGACTCCACCTCTCCCAGGCTAGCTATCATTGTCGTGATGTCATTTGTGCGACAACTGACATACATTGTGAGAATTGCAATCAGTGAGCCAATAGAGGTGGAGGGAGCATGCTGGAGTGCAAGATCCCTCATTCCAGCTGTAAAACACTCATCATCAGGGCCCTGTGTATTGGGATTGAACATGGACTGGAGCATGCCCAACTCCCACAAGATTTGCCCTAAGTCTGTAAAGGATTGCCACTTGCTCACAGTATCTGGCATGACACCTGCATTTTCCCAGACAGTACAGATAGCTGCCATTAGCCAATCCATCAAAGAATGTGAGCTCTGCTCCCCAGCGTGCTTCTGGCTATTCTGCAGCCACTGGCACATAGAGAGGTGTGTTGTGATGGATGCTAACTTTTCCATCTCAGTGTCAGAACACATGATACTATCCACTCCTAGGTCCCACAGGCACAGGAGACATGTTGCTAAGGGCTCCCTAAGTCGCTGACAAAACTGATTCATGAGGTTGACCACTTGTCCTGCATGTAATGTCTAAAGCAGTATGTTCTACCATCTAAATGGGACCCACAAGGTTCCCCCCAAGGTGCCATAGGTTGTTGGGACTTCATTTATTGTAACACTTTGGGGGTGGGCCTTCTGGGAACACGGTTCTGTATCAATATCATTTCCCTCTGAGTCCGACTTGTCTGCTGCAGCAGGAGGCAGGCATGTGTGTTGCTCGCAGATCTTCCAGAGCACAAATTCTGGCTTCCAGGGCTTTTTCTAATCCTTGCAGCTCATGCAGTTTCACTGTGTTGTGAAGTGTGGTCTCTGTTTCAGCTCACAAAGCTGAAATAAACACCCAGCCCACAGCCCCCATGGCCACATGGGTGCTAGGATGCCACAGGGTCTCCCCAACCTCCTGTAGGGCTTTCTCCATGGTGTCAGGTGTGCCACTGACATTGGGCCACACCCTTGGTGGGGCCCATGAGGCCAGGAGGCTCACCACTGGGTGCCACAGTCCCCTGGGATCAGCACACCTATAAAGGTTTCCTTTAGAAGTTACGGGTGCCTCCTTGATTTCCATACCATGCAAATCCTGATGACTGTGTCAACTGTGTTGCAGGCTGTCAAGGCCTGGACATCCACTCTGATTTGGGGATATGGAAGAAAATGCGTGGAGTCTAGGGGTGCTTGACATGCCTTTATTCATGGGTGGGCAAGCTACACATGCTACAAGCTGCATGTGCCTCTAGCAAGAAACCCATACTTGCTTAAGTATTAGAGTCAAACAAAGCTGGCTTCAAGCCAGAAAATTTTATAACATAGAATGATTCTGCACATGCAAGCCCACTTCATGTTATGGGGACGGTTGATCAGATCCAATCTTTCTTTTTTTAAATATATTTATTGATTATGCCATTACAATTGTCCCATTTCCCCCCCTTCACTCCACTCCATCCTACCCACCCCCTCCCTCCCACATTCCCCCCATAGAGTTCATGTCCATGGGTCATACTTAGAAGTTCCTTGGCTTTTACATTTCCTATAGTATTCTTACCCTCCCCCTCTCTATTTTCTACCTACCATTTATGCTACTTATTCTCTGTACCTTTCCCCTCTCCCACCCCCTCCCACTCCCCTGTTGATAGCCCTCCATGTGAGCTCCATTTCTGTGGTTCTGTTCCTGTTCCGGTTGTTGGCTTAGTTTGCTTTTGTTTTTGTTTTAGGTGTGGTTATTAATAAGTGTGAGTTTGCTGTCACTTTTACTGTTCATGTTTTTATCTTCTTTTTCTTAGATAAGTCCCTTTAACATTTCATATAATAAAGGCTTGGTGATGATGAACTCCTTGAACTTGACCTTATCTGAGAAGCACTTTATCTGCCCTTCCATTCTAAATGTTAGCTTTGCTGGATACAGTAATCTTGGATGTAGGTCCTTGCCTTTCATGACTTCGAATACTTCTTGCCAGCCCCTTCTTGCCTGTAAGGTCTCTTTGGAGAAATCAGCTGACAGTCTTATGGGAACCCCTTTGTAGGCAACTGTGTCCTTTTCTCTTGCTGCTTCTAAGGTTCTCTCCTTCTGCTTAATCTTGGGTCATGTAATTATGATGTGCCTTGGTGTGTTCCTCCTTGGGTCCAGCTTCTTTGGGACTCTCTGAGCTTCCTGGACTTCCTGGAAGTCTATTTCCTTTGCCAGACTGGGGAAATTCTCCTTCATTATTTTTTCAAATAAGTCTTCAATTTTTTACTCTTCCTCTTCTCCTTCTGGCACCCCTATAATTCAGATGTTGGAACATTTCAAGATGTCCTGGAGGTTCCTAAGCCTCTCCTCATTTTTTTGAATTCTTGTTTCTTCATTCTTTTCTGGTTGGATGTTTCTTTCTTCCTTCTGGTCCACACCATTGATTTGAGTCCCAGTTTCCTTCGCATCACTATTGGTTCCCTGTACATTTTCCTTTGTTTCTCTTAGCATAGCCTTCATTTTTTCATCTAATTTGTGACCAAATTCAACCAATTCTGTGAGCTTCCTGATTACCAGTGTTTTGAACTGTGCATCTGATAGGTTGGCTATCTGTTCGCTGCTTAGTTGTATTATTTCTGGAGCTTTGATCTGTTCTTTCATTTGGGCCATTTTTTTGTCTTGGCATGCCTATTATGGAAAGGGGTGGAGCCTTAGGTTTTCACCAGGGTGGAGTAACGCTGGTCGCTGCGCTGTGATGCTGTACATGGAGGAGGGGCCGAGAGGGAGCAATGGCACTTACTCCACTCTCTGCTGTATTTCAGTCACTCCCTCCACTACCCACAATCAAACTGGGCCCTTCTGGTGCTGATTCCCAAGTGGGTGGGCTTGTGCATGCTCTAGGCCCTTGTGGGTCTCTGCAGTGAACTCTCCTGTGAGGCTGGGAGTTTCTCCTCCTGCCACCTCAACCCCCATGGGTGTTTTCAATCAGAGGTTTGAGGCTTTATTTCCCCACACTGGAGTCCTGGGTTGTGTCATCTGCCTTGCTCCCCCGTGGTTCTTCCAGGTTTATCTATGCTTGAATGTGGGGCTGCAGGGTCTGCCAGCCATCACCTTGTGGGGTCTGCTAGCTGCAGCCTTGTCTACCCTGTTCCACAATCCACCACCTCACTGGGTCCGCCAGCTGCTGCCTTGCTGTGAGTCCTTTCCACCCTGCTGCCTGTCTCCGCCCCTCCTACCAGTCTGGTTGAATGTTTCTTTATTTCCTTGGTTGTCAGACTTCCATATAGTTTGCTTTTCTGTCAGTTCTGGTTGTTTTTGTTTTTAAATTGTTGTCCTTCTTTTGGTTGTGGGAGGAGGCACAGTGTGTCTACCTATGCCTCTATCTTGGCCGGAAGTGATGTGAGCAGATTCAATCTTAAGGCTTATCTGACCCCTTCAAGGATATGGGAGCACTGCTTCCCTTAGACCCAGACACCTGGGTGAGGAAGCCAGACTGCCTCCATTTACCCTAGACCAATGATAGAAGATTTTATCTCCAGAATATATAAAGAATTCTCATGACTCCACTCCAGGAAGACAAGCATCCCAATTTAAAAAAATGGGCAAAGGACCTGAACAAACACTTCTCCAAGGAGGACGTATAGAAGGCCCATAGACACATGAAAAAATGCTTAACATCACTAGCCATTACAGAGAGGGGAAAATGAAAACCACAATGAGATACCACTTCACACTGGTCAGAATGACCATCATTAATAAATCAACAAACAACAAGTGCTGGTGAGGTGGTGGAGAAAAGGGGACCTTGTAATACTGTTGGTAGGATTGTAGACTGGTGCAGCCACTGTGGAAAACAGTATGGAATTTCCTCAAAAATTTAAGATGGAACTGCCTTTCAATCCAGCTACCCCACTGCTGGGACTATACCCTAAGAATCCTGAATCACCAGTTCAAAAAATCCTCTGTACCCCAATGTTCATAGCAGCATTATTACAATAACCAAGTGCTGAAAAACAGCCTAAGTGTGCATCAATAAAGGTATGGATCAAAAACTATGGTATATTTACACAATGGAATACTATACAGCAGAAAGAAAGAAGGAACTCCTACACTTTATGGCAGCATGGGTGGAACTACAAAGGATTATGCTAAGTGAAATAAGCCAGAGAGTGAAAGATAAACACCATATGACCTCATAAATTGAACCTAATTAACAAAACAAATGAGCAAAATAGAACCAGAGACTTGGGAATAAAGAACAAACTGACAGTGACCACAGAGGAGTGGGGAGGGGTCTAATGGGGAAAGAAAGGGGAGGGGCAAGCAAAGAAACATGAATAGAGGACTCATGGACATTAATAATGGGGTAGTTGACTGTGAGAGTGGGGGAAAGGGGTAGGGGTGAGCAATAGGGAAAAAGATGGGACAACTGTAACTAAACAACAATAAAATTAAAAAAAACCATAATGGCTTTGATCTTTTACAATCACTTCCTCTTTTTTCCCCACTAATGGTTTGGATAATATCCACTCTGTTTCTATCATTTTGTGGTTACCCTAAAAATCCCTACATTTATCTTCAGTCTATCAAACTTTGATATATAACACCTTCACTCCTCTACAAGGCAACACAAGGATGTCAGAACATTTAACTGCAATGACGCTTTATGACATGTTACTGTTGTTTTATTTCTCACCTTGTTGTTAAAATCTTATGAAGTTGTATTCATATTATTTTTATATAGTCAAAGTTATTTTTGATTTAATGCATAATTTATCATTTTTGACCCTTCATTCTTCCTGTACCTTACACGTTTCATATGCCATAACTGTTTGCCTGAAGTACATTCATCGAAGTTTCTTTCATGAATGTTTATTGGAGGCAAATTCTCACATTTCTTTTTTGCTTGTTTGAAAATGTCTTAATTTCACCTTAATTCCTGAGAAATGTTTTTTTCTAGGTATATTTTTTCAGCAGATTGACAGATTGTTAGCCTCTGGTTTCCAGTGTTTTTGTTGAGAAGTCATCTCTCACTTTAAAGCTTTCTCTTTTGAATATAATCATTTGTCTTTGCCTTTATGAAAAATTTTATATCTCATATTGGTATTCTGAAGCTTCATCATGAGGTGTCTGGTTGTGGACTTTATTTTTAGGAGATTTGTTGGGCATCTTGAATCTATTCTTGTCTGTGATTGACTCCCTCCAATACAGCTCCTGGTAGGGCTGCCTCCTTATATACTCACCCCATTTACCAGGGTTG
The DNA here is from genome assembly GCF_022682495.2 of Desmodus rotundus. Taxonomy (NCBI): domain Eukaryota; kingdom Metazoa; phylum Chordata; class Mammalia; order Chiroptera; family Phyllostomidae; genus Desmodus; species Desmodus rotundus. The sequence goes on from NC_071394.1 coordinate 65,434,595, forward strand.
GGTTTTATAGCCAACAAAAGAACATGGCAGAAGTGATGCTAGGTCACTTCTGAGACAGGCTGCTGGCTCCTCTCTGCACCTTGCTTATGCTCTTTCCGGTCATTTTCTCTGGGGAAGACCCCTGTGGTGAGGAATTGAAGACTCCTGCTGATAGCTATGCCACTAGTGATCTAGGCAGGAGGGTTTCCAAGAGACCCCCAGCCCAGTTAAACTCACACTGAGTTCCCATTTCATGTGAGAGGAAACTGAAGGCTGCATAGATAAGATTTATGCTGTATTTTTCTCAATGATACTCATGGGAATGATGAATAATTCATCATCTGCCAATAGCCTGACAGTATTTTGTTTAACAAGGCTCAAACGTAGAAAAGCAGAATAGCTTTTCATTAAAAAAAATACTGTAGGGAATAGTGAGGAGTTAAAAAGTGATGTATAAAATTTAGCCATTTTCATCCCTTCCTTGAACACACCTATCCTTACTTTAAATCTACCTATCCCTTACTTTGCATTAAACAACCCATGATCCTCCAAAATATAATAGTAAGTGGAGTTATATAGAAGAAATATATTTTAAAACAGAATTTTCCTTTTAAAAATAATTTATTATTTTTTATTTTTTTTAATTTTTTAATTTTTAAATTTTTCTTCAGTTACGATTGCCTGCATTTTCTCCCCATCTCTCCACCCAACCCCAGCCAGTCCCACCACCCTCCCCCACCTCTACCCTCCCCCTTGATTTTCTCCTTGTGTCCTTTATAGTAGCTCCTACAGAACCCTCTCCCCACTATCCCCTCCACACTCCCCTCTGGCTATTGTTACATTGTTCTGAATTTCAAGGTCTCTGGTTATATTTTGTTTGCTTTTTTTCTTTTGTTGATTATGTTCCAGTTAAAGGTAAGATCATATGGTATTTGTCCCTCACTGCCTGGCTTATTTCACTTAGCATAATGTTCTCCAGTTCCATCCATGCTGTTGCAAAGGGTAGGAGCTCCTTCTTTCTCTTTGCTGTGTCGAATTCCATTGTGTCAATGTACCATAGTTTTTTGATCCACTAATTTACTGATGGACACTTAGGTTGCTTCCAGCACTTGGCTATTGTAAATTGTGCTGCTATAAACATAGGGGTGCATAGATTCTCTTGGAATGGTGTTTCAGGGTTCTTAAGGTATCATCCCAGCAGTGGTATTGCTGGGTCAAAGGGCAGTTCCATTTTTAGTTTTCTGAGGAAATTCCATACTGTTTTCAACAGTGGCCTCACCAGTCTGCATTCCCACCAATAGTGAACTAAGGTTCCCTTTTCTCCCCATCCTCTCCAACATTTGTTTGTGGATTTGTTTATGTTGGCCACTCTGATTGGTGTGAGACGGTACCTCATTGTGGTTTTAATTTGCATCTCTCTGGTGGCTAGTGATGCTGATCATCTTTTCATATGTCTCTGGGCCCTCTGTATGTCTTCCTTGGAGAAGTGTCTGTTCAAGTCCTTTGCCCATTTTTTAATTGGGTTGTTTGTCTTCCTGGAGTGGAGTCGTGTGAGTTCTTTATATATTTTGGAGATCAGGCCCTTGTCTGAGGTGTCATTGGCAAATATGTTTTCCCATACTGTTGGTTCTCTTTGTATTTTAGAGAATACAAAGTTCTTTAGCCATGCAGAAGCTTTTTATGTTGGTGAGGTCCCATTTGTTTATTCTTTCCTTTATGTCCCTTGCTTTAGGGGACATGTCTGTGAGGATGTTGCTGCGTGGAATGTCTGAGATTTTCCTGCCAATGTTTTCCTCCAGGACTTTTATGGTATTACAACTTATATTTAAGTCTTTTATCCATCTTGAGTTTATTTTTGTGTATGCCATAAGTTGGTGATCGAGTTTCATTTTTTTGCACGTAGCTGTCCAGATCTCCCAACACCATTTTGTTGAAGAGGCTGTTTTTGCTCCATTTTACGCTCCTGCCTCCTTTGTCAAATATTAATTGACCGTATAGACTTGGGTTTATTTCTGGGCTCTTTATTCTGTTCCATTGGTCTATGTGCCTGTTTTTATGCCACTACCAGGCTGTTTTGATTACAGTGGCCTTGTAATACAGTTTGATATCAGGTATTGCGATCCCTTCTGCTTTGTTCTTCTTTCTCAAAATTGCTGCAGCTACTCAGGGTCATTTATGGTTCCATATAAATTTCCTGAAATATTTGTTCTATATCTGTGAAATATGTCATGGGTACTGTAATAGGGATTGCATTGAATCTATAAATCCCTTTGGGTAGTATGGCCATTTTGATGATGTTAATTCTTCCAATCCATGAGCATGGTACATGCTTCCATTTGTTTGTGTCTTCCTTAATTTCTTTCTTCAATGTTGTGTAGTTTTCTGAGTACAGGTCTTTTACCTGCTTGGTTAGGTTGATTCCTAGGTACTTTATTTTTTTGTTGCTCTATCAAATGGAATTTTTTCATGATTTCGGTTTCTGCAGTTTCATTGTTGGTATACAGGAATGCTTTTGACTTCTGAGTATTGACTTTGTATCCAGCTGTTTTGCCAAATTCATTTATTAGGTCCAGTAGTTTTTTTGGTGGAGTCTATAGGGTTTTCCATGAACACTGTCATGTCATCTGCAAACAGTGACAGTTTCATTTCCTCCTTTCCAATTTGGATGCCTTTTATTTCTTTTTCTTGTCTGATTGCTATGGGTAGGACTTCCAATACTATGTTGAATAGGAGTGGTGAGAGAGGGCATCCTTGTCTTGTTCCTGATCTTAGTAGGAAAGCTCTAAATTTTTGTCCATTGAGTATGATGTTGGCTGTATGTCTCTCATATATGGCCTTTATTATGTTGAGGAATGCTCCCTGTATTCCCACTTTGTTGAGGGTTTTTTATCATAAATGGGTGCTGTACCTTATCAAATGCTTTTTGCACATCTATTGATATGATCATGTGATTTTTGTCTTTGCTTTTGTTTATGTGGTGTATTATGTTTATTGATTTGGGAATATTGTACTATCCTTGCATCCCTGGGATGAATCCCACTTGGTCATGGTGTAATGTCTTTTTAATGTATTGCTGGATGCAGTTTGCCAATATTTTGTTGATGATTTTAGTATGTATGTTTACCCGTCATACTGGCCTGAAGTTTTCTTTCTTTGTTATGTTTTTATCTTGGTCACGGTGTAATATCTTTTTAATGTATTGCTGCATGCGGTTTGCCAATATTTTGTTGGTGATTTTAGCAGGTATGTTCATCCGTCATATTGTCCTGAAGTTTTCTTTCTTTGTTATGTCTTTATCTGGTTTTAGAATTAGGATGATGTTGGCTTCATAAAACAAGTTTGGGAGTCTTCCATCATCTTGAATTTTTTGAAATAATCTGTGGATGATGGGGGTTCGCTCCCCGTTAAGTGCTCTGTATAATTCTCCTGTGAAACCATCTGGTCCAGGACTTTTGTGTGTCAGAAGCTTTTTGATTACTGTTTCAATTTCATTAGGCGTTACTGGTCTGTTCACACTTTCTGTTTCTTCTTCATTGAGTTTTGGAAGGTTATATTTTTCTAGAAATTTGTCCATTTCATCTAGGTTTTCAAATTTTTTGTCATACAGTTCTTTGTAGTCATTTCTTACAATCCTTTGTATTTCGATGGTTTCAGTTGTAGTCTTTCCTCTTTCATTTCTGATTGTGTTTATTTAGGTCCTCTCTTTTTTTTCTTGATGAGCCTGCTTTAGGGCTTGTCGATTTTGTTTATCTTTTCAAAGAACCAGCTTCTGGATTCATTGATCCTTAGAATTGTGCTTTTAGTCTCCATGTCATTTAATTGTCCTCTGATCTTGGTTATTTCCTTCCTTCTACTTGCTCTGGGTTGTCTTTGTTGTTGTTCCTTGAGTTTTTGTATTTGTGGGGTTAGGTTGTTTATTTGAAGTGTTTCTATTCTTTTTAGGTAGGCCTGTATCGCTATAAACTTCCTTCTCCAGACTGCCTTTGCTGTGTCCCATAGGTTTTGGATTGTTGTGAGTTCATTTCGTTTGTTTCCAGGAACTTTTTGATTTCTTCCCTAATCTCATTCTTGAACCATTCATTGTTTAATAGCATGCCATTCAGTCTCCATAATTTTGGGGGTTTTGTGTTTTTTCCTTTGGGGTTGGTCTCTAGTTTCAGTCCCTCGTGGTCAGAGGAAATGCTTGATATGATTTCAATTTTCTTGAACTTGTTTAGGCTTGTTTTGTGTCCTATCATGTGGTCTATCTTTGAAAATGGTCCATGTGCATTTGAAGAGAATGTGCATTTTTTTTCTATGGGATGAAAGGCTCCATATATACCAGTTAAGTCCATTTCAGCCAGTGCATTGTTCAGTGGCACAATATCTTTGTTTATATTTTGTTTGGAAGATCCGTCCATCTTTGACAGTGTGGTTTTGAAATCTCCTACTATAATTGTGTTGCTGTCAATATTTTTCTTGAAGTTCTTCATGATTTTATTTATATATATGGATGTTCCTATGTTGGGTGTGAATATATTTACAATGTTTATGTCTTCTTGGTGGATTCTTCCTTTGAGTATTATGAAGTGACCTTCTGGGTCTCTCTTTATGGCCCTTCTTTGGAAGTCTATTTTGTCTGATAAGAGTATTCCTACCCTTGCCTTTTCTTTTTGTCCATTTGCTTCGAAAATTTGTTTCTGACCTGTCACTTTCAGTCTGTGTAGGTGTTTTGTCCTGAGGTGGTTCTCTTGTAGGCAGCACATGTGTGGGTCATGTTTTTTTATCCATTCAGCTATTCTATGTCTTTTTATTGGAGCATTTATTCCATTTACATTTAAGGTTATTATTGATAGGTACTTATCATTGCTTTTTTTTTGTACCTGTGTTTCTCCTTCTCTCTCTCTTTTCTTTCCTTTCCTTAAAGCTCTCCATTTAGCATTTCTTGCAGAGCTGGTTTGGTAGAGGTATATTCTTTTAGACTTCTTTTGTCTGGGAAACTCCTTATTTGGCCCTCTATCTTGATTGAGAGCCTTGCTGGGTAAAGTAGCCTTGGTTGCAGGCCTCTGGTTCTCATTACTTGGAATATTTTTTTGCCCTTCTCCTCTGGCTTGGAGCATTTCCATTGAGAAGTCAGCTGCTACCTCATTTGGGCTCCCTCGTATGTTACTTCTTGTTTCTCCCTTGCTGCCTTTAAGATTCTTTCTTTGTCTTGGAATTTTGCCATTTTAGTTATTATGTGACTTAAAGTGGGCCTCTTTGCATTCCTCTTGATTGGGACTCTCAGCGTTTCCTGGATTTGTTTTACTTTTTCTCTCATCAAATTAGGGAATTTTTCCATCATTATTTTTCAAACAAGTTTTTTATCACTTGCTCTTCTTCTCCTTCTGGTATTCCTATTATACTGATATTATTACATTTCATGTTGTCTTGTATTTTCCTTAACTCCTCTTCATTCTTTCTGAGCCTCTTTTCCTTTTCTTGCTTATTCTGGATGTTTTTTCTACCTTGTCCTCCAGTTCGCTGATCTGATCCTCTGCTTCATCAAGCCTGCTTTTGATTCCTTCTACTTAGTAATTCCTTCTAGTTAAGTATTTTATTCTCCATTTCCTCTTGAGCCTTGTTGATACTTTCTATTTCCTTTTTCATGTTGCTATAGTTTGCAGTGAATTCATTGTGGTTTCCCTGTAGTTTTTGGTAATTCTGTGTGAGCTCATTAAGCTTCCTTATAACCAATTTTTTGAACTCATCATCTGATAGTTGACTTGCCTCTTTTTCATTTATCATTGTTTCTGAGGCTTCCTCCTTTCCTTTCCTTTGCGGATTTTTTCCTTTTCTTCCCATTGTTAGTGAAACTCTTCCTGTTAGCCTCTGCTTCTTAAGTTGCTCTCTCTGTCCCCCTGGGTTTATGGTGTTAACTTCTGTGGTAGAATACCTGTGTGATTCAGTGGTACATTCTCCTTGATCTCCTGATCTTACTGAACTTGGGCTGTGGTTTGTGTTGGCTCTGTGTATGTCTTTGGTTTTTGGTTGTTGTGGGTCTTTCTCTGGTGGGTCCTTCCCACCAGCTGGTGATCTGAAGGTCAGACTGTACCACACCTCTCATTTTCTGTTGTGCAGGTGTGGGCTGGTTGTGTTGTAGGTGGTTCTTCCGTGTGTACAAGGTTTTGAGGCTTTCGTCTTGCTGTTGTTCAGTTGTTGTTTTGAGTAATTTCTCCACTATTTAGTTGTATTTGCAGATAAGTCCTGGGTTGAGTCAATGTGACTTTCACTTTCTTCTTCACCTTCCTCTGTTCTTAGCTGTTGGTGGTTCCTTAGTTGGTGGGTTTCCTCCTTCAAGAGGCATCCTGGTTTTCATAGCTTCTACCTACTGTTTTTTGGGGATAGGTTGTAAGGGGAAGGGAAAATGGTTTAAGACAGCAGGAGTATATTATATGATATTAAATTATCAGCTCGTAGAGAAGAGATAGGAGAACCTTTGGATATGTATAGTGTTGTCCGTGATAATTCACCCAGCTAGCCACTTTTTAGAAATGGTTGAAAGAAGATAAGACTCTTGTTGTGGGGGGGGGGTTGTGTATTGGATCTGGAAAGGTGTGAGCTTGTGGGAGGTCAGATTATGAGGTAAAGTGAGAGTAAATTTTAGAAAATAGGTGTAATGTGTAAGAGAGTAGAGTTAACCACAACAGTAATAAAATTCAGGAAACAGTGAAGTGGGCTGAGATCTGGGAGGGGTTATGTGTAGTATTTATAAATGTATGGAACAGCTATTATTTACAATAATAATGGAGCAACAATCATATGACAGAATCTATCTGTCTGGATAACTAGAATAGGGATTATAGGTCCTAGAGTCGTGTGCTAATGGAACACAAGTGAAGTGAAAGACAGTTAATTAACAGTACACTATGAAAGAGAGAACAAGCAGAAACCAGTCAAACGATGGATATTAACCAGTCAAGTGAAGAAGATAAAACAGAAAAGAGATACAAAAATACTAATAAAATGAGTGACGTAAGAATAATGAAAAAGGTAATAATACCAACATACAATAACTTGCAAGTTCTCTGGAGTAGCAAAATGAAAGTTGTTTCACTGTCTCAGCTGTTGTGATGCCTGCTCTTTGGGTCCAATTCTGGTCTTTTCACATTTCCAGGTTTTATTGTCTCACTTGTGGGGATTTAAAAAGAAAAAAGAAAAAGACGGAAGGAAGAAGAGATATAAAGGGAGAGAAAGAAGGAGTAGAACAAGAAAGCAGGGAAGAGAGGAAGAAGGCATTAAAAGAAAGAGAAAAAAAAATAATAATAATAAATGACTTTAAAAAAGAAAAAAAAAAACCCCAAGCCTGCTGGCTTCAAAGTGGCAAACTGGCCAAGCTTGTTTTGCTGGTGTTTTTGGCTGCAGCCAACTTAGGGGCCTAGCCCAACTCTTCTCAGTTCCCAACCAGTACTGGGCAGATTCAGGCCCAGCTCTCCAGCTGCCTCCATACCCTCAGGTTTAGGCACTCACCCTCCTCAAGGCTATGGGTGCGCACACTGGGCCTTCTGTGATTTGCACTCTCCTCGGTGCCTGTGGTCTCAGATCCCTCAGAGTTGCACTCTCCTCCTGGTGCTTTGGATTTGGGCTGATTCCCCCACACCCCCATGGGAGAGCCAGGCAGCCTGGTGGAGTTAAGACTGGAGCTTCTACTACAGGAGACCTCCCCAAAGTGCCCCCCAGTGTCTTTTTCTTTTTGATAAAATCCTCCTGCTCAATCCTGCTGCTTCATACAAGGAAGGGACTGTCCTCTCTCACAGCCCACATCTCCAGCTAGACCAGGCACTGTCCAGATCAGGGCCTGACATGGCCCAACTCAGCTCTCTCCAGCCAAGCCCACAGTTTCCATGTGTTTACCACTTCATCCTTATTCCCCTCCCTGCAACTTCAAGCAACCAGGTCTCTCTTGGTGCTGCTCAAGCCTAGTTTGGCAAGGGAGGGAGCCATTAACTCGGCTCTCCCAGGAGTCCTTCAGCAGGCCCAGAGGGTGAGGGCCTGGGGCTGCAGTCACCTTGGTCCCCATGCTGGTCCCAGGGACATTTTTGTCCTGAAGCAATGCCCTTACCGTCTGTTTTTTCAGTGTCCTCTATACTTTTGGGTCTCCTATCTTCATAAAGGCTGGGGTACTGTTGGCTGTTTGCTTTGTTCCTCAGTAGATTGACTAGGTGTTTCACCCATGTGCAGGGGGAAGTGGACTCTGCTCCCACCTATCTCACTGCCATCTTAAGCCTCCTCTTGTTTTATTTTTTATTGTTGTTCAAATACATTGGTCTCCATTTTCCCCCAACCACTGTCCCTTGCCCCATCCATGCCCACCTCCTACCCTCAATCCTACTCCCTTTTGGCTTTGTCCATGAGTCCTTTATACATGTTCTCAAGCACTGTTTGAAACTCAGAAGTGCTATGTTCACTATGGAGCTTGTCTAATCTCTTGCTTTACTTTCTACAAATATGATGCCATCACTGGTTGTTTTCATGTATTACTCCATCAGTGTATGGACAATGTTTATTTTAAAGCAGTTAGTCCTGTTATTCAAAGTAGGAAAAGTGGTATGAGAAAGTCATCTGTTTAAGACAGAGGCAGAAATTAATGGTATTATTAATAACATAGTGGCTTAAATATAACTTTCAGGCCTCCACTACCAGAATTACAATCTGAGTTCTTTTTCTCACTTTCTATGAACTCTATATGCCTCAGTTTCTTCATCTATAAAATTGTGGAAAAATTAGAATCTTTCTCAAAGCATTGTTGTGGAACTAAATTAACTAATACATATAAAGTGCTTATAATTGTTCCTTGAACATAGTAAATAGTTGATAAATGTAGCTTTTATCACCACCATCATTATTATCATCATAATCATTGTCACTATTGTTTATGTATGTTTGCTTCATTAAGAAAATGTTTAGCTCTGAGTGGTGTATCTCAGTGAGGGCCTGTGAACCAAAGGGCCACTAGTTTGATTCCCAGTTGGGGTGCGTGCTTGGGTTGCAGCCCAGGTCCCCAGTGTGGGGTACATGAGGGGCAACCACACATTGATGTTTCCCTCTCTCCTTCCCTTCCCTTTCTCTAAAAATAAATAAATAATAAAAAGAAAATGTTTAAATACCAACGAGAACCTTTTTTCACTGGAATAATTTCTGAAGCCATTCAACAGGGGTCTCACATTATAAATCCATAAAATTCTAAATTGTTCACATTTATAAATCTTTTTCAAACTACTTCAAGGTCTTCACACCTATGCATAAACAATGCAGGGAATACTTGTGCTTTGGATGTTATCTAGTTCTAAGTGGGGCCTCATATACAACAACCAATGCTTCCTTGTTGATATTATTGTTTTTGAAAAAAGCATAGATACATGTAGAAATTTGAGGTGATAAGTGAGAGGTATGTAATCAAAAAAAGAAAACAAATTTTATAAAGTTGCCTTGTTTGAAAAACCATTTCACAAATGCAACAGAAGTTGAGCTTAAAGTTGTCATACTGCATTTTAAAAATCTAATTCTTAGCAGTTTCACTTCCTTTAAAATATCTAACTCAGAGGAGTGGTGCAAGATGTAATTGAGAGGTAATTAAAATCAAGTCTTAATTTAGAGTTTTAAAGAGATGATGTTGAATACTAATTTGGTATAGACTATGTTGAACATTTAAAAGTTGCTTAAGAAAGCCAAATGTTTCAAATTCCTCCTTGATTTGATAAGGTTGAAGTGGAATACTAAACAAAGGAGCTTTCAGATATGAATTGGTGGGAGATTTTTAGAAATAATATGATCAATGGAAAGACCAATGGTATTAAATGAACATCCAATCATTTTAGAGAGGATGCCATATTATTTACTTTTTGAAATGACTTTATTGCACATCTCCTTGTATAGTTGTTACAAAACCCACCAATGCTGTTCAGAAACAGCATGGGGTTCAACTGCCTGCCACCAAGATGCAGGACTCCTAATGCAAGAGATTGGTGAAAAAGGAAAGGGGTTATTTATTTAAAGGTTATACAGATTTAGAATAATGGTAGATTTCTGTCATTAAGGACTGTTCCCTTAAAAACTGCCCCAAAACACAGTCCTCCCTCCCTTTGCCAAACCAGACCAATTTCAGAATATTCCAGTCAGAGGTACCATCTTTCAGAAAAGCAGAAGTTTGTAGCTCAGCTTTTCCAGTTACAGTTCAGCTCCAAGAATCCAGGGTTCTAGGCGGGTCTGGCACTTCTGTTAGCTCTGCTACTGTCATCTCCAAGCAGACTCAAATCTGGGTGACTGGGCAGGTCCCCTGCCACTGCACTACCAGCTCCAGTAACTCCCTGGACTTCTAACTTTGCAGGCCTCTTTCTCTTACTCCAGACCACATGACTACTCCTTTTTCACTTCAGACTGCGTGGATTCTTCTTTTAGACTACAGACCATGTAACTTCTTCCCTCCTCTTTCAGCCTGCCCTCATTTAGATGCTGAGCCTGGAACTTTCTGTGTTATCTCATATCCAGCCTTATGATGTGTTAGTGTTCATTATATTTCTGCCAGTTTCTCCATATCTTTTAACTTTTTTGATTGCTATCTTTAGTCAGGGAAAAAGTTCCCATGGACTTCTAGGGTGGGGATTGTCCCCTCCCTCTTGCATAAGCACTATAACCCCGCTAAGTTATGAGTCCCTGAATGTTCTCAGAGTCACGTACACAATTTGCCCTGGATGGCAGCCCTCTTACCTTCAAGAAAGCACAGCTATTAACATGCCATTGTTATGAAATGTATCTCAATTGCCATACCATTCACTCTTCCCTTCTCCCAATCAAGGATTGTGGGAGCTGCTTTCCTATTTCCAGGGACTTATGATTTGCACCTTGTTACATAGTGATAATCAATGTTTATTGTTTAACTGACTCAAAGTTGGAGGGGATTTCAGTGCAAGAATTGGCCTTAAAATGTTCTGGGTATGCAGTAATTAGTCTTTGATTAAATTTCTATATGAAAAGCAGGCCAGCCTAACTTTGTGGCATTTGTAATTGTTACAGAAACCCATTGGACTAAATTTGTGTCCCTATTTCTTAAACCCTTGAAACCAAAGTTTTCCTCCTCTGTCATATTAAGTACAATCACTTTTTGAAACACTTCCAAAACAGATATTACTGTGCCATGTAATGAATATGAGCTTTGGGTCACCTAGTCCTGAATTAATATACTGTCTGTTCTGTTCAAAAGTGATGCAAAGGGGTTATTACTTTTTCTTAGTCTTGTATAAATATGTAAGTTTCTTTGATTAAAGTCTGTTGCATTCATTATGCCAGGGGTGGAAACTTGGCTATTTTTTCTCATAGTTATATCCTGAGTGGTGAGCACAGTACTTGGCCAAAAGTAGGGGTCTTGTATGAAGTTTGCCCATAGTAGATGATCAATTGTGACTCATTATTAGTTCATCAAAGTCATTTGAAGTCCTCTGATGTAAAACTTGATTTAAAACACAAAACCTTTATTTAGAAACATTCTCCATGGTATGCAATCCATATTGATGATGAGATGACTTTATTCTTGCCATTCCCTATCTTCTAATAATCTTTCTCTTGTAGCTTCTCAGAATCTATCTATTCTTCAAGGCCCAATTCAGACTCTACCATTTACTCAAGCCTGTTCTGAACACTCTAAGTCCATAGAACTTTCCAAACTTCAATAGCACTCTTTTGTTGTTGTTGTTAGTCAAACAACATTACTCCTAATTTGGCATTTGACTTCTTTTTTATCATCCTCACCAGAGGATATATTTATTGATTTTAGAGAGAGGAAGGGAGGAAAGGAAGGAGAGAGAGAGAGTGGGAGAGGGAGAGGGAGGGAAGAGAGAGAGAGAGAGACATAGATATTAACTGGCTGCCTTTCATATGTGCTCTGACCTGAGGACTGAACACACAACCTTTTGGATGACACTGCAAGAAACTGAGCCACCCAACAAGGGCCTGGTATTTTGATTTTTTAATGATGGTTTGCTCAAGGTGATTGATATTCTTGATATGCTGAAATTCTTCTTTATCACCATAATGTACAAAAGCAAGGATGATTGGAAGAGCATTTCCTGTGGCCCAGCTTCATATTTTAGGAAGCTAAATTACAGGCTTTCCATGGTCAGATAAGTATTCAAACTTTCTTTGACCTCAACTAACATATTCCTTCATGGACTTCTGGGCATGGAGAAAAACTCAAAAATTATTTTTTTCCAATTTTGACATTTAGTCATGGTTTATGAATATCCTGCTATTTATTTGGGTTTTAAGTTTTATTATTTATTTTAATTTTTCCTAAACCTTTCATCAATGAATTTTTAAAAAATTTAGTTTGTGTTCCAGTTTAAGCAAAGACCTGGGTACATACTTTAAAAAAATTCTAAATACTATATTTAATGGCCCAATCTAATATTTCTTTTCTTGAAGAGTTTATATAAGAATACACAACACAAAATAACTAGAAAAAGCAAGTAATATCTTCTCTGGGCTCAAAGAATATGTTCCCATTTGCTTTTTATAAATAAGTAGAGTTTTATTATATAATTGGGTGGGTTCTGTGGCACAGGACTCATATGTGCTTTTTTGCGCAGGGTAAAGATTAAAAAGCAGTATTATTTCTGAAAACATCAAAACTCTAGCCGAGGATTTAGAATGCATTACCAGAAAGCTTTTCTTCTTGAATGTGCACTTATATGCTTTTGTGTGCAGCAAATGTCTAAGAGTGTCTTTCAAAACTCATTGACACACCAGTTCTCAAAAACAGAGGAAGGTCTAGTGTGTTTTCTGAGTAAAATTGTGCCTAAAACCATGTATGTCCTCATAACAGCTTGCAGTGACTTATCTGTAAGGGTTGTAATTTTTCTTGTAAATTATATATATTTTTAAATCTCCAATATTTATGTTACTCTTATTATTGAAGTATAATGCATGTGTGAAAAAATACTTTAAAATATCCCTAAAATGAAGAGTAAACACATTCTCCAAATGCATATATTCAAGGCTTGATATTATAGTCTTTAAAATTTTTTATTAATAACAATGTGAGAATAAAATATTTTTTAACTTTAAAAAATTTTTATCTTTAAAAATAATTGTTGGCTCTCTCTATATATCAGTTAAGTCCATTTCATCTAGGGCATTGTTCAATGCCACAATATCTTTGTTGGTATTTTGTTTAGAAGATCTATCCATTTTTGAGAATGGGGTGTTAAAATCCCCTACTAGAATTGTGTTTCTGTCAATATCTTTCTTGAAGTCCTCCAAGAGTTTCTTTATGTATTTGGGTGCTCCTATGTTGGGTGCATGTATATTTACTATGTTTATATATTCTTGATGGATTCTTCCCTTGAGCATTATGAAGTGACCTTCTGGGTCTCTTTTTATGACACTTTTTTTGAGGCCCATTTTGTTTGATATGAGTATTACTACCCTGGCTTTTTTTCCCCTCCCCATTTGCTTGGAATATTTTTTCCAACCCTTCACTTTCAGTCTGTGTAAGTCTTTTGTTCCGAGGTGGGTCTCCTGTATGCAGCATATGTGTGGGTCATGTTTTCTTATCCATTCCGTATTTGGTGTCTTTTGATTGGGACATTTAATCCATTTACGTGTAAGGTTATTATTAATAGGTATTCACTGCCATCCACTGCCATTTTTTCATACCTGTGCTCCTCTCTCTTTCACTGTTTTTCTTCCTGTTCTCAAAGCAAGTCCTTTAGCATCTCCTGCAGAGCTGGTTTGGAGGAGGTATATTCTTTGAGGCTTCTTTTGTCCTAAAAGCTCCTTATTTGGCTTTCCATTTTAATTGAGAGTCCTGCTGGATAAAATAGTCTTGGTTGCAGGCCTCTGGTTCTCATTACTTGGAATATTTCTTGCCATTCCCTTCTGGCTTGGAGTGTTTGCATTGAGAAGTCAGCTGCTAGTCTTATCTGGGCTTCCTTGTATGTTACTTCTTGTTTTTCCCCTGCTGCTTTGAAGATTCTCTCTTTGTCTTGGAATTTTGCCACTTTATTTATGATGTGTCTTGAAGTGGGGTTCTTTGGGTTCCTCTTGTTTGGGACTCTCTGTGTTTCCTGGATTTGTGTGACTTTCTCTCTCATCAATTTAGGGAAGTTTATAAGCATAAGTATAGAAATAAATTAAAGGCTTTGTTAGCATATATCAATCACTGAACAGTTGTGTGATCTAATATAGGGAGTTACATTGTTGACTCATTAAGTCACTATGGAAAAAAAGGCCTACATGTGTAATTTTCCCAAGAGAACATACTCTTCATTGCCTCACTCTAATTTGAATGCTCAGGTTGCTTGGTTCTCTTTTCACTCAGTTTTTGCTCTGCTTATATCATTGCCTTACAGTGCTTTAGGGCTCTGGAAGCTTGGGAGTTATTGTAATCATTGATCAATGTAGTCTAAACTGTTTTTTCTCAACAGAACATCTTTAACCATCTTCATTATAGGTTTTGTTTCTTTGTGGAAGGCAATGTTGCAATCCTCTCATTTCACTGTCACTTAAAAGCACTCACATTCATTTGATGAGCATTTTTCAGAGTCTGTCAATGTTATGGACTCCATGATACATGCATAGGGAACAAGGAAGGGGATGACAGCAGAAGGAAACCCCCCTGTCAGAGAAGGCAATCTTATCCCTTTGTGTGGATCACTGTGCATAGAGAAGACAGATGTAGGTAACCACTAGTTGCCATACAACATGACTGATAAGTCTGTAACAGCAGTATTCCCAGGATGCTATTAGTAACCTTTACCTGGGGAAAGAAGAGAGGATTCATAAAGAACATCAGTCATGAAAAAGTTTTATATTTATAATCATTTAAAAGTGAATCAAAGGCTGCTTCTAGTCAAGATGGTGGTGTAGGTAAATGTGGTACTTGTCTTTTCCCACAACAACTTCAAAATTAGCAATAAACTACAGAACAACCATCACTGAGAACTGCCTGAAATCCAGCTGAACAGAAATCCTATTACTAAGCACATAAAGAAGAAGCCACATGGAGACTGGTAGGAGGGGCAGAGACCCAGAACAGGGTAGTGTCCCACACCCATGAGTGGCATTTTCAAATTGGAATATCTCAGCAACAAAGGTCCACTTTGAGTAGAACTTCCTAGCTCAGGGTTCCAGTGCTAGGAAGAAAAGTCCCCATAACTTCTGGTTGTAAAAATCAGCAGAAAATGAGGTTCAGGGTGACAAAGGCTTCTGCAGTCTTAGTTCCTCTTAAAGGGCCTGCACATGGACTCAGTCGGCTTACTCCCTCTGAGCTCTAGCACCAAGGCAGCAGCGCAAAAGGCACCAGCAGCTTATGGGAGGAACTGAAGTATATCACATTAGGGTGAGAGCTGTAGGGGACAGATTTATTCCAGAGAGAAGTGCTGGTACAGGCCACTATTCCTTTTCTGAGACCTCCCTCCCACTTTTTACGGAGCTTGCAAGGGGTTACCATATCGAGACTCCATGGACCTGGCTATCACTGTTCACCTGTCCTGGTGGTTGGTTCCCTGGGACCTGGTCTAACCCAGATTGTGAGCCCACCAAAGCTGTTTCCAGTGGCTTTTCCATATGAGTGACTTGTCTTGGTTCATGCTCCAGACTTTCCTAAAATTTCTCAAAGGTTTATAAACCTCAAACAAGCAGCCTCTGGCCTCATTGTGCCCCGTGCCTCTGCTTAGCAGCCCCAAATCCACCACTAGTGGCATCTAGCCTCAATTCACCGATTAGCCTCTCCCAGGCACCTCCAAGCCCAGGACAAATGGCAACCATCTGCCGATCACTTTGTTGCTCATACCAGGTGGCCCAAGGGAAGGCACAGGCAGCAACTGACCTTGGCCTGCACCTTCCATGAGGCCCCAAGACCAACACACTTGATGGCCAGCTTCAGAGTACACTAGAAAATCACCCCTCCATCTCCACAAACAACACAATCAAAGGGCAGACTCAGCAGGCACCAGAGCCCTGCTGACAGAGAATCTTGCTACTTAGTGTCAACTCAACACAACAGCTCTTCCACTATAATCATGGTCAACCCTCACGGCCAATCAGCCTGAAGGTTAATCTCTCCAAACAGCAATCAAGCCTCAATTACAACAGGAGGGCCCATGCAAGGGACACACCAGGAACACCCAGCTCAGATGACCAAGGAGACTGCACCACTGGGTCCCAGGACACCTATTATATAGGGTCACTTGATCAAGACTGGGATATGTAACAGCTCTACCTAATACATAGAAATAAATGCAAAGAAAAATAACTAAATGAAATGGAGGCAAGCAATCTACCTTACAGAGAGTTCAAAACAATGGTTATAAGAATGTTAAAGGAACCTAGCAAGAACTTCAACAGCATAAAAAAGGCTATAGAAACCATAAAAAGAACCAGTCATTGCAACATTATTTACCATAGATAAGACTGAAGCAACCTAAATGTCCATCAATAAATGAATGGATCATCTACAACAACAAGGATTGATCTAGAGGATATTGTGCTGAGTGAAATAAGTCATACAGAGGAGACAAATTCTATATGGTTTCACTTATATGTGGAATCTAAAACACAAAATAAATGAACAGACAAAACAGAAAGAAACTCATAGACACAGAACATTTTGACAGTTGCCAGAAGGAAGTGGGGGGGGGGTGAGTGAAAAATGGAAAGAGATTAAGAAGTACAAATTGGTAATTAGAAAATAGTCACAGACATGTAAAGGATAGCATAAGGAACATAGTCAATAATGTTGTAATAACTATGTATGGTGTCAGATGGATACGAGATTTATCAGGGTGATCATTTTGTAAGTTAAATGTGTCTAACGACAGAGTTGTATACCTGAAACTAATATAATATTGTATGTTAACCATAATTAAAAAATAAAAAATATAAAATTAATCAAAGGCTAATTAGGTCTACAAGAGAGTAGATACAGGATCTTCTACATAAATTTACAAGAAATGGGTTGGCAACAGTTACTAAAAATTAAGTGTAAAATAATAGATTGTGATGTTTTTTGTTTCTATTCTCATAAACTTTATGGTGCTATACATATTTGTTATGGTCCTTGCCCATACTCATGCCAATGACTTATAATTTTTAAACTATTTTTAAGAGCAGTTTTAGGTTCACAGTACAACTGAAGGGAAGGTACAGAGATTTTCACTATATTCCCTGCCCTCACATATAACAGCCTCCCTCATTATCAGCATCTCCTACCAGAATGGTACATTTGTTACAACTGATGGACCTACATTGACATCATTATCAACCAAAGTCCACATTTTACATTAAGGTTTACTTTTAGTCATATAAATTCTATGGATATGGACAAATGTATATAAACACATGACTGTCATTATTATATCAAGAGTAGTTTCAGTGTCCTAAAAATCCTCTCTTTAAAGAAATTAAATAAAGTTGTTTTTATTTTATTTATTTATTAAACATTTTTTATTGTTGTTCAGGTAGAGTTTTCTGCCTCCCCCCACAAGCCACCACCCCAGTCCTCCCCACCTCCCTCCCCTGTTTCTGCCCTCCCCTTTTTATTGTCCATATGTCCTTTATAATTGTTCCTGCAATCTATTTGCCCTTTCCCCCTATAATCCCCTTCCCTCTCTCCTCTGGTCACTGTCAGCCTGTTCTCAATTTCAGTGCCTTTGGTTATATTTTGCTTGTTTGTTCATTTTGTTGATTAGGTTCCTGTTAAAGGTGAGATCATATGGTATTTCTCTTTCATTATATGGCTTATTTCACTTAGCATAATGCTCTCCAGTTCCATCCATGCTGTCGCAAAGGGTAGGAGCTCCTTCTCTCTTTCTGCTGTGTACAATTCCATTGTGTAAATGTACCATAGTTTTTCAATCCATTCATTTACTGATAGGCACTTAGGTTGCTTCCAGCACTTGGCTATTGTGAATTGTGCTGTTGTGAACATTGGGGTGCATAGGTTCTTTTGGATTGGTGTTTCAGGGCTCTCGGGATATAATCCTAGCAGTGGAATTGCTGGATCAAATGGCAGGTCCACTTTCAGTTTTCTGAGTAAATTCCATACTGTTTTCTATAGTGGTGGCACCAGTCTGCATTCCCACCAACAGTGCACTAGGGTTCCCTTTTCTCCACAAACTCTCCAACACATGTTGTTTGTTGCTTTCTTTATGATGGTCATCTGACCGGTGTGAGGTGGTATCTCATTTTGGTTTTAATTTGTATCTCTCTGATAGCTAGCGATACTGAGCATTATCATATGTCTCTGGACCCTCTGTATGTCCTCCTTGGAGAAGTGTCTGTTCAAGTCCTTTGACCATTTGTTAATGGGTTATTTGTCTTCTTAGAGTGGAATTGTGTGAGTTCTTTATATATTTTGGAGATCAAACCCTTCTCTGAGGTATCATTGGCAAATATGTTTTCCCATATGTACGGAACTGGTTTGTTTTAAATCTGGCAAATGTGACTCAGCTCTGTATGGAAAACGTACAGAAGTGAAGTGGTGGGCAGGAGCCAGACCCTCAAATTGGGATTTCCCCTGTGAATCAGGCCTAGAAAATGCATACAGACTGTTATGGCTTGCTCTTGCTAAAACTTCCTCACCCTGGTCTGAAACAGTAGATGTTTATTGCCTATCTTCAAGATAATTTCCAAAGCCTGTGTGAAATTTCCCAAGGAAGGATCAACTTGCCTCCTTTCCCTTCTGCATTTGTTATTTTCATTTCTTTGATTATAACTAAAATGTAGACAACAATATTCTATGTAATAGATAATAAATCCTTCTTTGATGTAAGACCTGAGAAAAACAATAAAAGCCTGTCCAGGCAGGGGTTGGTGGGCTCTCCCCTTGAGAGAAGTGACTGCAGGACTCTCATCTTAAGAGAGTACTGTACCTTCCCTTTTGTTCCACAGGACTGCTGTAGTCTGTGCATTTGTTTTCATCTTCAGTCACAACATGCAAACTCTGAGGGCCAGAGTCTGCCACACCCATACGGTTCATTCTCTTTTCATTTTAATACTGTATTCTTTAGCCATGCAGAAGCTTTTCATTTTCCTGAGATCCCATTTGTTTAATCTTTCTTTTATGTCCCTTGCTCTAGGGGACATGTCAGTGAAAATATTGCTGCATGAAATGCCTGAGATTTTCCTACCTATGTTCTCCTCTAGGGCTTTAATGGTGTCATGACTTATATTTAAATCTTTTTATCTACCTTGAGTTTATTTTTGTGTATAGTGTAAGTTGGTGTTCGAGTTTCAATTTTTTTTACATGTAGCTGTCCAGCTCTCCCAACACCATTTGTTGAAGAGGCTATTTTTACTGCATTTTATGCTGCTGCCCCCATTGTCAAATGTTAGTTGACCATAGAGACTTGGGTTTATTTATGGGTTCTCCATTCTCTTCCATTGATCTATATGTCTGTTCTTCTGCCGGTACCAGACTGTTTTGATTATAGTGGCTTTGTAATATTATTTGGTATAAGGTATTATCATCCCTCCTACTTTGTTCTTCTTTCTCAAATTTGCTGTGGCTATTCAGGGTCATTTATGACTTCATATAAATTTGAAATATTTATACTATATCTGTGAAAGATGTTATTGGTATTTATTAGGGATTGCATTGGATCTATAAATTGCTTTGGATTATATGGACATTTTGATTATGTTAATTCTTCCAATCTATGAACACAGTATACGCTTCCATTTATTTGTCTTCCTTAATTTCTTTCTTCAGTGTTGTGCAGTTTTCTGAGTACAGGTCTTTTACCTCCTTGGTTAGGTTTATTCTTTGGTATTTTATTTTTCTTCTTGCTATAGCAAATGGGATGTTTTCCTGACTTCTATTTTTGATATTTCATTCTTGGTGTACAAAAATGCCTTCAATTTCTATATATTGTTTTTGTATGCTGCTGTTTTGCCAAATTCACTTATTAGGTTGAATAGTTTTTCTGTGGACTCTATAGGGTTTTAAATATACACTATCATATCATCTTCAAACAGTGATAGTTTTACTTCTTCCCTTCTAATTTGGATGCCTTTTATTTCTTTTTCTTGTCTGATTGCTATGGCTAAAACTTCCAATACTATATGAATTGAACCTGTGACAGTGGTCACCCTTGTCTTGTTCCTGATCTTAGAGTAGGAAAGCTTATAGTTTTTGCCTATTAAGGATGATGTTGGCTGTAGGTCTCTCATATATGGCCTTTATTATGTTGAGGTATGCTTCCTCTAGTCTCACTTTGCTGAGTGTTTTTTTCATAAATGGGTGCTGTACTTTATCAAATGTTTTTTCTGCATCTATTGATATGATCATGTGATTTTTGTCTTTGCTTTTGTTTATGTGATATATTACGTTTATTGATTTGTGAATATTGTGCCATCCTTTCATCCTTGGATGAATTCCATGTGATCATGTTGTATGATGTTTTAATGTATTGCTGGATGTGGTTTGCCAATATTTTGTTAAGGATTTTAGCATCTATGTTCATCAGTGATATTAGCCTGTAGTTTTCTTTCTTTGTTGTGCCTTTATCTGTTCTTGGGATCAGGATGATTCTTGCCTCATTGAAAGAGTTTGGGAGCCTTCCTTCTTTTTGGGGTTTTTGGAATAGCCTGTGAAGGATAGGGTTTAGCTCTTCCTTATGTGTTTTGTAATATTCTTCTGTGAAACCATCCCATCCAGGGTTTTTGTGTGAAGGAAGTTTTTTTTTTATTACTTATTCAATTCCACTATCTGTTATTAGCATTTAGAGGCTTTACACATCTTCATTCAGTTTTGGAAGATCATATGTTTTTAGAAATTTGCCTCTTTTACCCAGGTTGTCTAATTTCTTGGCATATAGTTGTTTGTAATAATTTTGTACAATCCTTTTTATTTCTGTGGTTTAGTTGTAATATCTCTTCTTTCATTTCTGATTTTATTTATTGAGGTCCTGTCTCTTTCCTGATACAGACTTTTTGCTGTTGTTGTTTTTTCATTTTAGGGAAAAGTTTTATTTTTTTATTTTTAAATATAATTTATTGATTATGCTTTATTGATTATTATAGTTGTCCTAATTTTTTTGTACCCATTATTTTCCTCCACCCTGAACCCCCCTTCCACCAGCATTCTTACCTCCAGTTAGTTCATATCCATGGGTCATACATATACGTTCTTTGGTTTCTCCATTTCATATATTATTCTTAACCTCCTCCTGAATACTTTGTATTTGTCAATTATGCTTCCTATTCCCTGTAATTTCCCCCACATTCTCCTGCCCCTTTCTGATAACACTCCATGCCATCTCCATTTCTGTGATACTCTTCCTGCTCTAGTTTTCTTAGATTTTTTGTGGTTTTGTTTAGTTTCAGTTATTGACAGTTGTGATTTTGTTGTAATTTTCCTGTGCATAGTTTTGATCTTCTTTATCCTAGATAAGTCCCTTTAACATTTCATATAATAAGGACTTGGTGATGATGATCTCCTTTAACTTGACCTTATCTGGGAAGCACTTCATCTGCCCTTCTATTCTACTTTTTGTTTTGTTTTATAAATTCTGTTTTTTTATTCTCCTTTGTAAATATAGATTGCATAAATTTTTAACCCATTCATTTTTTGAAAATGTTATTCAACTTCCATGGTTTTGCATGTTTTTCAATGTTCTTTTTGTGATTGATTTCTAATTCCATAGCATTGTGTTCAGAGAAGATGCTTGATATGATTTCAATCTTCTTAAATTTATTGAGACTTCTTTTGTGTCCTAACATGTGGTCTGTCCCAGAAAACGTTCCATGCGCACTTAAAAAGTGTATATATTCTGCTGCTTTAGGGTGAAATGCTGTGAAGATATCAATTAAATCCATTTGATCTAGTGTGTGGTTTAAGGCCACTATCCCTTTGGTGATTTTCTCTCTGGAAGATAAATTCATTAAAGTCAATGGGGTGTTAAGGTCTCCAACTATTGACTGTATTTCTATCAATCTCTCTCTCTCTTATTGATATATTTATTGATTATGCTATTACAGTTGTCCTATTTCCACCCCTTCATTCAACTCCATCCCGCCCACCCCCTCCCTCCCACATTCCCCCCCTATAGTTCATGTCCATGGGTCATACTTATAAGTTCTTTGGCTTCTACATTTCCTACACTATTGTTACCCTCCCCCTGTCTATTTTCCACCTATCATTTATGCTATTTATTCTCTGTACCTTTCCCCCCTCTCTCCCCCTCCCAATCCCCTATTGATAGCCCTCCATGTGATCTCCATTTCTGTGGTTCTGTTTCTGTTCTAGTTGTTTCCTTAGTTTTCTTTTGTTTTTGTTTTAGGTGTGGTTGTTAATAACTGTGAGTTTGCTGTCATTTTTACTGTTCATATTTTTTATCTTCTTTTTCTTATTTAAGTCCCTTTAACATTTCATATAATAATGGCCTGGTGATGATGAACTCCTTTAACTCGACCTTATCTGAGAAGCACTTTATCTGCCCTTTCATTCTACATGATAGCTTTGCTGGGTACAGTAATCTTGGATGTAGGCCCTTGCCTTTCATGACTTGGAATACTTCTTGCCAGTCCCTTCTTGCCTGTTAAGTCTCTTTTGAAAAATCAGCTGACAGTCTTATGGGAACTCCTTTGTAGGTAACTGTGTTCTTTTCTCTTGCTGCTTCTAAGATTCTCTCCCTCTGCTTAATCTTGGGTCATGTAATTATGATGTGCCTTGGTGTGTTCCTCCTTGGGTCCAGCTTCTTTGGGACTCTCTGAGCTTCCTGGACTTCCTGGAAGTCTATTTCCTTTGCCAGACTGGGGAAGTTCTCCTTCATTATTTGTTCAAATAAGTTTTCAATTTTTTGTTCTTCCTCTTCTCCTTCTGGGACCCCTATAATTCAGATGTTGGAACATTTCAAGATGTCCTGGAGGTTCCTAAGCCTCTCCTCATTTTCTGAATTCTTGTTTCTTCATTGTTTTCTGGTTGGATGTTTCTTTCTTCCTTCTGGTCCACACCATTGATTTGAGTCCCAGTTTCCTTTGCATCACTATTCCTTCCCTGTACATTTTCCTTTGTTTGTCTCAGAATAGCCTTCATTTTTTCATCTAGCTTTCGAACAAATTCAACCAATTCTGTGAGCATCTTAATAACCAGTGTTTTGAACTGTGCATCTGATAGGTGGCTATCTCTTCCTTTCTTAGTTGTACTTTTTCTGGAGCTTTGAAGTGTTCTGTCATTTGGGCCATTTTTTTTTTTTTTTTTTTTTTTGTCTTGGCGCATCTGTTACTTAAAGGAGCGGAGCCTTAGGTGTTCCCGGGGGTGGGGGTAACACCGGTCACTGAGCTGTGACACTGTACATGGGGGAGAGGCTGAGAGGGAGCAATGGCGCCTGCTCCCCTCTCCACCAGATTTCAGTCTTTCACTCCGCTACCCACAATCAAACTGGGCCCCTCTGCTGCTGGTTCCCGAGTGGGTGGGCTTGTGCAAGCCCTAGGCCCCCATGGGTCTCTCCAACGACCTCTCCTGTGAGGCTGGGAGTCTCTCCTGCTGCCGCCCCAACCCCCAGGGGCGTTTTCAATCAGAGGTTTGAGGCTTTATTTCGTCTTGCTGGAGCCCTGGGTTACGTGTTCTGCTTTGCTCCCAGCCGTTTGTCCCGGTTTATCTGTGCACAAGTGTGGGGCCACCGGTTGCTACCTGCCGTTCTGCCTGCCCCGTTCTCCGCCACTCTGAGTCTGGCCCTCTCGGTTTATCTGTGCGCGAATGTGGGGCCAAAGGGTCTGCTACTGGTCAGACTGCCTGCCCATGAGTCCCACACTCCGCCAGTCTCGGTCCCACCACAGCAACGCGAGTCCTATCTTCCCTGGTGCCCGTCTCCGCCTCTCCTACCGGTCTGGATGTATGTTTCTTTTTTATCTACTTGGTGTCAGACTTCCTTGCGGTTCAATTTTTCTGTCAGTTCTGGTTGTTCGAGGAGGCACAGTGTGTCCACCTACATTGC
Organism: Desmodus rotundus; assembly: GCF_022682495.2. Classification (NCBI taxonomy): domain Eukaryota; kingdom Metazoa; phylum Chordata; class Mammalia; order Chiroptera; family Phyllostomidae; genus Desmodus; species Desmodus rotundus. The sequence goes on from NC_071394.1 coordinate 65,458,525, forward strand.
TATCTTGGTTCTCCTGCCCTTCTATTCTAAATGATAGCTTTGCTGGATAGAGTAATCTTGGATGTATAATTTGGACTTTCATCACTTGGAATACTTCTTTCCAGCCTGTTGTTGCCTACAAGGTTTCTTTTGAGAAATCAGCTGGTAGTGTAATGGGAACTCCTTTGTAGGTAACTCTCCTTTTCTCTTGCTGCTCTTCTTATCTTTAACCTTGGGTAATATAATTATGATCTGCCTTGGTGTGTACTTCCTTGGGTCCAACTTCATTGGGACTCTCTGGGCTTCCTGGACTTCCTGGAAGTCTATTTCTTTTGCCACATTAGGGAAGTTCTCCTTCATTATTTTTTCAAATATTTTTTCAATTTCTAGCTTTTCCTCTTCTTCTTTTGGCAGCCCTAGGATTTTGGAACACTTAGAGTTGTCCCAGAGGTTCCTAAGCCTCTCCTCATTTTTTTTTAAATTCTTATTTCTTCATTCTGTTCTGCTTGCATGTTTATTTCTTCCTTCTCCAAACTGTTGATTTGAATACTGGTTTCCTTCCCTTCATTGTTGGTTCCATGTAAATTTTTCTTTATTTCACTTTTCTCTCTATTTTGCAACTACCCTCAACCATTTCGGTTAGCATCCTGATTACCAGTGTTTTGTCCTCTGCATCTGATATGTTGGCTATCCCCTCATTGCTTAGTTCTATATTTGGAGCTTTGATCTGTTCTTTTATTTGGGCTATATTTCTTTGTCTTGGAATGTCTAATACATGGTAAGGGGCGGAGCCTTAGGGATTCACCAAGGCCAGATAAATCACATTACTGTACTGTGGTGCTGTATATGGTGGAGGAGTCTGAAAGGGAACAATGCTGCTTGCTTTGCTCTCAGCAGCTTTCAGTCACTTCCTGATGCAGATCCCGGCCTGCAGGATCTAGTGTTGTGGCTTTAATATACAAATACACACGGACTACAGAAATCCTGTGGAGAAAAAGGGATGGCATGGCCACTCTAAGTGAGACAGGGCGAGAGGGCTTAGAGAGAGCCCAAGAGAGAGAGCCGACCCCCACCTGGACAGGCTTTTATTTCTTTTTTGGGCAGATTACATCGAGGATGGTCCTCATTTAGTATGCACAGGTTCACCACAGGTGATTACTTTTTAAGGACAACAAAGGACAGAATACTGCTAATTACTTAAAAGAGAAGGATGTTGCAGCTCTAGGGGGAAACTGCTCACACTCCATACTTGGGTGGTTGAGCACAGATTTTAGGAAGATGAAGATACTCAGTAAATATTTGAATTGCTGCCTCAATTCAGGGTGAGGGAGTTTTAGCAAGAGCAAGTCTCATAGCAGTCAAGGTACCGTGCAGGCCTGATTTCCCACTTGAGAACCTATCCATGGATGTGGGTCCTGCCCCCCAACCTCGCTCCCCACTGGCTTTTCCAAGTGGGGGCTGAGCCACATTTCCTGTGCTTGGAATGGTTCCCCACAACTTCCTCCACTACCCACATGCATATTGGACCCTTGTGGTACTGATTTCTACATGGGTGGTTTTGTGTATGTTCTAGGACCCTGTGGGTCTTTACAAGGATCTCTCCTGTGAGGCTGAGTTTCTCTTGCCACTGCATCCCCACAAGTTTTTATAGCCAGAGGTTTTGAATCTTTATTTGTCCACACTGGACCCTGGGTTTTGCTGTCTATTTTGTTCTCCAGTTTTTCCTCCTGGTTTATCCACATGCAAATGTGGGACTACCTGGTTCAACAGCCACCACCTTGTCACACATTCTCTTCATGCCAGTTTCCCTTCTCTGCCCCTCCTATCACTCTGAATAAATACTTCTTCTTTAGCTCATGGTTGTCATATTTCCATACAGTTCTATTTTCTGGTACTTTTTGTTATTTTTTGTTTTTAAATTTCTTGTTGTCCTCTTTTGGTTGTGCAAAGAGGCACAGTGTCTCTACCTACACCTCCATTTTGGTCAGAAGCCCAAGGCTGGTTGATTTTCTTTATCTTTTTAAAGAACCGGCTCTTTGATTTATTGATCCTTTGAATTTTCTTTTAGTCTGATTTTCATTTAATTGTGCTCTGATCTTGATTATTTCCTTCCTTCTTCTCACTCTAGGCTTTGTTATTGTTCCTCCAGTTCTTGTAGCTATAGGGTTAGGTTGTTTTTTGCAAGTTTTCTATCTTTTTTAGGTAAGCCTGTAATGGAATGAACTTCACTCTCAGGACTGCCTTCACTGTGTCCCCTAGGTTTTGGACTATTATGTGTTCATTTTCATTCATTCATTCAGAAACTTTTTTATTTCTTCCTTGATCTCATTATTAATCCATTCAATGCTTAGTAGCCTGGTATTCAATCTCCATGAATTTGAATGTTTTCCTTGAGGTTGGTTTCTAGTTTCAATCACTTGTTGTCCAAGAAAATGCTTGAATTTTTGAGCCTTGCTTTATGTCCTGTCATGTGGTCTATCTTTGAAAATGGAACTTAACTCTTGTTAATATCAGTCAGCCTGTGGTAAAGTTCTTTTTGATATGTGTAGTTTTGCTTAACATTTCAGTTTCCAAGAATCTTTTGATAATGTTAAGTGAGGACTTACTGTAGTAAAGAAATGTTAGGAATCCAACAGGCAAATAGACCTCTGGCTGAATTATTTCTGGACAGAACTTATGTTTTCATTCAAAGATATGGTGACTAGCAAGCACTCAAGTGCAGTGTTAAATAACAGCAGCCACCAAACAACAAAAAGTCTGGAAAAGTATGACTGAACAGGCTTTATTTCTGAACAATAAAATGTGAGTAATAGTTCTCTAGAGAAAAAAATACACAGCAATCGATGTTTACTTAAGTAATATTTTATGCCAAAATAGTTCAGTGATTTAAAATATTATAAGCCATTTCAAAAGTTTCTACTGGACACCTCATGCACATAGTGCACTGTGTTGGCACCAATTATAGTGATTTGTGGAAGAGCACAGTGGAATACCAGAGGAAAAAAGAAGGAAGAATAATGTTCTTCCTTGAATCATTGGGGAAAAGCACAGATCAGCAAATGTCCCTGGGCAACTTGGAACATGTATACTGCATTTAAGCTCAAATCTCTGAAATGTCAAACCTGAATGACAATAAGAGTACATTAGAATAAAACACTCAAGGTGACAAGGGGCTCATTAGATGTTGTGAATGGTACCTCCAGAGGAGTCACATGTGTTAGTAAACTCAGAAGCAGTGTAAATTACTGGGTAAAGAGGGAAATAACAGCCACTTCTTAACTGAGTGAGGGAAGACATATCAACCAGGAGGGAACACTTGGTTGGGCAAAGAATTTTTAATCTGGGCTTCAATGCTGACTCAATCCCTGATTCATTATATGACCTTCAGAAAGGCGGACCTAGACTAGATGAAGTAGTAAGTCCAATTCTAACTTTTTCACAAGTGAAAATGAGAATCTTATGTTCAGGAAACAGAAGGCACTAAGTAGGCTCACCCTAAGAAGGAGGAAATGCCTCATGCAGGCTCTGTGAATCTGCCATGTTATCTTTTACTCCTCTGGTCACATCTCTCACAAGTTAGAAAGTAAAAATATGTTCAAGACAGGACTGGACAAAGACCCATGTGACATGCACGCCTGTATGACCACTTAGACACTTTTCTAAGCAGTTGTGAATACAGCCAAGTAAATCTTCAAGTGTATCTAAGTCACCAAAGAAGATGCAAGAGAGGAAGAAAGAGAAAGGGAGATAATTTTTTTTTTCCTTTTAGGTTCAAAAGGAAGATAAGGTTCATGACATCCTGGGTTTAAAGTGGATTTTGTACTATTGTTAAATGAATTTTGGGCATCTGTAGAGTGAAAGGCTGTGATTTCAAAGTAATGTATCTGGAGAAAGTCAAAAAGAAAAAAATAGATTGTATAACTAAAAAACACATGCCAGCCAGTATTCACAGCAAGGGAGCACAGTGGGGTAATCTATGTCTTTATTAAGATACTCACTTGCTTAAATTTGAAGAGACTACCTTCTCACAAGAGGCATAACATTTTAAAAAGTCTGAGAAATGACTGTTGAACATGTTTTCCTTTGCTATAGTGGATGCTGAACCAATAGGCTGAAATGTTAGCCATAAATTGAATCTTGGAGGTGCATTTCAATGGTTGAAAGATGGGGAATTATTTATCATCACCAAGACTTGTTTCCAAATTTGTAAAATGCAATTATATCAGTTTCTGCCTCATAGACTTTTTCAAAGACCAAAATAAATAGGAGATAATGCATGGACATCATTCAGCTTGGCAATTGGAATATAGTTCACAGATGTAATTCAGTTATTACTCTCACGAGAATAGAAATTTGAACAGAAATTTTATGAGTTAGACTTTTCCCACCATGGTATCGAAGAAAATATTGATCAAATAAACTCAGAGAGCTTGGAGCACAAAGAGGATTGCAAAATTCAGTGTCAATTTTGAACAGACATTAAAAACTAGGACGCTTCATAATCTAGTAAAATGAATGCTTAACATGCCATCCTGGTTAAATTTCTTGGTAAGGTAAACATTTTGTTCTCATTCTTTATTTTATTTAGGAAAAAATATATCTTCAATAGGAGATTCCATCTGTTTTTAACTGCCTATAAAGAGAAAGAATTTTAAAGTCAGCAAGAAGATATGTTTTTAAAGTTTTGTGACATATTGGATGTGTTTTCGATAATTTTATTTGAAAGCCATCCTGGACCTTGCTAATGCTATCAAGTCTGGCAAGGATATCTGACATCAGTTGTTTTCCAGACTACATAGTTGTTATAATGTTTAATTATTTCATTGAACAGTTGATTTCATTTAAGATGTTTTTTGTTTATAATTATCAGCAGTTGATAACATCTTGCTCATTTTAAACAATCACCCTGCATGACTGCCTTTTCTGCTGAATATTTTTATTCACTATAATGAGGTCTGGGACGAACTCTTACTTTGATCCTGTTGGTTAAGTTTATTAAGAGCTCTTTAAGAAAGATGGTTTATTTGTATGTTTTTAGGACAGAACATGGTTTTTTTTGGTATTACAAATTTTAAGATCTATTCTCAATTTTTAAAAGTCAGATTGCATCTGGATTCATCTTCATAGTGATTTATTTCTATATTAAAATGTCATTCTTATTTATACATGTGATCCCAAAACTTTATAGGTATTTTCTGGAGGATATAGGCAAAGAAAACAATTGTTAGGATTCATGGATAAACTACAGTTTCATACTTGTGAGGAAGGAGAGAGGGGCAGGTATCCCATATCTCCTTTTTTTCTAAATTTACTAATTCTTTCAAGAACTCCAAAAAATCACTCATGAAGTGTGGCATTTCTGATGCTTTTGCTCAGGGTTAAAAGTAAGACCTGCTCTGCTTTTTATGATCTTCTCAAGTTAATTACCTCTATGTACATAAATATTATAATCTATAAATAAGGGTAATAAATTGTACCTACCAAATAGGGTTGTGAGGGATACAATTGTGTGGAGCATCTAAATTGATGCTTTGCAAAAAAGCACTCATTAACTATTGGCTATGTTAATATCTCCATCATCTATCATCATCATAGTATCATTTAGTCTCTGTTTTAGTTCGTGTAGCTGCATCTACCCCAACACAGAACATGGAGTCCTAGGAGTGCTTTGTCCTCCTCCTCAGCCCCCATTGCTCAACAACCATTCCCTCTTTCTTTCCTTGTTACCCTGACATAGTTCAAACATTCACCATCACACTCTGAACAACTCTGACACCCCTTACTTGGCTTCTATCACCTTGTCTTCTGGACTTGATGCTCTACTAGCCCTACAGTTCCAGCTCTGAGACAGACCTCATTAAAACTTTCAGGCACTGTTCCATGTGTAGTCTCTGACAAATCATTTAACTTCATGATTACATTGTTTCCTCATTTGAGAACAACTATGTATTTGCCTTTCTTATGTGGAAATGCTGTGATGCTCAAATACGTGCAAAACCTTTTGACATCGTAAAGCACCATATACTATTAGTTATTAAGATCTAAACAAATGAACCCAGTTTAGAAGACTTGTAAGTAAATATCTAATCATATTAGATATGATTGGGCTTATCCTTACACTTTCAAAATAATTCACATCATTCATTGAATAAAATTACATATATATTATGTTGGCCAAAAGGTTCATTCATTTTTTTTCTGTCGTATGGCTAGTAGTGCTTAGTTGTCTTTAACTTTATTTGAAACAATTTTGTTAGATTGTATTGTGATGGCTGTCGTATCAGTGTGCATTAAAAAAAATCAAAATTGGTGAATTAAAATATTATTTTAGTTTTAGAGAGAGGGAGAAGTAAGGAGAAAGAGAGAGTGAGAAACATCAATGTGTGGCTGTCTCTTGCATGGCCCCTACTGGGGACCTGACCCAGGCATGTCCCCTAACTGGCAATCGAACTTGCAACCTTTTGATTTGGAGTCCTGTGCTCAATCCGCTGAGCTACACCAGCAAGTGCAAAATTGCTGAATTTTTGTATAGCCATTTTAATATTGAAGATGGGAGTAAGTACTCAACATTTTCAGTGTATTTGCTTTATTATTTAAAGGAAGATAAAAACAATTAAAACTCAAAAAATATTTGTGCAGTGTATGGAGAGTGTGCTGTGGCTGATTGAATGTATCAAAAGTGGTTTGCGAAGTTTCATGCTGGAGTAATCTTGCTGGACAATGCTGCATGGTCAAGTAGACCAGTTCAAGTGGATAGCGATCAAATTGATGCACTAATTGAGAAAGATCAACATTATACCATGTGGGAGATAGCTGACATACTCAAAATATCCAATATAAGTGTTGAAAGTCATTTGCATGATCTTGGTTATGTTAATCACTTCGAAGTTTGGGTTCAACATAAGTGAAAAAAAAAACCACCCAAAACCTTCCTTGACTGTATTACTGCATGCAATTCTCTACTTAAATATAAGGAATATGTTCCATTTTTAAAACAAATTGTGACAGACAATGAAAAGTGGATACTTTACAATAATATGGAACAGACAAGATCATGGGACAAGTGATCTCTTGCACCAACCACCCCAAAGGATGGTCTTCATCCAAAAAAGGTCATGTTGTTTACATAAACTTCCAGCTGGGGCTGGAATGTATTCTTCTATTATGAACTCCTGCAAAACCAAACATTTAATTCTAACAAGTACTGCTCCCAGTTAGTCTACAGAAAACACATAATCTTCCATCAGAACGATGCAAGACCACGTGTTCCTTTTTTTAAAAAATTTTATTGTTATTCAATTACAGTTGTATGCCTTTTCTCCCTTTGCAACAGCATGGATGAAACTGGAGAGCATTATGCTAAGTGAAATAAGCCAGGCGGTGAGGGACAAATACCATATGATCTCACGTTTAACTGGAACATAATCAATAGAAGAAAAAAGCACATGTTCCTTTTTTATAAAAATTTTATTGTTATTCAATTAAAATTGTCTGCATTTTTTCCCCATCCCTCCACCCCACCCCAGCTGAACCCACCTCCCTCCCAAGCCTCCACTCTCCCCATTGCTATAATCCATGTGTCCTTTATATTAGTTCCTGTAAACCCCTCTCCCCACAGTTGCCTCCCCTCTCCCCTCTGGCTATTTTTTGTTCTTAACTTCAATGTCTCTGTTTATATTTTGTTTGCTTTTTTCTTTTGTTGATTATGTTGCAGTCAAAGGTGAGATCATATGGTATTTGTCCCTCACCGCCTGGCTTATTTCACTTAGCATAATGCTCTCCAGTTCCATCTATGCTGTAGCAAAGGGTATAAGCTCCTTCTTTCTCTCTGCTGCGTAGAACTCCATTGTGTAAATATACCATTGCTTTTTGATCCACTCATTTGCTGATGGGCGCTTAGGTTGCTTCCAGTACTTAGCTATTGTAAATTGTGCTGCTGTGAACAAAGGGGGGCATAGGATCTTTTGGATTGGTGTTTCAGGGTTCTTAGGGTATAATCCCAGCAGCAGAATTGCTGGGTCAAAGGGCAGTTCCATTTTTAGTTTTCTGAGGAAATTCCATACTGTTTTCCACAGTGGCCTCACCAGTCTGCATTCCCACCAACAATGTACTAGGGTTCCCTTTTCTCCGCATCCTCTGCAACATTTGTTTGTTGATTTGTTTCTGTTGGCCACTCTGACTGGTGTGAGATGGTACCTCATTGTGGTTTTAATTTGCATCTCTCTGATGGCTAGTGATGCTGAGCATCTTTTCATATGTCTCTGGGCCCTCTGTATGTCTTCCTTGGAGAAGTGTCTGTTCAAGTCCTTTGCCCATTTTTTAATTGGGTTATTTGTCTTCCTGGAGTGGAGTCATGTGATTTCTTTATACATTTTGGAGATCAGGCCCTTGTCTGAGGTATCATTGGCAAATATATTTTCCCATACTGTTGGTTCTCTTTGTATTTTAGTGCTGTTTTCTTTAGCCCTGCAGAAGCTTTTTATTTTGATGAGCTCCCATTTGTTTATTCTTTCCTATATTTCCCTTGCTTTGGGGACATATCTGTGTGTATGTTGCTGCATGGAATGTCTGAGATCTTCCTGCCAATGTTTTCCTCTAGGACTTTTATGGTGTTAGGACTTATGTGTAAGTCTTTTATTCACCTTGAATTTATTTTTGTGTATGGTGTAACTTGGTGATAGAGTTTCATATTTTTGCATGTAGCTGTCCAGATCCACCAACACCATGTGTGGAAAGGCTATTTTTGCTCCATTTTATGCTCCTGCCTACTTTGTAAAATATTAATTGACCATAAATACTTGAGTTTATTTCCGGGGCCTCTGTTCTCTTCCATTGGTCTATGTGCCTGTTTTTATGCCAGTACCAGGCTGTCTTGATTACAGTGGTCTGCTTTGTTCTTCTTTCTCAAAATTCCTGCAGCTATTCAGGGTCGTTTATGGTTCCATATAAATTTATGAAATATTTATTCTATGTCTGTGAAATATGTCATGGGTACTTTTATAGGGATTGTATTGAATGTATAAATCGTTTTGGGTATTATGGCCATTTTGATGATGTCAATTCTTCCAATCCAAGCATGGTACTTGCTTCCATTTGTTTGTTTCTTCCTTAATTTCTTTCTTCAATGTTGTGTAGCTTTCTGAGTACAGGTCTTTTACCTCCTTGGTAAGGTTTATTCCTAGGTACTTGATTATTCTTGTTGCCATATCAAATGGGATTTTTTTCCTGATTTGTGTTTCTGATGTTTCATTGTTGGTATATAGGAATGCCTTTGATTTCCAAGTATTGACTTTGTATCCCGCTCTTTTGCCAAATTCATTTATTATGTCGAGTAGTTTTTTGGTGGAGTCTATAGGATTTTCCATGTACACTATTATCTCATTTGCAAACAGTGACAGGTTCATTTCCTCCTTTCCAATTTGGATGCCTTTTATTGCTTTTTCTTGTCTGATGGTTGTGGCTGTGAGTCTAATACTAAGTTGAATAGGAGTGGTGAGAGAGGGCATTCTTGTCTTGTTCCTGATCTTAGTGGGAAAGCTCTAAGTCTTTGTCCATTGAGTATGATGTTGGCTGTAGGTCTCTCACCTATGGCCTTTATTATGTTGAGGAATGCTCCCTCTATTTTCACTTTGCTGAGTGTTTTTATCAGAAATGGGTGCCGTATCTTATCAAATGCTGTTTCCACATCTATTGGTATGATCATGTGATTTTTGTCTTTGCAGTTATTGATGTGATCTAGTATGTTTATTGATTTGCAAATATTTCACGACCTGAAAATAATTCATCACTGGGATGAATCCCACTTGGTCATGGTGTATGATATTCTTAATGTATTACTGGATGCAGTTTGCCAATATTTTGTTCAGAATTTTAGCGTCTGTGTTCATCAGAGATATTGGCCTGAAGTTTTCTTTCTTTGTTATGTCTTTATCTGGTGTTTCAATTAGGATGATGCTGTCTTCACAAAAAGAGTTTGAGAATCTTCCATCATTTTGAATATTTTTGAATAGTCTGTGAAGGATAGGGGTTAGCTCTTCCTTAAATGCTTTGTAGAATTCTTCTGTGAAACCACCTGGTCTAAGGCTTTTGTGTGTTGGGAGTTATTTGATTACTGCTTCAATTTCATCAGATTTTATTGGTTTGGTGAGGCTTTCTGCTTCTTCTTCACTGAGTTTTTGGAAGGTTATATTTTTCTAGAAATGTGTCCATTTCACCTAGGTTTTCAAATTTCTTGGCATACAGTTGTTCGTAGTAATTTCATTCTATCATCTGTATTTCTGTGGTATAGTTGTAATCTCTCCTCTTTCATTTCTAATTGTTTTTATTGGATCCTCTTTCTTTTTTTCTTGATCACCCTACTTAAAGGCTTGTTGATTTTGTTTATGTTTTCAAAGAACCAGCTCCTGGATTCATTGATCCTTAGAATTGTGCTCTTAGTCTCCATGCCATTTAATTGTGCTCTGATCTTGGTTATTTCCCTCCTTCTGCTTGCTCTTGGCTGTCTTTGTTGTTGTTCCTCCAGTTCTTGTAGGCATAGGGTTAGGTTGTTTGTTTGAAATGTTTCTATCTTTCTAAGGTAAGCCTGTATTGCTATGAACTTCCCTCTCAGGACTGCCTTTGCTGTGTCCTATAGGTTTTGGGTTGTTGTGAGTTCATTTTCCTTTGTTTCCAGAAACTTTTTGATTTCTTCCCTAAACTCATTCTTGACCCATTCATTGTTTCATAGCATGCTATTTAATCTCCATGGTTTTGAGTGTTTTGGGTTTTTTCCTTTGGGGTTGGTTTCTAGTTTCAGTTCCTAGTGGTCAGAGAAAATGCTTGAAATGATTTCAATTTTTTTGAACTTGTTGAGGCTTGCTTTGTGTCCTATCATGTGGTCTATCTTTGAAAATGTTCCATGTACACTTGAAAAGAATGTGTATTTTACCTCTTTTGGATGAAAGGCTCTCTATATATCCGTGAAGTCCTTTTCATCTAAGGTATTGTTCAGTGACACAATATATTTTTTGATATGTTTTTGGATGATCTGTCCATTTTTGACAGTGGGGTTTTAAAATCCCCTAATATAATTTGTTGCTGTCAATATCTTTCTTGAAGTCCTCCAAGATTTTCTTCATGTGTTTGGGTACTCCTATATTGTGAGTGTATATATTTATAAGGTTTATGTCTTCTTGGTAGATTCTTACTTTGAATATTATGAAGTGATGTTCTGGGTCTCTATTTATGGCTCTTTTTTTGAAGTCTATTTTGTCTGATATGCGTATTGCTACCCTGGTTTTCATTTCCTGTACTTTTACTTGGAAAATTTGTTTCCAGACCTTCACTTTCATTCTGATTAGGTCTTCTGTCCTGAGGTGGGTCTGTTGTAAGCAGCAAAGGAGCGGGTAATGCTTTTTTATCCATTCAGCTATTCTACGTCTTTTGTTTGGAGCATTTAATCCATTTACATTTAAGGTTACTATGGACAGGTAGTTATTCATTGCCATTGTTTCATACCTGTGTTCCTCTCTCTTTCTCTTTTCCTTCTATTCCTTAAAGCAGTCTCTTTAGCATCTCTTGAAGAGCTGGTGTGGTGAAGGTGTATTCTTTTATACTTCTGTCTGGGATGCTCTTTATTTGGCCTTCTATCTTGATTGAGAGCCTTGCTGGGTAAAGTAGTCTTGGTTGCAGGCCTCTGGTTCTCATTACTTGAAATATTTTTCCCATTCTCTTTTGCCTTGGAGCATTTCCATTGAGAAATCAGTTGCTAACCTTATTGGGGCTCCATTGTATGTTACTTCCTGTTTCTTCCTTGCTGCCTTTAAGATCCTCTCTTTGTCTTGGAATTTTGCCATTTTTATTATGATGTGTTTGCAGTGGGCCTCTTTGGATCCCTCTTGCTTGGTACTCCCTGTGTTTCATGGATTTGTGTGAATTTTTCTCTCATCTATTAGGGAAATTTTCCATCATTACTTTTTCAAACAGGTTTTCTATCCCTTGCTCTTCTTCTCCTTATGGTATCCCTATTATCAGGATATTATTATGTTTCATGTTGTCCTGCATTTCCCTTAATCCCTCTTTATTGTTTCTGAGGTCTTTTTCTTTTCTTGTTCTTTCTGGGTGTTTTTTTCTACTTTGTCCTCCAGCTCGCTGATCCGATCCTCTTCTTCATCAAGTCTGCTTTTCATTCCTTCTACTGTGTTCTTCAATTCATAAATTGTATTCTTCATTTCCTCTTGGCCCTTGTTGATAGTTTCTATTTTCTTTTTCATGTTGATATAGTTTGCAATGAGTTAATTGTAGTTTCCCTGTAGTTTCTGGTAATTCTCTGTGATCTCTTTGAGCTTCGTTATAAGCACTGCTTTGAACTCAGTATCTGATAGTTGACTTGCCTCTATTTCATTTAGCATTCTTTGTGAGGCTTCCTCCTTTCCTTTCTTCTGGGGATTGTATCTCTGTTTTCCCATTGTTTGTGAGACTCTTCTTGTTAGCCTCTGTTTCTTAAATTGATTTGTTCTGACTCCCTGGGTTTATCATATGGACTTGTATGGTATGTCCCAGAGCTTTATCTCTGAGCCCCAAGTCCGCTATGGATGAGAATATGTGTACCAACACATCATCTGCTTGGGTAGTAGAGGTGGCCGATCTCTCAAAGGAGAGGGGCCAAGAGCCTTTTCCTCCATCGGCTTTTATTAGGTTCATTCTGCACAGCAATACAGATAAAGCTCATTAATCATTGTCAGGCAGTAAGGGTCAAACAATACATAACTTATGGAGAACTTTGAGGGCTTGTTCTGAGTTAGGGTCTGTTAGTTAAAGGGCTATAAGACTTTGGGAGACAGACTCATTTCAGGCTTGGACCCTTATCATTTAATCTGAGGGTATAAATAAAGCAGGTTTCATAGGATTGTATGCATTCTTTCTTAGGCCTGATTCCCCAGGGAATCCGCCCCTCCCAGCACAGGACTGCACTGCCCTCTGTTATTGTTTCAGGCTTAAGTCAGGCAAGGGAAGTAAGGCAGCCAAGAGTTTAGGAGACTTTTTGCAGACAGAATGGGGACTCAGGCTATTTCAAAGCCGAGGGGCGAGGGTCCATCACCCCCTTTTTCTATAGCTCCCCGTGTCCTTCCCTGTGGGCCTTTTTCGTGACCATGCTTGTCTTAGGTTGATCCTCCCTTGAGGAATCTTACCCGTCATTGGCTAACAGGTCAAGCTCAGGGCCAAGCAGGGTAAAGTGGGCAGAGATGGCACCCGTGCCAGGGAGATAAGCTTTGTCCCCTTAATGGCTTAAGGTCCCAAGGTCTCTGACTCAGCCTTAACCTGGGGGTTTACAGCTTCTGAAACCAGGCAGGGCAGTTCCCAACAATGTTAGAGCTCGCTGGTCTTGGGCTGTTGTTTATGTTGGCTCTCCCTATGTCTTTGGTTTTTGGTTGTTGTTGGGTCTTTCTTTGATGGGTCCTGCCCTCGACATGGTTAATTGAGGGTCACTCCATCCATTATGTCTTGTATTCTGTTGTGCAGATATGGACAGTTTGTGTTGAAGCTGATTCTTCTGTGTGTATAAGGTTTTGAGGCTTTTTTCTTGCTCCTGTTCAGTTGTTTGTTCTGAGTAATTTCTCCACTATTTAGTTGCATTTCCAGATCAGTCCTGGATTGAGGTTAGTATGGCTTCCATTTCCTTCACCTTCTTCCGTTGTTATCTGTTGGTGGTTCCTTTTTTGGTGTGTTTCCTCTTCTAGCACATGTACTGGTGTTCACCTCCCCCACCTTGCAAGTTCTCTGGAATAGCAAAGTGAAATTTGTCTCACTATCTCAGTTATTAGGATGCCCCTGTTTGGGTCTAACTCTGGTCTTTTCAGAGCTCCAGATTTTACTGTCTCACCTGTGGGAAAAGGAGAAAAAAAAAGAATAATGGAAGGAAAAAAAATGAACAGAAAAGGAAAGGAAGGAAGGAAGAAGGAATAAAAAAAGATTAGAGGAAAGAAGAGAAGGAATTTTAACAAAAATTAAAATAAAAAAATAAATAAAATAAGGCAGGAATAAGGAATAAAAAAGTAAAGGAAGGAAAGAAAACAGAATAATAAAAAAAAAGTCTTCTGCTGGCTTTAAACAGGTCAGGTCACTTCTCCTGGTCTTCCTGCCTTTGAAATTGCAGGGGTAGGGTGGAGGGATTAGTTTCACTTTTCTCCCTTCCTGAGCCACACTCTTTGCTATTGTCCAGCTTCCAGTCCAGTGCCTCAGGGTCCTTCTGCTTCCCCCTAGGCCTTTAGTTCACCAGTTGTGCTTTCCTTGAGGTGCACCAATTAGGGGCAACTCACACTCCACCTTCTTGCTGTTTGCTGTCCTAGATTCTAGGGGCTCTAGGTGCTCCTTCAGGGTAGTTCAGCCTCCTACTGAATCAAGTCTTTCCGGGGACTGCAGTCTCCCCTAGCCCTGCAGCTGTCCTCTGCTGGGCATTCTGCCTTCCTCCTAGAGAGCGAGTAGGCCCTGCAGGGCTCTGTGCGCAGGGGCTAGGTGGGAGGTATTCAGTCCCAGGTGCTTCAAGTGTGGTCGCCCGCGGGCAGCCAGGCTGTTGTTCTGGGTGCGCACCCACCTGGGGTTTCAGGTGTGGGCACCCAGGCCACTGATCGGGGTGCCCACCAACCGGAGTCTGTGGGCATGTGCACCTGGGCAGCTGGGCCGCTGATCAGGGTGCGTACCCACCTGGGTCTTTAGGTGCAGGAGCCCAGGCCACTGATCTGGGTACACACTGACCCAGGATATGTGGGCCTGTGAGCCCAGGCAGCCGGGCTGCTGATCTGGGTGCCCACTCACCCTGGGCTTTGGGCCTGTGGGGCTGGGCAGCTGGGCCACTGATCAGGGTGAGCTACCACCTGGGGTTTCAGGTGTGGGTGCCCAGGAAGCCAGGTGGCTGATCTGGGTGTGCAGGGACCTGGGCTTCAGCTGTGTGCTGGGGCTGCTTATCTGGTGTTCACAGTCCAGGGGCTGAGGGAGTGGGGGCGCAAGAGGGCACTGCGGAGAATTCTCTAAACAGCCGCTAAGTGCCTCTATTTTCTCTTTTTCTTTTTGAGAAATTCCTCCTATTCAAGTCCCGCAGTCCAAACAAGCACCTGGCCTCTCACACAGCCCAGCCTGGCTCTCTCCCAAGAATCTTGCAGCAGACCCTGTTGCCTGGCTGGGGATTCAGCTGTCCTGGTCCTGGTGCTGGTCCCAGGGACCTTATTGTCCTTAAGCACTCTTCTTACCATCTGCTTTCTCAATGTCCTCTACATTTTTTGGTCTCCGATCTTCATATATCCTGGAATACCGTCGGCTGTTAGCTCTCTGTTCCTCAGATCAGGCAGGCATTTCACTGGTGCTGAGGGGAAGTGGACTCCACTCCCACCTATCACATAGCCATCGTCCTCCATTAAAAAAAAAAAAAAAGTGGACTACATGTTTCTTTAATGACCAGTCAAAAATTGTTACAGCTTGGCCAGGAATTTCTGACTCATCCACTGTATTCACCAGACATTTCTCCTTCAGATTTCCATTTATTTTGGTCTTTACCCAATTCTCTTAATGGAAAAAAAAAATTCCTTGGAAGACTGCAAAAGGCATCTGAAACAGTTCTTTACTCAAAAAGATAAACATGTTTTAAGAATATGGAAATATGAAGTTGCCTGAAAGATGGCATAAGATATGAAACAAAATAGTAAGTACATTATTCAATAACATTATTGGTGAAAAGGTGGAATCTAATGAACAAACTGAACTAACAAGCACAATAGAGATGGACCCATACAGAGCAGGATGTTAGTTATTGGTGGGGGATATTATGGGATGGAGGGATTGAGTAAAAAGAAAAAAGGACTCATGGACATAGTGTAGTGATTGCATGCAGGGTATAAGGGAGTTAAATGGTTATAGAAAATACAGTAAAAGTTAAAAAAAAATCAACCCAAATTTTTGCTCATTGAATTCATGGCTGACCAGGCATTCTCAAATTAACCTGTCTTTCATGCCACTTTACAATCCAAGAAAAATGTTTCAAATTTAATTTAAACACATTTGTGTTATTTTAGTATTGGAAAAAAAAGGTTTTCATTTTTACTTTAAAACTGAATGAACCTTTGGCCAACCATATCTATCTTTCTATATCTATATCATCTGTATCTGTATCTCTATCTATATCATCTATATCTATCCTTATCATCTGTATCTATCCATATATATGATATATCGGTCTATATAGATATAGATATATCATATATGCAAATATATATACAAATATATATATACATATATTTAGAGAGGGAGTGTATGTGTGTGTGTGTGTGTCTGGAAGAGGATTGGGGGACACATAAAAAAGGAATGTATCAGGAACTGTAAATCCTCATTATATGATTATCTTTGTGACATTTTGTGGGGACTAGGGACATAGTGACAAGGAGCTTAACTGTCTTTTCTGGTTTTACTCTCAGTATAAGCACAGCACACTCAAATTGGCACTCATATTAAGTAGTGGGTTCTACCTGAAATGACAGCAGACTTATTTGCTGAAGAAACTTAAACTTAACATATGGAACACTGCCACTATTGCTACTGTTATTGCTGCTCCTGAAAATACATACTCACACCTACCAGTTATGGGTACTGTGCCCATGCGTGCAAGGCACCTTGCCAAGCATTTAAAAAATCATCCAATTTAATCCTTTAATAAATCCTGTAAGAATGAGATATTATGGTCACTATATGGTAACATAAGTATATAAACATATAGAGAAAACTAAAAAAGAAAGCCATGTTATACAACCTGTGTTAAGTGTTTTTCTTTCCATCCCTCAAAATAACCCTATGCATAGACATCTTTCTAGTTTACATACAAGTTAACTGAGGCATATAAATAATTCGTCATATAGGGCAGAGCTAGTTAATGGCTGAGCTGGTATAAGAACCTGTGTCTGCCTGATCCTTCATGATAATAATATGCATATGAAAGTACAGCATGATTAACTACAAGGATTCATTCCTTTCCACTGGTTATTGGGGAAGCCCTATCTAGGAGTGGCTAAAGCATTTTCTCTATCCTGTTTATCATTCTTTGTTATTGTTTTCTAGTTTCTGAGTCAATGCTGATCCACATTGTCAGTACTTGTCAGTATTTTCTATGTAATTGTTCAGGCATTTTCTTTTTGCTTCTCCAGGCTTTGCTATTTAAGATTTCATGCCTGATCCTAGGGCTTATGGAAGCTTTGGAAATGTGACACTCATCCAGTAAAGTTACTTGGATATATAACACATCTTACTGTGAGTCTATAGACCAACAGGGAATGTGTTTTGGAAATCTTTTGACATTGCTCATTAAATTATGCACATATACCTTAAGTTGACATATTCTTCCCTACTAAAAGTTACAAATATATTATACCAGAATGAAACACTCAAAATAGGGTTTAGTTCACAGGCGCAGTGGTTAGTGAAGCTCTGGAAAAACTATACTAACTGCACAGCAGCAAATTTTACAAATGTGTGTAGCTACATTTGTTGAGAAACTTGGTCACCTTCTTCTGGTAAATAAATAAATGATTCAAGTAGAAGACCACTTTTTGTGATGTAAGTTTAATGTGCATTTAAAGACTGTGTATCTGTAGAAAATGCTATGAATATTTCTACATGAATATATACCATTTTGGTTCCCTATGGTAAAAGTCTGACATGAACCCAAAACAAGATTTTTAAATAACAAGAAGTATATTATTTATACATTATAGGTACACAGATATTCCAATGTGTGTACATAAGTACATCATTGTCAATTGAGTCTGGAAAACAGATTTATTTGCTTAATAATGTGTTGGTAAGTTGGAGGTTAAATTGTTTATAAATTAATCTCACAAAACTTAACCATATTACAACACATAAAAATTACACACCTCAGAGTAATTTAGAATAAATGAAACAAAATAATTTGTTTAAGTCAGAAGATAATGATACTATTTTTGTAGAGTATTCATATTTTAAAATTGAACTTATTGGGTGACATTGGTTAATAAAATTTATAGGTCTTAGGTGTAAAGTTCTATAGTACAGCAACTGTATATTGTATTGTGTGTTCACCCCCTTAAATCAAATCTCTTTTTATCACTATTTATCCCCTCTATATTCTTTTCTACTGTCTCCAGCCCCCTTTCCCTCTGGTAGTCACCATTCTGTTTTTTGTGACTATGAGTTTTTTCCTTAATTTTTTCACTTTTTTTTCACCCAGTCCCACAACCCTCCTCCCCTGTTACAGTTGCCAGTCTATTCTCTAGAAGTCTGATTCTTTTTGTTTGTTTTGTTCATTGGATTCCAAATATAAGTGAAATCATATGGTACTTCTCTTCCTCTGACTGGCTCATTTCACTTAGCATGATATTTTTCAGGGCCATCCAAAGGGTAAGATTTCCTTATTTTGTATAACTGAGTAGTATTCCACTGTGTAAATGTACTACAGCTTTCTTTTATCACTCACTTACTAATGGACACTTGGGCTGCTTCCAAATCTTGCCTATTGTAAATAATGCTACAATGAACCTGGAGGTGTTTATATTTTTTCAAATTATTGTTTCAGGTTTCTTTGGATATATATTATACCTAGAAGTGGAATTGCTGCATCATAAGACAATTACATTAATATTTGGAGGCAACTCCAGACTATTTATTTACTATGAGCAAATTTGACATAAATTGAAGTAGGCCTATTAATTATGATGTTTCACTTCCATACATTTTCATAACATATATATGTAAATAAATATTGTACTTTATTAATCAAGGTAAGATTATATATCGATTATATACATTCTAGTTAATTTGGATACTATTTTAACCATTCACATGAAAAAATATGCAAACGCAAATATGTATATATAAATAATTTGCTCTATAGACACACGTACATGTTATTTATATATTCCTTTCAAAGGACAAATTTGCCAATGATATAATATGTAACACATTATTTTATCTAAATGTGTTTTGTGCCTAACCAGTTTTAATTTACATATATATTTTTACAGTTAAAAAAAATTGAATTATATTTTTTTAATTTAAACTATGTTTTGTTCTTTATTATATTACCATTGTCCCAATTCCCACAACCCCCCTCCTCCTTAGCCTCCTTTCACGCAGCCTACCTCAATTCTCCAGGCAATCCCCACATTATTGTGCATGTCCATGGGCCATCATATATATTCTTTGGCTATTATATAAACTAAACTGTACTTTACATCCCCAACACTATCCTGTAACAACAAATTTGTACTTTTTAATTCCTTCAACTTTTTGTACACCCTCCTGAATTCCCTCCCATATGGCAACCATCAAAACATTCTCTGTATCTATGATTCTATTTTTGTTCTGCTAGTTCATTTTGTTTTTTAGATTCAATTATTGATATGTATTTATTACTATTTTATTATTCATATTTTATATCTTCTTTTTCTTAAAGAAGGACATTTAACACTTTATGTAATACTGGTTTGGTGATGGACCCCTATAGCTTTTTCCTGTTTGGGAAGCTCTTTACCTGTCCTTCGATTCTAAATGATAGCTTTGCTGCATAGAGTAATTTAGGCTGTAGGATCTTGCTTTTCATCACTTTGAATATTTCTTGCCAATCCCTTCTAGTTTGAAAAGATTCTATTGAGAAATCAGACGACAGTCTTATGGGAACTCCCTTGTAGGTAACTACTTTCCTTTTGCTGCTTTTGAGATTCTTTCTTTGTCTTCAACCTTTGGCATTTTAATTACAATGTGTTTTAGTATGGGTTTCTTTGGGTTCATCTTATTTGGGACTATCTATGCTTCCTGGATTTGTATGTCTTTTTCCTTTACCAAGATAGGGAAGTTTTCTGTAATTATTTTTTCAAATTGATTTTCAATTATTAGCTCTCATCTCCTTCTGGCATCCCCATAATGCAAATGTTGGTACACTTGAAGCTGACCAGGGAGATCCTTACACCATACTCATTCTTCAAGATTCTTTTTTTTTCTTGCTGTTCTGATTGTTTTTTTGCTTCCTTTTATTCCAAAGTGCAGATTTGATTCTTGGCTTCATCAACTGTACTCTTTTTTTAAAAATTATTTATTGTTATTCAATTACAGTTGTGTGCCTTTATTCCCCATCCCTCCACCCCACCCCAGCCAAAACCCTCTCCCTCCCCCACCTCCACCCTCCCCCTTGATTTTGTCCATGTGTCTTTTATAGTAGTTCCTGCAATACCCTGTCCTCACTGTCCACTCCCCACTCCCCCCTGTCCATTGTTAGATTGTTCTTAACTTCAATGTCTCTGGTTATATTTTGTTTCATTTTTTTTTCTTTCTATTTATAATGTTCCAGTTAAAGGTGAGATCATATGGTATTTGTCCCTCACCGTCTGGCCCACTTCACTTAACATAATGCTCTCCAGTTGAGGCAGCAATTCCGCTGCTGGGATTATACCCTAAGAACCCTGAAACACCAATCCAAAAGAACCTGTGCACCCCAATGTTCATAGCAGCACAATTTACAATAGCCAAGTACTGGAAGCAACCTAAGTGCCCATCAGCAAACGATGGACACGTTTGGAGTGGATCCAAAAACTATGGTATATTTACACAATGGAATTCTTCGCAGCAGAGAGAAAGAAGGAGCTTATACCCTTTTCAACTGTACTCTTGATTCTCTGTAAATTGTTCTTCATTTCAGTTAGTGTTTCCTTCATTTTCGACTGGTTCTTTTCCATGGTTTCCGTGTCCTTTTCTAGGTTGAAATTCTGAGTTCTTATGCTCTCACCCTAAGTTCGATCACCATCCTTATAGCCAATGTTTTAAACTCTGCTTCTAGCAGACTGCTTTTATATATTTTATGAGGTTCTTTTTCTGGATTTTTGTTCTGTTCTTTCATACTGGCCATGTTTCCTTGTCTCCTTATTTTGGCAGCTTCCTTGTGTTTCTTTCTTTTCTTTTCTTTTCTTTTATTGTTATTCAATTACAGTTCTATGCCTTTTCTCCCCATCCCTCCACCCCACCGCAGCCGAAACCCATCCCGCTGCCACATCCACCCTCCCCCGTGATTTTGGCCATCTGTCCTTTATAGTAATTCCTGTATTGCCCTCTACCCACTGTGCCCTCCCCACTCCCGTCTGGCTATTATTAGATTGTTCTTAACTTCAATGTCTCTGGTTATATTTTGTTTGCTTTTTTCTTCTGTTGATTATGTTCCAGCTAAAGGTGAGATCATATGGTATTTCTCCCTCACTGCCTGGCTTATTTCACTTAGCAAAATGCTCTCCAGTTTCATCCATGCCGTTGCAAAGGGTATAAGCTCCTTCTTTCTCTCTGCTGCGAAGAATTCCATTGTGTAAATATACCACAGTTTTTGGATCCACCCGTTTGCTGATGGGCACTTAGGTTGCTTCCAGTACTTGGCTATTGTAAATTGTGCTGCTATGATCATTGGGGTGCACAGGTTCTTTTGGATTGGTGTTTCAGGGTTCTTAGGGTATAATTCCAGCAGCGGAATTGCTGGGTCAAAGGGCAGTTCCATTTTTAGTTTTCTGAGGAAATTCCATACTGTTTTCCACAGTGGCCTCACCAGTCTGCATTCCCACCAACAGTGCACTAGGGTTCCCTTTTCTCCGCATCCTCTCCAACATTTGTTTGTGCATTTGTTTATGCTGGCCACTCTGACTGGTGTGAGATGGTACCTCATTGTGGTTTTAATTTGCATCTCTCTGATGGCTAGTGTTGCTGAGCATCTTTTCATATGTCTCTGGGCCCTCTGTATGTCTTCCTTGGAGAAGTGTCTGTTCAGGTCCTTTGCCCATGTTTTAATTGGGTTGTTTGTCTTCCTGGAGTGGAGTCGTGTCAGTTATTTATATATTTTGGAGATCAGGCCCTTGTCTGAAGTATCATTGGCAAATATGTTTTCCCATACTGTTGGTTCTCTTTTTACTTTAATGCTATTTTCTTTAGCCATGCAGAACCTTTTTATTTTGATGAGGTTCCATTTGCTTATACTTTCCTTTATGTCCCTTGGATTAGGGGACATGTCTGTGAGGATGTTGCTGCGTGGAATGTCTGAGATGTTCCTGCCAATGTTTTCCTCTAGGACATTTATGGTGTTATGACTTATATTTAAGTCTTTTATCGGTCTTGAATTTATTTTTGTGTATGGCGTAAGTTGGTGATCGAGTTTCATTTTTTTGCACATAGCTGTCCAGCTCTCCCAACACCATTTTTGAAAGAGGCTGTTTTTGCTCCATTATATGCTCTTGCCTCCTTTGTCAAATATTAATTGACCACAAAGACTTCGGTTTATTTCTGGGCTCTCTGTTCTGTTCCATTGGTCTATGTGCCTGTTTTTATACCAGTACCAGGCTGTTTTGATGACAGTGGCCTTGTCATACAGTTTGATATCAGGTATTGTGATCCGTCCTGCTTTATTCTTTCTCAAAATTGCTGCAGCGATTTGGGGTATTTATGGTTCCATATGAATTTCTGAAATGTTTGTTCTATATCTGTGAAATATGTCATGGGTACTTTAATAGGGATTTCATTGAATGTATAAATCGCTTTGGGTAGTATGGCCATTTTGATGATGTTAATTCTTCCAGTCCATGAGCATGGTACACGCTTCCATTTGTTTGTGTCTTCTTTAATTTCTTTTTTAGTGTTGTGTAGTTTTCTGAATACAGGTATTTTACCACCTTGGTTAGGTTTTTTCCTAGGTACCTTATATTTCTTGTTGCTATATCAAATGGGATTTTTTTTTCCTGATTTCTGTTTCTGCAGTTTCTTTGTTGGTGTACAAGAATGCCTTTGATTTCTGAGTATTGACTTTGTATCCAGTTGTTTTGTCAATATCCTTTAGTAGGTCAAGTAGTTTTTTGGTGGAGTCTATAGGATTTTCCATGTACACTATCATGTCATCTGCAAACAGTGACAGTTTCATTTCCTCCTTTCCAATTTGGATGCCTTTTATTGCTTTTTCTTGTCTGATTGCTGTGGCTAGGACTTCCGGTCATATGTTGAAAAGGAGTGTGAGAGAGGGCATCCTTGTCTTGTTCCTGATCTTAGTGGGAAAGCTCTAAATTTTTGTCCATTGAGTATGATGATGGCTCTAGGTCTCTCATATATGGCCTTTATTATGTTGAGGAATGCTCCCTCTACTCCCACTTTCCTGAGTGTTTTTATCAGAAATGCGTGCCGTATCTTATCAAATGCCTTCTCCGCATCTATTGATATGATCATGTGATTTTTGTCTTTGCTGTTGTTGATGTGATGTATTATGTTTGTTGATTTGTGAATATTGTACCATCCTTGCATCCCTGGGATGAATCTCACTTGGTCATGGTGGATGATCTTTTTAATGTATTGCTGGATGCAGTTTGCCAATAATTTTTTGAGAATTTTAGCGTCTATGTTCATCAGTGATATTGGCCTGAAGTTTTCTTTCTTCGTTGTTTCTTTATCTGGTTTTGGGATTAGGGTGATGCTGGCTGCATAAAGAGAGTTTGGGAGTATTCCATCCATTTGGATTTTTTCTAATAGTCTGTGAAGGATAGGGGTTAGCTCTTCCTTAAATGCTGTGTAGAAATCTCCTGTGAAACCATCTGGTCCAGGGCTTTTGTGTGTTGGGAGTTTTTTGATGACTGCTTCAATTTCATCTGCTCTTATTGGTCTGTTCAGGCTTTCTGGTTCTTCTTCACTGAGATTGGGAAATTTATATTTTTCTAGGAATGTGTCCATTTCACCTAGGTTTTCAAATTTCTTGGCATACAGTTCTTCATAGTAATTTCTTACAATCATTTGTATTTCTGTGGTATCAGTTGTAATCTCTCCTCTTTCATTTCTAATTGTGTTTATTTGGATAGTGTCTCTTTTTTTCTTGATGTGCCTACTTAAAGGCTTGTCAATTTTGTTTATCTTTTCAAAGAATCAGCTCCTGGATTCATTGATCCTTACAATTGTGCTGTTGGTCTCTATGTCATTTAACTCTGCTCTGATCTTGGTTATTTCCTTCCTTCTACTTACTCTGGGCTGTCTTTGTTGTTGTTCCTCCAGTTCTTGTAGGCTTAGTGTTAGGGTGTTTGTTTGAACTGTTTCTATCTTCTTAAGGTAGGCCTGTATTGCTATGAACTACCCTCTCAGGACTGCCTTTGCTGTGTCCCATAGGTTTTGGGTTTTTTGAGTTCATTTTCATTTGTTTCCAGGAAGTTTTCGATTTCTTCCCTAATCTCGTTCTTGTCCCATTCGTTGTTTAATAGCATGCTATTCATTCTCCATGATTTTGAGTGTTTTGGGTTTTTTCCTTTGGGGTTGGTTTCAAGTTTCAGTCCCTTGTGGTCAGAGAAAATGCTTGGTATGATTTCAGTTTTCTTGAATTTGTTGAGGCTTGCTTTGTGTCCTATCATGTGGTCTACCTTTGAAAATGTTCCATGTACACTTGAAAAGAATATGTATTTTGCTTGTTTGGTATTGAAAGCTCTATATATGTCAGTGAAGTGCATTTCATTTAGGGTATTGTTAAGTGACACAATATCCTTGTTGATATTTTGTTTGGAAGTTCTGTCCATTTTTGGCAGTGGGGTGTTAAAGTCCCCTACTGTAATTGTGTTGCTGTCAATATCTTTCTTGAAGTTCTCCAAGATTTTCTTTATGTATTTGGTTGCTCCTATGTTGGGTGCACATATATTTACAATGTTCATGTCTTCTTGGTGGATTCTTCCTTTGAGTATTATGAAGTGACCTTCTGGGTCTCTGTTTATGGCCCTTCTTTGGAAGTCTATTTTGTCTGATATGAGTATTGCTACCCCTGCTTTTTTTTTTTCTGTCAATTTGTTTGGAAAATGTTTCCAGCCCTTCACTTTCAGTCTGTTTACTTGTGTTTGTTTCTATGTATTAGGTAGAGCTGCTACATCTCCCTGACTTCACAGAGTGGTGAATGTAGTAGGTGTGCTGTAGGGTCCAGTGGTACAGCCTTTCCTGTCACCCAAGTTGGATACTTCAGGTATGCCTTCCAGGAGAGCTGTGCTCACCGTCCTCTTGTAGCTAATCCTCGATTCTACTGGCAGGTCAATGGGAGGTATTTACCCATGTTTATCAGCTGCAAGGGCTGGCCCTGACCACTAACCATCAACCTCTGACCACCATGTAAGATCAGCTGTTCAGAGCCTCACTCCACAGAGCAGGACTTAGTTCAGCAGGGCTATAGTGCCCTCTGTATCCACCATTGGGTGTGTCGCTTGTTGACATGGTTGGGTGGTAGTGCTCTGACATGGTCTGTTGTTGTCTTCTGAGTGTGCAGGCACTGTGCCCTCCTGGGAAGTGCAGGCCATGGTCAGCCACTGAGTGTGTTCTGTCCAGGGCTACCCAGCATAAGCTACAAAATGATCTGCAGATGGGTGCTACTTCTGCTGGCCTTGGAGGTGCCCAAGTGAGGCCAATTTGTGAGCCACAGCCTGCTGCTACTAGTGGCCTGAGGCCACTTATTAAGACATATGGGGCTCTCTAAGGCCAGATGTTGCTTGTTTGACAGAATTTAGGAAAATCTGAAACATGAGCCAAGACAAGCCATTTATATGGAAAATCCCCTGGAAATTGCTTGGGTGGGTCCAAAAGTTGAATGGAGAAGAGTCACAGGGAATCACCAAGGCAGGCAAACAATGTGAGCCAGGTTGATGTAGTCTCAGATATGGTGCTCCCCTGCTGGCTGTATGGGGAGATGGCCAGAGCTTCTGTCTGAGAGAAAGCTGACCTTCCAGCTCTTTCCCTTATGCCTGACTCTTCAGTTCCTCCCTGTATGCCTTTAGTGCCTTTCAAGCTGCTTCCCTGGTGCTGGATCTCAGGGGGAGTGAGTATGAGTAAGTTGGTGTGGGAGTCCTTTAAGAGGAACTGCCTGGACTTTGACATTTTCTGTCTTCCACAGCCTCTCTCTCCACTGTTTTTTACAGCTAGAAGTTATGGGAACTTATCTTCCTGGTCCTGGAACCCCAAGATGGAAGGCCTGGTGTGGGCCTGGGACCCTTCACTCCCAAGATCTCACTCCCAATTTTTATCTATCACATGTGGGTGTGGGACCAGCCCGGTTCATGTCTCTGCCCTTCCTACCAGTCTTCATTGGTTTTTCTTTAATTCTGTAGTTGTAGGACTTCTATTCAGCTTGTTTTCTTGCAGTTTGGAATAATGATTGTTCTTTAGTTTAGTTGTAATTTTGATGTGGTTGTGCGAGAAGGCGAGCTGTGTTTACCTAAGCTGCCATCTGGACCGGAATTCCCTATTGCTTTAATTTTAAATATAAATATATGTATTGAATTGTTTTAATATTAATTGAAGTATTCTGTTATTAACCTTTTAAAAATGTTAAAACTGTATGGAAATTTATCATGGTAAATTTGGTCATTATTATTATAGGTTTCTGTGATACAGATTCAGTACCTAAGGTATATCTTGAACAATGAACATGTAGTATACTACTGCTGACTATGCAGCAGTAATGTACGGAATCCATATGAAACGTGTTTGAGGGACTCTATTTAAAGTATTGAAGAAGTTTGCAATCTATGTTAGTTTCTCAAGATTTACCTCAGCAATAACAAAATCATTACTAGTAAAAAATGATAATTGAGAGCTAGTATATCTAGACCTTTTTATTCACTTTAAAATTTAATTTTTAAAGGAGGGGAAGATGGAATTGAGGTATGTAGGAACTGATCCTACTTTCTTGTGCACCTAACGGGGTCACCTAGCTGATCTTCTGAAGAATGAAATGAACAGCCAACAGGATCCCAGCTTGTATGAAGTTTGGAAGCCAAAGATTTCAGAGGATGCTGAAAAACAGATGATCATATATTTCTTTTCATATTATTGTTGTTCCCATTCCCACACAGCACCCTTCCCTGGTTTGACCCATTTTACTATCTTCCTGAGTTTTATTAATATTGTGGCTAACTTCATTCTCTTACACAGTACGCCAAGTTTCTATCCCTTACTCTCACTATATCTTGCCAACTAACCTAGCATAAGTACTCTGCTTTCTGTATTTAGCTCACATTCTTTTTCTCCTCTAACAAAAGTCTTATCTCTTTTTCACCTTAAAAAGAAAGTGGCTAGTTGGATGAAATATCATGGTTATGGCTATACTTCTCCATAGTATTTCCTATCTGTTCTCCACTTGTTGGTACTTTAAATCCTATAGAATACTCCACCACTGTCAAAACCCACTCTGCCTTCACCTTACCCCAGACCACATACAAGATAAGGGGGGAGTTGTGAATACTAGTAAACCCACTGGAGGAGAGTACCCACCAACAAAGAAGCTACAAATTGGTAAAAGCCAAGTACAACAAGAAAGCCCACTCAAACAGACAAAAAGGGCAACCCTAGAGCATCCAGACAAGGAGATCAAAGAGAACTCACCACTGAGTCCAACTGAAATCCTACCACAAAAGTTCACCATATGAAGACAGCTGGCAAAGCAGAGCATAGGGAATCACAGAAACAAACAAAAAGGTTCACCGAAAATGGGAGACAAAGAAAGAAACTGAAATTGAAGGTAATGGAAGACTCCCCACTACAAGAGCTAAATGAAATGGAGGCAACTAAACTATCAGATATAGAATTCAAAAGGATGGTTTTAAGGATGCTCAAGGAACTTATGGACAACTACAAAGAACTGACTGGGAATTATAGCAACATGAAAAGGAAATTAGAAACTGTAAACAACAACCAGAAAGAAATGATGAATACAATTTCTGAAATTAAAAAACACACTGGAAGGAATTATAAGCAGTCTGGATGAAGCAGAGGACTGAATTACTGAGCTGGAATACAAAGTAGAAAGAAACACCCAGGTAGAACAGCTGTACAAAAAAAAAGACTAAAAAAATATGAAGATAGCTTAAGGCAGCTGCAAGACAGCATGAAAAGCAACAACATTTGTATCATAGGAATACCAGAAGAAGAAGAAAAGGAGGAAGGGATAGAAACCCTGTTTGAAAAAATAATGACAGAAAACTTTCCAAACCTGGAGAGGGAAAAAAACAAGCAAGTGCAGGAAGCACAGAGAGTCCCAATCAAGATGATCCCAAAGAGTCCTACTCCAAGACACATCATAATTAAAAGGCCAAGTGTTAAAGACAAAGACAGAATCTTAAAAGCAGCAAGGGAGAAACAAGAAGTAATATACAAAGGGGCTCCAATAAGACTAGAAGCTGATTTCTCAATAGAAACACTGCAAGCAAGGAGAGAGTGGGAAGAAATATTCCAAGCAATGAAAAGTAAAGGCCTACAACCAAGACTACTCTACACAGTAAAGATTGCAAATAATATGGAAGGTGAAATAAGGAGTTTTCCAGACAACAGAAGGCTGAAAGAATACACCATCACCCAACCAGCACTGCAAGATATGCTAAAGGCATTGCTATAGGAAGAGGAAGGAAAAGAGTAAGAGACAGGAACACAGGTACAAAAGGGGAAAATGAATAACTTCCAATCAATAATAACCTTAAAAGTGAATGGATTAAATGTTCCAATCAAAAGGCTTAGAGTAGCTGACTGGATTAGAAAACATGACCCACACATATGCTGCCTACAAGACACCTATCTCATAACAAAAGACCAACAGAGACTGAAAGTGAAGAGTTGAAAAAACATATTCTATGAAAATGGACAGCAAAAAAAAAAAAAAAAACTGGGGTAGCAACACTTGTATCAGAAAAAATAGATGTCAACACAAAAGCCATGCAAAGAGACACTGAACACTTCATAATACTCAAGGGAAGAATCCATCAGGAAGACATAAACATTGTAATCATATATACACCCAACATAGGAATACTCAAATATATAAGCAAAATTTTAGAGGACTTCAAGAAAAAATAGACAGCAACGTTGTCTATATTACTACTATATTACTGTCTATATAACACTATACTAGGGAATTTTAACACCCTAATGTCAAAAATAGATTGATCTTCCAGACAAAATATCAACAAGGATATTTCAGCACTGAACATTGCCTTAGATCAAATGGACTTAACAGAATATATACATATATATATATCCCAAAGAAGCCAAATGGATATGGAACATTATTAAAGACAGACCACATGATAGGACACAAAGCAAGCCTCAACAAACTCAAGAAAATTGAAATCATATCAAGCATTTTCTCAGACCACAAGGACCTGAAACTACAAACAAACCTCAGGGAAAAAAAAATAAAAAACACTCAAATTAATGGAGATTGAATAGCATGCTATCAAACAATAAATCGGGTCGATAATGAGATCAAGGAAAAAATTAAAAACTTTCTGGAAATAAAAGAAAATGAACACACAATAGTCCAAAACTTATGGAGCACTGCAAAGGCAGTCCTGAGCAGGAAGTTTATAGCAGTACAGGCCAACCTAAAAAAGATAGAAACATTTCAAATAAATAACCTAACCCTACATCTACAAGAACTCAAAGAACAACAACAAAGACAGTCCAGAGCAAGTAGAAGAAAGGAAATAACAAAGATCAGAGCAGAGTTAAACGACATAGAGACTAAGAGAACAATTCAAAGGATCAATAAATCCAGGAGTGTTTTTTTTGTAAAGATAAAGAAAATTGACAATCCTTTAAGCAGACTTATCAAGAAGAAAAGAAAGAAGACCCAAATAAATAAAATCAGAAATGAAAGAGGAGAAATTACAACTGATACCACAGAAATACAAAGGATTGTAAGAAATTACTACAAAGAACTATATGCCAACCTGGGTGAAATGGACAAATTTCTTGAAAAACATAATCTTCCAAAACTGAATGAAGAAGCAGAAAGCCTAAGCAGACCTGTAACAGGTAGTGAAATCAAAGCAGTTAGCAAACAACTACTGGCACACAAAAGCCCCAGACAAGACAGTTTAAGAGGAGATCTTTAGAACACATTTAAGGAGGAGTTAAATGCTGTCCTTCCCAGATTATTCCAAAAAATCCAAGAGGAGGGAAGATTCACAAATTCTTTTTATGAAGCCAGCATCATACTAATCCCCATACCAGATAAACACACAACAAAGAAAGACCAGGCCAATATCATTTATGAACACAGATGCTGAAATCCTCAACAAAATATTGGCAAACCACATTCAGTAATACTGTAAAAAGATTATACACCATGATCAAGTGGCATTAATCCCAGGGATGCAAGGATGGTACAACAATCACAAATCAATAAACATAATACATCACATAAACAAAAGGAAAGACAAAAATCATATGATCATACAAATAGATGCAGAAAAAGCATTTGATAAGCTATAGCACCCTATTATGACAAAAATACTCAGCAAAGTGGGAGTAGAGTGGAGCATACCTCAACACAATAAAGGTCATGTAGAAGAAACCTACAGCTAACGTCATACTCAATGGGAAAAAAGTAAAATCTTTTCCACTAAGATCAGGACAAGAAAAGAATGTCTACTTTCACCACGTCTATTCAACATAGAATAGGATGTCCTAGTTACAGTGATCAGACAAGAAAAACAAATAAAAGGCATCCAAATTGGAAAGGAGGAAATGAATCTGCCACTGTTTGCAGATGACATGATGACATACATAGAAAATTTTATAGACTCCACCATAAAACTACTTGACCTAATAAATGAATCTGGCAAAACAGTGGGATACAAAGTCAATATTCAGAAACTGAAGGCATTTTTGTACACCAACAATGAAATATCAGAAACAGAAATCAGGAAAAAAATCCCATTTGATATAGTAAGATGAAAAATCAAGTACCTAGGAATAAACCTAACCAAGGTGGTAAAAGACTTGTACTCAGAAAATTACACAAGAGTGAAGAAAGAAATTAAGGAAGACACAAATAAGTGGAAGCATATAACATGTTTATGGATTGGAAGATTAACATCATCAAAATTTCCTTACTACCCAAAACAATTTATAGATTCAATACAATCCCTATTAAAATACCAATGACATATTTCACAGATACAGAACAAACATTTCAAAAATTTATGTGGAACCATGAGTGACCCTGAATAGCCACAGCAATTTTGAGAAAGAAGAACAAAGCAGAAGGGATCACAATACCTGATATCCAACTGTATTATAAGGACACTGTAACCAAAACAGTCTGGTACTAGCATGAGAATAGACACATAAATCAATGGAAGGGAATGGAGAGCCCAGAAAGAAATCCAAGGCTCTGTGGTCAATTAATATTTGACAAAGGGGTTAGAAGCATAAAACAGAATAAAAACAGCCTCTTCAAAAAATGGTT
Organism: Desmodus rotundus; assembly: GCF_022682495.2. Lineage (NCBI taxonomy): Eukaryota > Metazoa > Chordata > Mammalia > Chiroptera > Phyllostomidae > Desmodus > Desmodus rotundus. Next base: position 65,489,768 of record NC_071394.1, read on the forward strand.
TTGGGAGAGCTGTATAGCTACATACCAAAAATTTAAAGTCAATCACCAGTTACACCATACACAAAAATAAATTCAAGGTGGGTAAAAGTCTTAAATATAAATTGAGACACAGTGAAATTCCTAAAAAAGAACATAGTAAGGACAATCTCAGGTATTACATGCAACAATATTTTCATTGATATGTCCCCTAGAGCATGGGGCATAAAGGAAAGAATAAACAAATAGGAATTCATCAAAATAAAAAGCTTCTATATGGCTAAAGAAAACAACAGTAAAATGAAAAGGGGATCAACCATATAGGAAAATATATTTGCAAATGATACTTCAGATTAGGCTTGATCTCCAAAATACATAAAGAATTCATACAACTCCACTCCAGGAAGACAAATAACCCAATTAAAATATGGGCAAAGGACTTGAACAGACACTTCAGCAAGAAGGATATACAGATAGGACCCAGAAACATATGAAAGGATGCTCAGTATCAGTAGTCATCAGAAAGATGCAAATTAAAACCACAAAGAGACAACGCTTTACACCAGTGACAATGGACATGAAAGAAAAGCCAGATCATGAAAGAAAAATACCATATGATCTCACCTACAAGTGGAACCTAATCAACAAAACAAACAAACAAGCAAAACTTAAACAGAAACTGAATTCATGAACAAACTGACATTATCCAGTGGGGAGTGGGGAGAGGGATAATGGGGGAAACTAGGGGAAGGTCAATCAAGGAACATGTATAAAGACCACATAGACAAAGCCAAAGAGGGTAGATTCATGGGTGGGAGGTGGGGATGGGTGGGGCAGGGGTCTGAGGTGGGGCAAAAATGGAGACAACTGTAATTGAACAACAATGAACAAGAAGAGGTCTAAAAAAAAAAAGAATTAAATAAATATATAAATAAACTGAAAAAAACAAAAATGAAATTTAATTTTTATTATGTTTGTATGAAGTGTTATCATGACCTCTGTTATGTAGATTAAAAGATTGTAACTAAGCAGATTAAATGACTTGCCCAAGATAATTTTACAAGTAAGTGTTTGAGGACTAAATATATGAGGAATGTTCAGGTATTGACAATTTCATCCATCTGTTTATCAAAGACAAATAATGATTATGTTCTGTTATCATAGTGAAATTTAGGATTCAGAATATCTTGGAAGACTAATCAAAAACTGAATTTGTTATGGGAGCTAAATTTATGAATTGTTGGATTCTTTCTGTATACATGCCAGCAGATACTATTAGATGCTCACATAGTATCATGCAGGTTGCATAGACTTTGATAAAATTAAGCTTTTAAAATAGTTTATTTTGCTGTTTCCTCCTTAATGTTATTGTATACTTGCATTCTTACTTTTCACACATACACACACAGTTTTCAAGCAAGGCCCCCTTCGATATGAAATTACTATGACAGTAATTACTTTTCAGTGTATATGGTCTTTTCATTTTTTATTTTTTTATTGTTTATGCTATTACAGTTGTCCCAGTTTTTCCCTCTGTGCCTCCCTCCACCCAGCCACACCCCTACTCTCTCAGGAAATCCCCACACTATTGTCCATGTCTATGGGTCCTGCATATATATGTTCTTTGGTTAATCCCTTCACCTTCTTTCAACTAGGCTTTATTGCCCCTCCTCCCATCCTCCTCTCTTACAGCTGTCAGTCTGTTTTACAGTGTTTTTAATATATGAAATACAGAAAAGAACGTGAAAAGTCTTCCAGCCAAGATGGAGGTGTAGGTAGACACACTGTGACTCCTTGCACAAACAAAAGGACAACAACAAATTTAAAAACAAAAACCAACAAGAACTGACAGAAAATCTAACTGTATGGAAGTCCGACAACCAAGGAATTAAAGAAGAAATACTCACCCAGCCCGGTAGGAGGGGTGGAGACAGGCAGCCAGGTGGAGAAGACGCGTGGCAATGCACCAGCTGGAGAACTGGGTGAGGTGGCAGCTGTGGACTGGGCGGTCCCACATTCACGTACAGATAAACTGAGAGGAACAACTGGGGAGCGAGATAGACAGTGCAACCCAGGGTGCCAGTATGGGGGGAATAAAGCCTCAAAGCCTCGGACTGAAAACACCTGTGGGGGTTGAGGCAGCAGTGGGAGAAACTCCTAGCCTCACAGGAGAGCTCATTGGAGAGACCCACACTGTCCTAAAACATACACAAACCCACTCACCCAGGAATCAGCACCAGAAGGGCCCAATTTGATTGTGGGTAGTGGGGGAAGTGACTGAAAACTGGCAGAGAGTGGAGCAAGTGGCAATGTTCCTTCTTGGACCCCTCTCCCACATAAAGTGTCAAAACACAGTGACATGGTCCACTCTGGTGAATACCTAACGCTCTGCTCCTTACTACATAACAGGTGCACTGAGACCAAAAAAAAAAAAAAAAAAAAAAAAGGCCCAAATGAAAGAACAGATCAAAGCTCCAGAAAAAATACAACTAAGTGACAAAAAGATAGCCAACCTATCAGATACACAGTTCAAGACACTGGTAATCAGGATGCTCACAGAATTGGTTGAATATGGTCATAAAATAGAGGAAAAAGTGAAGGCTATGAAAAGTGAAATAAAGGAAAATGTACAGGGAACCAACAATGAAGGGAAGGAAACCAGGACTCAAACCAATGGGTTGGGACAGAAGGAAGAAAGAAACATTCAACCAGGACAGAATGAAGAAATAAGAATTTAAAAAATTGAGACGAGGCTTAGGAACCTCCAGGACATCATGAAACGTTCCAACATCCGAAACATAGGGGTGCCAGAAGGAGAAGAGGGAGAGCAAGAAATTGAAAACTTATTTGAAAACATAATGAAGGGGAACTTCCCCAATCTGGCAAAGGAAATAGAATTTCAGGAAGTCCATGAAGCTCGGAGAGTCCCAAAGAAGTTGAAGAAGTTGGCCCCAAGGAGGAACACACCAAGGCACATCAATTACATTAGCCAAGATTAAAGATAAGGAGATAATCTTCAAAGCAGCAAGAGAAAAGAAGACAGTTATCTACAAAGGAGTTCCCATGAGACTATCAGCTGATTTCTCCAAAGAAACCTTGCAGGCAAGATGAGGCTGGAAAGAAGTATTTGAAGTCATGAAAGGCAAGGACCTACATCCAAGAATACTCTATCTAGCAAAGTTATCATTTAGAATGGAAGGACAGATAAAGTGCTTTCCAGATAAGGTCAAGTTAAAGGAGTTCATCATCACCCAGCCCTTATTATATGAAATGTTAAAGGGACTTATTTAAGAAAAATAAGATAAAAATATGAACAGTAAAATGACAACAAACTCACAGCTATTAACAACTAAACCAAAAAAACTTAACTAACTAAGCAAACAACTAGGACAGGAACAGAATCACAGCAATGGAGATCACATGTAGGGTTATCAGAGGAGGAGTGGGAGGAGGGGAGAGGCGGAAAAGGTACAGGGAATAAATAGCATAAATGGTAGGTTGAAAAAAGACCAAGGGAGGTTAAGAATAATACAGGAAATGTAGAATCCAAAGAACTTATATATGCGACACATGGACATGAAGTAAAGTGGGGGGGGGTGCAGGTGGGAGGGGATGTGCAGGGTGGAGGGGAAGAAAGGAGGGAAAATGGGACAACTGTAATAGCATAATCATCAAAATATTAAAAATAAATAAAAAATAACATGGAAAATCATATAACACAGCCCATCTGTTTAAAATCCATGAAAAATGCAGGAGAACTTTATAATCAACTTCCATAAACTGGTCCTTGGTTCTTGGAGTTTTAAATGTGAGAATGGGAAGACAATGGGTCTAGGGCAGTGTGAAGGCACCAGTGACCAAGTGACACAGTGGGGATAGCCAGGTGCCAGGATTCTGGTGTGGGGACTATGCAGATGAAGGTACCTGGCTGGTGTAGAAAAAAAAGTTGAAAAGCAGTGATGAAACTTGAGAAATTTGTCGGTTGGATAAGATGGCGGTGAGATAGGTGGGAGCGGAGTCCACTTCCCCTCAACGCTAGTGAAATACCTAGCTGATCTGAGGAGCAGAGCGAACAGCCAACAGTATTCCAGCATATATGAAGATCAGAGACCAAAGATAGAGGACATTGAAAGATCTGAAGGTAAGAAGAGTGCTTAAGGACAATAAGGTCCCCGGGACCCGGGACCGCGCAGGGACAAGGGCTCAGAAGAACCAGCCCAGGCTCAGGGGCTGCTACAGGAGTCTTGGTAGAGGGCCAGGCTGAGCTGTGAGCAGCCAGGTGCTTGTTTGGACCAGGGGGACTTGAATAGGAAGAATTTCTCAAGAAGAAAAAGAAAACAGAGGCAGTCAGCGGCTAGTTAGAGAAATCTCCGCAGCAGCCTCGGGCCCTGCCGCCCCTCCCCCCTCGGCCCCTGGACTGTGAATGCAGGATAAGCAGCCCCGGTGCTCACCTGATTGCGCGAAGGCAGATTAGCGAACTGGGGGCCAACACATGAAACCAAGGCGGGGCGCCCACACCGGAAACCTCAGGTGGGAGAGCATCTGGAGGAGAGGATAGCTGCTCCACCCGCAGGCCCAAAACAGCTGACAAGAGCTCCGCGTGACTCAGTCCCAAAGCAGCCCCGCCCGAACGGGCTTATCAAGCCCAAAGCAGCTGGATTCTCTGGCTGGAAATGACCCAAGCACAAAGCAGCTGGATTGGCTCATCAACAGCTTGGCTGCCTGCCAGAGACCACACCTACAACGCCTACCTAACACCTGCACACTAGCCATGCAGGGCCTACTAGCTCTCTAGGACAAAGGCAGAACACCCAGCAGAGGGGAGCTGCAGGGCTAGGGGAGACTGCATTCCCCGGAAAGACTCATTCCAGGAGGGGACAAACTACCCCATAGCAGCACCCAGAGCCCCTAGCATCTAAGACAGCAAAGAGCAAGAAGGTAGAGTGTGAATTGCACCTAATTGGTGCTACTCAAGGACAGCGCAACTGGTGAAATAAAGGCCTACTGGGGAGCAGAAGGACCATGAGGAACTGCACTGCAGGCTGAACAACAGCGAAGAGTGTGGCCCAGGAAGGGAGAAAAGTGAAATAAATCCTTCCAACCATCCCCTCCCATTCCACAGACAGGACGACCAGCAGAACTATCCTGACCGGTTTAAAGCCAGCAGAAGAATGTTTTTTTTCCCCTTTCCTCCTTTCCCCCTGAATTCCTTCTTCCTTTCATTTTTTTTTTCATTCCTTCTTCCTCCCATCCTTTACCTTTTATATGCCTTCTTCCTGCCTTCTTTTATTTATTCCTATGTTTTAATTTTCGTTAAAATTCCTTCTAATCTTGCCTCTGATCTTTCTTTATTCCCTGTTCCTTCCTTCCTTTCCTTTTCTATTTCCTTTTTCCCTCCATCCCTTCTTTTATCTCTCCATTTTTTTTCTTCCCCCCTTTCTCTTTTTCCCACCGGTGAGACAACAAAACCTGGAGTGCTGAAAAGACTAGAGTTAGACCGTGTTACACCTGTAAATGTCAGCTCAAGACCAGTGAGCACAGGAGATTAAGGAGACAGCACCACTGAATCCCATTGGCATTCTACCATAGAAGTTCATACCATAAACACAGCGAGTCAGAATAGAGCAATTTAAGAAGCAGAGGCTAACAAGAAGAGTCTCACAAACAATGGGAAGACAAAGAAACAATTCCCAAATGAAAGGAAAGGAGGAAGCCTCAGAAAGAATGCTAACTGAAAAAGAGGCAAGTCAATTATCAGATACTGAGTTCAAAGCAATGGTCACCAGGAAGCTCACTGAGCTTTCTGAGCTCAAAGAGAACTACCAGAAACTACAGGGAAACAACAATGAACTCACTGCAAACTATATCAACATGAAAAAGGAAATAGAAACTATCAACAAGGGCCAAGAGGAAATGAAGAATACAATTTCTGAATTGAAGAACACAGTAGAAGAAATGAAAAGCAGACTTGATGAAGCAGAGGATTTGATCAGCGAGCTAGAGGAGAAAGTAGAAAAAAACACCCAGAAAGAGCAAGATAAGGAAAAGAGGCTCAGAAAGAATGAAGAGGCAATAAGGAAAATGCAGGACAACATGAAACGTAACAATATCCGTATAATAGGACCACCAGAAGGAGAAGAAGAAGAGCAAGGGATAGAAAACCTGTTTAAAAAAGTAATGATGGAAAATTTCCCTAATCTGAGGAGAGAAAAAGTCACCCAAATCCAAGAAACACAGAGAGTCCCAAGCAAGAGGAAACCAAAGAGACCCACTGCAAGACACATCATAATCAAAATGGCAAATTGCCAAGACAAAGAGAGGATCTTAAAGGCAGCAAGGGAGAAAAAAGGAAGTAACATACAAGGGAGCCCCAATAAGGTAAGCAACTGACTTCCCAGTGGAAACGCTGCAAGCCAGAAGAGAATGGCAAAAAATATTCCAAGTAATCAGATCCAGAGGCCTACAACCAAGACTACTTTAAGCAGCAAGGCTCTCAATCAATATAGAAGGCCAAATAAAGAGTTTCCCAGACAAAAGAAGTCTAAAAGAATACAGCTCCACCAAACCAGCTCTGCAACAGATGCTAAAGGGACGGCTTTAAGGAAAGGAAGGAAAAGAGAAAGAGAGAGGAACACAGGTAGGAAAAAATGGCAATGAATACCTACCTATCGATAACCACCTTAAACGTAAATGGATTAAATGCTCCAATCAAAAGACAAAGAATAGCTGAATGGATAAGAAAACATGACCCACACATATGCTGCCTACAAGAGAACCATCTCAGGACAAAAGACTTACACAGACTGAAAGTGAAGGGCCAGAAACAAATTTTCCAAGCAAACGGACAGGAAACCAAAGCAGGGGTAGCAATACTCATATCAGACAAAATAGACTTCCAAAGAAGGGCCATAAACAGAGACCCAGAAGGTCACTTCATAATACTCAAAGGAAGAATCCACCAAGAAGACATAAACCATTGTAAATATATAAGCACCCAACATAGGAGCACCCAAATACATAAAGAATATCTTGGAGGATTTCAAGAAAGATAGGGAGAGCAACACAATTATAGTAGGAGATTTTAACACCCCACTGTCAAAAATGGACAGGTCTTCCAAACAAAATATCAAGAAGGATATTGTGTCACTTAACAATACCCTAGATAAAATGGACTTAACTGATATATATGGAGCTTTTCATCCCAAAGAAGCAAAATACAAATTCTTTTCAACTGTACATGGAACTTTTTCAAAGATAGACCACATGATAGGACACAAAGCAAGCCTCAACAAATTCAAGAAAATTGAAATCATATCAAGCATTTTCTCTGACCAAAAGGGACTGAAACTAGAAACCAACCCCAAAGGAAAAAACCCAAAACACTCAAAATCATGGAGACTGCATAGCATGCTATTAAACAATGAATGGGTCAAGAATGACATTAGGGAAGAAATCAAAAACTTTCTGGAAACAAATGAAAATGAACTCAAAAAACCCAAAACCTATGGGACACAGCAAAGGCAGTCCTGAGAGGGAAGTTCATAGCACACAGGCCTACCTTAAGAAGTTAGAAACAGTTCAAACAAACAACCTAACCCTTCGCCTAGAAGAACTCGAGGAACAACAACAAAGACAGCCCAGAGCAAGCAAAAGGAAGGAAATAACCAATATCAGAGCAGAGTTAAAGGACATAGACAGTAAAAGCACAATTCTAAGGATCAATGAATCCAGGAGCTGGTTCTTTGAAAAGATAAACAAAATTGACAAGCCTTTAAGTAGGCTCAACAAGAAGAAAAGAGAGAGGATCCAAATAAACACAATTAAAAATGAAAGAGAAGAGATTACAACTGATACCACAGAAATACAAAGGATTGTAAGAAATTACTACGAAGAATTGTATGCTAAGAAATTAGAAAACCTAGATGAAATGGACACATTTCTAGAAAAATATAATCTTCCAAAACTGAATGAAGAAGAAGCAGAAAACCTGAACAGACCAATAACAGCAGAGGAAATTGAAGCACTCATCAAAACACTCCCAACACACAAAAGCCCTGGACCAGATGGTTTCACAGGAGAATTCTACAAAGCATTTAAGGAAGAGCTAACCCCTATCCTTCACAGACTATTCGAAAAAATCCAAACTGATGGAAGACTTCCAAACTCTTTTTATGAAGCCAGTATCATCCTAATCCCAAAACCAGATAAAGACACAACAAAGAAAGAAAACTTCAGGCCAATATCGCTGATGAACATAGACGCTAAAATTTTCAACAAAATATTGGCAAACTGCATTCAGCAATACATTAAAAAGATCATACACCATGACCAAGTGGGATTCATTCCAGGGATGCAAGGATGGTACAATTTCGCAAATCAATAAACATAATACATCACATCAATAACTGCAAAGACAAAAATCACATGATCATATCAATAGATGCGGAAAAAGCATTTGATAAGATACAGCACCCATTTCTGATAAAACCACTCAGCAAAGTGAGAATAAAGGGAGCATTCTTCAACATAATAAAGGCCATATATGAGAGACCTACAGCCAACATCACACTCATTGGACAAAAACTTAGAGCTTTCCCACTAAGATCAGGAAAAAGACAAGGATGCCCTCTCTCACCACTCCTATTCAAAATAGTATTGGAAGTCCCAGCCACAGCAATGAGACAAGAAAAAGCAATAAAAGGCATCCAAATTGGAAAGGAGGAAATGAAACTGTCACTGTTTGCAGATGACATGATAGTGTAAATGGATAATCCTATAGACTCCACAAAAAAACTACTTGACCTAATAAATGAATTTGGCAAAACAGCTGGATACAAAGTCAATACTCAGAAATCAAAAGTATTCCTGTACACCAACAAGGAAACTGCAGAAACAGAAATCAGGAAAAAAATCCCATTTGATATAGCAACAAGAAAAATCAAGTACCTAGGAATAAAACTAACCAAGGAGGTAAAAGACCTGTACTCAGAACTACACAACACTGAAGAAAGAAATTAAGGAAGATACAAACAAATGGAAGCATGTACCATGCTCATGGATTGGAAAAATTAACATCATCAAAATGGCCATACTACCCAAAGTAATTTATGGATTCAATGCAATCCCCTTTAGAGTACCCATGACATATTTCACAGATATAGAACAAACATTTCAGACATTCATATGGAACCATAAACGACCCTGAATAGCTGCAGCATTTTTGAGAAAGAAGAACAAAGCAGGAGGGATCGCAATACCTGATATCAAACTGTATTACTAGGCCATGGTAATCAAAACAGCCTGGTACTGGCATAAAAGCAGGCACATAGACCAATGGAACAGAATAGAGAGTCCAGAAATAAACCCAAGTCTCTATGGTCCATTAATATTTGACAAAGGAGGCAGAAGCATAAAAGGGAGCAAAAACAGCCTCTTCAACAAATGGTGTTGGGAGATCTGGACAGCTACGTTCAAAAAAATGAAACTCAATCACCAACTTACGCCATACACGAAAATAAACTCAAGATGGATAAAAGACTTAAATATAAGTCATAACACCATAAAAGTCCTTGAGGAAAACATTGCCAGGAACATCTCAGACATTCCACGCAGCAACATCCTCACAGACACATCCCCTAAAGCAAGGGACATAAAGGGAAGAATAAACAAATGGGACCTCATCAAAATAAAAAGCTTCTGCATGGCTAAAGAAAACAGCACCAGAATACAAAGAGAACCAACAGTATGGGAAAACATATTTGCTAATGATACCTCAGAGAAGGGCCTGATCTCCAAAACATATAAAGAACTCACACGACTCCACTCCAGGAAGACAAACAACACAATTAAAACATGGGCAAAGGACTTGAACAGACACTTCTCCAAGGAAGACATAGAGAGGGCCCAGAGACATATGAAAAGATGCTCAGCATCAATAGCCATCACAGAGATACAAATTAAAACCACAATGAGGTACCATCTCACACCAGTCAGAGCGGCCAACAGAAACAAATCCACAAACAAATATTGGAGAGGATGCGGAGAAAAGGGAACCCTAGTGCACTGTTGGTGGGAATGCAGACTGGTGAGGCCACTGTGGAAAACAATATGGAATTTCCTCAGAAAACGAAAAATGGAACTGCCCTTTGACCCAGCAATTCTGCTGCTGGGATTATACCCTAAGAACCCTGAAACACCAATCCAAAAGAACCTGTGCACCCCAATGTTCATAGCAGCACAATTTACAATAGCCATGTACTGGAAGCAACTTTAGTGCCCATCAGCAAACGAGTGGAGCCCAAAACTATGGTATATTTACACAATGGAATTACAAGCAGCAGAGAGAAAGAAGGAGCTTATACCCTTTGCAACAGCATGGATGAAACTGGAGAGCATTATGCTAAGTGAAATAAGCCAGGCAGTGAGGGACAAATACCATATGATCTCCCCTTTAACTGGAACATAACCAATAGAAGAAAAACGCAAACAAAATATAACCAGAGACATTGAATTGAAGAACAATCTAACAATAGTTGGGGGGGGGACAGTGGGAAGAGGGGATTACAGGAACTACTATAACGGACACATGGTCAAAACCAAGGGGGAGAGTGGAGGTGGGGGAGGGAGGTGGTTTCACCTGGGTTGGGGTGGAGGGATGGGGAGAAAAGGCATACAACTGTAATTGAATAATAATAAAAATTAAAAAAAAAAAGAAAGAAACTTGAGAAATTCAAGTCAGCAGTTAGTCCAGAGTTTAGGAGCCAAGGTATAGACAATAGAAAAGTTATGATGATGTAACTTTATTGTGCAGAGTCCATTTCCTAGGAACTTTTGCCTGATAAATGTATTATTGTTGATGCTATAACTGAGGTTTTCAATTCTGTTTAGTAATGGTTTTTAGACAAAGTTGGTCAGTAAATGGATCGTAGTCTGTCAGACTCCAAAATTAGTCACAGTCCTTTTGTGCATAACCCATTATAGTTATGACACTAGGAAAATTTTTCATTTTTAGTTTTTAATTGTTGTCCAGTTATGTTTTTCTCACCTTTTTACTCTTTGCTCTCCCCTGCCCTGTCACCCCTACTCCCACAGTCAATCTCCCAATTGTCTGTGCCCATGAGTCCTGTATTCATGTTTCTTGGCTTGCACCTTTCCCTTCTTTCCCCAGTTTCCTCCCTCCCCACTTTCCGCTGGTCACTATCACTTTGTTTTTTATTTCCAAGTCTCTGTTTCTATTTTGCTCAGTTGTTTTGTTGATTATGTTCCATTTATAGGTCAAATCATAAGGTATTTATCTTTCACCACCTGACTTATTTCACTTAGCTTAATATTCGCCAGTTCCATCCAGGAAAATATTTTTAAAGGCCCTCAGAGGAGATACTAAGAATCAAAAGATACATTCTTTAGGACTTTAAACCCTAGCCATTTTAACAAGCGTTAATGATTGTAAAGCAGCAGAAAATAAGCAAAATATTTGTTTGACTTTTCCTGTAAGATGGCATTAGCAAGGACATAGTTGTCTTTAACATCACCTGAAACAATTTTGTTAGATTGTATTGTGACAGCTGTCATATCAGCATGCATTAAAAAATCAAAATTGGTGGATTTTTGTGTAGCCTTTATAATAGTGAAGATGGAAGAAAATATGTAACATTTTCAGCATATTATGCTTTAGTATTTCAAGAAAGGTAAAAATGCAACGGAAACACACAAAAAAATTGTGCAGTGTATTGAGAAGGTGTTGTAATTGAACATACATGTCAAAAGTCGTTTGCAGTTTCATGCTGGAGATTTCTCTCTGGACAATGCTCCATAGTCAGGTAGTCCAGTTGCAGTTGATAGCTATCAAACAGAAACATTAATGAATAAAATTATTTGTGAAAATGAAAAATGGACTTTTATTATTGAAAAATCTATGTGGACTTTTTGGCCAACCCAATATATACCACACTCCAACAGAATTTGCTAAAATATTAGCAAGGGTAAATTTATTGGTATATAATACTAAAGATTGTTTTACCTGATGTATGCAGCCATGGAGAGTGGTGTAAATATCCTGTAGAGAAGCTGCTACAAAAAGGGTATGAGACCCAATGGGAACTTTTAACAGGGAAAATGTTCTCTCTTGTTTACCTAAGACCAATGAAATGAATTCTTCTCTTTTTAAAAATATATTATATTGATCATGCTATTACAATAGCATTTTTTCTCCCCTTTATCCTCCTCTGCCCTGTACCTGCCCAACTTCCAGCATTCCCACAAACGTAGTTCATGTCTAAGGGTTGTACATGTAAGTTCTTTGGCTTCTCCATTTCCTATGCTATTCTTAATGTCCCTCTGTCTATTTTATATCTACAAATTATGCTTCTTATTCCTTGTATGTTCCCCTCCTTCTCCACCCACTGATAACCCTACATGTGATCTCCATTGCTGTGATTCTGTTCCTGTCCTAGTTGTTTGCTTAGTTAGTTAAGTTTTTTTGGTTTAGTTGTTAATAGCTGTGAGTTTGTTGTCATTTTACTGTTCATATTTTTATCTTATTTTTCTTAAATAAGTCCCTTTAACATTTCATATAATAAGGGCTGGGTGATGATGAACTCCTTTAACTTGACCTTATCTGGAAAGCACTTTATCTGTCCTTCCATTCTAAATGATAACTTTGCTAGATAGAGTATTCTTGGATGTAGGTCCTTGCCTTTCATGACTTCAAATACTTCTTTCCAGCCTCATCTTGCCTGCAAGGTTTCTTTGGAGAAATCAGCTGATAGTCTTATGGGAAATTCTTTGTAAATAACTTTTTTTTTCTCTTGCTGGTCTTAGGATTCTCTCCTTATCTTCAATTTTGAGTGTTTAATTAAGATGTGCCCTGGTGTTTTCCTCTTTGAGTCCAACTTGTTTGGGATTTTCTGAGCTTCCTGGAATTTTACGTCTGTTCCTTTGCCAGATTGGGGAAGTTATCTTTATGTTTTGAAATGTTTTCAATTTCTTGCTGTTCTTCTTCTCCTTCTGGCACCCCTATGACTCAGATCTAGGAACATTTACAGTTGTTGTGCAGGTTCCAAAGCATCTCCTCATTGTTTTTTTATTTTTTTTCATTCTTGTTTCTTCATTCCGTTTCAGTTGAATGTTTATTTCTTTGCTTTGTTCCAAATGATTGGAGTCCCAGTTTCCTTTCCTTCACTTTTGTTTCCCTGTATATTTTCCATCATTACATATAGCTTTCAATTCTACTTTTATTTTGTGGCCATAAAAAATCATTTCTTTTTCTTAATACTTTATTTTTGTTAAATTTCAGTTGTCTGCATTTTCTCCTAATGACTCCCCACCAGACCAGCCAAACCAACCTCCCTCCCCTGCCTCCACCCTCCCCTTTGGTTTTGTCCACGTGTCCTTTATAGTAGTTCCTGAAAACCCTTCTCCCATCTGTCCTCTCCCCACTCCCCTCTGCCTATTGTTAGATTGTTCTTAACTTCAATGTCTATGGTTATATTTTGTTTGCTTTTTCCTTCTGTTGATTATGTTCCAGTAAAAGGTGAGATCATATGGTATTTGTCCCTCACTGCCTGGCTTATTTCACTTAGCAAGATGCTCTCCAGTTCTATTCATGCTGTTACAAAGGGTATAAGCTCCTTGGTCCTCTCTGCAGCATAGCATTCCATTGTGTAAATGTACCATAGTTTTTGGATCCACTCATTTCCTCATGGGCACTTACCTTGCTTCCAGTACTTGGCTATGGTAAATTGTGCTGCTATGAATATTAGGGTGCATAGGTTCTTTTGATTAGTGTTTCAGGGTTCTTAGGGTACAATCCCAGCAGTGGAATTGCTGGGTCAAAAGACGGTTCCATTTTTAGTTTTCTGAGGAAATTCCATACTGTTTTCCACAGTGGCCGCACCAGTCTGCATTCCCATCAACAATGTAATAGGGTTCCCTTTTCTCCGCATCCTCTCCAACATTTGTTTGTTGATTTCTTTCTGTTGGCAACTCTGACTGGTGTGAGATGGTAACTCATTGTGGTTTTAATTTGCATCACTCTGATGGCTAGTGATGCTGAGCATCTTTTCATATGTCTCTGGGCTCTCTGTATGTCTTCCTTTGGGAAGTGTCTGTTGAAGTCCTTTGCCCATTTATTAATTGCGTTATTTGTCTTCCAGGAGTGGAATCATGTGAGTTCGTGATATATTTTGGAGATCAGGCCCTTCTCTGAGGTATCATTGGCAAATATGTTATCCTATACTGTTGGTTCTCTTTGTAATTTGGTGCTGTTTTCTTTAGCCATGCAGAAGCTTTTTATTTTGATGAAGTCCCATTTTCTCATTCTTTCCTTTATGTCCCTTGCTTTAGGGGACATATCTCTGAGGATGTTACTGTTTGGAATGTCTGAGATTTTCCTGCCAAAGTTTTCCTCTAGGACTTTTATGGCGTTAGGATTTATATTTTGTTGGGGGGCTTTAACGCAGCCCCCCGGTCCTCCATTAAAGAAGAATAAGACTACCAAGATATGATCTGCTTGGGGAGGAGAGGTGGCTGATCTCTCAAAGGAAAAGGGCCCAGAGCCTTTCTCTCCATGGGATTTTATTAGGTTCATTCACACAGGAATACAAATAAAGCTCATCAATCATTGTTAGGCAGTAAGGGTTAAACAATACATGATTTACAGAGAACTTTGAGGACTTATTCTGAGTTACAGACAATTGGTTAAAGGGCTATAAAACTTTAGGCGCCAGACTCATGTCAGGCCTGTACCCTTATCCTTTAAACTGAGGGTACAAATTAAGTAGGTTTCACAGGAATGTATGTATTTTTGTTAGGCCTGATTCCCCAGGGAATCCGCCCCGCCCTGCATGGGACTGCACTGCCCTCTGTTATTGCTTCAGGCTTAAGTCAGGCAAGGGAAGTAAAGCAGCCAAGAGATTAGGAGACTTCCTGCAGACAGAATGAGGACTCAGGCTATTTCAAAGCTGAGGGGCAAGGGTCCATCACCTGCTTTTTCCACAGCCCCCCCAGCCTTCCCTGAGAGTTTATTCCTGGTGACCAGAGCCTGTCTTAGGTTGATTTTCCCTTCAGGATTCTTACCCGTCTTTGGCTAACTGGCCAAGCTCAGGGCCAAGCAGGGTGAAGTGGGCAGGGGTGGCAGACCTGCCAGGGAGATAAGCTTTGTCTCCCTATGGTCCCAACTCTGACTTAGCCTTAACCATGGGGGGTTACAGCCTCTGAAACCAGGCAGGGCAGTTCCCAACAATATTTAAGTCTTTTATCCATCTTGAATTTATTTTTGTGTATGGTGTAAGTTGGTGATGGAGTTTCATTTCTTTGCATGTAGCTGTCCAGACCTAACAACACCATTTGTTGAAGAGGCTATTTTTTGCTCAATTCTATGCTCCTGCATTCTTTGTGAAATATCAATTGACCTGGGCTTATTTCTGAGCTCTCTGTTGTGTTCTATTGCTCTATGTGTCCCTTTTATTTTTTTAATTTTAATTTTTTATTGTTATTCAATTACAGTTGTGTGCCTTTTCTACCCATCCCTCCACCCCACCCCAGCCAAACCCCCCACACACCCCCACCTCCACCCTCCACCTTGATTTTGTTCATGTGTCCTTTATAGTAGTTCCTGTAATCCCCTCTCCTCACTCTCCCCTCCACACTCCGCCCTGACCATTGGTAGATTGTTCTTAACTTCAATGTCTCTGGTTATATTTTGTTTCCTGTCTTCTTCTATCAATTATGTTTGACTTAAAGGTGAGATCATATGGTATTTGTCCCTCACCGCCTGGCTTATTTCACTTAGCATAATGCTCTCTAGTTCCATCCATGCTGTTGCAAAGGGTATAAGCTCCTTCTTTCTCTCTGCTGCGTAGTATTCCATTGTGTAAATATACCATAGTTTTTGGATCCACTCCAAACGTGTCCATCGTTTGCTGATGGGCACTTAGGTTGCTTCCAGTACTTGGCTATTGTAAATTGTGCTGCTATGAACATTGGGGTGCACAGGTTCTCTTGGATTGGTGTTTCAGGGTTCTTAGGGTATAATCCCAGCAGCAGAATTGTTGGGTCAAAGGGCAGTTCCATTTTTAGTTTTCTGAGGAAATTCCATAGTGATTTTCACAGTGGCCTCACCAGTCTGCATTCCCACCAACAGTGCACTAGGGTTCCCTTTTCTCCTCATCCTCTCCAACATTTGTTTGTGGATTTGTTTCTGTTGGCCACTCTGACTGGTGTGAGATGGTACCTCATTGTGGTTTTAATTTGCATCTCTGTGATGGCTAGTGATGCTGAGCATCTTTTCATATGTCTCTGGGCCCTCTGTATGTCTTCCTTGGAGAACTGTCTGTTCAAGTCCTTTGCTCACTTTTAATTGGGTTATTTGTCTTCCTGGAGTGGAGTTGTGGGAGTTTTTTATATATTTTGGAGATCAGGCCCTTGTCTAAGATATAATTAGCAAATATGTTTTCCCATACTGTTGGTTCTCTTTGTAATTTGGTGCTGTTTTTTTTAGCCATGCAGAAGCTTTTTATTTTAATGAGGTCCCATTTGTTTATTTTTTTTTTTTCCTTTATGTCCCTTGCTTTGGTGGACATGTCTCTGAGGATATTGCTGCGTGGAATGTCTAAGATTTTCTTGCCAATGTTTTATTCTAGGACTTTTATGGTGTTATGACTTATACTTAAAACTTTTATCCATCTTGAGTATATTTTTGTGTATGGTGTAAGGTGGTGATTGAGTTTCATTTTGTTGCATGTAGCTGTCCAGATCTCCCAACACCATCTGTTGAAGAGGCTGTTTGTGGTCCATTTTAGGCTCCTGCCTCCTTCGTTAAATATTAATTGACCATAAAGACTTGAGTTTATTTCTGGGCTCTCTGTTCTCTTCCATTGGTCTATGTGCCTGTTTTTATGGCAGTACCAGGCCATTTTGATTACAGTGGCCTTGTAATACAGTTTGATATCAGGTATTGTGATCCCTCTTGCTTTGTTCTTCTTTCTCACAATTGCTGCAGCTATTCAGGGTCATTTATAGTTACATATAAACTTCTGAAGCATTTGTTCTATATCTCTGAAATATGTCATGGGTACTCTAATAGGGATTGCATTGAATCTATAAATTGCTTTGGGTAGTATGGCCATTTTGATGATGTTAATTCTTCCAATCCATGAGCATGGTACATGCCTCGATTTGTTTGTGTCCTCCTTAATTTCTTTCCTCAGTGTTGTGTAGTTTTCTGAGTGCAGGTGTTTTATCTCCTCAGTTACATTTATTCCTAGGTACTTTATTTTTCTTGTTGCTATATCAAATGGGATTTTGTTTTCCTGATTTCTGCTTTGGCTGTTTCTTTGTTGCTATACAGGAATGTCTTTGATTTCTGAGTATTGACTTTGTATCCAGATGTTTTGCTAAATTCATTTATTAGGTTTAGTTGTTTTTTGGTGGAGTCTATAGGATTTTCCATATACATGATCATGTCATCTGCAAACAGTGACAGTTTCATTTCCTCCTTTCCAATTTGGATGCCTTTTATTTCTTTTTCTTGTCTGATGGCTGTGGCTAGGACTTCCAATACTATGTTGAATTGGAGTGGTGAGAGAGGGCATCCTTGTCTTGTTCCTGATCTTAGTGGGAAAGCTCTAAGTTTTTGTCCATTGACTATGATGTTGGCTGTAGGTCTGTCATTTATGGCCTTTATTATGTTGAGGAATGCTTCCTCTATTCCCCCTTTGTTGAGTGTTTTTATCAGAAATGGGTGCTGTACCTTATCAAATGGTGTTTCCACATCTATTGATAAGATCATGTGATATTTCTCTTTGCTGTTGTTTTGTGGTGTATTATGTTTATTGATTTGCGAATATTGTACCAACCTTGCATCCCTGGGGTGAATACCACTTGGTCATGGTGTATGATCTTTTTAATGTATTGCTGGATGCAGTTTGCCAATATTTTGTTGAGAATTTTTGCGTCTATGTACATTAGTGATATTGGCCTGAAGTTTTCTTTCTTTGTCGTTTCTTTATCTGGATTTAGGATTAGGATGATTCTGGCTTCATAAAAAGAGTTTGGAAGTCTTCCATCAGTTTGGATTTTTTCGAATAGTCTGTGAAGGATAGGGGTTAGCTCTTCCTTAAATGCCTTGTAGAATTCTCCTGTGAAACCATCTGGCCCAGGGCTTTTGTGTGTTGGGAGTTTTTTGATGACTGCTTCAGTTTCTTCTGCTGTTATTAGTCTGTTCAGGCTTTCTGCTTTTCTGCAATCAGTTTTGGAAGATTATATATTTCTAGAAATGTGTCCATTGCACCTAGATTTTCAAATTTCTTGTCATACAGTTTTTTGTCGTTTCTTGCAGTCCTTTGTATTTCTGTAGTATCAGTTGTAATCTCTCGTCTTTCATTTCTAATTGTATTTATTTGGATCCTCTCTCTTTTTTTCTTGATGAGCCTACTTAAGGGCTTGTCAATTTTGTTTATCTTTTCAGAGAACCAGCTCCTGGATTCATTGGTCCTTAGAATTGTGCTTTTAGTCTCTATGTCTTTTAACTCTGCTCTGATCTTGGTTATTTCCTTCCTTCTGCTTGCTCTGGGATGTCTTTGTTGTTGTTCCTCCAGTTCTTGTAGGCTTAGGGTTAGGGTGTTTTTTTGAACTGTTTCTATCTTTTAAGGTAGTCCTGTATTGCTATGAACTACCCTCTCAGGACTGCCTTTGCTGTGTCCCATAGGTTTTGGGTTTTTGAGTTCATTTTCATTTCTTTCCAGAAAGTTTTTGATTTCTTCCCTAATGTCATTCTTGACCCATTCATTGTTTAATAGCATCCTATTAAGCCTCCATGATTTCGAGTGTTTTTTGTTTTTTCCTTTGGTGTTGGTTTCCAGTTTCAGTCCCTTGTGGTCAGAGAAAATGCTTGATATGATTTCAATTTTCTTGAGTTCGTTGAGGCTTGCTTTGTGTCCTACCATGTGGTCTACCTTTGAAAATGTTCCATGTACAGTTGAAAAGAATTTGTATTTTGCTTCTTTGGGATGAAAAGCTCTGTATATACCAGTTAAGTCCATTACATCTAGGGTATTGTTAAGTGACACAATATCCTGCTTGATAATTTGTTTGGAAGACCTGTCCATTTTTGACAGTGGGGTGTAAAGTCCCCTAGTATAATTGTGTTGCTGTCAATATCTTTCTTGAAGTCCTCCAAGATATTCTTTATGTATTTGGGTGCTGCTATGTTGGGTGCATATATATTTACAATGCTTATGTCTTCTTGGTGGATTCTTCCTTTGAGTATTATGAAGTGGCCTTCTGGGTCTCTTGTTATGGCCCTTCTTTTGAAGACTATTTTGTCTGATATTAATATTGCTACCCCTGCTTTGCTTTCCTGTCCGATTGCTTGGAAAATTTGTTTCTAGCCTTTCTCTTTCAGTCTTTGTAGGTCTTTTGTCCTGAAATGGGTTTCTTGTAGGCAGCATATGTGTGGGTCATCTTTTCTTATCCATTCAGCTATTCTGTCTTTTGATTGGAGTATTTAATCCATTTACATTTAAGGTTATTATTGATAGGTAGTTATTCATTGAAATTTTCTCCTACCTGTGTCCCTCTCTCTTTCTCTTTTCCTTCCTTTCCTTAAAGCAGTCCCTTTAGCATCTGTTGCAGAGCTGGTTTGGTGGAGCTGTATTCTTTTAGACTTCTTTTGTCTGGGAAACTCTTTATTTGGCCTTCTATCTTGATTGAGAGCGCCTTTCTGGGTAGAGTAGTCTTCGTTGCCGGCCTCTGGTTCTCATTCCTTGAAATATTTTTTGCCATTCTCTTCTGGCTTGCAGCGTTTCCACTGAGAAGTCAGTTGCTAACCTTATTGGGGCTCCCTTGTACGTTACTTCCTGTTTCTCCCTTGCTGCCCTTAAGATCCTCTCTTTGTCTTCGAATTTTCCCATTTTAATTATGATGTGTCTTGCAGTGGGCCTCTTTGGGTTCCTCTTTTTGGGGACTCTCTGTGTTTCTTGGTTTGGGTGACTTTTTCTCTCATCAGATGAGGGAAATGTTCCATCATTACTTTTTCAAACATGTTTTCTACCCCTTGCTTTTCTTCTTCTCCTTCTAGTATTCCTATTGTATGGATATTTTTATGTTTCATGTTGTCCTGCATTACCCTTAATCCGTCTTCATTCTTTCTGAGCCTGTTTTCCTTTTCTTGCTCTTTCTGGGTGTTTTTTTCTACTTTGTCCTCCAGCTCGCTGATCTGATCCTCTGGTTCATCAAATCTGTTTTTGATTCCTTCTACTGTTTTCTTTAGTTCCAAAATTGTATTCTTCATTTCCTCTTGGTTCTTGTTGATAGTTTCTATTTCCTGTTTCATATTGATACAGTTTGCAGTGAGTTCATTGTAGTTTCTTTGTAGTTTCCGGTAGTTGTCTGTGAACTTAGTGAGGTTCCTGATAACTATTGCTTTGAACTCAGTATCTGATAGTTGACTTGCCTCTTTTTCAGTTAGCATTCTTCTGAGGCTTCCTCCTTTCCTTTCATTTGGGTATTGTTTCTTTGTCTTCCCATTGTTTTTGAGACTCTTCTTGTTAGCCTCTGCTTCTTAAATTGATCTATTCTGACTCCCTGGGTTTATGGTATGAAAATCTATAGTAGAATGCCAATGGGATTCAGTTGTGCTGTATCCTTAATCTCCTGTGCTCACTGGCCTTGAGCTGACATTTATGGGTCTAACACAGTCTAACTCTGGTCTTTTCAGCACTCCAGGTTTTATTGTCTCACCTGTGGGAAAAAGAGAAAGAGGGGAGAAAGAAAAAAAAAAAGGAGAAGGGAAAGAGGGAAAAATGGAATAGAAAAGGAAAGGAAGGAAGGAAGAATGAATAAAGAAAGATCGGAGGCACGATAAGAAGTAATTTTAACAAAAATTAAAACAACCGAATATATAAAAGAAGGCAGGAAGAAGGAATAAAAAATGTAAAGGGTGCCAGGAAGAAGGAATAAAAAAAAGATAGAAGGACAGAATGGAAGAGGGAATTCAGGGGGAAAGGAGGAACGAAGAAAAAAAAAATCTTCTGCTGGCTTTAAACGGGTCAGCTTAGTTCTTCTGGTCTTCCTGTCTGTGAAACGAGAGGTGGTTGTTGGAAGGATTGGTTTCACTTTTCTCCCTTCCTGAGCCACACTCTTTGCTGTTGTTCAGCCTCCAGTCCAGTTCCTCAGGGTCCTTCTGCTCCCCACTAGGCCTTTAGTTCTCCTGTTGTGCTGTCCTTGAGTTGCACCAATTAGGGGCAACTCACACTCCCCCTTCTTGCTCTTTGCTGTCTTTCATGCTAGGGGCTCTGGGTGCTACTAAGGGGTAGTTCAGCCCCCTACTGGGTCGAGTCTTTCTTGGCAATGCAGTCTCCCTTAACCCTGCTGCTCCCCTCTGATGGGCGTTTTGCCTTCCTCCTAGAGAGCCAGTAGGCCCTGCAGGGCTCTGTGCATAGGGGCTAGGTAGGACTTGTTCAGAACTGGTGCTTTTAGGTGTGGTTGCTTGCAGGCAGCCAGGCCATTGATCAGCTGATTTGCTGCTTTGGGCGTGAGTGTTGCTGCCCATCCAAGCGCTTTGGATCTTAGTACTGTGCGTGGCTTCTCAGGTCCAGCCACTTTGGGCCTGAGTTGCGTGGCCAGCTGGTCTGCCAGTATGGGCCTGTATGTACGGCAGCTAGCCTCTGCTCACGGTGCACACCCACCCGAGGTTTCAGTTGTGGGTGCCTTGCCGGGTTTCATGTGTGGGTGTCCAGCTGTGGTTTCGGTTGTTGGCCCCCAGTCCGCTAATCTGGGTCCGCGCAACAGGGCTTAATGTGAGCGCTGGGGCTGGTTATCCTGTGTTCACAGCCAGGGGCTGAGGGGGGAGTGGCGCCAGAAGCCCCGGCTGCTGTCGAGAGTTCTCTAACTAGCCACTGAGTGGCTCTATTTTCTTTTTGATTTTGAGAAATTCTTCCTATTCAAGCCCCCCTGGTCCAAACAAGCACCTGGCTGCTCACACAGCCCAGCCTGGCTCTCTCCCAAGAATCCTGAAGCGGACCCTGCTCCTTGGCCAGGGCTTCAGCCTCCCTGGTCCCCGCGCTGATCCCAGGGACCTTATTGTCCTTGAGCACTCTTCTTACCATCAGATCTTTCAATGTCCTCTATCTTTGGTATCCGATCTTCATATATGCTGGAATACCATTGGCTGTTTGCTCTGTTCCTCAGATCAGCTAGGTGTTTCACTGGTTCCGAGGGTAAGTGGACTCCGCTCCCACTGATCTCGCCGCCGTCTTCCTCACATAACCTATGTGCCTGTTTTTATGCCAGTACCAGGCTGTTTTGATTACAGTCACCTTGTCATACAGTTTGATATCAGGTATTTTGATCCTTCCTGTTTTGTTCTTCTTTCTCAAAATTGCTGCAGCTATTTGGGGTCATTTATGGTTACATATAAATTTTTGAAATGTTTGTTCTATATCTGTGAAATATGTCATTGGTACTTTTATAGGGATTGCATTGAATCTATAAATTGCTTTGGGTAGTATGGCCATTTTGATGATGTTAATTCTTCCAATCTATGATCATGGTACATGCTTCCTTTTGTTTGTGTCTTCCTTAATTTCTTTCTACAGTGTTGTGTAGTTTTCTGAGTAGAGGTCTATTGGGAACTGCCCTCTGCCTGGTTTCAGAGGCTGTAACCCCCCATGGTTAAGGCTAAGTCAGAGTTGGGACCATAAGGAGACAAAGCTTATCTCCCTGGCAGGTGTGCCACCTCTGCCCACTTCACCCTGCTTGTCCCTGAGCTTGGCCAGTTAGCCCATGATGGGTAAGAATCCTCAAGGGAGGATCAACCTAACACAGGCTCTGGTCACCAGGAATAAACTCTCAGGGAAGGCTGGGGGGCTGTGGAAAAAGCAGGTGATGGACCCTTGCCCCTCAGCTTTGAAATAGCCTGAGTCCTCATTCTGTCTGCAGGAAGTCTCCTAATCTCTTGGCTGCTTTACTTCCCTTGCCTGACTTAAGCCTGAAGCAATAACAGAGGGCAGTGCAGTCCTGTGCAGGATGGGGCGGATTTCCTGGGGAATCAGACCTAACAAAAATACATACATTCCTGTGAAACCTACTTAATTTGTACCCTCAGTTTAAAGGATAAGGGTACAGGCCTGACATGAGTCTGGCGCCTAAAGTTTTATAGCCCTTTAACTAATTGTCTGTAACTCAGAATAAGTCCTCAAAGTTCTCTGTAAATCATGTATTATTTAACCGTTACTGACTAACCATGATTGATGAGCTTTATCTGTATTCCTGTGCGAATGAACCTAATAAAAGCCCATGGAGAGAAAGGCTCTGGGCCCTTTTCCTTTGAGAGATCAGCCACCTCTCCTCCCCAAGCAGATCATGTCTTGGTTGACTTATTCTTCATCCATTGCAGACAGGGTACGGGGCTGCATTAAAGCTCCCCGACACAGGTCTTTTACCTCCTTGGTTAGTGTTATTCCTAGGTACTTTATTTTTCTTGTTGCTATATCAGATGGGATTTTTTTCCTGATATCTGTTTCCGATATTTCATTGTTGGTGTACAAGAATGCCTTTGATTTCTGAGTATTGACTTTGTATCTAGCTGTTTTGCCAAATTCATTTATTAGGTTAGTAGTTTTTCGGTGGAGTCTATAGGATTTTCCATGTACAGTATCATATCATCTGCAAACAATGACAGTTTCATTTCCTCCTTTCCAATTTGTTTGCCCTTTATTTCTTTTTCTTGTCTGATTGCTGTGGCTAGGACTTCCAATACTATGACAAATAAGAGTGGTGAGAGAGGGCATCCTTGTCTTGTTCCTGATCTTAGTGGGAAAGCTCTAAGTCTTTGTCCATTGAGTATGATGTTGGCTGTTGGGCTCTCATATATGGCCTGTATTATGTTCAAGAATGCTCCCTCTATTCCCACTTTGTTAAGTGTTTTTATCATGAATGGGTGTGAACCTTATCAAATGCTGTTTCCACATATATTGATATGATCATATGATTTTTGTCTTTGCTTTTGTTTTTGTGGTGTATTATGTTTATTGATTTGCGAATATTGTACCATCCTTGTATCCCTGGGATGAATCCCACTTGGTCATGGTGTATGATCTTTTTCATGTATTGCTGGATGCGGTTTGCCAATATTTTGTTGAGGATTTAGCATCTATGTTCATCACCGATATTGGCCTGAAGTTTTCTTTCTTTGTTATGTCTTTATCTGGTTTTGGGTTTAGGATGATGCTGGCTTCATAAAACGACTTTGGGAGTCTTCCATCTTCTTGAATTGTTTGAAAAATCTGTGGAGGATGCGGGTTACCTCTCTCTTAAATGGTCTGTATGATTCTCCTGTGAAACAGTCTGGTCCAGGGATTTTTGTGTGTCGGAAGGTTTTTCATTACTGTTTCAATTGCATCAGGAGTTTTTGGTCCTTTAATGCTTTCTGCTTCTTCTTCATTGAGATTTGGAAGTTTATATTTTTCTGGAAATTTGTCCATTTCATCTAGGTTTTCAAATTTCTTGGCATCAGTTCTTCATAGTAATTTCTTACAATCCTTTTTATTTTGGTGGTGTCAGTTGTAGTCTCTCCTCTTTCATTTCTGATTGTTTTTATTTGGATCCTCTTTTTTTCTTGATGAGCCTGCTTAAGGGCTTTTCGATTTTGTATCTCTTGTCAAAGAACCAGCTCCTGGATTCAGTGATCCTTACAATTGTGCTTTTAGTCTCTTTGTCATTTAATTCTGCTCTGATCTTGGCTATTTCCTTCCTTCTACTTGCTTGGGGTTGTCTTTGTTGTTGTTCCTTGAGTTTTTGTAGGTGTAGGGTTAGGTTGTTTATTTGAAGTGTTTCTATTCTTTTTAGGTAGGCCTGTATCTCTGAACTTCTCTCTCAGGACTGCTTTAGCTGTGTCCCATAAGTTTTGGATTGCTTTGAGTTCATTTTCATTTGTTTCCAGAAACTTTTTGATTTCTTCCCTAATCTCATTCTTGACCCATTCATTGTTTTATAACCTGGTATTCAATCTCCATGATATGGAGTGTTTTGGGTGTTTTTCCTTGAGGATGGTGTCTAGTTTCAGTTCCTTGTGTTTGGAGAACATGCTTGATATTATTGCAAATTTCTTTATTTATTGAGGCTTTTTTTGTGTCCTATTATGTGGCCTATCTTTAAAAGTGTTCTATGTGCATTTGGAAATAATGGGTGTATTGCTTCTTTGGGATGAAAGTCTCTCAATATATCAGTTAAGTCTATTTCATCTAGGGCATTGTTCAATGCCACAATATCTTTGTTGATATTTTGAATGGAAGATTGATCCATTTTTGACAGTTGGGGGTTAAAATCTCCTACTATAATTGTGTTGTTGTGAATATCTTTCTTGAAGTTCTCCAAGATTTTCTTTTGTGTTTGAGTGCTCCTATGTTGGGGACATATATATTCACAATGATTATGTCTTCTTAATGGATTCTTCCCTTGGGTATTATGAAGTGACCTTCTGGGTCCCCTTTTATGACACTTTTTTTTGAGGTCTATTTTGTCTGATATGAGAATTGCTACCCGTACTTTTTTTCCTGTACATTTTCTTGGAATATTTGTTTCCAACCTTTCACTTTCAGTCTGTGTAGGTCTTTTGTTCTGAGTTGAGTCTCTTGTAGGCAGCATATGTGTGGGTCATGTTTTCTTATTCATGCAGCTATTCTGTGGCTTTTGATTGGGGCATTTAATCCTTTTATGTTTAAGGTTATTATTGATAGGTACTTATTCATTGCCATTTTTTCATACCTGTATTCCTCTCTCTTTCACTGTTTTTCTTCTTGTTCTTAAAGCAGAACCTTACAATCTCCTGCAGATCTGGTTTTGAGCAGGTATATTCTTTGAGGCTTCCTTGGTTCAGGAAGGTCTTTATTTGGCCTTCCATTTTAATTGAGAAGCTTTCTGGGTGGAGTAGAGTTGGTTGAGGTCCTCTGGTTCTCATACTTAGAATATTTCTTGCTATTCCTTTCTGGCTTGGAACGTTTCCACTGAGAATTCAGCTGTTAGTATTATGGGGTATAGGGAACTCTTCCACACATGGGAAATGTAGCCCAGCTCCCAATCAGAAAAAACAGTGGGAATTAGGTCTGGCATGCTGGACCCACGCCCATGTACAGGTTCTCTTGTGGGGGAATCAGGCCTGCATTGAACAAAGTTTGCTATGAGACTTGCTTTTGCTTAAACTCCCTCACCCTGAATTGAGGGAGCAAATGTTTGCTGAATGTCTTTAACTTCCCAAAATCTGTGCTAAACCTACCAAGTATGGAGTATAACCAGTTCAACCACTTTCTCCCTTGATCTGTAACATTGTTCTCTTTGAAGTAATTAGCAGCATTCTTTCCTTTGTTGTCTGTAAAAGGTAATCACCTACAGTGAACCTGTGACTAGTAAATGAGGACCATCCTTGATGTAATGTGCCCAAAAAAGCAATAAAAGCCTGTCCAGGCAGGTGTTGGGCTCTCTTGGGCTCTCTCTGGCCCTCTTGCCATCTCTCTCACTTAGAGAGTGGTCATGCCATCCCTTTTTCTCCACAGGATTTCTGTAGTCCGTGTTAATTTATCTATTGCTGCCATAACACATGGATCCCACTGGCCGGGATCCATATCAACTGGGGCTCCTTTGTATGTTACTTTCTGTTTTTCCCTTGCTGCCTTGAAGATTCTCTCTTTGTCTTGGAATTTTGTCATTTTAAGTATGTGTGCTGACATGGGCCTCTTTGGGTTCCTCTTGGTTCGGACTCTCTGTGTATCCTGGATTTGTGTGACTTAGGGAAGTTTTCCATCAGTAAAAAACTGATGAAAACTGTCTTTTTCAAACAGTTTCTCTATCCCTTGCTGTTCTTCTCCTCCTTCTGGTATCCCTATTATATGGACATTATTAAGTTTAATGTTGTTTTGCAGTTCCCTTAACTCCTCTTTGTTCTTTCTGAGCCTCTTTTCCCTTTCGTGCTCTTTCTGGGTGTTTTTTTTGTATCTTGTGCTCAAGCTTCCTGATCCAATCCTCTAGTTATTTGAGCTTGCTTTTGATTCCTTCTACTGTGTTCTTCAGTTCAGAAATTGTTCTTCATTTCTTCTTGGCCCTTGTTGATAGTTTTCTATTTCTTTTTCATGTTGATATAGTTTGCAGTGAGTTCATTGTAGTTTCCCTGTAGTTTTTGGTCATTCTCTGTGAGCTCATTGAGCTTTCTGATAACCATTGCTTTGAACTCAGTATCTGATAGTTGACTTACCTCTATTTCAGTTAGCATTCTTTCTGAGGCTTCTTCCTCTCCTTTCCTTTGGGGATTGTTTCTTTGTTTTGCTATTGTTTGTGATACTCTTCTTGTTAACCTCTGCTTCTTAAATTGATTTATTCTGACTCCCTGGGTTTCTGGTGTGCACTTCTATGGTAGAAGACATGTGAGATTCAGTGGTCAGTCTCCATGACCTCCTGAGCTCATTGGTCTTGGGCTGTCATTTATGTTGGCTCTCTATATATCTTTGTGTTTTTATTGTTGTTGGATCTTTTTTTGGTGAGTTCTTCCCTCATCCTGGTTAACTGAGGGTCACTCCATCCACAATGCCTTGTATTCTGTTATGCGTGTGTTGGTTGGTTGTGTTGAAGCTGTTTCTTCTGTTTGTATGAGGTTTTGAAGATTCCCTCTCACTCTTGTTCAGTTGTTTGCTCTGTGTAATTTCTCCACTATTTAGTTATATTTCCAGATAGGTCCTGGGTTGATTTGGTGTGGCTTCTACTCCCTCCTTCACCTTCTTTTGTTGTTATCTGTCGGTGGTTCTTTTGTTCGTGGGTTTCCTCTTCCAGCAGTTATCCTGGTTTTCACAGCTTCCACCTACTCATCTGATTTTTTAATGTCCTGTACAATTTTTATTCTCCAATCTTCATAGTTCCTGGATACTGTTGGCTGTTCGCTCTGTTCCTCAGAAGATCAGCTAGGTCTTCACCCATGTGCACGGGGAAGTGGACTCCATTCCCACCTATCTTGCCACCATCTTCTGTCCTCATTCACTTCTATGAGCATCCTCATTACCTGTGTTTTTAACTCTGCATCTGATAGGTTGGTCATCTCTTGTCGATTAGTTCTTTTTCTGCAGCATTGATCTGTTCTTTCATTTGGGCCATATTTATTTGTCTTGGCACACCTGTTTTGTTGTAAGGAGTTGAGCCTTAGGTATTTGCCAGGGTGGGGCAACCCACTTCGTTACATTATGGTGCTGTATGTGGGGGAAGAATCAGAGAAGGAACAATGGTGCTTGCTGAGCTCTCACCCCACTTTTATTCACTTCCCCCACTACCCACAAGCCAAATTGGGCTTTCTGGTGTTGATTTCTGGATGGGTGGGCTTCTGTACTTCCTGAGACCCCATGGGCCCCTCCAACAGACTCTTCTGTGAGACTGGGAATTTCTCCCACCTTCACAACCCCTACAGGTTTTTATAGCCTGAGGTTTTTGGCGCTTTCTTCTCCCATCACTGGAACCTTGGGGTGTGTGGTTTGTCTTGCTCCCCAGTTTTTCCTCCAGGTTTATCTGTATGCCAATGTGGGACCACCTGGTCTGCTAGCCCATGCTTTGCCGTGCACCCTCTCTGTCCCTGCTGCCCATCTCTGCCCCTGTTAAAAGTCTGGATGAGTGTTTCTTCTTTAACTCCTTTGTTGTCAGACTTCCATACAGTTCAATTTTCTGGCACCTCTGGTGGTGGTGTTGTTTTTTAAAATTAGTTGTTATCCTTCTTTTGGTTGTGTGTCTACCTACACCTCCATCTTGGCCAGAAGCTGAAATTGACTTCTGAATTCTTCTTTCATCTGACCGAGACTGTGTGCTGTTTATTCTGTTCTATCTGCCTTGTGGGTTGGGATTTCCTTCTTCGTTCCAGTTGCTCATGCTATTTCTCAGAGCACTGTTCATGAATTCCTGGACCATCCTCCCTCTTGGAATGCAGTGACAACACTGGTGAGAACCATGAGGGAAGGTTCTGAAGTACCTAGCCTATCAGAGGGCACCTTGAGGGTTCAGTTTTATGAGGCATCAAGGAAAAATCATCCTTTGCCTCTCAAGTCATCTCTTCCTAGCTGCCTTTAAGCCATCAAGATGCCTGTGTCTTCTCTTTCCTCAGCCATTCTGTCTCACATGAGGGCCATAAACAGTGTGCCTCCTCCTCTACCTCGTAGCTTGCCAAGTGAGTGGGACTTCCTCGAGGGTCTGGCATTGTCTCCAGTGTTACTTACCCTAGATATAAGACATGGGGCTTCTCAGCGTTGGTTGGTAGGGACATTGGCAATATTATTGATAGCTTATTACTGGAATGGAAAAAAAGATGGATGTACAAATTCTGTTTTGTCCTCCTGATGCCATTTTAATTTTTTAGGTCTCGAATCTTTTATGTTGTAAAATGAGGGTCTGCATGAACTCTAAGGGCTTCTATTAGCAAATATTTTTGAAGAAGAGAGATCACAAAGGCTTAGAGTGGTAACACAAGCTCGCCTGATCAGGCCCTTGTAACTATCCAGACCCAGTCTTACTGCTTTCAGGAACTAATTAATACTTAATCTTCACTGGGAGCATTCTCATTTAAAAATTTAAAGGGAAAAAAAGACAATTCCTATTATGTTGCTCTGAAATTTCTTCCCACTTCATTTTTATTTTGTAGCCATTGATTTACAATACATAGGAATTATAAATATAAGGTTAAATATTTTAAAGTTTATGCAATTGACAGTATTTTCTTATTTTATATCGCTAGTCTAAACCCAGAACATTTTTCTCTAAACGTCTTGTCATAACCATCAAATTTATAAACCTATTATTTGCTTACCAATATTAATAATTAAAAACATGTAATAGTCCTAGTGATAGCTAAGATTTAAAAACATCTTTTAGGTAGCAAACCTAACAATTGTGACCCTTTTAATATCAAAAATATATTTACTTTATTGAGTATAAAGTAAATAAATAAGTAAATTAATATTAAATATGAGATAAAGTATTTATTATATTGACTATTAATTTATTTAATGTGCATATTATTTTAATAGTATAGTAAATTTATAGTATTGATTGAAGAACCTAACCCATCTATTCTTTAGCTTCCTGGGAGAGTTAATTTTACTAGATACATATTTTTTAAATTAATGATCATAGTCTCCAGGGAAAATGGTGCCACAGGCAGCACTTGAGATCCTGAAGAGGTATATTTATGTTTTGAATGATGTTAGATGAAGTTCTTATGTTAAACTAAATTAATTTCTACATATGTTACTTTTTCTTATGTTTCTGTTATTGTGAAATTATTTTTCACATAGTAAATGTTTTGCATTTTAATGCAAGTTGAAATAAGTATTAAATGTAATTTTGATAAAAACTACAGCTCCTAATATACAGGTTTTAGTTATGAAAAAAAGGAAAAGAGTTAACCTAAGGCAATTTTTTTAGCAGCTCAGGAAATGCAGTGGTTGGGAGTTAAGAGATCAAATAAATTTAGAATCACTGGGATGAGATATGTGCTGACCTCTGCATTATCTTCCAAGGACACTCAACATGTGTGAAGTGATTAAAAGATGAAAAATCAGGAACAATTTAGATCTCAGAACTGAATAGAGTGTAATGGAAGCAGCAAGCCACTGATATCCCCTTTAGAGGCTCCAATTCGATGTTCTTTGCTGTGACTTCTCTTTGGAGACGTGTCCTGCTTGCTTAATAGCTGTGTCTTTGTGCTAATTCTAGCCAGTCAGCAATTTCCCTTAGCAAACTCTGATGGTCTCTGCTGAAACAATGACCCATGAAAGCATACATGAGGATGCTTTTAATCTGTGATATGACTGGACCTGAATTGTAAAGCAGGTATCAGCGAGGGTGATTCAAATTCACTGAGTATAGTCCTGGCTGGTGTGGCTCAGTGGACTGAGCGCCGGACTGTGAAGCAAAGAGTTTTTGGTTTGATTCCCAGTCAGGGTGCATGCCTGGCTTGCAGGCCAGGTCCCCAGTAGGGGGCTCTTGAGAGGCAACCACAGACTGATGTTTCTCTCTGTCTCTTTCTCTCTCTCTAAAAATAAATAAAATCTTCAAAAAATTTAAAAATATTAAAAAAATCACTGAGTATAAATAGGAAGGTTCAGCTAAGGACCTTATGAATTTCCAACCATTATGCACGTTCTTGTTCACATCAGATGAGGTTAGGTAGGTTATGTTTAGTGAGTCATGTCTACCTTGTCTATACATTTTACATGTAAGGAACATTCATCTAGTACCTTCCATAGGCATTGTGTAAGCATTTGGTACACTGTTGTCATTTCCCTTGTCTCTCACAAGAACATTAGGAGGTCTGTAGTAGGATAATATGGCCCTCAGTAATGTTCCTCTCCTAATCCCCAAAGCTGCAGATGTGCTGTGTTGTGTGGCAGTGGGGTGTAGACTGCAAATCAGATGACCTTAAGGAGGGGGTCCTGAATTACAGGTCAGTCCAGTGGAATCACAAGGTCCTTCCTTCATTATGGAAGAGTGATGTAGGGTGACAAATGTCCACTGGCGATTACTGGCTTTGAAGATGGAATTGGATTGAGGGGCACAGGCCAAGGAATGGGGACCTCTTGAGGCTAGAAAAGGCAAAGATATGGATTGTCCCCCAGAGCCTCCAGAAGAAATCAACTCTGCTAATACCTTCATTTTAGCTTAGTGAGATCCCGTTCAGATTTCTGACTCCCAGAACAGTGAGAAAATACATTTGTGCTGATTTAAGCCAGTAAGCTTGTGGTAATTTGCTACCACAGCAATAGGAAATTAATACATGGTCCATTTTACAATCAAGAATAGTGAGGCTGAGGTTTTTTCCTAAGGTTTACACAGTTGTCCTAGTGTGTAGACTCTTCATAGTATCCCCCCTGCAATGAATTATCTCTGCTTATAAAAACAACAGTCAACAATACCCCAGTTTCCTCCTTGCCCAGCACCTGAGGTGCCCTGCCCATATTACCGGTTAAACTATGTCTGTGCATTGTTTGCATTTGCACATTGATTTGAGGTAGAGAACTGATGGCCCACCTATCAACTGTCTTCCAGTTCTGTCTCCTCACTCTGAAATTCAGACTCTCAGACACACCAAGTAGTTAAACTTCTGTCACATATATTTTTGTTGGAAAAATTTCAAGTCTTCTTCTGTAGTCTCTGAATTGTGTCTCAGGAATCTTCACAACTTGTTAACACTTTGAAAGAGATGATTGGTCTCAAAAGCACAAATGGACATGGAACTCTTTATACTGGATGCGAATTGTTTTAAAAGCCATACATTTAGTAAACCCTAAAGTAGTTTTTACTACCTGTGGGAAATATCTGGTCTGAGTGTACATATGACCTGTTATTATTAGATATTGATTTCCTAAAGAGACAAAAGTAAGAAAAATGTCTTATTATATTTTAATAGAAAGCATGAAGCTGTCCTTCAGCATTTGGCTGTAGGGAACCCATCTACATTCACAATTAGCAGGAAGGTCTTGGCCAGCTCTGTTTGGGTTCATAGACTATGTCTCTATTTGTTTCATGCTTATTAGTCTTATCCTTCTGAGAAAGGACAAGTACAAAAATGTGCTTTACATTTTGATTGCATTTTATCTGGGAGAAAGCATTTCTGTGCTTTTGTTTCAGTAACAACAAAGGCGTCAGCTTCATGAAGTTTTTGTGGCTACATTTTGCTTATTCTGATGTATGAGATTGTAGAGGGGACAGGGAGCCTAAAGGAGTTTAGAAACAAGATGTAATCTTGTACTCTTTCTGTGAATGTTTTCCTTGGCTCCTTTTTCATTGCATTGTTCACATTTACACAAAAGCTGGGAAAAAACTATCACCCTTCTTAACACTTCAAGGGCATTTCCTGTAATTTGAGCATCTTTCAGTTCTTCCATAGCTAAAGATGAAAGGAGTTTTAAGACACATAGATATATCTGGAAAAGTGAATATTGTTCCATTTTAAAGTGCTAAACCTCAAATCCTAGGAGTGAAATAAGAAAAAAGGGGGCTTGTCAGTGAGAAGAAAGATGGAAGCAGACCATGTAATGAATGAGAAAACTAGGCTTAAAAACAGCTGAAAGAGATGAGAATGGCTATTTTCATAAGGCATACAAAATGGAAAAGATGGCTAAATGTCTGTGCATAGCTTTGTGTTTGTATAATTGATTGTAGTCTTATGAACATCAGATAATTTATAAAAAGGAGTATTGGAAAATTATTTTCTCAGCTCTATTTTTCAGTGTAAAAGTTCTTTTTTCTTTATTTTTATTCCCAAAGGAGAAAGAAATGGATGTTTTGCTGCAAATAACAAGCATTTCTTCTTTTTTTCTTGTGACTGTTATAACTATCTCAATATATTTGTACTTTTTATTAGAAAATCATGAATAGCCTTTAAAAAATGGGTCATGGCAACTTTGAGCTGGATTATGATAGGGATTCAGGCAGGAATCCTCAGGGTAAATTGCAGTGCATTTCAAATCAGATCTGCCCATTAAGGGTCACCCCAGCTCATCCCTGAGTTCAGTCAACCTTCTGAGAAATACCTGCTGCATTTATACACCACATCCATGTAGACCCATCCTCCATCACCTTTGACTGAACTGATACCTGGTTTCCCTTCTGACATATGATGTAGACTGAATTATTTTCTCATATGTTTTAAACAGGAATTTGATCTTGTTAACTCTCTACTCAAAAGGTGTCAGGGTTCTCATCTCCTCCAAAACTTAGATTATAATCTGTTTTCCTCAATCTGGCATTTAAATTTTTCATGATTTGGCTAAAATCTGTCTGTGCTAGATTTTTACACTTCCAATTGATATGACTCTCCACTATAGTGAAAATGCTTGATGGATGTTCTTTAAACCCATCTGCAACACTACTCTGCTGGAGAGGAGGATTTTCTAGATTAAATTAAACATTAAGATGTCCAGATTTAACATGTGTTATCAGGATATAGAATAGAGTCTCAGTCTTCCAAAAGGCCATCTGGGAGTGGTTCCCCTTTCAAGGAGGAGTTCTCACAGCTGCCTGGGCAGTATGCCACAGAGCCTTTGATGGCCACCCATGTAGTATTTCAGGTTCTAGGTCATGAGAGTAATTTAGGGCATGTGCTGAATTGCCCTGGGCACAGCTTCATAGCCCACTGGAGACCTATAAAATTATTTTCTCAGCTTTTTATCATTTTTTAAAGATTTTATTTATTTATTTTTAGAGAGAAGGGAAGGAAGGGAGAAAGAGAGGGAGAGAAACATCAATGTGTGGTTGCCTCTCATGCGTCGCCTAATGGGGACCTGGCCTGCAACCCAGACACACATGTGTATCTGACTGGGACACACTGGGAATTGAACCAGTGACCCTTTGCTTCACAGGCCCATGCTTAATCCACTGAGCTATACCAGCCAGGGCTCAGCTTTTTATAATTTTTTATAGGCTCATTGCAACGAGCCTATAAAAATCCATAGGAAGGGACTAGTTAAATAGTATGTATAAATGACCCATGGACATGGACAATAGTATAGAAATTGACTTTGGAGGAATAAGTAGAGGAGGGCAAAAGGGGAAAAATTGGGACAACTGTAATAGAATAACAATAAAAAAATCTTTAAAAAATCAATTGGTGCTTTTTCTAAGTTTTCTTTTTGTTAAAATAAGTTTCCCAGTTCTTTTTTAAAGTATATTTTATTTATGCTATTAGCATTGTACATTTTTCCTCACCTTTATCACCCTCC
The DNA here is from genome assembly GCF_022682495.2 of Desmodus rotundus. NCBI lineage: Eukaryota > Metazoa > Chordata > Mammalia > Chiroptera > Phyllostomidae > Desmodus > Desmodus rotundus. Next base: position 65,524,483 of record NC_071394.1, read on the forward strand.
TCTCTGTACACCTCCCACCCTCCAGCTTCCCCACCCCCCTTAGTTCATGTTCATGTGTCATACATATAATTTCTTTGCCTTCTGTATTTCCTATACTATTCTTAACCTTCCCCTGTCTATTTTATGCCTACAAACTATGCTTCTTATTCCCTGCATCTTTCCCCCCCATTTTCCCACTCTCCCTTCCCACTGATAACCTTCCATATGATCTCCATTTCTGTGATTCTGTTCCTGTTCTAGTTGTTTGCTTAGTTTTTTTTTTTTTAATTTCAGTTGTTGATAGTTGTGTGTTGTCATTTTATTATTCATAGGTTTGGTCTTCTATTTCTTGGATAATCCCTTAAACATTTCATATAATAAGGGCTTGGTAATGATGAACTCCTTTAACTTTAACTTATCTGGGAAGCACTTTATCTGCCCTTCTGTTATAAATGATAGCTTTGCTGGATAGAATAATTTTGGATACAGTTCCTTGCCTTTCATGACTTCAAATACTTTTTTCCAGTCCCATTTGCCTGTAAGGATTCTTTTGAGAAACCAGCTGATAGTCTTATGGGAACTCCGTTAAAGGTAACTTTCTCCTTTTCTGTTGCTGCTTTTAAGATTTCTCTCCTTATCTTTAATCTTGGGTAACTTAATTATGATGCGCCTTGGTGCATTTCTTCTTGGATCCAATTTCTTTGGGACTCTCTGGGCTTCCTCAGCTTCCTGGAAGACTATTTCCATCACCAGATGGGGAACTTTTCCTTCATAATTTGTTCAAATAAGTTTCCAGTTTATTGCTCTTCCTCTTCTCCTGATGGCACAACTATGATTTGGATTTTGGAACATTTAAAGTTGTCCCAGAGGTTCTTCAGCTTCTCCTCATTTCTTTGAATTCTTATTTCTTCATTCTGTTCCAGTGGGATGTTTATTTCTTCCTTTTATTCCAAATTGTTGATTTGAGTCCTGGTTTCCTTCCCTTCACTGTTGGTTCCCTGTATAATTTCCTTTATTTCACTTTGCACAGTCTTCATTACTTCCTTCATTTTGTGAAACAGTCTTTTCTGTGAGCATTCTGATTATCATTTTGTTTTCTATTTTTTCCACATTTTTTATTGTTGTTCAAGTACAGTTGTCTTCATTTCCCCCACAACTCCCCCTCCACCCCAGCTATCCCCACTTTCCACTCTTGATCCTACCCCTGTTTGGTTTTCTCCATGTGTCCTTTATAGATATTCCTGAAAACACTTCCCTTTTCCTCCCACTATCCCCTCCCACCTCTTCTCTCATTACTGTCAGTTTGTTCTTAATTTCAATGTCTCTGGTTATATTTTGATTGCTTGTTTGTTTTGTTGATTAGGTTTCACTTATAGGTGAGATCATATTGACTGCCAAAGTTTTGAACTCTGCATTTGATAGGTTGGCTATCTCCTTATCGCTTAGTTCTGTTTTTGGAGTTTTGATCTGTTCTTTCATTTGGGCCATATTTATTTGTCTTGGCACACCAGTTACATTTTAAGGGGTGAAACCTTAGGTATTCGCTAGAGTGGGACAACCCTCTTCACTGCATTGTGGAGCTGTCTGTAGGGCAGGGGTCAGAGAGGGAACACTTCCCTTTGCTTGGCTCTCACCCCAATTTCTGTCACTTCCCTTGCTTTCCTCAAGCCAATTGTGCCTTTTCAAGATTCCTGGGTAGGTGAGTTTGTGTATGTTCTAGGACCTTCTGGGTCTCTCCAACAGACTCTCCTGTGAGACTAGAAGTTTCTCCCAACTTCACAACCCCCACAGCTTTTTACAGCCAGAAGTTTTAAGTCTTTAGTTTCCCACACTGACACCTGGGTTTTGCAGTCTGCCTCACTCCCCAGTTGTGCCTCCTGGCTTATCCGTGCATGAATGTGGGACTGCCTGGTCTGCCAGCCCCCACCTTGCTATGAGTCTTCTCTTCCCTGCTGCCCTTCTCTGCCCCTCCTACCAGTCTAGATGAATGTTTCTTTAACTTCTTGGTTGTCAGAGTTCCTTGCAGTTTGATTTTCTGGCACTTCTGGTCCTTTATTGTCTTTAGATTGGTTGTAATCCTTCTTTTGGTTGTGCATGGAAGCTAAGTGTTTCTATGTATGCCACCATCTTGGTCGGAACCTGTTTCCAAGTTTTCTGAAATGAATCTCTCTGCCACAAGAGTCACTGTATCCAGGGGATCCCATTTCAGTGTCTCTCCATAAGGTGTTTGCAGTTGCTTATTGTCCCTCCTGGTCCAGATGCAACTTGCTAGTCAGGGATTGTTGTTTCTGTCAGCAGTGCTACCCAGCAATGTATTACTCTCTCTTCATCTGGGCTCCAAGGAGCAGAGCTGGAATGCTCCCATGCTGAAGAGAAAGTTACTCTTTCAGTTGCACAGTTGTACTCCTCACCACGCTGTCCTGCTTCAGCTCATGTCTCCTCTGGGTTTCCTTTCCCTCCACCTGTTCTATTTGGTGCTATCATTCCCATTTTTCAAAATTTTGCTTAGTGACTGACTATCATCTCCACAAACACTCTCTTGGCCTCTCTTTCTTACCTGAAATGTCCTTAACCCTTTTGCTACGCCTCTCTTGTTATTCCTGTTGCTTGTAACCTCACATCAGGTTCCTTATATACATGTTGGTTATGATTCTAATTATATGAATATCTGGAGATAAGGGGTTATCCTTCACATGTCTTTGTATGTCCAATGCTTAGCTTGTAGGTGATTAATAAATGCAAAGAATAATAAACAAATCTCACACAATTTATGGAAATTTTGGTGAATAAGAATCTTTTGAAAATACTATGCAAATAAATTATGCATCAGACACAAGATATTATTGAAAAATTGAGTGAGTCTTTCTGCCAACCAATAGCCTTAATCTTTTCTTCAGAAGTAATTATGAAATTTTTCTTGAACTTTTCCATGCATAATAATATGTATATGCACATATATAATACACATACACATATGGATGTGTGTATGTAAGAGTGTGTGTTTAATCTTGTTTTTTAAAATATAGGGTAAGACATTTTCATCATCCTATTTCATACGTCTAATTTTCACTTAATATTTTACATTATGAAGGCCTTTTCATGTCAACACATACATATACACATTATTTATTTTAGTGGCTATATTGTATGTTGTTGTTTGAATAACCAAAATCCTTCTAATGAGTGTGTTTGTTGTCAAGCTATTGTGCCTCATCTTCCAACCCACCCTTCTACATTCTGCTTCATGGTGCTGAGGCTGTGACTATGCAAACCACTGATTCCCCCAGGCAGCCAGCTGGCTTGCTATTAGGACCTGTCAATAGCAGGTGTTAGAGGGAGATTGGAAGGCAGGAGGAAAGTGGGGGAAAGTGTTCATTCTTTTGTCTTTTCTTTCTGGTTTGCTTCTCCTTTTTGTGACTGTTGCTCTAGCAATGTGTCTTTTTCACCCAAGCAGTGGCTGTTCATTCCAGCAACAGTTGTCCCAACATCCCCAGAAATAGCCTCATCTCATCCCCCCTCCAAAACCCAGAACCTGCTCTGGAGCTTGTTTTCAGAGGTCCAGGCCTTGGCTTTGTAGGGCCATTAGTCCATGTTTCTAAGTTTTAGTAATTGTCTTGTCCCTTTGTTTCATCAGCAAAAATAGAGATGATATTTGGTGTTTCCTTTCTGTGTCCTTAGTTTCCTAATACCCCACTGACACTGACAGCTATTTGTCTCATTTTTTTTCCAGAAAGTTACTGGTTTGGTTCCTATCTCCTGACTAATACACAGGGGATTTGTTTCTAGTGAGTTTCCCTGTTAACATCAAATAAACATCCTGTACATACATTTTGAGTTGATAAGTAAGTGTTTCAATAGAACTGCAATGCCACAAGGCATGTGCATTTTAAATTTGATAACTATTGATAAATTGTCTACCAAAAAGTTTGTATGAATTTTCAGGCCCACCATCAATATATAACTATGCACACTTTCATCTCACAATATTTATACTAATATCATGTATTATAAAACAAACATTTTATCAGTAAATTAATTGCAAATAGTTTTAATTACTCTTTAAATTTGCCTTTCTTTAAGACTGAGGTTTAGCCCTGGATGGTGTAGCTCAGTGGATTGAGTGCAGGCTGTGAACCAAAGCATCGCCAATTTGTTTCCCAGTCACAGCACAAGCCTGGGTTGTGGGCCAGGTCCACAGTAGGTGGTCTGTGAGAGGCAACCACACATTGATGTTTCTCTCCCTCTCTTTATCCTTCCCTTCCCCTTCTCTAAAAATAAACAAATAAAATCTTTAAAAAACTGAGGTTTAGAATATTTTCATATATTTGTGGTTATTTGTACTTATTTAAGTGAAAAATCTGTTCTGTCCCTTACCCATTTATTGAAGTTTATTTTTCCTTTTATTGGAAAGGACTTTGTGTATCAAAGAAATTAGCCCTTTGGCATATACTATGCGAATATTTTTCTCAGTGTGTGTGTGTGTGTGTGTGTGTTGGTCTCTGTGATTTTTGTGTCATACAAAGTTTTTAGAATGTTCTTATAATTTTTGTCCTCTGTTATCAGTTATTGCTTGGATGGTCATTCTCCATGACAAGACATAAAATAATTCTCCCATGCTTTCTTTTAGTACTTCTACTATTTATTTTTTTAATATTAAGCTTATAAAATATTGGCTGTATCTGGAATTCATTTTGGTTTAGAATAGTGAAGTATGGCTACAACGTAATATTTTTCCAAATGGCCAACCAATTGTTCTAATACCATTTGTTGAGTATTCTCTTTCCTATTAATTTGAAATGCCAGTTTTTATTATATTCTACATTTTTGTATGAATTCTTTATCTGTTTCTTGAAACTATTATTTGCTTTTTTCACTTATTTCTTGTCTATGTATTCATGTTGAATTGTTATAATTTATAAAACATTATAATACATTTTTATATCTGGTAAGATTAACTCTTACTGATTACTTTTTTATTTTTTTTTCACATTTTGTTTATTGTTGTTCCAGCACAGATGCCTCCATTTCCTCTCCACCACTCCCCACCAACTCAGCCATTCCCACTTCCCACCCTTGTTGTTATCCCACTTAGGTTTTGCCCATGTGTATTTTTTTTTAAATTTTTATTGTTATTCAATGACAGTTGTATGCCTTTTCTCCCCATCCCTCCACCCAAACCCAGCTGAACCCACCTCCCTCCCTCACCTCCCCCCTCCTCCCTTTTTTTGTCCATGTGTCCTTTATAGTAGTTGCTGTAATCCCCTCTTCCCACTGTCCCCCCCGCCCCCAAGCTATTGTTAGATTGTTCTTAACTTCAATGTCCCTGGTTATATTTTGTTTGCTTTTTTCTACTATTATGTTCCAGTTAAGGGTGAGATCATATGGCATTTGTCCCTCACCGCCTGGCTTATTTCACTTAGCATAATGCTCTCCAGTTTCATCCATGCTGTTTGTTGCAAAGGGTATAAGCTCCTTCTTTCTCTCTGCTGCGTAGAATTCCATTGTGTAAATATACCACTGTTTTTGGATCCACTCGTTTGTTCATGGGCACTTCGGTTGCTTCCAGTACTTGGCTATTGTAAATTGTGCTGCTATGAACATTGGGGTGCACAGGTTCTTTTGGATTGGTGTTTCGGGGTTCTTAGGATATAATCCCAGCAGCAGAATTGCTGGGTCAAAGGGGAGTTCCATTTTTAGTTTTTTGAGGAAATACATATTGTTTTCCACAGTGGCCTCACCAGTCTGCATTTCCACCAACAGTGCACTAGGGTTCCCTTTTCTCCGCATCCTCTCCAACATTTGTTTGTGGATTTGTTTATGTTGGCTACTCTGACTGCTACCCCTGCTTTTTTTTCCTGTCCCTTTGCTTGGAAAATTTGTTTCCAGCCCTTCACTTTCAGTCTGTGTAAGTCCTTGTCCTGAGATGGGTCTCTTGTAGGCGGAATATGTGTGGGTCATGTTTTCTTATCCATTCAGCTATTCTATGTCTTTTGATTGGAGCATTTAATCCATTTACGTTTAAGGTGGTTATCGATAGGTAGTTATTCATTGCCATTTTTTCCTACCTGTGTTCCTCTCTCTTTCTCTTTTCCTTCCTTTCCTTAAAGCCGTCCCTTTAGCATCTCTTGCAGTGCTGGTTTGGTGGTGGTTTATTTTTTAGACTTCTTTTGTCTGGGAAACTCTTTATTTGGCCTTCTATCTTGATTGAGAGCCTTGCTGGATAAAGTAGTCTTGGTTGCATGCCTCTGGTTCTCATTACTTGGAATATTTTTTGTCATTCTCTTCTGGCTTGCAGCGTTTCCATTAGGAAGTCAGTTGCTAACCTTACTGGGGCTCCCTTGTATGTTACTTCCTTTTTCTCCCTTGCTGCCCTTAAGATCCTCTCTTTGTCTTGGAATTTTGCCATTTTAATTATGATGTGTCTTGCAGTGGGTCTCTTGGGTTCCTCTTGCTTGGGACTCTCTGTGTTTCCTGGAGTTGTGTGACTTTTTCTCTCATCAGATGAGGGAAATTTTCCATCATTACTTTTTCAAATGGGTTTTCTATCCCTTGCTCTTCTTCTTCTCCTTCTGGTGGTCCTATTATACGGATATTGTTACATTTCATGTTGTCCTGCATTTCCCTTATTTCCTCTTCATTCCTTCTGAGCCTGTTTTCCTTTTCTTGCTCTTTCTGGGTGTTTTTTTCTACTTTGTCCTCCAGCTCGCTGATCCGATCCTCTGCTTCATCAAGTCTGCTTTTCATTCCTTCTACTGTGTTCTTCAATTCAGAAATTGTGTTCTTCAATTCAGAAATTGTATTCTTCATTTCCTCTTGGCCCTTGTTGATAGTTTCTATTTCCTTTTTCACATTGATATAGTTTGCAGTGAGTTCACTGTAGTTTCCCTGTAGTTTCTGGTAGTTCTCTTTGAGCTCAGAGAGCTCAGTGAGCTTCCTGATGACCATTGCTTTGAACTCAGTATCTGATAATTGACTTTCCTCTTTTTCAGTTAGCATTCTTTCGGGGCTTCCTCCTTTCCTTTTTATTTGGGAATTGTTTCTTTGTCTTCCCATTGTTTGTGCGACTCTTCTTGTTAGCCTCTGCTTCTTAAATTGCTCTATTCTGACTCGCTGTGTTTATGGTATGAACTTCTATGGTAGAATGCCAATGGGATTCAGTGGTGCTGTCTCCTTAATCTCCTGTGCTCACTGGTCTTGAGCTGACGTTTATGGGTGTAACACAGTCTTACTCTGGTCTTTACAGCACTCCAGGTTTTCTTGTCTCACCTGTGGGAAAAAGAGGAATGGGGGCCAAAAAACAAACAAACAAAAAAAAAAAAGGAAGGAGGGAAAAAAGGAATAGAAAAGGAAAGGAAGGAAGGGAGTAGGAATAAAGAAAGATTGGAGGCAAGATAAGAAGGAATTTTTTAACAAAAATTAAAACAACAGAGTAAATAAAAGAAGGCAGGAAGAAGGAATAAAAAGGGTAAAGGATGGAAGGAAGAAGGAATAAGAAAAGACAGAAGGACAGAACGAAGAAGGAATTCAGGGGGAAAGAAGGAAAGAAAAAAGAAAAAAAAAAAAAAAGGTTTTCTGCTGGCTTTAAACTGGTCAGGTTAGTTCTGCTGGTAGTCCTGTCTGTGGAATGGCAGGGGGTGGTTGGAAGGATTGGTTTCACTTTTCTCCCTTCCTGAGCCACACTCTTCGCTGTTGTTCAGCCTTCAATCTAGTTCCTCCAGGTCCTTCTGCTCCCCACTAGGCCTTTAGTTCACCAGCTGTGATGTCCTTGATTTGCACCAATTAGGGGCAACTCACATTCCACCTTCTTGTTCTTTGCTGACTTAGATGCTAGGGGCTCTCGGTGCTGCTTTGGGGTAGTTCAGCCCCCTACTGGGTCGAGTCTTTCCGGAGAATGCAGTCTCTCCTAGCCCTGCAGCTCCCCTCTGCTGGGCGTTCTGCCTTCCTCCTAGAGAGCCAGTAGGCCCTGCAGAGTTCTGTGCGCAGGGGCTATGTAGGAGTTTTTCAGAACCAGTGCTTTTGGCTGTGGTCACCTGCAGGCAGCCAGGCAGTTGATCTGGTTGTGTGTCCAATCTCCGCTTTGGACTTAGGTTGGTTGCCTATCCCCTGCTTAGGTTCTGCGCGCGGGAGGTGGGGCGGCAGCCAGCGACTGATCCGGTTTCGCGCTCACCCAGGAGCTTTTTGTCTCTGCTCCCAGGCAGCAGGGAGCTTATCAGGGCGCCTGCCCATCCGGGGTTTCAGGTGTGGGCCAGAGGCCACTGATTGGGGTACGCACCCACTGGGGCACTTTGGGTCTGGCGCCCGGGCAGCTGGGCCGCTTATCAGGGCTTGTGCTCACCTGGGGTTTCAGGTGTGGGCCCCTAGATGCGCGCCAGCTGGGCTTCAGGTGAGCGCAGGGGCTGCTTTTCCACGTTCACAGTCCAGGGTTGAGGGGGTAGGGGCGCCAGAGGCCTAGGCTGCTGCGGAGAGTTCTCTGAGTAGCTACTACGTGCCTCTATTTTCTTCTCCTTTTTGAGAAATTCTTCCTATTCAAGCCCCCCTGGTCCAAACAAGCAACTGGCCTCTCACACAGCCCAGCCTGGCTCACTCCCAAGAATCCTGCATCAGAACCTGCACCAGGGACGGGGCTTCAGTCGCCCTTGTCCCCTTGCTGGTCCCGGGAATCTTATTGTCGTTAAGCACTCTTCTTACCATCTGATCTTTTGATGTCCTCTATCTTTGGTCTCTGATCTTCATATATGCTGGAACACTTTTGGCTGCTCGCTCTGCTCCTCAGATCAGCTAGGTATTTCACTGGTGTTGAGAGGAAGTGGACTCCGCTCCCACCTATCTCGCCGCCATCTTCCAAGTCCACCCATGTGTTTTTTATACATGTTCCTGAAAACCCTTCCTCATTTACTCCCATTATCCCCTCTCACCTCCCCTGTTTTATACCCTAAGAACCCTGAAACACCAATTCAAAACAAACCTATGCACTCCAATGTTCTAAGCAGCACAATTTATAATAGTCAAATGTTGGAAGCAACCTAAGTGCCCATCAGTAAATGAATGGATAAAAAACTATGGTATATTTACTGATTACTTAAAAAAAAGTTTTGCTGGCTATTCTCTCATGTTTATTTTTCTAACTGAATTTTAGAAATATTATATGTACAAATAAATGTTTTGGTGTATTTACTGGAAATGTGCTAAATTTGAAGATTAATTAATGGGTAATAGATGTCTTTATGACATTGAATCTTCCTATTCAATGACTAATATTTTTATAATATTCAAACTTTCTACTTCCAATTTATGCAAGTGTCCTTTTATGCCACTTAATAAAATTTATTCCAGGGTATTTTATCTTTTTTCCTTGCTACTATTATTGATATCTCTTTCTCATTATATTTTATAACTGCAAAAGTCATCATATGAGAAAGCTATTGAATTTTTAAAAATTTCAACATCTTTCTCATATGATGACTTGAAACAACCCTGATCTTATAGAAATGTTGAAAGTTCAGTATATATAAACTTATTTTTCCAGACCCATTTCACATTCCATCATCCTTAACTATTTTAGTGTATATTTTTAAAACTATGAACATTTTCTTACATAATCAAGTATATCCAACAAAATCAGGAAATTAATATAATTAAATTACTATAATCTAATCCTTAGACCCCATTTGAATTTAGCCAATTGTCCTGATAATATTCTTTATACTAAAGGATCCAAGTCAAAATCTCATCTGGCATTTCATTGTTTTGTCTCTTTGGTCTCCTTCGGTCTGGAATGGTTTTTCAGTTTTCCTTGCCATGATCTAAGTGCTGGGAGGTTACAAGTCAGTTATTTTGTAGAATAGCCTTCAATTTGGTTTGTTTGGTATTTCCTCATGATTAAGTTGAAGTATGCCATCTTTGGTAGAAATGTCATAGGAGTGATTTTGTGTTCTTCTATCTTATTAAGTGGGACATAGTTTTACTTTGTCTTACTATTGATGCTTGCCCCTTTAATCAGTTGATTAAGGTGGTATGGAGATCTTCTCTTCTATAAATTTACTTTTCCCTTTCATAAATAGATATTTTGTGAAGAAGTATTTTGAAGGTACTAAAATATCCCATATCTCATAAAATATTTATCAACTAATAATGAATAAATGTAAACTTATGATTTTCTTGTTTGTTCAGAATATGTTAGTGAATTACTATTGTTGCATAATTTGATGCCAAAATCATTAAGAGCTTGGGCACTGGGAGCACCTTCAAGTTGGCTTGAGCATTTCCTTGCTTTCTGGAACATCTTGTACTTTTTCTGTCTGTGCCCTGGAATTAGCCATTTTCCTAATGAGCCTTAGTTCATTTTAAGGCAGAACTGTATTTAGAAGTCAAGAACTAGTTGCTGTGTGTTCACCGATGTTGGGATGTCACCGTTCCCAGAACCTTTCAGTGGACAGAGCTAACAAATGTAAATTTATGTTTATGTTTGTTTGCATATCAATGAAGAGATTTTGAAAACCATGAATTTACAGCAATTGTTACAATTCTAATGCAACATCGTAAGCTTCATTCTGGTTTTCTCCCTTTCTGTATTTGTAACCCCTTGGCCTCTGATACTCTGCACAGACCCAGCCCCTCCACATGCTGGTCTTGGCCATTTGGCACTGTATCTTTCACCTCCACCTACAGCTGGTGTTGATGGCTGCCTTCCTCTACTATCTTCTGGCTTTAGGACTCAATTGTTCAGAGAAAGGGGCAGGTTACTGCCCACTTAGTTATTTTTTTAATCAACCACTTCAGTGAATACTCCAATGAGTTTACAGTCTCTGTAATTCTGCTTTCTACCTATGTGATGTGACATTAGCAAAGATTTTTGACTCTTTTCTCTAATTTTTATCTTAATTATTTTGTCAAATTCTGTTTCTCAGTACTTCCAGGAGTTTGTAACACTAGCACATATTTTTATCTTAGTTTTGAATTTATGCTATTGCTTCTGATATTTCAATGTTAAACATGATACTGTCTTTGGTTTAATATATTTATCAGGTTAAGAAAAACTTGTTTCTACTCAAATTATTTAAAAACAATATTTAATTTTAAAATGTTTGTTTTTGTACTTGGGGAGAAGATGGTGATGAGATAGGTGGGAGCAGAGTCCATTTCCCCCTGTGCTCAGGTGAAACACCTAGCTGATCTTCTGAGGAACAGAGTGAACAGCCAGTGGTATCCCAACATATATGAAGACTAGAGACCAAAAACTGTAGAGGACATTGAAAAATCAGACGGTAAGGAGAGTGCTTCAGGACAATAAGGTCCCTGGGACCAGCACAAGGACCAGTGCTGGGACCAAGAGGCCGCAGACCCAGGCCTGGCACCTGCCAGTGTGCCCAGGATTCTTGCGAGAGAGCCAGGTCAAGCCTCCCTCCCCAGGCAAAGTTTGAGCAGCACCAGGGGATAATAAGTATGAAGTGGCAAACATACAGGGGTGGTGTGCACCCCCTGAGACTGTGGAAAACAGCTGGGAAGAGTTCAGCAGTGACAGACCCTGACCTGGTCAGTCCCCAGTCTGGTTGGAGAGTTGGGCTATGTGAGAGGTCAGGAGCTAGTTTGGAGTGGCAGGCTTGAATAGGAGGAATTTCTCAAAAAGAAAGAGAGAAAAAAGAGACACTCAGCTGTTGTTTGGGAAATTCTCCTGTAGCAACCGTCCCTGCCTCATGCGACCCTGCCCCAGCCCTATCATGAGATCACATCGGCATTCCTAGGGATGGTGCCCACTTGACCCCGAGGCCTGGCATCTGCCCCTCTCACCTCAGTAGCTGAGCCCGAGTGCTCACACTTGCAACCTGGGGATGGAGCGCACCTGACCCTCCAGCCCAGAGGCACCTTGCACCTGGCCTCTGCACTCTGGGGGCAGCAGCAGAGGAGGCACCCTCCCACATCTGTGATGGCAGCAAGGGCAGAGCCCCTATCCTGCAGGGCTGAGTGTAGGCTGGGCTGAGAAGGGCACTGGGGGCCCAGTGGTGAACTGAGGAACTGGGCTGGAGGTTGGGCAACAATGAAGAATGCAGCTCAAGAAGGGCAAAAAGTGAAACCAATTCCTGCTCAACCTGCTACAGCCAGGAAGAAAAGAACTGCCTTGGATAGTATGAAACCAGCACGAGGCTCTCTCTCTCTCTCTTTTTTAAAAATTAAAAAAAAATTTCTTTCTCCTTTATTCCTTTCTTTCCTTTTTTATTCCTTCTTCCTTCCTTCCTTTTTTTTAAATTCCCACAAGTGAGACAACAAAACCTGGAGCTGTGAAAAGACCAGAGTTGGACCCAAAAGGCATCATCACAACAGCTAAGATAGTGAGGCAAATTTCACTTTGCTAAACCAGAGAACTTACAAGTTATTGTATATTTGTATTATTATTTTTCATTATTCTTACATCTTTTATTTTATTAGCATTTTTGTATTTCTCTTCTTTCTCTTTAGTTTTCTTTGCTTGGTTTGTTAAATTACATGTTTGACTGGTTTCACTTTTTTCTCTCATTCATAGCATATTTTTAATTTTCCATCTTTCACTTCACTTGTGTTCCATTAGCACACTACTCTAGGTCCTGTACTTCCTATTCTTGTTATTCAGATCACATAGATTCTGTCATATGATTGTTGCTCCATTACTACTGTAAATAATTGCTATTCCATATAATTGTAAATTCTACACAGCAACCCTGCTGGATATTAGCTCACTTCACTGTTTACTGAACTTTATTACTGTTGTGATTAACTCTACTCTCTCACACACTACACCTATTTTCTATTCTTTATTCTCACTTTACCTCATAATCTGACCTCCCATAAGCTCACAGCTTTCTAGATCCAACTCACAATCCTTCCCTACTCTTAACAAGAGTCTTATATTTTTCCCACCCTTTCTAAAAAAGTGGCTAATTAGGTCAAATATAACGGATAACACTATACAAATCCAAAGGATCTCTTCTCTCTTCTCTACTGGTTGGTACTTTAAATACCAAAAAATACACTCCTGCTGTCTTAAACCACTTTGCCTTCACCTTCCAACTGACCACAAAAAAAGAATAGATGGGAGCTGCTAACATCAGTATACCTGCTGGAATAGGAAACCCATCAACAAAGGAATGAGCAACAGATAACACCAGAAGAAGGTGAAGGAGGGAACGGAAGCCACACTAACCTCCAACCAGGACTAAACTGGAAATACAACTATAAGGTGGAGAAATTACCCAGAAAAAACAACTGAACAAGATGGAGAGAGGAGCCTCAAAATCTCAAACACATTGAAGAACCAGCTTCAACACATCCTGTCTACAACTGCACAACAGAATACAACACGTGGTAGATAGAGTAACCCTCAGTTAACCATCTGGATGGAAGAACACCCCAAAGAAAGACCCAACAACAATAAAAACCCAAAGACACACAGAGAACTGACATAAACGATAGCCCAAAGCCAGTGAGCCTGGGAGATCAAGCAGACTGTATGACTGAATATCACAGGTCTTCTACAATAGAACTTCACACCAGAAACCGAGGGAGTAAGATCAATTTAAGAAGCAGAAGCTAACAAATAGCAAAACAAAGAAACAATCCCCAAAGGAAAGGAAAGGGAGAAGCCTCAGAAAGAATGCTAAATGAAATAGAGGCAAGTCAACTATCAGATACTGAGTTCAAAGAAATGGATATCAGGAAGCTCAATGAGCTCACAGAGAATTACCAAAAACTACAGGGAAATTAAAATGAACTCACTGCAAACTATATCAACATGGAAAAGGAAATAGAAACTATCAACAAGGGCCAGGAGGAAATGAAAAACACAATTTCTGAACTGAAGAACACAGTAGAAGGAATCAAAAGCAGGCTCGATGAAGCTGAGGATCAAATCAGCAAGCTGGAGGACAAGGTAGAAAAAAACACTCAGAAAGAACAAGAAAAGGAAAAGAGTCTCAGAAAGAATGAAGAGGGGTTAAAGGAAACACAGGACAATGTGAAACTTAATAATGTCCATATAATAGGGATACCACACGGAGAAGAAGAAGGGCAAGGGATAGAAAATATCTTTGAATAAGTAATGATGGAAAATGTCACTAATTTCATAAAGGAAAAAGTCACACAAATCCAGGAAACATGGAGAGTCCCAATCAAGAGGAACCCAAAGAAGCCCACTTCAAGACACATCATAATTAAAATGGCAAAATTCCAAGACAAAGAGACAAGCTTAACAGCAGGAAGGGAAAAACAGGAAGTAACATACAAGAGAGCCCCAATAAGACTAGCAGCTGGCTTCTCAATGGAAACTCTCCAAGCCAGAAGAGAATGTCAAGCAATATTCCAAGTAATGAAAAGCAAAGGATTACAACCAAGTATACCTTACACAACAAGGCTCTCAATTAAAATGGAAGAGGAAATAAGGAGTTTCCTGGACAAAAGAAGCCTCAAAGAATACACCTACTCCAAAGCAGATCTGCAAGAAATGCTAAAGGGTCAGGTTTAAGAAAAGGTGAAAAAAAAAAAAAAAAGAAGGAGAGAGAGAGGAACATGGGCACAGAAAATGCAAATGAATTAGTACCTATCAATAATAACCTTAAGTGTAAACAGATTAAATGCTCCAATCAAAATACATACAATAGGTGAATGGATAAGAAATCATGACCCACACACATGCTGCCTACAAGAGACCCACCTGGGGAAAAAAAAAAAGAAAAAGACCTACACAGACTGAAAGTGAAGGGCTGGAAACAAGTCTTCTAAACAAATGGACAGGAAAAAAAAAGCCAGGAAAGTAATACTCATATGAGATAAAATAGACTTCAAATAAAGAACCATAAAAAGAGACCCAGAAGGTCACTGCATTATACTCAAGGGAAGAATCAATCAAAACGACATAAAAATTGTGAATATATATGTACCCAACATTGGAGCACCCAATACATAAAGAAAATCTTGGAGGACTTCAAGAAAGATATTGACAGCCACAATTATAGTAGGACATATCAACACCCTAGTGTCAAAAATGGATAGATCTTCCAATCAAAATATCAACAAAGATATTATGGCAGTGAACAATGTCTTAGATCAAATGGACTTAATTGATATATATAGCATCATTCATCCCAAAGAAGAAAAATACACATTCTTTTCAAATGCAAATGGAACACTTTCAAAGATAGATCACATGATAGGACACAAAACAAGACTCAAGAAATTCAAGAAACTTGTAATAATATCAAGCATTTTCTATGACCAAAATAACTGAAAGTAGAAACCAACCTCAAGAAAATAACTCAAAAACTCTGAAACTCATGGAGACTGAATAACATGCTATTAAACAATAAATGCGTCAAGGATGAGATCTAGGAAGAAATCAAAGATTCTGGAAATAAATGAGAATGAATTCACAACAACCCAAAAAGGATGGGATACAGTGAAGGCAGGCCTCAGAGGGAAGTTCATAGCAATATAGGCCTACCTCAAAAAGACAAAATTTTCAAATAAACAACCTAACCCTCCACCTAGAAGAACTCAAGGAACAACAACAAAGACAGCCCAGAGCAAGCAGAAGGAAGGAAATAACCAAGATCAGACCAGACTTAAATGACATAGACACTAAAAGCACAATTCTAAGGATCAATGAATCCAGGAGCTGGTTCTTTGAAAAGATAAACAAAATCGACAAGCCTTTAAATAGGCTCATCAAGAAAGAGAGGGAGAGGATCCAAATAAACACAATTAGAAATGAAAGAGGAGAGATGACAACTAATACCACAGAAATACAAAGGATTGTAAGAAATTACTCCGAAGAACTGTATGCCAAGAAATGTGAAAACCTAGATGAAATGGAGAAATTTCTAGAAAAATATAACCTTCCAAAACTCAATGAAGAAGAAGCGGGACCCTGAACACACCAATAACAGCTGATGAAATTGAAGGAGTAATCAAAAGATTCCTACACACAAAACCCTGGACCAGACGGTTTCACAGGAGAATTTTACAAAGCATTTAAGGGGGTGACAATCCCTATCCTTCACAGATTATTACAAAATATCTAAGATTATGGAAGACTGCTAAACTCTTTTTATGAAGCCAGCATCATCCTAATACCAAAACCAGATAAAGACATAACAAACAACGAACACTTCAGGCCAATAGTGATGATGAACATACATGCTAAAATCCTCAACAAAGTATTGGCAAACCACATCCAGCAATACATTAAAAAGATCATACACCATGACTAAGTGGGATTCATCCCAGGGATGGAAAGATGGTAAAATATTCACAAATTAATAAACATAACACATCACATAAAGAAAAATAAAGATAAAAATCACACGATGATATCCACAGATCAGGACAAAAGCATTTAATAAGGTACAGCACCCATTTATGACAAAAACACTTAACAAAGTGGGAATAGAGGGAGCATTCCTCAACCTAATAAAGTCCATGTATGAGAGACCTACAGCCAAGATCATACTCAATGTGCAAAACTTAGAGCTTTCCCACTCCTGGAACAAGACAAGGATGCCTGCTTTCACCACTCCTTTTCAACATAGTACTGGAAGTCCTAGCCACAGCAATCAGACAAGAAAAAGAAATAAAAGGCTTCTGAATGGGAAAGGAAGAAGTAAAGATGTCATTGTTTGCAGATGACAAGAAAGTGTACATAGAACAACCTCCAGACTCCACCAAAAACTATCAACCTAATAAATGAATTTGGCAAAACAGCTGGATACAAAGTCAATACTCAGAAATCAAAGGCATTCCTGTACACCAGCAATGAAACAGCAGAAACAGAAATCAGGAAAAAAAATCCCATTTGATATAGCAACAATAAAAATAAAGCACCTTGGAATCAACCTAACCAAGGAGGTAAAAGACCTGTACTCAGAAAACTACACAACACTGAAGAAAGAAATTAAGGAAGAGACAAACAAATAGAAGGATGTTCCATGCTCGTGGATTGGAAGAATTAACATCATCAAAATGGCCATACTACCCAAAGCAATTTATAGATTCAATGCAATCCCTATAAAAGTACCAATGACATATTTCACAGATATAGAACGAACAGTTCAGAAATTTATATGGAACTATACACGACCCCGAATAGCAGCAGCAATTTTGAGAAAGAAGAACAAAGCAGGAGGGATCACAATACCTGATATCAAACTGTATTACAAGGCCACTGTAATCAAAACAGCCTGGTACTGGCATAAGAACAGACATATGGACCAAGGGAACAGAACAGAAAGCCCAGAAAGAAACCCAAGTCTCTATGGTCAATTAATATTTGAAAAAGGGGGAAGAAGCATAAAATGGAGTAAAAATACCCTCTTCAACAAATGGTGTTGGGAGATCAGGACAGGTACATGCAAAAAAAAGTGAAACTCAGTCACCACCTTACACCATGCACAAAAGTTAATTCAAGGTGGATACAAGAATTAAATATAAGTCATGACACAATGAAAGTCCTAGAGGAAATCATTAGCAGGGAAATCTCAGACATTCCAAGCAGCAACATCTTCATTGATATGTCCCTTCAAGCAAGGGACATAAAGGAGAGAATAAACAAATGGGGTCTCATGAAATTAAAATGCTTCTGCATGGGTAAAGACAACAGTATTAAAATGAAAAGAGAACCAACAGTATGGGACAACATATTTGCCAATGATACCTCGGACAAGGGTCTGATCTCCAAAATATATAAAGAACTCACATGAATCCACTCCGGAAGACAAAAAAAAAAAACAATTAAAAAATAGGCAAAAGACTTGAACAGACACTTCTCCAAGGAGGACATACAGAGGGCCCAGAGACATATGAAAGGAGGCTCAGAATCACTAGCCATCAAAGAGAGATGCAAATTAAAATCACAATGAGATTCCACCTCACACCATTCAGAATGGCCATCATAAACAAGTCAAGAAACAAGTCCTGGAGTGGATGTGTAGAAAAGGGAACCCTAGTACACTTGGTGGAATGAAGAATGATGCAGCCACTATGGGAAACACTACGGAATTTTCTCAGGAAACTAAAAATGAAACCATCTTTTGACATAGCAATTCCACTGTTGGGATTATATCCTAAGAACCCTGAAACACCAATCCAAAAGATCCTATGCCCACCAATGTTCATAACAGCACAATCTACAATAGCCAAGTGCAGGAAGCAACCCAAGTGCCTATATGCAAATGAGTGGATCAAAAATGTGGTACGTTTACACAATGGAATACTATGCAGCAGAAAGAAGAAGGCCCTACACTTTGTGACAGTATGCATGGAACTGGAGAGCTTTATGCTAACTGAAATAAGCCAGGCAGTGAGGGACAAATACCATATCTCACCTCTATGTGGAACCTAAACAGCAAACAAATAAGGAAGCAAATATAACCAGAGACAGTGAAATTAATAAAAAGCTGACAGTAACCAGAGTAGAGATGGGAGGGGATAATGTCCATTTGCTTAGAAGATTTGTTTCCACCCCTTCACTTTCAGTCTGTGTAGGTCTTTTTCTTTTTTTTTTTCCCCAGGTGGGTCTCTTGTAGGCAGCATGTGTGTGGGTCATGATTTCTTATCCATTCACCTATTGTATGTATTTTGATTGGAGCATTTAATCTGTTTACACTTAAGGTTATTATTGATAGGTACTAATTCATTTCCATTTTCTGTGCCCATGTTCCTCTCTCTCTCCTTCCTTTTTTTTTTTTTTCACCTTTTCTTAAACCTGACCCTTTAGCATTTCTTGCAGATCTGCTTTGGAGTAGGTGTATTCTTTGAGGCTTCTTTTGTCCAGGAAACTCCTTATTTCCTCTTCCATTTTAATTGAGAGCCTTGTTGTGTAAGGTATACTTGGTTGTAATCCTTTGCTTTTCATTACTTGGAATATTGCTTGACATTCTCTTCTGGCTTGGAGAGTTTCCATTGAGAAGCCAGCTGCTAGTCTTATTGGGGCTCTCTTGTATGTTACTTCCTGTTTTTCCCTTCCTGCTGTTAAGCTTGTCTCTTTGTCTTGGAATTTTGCCATTTTAATTATGATGTGTCTTGAAGTGGGCTTCTTTGGGTTCCTCTTGATTGGGACTCTCCATGTTTCCTGGATTTGTGCGACTTTTTCCTTTATGAAATTAGTGACATTTTCCATCATTACTTATTCAAAGATATTTTCTATCCCTTGCCCTTCTTCTTCTCCGTGTGGTATCCCTATTATATGGACATTATTAAGTTTCACATTGTCCTGTGTTTCCTTTAACCCCTCTTCATTCTTTCTAACTCTGTTTTCTTTTCTTGTTCTTTCTGGGTGTTTTTTTCTACCTTGTCCTCCAGCTCACTGATCTGATCCTTTGCTTTATCCACCTTGCTTGTAATTCCTTCAAGTGTGTTTTTTTATTTCTGAGATTTCATTATTCATATCTTTTTGGTATTTGTGTACAGTTTCTATTTCCTTTTTCATACTGTTTTATTTCTAACTTAGTTCCATTTAGTTGTTTGTGAGTTCCTTGAGCATCTTTATTACCATTATTTTGGATTCTATTTTGGATTGTTTGCCTCCCTCCATTTCATTTACCTCTTTTAGTAGGGAGTCTTTCATTCCTTTTGATTGCATGCTCTTTGTATGTCTCCCCCTTTTAAGTGACTCTTTTTGTTTGTTTCTGGGTTTCCTGATGTTTTGCTTTGCTAGGTGTCTTTGTATGGTAACTTCTATTGTCAGAATTCTATGAAGTTCAGTGGTGTGGTGTCTTTGATCTCCTTGTCTGGATGCTCTAGGTTTGCTCTTTCTGCTTTTTGTGTCGGCTTTCTTGTAGTACTTGGGTGTTTACATTTTTGGTGGTTCCTTTTTTGGTGTTTTCTCTCCTCCAGAGTGTATACTGATGTACACAGCTCCCACTTATTCTTATGTGTGATCACCAGCAGGGGCTAGGCGAAATGAATTAAGACAGAGTATTTGATGGGATTTAAAGTACCAGCAAGTAGAGAAGAGCTAGGAGATTCTTTGGATAAGTAAAGCATTAACTGCGATATTTCACCATACTAGCCACTGTTTATAAAAGGTGAAAGAGAGATAAGACCATTGTTAGAGGGGAGGAGGATTGAGCGCTGAATCCAGAAAATAGACCACTTGTGCAAGGTTAGATGATGAGACATCGTGAGAGTAAAGGTTAAGAAATAGGCATAGTGTGGGGGAAATAGAGTTAACCACAACAATAATAATGCTCAGGAATAAAGTGAAGTAGGCTAAGATCAGGGAGGGTTGCTTTGTTGTATGGACAAGTGTATGGAATAATAATTATTTCCAATAGTAGTGGAACAAATAATATGACAAGAAATATATGATTTAGATAACCAGAATAAAAAGTACCCAAATCAAGACTAGGGTATTATTGGAACAAAAGTGAAGTAAAAGAAGTAAGATTAAAATAGTATATGAAAGAGAGAATAAAGAAAACCAGTCAGACCCTTGGAAGATGGTGGTGAGATAGGGGGGAGTGGAGTCCACTTCCCCTCAGCACCAGTGGAACACCTAGCTGATCTGAGGAACAGAGCAAACAGCCAACGGGATTCCAGCATATATGAAGATCGGAGACCAAAGATAGAGGACATTGAAAGATCTGACGGTAAGAAGAGTGCTTAAGGACAATAAGGTCCCTGGGACCAGCGTGGGGACCAGGACAGTTGAAGCCCCAGCCGGGGTGCCAGGTCTGCTGCAGGATTCGTGGGAGGGTGCCAGGTTGGGCTATGTTAGGGGCCAGGTGCTTGTTTGGACCAGGGGGGCTTGAATAGGAAGAATTGCTCAAAAAGAAAAAGAAGAAATAGAGGCAATCAGCAGCTAGTTAGAGAACTCTCCACTGCAGCCACAGCCTCTGGCGCCCCTCCCCCCTCAGACCTTGGACTGTGAACACCAGATAAGAAGCCCCAGCTCACCTGAAGCCTGGTTGGCGCACACCCAGATCAGTGGACTGGCCACCGACAACTGAAACTCCAGGTGGGCGCACGCCCTGATAAGCGGCCCGGCTGCCAGGCTGCCAGACCCAAAGTGCCCCAGTGGGCACTTACCTCAATCAGTGACTTGGGGCCCACACCTGAAACCTGGGGTGAGCGAGGACCCTGATAAGCGGCCCTACTGCTTGGGCGCACACACAAAGCGCCTGGGTGGGAGCGCATCTCCATAAGTGGCCTGGGCCCCCACACTTGAAACCCTGGCTGGGTGCCACAATTGAAACCTCGGATGGGTGCGCACCCTGATTAGTGGCTGGCTGACCCCGAGCACAGACATAACGTGGCGGATCGGCCACGCAACCCAGGCCCAAAGCCACAATCCTCCTCGTAACCGCATCAATGCCCTGGCTGCCCACAGGCAACCACACCTAAAAGCACCAGTTCTGAACAACTCTTACCTAACCCCTATGAACAGAGCCCTGCAGGGACTAATGTTTCTGTAGGAGGAAGGCAAAACGCCCATCAGAGGGGAGCAGCAGGGCTAGGGGAGACTGCATTACCCTGAAAGACTTTACCCATAGGGGGCTGAAATACCCCGTAGGAGCACCCAGAGCCCCTAGCATCTAAGACAGCAAAGAGCAAGAAGGTGGAGTGTGAGTTGCCCCTAATTGGTGTAACTCAAGGACAGCACAACTGGTGAATTAAAGGCCTAGTGGGGAGCAGAAGGACCCTGAGAAACTGTACTACAGGCTGAAAAAGAGCAAAGAGTGTGGCTCAGGAAGGGAGAAAAGTGAAACCAATCCGTCCAACCACCCCCTCCCATTCCACACACGGGAAGACCAGCAGAACTAACCTGACCAGTTTAAAGCCAGCAGAAGAGGGTTTTTTTTTTTTTCTCCTTTGCACCTAAATTCCTTCTTCCTTTCTGTCCTTCTTTCTTTCTTTTTATTCCTTCTTCCTTGCATCCTCTTCCATTTTTATACCATGTCCCTGCATTCTTTTATTTTTTGTTTTAATTTTTGTTAAAATTCCTTCTTCTTATCAATCCTCCAATCTTTTTTTATTGCTTCTTCCTTCCTTCCTTTCCTTTTCTATTCCCTTTTCCCCTCCTTCCCTTCTCCTTTTTTCCCCGTCTTTCTCTTTTTCTCACAGGTGAGACAATTAAACCCGGAGCTCTGAAAAGACCAGAGTTAGAACATGTTAGACCCATAAATGTCAGCCCAAGACCACTAAACACAGGAGATTAATGAGATGGCAACACTGAATCCCATTGGCATTCTACCATAGAAGTTCATACCATAAACCCAGGGAGTCAGAATAGATCAATTTAAGAAGCAGAGGCTAACAAGAAGAGTCTCACAAACAATGGGAAGACAAAGAAACAATCCCCAAATGAAAGGAAAGGAGGAAGCCTCGAAAGAATGCTAACTGAAAAAGAGCAAGTCAACTATGAGATACTGAGTTCAAAGCAGTAGTTACTAGGAAGCTCTCTGAGCTCAAAGAGAAGTACCAGAAACTACAGGGAAACTACAATTAACTCACTGCAAACTATATCAACATGAAAAAGGAAATAGAAACTATCAACAAGGGCCAAGAAGAAATGAAGAATACAATTTCTGAATTGCAAAACACAGTAGAAGGAATGAAAAGCAGACTTGATGAAGCAGAGGATCAGATCAGAGAGCTGGAGGACAAAGTAGAAAAAAACACCCAAAAAGAGCAAGAAAAGGAAAAGAGGCTCAGAAAGAATGAAGAGGCAATAAGGGAAATGCAGGACAACATGAAACGTAACAATATCCGTATAATAGGAATACCAGAAGGAGAAGAAGAAGAGCAAGGGATAGAAAACCTGTTTGAAAAAGTAATGATGGAAAATGTACTAATCTGATGAGAGAAAAAGTCACCAAATCCAGGAAACACAGAGAGTCCCCAGTAAGAGGAACCCAAAGAGGCCCACTGCAAGACACATCATAATTAAAATAGCAAAATTCCAGAACAAAGAGAGGATCTTAAGGGCAGCAAGGGAGAAACAGGAAGTAATATACATGGGAGCTCCAATAAGTTTAGCAACTCACTTCTCAACGGAAATGTTTCAAGCCAGAAGAGAATGGCAAAAAATATTCCGAGTAATGAGAACCAGAGGCCTGCAACCAAGACTACTTTGCCCAGCAAGGCTCTCAATCAAGATAGAAGGCCAAATAAAGAGTTTCCCAGACAAAAGAAGTCTAAAAAATACACCACCACCAAACCAGCACTGCAAGAGATGCTAAAGGGACGGCTTTAAGGAAAGGAAGGAAAAGAGGAAAAGGGAGGAACACAGGTAGGTAAAAAATCACAGTGAATGGCTACCTACTGATAATAACCTTAAACGTAATGGATTAAAAGCTCCAATCAAAACACGTAGAATAGCTGAATGGATAAGAAAACATGACCCACACATATGCTGCCTACAAGAGACTCACATCAGGACAGAAGACTTACACAGACTGAAAGTGAAGGGCTGGAAACAAATTTTCTAAGCAAACTGACATGAAAAAAAAAGCAGGGGTAGCAATACTCACATCAGACAAAATAGACTCACAAAGAAGGGCCATAAAGAGAGACCCAGAGGGTCACTTCATAATACACAAAGGAAAAATCCACGAAGAAGACATAAACATTGTGAATATATACACACCCAACACAGGAGCACCCGAATACATAAAGAAAGTCTTGGAGGACGTCAAGAAAGATATTGATAGCAACACAAATATAGTAGGGGACTTTACACCCCACTGTCAAAAATGGACAGATATTCCAAACAAAATATGGACAAGGATATTGTGTCACTTAACAATATCCTACATGAAATGGACTTCGCTGATATGTATAGAGCTTTTCATCCCAAAGAAGCAAAATACACATTCTTTTCAAGTGTACATGGAACATTTTCAAAGATAGACCACAAGATAGGACACAAAGCAAGCCTCAACAAGTTCAAGAAAATTGAAATCATATCAAGCATTTTCTCTGACGACAAGGGACTGAAACTAGAAACCAGTGCCAAAGGAAAATACCCAAAACACTCAAAATCATGGAGACTGAATAGCATGCTATTAAACAATGAATGGGTCAAGAACGAGATTAGGGAAAAAATCAAAACTTTCAGGAAACCAATGAAAATAAACACACAACAACCCAAAACCTATGGGACACAGCAAAGGCAGTCCTGAGAGGGAAGTTCATAGCAATTCAGGCCTACTCTAAGAAGGTAGCAACATTTCCAACAACCTAACCCTACGCCTACAACAACTTGAGGAACAACAACAAAGACAGCCCAGAGCAAGTAGAAGGGAGGACATAACCCAGATCAGACCAGAGTTAAATGACATAGAGACTAAAAGCACAATTGTAAGGATCAATGAATCTAGGAGCTGGTTCTTTGAAAAGGTAAACAAAATCAACAAGCCTTTAGGTACGCTCATCATGAAAAACAGAGAGGATCCAAATAAACACAATTAGAAATGAGAGGAGACATTATAACTGATATCACATAAATACAAGGATTCTAAGAAATTACTACGAAGAACTGTACACCAAGAAATATGATAACCTAGGTTAAATGGACACATTTCTAGAAAAATATAATCTTCCAAAACTGAATGAAGAAGAACCAGAAAGCCTGAACAGTCTAATTACAGCAGATAAAATTGAAGCAGTAATCAAAAACTCCCAACACACAAAAGCACTGGACCAGATGGTTTCACAGGAGAATTCTACAAACAACTTAAGGAAGAGCTAACTCCTGTCCTTCACAGGCTATTTGAAAAACTCCATACTGATGGAAGACTCGGAAACTCCTTTTATGAAGGCAATATCATCGTATTCCCCAAACCAGATAAAGACACAATGAAGAAAGCAAGCTTCAGGCCAATATCGCTGATGAACATAGATGCTAAAATAATGAACAAGATATTGGCAAACTGCAACCAGCAATACATTAAAAGATCATACACCATGACCAAGTGGGTTTCATCCCAGGGATGCAAAGATGGTACAATATTCGCAAATCAATAAACATAATATGTCACATCAATAACTGCAAAGAAAAAAATCATATGATCAAATCAATAGATGAGCAAAAAGCATTTGTTAAGGTACAGCACCCATTTATGACAAAAACACTGGGCAAAGTGAGAATAGAGGGAGCATTCCTCATAATAATAAAGGCCATACATGAGAGACCTACAGGCAACATCATACTCAATGGACAAAAACTTAGAGCTTTCCCACTAAGATCAGGAACAAGACAAGGATGCCCTCTCTCACCACTCCTCTTCAACATAATATTGGATGCCCTAGCCACAGCAAGAAGAAAAAGCAATAAAAGGCATCCAAATTGGAAAGGAGGAAATGAAACTGTCACTGTTTGCAGATGACATGATAGTGTAAATGGAAAATCCTATAGATTCCACCAAAAACTACTCAGCCTAATAAATGAATTTGGCAAAACAGCTGGATACAAAGTCAATATTCAGAAATCAAAGACATTCCTGTATACCAGCAACGAAACTGCAGAAGCAGAAATCAGGAAAAAAATCCCATTTGATAGAGCAACAAGAAAAATCAAGTACCTAGGAATAAATGTAACCGAGGAGGTAAATGACCTGTAATCAGAAAACTACACAACACTGAAGAAAGAAATTAAGGAAGACACAAACAAATGGAAGCATGTACCATGCTCATGGATTGGAAGAATTAACATTATCAAAATGGCCATACTACCCAAAGCATTTTATAGATTCAATGCAATCCCTATTAGAGCACCCATGTCATATTTCACATATATAGAACAAACATTTCAGAAATTTATATGGAACCATAAACGACCCCGAATAGCTGCAGCAATTTTGAGAAAGAACAACAAAGCAAGAGGGGTCACAATACCTGATATCAAACTGTATTCCAAGGCCACTGTAATCAAAACAGCCTGTTACTGGCAAAAGAACAGGCACATAGACCAATGGAACAGAACAGAGAGCCAGAAATAAACTCAAGTCTTTATAGTCAATATTTGTCAAAGGAGTCAGGAGCATAAAATGGACCAAAAACAGCCTCTTCACAGATGGTGTTTGGAGATCTGGATACCTACCGGCAAAAAAGTGAAACTCGATCACCAACTTACGCCATACACAAAAATAAATTCAGGATGAATAAAAGACTTAAATATAAGTCGTAACAACATAAAAGTCCTAGGGGAAAATATTGGAAGGAAAATCTCAGACATTAAACGCAGCAACATCCTCACTGACACATCCTGTAAAGCAAGGGACATAAGAGTAAGAATAAAGAAATGGGACCTCAACAAAATAAGAAGGTTCTGCTTGGCTAAAGAAAACAGCATTAAAGTAAAAAGAGAACCAATAGTATGGGAAAACATATTTGCCAATGAAACCTCAGACAAGGGCCTGATCTCCAAAATATATAAAGAACTCATAGGGACTATATAGAAGATGGTGGCGAGAGAGGTGGGAGCGGAGTCCACTTCCCCTCAAAACCAGTGAAATACCTAGCTGATCTGAGGAGCAGAGCCAACAGCCAACAGTATTCCAGCATATATGAAGATCGGAGACCAAAGATAGAGGACATCGAAAGATCAGACGGTGAGAATAGTACTTAAGGACAATAAGATCCCCGGGACTGGCATGGATGTGAGGGCGACTGAAGTCCCATCCCAGGCGCAAGGTCTACTGCAGAATTCTTGGGAGAGAGCCAGGCTGGGTTGTGTGAGCAGCCAGTTCCATGTTTGGACCAGGGGGGCTTAAATAGGAAGAATTTCTCAAAAAGGAAAAGAAAATAGAGGCACATGTTAGCTAGTTAGAGAACTCTCCACAGCAGCCTAGTCTCTGGCGTCCCTCCCCCCTCAGGCTGGGACAGTGAAAGCGGAAAAGCAGCCCCTGCGCTCACCTGAAGCCCAGCTGGCGCGCATCTAGGGGCCCACACCTGAAACCCCAGGTGAGCGAGAGCCCTGATAAGCAGCCCAGCTGCCTGGGTGCCAGACCCAAAGTGCCCCAATGGGTGCATACCCCAATCAGTGGCCTGGGGCCCACACCTGAAACCCCGGGTGGGCACGCGCCATGATAAGCTCCCTGCTGCCTGGGAGCAGAGACAAAAAGCTCCTGGGTGAGCACGCAACCGGATCAGTCGCTGGCTGCCGCCCCACCTCCCGCGCGCAGAACCTAAGCAGGGGATAGGCAACCAACCTAAGTCCAAAGCGGAGATTGGACACACAACCAGATCAACTGCCTGGCTGCCTGCAGGTGACCACAGCCAAAAGCACTGGTTCTGAAAAACTCCTACATAGCCCCTGCGCACAGAACTCTGCAGGGCCTACTGGCTCTCTAGGAGGAAGGCAGAACGCCCAGCAGAGGGGAGCTGCAGGGCTAGGAGAGACTGCATTCTCCGGAAAGACTCGACCCAGTAGGGGGCTGAACTACCCCAAAGCAGCACCAAGAGACTCTAGCATCTAGACAGCAAAGAGCCAGAAGGTGGAATGTGAGTTGCCCCTAATTGGTGCAACTCAAGGACAGCACAGATGGTGAACTAAAGGCCTAGTGGGGAGCAGAAGGACCCGGAAGAACTAGATTGAAGGCTGAACAACAGCGAAGAGTGTGGCTCAGGAAGGGAGAAAAGTGAAACCAATCCTTCCAACCACCCCCTGCCATTCCACAGACAGGACTACCAGCAGAACTAACCTGACCAGTTTAAAGTCAGCAGAAGACCTTTTTTTTTTTTTTCTTTTTTCTTTCCTTCTTTCCCCCTGAATTCCTTCTTCCTTTCTGTCCTTCTGTCTTTTCTTATTCCTTCTTCCTTCCATCCTTTACCTTTTATATTCCTTCTTCCTGCCTTCTTTTATTTATTCTGTTGTTTTAACTTTTTGAAAAAAATTCCTTCTTATCTTGCCTCTGATCTGTCTTTATTCCTACTCCCTTCCTTCCTTTCCTTTTCTATTCCCTTTTTCCCTCCTTCCGTTCTTTCCCCCCCCCCATTTCTCTTTCTCCCACAGGTGAGACAATAAAACCTGTAGTACTAAAAAGACCAGAGTTAGACCCTGTTACACCCATAAACATCAGCTCAAGACCAGTGAGCACAAAAGATTAAGGAGAGAACATCACAGAATCCCATTGGCATTCTACCATAGAAGTTCATACCATAAACTCAGGGAATCAGAATAGATCAATCTAAGAAGCAGAGGCTAACAAGAAGAGTCTCACAAACAATGGGAAGACAAAGAAACAATCCCCAAATGAAAGGAAAGGAGGAAGCCTCAGAAAGAATGCCAACTGAAAAAGGGCAACTCAGTATCAGATACTGAGTTCAAAGCAATGGTTATCAGGAAGCTCACTGAGCTCACTGATCTCAAAGAGAAATACCAGAAACTACAGGGAAACTACAGTGAAATCACTGCAAACCATATTAACATGAAAAAGGAAATAGAAACTATCAACAAGGGCCAAGAGGAAATGAAGAATACAATTTCAGAATTGAAGAAAACAGTAGAAGGAATCAAAAGCAGACTTGATGAAGCAGAGGGTGGGATCAGCAAGCTGGAGGACAAAGTAGAAAAATACACCCAGAATGAGCAAGAAAAGGAAAAGAGGCTCAGAAAGAATGAAGAGGGATTAAGGGAAATGAAGGACAACATGAAACTTAACAATATCCGTATAATAGGAATACCAGAAGGACAAGAAGAAGAGCAAGGGATAGAAAACCTGTTTGAAAAAGTAATGATGGAAAACTGCACTAATCTGATAAGAGAAAAAGTCACCAAATCCAGGAAACACAGAGAGTCCCCAGTAAGAGGAACCCAAAGAGGCCCACTGCAAGGCACATCATAATTAAAATGGCAAAATTCCAAGACAAAGAGAAGATCTCAAAGGTAGCAAGGGAGAAACAGGAAGTAACATACAAGGGACCCCCAATAAGGTTAGCAACTGACTTCTCAATGGAAACGCTCCAAGACAGAAGAGAATGGCAAAAAACATTCCAAGTAATGAGAACCAGAGTACTGCAACCAAGACTACTTTAACCAGCAAGGCTCTCAATCAACATAGAAGGCCAAATAAAGAGTTTCCCAGAAAAAAGAAGTCTAAAAGAATACAGCTCCACCAAACCAGCTCTGCAAGAGATGCTAAAGGGACTGCTTTAAGGAAAGGAAGGAAAAGAGAAAGACAGAGGAACACAGGTAGGAAATAATGGCAATGAATACCTACCTATCGATAACCACCTTAAACGTAAATGGATTAAATGCTCCAATCAAAAGACATAGAATAGCTGAATGGATAAGAAAACATGACCCACACATATGCTGTCTACAAGAGACACATCTCAGGACAAAAGACTTACACAGACTGAAAGTGAAGGGCTGGAAACAAAATTTCCAAGCAAAAAGACAGGGAAAAAAAGCAGGGGTAGCGATACTCATATCACACAAAATAGACTTCCAGAGAAGGGCCATAAAGAGAGACCCAGAAGGTCACTTCATAATACTCAAAGGAAGAGTTCGCCAAGAAGACATAAACTTGTAAATATATAAGCACCCAACATAGGAGCACCCAAATACATAAAGAAAATCTTGGATGATTTCAAGAAAGATATTGACAGCAACACAATTATAGTAGGGGACTTTAACAACCCACTATCAATAATGGAGAGGTCTTCCAAAGAAAATATCAAGAAGGATATTGTGTCACTTAACAATACCCTAGAAGAAATGGACTTAACTGATATATACAGAGCTTTTCATCCCAAAGAAGCATAATACACATTCTTTTCAAGTGTCCATGGAACTTTTTCAAAGATAGACCACATGATAGGACACAAAGCAAGCCTCAAGAAATTCAAGAAAATTGAGATCATATCAAGCATTTTCTCTGACCACAAGGGACCGAAACTGGAAACCAACCCCAGAGGAAAAAACCCAAAACACTCAAAATCATGGAGACTGAATAGCATGCTATTAAACAATGAATGGGTCAAGAATGAGATTCGGGAAGAAATCAAAAACTTTCTGGAAACAAATGAAAATGAACTCACAACACCCCAAAACCTATGGGACACAGCAAAGCTAGTCCTGAGAGGGAAGTTCATAACAATACAGGCCTACCTTAAGAAGATAGAAACATTTCAAACAAAGAACCTAACCGTACGCCTACAAGAACTCGAGGAACAACAACAAAGACAGCCCAGAGCAAGCAGAAGGAAGTAAATAACCAAAATCAGAGCAGAGTTAAATGACATAGACACTAAAAGCACAATTCTAAGGATCAATGAATCCAGGAGCTGGTTCTTTGAAAAGATAAACAAAATCGACAAGCCTTTAAGTAGGCTCATCAAGAAGAAGAGAGAGAGGATCCAAATAAACACAATGAGAAATGCAAGAGGAGAGATTACAACTGATACCACAGAAATACAAATGATTGTAAGAAGTTACTACAAAGAACTGTATGCCAAGAAATTTGAAAACCTAGGTGAAATGGACGCATTTCTAGAAAAATATAACCTTCCAAAACTGAATGAAGAAGAAGCAGAAAACCTGAACAGACCAATAACAGCAGTTGAACTTAAAACAGTTATCAAAAAACTCCCAACACACAATATCCCTGGGCCAGAAGGTTTCAGAGGAGAACTCTACAAAGCATTTAAGGAAGAGATATCCCCTATTCTTCACAGACTATTTGAAAAAATCCAAACTGATGGAAGACTCCCAAACTCTTTTTATGAAGCCAGCATCATCCTAATCCCAAAACCAGATAAAGACACAAAGATGAAGGAAAACTTCAGGCCAATATCTCTGATGAACACAGAAGCTAAAATTCTGAACAAAATATTGGCCAACCGCATCCAGTAATACATTAAGAATATCATACACCATGACCAAGTGGGATTCATCCCAGGGATGCCAGGGTCGTAAAATATTTGCAAATCAATAAACATAATAGATCACATCAACAACAGCAACGACAAAAATCACATGATCATATCAATAGATGCAGAAAAAGAATTTGATAAGATACAGCACACATTTCTCATAAAAAAATTCAGCAAAGCGGGAAAGAGGGAGCATTCCTCAACATAATAAAGGCCATATATGAGAGAACTACAGCCAACATCACACACATTGGACAAAAACTTAGAGCTTTCCCACTAAGATCAGGAACAAGACAAGGATGCCCTCTCGCACCACTCCTATTCAACATAGTATTGGAAGTCCTAGTCACAGCAATCAGACATGCATAAGAAATAAAAGGCATCCAAATTGGAAAGTAGGAAATGAAACTGTCACTGTTTGCAGACGATATGATATAGTGTACATGGAAAATCCTATAGACTCCACCAAAAAACTACTTAACCTAATAAATGAATTTGGCAAAACAGCTGGATACAAAGTCAATACTCAGAAATCAAAGGCATTCCTATACACCAAAAACGAAACTGCAGAAACAGAAATCAGGAAAAAAATCCCATTCGATATAGCAACAAGAAAAATAAAGTACCTAGGAATAAACCTAACCAAGGAGGTAAAAGACCTGTGCTCACAAAACTACACAACACTGAAGAAAGAAATTAAGGAAGACACAAACAAATGGAAGCATGTACCATGCTCATGGATTGGAAGAATTAACATCATCAAAATGGCCATACTACCCAAAGCAATTTATAGATTCAATGCAATCCCTATTAGAGTACCCATGACATATTTCACAGATGTAGAGCAAACATGTCAGAAATTTATATGGAACCATAAACGACCCCGAATAGCTGCAGCAATTTTGAGAAAGAAGAACAAAGCAAGAGGGATCACAATACCTGATATCAAACTGTATTCCAAGGCCACTGTAATCAAAACAGCCCTGTAGTGGCATAAAAACAGGCACATAGAACAATGGAACAGAAGAGAGAGCCCAGAAATAAACTCACGTCGATACGGTCAATTAATATTTGCCAAAGGAGGCAGAAGCATAAAATGGAGCAAAAACAGCCTCTTCAACAGATGGTGTTGGGAGAAATGGACAGCTACATGCAAAAAAATGAACCTCGATCACCAACTTACTCCATACACAAAAATAAACTCAAGATGGATAAAAGACTTAAGTATAAGTTGTAACACCATAAAAGTCCTTGAGGAAAACATTGTCAGGAAAATCTCATACATTCCATGCAGCAACATCCTCACAGACATGTCCCCTAAAGCAAGGGACATAAAGGAAAGAATAAACAAATGGGACCTCATCAAAATAAAAAGCTTCTGCATGGCTAACGAAAACAGCACCAAATTACAAAGAGAACCGACAGTATGGGAAAACATATTTGCCAATGATACCTCAGACAAGGGCCTGATCTCCAAAATATATAAAGAACTCACACGACTCCACTGCAGGAAGACAAACAACCCAATTAGGAAATGGGCAAGGGACTTGAACAGACACTTCTCCAAGGAAGACATACAGAGGGCCCAGAGACATATGAAAAGATGCTCAGCATCACTAGCCATCAGAGAGATGTAAATTAAAACCACAATGAGGTACCATCTCACACCAGTCAGAGTGGCCAACATAAATAAATCCACAAACAAATGTTGGAGAGGATGCGGAGAAAAGGGAAGCTTAGTCCACTGTTGGTGGGAATGCAGACTGGTGAGGCCACTGTGGAAAATAGATTGGAATTTCCTCAGAAAACTAAAAATGGAACTGCCCTTTGACCCAGCAATTCCACTGCTGGGATTATACCCTAAGAACCCTGAAACACCAATCCAAAAGAACCTGTGCACCTCAATGTTCATAGCAGCACAATTTATAATAGCCAAGTACTGGAAGCAACCTAAGTGCCCATCAGCAAACGAGTGTATCCAAAACCTATGGTATATTTACACAATTGAATTCTACGCAGCAGAGAGAAAGAAGAAGCTTATACCCTTTGCAACAGCATGGATGGCACTGGAGAGCATTATGCTAAGGAAATAAGCCAGGAGGTGAGGGACAAATACCATATGATCTCACCTTTAGCTGGAACATAATCAATAGAAGAAAAAAACAAACAAAATATAACCAGAGACATTGAAGTTAAGAACCATCTAACAGTAGCCGGTGGTGGGGTGGTGGTGACAGTGGGAAGAGGGGATTACAGGAACTACTATAAAGGACACATGGACAAAATCAAGGGGGAGGGTGGAGTTGGGGGAGGGAGGTGGGTTCAGCTGGGTTGGGGTGGAGGGATGGGGAGAAAAGGCATAGAACTGTAATTGAATAACAATAAAAATTTAAAAAAAGAAAAAATAACTCATACGACTGCACTCCAGGAAGACAAACAATCCAATAAAAAAATGGGGAAAGGACTTGATTGGACACTTCTCCAAGGAAGACATACACAGTGCCCGGAAACCTATGAAAAGATGCTCAGCATCACTAGCCATCAGAGAGATGCAAATTAAAACCACAATGAGGTAACATCTCCATCGGTTAAAGTTGCCAACATAAACTAATCAACAAACAAATGTTGGAGAGGATGGGGAGAATAGGAAACCCTAGTGCACTTTTGGTAGGAATGCAGACTGGTGAGGCCACTGTGGAAAACAGTATGGAATTTCCTCAGAAAACTATAAAGAGAACTGCCTTTTGACTCAGCAATTCTGCTGCTAGGATTATATCTTAAGAGCCCTGAAACACCAATCCAAAAATCCCTATGCCCCCCCATGTTCATAGGAGCACAATTTATAATAGTCAAGTACTGGAAGCAACTAAGTGCCCATCAGTAAATGAGTGGATCCAAAAACTATGGTATATTTACACCATAAATGGTGTAAATGGAATTCTCTGCAGCAGAAAGAAAGAAGGAGCTGATACCGTTTGCAATAGCATGGATGGAAATGGAGAGCATTATGCTAAGTGAAATAAGCCCGGCTGTGAGGGACAAATACCATATGATCTCACCTTTAAGTGGAACATAATCAAGAGAAGAAAAAAGCAAACAAAATGTAACCAGAGACATTGAAGTTAAGAACAATCTAACAATAGCAATGGGTGAATTGGGAGGTGACAGTGGGGAAAGGGAATTAGAGGAACCACTATAAAGGACACATGGACAAAATCAAGTGGGAAGGTGGAGGTGGGTTCAGCTGGGATGGGGTGGAGGGAAGGGTAGAAAAGGCATACAACTATAATTGAATAACAGTAGAAATTAAAAAAAAAGAAAACCAGTCAAACAATTCAATTAAAAAGAGAAATAAAACCAAGAGAAGTAAACTAAATGAAGAGAAATAAAAAAATACCAATAAAGTAAGGGAAGTAAAAATAATGGAAAAAAATAGTAGAACAAATAAACAATAAAATGCCAGGTTTTTGGATAGCGAAGTGACATTTGTCTCAATTTCTCAGTTTTTGGGATTAGCTTAATGTCCCTCCTTTGGCTCTGTTTCTGGACTTTTCATAACCTCAGTTCTTATTCTCTCTCCTGCGAGAAGAAATAAAGGAAAAGAGAGAGAATGGAAACACACAAAAAAGCCTCCTTTTGACTTTAAACCCATTCCACGAATTCTGCTGTTCTTCCTGCTTCACTTTTCTCCTTTCCTATGGGTTTAAGAGGATGGGGACCATATCTGGGTTGCAATATTCACAGTTACCCAGCTTCCAGCCCAGGTCCTCTGTGAGATGAGATGCTCAAATCAGCCACTCAGTCTCTGGGCATTCAGGGCAAGTTAAGCTTCGGTATGCACTCAAATCACCCTTGGGGTGAGCCAGCCGATACACTGGAGTTTTTTACAAAGTAGCTGCCTGCCATTCTTAAGAAGCACAGGGCTTCTCACACAGCCTAACTTTCCAAGCAGACTGGAGACTACCTGGGTCAGGGTCCAACACATCCCAACTATTCTCCCTTCTGCAGAAGCGGCACCCCAGTTTCTCTGGTAATAACCTAGCCAACATCCACAGTCCCAGTGAATGTATACCACCTCTGTGTGTCTCCCACTTTGTGTCTATTCCCCCCAGTGACTTCCAGCATCTTAGTCCCTCATGGTGTTGGGCTGACCTCTCTGTTCTGGTATGGGAGGGAGCTGGTGATCTAATTCTCTTCCCTGTCTCCTGCAGTAGGAGCTGGGCCAGGGACCACCCTGTCCTAGGTCCCTGCGCATATCCGAGGGACCTTACTGTCCTAGTGCAATCTCCTCACCATCTATTTTATAATGTCCTCTATAATTTTTGGCCCCCAAACTTCATATAAGCTGTAATTTCATTGGCTGTTCACTCTGTTCTACAGAAGATCGGCTAGGTGTTCCAGTTGGGAAAAGGGAGAACTGGGTTTGGCTCCCACCCAAATCACCACCTTCTTTTCATCATCTGGTTTTCTTTTTATGATGTCATTTGGGATCATTGTTTATCTTGCTTCATCAAAGAAATTTAGAAGCTTCTGTTTTTCTATGTTCTGAAGCATTTGCCTGGCTTTGGATTTTTTATCATAAAGATTTCATAGAATTCACCTGTAATGACAGCTTGT
The DNA here is from genome assembly GCF_022682495.2 of Desmodus rotundus. Taxonomy (NCBI): domain Eukaryota; kingdom Metazoa; phylum Chordata; class Mammalia; order Chiroptera; family Phyllostomidae; genus Desmodus; species Desmodus rotundus. The sequence goes on from NC_071394.1 coordinate 65,559,919, forward strand.
TTGGAGTGTGTGTTCCCTTGTGGTAGAGAGAGACTGTTGTAAGATTATTCTCTATTTTTTTCAGGGAAATTGATTTATTTAGGATTTCTCTCTCTTCTATGGTCAATTTAGGTAATATGTATTTTATTAACAATATTAATTCTTATTCAGAGTTTTGATTATTTTCATATAGAGTTGTGTAAAAAATTCTTGATTTTCTTTATAATGATGTTTACAGCTATATTCCAATATTATTTCTATTTTCTCCCCTAGCCTGTACAGGAATATGTTACTTTTGAGGACGGGATTGGAAATGAGTGTTTTTTATTATAGTTGAAAAATAACATTAAATTTACCATCTTAATTATTTTTAAGTGTACTGTTCAGTAGTGTTAAATATGTTCACATTACTGTGCAACATATCTCTACAACTTCTTCATCTTACAACAGTGAAACTCTCTACTCACTAAACACTAATCTCCTCTCCTAAATCCCCTCCCCCAGCCCTTAGCAACCATCTTTCTACTTCTCTTTATATAATTTTGATTGCTTTAGATACTTCATTTCAGTGGAATGATAAAGTATTTGTCCTTTTATAACTGGCTTATTTCACGTAGCATAATATCATCCACATGGAAGGATATCCTTTTAATTTTACTTTATTTTATTTTATTATATTTTTCATTTTAAAATTATTTTATTGTTGTTCAATTACAGTTGTCTGCATTTTCTCCCCATCCCTCCACCCCACTCCAGCTGAACCCACCTCCCTCCCCTGCTTCTACCCTCCCCCTTGGTTTTCTCCATGTGTCCTTTATAGTAGTTCCTGAAAATCTTACTCTCCTCTGTCCTCTCCCCTCTCCCCTCTGACTATTGTGAGATTGATCTTAACGTCAATGTCCCTGGTTATATTTTGTTTGCTTTTTCCTTCTGTTCATTATGTTCCAGTTAAAGGTGAGATCATATGGTATTTGTCCTTCACTGCCTGGCTTATTTGACTTAGCATAATGCTCTCCAGTTCTATCCATGTCATTGCAAAGGGTATAAGCTCCTTCATTCTCTCTGCTGCATAGAATTCCATTGTGTAAACGTACCATAGTTTTTCTTTTTGTTTGTTTGTTTATATATGTATATTTTAATTTTTATTGTTATTCAATTACAGTTGTATGCCTTTTCTCCCCTTCCTTCCTCCCCACCTCAGCTGAACCCACCTCCCTCCCCCACCCCAACCATCCTCCCCGATTTTGTCCATGTGTCCTTTATAATAGTTTCTGCAATACCCTCTTCCCACTGTCCCCAACCCACTCCCCCCTGGCCACTGCCAGAGTGTTCCCAGCCTCAGTGTCTCTGGTTGTATTTTGTTTGCTTTTTTCTTCTATTGATTATGTTCCAGTTAAGGGTGAGATCATATGGTATTTGTCCCTCACCGCCTGGCTTATTTCACTTAGCATAATGCTCTCCATTCCATCCATGCTGTTGCAAAGGGTATAAGCTCCTTCTTTCTCTCTGCTGCATAGAATTCCATTGCGTAAATATACCACAGTTTTTGGATCCACTCGTTTGCTGATGGGCACTTAGGTTGCTTCCAGTACTTGGCTATTGTAAATTGTGCTGCTATGAACATTGGGGTGCACAGGTTCTTTTGGATTGGTGTTTCAGGGTTCTAAGGGTATAATCCCAGAAATGCTGAGTCCAAAGACAGTTCCATTTTTAGTTTTCTGAGGAAATTCCATACTGTTTTCCATAGAGGCCTTACCAGTCTGCATTCCCACCAACAACGTACTAGGGTTCCCTTTTCTCCTCATCCTTTCCAACATTTGTTTGTGGATTTGCTTATGTTGGCCACTCTGACCAGTGTGAGATGGTACCTCATTGTGGTTTTAATTTGCATCTCTCTGATGGCTAGTGATGCTGAGCATCTTTTCATATTTCTCTGGGCCCTCTATATGTCTTCTTTGGAGAAGTGTCTGTTCAAGTCCTTTGCCCATTTTTTAATTGGGTTGTTTGTCTTCCTGGAGTGCAGTCGTGTGAGTTCTTTATATATTTTGGAGATCAGGCCCTTGTCTGAGGTATCATTGGCAAATATGTTTTCCCATACTGTTGGTTGAATTTTAAATTTAAAACAAAATTTTATTGTTATTCAATTAGAGTGGTGTGCCTTTTTCCCGATCCCTCACCCCACCACAGCTGAAACCACCTCCCTCCCTTACCTACAACCTCCCCATTGATTGTGTCCATGTGTCCTTTATAGTAGTTCCTGTAATCCTCTCTCCTAAATGTCCCCTCCCCCTCCTCCCTGGCTATTGTTAGATTGTTCTTAACTTCCATGTCTCTGGTTATATTTTGTTTGCTTTTTCTTTTGTTAATTATGTTCCAGTTAAAAGTGAGATCATATGATATTTGTCCCTCACCATCTGGCTTATTTCACTTAGCATAATGCTCTCCAGTTCCATCCATAGTGTTGCAAAGGGTATCAGCTCCTTCTTTCTTTCTGCTGTAGAGAATTCCATTTACACCATTTATGGTGTAAATATACCACAGTTTTTGGATCCACTCATTTGCTGATGGGCACTTAGGTTGCTTCCAGTACTTGGCTATTGTAAATTGTGCTCGTAGGAACATTGGGATGTATAGGAATTTTTGAGTTGGTGTTTCAGGGCTCTTAGGGTATAATCCTAGCAGCGGAATTGCTGAGTCAAAGGGCAGTTCCCTTTATAGTTTTCTGAGGAAATTCCATACTGTTTTCCACAGTGGCCTCACCAGTCTGCATTCCTACCAACAGTGCACTAGGGTTTCCTATTCTCCCCATCCTCTCAAACATTTGTTTGTTGATTTGTTTATGTTGGCCACTTTAACCGATGGAGATGTTACCTCATTGTGGCTTTAATTTTCATCTCTCTGATGGCTAGTGATGCTGAGCATCTTTTCATATGTCTCTGGGCCCTCTGTATGTCTTCCTTGGAGAAGTGTCCATTCTAGTCCTTTCCCCATTTTTTAATTGGGTTCCTTGTCTTCCTAGAGTGCAGTCATGTGAGTTCTTTATATATTTTGGAGATCAGGCCCTTGTCTGAGGTATCACTGGCAAATATATTACCCATACTGTTGGAACTCTTTGTATTTTAGTGCTGTTTTCTTTAGCCATGCAGAAGCTTTTTATTTTGTTGAGGTCCCATTTGCATATTCTTTCCTTTATGTCCCTTTCTTTAGGGGATGTGTCTGTGAGGATGTTGCTGCATGGAATGTCTGAAATTTTCCTGCCAATGTTTTCCTCAAGTACTTTTATGGTGTTACGACTTATATTTAAGTCTTTTATCCATCCTGAATTTATTTTTGTGTATGGTGTAAGTTGGTGATCGAGGTTCACTTTTTTGCACGTAGCTGTCCAAATCTCCCAACACCATCTGTTGAAGAGGCTGTTTTTGCTCCATTTTATGCTCCTGCCTCCTTTGTCAAATATTAATTGACTTTATTGACTTGAATTTATTTGTGGCTCATTGTTCTGTTCCATTGGTCTATGTGCCTGTTTATATGTCAGTACCAGGCTGTTTTGATTATAGTTGCCTTGTAACAGTTTGATATCAGGTATTGTGATCCCCCCTGCTTTGTTCTTCTTTCTCAAAATTGCTGCAGCTATTCGGGGTTGTTTATGGTCCCATATGAATTTCTGAAATGTTTGTTCTATATCTTTGAAATACGTCATGGGTACTCTAAAAGGGATTGTGTTGAATATAAATTGCTTTGGGTAGTATGGCCATTTTGATGATGTTAATTTTTCCAATCCATGAGCATGGTACATGCCTCGATTTGTTTGTGTCCTCCTTAATTTCTTTCCTCAGTGTTGTGTAGTTTTCTGAGTGCAGGTGTTTTATCTCCTCGGTTACATTTATTCCTAGGTACTTTATTTTTCTTGTTGCTATATCAAATGGGATTTTGTTTTCCTGATTTCTGCTTTGGCTGTTTCTTTGTTGCTATACAGGAATGTCTTTGATTTCTGAGTATTGACTTTGTATCCAGATGTTTTGCTAAATTCATTTATTAGGTTTAGTTGTTTTTTGGTGGAGTCTATAGGATTCTCCATATACATGATCATGTCATCTGCAAACACTGACAGTTTCATTTCCTCCTTTCCAATTTGGATGCCTTTTATTTCTTTTTCTTATCTGATTGCTGTGACTAGGACTTCCAATACTATGTTGAATAGGAGTGGTGAGAGAGGGCATCCTTGTCTTGTTCCTGATCTTAGTGGGAAAGCTCTAAGATTTTGTCCATTGAGTATGATGTTGGCTGTAGGTCTCTCATGTATGGCCTTTATTATGTTGAGGAATGCTCCCTCTATTCCCACTTTGCTGAATGTTTTTTATGAGAAATGTGTGCTGTATCTTATCAAATTCTTTTTCTGCATCTATTGATATGATCATGTGATTTTTGTCGTTGCTGTTGTTGATGTGATGTATTATGTTTATTGATTTGCGAAATTGTACCATCCTTTCATTCCTGGGAAGAATCCCAGTTGGTCATGGTGTATGATCTTTTTAATATATTGCTGGATGCGGTTTGCCAACATTTTGAGAATATTAGCATCTGTGTTCATCAGCGATATTGGCTTGAAGTATTCTTTCTTCGTTGTGTCTTTATCTGGTGTTGGGATTAGGATGATGCTGGCTTCATAGAAAGAGTTTGGGAGTCTTCCATCAGTTTGGATATTCTCCAATAGTCTGTGAAGGATAGCGGTTAGCTCTTCCTTAAATGCTTTGTAGAATTCTCCTGTGATACCATGTGGTCCTGGGCTTTTGTGTGATGGGAGTTTTTTGATGACTACTTCAATTTCATGTGCTGTTATTGGTCTGTTCAGGTTTTCTGCTTCTTCATCTTTCAGTTTTGGAAGATTATATTTTTCTAGAAATGTGTCCATTTAACCTAGGTTATCATATTTCTTGGCGTACAGTTCTTCGTAGTAATTTCTTAGAATCCTTGTATTTATGTGATATCAGTTATAATGTCTCCTCTCATTTCTAATTGTGTTTATTTGGATCCTCTCTGTTTTTCATGATGAGCGTACCTAAAGGCTTGTTGATTTTGTTTACCTTTTCAAAGAACCAGCTCCTAGATTCATTGATCCTTACAATTGTGCTTTTAGTCTCTATGTCATTTAAGTCTGGTCTGATCTGGGTTATGTCCTCCCTTCTACTTGCTCTGGGCTGTCTTTGTTGTTGTTCCTCAAGTTGTTGTAGGCGTAGGGTTAGGTTGTTGGAAATGTTGCTACCTTCTTAGAGTAGGCCTGAATTGCTATGAACTTCCCTCTCAGGACTGCCTTTGCTGTGTCCCGTAGGTTTTGGGTTGTGTTCATTTTGGGTGGGTTAATTTTCCTTTGTTTCTAGAAAGTTTTTGATTTCTTCTCTAATCTCGTTCTTGAACCATTCATTATTTAATAGCATGCTATTCATTCTCCATGTTTTTCAGTGTTTTGGATTTCTTCCTTTGGGGTTGGTATCTAGTTTCAATCCCTTGTGGTCAGAGAAAATGCTTGATATGATTTCAATTTTCTTTAATTTGTTGATGCTTGTTTTATGTCCTATCATATGGTCTATCTTTAAAACTGTTCCATGTACACTTGAAAAGAATGAGTGTTTTGCTTCTTTGGGATGAAAAGCTCTGTATATATCAGTGAAGTCCATTTCATGTAGGGTGTTGTTAAGTGACACAATATCCTTTTTGATATATTGTTGGGAAGATCTGTCCATTTTGGACAGTGGGGTGTTAAAGTCCACTACAATAATTGTCGTGCTGTCAATATCTTTCTTGAAGTGCTCCAAGATTTTCTTTATGCATTTTGGTGCTCCTGTGTTGCGTGCATATATTTTTACAATGTTTATGTCTTCCTGATGGATTCTTTCTTTGATTCTTACAAAGTAACCTTCTGGGTCTCTCTTTATGACCCTTCTTTTGAAGTCTGTTTTTTCAGATACGAGTATTGGTACCCCTGCTTTTTTTTCCTGTGCTTTTATTTAGAAAATTTGTTTCTAGCCCTTCACTTTCAGTCTGTGTAAGCCCTTTGTCCTGAGATGGGTCTCTTGTAGGCAGCATATGTGTGGGTCATGTTTTCTTATCCATTGAGCTATTCTATGTCTTTGATTAGAGCATTTAATCCATTTACTTTTAATGTTATCAATAGGTAGTTATTCATTGCCATTTTTTCTTACCGGTGTTCCTCTCTCTCTCTTTTCCTTCCTTTCCTTAAAGCAGTCCCTTTAGCATCTCTTGCAGAGCTGGTTTGGTGGAGGTGTATTCTTTTAGACTTCTTTTGTCTGGGAAACTCTTTATGTGGCCTTCTGCCTTGATGGCTAACCTTGCTGGGTAAAGTAGTCTTCCTTTTACGCCTCTGGTTCTCATTATTTGGAATATTTTTTGCCATTCTCTTCTGGCTTGGAGCATTTCCATTGAGAAATGCGTTGCTAACCTTATTGGGGCTCCCTTGTATGTTACTTCCAGTTTCTCCCTTGGTGTGTTTAAGATCCTGTCTTTGTCTGTAATTTTGCCATTTTCATTATGATGTGTCTTGCAGTGGGCCTCTTTCAGTTCCTCTTGCTTGGGATTCTCTGTGTTTCCTGGAGTTGTGTGACTTTTTCTCTCATCAGATGAGGGAAATTTTCCATCATTACTTTTTCAAACAGGTTTTCTATCCCTTGCTCTTTTTCTTCTCCTCTGGTATCCCTATTATACTGATGTTATTACGTTTTATGTTGTCCTGCATTTCCCTTAATCCCTCTTCATTCTTTCTGAGCCTCTTTTCCTTTTCTTGCTCTTCCCAGATGTTTTTTTCTACTTTGTCCTCCAGCTCGCTGATCCAATCCTCTGCTTCATCAAGTCTGGTTTTCATTCCTTCTACTGTGTTCTTCAATTCAGAAATTGTATTCTTCATTTCCTCTTGGCCCTTGTTGATAGTTTCTATTTCCTTTTTCATGTTAATATAGTTTTCAGTGAGTTCATTGTAATTTCCCTGTAGTTTCTGGTAGTTCTCTGTGAGCTCAGTGAGCTTCCTGATAACCGTTGGTTTGAACTCAGTATCTCATAGTTGACTTGCTCTTTTTCAGTTAGCATTCTTTCTGAGACTTCCTCCTTTACTTTCATTTGGGGATTGTTTCTTTGTCTTCCCATTGTTTGTGAAACTCTTCTTTTTAGCCTCTCCTACTTAAATTGATCTGTTCTGACTCCCTGGGTTTATGGTATGAACTTCTGTGGTAGAATGCCAGTGGGATTCAGTGGTGCCGTCTCCTTAGTGTCCTGTACTCAATGGTCTTGGGCTGACATTTATTGGTCTAACACAGTCTACCTCTTGTCATTTCATAGCTCTATGTTTTATTTTCTCACATGTGGGAAAGGGAGAAAGAGGGGAAAAAAGAAAGGAGAAGTGAAGGAGGGAAAAAGGGAATAGAAAAGGAATGGAATGAAGGAATGAGGAAGGAAGAAGGAATATAAAAAGATCGGAGGAAAGATAAGAAGAAGGAATTTTAACAGGTCCCTGCAGGGCTGTGTGCCCAGGGGTTAGGTGGGATTTGTTCAGAACAGGTGCTTTTAGTTGTGGTCGCCTACAGGCAGCCAGGCGGTTGAGCAGCGGTTTTGAGGCTGTGCCTGAGGCAGCCAGCCAGTGATAGGGGTGCGCACCCACCCGTTGTTTTAGTGTGGGCACCCAGTTGGGGTTTCAGGTGTGGGCACCCAAGTCACTGATCAACGTGCGGGCCCATCCAGTGCTTTGGGTCTGTGAGCACAGCCGAGCCTCTTATCAGGGCACACGCCCACCCATGGTTTAAGGTGTGGGCACCCAGTCCGCTGATCTGCGTGCCCACCAACCAGCTTCAGGTGTGCTGGGGCTGCTTATTCTGCCTTCACAGTCCAGGGACTGAGGGAATATGGGTGCAAGAGGCCAAGTCTGCTGCAGAGAATTCTCTAAATAGCTGCTGAGTACCTCTATATTCTCTTTTTCTTTTTGAGAAATTCTTCCTATTCAAGGCCCCCTGGTCCAAACAAGCACCTGGCCTGTCACACAGCCCAGCCTGGCTCTCCTCCAAGAATCCTGCAGCAGACCCTGTGCCCAGTACAGGGGCTTCAGCCGCCCTGGTCCCAGGGACCTTATTGTCCATAAGCACTCTTCTTACCGTCTGATATTTCAATGTCCTCTATCTTTGGTGTCTGATCTTCATATATGCTGGAATACACTTGGCTGTTCACTCTGTTCCTCAGACCAGCTAGGTGTTTTACTGGTGGCAACAGGAAGTGGACTCTGCTCCCACTTATCTCACCACCATCTTCCTTCTCTCTTTTCATTTTAATGCTGTTCTCTTTAGCCATGCCGAAGCTTTTTATTTTGATGAGGTCCCATTTGTTTATTCTTTCCTTTATGTCCCTTGCTTTAGGGGACATGTCTGTGAGGATGTTGCTGTTTGGAATGTCTGAGGTTTTCCTGCCAATATTTTCCTCTAGGACTTTTATGGTGTTATGACTTATATTTAGGTCTTTTATCCACCTTGAATTTATTTTTGTGTATGGTGTAAGTTGGTGATCGAGTTTCATTTTTTTTGCACGTAGCTGTCCAGATCTCCCAACACCATTTACTGAAGAGGCTGTTTTTGCTCCATTTTATGCTCCTGCCTCCTTTGTCAAATATTAGTTGAACATAAAGACTCGAGTTTATTTCTGGGCTCTCTGTTCTGTTCTATTGGTCTATGTGCCTGTTTTTTTTTTTTTTTTTTTTTTTTTTGCCAGTACCAGACTTTTTTGATTACAGTGGCCTTGTAATGCAGTTTGATATCAGGTATTGTGATCCCTCCTGTTTTGTTTTTCTTTCTCAAAATTGCTGTAGCTATTCAGGGTCATTTATGGTTCCATATAAATTACCTGAAATATTTGTTTTATATCTGTGAAATATGTCATTGGTATTTTTATAGGGATTGCATTGAATCTATAAATTGCTTTGGGTAGTACGCCATTTTGATGATGTTAATTCTTCCAATCCATGAGCATGGTACATGCTTCCATTTGTTTCTGTCTTCCTTAAGTTTTTTCTTCAGTGTTGTGTAGTTTTCTGAGTACAGCTCTTTTACCTCCTTGGTTAGGTTTATTCCTAGGTACTTGATTTTTCTTGTTGCTATATCAAATGGGATTTTGTTTTCCTGATTTCTGTTTCTGCAGTTTCCTTGTTGATGTACAGGAATGCATTTGATTTCTGAGTATAGATTTTGTATCCAGCTGATTTGCCAAATTCATTTGTTAAGTCAAGTAGTTTTTTTGTGTGGAGTCTATAGGATTTTCCATGTACACTATCATATCATCTGCAAACAGTGACAGGTTCATTTCCTCCTTTCCAATTTGGATGCCTTTTATTGCTTTTTCTTGTCTGATTGCTGTGGCTAGGACGTCCAATAGTATGTTGAAGAGGAGTGGTGAGAGAGGGCATCCTTGTCTTGTTCCTGATCTTAGTGGGAAAGCTCTAAGTTTTTGTCCATTGAGTATGATGTTGGCTGTAGGTCTCTCATATATGGCCTTTATTATGTTGAGAAATGCTCCCTCTATTCCCACTTTGTTAAGTGTTTTTTATCATGAATGGGTCTGAACCTTATCAAATGCTGTTTCAACATATGTTGATATGATCATATGGTTTTTGTCTTTGCGGTGTATTATGTTTATTGATTTGCGAATATTGTACCATCCTTGCATCCCTGGGATGAATCCCACTTGGTCATGGTGGATGATCTTTTTAATGTATTGCTGGATGCGGTTTGCCAATATTTTGTGGAGGATTTAGCATCTATGTTCATCACCGATATTGGCGTGAAGTTTTCTTTCTTTGTTATGTCTTTATCTGGTTTTGGGTTTAGGATGATGCTGGCTTCATAAAACGAGTTTGGGAGTCTTCCATCTTCTTGTATTGTTTGAAAAAATCGGTGGAGGATGGGGGCTACTCTCCCTTAAATGTTCTGTAGGATTCTCCTTTGAGACAGTGTGGTCCAGGGCTTTGGTGTGTTGGAAGCTTTTTGATTATTCTTTCATTTGCATCAGGTGTTATTGGTCTGTTGAGGCTTTCTGCTTCTTCTTCACTGAGATATGGAAGGTTATATTTTTCTAGAAATTTGTCCATTTCATCTAGGTTTTCACATTTCTTAGCATACAGTTCTTCATAGTAATTTCTTACAATGTTTTTGTATTTCGGTGGTACCAGTTATAGTCTCTCCTGTTTCATTTGTAATTGTGTTTATATGGGTCCTCTTTTTTTCCTGATGAGCCTGGTAAAGGGTTGTTGATTTTGTTTCTCTTGTCAAAGAACCAGCTCCTGGATTCAGTGATCCTTACAGTTGTGCTTTTTGTCTCTATGTCATTTAATTTTGCTCTGATCTTTGTTATTTCCTTCCTTCTACTTGCTCTGTGTTGTCTTTGTTATTGTTCTTTGAGTTATTTTAGGTGTAGGTTTAGGTTGTGTATTTGAAATGTTTTTATTCTTTTTAGGTAGGCCTGTATTGCTGTGAACTTCCCTCTCAGGAGTGCCTTTGCTGTGTCCCTTAGGTTTTGGGTTGTTGTGAGTTCATTTTCATTTGTTTCTAGAACGTTTTTGGATGTCTTCCCTAATCTTTTTGTTGACCCATTCATTGTTTAATAGGTTGCTATTCAGTCTCCATGATTTTGAGTGTTTTGGGTTTTTTCCTTTGGGGTTCGTTTCTGGTTTCAGTCCCTTGTGGTCATAGAAAATGCTTGATATGATTTCAATTTTCTTGAATTTGTTGAGGCTTGCTTTGTGTGCTATCATGGGGTCAATTTTGAAAATGTTTCATGTACACTTGAAAAGAATATATATTTTGCTTCTTTGGGATGAAAAGCTCTGTATATATCAGTGAAGTCCATTTCATCTAGGTTATTGTTAAGTGACACAATATCCTTCTTAATATTTTGTTTGGAAGATCTGTCCGTTTTTGACAGTGGTGTGTTAAAGTCCCCCACTATAATTGTGTTGCTGTCAATATCTTTCTTGAAATCCTCCAAGATTTTCTTTATGTATTTGGGTGCTCCTTTGTTGGGTGCATATATATTTACAATGTTTATGTCTTCTTGGTGGATTCTTCCCTTGAGTATTATGAAGTGACCTTCTGGGTCTCTCTTTACGGCCCTTCTTTTGAAGTCTGTTTTGTCTGATATAAGTATTGTTACCTCTGCTTTTTTTTCCTGTCCATTTGCTTGGAAAATTTGTTTCCAGCTCTTCACTTTGATTTTGTGTAGGTATTTTGCCCTGACTGGGTCTCTTGCAGGCTGCATATGTGTGGCTATGCTTTCTTATCCATTCAGCTATTCTAATGTCTTTTGATTGGAACATTTTATCCATTTACATTTAAGGTTATTGTTGATAAGTAGTTATTCAGTGCCATTTTTTGTACCTGTGTTCTTCTCTCTGTGTCTCTTTTCCTTCCTTATCTTAATGTAGTTCATTTAGCATTTCTGACAGGGATGGTTTGTTCGAGGTATATTCTTTTAGACTTCTTTTTTCTGGGACACTCCTCATTTGGCCTTCTATCTTGATTGAGAGCCTTGCTGGGTAAAGTAGTCTTGTTTGTAGGCCTCTGGTTCTCATTACGTGAAATAATATTTTCACATTTTCCTCTGGATTGCAGCTTTTCCCCTGAGAATTCAGCAGCTAACCTTGTCAGTGCTCCCTTGTATGTTACCTCCTGTTTTTCCTGTTGCTTTTAAAATTCTCTGTTTGTCTTGGAATTTTGCCATTATAATTATGATATGTCTTGAAATGGGACTCTTTTGGTTTCTCTTGATTGCACATCTCTGTGTTTCCTGGATGTGTGACTTTGTCTCTCCTCAAATTAGGGGAATTTTCCTTGATTACTTTTTCAAACAGATTTTCTATCCCTTTCCCTTCTTCTTCTCCTTTCTGTATCCCTGTGGTCTCACATCTCTCCTAGGTGTGCACAGTACCTGGTGCTTTGGATTTGTGCTTGATGCCCCTTACACCCCTGAGAGAGAGCCAGGTGACCTAGTGGAGAGGAGACTGGAGCTGCTGCTGCAGGAGAATTCCCCAAAGTTCCCCTGAGTGTCTTTTTCTTTTTGATATAATCCTCCTTTTCAATCTTGCCACTCCATAGAAGGACGGGCCTGTTTTCTCACACAGTCCACCTTTCCAGTTAGACCAGGGACTGTCTGGGTCAGGGCCCGACACAGCCCAACTCTCAAGTATCCCCAGCTGGCGCCCACAGTCTCCGTGTGTTTAGAACTTTGTCCTTATTCCCATCTCTACGACTTCAAGCAACCAGGTCTATCTCAGTACTTCTCAAGCCTTGTTTGGCAGGGAAGGGAGCTGTTAACTCACCTCTCTTCCAGGAGTCCTGTGTGAGGCCCGTGGGGCACCGGGCCTGGGGCTGCAGTCACCCTCAGCCCTTGGCTGGTCCCAGGGACCTTATTGTCCTGAAGCAACCCCCTTACTGTAGGTTTTTTCTTGTCCTCTATATGTTTTGGTCTCTTATCTTCAGAAAAGCTGGGGTAGTGTTGGCAGTTCGCTTCGTTCCTCAGTAGATCAACTAGGTGTTTAAACTGTGTGCAGAGGGAAGTGGACTCTGCTCCTACCTATCTCGTCGCCATCTTGAGAATTTCTAATATTATTTCTGACATTAAGTAGTTATGATGTTTTTCCCCTTTTTAGATAAGCCAGTAGTTTACTTTTACCTTCAAAGAAATAGTTTTTGAATTTGTTTACTTTTCTACAGGTCTTCCTGTTTCATATATTCATTAATTTCTGCTTTTCTATTTTCTTCTTACCGTTTCCCTATTGAAAATTTCTTTTCCTAGTCCTGGCTGTGTAGCTCAGTTGATTAGAGTATTGTCCCAATACACCAAGGTCATAATTTTTTTCTTCATTGTTGTTCAAGTACAGTTGTCTCCATTTTACTGCCACCATTTTCCCTCACCCTCCCACCCCCATCTTCCATCCTCAATTCTTCACTCCTTTGGCTTTGTCCATAGGTCCTTTATACATGTTCCTTGATGACCATTTCCCTTTCCCTTTCTTTTCTCCCTTATCCTCCCCTCCTTCCCCTTTGGTTACTGCCAAGGCTATGGGTGTGATCCTTCAATACACATGCAATAATCAATCAATAAATGGGTAGAATAACAAATCAATATTTCTCCTTTCCCCATCTCTAAAATCAATAAAAATATTTAAAATAAAATTTATTTTCTTAAATCTTGTGCTAGATATTAATACTTTTGATTTTATTCTTTTCTCTTTTTTATAGTACATAGTGGGTCTTATATTAATAAAGGTAATTTTTTTTATTGTACCATAGATTTCTAGTTTAGGATTAACTCATATCCACTCTTTTATACATCAGCTTCTAATCCTTTTTCAAATTTACTCTAGTTAAAATCTTTGATATTATCTCCATTACAAGGTTATGGCCCTTCTACTTCTGTCAAAGCCTGGTTAAGATGTATTCATTAAGGGAGAAGAAGATGGAAAAACAAATGGAAACTTAGTACTCTGAAACTCTTTAAGCTTCATCCCAGAATTAGATTTTGTCACCAGGTCAACTTCTGGTCTTTATAAAGTTACAATTTCATGTTGAAATCCTTTGGCTTTTTTCTTCTTAATGAAACTACTTCAAAGAGAAGATCCATTCTGGTTCTTGATATCCTGAAAAGAAACTTGTGACAGAGACCTCATGGAAATGAGGATTAGTGAAGAGGAAATGAGATGTAAAGTGTCCTTTTAGGCAGTGAGTGTTATGTAGTTTCTTCTGGTTTTGAGTTCTTGGCTGTTCCAAGCTTGGTGTAAAGCCATACCTTCAAGAGCTGTTGCTTTTTTCAGGCAAGGTGAGTTTCTGATTTTTTAATTCTTTTTAGAAATTCTTAGACTTACAACGTTCATCCTGTGATTTTTATTTTTGTAAGCTGCTTTAGCTGAAGGATGGAGATATATACTTTTTTAAAAGCTCCCCTTTTTGGCCAGAATTTCTAAATTTTTTTCCAAATCTATATGGCATCATCTCCCTTTGTTGTCGATACCAGTCACCAAGGCTATCTGACTCTCTACTGATCTGGGTCAGGAAAAGATACTCAACCAATTGTTGTTAGAAGTCTCTTTTTAATCCATATATCTAAAAATCTGATATCACTGAGATTTTCATATAATAATATCCTATATCAGGAACATCAGTACACTAAAAGTATATTTTGATATAAATTAGCTATAACTTGGTTCATTTAAAATAATTATTCCATATGATAATAAAATGCAATTATGCAATTTTTTGTTTCTTAAAGCTTAACTGGGTGTATAGATAAGAAAAGGACAAAATCATGTAATTATTACTTTTGAATTTATTAAATAGTATGATTTATGTGGGTAACAATTACTTTTCTGTTTAAATTTCCCTTATTTCAATTTAATATTTAGGAAGGTGGCATCTGTTATTGATGATAAATTTTTAGATCACGTAGAGCTTAAACAAAAAGCCAGATTTTATGATTCAGTAATCTCAAATTAAAATGGATACATCAGAACATGTCAAATATCAGTCCTTGATAGCTGGGATGTGGTCAATGAATACACTTTGTTTAGTTTTTTATTTATTTTTATTTTTAAAAATGTATTTACTTTGATAGTTTCTGCTATTATAGTTACTGTTATTTCTCTCTTTTCCCACCTCCAGCCAGCCCCACACTCTCCCTTCCCTAAGTCAATCCTCATATTTTGGCCATGTCTGAACATTGTGCATTAGTGTTCTTTGGTTAATCCTGTCATCATCTTTCATCTTGTCCTCCCTCTACTCCTTTCTGGCAGCAGTCAGTCTGTTTCATATATCTAAGCTTCTGTTACTATTTTGTTCATTAGTTTATTATGTTCCTTAGATTCCATATATAAATGAGATCACGTGACATTTGTCTTTCTACTAAATTAGCTTAATTCACTTAAAATAATAGTTTACATTTGCATCCATGCTGTTCCAAAATGTAAGAGTTTCTTCTTTTTCACTGCTGCACAGTATTCCATTGTGTAAATATACAATAACACAGTTTTCTTATCCACTCATCTACTGATGGGCACTTAGGCTGTTTCCAAATCTTCACTATTGTAAATAGCGCTGCTATAAACATACAGGTGTATACATATTTTTTTGTATTGGTGTTTTGAGATCTTTAGGATATATTCCTAAAAGTGTTACGGCTGGGTCAAAAGGCAATTCCATTGTTAAATGTTTAAAGGATACACCATACTATTTCCCACACTAGCTGCACCAGCCTGATTTCCCAACAACAGTGCTCTAGGGTTCCCTTTTCTCCACATCCTCACTAATACTTTTTGTTGACTTATTGATGGCAGCCATTCTGAGAGGTGTAAGGTGATATCTCATTGAGGTTTAATTTGCATTTCTCTGATGAGTAGTTATGTTGAGCATTTTTCATATGTCTATTAACCATCTATATGTACTCCTTAGAGAAGTGTCTACTCAAGTCCTTTGCCCAATTCTTAATTGGATTGTTTGTCTTCCTGGAGTTGTGTATTATTAGTTATTTATATATTTGGGAGACTAAACCTTTATCAAATGTATCATTTAAAAAAATTTTTTATTGTTTTTCAATTACAGTTGTATGCCTTTTCTCCCCATCCCTCCACCCCACCCAGGCTGAATCCACCCCCCAACCCCACCTCCATCCTCCCCCTTGATTTTGTCCATGTGTCCTTTATAGTAGTTCCTGTAATCCCCTCTTCCCACAGTCCCCACCCCACTACCCCCTGGCTTTTGTTAGATTGTTCTTAACTTCAATGTCTCTGGTTATATTTTGTTCGCCCTCCTCTTCTATGGATTATGTTCCACTTAAAGGTGAGATCATATGGTATTTGTCTCTCACCGTCTGGCTCATTTCACTAAGCATAATGCTCTCCAGTTCCATCTATGCTGTTGCAAAGGGTATAAGCTCCTTCTTTCTCTCTGCTGCGTAGAATTCCATTGTGCAAATATACCATAGTTTTTGGAGACACTGGTTTGCTGGTGGGCACTTGTGTTGCTTCCAGTACTTGGCTATTGTAAATTGTGCTGCTATGAATATTGGGGTGCAGAGGTTCTTTTGGATTGGTGTTTCAGGGATCTTAGGGTATAATCCCAGCAGAGGAATTGCTGGGTCAAAGGGCAGTTCCATTTTTAGTTTTCTGAGGAAATTCCATACTGTTTTCCAAAGTGGCCTCACCAGTCTGCATTCCCACCAACAGTGCACTAGGGTTCCCTTTTCTCCGCATCCTCTCAACATTTGTTTATTGATTTGTTTATGTCATCCACTCTGACCGGTGTGAGATGGTACCTCATTGTGGTTTTAATTTGCATCTCTCTGATGGCTAGTGATGCTGAGCATCATTTCATATGTCTCTGGGCCCTCTGTATGTCTCCCTTGGAGAAGTGTCTGTTCAAGTCCTTTGCCCATTTTCTAATTGGGTTGTTTGTCTTCCTGGAGTGGAGTCCTGTGAGTTCTTGATATATTTTAGAGATCAGGCCCTTGTCTGAGGTATCATTGGCAAATATGTTTTCCCATACTGTTGGTTCTCTTTGTAATTTGGTGCTGTTTTCTTTAGCCATGAAGAAGCTTTTTATTTTGAAGAGGTGCATTTGTTTATTCTTTCCTTTATGTCCCTTGCTTTAGGGGACATGTCTGTGAGGATGTTGCTGAAAGGAATGTCTGAGATGTTCCTGCCGATGTTTCCCTTGAGGACTTTTATGGTGCTACGACTTATATTTAAGTCTTTTATCCATCTTGAGTTTATTTTCGTGTATGGAGTAAGTTGGTGATCGAGTTTCAATTTTTTGCATGTAGCTGTCCAGATCTCCCAACACCATCTGTTGAAGAGGCTGTTTTTGCTCCATTTTATGCTCCTGCCTCCTTTGTCAAATATTAATTGATCGTATAGACTTGAGTTTATTTCTCGGCTCTCTGTTCTGTTCCATTGGCCTATGTGCCTGTTTTATGCCATTACCAGGCTGTTTGATTACAGTGGCCTTGTAATACAGTTTGATATCAGGTATTGTGATCCCTCCTGCTTTGTTACTATTTCTAAAAATTGCTGTAGCTTTTTGGGGTCGTTTATGGTTCCATATGAATTTCTGAAATGTTTGTTCTATATCTGTGAAATATGTCATGGGTACTCTAATAGGGATTGCGTTGAATATATAAATTGCTTTGGGTAGTATGGCCATTTTGATGATGTTAATTCTTCCAAACCATGAGCATGGTACATTCTTCCATTTGTTTGTGTCTTCCTTAATTTCTTTCTTCAGTGTTGTGTAGTTTTCTGAGAATAGGTCTTTTACCTCCTTGGCTAGGTTGATTCCTAGGTACTTTATTTTTCTTGTTGCTCTATCAAATGGGATTTTTCTGCTGATTTCTGATTCTGCAGGTTTGTTGTTGGTGTACAGGAATGCCTTTGATTTCTGAGTATTGACTTTGTGTCCAGCTGTTTTGCCAAATTCATTTATTATGTCGAGTAGTTTTTGGGTGGAGTCTATAGGATTTTCCATGTACACTATCATGTCATCTGCAAACAGTGACAGTTTCATTTCCTCCTTTCCAATTTGGATGCCTTTTATTTCTTATGCATGTCTGATTGCTGTGGCTAGGACTTCCAATACTATGTTGAATAGGAGTGGTGAGAGAGGGCATCCTTGTCTTGTTCCTGATCTTAGTGGGAAAGATCTAAGTTTTTGTCCATTGAGTATGATGTTGGCTGTAGGTCTCTCATATATGGCCTTTATTATGTTGAGGAGTGCTCCCTTTATTCCCACCTTGCTGAGTGTTTCTATCAGAAATAGGTGCTGTATCTTATCAAATGCTTTTTCCGCATCTATTGACATGTTCATGTGATTTTTGTCTTTGCTGTTGTTGATGTGATATATTATGTTTATTGATTTGCAAATATTGTACCATCCTTGCTTTTCTGGGATGAATCCCACTTGGTCATGGTGTATGATCTTTTTAATGTATTGCTGGATGCGATTTGCCAATATTTTGTTGAGAATTTTAGCGTCTATGTTCATCAGAGATATTGGCCTGAAGTTTTCTTTCTTCGTTTTGTCTTTATCTGGTTTTGGGTTTAGGATGATGCTGGCTTCATAGAACGAGTTTGGGAGTCTTCCATCAGTTTGGATATTTTCCAATAGTCTGTGAAGGATAGGGGTTAGCTCTTCCTTAAATATTTTGTACAATTCTCCTGTGATACCATGTGGTCCTGGGCTTTTGTATGTTGGGAGTTTTTGATGACTACTTCAATTTCGTGTGCTGTTATTGGTCTGTTCAGGTTTTCTGCTTCTTCATCGTTCAGTTTTGGAAGATTATATTTTTCTAGAAATGGGTCCATTTCAGCTATGTTTTCAGTTTTCTTAGCATACAGTTCTTCATAGTAATTTCTTGCAGTCCTTTGTATTTCTATGGTATCAGTTGTAACTACTCCTCTTTCATTTCTAATTGTGTTTATTTGGATCCTCTCTCTGTTTTTTTTGATGAGCCTACATAAAGGCTTATCGATTTTATTTATCTTTTCAAAGAATCAGCTCGTGGATTCATTGATCCTTAGAATTGTGCTTTTAGTGTCTATGTTATTTAACTCTGCTCTGATCTTGGCTATTTCCTTCCTTCTGCTTGCTCTGGGCTGTCTTTGTTGTTGTTCCTCCAGTTCTTGTAGGCATAGGTTTAGGTTCTTTCTTTGAAATGTTTCTATCTTCTTAAGGTAGGCCTGTATTGCTATGTACTTCCCTCTCAGGACTGCCTTTGCTATGTCCCATAGGTTTTGGGTTGTTGTGAGTTCATTTTCATTTCTTTCCAGGAAGTTTTTGATTTCTTCCCTAATCTCGTTCTTGACCCATTCATTGTGTAATAGCATGCTATGCAGTCTCCTTGATTTTGAGTGTTTTGGGTTTTTTCCTTTGGGGTTGGTTTCTAGTTTCAGTCCCTTGTGGTCAGAGAAAATGCCTGATATGATTTCAATTTTCTTGAATTTGTTGAGGCTTGCTTTGTGTCCTATCATGTGGTCTATCTTTGAAAAAGTTCCATGTACACTTGAAAAGAATGTGTATTTTCCTTTTTTTGGATGAAAAGGTCTATATATATCAGCGAAGTCCATTTCATGTAGGGTATTGTTCAGTGACACAATGTCCTTGTTGATATATTGTTTGGAAGACCTGTCCATTTTTGATAGTGTGGTGTTAAAGTCCCCTACTATAATTGTGTTGCTCTCAATATCTTTCTTGAAGTCCTCCAAGATTTTCTTTATGTATTAGGGTGCTCCTATGTTGGGTGCATATACATTTACAATGTTCATGTCTTCTTGGTGGATTCTTCCTTTGAATGTTATGAAGTGACCTTCTGGGTCTCTCTTTATGGCCCTTCTTTGTGAGTCTATTTTGTCTGATATGAGTATTGCTACCCCCGCTTTTTTTTTCATGTCAGTTTGCTTAGAAAATTTGTTTCCAGCCCTTCACTTTCAGTCTGTGTAAGTCTTTTGACCTGAGATGGGTCTCTTGTAGGCAGCATATGTGTGAGTCATGTTTTCTTATCCATTCAGCTGTTCTATGTCTTTTGATTGGAGCATTTAATCCATTTATGTTTAAGGTTATTATCGATCGGTAGTAATTCATTGCCATTTTTTCTTACCTGTGTTCCTCTCTCTTCTCTTTTTCTTCTTTTCCTTAAAGCAGTCCCTTTAGCATCTCTTGCAGAGCTGGTTCGGTGGAAGTGTATTCTTTCAGACTTCTTTTGTCTGGGAAACTCTTTATTTGGCCTTCTATCTTGATTAAGAGCCTTGCTGGGTAAAGTAGTCTTGGTTGCAGGCCTCTGGTTCTCATTACTTGGAACATTTTTTGCCATTCTCTTCTGGCTTACAGTGTTTCCACTGAGACGTCAGTTGTAACCTTTTGGGGCTCCCTTATATGTTACTTCCTGTTTCTCCCTGCTGCCTTTAAGATCCTCTCTTTGTCTTGGAAATTTGCCATTTTAATTATGATGTGTCTTGCAGTGGGTCTCTTGGGTTCCTCTTGCTTGGGATTCTCTGTGTTTCCTGGTTTTGGGTGACTTTTTCTCTCAACAGATTAGGGAAATTTTCCATCATTACTTTTTCAAACAGGTTTTCTATCCCTTGCTCTTCTTTTTCTCCTTCTGGTATTCCTATTATATGGATATTGTTACTTTTCATATTGTCCTGCATTTCCCTTATTACCTCTTCATTCTTTCTGAGCCTCTTTTCCTTTTCTTGCTCTTTCTGGGTGTTTTTTTCTACTTTGTCCTCCAGCTCGCTGATCTGATCCTCTGCTTCATCAAGTCTGCTTTTCATTCCTTCTACTGTGTTCTTCAATTCAGAAATTGTATTCTTCATTTCCTCTTGGCCCTTGTTGATAGTTTCTATTTCCTTTTTCATGTTGATATAATTTGCAGTGAGTTCATTGTAGTTTCCCTGTAGTTTCTGGTAGTTCTCTGTGAGCTCAGTGAGCTCAGTGAGCTTCCTGATAACCATTGCTTTGAACTCAGTATCCGATAGTTGACTTGCCTCTTTTTCAGTTAGCATTCTTTCTGAGACTTCCTCCTTTCCTTTCATTTGCAGATTGTTTCTTTGTCTTCCCATTGGTTGTGAGCTCTTCTTCTTAGCGTCTGCTGTTTAAATTAATCTGTTCTGACTCCCTGGGTTTATGGTATGAACTTCTATGGTAGAATGCCAATGGGATTCAGTGGTGCTGTCTCCTTAATCTCCTGTGCTGACTGGTCTTGAGCTGACGTTTAATGGGTGTAACAGGGTCTAACTGTTGTGTTTTCAGCACTCCAGGTTTTCTTGTCTCACTTGTGGGAAAAAGAGGAAGGGGCGCAAAAAAAAAAAAAAAAAGGAAGGAGGGGAAAAGGGAATAGAAAAGGGAAGGTAGGAAGGAAGAAGGAATAAAGAAAGATCAGAGGCAAGATAAGAAGGAATTTTAACAAAAATTAAAACAAAAGAATAAATAAAAGAAGGCAGGAAGAAGGAATAAGGTAATGGTTGGAAGAAAGAAGGAGTAAAAAAAGAAAGAAGGACAGAAAGAAAGAAGGAATTCAGGGGGAAAGGAGGAAAAAAGAAAGTCTTCTGCTGGCTTTGAACTGGTCAGGGTAGTTTTGTTTGTTTTCCTGTGTGTGAAACAGGGAGGGGGTGGTTGGAAGGATTGGTTTCCCTTTTCTCCCTTCCTTAGCCACACTGTTCGCCATTGTTCAGCTCAGTCCAGTTCTTCCGGGTCCTTCTGTTCCCCACTAGGTCTTTAGTTCACCAGCTTTGCTGTCCTTGAGTTGCACCAATTAGGGGCAACTCACGTTCCACCTTCTTGCTCTTTGCTTTCTTAGATGCTAGGGGCTCTGGGTGCTGCTATGGGGTAGTTCAGCCCCCTACTGGGTGGAGTCTTTCTGGGGAATGCAGTGTGCCCTAGCCCTGCAGTTCCCCTCTGCTGGGTGTTCTGCCTTCCTCCTAGAGAGCCAGTAGGCTCTGCAGGGTTCTATGTGCAGGGGCTAGGTAGGAGTTTTTCAGTACCCGTGCTTTTGGGTGTGGTCGCCTGCAGGCAGCCAGGCCTTTGATCAGGTTGTGTGGGCGATCTCGCCTTTGGGCCTGGGTTGGCTGCAGATCCCCAGCTGTGGGTCTGTGCATGGGGGCAGCCATCCACTGATCTGGTTACATCCCCACTCAGGAGTTTTTGTTTGTGCGCCCAGGCAGCTGGGCTGCTTATCATGGCGCGTACCCACCCGGGGTTTCAGGTGTGTGCCCCAGGCCACTGATTGGGGTACGCACCCACTGGGGCACTTTGGGTCTGGCACCCAGGCAGCTGGGCTGCTTATCAGGGCTTGCGCTCACCCGGAATGTCAGTTGTCTGCCCCCAGTCCGCTAATCTGGGTGCGCACCAACCAGGCTTCAGGTGAGCGCTGGGGCTGCTTTTCGGAATTCACAGTCCAGGGGCTGAGTGGGGAGGGGTGCCAGTGGCGAGGCTGCTGTGGAGAGTTCTCTAACTAGTTGCTGAGTGCCTCTATTTTCTTTTTCTTTTTGAGAAATTCTTCCTATTCAAGCCCCCCTGGTCGAAACAAGCACCTGGCTGCTCACACAGCCCAGCCTGGCTCTCTCCCAGGAATCCTGCAGCAGACCCTGCGCCCAGGCCAGGGCTTCAGCCACCCTGGTCCCCGAACTGGTCCCAGGGACCTTATTGTCCTTAAGCACTCTTCTTACCGTCTGATCTATCAATGTCCTCTATCTTTGGTCTCCGATCTTCATATATGCTGGAATACTGTTGGCTGTTCGCTCTGCTCCTCAGATGAGCTAGGTATTTCACTGGTGTTGAGGGGAAGTGGACTTCGCTCCCACTGATCTTGTCGCCATCTTCTCTCAAATGTATTATTAATGAATATGTTCTCCCATACAGTAAGTTCCCTCTTTGTCTTACTGATGATTCATTTAGCTGTGCAAAAGCTTTTTAAGTTGATGTAGTCCCATTTTTAAAAAATTTTCTCCCATCCAAGTACTAACCAGGCCCAACCCTGCTTACCTTCTGAGATCAGATGAGATTGGGCGCATTCAGGGTTTATGGCCATAGACTATGCAGCAGAGAAAGAAGGAGCTTATGCCCTTTGCAACAGCATGGATAGAACTGGAGAGCATTATGCTAAGTGAAATAAGCCAGACAGTGAGGGACAAATACCATATGATCTCACCTTCAACTGGAACATATAATCAACAACAACAAAAAGCAAACAAGATATAACCACAGACATGGAAGTTAAGAGCAATCTAACAATAGCCAGAGGGGAGTGGGGAGGGGGACAGTTCAGAGAGGGGATTACAGGAACTACTATAAAGGACACATGGACAAAATCAAGGGGGAGGGTGGAGGTGGGGGAAGGAGGTTGGTTCTGCTGGGGTGGGGTGGAGGGATGGGTAGAAAATGCAGACAACTGTAATAGAATAACAATAAAAATTAAAAAAATTCTCTTTTTTTCAGTGCTTTATGAGATATATTAACAATAATATTGCTATGTTGGTAATCTGAAATTATAGTTCCTATGTTTTCTTCTAGTATTTTTATGGTGTTGTGACTTGTATTTAGGTCTTTGTCCATTTTCAGTTTATTTTTGTGTATGGTGTAAGTTTGCGGTCTAGTTTCATTTTTTTTTTCTGTACCAGTTCACTTTTCCCAATTACATTTATTGAAGAGACTGTCTTTGCTCCATTGTATGCTCATGCCACCTTTGTTAAATATCAAGTGATCATACAGGAATCGGTTTATTCCTGGGCTTTCTGTTGTGTTCCATTGATCTTTGTGTCTGCTGTCATGCCAATACCAGGATGTTTTGATTACAGTGGCATTATAGTATAGTTTGATATCAAGTGTGATAACTCTAGATTTGTTCTTCTTCTGCAAGAGTGATGAATTTATTTCGTTTTCTTTTTTTGGTTCAATAGAAATTTTGGGAATATTTGTTCTAATTCGGTGAAATATGCCACTGATACACAGTTTCCCAAGTACAAGACTTTTATCTCCTTGGATAAATTTATTCCTAGGTGTCTTAGTTTTTGTTATTGTTGCAATAGTAAATGGAATTGTTTTCTTAGTTTCTCTTTCTTATAGCTCATTATTGGTATATGAAATGCTATCAATTTCTGAGTATTAATGTCATATCTGGCTACGTTGTTGAATTTATCAGGTAATTATAGAGAGGTACATATATATTGCCATTTTTTAATATTGTATTGAGATGGACAAAAACTCCATATGTTTTTTTCAATAAAATAAAATACACATTTTAATTTTCTTTTTTTTTTTTACCTTTTTTTTTTAAATTGTTATTCAATTACAGTTGTATGCCTTTTCTCCCCATCCCTCCACCCCACCCCAGGTGAACCCACCTCCCTCCCCCCTCTCCACCCTCCCCCTTGGTTTTGTCCATGTGTCCTTTATAGTAGTTCCTGTAATCCCCTCTACCCACTGTCCCCGACCCCACCCCCCACCCCCGCCCTGGCTATTGTTAGATTGTTCTTAACTTCAATGTCTCTGGTTATATTTTGTTTGCTTTTTTCTTCTATTGCTTATGTTCCAGTTAAAGGTGAGATCATATGGTATTTGTCCCTCACTTCCTGGCTTATTTCACTTAGCAAAATGCTCTCCAGTTTCATCCATGCTGTTGCAAAGGGTATAAGCTCCTTCTTTCTCTCTGCTGCGTAGAATTCCATTGTGTAAATATACCATAGTTTTTGGATCCACTCATTTGCTGATGGGCACTTCGGTTGCTTCCAGTACTTGGCTATTGTAAATTGTGCTGCTATGAACATTGGGGTGCACAGATTCTTTTGGACTGGTGTTTCAGTGTTCTTAGGGTATATTCCCAGCAGCGGAATTGCTGGGTCAAAGGGCAGTTTCATTTTTAGTTTTCTGAGGAAATTCCATATTGTTTTCCACAGTGGCCTCACCAGTCTGCATTCCCACCAACAGTGCACAAGGGTTCCCTTTTCTCCACATCCTCTCCAACATTTGTTTGTGGATTTGTTTATGTTGGCCATTCTGACTGGTGTGAGATACCTCATTGTGGTTTTAATTTGCATCTCTCTGATGGCTAGTGATGCTGAGCATCTTTTCATATGTCTCTGGGCCCTCTGTATGTCTTCCTTGGAGAAGTGTCTGTTCAAGTCCTTTGCCCACTTTTTAATTGGGTTGTTTGTGTTCCTGGAGTGCAGTCGTGTGAGTTCTTTATATATTTTGGAGATCAGGCCCTTGTCTGAGGTATCATTGGCAAATACGTTTTCCCATACTGTTGGTTCTCTTTGTAATTTGGTGCTATTTTCTTTAGCCTTGCAGAAGCTTTTTATTTTGATGAGGTCCCATTTGTTTATTCTTTCCTTTATGTCCCTTGCTTTAGAGGACATGTCTGTGAGGATGTTGCTGCGTGGAATGTCTGAGATTTTCCTGCCAATGTTTTCCTTGAGGACTTTTATGGTGTTACAACTTATATTTAAGTCTTTTATCCATCTTGAGTTTATTTTTGTGTGTGGCGTAAGTTGGTGATCAAGTTTCATTTTTTTGCACGTAGCTGTCCAGATCTCCCAACACCATCTGTTGAAGAGGCTGTTTTTGCTCCATTTTATGCTCCTGCCTCCTTTGTCAAATATTAATTGACCGTAAAGACTTGAGCTTATTTCTGGGCTCTCTGTTCTGGTCCATTGGTTTATGTGCCTGTTTTTATGCCAGTACCAGGCTGTTTTGATTACGGTGGCCTTGTAATACACTTTGATATCAGGTATTGTGATCCCTCCTGCTTTGTTCTTCTTCCTCAAAATTGCTGCAGCTATTCGAGGTCATTTATGGTTCCATATGAATTTTTGCAATGTTTGTTCTATATCTGTGAAATATGTCATGGGTACTCTAATAGGGATTGCATTGAATCCATAAATTACTTTGGGTAGTATGGCCATTTTGATGATGTTAATTCTTCCAATCCATGAACATGGTACATGCTTTCATTTGTTTGTATCTTCCTTAATTTCTTTCTTCAGTGTTGTGTAGTTTTGTGAGCACAGGTCTTTTACCTCCTTGGTTAGGTTTATTCCCAGGTGCTTTATTTTTCTTCTTGCTATATCAAATGGGAATTTTTTCCTGATTTCTGTTTCTGCAGTTTCGTTGCTGGTGTACAGAAATGCCTTTGATTTCTGGGTATTGACTCTGTATCCAGCTAATTTGCCAAATTCATTTATTAGTTCGAGTAGTTTTTGAGTGGAGTCCATAGGGTTTTCCATGTACACTATCATGTCGTCTGCAGACAGTGACAGTTTCATTTCCTCCTTTCCAATTTGGATGCCTTTTATTGCTTTTTCTTGTCTGATTGCTGTGGCTAGGACTTCCAATACTATGTTGAATAGGAGTGGTGAGAGAGGGCATCCTTGTCTTGTTCCTGATCTTAGTGGGAAAGCTCTAAGTTTTTCTCCATTGAGTGTGATGTTGGCTGTAGGTCTCCCATATATGGCCTTAATTATGTTGAGGACTGCGCCCTTTATTCCCACTTTGCTGAGTGTTTTTATCAGAAATGGGTGCTGTATCTTATCGAACGTTTTTTCCTCATCTATTGATATGATCATGTGATTTTTGTCTTTGCTGTTGTTGATGTGATGTATTATGTTTATTGATTTGCGAATATTGTACCATCCTTGTATCCCTGGGATGAATCCCAGTTGGTCATGGTGGATGATCTTTTTAATATATTGCTGGATGCGGTTTGCTAATATTTTGTTGAGAATTTTAGCGTCTATGTTCATCAGAGATATTGGCCTGAAATTTTCTTTCTTCGTTGTGTCTTTATCTGGTTTTGGGATTAGGATGATGCTGGCTTCATAGAACGAGTTTGGGAGTCTTCCATAAGTTTGGATATTCTCCAATAGTCTGTGAAGGATAGGGGTTAGTTCTTCCTTAAATGCTTTGTAGAAATCTCCTGTGAAACCATCTGGTCCAGGCCTTTTGTGTGATGGGAGTTTCTTGATGACTGCTTCAATTTCCTTTGCTGATATTGGTCTGTTCAAGTTTTCTGCTTCGTCTTCATTCAGTTTTGGAAGATTATATTTTTCTAGAAATGTGTCCATTTCATCTAGGTTTTCAAATTTCTTAGCATACAGGTCTTCATAGTAATTTCTTACGATCCTTTGTATTTCTGTGGTATCAGTTGTAATCTCTCCTCTTTCATTTCTAATTGTGTTTATTTGGATCCTCTCTCTTTTCTTGTTGATGAGCCTACTTAAAGGCTTGTCGATTTTGTTTATCTTTTCAAAGAACCAGCTCCTGGATTCATTGATCCTTAGAATTGTGCTTTTAGTGTCTATGTCATTTAACTCTGCTCTGATTTTGGTTATTTACTTCCTTCTGCTTGCTCTGGGCTGTCTTTGTTGTTGTTCCTTGAGTTCTTGTAGGCATAGGGTTAGGTTGTTTGTTTGAACTGTTTCTATTGTCTTAAGGTAGTGCTGTATTGCTATGAACTTCCCTCTCAGGACTGCCTTTGCTGTGTCCCATAGGTTTTGGGTTGTTGTGAGTTCATTTTCATTTCTTTCCAGGAAGTTTTTGATTTCTTCCCTAATCTCGTTCTTGACCCATTCATTGTTTAATAGCATGCTATTCAGTCTCCATGATTTTGAGTGTTTTGGGTTTTTACCCTTGGGGTTGGTTTCTAGTTTCAGACCCTTGTGGTCAGAGAAGATGCTTGATATGATTTCAATTTTCTTGAATTTGTTGAGGCTTGCTTTGTGTCCTATCATGTGGTCTATCTTTGAAAAAGTTCCATGGACACTTGAAAAGAATGTGTATTTTGCTTCTTTGGGATGAGAAGCTCTGTATATATCAGTTAAGTCCATTTCCTCTAGGGTATTGTTGAGTGACACAATATCTTTGTTGATCTTTTGTTTGGAAAACCTGTCCATTTTTGATAGTGGGGTGTTAAAATCCCCTACTATAATTGTGTTGCTGTCAATATCTTTCTTGAAATGCTCCAAGATTTTCTTTATGTATTTGGGTGCTCCTATGTTGGGTGCATATATATTTACAATGTTTATGTCTTCTTGGTGGATTCTTATTTGAGTATTATGAAGTGACCTTCTGGGTCTCTCTTTATGGCCCTTCTTTGTGAGTCTATTTTGTCTGATATGAGTATTGCTACCCCTGCTTTTTTTTCCTGACCGTTTTTTTTGGAAAATTTGTTTCCAGCCCTTCACTTTCAGTCTGTGTAAGTCTTTTGTTCTGAGATGGGTCTCTTGTAGGCAGCATATGTGTGGGTCATGTTTTCTTATCCATTCAGCTGTTCTATGTCTTTTTATTGGAGCACTTAATTCATTTACGTTTAAGGTGGTTATCGATAGGTAGGTATTCATTGCCATTTTTTCCTACCTGTGTTCCTCTCTCTTTCTCTTTTTCTTCCTTTCCTTAAAGCAGTCCCTTTAGCATCGCTTGCAGAGCTGGTTTGGTGGAGCTGTATTCTTTTAGTCTTCGTTTGTCTGGGAAACTCTTTATTTGGTCTTCTATCTTGATTGAGAGCCTTGCTGGGTAAAGTAGTCTTGGTTGTAGGCCTCTGGTTCTCATTACTTGGAATATTTTTTGCCATTCTCTTCTGGCTTGGAGCGTTTCCTTTGAGAAGTCAGTTGCTAACCTTATTGGGGCACCCTTGTACATTACTTCCTTTTTCTCCCTTGCTGCCTTTAAGATCCTCTCTTTGTCTTGGAATTTTGCCATTTTAATTATGATGTGTCTTGCAGTGGGCCTCTTTCAGTTCCTCTTGCTTGGGATTCTCTGTGTTTCCTGGTTTTGGGTGACTTTTTCTCTCCTCAGATTAGGGAAATTTTCCATCATTACTTTTTCAAACAGGTTTTCTATCCCTTGCTCTTCTTCTTGTCCTTCTGGTATTCGTATTATACGGATATTGTTAAGTTTCATGTTGTCCTGCTTTTCCCTTATTGCCTCTTCATTCTTTCTGAGCCTCTTTTCCTTTTCTTGCTCTTTCTGGGTGTTTTTTTCTACTTTGTCCTCCAGCTCGCTGATCTGATCCTCTGCTTCATCAAGTCTGCATTTCATTCCTTCTACTGTGTTCTTCAATTCAGAAATTGTATTCTTCATTTCCTCTTGGCTCTTGTTGATATTTTCTATTTCCTTTTTCATGTTAATATAGTTTGCAGTGAGTTCATTGTAGTTTCCTGGTAGTTTCTCGTAGTTCTCTTTGAGCTCAGAGAGCTCAGTGAGCTTCCTGATGACCATTGCTCTGAACTCAGTATCTGATAGTTGACTTGCCTCTTTTTCGGTTAATATTCTTTCTGAGACTTCCTCCTTTCCTTTCATTTGGGAATTGTGTCTTTGTCTTCCCATTGTTTGTGGGCTCTTCTTGTTGGCCTCTGCTTCTTAAATTGCTCTGTTCTGACTCCCTGGGTTTATGATATGAACTTCTATGGTAGAATGCCAATGGGATTCGGTGGTGCTGTCTCCTTACTCTCCTGTGCTCACTGGTCTTGAGCTGACATTTATGTGTTTAACACGGTCTAACTCTAGTCTTTTCAGCACTCCAGGTTTTGTTGTCTCACCTGTGGGAAAAAGAGAAAGGGGGGGAGAAAGAAAGGAAAAAAAAAAGATGGGAAGGAGGTAAAAAGGAAATAGGAAAGGAGGAAAGGAAGGAAGGAGGGAAGAAGGAATAAAGAAAGATTGGAGGCATGATAGGAAGGAATTTTAACAAAAATTAAAACATAGAAATAGATAAATGAAGGCAGGAAGAAGACATAAAGATGGTGAAGGATGGGAGGAAGAAGGAATGAAAAAAAAAAAAGAGAGAGAGAGGAAGAAGGAATTCGGGGGAAAGCGGAAAAAAAAAATCTTCTGCTGGCTTTAAACCGGTCAGTTTATTTCTGCTGGTGTCCTGTCTGTGCAACGGGAGGGGGTGGTTGGAAGGATTGGTTTCACTTTTCTCCCTTCCTGGGTCACACTCTTTGCTGTTGTTCAGCCTGGAGACCCCCTGATCACTGCATCTCCCCTCTGCTGGGTGTTCTGCCTTTGTCCTAGAGAGCTAGTCGGTCCTGCAGGGTGCTCACTTGTTAGGTAGGCGTTGTAGGTGTGGTCCCTGGCAGGCAATCAGGCCGTTGATCAGCCAAGCCAGCAGCTTTGTTCTTGGGACAAGCAGCTCGAGCCGCTTTGGCTTGGGACGCGTGAGCGCGCAGCAGGGGAATCCAGCTGCTTTGGGTTTGTGACACTCTCAAGCTGCTTTGTGCTCTGAGCGCGCAGCCAGCCGGCCAAACAAGCCGCCTGGGCTTTGGACGCTGGCGCGCTGGCGGCGGGTTCAGACGCCTTGGGGTTAGGACACTCGCCAGCAGCTTTACGCTTGGAAAACGCGCGTCCAGCCGGCCCTGCGCTTGGTGAGCGCGCAGGCGGCTGAGCCAGAGGCTCTGTGCTTGAGGGCCGAACCAGCCGCCCTGGGCTTGAGTCTCTCGGGTGGCGGGCCGCCCTGGGACTGAATCACATGGCACTCGGTTCTGAGGTTTTGGGCCTGTTTGTGGAGCAACTAGCCTCTGCTCCAAATGATCTCGGAGGTTTCAGGTGTGGGCGCCCCTCCCGGGTTTCATGTATGGGCCCCGTTCCCTAATCTGGGCGGGCGCGCGCGCGCGCGAGACCGGACCTCAGGTGAGCGCCGTGACTCCGGTGCTGCTTATCCCACGCTCGCAGTCCTGGGGCGGAGGGGGGAGGGGCGCCAGGGGCCTCGGCTACTACCGAGAGTTCTCTAACTAGCCCCTGAGTGTCTCTATTTTCTTTTTCTTTTTGAGAAATTCCTCCTTTTCAAGCCCCCCTGGTCCAATCAAGCACCTGGCTGCTCACAGCTCCGCCTGGCCCTCTCCCAAGACTCCTGCAGCAGCCCCTGCGCCAGGGCTGGCGCTTCTGCCGCCCTTGTACCGCGTGGTCCCGGGTCCCGGGGACCTTATTGTCCTTGAGCACTCTTCTTACCATCAGATCTTTCAATGTCCTCTATCTTTGGTCTCTGATCTTCGTATATGCTGGAATACTGTTGGCTGTTCGCTCTGCTCCTCAGATCAGCTAGGTATTTCCCTGGCGTTGAGGGGAAGTGGACTCCGCTCCCACCTATGTTGCCGCCATCTTCCATGTCCACATTTTAATTTTCAACTGTAAGTATATTGATTTTGAGCATGTCAGCTATCTCCATCATGGTATAACATTGATTGTTTTCAATTAATGTCTCAGTTTGATTGCTATCGACTTCAACTGGTCCATGGGACTGTGAATCATTATCTAGTGAGAAATCTCCAGTAAGAAATTTTGCAGACCACTTTTGACACCTTCTATCAGTCACAGCACCTTCTCCATACTATGCACAATTTTTTTCTGCATTTCAATTGTGTTTTTTACCTTTCTTGGAATAATAGGCATAACCATCCTCAAGAGAGCACATAATTTTGTTAAGTATTCTATAATCAAATCCATCCTTGCTTTCTCCCAGCCTTCATGTAACCTACCTTTTGTTCCTTCCTTAATTTCAATTGCATAAAAGAAACTGCAAATGTCATTCTCTGGAGCATTTGAGATTGTGCTTCCTGGCAATTGTTGTCAGTTTTGGCTCAAATAAACTCATAATATTTTTTAAAAACAATACACTGAAAATGTTGTGTGTTTTCTTCTATCTTCAATATTAAAATGACTACACAAAAATTCACCAATTTAAGTTTTTTAAATGCATGCTGATATAACAGCTGTCACAATACAATCTAACAAAATTGTTTCAAATGAAGTTAAAGACAACTAAACACTACTAGAGACATCTTATGCCAAAAGAAAAACAAATTTTTTTCAAGGTAAGGTAAATTAATTTATTGGTACCTATTAATTGCAATACAGTTTTCGTCAGAGAAGCAGGAAGATACCAGGGTTCTAAGAAGTAGAAATGAAATAGAATGTATAATACTTTATTGCATTTATGAGGATAAAAGATAGTCTTTCTTATTCAGATAAGCAAGTGCTATCCAGGAAGTACAAGTGCACAAAGAACCCCTCAGCAATCACCTTCAGCTGTTGGAGACCAGCATGTCATCTTCTATGATAGGAGAGTGAGGGGGGCGGGGGCAGTGGGGAAGGAAGGAGAATTCTGAAGTCCAAAGTGGGAAGATGACCAAGAAAGACCTTATCAATCTCACAATTTCCTCTTGATTTATTCCATTCTGCCTGAAGTCTTTTTCTGCCAAGATTTATTTTAAGGTACAGTTGGGTAGAAAACCATAGACAATGACAATTTGTGCCTATACTTGTATGTTTTCAAATAAAGTGACTGGACTCTGGTTTCTCTTCAGATTGTGTAAATCTTTCGCCTTTTACAAACAAAGTGACTAGAGTTTCCCAGACCAAAAAAAAAAAAAAAGTTAAAAGAGTTCAACCAGACACATTGAAATTAAGAACAATGTAACAATAGCCAGAGGGGAGTGGGGAGGGGATAGTGAGGAGAGGGGTTTACAGGAGCTACTATAAAGGACACAAGGACAAAATCAAGGGGGAGGGTAGTGGTGGGGGAGGGAGGTGGGATTGGCTTGGGTGGAGTGGAGGGATGGGGAGAAAATGCAGACAATTGTAACTGAATAAAAAAAAAAAGATGATGTTAAAAAAAAAGAGTTCATACCACCAATCCAGCACTACAAGACATGTTAAAAGACCTTCTTTAATAATAATAAGAAACATATCTATATAGAAAAGCATAGGTATTACGTTGGCCAAAAAAGTTCGTTTGTCTTGACTGTCCCACCTCCAGTCGCACCTCTGGTCAAGAAAAATTAACTTTTTGGCCTATGTTTTTCTCTCTCTCTATTTCTTCTTTTTCTTAAAGAAGGTCCTTTAACATTTCTTGCAATGCTGGACTAGTGGTAATGAACTCCTTTAACCTTTTTTTTTTTTTTTTTTTAATCTGGGAAGCTCTTTATTTGTCCTTTGATTTTAATTGATGGCCTCGCTGGGTAGAGCAATATAGACTGCTTGTTCTTAGCTTTCATCACTCCGAATATTTCCCAACATCTCTTTTGGCCATAGTGTTTGTGTTGAGAAATCAGCTGAGATTCTAATGGAGGCTCCCTTGTATGTATCTGACTGTCTCTTTTCTGCTGGCTTTAAAGTTGTCTCTTTGTCTTCAAGCTTTGCCAGTTTAATTATGTGTCTTAGTGTGGGTCTCTTTGGGTTCATCTTTACTGAGACTCTGTCCTTTCTGAACTGTGTGTCCTTTTTCTTCACCAAGATAAGGAAGTTTTCTGCCATTATTTCTTCAGTTAGGTTCTCTAACCCTTTCTCACACTCATCTCCTTCTGGCATTCATATGATGTGGAATTTGTTACACTTGCAATCTTAGACATTCTTCATTTTTCTTAAGTTTCTCTCTCTCTCTTTCATTTTCTCTTTCAGTGAATACTGTCATCTTGTCCTCTGATTTGCTGATTCATCTGCTTCAACTAACCTACTGTTGATTCTTTCTAGAGAATTCTTCATTTCAGATATTGTAATCTTTATTTCTGATTGGTTTTTATTTATGGTTTCTATGTCATTTTTAATGCTTACTATCTCTATATTTTCACTGAAATCATCCATTCTATTCTTCAAGCATCCTTATAACCATTATTTTAAATCTGAATTTAGTATTTATATTGATTTCACTTCATCTATATATTTTAATTCTTTTTGTGGAGGTTTATGTTGTTCTGTTGCTTGGGACATTTTTCTTTGTTACCCCATTTGATTCATCTCTGTGTGTTAGGTAGGTGTGCTGTCTCCCAAATACCTGCTTTGATTGTTTTATGATAAAAGTGTGTTTCTGGGATCAGTTGTGTAATCCTTCGGAACACCTGAACTCTGTGGTCCAGGAGTGTTTCCTGTGGGTTCTGTGTCTCCTTTTTGTAGTTGTGTCTTAAATGCTGGTGGCTCTTTGTGGGTGAAGTTATCCCTTCAGGCTAGGCAATTGTAAGAGTAACCCATGATGTCCATATGTGGAATGCTGTGCAGTTGTTGTGCCTTGATGAGGTGTTCCCAGTAGGGCCTGGAGCCTGCAGGAATCTCTCTTTGAGTGTAGTGATTGTGTGGCTCATCGGTTCAAGCTTTGGTGTGGGTTGAAACCCATCATGGATTTTGTAGGTTCTGGGTCTACTTGAATGGAATTTGGATACAGGTTGCTTTCAGACATTGTGTGAATGGTATCTCACTATAGGTGGACATACTTGTGCATGTAAGGGGCCAATTGGTGGCAGTTCTGTAAAGGATCCAAGGCTTCCTGAGGTTGGCCTTCCCCTTTCAGCTGTTCTTCCCCATGCTGAGGTTAACCGATCTTCCTCTTGAGCTTTGTGATGAGAGAGTGTATGATGATACTAGGCCTGCTGAGATAAGGCTAACAGGTTTCCCACTTTGTTGGTTGTGCAGTATATAGGGCACTTAGGGGGAAGAGAATAGCCCTTACTCAAAGCCAACACCTTCAGTTTTTGTCAGAGACTCCAGCACTTGCTTCTTCAGGGGGGCTCACTGCTGGTTCAGGATGGATACATCCAGCTTTCCCCTTTTCAGGAGTGAGCTCAGCAGCCCTGGACTTCATTGAGTAGATCAAAGGAGGCTCGCACTGGGGTTGGAGCCAGACCAGACTGCAGATGGGAGCAATGTTCTCTGTTTCATTCTAGAACCTCAGTATGAGGCTCAGCTCTTTGTTCCATTCCCAAACATTATCCTCCAGAAATTTAACACTTTTTAAGTCCTCATTCTGAGTTTCTTTTCCTCCCCCAATGGAAATGCACCAAGCAGGGGAATCTGGGACATGGCAGGGCTATTCTGCAGAGTTTCCCCATTGGGGTGGTACTTGCAACCTTGTAGGAAGGGGATGGGCACTCCTTTTCTCTCCCATGGCAGTGTGGGCTGAGAGTGGTTTGCCTCACTTCAAAGTATTGTAGGTGCTCAACTCTCACCTAACTCCCAGCCAATTGCTCTTTCAGGAGACACAGTACAGATCTCTCTGCTATGTGCAGCATCTGGCCTGCCTATAAACTAAGCCAGGTGGGGTCCAAAAACCCCTCATTGCACACATTTCTGGTCTCTCTGCCTGACTGATCTCAGAGGGAAAGGATCTGAAGACCCAGTGTGACTTGGCACGGCTGGGACAAGTTCAGAATGAGCCACAAAAAAGTGGGGTTCTGCTAGGCTCTCCTATGCAGCAGCAGCCATGGGGAAGGAACAGCTGGCTAGCTGGCTCATAATGGGAGGCAGGGCACTCTCCTTACTATTGAGAAGGGTGAACCAGTTCTCTTTCTCAAGCCACCTGTTCTCTGTTTTGGTCTCTACCCCACACCTCCCCAGCAACCAGAGATCTTCTTTATGCCACTGCTGTCTGTAGCACTCAGAGGCCCTATTGCAGCATTGTGGTTTCTCCTGTACTCTGATCTCATATAGTAAACTGTTTACTCTGGTGCCAAAACCATAGGAGTATTTCATGCTAAACCTGCAATCTCTGATTTTCACAGATGTAATGAACCACATTGCTTCTCACCGCCAGTGACCCCACAGCCTCCACTTTCCATCTTTATTGCTGTGTGTTGGGGATTGATGGGTGCAATTATGGCCCCACAGTTCTAAAGAGAGGGAACTCTGCTGCTGCAATTTCAATCTGGTCTCTCAGCTAGCACAGTGGCTAAACAAGGGGTCCTTGCCCATCTGTATTTCCATCTCTCTTATTAGTCTGCAGTACCCATACCACACAACTGAGTCACTGTCTGGGGCTTTGCATAAAGCCTCCCCAAGGAATGAAGTATCTCTCAAAATCACTACTGGTTGCAGCCTGTAGGTGCCTCTGAAAGACCTGGGTCCAACGACCTGGTCCTTTTATCAGTCTGAGCCCCTATCCTGAGGTCTCCATGTTGGCACTGCAACAATGGAAGCTCTGCATGCTTCCACAATCTCAGTGGATCCCCCAAACTTCCCCCAACAGACAGGCACTCAGTCTACTCTTCCTGTCTCTGTTGATGTGGGCTGGTGACCATGGAACTAAGACTCCCGGTTCCAATGGGGGAAATTAGCTCCAGAGATGCAATTTCTGTCTGGTCTCAGCTGTAACAGAAACCTCCCACAGGGTCTTTCCCCTTCCACTTATAAGCCCCTTTTACCAGTGTCTACCAAGTATCTTTTTTACTCCTTGACTTTAAACCTTTATATCAGGAAATATTCAGTTGATTGTTCAGGTTGATTGCTGAAAGTTCAGCTGAAAATTGGGATTAGGAACAGGAGCAAGTAGACTCAGCTTCCAACTACTGTGCCGCCATACCAATTAATACATTTTTAAAAGTTTTAGGTCTCGGGCTTCTGGCCAAGATGGAGGCAGAAACATTTTGCTTCCTCACACAGCAAGAAGGACAACAGCCAATTTAAAGGGTTATCAGTGGGGTGGGGGGTGGGAGAATGGAGAGAAAAGGTACAAGGAATAAGAAGCATAATAGGTAGACACAATATAGACAGGGGGAGGTTAAGAATAGTATTGGAAATGGAGAAACCAAAGAACTTATATGTACAACCCATGGACATGAAATAAGGGGGAGGGATACTGGAGGGGGTCGGGGGACAGTGTGGTGAGGAGGGGAATAAAGGGGAGACAAAAACTGGGACAACTGTAATAGCATAATCAATAAAATACACTTTAAATAAAAACAAATAAAAGTTTTAGGAATGCATTAAAATGCTGATTTTCTCAATACCTTTTCACCAAAGGGATGAGTGCTGTGCATGTCAGTGCCTATTACTGCTTTCTGTTTTTGGGGGTTACTCACTACATGCACTCTCCTGGTATAAGGGAAGGTTCCACAATCATCTTAAGGATGCTGATGGTACTCACTAGTCTGTCTTTCCTCCATCTCCTCCAAAGGATGTCAGTTTTTGTTGTTTTGGCAGTTTGCTTCATGGTTATGATTACTATCTTTCTGCTCTTATGGGATCTTGTGTGAATTACTTACCCTTGAACTTCCCAAGGAATTGCAAACTGAATCCAGACCTTGAAGTTGCTCTGGAAAGGGGCAAGTCAAAGGTGGGGACCTGCATAGGATTAAATAAAAATGACCAGTTTTGCAGAGAAAGAGAGACAGAGACAGAGACAGAGACAAAGACTATAAGAAAACATTTTTGGATTGTCATGTTTGGAGTTCTGGAACCAGTCCACATTGTAAAGGTGTAGGATGGGGATTCTGAAAGGCTTACTTCCAGAGGAGTGACATTATATGACACATAAACTCAAGAATTTACTGGAATTAAACAAATAATGCCAGACCAAATATAACATCAATGGAAAACATGAAATCCTTTCCTTATTTTAGTCACCCTATTCAATTCTGTTTGTGCCTCAAAAAGTGTTAAAACCTCACATTTATAGTCACAGAATTCTTTTACTATGATGAACATTTGCAACTAAACTCTATAAACTTGGTTAATAAGATCACAGAAAATTACTCACATTTTTAACTGTTTTTTTTGTAGGCTTGAAAGTGTCTAAGCACATTGATTATGGTCAGTTGAATGCATTATGTCACATGAGTGGACAACAAAGCAGGTAAGATAGTCATGCTTCCTTTGTCATTCAAGTGAATATTATGTTTGTTTCATGAATAAAGTATAATAACAAACCATTGTTGACTCTCATAGATACATTATTTACCACACAGATAAAAGTACTTGAAAACCTGGTGTTATTTCTCCAGATTAAGGGGACAGGATACACACACACACACACACACACTCACATGTATATATACATAAAACATGGTATAACCCTAAAACACGATATATATGTATATATATGTATATATATATCGTGTTTTAGGGTTATGATATCTTGTGCCTTGCATATGACTTACTCCTAGTTGGGCCCTTTCCAGTACTAAGAAAGCAATCATCAGGCAAAAAGATTTGAAGGTGTTGTGTATTTGTTTGATATGATTTCACATCCACCTGTTTATGACTTAAAAGACATTGTTTTAATCTATTTTTTTATGGCAAAGATTAAAAAAGGTTGTTTTTAGAAGTAAAGTCATGTCAGGACATCACCACCTGCTTGGTTGTTGTAGATAAGCACCCAGTGGCTCAGGTGCTGAGGGGCCCAGCTGGGGGTTTATCCACAAGACCAGATAGAGAAGTAACTATGGCAAGGGGGCCTTTAGGCTAAATGCTGAGAGTTTGTGAATACTTTTAGAGAGTTTCTGTCTGAGAAAGGCACACTTTGCTGACCTAAACAGCTCTCTGAAAATCCTGAAACATTTGCTCCTGCCCTGGCCCAGGCAACTCTTTGGGTAGCTGTTGTTCTCTACCATGCACTAGCCCTGAAATGGTAACTCTGAGAACAGCCACCCTGCCTTCCAACACCAGCACCATGGTTCCCTAAAAACAAGGGGCTTTGATTTTGGAGTTGGCAGCTGGAAGTCAAGTGAAGCTGGCTCTCTGAGAAACCCAATTACTATTAAGTGGTCCACCATTGTTAAATTTGGATTTTATTCCTTTTGTCTCCCCTTGCCTGGAACAAGTGTAAATAGTCTGCCATTTGTTTGGACTATGCTATTTCTGTACTGGCTTATTAAGATATTACCTTGTATACTGTTGGCTAATGAAATTATTCCAATTCCTACAGCAAGTCTGTGATAAATCAACTGTTGGCAAGACAAAATCAGTCTCTGGCTAAGTGAAATAAGCCAGATGGTGAGGGACAAATACCATATGATCTCACCTTTAACTGGAACATAATCAATAGAAGAAAAAAGCAAACAAAATATAACCAGAGACATTGAAGTTAAGGACAATCTAACAATAGTCAGGGGGGGATGCGGAGGGGACAGTGAGGAGAGGGGATTACAGGAACTACTATAAAGGACACATGGACAAAATCAAGGGGGAGGGTGGAGGTAGGGGAGGTAGGTGGGTTCAGCTGGGGTGGGGTGGAGGAATGGGGAGAAAAGGCATACAACTGTAATTGAATAACAATAAAAATTTAAAAAAATAAGTCTCTGGGTATAATCTACCACCCAAAACAAAATGGAATAATTTAAACCACAAATCCTAAATACATAGATGATGAGTAGATGAAATATAAATAAGCCAAAGAACTGTGAAATACCATGGTTCAAAGCTCAGGATTCCTAATATATATTATACTTGGAGATATAATTTTAAAAATCACTTTTTTGCCAACTCTTTTGCCCAACTTGGATTTCTGAAATTATGAAACTAGTTAGCTTCTTCTGTATTCAACAGTGTCCATCCACCCTCCCACCTTCCTTCACAGAGACAGGCCTTTGCCTAGTCTTTCATGGGACTGCTGAGAAAATACCCTAAGTGGCTATTCCACTTAACCCTAAAG
This sequence comes from Desmodus rotundus, assembly GCF_022682495.2. NCBI lineage: Eukaryota > Metazoa > Chordata > Mammalia > Chiroptera > Phyllostomidae > Desmodus > Desmodus rotundus. Next base: position 65,598,820 of record NC_071394.1, read on the forward strand.
TGGCTTTCTCCATTTTAGCATAGTTTCTATATCACATCCTCTTAACCACTTCAAATCATTTCTATATTTTCATTCATCTTCCCATTACTTTTTTCTCAGAGAAAGTGAGAAGGGTGTGATTCTTCTATATTCTTCACATTTCTCTCCAGAACTATTTTTCTCTCGCACTCTTGCCTCCTCACTCCCAGTTATTTTCAGCTTCACATAAAGAATTCTGTACTTGCTGTATGGAGTCAGGTTGCTTGGTCTGAATCCTGGAACTGTCATTTCCCAGCTGTGTGACTTTGAGCTACACTTTTGTTCTTCATTGGGCCTCAGTTTCTTTGTCTACAAAATTGGGAACATGGGAGTATCAGATAATATAGTTGTGTGAAGATGAAATGATCTGATACATGTAAATGACCTAGAATAGTTTCTGGCACAAAATAAGAACTAATCCTTTTTATTATTTGTTATGGGGCCATATATATCCAAAAGGTTAAGAGAATGGCTTTTGAAGTCAATTTAGTTTTCATTTGTACCCTATGTCCTCTGCTTCCCAGTTATATGAATCAGGAAAATTGCTAAGTTTTCAGTTACATTTTAAATTAAAAAAATTTTTTTAATCCTTACACAAGGATATGTTTTCATTGATATGAGATTGAGAGAGAGAGAGAGAGGGAAGTGGAGGGAGGGGAAGGGAAGGGAAGGGAGGAGAGCAGAGCGGAGAGGAGAGGAGAAAGAAGAGAAGAGAAGAGAAGAGAAGAGAAGAGAAATCTGAGAGAGAAACATCAATTGGTTGCTTCCATATGCACCCCAACCAGGGATCGAACCTGCAACCTAGGTATGTGCCCTAACCAGGAATTGAACCCACAACTTTTTGGCATACAGGATGATACTCCAAACAACTGAGCCAACCAGAGCAAGGCAGTTTTTATTTTCTTTATGGATTGAATGGGCAGTGAAATATACCAAGTCTGTCAGGTTATATAAATATAAAAATGAGACAAAGACAATGTAAAGATCTTAGTACAATGTTTGATACAGAACAAGTATCCAATTATAACACGTAAATGTATAAAATAAATAACTATAGAAAATCAGTTCTAAATATAAAAAAAGGAAATAAAGATGTTGGAAAAGCTTCAAGTGATATCAGAGGTTGGATTTGAAAAAAAAGTAGATTCTTGGTCAATGTATCTTCGTAATGGAAGAGTAAGAATGAAAATGTCTAAAGTCATATTTTTAAATGTAATCTTTATCATATTTTCCATTGCCACTTAGTCCCTTTATATTGCCTTCCTCCTCAACAATCACCAACCACACTGTTGTCCATGTCCACGAATCCTTTTTCCTTTTTACTCAATCCCTCCACCCCCTACTAATTAGCTGTCATCCACTCTCCATCGATGAGTCTGTCTCCATTTTCCTTTATAGTTCAGTTTGTTCATGAGATTCCACATATTAGTGCAATCATATGGTATTTGTCTTTCTCTGATTGGCTTATTTCACTTACCATTATGTTCCCCAGGTCCCTTCATAAACAGTTGCAAAGGGTAACACTTTCTACTTTTTTGTAGTGGAGTAGAATTTCATTGTATAAATGTCCCGTAGTTGTTTTATCCACTCATCTATAAATGGACACTTGGGCTGCTTCCATATCTTGGCAATTGTAAATAACACTGAAATGAACATAGGAGTGTTTATGTTATTTTGAATTAGTGTTTCAGGTTCTTTTGGATATATTATCAGAAGTGGGATTTTGGGGTCAAAGGGCAGATCCATTTTTAATTTCTTGAGGTATCTCCATAGCGCTTCCCACAGTGGCTGGACCAACAATGTAAAAGAGTTCCCCTTTCTCCACATTCCCACTGGCACTCTTTATTTGTTGATTTATTGGTGATAGCCATTCTGACAGGGGTGAGATGGTGTCACATTGTGGATTTTATTTGCATTTCTCTGATGATTAGCGACAATGAGCATCTTCTCATATGTCTATTGGCCACGCATCCTTTTTGGATGAGTGTCTATTTGCTATTTATTAATTGATTTAATTTTATTACTAGTTGCTCAGTGTAAATACATATGTTATATCTTCATGAAACAAACGGGAGTTTTGGGGCTAAAGGATAGGCTAATTAGGATACAGGATGAAAAAATTTACTATATATTTTCAAAAAATTTTAATTAATTACTTTATTTTTATTCAGTTACAATTGTCTGCATTTTCTCCCCATCCTTCCTAAGGGAAATAAGCTAGGCAGTGAGGGACAAATACCATATGATCTCAGGTTTACAGGAACATAATCAACAACAAAAAAAAGGAAACAAAATGTAACCAGAGACATTGAAATTAAAAACATTTACTATATCTTGACAGAGTTATGTCCCAGAAGAAGTCAAATTTAAAAGGGTGGGATTCAATTGAAGAAACACAGGGTAACAAGAAGAGTCTCACAAACAATGGGAAGACAAAGAAACAACCCCCAAATGAAAGGAAAGGAGGAAGCCTCAGAAAGAATGCTAATGGAAATAGAGGCAAGTAAACTATCAGATACTGAGTTCAAAGCAATAGTTATCAGGAAGCTCACTAAGTTCACAGACAAATACCAGAACTACAAAGAAACTAAAATGAACTCACTGCAAACTATATTAACATGAAAAAGGAAATAGAAACTATCAACAAGAACCAAGAGGAAATGAAGAATACAATTTTGGAACCGAAGAAAACAGTAGAAGGAATCAAAAGCAGACTTGATGAAGCAGAGGATCAGATCAGCGAGCTGGAAGACAAAGTAGAAAAAAACACCCAGAAAGAGCAAGAAAAGGAAAAGAGGCTCCAAAAGAATGAAGAGGGATTAAGGGAAATGCATGACAACATAAAACATAATAATATCAATATAATAGGGATACCAGAAGGAGAAGAAGAAGAGCAAGGGATAGAAAACATGTTTAAAAAAGTAATGATGGAAAATTTCCCTAATCTGTTGAGAGAAAAAGTCACCCAAATCCAGGAAACACAGAGAATCCCAAGCAAGAGGAACCCAAAGAGGCCCACTGCAAGACACATCATAATTAAAATGGTAAAATTCCTGGACAAAGAGAGGATCTTAAAGGGAGCAAGGGAGAAACAGGAAGTAACATACAAAGGAGCCCCAATAAGGTTAGCAACTGATTTTTCAATTTAAATGCTCCGGCCAGAAGAGAGTGGCAAAGAATATTCCAAGTAATGAGAACCAGAGGCCTGCAATCAAGGCTACTTTACCCAGCAAGGCTCTCAATCAAGATCGAAGGCCAAATAAAGAGTTTCCCAGACAGAGGAAGTCTAAAAGAATACACCTCCACCAAACCAGCTCTGCAAGCGATGCTAAAGGGACTGCTTTAAGGAAAGGAAGGAAAAGAGAAAGAGGGAGGAACACCAGTATGAAAAATTGGCAATGAATAACTACCTATCGATAATAACCTTAAACATAAATGAATTAAATGCTCCAATCAAAAGATATAGAATAGCTGAATGGATAAGAAAACATGACCCACACATATGCTGCCTATAAGAGACCCATCTCAGGACAAAAGACCTACACAGACTGAAAGTGAAGGGCTGTAAACAAATTTTCCAAGCAAACAGACAGGAAAAAAAAAAAAAAAGCTAGGGTAGCAATACTCATGTCAGACAAAATAGACTTCAAAAGAAGGGCCATAAAGAGAGACCCAGAAGGTCACTTCATAATACTCAAAGGAAGAATCCACCAAGAAGACATGAATATTGTAAATATATATGCACCCAACATAGGATCACCCAAATACATAAAAAAAATCCTGGAGGACTACAAGAAAGATATTGACAGCAACACAATTATAGTAGGGGACTTTAACACCACAGTATCAAAAATGGACAGGTCTTCCAAACAAAATATTAAGAAGGATATTGTGTCACTTAACAATAACCTAGATGAAATGCACTTAAATGATATATACAGAGGTTTTCATCCCAAAGAAGCAAAATACACAATCTTGTCAAGTGTCCATGGAACTTTTTCAAAGATAGACCACATGATAGGACACAAAGCAAGCCTCAACAAATTCAAGAAAATTGAAATCATATCAAGCATTTTCTCGGACCGCAAGGGACTGAATTTAGAAACCAACCCCAAAGGAAAAAACCCAAAACACTCAAAATCATGGAGACTGCATAGCATGCTATTAAACAATGAATGGGTAAAGAACGAGATTAGGGTAGAAATCAAAAACTTGCTGGAAACAAATGAAAATGAACTCACAACACCCCAAAACCTATGGGACACAGCAAAGGCAGTCCTGAGAGGGAAGTTCATAGCAATACAGGCCTACCTTAAAAAAATGGAGACATTTCAAAGAAAGAACCTAACCCTACGCCTACAAGAACTGGAGGAACAACAACAAAGACAGCCCAGAGCAAGCAGAAGGAAGGAAATAACCAAGATCAGAGCAGAGTTAAATCACATAGACACTAAAAGCACAATTCTAAGGATCAATGAATCCAGGAGCTGATTCTTTGAAAAGATAAACAAAACCGATAAGCCTTTAAGTAGGCTCATCAAGAAAAACAGAGAGAGGATCCGAATAAACACAATTAGTAATGAAAGAGGAGAGATTACAACTGATACCACAGAAATACAAAGGATTGTAAGGAATTACTACAAAGAACTGTATGCCAAGAAATTTGAAAACCTAGGTGAAATGGACCCATTTCTAGAAAAATATAATCTTCCAAAACTGAATGAAGAAGAAGCAGAAAGCCTGAACAGACCAATAACAGCAGACAAAATTGAAGCGGTCATCAAAAAATTCCCAACACACAAAAGCCCAGGACCAGATGGTTTCACAGGAGAATTCTACAAAGGATTTAAGGACGAGCTAACCCCTATCCTTCACAGACTATTCGAAAAAATCCAAACTGATGGAATACTCCCAAACTCTTTTTATGAAGCCAGCATCATCCTAATCCCAAAACCAGATGAAGGCACAACTAAGAAAGAAAACCCAGGCCAATATCACTGATGAACATAGATGCTAAAATTCTCAATAAAATATTGGCAAACCGCATCAAGCAATACATTAAAAAGATCACACAGCATGACCAAGTGGGATTCATCCCAGGGATGCAAGGATGGTACAATATTCGCAAATCATTAAACGTAATACATCACATCCACAACAGCAAAGACAAAAATCACATGATCATATCAATAGATGCTGAGAAGGCATTTGATAAGATACGGCACACATTTCTCATGAATACACTCAGCAAAGTGGGAATAGAGGGAGAATTCCTCAACATAATAAAGGCCATATATGCGAGACCTAGAGCCATCATCATACTCAATGGACAAAAATTATACCTTTCCCACTAAGATCAGGAACAAGACAAAGATGCCCTCTCTCACCTCTCCTATTCAAAATAGTATTGGAAGTTCTAGCCACAGCAATCAGAAAAGAAAAAGAAATAAAAGGCATTGAAATTGGAAAGGAGGGAATGAAACTGTCACTGTTTGCAGATGACATGATGGTGTATGGGGAAAATCCTATGGACTCCACCAAAAAACTACTTGACCTAATAAGTGAATTTGGCAAAACAGCTGGATACAAAGTCAATACTCAGAAATCAAAGGCATTCCTGCACACCAACAACGAAACTTCAGAAATAGAAATCAGGAAAAAAAAATCCCATTTGATATAGCAACAAAAAAAATAAAGTACCTGGAATAAACCTAACTAAGGAGGTAAAAGACCTGTACTCAGAAAACTACACAACACTGACGAAAGATTAAGGAAGACTCAAAAAAAGGGAAGCATGTACCATGTTCATGGATTGGAAGAATTAACATCATCAAAATGGCCATACTACCCAAAGCAATTTATAGATTCAATGCAATCCCTATTAGAGTACCCATGACATATTTCACAGATATAGAACAAACATTTCAGAAATTTATATGGAACCATAAACGACCCCGAATAGCTGCAGCAATTTTGAGAAAGAAGAACAAAGCAGGAGGGATCACAATACCTGATATCAAATTGTATTAAAAGGCCACTGTAATCAAAACATCCTGGTACTGGCATAAAAACAGGCACATAGATCAATGGAACAGAACAGAGAGCCCAGAAACAAACTCAAGTGGTTATGGTCAATTAATACTTTACAAAGGAGTCAGGAGCATAAAATGGAGCCACGACAGCCTCTTTAACAGATGGTGTTGATGGTTTTGCATGTAGATGGTTTTGCATGTAGAGCTGGACAGCTACATGCAAAAAAATGAAACTCGATCACCAACTTATGGCATACACAAAAATAAATTCAAGATGGATAAAAGACCTAAGAATGAGTCATAACAGCATAAAAGTCCTGGAGGAAAACATTGGCAGGAAAATGTCAGATATTCCACGCAGCAACATCCTCACAGACATGTCTCCTAAAGCAAGGGACATAAAGGAAAGAATAAACAAATGGGACCTCATCAAAATAAAAAGCTTCTACATGGCTAAAGAAAACAGCACCAAATTACAAAGAGAACTAACAGTATAGGAAACCATACTTTCCAATGATACCTCAGATAAGGGCCTGATCTCTAAAATATATAAGAAACTCACACGACTCCACTCCAGGAATACAAAGAACCCAGTAAAAAATGGGCAAAGGACTTGAACAAACACTTCTCCAAGGAAGACATACAGAGTGCACAGAGACATATGAAAAGATGTTGAACATCAGTAGCCATCAGAGAGATGCAAATTAAAACCCCAATGAGGTACCATCTCACACCAGTCAGAGTGGCCAACATAAACAATTCAACAAACAAATATTGGGGAGTTTGTGGAGAAAAGGGAACCCTAGTGCACTGTTGGTGGGAATGCAGACTGGTGGGGCCACTGTCGAAAACAGTATGGAATTTCCTCAGAAAACTAAAAATGGAACTGCCCTTTGACCCAGCAATTCCGCTGCTGGGATTATACCCTAAGAACCCTGAAACACCAGTCCAAAAGAACATGTGCATCCCAATGTTCATAGCAGCACAATTTATAATAGCCAAGTACTGGAAGCAACCTAAGTGCCCATCAGCAAACGAGTGGATCCAAAAACAGTGGTATATTTACGCAATGGAATTCTATGCAGCAGAGAGAAAGAAGGAGCTTTTACCCTTTGCAACAGCATGGATGGAATGGAGAGCATTTTGCTAAGAGAAATGAGCCAGGTGGTGAGGGACAAATACCATATGATGTCACCTTTAACTGGAACATAATCAATAGAAGAAAAAAGCAAACAAAATATAATTAGAGACATTGAAGTTAAGAACAATCTAACAATAGCCAGGGGTTGTAGGGAGTCGACAGTGGGGAAAGGGGATTACAGGAACTACTATAAAGGACACGTGGACAAAATCAAGGGGGAGGGTGGAGGTGACGGAGGGAGGGGATTTTGGCTGTTTTGGGGTTGTGAGATGTGGAGAAAAGTCGTACAACTGTAATTGAATAACAACAAAAATTTAAAAAACTATGGTATATTTACACAATAGTATTCTATGCAGCAGAGAGAAATAAGGAGCTTATACCATTTACAAGGGCATGGATGGAACTGGAGAGCATTATGCTAAGTGAAATAAGCCAGACAGTAGGGACAAATACCATATGATCTCACCTTTAGCTGGATCATAATAAACAGAAGTAAAAAGCCAACAAAATATAACCGGAGACATTGAAATTAGGAACAATCTAACAATAGCCAGGGGTGAGTGGGGAGTGGACAGTGGGGAGAGGGGATTACAGGAACTAGTATAAAGAACCCATGGACAAAATCAACGGGGAGGGTAAAGGTGGGGCAGGGAGCGGTGTTGGGCTTGGGTGGGTTGGAGGGATGGGGAGAAAAGGCATACAACTGTAATTGAATAACAATAAAAATTAAAAAATAGAGGGTAGGATTAAGGATCCGAACATTGGGCAAAGCTTTCCAGCCTTTACTATACCATATGGCACTTAGACAAGCTATGTATGTGGGTTTTTCGGCCTTCTTCTTCCATTTCCAAACTTGTTAAGTACTCTATTTGGGCGATCCTGCCCATTTTTTTTATCTGAGGTGTTTGTTTTTTTGGTGTTGAGTTTTGTATGTACTTTATAAATTTTGGGTATTAATCCCATATCAGATGTATCAGCTAATATGTTCTCCCATTCTGTGGGTCATCTTTTTATTTTATTAATGATTTTATTTGCTATGTAAAAACTTTTTAGTTCGATGAAGTCTCATTTGTTAATTTTTTCCTTCGTTTCCCTTGCCTGGGGAGATATATCTGATAAAAAACTTGTGTGAGCAATGTCCCACCAAGATTTTGCCTCTTAATTTTTCTTGTAGGATTTTTATGGTTTCAGATCTAACATTTAAGTCTTTGATCCATTTTGAATTTATTCTTGTGTGTGGTGTAAGAAAGTGGTCTAGTTTCATACTTCTGTGCACATCTGTCCATATTTTCAACACCATTTATTGAATAAACTATCTTTAGCCCATTTTACATGCTTGCTTCCTCTGTCAAATGTTAATTGACTATAAAGTTATGAGTTTATTTCTAGGCTCTCTATTCTGTTCCATTGATAGATGTGTCTTTTTATGCCAGTATCGTGCTGTTTTGATTACTATGGACCTGTAGTATAGTTTGATATTGGGTAGCATGATTCCTCCAACTTTACTCTTCTTTCTCAGGATTGCTGTTGTTTTATAGGAAATTTTGTGGTTCCATATAAGTTTTTGAAATATTTCTGATAGTTCTGTGAAATAGGTCATAGGAATCTTGATGGCCTTGTGTTGAATATGTAGATTGCTTTGAGTAATATGGATATTTTAATGATGTTAATTCCTCTTATCCATGAACAAGGTATGTGCTTCCACTTATTTGTATCTTCTTTAATTTATTTCTTCAGTGTCTTACAATTTTCTCAGTACAGAACTTTAACATTCTTGATTAGGTTTATTCCTGGGTATTTTATTCTTTTTGAAGCAATTGTGTACATAAGGCTGTTTTCCTAATTTTCCTTTCCATTAGTTAATTATTGGTGTGTTGTATGAAATAACACCGATTTCTGAATATTAATTTTGTATCCTGCTACATTGCCGAATACATTTATCAGTTCTAGTAGTTCCTTGGTAGAACCTTTGAGGTTCTCTATGTACAGTATCATGCCACATACAGGTGCAGTTTCACTTCTTTCCAAATTCGATGCCTTTTATTTGTTCTTCTTGTCTAATTCCTATGGCTAAGACTTTCAGTACTATGTTGAATAAGAGAGGTGGAAGTGGACATCGTGTCTTGTTCCCAATCTCAAGGGGAACACTTGTACTTTTTGTCCATGGAGTATGATTCTGGTAGTGGTTTTATAATATGTGTCCTTTACTGTGTTTGGGTATATTCCCTTATTTCCACTTTGCTGAAAGCTTTTATCATAAATTGATGCTGGATTTTATCAAAAGCTTTTTCTGCCTCTATTTATACAATCATCTGGTATTTAAAAAAAATTTATTGTTATTCAATTACAGTTGTATGCCTTTTCTCCACATCCCTCCACCCCACCCGAGCTGAACCCATCTCCCACCCCCACCTCCACCCTCCCCCTTGATTTTGTCCATATGTCCTTTATAGTAGTTCCTGTAATCCCCTCTTCCCACTGGCCCCACCCAACTCCCCCCTGGCTATTGTTAGATTGTCCTTAATTTCCATGTCTCTGGTTATATTTTGTTTGCTTTTTTCTTTTGTTAATTATGTTCCAGTTAAAAGTGAGATCATATGATATTTGTCCCTCACCATCTGGCTTATTTCACTTAGCATAATGCTCTCCAGTTCCATCCATAGTGTTGCAAAGGGTATCAGCTCCTTCTTTCTTTCTGCTGTAGAGAATTCCATTTACACCATTTATGGTGTAAATATACCACAGTTTTTGGATCCACTCATTTGCTGATGGGCACTTAGGTTGCTTCCAGTACTTGGCTATTGTAAATTGTGCTCCTAGGAACATTGGGGTGTATAGGAATTTTTGAGTTGGTGTTTCAGGGCTCTTAGGGTATAATCCTAGCAGCGGAATTGCTGAGTCAAAGGGCAGTTCCCTTTATAGTTTTCTGAGGAAATTCCATACTGTTTTCCACAGTGGCCTCACCAGTCTGCATTCCTACCAACAGTGAGAGAGAAAAGAAAAAAATAAGAAAAAGTCTTCTGATGGGTTTAAACTGGGCAGATTAATTCTGATGGTCTTCCTGCTTGTGAAATGGGAGGGGGTGGTTTGAGGGATTAGTTTCACTTTTCTCCCTTCCTGAGCCACGCTCTTCGCTGTTGTCCAGCCTCCAGTCCAGTTCCTCAGGGTCCTTCTGCTCCCCCATGGGCCTTTATTTCACCAATTGTGCTGTCCTTGAGTTGCACCAATTAGGGGCAACTCACATTCCCCCTTCTTGCTCTTTGCTGTCTTAGATGCTAGGGGCTCTCGGTGCTGCTATGGGGTAGTTCAGCCCCCTACTGTGTCGAGTCTTTCAGGGGAATGCAGTCTCTCCTAACCCTGCAGCTCCCCTCTGCTGGGCGTTCTGCCTTCCTCCTAGAGAGCCAGTAGGCCCTGCAGGGTTCTATGCGCAGGGGCTAGGTAGGAGTTTTTCAGAACCAGTGCTTTTGGCTGTAGTTGCCTGCAGGCAGCCAGGGTGTTGATCGGGTTGTGTGGCCGATCTCAGCTTTGGGCCTGGGTTGGCTGCTGATCCCCAGCTTTGGGTCTGTTCACGGGGGCAGCCAGCCACTGGTTGGTTGCGCACCCACCTGAGGTTTTAGGCGTGGGAGCCCAGCTGGGGTTTTAGGTGTGCGTGCCCAACCAGGTGCTTTTTGTTTGTGCGCCCATGCAGCCAGGCCGCTTATCAGGGCTTGTGCCCACCCGGGGTTTCAGGTGTGGACCCCAGGCCACTATTGGGGTACGTGCCCACTGGGGCACTTTAGGTCTGGCGTCCAGGTAGCCGGGCCACTTATCAGGGCTTGTGCTCACCCGGAGTTTCAGTTGTGGGCCCCCAGTCCGCTAATCTAGGTGCATGCCAGCCGGGCTTCAGGTTAGCGCTGGGGCTGCTTTTCCGAATTCACAGTCCAGGGGCTGAGCTGGGAGGGGTGCCAGAGGCGAGGCTGCTGTGGAGAGTTCTCTAACTAGTTGCTGAGTGCCTCTATTTTCTTTTCCTTTTTGAGAAATTCTTCCTGTTCAAGTCCCCCTGGTCCAAACAAGCACCTGGCTGCTCACACAGCCCAGCCTGGCTCTCTCCCAAGAATCCTGCAGCAGACCCTTCGCTCTGGCTGGGGCTTCAGCCGCCCTGGTCCCCGAGCTGGTCCCAGGGACCTTATTTTCCTTAAGCGCTCTTCTTACCATCTGATATTTCAATGTCCTCTATCTTTGGTCTCCGATCTTCATATATGCTGGAATACTGTTGGCTGTTCGCTCTGCTCCTCAGATGAGCTAGGTATTTCACTGGTGTTGAGGGTAGGTGGACTCCACTCCCACCTATCTCGCCTCCATCTTCTCACTCCAATTATCTGGTTTTTATTCTTCATTTTGTTTATGTGGTGAATCACATTTATTGATTTGCAAATGTTGTACCATTCTTGAGTTCCCGGAATGAATCCCACTTGATCATGCTTTATGATCTATCTAATACATTGCTGTATTTGGTTTGCTAATATTTTCTGAGGATTATAATAGTGTCTATATTCATTACATAAATTGGCCTATTATTTTCTTTTTATTGGTAGTGTCTTTATCTGGTTTTGTCATTAGGATAATGCTGGCCCATTAAATGAGTTTGAGAGCTTTCCCTCTTGAATTTTATGAAATATTTTGTGGAGAAGAAGTGTGAGTTCTTCTTGGAATGTTTAGTAAAAATTAACCTGCAAAACCTTCTGGTTCAGGGTATTTGTTTGTTGGGAGTTTTTTGATTACTGCTTCAATTTCATTAGCTGTAGTTTTTCTATTCAAATTCTGTGATTCTTCCTGATTTTGTTTAGGAAGAATGTATGTGTAGGAATTTATCCATTTCATCCAGGCTATCCATTTGTTGACACGTAATTGTTCATATTTTCTTAGACTGCTTTGTATTTTTTGTGTCAGTTGTTATTTCTCCTCTTTTCTGATTTTATTTATTTGGGTGTTTTCTCTTTTTTTCTTGATGAGCGTGGTTAAAGTTTTGTCAATCTCATTTATCTTTTTAAATAACCAGCTTTTGGATTCATTGATTTTTAATACTGCTTTTTTAAAGATTTTATTTCATTTTTTCTGCCTGCTTTTTATTATTTTCTTCCTTCTACTAACTTTGGGCTTTGTTTTTGTTCCTTTTCAAGTTACTTTAAGTGTAAAGTTAAATTGTTTATTTGAGCTTTTTGCTGTTGTTGTTGTTGTTTTGAGATAGGGCTGTAATACTATGAATTTCCCTCTTACAGTTTGCTTTCCCAGTGTCCCACAGTGTCCGGGGGCTTTAACACAGCACCCTCATCTGCCACGGATGAAGAATAAGTCTACCAAGACATGATCTGCTTGATGAGGAGAGGTGGCCGATCTCTCAAAGGAGAAGGGCACAGAGCCTTTCTCTCCATGGGCTTTTTTTAGGTTCATTCACACAGGAATACAGATAAAGCTCATCAATCATTGTTAGCCAGTATGGGTTAAACAATACATGATTTACAGAGAACTTTGAGGGCTTATTCTGAGTTACAGCCAATTAGTTAAAGGGCTAGAAAACTTTAGGTGCCAGACTCATCTCAGGTCTGGACCCTTATCTTTTAAACTGAGGGTACAAATTAAGTAGGTTTCACAGGAATGTATGTATTGTTCTTAGGCCTGATTCCCCAGGGAATCCGCCCCTCCCAGCACAGGACTGCACTGCCCTCTGTTATTGCTTCAGGCTTAAGTCAGGCAAGGGAAGTAAGGCAGCCAAGAGATTAGGAGACTTCTTTTAGAGAAAATGAGGACTCAGGCTATTTCAAAGCCGAGGGGCAAGGGTCCATCACCCCCTGTTTCCACAGCCCCCTGAGTCCTTCCCTGCGAGCTTATCCCTGGTGACCAGAGCCTGTCTTAGGTTGATTTTCCCTTGAGGATTCTTACCCATCATTGGCTAACTGGCCAAGCTCAGGGCCAAGCAGGGTGAAGTGGGCAGAGGTGGCACCCCTGCCAGGTAGATAAGCTTTGTCTCCTTAGTGACTTATGGTCCCAACTCTGACTCAGCCTTAACCATGGGGGTTACAGCCTCTGAAACCAGGCAGGGCAGTTCCCAACACCACAGATTTTGGATTTTTGTGTCCTCATTTTCACTTGTTTCAAGGTATTTTTTGAATTCTTCATTGATATCATTTTTTACCCGTTCGTTGTTTAATAACACATTGTTTAGTTTCCATGTTTTTGCATGTTTTGCATTGTTATTCTTGTGATTGATTTCAGTTTCATAACACTGTGGTCAGAAAAGATTCTTGATATGATTTAACTGTTCTTAAATTTATTGAGACTTGTTTTGCATCCTATCAGGTGGTCTATCCTAGAAAATGTTCCATGTGTAGTTGAAAAGTATTGCTGGATTGTTCCCTTTATCATTATGTTGTGTCCTTTGTTACTGTAGCCTTGCTCTTTTTTTTTTTTTTTTGGATTTTTTAAATAATATATTTTATTGATTATGCTATTAGTTGTCCCATTCTGCCCCCTCTATTCCCCTCTGCCCTGCACACCCTTCCCACCCACACCCCCCCCCCATTTAGTTCATGTCCATGGGTCATACAGATAAGTTCTTTGGCTTCTTCATTTCCTATACTATTCTTAACCTCCCCTGTCTATTTTCTACCTACCACTTATGCTACTTATTCTCTGTACCTTTCCCCCCTCTCTCCCCCTCCTACTCCACTGCTGATAACCCTCCATGTGATCTCCATTTCTGTGATTCTTTCCTGTTCTAGTTGTTTGCTTAGTTTGCTTTTGTGTTTATTTTAGGTGTGGGGGTTAATAACTATGAGTTTGCTGTCATTTTTAATGTTCCTATTTTTTATCTTCTTTTTCTTAGATAAATCCCTTTAACATTTCATATAATAAGGGCTTGGTGATGATGAACTCCTTGAACTTGACCTTATCTGAGAAGCACTTTATCTGTCCTTCCATTCTAAATGATAGCTTTGCTGGATACAGTAATCTTGGATGTAGGCCCTTGCCTTTCATGACTTGGAATACTTCTTGCCAGCCCCTTCTTGCCTGTAAGGTCTCTTTGGAGAAATCAGCTGACAGTCTTATGGGAAGTCCTTTGCAGGTAACTGTGTCCTTTTCTCTTGCTGCTTCTCAGATTCTCTCTTTCTGATTAATCTTGGGTAATGTAATTATGATGTGCCTTGGTGTGTTCCTCCTTGGGTCCAGCTTCTTTGGGACTCTCTGAGCTTCCTGGACTTCCTGGAAGTCTATTTCCTTTGCCAGACTGGGGAAGTTCTCCTTCATTATTTGTTCAAGTAAGTTTTCAATTTCTTGTTCTTCCTCTTCTCCTTCTGGCCTCCCTATAATTCAGATGTTGGAATGTTTCAAGATGTCCTGGAAGTTCCTAAGCCTCTCCTCATTTTTCCGAATTTTTGTTTCTTCATTCTTTTCTGGTTGGCTGTTTCTTTCTTCCTTCTGGTACACACTGTTGATTTGAGTCCCAGTTTCCTTCTCATGACTATTGGTTCCCTGTACATTTTCCTTTGTTTGTCTTAGCATAGCCTTCATTTTTTCATCTAATTTGCAACCAAATTCAACCAATTCTGTGAGCGTTCTAATTACCACTGTTTTGAACTGTGCATTTGATAGGTTGGCTACCTATTCGCTGCTTAGTTGAATTATTTCTGGAGCTTTGAAGTGTTCTGTCATTTGATTGTACAGGGGCAGAGCCTTAGGTGTTCCCCAGGGCGGGGTAATGCTGGTCGCTGCACTGTGAGGCTGTTTGTGGGAGAGGGTCCCAGAGGGAGCAATGGCACTTGTCCCACTCTGTACTGGATTTCAGTCACTCCCTCCACTACCCACAATCAAATTGGGCCCCTCTGGTGCCGGTTCCTGAGTGGGTGGGCTTGTGCACGCTCTAGGCCCCCTTGAGTGTCTCCAACAACCTCTCCTTTGAGGCTGGGAGTTTCTCCTGCTGCCATCCCAAGCTCCATGTGTGTTTTCACTCAGAGTTTTGAGGCTTTATTTCCTGGAGCTGGGGCCCTGGGTTGTGTGGTCTGCATTGCTCCACCACTGTTCGTCCTGGTTTATTTATGTGCGAATGTGGGGCTGTGGAGTCTGCTACCCACAGCACTGCCTGCCCTGTTCTCTGCCACTGTGAGTCCGGCCCTCTGGGTTTATCTATGCACAAATGTGGGGCCACGGGGTCTGCTAGTGGTCTGACAGCCTGCCCCGTTCCTCCCACACTCTGACAGTCTAGGTCCAGTGGCGCCTATGAGAGTCCTCTCTGCCCTGACTGCCCATCTCCGCCTCTCCTGATGGTCTGGATAAATGTTTCTTTTTTATCTCCTTGGTTGTTGGACGTCCTTGCAGTTCGATTTTCTGTCAATTCTGGTTGTGCGGGAGGCACAGTGTGTCTACCTATGCCTCCATCTTGATTCTCCTCTTTTAAGGATTTTTGCATTCACTGCTATGAGGCAAATATTGACTAAGATGTTTGTCATCGTTAAATTTTAAGCAAGATGGTCTTTGATAATTATTGAAATAAGCTGGCAAGATTAATGTTTAGCATTTTAATAATTGACCATCTTTTTGAAGTGTTTGTCAATTGAACATTGAATGAGGCAAATATTTCAAAATCAAATATCATTACCTGACCCTACTGATGGTGGATCTTGTCATTGACATTTTTAATATTTGCAGTGAATGAAACCTGGCAAGAAATAGGCATTACTTCAGGAGTATTTAAAGCAGAGAAGTGCACCCAGACTCCAGCCACATTAAGAAACACACCAGAAGTTGGCACTTACAGAAGTATCCCAGATAATTCCAGTGATCTGCTGATTTTGGGAAATGCTGATTTTTTTTGTCACAGACATCTTTATTCCAGCCCTAAAAATATAATGCATGAGATTGTCAAAATCATTGCAAAGGTTCAGATAAATATACTTTCTAGTAATGTGTATGTAAAATATATGTGAATCATTTTGGAGGAATTTTAATTGTCTGTTATGTTTTATGCAAGCCTTTAATTAATGAAAGTATTTAAAAAAGTTCTTATGTCCTTTTGCCATTTGCATGTCCTCTTTGGATAAGTGTCTAGTCAGGTCATTTGCCCATTTTTTTAATTGGATTTTTTATTTGGTAATGAGTTTTATAAGTTCTTTATAAATTTTGGATATTAAACTCTTATTAGATGTATTGGTGAATATGTTTTCCCATTCTGTGGGTTGTCTTTTCATTTTCTTCATGATTTTCTTTGCTGTGCAAAAAGTTTTTAGTTTGTTGAAGTCCCATTTATTTATTTTTTTCTCTTGTTTCCCTTGCATTTTCCCTTGCTTTTCTTTCCCTTGCTTTTGTTTCCCTGGAGAGATATATCCGATAAAATATTGCTATGAGCAATGGGGAAATTTTTGCTAACTATGTATTCTTCTATGATTTTTATGGTTGGAGGTGTAATGTTAAGTCTTTGATTAACTTAAAATTATTTTTTTTACATTGACTGCCATAAATTTGACATTCTTAAATATATTTCTCTCTGAAGCAAACTACAGAGAATTTCATAGTGTGGGTATTTTTAAAACATAAAAGGTTTCATATTTTTGTTATTTGCTTCTTAGACTAAATAGTATAGAATTAAGTTGTATGTACTGGATTAAAAAATCTTCCTTTGGAAGCTATTATCTAATGATACTTACAAGTTGATCAATCTCTCTCTCTCTCTCTCAAAAGCTGGAGTGCTTTGAATATCCTATCAGCTCACAATAAGTTTATAAAGCAGTATCCTAAAATATTTCTGCAGAAAAAAACCAGACTGCCCAAGCTTTCCAAACAGGAGGGAACAAGGTAATGATGTGTTTGTTTTTTTTTATTGTGAGCTTGATGTGTGTGTGCATACATGAAAGGACAAGTGGACTCAGACACTGGAAGTATTGATCATGTAAGGAGATAATGATGGAAGCAGAGATGGTGGGGAAGGTAGAATCATACATTCACTTTGCAGGAGTTTTAATGACATGGTGTGATCATTGGGACTAATATGTGTTTGTTCCTGAGTGTTTTCAGTAAAGTGATTAAACAACTAACTTTATCTAATAAACATAATAAACAAAAATAATATTATGAATGGGTAAGAAATACAATAAATGATGTAGAGAAAACTAAGGAAAATGTGAATTATGATATAATACTTTATGTAATGAGGTGCATTTGATAATCTAGAAGTTATTTGTTAGTTTTCTTAAAAATATGCACTTTAAGAAGATAGACATTTTTTAAATGATGGTATTAATGAAGGTTGTGAAAAGTATTCTTCAGAAATATTTTTGAAGCAAAAAATGAACAAAAGTAAAAATTCAAAACCCATAGCTCAAGTGATATCATTTGAATTTCCTTTAAAGAAAAAGTAATTTCTATGCAATTTAATTATCCTTGAGTATACACAATGGAAAATAGGTTGTAAGTTTGCCATGCATACTCACATATAACCATAATATCACAATTAAATAAGAATAATATAAATAAGAAATACCAATTTTAATTATGACCATATAGCAAACATGCAAAACAAAATATTAGCAAATGAAATAATGCCACAGTGTATTGGCAGATTTATTCATCATAGTTTAATTTGCTTCATCTTACGAATGTAAAGAATGCTCAATATCAAAAAAGCTACTGTTATAATTTTATAAGTATCCCAAAGAGAAACACTAGATAATACTATGTGTGAAAATGCATTTGATGTTATTCAATATCCATGTTTCACAGTAAAATTATGATTTAACATCTAATGTGTGCAGTAAGGGGACTGTTAAGAAATAAGAATAAATTTCACATAATTCATTAATAAATTATAAATCTTCTCTAAGGTTATCTCATACTAGTCCTTTTTGTAATGTGATGCACTCAAATGTGTTCAGAAGGTGAGAATAGAGCCCAAGTAGTTCAGAGAAACTTTTAGCAGGATGAAATCAGAGGAAACATACATCTTAATAGACACTAAATTCCTACACTATTAAAATTATTCATCAACAGCCTTTGTTGATTATCATTGTCATGTTCAAGACTTGATAGTTCATTTAACATAAATGTCATGTGACAGATACAATAGGAAAACTTTGAAGAATGGCACCTGCCTGACTGTGGGCAGCTGGTGAGAATGCCTGATGTTAGAGCCTTTGGTAAATGTTGAAGGGAGATAGTCATGTGCAAAGAGAGTAGAAGAAGTGCTTGATAAACCATTAAATGCACTTGGAGCAATGCTACATTAATGAAAATAATTGGAAGACCTTGCTGAGATATAGGGAAACAATTCCACTTGAGCAAGAACTATGAGTACAGACCAGGAATGAGAACAAGGACTGCTTGGAACTGTAATCATTTTCTAAAATGTATTTTATTTATGGATCAACTAGACAGACGGCAAATTTTGCTATATTCACAGATGTAGGAAATCGAATGCCCAGACACACTGATATAAAAAGAACACTGAATTTTGACCCAGAAGACTGGGATTTGAATTTGTGTTTTGCCCAAAAGCAGCAACCTGATTTTGGCATAGTTTCTGAACATTGACTGCATTTAGTTTTTACTCAAGAAAAGGGGGTAATACTAATATAATACTTCAGAGTTGGCATTGAAGGAGCTTTTTAATTGTACTAGCTGTTATTATTATCATGGATTTTAGGTGACAATGACTTATGTAGATTTATTCCACCTGTCCTGAAATTCTATCTCTTTTTCAAACAGGTTAGACAATAGCAACAAAATAATACATATAATCTTAACAGCAATTTAAAAAATCACTGAAACACTTGCTTCAATAAATTTATAATCACCCTTTTTTAACAAGAAGAAAAGATGTAGACTTTTAACCAATGCATCTTTACATCATTTTATTTCTGGAGGAAAAAAAATAAGTTTAAGAAAATGTTAGTATTTGAAAGTACAAATAATAAGCATTCACAAAATTGTGAAAACTTATGTTAAAGAGATATTTATTCAAAATATGCATGGCCTCCTGATACTCTCGGCTTGCTTTGCTTGACTGCACAAGTTATTTAGTAACCACTTACAATGCGATTTTGAATTTTGTATGATTGGAGTTTTAGACTATCCACATAACATTATTGCTAATTTTGTTATGTAAATATGATAAAGATTATTTCCTACCATTTTCTGAAGAGCATAAGACACAACTTAAGTACTCAATAAATTAATGAATTAATGCCTATGGCCATGGTTTTGCTTTAGTTACTTTTGGCAGTTTGGTATCTCCTGTTTGGCCTCAATGTCTGAAATACCATTGGGGATGATTCTGAATCTTTTGGCAAGCTTGAGATAAACTTGGGCAGAACACTGGGTCCACAGGCTTCGCTGTCCACATTTTTGCCTAAAAGTGTGCCAACTGTACCTTCACCTCCACTCCCCTCCATGGACCTCCCCTTCTCTGGAGGATAAGAAAACACACCATTTGCAGTTGTGAATCAGGGCTGGAGGAGGGAGACACCCAATTGCTTTGTATCAGAATTTTCATCCTTGCTAAGTTTTACTGTACTTACTATTGTAATCTATTTACAGGAGTAACTAGGGATAGTTTTAAGTAGTGTTCTACATTGCTGTGGGTGGAATGGCTGGAGGTTCTGTGAAAGTGGTAGCAGGGAAATAATATTGGCTTTTAACTTAGTTTTGTAATTATAATAAGGAATCTTCTTCCTGTGTATGATGACTGTCCAGAAAATGTCTAGCCATTATTAACATACAAGAACAGTTTGCATGACATCAATGTAACCTGGCAGACAAGGAGAGTGGACTGGAGTGCATGTATATGAACAATGATGAATTCACTGTACTATCAATGGGAGCACTAGACACCACTGAGTGAACACTTACACTGTGTGACTGACACATTCAAAATGACTGAGTACAGCAACGAATCTGCATCAAATTTTGCATTAAGCTTAAACATTCCTTTGTGGAAACTATTCTGATGATTCAGAAGGCCACCACTATGGTCAGCCAGTGATTGGCAGCTTCATCACGACAATGTACCCATTAATGCATTACATCTCAAGCAGAGTTTTCTGGTGAAACATCAAATCACCCAGGTGACTCAGCCCTGCTATAGCCCAGATTTGGTGCCCTGAAAATTATGGATTTTCCCAAAATTAAAATTATCTTTGAAAGGGAAAAGATTTCAGACCATTGATGAGATTCGGGAAAATATCATGGGGCAGCTGATGGTGACTGGGAGAAGTGTGTGAAGTTCCACAATGCCTGGGACTGGTATGAGTGGTTGAAGGGCCATCATTGTCTTATGCACAATGTTTCTTATATCTTGTATCTTCTTCAATACATGTCTCTATTTTTAATATTACATGGATGGATACCTTCTGGACAGACACCATACTTCAGATAAGTGTATTATTATTAAGTTTTAATAATCTTTGAACTTTAGATAAATTTAAAAACCTCCTTTCAGTTCATTAGCTATAAATAGACAAATTATATGAACTCTTTTTTTCCTAACTTTTTAATTGTTCAAATACAATTGTCTCCATTCCCCCCCCCCTACTCACTACCAACAACCCCAGCCATCCCCACCTCCCACCATCCATCCTACACCCTTTGGGCTTTGTCCATGGGTCCTTTATAAATGTTCTCTGATTATCCTTCCTCCTTTTCCACTGTTATCTCCTCCCATCCCCTCTGGTTACTGTCAGTTTGTTCTTAATTTCAATGTCTCTGGTTATATTATGCTTGCTTGTTTGACTTGTTGATTAGGTTCCACTTGTAAGTGAGATCATATGGTATTTGCCTTTCACCACCTGACTTATTTCATCTAGCATAATGCTCTCCACTTCCATCCATGCTGTCGTGAAGAGTAGGAGCTCCTTCTTTTTTTCTGCTGCATAGTGTTCCATAGTGTAAATGTATCACAGTTTTGGGATCCACTCACTTACTGATGTGCACCTAGGTTGCTTCAAACACGTGGCTATTGCAAATTGTGCTGCTATGAACATTGGGGTGCACAGGTACTTTGAATTTGTGTTTCAGGATTCTGAGGGTATAATCCCAGCAGTGGAATTGCCAGGTCAAAAGGCAGTTCCATTTATAGTTTTTTTGAGGAAATTTCACAATGTTTTCCATGGTGGCTGCACCAGTCCTCATTTCCACCAACAGTGCACTAGGGATTCCTATTCTCCACAACCTCAACAGTACTTGTTGCTTATTGATTTATTAATGATGGCCTTTTTGACCAGTGTGAAGTGGTATCTCACTGTAGTTTTAATTTGCTCCCCTCTATTGGCTACTGATGCACACATTTCATGTGTGTGGGCCCTCTGTATGTCCTCCTTGGAGAAGTGTCTGTTCAGGTCCTCTGCCCATTATTTTTTAAAGATTTTACTTATTTACTTGTAGAGAGAGGGGAAGGGAGGGAGAAAGAGAGGGGGAGACAAATCAATGTGCAGTAGCCTCTTGCATGCCCCTAACTGGGGACCAGGCCCATAACCCACACATGTGCCCTGACTGGGAATCTAACTGACGACCCTTTGGATAACAGGCCAGCACTCAGTCACGGAGGTACACCAGCCAAGGCCCCTTTGCTCATTTTTAAATTGGATTGTTTGTCTTCTTGCAGTGGAGTCCTATGAGTTCTTTATGTATTTTGGAGAAAACCCTTGACTGGGATACCATTTGCCAATATATTTTCCCATAAGATTGGATCCCTATTCATTTTGCTGATGTTTTCTTTAGCCAAGCAAAAGCTTTTAATTTTGATGACGTCCTATTTGTGTACTCTTTCCTTTATATCCCTTGTTCTAGGGGACATATCAGTGAAAATATTGCTACATGGAATATCTGAGATTTTCCTCCCTATATTTCCCTCCAGTACTTTTATGGTATATTGAATTATATTTAAGTCTTTTATTCATCTTCAGTTTATTTTTGAATATGGTATAAGTTGTTGGTAGAGTTTCAATTTTTTAGATGTAGCTGTCCACATCTTCCAACACCATTTGTTGAAGAGGTTATTTTTACTCCATGTTCTATTTCTGCCCCCTTTCTTGAATATTAATTGACCACAAAGAGTTGGTTTATTTCTGGGCTCTCCATTGTCTTTCTTTGATCTATGCATCTGCTGTTATGCCAATACCAGACTGTTTTAACTACTGTGGCCTGGTAATATAGTTTGATATCAGGCATTGTGATCCCTACTACTTTGCTATTGTTTCTCAAAATGTCTGCGGGTATCAGGATCATTTGGTGTTCTATGCAACTTTTAAAAATATTTGTTCTATATCTGCGAAATATGTCATTGATATTTTAATAGGAATTTCATTGAATATATAAATTGCTTTGGATATCTTGATGTTAATTCTTCCAACCGTGAACATGGTTTATACTTCCATTTATTTGTGTCTCCCTTAGTTTCTTTCTTCCATACTGTGTAGTTTACTGAGTATAGGTCTTTTACCTCCTTGGTTAGGTTTATTCCTAAGTACTTTATTTTTCATGTTGCTATGTCAAATGGGATTTTTTCCCTGATTTCTGTTTCTGATATTTCATTGTTGGTGTACAAAATGCCTTCAATTTCTGAATATTGACTGTATCCCATTGTTTTGCCAAATTCACTTATTAGGTTGAGTAGTTTTTTGTGGAGTCTATACGGTTTTCTGTGTATACTATCATTTCATTTGAAACAATGAAAGTTTTCCTTCTCTCCATTTTGGATGCCTTTCATTTCTCTTCCTTGTCTGATCACTGTGGCTAGGACTTCCAAGACTACATTGAATAGAAGTGGTGAAAGCGGACATACTTGTCTTGTTCTTGATCTTTGTGGGAAAACTTTTAGGTTTTTCCCATTAAGTATGATGTTGGCTGTAGGTTTCTCATTTACAGACTTATTATGCTGAGGTATGTTTCCTTTACTGCCACTTTGCTGTGTGTTTTTATCACAAATGGGTGCTGTACCTCATCAAATGCTTTATCCCCGTTTGTTTATATGATCATGTGATTTTTGTCTTTCCTTTTGTTTATCTGATGTATTATGTCCTTTGATTTGCAAATATTGTACCATTCCTGCGTCCCTGGGATGAATCTGTCTTGATCATGTTGTATGATCTCTTTAATGTGTTGCTGGATGCTGTTTGCCAATTTTTTGTTGAGGATTTTAGTTTAATATTCATCAGCAATATTGACCAGTAGTTTTCTTGCTTTGTTATGTCATTATCTGGTTTGGGATTAGGATGATACTGGCTTCATAAAAAGAGTTTGGGAGTCTTCTGTCTTCTTCAATTCTTTGGAATACTCTGTGAGGGCTAGGAATAAGCTCTTCCTTAAACGTCTTGTAAAATTCTCCTATGCAACTATCCAGTCCATAGCTTTTGTATGCTGAGATTTTTTTGATTACTGCTTCTTTTTTGGCAGCTTTTATTGGTCTGATCAGTGTTTCTGCTTCTTATTGATTCATGTTTGGAAGATTATATTTTTCCACAATTTGTCCATTTCGACCAGGTTTTCAAATTCCTTTGCATAAAGTTCATTGTCGTACCTTCTTACAATCCTTTGTATTTCTTTTCTTTTTATCTGAAGATGATCTTTACTTTATTTCCTTTTATTGTTGTTCAAGTACAGTTGTTTCAATTTTCTCCCATGACTCTCCCCACCCCAGACATCCCCACCTCTCACTCTCGATCCTATCACCCTTTTGTATTGCCTACATGTCTTTTATACGTGTCCCTTGACAACCCTTCTCCCTTTCCCCGCATTACCCCTCCCATCTCTCCTGTGGTTATTGTCAGTTTGTTCTTAATTTCAATGTTTCTGGTTATATTTTGTTTGCTTGTGTTTTTTTTTTTTTTTTGTATTTCTTTGGAATCAGTTGTAATCTCTCTTTCATTTGTGATTTTGTGTTTTTAGGTCCTTTCTCTTTTTTCTTCATGAGCTTGCTTAAAGTTTTGTCCATTTTGTTTATCTTTTCAAAGCACAGATCCTGGATTTATTGATCCTTATAATTATTTTTTAGACTCCATGTCCTTTAATTCTGCTCGGTTCTTGATTATTTCCTTCCTTCTACTTGCTCTGGGCTGCATTTGTTTTTATTCCTCAGTTCTTATAGATGGAGGGTTAGGTTGTTTACTTGAAATGTTTTTATATTTTTTAGGTAGGCCTGTTTCACTATGAAGTTCCCTATCTGGACTGCCTTTGATGTGTCCCATAAGTTTTGGATTATTGTGAGTTCATATGTTTCCAGAAATTTTTTGATTTCTTCCTTCATGTCATTACGAACCCATCCATCGTTTAATAGCATGCTATTTAGTCTCCATGAATTTGAATGTTTTTGAGTTTTACCCTTGAGGTTGGTTTCTAGTTTCAGGCCCTTGTGGTCTGAGAGGATGTTTGATATGATTTCATTTTTCTTGAACTTGTTGAGGCTTGTTTTGTGTCCTATCATGTGGTCTATCTTTGAAAATGTTCCATGTGCATTTGAAAAAAATAGGAATTTTACTTCTTTGGAATGAATGGTATATATATCAGTTAAATCCATTTGATGTAAGGCATTGTTCAATGCTTCAATATCCTTGTTGATATTTTGTTTGAATATGTATCCATTGTTGACACTGGGATTTTAAAATCCCCTGTTATTCTGTTCCATAGGTCTATGCACCTGTTTATATGCCAGTACGAGGCTGTTTTGATTACAGTGGCCTTGTAATACAGTTTGTCATCAGTTATTGTGATTCCTCCTGCTTTGTTCTTCTTTCTCAAAATTGCTGCAGCTATTCGGGGTCGGTTATGGTTCCATATAAATTTCTGAAGTGTTTGTTCTATATTTGTGAAATATGTCATGGGTACTTTAAAAGAGATTGCATTGAATCTATAAGTTGCTTTGGGTAATATGGCCATTTTGATGATGTTAAGTCTTCCAATCCATGAGCATGGTACATGCTTCCATTTGTTTGTGTCTTCCTGAATTTCTTTCTTCATTGTTGTGTAGTTTTCTGAGTACAGGTCTTTTACCTCCTTGGTTAGGTTTATTCCTAGGTACTTTATTTTTCTTGTTGCTCTATCAAATGGGATTTTTTTCCTGATTTCTGTTTCTGTTGTTTCATTGTTCGTGTACAAGAATGCCTTTGACTTCTGAGTATTGACTTTGTATCCAGCTGTTTTGCCATGACTCCACTCCAGGAAGACAAACAACCCAATTAAAAAAAAGTGCAAAGGACTTCAACAGACACTTCCCCAAGGAAGACATACAGAGGGCCCAGAGACATATGAAAAGATGCTCAGCATCACTAGCCATCAGAGAGATGCAAATTAAAACCACAATGAGGTACAATCTCACACCTGTCAGAGTGGCCAATGTAAACAAATCAACAAACAAAATTGGAGAAGATGTGGAGAAAAGGGAACCCTACCACATTTTTGGTGGGAATGCAGACTGGTGAGGCCACTGTGGAAAACCATGTGGAATCTCCTCGGAAAACTTAAAATGGAACTGCCTTTTGACCCAGCAATTCCACTGGTAGGATTATACCCTAAGAACACTGAAACTCCCATCCAAAGAATCTATGCACCCCAATGTTCATAGCAGCACAATTTACAATAGCCAAGTACTGGAAGCAACACAAGTGCCCACCAGCAAATGAGTGGATCAAAAAACTATCGTACATTTACACAATGGAATTCTACACAGCAGAGAGAAAGAAGGAGCTTATACCCTTTGCAACAGCATGGATGGAAATGGAGAGTTTTATGCTAAGTAAAATAAGCTAGGGGTTGAGGGACAAATACCATATGATCTCACCTTTAACTGGAACATAATCAACAAAAGAAAAAAGGAAACAAAATATAACCAGAGACATGGAAGTTAAGAGCAATCTAACAATAACCAGAGGGGAGTAGGGAGGGGATAGTGGGGGGAGGGGTTATCAGGAACTGCTATAAAGGACATATGGACAAAACCAAGGGGGAGGGTGGAGGCGGGGGAGGGAGGTGGGTTTGGCTGAGGTGGGGTGGAGGGATGGGGAGAAAATTCAGACAACTGTGATTGAATAACAATAAAAAAATGTTTAATTAAAAAAAATCACCTGGTATAAGTGTGTTGCTGTCTATATCCTTTTTGAAGTCCTCCAAGATTTTCCTTCTATATCTTGGTGTTCCTATGTTGGGTCCATATATATTTATAATGCTTATGTCTTCTTGATGTTTTTATGGCTTTTGTTTTGTTTTATGGCTATTTTGTCTGATATACGTATTGCTATCCCAGCTTTTCTGTCCTATGTGCTTGGAGTATTTTTTCCAGCCCTTCACTTTCAGTATGTGTAGGTTTTTTATTCTGAGGTGGATCTCTAGCAGGCAGCATATGTGTGGATCTTTTTTTCTTTTTTTATATATATTTATTGATTATGTTATTACAGTTGTCCCATTTCCCGCCCCCCTCACTCCACTCCATCCTGCCCACCCCCTCCCTCCCACATTCCCCCCCTATAGTACATGTCCATGGGTCATAATTATAAGTTCTTTGGCTTCTACATTTCCTACACTATTCTTACCCTCCCCCTGTCTATTTTCCACCTATCATCTATGCTACTTATTCTCTGTACCTTTCTCCCCCTCTCCCCCTCCTACTCCCCTATTGACAACCCATTGACTCCATGTGATCTCCATCTCTATGGTTCTGTTCCTGTTCTAGTTGTTTGCCTAGTTTGCTCTTGTTTTTGTTTTAGGTGTGGTCGTTAATAACTGAGTTTGCTGTCATTTTTACTGTTCCTATTTTTGATCTTTTTCTCAGGGAATTCCTTTTAACATTTCATATAATAAGGGCTTGGTGATGATGAACTCCTTGAACCTGACCTTATCTGAGAAGCACTTTATCTGCCCTTCCATTCTAAATGATAGCTTTGCTGGATACAGTAATCTTGGATGTAGGCTCTTGCTTTTCATGACTTGGAATACTTCTTGCCAGCCCCTTCTTGCCTGTAAGGTCTCTTTGGAGAAATCAGCTGACAGTCTTATGGGAAGTCCTTTGTAGGTAACTGTGTCCTTTTCTCTTGCTGCTTCTAAGATTCTCTCCCTCTGCTTAATCTTGGGTCATGTAATTATGATGTGCCTTGGTGTGTTCCTCCTTGGGTCCAGCTTCTTTGGGACTCTCTGAGCTTCCTGGACTTCCTGGAGGTCTATTTCCTTTGCCAGACTGGGGAAGTTCTCCTTCATTATTTGTTCAAATAAGTTTTCAATGTTTTGTTCTTCCTCTTCTCCTTCTGACACCCCTATAATTCAGATGTTGGAATGTTTCAAGATGTCCTGGAGGTTCCTAAGCCTCTCCTCATTTTTCTGAATTCTTGTTTCTTCATTCTTTTCTGGTTGGATGTTTCTTTCTTCCTTCTGGTCATCACCGTTGATTTGAGTCCCAGTTTCCTTTGTGTCACTATTGGTTCCCTGTACATTTTCCTTTGTTTCTCTTAGCATAGGCTTCATTTTTTCATCTGGTTTTCGAACAAATTCAACCAATTCTGTGAGCGTCTTGATAACCAGTGTTTTGAACTGTGCATCCAATAGGTTGGCTATCTCTTCGTCGCTTAGTTGTATTTTTTCTGGAGCTTTGAAGTGTTGTGTCATTTGGGCCATTTTTTTTTTTTTTTTTTTTTTGGTCTTGGCACATCTGTTACTTAACGGGGCGGAGCCTTAGGTGTTCCCTGGGGCGGGGTAACACTGGTCGCTGAGCTGTGATGCTGTACGTGGGGGAGGGGTTGAGAGGGAGCAATGGTGCCCGTTCCACTCTCCACCGAATTTCAGTCTTTCACTCCGCTACCCACAATCAAACTGGGCCCCTCTGGTGCTGGTTCCCGAGTGGGTGCACTTGTGCACGCCCTAGGCCCCAGTGGGTCTCTCCAACGACCTCTCCTGTAAGGCTGGGAGTCTCTCCTGCTGCTGCCCCAATCCCCAAGGGTGTTTTCAATCAGAGGTTTGAGGCTTTATTTCGTCGCGCTGGAGCCCTGGGTTGCGTGGTCTGCTTTGCTCCCCGCCGTTTGTCCGGTTTATCTGTGTTCGAATGTGGGGCTGCGGTGTGCTACCCGCCGCTCTGCCTGCCCCGTTCTCCACCACTCTGTGTCCAGCCCTCTCAGTTTCTCTGTGCGCGAATGTGGGGCCACAGGGTCCGCTAGTGTTCCGACTGCCTGCCCCTTTCATCCCACACTCTGCCATTCTCGGTCCCGCCAGGGCCACGCAAGTCTTCTCTGCCCCGGTGCCCGTCTCTGCCCCTCCTACCGGTCTGGATGAATGTTTATTTTTTATTTTCTTGTTGTCGGACTTCCTTGCCATTCGATTTTCTGTCCGTTCTGGTTGTGCGAGGAGGCGCAGTGTGTCCACCTATGCCGCCATCTTGGTTCTCCCTTGGATCTTTTTTTCTTATCTATTCAGCTCCTCTATGTCTTTTGATTGGTTCATTTAAGGTTATTATTGATAGGTACTTATTCAATGCCATATTACTCCCTTCATATCTGTGTTTCTCTCTTTCTCACGATTTTTTTCCTTTAAGTATTCCCTTTATTATATTTTCCTGTGCTGGTTCAGTGGAGGTGTGTTCTTTCAGCCTTCTTTTTTCTGGAAAACTCCTTTTTTGCCTTCCATTTTAATTGAGAGCTTTGCTGGATAGAGTAATCTTGGTTGCAGGCCTTTGTTTTTCATTACTTGGAATATTTCTTGCCATTCCCTTCTGTATCTGTAGTGTTTCCATTGAGAAGTCAGTGCTAGCCTTAAGGGGGCTTCCTTTTGTGTTGCTTCTTGTTTCTCCCTCTCTGCATTTAAGATTCTCTCTTTGTCTTTTAATTTTGCCATTTTCATTATGATGTGTCTTGTAGTGGGCCTCTTTGAGTTCCTTTTGATTGGGACCCTCTATTCTTCCTGAATTTGCCTGACTTTTTCTCTCATCAAAATACAGGAGTTTTCTATCATTACTTTTTCAAACAAGTTTTCTATCTCTTGATCCTCTTGTTCTCCTTCTGATATCCCTATTATATTGATATTATTACATTTCATGTTGTCCCACATTTCCCTTTACCTCTCTTTGTTCTTTTTTGAGTGTTATTTCCTTTTCTTGCTCTTCCTGGAAGTTTTTTCTAATTGTCCTCCAGCTTGCTGATTCAATCCTCTTCTTCATGTAGCCTGCTTTTGATTCCTTCTACTATATTCTTCCATCCTGAAATTGTATTCTTCATTTCCTCTTGGCTCCTGTTGATTGTTTCTATGTCCTTTTTCATGCTGATGTAATTTGCAGTGAGTTCTTCTAGTTTCCATGTAGATTTTTGTAATTCTCAGTGAGCTCATTGAGCTTCCTTATAACCATTGCTTCAAACTCAATATCTGATAGTTGACTTGCCTCTAGTTCATTTAGCATTCTTTCTGAAGATTCCTCCTTTGCTTTCATTTGGGTGGTGTTTCTTTGTCTTCCCATTGTTTGTGAGACTCTTCTTGTTTGCCTCTGTTAAATTGATCTGTTTTGACTCCTTGAGTTTGTGGAGCGAACTTCTTTTTCTTTTTTTAAATTTTTATTCAATTACAATTGTCTGCATCTTCTCCCCATCCATCCACCCCACCCCATGCAATCCCACCTCACTCCCTCACCTCTACCCTCCCCCTTGATTTTGTCCTTGTGTCCTTTATAGTAGCTCCTGTAATCCCCTCTCCCCACTATTCTCTCCCCACTCCCCTCTGGCTATTGTTACAGTCCTCTTACCTTCCATGTCTCTGGTTATATATTGTTTGCTTTTTTCTTTTGTTGATTATGTTCCAGTTAAAGGTGAGATCATATGGTATGTGACCCTCAACTTCTGTGGGAGACCTGTGAGATTCAGTCTTGCAGTCTTTCTGAACTCTTGTACTTGATGCTCTTGGGGTGCCTTTTTTGCGCTTTAGGTTGGCTCAGGGGATGTAGTTGGGTTTTGAATGTTGTTGAGTTGTTTTTCTCTGAGTCCTTCCCTCCCGCTGGTTGACTGAGGGTCACTCCACCCACAATATCTTGTATGCTGTTGTGCAGGTGATGACAGAACAAAACCACAAAGCCCAGGGAACAAACCCACATCGAAAAAATATCCCTTCTGCAATCCCACTATCAGCAGGAAATGAACGATTATCAATAATGGTGTAAAGAGATTAAGATTATTATAAAAAAGAGAAATAAATTATAGTATAAAATCTAGTAACTTAATATTCACAAACTTGATGACCAAGGAATGAATGATAAAAATTTATGCAGGAAAGAAAATATCATTAATCATGGAGAAGACCACAGTGGATTTCATCTTGATAGCCTCTAGAATTAACCACTGTTTTTCCTTTCTGGATCCACCTTTGGTGATGTCAGATGTTAATCCTGTCTGACCTTAGGCAGCTGGCTCTGAGACTGCCAGGGATCTACTGTGTGTGGTTGTCTCCTTCAGTTGTTAATCTAGTCACTGTCCACTCTGGAATGAGTCTTAGGCCTCATAGGGTGGGGCAGAATCCCTCCTGGGTTTGAGGCTATTGTTTATCTTGAGGCTGCTGCTGCTTGGAGGGGAGTGGTCTCCTTGAGCTGGATGACTGCTGCTGTAAGGGGGAATGACTCAGCACCAGAATCCTAATGGTTACTGTCTGAGTTCTCTCCCCAAAGCCTCTGTCTCCAGTATCTCCTCAAGCATCCCTAGTCCACTCTGTGCCCCATTTGCCAGGTATCTACTGTCTGTGGCTGTTTCCTTCTTTTTTTAAAATTTTTTATTGTTACTCAATTACAGTTGTCTGCATTTTCTCCCCATCCCTCCACCCCACCCCAGCCAAACCCACCTCCCTCCCCACCTCCACCCTCCCCCTTGATTTTGTCCATGTATCTTTTATAGTAGCTCCTGTAAACCCCTCTCCCCAGTATCTCCTCTCCACTCCCCTCTGGCTATTGTTACATTGCTCTTAACTTCAATGTCTCTGGGTATATTTTGTTTGCTTTTTTCCTTCTGTTGTTAATATAGTCACTCTGTACTCAGCAGTCAGGCTTAAGCATCACAGAGCTGGAACAGAGTCTTTCCTGTGGGCAGGACTGTTGTTTCTCCTCAGGCTGGTGCCACTCTGGGGTGTTGTCACCCAGAACATGGAGCATGATGACTGTTGCAGTATGGGTGATGACTCAGCACTGGGATCCCAGTGGATACTCTCTCAGCTCTCTCCCCAAAGTTTCCATCCCCTGTTTCTCCTCGGGTGTCTCCAGCCCACTCTGCCCCTGCCTTTGCCAGAGCCCTGGGTATATGTCTGCAAATGAAAATTTTTGTGTTGGCCTTTTAAATGGCTTTTGCATCTCCAGCTGTCCATCTCTGGCAGAGAGTAACACTGCCACTTCTTGCCATCAGCTGTTATCTGTGTACTTTTTGTGCTCTGGTGCTTTAGGCTGGGAGTTCCAACTCCCACACTGCTCAAGGAGATCCAACCAGTTGCTTAATTATCTCTCCAGCACTGCTGCCTATGGGCACCTAGCCAGCTTTCTCAAGTCTCCACCACACTCCTTACCAGACAGTTAGTGCTGGAGATAATTCTTTTGTCTGTCCAAGGTTATAAGACTTCTCTCTTACTATTGTTTAATTGTTTGTTTTGGGTGATTTCTCCACAATTTAGTTGTAATTCTAGATTGGTCCTGGGAGGAGGTTAGTGTGGCTTCCATTTACTCCTGTGCCATCTTGCCTCTGGCCCAAATTATATAAACTCAAGCTGAATTTTCCTTATTTTATAAATGGGGGATAACATTGTTTATGTCACATGACTAATGTTAAGGAGATATGTGTGTATAATGGTTAGCAGAGTAGCCCACATAAAAGGACTAAAAAATGTGTTAGACATTAATATGTGATGTTATAGTGAACAAAAAATATCTGGGATGGAGTCACTATTGTCAAAGGGACTAACATGAAGTGAGGAGTCCATTAGTGAAGTCAGATTTCCACTTTTGAGTTTTTTGTGTATATTATCATGCATGTTCACACTTGGCTTTTACTTCCATGTTTTCAGCTAAGGCCTACCCCAGAGTATTGTCTACTGGACCTGGCCAAACCATTTTAGACTAGTCAGACTGCCTTGTTAGACAGCCAATAGGAAATGTTTGAAAACAATTTGTGGTTTTTGACTGTATATGCTCTGGCTTTTTCTATCTTCTCTGGAGCACATTTCAGGTTTCCTCTTGAATTTGTGACTCCCAGATTGGTATCCCTAGACACCCCAAATAAACTTTGTTTTATGTCAAAACCTCAGTTCTTTCTTATTTGACACCATTGTCTTATTCTATGTAATGTTTATATTATATTTAACTTTATTTTAAAATCTTCTCATGTATATAATAAGTAAAGGTGATGAATCTATGATAATTTGGGTTTTTTAATCATCCCCTGCTTTATTTTTTCTCTAAGAATGGACATTTTTGTTAGATTCATTGCCTCTAGGTTTTCAGTGACCTCTTAATATAAGTGGTTGCAACTGGAAAAATGAATGGGAAATAGTCATATATTCTTACATCTCTTGAGGACTTATGTGTGTTACATATAGTAGCACAAGAATAAATTATGATGGTTGCTTTCAAAATGTTCATAGTTTACCAGCTGGAAAAAACTTTTTCTAAAACCACTTATAGCTAAAAAACCCTGAGAAACAAGTGTTTGGGTGTAAAGATAAGGATGTTAACCATTGACTTAAAGTATTTCCCTAAATTATGTAGACTTAATTTATTATTTTTCAATCACTTAGGACAATTATAATACCTATAATAATATTCTGTATGTAAACAATATTTTATGTAATGCTAATTTTTAGATTTAACAGAGTGACATGTTTAACTGCTCTACTGATGATGAAAGAAGAGAATTAAGGCATTAGAAAGGAATATATTGTTAAAATGTCAAATTATCTCAGAACAGTGAACTTCTACTCTTGACAATAAAGTAAAAGTTCATGTCAGTAATTTGTGTGCAATGTGCAATACTGTAAAATACTATTTCCTTGTTCAGAAAACCCTCTGAAGGGACAGAAGAAACTCAGCCCCAACAATCTGATGATGACTCTCACAACATAGCTGTCTATGTTAAAAAAGCACGTGGTGGCCGTATGATTTATGGATCCAAAAAAATTGAAGAAAAGTTAGAGGAATTTCTAGCTATCTTAAAGAAATTGTAAGTATTCTTAATATATTCCTTTTTGTAGTTAAGTTCTTTTGAATAGCTTTTAAATTTTCTAAAGTTAGTTGTTTGCAGCTGAATGTACTGTAATTATAATCTAGCCACTGAATTACAACAGCAAAGTAAATAAAAAGGCAATTTACATCAGTGCCTCGAGGTGGATCAGGTAGATAATCTGGTAAGTAAAAGAGCAATCTTATGTGTTAATTTACAGCTCATGTTTGTTCTACAGAACATGCTTTTTGTCTTTTTGTCTCCTCCATGCACTAGTGTGTTCATTTTCTGTTGCTGTGTAACAAATTATCATTAACTTAGAGCTTTAAAACAACAATATGTTTATTATATCTCAGGCAGAGTTTTGCCAGGTCTTCTGCTCATGTCTATAGGCTTCATTCAGATCTGTGTTGGCTGCATTCCTTTCTGGAGAATGAGGTTCTCTTTCAAGCTTACCTGTGTTTTTGGAAGAATTCAGTTCTATGTGGTTGTAGGTCTGAGGTCCATACTTTCTTCCTGGCTCTCAATTGGGGGGCTTCTAGAGGTCCCATAGATCCTTGCTGCATGGTGCTCTGTCAGACCTTATATCATGTGGAAGCTTATATCTTCAAAACCAGCCAGGGAGAGTATGTCTCTTGTTCTGCTAAGATAGGCCTGCAGATACCTAACCTTGGCCAGATTCTGTTGGTTAGAAACAAATCATTGGTTTTGCCCACATCCCAAAAATCAGGGAGAGGGGTAGGGTTCATCTTAAGGTGTGTTATTCGTATTTGTTAATGTTTCAAATCTCTTTGTGACTATGTTAATTACATTTGGAATGGGCTGTGTGCTTTATATACACACACACAGAAGTAATTCTACTAAAACTTGTTTATTGATGGATAAGTTGTCAGATCTGTAGCCCTCTGTTTATCTCTGACTAACTGAATGATGACCAGATTGATGGGCTACTTCAGCAATATGACAACACATTTTTAAAAGCCACTACCTTGTACTCTTTAAAAATCTTGTCTTCTCTCTTTTTCTTTTTTTTTAATATTCAGATAAAAGGAGCTTTTATTCCCAAAAGAAGACAATAATTTTCTATGTTCCTGTTACCCCAGCCACTTGTCTCTTACTCCCTGACACTGGTGCTATAGTCTGAGGTTTCTGTATGCCTCTCCCTGTCACTCATCTCACTGTGCCCCCATGAGAGCACAGAAATACATCACTGCATCCTCTAGCTGGGAGTCCGAGATCCTGAGGCTGAAGTGTTCGCTTACTTTCTGGAAGTTCACAGAGAAGTGATAATTCACTGCATTTTGTTTCTTAAATGTTTCTTGGTGGATAATGAGAATCACCTCCCCACAGGGAGGCTGCTTGTACCAGAACAAATAATAATCATTGACAAGATTCATATGTGCAGGCCAGGGTCATAGTCTCTGTTTCCTGCACAGACATTTCTGGTTGAGGCTGTGTGATAATCTGGGGCCGGGCTGGATCCTGTACTTGTTTTTATTGTTGTTCAAGAACAGTTGTCTCCATTTTCCCACCACCACTTCCCCCACACTCCGACCTTCCACATTCAATCCTACCCCTCTTTATCTTTGTTCATGGGTCTTTTCTACACGTTGATGACTCTTCCTCTTCTTTCCCCCATTAAGTGTCTCCCCCCACTCTTGTTACTGTATTGTTACTTCAGCTTTATTTCATTCCATTCTCATGGAATATTTCTTCCATCTCTTATCTTTCAGCCTCTGTGAATCTTTTGTTCTGAGGTGGGTATCTTGTAGACAGCATATATATGGGTCTTGTGTTCTTTCTTTCTTTTTTTAATTTTAATTTTGTATTGTTATTCAATTACAGTTGTGTGCCTTTTCTCCCCATCCTTCCAACCCACCCCAGCTGAACCCACCTCCCTCCCCCACCTCCACCCTCCACCTTGATTTTGTCCTTGTGTCCTTTATACTAGTTCCTGTAATCCCCTCTCTTCACTGTCCCGTCCCCACTACCACCTGACCATTGTTAGGTTGTTCTTAACTTCCCTGTCTCTGGTTATATTTTGTTTCCTTTTTTCTTCTATTGATTATGTTCCAGTTAAAGGTCATATGGTATTTGTCCCTCACCGCCTGGCTTATTTCACTTAGCATAATGCTCTCCAGTTCCATCCATGCTGTTGCAAAGGGTATAAGCTCCTTCTTTCTCTCTGCTGCGTAGAATTCCATTGTGTAAATACACCATAGTTGTTGGATCCACTCGTTTGCTCATGGGCACTTAGGTTGCTTCCAGTACTTGGCTATTGTAAATTGTGCTGCTATGAACCTTGTGGTGAACAGGTTCTTTTGGATTGGTGTTTCAGGGTTCTTAGGGTATAAACCCAGCAGCGGAATTGCTGGGTCAAAGGGCAGTTCCATTTTTAATTTTCTGAGGAAAGTCCATACTGTTTTCCACAGTGGCCTCACCAGTCTGCATTCCCACCAACAGTGCACGAGGGTTCCCTTTTCTCCACATGCTCTCCAACCTTTGTCTGTTGATTTGTTTCTGTTGGCCACTCTAACTGGTGTGAGATGGTACCTCATTGGGGTTTTAATTTGCACCTCTCTGATGGCTAGTGATGCTAAGCATCTTTTCATATGTTTCTGGACCCTCTGTATGTCTTCCTTGAAGAAGTGTCTGTTCAAGACCTTTGCCCATTTTTTAATTGGGTTGTTTGTCTTCCTGGAGTGGAGTCGTGTAAGTTCTTTATAAAATTTGGAGATCAGGCCCTTGTCTGAGGTATCACTAGGAAATATGTTTTTCCATACTGTTGATGCTCTTTGTAATTTGGTGCTGTTTTCTTTAGCCATGCAGAAGCTTTTTATTTTGATGAGGTCCCATTTGTTTATTTTTTCCTTTATGTCCCTTGCTTTGGTGGACAT
Organism: Desmodus rotundus; assembly: GCF_022682495.2. Taxonomy (NCBI): domain Eukaryota; kingdom Metazoa; phylum Chordata; class Mammalia; order Chiroptera; family Phyllostomidae; genus Desmodus; species Desmodus rotundus. The sequence continues at coordinate 65,635,070 of NC_071394.1, forward strand.
GTCTCTGAAGATGTTGCTGCGTGGAATGTCTAAGATTTTCTTGCCAATATTTTCCTCTAGGACTTTTATGGTGTTATGACTTATACTGAAAACTTTTATCCATCTTGAGTTTATTTTTGTGTATGGGAGAAGTGGTTGATCAAGTTTCATTTTTTTGACATAGCTGTCGAGATCTCCCAAAACCATCTGTTGAAGAGGCTGTCGTTGCTCCATTTTATGCTCCTGCCTCCTTTGTCAAATATTAATTGACTGTAAAGCCTTGAGTTTATTTTTGGGCTCTGTGTTCTGTTCCGTTGGTGTATGTGCCAGTTTTTATGCCAGTACCAGGCTGTTTTGATTACAGTGGCCTTGTAATACAGTTGAATATCAGGTATTGTGATCCCTCCTGCTTTGTTCTTCTTTCTCAAAATTGCTGCAGCTATTCGGGGTTGTTTATGGTTCCATATAAATTTCTGAAATGTTTGTTCTATATCTGTGAAATATGTCATGGGTACTCTAATAGAGATTGCATTGAATCTATAAATTGCTTTGGGTAGTATGGCCATTTTGCTGATGTTAATTCTTCCAATCCATGAGCATGGTACATGCTTCCATTTGTTTGTGTCTTCCTTAAGTTTTTTCTTCAGTGTTGTGTAGTTTTCTGAGTACAGGTCTTTTACCTCCTTGGTTAGGTGTATTCCTAGGTACTTGATTTTTCTTGCTATATCAAATGGGATTTTTTTCCTGATTTCTGTTTCTGCAGTTTCATTGTTGGTGTACAGTAATGCCATTGATTTCTGAGTGTTGACTTTGTATCCAGTAGTTTTGCCAAATTCATTTATTAAGTCAAGTAATTTTTTGGTGGAGTCTATAGGATTTTCCATGTACACTATTATCTCATTTGCAAACAGTGACAGGTTCATTTCCTCCTTTCCAATTTGGATGCCTTTTATTTCTTTTTCTTATCTGATTGCTGTGGCTAGGACTTCCAATACTATTTTGAATTGGAGTGGTGAGAGAGGGCATCCTTGTCTTGTTCCTGATCTTAGTGGGAAAGCTCTAAGTTTTTGTCCATTGAGTGTGATGTTGGCTGTAGGTCTCTCATATATGGCCTTTATTATGTTGAGGAACGCTCCCTTTATTCCCACTTTGCTGAGTGTTTTTACCAGAAAAGGGTGCTGTATCTTATCATATGCTTTTTCCACATCTATTGATATGATCATGTGATTTTTGTCTTTGATGTTGTTTATGTGATGTATTATGTTTATTGATTTCCGAATATTTTACGACCCTTGCTCTGTGGGATGAATCCCACTTGGTCATGGTGTATGATCTTTTTAATGTATTGTGGATGCAGTTTGCCAATATTTTGTTTAGAATTTTAGCGTCTGTGTTCATCAGAGATATTGGCCTGAAGTTTTCTTTCAACTTTGTGTCTTTATCTGGTTTTGGGTTTAGGATGATGCTGGCTTCATAAAAAGAGTTTGGGAGTCTTCCATCAGTTTGGATTTTTTCGAATAGACTGTGAAGGATAGGGAATTCTCTTCCTGAAATGCTTTGTAGAATTCTCCTGTGAAACCATCTGGTCCAGGGCTATTTTGTGTTGGGAATTTTCTGATGACTGCTTCAATTTCATCTGCTATTATTGCTCTGTTCAGGTTTTCTGCTTCTTCTTCATTCAGTTTTGGAAGATTATATTTTTCTAGAAATGTTTTCATTTCACCTAGATTTTCAAATTTCTTGGCGTACACTTCTTCGTACTCATTTCTTACAATCCTTTGTGTTTCAGTGGTATCAGTTGTAATCTCTCCTCTTTCATTTGTAATTGTGTTTATTTGGACCCTCTCATTTTTTTCTTGATGAGCCTACTGAAAGGCTTGTCAATTTAGTTCATCTTTTCAAAGAACCAGTTCCTGGATTCATTTAGCCTTAGAATTGTGCTTTTAGTCTCTATGTCATTTAATCTGCTCCGATTTGGTTATTTCCTTCTTTCTGATTGCTCTGGACTGTCTTTGTTGTTCCTCCAGTTCTTGTAGGCTTAGGGTTAGGTTGTTTGAAATCTTTCTATCTTTTTCTGGTAGGCCTGTATTGCTATGAACTTCCCTCTCAGGACTAGCTTTGCTGTGTCCCATAGGTTTTGGGGTGTTGTGAGTTCATTTTCATTTGTTTCCAGAAAGTTTTTGATTTCTTCCCTAATCTTGTTCTTGACCCAGTCATTGTTTAATAGCATGCTATGCAGTGTCCATGATTTTGAGTGTTTTGGTTTTTTTCCTTTGGGGTTGGTTTTTAGTTCATTCCCTTGTGGTCAGAGAAAATCCCTGATATGATTTCAATTTTCTTGAATTTGTTGAGGCTTGCTTTGTGTCCTATCATGTGGTCTATCTTTGAAAAAGTTCCATGGACACTTGAAAAGAATATGTATTATGCTTCTTTGGGATGAAAAGCTCTATATATATCAGTTAAGTCCATTTTATCTAGGGAATTGTTAAGTGACACAATATCCTTCTTGATATTTTGTTTGGAAGATCTGTCCATTTTTGACAGTGAGTGTTAAAGTCCCCTACTATAATTGTGTTGCTCTCAATATCTTTCTTGATGTCCTCCAAGATATTCTTTATGTATTTGGGGGCTCCTATGATGGGTTCATATATATTTACAATGTTTATGTCTTCTTGGTGGATTCTTCCTTTGAGTATTATGAAGTGACCTTCTGGGTCTCTCTTTATGGCCCTTCTTTGGAAGTCTGTTTGGTCTGATATGAGTATTGCTACCCCCGCTTTTTTTTTTCTTGTCTGTTTGCTTGGAAAATTTGTTTCCAGCCCAACACTTTAAGTCTGTATAGGTCTTTTGTCCTGAGATGGGTCTATTGTAGGCAGCGTATGTGTGGGTCATGTTTTCTTATCCATTCAGCTATTCTATGTCTTTTGATTGGAGCATTTAATCCATTTACATTTAAGGTTATTATCAATAGGTAGTTATTCATTGCCATTTTTTCCTAACCGTGTTTCTCTCTCTTTCTCTTTTCCTTCCTTTCCTTAAAGCAGTCCCTTTAGCATCGCTTGCAGAGCTGGTTTGGTGGAGCTGTATTCTTTTAGTCTTCGTTTGTCTGGGAAACTCTTTATTTGGCCTTCTATCTTGATTGAGAGCCGTGCTGGGTAAAGTAGTCTTGGTTTCAGGCCTCTGGTTCTCATTACTTGGAATATTCCTTGACATTCTCTGCTGGCTTGGAGCGTTTCCATTGAGAAGTCAGTTGCTAACCTTATTGGGGCTCCCTTGTGTGTTACTTCCTGTGTCTCCCTTGCTGCCTTTAAGATCTTCTCTTTGTCTTGGAATCTTGTCATTTTAATTATGATGTGTCTTGCAGTGGGCCTCTTTCAGTTCCTCTTGCTTGGGACTCTCTGTGTTTCCTGGATTTGGGTGACTTTTTCTCTCCTCAGATTAGGGAAATTTTCCATCATTACTTTTTCAAACAGGTTTTTAATCCTTTACTCTTCTTCTTTTCCTTCTGGTATTCTTATTATACAGATATTGTTATGTTTAATGTTGTCCTGCATTTCCCTTATTACCTCTTCATTCTTTTTGAGTCTTTTTTCCTTTTCTTGCTCTTTCTGGGTGTTTTTTTCTACTGTGTCCTCCAGCTCGCTGATCTGACCCTCTGCTTCATCAAGTCTGCTTTTGATTCCTTCTACTGTGTTGTTTAGGTGAGAAATTGTATTCTTCATTTCATCTTGGCCCTTGTTGAGAGTTTCTATTTCCTTTTTCATTTGATATAATTTGCAGTGAGTTCATTGTAGTTTCCCTGTAGTTTCTGGTAGTTCTCTGTGAGCTCAGAGAGCTCAGTGAGCTTCCTGGTAACCATTGGTTTGAACTCAGTATCTGATACTTGACTTGCTTCTTTTTTGTTGTTGTTGTTTTTGTTGTTCCACTTATTTTTTAAATATATTTATTGATTATGCTATTACAGTTGTCCCATTCACCCCCCATCTCCACTCCATCCTGCCCACCCCCTCCCTCCCACATTCCCCCCCTATAGTTCATGTCCATGGGTCATACTTATAAGTTCTTTGGCTTCTACATTTCCTACACTATTCTTACCCTCCCCCTGTCTATTTTCTACCTACCATTTATGCTACTTATTCTCTGTACCTTTCCCCCCTCTCCGCCTCTCACTCCCCTATTGACAACCCTCCATGTGATCTCTATTTCTGTGGTTCTGTTTCTGTTCTAGTTGTTTGCTTAGTTTTCTTTTGTTTTGGTTTTACATGTGGTCGTTAATAACTGTGAGTTTGCTGTCATTTTCACTGTTCCTATTTTTGATCTTCTTTTTCTTAGGTAACTCGCTTTAACATTTCATATAATAAGGGCTTGGTGATGATGAACTTCTTTAACTTGACCTTATCTGAGAAGCACTTTATCTTCCCTTCTATTCTAAATGATAGTTTTGCTGGATACAGTAATCTTGGATGTAGGTCCTTGCGTTTAATCTTGGGTAATGTAATTATGATGTGCCTTGGTGTGTTCCTCCTTGGGTCCAACTTCTTTGGGACTCTGAGCTTCCTGGACTTCCTGGAAGTCTGTTTCCTTTGCCAGATTAGGGAAGTTCTCCTTCATTATTTGTTCAAATAAGTTTTCAAGTTTTTGTTCTTCCTCTTCTCCTGGCACCCCTATAATTCGGATGTTGGAACGTTTCAAGATTTCCTGGAGGTTCCTAAGTCTCTCCTGATTTTTCCAAATTCTTGTTTCTTCATTCTTTTCTGGTTGGATGTTTCTTTCTTCCTTCTGGTCTACACTGTTCATTTGAATCCCAGTTTCCTTCTCATCACTATTGGTTCCCTGTACATTTTCCTTTGTTTCTCTTAGCATAGGCTTCATTTTTTCATCTACTTTTCGAACAGATTCAACCATTTCTGTGAGCATATTGATAACCAGTGCTTTGAACTGTGCATCCGATAGGTTGGCTATCTCTTCGTCGCTTAGTTGTATTTTTTCTGGAGCTTTGAAGTATTCTGTCATTTGGGCCATTTTTTTTTTCTTTTTCTTTTGTCTTGGCATGTCTGTTGCTTTAAGGGGCGGAGCCTTAGGTGTTCACCAGGGCAGGGTAAGGCTGGTAGCTGAGCTGTGAAGCTGTATGTGGGGGAGGGGACCAGAGGGAGCAATGGCGCCCGCTCCACTCTCCTAGGATTTCAATCTTTCACTCTGATACCCACAATCCAACTGGGCCCCTCTGGTGCTGGTTCCTGAGTGGGTGGGCTTGTGCACACTCTAGGCCCCTGTGGGTCTCTCCAAGGACCTCTCCTGTGAGGCTGGGAGTCTCTCCTGCTGCCGCCCCAACCCCCACGGGCGTTTTCAATCAAAGGTTTGAGGCTTTATTTCCCCCAACTGTAGCCCTGGGTTGAGCGGTCTGCTTCGCTCCCAGCCGTTGGTCCAGTTTATCTGTGTTCGAATGTGGGGCTGCGGTGTGCTACCCGCACTCTGCCTGCCCTGCTCTCCGCCACTCTGAGTCCAGCCCTCTCGGTTTATCTGCGAGAATGTGTGGCCGCAGGGTCTGCTAGTGCTCGGACTGCCTGCCCCGTTCATCCCACACTCCTCCATTCTGGGTCCCGCCACAGGTACGCGAGTCCTCTCCACCCTGGTGCCCGTCTCCGCCCCTCCTACCTGTCTAGATGAATGTTTATTTTTTATTTCCTTGGTGTTGGACCCCCTTGCCGTTCGATTCTTTGTCAGTTCTGGTTGTGCGAGGAAGCACAGTGTGTCTACCTACACCGCCATCTTGGTTCTTCGACTTGCTTCTTTTTCAGTTAGCATTCTTTTTGAGGCTTCCTCCTTTCCTTTCATTTGGGGATTGTTTCTTTGTGTTCCCATTGTTTGTGAGACTCTTCTTGTTAGCCTCTGCTTCTTAAATTGATCTATTCTGACTCCCTGGGTTTATGGTATGAACTTCTATGGTATAATGCCAATGGGATTTAGTGGTGCCTTCTCCTTAATCTCCTGTGCTCACTGGTCTTGAGCTGAGGTTTATGGGTGTAACACGGTCTAACTCTTGTCTTTTCAGCACTCCAGGTTTTATTTTCTCACCTGTGGGAAAAATATAAAGTGGGAAAAAATAGAGAAGGGATGGAGGAAAGAGGGGAATAGAAAAGGAAAGGAAGGAAGGAAGAAGGCATAAAGAAAGATCGGAGGCAAGATATGGAATTTTAACAAAAATTAAAACAAAAGAATAAATAAAAGAAGGCAGGAAGAAGGATAAAAAAGGTAAAGGATGGAAGGAAGAAGGAATAAGAAAAGAAAGAAGGACAGAAAGGAAGCAGGAATTCAGGGGGAAAGGAGGGAAGAAAAAGAAATAAAATAAGTCCTCTGCTGGCTTTAACCCGGTCAGGTTAGTTCTGCTGGTCTTCTTGTTTTAAGATCTTTCAATATCCTCTGTCTTTGGTCTCTGATCTTCATATATGCTGGAATACCATTGACTGTTCACTCTGTTCCTCAGATCAGCTAGGTGTTTCACTGGTGCTGTGGGGAAGTGGACTCTGTTTCCGCCTATCTCGCCGCCATCTTCCCTCTGAAATTAGTGGTGATTCAGAGCACTCCGTATGGTCTCAGTCTGCTCGGGGAGAAGCAAGTCTTGTTTTCTTAACCATTCAGTAATCCTATGTTTTTGATTGGAGCATTTAATTTATTTACATCTAAGATTATTGATAAGTATTTATTTATTGTGATTTTTCTTCTCTATGCTTATGTTCTTTCCTCTCTCTTTTTCTTCTTCTTACAGCAGCCCCTTCAACATTTCTTGCAATGCTAGTTTTGGGGTAGTAAACTCCTTTAGCCTTTTCTTCTATTTGATAAGCATTTTATTTCACCTTTAATTTAAAATGATAGCCTTGCTGGATGGAGTAATCTTGGATTCAGATCCTTGTTTTTTACTTTGAATACTTCATGCCACTCGCTTTTGGTGAGAAGGTAGCTGGTGGGAATTCCCTTGTAGGTTCCTCGCTCTTGCTGCCTTTAAGATTCACTCTTTGTCTTTAAGCTTTGCCATTTTACTTAATATACACCTTGGTGTGGATTTGTTTGGGTTTTTCTTGATTGTGATTCTCTGGGCTGCTGAACTTATGTGACCTTTTCCTTCACAAAGTGATGGAAGTTTTCTGTCATTATTTCTTTAAACAGGTTTTCTATCCCTTTCTCTCTTTCCCTTCAATATATCCATGATGCGGTGGTAGTTATGTTTCATGTTGTAAAAAAGATACCTTAAACTATCCTCTTGCTTTTTAATTCTTTTTTCCTTTTGCTGCTCTGATTGATTTTTTCTACCTTGTCTTGTAACTCCCTGATTCAATCATTTGCTTCAGCCAACCTACTGATTATTCCTTCCAGTGTATTCTTTATTTCAGATATGTTATTCCTCATTTCTGACGAATCCTTTCTATGTACTTATAATGCTGTTGATCATCCTTATAACCATTTCTCTGAACTCAGTGTCTGATAAATTGCTTGTCTCCATTTCACTTAGCTCTTTTTCTGGAGAGTTTTTCCTCCTCTTTCATTTGGGGACTGTTTCTTTGTTTCCCCACTTTAGATGTATCTTTGTGTTTGGTTCTATATATTAAATAGATCTGCTATGACTCCCAGAATTGATGGGGTTGCCTTTTATAATAGGTGTGCTATGGGAAGCAGTGGTACAATCTCCTCAATCCCTTGAGCTGCATGCTGTAGGAATGACTTTTGTGTGTGATATGTGTGCCCTCCTATTGGTTCTTGATTGCTGTTGTCCCATTAATGGGTGAACTCAACCCTCAAGATGGTTGACTGTGAGGCTTAACCCCCACCATGTTGTGCAAATTGTTGTACAGGTGCTTAAGGAGAGGTCGTGAAATCAGGTATGTGAGCTGCCTGGAATGGAGGAGACTTTTGTAATGCATTTGTGGCACAGGGTGAAAGGCAGAAAGGAAACATTGATTACTTCTTAACTTCTACAGCAGCTCTGAGTAAACAGTGCTAGATAAGAGGAAAGATAAATTAGTTTGAAACATTAAAATTATTTGAAAGGGCACATTAGGGAGATATCACCAGAGAGGACATGTTGGACTAAATACAGGGCATTGTGTAACTGGAATGTGTATGAAGAACAAACAGTGCGGGGAGAAGAGAGGAGAGAGACAGAAAAAAGGAAAGCTGGGAGACTCCTGTTAAGTTGTGTATTTAAAGGCATATGAGATTGAATGTAAGCTTATCATGTGTATCATTTAGCATTTAAGTTGTAAGCAATATAAATTGACTGATTAATTTAAAAATGGTGGGGAGAAATAGGTAGTCTATGGAAAAGTTCTGGCTGGCTTCCAAGTAGAAGAATTATTGATGCTGGAGAATATGTGAACCAGAGCAACTCTGGAGGGCTTTCCAAGATCCAGAATTGGAATACATCCATTACAACTCTTTTGACTGGGGGTTATTGGGCTCACATTTTAGATCTAGGAACAGGAAATCAAATTGTTGTAGTGTGTGTTTGTTCTCAATCCTTGAATGAATGCTGAGCAGGCAGTACACTTTGATTTACAGTTTTGCCCACTGTACCTACAATTGGTAAAGGTATAATATTTCAAAAGAAAAAGTATTTCAGAAGGAGTGGTAAACAAATAATGAATAAACATTAAAAGCTATGATCTGAAACAAAACTTGGATTTTAATTTCTAAATAATTTTGACTAATTTTATTTTTCATGTCTTAATGTATGATTCAACATATACTTTGAATATTTCAAAGTATATGAATATTTGAATATTTGTATTTGTATATTTATGGCAATATTCTTGGTATTGGGACTACAGTGGTGAGCTCACACTATCTATGCCATCATGGAGAGATTATATTCCTATATGAAAGAGAGAGAGGGAGAGAGAGAAAGAGAGAGAGGGAATATGAACACATACATATTATGTCAGCTAATGATCAGTGCTAAGAAGAAAAACTAATGAATAGCAGGGATAGTGCATGATGGCAATGATAAGAGAAGTCCTCTCTGTAAGGGTAATTTAATGAGAGAGGTAGCCAATCAGGTATCTTTAAGGAGTGAATTCCAAGCAGAGGACACATGAGTGCAAGAGCCCAGGGATAATAACATGCTTTGCAAATCAAAAAAAAAAAATAATAACATGGAGGTCTGTGCTATGTAAATGCTGTAGTAAGGGGAAGAGTGGCGCAAGCAATGCTTCAGATGTGGGAAGGGAACAGAATCTCGAGCGATTATGTAGGGTCTTGTACACTGTGGCAGTTCTTTAATGTTGGTGTGACTGGCAATATGGGAATGTAATGTGTGGAGAGTTGACTGGGTGCCAAGAGGAGATTTGGTGTGACCTGTTGGAGGCTCTGTGGAATTGGTCTAGCTGAGAGATGATTGTGTCCTAAGTTCTGTTTCAGGGAGTTCGTTTTGACCTTTAGAATTTGATTTTCTTTCTTTTTTAAAGACACAAGTAGAAACATTTACACAATTGAATACTATGCAGCAAAAGGAAACAAGGAGCTCCTACCCTTTGTGACAGCATGGATGGAAATGGAGAGCATTACGCTAACTGAAGTAAGCCAGGTGGTGAAACACAAATGCCATATGATCTCACCTATAAGTGGAACCTAATCAACATAACAAACAAGCAAGCAAAATAGAACCAGAGACATTGAAATAAAGAACAACCCAACAGTAACCAGAGGGGAAGGGGGAGAGAGATAAGGGGGAAAATAGAAGGTCTATCAAGGAACATGTTAAAGTACACATGGACAAAGCCAAAGGTGGTAGGTTTGAGGATGGGAGGTGGGGATGGGAAGGGTGAGGGGCCGTGGTGGGGTGAAAATGGAGACAACTGTACTTGAACAACAACAACAACAACAAAAGAGACATAAGTAGGTTTCAACTGACTGTCCTGGAAACATCAGATCTTTGCTGATCTTGACCACAAACTAGGTGAATGCTGGGCCAATCTTCTAACCTTCTCACACATTTACATTTGATTGTGTTGCCTATAACACCACCAGCTTTTAAAATGCAATTATGAATTGCTTTGGTAAAAATAATTGGTTTCTTTATAAATGACTAATTTGTGAAAAAAGTGACATGCTTATGTATTTGTGGAGATGATGGAAAGGGTAGGAAAAGAGTTAAATGTATAAATGAGCTGTGAAAACAGTTTAATTCCTCTGAAAAAACTTGGCCCAATTGTTTTTTCTCCTACTTTCTTGAATTAAAGATGTTTTCTCTGAGAGAATGTGGTGTCTGAAGATCATTATGTTGTGGAGGAGCAGTCAGGAAAAGCCACTGCTGAGCAATGATTCACAAATTGTACCCTGGGGAGATGTTAGGATTTTTGCTTTTCAGATCCAGGCTGTTTAAAATCCAGATGCAATATGGTTCTCACACTGCTGTCTTCCAGTGAAATGGCGTATAGGATGAGGAACTGCAATCTCAAACTATATGTAAGGGTTATATGCAGATGAGAGAGAAACATTTTGTGCTGCTATGAATTTTGTTAAAAATACAGTTTGGAGGAAAATGGACTGAAAGTAGAGGAGCTTTCGCCTAGACAATAGATGTTTTATTTGAAGCTAAAAGGGAACATAGGTTAATAAAGAATGGTGTAAATACTAAAAGTGATTTAGATTTCTGACACAAACAGTGATCATTTAGAATATAAGGGAACTAATGAAGAGAGTTATTTGTGTTAAGGAAATAAGTTAATGATGGACAGAGATTAGAAACCCATTGACAGTAGGCTGTTATTACAGACAAGGAAGGTGCTGATCTTGGGATCTCTGGGGCAGTGTGAGGCTCAATTACATGAGTTGCACATATCACAAAATACCTGGACTTGGAAGTCAGAAAACTCTGGGCTTTGAACTGTACTTCACCCATTACTAGTTGCATGATCTTGATGAAATTTCTATCTCTGGGTACTTCACTAATCAATAAAATGGGCACATTTATTAACCTATTAGGATCATTGTTGTGAAGGTCAAATGCAGTTAGAAATGTAAAAGCCAATGCATATTCCATTACAGTCTCTTTGTATATGTAAGTCTTCCCTTTCCTAAAGAATCTTACACATTGTGGTAGGTTTTTGTAAAAGTGGCTTCGCTTGTACTTATTACAGGTGAAATATAAGGAGATTCCTAGTATCTCACAATAACGAAGTATCCATTTTTATTCCTTTAAGAAATAACATGCAAATTTCTATTGCAATTTATAAATAAATAATAGCTATAAATAATTTATCATATATTTACATTAGTTTAAAAATTTGCCAGTGATATTTTTATACTAGAGTTTCAAAAACTACTATTTGGTCACAGTCACAAATGAACTAGTATTTTAAAAAAATTACACCTTTATACCTTTGTTCTATTGTTCAGAAATAAATATCCTCTAATATTTCTTGTAAAAATTATGTTTTTCACTATGTAGATGTCTTAATCCATTTGGGTTGCTATAACAAAAATACCATAGACTGAGTGACTTAAACCAGTGGTCCCCAAACTTTTTGGCACCAGGGACCAGTTTCATGGAAGACAATTTTTCCACAGACTGGGGTAGGGGGTGGGGATGGTTTCAGGATGATTCAAGTACATTACATTCAAGCTCACTTCCTGCTATGTGCCTAGACCAGTACTAGTCCATGGCCTGAAAGTTGGGATCCCTGGCTTAAACAACAGAAATTTATTTCTCACAGTTCTGGAAGCTGGGAATTATAAGATCAAGGTGTCTGAAGATTCCCTGTCTGGTGGGGGCACTTTTCCTGGTTCATAGATGCTGTCTTCTTGCTATGTCCTCACATGACCAAAGGGATGAGGGCTCTCTGGGGTCTTATAAGGACACTAATCCCACTCATGAGGGCTCCTCATGATAAAATCATGTCCCAAAGTCCATACCTCCTAATGCCATCAAATTGGGGTTTAGAATTTTAACAGAAGCATTTTGGGAGGACACAAACATTCAGCCCATAATAAAGTCTATGTAATTTCATTATAGATGTGAACGTTAAAGCAAAGACTTCTTGTCTCTTTACCCCCATATTTTTTATTTGTTGTTCAAGTACAGTTGTTTCCATTTTTTCCTCCACCACTCCCCCCACCCCAGCCATCCCCACTCACCTTTGATTTTGTCCATGTGTCTTTTATAAATGTTCCTGAAAACCCTTCCCCCTTTCCCCCCATTATCCCCTCCTACCTCCCCTCTGGTTACTGTCAGTTTGTTCTTAATTTCAATGTCTCTGGTTATATTTTGCTTGCTTGTTTGTTTTGTTGATTAGGTTCCACTTATATGAGACTTCCTGTCTTGGGTGACTATTTCATTTTTGTACTTCACGTTAGAAACAATTTTTTTCCCATAGAAATTGATCAGTTTATGTATTTTCTCTGTCCCTATTATCTGTTCGCCAGTTCTCTAACTGCACCTTACCTGGGTGTCAATCTCATTCAGAGTTCTTAACCTCATTACTACATTTATCATTTCTAAAAATCTCTAGGAGATTTGTTTTGTTGATTAGGCTCCACTTATGGGTGAGATCATATGGTATTTGTTTTTCATCACCTGACTTATTTAACTTAGCATAATACTCTCCAGTTCCAGCCATACTGTTATGAAAGGTAGGAATTCCTTTTTTCTTTCTGCTGTGTAGTATTCCATTGTGTAAATGTACCACAGTTTTCTGATCCACTCATGTACTGATGGCCACTTAGGTTGCTTCCAACATTTGGCTATTGTGAATTGTACTGCTATGAACATTGAGATGCACAGATTCTTTTGAATTGGTGTTTTAGCATCCTTAGGGTATAATCCCAGCAGTCGAATCACTGTGTCAAAAGTCAGGTCCATTTTTAATTTTTTTGAGGAAATTCCATATTGCTTTCCATAGTGGTTGCACCAGTTTGCATTCCCACCAACAGTGCGTTAGGATTACCTATTCTTAAATCCTTGCCAGCACTTGTTGTTGATTTGTTAATGATGATCATTCTGACTGGCGTGAAGTGGAATCTCCTGATAGCTAGCGATGTTGAGTATCCTTTCATATGCCTATTGACCCTCTGTATGTCCTCCTCAGAGAAGTGTCTGTTCAGGTCCTTTGCCTATTTTTTAACTGTATTTTTGTCTTCCTGGTGTAGAGTTGTGTGAGTTTTTTATATACTTTGGAGATCAAACCCTTGTCTGAGGTATCATTTACAAATATATTTTCCCATATGGTTTGTTCCCTTTTCATTTTGCTGATGTTTTCTTTTTAGCAATTTTCAAATCATTATATTTTCTAAGTATTTTGAGTATATGTAAAAGCTATCTAACTAGGTTTATATATATTGGTAATTGGCTACCTTCTGAAATTATGTTACTTCTAGTATATTTCAACTGAGTTTTTGAAAATTATTTTTAAGTGCCTTAATAGTATTTGGGAATAATCCTTATTTTATTTCCTTTCAGTTAGATATGGTCTATTTTCATTTATCATCATAATGCATTAAATATAACATTAAATATCATTAGTAAATATTTGTGGGGGTATTAAGCAGTTTTTAAGGTATTTTGTTTTAAAATTATGCCATTAGTGCTTTACCATACTGGGTGATGTTGGCTCTTGCTTTAAGGAAGGAAACATAGTTTAGACCAGAAGTGTTGTTAACAAAATGTCTTGATTTGAAAACCCAGCTTGCAACTGGCTAGATATGTGATTATGAATAAGTTATCTGAATTTCTTTATTCTTAAAAAGGTAAGAAATATGTCCAGTTCCCTGGATTTTTATGCAGCTTAGAGAGAGTTCAGATGAAGTGCATAAAAGTACAGAGTTGTGCACGTAGTAAGTGAGGTATACACACATATGCCTTTTCTCTTGCCTGGCCCAGTGTTTTGCTCCAGCAGATGATCTTCATAAGCTGTGGCTGCTACTGTTCCTGGACACTTGCTGGTTGGATTTAGTGCAATGTGAGACATTAGAATTGATAAGGATGAAAGGAGATTGAGGTCAGAATTGCATTCCTCTGGCCCCTTTCTGCCAAGTGGAGAAGGTTGCCTACATCTTCCTAAATATCACAGTGGCCCCTTCTACAACTACAACCCTATCAAGATATTGGCAACCTTCCAGACTTTGGGTGGAAACATTTCCTGTTGTCCTTGTCTTCCATTCCAACTATTGATTCTTTACCCCTGGTTGACTTCCCTCAACCCTGTCTATACTTTTGTAAATAAACCCTTCATTAAAATCCCCTTCATTATCCCTTCTGAATGTGTCATCTCCTTCCTGTTTGATTCAATATGTGTGTTACTCTATGTAAATATGCACAACATTTACAAAATCCTTACAGCTACACCAGATCCTTACCTTTTGGCCCTGATTCATTCTACTCTATACTGTGTCCTAAGGCCTGTGCACATCCATGGGAAATCATCCATAGTTCTCTGATGGGGCCTTTGTTTCATGAGCCTGTGCTTTGAACACATCTCCTTCTATCCACTTTTCAGCTTCCTCTGCACAGCCTTTTCTGATACTCCAGGCAAAAATCTATGATTGTCTGAGCCGCTAGGACAGAAGATATTTATGTAAATATTTCTATTAGTACCAGAAGAGTTTATTTGCATGACTACATGTTACACCCTTATTATTACACTAGAATCTCCCTACAGGGTCAGGGACTGTCTCCTCCTCATTGTTTATTCCACAGCTGGCACAAAGTTTCTACTATAAAGTAAGTACTGAAGAAATATTTATAAAATACACAATCCAGTCACTATTACTGAGTTAATTTATACAATCTCTGTTAGAATTGAAATGTTGTGGACAAGATTGTTAAGCTACAGTGATTCAGAAGTTATATGGGAGGGACTCCATCCAGCAGAGTTCCTCCCGGCCGCCTCAGATGAGAAATCAATCGTCCTGGACACAATCTGTTTCCAGAGGGAAAGGGGGTGGTGATTCCCTCTAGTGCCCCAATGGAATGCCCCAAACCCTTCTCCCAAATGGCTTTATTGGGAATAGTATATGTATGTGTATACATGCATAGCTCATCAATCAATATCAAAAGGCTATAGTCATACAAAAACAGGTATTATCTATAGATAACAATTGAAGAAACACAGAGATCTGTCATAGGTCAGGCTGACTCCAGAGGATCTTTAAGATGTGTTTCATGAGATTTACTCCTTAGGCCTTGAATTTAAACAACCAGTTTATATCAACAGAGCCATAAAAGCAAAGAAGAGCAGGCTTCAAAGGACACAATGTATTTATCATACCTGATTAACATGGGAACCCTTGGTGTTAGAATTGGGTCATGTCTGCCACCTGCATTACCTGGTTTTCCATAGAGACTTACTAGCCCCTTTCAGAGCCTGCTCTTGCAGGATTGTAATCTCCAAAACCACACAGAGTGGTTCCAAACAATTATGCATCCCACCCACACCCAAAAAGGAAAAAAGGCCTTTTGTGTTTTCCGGGCCCTGTCATGTTTTTCTCTGTGAGTTGACACTTTGTTTTACATAACTAGATGGAATTACGTCGAGCTTAAATAGACAGGGATGACCATTTTCTGCTATCTCAGACAGCTGTTGACTCTTTTCCTGGTAGAATTGAGATATATGGTGGAAAATTTGAGAAAACTTTAATTATTGCATTGATTATGAAAGAGTAATCTACTGATGTTGGGTAGTGACCTGATACTATGGCATTTTGATTTTCTTTCTTTGGAGACCACCTAGAACAGAGTAGTTCATTAATAAATATTTATTAACTTTCACAAATAAGTATTCAATATTCTGGTGGAATTTTTTACAGTAAAGCATTTAATCCAAATAATTGAAAGGAAGAAGGGAAATATTTATTTTGTTTTGTGACTCTAATTTTAAAAGTTAAAAGGTATAATTAGACTTTTTTGTAGGAGAAATAGTAATGACAGATACACATATTAAAAATTACTCAATCTAAGTAGTCATTAGAAAAATACAAATTAAAATTATAATGAAATATCAGTTCATGCCCACAGGATTGAAAATATTAAAAAGTGGGAACATACAAAATTTTGGTAAGAATGTGGTATGAGTTCTTACACACCCAATTTGAGAGTATAAATCAATACAATTTCTTTGAAATACATTTGGCGTTATCTAGTAGAGTTGACCATTTACGTGGTTACAGTCCAACTCCTATGCATATACTACAGAACACCTATTTTATATATATATATATATACACACACACACACACACACATCTATTATACACACGCACACACCAAGAGGCATACATAAGATTATTTACAATAGCATTTTTTGATAGAAATACTGTAAACCTTTTAAATGTCCAGGAACAGTAGCACAGATATAAACTGTAACATATCCACAAAATGGAACACTATATTGTGGTGACTGAATGGACTCCAACAGCAATTCAGGTATATTACCAAGGATGAAACTTAGAAATATAATGTTAAATGTAAAAAAGCATTGTTAATAACATACAGATCTTTCATGTGTATTGATTTCCAAAACAAGTAATACAAAAATAGTATTACTTATATATATAAACATGTATGACAAAGCATAAAGAAAATCAAATGTCTTGGAAATGTTCTACTCTTAAGCTGGGTGATAAACTTGTGGATATTTGGTTTATTTTTATGGTGTTATTATTTGAAATAAGTGTATATATGCATTATGTTTTTGTATATATCTTTTCATTTGAGATAGCAGAGTTAAAAAAATTAAGTAGACCACCTTAAAATAAGTCTGCTCCTATCTTAAAATACAAAAACTAAAAAATCCATTCAAGGTAAGGTAAAAATGTTAGGAAAAAATTATTGTGAAACACCTTCATGCCAGATGAAATGAAAATATTCTTTACATTTTCACAAATTATGTTAGTATTTATGAACTCTTTATATTAATTAGTCATCCTGCTTTGAATTGCCTTTCATTATCTGGTTTCACAAAATGACAATGTACTGCCTCTGCCTCTACTTTCTGGTCAGTTGAGCTCATGCTTGTCATTTACAACCCCTTTAATTGCTCAATAGATAATTTAGAGAAGAAACAAGTAACTTTTCACTAATATTTATCTGAAGCCATTAGTCTAGTTTGCAGAAAGCTGGTCTCCATATTGACCTTAATGTCTTTATGTGTCCATGTGGGTGCATGAGTCTCCCCTTGAAGAAACAACAATAATATTTTTTAATATTCCCCTCTTAAAAGTAAATGAGACAAGAGATAATCTATACAGTGTCTTTGAGAATATTTTGTCTCCAATTCAAAGTTAAAAATTTTCAGTGGCTTTTACTTGAAATTTGATTCTGTATATATATATAATTGTTGTTCAGTTACAGATTTCCTGCCTTTTCCCCTATTGTTCTCCCTGACTCGTTGCCCCCCTGACCATCAATCTCCCCCCATTGTTCATGCCCGTTAGTCTTCTATTTGTGTTCCTTTGTGTGCCCCTTCCTCTTTTTCTCCCCAGTTGTCCTCCTTTCCATCCCCTTTGGTCACTGTCAGTTTGTTGTTTATTTCCAAGTCTCTGGTTCTATTTTGCTCATTTGTTTGTTTTGTTGATTAGGGTCCACTTATAGGTGAGATCATATGATACTTGTCTTTCACCTCCTGTCTTAAGTGGGAATGTAGACTGGTGCAGCTATTATGGAAAACAGTATGGTTCCTCAAAAAATTAAAGATGGAACTGCCTTTTGATCCAGTGATTTATAAGATATTTTGAGTTTGGTGTTCTTAAGCATGTCTTTGGTTTAAATTTCATAGTATAGACACAATTATCCCTATAAATCATCCTAGTTTATATTTATAAAGGACATACTTTTTATTTTAATAACACACATTTTTCTAATTGTTGTTCAAGTACAGTTGTCTCCATTTTCATCCCACCATGCCCCCTCATCCTACCCATCCCCACCTCCCACCCTCAAACCTACCCCCTTTGGCTTTGTCCATGTGTCCTTTATATATTAATAACATACATTCTGATTATAGCCCTCTGTGTAACAAATGACTATCCTCTTGTAAAAAAAAGTACAATCTATACCATAGTTCAAACATCATTTGGAGTATGCACAGTGAACATTCTAATGAGTCATAAAATATAACTTTTCATCTTCCTTTTATTCACTTGTAGACATGCTAAGACATGCCTTCATCAATTTGAGTTTTGACTCTATCAGTGAATTATTAATTCATAAAGCCAAATTAGTAATCAGATCACATTTTCTGTGGTCTTCATTGTCCTTATCATTAATCATGGAAGAACAATTGTTTTCCTGTGTATTTGTAACATGGGCAATGTATTTTTCCTAAATTAAATAAGAAAATATAAGAATGAAAACTCTAATAAATAACAGAGTATTTAATTCCAAATGATTACTCTCTTAGAAATATTTCTTAATAGATAGATATTTCAGAGGAGATTGGGCTCAGGGTGGTATGGCCATAGACAATAGATAGATATTTCAGATAAATTATCTTTAGTATATAAAACGGATTTTTATTCAGAGGAAACATTTCTGCACACAAGAGGTGCTAGATGGTGTGTGTTTTTAAGGCTCTTGTCTGTACTCAAAGCTACATATGGTCTCTGAGGCTCAGCTTGGACCATTTTTCAATGCTTCTCAGGTTACATGTGAGTTTTTAAGGAATAACAAAGTGATAATAGCAATGTAATGACATACTAGATTCTTCCAGTGTTGTTGAAAAGTGCACAATTTATGTGCTTGACAGAAAAATCTTTTTGATTGATTCATATTACTTAACAGTTGTGCTTCCACAAACATATGCTATTTTATATTTTCTATTTTAAGTGATTTTGATAATTTTAAGTCACAAAAGTCAGATTTATCAACAGCTTTAAAGTATTTGACTTTATTTTCTTTTATGATCACATTTTTTGGCTGTCCTCACACTTGAGACTAGAATTTATAACAGTTGAAAATGTATCATGGGGTGAATCATCATACATGATAGGCCTGTATTGCTTTGAACTTCCCTCTCAGGACTGCCTTAGCTGTGTCCCATAAGTTTTTGGACTGTTGCATGTTCACTTTTATTCATTTCCAGAAACTTTTTATTTCCTCCTTAATCTCATTCTTTTTTTTTTTTTTTTTTTTTACTGTTTTTTTTTTTTTTTAATTGTTATGCAATTACAGTTGTATGCCTTTTCTCCCCATCCCTCTACCCCACCCCAGGTGAACACACCTCCCTCCCCCCTCTCCACCCTCCCCCTTGGTTTTGTCCATGGGTCCTTTATAGTAGTTCCTGTAATACCCTCTTCCCACTATCCCCGCCCCCACCCCCCACCCCCGCCGTGGCTATTGTTAGATTGTTCTTAACTTCAATGTCTCTGGTTATATTTTGTTTGCTTTTTTCTTCTATTGCTTATGTTCCAGTTAAAGGTGAGATCATATGGTACTTGTCCCTCACTTCCTGGCTTATTTCACTTAGCATAATGCTCTCCAGTTTCATCCATGCTGTTGCAAAGGGTATAAGCTCCTTCTTTCTCTCTGCTGCGTAGAATTCCATTGTGTAAATATACCATAGATTTTGGATCCACTCATTTGCTGATGGGCACTTCGGTTGCTTCCAGTACTTGGCTATTGTAAATTGTGCTGCTATGAACATTGGGGTGCACAGATTCTTTTGGATTGGTGTTTCAGTGTTCTTAGGGTATAATCCCAGCAGCGGAATTACTGGGTCAATGGGCAGTTCCATTTTTAGTTTTCTGAGGAAATTCCATATTGTTTTCCACAGTGGCCTCACCAGTCTGCATTCCCACCAACAGTGCACAAGGGTTCCCTTTTCTCCACATCCTCTCCAACATTTGTTTGTGGATTTGTTTATGTTGGCCATTCTGACTGGTGTGAGATGATACCTCATTGTGGTTTTAATTTGCATCTCTCTGATGGCTAGTGATGCTGAGCATCTTTTCATATGTCTCTGGGCCCTCTGTATGTCTTCCTTGGAGAAGTGTCTGTTCAAGTCCTTTGCCCATTTTTTAATTGGGTTGTTTGTCTTCCTGGAGTGGAGTCGAGTGAGTTCTTTATATATTTTGGAGATCAGGCCCTTGTCTGAGGTATCGTTGGCAAATATGTTTTCCCATACTGTTGGTACTCTTTGTAATTTGGTGCTGTTTTCTTTAGCCATGCAGAAGCTTTTTATTTTGATGAGGTCCCATTTGTTTATTCTTTCCTTTATGTCCCTTGCTTTAGGGGACATGTCTGTGAGGATGTTGCTGCGTGGAATGTCTGAGATTTTCCTGCCAATGTTTTCCTCAAGGACTTTTATGGTGTTACGGCTTATATTTAAGTCTTTTATCCATCTTGAGTTTATTTTCGTGTATGGCGTAAGTTGGTGATCGAGTTTCATTTTTTTGCACGTAGCTGTCCAGATCTCCCAACACCATCTGTTGAAGAGGCTGTTTTTGCTCCATTTTATGCTCCTGCCTCCTTTGTCAAATATTAATTGATCGTATAGACTTGAGTTTATTTCTGGGCTCTCTATTCTGTTCCATTGGTCTATGTGCCTGTTTTGATGCCAGTACCAGGCTGTTTTGATTACAGTGGCCTTGTAATACAATTTGATATCAGGTATTGTGATCCCTCCTGCTTTGTTTTTCTTTCTCAAAATTGCTGCAGCTATTCGAGGTCATTTATGGTTCCATATGAATTTCTGCAATGTTTGTTCTATATCTGTGAAATATGTCATGGGTACTCTAATAGGGATTGCATTGAATCTATAAATTGCTTTGGGTAGTATGGCCATTTTGATAATGTTGATTCTTCCAATCCATGAACATGGTACATGCTTCCATTTGTTTGTATCTTCCTTAATTTCTTTCTTCAGTGTTGTGTAGTTTTCTGAGTACAGGTCTTTTACCTCCTTGGTTAGGTTTATTCCTAGGTACTTTATTTTTCTTGTTGCTATATCGAATGGGATTTTTTTCCTGATTTCTGTTTCTGCAGTTTCATTGTTGGTATACAGGAATGCCTTTCATTTCTGGGTATTGACTTTGTATCCAGCTATTTTGCCAAATTCATTTATTAGGTCGAGTAGTTTTTGAGTGGAGTCTATAGGGTTTTCCATGTACACTATCATGTCGTCTGCAAACAGTGACAGTTTCATTTCCTCCTTTCCAATTTGGATGCCTTTTATTGCTTTTTCTTGTCTGATTGCTGTGGCTAGGACTTCCAATACTATGTTGAATAGGAGTGGTGAGAGAGGGCATCCTTGTCTAGTTCCTGATCTTAGTGGGAAAGCTCTAAGTTTTTGTCCATTGAGTGTGATGTTGGCTGTAGGTCTCTCATATATGGCCTTAATTATGTTGAGGACTGCTCCCTTTATTCCCACTTTGCTGAGTGTTTTTATCAGAAATGGGTGCTGTATCTTATCAAATGCTTTTTCCGCATCTATTGATATGATCATGTGATTTTTGTCTTTGCTGTTGTTGATGTGATGTATTATGTTTATTGATTTGCGAATATTGTACCATCCTTGCATCCCTGGGATGAATCCCACTTGGTCATGGCGGATGATCTTTTTAATATATTGCTGGATGCGGTTTGCTAATATTTTGTTGAGAATTTTAGTGTCTATGTTCATCAGCGATATTGGCCTGAAGTTTTCTTTCTTCGTTGTGTCTTTATCTGGTTTTGGGATTAGGATGATGTTGGCTTCATAAAAAGAGTTTGGGAGTCTTCCATCAGTTTGGATTTTTTCGAATAGTCTGTGAAGGATAGGGGTTAGTTCTTCCTTAAATGCTTTGTAGAAATCTCCTGTGAAACCATCTGGTCCAGGGCTTTTGTGTGATGGGAGTTTCTTGATGACTGCTTCAATTTCCTTTGCTGATATTGGTCTGTTCAGGTTTTCTGCTTCTTCTTCAGTCAGTTTTGGAAGATTATATTTTTCTAGAAATGTGTCCATTTCATCTAGGTTTTCAAATTTCTTAGCATACAGGTCTTCATAGTAATTTCTTACGATCCTTTGTATTTCTGTGGTATCAGTTGTAATCTCTCCACTTTCATTTCTAATTCTGTTTATTTGGATCCTCTCTCTTTTCTTTTTGATGAGCCTACTTAAAGGCTTGTCGATTTTGTTTATCTTTTCAAAGAACCAGCTCCTGGATTCATTGATCCTTACAATTGTGCTTTTAGTCTCTATGTCATTTAATTCTGCTCTGATCTTGGTTATTTCCTTCCTTCTGCTTGCTCTGGGCTGTCTTTGTTGTTGTTCCTCCAGTTCTTGTAGGCATAGGGTTAGGTTGTTTGTTTGAACTGTTTCTAACTTCTTAAGGTAGGCCTGTATTGCTATGAACTTCCCTCTCAGGACTGCCTTTGCTGTGTCCCATAGGTTTTGGGTTGTTGTGAGTTCGTTTTCATTTGTTTCCAGGAAGTTTTTGATTTCTTCCCTAATCTCGTTCTTGACCCATTCATTGTTTAATAGCATGCTATTCAGTCTCCATGCTTTTGAGTGTTTTGGGTTTTTACCCTTGGCGTTGGTTTCTAGTTTCAGACCCTTGTGGTCAGAGAAGATGCTTGATATGATTTCAATTTTCTTGAATTTGTTGAGGCTTGCTTTGTGTCCTATCATGTGGTCTATCTTTGAAAAAGTTCCATGGACACTTGAAAAGAACGTGTATTTTGCTTCTTTGGGATGAAAAGCTCTGTATATATCAGTTAAGTCCATTTCCTCTAAGGTATTGTTAAGTGACACAATATCTTTGTTGATCTTTTGTTTGGAAGACCTGTCCATTTTTGATAGTGGGGTGTTAAAATCCCCTACTATAATTGTGTTGCTGTCAATATCTTTCTTGAAATCCTCCAAGATTTTCTTTATGTATTTGGGTGCTCCTATGTTGGGTGCATATATATTTACAATGTTTATGTCTTCTTGGTGGATTCTTCCTTTGAGTATTATGAAGTGACCTTCTGGGTCTCTCTTTATGGCCCTTCTTTGGAAGTCTATTTTGTCAGATATGAGTATTGCTACCCATATTTTTTCCTGTCCGTTTGCTTGGAAAATTTGTTTCCAGCCCTTCACTTTCAGTCTGTGTAAGTCTTTTGTCCTGAGATGGGTCTCTTGTAGACAGCATATGTGTGGGTCATGTTTTCTTATCCATTCAGCTGTTCTATGTCTTTTGATTGGAGCATTTAATCCATTTACGTTTAAGGTTATTATCGATAGGTAGTTATTCATTGCCATTATTTCCTACCTGTGTTCCTCTGTCTTTCTCTTTTCCTTCCTTTCCTTAAAGCAGTCCCTTTAGCATCTCTTGCAGAGCTGGTTTGATGGAGCTGTATTCTTTTAGACTTTTTTTGTCTGGGAAACTCTTTATTTGGTCTTCTATCTTGATTGAGAGCCTTGCTGGGTAAAGTAGTCTTGGTTGCAGGCCTCTGGTTCTCAGTACTTGGAATATTTTTTGCCATTCTCTTCTGGCTTGGAGCGTTTCCATTGAGAAGTCAGTTGCTAACCTTATTGGGGCTCCCTTGTATGTTACTTCCTTTTTCTCCCTTGCTGCCTTTGAGATCCTCTCTTTGTCTTGGAAATTTGCCATTTTAATTATGATGTGTCTTGCAGTGGGTCTCTTTGGGTTCCTCTTGCTTGGGACTCTCTGTGTTTCCTGGATTTGGGTGACTTTTTCTCTCCTCAGATTAGGGAAATTTTCCATCATTACTTTTTCAAACAGGTTTTCTATCCCTTGCTCTTCTTCTTCTCCTTCTGGTATTCCTATTATACGGATATTGTTACGTTTCATGTTGTCCTGCATTTCCCTTATTGCCTCTTCATTCTTTCTGAGCCTCTTTTCCTTTTCTTGCTCCTTCTGGGTGTTTTTTTCTACTTTATCCTCCAGCTCGCTGATCCGATCCTCTGCTTCATCAAGTCTGCTTTTAATTCCTTCTACTGTGTTCTTCAATTCAGAAATTGTATTCTTCATTTCCGCTTGGCTCTTGTTGATATTTTCTATTTCCTTTTTCATGTTGATATAGTTTGCAGTGAGTTCATTGTAGTTTCCTTGTAGTTTCTGGTAGTTCTCTTTGAGCTCAGAGAGCTCAGTGAGTTTCCTGATGACCATTGCTTTGAACTCAGTATCTGATAGTTGACTTGCCTCTTTTTCGGTTAGTATTCTTTCTGAGACTTCCTCCTTTCCTTTCATTTGGGAATTGTTTCTTTGTCTTCCCATTGTTTGTGAGGCTCTTCTTGTTGGCCTCTGCGTCTTAAATTGTTTTGTTCTGACTCCCTGGATTTATGATATGAACTCCTATGGTAGAATGCCAATGGGATTCGGTGGTGCTGTCTCCTTACTCTCCTGTGCTCACTGGTCTTGAGCTGACGTTTATGTGTTTAACATGGTCTAACTCTAGTCTTTTCAGCACTCCAGGTTTTGTTGTCTCACCGTCAGATCTTTCAGTGTCCTCTATCTTTGGTCTCTGATCTTCGTATATGCTGGAATACTGTTGGCTGTTCGCTCTGCTCCTCAGATCAGCTAGGTATTTCCCTGGCGTTGAGGGGAAGTGGACTCCGCTCCCACCTATGTTGCCGCCATCTTCCCTTAATCTCATTCTTAACCCATTCATTGTTGAATAGCATGCTATTCTGTCTCCATGACTTTGAAGGTTTTTTATTTTTTTTCCTTGATGTTAGGTTCTAGTTTCAAGCCCTTGTTGTTGATAAAATGCTGGATATGATTTCAATTTTCTTGAATATGTTGAGGTTTGTTTTATGTCCTATCATGTGGTCTGTCTTTGAAATTGTATCATGTGCATTTTGAAAAGAATGTGTATTTTGCTTCTCTTGAATGAAAGGTTCTATATACATATCAGTTAAGTCCATTTGATCTAGGACATTGTTAAATGCCACAATATCTTTGCTGAAATTTTGTTTGGAAGATCTATCCATTTTTGACAGTGGGGTGTTAAAATCCTCTGGTATAAATGTGTTGCTCTCTATATCGTTCTTGAAGTCCTCCAAGATTTCCCGTATGTATTTTGGTGCTCCTATGTTGGGTGGATATATTTTTACAATGTTTATGTCTACTTCATGGATTCTTCCAATATTTCTTTCAAATATATTCCAAGAAGTGGGATCTCTGGATCAAAACACAGATCCATTTTTAATTTTTGAGATACCTCTGCCACTTGATTTTAGTTGTATGTACATTTTTCCACCCATCAAACATGATTACTGTTATTTTATACAGTCAATATTGATTTCAGTTCATCTATAGACATACACTCTCTCATACTATTCACCCCTCCCTGCACTTCCAATGCGTTCATCTGATGTCATCGTTTTTCTACAGGAATTTCAGTATTTCTTTCTAGCTCATGCCCATTGGTGATGGATTCTCTTTGCATTTATTTATCTGAAACATCTTTATTTTACCTTTATTTTTAGATTATATTTTACTGGTTAGAGAGTTCTAAGTTGCAGTCATTTGCCCTAAGGACTTAAAAAATGTCACTGTACTGTGGCAGCCAAGGCTATTGCTTCTCCTTCTCTGCCCCCCTTCTCCTTTTCCTTGTTCTTTTTCTGAAATAATGTCAATTGGTCATCTTATTTGCCTGTAGGAAGGGATATCCCCTCCTATCACTCTGGCGACTTGTAAGTTTTCTTTCTTACCTTTCATTTTTGAAAATTTTCCTGTAACGTGCTTAATTTGTTGTTCCTTGGTACAGATCTTTCCAATTAATAAAATGCAATAAATTTGTGGCTTGTCTTTCATCAGTTTTAGAAAAGTTTTACAGTCTCCTCAAATATTGCCGCTCCCCCTTTTTCCCCCCACTTCTTTCTAGCACTTTAAATGCATATGTTAGACCTGTAGTCAATGGCCTGTATGTTTCTGAAAGCTTTCTGTCTGTTTGTTCATCCTTATATTTCTCTAAGCTTCATTCTGGATATTTCCTACTGATCTGTCTTCCAATTTATGAATGCTCTGTTTTGTATCTAATTTGTTATTAAACCTATATACTATTTATTTTTCTGTGGTAATATTCTATCTTGAGTTTAAACTTTATTTTTCTTTATAAATTCCAGTTCTTTAGTAAAAGTCTCCATTCATCATCTATTTTGTTATATTGAAAACCCTTATTTGAAATTCATATAAGAAAATACAGGATCTGGATTGCTGGTAGGTACATTTTTTTCCCTCCTTCTTTCTATCTCACCTTCCCCTTTCTTTCTTTTGATTTTAATCATTTGGTTTATTCAACTGGTATGCCTTGAGATGTTTTTTTTCTACAACATACATTGAGTGTGAAACATTGAAGAGACTTCGGGTGATGATATCTTTTTTTGGTGGGGGGAGGAATTAAATTATTTTCTGGCAGAGAGAGTAGGAGAAGATCATATTGCAGTCACAGCTGGAGAATTTAGGACTGTTTGTTTTGCCTTAATTGTGAAAGTGTAGCTTTTTAGGGTTTTCATTTGAAAATGTAGAATGTGTTTACTAGGATCTTTTCTTTTTTGGAAACCCCTAATTCCAATATGTAATCTCCCTAGCACCATGAGACTATAGCAGTCTGGGCTTATATTTCATTTAGTTAAGTTTTATTTGCTGTTTGGTATCTTGGCCTCTTCTTTTGTGCAGTTTATAAGTCATCAAATGCTTTGAGGGGGAAACAGCAAAACTACTGGAATGTTCTGTGAGTTTCCCTTCTCTGCAACATTTTGACTCCTGTTCTATGTTGGTTTTCTTTGATATATTGATAGTTCTGTTTTTGTTTGTTTTTTTATGTTAAATTTATCCAAATTTTATTTTATTTTTTCTTGTTGGGGTGGTTATTTAAAAAGAGCTACTTTATCATAGCCACAGCAGAAGGACTTGTTCACATCTGCATCCAACATCCTCAAATAAATTAAAAAATACTTCTTTAAATGGATAAGTTCCATTTAATTAAGAACAAAGTAAACATTTTGATTTAAGAAGAACATTTTGTTAAAAGAACATTTTTTCTTATTTTGTGTTTATAAAGTTATAATACTTGGTTTTGTCAATTTTTCCAGGACAATAATTTTAAAATTAAAACATGAGGCTCTTACTCTTTTCACAAAAGACTAACTCTAGAGAAAATAAAGAATACTAGAAAAATAGCTCAGATAACTGACATTAAGAAAAAATTGTACATGAAATAATTTGTTCTTGAAAAAGAAGACATTAATTGGAGTCTAAAAGCTAAGGGACATCTAGGAATCTTGTTTTTGTATTAATACTTTTTCTATGAAGCTAAGCAAGTTCTAGTACTCTCACATAGATATGTAAAACTACATAGGTGAAAGTCTCTAGAGGACATTCAGATCTCCTGTAGGATAAGTTCACAGCAGTTTGAATTTACAAGAATTAGAAAGGCCCTTAGCGAGTACCGAAAATGCCATTTCTAGAAGCCTACAAGTGGACATAAAACTTGGTGTTCAAGTTTATAGCAAAAGTCACTGGAAATGTTGATGCTTTTGTTGGTTGTTTTTGGTGGGTTTTGTAGAGCAATATTGTATACAATGTGAAGAGCCTGTCAGACATCTTTTATTCTTCCAAAGTACTTTTATAAATGTTTGTTCAGTAAGCTTTCCTACAGTCTAAAAATGACTTTGTAGTAAATGTGCTACTATTCATATTATATTTCAATGTATTATTCATATTATATAGATACAAAAGTATGAATCGAAATTAAATATGATTTGGGAGCAATATTTCTTACATGCTTCAACTACTTTAAATTACAGACATTTAGTTTTTTAGCATCTTAATGGTTACATTTTTAATCAAAAGTTAAAATTTAGATTCATTGATTTAAACCAGTGGTTCTCTTTTTAAAGTACATTTTACTGATTATGCTACTACAGCTGTGCCAGTTTTTTTCTCCCCCTACTCCCCCCCTACCCTGTACCTCCCACCCTCCAGCATTTCCCTACTTTAGTTCATGTCAATGGGTTGTACACCTAAGCTCTTTGGCTTCTCTATTTCCTATACTATTCTTAACCTCCCTATGTCTATTTTATGCCTACCAATTATGCTTTTTAATCCCTGTACCTTTCCCCCCATTCTCTCCATCCACCTCCCCATTTATAATCCTCCATGTGATCTCCATTTCTGTGATTCTGTTCCTGTCCTGGTTGTTTGCTGAGTTTTTGTTTTTGTTTTTTTAGGTTCAGTTGTTGATAATTGTGAGTTTGTTGTCATTTTATGGTTCATAGTTTTTGATCTTGTATTTCTTAGATAACTCTCTTTAACATTTCATATAATAAGAGCTTGGTAGTGATGAACTCCTTTAACTTGACCTTATCTGGGAAGCACTTTATCTTCCCTTCCACTCTAAATGATAGCTCTGCTGGATCTAGCAATCTTGAATGTAGGTCTGTGCCTTTCATGACTTCAAGTACTTCTTTACAGCCTCTTCTTGCCTGTAAGCTTTCTTCTGAGAAATCAGCTGATAACCTTATGGGAACTCCTTGGTAGGTAACTGTCTCTTTTTCTCTTGCTGCTTTTAAGATTCTCTCCTTATCTTTGATCTTGTGTAACTTAATTATGATGGTCCTTGGTGTGTTCCTCCTTGGGTCCAATTTCTTTGGGACTCCCTGAGCTTCCTGGACTTCTTGGTAGTCTATTTTCTTCAGCATATAGAAAGATTGGGGATGTCTTCATTATTTTTTCAAATATATTTTCAATATTTTGTTCTTCCTTTTCTCCTTCTGCCACCACTATTATTCGGATGTTGGAGCATTTAAAGTTGTCTTAGAGGTCCTTAAGCCTCTCCTCATTTTTTTTTTTTTTTTTGTATTCTTGTTTCTTCATTCTGTTCTGGTTGAATGTTTATTTTTTCCTTTTGTTACAAACCATTGATCTGAATCCCAGTTTCCTTCCCTTCACTCTTGGTTTCCTGTATATTTTCCTTTATTTCACTTTGTGTAGCCTTCATTTCACCCTTCATTTTGTGACCAAATTCTATAATTTCTGTGAGCATCTTCTTTCAGGTAATTTGAACTCTTCATCTGATAGGTTGTCTATCACCTTATCACTTAGTTGTTTTTCTGGACTTTTGGTCTATTCTTTCTTTTGGACCATATTTCTTTGTCTCAGAGCACCTGTTACATCATTGTAAGGGACAGAGCCTTAGGTATTCACCAGTTGGGGCAACACTTTTTGCTGTGTTGTTCCACTGTCTGTGGGGGAGGGTTCAAAGAGGGAACAACGCTGTTTGTTCCACTCTCACCCTACTTTCCATCACTTCCCTCCATCATTTTCCTTACTTCCCACAAGCAGATTATGCCCTTTCAGGTGCTGATTCCCAGGTGGGTGGGTTCATATACTTTGTAGGATCCCGTGAGCCTCTCCAACAGAGGCTCTTTTGAGACTGTGAGTTTCTCTCACCCTAGCAACCCCCACAGGATTTATAGCCAGAGGTTTATAGTCCTTAGTTTCCTGGTCAGCCAGTCCCTCCCTCACCAGCAGGGAGTCTACAGCTTTACCTCGAGTCCTCTCTGTCTGGTTGTTCATCTACACCACTCCTACTGGTCTGGATGAGTGCTTCTTTAACTCCTTGGTTGTTGGAGTTTCATGCAGTTTTACTTTCTGGCAGTTCTGTTTGTTTTTGTTTTTAAATTGGTTGTTACCCTTCTTTTGGTTGTGCAAGGAAGTGAAGTGTTTCTATCTACGCCTCCATCTGTGTCGGAGCTCTAAACTCTCAACTGGGGACAATTTTGCTTCCCAGATAACATTTGACAATATCTGGGGATATTTTTGGTTGTCACAACTGGTGTGAATATCCTGTTAACATGTACAGGGTGGAGGCCAAGGATAAGGTCCTTCATACCCTAAAGAGCACATTACTTCAAAGCACTAGCTGGTTAGAAATGTCAGTAGTATTGAGGTTGAGAAACTCTGTTCTAAACATAAAA
The DNA here is from genome assembly GCF_022682495.2 of Desmodus rotundus. Taxonomy (NCBI): domain Eukaryota; kingdom Metazoa; phylum Chordata; class Mammalia; order Chiroptera; family Phyllostomidae; genus Desmodus; species Desmodus rotundus. Next base: position 65,664,939 of record NC_071394.1, read on the forward strand.
TTAATGGACATAAAATGTTATAGAAAATACACATAAATGCACTGTTACTCAAATCAGTAAGCATTATGCATACCTAACATTTACCTGATATCTACTTTTTCCAAGGTGAATAGATTTAGATCTTATGTTGGAAAAAAATTAAAACATATATATTTTAAGAAATAAAAATCAGTATTTTTTCATAAAAATAATTTATATTAGAAGTGACAATAGTAACAGCAAGAATTTGTGCATGTCAAAATTTGCCTATATTTTTACTTACAGATTTATTAGAAAATGCATTTTATGAAATATTCAGCAATAATTTATAATCTAAATGGTTGTGGAGAGGTCTGAAATGAGAAGATTGTATCTTTCCTTGATGAGAAGAGAAATAAGTTGCCTCAAATGGGACAATGAAGCAAATACAAAGAAAAATAGTAGTGTACTGTAGATGTCTCCAAGTTAATCTACCACTAACAAACAAGTAATACTAGAAGATTTGAAGTTTGAAGTTTGTGCTTGGACTTTTAGACAAACCTGTTTATACTTCATGTAATCTGGCCTTTAAATTATTAAGCCTACAAAATTCTATTTGAGGGCACATTGGTACCCTAACATTTTATAACCACTATTACTGAGAGCATGGCTCTGAAATAATCTTGCCTTTGTTTATTCTCTAGATTGTCAGTTCTATTCCCACCCATCAAACAGTGTGAACAATACCAGATTTATTCTCAATAAATGCCAACTGGTAATAAATCTGGAAACATTTTAATGTTTTTTTAGATGGAGATAATTTGGAATTTTAAAATTAAAATAATTTATTGTTTATGGCATTACAGATATCCCAATATTTCCCCCTTTGCCCACTTCTACCCGGCCACCCCACTCCCACAGTGTCCATCCGCACACCATGTTCATGTCCATGGGTCCTTCATATATGTTTTCTGACTAATCCTTTTACCTTCTTTCAACCAGTTCTCCCAACAATCCATCTTGTAACTGTCAGTCTATTCCATCTTTCTGTGCCTCTGGTTCTATTTTTGCTTGTTAGTTTATTTTGTTTAATTAATTTCACTTAATTGTAAGATCATATGGTATGTGTCTTTCACCACCTGGTTTATTTTATTTAGCATAATAGTTTCCAGTTCAATCCATGATGTCACAAAAGGTAGGAATTACTTCTTTCTTTCTGCTGCATAGTATTCCATTGTGTAAATGTATCATAGTTTTGTTTTTTTTTTTAATCCACTCATTTACTGATGAACATTTTGGCTGTTTCAAAATCTTGGTTATTGTAAATATCACTGCTATGAACATAGGGGTTTGTATATTCTTTAGAATTTGTGTTTTGGAATATTTGTATATATTCCCAGCTGTGGAATTGCTGGGTAAAAAGGCACATCCATTTTTAATTTTTGAGGAAACTCCATACTGTTTTCCATAGTAGCTACACCAGTCTGCATTCCCACAAACAGTGCACTGGGGTTCCTTTTTCTCCACATATTCAACAGCACTTGTTGTTTGTTGATTTGTTAATGATGGCCATTCGGACAGGTATGAAGGTGTATCTCACTGTGCTTTTATTTTAATTTTTTTAATTTTTTACTGTTGTTCAAGTACAGTTGTCTCCATTTTTCCCCCACCTCCCGCCCTCAATCCTACCTCTCTTTGGCTTTGTCCCTGGGTTGTTTATAGGTATTCCTTGATGGACATTCCTCTTCTTTCCTCAGTTACCCCCTACCCCCGCCATTCTGGTCACTGTTAGTTTGTTCTTTATTTCAATATCTCTTATTATATTTTGGTTGCTTCTTGGTTTTGTTAATTAGGTTCCACTTAAGGTGATCATTGTGGTTTTAATTTGCATCTTTATGATGGCTGGTGATGCTGAGCATTTTTTCATTTGTCTGAGGGCAGTCCAAATGTTCTCATTAGAGAAGTATCTTTAGCCCATTTTTTGATTGGATTGTTTGCCTTCCTGGTGTTGAGTCATATAAGTTCATTATATATTCTGGAGATTAAACTTTTGTCCAATATATCATTGGCAAATATGTTCTCACATACAAGGGGCTCCCTTTTCAATTTAATGATTATTTCTTGAGTGTGCAGAAGCTTTTTAATTTGATGTAGTCCCATTTGTTTATTTTTTCTTTTGTTTTCCTTGCCCTAGGAGATGTATTCCCAAAAATATTGCTACACAAGATCTCTGAAATTTTACTGCCTGTTTTCCTCTAGGATTTTTACAGTATCATGACTTGTAGTTGTCTTTTATCCATTTGGAGTGTATTCTGGTGTATGGTGTAAGATGGTGGTCTAGTTTCATTTATTTGCACGTACCAGTCTTGTTCTTCAAACACCATTTATTGAAGAGGCTGTTTTTACTCCATTGTATGTTTCTGCCCCTTTTGTCAAATAACAATTCACCATTAAAGCATGGGATTATTTCTGGCCTCTTTATTTCTGTTCCTTTGATCTATGGGTCAGTTCCTATGCCAATACCAGACTGTTTTGCTTACAGTGACCTTGTAGAATAGTTTAATATCAGGTATTGTGATCCCTCCAAATTTGTTCTTCTTTCTCAAGATTGTTGAGGCTATTCAGGGTCATTTGGCTTTCATATATGTTTTTGGAATATTTGTTTCAGATCTGTGAAATATACCATTGTTATTTACATAGGAATTGTTTTGAATCTATTGATTGCTTTGGGTAGTGTAGCATTTTAATGATGTTATTTCTTTTAATCCATGATGACAGTATATTATTCCAATTATTTCTATCTTAATTTCTTTTTTCAATGTCCTATAGATTTTGGTGTACAGGTTTTTTCCTCCTTGGTTAAATTTATTGCTATGTACTTTAGTTTTTTGTCATTGTAGTAAATGGGATTGTTTCCTTAGTTTCTCTTTCTGATTATCCATTATTGGTATATAAAAAATGCCTTAGATTTCTGAATATTGGTTTTGTATCTTGCTACTTTGCCAAATTCATTTACTGGGTTAAGTAGTTTTTTTTTGAGGAGCCAATAGGGTTATCTATGTGCAGTATCATGTCATCTGCAAACAATGATAATTATACTTACTCCTTTCCAATTTAAATGCTTTTTATTTCTTCTTCTTGTCTTATTGCTGTAGCTATAAGTTCCAGTAGTATGTAGAATAAGAGTGGTAAAAGTGGACACCCCTATCTTGTCCCTGATATTAAGGGAAATGCTTTTAGTTTTTGCACATTGAGTATGATGTTGGCAGTAGGCTTCTTATAGATGGCCTTTATTATGTTGAGGTATGCTCCCTCTATTCTCACTTTATGAATCCTTTTATCATAAATGGGTGTTGGATTTTATCAAATGCTTTTTCTGCATCTATTGATGAGAATATGTGATTTTTGTTTTATTTATGTGATGTATCACATTTATTAGTTTGCAAATATTGTAGCAACCTTGAATTCCTAGGATAAATCCCACTAGATCATGGTGTATTATATTTTTAATGTATTGATTGACCTTGTTTGTTAATATTTTGTTCAGGATTTCAGCATCTATGTCTATGAAGGATATTGGCCTATAATTTTCTTTCTTTGTTGTTTTTAAGTGATTTTGGAATTGGGATAATGCTGGCCTCATAAAAAGAGTTTGGAAGTCTTTCCCCTCTGAAATATTTTGGAATAGTTTGAGAAAGATACACATTAATTCTTCTTTGAATGATTGGTAAAATTCACCTGTGAAACCGTCTGGTTCATGACTTTCATTTCCTGGGAGGTTTTTTATTTACTGCTTCAATTTCATTAGTTGTTATCAGTCTATTCAGGTCTTCTGCTGCTTCTTGATTCAATTTTAGAAGACTGTATATTTCTAGAAATTTAATTATTTTGCCCAGGTTTTTCACTTTCTTGGCATATAGTTGTTTATATTAATTTATTACAATTCTTTGTATTTCTGTGATATTAGCTGTTACTTAACCCCTTTCATTTCTGATTTTATTTATTTGGTTCCTTTCTTGTTTTTCTTCATGAGTCTGGTTAAAGGTTCATCAATTTTGTTTATCTTTACAAAGAACCAACTACTGGATTTATTGATATTTTGAATTATTATTTAGTCTCTATGTCATTTATTTCTGCTCTGATCTTGATGATTTCCTTCTTTCTACTCACTCTGGGTTTTGTTTGTTGCTGTTTTTCTAGTTCTCTTAGGTGTAGTGTTAGGTTGTTTATTTGATATTTTTCTGTATTCTTAAGTCTGTAATGCTGTGAACTTCCCTCTCAGGACTGCTTTCACTGTGTCCCATAGGTTTTGGGTTGTTGTGTGTTCATTTTCAATTGTTTCCAGTACTTTTAAAATTTTCATTGATCTTATTGTTGACCTATTCATTATTTGATAACATGTTATTTACCCTCCATGTCTTTGAATACTTTTGGGGTGTTTTTTTTTATTGAGGTTGATTTCTAGTTTCAATCCATTGTGGTATAAGGAAGTGTTTGATATGATTTTAATTTTCTCAAATTTGTTAAGGTTTATTTTGTGTCATACCTTGTGGACACAAAATACCATGTCTTTGAGAATGATCCATATGCACTTGAGAGGCATGTGTATTCTGTTGCTTTGGGGTGAAATATTCTGTAAATGTCAATTAAATCCATTCAACCTTGTGTGTCATTTAAGGTAGCTGTTTCCTTGTTAATTTTTTTTTGTCTGGAAGTTCTATCCATTGGTGACAGTGGGATGTTAAAGTCTCCTAAAGTGACTGTATCACATGGATGTCTTCCTTAAAGTCCTTCAAAATTTTCTTTATATATTTAGGTGCTCCTATAATGGGTGCATATATGATTACAAGGGTTATATCTTCTTGTTGGAGTGGTTCCTTTAGTATTATGTAGTGATCTTCTTTGTCCCTTGTTATGGCCTTTGTTTGGAAGTCAGTTTTGTCAGATACAAGTATTGCTACCCCAACTTGTTTGTCTTCATTTGCACAGAATATTTTTTCCCCCATCTCTTTACTTTCAGCCTGTGTAAATCTTTTGTTCTGAGGTAGGTCTCTTGTACACAGCTTATGTATGGGTTGTGTTTTCTTATCCATTCAGCTACCTTGTTTGATTGGAATATTTAATCCATTTAGTTTTAAAGTTATTATTGATAGGTACTTATTCATTGCTATTTTTCCTCCTTTGTACCTGTATTCCTCTCTCTCTCTATTTCTTCTTTTTCTTAAAACAGTCTCTTTAACATACCTTGCAATGCTGGTTTGGTGGAAATGTACTCCTTTAGCCTTTTTTTTTTTCTGGGAAACTCTTTATTTTGCCTTATGTGTTAAAGTAATGCCTTCCTGGATAGAGTATTCTTGGTTGTAGGTCCCTGGTTTTCTTTACTTGAATACTTCATGTGAATCCCTTCTGAGCTACAGTGTTTTGTTGAAAAATCAGCTGACAGCCTTATTGGACCTCCTTTGTAGGTAACTAACTATTTCTCTCTTGCTGCCTTTAAGATTTACACTTTGTCTTTAAACTTTGCCGTTTTAATTGTGATGTGTCTTGGTGTTGGTGTTTTCGGGCTCGTGTTGACTGGGACACTCTGTGCTTCCTGACTTGTGTGATGTTTTCTTTTAGTTGGTTAGGAAAGTTTTCTGTCATTACTTTTACAAAAAGGTTTTATTCCCTTACTCCTTTTCTTTTCCATCTTTGCCTAGTCTGCTTTTAATTACTTCTAGTGTATTCTTCAGATCAGATATTTTATTATTTGTTTCGCAGTGATTCTTATTCACAATTTCTATGTCCTTTTTCATGCTGATGTAATTCTTACTAATTACCTTAAGCATACTTATTACCATTACTTTGAACTTTATACCTGATAATTTGTTTGCCTCAATTTCATTTAGCTCTTTTTCTGGGTATTCCTCATTTTCTTTCAGTTAGAGGTTGTTTCTTTGTCTCCTCATTTTTTGTCTCTTTTTCTTTGTTTGTATGTATTAGATGGATCTACTTTGACTCCTTGTGTTCATGGATTGGCCTTGTGTGGTAGGAGTCCTGTGGGACCCAGTGGTACAGTGTCTTTGATCTTCTGAGCCGGATACTCTAAGAATGTCTTTGTATGGGTTATGTGGGCTCTCTTATGTATTTGGGTTTGATTGTTCTTGGTATGTTCATTGGTGGGGTATCCTCTCTGGCTGGCTGAGTGAGAAGCTTAACCCCCACCATGTCTTGCACACAGTTGTACAGTGCTGACAGAACAAAACAACACAAAAAACAAAACCAAGAGAAGCAGAACTCCCACCCAACAAGAGCAAAATCAATGACAAAATAGCAATGAATAATAAAAGTGAAAACAGATATAGAATAGAAGAGAAAGGTATCTTCCAGCAGATAATGGGGGGAAGGGTTTTAAGGAACAACTATAAAGGACACATGGACAAAACCAAGGAGGGGTGGAAGCAAGGGAGGGAGGCAGGTTTGGCTGGGATGGGGGTAGTGGTAGGGGGTAAATGCAGACAAAAGTAATTGAACAAGAGTAAAATAATTAAAAAAAATAAAAAAGAAGCAAAAAAAAAGAGAGAAAGAGAAACAATAATAAAGAGTAAGAGAAGACTGCAAGAAAGAAAAGTGGTTATGAGAGGAATAAAGGAAGAGAAGTAATATGAATAATAAATAGAAAGAGAGGAAAACAGGAAAAAGGGACAAAGAATGAAAAAGAATAACAAAAATAGGAAAGGGAAAGAAGGGGAAAATGGAGAAATCAAAGGTACGAGTTAACTAAGAGATATGAAAGAAAAATAGAGCAACAAAAGTAGGAGAAAAATAAAAACTAAAAAATAATAAAGTTACGAAGAAGAAAATAATGAATAAGAGCAAATTGGAGTGCTTCTCAGCACAGTTTAGTGTTCACCTGCTGAATTCTCCCTTTGAATATGGCTTTGATGTTGTCTGAGCCTGGTGTAAGCCAATGCTAAGGTGCTGTCATGTCTAGTCCTTAACATCCTGTTTGGAGCTACAAGCTATCCACAATTTGTGGCCATTTTCTCTGGGCTTGGCTAAGCACTGGATGGGCCAACTTGCTGTGTGAAGGTGGCTCTTATCAACACTGGGGACAAGGGTGGGTCAGCAGACATCCCAGTGCCTTATAGGATCCATCTCTGCCTTCCTTTGCCTGCTAGATTGCTGTCAGCCTTAGACCAGTCACTGACCTGTTTCTGAGTGGGCTTCTGGCAGAATTGCGAAGATGGGACTCCTGGATCTCTTATGCGATGTGCCTTTCAGACTTCAGGGAAGATGGTGGGTGTATTATACTACCCCTGAGCCATTAATATGAGTCTGTCAAGGATTATTGACCTGAACCCAACAGGGTGGGACCTGTAATAAGGTAGTGGGTAGGGCCTCCAGAACCCAGATTTTGGGTCTTCCCAGAAACTTGTAAGGTGTTTCTACAGCTCTCTGTGAGGGGGAAGCTCAAATCTGGTTCCCAGGAAAGTATAGGGACTCACTGCACCCTAAAGCCAGTCTCTGACACCCCCGAGTCTGTATATGTTGTTGTCTCATCAGGCAGGGGTTCAGACACAAGATGCGAGAACAGAAAGATGAAAATTTTTTTAAAAAGCAAAAAGAGATGAAAGTGGGCAAAGCAGGATTCAAACAACTTGGAATTTAAAGATAATTTCAATTTTTGTGCTTTGGATTTCAAATTTTAAAAAGATAGATGTAATAGGAGGCAATATGAGAAGAGGATGATATTTTGAGAACAGGAATTTTCAGATATTATAGCATCTAAACCTACAGTAAACCTAGAAAGTGGATATTGTTATCACCATTACATAAAAGGAAATTGCAACCTGTGTTTCCAGCTCATTAAAGAAATGAAATTTTAATTCATGTTTTGAGGCAAGTCAGTGGTTGCTACAGACTGAATGTTTGTGTCCCCAAATTCATATGTTAAATTTTAATCCCCAAGGCAGCTTTATTTGCAGGTGGGGCCTTTGGGAGATGGTTAGATCATGAGGGTGGAGCCCACATGAATTGGATTAGTGAAAGAGATCCTCAAGGGCTGGCTTGTCCTTTTGCCATGTGATGACATAGCAAGACAGCAATCTATGAACTGGGAAATGGGCTCTCATCAGATATTGAATGTGCTGTAACCTAGATCTTGGACTTCCAGCCTCCAGAACCATGAGAAATAAATGTCTTTTGCATATAAATTTATAGTGTTTTGTTAGAGCAGCCCAAGCTAGCTAAGACCGGTCTTTTCTCAAATCATGCTTCCTCTATTTGACAGAATAGTGTGCTAATATTCATGACTTCATTGAATCTATTTTGTTTGAGTGGTTTTTCTGAGAATAGCAGATGAAAAATACACAGACTTTGCTGACAAGGGGCTTACAATGCAGAAGAGGGGCTCACATTGAGACCTATAAACACTGAGAGGATCAAATTTTGCCTTTAGAATGATGGCTTCTTTGCAATTAATAGAGCTACTGTAGCCATGACTCCTGTCTTCCTCTCTTCTCTTTTCTCTTTCCTTCCCTTTCCTCCCTCCCTTCCTTCTTCCCTTCCTCCCTTCCTCCTTCCATTCCTTCCTTCCTTCCTTCTTTCCTTCCTTCCTTGATAGTGTACCTCTACTTTCTAAACAGTATTCTGAGGGGAAAATGTGCTATTTCTAATCTTTAAAAATATATGGACATAAAAATAACTATATTAAGATCTGCCCAATCTTCAATTATGGATTTATATTTCAAAATCAAATATGGGATCAATAGGACTGCTTTATAATTTGAGGGCTTTGGGGCCCAGTAGTTACTCTTGATTTATAAACCATATCAGAAAAGAGAAGAGTAATACTAGAATATTATAGCAAGTCTCATTGAAATGACTATTCTGTGTATGAGTGAGAAGACACATTAAAAGGATTTTTGTAATAGCCACTCTAATTTAAAGCATACACAAAATATGGTTTTAAATAAAAGTGATTTAAATAGAAAGGGAAAAAGCATTGGTTTGCCCTAATAATTGTTTTTTAATAATGTGTTCACTTCTTTTTCCCAATCTCCCTCTTTTTCCTTTCCATTTTGAAACCTGAGTATGTTTCATTAAAAAATATTCTTTTAGATTTATTTAAATGAAGAGAGAAGTACAGCACCGTATTAGGCAGGACAAGCGAAATAGACAAGCAAACAGGTAAACTGCAAAGGAATCATAGTCATGGAAAGTTTCAGGTGCATACTACTTAAACAGCAATTACAGGGTGTGGCAAAATTAGTTTTACAGTTGTTTGAATGGAAAATAATATAATAATTATGCAAGAATAAACTCTGTTTTGCATACGCACAATTGTAAATCAACTTTCCCTCACCTTGTATTGAGCCAACCAAAATTATTGCAATTTTTGTACAGTTATATAACTCTATTGGAAAGTGGGGGACATAAAACAGTGTAAGGAAGATAAAAATAGTCAAAAGTGGTTGTCCTATATGAGACAGATTGGGGAGGAGTGAGAAAGGGTCTCACACTTTTTGTTACAAGTCTCTGAATAGTGTTTGGGAAAAAAAAGGGTCATTGGGATAAAAGGTTTATGGAAAATAATTTGTATATGTTTTATGTCTTAGTTTTGTAAATTTTATATGATCTTCACCCAAGGATATGTTCATTGATTTTAGAGAGAGAGGAAGGGAGAGAGAGAGAGACAGACAGAGAGACTGAACCCACAACCCAGTTATGTGGCCTGACCTGGTATTGAACCCAGAATCTTTTTTTTTTTTTTTGGATTTAATAAAACAGTTTATGTCTTTCTCATATAAGAGGTTAAGTCATCCAGGTTGGTTGGCAGCTCTGTTCCACACATTCATTTAGGGACCCAGTTTTATTGCATTGTATTGGCCCACCATCCTTTGGGCACTGTCCTCATCTGCATGATCTATACTAGGTCTGGGATGTGTTTATCCCTTTGAACCCAGAATCTTTTGGCATACAGGACCACATCCATCCATCTGGGCCACCCAGCCAGGGCCTTAATTTGATTTTTAATTGGTATAATGATGTATTTAAATTGTAAGTTTATGAGGTTTTGTTTTTAAAATGTATTTTCATTTTGAGGGATTAGTTTTCTGAAATACAAAGTCTGAACCTACTAAAGACAAAATAATTACAACCTACCATAAAAGTGAAACCATGACTAATTCATGTCGATCTAATCTTTAATATACTTTGATAGGCACATATGTGTGTTCAGCATTCCACATAGAAATTGGAGTCACAGATATAAATAATCAAGAATAAAAGTAAAATAAATTTAGATATGCATTTTTAAGTGAATGCTGTCCATTCTTCACTGAATTTAATACATCTGTAAAGTTTTCAAAATTATTATCATTATACAACAGAAATGCTTAGTAGTCCACATAAACATGTAAATTAAAAAAAAATGCTCGATGGCACTAATTTGTTTTAAGCAGTTTGCTAAATGTTTCATGGTGGCTGGAGTTAACAGAAGTAACCATGGAAACCATCTCAAAATGCTTCATGCTTGAATGGGATATAAAAATCTATTTAAAAACACAAACACTTCGACAGCTGTAAGAATATTTATATTTCCTCCTATTTTGATTTGATGGTGTGGCTTGGAAAATGGGAGGTATAAGTATTAAAACCAAAGCAGTTTTAATTATTCTTGGCATTCTACTCTAGTACTTTGGTTTATCTTTGTAGATTGGCTTACTTTGGGGAGGTAGTGAAGGAACTACAAAATTTCAGACATCTGTCTATATCCACAGAAATCATCTATTCCTTCTTGTTCTTTTATCACCATAAATTCCATTTATTTTGCTCATTCTTCTCCTTTGCTATTCATAATCTACATGAATGAAGACATTGTAGATTTAAAGGTGTTTTGAAGTGTAATTGTCAGTGTACTTTGATGCTCTCAGAATTTACTCAGTGATGCAGTATGTCATTAGTATTCTTAGTTAAGATACACATTTGCCATATTATCTGAAGTGGAATCTGCAATAATTCAGCTGGACCTCAGAATGCAATGGAGACACACAGTTCTAGCTGTAGCATCTGTGATCAAAGCAGGAAGGGGGAGGATGATGATGGCTACATACTCCTATTTTATCTAGAGAAAATATAACTTTCTCAGAAATCCTTTTCCCTAACTGTATTTCTGGTTGTGTCTCACAGTCAGATCTTATGGATGCTATGAGGTTTTAAAAATTTTAAAGGGATATAAATGGGCCCTTCCACCATAAATATCTAATGAGATATGACAAGGGAATAGGGGTTGGAAACGACATTTGTGAAGTCAGTCAATAGTGAATTCTTCCAGGGTATTCATAATGAGAAAAATGGTGGGTGATGTCTAAGTGACATTGCAGTTTAAGTAAAAAAAAATAATTATCAAATGATGACTTGGGATATACTGTTTCATGGAAATGTGATCAAAGATCCCTGGCTAATTAAGCATAAGTTGTACAGTGTCCGGTAGAACATAAACTTCTAAAATGTTTGTGTCAACCTGTTGGCAGGGTGCAGAGCCTCATGGCAAGTATTCCTGGGATCTGATGATAGGGGAAGGGGAAAGATTGGTTTCATACAGTCTGGTATGTAGACTTGAACACCTTGTGTTCAGTAGCATGCCTCACTTTGTTGTCTGCTGCCCAGATCAAATCAGGAGTCATCTGGACTGGATAGAGGTGACTATCTGCCCATAAGGGATGAGGAGGGAAATCTAGAGATCTAGTGTCTTTATGCTTGTTTTCAATCAATAGCCCTTTTTTCTTTTAGTCTCAACTCCATTTCCTTTTAATGCCTTCAGTGGAACCAGTTGCCTCTGATTCTTGAGTCTTCCCCAGGGGTCTATGTATTACCTCTTTTACTCTGATGGGCTCCTTCCCAGCTGTAGACCTTTAACAGAACAGAGACATTTGAAGTTCAACTTAGTTACTATTCATCTTGTTTTCATTTTCTGAAATTTTGTTGACCTCTCTCATCCACTACTAAATCTTCATCCATTATTTTGTTTGGTTGAATTTCATTGTCTTCTTAAGCTCTTTTATTTTGTGATATTTCAGGAGTGAAGAAACACCCATCTTTAACTGACTCTGTTCAGCTAGGAGTTGATTATCTCTTGAATATGCAGACTTGAATTATCACCAGTGATTGCTATGACTGTAGGTCTTTGGAAATTCAAAAGTGAATTTTCTACTGAAGTTCATATTTCCTTCTGAATTTCTCTTATTGAATTAGTGAATCACCAATTTGTTAAGTATGTTTGTACTTATAGGTTACCGTCCTTTCCTTGGCTAAGGTTATAGCCCTTTTCTCATTAGTATTTTTGGGTATTCTTGAGATCTTCTTGTTTTTTTTTTTAATCCTTTCCCAAGGTTATGTGTACTGATTTTTTTTTGTTTTTTGTTTTTTTGTCTACAGAGAAAGGAAGGGAGAGAGGGAGGGAGGGAGAGAGAGAGACATTGATTGGTTGCCTACTGTATGTGCCTCAACAGGGAATTTTAAAAAAATAATAATTTTGTTATTTTTCAAGTTTTATTGCTATTCAATTATAGTTATGCCAATTTTACACTGTTGCCCAGACCACATTCCCTCCCACAATCAATCTCCAACCTGTTGTTCATGTCCATGGGTCATTTATACATGTTCCTTGATTAGATCATTCCCCTTCCTTGCCCTGTTTTATTTCTCCCCCAACTCCACTGCTCACTGTCAGTTTATTCCTTATTTCCATGTGTCTGGTTCTATTTTGCTTGTTTGTTTGTTTTGCTGATTTTGCTCCATTTATAGGTGAGATCATATGGTATTGGACTTTCACTGCCTGGCTTATTTTATTTAGCATAATACTCTCCAGTTCTATCCATGTTGTCATGAAAGGTAGGAGAGTTCTTTCATTCTTTCTGCTGCAAGTATTCCATTGTATAAATGTACCACAGTTTTTTGATCCACTCATTTACTGATGGGCACTTAGGCTGATTCCAGCACTTGGCTATTGTAAATAATGCAGCTATGAGCATAGGGGTGCACAAGTTCTTTCCGATTGGTGTTTCAGGATTTGTAGAGTATAATCGCAGCAGTGAAATCTATCTTTAGTTTTTTGAGCAAATTCCATACTATTTCCCACAGTGTTTGCACCAGTCTGCATTCCCACCAACAGTGTAGTAAGGTTCCATTTTCTTTATATTCTTGCCAGTACTTGTTGTTTGTTGATTTGTTAATGATGGCCATACTGACAGGTGTGAAGTGGGATCTCAATGTGGTTATAAGTTCCATCTCTCTGATGGCTAGTGATGCTGAGCATCCTTTTATATACTGTTGGCCCTCTGTATGTCCTCCTTAGAGAAGTGTCTTTAACTGGATTTTTTGTCTTCCTTGTGTAGAGCTTTATAAATTCTTTGTATATTTTAGAGACCAAATCCTTATCTGAGGTATCATTGGCAAATATGATTTCCCATATGGTTGGTACCCATTTCATTTTGATATTTCCTTTAGCCATGCATAGGCTTTTTAACTTGATGTAGTCCCATTAGTTTATTCTGTCCTTTATTTTCCTTGCATTAGGGGAAGTATTGGTGAAAATACTGCTGCATGGGATAATTGAAATTTTTCTGCCTATGTTTTCTTCTAGGACTTTTATGTTGTCACAACTTATATTTAAGATTTTTATTCATCTTGAGTTTATTTTTGTGTATGATGTAAGTAGGTGGTCTAGTTTCATTTTTTCCCCTTGTGCCTGTCCAGATCTCCCAACACAATTTATTGAAGAGGTCATTTCTACTCCATTTTATGCTCCAGCCCCCTTTGTCAAATATTAATTGACCATAGAGATGTGGGTTTATTTCTGAGTTCTCTATATTCTTCCATTAATTTAGGTGTCTGTTCTTATGCCAGTACCAGATTATTTTATTTACAGTGGCCTTGTAATATAGTTTGATATCGGGTATTCTGACCCCTCCTACTTTGTCTTCTTTCTCAAACTTGCTGAAACTATTTGGGGTCACTTATGGTTTGATATAAATTTTTGAAGTGTTTGTTCTATGTCTGTGAAATATGCCATTGGCATTTTAATAGGAATTGCAGTGAATCTATAAATTTATTTGGGAAGTATGGACATTTTGATTATGTTAATTATTCCAATCCATGAACACGGTATATGTTTCCATTTGTTTGTGTCTTCCTTAATTTCTTTTTTCACTGTTGTGTAATTTTCTGATTACAGGTCTTTTACCTTCTTGGTTAGGTTTATTATAAGGTATTTTATTTTTCTTGTGGCTATAGCAAATGGGATTTTTTTTCCTGATTTCTGTTTCTGATATTTCATTGTTGGTGTACAAAAATGCCTTTGATTTCTGAATATTGATGTTTTATCCTGTTGTTCTGCCAAATTCACTTATTAGATTGAGTAGTTTTTTGGTGGAGTTTATAGGATTTTCCATGTAGACTATCATGTCATCTGCAAACAATGACAGTTTTGCTTGCTCCTTTCCAGTTTGGATGTCTTTTATTCCTTTTACTTGTCTGATCACTGTGTCTAGAACTTCCAATACTATGTTTAATAGACTGGTGAGAGTAGATATCCTTGTCTTGTTCTTGAACTTATTGGGAAAGTTTTTAGTTTTTGCCCATTGAGTATGATGTTGGCTGTAGGTCTCTCATTTATGGCCTTTATTATGTTGAGGAATGCTCCCTCTATTCCCATTTTGCTCAATGTTTTTATCATAAATTGGTGTTATACCTGATCAAATGCTCTTTACTCATCTATTGATATGGTCATGTGATTTTTGTCTTTCATTTTGTTTATGTGATGTATTACATTTATTGATTTGGGAATATTGTACCATCCTTGCATCCGTGGGATGAATCCCACTTGGTCATGGTGTATGATCTTTTTAATGTATTGCTGGATGCAGTTTGCTAGTATTTTGTTGAGGATTTTAGTGTCTATGTTCATCAGTGATATTGGCCTGCAGTTTTCTTTCCTTGTTGTGTCTTTATCTGGTTTTGGGATTAGGATGATGCTGGCTTCATAAAAAGAGTTTGGGTGTCTTCCATCTTCTTGGATTTTTTGGAAGTCTGTGAAGGATAGGGGTTAGCTTTTCCTTAAATATTTTGTAAAATTCTCCTGTGAAACTGTCTGGTCCAGGGCTTTATGTACTGGGAGATTTTTTATTACTGCTTTGATTTCATCTGCTGTTATCAGTCTGTTCAGGCTTTCTGCCTCTTCTTCATTCAGATTTGGGAGATTATGTTTTTTCTAGAAATTTGGGAGATTATATTTTTCTAGAAATTTTCTAGAAACCATTTCACCAAGGTTTTCAAATTTCTTGGCATATAGTTCTTCATAGCAATTTCTTTTTTTTTTTAAATATATTTATTGATTATGCTATTACAGTTGTCCCATTTCCCCCCCCACTCCACTCCATCCTGCCCAACCCCCTCCCTCCCACATTCCCCCCCCCATAGTTCATGTCCATGGGTCATACTTATAAGTTCTTTGGCTTCTACATTTCCTACACTATTTTTACCCTCCCCCTGTCTATTTTCCACCTATCATCTATGCTACTTATTCTCTGTACCTTTACCCCCCTCTCCCCCTCCCACTCCCTTATTGACAACCCTCATGTTCTAGTTGTTTGCCTAGTTTGCTCTCGTTTTTGTTTTATGTGTGGTCGTTAATAACTGTGAGTTTGCTGTCATTTTTACTGTTCCTATTTTTGATCTTTTTCTTAGGTAACTCCCTTTAACATTTCATATAATAAGGGCTTGGTGATGATGAGCCTCTTCAACTTGACCTTATCTGAGAAGCACTTTATCCTCCCTTCCATTCTAAATGATAGCTTTGCTGGATACAGTAATCTTGGACGTAGGTCCTTGCGTTTAATCTTGGGTAATGTAATTATGATGTGTCTTGTTGTGTTCCTCCTTGGGTCCAGCTTCTTTGGGACTCTCTGAGCTTCCTGGACTTCCCGGAAGTCTATTTCCTTTGCCAGATCGGGGAAGTTCTCCATTATTTGTTCAAATAAGTTTTCAATTTTTTGTTCTTCCTCTTCTCCTTCTGGCACCCCTATAATTCGGATGTTGGAACGTTTCAAGGTGTCCTGGAGGTTCCTAAGCCTCTCCTCATTTTTCCAAGTTCTTGTTTCTTCATTCTTTTCTGGTTGAATGTTTGTTTCTTCCTTCTGGTCCATACCATTGATTTGAGTCCCAGTTTCCTTCTCATCACTATTGGTTCCCTGTACATTTTCCTTTGTTTCTCTTAGCATAGGCTTCATTTTTTCATCTGTTTTTCGAATAGATTCAACCAAGTCTGTGAGCATATTGATAACCAGTGCTTTGAACTGTGCATCCGATAGGTTGGCTATCTCTTCGTCGCTTAGTTGTATTTTTTCTGGAGCTTTGAAGTGTTCTGTCATTTGGGCCATTTTTTTTGTTTGTCTTGGCGCGTCTGTTACTTTAAGGGGCGGAGCCTTAGGTGTTCACCGGGGCGGGGTAATGCTGGTCGCTGCGCTGTGATGCTGTACGTGGGGGCGGGGCCGAGAGGGAGCAATGGCGCCCGCCTCACTCTCCTCCGGATTTCAGTCTTTCACTCCGCTACCCACAATCAAACTGGGCCCCTCTGGTGCTGGTTCCCGAGTAAGTGGGCCTGTACACACTCTAGGCCCCTGTGGGTCTCTCCAACAACCTCTCCTGTGAGGCTGGGAGTCTCTCCTGCCGCCCCAACCCCCAGGGGCGCTTTCAATCAGAGGTTTGAGGCTTTATTTCCCCGAGCTGGAGCCCTGGGTTGCGCAGCGGTCTGCTTCTCTGCCCGCTGTTCGTCCGGTTTATCTGTGGGCGAATGTGGTGCCGCAATGTGCTATCCGCCACTCTGCCTGCCCCACTCTCCGCCACTCTGAGTCCGGCCCTCTGGGTTTATCTGTGCAAATGTGGGACCGCAGGGTCTGCTAGTGCTCAGACTGCCTGCGCCATTTGTCCCACACTCCGCCAGTCTCAGTCCTGCCACAGCCACGCGAGTCCTCTCCACCCCAGTGCCGTCTCCGCCCCTCCTACCAGTCTGGATGAATGATTATTTTTTGTTTCCTTGGTGTTGGTCCCCCTTGCTGTTCGATTCTCTGTCAGTTCTGGTTGTGCGAGGAGGCGCAGTGTGTCTACCTACGCCGCCATCTTGGTTCTCCTTCATAGCAATTTCTTACCATCCCTTGTATTTCTGTGGTATCAGTTGTAATTTCTCCTCTTTCATTTCTGATTGTGTTTATTTGGGTCCTGTCGCTCTTTTTTTTTTTTCTTGATGACTGCTTATAGGCTTGCCAATTTTGCTTATCTTTTCAAAGAACTGGCTCCTGGATTTATAGATCCTTAGAATTGTTTCTTTAGTCTCTATGTTGTTTAATTCTGCTCTGATCTTGGCTATTTCCTTCCTTCTTCTTCCTCTGGGCTGTGTTTTTTGTTGTTCTTCCAGTTATTGTAGAGGTAGGGTTAGGTTGTTTATTTGAAAAGTTTCTATCTTTTTTTAGGTAAGCCTATATCACTTTGAACTTGCTGCTCAGGATTGCCTTTGCTTTGTCCCATAAGTTTTGGACTGTTGTGAGTTCATTTTCATTTGTGTCCAGAAACTTTTTGATTTCTTCCTTGATCTTATTATTAACCCTTTCATTGTCTAACAGCAGGCTATTCAATCTTTGTGAGTTTGAGTGTTTTTGAGGTTTTTCCTTGGGTTGGTTTCTAGTTTCAGCCCTTGTGGTCTGAGAAGATACTTTCTATGATTTCCATGTTCTTGAATATGTTAAAGCTTATTTTGTGTCCTTGCATGCAGGCTGTCTTTAAAAATGTTCCATGTACATTTGAAAAGGATGTGTATTTTGCTTCTTTGGGATGAAACATTTTATATATATAAAATAAGTTAAGTCCATTTTGGGGGGCATTGTTCGATGCTGAAATATACTTGTTGATATTTTGGGTGGAATATCTATTCATTATTGACAGAGGGGTGTTAAAATCCCCTAGTATGAGTGTGTGGCTGTCTATGTCTTTTTTGAAGTCCTCCAAAATTTTCCTTATGTATTTGGTGCTCCTATGTTGGGTGCATATATGTTTACAATATTTATGTGTTCTTGATGGATTCTTCCCTTGAGTGTTATGAAGTGTCCTTCTGGGTCTCTTTTTATGGCCTTTGTTTTGAAGTCTATTTTGTCAGAGATAAGTATTGCTACCCTGGCTGTGTTTTTCCTTTCTATTTGCATGGAATATTTTTTCCAGCCCTTCACTTTCAGTCTGTGTGTGTATTTGTTCTGAGTTGGGTCTCTTGTATCAAGCATACTTGTGGGTTATGTTTTCTTATCCACTCAACTACCCTATGTCTTTTGATTGGAGCATTTAATCCATTTACATTTAAGATTATTAGGATAAGTACTTATTCATTACCATTTACTCCCTATGTACCTTTGTTCCTTTCTCTCTCACCGTTTTTCTTCCTCTTCTTAAAGCAGTCCCTTTAGCATATCTTGCAGTGCTGGTTTGGTGGACGTGTATTCTTTTAGCCTTCTTTTGTCTGGGCAGCTCCATATTTGGCCTTCCATTTTAATTGTGAGCCTGGCCGGATAGAGAAGTCTCAGTTGCAGGTTGCTGATTTTCATTACTTGGAATATTTCTTGCCATTCCTTTCTGGTTTATAATGTTTCTATTGATAAATCAGCTGCTGGCTTTATTGGGGCTCGCTTGCATGTTGCTCCCTGTTTCTCCCTTGCTACCTTTAAGAGTCTCTCTTTGTCTTTAAATTTTTCCATTTTCATTATGATATGTTTGAAGTGGGCCTCTTTGTGGTCCTCTTTATTGGGAGCTCTCTGCTTCCTAGACTTGTGTGACTTTTTCTCTCATCAAATTAGGGAAGTTTTCCATCATTACTTTTTCAAAGAGGTTTTCTATCCCTTACTCCTCTTATTCTCCTTCTTGTAACCCTATTAAATGGACTTTATTCCTTTTCATTGTGTCCTGCGTTTCCCTTAACCTCTCTTCATTCTTTTTCAGTCTTTTTTCTTTTTTCTTGCTGTTTTTGGGATTTTTTTCTACTTTGTCCTCCAGCTCACTGATTTGATCCTCTGTTTCTTTGAACCTGCTTTGGATTCCTTCTACCATGTTCTTTAATTCAGAAATTGTATTCTTCTTCTTGGCCCTTTATTGTTTCTATGTCCTTTTTATGCTGCTATAGTTTGTAGCAAGTTCCTCACAATTTCCCTGTATTTTTTGGTAGTTCACACTGAGTTCATTGAGCTTCCTTATAACCATTGTTTTGAACTCCGTATCTGATAGTTGACTTACCTCTATTTCATTTAGTATTCTTTCTGAGGATTCCTCTTTTCCTTTAGATTGGGGATTGTTTCTTTGTCTTCCCATTGTTTGTGGGACTCTTCTTGTTTGCTTCTGTTTCTTAAATTGATCTGTTTTGTCTTTCTGACTTTGTGGTGTGAACTTCTATGATGGGAGGCCTGTGAGATACAGTGGTGCAGTCTCCTTGGTTACCTGTACTTGATATTCTTGGGATGTCCTTTATGTCTTTTATTCTTGTTTTCTGGATGTCATTGGGTTTTGATTGTTGTTGGGTCTTTCTTTGATGGGTCTTTCCCTGCCGCTGGTTGACTGAGGGTCACTTTGCCCACCATGTCTTGTGTGTTGTTGTGCAGGTACTGCCACTGTTTTTTTTTTTCTTTCTTCTTTCTTTCTTTCTTTCTTTCTTTCTTTCTTTCTTTCTTTCTTTCTTTCTTTCTTTCTTTCTTTCTTCTTTCTTTCTTTTCTTTCTCTTCTTTTTTCTTTTCTTTTCTTTTCTTTTCTTTTCTTTTCTTTTCTTTTCTTTCTTTTTCTTCTTTCTTTCTGGCTTTACCTCTAGTGATGTCAGATGTAGACCCTGTCTGACCTTTGGCAGCCTGTTTGATATTTCTAGTGATTGGCTGTCACGGGCTGTTTCCTTTAATTGTTAATATGGTCCCTCTGCACTCAGCAGTTAGGCTTATGCCCTGTAGGGCAGGGCCGAATCCCTCTTTTGGTGGGATTGTTTCCCTTCAGGCTGCTGCTTCTGGGAAGGGAGCGGTCTGCCTGAGCAGGATGGTTGCTGTATATGGGGTTTAGCTCTGCACTGGGATAGCAGAGGCTACTCTCTCTCTTCTCTCCCCAAGATCTCCACCCCCAGTCTCTTCTCAAGTCTCTCTAGTTGACTCTGCCCCACCTTTGCCAGTGATCTACCATCTTTGGCTCTCTCCTTTAGTTGTTTATCTGATCACTAGGACTCAGCAGTCAGGCTTAAGTACCAAACCGCCAGGGCAGAGACTTTCCTGGGGTTGGGGCTATTGTTTCTCCTCAAGATACTGCCACTCAGATGGGAGTGGTCTGCCTGAGCACAAAGGCTGCTGCCGCCTGGGGGATGACTCAGCACTGGGATTCAGATGGCTACTCTCTCAGTTCTCTCCCCAAGGCTTCTGTCCCCAGTATCTCCTCAGGTGTCTCCAGCCCACTCTGCTCCTACATTTGCCAGAAACCTGGGTAAGTGACTGCAAATGAAAATTTGTGTCTTGGCCCTTTTAATGGCCTTTGTGTCTCCAACCATTTGTCTGTGGCAGAGGGCAACCCTGCTGCTTTTTCCACTGGTTATTATCTTTCTACTTTTGGGGCTTTGGTGTTCTAGGCTGGGTATCCTAGCTTAGGTTTTAGACCCCAATCTTCTTTGGGGAATCTAACCAGCTGCCTAACTATCCCACTGGCACTGCCACCTCTGGGCACCCAGCCAGCCCTCTCAAGTCTTCACCACACTCCTCACTGGACTGGTTCTGCTGAAGCTGGTCCTATATGTCCAAAAGTACATGTTTCTCTCTGGCTCGTGCTCAGTTGTTTGTTCTAGGTGGTTTCTCCACAATTGAGTTGTAATTCCTGATTGGTCCTGGGAGGTCAGTGTGACTTACAATCAATTATCCACCATCTTCCTTCTCCGAATAAGTATATTTTAAAACTGGGGAAAAGAATGTGAGATGACTACAATTACAAATGGTTTTGAGAAGCTGGAGGGGGAGAAATAGTAAGAGTACATAGTAGGAACAATCATAACAAGAGAGAAAATTGAATTTAAAACAAAAATAAGGAGAGGAAGGAAGAAGATAAAATGAAGTAGAAGGAAAGATCAGAGTATGGGTTTTGATATAAACTAGACTGTAAAACCTGGTGACATATTAGCCCCAAACTCAAAGGATAAAAAATGAATGTTAAACAGCTATGCAGGAGAGAAGATAGTGCCTTGTTGCACCTGTCTCAATTCTCTCTGCTCTGGTGGGTTTAATAGATCAGGGCCCAAGGAACTGTGTATTCTGTAGTGTCTGGTAAAGGACCCTTTCAGAGCTTTTTCTTCTTTCTCCTAGGGAATGTACCCAGCAGGAAAGTCCTGAACCTCATCTTGCTGATCTGTAGAGCCTGTAATCCCACAGGTGGGGGTTGGGCTCACCTGTCTGTGAGGAGATCTGGCTGATGCAGCAAATCTCAGGCATTCAGCTCTTGCCTTCCAGTCCCGAGCCTACTGCTCTCTCACAGGTGGTTTGGCCCCATTTCTACACTTCAAACACTGATCCTGCACAAATTGTGCTGGGTCAGGTCCTGGTGTTCCTGCAGTGTACTCTATACCTCTGAGTTTTTGGTTAGCAGAGCCACTGCACCTGCGCACAGTGGGGTGCACACCAGCACAGGAGCCCCAGGTCCATGTAGAGTTTCAGGTCTCATCTCAGCTCCCCTTTTAAGAGTTTCTGCGTGCCTCCATGCTGTAGCACCAGTTTTCCACGTACTCTACCTCCCCACAAATCATATAATCTCTCAGTCAGGGCTGGCCAGCACTTTTCAGTGTCTCTGACAGTTTTAGATAAAATTTCCCTCTGGACTTTCTTGGATGGCCTTGGGAAGAACCCCTCAGCTATATTATAACACAGGGTGGTGGAGGAGTGCTGGCTTTGTTCCCTCCAGAGATATTCAGCCTCAGCTGGGCTTGCTACCACAGAGCTATTTCTGGAGCCCACACCTCCCAGGCCTTCTCTTTCCATCCCGGTACATCAACACTACTGAGCCCATCCACTGATGCTCCGACTCTGTGCAGCCAGAAGTGCTGGGCTAGGCTGGGCTGTGCAGCTATGGGGGCTTTGTTTAGAAAGCTGAAACTGCCAGTTCTAAGGCATCTTGCAGGCAAGCTGATTCTTGCCTACTGCAGTGCACTCCCATAATCCCATTTGCATATGTGCTCACTCCTAGATGCTCTCACTCACTCTCCACTCTATTTTTTTCTTTTTTAAAAAATATTTTATTGATTATGCTATTACACTTGTCCCATTTTCCACCCTTTATTCTCCTTTGCCCTGCACACCCTCTCCCACCCACATTCCCCCCCACCTTAGTTGATGTCCATGGGTCATACATATAAGTTCTTTGGAGTCTACATTTCCTATACTACTCTTAACCTCCCCCTGTCTATTACCTACCTAGCATTTATGCTACTTATTCCTTATACCTTTCCCTCCATTTCTCCCCCCCCTTCTCTGCTGAAAATCCTCCATGTGATCTCCATTTCTGTGATTCTGTTCTTGTCCTAGTTGTTTGCTTAGCTTGTTTTTGTTTTCATCTTTTTTTTTAGGTTCGGTTGTTCATAGTTGTGAGTTTCTTGTCACTTTGCTGTTCATATTTTTTGATCTTCTTTTTCTTAGATGAGTCCCTTTAACATTTCATATAATAAGGGCTTGGTGATGATGAACTCCTTTAACCCAACCTTATCTGGGAAGCACTTTATCTGTCTTTCCTTTCTAAATGATAGCTTTGCTGGATAGAGTATTCTTGAATGTAGGTTCTTGCCTTTCATGACTTGGAATACTTCTTGCCAGCCCCTTCTTGCCTGCAAGGTCTCTTTTGAGAAATCAGCTGATAGTCTTATGGGAACTCCTTTTTAGGTAACTGTCTCATTTACTCTTGCTGCTTTAAAGATTCTGTCCTTCTGTTTAATCTTGGTAATGTGATTATGATGTGCCTTGGTGTACACTTTCTTGGGTCTAACTTCTTTGAGATTCTCTGAGCTTCCTGGGCTTCCTAGAAGTCTATTTCCTTTGCCAGATTGGGGAAGTTATCCTTCATTGTTTTTTCCAATAAGTTTTCAATTTCTTCCTCTTCCTCTTCTCCTTCTAGCACTCCTATGATTCTGATGTTGGAATGTTTAAGGTTGTCCTGGAGGTTCCTAAGCCTCTCCTCATTTTTTTGCAGTCTTGTTCTTCAATCTGTTCTGGTTGACTGTATCTTCCTTCTGCTCCAAACCATTGAGTTGAGTCCTGGTTTTCTTCCTGTCACTGTTGGTTCCCTGTACATTTTACTTTATTTCACTTTTCATAGCCTTTACTTGTTCTTCTATTTTGTGACCATACTCAACCACTTCTGTGAGCTTCCTGATTACCAGTGTTTTGAATTGTGCATGTGATAGGTTGGCTATCTCTTTGTCACTTAGTTCTAGTTTTGGACCTATGATCTGTTCTTTCGTTTGGGCCTTTTTTTTTTTTTTTTGTCAGCACACCTGTTATGTAGTAAGAGGTGGAGCCTTAGGTGTTCCCTGGAATGGAGCAAACTACTTGCTGCATTCTGATTCTATATGTGGGGGAGGGGTCCAAGAGGGAACAATGCTGCTTGTTCAGCTGTCTTCTGACTTTCAGTCACTTCTACCACTACCCACAAGCAAATTGGGCCCTTCTGGTGCTGATTCCCAGGTAGGTGAGTTTTTGTAGATTCTAGGACCCTGCGGGTCTCTCCAGTGGATTCTCTTGTGAGTCTGGGAGTTTCTCCTGCTACCTCAATTCCCACAGTTTTTTTCAGTCAGAGGTTATGAGGCTTTATTTACCCACCCTTGAACCCTGGGTTGTGTGGTCTGTCTTGCTCCCTAGTTGTTCCTCCTAGTTTATGTGCATGCAAATGTGGGATTACCCACCCCTCCAGCCTCTGCCTTGCCAGGTCTGCCAACTGCCACCTCACCACAAGTCCTCTCTGCCTGGCTGCCTGTCTCCTTCCCTCCTACTGGTCTGAATGCACGTTTCTTCTTTACTCCTTGGTTTTCAGACTTCCATACAGTTCGATTTTCTGTCAGTTCTGGTTGTTTTTTTGTTTTTAAATTTATTGTTATCTTTCTTTCGGTTGTGCAAGGAGGCACAGTGTGTCTACCCATGCCTCCATCTTGGCCTGAAGTCCTCTGCTCTGTGTTGTTACTTCAAGTCTGGTCAGGGTCTCAGAGAAAGTGGAGAAGCTATCAGGTACTCTGCTGCCATATTGGATTCATCCTCAACTGTGGTTTGAACTGGAAATCTAAGTATGTGACAATGCTCCAACCAAGAGAGACACTGAGCCAAGTTCTTTCAGTTTTTTTTTTTAATTTTTGAAATATGATTTTCCAGAGGTTTATCTGTTTTATTGTCCTTTTCTAAGAGATTAATCTTGGCTTTGTTTCTCACTTCTACCTTTTTAAAGTATTTCAAAATATGATAATTTAATTTGTTTTGAGTCAGCATATAATTTTTAAATATTTTGTAGTTTAGTCTTGATTGTTGAGTTGTATGTTTAACTTAGTTTTAATACTTTTGTTTAATAATAAAATCTTCTCTGTAGATATGATAAAATGTTACATTTTGTTTGGAAGTATTCTTTACTATAGAAGCATTAATTTCTATGTGGTACATTATTGTGGTTCCTCATAAAAATAACCTATTGTTTTAGATTTAAAAAGTTACACAGACTTGTTTTAAAACATTCAAATATAGAAAAGAGATATTTTTAGGGATTTTGCAGGCAAAAAAAGGTGCATGTAAAAGAAGTATAGTCTGCATGTGTGGTAAACACTATGAAGAAAATAAGGAATGATACAGGCTAGAGAAGGACAGAAAGAGTGGAGGCTAGTTTAAACATACTGTTAAAAAGGTTTCTTTGAGAAGGTGACCTTGATTTTATTTGCAAATAAATGTTTTTAAAGCAATAAGATACCATAAAACAAATATATGATAGGTAGAATTCTAAGGTGGCTCTCATGATCTCCGTCCCTGGTGTTACACCAGTGTCTTCATGTGTCTGCAGCTGGAACCTGTGACTTACTCTTAATCAAATAGCATATGGCAAAGGATGTTGCATTCATGACTTTGTTACTTTTTTTTACTTTGTTTAGAAAGTCACAGAGGTAGAAGAAATGAGCCAGAATAGAAAAGGGCCAGCTTGGTTGTGTAGGCTCAGGAAATGAGTTACAGAGGCAAAACAAGGGCCCTTGAGTTTAGGAGAAAGAGAGGCAGAGGTAATGCACCTGGGGGAAGGTTAAGGGGAAAAGTAGTGAGTGTGCTCTAAACAGAAAGAAAGAGCATGGGCCTGATTTCGTTACTTTCATTTGCACCCACTTGCTCTGGGCTCTGGCAAAGGTGGGGGCACAGTGGGCTAGAGAAGCCTGAAGAGAGACTGGGGACAGAAGATTTGGGGAGGACACTGAGATAACAGATGCCTGGATCCCAAGCTGAGTCATCTCACACACAGCAGCAGCCATCCTGCTTACTCAGAACACTGTCCTCTGAGAGGCTACAGTAGCCTTGACACCAGGAGGGATTGTGCCCCACACTGTGGTGCTTAAACCTGACTGTGAGTGAACTGTGACTAGATTAACAACTGGAGGAGACAGCCACAGACTGTTCAAGGTCTCTGGAAGTCCTGAAAAAGCTGCTTAGGGTTACATGGGGTCAACATGTGACATCACCAGAAGCAGATCCAGAAAGAAAAAAGAGTGGTAAATACTAAGGCTGCCAAGATGAAATCCATTTTAGTCTTCTCCATAATTTGCGATATTTTCCTTCCTGCATAGCTTTTTAACATTCATGTATTGTCCATCAAGTTGTACATATTCCGTCTTTTTCATTCCCTTTGTTATTCATGATCTAAATTTTACTTTCTTTCTTTGCATTGCTTCAACTCCCAACATTTATTAGTGGTCCTCCTTCTCCTCAAAGTCATTTTTCTTTCAATAGGTCATCTTATATTCACTCTCCTTTCTTATAATAGTGTAAATCTCTTTACACACTTATTAATTCTGTTTCATTTGCTATTGATAGTGGTATTGCAGGGGAGGAGTTATATTTGAAGGTGTGGGTTTGTTTCCTGAGTCTGGTGGTTTTGTTCTGGCAGCACCTGCACAACAGCATACAAGACATGGTAGGTGGAGTGACACTCAGTCAACCAACTTGAGGGAAAGACCCACCAAAGAATGACCCAACCTGAATCATAACCCAATTACAACCAGAAAGTGAACATAAATGGCATAAAGGGCATCCCAAGAGCATCAATATCAGGAGACCAAGGAGACTGCACCACTGAATCTCACAGGTCTCCTACCACTGAAGATCACACCACAAAATTAGTGATCAAATTTTGGGAGTCAAAATTAACCATTTTTAAAAGGGTTATTTGTTTATTTATTCTTAGAGGGAGAGGAAGGGAGGGAGAAAGAAAGGGAGAAAAATATCAATGTGTGGTTGCCTTTCACATAGCCCCCATTGGGTCCCTGGCCTGCAACCCAGGCATGTGCCCTAACTGGGAATCAAACCAGTGACCCTTTGGTTCTCAGCCCACATTCAATCCACTGAGCTACACCAGCCAGGGGAAAACTGACTATTTTAAGAAGCAGAAGCAAACAAGAACTGTCTTACAAAAAATGGGAAGACAAAGAAACAACCTTCACTTAGCATAATGCTCTCCAGTTCCATCCATGCCATCACAAAGGGTATAAGCTCCTTCTTTCAGGTGGTGAGGGACAAATACCATATGATCTCACCTTTAACTGGAATATAATCAACAAAAGAAAAAAACAAAATATAACCAGAGACATTGAAATTAAGAACAATGTAACAATAACCAGAGGGGAGTGGGGAGGGAATAGTGGGGAGGGGAGTCTACAGGAGCTACTATAAAGGACACAAGGACAAAATCAAGGGGGAGGGTAAAGGTGGGAGAGGGAGGTGGGACTGGCTGGGGTGGAGTGGAGGGATGGGGAGAAAATGCAGACAATTGTAACTGAATAAAAAAATAAAATAAAAAAGAAACAACCTTCAATTGAAAGTAAAGGAAGAATCCTCAGGAAGAGAGATAAATGAAAGAGAGGCAAGTCAACACATATATTGACATCAAAATGATGGGTATAAGGAAGCTCAATGACCTCAGTGAGAATTACCAAAACTACAAGGAAGCTATGAAGAACTTACTGCAAACTATATCAGCATGAAAAAGACATAGAAACAGTCAACAAGACCCAAGAGGAAATGGAGAATACAATTTCTAAATTGAAGAATATAGTAGAAGGAACCAAGAGCAGGCTAAATGAATCAGAGGATTAAATCAGCAAGATGGGTGACAATGTTGAAAAAAACTCCCAGAAAGAGGAAATAAAGGAAAAAACTCAAAAAGAATGAAGAGGGTTAAGGAAACTGCAGGATAGCATGGAACATAATAATATTGATATAATAAGGATCCCAGAAGGAGTGTACAAAGAGCAAGGGATAGAAAACCTGTTTGAAAAAGTAATGATGGAAAAATTCTCTGATTTGATGAGAGAAAAAGTCACACAGGCCTAGGAAGCACAGAGAATCCCAATCAAGAGGAACCCCAAGAGGCCCACTTCAAGACACATCATAATGAAAGTGGCAAAATTCAAATACAAAGAATCTTAAAGGCAGCAAGGGATAAAGAGGAAGTATCATACAAAGGAGCCCCGATAAGGCTAGCAATTGATTTCTCAACAGAAACACTACAAGTCATAGAGAATGTCAAGAAGTATTCCAAGAAATGAAAAGCAAAGGACTGAAACAAGACTACTCCACCCAGTAAAGCTCTCATTTAAATGGAAGGCAGAATAAAGAGTTTACCAGACAAAGGAAAGCTAAAAGAATACACCTCTACCAAACCACCATTGCAAGACATGCTAAAGGGACAGATTTAAAAAATGAAGAAACAGAGAGGGAGAGGGAGAAGGAGAGAGGGAGGGAGAGGGGGAGAGAAGTGGAGCACAGGTAAAAAGGGAGTAAAATAGTAATGAATAAGTAATATCAATAATAATCTTAAATTTAAATGGATTAAATGCTTCAATCAAAAGACATAGGGTAGTTGATTGTATAAGAAAACATGACCCACACATATGCTGCCTATAAGAGACCCACCTCAGAACAAAGTACCTAAACAGACTCCTTTTGGAATCTGTTCCAAAAGGGACAGTGAAGGGGTGAAAAAAAATATCCCAAGAAATGAGAAAGGAAAAAGAATCCAGGGTAGCAATATTTATATTAGACAAAATAGATTTCAAAACAAAGGCCATAAAAGCAGACACAGAAAGACATTTCATAGTACTCAAGGGAAGAATCCATGATGAAGACATAAACATTGTAAAAATATATGCACCCAACATAGAAGCACCCAAATATATAAAGTAAATCTTGGAGAACTTCAAGAAGGATATAGACAGCAATGCAATTTTAGTAGGGGATTGTACCTCATTCTCAAAAATGGATAGATCTTCCAAACAAAATATCAACAAAGATATTGTGGCACTTAACAACACAGTAGATTAAATGGACTTAACTGATATATATATAGAATCTTTCATTCCATAGAAGCAAAGTACACATTCTTTTAAAATGCACATGGAAATTTTTCGAAGATCACATGCCAGTACACAAAACAAGCCTCAACAAATTCAAGAAAATTGGAATCATATCAAGCATTTTCTGAGACCACAGAGCTTTGAAATTAGAAACCAACCTCAAGGAAAAATTCAAAAATTTTCAACTCATGGAGACTGAATAGCATGCTATTAAACAATGAATGGGTTAAAACTGAGATCAAGGAATAAATCACAGAAGATGGCGGCAAGATAGGTGGGAGCAGAGTTAACTTACCCCTGCACCTGGGTGAAACACCTACCCATTCTACTGAGAAACAAAGTGAACAGCCAAAAACAACCCAGCGTTTATGAAGATAGGAGACCAAAAAGTACAGAGGATACTGAGAAAACAGAAGGTAAGGGGATTGCTTCAGGACAAAAAGGTTCCTGGGACCAATGCAGGGACCAGGGCTGCTGCAGCCCCAGGCCTGCCTGTGCCAGGCCTGCCACAGGACTCCTGGGAGAGAGCCAGGTTAACAGCCCCCTCCCCTGCCAAACAAGGCCTGAGCAACACTGTGAGAGACCTGGTTGCCTGAAGTTGCAGGGAGGGGAATAAGGATGAAGTGGAAACCCAGGGAGACCGCGGGCACTGGCCTAGGAGAGTTGAAAGTTGGGCCGCATGTGATCCTGACCCTGACAGCCCCTGGCCTAGCTGGAGAGGTGGGCTGTGTGAGAGGACAGCCCCTTCCTTGTACAGAGGGAGCCACAGGATTGAGCAGGAGGATTTTTCCCCAAAAGAAAAAGACCCTCTGGTGCTCTTTGGGGAATTCCCCTGCAGCAAAAGCTCCATTCTCCTCACCCCGCCCGCCCCCCCACCACCTGTTGGGGGACTGTGCCCACCTCATTTCAGAGGGAGCTTAGACTGCAGGCACCACCCAGGGCATGGTGCCCAGCAACCGGGAGTGTGCCCAGCTACCGGGGAGTGTGCCCATCCACCGGGGGGTGCCCACACATCATCTTGGAGGGAGCTGAGACTACAGGCACCACCCGGGGGAGGGTGCCCAGAGACCGGGAGTGTGCCCAGAGACTAGGGAGTGTCTGCACCTCATCTCGGAGGGAACTGAGACCACAGGCACCAGGGAGAGTGTGAATCAAGGAAGGCTCTGAATGCACACCCGTAGCCTGGAGAAGGACTACCATAAAAAAAGAGTGGGTAGAAGCTGGGAACACCAGGATTCCTCCTGGAAGAGGAAACCAACCAAAAAAGGAAACACCAACAGATAAGAACAGAAGAATGTGAAGGAGGGAGGGGAAACCACACGAAGTCAACCCAGGACCTATATGAAAATACAAATAAATAGTGAAGAAATTACTAAGAACAAACACCTGAACAAGAGCAAGAGAAAAGCCACAAAACCTTGTACACACGGAAGAACCAGCTCCAACACAACCTGCCCACACCTGCACAACAGAAGACAAGAGGTGGGGGACATACTGACCCTCAGATAACCAGCTGGTGGGAAAGACACACCAAATAAAGACCCAACAAGAACCAAAAAACCAAAGACATACACAGAGCCAACATAAACCACAGCCCAAGATCAGTAAGATTGGGAGATCAAGGAGACTGTACATTAAATCTCACAGGTATTCTACCACAGAAGTTTACACAAAAAACCTAGGGGGTCAGAAGAGAGCAACTTAAGAAGCACAGGCTAACAGGAAGAATCTCACAAACAATGGAAAGACAAAGAAACAATCCCCAAATGAAAGGAAAGGAGGAAGTCTCAGAAACAATGCTAAATGAAAAAGAGGCAAGTCAACTATCAGACACTCAGTTCAAGAAATTGGTTATGAGGAAGCTTAATGAGCTCACACAGAATTGCCAAAAACTACAGGGATACTACAATGAACTTACTGAAAACTATATCAACATGAAAGAGGAAATAGAAACTATCAACAAGGGCCAACAGGAAATGAAGAATACAATTTCAGAACTGAAGAAAACAGTAGAATGAATCAAAAGCAGGCTCGATGAAGCAGAGGACTGCATCAGCGAACTGGAGGACAAGGTAGGAAAAAAAACACCCACAATGAGAAAGAAAAGGAAGAGAGGCTAAGAAAGAATGAAGAGGGATTAAGGGAAATGCAGGGCAACATGAAACACAATAATATCAGTATGATAGGGATACCAGAAGGAGAAGAGGAAGAGCAAGGAATAGAAAACTTCTTTCAATAAGTAATGATGGAAAATTTCCCTAATTTGATGAGAGAAGTCACACAAATCCAGGAATCACAGAGTCCCAATCCAGAGGAGCCCAAAGAAGCCCACTGCAAGACAGATCATAATTAAAATGGCAAAATGCCAAGACAAAGAAAGAATCTTAAAGGCACCAAGGGAGAAAAAGGAAGTAACATACAAGGGAGCCCCAATAAGGTTAGCAACTGACTTCTCAATGGAAATTCTCCAAGCCAGAAAGAATGGCAAAAAATATTCCAAGTAATGAGAACCAGAGTCCTGCATCCAAGGCTATTTACCCATCAAGGCTCTCAATCAAGATAGAAGAGCAAATAAAGAGCTTACCAGACAAAAGAAGTCTAAAAGAATACACCTCCACCACACCAACTCTGCAAGAGATGCTAAAGGGACTGCATTAAGGAAAGGAAGGCAAAGAAAAAGAGAGGAACACAGGTATGAAAAAATGGCAAAGAGTGAGTACTTATCGATAATAACCTAACATAAATGGATTAAATATTCCAATAAAAAGACATAATATAGCTAAATAGATAAGAAAGCATGACCCACACATATGCTACCTACAAGAGACCCATCTAAGAACAAAAGACCTACACAGACTGAAAGTGAAGGGCTGGAAACAACTTTTCCAAGCAAATGGACAGGAAAAAAAAGCCGGAGTAGCAATACTCATATCAGACAAAACAGACTTAAAAGAAGGGCCATAAAGAGAGACCCAGACAGTCACTTCATAATACTCAAAGGAAGAATGCACCAAGAAGACATAAACATTGTAAATATATATGCACCCAACATGGAGCACCCAAACACATAAAGAAAATCTTGGAGGACTTCAAGAAAGATATTACAGCAACACAATTATAATAGGGAACTTTAACACTCACTGTCAAAAATGGACAGGTCTTCCAAAGAAAATATCAACAAGGATATTGTGTCACTTAACGATACCCTAGATGAAATGGACTTTACCGATATATAGAACTTTCCATCCCAAAGAAGCAAAATACACATTCTTTTCAAGTGTACATGGAACATTTTCAAAGATAGATCACATGATAGGACACAAAGCAAGCCTCAACAAATTCAAGAAAATTGAAATCATATCAAGCATTTTCTCTGACCACAAGGGACTGAAACTAGAAACCAACCCCAAAGGAAAATACCCCAAATACTCAAAACCATGGAGACAGAATAGCATGCTATTAAACAATGAATGGGACAAGAACGAGATTAGGGAAGAAATCAAAAACTTTCTGAAAACAAATGAAAATGAACTCACAACAACCCAAAACCTATGGGACACAGCAAAGGCAGTCGTGAGAGGGAAGTTTATAGTGATACAGGCCTAGGTAAAAAGAATAGAAACATTTCAAACAAGCAACCTAACCATACACCTACAAAAATTCGAGGAACAACAACAAAGACAACCCAGAGCCAGTAGAAGGAAGGAAATAACCAAGATAAGAGCAGAATTAAATGACATAGAGACTAAAAACACAATTGTAAGGATCCATGAATCCAGGAGCTGGTTCTTTGAAAAGATAAATAAAATTGACAAGCCCTTAAGCAGGCTCATCAAGAAAAAAAGAGAGAGGACCCAAAAAACCACAATCAGAAACGAAAGAGTAGAGACTACAACAGATACCACCGTAATACAAAGGATTGTAAGAAATGACTACGAAGAACTGTATGCCAAAAATTTTGAAAACCTAGATGAAATGGACAAAGTTCTAGAAACATATAATCTTCCAAAACTCAATGAAGAAGAACGAGAAAGCCTGAACAGACCAGTAATGCCTGATGAAATTGAAACAGTAATCAAAAAGCTTCCGACACACAAAAGCCCGGGACTAAATGGTTTCACAGGAGAATTCTACACAGCATTTAAGGGGGAGCTAACCCCCATCCTCCAAGATTATTTCAAAAAATTCAAGAAGATGGAAGACTCCCAAACTCGTTTTACGAAGCCATTATCATCCTAATTCCAAAAACAGATAAAGACATAACAAAGACAGAAAACTTCAGGCCAATACCACTGATGAACATACATGCTAAAATCCTCAACAAAATATTGGCAAACTGCATCCAGCAATACATTAAAAAGATCATACACCATGATCAAGTGGGATTCATCCCAGGGATGCAAGGATGGTACAATATTTGCAAATCAATAAACATAATACATCACATCAACAAAAGCAAAGACAAAAACCACTTGATCATGTCAATACATGCAGAAAAAGCATTTGATAAGGTACAGCACCCATTTCTCATAAAAAACATTCAGCAAAGTGGGAATAGAGGGAGCATTCCTCAATATAATAAAGGCCATATATGAGAGACCTACAGCCAACATCATACTCAATGGACAAAAACTTAGAGCTTTCCCACTAAGATCAGGAACTAGACAAGGATGCCCTCTCTCGCCACTCCTATTCAACATGGTACTGGATGTCCTAGCCACAGCAATCAGACAAGAAAAAGAAGTAAAAGGCATCCAATGGAAAGGAGGAAATGAAACTGTCACTGTTTGCAGATGACATGATTATGTACATGGAAGATATTATGGACTCCACCAAAAAACTACTGGACCTAATAAATGAATTTGGCAAAACAGCTGGATACAAAGTCAATACTCAGAAATCAAAGACATTCCTGTATACCAACAATGAAACTGCAGAAAAAGAATACAGGAAAAAAATCCCTTTTGATATAGCAACAGGAAAATCAAGTACCTAGGAATAAACCTAACCAAAGAGGTAAAAGACCTGTACTCAGTAAACTACACAACACTGAAGAAAGAAATTAAGGAAGACACAAACAAATGGAAGCATGTACCATGCTCATGGATTGGAAGAATTAACATCAGCAAAATGGCCATACTACCCAAAGCGATTTAGAGATTTAATGCAATCCCTATTAAAGTACCAATGACATATTTCACAGATATAGAACAAATATTTCAGAAATTTATATGGAACCATAAACGACCCTGAATAGCTGAAGCAATTTTGAGAAAAAGGAAAACAAAGCATGAGGGATCGCAATACCTGATATCAAACTGTATGACAAGGCCACTGTAATGGAAACAGCCTGGTACTGGCATAAAAACAGGAACATAGACCAATGGAACAGAACAGAGAGCCCAGAAATAAACCCAAGTCTTTATGGTCAATTAATATTTGACAAAGGTGGCAGGAGCATAAAACGAAGAAAAAATAGCTTCATCAACAAATAGTGTTGGGAGATCTGGACAGCTATGTGCAAAAAAATGAAACTCGACCACCAACTTACACCATGCACAAAAATAAATTGAAGATGGGTAAAAGACTTAAATATGAGTCATAACACCATAAAAGTCCTAGAGGAAAGCATTGTCAGGAAAATCTCAGACATTCCACACAGCAACATCCTCACAGACATGTCCCTTCAAGCAAGGGACATAAAGGAATGAGTAAACAAATGGGACCTCATCAAAATGAAAAAGCTTCTTCAGGGCTAAAGAAAACATCATTAAAATACAAAGAGAACCAAGAGTATGGGGAAACATATTTGCCAATGATACCTCAGACAAGGGCCTGATCTCCAGAATATATAAAGAAGTCTCACGACTGCACTCCAGGAAGATAAACAACCCAATTAAAAAATGGGCAAAGGACTTGAACAGACACTTCTCCAAGGAAGACATACAGAGGGCCCAGAGACATATGAAAAGATGCTCAGCATCACTAGCTTTCAGAGAGATGCAAATTAAAACCACAATGAGGTACCATCTTACACCTGTCAGAGTGGCCAACATAAACAAATCAACATAAATATGTTGGAGTGGATGTGGAGAAAAGTGTACCCTAGTACATTGTTGGTGGGAATGCAGACTGGTGAGGCCACTGTGGAAAACAATATGGAATTTCCTCAGAAAACTAAAAATGGAACTGCCCTTTGACCCAGCAATTCCGCTGCTGGGATTATACCCTAAGAACCCTGAAACACCAATCCAAAAGAACCTGTTCACCACAAGGTTCATAGCAGCACAATTTACAATAGCCAAGTACTGGAAGCAACCTAAGTGCCCATCAGCAAATGAGTGGATCAAATGTATGGTATATTTACACAATGGAATTCTACACAGCAGAATGAAAGAAGGAGCTTATACCCTTTGCAACAGCATGGATGGAACTGGAGAGCATTATGCTAATTGAAATAAACCAGATGGTGAGGGACAAGGTTTTGTCACCTTTAACTGGAACATAATCAACAGAAGAATAAAGGAAACAAAATATAACCAGAGACATTGAAGTTAAGAACAATCTAACAATAGTCAGGGGAGAGTGGGGAGGGGACAGTGAGGAGAGGGGATTACAGGAACTACTATAAAGGACACATGGACAAAACCAAGGGGGAGGGTGGAAGTGGTGGAGGGAGGTGCGTTCAGCTGGGTTGGGGTGGAGGGATGGGGAGAAAAGCATAGAACTCTAATTTAATAAGAATAAAAATTAAAAAAAAAAAACAGCTCAAAAGATCAATAAATCCAGAGGTGGTTCTTTGTAAAGGTAAATATAATTGACAAGTCTTTAAGCAGACTCATCCAGAAAAAAAATAGAGAGGACCCAAATAAACACAGTCAGAAATCAAACAGAGAGACGGGAAGATGGTGGCAACATAGGTGGGAGCGGGAATCCACTTCCCCGCAACGCCAGGGAAATACCTAGCTGATCTGAGGAGCAGAGCGAACAGCCAACAGTATTCCAGCATATACAAAGATCAGAGACCAAAGATAGAGGACATTGAAAGATCTGATGGTAAGAAGAGTGCTCAAGGACAATAAGGTCCCCGGGAACCGGGACTGTGCGGTACAAGGGCGGCAGAGGCGCCAGCCCTGGCGCAGGGGCTGCTGCAGGAGTCTTGGGAGAGGGCCAGGCTGCGCTGTGAGCAGCCAGGTGCTTGATTGGACCAGGGGGGCTTGAAAAGGAGGAATTTCTCAAAAAGAAAAAGAAAATAGAGACACTCAGGGGCTAGTTAGAGAACTCTCCGTGGTGGCCGAGGCCCCTGGCGCCCCTCCCCCATCCACCCCTGGACTGCGAAAGCGGAACGCGGGATAAACAGCACCGGCGCTCACCTGAGGTCCGGTTGCGAGCCCACACCTGAAACCTCCGAGATCATTTGGAGCTGAGGCTAGCAGTTCCACCCACAGACCCAAAACCTCGGAACAGAGTACCGGGTGATTAGGTCCCAGGGCGGCCCCGCCCACCCGAGAGTCTCAAGCCCGGGGCGGCTGGATCGGGCCCCCAAGCATAGAGCCTCTGGCTCGGGGGCGGGCTGCGCGCTCACCAGGCGTAGGGCCGGCTGAATGCGCGTTTCCCAAGCACAAAGAGGCTGGGGAGTGGCGTAACACCAAGGCAGCTGAACCAGCAGCTTGCAGTGCGCCAGCCTCCCTAGCCTGGGCAGTTTGATCGGTCGCCCGGCTGCGCGCTCAGAGCCCAAATAACGTCACAAACCCGAAGCGGCTGGATTCCCCTGCTGCACGCGCACGCGACCCGATCCAAAGCGGCTGGAGCGGCCGCTCACGTGTCCCAAGAACAAAGCTGCTGGATTGGCTGATCAATGGCCTGATTGCCGGCCAGGGACCACACCTACAAAACAGTGAAGAGTGTGACCCAGGAAGGAAGAAAAGTGAAACCAATCCTTCCAACCACCCCCTCCCGTTGCACAGACAGGACAACAGCAGAAATAACCTGAACGGTTTAAAGCCAACAGAAGATTTTTTTTTTTCCCTTTTTTTTTTTTCCTTTTCCTTTCCCCCTGAACTCCTTCTTCCTCTCTCTCTCTTTTTTTTCTTTCATTCCTTCTTCCTCCCATCCTTTACCAATTTTATGTCTTCTTCCTGCCTTCTTTTATCTATTTCTATGTTTTAATTTTTGTTAAAATTCCTTCTTATCTTGCCTCCAATCTTTCTTTATTCCTTCTTCCCTCCTTCCTTCCTTTCTTCCTTCCTTCCTCCTTTCCTATTTCCTTTTTCCCTCCTTCCCATCTTTGTTTTGTTTTTTTTTGTTTGTTTTGTTTTTGTTTTTGTTTTTGTTTTTTTTTCCTTTTCTTTCTCCCCCCCTTTCTATTTTTCCCACAGGTGAGACAACAAAACCTGGAGTGCTGAAAAGACTAGAGTTAGACCGTGTTAAACACATAAACGTCAGCTCAAGACCAGTGAGCACAGGAGAGTAAGGAGACAGCACCACCGAATCCCATTGGCATTCTACCATAGAAGTTCATATCATAAACCCAGGGATTCAGAACAAAGCAATTTAAGAAGCAGAGGCCAACAAGAAGAGCCTCACAAACAATGGGAAGACAAAGAAACAATTCCCAAATGAAAGGAAAGGAGGAAGTCTCAGAAAGAATACTAACCGAAAAAGACGCAAGTCAACTATCAGATACTGAGTTGAAAGCAATGGTCATCAGGAAGCTCACTGAGCTCTCTGAGCTCAAAGAGAACTACCAGAAACTACCAGGAAACTACAATGAACTCACTGCAAACTATATCAACAAAAAAAGGAAATAGAAAATATCAACAAGAGCCAAGAGGAAATGAAGAATACAATTTCTGAATTGAAGAACACAGTAGAAGGAATTAAAAGCAGACTTGATGAAGCAGAGGATCAGATCAGCGAGCTGGAGGATAAAGTAGAAAAAACACCCAGAAGGAGCAAGAAAAGGAAAAGAGGCTCAGAAAGAATGAAGAGGCAATAAGGGAAATGCAGGACAACATGAAACGTAACAATATCCGTATAATAGGAATACCAGAAGGAGAAGAAGAAGAGCAAGGGATAGAAAACCTGTTTGAAAAAGTAATGATGGAAAATTTCCCTAATCTGAGGAGAGAAAAAGTCACCCAAATCCAGGAATCACAGAGAGTCCCAAACAAGAGGAACCCAAAGAGACCCACTGCAAGACACATCATAATTAAAATGGCAAATTTCCAAGACAAAGAGAGGATCTTAAAGACAGCAAGGGAGAAAAAGGAAGTAACATACAAGGGAGCCCCAATAAGGTTAGCAACTGACTTCTCAATGGAAACGCTCCAAGCCAGAAGAGAATGGCAAAAAATATTCCAAGTAATGAGAACCAGAGGCCTGCAACCAAGACTACTTTACCCAGCAAGGCTCTCAATCAAGATAGAAGGCCAAATAAAGAGTTTCCCAGACAAAAGAAGTCTAAAAGAATACAGCTCCACCAAACCAGCTCTGCAAGAGATGCTAAAGGGACTGCTTTAAGGAAAGGAAGGAAAAGAGAAAGACAGAGGAACACAGGTAGGAAATAATGGCAATGAATAACTACCTATCGATAATAACCTTAAATGTAAATGGATTAAATGCTCCAATCAAAAGACACAGAACAGCTGAATGGATAAGAAAACATGACCCACACATATGCTGCCTACAAGAAACCCATCTCAGGACAAAAGACTTACACAGACTGAAAGTGAAGGGCTGGAAACAAATTTTCCAAGCAAACGGACAGGAAAAAAAAGCAGGGGTAGCAATACTCATATCAGACAAAATAGACTTCCAAAGAAGGGCCATAAAGAGAGACCCAGAAGGTCACTTCATAATACTCAAAGGAAGAATCCACCAAGAAGACATAAACATTATAAATATATATGCACCCAACATAGGAGCACCCAAATACATAAAGAAAATCTTGGAGGATTTCAAGAAAGATATTGACAGCAACACAATTATAGTAGGGGATTTTAACACCCCACTATCAAAAATGGACAGGTCTTCCAAACAAAAGATTAACAAAGATATTGTGTCACTTAACAATACCCTAGAGGAAATGGACTTAACTGATATATACAGAGCTTTTCATCCCAAAGAAGCAAAATACACATTCTTTTCAAGTGTCCATGGAACTTTTTCAAAGATAGACCACATGATATGACACAAAGCAACCCTCAACAAATTCAAGAAAATTGAAATCATATCAAGCATCTTCTCTGACCACAAGGGTCTGAAACTAGAAACCAACCCTAAGGCTAAAAACCCAAAACACTCAAAAGCATGGAGACTGAATAGCATGCTATTAAACAATGAATGGGTCAAGAACGAGATTAGGGAAGAAATCAAAAACTTCCTGGAAACAAATGAAAACGAACTCACAACCCAAAACCTATGGGACACAGCAAAGGCAGTCCTGAGAGGGAAGTTCATAGCAATACAGGCCTACCTTAAGAAGTTAGAAACAGTTCACACAAACAACCTAACCCTACGCCTACAAGAACTGGAGGAACAACAACAAAGACAGCCCAGAGCAAGCAGAAGGAAGGAAATAACCAAGATCAGAGCAGAATTAAATGACATAGAGACTAAAAGCACAATTGTAAGGATCAATGAATCCAGGAGCTGGTTCTTTGAAAAGATAAACAAAATCGACAAGCCTTTAAGTAGGCTTATCAAGAAGAAAAGAGAGGATCCAAATAAACAGAATTAGAAATGAAAGTGGAGAGATTACAACTGATACCACAGAAATACAAAGGATCGTAAGAAATTACTATGAAGACCTATATGCTAAGAAATTTGAAAACCTAGATGAAATGGACACATTTCTAGAAAAATATAATCTTCCAAAACTGAATGAAGAAGAAGCAGAAAACCTGAACAGACCAATATCAGCAAAGGAAATTGAAGCAGTCATCAAGAAACTCCCATCACACAAAAGCCCTGGACCAGGTGGTTTCACAGGAGATTTCTACAAAGCATTTAAGGAAGAACTAACCCCTATCCTTCACAGACTATTCGAAAAAATCCAAACTGATGGAAGACTCCCAAACTCTTTTTATGAAGCCAACATCATCCAAATCCCAAAACCAGATAAAGACACAACGAAGAAAGAAAACTTCAGGCCAATATCGCTGATGAACATAGACGCTAAAATTCTCAACAAAATATTAGCAAAACGCATCCAGTAATATATTAAAAAGATCATCCACCATGACCAAGTGGGATTCATCCCAGGGATGCAAGGATGGTACAATATTCGCAAATCAATAAACATAATACATCACATCAACAAGAGCAAAGACAAAAATCACATGATCATATCAATAGATGCGGAAAAAGCGTTCGATAAGATATAGCACCCATTTCTGATAAAAACACTCAGCAAAGTGGGAATAAAGGGAGCAGTCCTCAACACAATTAAGGCCATATATGAGAGACCTACAGCCAACATCACATTCAATGGACAAAAACTTAGAGCCTTCCCACTAAGATCAGGAACAAGAAAAGGATGCCCTCTCTCACCACTCCTATTCAACATAGTATTGGAAGTCCTAGCCACAGCAATCAGACAAGAAAAAGCAATAAAAGGCATCCAAATTGGAAAGGAGGAAATGAAACTGTCACTGTTTGCAGACGACATGATAGTGTACATGGAAAACCCTATAGACTCCACTCAAAAACTACTCGACCTAATAAATGAATTTGGCAAAATAGCTGGATACAGAGTCAATACCCAGAAATCAAAGGCATTCCTGTACACCAACAACGAAACTGCAGAAACACAAATCAGGAAAAAAATCCCATTCGATATAGCAACAAGAAAAATCAAGTACCTAGGAATAAACCTAACCAAGGAGGTAAAAGACCTGTACTCAGAAAACTACACAACACTGAAGAAAGAAATTAAGGAAGATACAAACAAATGGAAGCGTGTACCATGTTCATGGATTGGAAGAATTAACATCATCAAAATGGCCATACTACCCAAAGCAATTGATAGATTCAATGCAATCCCTATTAGAGTACCCATGACATATTTCACAGATATAGAACAAACATTGCAGAAATTCATATGGAACCATAAATGACCTCGAATAGCAGCAGCAATTTTGAGAAAGAAGGACAAAGCAGGAGGTATCACAATACTTGATATCAAACTGTATTACAAGGCCACTGTAATCAAAACAGCCTGGTACTGGCATAAAAACAGGCACATAGACCAATGGAACAGAATAGGGAGCCCAGAAATAAACTCAAATCTATACGATCAATTAATATTTGACAAAGGAGGCAGGAGCATAAAATGGAGCAAAAACAGTCTCTTCAACAGATGGTGTTGGGAGATCTGGACAGCTACGTGCAAAAAAATGAAACTCGATCACCAACTTACGCCATTCACGAAAATAAACTCAAGATGGATAAAAGACTTAAATATAAGCCATAACACCATAAAAGTCCTTGAGGAAAACATTGGCAGGAAAATCTCAGACATTCCATGCAGGAACATCCTCACAGACACATCCCCTAAAGCAAGGGACATAAAGGAAAGAATAAACAAATGGGACCTCATCAAAATAAAAAGCTTCTGCAGGGCTAAAGAAAACAGCACCAAATTAGAAAGAGAACCAACAATATGGGAAAACATATTTGCCAATGATACCTCAGACAAGGGCCTGATCTCCAAAATATATAAAGAACACACACGACTCCACTCCAGGAAGACAAACAACCCAATTAAAAAATGGGCAAAGGACTTGAATAGACACTTCTCCAAGGAAGACATACAGAAGGCCCAGAGACATATGAAAAGATGCTCAGCATCACTAGCCATCAGAGAGATGCAAATTAAAACCACAATGAGGTATCATCTCACACCAGTCAGAATGGCCAACATAAACAAATCCACAAACAAATGTTGGAGAGGATGCGGAGAAAAGGGAACCCTCGTGCACTGTTGGTGGGAATGCAGACTGGTGAGGCCACTGTGGAAAACAGTATGGAATTTCCTCAGAAAACTAAAAATGGAACTGCCCTTTGACCCAGTAATTCCGCTGCTGGGAATATACCCTAAGAACACTGAAACACCAATCCAAAAGAATCTGTGCACCCCAATGTTCATAGCAGCACAATTTACAATAGCCAAGTACTGGAAGCAACCGAAGTGCCCATCAGCAAACGAGTGGATCCAAAAACTATGGTATATTTACACAATGGAATTCTACGCAGCAGAGAGAAAGAAGGAGCTTATACCCTTTGCAACAGCATGGATGAAACTGGAGAGCATTATGCTAAGTGAAATAAGCCAGGAAGTGAGGGACAAATACCATATGATCTCACCTTTAACTGGAACATAAGCAATAGAAGGAAAAAGCAAACAAAATATAACCAGAGACATTGAAGTTAAGAACAATGTAACAATAGCAAGGGCGGGGGTGGGGGGTGGGGGCGGGGACAGTGGGTAGAGGGGATTACAGGAACTACTATAAAGGACACATGAACAAATCCAAGGGGGAGGGTGGAGAGGGGGGAGGGAAGTGGGTTCACCTGGGGTGGGGTGAAGGGATGGGGAGAAAAGGCATACAAATGTAATTAAATAACAATTAAAAAAAAATCAAACAGAGATTACAACTAATGACACAGATAAAAAGGGATGGTAAGATATTACTATGAACAAATATATGAAAGACATTTGAAAACTTGTGTGAAATAGACAAATTCTCAGAAAAATATAATGTTCCATAACTGAATGAAGAAGAAAGAGAAAGCCTGACAGGCTAATAACAGCTTACAAAATCTAACATTAATCATAAATTTCTAGGCAAACAAACGCCTTAGACTTGACTGATTCACAGGAGATTTTTTAAAAAAATTCACGGAAGAGATAATCTCTGTTCTTCACAGACTATTAGAAAATATCCAAGATTAGGGAAGATTCACAAACTCTTTCCATGAGGCCAGCATCAT
This sequence comes from Desmodus rotundus, assembly GCF_022682495.2. Lineage (NCBI taxonomy): Eukaryota > Metazoa > Chordata > Mammalia > Chiroptera > Phyllostomidae > Desmodus > Desmodus rotundus. Next base: position 65,707,549 of record NC_071394.1, read on the forward strand.
CCGAATTCCAAAACCAAATAAAGACACAAGAAAGAATGAAAACTACTGTCCAATGTTGATGATGTGTCGGGGCACTTTAACACAGCCCCCCCTGGTCCACCACAGAAGAAAAAGACTACCAAGACATGATCTGCTTGGGGAGGAAAGGTGGCCGCTTCTCTCAAAGGAGAAGGGCCCAGAGCCTTTTCCTCAATGGGCTTTTATTGGGTTCATTTGCCCAGGAATACAGATAAAGCTCATCAATCATTGTCAGGCAGTAAGGGTTAAACAATACATGATTTACAGTGAACTTTGAGGGCTTATTCTGAGATACAGCCAATTAGTTAGAGGGTCATAAAACTTTAGGCACCAGACTCATCTCAGGTCTGGACCCTTATCTTTATAGATGAGGGTACAAATTAAGTAGGTTTCACAGGAATATATGTATTCTTCTTAGGCCTGATTCCCCAGGGAATCTGCCCCTCCCAGCACAGGACTGCACTGCCCTCTGTTATTGCTTCAGGCTTAAGTCAGGCAAGGGAAGTAAGGCAGCCAAGAGATTAGGAGACTTCTTGCAGACAGAATGAGGACTCAGGCTATTTCAAAGCCGAGGGGCGAGGGTCCATCACCCCCTTTTTCCACAGCCCCCCGAGTCCTTCCCTGCGGGCCTCTTCCATGACCATGCCTGTCTTAGGTTGATCCTCCCTTGAGGATTCTTACCCGTCATTGGCTAACTGGCCAAGCTCAGGGCCAAGCAGGGTGAAGTGGGCAGAGGTGGCACACCTGCCAGGGAGATAAGCTTTGTCTCCTTAGTGGCTTATAGTCCCAACTCTGACTCAGCATTAACCATGGCGGGGTTACAGCCTCTGAAACCAGGCAGGGCAGTTCCCAACACAGGTTTTGGAAAAACAGGAACCCTAGTACACTGTTGTTGGGAATGCAGACTGGTGCATCCACTGTGAAAAACAGTATGGAATTTCCTAAACATATTAAAAATGGAACTGCCTTTTGACCCAGGAATTCCACTTCTGGGATTGTACCCTATGTATCCTGAAACACCAATTCAAAGAAACCTATCCACTCCAATGTTCGGAGCAGCATAATTTATAATAGCCAAGGGCTGGAAGCAACCAAAATGCCTATCAGTAAATGAGTGGATAAAAAACTATGGTACATTTACACAATGGAATACTATGCAACTGAAAATAAGAAGGAGCTACTACCCTTTGTGACAGCATGGATGGAACTGGAGACCATTAAGATAAGTAAAATAAGCCAGGTGGTGAAAGACAAATATCATGTGATCTCACCTATAAGTGGAGCCTAATCAACAAAACAACCAAGCAAGCAAAATATAACCAGAAACACTGATATAAAGAACAAACTGACAATAATCAGAGAGGAGTGGGGATGGGGATTATAGGGGAAAGGAAGGGAAGGTTATTCAAGGAACATGTATAATGGACCCCTGGACAAACCAAAGGGGGGGGTGGGTGGACTGGGTGGGAATTGGGGGAGTGGGGAAGGGGAGAGTAATGAGAGGAAAATGGACACAAGTGTACTTGAACAAAAATAAATAAATAAAAGCTTAATCATAACAGATTAGAGGGAGAGACTCTTCATCTTGAAGAAAAAAGACCATCCATGTTGGGAGAGCTCATGAAAAGTGTCATAGAGCAGGAAACTGTAGGTGGTCACCCAGACCAGGGAACAGCATCCATCTGCTGTCCAGTAAAAAAAGTGGGATCCTTAGTCCCATGGTTGCGTGAAAATAATTTCTGACAACCCTCTAAATGTGTGGGAGCATGTTCTTTCTTAGTTGAGCCTCTAGATGGAAATTTAGCCTCACTCACACCTTGATTGCAGCCTTGTGAGGTCATGAGCAGAGGCTACAGTTATATCCAGTGTCTTGACGCACAGAATGGTGACATAATAAATGTGTGTGTTTTTAAAGATGCCCAATTTATGATAATTTCATTATGCAGCAATACAGAATTAATATAGAATATGTAGGGAAATATTAACCCTATCTTACAAAAAACCTTACTGGAAGGAGAGAATTTGAATATGAACTCACTGACCAATGGAAAAGAGATAATTTTGAATTTAGTCTATTATATGTAAAAACCTAATATATTATAAAGGAACACCACAAATTACATTAAGTGCCTCCTCATACCTGAATGTACTGATACCTACCCTATGTTGCTGAGAATCACTGCCACATCACTGAAACAAATGACAGATAGATTAGATGTATCATACTGAGAAAAATCAAACTACAAGATAACTAAAATAAAGTAATTTTTAAATCTTACTCCATTCTACTCTTGGGAATGATAAAAATATATCTCAGATTAAACAATAATCTACGTGGATATTTAAAAACTTCTGAGAATAACAATAGTATAACTAAAGTAAAAATTTTAAAAATTAAAAATGCTGTTATCAAACATTAAAAAGGGTAACATGTCTATCATATGGTGAGCTAATAGAATCTGAAAAAGAAAATGGATGAAGAATGTCATTCACAAAAGATAAGCAATTTGTAAACTGTATGTTAAAAAAGTTATCTATGAGGGGAGAAGCTGGCCAGCAATAGAGATTTCTTTCCTTGGTTAAAGACTGAAAGATGTGAACAGCATGGAAATACTGTACTTACTATCTTTAGCCCCTGTCTTGTCACAAGAATAATTTGGGGACCCCAGGTTTCCAATGTAATTAAACTCAAATTCCTCATTTAATGCAATATTTTTTCCCAAAAAGCTAAGTTCATGATCGTCAACCTGGAGATAAAATTTACCATGGCTGCTTGCAATAGATATTGACCTTGCTTCCCTTGTAGTAGTGGGAAAATTTTTCTACTCTACACCTATCAATCAGTGCTGGTATGCCTGAAATTTGTGCCATGCAGGGGACTGGCAGAAAACTGTGAGATAAGAAGTGACTAAACAGCATCAGGGCTAATCAATCATTTCAAGTGGAAAATTCATTTGGATTTGGCTAACAAGCACTCCATTGACAGCAGATTGCAGAATAATACTGCAAACAGTTATATTCTTAAGATGTTTTATGATCTCCACAAGTTGCTAATTTACTTTATTCCTTCTGAATATTTCTCTTCTAATCATAAAGATTTAATACTCCTAATCTCTATCCCCACTGACCTCCCAGAATGACTTTTATAATCACTTACACTCATTTTGAACTTACTAATGTTTTTTAATGGAGATGCTCTCACAACTTGAAACAGCTATTTAGTGGGGGTTCTTTCAGGCCTAAATATGGTATGTGTGCCCCATTCTGAGATTTATTTAGGGAGTATGGGGTAAGCTGATGACATTTCAAATACCTTAATTCGTCTTTGTTTCATGTGCTCCAAACAAGTGTATTTCAGAGAGTGTTTTCCAAGTAAAATGTGAAAATACATTTTTTCCAAATAGTTGTCTGTATGTAAGAAGAGAAGCAGCATCTCTGACCAAGGGTCACCCAACTCCCTAATGGCTTATCTGCAGGCATCTCCTTAATTATGCTACGCTGTGGTGTTGTCAGCACATCTGAGTCTGTCAGAGAACATGAAATGATAGATGGTAATCTATTTTCAGCTTAGTAATGATTGCTGAGCACAGGTATTCAGTTGTCCATTGGTGAGAGTAAGCCTTCAGAGATATCTAGGCTATGACAGGAACCAAATGAGAGTGAACTGAGATTGCCTCTGGCCAACATCTCCGTTCCCCAGCAAGTGGTAATATTCATTCAAACATCTTAGTCAACTACAGAGGTCTGCAATGACAACCAGGGTTACTTCAAGTTTCCATGTAGGTTTATATTTTTAATATTCAAGGTAAAGTTAATTTCAATGAAAAATTCTTGACCATGCCAGCTTCTCTCAACACTAATTTTAGGCTTGAGATAACTGGACACATCCATGCCCGTGTGTATTTGTGTTGTGTGTTGTATGTAAGGCAATTTTGTCATCTTCCTAGAATGTGTTCAAAATTGAAGAAAAATAGACAGTTTTTAACAGTTAATATTTTGATTGCTCAGTGTAAAGCAGATACCATATTAAAGTGCTTTATATATTATAGTTCATTTTCTCCTTAAATTTAATAGGTTTTAATGTAAACCTTGGAGCTTAGGTTAAAAGTATTCTGCAACTCTATAATTCAAAGTGAAGGCAACAGGTCTTATTACATGTGGAAAAAAGATTTTAGCTGATTGTAATGTTAGCACAAGCTGTCTACTGATATAGTCCCAAGAAAATTAATATATAGCTGTATTAATAGTATAACAACTGAAACACAAGAAATTCTAATGCAGCTCAGATTCATTGGAAATGTAATCACTTTTGGTTATGGTTTCTGAGACAGATAAATTGTAGTCCATAGGGATGAAGGTAACCATAATAGTGAGTGTTCCACAAACCATATCATGCGATGAACACTTCAAGGAACTTTGGAAGTTAACTGGAGACAAGAATACACAGGAGTAGTACGATGGTTGGTACTAAGACCTCCTAACACAGGGACTGTATTCCTGGAAAGGATGTGTTGATTGAATCCATGTTGTAAAGGTTGTAATAGCATGGTCCATAATGACCACACACGGATATCCAGTTGCCCTAGCACCACTTATGGTAAAGACCATGAATTTTCTTTTTAAAAATATTTTAAAATTTATTTTAAAATACAATTTACATTCAATAATATTCTGAATTAGTTTCAGATATACAGCAAAGTTGTTAGAAAGTACAGTTACTGCTGCTTCAGGTACCTACCTGGCCCCACATATACTCATGCCAATATTAATGACTATATTCCCTGTGCTACAATCCACATCTCTGGCTGTTCTGCAGCTACCAGTTTGTACTGATTAATCCCTTTATGTTTTTCATCTAGCCCTCAGACCCTTCTCCCCTCTGACAGCTATCAGGCTGTTCTCTGAATCTATGAGTCTGTTTCTATTTTGTTTGTTTATATTATTCATTAGATTTCACATATAAGTGAAATCATATGGTATTTTTCTTTCTCTGACTGGCTTATTTCACTAGGTCCATTCAAGCTGTTGCAAAAGTTAAGATTTCATTCTTCTTTATAGGCAAGTAGTAGTTCATTGTGTAAATGTACCAAAAATTTTTATCCGTTCATCTACTGATGGGCACTAGGGCTGCTTCCAGATATTGGCTATTGTAAATAGCATTGCAATAAACATAGAGATGCATATATTTTTTCAAACTAGTGTTTTAGGTTTCTTTGGATATATTCCCAGAAATGGAAAATACTGTGTCTTAAGGCAACTTTATTTTTACTTTTAGGGGAAACTCTGCACTATTTTCTATAATGATTGTACTAATATGCATTCCCACCAATAGTCCCTGAGGGTTCCCATTTCTCCATATCCTCACCTACTCTAGTTGTTGGTTGGTTTATTGATCATAGCCATTCTGACAAGTGTGAAGTTTTAATTTGCATTTCCCTGACTTGTGATATTGAGCAACTTTTCATGTTTATTGGCCCTCTATATGTCTTCCTAGAAGAAGTATCTATTTAGGTCTCTTTTCCACTTTTTAATTGAGTTGTTTGTTTTTCTGGTATAGAGTTGTCTGAAGTCATAAATTTTGGATATTAACCCCTTATCAGATGTATCACTGGAGAATATCTTATCCTGTTCAGTGAGTAAGACCATGCATTTTCCAGTGCTCTGCATTACAGTGACATCTTTGCTCTAGATGAAATGTCCATATATTCAAGCACTTGGTTCTGGCTTATGTTCACTTACACAGTCTATTGTATAGCTTTATGCTGAGGTTGTGTCATCGAACTCAACTTTATACTTGATATCTGATAAAGTTCTCAAATTTTGTTCTTTAACTGTGAGAGTCAAAATTATTTTTATCCCTTGAATATTCATATAAAGTTTAGAATCAAATAAACAATTTCCAAAAAAGAAGATTTGGGTTTTGATTAGGGTTCCATTACCAATATATTGATTTTAGGAAAACAGATCTTTTCAATATTTATTTTCCAACTCATGAATAAATTTATCCTTCCATTTACATAATTTTTACAAAAATTCTCTCAATTATGTTTACAGTATTTTTAAGAAAGGACTTGATATTTTTGTTACAATTATTTGTAGGAGTTTCATATTTTGATGCTGATATAAATGTTATCTTTTAAAAATTATATTTGATTTAATTAATGCTACTACATGGAAATGTAATTGATTTTGGTATATTGACCTCAATTCTGCACCCAGTTGTAGATGCTTGTTAAGTCAAATAATTTATCTGTACTCCCTCTGTTTTTCCTACACATAATCTTATTATCTGTGAAAGTTGAGAATATTTTCCATTCTTTCCAATCTTTATACCATTTCCCCATAGCATTATTACTTCATTATTTTGTCTTCAGTAAAATATTGGTCTTGGACACAAAGTTGAGGATCCCCCCCATGCAACCTTTATCACAGAAGTTAGTCTCCTTATTGTTACCCAAATTACTAACATATCTGCTTTCAAATAAATTCTCTCTCTTATTTCCTATTTAAAATGTTCTATATTCTTTTTTCTCCTATCTCATCCTCTTTTGGATATTTTTATTATGTGATTTTGCAATATATTAGCTTGAAAATTAATACATTATTTTATCTTTTTTGTGTATTTCTCTAGAAATCACCACAAGTACCCTTGACTTGTCAAATTATAATGTCAATTGACACTTTTATTCTCTTCCTAGGGAAGGAAATGGTCTTACAACACTTAAATTCACTATCCTCCATCCTGAATTACATGCGATTATTTGTGTATTTTAAACTCCAAAGATGTTATTATTTTACATAGTTAATATGTATTTTCCCTTTATTTCTATTCACATATCCAATTTTATTTGTCTGAAGAAGACCCTTTTAGTATTCTCTTAGTATTTTTAAGTAACAAGGATCCATTTTTTAATTTGTTTGAAAATGGGAAAAATGCGGTACAACCATAACTGAACGATACGAAATTAAAATAAAATTAAAAAATGTTAAAAAAAGTTATGACATATTCACTTTTAAAGGCCACTCTCTTTGGAATGGATTTCTAGATTCTTCTATATAGGTAGATTACTTATTATTTATCTTGTGTTGTTTTCCCTGGGCTCTTTAAAACCTGAGGCTTGCTGTCTTTTTTTCATTATTGTTATTCTATTATAGTTGTCCCAATATTTTCCCCTTTGCCCTCCTCTTCCCAGCCCACTCCACTATCCCACAGTATTGCTTCAGTAAAAATAGGCATTATCTACTCAAGATTTGCTCTGCCATTCACTCCTCTTTTGCAGCAGCAATTACATGTGTTAGATCTTCCCATTACTGTCTGTCATCTCCTATAGTTTCCATTCTTTCATCTCTGCATGCTTCAGTCTGCCTCCTTCCCTGATCTGTTTTGGCTTATCAATTCTATATGTGTTTATTCTGTATTCCCACCTATCAGTTCTTACTTTAGTTGTTGTGTTTTTCAGTTTTGTAATTTCAAATCTTTCATATAATTTTATAGGGTTTTTTTTTGTTTTCTGCAGAACTTACTTTGTTTTGTGCCTCTAATTATGCCTCTTTGAAATATAGTAAGTATATTTTATTTTATAGCCAATGTCTGGTCACTCTAATATCTGAAGATGTTGTGGATTTATTTATATTGTCTGTTTTCCTGCTATTTTATTGGTTTATGATGTCTTTCTTCTCCTGGGCCTTGTTATTATTATTTTTTATGTACCAGCTACTGAATTTGAAATGTTGAAGAAACACGGTAAGCCCTAGTGATATTCTCTCTTTCCAGACAGGATTTACATCACTTCTGCTGGAGCACTAGTAATCTGTACTTCTTAATCAATCCAATTTAAAGAACTGAGATGATTTAACATTGGGCCATAGTTCCTCTGTGATCCTTCCTCCAGTTCATTCTTATTCTGAAAATACAGCCTTTGGGCTGCCAACCAATTTGTAGGGTATTTACTAGGCACACCCTTAGCAGGCATGGATTCCAATTTTTGTTCCTCATTTTCTACTTCAAAACTTTAAAAAAACGACAGATTTCTCAAAGAAAGGCAACTCCAAATATCAAGTTCACTTTTCTTCATGACATTATGGGTTCTCTGATGTCTTCATGTACAACAAATATTTTCATATTTTGTTCAGACATTTAAATTGTCCTCCATTTTTTCCACCAAATTAAAGAATAATTTTGGGCTTGTCCAAAGACACATGCTTATACCTGTGGGTGCTGGACTCAAAACCAGTTCCCTTAGCTCTAAAGCACACACTGTTAACCCATATGTGACTTTTTCCTACTGAGCCCTATGTTTAAGTTTCAAAGAACAATGCACGATGATTCCTAGAGATCGCCAGAGAAATGTAGGTGACCCAGAGTGTGAGCTTTAGTACAGTTCTACAACAACCTTTGGGAATTCACCATAGCAAGGGTTAGACTTCCTTTTGGGTTTAATGACCCAGGTTGTCTGCATAATGGTGGTTTAAATTCTTGCACAGAGTCACAATATCAAGTTCATGGAAGGTAGTGTATAAATCAAAATGCCCTTGTCGGGGGGCTTTAACGCAGCCCCCCAGGTTCCGCCACGGCCGAAGGAAAAGACTACCAAGACATGATCTGCTTGGGGAGGAAAGGTGGCCGTTTCTCTCAGGGGGAGAAGGGCCCCAGCCTCTCTCTCCAGGGGCTTTTATTAGGTTCATTCGCATAAGAATACAGATAAAGCTCATTGATCATTGTCAGTCAGTAAGGGTTAAACAATACAAGATTTACAGAGAACTCTGAGGGCTTATTCTGAGTGACAGCCAATTAGTTAGAGGGCCATAAAACTTTAGGCGCCAGACCCATCTCAGGTCTGGACCCTTATCTCTTAAACTGAGGGTACAAATTAAGTAGGTTTCACAGGAATGTATGTATTTTTGTTAGGCCTGATTCCCCAGGGAATCTGCCCCTCCCAGCACAGGACTGCACTGCCCTCTGTTATTGCTTCAGGCTTAAGTCAGGCAAGGGAAGTAAGGCAGCCAAGAGATTAGGAGACTTCTTGCAGACAGAATGAGGACTCAGGCTATTTCAAAGCCGAGGGGCGAGGGTCCATCACCCCCTTTTTCCACAGCCCCCCGAGTCCTTCCCTGTAGGCCTCTTTCGTGACCAGAACCTGTCTTAGGTTGATCCTCCCTTGAGGATTCTTACCCGTCATTGGCTAACTGGCCAAGCTCAGGGCCAAACAGGGTGAAGTGGGCAGAGGTGGTACACCTGCCAGGGAGACAAGCTTTGTCTCCTTAGTGGCTTATGGTCCCAACTCTGACTCAGCCTTAACCATGAGGGGTTACAGCCTCTGAAACCAGGCAGGGCGGTTCCCAACATGCCCCCTTATTCATTTATAGTTAAAAATAAAACTATCATGATGATTAAAACATTCATGTCAGCTGATTAGAGATTTCTACTACTGTGTAAGTGACAGTAAAAAAATGAACTGTAAATAGAAGGTTATGGGTAATCAGAACAAGAATGATTTGGATATTACACAGGCTACTCCAGTCCCAGCGACAAGAGTGCTTAAATTCAAGGGCCAGAGTGCCTTCCTCCCTGGATAAGTAAGTACAGCACCTTACAAATTTTCAAGCTTCCATTTTCTATGTGCTGGGTGGCTAGCCCCTCTTTATCCCAGTCCTGCCTTCCTGACAATATGTTCAGGACACTTGATTGGTGTCTTATTTTTTTTAAACATCATTACAGTGTGCAACCTTATGTATCATAATTCCAGATAAAGGTTCTCCAGATTATTATTGCCTGATATACTGATAAACCCATGTATTTAGGAATTTACCAATTCTGAAAACTGCCTCTATTAGATTGTAATTTAATATTTTGACCATTAGTCATTATTTCAAAAATTGTGAATAAAACTATATATATATATGTGATTGTAAGTGTTAACATTATTATATTTTATTTTAGCTTTACATTCTTCAATCTACTAATTGTGTTACAATCTTGTCCAATATCAATATATTATAATATATTGATAATTACTTCTTCATGCTTTCAAGATCTAAAATTTTATGGCTCTGTGATTCATGTAGATTTGGAAAAAGAATCATTCTACTGGCTGCATTTTTTAACATAGGTGCAATGCACTTGCATGCCATCATCATTTGTGAGAGACACATAGAGGACCCTCATCTCTTCTACATGATGATACACTTGAGAGTTGAGCTCACTTGTTTGGAGACAGAATATTAAACATGTCTATATCTGGTGCTTGTGTGTGAACAAATTCTTTACACATGGATCGTTTGTATTAATCCCAGTGAATAGGCTTGGGGAAAAATGTATAAAAATACAAAGAGAAAGCAACAGTGTTTCTCAAAGTGTATATATGGTAAGTTTTAAATATAAAGGTCTCCTTTAATAATTATACAGTTATTATGGGATTACTAATTCTCATGGTAGTCTTTTGAGTTCATTCGAGATCTTAAACTCCTGTGATGCTCCCAGAAAGCATTCATTATACACAAGGGTAACATTTCTCCTTTGATTTTTGAAGCTGTGATTTATGAAATTTTATGACATTCAGCATTATTGTCCATATTTTAATATTTGAAAAAGTTTTAATAAGGAAACTTTTAAAGTAAAAGAAACTTATATTTAGTTATAAATATTTAACATTTTCCACCTTTTTATTTTCCTCAGAGTAAGTGGAGACATTCTTTGAAAGATTTCTGGGCATTTTCTTTTTTTTTTACTTTAGTCTTCACAAATTAAAATTAATGAGCAAAGGCCATCTGATTTCACTTAGGTTGTAGGTCCTTGGCTTTCATGACTTCAAATACTTCTTTCCAGCCCATTCTTTCCTGTAAGGTTTCTTTGGACAAATCAGTTGATAGCTTTATGGGAACTCCTTTGTAGGTAACTGTCTCCTTTACTCTTTCTGCTTTTAAGATTCTCTCTTTATCTTTAATCTTGGGTAGGTTAGTGATGATGTGCCTTAGTATGTTCCTTTTGGGTTCAACTTCTTTGGGACTGTCTAAGCTTCCTGGAGTTCCTGGAAGTCTATTTCCTTCACCAGATTGGGGAAGTTTTACTTCATTATTTGTTCAAATAAGTTTTCAGTTTCTTGCTGTTGTTCTCCTTCTGGCACCCCTAAAATTCAGATATAATTTGGAATGTTTCAGGTTGTCCCAGAGGTTTGTAAGTCACTCTTCACTTTTTTGAATTCTTGTTTCTTCATTCTGTTCCAGTCAGATGTTTATTTTTTGCTTTTGTTCCAAATTGTTGCTTTGAGTCCTGATTTCCTTCCTGTCACTGTTAGTTCCCTGAATATTTTTCCTTATTTCACTTTGGGTATCTTTCATTCATTTTTTCATTTTTCTACCAACCTCAGTCAGTTCTGTGAGCATTTTTGATTACCAGGGCTTTAAATTCTCCATCAGATAGGTTGACTATCTCCTCATCTCTTAGCTTTTTTTCTGAAGTTTTGTTATGTTCTTTCATTTGGGCCATATTTCCTTGTCTTGGGACACCTGTTAAGTTGTAAGGGGGGGGCTTAGGTATTCACCCGGGTAGGGCAACCCTCTTTGTTGCACTGTGGCTCTGCCTGTGGGGGAGGGCCCTGAGAAGGAAAAATGCAGCTTGCCTGTTTGTCTCTAGCTCACTGTCCAATGAACTCTTGTGTGAGACTGGGAGTTTCTCGAACTGTGGCAACCCCCACTATAGTCCACAGTCAGCTCTGAGTCTCAGTTTTGCCTTCAGCCAGCCCCACCTTCGTGGCCTCACCATGGGGATTCTTACCAGTCTAGTTGTTCTGGCTGATTTTTTCTTCAATTCCTTGGTTGTTGGAGTTCCATGCAGTTTGATTTTCTGGCACTTCTGGTTTACTGATTTTAGATTGGTTGTTATCCTCCTTCTGATTGTGCAAGGAAGTGAAAGGTTTCTACCTATGCCTCCATCTTGGCCAGAACTCCCTAGATTCCCAATTTTGTTTATCTTTTCAAACAACCAGCTCCTGGACTTACTGATCCTTTGAATTGTTCTTTTAGTCTCTATGTCATTTAATTCTGCTCCGTCTCAATTATTTCCTTTCTTCTACTCACTCTGGGCTTTGTCTATTGTTCTTCTAGTTCTTTTAGGTACAGAGTTAGGTTGTTTACTTGAAATTTTCTGTCTTTTTTAGGTAGACCTTTATTTCTGTGAACTTCCCTCTAAGGACTGCTTTGCTGTGTCCCATAGGCTTTGATCTGTGTGTGTCCATTTTCAGTTGTTTCCAGAAACTTTGATGTCTTCATTGATATTGTTTTTAACCCATTCATTGTTTAATAACATGTTAATTCAATTTCCTGGGATTGGATTGTTTTTGAGTTTTTTCCTTGAGGTTTGTTTCTTGTTTTATGCCTTTGTGATCCTGAAAGATACTTCACATAATTTCATTTTTCTTGAAATTGTGAGGTTTGTTTTGTGTCCTATCATGTGGGCTATCTTTGACAATGTTCCATGTGCATTTGAAAAGAATGTATATTTTGCTTCTTTGGGGTGAAATGTACTGTATATATCAGTTAAGTCCATTTGATCTCAAGTGTCGTTTCAGTGCCACAAGAAGTATCCATCTTTTTCTCTTTTTATGGACTTTGTTCTGAAATTTATTTTTTCTGACATAGGTATTTCTACCCTTGCTTTTTTTCCCTGTCCATTTGCTTGGAATAGTATTTCCAACCCTTCACTTTCAGTCTGTGTATGTCTTTTGTTATGAGGTGGCTCTGTTGCAGACAGCATATATTCAGATCATGTTTTCTTATCCATTTAGCACCCTATATCTTTTGATTGGAGCATTTAATCCATTTACATTTAAAGTTGTTATTGATAGGTACTTATTCATTGCTATTTTTCCCCTTTATAGCTGTGTTCCTTTCTCTCTACTCTTTTCCTTCATCTTCTTAAAGTAATCCCTTTACCATGTTTTGCAATGCTGGTTTGGTGGAGATATATTCTTTTAGCCTCCTTTTGTCTGGGAAACTCCTTATTTCACCCTCTATTTTATTTTATTTTATTTTATTTTATTTTATTTTATTTTATTTTTTTGACTGATTTATTTCGCTTGGCATAATAGTCTCCAGGTCCATTCATGCCATCACAAATGGCAGCATTTCTTTTCTTTCTTTTTGTTTTAAATATATTTATTGATTATGCTATTACAGTTGTCCCATTTCCCCCCCACACTCTACTCCATCCTGCCCACCCCTCTCCCTCCCACATTCCCCCGCTATAGTTCATGTCCATAGGTCATACTTATAAGTTCTTTGGCTTCTACATTTCCTACACTATTTTTACCCTCCCCCTGTCTATTTTCCACCTATCATCTATGCTACTTATTCTCTGTACCTTTCCCGCCCTCTCCCCCTCCCACTCCCTTAATGACAACCCTCATGTTCTAGTTATTTGCCTAGTTTGCTCTCGTTTTTGTTTTATGTGTGGCCGTTAATAACTGTGAGTTTGCTGTCATTTTTACTGTTCCTATTTTTGATCTTCTTTTTCATAGGTAACTCCCTTTAACATTTCATATAATAAGGGCTTGGTGATGATGAACTTCTTTAACTTGACCTTATCTGAGAAGCACTTTATCTTCCCTTCCATTCTAAGTGATAGCTTTGCTGGATTCAGTAAGCTTGGATGTAGGTCCTTGCGTTTAATCTTGGGTAATGTAATTATGATGTGCCTTGGCGTGTTCCTCCTGGGGTCCAGCTTCTTTGGGACTCTCTGAGCTTCCTGGACTTCCCGGAAGTCTATTTCCTTTGCCAGATGAGGGAAGTTCTCCTTCATTATGTGTTCAAATAAGTTTTCACTTTTTTGTTCTTCCTCTTCTCCTTCTGGCACCCCTATAATTTGGATGTTGGAACGTTTCAAGGCGTCCGGGAGGTTCCTAAGCCTCTCCTCATTTTTCCAAGTTCTTGTTTCTTCATTCTTTTCTGGTTGGATGTTTGTTTCTTCCTTCTGGTCCACACCATTGATTTGAGTCCCAGTTTCCTTCTCATCACTATTGGTTCCCTGTACATTTTCCTTTGTTTCTCTTAGCATAGGCTTCATTTTTTCATCTGGTTTTCGAATAGATTCAACCAAGTCTGTGAGCATATTGATAACCAGTGCTTTGAACTGTGCATCCGATAGGTTGGCTATCTCTTCCTTGCTTAGTTGTATTGTTTCTGGAGCTTTGAAGTGTTCTGTCATTTGGGCCTTTTTTTTTTTTTTTTTTTTTGGTCTTGGCGCTTCTGTTACTTTAAGGGGCGGAGCCTTAGGTGTTCACCGGGGCGGGGTAATGCTGGTCGCTGCTCTGTGACTCTGTACGTGGGGGAGGGGCCCAGTGGGAGCAATGGCGCCCGCCTCACTCTCCTCCGGATTTCAGTCTTTCACTCCTCTACCCACAATCAAACTGGGCCACTCTGGTGCTGGTTCCCGAGTAAGTGGGCCTGAGCACACTCTAGGCCCCTGTGGGTCTCTCCAACAACCTCTCCTGTGAGGCTGGGAGTCTCTCCTGCTGCCGCCCCAAACCCCAGGGGCGCTTTCAATCAGAGGTTTGAGGCTTCATTTCCCTGAGCTGGAGCCCTGGGTTAAGCGGTCTGCTTCGCTCCCCGCCGTTCGTCCGGTTTATCTGTGGGCGAATGTGGTGCCGCAGGGTGCTACCCACTGCTCTGCCTGCCCCACTCTCCGCCACTCTGAGTCCGGCCCTCTAGGTTTATCTGTGCAAATGTGGGGCCGCAGGGTCTGCTAGTGCTCAGACTGCCTGCGCCATTTGTCCCACACTCCGCCAGTCTCAGTCCCGCCACAGCCACGCGAGTCCTCTCCACCCAGGTGCCCGTCTCCGCCCCTCCTACCAGTCTGGATGAATGTTTATTTTCTATTTCCTTGGTGTTGGTCCCCCTTGCTGTTCGATTCTCTGTCAGTTCTGGTTGTGCGAGGAGGCACAGTGTGTCTACCTAGGCCGCCATCTTGGTTCTCTCACCCTCCATTTTAAATGACAACCTTGCTGGGTAGACTAGTCTTGGTTTCAGGCCTTTGCTTCTCATTACTTGAATATTTCTTGTCATTCCCATGGGTTTGTATTTTATCAGAGCTCCCTTGTATATTACTGTTTCTCCCTTTCTGCCTTTAAGATTCTCTCTTTGTCATTAACATTTGGCATTTTAATTATGAATTGTCTTAGAGTAGGCCTCTGGGTTCATCTCTTTGACATTCTCTGTGTTTCCTGAACTTAAGTGACTTTTCCTTTCACCAAGTTAGGGAAGTTTCCTGTCATTATTTTTTCAAACAGGTTTTCTATCCTTTCTTCCTTTTGCTCTCTTTTTGATATTCCTATGATGTGAATATTTTTATGTTTCATGTTGCCCTGAAATTCCCTTAAAGCACCCTTGGTCTTATATAGTCTTTTTTCATTTTGTTGCTCTGCTTAGGGGTTTCTTTTTATGTTGTCTTCCAGCTCACTGATACAGTACTCTGCTTTATCCAGCATAGGTTTAATTTTTTTCTAGTGTATTTTTATTTTAGGTAATGTATGTTTCATTTCTCCCTGGGTCTTGTTTGTAGTTTCTATTTCCCTTTTCATGCTGCTGTAGGTCCCACTGAGTTCCTTTTATTTGTCACTGAGTTCCTCAAGCATCCTTATAACCATTTAAAAAATTATTTGTCTGATTGCTTGCTTCAATTACATTTAGCTCTTTTTCTGGGGATCCTCATTCCTTTCAGCTGGGGGTTCTTTCTTTGTCTCCCCATTTTATGTAAATTTTTTGTTTGTTTCTACATCTCAAGATGCTCTGCTTTGCCTGCCTGTCTTCATGGGGTAGACACCTCTGTGGGACTCAGTGCTGCAATCTCTTTGATCTCCTGATCTATATGTTGTAGGGTTGCCCTTTATTCTATTTGTGTGGAGTCTCTTGTATTTGGGCTTTGCTTGTTGGTGGCTCATTCAATGGTGTGTTCTCTCTTCTAGCTGGCTGACTGGTAGTCACAACTCCCTCCATGTCTTGTATACTGTTGTACAGGTGTTGGTTAAGAAAACAATATCACCAGAAAACCAACCCTATCTAGCAAGAAAATCCCCGTACCACATCAGCAATATCAACAGCAATTAAGCAAAATTAATAAAAGAAGAGAAAATTTAAGAATATTCATAAGAAAGAGGGAATATGAGATGACTAAAAAAGGGGAAAATGATTGTAAGTGGGAAGAGTGAAGAGAAATTATAAGAGTAGGGAATAGAAACAAGGTGAAGAAAGGGAGAGAATAAAATTTCAAATGTAAGTAAAACAGGGAGGGGTGATGTGGACCCCGACCAGCAGTGTTTGCGGTGTGTGGATGTGATGAACAAATTCACACAGACTGTAGAAGTCCTGTGGAGAAAAGGGATGGCACAGCCACTTTCTGAGAGAGAGAGAACCTCGACCCTTGCCTCGACAGGCTTTTACTGCTTTCCAGTATCATTACATCAAAGAAGGTTCTCATTCATTATACTTAGGTTTACTTTAAGTGATTACTTCTTACAGATAACAAAGAAAAAATGTTGCAAACGCAGGAGAACAATAAAAGTGATTAATCTAGTTACATTCCGTCCTTGGGATGGCTTAGCACAGACTTTAGTGAGTTGCTTCAGAGATGTACATTAAACATCTGTAGTTTTAACTCAGGGTGAGGAATTTTTAGCAAAAGCAAACCTTAAAGCAGCCTAGGTACAATGCCAGCCTGGTTCTCCATGGGAAAGCCAATATGCATGCCTGAGTCCTATGTGCTGCCTTGTGCCCACTGGTTTTCCATTTGGGGGCTGGGCTACATTCACCACTGCCATGCTGACCAGTTCCCTATAGAAGGGCAATGGCAAAAATGGAGCAAGGGAAAGGAAGAGTATACTATGGGGTTTGAGGTAAATTAAAAAAAGGTATTGAACCAACAGGAACAAATTGCAGTAAACCCACAGCAGATTCAATAACAATGACAGCTGAGTGAAGATTAATAAAGATGGAAAAGGAAAAAAGTATTATAAAGGTGAAATATGAATATGCCATGTCTACAGTAAAGAGAAATGATTTTGAGAGGATGGGAGAAGAAAACTAATAAGAGTAAGGAATAGAACCCAGGCTAAGAAAGGGAAAGAAAAAAATTAAAATCCTAACTCAACTGATCAAGAGCAGGAGGAAGGCAAAATGGAATAAGTTGAGGGAGAGTATCCTATGGGATTTAAAGTACAAACAAATAGTGAACAAATAGGAATTCTGTTGGAGAATAGCAATAACCATGATAAGCTCACCCAACTAGCCGCAATTTATAAAAGTGGAAAGGAAATAAGACTATTACAGGATGGGGGAAACAATGTGAACTGACTTAAGGAAGGAAGAATGCTTTTGCAAGGGTAGATGGAAGAGAAATAGTAAGAGTAAGGAATAGGAATGTGGCATAGCACGGGAGAAAATAAAGTTTACAGCAACAAGAAAGGTCAGGAAGAAGGCAAACTGGAGTAAGACCAAGTAAGGGTACTAAGTGGGATCTGAAATAATACTATGAAAATATATAATCTGACTAAAAAGAATAAAAAATAAAAGACCAAAAGTAGTGAGTTAGTTGGAATATAGTTGAAGCAAAAGATGAAATATTAAAAGGCTACATGAAAGGAAAAAAGAAGAAAGAAAAAAACAATTTCTGAGGAAGAACGAGGTAAAATTCATCTCAGTTGTTGGTGTTCACCTTTTGACTTCTTTCTGGATCTGTCTGTGGTTTTTTATCAGTTCAAGGCCCTGAGGTGGGTCATACAACTTCTGGCAACAAGGCCTGTATCTCTTTCCCCTGTTTCTAGAGGGAGCTTCTGTTGCAATTGAGAGGGTGGATCCTCTGTTTCTCCCCTTGTGGCTGCTTTCCCCTGGCCCCACCCCTCCCATCTTAGCCTGTCCCAGTTTATTTCCAATAATGTATAGTTTCTGATTAAATAGCTGTCTGTTTCACTGGGGTGGAGGTGGGGGATCTGTGTAAGACTGTCAGCTCTCTCCTGCTTGGTATAGATAGCAGCTCTGTGAGAGCTGAGGCTGGTCAGTGCCCTGAATCCCTCTTGCTGCTCACCTTTTGAACTTCCTGCTTTGATGGCCTCAGTGAAATAGGTCCCTAAGACTTGGTGTACTTTGTTTCCCTGTGAGGAGTTCAAAATGGGCCCTTTCAGGTGTTCATCTTGCTGTCTTACTATTGTAGAAATGCTCCCTAAACTGTTGTTAAGCCTGCCCAGCCAGTTTTGCAGATCCCCCTGCCCCCGCCCCCCACTCCTGCAGGAGGTGGGGGCTGGGCTCAACCTTACTTTCCTGGAGGTTCTGCCAAGAAATGGGGTTCAATCTGGACTCAAATAATCTCAGGTGTACAGTTCCCAGAACACTGCCCTCATAACACTGTGTGGCCTGCACTCTTTGCTCTGCGTTGTTGTGCTGGGCTGGGGCCAAGAAACCACCTCACTTTGTACCCCTTTAATCAGTCTGCCCAGCTGTACTGAGTGGGGAGCAAATCTTTCCATGATCCTGCCATTTTGTTGCCAGGGCAGCTGCATCATGGAGTCCTTGCTTAACATTCCTCAGCTCCCCCACTAAAAGAAAAAAAATCTCTCTGGGTGCTCCCACTGCAGCACTGAGCAACTGCCTGGCTTACCACACACCCCACCTGTCACAAAAGTCAAGAGTTAATCTCAGTCAGAAGGTCAGCCATGACTCTCCTCCTCCACCAGATCCAGGTGAAGACAGTATCTCTGTCACTCTTTGGCATTCTCCTGGTCTCTGACTGCTACAGCTAGGGTGTGTGCTAGCTGTGTATGTATGTAGTGTGGTTCTACCCGACAACTTTGAGTATCCAAATCACTCCTGGCTGGGTCTGGGGATTCCCTGTCCTAGAAGGAGAGGGAACTGCAAGGCTGCTGTCTCTGACCAGGCTCTCCACTAATGCAGGTGCCCCGGCAGCCAGGCAGCTGCAGCTGCAGGCACCACATCTGGGTACTTTCCCCGTCCACCTATAAAACCTCTTTACTGCCCTTTTTGAAGTCCTCTGTACTTTTTGGCTTCCAAACTTCATATTTGCTAAGGTTCTGTTGACTGTTCACTTTGTTTTTTGGAAGATCAGCTAAGTATTTGAGTTGGGTGCAGGAGCAAGTGGGCTCGGCTCATACCTACTTGGACACCATCTTCTGAATTTCTGGTCAAGACTGTTGAATTTTATTGAATACTTTCTTTTTTTTACATCTATTAAGAAGACCATGGGAGTTTTTTCCTTTATTTTGTTAATTGTGAATGACATTGGTAAGTTTTTGGAGGTTAAAACATCACTTAGTTTAGTTATAAACCCATGTTGCTTATATGTATTATCTTTCTTTTCTTTTTTTTATTGTTATTCAGTTACAGTTGTCTGTTTTCTCCCCATCTGTCCAGCCCATCCCAGCCAATCCCACCTCCCTCCCCCATCTCTACCCTCCCCCTTGATTTTGTCCTTGTGTCCTTTATAGTAGCTCCTGTAAACCCCTCTCCCCACTATCCCCTCCCCACTCCCCTCTGGCTACTGTTACATTGTTCTTAATTTCAATGTCTCTGGTTATATTTTGTTTGCTTTTTTCTTTTGTTGATTATGTTCCAGTTAAAGGTGAGATCATATGACAGAGAGAAAGAAGGAGCTTATACCCTTTGCAACAGCATGGATGGAACTGGAGAGTATTATGCTAAGTGAAATAAGCCAGGTGGTGAGGGACAAATACTATATGTATTATCTCTCTGATTATTGCTGGGTTTAAGTTGCTAATATTTCTTTTACAATATTTGGACTCATTTTCATGAGTGAATTAGGTCTCCCATTTTCCTTTCTTTGTAATGTTCTTTGTTTTAAAGGATATGCCGACCTCATAAAATGAACTATGAAATGCTTCCTCCTATTCCATTTTCTGAAAGTGCCTGAAGAAGTTTGGTTTCATTTTTTCCAGCAGTAGACACTGAATGGCTGCATAATTTAATGGCGAAGAGCCTGGATCCAACTCTTCCAATTATTCACTGAATCTTTTGGGGAAAAGTCCATAACTTCTGTCAGTTTGCTTATTTGCATATGGGGATAATAGTTGTACCTTTCTCATAGGGATTTTATGAAAATTAAACAACTTAACATTTGCAAAATATTATTGCTTAAAATACTCTCTGGCTGATAGTAGGCATTATGTAATTAGTCACTCATTTAAAAATATCTATTCAAAGATAAAATAAGTTGCTTTTATTGGCATTTCTTCAATTATTAGTGAGGTAAAAATATATAGTATGCCCATATGCTGTTTGTATTTGAACTGTACATATATGTGAGTTTGAGGAATACTTTTCTGTTTATCTTGTTTGTTTGTTCACTTGTTTTGACTGTAATAGCTCTCCGAGAGAGACTTCTTTAGCCCACGAGTTTAGCTTCTGTCTTTCAAATTTCCCCTGATACACTAAAGAACAATATCCAAATCAGGGTACATTACACATGAAGCCACCCAGATGTTTCTGAAATACAGTGCAGATAGGATGAAAGAGAGAGGAAGGCATGCTATCCTTATGTAGGAAAAGCTGTAACACCCAAGCATGAAGTGAGGGGACCTACAGAGGACCTTGAGTGACAAGTGAGGGAGCAGCTCTGATTAAAACTTTGAGAGATGTCCTGGTTTCTGGAGTCCATGCAGAGTGGTGATACATAGTGGTAATTACAGCTGCTATGTTAATAGGGCTGGATACAATTTGGCACAAAGATATGATCACTCTCCTAATATGACTTTTGGCTGATATTATTTATTAGTGGTCTAAATTTTCTATAACTTAATCACAAGTTACCCTAATTGTAATATTAGGGGAATATTAATTGCATCAGTTTTCTACTCACCTGGATAGAGAGTGTCTTATGGCAGGACCATAAGACACTGAAAGATTTATTTGAGAAATTTAGGGGCAAACATTCATGGTAAAAATGGAGATTTTATGAACTGATTTTTTTGAGACTCTCTTGAATCATTGTACATTATGTGAATGAGGAATTGAGCATCCTGAGACTTTTTAGTTTTGCTGATGTCAAAAGCTGTTAAATGTTTGCTCCTTGCAAACACCTCCAAAATAACCTGTGGATGAAGTAGAGGGAATCTTGTTCCCACAGAAAGGGAGAGAAATAGTCTTTCAGAAAGGGGGACAAAGGTGAGGTATGTATGGGGCTTTGAAAGACATGGCTTACACAAGATCTTTGCAATGTTTGGACTTGATTAGAATTAGACAAGATTTAGGATATGATATTTTATGAGTAGATATGATAGACCCAGAGAGGCAAGAGTTTCTAAGTGATTCTTAGAGTCCAGGAAATGAGACAGGATATCTATTGTTTTTAGAAGAGTATTTTTAGAAGTTTCCTGAAACATGACTTGAATACAAATGCGATATTACTTCCTTGTGAAGAGATTGCTGGACTAGTAATGTTAATGTTTAGAGGACTCTCTAAATGTAGCTGGTTTCATTTGTCAAAACAGTACATTTGTAGATAAAATACTGTCTCAGAGATTTATATCTGAGCCCCACTTCCACCACAGATGAGAATAAGTCTACCAAGACATGATCTGCTTGGGGAGGAGAGGTGGCCGATATCTCAAAGGAGAAGGGCCAAGAGCCTTTTCCTCCATGGGCTTTTATTAGGTTCATTTTGCACAGGAATACAGATAAAGCTCATCAATCATTGTCAGGCAGTAAGGGTCAAACAATACATAATTTATAGAGAACTTTGAGGGCTTGTTCTGAGTTACGGTCAGTTAGTTAAAGGGCTATAAAACTTTGGGAGACAGACTCATTTCAGGCCTGGACCCTTATCATTTAAGCTGAGGGTATAAATAAAGCAGGTTTCACAGGACTGTATGCATTCTTTCTTAGGCCTGATTCCCCAGGGAATCTACCCCTCCCAGCATAGGACTGCACTACCCTCTGTTATTGTTTCAGGCTTAAGTCAGGCAAGGGAAGTAAGGCAGCCAAGAGATTAGGAGACTTTTTGCAGACAGAATGGGGACTCAGGCTATGTGAAAGCCAAGGAGCAAGGGTCTGTCACCCCCTTTTTCTATAGCACCCCGAGTCCTTCCCTGTGGGCCTTTATTCATGACCATGCCTGTCTTAGGTTGTTCCTCCCTTGAGGAATCTTACCCATCATTGGCTAACTGTTCAAGCTCAGGGCCAAGCAGGGTGAAGTGGGCAGAGATGGCACCCCTGCCAGGGAGGTAAGCATTGTCTTCTTAATGGCTTATGGTCCCAAGGTCTCTGACTTATCCTTAACCATGGGGGTTTATAGCTTCTGAAACCAGGCAGGGCAGTTCCCAGCAAAATACCTATTCCAATGTCACAAGGAACAGATGCTACGGGAATAATTTAACAAGCATAGGAGCCAGTGCAGAGACTAGACTGCAGTTTCAATAGAGGGTGCAGGGTTCTCTGTGGTCCTGATTTAGCCTCAGTCTCAGGCAGGCTTGTACCTGGGTCTTAGGAGTGGGACTCTCTCAGTGATTCTGGCCATACCCCATGGTCATATTTTCAGATATTATCGTTTTGAAATATTGTCCCTTAAGCAAGAAAAATATTATAAGCCTACTTTTAGAGGCCAAAATGCTATTTTCACAATGATGGTTTCATGAAAAGGGAAAGAACTCTTTGAATTATTGGATTATATTTACTAAAAATACAAATTATAAATTTGATGCCAAACCATTAAACAAAAGGAAGTATTAAAATAAAGAATTTTTAATAATCAGTATTTAGTGTTTGAGAGATCTCTGAGGTGTTGCTAATGAGATCCTTTATAGGTTTATTAATCGTATGCATTTGAAAACTTCAGTTGCACATAAAAGAAAATCTGACTTAAACTGCTTCAAACTGAAAACTAAATGCAGTTCCTCGTGAAACCAACAAACTGAAGGCAGTGGAATTTCAGGTGCAGGTTCAACCAAAGGTTCATGATGTTTACCGGGCTCTGCTGACATCCTCTGCAGCCCCTCCCCTTGGCTGTCTTCTGGATATCAGCTTAATCCTTTGCCTGGCTGAGCTATCCCAGCCATTACATTTGGACATGATACTGTCAAAGAAAGGAAGAAAGCCCAGCATTCAGAGCAAAAACTCAAGGTCCATTCTGTTTAAATCAGGTCTGGTCACATGCCAACCCTGAACCAATGATTATCCCTGACAGGATGAAATATGGTCCCTGGATTAGCCTAACTCAAAGGGTTGTTTCTAGAAAGAGACAGTGAATTCAGCTTCCTCAGAATAAAATGAAATGCAAGCGAATATCAATAATACTTGAGAAACATAAAAATGGATGCTAGTGAAACATTTCTTGGCTTCATTCTACATGTATTTTTGTTTTTTTGAGTGCCTGGTGTAAAGGACCAACTAGACACTGGGAATTTAGAGTTCATGAAGAAAATTCACTGTCTACATTCAAAAGTAGAGAAAAATATGGCAATACTTGGCAAAATAGCAGTAAGCATGCTGTTAAATGTATTGTCAGAGAAAAGTCTTGGAAACTCTTCTGTTGATAACAAGAGGAGATCCAAAAAACCCAGAATTTGTTTATAAAATATTGTGCATTTATTTTTACATGTCTAAACTTCAGTCACCTTCAAAGTACTCTCCATTTGATGCAATACACTTATCGAGATTTTTTTCCCACTGCTCAAGAGTTTTTGAACTCATCAATTTTGATTCCCTTTAGTGCTTCTGCTGCTTTTTGTTTGTTTGTTTGTTTCACCTCTTCTACATCGGCAAAACATTTCCATTTGCGGACTTTTTTCGTCCAGGGAGACAAAAAACAGTCACTTGGGGTGAGATTGGGTGAATAGGGAGGGTGGGGCACAGGGGTTACATTGTTTTTGGTCAAAAATTGCTGAACACTCAGTGCAGTGTAGGCAGGTGTGCTTGTAAATGACCCATCGTGAAGTAGGCAAACATGTTTGATAAAGTCTTCAAAAAAAATCACTGAATCCGAATTCAGTTTCTCACAACATCAGCTGGTACGCTGATAGAGGTGGGTCCCTAGAAGACTCACCTAGTGAAGGAAGCATGTACCACAAACGCATGCCCTCCAAAAGTTAATTCCGTTTTGGGGGGGTTCCCCTCCTCGTATATATTCCTAGAGTTTTAATATTTGAGGTCTTGGGATTACCTGAGAGATCCCTGATCTCACCTTTCTCATTTTACAGATGAGGTAACAGAGCCCAGAGGTGCTGCCTGACTTGACAGAGGTCATGTGGGCAGCAGGTGGTAAAGTCCGGGAGAGAAGTTAATCTTTGTCTTTGAGTCTGCTACTCTTTTCACCAGCCCATGTTTATTCTGAAAGAGAAATTGATCACAGTATGTGCACATAAAGTCATTTGTCACTATATAATAGCCCTTTTGAAGTGATAAACTGATTGCAAAAGTTCTATTCCCCTTTGCAAAGGCCACATTTATGTGTGCCTGCTGTGAATGGAACTTTCACATTGAAAGACATATTACTTTTTTCTCTTCTTTTTCAAAGACATTTTAAAAACATTTTGCCTTTGGCACTGCTACTTACTAACAGTCATGAATATTAAGCAATGTTAGAGGTTAATGCACTACTAATGATAAGTTGTTGTAACTCAGTTGTCCCCTCTTGGCATTAAATGCCAAATAAAATGTTCTTTTCTATAGGAAAACTAAGTATTTTTAGTTTTATTGTACCTCACTGAAGATATAGAATGTTTTGTATATACATATGGCATAGCTGTTTTTCAGGATAATATGAAAAGAGCATTTGTGGGTTTTATAAATGATTTTATAAATCATTAATAAATTTACCATTTTTCTTGTATGCTGACACTCAAAGTTATAACTCTTTTTAGCAGTGATTGTTTTTAAAACATCATGCTAAATAATTCTACTCTTAATAATATTTTATTGAGACATTTAAAAAATATACTTGGAGAAAATGTTTTATATGTTAATAGTGGTAATACTATTATGATTAGAATTATAGGGAGGAGTAAATCTTGACATTGGTTTAAGTAGCTTTTTGTTACCAAAGTGCTCATCAACCCCACATCTTTGATATTAAAGGTAAAAGAATAATTTTTAAAGAAACCAATCTGTAAAACAAATCTCCTTAAAATGTTTAATGTAATAAAACAAAAAAAAAATTAAGCACTAACATTACACTTGGCATTTTTGTGGACAGGAGTATAGCCCAAAGAGAATTTCTAGCTTAACTTAACTGAGAGTTATAGAAAAACTATGGAATGAACATAAGTGAACGTACACAGCCTAGTAGGATATGGGCTGTATCATTAAGATACAGTAAGTAATCTGAGAATATAGGGGAAGTTATGACTTGGATAAGGAGATTTAGGGAGGATGTCAAAGAAAGTTGTTCACTGAGTTTAAGAAGGGCTTACTATGAGATGGTGAGATCATATTGAAAAGATTTGAGGGATAAAAGGGGTTGAGAACATGGGTTTGGAATTATAACTTATTTTTTATTTTTCTCCATATTTTTTCTTTTCTTCTATCTACATTTTTTATAGTAGTGTTAGATTTTGATAGAATTGAAACTGTTACTTGTTCATACTGAGTGTCTTTCATTAGAAGCATGTAACTACTTGATAATACAACTGTTCAATTTCTCAGATTGAGTATTCAGATACAGTCTTAATTTACAGATAGGAAATTCAGGCTAACTGTAGATTTTAATATTCATTTTATTAATCTCATTCTCCTATTTTACTATTTTTCATAAATGCAAATGTAAAATGGAAACACCTTTACAACATTTTCATTTTTAATCACTTGATTCTTTTGGCATTCCCATTCAAATAATATAATGTTTCTAGTACTTCATTTAATTACTGTTTAATTAGTATGCAGTTTGTGAGTCAGAAGGATAAATAATACACAAGATAGAAACAAGCAATAATTTGAGAATGGGCAAGGCAGAGCATGTTTTATAGGGATAGTTTCAAGTAAGATTATTTCCTTTTTATCATTTTTTAATATGACCTCTGGAGAATGTTCATTTGTCTTGAATAAGTGCCTTGTGTGGAAATTAATAACCCTCTATGACAGATGACTGATAAAAACACAGTGCTCACCAACAACTGTTGAAGATGTGGCAATGACTAGAAGTGTATGAATTCATCAGAATATATATTTCCTATATTCTACTGAATTAACAACTGATATATTTTTTAAAGTAACACATTTAGAATTGGATTCAATTGGCATAAAATGTCTACAATAGGGTTCTTAGTTTGCATATTTTCAAAATTAATTATTTTTACCTTTTCAAATTTATTATGGAATAGTTTACAAATATATATATTTAAAGTGTACAATGTGATGATATACGTATACACTGTGGAATGATTACTACTTGTATATATAACAATTGTTCTTTATATTAATTTATTTCTAACATTTAACAATTATGGCTAGATAATTCAATTTTACGGAAGACAAAACTAACACACAGATAAATTAGAATATGCCAGAGGAAGAGAAATATTCCAGGTTAGGATATAGATCTATTGATTCCACCTCTAACTCTAGTCATCCTCTGACCTTGAAGAATAATTTGGCTTTATCTATTTCCAATAGCAGAGAAGTTCTTGCTTGTCTCATATTTTCACTCCAAAGAAATTCCACATATTAGTATTTCTGGGGTTGATTTTTAACTTCAGTTTTACTTATCACAGAACATTGATGAGCCCAGGGGATCTATAATGCTTGCTTTTATACATATTATGTAATTTCTCTTCCATTTGTTTTGCTATTCATTATTATTTACAGTGCTGGTTACTCTTCCTGTACCTGAATGCTAACTTTGGATAATTTTCAGAGCTTATTGTTCTTTTCTTATTCTATTCATTTTTTACTAGGCCACCAATGACTTAGACAAGAGTCTGTAAGTCCTCATCTCATAGATTTGTAGACCCAGGTGTTACCTGTCTTCTGACCTCCAGATTCATTTATCAATTCTGAAATTTGATGTCCCATAGCCACTCATATTCAACATTCTCAAAAGTTAACTTATCATCTTGCAAAACCCTGTGACTTCAAATCTGTTCCTCCTCAGGATTCCCTCTCAATAAGATGAAGGGCCTTGTTTCATTAACATAGTTAGAGTAAGACAGAAGCCTGGAGTCTTCTGTTTTACTCCTCCCTCCTCATTCATGTCTGTGTCTTTTTTTTAAAATATAGTTTATTGATTATGCTATTACACTTGTCCCATTTCCACCTCCCTTTTATTCCCCTCCACCCTGCACACACCCTCCCACCCACATTCCCCTCCCTTTTAGTTCATGTCTATGGGTCACACATATAAGTTCTTTGGCTTCTACATTTCCTATGCTTTTCTTAACCTCCCCCTATTTGCTACCTACCATTTATGCTACTTATGATCTGTACCTTTTCTCTCTATCTCCCATTCCCACTCCCCCACTGATAACCCTCCATGTGATCTCCATTTCTGTGATTCTGTTCCTGTTCTAGTTGTTTGCTTAGTTTGCTTTTGTTTTGGTTTTAGGTATGGTTGTTAATAACTGTGAGTTTGTTGTCATTTTAATGTTCATAGTTTTTATCTTCTTTTTCTTAGATAAGTCCCTTTAACATTTCATATAATAAGGGCCTGGTGAAGATAAACTCCTTTAACTTGACCTTATCTGGGAAGCACTTTATCTGCCCTTCCATTTTAAATGATAGCTTTGCTGGATAGAGTAATCTAGGATGTAGGTCCTTGCCTTCCATGACTTCGAATACTTCTTTCCATTCCCTGCTTTCCTGTAAGGTTTCTTTAGAGAAATCAGCTGATAGTTTTATGGACACTCCTTTGTAGGTAACTATCTCCTTTTCTCTTGCTGCTTCTAAGATTCTCTCCTTCTGTTTCATCTTGGCTGATGTAATTATGATGTGCCTTGGTGTGTTCCTCCTTGGGTCCAGCTTCTTTGGGACTCTCTGAGCTTCCTGGACTTCCTGGAAGTCTATTTCCTTCACCAGATTAGGGAAGTTTTCCTTCATTATTTTTTTCAAATAAGTTTTCAATTTCTTGCTCTTCCTCTTCTCCTTCTGGCACCCCTATAATTCGGATGTTGGAATGTTGAAAGATGTCCTGGAGGTTCCTAAACTTCTCTTCATTTTTTTGAATTCTTGTTTCTTCATTCTGTTCTGGTTGAATATTTATTTCTTCCTCCTGGTCCACACCATTGATTTGAGTCCCAGTTTCCTTCCTGTCACTGTTGGTTCCCTGTACATTTTCCTTTATTTAACTTTTCATAGCCTCCATTTTTTCATCTAATTTGCAACCATATTCAACCAATTCTGTGAGCATCCTGGTTACCAGTGTCTTGAACTGTGCATCTAAGAGGTTGGCTATCTCTCCCTGGCTTAGTTGTATTTTTTCTGAAGGTTTGATCTGTTCTTTCATTTGGGCCTTTTTTTTTTTTTTTTTTTGGTCTCAGTGCACCTGTTGTGTAGTAATGGGTGGAGCCTTAGGTGTTCACCAGGGTGGGGCAACCCATGTTGCTGTGTTGTGATGCTATATGTGGGGAAGGGTCTGAGAGGGAACAATGCTGCTTGTTCTGCTCTCTGCCAGTTTTCAGTCACTTCCCTTGCTACCCACAATCAAATTGGGCTATTTTAGCGCTGGTTCCCGGGTGGTGGGCTTGTGAATGTTCTAGGACCTTGTTGGTCTCTCCAATGAACTCTCCTAGAGGCTGGGAGCTTCTCCTGCTGCTGCCTCAACCCCCACAGGTGTTTTCAATCAGAGGTTTGAGGGGTTATTTCCCCTCACTGAAACTCTGGGTTGTGCAGTCAAGGTCTGTCTTGTTCCCCAGTTGTTTCTCCCAGTTTATCTTCATGCGAATGTGGGACTGCCTAGTCTGCAATCTCTCACCTTGCTGGGTCCTCCAGCTGCAGCCTTGCCATGGGAGTCCTCCCTGCCCAGCTCCCTGTCTTTGCCCCTCCTACCAGTCTGGATGAATGTTTGTTCTTTAATTCCTTGGTTGTTGGACTTCCATACAGTTTGATTTTCTGGCAATTCTGGTTGTTTTTTTGTTTTTAAATATGTTGTTGTTCTTCTTTTGGCTGTGCAAGGAGGCACAATGTGTCTACCTATGCCTGCATCTTGGCCAGAAGTCTTTCATCATGTCTGTCTCTTGAGTTTCTTATTGAGTCTCATGCCTTCACCTCCTAGGTGCCTGCAACAGGGATGCCAACTGCTAATATATGATTCAAAACCATCTTCTCCTGACCTCTAGGATAAATGTATCCTTATTTCCTTTGTTAACTCTTGGCAACTCTTTTGTAGTCTACAAATTGGTGAAAGGGCCAATTTTTTGGAAATGGCATCAATGAGAATTTCTGTTTGTGGGTTCCTTGAGTTGTTGGTAGGGGCTTGTGCAGCTGCTATTTTTCTGGCCCCTGTGAGCAGCTCATGGAAGTGGGAATGACAGCATGAAGGCCACTGTTTCTGGGAGAGGATGACTGAGGCGTGGGTCATGGAGATGGTAGGAGGAGGAACAGAAAAGCTCTGCGGCTGGGAGAGACCCTCACTTCTGGAGGGAGAGTGTATCACTTGTGGTGCTCCAGAGAAACAGAACTAATGGGATGTATGTATATAGAGAGATTTATTTTAAGAAATTGGCTACATGATTATGTGACTAGGGGCCCAGCATGGCCAACCTCTGAAGGGAGACTAGAGACCCATGGGAGACCTCAGTTACACTTGACATCATGAGCAGTCAGGAGGCAGAACTTCTTCCTATGTGAGATATCTGCCATGTTTCTTAAGGCTGTCAGTGGATTGGATGGGGCCTAACCATGTTATAAAAGGGTAATCTGTTTAATCAGTCTACTGATTTATGTGTTAATCACATCTAAACATACTTTCACAGCAATTGCTGTTTGACCAAACCACTAGGCACCCTAGCATGGCCAATTCACACATAAAATTAATGATCATGGAGAGTAAAAATGCCTACAGGGTATTCCAAAAGAAATTTCTATGAGAAGTATGTGCACAGCTCTTTGTAACATGCAGGCAAGTCTTCATCATTTTCAGATTTTCTGTTAACATTCAACACAGTGCTGACCACGTGGGGCATCAGCTTCATTTAAACAATGTATTTAACACCTGCACTCCTTCACCCCATTGCTTGTCCTCCTCCAAAACCACAGATTCATTGTGTCATTCATCATAAACAGCCTCATTCTTAGCATCACCAATAAGCTTCTTGACAGCATTTCCAACTTTATCTTATATCATTTTCTTTTATTGTCTGCGCTTTACATGTCCTTGGTTGGTCTATTCCATTCTGGCCTTACTCAGTTCCAGTAATTCCCCCTTTCACCTTGTGTCCCAGAGACCTCTCAGCCAGTTGTTCCTACCCCATTGATAGGGAACCATTTATTTTTCTGAATTCTCAATGGAACTTTGTTAGTGCAGCTTCTGATAATTTCAAAGACCAGGTTAATTCCTCTATTAAATGCTTCCATAACACCCTATATTGATAGTACAATTGTTTAAATTTTCTACTCTTTTCTAGGTATAGTAGCACACCACAGATATGCAATAGTTTTTGAATTCATGGCTTTATCCACTTCAAAACATCTTCACCTGCACAGTCTCTGCCAATATTGTCTGCTTCTCTGAGAGAGGCATCTATGACAAGCCCCCTCTCTCCCATTCTCCCTCTCATCCCCCAGCTACAAAGAGGAAAGAATACTCTGTAGATGGGGCCGGTTAAGTGGTGACAGTGCTAGGATTTTGGATAATCAAAGGTACTTAATGCTTAGGTGTTCCAGATAAGGTGCCTTGGGATTCACTTTTTCACTTTTCTTCTCTCCTCTCTCCAGGCAGATAGTTCAGTTAGAACAGCTAGAAGTCACTGCAGGTGGGAAGGGGCCACACTTTGAAAATGTAGACACAAGCTCTTAGGTGAAGCTCTTAGAGCAAATCTTTCCTTTTTTCTATTATTCACCTTGTTGTTTCTTTATTCTCTAGTGCTTTTTAAGATGAAATTATATTTTTTCAGGTTCACTTTCATACAGTGGTAAAAACAATTATCAGAAAGAAGGAAGGAATTTCATATTTACACATTAATTCATTTCATAATGAGAATGCTAATTTTTAAAACTTTTAAATCAC
Organism: Desmodus rotundus; assembly: GCF_022682495.2. Taxonomy (NCBI): domain Eukaryota; kingdom Metazoa; phylum Chordata; class Mammalia; order Chiroptera; family Phyllostomidae; genus Desmodus; species Desmodus rotundus. Next base: position 65,738,729 of record NC_071394.1, read on the forward strand.
TGCTAGCCCTGAGATATTGGATGACCCACCTGGGTACCTGGCTGTCACTATTGACTGTTTACTCCTGAAAAACTGTGCACACAGAGGCTGTGGTCCCTATGACTTTAATCCAGAAAGCAAATTATCAGGCGTCTTTGCCCAGGGCAGTTCTGTTAAATCCATAAAACAATTAATTCATTGTGAGCAGATCTCTGTAACCTGGCAAACCATCACATTCACAACAGCAAACCCTCTTCACTTAATGATGAAGCCTTCCAATTAAATGAAGGTTAATTTTGTCTGTGTTCTGTTCCCACAAAGTATATATGCAAAGCAAAATAACCTAGAAGCTACAAATTAGAATTACCTTTTCCTTTTGGGGGGGGGGGATAAGGGATTGTCTAATTTGCATTTAGGTTACTGGCAAGCCCAGTGCTTTAAGATAATACACTTGATGGCTTGTACTGAACATACTGAATTGATTAGGAGATCAGCCTGTGCTTTTTTGGATAGCTTCTGATTTGAATATTGTCCTTTTTCTTATTTTCTTTACTCTAGATGAGATGTCTTTTCTCTTTGCTGTTATAATCATCAATAAATAGCTTTTATTCTTAACTTGTGATGTTTGCATCATAATTACTACACTGTGTGTCTCTGTCCTCTACTAAATCACCCTTGGCAAGGCAACAATCTTATTGTCCTTGTAATTAGGCCTGTGGTAGGCACTCAGTTTTTCCCTTCAAGTTAATGAATGAATGAATGAAAACGTCTTTGCTTCTTCATATTATTGAGAGTAAGCACACTGGAGGTTCAGGATGAAGGTGCTGGTCCATTCAGGTTCTGATATGAGCTCTTTTTCTGCCTTGCAGATGGCCACGTTCTTGATGTGTCCTCACATAGCAGAAAGAGACTGAGGTCTCTGGTGTCTCTTCTCATAAGGACACTAATCTTATCTGATAAAGCCCCTCTTTATGGCGTCATTTTACCTTAAATAGTAACTCCAAATATAGTCACATTGGGTGTTAAGGCTTCACCATTTGATTTTTGGGGAGACAATTCAGTTGATGGCATGGGCATCAATTACTTTTAATGGAAAGGCCTATTTTTATGTTGAAAACATGATTAAATTATGAGGCATCTGAAAGAGAACTCAGTGAAATGACAACTGGGTGCCAGGGCACTTTCCTTCCTTGCAGTTCCTGCCCTTCAGGTGAGGAGAAGGTGGTGTCCATCAGCACTCAAATGACGATTTGAGTCTGACTTCCAAATCACAGGCCAGGCAATGCAGTCAGGGCAGTGGAATATTCACAGAAGATGCCAAGATGAGGGGGCTTTGTTTCTTTTTCTTTCTCCTGATTCTGCTCTCTCTTTCTCTTTCTCTCTCTTTCTCTTTTTTTTGTTGTTCTTTCTCCAAGACTTTAGTGTATAAAGCTTCATATAGTAATAATAACATATTAAAAGGACACTTGAGACGAGGCAAATTTAAATGCCAAAAAGTAGCATCTGATGCACTGAACAAAGTAGAAATCAATGCAAGAGGAGGAGTAAAGTCAAAGTACACCAGGAGCAGACTTAGCTGCCTTAACATGGGCTCTTTCTTGTTTGACATTTTCCTTTCAAGGGCACTTCTGAGCATTAACGATTAACTTTTAGTGAAAGAAAGAAGTTTATAGATTGTGTCTTGGGGAAAAGGAAAGCATTTGATTTTCTGAGCTTTTTTTGTGTGCCATGAACTTCATTTATATGAACTTCATTTTACTTTTCCAATTCAGCTCTGGCTTTGATATCCCATATTCCTTATTTCTTTTAATTCTGTGCTTATGTCATTTAAGACAAATTTTTAAATTACTACTTGGACTCAAAAAGGAGTCTGAAAGTAAAAAACATTTATGCAATTTACAGAAGAAGACTGAGGCTCGCAGTTTACATAACGTGTGTAAGAGCGCATAGCTCCCAACCGGGGAAGAGTGACCAAATGAGACTGACTTCAAAGACTGTTGTCTCTCATATAAAACACTTGTGTGCACCAAGAAAAACATTTGTTTCTTTACTTGACAATCACAGGCTCTGTCTTTCAACCATTAGAAATAATTATAGTCTTCACAGTGGGACAGGAAGCCATTTTCTGCTTTGATGTATGCCTTGTAGGGAAGATCAACCTTCAAACAACAACTTTTACTTTGTTCTTTATTAGTGCTTATCACATTGAACTTTCTCCCTTACTGTTTTCTCTGAGGAATTTCAGGTCAATGCACATCACCAAAAACTTGATTACATGGACTAGCATTTGACAATGTTTTGCCTCCATGTTCCCCTGTCTTAGGGACTAACTTTTCGGAGTTCCCTGCATGAGCAGCTGAGAGTTGTACTTGTGACACTGTCCCCTGTGAATTGACTTCATTTCATAGGAATAGTTCTCACTGTGTTGTGATGCGTAACCCTTGAAAAGTATTTTAAGTGATTTGAAAACTGATGATAAATAAATGCTGGGTTGATCAAAATGTACGTTTGGTTTTTTCCATAAGATGGCTCTAGTAGCACTTAGTTGTCTTTAAACTTCATCTGAAATTATTGTGTTAGATTGTATTGTGACAGCTATCATATCAGCATTCATTTAAAAACATCAAAATTGACAAATTTTTATTAACTATTTTATTATTGAGGATGGAGGAAAATATGCAACGTTTTCAGCATATTATGCTTTATTTCAAGAAAGGTAAAAATGCAACTGAAATGCAAAAAAAGATTTGTGCAATGTATGGAGAAGGTGCTGTGACTGATTCAGTCAAAAGTGGTTTGTAAAGTTTTGTGCTGGAGACTTTTTGCTGGATGATGCTCAATAGTTGGGTAGACAGTTGAAGTTGATAGTGATTATATCGAGACATTAACTGAGAACAATCAATGTTTTACTACATGCGAGATAGCTGACATACTCCAAATATCCAAATCAATAAAGTTATTGGTGAAGATGAAAAATGTATCCTTTATTTTATGGGAAAACAACTACATGGACTTCTTTGGCCACCCTAGTATATATGTCTAAAGAGGAATATATTTATCACTGTTATGCCACACTTAGCATATTGGTATAGAAAAAGTCATTTTGTAAAAAGAATTCCCAGGGATGATTGATGACTTCTATTGGAAAAAAATGTAATATGGTATGTTAAATGTGTTATTTAAAAAAAAGAAAAAAAAAGTAATTCATGCATGTTTTGTTTGGAAAGAATGTGCTGTTAGAAAGACTTGGATTCAGATACTGACTTTTCCATATCAATGTTCTATAGCCACAAGCAAGCCTTGGTTTGCTCAGTTCTAAAAACTTTAGGTTTTATTTTTAACAAATACTATATTTGACCAAGTATTTGGAATTCAGTAGAGCATGGAAGAAAGGGGGTCTTGTTATGAATGACTTATAATATTGTGTTTCTACTGAATGCACAAATACTACACTAAGTAATGAGCATCTGGGAATAATGTAAAGCTAAATGGGACTGAAAAAGTAAGGGAAGAATTTCTGAAAGACAAGAGTTAGAACATGAATATATATTACCCATGAGTGGGGAAAGACTTATTAAAGACATGAAACTCTTTTAGGGATAGAGACCACTATTATGCAGAAGATTATAAAACATATTAGGAATATGGACTTTATCCAGTGATCAAAGAAAAGTCCTGTAGGGTTGAGCATTTAAATATTTTGACATTTTGAATATGAGTATGACAAAACAGAATATTCAAGGAAGACCTCAACATTTTTGTTTATTTGTGCAGCTAGATGTCTGGAATAACCAATAATAATATATTGAAGAATGTAGTTTAGACATGTTTGGGGGATGTAACTTTAAAGGTGATATGGTAACAGGGAGTTAGAGATATGTCTGGAATTCAGGGACAACAGCTGTAAATTTGGATGTTTTTAAAGCCACTAGGTTGGATGACATCACCAAAGAAATGCTTGTAGACAGAAAATAGAAGTTGCAAAATTGATTCATGGCATATTTTTAATGTTAAGAAGTATGGAAGAAGAGAAAGAATCAGGAAAACAGTGTAAGAAGAAAATGCTGGTTAGGAGGAAAACAAGGAGAGGTTATTTCCCTGGAGGGCAAGTGACCCCAGGAGTGTCAGATGCTGCTGGAAGTTTGGGTAAGTTGGAGACTGACAATTGACCATTGGATATAGGTTATGGGGCCACTGGTGATGCTGACAATTTTTTTTCTGTAGATGTGGGGCTGAAGCTGTTGGTACATGAATATCTTGTCATACTAACCAATCTGCAGGTAATAATATTTTTATAAAATGTTTAAAAATTGTTTGAAACAAAACTATTTGAAGGAAATGTAGACCAACTCAAAATAGGCAAAAACTGGAGGGAATTAGATCTCTGAAAATTGAAAACTTTATCAGATGAGATTTATGTGTTTGCATTTTTTAAAAAAAAATTGTTTTGTCCTGATGGCTCTTCTCAGTCTGGGTGGGGATAGCAGAAATCCAAGTCTTGAGAGGTTGAGTTATCAGAGTCCAGAAGTCAGTTCTGGCTGAGAAGTTGGAAAATTATTGAAAAATTGCAGAGGAGGTTAAGCCTCAAAAACTAGGTAGTAACTCTACCAAAGTCTTTTGTCTTCTTACCGAACTACACATGAAGGGAAGGTCCCAGTTCATCCTGTAAAGTCAGCAGCTGGATGAAGGAAATGAACTGAACCCTTCCTCAGACTGGATATTGGACACTGCAGATGAAATTTCTGGGCACACAGTTGGGTGCCAGCTCTTACCCTAAGAAAGCCAAGGCTCTTCCCTTTCTTACCAAATTTTCAATGAGGTCTCACTGTCTGTACAGTAGAAGAGTCATTGCTAGTGCTCATGTATTCTGCCATTGGGGAATGTCTTCACTTTGTCACTTAGTTACATAATTAGATCTACCAAACAGGACCAAAATGCCAACAGGGACCAGAGGCAGAGTATATATTTGACAGAGCTATCATGGGAGAGCACATCACCCTGTAAAACTGGTCATATTGTAATAGGAGAGATCTGGCAAGATCACTGAGCAGAGGGCAGGGATCCCTGAGGCAGTGTGAAAAAGCCTGTATTCCCCTAGGAGAAAAAGGGATGGGTCCTAGGAGAAGACTACAGAGGCAACATTAAACAAGCTACAAGCTAGAGCTGCCCAGTGAACCAGTTTAGCACAAGCCAGTATTGCCCCAGCAACTGAGCACCGTGGCATGATACAGCAGAAGGTAGTCTGCACAGATTATGCACTAGGCTAGTGAAATGTTTGGATGGGGGAAAGACCTTCCTACTGGCTTTCACAGGTGCAGAATTTGGAGGCAGAAGATTTAAACAGAGGGAGCACAAAGACTTGCTCTCTTTCCTTTCCCTCTCTAGCCCTGTTGGTGGTCTGAGGACCTAATGTTCCTGGGCCAGTGGGCCCTGGAGACTGTGTGGCCAGGTGACAAGCCCTGTGCCCCTCCCCTTGCAATAAGTGGTGGAAGCACTGGTGACTGGCACTGTGCAGCACTGCTCAGCTCGGCCTGGTGCACAGATGCACTGGGAAGCTGATGGCCAGAGGGATGGGGCACAAGCACTGGGCTGGCAAGCAGCAGCCAGAGGCAAAGGCAGAGTGCAATGAATAGGACACCTGCTTGCACAGACTCCAAAAGGTGCCTGGAGCCAGACTGTGAGTGGGAACCAGCTAAACCACCTGAATGATCATGCTACAACCACCTGTATATCCCTCAAAATGGTACTTTTAACTGGGAAAAGGATTTCCAGGCACAGTCTTGAACTGATCTGGAAAAGGGTGGAGGGGTTATTTATCTTTGGGTGTTTTAAAGGGAATGGGCTTTGAGGCAAAAGCCCACTATTCTTCTAAAATTGTATAGCCTTTGAGTAAAAGGCTCTTTTCCTTTTTCACCAAACTTTTGACTTTGAAACTTAGGGGTGACAGGCAGTAGAACTCCACATGGCTTCATGGCAACAACATTGGTTTTCCCTGACCATGCTCTGCATTGCAGCACTATGTGAGTGTTTCCCACTGTTAGTATTGAGAGAAATAGTAGGTGTTTCTATAGACAATACATTTAGGTTATAATCAAATAACAACTATTAATTTTTTTCTGATATTTAAGAGCTTTCCCTAGTTTTGCAGCATTTTCATCTAGAGCCCATACCCATGCGTTTCTCTTCCTTCTTTCTGTTCCCTCCTCCCTATTTTCAAGCTTATATGACAAGTACACAAGCCACACTGAGCTTTCTCTTCAGCTTCACTGGATGTCCTGCTGGTTTTCACTGTTGGTTCTTATCCTATACCCATGCTCTGAAGGTGTTTTCTCCTTGGATACTCCTATTTTTGTGATTTTTTTTTGCACTTTTCACTGACATCAGAAATGTATTCTGGACAAAGCTGAACTCTTGGCATTATCCCCCAAATCTGGATTCTAATTGTACTTTGAGTAACTCTCTGCTGTCACTGTGCTGATTTGCTTTCCCCCAACCTTCCCCTTGCTCTAGAGCTTTTAACAACATTCATTTTACTTCATTTGTTGAATATAGAAAGCATATTCACAGCGGGGATGTTGGCCATCCCAGCCTCTTTGCCTGTCAGGGTCTTCCTTTATGTTTCAGTTTAAATATTAAACCTTTAGAGAGCTCTTCACCAACTACTCCTATAATGTTATTAGGTCCATTGTTCTCTATTTCAGTGTCCTGGCTGTTTATTTTTAATAGCGTTATTTACTATAGTTTGAAACTGTTTTATCTGTAATAATATAAGCTTTAGAAAGGTGGAAATCACATATATCTTGCATACCCTTGATTATCATTATCTAATTTAGTATCTGGAGAATATACAAAAAATATTTGAAGAATGACATTATCTTAAGAATTGTTTTTGTGGAACCTCTATCTGATGTCTTTCAACACTGTGGTGTTGGTCTCACTAGGGTGTTTTATCAGTGGATCTCATCTAGACTTGGAGCTCATGTCCCTGACACCCAAACTTTTCTTTCCTGGGAACAGTTTATTTTAACACACACACTGCAATGTACCCACAGGACCTGACCAACTTGCATGTCCTTAATATATCTGTTATTAGTTTTGTTTTGTTTTGTTTTTGGCTACATGGTTCATTTAGAAACAGCCTAAGTGCCCATCAGTAAATGAGTAGGTCAAAAAACTTTGGTACATTTACACAGTGGAATACTATGCAGCAGAAAGAAAGAAGGAACTTCTACCATTCACACCAGCATGGATGGAACTGGAGAGCATTATGCTAAGTGATATAAGCCAGGTGGTGAAGGACAAATACCATATGATCTCACCTGTAAGTGGAACCTAATCAACAAAACAAACAAGTGAGCAAAATAGAACCAGAGACATGGAAATGAAGAACAAACTGACAATGACTAGAGGGGAGGTGGGAGGGGGGTAATGGGGGAGAGATGGGGAAGAGTCAAGGAACTTGTATAAAGGATCCATGGACAAAGACAACAGGGGTGGAGGATTGAATGTGGAAGGTAGGGTGTGAGTAGGGCAGGGGAGAGAAATGGGGGAAAAATAGGGACAACTGTAATTGAACAACAATAAAAAAATAAAATCATGTCATAGTATTTGTATAACTACATAGTAATAATACATAGTTTCTTAATTGGCAGAGGAACTCTCTTCTCTCCATTAATAATGTAATAATCTTCAGTACTGGCAGTTCCCCACAGCTATATAATAAGAGTTTATAGGTAAATTAACATTACAGTCATATTTGTCCACAAAAACTATATTGCACATGTGGTTAAGCTCCCTGCCTTGTCCTCCAACTAGTTCTTTAAGCATATTGAATATGCCTTAAGTAAAATCCTCATGGTATGATTTCAAATAAGACATCACTTAAAATGTTTTGTGTTCTATGTGTCTGAGGTCAAATTTGGATAGAGAACTCTTTACATTTTTTCAAGTGGTTAGTAATTCTCAGCCAGGGTATATAGCAGAATCACTCATGGGCTTTCTTCTTTCAGCTTTATTGAGGTACAATTGACAAGTTAAAACTGTAACATACTTATAATATGTGATGTGATAATTTAATATGTGGATACATTGTGGAGTTTTTATTTTTTATTTATTTTTAAAAAGATTTTATTTACCCTGGCTGGTGTAGCTCAGTGCATTGAGTGCGGGCTGTGAACCAAAGGGTTGCCATTTCGATTCTCAGTCAGGGCCCATGATTGGGTTGTGGGCCAGGTCCCCAGTGGGGGCCACGTGAGAGGCAACCACACATTGATGTTTCCCTCCCTCTCTGTCTCCCTCCCTTCCCCTCTCTCTAAAAATAAATAAATAAAATCTTAAAAAAGATTTTATTTATCTATTTTTAAAGTATATTTTATTGTATATATGCTATTACAGTTTTCCCAATTTCCCCCCTTTATCCCTTCTCTGTCCTGCATCCCCCAACCTTCCAGCATTCCCCTCCACTTAGTTCATGTTCATGGGTTGTACATATAAGATCTTTAACTTCTCTGTTTCCTATACCATTCTTAACTTCTCCCTGTCTATTTTATGCCTACCAGTTATGCTGCTTATTCCCTTACCTTTCCCCACTATTATTCCCCTTCTCCCCCACTGAAAACCCTCCATGTGATCTCCATTTCTGTGATTCTGTTCTTGTTCTAGTTGTTTGCTTAGTATTTTTTTCATTTTTTTTTTTAGGTTCAGTTGTTGATAGTTGTGAGTTTGTTGTCATTTTAATGTTCATAGTTTTTGATATTCTTCAATTTCTTAGATACATCCCTTTAACATTTCATATAATAAGGGCCTGGTGATGATGAACTCCTTTAACTTGACCTTATCTGGGAAGCACTGGCATTCTAAATGATAGCTTTGCTGGATACAGTAATCTTGGATGTAGGTCCTTGGCTTTCATGACTTCAAATACTTCTTTCCAACCTCTTCTTTCCTGTAAGGTTTCTTTGGATAAATCAGTTGATAGTCTTATGGGAATTCCTTTGTAGGTAACTCTCTCTTTTCCTCTTGCTGCTTTTAAGATTCTCTCTTTATCTTTAATCTTGGGTAACTTAATGATGATGTGCCTTGGTGTGTTCCTCTTTGGGTCCAAATTTTTTGGGACTCTCTGGGCTTCCTGGAGTTCCTGGAAGTGTATTTCCTTCACCAGATTGGGGAAGTTTTCCTTCATTATTTTTTCAAATAAGTTTTCAATTTCTTGCTGTTGGTCTCCTTCTGGCACCCCTATAATTTGGGTACTGGAATGTTTAAAGTTGTCCCAGATGTTCCTAAGCCTCTCTTCATTATTTTGAATTTTTGTTTCTTCATTCTGTTTCAGTTGGATGTTTATTTCTTCCTTTTGTTCCAAATTGTTGCTTTGAGTCCTGGTTTCCTTCCTGTCACTGTTGGTTCCCTGAATATTTTGCTTTATTTCACTTTGGGTTCTCTTCATTTGTTCTTTCATTTTTCAACCAAGCTCAGTCAGTTCTGTGAGCATCTTGATTACCATGGTTTTGAATTCAAAAACAGATAGGTTAGCTATCTCCTCATCTCTTAGCTCTTTCTCTGGAGTTTTGTTCCGTTCTTTCATTTGAGCCATATTTCTTTGTCTTGGCGCACTGGTCTGGTTGGTCTTGTTGACTTTTTTTTTTTTTTTTAATTCCTGGGTTGTCGGAGTTCCATGCAATTTAATTTTCTGGCACTTCTGGTTGTTTATTGTTTTTATATTGGTTGTTATCCTTCTTTTGGTTGTGTGAGGAAGCAAAGGGTTTCTACCTATGCCTACATCTTGGCTGGAACTCTCAGATTTTATTTATTTATTTTTAGAGAGAGGTTAAGGGAGGGAGAAAGAGAGGGAGATAAACATCAATGTATGGATGCCTCTCCAGCACCCCCCACTGGGGACCTGGCCTGCAACCCAGGCATGTTCCCTGACTGGGAATCGAACTGGCAACGCTTTGGCTTGCAGGCCAGCACTCAATCCACTGAGCCACAGCAACCAAGGCGGGTTTTTTAATTAGACAAATGGCTAGGACAAAGTAAGGGTCTGGATGGTGACTATTGGAGTCTGGGTATTGTTTGAAAGCTTTGCAGGTGACTATGATGCATGTCTCTTAAGAACCAATAGTCTAAGTAATTTCTCTCCAAATTTTTCCAAATTAATTTATTAAATAAGTTTCTAAGAGTTTGGGAGGAAGAGGTCAAGAGCTTTCACTGAGTGAATATTAAGACAGTTCAAGTATTTGGGGTCAATGTATTAACCTACTTCATAAATTTGGGATTTTAGCACTCTTCCCATAAATGGTAGACTATTTTCCTATCCTTTGCCTGTAATCTATTCCTATATTTATGATAATAATGGCTTTTCTGGTTTGTATGAAGATGTTTTATAGGTTTCCTTGGTTTACAGTGAAATATTATTCTTGGATTTCAGTCCCTTTAATCTCTTGATTTTATAGCCAAATGAATCTGATATCTTCTGTAGGAACAAAATGAAGGCCTTCATAAGTAACCAAAAAGTCTTTGATACAAGTTTTTATACACTTGGAAAATATTTTAATTGACCCTCCACTTTATCCCACTAACATATTGTTTTGAGCTGAGTGATGGAATTCATGTATTTAGGTTATCCAAGTACATTATCATAACTAAATTTAATTACAGCAAATTTTGGAATATATGAAGATGGCAAAGAGGTTGAGATGAAACATCTCACCTCCTGTGAAGTATTTGGTGTTGCTTCTTGTTGAGGGGAAACATTTGAAGGCTGAAATTAAATCCTAAGTGTATCCAGCAGAGGGGGTGGTACTTCCAATCCCTGGGTCTATTTCTTTCTTTTTTTAATTTATTGATTTTTAAGTATATTTTATTGATTATGCTATTACAGTTTCTAAGGGATGCTGCAAGGCAATTCAAATTGAGTGCCAGGTCAGAGTCCCTTTGGTTGACCACAGAATTCATGCATGGAGATTGAGGAATAATGATTTCATGTAAGATAGCTTTGGCTACTGTGGTTAAAATATAGGGGCACAGTATATTTTAAAATTAACATCTGACCTAATAAAAGCATTTACCATAATTCAGCTCATATAATGCTCATTATAATATAGAACTGTGTTAGTACTCCTGAGCTGAGTGGAAATATACAAGTCATAATTTGTTCTCTACAGAAACCTGACTGGATAGGCTAAAAGATACTGGGTAATGAAAATGAACAAAGTATTAGTGTCAGATGCTGTGTTCATTGGGAACCTTTCCCTCCCCACTGTCTTCAGGACCACCACAGAGAGGGTGATGGTACAGTTGACCATATGATGCTTGATGCTGCCCTGTGCATGTCCATGGGGGTTTTCCACAGATCTCACACAGAGCTCTCATCTAATATTGATGGCATCTTTATATGAAATCTGCTGGTATATGGTCTAAGTGTGGGCAACCTGTTCCTGTTTCCATGTCCTTTCTTGCTCTGGGCCCCACTCAAATGTGACCATCTGCAACACCTAAGAAATTAATGACAGCAATAACCCCAGGGGTACTGTAGACTGCCTCCAACATCAGGAGAGGCGTTTGTCTTCATGGCAGGTGACAGAAGGCATAGTAACTTGTCCTTTACCCCAGAGGTTTGTCTCTGCATGTCCAGACCAGTGAACTCCTGAGGACTTCTCTGGTCAGTCCCTGTCTCTTGTCCTCTGGAACAGGCACCTGAACAAGGGAATTTGCAGTGCTCATCAAGTACTGTTCATGTGGTGTCATAAATACAATGGGTCTGTCTATTCTGTGGAGTATCCAGATGATTTAGGTCCCTTTAGACTATCTTGTGACAGGGGTTCAATTAGTCCTGGGAAAAAACAACAAATGTATGTTGTCCTCACATGTGAATGTCACATCCTAAGAATTTAAATAATGGACAGTCAGAAGCAGTTTTAAAGAGGGAAAGAAAGTAATAAAGCTTTAAAAAAACAATGCTGATATACTATTTGTTTATGTATGTAATCTCTGTTTTATATGAATATATACATAAAAATATATTTATATCTTTAAATATGGATTATGTTAGAGGTTTAAACCATTATTTAAATCAATAGGACAAATCTGATTTCGCTAATTTGATTCTGTTTTCCATGGAAAGAAGATTTAGTATATGAGGGGAGACCCCCCAAAACACAATTATCTTCTGGGAGAGGTGGGCCTCTTGTAGAACAGGCTTCCACCACAAGATGAGTATTCTAGGAACCCATCTGTGTCAGTGTCCCAGCTGGCTTGTTGTGAGAGGCTATGTTAATCTTCAGCAAAAATTTTTTGAAGACTTAACACATTTGCCCATTTCATGATGGGTGATTTTTGAGCACACCTGCCCACACCATGCTGAGTGTTCTGTAGTTTTTGACCAAACACGGCATGAACCCCCATGCCCCACCATCACTATTCACCTACTCTCACGCTGAGTGACTGTTTTTTTGTTTCTTTGGATGAAAAAAGTCCAAAGTGGAAATGTTTTGCTGATGTGGAAGAAGTGAAACAAAAAATGGCAGAAGCACTAATAGGCATTAAAATTGATGAGTTCAAAAACTGCTTTAAGCAGTGGGAAAAAGTCTCAGGTGTATTGCATCAAATGGAGAGTACTTTGAAGGTGACTGAAGTTTAAACATGTAAGAATAAATACACAATTAAAAAAAAATAAATTCCATTTATTGGGGGTCCCCCCTCATATATGTATCTGTGTATGGCAAGAAATATTTTTATGTGGGTACAGCCATCATGTTTGTGAATGTGTGAGAAGAGCTTATTTCAGTTTAACACAGTTTTACTCTATGTTTAGTATCATTATGCTGAGCATGTAAGATTGTATCTTCATAACAATGAAAATTAAAAAGAGACAAAGAAGAGGGGCAAAGGATATATGGATATTGAACACACAAATGTCCATTTAGTTTTTCACACTAACAATGGCAACAGCTATTTACTATGTAAGTATATTCATGAAACAATGGATGCTTTTCCAACACCACTTTAGCCATATCCCATAATTTGTTGTTTTTTATCATTCAATTTAAATATTAAAAAATTTTTTCTTGAGGTTTCCTTTAACAACTTTTATCAGAAGTGTGATTTTTTTGTTGTTAAATATTTGGTCTTTATTAGAGATACACTGTTATTCATTTTTAAATAATTTTATTATGGTCAGGGAACATACTTTGCAGGATTTTGATGTTTTGAAGTTTACTGAGACTTGTCTTATGACTCAAGATATGGTCTATCTTGGTGAATTTCCCATCTTTCCTTGAAAAGAATGTGTATTCTGTGGTTTGTTGTCAAGTTGAGTGTCTTATACTTGTCATCAAGTTCAAAGTAGATGATATTGTTTAAATTACACATGAGATTTCTGTTAGCATCCTAACTAATGGAAGATAATGCTATTCTCTTGTGTGAAATATGTGTGCTTAGAATATGATAGAATATGTGGGCTAGAAGCATACAGTTTTATTATTGATGTTTTCATTCCCTTATTTGATGGAGAAAATAGGGAAAACATAAGAATAGGAAGAGTTTGATAAAGAACAATTATAATGATGGGACATAGAAAAATCTCTGCTCTAGGTAGAGTCTATTAAATAATAGGAAAGAAATCTATTTGGGATGACTAGTGTGTATTTCATCCACCAGGTTATAAAACAATACTTTTCAGAGTTTCTGCCATAATTATGGCTGTGTGATAATGAGCAGTTCTTTTGGGTTTTGTTTTGTTTTCTTTTGTTTTGTTCTTCAAGACTTGTGGAAAAGAAGAGAAGAAACTTGATACCTGTTATATTTAAAAGTTATCCCATTTTAAAAACAACACAAATATCTAATTAAAATTATTTTTTAAGACTTGCTATTTTTTAAAAAATTTTATTGTTATTCAATTACAGTTGTATGCCATTTCTCCCCATCCCTCCACCCCACCCAAGCCAAACCCACCTCCCTCCCCCTACCACCCTCCCCCTTGATTTTGTCCATGTGTTCTTTATAGTAGTTCCTATAGTCCCCTCTCCTCACTGTCCCCTCCCCACTCCACCCTGGCTATTTTTAGATTGTCCTTAACTTCAATGTCTCTGGTTATATTTTGTTTGCTTTTTTCTTCTGTTGATTATGTTCCAGTTAAAGTTGAGATCATATGGTATTTGTCCCTCACTGCCTGGCTTATTTCAATGAGCATATGCTCTCCAGTTCCATCCATGCTGTTGCAAAGGGTATAAGCTCCTTCTTTCTCTCTGATGCATAGAATTCTATTGTGTAAATATATCATAGTTTTTGGATCCACTCATTTGCTGATGGGCCATTAGGTTGCTTCCAGTACTTGGCTATTGTAAATTGTGCTGCTATGAACATTGGGGTGCACAGGTTCTTTTGGATTGGTGTTTCAGGGTTCTTAGGGTATAATCCCAGCTGCAGAATTGCTGGGTCAAATGGCAGTTACATTTTTAGTTTTCTGAGGAAATTCCACACTGTTTTCCACAGTGGCCTCACCAGTCTGCATTCCCACCAACAGTGCACTAGGGTTCCCTTTTCTCCGCATCCTCTCCAACATTTGTTTGTGGATTTGTTTATGTTGGCCACTCTGACTGGTGTGAGATGCTACCTCATTGTGGTTTTAATTTGCATCTCTCTGATGGCTAGTGATGCTGAGCATCTTTTCATATGTCTCTGGGCCCTCTGTATGTCTTCCTTGGAGAAGAGTCTGTTCAAGTCCTTTGCCCATTTTTTAATTGGGTTGTTTGTCTTCCTGGAGTGGAGTCGTGTGAGTTCTTTATATATTTTGGAGATCAGGCCCTTGTCTGAGGTATCATTGGCAAATATATTTTCCCATACTGTTGGTTCTCTTTTTATTTTAATGCTGTTTTCTTTAGCCATGCAGAAGCTTTTTATTTTGGTGAGGTTCCATTTGTTTATTCTTTCCTTTATGTCCCTTGCTTTAGGGGACGCGTCTGTGAGGATGTTGCTGCATGGAATGTCTGAGATTTTCCTGCTAATGTTTTCCTCTAGGACTTTTATGATGTTATGACTTATTTTAAGGTCTTTTATCCATTTTGAATTTATGTTAAGACTTGCTATTTTTTTTCAAATACTGTAACCTGAATGGTTGGTTGTCCCAGAATGGGGAAAGGCATCCATGTCCTGTTAGCTTTTCTTTATCTCACCAGTTTAAGAATACAGAGGGAGAATTTTTTTCCTACTTATTCAATTTTTGATTCACCAAGTTTTACTTAAAGCCTGAGTTCCAACTATTATTCAGGCATTTCGGAGGTTATACACTAAGTACAGTAAAACTTAGTTACATAGAACAACTAAAGAGCAACTTTGAGGCACAAAAATCAGGTGTGTGCAATTTAGAAGCCATCTAGGCACCCTCTCTAGATGGCTTACCTGATGGGCAATTTGACTAGACCACTTTCCTGCTGATTTTCTGTCAAAGATCTCACTGTCTAGAGAAACAAGCCAAGTTCATTCATTGGTGGCTGCCTAGATTGTGAGCACTTTTTTCCCCCTCTTTGTGGTGTGGTTGAGCTAAATCCCTACACACATTTTTTTTTTTTTTTGCTACTCCTGCTTTTTACTAGAAACAGCATTTACCTCAATTTTTGCTGATATACAACTGTTAATCCTTTAATTTTAACTAGATGGCAGTTCCTCTTGGAAGTCCTTCCTAACAGCCTAGTTTGGGGTTGGTGCTACTCTGTAACATTTACATGAAAATGTAAACATAAGATCACTATCTGTTTTGGGCATCATCCTCTCCACTAGACTGTAAATTGTATGAGATTAGAGACTGTTCCCATTTCTGGATTTCGATCAACCAGGACAGATCCTGTTCAATAACACATTCTCAATAAATGTCTGGGGGAAGAATACATAAGAATATCATTAAATGATTTCCTTAGAGATTTATAAGACAAATTATGATCAATTAAGGGAAGCTTTACTGAATAAGAGAGATTACACTTGTCTGTGAAAGCATCCTTTGGCTAGAGAAGCTAAGTGATTCGTAACGTCATGACTTTTCATTATAAATCCCTGTTCTTGGTGTGAAGAAATGGCAGTGTAAAGGTGTGACAGCCTTGCTTTTATCATCCTTGACCTTTCTTTGTTTACTTCTTAGTCATTTCCACTCAAGCTTGACCGTGATTTTCTGTGTAAAAGGGAAGTGAGGTCACAGCAAAAATATAAAGTGGAACAGAAATAGTTAACATATTTTATTATCATTGTTAATATAATTGTATTTTTATTACAAAAATAGAAAACAGAATCTCTGATAGGACTGGTTGAAGGAAAGAGAATAGAATAGCAAAGGATGATGTCTCTGGAAGGAAAGTGCCTCTAGTAGGCTAAGTTTTCACCAGAGAGACTAATCTCAGACTTAGGTGGGAGCCTGAGAGCAGGTGGGTAACCCAGAAAACCAGCAGATTTTTGCTCTTTGAATTTCTTAACCATGTGGCATATTTGGCAATGGGCGAATACACTGCCCGGTTGGCATGAATCCTAAGAACCAACAGAGATTCCCACAGCTAGAATGGTGAGGGCCAGGGGCTGGTGTCCAGTGACCTGAGAACCTAGCTACACTGGTGGGCTCAAAGGTCTCTTGTGATTGGGGTAGAAGAAATTGCCACATAAGGCAGCACACCCAAGCTGGGGGACCAGAAGAACTGGTGCCAGCTGGCTAGAGGCCAAGGATTAGATTCCCAGTCTCTCTCTAGATAGCACACATCAAAGCCTCTCCTGAGCACAAGTGGTCTAGTGGTCCAGGGAACTAACTGCCCAGCTTTCGTTCATACCTAAAATGACAGGTTGGTAAGAATGGCTGTTATTCACACTTAGTTGGAGGGTCAGTTTGAGTTAGAGAATAATTTTCAGAGATCAAAAGTTGTGTTTGCATTCCTGAGTTCTTGGTGCAAAAATATCTTAACTTGCTACATTAGTTTTACCAAGATCAAGCTCTAAAAAAGGAGAAGATAAATTTGTAATTACTCGAACACAGGGACCCATTTCTCACAGAGAGCAGTACGTTAATGCCGACACACTTCTTTCCCTCATTTATTGCTGGGTACATGGCAATTAGTCCTCATGTCAGTACTTCATACACTTTGTATTAACACTGACACACACACATACACAGTCTCATTACATAATACAGATGTTCCTCTTTAACTGATGAAGAAGCTGAAGATGCCATGTAAGTTGATTAAATCCACATGATAAATGACAGAAATAGGATGTAAATTTAGGTCTATTTTCCTTCAGAGGTTTTGCCCTTCTCGTTTATTTTTATAGACTGAAAGAACTGATACTTCTTCAAACATAATCTATCCTTTTTCTCACTTATTGCTGGCAAATGACTTTGAAACATTGGGCTTGAAGATGACTATCCTATAAAATATTAAATGTAAAAGATCCTTGATGATTTAGGTGACCTGTTAATATTAAACAGATGATTTACTGAAATATTGATGTTTAGTGAAGTCATGATATGGAGTGAGATTACCACAGAATTTTTATCCAGAGAAATAAGGTGTTTTGGGGAGGGAATTTTTAAAAATTCAATTTTTAAAATTACATTATGTTAAGATTTATGTTAAAAGTACAAAAAGTTCAAAGATTCAACCATTTCAGTTGTCAAGATACCATATTATATATAATCAGACACTTTAATAAGTAAAAAAAAGTCACAGGATGAAATGTCAAGAAGCGCAAGAGAAGGAAACTTGGTGACCGTGTGTGTAGGGGCCATTATCACATGTCATCTGCAGGATTCTACTCATTCTTGGAATTTCCTTCCTGATACATGCAGCAGAGTGTTACTTCCTGGGTCTGCTAAATCTTTTGCTATTTTAGCAAATACTAAGTTTTAAAAAAGACTGTAAAAAATAACATGTCTTCTCCAGTTTTCACATTCTGTACACTAAAAAACATTCTGTCAACATTGTTAATATAGTCAATATAGTGAATACATGGTATTCACTATATTGAGTGGAAATGGTCTTTGACTGTGTATCTGCTACATGAAAAGTGATTATTACAAAATCTTACTGTGGTTTATTTAGCATTCCTTCTGTATTTCCAGTGATACAATGACACAGACATTAATGCTGTTCTAACTAAAAAGTGGAGTGTATGACTTGTATTTGGTGTTGATTTCTTTGTTCCTTGAAGAGGAAAAGGTGATGTAAATATATATGATGTTATTCTTTTTTTTTTCTGGCAATCTTGTTATAAAAGCTTACTTTAGTAACTTTGTGGACATATTTCTAACTTGTCAAATTATCAGAACACACAGCCAATTCTCCTAGTTATAGTCAAGTTAATGTCTATTCCATTCAGTGCAGATGGTTTTCTAACCATTTTTAAATATTCATGATGCTTAGAAATTTCCTAAGTCGTCAAAAGTATAGCTTATTTTCATAATTTACCTCTTATTGGCCTTTACATATTATATTTTCTAATAACTCCAAAAGGCAAAAACATAAAATAATTCTGATATTAAATAAGAGCAGCACATGTACTATTCAGTGTGTAAAATGAAATATAAGGTGAGTTAGTAAAAATCCTAAAAGAATACATATAAAAGTTTTAATCTGAACATATGTCCAATTACATTTGTATTCTGAAAAAATAGAAAGGATCTCTTTTTAAATTTCACAGTACTCAGACCCCACACTAAATCTTTCATTTGCTTTTAATACCAGCCATAAGCATATATTATATTTATAATATAATTGTTCTTTATAAATTAGGTAGGTTCTTCTTATGGGAAAGGTTTTAAAGACTCCCTTAAATATGAACAGATTTTTAATTATTATTATTTTTAATTTTTATTGTTATTCAATTACAGCTGTATGCCATTTCTCCCCATCCCACCAACAACCCAAGCTGTACCACCTCACTCCCCTTCCTCGACCCTCCCCCTTGATTTTGTCCATGTGTCCTTTATACTAGTTCCTGTAATCCCCTCTCCTCACTGTCCCCTCCCCACTCCACCCTGATCATTGTTAGATTGTTCTTAACTTCAATCTCTCTGGTTATATTTTGTTTCCTTGTTTTCTTCGATTAATTGTGTTCCAGTTAAAGGTGAGATCATATCGTATTTGTCCCTCACCACGTGGCTTATTTCAATGAGCATATGCTCTCCAGTTCCATCCAGGCTGTTGCAAAGGGTATAAGCTCCTTCTTTCTCTCTGATGCATAGAATTCCATTGAGTAAATATACCATAGTTTTTGGATCCACTCATTTGCTGATGGGCCATTAGGTTGCTTCCAGTACTTGGCTATTGTAAATTGTGCTGCTATGAACATTGGGGTGCACAGGTTCTTTTGGATTGGTGTTTCAGGGTTCTTAGGGTATACTCCCAGCAGCGGAATTTCTGGGCCAAAGGGCAGTTCCATTTTCAGTTCTCTGAGGAAATTCCATACTGTTTTCAACAGTGGCCCCACCAGTCTGCATTCCCACCAACAGTGCACTAGGGTTCCCTTTTCTCCGCATCCTCTCCAACATTTGTTTGTGGATTTGTTTCCGTTGGGAACTCTGCCTGGTGTGAGATGGTACCTCATTGTGGTTTTAATTTGCATCTCTCTGATGGCTAGTGATGCTGAGCATCTTTTCATATGTCTCTGGGCCCTCTGTATGTCTTCCTTGGAGAAGTGTCTGTTCAAGTCCTTTGCCCCTTTTTTAATTGGGTTGTTTGTCTTCCTGGAGTGCAGTCGTGTGAGTTCTTTATATATTTTGGAGATCAGGCCCTTGTCTGAGGTATCATTGGCAAATATATTTTCCCATACTGTTGGTTCTGTTTGTATTTTAGTGATGTTTACTTTAGCCATGCAGAAGCTTTTTATTTTGATGAGGTCCCATTTGTTTATTCTTTCCTTTATGTCCATTGCTTTAGGGGATGTGTCTGTGAAGATGTTGCTGCGTGGAATGTCTGAAATTTTCCATCCAATCTTTTCCTCTAAGAGTTTTATGGTGTTGCAACTTATATTTATCCATCTTGAGTTTATTTTTGTGTATGGCATAAGTTGGTGATCGAGTTTCATTTTTTTGCACGTTGCTGTCCAGATCTCCCAACACCATCTGTTCAAGAGGCTGTTTTTGCTCCATTTTATGCTCCTGCCTCCTTTGTCAAATATTAATTGACTGTAAAGACTTGAGTTTATTTCTGGGCTCTCTGTTCTGTTCCATTGGTCTATGTGCCTATTCTTTTGCCAGTAACAGGCTGTTTTGATTACAGTGGCCGAAAAATACAGTTGATATCAGGTATTGTGATCCCTCCTACTTTGTTCCTCTTTCTCAAAATTGCTGCAGCTATTTGGGGTCGTTTATGGTTCCATGTAAATTTCTGAAATGTTTGTTCTATATCTGTGAAATATGTCATGGGTACTCTAATAGGGATTGCATTGAATCTGTAAATTGCTTTGGGTAGTATGGCCATTTTGATGATGTTAATTCTTCCAATCCATGAAAATGGTACATGCTTCCATTTGTTTGTGTCTTCCTTAATTTCTTTCTTCAATTTTGTGTAGTTTTCTGAGTACAGGTCTTTTACCTCCTTGGTTAGGTTTATTCCTAGGTACTTTATTTTTCTTGTTGCTATATCAAATGGGATTTTTCTGCTGATTTCTGATTCTGCAGGTTTGTTGTTGGTGTGCAGGAATGCCTTTGATTTCTGAGTATTGACTTTGTGTCCAGCTGTTTTCCCAAATTCATTTATTATGTCGAGTAGTTTTTGGGTGGAGTCTATAGGATTTTCCATGTACACGATCATGTCATCTACAAACAGTGACAGTTTCATTTCCTCCTTTCCAATATGGATGCCTTTTGTTGCTTTTTCTTGTCTGATTGCTATGGCTAGGGCTTCCAATATTATGTTGAATAGGAGTGGTGAGAGAGGGCATCCTTGTCTTGTTCCTGTTCTTAGTTGGAAAGATCTAAGTTTTTGTCCATTGAGTATGATGTTGGCTCTAGGTCTCTCACATATGGCCTTTATTATGTTGAGGCATGCTCCCGCTATGCCCACTTTCCTGAGTGTTTTTCTCAGAAATGGGTGCTGTATCTTATCAAATGCTTTTTCCGCATCTATTGATATGATCATGTGATTTTTGTCTTTGCTGTTGTTGATGGGATGTATTATGTTCATTGATTTGTGAATATTGTACCATCCTTGCATCCCTGGGATGAATCCCACTTGGTAATGGTGGATGATCTTTTTAATGTATTGCTGGATGCGGTTTGCCAATATTTTGTGGAGAATTTTAGCATCTATGTTCATCAGTGATATTGGCCTGAAGTTTTATTTTTTTGTTGTGTCTTTATGTGGTTTTGGGATTTGGATGATGTTGGCTTCATAAAAAGAGTTTGGGAGTCTTCCATCAGTTTGGATTTTTTTGAATACTCTGTGAAGAATCAGGGTTAGCTCTTCCATAAATGCTTTGTAGAATTCTCCTGTGAAACCATCTGGTCCAGGGCTTTTGTGTTTTGGAAAATTTTTGATGACTGCTTCAATTCATCTGCTGTTATTGGTCTGTTGAGGTTTTCTGCTTCTTCTTCATTAAGTTTATGAAGATTATATTTTTCTAGAATTATGTCCATTTCACCTAGGTTTTCAAATTTCTTGGCACACAATTCTTCGTAGTCATTTCTTACAATCCTTTGTATTTCTGTGGTATCAGTTGTAATCTCTCCTCTTTCATTTCTAATTTGAAAATTAGAAATTGTTTCATTTCTAAACAATTAGAAATAAACATTTCTAATTGTTTATTTGTATCCTCTCTCTTTTTTTCTTGATGAGCCTACTTAAAGGCTTGTCGATTTTGTTTATCTGTTCAAAGAACCAGCTCCTGCATTCATTAATCCTTTGAATTGTGCTTTTAGTCTCTACGTCATTTAACTCTGCTCTGATCTTGGTAATTCATTCCTACTATTTGCTCTGGGCTGTCTTTGTTGTAGTTCCTGGAGTTCTTGTAGGCGTATGTGTTAGATTATTTGTTTGAAATATTTCTATCTTTTTAAGGTAGGCCTGTATCTCTATGAACTCCCCTCTCAGGACTGCCTTTGCTGTGTCCCATAGGTTTTGGGTTGTTGTGAGTTCATTTTCATTTGTTTCCAGGAAGTTTTTGATTTCTACCCTAATCTCGTTTTTGACCCATTCATTGTTTAATAGTATGGTATTCAGTCTCCATGATTTTTAGTGTTTTGCAGTGTTTTCCTTTGGGGTTGTTTTCTAGTTTCAGTCCCTTGTGGTCAGAGAAAATGCTTGAAATGATTTCAATTTTTTTTGAATTTGTTGAGGCTTGCTTTGTGTCCTATCATGTGTTCTATCTTTGAAAATGTTCCATGTACACCTGAAAAGAATGTGTATTTTGCTTCTTTGGGATGGAAAGTTCTATAAATATCAGTTAAGTCCATTTCATCTAAGGTATTGTTAAATGACACAATATCCTTCTTGATATTTTGTTTGGAAGACCTGTCCATTTTTGACAGTTTGGTGTTAAAGTCCCCTAGTATAATTATGTTGTTGTCAATATCTTTCTTGACGTCCTCCAAGATTTTCTTTATGTATTTGGGTGCTCCTATGTTGGATACATATATATTTACAATGTTTATGTCTTCTTGGTGGATTCTTCCTTTGAGTATTATGAAGTGACCGTCTGGGTCTCTCTTTATGGCCCTTCTTTTGAAGTCTATTTTTTCTGATATAAGCATTGTTACCCTGTTGTTTTTTCTTGTCCGTTTGCTTTGAAAATTTCTTTCCAACCTTCACTTTCGGTCTGTGTAGGTCTTTTGTCCTGAGATGGGTTTCTTGTAGGCAGCATATATGTGGGTCATGTTTTCTTATCCATTCACCTATTCTATGTCTTTTGATTGGGGCATTTAATCAATTTACATTTAAGGTAATTATCTATAGGTAGTTATGAATTGCCATTTTTTTCTACCTGTGTTCCTCCCTCTTTCTCTGTTCCTTCCTTTCCTTAAAGCAGTCCCTTTAACATCTCTTGCAGAGCTGGTTTGGTGGAGGTCTATTCTGTTAGACTTCTTTTGTCTGGGAAACTCTTTATTTAGCCTTCAATGTTGATTGAGAGCCTTACTGGCTAATGTATTCTTGGTTGCAGGCCTCTGGTTTTCATTAGTTGGAATGTTTTTTGCCATTCTCTTCCGGCTTGGAGCATTTTCATTGAGAAGTCAGTTACTAACCTTATCAGGTCTCCCTTGTATTTTACTTCCTCTTTCTCCCTTGTTGCCTTTAAGATCCTCTCTTTTTCTTGGAATTTTGCCATTTTAATTATGATGTGTCTTGCACTGGGCCTCTTTGGGTTCCTCTTGCTTGGGATTCTCTGTGTCTCCTGGATTTGGGTGACTTTTTCTCTCATCAGATTATGGAAATTTTCCATCATTACTTTTTCAAACAGGTTTTCTATCCCTTGCTCTTCTTCTTCTACTTCTGGTATTCCTATTATACGGATATTATTATGTTTCATGTTGTCCTGCATTTCCCTTAATATCTCCTCATTTTTTCTGAGACTCTTTTCCTTTTCTTGCTGTTTCTGGGTGTCTTTTTCTACTTTGTCCTACAGTTCGCTGATCTGATCCTCTGCTTCATCAAGTCTGCTTTTGATTCCTTCTACTGTGTTCTTCAGTTCAAACATTGTATTCTTCATTTCCTCTTGGCCCTTGTTGATAGTTTCTATTTCCTTTTTCATGTTGATATAGTTTGCACTGAGTTCATTCTAGTTTCCCTGTAGTTTCTGGTAGTTCTCCATGAGCTCAGTGAGCTTCCTGATAACCATTGCTTTGAACTCCATATCTGATAGTTGAGTTGCGTCTTTTTTAGTTAGCATTCTTTCTGAGGCTTCCTCCTTTCCTTTCACTTTGTGATTGTTTGTTGGACTTTCCATTATTTGTGAGACTGTTCTTGTTAGCCTCTGTTTGTTAAATTAATCTGTTCTGACTCGCTGTGTTATGGTATGAACTTCTATGGTGGAATGCCAATGGGATTCAGTGGTGCTGTCTCCTTAATCTCCTGTGCACACTGGTATTGAGCTGATGTTTATGGGTCTATCATGGTCTAACTCTGGTCTTTTCAGGGCTCTAGGTTTTATTGTCTCACCTGTAGGAAAAAGAGCAAGAAGAGGGGGAGAAAAAGGAGAAGCGAAGGAGGGAAAAAGGGAATAGAAAAGGAAAATAATGAAGGAAGAAGGAATTAAAAAAGATTGGAGTAAAGATAAGAAGAATGAATTTTTACAAAATTTAAAACAAAAAGTAAATAAGAGAAGGAAGGAAGAAGGAGTAAAAAAGGTAAAGGATGGAAGGGAGAAGGAATACAAAAAGAATGAAGGAGAGAATGGAAGAAGGAATTTAGGGGGAGAGGAGGAAAAAGAAAATAAATAAGTAAATAAATAAACGTCTTCTGCTGGCTTTAAACAGGTCAGGTTAGTTCTGCTGGTCGTCCTGTCTGTGGAACAGGAGGGGGTGGTTGGAAGGATTGGTTTCACTTGTCTCCCTTCCTGAGCCACACTATTCGCTGTTGTTCAGCCTTCAGTCCAGTTCCTCCAGTTCCTTCTGCTCCCCACTAGGCCTTTAGTTCACCAGCTGTGCTGTCCTTGAGTTGCTCCAGTTCGGGGCAACTCACACTCCATTTTCTTGCTCTTTGCTCTCTTAGGTGCTAGGGGCCCTCGGTGCTCCTATGGGGTAGTTCAGCCCCCTACTGGGTCATGCCTTTCCGGGGAATGCAGTCTCCCCTAGCCCTGCAGCTCCCCTCTGCTGGTTGTTCTGCCTTCCTCCTAGAGAGCGAGTAGACCCTGCAGGGCTCTATGCGCAGGGACTAGGTAGGAGTTGCTCAGAATGGGTGCTTTTATGTGTGGGCACCTGCAGGCAGCCAGGCTTGATCAGGTTGCACAACCAATCCGTGGCTTTGGGCTTGGGTTGCGTGTCCATTAGCCTCTTTGGGCCTGTGTGGGGTGTAGCCAGCCACTGATCAGGGTGCGCAGCCACCCGAAGTTTCAGGTGTGTGCACCCCGGCCACTTACTGAGGTGCGCGCCCACTGGGGCACTTTGGGTCTGGCGCCCAGGCCGCCAGGCTGCTTATCAGGGCGCACGCCCACCGGGTGTTTCATTTGTGGGCACCCAGTCCACTAATCTGGGTACGTGCCAGCAGGGCTTCATGTGAGTGCTGGGGCTTCTTATCCTGCTTTCACAGTACACGGGCTGAGGGGGGAGGTGCACCAGAGGCCGTGGCTGCTGTTTAGAGTTCTCTAAGTAGCTGCTGAGTGACTCTATTTCCTCTTTTTCTTTTCGATAAATTCTTCCTACTCAAGCCCCCCTGGTCCAGACAAGCACCTGGCCTTTCACACAGCTCAGCCTTGCTCTCTCCCAAGAGTCCTGCAGCAGATCCTGTGCACTGGCCGGGGCTTCAGCTGCCCTGGTCCCCGTGCACGTCCCAGGGACCTTAATGTCCTTAAGTACTCTTCTTACCATCTGATCTTTCAATGTCCTCTATCTTTGGTCTCCCATCTTCATATATGCTGGAATACCATTGGCTGTTTGCTCTGTTCCTCAGATCAGCTAGGTGTTTCACCTGTGCAGAGGGGAAGTGGACTCCGCTCCCACCTATCTCGCCGCCATCTTCCGTGTCCTGAACAGATTTAATTACACAAAATGAATAAGGTCATTCACATTCTGCTATTAAATCATTTGTCTTTGCTTTCACTTGAATGTGTTTATTTATTAATGTATTTGTCAAATATTTACTGAACTCAAAGTATTTGGCAAGAGAGAGCAAATATAAAGAAAAACTTAACAAAGAAGTAAAATAAGGACATTTGTGTCACCATTAGATCGAGTGGTAGGGTTGTTTTTGGGAGAGGTGTCAAAATTTGGAAGAGCTATTACAGCAAATAAGAAAGAATGCTGTATTTAGATAAATAAAGGTTTTGTGAAACAGTGAGGTTGGGAATAAAGAGAATGAAGTTCTTCATCATAGTTTTATGATATTTGCCTAGAGCTTCAAAAAAGAGCAGATAAACTGAACTGCAGGCTTTTTTGCCAAAGTTGGAAATTGCTGAGGGGAACTAAGATAACCTGTGAAGAGTAGGTAGGACTGGTGACAATTTACTAAAAATGTTTAATTGCAAGTTTTAGGATGGATATGGAATCACATGAAAGCAGAAGTGTTTAAGCATTCATAATATTTAACTGGAATGAAATTAACTTAAATATGTATGACATTTTTGTAATGTTCTGAAAAGTTTAGAAATAAACATAAAACAAACAAAAATCACATTAAATGGGTGCTACATTATGTAGTGTGTGGCATATATTTCCAAAAAATGTGAGTTTTGTCTCTCACTTTCATAATTAAACAGAATTAATTAGTTTATACAAAGGTAATACTTTAATTTTTTGCTTCTAATCCATCAATAATTTTTTATATTTTTTGAATAATATATTTTATTGATTATGCTATTAGTTGTCCCATTTTCCCCCCTCTATTCCCTTCTTCCTTGCATACCCCCTCCCACCTACATTCCCCCCCTTTAGTTCATGTCCATGGGTCATACAGATAAGTTCTTTGGCTTCTACATTTCCTATACTATTCTTAACCTCCCCCTGTCTATTTTCTACCTACCAATTATGCTACTTATTCTCTGTACCTTTCCCCCCTCTCTCCCCCTCCCACTCCCCTGCTGATAATCCTCCATGTGATCTCCATTTATGTGATTCTGTTCCTGTTCTAGTTGTTTGCTTAGTTTGCTTTTATTTTTGTTTTAGGTGTGCTTGTTAACTGTGAGTTTGCTGTCATTTTACTGTTCATATTTTTGATCTTCTTTTTCTTAGGTAACTCGCTTTAACATTTCATATAATAAGGGCTTGGTGATGATGAACTCCTTTAACTTGACATTATCTGAGAAGCACTTTATCTTCCCTTCCATTCTAAATGATAGCTTTGGTGGATAGAGCAATCTTGGATGTGGGTCCTTGCCTTTCATGACTTGGAATACTTCTTTCCAGCCCCTTCTTGCCTGCATGGTCTCTTTTGAGAAAGCAGCTGACAGTACTATGGGAACTCATTTGTAGGTAACTGTCTCATTTACTCTTGCTGCTTTAAAGATTCTCTCCTTCTGTTTAATCTTGAGTAATGTAATTATGATGTGCCTTGGTGTGTTCCTCCTTGGGTCCAACTTCTTTGGTAGTCTCTGAGCTTCCTGGACTTCCTGGAAGGCTATTTCCTTTGCCAGATTGGGAAAGTTCTCCTTCATTATTTGTTCAAATAAGTTTTCAATTTGTTGCTCTTCTGCTTCTCCTTCTGGTACCCCTATGATTAGGATGTTGGAATGTTTAAACGTCCTGGAGGTTCCTAAGCCTCTTCTCATTTTTTTGAATTCTTGTTTCTTCATTGTTTTCTGGTTGAATGTTTCTTTCTTCCTTCTGGTCCACATTGTTGATTCGAGTCCCAGTTTCCTTCCTGTCACTGTTGGTTCCCTGTACATTTTCCTTTATTTCACTCAGTATAGCCTTCATTTTTTCATCGAATTTGCGACCAAATTCAACCAATTTTGTGAGCTTCCTGATTACCAGTGTTTTGAACTGTGCATGTGAGAGGTTGGCTATCTCTTCGTTGCTTAGTTGTGTTTTTTCTGGAGCTTTGATCTGTTCTTTCATTTGGGCCATTTTTTTTTTGTCTTGGGGTGACTGAGTCACCAAAGGTTAAGTGCCTAAGGCAGGTTCTGCTGAAAGGACCGATGCGCCCAACTGTCTCCAAAAGTGCAGGTAAAAATGCTGGAAGAACTTGCCCTGTGTAAAAAGTCTACCCACATGCACACAGCTGCGGTTCCTTGGAAATAAGTATGTTCTCAGTGGAAGGGATGATTGCTCTTTTCCTTCCAAGTTTTCTGCCTAATCCATGAATAATTTTGAAGAAGTTTAGATTAATAATAAATAGAGTTCTGTAGCATTGGGGGGAAGGGATGAATTATGGTGTAATGATTAACCAAAGAACATCTGTGCACAACCCATCGACAGGGACTACAATATGAGGATTGATTTAGGGAGGGGAGAAGGTGGGCTGGGTAGGGAAAGGGAAAAAGAAACTGGATAACTCTAACAGCATAAAGAATAAAAATAAAATAAAATACATTGGGTTCTGTAGACAGCCTGAAAATTCGAATGAGGAATTTTTTGCTATCCTGACTGTTCAATCAGTTATATTTTTTAAACAAGAATTTCAGGAGTTAAGCAGAATACAATGGAAAATACAAGGGGATATATAATTTGAAGAAGTCATTAAGAAATATGCAAGCCTTTATTACATAAAATGTTAAAGGAATTTACCTAAGGAAAAGAAGATCAAAAACTATGAACAGTAAAATGACAACAAACTTACAACTATCAACAACTGAACCTAGAAAACAAAAAGAAAAACATAATCTGAGCAAAGAACTAGAACAGGAACAGAATCACAGAAATGGAGATCACATGGGGGATAATCAGTGGGGAGTGGTGTCGGGGGCTCCGCACACAGAACCCACCTCCCCATTCCCGCCCACTACCGATAAGAATAAGTCTACCGAGACATGATCTGCTTGGGGAAGAGAGGTGGCCAATCTTTCAGAGAAGGACCTTGAGCCTGTTCCTCAGTGGACTTTTATTGGGTTCAATTTTCACAGGAATACAGGTAAAGCTCATCAATCATTGTCAGGCAGTATTGATCAAACAGTAGATAATATTAAAAGAACTATGAGGGCTTATTCTGAGTCAGAGTCAGTTAGCTAAAGGGCCATAAAACTGGGAAACAAACTCATTTTATGCTTGGACCCTTATCATAAAATTGAGGGCATTGTTAGCAAAGCAGTTTTCACAGGACTTTATGCATTCTTTCTTAGGCCTGATCACACTGGGGAACCACCTGTTCCTGCCCAGAGCTGAACCCACCCTCTGGCATTGTTTCAGGTTTAAGTCTGGCAGGAGAATTAAGGCAGCCAAGAGATTAGGAGACTTCTTACAGACTGAATGAGGACTCTGGCTATGTCAAAGCCAAGGGGTGACGGTCTACCACCCCCTTGTTCTATAGCCACCCCAGTCCTTCTCTGATGGCCCCATCATGACCATGCCTGTCTTAGGTCATCCCTCCTTTGAGGAATCTAACCCATCATTGGCTAACCAGTCATCCATCCGGGGCCAGGCAGGGTGAAATAACGGGGGCAGAGGCGGTGCCCCAGCCAGGAAGATAAGTGTTGTCTCCTTAGTGGCTTATGGTCCCAACGTCTTTTACTCAGTCTTAGCCATGGGGGGTTATGGCTTCTGAAACCAGGCAAGGCAGTTCCCAACAGAGTGGGAAGGGGAATAATGGGGGAAGAAAGGTATAGGGAATAAGAAGCATAACAGATGGGCACAAAATAGGGGGAGGTTAAGGATAGTATAGGAAATGGAGAAACCAAAGAACTTATGTGTATGATCCATGGACATGAACTAAAGTGGGGGTGGGAATGCTGAAGGGTGGAATGTGCAGGAAGATGGGGGATAGAGGGGATAAAAAAATTGGGACAACTGTAGTAGCATAATGAATAAAGTATACTTTAAAAATATGAAATCTAAAATAAGCACTAATATCTAACTAGACTTTCAGAGAAACAGAATAAAGGAAATGGAAGAATAGCAATATTTGAAAGCATAAGAGATGGTTGTTTTCTGAAAATAATGAAAGACATAAATATACAAATACTATGAAGCTGTCTAAAGAGAATTTTAGTTAGGTGTTTTATAGGGAATTTGCAGAACTACTATGACAAAGCTGAAATCCTAAAAGCAGTTGGGAAAAAATATCAATCACAAAGGAATGAGAAATAGGCTGAGGGTATATTTCACAAAATGTTAATGGAAACCAAAGGACAGTAGATTAATAATCTTTAAATTAATGTCAACTTCACCATTTGTACCCACTAAAAATATCTTTCATGGATCAGAGAAAATAGACATTTTCATATACACAGCTCACCAAAGAACTTTTGACAAAATGTATTTTAGAAAGAAGTGAAATGATCCCAAACTCCTGATTTGAAATGCAAGAAGAAATCATAGGCAAATAATCTGGATTAAAATTTATAAATAAAATAATGTTTGTATAAAATAGTAATGAGTATTATAGGAATAATAATCTTCAATTAAATATACAAGGATGAAAATAAAATCTCAGAAATCAAATAGTATGTAAGGAAAAACTCAAATCAATATAAGTGTTTGAAAATTCTATTTATTATTTGTGAAAGGGTTTAAGATATTGAATAACTTTAAAATTAATTAATCAAGAGATTAATATATCTTCAAATATAACATTATAGAGAAGAGTTTGGGATTCTATATACTCAAAGTTTGTGAGTCTTTCCTTTTATTCTGACTCCAATTCATGGGGTACCAGACTTTCTGAACAAATCCCAGGTTGTACTTAATAAAAACGTTGAAGCTGTGTATTCAGCATAGGTTGGCAGTCTTCAGGCTTATATTTTGCTATGTTTGGCTACTTTCTAGAGAAAATTCTTGGGTTGTAGTTACCGCCTTGAGCTAAACTTTCAAGATGTTATTGTCTATTCCCTTTTTGTCTCTATCTTGGAAGGTGCAGTCCTGATCTCATATACTTTGAAATTTTGTTTGAATATACTGCTATTTAGATCCTGTGTTACCAAAACCAAATAGTGTCCAGTATCCATGCTCAATTCTATAACTATTATAATGGACATTTTATTTTTTTCAAGTGAGATTAAATTTCTTTTTTTTTAATTTTAATTTTTTATTGTTATTCAATTACAGTTATGTGTTTTTACTCCCCATCCCTCCACCCCACCCCAGCTAAACCAACCTCCCTCCCCCACCTCCACCCTCCCCCTTGATTTTGTCCATGTATCCTTTATAGTAGTAGTTCCTGTAATCCCCTCTCCTCACTGTCCCCTCCCCACTCCCCCCTGCCCATTGTTAGATTGTTCTTAACTTCAATGTCTCTGGTTATATTTTGTTTCCTTTTTTCTTCTATTGATTATGTTCCAGTTAAAGGTGAGATCATATGGTATTTGTCCCTCACTACCTGCCTTATTTCAGTTAGCAAAATGCTCTCCAGTTTCATCCATGCTCTTGCAAAGGCTATAAGCTCCTTCTTTCTCTCTGCTGCGTAGAATTCCATTGTGTAAATATACCATAGTTTTTGGATCCACTCATTTGCTGATGGGCACTTAGGTTGCTTCCAGTACTTGGCTATTGTAAATTGTGCTGCTATGAACATTGGGGTGCACAGGTTCTTCTGGATTGGTGTTTCAGGGTTCTTAGGGTATAATCCCAGCAGCGGAATTGCTGGGTCAAAGGGCAGTTCCATTTTCAGTTCTCTGAGGAAATTCCATACTGTTTTCAACAGTGGCCCCACCAGTCTGCATTCCCACCAACAGTGCACTAGGGTTCCCTTTTCTCCACATCCTCTCCAACATTTGTTTGTGGATTTGTTTCTGTTGGGAACTCTGCCTGGTGTGAGATGGTACCTGAATGTGGTATTAATTTGCATCTCTGTGATGGCTAGTGATGCTGAGCATCATTTCATATGTCTCTGGGCCCTCTGTATGTCTTCCTTGGAGAAGTGTCTGTTCAAGTCCTTTGACCATTTTTTAATTGGGTCGTTTGTCTTCCTGGAGTGGAGTCGTGTGAGTTATTTATATATTTTGGAGATCAGGCCCTTGTCTGAGGTATCATTAGCAAATATGTTTTCCCATACTGTTGGTTCTCTTTTTATTTTAATGCTGTTTCCTTTAGCCATGCAGAAGCTTTTTATTTTGATGAGGTGCATTTGTTTATTCTTTCCTTTATGTCCCTTGCTTTAGGGGACATGTCTGTGAGGATGTTGCTGCGTGGAATGTCTGAGATGTTCCTGCCAATGTTTTCCTCAAGGACTTTTATGGTGTTATGACTTATATTTAAGTCTTTTATCCATCCTGAATTTATTTTTGTGTATGGCGTAAGTTGGTGATCGAGGTTCACTTTTTTGCACGTAGCTGTCCAGATCTCCCAACACCATCTGTTGAAGAGGCTGTCTTTGCCCCACTTTATGCTCCTGCCTCCTTTTTCAAATATTAATTGACCGTAAGGACTTGATTTTATATCTGGGGTCTCTGTTCTGTTCCATTGTTCCAGGCAATATGTGCCTGTTTTGATGCCAGTACCAGGCTGTTTTGATTACAGTCGCCTTGTAATACAGTTTCATATCAGGTACTGTGTGCCCTCCTACTTTGCTCTTCTTTCTCAAAATGGCTGCAGCTATTCGGGGTCATTTATGGTTCCATATAAATTTCTGAAATGTTTGTACTATATCTGTGAAATATGTCATGGGTGCTCTAATAGGGATTGCATTGAATCTATAAATCACTTCGGGTAGTATGGCCATTTTGATGATGTTGATTCTTCCAATCCATGAGCATGGTACATGCTTGCATTTGTTTGTGTCTTCCTTAATTTCTTTCTTCAGTGTTGCGTAGTTTTCTGAGTACAGGTCTTTTACCTCCTTGGTTAGGTTTATTCCTAGGTACTTTATTTTTCTTGTTGCTATATCAAATGGGATTTTTTCCTGATTTCTGCTTCTGATTTTTCATTGTTGGTGTAAGAAAATGCCTTCAATTTCTGAATATTGACTTTGTGTCCTGCTGTTTTGTTAAATTCACTTATGAGATTGAGTAGTTTCTTGGTGGAATCTGTAGGGTCTTCTATGTACACCATAATGTCATCTGCAAACAATGACAGTTTTACTTCCTTCTTTCCCATTTGGATGTCTTTTGTTTCTTTTTCTTGTCTGATTACTGTGGTTCTAACTTCCAATCCTATGTTGAATGGAAGTGGTGAAAGTGGACAACCTTGTCTTCTTCCTGATCTTAGTGTGAAAGCTTTTCTTTTTTTTGCCCATTGAATATGGTGTTGCCTGTAGATCTCTCATATATGGCCTTTATTATTTTGAGGAATGCTCCATCTATACCCACTTTACTGAGTATTTTCTTTGAGAAATCATTGCTGTACCTTATCAAATGGTTTTCCCACAACTATTAATGTGATCATGTGAGTTTTGTCTGCTTTTGTTTATGTGATGTATTACATTTATTGATTTGCAAATATTGTACCATCATCCCTGGGATGAATCCCACTTGGTCATGGCGTATGATCTTTTTAATGTGTTGGTAGATGCAGTTTGCCAATATTTGTTGAGGATTTTAGCGTCTATGTTCATCAGCGATATTGGCCTGGGTTTTCTTTCTTAGTTGTGCCTTTATCTGGTTTTGGGATTAGGATGATGCTGGCTTCATAAAAAGACTTTGGGAGTCTTCCCCCATTTTGGATATTTTGCAAAACTGTGTGAAGGGTAGGGGTTAGCTCTTCCTTAAATGCTTTGTAGAATGCTCCTATGAAACCATCTGGTCCAGGGCTTTTGTGTGTCAGGAGTTTTTTGATTACTGCTTCAATTTTATCAGCTGTTATTGGTATCTTCAGACTTTTAGCTTCTTCTTCATTGAGTTTTAGATTTTGTTTTTCTAGAAATTTGTCCATTTCACGTAGGTTTTCAAATTTCTTGGCATACAGTTCTTCATAGTAATTTATTACAATTCTTTTTTATTCTGTGGTATCAGTTGTAGTCTCTCCTCTTTTACTTCTGACTGTGTTCATTTGGGTCCTCTCTCTTTTTTTCTTCATGAGTGTGCTTAAAGGCTTGTCAATTTTGTTTATCTTTTCAAAGAATCAGCTATTGGATTTATTGATCCATAGAATTGTGCTTTTAGTCTCTATGTCATTTAATTCTGCTCTGATCTTGGTTATTCCCTTCCTTCTACTTGCTCTGTGCTGTATTTCTTGTTGTCCCTCAGATTCTTGGAGGAGTAGGGTTAGGTTGTTTATTCAAAATATTTCTATCTTTTTTAGGTAACCCTGTATCACTATGAACTTTCCTCTCAGGACTGTCTTTGCTGTGTTCCATAGGTTTTAGGTTGGTGTTTGTTTGTTTTAATTTGTTTCCAGAAACTTTTTGACTTCCTCCCTAATCTCATTCTTGACCCATTCATTGCTTAATAGCACGCTATTCAATCTCCATGTTTTTGAGTGTTTGGGGTTTTTTCCTTGCAGTTGGTTTCTAGTTTCATTCTCCTGTGGTCAGAGAAAATACTTGATATGATTTCAATTTTCTTGAACTTGTTGAGGCTTGTTTTTTGTCCTATCATATGGTCTATCTTTGAAAATGTTCCATGTGTATCTGAAAAGATTGTGTATTTTGCTTCTTTGTGATGAAAGTTTCTATATATGTCAGTTAAGTGCCTCTGATCTAGTTCAGTGTTCAATGCCACAATATCCTTGTGGATATTTTGTTTGTAAGACCTGTCCATTTTTCACAGTGAGGTGTTACAATCCCCTACTCTAATTGTGTTGCTGTCAATATCTTTCTTGAATTCCTCCAAAATTTTCCTTATGTATTTGTTGCTCCTATGTTGGGTGCATATATGTTTATAATGTTCATGTCTTCCTCATAGATTCTTCCCTTGAATATTATGAAATGTCCTTCTGAGTCTCTTTCTATGGCTTTTGGTTTGAAGTTAATTTTGTCAGGTACAAGTATTGCAACCCTGGCCTTATTTTTCTTCTCCATTTGCATGGAATATTTTTTCCAAAACTTTACTTTCAGTCTGTGTAGGTCTTTTGTTCTGAGGTGGGTCTCTTCTGGGGAGCATATGTGTGGGTCATGTTTTCTTATCCATTCAACTACCCTATGTCTTTTGAGTAGAGCATTCAATCCATTTATTTTTAAGGTTATTTTTGATAGATACTTATTTATTGCCATTTTACTCCCTTTGTACCTTTGTTCCTTTCTCTCCAATTGTTTTTCTTCGTTTTCTTAAAGCAGTCCCTTTAGCATATCTTACAGTGCTGGTTTGGTGGAGGTGTATTCTTTGAGGCTTCTTTTGCCTAGGAAGCTCCTTATTTGACCTTCCATTTTAACTTACATCTTTGATGGATAGAGTAATCTCAGTTACAGGCCTTTGTTTTTCATTATGTGGCATATTTCTTGCCATTATCTTCTGGTTTGTAATGTTTCTGTGGAGAAGTCAGCTGCTAGTCTTATTGGGGTTCCCTTGTATGTTACTTCCTGTTTCTCCCTTGCTGCCTTAAAATTATCTCTTTGTGTTGGAATTTTGCCATTTTAATTATGATCTGGCTTGAAGTTGGCCTCTTAGGGTTCCTGTTGATTGGGACACTTTCTGCTTCCTGGACTTGTGTGGCTTCTTCTCTCATGAAACTAAGGAAGTTTTCCATCATCACCTTTTCAAACAGTTTTTCTATCCCTTGTTCCTCTTCTTCCCCTTCTGGTATCACTATTATATGGATATTATTCTGTTTCTTGTTGTCCTACATTTCCATTAACCCCTTATTCATTCTTTTCGTTCTTTTTTCTTTTTATTGCTTTTGATGTTTTTTCTACTTTGTCCTTCAGCTCAGTGATTCTCTCCTCTGCTTCATCAAACCTGCTTTTGATTCCTTCTACTGTGTTCTTCAATTCAAAAAGTATATTCTTCATTTCCTCTTGGCCCTTGTTGATAGTTTCTATTTCCTTTTTCATGTTGATATAGTTTGCAGTGAGTTCCTTGTAGTTTCCCTATAGTTTTTGGTACTTCTCTGTGAGCTCATTGAGCTGCTTTATAACCATTGTTTTGAACTCAATATTTGATAGTTTACTTGCCTCTCTTTCTTTTAGCATTCTTTCTCAAGATTCCCCATTTCCTTTAAATTTCAGGGTTGTTTCTTTGTCTTTGCATTGTTTTTTAGACTTGTCTTATTTGCCTGTGCTTCTTTAATTGATCTGTTTTGATGCCCTGGGTTTGTGGTGTGAACGTCTATGGTAGGAGTCCTGTGAGTTTCAGTGGTATATTGTCCTTGACCTCCTGAACTTGGTGTTCTTGGGATGTCATTAGTTTGGCTTTCTGAATGTATTTGGGTTTTGATTGTTTTGGTGCCATTCTTTGTAGTGTTTTCCCTCCAGTTATTTGACTGAGGGTCACTCTACCCCCCACGTCTTGTATGCTGTTGTGCAGGTTCTGCCAGAACAAAACCACAAAGCCTAGGCAGCAAACCCACATCCACAAATATATCCTCCCAACTCACCCAGTCTCACTATTAAGTGTAAATGATTAAGTAGTAATAAGGGTGTAAAGAGATTAAATCTCATAAGAAAGGAGAGAAATAAACTACAGTATAAATTCTAGTTATTTAATATGCACAAACTTGTTGGAGAGGAAATTAATGTTTGAAAGCTATGCAGGAAAGAAGATATCACTAGTCATGCAGAAGATCACTGTGGATTTCAAGTTGGTAGCTGCTCATATTTACCACTAATTTTCCTTTCAGTATCTGCCTGTAGTGATATCAGATGTTGACCATACTCCCCCATATGCAGCACCACTATCCAGCCAGGTGAATTGCCTCATCCTGACAAATATTTAAGGTTCTACCCCTTACAACACATCACGTGCACCAAGATAAAGAAACACGGCCCAAATGAAAGGACAGGTCAAAACTCCTGAAAAAGAACTAAGCGATGAGGAGATAGGCAACCTATCTGATGCAGAGTTCAAAACTTTGATAATCAGGATGCTCACAGAATTAATTGAGTTCAGTTGTAAAGTGATGGAAGAAATGAAGGCTACACAAAGTTAAATAAAGGAAAATATACAGGTGACCAACAGTGAAAGGAAGGAAACCAGGACTCAAATCAATAATTTGGAACAAAAGGAAGAAATAAACTTTCAACCAGAACAGAATGAAGGAACAAGAATTCAAAAATATGAGGAGTGGCCGAGGAACCTCTTGGACAAATTTAAATGCTTCAAAATTCAAATCATAGGGGTGCCAGAAGGAGAAGAGGAAGAGAAAGTAATTGAAAACTTATTTGCACAAATGATGAAAGAAATCTTCTGCAATTTGGTGAAGGAAATAGACTTCCAAGAAGTCCAGGAAGGCCAGGGTGTCCTGAAGAAATTAGATCCAAGAAGAAACACACCAAGACACATCATAATTAAGTCACCCACGTTTAAAGATAAGGAGAGAAACTTAAAGGCAGCAAGAGGAGAGAGTTATTTACAAAGGAATTCCATGAGACTATCAGCTGATTTCTCAAAAGAAACCTTACAGGCGAGAAGGGTCTGGAAAGAAGTATTTGATGTTATGAAAGGAAAGGACCTACCTTCAAGATTACTCTATCCATCAAAGCTATCATTTAGAATGGAAGGGAAGGTAAAGTGCTTCCCAGCTAAGGTCAAGTTAAAGGAAATCATCATCACCAGGCCCTTATTATATGAAATGTTAAAGGGACTTATCTAAGAAAAAGAAGACAAAAAATATGAACAGTAAAATGAAAACAAACTCACAACTATCAACAAGTGAACCTAAAACACAAGAACAAAAATTAAGCAAACAACTAGAACAGGAATAGAATTACAGAAATGAAGATCACATGCAGGATTATTGGTGGGGAGGGGACTGGAGAATGAGGTAAAAAGGTATAGGGATTAAGAAGCATAATTGGTAGATGCGACATAGACAGGGAGAGGTTAAGAATAGTATAGGAAATGGAGAAGCCAGAGGACTTTTATGCACAACAAATGGACATGACCCAAGTGGGAGCAAACGCGGAGGGTGGGGTGGTGCAGGGCAGAGGGGGATACAGGAGATAAAAATTTGGGACAACTCTAATAACATAATTAATAAAATATACTTAAAAATGTTAAGAACTCAAGCAGCAGGAGGATTTTGAAAGGAAGCTAACACTTGAAATTTTTATGTAATTCCCCAAGGATCTCTTCTATTATGATGAATATTTTAATTGTACCTTTTAATCAGAAATAAATCAACCTCTTCCTATCTACTCAAAAATTGTTAGAGAAAATAATCTTAACCACTCTTTTTAACTTTATTGTTACTATTGACACTATTATAGATGTCCTCATTCCCCCACCCCTTTGTGTACCTCCATCCAGCCCTCATTCCTCATTTCCTCAGGTTGTCACCACACTGTTGTCCATATCTATGGGTAATGCACATATATTCTTTGGAAAATCCCTTCACTTTCTTTCATCTAGTATACTCCCCCCCATCTAATGGGGTACAGAGTGTGGATTCCCTCTTAGTAGGGCATCCCATATTTCCCTCAGATTCTTCAAAAGGGCACAGGGGCATGAGGGAAAGAATCCCAACAAAGTGGAAAGCACAGCATTTGAGGCACAATGTATAACAAAGGAAAATTAACAGCTTGTGCCTTTTAGAAGTGAGAAGCTGCAGAAGAAGTCTATTGCCTGGGGCAAATTGAGTAGTGACATTAAGAAAGTGTTCAGGCAGAGTGACTTAGTAGAATGACTTCTGACATAGCCAGGGGGAAGCTCAGTGCCTGTGAGAGCTGCATGAGCTGGAGGCCCACCCCAGATGCTTGTGCATGGCTGGGAACTCTTGCCCTGACTAAAGATGGCAGCCAAAAAAGGGTAAAAAACACTGGGGAGCCAACAAAAGTGATGGACCTAATGCACCGTAGGAAGAACCAGATGTTTGGCTGTGCAGGAAGTTCTGAGCTGAGCATATAAAATTGAGGCAGGCTGAGAAACACAAGGGCAGTCTGTCTGGAGGTCTGCCTATAGAAGATGATGGCAGAGCTGATGAAGCTGAGGGGAACAGCCTGGCCAAGCACACAGACATGCAAGTGAGCTGATGGCTAGAGTAAAGGCAGCTCCACAGAAGAGAACTGACACTGCAAGAAGGATTCAAGCTGGTGCACACAGACTTGTGAGAGATGCTTGGAGCTGAACTGGGATGGGGAATACTGAGTTGCAGTCTTCTGTCTTTCTGAAAAACTATACTTCTGAGTGGCATATTCTGAAACTGGTCTGGCTTGGCAGAGGGAGGCAGGGCTTTTCATTTTTGAGTATTTCAAAGGGAGTGGAACTTAGTGGCAGAAATCTGCCATTACTCTAAATCCATATAACCTTTCAATAAACAACCCTTTTCTTTTTCTTTCTTTCTTTCTTTCTTTCTTTCTTTCTTTCTTTCTTTCTTTCTTTCTTTCTTTCTTTCTTTCTTTCTTTCTTTCTTTTCTTTCTTTCTTTCTTTTCTTTCTTTCTTTCTTTCTTTCTTTTCTTTCTTTCTTTCTTATCTATCAAACTCTTGCCCTGGCAGTCATGTTATTGGCAGTGAGCAATTGAACACCCAGCTGTTCTACAACACCATTGGCTGGTTCTATAACACTCCCTCATCTCTGACAGCTCTCAGTTTTTTCCATGTATCCATGCCTCTGTTTCTTATTCATTTTTTTCTTTGGTCAGTTTATTTTGTTCATTAATTCCATATATAAGTGAGATCATATGGTATTTATCTGTCTCTGATCATCTCATTTTGCTTAGTATAATAATCTCCAGGTTCATCATTTGTGCTGGTGCAAAAAGTAGGATTTCCTTCATTTTTACAGCCGAGCAATATTCTATTGTGTAAATGTACCACAGCTTTTTTATCTACTCATCTACTGATGACTGGTTGGGCTCTTTGCAGATCTTGGCACTGTAAATAATGCTTCCAGAGTATCTACCATCAATAAATCAACGAGTGTTGATGAGGATGTGGAGAAAAGGTAATGCTCATGCACTGTTGGGGAAAACACAAACTGACAGCAACTATGAAAAACATATGGAATTTCCTCAAAAAAACTAAAAATGGAACTGCCTTTTGACTCAGCAGTTCTACTGCTGGGATTGTACCCTAAGAATCCTGAAACACCAATTCAAAATTACCTATACATCCCAATGTTTATAGCAGATAATTTTACAATAGCCAAGTGCTGGAAGCAACCAAAGTGCCCATCACCAAATTAATAGATCAAAAAAAAAGGTACATTTACACAATGGAATACTATGCAGCAGGAAAAAGAAGGAGCTCCAACCCTTCATGAAAGTATTGTTGGAACTGAAGAGCATTATGCTAAGTGGAATAAGCCAAGTGGTGAAAGACAAGTACCATATCTTACCTGTAAGAGGAAGCTAATGAACAAAACAAACAAGCAAGATAGAACCAGAGGCATGGAAACAAGGAACAGACTGACAGTGACCAGAGGGGAAGAGGGAGGAGCATGGGGGGGGAGAAGGGGAAGTGTTTAATTAATGAACAGGTATAAATAACCCATGGATACGGACAACAGGTTGGGGACTGACTTTGGGAGTAGAGCATGGGAGGGGCAAGGGAGAGCAAATGGGGAAATTTTGGATGACTGTAATAGAACAATAAAAAAGCAATAAAAATAACAAAAATTTAAAAAATTAAACTGCCTTTTGATCCAGTGATCCCTCTTCTGGGAACATACCCTAAGAATCCTAATGGACCAATTGAAAGAATATATGCACTCCTATGTTCTTTACCACTCTTTAGTCTGAGAGCTCTTCAAATATATGAATCAGCACTATCCCAAGATATCTTCACTTCCAATTAAAAATTGATTGTTTTATAACAGGATCTAGAGGTACTTTCTTTGATGTTTGATGTGTGAGAAACAGAAAATAATCACCATCTCTAAAGTTTACTTTCATTATTGGATACCTTCATGCTCCTTCTTGTAAGCCTTTCTGAATGAAGACTTTCTTGCAATTATAATTACTCCTTTTTTTCCTGCTCAACTACAAATGTACAGGAAGCTGCCTTTTTGGTAATCTAATTTTTTTAATGCAACATTTATATATGATAATGGGCCAGAAGGATGTGGTAAAGGAAGAGTAGGCATTATATATGGAAAGGAAGTTCCTGCCAAGGGATAAAGGCAGAGATTGAGAGGGAAGTTAAGGAAAGCTACATGTAAAGAGAGGAAGTAAAGGCCAGTTTTCAGAACTGTATGTCTTTTTTTAAATTTATTTTTTATTTTTTAAAATTTATTTATTTATTTTTATTCAGTTACAATTGTCTGCATTTTCTCCCCTTCCCTCCACCCCACCCCAGCCAGTCCCACCTCCCTCTCCCACCTCTACCCTCCCCCTTGATTTTGTCCTTGTGTCCTTATAGTAGCTCCTATAGACCCTTCTCCCCACTATCCCCTCCCCACTCCCCTGTAGCTTTGTTACAAAATTGTATGTCTTGATTTACCATCCAAAAAGAAATGGTGGTAATAGTAGGTTATATGGGATGAGTTACCACCCTCTGCTTCTTTATGGTCCAAACATGGCATTCCAAAAATTTGAAAGTTTTTGAGTGTAGGAAAGGTAGATGGAATCTGAAAGTGGGAATTTACTAGCAATAGGATTTCCAGAGCAATTTGGTTAATTATAGGAAATGTTTTAAATGTTTAGTCAGAATATGTAAATTATAAACCCATTCATTTATTAAAATGACACTGAGATATAATTTTTGAGTGAATTCCAGGCTTTAAGCATTTTTTCTTCTAATCTCTTCTGTTAGCAGTGTTTTTACCAAGTAGTTTTGATTCTCCCACCACCAACGGTCATATGCACTTCCCTAACCCTTTTTCATTAGGCACCTGAAATATGTGCTGACCTTGAGCTGTAGGAGGAGTTATGGGTATTGCTGTAGATGAGAGAATTTAAGATTCTATGTGGCCAGTCAGAGAAAGTTAAATATCATATGATCTCACTTATATGTGGGATCTAATAAACAAAATAAAGAGATGAACAAAACAGTAACAGAGACATAGATGCATGGAATAGACTGACAGCTGTCAGAGGGTTGGGGGGGTTGGGAGGCTGGATGAAAGAAGGTGAAGAGATCAATGAAAAAAAGCATACATATATATATATGACACATAGACACAGAAAACAGTGTGGTTATAGACAGAGGGAAACAGTGTGTTATAGAACAGTGGAGGGGTAGGTGGAGAGGGGCAAAGGGGAGATAATGGGGACAGAAAGAGACTTTTTTCTTTGGGCTATGGGTACACAATGCAATGTGAAGATGATATTTTATTGAATTCTACACTTGAAACCTGTATTGTTTTGTGAATCAATGTCACCCCAATAAATTCAATTAAGAAAACTATACTATATGGAGTGTAGGACTTCCAGAATGACAGAGTGGGATCTCTATATATCTGCTCCTTCCTAAAGCAGTAAAATTCTGGCCAAAATTGTCAAAATATTTTGATAACTCTGAAAATTAATCAAATGCTTGCAACAATATGAGGAACAATATATTCAAGAAAAATGGTGAACCCTTGGGAAGAGGAGTTGGGTTTGTGGCTTTTTCCTGACCTACTTTAATCCTTCTCTCCCAGTTCTATGACAGTCTTGAAGCTAGTAACCTTGCATCCCTGGAGTGGTCTACTGGTTAGAGCTCCTCAATATTGCCAGTGTGACTTGTCTGGCAGCTCCCTGGAAGAGCCCCATTGATAGGACATAGTTGTTGTTTCACCCTGGGTAGGAAGGGGAACCTTATATTCAGAGTTGCCACTTTATATTATCTGAAATGCTCAGTTCTCAACAAACATTATGAAACATGTAGAGAAAAAGCAGTTAACAGCCAATGATGTCCTCAGGAATTCAATGTTGATTTTTAGTAGACAAAAATTTTCAAGTCAACTATTATGAATAGATTCAAGTAAATAAAGGAAACCATGTCTAATAGATTAAAGAAAAGCATGACAACAGAGCCAGTCCATCAGTAAAAGCTGGCGGCATATTGGTTCAGGCATTTGATCAGGCATATTGATCAGGCATTTCTGATCAGTAATTAGGTGGCCAAAGAGTGAAAGAAGCAGAGACAGGTAGTTGTGCATGAGAGGTAATACAGATTATAAAGTTAAAGTATGATAATATCTAACCACAAAAATGATATCAATGCAATAGAAACTGAAAAAAGAGCCAAATACAGATTTTGGAGTTGTAAA
Source organism: Desmodus rotundus (assembly GCF_022682495.2). Classification (NCBI taxonomy): domain Eukaryota; kingdom Metazoa; phylum Chordata; class Mammalia; order Chiroptera; family Phyllostomidae; genus Desmodus; species Desmodus rotundus. The sequence continues at coordinate 65,781,628 of NC_071394.1, forward strand.
CTACAATGGCTGAATTAAAAAAAAAATCACAACAGTGGATGAACAACAGATTTTAACTGGCAGAAGGAAGGTTCAGCAAACTTTCAGATAGATCGGTTAAGAATATTCACTCAAAGAGACAGAGAAAAATAAACAATATAGAGACTCAGAGACATGTGGTACCAACAAGTGTACCAGCAGAAGCATGATGGGGATCTCAGAAGGAAAGAAGGGAGGAAAGAGGTAAAGAATATTTGAAAAAAGAATGGCCAACAATTTTCAATTTGATTAAAAACATCATCTACTCATCCAATCTCAGTGAACTCCAAGTAGGAGAATAACAAAAGATACAATCTTACAATTTAAGTACTGAGTTTTCTAAAAAAAAAGTACAGATAATTTCCTGAAATTCATGGAGGTGCATCTTATTCATCACAGGTATCCTTAAGCAAGCCTTAAATAAAAACAAAATACAAATTTGAGATCTTAAAAATCAAGAATTGTTTGGTCTGCTCCTTTGTGTTTATGCTATGGTCTCTCAATTTGCAATCTTTTTCTTTCTTAAAGGCCCATTCATAGGACTCAGCATGAACACAACACTGTGTGGAAGATGCTGAAAACAATTCCAGATTTAACTTCTCAGCTGACAGATGACCATTTGAAAACACTTAGTAAAAATGTCATTTCTGAAACTTGGGTAAAAGGCAGTACAGGTAACAGATTCTCTAGAGGAACATTTGGCAAAATCAAATGAATGTCACTATTCTGAGTTCTCTGCTAATTATAATACGTATAATTTCACTTGACATGTTAAAATGTTCTGCTTAGATATATTTCATTTGTAAGATTATAAGTCATGAAATGAATTGCATTTCACGTATTAGACTTATGTTTTAAAGATATAGACTAGAGTTCCTCATCACTAGAGACACATCAGAATCATCCAGAAGACTCACTCAAACATACTGCTGTGTTCAACTCCGAAAGTTTTTCTTTCTATTGGCTTGGGATGGGGATTAATTTGCATGTCTAGTAATATTCTGGGTGATGCTGCTAGTCTGGGGACCACACTTTGAAACCAATCATTGATATGCACATTTAATAATAATCTAGGCTTGGTTTTCACAGTTAATACGGGAAGTAGTCAAAGCAATGATTTGACCAATCCAGACACTAATCAAATATTGGGGAACAAGTCCCCTCCAGAAAGATTTTGGTTTCCAAATTTTAATTTCTAGTCCTTTTTTTCAAAAGTGTATTGGATACTTTAATGGAGGAATTTTATATTTTAATGTGAGGAAGCATACAAATCAACATACATAGTCATACGCGCCTAAACTGAGTGAAGCATCATTTTCTTTGTGTGTTTATTAAGTGCCTACTAGAAAGGACTAACTAAATTTACTTAATACATTTGTGTGTGTGTGTGTCAGGGGATCTTCCTTATTTAGTCATTGCAGTATCAAATAAAAGTAGATTATTCTCTCCAGATGAGGATCTTAAAGCACAAAACATCATTCACAGCATTCCTGCTTAGACTTGAATTTCAAACACACTTTAGCCTTAAGGATGAACTCATTCTTCACCCATCATGCCACCAGTTTGATGAAGTGGTTCATGAGGGTCATGGCATTTAAAATCTAACTGGAACTTTGGAGAACATGTGTCTATTGAAAAGATGTTATATTTTGAGAGTTTTGTCCCAATGGTTCTCTTTCATAGTTAGTTTCATGTAATCCAACATCAAGCAGGGACAATTAAATTACAGGAGTTTTGCAGAGGACAAATGATAGTGAAAGGAAAGAACAAACAAACATTCAACGTTACTTTGTTATTTGTTTGAGCATAGTAATTAAAATTTTATTTGTTATATTATAAATTCCTGAAATTATATTTATTATGGTAAAAAATATGGAAACAACCTGAATGCCCTTTAACAGGGGATGGACAGCACACATGGTGATGCAGATATTCCATGAAATTTCAGGCCATGATTGAAAACATGAGGTAAATCTGTGTATATTGATGTGGAAACTTATTAAAGACTGCAAAAGAATTAGAACCTTCAGGTTAATAATATGATCACATGTATATTTTATAAATATTTGAAAAATATATATCTATATATATTAAAAATACATAGGGGTATATTCTGAAAGACAGTCCAAAAATACATTTTTTAATTATTATTCAATTACAGTTGTCTACATTTTCTCCCCATCCCTCCACCCAACCCCAGCCAAACCTACCTCCCTCCCCTGCCTTCACCCCCCGCTTGGTTTTGTCCATGTGTCTTTTCTAGTACTTCCTGTAAACCCCTCTCCCCACTGTCCCCTCCCCACTCCCCTCTGGCTATTGTTAGATTGTTCTTAACTTCAATGTCTCTGGTTATATTTTGTTTGCTTTTTCCTTTTGTTGATTATCCAAAAATACATATTTTTAAAGTTGTTACCTCTGTGGAGGAGTTGAGAGGCAGTGAATGGGAACAATGAGTTGTTTCTTCTACATATACTCATATTTGTGTTGAATTTTCCATAGTGAATGTATATCCATGTGTCAGTGCTTGTACCTACACATTTGTTTTTTTTTCACAAAGGTTTTAAAGTTACAATTAAAAGCAAATATTCTGATGCTATCTTAATAACTCAGGTAATTGACTATTAAAATATGAACTTTCTTTTCTTGTTAAATGTCAACTTTAAATGATCATTTATATTACATAAGGCATTCCAACTCACATTTCATACCTTCAAACACTTAAAAAATTAGAAGTCTCTGGGTTTACATCCGTCTATATCAAAATCCTTATCTTGAGTTTGTAAGACATCTGATTCTGACAGCTCAGATCTGTTGCACTATCAAAACAGGAAACTCATTAAATATCTGACCTTTGTAAACCTTTTTGTTCATCCAACTTAAAAAACAAGCCTAACCAGGTATTGCTCCTTTTTCTCTTCTTTCTTTTTTAGGTTAGAACAAAATAAAAGTATTTATTTATTGGGTGATATTGGTTAATAAAATTATATAGGTTTCAGGTGTACAATTCTATTACAAATCATTTGTATATTACATTGTATATTCACCACCCCAAGACAAGTCTTCTTCCATCACCCTTTATTCACTACTTAACCATCTTCCTCCCTTCCTCCCTGAGGAAGACAGTGCTATTGTCTGTACCTATGAGGGTTTTTTTTTTTTTCTTAATCCCTTCACCTTTTTCACCCAGCCCTGCAACCAGCCTGCTCTCTGTCAACTGTTCATCTATGAGTCTGTTTCTATTTTGTTAGTTTATTTTGTTCATTACATTCCACATATGGGTGAAATTATATGGTACTTGTCTTTCCCCCACCTGGTTTATTTAACTTAGCATAACATTCTCCAGTCTATCCATGCTGTCACAAAAGGTAATATTTTCTTCTTTTTTACAGCCCAGTAGTATTTGGTCGTGTAAATGTACCACAGTTTTTCTGTCCACTCATCTACTAATAGATGTTTGGGTTGCTTCCAAATCTTGGCTATTGTAAATAATACTTCTATGAACATATGGGTACATAATAGTCTTTCTAATTGGTGTTTTGGGATTCTTAGGATATATTCCCAGAAGTGGAATCTCTGGTTCAAAGCACAGCTCCATTTTTAATGTTTGAGGAAACTCCACCAGTCTGTATTCCCACCAATGGTACACGAGGGTCCCCTTTCTCCACATCCTTGCCAACACTTCTTGTATGTTGACTTCTTGTTTGATGGTAATCATTTTGGCAGGTGTGAGGTGATATTTTATTGTGGTTTTGATTTGTATTTCCTTGATGATTAGTGATGTTGCCTGTTTTTCATGTCTTTTGGCCATGTGTATTCCCCTTTTGAAAATGTCTGTCTATTCTGGCCTTCTGCCCATTTTTTAAATTGGATTGTTTGATTTTTGGTGTTAAATTTTATAAGTTCTTTATAAATTTTGAATATTAACCCCTTATCAGATGTGTCATTGGAAAATATGTCTTCCCATTCAGTGGGTTCCCTTTTCATTTTGCCGATATTTTCCTGTGCTGTGCAAAACTTTTTAATTTGATGTAGTCCCATTTGTTTGTTTGTTTTTCCTTTGTTTCATTTGCCTGAGAAGATATATCAGAAAAAACATTGCTAAGAGAAATGTCCAAGATTTTATTGCTTATGTTTTCTTCTGGGATTTTATGGTTTTGAGGCTTATATTTAAGTCTTTTATTTATTTTGAGTTCATTCTTGTGTCTTTACTCACATACACATTTCCTTCCTCTGCTGTTGTTGAAAGTATTCCCCCATAGTCTGGCTGCTGACTGTCATACTGCCACTGAGGTTCTGGGTTCTCACCTGCAATTCCAACAGCTGTTGCCACCTTCTATCTGTTTTCTGGCCATAGGTTCTTTGGAATTTTATAATTTAAGGAAGCTTCCTAAACTTACCAGTACTTATTCAGCCTCTCATTCAGTTTTCTTAAATAATAAAATATTAACAGGGATAACAATATTGTGATTTGAAGTACTGAATAACATATACATATCTGTAGCTTAAATGAAAATGATACTAAAACATCATTACTATAATAAATGGTATATAGAATATATATGGCATATAGTAGTCTGTTTCTTATGCTCATAAGTATATAGTTTATTTAATTAAAGTGATCTCAAGAGTTTTCTGTCCTGGACAGGGAAGATTTTTATGATTGGCAACCTAAAACTCATGGAAGCTAAAATAATAATTTTGCTTGAGAATACAGTTTAGTGGCTAACCTGGGATTAGAGTCTCCATCAAAATGTTATTAGTGCCTCCCTTTATATTGTTGAAATATTCACATGAAATAATTAACATTAGGGTTTTTTTCTTTCAGTACCTATATCACCTTCACTGTGTTTTTTATTTGAAGTGCATTAAGTTTCACAGTGTTATTTCTCTTCTATTTGTTCATTAGATTTTATTTTACTCCCAACTTTTGAGGTTATATTTCAAAAATACCATAGTTCCTTATTTTGATATGATTTTGAATTTATTTTTAATGCTCAATTTTTTTATACTACTAAATTTTTAAAACCTACATAAACTTTATTTTCTGCTGTGGTATAAATTTATTTTAACATATTGTAAAAACGCAGTAGGTAAATATCATGAAAAAATGTAGTAGACATCTCTTCCATATATGCTAACCATAATTCAAATAATATGCTTTTACAAGAGAAGTAATCAAATATTTAGTCTTACCATAAATTAAAACCCTGGCTCCCAGGTGTTGGGAACCGCCCTGCCTGGTTTCAGAAGCTGTAACCCACCATGGTTAAGGCTGAGTCAGAGTTGGGACCATAAGCCATTAAGGAGACAAAGCTTATCTCCCTGGCAGGGGTGCCATCTCTGCCCACTTTACCCTGCTTGGCACTGAGCTTGACCAGTTAGCCAATGACGGGTAAGATTCCTCAAGGGAGGAACAACCTAAGACAGGCATGGTCACAAAAAAGGCCCACAGGGAAGGACTCGGAAGGCTATAGAAAAAGCGGGTGATGGACCCTTGCCCCTCAGCTTTGAAATAGCCTGAATCCTCATTCTGTCTGAAAGAAGTCTCCTAATCTCTTGATTGCCTTACTTCCCCTGCCAGACTTAAGCCTTAAACAATGACAGAGGGCGGTGCAGTCCTGTGCTGGAAAGGGCGGATTCCCAGGGGAATCAGGCTTAAGAAATAATGCATAAAATCCTGTGAAACCTGCTTTGTTTTATACCCTCAGCTTAAATGATAAGGGTCCAGACCTGAAATGAGTTTGTTTCCCAAAGTTTTATAGCCCTTTAACTAACTGACCCTAACTCAGAATAAGCCCTCAAACTTCTTTATATGTTGTCTTTTGTTTGACCCTTACTGCCTGACAATGATTGATGAGCTTTATCTGTATTACTGTGCAAAATGAACCTAATAAAAGCCCATGGAGGAAAAGGCTCTTGGCCCTTCTCCTTTGAGAGATTGGCCACCTCTCCTCACCAAGCAGATTATGTCTTGGTAGAGTTATTCTCAATCGTGGCGGTCGGGGGGGCTCGGCGGTAAAGCTCCCCGACACCCAGGTTTCATTCTGTTGATCCTCTAATATAGAAGTGATTTTTAAGTCCTTAGAAATAGTCTGTTATGCCCTGTATTTTAATAATGTGCTTGCGAAAAATTTAATTGTGTTTACACTTCATTTTCTTTTTTGAGAATATCTGGGAGAAATATATTCAGTGATTCTGAGACTTCTAGGCAAGTCAGGTATATGATGACATTTTTCATTTTGTATTACATATGAAATAGCTTAGGACATTTTATAAACTCTTAAAAATGATTTGATTTAAAATATGTGTGGTATTATTTTGACAGAAATTTTAAACATTAAAATTATTTAAAGTAGAGCAATTGGAGCAACAATTGTCTGCTTACCCAATACTATCTCCCAGCAAATAAATAAGAATGCACACAATTTTTTCCAAAAATTATTCTTGCCTGCCATGGCTGCTGTGGCTCTGTAGATTGATCCGGCCTGAGAACCAAAGGGTCGCTGGTTCAACTCCCAGGCAGGTTACATGCCTGGGTTGCAGGCCAGGTCCCCAGTAGGGGGCACGTGAGAGGCAACCACACATTGATGTTTATCTTCCTCTCTTTCTCCCTCCCTTCCCCTCTCTTTAAACAAAGTAAATAAAATCTTAAAAAGAATTATTCTTGCTTATATCTCTTTTTCTCACCCAATTTTTCTTCATTGTATATCATCTCTAAAATTTAAAGCAGCAATGCACATATTTTTGTGAAATTATTTATTATTTCAGATAACAAGAGTATCAATGAATGAGTGATATCTTTTACTGAAAAAGATCAAAGGCCTTGACTTGAATATGCATGGTGTGGATATGAATAAGCAATTTTGAAATAAGAAATTTTCTTAGTGATTTTTCTTAGTGAGGAAGACTAAGTAAAAAGATTTTGAAGTAATAGGTTTTAAGGTTATTAAAAATTATCACCAAGAATTTGTAAAATTATAACTTCTGCCTTTATGAAACCTCTAGAAAGAGTTGACAGAAAGTATCAATATTGAGAGGCTATTCCAATTGAAGGTCTGAGCCAAAAATAAGGTGAAATAAATTTCTTCTCATCCCTTCCAGTTAGTTAGCTCTGTGGTAATATTTATTTACTTGGTTTCTTAGAAACCTTAAAGTAAATACACAGTTTTACATATGTTTTGTCTTCCACACATTACGGAAATATTCTAAAAAAGGTTATTGGGCTTGTGCCTTAAAATAATTATTCCAAGTAGCTTGACAGAGGAAAATCTGTCCCCAAGAACAAACCCCATCTCCAAAGATATCTTAATATCACAAAAGCTATGAAAAGGCCACTCATTGCTTTTATTATGTTATCTCTGGAACCATTTAGATTTTACAATGGGGTTTTCATAAATTAAGTCATCTAGCTCAAAATTCATATAACTTTCTTGTATTTTCTTAAGCTTCCACTTGAGTAGAATTAGGTCATCAAGGAGTTTTTTCTCATTTCTCAGAGGGCAGAATTCTAAGAGAAAAAAATCTCTTTTTTCCCCAAATGTTTTATGAGATTCTTTGGATAGAAATACAATAGTGGGTCATTAGTTAAGTTTTCACTCATTCAACTATTTGCTAAATGCCTAAAATAATTTAGGTGACATGTGATGTGTTGGAGATAGGAGGACAAAATCAGAGGCCCTTACACACAAGGTTGTGGTTGCTGGGCAGAATGTAGAGCACAAGACAGATCCTGTAAGGACAGAGCCCTGAAAAGGGCAGTAGTTAGGTTGCACAGGAGGAGGGCAAAGGGCAGAAGAGCAGGAGAATCTCCCTGGTAGGTAGAGCTCAATTTGTAGGCTAAGTAACAACTAGCCAGGTGACAATGTGACCTTATTCACCCAAATATAACTCTTGGAAACATTTAAATAATTTAGAATTGTTGATTTCTGCTGAAGGTCCTGTGCACATCCTTCACAGGGAATTCATGAACTTGTTTGGCCAGGTCCCCAATAGGGAGCGTGCGAGAGACAGCCACATATTGATGTTTCTCTCCCTGTCTTTCTCTCTCCCTTCTTCTCTCTCTAAAAATAAATAAATAAAATCTTTTTAAAAACCCTGTCTTCTATGTATATACACATATGTATACATTATATTTTAGACATATACTATATATGCATACACACATATAGTACATAAATATACATATAATGTACTGCATGCACACTCCTATATATGTATGTGTTTTTGTGTGTTTGTATGTATATGTATCTTTCTGATATTGGAATCTATTTGAAAACCTGCAGAAATTAATGTACTTTGTGACTTTTGACATTAATTAATTATTCTGAGTCTTAATTTCTTCACCTAAAAAATGGACTAATGATAAATGACATACTGGATTATTAAAAGAATTAGCCTTAGAGCACCTTGCACAGTGCACAGGCAATAATGGGTGCTCAATGTGTAATGCTTGCTCTTCATGGAAAGTTTAGCATATTTGGATGCCAGGAACAATTATGTTCTTATTTTTGGAAATCAATAGAAAGTTTGTTTCTTAATGATCATTTTTTTTTAGGAATAGCCTATCAACCTATATATTAAGATTGTAAGACCATTAACCTTATGGAGGAAATCTAGGAAAAGTTGTAGACGTAATTCTATTTAAGAACTATTATTTTGCTCTGTAATTAACAGCATCCTTTTTGATAAACTATTTAAATTACACTCCATTTTCTTACAAATTATACTACCAAATCCCTTTCCAGACTTCTTTTTGTTAATGTTTATACCGTAAATGTGTATTCATAGGTACACATATCTTGACTTTTTTATCTGTTAACATTTTAAACGAACATATATTTCTTTGAAATATGCTTTCTTTCCATTTAAAATGAAACATGATCTCTGACTAGGTCACACATAGAGTCTCATGGTACAATAATTGAAACCACATTGCTGCCAAATATATGTTGAGAGAAAGGAAAGGGAGGAGGAGGCAAAGGAAGGGAAGGGTAGGGAGGTAAAGAAAGAGGGGGGGAGGGGAAGGAGAGGGACAGAGGTAACAGATGCTAGGCTTACCCATAGGCTAGCATAGTCAGGAAGCTATGGCTGGTTGTGTTTAAATAGTGCTGCTGTCTTTGAGTCAGGACAGGATGTTTACTTTCTCAGCACCTTCAGTTTGCATAGTTGTGATATTGGAACAGTCATTGTATCTGCCATATAGGATTGCTAAGAGGATACAAAGGGTTAATATATGAAATATGTTTGGAATAGTGTCTGGCTCAATACACAGGAAGAGGTAAAACAAGTTTGTTATTGTCTTGTAGTGGCACATATTCTTCCTACAATTTCCCCCACTATGTTTGTATAATGTTTCATTCTCTTTATATAACAATACCGTGAGAATGTCACCCTTATACACTTCAGTGCTCACACTTAGAATTTAATATTTGTTCCTGGTCCTTTATTTTTTAAGGTCAGATTTACATATAGTAATGTTCATATTTGTACCTGAAATGTATTGCTTATGAGTTTTGACAAATACTGTAACCCAATCCCTATCAAAGTAGAGCATCAGTGTTACCTCAGAGAGTCACCTGCATGCTTTTTCCTGGTCTATCTCTGACCATCTGCCAGAGGCAGTTGTTCTTCTGTTTTCTTTTTTGATTTTAAATCAGTATTTAGAACTTCAGTCAGTTTAGAAAAAAGCAGAAAAGGCAAGCAGTTGGCATTAAAAAAAACCAAGGGGGAGGGTGGAAGTGAGGAAGGGAGGTGGGTTTGGCTGGGGTGGTGGGGAATGGAGGGGGGGAATGAAGACAACTGTAATTGAACAATAAAATAATTTTAAAAACACCACTGTTAAATAAATTATGTAAAGTTTCTATTTACAGCATGTTAATAAGCAAAGTGTAAGAAAATATCTCACAGCAATCGAATTGCTTGCTCCAATCCTATAATGTAGACTTCAACAACGGAGAGACAGCAACCTGTTCCCATACCTTTCTCTCCTATATGACAGGCTTCAGAAGGAATACAACTGATTTAAGCTGCATTTCAAGTGCTCATAAGAGAACAAACCTGCCAGACCTCCAGGCACATAGCTGAACTTCAGGAATTGGGATTACATGACTGACTGTGGAGAGTTACAGTGGGGGGTAGGAGAAATAATAGGAAAAAAAAACCTCTCCTCTTCCTTGTAACTATCTCCCTTCCAAAGATAAAGGAAAATTAGTAGTAGGTATACATTGTAACGAATATAAAATAGACAAAATGGCTTTTTGAGGACAAGGTAAACATTTTAAAAAGTTCAGTTTTTATCATAGTATATTAAATCCATGTTGTGATTTGTTACCATGGTTCCTTCCAGGAATCTCTCAGTTCCAATAAGAGGGTTGATTACTGTAATAACTGTCAGAAAAGATTTCTCCAAATGTGTAGACATGTCTGTGATTCTTGTTATTTGAGTAAATTATTTGTGAATGTCTGAGTGCAGCATTAAAGTTATTGTCATTGTATAAAGGGATCTGCTGAAAGTAAAACCAGTGTAATATGCGTGGTCATTGTATCTATTTTAAAAAGGTCTGAGAAATAAAGTCTACACAATATCTCTCTCATTTTTTTGTTTCAGTTGTTGGAAATGATGGATTTTATGTAATACTGAAAGGCCTAGCTCGACCTCGAACACAGGTATACAAAAATTTGATTGAAGAAAATGGGTCGACAGCCTCTTTCATTCCTCAGATATTTCACAGCTTCGTTTCCAGTGATGACTTAGAAAACACTGCACTTGCTGAGATGCACACGCCTGTATGTGACCTCATGGTAAGAAATGAATGTGTTTTTTCCATAAGCAACACTATCACTATTGTAAAATTTGATCTCTTCCAGGTAAATTCACACTTCTTCCGTAAGTCATGAAATAGTTAAGATAATACATCTTTTATAAATTTTTCCTTTTTTTGAAATAATTTTTTATTGTAATTCTATTACAGTTGTCTCAATTTTTCCCCCTTTGCCTTCCTCTGTGCATCCCAACCCCTGCTCCCACGGTCAACTTCCATACTATTGTCCATGTCCCTGGGACATTAATACATGTTCTTTGTCCATTCCCTTCCCCTTCTTTCCACGATTGTCCCCCTCTTACTTCCCATATGATATGTATTCACTCTTCTTATATTTATTGAGACTTGTTTTGTGTCCTAAAATGTGATCTATCCTAGAAGATGTTTCCTGTGTTCTTTTAAAAGTATGTATATCCTGATGCTTTGGTGTGAAATGCTCCGAGTATATCAATAAAATCTATTTGATCAAGTGTGTTGTTTAAGGCTACTGTCTCTTTCTTGATATTCTGCCTGGAAGATCTATTCATTGAAGGCAATGGTATGTTAAAGTCCCCTGACTATGACTGTATTTCTGTAAGTCTGCCCCTTTCTGTCCATCAAGGTTTGCTTCACATAATTAGGTGCTCCCATGTTGGGTGCATAAATGTTCAACTAGGGTTATATCATATTGTTGGATTGTTGCCTTTATCATTATGTAGTGTACTTCTTTGTCTCTTACTATAACTTATGTTTCAAAGTGTATTTTGTCATATATAAGTATTGCTATGCCAACTCTTTTCCTTTCCATTTGCAGGAAATATCTTTTTTCACCCCTTTACTTTGTGTATATAGTTTGATCTGATGCAGGTCTCTTGGAGGCAGCATATATGTGGGTCTTGTTTTCTTATCCATTCAGCTACCATATGTCTTTTGGTTGGGGAATTTCAGCCTTTTATATTTAAGGTGATTATTGATAGATATGTATTTAGTGTCCTTTTATTGTTAGACTATTTTCCTTCTTTTTTTCTCTTTTTCTTCTTCTTGTTCTTAAAGCAAGTCATTTAATGTTTGTTGCTATACTGGTTTGGTGTTAACAAATTCTTTCAGTTTTTTCTTATCTAGAAGTTTCTTAATTCTCCTTTGTTTTAGGTCCTTGCTTTCCGTTACCTTGAATATTTCACATAACTCCCTTCTGTCCTGAAATGTTTCTGTTGATGAAAAAGACATGTCTATTTCCTTCTCTGTGTTTGGGAAATTTGGTGGCATTATTTCTTTAAGTATGCTTTTTGTTCCTTTCTCTGTCCCTGCTCTAGGTAGGGTGCATGTGCGGTAGTGGTTCTGGGTCTGAGATGAACATGCACCAGGGCTCAGGGACCTTGGTGGTGCCATCTCTGAGATGCATGTGATCCATTCCAGGGAAGCACATCAACATGGACTCTGTTGTCTCTGTCAGGTGGTGTCCATATTAGCCAAGACTGTGGTAGTCCACAGTGATGACAGTCGTGGTGTACTCAGTTGCTGAGGCTCTGGGGTCCTCAGTGGTGAAGGCTGCCAGAGTCATTCTGTTTTCTATGCTCACTGGAAGACTCACAAGACAGAGGATTCTTCTTGTCACTGAACTGTGCTGGCCTGGGGGAATGAGATGACATAGGTAAAATGCTTCCTTTATTTTTCTATGTGGCCATTCTCTTTTTTTTTAATGCTTCATTCGGATATTAAAGTTCTGTAATTGAACTCCAATATTCTCCCACATCTATTTTAGTTTGTGGATTATTGCTAAATTACTGTTTTGTGGGGGCAAGGCTGAGTGGGATCTCTTGTTCTGTCATCTTGCCGAGGTCTGTCATATTGTTTTGATTTCCCATCTTGGCTGAGGTGCAGGAGGGTAGGAAGATAAAAATTTCAGAGGTTTTCACCTCATATCCCTTACTGATACTCTTACCACAAAGAAAAAGAGACTCATGTGAGGGCTCTACCATCTATCCATTCAAATTATTCATTTATGGTTCATGGAAGTTGCCACAAGTTGTGTCTAATGACGAATGAATCCACTGTTAATGAGACCTGGGACAAAACTTCATTGTTTTTGGTGTGTCCTCCACATTTCCTCAGTGTAACAGATGGCCATAGTGACACTTCATGTCCCCAGATTTTAAAATTACTATCTCAAGTTTCCGGGTTCAACCTTATCTGGAGCTATGCTATCCTTATAATTAAGAACTAGGCCCAGTCCTTAGCTTTTGCTGTCTTCAAATAGTAGAAGATTCTTTCTTTATGTGTTGCCATGGAAACTTTGGATTAGATGCTTCACCTTAAGCTGATGATTGATATTCCTCAACCTTTTATTTTTTCCTCAGTGTCTTGATATCTCTCAGCAACAGTTACTCAATTCTGTGGTTGTTGTCATTATCTCCCAACATCTCAAAGTTCTGAGGTATTGTTTCTTTCAGTGCATTCTTTTCTGCCAATAGCCCATCCCTGTTCACCACCATTAAAACTTGTATCAATTGTACTAGTACAACGTGTCAGAAGCTATCAGTACTACAGTGATAGAATTTTATTGCAAGCTGGCTAGTAGGAAGTTTACAGCTCCATTTTTTTTGTAATTCTGATAGAATATATTTTTTAAAGGATAGAAATAAAGGCAGACAATTTTAACTGTCAGAAACTCTAGAGCATTTGTTCTTAACTCTGCTGAATGACAAGTCTGTGACTCTTCACTAAATTTATGTCAGATTACTAAAAATTTAAATTATGCTTATATAGTCCCATATATAAAATGAGTTATATTTATAGAGCATGTTGCTCTTTGTTTAATTTTAGTAACTGAACTTTCCCTGTATTTATTTAATGGGACTTTTAAAAGGTGAAAACATTACTATTCCCAAAGATTTGTGCATAGAAGAATTTCTGTGGTTTTTTTACACAAAAAATCAAAGGTTTTTCCCATTTATTTGTCTTCTCGCTGTCATTTGATTTTTTATTGTGTTGTATCAGAGAATCAAAATACAAAGAAGAAAAAAAAAACAATGACATCGTCACTCTTCAATTTTACCTTCTAACAATTTTGTTAAAAAGGGGGCATCATCTGAACATAGTGAACATAAGTGAGAAAGGTGCAGTCTGAGGATCAAGTTCATTTTTTCATGAGATAAGTACATTTCTGAGTAAAAATGGTTAGAGTACATGTCTGCTGAATTTACTCTATGGTGAGAACACAATAGTGCAGAACAGATATATGGAAACGGTTCTTGTCTTTGTTTTCTTGATATTGATTTATACATTAAGTCAGAGTGTTTCCATTTTAGTGCAGATGTGTGTCATAGAACCACAGTGTAACATAGCTCTTGGAGACCAGCATTTAACACAAGCTTTCTTTGTGTGCCCACTTTCTAACTTTGCTCCATTGTACAATTTACTTAATTGCTTCATGTGTAAAATGGGAATAATCAAAGTACTTGCCTTAGGAAATTTTGTGAAGCTTACATAAGAAAGAAAATGCAATGATGTTTTTGGCACAGGATATGGATTTCATAAATAATAGTGTATTATTTTTGTTATTATTGTAATTGAAGCAAATCAAGAAAAATTATTAAGAATATTGCTACATACTGTAGGATAATGAATTCTTCCCCAACTTCTACCATGGCTGCTAGTGTGGAGTCAGTGTATACCCTGCTGTATATCCTGAAACACTGCCACCAAATCTGAGTCTACTGGGAGGCCATTTCCCAGGTTGGACACATGAAATTGGTCTATCTCAGTAATGAGTTCACTCAATGTGTTAAGTATTTCATCTCATTTCCCACTTGAGAACCTCTGCTTCTTGAGTCCACCTTCAGGAGCCATAACCATGGGAGGCAATTCTTATGTACAATATGGAAACACTCTGTTTTTCCCTCTCCTTTTCCTTGCCTCAAAATCATGTCACAGCTCTTCCTTTCTTTGCTCCTGTATCTACCAAGTCAGATACATAGCATGCCATGCTTCACTTCAAATCCATTACTAGAATTATTCACTTATCATTTATTGATGATTAGGTTATAAGGAAGCTTAATTTTTCAACTTCACTATCTACCTAATTCATGATCTTGCAACCCACTTTTGGATCTTGTTTCACATGGTTATTCAGTAGAGCAATCAGTGCTAACTGATGGGTACTTTTTATGTACAATTTATTTTTGCTAGGCTATCTAGCTTTGTCACGATCTCCAAAATTATATTTCATTACTTACCAAATTGAAATATATATCTCTACCTTGTAGATACTCATATGTTTAACAGAATGTATAGAATACCCATATATACCCTTATCAAGAAGGAACTATACTCCAGTTAGACAGAGAAGGCACAGAACAAGGACATATTAAGTGCAATTTGAAATAATACAGGTGAGGACTTCTGGCCAAGATGGAAGTGTAGGTAGATACACTTTGCCTCACTGCACAACAAAAAGAATGACCACAACAAATTTAAAAACAAAAAATAACAAGAACTGACAGAAAATTGAACTACATGGAAGTGTGACAACCAAGGAGTTAAAGAAGAAACATTCATTCAGACTGGTCGGAGGGGTGGAGACAAGCAATCAGGGTGGAAAGGACTCACAGCAAGGCAGTGGCTGGAGGACCAGAGAATCCCACATTTGTGTGCAGACAAACCGAGAGGAACAACTGGGGAGGGAGATAGACTGCAAAACCCACGGTTCCAGCATGGGGAAATAAAGCCTCAAAGCCTCTGGCTGTACAATCATTTCAGGGTTGAGGTGGCAGGAGAAACTCTCAGCTTCACAGGAGAGTTTGTTGGGGAGACCCACAGGGTCCTAGAATGTGCACAAACTCACCCCCCTGGGTATCAGCACCAGAAGGACACAACTTATCTGTGGGTAGTGGAGGAAGTGACTGAAAGCCAGCCAAGAGCCAAGAAAACAGCTTTGTTCCTTCTCGGACACCTCCCCCACAAACAGCACCACAACCCAGTGAAGTGGGTTGCCCCACCCTGCATAACAGGCACTCTGAGACAAAAAAAAAAAAAAAAAAAAAAAAAAAGGCTCAAATGAAAGAACAGATCTAAGCTCCAGAAAAAATACAACTAAGCAACGAAGAGATAGCCAACCTCTCACATGCACAGTTCAAGACACTGGTAATCAGGATGCTCTCAGAAATGGTTGAGTATGGTCACAAAATAGAGAAAGAAATGATGGCTATGCAAAGGGAAATAACAGAGAATGTACAGGGAACCAACAGTGACAGGAAGGAAAGCAGGGCTCAAATCAATGGTTTGGACCAGAAAGAAGAAATAAACATTCGACCAGAACAAAAGGAAGAAACAAGAATTCAAAAAAATGAGGAGAGGCTTAGGAACCTCTGGGACAAGTTTAAATGTTCCAACATCTGAATCATAGGGGTGCCAGAAGGAGAAGAGGAGAGCAAGAAATTGAAAATTTATTTGAAAAAACAATGAAGGAGAACTTCCCCAATCTGTCAACGGAAATAGACTTCCAGGAAGTTCAGGAAGCCCAGAGAGTCCCAAAGAAGTTGGACCCAAGGAAGCATACACCAAGACACATCATAATTACATTATCCAAGATTAAAGATAGGTAGAGAATTTTCAAAGTAACAAGGGAAAAAGAGACAGTTACCTACAAAGGAGTTCCCATAAGACTATTGGCTGGCTTCTCAAAAGAAACCTTACAGGCAAGAAGGGGCTGGAAAGAAGTATTCAGTCATGAAAGGCCAGGACCTACACCCAAGATTATGCTATCCAGCAAAGCTATCATTTAGAAGGGGAGGGCAGATAAAGTGCTTCTCAGATAAGGTCAAGTTAAAGGAGTTCATCATCAAGCCCTTATTATATGAAATGTTAAAGGGACTTATCCAAGAAAAAGAAGTTTATAAAAAATATGAACACTAAAATGACAACAAACTCATAACTATCAAAAACAACCTAAAAAGAAACAAAAAGAAAAACAACCTAAGCAAACAACTAGAACAACAACAGAATTGCAGAAATGGAGATCACATGGAGTGTTATCAGTGGGGAGAAGGAGGGGAAGCAATGGAGGAAAAGGTACAAGGAATAAGGAGCATAAATTGTAGTTATAAAAGAGAGAGGGGGAGGTTAATAATAGTATGGTAAATGAAGAAGCTAGAGAACTTATATGTACGACCCACGGTCATGAACTAAGGGGGAGGGATGCTGGAGGGAGGGATGGAGTAGGATAGAGGGAAATAAAGGTAAGAAAAAAATGGGACAACTGTACTAGCATAATTAATAAAATGTTTATATAAAAAAGAAATAATGCAGGTGAGGATAAAAGAGAACAGAACTCAGTAGGAGACTATCCTGAGCTTGAATACTGGCAAGGCTGTTTACTGTCATTTGGCCTAGGGCGCGTTCCTTAATTTTTTTGAAGCTCAAGTTTTTTGTTTTAATCTGTAAGATCCATTTAGTGGTAATAATACTAACAATATCCTTTTCATAGATCTGATTTGAGGGTTAAATTGAATAACCCTTGAAAATAGTTAACACAAAAAAGGGCTCAAAATTATTCTGTTTTGATTTTATATATTAGTGATAGGTATTAGTTGCTAAATAAACTTTGTAGACAGTATTTAATATTTTAGCTTAAAGAAAAGTGTCATAACACTTGGTAGGATATAAATAAAGTAGATGGATTGAGAAAATTAAGTGGATAGACTAAGCAGATCAGGGAAGGCATACCTTGTGATTATAAAGGGCTGTTAGGAAAACTATTAAGTCAGAATTCACAGCATATTTTTGGTGTCACTGAATAAACTATATGACTAGAGTGATAAATTTATCTAAGGGACTATTTTGAAGATCGGACTAGAAACATAGGGAGTAGAGGATATTGAATTTGAGGTTTAAAGAGTTTGTTCTTATTTGGACACTACTTGAAACCACGGACATTGACTTATACCCACACTAGCATTTAATACAACAATTTATATGTGTCATACTTTTGAAAGAATAATTATAGAGGCACCTAGCAGGGTGCCTGGTATATAAAGAAGGAAGAATAATTGTATGATCACTGCTCTGGTCCAAGAGTAATATTATAAGTGCATTAAATACACAGTAGTTAAATTCTTAATTTGTGCTTGTATAAATCAAATATTTTAAGTATGTGATGCTAGGACCAGTGCATAAAGGATATAAAATGATATTTATTTGCATTCAGTTTGTAGCTATAATTAAACCCTTCAAAAGAAGGTAAAGGCAATGATTCTATTTCCTATTTTAATTGTGTAAATCTAGTAGCTGGAGATAATAACCACATGTGCATAATCTAATTCCTTGCTACATGAATTTAGTTGTTGATATTTAAGTAAATTGCTATGTTTTATGGTAATAAAACCCCTCTCAAATATCATTTTTATTGGCATTTATCAATAGCTAGCTAGTCAGTCAACCTGTGTGAGTGAGGACTGGGTGGTGGTTGTGGGGAGGGTGAGAACTGGTAAAACCAATTTGGTGCCAATATATTTATAGCATTACTTTGGAGTGAAAATATTTTGAGCAAGTTAATCACTCAACAATGGAAAACCAATTTTTCACTTTTTCAACCACAAAATATTTCTAATCTGTGTTATCAGTACAGACTGTATCTTTCTTAGGTGAGTATAAATGAGCCATAAGGATCTTACACTGTCCAATAAGGTTGTTTTTATCAGATATTTGGAGAAAATTTGTGGGTACTGCAAAGGAATTTATAAATGGTTGTTCCAACTTGAGAAATAAGATGTTTTTTTCAGAGGGTAGAAAAATAGCAATTTCATCTTAAAGAAAGTATAAAACTCAGCCAATAATTTGAAATGGAAATTGATTCTGATTAATTTTAAGTTCTGGGCCAAGCAGAATATTGGGATATTCTGAAGAGTAAAGGCAAAATCATGTTTGATAAGGATAAGAAATTTGTCTTTAGGATATCAAAACCTCTGCCTCCTGATTTCTGAGAATAGGTGCTGCGTGACTTTCTGGGTGTATGGTTTTCTAAGCTCAGTTGCGCTCATTCTTTTCTTGCCTCTGCATATGAAAACACTCCTCAGTCATTTTTTACAGTTTTTGTCTGATTTATTCATACACTCTTTTGAATGGTCCTCTGCAACTGTCTTAGATGTTGCTATTCCAATGTTAAGGTGACTTCCTTGAAATCAGGGAACCTTTTTCTTTTTCTGATGCCTACTATAGTATTCCAGGAACTTTTAAGTTTTCAGTCAGAATACATTTAATTAAATTTAGTTTTACTTAATTATACACAACCTTCAAAATGTCAAAGATAACTGTAAAATGAGTTTTGGTTCAATTAAATTACAAATAATAGAGAATTTTTATCTTCATTGATTAACAATTTCTATTTTTATATACTGCATTTATTCCATCTTAATTGATATATTTAAAATGTATATAATATTTTGTTCTTAAAATGAAATATAAAGATTATAATATTAAAAAATTAAAAAGATACTAAGGAAATATTTCTGCTATAATAATGGAATTGGAAATTGAAATTTAATTATCTCTCCAGCCCTTTAAAAAATGTAATTTAGATAATTTGTTATTTGTTTACAATGAGAATATATTTATCATTAATACATGTAGTGGCCTTTTATTTTCATAGAGATGTCAAATGGGGTGTGTAACTAAAAATAAACATTAGGTTAGCAAATTTACTACTATTTGAAAATTAGAAGAAAAATGAAAATTATACTGTATATACCTAAGAATAAGTTTAAATAAGGAGGTGAAGGCCTATATATTGAAAACTATGACACATTAATCAAAGAAACTGAAGAAGACATAAGTTAATTGAAAGATATTTTGTGGTCATGGATTAGAAGAATCAATATTCTTAAAATATCCAAATACCCCAAAGCAATCTAGTTCAATGTAAACCCTATCAAACTGATAGTAACCAGAGGGGAGGGGTGAGGGGATAATGGGGGGGAGAGTAAAAGGGTGGTCAAGGAACATATATAAAGGACCCATGGACAAAGACAATTGCAGGGGAGAATTTAATGTGGGAGGTGGGGTAGGTAGGATGGGGGAGAGTAACGGGGGAGGGGAAGTCAGGACAACTATAATTGAAAAACAATAAAATAAAAGAACTACAGTTATACATAACTGTGTGATTCAGTTGACTTTGAAGTTAATATTGGGAAGAATATCATGATAGAAACAATAAGTTGCACATTGATAATTGTTCAAGTTTGCTCTAGTGTTTTTCTGGACTTGTGTATTAAAGTTGTTAATTGTAGAGTAATGAGAAGCATAGAAATTAATGCCTCTTTTGATAGGTTTAGTTTCAAGTCATTTAGTATGCTGTTGTAAACCTAGGTAAACTGTTTTTCAAGGAGAATAAGTAAGCTATGAAAAGTTCTCTAGAGAGCTATTAAGAAACAACATGTGTTACATCTTTATAACCAAAAATGGCATATGTATTGATATTTTTGTAAAAGAAGCATTTTGTCTACTGTATTCAACAATGTATTGTCTCACACAGAAAAACACATTAGAATGAAGAAATGCAAATGCACTGTCTTAAACTACTTGAAATCAAGAAGTTGCTTAAGTTTATGAGGAAAATACCTCTATAAGAGTCTACTAATCGCCTCCAGCCTACTTTCATTTTCTGAAAGCTGTAGTGAAATGTTTGAACATGCTTAATTTTAATTCATACCAAGTGAGATTTAGGAATGCTTATTAGCAGAGACTATAATTCCTAAATATGAGCTCTCCTTAGTATGTAATGCATAATTTTGCTTTTACAGATGATAAAACATATTTTTGAAAGATTTGATAGTGTCAAAAGTAAAATATGATTTTAAAAAGTGCTAAACAGACATACACACACACAGGAAGTATTCCTCTGAAAAGTGGCTTTGATGGGAAATTCTATGGACATTTTATAAAAAAGAAGAGGACCTATTCCTTCATTCATTCACCCCAACTGACCTCTAGTTCTTTACTCTTGGATCTCATTAATCAAGACCTGTCTGTCCATTGGCAGTCACTTCATTCTTTTACAATGTATACAATGTTATTAAAGGATTAACAAAATTACATTCTGCCCTTTGAAGGCAAACATGAGGCTGATATGGCTCCTAGTGAAAATGAGTTTGACACCTCTGCTCTGGGGGATATATCGGTGAAAATATTACTGTGTGGAATATTTGAGATTTTCCTGCTTATATTCTCCTATAGTTCTTTTATGGTGTCATGATTAATGTATATGTCTTTTATTCACCTTAAATTTATTTTTGTGTATGTTTTAAGTTGGTGGTCAAGTTTCATTTTTTTTTTTTGCATGTAGCTGTCAAGATCTCCCAACACCATTTGTTGAAGAGGCAATTTTTACTTGATTTTATACTCCTGCCCCATTTGTTGAATATTAATTGACCACAAAGACATAGGTTTATTTCTGGGCTCTCTATTATGTTCCATTGAACTGTGTGTTAGTCCTTATGCCAATACCAGACTGTTTTGATTACAGTGGCTTTGCAATATAATTTGATATCAGGTTTTGTGATCCCTCCTATTTTGTTCTTCTTTATCAAAATTGCTGAGGCTATACAGAGTCATTTATGGTTCCATATAAATTTTTGAAGTGCTTGTTCTCTAACTGTCAACAAGAGCCTAGAGGAGATGAAGAATATAATTTCTGAACTGAAGAACACAGTGGGAGGAATCAAAAGCAGGCTAGCTGAAGCAGAGGATTGAATAAGTGAGCTGTAGGACGTGGTAGAAAATAACTCCCAGAAAGAGCAAGAAAAGGAAAAAAGACACAAAAGGAATGCAGAGAAGTTATGTGAACTATAAGACAGTATGAAACATAATGATATCCGTATAATAGGGATACCAGAAGGAGAAGAAGAAGAGCAAGGGACAGAAAACCTATTTAAAAAAGTAGTGGTGAAAAACTTTCCTAATTTGATGAGAGAAAAAGTCACACAAGTCCAGGAAGCACAGAGGATCTCAATCAAGAGGAACCAAAAAAGGCCCACTCCAAGACACATCATAATTAAAATGGCAAAATTCAAAGACAAAGAGAATCATAAAAGCAGCAAGAGAGAAACAAGAAGTAACATACAAGGGAGCCCCAATAAGGCCAACAGCTGACTTCTCAACAGAAACATTACAAACCAGAAAGAAATGGCAAGAAATAATCCAAGTAATGAAAACCAGAGGCCTGCAACTGAGACTTCTCTATCCAGCCAGGCTATCAATTAAAATGGAAGGCCAAATATGGAGCTGCCCAGACAAAAGAAGGCTAAAAGAATACACGTCCACCAAACCAGCACTGCAAGATATGCTAAAGGGACTGCTTTAAGAAGAGGAAGAAAAACAGTGAAAGAGAAAGGAACAACGGCACAAAGGGAGTGCAATGGCAATGAATATGTACCTATCAATAATAACCTTAAATGTAAATGGATTAAATGATCCAATCAAAAGATATAGGGTAGCTGAATGGATAAGAAAACATTACCTGCATATATGCTGCTTACAAGAGACGCACCTCAGAACAAAAGACTTACACAGACTGAAAGTGAAGTGTTACAAAAAAATATTCCAAGCAACTGGACAGGAAAAAAAGATGGTGTAGCAATACTTATATCAGACAAAATAGACTTCAAAAAAATCCATAAAAAGAAACCAGAAAGACAATCCATGATACTCAAAGGAAGAACCCATCAAGAGGATATTTGTTATTTAAAATTCACTCTACACTTTACTGATTTTATTTTTATATTAGAGCTTTTGAAGTCTGAAATATATTTTTCACATATTTGCAGAGTAAGTATAGAGTTTCTTAAAAATATTTTGTTTATATATTTTAGAGAATATAAGGGAGGGAGAAAGAGAGGAAGAGAAACGTCAGTGTGCAATTGCTGCTCATGAGCTCTCATTGGGGACATGGCCCACAACCCAGGCATGTACCTTGACTGGTATTTGAAATGACAACCCTTTGGTTTGCAGGTCAGTGCTCAATCCACTGAACCACACCAGCCAGGGAAATTTATAGTTTTTTTTAAATTACTTTATTGTTTATAGTTTTTAAAGTAGGAAATCTATTGACCCAGTACTACTACTAAATTTCAGTTCCATTCATTAAATAATTGTAGTTTCTATTTTGTCTTCCTTTTTGAATAGGAAATTACTTCTAAAAAGTTTTTAAATGGTAGTTACATCTTTATATTCTTTGCTACTATTAAAATATTTCTCCATGGGATATGTGAGATTTTCCTGCTTATGTTCTCCTCTAGGATTTTTATGGTGTTGTGACTTATGTTTAAGTTTTTTATCCACCTTGAGTTTATTTTTTGTGTATGGTGTAAGTTAGTGGTCAAATTTCATTTATTTGCCTGTAGCTGTCCATATCTCCCTTTTCTCCTTAGCAAATTAAGCAGGAGAAGGTCTTCCAGCTACCATTATCCCCCCAGTTATATTTTTTGGGTGACTAAATACATCTCTCATTTGTAAAGATCACTCTTACAACTTGCACTATTATATAAATATAATTGTTTGGGTACATTTTCTGAAAGCCCAGAGGATTTTTGGACTGATTTCTTATAGTTATAAATATGCTTTATTTTACAGCATATTTCATCCCCAGAAAGTTTTCCAGAACTACTGTGTTAAGATTACAATTCCTTTATTATTATTATCACTCTTTTGGTTTTAAAATTTTTCTAACAGACTCAAGATGGTGAAAAGATAAAGTTAAAACACAAGCCCACTTTTTCCACTAGTAATTTTCCCACTATTTTCTGAAATAAGCTTACTTATGGTTTTTTCATTTCCAGACTCATAATTACTAAAACTCTATCATTGATCATACTGAGAGTGTGAAACTTGTGAGTTTAGTTCCTAGCAAACTAGATGGTGCCAATAACTGTCAAAATTTTTACAGTCTTACATTTTCTTATAGTTGTAATTCATTTTATAAAAGTTGTTTAGAGAATTTGGCCTTAACCTCTGTTATCCATTAAGAGAATTTTGAATGTGTGTAATGTAAAATTCTTATCAATAATGTTTTTAAGCAATAAGTATGTTCTATCACATAAATGAAGACTGGAGAAAGATGGTTCAGGGACTGGTTAATTTAGGCCCAGCCTTAGAAGGCTGACTTTCTTCCTCAAATATTTTCATTATTCCAGGCATTTCTAATCTTTATAAGTTACTTTGCATATTGTATTTAGTTATGGCTTTCTGAATGGACTACAATGGTCTACCTTTGAACTAAAAATTGACAGAGGTGAATGGGATCACCATTATTAGTTTAGATAAATCAAGATTCAGCCCCACTTGCTTAGTCCATGATCTCTGGATACTTTTTAGCTTCATGCTTGAACAGAATCAGGCTTTTGTGAACAAGTAAGGCAGCAGTAAGTGGTGTTGAGTAGATGAGTAGATGAATGTGTTTCTGACACAGAATTCTCAGGAATTAGGATACAGAGAGATCTGATCAAATCACTGGAGAAGAGTAGGGAGGAGCCTTAGGAGGCAACTACCTGAAGAATGGTAAACAGTCTAGGATGGGATTGGCTGAGAAGCTGAAAGCCTCTGGAGTACATGAAATTATGGTTCAGAAGATTTAAAATAAAAGGAGGGCAGAAACTGGCTCACTTCCTTGAGGATGCCTGGATGATCATGTTACAGCTGGCTGTGTTTCCCAAAGGATGGTATTTTGGATGGGAGAAGAAACTATAGGTGGAGCCTAGGATCAGTCTGGCCTCTCAGAGAGTGGCAAGGTTATTCTCTGGTGTGCTAGAGATGACAGGCTCTGAGACAGAAGCCTGCCATTCTTCCCAAATTGTGTAGGTTTTGTATCTTATGTTGTTTTAGTTTGCAAACTAATCCTATGGAAATAAGACAAATAAAAACTAACAAGGGAAATGACAGGGGAAGTCAGGAGTTAGCCTTAATCTAAAGGCTTAAATGACTAATGCATGTGGAAAGTTGTTATTCCAAAAGTGTAGTTAAATGTAGAAATGTAGTTAATTCAACAAATCTTAAGTAGCCACCAACTCATATTATGTGTTGACTACCAAGTATAGGGAAGCAAAAATGAATGTGACATTGTTTGCGTTCTCAAATTTAAAATCTAGTGTGCACTATTTACAAAGACTTGTTAGATGTTATAAGGTATGCAAAACTATGAGCAATTTTTACCTTGCTTTGGAAGAGATTGCAATGTGATGGGGGGGGGGCACTGAAAGCATGTACACATACAAATTATATGTTGTGAGATAATCTCTATCGAAGTGCTAAATGTCCATAACAAAATGTTCTATGGGGTGTCAGAGCTGGGGAGATCACCTTAGGCTGAGTGTCAGATAATACCTTTTTTAAAAAAAAATTTATTGTTATTCAATTAGTTGTATGCATTTTCCCCCCACAACTCGACCCCACCACAGCTGAACCAACCTCCCTCCCCCACCTTCAAAGTCCCCCTTGATTTTGTCCATGTGTCCTTTATAGTAGTTCCTGTAGCCCCTCTTCTCACTGTCCCCACCCCATTCCCCCCTGGCTATTGTTAAATTGTTCTTAACTTCAATGTATCTAGATATATTTTGTTGGCTTTTTTCTTCTATTGATTATGTTCCAGTTAAAGGTGAGATCATATGGTATTTGTCCCTCACCACCTGCCTTATTTTACTTAGCATAATGCTCTCCAGTTCCATCCATGCTCTTGCAAAGACTATAAGCTCCTTCTTTCTCTCTGCTGCATAGGATTCCATTGTGTAAATATACCATAGATTTTGGATCCATTCATTTGCTGATGGGGACTTAGGTTGCTTCCAGTACTTGGCTATTGTAAATTGTGCTGCTATGAACATTGGGGTGCACAGGTTCTTTTGGATGAGTGTTTCAGGGTTGTTAGGGTATAACCCCATCAGTGGAATGGCTGGGTCAAAGGCCAGTTCCATTTTAGTTTTCTGAGGAAATTCCATACTGTTTTCCACAGTGGCCTCACCAGTCTGCATTCCCACCAACAGTGCACTAGGGTTCCCTTTTCTCCGCATCCTCTCCAACATTTGTTTGTAGATTTGTTTCTGTTGGCCACTCTGACTGGTGTGAGATGCTACCTCATTGTGGTTTTAATTTGCATCTCTCTGATGGCTAGTGATGCTGAGCATCTTTTCATATGTCTCTGGGCCCTCTGTATGTCTTCCTTGGAGAAGTGTCTGTTCAAGTCCTTTGCCCATTTTTTAATTGGGTTGTTTGTCTTCCTGGAGTGGAGTTGTGTGAGTTCTTTATATATTTTGGAGATCAGGCCCTTGTCTGAGGTATCATTGGCAAATATCTTTTCCCATACTGTTCTTTCTCTTTGTATTTTAATACTCTTTTCTATAGCCATGCAGAAGCTTTTAATTTTGATGAGGTCCCATTTGTTTATTCTTTCCTTTATGTCCCTTGCTTTAGGGGATGTGTCTGTGAGGATGTTGCTGCGTGGAATGACTGAGATTTTCCAGACAATGCTTTCCTGTAGGACTTTTATAGTGTTACGACTTATATTTAAGTCTTTTACCCATCTTGAATTTATTTTTGTGCATGGTGTAAGTTGGTGATCAAGTTTCACTTTTTTGCATGTAGCTATGCAGATCTCCCAACACCATCTGTTCAAGAGGCTGTTTTTGCTACCTTTTATGCTTCTGCCTCCTTTGTCAAATATTAATTGACCGTAAAGACTTGAGTTTATTTCTGGGCTCTCTGTTCCGTTCCATTGGTCTATGTGCCTGTTCTTATGCCAGTACCAGGCTGTTTTGATTACCGTGGCCTTGGAATACAGTTTGATATCAGGTATTGTGATCCCTCCTGCTTTGTTCTTCTTTCTCAAAATTGCTGCAGCTATTTGGGGTCGTTTATGGTTCCATATAAATTTCTGAAACGTTTGTTCTATATCTGTGAAATGTGTCATGGGTACTCTAATAGGGAATGCAATGAATATATAAATTACTTTGGGTAGTATGGCCATTTTGATGATGTTAATTCTTCCAATCCATGAGCATAGTACATGCTTCCATTTGTTTGTGTCTTCCTAAATTTCTTTCCTCAGTGTTGCGTAGTTTTCTGAGTACAGGTCTTTTACCTCCTTGGTTAGGTTTATTCCTAGGTACTTTATTTTTCTTGTTGCTCTATCAAATGGGATTTTTTTCTGATTTCTGTTTCTGCAGTTTCGTTGTTGGAATACAGGAATGCCTTTGATTTCTGAGCATTGATTTTGTAACCACCTGTTTGCCAAATTCATTTATTAGGTTGAGTAATTTTTGGTGGAGTCTATAGTATTTTCCATGTACACTATCATGTCATCTGCGAACAGTGACAGTTTCATTTCCTCCTTTCCAATTTGGATGCCTATTATTGCTTTTTCTTGTCTGATTGCTATGGCTAGGACTTCCAATACTATGTTGAATAGGAGTGGTGAGAGAGGGCATCCTCGTCTTGTTCCTGTTCTTAGTGGGAAAGCTCTAAGTTTCTGTCCTTTGACTATGATGTTGGCTGTAGGTCTCTCATATATGGCCTTTATTATGTTGAGGAATGCTCCCTTTATTCCCCCTGTGCTGAGTGTTTTTATCAGAAATGGGTGCTGTATCTTATCAAATGCGTTTTCCGCATCTATTGATATGATCATGTGATTTTTGTCTTTGCTGTTGTTGATGTGATGTATTATGTATATTGATTTGGGCATATTGTACCAACCTTGCATCCCTGGGATGAATCCCACTTGGTAATGGTGGATGATGTTTTTAATGTATTGCTGGATGCAGTTTGCCAATATTTTGTTGAGAATTTTAGCATCTATGTTCATCAGCGATATTGGCCTGAAGTTTTCTTTCTTTGTTGTGTCTTTATCTGGTTTTGGGATTAGGATGATGCTGGCTTCATAAAAAGAGTTGGGTAGTCTTCCATCAGTTTGGATTTTTTCAAATAGTCTGTGAAGGATGGGGGTTAGCTCTTTCTTAAATGCTTTGTAGAAATCTCCTGTGAAACCATCTGGTCCAGGGCTTTTGTGTGCTGGGAGTTTTTTGATTCCTGCTTCAATTTTGTCTGCTCTTCCTGGTCTGTTCAGGTTTTCTGCTGCTTCTTCATTCAGTTTTGGAAGGTTATAGTTTTCTAGAAAAGTGTCCATTTCACCTAGGTTTTCAAATTTCTTGGCATACACTTCTTCGTAGTAATTTCTTACAATCCTTTGTATTTCTGTGGTATCAGTTGTAATCTCTTCTCTTTCATTTCTAATTGTGTTTATTTGGATCCTCTCTCTTTTTTTCTTTTTGAGCCTACTTACAGGCTTGTCGATTTTCTTTATCTTTTCAAATAACCAGCTCCTGGATTCGATGATCATTTGAATTGTGCTTTTAGTCTCTATGTCACTTAACTCTGCTCTGATCTTGGTTATTTCCTTCCTTCTGCTTGCTCTGGGCTGTCTTCATTGTTGTTCCTCCAGTCCTTGTAGGCGTAGGGTTAGGTTGTTTGTTTGAAATGTTCCTATCTTTTTAAGGTAGGCCTTTATTGCTATGAAATTCCCTGTCAGGACTGCCTTTGCTGTGTCCCATAGGTTTTGGGTTGTTGTGAGTTCATTTTCATTTGTTTCTAGAAAGTTTCTGATTTCTTCCCTAATCTCGTTCTTGACCCATTCATTGTTTAATAGCATGCTATTCAGCCTCATGATTTTGAGTGTTTTGGGTTTTTTCCTTTGGGGTTGGTTTCTAGTTTCAGTCCCTTTTGGTCAGAGAAAATGCTTGATATGATTTCAATTTTCTGGAATTTGCTGAGGCTTGCTTTGTGTCCTATCATGTGGTCTATCTTTGAAAAAGTTCCATGTACACTTGAAAAGAATGTGTATTTTGCTTCTTTGGGATGAAAAGCTCTATGTATATGAGTTAAGTGCATTTCATCTAGGTTATTGTTAAGTGACACAATATCCTTCTTGATATTTGTTGGGAAGACCTGTCCATTTTTTATTGTGGGGTGTTAAAGTCTCCTACTATAATTTTGTTGCTGTCAATATCTTTCTTGAAGTCCTGCAAGATTTTCTTTATGTATTTCAGTGCTCCTATGTTGGGTGCATATATATTTACAATATTTATGTCTTCTTGGTGTATTCTTCCTTTGAGTATTATGAAGTGACCTTCTGGGTCTCTCTTTATGGCCCTTCTTTGGAAGTCTATTTTGTGTGATATCAGTATTGCTACCCCTGCTTTTTTGTCCTGTACATTTGCTTGGAAAATTTGTTTCCAGCCCTTCACTTTCAGTGTTTGTAGGTTTTTGTCCTGAGATGGCTCTCCTGGAGGCAGCATTTGTGTGGATCATGTTTTCTTATCCATTCAGCTATTCTATGTCTTTTGATTGGAGCATTTAATCCATTTACATTTAAGGTTATTATCAATCGGTAGTTATTCATTGCCATTTTTTCCTACCCGTGTTCCTCTCTCTTTTTTCTTTTCCTTCCTTTCCTTAAAGCAGTCCCTTTAGCATCTCTTGCAGAGCTGGTTTGGGGGAAGTGTATTCTTTTAGACTTCTTTTGTCTGGGAAACTCTTTATTTGGCCTTCTATCTTGATTGAGAGCCTTGCTGTTTAAAGTAGTCTTGGTTGCAGGCCTCTGGTTCTCATTACTTGGAATATTTTTTGCCATTCTCTTGTGGCTTGGATAGTTTCCATTGAGAAGTCAGTTGCTAACCTTATTGGGGCTCCCTTGTATGTTACTTCCTTTTTCTCTCTTGCTGCCTTTAAGATCCTCTCCTTCTCCAGGAATTTTGCCATTTTAACTATGATGTGTCTTGCCGTGGGCCTCTTTGGGTTCCTCTTGCTTGGGACTCTCTGTGTTTCCTGGATATGGGTGACTTTTTCTCTCCTCAGATTAGGGAAATTTTCCTTCATTTCTCTTTCAAAGAGGTTTTCTATCCCTTGCTCTTCTTCTTCTACTTCTGGTATTCCTATTATGCAGATATTATTACGTTTCATGTTGTCCTGCATTTCCCTTAATCCCTCTTCAATCTTTCTGAGCCTCTTTTCCTTTTCTTGCTCTCACTGGGTGTTTTTTTCTACTTTGTCCTCCAGCTCGCTGATCCCATCCTCTGCTTCATCGAGTCTGCTTTTCATTCATTCTACTGTGTTTTGCAGTTTAGAAATTGTATTCTTCATTTCCTCTTGGCTCTTGTTGATAGTTTCTATTTCCTTTTTCATGTTGATATAGTTTGCAGTGAGTTCATTGTAGTTTCCCTGTAGTTTCTGGTAATACTCTGTGAGATCACTTAGTTTCCTGATAACCATTGCTTTGAACTCAGTATCTGATAGTTGAGTCTTTTTTAGTTAGCATTCTTTCTGGGGCTTCCTCCTTTCCTTTCACTTTGTGATTGTTTGTTGGACTTTCCATTGTTTGTGAGACTCTTCTTGTTAGCCTCTGCTTCTTAAATTGATCTAGTCTGACTCCCTGCATTTATGGCATGAACTTCTATGGTAGAATGCCAGTGGGATTTAGTGGTGTTGTCTCCTTAATCTCCTGTGCTTACTGGTCTTGTGCTGACGTTTATGGGTGTAACACGGTCTAACTCTAGTCTTTTCAGCACTCCAGGTTTTCTTGTCTCACCTGTGGGAAAAAAAGGAAGGGGGGCAAAAAACAGAAAGGGAAGGAGGGAAAAAGGGAATAGAAAAGGAAAGGTCGGTAGGAAGAAGGAATAAAGAAAGATCGGAGTCAAGATAAGAAGGAATTTTAACAAAAGTTAAAACAAAAGAATAAATAAAAGAAGGCAGGAAGAAGGAATAAATAAGGTAAAGCATGGAAGGAATAAGGAATATAAAAAGGAAAGAAGGACAGAAAGGAAGAAGGAATTCAGGGGGAAAGTAGGAAAGAGAAAAAAAAAATCTTCTGCTGTCTTTAAACCAGTCAGGTTAGTTCTGCTGGTCTTCCTGTCTGTGGAACGGGAGGGGGTGGTTGGAAGGATTGGTTTCACTTGTCTCCCTTTTGAGCCACACTCTTTGCTGTTGTTCAGCCTTCAATCCAGTTCCTCCGGGTCCTTCTGCTCCCCACTAGGCCTTTAGTTCACCAGCTATGCTGTCCTTGATTTGCACCAATTAGGGGCAACTCACATTCCACCTTCTTGCTCTTTGCTGTCTTAGATGCTAGGGTCTCTTGGTGCTGCTATGGGGTAGTTCAGCCCCCTACTGGGTCGAGTCTTTCCGGGGAATGCAGTCTCCCCTATCCCTGCAGCTCCCCTCTGCTGGGCGTTCTGCCTTCCTCCAATAGAGCCAGTAGGCTCTGCAGGGTTCTGTGCACAGGGGCTAGGTATGAGTTTTTCAGAACCCATGCTTGTGTGTCTGGTCGCCTGCAGGCAGCAAGGCCTTTTATCGGGTTGTGTCACCGACCTGGGCTTTGGGCCTGGGTTGGCTGCTGTTCCCCTGCTTTGGGTTTGTGCGTGGGGGCAGCCACCCACTGATCCAGTTGCACTCCCATCCAAGGTTTCAGGTGTGGGCGCCCAGCTGGGGTTTTAGGTGTGCGAGCCCACCCAGGCGCTTTTTGTCTGTGTGCCCAGGCAGCGGGCAGCTTATCAGGGCACACGTCCACCTGGGGTTTCATTTGTGTGCCCCAGGCCACTGATTGAGGTACACGCCCACTGGCACACTTTGGGTCTGGCGCCCAGGCAGCCGGGCGGCTTATCAGGGCGCGAGCTCACCTGGAATTTCAGTTGTGGGCCCGCAGTCTGCTAATCTGGGTGCGCGCCAGCCGGGCTTCAGGTGAACACTGGGGCTGCTTTTCTGCATTCACAGTCCAGGCGCTGAGGGGGGAGGGGTGCCAGAGGCCATGGCTGCTGCAGAGAGTTCTCTAGCTAGCTGCTGAGTGCCTGTATTTACTTTTTCTTTTTGAGAAATTCTTCCTATTCAAGTCCCCCTGGTCCAAACAAGCCCCTGGAGGCTCACACAGCCTAGCCTGGTCCTCTCCCAAGAATCCTGCAGCAGACCCTGCACCCGGGCCGGGGCTTCAGCCGCCCTGGTCCCGGCACTGGGCCCAGGGACCTTATTGTCCTTAAGCACTCTTCTTACTGTCTGATCTTTCAATGTCCTCTATCTTTGGTCTCCGATCTTCATATATGCTGGAATACTGTTGGCTGTTGGCTCTGCTTCTCAGATCAGCTAGGTGTTTCACTGGCGTTGAGGGGAAGTGGACTCCGCCTCCCCTATCCCGCCACCATCTTCTCCAGATAATGCCTTTTGAGAAGGGGTCTGGTCACTTCAAAGGACAGGAACAATTTGATTCTGCAGGAAAGGCAAGGCACATATATTTTCTGTGAGGAATCCTCTTTTAAGCAATGATTTTAAAATGAAAATGAGCAAACATCTGGCAAGTGTGAAGTTTACGGACTTCAGTGGTAAATGAATAAAAATCAGGCCTAGAGAAGAAAGAAGAGGAAGAAATTGGAAAGTTTAGGCTGGGCCAGAATCAAGGACAGTCTCAGACGTAAACAGAAAGCTAAGACCATAAAGTTTGTATATATTCTCTTTATTCTTGCAGAGCCACTCCCATCCTTCTTTGCCTTGCCCTTCTTTAGAAGGCTCTTTTGCCCATGGTCTGTAGCTGGATTTCACTCAGAGACAGCACTGATGAAGACCAGTAGGAAGCAGGAGAGTGGAGGTCAGGGTGCTGATTCCTTTGCACCTCAGTGCCTGTCACTGGCTGATTCTGTTACATTAAGGACACAGCTCTTGTCACATGGCCATGTCCAAGTTTTAAGGTTCTCTCTTTACAGACATAGGGGTTTCCATGACTGTGCCTTGCCCTTCTAGTGAAATATTTAATGTGTTGAAAGAAAAATGTCACCAACCTAGAATTCTGTACCCTGGGAAGTTATCTTTCAAAAGTGATGGAAAAGTAAGTCTTTCTCAGACATATGAAAATTGAGAGAAGCTGTTGCTGGTATACATGCCTTGCAATAAATGTTAGAATTTTTTAGAGAAGAAGGAAATTATATAGGTCACAAGTTCTGGAAAGGAAAAACGAATATCAGAGAAGGAATAAGTGAAGTTTACCATTCTCATTTTGAAAATGACAAACATGGATTCAGAAGGCTAAGTGACTTTCCCAAGATCATATAGCTGGTAAGTGGCAGGGCCAATAAAGGAACTCATGCCATAGAGTTTTTATGGGGATTCAGGGATCTAATATTTGTAAAACCTTGATATGTTGCCTAGAATCAGGAAGCATTTTATGCCTTTATTAAATAGAAAAAGATAAAAGAGACTGTTGTTGCAAGATTAATATGGGCACAAAAATATTTTATTACAATATGATAGGAAATGGAGAAGCTAAAGAACTTAAATGTACTACCCATGGACATGAACTGAGGGTGGGGGGCAATGTTGGAGGGAGGAAGGGTAAAGTGTTGAAGGAGTTAAAGGGGAGAAAAAGTGGGACAACTGTAATAGCATAATCAATAAAATATACCTAAAAACAATATGATAAATGACTATAAACACATAATTTTAAATTGAGAACGATACTCTTGTGCATAAGAAAAAAAAGCAATGATGAACAGCCATGTGCTTTAGCATTTTTTAAAAATTTTTGTTAAATATAGTTGTCTCCATTTTACCCCACCACTGCCCCCCACCCCAGCCATACCTACTTCCCACTCTAGATCCTGCACTCTTTTGGTTTTGTCCATGTGTCCCTTATAAATGTTTCTGAAAACCCTTCCCCCTTTCCCCACAATTAACCCCTCCCATCTCCGCTTTGGTTACTCTCAGTTTATTCTTAATTTCAGTATCTCTGGTTATATTTTGCTTGCTTGTTTGTTTTGTTGATTGGGTTCTACTTAAAGGTGAGATCATATGGTATTTGTCTTTCACTGCCTGGTCTATTTCAGTTATCTTTATGCTCTCCAGTTCCATCCATGCTGTTGCACAGGGGAGGAGCTCCTACTTTCTTTCTGCTGCGTACTATTCCATTGGGTAAATGTACCATAGTTTTTGATCCACTGATGGGCATTTAGATTGCTTCCAGCACTTGGCTATTGTAAATTGTGCTTCTATGAATATTGGAGTGCATTAGTTCTTTTGGATTGGTGTTTCAGGGTTCTTAGGATATAATCCCAACAGTGGAATATAGGGTCCAAAGGCAGTTCTATTTTTAGTTTTCTGAGGAAATTCTATACTGTTTCCATAGAAGATATACCAGTTTGTATTCCTACCAACAGTGCTGGAGTGTACCCTTTTCTCCACAACCCCACCAGCACTTATTATTGTTGATTTGTTTATGATGGCTGTTCTCACTAGTGTGAAGTGGTACCTCATAGTGGTTTTAATTGACATCTGCCTGATGGCTATTGATTCTGAGAATCTTTTTTATATGTCTCTGGGCCCTCTGTATGTCCTCCTTGGAGAAGTGTCTGTTCAAGTCTTTTGCCCATTGGTTAATTGGGTTTTTGTCTTCCTGATGTAGAGTCATGTGAGTTATTTACATATTTTGGAGAACAAATCCTTGTCCAAGATATCATTGGAAAATATATTTTCCCATACAGCTGGTTCCCTTTTCATTTTGGTACTGTTTTCTTTAACCACACTGAAGCTTTTTTATCTTGATGAAGTCCCATTGTTTATTTTTTCCTTTATGTCCCTTGCTTGAGAGAACATATCAGTGAAAAAATTGCTGCATGGAATATCTGAGATTTTCCTGTCTATCTTCTCCTGTAGGGCTTTTATGGTATAGCAACTTATGTTTAAGTCTTTTATCCATCTTTGGTTTATTTTTGTTTATGATGTAAGTTCTTGGTCCAGTTTCATTTATTTGCTTATAGCTGTCCAGATCTCCCAACACCATTTGTTGAAGAGGCTATTTTTACTCCATTTTATGCTGCTTACCCTTTTGTGAATATTAATTGGCCATAGAGGCTTGGGTTTATTTCTGGGCTCTCTATTCTGTTCAATTGATGTATGTGTCTGTTTTTATGCCAGTACCAGGCTGTTTTGATTACAGTGGCCTTGTAATATAGTTTGATATCAGGTATTGTGATCCCTCCTAGTTCGTTCTTCTTTCTCAAAATTGCTACAGTTATTTGCATTGTATATGATTCCATATAAATTTTTGAAGTGTTTGCTTTACATCTCTGAAGTATGTCATTGGTATTTTAATAGGGGTTGCATTGAATCTGTAAATTGCCTTGAGTAGGATGGACATTTTGATGATGTTAATTCTTCCAATCCATGAGCATGGTACATGTTGCCTTTTGTTTGTGTCTTCCTTAATTTCTTACTTCAGTGTTGTGTAGTTTTCTGAGTACAGGTCTTTGACATCCTTGGTTAGGTTTATTCCATGGTATTTCATTTTTCTTGTTGCTATAGCAAATGCAATGTTTCCTGTTATTTAGTGATATTTGATTTTTGGTGTACAAAAATGCCTTCCATTTCTGATTATTGACTTTGCATCCTGCTTTTTGCCAAATTCACTTATTAGATCAAGTAATTTTTTGGTGGACTTTGTAGGGTTTTCTATGTGTACTATTGTGTCATCTGCAAACAATGACAGTTTTACTTCCTCCTTTCCAATTTGGATGTCTTTCATTTCTTCTTCTTGTCTTTTTTCTGTGGCTAGGATTTCCAATGCTTTGTTGAATAGAAGAGATGAAAGTATACATCCTTGTCTTGTTCTTCATCTTAGTGGGAAAGATTTTAGATTTTCCCCATTGAGTATGATGTTGGCTGTAGGTCTCTCATATATGTCCTTTGTTATGTTGAGGAATGCTCCCTGTATTCCCACTTTGCTAAATGTTTTTTATCATAAATGTGTGTTGTACTTTAACAAATGCTCTTTCTGCATCTATTGGTATTATCATGTGATTTCTGTCCATCTTTTTGTTTATGTGATGTATTATGTTTATTGATTTGCAAATATTGTACCATCCTTTTGATCCTGGGATGAATCCTACTTGATCATAGTGTATGATCTTTTTAATATATTGCTGGATGTGGCTTGGCAATATTTTGTTGAGGATTTTAGTGTCTATGTTCATCAGTGATATTGGTCTGAAGTTTTCCTATTTTGTTGTGTCTTTATCTGGTTTTGGGATCAGGATGACGCTGGCTTCATAAAAGACTTTGGGAGTCTTCCATTATTTTGGATTTTTTGAAAAGTCTGTGAAGAATAGGGGTTAGCTCTTACTTAAATGTGTAAAATTCTCTTGTGAAACCATCTGGTCCAGGGCTTTTGTGTGTTGGGAGTTTTTTGATGACTGCTTCAATTTCATCTGCTGTTATTGGTCTGTTCAGGCTTTCTGCTTCTTCTTCATTCAGTTTTGGAAGATTATATTTTTCTAGAAATGTGTCCATTTCATCTAGGTTTTCAAATTTCTTGGCATACAGTTCTTCCTAGTAATTTCTTACAATCCTTTGTATTTCTGTGATGTCAGTTGTAATTTCTC
The DNA here is from genome assembly GCF_022682495.2 of Desmodus rotundus. Lineage (NCBI taxonomy): Eukaryota > Metazoa > Chordata > Mammalia > Chiroptera > Phyllostomidae > Desmodus > Desmodus rotundus. The sequence continues at coordinate 65,817,881 of NC_071394.1, forward strand.
CTCCTTCATTTCTTATTGTGTTCATTTGGGTTCTGTCTCTTTTTTTCTTGATGAATCTGCTTAAAAGCTTGTCCATTTTGTTTATCTTTTCAAAGAACCAGCTCTTGGATTTATTGATCCTTAGAATTGTGTTTGTAGTTTCTATGTTCTTTAACTCTGCTCTGATCTTGGTTATTTCTGTCCTCCAACCTTCTCTGGGTTGTCTTTGTTGTTGTTCCTTCAGTTCTTGTAGATGGAGTGTTAGGTTGTTTATTTGAAATGTTTCTATCTGTTTTGGTAGGCCTGTATTGTTATGAAGTTCCCTCTCAGGACTGCCTGTCCCATATGTATTGGATTGTTGTGAGTTCTTTTTCATTTGTTTCCAGAAATTTTTTGATTTCTTCCTTAATCTCATTCTTAACTCATTCATTGTTTTATAGCATGGTATTCGATCTCCATGCCGTTGAATGTTTTAGAGTTTTTCCTTGAGGCTGTTTTCTAGTTTCAGGCTGTTGTGGTGAGCAAAAATGCTTGGTCTGATTTCAATTTTCTTGAATATCTTGAGTCTTGTTTTTTTGTCATATCATGTGATTTTTCTTTGAAAATATTCCATGTGCATTTGAAAAGAATGTGTAATTTTATTTCTGTGGGATGAAATGTTCTATATCTTTGATATTTTGTTTGGATCATATATCCATTTTTGACAATGAGGTATTAAAAACCCCTACTGTAATTGTGTTGCTGTCAATATCTCTAGTGACATCCTCCAGGTTTTCCTTATATATTTCAGGTGCATTTATATTTTTAATGTTTATGTCTTCTTGATGGATTGTTCCCTTGTGTATTATGAATTGCCCTTCTGGGTCTTTTATGGCCTTTGTTTTTAAGTCTATTTTGTCTGATATTAGTATTGTTACTTCTGCTTTTTTTCCTGTATGTTTTTCTTGGAATATTTTTTTGCCAATCCTTCACTTTCAATCTGTGTAGGTCTTTTGTTCTCAGGTTGGTCTCTTGTATGAAGCATATGTGTAGGTCATGACTTCTTATCCATTAAGCTATTCTATATCTTCTGATTGAAGCATTTATTCCATTTTCTTTTTTTAAATTACTTTATTGTTGTTCAGTTACAGTTATCTGCATTACTCCTCTCCACTCTTCCCCACCCCAGCCAAACCCATCTCCTTCCCTTACTTCCACCCTCCCCCTTGGTTTTGTCCATGTGTCCTTTATAGTAGTTCTTGAAAACCCTTCTCCACACTGTCCCCTCCTACCTCCCCCCTGGCTATTGTTAGATTGTTCTTAATTTCAATATCTCTGGTTATATTTTGTTTGCTTTTTTCTTTTGTCGATTATGTGTTCTTCAATAATAACCTTAAATGAAAGTGTTAATCCCTTTTCATTTAAGGTTTTTATTTAGAGTTACTTATTCATTGCCATTTTTCTTCTTTCAAGCCTGTGTTCCTCTGTCACTCTTTTTCTTAAAGCAGTCTCTTTAACATATCTTTCAGTTCTGGTTAGCTATAGGCATATTCTTTGAGACTATTTTGTGTGAGAAAATCCTTATTTTACCTTCCATTTTAATTGAGAGCCTGGCTTAATAGAGTGGTCTTGGTTTCAGGTCTTTGTTTTTTATTACTCGGAATTTTCTTTTTTTGACAGTTAATTATCCCTATTAAACGGATATTATTATATTTCATGTTGTTCTTCAGTTCCCTTAATATATCTTCATTCTTTCTGAGTCTTTTTTTCTTTTCATGCTCTTTTTGGGAGATTTTTTCTACTTTGTCCCCCAGCTCACTGATTCGATTCTCTGCTTCATCTAGCCTGCTTTTGATTCCTTCTACTGTGTTTCAGTTCAGTAATTGTTTTCTTAATTTCCTCTCGGCTCTTGTTGATAGTTTCTATTTCTCTTTCATGTTGATATATTTTTTAGTGAGTTCATAGTAGTTTCCCTGTAGTTTTTCACAATTCTTAGTGAGCTCATTGAGCTTCCTGATAAACATTGCTTTGAACTCAATATCTCATGGTTGACTTGCTTCTATTTCATTTAGCATTCTTTCTGAGGTTTCCTCCTTTCTTCTAGTTCGAGGTTTATTTGTCTTCCCATGTTTTTGTGAGACTCTTCTTGTTTGCCTTTGCTTCTTAAATTGATATGTCCTGACTCCCTGTGTTTGTGGTGTGAACTTCTATGGTGGGAGACCTGTGAGATTCAGTGTTACAGTCTCCTTGATCTCCTGAACTCGATGTTCTTTGGATGTACTATGCTGTTTATGTTGGCTCTCTGGATGTCTGGGTGTTGTCGTTGCATTTTTCTTTGGTGAGTCCTTCTCCAGCTGGTTGATTGAATGTCACTCTATCCACCACATCTGTGTGCTGTTATGTAGGTGCAGACAGGTAGTGCTGAAGCTGGTTCTTCTGTACATCTGAAGTTATAAGGCTTCTTTCTTGCTATTGTTCAGTTGTTTGTTCTGGGTAATTTCTCCACAGTTTAGTTGTAATTTCATATTGGTCTTAGGAGGAGGTTAATGTGGCTTCCACTCACTCTTCCACCATCTTCCTTTATTATCTGTTGGTGGTTCATTTTTGAGTGGATTCTCTCTTCCAGCAGGTGTATTGGTGTTCACAGGTCCTGCTTACTCTTGTTTGTGATCAGTTGCAGGGGGATGCCAAATGGATTAAGATAGTGGGAAAGTATTCTATGGGACTTAAAATACCAACACATAGAAAAGAAATAGGAGATCCTTTGTATAAGTGTAACATTAACTGTGATATTTCACCCAACTAGCCACTTTTTATAAAAGCTGGAAAAGAGTTAAGACTCTTGTAAAGGGGAGTAGGCTTGTGAGCTGAATCCATGAAACAGCATGCGTATGGGAGGTCAGATTTTGAGATATAGTGAGAGTAAAGTATAAAAAGTAGGCATAGTGTGCAAGAGAATAGAGTTAACAACCACAATAATAATGCTCCAGAAGATAGTGAAATGGTCTCAGATCCTGGAGGAGTGCTGTGTAGTATTTACTATTATATGGAACAATAATTATTTACAGTAATATTGGAGCAACAATAATATGACAAGAACTATATGATCTGAATAACAAGAATAGAAAGAGTAGTGTGCTATTGGAACACAAGTGAATTGAAAGAAGGAAAATTAAAATACAATATGAAAGAGAGAACAAGGAAAGCCAGTTGAATAATGCAATTAAACAAAGAAAACTAAACATAAAGAAGAGAAAGAAAAAATACTAATAAAATAATATAAGGAAAATAATTAAAAATAACAATAATACAAATAAACTATAACATGCAAGTTCCCTAGAATACCAAAGTGAAATTTATCTCAGTTTCTCAGTTGTTGGGGTTAGCCTTGTGATCCCTCTTCGGGTCTGTCTCTAGGCCTTTCAAAGCTCCAGGTCTTATTGTCTCACTTTGGGGAGGAAAAGGAAAAAAAAAGAGAAAAAAAATAAAAATAAAAAGAATAAGAAAAAAATACAAAACCTCTTGATGACTTTAAACTTGCCACATGAGTTCTGCTGGTCTGCCTGGATGCCACAAGCTGAGAGGGGCTGGGCTTGGCTTTTCTCTTTTCTTATGGTTTTTGAGGATGGGGGCCAGGTCTGGGCCTCAGTTGCCCAGCCTCCATCCCAGGTTCTGCAGTCACTGCCATAACACCACAGTTCATCTGCTCCAGGTGTGCACCTCTAATCCACCTGTTCTGCTGTCCATGAGGTGCACTGGTTAGGGGCAACTCACACACTGCCTTTTACCTCTTTGGTGTCCTAGGTGCTGGTTATTCTCAAAGTCTCTTCAGGGTAGTTTAGCTCCACCACTGAGTTAAGTCTTTCTGGTGACTGGTAACTCCCTGAGCCTTGATGCCCTCCTCTGAACAGTCTGGGCAATGTGCCACCTCCTTCCTCTTAGCAAGCCAGATGTCCTTGGGGTGAGGGGTGGCAGCTGCAGCAGCAGTGGGGGTGGCCATGGTGGCAGCAGGAGCGGGGCCATAGCTGCTGTAAGGGGAGAGCTGCCGCCAGGACTCAAGGGGTCAGGCGCCATGTTCCTTAAACTGCAACTAAGAGCCTTTTCTTGAATAACATCCTCTTTTTTATACTTCCTGTTCTTAACAAGTGCCTGGCTTTTCACACAGCACAACTTTCTAACTAGACTGGAGACAATTGTTGTCAGGGTCTGTTATGGCCCAAATGTTCTCCCTTCTCCCGGTGTCACCTGGCTCCCCAATTTCTCTGGCAATGACCTAGCTGGAGTCCACAGTCCCAGCGGGTGATCACCACCTCTGTGTGTGTCCCACTTTGTCTTTATTCCCTCCAGTGACTTCAAGCATCCAAGTCCATCTTTGTGCTGCTTTGTCTTCTGTATTTGGTAGGGGAGGGAGGTGTTGATTTCACTCTCTTCCAAGGATCTTGTGGCAGCTGCCAGGGTCAGGGATGCAGTAGCCTTGGTCCCCACACTAGTCCCAGGGAACTTACTATCCCATCACAATCTCCTTACCATCTATTTTTCAATGTCCTATACAAGTTTGGTCTCCAACCTTCATATAAGCTGAGAATCCATTGATTGATCACTCTGTTCCTCAGAAGATCGGCTAGGTGTTCCACCTGTGCACAGGGGAAAGTCGGCTCTATTCCCACCTACCTCACTGCCATCTTCTACTTTAGCATTTTGGATCTTTCCATCCCAGAGGCTCTCCCATTGGCCAGCTGTGGAAATGCTAGGGTTAACCTGCCTCACCCTGCAGGCTGATACAAAGTGTCTCCACTGAAAAAGTTCTATGATAGTGTATTTCTTTTTAAACAAATCCATCCCTTCTTGAGCTCTTTAAGCCATGAGTTTTGAGTACCAACAGTCTGTCTTCCCATGTCCAAATATCAGTAATTTAGAAAAAAACAAAAATGGTTTTTATTGGGTACAATATAACAATTTTTTCTCTACTAGCAACATAAGTCTTTCCAATGCTCAATTGCTCTTTTGGGAGTCTTGACATCTCATGAAAACATAGCAATAATTTTTTTGAAGTTAGCTTTCTGTTTTCTAGAAGGTCCTCCAAAAGAATGCCTTGTATAGTGTGTTGCCTTTCCTGAGAGTTATTTGATTTTTCTCTCTTGTTCAAGCACCAACCTCAAAGTTTTATTACAGTGTACATTGACAATTCAGTTCACCTCAAGTTATCTGTAATACTGCTTTCTTACTATACTATATTTTTTCTTTGTATGCAGTTGATAGTCCAATTACCAATTTTTTGAGATGTATACAAGTATAGAGATATTAGGAAAACCAAGCTCATTCTCTCTGTTCTAGGTTTGACCACAACCAGCATTTCCTCAGTGGCTGATATATTCCTCATAGGTCTGGTGCTGCCACAGGGCTAATAAATAAACCAGTTATAGTTTCATAGGTCTGAGGTTTGTGCTTTTCTTCACCTTAATGATGGCAAAAAATAATTTAAGTATAGTTCAAAAATTATACTTTGTCCCTTATAAATTCTTTATTAAACGCAGTATACAGGATGGATAAACATTATGTTCATATTAGATTATTAAAATATTAGAAAAACTAGAATTAGAATGACAAAAACATTCTGAGTGAGTCTCAGGATAGGCTCCTCCCTTTTAATAGCATTAATTCTCAACTGTAGATTTAATACTTTTATTCTTTCCCTGCATTTAAGAATCTCATTAACATATGCCCTGGTCAGCCCTGGCTAGTGTGACTCAGTGGATTGAGTGCCAGCTTGTGAATCAAAGAGTTGCTGGTTCGATTCCCAGTCTAGGGCACCTGCCTGGGTTGCAGGCCAGGTCCTCAGTAAGGGGGTGTGTGAGAGGCAACCACACATTCATGTTTCTCTCCCTCTTTCTCCCTCCTTTCCCCTTTCTCTACAAATAAGTAAATAAAATATTTAAAAAAACATATGCCCTGGTCAAAGGCAGAATGATAAATTTCAGCACCATTCTCCCAGTTGAGATAGATCATCACAAAATTTAACACTTTAGCATCTAAAATTTTAAAGCACTTTAAATGTCCTTATCTAGCCTGATAAATGGCTATATTTTGCCATTTCCCTTAAGGTCAATTCATTTTAACTGGTATTTTTGAACATCTGTGTGTTTATTACAGAAATAAACAAGAAATTGTCTTGGCCTTGGAGAAGATGATGGTGTTGCAGGCCACACTTTGAGAATGGGGAATGGACTTCTTAGTTTTAAGTGGAACTCTTTTATGTGTGTTCATTGTATGATATCACCTGAAATATATAATCAAATACATGGTGGTATATAGTGGACTCAGTCCTGACTGTCTTTCTTCAATGACAAATAATGTTCATACAGATACTTCTTGAGTTACAATGTAGTTATGTACCCATAAACCAATCATAAGTTGAAAATGAATTTAATACAAACATCACAGATTAGCCTAACCTATGTTAAATGTTCTCAGAACACCTACATTAGCTTATAGTTGGGTAGAATCACCTTGCTCTGGTGCTGCACAGGATCATGATCACAGTGTGTTATACCACACACTATTCTGAAAAAATCAAAACTCAGAATACAGCTTCCACTGCATGTGTAATTGCTTTTGTACCATCACAAAGTTAAAAAATCATAGGTCTTACCATTTAACTTGGGGACCAGGTACAGGTCATTAAATATAGTGAGAACCATAACCATGTCAACCGTGATTACCATAATTCACTTCTCTAAGTTTGTCATTTGTATGAAAACTGTGTGTGTATCATAGTACCAGAAATTAATTTTTGTGGGTATTTTTCCAAAGAATTTTTAAAGAAATTGCTTTTATCTATCTTCAAAAATCTATTTGCATTAATCAAACTGAAAAAGTATATAGCTAACTATTATTCAAAATAAGTAAGAAAATGTTTAATGAAGAGTTTAGTAAACCTCCACTATAATAGGTTCTAGATGGTGATAATTCCTTATACAGGTGATTAAGACTTTCCTCAACTAACACATAAATACTCACACTTGCTACAATACTTACAATTGTTTTCAGATAAACTCAAGTGTGTAATTGGTTTCCCAAAGGCTTCAGTTTATATTCACTTACTGTAATATCACACCTAACAAGAATGGATCTATTTCTTCTATTATTAGCAGATTGATAAACCAAAAGGGCTTTACAGCAGGCTCAATAAATTTTACCAAGAAAAGCAAAGTTCCCAAGCGTTATACTTTAATCTATTGAAATAGTTTAATAGATTTTACATAATATAGTTTACTTATGTTTAACATAAATACAACAAACTTGGAAACCCATTTGCAAGGCCAAAGAAAATTAGATGTAAAACATTTAGAAGGAACAGACAAGCTACTAGAAGATACTCTAATTTTTTCAATTTAAATTATACAAAATCATATTTTAACAATAATTTTATGATACCATATATCACATAAAATATTACTGTCATTGTATGTTAAATATTAGAAGTCATGTTCATACATATTCTGCCATGATGACTAGATGTATTTATATAATTAAGAAATAATAAAGACTGTGGGGACTTGATAGTATGAATGAAGCTCTAGATCTGAGTGTGACACACTCCAATTTGGGGGCAAAATATGGACTACAACCTTTTGTTTCAAATCCAGTTTTATTAGGAAACAACCACCCAGTTTTTTGTGCACTGTTTTAACCCATTTTCCTCTATGTGACAGAGTTGAGTAGTTGGGACAGAGACGCTATGGCCTGAAAAACAAGAATTTGCTTTCCAGTCTGGTATCAAAAAGGTTGCTAACCCATTCTCTAACTGGAAACAACTAAAGAAATGACTAAAAGTGATTAAAAATTGTAAATACATTGTCAATTTGATAATAAAATAAAGAATTCACAGAGGCACAGGTTATATTCAGTTAGAAATATCATTAATAAAAAGATTCTTTAAATCACTACACAAAGTATTGATAACTTAAAAAATAATAAAAATGTTGCAGTAGATTTTGGAGAGTATTTACATTTTTAATGAGATATTGGAGAAGGCTTACATATATTTGCACTATGTTAATGGACAGGACATTCGGCACATTTTTCCAAAAAAAATTTATTGTTATTCAATTACAATTGTATGCCATTTCTCCCCATCCCTCCACCCCAACCAAGCTGAACCCACATCCCTCACCCACCTCCACCCTTCCCCTTGATTTTCTCCATGTGTCCTTTATACTAGTTCCTGTAATCCCCTCTCCTCACTGTCCACTCCCCACTCCACCCTGACTATTGTTAGATTGTTCTTAACTTCAAGGTCTCTGGTTATATTTTGTTTGCTTTTTCTGCTGTTGATTATGTTCCAGTTAAAGGTGAGATCATATGGTATTTGTCCCTCCCCGCCTGGCTTATTTCACTTAGCATAATGCTCTTCAGTTTCATCCAGCTATTGCAAAGGGTATAAGCTCCATCTTTCTCTCTGCTGTATAGAATTCCATTGTGTAAATATACTACAGTTTTTGGATCCACTCACTAGCTGATGGGCACTTAGGTTGCTTCCAGTACTTGGCTATTGTAAATTGTGCTGCTATGAACATTGGGGTGCACAGGTTCTTTTAAATGGGTCTTTCAGGGTTGTTAAGGTATAATCCCAGCAGCAGAATTGGTTCAAAGGGCAGTTCCATTTTTAGTTTTCTGAGGAAATTCCATACTGTTTTCCACAGTGGCCTCACCAGTCTGCATTCCCACCAACAGTGCACTAGGGTTCCCTATTCTCCGCATCCTCTCCAACGTTTGTTTGTGGATTTGTTTATGTTGGCCACTCTGAATGGTGTGAGATGGTACCTCATTGTGGTTTTAATTTGCATCTCTCTGATGGCTAGTGATGCTGAGCATCATTTCATATGTCTCTGAGCCCTCTGTATGTCTTCCTTGGAGAAGTGTCTGTTCAAGTCCTTCACCCATTTTTTAATTGGGTTGTTTGTCTTTCTGGAATGGAGTCATGTGAGTTCTTTATATATTTTGGAGATCAGGCCCTTGTCTGAGGTATCATTGGTAAATATCTTTTCCCGTACTGTTGGTTCTCTTTCTAATTTGGTGCTGTTTTCTTTAGCCATGCAGAAGCTTTTTATTTTGATGAGGTCCCATTTGTTTATTCTTTCCTTTATGTCCCTTGCTTTAGGGGACATGTCTGTGAGGATGTTGCTAGGTGGAATGTCTGAGATTTTCCTGCCAATGTTTTCCTCAAGGACTTTTATGGTGTTACAACTTATATTTAAGTCTTTTATCCATCTTGAGTTTATTTTCGTGTATGGCATAAGTTGTTGATCGAGTTTCATTTTTTCGCAAGTAGCTGTCCAGATCTCCCAACACCATCTGTTGAAGAGGCTGTTTTGGCTCCATTTTATGCTCCTGCCTCCTTTGTCAAATATTAATTGACCATAAATACTTGATTTTATTTCTGGGCTCTCTGTTCTGTTCCATTGGTCTGTCTATGCGCCTGTTTTTATGCCAGTACCAGGCTGTTTTGATTACAGTGGTCTTGGAATACAGTTTCATATCAGGTATTGTGATCCCTCCTGCTTTGTTGTTCTTTCTCAAAATTGCTGCAGCAATTCAGGATCATTTATACTTACATATGAATTTCTGAAATGTTTGTTCCATATCTCTGAAATATGTCATCGGTGTTCTAATAGGGATTGCAATGAATCTATAAATCGCTTTGGGTAGTATGGCCATTTTGATGATGTTAATTCTTCCAATCCATGAGCATGGTACATGCTTCCATTTGTTTGTGTCTTCCTTAATTTCTTTCTTCACTGTTGTGTAGTTATCTGAGTACAGGTCTTTAACCTCCTTGGTTAGGTTTATTCCTAGATAGTTTATGTTTCTTGTTGCTATATCAAATGGGATATTTTTCCTGATTTCCGTTTCTGCAGTTTTGTTGTTGGAATACAGGAATGCCTTTGATTTATGAGTATTGACTTTGTGTCCAGCTGTTTTGCCAAATTCATTCATTAGGTCGAGTAGTTTCTTGGTGGAGTTTATAGGATTTTGCATGTACACAATCATGTCATCTGCAAACAGTGACAGTTTCATTTCCTCCTTTCCAATTTGGATGCCTTTTATTGCTTTTTCTTGTCTGATTGCTGTGGCTAGGACTTCCAATGCTATGTTGAATAGGAGTGGTGAAAGAGAGCATCCTTGTCTTGTTCCTGTTCTTAGTGGGAAAGCTCTAAGTTTCTGTTCATTGAGTATGATGTTGACTGTAGGTCTCTCATATATGGCCTTTTTTATGTTGAGGAATGCTCCCTCTATTCCCACTTTGCTGAGTGTTTTTATCAGAAATGGGTGCTGTATCTTATCAAATGCTTTTTCTGCATCTATTGATATGATCATGTGATTTTTGTCTTTGCTGCTGTTTATATGATGTACTATGTTTATTGATTTGCGAATATTGTACCATCCTTGCATCCCTCGGTTGAACACCACTTGGTCATGGTGTATGATCTTTTTAATGTATTGCTATGTGGTTTGCCAATATTTTGTTGAGAATTTAGCGTCTATGTTCATCAGCAATATTGGCCTGAAGTTTTCTTTCTTCATTGTATCTTTATCTGTTTTTCAGATTAGGAAGATTCTGGCTTCATAAAAAAGAGTTTGGGAGTCTTCCATCAGTTGGGATTTTTTCAAATAGTCTATGGAAGATAGGGATTATCTCTTCCTTAAATGCTTTGTGGAATTCTCCTATGAAACCATCTGGTCCAGGGCTTTTGTGTGTTGGGAGTTTTTTGATGACTGCTTCAATTTCATCTGCCGTTATTGGTTTGTTCAGGTTTTCTGCTTCTTCTTCATTCAGTTTTGGAAGATTATATTTTTCTAGAAATGTGTCCATTTCACCTAGGTTTTCAAATTTTTTGGCATGTACTTCTTCATAATAATTTCTTACAATCCTTTGTATTTTTGTTCTATGAGTTGTAATCTCTCCTCTTTTATTTCTATTTGTGTTTGTTTGGATCCTCTATTTTTGCTTGATTAGCCTGCTTAAGGGCTTGTTGACTTTTTTTTATCTTTTCAAAGAACCAGCTCTGGATTCATTGATCCTTAGTATTGTGCTTTTAGTCTCTATGTCATTTAACTGTGCTCTGATATTGGTTATTTCCTTTCTTCTGCTTGCTCTGGGCTGTCTTTGTTGTTCTTCCTCGAGTTCTTGTAGGTGAAGGATTAGATTGTTTGTTTGAAATGTTCCTATCTTTTTAAGGTAGGCCTGTATTGCTATGAACTTCCCTCTCAGGACTGCCTTTGCTGTGTCCCATAGGTTTTGGGTTGTTGTGAGTTCATTTTCATTTGTTTCTAGAAAGATTTTGATTTCTTCCCTAATCTCGTTCGTGATCAATTCATTGTTTAATAGCATGCTATTCAGTCTCCATGATTTTGAGTGTTTTGGGTTTTTTCCTTTGGGGTTGGTTTCTACTTTCATTCCCTTGTGGTCAGAGAAAATGCTTGATATGATTTCAATTTTCTTGAATTTCTTGAGGCTTGCTTTGTGTCCTATCATGTGGCCTATCTTTCTAAATGTTCCATGTACACTTGAAAAGAATGTGTATTTTGCTTCTTTGGGATGAAAAGCTCTATATATATCAGTTAAGTCCATTTCCTCTAGGGTATTTTTAAGTGACACAATATCCTTGTTGATACTTTGTTTGCAAGATCTCTCCATTTTTGACTGTGGGGTGTAAAGTCCCCTAGTATAATTGTGTTGCTGTCAATATCTTTCTTGAAGTCCTCCAAGATTTTCTTTATGTATTTGGGTGCTCGTATGTTGGATGCATATATATTTACAATGTTGATGCCTTCTTGGTGTATTCTTCCTTTGAGTATTGTGAAATGACCTTCTGGGTCTCTCTTTATGGCCCTTTTTTTGAAGACTCTGTTGTCTGATATGAGTATTGCTACTCCGGCTTTTTTTTCCTGTCCGTTTGCTTGGAAAATTTGTTTTATCCCTTCACTTTAAGTCTGTGTAGGTATTTTGTCCTGATGTGGGTCTCTTTTAGGCAGCATATGTGTGGGTCATGTTTTCTTATCCATTCAGCTATTCTATGTCTTTTGAATGGACCATTTAATCCATTTACATTTAAGGTTATTATTGATAGGTATGTATTCATTGCCATTTTTTCCTACCTGTGTTCTTCTCTCTTTCTCTTTTCCTTCTTTTCCTTAAAGCAGTCCCTTTAGCATCTCTTGCAGAGCTGGTTTGGTGGAAGTGTATTCTTTTAGACTTCTTTTGTCTGGGGAGCTCTTTATTTGGCCTTCTATCTTGATTGAGAGCCTTGCTGTTTAAAGTAGTCTTGGTTGCATGCCTCTGGTTCTCATTACTTGGAATATTTTTTGCCATTCTCTTCTGGCTTGGAGCGTTTCCATTGAGAAGTCAGTTGCTAAACTTATTGGTGCTCCATTGTATGTTACTTCCTGTTTCTCCCTTGCTGCCTTTGAGATACTGTCTTTTTCTTGGAATTTTGCCATTTTAATTATGATGAGTCTTACAGTGGGCCTCTTTGGATTCCTCTTGTTTGGGAATATCTGTGTCTCCTGGATTTGCGTGACTTTTTCTCTCATCAGATTAGGGAAATTTTCCATCTTTACTTTTTCAAACAGGTTTTCTATCCCTTGCTCCTCTTCTTCTCCTTACGGTATCCCTATTATACGGATATTGTTATGTTTCATGTTGCCCTGCATTTCCCTTAATCCGTCTTCAATCTTTCTGAGCCTCTTTTCTTTTTCTTGCTCTTTTTGGCTGTTTTTTTCTACTTTGTCTTCCAGTTCATTGATCCAACCCTCTGCTTCATCAAATCTGCTTTTCATTCCTTCTCCTGTGTTCTCCAGTTCAGATATTGTATTCTTCATTTCCTCTTGGCCTTTTTTAATAGTTTGTATTTCCTTTTTCATGTTGATATAGTTTGCAGTGAGTTCATTGTAGTTTCCCTGTAGTTTCTGGTAGTTCTCTGTGAGCTCAGTGAGCTTCCTGATAACCATTCCTTTGAACTCAGTATCTGATAGTTGACTTGCCTGTTTTTAAGTTAGCTTTCTTTCTGGGGCTTCCTCCTTTCCTTTCATTGGGGGAGTGTTTCTTTGTCTTCCCACTGTTTGTGAGTCTCTTCTTGTTTGCCTCTGCTTCTTAAATTGATCCGTTTTGACTCCCTGGGTTTATGGTATGATCTTCTCGGGTAGAATGCCCATGGTATTCAGTGGTGCCGTCTCCTTAATCTCCTGTGCTCACTGGCCTTGAGCTGGCTTTTGTGGATCATATATGGTCTAACACTGGTCTGTTGTGAGCTCCAGGTTTTATTGTCTCACCTGTGGGAAAAAGAGACAGAAGGGAAAGAAAGAAATAAGGGAAAAGAGAAGAAGGGGAAAAGGGAATTGAAAAAGAATGGAAGGAAGGAAGGAAGGAAAGAAGGAAGGAAGGAAGAATAAAAAACGATCAGAAGAAAGATAAGAAGGAATTTTAACAAAAATTAAAACAAAAGAATAAATAAGTCAGGAAGAAGGAATAAAAAAGGTAAAGCATGGAAGAAAGAATGAATAAAAAAAGAAAGAAGGACAGAAAGGAAGAAGTAATTTAGGGTAAAGGAGGAAAAAGTCCTCTGTAGGCTTTAAACTGCTCAGGTTAGTTCTGCTGGTCTTCCTGTCTGTGAAATGGGAGGGGGTGTTTGGAAGGATTGGTTTCACTTTTATGCCTTCCTGAGCCACACTCTTGGCTGTTGTTCAGCCTCCAGTCCAGTTTCTCAAGGTCCTTGTGCTCCCCGCTAGGCCTTTAGTTCACCAGTTGTGCTGTCCTTGAGTTGCACCAACTAGGGACAACTCACACTCCCCCTTGTTGCTCTTTGCTGTCTTAGATGCTAGGGTCTCTCGGTGCTGCTATGGGGCAGTTCCGCCCCCTACTGGGTGGAGTGTTTCTGGGGAATGCGTTCTCCCCTAGCCCTGCAGCTCCCCTCTGCTGGATGTTCTGCCTTAGTCCTAGAGAGCCAGTAGGCCCTGCAGGGCTCTCTGTGCAGGAGCTAGGTAAGAGTTGTTCAGAACTGGTGCTTTTAGGTGTGGTTGCCAGCTGGCAGCCAGGTTGTTGTTCGGGTTGTGCGGCGATCTGAGGCTGTCAGCCTGGGGTGCGCGGGTGATCCACGACTGTGGGCCTGTGTGCAGGGCAGCCAGCCACTGAACCGCGTGCGCACTCACCCGAGGTTTCAGGTGTGGGTGCCCAGCGGGGGTTTCAGCTGTGCGCGCCCAGTCCACCTATCTGGGTACGCACGAGCTGGGCTTCAGGTGAGTCCTGGGGCTGCTTATCCCGCATTCACAATCAACATTCAACACTTTTTAAAGAAAAGTCTCCTTGAATGATCTGTAGGTTTCTTGCAATTCCAATAAAAAATTCAGTTTTCTTGTGGAAATCGACAATGTGATTCTAAAAATTATGCTAAAGTTCATAAAAGACCAAGAACAGGACAGAGACTCATGAAAAAACACTTGGGGAAAAGGTACCTGCCCTACCACATATAAGACTTAACAGTGAATATACATTATTAATACAGTGTTTTTATACCCAAATGGTGGCTCATAGATGAACATATTGGCAACCGGAGGTTCTACAATTAGATCAACAGTTGCAAACACTCTCTATGTGAAACAGTGTTGTGAAGAACAGTGGGGAAGGTGGTGGGATGATACATTAACATGATATAAGGCAATTTGTTTTTCTATGTGGATAGAAAATTTAAAACTGCATCTTTACCCCACATTGCACATAAACATCAATTGAGATCATAAACTCAATTGTAAAAGGAATGAACTCAAATCTTTACGAACACATGGCAGAATTTCTTCACAACATTATAATAGCAAAAGCTTGTAAAATTGGATAATTATAGAAGAAAACTATATGGATATTTGTTTAAATTCAAGGACCTTTTGCTCATTCAATGATACCTTAAGTAATGAAAACACAGGCACAGCTTGGGTGAAGATATTTTTAACACACACAGATGCTAAAGGACAACTGACTGGAACACATAATGACCTAAAAATCTAAAAGAGAAAGACACTAAACATATAAGTCAATCTTTTTCTTTCATTCTTATTATTCAATTACAGGTATCAAATTTTTAAAGTATATTTTATTGATTATGCTATTACAGTTGTCCCATTCTTTTTTCTCCCCTTTATCCCCTTCCTCCCAGTATTCCTATTCCCTCCAGCATTTCGTCTCCTTAGTTCATGTCCAAGTTCTTTGGCTTCTCCATTTCCTATACCATTCTTAACTTCCCCCTGTATATTTTCTACCTAACATTTATGTTTCTTATTCCCTGTACCTTTCTCCCATTCTCACTGTTCCCAACAGTGATCTCTTCCTGCTGATCTCTTCCATGTAATCTCCATTTCTGTGGTTCTGTTACTGTTCTAGTTGTTTGCTTAGTTTTCTTTTTTTTAGGTTCAGTTGTTCATAGTTGTGAATTTATTGTTATTTTACTGTTCACACTTTTGATCTTCTCCTTATTCTTAGATAAGTCTCTTTAACATTTCATATAATAAGGACTTGGTGATCACGAGCTCCTTTAATTTTACCTTACCAAGAGAGCATTTTACCTGCCCTTCTATTCTAAATGATAGATTTGCTGGATAGAATAATCTTGGATGTGAGTTATTGCTTCTCATGGCTTTGAATACTTCTTTCCAGTCCCTTCTTTCCTGTAAGGTTTCTCTGAGAAATCAGCGGATGGTCTTATGAAAACACCTTTGTAGGTAACTCTCTTCTTTTCTCTTGCTGCTTTTAAGATTCTCTTATTATCTTTAATCTTTGGCAATTTAATTATGTGTTTTAGTGTGTTACTCTGGTCCAACTTGTATGGGAGTCCCTGAGCTTCCTGGACTTGTATGTCTATTTTCTTCACTGGATGGGGGTGCTTTCTTTCATTACTTTTTCAAGTAAGTTTTCGATTTCTTGCTCTTCCTCTTCTCCTTTTTGATTTGATTTGATATTGAAATGTTTAAAGTTGTCCCAGAGGTTCCTAAACCTCTCCTCAATTTTTTGAGTTCTTATTTCTTCATTCTGTTCCAGTTGAATATTTATTTCTTCTTGCTGTTCTTTATTGTTGATTTGAGTCCTAGTTCCCTTCCTTTCACTGTTGGTTACCTGTATATTTTTCTTTATTTCACTTTGTATAGCCTTTACTTCTTTCTTTATTTTGTGGCCATACTCAAAAATTTCTGTCAGCATCTTGATTACCAGTTTTTTTAACTCGCATCTGATTGGTTGGCTCTCTTCTCATCGCTTAGTTATTTTTCTGGAGTTTTGATCTGTTCTTTTATTTGGGCTGCATTTCTTTGTCTAAGCATGCCTGTTACATTGTAAGGAGTGGGGCCTTAGGTATTTTCCAGGCTGGGGCAACCCAATTCACAGCATTGTGGTGCTGTATGTGGGGGAAGGGTCAAAGAGGGAACAATGCCACTTCCTGGGCTCTTGACCTGCTTCGAAGAGACTGACATTTTCTCCCATGGCAGAACCCGTACAGAATTTTACAGCCACGGTTCTGAGGTTTTATTTTCTCCATGTTGGAACCCTGGATTGTGAAGTCTGCCTAGCTCCCCCATTGATATTCCCAGTTTATCTGCATGTGAATGTACAACTTCCCAGTCCTGAAACCACAGCCTTGCCACATGTCGTCTCCATTGCCCAGGTTACCCCTCTCTGCCCCTTCTACCAGTCTGGAAGAATGCTTCTTCTTTTACTCCTTGGTTGTTGGAATTCCATACAGTTTAATTTTCTTGTAGTTCTGCATGTTCTTTTTTTTTTTTCTTTTTTTTTTTTTTTAATGATCGTTTCCTTCTTTTGTTTGTACAAGGAGGTGAAGCATATATATCTACACTTCCATTTTGGCCAGAACCTTGTCCCACTTTTTACCTCTGTTGCTCTCCCCTGCCCTGCCCTGCCCCACCCTAGTCAATCTTTTATAGAACAAAAACTATACATTAAGTAATTGGAAAAGGCAAAGGTGCTCTACCACTAGCAATATGGGAAATATACAGGTAATAATTTTTACATTTAAAAGTAAATGTAAATAAATAAAAAGTTCAATCAATAATATTACTACCAAATTGGAAAATATTAAAAATTGAGCAATATGAAATGTTGGAATATTTGTGCAGAAACAGACACTGGGTGCATTTATGCTTCAGTAAGCGGGGGCTAGTTAGAACTTGCATCAGATGGAAAGCAGTTAAACAGGTGTTAAAGTGCAAACACATTCTGTAACATAGAAATTATACTCTTAGTCATGCATTTTATGGGTATAGTTATGTATGAAATGAAGAGATATGTACACTAATGCTCATATTATCATTGTTTTATACCAAATACCAATAAGAACACAAATGCTTATCAATAAAAAATGAATTGTAATTTAAGTGTAGTCATACAGCAATGAAAAAATGAATGGATTACATTAATATGATTGCATTTCAAAACCTTAATGTTTAGCAAAAACACAGAATAACATCTTGTTATTTTCCTACTGTAATAAAAAATGGAAATGTTTTCTTGCTTTGGTAAGTGACATTAATGGAGAAAGCAGGACACCCATGCGAGGCTGCTCAGACCCCTTTCTTTCATAGACATGCAGACTTTCCTACATTGCCCTTATCACCATCACTGGTATTTTAATGTTGATGTGTGATAATGAAGTTTAACTTGCCTCTGGTTTTTTTGATAGCTTAGACCATGGAGCACCTTTGGAACCCTGGAATTTACAGCTCAGGTTCAATCAGAACTGAAGGAGTACTCAGTGGTGACAGAAGAAGATTGTGAAATTCTTAAGATCCCTGCAAAGAATTATGCCAACTTAAAATTGGTATGATCAAATCTAATGTATATATTAAGACAACATGGCAATAAATTTAATAGAACTTTTGCCTCTTTGGACACATATCCATATCTTTCTTATTTTTAATTTGACTTGGCCTGGACAACATAAAAATATTTTATGACCATTGATTAAAACTCCGATAGTGATGGGTAATTTAAGTATAAAAATAGATTTTTATGAATATAGTATTTTATGTATATTTTTAATGGCTTTGATTTTTTATGAATTTAGAATTTATTTATTCAGTCACCAAATATATGTTTTGGGGTGTCAACATCATGTCATGTGTTAGGAATACCAGGACAACCAGACAGAGGGATCTCTACATCTCTGCAGTCTACCTTAGAAAAAGTGAACTTGGGTGTGACTGGCACATTGTTTCATAGTATATAACTCAGGGCTGCACAACTAGGTGATCACAACTTAATTCTACCCCCTAATTCTGCTATGTTAACTTTTTTCTTTAAGTTTAACAATTTATTCTCTTTTAGTCAAATACAAATTTTTCCCCTCTCCTAACTCTCCCTTCCTGGCTGGCAGAAGAAGTTTGTGTCAATGAATAGTCATGCTGTGCATGGTAATGGCTAAGCCATGGCTGGGTGCTCATGTGGAAGGGAAATGGGGGGAGGGATGCTCACCTTCTAGCTTTGGGTCTCTAATAGTCAGGGTTTCTTTCAATAAGGTTGTTTCAGCATTGGTGACACTGGTAACTTTCTCAAAGTTCAACTTCCTTCAAAATCCCTGTTTTCAGAGTGGCTGGCTTTAAAAACAATCTTTTTTGTATGTTTTATTTTTATTTTAAAAATATTATTACTAATTTAATATTATCAATTGAACTTTTGTGTTTACTCTTGACTATATCAAAGTTTTATTCCAAAAGTGCTAAAATACAGCATCTGAAATATTATGAAAGGTGGAAAAATAAAGTTTTAGTAGTATATCTGAAGATTAAAATTTCATTATGGTTATTTGGTTGTAGAATGATGCTCCTATAAAATCAAATATATTTTATTGTATTTTTATATCACATAACCTTTATTTTTCTTTTACTGACATTTATCTGCTAACTTTTTTCCTTCTCTTTAAAGTACCTAATATAAAGTTTGATAATGACTTTTTTCTAGGAAAAAACAAAACTTGAAAATAAACAAATAGTGAAATTAATTCATAAGTGTCCATATTATGAGGAATGGCCTACTTTATCCATATATGAGCTAGTTCTTCTCGTTAAATGGAAAAGATTTCCTCCAGGTCATGGTGAGTTTAATGCAATTTGGTAACTTCTTTTTGCATGATATTATACTATTGGAATTTGTAATTTTTTTATATCATTAATGTTTTATACACTGTTTTTTCATGAGTGTTTAGTTTATTTAATGTTATCTTTGAATTGAGCATTTATATTATTACTGATTTTTATAAAATCATTCTTAATTGGCCTGAAGAGTGATCTCCCCACTGTCCTTACTTGCATATCCTGCTGTCCATAGGCCTACCCTTGTCCCACCCCAACAGTCAGTGTGAAGACCAAACTGAAAAAAGATAAATGCAACAAGATGTCAGGATCATTGTTTCCCGTTCTCCTGGTTGAACACCCACTTAAGCAACAAGTTAGCGTCTTTGTACCTGTGCTATATGTTATCAGTGGAAAATGCAATGATAGAGAATAGGTAAGGTCAAGGTGAGTGGTAGCTGACCATTTCTGATATCCAGCATGACATGGCATTGATGTGTGCATTTCCTGGGTTACATTTTCACAAAAAGTTCAGGTGACATTAGATCCTTCTGTGCAATTTTTCTATCTGGGAGAGCCCACCAAATAAGAGATGCCAAGTGTTATAGAATGATTGTTTTGTCCCACCAAGTTCAGATGTTGAACCCTTAATCCTCAGCCTGATGCTCTTTGGAGGTAGGACCTTTGGAAGGGAATTTAGCTCTGAAAATGGAGCCTTCATGAATGGGATTAGTGCCCTTATAAAAAGAGACATGAGAGATGATATATTTCTCTTGGCCTTGTGAAAACACAGCAATCTGGCAGCTGTCAGCAAACCAGGTTCCTCGATCTTGGACTTCCCAGCCTCCCAAACTAT
The DNA here is from genome assembly GCF_022682495.2 of Desmodus rotundus. Taxonomy (NCBI): domain Eukaryota; kingdom Metazoa; phylum Chordata; class Mammalia; order Chiroptera; family Phyllostomidae; genus Desmodus; species Desmodus rotundus. Next base: position 65,837,817 of record NC_071394.1, read on the forward strand.
GAGAGAATTATTTGTTGTTTTTACCACCCCTCTATGGTATCTATTATCTGACTAATACACCAGCCTAAGAGGAACAACTGTAGTTGGGTCAGAGCCTAGACTTCCTTTTGGTAAGGAATCACTCTGCTCCACAGGAGCAAACCACCAAGGGAGAGCTTTGTAGTCACATACAGGGTGACCCAGTACTAACATTATAACAGAGAGGAAGTGTTTGAAAGAAACACTTCCACCTCAAGACTCCAGAGCCATAATTGTAGTGAGGGCTATGGAGCATGGGGCAGGTGAACATTCTGAATTAAGTATAAAATTGAAGTTCTAAAAAAATGAATTTGAATTATAAGACCCATGATGCCACTGTTCTAATAATAAACATGTGATGGAGAAATTCTTGTATCGGACCAAGATGTCCTGTGAGATAGTGACTCTATAATAGAATGGTAAGGGTCAGCATAATGTGGACAGAGGTTTCTTTTATTGGAAAAAGCAAATATCATCGTAGTTAAGATTTTGCTTCAAAAACTGAGATTCCTTAATCAACCAATTCAATTTGGTGGGGCTCTAAAACTTTTCCTGAATTTGTTCCAAATTTCATTACAGTGCTGTTGCTTATATTTTATTTATTTTTATTTCTTATTATTTTTACTTTTATTTTTTATTGTTATTTAATTAGTTGTCCCCATTTTCCACCCATTATTCTCCCCTGCCTTACCCACCCCCCACCTTCCACTTTCAATTTTCCCCCATTGGCTTTGTCCATGGGTCCTTTATACATGTTCCTTGACTTGACCTTTAGCAGTATTTATCATGTTTTAAAATACAGTGTCTAGCCCTTGTTTAGTCAAATATATACTTTTCTTTTGCTTTTAAAAATTGAATATTGGTCATTTTGCATTTTGTTCATAAAGCTTTTGCTGATGAGATATAAATGTCATTTTATTTATTTATTTAGCCAATAGTACATATAGAAGGCAAGTAGTAAAATGACTTGTAAAAAATTGAGAATTGAATACTTTTGAATTCAACATCTGTATTATACAGAAACAATTTTTTTTTTAATGTGAATGTTTTGGCTTCATTCTGGTTTCCCCAATTTGTATCAGAGATTTCAAACCTTGGTCCATGCTTTATTTTTAGGACATTTTTGTATAAGAAAATAGTATCTCAGCCTTGCCAATATACTAGGACATTAATATTTCTGAGATGATTAAAAAGAAGGAAAGAAACCATAATCAGAGACATTTTGAATTATGTTAGCCAAAAAAATCCAAAATTCACAAAAGGGGAATGATGTGCTTTTAATGTATTTCATTACAAATAATAAATATTTGTCTCAGTCTAAAATATCAATCTAAAATATTTAAATTTAGCATCAAAGAGATGAGAAGGTATTGACACAGTTTGGGAGACTAATGCTAGGTTCAAGTTCTTTTCAGAAAATATCTTTAAAAATAATGGTGGAGTGCTCACTTCGGCAGCACATATACTAAAATTGGAATGATACAGAGAAGATTAGCATGACCCCTGCACAAGGATGACACACATAAAAATAATGGTGGAAACTGTTTATTGCCCTGGAAAATCTATGATGACATTGAATTCGTCAAAATAAACACTATTTTAACAAACATAAATATGTGATGCTTACATTTATACAGTTTTAAAAATCATTTACCCTCCTTGAGGATGAATGACAATTTTGCTAGATGATCTTCAAAGCCCCTTACAGCTGAAATACTATGACTCCTATAAATAAACCTACCAAGATGAAGAACAAGTCCTATGAACTTAACCTAAGTTTTTATGGTACTAACAAACTTGATATATCAAAAAGAAGCATTAGATTTAATACTTCTAAACTTTACTCAAGATTTGTTTTGAATTTTTGTTGGAAAATATAGAGAATGTAGCTCAAGTTACATTGTCATTATCTAGGTTTAAAACTATCAGTAGAGTGGTTTCCAAAGCATAATTAAGTGTGTTTTCATCTTATTTTAGGAATGTGTATTGGATGAAGTTTCAGAGAAATTAAGTTAATTATTCTAAAGGTTGATAGAATTTAGGATTAATCTTGAGTAATCTGTGAAATAAGTGAAGCTTACTTCTGGCATTTTCACCTTTGTTAACCTAAGCCTTACTATTTTGGGGTCGGATACCAGGGGAGCCTGTCTGTAATGGACATTTTCAATGTTGCTTGTAATTTAGGCCTATCTGGTTTGTATCACACCAATGAAACTATTCCCAGGTGTTATTTTCCTCAGGTGTGTCAGGCTGGAAATGGCAATTAGCTGATCTCACCTGTTTCCATGTGTATTATGTGTGTAAGAAAAAATGGTAAATAACTTCGCTTCAATGTACTATTGATGTACATTATATTGTTATCCTGCTTACATCTTTTCCAGGTAGAATTTGATACATAATTAGCAGAGATACTAAAAAAATATTGTAATCAATTTAGTTCTGAAATATAAAATATGCCAATATAATAATATTAAAAACAGACAACAACCTAGTCTTCCCAAATTAAAACTGGAAACTTTGAACTACAGAATTATTTATTTTGCAGTTCTACCCAATGGAAGTTAGAAATTCTAGACTATAAATCCTAGCTTTTTGACATCAGTCTCTTTCAGATTGGTGAACTATGCAGGGTATCAGAACTGTTAGTTCTATGACATACTCCTGAGCATCCCAGAACCAGGCTGCACTTAAGGATGCTATTCATCCCTGTGTGTCTTTGTTTCCTTATTCCTCCCTTACTGGTCTCTCTGCATTAAGTGAGTATTTTCTAATGTAACATAACAATTCACTTAATGATTTTAAAATACACTTTACTATTTAGAACAGTTTTAGGTACACAGAAAAATTGAGTAGATGGTACAAGGATCTCCCATATACCCCTGTCCCCAATCTTGCATAGCATCTCTCACTATTAGCATACACTGCCAGAGTGGTACATTGGTACAACTGATGAACCTACAGTGAAACATCTCCAACCAAATGCACAGTTTACATTAGGGCTCACTTCTGGGTTAGGACATTTTGTGGATTGGGTAACTATAATGATATTTACCCACCGTTATAGTACCATACACTGCATTTTACTACCTTCAAAATTCTTTGAGTACCACATAGTCATTTCTATCTCCTCCCTAACTCATGGCAACCACTGATTTTTTTCATTATTTTTTTATGGTTTTGCTATTTTCTGAATGTTATGTAATAGGAATCATACAGCATATAGCTTTTTCAGACTGGTTTCTTTCATTTAACAATATGCACTTAAAGCATCTTGATAACTTTTAATGGTTTGCTAACTCATTTTTTTCCTAATGCTGAATAATATTCCATTGTTTGGATATACCACAGTTTATCTGTACACTCACTGAGTGAAGAATATCTTAATTTTTTTCCAGGTTTTAGCATTATAAATGAAGCTGTAATAAACATCTGCATACAGATTTTTTTGTGGACAAAGTTTTCAGCTCCTTTGGGTAAATATCAAGGAGTGCAATTACTAGATTGTATGATACAAATGTATTTAGTTTCATAAGAAACCACTGTCTTCCAGAATGGCTGTACCATTTTGCATTCCCAGCACCAGTGAATGAGAGTGTTTGTCGCTCTACATTCTTGCCAACATTGGGTATTGTCAGTACTCTGGATTTTGTCTACTTGAGTAGATTTGTAGTGTCATTTCTTTGTTTTAACTTGCATTTTTCTGATGAGGCATGTGATAAGCCTCAAAAAAAGGAAATATCCAACAGGAAGAAAATCAGTAAGGACATAATTAAATTCAACACTATAAGTCAAGTGGTTCTAATGGGCATCTACAAATTAATCCATCCAACAGCAGAGGACATCTACCTCTCAAGATCCATGGAGCATTCACCAGGACAGGCCACAGTCTAGTCTGTAAAACTTCAGAAATTAAAGAAAAATATATAAATGACAGATCTGCTCTTAGATCACAATGGAATTAGCTATACAGGGAGGTTCCCCCTCAAAATATGGACTTATCTTCTGGAGGGTAGGCTCCTTGTAGTACAGGCTTCCGCTGCTAGGTGAGTGTTTTAGTAACTCATCTGGATCAGTATACCAGCTGACATTGTTGAGAGAAGTTATGATCGCTTTAGTGAATTTTTTTAAAGACTTTTTCAGTGTACTTTCCAATATCATTATGAATAATTTACGATTGTAACTGCCCACACAATGCTGGTGTTGAGCAGTTTTTGATCAAAAAACAACATGACACCTGTGCCCTACCCTCTCCATTCACCCAATATTTCCTTGAGCAACTGTTTATTGTTTCCCAGATGAAAAAAAGTCCTCAAAGGGAAACGTTTTGCTGATGTAGAACAGGTGAGACAAAAAATGGCAGAAGCAGTAAAAGGCATCAAAATTGATGAGTTCAAAAACTGTTTCGAGCAGTGGAAAAAACATCTCAATAGGTGTATTGCATCAAATGAAGAGTACTTTGAAGGTGACTGAAGTTTAAGCATGTAAAAATAAATACACAGTTTTCAATAAATAAATCATGGGTGTTTTGATAAAATTCCTCATAAATTACTAACAGAAAGGTAAATGGAAAACCTCAAAGTATGTGTAAGTTAAACAATACACTTCAAAATAATACATGAGTAAGAGAAGAAATCTCAAGATATTTAATAATTTAAATTTAATTCTATTCAATTAAGTTAAAATAATTTAAATGTATTAATTAAAAATTAATTTTTAAACTCAATAAAATAATTTTAAATTTTAATCATTTAAATAATTTCATATTTTAAATTAAATGTAAATTAAAACAATTTATAAAAATGTGGGAAATCTCAGCACCTTCTGCTGAAACACAGGTACATGCAACTGGGAATACAGGAACTTAGGTTTCAGGAGTGCCTGGATCCAAGCTCTGCACTGATTTCACTCCAATTATTTGTTCCAGTTCTTGGTTCTGTTTTGTTTTGTGTTTGTTCCCTCCTTCAGTAAGTTTCACTGTGCTATGGCAAAAATAGTTACAGGGTACATTTTTGTCACAGTCAACAATCCCTGTGAAAGAGACTTTCTTCCTGATTGTTCCAAGAAAAATGTGGTATGAATTCACTAGCTTGGCTTGCATCACATGAACACCCTGAGGACATGCAACCTGTTGGTCAACTGAAGGTGGACCACAGCCCTGCCCCCAGAAAATGGTGCAGCGCCACTGAACCATGGAAATTCCAAATGGGGGAGTGTGTCTCTGCAGAGGTGCTAAAATAACACAGACCTCCATGCTCCCTCCATGTGGGTCTGTGTCATTCCATGCAGCATGAGGCAGTTTGGTGATAGGACTGCCTCCTTGGGGCCCAGATACACTTTGACTTCCTTGTGGCTGTACGTCTTAATGACCCAAACCATCTCTGCTTCTACACCCACTGCACCCCATCACTTCCAGGTTCCTAAAAATAGTATCTGTTGTTAGAGGGTTTTTTTGTTTTGTTTTGTTTTTGTTTTGTTTTGTTTTTAAGAGCAGAAGAGGGAAAGAGAGGGAGTAAAATAGAAGGAGAGAGAGAGAGAGAGATGGAGAGAGAGATTTGTTTTTCCACTTATTTTATGCATTCATTTGTTGACTCCTATATGTGCCCTGAGAGGGGATCAAACCCACAACCTTGGTATATTGGGCAAGTGCTCTAACAAACTGAACAACTTGGCCAGGGCTAGGGGTCATCTTTAAATTTCCCTCCAGATTTTTCCATCCAGAAAGATATTACTTTCTGTTTTGTATTTGCAACCTCCTTCAGGTGATTCAGAAAATCTAATCTCCTGTATGAATTTTCTGAAATCTGTAGAATGAGTCTTGCTTAAAATTATTATATGAGGAGTTCTCAAGACTTCCATAGTTCCATAGTTCCACAGTCAAGTTTACTATGTTTCATGATTCTTACAATGCACAATGTAGGCCTACCTAAAAAAAGAGAGAAACATTTCAAATAAACAACCTAATCCTACACCTACAAGAACTGGAGGAACAAGAAATAAAGCCCAGAATGAGTAGAGGAAAGAAATAATCCAGATCAGAGAAGAATTAAGTGACACAGACACTAAAAGAACAATTCAAAGGATCAATAAATCCAGGAGATGGTTCTTTAAAAAGATAAACAAAACAACAAGCCTTTAACCAAACTCATCAGAAAGAAAAGATAGAGGACCCAAATAAACAAAATCAGAAGTGGAAGAGGAGAGATTACAACTGATAACACAGATATATGAAAGGTTGTAAGAAATTACTATGAAGACCTTTATGCCAAGGAATTTGAAAAACTGGGTGAAATGGAAAAACTTCTAGAAAAATATAATCTTCCAAAACTGAATGAAGAAGAAGCACAAAGCCTGTACACCACTAATAGCTGGAAACAAGGGGATAATGGGAGATAACGGTGGTAGGTAGGAATGGCTGGTGTGGGGGGAAGTGGTGGGGTGAAGTGGAGACAACTGTAGTTGAACAACAATAAAAAAGAGAGAGAACTGGGGAAAATAAATAAAAGTAGTGAGTGAAAGCTTAAAAAAAGAAAAGAAAACCAAAACTCCTGATACACAAAAGCCCCAGACCAGATGATTTCATAGGAGAATTTTACAAAACATTTAAGGAAGAGCTAACCCCTATCCTTCTCAAACTATCCAAAACATCCAAGAGGAGGAAAAGCTCCCAAACTCTTTATGAGGCCAGAATCATTATTCTCCTAAAACCGGATAAAGACACAACAAAGATAACTGCAGGCCAATAATGCTGATGAACATAGATGCTAAAATACTCAACAAAATATTGGCAAACCACATCCAGCAATACATTCAAATGATCACACACAATGATCATGTGGGGATAATCCCAGGGATACAAGGATGGTTCAATATTCTCAAATCAATAAACATAACACATCACATAAACAAAAGGAAAGACAAAAATCACATGATAATATCAATAGATGGGGTAAAACATTTGATAAGGTACAGCAAGCATTTTTCATAGAAAGAGCAAAGTGGGAGTAAAGAGATCTACCTCAACATAATAAGAACCATATATGAGAAACCTACAGCCAACATCATACACAATGGGCAAAAACTAAAAGCTTTCCAACTAAGATCAGGAAAAGACAAGGATGTCCACTTTCACCACTCTTATTCAACATAGTATTGGAAATCCTAGCCAAAGCAATCAGACAACAAAAAGAAATAAAAGGCATCCAACTTGGAAAGGAGTAAGTAAAGCTGTCATTGGTTGCAAATGACATGGTGCATAGAAAACCCTATAGACTCCACCAAAAAATTACTTAACCTAATAAGTGAATTTGGCAAAGCAGCTGGATACAAAGTCAATATTCAGAAATCAAAGGCATTTTTGTACACCAACAATGAAACAGAAATTAGGAGAAAATCCCATTTGCTATAGCAACAAGAAAAATAAAATAGCTAGGAATAAACATAACCAAGGAGTTAAAAAGACTTGTACACAGAAAACTACAGGCCACTGAAGGAAGACACAAATAAATGGAAGAATATACCATGTCCATGGACTAGAAGAATTAACATCATCAAAATGCCCATACTACCCAAAGCAATCTAGAGATTCAACATAATCCCTATCAAGACACAAATAACATATTTCACAGATATAGAACAAACATTTCAAAAATTTATGTGGAACCATAAATTACCCTGAATAGCCTCAGGAACTTTGAGAAAGAAGAACAAAGTAGGAGGGATCAGAATACCTGATATCAAACTATATTACAAGGCCATGGTAAACAAAACAGTCTGGTATTGGCAAAAGAACAGACACATAGACCAATGGAACAGAATAGAGAGCTCAGAAATAAACACAATCCTCTATGGTCAATGAATATTCGACAAAGAGTGCAAGAGCATAAGCTGGAATAAAAATACCCTCTTCTACAAATGGTGTTGGGCGATCTGGACAGATACATGCAAAAAAAAAAAAAAAAGGAAAGAAATTAAACCACCAACTTACACTATATACCAAAATAAACTAAAGGTGGATAAAGAACTTAAATATAAGTTGTGATACCACAATAGTCCCACAGGAAAACATAGGTAGGGAGATCTAAGATATTCCATGCCTCAATATTTTCACTGATACATCCCTTAGAGCAAGGAACGTAAAGCAAAGAACAAACAAATAGGACTTCATTAATTAAAAAGCTTCTGCATGGCTAAAGAAAACATCAGCAAAATTGAAAGGGAACCAACTGTATGGGAAAATATATTCACTATGATACTTCAGACAAGGATATGATCTCCAAAATATATAAAGAACTCACATGACTCCACTCCAGGAAGACAAACAATCCAATTAAAAAATGGGTAAAGGACCTGAAAAGACACTTCTCCAAGGAGAACATAGAGAGCACCCAGAGACATGTGAAAAGATGCTCAGCATCACTAGCCATAAGAGAGATGCAAATTAAAACCACAATGAGATACCACTTCTCGCCATTGAGAATGGCCATCATAAACAATCCAACAAACAGCAAGTGCTGGTGAGGTTGTGGCAAAAAGGGAACCCTAGTACACTGTTGGTGGGAATGCAGACTGGTGTAGCTGCTGTGCAAACCTCATGGAATTTCCTCAAAAAACTAAAAATGGAACTGCCTTTTGACCCAGCAATTCCACTCTTTGGACTATACCTTAAGAATGCTGAAACACCAATTCAAAGCAACCTATGTACCCCAATGTTCATAGCAGTGTTATTTACAATAGCCAAGTGCTGGAAACTGCCTAAGTGCCCATCAGTCAGTGAGTGGATCAAAAAACTGTTGTACATTTACACAGAGGAACACTAAGAAACAGAAAGAAAAAGAGAACTCCTACCCTTCATGACAGCATGGATGGAACTGGAGAGCATTATGCTAAGTGAAATAAGCCAACTGGTGAAAGACAAATACCATATGATCTCACCTATAAATGGAACATAATCAGAAAAAAAAAAAAGCAAGCAAACTGAACCAGAGTCATGGAAATAAAGAGCAAACTGCCCATGTCCAGAGGTGTGGTGGGAGGGGGTTAATGAGGATAGAAGGCAAAAGATCAAGTCCAAAAACATGTATAAAGGACACATGGACACAGACAACTGGGTGGAGGATTGAATATGGGAGGTGCATGGTGGATAGGGAAGGGAAGAGTAATGGGGAAAAATGGGGACAACTGTAATTAAATAACAGTAAAAATTAAAAATGAAAACACAACGTTTCTTGTGCAGGAAAGGAGTTGTATGCTAATCATTTAATTAAATAATTTAACAGGTTGCTTTTGTTTCTACAGTTGCATTTTAAATATAAAAGGTAATATATCAAGTCTTCATACTTAGAAAAATATTTTCAATACCTCCAAAAATTTGACTGAAATTATTTTCCATTATCTCTGTAAATGCATCTTGCAGTGTTATAATTCTGAGGTTTAGACACAAAATTTTTATTTTGTTCAAAGTTAAAATTACATGCCATCTTTTGGAAATCAATGACTCATTAACAGTGTCTCAAAGAGTTGAAGAAACTTTTATTCATAGAAAATTGTGTGTGTTTGTGTTTCACATGATATGTTTCTATGAAGAAATAATTAAAATATTAGTAATTAAGAAGTTAAAAGATAATGCTAGCTTATTTGTTATGGTCAAAAACATAAACATGAGATTTCCATCAGTTTTTAAGGGTAACATTGATGCGGATCCCAGCCAGCAGGATCCTGTGTTGTGGCTGCAATAGACAAATACGCACAGACTACAGAAATCCTTTGGAGGAAAAGGGACAGCATGGCCATTCTCTAAGAGAGAGGGCCAGAGAGAGCCCAAGAGAGAGCCCGACCCCTGCCTGGACAGGCTTTTATTTCTTTTCTGGTCACATTACTTCGGGGATGGTCCTCGTTTACTATGCACAGGCTCACTGTAGGTGATTACCCTTTACAGACAACAAAGGACAGAATGCTGCTAATTACTTCAAAGAGAAGGATGTTACAGCTCAAGGGGGAAAGTGGTTGAACTGGTTACACTCCATACTTGGGTGGTTTAGCACAGGCTTTAGGAAGTTAAAGATACTCAGTAAAAATTTGCTGCCTCAATCCAGGGTGAGGGAGTTTAGCAAAAGCAATTGTCATAGCAGCCTAGGTGCAATGCAGACCTGATTCCCCATGGGAGAACCTGTCCATGGGCTTGGGTCCTGCATGCTGAACATCACTCCCACTGGCTTTTCTGAATGGGAGCTGGGCTACATTTCTGACACATGGAACAGTTCCCTATATAACATAATGTTACTATAAGCACAATGTTGTATAGCAGATCAGAGCTACCTTTTATGTAATGTGTAACTTTTTCTTGTTGCTATCAGAATTCTTTTTGTGACAATTTGATGGCTTCATTAAGAAGCATCTTCATTGACCTGGTTGGGTGCCTCTTGAAACATCATCCATACACCAAAAAGCTGTGGATTCAGTCCCTGGTTGAGGCATGTACAGAGGCCACCAATCAATGTTCCTCTCTCTCCCTCTTCCTCTTTCTCTAGGATCAATGAATACATCCTAGAGTGAGAATTTTAAAAATTAAAAAAGGATGTGTCTGTGTTTTAGTTTTTTTAAATTTATCTTAGTTAGAGTGAATTGAGCTTCCTGACTTTGTATGTATATTTCCCCCTTCAAATTTGAGAAGTTTTTAGCATGGGATATCTGCCCCTTTCTCTTTTTCATCTCCTTCTGGGACTCCTACAATGTGTATCTTGTTCCATTTGATGGTGTCCCATAAGTCCTTTAGGCTCTCTTCATTTTTCATTATTTTTCTTCTTGATCCTGTGCCTCAGTAAATTCAAAAGTCTTGTCTTCAAGTTTGTTGATTATTTGTCTGGTCTGGTCAAGGGCTATTAAGTCCCTCTAGTGCATTTTTCAATTCAGTTGTATTACTCTTCAATTACAGAATGTCAGTTTGGTTCTTCTTCATAGCTTCTGTTACTCTTGATATTCTCGTTTTGTTCCTACATCATTTTCCTTATTTCATTTAGTTGTTCATCTGTTCTCTATCTTAATTCATTGAACATCTCTGTGATGGTTACTTTGAATTGTTTGTCTACTAATTTATGTATCTCAGTTTCTTTAGGGTCAGCTTCTTTTGATTTAATTTGTTCCTTTGAATGATCCATATTTCCTTGCTTTTTTGTATGTCTCATTATCACCTGTTGGGACTTTGGATTTGAAAAACCAACCACCTGTCCCAGTCTTTGTGCCACTGTTTTTCATATGGATGGCTTTCCCCATTTAGCCCAGCTGGATATTCTTTGATCTTTTGAGCCTTTCCTGGGGATGTGTTCTCTGGGCTTCTGCATGTAACCTCCTTATTGAAAAGTTTGCCAAGTCCTACAAGGGAATGCCACACAGTGTTTGTGACACTGCAGCCACTAGTGCATGGTGAACACTATGTTTCTCAGTGGATCTCAGTGTGGCACCTATTTCTGTCTTAGATCCAAACAAGACAGAAATCAGTTTCCCAGGATTCGTCCCAAAAGATTAGAACATTTCATATCTGCTCCACTCCTTTCTCTACACAGAGAGAAATTGGGACTTGGTGATCTCTTTACCAGTCATGTTGGAGTGGTTCCAGCAATAAAGTGCCATGAATTTTTCTGCTAGGTTTTATGTGGTTGGCTTTGTGCTTGCCTGGGGTGTAGGAACCTCTTAACTGGTCTCTAGGTTTCTCACAAAAGCAATTGGTGCATGTAATATACATTTCTCTGAGAGGAAACAGGGTCTGAGGTTTCCTAGTCCATCACCCTACTAGCTTTTTTACTTACTGAACACATTTAGGAAGGTTGTTTTATATTCATTCGCCATTCATTCATATACTTCCATTTGTTGAGGGTTGGTTTCTGGAGATTTATTTTGTTCCTCTACTGGGGTAATTTTCCCATCCTTCTTCATGATGTTTGTAACTTGATGCTCATACATGCACATTTTAAAAAAAACACCCACCTCCCCCAGTCTTTATGGGCTACGTACAAGGAAAGACCTTCAATGGTTGGCTCAGCTGGATAATCAGGAGCCTCTCAAACCTTTTCCATCAATGTGTATTCTCCAGATTTGTGCCTATAGATTCTTAATTAGAGGAATTTGCTGGTTACTCACAATCTCTTGCTCTCTCTGCTATGTTACCATTGGTCCTCTAAAATAAGTAGTGGCATGCTACCCAGTTCTTTTTTGTTCTCAGCAGGCCTCAAATAGCTAGAGTATTCCAGGGGCTATCCACAAGCAGAGAGAGTTGAAACAGAAGCCAGTCCTTCAGGCATCATGCTGAAAAACAGAGTGTCGGATGCAGGTGCCAATCCTCTGCCCCCTGAGTGGGGGAATTGGTTGTACTGTGCTTTCTCTGCTGTCCATGAGCTTTCTGGAGAAGCAGCAGGCCCCCAGGCATGTAATCATGAATATAGTGTATAATTAGTATATACATTATGGGAAAACAGAAGATAATACAAGCATATGTAATATGTAATTATGCTCTTATAGATATCAACTGTTAATCTTTTCCTATATTTTTCCAGGTTTTTAATTCAGAAGCAAGTCATTTTTGCATATTTAACCAAAGTAAAATAGTGTAGAGATAATGGAATGCTTTTCCAATGGTCATTATAAAAGAAGCATATTCCATGTCAGTAACAGTTTTGAAAATTAGAAATTTTAGTAGAAACATGATATTTTCTGTGAGTGATCATAATTTATTTAAACACTTTCCTATTGATTATCATTTAAGTTGCCTAAAATATCTTACATGCTCAGTTTTGAATAGTTAATAAATAAATACTTAACTATTTACCTGATTATTTTCTTAGGAAAATTTCTTATAATTAGAGGTATTTCTTCAATGTATATAAATATATTCTATCATTGTTGACACATGTTGTAAATTTCTTTGTCAGAGCTCTAATAACATTTTTATACACTTGGCTAGGTTTTTATTAAGGTGTTAGCTTATACACAACACTAATGTGCAAGAGAATGGAATCTAGTATATATCAGAGGAAGCGTCATTCACCAATGGGTGGGATAGGCTAGTTTTTTTTTTTTAATAAAAGGTGTCAGGAAATAATCTACACATATGAGAGAATAGGTTAAGTTAGATATTTAAGCCTACATGTGGCAAACATTACTTTAAATGAACTAATTATTAACTTAAAAATAAAAATGACAGTAGAAGAATATACGGGTATACAATTTATTTTGAGGTTCAATATGTAAAAATAATGAGATTAAGAGGACAACAATCATTCCAGAATAATCAACACATAGTATTATAAAAGAGGATTAATATGAAAGAGTTCATATAGTGTAATAAGAAAAGCATTAATATTCCACATTTATGATTTTACAGATTTTATTCATTTATTTTTAGACAGAGGGGAAGGGAGGGAGAAAGAGAGGAAGAGAAACATCACTGTGTGGTTGCCTTTCTCACACCCCCTACCAGAGACCTGGCTATAACCCAGGCATGTCTTCTGACTGGTCACCAAAGTGACCCTTTGGTTTGCAGATTGGACTCAATCCACTGAGCCACACCAGCCAGGGCTAATATGCCATATTTAAAAATAGAAGGGATTTATTATCTCTTTTTAAAGATGTTTTGAAAAATGCTAAAATAATAAAATCAACAATTTTCATACATTTTGTCAAAATATTATGCACAAGCAAGTAAAATAAAATCAGAGACATTGAAATTAACAATCTGACAGTAACCAGAGAGGAGGTGGAAGGGGATGATGGGGAAAAGGGGGAAAGGGATTTCAGGAACAATTATAAGGGACACATGGACAAAACCAAGGGAGGGTGGAATCAGAGGAGGGAGGTGGGGATGGCTGGGGTGGGGGGGAGTGGCGGGGGTAAACGCAGACAACTGTAATTGAGCAAAAAAAAAAAGTAAAAAATAAAAAAAGAACTAGAAAAAAAACTGTGTTTTTAGAACCTAATGTGGAAGCCTCCAATTAGGATTTTTTAAAATCTAGTTATTGCAAGCTATTTTGGCTAAAACCTAAACATACTTAAATGTCTTCTGACCTTGTATATTTACTGCTCCTACTACTTATGTGTTATTTTGGAAATGTTGAAAAAACACTTCCAATTAAACTTTTAAAAATTAAAAAAATATTATGCACAAAATTTAAAACCAGGTCATCAATAGGTATACTGAAGTGTGGTTTTGCATAAACATCATATAGAGTTATTGAACTAATTTACATGTAATTAGTCAATGTCCTGAAGGCATGTAATACATCTCTACACAAATGGTTTATCTATACTAGCCCAGATTACATTAAAATATTCCAAGTTAAATATCTCTTGAATCAAAATTATTATTCCATTAATGAAGAAGATCATTATCTCAACTAATGAATGAACTTAATTTTTATGTATATATACTATGTACAAATGATAATTGCATCATATTATCCATGTACTTTCTTGGGCCAGTCCATTTAGTATGTAATTATTCATCTCTGAAAAATAATGCTGCCTAAATAATTGAACTGCAATTAATGCAGTTGGTTAGGTAAGGCCAGAAAGAACTAACTAACCAGTGTATCATTGTTAAATAAACAATTGCCATGATTAGCTAGAATTTATTATTAAAATATAAGATTATTAGGTGAAAACGTAGAAACTTTTTTTTCTTCACAAAGATAAAAATAATTTTCTTCTATTAACTTAGTGCTATTTATAAAGAATAGTCTCTTTGCAGATTAGTGTAAATGATCTCTTTGGTCTTCAAAGAACCCTGTCAGTAAAGTTCACTTTGCCATTTAAAATGAAAACAGAATTATGATTCCAGCTGTCAGACTAAACAAAAATGCTTACTTTTCCTAATATACACCATCTAACTGAAATGAAATATATACAACTACTTATCTAGTTAACTCACTATTCTTCTATATATGTATATATGAAGATTTATCACAGTGATAGGGAAAAGAGTGTTATCAGGAAAACTGAAATATTTTTGGAAATTGGTAATCATGTAATTCCTATTATTTAACATCTAATTAATCAGTGGTATTGTCAACTAAATTATTTGGTGATCAACCTCTCCTGCCCAGAAGGAAGTTCTCTGTGGATTGTCAACCTAAACCTAATTTTTTCAATACTATTTTCCTTCTAGAATAAAAATATTGAGTATGCCACTGAAAATATACATAAGGAGAGGAATTTGTATATATTCTGTTGAAACATTTCAGTATCCTCATTAGTGAGGGAAATCTTTGAAGCCTTGGATAAATGTTAATTCATTTAGAAAGAATTTGTTTCATACTACTTAAAACAATTTAGAGATTCAACAAAATCCCTATTAAAATACCAATGATGGAAGATGGTGGGGAGATAGGTGGGAGCGGAGCCCACTTCCCCTCAGCACCAGTGAAACGCCTAGCTGATCTGAGGAACAGAGTGAACAGCCAACGGTATTCCAGCATATATGAAGATCAGAGACCAAAGATAGAGGACATTGAAATATTAGATGGTAAGAAGAGTGCTTAAGGACAATAAGGTCCCTGGGACCAGCGCAAGGACCAGGGAGGCTGAAATCCCTGGCTGGGGCACAGGGACTGCTGCAGGATTCTTGGGAGAGAGCCAGGCTGGGCTGTGTGAGAGGCCAGGTGTTTGTTTGGACCAGAGGGGCTTGAATAGGAGGAATTTCTTGAAAAGAAAAAGAGAAAATAGAGGCACTCAGCGGCTGTTTAGAGAACTCTCCTCAGCAGCTGTGGCCTCTAGCGTCCCCACCCCCTCAGGCCCTGGACTGTGAACACTGGATAAGCAACCACAACACACACTGGAAGCCCGGTTGGTATGCACCCCCATCAGCAGCCTGGGTGCCCACACCTGAAGCCCAGATGGTGCGCACCCCAATCAGCGGCCTGGGGGGCGACAACTGAAGCCTTGGGTGGGTGTGCACTCTGATCAGCTCCCTGGCTGCCCTGGCACACAGGCCCAAACCCTGGGATAGGTGCATCAGTGCGCAAACTGATCAGCAGCCGGGCTGCCTGTGGGCAACCATGCCTGAAGCACCTGGGACTGAACACCTCCCACCTAGCCCCGGTGCACAGAGGCCTGCAGGGCCTACTTGCTCTCTAGGAGGAAGGCAGAACACCCAGCAGAGGGGAGCTGTAGGTATAGGGGAGACTGCAGTCCCAGAAAGACTTGACTCAGTAGGGGGATGAACTACCCTGAAGGAGCAACGAGAGCTCCTAGCATCTAGGACAGCAAAGAGCAAGAAGGTGGAGTGTGAGTTGCCCCTAATTGGTGCACCTTAAAGACAACACACCTGGTGGACTAAAGGCCTAGGGGAATTAGAAGGACCCTGAGGACCTGGATAGGAGGCTGGAAAACAGTGAAGAGTGTGGCTCAGGAAGGAAGAAAAGTGAAACCAATCCCTCCACCCAACTCCCCTCCTTTCACAGACAGGAAGATGAGCAGAACTGACCTGACCAGTTTAAAGCCAGCAGAAGATTTTTTTTTCTATCTCCTTAAATTCCTTGTTCCTTTCTGTCCTTCCTTCTTTTCTTATTCCTTCTTCCTGCCTTCTTCTATTTATTTTTTAATTTTAATTTTAGTTAAAATTCCTTTTTATCATACCTCTGATGTTTCTTATTCCATCCTCCTTCCTTCCTTCTTTCTGTTACTTTTCTATTCTTTTTTCCTTCCTTCCCTTCTCCTTTTTTTTCTTTCTTTCTCCTTTACCCACAGGTGAGACAATAAAACCTGGAGCTGACCAAAGAACAGAGTTAGACTCTGTTAGACCCATAAACATCAGCCCAAGACCAGTGAGCACAGGAAAATAAGGAGATGGCACCACTGAATCCCATGGGCACTCTACCATAGAAGTTCATACCATAAACCCAGGGAGTCAGAACAGATCAATTGAAGAAGCAGAGGCTAACAAGAAGAGTCTCAAAAACAATGGAAAGTCCAACAAACAATCACAAAGTGAAAGGAAAGGAGGAAGCCCCAGAAAGAATGCTAACTAAAAAAGACGCAACTCAACTATCAGATACTGAGTTCAAAGCAATGGTTATCAGGAAGCTAAGTGAGCTCACAGAGTATTACCAGAAACTACAGGGAAACTACAATGAACTCACTGCAAACTATATCAACACGAAAAAGGAAATAGAAACTATCAACAAGAGCCAAGAGGAAATGAAGAATACAATTTCTAAACTGCAAAACACAGTAGAATGAAAGAAAAGCAGACTCGATGAAGCAGAGGATCGGATCAGCGAGCTGGAGGACAAAGTAGAAAAAAACACCCCGAAAGAACAAGAAAAGGAAAAGAGGCTCAGAAAGAATGAAGATGGATTAAGGGAAATGCAGGACAACATGAAACATAACAATATCTGTATAATAGGAATACCAGAAGGAGAAGAAGAAGAGCAAGGGATAGAAAACCTGTTTGAAAAAGTAATGATGGAAAATTTCCCTAATCTGAGGAGAGAAAAAGTCACACAAACACAGGAAACTCAGGAAGCCCCACACAAGAGGAACCCAAAGAGGTCCACTGCAAGACACATAACAATTAAAATGGCAAATTTCCAAGACAAAGAGAGGATCTTAAAGGCAACAAGGGAGAAACAGGAAGTAACAAACAAAGGAGCCCCAATAAGGTTAGCAACTGATTTCTCAATGGAAACTCTCCAAGCCGGAAGAGATGGCAAAAAATATTCTAAGTAATGAGAACCAGAGGCCTGTAACCAAGAGTACTTTACCCAGCAAGGCTCTCAAAAAGATAGAAGGCCAAATAAAGAGCTCCCCAAAGGAAAGAAATGTAAAGAATACACCTCCACCAAAAAAGCTCTGCAAGACATGCTAAAGGGACTGCTTTAAGGAAAGGAAGGAAAAGAGAAAGAGAGAGGAACACAGGTATGAAAAAATGGCAATGAATAACTACCTATCGATACTAACCTTTAACGTAAATGGATTAAATACCCCAATTAAAAGATATAGAATAGCTGAATGGATAAGAAAACATGACCCACACATATGCTGCCTACAAGAGACCCACCTGAGGACAAAAGACCTAAACAGACTGAAATGAAGGGCTAGAAACAAATTTTCCAAGCAAACGGACAGGAAAAAAAAGCAGGGGTAGCAATACTCATATCTCACAAAATAGAATTCAAAACAAGGACCATAAAGAGAGACCCAGAAGATCACTTCATAATACTCAAAGGAAGAATCCACAAAGAAGACATAAACATTGTAAATATATACACATCCAACATAGGAGCACTCAAATACATAAAGAAAATCTTGGAGGACTTCAGGAAAGATATTGACAGCAACACAATTATAGTAGGGGATGTTAATACCCCACTGTCAAAGACAGACAGGTCTTCCAGGCAAAATATCAACAAAAATACTGTGTCACTAAACAACACCCTAGATTAAATGGATATAACTGATATATATAGAGCTTTTCATTCCAAAGAAGCAAAATACACATTCTTTTCAAGTGTACATGGAACATTTTCAAAGATAGACCACATGATAGGACACAAAGGAAGCCTCAAAAATTCAAGAAAATTGAAATCATGTTAAGCATTTTCTCTGACCATAAGGTGACTGAAACTAGAAACCAACCACAAAGGAAGAAACCCAAAACACTCAAAATCATGGAGACTGAATAGCATGCTATTGAACAATGAATGGGTCAAGCACGAGATTAGGGAAGAAATCAAAAACTTTCTGGAAACAAATGAAAAAGAACTCACAACAACCCAAAACCTATGGGACACAGCAAAGGCAGTCCTGAGAGGGAAGTTCATACCAATATAAGCCTACCTTAAAAAGGAAGAAACATTTCAAACAAACAACCTAACCCTACACCTACAAGAACTCAAGGAACAACAACAAAGACAGCCCAAAGCAAGTAGAAGGATGGAAATAACCAAGATCAGAGCTGAAATATATCACATAGACTCTAAAAGCACAATGCTGAGAATCAATGAATCCACGAGTTGGTTCTTTGAAAAGATAAAGAAAATTGACAAGCCTTAAATAGGCTCATCAACAGTAAAAGAGAGAGGATCCAAATAAACACAATTAGAAATGAAAGTGGAGAGATTAAAACTGATACCACAGAAATACAAAGGATTGTAAGAAATTATTACGCAGAAGAATATTCCAAGAAAATTGAAAACCTAGGTGAAATGGACACATTTCTAGAAAAATATAATCTTCCAAAACTGAATGAACAAAAGCAGAAAACCTGAACAGAGCAACATCAGCAGCTGAATTTGAAGCAGGAATCAAAAAACTCCCAACATAGAAAATCCTTGGACCCGATGGTTTCACAGGAGAATTCTACAAAGAATTTAAGGAAGAGCTAACCCCTGTCTTTCACAGACTATTAAAAAAAATCCAAAATGATGGAAGACTCCCCAACGCTTTTTATGAAGCCAGCATCATCTTAATCCCAAAACCAGAAAAAGAGACAATGAAGAAAGAAAACTTCAGGTCCACATTGCGGATGAACATAGATGCTAAAACTGTCATCATAATATTGGCAAACCGCATTCAGTAATACATTAAAAAGATCATACCCATGACCTAGTGGGATTCATCCCAGGGATGCAAGGATGGTACAATATTTGCAAATCAATAAACATAATGCATCACATACACAATAGCAAACACAAAAATCATTTGATCGTATCAATAGATGCAGAGAAAGCATTTGATAAGATACAGCACCCATTTCTGATAAAAACACTCAGCAAAGTGGGAATGGAGAGAGCATTCTTCAACATAATAAAGGCCATATATGAGAGACCTACAGCCAACATCATACTGAATGGACAAAAACTTAGAGCTTTCCCACTAAGATCAGGAGCAAGACAAGTATACCATCTCTCACCACTCCTATTCAACATAGTATTGGAAGTCCTAGCCACAGCAATCAGAAAAGTAAAAGAAATTAAAGGCATCCAAATTGGAAAGGAGGAGAATCGGAGGAAGATGGCGGCAACATAGGTGGGAGCGGAATCCACTTCCCCGCAACGCCAGGGAAATACCTAGCTGATCTGAGGAGCAGAGCGAACAGCCAACAGTATTCCAGCATATACGAAGATCAGAGACCAAAGATAGAGGACATTGAAAGATCTGACGGTGCGACAACAAAACCTGGAGTGCTGAAAAGACTAGAGTTAGACCGTGTTAAACACATAAACGTCAGCTCAAGACCAGTGAGCACAGGAGAGTAAGGAGACAGCACCACCGAATCCCATTGGCATTCTACCATAGAAGTTCATATCATAAACCCAGGGATTCAGAACAAAGCAATTTAAGAAGCAGAGGCCAACAAGAAGAGCCTCACAAACAATGGGAAGACAAAGAAACAATTCCCAAATGAAAGGAAAGGAGGAAGTCTCAGAAAGAATACTAACCAAAAAAGAGGCAAGTCAACTATCAGATACTGAGTTCAAAGCAATGGTCATCAGGAAGCTCACGGAGCTCTCTGAGCTCAAAGAGAACTACCAGAAACTACAAGGAAACTACAATGAACTCACTGCAAACTATATCAACATGAAAAAGGAAATAGAAACTATCAACAAGAGCCAAGAGGAAATGAAGAATACAATTTCTGAATTGAAGAACACAGTAGAAGGAATTAAAAGCAGACTTGATGAAGTAGAGGATCGGATCAGTGAGCTGGAGGATAAAGTAGAAAAAAACACCCAGAAGGAGCAAGAAAAGGAAAAGAGGCTCAGAAAGAATGAAGAGGCAATAAGGGAAATGCAGGACAACATGAAACGTAACAATATCCGTATAATAGGTATACCAGAAGGAGAAGAAGAAGAGCAAGGGATAGAAAACCTGTTTGAAAAAGTAATGATGGAAAATTTCCCTAATCTGAGGAGAGAAAAAGTCACCCAAATC
Organism: Desmodus rotundus; assembly: GCF_022682495.2. Lineage (NCBI taxonomy): Eukaryota > Metazoa > Chordata > Mammalia > Chiroptera > Phyllostomidae > Desmodus > Desmodus rotundus. Next base: position 65,858,754 of record NC_071394.1, read on the forward strand.
CAGGAATCACAGAGAGTCCCAAACAAGAGGAACCCAAAGAGACCCACTGCAAGACACATCATAATTAAAATGGCAAATTTCCAAGACAAAGAGAGGATCTTAAAGGCAGCAAGGGAGAAAAAGGAAGTAACATACAAGGGAGCCCCAATAAGGTTAGCAACTGACTTCTCAATGGAAACGCTCCAAGCCAGAAGAGAATGGCAAAAAATATTCCAAGTAATGAGAACCAGAGGCCTGCAACCAAGACTACTTTACCCAGCAAGGCTCTCAATCAAGATAGAAGACCAAATAAAGAGCTTCCCAGACAAAAGAAGTCTAAAAGAATACAGCTCCACCAAACCAGCTCTGCAAGAGATGCTAAAGGGACTGTTTAAAGCAAAGGAAGAAGAAGAGAAAGACAGAGGAACACAGGTAGGAAATAATGGCAATGAATAACTACCTATCGATACTAACCTTAAATGTAAATGGATTAAATGCTCCAATCAAAGACATAGAACAGCTGAATGGATAAGAAAACATGACCCACACATATGCTGCCTACAAGAAACCCATCTCAGGACAAAAGACTTACACAGACTGAAAGTGAAGGGCTGGAAACAAATTTTCCAAGCAAACGGACAGGAAAAAAAAGCAGGGGTAGCAATACTCATATCAGACAAAATAGACTTCCAAAGAAGGGCCATAAAGAGAGACCCAGAAGGTCACTTCATAATACTCAAAGGAAGAATCCACCAAGAAGACATAAACATTATAAATATATATGCACCCAACATAGGAGCACCCAAATACATAAAGAAAATCTTGGAGGATTTCAAAAAAGATATTGACAGCAACACAATTATAGTAGGGGATTTTAACACCCCACTATCAAAATGGACAGGTCTTCCAAACAAAAGATTAACAAAGATATTGTGTCACTTAACAATACCCTAGAGGAAATGGACTTAACTGATATATACAGAGCTTTTCATCCCAAAGAAGCAAAATACACATTCTTTTCAAGTGTCCATGGAACTTTTTCAAAGATAGACCACATGATAGGACACAAAGCAAGCCTCAACAAATTCAAGAAAATTGAAATCATATCAAGCATCTTCTCTGACCACAAGGGTCTGAAACTAGAAACCAACCTCAAGGGTAAAAACCCAAAACACTGAAAATCATGGAGACTGAATAGCATGCTATTAAACAATGAATGGGTCAAGAACAAGATTAGGGAAGAAATAAAAAACTTCCTGGAAACAAATGAAAACGAACTCACAACAACCCAAAACCTATGGGACACAGCAAAGGCAGTCCTGAGAGGGAAGTTCATAGCAATACAGGCTTACCTTAGGAAGTTACAAACAGTTCACACAAACAACCTAACCCTACGCCTACAAGAACTGGAGGAACAACAACAAAGACAGCCCAGAGCAAGCAGAAGGAAGGAAATAACCAAGATCAGAGCAGAACTAAATGACATAGAGACTAAAAGCACAATTGTAAGGATCAATGAATCCAGAAGCTGGTTCTTTGAAAAGATAAACAAAATCGACAAGCCTTTAAGTAGGCTTATCAAGAAGAAAAAAAGCATTTAAGGAAGAACTAACCCCTATCCTTCACAGACTATTCGAAAAAATCCAAACTGATGGAACACTCCCAAACTCTTTTTATGAAGCCAACATCATCCTAATCCCAAAACCAGATAAACACACAACGAAGAAAGAAAACTTCAGGCCAATATCGCTGATGAACATAGACGCTAAAATTCTCAACAAAATATTAGCAAACCGCATCCAGCAATATATTAAAAAGATCATCCACCATGACCAAGTGGGATTCATCCCAGGGATGCAAGGATGGTACAATATTTGCAAATCAATAAACAAAATACATCACATCAACAACAGCAAAGACAAAAATCACATGATCATATCAATAGATGCTGAAAAAGCGTTCGATAAGATACAGCACCCATTTCTGATAAAAACACTCAGCAAAGTGGGAATAAAGGGAGCAGTCCTCAACATAATTAAGGCCATATATGAGAGACCTACAGCCAACATCACATTCAATGGACAAAAACTTAGAGCTTTCCCACTAAGATCAGGAACAAGACAAGGATGCCCTCTCTCACCACTCCTATTCAACATAGTATTGGAAGTCCTAGCCACAGCAATCAGACAAGAAAAAGCAATAAAAGGCATCCAAATTGGAAAGGAGGAAATGAAACTGTCACTGTTTGCAGACGACATGATAGTGTACATGGAAAACCCTATAGACTCCACTCAAAAACTACTCGACCTAATAAATGAATTTGGCAAAATAGCTGGATACAGAGTCAATACCCAGAAATCAAAGGCATTCCTGTACACCAACAACGAAACTGCAGAAACAGAAATCAGGAAAAAAATCCCATTTGATATAGCAACAAGAAAAATAAAGTACCTAGGAATAAACCTAACCAAGGAGGTAAAAGACCTGTACTCAGAAAACTACACAACACTGAAGAAAGAAATTAAGGAAGATACAAACAAATGGAAGCATGTACCATGTTCATGGATTGGAAGAATTAACATCATCAAAATGGCTAAACTACCCAAAGCAATTTATAGATTCAATGCAATCCCTATTAGAGTACCCATGACATATTTCACAGATATACAACAAACATTGCAGAAATTCATATGGAACCATAAACGACCTCGAATAGCAGCAGCAATTTTGAGAAAGAAGGACAAAGCAGGAGGTATCACAATACCTGATATCAAACTGTATTACAAGGCCACGGTAATCAAAACAGCCTGGTACTGGCATAAAAACAGGCACATAGACCAATGGAACAGAATAGAGAGCCCAGAAATAAACTCAAATCTATACGATCAATTAATATTTGACAAAGGAGGCAGGAGCATAAAATGGAGCAAAAACAGCCTCTTCAACAGATGGTGTTGGGAGATCTGGACAGCTACGTGCAAAAAAATGAAACTCGATCACCAACTTACGCCATACACAAAAATAAACTCAAGATGGATAAAAGACTTAAATATAAGCCATAACACCATAAAAGTCCTTGAGGAAAACATTGGCAGGAAAATCTCAGACATTCCACACAGCAACATCCTCACAGACACATCCCCTAAAGCAAGGGACATAAAGGAAAGAATAAACAAATGGGACCTCATCAAAATAAAAAGCTTCTGCAGGGCTAAAGAAAACAGCACCAAATTACAAAGAGAACCAACAATATGGGAAAACATATTTGCCAATGATACCTCAGACAAGGGCCTGATCTCGAAAATATATAAAGAACTCACACGACTCCACTCCAGGAAGACAAACAACCCAATTAAAAAATGGGCAAAGGACTTGAACAGACACTTCTCCAAGGAAGACATACAGAAGGCCCAGAGACATATGAAAAGATGCTCAGCATCACTAGCCATCAGAGAGATGCAAATTAAAACCACAATGAGGTACCATCTCACACCAGTCAGAATGGCCAACATAAACAAATCCACAAACAAATGTTGGAGAGGATGCGGAGAAAAGGGAACCCTCGTGCACTGTTGGTGGGAATGCAGACTGGTGAGGCCACTGTGGAAAACAATATGGAATTTCCTCAGAAAACTAAAAATGGAACTGCCTTTTGACCCAGTAATTCCGCTGCTGGGATTATACCCTAAGAACACTGAACAACCAATCCAAAAGAATCTGTGCACCCCAATGTTCATAGCCGCACAATTTACAATAGCCAAGTACTGGAAGCAACCAAAGTGCCCATCAGCAAATGAGTGGATCCAAAAACTATGGTATATTTACACAATGGAATTCTACACAGCAGAGAGAAAGAAGGAGCTTATACCCTTTGCAACAACATGGATGGAACTGGAGAGCATTATGCTAAGTGAAATAAGCCAGGAAGTGAGGGACAAATACCATATGATCTCACCTTTAACTGGAACATAAGCAATAGAAGAAAAAAGCAAACAAAATATAACCAGAGACATTGAAGTTAAGAACAATGTAACAATAGCAAGGGCGAGGGTGGGGGGTGGGGGCGGGGACAGTGGGTAGAGGGGATTACAGGAACTACTATAAAGGACACATGAACAAATCCAAGGGGGAGGTTGGAGAGGGGGGAGGGAAGTGGGTTCACCTGGGGTGGGGTGAAGGGATGGGGAGAAAAGGCATACAACTGTAATTAAATAACAATTAAAAAAAAAAAAACAAATTGGAAAGGAGGAAATAAAAGTGTCATTGTTTACAGATGACATGATAGTGTACATGGAAAATCCTATAGACTCCACCTAATAAATGAATGTGGCAATAGAGCTGGATACAAAGTCAATACTCACAAATCAAAGGCATTCCTGTATACCAACAATGAAACACCAGAAACAGAAATCAGGAAAAAAATTCCCATTTGATACAGCAACAAGAAAAATCAAGTACCTAGGAATAAACCTAACCAAGGAGGTAAAAGACCTGTACTCAGAAAAGTATACAACACTGAAGAAAGAAATTTAGGAAGACACAAACAAATGGAAGCATGTACCATGCTCATGGATTGGAAGAATTAACATCATCAAAATGGCCATACTACCCAAAGTGATTTATAGATTCAATGCAATCCCTATTAGAGTACCCATGACATATTTCACAGATATAGAACGAACATTTCAGAAATTTATATGGAACCATGAACGACCCCAAATAGCTGCAGCAATTTTGAGAAAGAAGAACAAAGCAGGAGGGCACACAATACCTGATATGAAACTGTATTCCAAGGCCACGGTAATCAAAACAGCCTGGTACTGGCATCAAAACAGGCACATAGACCAATGGAACAGAACAGAGAGCCCAGAAATAAACTCAAGTCTTTACGGTCAATTAATATTTGACAAAGGAGGCAGGAGCATAAAATGGAGCAAAAACTGCCTCTTCAACAGATTTTGTTGGGAGATCTGGACAGCTACATGCAAAAAAATGAAACTCGATCACCAACCTACGCCATACACAAAATTAATTCAAAGTGGATAAAATACTTAAATATAAGTCAAGACACCATATAAGTCCTAGGAAAGAACAGTGGCATGAAAACTTCAGATATATCATGCAGCAATATTTTCATCAATATTTTCCATAGAACAAGGGACATAAAGGAAATAATAAATAAATTGGATTTCATCAAAATAAAAAAAAATCTGCATGGCCAAAAAAAAATTCAGCAAAATGGAAAGGGAACTAAAAGTATGGGAAAACATATTTGCCAATGATACTTTGGACAAAGGTCTGATCTCTAAATATATATAAACAGTTCACACTACTCCACATCTGGAAGACAAGCAATCCAAATAACAAAGGGCCAAGGAAATGAACAGACATTACTCCAAGGAGAACATAGAGAGGGCCCACAGACACATGAAAATATGCTCAGCATCCCTAGCCATAAGAGAGATGCAAATTAAAAACCACAGTGAGATACCACTTCACATCAGCCAAAATGTCCATCATAACCAAACCAACAAAGAACAAATGCTGGCGAGGTTTTAGAGAAAATGGAACCATTGTGCACTGTTGGTGGGAATGAAGACCGCTGTAGCCACTGTGGCAAACAGTATGGAATTTCCTGAAAAAACTAAAAATGGAACTGCCTTTGGACTTGGCAATTCCACTGCTAGGATTATATCCTAACAACCCTGAAACACCAATCCAAAAGAACCCATGCACTCCAATGTTCATAGCAGCACAATTTACAATAGTCAAGTTCTGGAAGCAATCTAAATGCCCATCAATAAATAAATGGACCAAAAACCTGTGGTACATTTACCCAATGGAATACTATGCAGCAGAAGGAAAGAAGGAGCTCCTACCCTTTGCAACAGCATGGATGGAACTGGAGAGCATTATGCTAAGTGAGATAAGCCAGGTGGTGAAAGACAAATACCATATGATCTCACCTTTAAAGGTACCTAATCAACAAAATGAACAAACAAGCAAAATGTAACCAAAGCACTGAAATTGAGAACAGTCTGACAGTGACCAGATAGGAGAAGGTAGGGGATTATAGAGGAAAAGGGTGAAAGGTTTGCAGGAACAATTATAAAGGACACATGGTCAATAACAAGGGTGTGTGGAAACAGGGGAGGGAGGTGAGGACAGCTGGGGTTTTGGGGATGGGTGAGGGGAAAATGCCGAAAATTGTACTTGAACAACAATTTAAAAAACCCTTAAAAACTGTTGTACATTTATATGATGGAACACTATGCAGCAGGAAAAAAGAAGGAGCTGTTATGCTTTCCAAATGGATGCAAAGGGTAGCAGCTCCTTAGCAGCATAGATGGATCTGGACAGCATTATGCTAAGTGAAATAAGCCATGCAAATAAAGCCAAATACCATGTGATCTCACCTACAAGTGGAACCTAATCAACAAAACAACAAGTGAGCAAAATATAACCAGTGACAGTATACAAAGTGACATAACCAGAGGGGAGCAGAGAGGTGGGTAATGGTGGAAAGAAGGGGAAGGTTCATCAAGGAGCATCTATAAAGGACACATAGACAAAGCCAAAGGCGGGTAGGATTGAGGGTGGGAGGTGGGGGTCATGGGGATAAAGCAGTAGGGAGAAAATAGAGACAACTCTATTTGAACAAAAATAAAAATAAAATAAATAAAGATTTTGTTCCCCCCCATGCTTTAGGATGCAAAACCATAGTATAATTCGAAATAAAATTTAATGCCTCCTAGGTGGTGTGGATTTTAGCCCCACTTCCAGGAGCTATGTATGGTTAGTAACTTTCAGAGACTTTCTCTTTTCTTCTTTTTCCTTCATTTCACTCAGCACCATAACCAGGAGTGGAATGTATCTTCAGACTCCCTTTGTTAGGTGGGCTTTTCTAGCTCATCCCTGAGAGTATTCCCTTTGGGATTTTGGGAGATTTTCCAGATTTTCTCACCATGTGGTTGTTTGCTTTTTATTTCTGGCTTTTGAGATTTTTTGTTGGTTTTTACCACCTCAGATATTGTTAAATATATTATTCAGTGTTTCATAAAAATCAAAGCCACCATACATTGAACTTCCTCATGTGCTTAGTTTATTCTTTGAGGGAAATTGGAATTTATTATTGAGATTTTACATTCATTTTACAAATGTATATTGAGTGTCTACTATACAGATACATGAGTGAACAAAAGATAAAGTTTTTTTTTTCTCAATGGAGCTAAAGAGTAGAATAGACAAGTACAAGAAGTAAATCAGTAAATTGGTACGTTAGTCACAAAACCATGGAAAAGAGCAGAGTAGGGTGGGAGTCTGGAACATCAGGTTGAATTGTAGGATGAAGTGGGAAGTCAGGGTTGAGCTCATTGAGAAGAGATGTGAGACAGTGGAAATGAGGGTATGCCTTCCTTGGTCTTGGGTCTGGGGGTCTAGTCTGGATGAACCCCCCTCTCCTTTGACCTGTGAAGAGTTTGAGCCACAGCATTTGTCCAGCTTTGGCTCTAGGAGACGGAGAGGGAAGTATGGGGAGAGTGCAGAGGAGAGAGTAGGCCGACCAGATCTAATACCAAGTCAATCCTTCTTTACCTGCCTTGTTGTGCAGTGAGTCATACATTGCCATTTTCTGTGAAATAACTTTATAAATGTATTATTTCGGTAAGTTTTTTACTTGGAATAATCTCTGAGGCATGTTGAAAATTAAAAATTTCTTCCATCTCTCTCTCTCTGGATTTCCTCTATCAATAAGTGATTTGCATGTAACTTTTTTTTTTCCAAATCAAAGATTTCTGAGATTAGAGAAATGTCCATTTAGGTTTTTACCTCTCATGCAATGTAACAGTTACTTACTATACATGAGGGTTTTATATATAGTATACATTAGAAAAATGACATATTTCAATGTGCCATGAATTGAAAATTAAACAATCAATGATCAATTCTTCCAATATGCATTTCTATTTAGGATTTGTCTCTATTTAGCCATATAGATGTCTGCACATAAATGTGCACTTCTTCTTTTTTCCTATCCTTACCTGAGGACATCTTTTCCATTGCTTTTAGAGAGGGAAGAAGGGAAAGAGAGAGAAACATTGATGTGAGAGAGAAGTATAGATCAGTGGCCTCTCACATGCAACCAGCCGGGGGATCATTGCTGAAGACCACAAGTTGGACACCCCTGCCAGGTTTTAGAACACAAGTCTGAGTTTCAACAAGGCTCTTTAAAACCTGATTTTAAATACAAATAAACTTTATTTCCTGAACATTAATGAGTATGACCTTTAAATAATAATGCATACAATTTCATCTATATAGTCCATGACTAAATCTTTCAATTAAAATTGTGTTATAATCCTTTGGATCTTTCTATGTTGTCATTTTCTATGTCACCTAGAGGAAAGGGTGAGGAGTTTACAGCATTTATCTTGACATCTTTGGCAGTTGTTGGGAATGGGAAACAGGACCAGAGGCTGAATCAGTAAAGCTATAAAACACAATGAGGGGACATACCAGTCACAGGCAATAGGTATGACTTTTTTCTAAGCAACAGTGCTATTTAAAATTTCTGAAAATTGAGACGACTGTACTTGAACAACAATATAAAAAAGGTGAAAAAACACACAAAAAATTATGTTCTCTCAGTGCTCCTTACAATATAGTCCAATAAGATTTGAAATTCATTAACGAGTAAATAAATGTCTAGAAACTTTGTTTATTTCCTAAAAATAAAAATAAATAAAATAAAAGTTCTCATTTAAGTATGGCAAAACACACTTTTGTCATTAAACTTGACTGATTAGATGAAAAGAGTTCCAATGCATTGTCTTCATTAAGATTGTTAGAAAGACCAGGGAGAAACAATCACTCTTAGAATGACATGGTTTCATTAGATTCCTCTATTAGGTGAGATCATATGGTATTTGTCTTTTACCGCCTAGCCTATTTCATTTAGCATAATTCTCTCCAGTTCCATCCATAATGTCACAAAAGGTAGGAGTTCCTTCTTTCTTTCTGCTGTGTCCATTGTGTAAATGTACTACAGTTTTTTGATCCAATTGTCTCCTGATGGGCACTTAGGCTGTTTACAATAGCCAGCCTACTTGGATATTATAAACAGTGCTGCTATGAACATAGGGGTGCATATATTCTTTTTAATTAGTGTTTTGAGATCCTTAGAGCATATTTCCAATAGTGGAATTTCTGGGTCAAAAGGCAGATCCATTATTAATTTTTTGAGGAAATTCCATACTATTTCCCACAGTGGCTTGCACCAGTCTGTGTTCACACAAACAGTGCACTAAGATTTCCTTTTCTCCTCGTCCTCACCATCATTTGTTGTTCGTTGATTTGTTAATGATGGCCATTCTGGCAGGTGTAAGGTGATACCTTATTGTGGTTTTAATCTACATTTCTCTGATGGCTAGTGATGTTGAACATCTTTTCATTTGTCTATGGGCTCACGTATAACAGGAATGTAATGAACAAAATAAACTAATGAACAAAATAGAACCACAGGCATGGAAACATGGAACAGACTGAAAGTGACCAGAGGGGAGGGGGAGGTGGATAATGGTAGAAAGAAGAGGAAGGGACTAGACAAAGAATATGTATGAATGACCTACAGACATGGACAACAGTGTGGGGATTGACTGTGGGAGCAAGGTTGGGATGGGCAGAGGAGGGCAAAGGGGGAGAAATTGGACAATTATAACAGAATAACAATAAAAATGATTTAGTAAAAAATATAGAAAAAAGAATGACATTGCCTCATTTGCAGGTTTGGCTGCAGTGGGTCAGCTCCGTTGGTGTAGCCCCTCCTTCAACACAAGGTCCCTGCCCTCCTTGACATTATGGGTGCTTCCCTGTGGTCCACAGAGGGCTTGGCTTTCAAGAAAAGACTTAGAGCAGTGCAGCCTATTAGTTAAGAAGAAAGGTTTCATTACTGTCTAAATGCATCCTTTCTTACCTGTGACATTGCCAGTATGCTCTATGCCTTGTTATTTCCAATTGATTTCTTGATTGACTAAAAGAAGAAAAGCAGTCTCTACTGTCACACCACCTTTTGGAAGATCACTCTTTTCTTAAAAATTTTTTTTATTGTTATTCAATTACAGTTGTATGCCTTTTCTCCCCATCCATCCACCTCACCCCAGCTAAACCCACCTCCCTCCCCCACCTCCACCATCCCCTCTGATTTTGTCCTTGTGTACTTTATAATAATTCCTGTAATCCCCTCTTCCCACTGTCCCCGCCCCCCACCCCCCAGCCCTGGCTATTGTTAGATTGTTCTTAACATCAATGTCTCTGGTTATATTTTGTTTGCTTTCTTCTTCTATTGATTATGTTCCAGTTAAAGGTGAAATCATATGGTATTTGTCCCTCATCTCCTGGCTTATTTCACTTAGCATAATGCTCTCCAGTTTCATCCATGCTGTTGCAAAGGGTATAAGCTCCTTCTTTCTCTCTGCTGCATAGAATTCCATTGTGTAAATATACCATAGATTTTGGATCCACTTGTTTGCTGATGGGCACCTCGGTTGCTTCTAGTACTTGGCTATTGTAAATTGTGCTGCTATGAACCTTGTGGTGAACAGGTTCTTTTGGATTGGTGTTTCAGTGTTCTTAGGGTATAATCCCAGCAGCGGAATTGGTGGGTCAAAGGGCAGTTCCATTTTTAGTTTTCTGAGGAAATTCCATACTGTTTTCCAGAGTGTCTGGACCAATCTGCATTCCCACAAACAGTGCACTAGGGTTCCCTTTTCTCCGCATCCTCTCCAACATTTGTTTGTGGATTTCTTTATGTTGGCCACTCTGACTGGTGTGAGATGGTACCTCATTGTGGTTTTAATTTGCATCTCTCTGATGGCTAGTGATGCTGAGCATCTTTTCATATGTCTCTGGGCCCTCTGTATGTCTTCCTTGGAGAAGTGTCTGTTCAAGTCATTTGCCCATTTTTTAATTGGGTTGTATGTCTTCCTGGAGTGCAGTCGTGTGAGTTCTTTATATATTTTGGAGATCAGGACCTTGTCTGAGGTATCATTGGCAAATATCTTTTCCCACACTGTTGGTTCTCTTTGTATGTTAATGCTGTTTTCTTTAGCTATGCAAAAGCTTTTTATTTTGATGAGGTCCAATTTGTTTATTCTTTCCTTTATGTCCCTTGCTTTAGGGGATGTGTCTGTGAGGATGTTGCTGCGTGGAATGTCTGAGATTTTCCTGCCAATGTTTTCCTCAAGGACTTTTATGGTGTTATGGCTTATATTTAAGTCTTTTATCCATCTTGAGTTTATTTTTGTGTATGGCGTAAGTTGGTGATCGAGTTTCATTTTTTTGCACGTAGCTGTCCAGATCTCCCAACACCATCTGTTGAAGAGGCTGTTTTTGCTCCATTTTATGCTCCTGCCTCCTTTGTCAAATATTAATTGATCGTATAGATTTGAGTTTATTTCTGGGCTCTCTATTCTGTTCCATTGGTCTATGTGCCTGTTTTGATGCCAGTACCAGGCTGTTTTGATTACCGTGGCCTTGGAATACAGTTTCATATCAGGTATTGTGATCCCTCCTGCTTTGTTCTTCTTTCTCAAAATTGCTGCAGCTATTCGGGGTCGTTTATGGTTCCATATAAATTACTGAAATGTTCGTTCTATATCTGTGAAACATGTCATGGGTACTCTAATAGGGATTGCATTGAATCTATACATTGCTTTGGGTAGTATGGCCACTTTGATGATGTTAATTCTTCCAATCCATGAGCATGGTACATGCTTCCATTTCTTTGTGTCTTCCTTAATTTCTTTCTTGAGTGTTGCATAGTTTTCTGAGTACAGGTCTTTTACCTCCTTGGTTAGGTTTATTCCTAGGTACTTTATTTTGCTTGTTGGTATATCAAATGGGATTTTTTTTTTTCCTGATTTCTGTTTCTGCAGTTTCGTGGTTGGTGTAGAGGAATGCCTTTCATTTCTGAGTATTAACTTTGTATCCAGCTCTATTGCCAAATTCATTTATTAGGTCGAGTAGTTTTTTCGTGGAGTCTATAGGATTTTCCATGTACACTATCATGCCATCTGAAAACAGTGAAAGTTTCATTTCCTCCTTTTCAATTTGGATGCCTTTTATTGCTTTTTCTTGTCTGATTGCTGTGGCTAGGACTTCCAATACTATGTTGAATAGGAGTGATGAGAGAGGGCATCCTTGTCTTGTTCCTGATCTTAGTGGGAAAGCTCTAAGTTTTTGTCCATTGAATGTGATGTTGGCTGTGGGTCTCTCATATATGGCCTTTATTATGTTGAGGAATGCTCCCTTTATTCCCACTTTTCTGAGTGTTATTATCAGAAATGGGTGCTGTATCTTATCAAATGCTTTTTCTGCATCTATTGATATGATCATGTGATTTTTGTCTTTGCTGTTGTTGATGGGATGTATTATGTTTATTGATTTGCGAATATTGTACCATCCTTGCATCCCTGGGATGAATCCCACTTGGTCATGGTGGATGATCTTTTTAATGTATTGCTGGATGTGGTTTGCCAACATTTTGTTGAGAATTTTAGCGTCTATGTTCATCAGCGATATTGGCCTGAAGTTTTCATTCTTCGTTGTGTCTTCATTTGGTTTTGGGATTAGGATGATGTTGGCTTCATAAAAAGAGTTTGGGAGTCTTCCATCAGTTTGGATTTTTTCGAATAGTCTGTGAAGGATAGGGGTTAGCTCTTCCTTAAATGCTTTGTAGAATTCTCCTGTGAAACCATCTAGTCCAGGGCTTTTGTGTGTTGGGAGTTTTTTGATGACTGCTTCAATTTCCTCTGGTGTTATTGTTGTGTTCAGATTCTCTGCTTCTTCTTCATTCAGTTTTGGAAGATTAAATTTTTCTAGACATGTGTCTATTTCACCTAGGTTTTCAAATTTCTTGGCAAAGAGTTCTTCGTAGTAATTTCTTACAATCCTTTGTATTTCTGTGGTATCAGTTTTGATCTCTCTTCTTTCATTTCTAACTGTGTTTATTTGGGTCCTCTCTCTTTTTTTCTTGATGAGCCTACTTAAAGGCTTGTCGATTTTGTTTATCTTTTCAAGGAAGCAGCTCCTGGATTCATTGATCCTTAGAATTGTGCTTTTAGTCTCTATGTCATTTAATTCTGCTGTGATCTTGGTTATTTCCTTCCTTCTGCTTGCTCTGGGCTGTCTTTGTTGTTGTTCCTCGAGTTCTTGTAGGAGTAGGGTTAGGTTGTTTGTTTGAAATGTTTCTATCTTTTTAAGGTAGGCCTGTATTGCTATGAACTTCCCTCTCAGGAGTGCCTTCGCTGTGTCGCATAGGTTTTGGGTTGTTGTGAATTTATTTTCATTTGTTTCCAGAAAGTTTTTGATTTCTTCCCTAAACTCATTCTTGACCCATTCATTGTTCAATAGCATGCTATTCAGTCTCCATGATTTTGAGTGTTTTGGGTTTTTTCCTTTGAGGTTGGTTTCTAGTTTCAGCCCCTTGTGGTCAGAGAAAATGCTTAATATGGTTTCAATATTCTTGAATTTGTTGAGGCTTGCTTTGTATCCTATCATGTGGTCTGTCTTTGAAAAAATTCCATGTACACTTGAAAAGAATATGTATTTTGCTTCTTTGGGATCAAAAGCTCTCTATATATCAGTTAAGTCCATTGTATCCAGGGTATTGTTAAGTGACACAATATCCTTCTTGATATTTAGTTTGGAAGACCTGTCCATTTTTTATTGTGGGGTGTTAAAGTCCCCTCCTGTCATTGTCTTGCTTTTAATATCTTTCTTGAAGTCCTCCAAGATTTTCTTTATGTATGTGGGTGCTCCTATTGGGTGCATATATATTTACAATGTTTATGTCTTCTTGGTGCATTCTTCCTTTGAGTATTATTTAGTGACCTTCTGGGTCTCTCTTTATGGCCCTTCTTTGGAAGTCTATTTTGTCTGAGTATTGTTTCAGCGTCTTTTTTTTTCCCTGTCCCTTTGCTTGGAAGATTTGTTTGCAGCCCTTCACTTTCAGTCTGTGTAGGTCTTTTGTCCTGAGGTGGGTCTCTTGTAGGCAGAATATGTGTGGGTCATGTTTTCTTATCCATTCAGTTATTCTATGACTTTTGATTGGAGCATTTAATCCATTTACTTTGAAGGTTATTATCCATAGGTACTTATTCACTGCCATTTTTTCATACCTGTGTTCCTCTCTCTTTCTCTTTTCCTTCCTTTCCTTTAAGCAGTCCCTTTAGCATCTCTTGCAGAGCTGGTTTGGTGGAGGTGTATTCTTTTAGACTTCTTCTGTCTGGGAAACTCTTTATTTGGCCTTCTATCTTGATTGAGAGCCTTGCTGGGTAAAATATCCTTGGTTGCAGGCCTCTGTTTTCCATTACTTGTAATATTTTTTGCCATTCTCTTCTGGCTTGGAGCGTTTCCATTGAGACGTCAGTTGCTAACCTTATTGGGGCACCCTTGTACATTACTTCCTTTTTTTCCCTTGCTGCCTTTAAGATCCTCTCTTTGTCTTGGAAAATTGCCATTTTATTTATGATGTGTCTTGCAGTGGGTCTATTTGGGTTCCTCTTGCTTGGGATTCTCTGTGTTTCCTGTGTTTGTGTGACTTTTTCTCTCCTCAGATTAGGGAAATTTTCCATCATTACTTTTTCAAACAGGTTTTCTATTCCTTGCTCTTCTTCTTCTCCTTCTGGTATACCTATTATACGGATATTGTTACGTTTCATGTTGTCCTGCATTTCCCTTAATCCCTCTTCAATCTTTCTGAGCCTCTTTTCCTTTTTTTGCTCTTTCTGGGTGTTTTTTTCTACTTTGTCCTCCATCTCGGTGATCCGATCCTCTGCTTCATCAAGTCTGCTTTTTATTCCTTCTACTGTGTTCTTCAATTCAGAAATTGTATTCTTCATTTCCTCTTGGCTCTTGTTGATATTTTCTATTTCCTTTTTTTGTTGATATAGTTTGCAGTGAGTTCATTGTAGTTTCCTTGTAGTTTCTGCTAGTTCTCTTTGAGCTCAGAGAGCTCAGTGAGCTTCCTGATAACCATTGCTTTGAACTCAGTATCTGATAGTTGACTTGCCTCTTTTTCAGTTAGCATTCTTTCTGAGGCTTCCTCCTTTCCTTTCATTTGGGAATTATTTCTTTGTCTTCCCATTGTTTGTTAGACTCTTCTTGTTAGCCTCTGCTTCTTAAATTGATCTGTTCTGACTCCCTGGGTTTATGGTATGAACTCCTATGGTAGAATGCCAATGGGATTCTGTGGTGCTGTCTCCTTAATCTCCTGTGCTCACTGGTCTTGAGCTGATGTTATGGGTGTAACAGGGTCTAACTCTGGTCTTTTCAGCACTCCAGGTTTTCTTGTCTCACCTGTGGGAAAAAGAGAAAGGGGGGAAGATAAAAAAAAGGAAGGGAAGGAGGGAAAAAGGAAATAGAAAAGGAAAGTAAGGAAGGAAGAGGGAATAAAGAAAGAACAGAGACAAGTTAAGAAGGAATTTTAACAAAAATTTAAACAAAGGAATAATAAAAGAAGGCAGGAAGAAGGCATAAAAAAGGTAAAGGATGGGAGGAAGAAGAAATTTAAAAAAAGAATGGAAGAAGGAATTCAGGGGGAAAGGAGGAAAGGAAAAAGAAAAAAAGTAGTCTTCTGCTGGCTTTAAACAGGTCAGGTTAGTTCTGCTGGTCGTCCTGTCTGTGGAACGGGAGGGGGTTGTTGGAAGGATTGGTTTCACTTTTCTCCCTTCCTGGGCCACACTCTTCACTGTTGTTCAGCCTTCAGTCCAGTTCCTTAGGGTCCTTTTGCTCCCCTGTAGGCCTTTAGTTCACCAGTTGTGCTGTCCTTGAGTTGCACCAGTTAGGGGCAACTCACACTCTACCTTCTTGCTCTTTGCTGCCTTAGATGCTAGGGGATCTGGGTGCTGCTATGGGGTAGTTCAGCCCCCTACTGTGTCCAGTCTTTCCGGGGAATGCAGTCTCCCCTAGTCCTCCAGCTCCCCTCTGCTGGGTGTTCTGCCTTTGTCCTAGAGAGCCAGTAGGCCCTGCAGGCTCTGTGCTCAGGTGTTAGGTAGGTGTTGTAGGTGTGGTCCCTGGCAGGCAGCCAGGCCATTGATCAGCCAATCCAGCTGCTTTGGGCTTTGGTCTCTTGTGAGGGAGGGGCCGCTTTGGGACTGAGTCACACAGCGCTCTTGTCTGTGGTTTTGGGCCTGTGGGTGGAGCAGCTAGCCTCTGCTCCAGATGCGCACCCACCTGAGTTTTCAGGTGTGGGCCCCCAGTCTGCTAATCTGCGTGCGCGCAACCGGGCTTCAGGTGACCAATGGGGCTGCTTATCCAGTGTTCACAGTCCAGGGGCTGAGGGGGGAGGGACGCCAGAGGCCGCGGCTGCTGCAGAGAGTTCTCTAACTAGCCGCTGAGTGCCTCTATTTTCTTTATCTTTTTGAGAAATTCTTCCTATTCAAGCCCCCCTGGTCCAAACAAGCACCTGGCCTCTCACACAGCCCAGCCTCGCTCTCTCCCAAGAATCCTGCAGCAGACCCTGCTCCCCAGCCGGGGGCTTCAGTGGCCCTGGTCCCCTGCTGGTCCCAGGGACCTTATTGTCCTTAAGCACTCTTCTTACCGTCAGATCTTTCAATGTCCTCTATCTTTGGTCTCCGATCTTCATATATGCTGGAATACTGTTGGCTGTTGGCTCTGCTCCTCAGATCAGCTAGGTGTTTCACTGGCGTTGAGGGGAAGTGGACTCAGCTCCCACCTATGTTGCCGCCATCTTCCCATCCCATTTTTTGTTTGGAAGATCACTCTTTATTTTTGAGTCAACCTATGAGAAAATTTCCCTTCTCTGTACAATTTACACAGTATTCTGCAGACATAGTGTACTTTGATATCTTAAGATAATTTTGTAACATCATTGTTTGGCAGTAAGAAACATAGTATAACACATTATATAGTGTTACCACAATAATGTATTTAAGCAAAATAAATGATTGCCCATAGTAGCATAACCTTTTAATTTTTGTATTATAAACTTGGAGCTCTGAATATTATATCAAGTAAGGGATATTACATATTCTCATATACATGTCAGAAAAAGTATTGAAATTCCACTCGATTTATCTTAAAGTATTTTTCCATTGCATGTTGGTGTTTATTTTATTTTTTGGCCTATGGTTACCTTGTTCTTTAGTTACCTTGTTCTTTAGCTGTAATTTTAGAACAGCTATGCTATTCTCCAGCTTATTATTTTAATAACATCAATAATTTGTCTTGTGTTATACATAACTCATTTTTTGGTTCATAAAATGAATTTTTAAATTTTGTTTATTAAATTTATTGGGGTGTCATTGGTTAATAACATCATATAGGTTTCAAGTGTACATTTCTATGACACTTGATCTGTATAATGCACTGTGTGCCCACCACCTAAAGTCACCATCTTCTGTCACCATATATTAGACCCTCCTCCACTCCTAAACTCCCCTCATTCCCTTTCCTCTGACTACTACCACACTGCTGTCTGTGTCCAAAAGTTTCAGTTTTATATCACACATATGAGTGAAATCACATAGTTCATTTTTTTTATTGTTGTTAAATTACATATGTCTGCATTTTCTCCCCACCACTACTCCCCAACCCAGCCAAACCCACCTCCAATCCCTTGCTTCTGCCCTCCCCCTTGGTTTTGTCCATGTGTCCTTTATAGTAGTTCCTGAAAACCCTTCTCCCCACAGTCCTTTACCCCTCCCCTCTGGCTATTGTTAGATTGTTCTTAACCTCAATGTCTCTTGTGATATTTTGTTTGCTTTTTTCTTTTGTTAATTATGTTCCAGTTAAAGGTGAGATCATATGGTATTTGTCCCTCACTGTCTGGCTTATTTCACCTACCATAATGCTCTCCAGTTCCATCCATGCTGTTGCAAAGGGTAGGAGCTCCTTCCTTCTCTCTGCTGCTCTCTGCATTCCATTGTGTAAATGTGCCATAGTTTTTTGACCCATTCATTTACTGATGGGCTCCTAGGTTGCTTCCAGCACTTGGCTATTGTAAATTGTGCCGCTATGAACATTGGAGTGCATAGGTTCTTTTGGATAGCTGTTTCAGGGTTCTTAGGATATAATCCTAGCAGTGGAATTGCTGGGTCAAAAGGCAGATCCATTTTTAGTTTTCTGAGTGAATTCTATACTGTTTTCCATAGTTGTTGCACCAGTCTGCTATCTGACTTATTTTACTTAGCGTAATATACACAAGGTCCATCCATGTCATTACAAATGGTAGTATTTTGTATTTTGTTATGGCTGAATAGATATGTACTCTCATATAACATGAAATTAATACTTTGAATTATAAACATTTTCTTTTGTCTACTTTAAAAATCATGGAAAGATACATATGTGTCTTTATATTTATATTACCCCTGTTATATTTAGTGTTTTCAGAAAAAATATTGATATACTTCAAAATGAACAAAATAAAAATTCAGTTGGAAATAACAAATTTAATGAATATATGTATAATTCATTTTAATTTAATTTAATTTTAATTTAATTCAATTTTAATTTAAATTTTGTTTATAATCACAATGTGATATTTTATTTCAATTGCTTTTTTGTATGTATAATTATTTATGTTTTTATTGATTATTGTATGATAATTGTCCCATTTTTCTCTCCCCATTATGCCCCTCTGCCCTGTACTCCCCCCCACCCATCATCAATCCCCTACCTTAGTTTATGTTTATGGGTCATACATGTAGGTTCTTTGACTACTCCATTTCTCATAGTATTCTTAACCTCCCCCTGTCTATTTTGTACCTACCATTTATGCTTCTTATTCCCTGTGCATTTTCCCACATTTTCCCCCTTCTACCTCCCCAATGATAACCCTCCATGTGATCTCTGTTTCTGTGATTCTGTTCTTGTTGTAGTTGTTTGCTTAGTTCATTTTTTTTTTTTAGATTTGGTTATTGATAATTATGAGTTTGTTGTCATTTTACAGTTCATATTTTTTATAAACTTCTTTTTCTTAGGTAAGTCCCTTTAATATTTCATATAATAAGGGCCTGGTGATGATGAACTACTTTAACTTGACCTTCTCTGGGAAGCACTTTATCTGTCTTCCCATTTTAAATGATAGCTTTGCTGGATAGAGTAATCTTGGGTGTAGGTCCTTGCCTTTCATGGGTTTGAACAGTTATTTCCAGCCCCTTCCTGCCTGTAAGGTTTCTTTTGAGAAATCAGCTGATATACCTATGGTAATATGACCATACCACCTTTGTAGGTAAGTGTCTCCTTTTCTCTTGCTGCTTCTAAGATTCTCTCCTTATCTTTAATCTTGGGTAATGTAATTATGATGTGCCTTGGTGTGTGCTTCCTTGGGTCCAAATTCTTTGGGACTTTCTGAGCTTCCTGGACTTCCTGGAAGTCTATTTCCCTTTCCAGATTAGGGACATTCTCCTTCATTAGTTTTTCAAATAAGTTTTCAATTTCTTGCTCTTCCTCATCTTCTGACACCCCTATGATTCAGATGTTGGAACATTTAAAGTTATCTCGGAGATTCCTAAGCCACCCCTCATTTTTTTGAATACTTGTTTCTTCATTCTGTTCTGGTTGAATGTTTATTTCTTCCTTCTGGTCCAAACCATTGATTTGAGTACCGGATTCCTTCCCATCACTATTGGTTCCCTTTACACTTTCTTTTCTTTTTCTTTGTATAGCCTTCATTTTTTCCTCTATTTTGTTATCATACTCAGCAATTTCTGTGAGCATCATGATTACCAGTGTTTTGAACTCTGCATCTGATCGGTTGGATATCTTCATTGCTTAGTTCTATTTTTTGAGCTTTGATCTGTTCTTTCATTTGGGATGGATGGAGATTATATATATAAAATTTTGTCTCAGCATTCCAGTTAGGTAATAAGGGGTGAAACCTAGTGTATTCACCAGGGCAAGGCAACCCACTTCACTGGGTTATGGTGCAGTGTGTGGGGGAGAGGTCTGAGAGGGAACAGTGCCTCTTGATCATCTCTTGTCTGGCTTTCAGTCACTTCCTCTGCTACCCACAAGCAAATTGGGCCCTTTAGGACCTTCTGCTGCTGATTCCTAGGTGGGTGGGTAGGTTCTAGGTCACTGTAGGTCTCTCCAATGAACTCTCCTGCAAGGCTGGGAGTTTCTCCTGCTGCTTCAACCCCACAGATTTTTTCAGAGGTTTTAAGGCTTTATTTCTCCTCGCTAGAATCCTGGGTTGAGCAGTCTGTCTCACTCCCCAGTTGTTCCTCCCAGTTTATATGCACGAAATGTGGGGCTGACCTCTCTCCCAGCTGCTGCCTTGCCTACCCTGGTCCTCCAGCTGCAACCTCGCCAGGAGACCTCTCTACCCAGGCTGCCCATTTCTGCCCCTCCTACCAGTCTGGGTGGATGTTTCTTCTTTAACTCCTTGGTTGTCAGACTTCCACTCTGATTTTCTGGCAGTTCTGGTTATTTTTTGTTTTTAAATTTGTTGTTGTCCTTCTTTTGGTTGTGGGAAGAGGCAAAGTAAATCTACACTATGCCTCCATTTGGCCAGAAATCTCTTTATAATTTTAATGTAAGAATTACCAAGGATTTAGATTCTTTTTCTTTCTTTCTTTCTTTTTTTTTTTGTTGTTGTTCAAGTATAGTTGTCTCCATTTTCACCCCCTCATACTCCCCTGCCCCAATCATCCCCACCTCCCACCCTCAAAACTGCCTCCTTGGTTTTGTACATATGTCCTTTATACATGTTCCCTGATGGCCGTTCCCCTATTATCCCTCTCTCCTCTCTGATTATTGTCAGTTTGTTCTCTATTTCCATGTCACTGGTTGTATTTTGCTTGCTTTTTTGTTTTGTTTATTAGGTTCCAATTGCCTTTTTAATATGTACATTGATAGGTATAAAGGTATTATCCAGTTCACCTTCAGGTATTTCTTGGTCTTATGGTGCCTTCACAAATTTGAGCAAAAACTAATGATATTAACAGTGTGATTTATTATGTAACACTAAGTGCTAGGCATCATGTTAAGTACTTTATATGCATTTAACTACCTCATTTTGAGTATAGAACAGGCCTCCTAGTTTTGCCATTTTCAAGGTGAAAAACCTGAAGCTAAGAGAATTGATATAATTTATATACGTTCACATTGCAAGTTGCAGAGTAGGGTTTTAAACTAGTCTGATGTGGCCTCAGAGACATTGTCGTAAACCCTGGTGTGATTAGTAGAGTGCTAGGATGGGTTTGTGGTCAGGTTGTGGGTACTGTCAAATATTCAGGGATTTTGTGAGCCAATTGTTAAACCATTGGCAGTTTGAAATTAGTCATGGTAGGAATATTTACACCATGAAGGTCAGCAAATGATACATATTTGAGCTAGCCCTACACACCTCTTCCTCTCCTCCACCAGTTTACTGTTCATCACTGCTTCTACAGAGAAAGTCTCATCAGGTTTATTTCTATAAAGATATCAGATGTAGACTTCTATCATATGCCAAGGACTGCCTATAAACTGGCATCCATTCAGAAATTTACCATTTACAGTTAATGAGTAAATGTCATTTTATTGTCATAATATCTAAAATAATTTCCTGTAGAGAAGAATGTGTAAAATAACAAATTATCTCTTTTTTTCAGTGATAGTGGAAAGTGGAAATGTAATTTCTTTCGTGGCTTATATTAATTCTGGACATTGTAACATTTATAGAAATATTGTAGGACTTGTGAAACTGCAGTCAAAAAAAGTGGTAAGTTTTAAACTTATATATTCTCTTTAATCCATTAATCTTCTCTAATGAATAAAGGATGTTGAACATGTGCTTTTCATGTACTTTTTGGACATTTATAATTTGTCTTATTACATGAAATTTATAATCATTTTTGACAATTTTTTGTTGGGTTCTTTTGTCTCTATTACTCAGTTGTAAGATACCAGAATGTAAGGTACATTGTAAGATATATTGAGTTGTGGCCAATATACCAATGGCCAAAGTGCCTAATGACCAATCAGCACATTAAAAGATGCTTAACAGCTGTATTCATCAGACAAATGCTAATTAAATCCAAAACAAGATATTACTATGCACATATCAGATTGTCTAAAATACACTTAACATATGACCCAGGAATTTTACCCTAGATGTTTACGCAAGAGAAATCAAATTATATGCCTACAAAAAAACCCTACATGAATCTTCATAAACCAAAAGTTGTAAGTAATCCAAATGTCCATCAACAGTTGAATAGACAGTAATATTGTAGTGTGTTCTGACACACTAGTGTAGTCTGACAATGGAATGCCACATCTCAATAAAAAGAAATAACGATGCATTCAAGAATATGGATGTCTTAACACATTAGATTGGGCAAAAACATCAAAACTGAAAGAGTGCATGCTATGTGATTCCCGTTAACTGAAGACACTAATTAATGCATAATGATATAAAAGTTAGAACTAAGCCTACTTAGTTGGTCAGGCAGTCTTCAATTAATTCAATTTATTAAGTAAACTTAACTGAATTCTGCTATACTAATGATAGGCAGTGTAAAGATTGGCTGTTTATAAAAAATGACAAATCTTTTTGTTCTTTAGCCTTGCAGAATCTTTTTATTTTGATGAGGTCCCATTTGTTTATTCTTTCCTTTATGTCCCTTGCTTTAGGGGACATGTCTGTGAGGATGTTGCTACGTGGAATGCCTGAGATTTTCCTGCAGATGTTTTCCTCTAGGACTTTTATGGTGTTACAACTTATATTTAAGTTTTTTATCCATCTTGAATTTCTTTTTGTGTATTGCGTAAATTGGTGATCGAGTTTCATTTGTTTGCACGTAGCTATGCACATCTCCCAACACCATCTGTTGAAGAGGCTGTTTTAAAGAAAACAGCACCAAATTACAAAGAGAACCAACAGTATGGGAAAACATATTTGCTAATGATACCTCAGACAAGGGCCTGATCTCCAAAATATATAAAGAACTCACACGACTCCACTGCAGGAAGACAAACAACCCAATTAAAACATGGGCAAAGGACTTGAACAGACACTTCTCCAAGGAAGACATACAGAGGGCCCAGAGACATATGAAAAGATGCTCAGCCTCACTAGCCATCAGATGCAAATTAAAACCACAATGAGGTACCATCTAACACCAGTCAGAGTGGCCAACATAAAGAAATCCACAAACAAATGTTGGAGAGGATGTGGAGAAAAGGGAACCCTAGTGCACTGTTGGTGGGAATGCAGACTGGTGAGGCCACTGTGGAAAACTGTATGGAATTTCCTCAGAACACTAAAAATGGAACTGCCCTTTGACCCAGCAATTCCGCTGCTGGGATTATACCCTAAGAACCCTGAAACACCAATCCAGAAGAACCTGTGCACCCCAATGTTCATAGCAGCACAATTTACAATAGCCAAGTACTGGAAGCAACCTAAGTGCCCATCAGCAAACGAGTGGATCCAAAAACTATGGTATATTTACACAATGGAATTCTATGCAGCAGAGAGAAAGAAGGAGCTTATACCCTTTGCTACAGCATGGATGGAACTGGAGAGCATTATGTTAAGTGAAATAAGCCAGGTGGTGAGGGACAAATACCATATGATTTCACCTTTAACTGGAACATAATAAATAGAAAAAAAAAAAGGAAACAAAATATAACCAGAGACACTGAAGTTAAGAACAATCTAACAATGGACAGGGGGGAGTGGAGAGGGGACAGTGAGGAGAGGGGATTACAGGAACTACTATAAAGGACACATGGACCAAATCAAGGGGGATGGTGGAGGTGGGGGAGGGAAGGGGGTTTGGCTGGGGTGGGGTGGAGGGATGGGGAGAAAAGGCACACAACTGTAATTGAATAACAATAAAAAATTTTTTAAAAAATGACAAATCTTCAAGTGAGATACTGGCATTTGACTCCTTTTTACAGTCCCTGTCATGGCCCTATTCTGAGGGCTACACTCTTTTTTCTTGTTTCTTTCATTCTTTTTTAAATCTTAATGCTCACCAAACTCATTCCTGTTTCAATGAAAATATACTAAACTAAGCTCACAGAAATGACATCCTAGGGATTTGAAAAATAGAATAAGTTAAATATTTTCTTAACCTCTTGTCAGATTAAAAAACTTTATTTGCACAGCACTAAATGATAGTGCTTTCAATTACATTAGGCATGCTGAAGTTGTCTTTCAAGTTGCTACTGTTCTAGTATAATTTAAATATATGCGTAAGTAAACATCCTCATGAGATTATAATTTATTTTAAATACCATACACCAAAATGATTTATGAACAGCATTTCTGATAGAAACAATATTTATTCATGGTATGAATGTTGTTTAATTAAATGCCAATTATCTATGTCTCTTACAGAAAAAAATTAAAAAACTTGTTTATATGGGTCAACTGAAGAAGCAGGAGTCCTTTGGTGAGATCAGTGTTCTTCTTCAGGATCCTTTCCCATGCACAGTAATCACTGGAGATGAGGTTGAAATGGCAGTCATTGAAGATAAGGACCTATTTGGTAAATATAGAAATGCCTTTTTATTTTAACTGTTATACCATTTTATTTGTTGATTTTTTGACAAGAGTGAACCTATTTCACAGAAATTGGGACACTCAAGTAAGTATAGGTGTAGGTATGTATGTTATTTACAGAGACAACATATACTACTTTAGAATATATTAGAAATATTTCAACAGACTGATTGGAAGTTGCTAAAACATCTCTAATTTTCAAGTTACCACTTCTATGTTTCTGGTTCAGATCAAGTGTGTACTATCTGCCAATGTAAAGTCTAGATCAAGTGTATATGAAGATCTAGACTGTAGATAGCTTGTTTTTAAGCCTTCATCTGAAAGTTTAGAACTCTAGTAATATTAAAAGAGCAATCATGCAACTACCTGTTTTGGGCCATCAAATATTGTAAATACACAGGTGGAATATGCAATTTAGTATAAAGGATGAATGAGCAGGATTTAGTAAGTCAAAACATAATTGGTTAATAAAAGAAAGTATAATTTTACGTACAATAAAACTAAAAATGTTAAACATTGATTAAGGGATAAATAAAAGAGGAGAAACAAATAGAAATTAACATGGGTGGGATATTTGCTTTAAATAAACTCAATTAAAAAGATTTCCATGGTTGTCCATATATGACTTGACTGAATCCACTTATCTTGTCTTTTAAGTATTTATTGTGTGTCTCTTAGAGAGTATGTGCCCTCAAGCTGCTTAATTCTCATTTGGCTTAGCTTTACACTCATGTATTCATTTACAGAAGTTATAAATTTGAAATAGCTTTGATAAATTTTCTTTCCTTTGGTGGCATTCACATACAACTCTCCCCCTCAAACTAAATATCAATTAAAATAATTACTAACCACCAATTAAAATTATAATGTTCTTACTTGATACAGGCTAGGTTTTTCTTTTCTTGTATAATTATGTTAACTGATGCAAGGCAAATACACTGTGGACTCTTTTATGTAAATCATCATTTCACACATGAGAGTGCTTCTTCCTAGCATGTGTTAGTCTTTTTTGCCATCTGGCAACCTAAAATTCAGATAGATGGTGTAGTGTGAGCATTTTTGCTGTTCATATTTTAAATTTCATTCTCTGTTTTATTAATCTATGACTGATGTTATAGAGCTACTGACAAACTCTGTCTAATTAGTTAAACATCCCTAACAGAAACATTCTTAAGGACTCTATTTAGCTTGTTTTTTATTTCTACATTCTAATTATTTTATATTTTATTGCCAAAAAGTAAAAATAAAATTAAAAGCTAAATAATTTTGCTGAAAAATTTAATAATTAATTTTATTGGAGGAATCATCTTCACACATTGATTCAGACTCCAACCAGCAGTGCCTGTGGTGTTGTGGATGTGACGAACAAATTCACATGGACTGCAGAAGTCCTGTGGAGAAAAAAGACAGCACAGCCATTTTCTGAGTGAGAGAGTGCCCTGACCCTTGTCTAGACAGGCTTTTATTGCTTTTCCGGGAGCATTACATCAAGAAGGTCCTCATTCATCATGCACAGGTTTGCTTTAGGTGATTACTTTTTACAGATAACAAAGAAAAGGATGTTGCTGATTACCTCTTATAGATAACAAAGAAAACAATGTTGCAAATTCAAGGGGGAAAATTGGTTGAACTGGTTGCACTCCTTCCTTGGGAGGTTTAGCACAGACTTTAGGAAGTTACTTCAAAGATACGCATTAAACATTTGCTGCCTTAACTCAGGGTGAGGGAATTTTAACAAAAGCAAGACTCAAAGCAGCCTAGGTACAATGCTGGCCTGGTTCCCCATGGGAAAGCCGATCTGTGGGCCTGGCTCCTGTGTGCCGCCTTGCTCCTGTTGATTTTCTGAACCAAGGCTGAGCTACATTCACCACCGCCACATGGACCAGTTCCCTATAACACATGAACAAAGATCATATTTATATTTGCAATTTCATATTACTTTATTCTGTTTCCATTTATTTCATTTCTTTTATCATCTGAACTATGAATTCATCTCTGAAAATTAATATAGGGCAAGACTCAAAGGAAAATAAAATGTGCTTTAAAAATATGAAATTGAAGAGAAATTAAAATGTTCAACTAGACCAAGAAACATGAATAAACCCATAATATGTGAACTTGCTATCAAGATGATATTGTTGTTTTTAGCTGCTATATTACATTGGTGTTAAGAATCATTGTTTACATTTAAAGTGGTCCATTAAAAATAAACAAAAATTAAATAAAACCAATATTTTCCAACAGAATCTTCAGTCATATGTTTATTATATTATCCATCCTTCCTAATCTATCAAAGATTGTTAAATATAGTAATATTTTTAGAATTGTAACATGTATTACTGAAAAAAGTAAACGTCATATCTTTTTTCAAGCATACAGGTCACAACTCTATTTGTTCCTTTGTAAATCATATAAAAAAAGAATATTGTTTAAATGATCCAGTTTATCAAAAATCATTAGTAATACTTAAAAGAGAGCCATACCTTTGCTATACCTATACTTGGAGATAGTTAGAACAGAATCCAAGACACATAAAGGACCACATAAAAGTTAGTATTTTCTTTGGAGATACATGCATAACCATCTCTATACAATCATAGAGGAGACATGCAGTAGTTTTGCAATATTTAAAACAACTTGAAGAGTGATTTCTTTGTTCACTTAGCTTGCTAACTTTTAGAAAATAACTGGCTTTGTAATCTTTGTGCAAATTTCTCAGATGTTACCTGAAGCATCTAAATAAAAAGTGATAAAACAGCCCTGGCTGGTGTAGCTCAGTGGTATGAGTGCAGGCTGTAACTAAAGGGTCGCTGGTTCAATTCCCAGTCAGGGCACATGCCTGGGTTGCAGGCCAGGCCCCAAGTAGCGGGCACATGAGAGGCAACCACACATTGATACTTCTCTTTCTTTCTCCTTCCCTTCTCTCTCTCTAAAAATAAATAAATAAAATCTTTTAAAAAATGAGAAAACAGAGTTATTATTAAGCTTAGCAAATATAAATATACCTTTTTTCAATAAATGGTACTATGGATACAGTTTATCTATTTATTATTTTTATGAAGGTAATATATTTTTGTCCACATGCAGAACTGACACCTCAAATTGTTAGATTAAAATTATGCATGTCAACTATTTTAATTTTATTGCTATCTGAAATTCTCGTCACTTTAAAGCAAGGGTATTACTTTATAATGAGAAAGAATAACTTTTCATATAAAAATGAATTACCTGTATTATTAAAGATATCTCATTCAAGCACACATGATAGAAAAAATAAGGGATAGCTCTTGATTTTTTAAAATTTAAATATTTTATTGTTTATGCCATTACAGTTGTCCCAATTATCCTCCCTTTATCCCCTTCCACCCAGCCCATCCTACTCCCATAATCCATCCCTACACCATGTCCATGTCCATGGGACCTTCGTATATGGTCTTTGACTAATCCCTCCACCTTTTTTCAACCAGTTCCCCACTTCCCCCTTCCCTCTCACAGCGGTCAGTCTGTTCCATGTTTTTATGCCTCTGGTTCTGTTTAGCTTCTTAGTTTATTTTGTTCATTAGATTCAATTTATAAAGGAAATCATATGGTATTTGTCTTTCACCATCAGGCTTATTTCACTTAGCATAATGGTCTCCAGTTCCATCCATTCTCTGGCAAAAGCTAAGAATTCCTTCTTTTTTACTGCTGTATAGTATTCCATTGTGTAAGATGTACCACAGCTTTCTTACCTACTCATCTACTGATGGACATTTTGGCTTCTTCCAAATTTGGCTATTTTAAGGAGTGCTTCTATGAACATAGAGGTGCATATATTCTTTTTCATTGGTGTTTTAGGATTCTTAGGGCATATTCCCAGCAGTGGAATCTCTAGGCCAAAAGGCAGATCCATTTTTAATTTTTTGAAGAAATCCCATACTGTTTTCCACAGTGGCTGCACAAGTCTGCATTCACACCAACAGTGCACTAGGGTTTCCTTTTCTCCACATCTTCACCAGTACTTCTTCTTTGTTGATTTATTAATGATGGCCATTTTGGCAGGTGTGAGGTGATACCTTATTGTGGTTTTAATCTGCACCTTTCTGATGACTAGTGATTTTAAGCATTTTTTATATGTCTGTGGGCCATCTATATGTCCTCCTTGAAGAAGTGTCTATTAATGCCCTTTGCTCATTTTTTATTGTATTATTCATCTTTCTGGTGTTGAGTCATATAAATTTTTTAATGTATTTTGGAGATTAAACCCTTCTCTCAGTTATGTTGGCAAATATGTTCTCCCATTCAGTGGACTGTTTTTTTCATTTTGATAATCATCTCTGCAGCTGTGCAGGAATTTTTTAATTTAACAAGTCCCATTTGTTTATTTTTTTTTTCCTTTGTTTCCCTTGTCCTAGGAGATGTATTGGCAAAAATATTTCTATGCAAGATATCTGAAATTTTACTGCCAATGTTTTCCTTTAGGAATTTTATGGTATTGTGACTTATATTTAAGTATTTTATTAATTTTGAGTTTATTTTGGTATATGGCATAAGGTGGTGGTCCAGTTTCATTTTTTTTGTATGTACCAGTCCAGTTCTCCGAGCACCATATTTTGAAGAGGCCATCTTTACTCCACTGCATGCCATTGTCTCATTTGTCAAGTATTAATTTACTACAAATGTGGGTTTATTTGTTGGCTTTCTATTTTGTTCCACTTATCTTTGTCTATTCTTATGTCAGTACCAGACTGTTTTGATTACAGTGGTCTTATAGTATAATTTTATATCTGGTGTTTTGATCCCTCCAACTTTGTTCTTCTTTTTCAGGACTTCTGAGGATATTAAAGGGTTTTTTTTTTTGGTTCCATATAAGTTTTTGGAATATTTGTTCTAGATCTGTGAAATATGTTATTGGTATTTTAATAAGAATTACATTCAAACTATAGATTGCTTTGGGTAATATGGACATTTTAATGATGTTAACTCTTCCAATCCATGAACCTGATACATGATTTCCTTTATTTGTATTTTCCTCAATTTTCTTCAGTGTCCAATAGTTTTCAGAGTACAAATATTTTACCAATTTGGTTAAATTTATTCCTAGTTTATTTGTTGTTGTTGTTGTTGTTGCAAAGTAAATGGGATTGCATCCTTAGTTTCCCTTTCTGATAGTTCATTATTGGTACATAATAAATAGAAGAGAAAAGGAAACAAAATATAACCAGAGACATTGAAGTTAAGAACAATCTAACAATGGGCAGGGGGGAGTGGGGAGGGGACAGTGAGGAGAGGGGTTTACAGGAACTACTATAAAGGACACATGGACAAAATCAAGGAAGAGGGTGGAGGTGGGGGAGGGAGGGGGGTTCAGCTGGGGTGGGGAGGAGGGATGGGGAGAAAAAGGCACACAACTGTAATTGAATAACAATACAAAATTAAAATTAAAAAAAAAGAAATGCTATTGATTTCTGAACATTGACTTTGTATCCTGCTACTTTGACAAAATCATTTATTAGGTAAAGTAGTTTATTAGGGGAGCCAGTGGGGTTTTCTATGCACAATATCATGTCATCTGTGAATAATGACTGTTTTATTTCCTCCTTTCCAATTTGGATGACTCTCATTTATTCTTCTTGTCTGATCACTGTAGGTCGGATTTTCATTACAATGTTGAATAAGAGTGGTGTAAAGAGACATCCCTGTCTTTTCCTTGTCTTAAGGGAAACAATTTTAGTTTTTGTCCATTGGGTATGATGTTAGTAATAAGTTTTTTGTATATGGTCTTTATTATGATGAGATATGCTCCATTTATTTCCACTTAGCTAAGTATTTTTACCATAAATGTGTGCTGAAGTTTCTCAAATGTTTTTTCAACATCTATTGATATGATCGTGTGATTTTGTCTTTCATTTTGTTTATGTGATATATCACATTTATTGATTTTTGAATATTGTGCCAACCTTGCATCCCTGGGATAAATCCCACTTGATTATGGTGTATGATCTTTTTAATGTATTGCTGGATCCTGTGTGCTAATATTTTGTTCAGGATTTCAACATCTATGTACATTGAGGATATTGGTTTGTAATTTTCTTTCTTTGTTGGGTCTTTACGTGGTTTTGGAATAAGGATAATGTTAGCCTTGTAAAAAGAGTTTGGAAGTCTTCCTTATTCTTGAATATTTTAGAATAATTTGAGAAGGATAGGTGTTATTTTTCTCTTTTAATGATTGGTAAAATTTGCCTATAAAGCCACCTGGTCCATGAAATTTGTTTGCTGGGAGGGTTTTTTTTTTTTTTTTCTTTTAATTACTGCTTCAGTTTTACTAATTCTTATTGGTGTATTCAAGTTTTCTTTGGCTTTTTCATTCAGTTTTGGAAGATTGTATGTTTCTAGAAATTAATTCACTCACCCACGTCTATTTTCTTTGCAGATAGTTCATAATATTTTCTTACATCTTTTGTATTTTTGTGGTATCAATCATTACTTCTCCTCTTTCACTTCGGATTTAATTTACATGGGTCGTCTTTCTTTTTCTTGATGAGTCAAGAGCCATTAACTTTGTTTATCTTTTTAAAGAAGTGGATTTATTGATCTTTTGAATATTTTTTGTCTCTATATCATTTTTTAAAATTTTCTATTGTTCAAGTACCGTTGTCTCCATTTTCCTCCAACCCTCAATCTTAACCCCCTTTGGTTTTGTCCATGCGTCCTTTTTATGTTACTTAGTCTTTTTACCTTGCTGCATTTAAGATTCTGTCTTTGCATATCAATAGATGCAGAAAAAGCATTTGATAAGATACAGCACCCATTTCTGATAAAAACACTCAGCAAAGTGGGAATAGTGGGAGCATTCCTCAACATAATAAAGGCCATATATGAGAGACCTACAGCCAACATCATACTCAATGGACAAAAACCTAGAGCTTTCCCACTAAGATCAGGAACAAGACAAGGATGCCCTCTCTCACCACTACTATTCAACATAGTATTGGAAGTCCTAGCCACAGCCATCAGACAAGAAAAAGAAATAAAAGGCATACAAATTGGAAAGGAGGAAATGAAACTGTCACTGTTTGCAGATGACATGATAGTGTACATGGAAAATCCTACAGACTCCACCCAAAAATTACTCGACCTACTAAATGAATTTGGCACAACAGCTGGATACAAAGTCAATACTCAGAAATCAAAGGCATTCCTGTACACCATCAACGAAACTGCAGAAACAGAAGTCAGGAAAAATATCCCATTTGCTATAGCAACAAGAAAAATCAAGTACCTAGGAATAAACCTAACCAAGGAGGTAAAAGACCTGTACTCAGAAAACTACGCAACACTCAAGAAAGAAATTAAGGAAGACACAAACAAATGGAAGCATGTACCATGCTCATGGATTGGAAGAATTAAGATCATCAAAATGGCCATACTCCCCAACCCAAAGCAATTTATAGATTCAATGCAATCTCTATTAGAGTACCCATGACATATATCACAGATATAGAACGAACATTTCAGTAATTAATATGGAACCATAAATGACCCCGAATAGCTGCAGCAATTTTGAGAAAGAAGAACAAAGCAGGAGGGATCACAATACCTGATATGAAACTGTATTCCAAGGCCACGGTAATCAAAACAGCCTGGTACTGGCATCAAAACAGGCACATAGACCAATGGAACAGAACAGAGAGCCCAGAAATAAAACCAAGTCTCTATGGTCAATTAATATTTGACAAAGGAGGTAGAAGCATAAAATGGAGCAAAAACAGACTCTTCAACAGATGGTGTTGGGAGATCTGGACAGCTACGTGCAAAAAAATGAAACTTGATCAACAACTTACGCCATACACGAAAATAAACTCAAGATGGATAAAAGACTTAAATATAAGTCATAACACCATAAAAGTCCTCAAGGGAAACATTGGCAGGAACATCTCAGACATTCCACGCAGCAACATCCTCACAGACATGTCCCCTAAAGCAAGGGACATAAAGGAAAGAATAAACAAATGGGACCTCATCAAAACAAAAAGCTTTTGCATAGCTAAAGAAAACAGCACCAAATTACAAAGAGAACCAACAGTATGGGAAAACATATTTGCTAATGATACCTCAGACAAGGGCCTGATCTCCAAAATATATAAAGAACTCACAGGACTCCACTCCAGGAAGACAAACAACCCAATTGAAAAATGGGCAAAGGACTTGAACAGACACTTCTCCAAGGAAGACATACAGAGGACCCAGAGACATATGAAAAGATGCTCAGCATCACTAGCCATCGGAGAGATGCAAATTAAAACCACAATGAGGTACCATCTCACACCAGTCAGAGTGGCCAACATAAAGAAATCCACAAACAAATGTTGGAGAGGATGTGGAGAAAAGGGAACCCTAGTGCAATGTTGGTGGGAATGCAGACTGGTGAGGCCACTGTGGAAAACAATATGGAATTTCCTCAGAACACTAAAAATGGAACTGCCCTTTGACCCAGCAATTCTGGTGCTGGGATTATACCCTAAGAACCCTGAAACACCAATCCAGAAGAACCTGTGCACCCCAATGTTCATAGCAGCACAATTTACAATAGCCAAGTACTGGAAGCAACCTAAGTGCCCATCAGCAAACGAGTGGATCCAAAAACTATGGTATATTTACACAATGGAATTCTATGCAGCAGAGAGAAAGAAGGAGCTTATAGCCTTTGCAACAGCATGGATGAAACTGGAGAGCATGATGCTAAGTAAATAAACCAGGCGGTGAGGGACAAATACCATATGATCTCACCTTTAACTGGAACATAATCAATAGAAGAAAGAGGTAAACAAAATATAACCAGAGACATTGAAGTTAAGAACAATCTAACAATAGCCCGGGGGCGGGGGACAGTGGGAAGAGGGGATTACAGGAACTACTATAAATGACACATGGACAAAACCAAGGGGGAGGGTGGAGGTAGGGGAGGGAGGTGGGTTTAGCTGGGGTGAGGTGGAGGGATGGGGAGAAAAGGCATACAACTGTAATTGAATAACAATAAAAATTTTAAAAAAAGATTCTGTCTTGGGAATTTTGCCATTTTAATTATGATGTGTTTTGAAGTGGGTCTCTTTGGGTTCCTCTTGATTGCGATTCTCTGTTTCCTGGATTTGTGTGACTTTTTCTCTCATCAGATTAGGGAAGTTTTCCATCATTACTTCTTTAAACAGGTTTTGTATCTCTTGCTCTTCTTCTCTCTCTTGCATCCCTATTAAATGGATATTATTACATTTCTTGTTGTCCTGCATTTCCCTTAACCCCTCTGCATTCTTTCTGAGTCTCTTTTCCTTTTTTTTGCTCTTCCTTGGTGTATTTTTCTGCCTTGTGCTCTTGCTCACTGGTCTGATCCTCTATCGAGCCTGCTTTTGATTCCTTCTACTGTGTTCTTCAGTTCAGAAATTGTATTCTTCATTTCTTCTTTGCCTTTTTAAATAGTTTCTATTTCCTTTTTCATGTTGATATAGTTTGCAGTGAGTTCATTGTAGTTTCCCTGTAGTTTTTGATAACTCTCTATGAGCTCATAGAGCTTCCTGATAACCAATGCTTTGACCTCATTATCTAATAGTTGACTTGCCTCTATTTCATTTAGCATTCTTTCTGAGGTTTCCTCATTTCTTTTCATATGGGGCTTGGTTTTTTGTTTTTTTTTTTTTGTCTTCCCATTGTTTGTGAGACTGTTCTTGTTAGCCTCTGCTTCTTAAATTGATCTGTTCTGACTCCCTGGGTTTATGGTATGAACTTCTGTGGTAGAATGCCAGTGGGATTCAGTGGTGCAGTCTCCTTGATCTCCTAAGCTTGCTAGTCTTGGGCTGTCATTTCTATTGACTCTCTGGATATCTTTGGGTTTTGATTGTTGTTTTGTCATTCTTTGGTGGGTGCTTCCATACAGATGGTTAACTGAAGGTCACTCCATCCACCATATCTTGTATTCTGTTTTGCAGGTGTGGACAGGTTGCATTGAAGTTGATTCTTCTGTGTGTCCAAGGTTTTGAGGCTTCTCTCTCACTCTTGCTCAGTTGTTTGTTCTAGGTAATTTCTCCACCATTTAGTTGTACTTCCAGATCCATCCTGGGTTGAGGTTAGTGTGGCTTCCATTCCCTCCTTCACCTTCTTCTGTTGTTACCTGTTGGTAATTGATTTGTTGTTGAGTTTCCTCTTCTAGCAGGTATATGGGTATCCACAGCTCCCACCTACTCTTTTTTGTGGTCAGTTGGAAGGGAAGGCAACATGGTTTAAGACAGCAGGAGTGTATTCTATGGTATTTAAAGTACCAACCCGTAGAGAAGAGATAGGAGGTCCTAGGATATGTATAGTGTTAACCATGATATTTCACCCAACTAGTCACCTTCTAGTAAGGGTAGAAAAAAGACTCTTGTTAGGGGTGGGGAAGGACTGTGGTTTGTGTCTAGAAAGCAGTGAGCTTGTGGGAGGTCAGATTATGATGTAAAGTTAGAGTAAAGGATAGAAATTAGATGTAGTATGCAAGAGAATAGAGTTATCCACCTCAGTAATAAAGTCCAGTAAACAGTGAAGTGAGCTAATATTCGGGATGGGTGCTATGTAGTATTTACAATTGTGTGGTACAGCAATTATTTACAATAGTAATAAAGCAACAATCATATAACAGAATCTGTGTGATCTGAATAACAAGAATAGGAAGTACTGGACTTAGATTAGTATGGTATTGGAACACAAGTGAAGTGAAAGATGGAAAATTAAAAATACATTATGAAAGGGAGAACAAGGGAAACTAGTCAAACAATGCAATTTAACAAACCAAGTGAAAAAGACTAAACAGAAAGAAGAGAAATACAAAAATATTAATAAAATAAAAGATGTAAGAATAAAAATAACAATAATACAAATATACAATAACTTTCATGTTCTCTCGAGTAGCAAAGTGAAATTTGTGTCACTGTGTCTATTGGGATGAGCCCTCTTTGGATCTGACTCTGGTCTTCTCATAGCTTCAGGTTTTATTGTCTCACTTGTGGGAATAAAAAAAAAAAAGGAAGGAAGGAAGAAGGAATAGAAAAGGAAAGGATGGAAGGAAGGAATGAAGGAAGAACAAATGAAAAAAGAAAGAAGGAAGGAAAGGAAGAAGGAATTTAAAAAAATAATTAAAAAAAGAAAAGCCTTCTGCCAGCTTTATACCAGCTAAGCCAGTTCTGCTGTTTTTCCTGGCTGCAGCAGGCTGAGGAGGGATTGGTTTTGCTTTTCTCCCTTCCTGAGACACACTCTTCACAGTTACCCAGACTCCAGCCCAGTCCTCAGTTCGCTGCTGGACCCCCAGTACCATTCTGCACCCAGCCTACACCTTCATTCTACCAGTTGTGCTGTCCTCAAGGTGCATCAGTTAGGGGCAACTCACACACCACCTTCTCACTCTTTGCTCTCTTAAATGCTAGGGACTCTCAGCACCCTTTCAGCTAGTTCAACACCCCCACTGAGTTAAGTCTTTCTGGGGATTGCTGACTCCCTGAGCACAGCTCTCTTCTGTGGGGGTGTCTCTGCCATCCTCTTAGAGAGCCAGTCAGCCCTGCAGGGCCCTGGGTGCAGGGGCCAGGTGGGAGGTGCCTCTGGGCAGCAAGGTCAGGTGGGCTCCATCCAGGGGCTGTGGGCTGGGCCTGAGCATGGCCTCACTGCTGGGGCGGGATGGGCAGCTGCCAGGCCATTTAGTCAAGAGCTCCACGCCCCTGAAGCTGGGGGTGTGAGTGTGGACAGACAGCTGTGGGGCTGCGGGATTAGGTGCACTCCATCCCTGGGGCTGCGGATGTGAGCTTGCAGCACGTGGGGGTAGGGGTACAGGAGGCGGGGATGGCTGCTGCAGGAGAATTCCCCAAATAGCCGTTGAGTGCCTCTTTTTTCTCTTTTTCTTTTTGAAAAATTCCTCTTTTTCAAGCCTGCCACTCCAAACAAGTACCTGGCTTCTCACACAACCCAACTCTCCAACCAGCTGGGGACTGGGGACTGACCAGGTCAGGGTCCGTCACTGCCCAACTCTTCCCAGCCAGCATCCACAGTCTCAGTGGGTGCACACCACCCCTGTGTGTTTGCCACTTCATCCTTATTCCTCCCCTGCGACTTCAAGCATCAAGGTCCCTCCTGGTGCTGCTCAAACCTTATTTGGCAGGGGAGGGAGCCGTTGACCTGGCTCTCTCCCAAGAATCCTGAGGCAGACCCAGTGGGCACTGGGCCTGGGGCTGCAGCTGCCGTGGTCTCCCTGCTGGTCCCAGAGACCTTATTGTCCTGAAGCACTCTCCTTACCATCTGATTTGTCAATGTCCTCTACAATTTTTGGTCACCAGTCTTCATATATGCTGGGATACTGTTGGCTGTTTGCTCTGTTCCTCAGAAGATCTGCTAAGTGTTTTACCTGTGTGCAGGGGGATGTGGACTCTGTTCCCACCTATATCACTGCTATCTTCTGCCTGTTTTTGGTTTTTTGGACCAGGTTTTGATTGAAAAATTATGTTTCATGAACCTGTTTCTCAGTATATTATCTTACACTATCCCCAATGCAACCCTTAATTAGGACTCCACCATGGGTCTCCTTTACATATGTGCCTACACATGTTCTATGTAGCTAAGTCTGCATGGGATAACACTCCCATATTTTTTTGCACTGCAAACTTTCAGCCACATACATAGCTTGTTTGTCAGCAGTCAACTAGCTTGTCCTTTTACCCCTAGATTTTTCAAGCTGCATACATAGCTTGTTTGTTAGTGTCAACTAAGCTATCTTCTTATACTTAGATTTTTCAGAAGATAGTGTTGATTTTGCCTTCTGGAAATGCACTTAAAGCTCTCCAGCATATCCTGCTGAAGGTTCTCACTTTCAGCTGGGGTGATGCAGAGATATTTCCCATCACATGCCCTTGGGTAGTGGATGGTGATGCTTAAAACAGAGTTTTTCAGAGAAACATTCTTTATGATTCTCTAATAATCTCCATTCCTAACTATTTTATGCCCTCAATATGATTGAGGGATTTTGGAGAGTTCCAGTTCTTCTCATCTATTAAATAAAAAATAGTACGTTGTGAAATGTACTGCCTTAGGTTCTGAGCTGACTCTGCCATTTTAAAATCTTGGAACATTCATTAAATGTCAGACATTAGACTACATACTTCAAATGTTTTATCTCATGAAACATACACAACCCATGAGATATGTCTTTAATATGTGCATGTTTTCATATTGTAAATAATACTGCAATGAACATAGGAATGGAGATATCTTTTCAAGATAGTGTCTTTAATTCATTTGTATAATATCCAGAAGTGGAATTACTGGATCATATGATAGTTCTACTTTTACTTTTTTGAGGACAGTGCAATCTATGATATTTCCACCTTTTCTAGGTTCACAGAAAGAACATCAACTTTGCCTTTAATTGTGGATAATTGATAATAATTGATTCCTTAAGTCCCAAATCATTGATTTGATTCCGTTTCATCCACTCTACTGTTGTTTCAATTGGTGTATCCTTTGTTTGTGACTAATCTTTTTTATGCTGTTGTGGTCCTCACTAAGTTCCTCGAGCATTCTTATAACCAGTATCTTGAACTCTGAATCTGATAGGTTGCTTATCTCCACTTATTTATTTCTTTTAAGGATTTTTTATCTCTTCTTTTATTTGGGCCATGGTCCTTTGTCTCCTCATTTTGGCAGCCTCCTTGTGTTTGATCCTATGTGTTAGTAGAGCTGATTTGGCAGCCTCCCTATATTTATTTCCATGTATTAAGTATATAAATTCCACGACTCCCTGCCTTGGTAGTGTGGCCTATTATAGTAGGTGCCCTGTAGGATCCAGTGGCACAGCCTCCCCTATCACCCAAGCTGGGCACTTGAGGTGTGCCTTTTGTGTAGGCTAGGAAGCGCCCCCACTTGTAGTTTAGCTTTATTTACTGTTGGCAGGTCAATAGGAGGGATTCACCCTGGCCAATCAGCTGTAAGGACTGGCTGTGACCACTGACCACCAAACTCCACCCTCCATGGAGTATCAGCTGTGTCAAGGCAGGGTGGTGGTGTTCCAATGTGGTCTGTAGCTGTCCACTGGGTGCACAGGCTCTGGGGGTTCTCAGGCAGTGTGGGCCAAAGTCAGCCCCTTCCCGTGTTCTGCCCAGTGCTGTCCTGCATGAGTACAAAACAATCTGAGATGGCTGCAACTTGTGCTGAGCTTGGAGATCTCCAGGCAAAGCCAACTTGTGAATCTAGGATGGCTGTTTTTAGTGCCAGGCCTGGAGCCACATAGCAAGAGGAATGGGGGCTGAGGGCTCACTGAGTCTGGCTGTTGCTTGTTTGAAAGGATTTAGGAAGATGTGAAGCATGAGAGCATGAGTCAATACCAGCCACTCATATGGAAAAGCCATGGTTAACAGTTTGGGTGGGCCCATTTTGGGGGTGGGATAGAATTTCAGGGGATCTCCAGGGTAGAGCAAACAGTGTTAGCCAGGTTGATGGAGTCTCAGATATGGCACCTGCCTGCCAGTTCTGTGGCTCTGTGGGGGTAGGTTTCAGAAAAGGGAAAATAGCCCACCTTTCTGTCTGGGAGAAGGCTATCCCCCAGCTCCTGCCTTGAGGCCAGACATTTCAATTCCTCCCTGTATGCCAGTGGTGCCTTTCAAGCTGCTACTGGGGTACTGGAGCTCAGAGGATGTAAGTCTAAGTCTGTGTGGGGGTTATTTAAGGGGAACTGCATGGGACTCTAGAAGTTTCTTCCACCAACTCAATCCCTGCTGGTTTTTGCAGCAAGAAGTTATGGGGACTTATCTTCCTGTCAGTGGAACCCTGAGCTGGGGGTCCTGGTATGAGGCTGGGATTATTCAATCCTGAGATATCCTTCTTGAATTTTTATGTACCACATGTGGATGTGGGACCAGCCCATTCTGCATCTCTGCCCCTCCTACCAGTCTGGATGGATATGGTTTCTTTAATTCCATAGTTGTTGACTTCCATTCAGCTTAATTTCTGGTGGTTCTGCATAATGGTTGTTCTATATTTTAGTTGCAATTTTGATGTTGTTGTGAGAGGAGGTGATCTGTGTTTACCTATGCTACCATCTTGACTGGAAATTGTGAGTTCTTTCAATAATAAAAAAAGGTAAAGATTACATATTTTTAAAATTAATGGGCTTAAATATTGGCTGATATTTTTCTCTTAAGAAAAAAGAAAGTGTTTTTGTAAATTGGACTTTTTTGAAGATGATGATTAATGACCAGTAATACTTCTGGTGCCCCAGAATTATGGAAGTATGAGCACATTGCATCCAGGTGAAGCCACCAACCACATAGGTGATATTGAAATACATAGTGGAGTCTACAGCCATACCACCCTGAACATGCCCAATCTTGTCTGAAATGCTTAACTGACCCTGACTAAAGTCATGTGATTTGAAATGTAACCAGGCAGAATTTTGGTTTTAAAGCATCATCACAGCAGAGTACCAGATGTATATTTTGCTTTCTTGGACATAAAGCTCTTTTATAACAATAATTTATTTAGTTTTGGTCCTGAAACTTCTGAGATTTCAATTTTTTGATATTCTAATTATATGATGTCTTAATCATGAATGTATTTTCAGCAAGAATTTGCATGAAAGCTTATATAAAGTTAGAGATAGTGTATTATTCATATAGAAAATGCTTTGCTTTGAAATTATAATTGCTTCTAAATAAAAGAAAATTATTGTAAATTTTTGGCTAGTAGGAAATTACTAAGCCGTACCTGAGTGCCTTGCTGGTTCAGCAGGCAATACAATATTAATCAGATATCAAATTCAAACCAACCCAAAGACTGATAAAATTATGTGGGTTTTTTTGGTGCCATTTTAAAAACTTTTATTGTGGTACAATATATACACAGGAAAGTCCATAAGAATACAGGTCAATACATTTTCACAAACTGTAACCCATAATGGGATTAAGAAACAAGACATTCAGTACTTCAGTAGCTGCCCCCCACTAACCTCCACTGTTTCCCTTCTTTGTTTTATTTTAAGTTAATTCCCCACCCCACCTTCTCCCCCACTATTTACTATGACATTTTGATTTCTGTTTTCTGTGGGTTTGTATTTTTGAAGAGCTTTATTGAAGTGAAATTTACATACCATAACTCCCCCATTGTAAGTGAACAAGCCAACAATTTTTCTTAAACTTTTTTAGAATTAGTTCACATAAAATTTCAGGTCAAATTTTATATAAATCCTATGCTTTAATATTTTTAGAAAGACTCCAAGTGTATGTGTTACAAATATAGTTTCATATAATTAATAGTATTTCCTGATGTTTTAATATTTATATTGCAAAACCTTGCTTCATTGTTAGAAAGTACAATAGTTTGCATCTCATTAAGTATTAGAGTTTCTTATAATTCTAGCCATACTTTTACAGTGTAGTATTTTTATCTTTTGTTAATATTTGTCAAAACTAATCCCCTACAGAGTACTGATCCCTTACAAAATAATTAATGAAAAAGAAAATCAGAATACAGAAAATACTATTTTTCATTCACCAATGTGTCATGGCCATTATATCCACTATGTGAGATATTGTGCCTTAGTGTTTTTCTAGAGTATTTGTGATATTGCATCTTGGCTGACTGCTAAATATTGACTATTACTCAATTTTTAAATAGTGTTGTAATTGAATAAAATGTATTCTGTAAATAATTTGATAAAATTACTTCTATTGACAGAGTTACTCACAAATAAGGAAATGTTTAAAGCCTGACTCTTTGAACCAAGATCCTCATAAGGACAGTATTAGTAAAACAAAGTATCACTGAGGATTTTGTTCTTATTGCCGGTATTCACATCTCGTTGTGTTCTCTAGTGGTTGGTCTGCAGGGCAGGCATAGATTCAACAACCTACCTTCTCTCTCTTGAGCATAGAAGAAGTTTGAATCCCCAGCCCCTTCTGCAGTTAGGTTGGAGCCATGTGACTGGCTTTGGTGAATGGAATAGAGAGAAATAATTGTAGCCTGGTCACAAAAGATGTGATACTCTTTGATCTCACATACTGTCTGGAAGTAACATGTGCTGGGATAGTGAAACCACCATGATGGAACTTCCAACACAATGGTGGAAGCCTAGGCCCTGGGACCCCCTCCTGATGGAACTGCCCAGAAAAATAGTTCAGCCAGGCACATCTGTATTGGACTTTGTGTGAGTGTCAAATAAATATTTGTTGAATTAAGCAACTGAGATTTTTATTTGTTTGTTATAGCAACTAGCAAGTGCTATCCTGAGTCATACAACTGGCAAAAATGGAATATTTTATGAGGAATTTAAAAAGTAAAAAATTCCCAAATTGGGACATAAAATGAAAGTGTTTGCATGATGATTCTTATGTTACTAACATTTAGAAATCTTCTACACAAAAGGAATTTCATAACACACTTAGGAATAAGAATACATACATGAATAAAGAAGGGATATCTTTAGTTTTAGGGTGAATTTCAGAATTATTTTTGGATTGTGCTGTAAAAAAAGCATCATTTATACAAGAGATGACAGAGACATACATGCATCTCTTCTAAAAATTAATGTACTGTAACAATCCCCTAACAAAATATTTTTAAGGATTTATTTATTTTTTAGAAAGGGGAAAGGAGAGAAGGGAAGAGAAACATGAATGTGTGGTTGCCTCTTGTGTGACCATTCTGGAGACCTGGCCTGAAACCCAGGCATGTGTCCTAGACTGGGAATCAAACTGGTGACTCTTTGTTTCTCAGGCAGGCACTCAACCACTAAACCACACCAGCCAGGGCAAAAGTTTTTAAAAATAGCTTATTGATAGTTTATGGGTAGTGGGGAAAGCAACTGAAAACAAGATGAAAGCAAGGCAAGTGGCACTGGTCCCTCTCAGACTCTTCCCCCACATATAGTGCCACAATTGCAGCAACATGGGTCGCCCTTCCCAAGTGAATACCTAAGTCTCCAACCCTTACAACATAACAGGCATGCCCAGACAAAGAAATATGGCCCAAATGAAAGACCAGATCTAAGCTCCAAAAATAGAACTAAGTGATGAAGCGATAA
Source organism: Desmodus rotundus (assembly GCF_022682495.2). NCBI lineage: Eukaryota > Metazoa > Chordata > Mammalia > Chiroptera > Phyllostomidae > Desmodus > Desmodus rotundus. Next base: position 65,901,311 of record NC_071394.1, read on the forward strand.
CCAACCTATAAGATGCACAGTTCAAAACACTGGTAATCAGGATACTCACAGAAATGGCTGAGTAAGGTCGCAAAATAAAGGAAAATGTGAAGGCTATGCAAAGTAAAATAAAGGAAAATGTACAGGGAACCAACAGTAACAGAAAGGAATCCAGGACTCAACTCAACATTTTGAGCAGAAAGAAGAAATAAACATTCAACCAGAAGAGAATGAACAAACAAGAATTTAAAAAAAAAAATGAAGAGAGGCTAAGGAACCTATGGGACAACTTTCAAAGTTCCAACACCCAACTCATAGGGGTGCCAGAAGGAGAAGATGAAGAGAAAGAAATGCAAAACTTATTGAAAAAAATAATGGAGAACTTCCCCAATATGACATAAGAAATAGACTTCCAGGAAGTCCAGGAAGCCCAGCGTGTCCTAAAGAATTTGGACCCAAGGAAGCACACATCAAGGCATATCATAATTACATTAGTCAAATTGAAAGATAAGGAGAGAATCTTAGAAGCAGCAAGAGAAAAGGAGAGAGTTACCTACAAAGGAATTCCCATAAGACTATTGGCTAATTTCTGAAAAGAAACCTTGCAGGCAAGAAGGGTCTGGAAAAAAGTATTCAGTCATGAAAGGTAAGGATCTATATCCAAGAGTACTCTATCCTGCAAATCTATCATTTAGAGTGGAAGGGCAGATAGAGTGCTTCTCAGATAAGGAAAAGTTAAAGGAGTTCATCATCGCCAAGCTCTTATTATATGAAATGTCAAGGGGACTTATTTAAGAAAAAAATGATCAAAACTATCAACAGTAAAATGACAACAAACACAACTATCAGCAACTGAATCTAAAAAACAAACAAATGAACTAAGCAAACAACTAGAACAGGAACAGAATCACAGAATTGGGGGATTATCAGTGGGTTGGAGAGGGGAGAATGGAGGAAAAGGTACAGGGAATAAGAAGCATAAATGGTATTCCCCTGACAATATAGACAGAAGAAGGTTAAGAATAGTATAGGAAAAGGAGAAGCCAAAGAATTTATATGCATAGTCCATGGACATGAACTAAGGTGGGGGTGAATACAGGTGGGGGTGGTGCAGGGCAGAGAGGAATAAAGGGGGAAAAATGGGACAACTGTAATAGCATAATCAATAAAATATATTTTAAAAATAGCTTATTTCATAGTTATATATTTCCAGAACCTAACCAAAGGTCCAGAGTAGACTGAATGCTCTCTTATTAGCACACAGAGGAATAAATAGAATTGAGTACATTTTGAGGGGAAAGCAAAAAATTAGACCAATCAGTAATCAAAATCAGCTTCAATAGACCACATCACATAAGGTCTTTCCAGATTTAATATAAAATGACCTAGAGATGTTTGCAAAGTTATCAGTTGATCTACTGAGAAAGTTCACAAGGGTCATCTTTTCCAAAGGGAAATAATTCATTATATTCAGTCTTTATGTTCAGTGTAGTAATTAAACAGATTCTCTTCTCTTAGGATGTTATGTCAGAGGGACTTAATTAAGGCTATTGGATTGAAATCTTATTTTAGAAACCATTGCATGTTTTCAAAGAATGAAATTCCTTACAATATGCAAGAAAAAAATCACATCCTTTATTTTAACAATATCCTTGCACATATAAAATTTCACAAAAATGTTGATATTTACCACATATTAGAAGTTAAATTTGAGTTAAAATTTCCAAGATCTATTCCAATGGAATATCGGATTCATACCCTAAATTTCCTCTGATCTGCTTGTAGCAAATTAATTCATGATTCTCTGTCCATCTATTTTCAAGCCTTGGATCTACTGGAAAGATTTTGGTAACAGGTATATAGGTCTCTTAGAAGGGTAATTGCACTTAAAAAAATAAAAGGTTACTCTAAAAAAGGAATCATAACATTAAATAATTGCTGTGAAATAAGTGTGACTTTCTTCTGGGCCTGAAAGAGAGCAAGTGTGAATACATTGATGGGAGGGAGAAAGATAAAGAAAATTCGGGGAAGAAATTGTAAATACCAATGAGAGGTCTAGATTGCACATTGACTCTTCAGGACAGAGTGAGTAAAGAAGTCATCCTTCAGACTCCAGACCCTTCAGACTCCAGAGCCCAGTGCATAATTTATGAGTTAGTTTATGAAGTGATCAGCTAAATGGAGAAGAGGGTCCAATCAACTACTCCTACATTAAAGGAATAATGATAATAATGTTAATAATAACTTATAGTGATTATCTTTTTATTGTAGTTTTTCCATTATCATTTTCCCCTTTATTTCCCTTTCACTCCCGCAACCACCACACTGTTGTCCGTGTCCATGAGTCTTATCTTTATAAGCTACGTGTTTATTTTTGTACACATGATCAAAAAGCAGGTTTTGTCTTCTGTGGATTAGACATAATAATCATCCAGGCTGAGCATTTTGTGAGCCTGCTACTGTGCCAGGGACTACTTAAAATCAGAACTGCCTTAAAGATTACAGGTCAGCTTAGTGATATAAAGTAAGACCCCTAATAATACAAAGCACTGTTAAGTGTCAAATAATTGTTCCCAACTCTACACATATTAGCTCTTTGAATGAAGTGATAGTCAATGGGCTGGGAGTAAAAAGAGGTAGAATTTTCAATTTTATACAGATTCAGACTCATCCTGCAATTTAAGTTCAGAATATTGAATCCTAAAGAGGAAATATCTTGCTGTCCCATTTACATTTTTTTTTGCCTTCTTTCCACTTTTATCATCTCCCTTTCTCCATCTTTGTATCCCTCACATCTGCCTTTCACACATGCCAGCCCCAGGCAAATGCACACATACACATACATGAATAGCTAATAAGATAGGCTGGAATAATTTTTTAAAATTATTTTGTCTGCTTATATCTGCATATCCAAAGCTGTGATGATAAAAAACCTACCCTTACTCATAGATGGTGTTTGTGCTTTACTTTCAGAATTCTTAATATTCAAGAACTGTGTTTTACTTTTCTGGTTAGAAGGTGGCTATCCATACATCAAAAGGAGACATAAATTCTTCATTATTTTTAATGAAAACATTTCATTTAGGTTTCAGATTATTTTTAAAAGATTTTATTTATTTATTTTTAGAGAGAGGGGAAGGGAGGGAGGAAGAGGGAGAGAAACATCAATGTGTGGTTGCATCTTGTACTCCCCCCACTGGGGACCTGGCCTGCAACCCAGGCATGTGCCATGACTGGGAATCAAACCAGTGATCCTTTGGTTCACAGGCTGGTGTTCAATTCACTGAGCCATACCAGCCAGGACAGGTTTCAGATTATTAACACATTTGATTCAGCCATCTTAATTTTTAAATTTTTATGGCTCTTTCTCTGCTGACTCAATAAAAAAGAAACAGGTAAAAAGGAAATACCATATTTTATGGAGGTCTAAAGAAATACCTTTATTATATTCATTATTTCTATGATGAAGTGAATCAAGGTAAGACATTATTTATTTTCTTTTAAGCAAGACAATAAACTACCAAATTAAATGATTGAATTAAAGTAAAACAATAGTTTTAATATTTTGTTCCCACTTTTTTTGCTAAACATAGGTCAACAGCTTTAAGTGTTTTGCTTAATGCTTTCTCACTGACAATATAATGGTATGAAGTTAAATATATGATTTGAGTTTGGTGTATCTGACTGTAGACTGCTTGATAACAATTTAAATTGATAGCTATTATAGATTAATTTAATTAAAAGTTTGTGCAGCTACATAATTGCTTATATGCATGCAATGTTGCCATAGAATTTTTTCACTATGAAAAAATATAATTTTTGCTGTAATTATGGCTTTTATTTAAAAATTTTTTTCATTTATTTCATTGTTCAATTACAGTTCTACCATCCCTCCCCCCATTTACTCTCCCCTGCCCTACCTACTCCCCACCTTCCATATTCAATCCCCTTGCTGTTCTTTCCATGGGTCCTTTGTACATGGTCCTTGGCATGGTCCTTATCCTTCTTTCCCCTTTTATCCCACTCCCCCAACTCTGGTCTTTGTCAGTTTGCTCTTTATTTCCATGTCTCTGCTTCTAATTTGCTCACTTGTTTGTTTTGTTGATTAGATTCCACTTATAGGTGAGATCATATGGTATTTGTCTTTCACTGTTTGACTTATTTCACTTAGCATAACACTTTCCAGTTGCACCCCTACTGTTGTAAAGGGTAGGAGCTCCTTCTTTCCTTCTGCTGCATAGTATTCCATTGGGTAAATGTACTACAGTTTTTTGATCCACTCATTTACTGATGGGCACTTAGGCTGTTTTCAGCATTTGGATATTGTAAATAAAGGTGCTGTGAACATTGTGGTGCATAGTTTCTTTTGAACTGCTGTTTCAGGATTCTTAGGGTATAACCCTAGCAGTGGAATTGCTGAGTCAAACAGCACTACCATTTTCAGTTTTTTGAGGAAATACCACTATTTTCCACAGTGGCTGCACCAGTCTTCATTCCCACCAACAGTGCACTAGGGTTCCCTGTACTATACAACTTCACCAGCACTTGCTTTTTGTTGATTTGTTTATGATGGCCATTCTGACCAGTGTGAAGTGGTATCTCATTGTGGTTTTAATTTGCATCTCTCTGATGGCCAGTAATGCTGAGCATCTTTTCATATGTCTCTGGGCCCTTTGTATGTCCTGCTTGTAGAAGTGTCTGTTCAGGTCCATTGCCCATTTTTCAGTTGGGTTGTTTGTCTTCCTGGAGTAGTGTCATGAGAGTTTTTTATATATTTTGGAGGTCAAACCCTTGTCTGAGGTATCATTGGCAAATATGTTTTTCCATAAGGTTGGTTCCTTTTCATTTTGCTATTGTTTTCTTTAGTCATGCAGAAGCTCTTTAATTTGATGGAGTCTCATTTGTTTATTCTTTCCTTGATATCCCTTGCTCTAGGAGACATATCAGTTAAAATATTGCTGGTAGAATATCTGAAATTTTTCTGCCTATGTTCTCCTCCAGGACTTTTATGGTATCTAGACTTATAGTTATGTCTTTTATCCATCTTGAGTTATTTTTCTGTATGGTGTAAGTTGGTAATTGACTTTCATTTTTTTCATGTACCTGTGCAGATATGTCAACACCATTTGTTGAAGAAGCTACTTTTACTCAATTTTATGTTCCTTCTCCCTTTGTCAAATATTAATTAACCATAGAGACTGAGGTTTATTTCTGGGCTCTCTATTCTGTTCCATTAGTGTATGTGTCTGTTCTTATACCAGTACCAGACTGTTTTGACTACGGTGGCTTTGTAATATAGTTTGATATCAGGGATTGTGATCCCTCCTACTTTGTTCTTTCTCAAATTGCTGACGCTATTCAGGATCATTTATGGTTGCACATAAATTTATGAATATTCATTCTATATATGTGAAAGATATTATTGGTATTTTAATAGGGATTGCACTGAATCTATAAATTGCTTTTGTTGGTGGGGGGAGGGTTGGGGAGAGAATGCAGACAACTGTAATTGAACAACAATAAAGTAACTAAAAAAAGACTTTTAAAAAAGGGTAAATGAAAACCTGCACAGTTTTTAAAAATAAAAGTGAGATTTCAAAATAAAAAATAAAAAATAAAAATAAATAAATTGCTTTGGGTAATACAGACATATGATTATATTAATTCTTCCAAACCATGAACGTGGTATATACTTCCATTTATTCATGTCTTTCTTAATTTCTTTCTACAGTGTTGTGTAGTTTTCTGAGCACAGGCCGTTTTCTCCCTTGGTTAGGTTTATTCTTGCATACTTTATTTTTCTTGTTGCTATAGCAGATGGGATATTTTTTTTGATTTCTGTTTCTGATATTTTATTGGTGTACAAAAATGCCTTTGATTTCTGAATATTGACTTTGTATCCCACTATTTTGCCAGATTCACTTATTAATTATGTAGTTTTTTGGTGGAGTGCAATTTGTTTCTATTTACACTACTATGTCATATGCAAACAGTGACAGATTTACTTCCTCCTTTCCAGTTTGGATGCCTTTTACTTATTTTTGTTGTATAACTATGGCAGTAAGAATTCAAGTTCTGGAGAAGAGGAAGATAAATAATATTTTACAGTATTATATATAATGCAACATACTGAATTATAAGCCTTTGATGACAAAAATAATTTTTTGTAACTCTCTTTTGTAATGAATATATTTTAAATAACAAAGATATCTTTTAACATTATTATTATAGAAAAATATATAATACCTAAAAGTAGTAAAAATAAATAATATCATACCTCAAAGTAGTAGAATTCCTCTTCAAGTCTTCTCATTTCCTATTTTTTTTTTCGGGGGGATGAATGGTGGCTTGACTTTGGGTGGTAAATATACAATACAATATACTGATGACATGTTATAGAATTGTACACCTTAAACCTATATAATTCTATCATCCAATAAATTTATTACCCCAATAAATTCAACAAAAATGATATTTGCAACACTTATAGCTAACATATGGGTGTGTAAAACATTTTATTATTTTATAAAGCCTGAGTTTTCACCCTTTTGTGAAAGGACGAACTTGAGTTCTGGAATACACTTGTCATTTGTCATATTTAAAGTCAGTGTTATAGCCAATTCTGAATTTTCCTCCCCTGCTTCTTTTAGTTTTAAGACTATCTGACTCTTTTACATGCCATGGTAGTCAGAATACTTAAAAGCCAACCACAAACATCGATTACTGTTTACAGAAATTCCCCACAGTGTGCGGCTCTTGTGTAGGCAATTTCTTCTTGCTCTATTACTTAATTAAACTTTTTAAATGTTTTCAATTTTTAAAAAAAATTGTATTGTTATTCAGTTACAGTAGTCTGCATTTTCTCCCCATCCCTCTACCCCACCTCAGCCAAACCTCCCTCCCTCCCCCACCTCCACCCTCCCCCTTGATTTTGTCCATGTGTCCCTTATAGTAGCTCCTGTAAACCCATCTCCCCACTATCCCCTCCCCACTCCCCTCTGGCTATTGTTAGATTGTTCTTAACTTCAGTGTCTCTGGTTATATTTTGTTTGCTTCTTTCTTTTGTTAATTATGTTCCAGTTAAAGGTGAGATCATATGGTATTTGTCCCTCACTATCTGGCTTTTTTCACTTAGCATAATGCTCACAAGTTCCATCCAGGCTGTTGCACAGGGTATGAGCTCCTTCTTTCTCTCTGCTGCGTAGAATTCCATTGTGTAAATGTACCCTAGTTTTCTGATCCACTCATTTGCTGATGGGAGCTTAGGTTGCTTCCAGTACTTGGCAAATATAAATTGTGCTGCTATGAACATTGGGGTGCATAGGTTCTTTTGGAAGAGTGTTTCAGGGTTGTTAGGGTATAATCCCAACAGTGAAATTGCTGGGTCAAAGGGAAGTTCCATTTTTAGATTTCTGAGGAAATTACATACTGTTTTCCACAGTGGCCTCACCAGTCTGCATTCTCACCAAACATGTACTAGGGTTCCCTTTTACCACCTGCTCTCCAATATTTATTTGTTGATTTGTTTATGTTGGCCACTCTGACCAGTGTGAGATGGTACCTCATTGTGGTTCTAATTTGTCTCTGTCTGATGGCTAGTGATGCTGAGCATCTTTTCATATGTCTATGGGCCCTCTATATGTCTTCCTTGGTGAACTGTCTGTTCAAGTCCTTTGCGCATTTGTTAATTGGGTTCTTTGTCTCCCTGGAGTGGAGTTGTGTGAGTTTTTTATATATTTTGGAGATCAGGCCCTTGTCTGAGGTATCATTGGCAAATATCTTTTCCCATATTGTTGGTTCTCTTTTCATTTTAATGCTGTTTTCTTTAGCCATGCAGAAGCTTTTTATTTTGATGAGGTCCCATTTGTTTATTCTTTCCTTTATGTCCCTTGCTTTAGGGGACGAGTCTGTGAGGCTGTTGCCATGTGAAATGTCTGAGATTTTCCTGCCGATGTTTTCCTCTAGGATTTTTATGGTGTTACGACTAATATTTAAGTCTTTTATCCATCTTGAGTTTATTTTTGTGTGTGGCATAAGTTGGTGATCAAGTTTCATTTTTTTTGCACGTAGCTGTCCAGATCTCCCAACACCATCTGTTGAAGAGGCTGTTTTTGCTCCATTTTATGCTCCTGCCTCCTTTGTCAAATATTAATTGACCGTAAAAACTTGAGTTTATTTCTAGGCTCTCTGTTCTGTTCCATTGGTCTATGTGCCTGTTTTTGTGTCAGTACCAGGCTGTTTTGATTACAGTGGCCTTGTAATACAGTTTTATATCAGGTATTGTGATCCCTCCTGCTTTGTTCTTCTTTCTCAAAATTGCTGCAGCTATTCGGGGTCGTTTATGGTTCCATATGAATTTCTGAAATGTTTGTTCTATATCTGTGAAATATGTCATCAGTACTTTAATAGGGATTGCATTGAATCTATAAATTGCTTTGAGTAGTATGGCCATTTTGATGATGTTAATTGTTCCAATCCATGAGCATGTTACTTGCTTCCATTTGTTTTTGTCTTCCTTAATTTCTTTCTTCAGTGTTGTGTAGTTTTCTGAGTACAGGTCTTTTATCTCCTTGGTTAGGTTTATTCCTAGGTACTTTGTTTTTCTTGTTGCTATATCAAATGGGATTTTTTTTTCCTGATTCCTGTTTCTGCTCTTTCATTGTTGGTGTACAGGGATGCCATTGATTTCTGAGTATTGATTTTGTATCTAGCTGTTTTGCCAAATTCATTTATGAGGTTGAAATTTTTTTGGTGGAATCTATAGCATTTTCCATGTATACTATCATATCATCTGCAAACAATGACAATGTCATTTCCTTCTTTCCATTTGGATCCCTTTTATTTCATTTTCTTATCTGATTTCTGTGGCTAGGAATTCCAGTACTATGTTGAATAAGAGTGGTGAGAGAGGGCATCTTGTCTTCTTCCTGATCTTAGTGGGAAAGCTCTAAGTTTTTGTCCATTGAGTATGATGTTGGCTGTAGGTCTCTCATATATGGCCTTTTTAAGGTTGAGGAATGCTCCCTCTATTCCTACTTTGCTAAGTGGTTTTATCATAAATGGATGCTGTACCTTATCAGATGCTTTTTCTGCATCAATTGATATGATCATGTGGTTTTTGTCTTTGCTTTTGTTTATGTGATGTATTATGTTAATTGATTTGTGGATATTGTACCATCTTGCATCCATGGGAAGAATCCCACTGGGTCATGGTGCATGATCTTTTTAATGTGTTGCTGGATGCAGTTTGCCAATATTTTGTTGAGGATTTTAGCATCTATGTTCATCAGTGGTATTGGCCTTAAGTTTCCTTTCTCTGTTATGTCTTTATCTGGTTTTGGGATTAGGATGATATTAGCTTCATAAAAGGAGATTGGGAGTCTTTAATGTTCTTTAATTTTTTGAAATAATCTGTGGAGGATGGGGGTTAGCTCTTCCTTAAATGCTGTGTAGAATTCTCCTGTGAAATCGTCTGGTCCAGGTCTTTTTTGTGTCAGAAGCTTTTTGATTACTGTTTTGATTTCATCAGGTGTTATTGGTATGTTCAGGCTTTCTGCTTCTTCTTCATGCAGTTTTTGGAAGGTTGTATTTTTTCTAGAAATTTGTCCATTTCATCTAGTTTTTCACATTTCTTGGCATATAGTTTTTCATAGTAATTTCTTACAATCCTTTGTATTTCAGTGGTGTCAGTTGTAGTCTCTCCTCTTTCACTTCTGATTGTGTTTATTTGGATCCTCTTTTTTTCTTGATGAGCCTGCTTAAGGGCTTGTCGATTTTGTTTATCTTCAAAGAACCAGCTCCTGCATTCAGTGATCCTTACAGTTGTGCTTTTAGTGTCTATGTCATTTAACGCTGCTCTGATTGGTTATTTCCCTCCTTGTACTTCCTCTGGGTTGTCTTTGCTTTTGTTCCTTACGTTCTTGTAGGTGTAGGGTTAGGTTGTTTATTTGTAGTGTTTCTATTCTTTTTAGGTATGCCTGAATCGCTATGAACTTCCCTCTCAGGACTGCCTTTGCTGTGTCCCATAGGTTTTGGATTGTTTTGAGTTCATTTTCATTTCTTTCCAGAAACTTTTTGATTTCTTCCCTAATCTCATTCTTGACCCATTCATTGTTTCATAACCTGGTATTCAATCTCCATGATATTGAGTGTTTTGGGTGTTTTTCCTTGAGGTTGGTGTCTAGTTTCAGTTCCTTGTGTTTGGAGAAAGTGCTTGATATTATTGCAAATTTCTGGAACTCGTTGAGGCTTTTTTTGTGTCCTGTCATGTGGCCTATCTTTGAAAGTGTTCTATGTGCATTTGGAGAGAATGTGTATATTGCTTCTTTGGGATGAAAGGCTCTCAATATATCAGTTAAGGCCATTTCATCTAGGGCATTGTTCAATGCCACAATATCTTTTTTGATATTTTGTTTGGAAGATATGTCCATCTTTGACATTGGGGTATTAAAATCCCCTACTATAATTGTGTTGCTCTCTATATCTTCCTTGAAGTCCTCCAAGATTTTCTTTATGTATTTGGGTGCTCCTATGTTGGGTGCATATATATTTACAATGTTTATGTCTTCTTGGTGGATCCTTCCTCTGAGTATTATGAAGTGACCTTCTGGGTCTCTCTTTATGGCCCTTCTTTGTGAGTCTATTTTGTCTGATATGAGTATTGCTACCCCTGCTTTTTTTCCTGTCCATTTGCTTGGAAGATTTGTTTCCAGATCTTCACTTTCAGTGTGTGTAGGTCTTTTGTCCTGTGGTGGGTCTTTTGTCGCCAGGATATGTGTTTGTCATGCTTTCTTACCCATTCAGCTAGTCAATGTCCTTTGATTGGAGCATTTAATCAATTTACATTTAAGGTTATTATCAATAGGTACATATTCATTTCCGATTTTTTGTACCTGTGTTGTTCCCTCTCTCTATGTGTTTTCCTTCCTTTCCTTACAGCAGCCCCTTTAAAATATCTTTCAGAGCTGGTTCGATGGAGGTATATTTTTTTAGACTTCTTTTGTCTGAGAAACTCCTTATTTGGCCTTCTATCTTGATTGAGAGACATGCTGAGTAACGTAGTCTTGGTTGCAGGCCTCTGGTTCTCATTACTTGGAATATTTTTTGCCAGTCTCTTCTGGCTAGGAGAGTTTCCATTGAAAAGTTAGTTGCTAACCTTATCGGGGCTCTCTTGTACGTTACTTCTTGTTTCTTTCTTGCTGCCTTTAAGATTCTTTCTTTGTCTTGAAATTTTCCATTTTAATTATGATGTGTCTTGCAGTGAGCCTCTTTGGTTTCCTCTTGCTTGGGACTCTCTGTGATTCCTGGATTTGGGTGACTTTCTCTCCTCAGATTAGGGAAATTTTCCATCATTACTTTTTGAAACAGGTTTTCTATCCCTTGCTCTTCCTCTTCTCTTTCTGGTATCCCTATTATGCGGATATTATTACATTTCATGTTGTCCTGCATTTCCCCTAACCCCTCTTCATTCTTTCTGAGCCTCTTTTCCTTTTCTCGCTCATTCCGTGTGTTTTTTTCTACCTTGTCCTCCAGTTCACTGATCTGATCCTCTGCTTCATCAAGCCTGCTTTTGATTCCTTCTACTGTGTTCTTCAGGTCACAAATTGTATTCTTCATTTCCTCCTGGCCCTTGTTGATAGTTTTTCTCTCTGTTTTCATGTTGATATAGTTTGCAGTGAGTTCATTGTAGTTTCCCTGTACTTTTTGGTAATTCTCTGTGAGGTCATGAAGCTTCCTTATATCCAATTGTTTGAACTCAATATCTGATAATTGACTTTCCTCTTTTTCATTTAGCATTGTTTCTGAGACTTCCCCCTTTCCTTTCATTTGGGCATTGTTTTTTTGTCTTCCCATTGTTTGTGAGACTCTTGCTGTTAGCCTCTGCTTCTTAAGTTGCTGTGTTCTGACCCCCTGGGTTTTTGGTGTAAACTTTTGTGATAGAATACCTGTGAAATTTAGCGGTACAGTCTCCTTGATCCCCTGATCTAACTCATCTTTGGCTGTGATTTATGTTGGCTCTGTGTATGTCTTTGGTTTTTGCTTATTTTGGGGTAATTCTATGGTGGTTCTTTCCTACCTGCTGGTTATCTGAGGGTCAGTCTGTCCTCCACCTGTTGTTTTCTGTTTTGCAGTTGTGAGTAGGTTGCATTGGAGCTGGTTCTTCCATGTGTACAAGGTTTTGTGGCTTTTCTCTTGCTCTTGTTCAGTTGTTTGTTTTTAGTAATTTTTCTCACTATTTATTTGTATTTTCGTATAGTTCCTGGGTTGACTTAGTGTGACTTCCATTCCCTCCTTCACCTTCTTCTGTTCTTATCTGTTGGTGTTTCCTTTGTTGCTGTGTTTCCTCTTCCAGGAGGTATCCTGGTGTTTCTGGCTTCTACCCCCTCTTTTTTATGGTAGGACTCTTCGGGGCTATGGGTGTGCATGCAGAGCCTCCCTTGATTCACACTGTCCCTGGTCTCAATTCCCTCTGAGATGAGGTGCGAACAGTCCCCGGTCAATGCATACAATCCCCTGGTTTTTGCCTTTGGTCTCAGTTCCTTCCGAGATGAGGTGTGGACACCTCATTTCCCATTCTTAAGGTCATAAAACTTAGTTTTTCTTAATTTTCTTCAAGACCTTAATTATGCATTTATATGATTTTGTATGTCAAAATTTAAATATTAATATAAGTCGGGTTTATTAGCATAAATTATACACATTGATCTTCAATTTACCTTTCCAAATTATATATGCAGGATGTGTTATTTATTTTGTGTATATAGGACTAATGTTTTCTTTACAAATTACTCTATTATATACCACAGTATTGATGCACTAGTTCATTTCAATATTCTGTATAATCTGAACACTTATGCTGATGCGGACACCGGCCTGCTACAACCGCAGCATTGTGGCTGAGTCGAGACAAATTCACACAGACTACTGAATCCTGTGGAGGAAAAGGGACAGCACAGCTACTCTCTCAAGGGGAGAGTACCCCAACCCTTTCCCTGACAGGATTTTATTGCTTTTCTGGGTACATTACATTAAGGATGGTCCTCATTTACTATGCACAGGTTCACTTTAGGTGGTTACCTTTTACAGAAAACAAAGGAGAGGATGTTGCCAGTTACAGCAAAAAGGAAGGATATTTACAAATGTAAAGGGAAAAGTGGTTGAACTGGTTACACTCATCCTTGGAAGGTTTAGCATAGACTTTAGGAAGTTACTTTAAAGATATGCAGTAAACATTTGCTGCCTCAATTCAGGATGAGGGAGTTTTAGCAAAAGCAAGTCTCAAAGCAGCCTAGGTACAATGCAGGCCTGATTCCCCATGGGAGAACTTATCCATGGGCATGGGTCCTGTGTGCTGGACCTCCCTTTCCACTGGCCTTTCCAAGTGGGAGCTGGGCCCACACCACACAGAACGGTCTACTATATTTCCCCCTTTGTTTTTAGTTAGACCACTATGGATCCCACAAAGCTTGCTACTTGCTGGTCTCTCAAACGACCCTGGGAAAATAATTTGCAAGTGTGTCAAAGTACCCAGAGCATTATTATAATCAGTGAGAAACCAGAGGCTTCAAAGACCCACATTCTCAAATTAAGCCCATCAATCATTGTCAGGCAGTAATGATCAAACAATAGAGAACATTCAATGAACTACGAGGGATTATTTTGAGTCAGGGTCAGATAGCTAAACAGCCATAAAACTTTGGGGAAACAAGCTCATTTCAGGCTTGAACACATCATTTAAATTGAGGTAACAAAGCAGGTTTCACAGGATTTTATGCATTCCTTCTTAGGCCTCATTTCTCCAGGGAACCCACCCTTTCCAGCACAGGGCCACACCCACCTCCAACATTGTTTCAGGCTTAGCTCAAGCATTGGAAGTAAGGCAGCCAAGAGATTAGGAGACTTCTTACAGACAGAATGAGAACTCAGGCTATGTCAAAGTAGAGGGGTAAGGGTCCATCACCTCCTTTCTCCATAGCCCCCACATGTCCTTCCCTGAGGGACCCCTTGTGATTGTGCCTGTCTTGGCTTGTCCCTCCCTTGAAGAATCTTAGTTGTCATTGGCTAACTGATCACACACTGGGGGCCAAGCAAGGTGAAGTGAAGTGTGCAGAGGTGATGCTCCTGCCAGGGAGATAAGCTTTGTCTCCTCAGTGGCTAAGGATCCCAAGGTCTGTCACTCAGTGTCAGCCATGGGGGCAGTTCCCAACATCTCCCCTTTTTTTGTGAATGTAATTGTAGTTGTTAAGCCTGTGAAACCTACTATTTGCTGTTCCCGAATGCAGTCTTGAGCAAACAACCTCCATATACATAATAAAGCACACATAAAGATTAAGACAGGAGGCATCCAAGGGCTGCCATGACCCAAACTCATAAATTCAGTCCATTGAACCAGTTTTTAGGGTTCAGCCATTGTAGATTATTGTGGATGGTCTGGAAAACTTTTTGTTCGGAAAGATCTTTGCTCGAGCATTAAGAACCTTGATGTTCACCCATGTGGTGGGGACACACCTAAAGGGAACAATAGGGGGCATGGAGGGGCTGTTGCCCTCTACAGGAGGCACTTAAGCCTCGGCCACTGTCATTGCGGCAGGCCCCATCCTCTTCCATTGGGGGACCCAGTCCCGTGAGTGATGGTGTGGGTGTCTGTTTTCCTTCTGGTTGTTTAGGGTCAGCTGGGCCATCTGGTCTGTCAGTTGATCAGTTCTTGCCTCCAGGTAGACGAGCTTGGTATTTATTTTGCTCATGATAAGGCTTTATTCTTTTGGACGGTAGCTAGACAGAACCTGTAGGAATGGAAACACAAGCATACCCTCTTCCCCATGTTAAGAGATCTACAGGGCCCTTTCAAGAGCCATCTCCCAGTGGATCTCTATATAAAGCCTGAGGATAAGATGATTTTGACTCTTTCTTCTGAAAATGTTTCTCAATTGGAGTACAGAGTGATTCTTCACAATTTAGAAAATTATATGTTAACATGGCTAACATAAACAAATTTTGGGGGGAGGACTCATGACTCCCCCTTTTTTGTTTTTTAAGAAGATTTTTAAAAGTATGATGAGTCTGTTCTACAATTGACTGACCAGTTGTATTATAAGGTATTCCTGTTTTATGTTGGATATTCCAACACTGAAGAAAAACCTGAGTAGAATGGGCAAGGTATCCAGGGCCATTATCAATTTTAATTTGCTGAGGCCGTCCTAAATGACTAAAGGCCTCAAGCCAATGGACTTGTATATTTTTAGCAGGTTCTCCTGTTAAAGCAGATGCATGTAGGGCACCAGAATAAGTATCAATAGAAATATGAACATATTTGAATTTTCCAAAGGGAGTGTAATGAGTGACATTCGTTTTCCAAATTATTTGAGAACAGTCCTCAAGGATTAACTCCTGTAGATGGGGGTGCCTTGCTAAGGGCTTGGCAATCAGGACATTCTTTAATAATTTGTTTAGCTTGGGAGTGAGGAATGTCAAATTGTTTTCTGAGTGCCTGGCTATTTTGATGAAAAAACTGATGAGAAGCTGTTGCTTGCTGGAAGGCAGTAAGGACACTGAGTAAGGCATCTGCTTTATTGTTACCATCTACCAGGGGGCCAGGCAAGCCTGAATGGGATTAGATATGAGTAATGAAGAGGGGGTGTTCTCATTTGTCAAGGAGGGTCAAAAATAGGTTAAGTAGATTGGGGTCAATAGAAGTCTTAATTAATGCCTGATCTACATGCAGAATAGTATAAACAGTATACCCTGAGTCACAGACTGTATTCAAAGGTTCTTGGGGTCTTTGCCACAGGGCCATGATTGCAGTGAAAAGCTCAGCCCTTTGAGTACAGGAATGTCCTGAGGATATAAAACTTCTCCAGTTTCTGTCCTCTTACTAGGTAATAGCAACCCCTCTGGTTTTTCTGGACCTGTCAAGAAACATAGTTCTCACCCCAGTTATTGACGTTGGGCGGACCTTTTCTGCTAGCCTTATTTGAAGGAATGGAATGTTTTGAAGCAATTTATCTGAGGGCAGGTTAATTTCTAGTCCTCCTACGAAATCAGCTATGGCACACTGAAATTCTAAAGATTGAGCTGGCAATTGTTGTGAATAGACTTGAGTTAAGGGGATGTGAATAAAGGCAGGATCATATACAAATAACTGCTGTGTTCACTCACATTCTTTTATAATAAGATGGCACAATGCAGTTATATAGGTGGTAATAGTAGATTGTGGTTGATGAGACAGAAAAGGCCATTCTATCATAGCTAAGTGGGGTGACAGCTGTCCTATAAGACCCGTTGGGGTGCCTAAGGATGGGAAACAGAAAAGCTGGACAGGAAACTGTGAATTAATTCTAGTTAGTTGTTGCTGCTAAATATGTTCATTTACTGTAGTTAATTCTTGTAGGGCCTTGGAGGACAAATTTCTGGGGGAATTAAGATCTGGGTCCCCTTTAAGGGCATTAAATAAATGAGTTAATTGTTGGGTAAGTATTCCAGTATTGGGTTGCACCCAGTTGATTGCTCCCAGGAGTTGTTGGAGGCGATTAGGAGTTAAATCTTGGGGTGGATTAATTTGAAGGACTTGAGGCTGAATTGTCCTGTTAAAAAGGATATAGCCTAAATATTTCCAAGGTTCTGAATGCTGGATTTTTTCTGGAGCAATTATTAGCCCAGCAGAGGCTACAGAATTTTTAAGAAAGGAAGCAGTTTTTGCTAAAGTATCTTGTGAAGGAGCTGCGATCAGGATGTCATTCATATAATGATACATAATTGAATTAGGAAACTGATCTCTTACTGTCTGAATAGATGTATGAATGAAACGTTGGCAGATAGTTGGGCTGTTAAGCATTCCCTGAAGCAAAATTCTCCATTGAAACTGCTGTAAAGGCTGAGAATTGTTCATGACTGGGAGGGAAAATGCAAAATACTCCAGATCCTTTTCTGCTAAAGGGATTGTAAAGAAACAATCCTTTAGGTCAATAACTAAAAGTGGCCAATCCTTTGGAATGCAAGCTGGATTAGGGACTCTTGGCTGTAGGGGGCCCATAGGCTAGAGGGTTTCATTGATTTTTCTTAGATCATGAAGAAGCCTCCACTTGCCAGATTTCTTTGCTACAAGAAAAATAGGCGTACTCCAAGGGCTGTTAGAGGGTTCAATATTATCTGCTTCTAATTATTGTTTAACTAAAAAGCACGTCTGTTCAAGTCGCTCTCCTTTAAGTAGCCACTGATCAACCAATACTGGTGTATTGGAGAACCAGGCAAGTGGTAGGGGAGTTATAAGAACAGTGGCCATTAGGGAAAATACAACAGAGAGATTTGCATCCCCCACTGACTGAGGAGATCATGGCTCCAAATATTAAGGGGCATAGGTAGGATATATAGTCGAATTCTCCCTACCTGTCCTTCTGGTCTGTAACATTTAAGAGACCATACACTGACTTGTGGTTGAGAAACTCCTCCAACACCTGTCACAGGCATTCTGCTGTCTCTTAGAGGCCACTCTGGAGGCCAAAACTGATTTGAGATAACAGAGACGTTGGCTCCTGTATCTATGAGGCCATGAAAGGTCTCATCTTTTATCTTTATTTGTAAGGTTGGTTTATTTAATTTAATTGATTATGTCCATAAAACTGATTGATTGTCTGTACTACTGAAGCCTCCCTCTCCCCTCACAGTATTTTGAGTCTTTGAGATTACATAGGGGAGTAGGAGCAGCTGGGCAATACACGTCTGGGAAGGAATAATATGATAACCAGAAGGTTTAAGCATGATTTTAATTTCCCTTTGATAGTCTGAGTCAATGATCCCTGGCTGAACAAAAATGCCTTTGGTAGTAATACTGGATCTCCCCATGATTAAACCTACCATTCCTGGGGGTAAAGGTCCCCAGACACCAGCGATAGCCATAATTACTTGATCCTATTCCTTTAAGATGAGCTCATTGGTGGTGACCAAGTCCAGCCTTGCGCTTCCATGGGTGGCTGCATGAAGGTCGGAAACTGTGCATTTCCCTGCATTCCCTGATATTGACTGCTGTTCTGAAAGCTTCGATTGGGGTTGGGGGTGCTGGAGCAGGCACCCCCTCGGAAGTTTCCCTGAATAGGTTGGCTATTTTTATCAAATTTATATAATGGCATTCCTTTGCCCAATGTCTGACCTTGCCACAGCACAGACAATCCTTTCAGGGAAGCTTGTAATTACCCTTTCCCCCTTCCAGTGTGGACAAACAGTCCTTGCAAAGGTGACTGGGCTTCCACAATTGTCACATCTGGGTTTTCCCTTACTTGTAGCAGCTAAGAGAGAAGCCTTATGCTGCTCTGTGCTGACATCTTGGCAAGCCTTGATAAACTCTCTGATGTCTTTGGTGGTAGTTCGCAGGGGTCCTATAACAGTCCTGCAGTCTTTGTTAACATTTTCATAAGCTAGCTGCCACAAAAGAGATTTGGCTGCTCTGTCATTATCTATTTGCCTTTCAATAACTTTTCGGAGGTGATCAATAAAGTCAATATATGCCTCCGCAGCACCCTGACAGATATTGGTAAAGGAAGAAATTTCTCTGGCCAGAGAATCAGGCGCAGCCTTCATGGCTCTGAGAGCAATTTGAGCACTTTGACTAAAAGCATGAGGATCATGCCCAGCCTGATCTGCAGTGGTGGAAAATCATCATACCCACGTAACACAGGGAAGGTGACAGAATTATTCATTTGTGCATTCTCCGCCGCTTGGTGGCCAGCTTGGTGGCCAGCTTGGTGAGAGTACTCCGAATGCCAGACTGTGAACTGGGCTGGGGTTAAGACTGTCCTGGCCAGAGCAATCCAGTCACAAGGGGCCATTCTATAGCTGTCAGTGATGGCTTGAAATAGACCATTAGTATAAGGAGACTGAAGCCCATTTCTCCAATGCTCTCTTTTAGATCCTTGTAAAGGGAAAATGCCAGACGGGGTTCATGGACATTTCTTTGACCCTTGACTATAATGGGGAATGCTGAAAGGGCATCTAAATCCCCAGCCCCTGCTGCCTGCCAAAGGCACTGTCACATGGCCCTAACAGAATATCTGTCTAAATTTTCTGGCTGTCTTAGTGGTGAGTCATCCTGTGAGGAGGAACGTTCCCAGGGTTGAAGTAAGGAGCTTTGGCTATGAAGTAGGTCTGGTGGGGCTGGAGGCAGAACTTTCGTAGCTGGTTCTTCCGGTACATTACATATATCTTTCTCCTCTGAACTTGACTCTTTATTCTCCTTTGTGACTAGTTTTGGTCTCCTAGCCCATATGGGCAGGAGAGCAGTCCTGACTAGCCCCCAAGTTATTAAGTTTTGAATTCTGATAGAAACACCACTGTCCTGTAAAGATCTTAACCTATCGCTTACATCTTCCCAAACCTTTACATCTAAGGTTCCCTGGTCAGGAAAAGCAGGGTAGTATTCCTTTACAGTTTGTAAAAGCTGAGTGAGATACTGTTCCTTCACCTTGCAACCCACTTCCCCGTGGAGCTGCTGTAACAACTGTGGGTAAACTTTCTGTTCTTTTGATAAATCAGAGCCCATTCTTGCTATTAAAGGACTCCTTTTTACTTTTGACTGTTGTCTTTTATGATTCCACCATCTGTGCTGAACCCTAACTAGTTAGCTATTGAGGAATATAGTGTGGTGGTCGAAATGTGCTGTTAGTGAAAACAAGGTGAGGGGTACTGGACTTTCCAAGTACCCTCACCCCGCTTATGGGTTTTGGGTTCTCTCCCAGCATTTAAGACTACAAGGGGGGACTCATAGCACTAGGTGACCAACCTTTATATGGCACTTCCTGGACGAGCCAGAAGTTAAATTAGGCAGTGTTTGAGGTCCCTATAAGGCCTTTGCATATCTCAGGAATTGTTCCCAGACACCCTCACAAGGTTCCGACTCATGTGGAAATACCCAATTTCTTGGGCTGAGGGGAGGAAATGCCTTTTGTCTTCAGAGCTTGGTGAATGTCAGAAAGTTCTCATACAAAACCTGTGACTAACACTAAATTCTTCTGGAAAGTGATCTTCAAAGTCCAGTAGAAACCGAAACACTGATTCACTATTCACTTTTCCTTACACAAGTGGATGGAGGGAAAAGGCAAAATTGAAAGGACTGCAAGAGGCGGCTTAAAAGAAAAAAAAAATTGCTGAGATGCTTTTAAAATATCCCTGTACCTAGTTGCTGTTTTTAAAGCTGATTAAAGGGAAAGTCTTTGCTCTTCCTCCCAAGCCTTGAGCTAGTTGAGGGTTGTGCCATGGGGATGGGTTTGTGAGTGTTTTCACAGTGTGCCTCTTATTGTGTGGACTTTTGCTTGCAGCTGGTGGGAAACCTAGTGTTATGACCGGGTCCATGTCCAGCTAATCCTGCCATGGGTGACTTCCAGTGGCAAGTGCCCTTGTGGCTCTTAACTGCTCGAACTGTGCCCGTGAGATTGTGGCAAATACTTCAGAGAGAGAGCAAGCCTCCTGCTTACTAAAGAAGGTACAGTTGCAAAGTGGTCGCAAGAGAGGGCAACCTAGGAAGAAAACGCTTTTCCTCTGAAATCCAGCATACCCTATAACTTAATTGAAAAACACTCTGTGTAATCGGCCCTTACCTGGGCTGATGCGCACACTCCAACCAAGTTGGAGCGTAGTCCACAACGACAGCTTGTAGCCCTGGGTTCCTTTTCCAGGTGCCTGCTGATACAGACACCAGCCTGCAGTGTCCAGGGCATTGTGGCTGAGTCGAGACAAATCCACACAGACTACTGAATCCTGTGGAGGAAAAGGGATGGCATGGCCACTCTCTCAAGGGGAGAGTGCCCCGACACTTGCCTTGACAGGCTTTTATTGCTTTTCTGGGCACATTACATTGAGGATGGTCCTCATTTACTATGCACAGGTTCACTTTAGGTGGTTACAGAAAACAAAGGGGAGGATGTTGCTAATTACTCAAAAAGGAAGGATATTTGCAAATGTAAAGGGAAAAGTGGTTGAACTGGTTACCCTCATCCTTGGAAGGTTTAGCATAGATTTTAGGAAGTTACTTTAAAGATATGCAGTAAATATTTGCTGCCTCAATTCAGGGTGAGGGAGTTTTAGCAAAAAGTAAGTGTCAAAGCAGCCTAGGTACAATGCAGGCCTGATTCCCCAAGGGAGAACCTATCTGTCGGTATATTATTTATAACTTTTGCTATAGGACATCTTCCTGTTTATGTTTTCTTGCACATTTATATTTCCATAGTCTGTGTGTGGAAGTGGTGTTACTTATCCATACTGCATGATAGTTTAAATTTTGTACATAGTGTCAAATTTCATACTAGAAAGCACTACCAAATTCGGTGCCACTGCAGGATATTCAAATCCCTGTTCCTCACACCAACAGTGGATATATAATTTCTTCAGACTTTGTTCATTGGGTAGTTTAAAATTTTCTTCTTATATTTGGATTCCATATTTGTAAACTTACTTACTCACTAAAACTGATTGTTAACTCCAAATCAATAGTCATGGTGCTTTCTGGTTCATTCATGGCTGTGCTCAGAACCATGAACAGTTGGAGCCACTAAAGACCATGTCCCACCTGAAGAATAAGGAGATGGAACTCTTTGATGTACCTCTTTGTTTCTATTCTCAGGCTGTTTATGCCTGTTTTCCACATTTTGCACTTGTTGGTGATTTCACTGTTTCAGATGCCCTGACATGCACCACTGAGGTATCATTTGGTGTCCTCAGGTCCTGAGGGCTGTGATGTTCTTTAGATAAGCTTCGTTCAGGCCTGAGTTACAGGTCTATGGGTTGTGAGCTCAACATTAGTAAGTCAACAATGTTTATTAAATAAGATTTCTTTAAGCAGAAACACCCATAAAACATGCTGATGTATTGATCGGTGGATGAAAATGTGACTAGAGGGTTCACAGAAACCTGACCATATATTTATCATTTTAATTTTCCCTTCTTAATTATTAATGTTGTAGAATATCTTTTATATATTTATTTGATGTATTTATTTCTATTACATGTTTATAGCTTTCATCTATTTTCTTGAAATTGTTCCTTTTTTCATCAATTTGTGTGAGTTTTCTTTATATTAGTAGCACTAAAAGTTTTCCTGAGACATATATTGGAAATATTTTGCCCAGTCCACTCATTGTCATATTTCTGATGTTTTGCAACAGCCCTTATTTAATGTAAAGAGAGATATCCTCTCTTCCACACTTTATGGCTCCTTGGTTTTGTGTCTAATGTGCTATAGTTTTGTTGTTGTTTGTTTGTTTTTACATAGTTCTGTGAATCATCTAGATTTTTAAAAATGTAACATAGGGATCATTTATGCCCTCAACAATAATGCATGGCTAAATTTCCTAGTATTGTTTATTTAATAGCTTACTATTTTATCATTGGTTTCAGGTGCAAATTTTAAATTTGCATTTTTGGTCTGTTTTTGGACTCCTGACAATTTGCCTTGTTACTTTATTGTATGAAAGGTTAGAATGCTGTTACAATTACTCTTATTTTGTAGTACAGCTTTATATTTGTTGGCCACTCCTGTATCACAGCTAGCATTTGTTTTGTAAGGGTGACGTCAGAGTGCTGGGAAATACTAGTGAAAGGGAACATACTCCCAAACTGTGATTTTCTCCATAGTTACCAGACAGTTCATGACAATAGACCTTCTCTTTTTCTTGGTTACTGTTGAAGATTTAGTGAAATTACTTTTTTTTTAAATTCACAGTCTTCAGGAGTCTATATAGAGTACCTTCCTTTTAGCAAAACATGGAATAACTATATGGATGCAATTGTGGTCATAGTTTCAATTACTCAGTCATCATCAATTGATGATTAAGTTATAATCATCCATATTTCTTAACTTTTAGGGTCATCTATACATTGCAGTCTAGATTATACCTGTAACATAGAAAAATACCTTTCTTCAAATATTGCCTTATTATATTAATAAATTTGAAGTATTTTTATATCTTCTTACATATATATTTCTTGGAGACATCTAAATATTCATGTATGGGTTTTATTAGTTAATTTTTTAAGAATTAAACTGTTTTTTCATTTCTGGAGCTACCTAAGTTTATCCCTATGTGTTGATATGTACTGGACACTGTTTTTTAGAGAAAATAGACTTCCCAAGCAAACAGAATCTACCTAGTTTTATATGAGCTGCTTGTGACAAGTTTGTTGATCTGTATCAGAAATATAATAAATATGTTCTATATCTGTTTGAGTTGTAGAAAGTTAACATGCATTAAATAGCTATTTCCATGATCCCTTTCACCTTTTTCAAATACTGTTCAACATATTGTTATTATCAGCTGGACACATTTCCATAAAACCATAGATCTCTTTTCATAATCATCTTTTCTCTAAACACAATCAATCATCCTCTTTTATTTTATTCCAACCATGCCTTTCCCCACTCCAAGTACTGGGATGCTCATTCATCATGTCTTGTGCAGAGATTTTTGGCAAAACATCAAATCACCCAGTTGACTCGGCTCTGCTACAGCCCAGATTTGGTGCCCTATGACTTTTGGCTTTTCCCAAAACTAAAATCACCTTTGAAGGGAAGACATTTCAGACCATCAATGAGATTCAGGAAAATATTACATAGCAGTTAATGGCTATTAGGAGAACTTTGTGAGGTCCCAATGTGCTTATCTTGAAGGGGACTGAGACATCATTGTCCTATGTACCATGTCTCTTGAATCTTCTTCAATAAATGTCTCTATTTTTCATATTACATGGCTGGATACCTTGTGGAGAGAAACACAGAGAGAGAGAAAGGGAGAGAGAGAGAGAAGTGTTCCTTTAGTAGGATATTTGTCCTAGCTGTCAGATTGTTATTGTTCAATAATTGTTTAATTAAATCAAGGAATTTTTTTCACAGATATTAAAGATAATAAATAAAATATTTCCATTTATTTGCTCCATCAAAGTAGAACAACCTTATGTATATTTTTCATTTTATGTCATATTTTTTAGTTACTTCACCAGTTAAACCTAAGATAATTCAATAGGAAATGGTTATTTTGTTATTTTTGGTGTTTCTTTTAGATATAAATATGAATCACTGAAATTAACAAGCAAGAACTTTAAGGAATCTGCCTAATGCATGGTACTCCTAAAGATACTGTGACTAGGGGTGGTGAGACCAAGGATTTTGGGACCCAAAATGCCAAGAATAAGAATGCTAAGACTAAAATTCTGGGTCTAAGAATGTTGAGACTAAGGATGCTGGGATTAAGGATTCTGGGAGCAATGATGCCCATCCTAAAGATGCTGGGGCTAAGGATGCCTGTTTACTAAGGCAGCATCAGCCTTGTGCATCAAGTACACACATGATATTATTTTAGGGGCTTTTAAATGCTCTTCCTGATTCTCTTTCCAGCTTTCCTCAGTTCCTCTCACCTCTTCAATCTATGACTTCTAATTCACTTCATGTGATATAAACTTATCTAGAAAAATGCATTATGGTTTTGTTTACTAGAGCTTTGGCTCTGGAGTGAGCCTTTCAGGTTCTAAGTGTTTGACCTACACCTTTATTATCAGTTCTCTAGATAATGTATGAACCCACTTTACAGCTCCCCATGCAAAAGGGTCAGTCAAATGTGAGGGGGGAGTGTTTCTCATAATAGTTAACACTTGGAGAGCCAAAACCTGATCCATTGAGAAAGCTGCTCAGAGCCACATCTCGAAGGATCTCTGTTGTGCCAATCTTCAAGTATTTGGTAGTGGTAGGTCATGGTGTCTAGAGCAGCTGAGATAGTTTGTGGGACACTTAGGTTGTGTTGACAGTGGTTATTTAACTCAGTGAGGAAATATTTCAAATATTCCAATATTTTAATTGGTTCATCTGAACTAGATCCCCAGAACAATCGTCCTTGATATTGAATTATTTACATCAGGACTTTTCCAGATATGTTTTAAAGGAAAACAGTAATGTCAGAAAAACATAAAGGAAAGAAATAACCATTGGAAGAGTAAAGAAAAATTGAAGTTTCTATGACATGTTGCCTCCTTTACAGAATGATACTCAGTGGTCACATATCAGCAATATCACTTTATGTTCATTGTTGGAGGGACCCTGGTGATGCCTCATCTCCTTTATTCCTTCCAGTTACTTCTCACCACAAGCCTTTTCTGTTTAAGTTAACCAGATATAGATTCTCTGCTTTACAGTGGAGATTACTGCTAAGGAATCTCTACCAAGTCTTGGGTATTTCCACTGGTACCTCCTAATGTGGGACCGATTCACTGAAGGACACCATTATTCCTGGGTAGAAATTGATTTTTTGATAAATTTGGTTAAATTGTGGTTTGTTGGCTTATTGTACACTTGGAATAAGAGCAATGTCTTCAGGGACTTGTCAGGAAAATATCAGAATGTTTCAGTGTGTTGATTAATTATTATGGCTATCATTGAGATCTTTTAAGAAAGATAAGGAATTAAACAATTTATAATAAACATTTTCATACTTGTTGTTGACATCCAAGATGACTGAAATACTGATCATTTGATTCTTTGCATCAGTGAAAAATATACTCTTATCTAAATTTAAGGTCTGATATAATGACACAGAAAGGTATAGTTGTCAGAGGATAAGATGAGGTAAAAGATGCATGTGGACACTTAACCTGTTTTCAGATACCTCTGCCTTGCCCATGGTTTCAATTTTGATTGCACGTGACTTTTTAAAAAATGATAATGCATTGTTCTCAGTCCCTGAAATTCTTATTTTATTTGTTTTTCTTAGAGAGTGGTTTGAGCATTGTTTTTGCAAATAATCCCTAGGTAATTCTTGAAGCATAATTCTTTCTTATTGAAGGATTCTCTGGAATGTAGCCCAGAGGACAGAATAATATCTAGATTTTGATTTGTTTCAGTTTGAAACATTCGTTTGTGAACTAGAGGGTGGTTGGTACCCAAGGCTTGCTGTGAGGAAACGAATTCTCATGTTCAGATGCTGTGAAGGTATGTGATCCTTGGGTATGGTTTCTGGTCAAATAAACCAACCAAATAAAACAAACATGTGATGCTTAGTGAGATTTTTAAGATAATTATGTTGAAATAAAGTCTGACTTTAATGTTCTGTATTTTTATTCTTGTGACAATTAAATTAATTGTATGTAAATTACTTAGCATAGTGCTTCACACAAAGTTATGATAATAATAATAATTACTACTGCTCTTACTATTACCTTCCCCATTCCTCCTCTTCACCAGCACTGTAAACATTGAGAGCTAGAGAGCAGATGTGTTCTGAGCAAGTCTAGTGAATGGTGCTACCACAATGTTAGTGTGTTACTTACATGTTGCAGCACAAATGATCTGTGAGATGAGAACAGTTTTTTGGGTCTCCTGGATGCTCTTCACTTAAGGGAAATTTTCTAGTCAGTAACAATGAGGATACCAGAGTCAGTCTATGAAGTCTACCCCTACATCTCTTCACAGTGTTATTTACTGACAGTACAAATAGCACAATTTCAACAGTAAACAACCATGATTTATTGACACGGAGTTTGTTTTAGTATGTACTTCAGGTGTCCCGACAAACTGAAGGCCCTATAATGGCATGGATTGCTGGCAGGTTTCTGTGAGGGATCCAGCAGGGGATGGTCTGACAAAGGCCAGCATGAGTGAGGGGTGAGATTGAGAAGCCAGAAGAAGGGGTAAGGAGGCCACTCCCAGGGAAGGTATATGTCTAGGAGGGTAGGACAGCAATCAGAACAGGGGTTGGTTATGAAACCCAATGAGTTCAGTAGTGGGAATAGCTTGTTCATAGTGAAGTGGAGTTTAGAATTAGTGACTTTGTGATATCTGTCAAACTGCAGCAATTCTAGTATAGATTGATCATTTCTTTTTGTCACTGCCTGTTATTTCCATTTGTACTTTGGTGCTTAAAAATATTGTTTACCTATCCAAATGCTTTTTTTGTTTGTTTTTTAAAAACTTTAAACGTACTCCCATTCCCCCACCCCTGCCGCAACATTTCCTCTTATTGGATGAGATTTATGGTTTTGAAATTATTTGTGAAGAACTAGTTATTTTTCTTGAGGAAAATTCCTTCAAATCAGTTAATATGACTTATGCTGGCCTTAAAATATTCTCAAATGTTTTGTTTATAGGTATGTTTCTTGTTGTTCATTGAATTTATGGCCCGTGTGGAACATGGGTCTGCAGTGTCCACAGCGTGTCTATTTGTGTAAGTTTGCACTTACCTGTCTGTATACCTGGGGAAGGAGGAATGTAATGTCCTCTTTCCAGTGTGTAAGGATGTATGGCGACTGCCTTTTGTTGGGTTTACTGTCTGGATCCTTAATTGGCTTCTAACAGGTCATGCTTTTATTTAACTGTGTTCTGAAGGCTTCAATTTTCCCCTGATGTAGTGAAATTCTGAAATGGGACCTTTGCTTCGTTTCTGTACACATCTTTGTCTGGGGCCACACCTGCTCACTGATGGCAAGTGCTTTGATCACAACCAACCTGAGTTACATCTAGGAAAAGACAGGAAACTATTTCTGAGTTGTAAAATTTCTACCATACATCAGTGCTGGGTTACAGGAAAAATAAATAATTTTAGATCATTTAAGAATTAAACAAATGGTTCTGTCTGAATTTCTACTTGGAGAAAATATACTCGTTGTAGAGAAGAGAGGGAGGAGTATAACAAAATAAAAGCAAGCATTGGGCTGAGAAAGTCTTAAGTGCAACTCCAATCTCAAACTCTTAGAAGCTGTGTGATATTTTTAAAGCAAATACTCAATCTATATAAGTCCTCTTATTAAAATCAATAGTATTGCAATAACTTTTACTGCAAAATATTATTTTATAGATTAGAAATAGTGAATGGAAAGTGCTTGATAAGAGGTAGGCATTATCATTGTTAGTATTACTTACAAAGGCATGATTAGGTGGGAATATAATCTTCCTTCAAGTAATATTCCTGACACAAACACTGTAATGTTATAGAATACAAACATTTCCTTTGATTTTGCTACAATATCACAAATATATATGGCATATATTTAGCAAGAATTCATTAGTGGTTTACTGTCACTCAAGATCAGGTTACAAATTTTCTTAATCTTTAATTTTGTGAAGTACCTCAATTAGTAAAAGACCACAAAGTTGGAGTTCTGAAATGCTAATGCAGGGATGGAGTTAAAACAAGGGACATATCACAAACATTACTCATGCTATACATCTCTTGAAAACTCCATTCCTGAGGTAAAGAATTATTTGCCATGAAATGCAACTCACAAAATCAATAGCATAAACACAGGCCTATATTCCATATTCTGGGGCCATTATGCCCAGGTCACTATTTCAGAGAATCTGAAAGTATCCCAAAATCTATTGTTATGCACATAAGAAATGGAATTATTGATATCTGTATCACCAGCGAAAAGTTTAGATCTGGTAAACAGACATCTGTTATCTGATAACATTTAAAGAGTATTTAGGGAAATTAATCATCCAGAGACAAAGTGAAATTTCTGAACATTTGCATCTTACTTTAACATATTTCTCTGTGGACGTAGGCACAGCCCCTCTTTTAGGATTCACCAAACTTCAAATGTTATTTTGATGGCTTGTATCATTTGAAATGTATCTTCTTTTAATTATATCATCATATCATGAGGGAATTTAGAAAATCATTTATGTAATGAATTGTGTCCAAGCACATCTTCTTCTTTTTTTTTAATATATTTATTGATTATGCTATTACAGTTGTCCCATTTCCGCCCCTTCACTCAACTCCATCCTGCCCACCCCCCTCCCTCCCACATTCCCCCCCTATAGTTCATGTCCATAGGTCATACTTATAAGTTCTTTGGCTTCTACATTTCCTACACTATTTTTACCCTCCCCCTGTCTATTTTCCACCTATCATCTATGCTACTTATTCTCTGTACCTTTACCCCCCTCTCCCCCTCCCACTCCCTTAATGACAACCCTCATGTTCTAGTTGTTTGCCTAGTTTGCTCTCGTTTTTGTTTTATGTGTGGCCGTTAATAACTGTGAGTTTGCTGTCATTTTTACTGTTCCTATTTTTGATCTTCTTTTTCTTAGGTAACTCCCTTTAACATTTCATATAATAAGGGCTTGGTGATGATGAACTTCTTTAACTTGACCTTATCTGAGAAGCACTTTATCTTCCCTTCCATTCTAAGTGATAGCTTTGCTGCATACAGTAATCTTGGATGTAGGTCCTTGCGTTTAATCTTGGGTAATGTAATTATGATGTGCCTTGGTGTGTTCCTCCTTGGGTCCAGCTTCTTTGGGACTCTCTGAGCTTCCTGGACTTCCCAGAAGTCTATTTCCTTTGCCAGATGAGGGAAGTTCTCCTTCATTATTTGTTCAAGTAAGTTTTCAATTTTTTGTTCTTCCTCTTCTCCTTCTGGCACCCCTATAATTCGGATGTTGGAAAGTTTCAAGGTGTCCGGGAGGTTCCTAAGCCTCTCCTCATTTTTCCAAGTTCTTGTTTCTTCATTCTTTTCTGGTTGGATGCTTCTTTCTTCCTTCTGGTCCACACCATTGATTTGAGTCCCAGTTTCCTTCTCATCACTATTGGTTCCCTGTACATTTTCCTTTGTTTCTCTTAGCATAGGCTTCATTTTTTCATCTGGTTTTCGAATAGATTCAACCAAGTCTGTGAGCATATTGATAACCAGTGCTTTGAACTGTGCATCCGATAGGTTGGCTATCTCTTCCTCACTTAGTTGTATTTTTTCTGGAGCTTTGAATTGTTCTGTCATTTGGGCCTTTTTTTTTTTTTTTTTTTGTCTTGGTGCATCTGTTACTTTAAGGGGCGGAGCCTTAGGTGTTCACCAGGGCGGGGTAATGCTGGTTGCAGCGCTGTGATGCTGTACGTGGGGGAGGGGCCGAGTGAGGGCAATGGCGCCCGCCTCACTCTCCTCTGGCTTTCAATCTTTCACTCCGCTACCCACAATCAAACTGGGCCCCTCTGGTGCTGGTTCCCGAGTAAGTGGGCCTGTGCACACTCTAGGCCCCTGTGGGTCTCTCCAACAACCTCTCCTATGAGTCTGGTAGTCTCTCCTGCTGCCGCCCCAACCCCCACAGGCGTTTTCAATCAGAGGTTTGAGGCTTTATTTCCCTGAGCTGGAGCCCTGGGTTACGCGGTCTTCTTTGCTCCCCGCCGTTCGTCGGGTTTATCTGTGGGCGAATGTGGTGCCGTGGGGTGCTACCCGCTGCTCTGCCTGCCCCACTCTTCGCCACTCTGAGTCTGGCCCTCTGGGTTTATCTGTGCAAATGTGGGGCCGCAGGGTCTGCTAGTGCTCAGACTGCCTGCGCCATTTGTCCCACACTCCGCCAGTCTCAGTCCCGCCACAGCCACGCGAGTCCTCTCCACCCAGGTGCCCGTCTCCGCCCCTCCTACCAGTCTGGAGGAATGTTTATTTTCTATTTCCTTGGTGTTGGTCCCCCTTGCTGTTCGATTCTCTGTCAGTTCTGGTTGTGCGAGGAGGCACAGTGTGTCTACCTATGCCGCCATCTTGGTTCTCCCAAGCACATCTTCTAAGCTGTTGATTGTAATCTTTGTTCACGTATGGGAAACATTTTTAATGTGAAAATATCATAAACAACTATAATATGATATTATCATTGGTAATTATTTTTAACAACATATCTAATAGTAAAAAACTACCACAAATTCAATAACAATTTAAGTGATATTGTATTAAAATAAATTTTCAACGCATTTAAAAATAGCACACATGAATTAAATATTTATTCATTAAAGATAATATTTAGTTTATGTATGGGGTTACCTGCCATGGTAGGGTCTCACATCTGCCTATGGTCCTCAGCCTTAGACTGAGAACTAGGGAACATATCAGACTTTGAATATAACCAGAAGCCCTTACTTGACCTCTCTCAATTATTAACAACACCAATCTGTGTCTTCAGAGTAATCACTAGTCTCACTGGCAATTCCGTGAAGAAATTTTGCTCATTTTTAAGAATTTAAAAAAAATAAGGAAACATACTTTATATTTAGTGTATGGTCTCTTTTAATCAATATTGTGTTTGCAAGGTTCATCCACATTGTTGCATTTATCAGTTTTGTTTTAAATGGATATTGGTATTGTTGCTAATTTGTGTCTGTTATGAAAAATATATCCATTAACATTTTGCATCCTAGTAAATGCCTTTTACTGCATATATTTCAAGTGGACTTATTCTTTAAATGGAATTTCCAGGTCATAGTTTATACATAGGTTCAACTTTGGTAAATACTAAAAATGATTTTTCAAACTGATATGTATACATTTTCACTTTATCCATCAGTCTATAAGAATTCTCATTACTTCCAATCCTTGCCAAGTCTTGGTGTTTCTATCTTTTTTAGCAACTTGGATGGATAGATAATATTGTTTCATTGTTTCAATTTGCATAACTTTGAAGAATAACAAGGTTACACAATCTAAAAATATTCATCTGTAATTTGGATATTGTCTTTGAAGGAGTACCCATTCAAATCTGTTGCTCATTTGAATACCAGTTGGGTAGTATTTTTACTGATTTTTCAATAAGTTATGTACATGAGTCAGATGTATGTATTAAAAATATTCTCTCCTACTTTTTGACTTGAATTTTCTCTCAATTTCTACAATGTTTTCATTAGTTGAGAAATTGTTCATTTTAATGCAACCCAATTCATCATTTCCCCTCACATGGTGTCTTTTTTGCTCTTTCAAGGAAATTCATGAAGATAGTTTCCCATGTAGTCTTCCAGACATTTCCCTTTATTGCATTACCTTTCCCCTTTAGTTCTATAATATACTTTTAATTTTTATGTATGTGGTTTGAATTCTTGGTAATTATCTCTTCATATACTGCTTTTATTTTATTGTCTCATTATTTCATAGGACAATAATTCTACATATGTTAAACATTTTCCTTTTCTTTTCCTCTGTATTTTCTAACATAACTTGTTCCCATGCTTTAAGCTGATCCTCTTTTTCAGAGACTTTGAATTCATTATCCTCTGTGTCTACTTTTCTTGTTAATCCCACCTATCAAGTCCTTTATTTATGCTATTTTATTTATAGTTCTATAATTACTTTTTGATTTTATTAGCAGATATTAACTATTTATTAAAATGTCTATCTTAAAATATATTTTATAGAACTGTGAATCATAGTTATTATAAAGTCCTTATATTATAACCTTACCATTTAGATCACCTTTCACTCTCTTTGCACTTTTTCATTTTATTTTTGTCTTCTTTGCTGTGTGTGAATTGATCTTGCTTTCAGACAGTCTGGTAATTTATGATTGGGCCCTAACCATTGTGTAAAAACATTGTAGGGATAATTTCTATATCTGGATGATGCTGTCTTCCTCCAGAGATGGTTTTCTTTTGCAGATTTCACACTAATCTTCCATACCTAGTGTTGAAACTGATACATTTTAAGCTGATTTCAGGGTCTTTTTGAGGACTGATCAATTTCAGCTTTTCTCTTATTGCTTGAGTGAAGCTTTCATGATCTGGTGTATTAACCACACTCCTTACTTGACCCTGAACTCCATTTCTGACCTGTCTTGGAAGACTATGCAATGGTCTAACAGCTTCTTTACTCTCATATACCATTCCTTCTACTTCCTCAGCCTCCAGGCACTGCCCTGCTTAGGAATCAGCAAATGCCATGAAAGAAAAATATGGTACCAAGTAATAATCTCATTTAAACATTTTTCATTCTCTCTGAGATTTTGCCCCCTGTAATCTTGGTTGTCTTGGTAACTTTCTGAAGCCTCTAAGAGATTTAATACATTTTTACTTAGCTTTTCTACTTGCATCTTTCAGTAGAGTTGTTCTGAAACAAGCTAGTCCCAAATATAATGTATTATTGATAGGTCAGTCATAAACTGCTCTACAAGAATAGGAAGAAACAATAACTCCATTTACTTGACCACACAACTTTCTTCTCTAACTAACATAATATTCATTATTTTCACTTTTCCTCATAAAGACATGTTTCTAATTGGCATTGTCTTTGCTAAATGTCATCCAAATATATTCCCATTTAAAAATGTAGGGCCTCAAATTGACCATCAACTGTTAGTGCTCACACAACTAATATAGAAAATAACACAGTTCCAACTTCTGTGACTTATACTTTAAAAACCACTTAATTGAAATACCTTTCTGAAAACTTTCCCAGGACTTTGGGCTACTTTACTCTTTCTATTCTGCTCCTAAAGCACTCATTTACAACTTTTCATGTCCTATTTAATTATTTTAATAACTTGCCTATCTCAAGCCCTAGAATATATAGGTATCCAAGGTCAAAGACTTTTATTTACCCTTATTTCAGGCATATAGTTGAAACTAAATATGTTTACTGAGTAAAAAAATAACAGAATTCCTTGCAACTCTATGATTAACTTGTAACTTACCAAAAATACTTGCTCTTCTTCCTTCTATAGCTATGCTCGGACATTTCATAGGCAGGATTTGCCTAGAAATATCTTTAATAATTTCTTCATTTCATTTACATGTATATTTAAAAGCTCATTCTAAAAAATCCTTACAAATATTTTGTTATTACCAAAAGCTGTTTCTTAGAAATATGTTAAGAAACAAACAGTAAATAATAAACTATCAACAGAAATACAGTTATTGAAATCTTATTGTCATGTATTGAAAATTTCTCTCATAATAAGAATTTTTTCTCATTTTAGATCTTTTTACATCCTTCCTATAATAATTGTAATCTAAGGATGAAATAAAAATAGATCATCTCTTGCTTCAAGGTATTAAAAAAGAATAACAACTTAAATACAATAATTCAAAGGAAAATAAAAACAGAATTAAAAGCATAGGAAACAATCCAACAGTGGATATGATCCGCAAAATCACAGGGTGGCTCTGAAAATGAAGAGTGAATTTGGGACAGCTCTAGAGTGATTCTGAGAGAGAGGGGGAGAAACAGAGAGAAAGATAGAGGGAGAGGCAGAGAAACAGAAAGGGGGGAGAGGGAGAGAGAGAGAGAGAAAATACTATCCTACTACACATGAACAGGAGAAAGCACTTTTGGTGCTGACATTTAAAAGCCACAAGAAGCTATTATGAACTTCTATATGCCAATGAATTTGAGTAATTAGATAAACTGGACAATCTCCTAGAAAATCAAAAGTATAGTAAATCTGCACAAAAAAAGAATTATAAAATGTAAATAATTTTCACCCTAGTAAAGAAACTGAATACATAATTTAAAATATTTCCCCTGAGGTATCATTTGCAAATATGTTTTCCCATACTGTTGGTTCTCTTTTCATTTTAATGCTGTTTCCTTTAGCCATGCAGAAGCTTTGTAATTTGATGAGGTCCCATTTGTTTATTCTTTCCTTTATGTCCCTTGCTTTAGGGGACATATCCATGAAGATGTTGCTCCATGGAATGTCTGAGATTTTCCTGCTGGTGTTTTCCTCTAGGACTTTTATGGTGTCATGACTTATATTTAAGTCTTTTATCCACCTTGAACTTATTTTTGTGTATGGTGTGAGTTGGCGATTGAGTTTCATTTATTTGCATATAGCTGTCCAGATCTCTCAATGCCATTTGTGGAAGAGGCTATATTTACTCTATTTTATGCTTCTTCTCCCTTTTCCAAATATTAATTGACCATAGAGGCTTGGGTTTATTTCTGGGCTCTCTGTTCTGTTCTGTTGGTCTATGTGCCTGTTGTTATGCCAGTACCAAGCTGTTTTGTTTACAGTGGCCTTGTAATACAGTTTGATATCAGGTATTGTGATCCCTCCTGCTTTGTTCTTTCTCAAAATTGCTGCAGCTATTCGAGGTCATTTATGGTTCCATATAAATTTCTGAACTGTTTGTTTTATATCTGTGAAATATGTCATTGGTATTTTAATAGGGAGGGTTCGATCTCCAAAATATGTAAAGAACTCACATGACTCCACTCCAAGAAGAGAAAAAAACAATTAAAAAATAGGCAAAAGACTTGAACAGACACTTCTTCAAGGAACACATACAGAGGGCCGAGAGACATATGAAAAGATACTCAGCATTACTAGCCATCAGACAGATGCAAATTAAAACCACAGTGAGATAACACCTCACACCTGTCAGAATGGCCACCATAAATAAATCAACAAAATTGTTGGCGAGGATGTGGAGAAAAGGAAACCCAAGTGCACTGTTGGTGGAAATGCAGACTGGTGCACACACTGTGGAAAACAGAAAACTAAAAATGGAACTTCATTTTGACCCAGCAGTCCAACTGCTGGGATTATACATACCCTTAGAGCCCTGAAACACCAATCCAAAACAACCTATGCACCCCAATGTTCATAGCAGCACAGTTTACAGTAGCCAAGTGCTAGAAGCAACCTAAGTGCCCATCTAAAAATGAGTGGATCAAAAATTGTGGTACATTTACACAATGGAATTCTATTCAGCAGAAGGAAAGAAGGAGCTCCTACCCTTTGCAACAGCATGGATGGAAGTGGAGAGCATTATGCTAAGTGAAATAAGCCAGGTGGTGAGGGACAAATACCATATGATCTCACAATAATCAACAAAAGAAAAAAAACAAACAAACTATAACCAGAGACATTGAAATTAAGAACAATCTACCAATAGCCAGAGAGGAGGGGGGAGGGGATTTTGGGAAGAAGGGTTTTCAGGAACTACTATAAAGGACACATGGACAAAACCAAGGGGGAGGGTGGAAGCAAGGGAGGGAGGTGGGTTTGGCTGGGGTGGGGAGAAGTGGTGGGGAGAAAATGCAGACAACTGTAACTGAACAACAATAAAGTAATTTATGAAACAAAAATAAATAAGTAAATAAGTAAATAAAGAACTGAAATTAAAAAAAGATTCCCCCAAAGGCCCATTTGGTTTGGTGATCCATAAATTGTACCAAACATTTAAGGAAAAGAGGTGTCAATCCTATACAAACCCTTCTAAGGAACAGGCAGTAAAACAGCCCTAAACTTCTTGCCCTTGTCAGTGTGGCTCAGTTGGTTGGAAAATAGTCCCCTACACCACGAGATTCAGTCCCTGTTCGGGGTATGTACAGGAGGCAACCAATCATTGTTTCTCTCTCACATCAATGTTTCTATTTCTCTCTCGCCCTTTCTCTCTAAAATCAATAAACATGTTTGAAAACTAAAACAAAACATAAAAACCCAAAAATATCCCAAACTTTTAAAATTGGCCTTTATACTAAAGCCCAACGCAGACATTATGATAACAAAAATTATGGACAAGTCTCATAAACAAATATATATGCAAAATTATAATGATATGTTAGTATGCTGAATCCAAAAATATATACGAATGACTATTTATTATAATCATTTGTTTTATTCCAGAAATGTAAGGTTAAATTAATATTTAAAAATGTGTCGATATATTTCACCATATTTTATTGAATAAATGAGAAACCTATAATTATTTTTTTTTTTAGAAAACCTTAGCGACCAGCGTTACCCCCGCCCCCGGTGAACACCTAAGGCTCCGCCCCTTAAAGTAACAGACATGCCAAGACAAAAAAAAAAAAGTGGCCCAAATGACAGAATACTTCAAAGCTCCAGAAAAAATACAACTAAGCGAGGAAGAGATAGCCAACCTATCGAATGCACAGTTCAAAACACTGGTTATCAAGATGCTCACAGAATTGGCTGAATCTGTTTGAAAACCAGATGAAAAAATGAAGCCTATGCTAAGAGAAACAAAGGAAAATGTACAGGGAACCAATAGTGATGAGAAGGAAACTGGGACTCAAATCAATGGTGTGGACCAGAAGGAAAAAAGAAGCATCCAACCTGAAAAGAATGAAGAAACAAAAACTCGGAAAAATGAGGAGAGGCTTAGGAACCTCCAGGACATCTTGAAATGTTCCAACATCCGAATTATAGGGGTGTCAGAAGGAGAAGAGGAAGAACAAAAAATTGAAAACTTACTTGAACAAATAATGAAGGAG
Organism: Desmodus rotundus; assembly: GCF_022682495.2. Lineage (NCBI taxonomy): Eukaryota > Metazoa > Chordata > Mammalia > Chiroptera > Phyllostomidae > Desmodus > Desmodus rotundus. The sequence goes on from NC_071394.1 coordinate 65,938,247, forward strand.
AACTTCCCTCATCTGGCAAAGGAAATAGACTTCTGGGAAGTCCAGGAAGCTCAGAGAGTCCCAAAGAAGCTGGACCCAAGGAGGAACACACCAAGGCACATCATAATTACATTACCCAAGATTAAACGCAAGGACCTACATCCAAGATTACTGTATGCAGCAAAGCTATCACTTAGAATGGAAGGGAAGATAAAGTGCTTCTCAGATAAGGTCAAGTTAAAGAAGTTCATCATCACCAAGCCCTTATTATATGAAATGTTAAAGGGAGTTACCTAAGAAAAAGAAGATCAAAAATAGGAACAGTAAAAATGACAGCAAACTCACAGTTATTAACGACCACACCTAAAACAAAAACAAGAGCAAACTAGGCAAACAACTAGAACAGGAACAGAACCATAGAGATGGAGATCACATGGAGGGTTGTCAATAGGGGAGTGGGAGGGAGAGAGCAGGGGAAAGGTACAGAGATTAAGTAGCATAGATGATAGGTGGAAAATAGACAGAGGGAGGGTAAAAACAGTGTAGGAAATGTAGAAGCCAAAGAAATTATAAGTATGACCCATGGACATGAACTATAGGAGGGGGATGTGGGAGGGGGGGCAGGATGCAGTGGAGTGGCGGGGGGAATGGGACAACTGTAATAGCATAATCAATAAATATATTTTAAAAAAGAGGTAAAAAAAAAAGAAACCCTTAGTTTACCCATTTTTTGTTCAGTGTACTCAGTCAGGTACATTTCTATTAAGATTTCCAAGCTTCATGGAAGCACTACAATAAAAGTATTCTACCCATCGAAGGCATTCTTCAGGAAAGCTCACTGACTGCCGGACCTTTGAATCACATCTTGTTGCTCAGTCTGATGTTTCTTTTTCTGTCAACCTTCCTGCGGTCTCTCTGAAACTACAAAGGAAAGGAAACAATAATTCTTTTATGGATCTCATAATCAATGAAATGGAATTACACAGTCTTTCTTCACCCACCCATGCAAAGGATTCCTCTTTCCTTCTAAAAATGGTAGAAAGGAGGAGGGAAATTTTTCATGTTTCAGAATTGACTGCTATTCAGCGATGGGATCTCCCCACTTTAGTTGTCCCTCTGTAGCCATGATCTGAGGTGAGAGAAGTCATCCATCTGAAATAAAATCTGCTTATTGAATGACCACTCACTCCCAGACAATTGTTTTCCTTTTTAAAAACTTTATTTTTGACAGCATTACAGATGCTTTTACCTCCATTTTGCCCACCTCCACCCAGTCCTCACCCCCACTTCCCTCTGACCATCACCACACTGTTGTCTGTGTCTATAGTTTATGTATATGTGTTCTTTGATGAATCCCATCACCTTCCAGTCCCTCTTCCTTCTAACAACTGTCAGTCTGTTCCATGTATCTATGCTTCTGTTTTTATTTTGTTCATCAGGTTATTTTGTTCATTAGGTCCCATGTATAAATGAGATGGTATTTGTCTTTCTCTGAGTGGCTATCTCACTTAGCATAATAATCTCTGGGTCCATCCATGCCATCAAAAAAGGTAAAAGGTCCTTCTTTTTTACAGCCGTGTAGTAGTATTCCATTGTGTAAATGCACCACAGCTGTTTTCATTCATTTAAGCTATTGATAGGCACTAAGATTATTTGAATATCTTGACTATTGTAAATAACACTGCTATGAATATAGGGGTGTTCTGCATATGTTCTTTGAAATTGGTATTTGGGGATTATTAGGATATATTCCCAGAAGTGAGATCACTGGCTCAAAAGGCAGTTCTATTTTTAATTATTAGAGGAAACTCCCTACTGTTTGCTACAGTGGCTAAACCAACCTGCATTCCCACCAACAGTGCAGTCTCTTCAGTAAATGATGTTAAGATTGGACAGGACAAAAACTAAAACTAGATCACTAACTTATACCATTCACAAGAATAAACTCAAAATAGATAAAAGACTTAAAATTTAAGTTGAGAAACCATAAAAATCCTAGAAGAAAACATAGGCAGTAAAATCTCAGACATATCTTGTAGCAGTATTTTTGCCAGTATATCTCCTAGGACAAAGAAAACAAAGGAAAAATAAAGAAATGAGGTTGCATCAAACTAAAGACCTTCTGTACCATTAACAAAATGAAAAGGGAAATATGTATGAGAGAACATATTTGCCATGTGATAAGGAGTTAGTTTCCAAAACATATAAAGAATTTGCACAGCTCAACACCAGAAAGTCAAAAATCCAATGAAAAAATGGGCAAAGGACCCGAATAGACACTTCTCTAAAGAGGACATAAAGAGGGCTCATAGACATATAAAAATGCACTAATCATCAAAGAGATGCAAATGAAAACCACAGTGAGATGTCATCTCACACTTTTGAGGATGGTTATCATTAATAAATCAACAACCAACAAGTGTTGGTGAGGATGTGGAGAAAAGGGAACCCTAGTGCACTGTTGGCCAGACTATTTTTTCCTATTCAAATACAATTTAAAAGTTTAAAGCACATCAAAATGTAAAGTTATAAGCATGCTGTATGTGCCTCTTAATATTAATTTTTATTTAGTGACACATTTATTTCCCTTGTATAAATTACTTGATATTGTAACGTATTAATTAAATGCAATATCATAATATGGATAACCTAAGGTTGGTGTAAAAATGTGAATTTTAATGTTAGCATCTATTACCACAGTGATGTTCCTATACTTTCTATACCTATCAAGTTGAGTAAAAATCCATACAACTTTGGGTTCTGCCTTAAGTTAATGAAAAACAATAGTAGAAACAGTATCTATAACTTAGAATAAGGTAAGTATTTGAGTTTCTTTGACTTCCTTCTAACACCAGACAATTTCATTTCCATGACCTGCTCACAAACCCAGAAGAGAGCACTCCTTTCTATTTCTTTCAATTAGACCTCGAATATACCCTTAACCTAACTTAAACAAATTTATAGGTTTAGACAAACATATGACCTTTTCTAAATATATAAATGTGGTAAATACTGGGGCCAACTGGTAGTTTCCTGCATTGCAAGATTAAGTGAACTTGTTCTGTAAAACAAGGCAGTGAGGACGTGAGTGGACATGAAAAAAGGTATGAGAGGACATTATAGTCCCAGGCATAAGGATAGCACCCTGGCCTTTTCTTCTTGATCTCACGTTATGATTTTTTTTAGGCATACAGTGTTTTTACTTTAGTTGGTTTGAATATGTTCTAATCATTATAATCAAATGAGGTTCAATTATAAACTACTCCACTGTTTTTTTAAATTCTGTAATTCAGAACAACTTGTGATATTTTTCACATTATATAATGTTTTTTATTAATATAACTGTTAAGTACACTATAAGATTGGTTAATAGTTTTTGTGGTGTCACGTAGTGTGTTTTGAAATTGACATTTTCACCTTAAAAACATTAGTGGATTCTTCACATAGTCCAATATTGGGGGGGAGATATTATATAAAGATTACATAAGCCTAAGGAAGAAGAATGAATAGAACAGCTTAATAATTGACAGCTTAAAATTGAATGGGTTGTGCATGGAATACTATGGTCCCATATTTTATTACACACTCATATTTATAAATATGTTATTTAGAATACTTTGGTGCTAGTAAAAAAAAAGAGCTAATTATAAAGCTATTTATTGTGAAAAGAAGCAAATTATTCAGTGGTATTCAGCAAAGATTCTGGTTCTTTCTGCCTTTTCAGGTAGTCATCCTCCATCTTTTGGCTCCAATCCTTGATGTTGACTTTCCAGGCATCCAAGAGGCTGATACAGACCCTGAGATGCAACTCATCCTCATCCAAAGCATGGGGGGGGGGGTGGGCATTGTCCTTCCTAGATTGTTTTTATTTTTTTAGTCATTTTTAAAATTTTCAGTTACAGTTAACATATATTATTATATTAGTTTCAGGTGTATAACCCAGTGGTTAGACATTACCTAACTTAATAAGTGATCATCCTGATAATTCTTATACCCATCTGACACCATACTTAGTTATTAGACTATTATTGACTATATTCTCTATGTTGTACTTTACATCCTCATGACTATTCTGTAACAAATTATTTAAATTTCTTAATCCTTTCACCATTTTTGACCATCCCCCAAATCCCCCCTCTGATCTGGCAACCATTGAAACATTCTCTGTATCTATGATTCTGTTTTTGTTCTTCTTGTTCATTTATTTTGTTTTTTTATGTTCAATTGTTGATAGATATGCATTTATTGTCACTTTATTGTTCATAAATACTAAACATTTTCTAATTTCTGAATATGAAGTTAGACATGTAAATTAGATGACATAATTATACTGAAATTCTCTGTGATGATTGGGTATCTTCAAATATTAATTCAAGAAGTATCAATGAATCAATTTTATTATTAGGGGAAATTTGATTTCATCTTCTATATCAAAAATTGATAAAAATAAATTATCAACTTCTTTACTTTTTGTCTATTTTTATTACTTTTGATGAGATTTTAAATATTTTCTTTGTCTTTTCCCCAGAATTAGATCCAGTGACCCAGCAACTTATGCTCCAAACAGCTAAACAAACTTTTGTCCATCTTACAGATGTAAGTAAAAAGTTCAAGTTATAATATCACTATACATGATAATTAAATGCAAGCACCTTTATTTAATTTTAGTAGCAAGGTTATAATATCAACTCTCTAGAAAATAGTGGAATAGGACATTTGTAAAGTTTTTAAAATGACTCATCTACCTACTTAAGTGTTTTAATATTACTTGTGGTAATATTTTTGGTAACATGGAGATTTATAACAGACTAAACAAATTTCATAGCCTTTCTCAACAAAAGTACACCATATAATTAGTCTCACACAGAAGAGTTTCACCAATTTTTTTCTAGTACTTTTACAGTTTTAGATCTTATGTTTTATTCTTTACTTCAGTAAGGTAAGGACAAATACAGCATGATCCCATGTATGAACTATATAAATTAGGGTCATGGAAGAAAGTAGAATTGTGGTTGTCAGGGGCTGTAGGAAAGGCAAATGGGAGTTGCTAACCCACAGGTATAAAATCTCAGTTATGAAGATGAGTACGTTCCAGAGATTTACTGTATGACATTATGTCTATAGATAACAATGCAGTATTGCACACATAAACCTGTTAAGAGGGTAAATCTTGTGTTTTGTTTTTACCATGATAAAATAGTAAAAAAGTTTTTCATTTAAAAAATATTATTTATTGTTGTTCAATTACAGTTGTCTGTATTTTCTCCCCACCCAAACCCACCTCCCTCCCTTGCTTCCACCCTCTCCCTTGGTTTTGTCCATGTGTCCTTTACGTTTTGCATTTTTAAGAATGATACCTAAAAGCTGTGAACCATTACTTTTTTAGTTTTAACATGTATTTTTATGTTAAAATATTACTCCTAGTTGGAATAAATATACCTTATGCCAATCCTTATAAAACTTATATTTACATTATACTATAGAATGCATAGAGGACTGTTATGAGTAAGACCATGTTAGAATAGTTAGCTCATGCTAGAATATTGAATAACTCAAATAAGAGATGTGAAGAAAATCTTGAATAAATTTATGTATAATGAAGAACATGGAGAAAGTTCAAATCATTAACATTTCAGAAGGTCTGGGGAAGGCCAGATGGCTGGATGAGATCACTCTACATGAAAGGAAGACAGATTACAAGGCCACATGCCTGGAATGGGTGTGTTTGTAAGGGTGGCAATCTATGATGTGTGATATGACAAAATGGTAGCCTAGTCCAAGGGAAGAGGAAACAGGTTCATAGTTTAACCAAACAGGGTCTCTGAAGACCAGAACACTTAAGGGAATTTTTAAAGGCTAACATGTTTATAGTGTGGTGCTGGGTGGTTGCCCTACCCTGTGCTCCCCCTCCCCTCACCAACAAACCTTCATGACATCCACGCAGATCACTCTGATGCCTTCAGTGTATTCTCATGGTTGGAGTTGAACACATGTTGAGTCCTTTTTTAAGACTAAAATGTGGTACAAAAAATTTTCCCAAAGGGGACATCTGGGTTGCATTTTGAGAACTCATCTGGGATTTGTAAATAAAGGTGAAACTCTCACCCATATTTTGGATTAAATCATTATGATGAAAGGGAGGCCAGAGTGTTTCTTCACTGTGGTTGCCGTATGACACAAGCCATGGTGGTTGTTGGCATGTGACTTTCACAGAAGAAGGATGCTATGAGATGAGCATTTGCCAAATACACAGTTTAATATTGAGATACTCAAGCAAGGGAATAAATATATGTGCCACTTCATGTATTTGAGTGAGAAAATTAAGAAATATTATTCTTAGGTTTGACATTAGCAATGGATATGGTATTGAAAAACAACAGGAAACCAATTTCTTAAGATATTAAAAATCTTTCTAGGATTGTAATGAGGTGTTCATGGCAGATGTAACCTGTGAGGTTTCCTGGAGAAAGTACTATATTGTGAGATTGGTCATCAATCAAGTGTTAGAATGATTTGTTGAGGTCAAAAGCTACAGAAAAATAGAGAAATGAATGGGAATATAAAACCAGTGACATAAGAAAATACTTTGATTTGTGGTTAGAATATGCTACTGAGATGCTCAGGAGTAGCAGGTATTAAGCAGAGAAATGAGATTAGAAATTCATTTGCAAAGACAGCACCAGGAATTACATAAGGTAGACATATCTCTATGTTGCTGGCAGTATATTATAAAATGGAAAGTAACTGAGTTTAAGATACAAGATTCTGATCATAAGTCAAAAAGACAGGTAATAAAAGACTCCTACATATATCTTAAAATTAACAACTTTTTCATAAGCCTTCTGATAAGATGTGGAGGTGCCTCGGCCTGCGAGGCAGTCAACGGGGTCCGCCGATATACCTGCAACGGATGAAAAGGGATGGGACAGGAGGCGCGAAAGAACGGCAGCAAGACAAAGGATTCTGATCAAGCTGCAAATTTATTTCAAAACGGAGGGAGTTATATAGAGGAGGGCAGTAGAGGAAGTGCAGTGGATAGGTGGCTTCAAAGCGTGCTCTAGCCTGCGATTGGCCGGGGGGTGCATGGCGGGCCCGTGATCAAGGCACTGATTGGTGTGCCAGCTGCATGTCCAGGGGCGGGTTTCTATGGCTCCTGACCGCAGCATCCTATTATTCGGGCGCAACCTTCAGGTCTGATTGTATCAGCCTGTTTCAGGCTTATCCCAGCCCCCAACATGGAGGAAATATTGGACCTACCTAGAGATAGCCACTTCAAGAGCAATTTATAAATTAGCTTTCCTGGAAAGACCTCAAATTCATTAAAAACCAAGTGATTTTCCTTCCTGATATCTGTCTCTCAGTAAAGGTGATTCAGGAGGAAGGAGATTAGAAGTAATAAAGCCTGCCCTCAGTGGATAAAATGGAATATGTGACTTGAAACAACAGTCACATATTGAAACATCACTTGAAACATCAGTTCAAAGTGGTCTATCTGTGAATTACTAACATGTGCTCAGCTGCCTGAGGTCTAAGTGCTGGACCACAAGAAGACACTGACCTCCAAACTTTCCCTGGGCACTGTAACTGCCCATTAATTTAATGCTGATCTGGTGGTCCTCCCATGTAGAAATTATGTGATCCCCTGAGACGTGAAGAAGCAGATTTTCAAAATAAAACAGACTTCTAAGCCTCTGGGAAGTAGAGACACAAAGCCATTCATCTGGGTTGATTAAAGGGTAGAAACTCCATTTTTGTCCTAGAGAAATTCAGCTCATGGAGTGAGAAGGGTTTGAAACTAAGGCAGAGATATGAATGTGGGACTAATAAGAAGGAAGTCCACATAAAGATGTGTCTAGTAAGTTGGGTTATGGCTCTGAGGATGCCTGTAAGTAGGTTGGAATTGAACTTCTGAGTTCACCTAGAAACCTCTCCTTCTGTAACAATAATAATTACGCATTCCTTTAACTTGACCTTGGGATACAAAAACTGAGCTCTGCTGACAATACTGAGCTTTGCCTGACTCTACTGAGAGGGACAATCCAGAGTCTAGAGAAAAGACTTTCTTCACAGCTACATCATCAGATATGTAGTCCAAAAGAGGCCATTGAAAAGTCATGGGTATCCCATAGCTGGGAGAGTACTCTGAGCCAGCAGCCAGTGGAACTCTGGGCATAACAAGGAAACACTGAGGTTACAAGACATTTACAGAACAATGGATTTTGAGGGAGATACAGATATTTTTGTTTGGGAAATATATAAATGAGAAAGAGAGGTGTTACTTTCAGGGTTGGTAGAGGTAGGAAGTGTTGGGGTAAAGGCTGGAACAGCCACCAGTGGATGCAGAGATCTGGATACACATCCTGGGGACCTAACCATAAAGGAGATGTGAGATATGGGGGGAACAGACATTTAATGGACAGAACAAAAAGCAAAGTGTACCAAGGAGAAATTCTAGGTTGGAAGTGTGATCACAGAAAGACTTAGAAGAAAGTACACTTTTCTAATGGAACTCTGAATTGTGTGTGATGACATCTTAAAGTAAACATTCTGCTTTCCTTTAAAATCTTCAATTACTCACTAATGACTTTGATGTGATTTTTTTATGCTGAGGGGAAAAAGGTGCTGACTCCAACTTCCAGTTTGTTGGAGCAAGAACAGATGTGTATACAAAGGCAACCACATGTGTGAAACAATGTAGCATAGAAAACAAAAATCCACTCAATGCTACAATGTGTTAATGATCATGCAAATATTAATTTTAGATTCTGTATTTATCACCATGTTGTCACTGATGCTGCTTGAAATAGAGGCATCTGTTCCTCTACTTTGCACAAGATAGCAATTAATTTGTTAACTAATTGTACACACACACACACACACACACACACATATACTTGTAACATTTAAGCAGCTTATTTACACTGGTCAGCATTTTCCCACAGACCTGGAATTATTTTGACTGGTTTATAAAAAATGAGGAGTTTCAGACACAGCTCAGGAGTGTCTGCATGATTATTAGAATTTTAAATGAAGTCACATTCTTGAGTGTGATGCTTCAAAGGGCCAGCTTCAGAGTTCATCTTGTCCCTTTCCCCACTTATCTGCTCAAAGTGTGCTCAGTTCTCCTGTGTTTACATCTAAAAACTATTATTTTACATTTCACAATTAATCTACAATTGATCTATATTGTATATGGTGTGAATTTTAGGTTAAGTATTTTGTTTTTGTTTTGCAAATGTTTATTCAGTTTCCCAGTTCCATATATCAAAAAGATTGTCCTTCACAAATAAGCTGCATTGCCACCATAGTTATAAATAAACTGGCTACATATGTGTGTCTTTTTATGTATTGTCCTTTTTAAAATATAGGTACAAACTATGTCTATCCCCACACCAATGCAACAATGGCTTAATTTTGAAGATCATACATAAGTTGATGTATTTATTTATGTAATAAATACACTTTGTTCTTCATGATTGCTTTGTCAATGACCTTCCTCTTTAAATTTTCATTTAAATTTTACAATAAAGTTGTTATCAATATCCACCAAATAACTTCCTGAGACTTTAAGGTGTTCTATTCATCTTTGTTTTCAGCAGTTTTATTTTGATGTGCTTATCTTTGGTTTTGGGTTTTTTTCATTTTTAAAAAATGTTATTGTTATTCTGCCTTTCCCCCTGCCTTCCCCGCCCCAGCCAAACCCATCTCCCTCTCTTGATACCACTCCCCTTGGTTTTGTCCGTATGTCCTTTATAATTGTCCCTGAAAACCCTTCACCCTTTCCCCCCCATTACCCCCCCCCATTATCCTCTCTCTGGTTACTGTCAGATTGTTCTTAATTTCAATGTCTGTGATTATATCTTCCTTGCTCATTTATTTTGTTGATTAGGTTCCACTTAAAGGTGAGATCATATGGTATTATTTCTATTTATTCCATTTAGGTTTCAGAGCTTTTTGAACCTATGGGTCTATATCTTTAATTAGTTTTGGAAAATTCTCAACCAGGATTTTTACAAATGATTCTGCACCATTCTTTTTCTTTTTCATTTCAGACTCCCTTTAAATTTATGAGAGAAATTTTCACTCTGTGTGACCTTTCTCTTGAACACCTTTATATGTTGAAATATGTTCACTCTCTACCACTTTGTTGAGAGTTTTTGTCATAAGTGGATGTCTCATGTTTCCAAGTGCTTCTTCTGCAAAGATTCAGATACTGTATGATTTTCATCCCTCATTTTGTTAATGTGGTGTATTCTATTGACTAATTTGTAGATGTTGAGCTACACCTTTGTCCCTGGAATAAGTCTTCCTTGATGATGCTGTATGACATTTGAATGTATTTTGAACATATTTTGCTAATATTTTGTTGAGGATTTTTACATCTGTATTCCTTGGGGATATTGGCCTGTACTTTTATTCTTTTTGTGGTATCCTTGCCTGGTTTTGTTATTAGGTTAATGTTGGCCTTATAAATTATGTATGTAAGTGTTATATCCTCTTTTATTTTCAGAAGAGTTTGAAAAGGAATGGCATTAATTCTTTCTTGAATAGGTAGTAGAATTCACCAGTGAAGCCATCTGGTCCTGGACTTTTGTTCATTAGGAACTTTTATTATTATTATTATTATTATTATTATTATTGATTCAATCTCCTTACTACTAAATGTTTTGTTCTCATTTTTTATTTCATTGTGATTCAATCTTAGTAGGTTGTGTTTCTAAAAATTGATCAATTTCTTCTACATTGTTCAATCATTGGTATAATATTGTTCATAGTGGTTTTTTATGACCTTCCATTTCTGAGGTATTAGTTGTAAAATCTATTCTATTTTTGACTTTACTTATTTGAGTTTTCTCACCTTTTTCTTGAGGTTACTAGCTTAAAGGTGGTGAATTTGGCTTATATTTTCAAACAACCAGATTTATTTATTTTTTCTCTTTGTAATCAATTTTTAAAAATTAATGTTCAAATACAGTTACCTCTATTATCCCACCACCACTTTCCCTCTGCCCACCCACACCCATCTCTTACCATCGATCCTAACCCACTTTGCATTTGTCCATGGGTGCTTTACACTTGTTCAATGATGACCTTTTCCCTCCTTCCCTCCATTATTTCCTGCTCCACACCCCTCTGGTTACTGTCAGTTTGTTCTTAATTTCAAAGTCTCTGGTTATATTTTGATGTTTGTTTGTTTTGTTAAATAGGTTACACTTATAGATGATATCACATGGTATTTGTGTTTCAACACTTGGCTTAATGCTCTCAAGTTCCATCCATGCTTTCACGAAGGGTAGGGGCTCCTTCTTCCTTTCTGCCTAATAGTATTCCATTGTGTAAATGTACCACAGTTTTTTTATCCATTAATTTACTGATGGGCAACTAGGATGCTTCCAGCACTTGGCTATTGTAAATTGTGCTGCTATGAACATTGGCGTGCATAGGTTCTTTTGAATTAGGATTTGGGATTCTTAGGGTATAATCCCAGCAGTGGAATTGCTGGATCAAATGGCAATTCCATTTTCATATTTTTGAGGAAATTCCATAAAGTTTTACATAGTGGCTGCCCCAGTCTAATTTCCCACCAAAACTGTACTAGTGTTCTCTTTTCTCCACGACCGGGCCAGCACTTATTGTTTATTGACTTGATTACTATGGACATTCTGACTGGTGTGAAATGGTATCTCATGGTTTTCATTTGCATCGCTCTGATGACTAGTGATGCTGAACATCTTTTCATATGTCTCTGGGCCCTCTGAATGTCTTCCTTGGAGAAGTGTCTGTTCTAGGCCTTTGCCCATTTTTTAATTGGGTTGTTTGTCTTCCTGGAGTGGAGTTGTGTGAGTTCTTTATATATTTTGGAGATCAGGCCCTTGTCTGAGGTATCATTAGCAAATATGTTTTCCCATACTGTTGGTTCTCTTTGTAATTTGGTGCTGTTTTCTTTAGCCATGTAGAAGCTTTTTATTTTGATGAGGTCCCATTTGTTTATTCTTTCCTTTATGTCCCTTGCTTTAGGGGATGTGTCTGTGAGGATGTTGAGGAGATATGTCTGTAGAATGTCTGAGATTTTCCTGCCACTGTTTTCCTCAAGGACTTTTATGGTGTTACAACTTATATTTAAGTCTTTTATCCATCTTGAGTTTATTTTGGTGTATGGCGTATGTTGGTGATCGAGTTTCATTTTTTTGGACGTAGCTGTCCAGATCTCCCAACACCATCTGTTGAAGAGGCTGTTTTTGCTCCATTTTATGCTTCTGCCTCCTTTTTCAAATATTAATTGACCATATAGACTTGAGTTTATTTCTGGGCTCTCTGTTCTGTTCCATTGGTCTATGTGTCTGTTTTGATGCCAGTACCAGGCTGTTTTGATTACAGTGGCCTTGTAATACAGTTTGATACCAGGTATTGTGATCCCTCCTGCTTTGTTCTTCTTTCTCAAAATTGCTGCAGCTATTCGGGGTCGTTTATGGTTCCATATGAATTTCTGAAATGTTTGTTCTACATCTGTGAAATATGTCATGGGTACTCTAATAGGGATTGCTTTGAATCTATAAATTGCTTTGGTTAGTATGGCCATTTTGATGATGTTAGTTCTTCCAATCCATGAGTATGGTACATGCTTCCATTTGTTTGTGTCTTCCTTAATTTCTTTCTTCAGTGTTGTGTAGTTTTCTGAGTACAGATCTTTCACCGCTTTGGTTAGGTTTATTCCTAGGTACTTTATTTTTCTTGTTGCCATATCAAATGGGATATTTTTCCTGATTTCTGTTTCTGCAGTTTCGTTGTTGGTGTACAGGAATGCCTTTGATTTGTGAGTATTGACTTTGTATCCAGCTGTTTTGCCAAATTCATTTATTAAGTCGAGTAGTTTTTTGGTGGGGTCTATAGGATTTTCCATGTACACTGTCATGTCGTCTGCAAACACTGACAGTTTCATTTCCTCCTTTCCAATTTGGATGCCTTTTATTGCTTTTTCTTGTCTGATTGCTGTGGCTAGGACGTCTAATACTATGTTGAATAGGAGTGGTGAGAGAGGGCATCCTTGTTTTGTTCCTGATCTTAGTGGGAAAGCTCTAAGTTTTTGTCCATTGAGTATGATGTTGGCTGTAGGTCTCTCATATATGGCCTTTATTATGTTGAGGAATGCTCCCTTTATTCTCACTTTGCTGAGTGTTTTTATCAGAAATGGATGCTGTATCTTATCAAATGCTTTTTCCCCATCTATTGATATGATCATGTGATTTTAGTCTTTGCTGTTGTTCATGTAATGTATTATGTTTATTGATTTGCGAATATTGTACCATCCTTGGATCCCTGGGTAGAATCCCACTTGGTCATGGTGTATGATCTTTTTAATGTATTGCTGGATGCGTTTTGCCAATATTTTGTGGAGAATTTTTGCATCTAAGTTCATCAGCGATATTGGCCTGAAATTTTCTTTCTTCATTGTGTCTTTATCTGGTTTTGGGATTAGAATGATGCTGGCTTCATAAAAAGAGTTGGGGAGTCTTCCATCAGTTTGGATTTTTTCCAATAGTCTGGGAAGGAAAGGGGTTTGCTATTCCTTAAATGCTTTGTAGAATTCTCCTGTGAAACTATCTGGTCCAGGGCTTTTGTGTGTTGGGAGTTTTTTGTTATCTCCTTCAATTTCGTTTGCTCTTATTGGTTTGTTCAGGTTTTCTGCTTCTTCTTCATTCAGGTTTGGAAGATTATATTTTTCTAGAAATGTGTCCATTTCACATAGGTTTTCAAATTTCTTGGCATACAGTTCTTCGTAGTCATTTCTTACAATCCTTTGTGTGTCAGTGGTATCAGGTGTAATCTCTCCTCTTTCATTTCTAGTTGTGTTTATTGGGATCCTCTCTCTTTTTTTCTTGATGGGCCTACTTAAAGGCCTGTCGATTTTGTTTATCTTTTCAAAGAACCAGCTCCTGGATTCATTGAGCCTTGGAATTGTGCTTGTAGTCTCTACGTCATTTAACTCTGCTGTGATCTTGGTTATTTCCTTCTTTCCACTTTCTCTGTGCTGTCTTTGTTGTTGTCCCAGGAGTTCTTGGAGGTGTAGGGTTAGGTTATTTGTTTGAAATGTTTCTATCTGTTTAAGGTAGGCCTGTATTGCTATGAACTTCCCTCTCAGGACTGCTTTGCTGTGTCCCATAGGTGTTCCATTGTTGTGAGTTCATTTTCATTTGTTTTCAGAAAGTTTTTGATTTCTTCCCTAATCTCGTTCTTGTCCCATTCATTGTTTAATAGCATGCTATTCTGTCTCCATGGTTTTGAGTGTTTGGGTTATTTTCCTTTGGGGTTGGTTTCTAGTTTCAGTCCCTTGTGGTCAGAGAAAATGCTTGATATGATTTCAATTTTCTTGAATTTTTTGAGGCTTGCTTTGTGTCGTATCATGTGGTCTATCTTTGAAAAAGTTCCATGTACACTTGAAAAGAATGTGTATTTTGCTTCTTTGGGATGAAAAGCTCTATATATATATGTTAAATCCATTTCACCTGATCTTCTGGGAGAACCACGATGGCGGCGTAGGTAGACACACTGCGCCTCCTCGCACAACCAGAACTGACAGAAAATCAAACGGCAAGGAAGTCCGACACCAAGGAGGTTAAAAAAAAAAACAACATTCTTCCAGACTGATAGGAAGGGTGGAGACAGGAAGCCCAGGTGGAGCGGACTCTCATTGCCATGGCAGGACCCAGACTGGCGGAGTGTGGGACCAACGGGGCAGGCAGTCCGATCACTAGCAGACACTGTGGTCCCATATTGGCACAGATAAACTGAGAGGGCCAGACTCAGAGTGGCTGAGAATAGCGCATGCTGTTTGGCGAGTGGCACCCGACGGCCCCACATTCGCACGTAGACAAACCGGGACAACCCTCAGTGAGTGAAGCAGACCAAGCAACCCAGGGCTCCAGCACGGGGAAATAAAGCCTCAAACCTCTGATTGAAAACACCCGTGGGGGTTGGGTCAGCAGCACGAGAAACTTCCAGGCTCACATGAGAGGTTGTGGGAGAGACCCACAGGAGCCTAGGTCATGCACAAGCCCACCCACTCGGGAACCAGCACCAGAGGTGGCCAACTTGATTGTGGGTAGCAGAGGGAGTGACTGAAATCCAGCAGAGAGTGGAGCAGGTGCCATTACTCCCTCTCGGCTGCTCCCCCACCTACAGCATCACAGCGCAGCATCACAGCACAGCAACCAGCGTTACCCTGACCCAGGGAACACCTAAGGCTCTGCCCCATTAACTAACAGAAGCACCAAGACCAAAAAAAAAAAAATGGCCCAAATGGCAGAACACTTCAAAGCTCCAGAAATAATTCAACTAAGCAGCAAAAAGATAGCCAAGCTATCAGATTCACAGTTCAAAACACTGGTAATCAAGAAGCTCACGGAATTGGTTGAATTTGGTCGAAAACTAGATGAAAGAATGAAGGCTATGCTAAGAGAGACAAATGAAAATGTACAGGGAACCAATAGTGATGGGGAGGAAACTGGGACTCAAATCAACGGTGTGGATCAGGTGGAAGAAAGAAACATCCAACCAGAAATCAATGAAGAAAGAATTCGGAAAAATAAGGAGAGGCTTAGGAACCTCCAGGACATCTTGAAATGTTGCAACATCTGAATTATAGGGGTCCCAGAAGGAGAAGAGGAAGAACACAAAATTGAAAACTTACTTGAACAAATAATGAAGGAGAACTTCCCTCATCTGGCAAAGGAAATAGACCTCCAGGAAGTCCACAAAGCTCAGAGAGTCCCAAAGAAGCTGGATGCAAGGAGGAACACACCAAGGCACATCATAATTACATTACCCAGGATTAAGCAGAGGAGAGAATCTGAGAAGCAGCAAGAGAAAAGAACACAGTTACCTACAAAGGACTTCCCATAAGACTGTCAGCTGATGTCTCAAAAGAGACCTTACAGGCAAGAAGGGGCTGGAAAGAGGTATTTGCAGTCATGAAAGGCAAGGACCTACATCCAAGATTGCTCTATCCAGCAAAGCTATCATTTAGAATGAAAGGGAAGATAAAGTGCTTCTCAGATAAGGTCAAGTTAAAGGAGTTCATCATCACCAAGCCCTTATTATATGAAATGTTAAAGGGATTTACCTAAGAAAAAGAAGATAAAAAATAGGAACAGTAAGAATGACAGTAAATCCACAGTTATTAACAACAACACCTAAAACAAAAACAAAAACAAATTAAGCAAACAACTAGAACAGGAACGGAACCACAGAAATGGAGCTCACATGGAGGGTTATCAAGAGGAGAGTGGGAGGGGGAGGGGGGGAGAAAGGTACAGAGAATAAGTAGCATAAATGATAGGTGGAAAATAGACAGGGGGAGGGTAAGAATAGTGTAGGAAATGTAGAAGCCAAAGAAATTATAAGTATGACCCATGGACATGAACTATAAAGGCAAATGTGGGAGGGAGGGGGTCAGCAGGATGTAGTGGAGTGGGGGGGGGAAGAGACAACTGTAATAGCATAATCAATAAATGTATTTTTTAAAAAAGTCCATTTCATCTAGGGTATTGTTAAGTGACACACTATCCTTCTTGATATTTTGTTTGGAAAACCTGTCCATTTTTGACAGTGGGGTATTAAATTCCCCTACTATTATTGTGTTGCTGTCAATATCTTTCTTGAAGTCCTTCATGATTTTCTTTAAGTATTTAGGTGCTCCTATGCTGGGTGCATATATATTTACAATGTTTATGTCTTCTTGGTGGATTCTTCCTTTGAGTATTATGAACTGACTTTCTGGGTATGTCTCTATGGCCCTTCTTTTGAAGTCTATTTTGTCTGATATGAGTATTGCTACCCCTGCTTTTTTTTCCTGTCCATTTGCTTGGAAAATTTGTTTCCAGCCCTTCACTTTCAGTCTGTGTAAGTCTTTTGTCCTGAGATGGGTCTCTTGTAGGCAGCATATGTGTGGTCTTGTTTCCTTATCCATTCAGCTATTCTATGTCTTTTGATTGGAGCATTTAATCCATTTACATTTAAGGTTATTATCAATAGGTAGTTATTCATTGCCTTTATTCCTACCTGTGTTCCTCTGTCTTTCTCTTTTCCTTCCTTTCCTTAAAGCAGTCCCTTTAGCATCTCTTGCAGAGCTGGTTTGGTGGACCTGTATTCTTTTAGACTTCTTTTGTCTGGGAAACTCTCTATTTGGCCTTCTGTCTTGATTGAGAGCCTTGCTAGGTAAAGTAGTCTTAGTTGCAGGCCTCTGGTTCTCATTACTTGGAATATTTTTTGCTATTCTCTTCTGTTTGGAGCATTTCCCTTGAGAAGTCAGTTGCTACCGTTATTGGGGCTCCCTTGTATGTTACTTCCTGTTTCTCCCTTGCTGCCTTTAAGATCTTCTCTTTGTCCTGGAATTTTGCCATTTTAATTATGATGGGTCTTGCAGTGGGCCTCTTTGGGTTCCTCTTGCTTGGGACTCTGTGATTCCTGGATTTGGGGACTTTTTCTCTCCTCAGATTAGGGAAATTTTCCATCATTACTTTTTCAAACAGGTTTTCTACCCCGTGCTCTTCTTCTTCTCCTTCTGGTAGTCCTATTATACGGATATTGTTATGTTTCTTGTTGTCCTGCATTTCCCTTAATCCATCTTCATTCTTTCTGAGCCTCGTTTCCTTTTTTTGCTCTTTCTGGGTGTTTTTTTTTTTACTTTGTCCTCCAGTTTGCTGATCCGATCCTCTGCTTCTTCAAGTCTGCTTTTCATTCCTTCTAGTGTGTTCTCCAGTTCAGAAATTGGTTTCTTAATTTCCTCTTGGCCCTTGTTGATAGTTTCTTATTCCTTTTTCATGTTGATATAATTTGCAGTGTATTCATTGTAGTTTCCCTGTAATTTCTGGTAGTTCTCTGTGAGCTCATTGAGCTTTTTGATAACCATTGCTTTGAACTCAGTATCTGATAGTTGACTTCCCACTTTTTCAGTTGGCATTCTTTCTGAGGTTTCCTCCTTTCCTTTCATTTTGGGATTGTTTCTTTGTCTTCCCATTGTTTGTGAGACTGTTCTTGTTAGCCTCTGCATAGTTTGATCTGTTCTGACTCCCTGGGTTTATGGTATGAACTTCTATGTCAGAATGCCAATGGGATTCAATGGTGCAGTCTCCTTAATCTCCTGTACACACTGGTCTTGAGCTGACGTTTATAGGTCTAACTCTTGTCTCTTTAGAGCTTCAGGTTTTATTGTCTCTGCTGTGGGAAAAGGAGAAAGAAGGAAAAAATTCAGAAGGGAAGTAGGGGAAAGGGGAATAGAAAAGGAATGGAAGGAAGGAAGAAGGAATAAATAAGATCAGAGGAAAGATAAGAGGAAGGAATTTTAACAAGAATTAAAGTAATAAAGTAAATAATAGAAAGCAGGAAGAAGGAATAAAAAAGTAAATGATGGAAGGAAGAAGGGATAAAAATGAAAGAAGGACAGAAAGGAAGAAGGAATTTAGGGGGAAAGGAGAAAAAAAAAAGAGAAGGAGAGAAAAAGAAAATAAAAAAGTCTTCTGCTGGCTTTAAACCAGTCAGGTTATTTCTGCTTGTCTTCCTGTCTGTGCAATGGGAGGCGGTGATTGGAAGGATTGGTTTCACTTCTCTCCCTTCCTGAGCCACAGTCTTCACTGTTGTTCAGCCTTCAGTCCAGTTACTCAGGGTCCTTCTGTTCCCCACTAGGCCTTTAGTTCACCAGTTGGGCTGTCCTTGATGTGCACCAATTAGGGGCAACTCACACTCCACCTTCTTGCTCTTTGCTGTCTTAGATGCTAGGGGCTTGGTGCTCCTTCAGCGTAGTTCAGCCCCCTACTGGGTCAAGTCTTTCCGGGGATTGCAGTCTCCCCTTGCACTGCAGTTCCCCTCTGCTGAGCATTCTGCCTTCCTCCTAGAGAGGGAGTAGGCCCTGCAGGGTTCTGTGCACAGGGGCTAGGTGGGAGTTGTTCAGAAAGGGTGCTTTTAGGTGTGGTTACCCTCTGGCAGCCAGGACATTGATGGGGTTGCGTGGCAGATTCTGGCTTTGGACCTGTATGCAGGGCACCCACCTGAGGTTTCAGGTGTGGACGCCCAGGCTGCTGATAAAGGTGTGTGCCCACCCAGGTGCTTTGAGTCTGTGTGCCAGGCAGCCGAGCTGCTGATCTGGGTGTACAGTGATCCTGGGCTTTTGGCCTCTGAGGCAGGGGCAGCTCATCAGGTTGCGCACCCGCCCAGGGTTTCAGTTGTGGGCCTCCAGGGAGCTGATGAAGGTGCGCGCCCATGCTGGGTTTCAGGTGTGGTCCCCAGGCCACTATTTGGGGTACGTGCCCACTGGGGCACTTTTGGCTTGTGCGCTCAGGCAGCTGGGCCGCTAATCAGGGTGCGCGCCCACCTGGGGTTCTAGTTGTGGGAGCCCAGTCTGCTGATCTGGATGCGCTCCAACTGGGCCTCAGGTGTGTGCTGGGCCTGTTTCCCCAGGGTTCACAGTCCAGGTGCTGAGGGGGTAGGAGTGCAAGAGGCCAAGGCTGCTGCCGAGAATTCTCTGAATATACACTGAGTGCCTCTATTTTCTCCTTTTCTTTTCAAGAAATTCTTCCTATTCAAGCCCCCCTGGTCCAAACAAGCACCTGGCCTCTCACACAGCCCAGCCTCGCTCTCTCCCAAGAATCCTGCAGCAGACCCTGCTCCCCAGCCGGGGGCTTCAGTGGCCCTGGTCCCCTGCTGGTCCCAGGGACCTTATTGCCCTTAAGCACTCTTCTTACCTTCTGATCTTTCAATGTCCTCTATCTTCGGTCTCCGATCTTCATATATGCTGGAATACCGTTGGCTGTTTGCTCTGTTCCTCAGATCAGCTATGTGTTTCACTGCTGCCAAGGGGAAGTGGACTCTGCTCCCACCTGTCTCTCCACCATCTTCAAGATTTTTTCCATTAAATATGTTTTGAAAGTGGTGTTGGATCCTCTTGTATCTCTGTACCCATATATACACACGAACACTCATATATGCATACATGGCAGCTCCTAATGTAAAATAAAAATATGAAAACTTCTGCCTTATACTCATTGCAGTGGATTGCTGTGTTTATGTGATAGCTTTGTCCATCCAAATTAGATTGCTTTGGCTTTGCTGAATTATGTTCTGTGTCACAGCACAGTGTAACTTGATAATGTTCTTACTAGAAATGTCAGAACACTTCTGACTTTATTAAACTGTAAGAATGTAGGTGTGGATGTAATTTCTAATATTCTTTTTATTAGGAAACATGATGAATGCTTTTCTGGTTATAGTTCCAAGAGTAGATCTTTCCATGAATGAGTATTTTGTTTCATTTCAAGGATACTTTGACCCATTAAATTAATTATGATCCTTCCATATGTTAACTATTAGAAAGCTTTGGGCTAAATTTGAGTCCCATCTCTAGGAAATGGTCAGGAACATTTGAGAAGTGATAAGTGTACTCATCTCACTTGCACATCTTCCCCTTTCCCTGCCATCGCTGCCCTTCTGTAGCAATTTCTCACACAGTTTATTTCTCAAAGTAGAAGTGTATTTTTATAAGAAAACCTTTTTAAGATACATCAGAAAAATAAAATAAACAGTTCAAATTAATCACCATCACCTATAATTTAAATCACGGGATGTTACCACATAATTTAAATCATTTTACCTTTAATCAATATTATCAAATTGATATAATATTGTAAATGCATATTATATATACTCTTGTATTATTTTATTCATAGTTCAAAATAATATACTAAAGCAACATATAAAAATGACCAAGTTATTACAAGAGAGCTTTGGGTGAAGTTTTTTTGTTGTTTTATTATTTTTTTTCATTGTAGTTCACATACAGTTGTCTCCATTCCAGCCCCCACTTCCCCCCACCTCAGCCCTCACCACCTCTCACCCTCAATCCTAATCCCCTTTAGTGTTGTCCATGTGTCCTTTATACATGTTCCTGAAAAATCCCTCCCCTTTTTTCCTCCTTTTATCCCCTTCTACCTCCCCTCTGGTTACTGTCAGTTTGTTCTTAATTTCACTGTCCCTGATTATAATTTGCTTATTTGTTTGTTTTTATCTCATTCACTTGCTTAATGAACTAATGTATATAAAGGATAATGGACAGAAGTAATTAATATATTTATTATATTCTGAAAATATTTTTAATTAAATGGATAGAACCCAATCTTTCTCTTTAGGTATCTTCCAAATACTAAACAGGCTTGTATATAATTTAATTAATCATTTGACATGGATAATATATTCTGTACATTTCTACTGGTAAACATTGTGATTGCCATGGATCACCCATAGTGTATAAAGCCTAATTTTTAAATTTTAGTTTAAACTGAAATATTCTTAAAAAGATAGATGATAACTATATGTGCCAATGACTTTTGATATCTAGTGTAAATACCTTATTTTATATTCCTATCAAATAAGTTATGTTTAAGAAATAAAATGAAAATTATACATTGCAATATGAAATTGCTCCTTCTAATTAGAACAAATATCATGGTATATTAAAGTTATTCTCAATTTAATATGCTTTTCTTTTTATGTGTAATTATTGTGGAAATCCTTCTGTTTGTAATCAAAGATTTTTCAGAAGAGAAATAATACAAAAGCAAATTTCTAGAACTTGTAAATCATTTCTGCTTTTGAAAGCAAGTTTTCAAGTTTTCTAAAACACTTCCCTTAGTGGAGTAAATACTTTTTTCCCCATAATTTAAAAGCAACACCAATGAACATAGACACTAAAATCCTCAATAAATTACTGGCTAGCCACATTCAGCAATACATCAGCAAGGTGAAACACTGTGATCAAGTGGAATTCATCCCAAGGATGGTACAATATTCACAAATCAATATCAGTAATACATCACAAAAGCAAAAGACAAGACAAAAATCACATTATTGTATCAATAGATATTGGAAAAGCATTTGATAAGAAACAGCACCCATTTATGGTAAAAGCACTCAGCAAAATGGGAGTACAGGGAGTATACCTCAACATAATAAAGACCATATATGAGAGACCTACAGCCAGCATCATACTCAATGGGCAAAAACTAAAAGCTTTCCCAATAATTCAGGAACAAGACAAGGATGCCCGTTTTTACTTTTTCTATTCAAAATAGTATTGGAACTCCTATCCGCAGCAATCAGACAAGAAAAAGAAATATAAGTCATGTAAATTGAAAAAAAGGAAGTAAAACTGTCATTGTTTACAGATGAGATAGTAGTGTACATAGAGAACCCTATAGACTCCACCAAAAAGATACGTGACCTAATAAGCGAATTTGGCAAAACAGCTGGATACAAAGTCAATACTGAGAAATTGAAGGCATTTTTGTACACCAGCAATGAAACTGCAGAAACAGAAATCAGGAAAGAAAATCCCATTTGATATAGCAACAAGAAAAATAAAGTACCTAAGAATAAACCTAACCAAGGAGGTAAAAGACCTGTACTCAGAAAAGTACACAACACTCAAGAAAGAAATTAAGGAAGACACAAATAAATGGAAGCATATACCATGTTCATGGATTGGAAGAATTAACATCATCAAAATGGCCGTACTACCCAAAGCAATTTATACATTCAATGCATTCTCTATTAAAATTCACAGATGACATATTTCACAGATATAGAACAAACATTTCAGAAATTTATATGGAATCATAAGCAACCCCAAATAGCCACAGCAGTTTTAAGAAAGAAGAAAGAAGAAAGTAGGAGGGATCACAAAACCTGAAATCAAACTATATTACAAGGCCACTGTAATCAAAACAGTCTTGTACTGACATAAAAACAGACACATAGACCAATGGAAGAGAATAGAGAGCCCTGAAATAAATGCAAGATTCTATGGTCATTTAATACTTCTCAAAGGGGACAGAGACATAAAATGAAGTAAAAATAGTCTCTTCAACAGATTGTGTTGGATGGTCTTGACAACTACATGCAAAAAAATGAAACTCGACCACCAAGTTACTCCATACACAAAAATAAACTCAAGGTGGAAAAAAGACTTAATATAAGTCATGATACCATAAAAGTCCTAAAAGAGAACTTATGTAGGAAAATCTCAGACATTCCATGCAGCAATATTTTCCCAGATATGTCCCCTAGATCAAGGGATATAAAGGAAAGAATAAACAAATGGGACTTCATCAAAATAAAAAGCTTCTTTCTGTATGAATAAAGAAAACATTAGCAAAATGAAAAGGGAACCAATGGTATGGGAAAATATATTTGCAAATAGTATCTCTGACAAGGGTTTGATCTCCAAAATGTATAAAGAACTCACATGAATGCACATCTAGGAGACAAACGATACAATTATAAAATGGGCAAAGGACCTGAACAAACAGTTCTCCAAGGAGGACATACAGAAGTCCCAGAGACATAGGAAAAGATGCTCAGCATCACTGGCCATCAAAGAGATGTAAATTAAAACCACAATGAGGTACCACTTCACACCAGTCAGAATAGCCATCATAACCAAATCAACAAACAACAAGTGTTGATGGGGTTGTGGAAAAAAGGGAACTCTAGTACACTGCTGATGGGAATGCAGAATGGTGCAGCCACTGTGGAAAACTTTATGGAATTTCCCCAAGAAGCTAAAAATGGAATTGCCTTTTGACCCAACAATTACACTGCTGGTATTATACCCTAAGAATCCCAAAACCCTAATTCAAAAGAACCTATGCACCACAATGTTCTTAGCAGCACAATTTACAATAGCCAAGTGCTAGAAGCAGCCTAGGTGCCCAGCAGTAAATGAGTGGATCCACAAACTGTGGTACATTTACACAATTTCTTCAATACTATTAGGCAGAAAAAAGAAGGAGCTCCTACCCTTTGCAACAGAATAGATGGAACTGGAGAGTATTATGCTAAGTGAAGTAATACAGGCAGGCGGCGAAACACAAATACCATATGATCTCATCTTTAAGTGGAAACTAATCAACAAAACAAACAAGCTAGCATAATATAACCAGAGAGGTTGAATTAAGAACCAACTGACAGTAACTAGAGTGGAGGGGGCAGGGAACAAACTGGGGAAAGAAGGGAAATGGTCATGGAATAACATGTATAAAGGACGTATGGGGAAGCCAAGTAGTGCAGGATTGATGGTCGGAGTTGTGGTGGGTGGGGTGAGGGAAAGTGTTGGTGGGAAAATGGAGGCAACTATATTTGAACATTAATAAAAACCTTTAACTGGAACATAATCAACACAAGAAAAAAGGAAGCAAAATATAACCAGAGACACTGAAGTTAAGAACAATCTAACAATAGCCAGGGGTGAGTGGGGAGGGGACAGTGAGGAGAGGGGATTACAGGAACTACTATAAAGGACACATGGACAAAATCAAGGGGGAAGGAGGTGGGTTCAGCTGGGGTAGGGTGGAGGGATGGGGAGAAAAAGCATACAACTGCAATTGAATAACAATAAATTTTTTTAATGATTAAAAAACCAACAAAGAGTATTTTAGGGTCTATATTAGTTTCATACAAGTTTTGTTTTTGAAACAAGATGAGAGTCATGCTATTGCCTTTACAAAGGAGTCTTTCATTGTTGCCATTTACCATGCATATAGGGTACATTATATTTCTGTTCATGAAATACACAAAGTACAGAGAGTAAAGGCAAGTAGGCCACTGTGTCTTCTGTGTGATTCTAAGTATTGTTGTTAGGCTTTTCCTGTTGTGCAAATAGTTCAATCTGTACTTAACAGGATGACAGAAAAATTTACTACAGCTGTACTGCTTACATGTGTGAACAACCCCAGGTAGCTAATGATCCCAAAATTTCCACCGTAATTGTGTTAACTCTAACTAAGAGGAAATTTTAGTCATAGTGTGATATATTTATTTGTTACTTCTTAGACATAAGTTGACAAGCTAACAGATGACAAGTTCTATTGTTAACCACACTACCATAATTCAGTGTTCATCATTTCTGACTTGTGATGATCTCCTAATGGCCCTGCACTTATTTTCATCAGTAAATGTGTCAGTTCTAAGGAAAGTCATGGTTTACTACTTAAGAATAGAATTCCTGATATAGAACAAACATTTCAGAAATTTATATGGAACCATAAATGACTCCGAATAGCTGCAGCAATTTTGAGAAAGAAGAACAAAGCAGGAGGGATCACAATGCCTGATATCAAACTGTATTACAAGGCCACTGTAATCAAAATAGCCTGGTACTGGCATAAAAGCAGGCACATAGACCAATGGAACAGAACAGAGAGCCCAAAAATAAACTCAAGTCTTTACGGTCAATTAATATTTGACAAAGGAGGCAGGAGCATAAAATGGAGCAAAAACAGCCTCTTCAACAGATGGTGTTGGGAGATCTGGACAGCTACATGCAAAAAAATGAAACTCAATTACCAACTTACTCCATACACGAAAATAAACTCAAGATGGATAAAAGACTTAAATATAAGTTGTAACACCATAAAAGTCCTCAAGGAAAACACTGGCAGGAAAATCTCAGACATTCCATGCAGCAACATCCTCACAGACATGTCCCCTAAAGCAAGGGACATAAAGGAAAGAATAAACAAATGGAACCTCATCAAAATTAAAAGCTTCTGCATGGCTAAAGAAAACAGCACCAAATTACAAAGAGAACCAACAGTATGGGAAAACATATTTGCCAATGATACCTCAGACAAGGGCCTGATCTCCAAAATATATAAAGAACTCACACAACTCCACTCCAGGAAGACAAACAACCCAATTAAAAAATGGGCAAAGGACTTGAACAGACACTTCTCCAAGGAAGACATACAGAGGGCCCAGAGACATATGAAAAGATGCTCAGCATCACTAGCCATCAGAGAGATGCAAATTAAAACCACAGTGAGATACCATCTCACACCAGTCAGCGTGGCCAACATAAACAAACCCACAAGCAAATGTTGGAGAGGATGCGTAGAAAAGGGAACCCTACTGCACTTTTGGTGGGAATGCAGATTGGTGAGGCCACTGTGGAAAACAGTATGGAATTTCCTCAGAAAACTAAAAATGGAATTGCCCTTTGACCCAGCCATTCCGCTGATGGGGTTATACCCTAACAACCCTGAAACACTCATCCAAAAGAACCTGTGCACCCCAATGTTCATAGCAGCACAATTTACAATAGCCAAGTACTGGAAGCAACCTAAGTGCCCATCAGCAAATGAATGGATCCAAAAACTATGGTATATTTACACAGTGGAATTCTACGCAGCAGAGAGAAAGAAGGAGCTTATAGCCTTTGCAAGAGCATGGATGGAACTGGAGAGCATTTTGCTAAGTGAAATAAGGCAGGTGGTGAGGGACAAATACCATATGATCTCACCTTTAACTGGAACATAATCAATAGAAGAAAAAAGGAAACAAAATATAACCAGAGACACTGAAGTTAAGAACAATCTCACAATGGTCAGGGGGGAGTGGGGAGGGGATAGCGAGGAGAGGGGACTATAGGAACTACTATAAAGGACACATGGACAAAATCAAGGGGGGTGGATGTGGGGGAGGGAGGTGGGTTTAGCTGGGGTGGGGTGGAGGGATGGGTAGAAAAGGCATACAACTGTAATTGAATAACAATAAAAATAAAAAAATGAAGATCAAAAAATAATAGTAAAAAAAGAGAATCGAATTCCTTATTAATATGGCTTTTTTATTCATACTTTGGATGATTGATATTCTTCATATTTAGAAACCTTAAGAAAAATTTCAAGTCTTTCCTTTATTCATGTTTTGTTACAGTTTAATTATAAATGTTTCCTTTTTAAAAAAATACACATGACTTAAGTTTAAATTGCATAGTGACTCTAAATATAGGTACATGAGAGAAAGAGTTTGAGAGGTGGGGTGGTAGAGAAAGAATTTGTCAAGTTGACCTCATGGTGGAGATCAAGTGATGACACAAATTAACCAAGTAGCAATTACCTTAATCCTGGAAGGTTTTACACTTAAAAATTGAAATGCAGTGTGGTATGACCACTGCTTCCTTCACTTTATCATTTTTACTTTCTTGTAGACATTTATATTTTAGTATACTCTGTGTATAGTACAAGTATACAGCTTTTAATTATACAAGTCAGTGACAAAAGCCATGTGACCACTGCAGGATTCAAAAGGTTCACTATAGGGAACATTGCCAGCACCCCAAAGTCCCCCTCATTTCCACCCTCAGTGATAATAATTAGTCCCTCTTTTCCATCATAGGCTAGTTTTACCTGCATTAAACTTTATATAAGTGGGATTATATAGTATGCATCATTTTGTCCTTGGCTTTCCCTATCCATGCTGTTATATGTAGAAGTTTTTAGGTATTTTTATTGATAAATGGAAGTACTTGGTATAAATATGCTACCATTAATGGTACAAGTATATACAATTGACTTTACCACATATGACTTTGGGTTTTTTTCAAGTTTTGGTTGTTAAGAATGATACTGTTGGTCCCAGTTCCAGGTAAGATGGAATAAACACACTCTTTCCTATCATTCACATAATGAGCCTATAGCACCTGGATAGAGGGATGAATAAGCTATTGAGCATTCCAAAATTATATAGTGTCAGATAGATGGGGAAAGAAAACAAGATTTCAAAGCAGCACCAAACCAGCAGTGAGTTTACCAGAGACAAAATGAAAGGAATGTGAGTTTATAAATTTGTTTAAAAATACCCTGAGCTCACACTTGAGCTAGAAATGCATAGATCTGTTCCTGACCACCATCAAAAGAGACTTTGAGAATGAGCCAGTGGACAGGCCCACCCCCAGGCTGGCCATGGGTGGTACATTGGCACTTCAAGATCTCTGAAAACTTAAGTGACAGTTCCTAACCAGTCTATTGCTTCTTTAAACAAAAACAAGTTTACACTTAGTAGGATTTAAATAAAAACACACACACTCACATATTTAATTAATATAAATATGTATGTATAATTTTGGTGAACATAATAATGACACTTGTGCATAATGACAGATTTCAACTTTTTATTGTCTTACATTAAAAAGCTATTCCCTTGAGTTATTGCATTGGTTAGCATGTCTAGTACAACATTTAGGAGAAGTTTCCATATTTTCTCTTGTTAATTGCATGTAAACATGTTTGTATGTGTATTCTCTTTGTCAGATCAAGAAAATCCTCTACAACTATGGATTGCTAAGGGTTTTTTTTTTTTTTAAATACAACCATCATTAAGTTTTACCAAATATTTGCTCTGGATCTATTGAAGGGATATTAAATTGTGTCTTTATTTTTTAAAGATGAAATACTGAGCTTCGGACATGTTCAATTAATATTGTCCTACTTATAACAAAACCAATTTGCTATTATTTTGTTATAATACTAAATTGGGTACCATAATTCCTTATTTAAATATTTTGGCATCTACTTGCCAAGAAAAAATGGAACTGTGCACCCTGGCTGGTGTGGCTCAGTGGATTGAGCACTTGCCTGTGAACCAAAGGGTCACCAGTTTGATTCCCGGCCAGGACATATGCCTGGGTTGTGGGCCAGATCCTCAGTGGTAGAACATGTGAGAGGCAACCAACATTGATATTTCTCTCCCTCTCTTTCCTTCTCTCTAAAAATAAACAAATGAAAGTCTTTTAGAAAACATGGAACTGTGTGTGATGATGGATGTGTTAATTGTGATAACTTGATTATGTAAGCATTTCATCACATGTATGTATATGAAATCATCACTTTGTGAACTTTAAATATTTACAATTTTGTTAGTTATTTACCTCAGTAAGGCAGGGGATGGGGGGAATACTATTGAAACCATGAAACATTTAGGCACACTGAAAACTAAAAATAGTTGTTGAGAAAAACCAAAGACAAATAAATGTAAAGATATACCATGTCCATGGACTGAAAGACTCAAAACTATTAACATGGCAATTGCCATTTTGATTTATACTTAAACACAATTACAATACAAATTACAGGATGCTTTTCTCTATAAATTAACAAATTAATTATAAAAATTAATATGGAAATGCAAAATATACAGAATAGCCCAAACATTTTAGAATTATAGGAAAAAAATTAAAATAGATGAGCACAATTTAGAGACCGATGGACCAGATTTCCAGACGTACTGTAGAGCTGAATAGATCAAGTGATAGTGACATGAGGATACATATGAATCACTGGAACAAAATGTATGATATACAAGTAGACTCATGCATATATGGTAAACAAAGTCAACAAAGTACTTTAGTGAGGAAAAGATAGTCTTTTCAACATTCTGTGCTGGAAATATTGGATATACATATGAAAAAAATATGTATCTTCTCTGGTACCGCATTTCACATATACAATTTAACCAAAGAATTTCAAAACCATAAAAAAAGAAGAAAATATAGGTATAAACATATATATCTTGGAGTAGGCAAAGATTTATTAAACAAAAGAGAAAACATGAACCATATAAAGAAAAACAGTAATAACTTATATTTTAATTTTGAACCATAAAATTAAAAATGTCTGTTCCTCTAAAATTAGATAATGTTAAAGTTTCTACAACTCTGAATATATTAAAAAAAACTGAACTGTACACTTCAATACCATAATTTTTTTTGTATGCAGGTTATATCTTATTGAAACTTATAAAAGACAATGAATAAAATTTAAAAAAGTATATCACACACCAGGAGAACATATTTGCAAAATATACATGTGATAAAGGGCTTTTATTTAGAAAATAAACCATCTCTCATAAAGGAAAAACAAAGGAAGATAGACTAATTAAAACAAAGTCAAAATTTGAACACACGTCAGAAAACACCATATAGAAAAAGTCAAAAAGCACATGAAAAAAATGGTCAACATAATTAGTCCTCAAGGTAATAAATAATAAAACTATAATAAAATACTGCTACATATATAATAAATAAAACTAAAATGATATATCACTACATATGTAATAAGTTCCTGAAAAAGAAGATCAGAGTTGTAGAAATCATGCTACCTAATATAAAACTATACTATATGGCCATAGTAATCAAAATAGAATGGTACTGGCATAAAAACAGACACATAGATCATTAAAACAAAATAGAGAGCCCCAAAATAAACCCACACCTTTATAGTCAATTAATATTCAACAGAGGAAGCAAGCATATACAATGGGCTAAAGATAGTTTGTTCAAAAAATGGTGCTGGGAAAATTAGAAAGATACATGCAGAAAAATGAAACTAGACAACCTTTTTATACCATGCACAAGAATAAATTCAAAATGGATCAGAGACTTGAATATTAGACCTGATACCATGAAAGTCATAGAAGAAAAATAGGCAGAAAAATCTGACATTACTTATAGCAATGTTTTATCAGATATGTCTCTATAGGCAAAGGTAACAAAATAAAAAATAAGTAAGACTACCACAAACTAAAGTTTTTGTACAACAAAGAAAAACATCAACAAAATAAAAAGACCACCACAGAATGGGAGAACATATTCGCCAATATATCTGATAAGGGGTTAGTACCCCAAATTTATAAAGTACTTAACAAAACTCAACACCAAAAAAACCCAACCCAATTAAAAAATGAGCAGAGTACCTGAATAGACACTTCTCCAAAGAGAACATACACGTACTGACCAATATACATTTGAAAAAATACTCAACATCACAAATCATCAGAGAAATGCAAATTAAAACCATAATGAGATATCATCTCATACCTGTAAGAATGGCTATCATCAATAAACAACAAAAAAAAGAAGTGCTGGCAAGGATGTGGAGAAAGGGGAACCATTTTTTCACTGTTGAAGGGAATGCAGATTGGTGCAGCCACTGTGGAAAGCAGTATGGAGATCTCAAAAAATTAAAAATGGATCTGCCACTTGACCCAGCAGTCCCACTTCTGGGAATATATTAAAAGGAACCCTAAACACTAATTTGAAAGAATATAAGCACACCTATGGTCTTTGCAGCGTTATTTACAATCACCAAGATACCAAGATATGGAAGCAGCCCAAGAATCCATCAATAGATAAGTGGATAAAACAACTATGAGACATTTACACAATAGAATACTACTTGACTATAAAAATACAGGAACAATTTACCCTTTGTGACATTGTGGATGTACCTGGACAACATTATACAAAGTGAAATAAGCTATTCAGAGATAGACAAATACCATATGATTTAAGGGGACTAAAAGGTAATGGAAAAAATACAATAAACAAACAAAAAAGTTGGACAATATTAAGAGTTGGAAAGAATGTGAAATTACTGGAACTCTTTTGTATATTGTTGGTGGGCATGAATTAGGATACAACCTCTTTGAAAAACAGTCTGGAAAAATTACAGAAGCTCTGAATTACATTATTTTCCACCAGAAAGAATTACACTATTTTTCTAGTTAGCAGAAAGGTTAGGGGAAGATCACCTTTATTTAATCATCACTGGTCTGTTTTCAGGTTTCCCTTCTAGTGTGTATACTTCTAGTGTCTCAGCCTGAAGTTCTTTCAAAAGCATCTCATTCTTGGAGCTATGTGTTTTAAACATGTAGTCTAAATTTTGTTTTACAACATGAGGGATACTATTATTAAAGTTATAGTCGTTTTCTTTAAGGAACTAAGAATTAAGAGTTGAACATAACTAATCTAATGCCAGTAAATAGCAAAATTGGTTTGTTTTATGGCACTGGGGGTGACATTACAGAGCCACCAACATACTTTTATTTTCAATCTTCTCTCCTTTAGATTTTGAAATATTTAATATATATATATATATATTCTCTGTTGACTACATCAGTAAATTGTGAAGCTTACCCACACATATCATATATCATTAATCCAATCATCCTCTGGCTTCTTTGAACTTCTATAGTAGGACAAGAATGCATTCTTACCAAGAACAATGGGGCCAGAGAGAGGACTGCTGATTCTGAAAGTGGACATTACAGAGATTGTAGATGGAGTGATTCTACATGAAGTATTTCATCTCAGCCCTGAATAACAAACAGGCTTTTCCAGTATAGATGGTAGGAAGTGACAAGATGAGCTATACTTTGAGTACCACATGAATCATTGATTCAGTGTAGCCCAAGTTGAAATGGAGAGAATATGATGGGTATTTATAACAGGTATGTAGAGTCTGAGTAGTGGTGTCATATTTTGCAAGTGACTTGCTTTTATTTTATTTTTTAAAAGATTTTATTCACTTATTTTTAGACAGAGGGGAAGGGAGGGAGGAAGAGGGATAGAAACATCAATATGTGGTTGCCTCTCATGCTCCCTCTATTGGTGACCTGGCCTTCAACCCAGGCATGCGTCCCGACCCGGATCTAACTGGTGACCTTCTGGTTCACAGGCCAATGCTCAATCTACAGAGCCACACAAGCCAGGGCAACAAGTGACTTGATTTTTATATAGTCTGACCTTTTCCCACCATTATTGGGATTTCATTGAAATGTTTACATAGAAGTGGTTACTCACGACAGGTCTACTTAGTTCAATGACTTCCATACAGGTATATTGAGATGACATAATAAATTATAATTCATCAGTGATGGAATTCAAATAAAATCTATAACCTTTATGTGACATTGACCTTTGATATTTCTGGAGTGTTATCTATATCTACATATGTTCACAATGGGTGCTCCTACTAAGACTCCCAAATATTTAGCATCTTGCATTGTTTTTGTTGGTTAGTTGGTTTGTCTGTTTGTTTTTTCTTGACCTGACAGAGCCACAGTTCATTGAACTTCTGGGCACATGTCAGGGACTTCTGGGCACATGTCTGGGACATCTGTTCAGCTGAGCTTTTAGTAATTGATGTTTTAATTAAAAGTGACATTTTACTTTTAGCATTTTGTTTATTTTTCATGATACGTATGCCCTGTAGCATTTCACAATGGGTGTTGTCTTCAACATTTTTTTTTTTTTATTTATTTTTTATTGTTATGCAATTACAGTTGTATGCCTTTTCTCCCCATCCCTCTACCCCACCCCAGGTGAACCCACCTCCCTCCCCCCTCTCCACCCTCCCCCTTGGTTTTGTCCATGTGTCCTTTATAGTAGTTCCTGTAATACCCTCTTCCCACTATCCCCGCCCCACCCCCCCACCCCCGCCCTGGCTATTGTTAGATTGTTCTTAACTTCAATGTCTCTGGTTATATTTTGTTTGCTTTTTTCTTCTATTGCTTATGTTCTTCAACATTTAAAATACATAAAGCAAGTTATTCATTGTGGCTGCTGGACTTAAAGTCATTCATGATGTCCCCTAAGTGCTGTATTTCACCTTTTTCTGGCCAGAATATTCTGAGATTTTCTCCAGGATAAAGATTAGCTCAGTTTGGTTCCTGTATCTGTCACATCTGGACTGGTTCAGTGTAGCCCAGCTGGGGTGCACAGGGTCAGTGTGAAGGTTGTAGTTTTCATAAAGTAAGACAGCTTGATTACATTCTACAGCCAAAAGCATATTACCCAATTTCCTAAATTTAAAGAAGAATTCTGGTGTTTTTATTACTCAGAGTAATGCCAACCACAAAATAATCAGGACAAATTTACACTAAGTTACAAGCCATTCAGCGTCTTGGTGGATGCAGAAAGAAGGAAACCCCAGTCCTTCCTTTGGAATTGTGGTTTTTAAAGAGACATGATAGATAGCTTGTGAGAAGAGGTAGTAAAGCTAAAAATAATGACAGTAAGATGCAGAACAACAAGAACAAAACCTGTGATGATTCTGTCCAAATATCTACATAACCTGTTGGGAGTTTTTCTTCTGTTTCCCTGCCCCCCTCTTCTATCCAGCAGGGTTATACATTTCTGAAAATGCTGAAGGTTGTGGGAGGAGGAACTGAACTTTAACATAGTTCTATATCAGACAGAAAGGTATTGAAAAAAATGAAGATTGATCATATTTTATAGAGAGAGACACAGATATTTCCCAAAAGGCTTATACTTTTTTTACATTTAAACATAATGCTTAATATTCCAACATGGACAAATACATACTAGGGCCCATCTGATAATATCTATTAAATACCTTACATTAAATAAATTAAATCCTCACAAGTCTATGAGGTAGTTACTGTTGTTATTTCTGTTTTCAGGATAAGGAAATGGAGGTACAGGAAGTTAGGTAAATAAGTTAGGGTCACCTGGCTACTTAGGCCTTTGGCTAGAATTTGAGGCCGGGCTATGGCTCCAGGGCCCTGGCTCCTACCCACTCAGTTCTATATCTTGAGTAACCCCTTCTAGAAATGTCACATTTTATGTTAATATTTCTTACTTTGGAAGCTGTAGGTAAACTTGAGTGACCCCCACTTTGATTTAAATATGGCTCGATTTTGTTTTGTTTAATCCAGCTGACACCTTTTGCTATCCTCTTTTATCACTTGCATTATTTAATATTTAAAATGTCTAAGCCCTGCATCCCCAACAAGAGACACATTTTAAAAGTAAGGGCAATGCTTTTTGTTTCCATTTACATAAAATTATATTCCAATTATAGTTGGCATACAAAGTTATATTAGTTTCAGCCATGGCTGGTGGCTCAGTGGGTTGAGTGCTGGCCTGCAAACGAAAAGGTCACCTGTTTGATCCCTCATCAGGGCACATGCCTGGGTTGTGAGCCAGGTCCCCAGTTGTGGGGGGGGGCAGTGAGAGGCAACTGATTGATGTTTTTATCAAAATTATATTAGTTTCAGGTGTAGAGCATAGTGATTAGACATTTGTATATGATCATTCCAGTATAAGTCTAATATCACCTGGGGGCAATACTTTTTTTTTTTACTTCAGAAACCCTGAAACAGTTTTCAGCTTGATTTCTTGCACAAAGTAGATAAATAAATATCTTTAAGTGATTGAAAACAAAAACAGGCAGTGAATTGATCTCAATAGTTTACTTAAGATTGAAACATGTGATATAGATTAGGCAATCAGGTCAAATCACACTTGTTAATGATTTCATATGTGATTCAACCATCCTGATATACTTCTCAAGTCATACTTCTCTAAGCCCACAATTTTTCTCATTGACTTTATATTTCAGTAATAGCAGACAGGTAAAGGAATTCAGTGAAATATTGCTTATAGATCACATCCCTTCAACAATTGCAAATGATTTAGAAAGTATTGGGTAAATGCAGATAATACAATCTCCAAACTACCTCCCAAAACTATAACCCATTCATTTGTATCCATGCCTTACAGTTCAGAGTCAGAGGGACTCAGCTAAGATAAGCCCACTTATGATTCAGTCCTGCTGACTTCAGGGACCTCTCCTGTCATTTACTCTTCTCGACTTTGTGCTCTACTAGTGCCAGACTGTGAGACTTTCCTGAATGCCTCATCTTATTCCATGCCTCTTTGCCTTTGCCTATGTTATGTTCTTATCTTACCAACATGGCAGGAGGGTCATCTTTCAGATCCCATCCATGGGAAATATTATCCCTAAAGCCTTCCCAAAGCTGTTCACCTGCTGGGAAGACTCATCTCTCTCCCATTCCATTCTGCCTCTGTGCCTGACATCTCATTTAACTTCAATTACCTTCCCTTCTGCTAAAACGTTAGCTGTTTAGGTGTGCATGTCTTCCCTTGTCCATCTCTGACCATTACTGAGGGTTAGCATGAGTGAGCAGGAATCCACATCATCCGGGAGACTGATTACTCTCAATGTTAGAATGTGGTTTTTATGTGTTAAAAGTTAACTGGTGTTTTAAATAGAAATATAAAAACATGAAGTGTAACATTCTTACAAATGCAGTGTCCTAGTTCCAGGAACACAATTATGTTTCAATTCCTTATTACAAACAACGAAATGCCAGTTTTCTGATAATACATGTTCTCATAAAAAGTTACTACTGAATTGGTTTGATGTCCAGTCTTGGAACAGGAAAATCACATTATCCTTTCTCAAAATCCTCTTGGTAACCATATGAGTAATTGATTTGACAGCTCATCTTCACAAACTTACGTTCTTGTTATCATAATGCCAACTTGCATCTTCCTAGAACTTGTCACCATCAGTGTCTGTCAGTGATTACCTGAAAGGTGGGCAGTATGCCTGGAGTGAGCAAAAAGACAGAGGTTTTATTTTCATTTCATATACTTGAATAATTTTGAAACCTTTACCATGAGATGCATTTCTATTTTTACTTTAGTAAAGAAAGAAAATAAATAGCATATCTGACTGAAAACAGTTCAACTACTGTTTAATCAATTTCTTTATATTTTATGATGAAAAAATTGGGTTTGAGATAATTTGGGGTTGAAAATGACTTCTTTATACATTTTGTAAATGCTTTTGGATAGACGTTGGTTTCTTTTTCCAAAATCTTGACTCATTTTTTCAATGATAATATGTATAACAGGTAACAAACAAAAACTAAGGTTCTTCTTGACCCCTAGTATTTTCTCCTCTTAACAAAATATTGCTGCTGGAAACCCATAAGAAATCACAAAACATGTTACTCAGTGATCCAGATACGTGCTTCCATTTTCAAAATCAAGACTAGTATTCAAATGCAAGTTGAAAATAAAATAGTTTGGTACATTAAAACATAAAAAATGAAGACATCAAAAAAAAATCCAGGTGAGAAAGAAGCATATCAAAAGACCTAAGAAACAGCCCTGGCTGGTGTAGTTTAGTGGATTGAGTGCAGGCCTGCAAACCAGAGGGTTGCCAGTTTGATTCCCAGTGAAGGCACATGCCTGGATTGTGGTCTAGGTCCCCAGTAGGGTCGCTTGAGAGGCACCCCTCTCTTTTTCTCCTTCCCTTCCACTCTCTCTAAAAATAAATAAAACATTTAAAAAGAAAGACCTAAAAAACAGAAGAAATTTAAAGCTACAAATAAATATTATCAGTCATGGAAATGTGTCTTTGAAATATCTAAAATCAGAAATTATTGATAAGAAAAGAGCAATGGAATTTCAGAAATTAACACTTTTGCACTAATTTTTCAGATGAATTTAAAAAGAATGCTAGATGAATAGAATGAAAAACCAGCATATTGCCATATTTTATCTGTGTCGTACCTGTTTGTATTTCCAAACTCACGTTGAATTGGAAACACACGTTGAATTGGAAAGTGGAATGTGCTCTTGGCTGCTTCAGGGCCATGTGTGAAACTGTTTCTATGGCCTGGAACGTACTTGGGCTCCTGAACTGTAGCTCATCATTCACCATTCTATTGTAGAAATACTTTGTTCTGAAGATCCATACTGGAGTCAGCCACTCTGAGTGTGAAGAGAAGTTCCAAGAGGCCACTGAGTATATTCATTAACTAACTGGTCTCCCAAGCAAATACTCCTTTTGTAAGAAAGGTGTTATTTTTATACATAACATTTATATATATGAGATTATCATTATATGTGCTTATCAGATACCACATGAGTTCTATCTTACACAGTATCTATCTGGTCTGTCCTACTTTCAACACTTGTATTCTTTCATCCCTGTCCAAATGAATATATCTCACTAGATACATTCACACCGTCTAAAAATTATGCACCCTCTCCAGCTTGGTGCTCATAAACAAGGGATAGTAGGAACATATTAAGCAGAAATATTTATATAATTATATTGGAGAAAACTTTCCTCTGGACATGTTCTGAATCAAAATGTACAGTTGGCATTTTTTAAATTGTAAGTACATATATGAAAGTAACAACAAAGATTGACATATTATTTTTTGTTTAGTTTTCCATTTCACAGGTACTCATTTATTTCATTTTCATTTTTATGGTAGCTAATAGAAGCAAATCAATTTATTTCCTTCACAACACTGAAATATTAGTCATAGACGTTAGGCTCTGACTAATGATGGAATGTAACACTAAGCTTTGAAAGGACAAATATAGCTATTTACTTGATAGAGTAATATTTCAGAAGCTACAAGAATATTCTCTATGTTTCTGCCCATATTATCAAATGCTAAGTACAGTTCTCAGAGTAGCAGAGTTCTTGGGATAAGAAAACTCAGAGACTTTTATCTCTTCTTACTCTGACTGTTTTTTTTTTCTGTAAAATAAAAGCATACATTTGTTTAAATAAGTTTAAAATATTTTCTGCACATAAAAATTTCCAGTAATTCATATCCTAATAACTAGTTTGCTCTAGTACCACATATATATTTCTTCCTGAGAAATTGATTTTCTCAAGTGAAAAATCATGAGATAAAAACATCACTATATATTTTTAAAAGAATAAATTCAAGTAACAAAATATGAAGATAATATGATGTCTATTTGGAATTGCAGGAGAGTTCTGAATTTCAAGGATTTAATTATAGGGTATGTTATTTTCACTGCACTTTTTCATGTTAAAAACTATGTCACAAATGCTAAGTATATTGGTCCTCATCTCACATGGTTTTCTGGTTAGGAATAGTACAACCATTCTTTTTTTTTAAATTTTTATTGTTATTCAATTACAGTTGTATGCCTTTTCTCCCCATCCCTCCACCCCACCCCAGCTGAAAAGACCTCCCTCCGCCACTTCCACCCTCACCACAGATTTTGTCCATGTGTCCTTTATAGTAGTTCCTGTAATCCCCTCTTCCCACTGTCCACACCCCACTCCCCCCTGGCTATTGTTAGATTGTTCTTAACTTCAATGTCTCTGGTTATATTTTGTTTGTTTTTTTCTTCTATTGATTATGTTCCAGTTAAAGGTGAGATCATATGGTATTT
Organism: Desmodus rotundus; assembly: GCF_022682495.2. Taxonomy (NCBI): domain Eukaryota; kingdom Metazoa; phylum Chordata; class Mammalia; order Chiroptera; family Phyllostomidae; genus Desmodus; species Desmodus rotundus. Next base: position 65,976,891 of record NC_071394.1, read on the forward strand.
CTCCCTCACCGCCTGGCTTACTTCACTTACCATAATGATCTACAGTTCATCCAAACTGTTGCAAAGGGTATAAGCTCCTGCTTTCTCTCTGCTGCACAGGATTCCATTGTGTAAATATACCATAGTTTTTGGATCCACCCTTTTGCTGATGGGCACTTAGGTTGCTTCCAGTAATTGGCTACTGTAAACTGTGCTGCTATGAACATTGGGGTGCACAGGTTCTTTTGGATGGGTGTTTCAGGGTTTGTAGGGTATAATACCAGCAACAGATGGCTGGGTCAGAGGGCAGTTCCATTTTTAGTTTTCTGAGGAAATTCCATACAGTTTTCCACAGTGGCCTCACCAGTCTGCATTCCCACCAACAGTGCACTAGGGTTCCCTTTTCTCCGCATGCTCTCCAACATTTGTTTGTGGATTTGTTTATGTTGGCCACTCTGACTGGTGTGAGATGGTACCTCATTGGGTTTTAATTTGCATCTCTCTGATGGCTAGTGATGCTGAGCATCTTTTCATATGTCTCAGGACCCTCTGTATGTCTTCCTTGGAGAAGTGTCTGTTCAAGTCCTTTGCCCCTTTTTTAATTGGGTTGTTTGTCTTCCAGGAGTGCAGTCATGTGAGTTCTTTATATATTTTGGAGATCAGGACCTTGTCTGAGGTATCATTGGCAAATATGTTTTCCCATACTGTTGGTTCTCTTTGTAATTTGGTGCTGTTTTCTTTAGCCATGCAGAAGCTTTTTATTTTGATGAGGTCCCATTTGTTTATTCTTTCCTTTATGTTTAGGGAACATGTCTGTGAGGATGTTGCTGCGTGGAATGTCTGAGATTTTCCTGCCAATGTTTCCCTCAAGGACTTTTATGGTGTTACAACTTATATTTAAGTCTTTTATCCCTCTTGAGTTTATTTTCGTGTATGGCATAAGTTGGTGATCGAGTTTCATTTTTTTACACATAACTGTCCAGATCTCCCAACACCATCTATTGAAGTGGCTGTTTGGCTCCATTTTATGCTTCTGCCTCCTTTGTCAAATATTAATTGACCGTAAAGACTTGAGTTTATTTCTGGGCTCTCTGTTCTGGTCCATTGGTCTATGGCCTGCTTTTATGTCAGTACCAGGATGTTTTGATTACAGTGGCCTTGTAATACAGTTTGATATCAAGTATTGTGATCCCTCCTGCTTTGTTATTCTTTCTCGAAATTTCTGCAGCTATTTGGGGTCGTTTATGCTTCCATATAAATTTCTGAAATGTTCGTTCTATATCTGTGAAATACGTCATGGGTACTCTAATAGGGATTGCATTGAATCTATAAATTGCTTTGGGTAGTATGGCCATTTTGATGATGTTAATTCTTCCTATCCATGAGCATGGTACATGCTTCCATTTGTTTGTGTCTTCCTTAATTTCTTTCTTCAGTGTTGTGTAGTTTTCTGAGTACAGGTCTTTTACCTCCTTGGTTGGGTTTATTCCTAGGTACTTGATTTTTCTTGTTGCTATATCAAATGGGATTTTTTTCCTGATTTCTGTTTCTGCAGTTTTGTTGTTGGTGTACAGGAATGCGTTTGATTTCTGAGTATTGACTTTGGATCCAGCTGTTTTGCCAAATTTATTTATTAGTTCAAGTAGTTTTTTGGTGCAGTCTATAGGATTTTCCATGTACACTATCATGTCATGTGCAAACAGTGACAGTTTCATTTCCTCCTTTCCAATTTGGATGCCTTTTATTGCTTTTTCTTGTCTGATTGCTGTGGCTAGGACTTCCAATACTATGTGGAGTAGGAGTGGTGAGAGAGGGCATCCTTGTCTTGTTCCTGATCTTAGTGGGAATGATCTAAGTTTTTGTCCGTTGAGTATGATGTTGGGTGTAGGTGTCTCATATATGGCCTTTATTATGTTGAGGAATGCTCCCTCTATTCCCACTTTGCTGAGTGTTTTTATCAGAAATGGGTGCTGTATCTTATCAAATGCTTTTTCCCCATCTATTGATATGATCATGTGATTTTGTCTTTGCTGTTGTTCTTGTGATGTATTATGTTTGTTGATTTGCGAATATTGTACCAAGCTTGCATCCCTGGGATGAATCCCACTTGGTCATGGTGGATGATCTTTTTAATGTATTGCTGGATGCGGTTTGCCAATATTTTGTTGAGAATTTTAGCGTCTATGTTCATCAGCGATATTGGCCTGAAGTTTCCTTTCTTCATTGTGTCTTTATCTGGTTTTTGGATTAGGATGATGCTGGCTTCATAAAAAGAGTTGGGGAATCTTCCATCAGTTTGCATTTTTTTAATATTCTGTGAAGGATAGGGGTTAGCTTTTCCTTACATTCTTTGTAGAATTCTCCTGTGAAACCATCTGGTCCATGAGTTTTTTGTGTTGGGAGTTTTTTGATGACTGCTTCAATTTCGTCTGCTGTTATTGGTCTGTTCAGGCTTTGTGCTTCTTCTTCATTCAGTTTTGGAAGATTATATTTTTCTTTCTTTTTTTTTAATATATTTATTGATTATGCTATTACAGTTGTCCCATTTCCCCCCCCCACTCCACTCCATCCTGCCCAACCCCCTCCCTCCCACATTCCCCCCCCATAGTTCATGTCCATGGGTCATACTTATAAGTTCTTTGGCTTCTACATTTCCTACACTATTTTTACCCTCCCCCTGTCTATTTTCCACCTATCATCTATGCTACTTATTCTCTGTACCTTTACTCCCCTCTCCCCCTCTCACTCCCTTATTGACAACCCTCATGTTCTAGTTGTTTGCCTAGTTTGCTCTCGTTTTTGTTTTATGTGTGGTCGTTAATAACTGTGAGTTTGTCATTTTTACTGTTCCTATTTTTGATCTTTTTCTTAGGTAACTCCCTTTAACATTTCATATAACAAGGGCTTGGTGATGATGAGCCTCTTCAACTTGACCTTATCTGAGAAGCACTTTATCCTCCCTTCCATTCTAAATGATAGCTTTGCTGGATACAGTAATCTTGGACGTAGGTCCTTGTGTTTAATCTTGGGTAATGTAATTATGATGTGTCTTGTTGTGTTCCTCCTTGGGTCCAGCTTCTTTGGGACTCTCTGAGCTTCCTGGACTTCCCGGAAGTCTATTTCCTTTGCCAGATCGGGGAAGTTCTCCATTATTTGTTCAAATAAGTTTTCAGTTTTTTGTTCTTCCTCTTCTCCTTCTGGCGCCCCTATAATTCGGATGTTGGAACGTTTCAAGGTGTCCTGGAGGTTCCTAAGCCTCTCCTCATTTTTCCAAGTTCTTGTTTCTTCATTCTTTTCTGGTTGAATGTTTCTTTCTTCCTTCTGGTCCATACCATTGATTTGAGTCCCAGTTTCCTTCTCATCACTATTGGTTCCCTGTACATTTTCCTTTGTTTCTCTTAGCATAGGCTTCATTTTTTCATCTGTTTTTCGAATAGATTCAACCAAGTCTGTGAGCATATTGATAACCAGTGCTTTGAACTGTGCATCCGATAGGTTGGCTATCTCTTCGTCGCTTAGTTGTATTTTTTCTGGAGCTTTGAAGTGTTCTGTCATTTGGGCCATTTTTTTTTTTGTTTGTCTTGGCGGGTCTGTTACTTTAAGGGGCGGAGCCTTAGGTGTTCACCAGGGCGGGGTAACGCTGGTCACTGGGCTGTGATGCTGTACGTGGGGGCGGGGCCGAGAGGGAGCAATGGCGCCCGCCTCACTCTCCTCCGGATTTCAGTCTTTCACTCCGCTACCCACAATCAAACTGGGCCCCTCTGGTGCTGGTTCCCGAGTAAGTGGGCCTGTGCACACTCTAGGCCCCTGTGGGTCTCTCCAACAACCTCTCCTGTGAGGCTGGGAGTCTCTCCTGCCGCCCCAACCCCCAGGGGCGCTTTCAATCAGAGGTTTGAGGCTTTATTTCCCCCGAGCTGGAGCCCTGGGTTGCGCAGAGGTCTGCTTCTCTGCCCGCCGTTTGTCCCGTTTATCTGTGGGCGAATGTGGTGCCGCAATGTGCTATCCGCCACTCTGCCTGCCCCACTCTCCGCCACTCTGAGTCCGGCCCTCTGGGTTTATCTGTGCAAATGTGGGACCGCAGGGTCTGCTAGTGCTCGGACTGCCTGCGCCATTTGTCCCACACTCCGCCAGTCTCAGTCCTGCCACAGCCACGCGAGTCCTCTCCACCCCAGTGCTGTCTCCGCCCCTCCTACCAGTCTGGATGAATGATGATTTTCTGTTTCCTTGGTGTTGGTCCCCCTTGCTGTTTGATTCTCTGTCAGTTCTGGTTGTGCGAGGAGGCGCAGTGTGTCTACCTACGCCGCCATCTTGGTTCTCCCCGGAAGATTATATTTTTCTAGAAATGTTTTCATTTCACCTAGATTTTCAAATTTCTTGGCATACACTTTTTCGTAGTCATTTCTTACAATCCTTTGTGTTTCAGTGGTATCAGTTGTAATCTCTCCTCTTTCATTTGTAATTGTGTTTATTTGGACCCTCTCATTTTTTTCTTGATGAGCCTACTTAAAGGCTTGTTGATTTAGTTTATCTTTTCAAAGAACCAGTTCCTGGATTCATTTATCCTTAGAATTGTGCTTTTAGTGTCTATGTCATTTAGTTCTGCTCTGATCTTGGTTATTTCCTTCCTTCTGCTTGCTCTGGGCTGTCTTTTTTGTTGTTCCTCCAGTTCTTGTAGGCATAGGGTTAGGTTGTTTGTTTGAACTGTTTCTATCTTCTTAAGGTAGGCCTGTATTGCTATGAACTTCGCTCTCAGGACTGCCTTTGCTGTGTCCCATAGGTTTTGGGTTGTTGTGAGTTCATTTTCATTTGTTTCCAGACAGTTTTTGATTTCTTTCCTAATCTCGTTCTTGACCCATTCATTGTTTAATAGCATGCTATTCAGTCTCCATGATTTTGAGTGTTTGGGGTTTTTTCCTTTAGGCTTGGTTTCTAGTTTCAGACCCTTGTGGTCAGAGAAAATGCTTGATAAGATTTCAATTTTTTTGAATTTTTGAGACTTGCTTTGTGTCCTATCATGTGGTCTATCTTTGAGAAAGTTCCATGTACACTTGAAAAGAATGTGTATTTTGCTTCTTTGGGATGAAAAGCTCTATATAGATCAGTTATGTCCATTTCCTCTAGGGTATTGTTAAATGACACGCTATCCTTGTTGATATTTTGTTTGGAACATCTGTCCATCTTTGACAGTGGGATGTTAAAGTCCCCTAGTGTAATTGTGTTGCTGTCAATATCTTTCTTGAAGTCCTCCAAGATTTTCTTTATGTATTTGGGTGCTCCTATGTTGGGTGCATATATATTTACAATGTTTATGTCTTCTTGGTGGATTCTTCCTTTGAGTATTATGAAGTGACCTTCTGGGTCTCTCTTTATGGCCCTTCTTTGGAAGTCTATTTTGTCTGATATGATTATTGCTACCCCTGCTTTTTTCCCTGTTTTCTTGCAAAATTTGTTTCCAGCCCTTCACTTTCAGTCTGTGTAGGTCTTTTGTCCTGAGATGTGTCTCTTGTAGGCAACATATGTGTGGGTCATGTTTTCTTATCCATTCAGCTATTCTATGTCTTTTGATTGGAGCATTTAATCCATTTACATTTAAGGTTATTATCGATAGGTAGCTATTCATTGCCATTTTTTCCTACCTGTGTTCCTCTCTCTTTCTCTTTCCTTCCTTTCCTTAAAGCTGTCCCTTTAGCATTTCTTGCAGAGCTGGTTTGGTGGAAGTGTATTCTTTTAGACTTCTTTTGTATGGGAAACTCTCTATTTGGCCTTCTATCTTGATTGTGAGCCTTGCTGTTTAAAGTAGTCTTGGTTGCATGCCTCTCTTTCTCATTACTTGGAATATTTTTTGCCATTCTCTTCTGGCTTGGAGCGTTTCCATTGAGAAGTCAGTTGCTAACCTTATTGGGGCTCCCTTGTACGTTACTTCCTTTTTCTGTCTTGCTGCCTTTAAGATCCTCTGTTTGTCTTCGAAGTTTGCCAATTTTAATTATGATTTGTCTTGCAGTGGGCCTCACTGGTTTCCTCTTGCTTGGGAATCTCTGTGATTCCTGGATTTGGGTGACTTTTTCTCTCCTCAGATTAGGGAAATTTTCCATCATTACTTTTTCAAACAAGTTTTCTATCCCTTGCTCTTCTTCTTCTCTTTCTGGTATTCCTATTATACGGATATTGTTACGTTGCTTGTTGTCCTGCATTTCCCTTATTACCTCTTCATTCTTTCTGAACCTCTTTTCCTTTTCTTGCTCTTTCTGGATTTTTTTTCTACTTTGTCTTCCAGCTCGCTGATCTGATCCTCTGCTTCATCAAGTCTGCTTTTCATTCCTTCTACTGTGTTGTTCAATTCAGAAATGTTATTCTTCATTTCCTCTTGTCCCTTTTGAAAGATTCTATTTCCCTTTTCATGTTGATAGAATTTGCAGTGAGTTCACTGTAGTTTCCCCGTAGTTTCTGGTAGTTCTCTGTGAGCTCAGAGATCTCAGTGAGCTTCCTGATAAACATTACTTTGAACTCAGTATCTGATAGTTGAGTTGCTTCTTTTTCAGGTAGCATTCTTTCAGAGGCTTCCTCCTTTCCTTTCATTTGGGGATTGTTTCTTTGTCTTCCCATTGTTTGTGAGACTCTTCTTGTTAGCCTCTGCTTCTTAAATTGATCTATTCTGCCTCCCTGGGTTTATGGTATGAACTTCTATGGTAGAATGCCAGTGGGATTCAGTGGTTCTGTCTCCTTAATCTCCTGTGCTCACTGGTCTTGAGCTGACGTTATGGGTGTAACACAGTCTTATGCTGGTCTTTTCAGTACTCCTGTTTTTCTTATTTCACCTGTTAGAAAAAGAGGAAGGGAAGCAAAAAAAAAAAGATGGGAAGGAGGTAAAAAGGGAATAGAAAATAAGGGAAGGAAGGAAGAAGGAATAAAGAAAGATCGCAGGCAAGATAAGAATGAATTTTAACAAAAACTAAGAGAAAAGAATATATTAAAAAAGGCAGGAAGAATGAACAAAAAATGTAAAAGATGGACGAAAGAAGGAATTAAAAAAAGAAAGAAAGACAGAAAGGAAGAAGGAATTCAGGGGGAAAGGAAAAAGAAAAAAAAAAAAAGTCTTCTGCTGGCTTTAAGCCAGTCAGGTTAGTCTGTTGGTCTTCCTGTCTGTGGAACGGGAGCGGATGGTGGGAAGGATTGGTTTCACTTTTCTCCCTTCCTGAGCCACACTCTTCACTGTTGTTCAGCCTTCAGTCCAGTTCCTCAGGGTCCATCTGCTCCCCAGTAGGCGTTTAGTTCACCAGCTGTGCTGTCCTTGAGTTGCACCAATTAGGGGTAACTCACATTCCAATTTCTTGCTGTTTGCTGTCTTAGATGCTAGGGTCTCTCGGTGCTGCTATGGGGTAGTTCAGCCCCCTACTGGGTCGAGTCTTTCCTGGGAATGTAGTCTCCCCTAGCCCTGCAACTTCCGTCTGTTGGGCGTTTTGCCTTCCTCCTAGAGAGCCAGTAGGCCATGCAGTGTTCTGTGCACAGGGGCTAGGTAAGAGTTTTTCATAACTGATGCTTTTGGGTGTGGTCGCCTGCAGGCAGCCAGGCCTTTGATTGGGCGTGTGGCCCATCTCGGCTTTAGGCCTGGATTGGCTGGTGATCCCCTGCTTTGGGTCTGTGTGCTGTGGGCAGCCAGCCACTGATCCCGTTGCGCACCTACCCCAGAGTTTCAGGTGTGGTCACCCAGCCGGGTTTTAGGTGTGTGATCCCACCCAGGCACTTTTTTGTGTGTGTGCCCAGGCAGCCGGCCGCTTATCAGGGCGTGCCTCCACCCTTGGCTTCAGGTATGGGCCCCAGGCCACTGATTGGGGTACGCACCCACTGGGGCACTCTGGGTCTGGCACCCAGGCAGCTGGGCTGCTTATCAGGGCACGGGCTAACCCGGAGTTTCAGTTGTGGGTCCCCAGTCCGCTAATCTGGGTGTGCGCCAGCTGGGCTTCACGTGAGCGCTGGGGCTGCTTTTCTGCGTTCACAGTCCAGGGGCTGAGGGGGGACAGGCGCCAGAGGCCGTGGCTGCTGCCGAGAGTTTTCTAACTAGTTGCTGAGTGCCTCTATTTTCTTTTTCTTTTTGAGAAATTCTTCCTATTCAAGCCCCCCTGGTCCAAACAAGCACCTGGCCTCTCACACAGCCCAGCCTGGCTCTCTCCCAAGAATCCTGCAGCAGACCCTGTGCCCGGGCTGGGGCTTCAGCCGTCCTGGTCCCCGCACTGGTCCCAAGGACCTTATTGTCCATAAGCACTCTTCTTACCATCTGATCTTTCAATGTCCTCTATCTTTGGTCTCCGATCTTCATATATGCTAGAATACTGTTGGCTGTTCACTCTGCTCCTCAGATCAGCTAGGTATTTCACTGGCGTTGAGGGGAACTGGACTCTGCTCCCATCTATCTCGCCACCATCTTCTCTCTCCAAGTGCAGTACAAACATTCTTAAAGGAGGGCTGACAACTTAATTGAAAAAGTTATAGAATTTAGGACTTCTGGCCAAGATGGAGGCATAGGTAGATACACTTTTCCTCCTCATACAACCAAAAGAAGGACAATGACAAATTTTAAAACAAAAAATAACAAGAAGTACTAGAAAATTGATCCCTATGGAAGTCTGACAACAAAGGAGGTAAAGAAGAAACATTCATCCAGACCAGTAGGAGGGGTGGAGACCAGCAGCCTGTGTGCAGAGGACTCTCTGCAAAGATGCAACTGGTGGATCAGGCAAGGAGGCAGCTGAAAGACCAGGTCAGGTGAGGCTGGCAGCTGGCAAAATGGGTGGTCCTACATTTGCATGTGGATAAAATGGGAGGAACAAATGGGGAGCAAGACAGAGTGTGCAACTCAGGGTTCCAGCATGGGAAAAGGAAGACTCAAAACCTCTGACTGAAAAAACCTGAGGGAGTTGAGGTGGTAGGAGAAACTCCCCTCTTCACAGAAGAATTAATTGGAGAGAACCACAGGGTCCTAAAACGTACACAAAACCACCCACCTGGAAATCAGCAGCAGAAGGGCCCAGTTTGCTTCTGGGTAGTGGCAGAGGTGACTGAAAGCTGGTTGATAACTGAGAGAGTGGCCCTGTTCCCTCTCAGACACCACCCCCACATATAGTGCCACACACCAGCAAAGTGGGTTGCACCGCCCTGGTGAATACTTAAGGCTCAGCCCCTTACTACATAATAGGCACTCTGAGACAATAAATTATGGCCCAAATGAAAGAACAGATCTAAGCTCCAGAAAAAATACAACTAACCAACAAAGAGATAGCAAACCTATCAGATGCACAGTTCAAAACACTGGTAATCAGGATGCTCACAGAATTGGCTGAGTATGGTCACAAAATAGAGGAAAAAGTGAAGGCTATGAAAAGTAAAATAGCGGAAAATGCACAGGGAACCAACAGTGAAGAGAAGGCAACTGGAACTGTAGTCAACGGTTTGGACCATAAGGGAGAAATAAACATTCAAACAGAACAGAATGAAGGAACAAGAATTCAGAAAATGAGGAGATGCTTAGTAACATCTGGGACAACTTTAAATGTTTCAACATCCAAATCATAGGGGTGTCAGAAGGAGAAGAAGAGCAAGTAATTGAAAACGTATTTGGAAACCTAATGAAGAAGAACTTCCCCAATCTGGCAAAGGAAATAGACTTCCAGGAAGTCCAGGAAGCTCAGAGAGTCCCCAAAAAGTGGGACCCAAGGAAGCACACACCAAGGCACATCATAATTACATTACCTAAGATAAAAGATAAGAAGAGAATCTTAAAAGCAGCAAGAGAAAAGGAAAGACCTACAAAGGATTTCCCATAAGGCTATCAGAAGATTTCTCAAAAGAAACCTTGTGGGCAAGAAGGGGCTGAAAAGAAGTATTCAAAGTCATGAAAGGCAAGGACCTACATCCAGCATTACTCTATCCACCAAAGCTATCATTTAGAATGGAAGGGCGGATAACTTGCTTCCCAGGCAAGGTCAAGTTTAAAGGGTTCATCATCACCAAGTCATTATATGAAATGTTAAAGGGATTTATCTAAGAAAAAGAGAAGATGAAAAATGCAAACAGTAAAACGACAACAAACTCAAAACTATCAACAGCCGAACCTAAAAAATCAAAAATGAACTAAGCAAACAACTAGAACAGGTTCAAATTCTAGTTATCTAGAATCTGGTTATCAGTGGGGAGGGTGAAGGGAAAAAATGGCGGAAAAGGTATAGGGAATAAGAAGCATAAATAGTAGGTACAAAATAGACAGGGGGGTCAAGAATAGCATGGGAAATGGAAAAGCCAAAGAACATATATGTATGACCCATGGACATAAACTAAGGTGGGGGAATGATGGTGGCAGAGTACAGGGCAGAGAAGATTAAAAGGGAGAGAAAAATGGGACAACTGTAATAGCATAATCAATAAAATATATTAAAAAATAAAGTTATAGAATTTATATGAAAATAGATGCTCATGATAGAGAAAATGGGTTACGTTGTACACATCATAAAAACATTTTTTGTAGGAAATATAACTCCATTTATTGTCTCAGATTGTAGAATAAGGATTTATGGTTGGAAGTCATAAAAAAACTTTATTTAAAGTAGTATAAGAAAGCCTTTTCTAAGGGCCTATATATTCAGCAATTGCCTGGCTCACCTCAGTGGTAGTAAAATCCCATCCAGTGGAAGACATGTTTCAAGAAAATTATAGACAGCATTCCAGTACTACAGTGCTAACATAAATTATGTTTAAAGTTCTTTCACTGAGATTCTGTAATATTTTCCTAAATATTGCTTCTATACAAATACAAGGGCCAAAGTCATGTCTTTCTTCAGGTGATATTAATTCTTTAGAAACCTACTCAGTATTTTGCTTTTTCTGACCAAAAGGTTTGTTTTACTTTGTTAAGTCATATCTATTTCTCATTCATTATACCCCAAATAACTTTTTTTTTTCTGAAATTATAAAACCAGTACAGTACAGTTTAATTTTATTTATGCTTTATCTGCTAGGCAATGTTACTGATTTTTTTGACACATGAATGTTATGTTTAGATTATAAGAATTGAATCCTCCTGTGATTAAATTTCACTAAAGACTGTAAATTTTAAAAAAATGTATATGCAATTACTACTCTCTCTCTTTTACTCCAGTGCCTTGTTTTTTCAGAGATAATAGTCAGTGATGGGTTTGAGAGCTTAAGGAGATTATTGGAACACTAGATAGGAAGGAATAATATGAGTTAACTCATATTTGCCACCTAAGTGTAGAATCTTTAGTTGTAACTTATTTCATGGGTCCTGCATTTATAATAGCATAAATTTGTGTGTGATCTCCTAAGAGCTTTTTAAATAATGTTATTGGACTTGAAAGGTCTTTTTGCCTACATGCATCAAAAACAAATAAGCCACAAACAGCAGTTCGCTTACAACCAAGAAAGTAAGGATTTATCAAGAAGATGGCACCATGACTGGAGTCACAAGTGAGTTAGTGCTCAAAGACCTGGCTCTTTATGGGAAACATAATTTTTCATGGTGACTAAGGGAATTAGAGTAGTGGTCTCTACCAGTTGGTTGGTGATAGTGTAGGGGTAGTTGACCATTGCCTTTGTCCTGATGCCAGCCATGGAATTGTTCTATCCAACTTCTCAAGGCTAAGATTTTGTCTTTAGTTTGATTCAGAACTCTGTATCTGTAGTCAATAGACCCAGGACCTTGTTCCTAAGACTACTGGATGCTGACCAGAACCTCATTGTCTTGAAGCCTAATGATTAAGTGAGGCACAGGGTTAATCAGGGCGCTAGGTGAGGCCAGTTTGCATAAAAGGAAACTAAATTAAAATAAAAGCCAAAATTAAGGAAAATAAGATTTCTGCACAGTTACGATAAGAATTGGAGAAAATGCATGTTGTATAGAACTCTCCTATATAAAGAACTCCGTATAGCAAAATCTGAACAAATCTTATAACACCACCTCCAACAAAAGAAAATTTCTCACTTTAAAATCTCAACATTAATTAGAAATTTATTATTTTTCAATGACATTTGTCTATTTTATAAAAACAAACCTTTATTTAGTTTACAGGTTTTGTATATTTTAGCATTAACACAAAAGGCTTGCAGGAGGGCTTCCTCTGTCTTTTACTTCATTCGTTGCCCCTGGAAGTGGGCAAGGAGCCTGCAGGGTAGAGGACTTGGAGCAAGGAGCATGTGGAATCCAGGGAAGGTAGTCTGGCAGGGGTGGAGTCAGGCAGCTAGGGCAGGATACAGGTGCACAAGGTGCAGATCCAAATCGTAGGTGGGCCTGACTCTTACTGGGGCAGGTGGGAAGGGTACCCCAGGAACCTTGTTCATGCACCAAGCTCTGGCAAGATCTCAGAGGCTGGAGACCTGTGTGGGGCTTGAACTTGAACAGGAGACTGAGTGACAGCTTGTCCCATGCAGGGGTTACCTGTGTGGGGTGTGAGGTGCTATTCTGGTGAGCAAGGCTAAGTAGGGTGGCCCACAAAGGTATCTGAGCCTGAGTTTCCCGAGGGATGGGGATGGGCACTGGGAGAATTATGGAAACCTCATTCAAATATGCAAATGTGTTAAAGTAGGTCAGACCTGATGACTCTCAAAAGGGAGCTGTAATGTAAGCAAGGAGAAAAGAACTAGAACAAACTTGCAGTTTTCCACTGAAGTTGAAAGTATGAGAGTATGTACATGTGTACCTGTGTACCCGTGCAGCTGTGCACCTGTGTACCTGTGTATCTTTGCATCTGTGCACTTGAATGCTTGCCCAGCCACTGGTTTAGGGGTGGCAATGACCACACCTAGAAGCCACCCTGGATTCCATTCTTCACCTTTATAGCTTCCTGAAGAAGGGAATTAAAGCATGATCTTGAAGCATCCTGATGTTCCCAAGAGAAAAGAAGAGTTCCAGAATGATTGCCATGTGTCAGCAAAGCACATTGGCAAGCTGGATGGTTAGTCAATTCAGAAAAAACTTGGGCATCAAAATAAAAAGTGACAATATAATTCCAAACCTGTGGAATAAAATTGAATACTAAGACCCCAAGCTCATATAAATGAGTGAATTAATAATTGAAAATTTGAAGAACACTTTCACAATTTCAAAGTAACTCCCCATAAAATATGCCCCAATTTCAAAGAGGAGAAAGTAACATTGCAGTGGAAAACACTTTCAGACATCTTAATTAAGCTATCAAAGTTTCAGATTTTGATGGCTGTACAGTTAGTATTTAGGAAAATTCCTTGTTTTTAGGAAATACTAAAGTATTTGGAGATGATGGACAGGGTGGTTTAAAAAAGAAAACTAGAAGTTTCCATAGGTATATAATATAAATGTAAGGAACTAACCAATATAACACTATGATGAAACATGGTGAGGGGTAGTAAAAGGGTAGTGGGACAAATGCAAATGTGCTAAGATTCTAATCATTTGTAAGATGAGTGAGTAGAAACATATGTATATTTGATATAGCAAGACTCAGTTTCTTAGAATCTATGGAAAATGATTTGGCAGTGACTATCAAGATTAAAAAGGGTACATGGCCTCTGACCCAGAATTTCCACTTTGGGGAATTTATTGCAGTCACTGGGGTACACATGAAGTGGAATATGTTAAAAATTTTCAGTGCAAGATTGCATGAGTGGAGGATTTTGACTTTCCAAATGTTCATCAATAGAGCCTGGTAAAGAACAGTGGTATCTACATTCAGGGGAAGCTGTTATTGTGCCAAAGCAGGGATTCCACTGCCCAAAATCACCAATAGGCAAATTCTGGAGGCAGATGGTGAAAAAGGAAAGAGGTCTTTATTCAAATGCTGCACAAACTGGGAGAATGGCAGACTCTTGTCTCAAAGCCATCTCCTCCAGGAAATCCAGAGGAAACTCCAGCCACCCTCAGCCAGACTAAAATCAGAGATAGTATCCAGAGTTCCTCCTCCCTGCACTAGAAACCTGCCAAGCAACCCAGGTTTCCAGCCCTGGTAAATAAAGCCTCAAAACCTCTGACTGATAAAACCTGTGGGTGTTGCTGACAAAGGGAGAAACTCCCAGACTCACAGGAGTGTTCGTTGGAGAGACCAACAGGGTCCTATTTTAATTAACATCCCTTGGAAATAGCAAGTGGCCACTGAGTGGTCATTTAGGCAGCTCAGCTTTTCTCTCAGTCACTGTTAGGTTCAGTATCCCTACTGGAGCCCATGTGTGGGGCCAGAGCTGACGTTGGTTGCATGGCTTCCAGGGTCAGAATGTCCCACAAATTCACCAGCCAATATGTTTGCAAAGTGGGTAAGAGTCCCATCCCTTTCTTCCCTTGTGTTTATAGTTGATTTTTCATGTGGGCTGGACCAGGTACTTTCTCAGCCTAAACTTAACTTTCTCCAGGAGGGTACATCCCCTGAGCAATCCCTTATTTTCCCCCAGGCTATACTGTCAGGTTTCTTCAGTCCTGCACCTTTCTTTGCCACCATTCTGATCTCTGCTTTCACCTGGTTCCAGCCCCCTTCCGGTACTGGAAGCGGGTAGGAGGGCTTTCCACACTCCATCCAATTGCCTCCCTAGCTTTGCCTCTGCTCAATGCAATGCTTCCTCCTATCACCATCTTGCCTATGGCAGAGATCTGATGCCAGGCTATCAGTATCAATATTACTGGACCCAGGGGAGTGGAGGAGGAAGGATATTTCCCAATGGATTAATATTAAAAGAGCTCCTAGGTGTGTTATTGTTATGCAAAAAGACGAGAAACAAAGCATTACCTATATTATGCAATATTCAATGTAAAAATTGTGAAAATAAAATCAATAGTTTTAATTGCCAATGTGTTTAGAATTTCCAAAAATAAACTGGAAAGTATTATGCTAAGTGAAGTAAGGCAGGTGGTGAAAGACTAATATCATATTTTCTTACCTATAAGTGGAACGTAATTAACAAAACAAACTGACAATCAAAATATAGCCAGAGACATTGAAAGTGACAACAAACTGACAGTAAACAGAGGGGAGGGAGAGGGAAGTAATGTGGGAATGGGACGTAAATGAACATGAATGTGGGACCCATGGATGGAGCCAAGAAGGGGTAGGATTGAGGGTGGGAGGTGGGTGTGGGTAAGGTGGGGGAAAGTGGTGGTGGGAAAATGGAAACAACTGTATTCGAATATCAATTTTTTAAAGTAAAAAAAAAATTAAAAAAGAATTTCCAAAAATAAATTCTTGAAATTAAATATGGGACAAGAATATCTAGGAGGACTTCTAGCCAAGATGGAGGCATAGGTAGATACACTGGGCATCCTTGCACAACCAAAAGAAGGACAACAATGAATTTAAAAAGAAAAAACAACCAGAACCACCAGAAAATTGAATTCTGTGGAAGTCTAACAACCAAGGAGTTAAAGAAGAAACATTCATTCAGACCAGTAGGGCAGATGGAGATTGGCAGCTGGGGTGGGGAGGACTTGAGTCAGCAAGGCAGCAGTTGGAGAACCAGGGAGGGTAGTGACTAATGGAGTGGGCAGTCCCACATTTGGGTGCAGATAAACTGGGAGGAACAAATGGGGATTGAGGCAGACCAAGCAATTCAGGTTTCCAGAGCAGGGAAATAAAGCCTCAAAAGCTCTTACTGAAAAAAATCTGTGGGTGTTGCTGGCAGAGGGATAAACCCCCAACCTCACAGGAGAGTTCCTTGGAGAGACCCACAGGGTCCTAGAACATGCACAAAAACACCCAGCTGGGAATTATCGGCAGAAGGACCCAATTTGCTTGTGGGTACTGGAGGAAGTGACTGAAAGCCAGCTGAGAACTGAGAAAGGGGCCCTGTTCCCTCTCAGACCCATCCCGCAAATACAGCACCACAATACAGTGACATGGGTAGCCTTCCCCTGGTGAATACCTAAGGCTCCACCCCTTACCACATAATAGGCACTCTGAGACAATAAATTATGGCCCAAATGAAAGAACAGATCTAAGCTCCAGAAAAAATACAACTAACCAACAAAGAGATAGTGAACCCTTCAGATGCACAGTTCAAAACACTGGTAATCAGGATGCTCACAGAATTGAATGAGTATGGTCAGAAAATAGAGGAAAAAGCGAAGGCTATGAAAAGTGAAATAGCGGAAAATGCACAGGGAACCAACAATGAAGAGAAGGCAACTGGGACTCTAGTCAACAGTTTGGACCATAAGGAAGAAATAAACATTCAAACAGAACAGAATGAAAAAACAAGAATTCAAAAAAATGAGGAGAGGCTTAGCAACCTATGGGACAAATTTAAATGTTCCAACATCTGAATCAGAGGGGTGCCAGAAGGAGATGAGGAAGAGCAAGAAATCGCTCCAATCTGGCAAAGGAAATAGACTTTCAGGAAGTCCAGAAAGCTCAGAGAGTGCCAAAATGTTGGAACCAAGGAAGCACACACCAAGGTACATCATAATTACATCACCCAAGATAAAAGATAAGGAGAGAATTTTAAAAGCAGCACCTACAAAGGAGTTCCCATAAGACTATCAGCTTATTTCTCAAAAGAATCCTTACAGGCAAGAAGGGGCTGGAAAGAAGTATTCAAAGTCATGAAAGGCAAGGACCTATATCCAGCATTACTCTATCCAGCAAAGCTATCATTTAGAATGGAAGGGCAGATAACTTGCTTCTCAGATAAGGTCAAGTTAAAGGAGTTCATCATCACCAAGCCCTTATTATATGAAATGTTAAAGGGACTTATCTAAGAAAAAGAAGATGATCAAAACTATGAACAGTAAAATGACAAAGAATTTACAACTATCAAACATCAAACCTAAAAAAACCAAAAATAAAAACAAATTAAGCAAACAACTAGAATAGGAACAGAATCACAGAAATGGAGATCACATGAAGAGTTATCAGCAAGGAGGTGGAGGGGGGAGAATGGGGGAAAAGAGACAGGGAATAAGAAGCATAAATGGTAGGTACAAAATAGTTAGGGGGTGGTTATGAATAGTATCAGAAACGTAGAAGCCAAAGAACTTATATGTATGACCCATGAACATGAACTAAGGTTGGGGGGGAGTGGGGTGGCAGGGTGGTGCAGGGTGGAGGGGAATAAAGGGGGTGAAATGGGACAACTATAAGGCATAATCAATAAAATATATTTAAAAGAAAACAAAAACAAAATCAAATACCAAAAAAAGAATATGTAGCTTATACCCTTTGCAACAGCATGAATAGAACTGGAGAGCATTATGCTAAGTGAAATAAGCCAGACGGTGAGGGACAAATACCATATGATGTCACCTTTAACTGGAACATAATCGACAGAAGAAAAAAGCAAACAAAATATAACCAGAGACATGGAAGTTAAGAACAATCTAACAATAGCCAGCGTGTAGTGGGAAGAGGACAGTGATGAGAGGGGATACAGGAACCACTATAAAGGACACATGGACAAAATCAAGGGGGAGAGTGGAGGTGGGGGAGGGAGGGGGTTTCAGCTGGGGTGGAGTGGAGGGATGGGGAGAAAAGGAACACAACTGTAATTGAATAACAATAAAAAATTAAAATTAAAAAAATATATGTAGAATATATAGGAACTGAACAGAATGAGGTTGAAAGAAAGAAGAGATTTTTCATTATCACTTTTTAATAAATTTATTTTTTTAAACCATGTTGGCAAATCACCTGTGAAAAATTAAATTTGAAATTGGATAGGAAAAAATCCCAATAGAATAGGGAAAAATCTAAAAGATAAATGTGGTAGGCAAAATAATTACACTCACAATGTCCACTCCCTAATTCCTAGGACCTTTGAATATGTTACCTCACATGACAAAGGGACTTTGCACATATGATTTTAGATTATGGACCTTCAAATGGGGAGATTACTCAGGTGGGCCCAGCCTAATTTTATGAGTTCTTAAAAGTAGAGAACTTTTCCTAGCTGTGATAATAGAATGTTTCTATAGAAAATATGAACTTCAACCCTTAACTATACATAAAAAAGGAGAACAATCCAAGATAGATCAAATACTTAAACATATATCTTGGAACCACAAAATTTCTAGAGTGAAGCTAACAGAATACATTTATGACCTTGCTGTGGGAAAATATTTTTTAGAAAGGACAGATAAACCATTAATAATTTTTTCTAAAATGATAAACCTGTCTTCATCAATATCAATATCTGCTCATCAAAAGACATAATAAAATCAATCAGAAATCACATATTGGTAGAAATAAGCACACCACATAAATCAGAATAGGAAGCATATGGAGACTATGCAAATTACTCCTATATAAGTGGAAATAAAATTAAGTACCCAATTATAAAGTGGGCAAAGGATTTGAACAAACATTTCACAGAAAACGATATGGGAATGGCCATTAAGCACAAGAAAAGTGTTCAATTAATCATTAGAGAAATTCAGTTTAAAGCCACAATTGGAGACTATTTTACATGCAATAGAATGGCTAACATTTTAAAGTGGGTAAAGAAAATCTAACAATGTTTCTATGGAAAAAATGAATCTCAACCTCTATCCTCATTCTATACAAAAATAAAAAGAAAACCAATACAGATCCAACAATTAAACATAAAAACCAGAACAATAAATCTTCTAGAATAGAACATGGAATATCTTGATGATCTTGCTGTCATAGGTTGGCATGCGGCAGGATGAAGGGCAATTTAAACTATTGTTTATTGCTGGTGTTAGTATGAAAATGCACAACCAGCTTGCAGAGATCTTGGACCATTTCTTATAAAGTTAAACATACATTTATCCTACGACCCAGAATTTTCACTCTTAAACATTTAACACAAATGTCAAAAAAAAAACCCACAAATATTTTTTACAAGAATGTCCATGGAACCCTAAGTCTCAATAATTAAAAAACTGAAAAATGCAAATATCTATCAACAGGAAAATGAATCAACAATTTGAGCTTTATTTTTTCAATTGAATACTACACAGAAATAAAAAGTAACAAACTGACACATAGAACTCCATTGAGAACCTTGCAAATATGCAAAGTGAACAAATATAGTAACAAAAAAGTACATATTGTATAATTTCATTTAGTAAAATAGTCAAAAATAAGCTACAGTGATAAAAGTCAGGAAGTGATTGCTTCTGTGAAAAGTGTTGTGGCTGAAAAAGATTATAAGGGAAATTTTCAGGGTTATAGTTTTTTTTTAAATCTTATTTTGGGTGATGGTTACACATGTATACAATTGCCAAAGTGTAACCAGGAAGCATGGAGTCTGGCTGCTTATTGCCATCCATATACATGCTACAAAGATTTTTGAGGAAAGAAACAGGTTTTTATTAACAGGAACCCTGATTTGACAGGGCTGGAAAATTTCCAAGCCAACCTCATTTGCAAAGCACTATAAATCCGCCACCCCCAGGAAGACTAAGTCCAAAACTAAACCCAGAAATTCCCCATTATAGCTTATATATCCTTTTGGAGCTTAAGCCAGTCATGCAAATAGGTCTCCATCCTTTCTGGGGTATGCACTCCTAGGTTTTACTGTCACCATCTGTGAACTGTGCTGCTAAATCACTCCAGACAGTGATGCAAAGGAAGCTCCATTTGCAGGAACTTCCAGGTCATGCCTCTGTGTGAGCTTTTAGTTTCCATGCACTGCTCCCTGGGCATGAGAGTGGAAGCAGTCCAGGACCAAGATGCCGTGCTGCAACAGGCTGTCAAAGGCTGGGGCAAGAGGAGGCATGTTTCACAGAATGGGACCCTGCCTCAGGGAGTTGGCTACTAAGAGTGTGGGGCCTAAGCCCCACAAGTGGTCCCAGCATCTTTTCCTCCCACCAGCAGATGACCAGCAACAGTGGGTACCGCTGTCACCAGGCTCCCACTGGTGGAATGCAGCTGGGGCTGACAGTCCTCTCCCTCGCGCATGCTAGAGCTACCACTGATAGGCCCATGCTGCATGGCCTGCTGATGCTTTGTCTTCCTCCCTGGGTAATGGGAATGAACTGGCCAGGCCAGTGCTGCAGGTGTAGGTTGCCAGAGGTAGAAGCCTCTGCAGCTTACTCTGTAGGGGAGTGGTGCATGGCCTGTCGCAGCACCATGCTCCCAAGCCCACCAGCCCTAACCTCCTCCCCTCCCCTCCTGCTGGAGCTCATTGTGCTCCAGGCTGCCCCGTGAGCACTCAGGGAGAGGCCCAAGGAACATTACTGAGCCACCCAATCCTCCTGGCCCAGGGCCAGGACTTCCAGCCCCTGTTGATGATGGGAAGGATGGGAGAATCCAAGGGAGTGGCATTTCAGTTGCTCTCCTTTTAAGGCTCCCCCAGAATTCCCTAGGTGGCCAGCGTGCATCAGCCTGGTTGCCCAGGCACGTTTGCTGGTTCAGCAGCATCAGTGCTTCTGCTGCTGCTCCTCATGTGCTGTCCCTGGTGCCTCCCAATACCCCTCACCCTGTTTCCAGAGGTGGGGTTTCCCCCATTACAAAAGTTCATGAACTGAAAGTGTAAGAGAAGTACATTTTATTTTATGTATTTTATGCTTCAATTAGAATATATGTTGGCTGACACTTGTAAAGGGGTTATTTAGGGTGAAACCTTAATTCAAGTGATTGATATTCAATGGTGGTTTCTCAAATATTAGATATAGTGGCACTGATTATGAAGATGACCCCTTTCCATCCTCCCTGCAAAAAAGAAAGGAAGGAAAGGAGGGAGGGAGGAAGGAAGGAAAACA
This sequence comes from Desmodus rotundus, assembly GCF_022682495.2. Taxonomy (NCBI): domain Eukaryota; kingdom Metazoa; phylum Chordata; class Mammalia; order Chiroptera; family Phyllostomidae; genus Desmodus; species Desmodus rotundus. The sequence continues at coordinate 65,997,556 of NC_071394.1, forward strand.
AAATGACTAGATTTTTTTCCTCTTTCATTTAGTCAACAAACATTTATTGAGCACCTACTGTTTCTCATTGAAGATTTGGTAAACAAGTCCAGTGAGTCACAAGCTTCTAGCAGGAGAAACAAAAACATACCATACAATATCAGATGTTCCATTGGGAAGTTCACACCAAGAAGCAGATGTCCGAGTAGGGTAATAATGAATAATGGAGGAAGCCACTTGAAACTTTTGAGATTAAGAAATTATTGTAATCATTATGATGGGGCAAATAAATTACCTTCTCATGTTATTGTCTTTTATTTTGGTCTTTTATGTATAAATACTTTGAAAATAATAAAATTAGTTATTATTTAAAATTGATCCTTCTATTTTTGAAAGGAAATTAGTTTTGGCTGCAGTATGTAGATTGGAATGTGGGGGTATTATTACCTAATACGTGAATGAAATGCTGCTCTTACAAAACCAAATAATGCCACCAGGAAATTTGACACTCATTGGTCAGCAGTTCTTACATAGACCACAAGGTCTAGGATTCCACTCCTCAGTGCGTCACCCAGACATCAGCTAATGTTGAACACCTGCTTTCTCTTTTCATTGAAAGAGGTATTCCTTAGACTGCCAAAGAGAGAGTGGGGTCATTAATGTTACACAATGTGAAGTTCTCAGAAGATTATCCTCGAGTGAGGAGTAATGTCAGGAACTTCATAGGCACTACAGTTCATCCTAAGGTTTTTGTCACACTGGGAGTCATGACAGGCATGGTTTCAAAAGAGATGGCCAAACTCTCATGAAAACAAAAGTGCTTTTACATAGCATTTATCACCCAGCAATCATTGTAAGCTGATATCTTCTGAATGTTGAAGTAAAATCATAAGTAAAGAACAAGGTAAGATACTTGTGTGCCTGCTGAATTACCAAGGTCTGACTGGTGTTTAGTGTAGTTTGAATTCATAGGTGTTTGGTGAAAATAAATAATTCATGTGACTATTAATTTATTTGATTATTTCATTAATTATAACAACTTGTTCATCATATTGAACAACTGGAAACTTACTACTTGATATCAAAGACCATAGAGCTGAAGAGAAATAAACTATTGTACATTATATGTTTTTAACATCCTCATTATATGTGTTAATGTATGACATCAGATTCATTATCATTTGATTGTTTTAATCATACATGGGCTGTGAGGTACTATTTTGATATGATTTTGATATGAATAGTTGAAATATAAAGTGGTGCAGTCTTCATTTCTTAAGAAATCTGTTCTTATATTCATGTGTTTAATCATGCCCAAAGTGTAAAAATATCCTTTTACATGTGATAACTAAAACCTGTGTGAGAGACTATTAGTAAGATAGTTGTTAGTTTTTATTTTTATATGCATTATATAATCATTTAATCAACACAGAGGTAGACCTGTATCCACTCATTATGTTCACAATTTGAATTTAAATACAATAAAAAATAAATGAAAAAAAAGATGACATACACAGAAAAAATAATGGATGGGCAGTCTTAATGTGACAGCACCAGAGAAGTCATGTTGGCCAAATCCTTCTGTCTTTCTTTCTTTATAAATTGATGAGAGAGAGAAGAGAGTGGGGGCAGAGAGAGAGAGAGAGAGAGGGAGAAAGAGAGAGACAAAGAGAGAGAGCTGTTGTTCCACTTAGTTATGCATTCATTGGTTAATTTTTGCATGTTCCCTGATTGGGGATTGAACCCACAACCTTGGTGTATTGAGATGATGAGCTACCAGACCTGGGCCCAAGTCTTCATTTAAAAAACAGGGACAACTCTAATTTCATCCTCTTTTTCGTAGTTGTTTTTTATTGTACAAAATGGAAGTGTTATTAACATGTAAGAATACCTGGAAAGATTCTTGTGTGTGTGAGTCTTGATCAATATGACTAAATTATTTATATGTTTGATAACTTTTCTGATAAGCTGCCAATAGGACTATATTTTAATACCCTGTTTGTCTTCAAAGATTTGAGTCTGTCTTCCTATCTGACACATTGTCAAATAAGGCCACTAACACTTCACTGTGAGCCCATTTGGCCCCTTTGTGATGATTTACCGGCTGCCCACAGTTGTTTATGCTCAAAGTTTGCTTTGATTATAAAGGTGGTGGCTTGAATCACAGTACAAAATACTAAATAATTGGAAAAATTTTGTCCCCTTTAATCAATCTAATCTTATGTTTTCTTGAAGGAGAATGTCAGAAATGAATATTTGCAAAAGGAACAGCAAAAAGAATGGAAAGATTTTAAGGTACATTACTACATATTGCAATAAAATATATAGGATAATCATTCTTTCTTTGTGTTAAACTGTATTAAATTAGTAACAACATTTTCAGAGAGCATGAATATTAAGGAAAACAAAATAATTACAATAAATGGATGTTTAAGAAAGTGTTTCTACTGAAAAATATATTCATTAGTTCCTTAAAGCTTAATATTGTCTTATAGAAGACATGTAAAATTAATTTGTAGTAACTATTTTTCCTTCTAAACTTAGAAGGAAAAATATGCATTAAGTACACACTGTGTGTTAAGCATTGTGTATTTATTCCTTTAATTATTGCTTTTCTTATTTTATGGAAGTGGAAGTTAAGGATTGGAGAGAGTAAGAAACTTGTTCAGGTCACACAGATAATCCAACTTTCATTTGCCCATTTTGAGATCCAGTGAGTTCTTAGTAATTAATGGAGCTTTCTATGAGGACTGTAGAATATGGTTGACATGTGAGGATTGAACTGTTTTTCTTTTGTACTATGTATGTCAAAGGAAAATTAGTGATCATGGTGATTTCTTTTTGGTGTTTCATAAATATTTATTTATTTAATGAATGAATGAATGTATGAATGAATACATGAAACCAAATACCTAGTGAAAGGAAAAGGTGTTTTGTTCCTCTATCTCACCTTCTTGACAGAAAAGAACAAATAGCCATTTGTGTGTAAATTAAGTAAGACAGGTTAAACACTTCTTCACAGCAGAAATGCAGAAACACTAATGCTTCTGTTTGTACACTATTAAGACTTATTAGGTGTTATGCCTACCAACTGCATACAGCAGTCTCAGGCTTGTTATTTCAATTGGAGGTGGTGCCATATTTTTAAATGCTGGTGAAAAGAAAAAAACTCTCCCATCTCATAGGCTTACTATGGTCTAGCAGATTTTTTTCACACTGCTGTGAGATTACTTCATTTGGAGAACTTTGAAAAATTGACTGCCAGAAGCATCATCACTGTTACCATCCTTACCATGTCTTCCATCACTTGTCCAATACCTTCTCCTAGATACATAGAATGGTTGAAATCCTTTAACCACGTCATTTGTGTATATCTTTAAGTGTTCTTAGAAACAAAAATGGGGGTAACAGCAGATTGGGGCACAGTTGAGACAGAGTCTCCAAAATGTGGAGACAAACCCACAACGTAAAGATCTATGACAAACATTAAATTACAACTTTATTTATCGGGCTGACAGGGTAGAATGGGGTATGAGACACCACACCATGAAAGCAAAGGTGGCAGGCAGAGATTTTAAGTAGGACATTTAATTTTTAAAAAGCCTACTTCAGTGGCATCCTCACACAATTAGAAGAAGGACCGTGGTTTTCCAAACAGTTCATGTCAGGTATGGTAATTCTATTTTTAATGTTTTGAGGATTTCTATATTATTTTCTTTTTCTTTATTTACATATATTTATTGATGATGCTATAACAGTTATCCCATTTCCCCCCCTTCACTCCACTCCATCCTGCCCACCACCTCTTCTCCATATTCCCCCCCTAAAGTTCATGCCCATGGGTCATACATATAGGTTCTTTGGCTTCTACATTTCCTATACTACCCTTACCCTCCACCCTGTCTATATTCTACCTACCATTTATTCTACTTATTCTCTGTACCATTCCCCGCTCTCTCTCCCTGCTATTCCCCGGTTGATAACCCTCCATGTGATCTCCATTTCTGTGGTTCTGTTCCTGTTCTAGTTGTTTGCTTAGTTTGTTTTTGTTTTTGTTTTAGGTGTGGTTGTTAGTAAGTGTGAGTTTGCTGTGAGTTTTACTGTTCATATTTTTTATCTTCTTTTTCTTAGATAAATCCCTTTAACATTTCATATAATAAGGGCTTGGTGATGATGAACTCCTTTAACTTGACCTTATCTGAGAAGCACTTTATCTGCCCTTCCATTCCAAATGATAGCTTTGCTGGATACAGTATTCTTGGATGTAGGTCCTTGCCTTTCATGACTTTGAATACTTCTTGCCATCCCCTTCTTGCCTGTAAGGTCTCTTTTGAGAAATCAGCTGACAGTCTTATGGAAAATCATTAGTAGGTAATTTTGTCCTTATCTCTTGCTGCTTCTAAGATTCTCTCCTTCTGTTTCATCTTGGGGAATGTAATTATGATGTGCCTTGGTGTGTTCCTCCTTGGGTCCAGCTTCTTTGGGACTCTGAGCTTCCTGGACTTCCTGGAAGTCTATTTCCTTTGCCACACTGGGGAAGTTCTCCTTCATTATTTGTTCAAATAAGTTTTCAATTTTTGTTATTGCTCTTCTCCTTCTGGGACCCCTATACTTCGGATGTTGGAACGTTTCAAGATATCCTGGAGGTTCCTAAGCCTCTCCTCATTTTTCCAAATTCTTGTTTCTTCATTCTTTTCTGGTTGGATGTTTCTTTATTCCTTCCACTCCAACCCACTGATTTGAGTGCCAGTTCCCTTCCCATTACTATTGGCTCCCCGTACACTTTCCTTAGCATAGCCTTCATTTTTTCATCTAATTTGCGACCAGATTTAACCAATTTTGTGAGTACCCTATTACGAGTGTTTTGAACTGTGCATCTCATAAGTTGACTATTCCTTCTTGCTTAGTTGTATTTATTTTAAAATTTTTTATTGTTATTCAATTAGAGTGGTATGCCTTTTCTCCCCATCGTCCAGCCCAAACAAACGGAACCCACCTCCGTCCTCCACCCCCACCATCCCCCTTGATTTTGTCCATGTGTCCTTTATAGTAGTTCCCGTAATACCCTCTCCTCACTGTTCCCTCCTCACCCTCCATGACTATTGTTAGAATGTTCTTAAATTCAATGTCTCTGGTCATATTTAGTTTCCTTTTTTCTTCTGTCGATTATGTTCCAGTTAAAGGTGAGATCATATGGTATTTGTCCCTCACTGTCTGGCTTATTTCACTTAGCATAACGCTCTCCAGTTCCATCCAAATGGTTGCAAAGGGTATAAGCTCCTCCTTTCTCCCTACTGCGTAGAATTCCATTGTGTAAATATACCATAGTTTTTGGATCCACTCATTTGCTGATGGGCACTTAGGTTGCTTCCAGTACTTGGCTATTGTAAATTGTGCTGCTATGAACATTGGGGTGCACATGTTCTTTTGGATTGGTGTTTCAGCGTTCTTAGGGTATAATCCCATCAGCGGAATGGCTGGGTCAAAGGGCAGTTCCATTATTAGTTTTCTGAGGAAATTCCATATTGTTTTCCACAGTGGCCTCAGCAGTCTGCATTCCCACCAATAGTGCACTAGGGTTCCCTTTTCTCCGCATCCTCTCCAACATTTGTTTGTGGATTTGTTTATGTTGGCCACTCTGACTGGTGTGAGATGCTACCTCATTGGGTTTTAATTTGCATCTCTCTGATGGCTAGTGATGCTGAGCATCTTTTCATATGTCTCAGGGCCCTCTGTATGTCTTCCTTGGAGAAGTGTCTGCTCAAGTCCTTTACTGATTTTTTAATTGGGTTGTTTGTCTTCCTGGAGTGGAGTTGTGTGAGTTCTATGTATATTTTGGAGATCAGGCCCTTTTCCGAGGTATCATTGACAAATATGTTTTCCCATACTGTTGTTTCTCTTTGTAATTTAGTGCTGTTTTCTTTAGCCATGCAGAAGCTTTTTATTTTGATGAGTTCCTATTTCTTTACTCTTTCCTTTATGTCCCTTGCTTTAGGGGATGGGTCTGTGAGGATGTTGCTGTGTGGAATGTCTGAGATTTTCCTGCCAATGTTCTCCTCTTGGACTTTTATGGTGTTACCACTTATATTGAAGGCTTTTATCCATCTTGAGTTCATTTTTGTGTATGGCGTAAGTTGGTGATACAGTTTCATTTTTCTGGACGTAGCTGTCCAGATATCACAACACCATCTGTTGAAGAGGCTGTTTTTGCTCCATTTTATGCTTCTGCCTCCTTTGTCAAATATTAATTGACTGGAAAGCCTTGGGTTTATTTCTGGGCTCTCTGTTCTGTTCCATTGGTCTATGTGCCTGCTTTTATGCCAGTCCCAGGCTCTTTTGATTACCGTGGCCTGTAATACAGTTTGATATCAGGTATTGTGATCCCTCCTGCTTTGTTCTTCTTTCTCAAAATTGCTGCAGCTATTCGGGGCCGTTTATGGTTCCATATGATTTTCTGAAATGTTTGTTCTATATCTGTGAAATATGTCATGGGTACTCTGAAAGGGATTGCATTGAATCTATAAATTGCTTTGGGTAGTATGGCCATTTTGATGATGTTAATTATTCCAGTCCATGAGCATGGTACATGCTTCCATGTGTTTGTGTCTTCCTTAACTTCTTTCTTCAGTGTTGTGCAGTTTTCTGAGTACAGGTCTTTTACCTCCTTGGTTAGGTTTATTCCTAGTACTTTATTTTTTCTTGTTGCTATATCAAGTGGGATTTTTTTTTCCTGATTTCTATTTCTGCAGTTTCGTTGTTGGTGTACAGGAATGCCTTTGATTTCAGAGTATTGACTTTATCCAGTTGTTTTGCCAAATACATTTATTAGGTTGAGTAGTTTTTGGCTGGAGTCTATAGGATTTTCCATGTACACTATCATGTCATCTGCAAACAGTGACAGTTTCATTTCCTCTTTTCCAATTTGGATGCCCTTTATTGATTTTTCTTGTCTAATTTCTCTGCCTAGGATTTCCAATACTATGTTGAATAGAAGTGGTGAGAGAGGGCATCATTGTCTTCTTCCTGATCATAGTGGGAAAGCTCTAAGTTTTTGTCCATTGAGTATGATGTTGGCTGTAGTTCTCTCATATATGGTCTTTATTATGTTGAGGAATGCTCCCTCTATTCCCACTTTGCTGAGTGTTTTTATCAGAAATGGTGCTGTATCTTATCAAATGCTTTTTCCGCATCTATTGATATGATCATGTGATTTTTATCTTTGCTGTTGATGTGGTGTATTATGTTTATTGATTTGCGAATATTGTACCAAGCTTGCATCCCTGGGATGAATCCCACTTGGTCATAGTGGATGATCTTTTTAATGTATTGCTAGATGCGGTTTGCCAATATTTTGTGGAGAATTTTTGCATCTATGTTCATCAGCGATATTGGTCTGAAGTTTTCTTTCTTCGTTGTGTCTTCATCTGGTTTTGGGATTAGGATGATGCTGGCTTCATAAAAGAGCTGGGGAGTCTTCCATCAGTTTGGATTTTTTCGAATAGTCTGTGAAGGATAGGGGTTAGCTCTTCCTTAAATGCTTTGTAGAATTCTCCTGTGAAACCATCTGGTCCAGGGTTTTTGTGTGTTGGGAGTTTTTTGATGACTGCTTCATTTTCGTCTGCTGTTATTGGTCTGTTCAGGTTTTCTGCTTCTTCTTCATTCAGTTTTGGAAGATTACATTTTTCTAGAAATGTGTCCATTTCACCTAGGTTTTCAAATTTCTTGGCATACAGTTCTTTATAGTAATTTCTTACAATCCTTTGTATTTCAGTGGTATCAGTTGTAATCTCTCCTCTTTCATTTCTAATTGTGTTTGTTTGGATCCTCTCTCTTTTTTTCTTGGTGAGCCTACTTAAAGGCTTGTCAATTTTGTTTATCTTTTCAAAGAACCAGCTCCTGGATTCATTGATCCTTAGAATGGTGCTTTTAGTCTCTATGTCATTTAGTCTGCTCTGATCTTGGTTATTTTCTTCCTTCTGCTTGCTCTGGGCTGTGTTTGTTGTTGTTCCTCGAGTTCTTGTAGGCGTAGGATTAGGTTGTTTGTTTGAAATATTTCTATCTTTTCTTTCACTACATATAATTTAATTCAAAATTTTACCTCAGTGACTTACAAGTGCGTGTAATAATTATAATTATAGGTAAGAGGCTGGGAAGCTTCATGATCAAAAGCATTAGATTTTGTCTGAATTTATTAAGGTAGGCCTTTATTGCTATGAACTTCGCTCTCAGAACTGCCTTCGCTGTGTCCCATAGGTTTTCCATTGTGAGTTCATTTCATTTGTTTCCAGAAAGTTTTTGTTTTCTTCCCTAATCTCATTCTTGACCCATTCATTGTTTAATAGCATGCTTTCAGTCTCCATGATTTTGAGTGTTTTGGGTTTTTTCCTTTGGGGTTGGTTTCCAGTTTCAGTCCCTGTGGTCAGAGAAAATGCTTGATATGATTTCAATTTTCTGGAATTTCTTGAGGCTTGCTTTGTGTCCTATCATGTGGTCTATCTTTGAAAATGTTCCATGTATTTAAGCTCTATAAATATCAATTAAGTACATTTCCTCTAGGGTATTGTGAAATGACACAATATCCTTTTTGATATTTTGTTTGGAAGACTTGTCCAATTTTGACAGTGGGGTGTTAAAGTCCGCTAGTATAATTGTGGTGCTGTCAATATCTTTCTTGAAATCCTTCATGATTTTCTTTATGTATTTGGGTGCTCCTATGTTGGGTACATATATATTTACAATGTTTATGTCTTCTTGGTGGATTCTTCCTTTGAGTATTATGAAGTGACCTTCTGGTTCTCTCTTTATGGCTCTTCTTTTGAAGTCTATTTTGTCTGATATGAGTATTGCTACCCCTGCTTTTTTTCCTGTCCATTTGCTTGGAAAATTTGTTTCCAGCCTTTCACTCAGTCTGCGTAGGTCCTTTGTCCTGAGATGGGTCTCTTGGAGGCAGCATTTTTGTGGGTCATGTTTTCTTATCCATTCAGCTATTCCATGTCTTTTGACTGGAGCATTTAATCCATTTACGTTTAAGGGTATTATCGATAGGTAGTTATTGATTGCCATTTTTTCCTACCTGTGTTCCTCTCTCTTTCTTTTTTCCTTCTTTTCTTAAAGCTGTCCCTTTAGCATCTGTTGCAGAGCTGGTTTGGTGGAAGTATATTCTTTTAGACTTCTTTTGTCTGGCAAACTCTTTATTTGGCCTTCTATCTTGATTGAGAGCCTTGCTGGTTAATGTGGTCTTCGTTGCAGGCCTCTGGTTCTCATTACTTGGAATATTTTTGGCCATTCTCTTCTGGCTTGCAGTGTTTCCATGGAGAAGTCAGTTGATAAACTTATTGGGGCTCCTTTGGATGTTACTTCCTTTTTCTCCCTTGCTGCCTTTAAGATCCTCTCTTTGTCTTTGAAATTTGCCATTTTAATTATGATGTGTCTTGCAGTGGGTCTCTTTGGGATCCTCTTTCTTGGGACTCTCTGTGATTCCTGGAGTTGGGTGACTTTTTCTCTCCTCAGATTAGGGAAATTTTCCATCATTACTTTTTCAAACAGGTTTTCTATCCCTTGCTCCTCTTCTTCTCCTTCTGGTATTCCTATTATACGGATATTGTTACGTTTCATGTTGTCCTGTATTTCCCTTATTGCCTCTTCATTCTTTCTGAGCCTGTTTTCCTTTTCTTGCTCTTTCTGGGTGTTTTTTTCTACTTTGTCCTCCAGTTCGGTGATCCGATCCTCTGCTTCATCAAGTCTGCTTTTCATTCTTTCTACTGTGTTCTTCAATTCAGAAATTGTATTCTTCATTTCCTCTTGGCCCTTGTTGATAGTTTCTATTTCCTTTATCATGTTAATATAGTTTGCAGTGAGTTCATTGTAGTTACCCGGTAGTTTCTGGTCGTTCTCTGTGAGCTCAGTGAGCTCAGTGACTTTTCTGATAACCATTGCTTTGAACTCAGTATCTATAGTTGAGTTGCTTCTTTTTCAGGTAGCATTCTTTCTGAGGCTTCCTCCTTTCCTTTCATTTGGGAATTGTTTCTTTGTCTTCCCATTGTTTGTGAGACTCCTGTTGTTAGTCTCTGCTTCTTAAATGATCTATTCTGACTCCCTGGTTTTATGGTATGAACTTCTATGGTGGAATGCCAATGGGATTCAGTGGTGCTGTCTCCTTAATCTCCTGTGCTCACTAGTCTTGAGCTGATGTTTATGGGTGTAACAAGGTCTAATTCTGGTCTTTTCAGCTCTCCAGGTTTTATTGTCTCACCTGTAGGAGAAAGAGAAAGGCGGTGGGGGAGAAGAAAAAAAAAAGAAGGCAAGGAGGGAAAAAGGGAATAAAGAAAGATCAGAGGCAAGATAAGAATGTATTTTAACAAAAGTTAAAACAAAAGAATAAGTAAAAGAAGGCAGGAAGAAGGAATAAAAATGGTAAAGGATAGAAGGAAGAAGGAATAAAAAAAGAAAGAAAGACAGAAAGGAAGAAGGAATTCAGGGGTAAAGGAGGAAAGAAAAAAGAACAATTCTTGTGTTGGCTTTAAACCCCTCAGGTTAGTTCTGCTGGTCATCCTTTCTGTTGAATGGGAGGGGGTGTTTGGAAGGATTGGTTTTACTTTTCTCCCTTCCTGAGCCACACTCTTCGCTGTTGTTCAGCCTCTAGTCCAGTTCCTCAAGGTCCTTCTGCTCCCTAGTAGGCCTTTAGTTCACCAGTTATGCTGTCCTTGAATTGCACCAATTAGGGGCAACTCACACTCCCCCTTCTTGCTCTTTGCTGTCTTAGATGCTAGGGGCTCTAGGTGCTGCTGTGGGGTAGTTCAGCCCCCTACTGTGTCGAGTCTTTCCAGGGAATGCAGTCTCCCGTAGCCCTGCGGATCCACTCTGCTGGGTGTTCTGCCTTGCTCCTAGAGAGCCAGTAGGCCCTGCAGGTCTCTGTCCACAGGGCTATGTAGGAGTTGTTCAGAACCATTGCTTTTCGGTGTGGTCCCTGGCAGGCAGCCAGGTGTTTGATCAGCTGATCAGCAGCTTTGGCCAGGTTTGTGGGTGGCCAGCTGGTCCCTTGCTCTGGGCCTGAGTCGCACAGGGCAGGCCAGTCTGCTGCTTTGGTTCTGAGTTGCTGGCAGCGGGTCTTTCCGCCACTTTGGGCCTAGGTTCGTGTGGCCAACTGGTCCAGCCACTTTGGGACTGAGTTGCTTGGGTCAGGCCATTCTGCAGCATTGGGACTGAGTTGCATGCCGCTGGTCTTTCAGCTTCTTTGGGCCTGGTTTGCACTCGGCCCGCTGGTCTGCCGCCCTGGGCCTGTGCGTGGGGCAGCTAGCCTCTGCTCCCGGTGCGCCCCCACCCGAGGTCCCAGGTGTGGGCGCCCTGCTGGGGTCTCAGGTGTGGGCAGCCAGCGGGGGTTTCAGTTGTGGGCCCCCAGTACGCAACTGGGCTTCAGGTGAGTGCAGGGGCTGCTTATCCCATGTTCACCCTCCAGGGGCTGAGGGGGGAGGGGTGCCAGAGGCCATGGCTGCTGGGGAGAGTTCTCTAACTAGCCCCTGATTGCCTCTATTTTTCTTTTTCTTTTTGAGAAATTCTTCCTGTTCAAGCCCCCCTGGTCCAAACAAGCACCTGGCTGCTCACACAGCTCAGCGTGGCTCTCTCCCAGGAATCCTGCAGCAGACCCTGTGCCCCAGCCGGGGCTTCAGCCACCCTGGTCCCCTCGCAGGTCCGAGGGACCTTATTGTCCTTAAGCACTCTTCTTACCGTCAGCTCTTTCAATGTCCTCTATCTTTGGTCTCCGATCTTCATATATGCTGGAATACCGTTGGCTGTTTGCTCTGATCCTCAGATCAGCTGGGTGTTTCACTGGTGTTGAGGGGAAGTGGACTCTGCTCCCACTATCTTGCCGCCATCTTACAGAGCAGGGGGGTGGTTTTTAATTTCAGTATCTTGTGGTAAGAGAACATGCTTGATATGATTTCAATTTTCTTGAATTTGTTGAGGCTTGCTTTGTGTCCTATCATGTGGTCTATCTTTGAGAAAGTTCCATGGACACTTGAAAAGAATGTGTATTTTGCTTCTTTGGGATGAAAAGCTCTCTATATATCAGTGAAGTCCATTTTATCTAAGGTATTGTTAAGTGACAAAATATCCTTGTTGATATTTTGTTTGGAAGTTCTGTCCATCTTTGACAGTGGGGTGTTAAAGTCCCCTAGTGTAATTGTGTTGCTGTCAATATCTTTCTTGAAGTCCTCCAAGATTTTCTTAATGTATTTGGGTGCTCCTATGTTGGGTGCATATATATTTACAATGTTTATGTCTTCTTGGTGGATTCTTCCTTTGAGTATTATGAAGTGACCTTCTGGTTCTCTCTTTATGGCTCTTCTTTTGAAGTCTATTTTGTCTGATATGAGTATTACTACCCTGGCTTTTTTTTCTTGTCCGTTTTCTTGCAAAATTTGTTTCCAGCACTTCACTTTCAGTCTGTGTAAGTCTTTTGTCCTGAGATGTGTCTCTTGGAGGCAGTATTTGTGTGGGTCATGTTTTCTTATACATTCAGCTATTCTATGTCTTTTGATTGGAGTATTTAATCCATTTACGTTAAAGGTTATTCTCAGTAGGTAGCCATTCACTACAATTTTTTCCTACCTGTGTTCCTCTCTCTTTCTCTTTTCCTTCCTTTCCTTAAAGCAGTCCCTTTAGCATGTCCTACAGAGCTGGTTTTGTGGAGACGTATTCTTTTAGACTTCTTTTTTTCTGGGAAACTCTTTATTAGGCCTTCTGTCTTGATTGAGAGCCTTGCTGGGTAAAGTAGTCTTGGTTCCAGGCCTGTGGTTCTCATTACTTGGAATATTTTTTTGCCATTCTCTTCTAGCTTGAAGTGTTTCCATTGAGAAGTCAATTGCTAACCTTATTGGGGCTCCCTTATATGTTACTTCCTGTTTCTGCTTTGTTACCTTTAAGGTCCTCTCTTTGTTTGCAATTTTGCCATTTTAATTGTAATGTGTCTTGCAGTGGTCCTCTTTGGGTTCCTCTTGCTAGGGACTCTCTGTGTTTCCTGGATTTGGGTGACTTTTCTCTCCTCAGATTAGGGAAATTTTCCATCATTACTTTTTCAAACAGGTTTTCTCTCCCTTGCTCTTCTTCTTCTCCTTCTGGTAGTCCTATTATACAGATATCATTACGTTTCATGTTGTCCTGCATTTCCCTTATTACCTCTTCATATTCTTTCTGAGCTTTTTTTCCTTATCTTCCTCTTTCTGTGTGTTTTTATCTACTTTGTCCTCCAGCTCGCTGATCCAATCCTCTGCTTTATCAAGTCTGCTTTTCATTCCTTCTACTGTGTTCTTCAATTCTGAAATTGTATTCTTCATTTCCCCTTGTCCCTTGTTGATAGTTTCTATTTCCTTTTTCATGTTGATACAGTTTTCAGTGAGTTCATTGTACTTTCCCTGTAGTTTCTGGTAGTTCTCTGTGAGCTCCATGAGCTTCCTGATAACCATTGCTTTGAACTCAGTATCTGATAGTTGATTTGCCTCTTTTTCAGTTCTCATTCTTTCTGAAGCTTCCTCCTTTTCTTTCATTTTGGGATTGTTTCTTTGTCTTCCCATTGTTTGTTAGACTCTTGTTGTCAGTCTCTGCTTCTTAAATTGATCTGTTCTTACTCCCTTGGTTTATGGTAGGAACCTCTATGGTAGAATGCCAATGGGATTCAGTGGTGCTGTCTCCTTAATCTCCTCTGCTCACTGGTCTTGAACTGACTTTTATGGGTCTAACATGGTCTAACTATGATCGTTTCCGCACTCCAGGTTTTATTGTGTCACCTGCACAGCTCCATAGCCAGTGAAATGGTAGACTCCTGAATTAACACACACAAAAATAATAAGGATGACAGAACCTTCAGGAACTCAACCTGGGTCTCACAGTAACTATCAGAGAAATATCACCTGGAGCATCTCAGATGTAGATTTCACCATTTGTCCAGAGACCTCTTGATCCTTCAGTGTCACTGCAGCAGTTCACAGCCACAGAGCCTGTTGTGAACAAAGGGAGAAAGCAGGAATGCAGGGCACCCACACACCCAGTGGTCCTCCTGCAACTTAGTTGTATTTTTTCTGGTGCTTTGATCTGTTCTTTCATTTGGGCCATTTAATTTTTTTTTTGTCTTGGCACACCTGTTACATAAAGGGGCGGAGCCTTAGGTGTTCACCAGGTCTGGGTAACGCTGGTTGCTGTTGGCTGTGCTGTGATGCTGCATGTGGGGGAGTGGCCTAGATGAAGCAATGGCACTTGCTCCACTCTCTGATGGATTTCAATCACTCCCTTCAGTCCCCACAATCAAATTGGGCCCCTCTGGTGCTGATTCCTGAGTGGGTGGGCTTGTTCACACTCTAGGCCCCTGTGGGTCTCTCTGGCAAACTCTCCGTAAGGCTGGGAGTTTCTCGTGCTGCCACCTCAACCCCCATGGGTGTTTTCAATCAGAGGTTTGAGGATTTATTTCCCCACACTGGAGCCCTGGGTTGCACGGTCTGCTTTGCTCCCTTGCCATTCCTCCCAATTTATGTATGCGTGAATGTGGGGCTGCAGGGTCTGCCAGCCACCACCTTGTGGGTTCCGCTAGCTGCAGCCTGTCCTGCCCCATTCCACCATCTGCCACCTCGCTGGGTCCTCCAGCCACTGCCTTTCCTTGAGTCCTCTCTGCCCAGCTGCCTGTCTCCACCCCTCCTACTGGTCTGGATGAATGTTTCTTTATCTCCTTGATTGTCAGACTTCCATATAGTTTGATTTTCTGTCAGTTCTGGTTGTTTTTTGTTTTTAAATTGTTGTTTTCCTTCTTTTGGTTGTGCGAGGAGGCACAATGTATGCCTCCTTCTTGGCCAGAAGCCCCTCTATAATATTTTCTAAAGTAGCTGCACCAATTTATATTCCAACCAAGAATGCCAAAGGGTTCACTTTTCTCCACATCCTCACTAGGACTTGCTATTTCATATCTTTTTGATAACAGCCATTCTAAAAGGTTTGAGGTAATATCTCATTATGGTTTTGATTTACATTTCCCTGATGATTAGTGTTGCTGAGCACCTTTTCATGTACCTGTTGTCCATTTGTATGTCTTCTTTAGAAAAATGTCTGTTCATTATCCTTGCTTAGTTTTTAATGAGTTGTTTGTGCCTCTTTTTTTTTTTTTGCTATTGACTTGTTTATATATTTTGGATATTAACCTCCAACAGATACATGATCTGCAAAGAAATAAAAGGAATCTAAATCAGAAAGGAAGAAGTAAAACTGTCTCCTTTTGTAGATGACGTAATACTATATGTAGAAAAACCTTAAGATGTCACAAAAAAACTAATAAAAAATTTAAATTCAGTAAATTTGTAGAATACAAATTCAATAGACAAAACCCAGCTATATATTTGTACACTGATAATGAAGTATCAGAAAGAGTAATGAAGAAAACAATACCATTTACAATTGTATAAAAATAACAAAATATTTATGAGTAAATTTAACCAAAGAGGTCAAAGGCCTGTACACTGAAAACTATATGGCATTGAAAAAATGAATAAAGACATGAATAAATGCAAAGATATTCCATTTGTGCTCATGGATTGGAAGAGTTAATATTCTTAAAATATCCATACTACTCAAAGCAATCTTCAGATTCAATTCAATTCCTATCAAAGTTTCAATGGTGGCATTTTTCAAAGAAATAAAACAAAGAATCCTAAAATTTGTATGGAACCACCAAAGACCCCAAATAGCCAAAGCAATCTTGAGAAAGAACAACAAAGCTGGAGGCATCATGCTTTCTCATTTCAAACTGAACTGCAAAACTGTACTGCAAAACTGTAGCAATAAAAACAATATAGTATTGATGAGCATAAAAAATAGATATATAGATAAATGGAGCAGAATACAGACCCAAAATAAACCCACACATGTATGACCAATTAATTTACGGCAAAGGAGCCAAGATTATACAATGGGGAAAGGGCAGTCTAGTCAATAGCAGATGTTGGGAAAAGTAGACAGCCACAGGTGAAAGAATGACACTAGACAACTATCTTACATAACACCAAAAATCAGCTCAGAATGATTTAGAGTTATATTCAGACTTGAAGATAAGACCTAACACCATAAGGCTCTTAGGAGAAAACATAAGGGATTACACTCCTTAACAATAGTCTTTCCAATAATTTTTTAGATTTGACACCAAAAGTAAAAGCAACAAAAGCAAAATTAAACAAGTTGGTATAGAAACCATTAACAAAATGAGAAAGCAGCCTACAGAATGGGAGAAGATATTTGCAAATCCAGTAAGCTTTATAATAATGAGTTTATCTGTGTAAGAAAGATGTTTGAGGAATTCACAAATATTTATTAAAGAATATGTATATTTTTGTGGATGCATCAGTACAGACGTATCTATAGATAGAATATTATGCACATATTTGTGTGTTTTATTTTTGTCCAGAGTACTATGCATTTATTAATATATTTGTCTTATATATTTCTAAGATAAATACATAAACTAACTTTATAAATAAACTATTCAGTTTCCTGAAGAAAAAGTCATTTGCCTTCAGATGATCCCTGGTTTTTCCCATCTTGGTTATAGAAACTTCAGATTCTTGAGAATCTGAACCCTACCACTGCCTGCTCCCCTGTTTGCCTGTAGGTGAAACTAGTTATCATAATGGAGCTACTTCTCTGACACTGAGCTTGTCCATTTCTCAACTGCTGCTTTTGATAAAAGACATAATCATCCTGGAAACATAAATGCAGTTTCTGGAGAAAGCTGAGTCCTTCTGAGAATGATGGCCTGATGGGCCAAGTTCTCCTAAACAGTTCTCAGTGAAAGATGTGTTTAAGGAAGTGGAAATATACAGACAGATTTTACCCGCTGTGTTTCACTTGGTAATCTTTGTCTTCACTGCGCTTTTTTAATAATGACATCTTACATGATTCACATGACTAGACTTTTAGTGGAAACACTTGCTGGTTTTCCTAAGATTTGGAAAGAGGATGCATAGAGAGACTGTTATAAAGTTTTTGTCCATTTTGAAACAAAGCAATAAATATAAAAAGTTCTAACTCCAATGTGCACCAAAAATGAAGAAGTGCTGAGTGTGTGACTTAATTTTGCAGTGCAAGGGAAAAATGCAAGTGCTATATCAGCTTCTGTGTTTTGCCTTTTGGCCTTCAGAATCACTCAATATCTACTTGCAATCCCCTGTGTGTGTGCCTCTTTCTCAAAACTATGTTTTAATTTACTATCCACTAAGCTCATTAATTCCAGTTTCTTTCTCAGCTTTGTTGCCAAACACAGTCATGTTTTTCATATAAAAATACCCTAACAGGGAGTGAGGTTCTGACACAGGCTAGAATATGGATGAACTTGAGGACATCATGCTCAGTGAAATAAGCCAGAAACAAAAAGGACAAATATTGTATGATTGTATGTAGGTGGGTAGGATTGAAGGTGGGAAGTAGGGGTGGGTGGTGAGGGAAATGTGGAGACAGCTGTGCTTGAACAACAATTAAAAAAACCCATCACAATTAAAAAATAAATCTGTTTGACAGATGAGAAATAGATTTGTTTTGTTCAGATGTGGGACCATGAAATTTATAAAATATTTTAACTTAGCTCCCTATAAAGTCATAAATGTTTGGTGCTAAAGTGCAGTAACTTTTATTAAACCAGTGCTCTTACTATTATTTTCTTTAGGTCTTGTGACCTGTCCTTTGGCAGGCTTTTACTGGTCTCCTTTGCTTTCATTAAATCTGTTATTATAAATTATCTGCAATTGTTTTTGCAAATATAGCAATATAAATCAAAGGTTAGTAACCAAACATAAGGCATTTTGATACTCATGCAAAGCAGATGTTGTTTCTGTCGGTGTCTGCTTCTGACAACAAAAAATTCATGGTTCCTATACCCAGTACTTACATATTTCTCTACATTCTGCTATTTTTTGGTCAAGATTTTTCTTCCTTTTTACTTTTTAGTTATTATTATCAGATCCTAAGTTGTGTGGGTTTTGTGGACTCTTAAGTAGGATTATGCTATATTTAGAGCTTTTATTGTGTGGTAACATAAAGTGAAGACTGAATTGGTGTCAAATTGGAGTTTTAGCACATACATTTATTTATTTATTTATTTTATTCTGATCCCCTACCCCACCACCTTTGGCAACTGTCAGCTTGTTCTCTGTTCTATGGGTCTATTTCTGTTTTGTTTTGTATGTTCATTTGCTTTGTTTACTTAGATTCCATATATAAGTGAAATCACATGTTATTTGTCTTTTTCCATCTATTCCATTGAACACAATATACCCTAGGTCCATCCATGTTGTCTCCAATGGCAAGATTTCATTCTTTTTATGACTTAGTCACATCCCATTTTATACATGCACCATGTCTTTATTCACTTAACTACTGATGGTCACTTAGGCTGAAACATCAGTCCTAAAGAACTTATGAACCCCAATGATCATAGCAGTGTTATGTACAATACTCAAGTGCTGAAAACAGCTTAAGTGCTTAAAGTAAATGAGTGGATCAAAAAAGTGTGGCACATTTACAAGATGGAATACTACAAAGCAGAAAGAAAGAAGGAGCTCCTACCCTTTGCAACAGCATAGATGGAACTGGAGAATAATATGCTATTTGAAATAAACCAGGTAGTGAAAGATAAACACATGATTTCACCTATAAGTGGAACCCTAATGAACAAAATAAACAATGAGCAAAATAGAACCAGGGACATGGAAATAAAAAACAAACTGACAGTGACCAGTGGGATGGGAGGAGAGGGACAACAGGTGAAGGAAGGGGAAGGTTATGGTCAAGGAACATGTATAAAGGACCCATGGACAAGGACAATGGGGTCAGGATTGACTGTGGGAGTGGGGGTGTGGTCTTGGAATGGGAAAGCAATGGTGGGAGGGAAATTGGGATAACTGTAATTGAACAACAATTTTTTAAAAATTATAAATATAAGTAAATGAATAAATAAATAATGCTGCAATGAACCTAGGAGCACATATGTACTTTCAAAATAGTGTTTTAGGTTTCTTTGGATATGTTCCTAGAAATGGAATCACTGGGTCACAAAGCAGTTACACTTTTAATTTTTTGAGAGAACTCCATACTGTTTTCCACACTGGCTGCACCAGATTGCATTCCCACCAACAGTGTGCAAGAGTTCCCTTTTCTCCACATTCTTGCCAGCACTTGTTTTTTGTTGATTTATTGATGGTAGCCATTCTGGCAGGTGTGAAGTGATATCTCATTGTGGTTTTAATTTGCACTTACCTGATGGTTAGTGACAATGAGCCAGGGCACCATTGTTGAGTTGTATGACTCAAACATTATTGACATCTTCAAGCCTTAATTTGGGGTTTATCAACCCATGGAACATTGGTTCCTTATGTTCCTGATATTCAGATCTCAGTGAAACTCATGTTAAAAATAGCACAAATAATTAATTCTTCCTTTTCTGCTTAATATCAGCCATAAGAAGATAAACTACATGTCCTATGTGACGAGTATCAGGATCTCAAAATAAAGTATGCTTTATAAATTCAAAGTTGCAATCTTTCCTCATTTCCTTGTTTTTAAAAGTTTTTAAAAAGTGGATCCATTGAGAAATGATTCATAGATATGAATTTTTGAAGAGTTTTTTACATAGAAATTGTGTATAAATTATATCTTCTATTATTTTGTTTAGGTGAAAACTTCTATCTTTATAAGTTTTAAGAGATATTCTTTTTTTTGTTTGTTCTTCTACAATTTTCATGCTATTTATGCTATTATAAGTTATAAAGTTTAGGAGCAACAGGATTAATTATCTCTAATCATCCTTTCTTTTTAGGATAAGACAATGGAAAATTCCTTGTATTATAATGGAATTATTCCAGGCTTTGGAAAATGGAATCATAACTGGACAAGCATTCCCAGGAATCTCAAAGACACCCTAGTCAGTTATTAAAGGCATCACTTCATAAAAGCTGGAATTTCATTATGGATTAATTTTTTGTTTAGGTTGTTATTAGAATTCACTATAATTGTCTGCTAAAGTACTATAAATGTCTATTTATTCCTGCAGACAAACTTCCTACTAATGTATTCATATACATTCCTACTAATATATTTATGTTGGACAACTGAATCTTTTAATTCACTTTGTTCTTTTTTTTCTTTACTAAGATCTTTTATTATAAAATGATATAAAATATCTTCCATAATAAATTTTATGGATTAATTTTAAAATAATATTTCTAACATCTATATCCCAATACATACATTTAAATTAAATACTATGCATTGGCTTGTTAGATTAAGTATAAAACTGAAACCAAAATAGGAAACTTGTTGCATTTCAAAACCTATAAGACAATACATGTTTTTACCATCTAAACTTGTTTGCAAAATACAGCTTATTTTCTCTGCATGCTGTAGTATACATATATTTAAGACAGCTTAGTCCATTTGGGTTGCTATAAGAAAACACTATACACTGGATGGCTTATATATAGCAGAAACACATTTTTCACAGTTCTGCAAGCTGTAAAATCTAAGATCAAGATACCAATGTTGTCATGTTCTAGTGAGGAACTTCCTTCTGCTCAATAGTCTGCACCTTCTCCCCATGTCCTCAGATGCTGGAAGGGGCTCTTTGGGTCTCTCATAAATAAGAGCGCTAATCCCCTTCATGGTGATTCCACCTTTATGACCTAAGCACCTTCCAGAGGCCCCTCCCCCATTACATTGGGCAATGGTGAGGGGCAACACAAACATTCAAACTATAGTGTATCCAAATAGAATTTCTACTCAAAATAATTATTTTAAAAAGTATTTCATAAAGTCAGACTCCCCTATGTCATTGTTTTACCTGTATTCTTGAGTTTGACTATTTTATAACATAAAACACTAAATGAGAGAACAATGGAGCACATGTTGAAGAGGGTGGTCTATTCACAGGGAAGTTAGCCAAGGTTTAGTAATTGGTGATGAGGGTAGCCAAGGGATTGACTAAGTCATAGGGGTTGCGTTGCAAAACAGAAGTGGATGTATTTGATAGGATATAAAGGGATAAATGGTAATGGAAAAATACAATAAAAATAAACTATGAAAACTATTAAAAAATAAAATAACCCATTTAAAAACGTATTTCTCTACAGCTTTTTAGTTTCATTATTATGAACATTTTGATACATTTTCACTGGTGCCTGAATCCTTCCAATTCCTGTGACACCCACTCCCATGGAGGAGCCCACAGGCAATCATGTGACATCTCTCACTGCTTAATCATTTGATGTTCAAACTTATTTTTGATAATTTATGCTTCACAGTAATGATTGATCTATACAGTATCTGAAAACCTTCTAATTTAAGTAGAAATAATGAGAGCAATATCACAGTCTGTCCAAAATATCAGTAGAAATAGAAAACTCTCAGTTTGCTTCTTTTTCCTAGGTAGAGGCAGGGAATTGACTGATTCAGAGTGGATTTTGAAAGTGATTTCTATACTGTGCATGACTAACCTAATAGGACATTTTAAAGTACCATTCTGATGATTCCAGATGTCTTCAAATACAAAACAGTTTCAGATTTGCAACCCAAACAAACTTAATTTGAACTAGAATTATAGCAAGTTATAACTCTTAGAACTTTCATAAATAGTGAAAACAAATATTAGTGGCTCAAAACTTCAAACTCCTCAGAATTGTTATAACATATTTATCATTCAGAAACCATTTATGGAATGTTTAATACATTCCAGGCACTGAGCCAAGCATGGGAGATTTAAATATAGTTAAAATATATGGACCCTCATCTTGGGGCTCATCCAATCTTCAAGAAAAATATGTAAAATCTGTAATTAAGTGATAAATGCAACCATAACTCTAAGTATGATGGTATCATCCAGAAAGTAGTGATCAAACTATTAAATTTTTAAGAGGACATTTCATTATTAAGAGGTTAGAGCAAGTCCTCAAAGAAAATAAATACTCACCCAAGCACATCTAAAGAAGAAAGACTTTCCAGACAGAGAGGCTGAATGGCACTGCAGAAACCTGAAGGGAAAACACATGTATTTCAGGATCTATAGTTTTTCAGGCATTCCTAAACCTGAGGGTACACAAAAGGTAGGCAGTGATGTGGTGAGTAGTGAGGGAGAGATCACAACTAGTTTAGGAAGCCCCTGCTAAGTTTAATGTTGTTGGCCCCATGCTGAAATTCTGAAAAAATATTAATCAGAGGCCTGCATTTTCATTTTCACCACATTCACATGTGTAGCTGATCCTGAGTGAAAAATATATTCTGATGAAACATACATGCTATACTGGAGGTTTGGTCTTTATCCTGTGAAGCAGACACTTCCTAGGATGATTTCAAGTAGGAAAATGATGCTATTACATTTATATTTCAGGGAAATAACACTCATGGGGAATTAGAAGCAGGAACACAATAAGAACAATGCTGATAGTCCAAGTCAGAGAGAATGAGGGCTTTCCCTATTCCATATGTATGCAATTGGATACATGGGCAGAGATTCAGAGATATACAACGGAAAAAATGGAAAGGATTTGGGTCAGTTATAAGCAAAGAAGTAAGAGGAAATCTATTGTTTGAACCAAGTTGCTTTTGCATATTCTAATTATTATTTTTATAATCTTCTTATTGCTATTCAGTTACAGTTGTCTCCATTTTATCCCTATCATGCCTCCCCCACCTTCCCCATTCCCAGAAACCTCCCTCGAACCTACCTGCTTTGGCTTTGTCCATGTGTTCTTTATAAATGTTCATTGATGGCACTTCCCCTATTTCCCCCCATTATTCCTCTCACCATAACCTCTGGTTACTATCAGGTTTTTCCTTGTTTCAATATCTCTGGTTATATTTTGCTTGCTTGTTCTGTTGGTTAAGTTCCACTTATAGGTGAGATTATGTGGTAATTGTCTTTCATTGGCTTATTTCATTTAACATAATGCTCTTCAGTTCCATCCATGATATTGCAAATGATAGGAGCTACTTCTTTCTTCCTGCTGCATAGTATTCCACTGAGTAAATGTATCATTGATTTTTTTCTTTTCTTTTTTAAAATTTTTATTGTTATTCAATTAAAGTTGTATGCTTTTTCTCCCCATCCCTCCACCCCACCACAGCTGAACCCACCTCCCTCCCCCACCTCCACCCTCCCCCTTCATTTTGTCCATGTGTCCTTTAAGTACTTCTGTAATCCCCTCTTCCCACTGTCCCCGCCCCCCACCCCGGCTATTGTTAGATTGTTCCTAACTTCAATGACTCTGGTTATATTTTGTTTGCTTTTTTCTTCTATTGATTATATTCCAGTTAAAAGTGAGATCATATGGTAGTTGTCCCTCACCGCCTGGTTTATTTCACTCAGCATAATGCTCTCCAGTTCCATCCATGCTGTTGCAAAGGGTATAAGTTCCTCCGTTCTCTCTGCTGCATAGAATTCCATTGTGTAAATATACCATAATTTTTGGATCCACTCGTTTGCTGACGGGCACTTAGGTTGCTTCCAGTACTTGGCTATTGTAAATTGTGCTGCTATGAATATTGGGGTGCACAGGTTCTTTTGGATTGGTGTTTCAGGGTTCTTAGGGTATAATCCCAGCACTGGAATTGCTGGGTCAAAGGGTAGTTCCATTTTTAGTGTTCTGAGGAAATTCCATATTGTTTTCCACAGTGGCCTCACCAGTCTGCATTCCCACCAACAGTGCACTAGGGTTCCCTTTTGTCCGCAACCTCTCCAACATTTGTTTGTGGATTTGTTTATGTTGGTCACTCTGACTGATGGGAGATGGTACCTCATTGTGGTTTTAATTTGCATCTCTCTGATGGCTAGTGATGCTGAGCAACTTTTCATAAGTCTCTGGGCCCGCTGGTGAAGTGACTGTTCAAGTCCTTTGTCCATTTTTTAATTGGGTTGTTTGTCTTCCTGGAGTGCAGTCCTGTGAGTTCTTTATATATTTTGGAGATCAGGACCTTGTCTGAGGGATCATTGGCAAATATGTTTTCCCATACTGTTGGTTCTCTTTGTAATTTAGTGCTCTTTTCTTTAGCCGTGCAGAACCTTTTTTATTTTGATGAGGTCCCATTTGTTTATTCTTTCCTTTATGTTTAGGGGACATGTCTGTGAGGATGTTGCTGCGTGGAATGTCTGAGATTTTCCTGCCAATTTTTCCTCAAGGACTTTTATGGTGTTACAACTTATATTTAAGTCTTTTATCCATCTTGAGTTTATTTTCGTGTAGGGCGTAAGTTGGTGATCGAGTTTCATTTTTTTGAACGTAGCTGTCCAGATCTCCGGACACCATCTGTTGAAGAGGCTGTTTTTGCTCCATTTTATGCTTCTGCCTCCTTTGTCGAATATTAATTGACTGTAAAGACTTGAGTTTATTTCTGGGTTCTCTGTTCTGGTCCATTGGTCTATGTGCCTGTTTTTATGACAGTACCAGGCTGTTTTGATTACTGTGGCATTGGAATACAGTTTCATATCAGGTATTGTGATCCCTCCTGCTTTGTTCTTCTTTCTCGAAATTGCTGAAGCTATTTGGAGTCGTTTATGGTTGCATATGAATTTCTGAAATGTTTGTTCTATATCTGTGAAGTATGTCATGGGTACTCTAATAGGGATTGCATTGAATCTATAAATTGCTTTGGGTAGATGGCCACTTTGATGATGTTAATTCTTCCAATCCATGAGCATGGTACATGCTTCCATGTGTTTGTGTCTTCCTTAATTTCTTTCTTCAGTGTTGTGTAGTTTTCCGAGTACAGGTCTTTTACCTCCTTGGTTAGGTTTATTCCTAGGTACTTGATTTTTCTTGTTGCTATATCAAATGGGATTTTTTTTTTTCCTGATTTCTGTTTTTGCAGTTTCATTGTTGGTGTACAGGAATGCCTTTGATTCCTGAATATTGACTTTGTATCCAGCTGTTTTGCCAAATTCATTTATTAGGTCGAGTAGTTTTTGGGTGGAGTCTATAGGATTTTCCATGTACACTATCATGGCATGTGCAAACAGTGACAGTTTCATCTCCTCCTTTCCAATTTGGATGCCTTTTATTACTTTTTCTTGTCTGATTGCTGTGGCTAGGACTTCCAATACTATGTTGAATAGGAGTGGTGAGAGAGGGCATCCTTGTCTTGTTCCTGATCTTAGTGGGAAAGCTCTAAGTTTTTGTCCATTGAGTATGATGTTGGCTTAGGTCTCTCATATATGGCCTTTATTATGTTGAGGAATGCTCCCTCTATTCCCACTTTGCTGAGTGTTTTTATCAGAAATGGGTGCTGTATCTTATCAAATGCTTTTTCCACATCTATTGATATGATCATGTGATTTTGTCTTTGCTGTTGTTCTTGTGATGTATTATGTTTGTTGATTTGCGAATATTGTACCATCCTTTCATCCCTGGGATGAAACCCATTTGGTCGTGGTGTATGATCTTTTTAATGTATTGCTGGATGCAGTTTGCCAATATTTTGTGGAGAATTTTTGCATCTATGTTCATCAGCGATATTGGTCTGAAGTTTTCTTTTTTCGTTGTGTCTTTATCTGGTTTTGGGTTTAGGATGATGCTGGCCTCATAAAAAGAGTTGGGGAGTCTTCCATCAGTTTGGATTTTTTCGAATAGTCTGTGAAGGATTGGGGTTAGCTCTTCCTTAAATGCTTTGTAGAATTCTCCTGTGAAACCATCTGGTCCAGGGTTTTTGTGTGTTGGGAGTTTTTTGATGACTGCTTCATTTTCGTCTGCTGTTATTGGTCTGTTCAGGTTTTCTGCTTCTTCTTCAATCAGTTTTGGAAGATTATATTTTTCTAGAAATGTGTCCATTTCACCTAGGTTTTCAAATTTCTTGGCCTACAGTTCTTCATAGTCATTTCTTACAATCCTTTGTACTTCTATGGTATCAGTTGTAATCTCTCCTGTTTCATTTCTAATTGTGTTTATTTGGATCCTCTCTCTTTTTTTCTTGTTGAGCTTAAAGGCTTGTCAATTTTGTTTATCTTTTCAAAGAACCAGATCCTGGATTCATTGATCCTTAGAATTGTGCTTTTAGTCTCTATGTCATTTAACTCTGCTCTGGTCTTGGTTATTTCCTTCCTTCTGCTTGTTCTGGGCTGTGTTTGTTGTTGTTCCTCGAGTTCTTGTAGGCGTAGGGTTAGGTTGTTCATTTCAAATGTTTCTATCTTCTTAAGGTAGGCCTGTATTGCTATGAACTTCCCTCTCAGGACTGCCTTTGCTGTGTCCCATAGGTTTTGGGTTGTTGTGAGTTCGTTTTCATTTGTTTCCAGAAAGTTTTTGATTTCTTTCCTAAACTCATTCTTGACCCATTCATTCTTTAATAGCATGGTATTCAGTCTCCATGTTTTTTCATGTTTTGGTGTTTTTACCTTGAGATTGTTTCTAGTTTCAGTCCCTTGTGGTCAGAGAAAACGATTTCAAATTTCCTGAGCTTGTTGAGCCTTTTTTTGTGTCCTATCATGTGGTCTATCTTTGAAAATGTTCCATGTACATTTGAAAATAATCTGTATTTTGCTTCTTTGGGATGAAAAGCTCTATATATATCAGTTAAGTACATTTCATCCAGAGCATTGTTCAATGCCACAATATCTTTGTTGATATTTTGTTTGGAAGATGTGTCCATCTTTGACAGTGCGATGTTAAAATCTCCTACTATAATTGTGTTGCTGTCAATATCTTTCTTGAAGTCCTCCAAGATTTTCTTTATGTATTTGGCTGCTCCTATATTGGAAGCATGTATATTTACAATGTTTATGTCTCCTTGGTGGATTCTTCCTTTGAGCATTATGATGTGACCCTCTGGGTCTCTCTTTATGGACCTTTTTTTGACGTTTATTTTTTTTCCAACTGAGTATTGCTACCCCTACTTTTTTTTTCATGTCTGTTTGCTTGGAAAATTTGTTTCCAGCCCTTCACTTTCATTGTGTGTAGTTCTTTTGTCTGGAAGTGGGTCTTGTAGGCAGCACATGTGTGGCCCATGCTTTCTAATCCACTGAGCTCTTCTATGTCTTTTGATTGGAGCATTTAGTCCATTTATATTTAAGTTTATTTTTATAGGTACTTATTCATTGTAGTTTTTTGTACCTATGTTCCTCTCTCTCTCTATTCATTCCTTTCCTAGAAGCATTCCCTTTAGCATCTCTTGCAGAGCTGGTTTGGTGGAGGTATATTCTTTTAGACTTCTTTTGTCTGGGAAACTCTTTATTTGGCCTTCTGTCTTGATTGAGAGACGTGCTGGGTAATGTAGTCTTGGTTGCATGCCTCTGTTTCTCATTACTTGGAATATTTTTTGCCATTCTTTTCTGGCTTGGAGCGTTTCCATTGAGAAGTCAGCTGCTAACCTTATTGGGGCTCCCTTGTATGTTACTCCCTGTTTCTCCCTTGCTGCTTTTTAGATTCTTTCTTTGTCTTGGAATTTTGCCATTTTAATTATGATGTGTCTTGCAGTGAGCCTCTTTGGGTTACTCTTGATTGGGAGTCTCTGTGATTCCTGGATTTATGTGATTTCTTCTCCCATCACATTAGGGAAATTTTCCATCATTTGTTTTTCAAACAGGTGTTCTATCCCTTGCTCTTCCTCTTCTCCTTCTGGTACCCTATTATAAGGATATTATTACATTTTCATGTTGTCCTTCATTTCTCTTAACCTCTCTTCATTCTTTCTGAGCCTCTTCATTTTCTTGCTCATTCTGGGTGTTTTTTTCTACCTTGTTCTCCAGTTCACTGATGTGATTCTCTACTTCATCGAGCCTGCTTCTGATTCCTTCTACTGTGTTCTTTACTTCAGAAATTGTATTCTTCATTTTGTCTTGGCCCTTGTTGATAGTTTCTGTCTCCTTTTTCATGTTGGTATAGTTTGCAGTGAGTTCATTGTAGTTTCCCTGTAATTTTTGGTAATTCTGTGTCAGCTCATTAAGCTTCCTTTTAACTAATTCTTTGAACTCAATATCTGATAGTTGACTTGCCTCTTTTTTATTTAACATTGTTTCTGAGATTTCCTCCTTTCCTTTCACTTGGGGTTTGTTTCTTTGTCTTCCCATTGTTTGTGAGACTTTTCCTGTTGGCCTCTGCTCTTAAGTTGCTCTGTTCTGATCTCCTAGATTCATGTTGTAAACTTCTGTGGTATAATACCTGTGAGATTCAGTGGTATAGTCTCCTTGATCTCCAGATCTTACTGATCTTGGGTTGTGGTTTATGTTGGCTCTGTGTATGTCTTTGGTTTTTGGTTGTTGTTGGGTCTTTCTTTGGTGGGTCTTTTCCACCAGTTGGATATCTGAGGTTCAGTCTGTCCCCCACATTTTGTTTTCTATGGTGTAGGTGTGGGGAGGTTGTGTTGGAGCTGGTTCTTCTTTGTGTGCAAGTTTTTGAGGCTTTTCTCTTACTCGTGTTCAGTTGTTTCTTCTGAGTAATTTCTTCACTATTTAGTTGTATTTCCAGATAGGTCCTGGGTTGAGTTAGTGTGATTTCCACTCCCTCCTTCACCTTCTTCTCTTCTTATCTGTTCGTGTTTCCTTTGTTGGTGGGTTTCCTCTTTCAGGAGTTATCCTGGTGTTCACAGCTTCTACCTATTCTTTTTATGATCATTTGGAGAGGGAAGTCAAAATGGTTTACAAATGCAGGAGTATGTTATATGATATTTAACGTACCAGCCCTTAGAGAAGACGTAGGAGATCCTTTGGACATATATAGTGTTAACCATGATAATTCACCCACCTAGCCACTTTTTAGAATGGGTGGAAAGAAGATAAGACTTCTTGTTGTGGGGGAAAGGATTGTGAGTTGGACCTAGAAAGCTGTGAGCCTGTGGGAGGTCAGATTATGAGGGAAAGTGAGAGGAAAGTGTAAATAATAGATGTAATGTGTGAGAGAATAGAGTTAAACACACCTGTAATAAAGTTCAAGAAACACTGAAGTGGGCTGAGATTTGGGAGGAGTTTTGCATATTACTAACAATGTATGGAATAGCTATTATTTACAATATTAATGAAGCAACAATGCTATGACAAAGACTATGTAATTTGGATAACTAGAATATGGAGTATAGGTCCTTGAGTAGTGTGCTAATGTTAAACTCGTGAAGTGAAGGACAGTTAAGTAACAATACACTGTGAAAGGGGAAACAAGTCAAACAATGCAAATTAACCAGTCAATCAAAAAAGACTAAATAGAAAAAAGAGAGACACAAAAATACTAATAAAATGAGTTATGTAAGAATAATGAAAAAAATATTACAAATATACAATAAGTTGCAAGTTCTCTGGCGTAGCAAAGTGAAATTTGTTTCACTGTCTCAGCTGTGGGGATACTCCCTCTTTGGGTCCAACTCTGGTATTTTCACAGTTCCAGGTTTTATTGTCTCACTTGTGGGGATTAAAAAAGAAGACAGAAGGAAAAGAGGTATAAAGGGAGAGAAAGTAGGAGTAGAACAAGAAAGAATGAAAGAGACAAGAAGGTGTTAAAAGAAAAAGTAATAAAAATAGTGAAGAGTTACTTAAAAAAAACTAAAACAAACAAACAAAACAAACAAGCCTGCTGGCTTCTAACTGGCGAAGCCAGTTTTGCTGGACTTTTTGGCTGCAGCCACCTCAGGGGGCCTAGCCCAGCTCTTCTCCTTTCCTGACTAACACTCGGGCAGCCACTGGCCCAGCTCTCCAGCAGCCCCCAGACCCACAGGTTCAGGCCCTCACCCTCCTCCAGGCTATGGGTGTGTGTGGGCACTCAGGGACTGGGGGCGGGGTGGGGGTGCTTTCTGTGATGTGCACTCTCCCACTTGTGGTCTCGGGTCTCTGTGTTGCACTCTCCCCAGTTGGTGCCTGTGGTCTCTGCCCCCCCGCAAGGTGTGCACTCTCCCCACGGTACTTTGGATTTGGGCTTGATGCCCCCCACAGCCCCACCTGAGCATCATGTAGCCAGGTGGAGAAGAGACTAGAGCTGTTGATGCGGCAGAATTCCCCAAAGTGCCCCTGAGGGTCTTTTTCTTCTTGAGAAAATGCTCATGCTCAATCCTGCCACTCCATATAAGAAAGGGTCTGCCCTCTCACACAGCCTACCTCTCCAGCTAGACTGGGGACTGTCTGGGTCAGGGCCTGACTTGGCCCAATTTTTAACTCTCCCCGACTGGTACTCACAGTCTTTGGTGTGTTTACTACTTCCTCCTTATTCCCTTCCCTGCGACCTCAAACAACCAGGTCTTTCTGGGTGCTGCTCAAGGCTTGTTTGGCAAGGGAGAGAACGAGACTGCATTATTTATAAAAGGAAGGTATTAAACAGCATGCCATAAAAGTCATTAAAACATAAAAGCAGAAAAATGCAAAGAAAAGCCTCTTCTCTTTATGGTATTTTCAAATCAAATGCAAGTCCAAATGCTAAGGATTGCTGGGGATGATCAGGGATCTCTTGTAGCAACCAACCATTAAGGAACTGTATTCTCTGCAGTAATGAATGAGATCACATGATATAGCCAGAAACTGCTTTATTTTCATTGACGGGTATAGTGAAGCCTTGACAACGTAAATATCTATTGCTTGGTTTAGTATGACTTAGACTTATCCTTATGATTCTTCTTATCAGAAACAAACTGACAAACACAAAAGAACATTTATTAACATTTACTAAAATACTAACCTCCATATGCATTCAGTTCCTTATCTGTAAAGTGGGGAGTAATAACTAATAGAACCTACTTCAAATGGGTTTGAATTAAGTGAGTCAGTCCATTCAAAAACTCAGCAGTTTTTGCTATGTTAACTATTATTACTGTAAAGACTTTCTCATATAAGTACCGTGCACTAACCGATTGTGCCACTGGAGCTCCAAGACTTTCTCAACTTATCATTATTTAATAAATTCACCAAATTAACCAATACTATGCACTTCCTACATAAAAATATAGTGATTAATATGGGAAGAAAACCAAAAGGTATGTGCCTAGAAGTCCCCCCTTACAGTCAAAATCTTAGAAACACTTTTATGCATATTATCAATATGCAATTATGCAATGTAATTACTCAGTACATAAGTTAATGTGTGAAAATAGTGTGGTTATCTCGTGGTAATTTTGTTGAATACTTTGAAGTCTTTAAAAGGAGAAAGATGAGCCTCCAAAGTATTGTCACACTACTCACCTCTATAATCATGGGTTTAACCAGCAAAAACACTTAGATTGAAAACAATCATAGAAAATAGGTATTTTCTGCTTTTAGATCCTACTGAAGATTTCTTTAACTTTTTGTTCTACTCATCAAAAATAAAAATAAAAATCCTGGACAATGTAGAGATTGCTTTTGGTTGTAGTTTATGCCAGAAAGTAGATACAGAATTTTAATTTCTCAATCATGGGATGTATGGTAAAAATATGATTTTGCATTACATGGCTTAAATTTATAATGTTTACACACATACGCACATACATATAAATATATACATATATACAAATGATATATATAATTTTCCATAATTCTTCAATATAACCAAATTTTCCCACTAGTTAACTACTGATTTCAATTCTGTTGGAAAGAGGGTGAAGTCTGTGTTATTATTTCTTAAATTGGAGTGCAGAGCTTATGGCTATTGTTCTACCTGTATTCATGAGTTTGACTATTTCATAATGTAAAGTGGTGAATGGAAGTGAGGACAATGGAGTCCATTTTAAAGAGGGTTGTCTATTTACAGTGAAGTTAGCCAAGGGTTAATGGTTTGTGGTGAGGGATGAGATTTGTTATTATGGGGGTTGTAGTGGGAAGATTTAGAATCCTGCAAATCTGTATGCTGACATAGACTCATATGGAGGGAGACACTGAGATTGGAGAAGAGAGAGGATAACCCAGGTATTGACTAAATCAAAGGGGTTGGCTCGCAAAGCAAAATTGGATGTGTACTTGTGTGTTTGACTTTGATAGAAGATACTCTCCACTTTAACGACAATTGTAAAAACAAAGTTCCCAGAAATCTATGTGTCATATCTGTCTGTTTATCTATTTGCCTCCATCTACCTACCTATCTACAAAAGGTCATTTTATAAATACTATACTTCTATTTCTATATCTAATTCCATATCTACCTCTTATTGTTTGAGGATAATTAAAATCCACAACTGAGCCCCCTGCACAATTCAGACAAAGCACACCTGCTGCCACATCTCCTCAGGGCATAGTGTCTGCCCCACATCTTAGTTCCATGTCAAGGGTCAGCAGAAGTAAGAGACAGAATTTAATGTTGCATCATTACAAGGCATACAGATACAATTAGACAAACTTCTCTATCATAGGCTGTTAAATAATTAAAAATATGTTAGGTTTTGAAGATGGCAGACAAGTAGATGGGAGCTGAACCCACTTGCTCATGTACCCAACTGGGACGCCTTAACAATCTTCTGAAAAACAAAGTAAACACTCAGTGGAATCCCAGCTTATATGAAGTTTGAAAGCCAAAGATTGCAGAGGATGTTTCAAAACAGACAGTAAGGAGATTTTATAGACCAACAGAAAGATCCCCACACCCTGCACCTGGGACCCTGGCTGCTGCGGTCCCCAGGCCCTGTGCCAGGGACCATGGCTGCCATAGGAACTTTGGAGGAGATAAGGGTCAGCTATTGTAACTTCATAGCTCCCTCCCCTCCCAGAGCAGGAAAGCCAGTCCCAGAGCCAAGAGAGAACTGGATGCTTGAAGTCCCCGGGGGGGATAAAGTTGCTCTGGGAGACACATAAGAGGTGGCTTTCCCCATCTGGGATTGTGGTCACTGGCTGGGACAGTACCAGAGAAATTGGGAAGCTGGGTGTCACCAGAAGGTGGGAGAAGAGTTGAGCTGCAACTGACCTAGATAATCTTGGGACTGGTCAGAGAGTTGGGCTGCGTGAAAAACCAGATGCTTGTAGGGGAAGGGCATGTGAACCAAGGCCATGCTCAAAAAAGGTTCACAGCCACTGTGAAAGGACCTTTCTTGTGCATTGGCCAGGCCAGCAAACAGGGAGGAGGAGGGGCACAATTTGTTCTAAATCAGGGTGCCTCATGGACTGATCAAAGTAGGGCAGTAGAGGCTCAAAGGGTTAGCAGTCCCCAGAGAGACTTCATTTAAAAGGAGAATAGACCTGAAGGGACTTTGCATGTTTGCAGTGCCCAGACCAGCAAAGAGAAACAAGGAAGGGCACAAATTGCTCCCACTCAGTGCACCTCACAGACTAATCAAAGGATGGCACAATGAGGTGGATTGGAGGCACTGGCCTGGTGCACGTGGACAGTGGGGCTGCACAGAGTTCTGAGGGCTTGGGTTGGAGGCTGAACACCTATATCGTAGCCCAGACCTAGACCCCATCCTCCCAAAATCACAGGAAAGGAAAAATGGAGCCCAGGCCCCCTCTGCCGTCAACATCCTGGAAGACCAGCCGAACACCGTGGTGGGTTTAAAGTCAGCATGAGGCTTTTTTTTTCCCCAGATGTGAGAGAGTAAGACTTAAAGCTGTGAAAGGACCAAAGACAGATCCCAGAGAGATCAGAGGCTAACATCAACAACTGATACAAATTTCACTTTGCTATCTTACAGAACTTGCATTTTATTTTTTATTTTCATTATATTTTTGTTATTTTTATCTTGTTATTTATTTTTTCCATTTAGTTTTCCTTGTTATGTTTGTTTTTTAGATTTTATTGTTTTTCTGGTTTTCTTTGTTTCCCCTTTCATATTGTATTTTAACTTTTCTTCTTTCATCTCACTCATATTCCAATAACACACTACTCTTAGTCTTTTACTTTACATTCTTTTTATTCAGATCATATATTTCTTGTCATATTATTGTTGTTTTAAATCCCACACAGCACCCTTCCCTGCTCTTGGGCCATTTCACTATCTTCAGGAGCTTCATTACTGTTGTAGTTAAATTTATTCTCTCCCACACTACACGAAGTTTCTAGCCCTTACTCTCACTATTTCTCACCATCTAGTGCTCTGCTTTCTGGAGTCACTTCACATTCTTTTTCTCTCCTAATAAGAAACTTATCTCTTTTTTACTTTTCATTAAAAAGTGGCTAGTTAGGTGAAATATCATGATTATTTCAGTACTTCTCCAAAGGATCTCTTATCTGTTCTCAACTTTTTGTTACTTTAAATCCCATAGAATACTCTCCCTCTGTCTTAATTCATTTTGCATTCGCCCTGCACATGATCACGTACAGGATAAGGTGAGAGCTGTGAATACCAGTAAACCCGCTGTATAAGATAACCCACCAACAAAGCAGCCACCAACAGGTAAAACTCAAGTACAACAAAAGAGCCCACACAAAGGATAAAAGGGCAACCTTAGGGTGTCCAGGCAAGGAAATCAAAGAGACCACACCACTAAGTCCCACAGAACTCCTACTACCCTATGAAGACAGCTGCCAAAGCAGAGCATTGGGAATCACAGAAACAAACAAAAAGACTCACCTAAAACCGTGAGACAAAGAAAGAACCTGCAATCAATAGGAATGTAAGACTCCTCACTAAAAGAGCCAAATGAAATGGAGGCAAGCAAACTATCAGACAAATTCAAAAGAATGGTTGTAAAAATGTTCAAGAAACTCACAGTGAACTCCAAGAAATTGAGTGGGAACTATAAAAGTATGGACAAGGAAATAGAAACTATAAACACGAACCAGGAAAAATACAATTTCTGAAATAATAAAAAAAAAACACTGGAAGGAATTACAAGCAGGCTGGATGAAGCAGAGGACTGAATTACTGAGCAGGAAGACAAGTGAGAAAGAAATACTCAGGTTGAACAGCTGTATGAAAAAAGACTAAAAAAATATGAACATAGCTTAAGGGAATGGCAAGACAACATTCAAATCATAGGAAAAAACAGAAGGAGAAGAAAAGAAGCAAGGTAGAGAAATCCTGTTTGAAAAAATATGACATAAAACTTTCCAAACCTGGATAGAAGAAAAACTACACAAATTCAGGAAGCACATAGGGTCCCAATCAAGATAATCTAAAGAGGTCTACTCCAAGACACATATAATTAAAATGTCAAGTTTTGAGACAAAGAGAGAATCTTTTTTTTTATTTACATGGTTGAATTTATTATTTTTCTTTTTTTGATATATTTATTGATTATGCTATTACAGTTGTCCCATTTCCGCACCTTCACTCAACTCCATCCTGCCCACCCCCTCCCTCCCACATTCCCCCCCTATAGTTCATGTCCATGGGTCATACTTATAAGTTCTTTGGCTTCTACATTTCCTACACTATTCTTACCCTCCCCCCTGTTTATTTTGCACCTATCATTTATGCTATTTATTCCCTGTACCTTTCCCCCCTCTCTCCCCCTCCCAATCCCCTATTGATAACCCTCCATGTGATCTCCATTTCTGTGGTTCTGTTTCTGTTCTAGTTGTTTGCTTAGTTTTCTTTTGTTTGTGTTTTAGGTGTGGTTGTTAATAACTGTGAGTTTGCTGTCATTTTTACTGTTCATATTTTTATCTTCTTTTTCTTAGATAAGTCCCTTTAACATTTCATATAATAAGGACTTGATGATGATGAACTCCTTTAACTTGACCTTATCTGAGAAGCACTTTATCTTCCCTTCCATTCTAAATGTTAGCTTTGCTGGATAGAGCAATCTTGGATGTAGGTCCTTGGCTTTCATGACTTTGAATACTTCTTTCCAGCCCCTTCTTGCCTGTAAGGTCTCTTTTGAGAAATCAGCTGACAGCCTTATGGGAACTCCTTTGTAGGTAACTGTCTCCTTTTCTCTTGCTGCTTCTAAGATTCTCTCTTTCTGTTTAATCTTGGGGAATGTAATGATGATTTGCCTTGGTGTGTTCCTCCTTGGGTCCAGCTTCTTTGGGACTCTCTGAGCTTCCTTGACTTCCTGGAGGTCTATTTCCTTTGCCAGATGAGGGAAGTTCCCCTTCATTATTTGTTCAAATAAGTTTTCAATTTTTTGTTCTTCCTCTTCTCCTTCTGGCACCCCTATAATTCGGATGGTGGAATGTATCAAGATGTCCTAGAGGTTCCTAAGCCTCTCCTCATTTTTCTGAATTCTTGTTTCTTCATTCTTTTCTGGTTGGATGTTTCTTTCTTCCTTCTGGTCCACACCGTTGATTTGAGTTCCAGTTTCCTTCCCATCAATATTGGTTCCCTGTGCATTTTCCTTTGTTTCTCTTAGCATAGGCTTCATTTTTTCATCTGGTTTTCGAACAAATTCAACCAATTCTGTGAGCATCCTAATAACCAGTGTTTTGAACTATGCATCTGATATGTTGGCTATCTATTCCTCGCTTAGTTGTATTTTTTCTGGAGCTTTGAAGTGTTCTGTCATTTGGGCCATTTTTTTTTTTTTTTTTGTCTTGGTGCGTCTGTTACTTAAAGGGGTGGAGCCTTAGGTTTTCTCAGGGCGGGGTAATGCTGGTCTCAGGGCTGTGATGCTGTACGTGGGGGTGGGGGAGGGGCCAAGAGAGAGACTCTCCACCAGATTTCAACCACTCCCTTGGCTACCCACAATCAAATTGGGCCCCTCTGGTGCTGGTTCCAAAGTGGGTGGGCTTGTGCACACTCTAGGCCCCTGTGGGTCTCTGGAATGACCTCTCCTGTGAGGCTGGGAGTCTCTTCTGCTGAAGCCCCAACCCCCAGGGGCATTTTCAATCAGAGGTTTGAGGCTTTATTTCCCTGTGCTGGAGCCTTGGGTTATGTGGTCTCCTTCGCTCCTCGCCATTGTCCCAGTTTATCTATGCGGAAATGTGGTGCTGCAGGGTGCTACTGGCCCCTCCACCTGCCCCTTATTCCGCCACTCTAAGTCCCGCCCTCTTGGTTTACCTGTGCGCGAATGTGGGGCCAAGGGGTCTGCTAGTGGTCGGACTGCCTGCCCCATTAGTCCCACACTCCGCCAGTCTTGGTCCCGCCATGGCCACTGGAGTCCTCTCCACCCCGGTGCTCGTCTCCACCCCTCCTACTGGTCTGGATGTATGTTTCCTTTTTATCTACTTGGTGTCGGATTTCCTTGCCGTTCGATTTTCTGTCAGTTCTGGTTGTGCGAGGAGGCGCAGTGTATCTGCCTACACCACCATCTTGGTTCTCCAAAGAGAGAATCTTAAAAGCAGGAAGGGAGAAACAAGAAGTAACATACAAGGGAACTCTGATAAGGCTAGCAGCTTATTTCTCAACAAAAACACTATAAGCCAAAAGAGAATGGCAAGAAATATTCCGAGTAATGGAAAACAAAGGCCTGAAACCAAGACTACTCTACCTGGAGAGGCTCTCAATTAAAATGGAAGGCAAAATAAGGAGTTTCCCAGAAAAAAATAGCCTGAAAGAATACAAATTTATTATGAAGTTAAGAACAATGTAACAATAGCAAGGGCGGGGGTGGGGGGTGGGGGCGGGGACAGTGGGTAGAGGGGATTACAGGAACTACTATAAAGGACACATGAACAAATCCAAGGGGGAGGGTGGAGAGGGGGGAGGGAAGTGGGTTCACCTGGGGTGGGGTGAAGGGATGGGGGAAAAGGCATACAGCTGTAATTAAATAACAATAAATAAATTTAAAAAAAATACAAATTTATCAAAAGAGCATTGCAGGATATGCTAAAGGGAATGCTTTAAAAAGAGGAAGGAAAATAATGACAGAGAGAGGAACACAGGTATAAAGGGGGAAATATAAATAAGTACCTATCAATTTTAACGTTAAATGTTATTGGATTAAAAGCTCCAATCAAAAGACATAGGGTAGCTGAATGGATAAGACACATGACCCACACATATGCTGCCCACAAGAGACCCACCTCAGAACAAAATACCTACATAGACTGAAAGTGAAGTGTTGGAAAAAATATTCCAAACATGTAGACAGGAAAAAAAAGCTGGGAGAGCAATACTTACAAGAGACAAAATCAACTTCAAAACAAAAGCCATAGAAACAGGCACTGAAGGACACTACACAATAGTCAAGAGAAGAATCCACCAAGAAGACATAAAGTTGGTAAACATATTTGCATCCAACATAGGAACACCCAAATATATAAAGAGGACTTCAATGAAAGATATAGACAGCAACATCTTATACTAGAGGATTTTAACACTGCCCTAGATCAAATGGACTTAACTGATATATCTATATCAATATCTATATCTATATCTATATCTATATCTATGTCTATCTATCGATAGATATCCATATATCTATCGATAGATATAGATAGACACCTTTCATCTTAAAGAAGCAAAATACACATTCTTTCAAATGCACAAGGAACATTTTCAAATATAGACCACATGATAGGACACAAAAGAAGTTTCAACAAGTACAGGAAAACTCACATCATATCAAACAATTTCTCAGACTACAAGAGACTGAAACCAAAAATCAACCTCAAGGAGAAAACTCAAAAACACTCAAAATCATGGAGATTGAATAGCATACTATTAGACAATGAATGGGTTAATAATGAAATCAAGGAAGAAATCAGAAAGTTTCTGAAAACAAATGAAAATACACTCACAACAGTCCAAAAGTAATGGGACACAGTGACGGCAGTCATGATAAGGGAAGTTCATAGAGATACAAGCCTACCTAAATATGATAGAAACATTTCAAATAAGCAACCTAATCTTACATATACAATTACTGGAGGAACAAAAACAAACAAAGCCCAGAGCATGTAGAAGGAAGGAAATAACTAAGATCAGAGCAGAATTAAATGACATAGTGACTAAAAGAACAATCCAAATGATCAATAAACACAGAAGCTTTTTCTTTGAAAAGATAAACAGAATTAAGAAGGCTTTAAGCATATTCATCAAGAAAAATAGAGGACCCAAAATAAAAAAAACATCAGAAATGAAAAAAGAGAGATTGTAATTGATACCACAGAAACACAAAGGAATGTAAGAAATTACTATGAAAACTTATATTTGAAATTTGAAAACCTGGATGAAATGGCAAATTTCCAGAAAAATATAAATCTTCCAAAACTGAATGAAGAAGCAGCAAAAAGCTTAAACAACCAATAACAGCTGATGAAATCAAAGCAGTAATAAAAATGTATATATATATGTATGTGGGTGAGTGTGTGTGTGTGTGTGTGTGTGTATACACACATATTTTTTTTGTCTCAGCACACACAAAAAAAAGCCCTGTGTGGAATTCTTTCACAGGAGAAATTTACAAAACATTTAAGGAAGAGCTAACCATGTCCCTCAGACTATTACAAAAAATCCACAAAGTGGGAAGATTTCGAAATCTTTTTATGAAGCCAGCATCATCCTAATCCCAAAACCAGATAAAGACACAACAAAGAAAGAAAACTACAGGCCAATATCGCTGATGAACATACATGCTAAAATCCTCAACAAACTATTGGCAAACAGCATCCAGCAATATGTAAAAAAGATCACACACAATGATCAAGAGGGATTCATCCCAGGAATGGAAGGATGGTACAATATTTGCAAATCAATAAACATAATACATTACATAAACAAAAATAAAGACAAAAATCTCATGATCATGTCAATAGATGTGGAAAAAACATTTCATAAGGTACATCATCCATTTATGATACAAACACTTAGCAAAGTGGGATTAGGTGGAGCATTCCCCAATATAATAAAGGCCATATATGAGAGACCTATAGCCAACATCATACTCAATGGGAAAAACCTTAGAAATTACCCATTAAGGTCAGGAAAAACGCAAGGATGCCCTCACCACTCCTATTCAACGTAGTAGTGGAGTCCTAGCCACTGCAATCAGACAAGAAAAAGCAATAAAAGGCATCCAAATTGGAAAGGAAGAAGTAAAACTGTCATTGTTTGCAGATGACAGGATAGTGTATGAGGAAAATCCTATAGACTCCACCAAAAATCTACTCAACCTAATAAACGAATTTGTCAAAACAACAGGATACAAAGTCAATATTCAGAAATCAAAGGTGTTTTTGCACACCAACAATGAAATATCAGAAACAGAAATCAAGGAGAAAAAGTCCCATTTGATATAGCAACAAGAAAGATAAAGTACATAGGAATAAACCTAACCAAGGAGATAAAAGACCTATACTCAGAAAACTACATAGCACTGAAGAAAGAAACTAAGGAAGACACAAACAAATGGAAGCATGTACCATGCTCATGGATTGGAAGAATTAACATCATCAAAATGTCTGTACTCCCCAAAGCGATTTGTAGATTCAATGTAATCCTTATTAAAGGATTACTTATTAAAGCACCCATGATATGTTTCACAGATATAGAATGAACATTTCAGAAATTTGTATTGAATCATAAACGACCCCAAATAGCTGCAGGAATATTGATAAAGAAGAGCAAAGTAGGAGGGATAACAATACCTGATATCAGACTGTATTACAAGGACACTGTAATCAAAACAGCCTTGGGTTCCTAAGATGTAATGGGATCATATTAATTTCCCCTAAATCTTCCCAGCAAAAGAAAAAGAATTGGTGATTTCATTCTCTAATAAATTTTAGAAACACACTTTGTATGCAATATACCATTTCCCATTTTCAGGTTTCTTCTCCAAAGAACTCTAAAATTTATCTTTCAATTACTATTTACATTCAATATTTTAATAAATAATCTTTATCATATTTCCCCATTACCATTTAATCCCCTTATACTCCCCTCTCCCCAGCAATCACTACCATGTTATCCATGTCCATGAGTCCTTTTTCCTTTTTCCTCAATCCCTCCACCCCCTAACCACTAGCTGTCACCTGTTTTCCATCTATGAGTGTGTCTCTATTTTGCTTGTTTGTTAGTTTCAGGTATACAGCATAGTGGTTAGACAAGCATATACTTTACAAAGTGTTTCCCATTGATATACTTCCAGTATGCACATGGTACTATATATATAGTTATCACAATATAATTGATGATATGGGCAAAGGACCTGAATAGATCCTTCTCCAAAGAGGACATATAGATGGCCAATAGACACAGGAAAAATACTCAATGTAACTAATCATCAGAGAGATTCAATTTAAAACCACAATGAGGTATCACTACACACATGTCAGATTGGCCACCACCAACAAACAACAAGCAGTGACAAGAATGTGAAGAAGAGGGAACCCTAGTGAAGTGTTGGTGGACATGCAGACTGGTGCAACCACTGTGGAAAACAGTGTGGAATTTCCTCAAAATATTAAAAATGGAACTGCCACATCATCCAATACTTCCACCTCTGGGAATACAACCAAAGAAACCCAAAATACTAATTCAAAAAGATATATGCATTCTCATGTTCAGGTTTTTTTTTTAAATTTCTCAGAGAGATTGAAGGCTGTGAGAAGCTTGCCTGTGAGAAGTCTGTGAGAAGTTTAACATCCTTGTTACAATGATTCCCCTTAGCTGTTACCAGAGTACTGGTATTTCTTGGATTACATATTGGTTGGTTTACCTTAATACTAATATTAATTCCCTCAGCCTCTGTTTATTTGTTTTCAGTTTCTCACATCATATCCTTCTATTTGGAGAAGAGTCCTTGTGTTTAGAGAAGGTAGCCACATAAGCTCAATTTCACAACTGAAATTTTAGTTCCTGGTCTCGTATAATCTCAAAAATATAAAGGGCCTTTTTAGGACAATGAAAATAATTTATTGGAATAGCATAAGTTTTTTTAACTTATATAATCAGTTTATAATAGTTACCAGACAAAGAAATAAAAATTTAGAGTAATTATTTTTATTAAAAATAAAACATATGTTCAAAACAGCCAGATCTGCCTTCTGGTGCTCTCTCAAAACAAAGCTGCTTCCTCTTGGACATATGAGCCAACAGATTGAAATTCTTTTCTTGGTCAGAAGCCTCACATAACATTGCAGACAAATCTCGTGTTGCACACCCAGGCCTGTTCCAACAAAACTGTACTCTTTTCCTTAAAGTCAAGAGCTTGAGGTCTTATTGAGAAACCAGCCTGAGAACAACCTGTGACATCTTCAAGGACTTTGACTGTCAGTGGACCCAGTGGACTTAGACTGTTTCAACTTTTAAAAGCTGTACTAGATGTTGTTTTGCAGAAAGACTTTGAATTTCAGCTTATTCTCTCTAGGCCTCTTGTCTTTAATTATGCATAAAATGAAACAACTAAACAAACTTTTGTTAGTGCCACTCCTGAAACACCTGGGGATGTGTGTGTGAATGTGCATGTGTATGTATGTAGGTAAGTGTGTGCAACTGTGAGTGTATATGTGTGCATGTGTGTGTAAGTATGCAGGCATTTTGTGTGTGTGTCTTTGTTTATGTCTGTGGTGTGGGTGATTGCATGCGAGTGTGTGTATGTGAGTTGTGAGTGTGTGAGAGAATGTGTGTGAGTATGTGTCAGTGTGACTGTGTGCATGTGAGTATGCATGTTTATGATTGTGTATGTGAGCATATTTGAGTATATGTGCACATGTCAGTATGAGTGTGTGTTTTGTGTATATATGAATATATGTCAGTGTGAGTATTATGTGTGAGTCTGTGTACAGCTAGCATTCAACCTAGCCCCCATCCTTCATAATCTGCTTATAATTAGAATGGAAAAGGCAGATAAATGGATATAAAATGAGTCTGACTGAATGCAAGACTGATCTCTCCATTGGCATTTTATGTCCCATTCATGTTCTGTTCATCTTTGTTCTCCTGGAAATTGATAAGATTCAGTAAGGTTGTGACTACTAACTCCCAATTTTATAAACAATATGCATTTTACTGTTTCTCTGCTTCAGACTTTCCATGCTCAGTAGCATCTCAAATTGGATTCTTTACTAACTGGGCACAATTCTTTCTTATTGCTTTTAAAGGATCTTAAACTCTTCTAAATAAGCATTTATACAATACATAGACAACTGATTAGTGTACTCTTCTGCCCAAAGTAACTTTGTAACATTTTTCATTGTATTTCTCAACCATTGGCATATGCATTTGAATTGTGAAGTCACTATTTAAATTTTTTTTCTAGAAGTAAAAACCATTAAGAATGAATATAGTTATAAAACCATTTGGGAAGGCACAGACCACAATCCATGAAATTATTAAGAACATTCATTCATTTCAATAAGCACCTTGATAACTGAGAGACCTCAAACTGTGTCAGAATTTTAAAAATTTGAGACTTGATGGTTACAAAAATCCAAATGTACCACATATTTGCCACCAGTGCATTTAGACTTAAATAAGTTTTTTTAAATCTGAATCCTTGAATAATCCTCTAAATTCTCTAATTTTGAAACAGATTGTTTTGTTGCAAAAAACTGCAGCACATGCTTCTTCTTAATCTCATCATTGTTATTGATGTTACATTACATGTATCTCCAACTGTCATTTTATTTTTTTCTAATTTCTCCATTTTATTTATTTTTTATTTCTTGTTCTTTTTATTTTTTACTTATTTTTAAAAATTTATTTATTTATTTTTATTCAGTTACAATTGTCTGTATTTTCTCCCCATCCCTCCACCCCATCCTTTGATAGCTCAGCTGGTAGAGTGGAGGACTGTAGTCGATTTCTTCTTCTTCTTTTTAATTACTTTACTGTTGTTCAGTGACAGTTGTCTGTATTTTCTCACCACCAATCCACCTCACCCCAGCCAGCCAAACCCACATCCCTCCCTTGCTTCCACACTCCACCTTTGTTTTGTCCATGTGTCCTTTATAGTAGTTCCTGAAAAACCTTCTCCCCACAGACTCCTCCTTCCTCTCCTCCTGCTATTGTTAGATTGTTCTTAATTTCAATGTCTCCGGTTATATTTTGTTTCCTTTTTTCTTTTGTTGATTATGATCCAGTTAAAGGTGAGATCATATGGTATTTGTCCCTCACCACCTGGTTTATTTCACTTAGCATAATGCTCTTCAGTTCCAACCATGCTGTTGCAAAGGATAGGAGCTCCTTCTTTCTCTCTGGTGTATAGAATTCCATTGTGTACATCTACCATCGTTTTTTTATCCTGATGGGCACTCAGGTTGTTTTCAGCACTTGGCTATGCATGGCTAAAGAAAACAGCTTTAAAATGAAAAGAAAAGCAACTATATGGGAAAATATACTTGCCAATGATGCCTCAGAGAAGGGTTTGATCTCCAAAATACATAAAGAACTCACATGACTCCACTCCAAGAAGACAAAAAAAAAAACAATTATAACTGGGCAGAAGGCATTTCTCCAAGGAGGACATACAGGGGGCCCACAGACATATGAAAAAATGCTCAGCATCACTAGCCATCAGACAGATGCAAATTAAAACCACAATGAGATACCACCTCACACTGGTCAGAATGGCCAACATAAACAAATCAATAAACAAGTGTTGGAGAGGATGTGGAGAAAAGGGAACCCTAGTGCACTGTTGGTGGAAATGCAGACTGGTAAAGCCACTGTGGTAAACAGCATGGAATTCCCTCAGAAAATTAAAAATGGAAATGCCTTTTGACCCAGCAATTCCACAGCTGAGATTATACCCTAAGAGCTCTGAAACACCAATCCAAAAGAATTTATGAACCCCAATGTTCACAGCAGAACAATTTCTTACTGTCATTTTATTAACCACATAACAGGGATCTGTCTCATATCATGTGATAAAAAAGAGCTTTACAAAATATGTTTCATCCTAGATATGTCATAGTCCTGTGTTTACATTTCATCTTTGTACAATTACAAGGAAAATGAATAGCCAAGGCTTTATGTCTGCTGGCTACATGTGGGGATGTGGTGGAGATGAGGTTGTTGGTATGGTAAGG
Source organism: Desmodus rotundus (assembly GCF_022682495.2). Taxonomy (NCBI): domain Eukaryota; kingdom Metazoa; phylum Chordata; class Mammalia; order Chiroptera; family Phyllostomidae; genus Desmodus; species Desmodus rotundus. The sequence goes on from NC_071394.1 coordinate 66,042,267, forward strand.
ATTTCCATTAATGTGTAGAAACAAACATTTCACACATCCATTTTACTGATAGTAAATCCTTAGACACTTATAAAGGCAACATTTCAATTGAACCATCTGTGAAACATGCAGCTCTGTTAATAAAAATTCCAATATTGGTTATAGTGTAGATATTTTGATTCCACTTTCAGGTATTACTAAAAATAGTTTCCAATTTAAAAAAATAGTCCAGTTTGGACTTTTGGCTTATCTGGGTATTGGAAGTGTTAAACACACAAACACATACACACACACACACACACAAACACCCAATTCCTGACTTTTCTTATGTTTGAATGTTGTTTGTGGAAACCATGATTCTCAAAGTATGACACTGTAATCAGAAACATCAACGTCACCTGAATCTCACAAAGATATAAATTCTGGGGCCCCAACACTGACCTGCTGAATCAGAAATCCCAGAAAGAAGGCCTAAAAATACAGACTTTAAAAGTGATTTGTGACTCTGATGCACACTCTATTTGAGACATGCAATAGAACTCTTAAAGTAAATTCTAGTTTTCTAAACAGTGGTAGGGAAGCTTACAGGAAAAGTACTGAGGCGATACAATGTCACAAAGGTAGCTTTGTGACAGAGTGTCCTGTTACCACCTTCTGGCTCCAGAGAAGACAGGAGGAGTGTCTCTTATTTCAAGTATTCAGTTTATAATCCCTGAACTGATTCACTCACATGGAACTTTTGAGGTTTTGGGGCCATTCGTTATATATATCAAATTGAGACAACTGTGGAAATGGATGATTAATTCATAGTTTGTAGATATTTCAAAATGCAAGTTCATTTGATGTACATTGGTTCACTGATTTTCCCCAGAGCTGTGGAGAGGTTAAAATACATTACCAGTTTCAGGCATCTTGGTAAATTTTCATAATGAAATTTATTAACTACAGAATGCTTTAGTCCAAAAATATATTCCATGTCAAAAATGAACATAGGAGCTGGTTGTTCTACTCATCACTTTGAGCATATTGCTCCTTCTACATGCACATTGTATGTGCACCATACATAATGTGTATAACCAATGACTGTTGCTTTTAAATCATCTGTCCAATTTGAGAAAATAAACTGTAGAAAAGAAAGTAGATTTTCAATATACTAAGTTAATTCCATATAAATTTTTGAACTGGTATTTAGATATCATTTAATTCATCAGGGGCAGATGTAAGAAATCATTTATGTAACTGATCTGATGCTAAACATTGAAATCACAGGGTAGTACTTTTATTAATACATGTTATAACTGGTAGCTTTAAGTGGGTTAATGATTAATATAAAGTAGTTTAATTCATATTTTTGCACCAAAGAGTGAACCATTGTTCAAATATTTTTTCATGTTTCATAAGGTAAAAAGAGCTACAATTTCAATGTATATTTTATAAACTACTCTCAATTTGACTCTAAAGTGGCCATAATACGTACTGCCAGGATTATTGTAAAAATTGACTGAAAGTCTATATTCAATGAATATGAATTATGTAAGGGGGTTAAAAACAGCTTGAGCAGATCATATAATTTTATAAAACAATAACAAGTAGAGTTATGAAAATGTATAAAATAATAAGATAGGTAATGTATTAAATAAGACAAAAAATATATCAAAAAATAAGCCATGTGTCTGGGAAGGCCAAAAGAATATACAGGGTAGCAAAAAGGTAGGTTTATATTTGTTCATATGGAAAATAATACAATAATTAATAAATAATAATACAAGAATAAACTCTGTTCTTTGCATACTCACAACTGGAAACCCACAATACTTTGTCACTACCCTGTAAAATAGTGTTAAATAGAATTAAAGAAGGAGGACCTCCGGCCAAGATGGAGGTGTAAGTAGACCACTTTGCCTCCTTGAGCAACCAAAAGAAGGACAACAATATATTTAAAAACAAAAGCAATCAGAGCTGACAGAAAATAGAACTGTATGGAAGCCTGATAACCAAGAAGTTAAAGAAGAAATATTCATCCAGACCGGTGTCGGGAGGACTCAGGTTGGCAAGGTGGAGGCTGGCAGACCAGGTGAGGCAGCGGCTGGTGGAATGGGTACCCCCACATTTGTGTGCAGATAAACTGGGAGGAACACCTGGGAAGCAAGACAGACCGCTCAACCAAAGGTTCTAGTGTGGGGAAGTAAAGCCTCAAAAACTCTGACTGAAAAATGCTGTGAAGTTTGAGGTGCCAGGAGAAACTCCCAGCCTCATAAGTGAGTTTCTCAGAGAGACCCACAGGGCCCTAGAACATACACAAAACCATCCACCCAGGAATCAGCACCAGAAGGGCCCGATTTGCTTGTGGGTAGTGGCAGAGTGACTGAAAGTGGGCAGAGAGCAGAACAAGAGGCATTGTCCCCTCTCAGATGCCTCCTCCACATACAGTGACAAAATGCAACAGCATGGGTTGCCCTGCCCTGGTGAATACCTAAGGCTCTGCCCCTTACTATGTAACAGGCATGCCTAGATTTAAAAAAAAAAAGGCCCAAGCGAAAGAACATACCAAAGCTCCAGAAAAAGTACAACTAAGAGATGAAGAAATAGCCAGCCTATCAGTTGCACAGTCCAAAACACTGGTATTTAGGATGCTCACAGATTTGGTTGACTATGGTCACAAAATAGAGGAAAAAGTTTAGGCTATGAAAAGTGAAATAAAGGAAATGTACAGGGAACCAACAGTGAAAACTGGGAAACCAGGACTCAAATCAACAGTTTGGACTAGAAGGAAGAAATAAACATTCAACCAGGACAGAATGAAGAAACAAGAATTCAAAAAAAATGAGGAGAGGCTTAGTAATCTCCAGGACAACTTTAAACCTTTGAATCATAGGGCTACCAGAAGGAGAAGAAGAAGAGCAAGAAATTGAAAATGTATTTGAAAACATAATGCAGGAGAACTTCCCTAATCTGGCAAAGGAAATAGACTTCCAGGAAGTCCAGGAAGCTCAGAGAGTCCCAAAGAAGCTGGACCCAAGGAGGAACACACCAAGGCACATCATAATTACATTAGCCAAGATTAAAGATAAGCAGAGAATCTTAAAAGCAGCAAGAGAAAAGGAGACACTTGCCTACAAAGGAGTTCCCATAAGACCATCAGCTTATTTCTCAAAAGAAACCTTACAGGCAAGAAGGGGCTGGAAAGAAGTGTTTGAACCCATGAAAGGCAAGGACCTACATCCAGCATTACTCTATCCAGCAAAGCTATCATTTAGAATGGAAGGGCAGATAACTTGCTTCCCCGGTAAGGTCAAGTCAAAGGAGTTCATCATCACCAAGCCCTTCTCCTTCTCTATTCCTTTTCTCTTCTTTCATTTCTCTCTCTGTTTGTTTCACCTGTGTTTTCTACTTCTGTGCCTTATTACTTTGTAATGAGGGAATATTTAAATTTGACCCTTGCAGTGGCCATTAGCAATCTGGCCTCATGTTAGCCCAATGCCCAAGATTGACTGAGAATGTATAAATCTGAACTTTAGTCCCTGAAAGAGGCATTCATTTACCTTATTCTTTTTTTTTTGAGTTTAAGCGATTTATTTTATTTTTTTAATTTTAATTTTTTATTGTTATTCAATTACAGTTGTGTGCCTTTTCTCCCCATCCCTCCACCCCACCCCAGCCAAACCCCCCTCCTCCCCCCACCTCCACCCTCCCCCTTGATTTTGTCCATGTGACAGGGGGGAGTGGGGAGGGGACAGTGAGGAGAGGGGATTACAGGAACTACTATAAAGGACACATTTACCTTATTCTTAATGGGTAGCCCACCACATGAAGACTTTGTTTGTAAGGTCTGGACTCCAAATTTTGCCTCTCTAAGTCTAAGATGCCACCACTAGCTCTTAGCTTACTTGTAACTTGTAAGTTTTTTTAATTGACACATAATTGACATACAACATTATTAGATCAGACCAAGAATATAGATACTTACATGTATCTTATATGATACCAAATTAATTATTAAATAAAGTAAAATAAGGTCCATTTATTTTTTAAATTAATAAAATTTCTTAATGTTTCTGTGTTCTCTCAATATGATTTCTTAAACTTTTTAACCACCCTCAGTGTTGTGGACCTGAGTAGATGGGACTGGTTCTCAAACTGTTCTTCAAAAGAGCCACTGAAATACAGTTTAGATACCAGTTCATTCGATCGATGTTCTTGCTGAGGCTGCCACTGTATGTGAGCACATACTAAGTGGTGCAGGACATCCCTGGTGTTCTTAGTCTCTTTGTACACTTTTATCTTTGCATTGACCTAGGAGCACTCTAGAGGTACTTATGGATGTATGGAGGCAATCCCATAAGGATTCTCCAAATGAAATAGAGGATAGCACAAGCAAGGCCGTGTGCCCTACAGCATTAGATGGATGCCAGAATAGAAGGTTCATTGTCAAAAAATTATACCTGTAGGATGCTGGGCTGGGATCAGATTTATGGAATAAAACAAGTGTAGGATGAGAAGGACTCTCTGATAGGATAAATTAGCAGGGATCATTAAGCCTGATCATGGCAGTTAGAGAAAAGGAAAATTGTGATAAATTGTGATATTTTGAATTCAGGAATAGGAAACACAATGCCCCAGCTTCTGTCACATTTTTATCCCTATACAGTACTGCTGAAGACCGAGTTTGCATTTTCTTCTCTCTTTGTGAATTTGTGGGTCCAAATTGTCATATATTGTGTATTAACAAGAAAAAGACAGTTCCTTTGTACACTGTTGAGTATGTAGGAATGATTTCTCAGAAAAAAAATGAGTTTCCAGGGAAGGCTTGATGCTAGGATGAGAAGAGATTGTTGTTTGGGAGCAACTGGTTATGTGTCTCAAGTCTGGGTACCACTCCTCTGGTGACTTTGCCTGAGTTTTAATTATGTGCTTTGATAATATTACAAAACCTAATATAATGGGGGAGCCAAAAAATGTTTAGTTCTATAGCCAGCAAATATTATGTTTGTATCAAAAGATATGGACTTTTTAATGCCATGCATTTTAAAAGTATGACATAATTTAAAATAAATAATGTGGGAAGAGGCAATGCCTGATAACGTCTTGTTGACACAAGGCATGCATTTTACTAAGGGCAGATTGTATTAAACATAAAGAATGAGCCATGTATTATTTTTAATCACTAAAATTCAGTCACACAAAGAAACAAGGTGGTTTTCTGTCTACATATGCATTTTCCTGTCTTTTTTGCACTAACAGTTTGAATTCATTCAGGCCCTGCACATGCCTTAGGATCATTTTTATGTGTTATTTCCTATAGACTTGATTGTGTTTGCAGGTGGATGGGTGTGATGAGTAATTATTTTGGGAGGTATGCACAGGGGAGGCAAGAGGAGTCAGATTCTGAAACTTGGGTCTTTATTTTAATCAATAAATTTGATTTTGTAAGAGTTACACTGTAATAGGTCAGGTGTCTTCATGCAGAGTCAATGACTCACACTAACTCACACTAATCTTAATCTCCCCACATCATGTAGCATGTCCTGGGAATTAGCACATTACAACCATTTGCAATTTGCTCGCATTAGAGGCTAATGGTCAACAATATTGCCGAGCATCTTGGTCTGCACAGTGGCATACATGGTTTAGACTGCACCAGTGCATTCACAAGAGATGTGGAAGCTGAAAGGAAGCAGAACCATTGTCTTAATTGTGGAAAATCTGTGATGCATCTATCCTCTGACCCTGTTAACAGTAAATCTGACTTTACAACTTGGACTTCTCCAGTGTTTACAGTCATTCTGTAAATGTCTACTTGCTTGCATACAATCCCTTCCTTTGTTAAAAGCAGAGATAATTTATGTATTACAGATTGAACCCAGAGTGACACATGTAGCTGTAATCTTAGTTAAAATTAAGAGAAGTCACTGGAAGGAGAAGGTAACTAGTTCTTCAACCTGGGCTATGACATTCATTTATGATTAAGGTCCAGTTGAGAGTCCACAAATAATTTCTTACATATTAAAATATTTTAATAGGCATGGCAAGAATCATTCTTACCAGCTGTTCATGCCAGTTCTGGTTCTGTGCCATGTGGAAAAGTCACCATTACTAAAATAGGCAATAAGTTCTCATTTTTTGGGCACCCATGAAGTTACTTATCACGTTATTTTTTTAATTTTTAAAGTAAAGCAATACTGAATTATATTTTACCATCAATACATTTTAAAATTTCTTAATATTACCTGAGTTTGATTTTTATAAAAGTGACTAAAAACAATTATAATATATTCAGTAATAGTGAATACAAAGTTTGATTTTAACATCCTTTTACACTCTAGATTTAACTACTATAACAACTGACCATGTTATAGCAAAATAAGTTACTTGCATCATTTATATAAATAGAATAACTCTGCTTGGAGTGGATGTAGCACATGTGAAAAGAATAAGAAATATTAAACAAAGAACAGAATATATTTAGAATACAAAAAGCAGAATTCCTGTATAAGAGGGCAACTTCCTAGGGAAATAAATACACTCACAAAGGAAATTACCCCATGCCAGAAGAATAATTACCTATACAAATTTCTTAATATATTGTTAGATTTAGAAAAGAAACTATGTTAATCACATCTCTTTCAAAACAGAGAAATTATACTTCATAATTATTGGGAAGGCGGATCTTCTTGAGATAAAAGAATTTTAACTTTGGAGCAATTTCTAAAAAGCATTTGTATTAGCTTAGGCTGTGATAACAAAACACACAGACTGAGTGACTTAACAGCATCCATTATTTTTTGACAATTATGGAGGCTGGCAGTCCAAGGTCAATATGCCAGCAGGCTCCACTCTTAGAAAGGGCTCTCCTCTTTGTTTGCTGGCTGCTGCCTTCTTAGTGTATCCTCTCATGGCACAGGAGGGGAAGCTCCAGTCTCTTCACCTTCCTATTAGGACATGAACCTCATCATGGGGGCCCCACTTTCTCCATACCTAGTGAGTTCCCAAAGGTTCTACCTCCAAATACCATATTGGGAATTAGTGCTTCAACACATGAAATTTGGGAGGGACCAACCATTAATCCATAACATCTACATCTATATCAGCAATTTTCAGCTGGAGGGCTGCAACAATTTTTAAAGCATGCAGTACCAGATTATTTAGTCAGGGGCACTGACCTCTTTTCCCTTATATTGTCAAATAAAAAAATGAAAACTGCCAACACAACAGTAACTGTCTGGTGTGAATGCATCAAAATTATATCTATTTTGTCAGGTTGGCAATATATATATATATATTTTGGGTACACTGCAGAATTCTTGTAACTGGTTTATATGTGCCATGAAATGAAAAAAAAATGAAAATGCTAATCTATGATTGCTATTAAGGGAAGCAATATTTGCACCATAATATGTACATGAAAACATGTATATACAAGTAAGTGATGCCATATCAAAGTGCCCTCAATGATTATACATGAAGAAGAGGCAGGTAAAGAATATAAACATATGTTTACTATAAGTGAAACAATGAAAAAGTATCTCACATTATGAATAATAATCATTATTGGTTTAATTAGGTACCTCAGTAACAAGCACTGTATTTTGGGCAAAATGATTTGTAAGTAATACTTGATTGATGATAGATCAGCCATATTGTATGACTACCAACCAGTTACATGGTGGAACACTACATGTACTTCCTGAGTGACAGAAAATTGTCCCTGAAAATTCACGGTTCCCAAAGGCTAATATTGAAAGCAATGAATTTTTTTAATCCTCACCTGAGGACATGTTTACTGATGTTAGAGTGAGGGGAAGGGAGGGGAAAAAAGAGGGGCAGAAACATCAATGTGAGAGAGAAACATCAATTGGTTGCTTTTCTTATATACCCTGGGTAGGGACTGAACCAGCAATGTAGGCATGTACCCTGACCAACAATCAAGTCACGACCTTCTGGTTAGTGAGAGGACACCCAACAAACTGAGCAACAGCAGCCAGGGAAAAATATTTTTACTTTATTATTTTATTTTAATTATTTTTATCCTAACTGAGGGTTTTTTATTGCTTTTTAGAGAAAGAGGATAGAAGAGAGAGAAACATCAGTGTGAGAGAGAAACATTGGTCGATTGGCCTCTCGTACTCACCCAGACTGAGGATCCAACCCACAACCTAGGCATGTGCCACAACTGGGAAATGAACCTGCAACCCTTCAGTTAAGGGATGATGCTTCAACCAACTGAGCCACACTGGCCAGGCAATGAATTTCATTTTTACAGGTGACCAACTAGAAAACAAATTAAAGTCAAATTTAAAGAACATAGTAAAATCTAGTGATGATACAAATTTTCTTAAATTCCTTATACAGAGAATTGGTGGCATGCTTTTTGGTCTACGTCAAAAGATCTCTTTGAAATGTGTGTCAGCTCTATTGTGTGCATTACAACAATATTCACACAATGTCAGGATATCTGATAATATTTAGGATTGTATGGACAGTTTTGATTTCAAGTAGCTAAAGCACATGTCAGATAAACAGAATTAATTTCAGGCAACATCATCCAAAAACTTTTAAGTGGTCATTTCATAATTTCCTTAACCCAGTACACATACGACTTAGGGAAGACAAAAGAACACCACTCTTGGGAGAGTTCACTCCTAGCTATCAGTCCAGTGTGAAGCACAAGCTGTTCTCTTATCTAATCATGTATTATTTTGCCAAATATGAAAGTTTATATAAAATTATATAAAAGAAAATTGCCTTCTGGTCCACACCGTTGATTTGAGTCCCAGTTTCCTTCACATCACTATTGGTTCCCTGTACATTTTCCTTTGTTTCTCTTAGCATAGGCTTCATTTTTTCATCTGGTTTTCAAACAGATTCAACCAATTCTGTGAGCATCTTGATAACCAGTGTTTTGAACTGTGCATCCGATAGGTTGGCTATCTCTTCCCCACTTAGTTGTATTTTTTCTGGAGCTTTGAAGTGTTCTGTCATTTGGGCCATTTTTTTTTTTTTTTGTCTTGGCGCGTCCGTTACTTTAAGGGGCGGAGCCTTAAGGAACAAAGAAACATCCAACCAGAAAAGAATGAAGAAACAAAAACTCAGAAAAATGAGGAGAGGCTTAGGAACCTCCAGGACATCTTGAAATGTTCCAACATCTGAATTATAGGGGTGCCAGAAGGAGAAGAGGAAGAACAAAAAATTGAAAACTTATTTGAACAAATAATGAAGGAGAACTTCCCTCATCTGGCAAAGGAAATAGACTTCTGGGAAGTCCAGGAAGCTCAGAGAGTCCCAAAGAAGCTGGACCCAAGGGGGAACACACCAAGGCACATCATAATTACATTACCCAAGATTAAACGCAAGGACCTACATCCAAGATTACTGTATCCAGCAAAGCTATCACTTAGAATGGAAGGGAAGATAAAGTGCTTCTCAGATAAGGTCAAGTTAAAGAAGTTCATCATCACCAAGCCCTTATTATATGAAATGTTAAAGGGAGTTACCTAAGAAAAAGAAGATCAAAAATAGGAACAGTAAAAATGACAGCAAACTCACAGTTATTAACGACCACACCTAAAACAAAAACAAGAGCAAACTAGGCAAACAACTAGAACAGGAACAGAACCATAGAGATGGAGATCACATGGAGGGTTGTCAATAGGGGAGTGGGAGGGAGAGAGCGGGGGAAAGGTACAGAGAATAAGTATAGATGATAGGTGGAAAATAGACAGGGGGAGGGTAAAAATAGTGTAGGAAATGTAGAAGCCAAAGAACTTATAAGTATGACCCATGGATATGAACTATAGGGAGGGGAATGTGGGAGGGAGGGAGTGGGCAGGATGGAGGGGGGGGAATGGGACAACTGTAATAGCATAATCAATAAATGTATTTTAAAAAAAAGAAAATTGCCATCACTATTGAACAGGAACCCAAAGGGACCTCTCATCAATGTTTACACTTTGGCAAAGAAACATTTTGACCATTTCCCTTCAGTTTTATAAAAACATTCCAGGCTGATAACATTTTCACTGTGTTAAAATATAATTTTTATTGCAGTTTTTGTCCCTTAACATGATATCCCCAAGAAGGGAATATATAAACTGAATTTCTAAGTCATGCAATATTTTAAAGTGGAACCCTTTTGTTCCAAGTGGAATCTTGCTTAAATATATATTAAGAAACCCAGATATAGAAGTTTATTAATATTTGTTTAAAATAGAAATTCAGTATTATGATGGAGTAGTATTCTCATTTTCATTTTTTCTAAAAATTTTTAAAGCTTTTGCGATATGATTGTTATACAGTTTGCCTTATTTGACCTGCTCTGTGATGTGTTTTGTTTAATTTAAGTCACTTAAATTATAATTTCCATTGGGTTGATTGTGGGGCAAATTTTATTTGCTCATGGTAGATTATTATCTTACTATTCAGTTAAATTTAATTTAATATATTTTCATAAGCAGTATTGGTTGTAAAGTAACAACCAATAAAGTATTTATTACAATAAAGTAATCTTTAATTAGAGATGTTGTTCATGTTTTGATGCCAAAATACTGTTGATATTAGAAAATACACATGAATATTTAACTTTTTTTTTTCTGTATTCTGGATCTTATCTAGGATTTTTAAATGTATTTTAAACAAAATAGGTGTTGTTAGTGACTGTGAAAGGTCTAAGTTAACAAGTTAGTCTATTCTGGCTTCATGGATTCTGAAAGAGGACACAAGACACTTGGGTCAGAGACACAGGGCTTTCTTACTCAAAGTCTGGCAGGAACAATGAGCTTCATTCTGCATTGGCTCCCCCACCCTTAATGTCCCATAGGAACCATGTATAGCAGCCCAAGCAGGGGTGCACACCCAAGGTTCTGCCACAGCAGAGGGACTCTGAGTTTACAGAAATACCTTCTATTAAAGAGTTGTTAACAAACCTGCCCTAGCTTTGCCTTGGAGGGAGAGATTATCTTTATTTTTCTGGACAGCAAACAAATGTGCCTTCTGCCCAGTGGGAGACATTATCTCTACCTCCCAGAGCCATCCACTACAAAACCATCCTTGAAAAGCTGCCAGGTTTTTGACTCAGAGCAGCTCAGAAAATGGGCAGAAACATCTATGCAAAATTCTAGCAATCACCACTTTTGTTCCAAATATATCTTAAATTTTGTCTTCATTGTATAATCTACCTTTTACTTATACCCCTTATATCTCATATTTACATTTAAATATTATGCTTTCTTCCTTTCTAGTTTCATGATTAAACCAACAACATAATCCTGTATGAATATGTCTATTGTGCACGCCACTGTGGGTCCCATTTGAGGATGTCTGCTCTGTGCCTGAGACATTTTTTTTTTATTTTAGAAAGTATAGCTTTTCCTCTAAAATATTGTTTTGGTCTTATCTTATGGTATTCTAAATTAAACAACTATCTGAGTTCCCTACATCCTTAACCAACAGGCATCTTAAACCAATTTTGTGCCCACCCACCAGAAGATGGGTGTCTTTATGTAATGCTCTTAAAGATTTCTGTGGGGCTTCATATTAGCCTTAACCTTGATATCCTTTCTTTTTTCTCTAGCATGATTGAATACAGGTACATAAATAAATATTGATGTCTTATTTCAGTGCACTGTGACCAGGGAGTATAGGATGTAGAACGCCTTCCAGAACTGAGCCAGGCAGTGGGGTAAAATGATGAGCTAGAACAACAAGGGGTTTGCCCCTGTAAAGCTAGCAAAATGGTGCATAACTATCTGAACATTTTTTTTTACAATTGCAATTTTGCAATATTTGGTAAAGTTATTTTTGTTATTTATTGTTTCTCATTAGATAAACTCCATAACTGGAGTTTTGTCCATTGATATTGTCCATTAGTAATACTCCTATATACATGTTGCCTTACTGCTGTTCTCCTGCCCTATAACTTGGCAGGAAGTAGAACTTCTTGCTGCTTAAGACATTTAATTATCATCTTCATAGGTAAAGTGGCCTTATTGCCTCACTTTCTTACAGTATACTTAATGTTACATTTCATTAATCTGGGCAAGCTTTTCTTATTTTTCCTAAAAATAGAGTCTCAAGGGACTCTTGCCAAATGTCTCTGAGGCTGAATCATATGTCAGAACAAATCATTGCACATATAAAAGTGTAGCCCTTAGGTTTTCCAAGGGGAAAAGTGCAGCAGTCAGTTTTCCAAGACCAAATTGAGTGTTTTTCCTTTGTCTTATTTCATTGAGTCTTATCAACTCAGAGCATCTCTAAGAGATATTTACTTATCATGTATCACATGGTAACCAGATTTTCCTTTTCTAAAAACATTTTTCTATCACATGCTTATTTTAAAGACTTCAGCTTTTCTGTTTCCTGTTATATATTGTGTTGCAATCATGGAGTTCAAGATAATTCATACACAGTTTTCTGGAATTAAGACATATCTTCCATGATTAGTCTATACCAGCTCTGTACTCTGGCCACTAAAAGTCACTTTTACTTATAAGTTTCATACATATTTTATACTCTTTCTCTTTGTTCAGCACTCTATATTGGTACTAGCCAAACAATTAATGGTGAGAAGAGGTAACAGGGAAAAAATTAATGAAAATAGTATAATTGAAATTTTTAGAGAACAGATAGGTCAAGTGGCATAAAGGGGTATTAACATAATATGCATAGATGGGATTTGTAAATAAATTAAAGGAAAATAAGTAAGATGAACATTTAAATTCACAGAAATAGGAAGATCCAAAAAATATTGAACTCTCTGAACTAGAAATAAGAGAAGAAAAACAATAACGAGAAAGAAAATTTGAAACAAACTCAATCAGTTATTAGAGTTTTAAAAAGTTATTCCCAAGAGCTATTATGAAAACAGTAATTTGAAATTGACAGAAAGCCATGAGTGTGGAAGCTGAAGTTCCTGGGTCATCACAAAAATTCACTATCATGTTTATAGGATTGCCACAGTGTAAGTTATAAGTTGGAAAAAATGCAGAAGTAGTCTTTTTTGTCTTAAAAAGAGAAATAAGTGGATGCCTGGCTGTGGCTGCCTACATATCAATATTAGTTCCAAGCAAAAATGCTAAGGCACATCAAAAGAAAATGGTTATATTCTGGTCATAATATGCTAGTGAGGAATACATTCAAACACAGAATATTTCTTAAATAAGTACAACATTAAGGAATTAAGTTAGAATGAAACTTATATATTACTCCTAGGATTTAATAAATATTGAATCATTATTTTCAGTCCCTTTATCTTGAAAAATTATCCTCAAATGTATCCCCAAATGTGTTGTTGCTATCACTATTAATAAAAAGCTTTATTTATTTATTTATTTGTTTATTTATTTATTTATTTATTGCCCTGGCTGGTGTTGCTCAGTGGATTGAGCACCAGCCTGCCAAGCAAAGGGTTATTGGTTTGATTTCCAGTCAGGGCACAGCCTGGGTTGGAGGCCAAGTCCCCAATAGGGGGCAAGTGAGAGGCAACCACACATTGATGTTTCTTTCCCTCTCTTTGTCCCTCACTTCACCTCTTTCTAAAAATGAACAAATAAAATCTTCTTCAAAAAGCTCTCTTATTTTTTGATAAGGCATGATAAGAAGGACGCAAAATACATCTTAAGCATAAACTAATCAGCTTCCTAAAGATTGACTAAAGCTTTAACTTTAATCATGTTCTTCATGGGATGTCTAAAAAAGAAACTAATTGGTTGAAAGTTGGATGTAACACAAAGTTAGAGTACATTTCAAGAACTGCCAAAATATTTGAATAGAATCTTGTCTTATTAAGCTTTGTGTATCTAGACTCTACAGCCTTAACACAGTATCTGTCGATTATAAGAAATCAATAGCAGATTAATAATTCCTGCACAAACGTTGTCTGAATATGAGACTTAGATCTGTACTCTAACATTTATAAGTTATTTATTTGAATTTTATTCATTGAGTGAATAACCCTAACCCTAACCCTAACCCTAACCCTAATAATAAAGCTAATCCTAACCATAACCCTAATGCTAGCCCTAACCCTAACTCTATCTTTAAACATAAGTCGTCTCATATATCAAAGCTGTGGGTTGTGTCCTAACCAAAATGCTACTGAAATCATTTTCCATCAATAGTGAATGAACAGGAGCATAGCAGTATCTGAACTTTGCAGGACAATGAGCTGCCAGTGTGGGGTTTTCGCCGCTCTATTTTTTCCAGCAAAAAAGCACAGTCCGAAGATCACCTGCAGGTACTGACTACTATATCTTGTGGACAAAACTGTTTTTCGAACGTAGATATGCACATGAAGCTCACAGTCCACTGACTCTATTCGACTGAATTTCCTTCTGATGGAACAGCAAGGAATTCTTGGAAAGCTTCCAAACAACTAGGGAATCAGGATGTTTCATACAAGTGCATTATTAGCAAATTTCATCTCCAGTGGGTAACATTAGGTCAATGGACTCATTTCAGTAGAGTGAGAAATATATGGGGTGCCGATATAACCGACCGATTTAGAACATCATTTCAATTGGTTTTCTGTATGATCACCTTGGAGGTAACTTTGCTAGCCAAAGAGTTCCGTAATCATGTTCCCCAAAACAAATGAGTGAACGGAAGCACAGGACTATGCCAACTGTGAACTAGAGTAAGCTTGGCTACCACTGTTTTTGCCAAATTATACGTTCTGCAAGGAAAGCGTATCCGGACGTTGCAAGGCCGCTAGGCCATGCTACATGACTTGGACTCCTAGTCTCTGAAGATCTAAGGGAATATGAATCTCAGAGTAGCCTGTGGTGCTCCCAGTGGAAGATAATACATTCGTGAAGATTTGTTTGCTCCTCAAACTCACTCGGGAATCAACCTATTTCGTAGGAAGCGGGTTATTATCCAAAGCCGTCTCAGTGTTGAACGTCTTCTCAATGTTCTCATTTCAGTAGTAGATGTAATGGGAGAAGAAGAGTGTAGCCTAAGAAATGAATGTAGACTATACTACGTCCCTTGGACTCCACACGTTCGTGAAGCATTAAAGGAGGAAGAAGCTAAAAGTACCACATGGGCCTACCAGGGCATTCATTACACTCTGAGAAGTGGAATGAATACAGCAGTGAAGAGTTTGCGCTCCCCTGCATCATTCAGGAATTATATTCAGTAGTGCGAAAAGTGTTTTCAACAAAAGCCATCCACATTATTTGACGTGTTATCAATATTCTCATTTCAGTAGAAGATGAAAGCAGTAGTGTCTTGCATAGTATGTACTCTTGTCAGCATCCTGTCGAAGTACCTTGCTGAAATATAGGATCTCTGGCTCGTGTCATAGCCAAAGAGCTACTGAAATGATTTCCCGTCAGCAAAGGAGGGAATGCTAGCATAGCACTTTGTGATCCTTGAAGGGGAATGAGCTTCCACAGTAGAGTTTTCTCCTAGGTACTTTTTCCATCAGAAAAGCGTAGCCCCAGGAAGAAGAGAAGCAACAGCCTACTACCTCACTTTGACCATACAGTGTTTTCAACGTAGAAGTGCATGTGCAGCTAGCAGTCCCCTTACTCTATTCGAGTGAATTTCTCTCATACAGCACAGGAATGAAGGGTTTGAAAGCTGCCAAGTTACTCGGGAATGAACATGTTCCTAAGAAGTGGCTTTAAGCATGAACATAGCACTAGATCAATGTGCTCATATCAGTTGAATTGGAAATGAGTGCCTTGTACCATATCACATACTCTCTTCAGAACTTATGATCAGCTATTTTGCCCTGTTATCATTTACCTTGCTAAGTTTGAGTGCAACGATGTACAGAATCACTTTGTCGTCATCAACAGACTCAATGAAAGCACAGGACTATGACCACTATGAAATGCAGTATCTTCTATGAAACACTTTCTATCTATGCTATCTTTGTGGAATAGATGAGTTCATGGCTGATAATGAGAAGTGTTAAGTTTATGTACATGCATTTTTTTTGTTTTTTACATTTCACTAGAAAGAAGATTTACAACAATTTTCAAAGGAGAAAATAGGCCAGTTTATGGAAGTGTGCATCACAGAGATTTTCAATGTCAGCCTTAATTGCTAAATTCCTTAGTATGATATCTGCCTCACTCTAACAAGCAAACTAGGAGCAAAGTTAACATCAGACGTCTAGCAGCCTTTCCCTTTCTCAATTCATTAATGTATATATTTAAAAATAATCTATTTGTTACTAATTTTGTAAAATGTGACCTATTCTTGATTTATAAAAGATGGAGCACTATTATGTCTTCAAAATAAATCCTCTTCTCAGAAACACTGAATTAGGGATTTTAAATGAAGTAGGCTATTAAATTGCTTTGAAGACAGCATATTTCTATAAAAGAATTTACATTTTCCTGGCCTTCAATGCTTCACTTCCCCTCTGATAGCTCTGTTTACACAGATGTAGCACAGATGTGGAAACATCTGGTAGGTCAGTGCAATTCTCCATGACTACACTCAGGTTAGGATTGTACACTTTCTGTTATCTAATTGTTCAGCAAAACCCTTTCCTGAAAAAAATTTGAGTACATGGCTCCAAGTGATATGTTTTCACTTGGTGCTTCTTTCTTTCTAATAAGTATTTTCATGTGTTCTCACTAGAAATATCTTGGTGCTGATGGCAAATTTTTATTTGTTTTAGAAGTGTGTGTATAATTCTTCTTGGCTTTTTATTAATCACATACTCAAATGTTATGAAAACCATGAATTAAAATCAATGGATTGATTTCAGTCACTTTCAATTTTTTCTTCTCCAAAGAGTTTGTGGATTCATTCAAATTACAGGAAAATTGTTTCAACTGTACACATCAAATATACCAATCTATCAAGTTCTTGAGTCCTCTTTCTTCACTTTGATTGCATATGTCAGAGATGAATGCAGTGTCTTTCCATATTATTTGTAACCACCCAAGAGATTTTGTTTGGTTCTCCTTTCATTATCATAAATATATAGGCATGATTATGCATATGTGTGCTGAGTGTATGTTTCTGCCTGTGTGTGCATGTGTGTGTAATGTTATAATTTTTTCGACATATGAGGGGATAGGACTTTGGAAAATTTGATCACAGATTTTTAAATTATATTTTTGTAGTAAACATTCCTCAGTTTTTGCTTTAAACTATCGCTGCTTTTTATGAGCCAGGTAACATTTATGAAAGCCAAGAAAGCATTTTAAACCTCTGTGTCTTAATATGTACAACACCCAAATCAGAGCAAATTAATAAGATTTATAGTGTTTTGCAGAAAGTATTAGTCAATCCTAAGGGAAAAGAAGCTGATTGTGTCATTTTATTCAGTGCTGGGAATTTGGGTGATGTGTGGTGACAATGAGAAAGTTTTCACTCTTAAAGAGTGAGACTGGCTGGGGGAAGATGGTGGTGAGATAGGTGGGAGCAGAGTCCACTTCCCCTCAACACCAGTGAAACACCTAGCTGATCTGAGGAGCAGAGCAAACAAGCCAACAGTATTCCAGCATATATGAAGATCGGAGACCAAAGATAGAGGACATTTAAAGATCAGACGGTAAGAAGAGTGCTTAAGGACAATAAGGTCCCTGGGACTAGCACGGGGACCAGGGCAGCTGAAGCCCTGGCCTGGGCGCAGGGTCTGCTGCAGGATTCCTGGGCGATAGCAAGGCTGAGCTGTGTGAGAGGCCAGGTGCTTGTTTGGACCAGGGGGGCTTGAATAGGAAGAATTTCTCAAAAAGAAAATGAAAATAGAGGCACTCAAGGGCTAGTTAGAGAACTCTCTACAGCAACCACGGCCTCTGGCGCCCCTCCCCCCTAGGCCCCTGGACAGTGAACTCGTTATAACCAGCACCAGCACACACCTGAGGCCTGGTTGCCTGCACCAAGATTAGCGGACTGGGGGCCCACAACTGAAACCCCACCTGGCCACCCACACCTGAGACCCCGGCGGGGCGCCCACACCTGAAACCTCGGGTGGGTGCGAACAGGGAGCAGAGGGTGGCTGCCCCACACAAAGGTCCAAGGCAGCGGCCGAGCACGAACCAGGCCCACAGCAGCAGAAAGACCAGCCTCAGGTCATTCAGTCCCAAAGCAACTACCAGCCGGCCATGCAGCAACTCAGGCCCAGAGTCCGACAGGACCAGCCAGCCACCTGTGACCAAGCCCAAAGCGTCAGATCCGCTGACCAATTTCCTGGCTGCCTGCCAGGGACCACACCTAAAAGTTCCCGTTCTGAACAACTCCTACATAGCCCCTGCACACAGAGCACTACAGGCCCTCCTGGCTCTCTAGGACTAAGGCAGAACACCCAGCAGAGGGGAGCTGCAGGGCTAGGGTAGACTGCATTCCCAGAAAGACTCGACCCACTAGAAGGTTGAACTACCCCATAGCAGCACCGAGAGCCCCTAGCATCTAAGACAGCAAAGAGCAAAAAGGGGGAGTGTGAGTTGCCCCTAATTGGTGCAACTCAAGGACAGAACAACTGGTGAACTAAAGGCATAGTGGAGAACAGAAGGACCCTGAGGAACTGGACTGGAGGCTGAAAAACAGCGAAGACTGTGGCTCAGGAAGGGAGAAAAGTGAAACCAATGCTTCCAACCACGCCCTCCAGTTCCACAGACAGGAAAACCAGCAGAACTAACCTGACTAATTTAAAGCCAGCAGAAGACTTTTTTTTTCTTTCTTTCCTCCTTTCCCCCTGAATTCCTTCTTACATTTGTCCTTCTTTCTTTTTTTGTATTCCTTATTCCTTCCATCCTTTACCTTTTTTATTCCTTCTTCCTGCCTTCTTTTATTTATTCTTTTGTTTTAACTATTGTTAAAATTCCTTCTGATTTTGCCTCCGATCTTTCTTTATTCCTTCTTCCTTCCTTCTTTTCCTTTTCTATTCCCTCTTTCCCTTCTTCCCCCCCCACCCGTTTCTTTTTTTCCCACAGGTGAGACAATAAAACCTGGAGGAAAAAAAGACCAGAGTTAGACCGTGTTACAACCATAAACATTAGCTCAAGACCAGTGAGCAAGGAGATTAAGGAGATGGCACCACTGAATACCATGGGCACTCTACCACAGAAGTTCATACCATAAACACAGGGAGTCAGAGCAGATCAATTGAAGAAGCAGAGGCTAACAAGAACAGTCTCACAAACAATGGAAAGACAAAGAAAAAATCCCCAAATGAGAGGAAAGGAAGAAGCCTCAGAAAGAATGCTAGCTGAAAAAGAGGCAAGTCAACTATCAGATACTGAGTTCAAGGCAATGGTTATCAGGAAGCTCACTGAGCTCACAGAGAACTACCAGAAACTACAGAGAAAGTACAATGAACTCACTGCAAACTATATTAACATGAAAAGGGAAATAGAAATTATCAACAAGAGCCAAGAGGAAATGAAGAATACAATTTCTGAACAGAAGAACACAGTAGAAGGAATGAAAACCAGACTTGATGAAGCAGAGGATAGGATTAATGAGCTGGAAGACAAAGTAGAAACAAACACCCAGAAAGAGCAAGAAAAGGAAAACAGGATCAGAAAGAATGAAGAGGGAATAAGGGAAATGTAGGACAACATGAAACACAACAATATCCGTATAATAGGAATACCAGAAGGAGAAGAGGGGGAGCAAGGGACAGAAAACCTGTTTGAAAAAAGTAATGATGGAAAATTTCCCTAATCTGATGAGAGGAAAAGTCACCCAAATCCAGGAAACACAGAGACTCCCGGCAAGAGCAACCAAAGAAGCCCAGTGCAAGACATATCATAATTAAAATGGCAAAATTCCAAGACAAAGAGAGGATCTTAAAGGCAGCAAGGGAGAAACAGGAAGTAACATACAAGGGAGCCCCAATAAGGTTACCAACTGACATCTCAATGGAAACGCTCCAAGCCAGAAGAGAATGGCAAAAAATATTCCAAGTAATGAGAAACAGAGGCCTGCAACCAAGACTTCTTTACCCAGCAAGGCTCTCAATCAAGATAGAACACCAAATAAAGAGTTTCCCAGACAAAAGAAGTCTAAAAGAATACAATTCCACTAAACCAGCTCTGCGAGAGATGCTAAAGGGACTGCTTTAAGGAAAGGAAGGAAAAGAGAAAGAGAGAGGAACACAGGTATGAAAAAATGGCAATGAATAAATACCTATCGATAACAACCTTAAACGTAAATAGATTAAATGCTCCAATCAAAAGACATAGAATAGCTGAATGGATAAGAAAACATGACCCACACATATGCTGCCTACAACAGACCCATCTCAGGACAAAAGACTTACACAGACTGAAAGTGAAGGGCTGGAAACAAATTTTCCAAGCAAACGGAGAGGAAAAAAAAAGCGGGGGTAGCAATACTCATTTCAGACAAAATAGACTACTAAATAAGGGCAATAAAGTGAGACCCAGAAGGTCACTTCATAATACTCAAAGGAAGAATCCACCAAGAAGACATAAACATTGTAAATATATATGCACCCAGCATAGGAGCACACACATACATAAAGAAAATCTTGGAGAACTTCAGGAATGATATTGATAGCCACAGAATTATAGTAGGGGACTTTACACCCCACTGTCAAAAATGGACAGGTCTTCCAAAAAAAATATCAACAAGGATATTGTGTCACTTAAGCATACCCTAGAGGAAATGGACTTAACTGATATATATAGAGCTTTTCATCCCAAAGAAGCAAAATACACATTCTTTTCAAGTGTACATGGAACATTTTCAAAGATACATCACATGATAGGACACAAAGCAAGCCTAAACAAATTCAAGAAAATTGAAATCATATCAAGCATTTTCTCTGACCACAAGGGGTTAAAACTAGAAACCTACCCCAAAGGAAAAAACCCAAAACACTCAAAATCATGGAGACTGAATAGCATGCTATAAAACAATGAATGGGTCAAGAACGAGATTAGGAAAGAAATCAAAAACTTCCTGGAAACAAATGAAAATGAACTCATAACAACCCAAAACCTATGGGACACAGTAAAGGCAGTCCTGAGAGGGAAGTTCAGAGCAATACAGCCAACCTTAAGAAGATAGAAACATTTCAAACAAACAACCTAACCCTACGCCTACAAGAACTTGAGGAACAACAACAAAGACAGCCCAGAACAAGTAAAAGGAAGGAAATAACCAAAATTAGAGCAGAGTTAAATGACATAGATACTAAAAGCACAATTCTAAGGATCAATGAATCCAGGATCTGGTTCTTTGAAAAGATAAACAAAATTGACAAGCCTTTAAATAGACTCATCAAGAAAATAAGAGAGAGGGTCCAAATAAACACAATTAGAAATGAAAGAGAAGAGATTACAACTGATACCACAGAAATACAAAGGATTGTAAGAAATGACTACAAAGAACTGTATGCTAAAAAATTGGAAAACCTAGGTGAAATGGACACATTTCTAGAAAAATACAATCTTCCAAAACTCAATGAAGAGGCAGCAGAAATCCTGAACCGACCAGTAAGAGCCAACAAAATTGAAGCAGGAATCCAAAAACTCCCATCACACAAAAGCCCTGGACCAGATGGTTTCACAGGAGAATTCTACAAAGCATTTAAGAAAGAGCTAACCCCCAACCTTCACATACTATTCGAAAAAATCCAAACTGTTGGAAGACTCCCCAACTCTTTTTATGAAGCCAGCATCATCCTAATCCCCTAAACGAGATAAAGACACAACAAAGAAAGAAAACTTCAGGCCAATATATCTGATGAACACAGACGCTAAAATTCTCAACAAAATATTGGCAAACCACATCCAGCAATACATTAAAAGGACCATACACCATGACTAAGTGGGATTCATCCCAGGGATGCAAGGATGGTACAATATTCCCAAATTAATAAACATAATACATCACATCAACAACAGCAAAGACAAAAATCACATGATCATACAAATAGATGGGGGAAAAGCATTTGATAAGATACATCACCCATTTCTGATAAAAACACTCAGCAAAGTGGGAATAAAGGGAGCATTTCTCAACATAATACAGGCCATATATGAGAGACCTACAGCCAACATCACACTCAATGGACAAAAACTTAGAGTTTTCCCACTAAGATCAGGAACAAGAAAAGGATGCCCTCTCTCTCCACTCCTATTCAAGATAGTATTGGAAATCCTACCCATAGCAATCAGACAAGAAAAATAAGTAAAAGGCATTCAAATTGGAAAGGAGGAAATGAAACTGTCACTGTTTGCAGATGACATGATAGTGTAGATGCAAAATCCTATAGACTCCACCTAAAAACTACTTGACCTAATAAATGAATTTGGCAAAATAGCTGGATACATAATCAATACTCAGAAATCAAAGGCATTCCTGTATACCATCAATGGAATTGCAGAAACAGAAATCAGGAAAGAAATCCCATTTGATACAGCAACAAGAAAAATCAAGTACCTAGGAATAAACCGAACCAAGTAGGTATAAGACCTGTACTCAGGAAACTACACAGCACTGAAGAAAGAAATTTAGGAAGACACAAACAAATGGAAGCATGTACCATGCTCATGGATTGGAAGAATTAACATCATCAAAATGGCCATGCTACCCAAAGCTATTTATAGATTCAATGCAATCCCTATTAGAGTACCCATGACATATTTCACAGATATAGAACAAACATTTTAGAAATTGATATAGAAACATAAATGACCCTGAATAGCTGCAGCAATTTTGAGAAAGAAGAACAAAGCAGGAGGGATCACAGTACCTGATATGAAACTGTATGACTAGGCGACTGTAATCAAAACAGCCTGGTATTGGCATAAAAACAGGCACATAGACCAATGGAACAGAACAGAGAGTCCAGAAATAAACTCAAGTCTTTATGGTCAATTAATATTTGACAAAGGAGACAGCAGCATAAAATGGAGCAAAAATAGCCTCTTCAACAGATGGTGTTGGGAGATCTGGACAGCTACGTGCAAAAAAATGAAACTTGATCACCAACTTACGCCACACACAAAAATAAACTCAAGATGGATAAAAGACTTAAATATAAGTTGTAACACCATAAAAGTCCTCAAGGAAAACATTGGCAGGAAAATCTCAGACATTCCACACAGCAACATCCTCACAGACACATCCCCTAAAGCAAGGGACATAAAGGAAAGAATAAACAAATGGGACATCATCAACATACAAAGCTTCTGCATGGCTAAAGGAAACAGCACCAAATTACAAAGAGAACCAACAGTATGGGAAAACATATTTGCCAATGATACCTCAGACAAGGGCCTGATCTCCAAAATATATAAAGAACTCACACAACTCCACTCCAGGAAGACAAACAACCCAATTAAAAAATGGGCAAAGGCCTTGAACAGACACTTCTCCAAGGAAGACATAGAGAGGGCCCAGAGACATATGAAAAGATGCTCAGCATCACTAGCCATCAGAGAGATGCAAATTAAAACCACAATGAGGTAGCATCTCACACCAGTCAGAGTGCCCAACATAAACAAATCCACAAACAAATGTTGGAGAGGATGCGGAGAAAAGGGAACCCTAGTGCACTGTTGGTGGGAATGCAGACTGGTGACGCCACTGTGGAAAACAGTATGGAATTTCCTCAGAAAAGTAAAAATGGAACTGCTCTTTGACCCAGCAATGGCGCTGCTGGGATTATGTTCTAAGAACCCTGAAACACCAATCCAAAAGAACCTGTGCACCCCAATGTTCATAGCAGCACAATTTACAATAGCCAAGTACTGGAAGCAACCTAAGTTCCTATCAGCAAATGAGTGCATCCGAAATCTATGGTATATTTACACAATGGAATTCTATGCAGCAGAGAGAAAGAGGGAGCTTATACCCTTTGCTACAGCATGGATGGTACTGGAGAGCATTATGTTAAATGAAATAAGTCAGACGGTGAGGGATAAATACCTCACCTTTGATCTCACCTTTAACTGGAACATAGTAAATAGAAGAAAAAGGAAACAAAATATAACCAGAGACATTGAAGTTAAGAGCAATCTAACAATGGTCAGGTGGGAGTGGGGAGGGGACAGTGAGAAGAGGGGATTACAAGAACTACTATAAAGACACATGGACCAAATGAAGGGGGAGGGTGGTGGTTGGGGAGGGAGGGGGTTTCAGCTGGGGTGGGGTGGAGGGATGGGGATAAAAGGCACACAACTGTAATTGAATAACAAAAAAAAATTAAAAACAAAAAAGAGTAAGGCTGTGTGACCCCTGGAATGCTGTGAACCATCTAACATTTATCAAGATGTGCAATGTAATGGAAACAGCTTGAAATCACACCATACAAAAGTCAGCCCGGAACAGCATAGAAAAACAAGATTTATAGTCAACAGCTAGTCCTTAGGCTCCTTCTCAACATAATTTCTCTATGTTCATCAGCTGTTTATTTTTCTAGCTACTTTAGAATTTCTTGTTGTAGTAGGTTTATTTTCAAATGCATCATGAAATATCAGAATTACAAGGTTCTTGTTGGTTGCTCTCCTTCAAAACATACATTTTCCCTGAAAAGCCTACTTCAGTTTGTGTTTGAACTCAGCCACTCATCTGCATATTAATCAGATTATAGTAATCCCAAATATTAACTGTGGCTCAGAAACTCATGTTCACCCCACCTACCTTCAGCATAGACAACACTGACCATTTGTTTGCCCCATATCAATACAGGACAAAAGTGCCTTGGAAGAAAGTTTTAATATCTCAGTTTCTTAAGATTTTCCTTTACAGATATTCATTAAACACAGTCAATCCACAGTAGGATTCTAGTCCTTTTGCACAGGGGCACCTCTCCACCCAGGTTTTCAGCAGGATATTGGCAGAGCGCCCCCACTGACAGCTAGGAAATGCTCTGTTGACTACAGTGGAACATGTGGAGTCCCCCAGATGCCTTCACACAGTTGTGGGTCCCTTTCCAATAACAGACAGTGAGGGAGACAGATGGACACAATATTTATAGCAACTTCTCACCTCCAGCTCATCACAAATGCTTAAGGTTCAAAGGTGGGGAACCTGGTTTCTTACCAAATGCGTTTTGTTATCTCAGATTTATGCATCAGATATCTGTGCATTTTTATTCTTTCACTATCTATTCAGGTATGTATCAATTCTCTCTCTTCCTCTATTTCTCTTTTTCCACAAATATTTACCGAGCACTTTATTCTAGATGTATTGACCTTCTCCCTGCCTGTTTGGCAATTAGGAGAGTTTCCTCCCTTTTGGCCATCTGTAGCCAGAAATGCTCTACAATGGCTCCATTTAACACAGGCATGTTTGTTAAACCATTAACCATATGAAAAGATGTCTTACTGAAATACTAAAGCAGTTTGCTTCCTAAGAGAAGTTTACCCATGGACCTATTTGATTTCTTAAATTTTTATTTATTTTTTATTTTCTTCCTATACATATTTTTTCAGTTATATTTCACTATCAATATTATTCTGTATTAGTTTCAGGTATACAGCATAGTAATTAGAAAATCATGTAGTTCACAGAGTAGTCCCCCAATGTTTCAAGTACCCACCTGATACCATACATAGTTATAATATTATTAACTCTATTCCCTATGTTGTCATCTATATCCCATGACTATTTCATTTTGACTGGGACCTTTGTGAGCAGGAGGTCTTTCTCTCCTAACAAGTTAATGAGATGGATGAAGAAAGGACTCCTTTAGCTTGATAGTTGAACTCAGAAATGGCCAAGGAAAGATAGTAAATTAGGAAAAGATGCTGAAGAAAACATCAAGGATTGTGGCATTTGGTTATCCCATTGTCATCTTAGGCTTCCTTTTTGGCATGTGATGAGGCACTAAGTTTTAGCAGCTTCCCCACTGGGCTCTGGGCACACAACTCCTGAACATCACCACAGGGCAGCCAGGACCAGGCTCTAACAAGCTTGACATTTTGGGCCCAGAATAGGAGTGACCAAATAGCACATTACCTAGTAGGTTTTGTGAAGTCTCTGGCTTTCCCATCATGGTCAGTGCCCATGCTTGTCTCCCTCTGGAGGTGGTGACCCCTCCCTGTCCCAATTTCCCTGAGCTGTGGGAGTAATCTGAACAGCCAACCCTCTGATATTCAGCAGCATCTTGTCACATGGGGAACACTCTAAGGATTGCTTCAGGCTGCTAATAAGAATGGGCATTTATTTATAAAGGAAATTCATGCTTTGTTTCAGTGAGAGGAAACTCCCTGGCAGGCATAAAATTATAGACCTTGTTTTTTAGCACCATAAATTATTTTCCTTTTTAGAAAGTATAGTTAAATATAAGGGACACATTCTAATTATGTGGGGTCTTAATAATTATCAACTGAGTAACGTGAATTACATGAATTATAGTTTAGACCCTAATGCAAGGTCTGAGGTTCTGATTTTTAAATTAAAATGACTTACAGCTTATATTCCTTATTTATTTGCTAGTAACATTTTCATTAATTTACTCTAATTAGGTCTTTTGAGAACAAACACTAAGTCAGAAAGATAATTGTTATGAATTTGAGGTTTAACAGTTTGCAGTAACTGAGTTACTTATTTCTTGATTATGATTAGTCAATCACAATATTGCATTAAAATTCCAAGCCCTTCAGTTTTGACAGTGGCCAATTTATGAGTAAAGTTCATATTTGCTGGGAACCGCCCTGCCTGGTTTCAGAGGCTGTAACCCACCGTAGTTAAGGCTGAGTCAGAGTTGGGACCATAAGCCACTAAGGAGACAAAGCTTATCTCCCTGGCAGGTGTGCCACCTCTGCCCACTTCACCCTGCTTGGCCCTGAGCTTGACCAGTTAGCCAATGATGGGTAAGAATCCTCAAGGGAGGATCAACCTAAGACAGTCTCTGGTCACCAGGAATAAGCTCGCAGGGAAGGACTCGGGGGGCTGTGGAAAAAGGGGGTGATGGACCCTCGCCCATCAGCTTTGAAATAGCCTGAGTCCTCATTCTGTCTGCAAGAAGTCTCCTAATCTCTTGGCTGCCTTACTTCCCTTGCCTGACTTAAGCCTGAAGCAATAACAGAGGGCAGTGCAGTCCTGTGCTGGAAGGGGCAGATTCCCTGGGGAATCGGGCCTAAGAACAATACATACATTCCTGTGAAACCTACTTAATTTGTACCCTCATCTTAAAAGATAAGGGTCCAGACCTGAGATGAGTCTGTCGCCTAAAGTTTTATAGCCCTTTAACTAATTGGCTGTAACTCAGAATAAGCCCTCAAAGTTCTCTGTAAATCATGTATTGTTTAACCCTTACAGGCTGACAATGATTGATGAGCTTTATCTGTATTCCTGTGCAAATGAACCTAATAAAAGCCCATTGAGGGAAAGGCTCTTGGCCCTTCTCCTTTGAGAGATTGGCCACCTCTCTTCCCCAAGCAGATCATGTCTTGGTAGACTTTATTTTTTATTTTATTTTTTCGCATTTCCCAGCATTGGCTATATTTGAAAGAACTACACTTGAGAAGGTACCATGTTTGTGCACACACTGCATCAGAGAACCCTGGAATGGAGCATATAAATAAACACCCTTCATGAAACACACAGCTACACACACACACACACATATCCTCTCAGTCCATTAGTGCACTTATTCTTTATCCCTGGTGGACGGGGTCTGCGTTAAAGCTCCCGGGCACATATTTTCTGATTGTTCTTGTTTGAAATATTTTAGAAGATTGAACTTAATTATTTAAATATTTTATTTTGGAAAGCATATTGAATTATATGAAATCTCTGTCTTTATGTTTTTTGCATCGTTGCTCATCTTGTGGCTTGCTTTTAATCACATTTTCTCACTTAAAAGGAGATTAATCCTTTACCTGTTTCTTGCCCATTCTCTCCTCCACTTTCTATGCACTGGAATTGTGGCCTGGGTTAAGCAAGGGTGCAATACTGAGACCTTAAATTAGATAAGACCACAAACAACTGTGCAGAACTAGTGGGGAGGGAAGTGAAAAGTCATTTTCCATATGGATGATTTATCAGGTCATTCTGTAGCCTCTTTTTCAGCCTGGTTTCTTTTTTCTCTCCTTGGGCCCCAAGCTTCTATTGCTAGTTGGTAGGTTGATAGTCAGATAGATAAATAATCTATCCCTATGTCTACATCTATTTCTATGTATCTCTATCCCTATCTACATCTCTACCTGTCTCTATCTATAGATATCTATATATTCACCTGGATATAGCTGATAGATATATTTGGAATATATCTAATTCTAGAATGATGTCACATTCAGAAACATCAGAATTAGTTTTTTATACAACCCCATTTGAAATGGTGTTTATTCTCTATATCAATTCATTTCTAAATATTTGTATTAATAATTCAAAATGGATTGTGTTTTGTTTTGCATTTGTTGTTCTTACACCTGTCACAAAACAGGATGAGATCACTGAAGGTTGGGTTAGTGTAGTAGGCACCAACAGGATCACAGTGGGGGAGGTTTCTCATCATCACTGATAATGTTCAACCTCTAACATGGCATACAGGGATTGAAGAAGACTTTAGTGACTACCTCAATGCCTTTATGTTATTGATAGAGTGTTATCTGAACATGGTGAGTGATTTCCCCTACAACAGATCAGATCATTACCTTCTGCAAAAAGTTTTATTTAGTAAATGTCTGGTGTTCATTTAATGGGATGGGGACTTGGTACAGCTTCACCATTTCATCTGCGACCTTAGAAGTTCATTATAATAGTAACTCAGTTTGCTTATCTCTACAATAGGGATAGTTACAGTTCCTACTTTATAGATCTGATTTTAATATTACTTAAAATAAAATATAGAAAGTACTAAAAGGACAAAACTTAATATGTATTAATTAAAATTCAAAAATTTCATTACAATTATTAATTTTATTAGAATTATCCTCATTTCCTAACTTGAAAATAAGAGTTTTAATTTAATTTAAATTCAGTTAATTATTAACACCAAGTAATACTAAAAGGTTTATAAATGCTAAGGTTCTTATAGTTTAGGTAACAGAATCCGAGTTGACCTTGGCAAGAAATCATGACAATCATACACAACAGATGAGGTTAAAGCAGTTTCCTCATTCCATTCATCTCAGGGAAAAAATACTTTCACTTATCTAATGCCACATTAAAATGTATGTAAATGTAAATGAGTGGATTAAAAAAACATGATACATTTACACAATGGAATACTATGCAGCAGAAAGAAAGAAGGAGCTCTTACCCCTCATGACAGCATGGATGGAAATGGAGAGCATTATGCTAAGTGAAATAAACCAGGCAGTGAAAGACAAATATCATATGATCTCACTTATAAGGGGAATATAATTAACAAAACAAACAAGCAAGCAAAATATAACCAGAGACATTGAAATTAAAGAAAAAAAACTGACAGTAACCAGAGGGTAGGGAGAAGGGAAATACAGGGGAAAGAAGAGTAAGGGTCATCAAGGAACATATATAAAGGGCACGTGGACAAAGTCAAAAGGGGTTAGGATTGAAGGTGGGAAGTGTGGATGGGTGGAGCAGGGGGAGTGATGGGGGAAAAATGGAGACAACTGTACTTCAACAACAATAAAAAGAAGAAAAATATACATATAAACATACAGTACGATATACGATAAAATTCATAATTCAAAAAGATCTGTATATTTAATTAGTTTTTTTTCTTATATTTGATCTTAAATTTTGAAAAATTTTTATTGTTATTCAATTACCGTTGTATGCCTTTACTCCCCATCCCTCCACCCCACCACAGCTGAACCCACCTCTCTCCCCCACTTCCACCCTTCTCCTTGATTTTGTCCATGTGTCCTTTATAGCACTTCCTGTAATCCCCTCTCCTCACTGTCCCCTCCCTACTCCAAGCTGGCTATTGCTAGATTGTTCCTAACCTCAATGTCTGTGGTTATATTTTGTTTGCTTTTTTCTTCTGTTGATTATGTTCCAGTTAAAGGTGACATCATATGGTATTTGTCCCTCACCGCCTGGCTTATTCCACTTAGCATAATGCTCTCCAGTTCCATCCATGCTGTTGCAAAGGGTATAAGCTCCTTCTTTCTCTCTGCTGCATAGAATTCCATTGTGTAAATATACCATAGTTTTTGGATACACACATTTGCTGATGGGAACTTAGGTTGCTTCCAGTACTTGGCTATTGTAAATAGTGCTGCTATGAACATTGGGGTGCATAGGTCCTTTTGGATTGGTGTTTCAGGGTTCTTAGAATATAATCCCAGCAGCGGAATTGCTGGGTCAAAGGGCAGTTCCATTTTTAGTTTTCTGAGGAAATTCCATATTGTTTTCCACAGTGGCCTCACCAGTCTGCATTCCCACCAACAGTGCACTAGGGTTCCCTTTTCTCCGCATCCTCTCCAACATTTGTTTGTGGATTTCTTTATGTTGGCCACTCTGACTGTGTGAGATGGTACCTCATTGTGGTTTTAATTTGCATCTCTCTGATGGCTAGTGATGCTGAGCATCTTTTCATATGTCTCTGGGCCCTCTGTATGTCTTCTTTGGAGAAGTGTCTGCTCAAGTCCTTTGCCCATTTTTTAATTGGGTTGTTTGTGTTCCTGGAGTGCAGTCGTGTGAGTTCTTTATATATTTTGGAGATCAGGCCCTTGTCTGAGGTATCATTGGCAAATATGTTTTCCCATACTGTTGGTTCTCTTTGTAATTTGGTGCAGTTTCCTTTAGCCATGCAGAAGCTTTTTATGTTGATGAGGTCCCATTTGTTTATTCTTCCCTTTAGGTCCCTTGCTTTAGGGGATGTGTCTGTTAGGATGTTGCTGCGTGGAATGTCCAAGGTTTTCCTGCCAATGTTTTCCTCTAGGACTTTTTATGGTGTCACGACTTATATTTAAGTCTTTATCCATCTTGAATTTCTTTTTGTGTATGGCATAAGTTGGTGATCGAGTTTTATTTTTTTGCATGTAGCTGTCCATTTCTCCCATCACCATTTGTTGAAGAGGCTATTTTTGCTCCATTTTATGCTCCTGCCTCCTTTTTCAAGTATTAATTGACCGTAAAGACTTGAGCTTATTTCTGGGCTCTCTGTTCTGGTCCATTGGTCTATGTGCCTGTTTTTATGCCAGTACCAGGCCGTTTTGATTACAGTGGCCTTGTAATACAGTTTGATATCAGGTATTGTGATTCCCTCCTGCTTTGTTCTTTCTCAAAATTGCTGCAGCTATTTGGGGTCGTTTATGGTTCCATATAAATGTCTGAAATGTTTTTTCTGTATCTGTGAAATATGTCATGGGTACTTTAATAGGGATTGCATTGAATCTATACATTGCTTTGGGTAGCATGGCCATTTTGATGATGTTAATTCTTCCAATCCATGAGCATGGTACATGCTTCCATTTCTTTCTGTCTTCCTTAATTTCTTTCTTCAATGTTGTGTAGTTTTCTGAGCACAAGTGTTTTACCTCCTTGGTTAAGTTTATTCCTAGGTACTTTATTTTTCTTGTTGCTATATCAAATGGATTCTTTTTTCTGATTTCTGTTTCTGCAGTTTCGTTGTTGGAGTACAGGAATGCCTTTGATTTCTGAGTATTTACTTTGTAATCAGCTGTTTTGCCAAATTCATTTACTAGGTGAAGTAGTTTTTTGGTGGTGTCTATAGGATTTTCCATGTACATGATCATGTCATCTGCAAACAGTGACAGTTTCATTTCTTCCTTTCCAATTTTGTGCCTTTTATTTGTTTTTCTTGTCTGATTGCTATGGCTAGGACTTCCAACACTCTGTTGGATAGGAATGGTGAGAGAGGGCATCCTTGTTTTGTTCCTGAGCTTAGTGGGGAAGTTCTAAGTTTATGTCCATTGAATATGATGTTGGCTGTAAGTCTCTCATATATGGCCTTTATTATGTTGAGGATGCTCCCTCTATTCCCACTTTGCTGAGTGTTTTCATCAGAAATGGGTGCTGTATCTTATCAAATGCTCTTTCTGCATCTATTGATATTGATTTAAATTTTTAATATTCATCAAAACAATGGTCATTATAAAGTAGCATTATCTTTGCATTTAATTTGAATAAATTATTTTAATGACGACGTTGTAGCATTTTCAATATAATTTAAAATTTTGTAATGCTTTTTAAAACAATTTGCTAAGATGTTGATAATTATATGCAAGATCTGTTTTCAAACTCAAAAAACCCCACTGTTTTCCAAATTTATGGCTCTCATTCACCATTTCCGTATTAAATTAGGGTGATAGGGAGGAAGATGGCAGAATGAATGGAAGTCACACTGACCTCCTTCCAGGGTCAATCTATAATGACAACTCCATTGTGGAAAAACTACCCAGAACAAACAACTGAGCAATTGCCAGAGAGAAACCATATAATCTTGGAGAGACAGAAGAACCAGCTTTGGCAAAACCTGTCTGGTAAGGAGGGTGGTAGATATTCCAGAGGGCTGACTGGGCACCCACAGGCATCCCAACAGATGGATAATTAAGTGGCCAGTTGGATCCCCCAAAGAAAAATAGGGTCTAAACCCTAAGCTGGGATTCCCAGCCTACCACACCAGAGCCAAAAAAGTTCTTAGATTACAACCAGCAGCAAAAAATGGCAGTGTTGCAAAGACAGAAGGCTAGAAATGCAAGATCCAAATATAGGGCCAACACACAAATTTTCTTTGGAAGCTCTGGTAAAGGTGGGGGCAGAGTAGGCTGATGATGCCTGAGGAGAGACTAAGGACTGAAGCTTGGGGGAGAGAACCGAGAGAGTAAACACCAGGATGCTGGTGCTGAGTCATCCCCAAGACCACAGCAACCATTGTAGCCAAGCAGACCACTCTAGTCTGAGCTTGAGGGGAAACAATAGCCTCCACAATGGAAGGGATTTGGCCATGCCCTAAGTGCTTAAACCTGACTTATGACTGCAATGTGACCAGATTAACAGTTGAAGGAGACAGCCAGTGACAGCAGATAACTGCAAGTATGGAACAGACTGCCTAAGGTCACACGGGGTCAACATCTGACATCACCAGAGGCAGATCCAGAAACAAATAAACAGTAGTAAATACAAGAGGCTACTCAGACAAAATCCACTGTGGTTTTCTTCATGATAAGTGATATTTTCTTTCTTGCAAAGCTTTTTAACGTTCATTTCTTGTCCAACAAGTTTGTACATATTAAGTCACTAGATTTTATACTATAGTGTATTTCAATTCACATATGTTTTCCCTTCCTCCTCTTAGCCCATTTTACCTTCCTCTTTCCTTGCACAATTTTCATTTCAAAGTTTTTCTCTCTAGCTACAACTTGATTCCACTCTGCAGTCTTACTATTTTTCCCCCATCTAGACACACAAAACCAATTTTCTTGTCAAGGATAATCTCTCACTCTTTTGTCTTGCTCTTAAAATACCTGTGTTTTCTCTTCACATTTAACAATCTTTATTAGCAGGTTGTGGATAGGGTAGTTGTTGCATTGTTCTTTTCAATTTTATCTCTAGAGCTTCACTAATTCTATAATTCAAATACCAAATTTTACCAGTCACGTCTCCTACTCTTTTTTGTCTCGAATTTAAATTTTTCCAACTTAGCCTAAATTTTCTCTTTCTTCTCTTTCTCTTTTATCCTGCTAAGTTATTTTTCTTTATTCTCCTTTTTTTCTTTTTACTTACATCCAAAATTTTAATTTTTCCCTCTCTTAGCCTGGCTTTTGTTCTTCACAGTTAATATTCCCTCTCTCTTTATCATTTCAAAATCACTTCCCATTCTGCTAAACATCCCTTAGAGTTTTCTTTCTTTATTTTTACCCTCTTAATTCCATACCACCTATATTATTTTTAGCTCATTTGTTGTTGATAGTACTGTGGTGGATCTTTCTCTCCAAATTGGCTTCTCTATTTCTATTAATTATTTACTATTTTTGCCTTCCTTTTTCTTTCTCGCTGTCACTTCATTTTATTTTATATTATTTAATTTCTGATTAAAGATAATATTATGAGCTTCCCTTCTCATACTCCATTCCACATTCTTCATTCCCTTTTTATTCATGAGGTAAATTTTACCTTCTCTCTTTCCATTGACCCAATTCCCAAATCTTATTAGTGTTCCTCCCTCCACCCTCTCAAAATCATTTTTCTTTCTGTAGGTAATATCATATCTACTCTCCTTTCTTATAATAGCTTTAATCTCTTTTCACCCTTATTAACACTGGATCATTTGCTGCTGAGTATGGGATTATGGGAGGGAGTATATTAGCAGGTGTGGGGTTCTTTCCTGAATGTTGTGGTTTCATTCTGGCAGCACGTGCACAAGAGCACACAAAACATAGTGGCCAGAGTGACCCTCAGTCAACCAACTGGAGAAAAGGATGCACCAAAGAAAGACCCAACGACAATCAAAACCCAATTACATGCACAGAAGCAACATAAAAAGCATAAAGGGCAACCCAAAGCATCAATTTCAGGTGATTGAGGAGACTTCACTACTGAATATCACACGTCCCCTACCAAAGAAGTTCAAACCACAAAGTCGGGAAGTGAAAACAGAACAATTCAAGAAGCAGAAGCAAATAAGAAGAGACCTACAAATAATGCAAAGGCAAAGAAACAACACCCAATTTATAGGAAAGGAGTAATCCTCAGAGAGAAAGCTGACTGAAATAGAGGCAAGTCAACTGTCAGATTTTGAGTTCAAAACAGTGGATATAAGGAAGCTCAATGAGCTCAAGATCATTCAATTACCAAAAATTACAGGGAAACCATGAGAAATTTACTGCAAATTATATCAGCATAAAAAAGGACATAGAAACAATCAAAAGGGTCAAGAGGAAATGAAGAATGCAATTTCTGAATTAAAGAACACAGTAGAAGGAATCAAAAACAGGCTCAATGAAGCAGAGGTTTGAATCAGTGAGCTTGAGGACAAGGTAGAAAAACAACTTCCAAAAAGAGCTAGAAAAGGAAAAAGACTGAAAAAGAATGAAGAGGGGTTAAGGGAAATGTAGGACAACATGAAACAGAATAATATGCATATAACAGAGATACCAGAAGGAGAAGAAGAGGAGCAAGAAATAGAAAAGCTGTTTGAAAAAGTAACAATGGCAAACTTCCCTAATTTGATGAGAGAAAAAACCACACAAGTCCAGGAAGCAGAGAGGGTACCAATCTGGAGGAACACAAAAAAGCCCCCTGCAAGACACATCATAAGTAAAATCGCAAAATTTAAAGACAAAGAATCTTAAAAGTAGCAAGGCAAACAAAAGTAACATACATGGGAGCTCCAGTAAGGCTACCAGCTCATCTCTAAATGGGAACATTACAAAACAAAAGAGAATGACAAGAAATAGTCCAAGTAATGAAAAGCAAAAGTGTGCAACTGTGACTTCTCTACTCTGCACAGCTATCAATTAAAATAGAAGCAGAAATGAGGAGCTTACCAGACAAAAAAAAGACAAAAGAATTCACCTTCACCAAACCAGCATTGCAAGAGATGGTAAAGGGTATGCTTTAAGAACAAGAAGAATGATCATATCAATAGATGCAGAAAAAACATTTGATAAGGTACAGCACCCACTTCTGATAAAAACACTCAGCAAACTGGGAATAGAGAGAGCATTCCTCAACATAATAAAGGCCATATATGACAGAACTACAGCCAACATCATACTCAATGGACAAAAACTTAGAGCTTTCCCACTAAGATCAGGAACAAGACAAGGATGCCCTCTCTCACCACTCCTATTCAACATAGCATTGGAGGTCCTAGCCACAGCAATCAGACAAGAAAAAGCAATAAAAGGCATCCAAATTGGAAAGGAGGAAATGAAACTGTCACTGTTTGCAGATGACATGATCGTGTACATGGAAAGTCCTATAGACTCCACCAAAAAACTACTTCACCTAATAAATGAATTTGGCAAAACAGCTGATTACAAAGTCAATACTCAGAAATCAACGGCATTCCTGTACACCAACAACGAAACTGCAGAAACAGAAATCAGAAAAAAGAATCCATTTGATATAGCAACAAGAAAAATAAAGTACCTAGGAATAAACTTAACCAAGGAGGTAAAACACTTGTGCTCAGAAAACTACACAACATTGAAGAAAGAAATTAAGGAAGACAGAAAGAAATGGAAGCATGTACCATGCTCATGGATTGGAAGAATTAACATCACCAAAATGTCCATACTACCCAAAGCAATGTATAGATTCAATGCAATCCCTATTAGAGTACCCATGACATATTTCACAGATATAGAACAAACATTTTAGAAATTGATATAGAAACATAAATGACCCTGAATAGCTGCAGCAATTTTGAGGAAGAAGAACAAAGCAGGAGGGATCACAATACCTGATATCAAACTGTATTACAAGGCCACCGTAATCAAAACAGCCTGGTACTGGCATAAAAACAGGCACATAAACCAATGGACCAGAACAGAGAGCCCAGAAATAAGCTCAAGTCTTTACGGTCAATTAATATTTGACAAAGGAGGCAGGAGCATAAAATGGAGCAAAAACAGCCTCTTCAACAGATGGTGTTGGGAGATCTGGACAGCTACGTGCAAAAAAATGAAACTTGATCACCAACTTACGCCACACACAAAAATAAACTCAAGATGGATAAAAGACTTAAATATAAGTTGTAACACCATAAAAGTCCTCAAGGAAAACATTGGCAGGAAAATCTCAGACATTCCACGCAGCAACATCCTCACAGACATGTCCTCTAAAGCAAGGGACATAAAGGAAAGAATAAACAAATGGGACCTCATCAAAATAAAAAGCTTCTGCAAGGCTAAAGAAAATAGCACCAAATTACAAAGAGAACCAACAGTATGGGAAAACGTATTTGCCAATGATACCTCAGACAAGGGCATGATCTCCAAAATATATAAAGAACTCACACAACTCCACTCCAGGAAGACAAACAACCCAATTAAAAAATGGGCAAAGGACTTGAACAGACACTTCTCCAAGGAAGACATAGAGAGGGCCCAGAGACATATGAAAAGATGCTCAGCATCACTAGCCATCAGAGAGATGCAAATTAAAACCACAATGAGGTAGCATCTCACACCAGTCAGAGTGGCCAACATAAAGAAATCCACAAACAAATGTTGGAGAGGATGTGGAGAAAAGGGAACCCTAGTGCACTGTTGGTGGGAATGCAGACTGGTGAGGCCACTGTGGAAAACAGTATGGAATTTCCTCAGAAAAGTAAAAATGGAACTGCTCTTTGACCCAGCAATGGCGCTGCTGGGATTATGTTCTAAGAACCCTGAAACACCAATCCAAAAGAGCCTGTGCACCCCAATGTTCATAGCAGCACAATTTACAATAGCCAAGTACTGGAAGCAACCTAAGTGCCCATCAGCAAACGAGTGGATCCAAAAACTATGGTATATTTACACAATGGAATTCTACGCAGCAGAGAGAAAGAAGGAGCTTATACCCTTTGCAACCGCATGGATGAAACTGGAGAGCTTATGCTAAGTGAAATAAGCCAGGCGGTGAGGGACAAATACCATATGATCTCACCTTTAACTGGAACATAATCAACAAAAGAAAAAATCAAACAAAATACCACCAGAGACATTGAGGGGGGGAACTGTCTAGCAGTGGCCAGGGGGGAGTGAGGTGGGGACAGTGGGAAGAAGGGATTGCAGGAACTATTATAAAGGACACATGGACAAAATCGGGGGGGATTGTGAGGGTGGGGGAGGGAGGTGGGTTCAGCCGGGGTGGGGAGAGGGAAGGGGAGAAAAGGCATACAACTGTAATTGAATAACAATAAAAAATAAATTAATAAAAAAAATAAAAGAAGAAAAACAGTGAGAGAGAGAGGACACAGGTATGAAAAAATGGCAATGAATAAGAACCTATCGATAATAATCTTAAATGTACATGGATTAAATGCTCCAATCAAAAGACATAGAACAGCTGACTGGATAAGAAATCATGATCCACACATATGCTACCTAAAAGAGACCCATCTCAGAACAAAAGACCTACACAAACTGAAAGTGAAGAGATGGAAACAAATATATCAAGGAAATGGACAGGAAAGAAACCAGGATAGTAATACCCATATCAGAAAAAAAATAGACTTCAAAAGAAGGGCCATAAAAAGAGACCCAGCAGGTCATTAAATAATACTCAAAGGAGGAATCCATCAAGAAGACAAACGTGGTACATTGGTGTATATGAACCCAATATAGGAACATCCAAATACATAAAGAAAATCTTGGAGGACTTGAAGAAAGATATTGACAGCAACACACTTATACAAGGGGATTTTAACACCGCACTGTCAAAAATGGACAGATCTTCCAAACAGAATATCAACAAAGATATAGTGGCCTTGAACAATGACCCATATCAAATGGACTGAACTGGTCTGAACTGGTATACATAGAGCCTTTCATCCCAAAGAAGCAAAATATACATTTCTTTCAAATGCACGTAGAATA
Source organism: Desmodus rotundus (assembly GCF_022682495.2). Taxonomy (NCBI): domain Eukaryota; kingdom Metazoa; phylum Chordata; class Mammalia; order Chiroptera; family Phyllostomidae; genus Desmodus; species Desmodus rotundus. Next base: position 66,080,618 of record NC_071394.1, read on the forward strand.
TTTTCAAAGATAGACCATATGATAGACACAAAAAAAGCCTCAACAAATTCAAGAAAATTGAAATCACATCAAGCATTTTATCTGGCCACAAAGAACTGAAACTAGAAACCAACCTACAAGGAAAAAAACCAAAAACATTCATACTCAAGGAGCTTGAATAGCATGCCATTAAACAATGAATGAGTCAAGAAGAAGATTAGGGAATAAATCAAAAACTTTCTGGAAACAAATAAAAACGACCTATCAAGAAAGCATTGACTAGATTTGCTTTAGCTGTGTGGTTCTCTAAAGGGCTTAGTTATCTAGTTATTGCTTTTTGTGGAAAACAATGAAAAGTGGATAAATTGCAATGATGCAAACTTGAAATCTATCATCTATCTATCTATATATCTATTATCTATATCTATATCTATATCTATCTATCTATCTCTCTATATATATATCACAGAAATTACTAGCATAAACATACTGGGGCATGGAGATAGTAAGCTGTTAAACTAAGCATAAGCTGCCCTGCCTGGTGTGGCTGACTGGATTGAGTGCCGGCCTGTGAACCAAAGTGTCGCTGGTTCAAATTCCCAGTCAGGATACATGCCTGGATTGTGGGCCATTTCCCCAGCAGGAGGCACTTGAGAGGTGACCACACATTAATGTTTCTCTCCCTCTCTCCCTCCCTTTCCCTTTCTCTAAAAGTAAATAAACTAAGCATAAGCTATCATTTCAGGTTTTTCAATCATTTTGTATTATAACAGGCATAGATTTTTAAAATTAATTTTCTATCATTTTCCTGACATTTTAAAAGCCAATATTATGATTAATTTTAATAATAAAACCTATTTATTCAGTTAATATAAAATCAGTCTTCTATAGAAATATAGTTTGAGGTCACTTTACATGGTTTTCGATAAAATTAGGCTACTAATTAAAGTAACTGAAGGGGAATGGAAATATAAGATTTAGATGAAGGCAATGAAAATTTTTGAGACAATGCAAATGTTCAACTAAATGTTTGCAAGATGACAAATCATCACAATATCTATTAACTGCCATACTTTCAAATAAAGATCACTATTATTTACAATTAAATTTTTCAAAACCAATTGTATCATAGGAGTGACCACAAAATTAATCTCAGTATATGAGTGACTTGGAAAAACTATTTAATAAGTATATTTACAAGTGTTTCTATCCTTTTATCATTTCCCTAACCCAGAGTAGTGATCCTGATCCATCTTGGCCATTCACAGCAGTCCTGGGTCCCTAACCTGGAGCCTGATTTTGTCTGGAGTCTGATTGTGGCCAGTGACATGAGAGGAGAGTTTTCCTTGGGCTCTATGAAGATATATTTCTTTATTCTTTAAAAAAAAAAAAACTAAAAGAAGTCAAATTCTCTTTTTTCCTCTGGAGATTGCTGTCCTGGCAGGTGATGTATATAATGGCTGCTGTGCTTTGTTGACTATTAGGTGAACAACTATGAAGGGCAAATATTTAATTCATTAAGGTGATGGAGTAGAGAGAGGGGGAAACATATGGATTCTTGATGACAATAAATTTCAGATAAAACCATAGCAACAACTGTTGTACTTCTGGCTTTCTTCTTCAGTGAGGTTAATGATGACAGTGATGATAACTGTGCTGTCATTGTTCAAGACATATGTGAACTGAGTTTTCTATTTCTTATAACCAAAATATTACTAAAATATATAATTTTTATATATAACAACAAACCCTGTCTTGTGATTACCACAACTCAATTAAATGTGCTAAGGGTTCACAACGTAAAAGGAAAAACAAATATTGGGGCATTCCTTCTTGACTGTTGGCTACACCACAAATAACACAGCACTCACATACCCCTCCATTAGTATACATGACTTTGAAAGAAAATCAGTCTAATCAATCTAATTATTCTGGTAATACCAAAATAATCAGTTTCTTTGATGGCATGGATATAACAGCATTTATGTCAATGATTTCTTAAAATATGTAGACCAGACAGTCTATGGATTGATTTCCTGTTTCTACCCTGCATTGCGGTGTAAGGAGAAATCACCTAAGATAATTGTGGAAGCTGATTTAGGGGCAAGAATTTTAATTTAGTAACCCAGTGGAAGATACTGAGTATGTTCTTTGCAAAGTGAGTAAAACACACACTTCCCTGGACATACTAGCACAGAATTCAAGGCATCAGTGCCAATAGGCCTCAGGTCTTTCTCCAAGGTGTAGATGAGAGGGAGTGGAGTAAATCTTGTGAGTATACTTCAAATATGGCCTGTGTTGCCAGAGCTGTGATAAAAGCAGGAGATGATTTTTAGATTAACTATGTTTACAGTGCAAATGTTTGGGGAACATAGTTTGTACAGAAATCAGTCAACTGTATGCTATTGTAGATGAACAAGCTCATTGCAAAGTGTTTAATTTTACTTTGTAGGACTTTTTAAATATCTAATAGAGATGACATGAAAACCCAATTCAATTGTTTGCCTTTATTAAAAATGCACTGTCAAAAAAATTTTCTATCTTAATGTTGTCTTGTAACTTCTGGGGATCCATTCTGGTCACATATAGCCAGAAGAGCCTGAAGAGCATTTTAAACATCAAGGCCATAATATGTTGGAATTAAGTTTGAGTCTATTATTGTTGTGAAATGCTAGAATTTGAAAGGAACAACTGATAAAGATGCAATTAAAATCTTGCCTGTTAAGGAATCTTGTGAATTATTAAAACCCAGATCCTATTATTCTTTCTTAAATTATTCTTTTCAACTTCTTGTTGCCACATGTGCTCCTGCTGCCAGATGTTAAGCAATTACCCTTTCTAGGGTCAAAAGAAGCACCTTCAATCCATCTGCAAAGCTCAGATAAGGGCTGTGGATCAGCCTGAAAAGCTGTTACACCAGACATGAAGGCCAGTTTGGGGAGGAAGCCATACCTTGGATTCTCCTAGGGGCTGAAAGAGACTTATTCTAGTGCACTCCCATTAAGTCTGCATTTTATATAGTTCAATTCTCATCTAACTTCAAAGTGTTGGCTTTGTCTCAATATACATGAAATGCAAGACTGAAAATTGAACACATTTGTATGGACTAAGGAAACTTACTTTATGAGAGATAGATTAACTGCCTGTTAATTGAATTAAAAATGTTATATAGAAATGATTCTTATTCAAGCCATTCATACTTGAAGGCCATTTTGAAGCAGTTTCTTTTATGTATTAATTTTTTTTCTGAAGACATCTCTGTATTTCCAGAAGAGAGAAAGGTTTGCTTAATCAGTTTTTAAATTTAAAAATAATCATAAACATTCCATCAAAGGAACTTGCTAGGTTAATGCAATTATTGGGCCTTCATAGAACTATTAACACAAACATTTATAATTTTGCCAATCCTTGTATAAGTAATGTTGACTGTTTTAAGGGACAGGTTAAACTTTGGCTATGACATATTTACACAGAGCAAGTTATCCCAGCGTCTTGACCAAAGCTGGGTTCTTAGCTGATGACCTTGCCGCTCACCCAGGGTGGTGTGGAAATAAATAATGCCCCACATGATGATAGCAGAAGTTTATTAAAAATAAAAATAAAGAAAGAAGAAATTTATGAAAATAAAGAGTTCTAAAGTCAGCCCTCCATCACAGGAGTTATAAAGACATCAACAACAAGCAATTTCGCTTGTCTTCATGCATGGGTCTTAGAAGGAACATTTCTGAGGGTCCCAGAGGTAAACAGAAAAGGGCTGACACATGTCATTATCTCTCAGTTGGGTCTGAGCAGTGAAAGAGATGATGTGTGAGGTCATCAAGGAAACATGACATATATATTACATGTCATCTGAGCCTAGATCTTACACATACATGCAAATATGGCAGTCTGTTGATGATCTTTTCTTTTTTATCCAAAGCCTTGAAAATGCATGGCTGTTTAAAACACTGCACCATAGCTCTTCAGGTATGGATCACTGACTTTCATCAATGCATACTGATGATTTTGTTATGACAATATCTATCATCAAGAAGATTTCTTTAGTGAGTCATGCAATGCAGTAGACAGCAAGATTAAATGCCATTATATATGTATATATGTTATTATATTATATATACAATGCATAATATGCATTTAATATATCAATATAATATTATGATAATTTTGTATACATTATATATATACACTCATATATATATATACACTCATATATATACACACACATACACACACACTCTTGGTGCCTAACCCTCAGCTAAGGGTTTTCTTGTACTATCCCATTTAACACTAACACAAAAGTTTAGGATTGAAGTAATTCTATCATTACTATTTTTCAGAAGAGGATATTGGAATCTGGGCAGTTTTAAGGGGTTTGTATATTACATAGCTAGTAAATGGTGGAATTGTGATTCTAACCCTTGTACTAGAGAAAGTTGTTTGTGGGCTAAAATAAGTGAGAATTTTATCTTCAGAGTATATGAGAAATCAGTGATAAAGGTCAACCCCATCATCATGTGATATCTGTTACTAAATTTATGGATATTTTAAAATAAAGTACTTATGAATATATCATCATAACTATTGTTTGGTTACTTTTCTCACTTTTTAATTCTTTTAAGAGTGTTGTCACGATTTCAAGATTTAGGTGGTCTCTCAGTTCCTCTGTCTCAACTGGCATTCCGAAAGATGTGTATTTACTTATTTTAAATTTTTTCATGTGCCCAGTTCTTGTCAATACAGCATCCATTCCATTCCTTTCTCTTGTAGAACCTCTCCTTGAACCCTTTTTCCTGTGACCAACAATACTGTCTCCTCTGAGGAGAACATCTTTTATTTTGCTTCTTAGTTCACATCAACTGGCTTTCTATCAATATCTAAAATCTTGTGTGATGCTGAGCCTAGAAAGGGGAGGGATAGAGTTCCTCTCTCATATGGGGGGTGATGAGGAAGTGTTGAAGTTTCCTGGAGAGTCAAGATTTGGTAACACAGGATATGAATTCACACCGAGTTATTTATCAGTTCATTCTCTTCATTTGTTATTCAAGTAGGAAGTCAAGGAACCTTGGTTAAGGGAAGCAGAAATTAGCTGAGTCAGTTCAATTGTCTTTATAGGGTTGACATCATGCTGAAATCAGAAATATTTTAAATTGAACATCTTGGTGTTTTTCTAACCACAAAAACACTGCCTGCTTTTTACCCTCACAACCCATGTTGTTTGAGAGGAAATTAGAAAAGTCAGTCTCGTGGCCTCTGATGGAAGATAGTCTGTGAGGGCTAAAGAATTGAATTTTAAGATATGTTAAGAATGAGGGAGAAAAAATTATATATTATTTTGGATGCATTTTCTAATAGTAAATAAGAGTAATGTTTATTAAATAATTACTTTATGAAAGGACAGAGCAAATTTTATAGGATCTGAAAGTTATAAAATGTTACCAACATTTTAAAGAAAGCCCATACAAAATTCCAAAAATAATATGACTACGACCACTGAAACACGACTTAACATGAGAAATTACCAAGACAAAATGCCTGTATCCCTAGGATTGGCAATTCTGAGTAAGAGCTGATGTTTAAGCTACAGAAATTGCAGTACTCGGTACTGAGTCTCAGTACTGAGGCTGAGACCCTACACTGAGCTTCTTTAATCTCATATCAAGAAAACAAAGGAAGAAACCAGGACTTGGAAAGGTCAACCCCTTTGCCCAAGAATGGGGTGCCCACTCTTGTCTTTTAGAATCAAGAGCCCATGTTCCCAACCCCTGTACCTGCTACCTTCAGAGTTTAGTGTTTTCACTTGAATGTTATACACACAGGCTGGAAAGAACAGAGACATCTGGTCAACACTAAACTTTCCTTGAACTTAAAGAATTACGTATCTTTATTTTTTTTCTACCAAGGTTGACTTGCAGCATTTCTTAAATGGTACAGTCAGATAGCCTCAGTTCCTGTATTATGGTGGAAGTGTGTTCATATCATATTTAAAAGATAAGTAAGAACAAGAAATCATCCAGAGCTAATACAATTATGTGTGTAATAGAGTTGTTTTCATGTTGTAAGAAACTAAATTCTTGGCAGATGGTGGAGGACATCAGAGCCAGGGTTAAAATGAGGACGGAGGGCCAGAGCAGGAAAGACGCAGTGACAGGAAGAGTGGTGAAAAATTTGGAAGGGGAGAACCAAGATGGTGGCGTAGGTAGACACACTGCGCCTCCTCACACAACCAGAACTGACAGAGAATCGAACAGCAAGGGGGACTGACACCAAGGAAATAGAAAATAAACATTCCTCCAGACTGGTAGGAGGGGCGGAGACGGGCACCTGGGTGGAGAGGACTCGCGTGGCTGTGGCGGGACTGAGACTGGCGGAGTGTGGGACAAATGGCGCAGGCAGTCTGAGCACTAGCAGACCCTGCGGCCCCACATTTGCACAGATAAACCCAGAGGGCCGGACTCAGAGTGGCGGAGAGTGGGGCAGGCAGAGCAGCGGGTAGCACCCTGCGGCACCACATTCGCCCACAGATATACCTGACGAACGGCGGGCAGCGAAGCAGACTGCGCAACCCAGGGCTCCAGCTCGGGGAAATAAAGCCTCAAACCTCTGATTGAAAGCGCCCCTGGGGGTTGGGGCGGCAGCAGGAGAGACTCCCAGCCTCACAGGAGAGGTTGTTGGAGAGACCCACAGGGGCCTAGAGTGTGCACAGGCCCACTTACTTGAGAACCAGCACCAGAGTGGCCCAGTTTGATTGTGGGTATCGGAGTGAAAGACTGAAATCCCTTGGAGAGTGAGGCGGGCGCCATTGCTCCCACTCGGCCCCGCCCCCACGTACAGCATCACAACGCAGTGACCAGCATTACCCCGCCCTGGTGAACACCTAAGGCTCCGCCCCTTAAAGTAACAGATGCGCCAAGAAAAACAAACAAACAAACAAAAAATGGCCCAAATGACAGAACACTTCAAAGCTCCAGAAAAAATACAACTAAGCGACGAAGAGATAGCCAACCTATCGGATGCACAGTTCATAGCACTGGTTATCAATATGCTCACAGACTTGGTTGAATCTGTTCGAAAAACAGATGAAAAAATGAAGCCTATGCTAAGAGAAACAAAGGAAAATGTACAGGGAACCAATAGTGATGAGAAGGAAACTGGGACTCAAATCAATGGTATGGACCAGAAGGAAGAAACAAACATCCAACCAGAAAAGAATGAAGAAACAAGAACTTGGAAAAATGAGGAGAGGCTTAGGAACCTCCAGGACACCTTGAAACGTTCCAACATCCGAATTATAGGGGTGCCAGAAGGAGAAGAGGAAGAACAAAAAATTGAAAACTTATTTGAACAAATAATGGAGAA